>NC_086250.1:25530443-30330443 GCF_021018805.1 Prinia subflava | reverse complement strand
AGATAAATGATACAAATCTTCTTTACAAAATAGGATGATAAATAGAAGTACAGTAAATAACCAAGCATTTGTAAACATTGCAAACATGCAGTAAAAGCAGCTCAGTGTAAATTAAGGACAAGCCCTGAGCTGTCAGCAGTTATATAAATGTAAAATCAGCATAAGTGAGGTCAAAGCAGGGTCTGGGAATGTTAATACATTTGAACTGGAATGTTAATGCATCTGAACAGGAGTGCCAGGTACAACTTTACAATGCTGTGTCTGGAATTAATATTCAGTACTCTTCCCTTCTAATAGACTTTGGTATTGTGGGAAATACAAGAAGCATAAAAGAGGAAATCTCATTCGTCTGCCAAAACCACAATCAGCAAAGCAAACTAAGCTGATAAACAGCTGGTTTTCATTTTGGTGTAATAGGAAAAGAAAGAGAAATATGGAGATTGGAAGGCTGCAAATGAGGTTGTTTCCCTTCCTGTTCAATGCTCTAGTGTTCCAAGGAACAAACAGCACCTGAATTTTGGGTGTCCTCCTCTGGCATTGACTTATTTTTGCTGTTTCAAAGGCCTCCAGCACTCACTTGTATCTCACAAGTGAATACTGTCATGAGTCATCTATATAGCAAGAAATTAGTAATTCAAAAATGAAGAATAATAATTTTAAAGAAAGATTGCTGTGGAAGTCATACCATCAGTAGGAAAACAAAACTAACTAAACCTCCCCCACCCCAAAGACAACAGCCAAACAGCAGATGATGAAAAGTTTTGATTTGAGAGGAAGACAAAATAAAGAGAATGAGAAAGAAAGGGTTATCCTGCATCATTTAGGATGGAGATGATTCATTGCAGGGCTCAAACCACCATAAGCTGAAGATCACAGTAGACTTGTCTAGTTGTTTGCTTTGACTATTTTTTTTGGGCCTGAAGCATTTTGCAGGGAATACTACAAATTATAATTACAGACATTTGTTTCACAGCACCTTAGCTTTTGACACTTCACAGTTCTGTGCAAAGATACAATTCTGAAGAAAACTGTATTGTGCCACCAACTTAACAAACATGAAGAAGTGACCTTCCTTTCCATTCCCTTAAAAGATGCTGCTGAAGCGATTGTGGATAGTTGCTGAGTCCCCTTTTTTGGCTACATACATTTCTCATAAAGCATCAAGAAATGCCAGATTAAAGAAAAGCAAACACTGAAGGGATGCCATGCATTCAAACCTACCTTTAACCTTGCCTTTTGCTAAAATGAGACAAACCGTTCCTCTAACCAGCAAGACCTTGGAGGCTTGAAATTAATCAGGCCCCTGCCTCAAGGTATTTAACTCAAGTAGCTCTCTTAGATGGGGCAATGGAAGTCAGATGCCTGTTTGACCATGCTGGGGAGGGAGCACTCTGTTCTGGCACAGCTCCAGGCATGCAGTTGCCTTCAAGCATGCAGAAGAGGCAAAGATGTAAAATGCTCCTCCCAAGCCATCGTCATATTATTCTTATCTGCTCCTTAATCATTTCCAGCTGAAGGGCTGTTAAGCAGAGGAAGACAGTTTCTTTTGGGCTGAGGAATCTCGACCTCCCCTGCTGCAGAGAAGGACATTTATCTGCTTCCATGGCTGGCCAGCTGCGAGGCGTATGGCTGCTCTGCCCACACTCTGCTCTGTGCTTCCCCAGCTGGGAGCAACAGCAGCCATGGTTTTCTGGAGATGGAATCAGAGAATCACTGGGTCCCATCCTGAAAAGGGATAAAAAAACACTGCCAGGCTCTACCTTTATAAATTCTGCTGCTGGGCTGTGGCATGGCATTTCCCACCAGGGACCTGCTTGTGGGGGTTGCATGAGAGGACAGATATGTACTTCTCTGAAAGATTTATTCTTCCCATAAGTAAAAGCCCCTCTTCTGTGGTTTTTTTTTTTTTTTCTCCTGAGCACTGTACACTCACATCCCTCATGACAGGGCAATCCTGTTTATGCTCTTGAAGCTGTAAAGGAGTCTTCAGAGCAGCTGATGAATTGTCTTGTTCCTCAGTGGAACAATTATGCCCATATTTAGGTAATAAACCACATTAACTCCTGAAATTTCAGAACTACAAATAAGGACACACAGTACATTATCACCTGAAAAAAGCAAAATGAGGCATAGAGATATCAGTGGGGAGAGTTGGAATCTATACCATTTAAGAAATCCATGTTTTTGTGGAAGGGATGTAGAAAGAGGCAAAGAAACAATACAGTACAGTGTGGAAATTATCAGCAGGTTTTTTGGTTTTTCTGAATAAGGTGCTTTGGAGCAGACAGGGCTAAGAAAATCTCTTCAGAAGATACAGGGGAAGTGGGTACAAGAGGGAGAGAACTTGGCATCATAAGTAGGTTACTTTAAATTATTTTAGTATTTGAAATGCCAAATTGGAGCACATTTTCTGGTTTTGCACACATGATAAATGTCCTATTAGAGGAGAATACATCCACAGATCCTCTGACAGGTGGAGAGAGTTAATTTATCCTGATATGACAGCCTTTACAGTGGGGCTGCACCTTGTGAAAACAGAAGCAAAGGTTCATTTTCTGTCTAAAAGGAGGACATTAAATAGTCTTAAGACATTTAGTATGATTTGCTCCTTTGATCTGTGTATGGCTTTGCCTATCCTGTGTTAATTTACTTAAATGTTTGCGAGGAGAGGCCAAGGGGAAAAGCTTCCATTAGAGCTACAGAACTGCTGAGTTGTCTGACAGTAATTCTATTTCAAATTCATTTATTTAAGTACAGAGAAGGTGGGGCTGAGGAGTGACTTTTGCTTTCCTTGATATGGATAGGATAAACAGTTGAATGGAAACGTGCATTGATGACTGGAATTGCTAAAAGCTCATCATCCCTTAACAAAGTTGACCCAGTGTAATGCAATGTGGGTTACTGGTTGGGCCTTCTCGCTGTGCCTGGCACACTCATCCCTGCTCTGGACCACACCAGACAAATTCACATGTGTACGTGCAAGCACAAAATCAGAAAAAGCCACATTGGAAACTTTACCTGCATTTTTATTTCACAGTGTCTGAGGGCTCCCAAGAGGATGATTTATTTGAGACAGTATTTCATTCCCCAGGATTATTTTCTATCCTCCTTGCAGAGGCTGCAGAGATGACAGCTGTGATGATGCTTACTAAGATGCACTTACACAGTGCACTGACATTGTACCAAAATGATCAACAGGCTTTTCACTTGAGCAACAGTCTCCTGGGGACAGATTTCAGTCTCTGTTAATCTAAGCTGTGCTCAAATAATTCACATGGAGATAAAAATCTTCATACCTTGTTACCAATTCTTCAAGTCACCCTCTCCTCCATTTTATTGAATAAAGTAGAGCTGACTGGGTATGAGTTGGTGTTATTGGGGTTTTGTGGTTTTGTTGTTTTTTTTAGCTTTCTTTCCCCCCTCTTTAAAGGGGAAAAGGGGAAAAAAGGAAGAGTGTAATGCTAAGATTTGATGTCAACAGCCTCTCTGGGCAGACTGGTTGTGAAGTGTGTCTGTGCCTCTCCACGTTATTCCTTGTAGGAAGGAGCATTGTGTACTCCTTTCTGGCTGAGGTTGCTCTTCTTCATAAAAGAAACAGAGATAAGGGTACCTAAATATGAAACCTGAAGGAAAAGAAAACCTTTGTTTGAGGTATGCAGTTATATTAGAACATATCCTATACATGGCAAATATCCTACTGCATGCTAGCATTTTAAATCAAATAATAGCTGAAAAATGCAAAATAATTCATTATAAGAAATTCTACTAACTTTAATTTTGCTATTGGAATGTAATATGAAAAAAGTTACTATTTTTTCCCAAATATACTGCTTTTGAAGTTATAGCCAGGCTTGAAAAACAAGATCTTCATTTACATTATTTCCTAAAAGTTGAAGAATTTTTTAATTTAAAATTTTAACTCAATTTAGATTATAAATGAAATTGTTTTGTTGTCTGGTCAGTGAATGAAAATTAATGTTCACATTCACTAACTTCAAATAGTGGATATTCTGTAAACATTTAACTTAAAAATTTAAAGACACTTATTTTTAATTAGTTTACTTTGATAAAACTTAAACACATAATGACCTGAGTAAAAGATGAAGCCAACGTTAAAGGATTGCTAAATTAAATAAATGAAAACACTAATTGAAAATGTGATAGTCTCTCTTAAAGCATTTAGTTAGCTATAGATAAGAAATTTAATCTCATTTGGATTATTTAGAAAATACCAGTTTGTACTTCACATATATGCCTTGTTTTTGTGGATTCCAAAGCTATTAGGCCCTTTATTTCCTTCAGGAACAGCACTCATTAATCTTGTATGCCATTTGGTTTGTCTTGACAACTTTGAAGTATATTTTCCACATCTGTGGGTGTAGAAGGTCAGGATGTTCCCAGCTTTACTTAACTACAACCAGATTCAGATGACTCTTTTCTAAACCATCTCATTTTTATGTTGTCTGTCATTTTCATCACTCCCAAAACAATATTAAAACTAAAATCACAATGCTGTTGGTAATTTGAATTACATATTAAATTAAAATACAACAATAACATAGTTCATTTCCATATTGTTCCTCACAATAGCCATAGACTATTTTATAATTCAATCAATATTGCTATGTGCAATAAGTGGAAATTGCTTCAAATTTTAACACACAAAAATGCACTGCCTCAGAAAATTTACATAGTGAACATCAAATAGCTTTGACTCAAGTAGCTTTTAATGATAGATAAATAAATCAAATATGAGGTAATTTTAGACAGGTACTTGGCCAGAGTACCCAGCAGTGTCTGAAGACAGGATGCAGAAGTGGTGGACCCATACTAACCCTTGCCAATGAATACGCAGTACAGACCTCAGTCCTCACCCATGCCACCCACCCATTTTAAATGGGGAAAGCCTCTCTTACAAAAATCATACCATTGGACTAGGTGGGAAAAATTCCAAAATTTCATCTGCAATGGCTTTTCACCTCTGTTTTTATACAATGCTCTGTAACAAGAGGGTTTTATATTTGGCTATATTAAAATTTATATATGATGTACTAATGAAATCTAAATGCCAGACTGTGAATTGTGGCTCATATTGCTCCTTTGGTCCAGATTTCCTTTTTGTCTCCATGTCTCTCCAGCTCATTTCTTTCTTTCCCTCTTTCTAAAGAAGTACATAGATACTAGCTGTAATTCAGGGAAAAGAATTTTTTAAAAAAATTCCACACTGCTCATACAAAATTATCCCAGGTGCTTCAGCTCTTTCAGGGAGGTTAAGTGGACATTAACAATCAGCTATTTCTTTGCTCCAGCTCTTTTACATTGTTCTTTTAGAAGGTGCTCACAGCATGCTTCTCTGACTGTTTAGAATTGCATTGATAAAACAAGATTTTTCTTTCCAGCATCTCCAATATCTGCAGCAGTTACCCCTAATGACTTTACATGACTCGTAGTTTCTCTCACATTTATTTTTCCATGGTCTAACAAATCTTTCCTCACAACTCAAGGCTTGTGCCGTCTATTCCAAATGCAATATTTTATCCTGAAGCTTTTGTTTTTTCTTTTTCTTTCCTTTATCTCTTTATATTTAAATTTATTTACAAATTTATTTCATATTAATTGTAATGGTAAATATCCAAAGCCTTTCCATGTTATCTTTGCATCTCAGTGTCTCACAAATATATATCTGTTTACCTGGGCCATGTACAAATTATTTGCAGGAGTTATTCATTCACTGCATAAAAGTAGGGTGAAATAAATAAGCCTTGAACAGCACCTTTCAGTATTATGCAATGATTTAAGACAGAAAATGGGGAATGCCATATCAACTGAGTCCTTGGAGGAATGTGGAAAGGCAAAATGCTGTTAATCTAGTTATGGTTTGGGATAGAGACTTAAATGCTTTATAGTATTTTCTCACAGGGAGTTAAAATAGCAGTGACTCATAACTCTCCCAAAGCTACTGAAGACCTTTTCCTTCCAGACTTACTGCACCAACTACATACTAATCATATTTACTGAGGAAAATTTCTAGATAAGATATTGTGCATGACGATAATGAAATTCAGTCAATTTAAAGTATTGTAGACTCTGTATATTAAAATGTTCTGTCATACAGAAAACAATATTTTTAATAAATTTTTCACAAATGTCTAGGATCAAGGGAGGTAGCTTTAGCAGAGACATCTTTAGCCCTTAGCAGAAAGCGAGGAAGTTGAATATCTGGAAAAAAAAAAAATTTGCATCAGAAATTGACTTGTGTCTTCTGGAAAACGTCTTTGGCTTAAAGAGAAGTGAAGTTCAACACACAGACAGTCCCCAGAGAAAGCTAGAAATCACTCTGGGACTAGTCATGGCTGTTGCACACAGTGACTGAGCGGCAGGTCTCATAGGAAAGCAGAGAATAAACAAAAGACGAGGCAGGAAGGTGCCAACAAGAAGTACCTCTAAACTCACACTAACAAGTCCTTGTTCATGGGAATTGGACACTCACTGGTGTGACACTCAGGGTTTCCTTCTGCCTGTACTGTGGCTATGCTCCTTCACTTAGTCACATGCCAAACACATACCTGAAACCCAATCTGTGAAATCCACCTTATGACCTATCTTTAAATCATCTTGAAACTCTATCTACCAGAGTCCTTCCATCAGCTTCGCACATGCAGCCTGTCTGTGAGCACACTCTGAACTGATGCTTAATGGGATGACAAACTAAAGCAGTCCATGTGTGTTCAGGAAATGCTGCACTTTGGAGCATGAAGATGGAAGCCCTCAGTCTCCCATCTAGAACAGCTCCACCATCTGGGACAGATAGATCATTCATACATGGGCTCACAGCAACACCATGGCAGAAGAGACAACGCATTTTATGCATTAATTTTTAATGAATCATCTATTGAGCTGTTGCACTCAAACCTGCTGGAATCAGATTTGGATATTTTTATGATCATTAAACTCTGATCACGGTATCAAGGTTCTACATTCTTGTCTGAATTGGAAAGCCTGTCAATCTCCTCCATCTGGAGACACACAAAGAGGGAGGTGGCAGACAGCTGCTATGTTCCAGTGCAGCCTCCCTGGAGGCTACAAGGAGGTTTTTTCCTAAGTGTTTAAGACATATTAAGCTACAGAGGAAAAAGATCATCAGCCCAAATATATAGGTTCTCAAAATTTCAGGTGACTGCAAGTACATTTTACATAGGCTTTTGCTTTTATGACCCCCTCATATCTATCTCCATTGGGTGCCCAGTAAACTCTCTCCCTCAAAATGTAATGTAGAATTCTTCCCTCAGCACTTCACACAGCTGCCATTCCTTTAAATCAACCTGTCAGAGAAGCATTTCCTCATTGCCTCTCCAAATGCAGACTCCTCTCTCCCTTCTCACTAAATCATCCTGGCTTAATGCCCAGAACGGGCATTAACTGAACATTTTTAGTTCTGGACAAATGACAATTTTTCTTTACAGATAAAAATTTGTCTGTGTTTAGCATTTTCTTTCCCAACCACAGAAAATTAGGAACAACAGTTGTACACATTTGTAAAAGTTGTTTCTGTTTCCCAATATTGACAATTCCTAAAGGGTTTCTGGTTATCAGATATAAAAGTTTTATCATTTTTCTGAACAAAAGAGTATCTTGTAAGTTGGTTTGCATTTATTCAATTTAATTTGTCTTTTGTTCTAAGACACATGTTGTCAAAGAGAGGAAACAAGAATGAATAAGTGGAGTAAGAGGAGAATAAGAATCATCTGAAACCAAGTTTCAGTAAGATAGCAAAAAGGCATGGGAAATGTTGCATGGAAAAGAGCAAAGGCATAGAGAGCTAGAAAACAATGTTGTGGCTGGAAGATGAAAGCTGTATCTACTTGACATAAGGAGAGAGAGTAAGGTTTAAAGTACATAGGGCAGTTAAAAAAGAAAAAATGGAATATTAAGGTTCTAGGATGTATTATTATGAACTTTGTGACTATGAGTCTTTTCTGAGATTGAAAATAATAATAAAAAAAGGTTTGGATTTGCTCAGCCATTCATGACAATCCCTTCTTAAAATCATATATTGATATGAAGGAGTTGTCCTTGTAGTGGGACTCACCACCTGATACTTTTAAGAAACTCCTAGGTTTTACTCCAGTCTTTATACTTCTAATTATGGGCTTTCCTTATGCTGTCTCAAGCACATTATCTTCTTTTCCCTGCAAATCTGTCGACAAAGGGACTTTTTGTCAGAGCTGTCACTGAGCTAAACTTGAGAGTTTGCTCCCTCTCAGCACCACCAGATCCAGTCAGACATGGAGTCTGCTGTATTTATCACTTTCTGGCCATAATGTGTCAGAAAAACCCCTTATTATCGTCTTGATGTTCCTAAAGAACACACAGTGACACATTCGACAGCATCTCCCTCTTACGATTCCCTCTGGGACGGTTTCAGAAGGACTGGTCTTCACCCAGAAGAGTGTTTGGGTAACTGCCTGGAAGAACCACCTTGTGCCGAGGGCATCTGTTGATAAAACATCATCCAAAAAGACTCCTAGGCATGGCTGCTTCCTCCTCTGCTCACCCATCCATAGACAGCAAACAGCCTCAGCCTGCCAAGCGCTCACGGGCTCGCTCACGTGACTGGTGAATTCTCTCTGGAGCAATTAAGAACTCCTTTTGCTGGCTGCAGCACATGCTTGCAGTAACCAAGGGATTCACTGCAAATAACAACATTGGCAAACAGTTGTCTTTACTTCCACTTTCTCCTGGGTGTTCTTTGTGGTTACTAGCATACAAATAGCATTCACAGCCCTCAGATTTAATTAAAGACTACAAAAAACATTACATCAAGCAGTATAAAAACTTTATGCTAAGATGCAGCACTGCCTGCTGGTGACAGTGCTGTCTCTTTGGGCATGATGATGCATCTGTATGGATACTTACTGAATTACATTAAATCAACTAAAGATTGCGAAAAGAAACTCTAAAGGAATAACACTGCAATGCACTATTGCGAGCTAGGCCTATTAATCAATTTTGTTTATGTATGCAGCAAAATATTTAGAAGATCCATGCTGCAATTCTGTCAGCAGCAAAAGTCTTGGACTTCTGATCTTCAGTGAGAAAAGTCACATGAAGAGTGCAAAGTTAGTTTCCAAAGTACAGAAGTGAATGCAATATAAACAAATCCAATTTTAAAGTCTTGTAATATCCTCTCCAAATTTATATATTTTATATGACAAACCATGGCAAAAATGTTTATGTGACCACCCTAGGGATCATTCTGGCAAATAAGATGAGAGAGAGAGCCAGGACTGGGGGATTTTCCATATCTTTTGCTTTAAAATTAAATTCTTAATTCTGCACCTCCCAAGTAGATCATAGGTTTTCATCAAAAATAAGGCACTTGATTTGCCCATTTTTTACTGGTGAATTTTTTTGCTGCTTCTACCTATTAAGCCCATTGAGTCCCAGGTCATGTAATATTCAAAAAAAAAAAACAGCATTAATGAAAGTTATCAAGGACTTGGAATAAGCATGCACTATGGGCTTCCAGTTATGAAGAGAATAAGAAAAATGAGTTCTCAAACACTCTGTCTCTGTGGTCTTGGCAGCATCAGGTTTCCAAAATTAACTCTTAAGGGTTCAGTCAAAAAACATACATAAATGTATTTAAGAAAGCTGGACCGGCAAAGAGTAGATGAAATATTATCATATTACTGTTAAAGTCTGTATCTCACAGGTATTGTATTCACACAGATATGGTCTTCACACATTTTTAATACAGGCTAAATAATATGTTTGGATACAAACTTTACCCCAACACATTATTCTAGAATATGAGGTTTTCTAATCAAGGAACATTCTATTGCAGGTCAAGGAAAAACATCATGCAATTCAATAGTTTTATTGAAGTCAACAGCAAAATTTGAATTAATTTTTAAGGCATTGTGTTTCACTTTTGCAGCTTTGCCAAAAATACACACACAAAAAAAGAGGGAAGGTAGAGAAGGAGGGGTAATTTTATGAACAGGAGAAAAAAGAAAAAAGGAAGAAAAGGAAGAAAAGGGAGAAAAGGAAGAAAAGGAAGAAAAGGAAGGAAAGGAAAAGGAAGAAAGGGGAAAAGCGAAGATGGAAGAGGAAGGGGAAGGGGAAGGGGAAGGGGAAGGGGAAGGGGAAGGGGAAGGGGAAGGGGAAGGGGAAGGGGAAGGGGAAGGGGAAGGGGAAGGGGAAGGGGAAGGGGAAGGGGAAGGGGAAGGGGAAGGGGAAGGGGAAGGGGAAGGGGAAGGGGAAGGGGAAGGGGAAGGGGAAGGGGAAGGGGAAGGGGAAGGGGAAGGGGAAGGGGAAGGGGAAGGGGAAGGGGAAGGGGAAGGGGAAGGGGAAGGGGAAGGGGAAGGGAAGGGAAGGGGAAGGGGAAGGGAAGGGGAAGGGAAGGGAAGGGAAGGGAAGGGAAGGGAAGGGAAGGGAAGGGAAGGGAAGGGAAGGGAAGGGAAGGGAAGGGAAGGGAAGGGAAGGGAAGGGAAGGGAAGGGAAGGGAAGGGAAGGGAAGGGAAGGGAAGGGAAGGGAAGGGAAGGGAAGGGAAGGGAAGGGAAGGGAAGGGAAGGGAAGGGAAGGGAAGGGAAGGGAAGGGAAGGGAAGGGAAGGGAAGGGAAGGGAAGGGAAGGGAAGGGAAGGGAAGGGAAGGGAAGGGAAGGGAAGGGAAGGGAAGGGAAGGGAAGGGAAGGGAAGGGAAGGGAAAATTTCTTTAATTTTTTTTCTATTTTAGAGGCACAAGGGTCAAGGAAGCAATAAAGAGAAAATATATTTGTCTTCTGCCTCCCAGCAATTTTTTTCTTTGAACAGATATTATTAAAGAGAAATAAGAGATTCGAGGAAGAAATTGAATTTAGATCAGAGGCAGTTTTGTAGATATATAGTGTTCACTGAAATGGTAGCTGAGGAGCAACTGGGGCACAGCACCATGTCCTTCAAGAGCAGGGCAGTCAAAGCAGCAGCAGGGAAGCAAGCTCATCCAAAGAGACTATTTTGACCAGGAAGGATAAGTACTTTTCCCCTCTTTATTAGACTATGGCTGCTGGAAAATCGACTGTGTTGAGAATTAAAGAAAAAAAAATCACATAGAGCATTATGCTTTGAAGACAATAATATTACAGAGTCTGCCTTTTTCATCTGTGAATGAGTTGATGTATAAAGAACACCATTTCCCAGGAAAGTTTTAAGGTCACCACTAGACCATTTGTACAAGTTTTTATTCTCAGAAAACCTTAAAGAAATGTTGCAGTACTGTACTGAAGGGAAACCACAGTAATTTTGTGTAAAACAGTATCATGACTGTTTCTTGATGTTTAGACTAAAATCATCATTAACAAATGGATTTATAGTTCCAAGAGTCAAACACTTTTAACATTTCTGCTTGTTTTTCAGATGTTATTTTCTATAGCATGATCAAAACTTGTTTTGCAGTCACTTACCTCTAAATAGTTTACTAGAAAACAGTTAAGGGATGCTTATACAGGCCTTATGAACAGAATAGAAATGCTGGTACAATTCTAGTGCAATGAGGCAGTGAGGTGGAATAAGAAGCTTCCCACAGTGTTTTTCTTGACTCAGCATTAAACTAAGGTACTGTTATTGTTTTGCTGTTATGTAATTCATTCATGATTAGATATATATAAAAAAATCAGCAATATCAGAAAAGAATATTATTTCAAATATAAGTGTTTTAGGGTCATCTACTCTTCAGTCATAAAATAAATACAGACATATAGAAATACACTTCAAATGCAAAACCAAAGTAATATACCTCATATCAAGCAATGTTTCTTTGCTTGATTTTCAGATGTAAAATTTGCTTGAGTCAGAGGCTGCTATTTCCTCATGCACCTATTGTCTTGCATTTCCTGCTTATCAGAAACACACATGCAGAAAAAGGTAGCTTTCAAAAACATTCCCAGGAAACAAGTGGTCCTGCAGCCCCATCCCTCTTTTCCGCCTTTACCCTGTGTTAGATAAATGCTAGGGCAGAAGCATCTCACAAGAAAAGAAATGGATTAGATTTTCCATAGACATTTGCTCTCATGAGGCTGCAGACACAAAAAGCTGGACATACAGTCTGGTTGTTCAGAAGGTCTGACAACAGAAGTAAGGACCTCTAAGATGACAGAAGTGTAGTGTAATTGTATGGTGAGGATGGCCTCCATCATGGGAGCAAACTGCTCCACAGATGATAAACTCATAAAAATTATTTTCAGCCTCTAATACCTGTATGCCATCATGAGCCTTAAGTATATATTATCAAGAAAGGTCAGAATATGCATGTCTTTTCTCATAATGTAGGTTTAATTAATTCTAATTACTAATTAGAATTTACTAAATCTAATTTACTAATTCCAGATACACCTCTGGTGTTGAAGGTTTTGAGTGAAAATTAGGTCGGCAAAAGACCTAATTCATAGATACAAATTGACACCTTGTGGCAAGAGCAGGTGAGAAAGCAGCCCTTATAATGGCTCCACTTCCACTTCAACATTAACTCTATCAGGACAAGTCATGCCTTTTATACATTTGGATTTTTTGGCCTGAGCAGCTCAATGTGTTCCAGGGCTCCTTGTGTTGCTTTCATCTGAAAAGAGAAGTTGATTATGTCTCAGGCAGCTTAGGAAGAATCATATCTACTCACCAAGAGTGAACGAAAGTCCTGATTTTCTGAATGCAACAGAAATCAAGCAATAGACCAAAGCTTTTTGCGTCCCTTTCATTCCAATGCTCTTTATGTTTCCTTAGTAAGTGACTCCTTCAGTTTTTGATCAGCCATGTGCTGCATTTCTGCTCCTTTGTGATTTATTCTGTGGTGTTTCATACACATGCAGGCTCCCAGCTAAAATTGTATTCAATCAAGCCCTGTTCACCAGATAGTTTAAACTAGTACTGCCTCATATCTCTTTTTAATTGGGACAGTGATAGATGCTTGCACTTTTTTTTGGAGGCAGCTCTCACTTCAAAAACCTATTTATCTTTTATGGACTGCTTAGATGGAGGACAGGGTTTACTCCTCAGTGTACCCATCAGTCCATCTCCAATCTGCATGTTTTTGTAGCACCCTACACAGAACTGTGAGTCTAACTGGGGCCATGAGGGTGTAACACAACTTATGAAGAGTAAAACTGCCATGGGATGAGTTTGCATCAATACAGGTTGTGATCTTAGAAGAAACTAGAGGTGTTTCATGGTCACCGGGTGTCAGAGACTGAAATGGTTCATGCCTTAAACATTGTTATGAAGGACATTTGCCCATTATAATAAAAACTGTACAAAGAAGCTACAACCACTGAAGCCCACCCCTCCCTGACTGGAACTTTGGACTGTGAGTTAAGCCACCTAAGGGAATTTGAGATAAGATGCCATTGTTCAATCATCTCAGGTCTACGGAAAAGTAAACTAGGCTGAAGGAAAAGAATGCATCCACAAGAAAGCCAAATCCATCAGAAAATTGCTCCTAGCTGGGTTTGGTGTGAGGGAGACCACAGCCCACAGAGGCCAGGTTTACACAGACTCACCTCTCTTGCAACAAAGAGAGGTGGAGGAGAGTTTTGGCATGGCATAACCTCAGATCAGAGGTGGCAAACACCCATCCTCCCTTACACAAACTGTCTCAGCTGTGGCACCCCCAACCTCAGGAAGGCCACATCCAGGGGACATTAATGTGAAAGGCAACTCAAGACGTGCCTTAATCAATCTAAGAACCCTGAAGTGCTCTCCAGACTCATTCCTGAGACCTTGCTCTGCAGGACTGCATGTGATGCAAAGGGATGAAACAGACCCAGAATCTGCTGCAAGAGATTGTGTCAAACTGGCCCCCACTCAGGAGGGGTACCTGGAAATTTTCACCTGGCCTGAACATATATTAATGCACTGGATTCTATGTTTTTTGGGGGGATGTCACCATGAGATCTTCCTGGTTTGCTGAGTGTTCCCACTAAAGTAGAAGTGTGCAGCTTCTCACACTCGTTAATGTAAACAGAAGATCGTGTTTTGTAAATATTGCCATTGTTATGAATTCCTTCTCCAAGAGAAGGGAGGTTGAATGACAGCCTCCTTGACCAATGTGGGTTAGAGGTGAGAATTCGCACTCTCCAATCCATGGTCACCTTGCTAGAAGTATAAAATAGCAAGCAATACACAAGGCGGGGATTTTCTGCCCTGCTGCTCTGATCAACCCAAAACTCCAGTATCCAGTGTGTCTTTCTGCCTAGGCTCACAGCGACAGGGGGGCCCTCATCACCAAGAAGACCAGATGGAGAGGATCAATGGAACATCATTGGGATCCATGGCATGGTGATATTTGCTTTAATTTGTCTCTCTCATTATCTCTCTGTCCCCACCATCTCTTTTCTACTTCTTTCTCTTCCTTTTTATCTCTCTCATATTCACTATTAAATGAAATCAATACTATTGACTTTGGCACATGATCTCCTTTGCACATTAACTCAGGCAGAGGCATTTTTAATAACTTTAAAAACTGGACTGTAATGCAGGATAGGTGCAGCCTGTGTGATCCCACCTGTGTTTTAGCTCAAGCCCTGAAGCCCCAGACCTGCATCCACATGGAGCCAGCAGAAATCTTCTCTTCATCCCAGCAGCTGGGTCTGTTTCCTTGGGCTCAGCATCCTCAGTATGACTTTAGAGCTTCTACACCATCATTTCGCCAGGCTTGCAGCAGTGGTTCATCCAAACATATAACCTTGCAAACTTGCACAAGCTGAGCAGTGAAATAACCCAGTGCAGACCTCACAGTGATCCACTGGTGGCTTTTCATGTGTCACAGTTGCAGTGTGTGAGCCAGTCTCAGAAACAGCAGAAGTCAAAATCTGTTTTTATATGAGCAAAGAAGATGATGATAAAGCTCCAGTCCTTCTGAAAAGCCAATCTGACTGTTTGCTTTTTGGAGAAGAAGACTTTGTTTTGTGTAATCTTTGGCAGGAAGAAGAGGGAACCAGGGGAAAAAAGGCTTGAGTTCCTTCAGACTCAGTGAAAAGTGATTGGCTTTGGTTTGCTGACAGCTGCTGTCTGCTGGCAGACGTGGTCTTACACAGGTTTGGCTTCTACGCTTCAGTTTTTTGCAAAGCACGTACAAAAAATTTGGAGAGACTGACATGAGTGAGCTGAACATGTTTTCTCTTGTTGGAATATTAAATTTTCTTTGGCTTTGGAATGAAGGGAGAGGGAACTGGACACAGCAGATGAGGAACAGTGAGAAGACACAAAGCGGTCTGCTTGAAGAGAGGGAAGAATAGAATCCTAAAAAAATTCCATCTGCCTGTCACACACAGGAGGATTACTGCTGACAAATTGGAGTAGAAGGAAGCAGACTATTTATAGCATGAAACTTAGCATTACATTTACTTTTTTGGTCAGTGACAAAACCAGAAAGATCGGTAGAAAAATAAAGCATAATAAAGAGAACTAGAGTATGTTATTATTAATGCTAGAAAATATGATGTTAACTCCTTCAGTTCTCTGAGTTCAGTTTGCTCATTTTTAGCACATATTTATTTATTATGTATTGCATTTTGAGTACAGAACAGCTGGATGTTGTTCCACAGGATTTCTTTCTTTGAGGAAGCTCTGCTGTTGTAAAAGCCTCCTACAGCAAATGTATCCTGTGCTGGACCTGCATTGTCTGGTTTAAGTTCAGCCTTGGGGTTAAATACATGGAGGTGAGGAGGAACATGTCATATTCAGGCTTTTCTGTGAGCAAGTTCCCAGGGGAATTCTGTTGCTGAGGGAATTTGGAGAGGGGGTAACCAGCATTGATCATCTGCCTCTGTGGCCAGACAGCAGATGTCATAGGAGCAAAGTGAATCACATGCTTGGAAAATTCTTTGGAAACTAGCCATATTCAGGAAATAAAGAGTGAGTTGTATTTGAGATTTAATTATGGAACATAAATCCTCTAGTTAACTCTCAGGTTAGTGTTTTTGTTGTTGTTTTTTTTTTTTTCCCCAGAAAGACAATGTTTTTTTCTGGCTAAAGAAGTAAAAGATCTCTCATATAAAATGAACATTGTTCTGGAGTGTGTTACATTTTTATTTTAGGTGTTGTTTGTCTGTATTATCCACATTCTTGAAATTGCTGATAAAACTAGACCAGTGCAGATTACAGGTTTCTTGTGCCTTATGAGCACTTACATTCCCTTACTAAAGCAGTATTAGAATTGTGTTTTCTAATCCAGTGCAAATGGGGTTGCTATTCCACATTTAAAGGGTCGTTTGTACATGGTCTCTTTTAGTCTTCAACCTTCCCTGCCTCTTTAGACTAGTTTTTCTTGCAGCTTAACTTGGAAATTTTCAAACTTTTAGGCGTGTTTTTTTTTTTCTTTAATTCCACATTTTATTTCCTGAAATGTATTTTTTCTAATGCAATATTTCCCTGAAATACAGTTATTTATTTTAAAAAGACCCATAGAGGCATGCCGATGATAATAATAATAATAATAATAATAGAGAAAAATTATATTACTGAATGCAACATATACCTTAGGTATATTGTAGGTTTGATTCCCCAAAGAAAACACAGGATCTATTAAGTATTAATATTATAAATTTATATATATAAATTATAAATATTATAAAAATAGTATATAAGTATTAAGCACCTATAAATATAGGTGCTGCCAACTCTGAACTTGTAAAGTCAATAAATTTGATATTGTTATAGACAAAGATGATCTTTAAAATTTCTGTCCTTCCAGATGAAGAGTGGAAGGCTCTTGTTTCTTCATGAAGGTATATCTAATTGCTTAACTTCTGCAGCTTTGTTTGCATGTAGTCTGAATTACAGTGACTGTTCATTAGTTGCATTTAAACATAATCATGATGACCACACCTTACCAGATGGAAGAAAACTGTGTATGTGAAGAAAAGAATTCAATCCAGTCTTTCAAATCTTCTTCAGCCTCCTGCCATTATGAAAAGATAATCTCTGCTTATTTATTCAGCAAATGTCAACCATGTCATATCTGTTTATAGATGAGTGGATTTCAGCCTTGAAATGTTTATTCTAAGCCTCTCTTAGTGGATGATTTTATCCTTTGGTAGTCTGTTGCAAAGAGATGGTGCTCCCTTTACAAATCAGAATGAAGTGATGAAGAAAAGGTTGTAAAGGATTGAGACTGGATTGAAGCTTTGAGTGCTACCTGAGTTGGATGCTGTGGATTTCTAAAACTGCCTTATATCTCATTGTGCAAAAAGGGAGGTGCATAATGGAAAGCTTAAATGTAACCTATTAACTCTAAACAATTGAAAAGTGAAGAGTGAACCTGGAGAGTTAAGCAGTGTGACACAAATATATTTGGTGAATTATTTTCCAAAACATGTAATTTTTTTATTGACAAATAATAACAAATTTTTAAACATTGTAAAAAGTGCAAATGAATAAAAAATGTTTAATATAGGCAATAATAAATACATATCTCTAGAGAAAATGTGTTCAGTGATGAACCAAGGAAAATTAACGGAATGTGAAAATAACATGTCAGATTAATAAGGATCACTTCAATATGTCCACACACAAAGAAATATAATACAAAATAGATTGATAATATTGCAATAAGGAGCAAATGGCACTTAACCCTAAAGGACAGGATCTCACATAATTCTTTCATTTTAGTCTTTGTTCTCTCTGTTAACTGTTTTGGATCAAAGAACAGACTCCTTTAGCTCCTCCCTACATCAGTTTTCATAAACAATATAAAACAGTAAAGATGAAGGCTTGTTCACCTATGTTCTTGCTCACTGCTCTACCCCAACACAGACAGAAGCATGTCTTTGCATGTGTGCAACCTCACAGACAAAAATTTTATCTCCATTTGAGATCACTACCTAAACTCTTACTGATATTTCAATCAATTCTGTCTTCTACCATTCATAAACAGAATGCCAGCTAGCATCACCATCTACATCTCTTTTTAGTTTCTCTTTCTTTTGTGTTATTCAACACTTTACAAAATCTTAAGCTTTACAGTTAGGTGAAAGTGGAAGATAAAGCCCTTCAGGAACTGCCCCTTGCTGCTTTGCCTGTGCCACATCTCTGGAGAATGCTTTCTGTTGTTACCACTCCTGATGGTCAGGTACTTCTGCAATGACATGGCCATAGCTAGGGCAAGGCAGGGGACTTAGCAGAAAAGGCAGCTTCTGCTGTGAAAACAAACTATTCATCCCCTTGTGAACACAAATCCAAGAAATTTGTCTCCTAAGGGCTGGCTAATTTTATCAGTATACTTGAGACAGTAGCATTTAGTTTTACCTGCCCTCCTCTTAAAATGCCTTGAGCAGGCTTTGCCTCTGGCTGTTGTTCTGTGCCCAGAGTCACTAGGGTTTAGACAGCAGCTACTATTCAGTTCAAAGCCCCCTGAATTTAATAGAAATGAAAACTTTTCCTAAATTGATGTTCGGTTTTAATGTGTTATGCTGAGTATGTGACATCAATACATTTAATTTTTTTTAATTAAAGACTAAACTGCAAAATCATAGATTATAAAATAACTACATGGGTTAGCAATTTTGTCATTGAGGATTAGTGTCAATGTTGCTAGCAGTTGCAAATTATTCAAAATTTCAAGACACTTTGTGTCCTTCCTCAAGAAGATGTGGAGTTGTATAATTAATTTCAACACAAATTTGAACACACTTACAGATATAGATGTTTTCAGAAGATCTCTTTAGCAAGTAAATTTAATTCACCATACTATTTGAACAAATCCATTCTCCTCATTTTTAAGACGTAATTAGTAACATTCAAATAACTTTTCTTTGAATGAATCTATTTCAAAATAAATGTTAATTTGAAGAAAGTGGAGCCTTTCACAACACAGGCTTAGTTCTAAGCATATCTGTCTCTTTGATTTTCCATGAAAAAATTCTCATCTTAAAATTTAAGACATTTTTGAGCAGAAGTAACAATTAGACATCGGGACCAGAGCAAAAGTGAGGCCAGAGAGATTCTGAAAAGTTCCTTTATGGTAAGAGAATATCTCAGGGTCTGAGAGGAGGAGCTGTGTCTTCAAGGCAGAGATTGAAGTTCACTCTGGAGAGGAAAACATCTGGAAGGATGGACTGTGTTGGATATTCCCTGGGCACAAATATGTTTGAAGCATATCCCTTGGTGTTTATCAAAAAAGAATTTTTAAACCAGAATGTTTCAAAACAAAGGAAGCCTAATGGAAAGATAATTAACAGAAACAGTCCAGTAAAAAATAGATAAAAAATATAAGGAGAAGCATGGCATTGAGAATGAGATAAATTATTACAATATGTTTTCTGCTGCCAGTGATTGTATCCTTACACATAAGTCAAGACCTGTCCAAGTCTGAGTTCAGATGGCAGAGCTTTGATGTTTATTTAATCTTTAATCTTGTTACTGTAAAATTAACAAACACATACAAAACCACTCTTATGAGAATTTTGATTCCCCTTATTTGTACAAAAAGTGACTTTTCTCAGCTAGTCCCAAGAACATGTATCTTTACTCGATGATTTAACATAAACAATTTACTGGTCTCAGCTATGGTATGTTCTGCATGTCCTGTAGCAGAAGTGCTTCTACTGAAGCATTTTTTCCTGTTGAAACTTGCTTTTTATTAAAAGATCATTCCCCAAATAAATAACAAGTTTGAATTTTCAGCTAAAGTAAGAGTTGTATTGCAATGTTTAATTTAGATGAAATGAAAAAAAAAACCCCAAAAAACCCATAGTCTGATTTGATTGATCGAAAATGGAGGTTTACTTAGCATTCTTATAAAAAAATGGAGAAAAATTCACTAATATCAAAATACTTGTCAAACTTCATTTGATCTGAAGGTGCACTGTTTAAATCATTGTCATGTAGCATGTTCACTGCTAGACCAAAACTCATCACAGGGCTTTTTTACCCTAAACACAAAAACATCTTAAATGTGAAAGGGCTTATGGATCATTATGACCTTTTTCTCTAACCTGCCTCCTCGAATGTTGTAAGTCAGAACTAGGCTCAGGAATGCATATTGCTGCTGCCTGGGATGGAGGCTGGCTCACCACTGCCATTGTGGCACAGAGAACTGACCTCCAAATGAAACCATTTAAAGCTTGTTTTTCTGTTTCAAGCCCAAAGAATAACATTTTCTATATATCCAAACACTTATTGATAATTGTTTGTTTAATAAAAGAGATTTCTTCTCCCACAAAAGTACTTTTGCTTATTTTACAATCACAATTGGAAAAGCACAAACACCAGGAATCAGGCCTGCCTGAGATATATGTGCTTTCCCAGGTGGGCAGGTCCACTAAAACACAGGCCTGTAGACCTGTGTCTCTGCTCTAAATCTCAACTCTTTTGAAATCTGTTTTACCTGCGACTCGTTTCAGCTAAACTAGCTCTTGAGGGACAAAACCATTTTGCTCTGTCTCTCTTATGAAGTGTAGCAATATGGCCCCATTCTCAGCACTAAGAGGTTGTTGGAGAGGCTGTCAGACACCACACATAATCTGGATGCAGTGGCATTTTAATGCAAGCGGCAGTGATCTGTTTGTCTACCTGTGACAAGAACTAGAGTAAACAGGTGAGTTATGTGACTCATTTTGAACAGTCACTTGAACGGAAATGTGAGAAGCAATCAACCAAATACCAGGTATTTCTACTCAAGAGCTCTACAGGTTTTTTTTCCAATCAAGCAAAAATAAACAAATTAACATTGTGTATTCTGTCTTGAAATGTTTCAGTAAAAATGCATTCCACATACAGAACACCTGAGTCTATACTGAAATAAACCAAGGATCTGAAGTACAAAGACAAAAAAAATACAGAGAAAAGTCACTGCATTAGTGTAAAGGAGAAAATCAGCCCATCTGAGACTGAGAGAACCCAAACCTACCTGAACTCAGCCTATAGCTGCTTGTGTAACCTGAGCACTCCTTTCTATCTCCCTCTATGCAACTGATCTCATACACCTCCTGTCCCTTTCTGCAATAAAGCCATTTAACCTTGCAGTTCATCTCATGGCTGGAGCACTCCCCAGGGAAGGGGCTGCACTGATCTACTCCAGAGTGTTTTCTGATGGCCAGCACACTGGACTTTGGGGCTTCTCCCCTGTGACCCTCAGTCTTCCCTGAACCCCTGCAGAGCCTTACATGTGTATTCAGGCTTTACATGAGAAAACCTACGAAAATGACACACTGAGTTGTTTAGCCTACAGGTGCCTCTGTTCGCTATTGACTCACAGGCGCCTGAAAAAGTCACGACTGTTAACATCAGTGAATGTTTGGTGCATGCAGGGAAATCACACAGTTTATTGCAATGAAATAAAAAATGAAAAAACTTTATTTCCCTTTGGAAGCAGACACAGAGTCAGTGAATATTTATGACTAAGGAGCAAATAATCTTCTTGTCCCCCTTCACATCTGCCATTTACGAGGAATGATTGCCTAGGAGATTTCAGTTAATGGCAACAAAATCACCTTGTACATTATCATTTTCTCTAGGCATCACAAATATGAAGAATAGTGAGACCTGCTAAAATTCAGGAAAAACATGAGATTATAGAAACTAAAACCTGCCATTTGAAATTAATGCTGTTAACAATATTTTCAATTAATATAAAGGTAGATAATTCTGGGTACACTGTAGAATTTTTTCAAATCAGACTACATTTGTTTTCATATGCAATTTTTAACATTTTTATTAATTTATGTTTCTCATGACACCTTCTGCTTTTCACTTTTGGATTATATACATGTAAAGACAGAGAAATGGTTTTCCCTATTCTATAGTTCTGTGCAATTTAAGCCTGATAGATATTCTGAGATAGCTTCCCAAAATATCTCTATTAAATGGCCTATTGATCCCTACAGTTGTAAATACCCACTGCAGATTCATTCAGCAGGAATGTAATTTAGTTAGAAAAATTAAAATTGTATAAATGATCCATCTGGAAATGACTGTCTCCTTGCCAAAACACCATTTGGGATACATTCTATCCAGTCTGGTCCAAGTCACTGACACTATAAAAACGGTCTAGGGAGTGTATTCATTTAAAGATCTTATATATTATGCCACCAAATTTGTCACAGTATCATTCATCTCCAAACGTAATTGGGAACCATGAAATGTAACTGTACCATTGACCAGCTGGGTAGCTGAGGAATCTTTGTGCAGAGTGAGAATAGCTGTAATCCAGCGTTCAAAGCAGCCTGCCTGACTCCCATTGAGGACCAACAGCTGGGTTTTCTGAACCTCAAGTGTGCCAGCTGCCCCGATATCTCTGCCTGTTCTTGTGTTTGTGTATGTTTAATGTGTATAAAACGTTTGCAGGATCCTACAATACCAGGAAGTAAGACAAATAATCTGGCATTGCTATGTTAAATATTGCTGTTATAAATACCTGTGAAGTCTAATTTTGCCTACTCTTTAAGTCAGCTTTTGATTTTGTTGCAATGTGTCATGCGGTACATTAAAATTTAGATCCATCCGCAGTGTACCTCTTTGAAGTCAACTTTTAAAAGTTTAATTAATGAAAGCTGAATGATTTGTCCTGTGAGAGTCACAGTGCAAATCTAAGCCAGTTTGTCAGGCTACTTTACAAGGGCTTGATGGCCAGCTAGAAATACTGGAACTCCCAGTCAGTCATTCATCAGTTTCTCAAAAAGTGCCCAGAAGCTGTCTGCAATGACAATGTACTTCCATTGACATGCTAATCATGAAAGACAAAGGTTTTAAAAAAAAAACTCTGTATGTTGCTGGTATTTTTGGAATAGTGCTGACCCTGTCTCCAAACTTCACTCTGAGTACAACGAGCTGAAGGCAATCTTTCCTATGCATGGAATGAGAATGGAGGACAGAACTTTCAAAGGGTGTACTCCTTCCAAGTGACATTAGAGATTCCTTAGAAACAACACAGGGGAAAATCTTGGGTGCTGGGGGAAAAAAATCAGGGGCAGGTTTGAGGAACCAGTGGTGACATGCAGAAGCCCCTAAGCTGGAGCTGTAACCTTTTTGCAGTAACTGTACAGTCCTCAAGTTGAATGTGAGGATCGATAGGTGGGTGATTCCTGCTTGCCACTGACCACCAGGCAACTCCTATCATGGCTCACATATCAGGATTGCAAACAGATTTCTATGAGAGCTGGGAAAAGGAATCATTCTACCCCAGTGAGCTCTTCCTCCAACAGCCAGGAATATACAACGGGGTGTGAATTAAAGCAAGAGATGTCTTTCGTACATGAAGGTGGAATTAATGCTGTAGCCAGAAACTGTACAAAACATTGGACTTAGAAAGAGAGCTGGAGTGGCTTTTTAAGGTTGCTGAGACACTACAATTCTCATTTCACTTTGTGATTAGACATAGGTTTTGGGCTATCTCATGAGCTGTAATAATATTTTCCAGTGCAATCAGGCAGAGGAAAACAAGCAGTGCACTCCCAATTACCTGCAGGAACTCTTTATGCTCATTCTATTTTCACACAGCGGATTGCTGCTTCAGTCTTTCATTCATGTTCTAAGCTGTTGACAAACCAAAATTTTGAGAGATGTTTGAGAAGGAAAGTTTATGTGCTCAAAATTCTGTTTATTTAGAAGTTAAAGTAGAAACCAAACCTAGAAACAATCTGTGAGTTGTAGGTAGTAGGGCAAATGATTCTGCAGAATTACCACAATTTCCCTTCCCAGGTGCTCCCTTTTACTGTAGGACACAAAGCTGTAAGGCATCTATAAGTGTAAAAGGTAAAACTCTGGTATATTCTGAAGAGATTGAAGTTATAGAGAATGTTCAGTGCTATTCAAAGACTTTATGCCCATGAGACTAAACCATCTTAAAGCAATTTCTCTGCAAAAACAGTATGCACAGTTAATGTCTGTTCAGGGCAGTTCACAGTCCACAGAAACAGCAACACAGACACCTTAATTGGACAAAACATAAATTCTTTTGTACAAGATCAGGCAAATTAAGCTAGGTAATAGGCTGGAGAATGTTGGGGAGAACATGGGCAAATAGCAAAGAGAGTTCCTTTCTTGCTTGATAGCAGAGAAAGAAAGGACCAAAAGACTGACAGGAAGAGGGCAAGTATTTGGGCTATGATTAGTAGTGCTATCATTACAAAACACCTTTACCCTTTTTTTTTTTTAAGGGAGGACACCTCGCTTTTCCCATGCAATGACATACCACAATTCTTTGGATTAGGAATATAACCTTGTCCAGAAGGACACTGTGTTCTGTCACTGAAGTGAATGGCAAAACTGCAGAAATTACTTGAAAAGGCCAAGATAAACCAAGAAAAATTTAAAAAATAAAGTAAAATTTACTTCCAATACAGTATTTCTGTAGCATTCAAGCACAGTTTTGATTAATAATTCTGTTTCTTGTGTTTAGTGCACATTCATTCAATATACCTATATCATCACATTATACATTAGGAATTATTATCAGTTATACATATGAATGACAAGTGTAAACTTTTGTCAGCTACTTTGGAGTTTATCTCAACATTCCTGAACACAGGGGTATTCACAATACCTCCTTTTGATAAAATATGGAGAAAAAGTACATGAGTGAGAGAAGAAAGTTGTTGCTTGCTATGCATTAAGGAACACAATATAATAGAATTATTGGGAAAAAACCTTTAAGAACATAGAATCTGACCACTAACCAAGCACTGACAAGTCCACCACTGAACCATGCCCCTAAGTGCATCTACACATCTTTCAATTGCCTTCAGGGAGGTGACTCAGGCACTTCCCTGCAGTGATATTAACTGGCCATTCATCATGCTCCTATTTTCTTCTCAGATCACTTCCTCTACATAACCTTGTTTGCAGAAATTAACACCAGTGTGTAAATTAACCAGCAGTGATTTTTGCTACACCTACAAATTGGTCAGGTGAGAACATTCCAATGAAAAAAGGGGAAATACACACTTACCTTTGGGTAAGGAAATTGTATAAAATACCACACCTTATTAGAGCCATTAGGGCCAGTAGTTAGCAAGATACACAAAATGTTAGTGTGCTAGACTCTCTTCAAAAATCTCTTTATCTTTTATGGATCTTATAGACAGAAGACAGGGTTTACTCCTCAGGTCTTAGTGTACCCATCAGTCCATCTCCAAATCACATGTTTCTCTAGTACCTGGCACAGAACTGTGAGTTTAGTTATTTTTTCTGCTTATTTGATTTGATTCTACTCATGAAATAAATTTATTATATTTTAAAAAATAAAAAAAAGTCTTATTCCAGTCCTTTTACCACTGATATCTCTGCTGTATCTTTCTAATTTTAATGAATTTGGTTTTTAGGTACCAGTAAAAGTTAACAACAACAAAAAATTTAAAACATATATACACAAAAATATGTCTGCACCCGTAATATTCTTATAAGAAATGAAAAATATCTGATACAGTTTTGCTTAAGCTTTCCCAAATGAAAAAGCCAATCAAAATATTAATTTTCAGAGGTATCCATTAATATTAATGTACTTAGAGTCATAGTTGATACATTAGCCAGGAAAGGTTTCCACTGAAGTTTAGCTACAGGTTTTGTAAAAGAACACAGTAGACACCTGAAAATTTACTTTGAATAGTGTTCTTACAATGATGAATATTAGTTGAATTAATATTGAAACATAAAGTGAGAATTTTTTCATATGAACTTTCCAGTTTATATTTCCTCTGTTTTCCTGTTGCATGATACTATTCCTGCTGATTTATTTCAGTTTATAATAGGGCTTTAACTAGTGGTTACAAAATGGCTCAAGATGGATAAACACTATTGTTACAATTGCCAATTGAGCTGGTGTATTTTTTCTTTTTTTTTCAGTGTGTTTGTGAAGCACACTGAGGCAATTTCCGCATTCCTTGATACATGGGATTGCTGGGAAGTAGTGGATTTTGGTTAAGTGCATGTGTAGGTTTCTATGTATTACCTTTTCAACCCTTTCTATACTAACCAGTGGAGTGTTTTATCACTAGAATGATTTGGAATGATTTGATAACATTTAGCATTTTGGGAAACTGCAGTTGAATTTACTGTCTCCATTAAGAAGGGAACATTAATAAGAATTAAGAACTATAACATTTTAATAATCAAGGCTTAAATTCAAATTTTTTTTGTGCTATTTGCTCTCCAGCAGTGCAGAGCTAGGATAAATTTTTCAGTCGTGTTTGCATACAATTAATCCCCAGTTTTTTTGCTTGGGAAGTGCCAGGCACTGCTTGCCTCTCGGATTGTGCCAGCTGCAGGGAGGTGGACACCTGGGATCGAATGCAGTTGCCAATGCCTCAAGCAGACATTTAGATAAAAAGAACTGCTGTGGAGAGAAGAGACAGGAGACACAGAGACACATTCAAGAGACAATCAGTGGCACATCCAGGTCAACTGCCTTCCTGGCTCCTGCAGTCTCTTCTAAAGGACTCCTATACCCCAAACCAATGCACAGTGGTCCCCCCATAACACCTCCTACTACTCAACCAAATCTGAAGTCAAACACAGGCTGACTCAAACTGTGTTTAGCTACTCCAGAATAATGTATTTATTTAACAGTTGCTCAGCCTGAGAATGGTGAAGGTCAAAGAGTGGTACAGCTCTTTTTACAGGATAGTTTCTCCATCTTTTGTATTTAGCAGTTTTCAGCAACACTTTATTTTTTCAGTGAGCATCTGCACATTTCAGTGGGTAAATACAGAAAAGTTCATTTTCCAAAAGAGAGTCCTTAATGTGCTGCATGGGAGTCAGTTTGAAATGCATGAATGTAATCTGTTCAATGTTTATTTAAACCTGTCTTACAAATCATAAATTTTTTACTCTTTTGAAAGAATCAAGAGTGTCTGAGGTCTTCTCTTTTTTTGTTGGTTTTGTGTTTCTGGGACTGAACTGTTTCATTATCCCTAATTATATGATGAGCTACTTAAAAATAAAAGGCACACAGAAAAATAGCTTGAAAAGAACAAAAATATCCTACAGTTAATTATGTTAAAAATACCAAACACTTGTCAGCATTCCATTAACATCTTAATGAGGGGGAAATAACCCTCATTTGTCTCAAAAAAAAAAAAAAAAAAAAAAGTTGCTTTAAAAAAATAAAAACCCCAACTTAGTCTGCAAATTTTGCACCCTGAAAGACAGATAATTTCTCCTGATTAAAATCCTACTAACTGGGTACCTAAGAGTTACCAAGTGTGAAGAGAACAAGAGAACAGCGAGGCTTCTTCTCTGGTTGTTATTCAGCTAATGTCCTGGAGGAAGATTAATTAGACCACAAGACCTTATATTAATAGGACTCATTAGAGCAATAGTTCTGTAAGGGAAGGGAATGGAGGCTGGACAGCTATGATTTGTGGGATGATTTCTCCCACATGGCATAGAAATTGCTCTCAGTCTGCATTCATTTTCTCAGTTTAGTTTCTTCTTATTTCTGTGGTGAGGTTATGTCCTGGGCCAGGCAGGTAAGAAGGATGAAACCCCAGACCTGATCCCTCTTTTGATTGTGGCAGGTCGGTAAGCCACGCTCTTGGAGCAGTGATAGGAAAATTGTTCTCCTGGGCTATTGCAGGGAGTGATAGAACAATGAGGAAAGCAGCGTGGCTGCACTGGTCCAGTAAACAGCATTACCTGCACTAAGGCTATAACAAGATTATAAGCTATTTTTATTCAGATATTGCAGTGCTGACATATCAGCCTTTCATTTCACAGTCCTTCAGAAGGTTAACATTCCTCCTAACTCTTAAAACAGTGTTAAAAAGCTACTGTTATTTCACTGTACTGTCAATGGTATTTAACTAAGAAACAGATGCTGCGAATTCAGAAGGGAAAAAGCACAAAAAACTTAATTTTGAAAATTTAATGATTTGCATCTGTTCCCTACATAGAAAAACAAATTTTGTACACCAAAAATAACTTCCATTATATATGTGTGTATATATATGTGTGTGTTTACTGACAATAGCTAATTAATAATTCTAAAAATTTTTATATCTCATGAAGAAAAGTTACTAGAGTTACTTCTGTCTTTGACCAATATAATCTGTAATTATCTGTCAGAGGAACAGATGTGCATGTTTTAATCTGCAGCTGTCCTTCCCATGCTTTGAATAAAAATTAAAACAAATCTTACATCCAGATTTATGAATACCTAAGATCAAAAAACCAAACACAAAAACAAGAGAAAAAAAAATAAAACCCACCAACCTGTGATCTTTATTCCTTTAGGTAGCTATATGATCACTTGGAAGTCTTAAGCATGTCACTGAGCAAGACTGTTAGAGGGAAAGCGGACTTCATCGTGGACCTTCTCTATGCCTTCACACAGACTTTCTTAAGGATTTAAAAATGTTGCAACTTCAACAATTCATCTGAATACCAATTCCTTGACACTTCTCTATTTCTCATCTTGAAAAGTATACTATCCTGCTGCAAACATGTGACCTGTTAGGTTGTATTTGACTGAAGTATTACAAGTTCAACATTGTAGTAGCTGCTCTGCTATGTGCTGATGGATGAAGCAGAGGCGTGCTCTACCATCTACTTGCCTATTAAATACCAAATCAAAATAAGCTTCAGACCTATTTGTAGAAGGTCTCTACAGCCCAGAAGAACATCTGCTGATGATCCATATTTTTATCATGCTTTGAACACCAAAAAAACATTTTTTAAAGGTTTGGGGTCTGTGATACATGAAGTCTATACCCCATAGGATTGCCTTTCTCCTATGAGAACTGAGATTTCTGAGGCTCACATACAAAACAGTGCATCTCACAGATGATGGAGACAGCAGTGACTGTATGCTACAGCCACTAAAATTCAGCAGTTAATGTATTACTCTGTGCAAGATGTTACAATTATTCTCTATACTACATAATTAAAAATGACATTTACTAGCTTTTTGACCACTCTAGCCATAAAAAGAACATTCTTTTCATAAAAAAACAGTCCTAAAGTACTTTAGGAATAATAATCATCCATTAGCATCCAATAATTAACACTTTGCTCTGTCTGCATATCTTTACAAAACATTTTTGTCTCCCAGGCTTTTGAAGCACCTTCTTCAGACAATCACAGCTACCATTCAGATTAGAAACAAACCAAGGCTTTATTACTTTACTCTTCCAAACAGATTACAGGATGGCAAATTGCAGCACATGGAAATACTTTTTGAAAGATACAAAGAGATGCAAACTTTATATTTTGATGAAATGAACTAGCTAGATTTCCAAATGAAAGGCTTGTTTTATGCTGCAGCCTATTGCTTGTTTAACTTACATATGTTTCCAGCATTTGAAAGGATAAAATATGCAGCTATAGCCAAACCATAAGATGCACAAATTAAACTAGTAAATATCATGCTGAATTCAGAATTATAGTCATAGACATTTATAATTTCCAGCAGCAAGCTTCTTAGACTGCCAAATGTTTTACTTTAAAATGAATGTCAAGGATTTATCTATATTTGTTCTCGAACACTCTGCAGGAGTGCAATGCATACTTTATTTGCAAACTGTAGAAAATTTTTCTGAGTAAATACATAAATTGGCATAGTCTATCTTAATGGAAAACCTATTATTTTAATTACTAGGGGTGCAGCCTTCTGCTTTGGATTTTTTTAAATTAGTAATTAATGAGTCCATCACAAATAAATCCCCATTTATTTCTTTTGTTTCAGGGAATTAAAATGCAGATAACTCATTTTAGAGAATTTTCAACATAACCCCAGGGTTATCAGAGGGACAAAGAGTACCATATGGGAGGAGGCAGGATGCAGGTTTAGGAACAACTGAAGCCAGAAAAAACTAAAATGTGATATAATATACACAAACATTTCTGATTATTGGTATCAATGACTGTTTATCTTGCAAATTCTGTTGCCAAGAAGCAGAGGTTGTCTTTACCAATAAAGTAGATCACTTGATCACTGGAGGAAAAAAGAAGAAAAAAATTCCACAGCACAAGAGTAAAAGAAACCTGATTAAGAGCCATGTCAAGCCCTGGATATTGTCATAAAGAAATTGTCCAGTTTTTCTTTATAGATACCAAAACATCTTCAGCAGGCTTAGTTTTAGAGCCGTTTCTTTGGCATTGCCTGCCCCTGCTCCAAGTAATATCAGAGCATAGTCCAACAGGAAATTTTTCCCTTTCTTTGATGTATTCCCTTTATTTGGTGTCACTGGTGCTTGGACAGACTCAAATCATCACACATCTTTGGATTCAAAATTATTTTGGATAGCTGGCACTTATTTGTATTTGCTTCCTCTAGAGAGACGGAAAAGACAATTCCAGTTTATCAAATCCACTGTATTCTCATTATATACTACCCAAGCTTTAAATGTAAACAGAAAGTTTCATCAAGCAAACAGATACATTCCAGCACGTAAACTGGAAAATGCATGTATGAAAGTGCAGCATTTAAGAGAAAGTAAACCAAAAAAAAAACAGCAGAGAGAAAAAAAAAAATCTCAAAATCTACCCAGAATCAGTCTATCCTTCCAGCTGCTGCCCAAGGTCTTGATGAGGTTTTTCTCAAGCAAGTACTAAGGAAACAATTCAAAAATATCCTGCCTTTGCAGTAGTTGGTGTTAAGATTTTATGATTGTATGGACCACCATGAATTTTTCAGCAGATAAGCAGCTTTTTTGAAGCAAATTGAAAAGAGCTATGTTTTTAGTTGCTTTTGTAGTCCCGCTAGGAACAGTTCACACAAATTATTCACTGAAGTGTTGTCTTTCAAAGTGGACTCCTGCCTTGGGTTTTCAGTTCCTTATTTGAACCTAAGGGTTTGCTTGTAGTGACTAGAGTGCAGTCATTTCTTAATGTTTTAAAATTTTTTGTTGTGGATGAATTCAGGTTCTTTTATTTTATTTTGTACTTTTATATGCACACACACATGTGTATATTTATAATACCATTTTGTGCTTCACTGCAGCTTTGTTTTGGTAGCATATTTTTAAAAATTATGTGAGGATCTTTGAAGTACTGATCTTTTTATGTGTTTTAACCTTTTTCTTCTTCAAAAAGTTGAGTTTCAAATCAGTTGAGTTTCAGCTCTTTATTTACACTCGGGGTTTTTTAAATCACTGTTCTTTGTTTAAGTTTGGGGGATGTTTTTTATTTTTTACCTTTTCTTTCTAGCATTCTCATTTAGAAGACTACACCGAAATTATTCCTATATCCTGCTGGTTTTAGGACGTTCCAATTGACATTACATTAAGTGTAAACAAAAGTTTTGTTCATATCCCTTGTAGTGATGGCGGCATTTTTCCACCAACAGAGTGCAATGCTAGACATCAATTTTTGGCATTTTCCCCCTTTCCCAATTCATAAAATTGTTTGAAACTTTGTTCTGGTACTTCTCCAACAGTGATGTTGGAATATAACCCAAGCCACAGCTAGTAGTTACATGGTTATTTTTTAATCTCTGAGATGACAGAGCATACTACATATGTTGAACTCCTTCAATTCAAAGAGAATAAATAACACCCTGATACTTTAAGCAGAAATCATCATGTATGAAGATATGCCTAAAAGTAGGAATAGAAGTTAGAGAATTAGGCAAACATTTCTGCAAGCAGAACATGAGAAAGGATTTCTTTCTGTTCCTGAGAGCCTAATTTTCAAGTTAGTATAGTACAAGCTATGACTGTATTTATATATCTTGTCATGTCTATGTCCTTAATTTGTCATGACTCCAGCACTAAATTATGGAAGATGAGTATCTTCCATAAAGGCAAGAAATGTAGACAGGGTACAGGAAAGGAAGGATTTAACAAATGACTGTGATAGAGTAACTAGTCATTGAGCTCCCTTATTACTGTTATAAACAGAAAGCAAGAATTTGTGTTACCTTAACTAGATATGAGTGCAGTATTTGGATCTTATTTTACAAAACTGTCTGTGAAACATTTTACTTCACTGCTGATATGTCTCAGGTACAGTGTCCGAACAAGTGCTTTTTGTGACATGGATCCCAAAATCTGAGCTTCATGAATCTAAATTCTGAGTTTTGTGGCAAAATTATGCTTCAGTAAAATCAACCAGTTAGGTTAAAAATGCTGTCTTCACACACTACTTTGGTACTGCAATTATTTTTGCCTGGTTTGGAGACAGATTTCAAAATTATTTGTAAGCACAGATAGCATTGAATGCATGGGTTGCTCATCCTCTGTCTGCATTTTTTGTTGCCTGGTTTCCAAAGTCAGATGCTCCAGATTTCCAGGCAGTTAATCTGCTGGACAGCATGGCTTGAGTCATCGAGGAGCATGGGGTGAGGCAAACTACAATTCTGAATGCATCAACAATATGAAATACACTCTACCAGCCATATTTGCATAATTTTTGAAGAAAATTTTATTATCAGATCAACTGCAATATCCTCTAATTATCAATAGTGCAAGTTTGATTAGGATCTGCTGTGATTTAAATACTCATGCCTGCTGGTCAGAAAATATGACCATTTGGGTTTTTTTACAAGAAACTTTCCTGATACCATACTTCTGTGGTTAAAAAAAAATTATGAAGAATATGCAGGAAAAAATGTATTAGGGTTACACAACAATTAGGTTATACATTTTATGTGGTTGAAAATATCTAGATAAGGAAAAAGTGTGTGATTTTTTCCATGTGCATATTCATGGGATTTTTTAATTGAGTACCTACTTAATCAAAGGCAAATTAAACCCTGTATGATCCTAATTACAGGGCTACTACAGCTACCAGCATGTCTAAATTCAAACATCTTGAATTAATCAATCTTTACACACTGCATATTTGAACAAATTTCCTTAACATGACTGTATTTTAAAATTAAATGAATCGGCTGCTCAGGTTCAGTCTAGAGAACAAAAGGGTAGAATGACACCTCCCAGACACTGAGTCATGCTAGTTCTTGAGTGGTTTGTTATGTGGTGTTTAGTTCTAAATGAATCCGGAGGACATTATGACTACCCCCAAGTACTCCTGTGTATGATTGAAAAAGGCACCTGGATTTTACACAATTACAAGCACATTCAACAAGGCAGCTCCTGGCCTCAGGATACAAGGATGGCTTGCAACCCATTACATTAGGTGCAGCTGCTTTTTCTAATGTCCTCATGGACGATTCTGCATTTAGAAACCAAGAAGGAAGTTTGAGTATGACTTTTTTTCTTTTTGTTCTCAAAATACAAAAGAATTTTGATAGTTTTCTGTGAAGGAGACACACTTAGAAATTAATCTACATCCAGAATATTTCTCCCAAGTAAATGAAAAATGAAAAATACATCCAATTAACATCAAATGGAGATGAAATCTTTTTAGTAATCAGAAGTGTCATCAAATATGCAGTACTGTACCTCCAACTGATAACAAGACACCTTTTCTAAATTATGTTCTCCAAGTAGAAGTGCTTTGAATAGCCATGTATTATGCATATAGTATTTGTGATGAAAAAAATAATCTGTGTATCTGAAATTGAAATGCATGTCTATACAGCATGTTTTTTTCTATTAAACTGAAACAAGGAGGCAAATTTTAAGAAATTTTTAGTTTATAGACCTTAAAAATGTTGAAAAAAATGGACCTGTTCCCACCCAGTAACTCAGTGACAGAGATGTCACATCTCTACTGTGAAGTGGGAGGCATGTCGGGGGCTCATACCTTCTGTGATGACTGTCCACGCTGGAAATGCCTGCCCAGACTCAGGATACTATTGAGCTCTGAGCACTGCACTGGAGCATTGGCTTCTGTTTGGGCCTGTATCAGGAATCCCTGGCTCCTGGAGCACCACAAATTTTAAGATATTACCTAAGGAAAAAGTAAGCAGTATCTACTCACAACTTTCCTGTAGTGTAAAGAAATAGTATAATCATACTTTTTTTTTTTTTTTTTTTTTTTTTTTTTTTTTTTTTTTTTTTTTTTTTTTTTCTCTTGCAAATATAATGCAGTAATTCAAAAGAGATATCATTTGGTTATTGTCAGTTGAAACTACTGGACCGAGATGAAGGAAAGATCAGAAGCCTGCCTGTCTGTTTAAGCCTATGAAAATATTGCAGTTGTCTCAAATGGAAAGAAGATTTCTCCTGCTTCATCCCATTGACATCATGAAGAAAACTCAGATCATTGCTAGTATTTCAGTTTTGGAACTCATCTAATTTATAACAAATTAGTATCTGCACATAGATAACCAAGCTGCAAGGATCCTTTAGCAAGGAATGATCTTCATTTTTTTGTCTTGACTAAAAGCATGTTTTTCAACCTCTGTTTCTCAAATACTGTCCATCAGATTCTGGAATGGAAGCTGTCAGCCCCTTCCATGCATGTGGATGGGCTCCTTGAGGACATCACATATTGATTCTGCAAAAGACATTAGTAAAAGAAAGAAAAAAACCTGCTATTTCTCTTTTTGCTTATCATTCTTCTGAGAGGACATGCACACAAGCTCTGCTTATATCTGGTTTTCGCTACCAACCCAGTAGTGGAAAGGTGGATCGATGACAGTGTACTGGGCTACTTGGATCACTGATATAGATGGAAAGATGCTTCTTATTTTCTCAAGTTTAAATATTTTGTGGCAATCAGTCCTTGTTTTCTCAGGTCCTAGTAACCTATTGTTTCTTCACTTTTGGGAGCAGGGAACAGTTTAGGGCAGATTTAACTGGGCCGATGAGCAAAATCAGAAAATCAAGATATGGACTGAAAAGTCTACATAACAGCATAGCCTACAGTACATGAATTAATTACCTGACAGATAAACTTATTTTTCTTTTTGAAAGAACTTCTTAGAGCATTTCTTAATGCCACAGAATACCTTCAATCTAATCCATTAAAAGGACTGAAAGATCAACAATGAACAAATTTTTTTATTCTTTTTCCATGGTGGAAAGGTTCAGTCACACTCCCTTAACAATTTGAGAAGCCTGGTTAAATATGGGATTTGACATTATTCACAAAATTATGGTGACAAAAGGGACAGCCTGATCAAAGCAGCAAGGAGAATGAATATCAGGTAATGAAAAATCCATTGCAGAGGATAAACTCAAAAAGTTTGCTACTTTGAAGAAATTCTATTTGTTTTCTTCTAATTCTTCTTATTCAGAACTTGCATGTATTGTTAATTCATACTGCCAGACATTTTGCTTTGTATTTCTCTGGAGCTTTAAAATGTACAAAGACCAAAAAATTTTCTAGGTTGCTTTCAAAAGCCTCAATTAATCCTCCTGCAATTCCTTGAGCATATGACAAGGAAAAATATTTGCATATATTTGGGTTCTGTTCTGACTTAGTAACAAGGGACATGATTAATGATAAGGATTAATGACATCATAAATTATGGCATTTAGCAGTTCTGATCCACTAGCCACCAAATCCTTAGCTACCTAGTAACCATTGAGATGTATGCTGTCAAGAAAGCCTCATACTTCAGTTTATAGAATAAAAATATCAAAGACAATCCCCAGGCTATATATAGAATGGATATTTCACAATAAGATTTATATTAGTGACTATTTTCCCATGAGAATTATCAGAAGCTGGGGGAAAGTACTCTGTGCCAGTAAAGAGTTGCTGGGGAGAAAACCAGGGAATTTGAAGGGATGCATAGTGGAAACACAGGTGTTGACAGGGCAGTGTGCTGGCAAAGCTGCTGATGGTACATCAATGTTTATGTGCCTAGGAAAATACCTTAGCCTTGATTACCAAAATGTATCAAAAACTGAAGTCAGCATCAACACTTTTTGTGTAGACAAGGAGTAGAGAGAAGAACATAGTACTTAGACATTTTAATTTACATCTAATTACAAGTCTGAGACATAGCAGACTGACTAAAAGGCAGGCAAAGTGCAAGACGGCTGGCACAAACTGCTTTAAATTATACTTCTCCACTGCATGAGTACTGACTACTTTGCTGAGCAAACTGCTTTCAGCCCAAAGTCAGATTTAACCCCTATCAGAGCACAGCCAGAAGTCTGCTGAACAGAATACCTAGAAGAAGCTGGTGAAGGGTCTAGAGAACAAGTTGTATGAGGAGCGGCTGAGGGAGCTGGGGTTATTTAACCTGGAGAAAAGGAGGCTCAAGGGGGACTTCATCACCCTCTACAACTTCCTGAAAGGAGATTATAGCCAGGTGGAGGTTGGTCTCCTCTCCCAGGTAACAAGTGATAGGATGAAGGGAAACAACCTCAACAGGCTCCAGGGGAGTTTTAGGTACAAATATTTATTAAGAAAATATTCTTCACCAAAAAGTGTTGTTAAGCACTGGAACGGGCTGCCAAGAGAAGTTTGAGTCACCAGTCCTGGAGGTGTTTAGAAGATGTGTACATTTGACACATAGGAACATGGTTTAGTGGTGGGCTTGGTAGTACTTGGTTAATGGCTGGACTTGATGACCTTAAGGGTCTTGCCCAATGTAAACCATTCTAAGAGACTTTAAATGTGCATTTTCCCTTTCTGCTTTTACTCCAGTAGCTTTTGAAGGCTTGGGGTTTTTTTCCTGAGTTTGCACTGGTCACCAGGGTGTGAAGCTGTCCGCACAGGAAGGTTTAGGCTGTCCTGTGCAGCTGCAAGTGCTTTTCCTTGGTAGACCATCAGTGGCCAGGGACTCCTGTCAGCATTGTGCTAGCATTACACCTGGATCAATCCCTTCTTGCCAGTGTGGGGGTGTAAAAGGCAACACAAAAACTGCTGAATGTATCTGTAGTTTGCTCTAGACAAATGAGTAAACTACAGACAGCACATAACCAACCCAGAGTGACAGACCTTAATATGTGTAGTAAAAGTTGAATTGCTTATGACAAGTGAATTTTCAAAGGACCTGATTGTGTGTGACAATGGCAAGGGGAAGGACAAACAAGTTTGCTCATCTGTGTCCAAACTCACGGCAAGGCATATATGGGCTGCTGAAAACTCAGCTAGCTGAGACTGTTGAAAGAGCATATCAGTGTTATTTCTGGTGCTCTCAGATCAGAAGGTGATGCAAACTGACAAGCATTGAGTTTGCCTGTAAGGGTTCATATCTCCAGTGATTTTAGTCAGCTCAAGTGAGCTCTTCTTCCTATATTTGCATCACTGTCTTCTGTTTTACTCAGAGAGCACTGGGATACCAATTAAAGAGGTGGGTTTATTAGCAATACTTACTACTAATGCCTCTGCAGGAAACTGATGCTAGAAGAATGTGAAAAGTGTCATGTTGCTCTCAGAATATCAGATGGTGCAGCCATTAACTGGCCTCTTGATGAAGGCAACTAATATGTTTATAATTATGGGAACCAGAACAAGTGCCTTTGGCAGTAACACTGTGATTCAGGTGTGCTGTACAATGGTCCCCACAGCCCTGACCTGGCACACACTCCAGCCAGTACTGTGAAGGTAAAATCAGAGTGTGTACTATCCACTGGCACACACTTTTTTCCTCTGGGGAAAAAAAAAAAAGGAAAAAAAAAAAAAAAAGGCAGCAGTAGCTTTCTTCTGAACTGAAGAGGCATCTGGACTGTGGGGGAAAGTACAGAAAAGCACACCTACTCCAGCTTGGAGCCAGAGCCAGAGGTTACAGTACCTAACGTGTCATGCACATCAGTTACTTCAGCAGAAAAACATGGAAGGCAGAAAGTCACAGTGACTGCCATAAGAAAACTGAACCAGAGATGCTGAGAAATCTCATTCATCAGTCCATAGGGGTGATGAAGACAAAAGTAAATGAATATTTTCATTTTTCTGAGAACAGCTTCTTCTTCCATTGTATTACCAGACCTTCCACTGAAACACTTTATATCAGTGACCACAAATTCCAAGCAACAAACCCTATCCTTAAACAGGTAAAAAATTTTTTAAAAAGTCATTCACTGTTCTGTGGATCTGAAGATTATCACATCATTTAATGTCTCTGAAGATAAAAAGGTAGGGAGTGCATATATGGTGAATATACATCAGATGAAGAGATTGCTCTCAGAGGAAGACTTACTGGGCTGGCCTACTACCACAAAGCTGTTTCTAAAGAAGGCTTCGGTGTAATACAATGTCCTGTCTATGGTCCACATTTGTGTGTTGTTTCTTCATGGTTCACAGAGCAGGATACACTATTTCATAGCTACCATCCTCAATTCAGTCAGTGCTGCATTTAGGAAAGAGAGTTTTGTGACTGAAAGAGTGGCTGCTCAGAGCCTGTAGATCAGGTGGCTCAAAAAGGAATCAAGAACAATCCATTAAAATACAAGACTGAAATCTGCATTTATCTCAGAAAAGATGGGAAGGGAGCTGACCAAAACTCCTGTATAAAACTTGACAGAATAGAAAGTGTTTAGCTTTAAAAGTAGGTACAAAATTCAGCTTTATGAGATTGAGAAGAAATTTCCATTTTTCTTCTTTTTTCTTTTCACTTTTATAGCAAATTATATGTGAAGAAAGTGTGAATTCAGCTCTTTACATAGGAAGATAATGTATTTTGAACAGTGATGCCCTAAAAAGTAATGAATATAGATGAGAAAACCAGATTCAAAGACATCTCTCAGCCTCATATGACAGTATGTTTTGAGCTTTGTTGACTATGATGAAATGTAGCCTTTTTTAGTTGTCACAGATTTTATTTGCTGGCTGATTTTCACAGGATTTAACATTAGATTTTTGTTTTGTTTTGGTTTTGTTGGTTTTTGTTTGCTTGTTTGTTTGTTTGTTTTGGTGGAAAAACAGACATCTTAACCAGACAGGTTAAGATGTAATTACATACTTGCACATGCTTATCTGGGGTTTGGCATGTACAAACAAATGCCCTCACAGATTTCACAGTACAATGGTTAGAACAGCCTTCTCAAACTTCTTTCCTACTTTTGATTGTTGTGGAAAATTAAAAAAAAACAACGGAAAAGACATCCTAAAGTGAGAAGGGAAAATTTAAATATTTGATTAACCGCTAAGTGACCAATCTTATACATGTTCAACCCTAAAAAAGGCAATAAGGCTGCAACATTCTAATTCATCAGACTAATGACAGTGGTCACAATGCAAATGAAGAGTAAAACTCCAGTTCATCTCCTACCCATTGAGGAGAAAAGTAGTTCCAGTCACACAGCAAAGTGCTCATGGTTTACTTTGACTGCCATTTTTTCTCTAACTGTTGGATGTTTCTAATGTCATTACCTGACATCAAACAGTTTTGAGGACTCTGCTCCAGATCCTGTCCTGGCAGACTTCAGGTAGAATTGTCCCAGGCTCCAGTTTATCTGAAATCTAAAGTAATTTTTTTACCATTCGTTCCACAAATTGCAATAGTTTCTATAGATATTGTGTTTTGTGATTGACTTATTTGTGACTGTTGAAATTTTTGTTGTTTGAGATTAAATGTTTATTTATTCTCATTCCTGTGTAATTTAATGTATATGCTGAGACTTCACCTAAAGATGCTAGTACAATAATATTTTGATGATTATGACATTTAAAATTTGCTTTTGCCTTATCTTATACAGAAGTCTTTAGTGTACTCACAGAAAAGCAGGAATATATTTCACACTAGAATTAAAAAATCCTTTTTATTTAATGTGAAATGCTGTTGAACAAAGATAGAAAGTCACATGAGATAAAATTATGTTTGTAAATACCAATAGAAAACCTTATCAGAAAACCTGAGTTATTCATTGAAAGTCAGAAAAAAATTAACACAATCATTGTTTTCCCTTGTTCCAGAAACACATGTAGTTCACCACAGCAATGAAATAAGGTGTCCCTTCTTGGGAATTTCACACTAATTTCCATGGATATGATCAATTGAAACAAGGTATTATGCAGTTGTTAAAATAGGTTCAGGTTTTATACATTCTCCTAGTAATATCATCTAAAAGCAAAACAAAATATTAAGACTATTAATAGTGTATATTCTTTTCTTTATCTAGTGCAAACTTTTTAACTGGAAAGGGGAAAATAGTGAAATTAATAACGCATAAGATGTCAAAACCCCCAAATATTACAAGAACTACTCTTGCAGTAAACTTGGCTTACAGTACTTGTAGGTATTATTGGTAATAGTAAGTACTCTTTTCACACGGATGTAAGAGCTTTATTATTTTAAGCACTCCTTAAAACTGCTTCCTTATTCCATTTTATGTTTAGTGTAAGCAAATAAACATTAGGACACAATAATCTATTAGCAGCTCCTGCAGCCACAGGATATCATGGGTTTCATTGAATCCAAGATCTCCTGCATCGCTTCTGACCACTTTGGACTCTCCACATTTCTGTGGAATGATTACTGCATCTCAGGTGTGACCTTTCTCTGTCCCTGGGGAATCCTTTACTGAACTCTCTTAAAATGTTACCCTTTAAGTTCGCAATGATACTCTTCCCATGTGTCTTTTTCTTCTGTTATCCTCCTTCATATGACCTGTTTTTTCTAATTCTGGTACCTCCTTATGTTTATCTCATTTAACATCTGGGGTTTTTTTTCACATTCAGAATAAACTGAGCATTCTGCAGTGCTTCTGTGTCTGCTGAGATTCAGGTTCTAAGCATGGGCTTCCTATTGCCCCAGCTGCTTGGCTCAAGTCCTTTTAGGAGGTGAAATTTCAGGCATGGACACCCTGTTGGACTAATTCCTCCTGATTTTAAAGGGACTTAAGGTTCTTCCATAGGCCGTGGCAGCAAAGCATCAGGCACCTACAACAAACATGAACCACAAAAGTAATGGAAACATTTAATTTTCCTTCTTTGACCTTTTCCTTGTGTGCCTGTGGTATGGTGTGCTGGTTTTGCACTGATTGACATGAAGTGAGCAGGGGAAAAGCCACCCACAGAAATGATTTTTCTAAGAGAAGCTGCTAAGCAGCTTCCTCTGTGCCCGATTAAACCAATCAGTGGCTCATTTGAATACTGACACCTTGTTAAACCACTCAGAAGAGGAACACGCCTCTGTGAACACATCATGTTAAAAACAGAACAAACCCCGCTAAAACTCTCTTCCTCTTCCAGACTGGGAACAGTTAAAAGGCCGGCCAGGCCCTCTCTGTGCGGCTGGGCTGGGCCTGATCGAGCAGCCCCTACCAAGGGACTGGGCCCCTTCCTGGGGAGGCCAAGGGGCCCTGTCCCAGCCGCGCCAGACCCCAGTGACTGTTAATATCTTGCTGCTGGGCCGGTTTGCTCCTCCCCGGTGCGGTAAAGCCAACCCCTGGCTGGAATTAAATGCAGTACAGGCCTGAGACCAGCCATGTGGCCAGAGTGGCTATGGACATTCTGGCTGGGCCCCTGAGATCCTGGCACAGCCCCAGAGCAGCCTGAAATCCATCACGGTGACTGCTTCGACCACCGCTGACCATCTTGACCATCTACAGGCACCCTGTGAGATGTTAACTCCTTTATTGCACAGATGAAACTTGCAGAACATTGATCCTCTCTCAAGTGAGAGAAAAGGACAGAGTGAAGACACGTAGAGAGACAATATGAAGACACCAAGGTCAGTGAAGAAGGAGTTAAGTCCCAGATGGGAGGAGAATGAGGAGATGCCTTAGTCTTAGGATGAAATTCTTTTGAAGGCTATAGTGATAGACTGTTAATACACTAAAATATCCCTTTAATAAATGAAAACAGCATGGGGAGATGGAGTGTTCAAATTGCTGACATGAGCAAAGGATATTGTGCTGAAGCAAATAAGTGTTGAAATAGCTGTGATCTCATGAGAAGCTTGAACAGAGAGAGGAAGATGAGAGTGATGAAGACCCTCTGCCCCCAAGGAAAGAACAAGAAAATCTTTGTTCCTAGAGATGAAGATGATCTCAGAGATAAATAAAGGGAACTTTTGCTTTGGAGCAGCTCGTCCTTAAAATAGTACCACATGAGTTTGAGATGGTCCATGAATGCAGCTGTGGGAAGGCTGCATGAGATGGGAGAGACTTCATGACTTCACATTTCCAGGCAGCTGCTATTCGTGAGAATTGAAGCCACAAGAGAACTGTTTTCTTGTGGAGAAATGTCCATGACATGGCAAAAGAGACTCCTCTCCCTAGGAGAACTGATGAAAGACTATTTTAGAGGTGGTCAACTGACCCAAGTCCTAAGGTTTTGTCTCTGTGCCTTGTCAGTGGGAAAGAAAAGAAGGCTGTGTGGGGAGAAATGTTTTGAAAGTTTTATTTTGAGTCTTACTAATTTTTTTTTTTGGTAGTTTTGTTAATAAAGTTTTCTTTATATGCCTTAAAGTTTGAGCCTGCTTTGCTCTTCTCCTAATCCTATCTCACATCAGAAAAGGAGTAAATAATTCTAGTGGGTGAACTGGCATTTAGACAACTTAAGACCCACCACATTAACTGGTGCATTTGCTGGGAAACAAAAAATTGGCAAAACAAAACCACTACACTAAACTGGTGTTTCCACCTGGTTCAATCTGAAACCGCCATACACGGTCAGTTGGAAGTACAACTTTAATGGTGGTGAACAAAAGTTGTGTATTATTATGAATGAATAGGTATTCTGCCTTGAAGCATAGTCCTGCATGAATAGAAGCCTGTATCCAGCATGAAACTGGCAAGGATTGCCAGATCATTTCACAGTACTGTCCTTCCTCCTAGTATGTGATCTGGACATTCAGGGAAGCAAACTTCTCTCACTAACCAAGGACTGATTTGAGACTTACCAAAGAAAGAGGTCTCATTTAAGACCTATTTAAAGATGGTGAGTAAGACTTAAATGTTTTGTAGAATGTTTACTGGCCACAGGGCCACGAACTTCCCAGGGCTATGAACATCAACCTGAAATGATCGTTTGGCAATCTATTAAGTCTGACTCTAGAACTCCTTGCATCAGATCCAAAAATCTGAGTTGACATACTAATCTATCATCTTACTGTGACAGTCCAAATGCAATAAAAATGTTAATATTCTGTCAGGCTTCCTGTGAGATCAGAGACATCTGTCTCTAACATCCTAACTTGAGCATCTTTTTCTGTAAAGAATTTCTTTAAAACTTGAAAGTCAAGATAATTTATTGTGCCACCACTCTGCAGAACCTTCATCTGATCTTTTTTAACTATCTGTTGAAGTTTTCCTGCAGATAATGCAAAACTCGGATTTAAACCAAAACTTTGCCGTGGTTCATTCACAGCTGAGTTCTACATTAAAACCTCTTCTCTCTAGCATTTGTACATGTTTCTTTCATGGTACTATTTGCAAAATAGAGCACAATAAAGCATTCTGCAATGGATTGAGTTATTTTATTGTCCTAAGTGGAACAGCAAAACCTTCTAAAAGTAACAAAGAAGAATTTGTGAAAATGTCAAACCGCCTTTTGCACTTCATGTCATCAACTTAATGGCTATGACTTATGCAGGTAATTTTTCCCAAGGAAATAATTTTGCTCAAAGGTTTGCTTTTTTTAAAGGTGGTCACCACATTTTTCTCAAACACTACAGAGTTTTCTCATTATTTACTCACTTATTTTTCTTGCTGAAACCTCAATGCATATATATGTATATATTGCATAGAAATTTGGCCTTCCTCAGTAGACAAGAAACACTTGGGTACTGTTGTGCTTTGGTTCTGCTTGTAGTATGGTTTATTCCTATGTTCCCCCTCCCAGATGGGTCTACTCTAGCTTATACCACCCCTTTACATATCAGTCTTCCCTTACCACTCCTTCCCACCTAGAAGTTTCCTTGTCAATCCTCCTATCTCCTCCCCGATCCCCTATCTGTCACTTGGTCCCTCCTCTGCTCCTTCCACAAGGTTCCAGAAGAGCTGTCGAATGACAGGGTAAGGGACAGAGGCCCCTCCTGCATTTCCCTTATTTGGATTTCCCTAGTTTTCAATCTTGTGTTGTATCTACTCCCTCATTTCATCCCATTGACACATTGACTTTCCCCTCCCCTGTAACCTCCCCAAATAAAACAGCTTGTTCAGTTCCTGTACAGGGCTCTTCAGCATTTCTATCCCCTGAGTTAGGAGCTCTCTGGAGCTTCAATAAAAGTTTGAACTGTTGCACTTCTGAAGAGTCCTCCCTCATCCCTCACCTCCTCCAGACCTGACCTTCCTGTGACAGGGGGTAACACCTGTAGCTGCCCCTCAGTACCCCAGGGCACTGAGGAGGTGTCCCCAGCCAACTGCTGGGTCTGGAGCTAGCTGAGGTTGCCTACTACGGCAAAAGGAAGGTTCAGAGTCAGTGTGGCACCCAATGTGGGGCCCCCAATTACACTGGACCCCACGGGAAGAACTTTGGTTTTCTCTGTTTGGATTTAAACCTTGGAAGTCCTGTTGGCTGTCAGCTACCCCAGTGGGAGCAGAGCCCTTTCTGGTGGGTAGCACTCCTGAGGAAGAAGAGACAGCTCTCCACGGTTCCAGGAGAGTCTCTTCTGGGAGGAAGACATCTGCCAGAACCCTTTTGTCATGAACCGGTGTGGTGAGTAGGAACTGGCAGCCCCTAGGGGAGGGTGCCATGGGACTTCTAAGAAGGATGCCGTGGGAGCTTGGCCCCTCAGGGAGAGATGAGTAGGTTTTTTCAGAGCCACCACACGTCCTGCACTGGAATTCTAGACTGTGTTTCTTATGTAACAAAAGGGGCACTGAGCAAAAGATTGCCCATTGAGAAAACAGACTGGTAGTAGTAATACTCAAAAGTCCAAAGAAGGGGAAAGCATCAAAGTGGGAGAGGAGCATATCAAAAAAACTAGAGGGGCAGCGCGTGATGACAAAAATGGGGCAGGTCAACCAAAGAAAAAGGGTGGGAAGGAGAGGCAAGCCACAAATTTGCCACCAATTGATGACACGCTATTGCAGTGTACTCTTTCCCCATTTGGTATGTCCCTGTCTCCCCCTGGTAAAGGTTTATTCCCGGAGTCAATCATCCTGAGAGATACACTTCCCCACTCCCACTCATTGTCTATCACCCTAAACCCTATCACCCAGTTCCAGAACCTTTGGTTGCATTCGGTGCCCCATTGGTCCAGGTTCTTTGTACCCTCCCTTCAAGTAATCCTGTAAGATGCTGTTACTGTTCCTCATTATATAACTCTACCCCTTGGACTCCCTAATTGGTTGGACTGTTGGCCCTTCCCTTTGAGACACCCCCCTTTAAAAACTGCTCTAAGGCTTTGTTCTGTGCTCAGTGTTCCTGAACCCTTTGGAGTAAAGTTCTTCTGGAACCTCAGAACACTTTGCCTCCCTCGCCTTCTTTGTTGGGTCCTTGTAGATACTGCAGCAGCTGCCCTCTCTGTAGGTTCCCTGCCAGGTAACTAGCTGGGGTTGTAGTCTGCGGCTGGGAAATCTACAGCTGGTGCCCAACGTGGTCTGGCCACTTGTGACCCCACGGATTTGAAGCGAGTATTTCCTCCACTTGCACATCAACTGCTGTGGTTGTAGCAGGCTGACTTTTTTTCAGCAGCACTGCTGCAGGTGAAGGCAGCAACTCCTTTGGCACTGAAGAATTGCCTTCAGGACCCGGACCATCGTGCTGCCACCCTGTCTGAAGTCTCCGACTCACGTGGGTCGCAATTTTGTAAGTGTTTGGGGGAGTTGTGTGTGTGTCATCCCGCAGAGTGTAAGTTGGGGTGTTGAGTGTTGGAGCCTGCAGACCCTTTTCTTCCATTTTTTCCATTCTCCTTCGGCAGTTGCGGTGGGTGAAGTTTGTGCTTGTAGACCACTTGTCATCAGGGTGTGTGTGCAGAATGGGTGCCTCTTGGTCATTGTCTACAGCACAGTGTGGGATTTATAACCAAGTTGTGGGTATCCTAGAAGGGAGAGGGAAACAGTTCTTAAAAGAGTTGTTTAGGGGATTTGTTCGGTGGCTGCTCCATCACTATCCTCAGGTATCTCCCTCAGATATTTCCTCGGTTACTTTCTAGAATTGTGTTGGAGTTCATTTAACTGATCTGTTAAATCAGGGAGACCAAGATGCTGTCAGATGCCTCCCTTGTTTTTTGTTAATCTGATGCACTTTATGTAAGGAGAGGGTAGTGACTGAACAATCCACAAGTGTTACCTACCCCCAGTTGCCCTTCCCCAGCTGCCCGCACCCCTTGTTCCACACTGGGTCAGACCCGCAGAGCAGACCGCAGCGTGCAGGGCAGCCAGACAAATCTTAGTCTCCCTGGCTCTCTGTGCTCAACCCAGTCCCCCTGCTCTGGCAACATTGGCCAAGCTGCCAGGGCTTCATCCCTTAAACCTTCTACCCCAGTTTTGACTCCCAAAATTGTTAGATTTGAGGTTCCACCCCAATCTCCTTGTCTCCCTTCATCTCCCTCAGTCCCCTCATCTCCCTGAAATGGTCCCCGAGGGACACAAAATGGCAGTGACCACATGGTCGGTCCCCCCTGCTGTGCTCCTTCATCCCACAATCCTTTTCTCCCTCTACCCAGAAACCTGGGTGTGGTGGTGCATCAATTTAGTTTATTGTTCTTTGTATTGACTCAGTTCTCTGTATTGGTTCAGTTCTATGTGCCCTACCCCCTCCTAATTAATATTCCTTTATCTCCCTCAGGAGATGTAATTTATGCGTGCACCTGCTCTGTTATGTAACTTTCAGTTAACTGTCAGTTATCCTTCCCGCCTTTGTAAATCCCCTCCTAGCCTCTCCTGATTGGTCCATGTTATGTTTCTCCACCCCTGTATTCCCTCAGTAACTGGCCCTGGTTGGCTAGTGATAGCCAACCACTCCCTTTGCTCCTCCCTGCTGCCTCAGAACAAAACCCGTCTGCACAGTTCTCTCGTCGGCCAGTTGTGGGCTGAGGAGGTGGTTTTAATAAACCCCCCTGTTCGCACACAGCTGTCTCCTCCTTTTATTACTCTGCCTCGCTGCCTTTCCACCACTCTCAAGGTCCCCTTCAGGGACAACGAATCCACAAGAGTCAGCCCTGCTTGCTCTGCTGCAGGCTGACCCTCAGCTGCGCCTGTTCCAGTGCCTGGGCTAGCCAGGGACAGAGCCAGTGGGCTCTTGAGGCACTGTGACAGCGCCTGGGAGATGCAGGGCCCATTTGACCTGGTCACCTGGGGCCGTGGATATGCTTGTATGTCCATGCCCTCAGGCCTGAAGTGGGTCCCCTCAAAGTGGGTGAAGCCCTACCTACCCAAGACATCCAAAAAACTGGAACAGCAGGTAGCCACAGTGGCTTGGAAGAGAGGGAGACGCAGGACAGTGTCCTTTTAATGTGTTATCCTGTTTCCTTTTTCTGATGTTTTGTTTGATTTATCCACAGTTACTTTACCTGCACCCAAGTTCGCTCAGAAAGCCTGTCCGGACAGCCATGGGTTTATACCATCTACTCCTGTTTGCTGCTATTGTTAGCAACAACGCCAAGACTCAGATGGATAAAAAACCCCTTCCTCATTTATTTTAACAACTACCAAAGATGGGAGACCAGGATAAGCCTAGACTCCACTCCACAGGCCAGAAAAAAAAAACCAGTGTAACAACTCAGTACACTGGGTGCTCCTTTGGATACTTGTTCCACCAGAGAACCCTGGCAGAGTCCCAACACCCCCTTTTACCCCTTTTAACTGTTCGTGCTCTTCTCTGATTGGGGCACTCAGGATCTCTCTCTGATTGGCTAGTTATCTAGGAGTTGATTGGTTCATAACAAGAGTCATCCTGAGCCAATCATTCTGCCAGGGCGTCATGTGATTGGTCTGTTGTTTCCACCAATCCAGGCTCATGGTTTGGATGCTGCCTGCATCTGTTGAGCTGTTCCCCACCTTCACACTCCCAGCGTTTACAGAAACATTAACTAACTGACAACCACAAGCATATAAGCTTTAGAATCATTACTTACATATTTGTAACATTCGGCCCACAACCCCCAGAAACATTCATCTACCTAAACTTATACAACTGGAACATTTTGCTTATTCCACACTTGAACTCTTATATTTGGAAACATTTACACTGAACTCATATGGCCTGAAACATTCATTGAACTCTCGTAATTTCAAACATTCGGCTACTTATAACAAATTTAACTTATACTTTTCAGAAACATCAAAAACATTTTCTTACTTGTAACACTATCATCCAGTCCAACCCAGGCTGGATAGTCCCTCAGCTGAGGAGCAACACGTGGACCATCTTTGCCAGAGCCCTCAACCAAGACCACATCTGTCTTTCCACAGCGACGGCCTCGAATCCCGTGTCAACTTGCCTTGTGGGAATCCCCTTCAAACCGAGTGAATTCCCATCCGATCTACTCGAGACCCAGGTTCACGTTAATAAACCCTCCCCTAGGCAAGTGGTGACCTACCATGTCACAGAGCACCCAGTTATAAATCTCTTGTTGCTCTGGAGGAAATGGGTTGAAAACCTAAAAATCACAGACAATGAACCACCAGAATTCCATCTGCTAGGGTCGGCAAACACTTCTTTCTGTGTGCAATTTGACTATGGCCCTCAAGCTCCTTCCTTTCTGTTGTAATCCATTCCCAATCCTTGTTGATATGTTCTTGTTGGGGGTTAGATTTGTTTTTGTTTTTTTTTTTTTTTCCTCTTCTCACAGAATTTTTTCCCATAAGTTTCCAAGAAGCCTTAATGACTACTTAGTCAGGACAAAAAGAGTGCTTGAGGGATATAGCAGCACGAAGCTACACCTATTGTTTTTGAGTCCCTGGGAGTGTCCCTCAGACGGGAGAGATGATTAGCTTTGGGGAAAGGCAAAAAGACAGATCTGGGGGAGGGGGAAGCACTCTTGCTCTCAGCGCCGAGGAGGACGGTCAGGCTGCCCTCTGCCTCTGCCTCGTCCTGGGAAAATCTATCGTCATCTGCTGTGTACCCGGGAATCCTGAACTCGCTTTCTCCAGCCTCTCCCCCCACCGCTGCTGCTTCTTCGGACCTTTGAGGCTCTCCTGCTACTCTGTAGCCCTGCACTGCCCAGCCCTGCCGGGACACCCCTGCTGTTCCAGCTGCCAGCGCAGACCTCATCTCATCCACCAGCCCGGGACTTTTTCCTTCCTTCCAGTTCGGCCTCTCGGAGTCCTGCAGGGGCACCCAGATCAAACTGCTCTGGGCTTTTGTAAAAGAAAGCCCTCAAGGTTCTTGGTTCTGTTTATTATTGATGCTGTAGTTGTTGTTTGTTTGTCGTTTTGTCATATATACTAGTAAAGAACTGTTATTCCTACCCCCATACCTCTGCCTGAAAGCTCCTTTAATTTTCCTTTTAATTGGAATAATTTGGAGGGAGGGGATTTGAATTCTCCATCTCTAGGGAGGTCCTGCCCCTTCCTAGCAGATATCTGTCTTTCAAACCAAGACAGACTATTGGCGCCCACTGTGGGGCTTGAGGGCATTGAGAGGAAAAGGAATAACAGTTCTTAAGTGACCTTGTGCACTGGGTATAGAAACCTCCCTAAATAGCATCATGTGGTCTAGCTTACCTTGGTTTGGGTGGCATGTGGTTGTGGCTGTGTTTCTCCCATTTGCAGGCCCTTATTTAAACATGGGCCCTATAACTAAGGCTACTGTGGCTGTTATCCAGTTTGCACTATGGGTTAATAAGGTGAGGAATTCATGGATTTTTAACTTCCTCTGGAAGGCAGGCACATGGATACATGGCTATCACACTCTAAGTGTTTGTTTGTGGGGTTACTTTAAAAATGGTACCTATTGTGAGGAAATGACACCAGGGGAAATTTTTTCCCAACCCTTTACTCAGCTCTTTGGGTCTATTCCACCAGTTTTTGAAGGGTTTAAATCCTCTCTGAATGCTAATGATATCATACAATGGCTAGTATTGCTCACAGGCCTATTCTATTTAATATTCCGAGATAAGGGGAGATTGGCCTGGATAACCACCCTGATACCTACCCCAGAGAATAAAGATACTACCCTAGAGACTGAGAGTGCTGCCATGGAGCCTGACACTGCCCTAGAGACTGGGGATGCTGCCCCACCACCTGACCCTGACATAAAGCCCACCTCAGGAAGGAACCACCCAGATTGGGTGGGAGTTCTGGTGAAGGAGATGGGCAAGATGCTGAAGGAGCACACTTCCCTAGTGGTGGCCTCATTAGCCCCAGCTGCTGGCAAACCCTCCCCCTGCCCTGAAGAGGAAGAGTCTGAAGGTGCAGCAGTGGAACCCACAGACGTTACAACTGTCCAGGTTCCAGCTGAACCACAGGGGCAGTCACAGCCAGCAGCAGTTGCCCCTGTGGAAAGCAAGAAATATAAGGTGAAATCAGAGCACCCAAGTGATAAGGATAAAAAAGGAAGGCCCTCACAACCCACAGGGGAGCCAGAAGTTGAGATCATCACCGAGTTCCTGTCATATGAAAATCTCCGTACTCTGCAAAAAGATGTTGCACGACGGGGACGTGAGCCTTATACAACCTGGTTACTTAGGGTCTGGGACCTTATGGGTAGAGGTGTGCAACTGGATGGTGGTGAGGCAAGGAATATGGGACCCTTGACCCAAGACTCAGGTGTGAATCAGGTATTTGTAAAAGAGCAAGGACCCCTTCACCTTTGGGACCGGCTTTTAATGAGTGTAAGGGAGAGGTTTGTCCACAGAGACAGAATGCAGGAGCACCACCTTAGCATGCGCTGGAAGACTGTTGAGGAAGGGATCCAACAGCTGAGAGAAGTGGCAATACTGGAGGTGGTTTTTGGGAGGGATGGACAGCATAACAATGACCCCGACAACGTCAGGTGCACAGGGCAAATGTTGTGGAATCTAGCAACTAAAGGGCCATCTGAATATAAAACATTCATGTCAATGATTAATGCTGATACCAGCCGAGTGACTGTAGGTTCTGTAGCCAGCAAGCTTAGAAATTTTGACAGTATGATCAGTGGCCCAATACAGACTCAGGTCTCTGCCGTGGTTAAAGAACTCCAAGAGGAGATAAGGGAGGTGAGGGAGGAGATGAGGAGGAACAGTTCCCATGTGGCACCGGTGCGAGCCACAGGCCCCAGAGTCAGAACCCAACGTCCTTCAGCTAGAGAGAGAGAGTACATCCCAAGAGCTGACCTGTGGTCCTTCCTGCGTGACCATGGGGAAGACATGGGAAGGTGGGATGGGAAACCCACTTCTGCCCTAGCAGCACGGGTGCGTGAGCTCAAAGAGAGAAACACTAACCGGGGGGGTTCCACTAGAATGAAGGTAGCCTCAGCCTCCCATGACCAGGCTGTCAGGTATTACAGAAATGAGGATGCTCTGTCAGACCCCCTTGAAGGAACCTCTACTATGTATACACAGGAAGAGAGTAGTAACCGGTGCTAGAGGGGCCCTGCCTCTAGCCAGGAAGAGGCACGGGAAAACCGAGTCTTTTGGACTGTGTGGGTTCTATGGCCTGGCACATCAGAGCCACAGAAATATAAATCTTTGGTTGACACCGGTTCTCAGTGTACCCTAATGCCGTCAGAACATGAGGGAGCAGAACCTATTTCCATTGCCGGGGTGACAGGGGGATCACAAGAATTGACTCAGTTAGAAGCCGAGGTGAGCCTGACCAGGAAGGAGTGGCAGAAACATCCGGTTGTGACTGGCCCAGAGGCTCCGTGTATTCTGGGCATAGACTATCTCAGGAATGGCTATTACAAAGACCCTAAGGGGGTTCAGATGGGCTTTTGGAATAGCTGCTGTGGAGGCAGAGGGCATTAAGAAATTGAACACCTTGCCTGGATTATCAGAGAACCCATCTGCAGTAGGACTCCTGAAGGTAGAAGAGCAACGAGTACCTGTTGCCACCTCGACAGTGCATCGCCGGCAGTATCGGACGAATCGAGATGCTGTGATCCCCATTCACAAGATGATCCGAGAGCTGGAGAGCCAAGGGGTGGTCAGCAAAACCCACTCACCCTTCAACAGCCCCATTTGGCCTGTGCGCAAGTCTGACGGGGAATGGAGACTGACTGTGGACTATCGTGGCTTGAATGAAGTGACTCCACCGCTGAGCGCCGCTGTGCCGGACATGCTGGAACTTCAGTACGAGCTGGAGTCCAAAGCAGCGAAGTGGTACGCCACAATCGACATTGCTAATGCGTTTTTCTCCATTCCTCTGGCTGCAGAATGTAGGCCTCAGTTTGCTTTCACCTGGAGGGGCGTGCAGTACACCTGGAACCGACTGCCCCAGGGGTGGAAGCACAGTCCCACCATCTGCCATGGACTGATCCAGGCTGCACTGGAAAAGGGTGAAGCTCCAGAACACCTACAGTACATTGATGACATCATTGTGTGGGGGAACACGGCAAGGGAAGTGTTTGAGAAAGGAGAGAAGATCATCCAGATTCTCCTGGAAGCTGGTTTTGCCATCAAAAAGAGCAAAGTCAAGGGACCTGCCAAGGAGATCCAGTTCCTGGGAGTAAAGTGGGAAGATGGGCGGCGTCAGATTCCCATTGAGGTCATCAATAAGATCACTGCGATGTCTCCACCGACCAGCAAGAAGGAAACGCAAGCTTTCCTAGGCGCCATAGGCTTTTGGAGAATGCACATTCCCGAGTACAGCCAGATTGTGAGCCCTCTCTACCGGGTAACCCGCAAGAAGAACGATTTCCATTGGGGCCCTGAACAGCAACAAGCCTTTGCCCAGATCAAGCAGGAGATCGCTCATGCAGTGGCCCTTGGCCCAGTCAGGACAGGACCAGAAGTGAAGAACGTGCTCTACTCTGCAGCCGGGAACCATGGCCTGTCCTGGAGCCTTTGGCAGAAGGTGCCTGGTGAGACTCGGGGTCGACCACTGGGATTCTGGAGTCGGAGCTACAGAGGGTCTGAAGCCAACTACACCCCAACAGAGAAAGAAATCTTGGCTGCCTATGAAGGAGTCCAGGCTGCCTCAGAAGTGATTGGCACAGAAGCCCAACTCCTCCTGGCACCCCGACTACCTGTGCTGGGGTGGATGTTCAAAGGAAAGGTTCCCTCTACCCACCATGCCACCGATGCCACATGGAGCAAATGGACTGCCCTCATCACTCAGCGCGCCCGTATCGGAAACCCAAATCGCCCTGGGATTTTGGAGATAATCACAAACTGGCCAGAAAGTGAAAACTTTGATCTCACAGATGGAGAGGAACAAGAGCAAGTGACACGTGCCGAAGAAGCTCCACCGTATAATCAACTGCCAGCAGAAGAAACGTGCTACGCTCTTTTCACTGACGGTTCCTGTCGCATCGTAGGGATGAACCGCAAGTGGAAAGCAGCCGTATGGAGCCCCACACGACAAGTTGCACAAGCCACTGAAGGAGAAGGTGGATCAAGTCAACTTGCAGAACTCAAGGCTGTTCAGTTGGCCCTGGACATTGCTGAAAGAGAGAAGTGGCCAAAGCTCTACCTCTACACTGATTCATGGATGGTAGCCAATGCTCTGTGGGGTTGGCTGGAAAGGTGGAAAAAGGCCAACTGGCAGCGTGGGGGAAAACCAATCTGGGCTGCTGATGAGTGGAAAGACATTGCTGCTCGGGTAGTCAAGCTACCTGTAAAAGTCCGCCATGTAGACGCCCACGTCCCCAAGAGTCGGGCTAATGAGGAGCACCGAAACAACGAGCAAGTAGATCAAGCCGCCAAGATAGAAGTGTCAAAGATAGACCTAGATTGGCAACACAAGGGAGAGTTGTTCCTAGCTCGATGGGCCCACGACGCCTCAGGTCATCAGGGCAGAGATGCCACCTATAAGTGGGCACGAGACCGAGGGGTGGATCTAACCATGGACAGCATTTCTCAGGTTATCCATGACTGCGAGACGTGTGCTGCAATCAAGCAGGCCAAGCGAGTGAAGCCCCTATGGTATGGCGGGCGGTGGTCCAAATACAGGTATGGGGAAGCCTGGCAGATTGACTACATCACCCTTCCCCAAACCTGCCAAGGCAAGCGCTACGTGCTGACCATGGTGGAAGCCACCACTGGATGGCTGGAAACCTACCCTGTGCCTCACGCTACTGCCAGGAACACCATCCTGGGCCTGGAAAAGCAAGTCCTGTGGAGACATGGCACCCCTGAGAGAATCGAGTCAGACAATGGGACCCATTTCAAGAACAGCCTTATAGCAGCCTGGGCTAGGGAACATGGCGTTGAGTGGGTGTACCATATTCCTTATCACGCACCAGCAGCCGGGAAAGTTGAACGGTGCAATGGCCTGCTTAAAACCACCTTGAAGGCATTGGGTGGGGGGACTTTCAAGAACTGGGAGATTAATTTAGCAAAGGCCACATGGTTAGTGAACACTCGAGGTTCCACCAACCGAGCAGGCCCTGCCCAATCTGAGCCCCTGAGAACAACAGATGGAGATAAGGTTCCAGTAGTACACATGAGAGGTATGCTGGGAAAAACTGTTTGGATTAATTCTGCCTCCAGCAAAGACAATCCCATCCGTGGGGTTGTCTTCGCTCAGGGACCAGGATGCACCTGGTGGGTGATGCAAAGGGATGGAGAGACCCGATGCATACCTCAAGGAGACCTTGTTTTAGGATGAACTACCCACATCATGTGTCTGTACCCATATCTGTATGTATAGATGTATATAATTTAGGACATGCATGTGTATATATATATATATATTTTGAAGGTTTAAATTCAATGTAATAGGTTGGTATGGAAAAAAATTCGGGGTGGATGATGTTGGGGGTTAGATTTGGTTTTGTTTTTTTTTTTTTTCCTCTTCTCACAGAATTTTTTCCCATAAGTTTCCAAGAAGCCTTAATGACTACTTAGTCAGGACAAAAAGAGTGCTTGAGGGATATAGCAGCACGAAGCTACACCTATTGTTTTTGAGTCCCTGGGAGTGTCCCTCAGACGGGAGAGATGATTAGCTTTGGGGAAAGGCAAAAAGACAGATCTGGGGGAGGGGGAAGCACTCTTGCTCTCAGCGCCGAGGAGGACGGTCAGGCTGCCCTCTGCCTCTGCCTCGTCCTGGGAAAATCTATCGTCATCTGCTGTGTACCCGGGAATCCTGAACTCGCTTTCTCCAGCCTCTCCCCCCACCGCCGCTGCTTCTTCGGACCTTTGAGGCTCTCCTGCTACTCTGTAGCCCTGCACTGCCCAGCCCTGCCGGGACACCCCTGCTGTTCCAGCTGCCAGCGCAGAGCTCCTCATCTCATCCACCAGCCCGGGACTTTTTCCTTCCTTCCAGTTCGGCCTCTCGGAGTCCTGCAGGGGCACCCAGATCAAACTGCTCTGGGCTTTTGTAAAAGAAAGCCCTCAAGGTTCTTGGTTCTGTTTATTATTGATGCTGTAGTTGTTGTTTGTTTGTCGTTTTGTCATATATACTAGTAAAGAACTGTTATTCCTACCCCCATACCTCTGCCGGAAAGCTCCTTTAATTTTCCTTTTAATTGGAATAATTTGGAGGGAGGGGATTTGAATTCTCCATCTCTAGGGAGGTCCTGCCCCTTCCTAGCAGATATCTGTCTTTCAAACCAAGACAGTTCTGTATCCCCCTGGGAATGGATCTGGCCTGATGCCCATCACCCCGAGTTGATACTTTTGCCTACTCCCACACCCTGTCACCCCAGACCCTGCCCCAGGTTCTGGAATGTTCCCTAGTATTTGGATCCCAGTTGGACCTTATCTCTTATAGCTACCCCTACTGGTTCCCCATTGGTTCTCCCTAATGTCCTGTAAGCCCTTATCCCTCCTTCTGGATACCCCAATTGGTCTGTTGATGTATCTATTGTTGTGATACACACCCCTTTAAAAATCCCTGTCAGCCCTTGTCTTGTGCCTGAGCTGGTTGGCACCCTCCTGAATGAGTTGGTTCTGGAACCTCCCCCCTCTCAGCCTCACACACTTCCTTTATTGGGTCCTGGTCGTGGCTGCCCTTCTGTGATCTCTGCCGTGACCTCTGCAAAGGAGCTAGCGGGAATCGTAGCAGAGGACCACACCACCTTTCCTCCAAAATCTGTTGTTACAATGACCCTGAGTAACCCCTACACCACAAAGGTGTGGTGTCAAAAGATTGGCTGCATCAGATTGTCTTTCACGCCAAACAGGGTGAGCGGACGCCCCGAGGGCACCTTTTTAATCTGTGGAGACAGAGCCTGGGGGGGGCATTCCCCCTCGTCTGCTCGGAGGTCCCTGTACCCTGGGCAAGCTGAGCCTGCTGACCCCCAACATGACAAATTTACTAGATTGGCAGAAGAAAAACCAAACCAGAGAATTGGCCCTGAAAAAACGCAATTTGAGGCAATAGGATGAAAACTGTGATTCAGAAATAGTTCATTGGTTCAAAATCCAAAGGTGTGGCGATTACCCTGTTTTCACCCTGGGTATCTGCCATGAAAGCTCTACGTGAATTGGCACATCTAGAGTCCTGGGTGGCCAAGCAGGCCAACCTCACTTCTGCTGCCCTGGCTGTCTTTCTATCAGATGAGGAGGTAACAAGGCAAGCAACCCTACAGAACAAGGCTGCAATTTACTTCCTTCTCCTGCAATTTATTTCCTTCTCCTGCATCATGGTCACCACTGTGAAGAATTTGAGGGACTCTGTTGTTTCAACCTGTCATCCAAAGCTGAGAATGTCTACACGGCCCTTGACAAGATGAGAGGAATGATCAAAGACATAAAAAGAGAAACCTCGGACTGGATGGATGGGCTACTTGGACAATGTGGGATTTTGGGCTTGGTCAGTTCAGTTGTAAAATCTGTGCTGTGGGTTTTCGTAATTGTGATCATTTTGGTCGTGTTCGGCATCGTCAAGAAGATGCTAACTGTGGCAGTGCAAGTTTGATGAGCAGATGAATTATATTGGGTTCCCCCATTATGACTGATGTACTTGGTTCTGCCCTGAGTTTCTCCTCCTCACCTTCCTTGTCAATCCCATTTATCCTCCTCCCCTTGCCTGTAAATCCTTCTAGAAGTCCTGCCCCTGGTTCCAGAAGGTTGTCCAAGGTTTGGTTGTCTACTGATTGCCTCATAAGGTTTCATCCCCTGAAGCACCCTGATTTGTCCTGAGTTATGTCCTTTTGTCTATGTACCCCACCCTTCTGCCCCGTGATTGGCTATGCTTTGTGTTCTTCCCACTGTATCCCCCAGTTTATAATCCTCTGCACAGCTGAATTTTTTTGCATTTCTATACCTGTCCCCCACTGGGAATAAATTGTCCTGGTTTGTGACAAATAGAAGTCTCCTCTTTCATTCTTCTACTGTGCCTCTCGACCTCTCTCTACACCAAGCTGTGCTTCCTGCCCCCACAGCAGACCCACTCCAAGTCAGGCTTGGGCCACAAGGTGGTCAGGCTAGCCAGTGGGCTGAGCAGGAGGGACAGCGGCCGACGTCAGCTAACCAGCCTCATTGTCAATACCACCTCCTCCCCTCTGTCTGTCAACCAAGCTGGAATGTCAGATGCCCCCACTGGCCAGCAATGGTTTGGAGACCTATATCCCTGTTCAGAGTATCTCCCTCAGATGGAGGTCACATTCTTCTAAAAACAAAAAGGGGGAGATGTTGTGGTTTGTTTTAGCTGTTATAAGGTGTATTCCTACGTTCCTTCTCCCTGATGGTTCTGCCCTAAGTTGTACCACCCCTTCACCTGTCACTTCTCCTTACCACTCCTTCCCAACTAGAAACTTCTCTGCCAATCCCCTCTCCGGTCCCCTGTCACTCGGCCCCTCCCCTGTTCATTTCAGAAGGTTCAGGGAGAGCCATCGAGTGATAGGTTTGGGATCTACCAAATACCTCCCGTATCTACCTTCTTATATGGTATTCCCTGGTTGTCAATCCTCTATCGTAACCACTCCCTTGTCTTATCCCATTGGTGACTGGACTTTCCCCTCCCCTGTAACCTTCCCCAAATAAGAGGGCCTGCGCAGGTCTTGTTCAGGGCTCTTGTGAGTTTGCATCCCCTAAGCTAGGAGTTCCTGGGAGCTACCAATAAAGCTTGGACTGCTGGTCTTTAGAAGAGTCTTCTCTCTTCCTCTACCTCCTCCAGACCTGTCCTTCCTGCGACACAGGGAATGCCTGTAGATGCCCCTTGGTACCCCCTGGGCACTGAGGAGTATCCCCAGGCGACAGCTGGGTCAGGAGCAAGCTGGGGTTGCCTCCTGAGGTAAAAAGGAAGGCCCAGCATCGGCTCGTGTCTGTTTTCTCTCCTGTTTATGGTTGCATGCTAAGTTACCTCCCTTTTACCAATGTCAGTCCTATCCCCGCTCCTCCCATTTCACTGGAACCTTCCTTGTCAGTCCTCGAATCTCCTCCCTGGTACCTTGTCTGTCACTTGGCTCTTTGTGCCCTTGTCAGGAAACTTCCATAAAGGGTGTCGAGTGATTGGTCAAGCACCAGGGATCCCTCCCACCAAGTTCCCTGAAAGGATTTCCTTGTTGTCAGTTATTTCCCAGTTCACTCCCCTTTGATCCCCTATTGGTGCATAGTTGAACCACTTAGTTGTTACCACCCCTGAATAAAACATACAGCTCCTATAGTCTTGGGGCTCTTCAGAGTTGTACCCCCTGAGCTCCTTGTGGTTCCTAATAAAGCTTTGGATTAAGTACTCTCCAAACTGCCTGCTCCCTTCCCTCACCATTGTTGGCTGTGTCCTCCTGAAGAAAGGGATAACACCCTTAGCTGCCCCTCTGCACTCCCAAGTGCGGAGGAGTGTCCCCTGCAGTCTGCAGTGTCGGAGCTAGCAGGGAGGCACCTCGGTAGGTGCTGCAACAGTTAATGCAAAAAGACAGAAGTTAAAAAGTATATCAGATCCTTGATGAGTATCACATCAGAATCAAGCAAAAGCTTCCTTGAGGCTCTAATCTGCTTTTGTATCAACTCCCACTAATATTGAAAATTAAATGAAATAGTACTCTGAGGATTAGTCAGGAGCAATTAATGTTTTATTGTATTAGAAATCAAGCCCAGTAAGTAGAGAAGAACTCAGCTAGACAATTACTTTACTGCCTAATTTATATTTTGTAAATGCTGGTGTTTGATAGCTATTTTGCAGAAGTACCCTTTCTACATACAGGACAGGTCATAGTGGTGTTTAACTCATTAGGATGGCAGAGATTAAAATGAAGTTGATCACGTTATTCCAGAGCATACTGGATATTTAATTTCATTTGATGACTTTCCACTATTTCATTTGGTGTAACTGACTGGCATTTCATCAGGAAAGATTAAAGACTTCACTGGATTTATTAGACACAGCCTTGCATTTCATTGCCAAAACCATAGTTAGCTGCACAAACACTAACATGGTTCATGGTTGCTGAAATGTAATTTATACAGATTTTCATTTACTCTTACTCAGCAGCACCATGTTCAAGAAACTGTCATCACATTAATGTTGAGGAGTGAAGGTTTTCCAAAACTGCTGCTCAAGTATCTAACTCATGATCAAAGAGCAAAACTGAGGGGAAAATATCACGGTAAAAGAGGAAAAAATCCTCAAATCAAAAATGTAAACCATGAATTTCAGGTCAAAGTAAAATAACTGCATTAGTAATTTCAAAGCATTGTGTTTTGATTCAAACTTTTAACTCAGCACAAATTAAGCTGTATTTCTTTAAAACGTTACTTCTTATGAAAAAAAGGAACTCTCAGTTTTGAGAGATCAAGATCTGCTACTCTGAACTTTCTTCAGATTTTTTTTTAGTATTTAGAACTGACAAATATTGGTCCTTTTCTTAAAAAATCCTTTGATTGTTTTATGAAGAAAGCTTTTTTTTTTCCCGTGGGTAAAAATTGATATTCTTTACCTTTAGGAACACCAGATCCTGGGGTAAAAAACAGCCCATGCGTTGGGAATCTAAATGATAAGCAAGTGGATTTCAAGCACCTTCTGTTTAAAACCTCAGGTCTTTTAGGACAGAGCAACAGAACAGTACTGATAGAGACAGGAGCTGTCTAGAAAACTGTTGGCGTATTTCTGTTACACAAATACACCTGGAACAAAGCTCTTTTTCTTCCTCCACTTCTCCCTCTTCTGTAGAGTTTCTTTATCCCCGAAACATAAATTATGACACTTTAAATGTCTTGTCATTCTTGAGTGAGAGACCCTTTGTCATTACATCTCTGCTATCTTCTTGCAGTAATTCTGAGGCTGGAATGATGGATTAGTGATTGATGACTTGATTCACAATTTTCACTGCTGACATTTAAGAGTAATCACTCTAGATGGATTTACCATTCATCCAATTTTACACATATTGCTTTATTGCTAAAGAAATATGGAATCTATAACTGGCGTTGCAGGGTAGTTGTTATCTGCATTTCACACCCTCCCTGGCCTGGAGAGGTTCCAACACTTTTTTACTGGCCTTGCCCAATGTGGGTACATGCAAATACAGGTGATCTGCCATCTCAGGATTCGCTCATCGTAAGTCAAAATGGTGTGATCTGTGAGTTCACACTGACCACAGTTTATGACATAAATGTCCACCGAACACAAAACCAGTCACATGAGGAAATGCCATAGAATTTTTTTTTCTTTCTCAATAATGATGAATTATGTTAAATTTAGTTGTCATGACTATGAAAGACTTTCAGTATTGCACTAGATCAATACGCTTTTTTGTCATCAAATTTCAAAATACAGACAAACGTAAATTGACAAGGATTAATTCCTATTTTAATAACCGTAAAATGACTTGTTGATAAAACCTAAAAATACTACATCTGCCAGTGAAAGCAAAAGCAGCAGGACATTTCTAAGTTTCCAGTGTTGAACTTTGAGCCAAGAAATTATGCACCTCCCTGAAACAGTTTACTGTACACATGACAGAAGTAATGCATCTCCCATTCTAACTGGAGTCTCCAAACCTTGGGAATACTAGTGTATTTATAGAATTAATTGACAGGAGATAAATTGCTACCATTAACAACATGACTGACTAAGACTTACTGTCTGACAAAAATCATTCTCATTCTTCCTTTTCAATCTAAAACTTATTCTTTTCTCTTGAGTGGGGTTGAATTCACCCTATTTGACTGAATATTAAATAAGCAACAGAAATTGAGCTGTATATAGTTTTTAGGAATTATATTAATGCGAAGTGAATAATGAAAGTGTATACTCTTTACAGTGAAGACAGAAGAATTCTGTCAGTTTTAGACTTCCACAGAAAAAAAAAACCCTAAATACCTAAAAAAGGCATCTAAAAACATTATGGTATTCTGAATATGACCTTTACCAACTTTAGTGTACTTGTAATTACGTGCTTTATGCATGCCTCAAATATATAAAAACACTTTTAATACATACTTGTAGAGAAAGTACCTGACATAACCAACTTACAGACAAGAATTTACCTTGTAAAAGTAACTTTTTCTTTCAGAAGGCAAAAGTAACTAAACACTTTTTAATAGTCTTTTTAATGTTACTCTTCTAATGAAGAGTAACATTAAAAAGACTATTACAAACAGTGTTGTACCTTGATTTAAAAAAGAATACAAAACATTACGCAGTCAACTACAACCCAAAAATTAGCATCTAAACATCCAAAAAGCATCATGTAAGTTGTCTACACTAAGTCTCTAGACTTTCCTCAGGACACATTGGAAGTCACAAAACTAATGAAAATGTTAATACAATTTAGAGCTGCAGTTCTGACTGTTATTGGTTATTAATGATCTCACTGCACTTTCGCAGTTAATGAAATGCTTGGGTTTGAGTCAGACTATCTGTTGTCAGCTCCACTTCATTTATCTTATTTTCCAGTGTGCATTAACTGCATATGATATACATTTTGGGGGGTGGGGAGGGGGGGATTTTTCCCCCTTTAACCACATTGGATATAGTGTAAACAGTTTAAGATATGCATCTTTTTATTCCAGAACCATGTATTTATTGGTAATGGATAAGGTTGTTGCTTCAGTACTTGTTTAATGCATATCACAGCCCTGCAAGTTCCTCCTCGAATCTGTAAATACAGTAGTTTAAAACAGTCATATGTGCTTTTGTGTTGACTTTCATCTACTTTACTCTAGTTCCTTCCTAAATGGACAACAATAAAAATAAATATAAATAAAAAGACGCAGCAGACGCTGAGGGTAGTACAAGACCCTCAAGTGATGCAGTGCCTCAGGGTATGACACCCACAGCCCCAGCCAGCCCTCACTGCTGGCACCACGCACAGCCGGGGCCCTGCCCCAGAGCACCCCGGCAGTGCCGCTGTGGAGCCAGAGCCCCACAGCAGCAGAGTCCTGCATCGAGGGGGAGGCAAAGAACGAGAGGAGTTCCAAGGACTTCAGTCTCCAGGAGAGTTCATTATTCGAAAGGGTTCAAGGTTCCAAGGACACCGACAAAGAAAATACCGGGGCTTAAAGCGGGGGAGGACTCCAGGAAGGGACAAAGCCTTGGCCAATGGGAAGGAGGTGAGGGAGGACCCACAGAGGTGAGTGACACAACAGAACCAATAAAGAACAGAAAGGGAAAGATACAACCCTGAGACACCAGTGACAATTAGGACTGCATGGACTTTTCCAGAGCCAAGGGAGAGTGGAACAGGGATTGACAGCGGAAGGTAGGAGGCACACTTGCAGATTGTCAAGGAAGGTTCGGGAAACGGGGAAGAGTCAGGGAGACTGACAGCTCAGGAGGCAGGGGACAACTGGGGAGGAACCACTGTAACCAGGGAGAGCAATGGAACAAACCATTCTGACTGAAAACCAAACCACAGCACTGAAATTCAGAATGAGAACTAAGTATCTGGGTGGCCTTTCAGCTCCTTAAGGTGCATTTCAGTCATGCCTCAAAGCAGCTGCAGGGCTAAGACACACTGATGTAAAACTTGCAAGTATGAAGTCTGGTTATAAAATGTTTACAGATTTTCCAGATCCTGTTCTCATGAAAATATCTGCAATACAGGCAATGTCAGCTCTCCTTCTGCATAGCACAGCTCAGCAGAGACAGTAGATTTCCATACAGTATTCTTGGTAATCAGTGATTACTCTGGCTGTTTTTCATAGAGTCTGCTCTGCAAAAGTCCTTTACATTGGCCAGAGGCAGCTTAGAGCAGATTTAATCAGTTATTCTCTTTTTAACTTCTGTCAGAGTAGATACCATCATTTTACCCTAGACTTTATGCAGCTCACTCCTGACCTTTCTACCCAAGTGGCACATCTCTAATAGCAAAATAATGTTCCCTAAGCCTGAAACTGAATGGTGGAGCACAGCTCAATTCAGGCTGGTTGGACTTCCTTCCAGCAAATAGATTGGCTTAATCCATACCCTTTGGTGGCCCCCACATTGTCTCTCTGATCATGCCCCTAAACTGGGAATATGATATTTGACTCAAGCCAGGAAACCTGCAAATATTTAAAAGCTGAGGTTTATCATAAAGTAATGCTTGCATCTGAGCTCAGTGAGTTTCTTTATGAAGATACAGCCAGTAACTGCTCAAGCACCAAATTCAATTTTCTAGGTAAAAGATAAATCAGAACAACTGAATCCCCTTTGCAAATACCCATGAAACCTTGCTCATGAGAAAAAAATTATTATCTGCTGCAGTGATTGCTTTTTGAAAATCACTGTTTTGGAATTCAGCAGGAATTGCAGGGTTTCTATTACTGATACACTGAATAAAGCAAAAACACACAAAACCAAAGAACCCCTCATTCTAACAGTACACAGGTATCTAATCATGAAGAAGCATGAAATATTTCCAGTTAGCACATTAAAGTGAGAGAGATAGAAAAAACCTGCAAATATTTACTCATTTAATAATCCAAATATCAACATTTGTAAAATTGGTTGATTTAAAAGACAGCGCTCACTGAAGAAAATCACTAAATAAAATTTTTTACCACATCTGTTTCTAATATAATAAACCTGATTTGTTTTTTAAAGAAGATGTTCTAAATGTATAGGTCTCTGATAAATAAGGTCCATACTAGACGGGCTTCTAGTATAACATTGTTTTGGTGGTACCAAATATATCAACCATTCCATTAGAACACAATAAACTTTCACTATCGGTACTAATGTTTGTAAATATATGTTGTTTGGAATTGGTTATCAGTTGCTAATTAATGTATAGGAAAGGCAGGATGTTTGTTTTGACTAACACTATAGTAAGTCATATATTTTTATTCTGGATGAATATTTAGTAATAAAATTACCTCTTATTGTTTGCTCAACCTGTGTTTCATCCTGCAGCATGGTGAATATTTTGGTTCTGAACTGATAGCTCTAAACACATGACTAAGGTTAGCTATGATAGTTCAAACTTGTATTACAAGGAGAAGGAAATGAATTTTCAAGGCACCTGTTCAGCCAGTCTTAGTTCAATAAGAGCTTACATGAAGTCTTTCAGGAATTCTCACTAAAAGCAGATTTATGGATAATGCATAAAAATGTATTAGAGTTTCCAGTGCAGAGAATTAGTGATCTTTATGGCTGCATAATTCCTACTCCAGGTCACAATAAAATAGTCTTGACATTTACTTTCAGCTTGTGAGAAGAAGTAAAGTACTTGTCTGTCATTCTCCTGCCTATCTGAATATCACAGCCTTCAAGACCTTCATGAAGACAACTCAATTTCCCTATTAGCTAAATTTACTTGCAATATGACATTATGGATCCTGAATTAAATCTCTTCATGAAAACTTACTTGAAGCTTCTAGTTATGTGCTTTTGGAGATGTGTGTATATATGATACAAATATCTCCTTAAGCAGCATAGGTTTTCTTCTATCATTCTCAATATTTTAAGGTAAAGGACATGGTTATAGAAAAGAATTTCCAAAGGAAAAAGAAAACCCCACAAAATCTTTACAGGAGTTTAGAATATAGCCTGCCACTTCCCTTCATATCTCCTTACAAAAACAAGGAGACAGGATAAGTTTTGGGAAATCAAATTGAGACATTGGTCTTATATTATGATTTTGTGCAGATAGATAAACTTAGCGACTTCACTTTGTCATTCTGTAATTTCTGTTCATCTCCTGTCTTGTCTGTGTAGATTGCCCTGTCAGTCAAATGGAACTCCCCAGCTACCAGTCTTTTTCTAGGTAGAATAATGCAAGACATATTGCACTTCATTCTAGCATATTAGGAATGTTTACACCTCCTGAACTAGCTCACTATCTGTATTTTTCATTGCTCTTCAAAAGGCATACATAATTGGATTTTGCCTCCTGTCTCCTGCAGTCTTGAGCTTAAATTGGCACTCCTGCAAAATGAATGATGTGTGAGAGACAAAGATCCTCCAAATGTCATACATTCAATTATTTCAGCATTATTTGGTATTATGTAGCACATGCAGTGTGATCTTCAGCCATGCTGGAAACTGATTTTATCTCAATTTTCCACTACATTATTTGTTTAAAGAGACTTCTGTGGTGTTCATTGTTCAAGTACTAAACATTCCCAAGTTCTATTAGAAAAGTCTGATTAATCTAGATCTTATTTTCACTTCAACTAGAGGATATGTTGTTTGCATTTTAGTGAATTACAAGTTATGCAACTTCTCTGAATTGCAGATCTTTTTCAAAGCTCTTGGTGAGTAAAGTACTCTCTATAGTACACAAGAAGATATTGAGAAGCACATATTGAGGTTAAATATACTTGATCTCATACTTCCACAAGTGTGTTATTGTCTCACGTGGCTTCAGTGAAACTGAATATTTAATAAATTCTAGAAATTAAATAGATAATTTGGACAAAAAAAAGTGTTTAGATAAATATTTCAATAAAATACTAAGACTGGTTCGCATATTTTCTAAATTTATCCTAATCATTAAAACAATTAATCAAGAGTTGCTTATAGCAAATTTTACCTTGTCAACTTGAAAGAAAAAAGAAATTTACCACAAGCACAAGCATCTTTATTTGTGGGCTTGTAGGCTTGAATTGATTTAAATGTTTATGAATGATTTCTGAATTATCATGCCAAAGAAACAAAAGTGTAAAAATAAAAGCAAAATAATTTCTCTCAATATAGCACAAGATTTTTCCTATAGTAGACTAACATTAGTATGAAACTGGGAAATAGATGTTTGGTGTAATGGTTGTATTGGGTTGGCCTTGGTTGCATGTCAGGTGCCCATCAAGCTGCTCTATCACACCCTTCCTTGTCAGGATGGGGAGAGGGAGAAGATGGGAAAAACCCCTTGGGGGTCAAGGAAAAGGGCAGTTAATAAAACAAAAGCAAAGGCCAGACAGAGAAGCAAAGGAAACAAAATATTTATTCTCTACTTTCCATCTACAGGTGATGTCAAGCCACTTCCTGAGAAGCAAAGCTTCAGTATATGCAGCAGTCACTCCAGAAAACAAATGTCCTGATAACTAATGCCACCCCTCATCCCACTCCCTCTCCCATTTCCCTGAGGTTTTATTGCTGAGGAGATGTCCTAAAGTGTGGAATATCCCTTTCTTCAGCTTGAGTCTGCTGTCCTTGTTGTGTCCCCTCCCAAGAACTGGCCCCTCCTCAGCCTGCTGGTGAGGGGAGAATGTTGGAGAGACAACCTTGGTGCTGTGCCAGCACCACTCAGCAGTATCCAAACACTGGTGTGTTATCAACACCTTTCCAACAGCAACAAGCCAAAGCTGTGAATGAAACTGAAATTGAGTAAAAATTGAAGATTGGGCATATGTTAACTGATTTACAGAATTGAAACTCCAGATTTCTGAGCAAAAAATTAAGTCTCCCACAGGAAAATCAACCACGTCCATTGTTACACTGAAGAATATCTGTACTTATTTCATAATTCAGTTGAACATTTAGGTGGCTAGGCCAGTATACATGTGGCCTTAATTAATGTAATTACATAAACTAAAGTAAAAGGATGCATTAGTACTTCATGGATTAGCAAACTAAATACATTTTTTAAATTCACTAGTGAAGTTTCCTGTCAAGTGCAGGAAAAGTACAGTAATAAAAGTACAGTCCTAGACCTAGTCAAATGCTGTTGTCACCGGGCTAAAGAGCCAGACCTCATCCAGTTCAATTTTTTTCCCCAAAAATATTGAATTTTGCTGGGTTAATAAGTAGAAATGAATGTTCCAGTAAAAGTATTGAAAAATGTCCCAAACTGCAGAGTCTCCTTTAAACTGACCCTCCCTTTTGATCCTGTGCCTATATAATTAGTGCACACTTCCCAAATGGGTGAATTCAATACATTTAATGAAGTGTATGGATTCAGATTTAGCATTTTGATATGACAATATTGTAGTGCTAATATATATACTATCCACTTCCTCCTTGCAGCCAGATCTTTGAATGAAAGAGGCTGAGATTGTCCATTTCTGTGCCAAAATGAGGTGCGTGAGATGTATTTTAAACCATCTTCTATATGAGGGGTTGCTGCCAATATAAGAAGTGTTTTGGTGCAAATCTGCGTATAATTATCTGTAATAGAATTTAGGTGGGAGATGGGTCAACAACCTCTCAAAATGAATTGTTTGTTTAGATTTAGACTTCTATATTTCTGTTTCTAGAAAATATCATGATCCAGAAAAGATGTTGATGCCAGCAGGGCACAACGGTCTCAAGAATCTAGCAGCCTTCTAAAGGGTTTTTCAGGATAACAATGGATTCTTCTATTGCATTAAATATTTTTTGCATTTACTGCAGATTCTTTGAATCTATGCTTTCTCTATGATATGTTGAATTTGAGGTAAAGTTTCTCACTTTCAAAGAGCTGAACTAAGATTGAATGCGCTGCTGTCAAATCAGACCAATGACAAAACAGGTTTACATCAAAGAGTTTTAATACAAGTATCTTTTTATATTGGCCAAAAAAGCTGGTAACATTTTAGCTTGCAAAGAAAAAGTTAGGTATTCCATAAAAAAGACTAAAAAAATTATTTCTGACTTTCAAAAATATTTAAAAAATCATCATACTAAAGTAATTAATCTGGATTAATACAGCCACAAATACTAATGAGAATGTAGGGAAACCATCATCTTGCCATATGCAGTAGAGATTAATTCTGCTAGGAAATATTTGTAACATATTTAAATCATGGAAGTGATTGGTGTATGTTTTAAGTATTTGTGATTAAGCAGAAGCTTAAAACTTTAGTAATGCTGAATCTAAGTTATTTAAATTTGCCTTCTTAATTTTCCTGGGCATGATTTCCCTGTTACTGCACTCATAAGCAATACAAAAGAGACATGTTAAATATACTTAGTAGAGACAAACCCTCAAGTGTTAATAAGTGAAGTGCAGTGGTCAGAGGCAGTAAACCCATGCATTCTAAACAGGTAATTTATGAATATGTGAGCAAGGTATGCCCTTTGTATTATTAACAGGAAGCTACTGTTATGTCCTGTATACTTGAAGGCTATCATTACCATTCACAAATGATGTTTTCCAGTTAACAATACAATATTCACAATACATGAATCATGTAGGTATCTTTAGTAGCATTTTTATTTGCTACTATTATTAATACATTAGAAATTTCTAACATCTTGATATCATTATTGTATACTGAATGTAAAGAATATTTTTCTAGTGGTTTATTTTCTTGCATACTGTATGATTTATTAATTTTTTGTAATTAATTAATGAAATTATATAAATTTTCCTTGTATTTTATTTTATACTTATTGTATCTCATAAAACATGCCTAGTCCTTTGACTAGTTAAATAGCTCAGCCCTAGCCCACAGCTAGTAATTGTGCTCACTACTTATTATCCAGTTGACAGGATTGATGCCATTTAATTGATGCAGGAATGCTGTAGATTATGTGGGTGGAAGTGGAGGCCAGATTTGGTTCTAGGCACTGCTGTTAAAGATGGTAAAATGGCCCTCCTCAAACTTCTTAGCTTGCCTGTGCTGATATTGTACAAATGACGAATAAACACTATTGATGAAGCAAAACCAAGTTAGAGTGAAAGCTACTCCTGTGAGAGTCAGCCTTTCCTTTGATAGCGACAAAAGTAATGAATGAAGAAACGTGAGTATCCAGGACTGTGTGTCCTCTACCTTTTATTTCCTTTTTTTTGTTGGTTTTGTTTGTTTGGTTTTGGTGGTGATTTTTTTGGTTTTTTGGGTTTTTTTTTTGTGTGTGTGTGTGTATGTGGGGGGGGGGTTGTTTTTTTAGCTTCATAACTTTTATTTTCTTTCTTTCCCATTTTTGTAGTGTGTGAAGGGCCCATCTGAAGAGCAATAAAATCCATGCTGGGCTACTCTTCTGGAAAGATTGGGGCTAACTCAGCTGTGGGATACAGCACTGTGAAGGACTGAGAAGGAGGGAAAGGATCTAAACTTACTGAAAATATTAGGAGACATGAATAGAACTGAATTATATATTCAGTGTACTGGGGAAGTGGTAATCTTTACACCCCAATAGAATTCTTCAGGAATAAATCAGAGACATAACTTGTAGTAGTAAAAGGAGAATAGCAGAAGAAGACATTAGTATAGCACTTGTCTTAATGACCACCATGAAAACTTGATAGGTTCTATTCCCAGATGACAAAGGACCATTATTTTCAATGTTCTGTGCAGGATAAAAACTTTAAAACCTTAGCCCACTAAAGCTATATTAAGATTTATTATAGGAAAGTCATTGTAGTAATTTCAAAAATGTTCCAGGGGTTTAGATTAACAACCGTTTCATTACTCACTGCCTTTTTAAACTAGGATTTAACATATTGGTCCATTTCAGCACCAAGTGAGGTTGAGACTTTGCCATCATTTGATTTTGAATGTCTGTTCTTGCTTAGGCTTACCTAAGTGTGAATGGGTTTTCTTGATTTTACATCATGAGGTTTTATCTCCTAAACCCATTGCCTTCCACAAATAGCAAAATCATTTGAGTTTGTACATGCAGCACTTTTGTACCAGGAGTCCACAGCAGTACATGACACTGCATGTGCAGCCTCAGGAGAGATTAAAAGAGTGGGGAACCATCACTTTTCCTGGTCAGCTGTTTGTCCTCTTACTACTGCAGCATAATATGTGTCTTGCATAAATTGCTTTAAAGAGGGATTCCTGACTCATGTTCATTGTGCTTTCCACCAAGAAAACTTTATTGATGATAGTATTTGGAGTGTAAAGAAAAATATTGCAGAATAGTTACATTATAATAGAAACAGGTTAAGATTTCAATTATTTTTTGCTGTCACCATGATTAGAGTTACACAGCAGAGTAAGTTTATTTTACCACAGCCATTAGAAATGCAATGTCAAAGCTGTAGGAGAAGATTTACATGAGGTTCAGATACATATTCTTGGTGATATCAATCTTTTAGAAGCTTTTTTTGTTGTTTTGTTTTTATTTTAATTAGCAGTTGTGAAAATTATCATCATGCAGATGAAAAATTATAAAAGTTGGACATGGCCAGAAAAGGACTGTAAAAATCTGAATTTTTTTATTCAGTGAGAATCAATACTTTATTGAAGATGAGGTGAAGAAGTGAAAAAGTGACAAGTTTATGATCTTTAAGTACTTAAAAAGAGAAAATACCTTTGAATGCAGAAAAATAAATTATGGAATGGTTCTAGGTCTGAAAAATGAAGCTGAACAACTGAAGCAAAAAAAACCCCAATGCACCAGAGCATTCATAGATAGAAATCTAAACCCCAAAAGCTGTCCTCCTTCAAAGGACCAACTGTCACTGTCTGTGAACTTGGCCCAAGTAGCCTGGTGAAATTCTGCAGGTGTTAGACAAGATATATGAATAGAAGAGATTTAGCTCCCTGTGCATGTTTGAGGGCCTCATCTTTCCTACCTGTAGTCCCCTCAGAATATTTTGCTTTTTTAACACAACATTTCCATTGCCTTATCTAAAAAAAAAAAAAAAAATTAAAAAATAGAGACTATGCATTTAAACCACAGAATTATGGATTATTACATGTGTGTTCTAAGAGGTCTGTCGTTTTAGTAATTTTCCTGGCTTAGTACATTTTTATGCATAATAGTTCATCTACTTGCAACCTTACACCTTTTTCATTAAAATTCAGAGCTGTCTCTTAGTTTCTACTAAATTGGTACAAGCATCCTGATGATGAAATGGTGCAAGAATGAGTTCTACTTTTTCATTTCAGGTAAATTTTTATCCTAACCTCTGTCATCTTGGCCAATGGGATGTTTCTGTCAATTTTTAAAAACGGCCTCTAAGCAAAAATTCTTTGACAGGTTAAAGGAAAGCAAACAGCAATCACCAGAAAAGAAGAAAGAGTGCAATTATACACATATTTATTATTTATTTTTTCTTTTTTATTCTGACATCAGTAAAATCTGGTTATTTTTTGTATGAGTAGATGTAGCTAAATTCTTGCTGGGCTTTCATAAGCCTTTTTAACTTAGGTGGTGTATGTATATACATATATGATTAAATTTATGTGTGTGAAAGACTTTACACTTCATTGTTACTATTCAAGATGCCTTACAGCTAGATTAAAGAAAAAAACCCAACTGTTGTGTTACAGGATTGAGAGGACGTCAATACATACAGTTTTATTTATTTTCTCTTTATTTCTTTGCTTTTAGTATTATTCACTAGCTATGCATGGAGTTGTATTACCTTGCTGGACCAATACATTTTGTGATCATACACTGAAATAAAGGAATATTTTCTCTCCTTCTTGGAACTCATTGGTGATCTTCCAGATTAATTTTGAATTTATTTTAGACCCAGTGTTTTAAGATGTGATCCATAACTTAATTTAAATCAAATCAGAGCTGTCTTTGAGGATGTCATAGGACATCTTCAGATCACATACGAGAATATAGAACTTTTTTTTCCCATACCTTTTAAAGTCTTTCAGTATATTTCTCTCATTCATTTTGGCACTGTCTTAAAATCAATCTCAATGAAAGCTTAGCATCATTTGAATGAGAGAAAAATGGACTGGACAGTTCTGTCTTATGTGGGTAATAACAATTCTGGTTATGAGACTGTTGGAAATACGAACACGCCAAAAGTTAGAAAAATACCAAGATGGTGTAGATGAGTGAAGGTCAGCTATTGAGCATTGGCGGCATTGGCTTAAATCCATATATTTCTGATTGGAGAAAATCCTGCACATCTGCTTTTTCAGTTTAACCTTTTGTAATGTTCCATCAACAGATATCAATAAACCAAAAGGCACAACTACACTGAAAGTGTTTTACAAAGACTTTTCATTATGAAGCTTTTTGTCAAAATTTTTTAAAATGTAAAAGCTAAAAGTAGGGTTTGCTTACTTGTTTTTTTTTTTAAAAAATACAGCACATTATTAAATAAGCCTTACAGTTGTAGCTTTTAGATAGCATTAGAACTACTACTGCAAATATCACTGGTCTTTCACACTAGAACCAAAGAAGTGTCACCATCTATGTTTTTTCTGATTTCCTCTTCTCTTGAGAGCTAGAAATTTTCAAACACCAATAATGATTGCTGTTGATCTATGCCTATGTGAATTTATTTGCTGAGAAATGATTTAGAAGCCATTTAATTTCCATCATTAGTGTGGAATTGCAACATAGTTCTTTGCAGTGATAAAGAATCTTTTTGTAGTGTTATGTCAGATTTATTTTAAACTTATGGTAGTTTGCTCTTTCTGGTGCCAGTCTACATCACTTAGCATTGCCAGCAGTTTGGATCAGTGCCATTGTTTGACCGTCACTGACCTTTGAAAAGATAACTATAGAATTTATAGAAAACTAATTTCAGCACAGTTTTAAGTAAAATATATGCATGTGTCTTATTTTTTTTTGAGATAAACACCAGATAAGATGAAGGGTTTCTCTCAGGCATCCAGCAGCTAGGAGTGCTTTCCATGGTGTTCTGTATAACTAATTATTACTGTAAATTTTAGCTAATAATGAATTAAATACTGCCCAGTTTTACTGACTGTACAAAATGGATGGAAAGCATCATTTTTCACTTCCGAATTTCTTTAATGGTTACAATTCAACTTTTCCACTTTCTATTGCTTTACAATTAGCATTTAGTCAATGCTCAGTTTACCGATATTTTACTTCATAATTAAAAAAGTCTTTGCTTAGAAGTACTCAACCTGTTACAGTTCACTGGTAACAAGAGGGAACAATGTATATAAACTGTATAACCGAGAAACAATATACAAAGTCCAATTAGTTTAGATGATTTTTCCCAATGAAGATGATAAAATTTAGTGTCTTTTTAGTATCCATAGGAATCTGACTTCTGGAAGGGTTTAATTTGTAGAGTAAATAATCCCAGAAGTGTCTGTGTAAAGATGCAAAGGTACTGCAGAATGAGTCAAATTTAATGATAACATCATCAGTAAAGACATAGTGAGTTTCTCAATCTTTATTTTACTTTTTAGAGGTATAAAGAAATTCTGCTTCTCACATCTCCTTTTTGAATTGCTAGGGAATTTTCTGTATTAGCAATATAAAGCAAGTAAAATTCAGGATTTTTTCAGTGATAAAAAGTCCATTAAGGTTTACTTTATCTAAATGACCATTTTGCATATTTTAATTTAATCCACTCTCCTCAGCTATATCTAGTTCATCTACTTGAACTTTAAATCAAGTATCAGAATGCATGATTAATTGAAGTCAATCCTTGACCTCCTATATGAATCTCCCAAAATGAAAATCTAATCCTGTATATTGCCTTTAAACTTCTATGATGCCACCTAGCTTATTTTAGGACTGAAATTACAGAGCTTAATGTATCTAAAGTTAATTATAAAGTCATTCTGAGACAGAAAAGGGACAACCAAACCAGATGGAATTCATTACCAATCCTACTCCTGAGAGTATTAATATGTAAATATTAAAATGTATAATATTTCCATGTAGCAGTGTCTGTTGTAATCAGTTTCTGTCTAGGTACCTACACTAGAGCCACTTCCACGGGCTCTTTGTAGGGGTTATCTCTTCTCATTGAAGAATTAAGTCTTGCCATACTTGACTCTTCCATCTGAATTAAATGGACAGTTCAAAATGAATTTGAAGATAGTAGGATGCGTAAAGAGCAACAAAACTTAAGAAAAAATTCTGGATTTATCGAAATGAAAAGAAATAGGAAAAGTATGTTTAACAGCTGATAGAAAAGACAATAGTACTTTGGATGAATTTAGAAAAAATTGTTTTCTGTTTAGAAGTCCTAAGGAAAAATTTGGAATAAAAAAACTTTCTTATTAACATGCCTGCTTGTCCTCCTCCCACTTCTTTCATTTTATGGAAGAGAAAGAGTAGGGAAAGAGGACAATAAATGTCACATATATTTTGAATTTCTCATAAGCATTCAAAACGCATTTGGGCAGACTGAAAGGTATGTCACGATTATTTATTCAGACAGAAGTGTTCTTAACCATCTGCACTCCAAACTAGTGCACAGACATTATCAGGTTGTGAGTACAACCTAATGTATCTCACCTCCCATCAAGGCTGGTTAGCTGAATATTACCCTAACAGTGCTAAATCACCTCTAGTGCAGAGCTGGCTTGGGTCCACAGGTCCTAGGGCTTGTGGAGGGCTCTGCTTACTTGCCAAACTCTGCATTAACATAGTAGCACAGGAATAGGACTAGATACCTCTGTGAAAGAGAAGTTTAATCAGTATGAAATAATTTCTATTAGTTTGAAAAATTATCGACATCAGATACGAAACTAAGCATAAAATTGTACTTTTATTTATCTTAGTAGGAAACAGCCAACATTTTTACCGGGATGTTGATTATTCTCATTTATTGTTTTAAGTTTTACAGGCTCACAGAACTGAAGATATGGAAAATGAGATTTATAATTTATAAATTAAGATAATGATGTCTTACATTTCCTGCCTCAACATCATGTTACTCCTGACTGTACATCATTCACACCTGAGCAATTCTCTTGGTTCCTGCTGTCAGCTGTTTGGGAAAGTCAGAAGGGCTTCAAGTTGCTTATTTTGATCTACAGTCCATTTAATCTAAAATTCATACTTTGTATACTTTCCAAATTAGATCATTAGTTAAAGAAATTGAGAAGCAATTTATCAAATACTGTAAATTAACACAGTAAATTCTTAGTGAGTCGCTGCTAAAAATATCACTATTAAAAGGACATAAATGGCACTAGAAGTTGATCCCATTTAAACAGAGTTGAAGGTTAGTCCCCTTACTTGAAGAATAGGTACAGTCGACTTAAGATTCCTGAGGTTCCTATTGGATTCAACAGTGAAATCTTCATTTCTAGGCACATCTCACCAAGTGGACCTAGTATAGAAAAATTTGGCTTCTGCTTTGTGTCAGTGCCTGCCCTCAGGAAAGGATTTAGAGATCTCAACAAGTGGGTGGAAATGCTCACTGGGATTTCTGAAACTTTCTATTTAGATGCCTCTGGTATTTCCTGCAAGCCAGCCTGAAGCAACACCCTCTGCAGCTGCTGAATTAAATTGCAATGCAATATTTTCTAGCCTTTGTGTGGGAAGAATACATGCTTCATTTAGAAGTTGTAATCCAAGGTGCAACTTCAAACCTGACTGAGTTCATGTGGGATCACTTTGGCACAAAACCCCCTCACAACTGAAAGCAAGGCAAAAAAAGTCCCAATCCTAAAATTTGTCTTCAAGGACGAAATTTTCTAACAGGCTTGTTTTGTTCCAAATTACATCTAGGAAAGTATGTTACAGCTGCCCTTAAAAAGACCACAACATCACCCAGTTGAGTTGGTTTGTGTTATCACCTCTCCAAAGACTTAGCTCTTAATTCATCCAAATGAGGATGTGTAATACTAAAGAACCACCTACTCCTGGGTTTCAGTTTACTTTAAAGTTCTATGGGTGAGACAACTCACCAGCTCAAGGTGCTCCTCCGTGTAGTGACCATAGCAGGGATCTAGATGAACTAGTTCAATCTAGAGGCCTCATTCTTACATAGCAAATATAGGAAAGATGAAGCCCAACTCAACTGCACTGAGGCATATCTAGAAATTTCTCCTAGATCTCATGCTGAATGTGTTAACACAGAGAGTGAGGGAAATAATATTTTAGCAGAATCAAGCTGTGCTCCATAAATGCTAAAATTATTCTTAAAAATAAGAGAGCTTTCTGTGTTTTAGCAATACAAAAATAATTATTCAGCTGAAATGGAATGAAAACCAACTGGTTTCTCTAGTTGCACATTATTGGATTTCTCCTTTATGAACTTTAAAATGAATGTATGCAATAAAGCAGACCAAGTGAGCAGAGTTCAATATAAAGCCTATGACAAAGAGATCCCTTGCCCTTCTTATCAAGCAGATGGAAAACAGGCAACACAAAAAAAATTACAAATAGGGGAACTAACAGATTAATGTGGTAAAATTCCTGCACTTGCAGCAGTAATGAGTTTATTGCAGAGATGCAAAAATGCATGTAGCCTACTTTCAATTTCCCAGAGCACAACTGATTTAATGCTCTCATGTTGCTCAGGGTAACAGACTCCCACCTAGCAGTCCTCCCACGTCACAAGATCCATGGGACCCTGGAAGTTACAGCAGAAAGAAATTATTATGTGCACCAAATTGTTGGAGCTGATAAAGAAAACACATTTGCCCTTCATGTATTTTTAAAGAGGTTCTTTTTCATTATGACTAGTAAATGGTTCCTCTGTGAACTGAACAGATAAAATAAAAATAGGCCTTTTTTTCCCCCCAGCTTTTGGAAATCTGTGTGCCTTGTGTCCCAAGGATGTTAATATTTTAGGATTATAGATTAAACTAGTCCACTTCCCTGATTTGAGTCAAGGTCAAGTATTACTAAGCAGCCCCTGACAGACTTTTTTCTCCTATGTTAATCATAAAAACATTCAGCACAGAGATACAACGTCTTCCCAAGCTAACATGATCCCATTTGACAATCCTTACAGTTAGAAATGTTTTCTATTATTTTATCTTATTAACTATTGAAACAAATATAAACTGATTGTGCACCCTATTTTTTTTTTAAATTTTTCCCCCCTAGTCCTCTGTTCTACAACTGTGGAATGTTACTAATTTCTGCTTTCTTGGTTAACATTTCACGTATTTGAACTTTTTTGTGGTCCTTGCTCTGATTTCCTTCTAATGCTTTTATCCTATCTTTCCTTCTGCAACCTTAACAATCTCATTCCTTGATTCCAATAATTTACAAATTTCCTTTCTTACTGATTTTCCCTGAGTTTGCATTAAGTCACTGAAAAATGTTTGAACCTGTTCTTATATAGGAGAAAGAACTCAGAATAGAATAATTATTGTCTTTATAGTAACCCAATGACATCTGGCTTTAATGGAAAAAGGAACTAAGTTGGAAAAGTATTTCCAGGCTTTGTAGTTCCCCGCTTTAGGATTCTGTTTAGCTGGTTAATTCTTAATTTGAGGGTATGCATTTGATTTGCTTTCCTGGATATGATATCTCCATTTGATACTAAGAAAAATCACCTTACTAGTATCACCATTTCTACAGTTTACCTACATAATTTGAATTAAAATCTCATCCTTCAGAGATTTTTAGGCCTTGTACAGCTAAATATTATGCAGAGATTTTACAAGTATAGTCCCTATTTTATCATCCAAACATCCCACTGGATCTGTCCTTCTGGTTTGACAATAAACCATCGATAACTACACTGAGAATGTTGGTTTCCCACTATTTGTGCACAAAATTATTGTTCTTTTCTGGTTTTTCTGACTTGCCCACTGCAACGCTGGATAGAACTATGTCCAGAGGGCTGTTGGCATCAAGATGCTGCAGTCATCTCTCTGGAATTCACAGATCAGTAATCTCATCAAAGGATTACACTGCTCTACGTTAGCTGGTCTTGACAAATTCATATTGGTGGGTTGTAATTACCTCGTGGGTGAAAACCCGAAGTTCTCCATAGTTTCAGGAACCAAAGTTAAGTGAACTGTTCTGTAAATCCATAATTCTTGTTTTCTCCATCACAGTAAGTTTTATCTAACCTGGGCATGTCTTATCTCTACATCGGAGATGTACAGAAGTATTAAGTACCAGAAGTATCTGATGTACTGGTATTAGCAATAATAACAGTGTCAGGTGAAAACTGAGCATTTCTATCTGAAGTGTTAAAGCAGAAAAAATCTGATTAAATTCTTTGTGCCACTCACTATATTTTCAGGCTTAGTCAAATAAATATTGCTTCTTTTAAAAAATGTTATATTTATTAAATAATTTAAAACAACTATTATGTTGGCAAATGAAATGCATCTTGCATGTTAGCCTTTAGGATATTTTTTCACACTTACCCTGTTTTCTGTATGAATTAGTTTTCTATGGTTCTCTTTTATTGATTTTCAGGTCATTAGGTAACTATAATATCTTAACATCCTACTGAAGAAATGTAGGACATTGGTATATTAGACAGTTTCTTTATTTAACCAATTAATAAATTATTTCTTTTTATTTTAATAAACTTCTCCAAATTAGTGTGGAAATAGCCTTCCACTAAAAGGTTTAAATGCAAAGAGAGAGGGAGGAGGACAATTAAATTAAAACAATGACAGTAAAAAATTCAGCAATTTAATTATGTGAATAATGTATTCTGACTAAATATTAAAAAATAATTGTTTTTTATGTTAGCAGTGGAATTAATCTGAAAATTATTGTAATTTCTGAATTAAAACAATTAAGCCAACAAGTACATGAAGTTGGCACTACAAACAATCTGAAGATGGAAACTAATTTTTTTTTCTTATTCTTTCAGCTTGGCTTGAAACCCTAACTACTGCCATACAAACAAGTGATAACAAATTGTGATAAAGAGCAATTTTCTGTTAACTGTTTACAGAAACAGTGCTCTAAGGCATCTGCTGTGTAGCGGTATAAATTAATGTCCCTTTCTTTAACTTCCTAATGTTTGTTATCATAATCTTAATAATTATGATCTATATACATGCATATGTAGCTGCACTTACATGACAGTGCATGTAAAACTAGGCTCTTGCTAACAGCTAAAATGTGATGCCTCACAGCATAAAATTCTATTTCTAGTTCCTTAAAAAAAAAGATACATTTCTATATCTTAATTATTAATAGTTTATATATTTTATATGAAATAAATTTAATTCTAACAAATTTTAAAGTTTAAGTTTCCAGGATGAAATTTTCCAAGACAGCAATTGGAAACAAGTTGAATTTTGTTAGAAATTTTCCTCTTGGACAGGAAACATTTGAAATGAAACAGGAAACAGAAAACTATTGTCAGAAAATACACATCCCTCTAACAAAAAATGTCATTATACACAAAGGTACCTACATACTTTGAAATACAGAAATGAGACACCCTTAGAGGTACCGACACACTTAATGGTATGAAAATGTATCCAAATATATCATTTACTCAAAACAAAAAAAATCTCTGTTCAGTCAGCCATGTGGTTAGTAGACATGTTTATGTGCCAGCTTCTTATTCACAGTGTTGAATCATTACTGGTGCAGGTCTTTAATGAAGGGAAAGAGTAAATTTGATGTTTTCTTCAGTCACTTCCTTCAGCTGTCCTTAGACCATGACTCTGCTGTAAATATAGTGTGATTCATGAGAGCTTTGCATTGATTTGTTCTCATTCCCAGGGTAGTGTTTTGCCTCTGATCTGCTAACCCTTTCTATGACCATTACTTCATTAACCATTTCTACCTGCTCTCTCTTAGAAGATTAACTTCAATAAAACCTATTACAGGGCCATCCTACCCTGTATGTGGCTCCTGGTAGATACACGTATCAGAATAAAGTAGTTATTTTGTACTTTACATTTCTGCAAGTTTTAAAAAAACTTTTTACTGCATATTATTTTACCAAATTTAAAGGAACAATATCTCAATATCCCAATATCTCAAGTACAAGGTGTATTTATTTCCATATATTACTGATTAATACTCCAATTTTATTTTTTCCAACAAATATTAAATATTTTGTTTTTTCAAACAAAATATTTAAAGGAGATATCAGGTCTTTCCTTTAAATATTTTCTTCTTATTTCTTAATTATTGTTTTTATTTCTTTTGTGCTAATTCTGGAAGTTCTATTCTAGAATCCAGGCAAGTAGAGTAGGGAAATAAAAGATGTTTTTTAAGGCTGATTTATTTGTGAGAAAACCTTTGTTGGTAACTGGGTGCCAGATGCCTGTACTTCAATGAACTTTATAAAAGTTAAGATAGTTGTGATCACTCTCTCAGACACATATGAACATGCAAAATTTCCTACTTTGCTCTAGTCAGACTGCTCTGAATAGTCCTGAAATGTCAGATCAGATAATGTTTCCAGACTTTTGGGTCCTAGTAATGGAAGTTTATGATGTCCTTACTGCCTCCCTGTCAGATTCATACTAATGAAAACATACCTTTCTTTCAATAAACATCTATAACACTTTCTCACATCACAGGCTTTCTCTTTGAAACTGTATATGATAATCCCCATATATTTTAATTATGATTAAAACATATATTATAAGCTTTGAATTTAATGTTAGGGTATAAGACATTCTAAATTGGCATAGTATCTGCTTCTGGAATTCTGGATTTTTGCTGGTTTTGGTGGGATTTTTTTGTTTTTGTTTTAATAAGAACCTCTTTAAAAGGGCACTTTATTACTATAAGGTTAGATCTAGTTTCTATTTTGTGACATATGGATGTGTATAAAAGTAAAGGGCATAGCATTAAATTCCCCAAAATGGATGATAGGTGATGGATGATTCATAGTGTGAGGCAGAACATATCACACAGTCAGACTGCCAACTTTCCTGCTTTGTGCTCAGTTTTATTTTTTTAAAGAGATGATGGAATTTGACTATGGGAATTTTGCCCTGTGATTGTTTGATAACCACAGACAAATATCACATTTGCTGTTCATGCACATACAAATATCCCATGATGAGACAATGGGATAAATAATACAGGACAGGGAAAGTGATTGAGGAAGTCCCTCAAGAACTTAGAGAATTACAGTTAAGTCAGTATTAGAAAATTGTACAGTCTTATAAGGGGAATACTTTAGGACTTTCAGTTTATCCTGATCTGGTCCACTTTTGGTTGTTATGTTCATTTGGCTAACAGCTTCTTAGAAAACATGATAAGCAAGTAAAATTTGTTTACTTGACCCTTGCATTCTGGCACAGATGGGAATCATCAAAAAACTTTCCTCTGTTTAGTAATGAGAGAAGTATAGGGGGTAGTAAAAAATATCAGAGTTCATGAAAATTGTATGTATTTGAGTATAACTGTAGGTTTAGATTTTTTTACTAACATCAATTGCAGTAGTCTAAAGAGAAACAGACATGTAATGTACAATTAAACTGATGCATTCATATGTTAGAGGAAGCCTTACAAGATTGAATATCCCAAAGAAGAGTATCATGTTGGCCTCTAAAGATTAATGAGTTATGTGCTAATCATAAATCTCTATTTTCTGCAGGAAATTCAGTTAATCAAATGTTTTGTCTTTGTATGAGGTGAATCTTGGTAGCTGTTGACTGTAATGTATATATTTTTTTCTGCCTTAAGTCACTTGAAAAAATATGTAACAAGGGATTACTTTAATTCCTCACCTCCATGTACATATATATCTACACCATGTGTACAGAGACATATTACCCTGTACACGTGCACATATGCATACATTTCTGAGTTGAGAGCACATGTGTCTTTATAACATTAATTTTATTTATTTTGGAAGTCTAAAGAGTGAATTTGAAAATGTAGCTTCAATTCTCATCTCAACTATTTTGTTTACTACTTTGGAGTGTTTCAAAATGCATCCATCTAAAAGAGATCCTAAACAACACTTCATTCAAACATAATGGTAACATTTCATGAGTCCCTGTGGTCATTTCTGTATTGTACTCAGCTATTCTGAATAATGAAAGGAGTAAGACTTGCATTCAGCAACAGCCAAGGGAGGAAAGGTTTAGAAGCAAAAATTCTTACTAGATATTTGAGCAGGTTTTATATAAAATAAAAGGAAACACTTGAATTTCTATTTCATACAAGTCTGGTAGGAGAAACAGAAGATGGAAAACTGCTTCTGCAGAAGTAGCCTGGCCACAGGGGACGACAGTGGTCCAGTTGCCTGTTCTTGCTATAACCAAAGAGAATTGTAAATTGATTAAGATTTCAGACATGCTCAGGTAAAAGCCATTGTTAATTCTGTGATAATTTCTTCTCAGTTTTTATGATCTACTGTGACATGCAATGCTAATTATTTCTTGACGTGTGGAATTTTCCTGAGAATAAGGTTTATGCAGACCAGAAAAATAGGCACCTGCTGCCCCCATCAAATCCTGCAGTTATTTGTCAACTGTTTCTGCAAATCCATTATATATGTAACAGAAAGCACAACTGACAGAACAAAATAGCAATCTAAAAAGAGAAACAAAGGTGCCATTTTGGCAGTCTAACAGCATTCATTTATTTCCCATTTATCATTATGTAGCTTGACTCCAAGTGTTTGGCTAAAGAAGCAAACCCAAACTGAGTCATAATATAAAATCTTATTCCTGTACACATTTAGTACTTACAGCATTGCTCTTTTCCTCTTCCATCATCATCAGCAGCAGTAGCTTTGCTCTTTATTAATTCATGATGACATCACATGACTTGCATTAAACCTATTTTTATAAACTCTCACCATTGACAGAAGTTTACTTTATTTCCAAACTGCTTTGACAATGCAGTGAATGGACACATTGTCTGTGGTAGTTTTATACTGAAGACAAAAGTTCCCTAGTTCAGAAAGATGAGATTATCAACATTAGGAAGCAAATGTGACTAAGTGGGTTTATACATATTTCCCTAGAGTACTTATTTCAGCATGACTGGCCTACAGTGAAAGAGATATTGCTATTTATTTATATAATTTTCAGATGTTTTTAGATTAGAATGATACTTCAAAGAAGAGATGAAAATCTGGAATATCTACCGGAGATTTTGCAACCTGATATTGTGTGTGCACTTAGTTCAAGCTGTATAACGTTTTGTGAATTGACGGTTATGTTACATAGGAATGGATTTAATTTGAAATATTTGTGAGTCTTAGTTAAGGTCATCCTTTTTTGTCCTTCTTTTTTAGCATGTGCTATCTGGAGATCTCTGCCACTAAACATTATACCTTTGTGTGTCATATCTCTTGTTTGCTACCAACAGAGAGTTGTCTGAACTCTGCTCATGCTTTTTCTTTTAGTTTTTCTCCCTTTTATTTTAAGGGATTTTTAAAGATCTTTTTTACTTCTGTTGTATTTTCTGCTACTGTTTCATGGGCCACTGTCCTTGAACCAATCCTTGTCTGACATCATTTCATGTTAATATCTACAATTGAGAACTATCCATGAGATCAACTAGTAGCTGAATTGATAATTCCCTCCTTATTCCCCTCAAGGGTCTAAGCTAGCTCAGCCCTTCTCAGGCCTAGGAGGATTATATCAAGAGAGACAGGATAAGGATTCAAAAGAGGCTCTCTCACCCTTTTAGCTGCAGAGATCTTTATTCCAGGTTGATGTCCCAGGAGAGAGAGAGAGAGGTCCCGGGGGACAGGGGTCTTTTCTCAGGGTTTCTGAGGGAGGGGCAAGCTGGCACACAGCCAATGGGGTCAGAAGGGGAAGGAAGGGTCAGACTACATGACAGGAGTTCCAGGGGTCCCTGAGGGAGAAGAAACCATTTCCCCAGGGGGATGTAACATCTCCTCCTTTTTTTGTTTAAAAAGATACAGAGAGAAATTCTCAAATTCTGTTTGACACGGAGTGTGGGTTTTCCCACCACTTATGGTTGGTAGGGAGACCAGATCGCTTTAGGTTTGCCAACTCTATATGGTTGACTTCTGAGGTAGAAGATATGAGGCCATTAATAGCCTTGAAGATCAAACAGCGTAGGATCCCGAACGCTATGGTTACAAGGAAAAGGATAACAAAAAGTAACAAAATTGTTTTGACTACAGAAGTCCACCACCCAGTGAATCCCCAGCCCTTGAACAGTTCCTTGATCCAATCTTCTGATTCTTGCTTCACTTGTCCGATCATGTTGTTCATGCTTCGGAGGGCAGCATGGATGTTTGGAGCCTTTGAGGACAAATTCATGCAACAGAGTCCTTCAAATTCCTGGCATTCATGTCCATGCAATAGCAAAAGATAATCGATAGCGGCACGGTTCTGGATGGTGGCCTGTCTGGTAATCTCCTCGTCTTCTAGGAGGGAGCTGATGGCGATGGATGTTAAATTAGCTTGCTTGACCACCCAGCACTCTAGGTGGCCCAATTCACCTAGAGCTTTGGCTGCTGCTACCCACGGAAGAAACAGGGATACAGCAACTCTTTTTGACTTTGCCCAATGAAAAATGTCTGAATTACAATTTGGGTCCAAATTGTCAGCACTCCTTTTTTGAATTTTGTCAGCCGATTTGTTTTTGTGTGTCCATTCACGAATTAAAGTTTGGTTGGGTGTCAACACGGACAATCGCCCTATGGTACATGGCCCTCCGAAAAGCCGGGATGGAATTCCTGCCCATGCCCGATCCCCACAAACCAAGAACAATCCTCTAGGGAGGCTTCTGGGTTTGGAGTGAGATGGGTTGTCTGGTGCAATGTGGCTTATATTATGGCACCACCTCTTTGCAGTAAATTCTCCCCGGAACTGCCTTATAAGGTGGTACTCGTCAGTGTTACGGGGTATTGGGATGATAGAGAACTGGATGCAGTATGTGGCAGGGGAGGAACCCAATAGTTCTAACTCCTGGGGTTCATGAGCTACCCTGGGCAAACCCTGCACCCATTCCGCTAAGGGGTTCATGGCGAACACACCTTGCTTTTGATGATCTTTGTGTGGTTGTGGGGTGTGTGCCTCTGGAATTTCGTTGGACTTGTATTTGTCCAAGCCTGCTGGAAATTCTCCAGCCTGCAAAGGAATTCCTACCAGACAGGTAGACATAGGATTCTTAGCTGCTGCAGTGGACAAACATATGTTTTCTTGCTGAAGTGTCTGTGCCAGGGTTACCCAGACGTTCTGACGTGGTTGAGGGATGATCCATGCAGCTGCCAGACTGTTCAGCATTAGCAGGATGACAACTTGGATGGGGTTCATCATAGGGTTGAGTGGGAGGTAGGTTTTCTCTAGAAGGGAAAAATAAACATTTTTAAGACATGTTAAAAAGGTTCCTGTTTCTGCCAGAAGGAATCCACCTCTAAGGAGGTTCTTTCTCTTCCATCCGGCGGCGTCTTCTCTTCGAAGCATCAGTCACTTGCTTCTCGTCCCCTTCTGCTGGAGCTGGATTTTTGGGGACAAAAGGTTTCACCCACTTCTGGGGAATCCACCGAGGGCCTGAGGGAGTAGCCACACATGCATAGCCACGACCCCAGGTCACCAGCTCATAGGGACCTCTGGTTTCCCAAGTTTCAGGATCCCTAATCAAAACCGGTGGATGCTGAGACAATTTAAACTGATTACCACTATTAAAATGACGTACCACAGGTGGACTCATGTTTTCAAATGAACAGTTCAGAAAATTGATGGTGAACATGGCTTTGCAGAGCTTCTGCTGTGGTGTCATCCACGAAACCGAGGAGTTCTGCCTAGCCAGAACCTGTTTGAGCGTCTGGTGTGCACGCTCGATCACAGCTTGACCTGTGGGGGAGTGAGGGATGCCAGTTTTATGCTCCACTCCCCACTGCTGGACAAATTCTAGGAACTCCTTGGACACATACCCTGGGCCGTTATCAGTTTTGATTGTTTTTGGAATTCCCAACACTGCAAAGGCTTGCACTAGGTGCTGCTTGGCATGTATGGATTTTTCTCCTGCGTGGGCAGAGGCATACACTGCACCTGAATATGTGTCAATGCTCACATGAACATATTTGAGGCGACCAAAACTAGGAATGTGTGTGATGTCTGTTTGCCATACCTCACAGCTGCCCAGGCCTCTGGGGTTAACCCCCATGCCCATCGATGGCATGACCTGGAGCTGGCAGTTTGGACAGGTACCTACAATGGCTCGAGCCTGGCTCCGTGTCAGCTGGAATTGTCGGATCAGGGCTGGCACATTTTGATGGTAATGTTGGTGACTCAGTTTTGCCTGCTGGAAGACATCAGGGAGATGTGCCTTTTCAACTGGTGCAGCAAGGGAGTCTGCCTGGCGATTCCCCTCTGCGATCTCACCTGGCAAATCAGTGTGTGACCTCACATGCATCACGTAAAACGGGTGCTGTCGATGAGAAACCAAATAGATTAGCTTTGAAAGCAACCTGAAGAGATGTTCATTCTCTATTACTTTGAGCACAGCCTGCTCCGCTCTGGACACTACTCCCGCCACATAGGCAGAGTCAGTTACCAAATTGATTGGTTCTGAGAACTTCTCAAAAGCTCTTACCACTGCGGCCAGTTCAGCCACTTGGGGGGATCCCTCCACAAACTCGACATCAGCTTCCCAATGCTGAGTCTGTGGGTTCCTCCAAGTCATGACCGACTTGTTGGAAGCCCCCGATGCATCTGTGAAGACTGTGAGAGCTTTGAGTGGTCTCCGACTCCTTTTCTCATGAGGAATGAGGTGGAATTCCTCATTGAACAACTTGTGGGACGGGGCATGGACTGATATTTGTCCCCTGTAGCTGTCCAGAGATAATTGGAGACTGGCATTACTCTGCAGCAAATGCTCAAACATCTCTTTGGTCAATCTCTCAGGAGAGTTCTTTCCCTCCTCTGAAAGTCTGACCGGGAGGTGAATGCATGCAAAGTCACAACCTGCCAATTCACACAATCTTACCCTGGCCTTCCGAATCAGCTGCGCTATCAGCTCCTGTGGCTCTGTGATGGTCTTGGATCTTTGGTGGGAGAGGAAAACCCACTCTATTATCAACAGTGAATCTTTCTCTTCCTCGATCCATTGAAAGATCAAACCATGCAGGTGTGGCAGTTTTCCTAGAACAATGAACTGGAAAGGCACCTTTGGCTCACACCGGTGAGCCTGTCTCTCTGACAAGGCTTTTTGTACCTTTTCGATTGCTGTCTTCGCCTCTGGGGTCAGCTCCCTGGGAGACGTCAGTTCCTTCTCCCCCTTCAATAAATTGAAGAGGGGTTCTAGATCTTGATTTGTGAGGCCTAGCCAGGGTCTTACCCAATTCAAAGACCCACACAGAGAGTGGAGATCTGCTAGAGTTTTTGGATTGCAACCAATTTCTAAGCTCTGTGGAACAACAGTCCTTGCACTGATTTGCAAGCCCAGGTATTTCCAAGGTGGCATCCTTTGAACCTTGTCCTCCTGTAATTGAAATCCAGCAGAGGTTAAAACTTTAACCACTAGGTCAAGCGTGTGTTGGAGTATAGAGTCATTGGGGCCACACACTAGCACATCATCCATGTAGTGAAGGATGATGGCTTCTTTTCTCTGTGCGCGTATTGGAGACAGTAATGAGGCTACATATTGTTGGCATATGAAAGGACTCGATTTGAGACCCTGGGGAAGGACCCTCCAGTGATAACGCTTCATTGGGGCCTGTCTATTGACAGTGGGAACTGAGAAGGCAAACCTAGGGGCATCTTCAGGGTGCAATGGAATTTGGAAAAAACAGTCCTTGATGTCTAAGACAGCCAATTTCCAATCTCGGGGGAGCATTGTTGGAGTGGGCATCCCTGGTTGGAGGGGTCCCATGTCTTCTACTATTTTATTAATTTCTCTTAGATCATGGAGCAACCTCCACTTGTCCTTTCCCGGTTTCTTTATCACAAAGATCGGGAAATTCCAGGGGCTAGTTGTCTCCACAATATGTCCCTGAGCCAATTGCTCTTCCACGAGTTTTTCCAGCGCCTTGAGCTTTTCTTTACTCAAAGGCCACTGTGCTACCCATCTGGGGGTGTTTTCCAACCACTTTAACTTCTGGGTAGGGCGCTCCACAGTGGCTACTTGCAAAAATCCTGGGGTGTTTTAGGAATGACCAATTGGACTCCCCACTGAGACATGGTGTCCCTCCCCCACAGTGGGGCCTTATAATCTGCTACGAAAGGACGGACATTCGCCACCTTTCCATCAGGTCCCTCAATTTGCACCACGTTTTTCGAAATCCTTGCCATTGTGATTCCTCCTATGCCCTGAAGTTTGCCTGCCACCGGCTGTAATTCCCAGTTCGAAGGCCACATGCTTTGTGGCAGTACGGTAATGTCCGCGCCTGTGTCGAGCACTCCTGCCACTAGGAGGCGCTCTTGTCCACAAATAATGTTGCACATCATAGAGGGTTTAGGTTCCCCCACCACCTCTGTCCAGTAGACCTCTGGTGATTTACCGTCTGCTGTGATCTCTGCTGGAACCGGAATGGCTTGGGCAAGAATTTGCCCCGCTACCAGATAAAAGGGTGGGTGCATACAACGAGCCAACAACATGAGGCCTATTATTTTTCCCTTTATGGTCATGGGAGCTATCTCAATTTCCAAGGGTGTGTGTGCCGTGTCCCCAATAACAAAATACTCACTGTCCAATCCCATGTGGTAAACCGTCAGGTCCTGTGAGATGTTAGACAGGTCAACTGTTATAACCATCCACTCAGTAGATCTGAAATGGAAACCTTTGGTAGTTACAAGTCTAAAACGGCCAAGTGGCTGCCAAACCTTGTTAGTTGAGCATTTAACATTTACATTTTTCTGCACCTCCACACCCCGTGACCTGCCCTCCCCCCCCTTTTTCTTTAAGAGAGAAGCTTTTGCCAATGTGAGTCCCGCTACATTTATATCTTTGCGTGTTGTAGTATCAACAGCGGGCATGCGCTGTGAATTCAGTTTTTTTGTTTGTGGGATTTCTTCTGCTTCTGCGTCTGGGGGCAGGATCTGGCGAAGTGTCCTGGTTTCCTGCAGCGGAGGCAGATGATGCGCTGCAGCTGGTCTGGTGGCATGTGTTGCCTGCTGGGGTGTGGTCCAGCAGGGGCTGTATGCTGTGGGTGTGTTGTTCCAGGATGTCTTTCAGATGTGCAGAACATTTCTGCCCGTCTGGAACAAGCTTCTATCATCTGGGACAGAGTAAGTGGAGGGTCCAAGGGGAGAGTGAGGATAATTCTACGACAGGTCTCATTAGCATTTCTTTGAGCCATCTCTTTGATCAGCTCTGCCTGCACCACGGGATCTGGTATTTGGTGTTCCACCTGTGTCCTCAGACGATCAACAAACTGTAAGACATTCTCCGTAGCAAATTGTTTAACATTGACATAACTTCCTTTCCCTTCCCTTGATGGTAGCTGATAAAACATTTTCTCTGCAACATTGCTAATCCTAAGTAAAATTGGTTTGGATAATACTCGGGTTTGTTTTTCGGGGCAAGCCCAGGCACCTTCACCACACAGATGTTCAAATGTAATATCATTATTTTCAGTGTCCTTAGCCATATCAGGGTTTTGCTGAATCTCCTGTAAAAGTGTTCTTAAAGCTCTTTTCCACATATTGTCCCACAGATCATACTCTGAGGGAGATAACAGACATCTGAATAAGTCTTTAATATCATTAGGAACCATTTCATTAGAATCAAATGTGGCTCTAAACATCCCTTTAAAGATGGAAGTGTCCCTCCCAAACTCACGTTGTACTTTGCATAGCTCTTTCTTGTCTTGGTAGGAGAGTGGCTGGTATTGCCTAGAACCTTGCCTTCTACCTACATATGTAACGGGAGCAACAGAGAAAATGTGTTCATCTCCATTTGCCAAGGGTCTGGAAACTGTTGCTGATATCCCTGTACCCGAGGACACTGAAGTTACCGCGTTTGCAGTCCCTTGGGGGTTGGGAAGGGACGGAGTGCTCTCTCCGTGCTGGCTGGGCAACCCAGGCTCTCCCCCTCCCCCCGCCGTGTGGCAATCATACCCACCGCCGTGGCTGTGCAGGGGTGGGGGGAGGCGGCCCTCTCCCTGCTGCCGCAACAGCCGGGAGGGAGGCAGGGGGAGGAGGGGCCGGCCCCCTCTGAGCCGCCGCAACAGCCGGGAACGAGGCAGGGGGAGGAGGGGTGGGGTGGGGCTGCCGGAGGCCAGAAGGGGTTGGCACAGGGGTATGGGGTGGGGGCGGGGGCAGGGGGAGGGTGTAGGGGGGGGAAGGGGTTGTGGGAGGAAGCTCGGGGCACATGGCAGCCGCCATTGTTATCAGCCACGTGGGGGGATTCCCCCAGGGGCTCTGCAGCCTGGCAGAAGTCCCGGGCCGCCGCTGCCCCCCCACCGATATCAGCCGGAGAGAAAATGGCTTTGTTAAAAGGATCCCGGGACAAAGGTAAACCCAGATATAAAGGTGGATCAGAGGGAGGATTACATGGGGAAAGTTTTTGCTCCTGGCTGGGTTTGCTTAACTCTAAAAGATGTTTACGAGCTTGCAAAAATATTGGGATAAATACAGAAGCGGCGTGATCATTATTTTGGACTTTATCTGTGATCACAGTACCCACGTGGTCCCAAAAGGGAACAGTATCTATCTGTAACAATTCAGCTTCAGTAAATTCATGTTCTAACCAGCGAACAAATCGTTTTTGCAGCCTTTTGGAAATTTTAACGTTAATTAAAAGGTCCTGGAGTTGTTTTAATACACTCTTTTGAGGAGCCGATAGCTGTATGCCCATGATTCGATACTATTGAAAGCTATTAGCTCAAAATCCAGCCTCCAGCTGCTACAGTCAGCTGTATGTAACTCCTGTGTCTCCTATAACCAGAGAGAACAGGCGGGGAAAACTCAGGGGCTGCGGTCGCGTATTCGCGCCGTTTCTCCAGCCCCGGTGGCACCGGGGGGTCCCTGCAGCCTTGCTTGGCCGATGGGATATCTGCCTGGGCCAGGGTTTCCCTGAAAAGCAGGGCTTCCTATGCGGAGCCGCTCCACGGGCCGGCGGGCTGCGGCAATCGGAAACAAAAGAAAAAAAAAGAAAAAAAAATCCCAGCCGCTGGGTCCTAAAGTCCACCCGCTTGCTATAATTGCAAAGGTAAAATTACGCCCTCCCAGTTTGCGGTACCGATCAAACGGAGGTCTTTACCTGGTCCGTGGTATCATATGCTGAGTCAGAAGCAACTGAAGGTCCTGTCTTTTAGCTCACTCGTGACCGGGCTACTCACAAGCTACGAGCTTATCCCTACCCACCTATAGCAACAACATGTGGCCAAAGTGGCTAGGGTAATTGAACTTCCCAAAAAGCTTCTAAGACCCTGAAAGGTCTCCAGCTCCGCATGGGTTTCTATATTTAAACCCAGGTTGGGGGCCAATTGATAATTCCCTCCTTATTCCCCTCAAGGGTCTAAGCTAGCTCAGCCCTTCTCAGGCCTAGGAGGATTATATCAAGAGAGACAGGATAAGGATTCAAAAGAGGCTCTCTCACCCTTTTAGCTGCAGAGATCTTTATTCCAGGTTGATGTCCCAGGAGAGAGAGAGAGAGGTCCCGGGGGACAGGGGTCTTTTCTCAGGGTTTCTGAGGGAGGGGCAAGCTGGCACACAGCCAATGGGGTCAGAAGGGGAAGGAAGGGTCAGACTACATGACAGGAGTTCCAGGGGTCCCTGAGGGAGAAGAAACCATTTCCCCAGGGGGATGTAACACTGAATTGTGTCTAAAACTATGTTGGCTGCCTTCTGGAAGTATTTTACATAAATTTGCTGTCAGCTAAAGCTCTACTTGGCTAAAATCTCTCTTAATCTCTTCCACACAAATCTTTCCTTCCTAACTCTCAACTGTGATGTCATCCTTCTGCTGACATTTAATAAAAACTCTGTCTCAGAGAGCTTTCTGGGTTTTCATGACTGGGATATGTTTCATTTCATCTTCTGTAAAACCTCACTCCTCTCTAGCCAGATTCTTTTTGCTCTCTCATGGTACAGCTGTCCTTACTCTGGACCCAGCAATGCCTTGCTCCCCTCCTCACCTCATGTTCAGAATCATGTTTTCATGTTTACCTACGCAAATCTGGGATAAACATTTTAGAGAGATCATTCTAGTTAATAATTTAAATGTTTCCTTTGAGAATCATGAGAGAAGTAAAATAATGATGGAGTGGATTTTCTGAAATGGTTTTGTATGTTTTCTATCATATTTCAGTCAACCTCATATGTGACTGACATTGCTCATATGATTCTCCCAGTCCTCCTCACCAGTACACATCAGTCTTCTTCATTTGCAATTTCATCTGGACTCAAAGAAATTGGCCAAGGTCTTATTTTCCTTAGAGCCATTAAACAGTCTTTAATTAATATCTGCCAAGGTCATTAATGATTTTTCAACATACAGTGACTCATGTTAAAAACAAACTAAAAAAAGACTAAAGTAAGCCAAGGTAAAACAAACCTAGTAAGCAAACACCCTGAAGTGCATGGGAGATGTTGAAAGCTTCCTGTCACAGAGAAACATCATAGAAATTTTAACCCAAGTAATTTAATAAAGTTAGCACTAAATAAAGCAGAATAAAAGCAGGAAATTGACTTCAAATACTATTTCAAGCTACAGCTCTCTCTTACATATTGTAGAACATATGTTTTTGCTGTGATTTGCTCCCAGCTGGCAACTAAGTACCACAAAAGAGTTCACTCACTGCCCCCTCAGCCCTGGTGGGATGGAGAGAAGCATTGGGAAAAGGTAAAACTTGTGGATTGAAGCACAAACAGTGATGAACCATCTACTGGTTCATCACCCACTGACTACAGCCAGAAGCTTAGCAGTGTCCATCAGCTGCCCCCAGGTCACACACTGAACACAACACTCTGCTGTGGAGTATCCCTCTGGTCAGTTCAGGCCACCTGCCCTGGCCATGCTCCCGCCTGGATTCTTGTGCACCAACTCACTGACAGAGCGTGGGAAACTGGAAAATTCCTGGACTTGGGACAACCACTGCTTAGCAATAATGAAAACATCAATGTTATCTAAAGAAGCTTTTGCAGGTAGTGTTCCTGCTCTAACTAATAGATAATACCAGAAACACAAATGGAAATGTTTCCTCTTTCAGTCAGGATCTTGCTGGTCTGTTCCAGCCAAAATCAGGAACTGACAAGAGAGTCGCTGTTTTTGATTTAATGCTATGAGCCAGAAAAGAACATTTAAGTAAGTGACTAACTTCTTTTAGTCCCATTATTTGTCACAATACTGAGAGGATGACTGACTCAGTCATTCCATCAATATTTTCTGGATGAACATCAGTCAATGTGATTGTTGAATGAACTTTGTTTTCAGCATAAAGTTCACCTGGAAGAAGTCTTGTTTTTTTCCAGAAAACAAATTGCAAGGTTCTCTTTTTTCTCCATCCTAAGAATGTACTAAGTAGCATGCTGGAAACAAAAGCTAGGAGTTATAGTTTTCTGTTTGATATTCTCTTTGCTGAAATGGGAAATCCCCTCAGGCTTCTTTATAACCCAAATGAGGAAGTGATATCCCTAAGGGAAAAAGAATTTCCACTGAACTTCAAGTGTAGCTATATACATCTTAAATATTACTAGGTTATGACTTCTCCTGGTTTTCCCACTAAAGTTCAGTGATTTCTGTCTGCTTAGAAAGGCTTCAAAATATGTTTTAAAGACGCTTACACAAAGAGGCCAGGGATAGCCATGACCAGCTTCTAGAATTTATCATCTAGGCTCCACAGCCCATTATGGAAACACACAATAGCTCACTGAATGCACTTCTAGTTTCTCATCACATTTCAGAGCCCTATGAGAGACACTGAAATAAACGTTGAAGTCCAAACAAGGAATGGATTCCTCAATTTTGATTTGAGGAAGGGGTAATCAGTTAACTGAGACTATTTCATTATTTATACAGAGACTATTTGAGTGGGAAGATTGATAGTGTAACCTGCTGAGAGAGGCTTTCTTGTGATGTCCTTCACCATATCCTGACCTGACCTGAAAGTCCTGTAGCACTTCTTGCATGCTGGTGTCTGAGAACAAACCACTTGCTCCATCATTGTTTCAGCAGGAGTCAGAAAAACTTCAAACCTTACACTTGATATACTTTTAAAATGAAATATATCTTTATGCATTTCATATTTATGTGTTAAACATTACATTAAATTTCATATTTAATTTCAGTATTTGCTTAAATCTATATCTGTTTAGAATCTCTTCTTCCAACGAGAAAACATAACAAAAGTAGAAGGAAGTTAGCAATGTTTTTGTTAGCATTTTTTCACTTCAAGGAAAGGGTGCAGAAGTAAAGCCTTCTATGACAATTTAAATACTATTTCTCTGTAAGATACTGACACATCTTAACAATTTTGATACAAGCCTATGTTATTTCACTGTCCCATCATTAACTAATAGACAAACCACTTTCCAGGGCAGAAGCAGTGTGACATTTTCTTTGTTTTGATTTATGCTTTTACTACAGTATGAAAGCTTAATCTAACAGGATTTAGTGCATCACCTGATGTGGCCGAGTTTCTCAGGAATCGCGGGCATGATGTGCTTGGGGATACGATTTGAGCTATTCCAAACTAGGCCGAACTAGGCCTCAGGCCTGGGCCTAGTAGGCCACAGAACGTTCAGCATACGTAGTAGCAGATAAACTTATCTGCTACTAGGAATGTGTTAAGGTATGGACACTTACAGCATGGAAGTAATGGCACTAAGTCTCCGTAGCTACCTTAACCCTGGATTGTTTACATGCTTCTGTATTCTCACTGCCTATCACAGTGCACCTGCTAACTGTAAACTATTCACTCTGTATAAAACCCGCCATCTCGGGAAATAAAGCGGAGTATGTGCTTAATCACCATATTGGTCTGGACTCACGTAGCTCTAGCCCCCGGTCTAACCAGTGTTCAGCTTCAGCCTGAGAAAAGGATTTCAAACCAATCTTTTTCCTGTGAAATCTGATCAGATATTTACAGATTGTCATAGACAATTATGGCAATTACCAGTTTATGACAAGGCTGATAAATTACTGTACATAGTCATAAGAAAAACCTCCATGATCTGACTTGAGGCCACATAATTTGAGAGATCTGCCGCAAAGATGATATTTTAGGATGACCAATAAAAAGAAACTTGAAAATGCAGCTCAGTAATCTGGAAAATTTTGAAAGTAAGGTCAAAAAGAAAACTTTTTCTTCAAGGTTATTAAAAATAAATAAATGTTGCAGATGGTCATTACGATTTATTTAAAATTACCAGAAAATTTAATGAGACACACAGAAAAAATATTAAATAAATAAACTTATTTTTAGCATATTATAATTCAGAAACATTTAAAATGATTCCCTGTGACTTTTCCCAGGTAAGTAATTTCGGAAAACTTGAGCCCCTCAAGAAACCTCTCACATTTTCATTTATTATGTAAATAAATATGTAACAATTTTCTCTCTCTCTCTGTGCCCAGAAGACTGTCTCATTCAGAGTTTTTTTTAGTCACTTATGCAATATAGTCACCTGGAAGCTTAAAACTTTGAAACTGCACTGTAAAGATAAAGCATAAAAATGACAGTTCAACCTTAATGAAGATACAAAGCCTAGACCATCGGGCCTCTCTCATCATAGATGTCTTACAGAGAAATTCCCTGAATATTCGACATTATTGATCTGTGCTTCCTAGCTAACAGTGCCATTAATGGCTGCACAGTAAGGCAAATTATTGCCTTTCAGGTAAAGAAACAGAACAGCTGTCAGAAATGATATTTAAAGGTGTTTTTAAACCTATTTTTTAAACAGATGTCACTGTAAGAACAAACTATTTTCTTTTCTTATACTCAGTTTATTTTTTCTGTAATGTTAAGTAAGGAAGATTAAAAATGCTCTGTATTTTTTTCCCAAAATGGAAAACATATTTTTTCTGTTCCTTCCTGTTTTGTTTTTGGTTTGGGCTCTGGTTTTTGTTTTGCTTGTATTTTGGTTGTTTGGTTGCTTAATTTTGGGGTTTTGGAGGTTTTTTTGAATGATGCTTATATACCACTATCATTGTGGGATGGGAAGCAACACCATTTTACAATGGAACACATAAAAGCATACAATAATATAGATGTGGATTGTTTCCAGTATGCCAAGCAGAATGTGTTAGGAGGATAGAGCTGTTGTCCTGACCACCAGCACTCAAAAGACCTAAGATCAAATTGTCCATCTTTCCAGTTACAGATTTTATGGAGTAGTAATTAGTAAAAATTAATTTTTTTAATTGCACTTCACTTCAGCCACAAGAAGATTTGACAATATTCTCAGTCTATTTATCTGCAGCTTTCTTGTAGACTTCAAGTTTTAAATACATGTCTATAAAAATTGCAATGTTGGGTTTTGTTCCATTTTCATTTTCCCAAAGTTTGGTAGATTAGTGCTTGTGTGAAATAGTGTGTGCTGGTAGAAGCACATGATTAGTGGAGTCTCTTCCATTCACACAGGTACAAGTTCAGTCTGGCTGACTGAAAAACAGAACTCTGCTTTAAAACTATGGAAGGATATGCAATAGGGATGACATCACTGCACGTCTTACTTTGGAAGTTTCAGGGAAGCATTAGGTCCTGTGCAGATATCAGGGAAAGTAAAATTGTCTAATATCAATGTTTAAATTGTAGAAAATACTTAAGGGTTGAGAAGAGAAAAAAAAAAAAGCCCCTTAAATTTGGAGGTCCTGCTATACAGCAGGTTCTCACACCAGCAGAATTTTTTTTCTAGTCTTCAACAGGAGATAACAAAATTAATCATTTAAAAATCTCCTGGGTTCTTCAAAGAAAGAATGAAACAACACCCCTTCCTCCCCCAGCATCCTGAAACCCACTGTGTTGAATGAAAACTAAGTTATTAAAAATTAATAGCTTTTGTGTTGGTTTGGGTTTTTTGCAGTTTTCCATATACGTAAACTGTCTTTCCTGACCAAATTAAATTCAGGTTACCTGGAGCATCCTCTTGAGTCACAGCTACATCTTCAGCATGTTCTGTGTGTAATGAGATAAAGCATTTTTAAAATGGCCTTATGTTTGTTTCTATTATTTTTCTTCTCCCTATTCCAGCTTTTTCATCCTGTCAGCCCCTTTTTGTGTTTAAAATGCCACTGAGGTGAATATTTAAGCCTGTGAAAACCAAAGCTCCTTCAGTCTTCCTTGCAATAAGCCTGGGCTTAGTCTGTGCACCTCAGAGGTTGGATGTTAGCATTTGACACATGAAAAGACAGAGCTTCCATATTTCTGACTGGTACACAAGATGTTTGTGTGCAATGCATGAAACCAACAAATATGCAACCACCTTGGACTAGTGAGTCCAGTGTATATGGGGTCTGTCACATCTGTGTTTCTGCTCATGATGTTGAACTAGTCTGATCTCTGACTAAATTAGACATAGTACCCAAGTACCTCCAGTTTGCAAAACAACCCTGTCCATCACTTCATCCTCCACACAGTGGAGTTGGTATGGTGTGTGATTCCCTGGTATCACCATCCCCTAATGGGCCTATTAGGACCACTGCCATTATGCATACTAACCTCCCGGATTCTGTAAAACCCATCCTGATGGTCAAGGAAGCCTGATAGTGGTAAATGATACCTTAGAAAATGTGCAGGTAGGGAGGCTGCCTTGGAAACTTGTTCATAGCAACCTTTCCATCTGGTTGGTAAGCATCTTCAGCTATGATTTTACCATGCATTTTTGATCTACAGCCAATTTTCTTCAGCTCTTTATTCATCTCCTGTGGAGTGCACTGCTGAATATATATTTTTCCAAAGCCATGTCTTGACTGGAGTTACTGCCATTACACAGTGAAACTCATTCCAAATCACAGAAAAAACTACAAACAGCCCTGAGGAACAGGCAGTTGTGTCTCAAGGGAAATTTAAAAAAAACCCAGTCTTTTACTACCTATATTTAACCTATTTTATATGGGGATTTTATACCATTAAGCACAGGGGAAAAAGTGCTGCCAATATTTCAGACCCTTAGGCTTCCATCAGAAATAGGCTACTGCAAAAAAGTGTATTTAAACTGTATTGAGATCATAATATCAGTATCCCAAAATTGGCTTTCAGTGGAAGTCTGAAATGTTTCTCCTGAAGAGGGAACCCCTTCATAATTCATTAGCTTCTTTTCTGTATCACATTGCATAGATGAAAAAAATTAGCAAAAAGGCTAATAAGTAATTTTAAGTTTCATGAAATGGAATGCATAATATTAGGCTGCTGGTACATAAAACTTGTAAAAGATATACCTTTAATAGGCCTCAAAAAAATTCTAATTATTTTGCTCAGCAAGAAGAAAGCCTTATATTTCAGAGGAGTTTTTCTCCTGTGGACAGCCTAGTTTATGAAGTGAGAAAAAAACATTTCCAAGAATTACCTGACTTTTTTGAATCTCATGTTGGCAAAAAAAATTTATACTGCAGCCTTGTGTACTTATTGATCCAAAAGGCACACCCACCATAGCTAATACCAGCAGAAAGCAGCTGGCAGTTTGAAATTCATCCTGTTCTCTTCTGCCACTCCTGAAAATGTACCCTCTTCAAAAGGCATCATACTGGGAGGTGTGCAGAGCAGTTTCCATGGCTGATTATCTACCTGCAAAGCCTTACCTGTTTGTTTGTGAACTCACAAAGGAAAGGGAACACAGCAGAAATGTACACGTCCAGTGCCTTGTGCTTGCTGTTGCTGCCCCCTTAGTGAGGCAAGGAGGGATGTATGTAGCATCACACAGATTATAAAAGTTGTGTGTTGACTTCACTTTTGCAGCACTTCCTAAAACATGGGGCTGTTTCCTGCTAGCAGTGATAATTTGGTAATTTTGGTAATTAAATAATTTTTAAGTACCTTAATAAAAGTATTCAGTAGTTCACTTTAAGCTCCCACATGGACAATGTCATTAATGCTTTGACTTTTTCCTCCTGAGGAAGCAGTAGGATGGGTAGCAAAATTAAGAATTAGTCATGTTGCTAGGAAGTAAGAGTTTTATACATGGAACATAATCTGTTCTGAAAATGGCTGCAATACTTAATTGCAAGGTTTGCAAAATGAAAAGTTCTGAATGAAGTGTAAAAAGAATTTTAAAGAAGAACAATATTGTAGACTTTGTTTTAAATGTCTAGTTTATTTAATTGACAGAGAAAGGCTATCTATTTGCCAGATCTAACATTCTTGACATTAGAAACTAATTCTACATAAAATTACATTACATGCCACTAATTTTTCTTACAGCCATGATTTTTTTTTCTCTCTTAATCATCATTTTCACAAATAAATTGTAAGAGAGGAATAAGCCTCTATCATTTAGATAAATAGTAATCAATTAACTAAAGAACTATCACCCAAATGCCATTGTAGATATGTTATTTTACGAATCTCCAATAAGGCTTGAATATAAACCTGAACTTTGAATTCAGGACCTACACAGTGGCTTCCTTTAAGCAGATGAAAGAAGCCTGTTCTAAACTCTTATCATACAGGTTTGGAGACTGAACTCATTGCAGTGTACATCCCAGAAACATTTTAAAATTGGCTGAGCTTGCAGACTGGGATGGACCCTGGTCAGGGCTGGTTTACTTGGCCATCTTTTCCACTGCTTTAGGAGTGTTTGTGCCATTTTCTGTACGATGGAGCAATCTGGGTTGAGCTGGGAGATCAGACTCCCTGGCCATTTCTGCCCTACTGGAGAAAGAGCACTGTGTAGCAAAGGAAGAACAGGCTTGCTTTGAACGTTGATCTTTTACAGCAAGTCATTGGTCTTCATCCGGGAGAGGACTCAAGCACTAAGCTATTAGACAAAAGATTCTTCATGAAATCCTTATTGATTATAGAATTTAGTTGCACATACAGTCCAAATTCATCAGAATCTCCTAAAATCCCATGGCACATATTTTCCAGACAATCCTTCTTCCAGACGATCTAGTCTGCAGTAAATTTTGGCCAATTTATTCCTTTGCAGCTCCTATTAAATGCTATCTGAATTGTTCTGCAGGTGCAAAATTCCCCTATGCCTGTTGTGAAGTGTGTGATAACTTTTAAACATTCACTCCTAGTTGTATCTATACCTCTATAGTCTATACTCTAATTTACAGTTTTCAATTTTAAGAATCACATCTTTTTTTAATGAATAATTGATGTTTGAGGGCTTCAAGGTTTTGTGGCATCTAGATAAAAAATGTTTTTATATGCACAGGAAGCAAGCTGACTCTTTTTTTTATCACTTATATTGATATCAAACAGACAGGGATGTAAAGGCAGCCTCTAATTTGTCTCTGTACTAAACATTAAAAAGAAGAAGAAGGCTTTTAAAATTCAGAGGAGTTCAGTCAAAAGATTGCTATATGCAGGTACTTATTCCACTTCAGTTCTCATTTACATATGAAATCTTGTCTGACAGGTCTCTGAGTGTAGAGTAAATTAGAAAAGTTAACCATTCTTTATCCATTATTTATGTGCTGCATAGTCTAAAATTACTAAGTTTTCTTCATATACATTATGCTAAGGTATAAAATTAGTACAAAAACTAGATATAGAATGAGTTTGGATTTTTTTTCTAGAAATAAGAGCATAAAAGCATTAGCAATGGTTTTCTTTGTAATTAACAACTGGCATTTTCACATGACAAGGTATAAGGTGCAAATGAGAACTTTAGAATCTACCCTGAAGAAGAAAGAAATTATTACCTAAGTTAATGGACTCAGTTCTGTACTGCACTGGCTAAAGGTAATTGATATAAAGTAATGAGAAAATCTGGCAAAAAGCTGAAAGAAGAAAATCTTCAAGCTGATATGAAATAAACACAGAGAACTGATGACAGAGAATGTCAGACAGTAAGTTAGCAGCAGAGTCTGTAAACTGCCACTAGATTTCCTGCTGAACTAAGTGGCACTGAAGAATTCTTGTATGACTTCTACACCATAAAGGAGGAGTATAAGGAAATGTCTCAGTCCATAGAAAACTCAAAGAAGGAAGAGTGAAATACATATATTTCAGTTTCAGATGTGTTTCTAATTAGACATTTGCTATATTAACTTTGAAAAGAAGATTGAGTAGACTATATTTTGAGCTTATTTTCAACAGTATACCCTCTCTTCCAATGCTTAATTTGGCTGAAGTAGGTAGAATTTTCACATAGTCAGAACTGCCATCAGCAAGATAATAATAGATATCATTGTGTATATACTTTTGTTGAAGAATCTACATTACCTTCTCAGATGTATTTCTACTTGCAAATCCTTTACCTGAAGAGAATTTTTAAAGAATCTTCTACTTCTTTCTACCCAGAACCATTTATTAATTACATCCTCTCATTCATTATTCACAGAATCGTAGAATCATAGGATGATTTGGGTTGCAAGGGAACTTTAAAGGTCATCTATGATGACCCTGTAAGGAGGAGGAACATCTTCAACTACATCAGGTTTCTCAGAGCCCAATCCAACCTGATCTTGAATGCTTCCAGGGATGGGACATCAATCACTTCTCAGGGCGATCTTTGCCCTGAGATCTATGCCAATGTTTCATCATCCCCACTGTAAAAAATGTCTTCTTTATATCTAGTCTGAATTTATTCTCTTTTAGCTTGAACCTTAACATTTACTCCTTGTTCTATCAGACCCTGCTAAAAAGCCTGTCCTGATCTTTCTTTTAAGTTTCCTTTAAGTATTGAAAAGCCTTCCTTGAGCCTTCTTTCCTTCAGGCTGGACAGCTCTAACTCTTTCAGCCTTTCCTCAAAGGACAGCTGCTCCATCCCTGTGATCATTTTTGTGACCCTCCTCTGGATCCACTCCAACAAGTTCATGTCTTTCTTGTGCTGGGTCCCCAGATATGGATGCAAAATTTCAGTGTGTCTCACCGAAGTGGAGTCGAGGGAAGGAATCACCCCCAGAACCTGGTAGCCATGCTGTCATTTGATGCATGATTCTGATCTCAGGATCCTCAGCTCTGCCAGTATGACTCTTTGCATGATCATACAGTAAAATGGACCAGGGAATTTGTCCATTTTAGAATAAAGCTAACCATCAAAATTAGATTCTTATATTTAAAATATTAAGATTTTTTAATATTAAAATGCACCATTAACTAGAACTTTCAGATGAACAACTGAACTAGAAGAATAAGGAAGACAGTGAAATGCAGAAAAAAGGGATTGGGGGGAGGATGAGATGGCAATTTTTTGGTATGGTGCCCTGAAGATGGGTTCAGCAGCTGTACGAGTGCTCTCCCAGAAAGTCAGAAGCATTAATTAGCCTGAAAAGATTTAAATCACAGCTTCCAGTTTCTGCACTATCATCCTAATTACCTTCATAAAATGTATTGGGGGGAACTGGAGTATATACTTCACTGCTTGTCTTGATGAAGACAGTTCAGAAGCTTGCTGGGCTATTGAGCAAGCAAGGAGTCACAACTCTGTAACCCGATGACTCAAGCATTTATCTGTAGGAGGGACATCCAGCTTTCAAAGACTGGAAATGCATCTCACACTCAACTGTTGTACTGGACAGAAGCAATTACTGGTCTTGATGAGCTGAAAGGTGTTTGATCTGTGAAATTCAATGACGTATTTGTCTTATTGCCAGTCTAAAGTATTTAGGCATCCAGTAATAGTAGGATTTAAAAGTCGCCCTTATGTTCACCATCTCCTCTCGGATTTGGTAGTTCTCAATCTGACAGACTGACTACTGTGATCCTCTGATAATTCCCGTGTGCCTCCCCAGCTTAGGAGGAGAGTTGAGATTTACCATTGATTGTAGATTCCAGTCTCAGTGGGTATGCTTCTAAATTAGGCATTGTAATGCTAACCAACACAGTACATAAACCACCTTGTGAGAGTACCTAAATGCTCGGGGGGTTTCAGTAGTGGCAAAAGTGAGAGACTGGATAATCAGATTTCTAATCTCTATTGCTTCTAATATGTTGCCTGAATTGTCTCTTCAGATACAAATAAAGATACAAACTGATAAAGTGAAAACAAAACTTTTATGTATTCTGTTTAAAGTGAAAGACCTAAAAGACTTCTTTTTTTCTGATAGATAAATATAAGGACAAATGCTTGATGTGAGGATAAATGTTTGACTTTCTGAGGTTGGAAAAATCTATGTCTGAGTCATGTTTCTGGTAGAAGCTTGCCACAGCCTGGCAAATTTGAAAGAGTAAAACAGTGTGGAATTTTCCATAAACTGGTTCCACCATAGTATGCACTGTACAAAGTTCAGTTTATAAACATTTAGGAAAAAATCCCACAAGATCTAGGAGTCTGTAACTTTTGACAAAGTAGAAAACTAGATTTTTTGGTCATGGGTTATCTTCAGAGATTTCTCTTTAAACTCTGTGACCTGATTCACATAGATTTAAAAGAAAGTAGCACTTTATTAGTATCATCAGTGACATAGGAAGAATATCAGACAAATAATGGAAATTTTGTACATACAGTGCATGTCCCAGCATGTATATAAACCACAGTGATGACAACAGGGTAGTAAATTTTTTTTCCTTAATTATTTAGGTCTCTGAAATTCATGTATGTTCTTTCAGAATGGTGATAAAGCTGAAATGGGGCATTTATCCTAGGCACAGTTGTACATAGGCATGTTTCAGTAGCAGACAATCTTCTCCTTCCCCAACCTGCTCCTCCTGGGCAGTGACACCTGTCCCAGCATCTGTGGTGCCTGTGGGTGCTTGAACTCTAGAAGGAAAGAAAGCTTCATCCCTCTGATGAACAATCTCCAGCAGCCACGTGGTCCTGCAAGTTGAGAGCTAAACATGAGGATGGTGTTTCGAGAGCAGCAGCTGGGTAATGAAACACAAACAATAAGCTCAGACTTGGGCCTAAAGCACTAGAGCAGTAATCCATATTACTGCATTTAATGCAGTCTTAGGTCTTGAGTTATCCAGCACAGTGTCAGAGAGTCAGGAGTTAAAATTTTGGTAGGTGAATGTAACCCACTAGTGAGGATAAGAGCACTATAGACTTTTTGGTTAAAACATCTAAGGGTTTTAATTTCTAAAACAAAACTGTATTACATTTGTAGTTGAGTGGGACACAGTACTAGTCAGAGAGAACCATAATTAAGTTAGCAGTTTAAAAATGAACCCTGAATGAACTGTCCCAAACTTAGTGCTTGAGACACTGTCTTAATTGTGCTGTTTCCTTTATTTTTACTTTCAAGGCAATTCATAAACAAAACAGATAAATAAGGTCACTCTACTAGGATGAGAGCATCTGTTATTTTAGGACAACTCTTTGATGTCTTTAAATTAGAATCAACAGGAGGTTAAAGTCACACATATGTATGAGCAGTATGCTGATTTGAAATAATAATGAGAGTTCCATCATTTAAGCCCTGCAAGTTTTTAATAAATAATTTCAGATGTAACTCCAAGTAGCAAATTACTTCTCAATGTTCAGTGACACACAGAAGAGCAACCAAAAATAGAATAAACATACTTGTGATTTGCATAAAATTCATACTAAGAACGAATGTGCTGTGGTTAGAAAGATAAAAAAACAATCCAGTGAGAGGAGTGGGAAATAATGTCATTCTCGTGTGAATTATTTCCAGTTGGAGACACTGGATATTTTAAAGAAATGCTAAATGTACTACTGAATAAGTAGTACATTTTGTATCTGTAGAGTTAAAAAACTAGTGAAATATTGCTGTTTGAGATCTGAACCTTACAAGCACCAAGAAGGCTTTGCCAAAGTACGTATTGACAAAGAGCAGCCAGGGGATTACTTAACAAAAGAGAACAGAAGCAAATTAGTCGTTGAACAGAAGCAAATTAGTCATTCCAAACAATCTGCATCTTAAGGGAAATGGAAAATAAGCTCATACAAACACCCGGTGGTGTAGTTTTTAAAAATTATGACAATGAAGGTGATACGGGAATATATCAGAGAGAAAAATGTAGTATTGACTCTGTCCCCAAGATTTTAAGGAAAGACTTCTGTCTACTGATCTCCTAGTTTAATCCCTAGTTCTGCCATTAATGTCTATAATGTTCTCAGCTTTATATATCATATAACAAAGCATCATCTACCTACAACCAACTGGTCACTCCTAGTATGACATATTTTATGTTTAGGATTAATTTGATGCTTCGATCTATGATTTTTTTCATATAATTTTAATATTAATTTTTGGTGTTGAGTTATAAACAGTTCCTCTTGTTTTTTTGACAGTTTAACAGCTTACTGTGCACACAGCATGTACTGCTCATTACTACCTGTGGCTCATTCAGTAACATGATAATTCATAGCACAGGAGAAACCCAAAGCTGGAGGCAGTCTGGGTCTCGTCCAGTAAAGAACTGAAGCACATATTTACAGTTTGGGTAATTGATTTTTTGTCAAGAGGTGCATGAAGACAAAGCACATGACTAAGGCTTTTGCTGATGGAACTCCAGAGTAGTCACTACCACCTATTTCTGATGATGCTATATGTTTGCTGGCAAAGTTGATTGCAGGAACAGACCTGCTTCTAATACCAATTTTTGATTTAACTTTATTCTGTTGTAAGTAATAAATCTTCTTCATAGTTGTTTTGAAGAATGCTGTCTGTGAAGTAGCACCAATGTACCCTTTCTTTACTCTCAGGCTGTTGACAATGATGTGAACCCACATATAGCTATGCCTTCTACCACCATTCCCTCTCTTCTTCCATTCTCTCCTCCTCTTTTCCTCCAAAGCTATTATTGATGTAAAAACCCTCTTTATTTCAGTGAAGTTACTATTCACTAGGCAAATAAAAAGATTTATTACTTTAATTTTAAATGCTGTGTCTGAATGCTTTCACAGATGAGAAACTGAAATGATGTAGTGTGTACCTAATAAAGTCTCTTTAAACTGAGAGCCACAAAGAGATTTAAAGAAAATAAACCCCATGCCCACAACTCTAGTAGAATACTTGTATTTTTACAACTTAATGAACTTTTTTTGAAGATAGTTTTCTATTATGGACAGGTAAAGGGAAAAAATATGTATGCCATCCAGGCTGGACATGTTTGTAGAACAACTCATCTTACAAAAGCATGTTCTCCTGTTCTTAAGTGACTAAAAGAAAACAAGAAAAATAAGAATAATTTCAATTAAGAAACATCAACTCCATTCTCATCTCTTCTCTTCTGATAGAGATATACTCTATGGTGTCCCTAGCCTGTTGTGGTCTAGATGACATCAGCAAAGGCTATTAGATATCCAAAATATCCTGATAAATAGTTTTTGCCTTCCCTGCAATGCTTAAAATGTGGTGGGGTTTTTTTGTTTGTTTGTGTGTTTGGTTGGGTTTTTTTTGTAATTGTATTCAGAAAGAAGAAGAAAATGGAGGGGATTAATAATTGTGAGGTGTAATGATGAGGAAGCACAAGGTCATTTATCGCAAAATTTTTGCTCTCCATCTTGGGTCTTGCCACAAGAAACCTCACTCAACCCAAGGACTTTTAAAAAGCATGCTCCAAGTAGTCACAGAGAAACCTTTCTGAGAAGTGGCTTGTGCTTGTCAACTGTCAGGTGTCAGGTGTAAGTAGGCCAACAGGAAAAACAGCCACCATATTTCCATGGGACTTGCCAATATTAAAGAGCCTGGATGGCTCAGAGGTGCTATTAGATACACATACATTCCTTTATGTGCCATTTGCCTATTTTCCTTGTTTCTCACTCCAAAATTTTCTGTCTCTGTAAAGGATAATGGGAAGGATTTTCACTAGGAAATATGAGGAATGAGGAATAAATGGGTAGGGTCCACTGGTAAGAATGGGAGAGAAAGGCTGTGCATAATTTTCTCTGGAAATTGAAAGAGTTTCCAATTATCCTGAAGTGTGTGCCAAAAGACCTTAGAGAGGATCCAAACTTTCTCCTCTGAGCTCAAAATACAATCTGGAAGCATCTTGTCCGACTTTGCTGGTCCTCATTCTCACAAAGACTCAATCTATCATAATGTCATGTGAGTGTTGCATATAAAGGGCTTGTCAGATTATTATATTTGGGATCCATATTACTGTTCTTTTTGGAACTTTAATTAAAGTGTTCAAAATCAGATACTGCCAACTACCACAAAAACCATGCAGATCTTAATTTTTTTTGTCTTTTCTTTCTTTTTTTCTTTCTTTCTTGCACTCTTACCTCTTCCATGGAAGGATTACCACATTCTGGTATCAGCCAAAGGAATAATTCAGTCTGTGTTTGGGACTGCCTTCAGTGGCTCTGCACATTGCTAAATCAATCATTAGAGCCGAAGCACCCTAGATGTGGTCTAGAACACTTATAATTTTTGACTCTGATCTGTAACAGCATTTAAACATGTGTATATTAGCTTTTACTTGCCCTGTTTTGAGCGAGACACTAAGGTACAAACGGTAAAAAGCATTAATGATTAAGCATGCACATCACTGTTTTTCTAGGCAAAGGAAAAAATGCCTTTTCTTAAACTATATATATAGCACACCCCAATCCTGTAGATTTGCAGCCTGTGCTCTGGCTTTCAGTTGCATTTGTTTCCATATCCAAATGCCTTTCAAATTCAGTTCTACTCTCCAGGCTAAAATGAACACTCGTAAGAATACAGTAATTAAACACAATTACAAAGATGTGCACATTCCATGCTGAACAACCACAGGCTGCTTTTCAAGAACCCTTTTTAACTTTCCTCATCATCTGTAATTTTCCTGACTTCTTATTTACGCTCCTCAGCTACCAAACCAGTTTTATGTGACCCCAGGAAATTTTGTGATTTTGTTGCTGTTGCGAACTCCCACTACACTTCTATGATGAGAGAAAAAATACAAATCCAGCAAGGTGAAAAGATTCAGTAATCTGTAGAACCCCAGCTCCCACTGGCTTTGCCAGCTTTTAGTCATGGCAGAATTTATAAAATAGCCTAAGAAGCCAAAAAAATAGTTTTAATGGAATTGCTCCTTGCCCATACTGAAGTTTGTCATGCATTTGTGGGGGTTAATCTTATGAAATAAAGGCCACATTTGACCTGCCAACATTACAAGAAGTTGGCCTCTAGATCACCTGTGCTTCAAACATCACAGACCTTAATATTTTCAGAAATATTTCTTGAAATATGTCTGTGTTCTTTATAGACACTGACATAATTCATATATTCTATTCATATAATGAATGGAAAAACTCATTGCCAAACCTGAAAGTCACTTGAACAATATGGTGAGGATTTTTGCAAAAATTATATTATTTTTATGTCAAATCTTTTAATGCCATCTGGTAGCACGGTTTTCAAAATGCATATATTTTGTGATCTTTTGTTATCTCCTGCTGTATGTAGCTCTTTTTACCTGTTGTCAAGTGGCATCAAGTACTAGATCTCTTAGTAACCATCCAAAGAGAAGACAAGTGTTACTAATACTACATGGTATGTAGCAAATGTAAGCATAAAATGGCCTAAATCTTGTCAATCACTTCAGAATCCTGAAAGATTTATTGGAAAAAGCAGTTATGGTGAAAAATCTCCACTGCTATTTGTTGAATGACCAGGTTAGTTTGTGGCTAGGGAGAAGCAATCTTTATAGAAGTACTGAACTTCAGTCTTCAACAGTTACAGAATTTGGCTTACTTATCCCAGGTAAGAATGTAGTTCTGAGGCATTTGTTCTAAGTCTTCAAATGAGGGATCTCGTGATCTGGATAAAGATTTTATTATAGAATAATTAATATATATAATAACATATATTTTAATATCTATTCTGTGTGTAGGCAATATTATTCATATCATATATTTAAGGTAAGGCACTATGAGTGTTGGTGGAGGGTTAAAAAATATAATTTCTAGATTGAGTAATATGTAAGGGGAGGAAAGTAGAGAACGTACAACTGGAACTTGACGCAGCTAGCTGGGAACAAGCGTCAGTTTCTGTAAACAGCTCCATGCTATTGTTTTAACCAAATCAAGTGTGGATCAGGGTAGAAGCGTAGGTATGATTTAAGATAGTAACTAAGGAATAGGATAATCAGTATCTAGGGGTGGGGGTTAGTTAACATGTGTATAATTTAAACTATAAAAATCACGAATCGACTCTGTATGCTTCGGACATCAGATTTGGGTGTATTATCACCCCGGTGTCCCGCGCGCTGGAATAAAGAACCGCATATGATCGCCTTTGTGTGGTTATATGTTTTCCTGCGCTAACATTTTTGGCAACCCAGGACGGGACCTTGTGGGCGCAGCCAGGACCCCGCGACCCGATCACGCTCCAGCCGGCACCGGGTGATTTCTCGGGGAGCCCATCGGAGCCGCGACCCTCGCCGCTCACAACGACCCCTGGTGAGAGGTAAGGTTCTTTATTCTCTGGTCTGGGGGCCTGCCATTAATACGCAGCGAAAGCTACGCTTGGTTGGGCAAAAGGAATTCCTGGTGGTATTGCCTAGGCAGCCGTCCGTCAGACATCGCGAAAGCGTTGCAGGTTCGGCATCTGTGGTTTTTATGTATCCGTAATATGGAGAAACTAAAAGGGTTAAAAGAGGTTTTGGGCAGCAATAATGCCTCTATACCAAGTTCTTCTCCGTTAGGTTGTTTGTTGGCACATTGGAAAGAGGGGAACTTCGGTCAGGAATTACGAAAAGATAAGTTGATTGAATATTGTAATGTTCACTGGCCAAAATACGCTTTGCCTGAAAATCAGAGGTGGCCGAAAAACAGGTCTTTTGATGTGAAGGTTATTATGCAACTTAGATTGCTTTGTACACAAGATGGAAGGGTAGAACAATTACCATATATTGACTTATTTCTGTGCTTGCTTGAGAAACCGGTTTTGTGGCTTGACAAAATGAAAGCAATGAAGCTTGAGAATAATAAGTGTCTGGCTTGCGTCCAAAATAAGCATTGTATGGAACATGCAGTTTTAAGTGAAATTTTAGGGGGAAAAAGAGACGAACTGGAATCGGAATTATTGGTATCTCCCATGGCTCCCGGAACCACCACGGCCCCCTCAACACCAAGTTCTACCCCGCTCACCCTGACCCCACCTGATTCTCTTACACACCCCTCGCTCGCGCCAGCACAATATGTTTCACCCCCACCTTTGTCTGCTGAAGGTAATTATCCTCCTCTGCCTGTGCCAGCCGCTCCTCTGCTTGCCCCTCCTCCGTCTGCCCAGGTGCCTGTCCCTCCTCCGCCGGCTCAGAGAACCCCCCCTTCTCCACATACACCTGCTCAAAGCTATCCTGCTCCCCCGCCCACACCCGCTGAAAGATTTATCCCCCCTCTAACACCAGCTCAAGGGTACCCTCCGCTCCCACCTACACCTCCTTCACCAGCTTCTGGCCCGTCTGCCCCCCTGTATCCTCCCCTCCCCGATTCACCTGTCCAGGATGTGATTGTGAGGCAGAAGCAAAGGGGGAATGTGAAGAAGACAGATAGAATGGAAAGTAGTGACAGTGAAGCAGATGAACTAGACGCCCCAGTAGCTCACCGAACATGAGGAAAACTGGCCCTGGAGTGGCCTCAGGCAGGAAAGGGTATATTAAAATCAGGCAAACAAAAGAGAACGATTATTGCACCACTAAGGCAAGGGGTGGGAACTAATGGACCCGTCTTTGTAAAGGTACCCTTTTCACCTGCTGATTTAGTTATATGGAAACAATCAGCCGGAACGTATAGAGAAAACCCAGATAAGGTAGCTCGTGTGGTTAAGATGATAATGAAAACTCAGAACCCTGATTGGGAAGATATTCATGTCATATTAGACACTCTGATGGACGAGACAGAGAGAGATATGGTTCTTCGAGCAGCAAGAGAAAGAGCTAGAGAAGACATACGAAATGGTTTGGTGACAGGGACACTGGATTATAATTTTCCCACTGCAGACCCAGAGTGGGATGCTAATGACCCCTCTGGAGTGGATATGTTAAGGCTAAAGAGATATCAGGAGTGGATTTCAGTTGGTGTTCAACAGGCAATACCTAAGAGTATGAACTGGTCTAAGTTGTATGAAATTCGACAGGAAAAGAAAGAATCTCCCACTGCCTTTCTAGAAAGACTTAAGGAAGCAGCTAGAAGATATACTGATCTTCAAGTAGACAGTGAGCAAGGAAGAACTCAGCTTGCCTTTATTTTTCTGGGTCAGGCACAGGAAGATATTAGGAAAAAGCTACAGAAACTGGAAGGTGAAGAGTTAAGAAACTTGGATAAACTCCTAGAGGTTGCCTGGAAAGTTTATAATAACAGGGACAGAGAAATTGTCAAGAAACAGGGGCAAAGCCTTTTGGCAGTCTTACAGAGACAGGGGCGGGGACGTGGTAGAGGTGGTCGTGGCGTTAATAGAGGTGGCTTTGGCAGAGGTTCTGGTCATGGTAGATTAGGTCTGAATCAGTGTGCATATTGTCGGATGGAGGGACACTGGAAAAGGGAGTGTCCAAACCGGTTTAGCCAGAATGGTCAGCCTCAGTTAGACAGTATGTTTAATCAAAGTGGTGAGCATCAGCTGGATGGTGTAGCCAGGGTCATGGTTTTACATGAGAGGGAGCCAGGATCAAGAGAGCCCATGGTGACTTTGCATTTAGAAGGAAAAGACGTAGATTTTCTCATTGACACGGGGGCCACACATTCTGTACTAAATTATCTTGAGGGGCAAATCGGGAACAAGTCAGCAGCAGTCATTGGAGCCACAGGGAAGGAGGAGGTACGGCCATTCTTGCAACCCCTAGAATTGAGCTTTGAAGATAAGATCTTGACCCATGAATTCTTATACATGCCAGACTGCCCAACTCCGCTCTTAGGGCGCGATCTACTGGCAGCACTGGAGACAGTAATTACTTTTGAGAATGGTGAACTCGTAATGAAAATTCCGGAGTCTAAGACAGGAAAGATTTTGATGATAAAAGAAAAACCAATTTCTAATATTCCTAAAGAAGTAGAAGATGCAGTAATTCCCTCTGTCTGGGAAACAGATGTACCTGGAAAATCTAAATTGGCACAACCGGTACATGTAGAGTTAAAAGAAGGAGCAAAGGCTGTATGAATTAAACAATACCCTATAAAACCAGAAGCACGACAGGGAATAGCAAAGACCATTGATAAATTTTTAAAATATCGAATTCTAGAGGAATGTAAATCAGAATACAACACCCCAATTTTCCCAGTGAAGAAACCCAATGGTGAGTATAGACTTGTACAGGATTTAAGAGGTATAAATGAAATAACAAAAGACATTCATCCAGTGGTTGCCAATCCCTATACATTGTTAGCATCCGTAAAAGAGATATATAAATGGTTTACTGTAATTGACTTAAAAGATGCTTTCTTCTGTATACCCCTTGACCAAGAAAGTAGGAAACTATTTGCCTTTGAGTGGGAACATCCAGAAAGTGGAAGAAAAACTCAGCTCACCTGGAGTCAATTACCGATGGGGTACAAGGGGTCCCCCACTCTCTTTGGAAGTCAACTGGCAAAAGAACTGGAAATCTGGACCAGAGAAGGGCAAGTACCAAGAGACCAATATTTATTACTCCAGTATGTAGATGACATTTTGATTGCAACAGAGGAAGAAATGACCTGCATAAAGGTAACCATTGAGATCTTAAATTCATTAGGAATGGGAGGGTATAAGGTATCCAGAGAAAAAGCACAAATTGCCCAACAGACTGTGATTTACCTGGGATGTGAAATCTCACAAGGGCAGAGAAAACTGGGTACTAATCGTATTCAAGCTATCTGTGCTATTCCAGAGCCCCAGAATCTACACGAGCTGCGGATCTTCCTCGGAATGACAGGGTGGTGTCGCCTGTGGATCATGGACTATGGACTGATTGCAAAACCCTTGTACGAGGCTCAGAAGACGCAGCCATTCACCTGGGGCAAACCACAGAAAGAGGCCTTCCAGAAGTTAAAGGAAGCACTGACAACTGCTCCTGCTTTGGGGTTACCTGATCTGTCTAAAGACTTTCAGCTGTACGTGCATGAAAGGCAGCGACTGGCACTGGGAGTCCTGACCCAACGACTGGGAAGCTGGAAAAGGCCGGTGGGTTACTTTTCCAAACAACTCGACAACGTAAGTGCCGGATGGCCTTCATGTCTGCGGGCAGTGGCAGCTACCGTGCTGCTGATACAGGAAGCCAGGAAGCTCACAATGGGAAGACACATAGATGTCTATGTGCCACACATGGTAACTACAGTCCTGGAACAAAAGGGGGGCCATTGGCTCTCTCCAAGCCGGATGATGAAGTTTCAGGTAACCCTGACTGAGCAGGATGATGTTGCACTAAAAACAACTAACCTCTTGAATCCAGCTCTATTTCTAGGTGCCACAGCTGAGGAAGGCCCATTAGAGCACGACTGTCTAGAAGTCATCGAGCACACTTATTCAGCAAGAACAGATCTGAAGGATGTCCCCCTGGAGCAACCAGAGTGGGAACTCTTTACAGATGGAAGCAGCTTCATGGAGAACGGAGCCAGATACGCGGGATATGCGGTAACTACAATTGATGTAGTAATAGAGGCAAAATCACTACCACCTAACACGTCTGCACAAAGGGCAGAACTAATCGCATTAACCAGAGCACTCGAGCTGAGTGAAGGGAAGACAGTGAATATTTGGACTGATTCCAAATATGCCTTTGGAGTAGTGCATGTACACGGAGCTTTATGGAAAGAAAGAGGACTGCTGTCCTCCCAAGGGACAAATATTAAACATCAAGATGCAGTCCTACAATTGATAGATGCAGTACAAAAACCTGAACAAGTAGCAATCATGCACTGCAAGGCACATCAATCAGGCAACTCCAAAATTTGTGAAGGAAATCGAAAAGCAGATTGGGCAGCCCGTCAGGTAGCGCGAGAGGTGCAGAAAACAATGGCATTGATACCATCAAGACTTAATATCTCTCAATTTAATTTGCCTCCTAAGCCAAACTATACAATCGAAGATGACAGACTAGCACAACTGCTGAAGGCACAGAAGAACGCAGAAGGGTGGTATGTAACCGCACAAGGGCAAATAGTGGTACCTCCTTTGGTAATGAGAGAAATTTTACAGGTAAAACATAGTGAGTGTCACTGGGGTGCAGAGGTGTTGGTAAAGTGGCTAAGACAATACCTAATCTCAGTACGGATGCAAACAATGGCCAAGTCAGTAATGTCTAAATGTGAAATCTGTCTGAAAAACAATCCCGTAGCTAGACGACAGGCACAGTTAGGCAGAATTCGGATAGGAATAGAACCAGGAGACTATTGGCAAGTGGATTTTGCAGAACTGCCAAAAACTCAGGGATACAAATACCTGTTAGTAGGGGTTGACACGTTTTCTGGATGGCCAGAAGCCCTTCCCTGTCGCACAAACCAAGCAAAGGAAACAGTTAAGTAGTTATTACAGGAGATCATTCCCAGGTTTGGGGTGCCCCTAGGGATATCATCAGACAGAGGCCCACACTTCATAGCCACGGTGGTACAAGAGGTAAGCAAGTTATTGGGAATATCTTGGGACCTCCACACACCGTGGAGACCCCAGTCAAGTGGGCAAGTAGAAAGAATGAACCAGACACTGAAGAGGCAGATCAGTAAAATATGCCAGGAAGCCAAACTGCAGTGGCCACAGGCTTTGCCGATCGCATTGCTGAGGGTTCGGATAAAGCCTAGGAGTGGGATGTCAGTTAGTCCTTATGAAATATTGTATGGGAAACCATATGAATCTCCTAACCCCAATCCAAATGTTCATGTCACAGGGAAACAAGATGTGTATAATTATGTTCTGTCCCTCGGGAAAACTCTAGCTCGGCTCCGAAGTGTTCTCGTGTGGAACAGACCACTGGCCCTGGAGAATCCAGTCCACAATATCGAACCAGGAGATGAGGTATACATCAAAACCTGGAACGAAGAACCACTAAAAGAGAAGTGGACTGGTCCCCATCAGGTACTGCTAACCACCTTTACAGCAGTCAAAGTGGCTGGAGTGGAACCCTGGATACACTACACACGTGTGAAGAAGGTCCCTCGTGGAGTCCAGTCGTGGGCTGTAGAAACTTTTGGACCAACAAAGCTGAGGCTGAAACGTCTGTAACTGTTCAAATGGTATTGGTAACTGTGCTCATGCTCTTCCTGTGGGTAATGTTAATTTCATGGATACTAATGTCACCAGTAGGGATTGCTGTTACTTTGGGATATGGGATACAGAAGGGTCAACTAACAACTCTTCATTCTAGAATGAAGAGAGAGATACAGGCAAAAACACAAGTAATAGAAATTTCTAATGAAATTCGGGCTGAGAATGTAATGATTGGATTGGTCAGAGACTTTGCCAAAATGCATAATACCAGCAGAATAACGGCCTGTCTGCCAATACCAAAGGCAGCAGGGGACCCAGTAAGCTGGGGAATAATAACATCAAAATTACCTGAAATAGGAGGGAACAAAACAATTAACTGTAAACAAGTACCAGAGTCAAGGGTGGTGGTCAGAGAATACTGGAAGATAACAGAGGATTCCTATATGCAACCCATGAGAAAGTCAGAGTGCATTCTTAGTAATGGCAAATTGGGACAAATCATAGAGTGGTGGGTTAAGGACCAAGACCTTGCAAAATGGCAATGTTGGTTTCTACGCTATCAAAAGATCAGGGACAACGCTACAGAGAGTGTTGTGGTGTGGAAATGTGAAGAGAAGGATTGGAAAGGACTGGAACCTTGGGACAGTGCATGGTCTGTGAGCATCCTCCAGAAATTCCAATATATGGAAAGCACACCCTGGTGCATTAAATGGAAAGGCTCTGAAAATGAGACAGATCCCACAGTGACAAATACTGATACTAGCAGTCAGAAAGAGGCAAATAAGGTAAGTTGGTGGGTATGTAAGAAAATTTATGATTGCACCTCTGATAATCTGGAAATGAAACAGTGGTCACCATTGGCAATAGCCTTACGAATTGGTTGTGCCTGCAGGAAAATTAAACACAAACAAGGCAAAATAGATTCTAAGATTATAGTAGGATGTAGCAGGAGTACAATTCGAAGTCCAGGACCATTTGTATGGGCAATGAGTGATGGCACATGGACAACACACTTGCCTGTGGACGGGGAGGTAAGAGAAATCACCCTGGGCCTTCCCACTTTATGTCCAATTTGGAAGAAATCCCCATTTAACAGGAGCAGTGAGGCCTTGCAAATAAAAGCAAAGCAAGACGTCTCAGAAGACAAGAACCCAGATGATACTTGGTAGGAACCCTCTAGTGGAGTAAAGATTGGGTGGGCCCTAGAATCCTTGTTTGGTCCCATTGCAAATTATCGAAATAGAGAAATGCTATATAGACTCACAGGTCAGGTAGACAGATTAGCAAGAATCACACGAGAGGGATTTAAGGAACTCAATGTGCAATTACAGGCCACCACCAAAATGACCCTGCAAAATCGTTTGGCTTTAGATATGTTACTTTTGAAAGAACACGGAGTGTGTGGATATTTAAAGGGACAAATCGACCATTGCTGCATCCACATCCCAAATGTAACTGCAGATGTAGAACATGACATCAGTCAGCTAAAACAAATAGAGCATGAGGCACAAAAGGAACAAAAGGATTTAGCTACTAGCTGGTTGGGTAAAATCTTTGAAGGATTAGGATGGAATGTGAGTTCATGGATAAAGTCTATCCTTGAAAATCTGATAATTTTACTGATTATATTTTTAGTAATTTGGTTAGTTTACAGAATCCTGAAGAGAGAGATACAGAAAAAGGCATCTTGGAACAGGACCATAATGAAGGCATTGGCACGGAACCCAGCACCTTCAATCCGCAACAACATCCCGGACAAAGCCTATGACAACAGAGGATTTGAAGATGAACATCCAGTATGAACTCTGAAGCCTAATGGACTGTATTAAGTGAAAGCATTTACACTTAGTATATTAGAGTGAAAATACTTTCAAAGGGGGGAATGTTGGTGGAGGGTTAAAAAATATAATTTCTAGATTGAGTAATATGTAAGGGGAGGAAAGTAGAGAACGTACAACTGGAACTTGACGCAGCTAGCTGGGAACAAGCGTCAGTTTCTGTAAACAGCTCCATGCTATTGTTTTAACCAAATCAAGTGTGGATCAGGGTAGAAGCGTAGGTATGATTTAAGATAGTAACTAAGGAATAGGATAATCAGTATCTAGGGGTGGGGGTTAGTTAACATGTGTATAATTTAAACTATAAAAATCACGAATCGACTCTGTATGCTTCGGACATCAGATTTGGGTGTATTATCACCCCGGTGTCCCGCGCGCTGGAATAAAGAACCGCATATGATCGCCTTTGTGTGGTTATATGTTTTCCTACGCTAACATGAGAAGTAATCTAGTTTCCTTGTGCACCAAAAATGGCCAATGGATAGACAGACTTCTCCCAGGAGAAATTAAGGACATTCTGCTGGGTTTCTGGGCTGAAGCATTCTCTCAAGCTCTCAAGGAGCTCCTTCCCCACACCAGCTAGACAGGCTGCTCAGAGAGACAGAACAAACAGCAAAATAAGGTGCATGGAATTATGTAATGAAACCATCCCCTGCCAGTCCTGATTCCAGTGCATCAAGGCTCAGAAGAATATTGCACATCACAGTGGTAAGGGAGAAAATAAGAATAAATGCTCACAAGCATCTATGAACTGATAGTCAAAAAAAAAAAAAAAAAAAAGGAGGGAGAGAGAAGGGAAGAAAAGCACCATTTGTTTCTTCTTTCTATTCAAAAATATTACTTTTTGGGGATGCTTCTCATGGGCTCATTGTCAGCTTTGGTGGGTTTTTTGCTCTTTTTTTTTGGTTTTCTTTTTTTTTGGCTGCTTTTTTTTCTTTTTAATTACAGTGTGATCCTAATTCAACCCCATAAATGCCAATATTAACTAGATCTCAGGACCTCACACTCAGAGTTGCTCGTGAGGCCCTAAATGGGAAAAGTAAGTAATAACAGATCGTGGCTGTAAAGCAAAGCACTGTTTGGGACAGGCTGTCACCCGCTGATCACTGACTGGTGTCCAAGTCGAGAAGCACAGATGTGCATACCAAACATGGTGAGAGAAATCAGAACCAGAAGAGAAAGGAAAAATGGAACAAAAATAAAACACATCAACAATAAAAAGAGGGAAAACATACTACGTATCCTCACAGGGAATCAGAAATTCCTGTGCTTCTAAGATTACATTAATTATTATTTTTTCTGTTTTCCAGAACTTTTAGTACTTGTCCTTGTCATTTCAAGCTGTATAGGAGAGTGCATGGCTGCAGAGTTTGAATACCTGTGCCTGACTTTATACTGGAGCGCACTGTAACTACTTAAGCTAAGCATCCTGTGCAATGGCAAAAGATTCTAAAAACTAAATATAAGAGAATACAAATTACCTCTTGCCATCTGTGAATATGGTGATAGAGACTGTATGCTAACAGGTAATGCTCAGGTTGCTAAAGCATTCCTGGAAAATGAAAATTGATCTGGAGATAGGGGAAAAGAAACCAAATCTATTTACTTATAGACCTCACTTGGTTATGACGAAATATTTAAATCATAATTCTGAAGGGAAATTTGCAGAAAAGCTTCTCAGCAAAAGCAAGCACTGAGGTGTTGTCTCTGGCTTTGAATCACTAAGAACTTTGTCTCCTCTGTTCACATCATATGCTTCCAGCAAGAGCTTTACTGAAACCATCAAGATTTTCTCAGTAGGGATGAGAGTAGCTCTATATTTCAGCTGTTTTTGTGGATATCCAGATGGACCATTATTTCCTTAGTCTTCGTTTATCATTGATTTCTCTTCCAAAACCTCTGCCTGTGAATGACATCAATGAAAGTCATCTCTAATACATGATTTTATACATATTTTAATCTAAATATCGAAGTAGTCTTATGGACTTCAGTGAGTCCTACTGACTTCAATTACCCACACAAGATTGTGAGCATGTGTATGTCCCTATAAGGAGGGACTATGTGGAGGAAATTTAAAAAAATAAATCAAAAAAAAAATTGGTGTGAATGAAATAATATCCTAATTTCTATTTCTATCTGGTCAGAAGCACTGTAACAAAAAGAAAGAAAGAGAAAAGTGTTTTTTGCAGAGATTCTTAGCACAAACTTAGCAATCCTACAGAAATGCAGCAATAGGTAATGTTACACTTCCAAAAATAGAAATGTCAAAAATAACTCACTTGCTAAATTTGCTGTACCACGTCTTTTCATCAAGAGATTTTTTTATGCTCTCAGGAAAAGGTATTAAGAAGCAGTAAGACCTTAAATCATTATAGACAGTCAATTTATTGATAAATACACCCACCTGACTTCACAAAATGTTTATCTTTAAATTACTTTACTTTGCTAAAAGATATTACATATGCATTCAAAATCATGGGTTTTCCAATTTTTTTTTGTTGTTGTTGTTGTGGGGGTTGTCTTTCCATCTTCAGTTAAAAAAATCCAAAACCACAAGATTCTTGGAACACTCAGCACTGAAAATTACCTCAACATTTACTATAAAACACAGGGAGAACATTTCTTTAAACATACACTGAAGTAGTCAATGCCATAAAATTGCAAAAGCAAATAGATATTTTTACATCATTTGGGGTCAGCTCAGCATTATAGTGTTTTCCAAAAATATAAAGTTGCTCTCAGGCAATAAATCAGAGTACAAAAAATGGAATTTAGTGTTAGGTTGTATTAAAGAAAGTATTTTTTGTATCTTCTCAACAAACTCAAATACAACAATATGGAAACCAGAATATTTTTTGTTAAGACTACGAATGCAAATGCCATCATGGTTTTTCAAAGGCTCCTTAAAAATTACTACTTCAGCTTTTTTTTTCAAACTTTGAGTAAAAACAACAAGATTCCATTCATGGCAGGAATAATAAATTTTGCTAAAAACTGCTAAAAATTGTAACAGACTCTGATGTGATGGCAGTACATGAGGACATAGCTAAAGAGATAAAAGGTTGCACAGCTAAATGATAACACTCTTTTGGAATATGAAATCAAAGTATTGAATAAGAATCCTACCTCCTTTGTTCAGCCTTCAGTCACCTATTCACAAGCTATGAGTTGTTTAAAAGCAGAGCATCTTTGAGAATTTACAATACTTCACCACTGCAATTATTACTATTTATTTATTTATTTGGAAAAATAAAAATTAGAGTTTTGGATGTCAAAGGAATAAACAATGAATAAAAAAAAAATTGTATTGAAATGTAGTATCTGAATACAAATGACTCAACTATTATTTTGCCTAAAAAATTAGGTAGGAAGAAAAGATAAAATAGCCCTAGCTTATGGTTTGGGGGGTTTTGTTAGTTGATTTGTTTGTTTTTGTTTTGTTTTGTATTTTTTAATTTTTAAAACTTAAAATAAAGGTAATATTTTCTTTCTTCTGTTTTCTTTCCCCTGTTCTATTTCATTCCATGGATGCTTGTCCGTGCATCGACACCCATTTTAGGGCCTTGCAACCCTTTAAGAGTGGGATATCACAGTGTAATTTTCTCTTTCAAGAAAGAATTAACATGCACTTGTGTTTAACATGCACAGGGGGATGAGCAGGTGCTCCCCCTTGCAGTGAGAAGGTGTTGCCATTCTGCTGCTGAAGCCCCTCCAGGTTATGATTCCCTGCTAAACCTGCTACATGTCTGTCTGCCTGCACCAGTCTTGTTTAAAATATGCACTCTCTTATCAGTAACTTAGTAAAGACCTGTCTCAGGCACAAAAATTCTCACTTCAGGGCATAAGTATTCTATCTCAATGCACGTGCATAATCTTGCAGCCTTATAAAATGAATAAGGAAAGTAGTAGATTTCACTCTTTCTTATTTGAAATATGATATAATGTATAATAGAGTAAATAAAACTTTTGATTATGCTCTATTTTGTGCCAAATTTAATATTTTATAATGCTTTATAAATTATTACTCCAGTGTAATGGAGCCTTAAATCCATTATTCTCACATTTCCCTATGCTTTCTGGGCCAATAACCAGAATAAACCTCATGCTGAATCATTAAAGTGCTGTATAGGTATTGTTAGGTGTTTTCATGTGGGACTTCAAGTCAGCCAGAGTTTTGAGCTGAAACTTCAAATTTTGTTTTTGAAGTGAGTGCTCTAAAGAACTGAAACTAATGCCATTTGCACCAGTCCCACTTTCCTCCAGTCTTGCTTTCCAAGCCATTGACTTTCCAGCAATTTTCATCTCAATCAAACAGTACTCAGTTCATTCTGGTTCCTTTTCAATATTTCCTTCTTTCATCTCAAGATTTGAGTCTCTGCTCTTTTTGTCTTTCTCTTCCTGCCAGGCTTATTTCATGTTTTCTGCCTCATTTAGACAAGGTAAATGGACCTTCTGCTCTGCTGCCTGTCTCTGTACTTTAAATAGTTGTATACTCTATTCAGAATATAGGCTATGATCTAACAAATAAAACAGTTATACCATGCATCACAGTCTAGACTGAAGTAAATCTTACCTTTTTTCTATGTAAATCTGATGCAGACAAATTTTCACACAGAAAATTCAGCCTTCTACTCCAGGTCCAATCTCATAAATCTGGTCTACACTTCTGTAATCCTAGGGCAAGTTTTCAAACTCACATCCAGTCCAGTCTCCTAGGAAGAGAGTGAACTAATCTGGGAAGACAACAAAGCAGGAATAAAACAGAAAATTTGAAATAATTTTCAATATCAAATCATTGCAATAATAGGGCTTTCAATACCCAGTGAAATTTATTTGCAAAAGATTATTCTAATGAAAAAAAAAATCCTAAAACATATTAACTTGTCTCTTGAAAAGATAACCCTACCTCTTTACCCACATTATAATACTTTTCAAATTAGATCACTGTGGACTTCTCTTATTGCAGTACTTACAACTGTAATTACATGTTGGTTTTGTACAATTTTTTTCACAGTAAATTTTTCAGCATAAAATAAAGCATAAACTTTTAACTAATTATATTTGAGAAAAAAAAATTGTTGGCCACACCACAGCAAGAGCAAAGATGGCAGGAATGTAGCTTATTGTTAACTAACCTATTTAAATTAGTGAGTTCCAGGACATGCTGGAGGAAATTCCTCTTAAACTTAACACTTTGCTTGCAAAATGGAAGTTAGGGACTTGGATCAGTATCTCTGTTTTTATCAGCTTGTGCATGAAAATGTACAGGAACAATATTTTAAATTAGCAGCAACTGCGTATCTGCAGTGGTATACTTTTTTCCTCACTCTGTTAATGAGAAAAGAGAGGTGCATTCTATGTAAGGTAGAAAGAATGAAAACACTCTATGACTTGAAAATGGCATCAAGCTATTTTTGGCAGAGCTAGTGATTCTGAGAACAAAACCCCAACAGCTTTTCTTCTATTAAATTCAAACTGTGCTCTTCATTATAAAGAAAGAAAGGTAAAGAAACAGATTCAGATTGATCATTCAGATTAAATGTTTACTGCCATGAAAAGTTACACAGTGTACTGTTTTCTCTGTGACAGAGTACCAGTGTATCAGACACCGTACATCAGACCACAGCGCCTGAGTTGGTTGAGATGCTGGTGAGTCACAGCACAAGGAATATGTCAGAACAGAAACTGCACAACAAAACTGTTCAATTAGTCAAGATGCACACAGAAACCTGCATATTTTTCATAAGAATAAACATAATTGAATCTTCAGTCAAGATAGGCAAATAGTGAAAATGTTTCTAGCAGTATTCAGATGACATTTTAAATGAGTACTCTGGTTATATCACACTGGGGTGTTTTTTCTGTCACCAAGCTTTCAGTCACAAACAGACAATGAAAGTGAAGTTCAAATCACAACAGTTTTTCCTAAGTGAACCAAAGTATTTAGCACATATGAATATTGAGCTAAAACATTTCATAGTTTTTCAAATGTTGCAGGAAAACTATGCTGTAGATATTCTCTAGGCTCTCAGCTGTAAATAAGCACAATAAATGAACAGTGTAAGAGATGTACAAGTTTATTTATAAATAGTTTAAATACTACTAAACTGAAACTATTATTTATAAGCAAATCAAGGAGCAGAAGTAATTATGCAGAATTCCCTTTTAAATCTGTAATTGTTCAGTATGAAGAAGGAAGGAACTGGGTATGTAATTGCTGCCATTTTTCCTGTTTCCAGAATCTTACAGGAAAATATCAAACAGAGCTATTTTAGAAGTTCTTTTATACTAGGTTTGCAATAGACTTTCAAAAAGTCAAAATCTTATTTAAACCAATTTGTATTTCTTCACATTCCATGTTTCAGAAATGGGTACCTAGACAATGTGCAATGAAGACTTTACAGAGATATTTAGCTTAGAACTTACTGGTGATCTTTTTAAATAAACAGCTATATTAATAGTTGCAGCTGAACAAAACTTTCATAGTGGTGTTCTCAACTTTATCATGGAAGTAGATCTCTAGAGGGGATAAAACTGATGTGGTTCACTTCAGACTGGTACAGGATCATCAGCTGCCCCATATCACCTCATTTTTAAATGAAGATCCTCCTGCAGTACCTCCTTCCTTAATATATACATCACTGACCTCTTTGTTTATTCCCAAATCCAAGGTTTTGAGTTTTCAGAGTACCATAGCAACAAAGCTTTCCTACCTCCTTCTTCTTGCACATTTGTTGGGATTTAACCTCTCCCTATCTTTAACCAGTTATTACAAAACTAAAATAGAAAAGCTCTTTTCTACATCCATTCTAACAAATAGATGCATAAAAACACCTTCAATATTTTTCCTAGCTTATTGATGAAACACTTGTTTCTAGAGAACATTTTGGACATCTGGAAGTGCTTTTTGTGATAAGAGAACAGTGGAGTGACATTAAACAATGTGAAAGAGAAGGAATGAACAGAATATCCCCATAGTAATGTTCATATTCATTTGAGCAGCAAAATAACTTGGTCTTTACATTTTTATTTGTTGACACGTAGGCCTGTACTAAAAGAATAAATAAAAGAAACTAGAATTAAATTGACATGTAGCCTTCATCATTCTGAACCTTTACCTATCTTTCTCTTTGTATATTTCTATTGTATATAAGCTGGTTCAGATTTAAAGCATTTGAGGAGGGTATTTTCATCTTTCTAAGCATTTGCAGCAAACAGGAAGCAGAAACATAAATCTTTGTATGATTCTGTAGATACTATCTCAAAAGAATCAATAATGTAGACATTTTATTTGAAGATTTCTACAAATAAAATCTGGTTTTCTGCAATACTGTCTTACCTGGATTATTATGTAGACTACTTTCTTCCACAAATCTGTTTCCTGTCACGTTAATAGAACACGATACACGATTTGAAAAACTAGTAAGTTAAAACTGTAAAAACCTAAATAGAAAGCTCTTTTCTCAGTTCAAAAATCTTCCAGTGCATGTCACAATTCAAAAAGGGACAAATAAAAATCTGGACACTTTGTCTGAAGCCTCATGAACAACAGACTAAACAACCTCAGTGTCAAGCCTAACCTTGCTTTAGAACAATATAGACAGTGGGATAAATGGACCATAATAAATGTTTTCTTCAGATTTTTATTTTCTTGAAAATTACAGTGAAAAATATTTCATTTTGTGATCCTTCTAATATTGGTCAAATACACAAGAGGCTGAATCCACAGAATAGGAGCAGAGTTGATCAGTCCTTAATGACACTGACAGCTGTGAAACGCTAACCCCACAGGTGGATACTGAAACCAAAGTCCAGTATTTGTTAACAGCAGATGAATACATTTCTGGATGGGTCTTTCTCAGTCTTGCTTAAAATTTGAAGGGATATTAAAGACTGGAGCACATATTTTTTTACCTGGCTTAAAATAGTTCTGAAAACTAAGGTAGGGAAATATTCTCTGTGAATGCATGCAAAGAAGAAGAGGTGTGGCAGAACACAGTGAGACCAAATAAACTTTTGTTTTGAAAGTTGGAAGGCTGAGCTAGGTCACCTCAGTGGTTTGCTTGGAATGGACCTACTAATTATATAAAAACCACCTCCTACTGTGGGAATTTGGAGATGTAAGAGGTACCAGACCATGATTTCACAATTTCAATGATAGCCACGCTCTGGGGCATATATCTTGTGCTTGTGTTCGCCTATACAGTATTTAATACCTACCATCTCTCATTTTCAAATGTTACATATTGTAATGCTTTATTAAATGAAGTACAGTCTCTCTTGATATAAGCTTTTAACCAATAAAAAAGGTAAAGAATAATGCAGGTGAGTGTATATACCAGTACTGGTTTTAGAAAGAGACGTAAATCATATTTGATTTTAAATTTAAAAATATACTTCAACAAGCAAGAATACAATCATGCTAACCATGTGATTAGCAATGTTCATCTTAAAAAGGGTGAGGACTTCCTAATGACTACAAGTTGCCAGACCTATGGCTTCACATTCCAGCTAAGATAGCATTTCCAGAAGGGAATGTTGTCTCCTGCCATGCTGGAATTGTCCTCTATCGGCAGTTTCATAGAGATAAGAGTGACACCTAGTGAATCATTAACACTTCCAACATTTGTTTTCTGGGGATGAAAATGGTGGGGAAGGAACCTTTATTAATCTCTCAACCAATACTTAGATAATCCTGTTAAAAATCTGATGGTATTTCAGCCTTAAATAGTTTAACTGTATTACATGACAAGATTAAATATTAAAGAATTATATTAAGAGTGCCTGATGTGTTTAATTTTTTTTAATTTTGATAATGCATCTGGTGAAAAGGTCTGATAAATTACAAGGCTTCTCTGACAAAATAGAAACTCTTCATTCCTTGCATTTCGAAATAAAGAAAGGGCAAGACCCAAATTCTTTTCTTTTTCACATCATTCTCATTTTATTCAACAATTAAAAAACCAAATTCCTTGGGTCTTACTAAACATTTAGATTATCTTTATTTTCATGAAACTATAATCAACACATTCTTACCATCGAAGACAATGAAGGGGATATTTCAGTCCATCCTAGTTTGGGTAATTTAGAAATTATTCTTTGGTAAGGCTGACTGAAAAGTGACTGCAGTTCTTCTTCCATTTTAAAAGACTTTGTACATTGTTTCATGAGTATAGAAGTGCTTTAAGGTTTAAATGAACACAAAGGTCCTTTGCTATTAGTCCAATATAATAAAAAAAGCATTGGCACTGAAATACTTTCAATGTAATTCAGTTTCTTTTACCTCTGCTGTTCAAAGAAAACGAGGAAGCCAAAATCTATACATAGGTCAGAATGGTGTCCTATAGTTTTCATATCTACTTATTTTTAGCACTCAAAGATGGATGGATTTTATTGCAAGAATATATGTCTTTTTCCAAGGCAATAAAGATGTCTAACAAGTCACAACAGAGAACAGCATAGCTTTATTAATTTATGTTATAAGGAAAGTAAATTTTCCAACTTTTTAAATCAAAGACATGCTTTAGTTGTAGTTCTGTGAAGACTGTCATTTAAAAATAGCACAGTTAACAGAATAAAATACTACAGTCTTCCAGCAGTCTACGTGTTCAGCTTATGATGATGTTCTAATAGCATGTCAAATTCAGCAAAAGCAGTAGATTTCCACAGTGTACCAGATGTCATCAGCAAGTCAGGACACTACACCTATTGTAAAGCAGAACCTGCAATCAGGAGATAGTTTTTTGACACAAATCAAAATTATGTATCAATACAGACTTATGTTTATTATTTATATCAGTTAAAATCTTTAATTTGGTTTTATTATAATTAATTATATGCTGACTTGGATAATCTCTAAGTGGAATTTTCAAGATCTGTTCCGATAAAAATGCTGGTTAGATTTGTATGAACTTTAGTAAAATAAAGCAGGAAACTTTTTCAGGAAATGATTTTTAGGATGCTGCATATGCAGCCTACTTGCATGTCCAGGCAATCTTAGATATCAGTGATATTTCTCCTTTTGCCACTTTTTGAAGAGTGTGTATGTGTGGGATGAGGATAGCAGTGTATCACTGTCTTTTTTCCACCTCAAATACTGATAATACTCCATCTTCAGAGTTACAAAATGAGAGGTTAAAAAACCTCTTACCCTTGGAATAGGGAAGGCTTTTGATTCTGTCCAGCATCAGTCAGGACTTTATGATAGGGCTTTAAAACTGTAGTTAGTTTCAAAAAGACTCTGTATTGTATATCCAGGTTTCCCCAGATCTGGAGCTGATCTTGAGTCTTTCCATGTGTATGCTTATTTGCATAAATGTTATATCATAACATAGCCTCCAGCATGTTACAGTACTCACTGCTTACAAAAAACCCCAGCCTCACCAAAGGAGAAAAAAGAGGTTGACAGTAAACTTATTTATGTGTGTTGCTCAAAGATATCACAGTAAAAACACCAGTTCAACTCATTCAGAAACTGAAAAAAAAAACACCCAGAAGAAATGTCCTAAAAAGGTCTTAATGTTGAAACCTTCAGAAACTTATGAATTGTTATCACACAACACAACATATTCTTTTCAAAAGAGCAGATACTCAACACCCCCAAAAATACCAAATACATCTGTGTTTCAACAGGTAATCACTGACTTTTTAACACTGGTATTCAGCTAATTTTTCACTTTTTGTTTTCATTTATTTGTATGTATTTCATACATTTATTTAAGCATCCATGGACTAGATCTCATGCAAATTTTGACCTGTATTTTTTAGACTCCAATGTGCCTCACTTTCAAGAACGTGGCCCACAGCAGGACCAACAAACACCCCAGAGAGTAATTGTTTGTAGATATATCTGCCTTCAGCCAAGCTCTGAGCGCTGCAGAGCAGGTCACCTTTGACACAGCATTGTGCAACCCCTGCTCACCTGCTTCTTCAGCAGCCCTGCTTCCTGCCTCACCAGCACAACTGGAGCGTTTGCACTTGCCCACAAGGTCTCTCACGTGTTACAGGTCTGGGAAGTGTTTGGCCCCTTGTGCTGGAATAGTCCCACTCATGGTGGGTAAGATACAATAAAAGCTATGCCTGAAATCCTGCACCATTCCAGTACTTGGGCAAGACAGAGGTAGACACTTCCATACTCTGCAATTTTAGAACCCAAAATCTGTTCTTGAAGGTAGAGGCAAATGTTACGTGGAATACCAAGCAGTATTCACTCTTTTATTTTTTAAAAGTTAGTTCTATATTCATAAATTCCATTGTATCTCTTTTTCTTTGGACTTCTAGGTGTTCCTTCTACATAATAATCTGGCAGAAGTGGTTCTTCTCTTTGTGATTCTTGTCATCTGAAGTATCTGATTTCTTCTAACAGTTTTGCAAATAGAAATTAGCCTCTTCAAGTATTCTAAATACATGAGGAAAGATAAACATAAAATTTAAATTTTAATTTTGTGTGGGCTTACTATACCTCTCATTAAAGTAGTTTCAATATTTATTTATTCATATTCCCAGAATCCTTATAAGCTACACAAGTATTATAATCCGATTTATAGGTGAAAAGCTTTGCTGCTGTCAAACAAGATAACTACTCACCCAAAAAGTTTTACAGACTTGTGAATATAATCTGGACATCTTGCCTTGCAGCCAGGGTTTTCCTAGTGTCAAAAAAAAAAATCTAGAATGAGTATATATGAATGCCTAGCAATATTTCCTCAGCTGTATTGCATATTGCTGAATAACAAAGTAAATCAGAGGATAAAAGTCTTTCTATGAAACTACAGGGGATGTCCAGATGATCTCTCATTGTTTCTGTCATCATTTAGAAGAAGTAGGAACATATCTGCAGAAATCACCACATCTTGTTAGTGACCTTATGTCCATGCTGTATTTGTTTCAGGATGCTTTGCTTTGAACTGTATCCAGCCTGGTCCCATGCACTGAGTGTTCTCAGCAGCTGGTGTGCTTTAGATGTAATTTGGGAATGCACCTTCTGGCTTGTCTTTCCCAAATGAAATTCAGTTTGTCTGATCTGAGTCATCCATGCAATAAGACTCAAAGCCCAGTAAATGTGAACAGCCAGGATGCTTGCTTCAGTCTGCTCTAGATTCTAGCAAAGATGCTGAAGAGGGCATATCCTTTTTATTTGTTGTGCCAGTCAGGCACTATATCTAATGTGCTTTATAGCAGCCTGACCTTGGAATGGCAAAAGGCTTTGGGAATTCCCTATCTCCTCACCACTAGCTACAAGAAATACAGCTCCTGGATTTTGAGCACCAAATTGTGTGACTCTGCACTGGGATTTTCAAGCTCTACAGGACCTGCATTTTAATGTCTCCTTTCCAGAGCAAAAGAAGCATCAACTTGGCCTTCAGACTGTATCCAGAAGGAATTGTACTGGCAGTTGTCAAATGTTGGTTAAAATAACTGTTACCAAAAAAAAAAAAAAAAAAAAAAAAAAAAAAAAAAAAAAAAAAAAAGAAGTCAAGACAAATATTTAATTAACATCTCCTGTATTTGATAAATGAGTTGGATTAAAAGAATTTGCTACCCAAACAAAAACCCCCCAAATATGCAACACCATCAAAAATACAAAAAACCCAACCCAACCAAACCAAAACACACCAAAAGGAATGAAACAAAAACCTCAAATATACCCTCTGCCCCAAATCAACATTTTAATCTCTGGTGATTTGTAGGGCTTGTAAAAATTACGAAATTATTGTCAATTTAAAAAGAAATCAGGACAATTTAATTTTGAAACTTATTTCTGTTTTAATTTAAATGCATTTTAAAATAATTTTTATTGCTTTGATTTTTCTTATCTTGCCATACCTGAAAATAAATACTTGAAACAGATATGTACATATGAATACATATTACTGGAAAATCACAACTTTAGTTTTAAGAACCCTAAAAATACAGATACAGAATACTGCAGAACTATGAACATTACTACAATATCTTACAAAATATTAACAGAATAGAATTGATTTCTGAAAAATTCACGTGACAAGCAGTAGCATTCTTGATTTATATAGATCTTCTTATTTCTCTTAATATCACATCCATGTCTGGGTGTTCAATATTTCTACCATGTCTTTGATATGAAAGGTACTTTAAAAAATCTAGAAATATAGGTTGGCAAAATTGTTGATGATTCTCTTAACTCCATCTGATCAGTCTGAGTCATACTGTGCAATGTGAAATGACTTTTTTTATGGTAACTACTGTTGTCCCAGACATCACAGAGAAATTAATGCAAGAATTCAGGATTCAGGATGTCTCATAGCAAGCCATGCAAAAAAAAAAAAAAAAAAAAAAAAAAAAAAAAAAAAAAAAAAAAAAAAAATTAATCAATAGAAGAAAAATTTTTAAAACCCAGCAAAACAACAAATATAAAAAATTAAAATTTAATTAAATAAAGAAGAACTATAGAGTGTTAACACAAGTTATATACAGAAAAAGGAAATATTTCTGTTAGGAAGGAGCAAATGAGAAAACTGTGAACACACTGAAACAGTGAAGCCAGTTCAGAGTGGAGTATGCATAATAACATCTGGTAGGTCCATGCACACACTTGGATGACAAACAAAATACTTTTTCTTTGGTCCAATGATTAAGGGACTAAAGGATCCATGGATTTTCATGCTGCACATAGACAACCTCCTAGGAATGCACATGGACATACAATATGAAGGGAGTATAAGGAGCATGAGGTTTCCTCCAGATAAATTTACTCCTCCAACCAGACTCTCATACCCAGACTGCTATGATGAAGAGACAAAGTGGGGTATTTTTGTAATCATGTAAGAGAGAATTAGACAGTGGCACATTCATTTAGTACTTTCATTTCTCCTAGAACAAACAAGAGATAAACAACACAGAAATTTTCTGCAGCAAAAAGAAAAGAGATATATTTTTTCTCTTCGCATAGACTAGTAGTGCTACTTCATCCCTGTTTAAGAAGGCTAAGAAACTATAAACCGAGTAAGAACCTAGAATTCAGCTCTTGGTACTTTTCCTTTTGCTCATCTGGTATAAAATTGCACAAGGAATAGAATGATATTCTTATCTAGATCTTGGGCAAGGACTCTTTATTACCTAATGGTAAAGGGCTACATTCTTTAGTTTTGTACTGGGTAGTGGAATCCTCCTGAAGCCCTTTAGAAAAAGTAGACATAAGATGAAGGATGACATAATCCAGTAAAATAATGATCTAACCAAGATGAATAGAAAAAATAACAGCAAAGTTTGTAGTATAACAAAATAAGTCAACAATCTCAGAGCTGGTCCTACAGTATTATCTCTCAGCTATAGAGTCTGAGTTAGGTGTCAACTCTGAGACAGCCTGTGCTTTTAGTTTTGACAGGAACTTGTCCAACTCAGACTCCAGGAGTCTTACCCAACCCATGCAGAGAAAGCTCTGGTCTTTGGGGGTAGGCTTGGGAAGTGGTAAAAGAAAATGGATCTATTTTATCACTATTTATGTAGCTCTTGAAATTTACTTGGGACTGTACAGTATGCTGTTATGACAGCCTCTGGCCAGGAAATCTTACAGTTAAACAGCATGAGCCTGAAACAATATGTTCAATTATGCAAATAAACACAGAGTGGCTCAAAGGGCCAGATGGTGTGAATCAGCCAAGTCTTATACACTTCAGTGGTACTCAGGCAATTTACAGGAGTTAAGAATCTTCCCCAAGATCAGTTCAGATGGCAGGCTTTGCAGAACATCTGCATTTACAGATGTTTTGTGAGAAAGGGATGAGAAGTCACTGGGAGGATGCTGTCCAGGCACCCAAGGAAGAACAAAAGAAATCATTAAAGGCAGAGGAAACAGAGTTCACATAGTGGAGAGGAGAAGCTCATGTAGTGTGATTAAGCATGCACTTACAGTGACACTTAATAACTTTAGATGAGCTAATACAGCACAGATTTCTTGACAAGTGGTAGTCTATTTCAGAATCTTTTAGAAGAAAGATATTTTAAATTGTCATATTTCCTACAGTAGATTTTGGTTGGTTTTCTTTCCCTGGAATGTAAACGAATGTTTATCTTTAAATGTTTGATTGCTGACATACTGCAGGGAAAATTAATAATAAAAGGGGCAAGCAACAAGACCTTTTTAAAAATTAAAACCAACACTTCTTCTTGGACATGTGGATGCTCTTTCTGTGTGGAGATGCTCCCTACTATGCACTAATGCCAGAAAGCACCCCAGAGGTTCACCTGGGCACCCCCTGGGTGTGGGACCCTCATTTTCTCACTTGCACTGTTGGTCAGCTGGCTGGAATGATGCTCATGCTGTCTGGCAGGGAGGGAGCCCTGCCTGGCCTATGCAGGATGAAATGGTGATGGAGCCACTTCTGGCAGCACCAAGGTTTGACCACTGCTGTGGCCACTGCAAGGTCTCTCTCCACTGCTAAAAAAGCTCCAGACTTCCTTTATAGTTCCTTTCCAAGCTGACTTTTTTGTTTACAAAGCCTCTTGGTAATTTCCTAGTTACATTTTATTCTGTTTTGTGATTGTCTTTCTCTACAGTGTAATCTGTTTGAGGCAAATGCCCCATCAGACAGTTTTGTATACTTCATTCACACACACTGATATTCCCTTGTTAACACTGATATCCCCTATGCCAACATAACTTTTCCAAGCATAGGCTACACAAGGACCCCCCCAGACTCTGTCCAGGAAAGCTTCTTGGAACAGTTCACCTGAATATAAGCTCCTAATGCAAGGCAGGAGCAAAAGTACTCAGCTGAATCTTGAATTTATAGATAGTTACTGTGGAAACCTGAAGAAGCTGTTTTGCTTTTGGAGAAGTCCAGAAACCAGTGTTCAGCTCTACACTGTGTTCTAAATTCAAGAAAAGTGTCTGAAAAACCATTGGGTGTTCAAATCTTAATGACAAGAATGACAATTGCATTGAAATGCACTACCTGAAGGTAGAGACATCTGGAATTGCTTAGAGCAGACTGATCTCAAAATTTAAGGATGTGCACAGAGGAAAAAGAAAATCTAGGGAATAAAGGCTTCAGTAGCAGGGAGCTGAAGCAAGACAAGTTGAGCTTGAAGAAAAGGTAAATATTTCAGGTGAGTTTCACAATCCTTCCTCTTTAATTGGTCTTTAATTTGACTTTGTCTTTTGTAATCCCAGTTTAAGCACCAAAGTAAAACAAACCCCTGAGGACTAAAAAACCAAACAAACTCCACAACACTGTATATAAAATTGTGTTCCATGTTTTTTCAAGTCTTGATCATTAAATTCGGTAGTGCATATTTATATACATAAATAGATAGATCGATAGATATAAAGTTTTCCATGGTACAAATATATGCACATAGTAATTTAAATCACAGAAATAAAATTTTTACCTTGTGATCTGCAAGTTCAGACGTTACAGTTACAAGAGCTGGATGGAAAATTAAAATAAATTCTGCTGTGATAACATAATATAAAAAGATCCCACTTAAAAAAAGTTTAACTTTACTGCCTCCTTTTTCTTATTCAATTTGAAAGCTGTTGTACTCAGCAGCATGTCATTCACAGACCTTAGAAAAGGAATTGTTGTTAATTAGGTATATAGCTGGTGAATAGAAGTGTAATTACTTTAGGCCTCCCACAAAAATCCCTTTAACTGAAAAAAATTAAGAGTTTAAAGAAGTTCAGAAGAAAATATAAAGAATTGATAAATAATTGGCATATGGGCTGATTCAATTAAAAAGATATTAATATTAAAGAACTGGAGTGCCTAGATTAATGTCACTCAATAGACAGCAAATGGAGGTGGCACTAAATACCTGTAGGTAGCAAAAAAGTAGTGGGAGGAAGACAAATGCTTGCTTTTTGTTCTTAAATCAGCTCACTGAAGAACCTGGCTACAGGCCTGGCTGCTATCAAACCTACATACCTCTTCAAGATCAAGAAAGATTACCTACCTCTCTTTCTGAAAGAATAGTTTCAGAGTTGCAGATGTAGGGGTTTTTTTTAATTTTAAATATTACTTTGATTAGTTTCCACTTACTTTTCTCAATTCACTCATGAAATTATTTTCATATTTTATTTTCATTTGTGGAGAATTGAGTTCTTTCTAACAGGTGATTGATTCTAACAAGGAATGCTGTGGCTCCTTAAGCAAAGAGATGCTATGGGAAGTAGGCTGTGAAAGGCAGTAAACATCCTTTTACTCTGCTGATTCATGATTCCACTGAATACAGCCATGGGAATTCCACCTGTTCAAATCTGTAAGTGTATGTTTTCTGAGACTTTTCACCCTTTGGACATTTTCTTACTTTCACAACACAGGAGTTTAATCTTCTCCTTTTCCATTTGACATAAGGAAGACAAATCATGAAATATTTGCTATGATTAAGTCAGGCATTTCCCAGCCTACTTTGTCCTAATGTTAACTAAAAGTCTACCTTTGTACTTAGCACAAGCAGGGAAGAAGATTAAAAATAATTTATAAAAAACAAACAAGCAATCAAATAAACTTGAAGTTTGAAATGTGGAGTTAAAAACAGCACTATGATTTAATAATATTGGTTGTATAAGGTTGTATTCCTTTTTTAGGCAATATTTAGGCCTCAATAAAGGGCAATGACAGATACTCAAGTAAGCACTAGTAGAACAGAAACTGCTTGGCTATGGAGTGGAGAAAAGGCATTGTGACTAAAGGAAAAGTTAAGTCCTCTGTGCCAGCCACACTGTTAGTCAGCATATCTCAGAAGTCATAACACCTAGAGGAGGACCTCTTTGCTAGTATTTTTTTTATTACTACTTTCTCAGGGACCTCTCTAGAATTCCACTTTTTAATGAATATGTTCCCAGATAACTCTGATTTTCAGCTCATGAGAAGTCCTCTCTGATATATGTAATATCCTCACTGAATTTTCAGTCTGTGCAGCAACAAGTTCTACAGGGTCATGAAATGATTTTAAAATCACATGGAAGCTGGGAACAGTACCAGACATTATCAACTCTAAATTCTTACTTTTAAGACTCAATTTTTGTGTGCAAACCCAGAACCTATTTCTGAATATCACTGCATATCTGTTTGGTTATTTTCTTTGAGGAGAAATTACTTTCTCTTTTGTAGACACAGGCCCAGATTTGTTCACCAGGGAGGTGTAAAAACAAACCAGTGGTCAATTTGAAAATTTATTCTGAAATAAGGATAAAAATTGGGAAGGGGATGTGCAGGAAGGTGTTGAAGAGGTATCTTTTTGGTCATGTGAGGAGAGGTAAAAGCCAAAGGTCTTGTATTCATTTTCCAAGCTTGGCAGGTGGAGTCTAGCCCTCTGTGTCCCTGTCTGTCTGTATGTCTCTCCCTCTGTAGTGGATGGTTTCTAACAGAGTGCCCAAGCTAGCAGAGCCTGCTGTCAGTAAGTCTTTGATAGATTCTACTAGTGTAGACAAAGTGCCACGTGAGTGGCTGCTTAATTAGCCAGGCAAAAGGAAGAGATTCTCAACTACCTGCCTGGAAAAGCAATGCTTGCTCACTTCGACAAAAATACTACAGCAAGACAAATACACAGGAGAGAAAATTAATGTGCTTCAAGAACAATATTGGCACAACAAACACCAATAAGCCCATTTGAAAAGAAGCTAAAGATGAGACAAGCTTTCCAATAACCTTCAGAGAGGTATCCCTCCCAGAGTATCTACCCTTTTCAAGGTGATGCTTGCCATATTTATGCATGGGATTACATGAAGCCTCTGGCAATGGTAAACCAGACAAGATGCTGTTGAGTAGACACTGTGAGTCCTATAGAGACTTCTAGCAAAGGACTTTGATAGTGAATATAATGGGGGACTTGCTAGAATTAATTTTCATTAGACTGTATAGTAGTACCAGATTTAATTTGGAGAAATGCATTTGCTTATTCCATTAAAAATACAGCTGGATAAAGAAGTTCTGAGAGTTATCCACTGGATATATCAGCATATGCAAATGTATTGGATACATTGGAGTAATCCATTTTTCAAGGTGAATTTCTGATTAAATAAAATTTCTTCAATTAGAAAAAGTTGGTCCTTTGAATTTCACATCGATCTCTATTTTTAATGTGTGTTTTTTTCCGACTTATCTGTCCTTTATGTCTTGATTACAACACAGTTCTCTAGACCTTGCCAAAATGAACTGTTAAGCAGTTTCTTTCTCCCTTTTTTTCTTCCTTTTTTTTTGGCATGCATCCCTTCAGGTCAAAGGTTAAACTTACTGAAATCTTATTGAGGCATAAGTTGATGGAAGAGAAAGATTAGTTTTTCCATGCAAGCCAGGACCTTAAAATCTGACATAGATATGAGTCAGCATAATTTTAGAAATGTAAACTGTGTGCAATTTTATTCTGATAGTCCTTAATAAAAAATTAATGTAAAAAGATTAAATTTAATATAGCATTTTGGTGACTATGACACAAATTATGCATAAGTATGGACGTGGGATTCTGTTATGAAGAAGAAGGGGTAACATCAGAAGAGTGATATCACTTTAGGTACTGCCTGTTAAAAAGAAAATAATAATGTGTTAAATAGGATTTATGAAAATCAGATTATGAGGCTTTCAAGTTAGGCAGTTTTCCAGAGGTGCAAAAAATAACGTCCCTCTTTATATCAAAGTAATCAGCTTTTGCATTTACAGAGGGTCCATTTACTGGCTCTTGTAGGACAGAGTTGTTTTGCTGCTCAACACAGCTAATTACTTTAAAGGATAGATTAGCATATAATAATCATTCTAATGCCTATTAGTGCCTGAGCTTTGGTAGACATGCAAATTTTCCATTAATAGAGAGTAAAATATATCATCATAGCATTAAAACTTCTTCTTGACATGTCTGAAACAATAAAACAATGGTAGTAATGTAAAACTGTTCGAGGTCCTGATGAAACTTAGGTATAATTTCAAATAGATAGCTAAGAATTGAAGATTATAATCTTTCATAGTCAAGGGCTGAACATAATAAGATATCAGCATCTCTGCATATTGGCATGGCAATGCCTCTGAGCAGAATCCTGATCCCTGAATTAAGTGTCCAGGACCCTTTACATGAAGAAAATCAGGAGAGCTTGATCCTGGAAAATGGTGGTCTACAAATCTCATGCACTGAGAGGGAAGACTGTGAAAGTAAAGCACTGGGAAATGCCAACTGTAGCTGAAATCTTGCCTTTCACAATGGAGGCTGAAGTAAAGCAAAATGCTAATTCCTGATGGGGATCCTATGCTTTGCTTTCCCACATCATATTTTCATCCGTTATTCTTCAAGGCTGTCTCAACCAGAAACAGGGGTAGAAAGCAAATGATGGAAATGGATTTTTTTCTGGTTTCCTTGCAACAATCTGCAAGTTAGCATACATCTGACATTCTAAACCCAAGGCAAAAGACTAACACTTTCCTTCCACTGGGCTTAGACACCATCTTGGAGATAATCGACATTCTGCTGGAGGCCTACAGCAACTATATCTACCTTGAATGACAGTGTTGTTTTGAGTTGGAGGTCCAACTAGATGACTTCTGCAGGTCCTTTTCAACCTAAACTACCATTTTATTCTCTGACCCTGGGAAAGAACAGCCCATAGGATATCCCTCAAGATGGGGATCCATGTAGAAGCTCTGGAATAGTTTATTTCAGTTCTAATCAAAGTGAGTCAAGTTAATGTCCTAGGTCAATCATTTATACAGAAGAAAAAAAAAAAAGAATTCAGAGGTGGTCTTGGGCTTCTCAAAAGGAGGTAGAAGAGAATGGAAGAAGGAAACAGCTTATCAATCAGAGTCTGCAGATTTGGGGGTAGAGGAGTGAAGGTAATTTCTTTGCTCTTAGAAGGGGCTTCTCTCACTTCTCCCAGAGCTGCTGCCAGGGTGCATATGCCAACTGGTCCCTCAATTGTGGTAACATCCTGGTTTTACAGGACCAAATGTCTACCCTTTGCCATGCATGCTTTGTACAGCCATAATCTCCACCTTTGCTCAGAGCTGGCCACAGGAAAACCAAGTCCACCCCAAAAATCAGCTTAAGATCACTTCCCCTTTATTGATACTGGATCAAGATAAAGTGTGTAAAATCACTCACCAAAACAGAGGGAAAGGATGCCTATAGGACCAGAATCTGAGTTGTCCTTCTAATGAAGTTAAATCTAGGAAAGGAGAGAAGTATATGCTCATCCTACTCTGTCATAATACAACTCAATCCAAACTCTGTGAGAATGAGACAAAGCAAGACTTCTTCTCTAGGGTGGGTTGAGTTGACACCTTCCCTCTAGGCTTGCTGTGAGACCCCTGTCTGAGAATAACTTCTGTGAGGACTGCAAGACTATTTTTTAGGTCTCAGCCCAATACCTTTGACTGCAGCCTAAATCCTAAATTCTCTAACCTCGAGCTGCTAGAGTAAGGGATCAAATCCAGTTTTTCTCTTCAAATAAAAAACTTCATTACTGAGAGCAGGCAATAGGATGTCTACTGTGTCCATGAGCTCTACTCTCAATGCAGTCTGCACCGAGTGTACTTGCTGTGCATTGTTCTGTTTTTTTCACTTGTGGATGCAAATACAGGCACATACGCAGCATTTGCAAACTCCTGAATATACGCCTCCAGCATAAAATACCATGCTCTCTAAAGTGCAGTCTTTGGTCCCTCAAATCATCCTTTTGAAGGATGACCACCTCTGGAGTCTTAAAATAGGCATGGTCAGATCACAAAAGGGTCCTGTGGTTAAGAGCCCTTCCACAGCTTATCCAAAATCCAGACTACAAAAGTCAAGGGGAATGTAACATATAATTATTCCAGAAGGACAATAACAATGATTATTCATCAGCTGTAAATACTCACAGTGCCTTTCTTATTCTGCTGTGGTCACCTACTCTTTCAAGATGAACGCAACCCTGAAGTGCAGCTTTTAGTGGCTTACTAAAAATGGAGATTTTGGTGAAGTCTGGATCACAGGTGCTCTATTAATAACTTAGTTTGAACTAGCACTTTCTTTTAATCATTCTAATTACATTTTAAACTTTTTGTTCTTCTCTGTAATAGTTTGACAACACTTTCTTGAGTGTTTCTGAAAGATTAGGTCCAATAAAAGTACACTAAAAGGATTTTTAGCTTTAAATAGCCTTTGCAGATTCTCCCTCATTAGTTCCTCCAGATTTGTAGTGGCTCGTGACATTAACTTTGAATCCCTTGGGTTTGTTTCTTCTTATGCATTCTAATATTTGCTTAGCTTGTACAAATAACTCTGTTATTTGCCTTGAAAATTCCTCATGCTAAATGAAATTGGTCTGCTGATTCTTTATTTCACATTAAAAGTTTTTGGAGAAGTTATCACCTGGAGTGGCAAAAGTTAGAAAGTTATCCCAAAAAAGTAATCCCAAACCCTTCCAGAAATTAGGGAGACTTGTTCATGTTTTGAGGGTTTTTTTAATTTGTCATTAATGTACCATGCAGAACTTTCTGCTTTTAGGAAAGTCACAAGCAGACATACAAAGGAAATGATTCTCTCACTAAATTTGATGAGCTTATAAATTCAGGAAAAATAGAAACACAGGAAAAGGTCTTCTTGTAAGACATGCAGAAAAGTCTGCTTGACAAATTTTGACAATTTTTTTTTTTTACTTTTTCTAAGCATAAAAAATCAGATAATTAGGTACTTCACAGACTCTTGAGCTTGTGAAATTTAGCATGTTTTTATGATAACTTTGCTTACTCTATCCATTTTATCCAGAACACAAAAGTGCATGTTCCTCACAGGCTCTAAGTGCTTAGAAATCTGTTTCAACTATGTGTTTGTTTGCTGAATGTAAAAGTATGTTCTATAGCAGCAGCAGTTTTTCAGAAGACAAATTTTGAAGTTGTATAAACAAAAAGACAAAGATTATGAGAACATAATCAGTACATTAAAATTACTGCTTTTCTTGACTATTTTTTTTTCTTTCTTTGATCAATTTTAATTTTAGCTTAATCTGTATTCTGATGTGGATTACCTTCCGGGCCCTGAGGCCATGATTGTTCCTAGCCAGGCCTTGCAATCCCTGCACATTACCGTCAGCTCAGAGACAGTCAGACTGGCACAAAGGAGAAATGTAAGCAGTTGCAAAGGTCATGAAACCAGGGCCTTATTGTAAACACTCTTTTATATCCTTTACGCTTATTGATGATCTTTCATCTTGACTGCTCTCCATCACTTTATATTATCACCAAAATCGACTATCATATATGACAGCCAGATAGAAGGAAAAAGTGTAGTGTCATAAAAGTTATTACTGGATAATGAAAATACAAGTTTTTACTAACTGATGACCAGAAAAAAAAAGTTTGTTTGTTTCCTTATTTTACGTTTTAATTGATCAAAGTATTTTTTATGGTTATGCAGACAGGGAAAAAGAGCAGCAAAGCCAGATACCAGGAAGAGATTTATGTGATGCAATTATTTCTAAAATAGCTGTGGCTGAAATGGAGTAACAACAGGCTGGTTTTCCTGTAAAGAAAATGAAGACAACCCAAAAAAGAAACAAAGGTCTTTGGTGTCTGACAAAGCTTAAGGGCTTTGTTATTTTCTCTTGGGCTTTGCTTCTGCTTTTCATTCTGAAATAATGTTTCTTTTGTTGTGTGTTGGTTTATTTTTCTTTCTTTTAAAGACATCTTTCTCCATTATTTTTGTCCATCCCTCATTGATCAGCCTTTATTGATCTTTCAGAAGGCTGTTGTTTGCCCCCCTCTCCCACTTAACATGTGAATTTTAAGCTTTTTAAGTCTCAATAAAGTCCAGTTACTGAGTCTGTCTTTGGATTTTTAAATATTCTGTCTTGAATGACCTCTGTTTAACATCAGTCTTGAGGACTGGGAATGTCTAATCTGGCGGCCAAGGTCCTAGGACTAATGCCTCTCTTCCAGACACATACCCTGAGGACACTCATTTTCCAGTAGTCCAGGCATGTAATAATTATGATTTACAATAAACTCTCCAAGGATACAGAGTAATTGAAGCCCATGAAAGCCAAGGGTCTCAACAATTCTACTACTGTTTTTACAATTATAGCCAGAATAAAAATACAGAGAAAAAAGACTACACACCTTCCCCTTCTTTATATTCTTCACTATCAGAATTGTATAAGAGGTCAAGAGGTCTTCTGAGATGCATGGGATCATTCTCCTTAGCTTTGTCTTGCTCTTCCCTTTTTTGCCCTTCTTGTTATCAGTGACTTTATCTCTCTGAAATGGCTTGTGAAACCCCTTTCCTTTCATGTGAGTTTTTCAGATGAGTTTGATCAATCCCAACAGCTGACCAAAATGTTTAATTGCTTAATCTTCACTAACTCTTTTTCCACATTGACTGTGTAGCCTTTGCAGACTATTGAAAAATGCATGAATGAATCTCAGCAGTTCACCCATCTGATTCTAATTTATCCACATGAAATAAACATGCTATCCTGTATCACACTTCCAGGTGGAGCATCCTGGGAAAGTAGTTAAACCTTTGACGACAGATAGAAAACAGATCAAGGTCAGAAAGATAAATGTCAATGTTACGCTGAAAGATTAATTCAAATATAAATTATCACATTTTGCATTAGAAAAATACAAACCTCCCTTTCTCTCTATGCATTGCAGGAGTGAGCAAAAAAACCCCTTCTGCAGTGGTCAATATTGCTGCTTGTTGGTGATGAGTAATGAAACGTGCTGAAGCTTATTACAATGACAAATATTTAATATACCATAAGGAAAGTTAACAAACATGAGAAGAAATAGTTTGGAAGGGATCAAGAGAGAAGCATTCTAATTCAGGCTGTTATCACACTTGAATTTACTACTGATCTTGACTGAAATCCTCCAGTGCAGTTATATTGAAGCCCAAGTCTTTTAATGAATAATTTACCTACTGATCATTGGTTGAGAAAAGTTAATTTCTCCCTAGTGAACCAACCACTGATTTTCTAGGTATGAGTTTTGTTGTTGCTGTTTGGTGGTGGTGGTGGTAGTGTTTTTTTTTTTTTTTTTTTTTTAATATCCTGGCTGCACAGAAGAAAATAAGAATTTTACCAGTATCTCTACTGCACATTGAGCTTCTCATCAAAATTTCAGAACTTTAGTGAGATAAGAACTAATATTTTGGAAAATGGAGAAAGTAATATTGTACAAGGCACCCAGTAGGTCTCAGACAGTTCTCAGCTTGCAAGAGAGGTAAAATGTATTCCTCCTTCTTTGGCATGTAAGCAAGAGCATTACACAGAGCAATTTTCAAGGCTTAGTAGTTGCTATGAAGAAGAACTGGGATACACTTTTCCCTAAGGGAGACAAGCATTCCTTCCTCTGAGCCACCTAGGGAGGTGCAGGGGGGGTTATGGACCTGGGTAGTGATCACAGCACAGGTGAACTCCAGCCTAGGATGAGCCACAACGAGAGAAAGAGGAAAGGTGGGAAAGAAAGGCAGTTGCTTATGTGTGGCTTTGGTATGTGTTGCTTGTCAAAATAGCAGATTTCTTTTAAAAATCACATTGAGGGACTCTCCATAGGAATCTGATCTTACAGTACTCTAAATCTGAATAGTAGTTTAGTGAAAAATATGAAATATTTGATATGTTCATGTCAGATTTTAATAGCAAAATTTATGTACCATATAAATCACAGAAAAAACAAAGCTCTTTAAAATCAAAATTGGCCACTACTTTGCATAAAAATTATAGGCCTTTGGGTGAATTTTCAAATTAACTTCTAAAGAGTCTGCTTTTTTTTTTTTTTTGTGTTAATCATTAGTGTCTGAAATAATAGATTGAAAGACCTCAGAGAAAAGAAGGGAACAGTTAACCTTCACCTGCTGCTTTGGTTCACTTTTTATTATCATATTTAGCCACCAGATAGGACTAACTGAGCTCTGCCAGTCATAAAAACAATGTAAGAAATAAGCAAAATGACAAGGACCCACTTGGAAAAGGTCTTGTTCCTCTAAGCAAAAATAGAGCTTAAGTGTGACTTTATTTGAGGTTAATTAGAGTTGGCAGTCAGTATTTTGAAATACTAGAGAAAAACAGAGAAATCTAAAAACTGTCTTTTAACTTTGAAAACTTGCTTTTAGCAGTAGAATCATCTCAAGATTTTTAATAAGAATTTTTTTGATGTCATTCTATGCCTTTGGTATAGTTTTGATGGTGTATTGCATGGCTTTGATTTCAGGCACAGCTAAATATAAAAGAATAGTGGAGAGCTCTAATTTATTGATGTTTTTGTTTTTCAGAAAACCATAGTTTAATGCAGAAAAATAATGGAATTAACAGGCCTGTAAATAATATTTTATGACAGAAGCCAATGTCTGGAAACTCAGCAATTTTTTTTTTACCTTCCTTATCAAGCAGGGACTCAGGAAAGTATTTCTACTCAGAAGTTTTCTGGTTGGCTTTGATGCTCAACCTTTTAGCACTCCAGTCTCATAAACATGACCAAAAATATAGGAGGAATTATTTTCCATTGATGTTTATAAAACAATAACCATTAGTGTTGTACAGCATCTATTCCAGATTGTCTTGTATTTATTAAAAGTTAAAGATGCCATAATACTTTTTACCTATAATGTCTAAGGAGGAATGTAAGAATGTGGGTAAAATATAGAAGAGCCATTTACAAGTGACTTGGTGAAGACACTGAGAGGAAACGTTGTGTTGTAGAAAAACATGAAGTGAAAAAATAAAAGGGAACAGAGATCATATTTCTTCAATAGAATTTGTTTGGGACATTGTCCTGAAGAACTGCAGACAGCATGGAACTGAATACCAGAAGAAAACACAGCAAATCCTTAAAAAACACTGGTATTAGTGTGGCAGATTTTCACTACTCTAGATACTGGTGCACTAGAAGTTGAGTTTAGGAGAGTTTTCATTAGAAGAGCAAATATTTTCACAAGTTTACAAAGGTGTTCTAATTTCCAGTGGCTTTTTTAATTATTTCTTTTTTAATAAAAATATGGTTTCAATCTATTAATCCCTAATAAGGCATTAGAAAATGTTGATGAGAGTAATAAGAAAATTATCTTCTTCCCTAAAAACCCCAAAACATGGTTGTATTTTGAATCTCTAAATCTTAAAAAATTATTTTACATAGAATCTGTATGCTGCCCAGGTGTCCTGTAACTGTTTTCCTCAAGAGAGGAAAGCCCATCAACCTTTATAATATGCTAGTGCTGCCACCTATAGCAAAAGAGACTTTGCCTTTTAGCCTAAATCAAGCACAGTGCAAACTAAAGTATATTAGAAAGTAAAGAACTTACAGAATTACAACTTGAATATAGAAAATGGATGACAGTTCACTGAAAATTGTGAATGAAACCTATATGCAACAAGAGCAATTATTTTTATACATTTCTGTTTACCAATTTATTTCCTGGTTGTGTCCCAAAAGTAACAGTTGGCAAAGTCATATAAATTACATTCTCAAAACAGTCTTTTTTTATCCTATATATCCCAATCTGATCATGATGATAATGTCAAAAATACCTTTAAAATTGAGCTAAACTTTTTTAAACTACATAATTCAGATTTTCTCTTGTAAGCTATCTGGACCCCAGTTCAGGAAAGTAAATGCTTTCCGTGTTTCAGATATTCTTATTTACACAAAAGTGACTTCTGCCATGGTCAGTTGTTCAAATTGTCTGGCACAAAGCAGTAATAGCTTTAAAGTGTTTCTTAAGAAAACCATCCTTGTTTTTACATTCATTCTGTTGAATGTCACCTATTCCTGAAGATCCCAAGTGTCTGAGCTCCAGGACAGCCCCATGGATGATTGTTTGAACAACAAAACAAGCTAACAGGTAGCCAGTTCTCAATTGGCAACTAGTAAAATACACTGACATACTGAACTATGCCCTCTTTCTTGGAATTTCTGAGATTTTAGTGATTCTTTAAAACGTGAATTTGTAGACAGAATGCAACAGTAACATCATAAAGTAGACATTTTCTTGGCATAAGCCTAACTACCATCCTTAGCAATGAGACATGGCATAGCTTCTCACCTGGATTTGTAACTTACCACATGATGCCACAATTTGTTGGTTGGATATTTCCTCCAGAGACACTGGAGGAAACACACAGAAAGAAACAGAAAGAAGCACACACAAAGAAACAGAAAAAGAAGGATGAAAGCTCATATTAATACCCCATTGGCTGTAGCTAATGCCAGTGAGAAGATGAAGAAATAGCACTTACTGCTGCAGAATCATAATAGGGAAGACTGGTTGGGGTTAGAAGGAATCAGTCTCCAATGCAACAAGAATATATATATGCTTGATAGATGAGATGCAAATGCCTAGTCTTGAGTTATGTGACATTATTTCATACTCCACAATACTTTCAATAGGGCTTTTTATTAATTATATAATTTCTGAATTTTATAAGAAATAAAAGAAAAATATCTAGAAAATATACAGATTATTAATGAACACTCACTAACTACTCTATATGCATTTTGTGGGATAAACATTAATTCATAGAGTTGAACTGTATTTTATAGATAACTTATTGTATATCAAAAACTAGCAATGTTCCCTGTTCCAATGCTTATTTTAAAAATAGGGACTTTTGCAGTCAAAGTAAAGGGAATGATGATTTTTATTAACAGTAGTATTATAGCAGTACTAACATGTGATGGATATTAGTTTTTCTTTATATTTAGATGACGAGAAAGACAATCACTGGAACAGATTGTTTAGTCCCATCTTGAATCTCTACCATTTAATTTCTTTAAAAAGGTGCTAGACAAACATCTGTCAGTATGATCCAGATCACATGATGTCGAAGAAAGGAATAGACTCTGTAACATTCTATGTTCACTGTAGCCTTAGTTTGTGATTTCACAAATTTACCAGCAGCAATATTACCTTGATGCCTTTCTGTTCTGCTTCTTTGCCTTTGCCCTTCCTTTCTTGTTCCTGTTCCTTAGACCCCGCTCAGTCTAAGTACACGTGTGTGTGTGATTGTACTATAAACAGACACAAAAAACTTTGAAACAAAAATAAATCTTAAAAAGAAACATTTTTTTAAAGCAAGTTCACTTTAGACTGCAACTGTTACTGAATAATTTGTCTTTCAATATCTTGGCCTTATTTTTCTGTGATTTTCTATAATAATTTCATAAGGCTATAGACATTCTGAGTTCCTACAATGCATTCTGAGCCATCATGTTGTCCTAGCATAAGATTCACATAGAGCTATTCAATCTAAAAACAGCACAGTTAGTAACAACAAAATCCAGCCTATACCAAGCCCATAAACCAGAACCCTTGCAAACTGTTTGTACAAAAACCACTTATTATATAGTTCTTCTCACAAACTAAATATGTAAGTAAAATGAGACAACAGGTCTTGTTCAACAAGACCTTTCAGCAGATGTCCAATTTAAAGCTTATGAGCAATTCCAAAGTCAAAGCACCTCCTTGTATGCATAAGGATATCTTCTTGAATCTTCTGCAGTACTAAGAATGAAGTGAGGGGTGTCATAGCAACAGTAACTCAGCTCTTTCTGAGAAAGGGGGAATTCACAGCACTTTTCCATGTTTAATGCAGGTCTCTAAATAAATTTGCAAGAGAGTGACTGAGTCTTTTAATTACCATAATCATGAGTACTGTTGCCCAACAGTCCTGATTCTATGGCGTGGAAATAGCAAGTCATAGTCATTTCATTGACCATATGCATTCCTTTCAAGCATGATAATAAAGAGGGGTTTTATTCTAAGTAATCAAGGTACAATAAAGAGGGGTTTTATTCTAAGTAATCAAGGTACATCAGCCTACCAGTAACTGCCATATTAATAGGTTTTTAAGTCTGTCACCAGTTATAAAAAGAAATCTAGAATATTCCTTGGAAGTTTGCAAATTCTGGGAAGGCAAAATGCTCAATGTATCTTTTACCAGTGACTGAAAGAGAACTGTGCCTGTATATCATTACTATAATTTTGTCTATATTTGTGTAGAAATAGAAAGTCTTTTAGCTTGTAAACTTATTCACTACAACATTCTTGTTACTCTTGAAGTTGGTAAAAAATATTTTTACTTTACTCTCTTTTGGTAAAATAACAGAAAGAAAAAGTTTTTATTTGATATGTATTGCTGGTGATCTACTGAACCTAAATTATCCCTCTGTGAATGGAAGAAGATGGAAAACTTCAGTCCACCCGTACATAACTGTCTCAGATGGTATGACATCTTCAATTTGTTCCTCTGCAATTACTGTTGAAGAAACCTAGATGACAGTCTAAAAATAGATTACTAAATTTTAAGCCTAGGCACAACACACAGACATCAAATTTGGCATTCCTTTGGTCATTATTTAGCCTTTACAATTAAATTGTGATACTTGTGCAGAGAAGACCTTTGACATCTCAAAGACTTTTGTGCACACGGTAAAGTCTACAAAAATCACATTTTTATTTGTGGCATTTTTTAAAATATACTGTAAATAGTATTTTTGTGTGTATTTAATGTATATGGAGGTAGAGTTTTTGCTTAGATAGGCTATTGAGTAGAAGAAACTCATCTCACTAACAAGAATGTCTTAGTAAATAAGCAATAAGGACAACGAGGTACAGCTCAGTCCTCATGAACAAAAAACTTACAGTTCATCCCTGTGAAATGAGATGCTATTTATCTCTGAACCTCTGAATGTTTTGAAAGCATGAAAACACTACAACTTTTGAGTAAATGAATGGAAGAAAGCTATCATAATGCCTTTATTTTTGTTTCCTTTTCCACTTCAACCAATGTGTTATTCTCAAGATCTTTCTGTTTCCTCTTACAGCAGTTACTCACACAATTGTATAAGAAATACAGGTGAAAAGGTGCTAATTAACTAACAATGAATTGTGAAGTTCAAATAAGAACGGCATTCTATTGCAGGGAAAAGGGAGGGGGAAAAGGCAGCTGCATTTAGCTGAATGTACCTAAACCCAGACCTGCAGAGATCAGTGTGCCTGCTAACCTACTGATCCGTGGGAGTCCTTTGTCCACGTGAGTTGAGTAACCATACAAGAGCAATTCATTGCTTCAGAGCCTTGCAGTGTGCCTTTGTTCAATATTTACAAGTGCTGATCACTCCTCAGAGGGACTGGTACCACTCAAGTCTTCCAAATCCATCTCAAATGCCATGTAAAGGTAGGAAGGGTTGTATTTGACAAGAGGTGGAATTTAGCTTTTTTCTTCTGTATTAGTATCAGGCAATGATTTACTTCACATTTCATGAAACACATGTTGCTATGCCATTTCCATTTCTACTGGAGCAGTATTTTCTTCTGAAGTCCCCTCCCCTAGTTCCTTGTAGCTGATTTTGCTGCAGTTTTGAAAATGCACTAGTTACATCTCATTAAAATGAAGCAGAAACTCAAAATCAAGCTTAATTAGTGTTAAGTCAAGCTTAACACTAATTTAGCAAGTGTTGCCCTTCACCATGAAGCCTTCCAAGTGACTTGGAAAAATGTCTGCTTGTATGTATTACCATGGGTCTTGTCTTGTCAAACCTGGGAGTTTTTGTTTAAGGACCGTACCAGTGGTCAGCATTAATCCTTTCACAAAGTATTTTCACTGTGTACCAAGAGGTGGGATCTCTGCCTCTCCTAGGCTCTTTTATTCTTGCCAGGGATTTGACAGTGTTTATGTGAAAGAGTAACATGGAATGACATCAAGTAGTCTGCATTCTAAGACTGGAGACATGAGTTGTGATTAACCTGTGTCAGAGGTTAAGTTTACAAACACAGGTAAATGCATTAAACCCACTACTAGTAACTGTGTCCCTGTGTGGACTGATTAGCAACATTTCCATTTCTGATCGGGCCTTCAAAAAAAAAAAAAAAAAAAAAGAAAGAAAAAAAGAGTTCTGGCCTAAAAGAGGCACCTAAACCTAAAACTTTACAGTCCATAAGTCCTTGCCTGCCCAAAGAAGATACACATTCAATTTTATATGAGCTGATATTCCCCCTCCATTCACTTTATAACGGATATGCCACTATCTTAGGAAGAGCAATTAGATGTTCAAAATTAAATGGGATGAAAAAGAGTGTAAGTAAATAATTTGATGCAAAGCATCAAATAATTTGATGCAAAGCACTATTTTCTCTTCCTTCATCTTTGATACTTCCTGATCAACTGTTTATTTCAAAATGCCAGAAATGTGCTTTAATGATGGATAAATTAAACCTTAAGACTGACAGTAGAATTATCACACTAAGAAAAAGCAACACTCAAGTTTCATGAAATTTATTCCATGTGATTGAGTAAACATATTCAAATCTTCTCTATCAATCAAACCTGAGAGCAATATTTTTCTTCTGAAAAAGGAAATATAGGAGACTGTCATGGTTTAGTGTCTTAAAAACTCTTTTCTGCAAACTTGGCTTTACGTTTTTGCATCAAAACAGAGTAAAAACAAAATATAAATCCCATTACTTTTAGCAGACTTATCTTAATATCAAAAAATTGCCATATAAATCATTTGTCAGGACAGATCTGAGAAAGCAGAAGATCAGAAATACACAAAGAATTTTGCAATATGCATCATCACCTACCTCACACATTAGCGAGAATTCTCTTGTAACAAGATTTACTACTTTTCTTCTTATTAAGGTCTATAAATTCACAAAAAAAACTATTTTTTTTAAATTGTGGAAGAAAATACCACAATATTTTCTTGTTTATAAGTAGGGAGAATGCTCATCAAAATGTTGTGTTTGGCATGTTGAGATTTTTAAGATTCTGTGAATTTGTTATGTATGCAATAACTTTTTTTTGTGTACATCCTACTTCTTTAATTAATTTCCACCTATCAGCTTGTGAATGCAGGCATCAGTTTCAAATCTGTTGCCTAGTTCATGTGTGGATTAGCACTCACTCTATTAGTTAGTTTATATAAGTAAATATGTGCCAATACCTGAAAACTGCATATCAAGCACTTATATGCTGCATACATGAAGTATAGTATGCATTTTAACTTATTTAGGTTAATTTATCTCCACAAAACAGCAAAATAAAATTATTAAGACATATAACTATTATTCGGATCCATCCATATTCAAATCTTGAAAAAAATTGGTTTTTGTGGCATTTAACATAACTCTCATATAATCTAGTCAAGATGAGAACTCAGAAGTAGCTGACAAGTGAAGAAAGGCTATATGCAAGCTTGAAAACTGAAACAAAAACATACAGACTTTCCAGTCAGAGCACTATTGGAAACAACAAAAAATATCCATGTTAGTTGATATATGATAGCTAACAAGCTCCATTCTAAAGGCACAAATGAAAAAATAACAAAATAAAAAGCAATCAATCTTCCACTCTACTTCAGCAATCTTCTCTGCTCTGCTCTTGTGAGGCCCCAGCTGCAGTTCTGCATCTAGCTGGGGCCCTGAGCATAGGAAAGGCATGGACCTGTCAGAACAGGACCAGAGGAGAGCCACAAAAATTATCAGAGGGATGGAACACCTCCTACGAGGAAAGGCTGAGAGAGTTGGGGTTGCACATCCTGCAGAAGGTAATGCTCTGGGGGAGTTGTTTTGCAGCTTTAGAGAGCTTGAAAGAAAGAAAGGGGGCAGACTTTTTTAGCAATAGAACAAGGTGTAACAGCTTTTAACTAAAAGAGGGCCAATTCAAATTAGATATAAGAAGGAAAGTTTTTACAACGAGGATCATGAAATACTGGAGTAAGATAATCTGCGAGGTGGTGGATGTCCCATCCCTGGAAACTTCCTGAGCTACCTGGCCTAGCTGAAGATGTCCCAGCTCATTGACAGGGGAATTGGGCTAATAACCTTAAAAAGTCTTTTCCCACCCAAACTATACTGTGATTCTGTAATTCTGTGATCCAACATCCAGCAAATGCAATGACTTTTAAATACAGCAATACATTTTTGTTTAAGTCTCATTGGTACTCTTGTCTGAGTTTAAATCAAAATAGAATGTTAATTTCAAAATAATTGACATAAACAATGGTTCATTGTCAGGGTAAAGATACATATTCTCTAAACCATATATTAAAGACCCCTGGGAATACTGGACCTATTATTTACCTCAGCTTCAAAATACAACTCAAGCATTCATACAGTCATTTGTACTTGGTCTCTTATTTTTGCACGTTTTAAGCCAGGTTAACCTATTTTCAATGCATCAGCTTCAGAAAAGAATGAGTTTTACAGCTGATGCATTGGTATTTTCTCTGTCAAGCAGATGTCAATTCCATAAGCCCATCCTAATCCTCTAGTCAGACAAGGAATTAATTTTCCTTTTTTACAGCAGTTTTAGACATTGTAGCTTAAAAGTCTCAGAGTTATATTTCTGAAGAATTTCAGATATGAAATATGTTACAGTTCCCCACAGGTGAGGGGATATAGGAAAAATGTTTACTAAATGAGACCCTAGTAGAATACTGTGAAACATTCTAAAACACCCTCTCAGCTGGTGCAAACTTTGCAACTAATGTATTATGAAATATTATATATAACATATCTATAAAATATTTTTCTTGTTTACAAAAAACCCCATATAATAGTAAGTTGTAGAACAGAGCATAAGTGAGTTGATGGTATTGTCCTTGAATTTGTCTTCAGCAGCTTGTGCATATCTGAGCTATCACCATAAGCACATCACAAATTGGCTCAAAATTCTTAGGCACGTTTCCCTTTTTTTTTCTTAACTGATTAGCTTATTAAAAAATTAAAGGTCATTCCCAATGGAAGAATAAGTGAAAGACAGAATTGCTGTGGGGATTGAGGTCAATCTTGCATGAAAAGAAGATACCTACCTAACTGTAAGACAGTAGATTGGTCAATGTGAATGTTTGAAATGTGGGGATTGGTCTGAAGAAAACCCCACTCCATTCCAGAAATGTAACCAGAAGCACTGAGGGTTAAAATTATGGTCAGGAGTTACCCAAATGAGATCTTGCCAAAGACATGTATATTCTTTTGTCAGTCAATGGATCTATGTATCAGCTATGAAATAATTCTTTCAGAAACAATAAAAGAAGAGATAATCCAGTAGCAGCAAACATTACTAAAAGTAGCACATATGGAGTTGTTCTAGGCCTAAGCTCAGAAGCCACAATCTTAGGGAACATGCAATTCACATGAAGTTGTTTTTTTATTACTTGGCTTAGCCCCTGAAGTGCTGCTAACTAGCAGGTAGTATTTAAAGCAATTTGATCTAAAGCTGTATTTTTCTCCTGCAGATGTTTTTAGAACATTTCAGCGAAGCTGAGGAAGTTGACAGTGGTCACAGTTTTTAGCTTGAGAAAAGAGAGGGCAAAACCCCCTCAGTTTGTTTAACCAGAAAAGGAATGTATTTATATTAATACATTTTTCTTGAATAAAACTTTGCATCAGTGGTCATGTTTCCAGAAAGCAAACCAATTTTTTGTCAGTCAGACTTCTTACCCTACCCCTGCCTCACTGCTGTGAAGTTTATTTGCCTTTTAGTACAGCCCTGTTCTCACCCCATCTCTTGCAGAGTGCAATGCCTCCTCCATCTTCTGTCAGCAAGATGAAGAAATGAGGGATGAAGGTACCCCCTACCTCCACTCAGTTTGTTGCAGTTTAAATGACTACACAAATGAAAAATCAGAAAAACAGTCCAAATATATTATCTTCTTTTGGAGAAAGTGAAAGCCTCCTGAATATAGTTTGTTTAAAATTCTTTTCCCATCGAAGCACTGCATTTTCATTGATAACGAGTTCCTTTGTTATGGACTTTGATTAGAGAGATGTTAAAAGCTTGAAATTTTTTTTAAAATAAAAAAAACCTTGGTTGTCAAATGACCTAGACGTCCCAGAAAATTGTATCCTGGTTTTTCTTCCACTGTGAAAGGAAATTACAATTAACTTCTAATTTGCAACAGAGTGAAATGACTACATTTTTTACAGCTATCAAGTATGGAGGAAAAATTGCAAGTGCAATTTGTTCAGTATCTGAAAAAATGAGGCTACATGTGATTGTGTCAAGGTGATACTGCAATGCATACATGCACAGGTTAAAAAAAAAAAGTGTTTCATCTACATTACTGAAAATTCAAAATACAATATAAGTTTATGCATGCTAGGGAATCTCACAGTGTGCACTAGATGCAGACAGAAGAGATCGTCACTTAAAAAGCAAAAAGATGTTTCAGATACCAAGAGGAGAATGGAGGAAAGTGCTTAACAACGGATGAAGGCACAAAGTTGCAAAAAATAAGTACAAAAATAGACTGTGTTAACTGAAAGCAGAGATTTAGATAAGGATAGCGCCATGAATTCACTTAAGAGCTGAGAATGAGATATTTGAACTGCATATGGAATGAAGGAAAAAGATGAAAAAGAATGTAGGAGAGTGGAATGGAATTGTAATGGCAAGTATAAAAAGAAAGAGTAGATTCTGAGATAACTGAAGGAAAAGTAAAAGTGTATGCAGAGAGCCTAAATGTGATGAAAAAAAGGCAGAGGAGATAAGGAAGATTTTTTTGCTATTATAAATTTTTACTGACACTGTCTGATAAGCACATATTTCATGAGGAACAATTATTTTAGAAGACAAAGCTGAATGGAGAAAAATAATTTGTAGAGGTTTCTTATTGTCTTGTTGTTGTGTTTCAAACACAGATGGAAATTCAGCATCATGCAGATGCTCACTCAACCCTCCCCTCTCATCCCCCCCACACCAGAGAACTGGGGAGACAGATCAAGGTAAAATTCCTGTGTTGAGATAAGAACAGTTTAATAATTGAAAATAAAGCAAAATACCATAATAATGGTAAAAAACAGTAACTACAACAAAAAGGAAACAAGCAAGTGATGCACAATGCCATGCCAGGCCCCTATTCCTGAACCCAGCTCAGCCACACTTCCAGCTAATTCCTCCCAGTTTATGATGTCCTACAGTGTGGAATATCCCTTTGCTCATCTATGTTCCTTCACAGTTTCTTTTGTGTACCTTCTCATTAGCAGAGCATGAGAAAAGGAAAAAGTCCTCGACTGAAGATTAACAAGTCTTAGCAAAAAAAAGAACAAAAACACAAAACAAAAATTCATCACTGTGGTATCAACACCATTCTTATTTTGAATACAAAACACAGCACTGTAATAGCTCCCTGAGAAGAAATTACCTCTACCCTATCTGTAAACAGGACACTTGTTTTTGGGAAGAAAAAAGTTAAAATCACTTTGATGAAGAAGGTTGATTTTATTTTAGAAAGCTCAGGAATAACTACTTGATGAGTGGCTATGACTAGATCTTCTGCCATGACAAGGACATGTGCAGCACTGCATTCTGTGAAACAACTCCAGGACAATGAACTAACAAAAAATACCACAGACTGTTTAAAATATCCTGTGGAACTCACTGAAAATATGTTTCAGTCAAATCATGAAACCCATCTTTTGTGGACTAGAACATTTGAGACACTGGGCCAAAGTCCATATTTATCCCTTGTAAGACAAAATATTTTCTACTACAAGAAACACTGAATTTTAGTGATTTCCAGTGGGACAGCAAACCATTGCTAAAAAAGGAAGGGATAGAGCTGGGAATTTTCTTTGTTAACCTAGGAGAGTAGAGTGACAGAAAATGCTTTAAAACATTTTTCTTAATATGGAGAACAATGAGAGCAAGCAACGCTACCGTTTAAGGAGGAAGGAAATGCTTCCTTGTCCTATGAACCACGATCCAATGCTAAACTTACAGAAACAAAGTCAGGATGTTTCATTAAAGGTATCTCTCCCCTCATACTTAATTTCTGGTGAGAAATTCCTTGCTAAATATCCAATTTGGACATATTCTCCCCAAATAGTTTAACCTGGATCCCACAGGTAGATGAAAACTAATCCCATTTGTACAAATACAGGTTAAATGTCAAGTCTGAAGCTCTGACCTCAGCAAGGCAGGAAGCCTGGTGTGACAGACATGACACCAGCATTCCCCAAGTATCCAAAACGCCTCTTTGCTGTGCATTGTGCAACCTTGAATAACCTTTCCACCCAGGTCCACCTTTCTATCTAGACCATGAGAACCAATGTCTTTGGTGTATATATTTGGTGCACAGCCCTCTGCACTCTTTGCTAGGGGATCAGGCATCCAGAGCAGCACTTGTGTGTCAGACATTGCCTCCTTCTTCCCTGGTGAAGGCTGTGAACAAGCTGAGCATCCAGGGATGCACACTGTGGAATGGGGCTGTGATAACATGGAAAGTGTTTTTGAACTGTAGAAAATCCAGTGGTAATGTTACTAATATATCTTGGTATCATCTATTCAACTCCCTTCTCCCAAAGGATCTGTGGTGTCCTCATACCTTCCTGAATCCTTTAATGCTTTCTGGCTTCACCCACTCACTCCCTAGTGACATACAATCCATGGGCTGCTGCTGCTCAAATTTCCTCTTCCCTCACACTGTATCCTTGTAGGTTTCAGTTACACCAGATTTCATGTTTCCTACTTTCCTAGGAGATGACAGGAGTCAAGGAGAAGAGAAGGAGGCAGGGAAGAAAGTGGATTTATAAGTCGTTGCCTCGGCTCAAAGCAGTGAAACAGTAAGTGCAGTGAGGGAGAGACAGGGACTGAAAATGCCTAATCAAAGCCTGCATGAAGGATACTACCACTGTGAAAAATCTCCTTCACCTTCCTGCACTGAGCCAGGAACTGCTGTTCTGTACTCTTCCCATCCACTCCTCAGGAGCCTTCTCCTCCATGGTTAGGTGTTTAGTAAAAATGCTTTATGCAGTGAGTGAATATGCCTTTTCTGTTTTCTGATGGACTTTCATCCCAAGACCTACAGTCCTCTCACACCCAGATCTCTTGTCTCTCCAAGTGACACCATCTCTGCTCACTCAAGGCACACCAACCCTACTCCTTATTACTCTTTGTGTCCTTATCCCCTGTGCATTCCTTCCAGCATACTACCAGTCAGTACTTTTACCTGATAGTTCCATATCTGTGATGTTATCCTGTCATAGGATATCAAATCTATTTTTCTTCTCATGTTGTTCAAAAAAGATTTGCACTAATTTGTAACACTTATCTCTCAGGATTATTGACTTGATTTTATAGCAAACCTGAACACTGCAAACACACTCACTGAATTATTATTTTGATGATGCTGGTGAAGACTTTGTAAACCAGGGATGGAATATGCCTGTTGGTATTAGTTAGATGTCTCTTTAACTCTTCACACTTAAAACACTCACACTGGATTATCAGTTAGTATTTTTATTTCTTGGTTCTTTTTGCTTGTTCAGTAGATGTTGGTCATACTTTTGCCATTATTGTTATTATTACTATTAAAACAAGCTTCTGCTACAGGAATTCTGTGATCAAAAAGTCTCTACAAGAATATCTAATGAATTCAGCTGATGACTGAGAGTGTGTGAGCTATAGATGTGTCAAAGGAAGGCAACGGTTCTTGACTCGCCTGATTCATTCTGTGACAGATGTTACATTCAAAGAGTAGGGGAATGTTAGAAATAAGCATTTATTTATTCATTCCAGTCTCCTGCAGCAAAAAACTACCATAGTGACAGTGCTCACCCACACTGAACAGCTTAGAAATGCCAATTTATGATTAAAAAGAAAGCTGATTGTTCTGTTAACATGGAAACCTTTCAGAGCGAAATAAAGGAAAAAATAATCTACTTTCAGGGCCTTACTGGCTACACAGTATGACATGTACCAGAGCACATTACTGCAAGTTTTATTTATTCCAACATGCAGGTCAGGATGGCAGACAGTTTTCATGCAAGCCCAGAACTCATGCTGGCCCTTTTCAGGGACTTAATTGGGGGCCAGTATATGAGATTTCTCTATAAATACCTCTAGCATTTCTTGGCAAATAGGTGAATTTCATTTTGAATGTAGATACTACTTCTAGGTTAATGACACTCCCACCTCTCCAGTCTCTTCTTGGAATATGTGCTACCATAGTTGGGTGCCACTAAAAAATTACATCACTGCAAGGTCAACTATAATACTCTCACACTCTACAGTATCTAAAGAGCCAGCAAAAGACAGTGACATGTCCTTTAGCATTCAGTAGCTTTGTATATTATGGGATATCAAAGTCCCACTTCCACTGTGATTGTGTAAAATTTGAGATCTTTGCAGGGAGGTGGTGGTGGGAAGTGGGTGATAGAGAAGGATCCATTTGAAAGAAACTTACCACCATGTTCAGTCCTTTTGTTTTTTCTACCTAACTTTTTTTTTTAAGATATGGCAGAGAGAAAGATCTTAAAATCTTACACCTCAGAACTTGCAGGAACCTTACCCTTTGCTAGCCCATCTTGCCTTCAGCCTCAGTTGAAGCTCTGGAAACTGCTGGTGATGACATGGCACATGAGCTCCACTTTAGCTTTGAGCCATGGACAGACAGTGTTATTTAATCTGCTATTTCTAACAGTTGTGGGAAATCTGTCATTATTGATCTGTTTAAACTACTATATTACCTAGAAGCTGTGTTAACAGTTGGTAATGACAGCTTACTGCAATCTTCTCCTTTACTCTTCCTTTCCATTTCATCTCTGACTTCCTTCACCAACCATGAATGTGGAGCTGTTCCCTTTTGTGTGTATTCCCAAAAGATAATTTGGTAGGGATTTGTGCATACACAATGACTATCTCCTGTCAGCTGTGTAGCTTTATTCTTCAATGACATTTAGTTTTTTGCTTTGTTGCCTTATGTATTCATTAGTCCACCATTTGCTCTGTAGCTTTATATATTCATTAAAGGTCTGTGAAACATGCTATCAAAATGTCAAGCACCTTGCAGCTCTGATTCACGTCTGCTCAGTATTCAGGTATTAGTTCCAGCAAACCTTCTGTGAACTTTTAATTGCAGCTGGTAAAAACTTTGTGCTCTCCCTGCCTGTCTGCAAACATCTTTTGATACTGTTCTGTGATGCATTTGAAAGCTGAATCATGTCTTTCTATAGAAAATCAACACTCTTCTTTCTATTTCTCTGACTGGATGAAAGTGCTGTCAGTGCCTCAGAGGATCAATTAGAAACTATTTCACTTGTGTGACTATAGAAAGACAATCTGAGCTCTTTCTCCAATGGAAAAAAAATCAAAAGACTAATTTATGTCAGTCCTTCTTTCTGAATTAACCAGAGCTTTGAATTAGTGAAGTTCTATTTTCAGTCTCTCAGAAAGCCCACATGCAGTCAGTGCAGCATGACAGCAAGGCCACAGATGGTCCATTCCTTAGATCACCACTCCTAACAATGCCCCACAACTGGTTTGCAACAGTAGCTCTAAACCATGTCTGACCACAGTACACAAGCCACAGAACATCACTGATTAGGTGTGACTATGTGACACACTAGCACTGGTGTACAAGTGCAAAATTCCATGTGCCTTGTACCTTAGCCTGGCTTTTGTTTATCTTCTCAACCTGGGTGTATCCAATCATATATATCCAAAAAGACAGGTCCTGTTCACCAAATGTTAGCTTTTCTGACTGAAGTACAGTGATTTTTGAACAACACGTCTTAAGGAATGAAAAAGGCATCTGTGGGAATGTCTGTTAACTGGAAATTAAAGAACCACAGGGACTCACGAGGCACACATGGAACTTGTGATAGAGAATAAACATCCCTGAGTTATGCAGCCACCCAGAAAGTATAAATGAAGGGTTTAATTAACCGCTGCTGTGAGCAAACAGATTATTAGAAATAGTTGTTCAAAAACTCTCTTCCAGGTAAAAAAAACAACTGCTGGTTCCTCAGAAGAGATTTCTGTGGTACACATTAAGGAAAGCTTTGGAGACAGAGACTGTCAGTCATGGAAAGTAGAAAACAAACCAAGGAAAGCAAAACTTCTTCATATTTAACACAGGGTTTCCACAATAAAATCAGTAGCAGAAAGTGCAACAGAGGACATTACAGACTTTTAGAAAAGATGTGCTCTCCTTGTAGAGAAGAATCTCAGAGCTATATAACTTCTTACCATGTATATTGGTACTATAAATTCCTGAGTCACAATGAATTAGCAGAGATTATGGCAGGCAGGATGCCTGCTCTGTCAGAAGTGTCTTGCATGGATATTAGCTCTGTGGTGGTCAAGCCTCTTGTACCATATAAAGCTCTCCTGCTATGGAACTACTCTCTTGCAGCACAGCAGCTCTCCCTTTCCCCCCCACCCTCCATGATATCTGGAATAGTTTAAAATGCTGATAACCTGAAATATTTGTATGTTGGTTGAAAGGAAATTAGAACTGTGGGAAAGGAAGATCCACAAGGAACTCCTCTAATGGAGGAGCGATAATGAAACTACATATGGCTCTCCAACCTGGAACAGAAACAGAGCACCTTGAGTCCTTAAAATCAGGAGGAGAGAATTCAGACCAAAAGACCTGTTTATCAAGCTATTTTACTCTTCTGCTTTGAGCATCTATGAAGAATGATTTCTAATGAATAAATTACTGTAAAATAACATATAGAACTTCTCCTGTACAAAAAACTAGTTTTTGAAAAGGCAAGTGGTTTCCCACTTCATAACAATACTGAGTCAGCCCCTTGTAATTTCTCAAATGCAGTGGGAATACAGAAACTGAAAAGCTAATTACACCATTTTTCTTCCTATGAATCTGTCTTTCTTTCTGTTGGTATGCAAGCAGAAATTTAAATCTAAGTCTAAGGATCATCAGACCTAGTAGCCAAGACTGCTATTTTGAAAAGGTCATCTTACATGCAAAGCATTTAGAGTGAAATCCAAGCCTTGGCAAGTCTGTTATTGATCTCTTTCATTTCAGATGCATATACTGATCAGGAAAAACACTTTTCATTGAGGAAGGAATTGAACTGGAAATGTAGCTTTATAAATAAAAGTATCACATATTATTGCTGCAAGATTTTCCTTTTGCATTCCAGGATTTAGACTGACTTTTTTTTAATTCTCTGAAAAGTTGTATTTAGTTCACCTATGCCACTTTATGCCACTTTCTTCAAAGCTAGTTTCTATATTGGAGAAAAATCTTCTGCAGACATTTTAAATTTTAACCTGATTAACTCAGTTCTTTTGATTTATTTTTTCATTGCCTTCAGGTACCTGACCCATTCTAATTAATTACTATAGATAATAAAAATAATCATCTTATTAACTAGCAGCCACAGCTAGCATGGTATCCTCATTTAGGATACTACAAGAAAGTCACACAGAAATTAAAAGCTTTAGAGAAGTTTTTAACATACACAAATTATTGGAAAGATGACATCAACTTCCAGATCTTCAAAATCACTTTTTTAGCTAAATTTTACAGTGACCAAGGACCAGGATCTCCAAGAGACTAGACTAGAATTTGGACAGGAGATGTGGTATTGTACTTCATAGTTATCAACAAAAAAAAAGCCTAGAACAAAAAAACCCTACTGCTAAAAGTAGGAAGTCAGACAAGTTAGAGTACTTCTGAACAAGCATGTGCCACCTAAGTGTACTGAAATGTCCCTGTGTTATTTCATCTATTACTAGAAAAAAATTAAAAGGCTAAGTTCTCATTTGCATGTGATATTTCTACAAAACACATTTTTTAATTCCAAGTAAATTTGTCAGGCACTAAATTTTAATTCTTTACATATCTCCATTCAGTTTGGGGAATGGTTTGGAAAAGGAGATAGTTCTATCATCTCCATCAGACAGGGTAAAAACTATAAGGTCTATGTCAGGCAGAATGTTCCTTTTCAAATGATGAATATCTCTCTAGTTTCAGATCAGCTAAAAAAGAATTGGACAATGGAAAAATTTGGAAATGTTATAGCATTGTTGTTGTAGTTGTTGTTATTTTTGGAAAGTCAGTTATGAAGCTTTTTCATTTACAATTGAAAATGTAACTGAAAGGGTGAAAAGAGTTTTTGAAAGTGTCAAACACTTTGGATGCTAAGAGAAATCATTTTAGTTTGGCTACACAACATTTAAAAACCATTTTCACCAACTAGAAGTATCAACTATTCTCAAAGCCTTTTATACAGCACAAAAAGTATAGGTTAGAAAGTCAGGGCAATGGCCCTGAACTGGGAGTCTGAGTTGGAATTTGAGTCTGTCAAAGAGGTTTATCAGTCCTGATGGAGAATTGCTGTCTCTTTACTGAAAGTACATGCTTGTTTAAAAATACAGGGGACCATAAAGGAGATATTTTTCGAAGTTCCTAGGTTATTCAGTTTCTCCCTCTATATCTAAGCTGAAAGTGTCTCCTCTTGTTTGGTTTATGGGAAGTATAAGTCTATGTATTTAGCAAACTATCAGTTCTGCTTTAACTGAATTTCCTTTCTGTTATCATGATACATATCAAGGTGACAACAAGCATTCCTCAAAATAGCAAGGATCAAATTCATTATCCTCTGAAGAACACTGCTTGACATTTATGACGTTTAAACCCCATTCTTAAATATAGTCAGGGAATGTGGTGAGGCATGACTGCTCTCAGTCAAGCAACATAGGATATCACAGTCTGCAAAAGATGGGGCAGGGATGCTCTGTAGGTCACAAAACGTGTCTTAAATTGCCGTTGTGCTGGTGAAAAATGATGAACTCTTCAGTTTTTCTTTCTTTTTAATCATTAATAGCACAGAACAGAGCCAACTAAGGGTGTTCCTCTTTTGCACAGACTAAGGACGATGCTGTTTTCCACTTTTCATAGACCTTCTGGAGAAATCTGTAATAAAATAAATCAGAATTTAGATTTGGTATCTGTAGGCTTGGGGCTGCAGTTGCTACAGTCTTACTTCACCTCAACAGCGCAATATTAAAAATTATTTCATTTTCAGCAGTTTTCTGAAAAGTCTATCTTCTAACTACCAAAGGAGTATGTGGCAGACGTGCTAGAGCAGTGAATTCCAATTTGTGTGCAGAGACAGTGAAGGAGGCAGCTCTGTAACTGAGGGCTGGAAGAGATTACACTGGTGATGCAGTTTTGAAAATGGTACATGGAAATTTTCAATTCTGTTGACTAAGAGCTCAGGCTATGATTCCTGGGCCACCTTAGATAAATACCTTTCTTTCTTGACAGGCTTAAAAGCTCAATCAATTGCTGTGAACTCTAAAAAGAAACATCGAAAAAGAGACTCATGTAAATGCTTTTACTATTTACAATCACAGATTTAATTACATTACATTTAATTACAGTGAAGTACTGTAGATGCCTGTCTTCTCTTCATCTGTCTCCTGTCAGTCTTAAAACTATTTCATTGACATGCCTGAAAAATAAATTTGTTTTAAGAAAAGTCTTCATATCAAAGCTGAATGAAATTGATTCTAAAGAAATAGGAATGACATTAAAATAGTCAATTGTACTTCTAGGTTTTATAGTATACATAATATTTATCAAATTAAACCTTGTCAAGAGTAATTATTTTGTTTTGGTAATAAAAGCAGCATGCTGCCTTTTCTTGTGTTAACATTAATTCTTCAATTTCAGGACTATCAAACCATCAAATCTATATATGTGACACACCTCTTCTGTAGCATTTATATTTTTTATGACAGCTTTATAGGACTTCTCTTTAAAAAAAACCTATGAATTTTGTTGCAGAAGAGCTATTGAGATTGATGCTTTTACATTGCTCATTTTCCTTTCTTAGCATACACACAGTTTATTTGCTATTTTGCAAGAATTTGAAAGCATCTTGTCAAAGAAACAGTAGCCATTTTTCTATAATTACATATGTATAGTCCAGTTCACTGTCCTTGCTGCTGTTTGTCAAGCATTGGGTTGAGTTCCAGTGGCAGTTAATAAATCTTTGAATTCTTTAATGCAGGGAGGTGCTGGAAGAAAAATCTATGGCACAATATCACGTGATATCTGTCAAGACATTTCAAATCTCTCTGAAGATATAGTGGAACTAATGAATTACTAATATTCACTGTTTCTAAGGCATGTGTTTGAAGCCCTATCTATGTCACAGATCAATACTTTAGAGTAACAAGAAAAAGGAGGAAAATATTTCAGTGATGAGACCAAAAATCAATTATTTTCTATCAGACTTGATCTGTATCAGCAAGATCAACTGAGATGCTCCAAAATGTTGACAGAGTATCTTTTAACAAAAACCAAAACCAAAATAAAACATTAAAGTAACTAGAATTTGAAATGGGAAGATGACAATCATCACTGATTGCCGTATTAAAGTCAAGACCTTTATTTTTAGTGTCCTTTAGTGAGCTTTCATTCATAGATACACTTTTTAATGGTTGCTCAGATGCCATTTAGGTATTTTAGTCAATAAATAAAAGTGGTTATATCTCCATTGTATCAAAAGGCAAAAAAAACCAGAAAAAACACAACAAAGCAACCCTAAATTAGTTTTAGAATTTAGTTTGGATTTGTAGTGATAGAGGAAGAAATCAGATTCAGAGTGTAGATTATGGCATCTAATGCAGAGATCTCCAATTAGAATTTCAGACCTACACTGAGCAAGGTGTGTAGGCTGTCATTACACTGGGGAAGTCTACATTCTATTGTGATCTTAGATAAGAGTGTGAACATAAAATGTAGGTGTCTTTATATTTTAGCTATGTTGTTTTACATAGTTATTAATCTTGAAACTGAATGGTCATTGTTTGAGACAGTCATGCAAAAAGTCTCTGGTTCCTTTAAGGAGGGGTAAATAAAAAATTGGATGAAATTCTTGTGATGATCTCTCTGAGCTTGAATTTGGTAATTTCTGGTTGTCATACAATTTGCCTAATTCAGTTTTTTCTGTGACCAAGAGACGAGAAATATAATTGACAAAGGGTTTCAGGACTGACTTAGTTTCAGGCTATGTATGAGGCTTTCAGACTGCAGCTATCAAAAGACTATAGACATTAGGAACCACCTAGACTAATGAGCTCAGTGTATTTGGGACCATCATCTATGGTATTAAACTCTTCTCTTCTAACCAGAGCAACCTTGTACCTGCCTAATGAGGGTAATCCTCAACCCATGCTAACCCTGAGCAGGGCTCAGGAGATGTTTGGAGCAGGGATAGCTGACTTGGGCCAGATCATCACAGCACCTAGTCTAACAATTTAGTGTGTCTATGCTGATTGCTTCAGGAAATTGCTGATTGCTGATTGCTGATATGCTGATTGCTTGGAAACATAACTTAGTACTCTTTGCTTTACTACTAGAGATACAGGTTTTATGTTTCTCTAGCAACATGTTTATAGAAATGTATTAAAATCCTGAGTGCACCTATGCTGTGGCTGAAGATGTATTTGGATGCAATAAGACAAGCACACCAATAGATGATTCAGATATCTCTTTAGAGAAAATAAGCAATATTGCAACCCTATCTAGACATGCAAGAGTAAATATTATAGGAGAATGCTGCAGATGAGAATCAAAACTACACAGAGAACAGAGTTTTGTAGAATTTTCGGTTACTTCAGCAAAGTCAGGATAGCACTGCTATGATCCATTTCTCTCCATAGCCCTAAACGGATGAGAAACAGAAGATGCTAAATATGTGCATAATTTTGAACTGAATTTTCCTTTTAAAATATCCATTTTTTCAGGAATTTAATCTGTAAAATTTTTCACATTGATTACTTTTTTTATCCTCATATGCGTCCTCATTTGATTGGTTTGGATCATCTTTTTAAAAGTTTTTTAATACTGCATTTTTCAAGTTGTACTTAATTGGAAGGATAACATACTTAGCAACGTCTATTTCTGTTCTCCTGAAGTAAAGCAATTAAAACTTGCTGCACTTTCAGTTTGTGTGTTTAGTAGGTATCTATCAACATTCCTTACCTGGATTTTCTTTTTCTCTTCTGTGTATTTAAGTGTATATTTGCACTTCTGCAGGAATTTGAGCAAGGAGTGAATGCTAAGCAGAGAGAATGTCTGTCACAAAATCAGGGTAGCAGAATGGATGAAGCTGGAAGGGATCTCTGGCCCCTATACTTTTGAGATGGCCTCACAACACTGAATAAAGGGGAAGGATGGCTGACTTACATTCCTGTGGTGTCCACCAGGACCCCCAGGTCATTTTCTGCCAAGCTACTCTCCTGCTGTGGGGCTCACAGCACATTTGGGTACCTGGGCTGGTTCTTCCCTGGGCGCAGGCCTTCACAGGTCCCTTTGATGAACTTCATGAAGTTCTTGGCAGCCCATTTCACCAGTCTGTCATGGTTTCTCCAGATGACAGCACAAACCTCTGGTGTAACAGCCTTTCCTCTCAATTCGGCCTTTGAAAAGTTGCACTCCGCCCCATCATGCAGATAATTAATGAAGAATATTAAACAGGTATGGCTCCAATATTGATCCTTGGGGTACACCACAAGTCACTGGCCTCCAGCTAGACTTTATGCCACTGTCCATCACCTCTGGGGCCAGACATTCATCCAGTTTTCAATCTGCCTCACTGTGTGCTCATCCATCCATGACTTCACTTTGCTGAAGCCACACTAACTACTTTTTGTAATCCTCTCATTCTTAATATGCCTGGAAATAGTTTCTGGAATTACTTTCCCAGGGATGAAGGCTGACCAGCCTGTAGTTCCTCAGGTCCTATCTCTTGCCCTTCTGGAAGACATTGGGGACATTTGCTTTCCTCCATTCTCCAGGCACTTCTCTCAGCCACCATGATTAATGACAAGTTTCGTGACTATTCCTTGGCCTGATCCTCTTCCACTTAAGGGTCCAGCTTTAACTTTTCCTCCTGGAATTGCTGAAGGCCAGTCTTGCTAATAAAATGTGAGACAAAGAAGGTATTCAGTATTTCCATCTTTTCCATGTCCTGCATCCTGTGTAACCAGGTCCCCAACTCAGTGAAGAATTAGCCCACATTTCCTAGTTTTCCACTGGTCTCCTGTGTTTTTCAGTTTTCACAAAATCTAACACTTGAAAGGGAAAAAGATTTGCATGTGACCTGACTTATTCTCTATTTTTGCCTTTATGAAAAAAAAAATTAAAAAATCTAACCATCTGTTCCAACTGCTCCAAGTAACAGCTTTTATTAGGTGAAGACTGCTTGATTCATTAAGACAGGGACACTGCAAACACCTTCAGTGATTTTACTTGTATTTCTTTTAAAATATGTTAATCAATGATGTGAACTAAAAATTCCAAGTTTTCATTTTCTGACACTTTTTATTGAAGAGCAAGTTACATGTAAAAAATGAATGACAGACTCTTATAATTTTTTCCCCAAAAATACCTTCCAAGGAAAGTAGAAAAACTGATCAGGGATTTTCTTTAGTCATATTGATTGGGTCTTGCCATTTGGCTCCGGAGACTGATTTCAGAAAAAAAAAAAATTATGAAGTTCAACTATCATCTCTGGAGAAAATAAATATTGGTTTTTCACGAAAATGCAAGGTTTTAGTGCTGAAAATTGACAAAAATAATATTTAGCTTGTTTTTAGGAGTCTTGTGTACTGAAGACATTCATTAGAGTGCAAGGATGTGCTTCAGGAATTTTGTGTCAAGAAATGATTTAATAGTTTAACTCCAAAAATCTCCTGTTCTTAGTACCTTAAAATTATAGTTTTATATCTGTCCTCCTCATGAAGAACTAGTGAAAAAATATTGCAAAAAAAGCTGGAAGGCTTGAAAAAACTGTTAAATTATATGTTTCTTAAGACTGAACTTCAATTTAATTATATTTGTGAGTTTAAAGAGTTTTAAGAATGGATTTTAAAAAATAAGTATATTAGTATTAAAATTAACTGCTGAATTGAAGGTTGTGCTAAATGAATTGTGAGAAAAACATGAAATTTCTTTTCCTTGAAAGCAATATAAATAAACTAAAAAAAAAGTCTAAAATTTACAATTGTCCCTATATTATGAATAGTTCCTCCTTATTTTCTCCTTATTGCTGTGATGCAGTCCTTTCTGCCATAACACCCATTTAGTGATCATATCCTGGTCTAATGCAATATTATTGAAAAAAAGGACAGTGGAAAAAAGGACAAATAAAACTGATTTTGGAAAAAAGTACCTGCAACAACCAGACAGAAATTCCACTAAAGTGAAGTTTGAGCAACTCCTCAAAATGTGACAGGACCTTTTTTTCTTAATAGTAATTGTTGAAATGTTATACGCAAGGTAATGATTTCATGAAGGTTAAAAAAAAAAAAAAAGAAAAAAAAAAAAAAAGAAAAAAAAGAAAAAAAAAGCGCAGCCAATATTGGCCATTAGGATCACAGCCTTATCTGACATCTCTGTGATAGTACCTTAGAGTTCTTTCCAGAAAATCCACAAAGTCCTTATTTTGCACATTAACTATATCTTACCAGTTTTCTGAACAAACGACAAAATATGTGCTAAGTTCTATCCAGTATTGCATAGAAATTTATACAGTAAGGAAACTTTAAAGGGGTTTTGTTTGCTTATTTAATGGCAAACTTGCTATATGTAGATTTTTTGTTTACTTCACAAAAATGCTGGTTTGCAAATAAATGCTCTACATGTACAGAGTAAATATCCTTAGACTTGCAACAAATATTTTGTTTTTTATTCAAAATGCACATTTGAATCACAGCCTGCTGCCATGATTAATATGATTACATATTAAGAACAAAATTTTTGTGTCATAGCATCCACTAACCTTTCTCTAAAATATAATATGTTCATTTTAACATTCTCCACAAAAAAAATCTCTCAAAATAGAAATTTCAACCATGTTCCAGAAAGCCATCATTCAACCTCGAACAAGCACGTATGAACACCTGCTCTTCCACATTGGAGAAGTCTCGGAGGCAAGAAATGAGGCTGTTGTGTGAATCCAAGGATTACTCAGCAATGCCTGCTGGTGTCTTGAGCAAACACATTAGTCTCTTGCTTAAAACAGATGCAGGTCACGTTCTCTGGGCCAACGTGTGCAGACAAGACTGTTGAATGGCCATCTGTGCTTAATCTGTCACTGAAGAGCAAACAAGGCTGTTCCAGCCTTTCAAAGGAAATGCTGACTGGTAGGAACATGTGCAGCATTAAAAAGCCCTCCAGTCACTGGACTCTGTGCCTTCTGTTTGATTGCGTCCTTAATTAATTATTTGGCCAAGATAGCTATCTTAATCAGTATAGGCATTTATTGAAAAGATTAATTGCTAAAAAGACAGGAAAAAAATTCCCTGTGAAGATTTGTTTTCCAGTACACTACATCAGTTATGTAATTTCTGGACATGTCTATTCTAATTAGCCATCTTCTTGAAAAAGTCCTAGGTTTTTAAAAACGTGCTTATGGATGTAAAAATGTACAAGAAGTACTTTCAATCTACTTTAATATATTATCTAAGGGGTTTTTTTAGAGACAATTCACACCAAAGCATGGTTCCAGGAGAAATGTTCTGCCAAAACCATTAGTTTGCCAGTGGGTTTTTAGTCCTCTTTTCTAAAGTAGAGACACTTCTGTGGATTAAAAATAAAGTTTACCTTGCCAAAATCTTTCTCTTCTCTGAAACTCTCCTACGTATATACTAATTCATGCAGCTCCCTCTATCTTATTGCCATCACCAAAGAAAGGATGTAATTTCACAAACCATGTATTATGACTCAGCTACTGCAGCAACTAGAAAAACAGATCAAATTACTTTCTCTCCAGGGGCAAGACATCATTTTGATAATTAAGAAAGACAGCAGAAAAAGCTGGTGGAAAGATCAAGACAAATCTGCATGCATTTTAAATAATATGGATGACGTATATCTGTATAAAGTGACAGAGTTCCACTGATATAAATTGCACTCTTACTATTATAAACTGAAAATTAGGCTTGATGTGTTTTGGATTTTTGTAATTTATCTAGCAAACTACTCAGCTGCCTGCTATCATGGGCTGGGTGCTGAGGGCAGGGAGAGAAGATAAAACACAGCCAGGCAGTTTAGTTCCCCAGGCAGTTAAAGGGTCTTCCTTCCCTTGATAGAATAATTTTGTTGCACCTTCCATTATGCCACAAACCTACAGTAAATGGGACAATTTGCTAGCCTTTAGAAAGTCTTCATAAGCTTGGTTACCTATGAAAGAAGCAATATGATGAAGACAAAGTCTTTGGAGAACAGTTTATTGTTTTTCTCAGTGCATGAAGCTCTCATGACTCTTCTGTGATCGCAGACATTTTCTGGCCAAGCACCCCTTTTTTCTGAAAGTTACTGTTATATTTTGATTTGCCTCTGTCTCCTCAGATAATCTATTGTAAGTAGGTTTTCTTCTACATTTAAGAGCAAGGTATCTCTAACCTTTATTTTACTGAGCCTAAAACGGAGAAAATTCAGCCCTAGAATGGTAAAACTGTGTTTTTGCATCAAACTGCCAAATTCAGTGCCATATTACACCAGATACTGGTACCTTTCTAAACAAATCTCTCTCTTTTTTTCAGGCTGTGTGCATAAAATAATCACTGCACTTAATGAATTCAGGATGATTTCATGGTCTCAAGATCTATTCCATAGAGATAATGACATTAAAAAATCAATGTGTGGACTTTTTTTTTTAAGTCTCCAAAGCTTTTCTAAAGTAGCTGTTATGCACCCTTTGTGGCATATCCAGATAATATAGCAGCAGATTATAATGGTCATTTTTAGCAATATTTTGGGGCATATGATATAACTTGGTCCTGGTGTTATCATTTATAGATAATTCAGTTTCTTAAAACTCATGTTAATAGAAAGGAAAAATTTCTTTGAAACAAAATCATAACATGTTCCATTTTGCTTTTAACAGAATCTCCCCCTCTGTCACCATTGTTCTTTTCTAAACAGTGACGATTTTTCATTGTGAACCTGAACTGTGCTTTAATTTTGGCAAACTGTGTTTTCAAGCAGGAAGATGCTCTGTTGGGCTCTCTGACTAGCTCTGCACACTAGAGATGAACAGATGGAAAGCTTGTACTACTCCCACCAGCAGTGAGAATCAGGCAGTTAATGCTTTTCACTTCCCAGGAATTTTTACTGGCTTCAAATTTTTCTCTTCCCACTCTCAGCACTCAATCCTCTTTGGGAATGAAACCAGCCTTTTCTCTTGCTTTTCAGTTCTTGCTTCTCAGTAACAGTTTAAAATACTCCCCATCTGAAACAAGAGCTAGGATGACCCCTGGATACACAGACATTTTTATTTCTTTTGCAGTGTGCATCCAGAGTTTTCTAAACAGTTTATGAATGGATTAAAGATGCTGGCATATTCAGCAGCCTCAAGTAAAAGACTGCTGTTTTGTCTGCAGAAAAATTAAAGTTTAAATTTGTTTGGCAACTCACTTATCACTGTTCAGAATGCCAGGACTGGAGTGGAGATTGAAATTCAGGGTTTACATGGCTGAGGGCAGATTATTCATGTTTTCTTGAACTATTTTGTTTCTTAACCATTAAGGCTATTTAAGACTTGTCCTAAAATGACTGTCCCTTCCCTGCCAAATAATGCAATGCCCTAGTGCCCAGGTATCATGTGTTAGGGAAATTGAAAGGATATTTTGCGTTTAATCTGTTCCTTTCAGGCAGCAGTGGCTGGGTGCTAAAAGCTCTGCTGAACAGAGATGGGTTTCAGTGCCAGCAATGAAAGCTCGGATCTGACAAAAAGCTAGAATCACAAATAAAACATTTTTGCTGCAGAGGGCCTGCCACTGTCACGGTGCCAAACGCGCGTTACCCTGACAATGACGAAACGCTGCTGCTGCCCTGTTTGGCAGCTCCAGAGTGCAGCGGAGCGGTGCCGCTGCCGGGCAGCCCCGCGGCAGAGGCAGCGAGCGAGGCGCTGCTCCGAGCCAGCAGGAGGAGCAGGAGCCGGCAGGAGCAGGCAGGAGGCGGCAGGACGAGAAGGAGCCGGCAGGAGTAGCCGGCAGGAGGAGCAGGAGGCGGCAGGAGGAGCAGGAGCCATCGCCTTCCCCTTGCCCGCGCCGCCTCCGCCTCCCCGCGTTCCCAGGCGCGCAGCGCCGCCGGCCGGGAGCAGCCCCGCCTCGACAGGCTGTGCACTGCAACCGGGAGCAAGGCGTTCTGAAATGCAGGAGCAAACTGTAGGGGCTGGAAATTACTCATATACAGAAGGAATAAAAGAAAAACACCAAAAACTAACAACACAGCACCACAATAACCTCTCTTCCAAGCCCACCGCATTTAATTTGGTTAATGCACTCTGTCTTGTTGTGTCGTCATGTTGGTTGTGTAACTACTCAAGGATTTCTATCCAAATGTTTCCCATCAAAAGGATTTTGAAAGATAATAGTAGATAATTTAAGCCACTGTTTTGAAGAGAAGGCACAGTACTGGGATCTGAAGTTTGTCATTACTGGGTATCACAACCTGCATAGTTCTTTGACCGAAAACATTAAATCTCATGGTTCTGGACAGCTTGTTCCTACCTAGATTACAAAAATTTTCTGTGGGCATCTGAAGCAGTGGATAGGCAAATACTGTATCCTGCTCATATTTCCATAATGCATATTTTAGTTTGCCAAAATGTTCCAGTAATTTGAACTTCATAGTGCTTCAGAAACTGCCTTTTACTCCTGAGGCTGAAGCCAGCCATGCTGCAGATGAGGCATGGACTCTTTAGGTCTCTTGTCAATGCAACCTAAAGTACCTATCTTATACTTTCAGGGCTGAAGATAATGTTTGTTTTCATTTGTGTCTGGACCACGTTCTTAAAGTCCTGGAGGGAACAACTGATTTTTTAGATGTCTAAAGAGGTGGGATGACTCCCAGCACAGGTTTAGGTATGGAGGGTTTGGCACAGACTGAAGTTGTTTATTCCATCAGGTATCCTGTTGAGTTCTCAAAATATGTTTTTAATCAGGTGTAATTTCATGGGGAACAATTATATGTGCAGTTTTTATCAGTAGTTAACTAGTTTGTAATTTTAAGCATTGCCCATTATCAGTTGTAATTGTCTCTATAGTATCCTATCTTCAGGTGTTTGAGCATGGACTGAAATTTTCCATGTTAGATATATTCTTCAGTTTTAAATTTTGGGAAACTTATAATTAAATTTATTTTAGCTCCTTCTATGAAGAAGTGTCATGTCCCTATTAAAAGTTTTTTTGCTCCTTCTTTTTCAGCCACCTGCACTTTCTCTGAAAGGCAAGAATCAATGTTGAACTGAAGTATGATTTTTATTTTAGGGCACACCTCTTCTGTTGCAAATGAAAAGTACATCAGTATTTTTTCTTCCATTTATGAACCTTTTAAAAAGTGCAGTTTAGTTGTGACTATAGGAGGTTTGAAGAGGTTTTAGAGTTTGGCTGAAGATTCCACTTGCTCTGAGTACATGAGTGCTATCCACACAGAAACATGTACCAGTTCGTATTCCAGGGCAGGGTTGAAAGGGCTACAAAAGGATTTGGGCAGCTCTGATCTTCTGCAGGCTGAGTTGAGGATGTGGGCTAAATTCAGAATAGGAAGCTTGCTGCTGTGCTGCTACCAACAAGAAAGTTCAAACCAGGAGGAGAGAAAAGATGGTTCAAACAAGAGAAAGGAAAGACATACAGATAGCAACAAAGTCTCTGAAACTGCATTTGGATTTGAGGCCTTCTGTTGGGGATTAGATTTGGTTTTTTTTCTTCTCACAGAATTTTTTCCCATAAGTTTCCAAGAGGCCTTGATGACTACTTAGTCAGAACAAAAGGGAGTACTTGAGGGATACGGCAGCACAAGGCTACACCTATTGTTTTTGAGTTTCTGGGAGTGTCCCTCAGAGGGGAAAGATGATGAGCTTTGGGAAAGGCAAAAAGACAGATCTGGGGGAGGGGGAGGCACTCTTGCTCTCAGGGCCGAGGAGGACGGTCAGGCTGCCCTCTGCCTCTGCCTCGTCCTGGGAAATCTACCGTCATCTGCTCCTGTACCCGGGAATCCTGAGCTCGCTTTCTCCAGCCTCCCCCCACCGCCGCTGCCTCTTCTGAGCTTTGAGGTTCCCCTGCTACTCTGTAGCCCTGCCCTGCCCAGCCCTGCCGGGACACCCCTGCTGCTCCAGCTGCCAATGCAGAGCTCCTCATCTCATCCACCAGCCCGGGACTTTCCTCCCTTCCAGTTCGGTCTCTCGGAGTCCTGCAGGGGCACCGAGATCAAACTGCCCCGGGCTTTCTGTGAAAGCCCTCAAGGTTCTTGGTTCTGTTTATTATTGATGCTGTAGTTGTTGTTTGTTTGTTGTTTTGTCATATATACCAGTAAAGAACTGTTATTCCTACCCCCATACCTCTGTCTGAAAGCTCCTTTAATTTTTTTTTAATTGGAATAATTTGGAGGGAGGGGATTTGAATTCTCCATCTCTAGGGAGGTCCTGCCCCTTCCTAGCAGATATCTGTCTTTCAAACCAAGACACCTTCTGACACAGCATAACTTATTTCTATCTAGCTTTGTCCTTCCCACACAAAAATAAGATGGCCTCATCCAGACTGCTGGCTTTGAGTGCTGTTCAGCCCTTGTTGACAGCATTACTTCATTCAGGTCAAAAAGATGCCAAGCTTCAGGTGAAGGTATACACATCTGCCCAACAGTGCCTTGTGCATTTTACTTTTCTGATGTAGACGAAGGCTTCTGGTGGTAGTGAGGTAGGAACAGAGAAAACGTTGAACAGCTCAGTCTGGGAATATTAGAGAAGATCACTGTGTAAGGAGTCTAAATAGAAAAGTTTGGAAGAAAGCTGGCTTTAGAAAAAGTGCTTACCATAGATGAAAATCTCCTGGATGGGGAAGGCTGGGATCTGAAAGTAATTATATTTGCAATCTTTGTAAACAACTATATAATTTTCAAATACTGGATACTTATATCCTGAACTTTTATCAAAGCAAGGTGCCCAAATCCCTGTTCTGATATAGCAATAACAGCAGTCAGACAGAATGATAATCAGTCTGGGGCTTTGCAGTCCCAGATTAGATTTCATGGATTTTGAAAGATGTTGCATTTATGTGTTTTTGTAATGATATCAATATATAATAAAACATAAATCATGTGGATATCTCATTTGCAAAAATAACTTAACTGAAACCAAAGCTACATTGTTTGGATTTCTTTTATGCATATCCTTAATGTTGCAATTTCCTAAACCTATGTGATATAATTTGTTTAATGTTTACATTTCAGATGTATATTCTAAGCCACACCTCCCATTTAAACTGTAATTCCTGCAGGAATTTTATTGCTTTTTGAAAAGTTCATTCCTGATCAGTACGAAGGTAAATGCAAGGGAGAATTACTACGATCTCAGTAATGGTGTGGAGCAGCTTTTTAGTGGAATCACAGGTTTGCTAAAGTAGTGCTTAGCAACTAATCTGTGTTGCTAAAGGAAAAAAAATATAGCCAAGGTAAAGTGCTTACAGAATCACACAATAGCTAAGGCTGATATCTGTTTGGAGATTGTGGAGCCAAACCCCTATGCTCAGAACAAGGTCTGCTAGAACAGGTTGTCCAGGACAGGTCTTAAAGATTCAGAGAGGAAGATGCCACCGCTTCTCTGGGCAATCTGAGTCAGTGTTTGACCACTCTCCTGAGGTGGTCAGTATTTCTCATATTTACATGAAATTGCTTATATTTCATTTTGTGCCCCTTGCTTTGGGTTGCCACTTGGGCACCACTAAGAGGAATCTCCAGCTCTGTCTTCTGTACTGTCCTCCTTGGATGTTCACACACATTCATAAGATCTCCCTCACCTTTTTCTTCTCTTTAGCAAAATGCTAAACTAGTGTCTGCAAGGTTCTTCTCAGCTTTCATTAGCCCACTCTTTGCAGTAATACCTAAAATGAAACACTGATCAGCCTGATCTCTTGCCTCTGGCACATAAGACCATGGAAAGGAAGAGACACCACCTTACTGTGCTGCTTGTACGATCTACTCCCAGGGAGAAGGAGCAGAAAGGTGTAACTTGTTCTGTCAATATCCCATTTGGTAAATGAAGAATGGGTCTCTCTTGTCAGGTACCACTGCCAGGATATAAGGAGTGGTAAAAATAGTCCTGCCTCTTCATTAGTGTGCAATAGAGAGATATTGCCAGGTCTGTGGACTGCCATTTATGGAATTTTCTGTCAGGCTCATTTACTAAATTGAGTATATATTTAATTATGTACAGTAAAAAATCAGAGATTTAGATTTTTGTGTAATGACCCTTTTTTAGTGTGAACACCAAACTGATCTTTATGTACCATTAGATGTCATCAGAAATACCTATTAAAAATTCATGTTTTTGCAAGTGTATGTTTAGGGAGATATTAAGAAGTTTTTTTGGGGAGGCCTTCTGGTGATGTGCTATAAATTTGAAAGTATGTATACAACTTGAAATTATTAGATACTGGTTGTCTGGGGAACTTAAATTTAAATTATAGTTTGATCAATAAGATGAATTCAAAATGTTGCCATAAAGTTAGGGTTGTTTCATCCTCTTAGCTGTGAGAGCACTTCAGAGCAATCTATTTCTTATATTAGCATGCATTAAAAAAAAAAAAAAAAGTGGGGGGGAGGAAGGGGGGAAGAAGCTATTTTCTCTCAGATTTTGTTTTTTTACTAGAGACTCATATGTGTAACTCATACCCTCTTGGGGTACCATTATAGACAATCAATCACTTTAACTGAATTTGCCCAGACTCTTTATTATTAAAAGAACATTTTCTACTTTCTTTTTTATTTCTCCAATTCACAGCAGTAAATTAAAACCCCACACATTTTTCCTTATGCTCCTGAGATAAAATACTACTCCTGAACAGCTCTCCTCTAACAACTGTGGGGATTTTTGTCAGAAGATGAAACTTTTAAAAGTGCAATAAGCTGGTTTTCCTTAGAAATATTTTAGACAGAAATTCAACATTTAAGCCATTCTCTGCCATTATTGAGCAGTACCTAGAATTGTTTATCCCAATTCTATCAGATGAAATAGATTTAAAAAAACATTTAAACAGTTTTATTGCCAGATTACAAGTACTGCTAAAAGACTACTTTTAGATATACATAAATAATGGCAGAATTAATTTTGAAGAAAGGCATTTCAACCTTATAACTGAACTAAGAGTCTTTTAAAACAATCTCCTGTGAGCAGTACAGCATCAGGGGTCTGCCATTGAACTTAAAAAGATGACATACAACTTGTATACTGTGAATGGAGAAAACATTCTGTAATAATTTGAACGCATTCAACTGTGTATCAAAATGATAAATAATTTGTACTGACTATGGTGCGTTAAAGTGTCATCTTTTCTAGTGTGATAGCAAAACAGAGAAAGGAAATAAGCAATTCCAACTTTATAGGGCCTTGGCATTGCAATGACCAAAACTCTTGAGTTAAGAAGCCAAGGTTTTTTTTCTTCTGAATTTTGAATGCCAATTATTGTTGCTTGAAATATAAATTCAGCCATTACAAAACAAAATTAAATAAATTAGACAAATCTTTCTTATCCATAAAAGAAAACAAAGATGTTTATCTTAAATACTCAATTGAAAAATCAGTAAGAAAATTTTAATAGAAGCACTCTGAATTAGAATGCAAAACACTTGAGAGCTACATTTGAAAGGCCTTTGGGGAAGCTCTGTTTTTTGTTCTTGTTATACTGCAGTTCTTGTTAACCTTCAGAATAGAATAGAATAGAATAGAATAGAATAGAATAGAATAGAATAGAATAGAATAGAATAGAATTGAATTGAATTGAATTGAATTGAATTTTCAGCTGGAAGGGACCTGCAATGATCATCTATCCACCTGCCTGACCATTCCAGGGCTGACCAAAAGTTAAGGCATGTATTTCAGGTCATTGTCCAAATGGCTCTCAAACACTGACAAGACTGACGCCTTGGCCACCTCTCTAGGAAGCCTCTTTTAGTGTTTGACTGCCCTTTCAGTAAAGAAATGCTTCTTAATGTCCAGGCTAAACTTTCCTGGCACAGATTCAAACTCTTCCCATGCATCCTGTCACTGGATACCTGGGAAAAGAGACCAGCACCTCCCCCTTCCCTTCCCCGTCATTGGCCTGCTGTAGAAAGCAATGAGACAGCCTCTTGGTCTCCTCTTCTCTGAATTAAACAAGCCCAAAGTTCTCAGCCTTCCAGCCCTTTCCTCAGCTTCATTGCCTGCCTCTGTATCCACTCAAGGATCTCCACAACCTTCTCAAACTGTGGGGCCCAGGACTGCACACAGTGCTCCAGGGAAGCCCACACGGAGTACAGTGGGACAATCCCCTCTTTTTCCCAGCTGGTCATGCAGTGTTTGATGCACCGCATGTGTTTTGCCCCCTAGGCTGACAGGGCTCACTCACTGCTGACCTTTGTCAAGCCTGTTGCTCACTAACACCCACATATCCTTTCTTGCAGGGCTGCTTTGCAGCCACTCTTTTCTCAATTTATACTTGTGTCCAGCATTACTCTTCCTAGGTGCAGAATATTTCATTTGTACTTGTTAAATTAATGATTGCCCAGTGCTGCAGTGTATCGAGGTCTCTTTTGATAAGCCAAAGCTTTATGAATGTTTTTATTGTCTTTCAAAGACAAAAATATACTAAAAAGAGATATTATAGTGAGACTGTAAGCCTTACATTTATTCAAATTTTCTTCATGATTAGTGAATTTGAAGTAATTTTTACAGACAAAAGTAGAAAATTACACCGATTGATGAATAAACTTAGTAACATGGTTTTCAACTAAGCAAAGGTTTGATAAGTCTGCCATAAATTTCTGCTCGTTAGTTTATGGCATATCAAAGCTTTTCTTGCTTTACTGCCTCTCTCTTGCTCCCTCTTTCTCTCAACATCACCTTCTCTTATTACAGACCATGATATCATCTCGTGGGCTATGTCAAGATATGGGAGCTAAGGTTTTTTGCCCAATAAGAGATTTGCATCCTGCTAAATGCTCAGGTTCTAATGGTTTAAGAGGGTTTCTATTAACTAGCAGTGAAGAAGAGTGTGAAGGAAGAAGACCAAAAAGTATTAAGCATTATGATATTTAAAGGTGAACTTCAGGAAGAGAATTTAGGACTTTAAAAAATCATTTGGAGAAAAAAAGCCTAAAGAAGAAAAATAGATCCACAGATCTAGGCATTTAATTTTATGAAGTATTCAAGAAATTTAAATATGTATATTTATATATACAAATATATACTTTTATATATTTACACAGAAAGCCTATCAACATCTATAGCAACACTGTATTTAATATTGATTTTATTTATACTTTTTAGTGGTTTGTTTCACTAGAAACATGAAAAATTGAATACTTGTATAACAAACTAAGTTTTAAATCTCTCCACTTAGAGCAAAGTTCGAAAAGGCTTATGGCACCTCATTTTATCCTTAAATAAAGGATCAGATCCATAGCCTTTCCACTAACAATTTTCCTTCTCCCCATTTTAAATCCCTAGCCCACATCAGCATCATTCTCTCTCAAGCAGCCTATTGGGAATACCAGTATTTTTGTGATGGTTTCCATGGCTATAATTTCAGCCACCTTAAAAAGCTAAGTTACGGCATATCACCAAGCCTCTGTCTCTCCTTGACATCTTCTGAAAGGAAAACTATATGACCATTCATGGCAGGTCCAGGTGCATTATCTATGATAAAAATGGGATTTTTTTTGTTATCTTTCTCCTATTTTTGCGATGCATTTTATTTGCTTACTTGTATATATGCAAATGCACATTTTGGTCATTGATAAACAAGTTGTAGTGTCTGTTAATATGATAAACAAGTTGTAGTGTCTGTTAATAGCAAAAAGTATATTTATCTTACAAGTACTCTTTTTTCTTTCCTAATGCTCAAAAAAGCCTAATGTTCACTGAAACACTGGTATTTTTAAAAATTTAATCATCTAGTTAGGGTTAGTTTTTTCTGTGTAACATAATAATGTACTTAAAAACCTTCCTAAATGGAATATATGTACATGAGGGGAACTGAGTCTCTAAAAATGAATGTCCGGGGTAGCAGATTTTACCACTTCGGCACACACAATGCTAACCTTTTTCTGATTCATATTCTGCTAGGCCTCTCTTAGTGTATGTGAATCATTAGACAGGAGGCAGCAGGGTTAGAAGTACATATATATATTTATTTAGGGAGCTAAATGTCAAGCGGTTCCTTGCTCTTAATAGCTGATGCTTTTACAAGTCAGACACTTTCCTTGTGCTGTCACTCCGGTTAGGGTTTCACACGAGATACTGTCTTGGTACTTGCAGTCTTGGCAGGCAGGCTGTGTGCTCTCCTCTTCCTCTTCTGCTGATGCACCTTCAGCCTATTGATCTGTGGAAGGGAAAGCGGCCATCAGAGGGAAATCCTCATCTTCAGTGCTGCAGTCACTAACTTCTCCAGATGCCTCCACTGCCTCTTCGTTTTTGTCTATCTTTAAGTACTCGCGGCGGCCCATGAAGTACTCGTTGGTGTTGTGGGGGGTGCACATCCCTGGCAGGCGGTACCCTGCCAGGTTCATGGGTCGGAGCCGCATTCTTGCCTCTTGCCATATTGCTGCTGGCAAATGTGAGGTTGTGATCCAGCAGCGCTTCTTCGCATTCCAGAGCAGTTCTCTCTTTTGATCACTGCCACTCTGCTCCCCTGCCTGTTCTTGGTGGAGGGCCTCAGTGCACTGTAGTGGTTGTTGCTCCCAATTCCTGCGGCAGTCGTGACCCTTCCTCTGTGCCTTCCCAGGCTGTTTCTGCTGCGGTCCATGCACAGGACTGCTGTGCTGGCCACCCTGTCTCCCACAGCCATTTGAGGAAGATGCACTGGGGTCCTGCTCCATGAGGCCCTTCTGTCTCTTCTGTTGTCTTCGTTGATCGTCTCCGTTAACCTGCCTTCTGCCCCTGTGCTTCCATTGCTGCTGTCGTCTCCTGCGTCTGCCAGCCCTGTTGCTACACAGGAGCACGATGAGCATGTTTTTTGCCTGTACTTGCTGGCACTGCCTTGGTCTCTTGTCCTGCCCTTGCTGTGCCTGGTTGTGCTGCCCGGCAGTGACGGCAGCCAGCAGCAGGGCACGGCTCGGGGAACTGTGCTGGGCTTGGTTTTCCCTCCAGCTGCGGCCTGGCCTGGCAGCAATGGCCCTGTGAGGGGTGTTTACCTGGCACACCCGGGAGGGAGCCTGGTACCTTGCCCTCTCCATGCTGACACCCTGCCGTCTTGCAGAGGCTCTTGGTGTGGGCACTCTGTGACAGACTGCCTTGCCACGCTGCCTGGAGGAGGCAGCAGTGCTCGGCGGTGACATGGAGCTGGTGACAAGGGCACAGTCCTTCAGTCAGTAGGGGCTCCCTGCCGTGCAGGCCCTGCAGGCCCAGGGCAGGCCGCAGCTGGAACAAAGCCGATCTCTGCCCCGATACCATTGCCAGCCCTCACACCATCGCCAGGCCTGCTCTGTGCCTCCCTCCAAACACCTGGTGGGACTGAGGGAAAGTTGCCCTGGGCACCTGGTGAAGAAGAGTGTGGAGAGACTAAGTAGCTGTCACGAGTTGGCACAGAAAGTCAGGGCCTTCAAAAAGCCTTTCTTGCTCTTCTGGCTCAAAATTCTGCATCTAACCCTTTATGACAGCTGTTGAAATGAATTCCTACATTTTCAGTGTGGAAGGTGGAAAGATAGATACCAGGCTTATCTCAAGATTAATTTTCTATACACAGTATTTTACATAACACCAGGTACTATTAGGAGCATCCCTCTTGTTTTTTTCTGATAAAGAATAAAAAAATAATAAATCACAGAATCACAGGATGGTCTGGCCTGGAATGGATCTTACAGATTATCTAGTTCCAATCTCCCTGCCATGGACAGGTTCATCTCCCACTAGAACAGGCTTCTCAAAAGCCCCAACCTGGCCTTGAACACTGCCAGGGATGGGACTAAATAAAATAAAAACTTTTTTTTCTTTATTTTTTTAAGGTATGACTGTTATGGTGACAGAAAGAGCTTTATGGATGACAGCTAGGTTGAAGAGAAGCATGACCTCATTCTCACCACATAAAGACAAGGATGGGATTTTTGGTGCTGTGTTTGTCTTTGGAAGTGTGAACATTTTGTGTTGCTAGGAATAGGTGGGTATTTATTGTTTTAGGCTCCCATCCATCCACTGATACTATCAGAACCAGGCTTATGGTTTCATAGTAAGTGATGTATATCCACATTTAGACCACAAACTGTGTTTATCTTTTGCTGAAAGATATCATCAAGGACTCTGAATTTTTGTTCTTAATGATTAGAGCATCTGTATAGTATCATGCCCTGCAACAAAAATTGTTCTGATGGCATTTATAGTCTACTTATTTAAATACAAAGCAAGAAAAATATTAGAATTAAAGAAATATAAAATACTTGTTTGCAATATGCTGTACAAAAAGATTTCCCTCTATTTTTTTTTTAATTTTCTAGGTTGATTTAAAAACCCCAAACAAAATACTGAAGCCAACCAAACAACCCCCTCAACAAAAACAACAACAAAAACGTCACATAATCTTCCTTTGTTTTTATCATCAAAGTGTTTTCCATTCTTTCAGCTTTCATTAAAGATGAAAGGAAAACAATATGTGCGTAGGGTGAAGTTTACCAAAGTCTCATCTACCCTTAGTGTCAGGTTTTGATATGGTTTCAAATGTCACTATTTATCAACACACGATGGCAGTAGTGGTCCATGAAATTATTAGCTGATGCTGTACATAATTGAAGAAAAATCTGCCTATGGCCTTTTTTTCTACAGATAGCAACAGTCTCTGCCTATGAATATTGACAGCTCTGAGCCCAGCTTTACTGAGAAAAAAAAAAGAAAAAAAAAGAAAAATAAAAAAGAAAAGAAAAGGGAGGGGGAAAGAAAAAAAAAAGGGAAGGTTCACAGTCTTTTCTTGATCAAGGTGACTCTAGATGTTATCGCATGTACAGTTTGTGATCAGTGCTTTCATTAACCTCAATGACTTTTGGAAAGCTTTCTGGCTTATAATATTAACTGTAGCAGGTTCTGATTGTAACATTTTGGACATCTTCTTAAATCAAAGATTTCTCTAGCAAGCCATTTAGCTAATAATGTTCCCTTATCTGTGATCAGTTTTGAGTAAGATATCAAAAGTGCTTGCTGGAGAGCCATATTGACTAAGCAAATACAATTTCTTTTAAACTTCATTGCCGCTTTATTTTCATAGCATCAAGGAAAAGTCTTTTAGACAGGCAGCTTAATCCTCACAATTATGAGTTTGATTTAATGTCATTACTTGTCTCCTTGTTGAACACTAATAGCTTCAGCCTTTCTGCAGAATATGTGTTCATGGATTTACTTTCAGGTGAGGTCTTTAATAGAAACTAGGCATCAGCTCCTTGTAACTTAAAGTAATGACATGGTTGAGATTCTCATTGGTCTCCAAGTCGATTCTGTGGATGAAGGAATATTTGTACTGGTCAATGCATGGTTCTGCTGAGGTAACCCTGCATGCTTCCCAGCTCCAGAAGCCAGTAGCAGAAATAGCTGCATCACTCTAAAAAACCTGAGTTAACAAGATTTACTAAGAAGATCTCAAGCACAAGATAGCTCTACTGTTTCAGATACCTTATGTTCTCCCTGCAGTGTTCAGTTCCCCAGACCAAAAAATTATTTACAAGTTCTTAATTTCTCCTGTGATAGTCCTTGCAGACACTCTTAAAAGATATCAAGCAGACAACTGCTGCACTGAAGATAAAATATATGAAATGTAATAGCAATCTTTTCTTTTAAAATCAGCACTAGTTTTACTTTTGTGATTCACTAATAGGAGTTTTTGTATTCCCAGCAGAGGCCAAGTGGCAGAAATTACCCCTGAAGAGACAGGGCTCTGTTCACTTCTATGACTTTGGTATGTGTCCGGGCAGGAATAGTAGAAAGCTGTAGCAGATTGGCCCATACATGATTTAAACATGTAAACTTGGCATTGCTGCTAACCTCTGAACTGTTATCTGAAGTGGGAAGAGCAGCAACTGTATTACCTCTGATAACACTCTAGTGTGGTAAGGGAAAGCGCACACACACACACACAGAGAAAAAAGGAAAATATAGGCACAAAACCTGTGAACTCCCTGGGTAGATTTTCACAACTGAATAAGGTCTGCATTAGATTAGTACAGGTGACCATTACACGAGAGAGGGAGCTCTGGTCTGTGATTTTGGAGGTTTCTTCCAAGGCAAAGTTTAGAGAGATTATATTCCATTTAGTATTTCTTGACTTCTGGAGCACAATAGTTGTTTTTTATTTACAGTATACCCTTTTCTTGCTCCTTGATCTGAGATTATCTTGCAAAACAGTCTTGATATTGCAGGTTTGCACTATAAAATAGTCCTGGAGACCAGACATCTAAACATCCTTTGTAAAATCCTTTGTAAAATTGAGGTGCGCCATATTCTTCATGATTAGCAAGTTTTGCCATCTCCAACAGAATTGCATCTTTCCTGAAATGGATGTGGTATGGGCAGCAAATACATCACTATGATGTGGAGTTTGACCTCTGTGCAAGAGCTCAGGGCAGATTCAACCTACTGCAGCAACTATGGAAGGGGCTTTAGTGCTCTCCCTCACCTCTTCCTCAACCTGGGATTTTTTATCTTTCCCAGAGCATGTGTTCTGCTGGGAATGTGACGAGCTGATGATGGCATGAAAGGTGGCAGCTGGATGGAAAGGAAGAATTGCTTGACAATAAAATTAAATGCAGCTAGGGTCTAAGACTTTTGGAATTTTGCTGCTCTCCCTCTGCCTTTGAGCAAGACAGAAGAGAACAAGAATGATCTGTCTCTGCTCAGTACACACTGTTTACTTCCTCTCTTGCTTCATCATATCCTGCCATTACCTCACCTCGCCTCCTTCCTCCCAGCTCAAACCATGCCAGCTTTAGTCTATCTGATGTTCTCAGTGTGTTCACTTCTAGAAATTGGCAGTGGGGGTGAAGAGTGAGCTCTCTGAACAGTTTCCATTGTCTGGCCCAACATAAACTTATAATTTTCGTTTTAAATGAGCATATATGTTCAGCTGGATGAAAGGAACTTAGATATTGAACAAATCCAGATTGTCTAGGTTGATTTGTTATGTTTAAAGGGATTTTTTTTTTTTTTGCCAAAGTCCTTCATCAACCCTTTTTCTTTGAAGTTATTTGCTGCTTGTCACCATTGAATGAATGAGCAGGTACCTATGTTGTATCTAGTGGATCTTTCCTGGGGGCTTTCTCTCTAGAAAAAAATGTATTAAAGCTCCTCCACTAAAGGAGGAGAGTTATTCAAACTATCCCAAGAGGGAAAATTTCTAATCTTTACCTGGAAAGCCTGTTAAACAGTAAAGCAGAGATTATTATTTTTGTGAATCAAGACATTAGAAATTGAGCTCCACAAGGTGATTTGTGACTTTGGTCTCTGAATCTTGGTCCTTAGTGTATGGAACTGCAAAATTTTGTCTATGTAAATATGACAAAGGGAGGTGTTGTTTTTTGGGTTTTTTTTTTTTCCCATTTTCTATGCAGAATAAAATCTATTTCTCAAATAGGTTATATTATGTGAGATTTTTATTACCCCATAATCTGTCAGGCAAGTTTATCAGAGATACAGAAAACAGCTTTGGGTCTCATTACCATTACAAAGACAAATTATTGCTGCAAAAATATAGATAGGTTATGGGAGAGTAATCTGATACTTGAGACTTGAAAGAATAATATTTAATTAAGATAAAACCCAATAAATAATCTATTGTGTACACATATTTTCTTTTTATTTCTTTATTTACCATGTAATAGTTAGAATTTATATGTAAAATTATTTAACTTTAGAATTCATACATTAGATCTAAAATCACCAAAAATTTGGTATTTGCATTTTTTTGTAGTATTTTTCTTGATACTGCTAAATAACTTGCAGCTGGATAGATAATGAATGAATTTGTCTTTTAGCATTTCATAATCTTCTCAGTATCTCAGTAATCAATTCCAATATTAACAGAAATTTTTCCCAAATCAATGATATTTGTGAAAATTCATCTAGGTTATTGTAGCAGTGACTTAATGATTTGTCTTCAGAGATTCTTACAGCACATGACAGTCTTGGCTGCTGTCAAAGCTTAGATGAGGTTACCAACTGGCAAACGGGGTAGACACATGTATGCATAAGGTGTTTTGCTCAGGTTGATGGGATTACCATCCAGTCTGATGTCTTCAAGAGCCCTACGCACATAAGTAAAATCTCTCATTTTGCAGAAAGTATCTTCATGCATCTCTTGAATGTTGTTGTTCTAAAAGAAAACAAGTAAACAAAATAGAAGCTATCAGAATAGTTACCTGAAAGTAATTTTTTTACTCTCAACCACCATTTATGGATGTATCTTCAGTGTCTAGAGAGATACTTGCTTGAACTCAAGGGCCCAGATTGTGGCAGTAAGTCACCAACAGAGAAATCTTCCAATCAGGGGAAAATTGCTTGGCCAGTGTAAAACTTGAAAACTAAGTAACTCAAACCATGTAGCAGAGACCGGCTTTGAAGGAGGAGCCTGGTAGAGGTATAGAGCATTTTTATTTCCAATTAAGAGCCTTATTGTGAAAAATTTGTTCCATGGTAGGCCAGTCCAAAAATCATAGAAACATAATTATCATCCTGACATCTTAATATGCCTCAACATGCGAAGGTACAACTCTGAAATCTGATATATGAAAATTTCTTTCCCCCAGGCCCTCTCACATTAGTTTAACTCACATCCATTAGCATCTGGGAAAATTGAATGCTTTTGTTTTTATTCCTTTGATTTAAATTGCTCTTACAGCCTTATATTCACTGAGCTTTCATTTTTGAAGCAAAGCATTCTCAACAATGCATTGTTGGAATACAGCATTGTCAGGAAACTGGGACTAAAAATTTCATCACCTAAAATGAGGACTGTCTGAAAATTTTTCCCTTCTCCATTCCTTTGCTAGTCAAAAATTGGTGTGGAAAAAGTTCAGTTCACTAACTTTTTCTGTAGCACATAGCACTGAATATTTAATTTACAGGTACAAATATGTAAAAAACAAGTCAGCTAGCAGGCAGAGAGATTCAATAAATTTTCTTACTGAAAGATAGAGGTTAAATGATGTGAGGTACATTATGTTACTTACTGAAAGTTTTTTCTGTATGATGTAATAAATGAAAACGTCTGATAAACAAAACTGTAAATTGGTACAAGACCAGATAAAGAGAAAGAAGCAGAGTTGGAAAAGTTAAAAAGGAAGAATTCAGAAAAAAACATATTAGATAAGAGTAATTCTAGAATTTGATTTTTGAAAAATATTGTATTACAGATTCTGAAAATTAGCTGAGCTAAATTTTACTTCTTTGAAAGACTGCAATCACTAGCTAATTTTATGTTTCCCATAGCTTGTTTAGGCAAGCAAGAACACTTTTGGATAAAAAGAAGAAACACTGCAAGACAGACGTTTGCCCTTCTCAGTTGTGCATACTATTTAAGCATAATATAAGGAGCCATTTCTTTTGTAGCCTACCTGAAGATGAAGAGCTTGGAGGTTTTCAGGGAGTGGCAATGGAATATGATCCAAGTTATTGTCAGTGATATAAAGATGCTGCAGTTCATCCAGATTCTGGAGGAAGATGGATGAAACAGGGGGAAATGACAGACATATTTGAAAATCTCTAGCAAGTAAGTTTGAAATCTATCACTGCAATGAACACCACTGGATATCAAAATATCTTGTTTCCACCTAATATGGTGAAAAAACATAATACAAAGACAGTAATCAACTCTAATTTGCATAGACTGATAATGTTGCTGATAAGGGTTAGGTGTTTGCATTAAAATGAAGGGGAAACATGTTTTTCAAATATCTACAAAATTATTAAAGATGCAATTTTAATGATAATGTTTTCTTTCTTTTGTGACAAGGCTACTCAATTTTGCAGAAATGTATTGTGTTGAAGCAAAGTATAACTGTATAAGAAATGCCTGAGTATGTATGCCTGAGTTTGCCTGAGAAAAATACATTTCTCATTTCATTTCAAAAGATAAATATTTTTCTCCCTTGAATTGTTGGAGGAATGAGTGCTGAGAAGTCTGGCAGACACCATAGCTAGGCTGCTCACAGTGATCTTTGAAAGGTCACAGAGATCAGTAGAAGTGCTTGAGGACTGGAGGTAAGCCAGTGTCACCCCTAACTACAAAAAGGGCAAGGAGGATCTAGGAAACTACCATCCAGTCAGCTTCACCTCAATCCCTGGAAAGGTGATGGAGCACCACATTCCAGAGACCATCTCAATCCCCAGGTATGACAAGAAGGTGATCAGGAGTAGTCAGCATGGAAAGGTAAACCATGCATGACCAACCTGATTGCATTCTAAAATTAAAAAAGTACCAGAATGGATGAGAAAAGAGCACTCAGTATTTCCTACCCTGACTTCAGCAAGGCTTTTCATGCTTTGTCTCATAGTATACTCTTAGCAAATTCGGGACGTGTGGACTGGAAGAGTGGAGAGTGAGGTGGATTGAGAAGTGACTGAATGGCAGATCCCAGAAAGACATAATCAACGGCACAATCTAGTGGGAGTTCTGCCACTAAGACTGTCCCTCAATGTTCAGTGCTGGGCCAGTATTCTTTAACATGTTCATCAATGATTTGGGTGGAGGGACAGTTGCCTCCTCAGCATCTGTATCAAGTACACTGATAGCACAAAGCTGGAGGAGTCATCAGTGCCCCAGAGGGCTGTGCAGCTCTCCAGAAGGACCCCAACAGGCTGCAGATATGGGCCAAGAAGAACCATTTGAAATTCAACAAAGGCAAATGCAGGGTCCTGCACCTGGTAAGTGATAACACCACACAGCAGCACAGGCTGGGGCTGATCTGCTGCAAAGCAGCTCTGCAGAGAACGACCTGGGGGTCCTGGTGGACAGCAAGTTGTCCATGAGCCACCAATGCCCTTGTGGCCAAGAAGGCCTGGGGTGCATTAGGAAAAGCATTGCCAGCAGGTCAAGGGAGGTAATCCTGCCCCTCTACTTAGCCCTGGTGAGGCCCTTCTGGAGTCCAGTCCTGGGCTCCTCAGACAAGAGAGAGACATGGAGCTCCTTAAGCAGATCCATCTGAGGGCTACAAAGATGATCAGGGAACCGGAGCATCTCTCTTAAGAGAATAGGCTGCACTTCTAACCACATCCTCTGGAGAGAGGAACTGTGTTTTCCCATCACACCCAAACTTACTTTAAATGCCTCATTTGGTATCCCTCTGCGACCAAGCCTGTTCTTACTAACATCAATGAACGTTAAGGTAGACGGTAACTCAGGGAGTTGCCTTATCCTATTATCACGGAGCACCAGCTCCTGAAGTTGGGGCAATCTTCGGAAAGCATCCTTGTGGATATCTGATATGAAGTTTGCAGTCAAATCAATCCTCTTTAAATGGTCTGGCAGAGAAATAAGATACAATAGACTTGTAAAAATGTATTTCTGAAAATTTAAAAAAACCCTGTCTGTCATTCTTTATACATCTTTCAACAAAAGACTTCAAAGTTGAGTTTTAAGATTTTGGTGTGTTTGGGAACTTTATAAATTATTATCTTTTGGAAAAATGACACTTAAAGGGAAATAAATGTATTTATTACTACCTTGTTTCACAATCCTTTATGTAAACACTTACCTGTATGTAAGAAATTTGATATATTGACTTCTTTATAAAATACACTCAAGCACTTTTTCCAATTGAAAAAAAAAATTGAATATATGGGGGGTTTTATTACTTTTCTAAAATGACTGCAAGTAACAGCAAAAAGATCAATGATCATTGTTATTTGTAGTAATTCAAAAGTTTGAGAATATTCATCTAATATATGGACCTTTATATTCCAGAGTAGAAAAATGCATGTACCTTTGAAATTTACCATAATCAAACATAATATAAAAATATATCACTATATTTTTGGTTGTTATGAGCCAAAAATAACCAAAATTAAAGCTAATTTCAATAATTCTCCTATCCATACTTAAGTTAGCAAAGTCATTTCTGCTGATCTTCCTGATTCTGTTATAGCGTGAATAGAAATACGTGGTTTTCTTAGGCAATGGTGGAACAGCATCAAGCTCACGATCGTCACAGTAGACTGTGGTCCCTAGGCAAGTACACAAGAGGCAAGTGGGAAGACCTATCAAGGAATTTAAAAGAAAACACTTTGTTAGAAAAGACATGTATAAAAATCATGCATAAATTACTACAATGAAATGCTCACATAGGCACCTAATGATCAGACTATGTTTATGGTAAAGTTCACTTATCCTGCTTTGATCACCAAATCATATAATTGCAACAATGAAGTGATTAAATTATTTTAAAAATGAATTTAATTTTCTCCCTGTGTCTAGAAGAACAATTAAAATGTTCTAATATACTGTTTCACAGACTATAATAGAATATTTGGTGACAGCAACCAGCCAGAAGTTGATTTCCCCTTAAGCTAGCCGGTGTATACTTCCATCTAGAGGAAGGAATAATAGCTAAGGAATGATGTTTTCTATTTAATCTGTCTCTCTGTCATGCTCTTTCTCTCCTCTCCCTCCTTTTTTATAATTCTTTCTACCTCTCTCTCTCTCTCTCCCTCACATTTATTATTAAACAAAATCCATCCTATTGACTCTGGCATACAGTCTTGTTTGCATCTTAATTCAGGCAGAGGCATCCCAATAAAAATTTTAATAACAAGATTGTAACATTTGTGACACTGACTTTTTGATACATCTTTTCCTTGATTATGAGTATATATCAGGATATCTGTTTATCAGCTTTTAATCCCATAGAAATACTTTTCTGTTTCATGTTTTCCTCCTCTTTGTAGCAGATGGGGTTGTTTGCTTTTGTTACTTATAGAATAGTAGGATAATTCAGGGATAGGAAAATGTTTTTCTTGCAAATTAGTTTTTCCTCCAGATGTGCCTACATGAGAGATGTGTCTTCTTAATCTGCCCCAATTACCTGTAGGTCATTGAGGTGCCTTTTGAGGCAAGATTAAAGAATCACTAACCAGAGTATTCTTTTTTATTTATGTGATGATCCCTACTGGGACATCCAGGGACACAATTTCTGGAGAGATAAGGATTTTTTCATGCTTTCCTTAAATTTTTCCACAGGACAGATTAAATTGGCTGCACAGAAGAGGTCTGACATAGGGAAAAAAAAATATTCACACCTTGAACTCTTCCAGCAAATCTAGGCCTAAATAATTATAGAGTTAAGGATTGCTGATATTTTTTCATAATATTGCAATATAGTACCATAGTATTGGGAAAAGGTTTCACCCTGTCCTATTTTTGATCTTGGATGAGTAGTATTTTTCACCTATGTCTGGTGGACACTGAAAAAAAACAGAGGTAGGGGAAGGATTCAAAAAGATATCAACAAGAAAAATGAGCTCGGCTTAATGTTAGTGAGCCTTATAGTCTTCTATTCAGTACCAGGCCAATAGCAACAACATCTGACAGGAAAATGTGTTGCTAAAAAAAGGAAGACACAAGAGAAATCTGATTTGATATATTACTGTCTTGAACATTTCTTTAGTTGATGCACTACTTGATTTGCATTCAATACTCAAAAATATTGACAGATATAGAATTCATCATATATAATTTTACAGGAATTATTGTAACATCTTGTAATTTTCATAATTGAAAAAAAGTATGACCCCTTTTTGTCCCCTTTTTTTTCTGAAACCTCCTGGGAAGTTGTCATTCAATTTTTATTTGTTTTTACAGTGTATATTTTTGCCTGGTCAAGCTCACTGTGATATGTACCAAAACTAACACTATGAATTATTAACTTCACTGAATACACAATTTTGCAAGCAGGAACTATGGGGTTTATATTTGGATTTGTGGCTTTGTTTTTTTTGTTTTGTTTTGTTTTTTGGGTTTTGGGGTTTTGTGTGGGTTTTTTTGTTTTTTGGTTTTGTTTTGTTTGTTTGTTTGTTTGTTGGTTGGTTTTTGGTGTTTTTGTTTTTTGTGGCTTTGGTGGGTTTTTTTCTATTTAATTTTTCTTCTTTGGCACTCAGCTGTGCTGTTGAACATAGTAAAAAGAAAGACTTTCCTGTTAGTGTATGTTGATCACCATACAAAACAAAGATCTCTCACAGTAATAGATAACTCTAGTGAGCTTTACCTACTATAATGTAGAGGAGTTTCTGACAATTGCCAAAAATTAGCAGTGCAAAATTTGTATGGGAGAGGGACAGATTATGTTTTGCAATTTTAATTCCCCTGCAAGATTTATAAAGCTCTTATTTCACTATGGATAGTCAGAAGAATTGAAAATCATTTGTACTAAAAAGTCCTGAGTAGCTCCCTTTCCTTAAGTTTTTCAGTTTATATTTTTCATGGTTGAAAGGTCTTCGACATTTTAATTATACCTCGTATGAATACATTTATAAAAACATAGCAAATCATTTTAGGTAAAGACAGTTGATAATTATATTGAAATATAAGACAGAAAAACAAGTACTGGTAGCATTGCCAACCATTAGCAAATTTTCAAGTTGTAAATCCTCACTGGCACAGTTGTTTTCACAATTAAATAGTATGGAAACCTTTTGACTAGGAAGCTATCTGGCTTTGGAGCATTCAGGATAGGTATATTGTATCTTTCTTCAGTAAGAGACACACAGAAATTATGTACTCCATTTTTAGTAAAAAAAAAAGAAAATAAAATGAGCTTGCTCAAAATCAAAGCTACATACAAAAAAAAAAAAAAAAATCACTTTCCTACTAACCGTCTTGAGTCTGGGGTCCAAGAACCCCTGACCCCTGTGCTGAGGACCCGTCAATTAATTTTGGCGTTGATGCTTCATCCTCAGTGTCCTCTGTCAATGGTGCAGAAGAATAACTCTCTTGAATTACAGAAGGTAGTTCTGTCCCAATATCTGTCTGAGGAAGATTAAAAAGAAATGTTGCTGTTTACTTCCCTTGGAAACTGTTTCTCTTCCAGTTATTCATATTCTCCCACTAGAGGTCACATATTTTCTGAGGTTTAGTGCTTGAACTGCATTTTATCCAAGAGCTATAATGAATTCTGATTATGTATAAACAACACATGAAAATCCGACATACTTATTCCCTTTTTATCTCAGTGTTTTGATTTTTTTTTTATATGCCCACATGCATATACATCATTACTGAGAATATATACTAGCAAAATTATTTTTGCATATTTATTTAAAGATAAATTAGATTTGTGCTAAAAATTGATAAACTCTGTGTGAAAAATGAAAATTTGCTGTGAAATATTTAACAGATGCAAGTCATTTACCATAAAATTGTTAATTGTACCATCATAAATCCAAATTAAATATAGATGTGTAGACTCTGCTGAGAACACTAACATGATTTAAAAAATAGTACTAAATAATTCTGAAGATGATTTGAAAATATTACTAAATAATTGTGAACTCCAACTTCACATACAACTTTCTAATATGTTAAAGACTCTGGTTAACTATATTAATTAGTAGCCATATTATGTAGTATGAAAAAATTATTTTAGATAAAAAGATTGGATAAAACCTTGGGTTTAAAACACTTACAAAATTTGGAAGACCCTTGCGTGGAACTAGAAACCATTTTCTTTTGTCCTTCATTCCACATAATTAATCAAAGCAGTAAATTTTGTCAGGTTAGCTTTAATTCTAAGCATGCATTCTGTTGTTTTTCCTCTATGATAATTGGGGATAAAAATTAAGATGCAGCAATTTTCTTGCACCACATCAGTGCTCATAAAAAGGGTATTGCAGACTTGCCAGGCTTGTTGTGGAGAAATCTATGTTAGCAAAGAGGCAGTTGTTTCCTGTTATCACTCAGACATAGTTATGTGATTTTTGCGAGCTACTTTCCCACTGCATCTTCATTTCCCCACATGTAATAGTATTGTTCAACAGAACCAGAGCCCCTCTTGAAAGTGCACTCTTTATTCTTTAAATCCAAAACTATTAATTAGTGTCATTATAGAGTTTTGCACATTTGAGGTGCTGCTAAACATGTAGGCAATGCATTTAACCCTGTGGAGCTGCACCCCTGCGTTGCTCCCTTTTTTCTTTTCCTAAGGCACAGCCAAATGTAGGAATGTTGTCACAGTATCATTGTTCCAAGTGCAAAGGCACCAAAGCCCAAAATTCTGTTCAGTTTTCATCCACTGAAGATTTCTAGCACAACACCACCTCAAAACTATTGAATCTTGAGTCTCTCAACTGACCAAGTATCTCCTTTTCTGAGACCATCCCATAGCTACTGCTTTCTTTGCTGTCTCCAAGAAGTGCCAGTTGTTGAAATCAATCACAGTGGTGTTCATAAATTCGAATTGTAAAAGACAGGTAAAGAGTAATTGCATCCAACTGGCCAAATAGTTAGATTTTTCAAAATTTGATTTTGTATGTAGACTGTAGAAGTTAAAGGAACTAAACCACCTGATATCTGGATTCCAAGCACAGGCAAAGCTTTGCTGTATTTGATCCCTATTTGAATCTCTTTGTATCTGTATATATCTCTCTCATATGTAACCAGCTGCTCAAGGTATATAATTCTGCCCTTCTACTCTGTTCTTGTGAGACCCCATCTGCAGTGCTGTGTCCAGCTCTGGAGTCCGCAGCACAAGGAGGACGTGGGCCTGTGGGAGCAAGTCCAGAGGAAGGCCAAGAAGATGAAGACAGACTGAGAGCATTGGGGTTGTTCAGTCCAAAGAAAAGAAGGCTCTAGGAAGACCTTCTTTTCTTTTAAATTAAGTCTCTAAGCTTTTAAGTACCTAAAGGGGACCTACAAGAAAGCTGGAGAGAGACATTTGAAAAGGACATATAGTGATAGGACAAGGGGGGATGGCTTGAAGCTGAAACTTTTATATATTCATCAAATTCTTTACTGTGATGGTGCTGAGGCATTGGAAATCATTGCCCAGAGAAATTATGGATTCCCTTGCTCAAGGCAAGGTTGAATGGGGCTTTGAACAACCTGGGATAGTATAAAGTGTCCCTAAACCTTGGTTTAGGTTATATAATGGCAATAGGTTCAAATATTTTATATCAATTATTTTCACTGAAGACAGAGGACATGAAAGCAATACAAACCCAATAAGCACCCTGAAGCACACAGGCTCGGATTCTGACTAAGAATGTTTTAGGTCCTCTGGATATTCTTTAGTTGTATTCCACTAAGCCGCAGATACTGTTACTAATTGGAGTTTATGGATAAAAATGCCCCAATACAGTTACCAAGGTCATAACCTCATGAAATGAAAGGTAATCAAATAAGCAAGATGACCTTCAGCTGAACTGAGTAACTCGAGTTGATGTAAGCAAGAGTAAGGATGTACCTTGTCATTTTGTGCAGACAAATACACAATGTTACCATCTGCAGCACTGACAGTAGACAGCTTAACCAGGAATGGAGTTGGGGACAAATCAAAAGAAGGCTTTGGGAACAAAGGAAATGGGACAGCTGTTCTCCGAATGGAGGAAGCCTAGAGGGAGAGATACATTCCAGACCTTCATTGACCCAGGTTAATGCTGCACTAAAGTTCTTGCACATGCTGTCTACTTCTTCACCAGATTTGTGGAAATCAGATAAGAATCCCTCTTCTGAACTTTGAAATTAAATCCAGAGATTTTAAGATCTGTCAATGTATTTATATGCAATTTTTGTTCTACTGAATGTAATATTCTGGCAAAGAGTTATTTTCAAGACAGACATTGTAAATAGCCTTAAGACCAAAGATAATTTTCTTTTCACTTGTTATGGGATTTGGACCATTTATGTTGACTGCCACCTCTTTGCATATTTGGGACATATTTTATGGAACTTACTATCTTGGGATTTGTGATTTGTTTTCTGAGGGTTCTTGGTTGATTTGTCACTGTAGCTGTTGGGTAGCAAAGCAGAGGTGTTAACCGCCAGCACTTCCATTTCTACACTGTTATCTCTTACTGTAGGATGTTACCTAGATTTGTAGATACATAGTTGAAAGTCTCCCAAGAGTTTCCCTGCAAATGCATAAGCCTGGGGTTTAAGAAAATTGTTCCTAGTAGTTAGCATTATCTATTCAGTCTCCTGCAGTTGTGAGTGTCATAAGAAAACAAAAATTATTGACGTTGGCTTAATGATGTTGCAATTTTTATACTTGTAACAGAGCAGGAGTTCACTTTAATATGTGTTTTACATACCAGACCCAGAGCATGAGCAATATTTTCTTGCTGTACATAACTTGCACTTTAACCAGTGACCTAAAGGTAAAAGTCTGTTTCCCATTATTTGCCATCTGATCCATGTAGCTTCGTATCTTTTATAAGTTTGATAAATCATGCGAGATTGTAAAAAGAAAAAGATGTTTCTTGGACTATATACTGCACAGAATAATCCCTCATCTTCCAGATGTTTGTTTATTTTTGGCAACTGGACTTTACAAAAAAAAAAAAATTGAAACATAAATTATTGTGTATCACTTAATGGCATTATTTTCCATAGGATTTTTTGGAGCAACCTGGAATTAGTCAGGGAGTGGACTTGTATTTCATTTGATACTTTAAGAAATACTCTGTGAAAAATCACAAAGGAGGAAGAATGTTGTAGAGAAATACAGTAAAGTATGTTTCTCTTTGCCAATAGCTACAAGTCTTCAAGTAATAATCTGCCTTCCAAGACAGATTTATTATATGACATAAGAAAAAACTGAAGGGGTATCACATCACCTATCTTTAGACATCTATGTGGTTAATAGTTACCCTACTCTCTCTTTAGAATCAGTCAAGAGATTTAGAAAATACCGGTGCAGATTAGTCCCAGAGCATGATATCTTTCCTAAGATTGCATGGACTACCTACTTTTTTCCCCATCCTGTATTTATCCAATGTGACTCAATTTTCTAATGGGTGTTCTTAGTGTGGTTGGCCAATTCAGAGGCACTTTCGGACCAGGCAGTTACAAAAGTCAAGAAGGCAGAAATCAGAACACATCAGTAAGTGATAAAATGCAATTGGTAAAATACAACTTGTAACTTGCCATCCATAGGCTGCGCACTTAGTTTATGTTAGCATAGCTTCATAGTCAATACAGAATGACACAAAACTTCTGAAAAGCAGCCCCAGACATTGGCTACAGAAATTCCTTTTAGAATGGGTTCTTTAGGTGTCTGTATCTCACCATTCACAGTAAAGGACACGAGACAAACAAGACTAGGAAAGGCTCAGAAGTTAATTTATATGTCTTTTTTACGTGTGTATTTTATATCTACATCTTTTAGGATCGAAGCTGATGTATTACATGTGATAAGTTTAAATCCACAGGAGAATGTGAAGTGTTTTACTGCAAACAATACATTTATTACACAAATAAAAATTCAAAACTTCAATAGAGGCATTTTAACCTTGAAGGGACAGTTGTTCCACACAATGACCCATCAAAAGGAACTGGTCTCTCTCATAGCTGTTGTAAAACTACCAAAGGCTTAGAAAATGTCTAATTATGGTAGAAGTTATTCATACAGTCATAGAATGGTTTGGGTTGGATGGGAATATAAAAATCATCTATTTCCAACCCCCTTGCCATGGGAAGGGAGGTTTGTTTTCCTTTCCAAAACTGGCGTATTCTTGTTCTTGAAATTTGTGTTTAAAGACTTGTTTTCTCCTATTGTTCTATCTTAAATGCAAATAGAATTGTTAGTCACTGCTGACAAGTGAATAACAAGAGCAGTAGTCAAAACCTTTCTGAAAAATGAGAAAAATTCCTGTTTGGGGATAAAGCCTAAAATGGTAAGTTTGATTTTCTTATGAACTATGTGGCCATGTGACTTGTAATTTACTGTACCAATTAACAGGGTTTCTTAAAAAGTTATATGATGCTTTGAAAAAGTATATGATGTTCTGAAAAGTCATATATTCACTTTGAAGTCTCTTATCTAATCAGATACCTTCAACAAAGATAGGAACAGCAGTGTAAGCTTCTCTCAACTCTGCAGAATAGTAAGAGTGAGTTCTTGTTCAAGTGTGGCTCCTCTTCCTATGTGCTACGCCAACAGGAGAGACAGCTTGTGTGTATGCACACAGACATGAGCAAATGCGTGTATGAAACTCAAGTTCTAAGATTGTGCAGGCACCAAAATGCCCTATTATTAGTTTGATTCAAATTCAACAAGCTATGAACTAATGCTAATCAAAATGCATCAAATATTAGACTTTCACTGTATTTCTTTCTAAATATTTTGTGAATCATACTTTACAGCTCACCTCTTGTATAAACAGATCCAGACCCATCTGTATTTAACTCCCTTGCTTTCCTGCCTTTTCATTGCTAGGCAAACCATTCTTAATTAATTGCTCCTTTGCTTTTCAGCCTCACTGATAGCCTATCTTAGCAATGAAAATATTTTTCTGATGCTCCTATATTTTTACTTATTTTTCTAACTTAGTTTTTCCTGCCTAAAGAAAAATTGACTGATTATGTTTAACAGACACTGTGATAAAATCACAGTGCCATTTTATTAGGCATTAGTAGCTGATATACATAAGAATCTCTCTCCACAATCAGCTTTTCTCAGACCTTTTCCAAACAAAGCTTTGGTTTCAAAGAGGGGAGAAAGTGAGAAGCTCACACAAGAATTCCTTTGAGAGTCTGGTTTGATTCTATTAATTTTAAAGAAGAAAATCTCTCTTTGTGTATGTTTTCAGAGCTGCTGGGAGACCTAGTCTTGACTGAGGCCTCTGGACCTTATCATGACATAAATATTAATTCAAAATACTAATGAACTGTAAAGAAAAGGGAAGATATGTCAGCTCATGTTTATGCTGTTGTTACTGTCAGAATATAAATCCAACACAAAGCTTGTACACTTATGGTGATATTTCTTTGCTGTATCTTTCTCCTTGAGGACCTTGGAGTTCTTTCCTTGATAACAGGCTTTTCTTTTACACTGCCTTTTTTTAGCCATTATCTATGAAAGAGTCGATACTGCTATCTTAATGTCTCGATGCACATTTTAGTTCTGAGTGATACGTTACTTAAAGTTTGTCCAGTTATAATTTCTGTTTGGATGCAAAGCATTAGCTAGGTCTTCTGTGTCTCACTAACCCAGGATCTCGGAAACCACAGATTTTATAATCTATAATGTCACCTAACATGTGACAGTGCATAGTTTTGATTAAGGATTCAATACAAGTAACTCACAGCTACAATTACTTTCCCCATGTAAATATTTGCATTAAAAAATTATTCCATGTATATATTAAGTAACCTTTCTCAACCTTAAGAGTATTCTAGAATCTATGACAAAAATAGACTTCAGGTGGAAGAATATCAAGAGCCATTATCTAGAAATGTTTTCAGAAACATACAAGAAACAATACTTCCAGAGTACGAGAAGTAGCAAAGTTACAAACTTGGACTCAGTCACTCTCAGTTAACTGTATTAAGATGAAATTCTCATACTAAGTCTGAAACAGATGTCAACGGTTCATCAAAAGTTATTTGAGGAAGGTAGGTATATGGAGTCAGGCTGGGATGGAATTGGCTTTCCCCATGGCATTCCTGAGTGCTGTGCTTTGTGTTTGCAGCTGAAAAGGTGTTGATAGAGCACCAGTGCTCAGCGACTGCTCAGCAGAGCTGGCACAGCACCAAGGCTGTCTCTCCAACATTTCCCTCTCACCAGTAGGGCAGGGGTGGTCGAGATCTCAGGAGGGGATACAACCAGGACAGGTGACCAAGGGGAGCAAAGGGATATTTGATATGGCACCTGGTCAGCAATAAAAGCTGAGACAAAGGGGGCAGCGAGGGCAAAGGGGGGTAGGCTTTATTGTTAAGGTGTTTGTCATCAGGAGCACCTGCTACACATACTCCAGTCCACTTCCCTGGAAGTCTTTGGCAGTCACCTCATGGGAAGTGGAGAATAAATCTTTTGTTTCTCTTTGCTTCTGCTTGCAACCTTTGTCTTTCTTCATTTAACTGCCTATATGTCAACTCACAAGTTTTTAACCTTAATTTGTTCCCCTGTCTCTCTGAGAGGGGTGAGTGAGAAAGCATCTTGATGATCACACGCAGCACGCTAAGGTCAACCCACCTCAACAGGTATCCCAAGACCATGATTCATGCTTGTCTTGGAGCATGGTCTTGGGATGCCAAGCCTAATTTTATCCAGATAGAATGAGTGGAAAGAATCCCTTTCTAATTATCTTTAGGTCTTTCCTCGCTTTGGTGATTATACATCAAATGTGTACAGGACCTAATGGTCTGGAAAAGGACATGCTGACAGAGGTGTTTTAGTTTAACTCCTTGAGGTGCACAGGTGATTAATTCACATTGAAATTAACAGCAGTAGCACACTAAAGGCATCTGAAATACTAGAACTGGTCAGTCTCCTGGACCTTCTGTAAATCAATTGCATACACAACCTTGGTAAAATTTGCATTTAGCCAATGAGTCTAAAAATGAGTTAAACTGAATGACTACTATATGCACATAAATGAATTTTAAAATCTTACATTGAAGACAGCAACAACAGAAAACGCTATTTGACTCTTATCTCCAGTGTTTCAGAAGTCTGAAGACATAATTCAGAGCTCTCTAAAGGGAAATTCAAGTCTTAAAGAGTTACTGCACACAGGCTAGATCTGTTGAAGGTCTGCTGTTTGTCTGGGTCTCTGTGGTATTGCTCATCATGTAAACTATGCATAATATAAACTAACCTGTGACCTTGAATAAATATTGAATTTTACACATAGACCCACTTGTGTTGTTCACATCATTATGACAACAGGATTTTAAGCATTAAAGTCACAATCACAATCACGAAATCAAGTGTATTCTGCTTAAAACTTGAATTACATCAATTATATTCAGTAATTAAAATATAACTTGCGAGACTGATATGCCCTATCAAATAATACACTGACATATCTATAACATTTTCTTGATTTCTATAGCACTGACCACTCATATCTCCTGGGATATGGGGAACCATGAGTGCTTAGGATTCTCTTAGGTGGCACATGGTATTAGGAATGCAAGCAAAAAAAATAAATATTTTGGCTAAAAATCTATGAAAAAAGGCTCTCACAGGGAGGTCCATCCATATGCAAAGAAAAACTCTGTTCAGCTGATGTGATGGATGAACTGCACCTGATGAATTTTAAAAAGGCTATCTGAAGAGCTCAGCAATGGAAGATAATCCTGCTCTGGAAAAGAAGCTAACCAGTTTACCTTGACTCTGCCTATTCCATGCCTTCTAAAAAGAAAACAACCTGTGTTGGGATCTCTTGTATCTTTTCTTGTTGGGTGCAACATCAGTCCCCCTGAATTTCCTTTCAGCTGGAAAAGAACATCAAAACTTTCCTTTATCCTTCATTAAGAAACTTGGAAAGGGTCACCCCATGTTTTGGTGTTATAGGACCTCACAGAAAGAACAGAGCACTGGAGAACCCTACCTACATTTAATGCATTACTAAGAAATCTGTTTGAATGAGAAAAACTTAGTGATGAGGCACATTCAAAATAACTTCTCCCATTTCTGAGAAGGAAGTAATTTCTGTAGGAATGATAAAGGCTTCATTTCTAAAAGCAAAGAGAGACAGAAATTATGTTTTATGAATCAATGTGAAATAGAGTACAGCAACTAAAATTGGTAGTGACTTTATCAGGAAAGCAAGTTCAAGCAAGATGAAGTAGAGCATAAGAGTGGCACAAGGGAAACAACCCAAAGGCAAGGTAAGATCCTTACAGCAAAGTTCTTCTCAATCCCTCTTGAAATTGAATGTTGAAAATTTATTTCCTACAAATTATAAGGTTCTGATCTTAGTGCTAAATTTAAGCTTATTTTTATCTCTACAGTCCTCCTATTTTGGAACACAGTTATTATTAAATTGTCTCTGTCCTTTGATTTCAAAGCTGTTATACAATTTCTGTCTCACGTGGATGAAAGAATATCTCCTGTCCCTCCTGCTGTAATCATGAATCTTTCAAAAGATTGCATTTTCATGAATTACGCATTATATGAAAAAAGTACTAAAATATTACGTATAAAAATGAAAATACCATATTATTTAAATGTTATGTTTTTGACTCAACTTCTATCATACACAATCCTGAATCACAGAGTGCTTATATTACTTTCAGGGAAGTTGTGCTGAATCAACAGGGTGAGAATAAAATTATTGTAACCTTTTAGTAATTGTAAAGAAATAAAGTATTGTAGAAGAGTAAGGAAGCATTTAAGTCAACAAGTAGAGTCCCTTGCTTCTACAGGTGACATATCTTACTGGCTCATACTGAATCAGAATTTCAGCAGCTTTATTCAGTAATTTTTCTTACTTTCCTGTGTTTAAATTCAAAGGCTTTCCCTTTCTTTTTTCTTCCTTCTGCCACTTTCCTAACAGCAATAACACTAGCATTTATAGCCTGAAATACTTGTACTGAGCATAAACCTAAGAAAACAGCATTTTACAACCTCATTTAATGGGAAATGATGGAAATCCTGCCTCAACTGCCTCCATGCATTACTCAGACAAATAAATCACAATGATGACCTCCACCAGAATTTGTGGAATTGCCTGGAGACCTGAGGAAAGCATGGTACCTTTCACCTACTCTTAAAGATTGCCACGAATAAAACCCCGATCAGAATATATTTTGGCTATGTTTGTAGGTTAGGGAAAAAGTGAATGAACTGCAAAGGCAATAGAAACCACATGAATAGATATGTCTGGTAAATATTTTCATGGCAAAGAAAAACTGATCTCTAACTACTGCAGTTATCCACCTTGAAAAGAGAATAAATTAAGTTCTAATTACCTCTATTTGGTCAGACTGCTTGTTTTCATCATAGGCAAGTGGATGAGGCAGCTCTCCAAGTGGTATGTCATAGAACTCAGAATCATAAATTATGGTATCACTTATAGGGGCAGCTCCAACAGACTCAAAGATAAAAAATCCCAGAAACACATTTACAAAGGTCTGCATTATGTTTTCTTTTCTGAAAAATAAGAAAATGGATAGATTGTAGGTACTCTGGTATTGACAAGGAATCTGTGTCTATGGTGACAGTATAATGTCCCAATACAGTACTTATATATGAAACCCACAATATTTCTGATGAATATTTCGTCTTTATTTATAGTAAGTCAGTGGTTTTATTCATGTGTAGTCCCTGCATATGAGAATTCTGCGGACTGCTTTCGCCATACTCACAGTCATATAATTTAGAAAAGACCTGTTGAATTTTATTTAAAAATAAACTGACTTCAGTGAGAAAAAGTCTGAATGATATTTTTCCCCTTTCATCTTACTTTACCTATTTCCATTGCACTTAGATATGAACTTTTGAGAAACTACAGAAAAGGTAAATTATTGTGTTACTTGTCTTTGTCACAATAAATAATCTTCTGGAATGTATAACAATGTAATAGTATATCTCTCCTCCACTATTAAAAAACTAAATGAAATCAATCAAACAAACAAAAACAAAGAACCAAACAAACAAACAAAAAAACAACCCACACCAACAACTGTCCCCCACACCAACCTATTAGAAAACATTAGAAACTCTGTTATCTCTGGATAAGTATAATCAAAGCACTTTTCATTCTCTACTTGTTTTGTCAGAACATAATTTTAATTGATGTGGCACATTTGGACTATACTTTTATAAAGGTCTTGGGCAAAAAATAATAATAAAAAAAGTGTCCTTCATAGCCCTGTGGACAGTAGAGCCAGGACTCTGAATTCCTTCATTATTCAATCAACACTGTTTTTAAGTAGTGAAAAATTGTGGTGTAGTGTATTCACCTGTTATCCTTGGAAAATAGAATTGTAAAATAGAATTATCACCCATTTAAAGTTGTATAAAATTGAATTATCACCTATTTAAAGTTCCTGAATTTTGTAAAATGGTAGAAAATTCACGCTAGGCTCAAGCACTAGTGTTTATGCATTGCCTTTTCCTTGTAAGTGATGCATTCACTATTACCATATAAGATGTCTGACACAAGGCTCTATTCAGCATTCTTTACTTACATCTTTATTTGTCTACAGTTCACATTAACTTCACCAAAAGCACAGTGATAATGAGCAATGCATGTCTAATAAACTGTGCTCCTTATGTTATGCCATGATACACACTCTTAAATATTTGATTTCAAAATTGTAGCTACTTATAATAAAGTATAAGAAATACATGAGATTTTTTTTAATGTATGTTCTGAGCAACAAGCTGAATTTTAGCTTCATGAAAAGAGGTCTTTATAAAGCTGGTTTAGGCATGAGGATATGAAATTCCTCTGGGGATGGTCAGTAACACAAGGCGTTCATTTTTCTCTCATTTTCTTTATTCAGAAAGACTTCAGCTGCTGCTGGAAGAAGCTAGAGTGACTGGGTCTTCTCTTTGAGAAAGCTCAGATGAATTTCACCTTTCAGTATTAGGTTCCAATATCGCTAAAAGTATTCTGCTTTATAAAAATAAAAAATAAAATAAAATAAAATAAAATAAAATAAAATAAAATAAAATAAAATAAAATAAAATAAATTAAATTAAAATAAAATAAAATAAAATAAAATAAAATAAAATAAAATAAAATAAAATAAAATAAAATAAATAAAAAAAATGCAATCAATCTGAAATAAGCAAGTATGCTAGAATTAGCAGGGGTTTGTCTGTCTTTATGTTTTCTGCTGCCTATTTTTGACAGAATTCATTTTGGTCCTGCTTTTCCTTTTCATGTCATTCATCCCAGATGATTCAGCTATAAAAGGTGTTATCTATCAACCCAAAATGTAATACTAACATATACAGTGTAGTTTTTCCTCTGAATAAACAATTCCTAAATAAAATATTGCTTACTATGCAAAATTATTTTCATGTCACAAGTCCTAAAAATAAAATATTTTTAAAGGGTATAAAGCTTAGTAACCATTAATTTTTGCATATATAGAGGCAAAACCAGCAAATATCTGCGGAAAAAAAAAAGGTTTGCCTACGGCTATAGTATCTGCACTGATTTTGAGGGTTTGCATGTCTCTATATCCCTTTCATGTAATATATTGGAACAGACTGTAGAAATATTGGCATCTGCAGTAGCTGCAAGATCAAATATTTTGATGAAGATTATGTACACCTCTCACAGGAAGGAACTAAGGCATATCCAGGGAAAAATAAATAGTCTCCACAATCTAGGAGTTTTGAATCAGTAGTAAGCATGATAAAATAAAACAAATACTAGTATTTCCAGCGTTAAAAATTCAACAAAAAGAGAAGTGCCAAAACTTACCTTTAGCTTCCACTGTCTCAAATGGGATGGAGTTACTCAGAATGTAGAGCCAGTGCTATTAGACCCTGACCAATGGCAGTGGCATTCAGGGACTGTGGGAGGTAGTACAGCTTCTACCCTCAGCTGAAGACATCAGCCCAGGGAGTTTCTCTGTCTTCAAACATCTTTATATATGATTTTGCTGAACTGAATTTTTGGAAGGTCAAACAAAGGTTTGTTGTAAGGAAATGGCATTAATTTCACACTACACCTTTTACCCCTTCCTCTCAAATTTCTTGCTGCTCATACCAATTTACTAATAACTCTCAGTTGTATTCTGGAATCAACTTTTTTGTGTTACCTGGTGGCCAATAAATACAAATTTGTCAGTATCCAAAATCAAGGTTGAAGCAAATTGGGTTATATATTAATATGTTTCTTATATGTAACATCTCTAATTTGTGGCTTATTATACACAATAATGTTTAATGAATTTCCAGCTACTACAGATATTATCTGGTATGTATTCAGAGGTACTTTTTCTCCCCTTTACTTTTTTGTAAGTACTTATGAAGCAATGCTCATGAGATATACTCTTTCCAGTGTATTCCTTCTGAAAGAAAATCCCACTTTCTTAATAGATATGAACCTCTTTCATATGCTGCAAATGATGGGCATATGCTGTAGTATAATGTGCTCTATTACACCAGAAAAAAGTTTTACTATATTAACATGTTAAGCTATCTCTTTTTCTAATTGACTGTGTTTTCTTTATTATCAGTTCCTACTCAGTTTTGTACTTTTATATTATCAATATTTGTACAACATGCACCTATTCCTCTGAATATTTTCATCGTTTTTCCAACTCTTCAATGAAATATGCTTCCTTATACTGTCAACATTCAATATGAACAACAGAACCTCTCCTGTATCTCTGGAGGGATGTAAGATTCATGTATAAGGCTCCAGTATGCTAAGGAAACTTTATTCCCCTTGCTTTATGTGACTTCCACAACAATTTTTATTTTTTTTCCAATAAGACCATCCTAGTGGACCAAATTTACTTGAGGCACTGAAAGCATATAAAGAATTTTAAGCCACATGCCTTGTGGCAAGAATCCAAGATGTTTGTCAGGGTTTGGCCCATAGATCAAAGGGTAGAAGAGCAATAGCTCTGTCAGCAGATAGGTAGAGCTTAAGGTGTTGTGGGACATACCAAATGGGTCAAGGTATCGTGTGCTATTTTGGCAATTGAGTCAAGTCTGCAGAGGTTTATAGTGTTATGACCAATCTTGGATGACAGTTTAGCATGAATTGTTTCCATGAAAAAAGGGGTCTTGAATCATTAAATCAGGTATTTTTAATTTATTTTTTCACTTTCCCATTGCAAAAGCATCTTCTTCCATGAAGAATCAGTGCAGTAAATACAGTGAAAACACAGTCTCCTGTTGCTCTTCAGTTTCTTCAGATCTGTATCCTCAGTTTACTCCTTAATTTAGTGATCCAGTTGCTTGCAATGCCTGCGTATGCTCCTTCCTGACAACAAAGCAAACATCTGTACCTTTTGCAGCAAAAATTTGTCATTCACCTTCCTAGTGCTACTGATAATTGTTATACTGCTCCATCTGCAAGTAGTTAACATTATTTCACTTTTAAGTATAGTATTTGCTGCTGTGCTTGTAATTTAAGATTTATTCTGCTAAAGCCTCACCTCCAGTGTGTATTCTTCATTTACAAAACATATCCTCTCTAGGCAGGTCCAATATTCATTGCTTTCACTTGTGCAAAAGATCCAAATTTTTTATTCTTTATTGAAGGAAAATTCTTATCTGTAACAAGTTATTCATATAATTATTAATACTTTTCTTCATTCTTACACAACTAAGTAAATTTAGGCATACTGAGACCTAGGGCCTGAAACCTTTGTATCTTTTGGTCTGTAGGTTTGCTTTTTTCATTTTGTATGACCAAAGAAGTTCAAACCGCTTTGTGTCTGGATCTTAACTTTGATTTTAGTGTTATACTGTATTCCTGCCAGAATACAATATGCTTTGCCTGCCTCGTTTTCCAGAAACACTAAGCAAGTAAAAATAATTGAAGGCAAATATTAACTTACAAATATTGGATTTCTATTTTTTGTTTGAGCTAGGGAAACTTATCTGGAAAAGAATATATTTTATATAAAGTGTTTTACAAGCATGCTGGTTTGCATAGTACACAAATAAGAAAACAGTTTTGTTTGTTTTGGTTTATGCTTTAAGAACATGAATTTGGAGATTGAGTGGTGTATCTGTAGGGGACATGCCTTAGTTGATGCTGAATTTAATACTTGGCAATTTGAGCTTGGATGACAGAAGTCCTGACACTAGCAATCCTAGACCAGCTAGAAACCCAAGAGACCCAACAACAACAACAAAAAAAGATAAAACAAAAGAAAGACTACTTAGAGGCCTTGTGGTACTGCTGAGCAAAACCCCAAGCATTTAAAAAAGCTCATAGAAAATTTGTACTTGAGTTAGAAACTGATTCAGATCACTGCTTGCATTTTCTGAATCCTGTTATCACAGAAGATAATGAAATTCCTGACAAAAGGACATTTGGGAGAGAGCTTTTCATGTCCTCTAATCAGTCCCTTCACCGACACTTGGGGTTTTTCCAGATCCTCTGGCCTTGTGCCATCTAAGTTACTGTCTTGTGAACTTCCTCAGCTGTCTTTAAATCTTGTTGTCTGACTCACTTGGGCTTGATTAAAAGCTCACTGAAGTTAATAGAGAGTTCCATTGCCTTCAGTGGTTTTTGGGGCACTGCTTAAACTGGAAGCATACCCAGCTGTGACCATTGCCTAACACATTCCTAGTCAGAATGTATTCCTACTGCATAATTTCTGGCAGTAGTAAATGAATTAATTTATTCCCCTGTTTTTGTTTTCTTTTTTTTTTTTTTTTTTTTTTTTTTTTTTTTTTTTTTTTTTTGAAAGGGCTTTGTTTCCATTTCAGTTCTTCCAGTCCTTGGAGGTGCAATGACTCCTAAGTGTGTTCTTGAACTCAGTGCCAAAGCCTCAGGGTTGTCCTATTCTTGTTTTTCAAAAACTTTGATTATAAAGCACTGAGCCTTTGATCCAGACTGTCAACATTCACTCATTATAATTTTTTCTTTGCTTTTCTTTCTTTTGGTCCTCACAGATTCATCCCCAGGAATTTATGATAGAAAAAATGTGTGGAAAAATACTATTTTTGCCATAAAATGAAAAATCCTGCCTGACTCTCAGAAAGAACTTGAGTATTGTACCAACTTTCCCTCATGTCAGCTTCTGAGCCTGCCACTCTGAAAAGAAGCAGAGGTCTTCAGTCTACTGTGTCAGCTCTGGAAAATTCTAGTACTGATTTTCAACAAGAACAAGATATGTCCAGCTTTGAGAGGAGTGACAGGGAAATCCCAAAATACCTTGTTCATTTTATTGTTTCACCTTGGCACCTGGCTAAAAGATTCTCCTAGTCTGAAGCTATAGTGTAAGAGTAATAAAGCAAAGTAAGTTAACATGTTGATGTATTCTCATCTAGAACAATAGTAACAAAATAAAAGATCACTTTTTCCTGGGCCAGGGACCAGTCCTACATAAGGGGGAGGTAATACATGAGTGTTCCAGTATTGGTGACAGTACGTTCAACTGTTGGGTTACACAGTCTCTTAAAAAGTCACATTCAGTTTCCTCCAACTTTCATATTCTGTGACCAGAAATGCATCAAAATCAGATCACTCTTACGGTGTGACAGAGACAATTGTGTTTTGGTCAGAAATGGGACATCCATGAATATTTATTTCTCAAAATATATTATGCCTCATGAGCTTATTAAAGTTAGTATAAGGAGGCAAATGAATGTTTTCTTTGAGTTTACTGTAGCCAAGTGACTGCAAAGTAGATGTAACTCCTTCTACAAACACTCTAAATTCTTTGGAAAGACATTATTGTGAATTTTAAATACATTAGGGTTTGAAATATGACTTTTCAAACAATATCTTTTTACCTACACATATGTATCTTTACATAATTGAAATTTATTAGTTTTAGTTTTCTAAATAAATGTAGTACTTAGTGTTCCAGATTACGCTCACTGAATGAAGAATTTTATTACAGTGCATAGCAAAGAGCACTCCCTTTTTGCACCTGGATCAACCATCTTTTACATCCTACTTCTCCCAGTCATTTAATATGAAAATCCTCCATTTTCATGGATGTTACATAATGTAGCAGTGCATCTGCTTCATGCCCAAATAAAAGTTTTTCTCACCTTGTCTTTGGTCTGTGACTTTATTATTTCCTGAATCATTATTTACCATTCATTTCCCAATCTGAAATATGTGAATTATATTGAACAAAGGAAAAGCATGATATGAAATGCTGGAATCATTGAAGTTACTACAATCAGTTTCAGGGCTAAAATTCAGGCCAGTATTTTAAACTGATTCCTTCTGTGATACCAAACACTGTTTGTTTGTTTGTTTGTTCCACAGGCATAGGAAGAGAATGGAGAGGTAAGAATCTGTTTTGATTGATCTCTTGCCTGTCTCAGTATCACTTGCATTTCATGAATTGCTGGATTGTGGAATTTTGTTCACCCTAGGGCTCTGGGAAAAGGAGAGCATCATATGAACCATGCTGGGACTAGGGAACAAAGGTTGGATAACAGAAAAACAAATATCTCAGAGAGAAGGAGAAAGGAAGGAATTCATGTGTCTGCAGAAGGGATTAGCATTTCCATTTTACTCATCAAAGTTAGGAGAAGCACAAAAGAAGGATTTAGAGTGTTCCAACTGTTCCATCCCCTGAGCAAATTAGCATAAACAGCAGGGAAAAGAGAGTTAAACAGAAAACGTGAGATAGCTACAACTGTTTTAGCTAGCAAAATCTTGTTTAGATTTAATTATTTCTGCATAAACAGTGAATGCAAGCAATAAAAAGAAGCTTTTTAATGAGTCACAGAAATAACTGCTCTTTACATACAGATCAACTCAAGAGTCTTATTTCTCACGTTTGACTGATTTTTTGCTCTTGACGGCAGATTTCAATTCATGTACTCTTAAAGTCTGTTATTCTTTTCCTCTGTGGTTACTCTAATTGTCACCTCTTACTTCCATGGTTGATGCAGGCAGATAGCATACGGCTTTTTCCCTGTCCTTCAAATATATATTGTTGCTTTTTTTTTTAATGTCTGTCCAGCTATTTGGTTTTGGATTTGGGGGGCATTTGGGTTGGGGTTTGGGGTTTTTTTGTTTGTTTGTTTGTTGGGGTTTTTTTTGTTGTTGTTGGTCAGGGTTTTTACAATATTTCAGAAAAAAATAACATGTCAATTTAAAATTTGTCAGATATATGCTAGATCTATCTAATATTGCTTACTAACAGTAAAATCTCAGAATATTTTCATGCAGTCTGGTCTACCAGACTGATGAATTTCTAAATGAGCATTCAGAGTATGGTTTTCTTGCATATGGAAAGACCATATCTGTGTAGTCTCTGATACACCATTGCAATCAGTATGCTTGGAATTTCTTAGTTGGGAAGAAAAAGCATTCATTTCAACTGAAACCATTCACATTTACAGTAGAATTATACAACTCATAGTAACAGGAACGGATGGCTCCCACTTTTTGTTCAGAAAGGGTGATTCAGAGCTTTCAATATCTGCTTCTGAAATTGCTAAACTTTGTTGCAAACTGTGAGCAAGATCCAAAACTTATTACTTTTAATCACCTTCAGCCAGACTTGATGTAAAGTCCAAAGATCCTCCTTAAATACATTGCCAGTTTTACATCTCTGACACTTGCTTGTATAGTAAGCCCACAAGTTAAATCCATTGTAGCATGCTATTCACTCTTTCTGTATGTTATAAATTTTGAAGCAGATGAAAAGCTTGTTGGATTGTTACTGCATACTCTATAAGGATAAACCATATTGTTAACCTAGAAAAACACTTTGGAAATCAGAGAAGTCCAATTATTCAAACTCTGCTAAAATAGGTCTAAAATACCCTTTATAATAAATTCTGTTCCTTGCATTTCTTTTTATTTGATTAAAAAGTATCAAGAGGAAATATATTTTTGAAAGATATTTAGTAATTTTGGTTTTCAAATATTGCGAGGTAATACAAAATATCATCTAAATTGATGCTGGTGCCTAAGATAAAAATTTTCCCTGTTCCATGCAAATATGTATATGAGAGAAGGAAAAATGATTTTTTTTCTGAAGATTTTGCTGGGGGAATCTTAATGGGTCAAATTTTCCTAACTTGTTACTATTCCTTTCATACTTTTGAAACGACTTGGGTTACAACACATCTGGGTTGCTGTGTTGGATAAGTGCATGCACACAGATCTTTTCAGGTTATACCAGAGCTCATTAATGAAAGAAGTTTCAGGAATTCCCAGTGAGGCCAAAGGCAGCAGTCAGAGCTTCAAGCTCACATACTTGGGTTCTATTCCACTTACATTAGACTGACTGTCATTCTTCTAAAACCAAATTTAAAATTTGCTGTTTGAGAGGCATAATTTACATCAGTTTTGAGAAGGAGCAGGGAAAGAAATTACTGTTCTTTCTTTAATCATGGTTGAATATAAGATAGCACTGCTGAGTATGCAAGCATGTGGTGTTGCAAAATGGTTTTTATTAGCATCCAGAGCTATTGTCTGCTGTTCCAGCCCAGCCCGTGGACTGGTGGTGTTAGACCCTTTCAGGAAAATGCAGTTGCTGGCCCCAGAGATGGAAAATTTCAGTGTGTTTTTGCTTAGCTAAACAAGTACAGTTCAGAGCTGGGTTATCATATTTATCACTAAAAGACGAATGATATTTTGCTTGGGATTGAAAAATAAACCAAAAACAAAGTTCAATAAGACAAGGGTTTGGAATTCAGTAGAGCACAAGCTTTGTGTTCTATGTAGACATACCCATTTATTCAAATGGAACTATGAACAGTTATACTACACTTATTTCATGGATAGTGAATATGAGAGGTTTTTTGTAGCAGTGTCCTCAATATTCTGAAAAATTTGAAATTGATGTAATGAATTAAAGTTTGTTTTCTCATTAGCATAAATATTTCCCAGTTTCCTATGAAGTTTGAAATTGTATGTGTGCTCCTAGGTTTGCATTTTGTATTATATATATAACCGTGGTTTATACCCTCCATATGTGTTTCCAAAATATTAAAAAATGTTTGTAAAGAAGTTGGCATGACCCTTTGCATTTGACTGCCTTCAACTAATCCTACATTTGCAACATAAAGGTATTCTCTGCTTTTATTGAATTTGTTGCAAAATGCGTAGATATTAATAACTTGTAGTATCTTAAATTTTATAAAAGTACATCACTCTAGCAAGTAATTCTCACACACAGTGATCCAAAAAAGTTATAATTCCTCCAAACTGTAGAACACAATCTGGGAATTATTAGCGCAGCGTATAAATCAGTCATTTTGGGACTTTGTTCAGACAGTGTCTGATATGCAGTTAGTATTCATGTTCTCAAAATATCAGCTGCACCCTTCAATGCCATACATGCATTGTCTCCTTTTGATTGTTTCTTCTAGCAGAAGCCAAGGTAGTGCCTCTGAGGGCTTTGATCTCAAGGGAAGTTCTACCGACCTTAATTTACATTGCTCTGATCTAGTATATTGGAAATATATTATTCTCTTAATCTCTTGTGGAATGAATGATTGAGTGTGACTCCTGTTAGTTGATCCAGCCCTGATGACAACACAGAATTTCAGGCTCTATCCAGCTTTTGGGTGCTTCAGTTTCCACAGCTGAAGGCAGAGAGGGGATGGTGGCCCACAGTGGGTGCGTGGGCGGTGGGTGCTGTGCTCTGGGAGCACGGGGCAGGAGTGAGCGAGCCAGTGGCACAGAGTGAGACAGACACAGCTGCTCTGGGCCAGGGCTAACCACAGCCTGACTCCAGGACCTCTGGCACTGTAAATAAGAGACACACCACCCTTCAGCCAATAGCTCTGTTTATTTGGTTTGAATTCTGCTTTAAACTGTTTCTTTTCTGAGTAGATGTGGGAACGTGTCCTTTGAGACACTAATGTACAAAGAATGTGAGAATCTTGGTTTTCTTATGGGCTTTAAGGAAAACTACTAATTAGCTTTAGCTTTTAGAATGACTATGGATTTATTTATTGCTGATAAAATAATGTGGCTGTGAACGAGAATTTAAGATGGTTTTAATCAGACCTTCATTTATAAAAATTAAATGTTTGGAAGACATCTTTAAGAAGTTTGGAGAAAATATCAACACAGCAGATCAGCAAAAGTGCAGGTTGCTATGAGCACGACATGAAGGAAACTACCATTTGTTAATGATCAGCATGTGAATTTCTCTGCTATTTTACAGGTCAGACAGTCATATTTTTAAAATGCAGGTATCCAAGAAAAATACTTAACACTCTGTGCTTATGTGGGTAGTTGAACTGAAGTTTTAAAACATTGCTTTTCAGCTCTATTTGAGATATAGATGGCGTTTTCCAAAGTGTTTCCCAAGTGTTTTTCTAATTTATACACACACACATACACACACACAGAGATATCCTGCTAGTTTCAAAAGATCTCAAGATAGAGATCAAATGTCCTTTAAACTTTTGATTAGTGGCATCGTCTTTTAGGAGGTTACTTTTTTGTGTTTCATTGCCTGCACAATGTGTCATAGACCCTCATTGCTTAAAATCAGTATTTACTGATTTTTTTTTTTGCATTGTTACCACGTGGTCTCTGCTCTGCAAACTCTGTTATCTCTGTGTTGCTGTTAACAGAAACAGGATCAGAACAGGGTGATGAAAGGTCTTTTATCCACCACGGTCAATACAGCTAAAATACAGCTAAAATGCAGGTAAAATGGTTCACTGAGTGAAATTTCACTATCACCCCAAAGAGACAAACAGAGCCAAACCTGAGCACCTGATCTAAGCAAGTGTTGGGAAAATACACAAGGAATGGATGATACAAAGAAGGGAAAAGTGTTAGGTTTCCAGGTAACTGCAAATGTAGTGTGTTTCAGTGCTAGTTCAAGGTTGCCTATGGTCTGTTTTCACACAAAGCTATGCTGATGAATGTGTGAAGGAATCATTCATGGGGAAGTTTCGGCTTGTGCAAGTTTCCTAAAATTAATCTGGAAAGGCAGATTAATCTGGATTCATCCAACTTTAGACTAGAGGAGTAACTCCAAATCTGTGCAGAGAAAAATTCTGCATCCAGGCACAGGGGAAGCAGTGTTAAATTTCATTGTATAAATGGTGCTTTCTTTTTGTTTCTGTTCTTTGATGAGCAGTGCAGTTATTACAGTATTGTTTGCCCAGATGTCCACAGTTGTTTTGCTGATTCCTTTGGTAGTGGGTTGGTCCACTGTGAGTAACTGGGGAAAAAATTATCTGCTGGCACCAAGGCAAAGGGCCTTCTGTCAACCATATATAAATTCAGGTGGCAATTTCAAATTTTCCTAACTGTAAGAGCAGTAGAGGAGTTGTCTTGTGATGGTGAAAAGCCTTTGGTCATTTTAGTGTAAAATCACAGAAATGCATTTTTTAGATTATGTGATAACAAGTAATGGAGATTTTTGCTCCAAATGAAAAAGCTGTACATAAAGATCAGAAGAAGTGTCTGGGGAAAAGTAGTAAGTGGGAATATTCAGCAATACCCTGACATAGTCAAAATGGCAGGCAAGGAGGAGCATTTGGAACTGGGTGTTTATAATGTTTGAAATGTATCTGAATGACCATGTACAAGGAAAGAAGGAAAACAAAAAAGAATTGCTGTACTGGAGATCAGAAGGAAGATATTTTAATAATAGAGCTTTATGAAAATACTGACAAAAGCCATGCATAGAAATAACAGTTCAGGTATACAAAATAATATAGCATGTAGTGAAAAAATTCAGACCATAGAATTGTGGTATCCTAAAGAAGAATGGGTGAGATATTAGTATCAGTAAGGAAGACACCTAGATGGCATTGTGAAGAATTACAGAAGAAAAAGAGTACACTCCATTTTCCCCATTTAAAATTCCAGTTTTTTTAATACACTTGTCAGCAGGAGACTGGGGGATCCCTACCACAGAGGATAAAGATCAGGTAGTGTGAATCATTAAACTTGTCCAATGAAAATGAGCAAAGGGAGATCAGCAAGGGGAGAAAGAGTTTGAGGGTAAGACTAAGAGCTACTGAAGAATGACCTTAGAAGTAAGAGGATACCCTGTTACTGATGTTGCTGTTTAACCCATAAATAAGATGCAGAACCAATACTTTTTCACGTAATTGTTTCCTGGAAGGAAAACAGGCATTTCAGTTTATCTCTGTTATGCAGAGATATAAGTGTTCATCTTGTTTGTAATTTCTAGTATTCATAGATTTTCTTCGCCTTATTAAATTCTAAGGGACAGAGCTGCAGCTACTAAAAAAATCAGATTTTCCTGTCAGAGTGCAGATTAATGAAAACTGAGTCCTGAACATTTTATGGTGGTTTAATGATAGCTACTACATAAACATGATGGGCCAAAACTAATTAAAGAACAGTACAATGTGACTTGTAAAACTACATTACTGAAGTAAAGCCATCTCTGAGGTAAATCACTTGGAGCCTGTGATGAGCTCAGTCTGCTGGCAAAAGCCATTGCTTTCATTTACACCTCTGAAACCCTATTAACAAAGGCAGATTTTGGCCCATGTGCTACTTAAAATAGAATTCAAGGGCAGTAAGTAAGTCAGACATTTCTACCACTAAAAAGAATCATGCTGAGGGGACCAGTCAGCTTTGGTTTCTACTCTGTAGTGCCAGTGACTGTCACTGCATCAGCTGCTACAGAGAAAAGTTTGTTCCTGAAGGACTTAATGCAAGAGCATTTGAAATGGCTTCATTTCATTATGTCTGGAATTTTATATCATTGAATAAAGATAATAAAGGGAGCAGAGGAGAACTCCATAATATATAGTCTGAGAAGAATAACCAAAGGCAACAAAAACTTTCCTTTTGGCAGTTAGTTTTTTCCCTTTTACTCCATGAAACATGAGAACTTTTATTATATAAAACTGTGCTTTCTTGTGAATTTTTCCTTTAGGTTTGCCAGTGAGAGATGATGATTTAATTCTTTCCAGATATTCTGTTGATTTAATATAATTTCTTTCATGTGGAACAAAAGGGGATAAATGGGCACAGATCCTAGAATATCTATTCTTTTTCACAAATCCTTAAGGGTACATTTCATGGAATCACAATATATTTTTGGCAGTCAATTCTTGAAATAATTACACAGTGTTTGATTATAAGGCTGTTTGTTGAAGATCATATGGTGTTTGTACTATGTGTTTACCCTGTTTTTTTTCTTTGTTTTTATGGACTGAGATGTATACTTGAATTAGAAATACTATTAAAACAGACATATTTGAATAAGAATCCCTCTTGTCCAGGTTCTCTAGACACAGCTGTTACTTTTTCAAACCCAGAAGCTTTCATGTACCTCATTCTCATTTCATTTCTCTTGGATTATTTCCAGAATAGCTTGAAGCATTGATTATAGTTAAAAGCTTCATTTTCCTCTAACTAAAACCAGTTTCATGAAAGTCTTCATTTTATAGTATATATTATAGTATTCACTCTTGTGCCTCTTCCTCTCTCGTGTGTCTTTTACGTGTATGCAGTATGCTTCTTTTGTGTGCTACACATATTTAGTTGGAAAAAGGCATACTGAAACGAGCATATGTATCACTCAATTGGGAGCTATTGACACAAAGAACAACCTTGCCACTGTGGAATTCTGGCAAGAAGATGAGTCACTGTGGAGAGGGAATGAATAATCCAAACCAACATTTTATTCCCTAATTAGATTGTGTATTGAAATAAAAATATGCTGTGTTAAGGTTGAGCCAAAAAACAGTTTTGTGGGTATAGGGATTTGGTAAGAGAGCTGTTGAGTATTTTCTTCTCAACTTTCCCTTTCCTTTGAAATTCACTTTCAAAACTAAAATCTTTTTTTACAGTTCAATATATGATTGAGGTAGCAAAGGGCTTAGGGAAATTCACAGTTTACCTTTTAGCTCTTCCTTTTCCCTTAGTTTTTTCATGGGAACGCATAAGGTCATCCTCCCTGTCTGGGAATGGCTGCTGCACTGACTTCATTGCCCCGAATGAAGAAACAGCTGAATTTTGTTGCTATTGCTGTCATGGCCATTTCAAAACAGCGCTGCTGTTCTCACTGTCAAATTGTTGACCAGAATCCATTTGGGACCAATGCAACCCAATCAGTCTGTATAATAAGAAATTCACTTTTACATTCCTGGAACCCCAGAGGATGTAAGATCAGATGTTTATCTGCCTTAAAAAAACCCAAACCAAACCAAACCCCTGAAAAATTTTTATCTTGAATGATAACTTGTTCTTCAGTGAAAAAAATAAAATATTTCAAGTTGGATTTCTGAAATTCTCAAGTATGAATTTAAATTTAAATTTGGTCCGTATCAACCAACATTAAGTATCCAGTTGTTTGCCCATCAGGAGTAAGATGACTTTACAAAGCCATCTCATTTAGATGGCCAAAGATTTTATATTAAGCAGTGTTTGGACAGGTTTTAGAGTTTCTTTAAACATTTTTTCTATAACCCTCAAATATTGGCTGTTCTCCTTCAGCATGGACAATTTTTCCCAGTGTTCCTAGACAAAAATAAGACTTTCCATTACATCATATCAGGTGGAGGCTAGCAAGAAGCAAAACTCTGCTTTTGATCTTGCAGTACATCTGAGCCACGATTCAGCTGTTGAAAGTATTTAGGTGGCCATAGCACTTCTGTAAGGCACAAAAAGTAAACATGCCTCTGAAAATTAGTAGACCTTGGATCTTACATCAGCCAATGTCTGATACGTCAGCTGAAAAAATTAAAAATATAAGCTGATAAAAAATGGAGAAGCATACAATTTACAGGATGAAAACTAAGCTTGAGACGCTGCCAGAGCTGATTTGCTAGCTGACATTTCCTCTTCCTGTGGTTTCCAACTAATGAAATTGATGGTTGTGGCATATAACCATATTTCCTTCAGAATTCATTCTAAAAGGCATGGAAAAAAGCATGAAACAGTACACAGAATACAGTAATGCATGATCTGAAGAAAGCTCATGGGTGTTATTCACACATCTGCACAGTTCCTCTGTGCTTGGACTGCATACTAATGAGTGCTTTAGTCAGCATCACAAATACTGAACACTTTCTCTTAGCTGTTGCTGTCATCCCAGTTCCCAAAAGAAGTAACTGTAGACCAGGCTGAAGCTGGCTATAAGCAGGCTTAAGGCTATAAGCACCTTGGTGGACTGATGGTTTCCAAGATTTCCAGCTCCCAGGTTTCCTCCCTAAAAGAACATGAGCATCTTGTGTCTCCTTCCCCATTCTTTCACTCTCATGCAAAGGGATGCCTGGTAAGGAAGGCCTCCCTCAAGCTGCTTTCTTTTCCAAATGTTTTTCCTTCTTCCTCTTTTATCCCCTCATCACAAGGTTTTCCTCTTCCATTCCTAGTCATCTTTTTCATGTCTTTTATTTTCTCTCTTCTAGTATTTGACTTTTTTTTCTTCTTCCTTATCAAAGTATGGTTATATTGGTTACATGAGAAATGAAAGATGAAGATGTTTTGTTCCTTGATCAGATACTGGCCACAACAAGAGCCTTTTCCTGTATCTGGGAGTACTGAGTAAAAGTGGTGACAACTAAGGTTCCTGCACATATTTTGAGATCTCTAAGATTTCTCCCTAAAAAGGCAGTTTTCCTACAATTACAATACTATGAAAGGGCACTGTTTTAAAAGTGGAAAAAGGCCTTCTATTGGGCTGAAGTTAATATACCTTTCTAACTAAAGAATGCCATCCACAGCTATTTTGACTGTGATCTGTTAACTGATTTCTGATTTGTTCATATCCTTTTCATCACAGTTTGCATCTGCTCCTGGTTATACAACTGATAAATTAACTTAGTGATTTTGTGATGCAAGAAGGAAGCCTCACCTCATCCTGGTCCAGGGCAGTACAAGTTACCTGATTTTATTTCAGCTTTTTTTTTCAGCTGTAGAAAGGACAAGGGTTCAGAATATTCAGCTCATCTTTAGTCAAGTTAAAAGGCATCAGTCTAAGGGCTTAGTCTCTTGAGAGAACAGGAATTTATATTCCCAGCAAGGAAGTTAACTGCAGTCAACAGCTCCAGTGATTCCCAATACATAGGGCATTTTGTTGAATTTGAAAAGACTCTTAAAATTTTTGTGTGTCACTACACACACAAAGAGCAAGACAATTTAGAAATATTAAATATTTACACTTCAATGGGAGACAAATGTTCCATATAAAATGTGTCTTCTAGCAGATCAAATGAAAAGGTTTCTCTAAAACTTTTCAAATTGTCTACTAATGACAAGATATGCTTTTTCTAAGCTTATTTTCTTTTAAATAAGGGACATGAATTCCTCTGAAAATAGTTTCTGAAATAATGAAAACTTCATACAAACTGTAAGAGTACTTAGTATATTCTCCTTGTAAACAATAACAGCTTTCAAAGGAGAGGTGCTATTTTTCATTTATTGGGTTTTTTTAAACAAGTTAAATGTTTTCATGAGCTTTCAGCAACACATATGACTGCTGGGCTGTGCCCAAACTGGTTTGTTTTAAACAGTGTCTGGAGATCTAGAAATGCTCCCTGATGACTGTTTAGACCCAATCATAATGATCAGTATAGGAAAAAAATATTTCAAACTAACCCTGTTGGCAGCCTATTGTTTACCTGTGAGAAGCTAAATGAGAGATAAATCCTTACACACTACCAGAAAACTCTGCTTGTGTTAACTCAGCCAGTGCAATCCAAAGAGGCAGTTCGAGGAGATAAAACTGTTTCCATTGCTGCATTTGCAGATTTCCACTGTTTCTTCTCTGTGAAGTTCCTCTGGGTTTTTGCCTTATCAGCAAACTGCCCAAGCATCATGATAGGCTTCCAGAGACCTGTACAAGTACTTGCACATGCTTTTAAGCTTGAAAGTTTTCCCCAATTGCATCTTCATCTCCGTCTGTCTTGCTCTGGATGATTTTCTGCTTTGCATGTTTGTGATGAAATAGACTTCACTGAGCTGTTGAACCCATTTCTGCATTGATTCCTATCACATAAATCCGTGCCTTCATAAGCTGAGGTGCTGGTCATTTGCTTCAGGTCCCCAGACACAAGACAGCCAGGCTGTCATTCCCTCACCAAGCCCAGATGACCCATGGCAGAAGCAGTCCACAAGCAATTGGACTTATCCTGTTCTGTGCCTTACAGTACTAGCATTGGGAAAAATCCCAGTGTGGAGCTGGTATTAAACAGCAGGAATTAAAATTACATGCATATCAGGAGGTAATCAGAGGATGTCTGCATGTGGGTAAAGCAGGCACCACAGGAAGCCTTGAATCCCTGGGACCACCTTTTTCCCTGAATAAAAAAAGGGAGGCTGTAATGCAGGGTTTTCAAAAGTAGGAAAATACAGGCACAAGTCTAACTAATGCTTTGAGGAAAATCAGAAGCATGAATAATTATGCAGCTGAAATTGTTCTCAGTGTTCCTCAATACCTAATAAATCTGCTACATTGATCCCAGACAGAATGCAGATGTAAATAAGGAACAATGGAGAAAAAGAGGAAAGCATGAAAATTTTGGCTTGAGAACAGAAAATTTGCTTTTCTGATTGTTTGTTTATTTGATGGTTAGTCCACTGTAAACATATTTATATTTGTTTGAGGAGGAATTAGTTATTTTAGTCTTCCTTTTGATATAAAAATGAAAAATAAAGCTCACACCATGTTCATACGTGATATTTTAAATTTAAGGCTAAAGAACTTGCACCAAATGAAAATAAACACATAAATAACTAACTTTTTAAAGATCCAGACCTTCAGAGAAAGTCCCTCCAGGGACTTTCAGAGAAAACCTTCATGCACAGCTTTCTCTTTCCAATTTGGTCAGCAGTTCAGAGGCAGGGAATTTGGGGACCTTGTTCCTGGCAATTTTTTCAAAGACATTTTAATTGTAACTCACTTCTCTTCTGCTGTTAAGCTGGTTGAGAAGGCTTGCCATCAGTCTTCTTCATTGGAAGCAGTTCCAGTCATCACAAGAAATAAATCTTAGGATTCATAAAACAGCATGAACCTCTAGTCTGGTGCTGAGAATAGCCTCCTCAGAGAGAAAAAAATCTACACTCAATTCAATCTGCTTCCAATTCAGACAGGGTCTTGAGCCTAGATCCTATAATACCATGAAGCCTATCCTCACTGCCAGGAGAGAGAATCAGTGATTATTTCAAGTCCTGTAGCAAAGTAGAGAATCACAAGGAGATTACTGTCCTCAAAGAAAGCTTACTACCAGTGGGAACATGATTTCAGACAAATTCAAGGATTTCACTCACTTCTGAAGGGCATATCATGCTACATGGACATCTTAGCAACAAGAATATTAAGTAAGAAGCATGAACACTTTTTTTTCCTTTGCTTTCCTCTGGCTAAAAGTGTTTTCATTTTTTTTTCTGAATCCACCTATATTTCATAACAATGGTGACAGACCATTTTAGTGAATAAAAAATTATTGAAAAAAAACATAGCTTCACTGGGAGCTGCTGAGCCCATATGCCACTGTAATTGCCCCAGCCCCTAATTAAGAACAGCTTTTCTTTGTGGAAGATGTGATTCTAGTTTCTTCATAAATTCTCCTACAAAAAAAGACTGCAAGTGGGGAGAGAAAGCTTCAGAAAAGAGATTTCCAGATGTACTCTGCCTACAAGACAGCACCAGCCAGGGTCTGCATGCAGACACCAGAGGAGGTGTGAGAGCTGTGAGCAGTGGGGCTGTTCAGCTCCCTTAGCTGTGTGCAGTCAGGGCAACCCTTTCCCTGGGTAATTCCAGATGGAGCTGAATTACCAGGAAAGGGCAGGACATCAGGACAGACATTAACATCACATGCATAAAGCTGCATAAGTGAAAAAAACACTCAAGAAACAAAACTAAATCGAGCTGATAGTCAGACAGTTTGGTCAAATGGATGTAGAATCATAGAGTGATTTAGACTGGAACAGATCTTTAGGATCATCTGGTTCCAAGAGCTCTGTCATGGGCACGGAACCCTCCAGTACACCAGGTTGCTCAGAGCCTCATCCAGCCTGGCCTTGAACACTTCCAAGCATAGGGCACCTACAACTTCTCTTCTTCAGGGTGAACAGCCACAACCTTCTCTGTCTTCACAGGAGAGGTGAAGCCTTCTAATCAACTTAGTGACCGTCCTCTGGACTCATTCCGCTGCTACAGAAATCAAGACAAAACCAATTAGAAGAATATGCAGGCTGTTGTCAACAGTGCAGGGAGCATAAGAAAAAACTGTTATGGCAAATGTTTTGAATTCAATGAAGTATAGATTTGCACTGCTAGAGTTAGCACAGGTCTTAGAAACCTTATCACTTCCACTAATGGGTGAGATAGTAAGTTAGCTAGGGCAGAACATGATGGGAATTATGGATATTGCTTCATACACTTGACCTGAGATGGTTATTGCTATTCCTGAGTATCACTACACAGACAGTGTGCTGCCCTATAGAGCCTCTCATCGTGTTTAAAAGGGCAAGCAATTCTGGGTAAAAAATGCAATTATGGAGGAGATTTTCAGTCAAGAGAAAGATATTAACTTGCTGATTTTAACAATGCCAAAGATTCTCAGCTATGCTTGGCAGAAAAGGGATATTAGCTGTTTAACAATCAACACAGAATTGTAGATGTTACAGTAACCTGATTCCAGGTAGGCAATGAAAATAGCTGCAATTTGATATCAGAAAATAGTTTTTCTAGGCTAGAAAAGTGAACAGCATCTACTTGTAGCAAACATTGGAAACCATTTGGGTGCAGCAAGGGTGACTGAAAATCCCTCCAATGACACAGGGTATGTGCTGGAGTTAGCAGCTGCAAACATGCAACTTAGTTTTCTAGGTTTCTTCTGAATTTTTATGTCACTGTGTGTGTTTTTTCCTTCAGATGTCACACAAGCTGCCGTGGTCACTGGCATCTATCCATGATTGTTATGGTGGTGATTTTCCCTCAAAATGTTGAAGAATAGTGGTAGCACACTTGACTCTGGAGAAAGAAACAGAAAATGCCAGAGAATAGTATAGAGCAGGGAGAATGACACGTGGTTAAATTTTTAACTATTCTGGCAGCATCTGAAAAGGACTTTTCTTCCTGCATAGGCAGCTGTGTTATAAAACCTCACAGCCTTTTGATAGAACCAGCATTCCAGCCTCAAATCATGCTGGCAGACATGTCAGAAACACCTGTGTATTTTTCAGTTCTTGAGTTTCTCACTTTGCTTTAGTACTTTTCTTTACAGGGCAACTGTCTGTACCTGGGCTGAGTTGATAGCACATCTGTATTAACAGCCCTAACTTCAAAATTACCCAATATGTAGTATGGATTTTTGCTAAAAGCACTAGATGTTTGTGGTTGGATTAGTGTTTGACCATGGCTGCAGTATGCTTATGGTGACCTGTTCTCACCTTCTCATACTTACCTTTGTTTCTGTTCATGGTATTCCATTCAAAACTGTTTGCAATGTGTTCTGACAAGTAAGGGAAGCAAATGACTGTTCTGTGATGCCAATGGCACTTTCAGACAGGACAGATGAGAGGTGTGTTTCTCCCTTCTTTCGGAGGAAAAGAACACAATTTTTGTCTGAACCAGGAAATATTAGTGGGAAATCTTAGAAAAATCTTGGATCAGGAAGAATGAACACCAGACTTTCAAGCACAGTGATGCTTTTTACATTGTATCAGTGGCTCCCAAATTTGGGAAAAAGACAATGTGTTTTACATATTCCTTTAAAGTCTTCTGGCACAATGAATGAACTGACTGTGTAGTGGCTAAAAGCCTGCATTGTTTAGTACCAAACAATAATGCAATAATAGGCCTGGTATTGTAGTAGAAAAGAAAAATTCAGCAACTTTCCCAGGGCATTTAAGAATATTAAAACTGTTGCAAATGGCCATGTACATGCAGTAAGGAAACTTAACCCCCAATAAGTATTGATTTATTTTATGAAAGTCACTGCAGCAACATAACTGATTTTTATTCTATTTCATAGAGCTGGTTCTGAGGGAGAGCATCAAGATGGAAAAAAAAATGGCCTAAGTGAGAATACTTAGATTTTCTCTTTATTAAATGGTTCCCAGATGTGGAGTCAGTGCATTGCATCAAAGGTGTAGAATACAGAGTACTTGACAGCAGCAGCTCTTCAGCCCAATAAAAGTTTGTCCTAGGATGTATCATGAATTTTCACTTCATTCAGATTAACTGGAATTTGACAGAAACAAATCTTGAGCATCAATATGCATATGTTCTAGAATTGTTGCATAGGATAGTACTGGTTATTTGAAGGACCAATTTATAAGGATTTTCACATTACACTGCATTGGAAAAATTGCAGTACAGCTGATGAAAATAACTGTTAAAAATTATTTCATCAGATCTTGTGGTCTTGATTCCATCACATAATTCCCCTATCCAGCAAATAGAGTACCTTGATGCTCTAGTATCCCTTTATGATTTTGCATATCAATCTTTGTCATATGTAAGCTTAACATCTCTTTGGGGAAGGTTTAGTCTTTTCTTCAATGTGTACATGGTACCTAAAAAGGTAGTATTTTTTACTGGATCTTCAAGATGCTTTGCTGCCCAATAAAAAGTGTAAATGATATTAATGAAATCATATGTGCCTGTGAATATTCACTTTGGAATACATGTATTTGTTCTCTGTTTAAAGTAGAAATTAATTTCCAAGTACAAGAACATAATTATTGTTATAATTTAATTAGTAGTATTGTCACGTATTTCTTTTTCCAAAAATAAATTACTATGCTATTATTGAGTAAAGAACATAGCTAAACATGCATACATATTGTGAAGACTTTTTAAATCTGTATTTTTTCATATAAGGTGAACACAGAGGTACAGAAAATGCTTTTGTTAGAAGGGCAGGAGTTTCTCAGCAATCACATAGAAAGAGCTGCAAAAATAAATGGTTTAGTAATCAGTAATCAATTCTGAGGGGGTTATTCCTATACTGGGTTTCTATACTAGGTTGTTTCCACAAGTTCTCTGGAGCAGAATAATTCCTGATTTTCAGATAAAAAGGATTGATTATCAGAAATTACGGTTCTCAACACGTTTAAAAATCTACTTTTAAGAAAATACCTAATCTGAAAAGCAAAAGTTATACCACGTGCATAGTCTGTAAATGCTTGCTACTGAGGCCAGCCTTAAAATGTTAGCAATAGATGCAAGACATCAATGAGCAACTAATTGCTTCAATCTAGAAATGCAAGAAAACTAAACTAGTGACTGATGGATACTCTGTTGTGCTGGCTAGCAGGAATAAGAATGCCATACTGTGACAGTGAATAGTTGACTCTAATATTCAAGTCATTTACTGAAATTCTATTGTAAAATAGAAAAAGTTAACTAGATTTGGTAAAATCAACTCTATTTCATAAAATTTGCCTTCTGATATATCCCTTGTTAGTGAATTGTTATTCTATTGTGTCCTATTAATCTGGACTTCTCTAAAATTCAGTATTATTGTAACATGTATGTGAGCTAGCAGATAGCTGAATACTGCTCTGAGTTGATTGTATGTGCTTAAGCAATACAATTCCTATGCAAGTGCTTTCCTAGTTCAGTAAATAATTGGGAGGGGATGTTCATCTTGACTTCCTAATTTTCTCTTCATCACCATTTTATGAACTAACCATTTGAATTTCTATGAAGTACCTAGTCCATGAAATATGTAGTCATTACTATTTTTGATTGTATCTCTCTGCAAACTAAAATTAACCAAATATTGAATGACGATCCCAAAGTTGCAGAAAGAAATGGTGTCAAAACTAGAAATGGAATAAAACAGCAGAAAACTGAGACTTTAAGAGAGCAAGATTACATCTCATGTCTCTTGTCCCTGGATTTGAGTGGGATCAGTTTATTCCAGCTCTGAAATTCACTGAATGAATGATATATATTCAGTATACTGCTTTGGATGCTAAGCCTCATGTACTTTTGCCATAAAAGTATTAGTCTTCAAAGGATGACAGCAGCTTATGGGTTATTTGCATGTTAAATGGTTGTTCACCACGAGTCACTTTCTGAAATGTCTGTGGCAGTTCTGATGACTAGTAATCATGCAGTTCATGATTTTATTAGCATATTCATTTGGCCAAGTGCACCCAAATTCATTGTGTTAGTTACTATATAACAAAGTAAGGACATGTAGTTCTCTATAGGTATGATGTTAGCAGGGACATTGTCACATTGGACAGGAAAGGTGGAGTAGGCAAGAATATTCTTCAGAATATTTGGGATCTTACACTAATGATTTTCAATATATTCACATTATGAATTTATGGGATAAGGTGTTAAGCACATGTTTTAGGTCCTTACAAAATCCCTTCTGATAGAACAATTTTTTTCAGTTGTAGAAAAGACACAAGCAAAGAAAAAGATTAAAGTCAAATAAAGCTGTTACTTCTTGATTTATGAGTTAGAACAAGTTTCATTCCAGCAAAACTTGTATCTTAGCACTCTCACAGTACAAGAGTGACATTGCAATATCTTTATATGACAACAGCCTGAAGTAGTCGGAAACAAATCATGATGTCCAGTGGGATTGGAGGTTGAATTTCGTTTCCATCCAGACGAAGGTATCGGAGGCGAGGGATGTTGCCATAATAACCATAATCTTCTTCTAGGGCAATGGAAACTGGGCATATTTGAGTACCATTGACACCTGAAAATGTAGATCAACATGTTAGGTTATTTCCACGGGCAAAGTTCGTGAAGATAAAATTCGCTTAGGACATCAAGTAAACTTCCACTGATGTTAGCATGGAAGACTGTTGCTTTTGTTACCACTTAAATACTTTGTTGATTGAAAACAAGCATCTTCATATAATGTGATCTGGATCAGTGAATCACACATTTATGGTGCTGCAATTATGAAAAAAGGCCATTAGATGTGTAATTTATCCTTGGACAAAGAGGATACTTAGTTAGACAACTACATGGTAAGCACTGAGAAACAGCTCTTCACACTCTGAGTGAGCAGGGCAAGATTACTTCTGAGGGGTTTTAAACCTCTTATTTCAATAACAATACCTTAATTTTTGGCTGATAATATTCCCTAATGAAGATCTTGAATTCAAAGCAATAACAATGTTGAATCAGAGGAATTTTTGTATAGTGTTTTTAATTGAGGATCTTGGCTCCAGACTAACTGAAAAAAGTGAATGGAGAATGCGTCTGTAACAGATTTTTTGAACAAGTTTTTTTACTAGAAAGAGATAGGAAAAAAATTGTCCCTTTATATTTTGCAATGATACCATGCACAAATCTTCTAAATACAATCCCCCAAATCAGAGAAATGTTATGAAATAAAAATAACAACATAACTTATTTTTTTCCCCCATAACTTCCTTTTTTTTCCTCTCCACTCTATTTTGAAAAACTTTCCAGATGTTTGCAACATCTTGGAAGTGGACTTTATCTTTGTCATGGAAACTAGATAAATACATCCAGTTTGCCAAGGCCTGAAGCTTTTGTTATATCTGTGACATCAAAATGTGTTTACCTTGTGAAATTTGATTAATGTTGGATAAGCTTTTGGTATTCTTGGAAGAAACAAACTACAACTTATCTTTATGTGAATTTACAACACAGAAAGTTTAAGAATTTTCATTAGGAAAGCAACTATTAAATGTTTTAGGTGAATCAACACTATCTAGCAGAAAATATGTGCTTTGTTTGGTCAGCACTACAGTTCATAGAGACAAGATGGCTTCAAGTGTATCCTAAATCTTTGTCTTCTCTGACCTAGAAACTATCTCACTGCACTTATTTTCACTGGGTTAATTACTCCAGCCTTGAAGTGAGGCAGCAATTATCTAACCACAGACCACCTAGGAAGAAGTTATTTCCTGATGACGTTTGATAGTAATTGGTTTGGCTTTTATTGTTCTCTTCACATAAACAGTAAATCCAACCCAAACTATCAGCGGAGTAAAAGCACCTCTCTTTTTCTTTCTTTCACTACTCTTCATGGATATGCCACTGAATTTTGTTTAGGTAGGAGGATCAGGTCTTCCCTTCTAGAGGTACAATTCACCTTGCCTAAATTGATCCATATAGAAGTGTCAGCCTAAGTAAACCATTTAGACTCTCTTTATAAACTCTGTAGAGTTTATAAAGAGTCCAAAAGGGGACTGACAGCTCCTTAAGATGGGATGAATTTCCCTGTGCAATGGTATCTCCCTTTCCATGGAGTAGGAGGTCTGTATGACTACCACAAATTAGATAAAAAAAATCTAGGATAGTTTATTCAAAGACGATTAATTCCACTACTTGTCAACAGAATTGTTATATTCTTTAATATTTAAACAGGGTACCTAGAGCTGCTGTGAGGGAAAACTACCAAGGAGGTTCTCATTAATGGCTAATATTCTATCTCTGTCAAAGAACTGAGGAAGATCCAGTTTCTTTTCCAGTAAAACTTATAATTTAGAAACAAAATTTAGATACATGTCCCAAGGATTTCTCCCTTTCTCTACATGTGGAATAACATTAGTTCACAATATCTATCTCAGCCTCCTGGTGTTCTTCCAGGGAAACTCACTGTTTTCCCCCTTTCATTTGTCTTTTGATAACACTGTGATTATCCTTGCTCATTGATTACATCACTTTGTACCTTCTCTGTGCTTACTTTAACATACTCTTTTCCACTATTTAACCACTACCCATAGCCTCAGAAGTGTATCTCCCAGGTAAATATGTAAGCATGTGTGTTTTAAAATGCCATAGAACAAATGTGTTGCAAATCTGTTGGAGCCATAATTAGTTTTGGTTTTAAATTGATTTTACTTCCAAAATTAGAGTAATTTTTTCCTCTGTGTGTTGAGATCCACAGGGAAATTCACTGCAGGTGAAATTCTTGTTCCACTGAAACAAATTATGAGGCTATCATTGGTTTCCTGGGCTTCAGAAGAAAGCCTTATATATTCACAAATGGTCTCAGAAGAAATAAGGCCATGCACTTATATGAAGAATTGATATTACAAAATAACACACAATAAAGCATATACAAATGGTATTTACATAGAAATGCTGATGTCTGGACTCTTGCAATGACAACAGTGTAACTATGATTCATCAGTAGAAAATAAAGCAGTGATTTGCAGTTGTGAAGGAGTACCTGACAGTTAATATTATAAAATGGGCTTGTACTGCACACATAAAAGTAAACCTTCAGAAGGAGTCTTTTGTGAAGAAACCAGATCAAGTCTTTACAGATATTTTTCTTTCAAACCTTTTACATTGATTATCTTAAAATAGTGACTGACCTGGGTTTAAGAAGACAAAACCAATCTGCAGAATTAATATCAGCTCTTGTTACTCTGGCCTGATGGAATTACATTCTCTTTTTGCAATCTTAAAGACCCTTTAAGATATTATCTGTTAGAGCAATGTCTAATGAAGATTATGTCATTATCCCATAACTCTTGAAAAATTATACTGTGTGGTAAAATATCCTTAGATAATACCCAATTTTCATTTAAGGTATCAGGTTGCAACTATTTTATATTTGGTGACTAAGAAATATATATATATATATTTTTTTTTTTTTTTGTGCCTAAGTTGACAATGATTTTTGAAAAGTGGAAAACCTGTGGAAAACTATCCTGATTCAGTTTCACAGCTCAGGTGTCATTGGAACATGAGACTTGATTTTGCACTTACTACAAAAGTTAATTTTCATGGTCTTAAGCTTTGTCAAACTAGTATTGGGAAAGAAGAGGACTGGACAGCTCTTTAAATACTACCTAGACGCAGAACTGTTCTTAAACTGGACAGGTTACATTCCATTGATTTCAATTTTGTGTCCACTTGAAGTGACAGAATAAGGTCTGCACCTGAGGCCTCGCAGTGAAGCAATTAAAATAAATCCCTTAGTAACCAGGGGACAATTAAATATGTTCAGAAACATCTGTCATAAGCTTTAACTCTAATTAACAGTTAGAATTCCTACGGGCCACTTAAATATGTGCTAGTTATACAATTTTTTTTTTATTTACATGATTTCACACCTTTATTTTGCCAAATGCAGTAAATAAATTTAAATTATCCATTAGTATCTTCCTCTCATAGGTCTTTGTTTCATGCAAAAGCCAATCCATTATTTTTAATATATTTTTGAACTAAAGTGGAACAAAAAAGTGATAATGGACCATGTCTTCAATTAAATCACCATGATGGGAAGATAAATATAGAAACTTTGCTTCCTTCTGTGTAGTGGTGAATAAAAGGTCATCTTTTTTATTTTAGCTTTTGTCATGAAGTGCTTACTGAGCAGATACTTCCATTATATAGAGTATGTAATGTCCCTAATGACCACACCCCCTCTACACTTGGATGAATTTGGAAAGAGTCATGAAAGTGAAACTATTAAAACCAACAGGATTCCTTTGCCTTGGGTAAAAAAATGGAAAACTTTTGAGGATATAAATCTTAGTAGAACAAATATGCTGTGAAATCAGTAAAACAAAAAAAATAGTTTGCTTAGAGAGGTGGTGGATGCCCCATTCCTGGCAAATTTCAAGGTCAGGCTGGACAGGGCTCTGAGAAACCTCATCAAATGTCCCTGCTTATTGCAGGAAGGTTGGAATAAATGACCTCTAGAGGTTCCTTCCTTCCCAAATTATTCAATGACTCTATGATTTTAATCACTTTATCTTGAAGAGCATTTTTATAGTTAAGTAGACATTTAAAATAGATATGTTTTTGAAGGGCCCCACACTGGTAATGCACACTTACTTTTAATTTTGTTGTGATCAAGATGAAGGTGCTCAAGGTGAGCATTGATTGGTGGAATTTTAGTGAGCTGATTGTGAGACAGCTGTAGGTCTAGAATAGATGAAACGTTAAATCCATTTGTGGGGATACCATCATCAGATAATTTATTGTAGTTCAGCCTAAGGAAAGTCACTTTGGGTATTGCACTGAAGTAGTTTTCTGGTATAACTTCGATGGAGTTGTTGTCCAAAAACAGCTGCAGTGTATTAGCTGGAATGCTTAAAGGCATTTTCTTGAGTGAATTTTTGGCTATATTGAGCTGCATAAGGTTGCTGAGTCCTTGGAAGGTGTCACTTTGAAGAGCACTGTCCAACAAACTGTTCTGGTGCAGGTCTAACATAGTAAGGTTTTCCAAGTGGCTGAAGACTCCTTCTGGAATTCTGGAGATTTTGTTTCGAGCTAGTCTTAGCTGTTCCAAGCCCACTGGTAATGGGGCAGGAACCTCTTCCAATTCATTATCTTCAAGGAATAAATAAAGCAGTCTTTTCATCTTGCTCAGCACACCACTCTCAATTCCACTGTTTGTGATCTTATTCTTGTTCAGATTTATCCATCTCAGATGAGTGGCATTCACAAAAGGCTTCTCTGAAAGTGTTTCAATTTGATTGTTTTGAAGATAGAGGTACCAAATTCTTGCTGGAATTGGAGGTATTTCTTTAAGTCCTTTATTATCACAGTATAATGCATTGGGGAAACTAGGAGGACAGAAGCACTCCTGTGGACACTCAGAAGTATAGCGAGACCAATGGTCAGGATCCAGATCATCATAAACTTGTCTCACAGTTCGAGTCCACACAGAATTGGTGAAGAATAAGAGCAAAAGGCTTGTATAGACTTTTAGAATCATGGTGTTTGCCTTGGAAGGGGAAAAAACAGTTAGCTGTTTCTCAATAAAACTCCCTAGCAGCATACTAGATCAACAAAACAAAAGTTTTGGATATAAAAGAATATTTCCTTTATAAACAGACAAATTTTATTCTCTAGGGTATTATCCACAGCCTATTAAGGAAAAGCTGAAAAGTAATACAAGAGGTATAAACAATTCTGTGCTATATGTTGATAAACATATCCCTGATTCAGCTTAGACTCCACATTGGCTACCAGTTTAACTGATGCTCATGCAAGTAGAACTTCAAAGAATATGAAAATATGGATCATTTTTAGAGAATAAATCAGTCCCTCCTTTAAACTTGTGTACGTTTTCCTGTACAGACCAAGATTTTACATTATATAATGGTTAATCTTCAGAAAAGATATAACTACCATGATGATATAAATACTACTGTACTCCATATTCCTCCTTTTAAAATTAATCATACCCTCTTTCCTGGTTTTGCTCTCTTAAAATATAATGGCATCTGGATCAGATTTTCCAGGGTCTTTTGTCTTCATAGAAAAATGGAAGACCAAATAATGTTTTAACAGCTGTTTGTTGGACATGTTCTTAAAAGCTTGGAGTGAGTATGTTTGACTAATCCATTCCCTGCCTCTCTCATATCCAAAGTTACAAATTTCCTTCCCTAAAGCAAACAGACAAAACAAATGCCTGTTCTAAATGACACAAAGAATAAGTCCTAACCAAATTACATCCACAAAATATAAATCCTAACCAAATATTCATATATACTTATGCATCTTTTAATTCTTTTTCCTAATTAATTGTTTGCCTTTTTTAGCCTCTTCCATGGTTAAATTATGAACAAAATTATCACTGATAATTTACTCAGAAAGGAAATATTTATGTAGCATAAAAATAGTGCCTTAAAAACTCTGTTATCTTGCTTACTGCCTCATGAAGATTAACAAGCATTTTGCAATGTAGAGGCAAAAAACTGAGCTGAAATTTCTGGTCAAATTTAGGAGGATGGCTTTGGCAAAAATAGTATTTAAATAAAAAGTAAATTCTCTCATAGGATTAATGCATCAGTAAGGTTAAGAGCTCAGTTCAGTTGCTGCATATGATATGTAGTAATTTAATAGTTTTCAACATTATTATTAGCAGTAACAAGTGCAGTATCCTATAGCTTTCCCAGCTCCACAAACTACTATCTGGAAGCATTCCAAACAAAGGGATATATAAAGTATTTTTAAAGAATAGCATTTCTATTTCACACAGTGAATTTGCAACTTTCTTACTCTGTAAATATTAATAACCTTAATAACACTTAAAAAAAGAAATATAAAGCAATTTACCTTGTTAGTCAAGTTCCTGGAGCTATCTGAAGCCAGTTAGAAATCACTGTAAATACACCACTTTTGGCTGCTAACCACTGTGTTTGTTTCCTGTCCTCCTAAGAGTTAGCAGCGTATAAAACTGGAAGTACATGCTAGTATTCCCAGTTGTATTTCCATGCACACCTTATTAGCTATTGCTTCTAGTTTGACATTGTTTCAGAGTTCGGGCTTACCTCAGCTTTCTTGGATCTTCTCTTTCTATTGGTCCCTGTTGTTAGACTGTAATAGCTTGAGTCAGGCTACAAGCCGTGTTCTAGGAATACAGCCTCATATATACGCACCAGTGGTTACAGCTTTTAACCCCTGAAACAGCTAAGGCACCTCAGCACCTAGGCAGGGAAGGAAGGAAATCCTGGCCTGAATATCAAGCAGCCACAGAGCTGAAGGCATCTGATTTTTTTATGTTTGTCAGATGAGGGGACCTGGTCTAGATGAAACAGGTAACCCAAAGTGGGCATTTATTCAACATTTTTGTTAGAAGATACTTTGCACACAAAGATGAATTACATCATAACTCATTCTCATAATACCTGAATTGGCCACAAAGAATTAAAACCAGTGCCATCTGTTTCTAAGGAAACTTTTTATTTGATTTTTATTAAATGCAGATGCTGTCATACCATTTAAAGACAAAATTCTTGATTAGGAGAAGAGAGCTAAAGCATTTGTTAAGAATTTTTTAATAACATATTTTCAGTTCTTTAAAGATCAAATCTTACCTTTTCTTCTTTTTTCAGAGAGATATTTACATATATTTCTACAAAGTTATAATATTCCCCAGTGCCTCCTGCAATTTTCCTTTATCATTGATCTAAAGCAAACTCTTTGCAGCCAACTTGCTCTCCAAAGATAGACACATATTTCTCACATTAAGTATTTTGGAAGATTTTTGTTTTCCTTTTTAGTCCAAACTTAAAGTAACAACTTCATATCAGAAAAACTATTGATATTCAAAGCCAGAACAATGACATAAATATTTTAAGGGGAAAGCTAATAAAAAGTATTGAAAATATAAAATATATCCTGGTACTTTTAATGAGTTATATTAGTCTTAAAACTTAGTTGCATAATTTTAATTCAGTTTCATCTGATTGATTTTAACCATAAAACCTATAACAATCTATTTCATAATTTCACTGACTTCAGTAAGGCTAATATTAAACATGTCATAAATTTTTTTCATGAGTATGTGTTTGTACTACCATGCTTCTTGTTTATCAAAAATCCATCCTTACCATCAGTAATTTTTGCATTGTTTGTATGATTAAAAATAAGTGCTTAAGTGCTTCACTCTGCTAGAACTCCAGGCCCTTCAACACCTCTTAAAGATTATCAGATTTCTTACAAAGCAGGTGTAAAACTCATTCCTTCATGTATACTAAGTCGAATCTTTCAATAATTTAAATTAGATTAAATTAATTTACATCTATACCTAAAAATAAAGGTTCTACTTTTAAGCAGAGGCACTAATTATAGGATAGAAGCCATATTTTCATTATGAGTGTCACTTTTAACACCTAGAACTTAAAATGTTTAAGACTTGGACCTCCTGCAGCAGAGCTGGCACCCCACATTAGTGACAAGGACGCTTGTAGCTGGAGCCCATCCAAGGGAGATGGGGAGAGACAGAGGCACCACTGTGTGAAATTTAAAATAATTGTATGTCCAGCTGTGAGCATTTAAGGAGGCTTCACCATGAAAAGTGCATCTATGATTCTTGCAAACAACAAGGAGTATAAAACTGGTTTGCTTTTGTGATAAATCTTCACAAAGTGTGTAGAGAGAATATGGAGGCACTGAGGTCTCTGTGCCACCAAAGAATGAGCAGAGTTTATCCTGAATGTTGTACTTAAGGGTCTAAAATTGCCAGGCAGATATCTGCTGTTGCACACTAAAATGTATGTTGCCAGATGTTTGCATTTACCAACAACAGAAAAGATTGATTTATCTTATACTTCGTGCTGGTCTGAATGTACCTGCTATTTTTACCTGCTAATCATGTCCAGACAGTCATTATGTTATCACAGAAGTCCCTGGCTAAGGGACTTGCTGTTTATCCTGTGGCAGGCAGTGGTACTATTTGTATGAAATACTGTTCAGCAAGGGGTCTCAAATTGCCCTTTGTGGATTTAGAGGCCAAGTATTTGATCCTTATCAAATACATTTCTATCTGATTCAAAGGAGGAGAAGAAAATAGCAAAATACATTTTCTAAGACTTTCTCAATAATGTGAATTTCCAATTCTTCTGACACAAACAAAGCAGAGAAAAATAAGAAATGTCCTCAAAATCAGGAAGCAAGAGTGTGACAACTGTAATACATAATCTTACATGCTCTCACAAATTTTTGAAATATGTCTGCAGAGACAAGTGATTGCCTGGGTGTCTAAGCAGACCTTGCAGCAAGTCTGCTTTCCATGAAACCTTCAAGATTATGCACACATCATGCATTTGTTCTGTTCAGTCCTCCATCATCTGGTGTAAATATTTCTTTTTTAAAGGTTGCACATTATGGTGATAAAGTTTTACAGATTAATAAAAGACCATGGCCAAGATTTTCAAAAATGACTAATGGTTTGGGAGACGTTTTGTTTTGCGTGTCCAGCCTGAGGCTCTTTCCAGAACCTTATTTGCAGTAAGAGAGAGTTAAGAATTTTGTGTTAATGAGAACTTGAGAAGCTGAGTGATCAAAGGTAAATGTTAGTGAAACACAAAGTGCTCCTGAGACCGTGAACAATCTCCTAAAAAGTAATAGTATGAAAGATAGTTGCACAACAATAAAAGTGGAAAAAAATACAGTAAAAATACTGTGGATACCCACACTGAATTTTGAAGATAATTCTAAGAGATACTGTTGGGGTTGTTCTAGTTTGAGAAAGATGTCTGAAGCTATTACAGGATTTTTACTCTGTCTCCTTTCAAATCCACACTGTTAATCAAGAGAATTTGCATTAAAAATGTATAAAAAAGCCAGGAGCCCCGACAACTGCAGGGGGTAGTAACATCTCCTTGAGAGGAGTAATGTACATGTGTGAAATTAAAACAGCTCACAGCCTTGAGAAAGACTAGAAGAGTAAAAAACGATAGACCAGACTGGGAGTGCTGTTTGGAGCTGTTCTGTTTTAGCATCAGGGCTGCTGACAGAGTAAAAATGCATTGCTTTCTTTCATTAATGGCTGCCATATGTCTGAGACTGAATTCGAAGCAAGGTCTGTTAAGCATGTGTATAGTTCATCACCAGCAAACCCAGGGGTATACTGCAAGCAGAGCTTAGTCATTAACCCCGTGCATTGCTCCATTTAGCAAAGGATGCAATCCAGGGTGCCTGAATTTGGGCAGTACTTTACTACAAACTATGGGCCTTGCTCCACAGGACAATCAGTTCCTCTGAAACAGACTCTTGAATTATCTTCATGGTTACCAGAGAAAAGGCAACTTTTCAGAAGCTGAAGACAGTAAGTCCAGTTTGTGTATCCTTCATCCTATACTCCAATGGTAGCTCCAGACATCTTCATGGGGTGCTGACTTTTACTCAGGGCTGAGTCTGCCTCTTTCACTTCTGATGACGGGCACATAATGGACTCTCTCCTTCTGCATTGCTGCTCTGAGTTTCACCCAGAGTCAAAGAGACAAAACTTGTATTTCCAAACAGTTCTGTGACCACCAGACAGTGATATATCTCAATTAATAATATCTGCTGCTCCTTTTAAAAAAATAGCCACTAAAGGTCAGCAAGATCAAAGAGACTAAAAGAAAGCAGATGACTGAGCCCTTCAGGCTAGCCCAAGGGGCACTGCAGACAGATCAAAGGACCAGCCCAGATGTTCCAGACCCGGGTCCTATGCATGTGTTTTACTCTACATCATTCCTAGTGAACAAAAGAAATTAAAATAAAACAGACTTAGGAGCAGGAATTCTGCACCTCTTCTAGAAGTCTAGAATTACCTGCTTAGAGCTCTCAGTGGAAGAAATTGCATTTCTTATTTAAATAGGCAGGTTTTTTTCATATGCAGACAGCTGAAGTATGGGGAGTTTACATGGGGAGCTTTCAGTTTAGATCAGAATACATTGCTTAAAGAAACTCTGGGGAACAGTTCGACTGGCTTAATTTGTTAAATGGAGATGCCACCTGACCTCTTGTTTATATAGGATTTAGGAAGATATGATCCCATTCTAAAGGTCCAGAAACAAAACTCCAGCTGTTTACTTTCTGCACAACTTCACTTCCTTATCAAAACTACAGTGGGAACTGAGTAGCTTAACAGAAAGACATCATTGCAGAGCAACACATTTCAGAAAAGAACAACTATGGAAAAGGGCTCAGCTTTTATGGGAAATATATTGGTCTCCTGGATATGCTTCGTTAAATAATTTTTTGGCACTCTGTTCCCTTTCTCTCTGTTTTGAGCTCTTTACCACAGTGACACCAAAATGGTTCCATGACACAATGCCAAGATCTAGTATTTGTCTTGGCTTGCTAGGTTTACTTTACCTACTATGTAAATGTTGCTGTCAGTCTCTTACTTTACTTTGTTTTCATGCTTTCAACAATTTCTCACTGAAACAAATCTATCCTACCCTGGGACTTGATTTTTAAAATGCTAAATGTATTTTAAATTAAAATATCTAGCATGCATTTATCAATTACACACATACATTGAGTTGCTGGGACCACGTGTAGCTATTTAGAGGATTTCTATTTTCCAGACAACCAATGGTAAATGAAAGCATGTATTAGTGATCTGATGGCCATTCTGTAAACCTGCAATTTTGAACCATAGACCATCAAGGATTAAATATTCTGAGATAACATAAGGATAATGAAAACAAACTGGTTTTACTATCCTTTAATTATACCCTTATCCTTAATTTATGTTAACTTCTGTTTTCTTATTTTCTTCTGTGATTAAAGAAGTCCAAAAAAATTTTAATTCATCTTCATTTTAGATCCCCACAGTAAGACAATGGATTTCAAGAAGTTTAAACTTATACAAAGTTCTGTCCTCTAAAATGAATGACAACAGTTGCATAAAAAAGAACTCTCACAACTTAATGAAAAAAATATTTTATTACCCTTTTAGTAATATTCTGCTACAGTGATTTTGCCACATGAGAAATTCAAGGTTCAGGGGCTTTTTTAATTTTTAGAAAGAATAGCCAAATGCCATAACATATATGAAAACTCAGCTTTTATTTTCCATTAATTGTAGTAATTTTTGTTCTAATTTTTTATGCAGATACTCTTGGGAAATACTGAAATTAAACATTAGACTATGTGATGTTTATTTTCTTAAATTGCAATATCAGTCATCACTTTCAAGAGCTGGCATTTCCCAGAGCACTTGAGTTTTATTCCAGAGTCCCAACTTCAAGCTCAAATCTTACTCACCATGACTACTCCAGCCATTGATTATGCTTTCAGGTGGAACATGTTGAAACTAAGGTTTTACAGTGTAGATGAAATTCCTCAACAGCCTGCACTTTGATGCAAACTGACACCACCTTTTTCTTTGAAGACAGCTCTGGACCCCAGCTCCAGAGAGAATTCAACACCCTTCCTTGTCCAAGCATCATGCAGTGCTCCAGAGCCCTAAATAATGACCTCAATAACCCTAAAGAGGTGTTCAACACTACCTGCCCTATTCTTAGATGATTCCATGCTCTTCGTGGTGGCAGCTGGGAATCCCAGCAGTAAATGCCTTGTTCCTTCAGCATTTTCTGTACCATACACACCTCAGCACAAGGCTGTGATTTTCATTAGAGGCAACACACCTTTCCTTCTTCTGAAATGAGGGTGGGAATAATAATATTGCAGGGGATAGTTCCTCTTACCCAAACTTAGGAACCTAAATAAAAAAGTCTCATTTTTTTTATACAGGTAATCACAAATTCTTTGTCAAATTGATGCAGCATTGCACATAATTTTGAGAACTTACTGGTCTCGCTGTTCATTTTTTTGACAGCAAAATGGCTGTAATGATGAAATCTAAAAGTGAAGTTCAGGAAACATTTGTTTACGTAGTTTGGAAACCAGTGTGCATAGTAAGATGGCAAAAACATATCATGTGATACTAGAAAAATGATGGAAATAGACATTTTGAGAGACTTCTTTATCTTCAAGACAGCTTATTATTAAATTGTTTTTTAAGATATGAAATTTATAAAGACTTCCAGTACTTCTGTCTGAAATATTATGCATGTTTCAATGAAGTGTTATCATCAACAGAAATATATTTTTACAAGTATTATTTATTAGATTTTAAAGTGTCCTAGTAGTTATTTGAATATGTGCTCTAGTCAGATTGTACAAGAGACTTGTATGTATTGCCCCACACAGGGATTCAAAGAATAAAGACAAAACTGCTTTTTTTTTGCACCGTGTGTCAGTTTTCCTCTTTTTCAGAATTTAGGTGCATTTGGCTAAATTTCTTTCTTTCTACATTGTCATATGGACCATAAATAATATTTCTCCTCTCATGTATTAACCTCATTTCTTCACTTCCTTCTTGATTAGACTTTATTTTCAGCTTTTCTTTAACAATTTCAGAATAAAAAGTACGCTATACCACAAAGGTTACACATAAGAGTGATTATACTTTAAAAAATATATTCTAGTAATCAAAACTTGTTAAAAATATTGTGCTATTCGATCTGTAGATTAAGAATTAAAATTATGGAAATGAAGATAATTCACTTTTAAGGGGTGACACCCAAAAAGCATTGTTAGTTTATAGCACTAAACAGTAGTAATATATACCTTTTAACCCACAGTCACAATCTTATCTCAGAACAGGGCTATAATGCGATAAAAAGTGCTCCAGCCGATAAGCTGCTTTTCTTTACACAATGAAGTGCTGATTTGCCCTGGTATTTGAACCTGACCTTTCTACATTCAAGGTGAGTGTCCTAAAGTACAGTTAGTACTCATTTTCTTTCTCTGTACCATGAGATGTTGAACTTTTCAGACTACGCAAGAAAGAAAATTATTTCTGTGTGAAAGCCTTAAGGCCTACCAATTAAGTTCTTTTTCTTATGGATGGAAAGCCTTTTAACCAATATCTGAACCTCAAAAAAAATTCCAAATATTCCAAATTCCAATAACCAAAATGCCCTCAACGAGCACTCTGGCCATTAGAATGGTGGCATGTTTGCTAGTGCCGTCTCACATGGGAGAGTTAGAAGGGATGGATCTCTGATTTCACTGTCACTGCTCAGTCAATCAAAAGAGTCCAAATGGGAGCAGATTTGCACAAGCCAGGAAAGGCACCAAAAGAAAGATTCCACAGTTCCTGCCTATGGAATCTATATCCAAATGTCAGCTGAGTTAAGATTTTGTGGGTATCATAGGAGTCGGAATTATGGACTGGAACCTGAAACATGAAACTTTCCACATGAATTTAATGCTAAACTCTTCAGCTGTAGAACTGATTATTAAAATTGATATTGTTCCCCATTGGTTACTAGCATTCTTAGACTCACAGATTCACAGAAATTATAAATAAGTTTGAAGAAACATCTGAAGGTTTTTAGTTCAACATCCTTCTAGAACTAAAGGTAGCTTCAAAGACAAATCTGTCCCTGAGGGCACTGCCCATGCAAGTTAAGAAAATATGTGAGGAAAGAAGGTCCACTGCCTCCTTGGGCAATCTGTGACAGCATTTTATGAACTCACTGTGAAGTACCTTTTTTTCATGTTCAGCTCAAATTTCTCTTTCTGGAACTTTTTCTGTGCTGCTGTTCCCTTTCACTGTGCACCCCAGAACCGGACACTTATTCTGTATCGCTCTTTCAGCCAGTGGCAAACTGCAATAAGTCATGGACTGAGACATATTGTATGTTCAGAGAGGGGAAGTACCTTGGCATTGCCAGGAAAGAAGAAGGTTGAGGGAATTAACAGTTCTCTTAACAGGTTCTGATCTATCATGAGTTGGACTGTTCTCAGTCTCACTGTTCACACTCTTCCATTTTGCATAAAAGTAATTGGTTTGCTGAAACAAGCTGAAAAGAATAACATATTTCTGTTGTGTTGTTAAATTGGAGCAATCAGATGACAAATCTCATTATCAGTTTGTGCTCTAGAAGTCTTAGTGTTTAATATATTTTTCTATGATGGGAACAGTTAGGTTTCAAGCTCTCTGGAAATGGTTAAACACCATTTCCCATACATTTTTTCTTTACTCTGGGGAGTTTTGCATGCACTTCCTTCTTCTTTTTCTATGTTAAAATGCCTAGGTGCCACTCCACAGTGATTCCCACTCTGATTTGTTCAGAAAGCCTCAGATTAGACTTCATTCTGCAATGAAAATTCTAGCCAACTTGTAACAAATTTTACTGTCAATCCTCCCTGTATATGAGTAAAAAACCAGCAACATTTGTGAATTCTAAAATGAAAAAAAAAATGAGGGAAATATTTCTATTGTTTTCTGAATCTCTCCTGTTTTAGTCCCAGTTTCCTTTGTGAATTGTGTTTTGATTTTGAACATCTGGAATTGGCAACTTGCCGACTAAAGGTTTTGTATGAATTGGTTTGGGGGTTTTTCAGAGGTGATAGTTTCTGCTTTTGCTATAGAAACTAGCAAGTTTCTGTTTGAGTGTTTAATAGTCTAGCAGTTGAAAAGAAAATAGTACCTGTGGGATGATCTTTACCTGTAAGCAAGCCACTCACAACTCTCAGTTACTAACACATTTATTTTAGTGTGTTCCAAGATGTCAACAATATTTGGACTATTTATTCCTGGGTGGAATATACTACCATGTCTTTACCATGTGTAGCCGAATTTTACTTGACACCTGTGGTTTCTGAGAGATTTCACTGTTATTTGGACAATAATGAAACATTAATTTGCACGTTTTCATAGTGCCATGATTCTCATACTGCAAACTTCATAAGGCATCAATTTATTGGCCAACACAAGTGTAATGGCACAGGTTAAATTATGTGTACAAACATTTTGAAACATCCAAGTACAGAAAAAAGTTTATTTAACCTTATAATAAGTTTAAATGATAATAGAATAGCTTAGATTTTTCTTAACTTGTTTTTTTCTTTTTTTTTTTCATTTTATAAAAGAAAGAAACAGAGTTGACAATGATATGGACAAAAGGACACTATTTGATATGTTTTATTTTCTACAATCTGGTTAAAAATAGCATGCAAATAATTGAATAAAAATATTTGTATATATGATTTATTTTGAAATAACAATTATACCAGCAATGAATAAAAATTCTTACCATGAAAGTTAAATGAAAGTATGTCAGAAAGAAAAGTAAACAATTATTTAACCTGAATATTTTTTCCTTGTTATCTTTCACATATTCCATTAATTTAACTATGTTATAGCCTCTGAACACGTATTTTCTCAAATTTTAATTTGTTCTTATATTGTTAAATCATTTTTTCCTTTGAAATGGGTAACAATATACAAAGAGCATGATAATTGGAAAGCTGGACAGGAACCTTGTATTGACATGGGCCAGCCCATACTGCTCACTAAAACCCACAATGAATCCCACCTGACTTCCCTGTGAGTTTGGAACCTGCTGGCATGTACTGCATGCATGGGTATGGATTTTTATGAAACTGAATCTTTTTCATCAACTCATCTAGCCAGATAAAGGATTATTTTGCACCAGATTTGGTAATTCTTGTGCTTGCTAAACAGAACCATTTGTAAAAATATGCACACGTTTCCTTAAGTTTGCCAAGTCCACACTACGCATTAACAAACAGAATGAATAATATGCAGATTGACACTTGCTTTAAGGCATATCCTAATTTTAAAGCACTATCATGGTGATACTCCTGTGGTTACTGCCCCTGGAAGGGGGCTGGAGGATGACGGGTGTCTCACTCCAGTGAAATCTCAGCGGCCACCCGAAGGCAGTTGTACATCTCCTGTGGCAGGTCAGCCCGAGTGAGGTTGTTTCCATCCAGGCGCAAATGTGTGATCTTGGAATAGGTCGTCGGTCCAACCACCTTACAGAAGCTGCTCAGTGGGAACTCTGAAGCAAACAGAACAAAAATAGGAGGAAAACATGAGTAATTAGGGCAAATAGGAAAAAACTCACTATTTTTCTTTTTTTTTTTTTTTAATTATTATTTCAGCTGGAAACTGTGACCTCAATTTATTATACTATTGAGGGACTTGTGTTGGTGGTGGTTCCTTCTGTTAAATGTGAGTTTCAGAATTTCAGGACTGAGTTTTTCAAGTGCCATTTTCTTCCAGTAAAAATTTGACTTTTAGACTTCAGATTTTATATAGAGGTCTAACCTGGCATTTAGATAAAAGGAAAAATCACTCTTTTTAAGGAAATGAGAGATGTAGAGGGAGGAATCAGTCAGTTTGTGTCCATTACAATGGAAGGGTAAAACTCTTATATAAGATATTGAAGGAAGTACAAAGTTTCTGGAGAAATTGAAACCATGATACAGCTTTACCCGAAAGAACAGGAATTCCAATGGGTGTCCGTATATTTTGTATGTATTTTATATGTGCCATTTTGATTTACCCATTTCAGAATGAAATTTGAGTCTTGGGTTGGAGAAGAGTTTTACATTTAAATTTTGCAGTTAAACCTTTCCACATCAGGATTAGAAGGTGAGTATGAATGCAAAATATACATATAAAATATTTATATTTATTGTAATTTATATATTGTGTCATATATGATCTCTATTCAGTTGAGGTAATATTTGGTTCATGTAATACAAGATAGATTTTGAAAGGAAATCTGTCTGTATTCCATGATCAGTATTAACCGTAAGCTAGAAATTACATGTATCATGGAAGGTGTCTGCTAAGTATACAAAGAACACACACAGCCACATTATAGACCTTTTTCATGCAGAGAAGGTCTATGCTCAGGAGAGAATGTATGTGAATAAATCTGATGTCTCCTGCATACCACATTGTGTAGTTTTGCAAAGAGGCTCTTCATTCCCACCTGTGTTTCCTTTGGGTCAGACAGAGGATTAGTCTATCAAAAATCTCCATAACTACTAAAGAAGCAGTCTGAGAGACTTGTTCTGCTTCAGAACACTGACATCAGATGAATTCACACAGAAAATACTTCAAAACGTGAAATGGACTCCTTCAATGAACCCATACATCTCATAATTTCTGAGACATCAAGTTAGTATTACCAAAACCAAATACCATTTGATTTATCTTTCACAGGCCACCTTATATACCTTTTCTACATAGCTACTTAACTCATCTAAGTATGATCAAATTGTAGTACTAAAGGAAGTGGAGGAAGTACCTTTCATACTTTCTCATAAACTTTTGCATTGACATTCTTCTAATTGGATTCTTCCAGGACTTACATTACAATAATTTTCTATCTTTCTATCATTAATGAAACATGGTTTAATTTTGTAAATTAAGTACTAAATGTACAGGCAGCTCTTTAGAGCACAAGAGCTTATGTAATTCTTTGGACAGAGATATGATATTAAGAGAGGCTATAGATTCAAGTACCTTCCACAAAATAAGTTGTTTTGAGTGGGAGTTAAGGAAATATAATTTAAAAGTCAGATCTTGATCACCAATTTGATTAACGCAAATCAAAGCAATTTCCTAGATTTTGTATAGTGTGCAGCCTTCTTTTGGAAGGATAAGAGATAAATGCATCCTTTGAGCAGTCCATGTTGTAATTAATATAGCAAAATTTTAAGACTTCAGGCCAATTCTGATACTCTTCTGGTTCAGAATCTACCAGCAGAAGCAAACTAATGATTATTTTTCATTAAGGTCATATGATCTGAGAGATGTGTATAGGATTATGTCTGTGTGGAATTTGCTGAATGAAAACATAGATTCCTGAGATTTAAACACATTTTCTTGGGCTACAGGCTATACCATTGACTATTTGGTTCCAGTTTTCTTCAGATAATTTGAGTTTAATTTCTAAAATTTAAAATAAACATGAATTCTAATATCAATTTTTTCCATCTTCTTGTCATTCAGGAATCAAAGTATATTTTTGCTGACAACAAATATTTTAAAACCTTATAAATTTAAATTTTAGGGGCTTTTTTCCATGTTGTTACTTTTGAGCATAAATACTAACATTTGATTGCAAAAGAAGATATGCTTATACAAGCTGGATAGATAGTTAGCTATTCAAAGGAATAAACTTCATACATGTAAATCAAAAAAATTAACTGTGATAACAAAATTCTGATCTGACTCTTTGTGAGACTAAAACCCCTTGGGAAGTGAGTGGAGATCTTTTCCTCACAGAAGTCAGATGAACTGTCATGGACCTTAGTGAGAATTTGTTCCAATATTTGGTGCACATCATTTGAATGTGGGTATCAATTTTTTATACTCTTCATATAATTGTCAGTTGTTAAAAGTGTATTAAAAATGTTTCATTTTAGTTGCAGTCTCTACATGCAGAAAATAAGACCAGTGGTTCTTGTGAGTGCACTTGATGAGCTGTTACCTGTGTGATCTGTATGGGGAAATGCAATCCTTTAGACTGGAGAACTGTGGCATAAAATATCTCAGAAATTTACTTCCTCTTTTGTTACACTTTTTAATGTTGCAGGTGAAAACATGTCTTCCTGAATTTATAAAATTCAGCTTCAGAGACAGTGCACCTGGAATTTTTCCCACATATTTTTATAACACAGGATTCCTGCATAAGCCACACACTGAGACAATAAGAAGTATTGGATGAAGATTGGATTTTCATCTAACAGTACTGTGGGCAATCCTAACAGGATCTGAAGTCCCATAGTCATTATTGGTGATTTGTTGTTCACTAATCACATGTGAAACATTTCTAGATAGGCCATGTTAAAAAACTCCTTTGGGAATTAATGGAATGAGCCAAATAAAAGCCCATAAAGCACCTCCACAATTCGACATATAGTCTCTTAACTGTCCTCTGGAACATTTTCATATTTCCCCTTTCATACTCTGTTTATGTGGCATAACCTCATTACTTCCTGGGGTTTCATGTGGAAGTAACAATTTTCTCCTTAGTCCTTACAAGTACAAATGAAACATGGAGAAGACCATCTTTGGACCGTCTTCTTGTTTCACTCTTTGATTCTTGGAGGGTTTTTTTCCATCCTGCAGAGTTTCTTTTTGCCTTGAGGAGTCTGTAACACAAGTCTCTGTTTCTCTGTGTGTGTGTTTGTGTACGTGCATGTGTGTGTGTATAATAATGATGGCATCTTAAAAACAATTCAATTTGGAAACTACAGTTTAGGTTTGAGGTGTGGAGAAAACAAAGGCTTTTCTAAATCTTCCATGATCCTATTCTAACTTGGAGATCCAATGAGCATCAATAGAGTAGATAAAACTGTACATTTTGCACCTACAATCAATATAATGGATGTGCTTCCATTTATTATTTAGAAATCAGAGGAGTTACTGTGAATTTTTCTTAACATTTTGCTATCTGCTTCACCCACAACTTCTTGCAACACAGAGGGAAACAGAACATACTAAGGTAAAGCCATTTCTGCTACAAATTTTAAAAGTTTATTCATCAGTTGTTTAAAAAATGGAGATTTACCCAAATAAGGGTATTTCTTTTTTTTTTAATGAATTATGATGGATAATGGTTGTAGCAAGTCCATGGTGAAACTCATAGGATGTTAGAGAAATATTCTTTCCAGTAAGATCAACAAGTTGGAACTAGATTATGTTTTCTTAGACAAATATAAATGTTAATTGCAAGCTTTAAGGTACCTGAGAAAAAGGGAGATGTAGCAAGTTAAGAGCTCTAGGGAAATTTCTTTATATTAGGTCTCAGGATAATGAAAACTTCATTAAAAACTAAGTAAAAAACTAAGTAATCATAAACAGAAAGATTATACCTTTTGTGTATTTGAGGACAAATTATCATTACTCCTTAGACAGAAATCTCTCACTGCTTATGTGTACCATAGGCCATCATATGGAAAGAAAGCTGGCCTTACAGTCATACTTTCACAAATCACTGGTAAATTATAATCATTTACTAAGCAAAGTAACTTGTTGTTGGTTTGAAGCTTAAATAATCACAGATCAATCAACTCAATTTTCCAAAAGACTAAGGACTCATGGCTGTAGGTCAGGTGTCATGAATGGTGAAATCCAAGGGCTTTGATTGCCCTATATTAATGATTCTTTCTAATTAATTTTTATCCCACGTTGCCAGTCAGCATCTTAGGGAACTGTATATCATGCATGTGAAATTAGATAGCTGAGAAAATTGATTTTTGAAGTCTGCTAGATATTACGGTAAAGAAAAAAACCCAGTAAATCATAATTCTGTTGCATCAGTCCACAGGGTGACAATGACAACACAGCAGTACCTGGTGAACACCCACTCCCCAAACCATTCCCTGAAAGTGCAGCTTTCCAAGAAAAGCTAAAATTGTTGTCATAATCCTTGACTCTGCTGTCCTTGGAAAAGTGGATGACATCCAAGCTTGGTACTTGGGTATCTTGCAGAATGCTCAGATCATTCTAAGCAGGGAAAAGTGCTTCATATATCTCATCTCAATTAAAAATCATCATTGTTAGCTATTTTAGGAGTGGCAGAGTATCTGGTAGAGTTCCATAGGTTGCTGTGTGTAGTGCTTTAGGTGGGAGGCATGAACTCATTGTTTTCCCTCATCAAAACAAGAAACTGAGGTGCACTAGAGGGAAAAAAACCACTGAGAAAAAAGAAACATAGTAAATACAAAACATTTCAAAATATCTTGCCCTCAGTCTGGTGAGATCTGCACTAAAAATATTTAGTTTTAAAGGCTACATCTCCAATGGGGTTAGCTATGTATGGAGTAACTAACACTAATACTCTTAATCCTTGATGGATACAATAGGCAAACACAAAGGAGGATTTTGTGGTTTACTTTATGTCAACCAACAAGATGATATAAATCCTCCTGAAGAACCACAGTTATGTTTGGCATATCTGCCTCTCCATCAAGGGCTAGCACTGACTGGTACAGCCGAGGAACTTCTGACACAATGGTGAAGCCTCTCCAGCTCTGCAACACTTCCTTGTCAACCTTGTCAGGAATGGAACAGCCTTGTAAAAGCCCTCTCTCAGCAGAAACCTTCACGGTCTCATACGAGGTGTGGCATTTCTTGAATGTGGAATTTCTTGAAGGAACATTTTTCAAATCATATGTGAATGGAGACAAACATGCCACTTGATCACACAATGTGCGAAACAGGAGTGAAGAGAAAGGACAGGGACAGGTCTTTGGATCTCAAGATAGGTTTGGAGGGTTGCTGCGTGAGGCCAGGGAGGAAAGAAACAAATGCAGATACTTTGATGCATCTTTTTCACTGCACCTTGTGCCTGCTTCCTTACAAATTTTTTGTCTTCTCTCTTTCTTCTCCCTCCAGCATTTTGACTACCAGCTTCATAAAGGTTACCATAGTAAGAGCCTCACCTGATATCTCTCCCTTTTTGTCCACTTAAGAATTCTGAGCACCTTTTACCCTGATCAAACTTTTCAGGTTTTTTTTCTGAATTGTATAAGACAACTCCATTTGCTTCTATATCGTTCCTCTAATTTACATAAGATGAGAATCTGGGTAAAAAATCACATTAGTATGGAAACATACATTTCTCATTTTAGGGATGTATTGAGTGGCTATTAGGTAAATATCTGTCTTTGACCATGAATGTAGACAACTGTCGGGTAAATGTCAGTGTGCTAAAAGTCTAACCAGTACTATTTTCTCAGACTGGTTCATCTATTATTTCAGATACTTGGACTGGCCATCAGTATATAGTCTGTGGTAAACATTAATAAATATGTGCAAATTTAACTTACTGTTAATTTTGTTGACTTGGAGGTAGAAGTTTTCCAGGTTCTCACTGACAATTGGAATGCTCTTCAGCTGATTGAAGGAGAGATCCAACTCAACTAGTGATGTGATGTTGAAGACATTACCTGGTATTCCAGAATCTGTTAATTTATTGTGGGATAAACGTAAATATTGCAGGGCTTTAAAACCTTGGAAGTACTCATCAGGAATATTGGAAATCTGATTATTATCAAAATACAGCATGAGCAAGGAGTGAGGAAGTCCTGTTGGTAGCTTTGTAAGTTGATTGAAGCTTAAGTCAAGATACAAAAGTGAATTCAGGCCTTTAAAAGCCCCAGAAATAGAATCTGCTTTCAGCTGGTTGTTCTGGAGGTGAATGACAGTCAGATTCATCAGCCCCTCAAGTGCACCAGGATTGACTTTTGTGATCTTGTTGTGACTTAATTGCAGGTCATCTAGAGTTTTGGGAAGTGGTCCAACAGCTTCAGTCAAATTGTTGTAGTTAATGTGAAGCTTCTTCAGGTTCTTTAGTTTAGAGAAGACTCTTCCCTTAATTTTTGAATTTTCCAAATGGTTGTGATCTAGGATCAGCCACTGTAGGTCTGTTACATTGTCAAATGCGTTCTCTTCAATTCCCTCAAGCATATTGTTTCGAAGATAAAGGTACTTTATTCCACTTGGTACAATTGGAATTTTTTTCAGCTTAAGATTGTCACAATACATGGCAGTAGGGTAGCTTAAGGGACAATTACATTCTGGGGCACAGACTGCTGCAGATGGCCCAAAAGGATCATAACCATAGTCATCTCCAGGACCGTAGTCATATTGGCAAAAAATTCCACCAATCAACAGCAGAAAGACAGGTAGGGGGTTTAAAGTCATCATTGTAATGTGTCTTGTTCCTGTATGGTGAAAGGGAATAAACAAGATATAACTTTAATTCTTTATCTCTTCCAGCAATATTTGAAATTTTACCACATAATAACTATAATTAAAAACTAATTATGGTTCCTATTTAAAGCTTTTATTAAGAAAAAAAAATGGGTTGTTAGTATTACATTGTTACTACTGTATTACTGCCTCTGTCTTGTATAATTTTCCTTTGTAATGCAAATTTCTGGCCATTTTGCTGTTGTAAGTAAAACTTTCTTTATATCTTTCTGCACATTGATTAAGTCACAAGAAGTATGTTGAAGTACACGGATTTTAAACTTGCCACAGAAGTTTTCTGTTTTATTGAAGCCCAAGTTCAGAGGCAGTTCCACCATTTAAATTCTTCAACTGTTCCTAATGTACTGAATTGTCTCATGTCTAAACATGTGGCTTTCTGACTTAAGTTTGAAAGAGACAGGGAAGTTAAAACTGAGGGTAATGCTCTCATGTATTGTGTGTTGTTAAGATGTGTGTGGCTTGAAAGATCTTTTTCTCCTGGATTATGTTCTGTAAAGCATGGTCCACTAATTTTCATAGTCACCTAAAGAACAAACTAATTGAAATATAGAGATTATTATCTTTAACATGCCAGGCAACCAGTATTGCAAATGTGTGCAGTGGATCTGAAATTACTGAATCTGACAGTGGACCTGAAATGACTGAGTCTCAGACAGTGAAAATGTTTTTGCAAATTCTCTATGCAACAAAGGCGTTGGTTATGTCCATTCTAAATCAATTGAACAATAGAACACTGGCTTCACACAGTCTTTCAGTTCACATACAGCAAAAGGACATTTGGTGTCCTTGGGGATGTTTGTGATTCAGTATAAGTGGGCTCACTTAACTTTTTAAGGCCATAGCTTTCTCATGAGATACTCCCCAAGATGCCAAATAATCTGTGAAGACTAGTACCTTGTTTATACCTCTTACTGGCTAGATAGATGTTCTGCTGGAAAAGTAGGTCTAGAATCAATAAAATCAGTTAGCTTACTTTGATTTTCACCAGTACAAGACAAGGCTCCAAGTACTCAACTACTGTTCAGAGAATTAGAGGATTAAGAAAATCCTCAAAACCTTTTTTTTCTCAAGGAATTTCAGAAAGTATGTGAAGCCTGTAAACACACCACAAGATATTGATCTCAGATCTGGGCAACCTTCCAGTAGAGTAATTTAATCTTGCTATTGGAATTGTTACACAGGGGACTTAATGTTAAAGTGCAGGGGCATAGCTACAAATTTTTCCCTAATTCTGAATATCTTTGCTTCTATTGACTTCTTAAAAGCCACATCATATTCTAGTGAGATAGCAATCTCATTTGGGAAGGGCCTATTGATCTCATTCAGTACAGCACAAAGAATTTTAAAAAAATGTTCTTATGTTACCTCCACTCAATGATCTGTAAAGTCCCATTGCTAGATATTAAGCTGTTATCCCCTGAAAGAGGAATCTGATTGCATATCATCTCCATGGTGTTCATCCCATCACATTTACCTAATTACAAACCCCAAGATAATAACTGAAATATTAGTTGTCAGTGTAATTTTCTTTGCCTGCCTTTCATCACTGCATGAGAACATGCAACATGAACATGAGCTCGACCTTTAGTCCCCTGCTGGTATAAATAAGTAGAGCTCATCTGAAAGCAAGGACTGCAGTAACACAATGCATCTCAAAATCCGGTCCTATTTAGGTACTAAACATTAAAGAAAGAAAATCAAGTGCTTGTGTATTCAAAGCATAAAAAGAACATAATTAACTCCTTGGATTACACTCTTTGGCCTTACAGTGACATTTTTTGCACACTTCTTTAATGTTTATAGTGTTTATAGTTTTAAAATAACATAGACATTTTAAATTCAAATTCTATTTTTCTTTAATATAATTCTACATATTTCTTTCTATAATTCTACAAATTATACTTGTAATGCTAAGTTTCATTTAGATATCAAAGTCTTACAGTCCTTTAAATAGAGTATAAAGTTTTACTGCTCTGCAGAACCCTGGAAGTAACTAAAATGTTAGATAGCAAGTGTGTTGAACTGATTTATCAATATTTTTTTCAAATTTATGTGACAATTCTGTAGTTCAAGGGCATATAAGCATGTGTGTGAGAAAAAATAGAAAAGTAAATAAGAAATTTATTTAATTTCTTTTATTCATGCATTTCTCATCCAAGTATCTGAATGTTTCACTGTCAGAAGTGTAAAAGGTTAATAGATCATGCGTGTTTGTTGCACTGAACTATATGAATCCAAAAGATAAAATCAGAATACATTCTTAGATGTTTATCTTACAACATAAACATGCTTTAACTAATTGTCTGTGCCTGTTCTAAACAATTGTGTTGAAAAATACCTGTGAAAATATTTGTGAAGTTGCTCAGGCAACTTGCCAAAACATAATAAATGGTAAATCCATGATCTTGGGAAAACATCTGCTACACTGGAGTAGAAATATCATTCAAACGATGTTTGACCGTGTCTATATTTCCTTAATCATTAAGTTATTGTGAAACAAAATAAATAAAAAATTAACAGTCAGTCAACCTTAATTCTGCAGCTTAACTTCTGACACAGTTTGCAAAAGATTATATTTTTTAAAGGTTTCACTAGTATATTTAAAATGTGCTGTAAAATTAATTAGATATTTGAAAATACCTTCTGTTTCCCTCTCATTGTTTATATGATTAATTATTTAAACATCAGGATAGGTTGTCTTTTTGTAGAATAAAGAAAAATGATCCAGCAAATGGGGTTTACGGAGCTCTCACTAATATTATGAATGAAAAAGTAAACAGTGAGTAATCTTACAAATTTCTTTGTACTGTATGTCAAATCTTATTTCTATGTAGAACAGAACAGACTGTAAAAAATTGCAACACTGATGTACAAAATATGTGACGATGTTTTAAGGAAACTGAGAAAGTGAATCGACTAAGCAACTGTTGATTTGTGCTCAATTTACAAATTGGCAAACTTATCCTGTCATGTTTTCATGTTCCCATTGCAGCTACATTTAAACAGCTGAAATTACAGTTAAAGCATGCAGCAGCACTTACCTTACTGCCTTCAAGCTGCTTTCCTTAATTCCCAGAGCAGATGCAGCGAGATTGTATCGACCAATATATGCTCTAAACAGTGTCAGGAGGTAAAAGTCTGCCAGATCCTCTGTGTTACAAGAGGAGGGAAAAAAAAGCCCTAGTCACGCTGTTCTCTGAAGCTGCTATGTCATCATGGTGATCTTGTGGTGTGGCATGTACAAAAATGCAGCTCTCTAATGAAGTGCAGGTGGATACCATATTTTGTACAAGGACAACCCATCTGTTTCTCCTGTGGGATCAGAGAATGATATTTCACAAACCTGAGAAAGTCAGAAGACTATAGGTTTACACAAGAATTTTTTTTTTTTTTTGCATTTTAGAGGGAAAACATGTTAGACTGTAAAATAAATTGCAAACAGGTTTTTGTTTTCCAACTTATTTTATACTGCTAGACATGAGCTAACACATAGCACTCAGACCTCAATGCTGCTGTTCTTCTTCAGCCAAGTGACTCATTCATTTTTCTGCCTTTTTCTTTAACTATCTTATGACCACGTAAAATATCCTTAATAAAAACTTTAATCTAAGGATCAGATTCAAGAATTATCTTTGAATCATACCCTTTTCCACATTACATATGGAGTTCAAAGATTACATACTTGAATTAAAAGATTCTTCTGAAAACCAATGGAATTGATTTGGTCTGGATATTTTCTTTGGTGGTTGAATGCATGTTTGTTTAATAAAAACACATCCCAGGAATGGGTTTTGAGCAGTTACTGTAAACTCACTTTATGCATTTGTTCATTTTGCACTTACAGCTTTCTCCTGCTTTTCAGAATCTGGAACTACTCAGCTTTATGTTGTCTGTTTCTTATTCCATGGATGTAGTTCAAGAATGCATCTTAAGGCTTGGATGAGATGTTACTTTCACCAGGCAATGTTGAAAAATAATACATTAAGAAAGTAACAGTTTAAAGTGGATCTTTATGCTTCCTTAATAACTTTCCCATATCTCTAAATGTCTTCCTTTTTATGAGAAGCACCTTTTTTTAATAGATTTGGGTAGAGACAAATGACAAATGTGCATATAGAAAGAATGCACCAGCCATTTTAAAGTGTCCTGCGTGTTTAATTGCATTTGACTGTAATAGTTGGGGGTAGAAATTCAGGGGTTTTGTCCATTTTCAACCTACTATCTTTATGAAAACTCATGGTACAGAACATATCTGGGCTGGTGAACCCTACCAGTTTCCTAAAGGTTAGCCTTGATGTGAGTTTCTCCCAAAATTTTCTGCTGATGCATCTCAGCCTCCTCAGCAGTGAAGGTTACTGGGAGCAGGGAAAAGCCATGCCCTTCTCCCAGAACAGGAAAGCCAACAAACACTTACAGACCTCTGTGCATCTGCAGTGCCCCAGTTAGCAAACAAATTTGCTCAACACTGAGTGCCATGTGCCAGTGCAGCCCACAGGGAGTGAATGTTATGCTTTTGATGTTCTGACATCATGGCTGTCTCCCTGGTGTGGGAGAACCATTTACACACTGGGAAACATGTTGGTGACAGATTGTTACTACATTACTCCTTGAATGGTGCCAAGAAGTGAATGTGATGCAGTGGGATTACAACAGTGAATTAATCTAAGTGAAAAACTGCATGGTATCAGGACTAGAAATGGACAAAGCTGTTGTTGTTCTGCATGTGCAGAAATGGAGACCAGATGGAGTTTCTCATGCACAGAACAATATTTCTCTGAAAAACTACTTCATTAGCTTTAGTTGACCTAGGAAACCTCAACTGTGACTTGACTGCAAATGTAGCAACAGCAGCACTCAGCAAGAGATCAGTTGGAATAAAAAATATTTTTCATACAGAAAGAGATAACCTTTAAGGTAATATCCTGATTTGCTCTATGGAAGAACATATATCAAGGTGAGCAGTGGAGCATAATATTTGTAAAGAGAATTTTAAAAAATCACAGGAAAGGCACTAATTATACTTTCTCTGACTATTGTTTTGTTTTGAAGGACAAGATCAATACTCTGATAAATTAATGCATATTTTGAACTCTCAGTGATAGGTGTAGTTTTGGATTTGCAGTACAAATAGAATTGAATATTGGCTGCAGTAGTATAATCCAGGCTTAATATCCTTTTGGCACAGTTGTATTTATGGACTAGTTTTTCTGTATGTCAAGTATACATCTTTTTTCTTATTATGAAAATAGAAATACAAGATGTGTATCTTCATACCTTACAAATCTTATTAAGAAAACTGATGATATTTTAAAATTAACATATGGTAAAAGCTTCAGTCATATAAAGTTCAGCTAAGGCTTGTTCATCCATATAGTTCCTGCCTTGCTGCCTGTTTTAAATCAGCTATGGAAATTGCACAGTCAAGATGAAGAATCACATGCCTTCTGACGTTAAGATATAAACCAACAGATTTCCCTCCCTTTTGAATTTTTACCATCTCTCCAATCTGTTATTTAATATTGTCCCTTTGGCATAATTTTTATGGTTTTCCTAATCCTACTGTTCTGACTCATGAAGCTCTCAAGTCATAAACCCCTGTTTGGGAGAGCAGGTACACACTACAACCCAGCAAATGAAGGTATTGCTTCTCCTGCAACTGAGGGTGGGACTGTGGTTGATCCTTTTTTTCTGGCCCTATTTTATGTTCTGTGCAGGGGTTCTTTTGGTAGCTCTCAGAAGTCATTAAACAGCATGTGAATGAAGTCTAGCTAATTGCCAAGGAATACACAGAATATTTTGTAAATTCACCTATGTCATCTAAGTTGTAAACTATGAATATAGTTTATTATATTAATATATGAATACAGTTTATTATATTAATATGTCCTGACACTGATGATGTCAGGACATATTAATATTTCACCTTTACAACTACTGTGCTCCTGTTTTTCTTCAAAGTTTATTTTCTTTTTGTACCTTATTTATTCATCTTTCTTTGATGGAAAATAGGATTAAAACCTATTATAATCTAATTTTCTTTGTCTTGTGATATATGAATAGAAATATTTCTTTTATGTAATCCAAAGCTCCTCTTTTATTTTTTTTTAAATTCATATTTTCATGGCTGGAGATGGCCAAGTCAAATAGGTTGTAATGAAAGAATCTGAAAGTAGAACTCACTGCTAGTGTATCAACTTGCACTGACAGATCTAGCAGTCAAATACTGTTGAGTTACAGTGCCACCATTTTGTTTCTACACTCATCGGTAATATCCTCTCTGCTTTTTCTCTCTTGTAAAACTGCCTTCTTTATAGCTTCTGTGCACTTCTGCATAAATGGATGTGCCTCTCAGTCTATTTGCTTTCCCCCAAAAGACTCAGGTTACCAAAACTTAATAGATATTATCTAAACCAACTGTTGCTTTGTTTTCATCTTCAACCTGTGCACACATCTGGTACACAGAACCAAGAGGATTGGGTGCCCAGTATCAGGAGTAGGATATTTTTGCCATGGGAACACATAGCTCCAGAAAAATTCCTCATGAAACTTTTCACACTGCCACATAAAATGGACAGTGAGGTTTTTCCTCTGACCACTCAGAATTTATACTAAATATTACTCTCAAGACAAAATGAAGGTTAGCTCATTTTATTTGGCTACCTGCAGCAGTGGTTAAGAAACCTTCATTAAGGGAAGAGGTTGTTCCATGGACACCATGCAGCAAGCCACTTGATTACAGAGAGGTAACTGAGTGCTTATACATGATGTTTCCTATGTCTCTAAACAGTGCATATACAGCCTGCTAGCCTATATATGGTGAATAAACAAAAATATGATATTGGCACAAATCTCCAGGAACAATTAATTATTTCTGTAAAGTTCTGCAGCATTTTGAAAATATTACTGAAGGCTGACTCACATTTAGTGAGATCCACTACAAACAATTCCGTTCCAGATTCTGGAGGCCATAGGTGCTTATTTTTTCATCTGAAAACTTCCATCCCTCCTAACTGAATTTTTTTTTTTTCAGCCTCTACACTGGACTTACATGTTCAATGGAAAGTGTTAGAGCACATACTATAAGCATTACAAAACTTGTGGTCACCCAAATCCTTCTTTTCCTTTCTCCTAAAAAGGAAATACCAGCTTTGGAAACTTACAAAAATGGTAATAGTGTGACAACCTATTAGCAGACCGCAACAGATATTTTAGTTGATCATGAATCTTTGTTTTTGTCCTTCTGAAAGACTGCTCACTGTTTCACTTCAAACTTGACAGTGTCTGTATTCTAGCACTGTAAGCCTCCTCTCTGTTGCTTTTCAGACTGTTTTTGATTTGATTCAAATAGTCAACAGGAAAATTTCTTTGAGCTGATCCAAAGTACGATCAATTTTTTTTTTTTTTTTTTTTTTTGTGAGGACTAAACATGAAGGCAAGAGTTTGTTTTTAAACCAGATGCCTTAATCTATTCTGTATGTTTTGTCATAGCATTTAAAATCTGCTGATCCATGTATAAATGAAAATTAGGTGACCTTGGAGCATGAGACAATTCAAATTATTCCTAATGTAAAGAATCCAAGAGTATCTCAATGAGCTGTTGAATTTGAGGGTAAGTTGTGTAAAAATAACCAAACAAACAGGTAAAAATTATAGCAGTATCTCTGTATTTCTGTATTGCAAACAGTACAGATAATTTATGGAAAAGGAAGGGTTGGACTTGGCAAACTTGGTTAGTTCACCACCTATTATTTGTATATGCTAATGCTGCAGCAGCACAGACCTGCTTTGAAAATCTTCGAGTGCTAAGCACCTTCCCAGAATCTAAGCATTATCAATGCCTGTTTGCATTCAGATCACTCCAGCTTAAGGTCAGAAGGGATGTTAAATCACCTGGATTCTGCCATACAACAAGAATATAGCATTTGGCCTTCAGCTAGTTTATGTGACCCTGGACTTAAACAGATCCACTAAGTCATGAATCATTTTTGCCATGAAGATGGGACAGTTTGGGAGACACTTAATATGCAGCTTTTAAAAATTCTGTCCACTGTAATTTCTAAAATGAGGCACCTTGGACAAATCTACTGCAACTACAGATGAAGTTTTTACCAGGATTAAAACCTCATGAGCAAGTAAAGCTTGACAGATAATATCTTTTATATCATTGGCTACCTATTAGTATCTATTTTGACATTAGCTGTCACTTACTTCATTACAACCTGAATGCTATATGAGATTTTTACATTATTTTCCCTAAAACTGGTAGCAGGTTAACAGCCTTGAGGTAGAGACAGCATCTACCTGTTTAAAATCCATGAACAGTAATGATACATCAGTGTTCTGGCATTCCCAGGCTCAAGAAAATGGACTGTAAATGAACCAAATAACTCTTATATGTCTTCCTGAGGTGTTCAAAAACAAACCATCATGACAACCAAATCTAAAAGTATTTCTCACTATCAAATATTTTTGTTGGTTTTTTTCCCTTTAGGAAGAACATGTTATAATAAAAATACATCAGTCTGAAAAAGAAGACCTACTCCTTTCCAAATGCAGAAAACAACTACTTTTCTTCATATTCCATTGCTAACCATTATCTTGTGTATATTAATTGTACTTCTACAACAGTACTAGAATTGTTTTTCCTCATCAAAATCTCCATCTTCTTGTTCCTGTAGCCATGCTATCTGTGGCTCTGTCACTGACTTATTCAGTGCAGTTGTGTATTTTCTTTTTCCTTATTAATATTATGTACAAGGACACTATTATTTAATCCTAACCTTTCCTTTTTCCTTCATTACGTCTCATAATTTTTTCCCCTTCTACTTACCTTTTACTTTTCAAGTGAAAAAAAGCAAGCTCTGGTTAAAACTGGTCTTTTTTGGGTGTTATATCAAAAAATGAGGTATTTGAGGACACAGTCTTAAATTATGTTAAAATATAAATATTTTTATTTTTCTTACAATTTTTTCTTTCCAGACAAATTTGTTCATCCTTTTCCTGTTTGGAGACATGGAGCTCCTCTGAAAGACTGGCTGGAAATATGCTTTTGGCCATATTAAATGGTCAGCTTTGGCAACCACAGATTCCAATCCAGTGATTTAATTGTCCTTATTTCTTTATAAGGAGATCTAGAGTGGATTAACCTCATACTGTATGAAACACCTTTTGTCTTAGGAATTGTGCAGTGTTGAGAAACTCTACTAATGCTTTACTACAGGCCACATGACACTGCTAAAATAATCTCACAAAATCAAATTTCCCATTAGGAAAGTTACTCTTTTTAAGTTACTTCACCTTATATCTCACTGAGACTGCCTTCACTTCTCTGCAGATTATCTATTACTATAAACAGTGTCAGGTATGTGATGTATCTGATATCTGAGAGACAGCAAACACAGGTGTCTACATGTGTGGTAGGAGTCCAGGCACTCCTCAAGGTCAGTGGGGCATAATAAGCAGTTGTGGAGCCTGGGGAGTGATTCAGTTCCCCAACACAGAGACTACAACAGTATTCACTTACCTAAATGTAGGCAAGCAGTATTATTTGAGAGGCTCTCAGGTGTTCAACTGGGAGAGGACTTAAACACTTGTGCCCTTTTCAAATGGTAGCTGATGGCAAAGCAGAGAACTTCACAGAGCTTAATAGCAAGACACCTGCATTTAGGCAATTGCCTGTGGTCAAGGGGTTTCAGTCAGGTGGTGCAAGGACATCTAAGTGCTCTCTGGGCTGCACAGCACAGACAAGGGGAGCTACTGTGATTCAGGACTCTGTAGTGTCCTGAAGTAGCAGTGGGACACTGGGAACATATAAACAATCCAGAATATTAGGCATTTATCTTCTGGAACCTAAATTGTGTCCTTGGAGCTCCAGTCCAGGAAATAATCAGCCTCTTAAGTAATAGCCTCACTTTGTGTCAACTGTCTGAATAGTATTCTCCAACAATTTTCTCCACAGTCTTCTCTTAGCTGTGTATCCAGCAGAATATCTGCAATGAAATGTCACAGAAATAGAGCCAAGCAAACTGGGATGTACAAGTCTGGAGGCAGTCACGATCTATTAACCCACAGGTATTTTCCATTTTCTTACCACCTCTAAAAATCACAATGGTAAAAAAGCCAAAATAAACAATTCTCTGAAAGGTCAAATAAAAATGTAGAAGACAGTTCTCTGATTCCATTAGACCATCACCTGAGGCCTCACTGAACAGTTTTCTTTTTTTTCAGTCAAGCAAAGCTTTTCATATATAACTGTATAAATGATATGCATTGGAAGGGAGAGAAACTATTTATGACATTTTGTGTCACAGGTGTTCATAAACTTATTTTTAATGGACACAAATGTGCTTAAGGTGTAAGTTGATCTCCATCCAACTCAAGAATGGCCCAGGTGCACTAACTTTTCCCTCATTCTGCAATGTTTTAAGGAGAATACAGCATTTCCCAATTAAACTTGTTCACCTCAAATAGATTTCAGACCTCTGTCTGCTTTGCCTAACTTTTTTTCTTCATCTTGTATTTTTTTAGACTTCAACAAGGACCTAGTAATTGTATTTGGATAATTCTGTATCTGTATAAGATAAATGTGTGTCTGTTTGTTAAATGATAAACTGAATTGTACCAAAACTGGAAACAACGTCTGGCCCTTTAGCTTCCCAGTAGACCTTAATGTTTTCATTATATATATATATATATATATATATAAATTATATTTATACATATGTAAATGCATTGTGCTACAAAACAGAACAAAATTTTGAAGGGTGCTGCATCTTTTTAGAGCAGTTATAGAAAGCTAACTCCGAGGGAATGCTCCCCTTCTCTGTTCTTCAAGTGGGTTGCAATGGCTTTTGGGTTGTGGGTATGGAAAGTAAAGCACTGCAATCAAATACTGTAACTGTTCCCAAGTTTCAGTCAGAATCAGAGTGCCATATTATCAGCTGGGCAAAGATATAAAAAACTCAGAGATAATCTTTACCGTGAAGCATTGCAGAAAGCATTCCATGTGACTGAGAAGAAAAAGTAAGGAAAGCATTCAGATAACAGGCAGATTAACAGCATTTTCAATAGTTGGGTAGATAAACACAAAATATTAATGTCAAAAGAAAATTATTGTAGAAAAGAGAATCAATGACATCTCTCCTCTAGGCTTTACCTACACTAGTAAATCACATAATGTCCCTGACACTGGCAAGTTATTCTTTGCAATATTAATATATCAGAATGGGTTTCTGCATGATTCTAGCCTGAACTAAATAAACCCTAGCCAGGGTTTGGGACTTATCACTCTCAACAGAGAGCTTAAATGAAGCCACCCTATTTCAGGACGCAAGAAAGCCTTACAACAGAGATGGGACTAAATCATGTTCCAGAATTCAAAAATGGCATGATTTCACTTAATAACAAAAATGTAGTAGACTCTGGAATATAAACTAAGTCATCAATATGAAAGTAGACATTCAAGTCCTAAGGTTTGATTACATGCTCTTATCCACAATTTGAATTTTGTCAAATTAAAATTTCATGGTTTCCACCATTTTCTCAAAATTTATTTATGCTTGTATACATACATAAATACATATATAAATTATGTTTAGTTGTATTTATATACACTTTTGCCTAGGGTTTTGAAGATACAATGGACTATTTTTAATTTTCAAAAGAGAAACAAAAATGCTTGATTCCAAGATATAGCAGAGTAATAAAATTTACATGGAAACTCTGCTTTCACATAGAACTGCTGGCACAAACTTAGCTACAGCAGTTTTGGTGAGCAACACTATAATTTAGGCCATTTTCCTCACCCATAGATAGCTTCTAGATGGACCCAGATAATATGACTAGTCAACTGAGGTATAGCAAACCCATTCAATTTCATGAAAATAGAATAAGACCTAAGATCACATATTTGTAACAACTTCACTCATAAAAGGAAGGTTTTTACACTGTGTTTTAGCAGTTAAATCTTTGCCATTTTATGGACCTTTTAACACAACCATAATTGAGTAACCCTGAGATGCATCAGATATGTATTGTCTTTTTGTTGTTTAAATTTTGGGGGCTCCCCGGGGAGGGTCCCCCGGGAGACCCCCGGGTCCTAGGGTCATTGTTGTTCCCGTGCTGGCAGGCAAAGAGACTCCAGATGCCGGTGGGGTGCTGATGAGATGAGGGTTTATTCAGAGTCCCACTCCAGGCAGGGAGCATGGTCCTGCGGGAGTGGGGGAAGGGAAGGGGAGAGGGGGAAGGGGGAAGAGGGAAGGGGAGCGTCTGGAGACCTCCAGGGGAAGAGGGCAAAGAGGGCGAGACCCCTTGTGTTAGCACTCTTAACACAGAGGTTCAAAGGGGCGCGGTGACATTCTCCAGCCAATGAGGTTACAGATACACGATACTGCAGGGAGGGTACAGACCTGGGATAAACCATACATTTTCCAGGGGTGAGCCAGAGCAAACCATTTCCATAAAATGCAGTCCCACATTGTCTCAGAATGGTTACTTTTCCAGGGAGCCCACATGATGGCCATTCTTTCAAGCCAGTAGGGAATAAATGTGCAGGTGATAGCCCACAACATTTTGATTCAAAGCTTGGTGAAAGGAAGAAGGTGCTTGCTTTACCAATTAGCTTCCTCTGAAAGCCACGACTAATGACTTGTCACATACTGGCATCAAATCATTTTTAGAGAAGTGCCTTCCAATGCCTTGGAAAACAGAGTTGGGGTTCCTAACTAACTCAGGTGGTGTTGAAGATTTTACTCCAGCCTCATCCACATTCTCCAGCCACACTGCCTCCACCCATTGCCCAGCATCTTTATTCCAGCTGAATCCAGTCCTAGCTCTGTTCTAGGTATGTTATACCTGGTTCTGTACCTGGCATTATATTATTGACTGGCAAACTGGCTTGACCCTGAGCCTGCCCTCGCAGTGCACACCTGTTGCTGGGTGGTTGCCCCACCGTGGTTACAGTCACCCAAACAGCCTTGCTGTGCTTCACTGGGTGCTGGGGCACTGTTACTTCCACCCTGAGGCTGCTGCCTTGCCTTGTGCAGCTGCTGGCTCCCAGCTTGCCTTCTCCTGCACAGCTGCTCTGTCCTGCTGAAACCCAGCTGTAAGCCCATGGAAAGGACAAGGAATTGAGCTTAGATGTAGCTCCTGGACAATGAGTGGTAGAAGTCTAGGTGGACAGAGGCTCTGGAAGAGATGGTCATGGCAGCAAGAGCCTACTGGTGTACTCAGGGCACTGATATTGCATTTGGAATCACAGAATGGTTTGGTTTAGAAGGGACCTTTGGAAATCATGTAGTCCAACCTCCCTGCAATAAGTGACACATGCCATGAGGCCAGCTTGCACAAAACCCAATCCTACCTGGCCTTGAATGCTGCCAATGACGAGACAGCCACAGCTTTTCTGAGCGACATGTTCCAGTGCCTCACCAGCCTTTAATTTAAAGAATATCTTCCTCATATCCTACCTAATTCTACATTCTTTCAGCTTAAAACCATTGTGCCTTATCCTGTCACCACAGCCCATGGCAAAAAGTCTCAATCTTTCTTATAAGCCTTCTTTATATAGTGAAAGGCTGCAATACTGTCTCTCCTTAGCCCTTTTTTTCTCTAGAACAATTCCAATTGTCTCAGCATTGGCTTGCAGTAGAGGTGCCCCAGCCCTCTGACCTTGTCTAGTCCCACTCTATCAGCACTTTCCTGTGCTGGGGACCCCAGTACTGTATGCATGACTGCAGGTGAGTGGTTCAGGAAAATGGAGAGGAGGAGCAGAGTCAGCTCCCCTGATGTGATGGCCATGCTGCTTTTGGTGCAGCCCAGGAAATGTTTTACTTTCTAGGCCCAAGTGCACACTGCTGCTTCATATCCAATTATTCACCCACCAGCATCCCAAAATCCTTCTCTGCAGGACTAATCACAGAGTATTCATCACCCAGCCTCTACCAATGCTGGGATTGCTTTGGTCCTCATGAGGATCACATATGTCCATGTACTACATGCTCTTGTACCGGCCCAGGAGCTGCCCATGAGGTAACCAAGGGGCTAGAAAGCTCTTTTGTCTCAACTTCCCCACTTGACAGGTGAGGGAGGGTGAAACGGGGCTGCAGGCATCCTCAGCTTCCTATTCTGTAGGAAACAGCTTTGGTAAATGGGACATGTCTTCTTCAATTCCTATTAATGCTATTTCTTTCTCAGCTCTGCAGAATAATCTAAAATCTTTGTGCTGTTGCATTTTTTTTTCATAATGTGAGACAATTCCCACTGTCTAAAATTTAGGAAATGCAGAAATCCTATGTGTCAAAATGCTAACAAGGCAGTTCAAAGGGAATATTACCACTTCATTGTAATTTAGTCCTTTGACAGCAGAAAAGAGCTAATATATTTAAGTTTTTACATAACAATCCAATTATCTGTATCTGTTAGAAAGAAATTCACACAATCTTCCCTATCTTTGTAATCTATACATGCAGAGCCTCCCCTGTGTATAAAACATTGGCATGTCTTTAAAGAATTTGGTGCTGAAAATGAGCAACAATGGATAGAAAACTAAAATATGGCCAAAAGGCAAATCTTTTTGTTTCATTTTATGGATGGCATGATGGAATATTAAGTCACTCAAGGTTTAGGATCTCTGAATCATTCTCTGTTAACCAACACTTTAAAGTCAGATCTTTGTTTCAAGAATTCATTGCAATGTATCCATTGCATAGAATGACCTGTGTGGACAAACTTCTGAAGATTTACTCTCAGAAGGAAATAAGCATTTGAAGCATTTCAGTTGTCTAGGGTTTCTAGCACCGTAGTTAGAATTATTCTCTCTTTCATGTGGGGATTATTTTATGCATCTTGAAATTTATTTTTTTATATACACTGGAATTTGGTTTATTCTTTACAAGCTTTTGATTCCTGCAAAGATTCAATACCTTGAAATTAAAAGATTAAAGGATTCAGCATCAGAATGCTACATGATTAGCTTTAATTGGTTCTGAGTTTGTGCTGTTGAAAGGGCTTTCTAACATGCACTTTGTAGCAGACACATGGTCCCTATTTTCTATGACTTGAGGGATTTGAACACATTCAAAAATTACTCTGTACAGCAGGATCAGCCTAATTTATCTCAATTAAAGTCTTCATCTGGAAACAATAATGCAACTTGTATAAACTTGTAGTTTCAAAAATAGCAACAAAATTCTTAAGGTTTTTTATTCAAATATAATATGCCTTAATATAATAGTTGAAAATAAATAAAAGGTGTAAGTATGATTTATCACAAAATATATATATCTTCAGTGCTTTTGAGTAAATAACATAAAGAGTTGGGAAAATGTTGCTTGATTTCATGTTAAATATGATTTTAGAAGTTTTTTAAAATTGTAATAATTTATACAGAATCACAATTGGAAGAGACCTGAAGAGATCATCCAGTCCAACTCTCCTGCCAAGGCAACTCAGAGCAGGTTGTACAGGAACTTGTCCAGACAGATTTTAAATGTGTCCAGAGAGGGAGACCCCACAACCTCACTGGGCAATGTGTTCCAGCACTCTGCCACCCTCAGTGTAACCAAACTTTTCCTCATGATGAGATGAAACTTTTGGCAACTTAATTTATGACCACTGCTCCTCTCCCTGTTCCTGGGCACCACTGAAAATAGTCTGGCACGATTCTTTTGACACCCACCTCTGAGATATCCCCAAGTGCTGATGAGATCCCCTCTCAGTCTTCTCTTCTCCAGACCAACCAGCCCAGCTCCCTCATAAAAGACGGGTGGCAGACCCCTCATCACCTTTGTGGCCCACTACTGGGCTCTCTTCAGTATCTCCTTTTCTTTCTTGTCCCAGGGAGCTCAGAACCGGACACAGCACCAGGACTGGCCTCACCAGGGCTGAGCAGAGGGGCAGAATCCCCTCCCTCGACCTGCTGGCCACACTCTTCCCAGTGCCCCCCAGGTTATCATTGACCCTCCTGGCTGCAAGAGCACTCATCAGCTTGTCATTCACCAGGACTCCCAGGGCCATTCTTGCAGAGCTGTTCTCTAGCAGGCCAGGCCCCAGTCTGTGCTGGCACTTTGAGCTATTCCTCCCCATGTGCAGAACCCCGAATTTGCCCTTTTTGAACCTCATCATGTTTCTCTCTGCCCAATTCCCCAGTCTATCAAGGTCCCACTGAACAGCAGCACAGCCTTCAGCTGATCAGCCAACAACCTCCCTCCCCAGTTTTGTATCATCAGTGAAATTTCTGAGGGTACATTCTATCTTTTCATCCAGGGAATATCCAGAATAAAGCATCACATATTTTACTGTCCATTCTGCCAAAAACTAGGAACAACACAGTCTATCAATTAATATTTGTGTATCTAAATAAAATAGCATGCTATTTGTGACTAGGAATCATCATTTTCAAATATGGGCCTTCTCTCCTTCTGAGTGTGAGCCAAAGGAAGTACCTGGGACATTTCCTGACATGAAAATTTCCGGGATAAAGATGTTTTAGACAGTTCAGGTTTCTTCGGTTTAAAAACAGCCTTTTGTATTTAAAGAGTGTACAGCAATTTTTTTTTAAATTTACCTTCAAAATTAATGCCCATCTGTGTTTTTTCAGCTTCTCTGGGTGAAAATATTGGAGCTATTCATGTGGGTAAGTATTTTCAGATGCAAGGCCTACAATTATTGTCACTTTTCAAAAGCTTTTTCACTGTGTTTCATGTTGCGGAAATACACATGGATATAGAAACAGAACCATCACTGCTTCCCATCACACTGCCGTACTCTAAAAAGATGTGTTAAATATATAAAAAGGCAAGTAATTAGAATTAAAATTTCTCATCATTTTTTCCATTCTTTCTCCTGACAATTTAAATCCAATTCAAGCAGGCAGTAACAGAGCATTATCATTCTTCTGGTCTGCTGACTTAAGACACCCACACAGAGGTAATCTCCAAAGCTTTCAAGCAGCATAATGTACACACTGAGAAAGAAAACTGCCTGACAAAGCAGTTATGAAGAAACCACTTCTTTATATCTCAGAAAGGAAAGTGTGGGGTTTAACAGGCAGGGTAAACAGCCTTCTGTAGTGCCTGCATCCAGACTGATCCTCTTATGCACTTATGGCTCACTAACAGCCCTGAACTTCCAGAGCAGGAAGCAGGGCAGGAGGCCAAAGACTGGTTTGTGTCACTTAAATGCAGCCATTGATGAGTCTAGCTGTTTGAGTGTTTGTGTTGAGTGTAATCCAAACAGCTAAACAGTCTTGGTGCCTTTTCAGGACATCCACAGAAACTTTGTTCTTTTGCAGATGGAGCTGCTGGAGCATTGTTAAGATAATGTTTTATGCTAAAAATTACCAACTATTTTTAATTTCATTAATTTTAAAGATGAAGCAGTTAATATTGAACATCTATCTCACAGCCTATATTTCCCCTTCAGTGCTCTGCAACCTTTCACAAATATGACTATTTAATTTCTTTTCCTTTTTATTGAATGAGCTACTTTCAGCTACATTAGGGGAACTCTTCTGAAAAAAACCCAAAAACCACAGATGTAGGCAAGTCTCTGAAGCAAAAGTGACTTCTGATGCAATGTGTGCATACAGAGAATGTGCAAAACGCCATCCTTTTTCAAAGCAAACATATTTGATTGTGGATATTAAAAAAAATATTGATTTCACAGCTCTGCACCTCTGACTTAATAAAAATAGAAAATCAAAACAGCAGAGTATGTGCATTTGAGTACCCTCTTCTCATAAAGCTTTATAAACCTTTTTTTCTTCTGGTTTTCTCTGGTTAAAAGTAACTTTGTTACTGTCCCTCAGTGACACTAGATGGCACTTCAGAGTAGTGGTGGGATCAGAAAGCTTGTAATTGTTTTAGTTATTTTGCATATGATATTAGAAATATATTAAGTTAATGTTTGCTTTGAACAAACACAATTTGTCAGCTTTCTCCTATTTTTTACATATGGGTGTGAGGTAGAAAATTTTATCTGTTTTCAAAAACAGCAAACATAAGCAGAAATAGATTATAACAGTGGTTCGCTAGCAGCTCAAAACAAACAAACAAAGAAACAAAACCCCAAACCAAACCCCCACCCCCCCCCCCCCCAAAAAAAGCCCCCCCAAAACTTCCAAACCAAATATGGTCCAAAAGAGCTGCTTCCAGACCTTCTCCCTAAAGAATTTTAGAAGCAGTTTGTGGAGGCAATGGAAAAACATGTATGGACTTGGAAATGAGAGCAACACTCTAATGCCAAGGATTTAAGATCTGATCCTTTCCTGGAAATGAAATTAGATTTACTGTCACTTATACATCAGCAATTGAGTGCATGGTAACTGTCCCTATCCTGGTGCACTGTAGGAGAAACCAGACTAAAAGATGGTCACACCCTTGCTGGCAGTAAGGGACAAGATGCTTTAGCTGCCCCAGGAAACAAGGGCATTATTCTATATGTGTTTAAGTCCAACAGCTGTGGCCATTTACTGTCTTCATACTTTATGAAGAAATCGAGGATGCACTGCAGGACCTAAAGGCTTTCTACTTTAATTTTCTTATTTCTTTCCACCCAATTGTTTATAGATTGTTTGTGTTTGTTCTTTATTTTTTTTTCCTCTCCTTGTTTTGTTTATAATTGGAAGAACCATCTGTTCTTTATTTATATGAAAAGCAGTTTTGAAAGTATTGGGCTTCCCAATGCTTTGAAGTCTCTGCAGATATTGTGTGTGGATAGAATTCCATCAGTCAGACACTGTGGGTGTGGCTGCACAATTTATGGAAAACCGAAAGTGTGTTTACCTTTCTTGTCATGATCTTACTTAGGTGTCTTGTTATAGGATTTGCTTATTCTGCTTCATGGAGAAAGGCAGGGAATCAGGAAAGTCCTGCTGTTTTTGTAGCCCTTGTTTGCTAGAAGGGAACATATTTTATGAGGACTAACTTGTGTTTTAGCAGCAAGCAGCAAACTTGATAGGGGACATACCATGGGTATTACAGAGGAGGACCAGACTCAGATATTTTCTTCTGGACTTAAAGTTTGTTCTGATTTGAAGGAAAAGACTTAGTATGTGAGATGTTAAAATTATGGATGGAGAAATTGAAAGTTTGTGCATATGTTTATATGATGTCTTTTGTAATTGTTATTACTTTTTACATGAATCTTTTTCTGTAACCATGTACAAACTCTGTGGAGTTTTTCTGTCTAAGACAATGCCTTTGTTCTCACTCGAAATGCTAGTGCTTAGTTTTCTGCATGAAGTCTGCAGAATATCCTGTCTGCAGAATAACTGATATCCAATCAAGAATCAAAAGGAAAAAAAAAACCATAACTGATGATTTTCTAGAGGCTTTTCCCTCCTGTGACAGAAAGATGTCATATACTGTTTGTTTTATTTAAAAATAACTGTCTGAAAATGGGAAACCCAGAAGAAAAACAGATAGAAAGCAGAGAAATCATTGGCTGCTGTATGAAGAAGATAGCTCAGAAGAGTGTAAACATGCTTTTTCTGTGTAGTGGTTATAGTGAATCATAATTGTTTCCAACTATTTACTACTAAATAAATGAGAGCTATAAAAAGACTATATTTGTTTGCTCCTAAAAAATACCTATGAGAATTAGGCATGAAAAAGTCCCTTGAGGCAAAAGAATTTCACATCACTTGTTCTTACTTTAGCTATCACCATGCCAAAGACATTCAATTTTCAAGACTTAATTGAAGTTCTGACACTCTGATGTTATTCTATCAAAACAAAAAAAGAAAGACAAACACTTTGGAGTTTGCCTGTATTACATTATTCTTTAATATAAATGACATATAAGTTTTACAAATTAGAGAGATTGATCTCGGAGTATTAAGAGTCTGCAGAAGATTCTTTTCAGGTGATGTTTTTATTGAGTATATGTTTAGCTTTGAAGATTGACAGTAGAAATGTGCAGCCTACCTTTGATGTGCTTGCTATACCTGCTGGTATGGGTTGAGGAATCTCAGTTTACAGAGGGCTCCAAATCACTCTAAATAGATACATCTACAAATGATGTCCTCACAACTGCAGTTATTTCACTTCATATATTTCTATACTTGTGGTTTTGCTTCTATAGTCTAAATTCCACAAATTTGTCAGACCAAGGAGCCTGCATAATCTCTACTTCACAATTAATTCCTTTTTTTTCAAAACCAAAACTAGTAAAGGATGATGACAAAAGTATAATGCAGAACAAGTGAAAGGTGAACTGCTATGGATTTTTGTTTAGATAAATACATAGATTGATAACAATTACTAAACCCTTATACCATACTCTGAAAGGCAGCAAAGTCATAAAAACTGCTCTTGTAAATAAGGTGAGAAGGATTTGCACTAGAGAAATTTACTCATTGAGCTCCAGATATAGGTTACAAGTTTTTTACTGCAGACTACTTAATATTTTGTTCTTTAGGAGATGTTAGGCTAATTCTGAATAACATTGCTCTAGAAGAATGGCAAACTTTAAAGAACTATGTGTACAGTATGAATTTATTTTATTTTTCCAAAAATAATGACATTAGCAACAACTTTATTTGCCTCTGCTGAATAGATACATTCAGAATTATCTTAGAGTTATAGTGGATATTTTTAAACCTCCAGGGCTTGAAATAAATTTAAAGGAGGTAACTCTTACCTTCTCAAGTCTCCAGATGATTTGAGAGTCTTTTTCCCTCTGTTATTTTTCTCTGTGTGTGGCTATAAAAATAACCTCAATCACTATCTTTTTTTTTTTTAATATATCATAACTTGACAAATATTTACTCCGAATTTCATATACAGTGGAATCTGAAAACCTGTAGCATTCAGCAAACTGAAAAATGCCACAGAAAGCATGCTGAAAAAAAAAAAGGCTGAAATAAGTCAGTTTAAAGCACAGTTGGCAATTCTTATTGATGGTATGCTTACTCTTGTACCTCTGCAATGTCTCATTTATTCTACATCAATGGATTATCTCCACTTTAAAGTGAAGTTTCTGGCATTTGGCGTTAATCGTTAGCAACGTTTTTTGAACAGGCCTATAAGGACAGACACTTTAGCTGGAACACAGGGAGCCCCATCTTTAGACACCTATTTGTAATTCCCGATCTGTACTGCGGAGCGTTCGTGGATGCACCGGAAGGCAGAGGGCTGGATTTCCCAGTACTGCACGGGGTTGCTGAAGAGGCTCACGCCGGAGTAGCTGGCCTTCTTGGTGTTGTAGCCAAGAGGGCAAAAGTCGTTGATACCAATGGAAGCAATTTTGTTGTTATGAAGATAGACCACCTGGAACAAGCACAGACAAGCACTGAAGTGAGAAATTGAGCTATCATGGCAAATAAGATAAATTATTTAATATTAAATGCTTCATACGTCTTTTGGCAATATTATATAAATGTGTCTTCTTTCCAAACAAGTCCTTGACTCTGTTTACCTTTTGAAATACCTAACATACACCCAATTGACATAATTTCTACAGAAAGTACACAAACTGTGCAAGGCTATCTAATAATGTTACTGTCAGCTGGTGGTACTGTAACCAAGAGAGGAGCCAAAGATGTGAAATTATTAATACACATGGTGGCTCAGGAGCATGCACTGTGTACAGAGTATTCAGTGAACACACTGTATTTGATGCTAATTTTTTTCTCTCCAGCTCTAATATTTTCATTCTCATGAGTACAACTATACAGGACTCAGAGCCAAAGTGACCACTAATGATGATTTAAAGTAAAGCTGATGAAGATTATTTTGCTCCAGATTCACCATTTCTGGAGAATTTTTCCAAGTTACATGTAGGGGGTAATTTATATTTGGGAGTCTTCATTCTTTGGGAGTTTTCTTTCCTGTAAAATCTTAGTCCAGGTGAAGATAGATTTAAATTACTCCCAAGAGGAAATATTTCTAGATATCCAGCCAAAAGGACCTCAAAAATACTGGTGATGTGAAATGCCTATTTTTTCTATTTGCCCTCCCACTGTTTTTTGAGATAACAAGGGAAAGGTTGCAAAATGTCGCTTAGTAGAAATGAAAAAAAATCAATAGAAGAAATGTTCTTAGAAATTATTTTTTGAGTAAAGAGGAAACCAAAGTACACAAATAATCCCATATTTGTTGTGGCCCCTCAGACACACAGAGACAATGAATGTACATGTCCAGATCTATACATCTGCATAACAATTTCCACAAAAAAAATCAGACTAGGAGTCTTCCTGTTGTAGTCAACATTTCCTTGGTAATTCAAACATTTATGAAACTTGCATCAAGTTAAAAATACTTTAATGTTTAACACTGAATAAACACCCAAATACCATTAGGAATCTTTCAACAGTTGCTCTCTGAGACATTGTGATGAACTTTACCTGTATATATTTGTGATCACCCAGTCCACTGGGTACTCTGACAAGTTCATTGTTGTTCAAGTGGAGCTCCCTCAGATGAGGTACATTGTTAAGAGATCCATTCTCAACTGAGGAAATACTGTTGAAACTGAGACCCAGTCTGAAAAAGTAAAAAAATAAATAAATAAATAAATGAGGAAACATATGAAAAAAAGTATTAAACTTGCCTACATAATGATATTTCTTGGCTTGATTGCTTCTCTACACTGCTGTTGCAGAGCAGACCAGGCTAATCTTCAGAATTATGTGTGAGCTAGATAGAGCTAGGTTAAATAAAAAAAATTAAATAAGTTTGACATGTGATGTGAACAATCATAATTATCATTATATCATTCAACTTGTGCTTATGATATTGCATACTTTGATGAGCTACATGACTAATCCTGGTGTTGATATGTACTGTGTACCTCCATAGGCACCAGTTTTTCTTTAAAAGCTGAAACACTGTCTAAGTGATACCTGTAACTTTAGGAGCACTTTCTGAAACTTTTGGCAAAATACGACCCAGGGACCCAGAGCTGTTAAGCTTAAAACTCCACCATGTCCTTCTAAGAGACTTAACTAGTTAGAGCCCTGTAACATGCTGGAAGCAGGAGCTCAGTCGTACTTCCTGATCCCTTTAGCAGGACACAGAAGTGGGACTTACACATTTCTCCTAAGATCCAATCCAGAGTTTTCATCACAAAATCATCCTTTCAGCTATACACAGTCACACAGTAGGTTTATAGCACTATTTAAGTTCAAATCAGACAACCTGTTTCTATTTGTGTATTTCTGTGTTGATAGTATTTTGGCTTGCAATTACTAAGCTACACAAATTTTTCAAGAGCCTCCCATAATTTAAAATACTCTGTGTTGCAGTAAAGAATACAATGACATTACTTCAGGAATTGTCATCATCAGAAGTACTGTAGTTTTAGAAAATTATTTCTATAATGGCTAAACTTATCTATTTTGTTCTGTTTTCATTTAAGCATTTTTTATATATATTGAGGGGCAAAATGTTCTGAGTTTTATAAATAGTTTACTCAATAAGAGAATTTAATATAGGTAATAAGAAACCTCATGTTAAAATAATTTGCTATGGAGTACTTCTAAAGAAAGCCTGTTTCACAGTTATCTAATAACATACAATTCTTTGTGGCTTGTAGCAATTTCAGAAGTCAGGGTCTGAAACTTTAATAAAATCACAGAACTGAAAATTATTGTTTGATCTTTATGGCTGAGAGATTTCCTAGTATTAATTAGTATTATGTATACTGCAAATAGTCTTATCATACTAATTTAAATATGGCATTGTTTTCAAAGTATTAAATGACAAAGGAGAATTTAATGAGAAAATTACTTGCATCAACATGAATTTACTTCACTCAGAAATCAATTTACAATATCCCATCTCCCAGACAGATTTTGATAATGAAAAATTTTCATTAAAATTGTTAGAACGGATCTTCTTTTGAATAGAGTATACCAAGACTTAGGAAAACTTGGGGAATAGGATCCTACAGAGCAATTCAGTCTGAAGGTACACAGAATGTTTAAAAAGGACTTCAGTGGTGGATAATCATATTGAATGTCTTTGAAAGGATTGGTAAAAAAACCTTCCACATTTTGTCAGAGCGCTATAAATTCTTGTTTGACACATATCATGTGCTCACTACATATGTGGGTCTACAAGCAGATGTGTCAAACCTCAGAGATCAGTACAAAAAAAGCAGTTCTGACTCTCATATTAGTCTGTTGAAGAAAAATAGTCGCTTTGCGTAGTCTCTTAGGGAAAGAATGAAATTATAGGAGTCAGTAGTGAAGTGGACCTAAACCCCAGGAGGAGTGAAATTATGTGTAATTACAACTCCTCTAAATGTCTTACAAAAAACTCTCAGTCACTTGGGGCTATGCTTACAGATGAAGTAAGTCAATATTATTATGTAAAACAGAGAGTGATTAGGAGTATTTGGAAAGAATATGGTCTTCATCTCCCTTCCCATAGGACAAAAGAGAAGAATTTGAAAAATTACTCTTGCTTCATACACTGATATATTACTTCCCTTTTCATTAGTGAAAAAGTAACATTTTCCCAGTGTTTCAGTAGATCTTGTCCCAGTGTTCTAAATCATTGAAGAGCATCATCAAAAAACATGTCTCAGCACTGAAGAAATTCTCAGATACTTTTTCAACTTTTCTCTCCAACCTCCCAGCTGAATCATTTCCACTATGTTTTTGAAAGGAACTTCATGATGCTCAACACCATTATTATCATTATGGTTGGAAAAGACCTCTAAGACCACCATGTCCAAACATTAATGCTGCCCCACTACCTTCAACATTCCCAGGTGCCACATTCACTTGCCTTTTGAACACTTCAGGGAAGGTAATTCCACCACTTCCCTGGGCAGCCTCTTGAAGTGCCTGACTACCCTTTCAGTGAAGAATTTTTTCTTAATATCTAATCTAAAACTTGTTTGGTTCAAATTCTACTGTATGGAGCTAGACCATTTATGTAAGCTTTATTGGAAAATAAACATTAGTAATATCAGATGTGCAATGGGAATGTCCTCTTGGAGCTCATTCCTGCATGTAATCAGCAAAGCCTTTGTTGGGTTTACTTTCATAAGAATATTGGGTTTTCGCTGAATCACTCTTTGAAGTCCTTTGACTTAAGAGTAATTTTACAGGACAAACAAACAAACAAAAAGGACAAATACTGTACATCTACTAGAATGCAAGAAAACTCAAAAGAGAATGAGCAACACACCTACACCAAGCTCTTGCATGAAACATTTTACAGTTTAAAATTCCTTAACACAGTGATAAAATTTATCTGTTTCTCAAAGTTTATCTGTGCTTTAGGACAGATATTAGACTGTCAGGCTGTAGTTGGCATGAACAAGGTTGTCTGACCCTGTTCTAATATCTCTGAAAACTTACACATGTACATAGGAGCTGGGTGTTTTTATGCTGGACTGGAGCTCTTCCATAGCTCCCTCCTTTCCTCATCTGTCTGTGTTGTTTTGTGCATTGTGCTCCTCGTTCACCAATCTGTGTTCTTCCTTACCTCTCACCTTTGCAAAAGAGCATCTCTGCCTATGCTTATGTTACCTGCTTAAGCACAGGGCAGAGAATGGTTTAAAACTTGGAGCTTGCTCTGAGCAGCTCCACATTTCCACATCACGGTCAACAGAATGTCTTGTTGCTCCATACAGTACAGCCACAATAGAGGCAGCCCAAGTTTAGATATTTTTGAGTCCATAGCACTTGCTGTTTAAAACTTTATGTCTTGAGCTAAACTTCCAACAATGTTGTCCATGTGATGCTGCCTGTGGTGTTTTCCAAGTGTGGATGAGAAAAACAGAAAAACTGTGTCATCTGCAGGACAGCTCACATGTCCCATAGTCCCCACCTCCAGTAATGTAAATTACTCTCTACCTGAGTAGTTATCATCTTGTTTTGGTTTTGGAAGTTTTCTTCATAATTTCTCTGAAGAATATTATATTCTATACTAAGCCTCAGTAACAAGTAACTACTTCATAGTCCTCTAATCCATAATTACAGTATTTTTATTTTTCCATTAAAATCTAGAACAGATTTATTTTTTTGAGTCTGTGACAAAATATTAACATAAAATGTAAGATGAAATGTCTTAATTTATAAGCTTTTCTAGGCTTTATATCTTGGAATTTTCAGATTCAAAATAAGTGTTAGGTTACTATATACTTGATTGCACTGAACTGCTGTCCAAGCTACTTTAAATAATAGTAATCTTTCTCCAATTTCTATTTTCTACTCTCATTATGAGAAGCAGAATGATTAAGATGAAAATTCATTAATTAGGTCCAGTAATCTGGTTAAAAGTCTGATTATCAGTCTTATTTAAAGCTATTTTCATAGCAATTTTTAAAATTATTAAATTATAAAAATTACTTGTAGTAAAGGCCCATTTTACTCTGCTACATGTTTTTTGATATAAAATAATTTACAAATCATTCTGTATAAGGGTTTTTTGGGAATTGTCCTTTTATTTTCCTGCAGTTAGAGAAACTTATTCAACAACATAGTCACAGATTAGCAGAGTTATGTCACTCTGACAGTAACAATTTTTCAATTAAATTTTATGAGTTTTGTTTCTTAATCATGTTCCTGGACTCACTGCAGACTTCTCTTTTTTGAGAAACAAAGGAACCACTGTTGAAAGGAGTTTTGGTTCCCATGTACTTTTTCCCTCAGTTTCCAGGCAAACTGCAGGAGCATTGCCGTGTTCCAAGAAAACTCCGTGCACCAAAGATGGACATGCAACAAAAGAAACGTGAGATAATTTCTAAAGTGTAATTGTTCTTGTTTGTTTGATTGTTTATGTTTTATTGGTTTTGATTTGGTTTCGGTTGGGGTTTTTGTTTGTTTGCTTGTTTGTTTTGTAAATCAAATAAACAGTTGTCCTGAGCATATAGCACTCACAACTGAAAACAGATGAAAAGTTTTGTCAGGAAAATAAAAGGAGTGTTTGTTCTCTTCAGTCAGTACACAGATCCTTAGAAGCCTTTCCTGTTATGATTATTTCAATGATTCTAATACTCACAAAGCCCAGACTGATGTTTTATAATTGTCTGTGTGGTTATTGCAATTTCAACTAATATTTTATGTGAAAAGAAGAAATTAATTCTTACTTTGCCAGGTTGGTGAGTCCAGAGAGACTTTCAGCATCAATTTTGCTGATTTTGTTACCATCAAGGTGAAGTTCAGTAAGAGAAGGAGGAAGGCCTGAAAGAGAGAACAGCATCAAATTATTTTTGATTAAACTGGATTCTTATATTTTTTAAAAAATACTTATACTCTACCAAAGCTCTTTTGCAATTGATTTTTCTAAGTTACCACATTTTACCTGTGCAAATCTCCGAAATGCTAATTGTATTTCTTACCCTTGGGGATGCTTGTGATGCACATGAACAATTCACTAGATAGAATTAAGAACTTTCATAATCAGAGAAACTGAAAACAGCAAGTAACAATTTATTTAACATGAAATAAGGCCAAGCTCCTAGAGTCATTATAAAACAGTTAACTCTTGAAAAATACATAAATTAAATTCTTCTCTTTTATTATTTCTAGCCTTCATGATTATATAAATGGGACATATAAAGAACTCTAATTTTAGCCAGAATATCCACATACATAAACGTGCAAACATGTGGCACCTGGATATTTAACAAGAAACAGCAGTAGAAAATGAAACTGTAGGTATGAGGCAAAATAATTTTGATGTTAATTTAGTTAGGGTGCATACTAGTTTACAAATTCTGTTTATCAGGGAAAAAAAACAGGAAACATGTTTTACCTATCTGAGGTCCCTCAAAAGAACATTCAAAACAGGAAATATGGGAAGAAAAAAATAACAACCACTATTATCTTTCAAAATGTTTTCAGCCATTTCAAAACAATCTGTTGGCTGAAGTATGAATAAATTGAATATAATTTCTTCTGTATTGGAACCATTCTTGTTTGTTTGTTTTCAATAAATTACAATGAAAATTGCACTTATTTCGAAGGAATTTGAAACTAAGTACTTCGAAAAATAGCAAAGGTTTCTGTTTTGTTATAGGGAGAGTACTTTTGGCTTCAAACCCACAGACTTGTGGAGGGCTGATTTTATTCTTGTTCAGCTTCAGTTAATTCTACATGAGTTTACAATTGTGTAATATTAATCAGGCTCAATAACCATGCTTGGAGGCTGGAAATGTTCTTCCATTTTCTATTTCAGCTATGAGACAAGAAAAGCAAAATAACATAAAATGACATTTTACAGTGCACCTCACATGGAGCTTCTTGTAACCAAAAACCAAAATTTTCCAATCTAGGACAGACACAAAAAGCTTCCATAATATTTTTTCCCAACTGAGTAGAAGTTACCACATTTTACCTGTGCAAATCTCCGAAATGCTAATTGTATTTCTTACCCTTGGGGATGCTTGTGATGTTGGTGTCTGCGATGCGGATGTAGGAGAGCCTCTTCATCCCCTGAAAAGCTCCATTTTCAATGCCCGAACTCTTGATGGGATTGGTGCCCAGTTCTGCCAACAAAACATGGTTGTGAGCTGTGCTGCAGCCTAGGTACCTATGTTCTTCAGGTCAAAGCTAATTTGGAGGTACAATTAATTGGGGCAGCTGGCAGTTGTTGGCTTTCTACATGTAATCACTGATCAAACTAGAAACAACATCTTGCAAAAACTCTTAGTTGTGTTTGTCATAATTTCTCATGCTCATACCTAAGACAATCACTTGGTTCAGTCCGTTAAAGACAGCTTTCCTCAACTTGGAGATCTCGTTCTCATGAGCCCGTATCTCCTGGAGAGACTTCGGCATGTTTTCTGGGAGTTCCTTCAGGTTGTTCTTGGACAGGTAAAGTCTCTCCAATTTCTTCAGAGGAGCAAAAGCTAATGGGCTTATTTTGCTGATTTTGTTGTTGACAAGGATCAGTGCCTGTAGAGTAATAATCAAGGAGATCTCAGATGATCACAAGGAAAATTATTTCGTGGTGAAACATTTTATTATTATTATTATTATTATTATTATTATTATTATTATTATTATTCTCTAGTGCCTTTTGAGCTCTTCTGATGGCAAATCTGGTAAGCTGAAGAAAATGTAATGCAGTACAAAAGAAAAAAAATAAACTTCTGAAAGAGTGAAAGATAAGTCCTATAGAACAAATACAAGTATTGCTGAGACTGCAATGCATTTGAACAATTTGTGTCCAAATCATTCCATTTAAAACTGTGAAGAGCAAAACAGTCACAAAAGATTTGATTTTTGTTTGGGGTTTTTTTTCTGATTTTGTTTATACTAAGGCTACTGTTATACCTTAACCATTGTCACAAAACTCTTCTAATCAGTTTCTCCTGAACAGGAAATCCTATTATTCAATAGAGTGAAGGCACAGCCCAGTTTAGTAAAATGATGCATAACTTCATCTTGTTCCTCTTAGTATTATAAAACTGCACTTACTAGATTTCTGATGAATAACAAACTCTCTTTTTTTCTTTTTTTCTTTTTTTCTTTTTTTTTTTCAGAGATATAAACTATCTTTTGGTAAGCAAAACTGGGTATGGAAGGGGAACGATCTGAAGCATAATGCTCCAAGACCTGCAGCTGAGGATCATGGACCATACTTTGCCTTCCCTGTAGGTGCCTAATCCAGTTCTCACAACTGTGATATCTAAACTCTAAGAACTCTAAGAAGATTATCTGTCCATACAGCTGGGGGAGGAAGGCCTCCATGAAAGAACTGTTATATGTAATAGGTGTTCTCTGCATGCCTCTGAAATTTTACATTACTTCTAAATCTCATAGATTAATTAACCATGACACAAAAAGGGAGAAGGTCTCATTACTGTCAGGACATAAAATAGTAATGGAGAGTATTTCAGATATAATAGATGTTTGAATGACTCTATCATTCCATCTGCTTACTATCTACTTATCAGATTTACAGTGCTGCTTGTTTGTGCAGTGGATTGAGTAGAATGGGCCATATAAACATTGATATAATATCTACTCATATTTATTACTAGGGCATTTTTTTCACCACCACCATTATGCTAGTTTCAGAAACAGAAGACATAAGTTGTTGTAAATTCTATAGTGAACATTCAGAGCATTTTGATGGACTTTCAATATTTTCAGAATTTCATTTTAGTCTGTTTATTGGAAGAAAATGGAGTGTCCAACTTATTCCATAATCAATTAAGTATTAGAACAATGACAAGACTATCAGCCTCTGTGACAAACTCTCTCCATCATGGAAACTTGAAAGAGAAGTGGGCAGATTAAAATGGTGATGTGTTTTTCCCCAATGGACTCCTCTTGCCGATCACCCTGAGCAAAGCCAGCAGTGTGTACTGCACATGCAATACATGGTTTCCTTTAGTGCACGTAAAGCTGAACATATCTGGTCTTAATTTTGTATGCTAGCTAGAATTAACTCATATGCAAAAGGAAATAGAAGAGGTCACCCACAGTTCAGCAGTGTTTTTCCCTAACAATAAGCCTATCCCAAAACAAATATGTTGGTCTGTGGAAGTCATGGCCCCAACTCTCTATTTGGGCCTGTACTATAAAAACTGACATGAGAATACATTCGGAATGGTTTTCTGGGTCATGATTGCCAGAATTGTGATACAGATGTAGATTCTACCCACAGTGAAATTCAGCTGCCTGTAGAATATTAGGACATGGCAAACAATGCATGTATTTAAAAGCAGTACAGTTGGAATTATGCCAATTAGTCTCTTACATTGTTTTTATTTCAATAATTGAACTTGCTATTGCTAATTACATTGTTCTTTATTTTTTATTAATTTCACCATATCTTTCTTTTTCATAGATCTCTAAGTCAACACTCAGTGAGTTTAGGCTCATGAGTATTTGAAATTTTTGTCTAGCATCTTGCTTTGTACATCTTAACCATTTGTTTCAGCTAAAAGCCCGCCTTTTTGGGGGGTTTTCTTTTAACATTTTTACTTTCTAAATAAAAAATCTGGGGAGATATTAATCACAGCTGATGATTGGGTGTGAAATATTTCTTGATGGAAATAGGTAGGCGTAGCTTCAGCTAGACACTGTAAATATTCTCTGAGCACTTAATTGTTATATCTCTTCAGATGGGAACTAATACCCCTGACCAAACCCAAAAGTTATCTAGGTACCTAGGATTATTCTGTTATGTTTTTCCAATGCTTCTCCTTAATATGTTTATGTTTTCTTGGGGAAACACTCAGAATATTGTTATTTTATTCAAACACTCAAGGAGTCTCTCACTTAGAAACAGTGGTGGTCTATCAAAGGTAAGTATAAAAACACTAATTTCACACTGGAAACATGGGTTTGGTGGTATAGGGTGGGAAAGTGACACAAGACTGTTGACAACTTTTTCTGTACCAGAATATTATTTCCCACTTAGACCCCTCTCTGCAAGTCCTGCTCCCAGTATTTTGAACCTGCATTATTTTTCCATTGTTGTGCAGCTGTAAAGGAAAAATAAACCCACACATTACGCTTTGTAAGAGACGCTTTACTGTCTCCCAGGGCAACAACAACTGATGAGGATAACACACCAGTATAGCACCTGGCAAGCCACACCCCTGGATTCCTTTCCCACTTCACAATACCTCTATTATATCCCATACATATCCAGAACTAAGTAATTAGCCTTGCAGCAGTGCTGTTTACTTTCCTCAGAATGTGTCCCATATGGTTTGCATGTAAAAGAAGCTAAATCAAACCAAAATAAAATAAAATCAAAATCTCAGGGGATTTAGAGGTCAATGAAAACAGGAATCAGGGTACAAGAACCTAGGGAAAACATCTGCAGGCAGTGTTACAAAGGAATGGATCTTAGGCAAAAACAGGTCACATGGACCAGCTAATCTGAACAAAGCCCAGATGGCATGATGGGACATTACATTCAGCGTGTTAAAGGACGTATGACATTTTTGTACTCCAAGAAGTACTTGGAGAGAAAAATAAAGATCATCCTGAAAGTGTTCAGAGTGCTGGAGCCCTTGGACACAAATATCACTTGTAATGCTGCTGGTATGAAATGATTTGGCAGAAATGACAACCCAGAACAAAAGTCACAGGAACTGGTTCTTTTATTTGAAAATCTACCTTCTTCTACACTTTCACTTTCAGTGGAGGAAAAAGGATATTTTAGACTAAACATACTCCATAAGGTCTAACTTCTTCCCCCCACCAAAAATTGAAGCAAACCAGGAATTCAAAATATGAAAGACTGAGCATACAAATGTACAGCTTTCAACGTGACCTAGTATGGATGCAAAAATAAATGACCTTAAGTAAAAAAATAAAGAAAAGGCAAGAAAGAATAAAAAAATAGAGACAAAAAATACACCAGGTATTAATACATCAGTTTGTTAGGCTTAGAAGTTTCATAGCAATTTCCCATGGATAAAACACAACTTCCATCCTCATTTTCCTGAGATAAAGCTTTTTTCCTTTGTCATAATCTAGCATGTAAAGCGCACAGTAAACATTGACTCAGTTATAATATTGCACCACCTTATCATGACTAGCAGTTTAAGTGGTGTTCAGAGAGGAAAATAAATTAAGCTTTGCTCCAAAGATTACTTTCTTTTTTAGTGAAACATCTCTGGTATTTCTGTAGTCAGGAGAAGAATAAAAATCACTGTATGACAGGAATAGACACTGGCTACGTTGAAGTCAGTGGGAGTCTGGCCATTTAGCTCCCTCTGACCTGGTTTCTACCTCAAATATTTATTCCCAACAACAACAAAAAAAAAGGAAGATTCACAATTCAGGAAGATTTTGGAACCCTTGTTGGCAGGCTTTTGTCAAAATACACCTTGACAAACTGCAGAGGCAGTGTGTAGCAGTCAGGTTGGAATTAGCACAGGGTTATTCTTCTTGTGGTTACTAAAACTTCCAATTTTTTGCCCTGTCTAAGGGTGGGGAGCAGAGAATTAAATTTTCTGGTGTAATTTCATTATATGAGAATCTCAGGAGGGTTTTCTGAGGGGTTTCAATCCCCAAACATCTTATTTTAGTATAGTTTGAAGTGAGAGCCTTGCCAAAACCAGAATTAAAATGGAAAATTACCAGCAAACTCTCATCAGCCATATTACACAGTGATACACCTGTTTTGCCAGCTGGGGATGATACACTTATCTAACATCAATTCTTTACTGATGCATGCATCCTTCAGGGTTTAACCTGAAAAGTCAATCCCTGACCCAATGGAATTTCTTTAATTTCCTGGGTTATGTATTACATTATTACCTGTTTTTTATTACAGTTCTGCTAGGAGAAGTTATATCTTAAGAACTTTAGCCTCAAGACCCAGGCATCCCAATAAAAATAATAATTAAATCCATCCCTTTTGTTTATCTTTATGTTTTCAGATAAGTCATAACCTGGACATAGAGTCAAGGTTTTCTTCCAAATTATTAAGGATGTATGTACATTTATGGAAAAACTAAAAAAAACCCCAAACAACACAAGAACAGTACAAAACAAACACACAAACAAACAAAACCCTCAGAAAACCAGAACTTGACATTCCTCTCTAATCATCCAAACGTAGGATCAAGAGGACATTGCTAAGAAAACCAGGGACAAAGGGATGACATGGAAGCAACAGAGAAGAGATGAATGAATTGTGAAGGGAGGAGATGCCAAGGCACTGAAGAAACAGCCTGTCAGTACAAACAAAAGAAGCCTGTGGGAGCAGTGTGACCACACACACAGGACCTTGTTGAATAATCCCAGAAAGCAAAGGAGCCTGTTGCAGACCTAGTTTGCCTGTCCTCTAGGCTCTCACTGGTACCTCTCACTCAACATGACTTGCACAGGTGATGTAGAAACAGGTGGTTCTGTATTTTCCTTTTTCTTTCAATCCTGTCCTTGTCTACTATGACAAGAAATTTTGGCTATTCATTAAATTTATTTCACTTGATCTTATTTTTATTGTTACATTTTATAAAAATTTCCTTTATTTCATTAGACTAGTATGCTGACTCTCTCCAGAATTTTAAGGATCTCAAAATACTTTGTCCTGTTTTTCCCTCACATGACAAAATCTTTACCCATTGTACAAGAAAAATGTTTTCTGTGCATATGGTCTGTTTTATACTTGTTTCAGTGGAAAATCTCATTGTTTCTTAAGCACAATGCAAAGGTGAGTATGAGGAAATTAAAATTCTCTAAGGGAGTGCTGTATTTCAGAAATATTAACCTTTTGCTCCCCCTCTGAATATTTGTTAGAAACCTAAAGCTGCACATCAGTTCTGCCTCTAAAGATACTAGGGGAACTGGGTTCAGAGGCAGAACCTGGACAGAGATATCTTTGTTTTTTCACAGTATGATAGTGATTAATGATTCTTCATTCTATGATTTACAGAGAGTGTTTACTTAAATTCTTTTTGTGCCTGGGAAAAGAGAACTGAAGCTGCAATTAGTCATCAGAAGACTGGATTATTTAGTTAATATTTTCTGATCTCTCTGGGGATTTTCTATATCTCTGAAAGATCTTCTTAGACTTTTCTTCAGGTTTGTTTGGTTTGGTTTGAGTGTTTTGGAGGGTTTTTGTTTGTTTTGTTTTGTTTTTTGAAAAAAGGATGGCATGAAATTTCCATTTGCTCTTACTACAAAGAGGGTTTCAGTTGCTCTGCCCTCACATTTAGTGTCAATGATCCTCTGATGTGGATATGGTCACAACTTATTAAGTTCCAAGTTTAAATCTTTTATCTTTTAGGTCTTTTCCTTCAGTTTAAACAAAGTTGGGTTTAGCATTTTTGTATGTACAGCCATGGCTTTGAACAATTCTGCTAGCTTCAGTTAAGTAAAGTTCCATTTGATTTCAGGCCAATAGTGCATTCTCCTTCTTTCACTATACTAGCACTGTGCCAACTGAAAAATTCTTGTTGGAGAAGCATGCAGTCACTATTCTCTTGTTTGTGCTGTTGTAGTGATCTAACACAGAGCACCTCTTCTTTCACCTCCTTTTCCAGGTGCCAGGCATTCTGCTGATTTGCTTTGGCTTTGCCACACAGCCTGACACTCCATGTGCTGTTTGTGTAGGCTCCTCCTTTACTCTGCATGAGGGCTTACTCATGTAGTATTTTGGATTCTTATTGTGTCCATGGGGTCAAAGTACTGAACTCCATCCAGAAATGTCAGTCTGCCTGGAAAATTCCGGCAGTTTCATAGAAATAGAGACTTTTTTCCTGGCTTTTCCAATAGCTTTCCTGTCTGACTTTTTTGCCACAGGTCTAAGTCATAAGCAAGTTTTTCTACATAATATCAGGCAGTTTTCTGAAACTGTGAAACACAGTCCCCAGCCCTTAAAAAAGAGTCTTCAATTTTTCCCAATTCTCTCAATTTCTGTGCTAAAAATAAATAAATAAATAAATAAATAAAAATACAAACAATCTTTCATTTTCAAACAGAGTGAAGTCTCACAGTGTTTTCATAGCGCAACATTAATAGTTTAGCCACTTTTTCCTAGATAATTTAAAACTCTAATAATATCAAGTGCACTACAACTGTTGACTCTGATATTTCTTGGCAGAAATCTATTATTTGTAGGTAAATATTCATTTAGTTGCTTTCTCTTCTAAGTGCTTGCCTTATTTCCACAGCTGAAAATTTTAGCTGCTCTTTGGAAATCTACGTAGGAAGATTTTCAATATAAAGAATATTTTGGTAGGTTCTAATTTCTCTTTCATCTCCAGTGATGTGTAGTATAAGCAGTTACATTTTTACTGAAAGAGAAGCCATGAGCGAGTTATAGGTGAATCCTTTCTTTTCTGGCTACTTATTCTTGGTTTTAGCTGAACCTTAGGATCAACCCAAGTTGTTCATGAAAATCTCTTCTAAAACTAATACACTTGTGGTTAGTGACAGCTACAAGTGTTAAGAAGATGTTTTAATGGATTATTTAAAAGTAACAAACTGTATAAACTGCTCATTTTTTTCAAGACCTATGAGAACTGAGGTTTAAAGGGTTGTTCCCGTAAGTGATCATTCATGCAAAAGGTTAGCTCCAGTTTCTGCTTTTAGATTTTGGAACAAGAATGTTGTTAATTTTTGTAAATCTTAATAGAGTTCAAGAAAATTTAGTAATGTCTAAGAAATTTTTGGACATCACACTGTAAAATGTAACATTAACCCAAGCCATGTTTCTCAGGAAATAAGATTAAAAAGCACATACATTTTATATATCTATCTCACACATTCGTGTATTTTTAAAATAAATGTCATAATAGAGCTCTGTCAACAACAATGTTTTTGAATTTTATTTTCTAAAAATATTTAATATAAAGTTGGGGAATGGGAATCGTTCCCAGATATTACACAGGAATACTCCTGCTGAGAGCAAAGATGGTGCCTAGTTACATAAATACACTGCATGACTAAATTATTATTTTGGGGACAAGATCATAGAATTGTAGAATGGTTTGGGTTGGAAAGAGACCTTGAGAGAATCATTATTTGCTCTTGAGTAAACGCAGGAAAACTGTCGTTTTGAAGGTTATTTCTTAAAATTTATGCTAATGTATGATATCTAGTGGTCCCTAAGCTTGTGCTGGATGCTTTTGTGAGTAAGCCAAACAAATTATATCTTCCCTGAGGAGTTATTTAATTCACTATTAAATTGTATCTGTTGTAAAAAAAGAAAAAACAAAAACCAGAATAAAAATAAAATAAAGAAAACCCCTTAGAGGTAACTTCAATGAGATAAAATAGTTCACAACAGCATAACTCACAGCAGGATGTGTAATTGAGACCTGAACCAAGTGCCAAGTGAGTAGAAGTCATTGGGAGCAGTGATTTTCATCTGCAATACCATTCTCTGACTAATTTAAGGCTGTGTCAGGAAGAAGGATAACCAAAAGATTAATTTCACTGATAAAGATTTTGTCTTTTTTAGCACCTCATAGATAACCTTCACTGAAAACACAGCACTTCTTTCCAAGGTGGAAGAAAACCAAAACAAATGGTCAGGAATTACCATGTCAAATCTGTCCTACAGCCAAAGAAAGGAATTGAAAAAAGGATCTGGGGAACAAGTTATCTCATTCTTTACTGAAATGTGATGTGGAAGAACGTGTTTTGTTGACTTTAGAGGTTATTTATGGAACTGGATCAAGTATGCCTGACACCTATGCCAAAGTTAGATGACATGAACCTCAGGATTCACTCATGCAGATCCCTTCACTATGGACAGTCTGGTGTTCATATTTTTCTAAACTTATCTTTTTGATGTTCCATTGAAACAACATATTTAGGAGGGACTTTGGAAGAAATTAAAAGATGTAAAATTTTCTAGGATTCTTTTTTCCAAGGGGTGGAATGTAGATTCTTGTTTGAAAGAGATATTCTTTGGGTGATGATATTGGCACCAGTAATGGATAAAAAGTGGGAGTTGACTTCTTGTTCATGAAGGGAAGAGGAGAGGAGAGGAGAGGAGAGGAGAGGAGAGGAGAGGAGAGGAGAGGAGAGGAGAGGAGAGGAGAGGAGAGGAGAGGAGAGGAGAGGAGAGGAGAGGAGAGGAGAGGAGAGGAGAGGAGAGGAGAGGAGAGGAGAGGAGAGGAGAGGAGAGGAGAGGAGAGGAGAGGAGAGGAGAGGAGAGGAGAGGAGAGGAGAGGAGAGGAGAGGAGAGGAGAGGAGAGGAGAGGAGAGGAGAGGAGAGGAGAGGAGAGGAGAGGAGAGGAGAGGAGAGGAGAGGAGAGGAGAGGAGAGGAGAGGAGAGGAGAGAATTAGGCTGTAAAGATCCAGACAAGAAAAGCCAAATAAGATATTGTTTATGATAAAAAGGATGAAATGGAGGATTACACAGAATGAGATGTTGAAAGGCTAGAAAAATAAGATTTTCAAGCATATGTCTGAATTAAGATATTACTTTCAAAGACAGAGAATAGCCTTTTTCTGCTGTGTAAAGAAATGTATTTCAACAAAATTTAGGCAAATGCACGAGATATGTATTTTGAAATGCTGATAAAAACTATAGACAAGGAGGAGGACCTCAGACAGAGAAAAAAATTTAGAAACATAAGAAGGTAGCTGTCTGATGGAAACTTGGAAAAGAAGATGTGAACCAGAAAAAAAAATAGTCACAGAAACCAGGAAGGAAAATATTTCAGCAAAGAGGAAACCAGACAGAAGTGTTAGAAGAGACTGGCAGGTAAAGAAGGATGAGGATGAAGCTTTGCTAGGAGAAAGTTATTGCAAAAACACAATTTCATCATAGTGCAGGGGGCAGAAGTGTAACTTGGAAAGATTCTTGAATTAAAATTAGTACAGAATATCTGCTGACAAACTTGGCACATACAAATCTCTGTGAGCTCAGAGGTAGGAGGGGAAGGACTACAGTAAGAAGTGAGTGAGATGGCAGGGTAGAGATGGAAATAACCAAGTAACTGTGCCAAAGAGACTGAGAACATAAATAAATATGTGAGAGAATTTATGCTAGAGATTTGGGAACTGAATAGACAGGAGACAGGTATGAAGAGCTGAAAAGAGGTGAGAAACTTCTGTAGTTTGACAAGAAAGCTTGCAGGAGAGAAAAGGGAATAAAAATAAATAGGCTGGGCTTGTGGAAGAAGATCACAAATTATCACTTTCCCTTAAAAAATGCATTACCATGTCAAAACCACATTTTCTCCCCATTTTTGTTGTAAATACTTGTTCATTTACACACTTACATGAAGATTCTTCAGGTTCTTGAAATCTCCTTCTTTAATTTCAGTGATTTTGTTGTTCTGTAAGTCCAACAGGGTTGTGTCTGGAGGAAGGTCTTTTGGCACCTTTTCCAGACCTAGTGACAGTGAAAAGAACAATTAAATTTCAAAGAAACTTTAAATAAGGGACAGTGCCTTTCTTAGTAGCATTTTGCTTTCAGTAAACACCATTTCTAGAACTAATTTCCTGAAGCAGCTTATGAAGACTTATTTGAAACAGTTTCTGTCTCCAGCCAGTCAGAAGGAGTTTTCTTTTGCTAAGTTTAACCAACATTTATTCACATTTCCGTTATGCCTTTTCTGAGAAAATATCTGAGGTATAGCTTGAAGCAAAGGATTCAGTTTGGGAAAGTAATTTCCAGTATGTTTTATTCCACTAAATTGTGTGAATAAAAAATCCTTTTGGAAAGAGACATGGTATTTATTATTTTCACTGGGTGTTAGCTTTTGTGGACAGACAACCTTTCTTGCTTTTAAAAGGTACTAGGTTTTTTGAAAGTACGATAGTTAACTATAATAATTTCCAGAAAAAATACAGTTTGTTTGAAGGTAACTGAGTAAATTGCAGTAAAGTCCACTTTAAAAAAAACCCAAACTACTAATTCACCTCCCCCCTTTTCTCTGAACAGAAACTATGTCCAAGTTTTCTGGAGAACAAATCTCTTGGTTTCAGTACAACTGCCAAAAGTACATCAGACAGTTTAAATTAAAGACTCTCTTTGGGACTATTTTCTGAATAGCTGATATGTATGTCTGATGAAGTCATGGAAATGAAATTATTCAGTGTTAAATAACACTTGCTTTACCCTGTTTTCCCTTCATACTGTGACTTGGAATAAAACAAATCTTTTACAGTCATTCTAATTTACCACAAAATTAAAATGTTCTTTCCTAACTAGCCTTTTTTTTTTTTTTTTTTTTTTTTTTTTTTTTTTTTTTTTAACAAAATGTGAAATGCTAAATGAATAGTTGGTAGGAAAAAGTTCTAGATACAAATGAAGTCTCTAAATGAGCATGTATCAGACATGGACTTCTCTGGGTAAAATTGTCTTTTTACCAGGAAAGGTTTTAACTAGTATTCCTGAAGCTGTATTTGAGCTCTTCTGGGAAAGATCTCTCTGGAGGTATTTCCAGTGACATCCTAGAATTATGATGGACTGCATGATATTCTTCTCAGAGGAAAGATATATACCAATAAAATTATCTTTTTAAGCCTATATATTAATCCCAAGCATGACATTGCAAGAACAGAGAGATATGCTTCCAGAGGTAAGAAGCTTTGCCCACCAAGGCTGTGGATATTCCATCCTTGGAGATACTCCAAAGTTGTCTGGATGCAGCCACAAGCAACCCTCTAAGCAGGGGAGTGGCCTAGATGGTCTCAAGAGTTGATGTCCAAATTCAACAATCCTGTGATTCTGCGATACTAAGCACTCATCAAAAATGTGTTTTCACACACAGAATGTAGGATTCTCTGTCAAAATCCTATGTGTACCAAAACTCATTATCTTTCAATCCTTTCTTGGAATATATATGTGTGTATGTGAAGTAAAAGTGTGGTAAGATAAAAAAATTAAACTATTTGCACCATATTTTTATTAGAACTGAGGCAATAAAAATTCACCTGATTTTTAATTACACCAGAATTCAAAAGTTTTTAAAAAGCAGAATCATGTGGCCTGGGATGAACTAGTAAAAGCTTCATAAACTAGCAACAGCCAAAACTCACATCTCATCCTGTTTACCTTACTGATATTCAGTGCACAAATATTTGATTCAGATTATTCATATTACTAAAATAACTTTTCCTCATTTAGGCATGGACTTTGTTTTTACTTCAACAGTTTCAAAACCCTCATTACTTCCAGAAGTGTACTACCAGAGTTCCAAATATATAAGAATGTGATACTGTCTAATTTGTATGTTGGTTGTCTTTGGACAGTTTCTGTCTTCTGTGAACAGGACTGATGTCAGCAACTAAAAATTCTTTCCCAAAAAACACTACTTTTTCTATACAAAAATTCTGTTATAACTTCCTATAGTCTTGCAGCTTATATGGTGTTCTTCACATATGAATAAAAAACCCCAAGGGTTTAATTAATTATATTCAAAGTAGCATTAGTATGTTCTGGTTGTCAGCATGTTTATATTAGTAGGTTGGTACCTCTAAGAAGTGTTATGGTATAGAAGAAAGTGAAAGAACTCCACAGCCATGCTTTATGTGATGCCCTTGGAACGTACTTCGTAGGAACACTTGGGGAACACTTGGCTTGCCACTGAAGGGATAATTTGCCAGAGACTGAACTTCAAAAACAACTTCCAGCTGTACTTTCCAGTTTCTAAAAGCTTAAGTGTTACCCATGAATATGGCAGAACTGATAATTTCTACAAGCAATAAAGTTAGATTTCAATGTTTCATATTATAAAGATAAGACAAATTTAATAATCAGAAATCTATTTCTCAAAATTATTTATAACATAATTTTCCTGTCTTATACTAGAAACGAGAAGGATGTACAATACAATAATTAGCTCTGCATGCAAAGTATAATTGCCATCACTTGAAGAGTTGAACTTTTTTTTATTACCTATCCTATATATATAGTAATGCATTTCCTGAAGTTGTTTTTAAAAATGTTTTTAAAATCAGCTTTAGAATTACGTTTCATTTTTTTTCTTGACTGGAGTCGGTTTTGAGGAAAAAAGCATAGATGAGTATAGGGTGCACACCAGCTACCGAGGAGATCTTGCATTATCAGTGAAAGCAATTCATTACATCCTCCAGCTGAAACCTACATCATCTGAAGCTCTCCAGTGGAGGAAGAGTTTATAAACGGGGAATCTGGACACTGACTTGCAAAATCAGCATTTAAATAATCCAGGACTAAACTACAATTGAGATGTAGACCAAATCCACATCTACCTTGGCTTGTGCTTCAGCTTGCAGATCCAGGTCTCTATAAGTTGGTGAACCTCCAGAGATACATGTAGGAGGAGCATTGGTGTACTGCAAACTATTCCCTGTGCTGAAGGCTCCCAGCCTGGACAGCAAAGCTTCACACCTTTCTGGTCAACAGCAGCCAGTTCAGAGGAATGGGGGAGCCTGAACTGATGTGACAGTGTGATGGAGTTTAAATCGAATGGCAAAAATTGTAGTCCCACTGGAAGCTCCAATGGCTCCTGGGATAGAATATCATGTCCCAGAAAGACTGGGTTTGGTTCTTCTGTCTGGGAGACAAGAGTTTAGAGGGGAACTGGGGGCTGTCCTTACTACTCATTTCTGAGAAACCCAAGTGATACCCATGCACTTCTGGAGCCACGTTGTACAGTGTGATCACATGCAACTAAAAATTACTTCCAGTGAAATTTATGTAATGTCAACCAAAAGGAAAACTGGTGTTGAAAAATAGTGATTGGATCTCTTCTTAATTATTTTAAGAACAGTATACACAGATATTCCAGCTCTTGGAGGTTTTTATACATTAAAACTTCCTTCTTGAAAACCATATGAAAATATCTCATAGCAGTCCAAGTTTTTATTTGAATAATCAGTGCTACTCAGTAGGTATACAGCTCCCTGGAAATATTTCAGCTTCTAGTTCCTAAGGTTAACTTATAACTGATTAAAAATTTAGATAATTCTGCCTTTCCCACTGTATGTTAAATTGAAAATACTTTTTTTTTTTTTTTTAATTTTGGTTGAATAAAATTAACTCATTATTAAAGTGGGTAAATATTTTTTTAAATCAATTTATTCAGAAATAAGTACTGGTATAGCTACACCCTTTTAAAATTCTTGTTTACGCTGAGATTAAGAACTTAAAGATTCTGAAAATAAAAGAGTTTTAATTAACCAGTTCATGTATCTTAATCAAAATACCCTTTTGATTTGCACTAAAAAATTTCTTTCAGGGAAATCATTACTTCCTTATAGAAGTTTAACAGCCATCAGTTCCTGTAGCCCAGCTCAGATCTCTAATATTCCTTATGAATTTTTATAAGCAGAAATTTTCTACTGTTTTACATTATCAACCTGGAGCAAACAATTATTCCCACCAGTATACATTTATGTGTGTAAAAATCTATGCACATTAAAATGCTTAAAGAACAGAATAAGCCATAGAACTATAAAATGGCAAAAAAAAGGTGTAAGTTTGAATATTTCCTTTTCTCAGGATAAGATGCGCTTTTGTCATTCATGACAGAAGTTTTCCTAACTTTTTGTATATTTCTTCTCTACACAACAGATTTTTGAGATAATGTACACCATCGAAATGTATTCAATAAAAGACAGAATAATTGGATAGTTAACCAATTTCTTTCTCACACAGAAAGGCTCATCCACAGTCACCTTTGGTGGGGAGATGCTACATGGACCAGGAATCCCTGCTCAGTGGGAGGTTGGAGAAGGTGACTTTGCAGAAATCAAGCTTGTCTCCATGGGATCTCATTCTTGTGGGCTGTAGCCTTTTATTATAATTTCTTAAGCAACTGGCAGTGCCTGGCTGTTTAGCTGTGATTGCCTCACATCCTGGGGAGGACAGAAGGCTGGTGGGTCTGGAGATTTTACGAGACCAGGAATTAGGCAGAGAAGGTCCAGGGCTGGTATAATTCATCCTTTATCTGGTCCCTGAGAGAGAATCAGTCAGTGGCTAGCCATCTCCTGTGTACACTGCACCAGCCCAACTAGCATATGCTGCTCTTTAGCCAAACAGGTGTAGGAGATGGAGCAAGAATTTGGGAATAATGAGGATATTATGGGGTTTGTTTGTAGTACACAGCAGTCTTTATAGTTTCTGCAGCTGAGGGAATAGCCTGCTCAGCTACAGGAGCTGTGATCAATGGCCATTGAATCATTTAACCCACACAGGAGAAGGGAGAATTTTGGACCCTCCTGGCCATACAGAGGTTTCAGTCCACTGCTCCAGCTTCTCAGCAGCAAGAGCCACAAGCTAGTCTGCATCTTGGCATGAAGCCACATTTCTGCTGAAGCCATACAACTGTGCAGAAGAGGAATGCAAGATTTATGGGGCCAGGGAGGGAGACGAAGCAAGTAGAAGTCTCAGTTGGCAGCCCAGAGATGAAGACACTGTCCTGAGAATTGCATCTTTCCCACACTGGAACCTAAATAACACACAAAGCCTAAATAACAAATATTTGAAAAGTGACAGTGATAAACAAGTTTTACAATTTTGTGGTTTGATTTTTTTTGGTGTGTTTAGGGTATTTTGGGGGATCTTTCCTCCACCTATCCATTTTACAAGCAGCAGGGATGGGGCTTACTCCTCTGAACAAACCTTTGCTTTCCCAGCTGGAGAGCATGGGCCAAAAGGCAGAGAGACATCTGAGCGCTGTAGCTCAGATACATGTGTTATTACATTGCAACACTTACGATTATTATCACAGGGGCCATAAAATGGGGCTCCTTTCACGACTCTTTCAGTTTCTGCAAACAGCTGCTGCCAGCTGAGGAATTTGGCCGGAGGTCCATGCAATTCCCAGCCGTGCTCATCAGTGGCTGCACTCCCGGCAGAGGCAGCCTCTCCAGCAGCTGCCTGGGCTGTCCCTGCACACGGCTGTGTGCTCTCCTTGCTCCAAGCCAGCTCTGCTCATCCCACTGATGGGCAGCAATCCTCCCAGGGGTGAACGACCTCAGCAATGCCCTGAGTGGACTCTGGGGCAAACGAGGCAAAAGGCAAATTGACAGGGTCAAGATACTTAGTCATGGAAAAAATAGCTGGATCCAAGGACTGCTTTCTGGAAGGGTGGCAAGGAACTGCTTTGAATGTTTTGACTTAGAAAAGTTTGCTGATACTTTCCCAGGCTATGTGCTACAGTCTTTACTGGAAATTTGTTCTCTATTGTGTGGGATTTGCAAATAGGAATAATTTCATTATTTGCATCCGTGAAATAAGAAACAATTGGTTTTTTCTACAGACAAGTATCCTCCTTCTCTCTTCCACTTTCAAACTAAAAGTTTCTTCTCTACTTTCTCCACTCTTGCTATGAATTCAGCAGTAATATTTTTTTTTACTAACAGATATAAAAAACCATTATGGAATGCATAAGATTCTTAAAATATATATTCCTGAAGGTGATTCACAACGATTTTTTAGACCTTTTTCCTGTTCGGCAGTCGGAAAGTCTCATAAGATTCATTCTGGGCTTATTTTTAACACAGATTATTGTTTTTGTATATGTCTGACCCTACCCATAGGCAAGAACAAGAAAACAAACTCCATTCCCTGCTGAGGTGGCCCCTCACAAGGGTAGACCTACTGATCTATTATTACACTGGGTTTTTCCTCCCCAAAACATTTATGAAAATGCTTTCCAGAACAGAGTGAAGAACACAGGAGACTAGAAACAAATTCACATACATTGTGATCAAATGCACAAAAGTGAATGCATGGCTTTATCTGCTCTTTTCTACCTCCACCCACTCTGAGTAGTGAACACATATTTCAAAGCATAACTGATATTGCAAGCCACAGCTGTTATGAATTACTTTTCAGTGCTAGTCACATTTTTGGAACAGATAGAGTTAGTCTCCTGGCTCCAAAAGTTAATACCTAAGAGTAATGATATATTTTTGAAGCTAAAATTCAAGCAACTTCTACTTCTGACTTTTAATTACAATGATCTCAAATGTATATGCCTTCTGAAGAATACTAGCATTTTAGATAGGCAGAAAATTATTCTGAAATAAACTTTAAACTTCAGGGATTAAGTGAAATAAAAATCAAGTATTATGAGCTTTCTAGTTAACTCCTAGAATCAGCAGCTTTACATTTCCCACTGCCATGGCTGCAGACAAAAAACATCCCCTCAGAGAGCAGCAACTGACCCCTGTGATTCCTGCAATCTGCCAGCACCATGTGCATAAGGGCTTTACTCAAAGTGGATGCAATGCAGATGTACTACCTATGAGTACTCATGCAGTGAGGTGAAACATTTACTCCTTCAGTAGTCATAAGAGAGCATTTCAGTAACTCAGAAAAGTGAGCATTATCTAACAAATTATGTTTTGAATGGCTCTTTGGAGTATTGTAATTTGATGTTTACCTCTACTGCAGTTTAAGTTAGCAACAGGCAACAGATGACAACTGGAGGATAGTTCCCTCAATTTTTACTTTGGGATTTACCAGAATTGGCTCTAACATAATGTCATAAAGAATCATTTGGGGGAGGTCTTCTCTGGTTTCAAGTAAACTTACCCCTTCCTGTTCTGACCACATGGTCATTACATAGCCCTAGTTTATAACCTGAGGGCAGAGATATGTTCCTAGTTATTTCAGGTACTTCTAAACATAACACAGCCATTTTTCATAATGTTTTAGAATTGTTGTCAACCTACTCTCACGAAAATATAAAAATTGACGAAGCTGCTGTGGTCATGTCTGGACAGAGTGAATAACAATTCAACAAATTTTGGAAGAAATTTTTCTGACTGAATCAGGAAATCTACAGATCTGTTAGTTCCCTCTTTTTACTACAGGATGTTATATATACCCTTGTAACTCTTAGACATATTTGCTTCATTACTTCTTTTATTTTGTCAGACATTTAGTGATAGAATTTCCCCAGGTCTATTGAAACTCTTACAGTCATCTCCAGCCCAGAAGATGTAAACTCTTTGCCACAGAGTGAAAGAATAAAGAAGAGAAAGTAATTTTTTCCCCTAATCCTGAAAAGCAGTAAGATTTTAATTCAATCCTTTGCCTTTGCTCCTATATCTCTTAGGTAGAGATACTCAGCAATGAGTTTGATTATTGCATCACCATGGACACATTTCTTCCATGTCACCCTAAAACATGAATTCATTGAGAAACTTTTTTGTTTCTGAGGTCCACTCTGGAGCAGTAGAAGGGAAAACATGTAATCTAGCATAGAAATTGAAATCATTCTGGGCTTTCACATTTTAGGTCGTAGAGGAGGTGCAAGCAGAAATTGGTTCTGGGATGCCTTATTGCACATTTCTGTTGTGCTAATGTTGTATTACAGATCAGACTGTAGCCCCCTTTACACCCGTACATGTTTTAAAAGCTGTGACATTTCTATAAGTAATTTGTCTATTTGAGTTTTTTGCCTTTGAGTCCTTAAAGTTACCATCAGGTGGGCAGAATTGGTTTCTTGCTTTCACTGCTATTTTAAAAATATAGTTATTACATTGTTTCTTATTAAAAATAAAACTGTAAGCATCTTCTCCTTAACAGATTTTTGTAGAAACTAAAAACACTCCAAGTAGGTCCCAGGTAACAAACACAGAGATGGTATGGGATGCTCTCCTGGATGCTCCCTCATATGAGTATGCATGCAAAGAGTACATAAATTCTTTAAATTAATAATTCTTAAACCACTTTTCCCCTTTTTCATTTCCTATTTACTTCATAGGTTTGCAATAGAGTTGCCTATATAGCAAATGCAAGTTTACTAAAATCACAGTCATTTGCAGAGAGCTGTTTGAGTCTCATAATTGGCTCCATAAGTTGAAAACTACAACACAAATCCCATCTTTTTTTTTTCTTTCTTTTTCTTTTTTTTTCCTTTCTTTTTCTTTCTTTTTTCTTTTTTTTTTTTCTTTTTTTTTCTTTCTTTTTCTTTTTTTTTTCTTTCTTTTTCTTTTTGTTTTTTCTTTCCTAGAAACCCATGCAGGCATGGTTCTTGGTCTTGAGGTACCTGTGTGTCTATTTTTTTCCACCTCTATCTATCTCTGCAGAGAAGGCAAATAGCAAGTTCTACTCTTTTGTTCAGCCTGGAGAAAAGGAGACTTAGGGGAGATCTTATTGCAATTTACAGCTTCCTCATGAAGGGAACAGGAGGGGCAGGCAGTGACGTCTTCTCTGTGGTCAGCAGTGACAGGACCTGAGGGAATGGCTTGAAGCTGTGCCAGGGGAGGTTTAGGTGATATTACAAAAAAAGTTCTTCACACAGAAGGTGTTTGGGCACTGGCACAGCTCCCCAGGGAAGTGGTCACAGCACCAAGCCTCACAGAGCTCAAGAATAATTTGGCAACACTCTCAGGCACATGGTGTGAGTCTTGGGGCTCTTCTGTGCAGGGTCAGGAGCTGGACCTTGATGATCCTGATGAGTCCCTTCTAACTCAGAATATTCTGTGATTCTGTGATTATCTACTTTGCTTTCATAGTGTAAAGGACAACAGTGCTCTGTGTGAGCATTTTAAATACAATACAGACAAAGAGACATATAATTAGTTCCAGCATCTGTCCGTATTTTTTTTTTTTTTGGTCAGGGCAAACATGAAACAGGATGAATAAATTTGAAAAAATGGAAGTATATTTTGAAGAATACAGTTTTTGATTTGAACTTTACAAAAAATATAGTCAGAAAAATACTTTATTTTCCTGTAACCTGATTATCTTTTTTTGGATCACTTCCTTTTAATCAAAGATTCAGGGCATGTATAAAGCAAAATATAGGCCACTGAGTCCAAATTTGATAAGGTTGAGACATTCAAATCTGGGTTTGAAACTGGTGTTTTGAAAATCCGCTTGAAACTAGATTTACAAAATATCATGGTAACTGGACTGTGTGAACAGAGTTTTTGAGCTGGGTGCTAATATCAGAGGTTTCTTGCTGTTATCATTGATGACTTCACACAGGACCCAAATTCCTAGATCTCCTCCCTGCTGCTATTGGTTCTCAATGAACCCTGGGAAGGAGCTTTTGGACTCTTTATCTCTTCCTTGGCTGGGAACCCTCCACAAATAAATACCAGAGGCTTTCTGTTGTGAAAACACAGATTTTTTAAAATAGCTATATGTCTTACCAAGCAACAAACACTCCATACAAAGGTTTTAAGAACATAATACACCATACCAGTCACACTGTTAGTCCATAACACTAGTTAATATAAGGAATGATAATTTAACATTTTAAACATTGTAATCATCTATAACCACTTATAATTGACTCACATTTTACTAGCTCTCTATTAGCTATTTATTAGTGCATTGGGAGATTTTAGAAATGAACCACTGTGACAGAGCAAGCCAGAAAACAGTTACTTCTTGTGTCACTCAGACTTGGCAGTCTGGATTTCTGTTCCTGCCACTAGGCTTTCATAAATGCATTTCCAAGTCTGAAACAAGCAAACAAATCTAAAAAAAGTGAAAAATAAAATCTACAAAGCTGGTCACTGTTACCTTGGAGTAAGTAGTAAATAAGGAAGGGATGTACTTAGAGTGGATTAATTTTCATCTAGGGTCATGTTTATCAGCTGAAACTGGAACATCAGTAATTGAAGTGGTGATGCAAGAATACCTGCCTTTTACTGCCACACTGGCAAAAGATAATGACTTTTTGTTAATATAAAGTAGTCCACATCCAGGCCAATATTTTTTTTCTTGACAATTTTTCAAGGGTGTTTTCTAATTATTGGGTTATTGATTTAATAATTTTTTCAGAATGTATTGAGCACAGGGCTCTAATTCATGTTTTTTAACTTCCAGAGCATCCTCAAAATTGTATTGAAGCAGAATATATACAAAAAACTTAATAACCCGTGCCAAATTTATCACAAAGCAAAGATGGCGAAGTGGGTTTATTTTTCCTTGCCTTAATTTCAACACACATAACTTCATTAATCTGAAAGGAAGTTGTATAACCTCCAGTGGTCATTTTGCCCTCTCTTGGCAGCTTGGCTCCCAAAGAGTGACGTGTCCTTTCCATCACTGACATCCACCTTAGACAGGATGAACCCCTGCATGGGCAGCCTAACTGACCCCATGTCTGTGAAAAGAAAGCAGACCACTCTTAGACTCTTAACATCCTGTGATAATTCGTATAGATCCTCCAGTGTGACCTCCAACACATTAAGAGCATTCCAATTCACCCAGTCAGCATGTGGAATGCCCAATGGCTTGTGCTTGCTGACAGCCTAAATTATATTGGGCTAAAGAATGTCAGTTTTAAGGCCAAGGTCTTGAGATATAGATGCTATCCTCAGTATAAGTGACAGAATACTTTCCCAGATTTCATGGCTCCTTTTTTAGTGATAATAATTTTGGCAAAAGATATATGAAGCCAGGGGATGTCGTGACAATATCAGCTACTATTAAACATAAAAGGAGTAAAACTTTGATCTTTATTGTAAGAAAATAATAAAAAAATGAAATAACTTGTCCTAAAGGCTCATCAGTGACCATATAAATTCACAAAATTATTTTATTTAAAAACTGCATTTGTTAATGTCTGCCCATTTAAGGATACATGTTTTCTTTTACTGCATGTTTAGTAACCTGTAAGGTTTTGATCTGAATATTTAGCTTTAACGATTATGTTTCAAACCAAAGTATGTTGCAAAGGAGATAATTTCCTTTATAGTGAAAAATGAGATTCTCACATAGAGTCAAAATCAGAAAGATTTTGTTCAGATATTTCTGGAAGATTTTATACAGTGAGATAAATTATCTTTTGTCAACAAATAAATTGCCATGTTTCTATGGTTCAAGAGTTGAAGAGCCATCAGTTGATATACTGAGACACTCTATTTGTTCAGATAAACTGCCTCATGTTACCAGATCCCAGTGATAATACTTTACATATCTGTGAGCTTTTCATCTCCTGATCTCCAAGTGCTTTTCAAACACACCCTCCAACATCCATGCTGAGCTCTAATATACTCTTCTTTATATAAGCTGGAGAAACCCCGCTTTTCTGAGCTGTGAGCAAAATTTGAATTTTAGCTGTAATACTGCTTGAACTTTGTTTGCTGACATCTCTCTCACACACCTTTTGGAAACTACAAAACCTGCATGGATACTCCCAACAAGAGAGATGGAGAGACCCCCACTACGTCCTGACAGGTCTCCAAGGAGGGCAATCTCATTGCATCCTGTATAGAGACAATGACACCGCTCATTTAGAAGAGTCTGGCTGCCAGACTTATCTGAAGGTGAAATAAAGCTCTGACCACCACCTCTGAGTGCCCTTATGAAGCATTCTGCATCTGCTGCAGGGATGAGTAATCACACAGGCATTCTCCTGCCTACCAGGGCTCTCTGGGATGAACTTTACTTGAGACTCCCTTTGGGAGGATGAGACTTTAAGTGGAACTGGTAATCTTTGCTAGGGTTTTTGAGAGGCGTTTGCCTGGCCAGCTGACAGCACATCTTCCCTGTACATATTACTTTAAAACAGGAAATATGGCCTCTGAGCAGCTACATCAGTTACTGCCCACCTGTACTGTGCTCTAATATGAAAGATGTTTGTGATTTCTATGGAAAGCCTGGATGTAGCACAGTCATGCTTCATACCAAAGCATGATCAAAAAGTGAACCTGTGACTCCCTTTTAACAATAGGAGGCAGATTCATAAAAAGCAGCACTTTTATAAATATAGCACAGTGACCTTCCTTGATGAGATCCTTGAGCCTGGTCACAAAGGAAATTCATGTCATGAAATGTATGCACATGGGGTTCTGATTTTGATCCATCAGTAACCAAAATTTTGAGAGAACTCTTTTTCAGGATGTGAGAAGGCAGCATTCTCCTTCTTGCCAACTCAGCTCTTGGCTGGGAAGCAAAATAAATTAATTTGTAGGTGTGTGCTTAGGAAGATGTGTCTGAAGTTTAACACTATAGGAATGCAAAAATTCAGCTGACGAGAGTGTAATTGGACCACTGGGCATTTTTTTCACTGTTTTTATTGAACTTGGATTTTTTTTTCTTTTTTTTTCCCTTATTCTCATCCATGAGTAAAGAGGCAAACCTGATCCCTGAACTCTGGATCCAATAGTTCTCCTGTTCTTTATTCACATAACCCTGTGTCAGATGGTTGTTTATTTCCTTATGAAGTAAGAATCTGCAAATAGCAAATAGAAAATGCCCATTTAGGCACAAAAGAAACAGGCTGAGGAAGAGGAGAATTCTCCCTATGTTGCACACGTTAGTGTCCTCCAGTTACCTTGCTCTGGCATGTCCCCTGCACCCATAGGCTCCTGGCTGTAAACACTCCTTCCATGTCACAGAGTGAGTAGGGGAAAGGACTCTGATTCAGGTTTCAACTTTCCTTTGTGAGAACTTATTTAGGAAGGTCTTAATATGTCCTTATGAGGACGCTTGTTATTGCCTGAAATTTTTATTCAACTAGTACCCATGGGACTAGATGACTAAATTTGATAATTTTGGAGGAAGGATGTAGCTAATTTGGTTGGGTTGGAAATGCCCAGAGCTGAAGGGAGAGGCAGGCCACAAACACAGGTTAATAGGGATGCAGAACTGTTACTGCTAGTTTCATTCCTTCCATATGCAAATTGCCCTCCTGATCCCTGAAACACCAGCACCCTTCATCCCACAGCTCAGGAGCATGCGAGGTCACCTCCTCAGTTTGCACCAAAAGACCAGAAACTGTCTCTTCTCAAGTCAGTAGGTAAACATGCCTTTGCCTGGGTCTGTCACACAGAAGTGAATTCAGAGGGGTAGAGGGCAGGTTTGCCTGCGAGCAGGGGGCACACAGCTCTCCTGTCCCTGCTTGCAGGGCAGCCAGCAGACCTGTGTCCTCATGGGCCTCCCAGCTGGGCCATGCCCCATGTCTGTCATGGTCCCATCAGGGGCTGTCACATGCCACAAAGATGGGTGAAGCTTAATGCCAAGGCTGGCACTGCTTGATAATCACTTCCTTGAGCTCTGCCAGGGAAATATTATTTATTTATTTTTCAGAGCCGCATATTTCAAGCCCAGGGAGATCTCTTTTCCCAAGGGCTGGATGTTTTCAGCCCAGCTGATCCAAAAGCACGATCTTTTCATTGCATGATAGGCAGCATGTGGGTTTAAAGAAAGCTCAAAATAAATCTCCTTCTTTTCATCCCACTGGAAATTATCTGGGAAACATTGACCTGGGGCCTTAATTGCTGTATTTCTGAGTCTCCTTGTCAGTATGGGACTCTACTAACCCAGAAGTATCTTATGCAATGGACCATGTGTGTGTGTAAACCATGTGTGTGTGAAGGAGAAGTGTATGGCCACAGGAGCACGTACAGGAGCAAAGGGCCCCATGTGAGTGTCTCTACTTTTTTACCAAATGAAAGCTCATTACATTCTGCAGAATTGAAGCAGACTGAGAACAAGTTCTCAAAATAACTTAAATTCCATCAGCATTACTAAGTGTAACAACAATAAAACCTAAGACTTTCATGACATGTGGGGCAACCTGCTCCCCACTCCCCACTCCCCACTCCCCACTCCCCACTCCCCACTCCCCACTCCCCACTCCCCACTCCCCACTCCATGTTTGCTTTCTCTGGCACCTAAATGGTAAAAAAAAAGAAAATATTTTTCAAGAGAGAGAGTACTATGGAAGCTTTACAAATGCATGGCTAGGTTAGCCCACACTGTTTTGTGCAATTTGGCTTGCATTGTTCACTGGGTCTTTGCCAAATATATCTGTTGCGTAATTATGTGGATCACTTTAATAAATTCACAGAAGTTTCTAGGGGTGTAGCTAAAGTTTCCCCTCCTTTGTGTAATTATACAGCCCCCACCACAATGAGACATAGATCTTAATTGGTAGACTTAAAGTAACTATTAAAGCAAATGTTATAACACAGGGAAATGCAAACACCCAGCTATACAGTTAAAGAGCTGGGAAAAGACTCAAAGGAAAAGAAGCTCTATAAAGTCATGAGAAGATATTTGTCTGTTTCCTTGTGAGCAAAACCGATTCTAAATGATTTTCTGCACTGTGCACTAACTAAGATTGAATAATACTGGTTTAAACTAAGAGCAGTCTCACTGAAGTCAACTTCATTACTTGAGACTTCTGCACGGAAAAGTCAAATACAGAGATGGCAGACATGGCTTCATATCCTGCTACCCTGAATGTGCACACATGCCCTTCCTTTACATAAGGGAGGAAGGAAAGTTTGTGATAAATGTTCTCATGCTTTCAACTTATATAGTGTCTAAGAAAGACGTTTAATAAAGAATTCCATAATGTGTTTATTATTTTGGTTTGTTTCCAAGCTCTTTACTCCAAAGAGCTGGTTCCAGGATATATGATTCACTTGGTTATTTCATGCTCCTGTATTCCTGTGGAAATGGGATGACTTCTATGTTGAAGCACCAGAGTGTATGATTAAAGGGGTTGGACCTTGGGCCACGGGAGTCGGAACCTTTTAAAATGTTTCCATGCCCATATCTGACCTCACTGCCTTTATTTAATATTCTTCTGAAGGAATAACTTTGAAAAGTCTTTTCTTGGCAAGAGAAATCTGTGCCATTCCAAAGAACAAATTAAATGTACACGTTCAAAATATACGTTAAAAAATAATCAAACATTCTTCATGGTCACAACATGGTCACACAAATGCCCATCCTGCCAGGGCTTTTTGGCCTACTTTGTATAGTAAGTTCTGGTTAACTGTAACTGTAGCATATTTCCTTGGAAAAAGCCAGTTTGGGAGCCTGTCTGGGCTGCTGGGCCGTGCCTGGGATGCAGGCAGGGAGCCCCCGGGGTGCTGTGGGCTTACCTAGGTCGGAGCACTGCACCACGCGCAGGTGGCACTGGCAGCGGAAGGGGCACACGGGCCCGAAGCCGGAGATGACGGGGTCGTCCGTGGGAGCCATGTCGGCCGAACCCTCGTCCTCCAGCATGAAGTCAAAGAGGCCCTGCTGGTGGAAGGGCTTGGCCGAGCACACTGGCAGCAGCAGAGCAAGGAGCAGAGCCAGCCTCCTCATGGCTTAGTTCATTGACTCCCAGCACAACCTAGGATTGAAAGCAGCGTTAACAACAAGAGTAGCAGTATCCCATAGCTGCACAGTTCCTCCTGAAGGAGGTCCAACTCATCCACCAATTGCATAACTGTTCCTCTCAATAAAAGAAAACTGAACTGTAAAAAATAGGACAGTTATGTGATAGGAGTCTGGTAACTGCTTGTCAATAAGCCTCTTTTTTTGCTTTTTTTTCTTTTTTTTTCTTTTTTTTTTCTGTTTTTTTTTCTTTTTTTTTTTTGCAGAGTAATCTGAAGGCAACTGTAAACACATCTGTTTGCATATTTAGAGCAATATTTATTAGGAACAGGCAACGCTGTCAACTCTGTGATGCATAAGAGTCAAAGCAATAAGCCACATTTTCCATGTGCCTGTTTTCTGCCAACGTAACAGTCTATTTGATTTCATTAACATTTATTTCATAGCAATGGGTTTGACCCTTGGGGACAAACCTGAGGTTCCCAAACTCACTGTAATTCAGTATTTCATGTCTTGAGAAGTATTTTTAAGTGTCAGCTTGCTGTATGTTTTAAATTACAGCCTACTAAAACTGACTGAGAAAGAGTAGGATTTAGTGACAGAGTGGAAAGGGAGGGGAGGATCTTTAGTTGTTTAAATGCACAATACTTCTTTCCTAGTTCAAACAGTACATTAAAATGGAATAAAATGTGTTATATTGAATATTCTTGGCTTTCTTTCCAAATTTTGACATCCACCCTGAGAATCCTCTGCTTTGTACTGCATAAGCATTTGAATTGATGCTTACCGTGTTATGTGCACACTTTCTAGTAGGACTTCGGGGCTTCATTCTGCAGACTTTCATGGTCAGGAGAAACTATGCACAAGTATGTAGTGCCATAGATATTAACAAGAAAAGCTGCTTAAATACATGTTCTCAGGACTTAGGCCTAGATGCATTTCAACACACTCTAGGTTGTACTACCCATTTTGTTGTGCACTAAAGAGAAATTATAAAATGGTTTGCAGGTTGGTATCAAGACTGTAGAGACCAGATAATTTTCTGCATACTATTTTCCTTTACTGTATATTTTATGTAATGAAGTCCATACTTTACTAATTTTAATTGATTTTAAAAAACCACCAAAAAACCAAAGAATAAATCTGCCTTCAAATTACCAAGTGACACAAAGGCAAACTTGTCATTTATATAGGAGTTTTTTATTAAAACAGATGGCATAGTCCTAAATACAGATGCTGCTCTTTGTCACAAAAACAAAAATGTCCACTTGCGTCTTCATGTCAATGAAGACCCACTTGTCTGTGTGCTAGCTGGGATTATTTGTTTTTCCAGAAGTTGTTATCTAACAGTTAGGGATGTGGTAGAGCATTTTTCAGCTCCATATTCACTGTTGGATAAAAAACTGGGAGAGACAGAGGAGGACTGTCTCCCTCTCTATTTTGACCTATGGAACCTACCAGGTAGATGACAGGAATGAACAGATGATATCAGGTGACAGTAGTTGCCCTGCCTTTAGAGAAGTAGAGAAGCCTGCCTTTCTAACATACTACAACCAGGTACTCTAAAAGGAACGGTTAGTGTTAAGAAAAAAGTTAAATATATTAAAAAAGCCATAAGACTGGATTTAGATACAATTGTGCCTGAGTTCATTTTCCTTTATGTATTTCTACCTACAGGTGCCAATAATACACTTCTCCACAAACCTTTAGGTCTGTTTCTTGAAAAGATGATTAGGTTACCTAATGAAATATGCTGGTATCCTAAAATCATAGCCTACATTCCTGTGATCTACCTGACAGGAAAACATGTATGTAACATCTTCAGATATCCCAAAGACTTTGAAGTTAACTCACATGGAGTAAAACAGTGTTTATGTTGTCTCTTTGAGAGACATATTTCTTTTCTTAGTTGGACATGCAAGTACTTCTGCTCCTGGAACAGACACCTTACTTACTGCATGCACTGAGTGGGATCACAATATCAGCTAGAGAGTTTTTAGTATGTCCTGTCAGCCAGTGCTGTGCAAACCCATGACACATCGCAGGGGCAGGCTGTGTCCCCATGTGGATCATCCTGCTGTGCTTCCTCCTGCCCTGGCTCCCCACTGACACTGGAGCTGTGTCCCTTTCCCAACAACACCCCTACCAGTGCAGGCACAGTGCACAGGGACACGTCAGGATACCACAGCAAACTGCTGTTAATGCATAGTAGTGAGCTGTTATCAGGGTTTAACCTAAAACATGATTTTTGAAATAGTAATTATCATGTGCACATTATTGCAAAATAAAAATGCAATTTATTAATAATGTGGAATGAGAAGAAAAATTCTCTAAATCATCACCATTCATCACAATAAGCTGCCTTGTGAAAATGATCAAGAAAACATTACCCCAGTACAAATTATTTTTCAGAATTTATATTAATAACAATAAACATTGGGAATACTGCAGGCTAATCCTTGAATGGCAGTGGGAGTCAGGATTTTTTAAAGACCTTCCTCAGCCTTTTTATGTATTAATATAATTTTAAAACATTTTAAAATATTTTAAACTTCTTTGTTTCCTCTCAGGGTCACTGCTGAAGTACCACCCATCCCAAGAATGCACAATCAAGATCTCATCCTGGAGTTTAATTACTACCACTCAGAAAAGCCAAAAAAAAAAAAAATAAAATGCAAAGACACTTTTGAAGTGTCTTCACACTTTGCTTCTTATTCACATTAATACTGATGGCTTCATTTATCTCGATTAAACCCTGTAGCAGGTCTTTCCTTTGTCCCTGTTTTGTAAGAACTGTAACAAAATCAGAAAGTGGTGGCTGTAAAGGAAAACTGTAGGACAACAAAGGATATTGAAGTATATAATGTGATGATACAGCAGAGAAAGCAGACACAAGTTACATGTTAATCAGGATATAGAAATAGATATCTTCAGTCATATATGTATTCCTTCTGCAGACACATGTATCTGTTCCTATTGTTTGCATGTGTAATTGAACATAAACAAAAGAAAAGATACAAACAAAACTGCACTACCAAGAAATGTTTACACTTCACTTACGAAAAAAAAACAGAGAGAGGACAAAAAAAATCTGAAATCTGTGACACAATATTTATGTCTTCAGGACATAACTGTTTAAAATTCCTTTAATTATGTGTTTACAATGAAGAAGACTTTTCCACAAACAGAGGAAACTATACCATAGGCTTGGCCCCATTTCGTTTTAAAATACCACTGAAAATATGCTTCATCAGTTCACGTCACCACTGTATTGGTGGTCTTGTCAGTTTACCTTAATAGTAAGGATAAATTATTAGTTCACCAACTGTCAGAAATCTCTCAAAACTCCACAAAGGCAACCTAAACAACATTTTCCAGTTTCAAAAAAAATCCCCTCCATTTTATGTTTTGCCCATTTTGTGCAATAAAGTCAAGATATGCAAAGGTAGGAGCTGGAAGTTTTAAAGAGAACAAAACTGTTAACAGGAGTTTTAACTGCAAGAATTTTCTTTTCTACTATTTCATTCATAAGGACTTTCTTTAAACATGATTCCCTTGTTTGTTCCCTGTAACATAGCACTTTCTAACATTACAAAGGCGAACACAGAGCCCGTTTAAGTTTCTACTATGCATTTTTTTCTCTGAAATTGAAATTATATTCATCAGTGTCTGAAATATATATGAAAAAACACATGAGAAAGAAATCAGAGAGCAGTTTAAAGCAGAAATGTAAGCACACATGCATTTTTTACTCTCTCTATATCACCGATTCTAAACACTGGATTGCAGAGAATATACTGCTGCAAAAGCTTACAGCAAAGAAAAAGAAAGGACTATAGCAGTGCTTATACAAATCAAAACAAGAGACAGAATAGTCAAATAAACAGTCGGAAATCTGCACAGTCTTTGAGAATGTATTCTCATGTTTCCAAGAAACAAAAGTGATGCATAGAAAACTTAACATTACTAAACATTTAGTAGGATTTTTTACTTGCTTCTCTTAAAATACAAATAGTTCTTGCCATAGACTTGCCCGAAGTTTTATTAGTACAGCATAGTTCAGGAGAATTACTAAAAACCGTACCTTTTAATCCAGGGATTTGCAACAGGAGCTCTCAAAGCTGAGATGTAATTAAACTAAATATTCAACCCAGGCAGAAGGCTTTGCAGGTGTGGAAAGGAGGAGGGGGTAAATTCAGCTCAGTGACTGTCACTTGGTGGAAAACCCTCCTGCTTCTATTCCATAGCACAGTTAAAAAATGTTTCTCTCAATGAACACAATCCAGGCTGACACCCACATTAGATCATATGGTAATGATATGTCTCCTGTATTGTAGCCAGAAACTTTATCAGCTCTTTTGCTTTCTTTTCCTCCTTTTTCTTTCTCATTTGCTTTATTTTTCTTTCATCTGTTTACAATCCCAAACTGCTTGTACATTATAAGACAGATTCTTAGCTGTAATTTATCCTACTTATTTATGTTCCTACGACACATATTTAGGAAAGTTTTCTTGGCTTTAACTTGTGAGGTTTTATGACTCATTAATAAAAGAAATGTTTTCCTGTTTCTCTTCTTTATAGTATTTTAAAATCAAGGAAATTATATAAAATTTATCTTTGAGTTAGGCAAAGGGGAGATTAATGTCAGAAGAAAAGGGTTAGTTTTAAGTGAAACTATTTAAAAAGTTATCAACCTGCCTTTGCTTATGCTATAGTCATTGTCAAACTAAGTAGTATACAGTTCAATATATTATCCTAATAATACAGTCTGTATTTTTTAAACTATAGCATAGTTTTGATATATATGAAAATATGAAAATCATGTTTTCATTAGTGAAATGATTCTAACATTTGTGGTTAAAGCTGCTTTATATAAACTTTGTTGGGTTTTTTTATTTTTTTCTTCACTGCCCTCTCACCAGGACAGCAAAACAGAGGGGAAATTAGCTTTAACTCTTTGGGTTTGGGGCTGGTGGTATTTGTGTTTTTAATTTTTTTAATGGGTTGGTTTTTCTGGTTAGTTGGGTTTTTTTAAGAGGTGGGAGTTGTTTTTTTTTAACATGGAAAAACAAATGCATCAGACTTATTGTTCAGATTTATATTTTATTTTAGTAATTTCTGTATTTATGCAAATGTCAGTGGAAGCTAAAATGCAGTTTATTGCTGCACAATTTTAAAAGTCAAGTCGAGAACTGAAATGAGAACAAATACAATAATTACTATTTATTTAGTAATCCAAACACATTGTGAACATGTGTAGCTTCACTGTGCTGTTGGCTGTCCTATCTAAATACTGAAGGCTTCTGTCTCTGTGTTTTGACTTGTATCCTTTTTATTTCTGCCCCTAGGGAAAGACCAGGTGCAAATCTGAAATTAAAGCCTGTAGGATGATGTTTAAAAGAAGTCAGAATTTTTAGAAACACAATAGATTCTTGAAATTTTAGCTGTCCTCCTCATTTAAATTCAAGAAAAGCCCTTATAAGAGATTTTATAATTGTTCTCCTTTGGTGGAAGAAAGCGTGGTAGAATAATTGTCTGTTAATTTTGGTCTCTGTAGAACAAAGGTGTAATCCGACATCTTACATTACAGATTCCTTATATAGCTCACTCTAAAAGTTAAGGATCAGTTATTCACCCCTAGTCCTTAAGCTAACTTCTTTTCCCTGCATCTCCACTGGATTCAAGACTTCTAATGGTTTCTGTTGTGACATTTTCCTACATATGATTAGTGGTGTTCCAAGCTTTCATGCCTACAACAAAGCCTTATCTGTGTCCAGAAGTGTCGCCATGAGGCTCATTGAAATCTTGGCTGCATCTTAGTAATGTCAGTTATTTGAACCTTGGTCACCAGCTGCATCTGGTGTTTAAAAACATTTCAAAGCAAGATTTTGATGAGGAACAGGTCAGGGTAAACTTGTTGTCAGTTTGCTTCACAAAACCCATTCATATCCTTTCCCAGCAAAGCCTTAGTACACTTGTTCTGATATTTGTTATGGGGTTGAAAGGTGTTGAAATTTAATGCCTCAGTAATTTCTTTGGAGGCAGAGGGGGGATGAACAGCCATCTCTGCTTCTCCTTGTCTTAGGCATTAGGGAGATTCAAACCAAAGTATGAAGATAAAGGTGGGAACAGGTGGAGAGCAGGGTGCCTGCTGGATGAACTGAGGGCTCTGTTTTCTTTCATTAAGTTCATTCCAAGAAGCTCAAAGGAGAAAAGATATTACCAGCTTTAGGAATGATGAAAACAGTTATGCTACCTGTTGATACCCAGAAGTAGAAGAGGAATGTGTTAGGTGTCCAGCCCTTCCCGAAATGGAAAGTGGAGTTAGGTGGATCAGAGCAACCAAAAGGGAGAGGACTTATAACATTGAATATTGATGTAATACCTTATTAATTGTTGTGAATCAAGGAATCACAGAATGATTTACCTTGGAGAAGATCTCCAAGGGCATTGAGACTAACCTTTGACTGATCACCACCTTGTCAATTAGACCATGGCCTAAGTGCCACATCCAGTCTTTCCTTGAACACCTCCAGGAATAGTGGTCCCATCACCCTGCTGGGCAGCCCGTTCCAATGCTAAATCAGCCTTTCCATCAAGAAATTCTTCCTGATGTCCAACCTGAACAACTCCTGATGCAGCTTGAGGCTACTTGCTCTTATCCTATCACCTGTTGCCTGGGAGAAGAGGCTGACCCCCACCTGGCTACACCCTCCTTTCAGGAAGTTGTAGAGAGTGATAAGGTCACCCCTGAGCCTCCTTTTCTCCAGGTTAAACAACCCCAGCTGCCTCAGCTGCCCCTCTTAAGACTTACTCTCTAGAGCCTTCACCAGCTTCATTGCTCCTCTCTGGACATACAATATTTGTGTGCTTTCAGGGGAATGTGGATCCTTTCTGATACAAGTATTCCTTTAATTCAGCTCTCTGCCCCCTGCTGTGTCACTAAGAAGATAAACAACCTTAAAAAACCAAAGAACAATATTAAGTCATAATGTAATTTTATGGCCCTTGACTATACACAGGGCCTAGCATCATTCCTTCTCAGTCTGACCTACTTTGACTACTGCTTAGTCAATACAAAAAAGTCATTATTAGAAGAGTCTTGGTTTCTATGTGATTTTATTACTCCAATTCAACAAACTTTTAGGGCTACATGATGCTCCAAATACTTGTTCCCAGAAAGTTACAGGCAACTGCATGTTAATGTTATTTATATAACAATATTGTTATTAAATTTTGATGGATAGCATCTGCTTCATTTGCTCTTAGCTTATTTTTTGGACCTTTCAAAGGGCAGCTGTGGGAGAGAAGGCAGGAAGCCTGCCTGCTGGTGAGTGCTCTACCTGGGTCCAGTGGAATTCTCTGCAGGAAAGAGATGAACACTGCCCTGTAAGGAGAAAGCATTTCCTTACGTGGGGAAATTACTCCTGGAGCATGGGGCTGAGCTGGGAGAGAGACACTGGTCCAGCAGGCACCAGTGCTGCCAGAACAGGTTGAAGGCTCCTCAAAGGAGCTGACATAACCTGCCCCTGGGCATGGAAAAAAAGGCTTTTTTTAGGGAATCTGGGAAAATAATGGGCAACATTTATTGCAATGCAGAAAGTTACTGGAATGAAACCAAAGCAGGAGGACAGGATCTGTTCTGCAGGAAGATGGTGTCCCATGTCCCAGAGACACAGATTATTACTGATTCTAAGTTTTCACTAGGGAAGAAGGCATTTTCTTGGGCTGCCTTCTAACAAACCCCAGCTTTGATGATCAAAGACTGGTTAGCATTGTTGTGGTTGTTGTGGTAAAGAAGGGCGGGCAAGTCTGCTTCAAAGTCCTCGTTAAACAGCTAGTTAAGAGCCAGTCCCCATCAGGTAAGTGCAATCCCCACCAGGATGGAATGAAAATAGAACTCCTGCTTGGCTGCCTCATGGGAACCCTCTCCACGTCCTTCGTATCTCACACCTGGGCTTTTATGAACAGCTTCCTGGAGTTTCATCTTCCACATTCACTAGGTACTACAGCCTGTCTCTTCTTTCTACACTAGGCATAATAATTTCTTCCAATTAAGTGTAGGAAACTGTTCTTCACAGTAAGCAGTAGAGTTCCTTTACTAAAAATGTGAGTAAACATGCACCCCCGCTTAATAAACATTGATCCAGGTAAATATTGACCCAGGCACAGACTAAAAAGGCAGTTAAAGAGAAGAAATGTAATTTCTGGATATTCTGAGTATGAAAGTTTCCTTCAGTACTCTGTGACCTCAGAAATTATCAGCCTGTACTCCTTCACATTTCTACAGATCAAAAGGGCTAATGTGTCGGATTTTGAATGTACACTACCAGTAGCACTTTATTTATGCTTCTGTGAAAAGCAATACTTGTACAACTGTTTGAACCAAATGCAGTCAAACTTCAAAAGACTTTGCTCTTTCTTTGGAGGAATAGTCTCCTCTCTCACTGTTTCTCCCATTCCCATTCTGCAAGAGGATGTACTGTTACCTCTAATGGTCATCTCTCTCCTCTCCTGTGTAATCTACAGGTCACTCTGGGAAGCTAATTTAAATTTTCCTCAGCTGAAGGATCTGACATGTGATCATATCCTTCACTTTGGTCTCCTTTTTGGAAAGGCCTATCTGTTCCTGTACTCAAAGCTGCCTTTCATTTCCACTGGCTTTTCTATTTTCTCCTGAATCAAATAATGCTGCCCAGGTCTATCTAGCAGCTGTAGAAGTTAACCACATATTGATGTATCCTTACTATGATTTCAAATGCTCTGAACTTGACTTCTGCCCTTGAGGAGGAAACATTTCCTGCCTAATCCTCATGTTTTTGTAGTGCAGATGTACATTTTGAGATTGATCTCTCTCTTTCAAAAATGCAGGAAATAGGTAAAACTAGACTTTGTATGAGTCCCACCAGCTCCTGGCCATACCACAAGCAAAGAATGATGGAAAAGTAAAAGCGATTGTGGACCAAAGATCCCAGAACTTCACTCTGACTCCACGTCTTCACCTTTAATTAAAGAAATTAAAGAAAACTTTGGCAAAAATATTTGTTCTCACACACATTGATAAATGGAATATTCACACTCAGGTGTTCTATTTCCTGTGCTTCAGTGACAGTCAGCATTAAATTTTGTTCCTGCCTGGTTTCTAGGTGAGCATCAGCAGCCTCCTGTCCTCCAGAAAATCTCTTTTATGAAAGAAAGAGTGTGCTGACACTAGCAAAGGTTCCAGGAATCCACATGTCCCCTTGAAAGACACTTTCCCAGAAAAGAGTGTCACTTTGGGAGTGTAGGCTATGAAAGAGGAAGTGATGACTGAAGAGGAGAGAGGATTAGTTTAGGTAAGAGGAGATTAATTTTCTTTCCAGTGAGCAGCTTTTTCATCAGATTTTGGCCTTTCTTTATATTTTGCAGTATCCTGAGTTGCAGTCCAACTGTTTCCAAGGTTCAGAGGAAAAATCCAAACCTTAATTCTCATTTTGATGGCCCTTAGATCATGCTCTGGACAAGCTTCGTCATCCCAGCTGAATTACACAATGCCCTAGAAAGGGATGACAGTAATTCATGCAAATGTGGTAACGGTATTCCTTGCATGCACGCTTTTAGCCATGGGTTATGAACCAGCATTCGAAATGAGGCACATCCTGTGCAGCTCTGAACAGCCTATTCCCAGATTATGAAAAACACGTGAACACAAGGGTCAGCCTGGATTTCCAATTTAGTCATCACAGACAGTAAACTTGTTCAGAGAGAGCTAGTGATTTTTATACTGAGGAAAGTCCAGGAAAAGGAGTGGAATAGAAAAAAACCCCCCAATATTTACATAAGGTTTTGTGTTTTTATCTCTGTATTAAAATGCTCATTTTTGGCAATCTGTTGAGGAAAGAAATTCTAACTTCAGCTAAACATACACAGTGGTGACTTTGAGGATATAAGCAATGCCATCACAAAATTTACCAGGTTTTATGGACTGTGTTTCGTCTTTATAGAGGGAAGAATGGTGAAATGGAAGTTTTTAAAAGAGTGCAGTGGAAGCTTTCAAATTGATTTTCACAATGTAATGACTAAAAGTAAAAGTCCTGGACGTTTTGGGAAAAGTCTTTAAAATATCCATTTTACTTCCTTAAGTAATTGAAGAGTCATTCACTTTAACTTGCCTTAACCACATATGAGCTTTTCTTTGACTACTGTTTAAAGTATATATATTTTTTACTTTTATTCTTGTAAATAAACTCTTCAAAGGATTGTGCTGAATACAAAATTGTGCTGATATTCCTCAACAGAAGTTTTCCATAGCCAGCCTGGATAAAACACAGTGTGGTTTTTTAAATGAAACAGAGTTTAATTCTACATGGAAAAACTTTAAATATGATGGCAATTCCTTCAGCTACTGATTTAAAGTGAAATGTTAATTGGTAATCAGAACAAAAATGAAGGCTATCCTTTTTCTAGGCCTTTTTCTAAATTATTCATTTTTTTTAATTTCCTTCTTTACAATTTGTTTCTCAGTTACCTTTGGGAATATTGTGTTCCGAAAAGAACAGTTACATTTTAGTTTAGAGGATGGCACACATCCATTGTCTTCCAGCTGAATAAAAGTTAAACTACTCTTATTATGAATATTCTTTTTTGCATTTATTTGTCTCACTTTTGGTTTTTTGGTTGGTGTTTTCTTTAGATGTACATATGTAATAGATGAATTGACGAGCATGCTGGGACACAGCTCCAGAAGACACAAACAATACCATCTTATTGAAATCGCAACATCCTGTGTTTTATGCCATTTCAGAACTTAGCCACTTATTTTCTTGACTCATCTTCATTTATCAAAATATATGAAGGACCCAAACCTTTAGAGGTCTAAGTAAAGATTTGTAAAAGTGACTAAATTTTTCAAAATGCCTCTCAGAGATTTCATTTTCAAAGAGACTTTCAAAGTGCAGTTTCTGAATATCAGGTGTTGCATAATGCACTGGAGGATGGACAGAGAAAACAGCAAGGCATCCACCTGTCTAACAGCTTTTGAAAAGATCCGTGTATGGTACCAGTTAGAAACTACCTCATAAATTTAAGGATCAACATATTGGGCTTTAACTTAAAAATTACAAAGGATGTTTCAAAATTAATGTATCAACTTTTATTGCAAGATGGAAAGCTTGTCTTTAAAGAAGCCACATGTATGTGCCTGCAAGGAAAAAATATCTGTTCAGAGACTGTTTACTTATAAAATCAAACACACAAAATCCAAACTGGATTTTGAGACTTGGATGGGTTGGAACAGTTATTTCTCATAATGTTGTTCACTGTGCTCCTGCACACTCTATCTCCTTCAAATAATTTGAATCAACATCACAAGAGGCATATCTTTCAGTCACAATTAGAAAATTCATTTCAGAACCTTCAATGATGTTTATTCTGGTGTCAATCTAAAATGAGAAAGAATAGACAAAAGAAACAATGGAATTAAGTTGGAAAAAATAAATAATTATTATACAAATTATTTGAAGTGAGAAAAACAGGCTTCAAAAATACATCCAAGAAAAAAATTTTTCAGAACCTTTCAGGCCTCACAAAATCCTTATTTTTGTGGCTTTATTTGGTTTGGTTGGGTTTTTTCCCCCCACAAGTGCCACTATGGCTATAGTTTAGGTCATATTTTAGCCTGAAGGACATGTGCTATTTACTGTGAAGTACCTAACTAAAAAGCATCATCTATTTGTCAAGGGCGTATCCAGGATGGAAGCATATATAGTTTAGACTTACTCCATTTTGCAACCCTCTCTTCCTTCCTTTGTCCCAAAGATGTTTCATTCCCTCCAGAATAAACATCTGTGTTATGGACTACAGCAGGCTGGGCAGGGACAAGCCAGGGTTACTTAGGTTTAGGATTACTTTAATATGTCTTTATTTTGTTTTGTGGCTTTGAGGTACTAAACCTGAAGGGACTGGGATCTCTTTTCTGCTTTGTTATAACTATTCCCAGGACACACAGGAGATGGCATTGCCAGGCTGAGAGGCTCAAAGGCCTGACTTGTCTGGCCTTTGTCACCCCTTGTCACCACAGCACATAGCCTTGTGTCTGAACATGTTCTGACTCCCATCCACAAATGTTGCTGGTCAGCTGTTTTATATGAATTTAGCACAGAGTTGTGGAGCTGGGACCATCCTCTGAAATGATCCCTTTTTCCCTACAAGTCTCCCCACGGCCTCTCCATTTTTGTGTTCATTGAAAGAGTTTGGTGCTATTTTTCAAATCAAGCAGCTTCTTTGTATGGTTTCTTTCTGAAATAGTAAACTCGTAATTTATCAGAGTATGTTTCAGATTAAAGAAGAACAATATTAGTGATGCCAAAAAAGTATGAAATGTAATTGTCAAATACACTGGAGACAGCAAAATGGGTTTTGTAGTTCTTAAAAGTATTTGAATCTTGAAAGAAAGTTCAACCTGTTTTAGATTACCATCTTTTATGGCTTTTCTCAAAGGTGTATCTCAGTATATTTCTAAACCACAAAGCCATAATATGGCCGCCTTTTTGTAATAAAAGATTGTTGATGATGAAAATTCTCATTGTTGTATTTCAGGTCAGAACCTTTTAAAAGTAATATTAGATATTTTTCATCAATGAAAGAGAGAGTCAAACTACAGCCTTATGATGAAAGTTTGTACAATATTTACCAGTCTGAGAATTTTTGGGCCTATTCTGAAAAATGTGAATTTTACCTTTTACATACTCTAGTTTTTAACCAAGACATAAGGGTATATTTCCATCTTGTCTGGTTAAGATGTGCATTTAAGGATTTGCCAGTTTGTAGACTAAATGAAAAGAAATTGTGTTTTCATGAAGAGGATAGATAAACCTTGTGTTGGGTGCTAAATGGGATTATAAAAAATATTGTGGTGACCCTATGATTCCTGTGACTATGAACTCTTGATTAAGGGCAGCTGGCAATTTTATAGTAAATTAGTACAAAATATGACTTAACTAAATATGGCATTCCTGGAAATTCAGAGTACTTTACCCTCTTTTTTTCCTAGTTTCATTTTGTTTGTATAAAGCTGGTGAACAGAAGTGACTGATGTGATATGTGCAAAGGCTTTATCAATCTCTGGCCTACAGTGTGCCCTTTGCCCTGACTTCCCAGTTTATCTTAAATGTAAAAGCTTAATTTTGGTTTAGATCTACTGTTTGCTGAATTTTGGATTTTTGTGTTAGCTTTTCAGAAGTCCAAGACCCATAAACTCTTGATTACATAAGATACAGAAAACTGTGCATCCATTTCTTCTTTCCATCTCTTTGCTCTTGGAGAACAATATACTCCATGCAGGCAGTAACTGGGCAAAAGGATATTTTTTTATCACCATGAAAAATGGTTTTACACCAACACGTATTTTGCTTTAGAAACTGTAGAATTAAACTATTTTATCAGAATATCATTTTGTTTGTCTTTATAATCATCCGTCTCTTTGAAGACAAAAAGACACAAAATCATCAGAGAGGAAATCTGATTTTTCAAATTGTATGTTGAAAAAGTACGATAATATTTAATAGAATCAAAATTGAGGTTGTATAGTATTTTTAAAACAACCAACACAATCAAATGGAAAATCAATGAAAAATTATATTCTTACTACAGGCCACTGTTCTACATCCTGTTCCGTGTAAAAAATTCTGTGGGAGCAATTTCATTCAATACTTGGTTTTCCTGGATTCTGAGTAATTCTTGTACAGGCACATTTATTCCTGTTTAACTCAGTTACCTCTATTGATGGTTAGCAAAGCTTTCCCAGTATCAAACATGAGTATCTACTGCAAATTAAGCAACTACACTTTGTTTTACTTTCTCTGAGACATTTCACGGCAGTCTTCTTCATAGCAACATTTTGTGTACTTGAAGCTCATCACCTCTTTCTTCTCCAAACTATTAACCTTCTAACTATTTTGTTTGCTACACTTTTCATCCAAATCTTCAGATTTTTCATTTATTCTTTGATTTACGATTTTTAAGGTCTCTTCCAATCCAAACCATTTATGATTCCCTCACAGATTCTCTTAATTAAAACTTAAAATGGGGTACTGGAAGACTGCTCCAAAGTCTCCACAGACAGTTCTCTTCAATAAATACTAGCAGGACCAGTGAATCAGTTCTGAATCAGATTTGAGCCAAACTCCATTGTGTATGTCTTGGAGGCAGAGGAAGTGACCAGCAGCAAAAACATACATGGTGTGGAAGTTATTTCTGAATACTTGTGCGTTTAATAGCAAATGAGTGACACTGGACATCTACTTCAAATATCTGGTGTAAGAGATCTTTCTGAGACCCAACAACAAATAAGGCATGCACAAAGATTGCTGTTCTTCTTGGGGGATTCCAGGCTTGGATTTCTTCAGCTTGTGTGGTGTAAATATTGCAGAATAAAATTTGTTAAAAGGCTATGTCCCACCTATTATATTTGGGTTTATAACAGTCATTTAAATTGAACTGGTTCAGTTCTTTTTAGCCTTGCAGAGATTATTTGCAAATGTTTCATGGGAAGCACATATTATTTCAGAGAAACACTGTGGTTCATTTAATTTGATCAAAAAAGATATTCTTCTCTGTAAATGTGTCTGAAGTAAGAAATTATGGAGTAAATTTGCAATGCCACCAAGCCTGGGTTTTCCTTTTCATTGATACAATGAAAACAATTTGATGCAGATTTTACAGAAATTCATTTCGCATGAACCACTTACTGAGGGAACATATTAATGCTGAGACACAAAATCATGTGATTTGTAGGCATGAAATAATGGGCAGGCAACTTTAAAATTGCAATGCAACAGGAGTGCAGAATCAAATAAAGACAGTATAGGGGTTTTTTTCTGGCATTGAAGAGACTGTTTGCAATCTAGATATTTACTTATGAAAGCCCTTCTTGGAGGGTGGATATGGAAAAGGCAAAGTAGTTGTACTCATTATATTTTGTAGTAAATGTCACTAAAGATAAGGCAGCCCAGTTACCAAAAATATGTATGCCTTGAGAAGTTTTGCTTTAGAACATAGTGCTACAAATAATGAGTGGTACCTGGGAAGCATCTCTTTTAAAAAAAATACATCACACAGATAATCGAATGGGAATAAATTAAAATATTAAATTAGTTAAAGGAGGAAATCAGAAGATAAGACACAAAAGGGAACAGGAGAGTACTAGATGGAGAAAAATTAAAATCCTAGCTACAACTATTGCTCACCAGACTGAATCACTTAAAGTTTTCCTCCCCTGAAACATACATTTTTCTGGCAACTTCTCCCATTATTCACCAATGAGACTTTAATAATATGTCCACTTGAACATTCCCACAGGGTAATACTTCTTTCTACTTTCTCTCACATTAACAAATTTCTCTGGTCACTCCTAGAAAAAGTAAACCCGCATTGTTACAAGGCAAATTCTATGTTCTAAGTTTCTTAATTAAAAGGTGGGTTTTCTAAACATGTCTAAATGACAGATAACTAACAGAGTATAATGAACACTGGAATAATTTCATTAAGCACTAGACTCCTTCCACTCTTGCATGTGGCACAGAGGCCACTAAAAGCAAATCCTATTTACTAGATAGGCATTGCATAATTTTTTTCATTCAATAAGGCTTTTTCATCAAATATTTATTTCCCATATTTAGCAACTTTTATTTGGTTTATTTAACAAATAATCCTGCTCTTTGGAGGAAATTCTTCACTAAGTGTTTTTTTTTCCCAAACTCATCTAGCTTTGCACCTAATTTAAAAGAAAACTTTTTTTTTCCACAAGCCACAGGAAATGGCTTATTTAAAAGAGGACAATGAACACTTCCCAGTATGATGTAAAAACAAAATAAATACCATTCTCAGTCACATATTGTTCAGACAGATACAAAACAGATTATATGAGAGGCTGGGAGAAAACTCCCTGCATTAATAGGCTGAGAAATTAAAATAGTTGGAATAGTATTATTATAGTCCATTTGCTGATATTATAGTGCATTTGTTCAAGGCTATTTTCATTATTGTCCAGATACACCTCTTTTGCCCTATGGTAGAACACTGAAACACCTTTTCTCCCAAAAAGTTTGGAAGGAAAATGTGAGTGTGATATTCTGTGTAAGAAATATAGTAATATTGACGGGTTTTGCCACTGTTTTCTACTAACAGTAAATTGTAGTAGGAAAGACTTAGAAACACATTTGCTAAAATAAGTGTCAGTGATCAGAAATAACAGTTTTCCTTCAAATCCAAACTCTTTAACCAAATTCTTCTTCTTGCATTTTAAAGATTCTTTTCACAAACTTTTGGGTAAGTGAGTGCTTAAATTTAAATCATGTAGCAAACTCCTTCATCTGATTGCACACAAGATATTTTCTTCCTTTATTTAATTTGATGTTGGACAGGACCGTAAATAAATAGGTCAATTTTACACATCAGTTCAGTTGTGCTTGTTCAGTGGGACATGTGGGAAAATTCAGTACTTGTAAAATGAGACCACAGGACTGGATATAAGCATATATTTTGAGAATTGTATTAGAAAATTTAAGCTCCTATGAAATCATGTATGAATAAAACATTACAGGAAGAGTGAACAGATATTTTATGTACTGAAAAAGTGTTGGCTTGCATACACCTTAATAAAGATTTGTATTTTTATTTCTGCAGAACATGTTTAGATGCACCATTAATTTCACTAGCATGAATTTAGGCCAGATTGCATTTTACTCCACTAAAAACTAAGAAAACATTTCACATCTCCCAGCTCCATTATCTAATACATTACCCTTCCTTAGCCTGACATTCTTTATGTAGGGAATGTATGTGAAATAGCATGTGATATACTTCTGTGTGTTTGTGATGGTGAGTTCTATGTCATTACCATGGGCAGAGTACCAGGCACTTATGATGAAAACACGCTGAGTAAATTAGCCAGACAGAATGCACAGACTTCTTGGCAGTATTGCTCTTTTGCTTATTGCTTTTCAGTACACTGGGAGTACTTCTAAATATCAAGTAGGAAAAGTTTCTATGCCAGAAAACATATTTCTGCCATCTAACAATTGAAACAATAGAAAATTTAGGACTGTAAACTTTGTTGGGTTTTGACTAGAAGCGTTTCTTATCAGGTATTTATCTAGTAACATGTAGACAAGGCTTATTTGTCATTTCAGTTCTCTAGGAGCTATGGTACAAATCTTAATATTAAAACTATATATATATAAGTGACATTTGAAAGGCTGATTTTTATGATCCATCCTTGTGCCCGTTCAGGAATATGTACTTCGTTTACATTTAGCAGCACTCATGGAAATACAGGGATATTGACAAAGACAGCAACTAGAAAACAGCAAAAAATCTATTGAACTTGAGTAACGTTCTTGGCATATGACTTGCTTTTCAAAGATGGATCATTTCTGCCTTTGAATTGTTCATGCTCAGTGATTTTAAAATATATTGACAGTTGTTGCAATTTCTGCAGGAGGAAGCATTCAGATGTGATTTGAACCAACTTCCATGTGTATATGCATTCAGTAAAAACAAATACAGAAAAAAAAGGAAAATCATTTACAATGTATTTGAACATTTGGAATATTTTGCCCTTATACACACCTAAATGTAGTGCTAACTCAGAACTCAGTCTTGGTTAAATATCTTTTAGCTCCCATAGGTGTGTGCAATTGCCAGCTCATGTTTTTTCATACAGAGATTTCTATAGACAGGTGCTGTATCTTAGGAACAACTTCACATTTTCTAAATAGGCTTACAGCTGCTTGAGATTTTGGATATGATTCATGGAGACAGGCAACCCCTAGGATCCCACAGATAAATTATTGCTTGCATTAGTCTGGGTTAAAATTGTACCTTATAAGATAGTCATAAATATTAGTCAATCCACTCACTGTAAATATTAGGTAACATACTGGTTTTGACATGCACATTCATATTTCTTGATCTATCTTGTAGATAAGCCCATGTGTGAACACAAAATGAAATTGAAATTAATAGCATGGAGTAATTTTCTTCTTCTAAACACTAAAACATAACCCATAGATTATTAGATATATTCTCTGAAATCTTAGCTCAGTACTGTTTGCTCATTACTGAACAAACCTGCTGAACCATATCTATGCAAATCTGAAAATTAGGATTTTTTTCTGGGGCTTGCTGATGATTTCCCAGCAGCTGAGTACACCATTGAATGGATAGTTTCTCTTTATTTTACTTAAGAGCCATTCAATCATTCTTCAGATTGCTGTGAATACATCAGTGTAGGTTTAAAAAAAGAAGGCTGCAAACTATCCATGATTTCATGAAATATGTGTTTTGTGCTCTGATAAATGTTACAGACAGTAAGATGCCTGTTTCAACACCTTTAGCAATGCAGATATGTTGCAGATATGTAGCAATGCATATATAGATGCCTCTATAAACATCCTTTGGAAGTGTTTTGCTGTTAATTCTATTGGACCTTCATGAACATAGTTTGTAAACAGACAAGAAAGGAAAGTGTTTGAGTTACTAAAAAGTGTTTGGGCTTGCTAATTAAAATAATGTTAGTATTCTATATACTTCTTTAAAATTAATTAATGAACAGACAGCTGACAAGCTAAGAGTAAAGGTGAAAAATTGGGAATGACTAACAGAAAGCAAATGAAAGGCAGTTTTATGCATCTTGGCTACAGAAATTCATAAAATACTATTTGTGCCATGACAATTGCTTAAATATTTTGAAGAATAAACCAATTTATGCATAATAGAATATGAATACAAATATAACTGCAGTCAGGAAACTGTAAAATTAGAAAAAAATTAATTTAAATTGAAGCCAGAAGTATGGAGATGTCCTATTGTCCTTTTTTTTCCAGTGAGGGACTGTTTTTTCATGTGTGCATATCAGCAGGGAACCTTGGGCTCTCCATGGGTGTAGGGGGGGGGTCTGCCACATCTTGTCACTTTTAAGCCAGTTGCCAAAGAATGTGAGCTTTTCATCATTAATGACAAACACTTTTGCTACTGATTAGTGATTCAGAGTTCTGTCACTAATCACAAAATTTTATAATTACACTTTTTCCAGTGTGTACACAGACAGCTTTCCATTGTTTCATGCTGCTATGGGAAATGGGACAATTTAAATTGTCAACTACAATTGACAAAAGGAAAAAAGAAGCCAGACATGAAAAAATTTGAATCAAAATAAGAAAAGGACCGAAAGTTACTTCAATCTCATATAATCACAGCAGTTTTTGTTGGAAGAGACCTTTATCAGCATCTTGTTTCAAGTCCCCTGCCATGGACAGAGACACCTTCCGCTAGGCTGGGTTGCTCAAAGCCCCATCTAACCTGGCCTTGAAGACTTCCAGGAATGGGGCACCCACAGCTCCTCTGGTTAACCCATTCTATCACCCTCACAGCAAAGAATTTCTTCCTAATATCTAACCTAAAGTTAGTTCCTTTCATCTCAAGAAGGAATGAGGCCATTCCCCCTTGTCCTGTCACTACATGCTCTTGTAAATCGTCCCTCTCCCTCCTTCTTGTAGGCACTCTTCATGTACTGGGAGGCCACTATCAGGTCACCCTAAGCCTTCTCTTCTCAAAAAATCAGTTCTCAGGACGAAAAATCAGTTCTCTCAACCTTTCCTTGTAGGAGAAATACTCCATTCCTCTGATCATCTTGGTGTCCTCTGGACTGTTTGGACTCTCTCCACCAGGTCCCTGTCCTTCCTGTGCTGGGACCCCAGAGCTGATGCAGCCCTGCAGGTGGGGTCTCAGGAGCAGAGGGGCAGAATCCCCTCCCTCCTCTGCTGCCCACACTGCTTTGGATGCAGCCCAGGACACGTTTGGCTTTCTGGGCTGGGAGTGCCCATGGCTGGGTCATGTCCAGCCTCTCACCCACCTGCACCCCCAAGTCCTCAGCAGGGCTGCTCTCCATTTGTTCATCCCCAGCCTGGACTGACAGCAGGGGCTGCCCTGACCCAGCTGCAGCACCTTGCACTTGCTCTTGTTAATCCTCATGAGATTCCCATGGACCCACTTCTGGAGCTTGTCCAGGTCCCTCTGGATGGCATCCCATCCTTCAGGTGTGTCGACCACACCACTCAGCTTGGTGTCATCAGCAAATCTGCTGAGGGTGCACTCGATCCCTTTGTCCACATCAGCAAGGAAGATATTGAATCACACTGGTCCCAGTATGGACCCCTGAGGAACATCACTTGTACTGATAGCCATCAGGACTGTGAACCACTGAGCACTAACCTCTGGATGCAACCACCCATCTACTTTCTTATCCATCTAAGAGGCCACTCATCAAATCCATTGCTTTCCCATTTAGAGGGAGGGATGATGGGGGAGTGATGTCAAAGGCTTTACAGAAATCCAGATAAATTATATCCTCATCCTCTCCCTTGTCCACTGATGGGGTCACTCAATCACAGAATATCACTGGGTTGGTCAGAAAGGGCTTGCCTTTGGTAAAGTTTTGCTGGCTGTCTTGAATCGCTTTCTGGAAGCTGAGTAGACTACAAATGAATATTGCCTCTTTAAGACAAACATTGTACCTTATTTCAGTAAGGTAAAGCATTTATAGCAGTTAATTTAGTGAAGCAGTTCTTGGTGTTGTGCTGATTTCAGAATGAGTATAGTGACCAGTGGTTCAAATTCTTCCTCATCCAGAAAGGAGTTAAGATAACAGTACTATCAAAACACAAGAGGCAAAGTTTGGGCCTCAAAAGGAAACTGAAGCTGCATTCCTCTTGGGAAAAAAATCAACCAAACAAACTTATTAAAAATACTTTTGTCACAGCAAAAGTGCCTCTTTCAGAGTAAGGCCAAGAGTATTTTTGAGCCTACAGGAGGAAGAGAATGCCAACAGCAGTGAAAGGCACTCTACAAGCCCCCTAATGCATCATTTTGAAGAGACAGCTTTAGTTTCTGTCCCCAATATTACAGATTTCACATCCAATTTCACAACACTTCCTTTATCTTTTGAGAAAAACATAATGTTTTGTTTAAAAACTATCTGAACTGAGGGCAAAATGGCAGTTTAATTATGAGTGTTCTGCCTGTTCTTTGATTTAAAATACTTCCTGATGAAATACAAAGACATTTTGTGCCTCAATAACATAAGTAGTATATTCATTGTTTTGAATGACTTAGATGTCAGAGGATTGTCTGAACATCTGTAATTTGAAGAGCATATGTGAAAACATTCTCCAAGGAGCAATATCATATCTTTAGGCAAAAAAGGTCATTTAAAATGAAACTTTCAGCTAATTCCTGCATATTAGTGGTAGTCAGATCTCAAGACAGTCAGTAGATATGAAGGCAGAAACTCCAATAAAAACAGCAGAATAGGTTCTTTGTGAACCAAGTATTATCCAGTGCCAAAGGAAAAGTATACTGTTTTCACTACTTATACAGCATTTCAACTCTTAAAAAAGCAAAATAGTACTGTGGTTTAGATGCTGCACTATCATCAAGCAGCTGGGTTTGCAGGGTTTTTTATACTGGAGATAAAGTGAGAAGCATCTGCTGCTGTTTTTAAGAACTCGTTCTTTTCTGCTGTTTGCCTATGTACAGTTGCTAAACTACAAGTTCTCCAAAGGAGTGAGGTTTTTGATAGAAAACCGTTGAAAAATAAAGCCATGGTTAATATATCAATTTAAAATAAAAACCAAACAAACAAACAAACAAAACCCCCCAAACTTAATGCAAAGGCACAAAATTATAAATTAAGAATTCCTATTAAATTGGTCTCAAGATAGCAAAAAGTATTCTTCTCAAGCCTGAATTTGAACACACTATGCTATAAACCTTGTTCTAAGAAGGGACAACTGTGGTAGAGGGATCAAATCACTGACGCAGAAATGAATTGTTGACCCTCCAACCAATCCAGGAACCTGTTAGTGTGACATGAAGAGGAGGAGGAAGAGTAGAAGGGGTAAGATGAAGTAACTCCCATGTGGCAGAGTATTACCCTCCAGGAGTGTGAAGAACTTATAAGAGGTGTTAGTGGAGAAGTGTCCTCTAAAGGCACCAGAAGCCCTCTGCTGCATTATGCTAAGCCTCACAGACCCATACTTAAAAATTGTATTAAATATGGGTAGTTGTTAGATGGTAACGGACAAGAATTTCCAAGGTGCTAAGCTCTTTCTGCCATCAGTTGAATTCACAAGGCTTGTGGATGCTACATGGTTAAATGAGAAATTGTACCATACTAAGAAAAAAGCAGCTATATTAAAAAAGAACATAAAAATTCCCTCCAAAAATGCTGTCTACTTTCACACGTACCAGTATGGAAATGGTTACAAGAGGTGTGCTTGAAGAACATTTACATCATAAAGAATGTTGCCTTTCAATGCCAAAGATCTTTACTCTGTCTTTAAAATACCATAAAAATATTTCTAAACAATGGCACAGAGGAGTGGAAAAACAGGAAAAACAGAGGAGAGAAAAAAAGGAAAAGATTCCTAAAAAGAGACACAAGCACACATTCTTTTACTTCTTGAATTTTTATTTAAGTTAAAACTTTTTATACTATCAAATACCATTTTACTGTCCTTTCAGCTAGAAGTGCAGTTCTTGCCATCTGGATTGTAGGAATGGGGTATTTGCTCAACAGTATTCAGTCTTCTTGCATTTACTAACCTGATTACATCCCTAACATGTTATACTAAAAACAATTGTCTAAAATCACTAGTTTTAGTTTCAAATATTACTTTAAAATGCAGATGTTTGGAAAAAATTCACAGTCTGTTTGTACTGCCTTTCGATGAGAAGGGGAATTTTGAAATATATTTCCAAGTATCTAAAAATGAACTTTTTATATAAGGATAAGGTAAAGAAAATATGAGGACACACATTGTTGTTCCTGTTACTAAAAAAACCTAATAAAATTCTAGAATTTCTCTCTCTCTCTCTCTCTCTCTCTCTCTTATTTTTTTTTTCTTTTTGGCTCTTCGAAGCATTTTGCCACTCATAAGGATAGTAGCCACACATATCTGAACAGATTTGGGCAAAGCGACATGCTATTAACTGCATAATTTCTACAATGCTCTTCCATCCTAAACTAATTATTCTGATTTGTATTATTTCTGAGTACATTTTTACCGTGGTTTCTTTTTGTCCACTTGTGTAGCTGTGTGACTACAGAGACACAAGTAACAGGCACACTGCTTACACTGTTGAATCACATTTAAATAATCACATTTTAAAATGTACTGCAAACTACCTCTGCAAGCAGTACAGTAAAGAAAAAAATGCCATTTCAATTCCTATTTCTAATCTCAATACTAATGTATTAAATCAATGTGATAGTATCGCTGATTCTTGGGGTGTTCCTGCACAGGGCCAGGAGTTGGACTTGATCCTGATGGATCCCTTCCAACTCACCTATTCTGTGACTGCATGACTCTCTCAAATACACCAGGCACCACAACTGCATGCTATTACAGGAGGGGAGCACTCTACTGCTTTTCCCATGCAGCTTGGCAACAGACCTGTCAAGAAATGAGGCCTATAAATCCCAAAAGCATTGCCTGGATGTTTTGATGAATATAACCGTCCCTTGAAAACTGATCCTTGATCACTAGAGTGTTCTTTAGGAGTGAAGTCATCACCAAACCCAGGTTTCCGTGGTTAAAAAATATTTACAGTTCATTTGCCTATATTCAAATATATATATAAACTTCTTCTCAAACAATGAGAGATTCTGAACTAATTCATAACATTTTTTATTAACTCCCCAAAACTGCAAAAATATATCTATTAAGAGAAGGGAAATAGTGGAAAATGAACTTCCACATGAAGAAATATACTTGGAAAATAATATTTTCAATTATTTCACCCCATCTAACTGCACCAGCCATCCAATAAGACATCCAAGGTGATTCTGGAACTGAATGAAAAAAGATTGATTTCTTGTTTATTCATTCCAATGTGTTAACAATGGAGAATGACTACACATTAACATCAACCTAGGAGGCAGCCCTGGAAGAACCACAGCTGCAGCTTGATGCTAAAAGCATCTACTCTAAACAGACAAGATAGGCTCCTGAATGGTTTGAAAACACAAACATTATCCCTGGAGTGGCAGCAGATCTCAGACTGGTGATAGTGTCAGAGAGAGTGGCGATACTTGGGAGGAAAACGCTAAGTAAAAGCAAAGATAAAAAGAAAGGGGACATTGAAAGGAGCAGGGGATAATGAAACAGCATTAGAGGAGAGGCAGCTGTGGCTCAAATGGAGCAGAGTTAATGGTAGTTACAGGTCCAAATCTACCCTAGGTCGAAATGTCTCCAATCCTCACAGGATCCACCTGGATCCTCCAGCTACATCTGGAGCTGCCCTTTTAGCTGAAGTTTCTGACTAGATCTTGTCTCTGAATGTCACCCTGGAGGACGGGTAGGAAAGGAAGAAGATGACCTGAATTTCAGGCTTCCCAAAACTCTCTTTTGCGTGGTTCCAGGGTCAAAATGATATTTGGGAATTCAAGAGTTAACAGCTGGGACCTCTCATATTCCTTCTCTTCCAGGACAGCTGCCCATGCCATTTGGTAGAAATGTGGTTTATACCTCACACAAAGTCTCTCTCTCTCACCACACAGGTACTACAAGGCTTGTTGATTCCACTGTTGTAGCATATTCCCTCCTGTGCATTTTTCTGTTCCCACCCATCATTTATTCGTGACAGATGACATTGTTGCAAGACAATTGTATGGTGAAGGTGTTTTCAGCCTTTGTAAAAGCTCTAAAACATGTGCAGAAAGTCCATTACTAGCCTAGGTTTGTAAAAAGCCCTCCCTCCCTCTTTTATTGTTTCCTTTTGGTATCCTTCCATATAGCTAAGTCTACATACACATAACCCAAATATTTAGGACCCCAAGCTCTCAAATGTAATCCACGCCTGTTCGTTTTCTTTACAGAGAGTAAGGCTGTGATTAGACATGAAATAACTGTAGATAATAAATCTGCTCCCAAGCACTGAGTAATCTTATCACAAGTGGGAAATGATGGTTTACTCATCAACACGTGGAGTGCCTTAAAAGTTCTGTAATAGCCAAACTAATGTAGAGAGTCAGGGAAAGTCTGCTTGCAGAAGAGAAGGAACCTCTGATGATGTTTTACATATGTAGAGACTTATGTTGGAAAGAGTAACCCTTGAGAATAGGCTAATAATAAAAATATTTGGGATGTGAGGCCTGCATAAGGGCTTCTCATTAATACAGCAGGTTTGTTTGATGTTCTTAATAGAGGCATACATTGTATATTGAACATACATTGTATATTGTGGAAACAAGATATAAATTCATCTGGAACTGCATTTTTTTTCTGCTTGGAAAACCTCATGGTGAGGTGTCAGTCTGGTGTTACATAATATGCAAAATTTGCTTTTTTATTTTTAGCAAAAAGGGTGTTCTTTTGAGCTAGCTGTGGGTGTGCTAGTGTCATTCCTAGGGACAAAAGGAGACGTATGCAATTTCCCAGAGAGAGAATCAGTTTTTCTCCCAAGCTCTTTTCTTCTTTGTATGATTCAATACAATGCTTATAATGAGAGCTGTTTCCACTATGATGGAAGATGTAATATCAGTTGAACAGAACTTTGAACAGAACTTGTAATTGTTGACAACTCAGTATGGTTTTAAGAACCTTGACTGGCAAACTAGAATGCTTAACTGTCACTTTTTTCTTTTTTTAATCTGTGAAATGTGTGCATTTTTAATTTTAATTAGGGCAGCCTTAAGATGTTCTTTGTGCTTTTTTGCTGTGTTTTTTTAAATGACTGGCTATGGAGGAGTGTTTGCTTTCAGGGGTCAGAGGTGGTATTCATTCATCAACATTTTGGGAACTGAAATGAAGATTTTTATTGGAAAATAAAACATCATGAACATCTCTCTCAAAGCTAAATTAAATTTTGGCTTTGTACCTGTCAGCCTACATCTTTCATTCAGTACTCACAAAGATGTTCTGAGAGCTGCTAGTATTTGAGCTGGTTTATAAACCTTGAATATTTGAATTGTTCTTCATTCTGGCCAAATGGAAGAAACCACTGAGCTCCTTCCCAGAAAAAGATGACTGGCACCCTCAAAGCCTGAGCTCCAGATGTCTGCAATGTCTCAGCAGAGGTTGAGTAACACTGGGGAAATCGTCTCCACAAATTGACGAGAATACCAGAACTGTGTGGTTTTGGGGTTGAAATTGGCTACTTTGTCAGAATGAGAAAGAAATTAAAAATATAGACTCTACCATTTTCAAAAATCAGTCAAATTTTATGAACTTTTAAGGTAAATATGAAACATTTGTTCCTTTGTTCCTCTGTAGCAAAGAGCAAAATTCTGAATTACTTTTACAGTACAGAAAGTTATTGCCCTCATATTTGATAAAAATACATATTAAAAGGTAAAAATAATGTAGCAGTGGTAAGGCAAGCACCAAAGAGAAATAACAACCAGAAAAACGAGTTAATGGCTTCAGCAAATTAAGGTCAAATTAAGAATTGACCAGGGTAGTATTTTAGTAGCTTCTCATTAAGAGGAGAATCAGGGACTCTTAAAACCAGGGAAGTAGACAAGACAATGTCACCACTGTGACAGTTCTGGAGCTTGTCAATAAGTTCCAGAGGAAGCAGAAAAAAAAAACAACTCAAGGGACAGAAGGTAAACTTCTAAGTTTCATCGCATGATGTAACGAAATGGTTGAGCTAATACTGTCCTGGGGCTGCTTACAGCACCCTGATGAATGCAAAAATAGTTCAGAAATTTGGAAGGTGTTTTATTTAGTGGTTCTTAAGAGCATGCTGAACCAATACAGAGTACAAAAGGATATGCTGGCAATCACAAGTATGAACTCTCTTGTTTATGAAATAGAAAAATATACTATAAATAAATGTCTGAGAAGCCCTGGTGTTTACTGCTTAAACACTTGAGCTGGTCTAGGCAATAAATAAATAAATAAATAAATATCGCTACTCTTTTCCACACTGGTGGGTAGAACGCTCTCACAATGTTTCCAGTACTTTATGCCTATGGCTTGGTCACAGACCTCAAGTAAAACTTTTCCATGAGCATCTTGGAGTTTCCACTTCTGCACAAAATTGGGAAATGCAGTCATCATTAACACAAGAGGAAAAAAAGGAGTTTCAAGAAACTTCTACCAAACTCCTGCATCACAAAATTGTTTGAGACTTTGAGTTACTTTGTCTTCACACAGTGACTGCTGCACTCCTTAACTCATTTTTGTGACCACAAGAGCACAGCACCATCCATAGCCAGACAAACCTCAGAACTTCAACACAGATGGGATCTGGAGCATCCATGAAAAGGAACTGTCTGGGGCTGTTCCACAGAGGTCCCACAGGACCTCAGAAAGTGAAGTAATGGTGGAATGATCAAGGTGGAGTCTGTGTGGGGAGTGGAGGGCAGCATGTGAGAAAGATGGGACAGCTACAGAGACAGAGCAGAAACAGGGAAGCTCTTTCTTTTGTCTGGCATCAGAGCTTTGGTCAGACTTCTTAGACAGCCAGGGGAGGGAGAGAGAGGTCATTCTCCTTCCACTTGCTTCTCCCCATTTGGCTATATCCAGCTCCCATGGAGGAAGAAACAGCCTGTGGGAGCACCCCAAGACTGCAAGGCAACTCCCTCCTTGGCACACCCACAGCATGCTTCACGCCATGTACCATGAACAGCTGAGCTACTGTACTGCTGGCACTCCCTCTGATGACCATCCTGGCTGCTCTGAGTACTCTGGCCTCCATGGCTTCCTCCCTTTCTCTTTTTAGTGTCAGGCAGTATGGCATTTCCCAGCACTGGCAGGTTTCAGGGGCTGTCCCTGTACAACTTTCTTGAGACACCATCATAGAAGCAGGTGGTTGGAAGGTGCCTCAGGAGGGCAGATGTTCAGCTCATCCTCATGTTTGGGGGCACCTTCAAGCACACCTACACAGTACAGATATCTGTGCATTTCAATGAACATATCTTAGGTGTTTAAAGGGATTCTGCAATTTCCCTAAGTAACCATACATGTTCTCGGCTAATGACTGATCTAAATCTGTCTTGATGTAAAATATGCCAGTTTCTGCACATCCTATTCACTGTGATCCAGGAACATAATCAGTCACTGTTTTCCTTGTAGCTGGCTTGGCACACCTGTTATTATTTACTTTTTCAGCTTCTTATTTCCAGACTAAACAGACCCAGTTCTCTCAGCTTTTCCACATAAGTATTATTTTCTGACTGTCTGTTTAATAGAAGACCACAGACCACCTTCCAGGCTTAACTTTGAAATCCAGAGCTAAGCTTCTATTATCTACATACTAGAAATAACAAGGTAATATAAAACATTGCAAGACAAGTGACAGAAATTTCAGATGGGAGTTTCATATCTTGATAGCATCTAAAAAGATCTTATGTGCAAGGGGATTTAATGCTCTGAATAGTTTCAAGTGGGTAAGTGGTGACTATATCAGGGCACTTTGGAACCACCATGTTTACTATTGTGAAAAATAATCTCTTCTCCCAGATTCCTTTCTCTCTGTAGAGCTCTCCAGAGAATTTCATTTGCATGAAGTAAGGGAAACTTATGTCTGAGAGTAGAAAACTGAAAAGATGTATGATCTCATAGGTTCCTACTCAATCTGTCTCAATATTTCACATATTACAGCAAGTCTTGATCGGAATTTACAAGAGATACTTCATGCTTTGTGGCACAATTGTTGCTTCAGCAAGGGTGGTGTTTGTCATTGATGCTGCAACTACTGCCAGCAGTTAGTTGTACTGGCATTGCAGAGCATTCACTGTTCCATAGTTCCAATCAGGATGTGTAATTTTACCCATTTGAGGTCACATTTCACCCATTTTTTGATAGTGATCTTGCCTAGAAACCATGAGCAGCAAACGGCGAGTTTGCTCCCACTTTGGCAAGAGTAGTTTCTCCCAGGTTGTAAGCACCTTCCACCGGGGTTAATTCTGTCTCTTCAGGGGTCTGGGTGCTGTTTCTCTTTCTAAGGCAACATGGTTGCTATTGGGAGAACTAATTACTTTTTCCAGTGTACCTTTTACTGTGACAAGGGTTTAAGGTAATAGGGAAATGCCTACATTTTTTGCTTTCTACAAGGTTTTTGAGATAAATCACAAATATGTAGATATCACTATAGCATAGAGTAAATGATAACTATAGCAAATTAAAAGGTTCAGAAGAAAAGAGTAGTTTGGGGCTGCCATATTTTTATTCAGTCCTGATGTGATGTCTGTGCTATGTACTCAAGATGTGTTGGATCTACTTACTATGCACATTTTACAATATTAGTTTTTGCATAGTAAATCCGATGATTTCAGGACAGCTGCTCACCTAGCAAGCAGATACTAAGAGGGTCTAGAGCTTTTCAGATCCACATATGTGTATTGCACCATGTAGTTTCTTAGAAACATACCCGAGATATTTGGATGTATGGCAGCCTGGATGGAGTTTCTGACTGAGAGCAACCACATCTCATCTGCCAGCACTATCAAACAGCAATTTACCTGATAGAAAATCTATACTACCCATACAAACACTTCCAGAAAAGTTTCATTTTTGAAAAATCGATATTGCAGGGAAAATACGAATATATGTTATCTCTCCCTCTTCATCTTTCCTTCCCTCCCAACAAGTTACCTGTGATTTGTCTATTTTTTTCAGTTGTTTCCTCCATCTCCCCCTCTGCTTCCTTTGATCCTTCTGTCCTTGAACAACTAACTCTGCTGAAGCCAGCTAGCACATAACAGGAGATTGTTTTTTTCAGCATCCTCTTTTGCAGAACATACTAGAAGTAACACAGGTTTGGAAGTTTTCCTGGATTCTGGAGCTGTCATTCAAGCAGGTCATGTCTAGGACATCGTTGCAGCTTTTTCAGTCAGTTTTCTTTTTTGCTTGGTTTATCTGATCCACGCACCTCCAAGGACTTTCTCTGCTCACAATACGTCATCTAGGCCACTAGTATTCTTCCAGTTGTCCATGCCTTACCTTTAGATGACCTCCTTTTCTAATGATTAAATCCATATGATCTTTCTTTCTTTGTTTCTTACCTAGCCAAATTTCTGACAAAACTGGAAACAGGAGGAGGGTACTGTTGACCCTTGACCAGTTTCTGTAACCCTGAACACATCTGGGAAGGAATAGCAGAGTGATCTCTTCTACCTACCTTGCCTGTTTCCTTCCTCTTTCTGCTGCCCTGAATTCCCAGCCCCCTCCTTTACCCTTTACTGCTCCCTGACTTTTAATTCTTTTTTTATTTGTTTCCGTGCAATTCCTCCTTCTGCTGCTGGATATTCATCCAACACTTCCCATCCAGCACGCACATCTTGAACTTTCTTTTCACAACCAGCTTCTAGTTAGCTGGAAGACTCTGACTTTTCCCATGCACATATACCCCCTTCAGCAGGGCTGCATTTTAGTGAAATGCCTGCAGAGGTTTCTCAAATTTCAGTCAAGAGCAAGGTTCAGATTTACATTGCTTGGGTGTGACATGGAATCAGCAACCAAAGTATGTTCCCTCGAGCAATTAAGTTCATATAACCCCTGGCTCATGGGCAGATACTTGTTGGGATATTCTGCCTGCCAGTGCTCGCTTTGATTCATCTGGTGCCTTACAGCTAAGCATAAGCATAACTCTCCGCAAAGACTAGTCTCTTTCTCTTTTCTCTCTCTCTCTCTCTCTCTTTTTTTTTTTTTTTTTTTTTTTTTTAATGGCTTTCCTGGTCTTGTTTTTCATGGAAGCAGCAGCTTTGCAGTGAGCATATAGAAGATCCTGGGATAGGAGTGAAGCCAGGCTTTGCTCCATAGGCAATTTCATAGCTATTCACATGAAGATACAACAACAGGTTTCATGGTGTCTTATTCAGAAAGTTGTATCTTAAGAAAATTTTGCTTATTGAACCAGTTCTGGACCACAAAGCCAGTCTTGCACCATGAGAAATGCTAGACAAGACCAGAAAAAGTTTATGGTCTTATATTAAAAGAAAACCAACTTGCAGACGTAAGGAGTTCTCCACCTTAGTTACAACAAAACTGGCAATGTACTAAAATAAAGCACTTGAGGGCTCTGGCAGTCACAAAGCAGAAACATAAATGCAGTCCTGCTCTTCTAACATAAACACTATAAAAACAGTTCTACTGTAATGGGTAAAAGAGCTGTTAGAGGATTTGATTCTTTCATTAAGAAATCTCAGACCACATTGGACTACCCTATCGTTTCATAACAACTACTTTCAGAAAACTCACAACATGGATGGTTTGTGCCAAGTAGGACACTTTGGGATGATCTGCCACTATCACTGCCTTCCCCTTGTGATCTGGGACTGGGAAGACAGGCTTCAAGAAAGTCCTCTCTCCTTCATCCTAATGACTCACAGATGACTTTGCTGGCATTTCCTGCAGTTCCTCCCAGAAGTTTATGAAGTGTTTAGCGTTCAATTATTGCTGAATCGGTGCAACTTCATTCAACAGGAAAAGAGAAATGCACTTCCATTATCGTCTTGCACTGAGGTTAATTAAAAACAGCTCTTCAGCTGATTGCAGCCTGTTTGCCAGTTATATTTTGTCACGTTTTGCAGTGGTATCTGAAAGCAGTGTTTCTTCTTGTGTGTTTGTACACATATACATGTATTCTAGGGTGTCACTCCCTCATGCCCTGTAATTCACCCGGCCATTCACATCAAGGACAACATATCCAGCCATCTTTCCACAGCAGATGTCATCTCATTTCCAAAAGAGCCGGGAAAACCTTGCTGCAAAAGAGCAGGTCCTGATATTCTTATTTCACTGTTGTGGCACCTCAGCTACTTTCAGAAAACCACCTCCGGTATTGTCCTCAAATGGGACTGACTGGTTTAGAATATTCCCGAACACTTCCTGTTAAATGGCAATCCAGAAATTAAATCAAAAAACCAAAATTTTTCACCACCTATCTTTTTCAGGGCTACACTCAGGGTTTTTTTCAGAAATACCAAGCTTCCACAGCTCGGAGGTAGCTTTTTTCAGAGGTCCCGCATAAGAACCAAAATCCCAGTTTGTGAGTTCCCCCACTGCCTTCTATCTGGTTTCCTTGATTGTTGTTGGGTATTTGAAAATATCTGCTGAAACTCTAATTACAACTGCAGAAAACATTAAAGACTTCTGCAGTTAAATTGCTCGCATAGCACTGATTTTGGTTTGGTTTTATTTTTTATATGAAAACAATAAACATTCCACAGCCAATTATACATACCTTAAATAAAGTTCAGAGCAGAGAAAGACCCTTATCACTGATGCTTTTTAACTCCCTTTAAGCAGCCAAATCACAGAACTAAAGATGCAGATAAAGAAAGGCTACCAGTAATCCACAAAAATGTTGAAAACAAATGCTTGGTCAGCCCATCAGTCTAGTATCTGTCCATAGTCCATGTCATAAAGGCTGCTGCTTGTTGTTTCTCCAGAGTGCTGGTTTTACACAGGAGACAGTGGTGAAGGTTACTTAAATGCAGATTCTCCCTTCAAAGACTGATTTTGGTCCTGAGAGGTGTTGATTAACCCCTGTTTGACAGTGGGGAAAATCTTCTACCATCCAAGCTCATATGATGAAAGGTATGAAGAGCATTAAGGGAGTGGTTTCAAGAATAAAACTACAGAAGATCAAAAGGACACCGTTTGGATTTGTCTTTAGTTGAGGCTTGACTTGGATTCTGCTAACAAAGAACCTCTTTGATCTAGAATCTTTTATTACTGCAGAGAATAAACGCAAGAAAGAAAATATTCATTTTAATTATTTTTCTCTGTTCCTCTCCCCTGCCCCAGGAAAGTGAACAATGCAGATTGTGATGTAGTTCTGGAAGTGAAGATGTGTACTGTATTTCCAAGTTCCTTTTTTAACCTGTATTTCTAGCAACCAGCCCAAAAATGTTATAAGAAGTCAAAATATCCCTGGGTTTGGGCTCATGTTAAAATGAAAGGCTGATTCTCTAGAAATCCCAGAGGCAGAGCAAACTGTGCCAAGGGTAATTTTGCATCCTTGCTGATTGTCCTCTTTCTCCAGTGCAGTCATTCATTTGCTCTCTCACATGTTCCAAACTGTAAGAACAGTATAAATGACACTTATCAGAATGCTTCTGGCCTATGACTGTTAATGACTATTTGGGTTTCTCTGGAAGTTTCCATACCTTTTTTCTTCTCTGTTCCAAAAGACATTGCCTATTTTTATTTTGAAAAAGGAACTGAAGTGTTATTCCTCTAGTTGCAGAGATCATTACTGTATCATCCATACTTCATTTTTCTGCTTATGCAGCACTACCTGGAATGTATCTTTTTTTTTTTTGTCAAGGGTGGCTTTAACTGGCCAGTAAATCTAAATAGGAGCCACCTGATTTTCCAGGGATTTGAGCAACACAAACTTGTATTTGAGTCTTTGCATGGGACAGGGCTGAAGCAGATCCTTTACTCCACCCACTGTATAAGTATGATTTATTAGTAATTTTTTTCCAGTAAAGCTTCCACTGCAGATCAGAAGGTATCCGGTTTTGGTTTTAGAAATTCCAAGAAATTTAATCCATACCCTTTAGCCTCAGTGAGACAGAAGACAGCTTGCCCTAAAAACAGAGTAACGGATGCAAGATGCTTCCACCAGGGCCTCAAAGTCATTATAATTTAAAGTACATAAAGGGTGCAGGGTGGGGAGGGGAACAACTTTTAAAATAAAGCCATACAGGCTTTCTGCTCATACTAGGAATAAGTTGGATAAAAAATCCAGAGAGGAACATGATTTTTTGCACATTTGAAAGCCCCAGTTGTTCTACAAAACCTTTTTTAATCTGTCCAAATTTTGCTTCTTATTTACTCCTCTGCTGTCATTTCCGAGATAGCTGCCACCCTTCCGTAAAAGTGTGATCTTTTCAGGATTATAACTATTGGCACCAAGACTCTCATGAAGTGGGTCTTTTGAGTGGTGAGCATTGGTATCATGTAATCTCATCTTTAGATACAAAGCAGCAAACAAGAAAAGAAGAGACAAAGTTGTGTTTTTAAGGTGTAACAGGGGAATAAATAATGTAGTTTCACAGTGTCTACTTCAGTGTTTGGATCAGCTGCTGCCACAGTAGGGGCACAATGCTCAGGGTAGCTCTGTCCCAGGGCAGGTAACAATGAAAGGACACATGTGAGAGCAACCATACAGGAACTTCCATTTTTAAAACCATAACTGAGAGGGAGGAGTCTTGAAAAATTCTTGGTTCTAATTCACTCCATTTTGTTCCATTACTGGCCAACTGCAGTACTCAATTTTCTTCTTATTCTGGTTCTGATAGCCACAGACTCCCTCTGTAAATGCCAAACAGGAACTGTGATGTAACTAATAAAACCTGAGTCTTCATTCTTTCCATGGTGTTTATATAGTGGACTTTTGAATAAATTCAATTTAAAATAAAGCTCCACGGATTGACCTTGGCAGTTAATCACAGGATGTGAGCAAGAAGGAAGCTTCTATTTCACATTTCTTTAGTTGCTGACTCCTGTTTCCTAACAACTGTTCACGTACTACTGCCAGTGCTATGAAGCAAATCTCTCTGAAGAAAATGTCTCTGTACAACTTTGGGGGGAAATGGGCTTATTTTCCTCACCATGATATTGAGTGACTCACTGTACACAAGAGAAAACCCAAAGTCTTCCCAAATTTATAAGGAGCTCTGCAAAACAATTTACAATTATATTAACCCAGGAATTCTTTCTTGCAGCAGTTTCTATGAAGGACTCTGAAGAAAGAGAACGGAAACATAAAGAATTTGGGGCAAGTTTTATTCAATCATATTTGAGTTTAGACTTGCAGATTTTTGTGCTTTTCCAAATAGAGTTTGATGGCATCACTAATGTGTAGCATAACAGGAGACAGAGACCAGCTGTGCTTTGAGAGTTAATCTCATAAACTGCTTCCAGAGAAGGTCACATTCAGAACCCTGAGGGCTTCCAATCTGTTCAGACTTGAAAGGTATGTCAAGGAGGAATTGACTTCAAACCATCCAATTTTAGCATGCAGTTGGGCCCCAGCACAGTGAATCCCCAAAGCACACAGCAAAACCCCAGAGGTCTCAAATTTCCCCTGCCCAGGAGGATATATGTAATAACCAGAGATACACAGCACATAGTGATTTATTTGACACAGTACCTCCTACGACCTTTAAGACAAAAAGGTGCATTTCCTCTCACAACAGTCGCATTGCTTGCTTTGCAATACTGAGCACAACATGTAGGGCTTTGGTTTGTTAACTCCTATACTCTGTGAGTGTTTTAAGGCAGAATGTCCCTAAAACTGTCCAACAAAAGTTCACATGACTTCCGCATACTTATTAAAATAAATGGGGAAGGGGAAGGGGAAGGGGAAGGGGAAGGGGAAGGGGAAGGGGAAGGGGAAGGGGAAGGGGAAGGGGAAGGGAAAATGAAAGTTCTTTAGAATATTATAGCAATATTGTAAAAGACCAGCTGTCCATCCAAGATCTAGGATCATTTTACTCAGTAAAGACACATGTAGAAATCCAAGAAGGTTTCATCCAGTCCCTCTTTTTACTTGCTTTTAAATAGCTTAGAATTTTAGTAATGGTCACTTAGTGACCGAGGTAAAATACCCAGAAATTTCAGTAAAGTTCATTTTTTCTGAGATTGTGATGTGCTGATTGTTAACAGCCAATACATCTCATTTAAAACAGAGGGAAACTATTAGTAAAAAGATACTTCTCTTTGAATCAAAATGAGATACCATTTCGCAAGGACTGAGAAAAATCTGACTTCCATCACATAGTGTGGAATATGACTGGGAAACTGCCCCAGCAAAGCCCCACTCTTCTGAATGAGATTGCATTCATTCTTGTATTCATTCTTTTTCAACACCTGGGTTGCCTCAAAACAGAACAAGAAACTTCATGTGGAAAGTTTGAAAATTTTGTCATATGTATCATTGCTTTTCACAAAGACCAAGAGGCTTTGTTCAGAAGCTACACAAAGTTACAGTGCTAAGAGGAAAGGACTTTAATTTTATCTAACTTCCTTTATCTGTAAGTAAACCATCCCAAGTAATCAGACATTTGTGCAAGTTTTCTAGTGCATAGAGAGGGTTAGGCTGTTATAGGATGTGTTTCACCCTACATCAACCTCAGACCTATATTAAGTTGATTCAGTGACCATGTCACTGTGCAATTTCTTTCTACAGACCACAGAAGAAGCCTAGATGGATAACTGAGGTTGGATGCCTAAGATCCATAAACCACATCCTTAAAGTACTGGAAGCTCTTTAAAATCCCTTCTTTCCACCACCTTGGCATCCCATCCATCATGGCAGTTTTAAGCTGTCGTTTATTGTCACTATTTTAACACCAATACCTTGCATCCAGATCCCCCTCCCATTCACACGTTGTTTTTTTTCTGTGCAGTACCCATTCAGTGACAAGTACCAGGGCTTCCTTATAAAAGAAAGTAATTATTCCACTCACTTGTCCAGGATCTCCAACATTTATCTGCTTTGGTACTGGTCTTTGCTTTATCTTAAGACATTTAAATAATGTCCTAAAACATCCTAAACTTTATAGATATTGCAGCCTTTGATTGTTGTCATTAATGGCAACACACTGGGATTTTGACTTTTCCTCTGTTTCCATGAAAATAACATGTTCAAAATGTTGCCACTTCAGTTGGTCAACTTTCTACATTTCAAAATTTGCAAGCTCAGAAATACATCGGACTGGGACTGAATCTCTTGAGGTTTTATAATGGCCCTAAGTCCTCATATATTTCCTCCTTATGCTAAAGTGCAATAGCAGAAACCCCTACATCCCAAAATAGTCACTTTCTGTAGAGCTGAGGCTGTCACCTCTCATTTGGCAGACACAAGTTCAAGGCTCACTTGGGACTAGCCCTGGGACCAGCATGAAGCTCTTGCCTCGCAGCATGTCCTCTAACCACCAGGCAACTGGGTGTGTGTGAGAGGTCTCTCCCCTTTTCTCTTTCACACTTAATTAGCAATTCTATCCTGAACATAAAAAGGTTTTCTCAAATTCTGTTTAAACAGCGCATACATGTGGAAAGACTCAGTGACAGCAAACAGATGTTTTCTGACCAGAAAAAATATCTTGTTTGCAAAAGTGGTTATCTGACATCTATATTAGGGCAAGGAAAGTTAATGTCACTTCTGAAATTATCAGGGTGTGCTATTAGGATGAATCATTTGATCTATCTGCTCACACTCTAACAGGTCTCCTCCTGCTCTCCTTGCAAAATTCCATTTGGGATCCCTAAAAGAAGGATTTGAAATGATCATCACAGTTTTCAAGAATTGCTAGCTTTCATGATATTAATCTGAACTTGTAACACTTGATGGTCTCTGGAAAGCTTCAGTTCTGCAAGTTTCATATGCAAGTTCTCTTGAGGTATGATCTAAGAATTAGATTATATTAAAATTATATTATAATAGAATTAATACCCTATTTCTTAAGGGAAGTTTCGGACTTGTTGAAGGAAAAAAATCAACATAAATTAGCACTCAGGGTAACTATGAAAACAAAAACCCCAGAAGGTAACATGGACTTTACATCTACATTTATAATATTTTTCTTCTTGTTGAAGTCTGTTATGTTTTTTGACCACAAATACTGGCAATTTCTAAGGCCAGGGTGAGGGGAGAGGGATTTTGCAGACTTTTAACAAAGGCCTTTGGGTACATTTTGTTAATAATAGAGACCACAGAGCATTCCACAATATTATGAAATATAGACAAGGAAGTTTGAAAGTTTGAGAGAGATGTCATCCAGTCCTCTGTGCTATTTTTCCTATTCAGCGAGAACTTTCTTCACCCTTTGTCTTCTTCCATCATAATTCCTTGTGTATTTATTCCTATCTGTGTCTAATGCATTAGTGGATGGGATGCCAAGGGTAAGAAGGAGCAGCTATATATTTGTATTTGTCTATAGCTCACTAGACTCAGAGATGTCTGAGAGTTTATTAACAACTATCCCAACCCAGATTCTAACAGCTTGCCTGAGACACTAAGGAGTTTCTGCTTAAGGTTACATGAAAGTACTCCTTCAAAATAATTCTGTATCTATTTTTATCATGGAAATTCCAAAAGCATTGCTGTCATTGCACTGCACTGACTCTGCCCACACAATGCTGGTTTGAGTTTCCTGGGAGAAGACCAAATTCGTAAATCTCAAACCCAGCAAATTGGTTTTTCCCTCCTATGATCATCTTTCTTGCCCTTTTTATGTCTACTGTTTTCTTTTCCTGGACACTTGTTTGACATTGTGATAAACACAGAATGGCATTTAAGTTACGAAGGAATTAAATAATGAATACTTTCTCATGGTCTTGGTTTCAGAAACTTCACAATAAGTCTGAGAAGGTTGAATTGGGCAGATGAAAGAGAGTTTGGTATATATTATATATAAATACTTTACAATATGTATTTTATGGCACTGTGTAAAGCAATAGCAAATCACATATTATAAGACTTTGGGGTTGGGACATGCACATGTGATATTTAACCACAGTCTACAGAGCTGCTCTAGAAACCAGAGCTCTGTGCAGCTAGAGAGTTCATAGTTTTATAAATACACTACTTTGATTCTTGGGATCAAAAGGTAGAGAAAAGTACACGGATAAAACAAGGAGATTACTAACTTTAAATAAACAAGTAAAACAAGGCCAAACAACACTCCTTTTTCACTGCATTAAGCAGTTTGTCCAGATGCTTTGAATTGATGTTCCTTATTGACTCCTGTCAAATGGTTATCAAAGCACTTTCCTGCTGTGACTATTTTCTTCTCCTTTCCCCAAGGTAAAATAGGGATATGTGGTATCTGTACTCTGTTGAGCTGCACCAAGATCAGAGTGGCAAGATGTCTGAGTGACAGGCACTAAAAGCAGCAGCAGTGAGGCAACTGGGAGAAAGCTGTTATCCCTTTTAGCTTTGAAAATATGTATTCAGACCTGATGGTTTTTGGCACCAGAAACTATTATATGAGCCTCCTAGAAAGCTCCCAAGGGCCAGGATGGTCAAACTCCATGAAGAAATGGAAATAAGTTACAGAAGAAGAGAGTAGTATTGTCACTGAATGCTGTTCACCTTTAACAGGTTTTCAAAGTGGAAGGAGAGAAAAAAAAAATAATTTTGTTCTTTTACTTAGTAAAATTTACATATATATATATATAAAAAATAACTTTTTCCCAGGTTTCTAACATTGTTTTATTAAAGCATCTTTCCTATCTGTTTTACCTCCCCTTGTGTCAGGAGTCCCTGCAAACTGCTTTATGTAATCCATAGACAGAAGGAAAAAAGGTAGCTGCAGGCATGGGGTCTCCCTTCATCAGTTTTGAGGCTTTTCCCACAGCCAAGATCCTGACTGTCTTATTTCATTGATGAAAAGTGAAAGTACCACACCTGGGACAGAATTCTGACAGTGAAATCAATTGGAAGAAGAAAATTATAGCCCCATACAAAAGAAAAAAAATGAAAGGAAAAACAAACAAACAAACCAACCAGGCTTCTTCCACCGTGTTCAGAATACCTGATGGAAAAAAGAGCAAAGGCTGGTTCAGCAAGGCTAAGGGGTCCAAGTGTACTGAGCTGGGCTGGCAGTTGTTGAACAGGGAAGTTTATTACATGGTGCTTTGCAGGAAATGCACAAAGTAAAGCAATAACATGAAACAGAGAAGGATGACACAGGAAATATGGTCCATCACAAAAGGCTATAGCCCAGCATTCACCAGAGAACCCTCTCCTACTCAGAGCAGTCACAGCTTTGGGGAGACACCCTACCCACCACCCATGCCCTACCACATATCTGACCCCAGAGCCCGTGTGTGACACAGCTGGGATGCCCTACAAACCGGTCTGAGAGGAGCACTGCCCTGCTCTGGGGGCTGGGAGGAGACGTGGGCTCCACAGCTCCAGACACTGCAGCCAGCAGCTGCCCCAGAGCTGCTCCCTGAAATCCTCTTTGCTGAACAGAAAGAGCTGCGACACTCAGAACCCCCACCACTTCTGAACCCTTTAGCACAGTTTATATAACCATGAGCCATCAGCTTCAAATAGTGCCTCAATTTACGTGGCATAGCAGCAATCTGGCTTTGATGGAGAAAAATGGGAAGGAATGTGTTCCCTGGGGAGTAATGCAATACACAGACAATGTAAGAAGGAGGCTGTGCTGCTAAACGATACACATTTCTATCCAGAACGTTTTCATTAGTCTTGGAACAAAATTAAAGTTTCCACTCTCATTTGCTAAAGGTTAATCCAGATTTCTATGAGATATGTCCAGATATAGATGTAATCTCTTTAAAGAAATGCTCTGCCCATTCATTTCTTCAGCTTTTCTTTTTTTTTTTTTTTTCCTGCATTGAAGATACTATAGACATATGGAAAAGAATGAAAAAGAAAAAAAAAGTGCAATCAGGAAAACTTCAGACTAAGAGATAAAATTCCTTTCAGTCACAGAGTCAATACAGGACTGGCTAAGGGTTAAACATTAAAAGGGAAATGAAAATTATAATTAAAAATTACATTACTGTATTACAAAATTATTTTAAATTCCTATTTTTAACCTTTTTTCAATCTTCTAATGAAGAATTATATTTTTTCTCTTAAATTACTATCCTTTAAGTCTTAAAATGAAAATAAATTATTTGCTACAATCCCATTTCCTAGTGTAGCAGTCAACATTATGCAGCTTGTATTGGTACTGTCTGTAACTCAGGAAATCCAATGTTGAGTACTTTTGGAAGGTAATTTTTTTAAATTGCTAATTTTTTCCCATCATTATTCTTTTGCACCTCATTGATCTCATGCTCATTCCCTTAAAACATCATGTCTCAGGCAACATCTCAACTGAATTATCACTGGTAAAAACAGATGTTTAAAAGCCACCTGTCACCTGTATAAATTTGTCCCCCTCCTTAAATGCCTATTAAGATTCCTGAGGCTCCAGGACAGCTGACTATTCTTTCTCAGACTTCCTGATTCAGAGACTGAAATATTTAGGTCTTCAATAACTTTCTTAAATCCTCTTTATTTTCATCAGACATCCTATGTCTCATGACATACATTCCATTTTGCTGACTTCATCTGATGGCATTTCCAATTTCTGGAATATTATTCTTTGCCTCATGACATTCTCAATGTTTTCATTAGCTGTTCTGGATTTGGTGTTCTTCCTTTGTGATTTAATACTTAACATGCCAGCAACATTTATCTCTCCCCAATCAAACAGAACTCAGGAATAAACCAGCAGGGTCACTCCAAAATTTAGCACCTCTGCTGGTAAGTGTAGATCAGCATAAGAGAAAGAGAGCAAATATTTCAAGGGAAGTCTGACTAACTCAAAAAAAGAAAAGATTCTCAACCTTTGTCAAATCACCAGTTTGAATGCTATTTGCACAAAATCCCACAAGTAATCTGAAAAAACACAGTTAGTGACTTTTGAATTTATTGCATCAAATCTGGGAAATATGTAGAGAACCAAACTCATCAGGGGTATTACAGTTCCTACAGCAATATTGGATTGGTGCTTCTGCTTAGGTTTTGCACTCCACAAGTTCATGTTATATCTGTTGTTATTAAAGGCAGAACTGAGACGTCAGCTGACCAAAGCAGAGGGGTGATCAGACACCCAGACCACTGAGCATCCTATGACTGACTTTTTCTCCCTGAAACTGAGGGTATCTTTACCAAAGAGACAGAGAATCAGATCCTGATGAGAGACAAAGTGATGACCTGGAAATTAAATTCCTGGTGCAGACGAGAGTAACACTGGTGTCTACAGTTTTTCCTTGTCATCTACAAACCAGGGACAGAGGGTAAGCAGGGAATATCACGTGGGCTCTATCCCTTACCAAACTCTCATGTCCTGTTCTACAGTAAACAGAAGGGCTTCTTGATACTCCTAAAAGGACACTTTGCTATTTCTAGTGGTTTTTTTCCACATATTCTCCATTTTCTCCCCAATTCGGTATTGCTTGCTTCCAAAGGAAGGAATATAAAATAGCTAATGAACTAGTGATATTCTTCTGCATCAGAACTATCCCAAAATTCCAACTGGTCTCCATTTCTTCTCCACATATTTTACATCTCATTCTGTAGCTTCTGCATCTATGAGCTAAATCTATGGCTTTGTGTCATTATGAACCAGAACACAAGCTGGCTCCAACACTTTAAACACAAAGCTTCATTATCACACCATAGAGGAATAGACTTAAATTCTCTGCCATCATACATTTTTTTCTTCAGTGTTCCACTTTAAAAATGGCTGATCAAAAGACTTCATCGAGAATTTTCACATTATATGTACATGATGTCTAGGAGGATTAGTTATTTAAAATAAATAAATAAAAAATAGAGAAAATATGAGAGAAGGATCCTTTATTCCTTTTACTGACTGGGAATACAAAATGACACCAGCATTCTTGCATTGCAGACAAAAATGTGGACAAAATGTGCTTATTGTGAAACTTTCCATCAATTTTAAATAAATGTCAGGTTGTATTATAACCAACAATTTATATTCCTATTACTTCACAACTTCCCAGTGTTAACTTGACAGACTACATTAAAAAAGCCAACTTACTTGTCAGCATTAACAGTTTGCCTTATCTGTTCTTTTTCCCATTTGGATTTCTTCTCTTTTTGGAAACTGATCAACTTCTGACTCAGAAGTTTCCCCAGATTTTCAGATAATTGACCTTAGGATTTAATCAGGAATGAAAGCAGAAGCAGGTGGGAAGAATCTGCCGTTTTGTTTGCATGGACATATTTCCAGAACCTCACTTGAACTTGGTGGAAACATAGCTTTAATTTTCCTTCCCTAAATGACAGATTAAGTGAGGTTGCCATAAAGTACTCTGCTCCAAACATTTGACTGCATGCTCTAGTAGCCAGTTAGAGACCTGTTAAGGTTATGACAGTAATGCAAGTTTGTGTGACAGTTTTTGCCTTTGAATCTACATCATAAACCCAAGGAGCTGGAACCAAGAGAAGCTCATCCTCAAACAGTCCCTTGCATCGTGGAATGGTGTGAGGGCCCGGAGATGGTCTCCCTGCTTCCCAGAAGAAGTCTCATAATCAAAAAATAGCAAAAATGGCTGATATGAAAACAACAGTAATTCAGATATAAGTGCACCATTCAAAATTTAGCATAGGCAGAGATTTCTCATAGCCTTTGGTCAAGGAGAAGGAAAGAAAACAATGCAAGATTTTGTATCACTCTAAAAGGAAGTTATTATAGTCCTAGCTAGGTGTTTTGATGTGGGAATACACAAGACAGAGAGTCAAACAGACTTGATTATCATAGCTGGTTTGATAACCCAGATGTCATGGCAGGAACAAACAGAACTTTGAAGATTACAAAAGATGGGATTAAACCTGCTTATGGGAAAAAAGAAGATTCAATCAACTTCTGCAAGCAAGGAGTTGCTGTAAATGCATGAGTTGTCTGTGTGATTTTTAACCTGATTATTATAGTAGAAATTATTAATCTGTCTGAAATAGTATATAAGCTTTTGAGAAACCTGAGTAAAATCGAATTCTGATCACCGAATCAGTCTTCCCATCTCTCTATCAATCGCCAATATTTTATCTTTACTATTTCCACCAGAAACACATATTAGAGAATAATTTTCATTGACTTCAATATGTTAAGCAACATTTCCAAGGTTAAAGCAATGGATAATTAGAACTAAGTGGAAAGGTAATTGTGGCTGAGTCAGAAGAAAAAACGTGCATTGTACTTTTTTCTATACTCTGTACAAAGTACAGAGGGCCTATCAAAAGAGTTGAGGGTAAACTTTGGGTAGTCAAAAGGCTTTAGATGTTTGCATCAAGACTGGGCTTTTGAAGCTGTCCAGCTGTTCTTTGTGCATCCACTTAAAATACAAAAATACACAAGATTTAGGAAAGTAAAAAAAAAAAATCAGTCACTGCAATACCTACATAAATGATTATTTTAAATAGTCTGAAGTATTTTCCTGTATTGGTATATTTTTATATGTTATGTCTCCCCTACAAAATATTTCTCCCAGGACTATTTACAGAATATCAGATAAAAACATCATAAAAATAACTGAAATATGTTCCAAACAGAGGTAGAGATGCCAAAGCAGAACAGAGTTCTTCCAACATGCTTATATTATGATTACTTGAATATCACTGGCTAGTCACTAGTGTTTTGAGATATTCCTTTGTGGGTCAGTGGGATTATTGTTGAATTAAGCATCATAAAGGACCCAAAACATATTTTGAACAACAAAAATTAACTGAAAACATCAGTGGACACAAATTAGAGAAAACAAAACTAAAAAAAATCCCTACCTTTAGAATGTTGCAAATATCTTTTATTCCTAGCTAGAATAAAAAGCCTGTACCCTTGCAGACCAAAATATTTGGCTTTATAGGTGTTTTCCATTTGCCCAAAGAGCTGCCAGAGGAATGGGTATTGACAACCTAATTTATCACTTCATTAGACCAACTGAGATCAAAGAATCCTTTTGTGGCTTTCTGAGACGTGAAAAAGAGGTAACTATGAAAACTAACTCCTAACTTTCCATTATTTTTACAGTTGCTTTTTCTTGTTTTCATTTCTCAAATATGTGCAACTATGTGGGCGATGAAAATAAAACAACTTTGGTACTTTTACAATCAGAAAAAATAAATCTGTATTTTCCTGTTTTCAAAGTACTTTAAAAGGTAGAGGAAAATACTGAGCGTGAGAATTTTATATTTTTGTTGCTGCTGTTGTTGCTGTCACTATTATGGTTTGCCAGACATTGAGGTAGGTCTGTGTCATTTTCATTAAAGGAGATCTCAGGACCAGCAGGACTTTTAAACTTGGAAGATAGATTTTTTTTTTCAACACAAAAATGATCAGAAGAGAGAACACAGAAATAGAAGAACATAAATCCTTTCTCTTTATCCATCCACTCTTTCCTTTCATGGCAAACTTTTTGCTCCAGAACTCAGTATCAGCAATTAAGGAACTACCAGTGCTACAATAAATTTTACAGTCTTTTTGAGTCCTTAGTAAAGTCTAAGGAAAAGCCTAAGGATGTTTGGATGCTTCTTTGTGTGCCTGCTTCCACAGATGTTGTAATTTAATAATTTTTGCTGCCATTTTTTCTGTCTTTATATACAGTTTTTTACTAATTTTTATGTGATCTTTCTGTTTTGTCATAGCCTTTTAACTCAAATGATGAAAAACCCAAGAAAGAAACACTGAAATAGCTGCACAGCAGCCTACAGTCCCTTTTTAGGGGACACTTCACACACTAATAATCTAGTCCCCTATGCAAGGGAATTCTGTACTAAGATGGTTATCCAGGTATAGCCTATATGATAGGAGAAAGCAGATGGAAGGGCAAAGATGCTGAAAAATTAATTTAATGCTTCTCAGTCCATGACTGCCTAATATTATGCTTAAGCAAAATAATTCTAGAGGGGCCTACATCCCTTGTAAGGAATGCTGAAAGTTGGAACATCATAGTTGCTGCAGAAGAAATGAAATTTACCTTGTTCATAATTTTATTCTTTTTTTTACCTGCACTGGGCAGAAGAGTACTGAGCACCAAAGAGGAGCTGGGATAGGCTGTGCAGAAGTGCCTTTGCAACTCAGCAGTGAAAATGAGCACAACTGCTCAGGGAACATTGTCTGAAAGGCTTCTCCCCCTTTCACTTGTTGCTGAATATCTCCCTCCCCTAAGGAATGAGGATGAATGGAAGAAATTCATGAATTTACATGTTTATCTTGGACTAAGGTAAAATAAGATTACTTCCTTTGGAAATATAACTGCAAGTTATGTAAGAGTACTGCTCTCTATATATACATATATATGCTAAGATATCTAATGCATATTTGATTTGGGTGAAAGACTTGCCCAGAATTCTGTCCAAAGATCTTGAAAGTCCTGAACTGCTCTTTTTTAAAATTTACCTTTTGTAATGAAACAAAATTATTTCAGTGCACCTTGAACAAGCGCTACTTTTATTGTTACCTCTTTTATTCACTGGAAAAATACCAAGGAGTATATATAGCTTTACATAGACACTTTGCTATTTTATCTTGTCTATGCTTAAACCTATTCAAAAGTCAGGTACTTTCTCTCCACATTATACTTTAGTGATTAATAATTTATACCCACAGACTCAAAGTATAATTTATCCTAAAGTTTCTCACTGATTGCCTGTTTTTAACCTTTCATCAGCCTTCTCACCAGTAATATATGCACCATCTCTAAATATTTGAAAACCAAGAGTATATTTAATAAGTACAGATAGAAACCTCACAGGAGATGAGTGCTTCCCACCACTCCTGCTCTCCTCTTGGATATATTCACTCCGTGTGCATATTATGACTTGGTTTATTTAGGCTGTAGATATGGGATTGAAGTAGTTTTCTCTCTTTTTGGCATGGATTTACTGTATGTCAGGAACTAGACTCTAATTGCATTAGACAACTAGAGACCAGGTCTGGATGTTGGGATTGGGTGTAATTGGGTGTATAAAGCCATAGTTCAAGATCTTACTCTGTCTGATTGGGCAAGCCTGTTTTACCACATACCTGCCAAATACTCTAATGATCTCCACCCCACAACCACAAGCAATTTTAGGATAACTCTCTCTCTCTCCCTGTTTCTCTGTTTCACATTACTTTTATTAAAAATGCCATTCCAATTAAAAAGCATGGCAATATATTCCTTTTTTTCAAATACAAATCCACTTCCAAGAAGATGTTACCAATGAAACTATAACAGTATTATTATTGTTGTTAATAATAATAATAACAATAATAACAATAACAATGACAAAAACAAGTTTAAAAAAAACCCCAAATAACAAAATTAACCACTGTCAAGATTGGTTATGAGCTTTTCAATTGCCATTAATGGTAAGCAAGTGAAGACTTATTTTTAACTGAAGCAAGAAATTTTTATTTTCAACCAAAATGGGAGTGTCTGGAATGTTACTTTTTATTTTTAAAATAAGTCATCATTTTCACCATCAGCGCTTAGATAGGAGCCACATTAATTGTAATGCTAGTGGTTGAAAGGCCTAAGCATTTTTGTGGCTTGTTGAATAAACATCAGTAATTCAAATTTGGTGTTCTCAAATTTGTGGAATGTGATATTTGGAAGAGTATAAGAATGGAAAATTATTCCACTCCAAGAAACAAATGGTTTCAGTCTTATACCAAGGATGAAAGAAGGGGTTTTTGGTGTGCTTTATTTTTTCACATAGGAAGACAAGAACAATTAAAGTCTGTGCAACACTTAACAGTAGATAAAAGTGTACTCACTGATCAAAAGACTTTGTTTCTTTTAGATATGCTAATCATACTTAGCTCATCAATACTCTGTTTTGGTGTCCAAGAGTAGCATTCAGTCCTGATACTGTAAAATATATTCTGAGAGTGACTCAAGTGAAACAAGCTTACAAAGTTCCTAATTTGATTTTAATTTCTGTCAGGCGAGGAACAAGGTGATTTCCAGCCTGACAGTCTTGAATATCTGTCTCTGCTCAGTGTTTCCAGTTCATACTGCAAAAATCCAGTCCCAGGAACTAACTCAATGCTACAGTATTTATTTTCTGTGTGAACTCTCCATAGACAAACAAAAGATCTTCTCAAAAATAAAATAAAGTACAATTAAAAAAAAAAAAAAAAAAAAAAAAAAAAAAAAAAAAAAAAAGGCAACATTCAGCCAGAACTCAGTACAGAGTTTATGCTGTGGACTCTTTATTTTCTGTTACTAGGTCTGTGTCACATGGAACCCCCTCTGCTGCTCTACCTATTTCCAAATGGGACACATTCACAAGGAAGCCACATTTGAAATAAACAACATCTGGGAGCACTGCATACAATAACTGTTCTGGTCACAGGCAGAGTTTCTTCCCGTTGGATGACAGCTGTCATGTAAGTGCCAAGAATCCCTGTAGCTGGAAAATGGTTCTATTGCCAAAAAAATAGGATGACTGACATCCTCTTTGATACTCCTTGAAGGATCTGGGACCCTTGAGACCCTATAAACACTGAAAACTTCTATTTCTGGAATACTGTCCACAGAATTTGTATCTTTAATTACATGTCACTGTCACAAGTGTTACTTAAGAGGTTTTAGTTTGGCCTAAACGGAATAAAACTGATGGTCCAAAGGAAAATGAAAGAAGACTGGGTGTAAAAAATGAAAAAAAGACTGCTGCAGTACCTGGATCTGCTAAAGGAGCCTAGTGTACTGCCTGCAGTTCTGGTGTCCACAAGGTAAGAGGGAAATGGAACTCTTGGAGCAAGTCCAGAGGAGGGCCACAAAGGGGATCAGAGGGCTGGAGCACCTCCCCTGGGATGACAGGCTGAGGAAGCCAGGGCTGCTCAGCCTGGAGAAGAGAAGGTTGAGTGGAGACCTCATGGCAGCCTCCCAGTGTCTGGAAGGGGGCCAGCAGGGAAGCCTGAGAGGGTCTCTCATCAGGAACTGTAGAGATGGGACAAGGAGTAATGGGTACAAACTGAAAAAGGGAAAATCTAGGCTACATATTAGGAAGAAATTCTTTACTGTGAGGGTGGTGAGATATGGAATAGGTTGCTCACTGAACTGTGGATGCCCCAGCCTGGCAGTATTCAAAGCCAGGCTGGATAAGGCCTTGAGCAACCTGGTCTGACAAGAGGTGTCTCTGCCCATGGCAGAGGGAGCTGGGACTAGATGATCTTTAAGGTCCCTTCCAACTCCTAAACGTTCTGTGTTCCTGTCACTGAGTTTGGTCTCTTGGTGCCACTATTTCTCCTCCATGCAGGCACTTCTGTAAGTGTCTCTTGCTACATCTAAAGAGCAATCAGGCTTTTCAGCCACTCCTAAGCCTTCAGAGCATTCAGTCTTATACTGTTCACATGGCATATTTTCATGTTGTGTTTTTGCAAGTTTTTTTCTGGTGCCAAGAAACAAAAGTGTTGAAGCAAGGCAAGAAGCAGAAGATATTTAAGAGAGGAGCCAGACTTGCACATACACACAAATAAACTAATAAAATAAAAAAATGGGGAAAGGACAAAGAAAGGGAAAAGAAACAGAGAGTAGAAGTTAAGAGGGAGACCATACTTTCAACCAAAAGCAGCAGGAAAGATAATAATAGCAATTAAATGTTCAGTGGAGTTGTTCTCTTGCACAACGTTCAGATCTGTTTGCAGCCCAGGGATGGCAGGACAGACCCAGGTGGGTTACACCTACCCTCCCACACACCAGGCCTCACTGGCAGGGCACTGGGTGCACTATCCTGATCCATGGCAGCACACTAGACCTGTCCCAGGAGTCACATGTTCTCCTGTTTGGCCACAAGCAAGCAGTGAGCACCCTCTCTCCCCTCCCTGTCCCCATAGGAAGATCAAGGGGGCAACAAATGCTAAGATCAAAGAGCTTTTAAATTGCATCTAACATCATTTCTTTCATCCACAGATACAACTGTGCTGTGCAAACATCATGCTGTGAAGACTTAAAAGTCTTGAACTGCTTTTTTTTCCCTTTTCTTTTTTCAAAAAGCATGTAAATTCTGTGCAGAGGAAGGGTCCCCTACACAACAACTCAAGTCAATGGCTTTTTATTTCAGTACAAGAACTGACAATAAAATAAGTATCTGCGTATTATACAGTCTGGCTAGAGGCTAGTGGCAAATAAGAAGTTAAACTCAGAAAGCAATATGATCATTTATTAAAAAAACCAAACATTCAGATGGAGTGTTGATTTCTATATTGAAATAATTCCAAATAAAATGAAATAAAAGCCTGGTTTTGTGTGTGGTAGAGCTGAAAAGTTTTTGAAGGAATTTTCTGTTGGGAACATAGAGATGCAACCTAGCTGGATGAATGGTTGATGTAATTATGATCTTATTCAGAATTTCTATGAAAAACTTCCCTCCAGGTTCTTAGAGGAAGAATATTAACCTGGCAGAAGATAAATCTGGCAGCTGGTCAATCACTAATAGGGAGATGTGTGAGCAGAGAAAATTATGGGTGGAGAAAGACAAGACGGGAGAAGCCAGGGTAGGGAGGGATTGTGTAGTTTATCATTGTTAAACAAACTGCATTCCAGAATGAGAGGGTGACAGCGTGGATGGATGCTATATGGGACTCATTTACTAGGGCAAACACCAGAGGAGGGGAAAAATAAGACATCTTTATAAATTCATCTCAAAACCATTCTTGGTATTACAATATGTTTTTGTTTAATTGTTGTCTTCCTTCTCAGTTCTGTAATTTGTTCTTGTTCCTTAACTTTAAAATAGACAATGACAATCAGTGTTCTCAAAATGTGACCAAAAATTTAAGATTTAACCTAGGAGTGGGTCTGGGATGTACCTAAACATATATATTGAATTAATCTTGGTGAAAAGATTATATTACAGGGACATAGGGAGGGAGAAAGGGAGGAACATCCATTCAGACATGGAAATTGTGGTGGGGAATCATCTCTTTCCAATGACGATCTTCAAAGTTAGCACACACATTCAAATTACAGTCATTAACACATATCCTCATAAACAAAACAGGTATCCCTGAGACATTCAACCCCTTCAGCCCTCCAGAAAAACAAACAAAATGCGCAGAATTTTATGCACAGGTTGCACAAAATGACACATTCCCCTTCACTTGAAATGCTTTTCTGTTTGTGTGAAGCAGCTGCCCTGGGCACAAGGGCTGTGCATGGCCTTGCAGCACTGTGAAACCAACACGGGAGGAAGCCTGTGCCTCCCTCTGTGGCTGGTTTCACAGAGCCAGTCTGGTAGAAAATAATGTGCTAGAGGTAATCACCACAATTATTACTGTAGTAGAATCAGTAACCGTGATGTGGTTTATTTCCATTCCATTGAAATGTCAAGAATCAGAATTACATAGCTCTGAGGAGTAAACAGTATCTGTGGCTATCATAGCCTTTACACAGGAGCTTCCTTTGTTCCTTCTATTTCAACAGAAAAGCTCTGAAAGCAAAGCTCCTCTGGCACTCCAGTTATGCGTGTGAGTACGTGTGCTAATGTGCATGGAACAAAAGGGTGGAGAGGAGCTCTGGGCTGTAGTTACTACTTGGAGTATGTCTGCTTTGTACTTAGTAACCCTCTGCTGCTTCCAAGAACAGCTCGATAAATCATGCCTCTTCCACGGAAACTGCATGCACACACCACTGTACATTTTCAGCAGGGATCCAGATGTAAGCAATTAGGCCACACTAGGCTGCTCTGCTGCCTCCCATATATGAGACATGTCTAAATAAGAATAATCCACTCCTTCCTAAAAACATGCACAGCTCTTCCCAGACAGGCAGCGGTTAGCCCACGCTGGCAGATCCAGTGAGCACTTTCCAAAGTCATGGTTTAAATACATGTCTAGACAATGCTCTGACTGCATGTTGGGACAAGGTCCTATTGTCCACCAGACCTCACTTCCCTCTCACTTTCCTGATGAGAAGAACTCCCGCTCTGAGGTGCAGGGAGGTTGGATCAAATGACCCACCATGGTCCCTGGCCCATTCTGTGATTCTGTGAAGCACAGGGGTCAGGGACAGCTATTTGGTCTGGGTCCTCCAAGAGCTGTGTTCAGGACTGCACTCAGTCTTTCTTGGACATGAGGTTTGCCAGGCACCTCGGAGGATGCTGTCATTTCCACTTGATGTCTGTTCTGTGACGAAATTCCAGCAAGAAAAGAACAGCTAGGGAAAACTCATATGCTGGAGGGAAAGGTTTAGGCCTTCAGTAATGTCTAAACAAATGGCAACAAGCCACCTGGATTGTATTTCGTTTCCTCAAGAGATTTCAGACTGCTCTGAATACAATGAGCAACTGCCACTGGGGAAGGCAGACATATTTTTCTTTTCTCTTGCAGTATTGTCGATGTTATTCTATGTTCTGTGGTGGAAAAAAATGTTTCTTGAATGTTTCTAGAAGGTTCCCATCACTGAGATGCAGAGAGAAAAGTTCTTAGCAAGTTATTAGATTGCTCTTTGAAAAGCTGCCAGAGGTGGATGGCATTGCAGAGAGACACTCCAGGAAGGTTTTATGACATTAAAAATAACATTCCAGCCCTCTTTCAACTGTAACACTGGATTAGCTACCAGTTGGTTACTATGATAGTTTAAATGTTGTTCTAGGCTTGAAATACTTGACAAGTCCATTGGACTGGGCTGCACTGACCCCAAGAGATGACTACAGTAAAAGCATTCGAGTCATCCTACACTTCTGTCCCTAGATTTATTTTTGCAGTGTGTAGACACATATTGAACTATGAAATGTATAAAGTTGTCTATGATATAAATGAAGGTATTTATGAGGAAGTTTGACACTCTCCAACTTTCTGCAAGCTGTGAAAAAAATCTTGAGAAACCACTGGGAAGAAAGGAGCATCCACTCACTGGGTGGTACAGCTCATGACTGTTCAGTATTTGTGGGGTAGGGGAGAACAGTAACCATTTAAATGGATATAATATCTTCAGTATTCTGGAAAAGCTATATTTAAGTACTAAAAATTTCATATACACAAAGAGTATATTTAAAAAAAAAGTTGGTCCTTTACTTCCCATCATGTTTACATCACTTCTGCACAGAGTCTGACAAACACTAACATCTTAAATATTTCTGGAGTTCACACGTCTTATATATATATATTATACATATACATATACATATACATATACATATACATATACATATACATATACATATACATATACATATACATATACATATACATATACATATACATATTCATAATCATAGTTTTTGGCTAAATTATCAAAAGTAGGAAAGCATTTCCTTGTTTGGTCTTTGAAGGCTGGGGTCCCATGAACAGCTACAGAAGAGAGACTTGGCTCTGCCTGCTGGCTAATGTGCCACCTATCAGAAATCCCTTTCCACTTGGTGCAGATTCCTGGTTGACCTGGGCAAGCAGAAATGTTGAGTGCTGCAGGGAGAACTCTCTGAATTTCAGTTCCCCCACAGGAATGTCTGGAGCTGTTCCTCAGGAAACATCCTCCTCTAATCCTGCAGGCAGCCAAGGGAGAAGGGAACGTGTTCCTGATGGCCAGCACACCCTTAAGAAATGTTCATCTGCAGGTCTGGCTGTATTTGTTTACCACTTGACTGTGTCAAAAACAAAAGGCTTCTTGGTAATGGCAGATTTAATTTACAGCACCCTTTCCTTCTCTGGACTCCTCTCAGTCCATCTCAGCATCAGGCTACGCAGCAATCCCAGCAATATTCATTCTTCTCATTCTCTATCTGTTCTTTTCTTCTTTTTTGTCTTATGCCTTTTACAGATAAAGATAAAACTGTTATCCAGTGAGGCATAAGCAAATAGCTTCTACTTAACTTCCCTTTCTTGAGAAAGTGCAAGTTGCTGGTGCTGAGCTTAGAGGACAAGAAATGCAGGCAGCCTCTCACTTGAACTACTATGAGCAGTGTTTGCATGTCTGTAGGCAGCAGTAAGAGATTATTTTTCAAACCTTCCCATCCTAAGATTATGGCCAAAAGCACTATGAGGATGTATTTTCTCTGACTGTTTCAGTGGACTTTGAATCAGAGAGATGGACCACATATCATTGGATATGGAGCACCTTCAGCATAACACAGCAATGTTATCTCCATATGTCCTAATCTCTGGACTTTCCCAACATTCATGGGGTGACCAGTAAAGAGATCTTGCCTTCCTGTGGCGCACAGGGCACCTTTCCAAAAGTTCTCTTTCTCGGCAGCTATTTCTAGGTCAGGTTCTTTTGTCATTGGGTTTCCAATCTCATTTAACTTCCCAGCTACCCAGAGTTTTACCTCTCGGTGGTCTCCGAGATGGGTTCACCAGTTTCTCATCACAGTCACTCACTTTCACACAGCCAGTCCTTCTCCCTAACTGACAGTCATTTGGAGATATAGGACTATTTGAACCCAAACTTTAGGAGCAAGTTCTGCCAAAAATTTTCATTAAGATAAACACGACCGCCCGTCGGATTCTGCTAACAGCTGTTACAAGAGAACAGAGTTCCTCATGCAGCATGAGAGAACAAGCTTGTATTTCAAATCCTCTGGCAGATGATGGAAATAGGAGTTTGATATGTTATGGAGAATTTGTTGCTTTTTTGCTGTAGTGTTTTTTTTTTAAATTTCAGCTACAAACTAATGACTAAAATGGTAGTTTATAAGCTCTCCAAAGCTGAATGCATGGAACATTTCTCAGAAAGAGCATATTAAAAAAGCATTATATTTATCTCACGAAGTTATAACGTAGGCAGTAATTATCAGGAATCTTGCTCTGTCATTCCATGCACAATTCTTTCCAGTCTCTGCTACATGGTATATTAACAATCCCTTTCTATCCAGAGTAGTGGTAAGGCATGCTTCAAAACAGTGCATTTTTCAGGCTTTGGGTGACCTTTTCATTCTGTTGGCCTTTCCAGAAAAGAATGATGAATACAGTCTAGCTCGTTTGAAAGTTGCAAGTGGTCAACAATGTTTCTGTGGCATGTGGCAAATACAAAGCCTATCATAAAATACGTGGAAGACTGTGTTTATATGAGAAGTTACAGGGCTGGTAAAACTGGGCAGCTGTACCTCTGAAGAAGCCATCTGCAAAGCCACAGCAGGGAAAAAAAACAAAACAAAACACACAGTTAAAAGCTTTCTGAGACTGCCTCGCGACCTTAACTGCAAGAGGAGGTGCATAGCACTACTTTTAATTTTTGACCTGACTTCTGGACTGCCAGCCTGGGCACCTAGCAGCTGATCAGAGTGCTGGGGATGTGGCAATGGGGAGGACCACCACAGCTTCCTGCCCAGTCACCCTCAGAACCAGCATGTGGTGACTTCCCCTCAGTGCTCAGGGCACAGCATCCTCTGAGCTAGGGACAGGCTGCTCCAGCCCCCCAGCTGCCTGTACTCCCACATGGATGCTACAGCAGGCTGGGAAACCCTGGCATTCCTTGGGACACCACAGTTGTGCAGCCCTGGCTTTTAAGCCAGCGTTTTCTCCTCTTTTTGATCCACATCCGTGTTCTCCCCTCCCCCTCTACATCTCCTTCAAGATCTGTTTTTATTTAACCCTGAAATGCAAGGGAAGTAATCTAGGTTAAAAAACTCCCAAACCAACGAAAAACACAACAAAGGACCCCCTCCCTATTCCATCTCCAGACACTTCTGCAGCTGCAAACCAGAGTGCATTTTTTTTTCATTCAAAGCCTCAAACTGGCCTGAATTTGCTAAAATTCTGGGTTAGTGCACATGAAACCTTTAGTATGCCTGTGAACTGCCTTACAGCCCAAGAAATTCAGAACTGCTCTTTTTCCCCCTCCGAGCCCCCCAAATTTGCTGCCAGTGCTGCCAGTGCTGTTGTGAGCCCCAACATCGCCCCTTCGTGGCTGTATCTGTCCTTCCTGTGGCTGGGCCAGGGGCCCCTCCAGCTGCCGTCCTGCACGCTGAAACTGAAAAGCACTGGCATGTTTACAGAAAGGGGTGGGCTCCCCTGTCATCCCACCCTCTCCCCTTAAATTCCAGTCTGAGTAGGCCAGACTAAACAGGCTGTGTGTCCTCCAAAACAGACTTTGCCTACACCACCCTGCATCCAAGCCTTAGTCCTGAGTGGCTAGGAACTGAAGCTGATCACACAACTCTTTTATGACATTTTACCAGCTTTCATTTTGATCTCTGAAAATCAAGGTTCTGCTCATGTCTGAAACTACTTTCTCTTGCAGGCTGCATGGTACAATAGCCTCAGTGCACATGTACGTGGAGCAAGAGCAGTGACAGAGCAGGGCAAAAGCTCCTGCAGCACACCTTTGTAGCTCCTTACATTCCTGGCAGGACCCAGCTGTACATTAGACCACTTAGTTGCTTTATTCTGCTTTTTGCTGCAGGCAAGAATACTCAGCTCACGGTCACCTTCCAGCCTCAGTGTGACTGTCACCCAGCCCCTACCAGGAGACTGCTAGAAGTGTGGACAAGAGCCATTTTCCCCACACTTCCCTGCCTAGGATCCCATTTTCCCTTCCTCTATCCCAGCGTGAACTGCCAAGGAGCACCACCAGCCAGAGTGGGAGAAACAGGGAGCACTCAATGACTTGTTCAGGATTCCATTTCTCCATTGAAGACTTTCTTCCTCCCTCTCTCCCTCCCTTACCCCCAGCATCCCCCACTCTCCCAAGAAGCTCACGGCTCCTTTATCGGAATCAGGCACTGCAAACTGCTGCATGACACAAACCAGACGGCCAGCATCCGCTGCAGACTGGGACAAAAGATGGAAGCAAAAGATAATAATGGAGCACAGCTGGCTGATAAGCATGTTTAAATTTTGCAGAGATTAGCTGTGAGAACAGGAAGGAGTTCGTCTTCTCCCTTCTGTTTGTTTAGCTTTCTTTAATTGTTTATTTTTAGAATGAAAAACATGCCCACGCAGACATATCAAGCGCTTTAAAGCAAGGCAGAGGGAGAGATTTGTCTCATTAGAAACATGAAAGCGCCGTCACAGCCAGAAGCAGGCAGGGCTCTCCATTTGCAGAGCCACGTCAGCCGGCGCGGCGCGGTCCCGCCGCCCCGGGCGCGCAGCGCTCAGCGCGGGTCCGCCTGGCTCCCCCGGCTCCGCCGCAGGGCGCAGCGCCGCTGCACAGGCGCCTCCTCGCTCGCCGAGGGGATGGACCCGGCTGGGCTGGCGGGCCTCACAGCCCCTCTCACACGGCAAAACCTTCCCCTTATTTATCTGGGCTGCGGAGTGTGAGCGCTTAAGCACAGGCTATTCAGCAGCAACCTCTCCTAAAGTCCGTGAGTGTCTGTGCCTGGCTTCCACAGATGTAAAAACAATCTCTGGAAAGTAAGGCGCTTTGTAAGGGGAACCAGCAAACAAAACACATTTAAAGGGAGAGTTGCAGTTTAAGGGACTGACGCTGCTGTCACAGGATGAAATGTAAGTTTTCCTCATGTACTTCACACAGGGGAGACGCAGGTTGCCACCAGCTGCTGAACTGCAGTTATAAAATAGAGGGTTCTTCCCTATTCTTCCTTTCTTCCCCTGCCTGCCCTAAATCTGAACCTGCCTCTGCTCAGTTCCCACACATGCAAACCTGCAGCCCATGCTGTGGATCCCCACTGGTGTGAAAACTGCAGGATTACATCTGTGGTATTATAACACCTCACTTCTCCCTCCTTTCTGACTGACAGCACACACAGGAGGTCCTGCATAACACACTTGTACAAAGATTAGGGCAGAAACTCTATCCGAGCTTCCTGTTCGCACCTGGTAATGCTGTGATTGAAGAAAGAGGCCACACGGTCAGCTGTAGTCAGAGTATTTCATGCCCCCCTGGAGAAGCAAAGCTGAGGTGGAGCTGGGTTTCCTGCAGCCGAGCATCCCAGGGTGCTGCCGGGCAGCCAGAGGTGTGGCACTGTACGTCATCACCTTCTGCTGGAGCTGCTGGAGCCCGGGCAATCATCACACTGAATGAAAAGGGTTTGGTCCAGCTCTGTAGGACTATTCCTTCACTGCTCCCAAGAGGCTGAGCCAAAACCTGAACAGGAGGGTAGTTCTGTGATGTGCCCCTCTTACCCTGTCTTTAGAGTAGAACCAGCATGAAATGGAGAACAAAACTGAGCCATCGAGGTCAAGCATGCGCTCTCAACAGTCATTCATCTTCACTGGGGGAAAGTTTTTCTGTTTATCGGAATAGACTAAGAGACCACAGCACTAATATGTGGACAAAGAAAGCACAACCGATAGAAACAATGTGCTTCTTGTGTTGCAAGTGCTGGGGCTTGTTCACTTGGGCCATCCTTTTGGACGCCTGCACGGGCTTGTTTGCAGGACTGGCAGTGCAGAGGTACAGAAACCAGCTGTACTCACAAAGCTTGTTGGTGGTGTTGAAGCCTGACAGGCCTCACAGCTCAGCTGAACACCGACCTGCTGCTTCCCCCTTTCTTCCCCTTGCTGTGATCACTGCAAGAATTTTTGTTTCAAAAACATTCATGGAAAAAAGACCTTTCCTTTTCTGATTAAAAAAACCCACCAAACCCTCCTGAAGTTGATTAATACCTCTGAAAAGCCTGTAGTTTGCCCCAGAAGTCCCTTCAACACAGCGATATGACCTTACACCAGTCCCAGGGGGCTGCAGCCTGCAGAGGGCTGTGCTGCCCAGGCTCCAGCAGCCCTGTGTCTGGGTGGGAGTGCTGGGTGGCTGGGCAGGGATCCATAGGGTGTCCCAGGGGCCATGCATGGGCACCAGTGGTGCTTTGGCCCATGCCAGCACTCCCCCAGCAGTGCACAACCCCCTGGACACTGCCAGCACTGCAGAAATGCAGCATACTCTTTCTCTGCCTTTGACTGCAGAAAAAAAATTGATTATTTATTTCAATAGGTAAACCAACTGAACCCTCCTGGGTAATTATAATCAGAAGTAAAATCAGTGTTTGCCCTGAAAAGCTTCCTATCTAATTATACGTATTACTCCAAAATTATTTCAAAGCATTTTTTTGCTGTCTGGCTTCATAAATGACAAGTTCTTTTAATGATCACCTGAAGTACATATCAAAGATTTAAAATGTCAAAAGGAATTTCAGGTGCTTTGTAAATGCCCATTTTCCGTAAAATGATGCTTTTATGACAGCTCATGTAAGACAGAAATATAAATGTGCTATATACATAATTTGAAGGCCTGCATATTCTCAGTGTGTGCTTTTACTTTTCTACATTTAAAAAGATAAAACAGGATGAATCAAATTCACACACTGGTGGTTCTTGGGTGCTTTGTTGCAGTGGCTGATCCAGAACTAGAATATATTAATTCACTAGCATAGACTGACATTTTTCTTTTCCAGTAGTAGGGATGGGATGGAAGGAGCATATTTGTGGTGCCAAAGGTGAAGGATGGGCATTGATGCAGGAAGACAAAGCTTAGCTTAAATCAAGAAAAGCACCAAAATGGCTGCTGTGAGACATGATTTGTTGCATTCATACAATGTGTGCTTTCACATAGGAGAAACAGCAGTAGGAGCAGTGATACTCTGCACCCCAGCATGTGGGAAACAAATAACTGGACTGGCCACATAATGAGGTAAAATGACTAATAATTGCTCTTTTTTTCACTCTTTTTAAATAGGTCACCTCTTTCCTCTCTGACTCTGAATCGAATTTTCCTCTGTGCTAGCTGCCAAACATGTGACTCCTTGATGCTGTAAAAAAAAAAGCAGCAGCAGACCCTTGGGGTATAGAGATATTACAGCAGCCACGCCACACATTTCTGCATTCAGAAAAGCTTTAGCATTGGGTCAGGCAACAGCTACTAAGCAAGGACATATGAATTTTTTCTTCATGTTGTCAGAAGAAAACGTGGAACTGATAAGAAACACCTGTGGAAATGCAAAGCCATCTCAGAACCCAGGGTTTGTTTAGATGATAAAGAGATAAAATCTGAAGGCATGTATTGCAAGGGAAGATAATCTTTAACAGAATGTCTGTTTTGAAAAAAAAAAAAAAAAGAAAGAAGTGGTATATTTCAGGTAATTGGCTTTCTGTGCAAAGAAAGGTCCTTGAGGATCATAAGGCAACATTGGTGCAATATGTAAAACTGTATGAGCTTCATGGAAGCTGTTCATTCATTTTTCTTCATGGAAACATGACGCCGTTTACATTTTATTTGCATCTTGTAAATATTTTTTTAGAACCCCAGCAGGATGCTGGAAAGCATAAAAGCACACATTACCAGCTGAACATATGTAACCAGAGTTTTCTTTTTGCTTGCAGCTCAGCCTGTTCTGTGTGCTCTGATTTAAAGCCCTGTAATACATTTACCACACAGGAATTCTGTTTAGCTACATTTAACATTTTTGAGGGAAAATTTGTCAGATCATTTGTTTTACTTAATGCATACGTATTTTCATGCCTTTGTCTTGCTTGGTGTGAAATAAGCATTTTTTAAAGGAAGTCAATCTCGATATTTCTTTTCATAATTTGGAAAAGATGCAGTATTTAAATACTGAGAAATGTGCAGTACAGTGTGGATTTAATGGAAACATTGCCACAATTCTACACTTACGTTGTGGCACTAAATCAGTCAGAAGACAGAGGCAAACTGCCAGTGTGTGCAATGCCCAGAGCAGGAGGCAGTTCCAGTAATAATTTTAGAGACTGTAAAGTGACTCTAAAATGAAAATATCAGCAGCAGCTCCAGGAGGGCTCAGCTGCACAAGATGCACAAGCGCATGCCCAGTTTTAAACGCAGAAGTAGCTCCAGAATCAATGAGACCACCCACAGGTTTACAATCCTTTGAAGAACTGAGCCCTTAATTGCTCAGTAACTGCTGCAAAAAGATGTCAAGTTTTCTTTGTTTGACTTGTTATTAAAAAGAGCTTTGCCAACATAAAACACTGGAGGAGCCCAACCCAAACCAAATGGATAAAGTGAGGAGCCAAAACAGCCTTGGAGAAGGGCTGCTTTTTGCTACAATTCTGCTGTTTCAGCTTGGGGTGAGTTGCTCCTCCTGCTGTGGTCCACACTCAGCATCACTTCAGGCAGGACCACCAAACTACAGTTGCTTCCACCTTTGGATGATGAGCAATTGACAAGTTCAGAAGGTTTGGCAACAATTTTCTTTGTACAAAAAGTCCTACTCAACAACCCACTGTTAGAAAAGAATATTATATCTGTAGCAAATCTTTATAAGTCCTGCTTGGGATGCCAAGCTTCTTTGTCTGCCAGGACATTTCTACAGCTTCACAAACGCTGTTACAAATGAGGCACATGAACTTTAACGAGCTGATCCTCTTGCAGTGTACGAGGCAGGGAAGTGTTAATATCTCTGCTCTACAGAGACAACTGATCTGCAAGGGGTCAGAAACGTCAGCTGCACAAAATCCGGAAAGCTAAGCTAACTTTATTGGAGCTGTGCTGATTTATACCAGCTGAACATATGGCCTCAGAAGATTAAGTAGTCTGTGTGAGAAATCTGTGGCACATCTGGGACACTCCAGGGCCTGAGTCACAAGATCATCCTTCCTGCCCATAACAATTGCAAACAAGCCTCTACTATGCAGGAGCCTCTGCAAACTTTTTTGTTAACCTCCTGGCAAAGCAATAACGAAATTGCTTGAATGACTGAGTCCAGGGAAATTTGGGGTTAACTTATGCTGTTAACAAAACCACTTTCTCTGATTACTTTGTGCATTACACTATTTTATACAGGTAAGCCAAAACTATATAAAATACTGGATAATTGTACTTGCAGTCATATTCTGAACAGAGACAGAGCAGAAGGAATTTGCAGTCCAATATGGGGAAAGAATCTGTCAAAATCTCACAAAATGGGATCTGGGTTTCCTTTTTACCTCAATCTTGTGCCGTACTGGATATGAGTAGCTGAGGACCAATGTGTCACTGCAGAGATGTTTCCCTGTCTATGTTTTTTTTTAACCACTCAGGGATTTATGTCAGGGTAATGGCATACACATACTTCCCTCACTATCTTTTGCCCAGGCAATAGGGAATTTCTGGAAATACAAAAGATCTAATTAAAGTCACATATATGCTTTAACAGGCTGCTAAAACATGATCATTTTGTAATTGGGACAACTATTTTAGCCACAGCAATATTTAGTTAACCATTGTTTCAGGACAGAAAAAAAATCAAGACCCCAAAAAAAAAAAAAAAAAAAAAAAAAAAAAAAAAAAAAAGTTTAAATCTTATTGTTATAAATCTTATTGATCTTATTTTTATTGTTATAAAAATTATAACAATAAAAAGATTGGAACAAAACCTGTACAGTTTCGGGGAAGAAAAAAAAAAAGTGAAGCTCTTCACCTGCAGGCTCTGATTGATGTTTGGGCTTGTGTGATACTCCAGGCTTGGCTTCAAAATGATACAATGTAAACTAGTCACAATTTTCATGTTACAGTGCTAATTTCAGATAATGGTACTGGTGAGAAAGGTGATGGCACCCCTCGGTCAAAAAACCCAGAACGATACAATGAAAACTCATTTAGAACTTGATTTATTACCACAGTAAAACTTAAACCTAGTGAAAGGTTTCATATTGAGGGGGTCAGTATTGCAAATGACATGGAACAGCTACTGAAGTATAAGCAATGCTGCACAGCATTTGTAATTACCGAGGGGTAAACTAGAATTGAAGTGTATTTAAACAAAGACCAAATAAAGGGGAAAAAAAAAAAAAAAAAAAAAAAAAAAAAAAAAAAAAAAAAAGGAGAGAAAAAATAAAGAAAAAACAAACAAATACACACCCAAGTCTGGAAAATTAATGAAAAATTTAATCAAATTACTCCAGAAGTTAGGAAACACAAAACCACTTTACCAGTTTTCAGAAAAATATGACACACAGCACAATATTTAGATGGTTAATAACATTCTGTGAGTTACATTTATCCTAACTTTACAAGTATTTATTTTAGAAGGGTTTATTTTTTGGCGGACCTTGTTAAGCTACCTGATGAAAGGGGGTAAATATTGTGACCCTCAATTAAGGAGAGAAAAAAATGGAGAACATTTTGCTTAGCATCCATTTTCTGCCTGTTATTCAACAACGAAGCAACATCTGTAAGCAGTCTCGAGCACTCTGTGTGACCCAGCACCACCACCTGCTGTTTGAGAAGGAAGACTCAATTCCCCTTGTCCTACACATGAAATCTCCAGTACCATGCAGCCATAGAGAAAGCATTCCTTTAAATATTCGAAGATGAGAAGGAGGACAAAGAAACAAGGCAACAAAAGGAAGCAAACTCCCAGCACCCAAAGCAGTGTGTGGGAGAGGTTGCTCGGCCCATTTAAACCACTCCTCAGAAATGGGGTGAAGCAGCTTAGCTGGTCACAACAGCCATAACAGCTGGCTCTTCTGCTCTCTCTAGCCAAGAGAGGCTACCCTAAATCTTTACAGACTTTGGCACAGCATATGACTTGCCTCAAGTGTTCTGCCAGTCTTCCCCCAGATCCTGAAGCTTATGGGAAAAAAAGGGTCTGTTGGGTGCATTTGGGCTCTTCTGGCTATGGGGGACTGCCGAAATTTCTTTGCATGATGCCTTCTCGGTGATGGTCAGCTGAATACAGTCCTCCCAGGTTTATACATATGGAAAACAGAAAGGTCCAAAGCTTTTCCTTCAAAAAACCTGGTGAGAAATTCCCTCATTCTTTCCAAAAGGTGTGATGGAAAAGTAAGCCTGTGTCATTTCCTTTTAATTTGTAATGGACCTAAAAAAAAGAAAAATATAGCTAAGGAAGCTCTAAGAAAGCCAAAAGAATATATTCAATACTAATCTGCTGCCTGTATCCAAAACTGCAGCTAAAAGCTATGTCAGCTGCACCTGAGAATTTGACCAGACTCCGCACTGCAGGAATAACAGAATTACAACTGATGGGAGCAACTGTGGGGGAGCCATGCTCCATTCACACTGTCCAATGACAGCCCAAAAGCTGCCTGTTGGTTTTTTTCCACCAGCTTTCCCTTTAGACAGGTCCAGCTTGGCCTATCTTCATCTCTAGAGCTTGCCAGGAGCAGTGCTCTGTCCTGTATCTTGTGCAGACGTGAACGGAGTGTGTTCAAAAGGACATGTCACTGACTGATGGCAAACAGTGCAATTCTTAACAGACAGTAAAGTATCCCCTGGCTGCTAATCAGTGCTGCCCATGATCTGTGAGGTTAAGCATGTGCATTTCTGCAGTACAAGGCTCTCAAAGCTCCAGGGTCTGGCTGTGGTGTCCAAAATTCTCATTTACCCCAAGGAGGAAAGGGCTTGTGTGGATGGGAGGGCAGGGGTGGGGTGTGTGCTGGTTTTTGTTACTGTTGCCTCGCCCCCAAATGAGAATTTGTTCATGCTTTAAGGCTCCTCTTTCTGCATTGTCCGTGTCCATTCAGCTCCTAAGCTGAGGTGATAAGGTTTTACTTTATTTGCATGCACAGTGCACATCTGGCAGTTGTAGAACTAAGCTTATTATCAGGTTGATGCAGGTTACATTTTTACCCTCTCCTGGTCTGGAATGCCTGAGCTGTTGCATGAAGCACAGTGCAGCCGGATTACCTCAAAACATCCAGGCCTTGGGGATTTCAGTTTGCAATTTCTGCCATCCCTGATTTCCCTGTTTGTTTAAACCATTAAAAGAGCTCACGGCAACTTTAAAACTAGAGGGGGTTTTATGTTACTAGCATTTTTATTTAGTTAGTTAGTTTGATTGATTGATTGATTAATTAGGGAGGCTTTTTAATACAAAATGGAAGAAACATATCTTCTGCATCAAGAGAGCTGAAGTGCTTGAACTTGGAGCTGGGCCAAGTGGGTGGTACTAGAGCTGGGGGAGCAGGCACACAGGACACTGCCTGCCCCACCACTGCAGAGGCCAGCCAGAAACCCAGACAAGGCAGAGAAGGAAATATCAGACACATGGATTGGAGTCCCAATTTCAGCCTTTCTTCTGTGCCTGTCTAGGCAGCAGCCATTGGAGTTAAGCGGGGAAGGCTTTATATCCACCTGGCAGCTGAGATATGGATAAAAAAGGATTGCTTCCATCAAACACTGATTCACAAACACCTGAGCCAATGTTCTCCTTAACTAACTCCAGGGACTTCTAAAGGGATCAGTTTTTAAGTACTTGTTTCTTTTGGCCAAAAAAGAGCTGAAAGGAATAGCTTTTACATGTAGGTGCCCCTGTGTGTGCTTCTGTTCAAGAGCCCTGAGGTTGGAGACTCCACCCCTATTGGCATCTCAAATGCCTACAGGATCAGAGAGAACACCTGGATGTCGAACCTGTCACATGTGTAAAATGAATATGGAACTAAATACCTAGAAATAGATCTGAATTTTAGTAAGAGCTAAATGAATGCAGAAGAAGTCTGAAGTATTTCCTAGAATTGTCCTTATCCTAGCAGTGCATTTTTGTAGTGGAAAACGTACATTAGAAAATACAGACCAATAAAAAACTCTGATGGACTCCTAAAATGACATAATACAGCACTGCACTTATCAGTGACCTTTAATCTGGGTATGCTGGGAATTTCCACTTTGACATATTTAAGATTTCTTTAAAAAGAGGTCATCTTTTAACTTCAAATATTCAAACTTTCAATTGCATAACATGGACCACAAACACAGCAGAATTCTTACTTCACTGAGCAATTAAAAGATCAAGATGTTTTCATTTTAGCTACCTCAAGGAGACTCTGAGTATAGAGATTTTTAAAACACTATTCCTAAATATTCTAAAATAAAACTGGTGTTCTATTACCCTTTTGCCTATGATTAAATATATTTATTTAAACTGTTTATTATTGAATCAGCAGAGGTCAAAAGCTAAGACGTATCCATCCTTTCCACACAGAGGGAATCCCATTCTGATGTGTCTAAATTCTCACCATCCCCTTTTCAATATATTTTTAATAACAGCAGACTTCCTGAAAGCCTTGCAGGCATTTAAGTGCAAATACCCCAACACTATCCAGGTTTATCTCCTTATTCACTAACAATGCACAAGGAAGATGGCTCTCAACATTACGACAAAAGTTTGATAGCACAAACTGAAAATAAGTATTTAAGTGAAAAAAGCATTGTAATGTGATCAGAAGTTGATAATTTCAGATTACTTGTTAGGACTTAAATCTAAGGGAAACAGGCCTTACAAGCCCTTAAATCTTCCATACTAGAGTATACTTTTATTTTAGAGATCAATTTAAGTGAGATTTTCTAGTTTCAGAAATGCCTCATGCCTCATTAAACTCTTCTCCTTTTGTCAAGCCTGAGGTCCTTTAGAGATGAGTGCAAATTCTGAGGTACTCCAGTGAGCAAATGCTCTTCCAAGTTCAAGTTTTCCTGTTTAATCATGTTATCAAAAGCTGCTTTCTTAATACCCTTCTCAGTAATTTGATTGTGACTGAGATCAAGCTTTTCTGGCTCTGACAGCTCACTGAAGACATCAGTAGGAATTACTAATATTTTACTGGATGATAAATATAATTCCTTAAGGGCAAGGGGGAGAATAGAGGGAATGGATGCTCCTCAGTTGACTGAAGTTTGTCTTCAACATGAGTCAAACTGTGCTCTGGGAAAGAGTTGGTGGGTTATCCTGCTGCAGGGAGGCTCAGTGCTGCCAGACTCCTGTGCTGAGTCAGAGGCCAATCCATGACAGTTCAGGTGCCCCAGCCCCACAGGGACACATCTGCTGGGGTGCTCCTAAGATTACTGTCAGTCTCATGAAGACACATGAGCTTTACAGGCCTTCATAGGCTTCTTTCATAGCTCCATCCCTGAGTTACTTGCTCTTCAGAACTGACAAATCTGGTGACAAATACAACTTCAGAGGACCCAGCTGTATGAAATTTATCCTGTTATTCAAAAGTCATAAATATCTAACACTAAAGGGAATTCTTTCAGGGTCATCTGACAGCCTTTTGCTGAGAACTGTATCACTCTGAAAATAAGATAAGAACAGTGAAACTACTACTCTTTTCAGCCAAAGAAGAGTTTAAAAGCACTTTGTGTATAAATTCCTAATATCCTGTATTAGTCATATTGGTGTAATAATAGCTGTAATATTGTAATTTACTTCTCTGTATCTGTATTTGAACATAAAATTGTTAATGTTTACAGTTAAAGCAGTAGTCCTCTGTCCTCAATATCTTTTATAAACTAAGTTCTCTAGGGTTGCATAATTTGTTTTTGTCTTGAGATCCTTCTCCTGTTTGAGTGCCTATGATTTGTTCTCCAGTACCCTCTCTAATGCTTTTTTTGAGAATCTGTTTCCTACGTTTTCACAATTTGTTTCAAGAAAGGGTAAAATAATAACATGCTTTTATGTATGCTGATGCACAATTTGCTCATTTGGTAATCCCATGTATGTGATGAATAACCACAAAGGAACCTTATATTAATGTGCCTCCAATTATTCATATCCTATGACTGAGTCATTATTTGCCTATGACTTTCTAGCATACATACATCATACCTTATGATAATTATTTTTAAACAGTTGACTCTTCAAATGTAACTAAAGCTGCAGGATTCAGCTGCCAGAGTAGATACACTGGAGGGCAGAGTCATCCTCAAAACAGGCTGTTGATCTGTCTTCTCATCTTCCACATCCTAACAGCACTATTGTTTTTTAAAAAAATATTCATCTTCTGCCCTTTTCTAGCTTTCTGCTTGTTTATCAGCTTGTTTTTTTACTTTTTGCTGTTTTAGGAGTTTTAATAGACCATACAGCCTTACAGCCTTTTTTTTTGTTTTGTTTTGTTTGTTTGTTTGTTAATTCTTCCTTTTTTTACCACTTACTGGAAGGAATATGAGTGATCCTTCTCCTGACACTTTCTGGACAAACACCACTGCACTCTGGCCCGAGAGAACACGCTCCCTTGTTTGATTTGTGGCTCATACCTCTGGCAGCTGGAAGGTTCCTCTGCCTGCCTGTGTGATGCTGGAAAGGGCTACAGGGCTGTCCCTGGACGTCAGTAGTGATGCTCCCACCCAAGACACTAGCCTTGATCTCTGCAGGGGACGCCTCTGAGGTGCAGCAGCAAAAAAAAATCTCTCATCTATGCACAAGTTTTGCCCTTCTGCTGGCTCAACTGTGAATTTCAAGACCAAATTAGTCCTAATTAGTTTCAAAGGCAAAGCTGCATTTTTAAACTTCTTGTTTAATTTATGGTCCAATTTCAATGTTTTCGTTGCAATTTTTTCCTGTTTTCAGGGTTTTCCCTGTTCCTCATGCATTAATTTCTGTTAAGGTAAAGACACAAAGACTTCGGGAGAAAAAGACATGCATACATAAAATCATAAGCTACACAGTCTATTAGCATAAAAGTCTGTTGATAAAATTTTTAAATGACATAAATTCAGAAAACTTTAATTGATACTCTTGCATCTTTTCTGATTTATAACAACCCTGGGGACCTGGATCTTCTGGTGACAGAGAATGTAATTTCTTTTTCCATTACAAATGCTTGAGGATATTGAAGCTATAAAACACATTTGCTGCATTTCAATGTGGGTCTGGATAACATTGCTCTTTAAAATGTTGTATTTAACCTGCCTTTTAGCACACCACGAAGTGATTTCAGTACCTTTAGGTATAAGGCCTATGTGACCTCCTCTGCCATACAGGGATTACAGATTACTACAAGAATTATCGAAACCTTGTCAGATTACAATAGTTAATACATATCTGTTGGAATTGGGCTTTTTAAATAATAAATTTTAGTCTGTCTACTCCAAGAAAGTAAAAAGAATGGAACGTTTATGACAGCTAGTTATTTACATCCCTAAAACTATAATTAATTCATTTCTGAAATTCTTTCCTTTCTCTTTGTCTAACTATTCATCCATTTTCCAATAGTTTAGTACACTAAACCAGCAAGTTTCTCTCAGGTGTTACTTCTGTTTTATCTCCTGATACTTCTGAAAATGCTCTCATCCCAGGTATTCAGTTAGAAAATCTAAGCCTCCTTAAAACTCACAGTCATTCGTGCAGCTGAGAGGAAGAGAAGTGATTTAACCATAATGGTCATCATTCCCATTGATTCAAGGAAAGTTTATATCCCTTACTGAAATGGATATTAAAAAAAAAAGAAGAAAAAAAAGAAAAAAAAAGAAGAAAAAAAAAAAAAAAAAGAAGAGTTGAAATAGCTAACAATTAAATAGAAAACAAAATGAAAATATGTCTTGCAACATTCCTTTTGTTGTATTCTTACATCCTGTTAGTATAACCTCCAACAGCCTGTCATTTGGACAGAGAGGTCCCCTGCACCCCCCGTGAGGACTCTGTTTGCACTGCCCCCTGCCCCACAGGCAGCAGTAAAGGGCATCCTGTGGCCTCGAGTACCTTGGGCTACCTTTCCCAAATGGAGTGTTTGCCTGGAAACATCTCATCCTAATACTGATTTGGAAGATATTTAAAAGTGATCTCAAAAAGGGTTAGAGTCTTCATAAAGGGGCAAGGCTGATGATGACACCACCTTTGTAAGGGATATGCTTGACAGTGACTGGATTTCCTGCAAGGCTCATTATTACTTCATCATTATAGTCTTGAAGAGAACTTGACAGGAATGAATCTCCAATACAACATCTTACCTTCCCCTGCCAGGTTCTATCCAACACTGCCAGACACGACCCTTTGATACTTGCCATAGACCCTGCTGCCTGCAACCACAGGCAGTACTCCAAAGCCCCTTCATCATAAATGTCTCATTTTTCTCTCCTTATGTAAGTTTAACTTTCTTTAGCATGCTCAGCTTCTTCTTATGCCACAGTGCTTTACCCAATACTACTCCAGTAGAATATTTGCAGCTCTCCATTTTTCTATCTAACTTTCTTTAGCCCTTTCCTGAGAAAGGATACAAGATGTGCTGGCAAAAGGAAGTTTTAACCATACTGGGATCCTGGCAGCCTCCTCCCCTGGTGGGAGCCCTGTCAGATTTTCTTTGCCTCATCTTGCTGCTGATATTTTTATGAAAATTTAAGTACTTGGAATGTAGTTCTCTATCAAATTTGAATGAATCTGGGCAACAAAATTGGGACATATTGGACTATGATGGAGTAATCTTAGTTTGTTTTCTTTTTTAAACAGACTGAAAGTAGGATGAAGGTAACTTAAAAAGAGTGTGTATAATTATTAAAGTAGTGCACCATAGCAGAATTTTCATCCTTTTCAAAATATCTGAACTTTTCAAGGCAAGATCTCACAAATGACCTCACAAGTAAAACTTTGGGTGGCTATAGCAAGTCACATATTTTTACTCTATAATTAATGGAGAAAATTAAACTCCTTTAAAGAAATTATCCCATTAAGAAAAAATAGATTGAGACATGGGATTTCCAACCACAAATGCAAAATTAACTGCAGAACCTCAAATTTCCCTACAATAGTTTTACTTTTCAAAGTCTCTCCCTTAAATAAAACAATGATATGGTTAGTGTCTCACACATTAGACATTATAGGGCTCCTATGGAAAAATATACTATTAAAATAACAGACTATGAACCCCCTCCCTCAACTTTTCAATTAATAAAAATTAAGATTCTCATTTACAAGTAAGAGGAAGGGTTATTCTGTTAACAAGTGTGAAAATCAGATGGATTTTCACTGATGGTTTTCATTATTTTAATCTAAGATATATATTTCTGGCTGTACAGTAACTGCCCAATGATTATGTGAAATAGATTTCCCACCACTACATTTTTGTATGGTTTGAGGAAGGTTTTGCAGTGAAAGCAGAGGCTGGGAAGTCATCCCTGGGTGCTCTGTGAAACTATAGAACTATAGAATCTTTTAAATCCCAACAGCTAACCCAGCCACACCCACAACTAAACTTTGTCCTTAAGCACCACTAATAAACATCTTTCAAACGCCTCCAGGGATGGTGCCTCAACCACCTATCTGGGCAGCTTGTTCCAGTGCTTGACAGCCCTTTGGGAGAAGATTTTTTTTTTTAATATGTGATCTAAACCTTGCCTGGTTCAACTTCAGTGTTCTGCTCCCCACTCCTGGGGCAGTAACTCCACAAATACATATAGGCACCACCTGAGATCCAGAGGTATCAGTGGGGTTGGGTACAGGTGACAAAGCCAAACCCAGAGTCAAAGGTACCTGATTTCTTTATCCCTAAACCAGAGATATAATCATCATGCTTGCCATTTGCACATCTTAATTCTTTAGTACTTGCAAACTGTTCTGGGATCCCTGACTTGAAGGTCTGTACTAGTGCTTTGATTTCTGAACCATCTCTGGGCAGATTATCAATGAATTAAACAAACAAACAAACAAAAAAAAAAAAAAAAAAAAAAAGGAAAGAACAAAGTCTTTATCCATCGCACATCTCCACTAAACCTCCCCAAACATTTTATTGATTGACTGAAATATTTAGAAAGCAATTATATTGTAACCTTAATAGTTTGGGGGTTAGAGAGGTAGGATTAAAATTCAGCAATTATTTTCCTCCTGAATGCTTGAAATAGGAAGGATTGCTTCAAGGCTTTACATTACAATTATTCCACTGTGAATTATTTTTATAATTATTTCCACTCCAACTATGTGCTGACATTTACATATTATGATATAGGTTTCAGCATGTTCCCAGCTCTGACTGTGTTTTGCACTGTAGGCTAAATTCTTGTGTTATTACTGGTGTTATTTTTCTAATGTGTCTCTCTGAACTGTCCACATGGAAAACATTCTAGCCTGATTATATGCTTTGTTGGGATTACAATTGGGTCAATTAATAATGGTCAGTGATCAGAAGCACCTCTCAGCTAGACCACATGGTTTAATATGACAGCATAACTCTTTTATCTTCTTTGACAAGTCACCTGTCCCTAGAATGACACAGATCATAATATTAAAAAGTCTAAAGCAAATAAATACCTGTTTTTATAACAGTATCATTAAATAAGCACACTTAAATCCCATGTAAATCTTCTTTATTATCTCACATACCAGAACAACATTAAAGTTTAGTGAAGCCCTAGATGTGAAAAAGAAAGTGGATGGTTCCCTGCTAGCCATTAAAGAGAGAATATCCCAAGTAGCACTCCCCTGTGGCTACAGTAGCATAAAACGATGTGATGGTATGGGCTCAGTGAAAGGCAGGGACCCATGAAGGATGGGCTGCTCACACGGTACCCAGTTTTTGGGTTTCCTCCAAGGAGTTTCTGACAAGGTACAGATTTTTATGCCACTTCCTCCAGAGAAGTATCTATCAATCTGGAACAGGAACAAATTTGGAAGCCTCCACAGGGCATTGCTCACACTGCGTACATTTGAAGTCAAACAAGGCCTTGCAATGTCAGGGTACATCAGAAGTCTAACTTCCACTTCAGTAGCACCACAAAAACTTAACCTTAAGTATTATTTATCATAAAACTCTTCAAATTCTGATGTCTTTCTCTGAGAGGAGTACAATTTTAAGCTTTGTTGTAGAGCCACTGAGTTTCATAAAAATGAGGTAATATTGCTGGGGTTAGGATGGTGCCTGGGAATGTTAAGTCTGCTGTGTGCAACAAGACTACCACAGAAATGATATGTCCAGATCTCACAAATCAAGGTGGAAATCTGATAGACAAGAAATGTCCATTCATGAGAATGATTGAAAGACTTGAGCATCTTTTTTTCTAGGAGCAGACTCAAAAAGATAACTCTGGTAAGAAATACTTAGTCAACATGATCACAAATGAGTCACAGACATGGAGTTAAAAATGGTGATAAAAAAATTCCCAAACATTTCTGTACTTCAAGTACTCTGTCCAGTTCTGAGCCCCTTATTACAAGAGGGACATTGAGGTGCTGGATCATGTCCAGAGACAAACACTGGAAAAGAACCAGCAACAGAAAAAGAGGAAATGGCCTCAAGCTGCACCAGGGGAGGTCCAGGTTGGACATCAAGAAGAATTTCTTCACAGAAAAGGTGGTTAAGCATTGGAATGGACTGCCCAGGGAGGAGGTGGAGTCACCCTTTCTGGAAGTGTTCAAGAAATGATATGGCAGGGTACTTACTTCGTGCTATGGTGCAGTTGATATGGTGGTATTTGGTCAAAGTTGGACTTGATGACCTTGGACATCTTTTCCAACCTTAATGATTTCATGACTCTGAATCTATGTGTTTTGGGGTTTTTTTTTCCCCATTTATTAAAAGAGTTCAGCCAAGACTAAGTAGCTTAAAGTTACAACCAAGGAAGCTTTGAGGCAAAATGCAATACCTATTGATGTCAAAAGTTAATGAATTATTACAAGACCTTATCAGCTGTTGCAGCTCATTCTACAGCAAGTGTCTTAATGTGCTTGGGTGTTTTCCTAAAAGGCATAACAGATTTCATACAGGATTTAATATGGAAGTCCCATTGCTCATGGAATAGAGAAATTCAGGGCAGATGTTCATAATGCTTCTGTTCTTAGAAATTTGATTGTATAATCCTGGACAAAGTTCCTTGGAAACAATTACTCATTGGTACAGACAAGAGTAATTTCTATAAACTGTATCTAATCTACTGTTTCTCTGACACTGGAATATCACCATTTCCATTTCCAATAGATTTCAAGTGATGTTTCCCCATTTTTATCAATGATGGCGTTCATTTTCACTAACTCCTAATTTATTTAGTAATCAAGCATAAAAGTATGGGACCTTTTCATACTTAAGGTGATATTTATCCTCAGACAGAGATATTGAAATTTAAGTCTGGATGTGTAAACATCTGTGTGTGAGCTCGAATTGCCCTAAACTTTCCTAAACTATCTTAAGCTTTCCATCCTGAAGTCTGTTTCCAGGCAAGTGGGATTCTGCTTTATTTTCCAACTTTTACCCATGCATATTTTACAAAACATGAGTGAAAATGACATGGGCTGATAACATCAATACAGAGATCAAACGCGATGGTTCTAGGATGAAGATTTGACTGTCTGGTGTCTTCACTAAGGTTGATCACACATCTGGATTAAGCAATATTGCTTTCCCCTGGTACCTAAAAAGTAGTAGACTTAAAATTGGAGGCAGAGCTTCACAGGTCTTGAGTCACTGCTGCAGGCTGAAGATGTAAAAAATCACCCAGGAAAGGTAAGGAAGTTGGGGTAATTAGTGCTTTGAGAGCTTTTGCTCAGCTTTGTAGCGGCTCTTCTACAGGCAGCAAATTGAGGAAGGAGGGCAAAGAGGAGAGCAGGGGCTCACAATCACCAACCACCCTAACCTAATCTTGACAAAGATTTGGGGATTTTTTAGCAGAATACCTCTCATAAATTAAATGAACAATTTCAGTGCAAGTTACATGGACAGAACTACATTGTTGAAAACGAATTCACAGAAAAATTACTTCTGACCCAGCACCCCCTTTGTCTAAAGTATTGTGTTTCCAAGGAGACAAGTGGAATGCTAGACATGGGATTTCTGCTGATTTTCCTTGAAATTTAATTTTTTGTTCAGATCAAAATGCTGCTGAATGAATCAGAGATTAGTCAATATGTGTAGTTTGGTGTTAAAGTTTCCAGAGCATTCCTTCTAAAAGCAGCTCTTCAGAATTTTGTTTATTTTGATAAAGTGCTAAGGTAGATCATGTCCTCACATTTTAAATCAAACACCTAAGGCTTGCTAGTTGAAAAAAAAAAATGTTGGAAAAATAGTGTGAGCTAAAACTTCTCTACTTGATCAGTTTTCCTTCTGTCAGGCACCTGTTGCCTCCAAAATCTGAATAATTTTCCCTGAATATTTAAAATATAACTACATTACTGCACAGCACATGATCAGACTCGGGAGGGGAGAAGTACCAGATGTACCCTGGCAGTTACTTGTGATACCTAACACACATTTAGCTGTTAGCACTGCTGGTACCTGAGTCTCTATTTCAGGTCACTGAAGAGGTGTGAGAAGTTGTGAATGGTTACAAATGGTGCTGCCTCATCTGACCACCAAAACACTCAAAGCATATCTGCTTGCCAAGCTAATAGTGTTTCCCATTCCCATCTCACAACTTCCTGTTGTCTTACCATCTGGAGACACAGCTGAGACACCAGCATTTGTGATGCTGCTTCTCTAGTGAAAGCAAGCCAAAGATGGACCTGGGAGCCAGAAAAATGTACTACTGCAAAGCACTGGAGTATTGAGTAAAACTAATTTTGCAGCCCATTTATTAGCTAGGGAAACTATGTCCATGTTCCCAGACTTGATCCAAGTGCCAATAGAGACACAGTGAAAAGCAAAGCTTACTGTTCAAAAGTTGTTACAGATTTTCCACCTCGCCTGCCAACGAGATAGTACTGCACTGTAACTGGAGAGTGCTGCAAGATTTTCTGAGTTGTGAAAAAATTCCAAGTTTCCAAAAAGGACATGCCTTTCTTATTACTTGGGGGAACTTTCAAGCACAGCTATACACCTTCTTTAGGTTATACCATAGTTTGAAGAAGCATGAAGATTATTTTTCTCTGAGCTAAGGGGCAATACTCTTCCCACATTTCTTTATGTGAACTTTGCCGCAGCCACAGTAAGAAATTCTATTTTCATCAATGTTTTTTTTATCCTTCCAGGCTATTTTCCCAAGGAATGGAATGCTAGCAAACCCCATCTTGTCCATCCCCTTCCACACCTCCGAATTCTAATGCTGTTGTGCTGTTTTTGGACTTTCTGCTGCTCATCTTATTTTAACCTCTCCTCCACTTACAAATCCTCCCTACTTTAACTTTTCTTCTCTGCTGCTGACAGCTGCACCTTTTCCTTCTTCTTAGACTCTCATATTTCCTATAATCTTTGATCCTGCCTCCTCTATCCTCTGCACTACATAAAAGTTCTGAAAAAAAATCTTCAGACACTGTTAAGGTTTCAGTTTGCTGTATTGTGTTCTTCACTGACACCCTACGATATAAACTGCTTGTGTTTAGACAACTCTGGCTCCCTATATTGTAAATTTGTCCAGCCTAATTCTGACTGTACAGAAGCCAACACCCTCCAAACAGCTGAAGCATTCAAACTTCAATCTCAGACTGTCAAATGGGGCAAGATACCCTCCCCACTGACTTTGTACTCAATTCACTCCTTCATGATACTCCATGCAATAAGTTTAAATTTCTTAAACTTGAAGGTCAGCATATTGCAGTCCAGCTGCAGAGTTCATAACTCATTCACTCAGTCCTCATGCTAACTCCAAAGTGTCTCTTCATTTCTTATCATACTTTTTTAACCTTGTTTTCAGGATGTGCTTAAGGCTTACAGTAAAATCATGCCTTACCATTTAGTACAACACACAGACTTCTTTCTGGCCATCAGAAGGGATCTTTCTGACAGATGCAAGCCTTCTGTTTTTGCACATCATGAATAGTCTCAGATTACACAGAAAGGATTTAAGACCAACCCTGGGATATAAATCCAAGTCTGCCAGCCTAGAGACTCCAAAACCTTAGTGAGATTTTCTAGCTGAAGTCATCAGCACTCAGACTCAACTCCTCCACTGATCAGTCCTCAGAGAATCGTTTCTTGGCCTCTGCTTGCTCACTTTCCACTCAGCACTGACTACATCATCCTTGTGGGTCACTCAGGAAAATGAAAATAAATATAGTCCATGGCAACCCCTCCTATATCATTCTGTGTCTGCTTTCTGCATCGCAAATGGTGTGTTATGTGGCTTTCTTGCCACAGCTGTTTTTTCCAGCTCAGAATGCTTTATCACTGAACCTATTCTCTCACATGAGACTAAAGTTTGCATCCAAATGATAAATCCCGTTTAAAAAATTCTGGATTTAGCCCTCCTCAACAGCCAGCTAAGGAAAAATGTACTGCTGACAGAAAGACCGAGACACCTCAGTGCAAATGTACAGGGATGTTTGAGCAGAAGTCCACCTGCATTCCACGTTTTGTTACTCACCCTCCCTTTTTTTGAGCCAAAAAGTTGTGCAATCATGCACATCTGGGCAAATACAGCACACAAAGAGCCCCTGGTTGTCAGTGTCAGCTCACTCTTTCCTCCTTGTGGTTTTGGCTGCAAGGATGTTTGATGGTGGGTAGAGTCAGCTTCGGATAGAAGAGCTATGTCAGATAACTTTGTGTGGAAAGTATATTCTGTCCACAGGCTTTGAAACAGACAGCTGGACACAGGAATGATTTTCCTTTAACTTCCAAATCTAAAATAATTTTAGAGCTAACACCAGTTGCTACAACTCATTTTTCTACAGTGTGAAGAAGTCACTGACATGGTGGAGGAAAAATAAAGCAGATGATGACTCAAAGTTCATATGAAAAAGTACAGAAATGTATTTAAAACTCAAGTTCAAGATTATTTTATCTGTTCTCTTCTGGGACTCATACATGTGTATACAGCAGGGTGTGTTGGGGAGTGGTGGGCAGGGCAAGGATGTCAACATATGAATGAGTCTCCTGGGAGCTACCTATGGAAATTCAACATTTTTTTCCAAATGGAAAGTCCTTGAAAATTAGAGCATGGGAAGGTGACTGGTGACATAAATTGTGCAGAAGTATATTCTTAAAGATGCCTGTGCTGGTATTTGTGAGGGTAGACTGGCCTCAAGATCAGTTTGTTTCCTGGGAACTGGAAGTCTTGTTTCTTTCATTCTGTATTCTGGAGGTCCAGGAATATTTATGGCATGTTTATGGAGAAAAGGCTTATCCCTAGGACCTCTGCAGAACTGTGACAGGTGATTCATAAACCACCAGTCTCCAAACTTCAACTGAAGATGTTCTGTTAAGCTGACAAAAAGTGAGTGCCATGTGAGATAAAGAGATTGACACGAATTCATACTACCATTCCTTTGAAATTATTCAAGTGACTCCTCTTCATTCTTGAAGGTCTTAGTGGTTTCTTTCCATGCTATCCATCATATTAATTTTATCAGATGTGATAGCCTTCCATTGCTGTCAGTCAGTCATAAATTCTAAAGACACATTCTCAGTTTTCTCTGATCTGATCCTTATCCTTGGGAAAAGCTTCCAGTAATCATACGTAAATGAACACCATGTCCCTTTCCCTTCCTTCTAAAAGCCTATTACCTCTGCTTGGCTTATGTGCTGAGGCTACTATATATCACATTAACAGGTAAGGTCTTCCTTTTTCTCTTCTACAAATCTGTTATATGTCCTTATTGACTGGAAATGCCTTTTTTTTTTTTTGTGTGTGTGTGTGTGTGTATGTTGTGCCTAATGTTGAGGACACCAGGTCTTTCACACAACACAGAAATGCAAATAATTATAAAGAAATGTGTGAGTGTGCATATGTGAGAGAGGTCGAACATATTCCTCCACATTTCTTAAGTGTAGAGAAGTAAAACCGAACAACAGTGCAAAATATGGTATTTCAAATACAGTTTAGTTTTGGTTTTATCTGTCAGACAGAGAAACTGTCTCTGGAGTTCAAACTTGTTCCATTTGCCCAGTGTCCATCGATGTTTTGCCAACAACAGAATAGAGGATGAAAGATTTAATTTTTCTCCTTTTTTGTTTTCCAACAAGAGCATAGAAATTTAACTCATTTTCTTCCCAAGAAGGTAGTTCATTAAGTATCCTGACAGGAAAAAGTACTCTGTTAAACATTGCTCAGCAGCATGCAGAGCTTCAAAGAGACAGGACTTTTCTTCTTGGAGGGCCCTTATTCTTAAAGTATGCACTCATTAAAAAAAAGAGGACTTAACACGCTAGACTTCCGTGGTTTAAGAGTTACCTGGAACTAAAAAGGTAAATCAATTCGATCTACTAGACTTTGCTATCAGTTGGAACAGTACACTCACCATTGAGAATATGTGTTTGAAGTGTCTTTATTTATCAGGCAAACTACCAGACATACCTGCTATGATGATCCTAGAAAGCAATATTCTTACACTGGACTTCCTTCCATATATCAAATTGAAAGAAGAGGAAAATAAACTAAACCAACCAGACAAACTAACAAACAACTATTCCTCATAAATCCCAAAATCACCTCATGAACACAAGACATAAAATCTAATATGACTAATGAATACATGCACAGAAATTAATCTGTTAACAATATCAGCTTACAAAATCAACTGGTTTAATGAATGTGAAAACATGTAAGAGGGATCACACACCAGCAGAGCTATTTAAATTAAAAAACTTGTGCTTCAAGCAGAGAAGTTTTTGATCTATGATTAAAAAAAATATTGGACATAATATGACATTTTGTTATCAGACGTCAGCACTACTGACACATTAAATTATCTCTCTTGTACCTATGAGACATTGAACGAGATCCAAGCTTTGGCCCAAACTTTGAAAAATTTAGTTTGAGATAAAGACTGCAATATCACCATTTCTAATTATTTGGTCTGCAGGTTTTGGCTTTAGTTTTTATTAACTGAACCAAGAAGTTCTGATGTCACCAAAGTCTCTGTCAGAGTCTATTAAGCATGTCCTTGAGTAATGATGGGGGACCACCAAGCTAGTTCATTCTGTCATCCCTTTCAACCTTTTGCTTGATCTCATGGATTCTCATTGAATTTTTCTTCATTTATTTTATTTTCATGTCCTTTTTACCACAGGAGGAGAATTATGGATGTTTTACAGAGCTATATTTACCTTTTTGACATTACCTTTGTACTGACATCCTGAAGCTTCACTCCAGGCACTGAATTCAGGTATGAATCATTATGAATGATCTGAGGACTGACCATAACACAATCTTCCCTTTCTCTTTTTTTCCCACCAACTGACCAGTACAAATGGCACCTAAAGACATCGACCAAATAATTTCTTTTTTGTTGTTTGTTCTTTGCCAAATGTCAAGTCATGACCTTGGATCATGCCTACTGTAGTAACAACAATCTGAACCTGTAGGATAGAAATTTCAGAAAATGAGTCAAAGATTATACTGTGGGTTTTTTTGCTTTGTTTTGGTTTGATTTGGTTTTGGTTTGGAGGGAATTTTGTTGTTGTTTTTGTCTGGCAAATACACGTACAAGGTCTTTTTTCTTATATTCCTTCTATATGTTTTTGTTCAATGAGACTATCTCAGTCCACAACAGCTTCAGCTTCCCCAGGATAATCACTGTGGAAACAATAATGCAAGTACAGTCCTCTTTTAACAATGCCTATGTAAATGTGCCTTGAGCAGCACATAATGTTCTGTGTGCTTTAAGGTAAAGTCATCAAGCAAGCAACGAGTTCCACTGTGTCTTGGCTTATGTAGCAGGTTGTAAAGAAATGAGAGGGAGCTGGTGCTGGTGTCTCCTTGGATGGAGACCCCACTGGTTTCCCTGCCAATGCCTCGATCCTGTCAGCTACACCACACCACAGGTGCACAAAAACACAGACAGTGTCTGGAGCCATTTCAGCATTTAGCATTGCTAGATCAATCACAAGACCCTTGGAAATATGAAGATGCCGTTAAAATACATCAACACACTTCTATCCAACTCTGACAAAGAATGTGAAATCTTTATATCAATGGCACATAATGAATTAAACACACCCATACAGGCAGATGGAAAACTAATGAACAATGTGGACATATTTTTAGGGTGGTCTTGAAGTCTCTCCAATGTAAGAAGGAACTTCCCAGGAATGAACTGCTACTTTTTCTCCTTCGTGGATAGCATATCCAGGCAATAGAATCATGCACAAATTTCCACCAAATTTAAACAACTGTTAATTCAGCTCACTTTGTTCATTTCTCTTCTAAATTTGCAGGCAACATTTTGGTGATTATGCATTTGGGGTTTATTTCTATCTTGTGCTCTACAGACTGACTTCAGAGAATTGCTGCACTGCACATGTATGACTCCTGTGTGAAACAAGTGCCTGTGAAATCCTTAGGCAAGAAAATCAAGGTCAGAATCACTGATCCAGCAGAAAATTTTGTTTTGAATAGCTTTTTTTTTTCTCCTACTGCTTTCTAGTAATAAATCCCTTTACAGAATACAGGTAAAACACAGCCAGTACAGAAGTCAAGTACTCTGTATAACAATTTAAACATAGAAAATTTTGATCTATGTGTAAGTTCAAAATATTCTTGAAAAAAAAATCAAATTGATTTTGACTGTAATAAACATTGTGTTTTCCTCATCTCAAAAGATGATTCTCATATTTACCTGAGTGATTTAACTTTAACAGACTCTAATAATCAGAAAATGAATTAAAAATTATATTGCCTGGAATCAGGGACTCCTATATTTCATAGAATAGCATTGTATATTTACTTCTTAGTTGAAGGATCATGTTTTCTCCTTTGAAAGAACATTAACTTTTGATTATGCCACACAATTTTCTTTGGTTTCTGTACACAAGGCACAGTATCCTTCAGATCATTCCAGACCAAATGCAGCAGTAGCTCCATGGCAAAACTGCTCAAATTAAAGAAACCACCAGAAACTGATTGCACTGTGGGAGCCCAGAACAAGGGAAAAGAAAATAGGGCCTCAAGTAAATGCTTGCTGAAGTGAATCATCTAAAAGAAGGTTATGTCACGCATGTGACTTCAGGAAAAAGAGGAACATGGAAGTCCAGCAAAAAAAAAAAAAAAATCAACATTTGAGAGTTTCAAATAAAGCAGCAACTGCTTAACTTTCTCCAAAACAGACATATTTCATTTCACTGTGAACATAAAAAAAAGATCAGCTCTGTGAATTGGAAAGACTAAAGCACTACAGCATGGGTATTTTGGAGGACTCTCAATTGATTACTTTGCTTCCTGACACTCTTGCTCCCTTTTCACTGCCAGAGAATATTCATTCCAATGAAATATTAATTTTTGGCCTTTTCCTTTCTTTTCCTAATGTTTTTACTTCAACAAATTAGTTGTTTTTTCCATTCAGAGGAAAAATCTGATTTCTACAGCTCCTTGAACCCTTAGGATTAGAGAAGACAAACAAAATCTTTGCTCAGATAGCACATGGTCCATGACATTTCCCAGTGCATCATATGCACCTGACCATGCAGCTGGTCTTGCCCCATGGAAGGATGGTCCTTCCCCTTGTGGCTGTCCTGCCTCTCCCATTATCCCCAGTGGTGATGATTCCGGACAGTTCAGGTCGACTCACTAGTCCTGCTTTTCCCCATCTCTCACTGCTGTTTCAAAGCCCTCAGTTCTGCAGCTTGAAACTAATTTACATCTGTGATGACTAAGGTTTTAAAAGCAGCTTTCATTCCTTCAAAGAATGATTTTCTCTAACCAAGGACAGAGAGTAATGTTAAGTAACTATTACTTAGACTTTCTTCTCCAGAAAGAAAATCTGGACTTCTTTTCTGCTAATTTGTGAAGAACATCTGCAGAAACAGACACATAGTTCATGAGCATTGGGTTGGCCAGTAAAATAGATGATATCAAATATTTTCTTACCTTTTTCTAGTTTATAAAATAAATTTGATCAGGTATTCATATTAAATTTAGATAACTCAAAATTTCTGACTACAGAATAGTAGGGTTATGATGAAAGAACTAATTAATCCAAATTATAAATAGTATGTCCTTCCATCTGTAAGAAAGTTAAGATAACTGTGCATTTTGTTGTTTAAAGATGAGAGAAAATTTTGAGAAAGAAGTTTTTTCAAGCCAAAAAGGTTGAAAATATTTAAATTGTGATTGTATGGAGTTAATAACCATAGGACCTGCTTACAAAACCTTCTATTTTGCTGAAATATTTCTGCTTTATTTTAAGCTGTGGCACCAATATCTATTTGACTATCCATAGTTACTCCATCAGATAAAGATATAAAACCAGTGGAGTTAAAACAAATTTACACTGGGGCAGCTGAAAAATACAACGTAGTCCTTGATGCTGTGGTTTGGGAAGAAATGATGAAAACAAGCACACCCTGTAACTTCAGCCTTGGATGGTGTAATTAAAGCTGGCAGTACCATCTAGTGGGCAGAGAAAGAATTGACGAGTACAAATACAAGTAACCAGGATCCTGAGAACCCCAGTATCACACAGACATTTAGGAAGCATAATGACAGTAGATAGCTCTTTTAAGATTGTAAGAGCTACAATTTTTTCACATTATTGTCAAAAAAATATATAATGGAATGCATGTAGGAAAATCCTTTGGTACCAAAAATAATTTGGTACAATTTTTTCATTACTAGTGATGCATTTCAGCTAAAGATGATTGCTCTATAGCTTCTTTCTCATAATTGTAAGTCTTATTTTCTTGTCTTTAACTCTGTTGGTTTTGAGCTGTTCCATGAATCTGTATAGACTCATTTAATTTTAGATTAGATTCCTTCTTCTCTTAATTTTCCAAAATAAGTGTCATAGTTCTTATTGACTCATTGTTATTTTAATGTAGCTCAAGAAGAAGCAAAACAGATTTCAGTTTTCCTTCCAAATTTATACATGACTTCTTTTTTTTTTTCTCTTTTTATCATCTCCTGGTATAGCTGTTTTACATTGCCTCACTTTTGAGAGGTTTCCAGCTCTTGGTTATGTATAATATATTAGTCTTAAGAACTACTGAATTCTTACAGTATGGACTGCTCAGTATACTTAGCATTGTAAAATCAGAGGGTAAAGTGCTATTCACAATTCTTTATCTCAATTTTTATGTGACTTCGAGTGATAAATTTATGGAGTATTCTTTTCTTGCCTGAAAAAGGATGAATCCTTTTGTCTCTTCTGAGATACCAAAATTAAGTTTTGACTAAAAATCTTCACAAGATAGTGTCCCTTTTCAATGACTTCTGCTTTTTTTCCTTTGTGTTACGGTACAAGCCCAGCCAAAAACCAAGCCTGAAGCAGCCACTCTCTCAGGGAGACAACTGGAAGGGTAAGAGTTAGAAAACTCATGAGTTGAGATAAAGGCAGTTTAACAGGGAAAAGCAAAAGCCATGCACAAGCAAACCTTTGAATTAATTCACTGTTTCCTATGTGCAGACAGGTGTTCAGCCATCTCCAGAAGAGCAGGGCTCCATCACATGTAATGGTGACTTGGGAAGACAAAGGCCATCACACCAAATGTTCCCCTGTCCCTTCCACCTTCTTGTTTCTTCATATACTGAGCATGATGCCACATGGTACAGAATAACCCTTTGGTCAGCTGGGGTCCCCTGTCCTGGCTGTGTCTCGACCCAGCCCCCAAGGCTCTCGCAACTTCCTTGCCAGTGAGACAATATGTATAGCAGAAAAGGCCTTGGCTCTGTGTAAGCCCTGCTCAGAAATAACAAAAACATCTCTATACTGTCAGCACTGTGTTAAGCAAAAATCCAAAACACCGCCACATACTAGCCAATGTGAAGAAAATTAACTTTACTCCAGCCAAAGCCAGCACACGTTGTAAAAGACACTTACATTTACATAGAAATCACTACATAAGAGTACCATTCTTTGACAATCACTGCTAGTAACTGATAACTAGTTCTTCACTTGGGATTATGTCTCACAAGCAAGAATAATTGCAGCATTACATGAATGTTTCTCTTTCTGAAGCCAACACTCTTCTCTGATCCTTAATTTCTGTCTTGCTGATGGTGAGTCACCAAATTGCAGTTGTTTCCAGTTATCTCATTGCACAGGATGATTTACAATTGAAGAGTATAAGAAAACTCACCCAGAGAGCCCTTCCCCATTTGTTGTTGGTCGGAGGAATCTGAGAGGACTAGGTGTCCCTGGGTGTTTACAACTAGCTGAGTGTGTCTGAGGATGTCTGAGAAAGGCAAAGTTTCAACAGGTTTATCTAAATTTTGGGGGGGGCAAGTTTTTAGCTCATGTTCATTGTCATCTGTTCATCCAGGTCAATACAAGGCCTATGTATCCCTCTTTCTGTTCTCCCACATAAATTATGCACATAGCATAAGCTATATGCTTATCACTAATGAGCATACAGCTTACATTCCTGGCATTTAGAGGACTTTTCTTGACAGTTGTGAAGCAGGAGTCAGCTATGAGCAAAAGTACAGAGAAGTGACAAGAGTAAAAATAATTTGGAAGGCTGCTACTGCAGATGTTACTGAAATGACTGTGAATATCTGTACAGCTGCTATCAGACAGTATTTGAATCTGAGAGCACTGGCAAGAAGATGGCAGATAATGTTTGTCCAATAAACACCTCACAAAACACTCACTTCCTTTTCCTGAAACTCAGTTTTAACTACCAAACTGCAGAAATTTAATAAAATACAAAAAGCAGCAGGCGGTGACTTCCTGTGTTGAGGCACGAAATTTGAGTAGGAGTAAGTTTGAGTAAGACAGGCTTCAACTTTACCTTGATGCTTTTGGAGGGACTAGAAGTAAATCAATAAATACTAATCTTAGCCTCAGAGATTTCTCCATGTAAAAGGCAATACAATCCTTTAGAGACAGACCATTTCATGTGTCATTTATAAAGTATCTTACAATATCCATATTCTGGTCATAACCTGCCATTTGGTCATAACCTTGTAGTGTATTCAGGATTTTAAAACTTCATGGTTCTTTGTGGTGTATTGCTCTGTGTGCTTCAGGGGAGAGCAAGGGTGACCTCCAGTGGTGTGTTCAGCATTCTGAACAGATGGGCTAAGCCTTGAGTGAAGCAAGATGTCTTTGAAGCCTTAAAGTCAAAACGTGTTACCTATTAAAGCTTGGATCAATATGATATAGCATGGTTTTCCACACGGGTCCCAGACTACATCTTGCATAAATAATTTTCATTTTTTCCATACCTCTTATTAGGGAATTAGGAAGAAAAGAGCACTAGTAAACAATAGGACACCAAAGGATGCTCTTCCAAGCCATATATTTTAGAAGGCTCAGTCACTCCACATTCATAGAGCTGCTAGAATTCGGGCCACTTTACTGACCAGAGTTAGGCAGTCAATATATTTCTGAAACTCCTGGCAGCATGTATTCAGCATTTAATTTTGGGAACATAAGAAAGCACAATGCTTCTCCTGATCCACCTGCCTCTGAGCACTGTATCTGGGGACAGCCTGCAGCATGCCCTAGGCTGTTCAGGTATAGATTACAGCACAGACAAATGCCACACGTGCGGTGCCTTGTGCTCCACAGGGCATCTCCTGCCTGTGTGTCAGGTTGGCTTTGGGAATGTGCTCACTGGAGGTCTTGATGAGCCACAAGAAAAAGACTGGATATCATACAGGGGAGGTGGGTTCTTCAGTAACTTCCAAAAATGAGGCCTAGGCATTGTCCTGGGGTGACAGGACATTTTCATGTTTTGTATCCCAAATCGTGTGTTTCTGTCCCCATGTTCTCAGTTTGTTTTGTCTATAGCTGAGCCCCTCCCCCGGCTGCTTGCTTTTGGCTTGCTTGCTGCTAGCTTTAGGCTGCTTTGCTGGCTTTGCTCTCTTGCTTTCTGCTTTTTTTGCTTGTTTTTTGCCATTTTTCTGCTTTTGTGTTTCCCCTTCTTTCCTTCCTCCCTTCCCTAAAGACATCGGACCTGCTTCGGGCCCTGATTCGGGAACATCAAGGGAAAACCCCCCGGAGTCTGCACCTGAGAGAAGCTTTGGCACCCTCCCCAGCAGAGACTGCTCACCCTCTCTTGGACTGGTGAAAACACTTGTTGTCATCTCGGACTGTTTTTCTTGTGTTGGGGAGTGGGTTTTTTTGTTGTTTCTTAATAAACAAGTTTTTTCCACTTTTCCTCTGAGGAAGTTTCTCCCGAACCCGGTGGTGGGGGAGGGAGTTGTCCTAAATTTGTCCTAAACTAGGACAGGCATAAAATTTTAAGGTTACGTAGTTCTGCCCATATTACAACTCCTTAATGTGTTGTTGTTATCCTCCTATTAGGGTATAAAGCAAAACAAAAGTGGTTTTTAAATATCAAACTTGTTTTGAAGAATTTAAAGTGATGTGACATTGAAGAGAGTTTTATTTAAAAAGTGCATAGCTTTGCAAATAAATTAATTACTGGAGAAAAGGGGGAGAAAAAAGACATGGGAGAAATATATATTGCCATTCTAACATTTCTGTTTATCTCCCCAGTTCAGTTATGTCAGGATAAGCATTTCTATGATAAATGGACTGACACCATCTATCTTTAATGTACTTAGAGGTTAATTAATTAATAAAGATTTGACAGATGGTACATTCATTCACTAATCATCTGGACTGCATTCAGTTTATCAAAATGCCTTTTCTGGTCATATGACATCATGATACAACTTCTGATGTCAGGGTTAACAAAACAAAATTTTAATAGCATCTGTAAAACCAAACTTCTAATTAAAAATGTGATTATGCATGCATTTTCAGGTACCATCTCTGTATGATAAAAAGTATTATGATTCAGATCAACAAAACTACCTCTGTGTCCAAAAAAAGCCCTGATTTGGGCAGGTAGGATCTCAATAAAGTGAAGAGGGCCCAGGGAATGAAGTAACATTTTTATTAAATCAGCTGATGCTCTTAGAAGTAGATGAACTCATGACTTTAGACTAAACTCAGTGTAAAGATTGAGGCAGTCTATAAACAGCACCAGAAAACACCATGGGCTGAGTGGGGATGTGCCTGCACCATACATGTTCAGTTGCATTATTTCAGTTTCTTCTCTGTGAGAAGGGGCTACGTGGGGCTGACAGGATGTGCTGGCCTCAAGATGATGAGTTTGAGCACTGACCTTGATCTATGCCTGTCACACAAAGCCGAGGTGAGGCAGGAGTGTGCCTCCTCCTTTTGCTCGGTGATCCACTGGTTAGCACTCCTGTCCAGCAGGAGGGACACCTGGAACACGCTCCTTTTTGACTCCTGTGGAAACCTGAAGGTCCATTTCAAAGGCCCCAAGTGGCTACTCCAGCAAAAATGATACTCTGAGTGACAAAAGAGAGACAAGGCTCCTGCCTCTGCTCTGACAAGTGTCTGAGTATTTCACATTTAGTGTTCAATAGACCTTGTGCAGAAGTCAAGCCAACCCCATCCTTGTCCCCAGGCCATAGACACAGGCTTTCTCTGCCCTAATAATTACTAAATTACTGCCGCATGAAAAAGTTTCAACAGATGGTCTGGAGCTGAAAAAATTCTATTCCTGCAGGCCAAGGATTCAACAAAATTTGGACCCCACACTCCAGTGAGCCCTCTAGCAGCTGAGCCAGTGGAGCTGGCAGTAAGCCCTGAACCTTTTACTGAATTAGGCACTTATTTTTCTCTCAGTGCCCATCAAGACCATAGATAAAGGAGCACAGGGACATGGACAGCAGAGGAGAAAGCACTTTAAGGATGTAAGTTTTAGAAACATATGACTGAGGCAGTTCAGAGGTACCTTTATTGATCTAACTGCAAATAGTTAAGGAGTGGGCATATTTGTAGCTTAAATCCAATTGATAATATTTAGGATAACTCTTTTTTTAGTAAATAGGTAAAGCTTGCATCATATCTAATTCTATCACTACCTTTTTTCTCCCACATTCCCCTAGCCTTCCCCACTGTTTTGCCCCTAGTCACTCACAGTCCTGCTGCTCCTTCTCTGAGTCTTGGATCTACACCAATATTCTGCATGTTCTCTGAGAGATTTTTTTCTTTGTCTTTTCCTTTTCCATTTTTTTTTTAACATTTTTATCTGAACAAAGCAGGATGACAATTAATAGATTCTAAACTGAGAGGCCATTATGATCAGCTACTTTGAGCAGCTGTATAAATCAGGCCAAGGAACCTCACCCAGCCCTTTCCACAAAGAAATGCACAAGCCAGAGTTGGGCATATCACATAACACAGGTCAATCTTCAGCAGCAACATGAGAATACTTCAGGAGGGTGGAAGGTCTGACAGGACAAACAAGGCTGTGGGAGGGCAGCCCAAGCTGCCAGAATAATACTGTGTGGCAGATCAAAGAGCAACATTTATTTTAGGACTGGCAGGTACCCGAAAGAAACATCTATCACAGATATCCAAAAGAAATTAAATTTGTCTTAAATGAAATTAGAGTAGCCATATCAAGAAAGATCAAGGGCCTATCATACATTTTAAGTACATTTTAATTGGGTTGTGAACTCAGGAAAGACAAGAGAGAAGGGCTTGATACAAATTCCTGCTGGAAGCACCTGTCAGCGTATTCTGTCTCTGTTGGTATCATCCAAGTTACACAAGAAATAAGTGAATACAACTCAGTATCATCTGGAAAGCAGCACATAACTGCTACCCACTGAATTTATATAATATGTCCAAGGATGTAGCAGCTTATTTTTAGTTGACCATGTGCAGCAAACAGATCTAGAAACTGAGACTGAAATATGATAATACAGCATTACCCTGAAAAGATAAATGCAGCAACTAAAAACAAACACAGAGTAAGTAATGAGAAAAAAAAATCAGATTGAATACTCAGAGCAGGAAACCTTGATGCATTCAAAGCAAGGAAGAGTTAAAAAGAAAATAATTTATTAAAATGAGCTTTGTATGCTGTGCTTGTATTTTTACAGATCATTAAAGATCTGTAGATCTGAAGAGTGACTTCACACCATACCACCTTGAGGGTTTCACATCAAGTAGGATTGCTTTATGTTTTTTCTCCAAACTATTTTATTTCTGACTCCTTACATATGCTTTCACCACCCAGTCAGGGATAAAGGTGAGGGATACTGCAAAACTTGCTCAAAGCTCTGCGCTTGGGCGGACTGAGGTAAGTTGTATTTTGGGTCAGCTTAGAAAGATGCGGCGTTTGACCTTTCCCACTGATTTTTTGAAAACAAAACTTTTCAGTCTATATGAAAATGTAGTGTTATAGTGTCCCACCTGCCTCTGTAGAAGGTGTGTATCTGGATTCCCCAGCACACCCTGCTACAGCCCTTCCCAGGGCTAAAATATGTGGGTGGGATATTTGGATCCATCAAAGAGACTTCTACAAATGCCCCTTCTGCAAGAGGTGAGGAGTTTCACAAGCAGCAGAGGACAAGCATTTTGCTGCAGAGGGAAGGAGGAGCAGCCCCAGGTTCTTTTTTCTGATCTGTGCTGCTTCACAAGCTTTTTCGTGGTAGATGTTGCTCAATGTTTCACCGCATAAGATAATTCAAAGTACAATGTTTGGGGCAGGTCTCTGTGCTGAAGCAAAGACAGCTACCCAAGCCTGCATTGTCCTGTGAGGTCTGGCCAGAAGGTGGGGACCAGAGGAGAGGCTGTGCCACCTCCTCCCTGGTCCTCCCATCACCCCATCTCTGGGCTCCTGCAGAGGCCCACTGGTGACAAGGCCATTGGACACAGCAAGGAGGGACAGCACAAAAAAACCCCACATTGCTCATCCTTAAAAGGCTCATCTTTAAAAAAACCTCTTTCCACGGGAGGCAATTAAAAGAAAGACAGTTTTCAGGGCCTGTTATCAGTTCAAACATCTGAGTTAATAAAAACCTCAGGTTTAGTTGTTTCTGTACAAAGGACACTTTTCAAATAACCATAATTTAATGAAAGATAAACCATGCTTGTACAACTAAATAAAACAGAACAGACACTTCAGACTCAATCAATGCTCTAAAAATAACAACAGAAGAAAAAAGTTGACAGAGAAACTTAAGAATAATTGAAAGTTTTTCAAAGGAAGAAACAAATCTGATAGTATCAGCCTGAAATATTTAAAATCTAAAACAATCAACAGAAGTGTGCTTTTTCATCCTATATATTTTACATCTTTTCACATCCTGCTCAGAGGTACCTGCATAAGTAATGAGTTCATTAATTAGCTAGAGATAAATAATCACTGAGATATATATGTGTATATATAGATATATATTATGTAAATTGTCTGTAGCATATAGCTTAGCTTGACTCTTGTATCTTTTGATCTACTGATAATCTTCAAGTGTGGATTCCACCAGGCCAAATATTTTTTATCTCTGCTAGAAGTACTTTTGGCAAGTTTTCCATCAGTAGGAAATGATCTGGAAAACTCTGGTGAAACTTCAAAGCAACAGCTTAAAGTGATCTTTCATTTCATGCATTTCAGACTGTCTCTGCTGTTTAACAACATACTGAGTTCTTTCTCCCTAACACACTTCGAAAAATTGCGAATAAGAAGACTTCATAAAAATCATACATGAGATACAGGAGAGATCCTGTCACTTTAGAATATAGGGCATTTTTTAAATTGTAGAGTTATTAAGAGATATTAAAGCCTCAAGTGCTGTCTTTTATTAGTGCACTTATTTGTACAATCAAATGGACATTAAAGCCTTTTATGCCTGAGTCATATTTGCTAGGATGGGAGGTCGTTGTTCATTTATTCAACTGATTTCTGCTTTTCCTCACAATTTTGTTATAAATATCTATTCTTCTCCATCCCACATTCTATGATACAGAATTTATGAGCTCTAGTATTGCCCTCAGGTATGTATCACATGTATTCAATAAATTAGGGACAAAGTGAAGCCTGCTATAACTCATACTAGGAAGAGGGCCAATCTAGCTAAAAATCCAAAAGGCAAAAAAGCAATCTTTTCCAGGGGCTAAATTCTAAGGTAAGGAAAGACACAAGTGGATATAATTAGAGGGAGAATGTAAAGAAGTCTCAGTAGTCATCTCTTCAAAAATATCATAATAGGTGATCTGGACTCAGAGGCAAATGATGTGCAGAGAGCATTTAACTGTGCGTGCTCTTGAAACAACTGATCCAGTTATTAATTGTCCAGTCATTAACCAGGGCTGTGCAAACGGCTTAACAAGCCAAGCAAGGTCAGAATATATTCGACTACTTGAACATTATTTGCAATTACATTTCTCCCACTTTTCGTGTAATCATTACTCTTAAAAGAGTCTGCTTCCTTCTCAGAAGTCACTTAACAACAAAAATGCTATTGAAAATCACCGAAAAAAAAGAAAAACAACAACAATAACAAAAAACCACAAAGCCACAACATTTATATAATTATTGTTCCAATTCTGGGCTAAGTACCTACAAAGAAACATGACAGGCTTTGTGTTGGAGCCTAGAACATCCCTCTGGCCACCCTGGAGGGTTTGGAGACCGGACAGGGGGGTCTGGGATCTGTACAGGGGGGTCAGTTAGACCCACACAGATCCCAGGAGGACACTGACTCTGATTCCTGTCCATGGGAGTGAACACTCACGTGCAGGAAGAATCACAAATCCTAAAAATTTAAAATAAGTAGTGGATGGTTTATTATAGAATATAAATATAGAAATTAGGATTCTTAGTATATGGGGCTGAAGAGGCAAGATGGAGGAATTGGGGAGTGGCCCCTGTCCTCCTAGTTCTTGCTCTCGTCCCCCATCTTGTGCTGAGTTGGGTTTTAGAGATTGGCTTAGAGTAGAACTGACATGTTAGTAAAGGTAGTAGGTATTGGTACAATTTTGTAAATAAAAAATACGTCTCGGACAGTGGTTGGGTCAGGGGTACTGTACATAAGGTGCTGGGCTCTCTGATCCGCCCAGTCTGCCGCGTGTCCTGCTCTGCTGGGGACGCCTTGCAGAGCTGAGAAAGAACTAAGATAAGGTACCCTGCCAGGGAGCCCTGGCAGAGCTGAAAAAGGACTGAGATAATGAAGAATAAACAACCTTGGAAATGTGCACCAGCGGACTCAGCTTGTCGTCTCTACCTCTGGTGTGAAACACTCAGGGCAAAGAGAAGACTGAAAACCTTATTACCCCTGGGAACAGCAACCCAGAGGAAACTCCCAGGGAAAAGCAACCTTGGGGGAACCCTTATTACCTTGTGGGCCAGCAACCCCAAGGAGAATCTCAGGGAAACAACAACCCTGAGAGCTTTGAACTATTTGGTCACCATAATGTATACTTCTATGGGAAGAGAAAACAGAAACAAAAAGCTTTAAAAGTAACCAGTTACACAAAGAAATTGTATCAGCACGAGCTGTTTCAGTGTTTGTTCACTTGGTGATGGTTACATTGAAGGAAAAACAAGGAGACCATGCCGCTCTGGAGACTATTTATCTTTTCGAGTGCTGGAAGAACATGGGATCTATTGACCTGGAACAGCAGCAAGAACAGAAAAACAAGGCCAATGACAGCGCCTCTGGCAGCAGTTAAAAGCTGATGTTCCAGGGAAGGGGGAGAGCAGGAGTCAGCACACACAAGTAAGCTTGCCAGAGCCACAGCACAAGCCAGTGCCGGGCACACATTTGGGTTTCATCTCAGATGTTGCCTTGCTTTACAGCTGCTTCTGCAGTATGGTACAGCATGATTTCTCTAACCTGCATTCAGCTGTGTGCCCTGCTTCTGCCTAGAGCCATCTGCAGACAGAGGAAGGATTTGCCCAGAGATGAGATTACCTCATTCTCAGTTCATAAAAGGCTGCATTAAAGCAATAAAAGCAGGGAGATGAGCAAGGCAGGTTAACTATGCTCTGGTGAAAAGTATCATTAGCAAGGAAGAAAGAAACAGTGGAGACAAATCAGGCACAAAGGCAGAATCTGCTACTGCACCCACCAAGTGAATAGAGCAGGTACGCCACAGACACTATATCTGTAGGTATCTTGTGCAACAGAAAAAATTCTCCACTCAAAACAGGAACAGGTCCAAATGCCAAAGGACATGGCTAAAGGACCATTACAGATGGTTCTATTGAACTGGCAGCAGCATCAAAGAAGTGAAGGACTCCAGACACCACTGGATGGAGAAATGGGCCTGGAACGTGGCCTCAGGTCTATGGCTGTGTATGGTCAGTAATTTAGACTCACTGACTTGGGTAAGAACTGACAGTAAGGGCAGGTTAGTCAGCACTTGGACATGAGCAGTGGCTGGAAACGGATGAGATCAGTCCTCATCTTTACATCACTGCCATGGCTGTATCATAAGTGCTACTGAACTCATTCCCGGACCTGAAGGCAGCACACACTGTCACACTCTCACAAACTTGGAGAATAAGAAGCTGACCAGATCGGCTGACATAGCCAGACCTGCTGGCTCTGTACCAGAGATGGGGACTGAATGTGGATGTCTGGATTTCCTTCAAAGAACAGCTTCTCACCAGCAGTTCAGATGCAGCACAGAAAAGAGGAAATTAGCTTCTATTTCTAGTACCAAAATGAATGCTTTCAAAAGATCAAGTTCCTCTTTTAATAAATGCTTATCAGTAATGCTTCCATCATTTGGGGCTGCAGAGAGGTAGACACCCAGAAAAAAATCCTGAAACTTAGTTGAGCGTGGTCAGCAGCAAATTCAAATACCAACCTCCTCCTAAGCCTGCACTAACAACTTAAAAAAAAAACCCCACACACCATATTCCCTCTCTTTTTCCAATGCTTAAGATACAGCAATTAATAAGGTCTCATGGCGAGCTGCAGTGGGTCAGGACTGGGAACAACAGGGAGGCACTGCCTTCTCAGTTCACCAGGGGTTCCATTACAATGTTTGTACAACAAATGCTGTAATTAAGGGTAGGTCAGGTTTACTCATCTCTTACTGCTCAACCAGGAACACCAAATAAATGAGTTTGCCCTCAGATGACTGAAATAAGGAATTTTTGTCTCTGAATATAGTTTGCCATGCCTCCATGGCAAAAATAAAGCAATCACAGAATGTCACATTAGTTTAAAAATTTTACGATGCAGTAATGTTTCTCCAAATTTGAAATCCTTTTAAAAATGGCTTGGAGAAAAAATAAAAGCCGCTTCCAGAGTGTTTCACTGGTACATTAAGTAACGCATTCTAAGTCCTGGAGGTGAAATGTTTTTAGCATTTATGAGAGCTCTGGGCTTCCAGTTCTCATGCTGAGACAGCTATTAATACATGACAGAAAGCATCTGTGATCTACTGCTTGCAGGGTTCAAACCCCAAAGCATCCAGAAAGTCTGTGCATAATCCTGCATTCACATGGCTGATTGACTGCACCACACATAAGTCACTGTGATGCATACGCTCTGATGTGACAGGTCCAAAATATAATGTACTTCGTAAATTATTTGATCTTAATTAGAACAAGAGTCTTTTACGAAAAAAATTCTTTTAGAAAAAGGCATAGGGCACTGAGAGATGTTAATGTCAGCATCAGTTGCCATAAAACAGAGACAATGTATATTTTAAGCCTTGCAGATATTAAGTGCACATTAAAAATGGGATTATGCTACTTTGAATGGGAAAATGATTGCCATTCTAACTTTCCACTAAACCAGACTGGAGCATTCTCATAAAAACAGCAGTCCTTTACAGGGAGAACAACAGCACAGTCTTCCATTGGAAAATGCCTGGTCCATTTCTTTGATGTCTGAGTTTCTGTTAGACTCTGTGTGAGTACATCAGCAAGCGCACTGGTGCAGGACAAGGGCCAAGCCCTGAAGTCAGGCTTTAACAAACCTTTCTGAATCATACAACCTTCATCACATTAATGTTTCTAACCTGCACTGTTTTGGGGTGGGGGGGAATCGTTTTGGTTTTGGTTTGGGGATTTTTTTTTTTTTTTACTGGAAGTCCGGATCAAAGCTGTCTAGCTGGCAAGAGAGTTCAGTCACTTCAGTCAGCCTGGAAGTATGTCTCATTTAAACTTGAATTTCGAGGAGGGCATATTTTCACCACTTTGGTCTTCCTGAGTAATGTGATTACTTGTTTTCACCTGAGGTGGCATTGGTGCCTGCTACCTAGCAGCTTTTCCCTGTTGGTGCAGTTTCTGCAATTAAGATGTCAAGCTGATAAGCAGGGAAATTATGTAAGTGGTGTCTATGGGAATTCTGCCTGGATGAAAATAAAGGCAAAGACAAAGGTGTAAAGATAGTACCTGGCAAAAGTATGCATGTGATAAGTAGAAGAGCATGTCTTTCTTTGCCAGCTTGTCTCAGTGCACTGCATGGCAGAACAGCCCACGCTCTCCAATGCTTCACCCAAGGAAGGCTTCAGGAAGGTCTGCCTGTGAAGTGGCTTGTCACATTCCTGCCACGGGGACACATCCTGCCTTTCTCAGGCAGCTGTTTTCACTGGGGAGGGGGGGCCTTTTTTCTGTAGGAGCTCTGTATTAGGGAGCAGTAATTGAGAGTCTGACCTGCTGAAAAGCTTGTCTTGCTCATAGCCTTGAAGTCACAGTATGGGAACATGGATGTGAGACTTCATGATCTGGAGAGCGATTTTCCCAGGGACTCTTTCCTTGCACTTCAGGGGTGCTGACTCTGATTTTCTGAAATGCAGGTAACTCAGCCGGCTTGAATTGCAGGGGGAGGGTGGGGAACTCATGCACAATCTTCCTTGAAAAGAGACAGCTAACGTGCACAGCCATCACATGCTCAGTTAAGTGCAATGCACAACTGCAACCAAGGCAGGGGGATGGGTTCCCACAACCCCAGCTCACCTAGAAAATATGGGCATGTTCTCACATGCTGGAAACACACAATCTGAAACACATGACAGTACATCTGGGAACAGATAAGGACAGCAATTTCCCTTACTGGCTAGATTAACAATTGTGGAGAACAGACACTCATGTCCCAGGACCTGTTGAGGATTCACAAAAGAATTGTGGTCAATTTTATCATGTTTGGGCTTGAATTCTCTAATACGTAGTCTTTTAAACTCAATTCATATGGGAAGAGCCCTTGATTTGACTCTTTGTTTCTACAAAAACACATCACATTTGTTTACTTTCACCAATTTCAGTTCCCTCCAAGGCTTAAACAGAACCTTTGGGTTGCAGCTTGACAGAAACTGCACCAAAAAGAAGAAACTTTTTTAAAAAATTATTATTACGATTTTAAAACCTGCTGGACTTAAAATAGCAAAAATTTATAATTTGGGTTTGGAGTGCTTAGACTGAGAATTGGGGTGCTACTACCCATGTGTTGAGTATGGCCTCTCTGTGAGCCAGAGGCCATGACATTTGCAGAGAGAAATGCACATAAATTCCAAATAGCACATTAGATTATTTTAATGTCCACAGTTATAAATTGAAATGGGATGCAACTTGTCCTAGTGACAATCCACGCATCCAGTGCTGTCTGGGTATTTTAGTCTTGCAAATGCCATTTTTCTCCAAATGGGTTGCTCAGCAGTAATGATTATTCAGAGAAAAGTGGCAGACAGGGTCAGGCAGCAGCAGAATGAAAAGTGAAAACTTGAAAGATGCTAGATGAATATTTATGCAGAGCAATCTTCACTCTCGAATTATGGCACATAATGGGATCAGCAAAGCTAACGGAATTCACGCTGCGTGAACTTCCTCTGTGAGAACTTAAGTTTAATCTGCACATAAGACTGACAACCCGTGAACACAGAGAAAACGTTCAATGGCATGTAAAATCTTCATTGAAATAATGTTTCTGACTATATCAATGTTCTGGCAATGACAGAACAAACAACTTTTTTTTTGGGGCAGATTTTAAATCCACAGGCCACTTTTTTGAAACGGCATTCAAATATTGTCACAGCAGACTTTGTTCTTTTGTTTCATTGCTGATTTGGTATGTCCTACTGGCAACTAATAAGCATCCATGGGAATTGAGTAATGAGGACAAGGATTTCAGAGCAGCCTGGCACTGACCATCTCTTAAGGGCTGGTGATGACAATGAGCAGCCAGCCAACGTTTCGCTCTGATATTGCAAGATTTGTTGGGGAATACTTTTCGTTGCAGAAACAAATGACAGTTGGCTGACTTTGAAGAATCCATCTTACTTTGTACAATTTTGTTCTCAAGGTGTCCAAAACTCAATGCATACGGGCTGTGAAATCCATCCCTGCACTGTAGGGTCAGCACAAGAGCTGCAGATCAGTTTACTCCTTTAGAGGGCTGTAGATTCAGCACACAGATTAGGGTCTGCATCTCATACATTCTGTATTTTTTTTGAGCAGGTCACTACAAAGCCCAAGAAGCTCTTATGACCCTTCACTATGCACAAATCCCAAAAGAGTTGATCACCTGGGGGCTAAATACTCATATATTTAGACAGATAGCAAAACCTTTTATGTTTATACAAGGGCCTTTAAAAACTTGCTTAGCAAGACCAGGTTTTTTCCTTGATATTTCTACAATATGCTGACATTGCTGTTGGTTTAAGTCTTAATTTAAAGTATTAGAAAAACAGTTTTCCTTACTGTCCTTTAGAATTTTCTTTAATGAACTAGAGGCCCTGCTTCATCCCTGTACTGAATGCTTCAGCACATGTCTAATCCTTCTGAATTCAAGGATATATTAAAAAGCTCTGTTGAACCCAGAGCTCTGTGAGAAACTGGGAAAGAATGAAGTTCCAGCTATCTGAAATATCTGAACTCTCAAAAATACCCACTGTCTGTATTATTATCTAAGTGTTTATTTCTGATCTTTTTTCTCCTCAACTTACACATCTAGCATTATCCAAACATGTCAGAAGCATATCAGAGATAGCTGGCAACCTTATGTTTTAATTTAATTAAATGAGAATATACAAAATAAAAGATGAAAAGATGCAGAGGTTAGCCCATACCACTAATCCCATCTTTCTATTCTGTTGCTAATTCGTTCAAGAGGCCAAGTCCTGCCTGAGGCGGGGTCCGCGGTCCTGAGTGGGCACACCAGCCGCTTTGCATGAGAGCCATACATATATTTTCTTTTATTTTATTTGCTTATTTATTTATTTAACATAACACTTTTCATTGAGAATTTTCGGATTTCCCTTAGGACTGCCCGAGGCGGTGGGGTTCCGGCTCTGGTTTTCCCCTCTCCCCGCGCCCGCGCCCGCGCCCGCGCCCGCGCCCGCGCCCGCGCCCGCGCCCGCGCCCGCGCCCGCGCCCGCGCCCGCGCCCGCGCCCGCGCCCGACACCGAGCGTACACACACCCCGAGCGCGTCTGTTTGTGCTGCTAAAAATAGACGGGAGAGCCTGACAACTGCCTCCTGATTGGCTGCCGCTGAGGGGCCGGCAGCCAATGGGCGCGCGGGCTGGCGGGCACGGGCAGGGGGCTGCGGGGGCTGAGGGCACTGAGGGCACTGAGGCAGCGCCCGGCGGGAGCTGGCGGCGGCCGCCGGTGCCCGGCCGCGAGCGGAGCCCTCTTTCTCTCGGTCCCTCTGTGCCGGGCCCCGCCGGCTGCCCCCGGGCTGTGGGGGCCGCTGCCCGCCCGCGCCGGCAGGGAGCGCTCCCGGCTGCGGCGGAGCGTCGCCGTCCTCACTTCTCAACAAAGGCAGTGCTCGGAAGAGTTAACTCCTTTACGGGAGGGTGTTACCAGTCTGTTTTCATATGTTTTCATGCATTCTAAACACATTTCGTGGACTTTGTTGTATAAAGCAGTATCTGCAGTGACAGAGTAATAAATCAGGGAAACAACAGAACAGAAATTAAATAGAAATGTTTTGGGTTTTTTTCCCATGGAGTTACCAAATAACAGTGTTAAACTAACTGCAGTGGAAAGTTAGGAGAATGTCCTTAAATCTGTGTATTGAATGCATAAAATCTGTGCAATAAATGGATGAAATCAGTAATTTCACTGGAGGGATGCACCGGCTTTGTACATTAGCATAGTTATACGGACATATGTTTAAAAAAATAAAATCAGCTAAATAAAAATAATTTTTAAAAAATTAAAATAAAAATTTGCTAATAAATAAAATGTTAAGTGGGTTATAGTCTCAAAAAGTGTGCTGAGGGAACTTGAGAGGCAGAAGCAGAAGCTAATTATCAGAGCGATACCTCCTAACTTATTCAAGCACTGGATAACACCTCTGGAACTGTTAAAACATCTCAGTCTTAAGAAGTGGTTTCACTCTTTCATGTCTCTTTCTCCAGAACCTCTTTTCTCATGGGTGCCACACATTCAGAGCATCACAGAGGTGTGAGTCAAGTGTGGCAAGGGTAAAAAACTGTAAAACAGGAAAGTGAAAGAAGACTTTTTCCTGAAGAGATTTGTATCTTCTGATTTTCACTCAACTTGTGCCTTGGCTCACACTGATACAAGGAAACAAGCAGTTCTGTGTTCTGGTCCATTTTAAGTTTAATGATTTGAAACTTCTAAAAATCATTATTTTCTGTTCCTTTTACATTATGCACAGGTAGCCTTCACTACGTGAGGATTATCTTATCCATATGAGTTGTTGGTGTCATCTTGTAATTTATATACTAATTGCTCACAATCTTTAGCAGTAGAAAACTCAACTGTCCACAATTCAAAGGATTTCTTAATTATAAAAGGAAAGTACTTCACGACAGAGAGTGTAGCCAATAATTAGCTACTGCCAAGTGTCAAAACACATGTAAAATGAATGTTAACTGCTGGGAACAGAAGGAAGTTGATTTCTTCTGTGGCAGTTTGAGGTTTCTGGCATGAAAAAGAACATAATGGTTCACATATTCTGTTAGTTTAAAATGTAACAGTATTTTCTGTGTGGTGATGGCAGTCAGGAGAAATAGTGTAAGTTCTCTGGTACTAAAAATTCAGAGGTGCTCTAAGTTATGCACAGAGGGACCATTGTCCACATGGATCTGAGCACTTCTCAGGGCTTGTATCACAGCTTGCAGCCAGTGGGACTTTTCCTTTGCGCACACACTCACTCTTTGTGTCTATGGGCAGCAGCAGAAATTTGGTGGGTTTTAACCAGTCCCGCCACCTGATTGTAGCTTCTCCTGTGCCATCACCTCACACAGCCAGAATGAAAGGGTTCAGCCTTTTTAGAAGGCTAAATTTTCATGTTTCTCTTGGATTTGACTGGAGGATTTCTCATGAAAGTTATAAATGTGAAACTCCTTCAAATTTGCCCTTTTGCTGTATAAGAGTCCAGCTGGTTTTGGTTTTGCTGTGTGCAGCTGCAGATACTTCCAAAGTTTAGAAAAGCATAATAACTTGGAGATATGTGCCTAAAAAGTTTATACAGACATCTAGTATGACATTTGCACGCTTTTTGTGCCACAGCTGGGAGATCTACCAAAACACTAGAAATAACTTTTTATATTGGCCCATCAATGAGAATATTCTCAGCTTTTATTGTTTTATATACATTAGGCTTAGGACTTTTAGCTTTCTGTTTTCAGATTTACCTCACCCATATTTTTAATTTTCTTCCTAATATTTGTCTTATATTTTATTTTCAGTACTATTTCTTGTAGTTTTGTGTATAGCTTCAGTATCTTACCTTTCATAACTTTTAAATAGCTATGCTATGGTGACAAGTCTTGCTGCATATGCGCTGTTAATGTAAATGTGCTATTTTGTGTTGATTAAGGTACAAAGTTCTTGAGGGCATCTGTTCAGGTTTGCATGTATAATTTCTTTTCCTAGTATGTTTTACTTAGGCCTTTTCTGAAATTATTTATTTATATACCTGTATTATATTTTTAAAATATACCTGTATTATATTGTCTTTACCTTTCTGTACAGAGAATCCCTCTGGGCTGCTTTTCTGAGAGGTCTAATTATTGTCTCTAAGACAATTACATAATTAAGTGGTTTTCATTTTCCTTCTGAATTTGGTAATTACAACAAAAACACTGAAAAGTGCTTCAGCTGCACTTGCAATATGGAGAAACTCAATCAGTAAAATAAAATGTACCTAGAAAAGAAACAAGGTTGACAAGATTCTACCTATTACCAATAAATAAAAAGATAATTTAAAAGAAATAGAAACAACAGAGCTTTCTGGAGTCTTTGGGATTGTTACTTTAAATAACAATTTTTTTGTACCTTTGATGATTGCAACAATAATGCAAAGTGATGCTTCAGTGAAAATTTATAAATGTAATTGCAGTAATTAAACTTTTCCCCAAGTATGGTAGAATAGAGTGCAGAAAGGACAGGTGTTTAATTGTTTCATGATTTTCCATATTTAATATTTTCAAGATAGATTATATTTTTTCTCTCCCTACTTCGAGCACTGCCTCAGTCACGTGTGTGTACTTTTCATGTTTTATTGAAACAGATGGCATAGCTCCTCTTTCAAGGCTCAGACAAGGGGGGCGTAGGAAATAGGGTAGGATTAAATTATTTTGAAACAAGAAGGCATCTTTCTCATATCCTATTTCTCACACACCTGTTAGTCTTTCCAGCAAGCAGTGACAGTAAACACTCAGAAACAGGGAGTGTGTTTTGGTTGTGGTGTTCTGAGAACCCTGCCCTGTTCTTCAGTGTTCTGTTCCTATGACTACCTGTTTTTCAAAAACAGAAATCTAAAAGTTATCAGCTGAGCTTGACAGAGCTCAACAGCAGTACTCCTACCAGCCACAAAGGGAGCAGATCAGGCATTTTTTCCAGCTCTATTAGAAAACCTCTCCCCCAAATCCACCAAAGTCACCCAAGGCTCAATGTTTTTGAGAATCAGGATATAAAACATGTAAACATGAGTTCAGAAGCCTGATTTTCAGCTTTTCATTGTGAAGGTGTTGGACAAGCTGAATTTGTACAGAAATATTACAAAGTCAGGATTTCCAGAATTTAAAATATGTATATATCCTCTGACGAAGATTTGGAATGCTGTAAGCAAAATGCATTTTTTCTGGCTTCTGGATTCTGTATTTATCATACATATATGTATGAAACATTATCCAGTGACCATGCAGTGCAGGACTTGTGAGTGGAACAGTAGTGGCGTGTCTGGAGGTCCAGGTGAAAGAATGCCTTAAAGCAGTTAAAACAGTCAGAACTTTCACATGTGCTTATGCTGCCAGCATCAGTGGTTGTCAGGCAAGTATTTCTGCTGTTTGATGAATTTCCATTGGATCCTGCAGAAATGTCTGTTCAAAAGCATGCCTGAGATGTTTCTATCAGAGTAGTGGCTATGAGGATTTTTAATTTTAACATCTATGTACTAACTAATACAATAGTTGCATAAAATGTTCAAGACATTTGTTTGGAGGCTCAGTCCTCACTGACTGCTGGTAAAACATTTCCCAGAGCATGGGGAATTCTCTATTTGTGTCAGTATGGTTGTGTGAATAGCATAGAACTTGATGACAGAGGAAACCTGATCAAGCAATCATTTAAAATTATCTTTCCTCATGTGAACATAGTTTGTAGAATTGAGACCTTCAGGATGTGTTTTAAAATATATTTTAAGAATGCTGTGATTCTAAAGCTATCATTCACTTCCAGATTTATGGTAAAAAAAAGTAAAAATGAAGTGCTTGCAATGTAGCATTTAAATCAATCTCTGAGTTACAGTGAAACTCAGAGTGAAACCTATCCTGGCAGTCATGAGTGTCTAACTTCTTCATGTGACCAGGGGAAGGATTAAATGGGTCAGGGGTCTCAATCAGTAAAACAAATCCTGTTTTTCCCAGAGGTTTCCAGGGACCTCCTTGGTGCATAATAGATTATTGTGAGATGCAAACCATCAGAAATTTGAGCTGCCATAATGAAATGAGTACAGTTCAGAGCTGTGCCTCTCTAACTCCATGGCTGTCACATGGCTGTGATATGTGACCCATTAGCTAGTCTGTGGTGTTCTGTTAAACAACAAAAGTGGTACTGTTTTCAGTTTCAAGGCAGGGGAGCAATCCACAAGTAACCTGAAAACATTCAGGATATTTGGCTCCAGAACCTGAGAAGTTGGTTTGAAGGACTAAGCTTGCGTGTGATTTTTTGGGGGTCCTAAACATGCATGTTTCAGGTTACATTTCATATCAGAAATTTAGTAACCACAATCAAATGTTTCTCTAGTTTACCCATAGCTACAGTTTATAGTTGTATCATAGTTTTTCTGGTAAAATGCACTTCAAATGTCAGATTTTTATTCAATATTCACAAGTCCACATTTGCCACTCAGCTTTCAGTGAGCAGCCGCTGCTGGCGGAGTGCCAAGAAGGTGTCAGCACAAATTCACATTTGAGAAGACAGAAGATCACATGGGCATGTTAAGATTCATTATTGATCAGAACTTTGTCTCCACAAATTCAGGTTATTATTTTCTCTGGAGTCAGGAGTCATACTGCTTTGATGCAGAAGTAACTTGGACCTTATCCAGCTATTGATATTTCTAAAGTGATGACCTGGCTCTAAATCTGGCTGCAATGATGCATTGCCTCACCACACAGATCTTATTACATGTGCCTGTCATTAGTAATGCTTCTGACTTCGACTTTGGAATGCCTTGAACACAGAGCCTAGTGGTTTTTGTTCTAATAGGTTCTGTGTGTAAGGCAATCCTTTTATTCTTGTATAGAGTTTCCACTGGATTGCTTGCTACTGACAATCATGCCAAAAAGTTGCTGGATGTGCAAAATGTGCTGCTTGAGGGAACTTTGCAGTACCGGAATCCTTTTATATAAAACAGGTAACCTACACTGGTTTTCACCACAAAGTTCTAAATTTAATATTAAGTTCAAAATGACATGTCATTGTTTCAAAAAATTCTAATTTTCCATATTCATAAATGTCTCTGTATTACTCAGTAGTATGATGGACTAGTAAAAATTTTTACTGCAGCACAGAGGATTCCAAAGTCAGTGGTCAGTGGGTGTCTGTTAGAGTTTGTATGAGTTGATGAAAATGTCAGTAAGGTACAAAATTAGTAATGAATCCTGGATTAGGTCTGGTGGTTTTGGCTGCCAGTGAGTGTACCACCTTCAGTTCACAGTGTGTGACAACACCTGCACCACTGCAGCAATACCTGTGTTCCTGCAGAGCTCTGGCAGTGCAGCCTCTGCAAATCCACCCATACTTTCTGCACTGTGACGCTGAAATGCAACCCAAGCACGGCCAAAGTGATGTTGCTTGGAGAACAGAAATGGTCTGAAAGCCAGGGTTCCCTTTTTTATGCACAGGTGCTACTATTAGTTCAGTGCTTGTCTGACTGCTTAGCCAGCATAGACAATGAGAGGCCAAGTGATACTCCTTTTGCAGAGCTGAGCAATATTTTAAGTAAGCTTCATGACTGGGCTAGGTGGGCTTGTCCCTTCAAGTGAAATTTTTCTCACTAAATTCAGACCCTGGCTTTACAGATGTCTATTCTAGGTCACAGCCATCTGCTTTTACTGTACGTATCTGTGTGTAGTGTACTGTTGTATGATACATTATGCAAGTGTACTACTGTAGATGTCAATGTTAACCATTGGAGATACTCATATTGACAGTTTGAATGCCATATTTCAAATTAATGCAAAATGTGACTGCATTCCAATGTGTATGTTACTTTACCATGAGTACTTTTTTTTCTATTCCCATTAATCTATTTGTGGTGAGCAAGCCAGTTCAAGAGCTTGGTCTTCAAGTTCATTAGTAACAAGAGAAATACATAGGTTTCTGAAACTAATACTGTCTTAACATTTGTCCAGCTTAACTCACTTTCAGGGATGTTATCAAAGTCTGATTTTGGAAGAAATCATTTTGATGTCATATTAATTCCATTTGGAATATATTTTATAATAAGAAAAGGACATTTTTTAGTATTTCATTATTTAAGGTTATATTCAGGCTTTCTACTATGTATGTACCTCCATATTTTTTTGTATTTTTCATTTGTCTGTATGTTTTCAGACTCTTGTTTTTTGCCATTTGCCCTGTTTTCAAGCATTTTCATAAGTCAACTAGCAGAATGATTGCTGCAAATATAGTAATTTTTGTTTATTTCTTTTGTCATGAGAAACAAAAGCCCCAAACATAATTCTAGTTTTACATACCTTCCTAAGTACATTTTGTGCATAGTATGGATTCAGTAAACTCTTTGGCCTGGTTGAAAGGACTTGCTTGTTTATTTTTCATTCATTATTTTAAATAAAGGTAGATTAATAAAATTTTGAACTTTCCACTAAAAATATTTATTAATCATGCACTTCGGTGCATAATAGGAAGAACACTGCCACTTTGGCTTTATTTTTATTTAAAAGTATTAAAATGTTATTTAGTTGAAACCTCAAGGAAACCAAATCATAGCAGTGCCTTGTCTCCCTGAGTCTTACACTTCACCCACCACAGAAATTAGAATATGGAAAAATAAAAAAAACTACTACCAATGAGATAAAACTATTACAATGCAAAGGAAGATAATTACATTGCTCAGCTATCACAAGGGCAGCGTAAAATAAAATGAAGTGACTCATCTCCCTTCACAGGCACAGCCTGCTCAAACATACACATATAATTATTTATTTGTATGGGTTTGATTCTTTAGCCAAATGTCTCTACTTTATAATGTGGTTTAACCACTTGGGGATTTTTGTTCAAAGAGATAATTTATAGTTTTATCATTGAACCACAAAAAACTGTTCTGGGCTCCAATGTAATTAAGTTGCTTGCAAGTGCTGTATATCATTGAATCTTACTCTCTATAAGTACATGAGTTCAAAGACAGCTCTCCTGCAAAGATAAGATATAATATGCAGTGATCAAGGGCTGATTTCTAGTGAAGTCATATTCCTTACCAAACAAGTGTACCAGGCAAGAGTATGCTCAAGACCTTAACATCAAAACATTTTCATATGGCGTTGAAATTTTGACTTTGATGGTAAGTGAACAACTGATTTAGACAATTTCTTAAAGGAAAGTGACTCATAATTCCTAAGTGTATTTTTGAGAGTTTGACCATGATATAATTAGCAAAATCTATAAATATTCCAATATGCAAAAATATTGTAGAGGAAGAACACTGGTAGGGAATCTTTGAATAATAAGTGTCATTGAGTTAAAAAATTTGACAAAATATGATACTCCCACTAGGTGGAGAGTCTGAAATAAGAAAGAAAGATTTTCAGGGTTGGAGATACATTTTTGTAGAGAATTTTTATGCAAACCTCCAGCTGAAGGAGGTATAACACTCTTGCCTTATAGAAAGGACTTAATGTAAATTTTGAGGTTGAACAAATAGTATTCATGCTAACTTAGTGCCTTTTCTTGTTCTTCTTTTTTTAACTGGAAGTTATTCCTGGTTTTTTGACAGTGTGTTAGTGGTTCACGTTTGCTGAAGTTACTTGGATGAATTCGGATTTTTGAATTTTCAGCCAGAGGGTTATTTACAAATTGTTTCCTTTGACAGTTTGCCCTGTTCTATTAGTTCATTCTATTGAATCTAATTAATCAGCATAAATTCCAATATGTGCAGTGCCTCTCAGTAAATGAGAGGAACCCTTTTGCTTCTCTGACTGGCATCAGGATGTACTTTGGCAAATCAAACTGCACTCCTTTGTTGAGACAAAAATGAGGAAAAAGATAAATCTAGTAAAAACAGATATTTTTTGGGATACTAGTATGAAACCCAGAAAGCTGCTGTTTAAATAGAAAATTTCCTCAGCTTTGTGAAAGTCAAACCACTGCAAATAGCAAGATTACAGAGTAAAGATAACTGTAAACAAAAAACTTGCTGACTGCTGTCATTTTTTGTCAATCTCAGCAAATATCTACTCACAGACAAGCATCATCTATTGACCCACTTCCTAGAACTGATTTTCCCTTCCCTTTTATTTTTTGCAAATCTTTTGAAAAATTACTTCAAAGGGAATGAAAAGGGTGACAGTGGTTGAACTTTCTGTAATCTAACTTGGCTGAGGAAATGTGGATGTTTGGTATGAGTTTCTGCCTCAGTTAAGGAGAGAAAAAAAGCCCTGTGAGAAATGAGTTCAGCCAGTGCCGTAATAGGTCTGTGTGACTGGTCCTTTGCGGCTACGAGTTTGTTTCTGCAAACTAGAGATGCATGATGAGCTTACTTAGATGTGAATCCTCAGTATGGATATGAGATGGTGCCAATGCCAAAAGAGATTGGGAAACTCATGGGTTCAGTACAGATGCACTGGTGCAGTCAGAGCAGCTGTGGGAAGAGGTTGAGGAGCTGAGGCTGACTCAGCTGGGAGCAGAAGTGTCTTTTGCATAGGCATATGAGGCAGCCTTCAGAAGATGGAATCAGACTCTTCACAATGAGGTAACATTCACAGGTTGAAACAAGAGCAGCTGAGATGGAATATAGGGGAAACCTTTTCACAGTCAAGCAGTCCCTTCCAGTCGGAACTGTGATCCAGTTTTACTGGAAGGTGTTACTATCCAGGCCAAGTGTGCTGTTGGGTGCATTGTTGGATCTACACTGCTGTCTTCTATCTTATGAAATCATTGAAATGCTAGAAAAGAAAGTCTTAATGCTGCTGTAAAAACCATTCACACAGTCCACCAATGGGAGATACTCTACAGTGATCTATCTGGCTGAAGCTGTTAGTTTTAAGTTCTTTTCACATAATTACAAAGGTGTGACATTACAACATGCCATTGGTTTTTTCTGTATTTGGTGTGTTTAACATTTGAACAATATTCACCACATTTCACTGTGACTTTTATGAGCTTTCTGGTAAAAATGCTGAGCCTGATCACTTTGTAGTCTTTACACCTGTAGTACCATTATTCTTTCACAGGCCAGCTGACGTAGCTGTTTGAACATAGGTATCTTGACATGTCTTGTTCTTTTCTGCTTTTCTGTTTCTTAGAGTTCCCTTATTCATCTCTGTTCAGTATTGCTGAGATAATGAGTTTAGCACCAACCCTGAAATAGGTCACAAATGAAGCAAAGCTCCTGTGGCCTCTATGAATCATATCCCTCTTAAAAAAGAAAAAATTCTACACCCAGTATTCTTAGTTCCTCACAATACAGAATTTAACCCATCACTGTTAAAAAAAAAATAAAGTCAATAGGTTAGAAATGTATCCAGAGACCTATACCTGTTGATTTTTCCATCTGGTTAAATATGCCATCTTATTTTTATGGTTTCTCCTGAGTTTCCTTGTGAGAAACCACTATGTTAATAGTTTAGCTTACAAAGATACTAAAAACAGAAGGTACAAATCTCAGACTTCAAACGAAGGAACAGAAAATGCCATCTTGAGATGAAAATCAAAGTGACAGCTTAGCTGTGAGTAGTCCATTCCCACTTTTGGAAAGATGAGATTCGGAGGACAAGTACAGTACACTCCAACAGAATCAACTTCACATAGTTTCTGACAGCTGTAGGGCTGATACAACCTGGGCAAAAAAAGAGTTTAAAAAATCTAAATGTTTAATTCAACCTTTCAGACAAAATACATTTTAATTCTTGTTTCATTGCTGTAGGGAACACAGGAAGACCTTCTTGCATATTTTTTTCAAAGGCCTGTGATGCTTGGGTTCTAGTACAACATAGTAGTTGATGAATTGCCTGGGGGGGTGAGGCTGAGTCCTGGGTCTGTGAACAAACCTGTATATTGTGCAGGGCAATTAGATCTTTTACTTGGCTGGTTTTCTGTTGCCCCTCTTGTAGCTTCCTTGTCTACTTTTATAGGAATACATTCAGGAAGGAGATGGAGTCTGGCTGCATGTTTGTTCAGACCCTCAAAGGGTCTCTAAAATGCTTGAAAATCATATTCTGGCTATTTAAAAAAACTAACTTAAGTCAGAAGGACAACCTGTGTGCTCCATGGTTTGGTGGATTTTATCAATACCAGTTCTTGATTTTATTGTCTTAATTTCTAATCAATGCAAACATGTTCCCATCATAAATGATCTGTGCTGATTTCACACTATAGAAACCAAATATTTATGAAGAAAGGCTCCAAAATAGTTAAAATATTCTTTGTATAATGGCTCAGAAGCTGAATTATGCATAGTCAGTTCTCCATTCAGTCCCTCCCTGGGAGCTGTGTTCACAGCACCATTTGCATGCTTTACGTGGCACAAGGTCTTCAGAAAGCTGCCTGTGTTAAACCTGCAGGGATTTGTTTTGCTTTGTGAGGAAGGCACAGAAATAGACATTTGGAGTTGTAAGTGGAGATTACTGACTCCATATGCAATACTGAAAGCAGATACAGACTCAAACCATGTGTACCCTTGGTTTTTGTATCCTCTGTGTGCGTCCCAGTACTACCTGAGTGTTTTTGACCTATTTCATTCTTTTATTTCTCATTGCTGCTATTACTGGGAGTTATTTGGGGCTTGCTGCAGCACCAGGGTGCAACTGCAATTTCAGGAAAAACTCCAATAAAGGAGCCAATAAAAGGTGACCTTAAGCCTAAAGGAATATGTCTGGTGGAGTGCTCACTCCTGCATTAATATTTTGGAGGGCATACTATTGATGCTACCCCTACCTTTAGGCTCAACATCTGCTGCTTTCTTTCTCTTTTGGTGGATTATCATCTGAAGAGATTCTTTGAGTCACATACTTCTTAACATGTGTGACAAAGGCCAGATATCTACCTCTGCTACACCTCTTCTCTGTGCTGCAATAGAGGTTTTTCCACCGAGCATCAGCCATGCAAAGTTAGCAGAGGAGAGTTTCTGGATGTCTGCTGGTCTCTGCTGTCCTCCAAAGATCTGTCTGAAGGCAGCATGGCTGGATGTGGGCTGTCAGACACTGGTTCCAGTCCCAGATCTGTCCTTTAAGGTGGTGCACAGCACAGCTGGCATCTCTGAAGCCCTGTGGGGCTATCAGTGGGTAGAGGTGGGAGATGGATGTCAGAAGTAATCGATGCTGGGGCTTTCTCTGAAAATTGATCCATAGCTGAGAGGACCTAAGCCTTCACTTCTGGCTGAAAAAAAAAACAATTCTCTGTCTCACAAAAAAGTGAACAAAAACTACTTTCAGCTGAGATAATGGATTGCATTTCTCTCACATCTGTGTTACTCTTTTCCAGGCAAGGTCCATGATTATGAATCTTGATTTTGAGAGGAGTGCCTCTTGAATGTACTGATGTGCATGGTGAGAAAGAGTGATATAGAACATTGAGAGATAGTTGTAGAATTATAAAATATAGCTCTAACCTAAAACTGGATCTCAGGTTTTAGTTTAGCACTTAAAACAAAATAAGGGGTTTTTTAATGCTTTCTACTTTACTGAAAGAGAATATTATGTTTGGTAGCACTGGCCATTAAAAGTTAGGGTTTGCAAGAAGAATTGAAAGAGAAAATAGCAAAAATAAAAAACCAAGCTGACAGAAATAATTGTCATTTTCAATACACATTTCTAAGACAACCTATAGCCAAGAAATGAAAAGGCATTTGAATCAGATGACAAAAAAAAATTCTTTTTGATTAGACTCTCCTCTGATGTCCTTGTGCCACCTGATAGTATTCCTTAAACCTCTTCAGTTACCTTTATGTAATGATGAGTTTGAGGCCATGGTATTGCCTTTACATCTCTTGATCTTTAAATCTGTTATAGTGACCTTTTCCAAAGGCCAGCTTAATGTCTTAATAGGGTTTCTGAAAAAAAGAGAAACAAATAGGGAGAAAACAAACAAACAACAACGATGACAACAAAAAAACCCAAACCAAACCAAACAAAAAAACCCCCCAAAACAAACAAACAAACAAAAACAACAACCAAACAAAAAAACCAGCACAACCACACACAAACACCAGCCTTAATATAAATAAGGTGCAGAATTACTGTATGGGGCAATGTGAGTGCACAATTCAGCTAGGAAATTTGAGGGGAGAAGGATCACAATGAATGAAAAAGCAATGGGATAGTGTGTGATGACCATGTTTATTACCTATAGAAGGTTTTTCCTAGCATAACTAATGTTTAATTTTTAGACAGCCAAGTGCTTGACATTACAAAATGCACCATTCACCATGGAATTTGCCAGGTAAACTGAATTTTCTTATGCTAGGTGTCTGCCACAGTCTGGGGATTTTCTTTGTCTTCATATGGTTTAGCTGGTTTTGTAAAAGTTGTTCTCTTTGCCTATTGTTTAAAAATCCATCCATGCTTGAACATGTTAGAAATCAAGTAAAATTGTTTTCTTGAGCCCTGCCAGACATTAAAGTACCAGGATGAGGAGGAAGGGAAGGGAGGGGATGAAATGAATATCTGTTTAAATATTTTTCTTGTTCTCTATTATACACATGGGAAGAAAGCCATTCAAGTTGGATGCCAATGGCTCAGAGATCTGATCTAAATAAGTGTGAGGAAAAGATGAGAAATGGAGACTAGACTAGAAACTGAGGCTCTTGCTGCAGCAAAAAAAGGAAAAGGCTACTTTTGAATGCTGGCACTTGCTGAGAAGGGAAGGACAGACAGGTAATTGGGAAGGAAAGGCACATGATACTGGGAATCAGTGATGAGGAGAAACAGATACCATACAGATCAACCCTTGGTGGAAAACAAAGGTGAACATATGCTTAAAATTGGTGAAGTAATGCTTGATCCCATGGAATTATGGTGTCTTATTATATTTCCTTAACCCTTTTGATTTTAAATTGTACAGTTAATGGTCTTTTAAAGGCATTTAATAAGTATAGCCTCTCCACACACGGCACTTTAGAAGAGCCATGTTTTGTGGGGTTTTACCCATATGTAACTGAATTGTCCCATCTGTCCACTTGCATCATCTGAACTGTAATACCTGGAGTGATATTTTCTACCATAATACACAGCTGAGAGGAAAGAAAATATTCCTAAGTGTTGGCAGTGGTAAGAGCTCTACAGAAAAGTGTTTTAACAAAACCATTCCTGAAGAAAACGGATATTCCCTTCTATTTTAATATAATAAAAGAACATTATAAAATCATTAAATTATTAGAAGTACATTTTGGAAAGAAACCTTAATGATTTAAAAAGAAGGGCGGAAGAAATATCACAGCAGCCTTTATAATCTCAAATAAAATACAGTGACTAACAGATAAGAATGTGATGAACTCTTCTGGCAACAGAAATCCATAAAAAACTCAGAAACAGATGATGTAATTTGTTCAGTTCATCCATGTTAATAAAGACCTCATTTGTTTCATTATTAAGATTTTTTAAATTGGTTCAAATATGCCATTTGTTTTGACTTTGTTTCACATGCTTAACTGCCAAAGGGTGTCTCAAAGTTCCATTCATTCAGAGAAGAGAAAAAGTCTTCAGAAATAACTTCTCAGTTTTTTCAGTGGCAGTATTTGAGAAATCTGGGTACAATGGGACAGGAAAGTTGAAAACCCAAGACCTCACTATGCTTCTTTCACTCAAATTCAGTCATCTTGTCTGAGGAGGGATTCCTGAATTCTGATTAACCAAATCAAAAAAGGTCATTTTTTGGAAAATCTGGCTTATTGCTGTACATTCTGAAGTATCTTCTGAAAAATAGCTTTACTCCATTTGTTTAGTGCATTACCCTTGAAATAAAGAGCTGAAGAATAAGCAATCCATTTCTGTACAAAAAACCTTGATGTTTCCATAACTTTCCCTGCAATGCTCAATCATTTTAATTTTTTGCCACTGTTTCCTTGTATTTCAGAGTTTAATTCAAGTATTGCTGCAGGCTTCAGAGCTTACCAATAAAACCCTTCTTTGAAGATGTACATTTTCCTGTGCTGGATACTCACAGCACTGAATACCTTCTGTGGTCCCCAGGTGGAACCATTATTGAACTTCTTCCACTGAACTTCCAAAATTCTTCAGTTGAACTTTGGGCCTTTTCTAGCCCAAACCTTGAATAGCTTCTTACAAAACCACTGGTAACCAAGGGGTTAGCAAACATAGGGCTAGCAAACTCTACCTGGTTTATGGCAACTGCCTTACTAGTGTTTACTTTTCCTGGTGACATCACTGATAAAGAATTTCCACTTAATTTAAACCAGGTACAAACCCCTTTTCTATAAGTAAACCACATTCTCCATTTAAGTCTCCTGTGTAGCTCTCTGGTGGTAGTGTCAGGCAAGAATCATTTGCAGGCCTCACTTCCAGCTCAGCTCTGAGATTCCTGATGCCTCAGTTGAACCCTTTACGTTGTTTAATGCTCATTATTTCATGTGGACAATGGAAAGGGTAACTTATCTTTCCCCCTGTGTCTTACACTGAGGGCTCATTGTAGAAGTGATCATTTGTAAAAGATGTCAGAGATCACTTCTTGTACATCTCACAGATTTTATCTCTGGTCTCTATTGTGGCTTTTGCTGTTTAGAGATAGAAGTGTCATCTTCACCTTTTTTTTAACCAAAATATAATGTGCTGAGCTCAGAAGTACTAGATATCTTTATTACTAAGAAAATAATTTCATTATTATACTTGCAGATCCAATGGTTCAGTCACTGTGAGACTAAAAAGTAAAAGTACTGTGAAGTACTGTACAGCATATCCCATTCTTCTCTTTGAAGAAATCAATATGTCTGTACTTCCTTGACCCAGTGACTTTTTTTGGGTTTTTTTGCATTCAGCCTTGTGTATACATCCAGAGACAAAACCCATATTATTCACAGCCACCTTGGTACTTGTTAGTGTGAGGAGAAAACCTGTGTAATTCCAGCCACCAACACTAACACAAGAAAATAAGAGAAAAGCAATGTTGTGTATTAATCTTATTAAACTGCAAATTGCTTTCTCAGCAATCAGAGCTGTACACTGATGCAAATCAGATGCTTATGTAATGCTTTATGCAAGGATGGTGACAAGAGCTGCAGTGATAAAAATACTCTTGCTGTGTTCAGACTGTGTTGCCCTTTCACTTTGAAAAAAACCCACTGGCTAATTAACTGCTTGAAATGGATAATTCTAAAGTGGCCCAAGAGTCAAACAGATCTCTGTACTATGCTGATGTTTCATCTAATTCTTTTTTGTTGGGTTTCTTGTTCTGATGGGATGAACAGCTCCTTTTCCATGCCACATCTTGGGACAGCTCTCTCATACTGGATGCACACTCGTGCATTGTGCAGTGACACATGGCTAAGATTAGGATGTGATCTTTAGCTGGCATGATGATGAAAAGGCAGCTTCTAATCTAAGACATGTGCTCCTGCATCACTATGCATCCTATGTTAATACAAATTATAGCATTTATGTCTGGCCATGATGTAGTAGCTCTTTTTCAACAGAGCCATGTCAGGAATCGGATTTGAATCTAATCTTAGTGCCTATAGTTAGTTAGTATCAAAATAAGCATATGTATACTAAACACATCCAATACTGGTTTAAATCTCTAAAGAGATTTTCTTTTTCTCGTATTTTTTTCCTTCTCCCTTATCCCTTTGCAAAGGGGTAGTCGCTGGCAGATGTGCCAAAGAGCACATCAAATATTAAAGACTTTCTTGAAAATCAATTTATTTAGAACTAATAAATGTGATATCCTAATAGAACCTGTGTTAGAAAAATTTAGTGTCCAACAACATTGTAAAAATGTAGTGTGAACTTTTTCCCTTTCAGATGTTCAGTGGTATTGATGACAGAGATGGTAGAACTGCTGTAACCAACTGATTAGAGATATAAAGATATATCTTAGTAACTCTTCATTGTTAAATGACATGCATAAGCATCAAAGCTGGCTCAGTCAGCCATTTTTTCGAACTCATTGTTTTGTCCATGTTTCTTCTCTTAATCTTACCATAATATTAGATAAGGCAAGCAACATTTAATGCAGAATGAATTCAGTCAAAGTTAGTAGCAAATTGAAATAAAAGCTTATTTGAAGTTTTGTGGTAATAGCAGAAATAGACTATATTGAGTTTGGGGAAATAACACTGAGAATATTTTTATACTAAAAAGAATGTTTATAAGAATAGTAATCTGTAGGATTATTTTAGTACCTGTAGCATGCTCATTTTCAATACAATTTTTTTAGAGCAGTGTGAAATTGCTGTTTAAATAGTATATAGCTAAGGCCAAGTCGTGAACAGGGCAGAATACAAGATGGTAAAGAAGGAATTATATCAGTAATTTGGATGATCTTTTCCTTCCTCCATATTTCTCCTGGATTCACCAAAAGCAAGAGTGCAGAGTTCTTTGGATGCAAAGAGTGATAAATGAAGCACCAATAGCTACACAAAGCCAGGAGAGGAAACAGGAGAAAGAGGACAAAAGAAACAACAATGGTTGAAAAAGTACCAGGTATATTTGTCCAAAAGTTTATATTATCCATATAGTCAGTGGTACAATATTGTGAATATTTGCATCATACTGAGATCATGCTGTGTTGGCTATTTTTAAAGCACAAAGAAATAAGAATTTGTATCTGGAATATTCTGAGCATTTGAGACAGAGAGGGTTTGGAAGAAAAGCAGGTGTCTAATATACTGTAGATTCTGCATTTGATTGTGGTACTGATCTGGTTTAGATTGTGGTCTGACTGCTGGCCAGAAACAATATTTTTTAAGTGTCTATTTATATGTGAAATGGTTCACCCTATGTCAGAATTCTGATAAGTGGCAGAGCCAGGAATAAACCCAAGTTACCTGGGAAACTAGTTTGTTTCCTTATCCTGAGGTTAACTTCCCACATATATTGTTGTCATTAATTAGCTGAATGAAATCCTTTCCTACCACTCTTCATTTTAGATATTTGGGGGCAATAATTGTTTTTCCACATGATCTGACTTCCCGTGGTTGTTCCAGTATATTAACACTCTCACCACATAATGAAATCTCTTTCCCACAGGAGAGCTTTGTGTAAAATATTGAAAAACAACCTAAAAAGAAATGGTAAGTAAAAACTTGGTAACAGCTGTCTTATGTCAAATGCATCCTCTAACTCATAGTGCCATAAATAAAAATAAAACATTGATGGGAATTATGTCTTTCAAGACTGCTTCTATTATAGGTGAAAATTGTATGGAAGGCAGTCAAAAACTAAAGAAGACATTCTAACCTTTTCTACTACAATTGTAGGTTCAATGGAATTTAGAGACTGATGTAGCATTTGTCTCCTTTTGTATTTAATAAAAGATGAAAAATAGATTTGCTTTCTAACGTGAAATATATTCAATAGTGGGATGCATCTCAGCATAAGATACCATTGTGTATAGCTGTTCTTTTTGGTATGCTATTGCTCAATCCATGGCTACCTGGAATAGATTGGAAAAAGTACACAAGTAGATACAGAAGGTTTCTGTATTCATGTCTGGAAATGGGAGGTAAGTAAGTACCGAAGGCATGGCAAAAATGCTCTTTCTGCATTATTTTGCAAGGCTGCTTTTTTTCTGGTAGGGAGAAAAAGAGGTTATCCTGGGAGAAGCCCAGGCTCAAAAACTGGAGTTTAGCTCTGCTGCCTTACAGAACCATATGAGCTAAAACCACAACTTGATCTCCTGCTTCAGAAACAAGAAAGGGTATTTGGGACACTGATTGGCACCAACATTGATTCCTCTCTGTAGTCACTTATTCCAGCTGGGTATCTCAGGTGGAGCTGAGATGTGGCCAGGAGAGGAGACGTCATAAATTAAGATTTTGTGTCCATTGGTTATAAGCATTTCTCCAGTATCACTTTTACTTCCTGTTTGGAAAATCAAGATGCAATATTTTGCTTGGGACAAATTTCACATTGCCAAGTCAAAGCTTTTGTTTTTAACTCTGCTGCTTCAGCATTTGATTTTCCAAGTCAGGGGGTTACTTTGCACTCTGGGATCAAGGAAGATGTTTTGCTCTGATATCTGGAATGATTCTTCATGAATTTATATGTTCGCAGATGAAACCCTGTCACATATTCATTTGTCATGGCACTGCTGTCAGTAATACAACATTGACTGGCAAGAGGTTTCTCCTAATTTTCAGGAAAATTTTGACCCCCAAAAGGATTAACTTTATCTCTAGTTTCCTCACAGCTTCAAGAGTTTCATAAAATGGATTCTAATTTTTAATGTGCTTTTCTGTTATTATAGCTCCTTCTGTCCTCAGAATAAATTTATAAATTTATAAATTAATGCTTATAAATTAAATTTATAAATTTATGCTGTTGCTGTTACTCATTATCCACAGACAGAAACGAGAGCTGACCATGGCACAAGATTAATCCATTCCCATTCCAGCATTTTTAGCTTAACATGAATGGAAGACAGCAGCATGTTCCCTTGTTCAGGCTGTGACAGGAATGAGTAGTGGGACAAGGAGGCTCAGTTTCCTTCTAGAGATATGTTTTGAAGTGTTTAAAGTCATGAAAATCTCAACCAATTTATAGTTTTAGATTTTAGATTAAGATTTATACAATGTTTTTCTAAATTACCATTTTTTTAACCTAAATATTAACCAGGGGAAAAGCTAAATACACTTTTCTTTTCACTGCATCTTGATCCTACAAGAAACTGGAAAATTGCTTGTGAAAATAGTAAAGGTGACAGCATACAGAAAAGATACCCAGCACACGGAGACATTCACACACAATCCACAAAGCTTTCCCTTCTCCAATATAATTTGTTGGTGGTGTTTATGATAACAATTGCCAGAGCTAAATTGAAAAAGAATTCATTGTGTGAACTTGGTCCAATATGTGAGCATAATTGTAAGGATTTTTGTATGTCTGCACCATCTCCAGATCATTCCATCACAGTTTGAAAATTTCCCTGAGAAGGAAAAATTATATTCCTAACTTATAGTTGCTGCTACTTCAAAAGTGTTGTCCTAGGTTTCTTGTTCCTTGGCCATCATCATGGCATATGCCAATATCTGGTGACAGTCCAATCCACACAGCTCAGCTCTGTTCCCTTCACATATTGCATGTTTCTGTGGTGCTCTTTCAAGAGCATTACATAAAATGAGCTGATAGAAAGACATATGATAATAAGCATACATGCCTTGGGCTTTGTGGTTGTCAAATGTCATGCTTACACAGAGAGCGTTGTTTGAAGTCAGCAGTCTCAATAACCCATTATAGCTTTGTTTACTCAGGGGCACACAATAAGTCCCAGTTTCAACTCCCAGTCAAACACTTCTCTGCTGAAACAGTCCCCCATCTCACACTCAGGCTGCCATTTACCTCACAGACCTTATTTCAGGACATATTTTTCATAAGATAAGATTGCCAGCCCAAAGCCATTTTGTGACTCAAGGGCACAATTATTTCATACTTTGGTCTTGGGTTAAGTACCCTGAAGTACCATGTTTCTATTGCTCTGGATCGAGGGAGCACAGTAGGTGCCGTGCTCTGCCATGCAGAAAGTAACTGTGAGACTCTGCAGTAGCCACATTTCCAGAACTGCAGAGGCTGAAAGACAGGAGAACCTCAGAAATGGTTGTGGGAAGAGTGAATTGTGTGGAATAATTTTGCTGAAGGACTTATGCAAGAGATTCTCACATATGGAAGGGGGGAGGAAGGAAAAACAGAAATTAAGCAATCAAGCTCCTTTGTTTCTTCACCCTTCCTATTTTCAGCATAAAATACAGTCAGCAGTAAAAAAGACAGGTAAGAAAAAGTTCAGTTTTGTGCTGCTTTATACTCTGAATTTCAGTCCAGGTATGAGACTGTCTCTCCTCTGCTTATGCTAGTAACTGTTTCAGTTGAGTCCGAAGTCAGCTGCAGTTTCAAAAGTTTTGGTCAAAAACATTCTCATAACTGCACTGACATGGGTTTCAGGACATTTTTGGCATTCTATCCTACAATTCTAGGAACTGTAAAGAGGCAATTGGCAATTAAAACCTTAGCAGAATTATCTCAACCTCAGACGATGTTTAGTGTGGGTTCAGACCAGGTTTCAGACAAAGGTACTATTTTTATTTAGTAAGAGTTGGGTTTATTCTCCCTGTAATTTGGACATTGACTAGAGCTGGTTTTCAATAGCAATATGCTAGATGTTAAATGAATTTTATTCAGGTTATGAATTTTTGCAACCTTGATCTTATGTTTGATGGTAATTTGTAGTTTCTTCATTTTCATAATTAAGTTTTAATTCTGTTAGCTACTAAAGGAAATACTTAGCTGTGTGGGGTTTGGGGAGTGGGTTTTTTTCTTTAATTTTATTAAGGTGCAAACTGAATTAATGTTCTTCCCTCTAAGAAAATTGGAAAAGCAGGGGAAAAAACCCTCTTCTCATACTCAGCTGGATTCTATTAGGAGGGAAGCATTTATGGGACTGCCTGTGGTGGTCCTTGGGGACATGGCATCTGGTCACTTAAATCATAGATGACCTCTTTCTTGGGAGTGCTTCACAATTATGTTTTAGGAGTACATTTGCCTGCAGTTGTGTTTTCACATCTTGTCTGTTTTGAAAATCTTCTGTTTTGTATCTCTAGTAAAAGTTTTCCCTCTTAGTAGCTTCTTTTCAGTGTTGAGTATAACAGAGAATCTTGTAAAGCTTTTGCCATTTTCAAGCAAAATGAAATTAAGCAGGTAATAGGAAACCCCATGCCAAAGCAATTTCCCTGGACAGTCGTGACTGGCACTGTGAGCACCTTTCCTCCTAGCCCACTGGGCATGCTGTAATTGCTCCTGTTGCACAGTCTGCCTCTTTCATCATGTTCCCTCCTTATTTTCTCTGAAAGACAGCTATTTGCCTCTTTTATTCCTGCTCTGCTCCTGATCTCTTTTTCTGGGCCATGATTGAAACTGAGCCACATTAATGATGCAGTAATTTTCCTACACACTTTTTTTTTCATTAGAGGTCATGATCTTAGTTCTTCTGTTTGCTGAGCATCATTGCCATTTCTGTCTTCTTCTTTTTTCCTACATTTGTCTTCTTCGCTTGTGTTATCACTAGAAATTCCACGTAATACTGAGTTTTCTGTGTAGTTATGTGGGTTTTTAAACATCCAGTTTGAATGGGACCCTTCTACACTGAGTGTAGAATTTAATGCTCATTTTTAATGCTGTTGACTTTGACTCTGTGCATAGAGATGAACATAGCAAGAGACATGGCCTGTCCAAGAAGCAGTACAAGCAGATGTATAGAGCATACAAAACTCGGGAGATAAGCAAAGGATGTAGCTCATTCCATTACAAAAAATAGTAGTGTTTGTTTTTTTTTTGTTTTTGTTTTTTTTTTTTTTTTGAGGTATTTCCATTTAATTTCTTCTTTGACTGTCTTAAAATGTTCGGAGTCTGTGTGTGTCAGGGAATCTGAATTGCAAGATAGAAAACACTTGGAATGTAAAGATTATTCGAATTTATGCCACAGACATACAGCTGCAAAGTAGTCTTCTGTTGCCATCAAGACATTTCAAATGGCAAAGTAGTCCAGCAAGATGTCTTTATAAAAATAAAAAGCTTCTCCAGGCTAGGCAATCAAAAAGACTATATTTCCAAACTACTGGAGAACCTCTTCCTCTTTATAAATGGGTGTGTCCTACTGAATAAAACCAAAAGCCAAGGCAATTTTGTCGCCTGACAATGATGGAACCCAGAGCAGCTGCCTGCAGAACAAGCCAAGAGAAGACTTGCAGTCTGCTGTGGACTGTTTTGCCAGCCCCTAGTGGTTTGCAGCCCATTCCCTGTCTTTGTATTCCCATGACTTGCCACTGCCAGCTAAATGACCAGACATTTCTGGCATGGATGTAAATCCATAACAGCTTAGAGAGCAGGGAATGCTGAGGGACAGTGCATCTCATTCCTTTGCCACCAACAAGAGATGAATTTGCTTGCTCTGTTTGGGGATGGCAGATGACCTTGGAGTCTCCTCTTGAGTGAAATGTTTTATGAGCATATAACATGATGCAGTGCCCCATACATCAGTGAAAATAAACACTATTTGGGAGGCCATGTGTATATTGCATGTATAGTTCACCATCTTTTGAAAAGGTATTTCTTTGATTGCTGACTATCCAGCAGGAAAAATGTTTATTTGCCTCTTTCTGGAAGAGTACTGAGGACAAGAAGAGTTATTTTAAAATAAACTAAATCACCATGATGCTGGGTTGATATTGACTCTTTCTGTAAAACATAAGCCTAATTCCTGTTTCTGTTAGGGGGACCACAGTTTGGCTGTGTGTCACAGCTCACTGGGTGTGACATTCTGAGAAAAACACCCGCTCCACTCCTCGCAGTCATTTTTTAAAAACAATTTGCACTTTATTTCCGTGCCACCAAGGGATCACACATCAGCCAACAAAGTCAAGTAGCTGGAATGAATCAATGGCTGGCTTACCTCCCAAGGTCTGTCACCTACTTTTATTACTGCTGACAGTGGAGGTACCAGTTACAGAGCAGAGTGAGATGACCAATTTGTAGATAACACTAGATTTCACACACTAGCTGAGCCTACTGGGACACAGTTTCCTTTAGAGTCATTATAGCATCAAAGAACTTCCAGCAAAAACTTGCAAAGAAGCTTCCCAGTTTTATCTGCCACATGAAGCCTCAGGAATGCTTTCCTAAACAGCTGGATAAAGCAACAATAAGAGAAACAAAACTAGCAGGTATATACAAAAAGCAGTGTCTCACAGAAACATGCTTTTTAGCAACCAGAAGCAAAAACCCAACATAAACACATAAAGTGGCTATAAGGCATGTGGTAGTGGGATATAGTATCACATTTTCCATCCTCTTTAGGGAAGGCCACACATACTGTCTGTGAATGGGAAGCAGCTGGGAAGTAATCTTTACCAGCCTGAAACATATACTAGTAATCTTCAAAGTAAGCTATATTTTGAAATTACACTACTTGAACTGACAAGTGGAAAGATATTTAATATGAAGAGTTCAATTATGAAAGGATTTCAAGATAAAAAATAAAAGTTTCATCTTAGCTCATTATTCTCTTATATGAGAACATAAATACTTGTTAAGGATAGTTGAAGACTACATCTACTTTAAAAACTGTAGTTCAATGGCTTTATGTGGTCCTATTGAAAGCAGCACTAAATCCTATGTCATGTCTCTGCATAGTCTTCCATCAGCTCCTCTGAGTGTGAAAATCTGTCAGAACTTCTGTAATTTCAGCCATTTTTTCATAATTTACTGTATTTTGTAACTCTTTATGACTTGCACTCAGCTTTGTTTCCTGCTTGTTCTCTAGGTCTCATGATCTGTTTGCTTCTGAAGATTTAAAATTATTTTGGAGTTCTAGTCCTGAGAATTAGTGGGGAAAGAAATTTTGTTCAAATATTAGTACAAACTTATTCAGTCCCCTTGCTGGCCATGACTTGAGAGTTTGTTTTAGTCCCACATGTTTTAGATGGATGAATGGTGTGTGTGTGTGAATTAACAGCACTTTAGTGTTGACTTTAGTGTTAGAAATCAGATGAAGAATGCTCAACCAGGGTAAGTAAAAAAAATCCTACAAAATCACTGAGCTTTTTAATAATACCTTTGACAATGGTGCTGTATTTTTAAGAGACTTTGTACTTTGATGTGAATTGCATCATTTCAAGTTCAAGGAGAAATAATGTCTGCATGTTAGTGCAGCTACTTTTCCTAAATATGGAAATTTGAAGGATCTAAGGTGAAAGTGTCTATCATTCTTCAATCCACAAGTCCATTGGTTGTTTACCTTATCCTGGATTTAGCAAGAATGGCTTTAAAATAATGCTTGCAAACACAGAAAGAAAGAGTGGCTGTGACTGCAGCTGGCACAGCCTTTGGATGATTTGTCAGAGAGGGATAGAGACAAGCTTTGAGCCTTGCCTTTGGTATTACTCAAAGCTGGACAATCTGAAGGGCATGAGGAATAGTGATGAGGCTTTTGTGAAGGGCAGGGGACAGAGCTTGGGAGCACCTCAGTTCACTACTGATAGACATTGCAATACTCCATGGAAAGGATGTCATCATCATCCTCTGCCAACTCTGAGTTCCAAATTTTGCACAGGATGTTTACCTTCCCTTTTTCTTTCACCTATAGTTGTTGCATTACCTGTCTTCTGCCTTCCATACAGTTGGCCTTGGACTTGAGAGGAAACTTCCTGTGATATCTGAATATTAGTCAAAATCCATCCAAAACCACAGTTTGTATACCATTTGGATAACCTTGGGCTTTTGCAGAGTTTTTACTACCCATTGTATAGACTCAATTTTAAAGCACAGTGCTTCTTTAAATGAATTTTAGAACTAAAATCCATGCCAGCTTTCTTATTGAGGGGTAGATAAGAGGTTTGCTCATTTCCTAGTGAAAATTCATTTTTACTGCTTGACTTGATGATTTGAAAAGGAAAATAATTTAAAATACCAGTAGTGTAGATAATTAGGCAGTCTGAGTTCAGGAGCAGGTTCTCAGCATTGGACAGAGTATTGTTTAAATGCGACGGATGACAATGACTAAGGCAAATAATTGATATCCTCTTTAGAGTTTTTCATTTGTAGCCCTGCATTCTCCTAGGATACTGCCAGGTGCATACTAATGAGGAATTGCTAATAACTGGGGGGAGGGGGTGAGTATATGGAGCTGTGAAGGCAGGAGTAGGTACAGAAAATAATTTTTGAGCAGTCCATATCTGGTTTGAAGCATCAGAAGTTTTATTTTACATAAACTGTAATTTCCTGGGAAACACGGCATACCCATTTATAATTTTTCATCATTCTGATGAATGGTCAGATTCTCAGGCTTCTTTTGGTTTTTGGCATTTGTGTTATACTCAGCCAATCCTTCTTTACTGGGTACCTAACCCTTATCATGCAGACACACTTTTATATACATATTTGTTCATACTAGAAAAGCACATAGATATTTAAACTCTTTACCACATGTTTTAAGATTACAAGATGACTTCACACAGAGTAAATTACTTTCTGAAATTTCTGAGTTTAATATGGATAAAGGTTTCTTTCGACAACGTGCCTTTGCTGTTGTAATGTATGTGTATAGAGCCAGCCCAATGATAAGCATAAGGTTATAAATTTTAAGGTAAATCTATTGCTGAACAACATCAAGGTCTCCCATGCAAAAATCTTGAACAACACTCTAGGAGCTCCAAGAGGGTCCAAAATTTACAATTATTTACAGTCCTGAAGATGAGAATGGTGTTTCAACTAGAAATTTCACTATGCAAATATGTGCTCTTCCAGAACAGAATAATTAGAAAGAACTTCAAAGCTGTTTTAAACTGAATCCAGATATCTTCTGGATGCCCTCAACAGTGAAAGAGCAGAAACTGCATAGGAATTCACACACTGGAAAGAAATAAAAAACCCCAAAGACATGGCCTAATTGGAAATTCAGTCTAACATATCAGAAGCTGCCTTCAGTTCTTTGCATGCTGTCTCCAAGCAATACATTTTGTTGGTGTCTACAAGAAACTGGGGGTCATTCTGTGCCCTCAGAATGGGCATCTCCAAGGGAAATTAGTACTTGCTTTGCTTAGGGAACAAATAAAAAGTTTGCAGAATGTTCCATGGAGTTCAATCTGGGCAATAACCTGTCAGAGAAAAAAATTTAAACAGCACTGAAAAGATCTCTGATGCTGAATTCACATTTTAATTAACTTTGCAGAATCATAGTGATTTAAAAAATAGTACTTTCTAACTAGCTCTTACAATGCTCTTGATATTTTTTTAAAGGATACTATTTTATTGGTGGGACTAATATTACACAAATGCCTGCCCCAGATTCTTGTCCCAGAAGCATGGAACCTGTGCTCAGTGCATTTGGAGCAGAGCTTCATTCCACCATACACTGAACAATATGGCTACAGATGTTAGAATTCATCACACAGCCCTTGAAGCATGGCTGTCAAGAGTCTAGAGACCCTTTAGAGATAAAACAAGAGAAAGACATGATTTTTCTCATCTTTAAGTAGATAAATCCCATTAATAATTCCATAAGAGTTCACATTTCTCTCAATTTTATATAAAATTGGCTCATAAAGGAGACATCTGGACCATAGATACTGAAACTCTTGTGAAATCAATCTCACTCAGACTGTCTTGTCATGTTGGCATATCACATAGCCTCAGTAACATTTGTAAAATACACAAGAGGAGTTTTGGGATAGCAGCACTGACAACAGGAATATGCTGAAGTACTAAGTTAATAAAGTTGTTAACAGCCTTATGAACGCAATGAATTAATGATTACCTTGAAATTAGTACCCTAAATATATATCCAGCTCATGGTATAACTTAAAAATATATTAATTGAAAGGTCAATATTCTTGTTTTCATTTGCCTTTTCATATGAGAACACAGGGGGTGAGGAAAATTAACAATATTTTTTGGTGTTGATGTTGATGAAAAATGGAGAAATAGCAATAATGACTCTTCAACTTCCATAAATTTTTTTCACTGTGTTTGAATTCATTGTGATTAGGTAAACAATATTTAGGAGTGTTAAGAAAAAGTATAAAGGAGAACAACTGTCTGTGACTACAAAATCGAGGGTGCTTTTCCATTTATATCTAAGCTCTATTTTTGCAGGTAAAATTACTATAAAGACACTATAAAGGTGTCTCTTTTTTTGGAGTTCTCTCTGTACAAATGTGTAAATTTAGTCTGTACCTTTGACAGGAATGTCACCAGCTTTTTAAATTTTGATTCTTGGATTTAATCTTTTGATGTTGAATCACTATACTGAGAGAAAAAGACAAATCCAAGGTGACAAATAAGCCACAAGGCCTCACCTAAAGTGAGTCTTCTCACTAAATTAAAACCAAAGTGATACCACCCCTCACCCTCAACCATCATGAATTACACCACAAATTTGACTTTCCTGACTCAGCTTGGGTCATTTTGCATCCTCATATTTCCTTAAGCTTCATATAGTTTGATTTCCTTTCTACTGTCTGGAAAGAGAGAAGAAAGAATCATATTTCTGCATAAATTCTTTTCTGGATTCTGGAGATTTGTTTAATAAATTACATAAAGAGATACTCAAAGAATACCTTGTCCACAGTTTTTTGGCCTGAACCACTGACAACTTTGGTTTTTTCTTGATTTTTCTGCTTGAAAAATGTTGGATTTTTAGTTCCACAGAACGGCACATGTCAAATGACTCCATCAGTAGCAGAGAATAGTTCATGTTTTGCTTTGAGATCTCAAGATTAATTTGGGACTACCAGTTCTGTGAGAACCCAAGCTATGTCTTGCCCGTGTGGCTTGTCTGCACTGCTGCCATGCCACCCCTGGCACAGAGGGCATGGCAGCAGTGCAGACACAGCCCAGGGCAGAGCCCAGGAGGGAGCTGCCTGCACAGCCCTGCTCACCTCTGAGAGATGGGCCTGGACAGTGGCGGGGATCACAGGACATCAGGGTTGTGGTGTACAGCACATCTCACCCACAGTCCAGATTTTGCCTGATCCTGGGGAGTCTTTCACTTTATGGGTGTAAGTGATGTTTTGGATCACACTGCAGATCTCTGCACAGACAATACGGAGCCACAGAAGATGCTTTCCTTTCATGTGAGATGATGGCTACCCAAGGCTATAATTCAGCTGTGCAGCCTGAACAGATAGCAGGCTACAATGAATCTCATACCTCTCAGAGACTTTTTTTTTTTGTTGTTGTAAAACAATATATCACACACTGGTGAGTAAAATTAGTCACCCATAAATCCCACAATATAAATCACTCATGGGAAGTGTTAAAACATATAGCTGGAAACATCAGTATTCCATCTGAGGTAATTGAATTAGTTAATAAATAAAAGAAATATGTGTGACCCTTATTGATTTTTTTCCTCAGGAGAGGACAGGAGAGAGAGAGAGGAGAGAGAGGCAGAGAAAGAGGGAGAGGTTTTTGGCAGACTCCAAGCGGGAGCACGTCACAAGGGCAGCAGTAAGGAACAAGATCCATATGACCTAAATAAAATATAGGAAGTTAAAGAATCTGATCACAAGCTTGCTCTGCTGAATGTGTAACAAGATAGTCCCAACTTAAAACCACAAGTCTTCTAGGTTTTGGTAATCACCACTAGTGAATTCACTCTGTTCTATTTACAACATACTTAATTAGCTCATACAGGTTGTATCTGTGCTGCAAAGTGGGTACACTTGGAGCCGTGCCCTGCAGTCCTGTCTGCTGACTGAAATCTCTTGGAGTATATCAAAGCCCCATGGGCATCCAAATTTCCCACTAGAGGACACTGGGATACATGGGGATGTACTGCAGCTGGAATTCACAAAGAGAATTCAGAGACCCACACATTGCCCCATGGCTTAAGCCCAGCTACTGCATCATGTGAAATAATTTTCACTATTCTTTTGTTGCTTCTTCCAACATTTTAGATACAATTTATATATCACATGTGTACACTCAGTAATGAGAATAGAAACTTAAAATGATGCAATTATTTTTGGAAGTCACTCCATTCTGCATCTGGAGTTTGGAGAAATATGCACGTTTGTGAGTGTATTCAAAATATAACATGGTCAGACCTCTTGTAAGTTAAGTTGATATGACAACCCATCATGATGGAAATATTCTGGAATCTGCATTACCTTTTGTTAAAAGAAAAGACAGACAACTTAATTTCTGTAATACAAGGAATTTTCTGACTAGGAGGCTGAATTTGAGTGGCAAATCCCATTTTCTCCTACTAACAGATGTTCTCTGCATTCCAACTGAAGAAATTAAAACTTAGACTAGTAAAAACTGCAGTTTCTGGTAGAGATTTGATAAGGACTATACACTGCACTGATCAATTCTAAAACATATTTTAAAAAACTCCTTTCTTGTTCTGCTTTCTTCTCAACTTCCTGTTTATTCCATTCATTATTTAAACTGTCTTTTCATATGGGATTCGCCTAGCTTTAGCAATGTAGAAGTTAAAAGTCTTGTCTAAGGGACAGTCAATGAAAAGTAACAAAAACTTTCTGAGGGTGATAACAGTTTATCCTAAAAAAGGTCTTAGCCAGGTTGGAATTATTTGCTCTCTGGAAGTGGGCTACCCACTCACCTGTCACAGGAAATGCAGTCATCAAATTTGGGTGCAGAAGCCCAGCTACTATATAGGGAAAGGTAATTGAATCAGGTCTGTGGAGTAGAAACTGTTTGGGAAAGAAATTCTTGGCCACAATTTAACACTTCCAGATATTCCTGTACATACCTGTGGGACTTTAAAAAAGAAACCAACAAACGATCAACAAAACAAAAAACCCAAACAAATAAACAAACAACCCCCCCAACAAAACATATAAGCAGAAAAACACACAAAAAACTCAACCATTCCAAACCAATAAACCTCCTAAAATGATACAAACATGTCTGGTTTCTACCAGAAATTTTCTGTTAACATCTTCTTGAGTTATCTTGAGAGTCTTGGAAAAGCTGTCCTTTTATATCCAGATGGTTGAACAAGGCATCAAGCTATTGGGCCTACTTAAGACCTGCTGGAGCTACTGAGAAGTCCAAACATTAAACTTCCACTGTACTGCACAGTCTCTGTGAGCTAGAGCTCTTTTTATAGAAAAGAAGTTGAAGTTTACGGTGTGCATATCTGATTATTTTAATCTATAATTATTTTTATGTAAGAGTGACACTAGAGATTTTGTATTGTTACTTAAAGCAGCTGCTTCTTGTGAGAAAAATTGTTTTCATTTAAAAAAATCTTTTCTTCTTCTCTGTGTCCTATACATGACATATTTCAAATACATTTGATTGAAGAACACAAATCTTCAATCAGTACTTTGAATTTTTATTTTTTTGGTAGCAAGCTTTCTGAGTTTATCAGCATGTTTCTCAGCTGTATGAGCCAAGCTGCTTAAGCAATCATTGGCTGAACACCTTGACTTCAGCAGTCATCTAACATCATGGAGATTCTTTCTGGAACTGATTTTCTCCACCGACTCTGTTGAGGTCACTTTTCCCTGCCTCAGAGATCTGAAACAGTTGGAGAGAAATCAGGAATCTCTGTCCAAGACATAATGTCTGCAAGAATGATGGCAAAAGATTGGCGGTTCATCTGTGATTATTTTAAAGAAATGTTTCCTTAATCCTTTAAGTTATGAAGTTGCTCTGTAGCATTGTTATAACTGATGTTTACTAATTATTCTTTCAGGACTGCTTTGTTATAGATTCTGTGAATAAGAATTAGTAATTAAAAATCAATCTTCTCTTAAAACAGTCCTGATTTTGTACATTTAAATGTTTGCTTTGATCCTCAAAAACAAAAGAAATATCACTTAGTATGTTATTCATTTTGTAGAGAACATAATTTAATCCTTCTTAAACAGGAACCTCTGCTGGAGCAAGAATCAGCTACGGGAGCCAAGAATAGATAATAATAAACATGTTTTTGTCAGTTGTGATGAAGGAGTACAAGCCACCAATCTGTGGTTGTTTGCCCCCCAGGGCTGGGAGGCAGCCAGGGGCTGTGTGTGGAGGGGCTCCCTCGCAGCTGCTCCGGGGTGTGCCACAGGGCTGGCTGCAGGAGCACCCTCACCCCTCTGCACAGCGCTGGGGACAGCCCATGGCACTGGGGGCCCTTCCAACCTGCTGTGCCCTCCAAACCTCTGGTCTTTGTGAAAACCTCATTAGGGCTCTTAAACACCAAAATCAGCTTTGAATATTACAACTCTAGACCACTTCCTCAGCTATTTAGTACTTCTGTGCTTCTAAGGTTTCCTGGTAGGTAAAATTCTGTTTTCTGTGGGACCATGAGCATTGCAGTTGGATCTTTCAGCATCTATCTTCCATTCAAACTTGATGGGAGTCCAGCAACATGACACTTCTCAATGGGAATCCCCTCGAGGAAGTGATCTGCTAACTATCCTCACAACATGTTCAAAGTAAATCAACAAGATATGACTTTCCATGAAAGGTAGTAGCAACAGCTTATCACTACAAATTACTTCTAATGCTACAGCTTAGAGGCAAGGGCACTTTTCCTAGGACCTGTAGGATTATTCCTGGCCCGGACATCTCCTGAGTCTAACAAAGGCACAGTTCTCCCTTCTGAAGTTGTGGCCTTTGCCATCAGGCTATATGAACTTTTGGGATAGGGCCATCCCTCCACAACTTCTTCTGAAGACATTCCAGCCATGACACTAGAAGAATATAGGGAAACAATACAGAGAAGATAAATTTGGACCTTGGATATTGACTTCTTGTCCTTAACTGAGGCAGCCTGTGATCCTCATGTTTTGATGGCAAAGGTCATTCATGAAATAGAACAGAGGAAAAAACAAATCCTGGGATCAAAACCTGATACCTACACAGAACCACAGGCATTAGTCAGGTCAACTTACCATATCAGCTTTTGTTCTATCTCTTTTTATTCTTCTATCTTCTTCCAGGCTTGGAACCTCAGAGACCAGATTTAAAAATGTGGTGGCATCTTTTCACCATGCACATTTTCAATGTTGTTTTCTGTAATTACAGTGGGAAAGTGCTTACAGAAAGGAAGAATAATAATATTTGTAGAGAGGAGAAAACATTTGATGAAATCTGAATGCTGTAGAAATAGAAGTCCAGCTTGACTGCAAACAAAATTAAGTGGATGAAGCCAGGAGCTGGAAAAGCTGTATTCCCCATCATAACTCTGATTCAAAAGTCCTGACAGACGGAACCATTGAAAGCTACAGTTTTTTAGAACTGCAGCTGGCTTCTGAGAGCAGCTCTGGTGTCTTCTAAATGTAAGTGTATGTTTTAGTTCAGGATTTTTAAAATATAAAAGTTATTGATAGACTCATACAACACTGCACAAGTGTTATCTTGACACTAAAACTCCTGAAAAGTAAATCTAAACACAAAATATTGGGCCATTCTTTGGCCTCCATTCTGTATTGATTCACTCACTGCATAATTAAAATTGACTTACAGAATAAAAACTTAGGTGTTATGAGTAACATAGTTACATGATCAATCAGATCAACTATTAGATCAACTAATAATCCATATGCCACATATTAATCTGTTTTTCAGACACATTGGTGTTACTACCATTTTTGAGTAGAATTTGTATTTTTGAGGCTGAGGGTGAGTGAAGCAATTTCTGAAATTACATCATCCCAACCCTGGATGGGCCAGTGGAGACAGACATTTCAAAGCAATACTGTTTAAAAGCAGAGCAGTAAAATTGTGAGAACATTTGTCAAGTTGGAGATCCAATAAAATAAATATAGTGCTCTTCAGACACAAATGAATAGATAATATAAAAAGACTATGATTTATAAAAATATGATCTGCAAGTATTATCTGTCATGTACTGAACTTCTGCTGAAAATCCCAAGATTATTTACTTTTTATAGCCCTGTGGTGTATTTGGGGCTTTTCTTGTGTTTTGCTTACTGTCACAAATGTTGTGTCTTACAGAATCATTCATCCTCAGAATGTCATCTGTCCCCTTTCCCACAATCACATTTGTCTGTGCTAAATTGCCCACAGAAAAGCACCCCACCCTGCTTCTTTCATATGAGTGCCATAAGCAGCATTCTCACACAGGGTGAAACACAAACTCACACTGCCAATGGAGGGACTTTCACACCAAGTAACCCCTAAAACTAATTTTTTCCTTTAGCTGATGCTAAATAAGTGACTTCAGCCATGCAGACCCTCAAGCTCTATTGCTCAAAGCAGTTACAGGCTTCAGATCTTAGATACATTTCTCATACAGTAAAACATCTATATATACTCTCATAGAGTGGCACAAAGATTATTATAAATAAATTTGTGAGGCTTTTGAGGAAGACTTGATTTGATTAAATTGCTGGTTTCTGCTGTTAAACAAAGTCTCTTTTTTAGCAGCTGGCTAAAATGCTCTCAGGTAAAATCCTTCAAGAATCCTACAGCTAATGCTTAATAAGATTTAATTATTTTACAATCTATCTCTTTCACATCAATGCTTCCCCTGAATCTGCCACATCCAAAGGAGCAATACAAGTGCTGAATTATGTAAAACAATTCCAGTGTAGAAATATGGGTAATAACACACAAGGTCAAAAAACAGGCAGGAGTGATTTGAAACAACTAAATTGCTTGATGTAATACTTTGGCTTGATAGTCTTTAAGAGGAGGCTTTACATAAGTCAAAGGTCTTTGGAGTAATATGCAAATCAAAATCCTACCACTCTCCTAAATCCCTTTAATCCAGTCGTTAATCTCAATAATGACCTAGTTTTTGGAACCTTTACTGTGTTCAGCCACTTAATCACATTACCTAGTTTGCCCTTTGCAAACTTTTAGAGGAGAAATAAATGTACATAAATAGCATCCTACTATAATGTGGCTGAAGCTCTCCTGAACAAGTGCAGTTTTACAGCAGAAAATGCCATAGCACCCGCTGAAGTTTCATGTAGCCTCTCTGTTTAACCATAACTCTTAGATTTTTAGAGCTTTGCATAAAACAAAGGAAGGAAAAAAGAGGCGGATACCAGATTCTTATCCTTAAGTGACGTTTGTTGGGGAAACATCAAAATGAAGAATGAGAAGCCATTACATACTATGGATCTTTTTTCTCCAGTTACTGTGCACTGTATGATCACTGACATACCTGGTTTACCATAAAAATAAATTATGGAGAAAATCACTTGATTCATGTGAGTTTTGAAATTGTAGAAGAAAATTATCAACCATGGAAACACACACAGTAACATTTTTGCATATTGCCCTTGCAGAGAGTAAGAACTGATTTATATTTCATGAAAGACACAATAATGTCAGAACTCCACAAAAAAGGATGGCACAGACTGGCTAAACCACAGCATGAACAGCATGCAAATATGCTCCAATACCAAGCACATTGAAGTTCACTTAAAGCACTTAATTGCTTGGCTGGTAAATAGATTCTGTGCTTTGTGTCTGGAAAAGCATTTCAGAAAAATTTTACACAACAGCATGATGCACTTCCTGTGTCATTCCACCAATGAGATAATCACATACCTACCTGATTGCCAAATATCTATCAGACAGGCTAAGAACACTTTCAGGTGATCTTGTAGAACAAGATGGGAAGATTTTATTTTATTTTATTTTATTTTATTTTATTTTATTTTATTTTATTTTATTTTATTTTATTTTATTTTATTTTATTTTATTTTATTTTATTTTATTTCATTTTATTTCATTTCGTTTCATTTTGAAAAAACTTTCTTGCACCAATCACATTTTAAAAAACCCTAGCTCTTCTATCTCTGGTCTTTCATAGCCATCCTGCACTTGATTTGAAGCTAAATAGTGGTTCTTAGCAGTTATGCCTCAGAGAGAATACCAGAGAGTAAAAAAAGAACTGTGCTCCTGTGAAGTGTGTATAAAACTAGACAGTAATGTATGCACTCCCCATAAGGAGTCACAAAGGCTGAAAGCATTTGCTGGTTCTCTGAAGCCTAAAAGACCATGACAGATAAAATGCATGCTCTAGTAACTAGATACAACAACTCTGAATCAAGTTTATCTTTATTGTGAATTTCATTTTTTTATACCACCACTTCTGAAAGTAGGTGAAAGCCCAAAGTAACAATAACAATAAAGAAATGAATGTTAATACTACTGTTGAGGATCTGAATGGTGTGAGGAAGCCAAGCATCTGCTATTGAGAAGGAGTACAGCTTTACAAAAATTATACTAAAAATCTTTCCGTTTTAATAGAGCATTAAAATTTTTGCCTAGATTTTCTGAAGTATCCAGTGCTCATATTTGTGGCAATAATTTTCCATTATATTGTATGGCCTGGTGTAAAAACTTTTCAGAAGCTGCTTTTCCATCACATTAGTGCATTTTCCAGGAGTTTTGTCTAAAAGGATAATTACTTTAGCTCCTAAATCCCACTATTACTTTGTCTTTTTAACCCTTTCAAAATAATAATAGAATCATAAAATCATAGAAAGATTCCAGTTCAAAGGGAGCTTTAAAGATCATCTAGTCCAACACCCCTGCAAGGACAAGGGACACCTTCTATTAGTGGGGTTGCTAAAAGCTCCGTTCAAGCTGGATTTGAACATTTCCAGGGATGAGAAGCTACAGATTCTCTATGCAATATGTTCTGGTGCCTCACCACTCTCAAAGTAAAGAATTTACTCCTAATATTAAATCTAACCATACCCTCTTTCAGTTGAAAACCATGCCCTCTAATCCTATCTCTACACACCCTTCTAAAACGTCCCTCCAGCTGTCCCACGTCCTTCCCAAGTTGGGTGCCCCAGAGCTGAGCACAGCACTCCAGGTGGGATCTCATCAGAGTTGAGGAGAGGGGCAGAGTCCCCTCCTTTAACTTGCTGGCCACACTTGCTTGGGTGCAGCCAGGATAGGTTTGGCTGAGCTTGTGACAATGCCAACCAGTACTCCTTGTAACAGGGAAACAGAGAATGGTTAAGGTTGGAGTGGACCTCTGGAGATCATCCGCTGCAAAGTCCTTGTTCAAAGCAGGGATCAGCTCCACTAGATAACTCCCCGTTGTCCAGCTGGGCTTTGAGTATCTCCAAAGATGGACACTCCACAGCCTCACCGGGCAACCTGGTTCAGTGTTTGATTGCTGAGACAGTAAAAATGGACCCCAAAGCTGTTTTCCAGCCAGATTGCCTCCAGCCTGCACTGGTGCATGGGGTTATTCCTGCTGAGGTGCAGGACTTGGTGTTTGCCTTTGTTAAAATTCATAATGTTCTTGTCAGACCATTTCTTGTACTTGCTGAGGTCTCTCTGAATGGTAACGTGCCCATCTGGTGCACCCAGCTGCTCCTCCCAGTTTTCTGTCAACAACCTGCTGGTGTTACCTTCAGTGTCACCACCCAGATCACAAATGAGGAGCTTCACCACTATTGCCCCAGAATCAACCCCACAAGGGGCATCACTGGTGACTGGCTTCCAGCTGGACCTTAACATGTTAAACTTGCCAGCTCAGCCAGTCCACTGTCCTCTTATCTGGCCTGTAATAAAGCTTAAAAGGAGTTCCAATTGCTTTGCCTTCCCATTCTTTTGAATAAAAGATGAGTATGCGCCAAGAGTAAAATTAGGCACACATATATAGATATATTTTTATGAGAAGAGCATGTAGAATCTCTTTATGGTTAGCATTCACAAAATTGCATGTGTTGGCCTTCATATAGCTGAAAATATCCTTTGTACTGAATTTATGAGGCTAAGTATATTTAACTTGGTCCTGCAAGGCTCTGCAGATTTTGTCAGAGGCTGTACAGGTTTATATCAACTCTGATAAAAATTTTCCTTAATATTTAACATCAACAATATGTCTTTGATCATTTGAATAACAGTAGTAAATATAATTTGCATGGAGTGAAGTGTAGGGAAGGGCAATGCTCGTATATGAAAATTACATCAAGGTAATATTTCATTCTCTATAATGACAAACACAAAGGAGAACAACGGCCTTCTGGCGTTTTTAAGGTGGCTTTTTCCAGCCCTAGTGACTCATCCTTGAGGCAGTCTCTGAACGCTGACAGATATTGCTCAAACAGTTACCCCTCCTTTTCACAAATTGCAAGCCACTGCTGATGACCAAAAATAATGTATTTTTTTAAGTAATTTTCAAGATTTTTTCTTGATGAGCACAGAAAAAGATCACAAATAATTTTATTTCTGTATCAGTGGCCACTGCAAAACAGAAAGGAGTTAGAAAGATGAGGGATGTAGCAGTATGCAAGCATAGCAATTGAAATGGAAGTTGGTAAAACCAAAATTTTAAAACTCTTGAAACTTTTGTAGAGATGGAAAAGGTAGGATAGGGAAAATAATGTACTAATATCCATATATATATATATATATATAGACACAGCCCTGTTCCATGAATATGCTTTGTTTTATCCATTCAGATACTCATAGCAAGATCAGTGACCAAGAACACTGCAAATATCAGTGACCAAGAACACTGCAAATATCTCCAGGCTCAGTACTTCTGTAAAAAGAGGAAGATTTTGGATGAGGGGTGGAGGCAGAGTACCTAAGCTAACAGCACACTGAGCCATAGAAAGACTGAGGCTGGGTTTTAGTTGGATTCAGCAGTTTGACCGCTAAGCCGAGCTGAAACAGACCACAGGGTCATTTTTGTCTTTCCAAACATCTTCTGTCAAAAGTGACTCAACAATGTCTGTGTCAGTTCTGAGGGACATTTGAGACAGTTTCTTTCTTTTACTAACATCCATTCAGCTACATACTTCATACTAACATCAGCATTCCCCACAGTGCAACAGGTTCTGTGTCTCCACTGGCTATTTGTCAATGAAGATATTTCTGGCAGGAGAAGAAATGTTTGGTTACCAGTGGAGTAAGTTTGCTGCTAATTGATAACCCAAAGTCCAGTGCTATATTACTCTAATGCAGTCTGGAAGATCAAGAAAACTGTGCTTGCTCGTAATTCAAAAAGGAATGATTCAGATGTGGAAAAAGAAAAATAATAAATAAGGGGAGAGGGAATCAATATTGGGAAATCTCATCTATAGCTGTCATCTGAAACTTCCAAAGATTGAGCACTCTGTAACTTGAGAAATTAATCTGGATGATCAGCAGAGGTTGGCAAGATGAAAAGAGAACACCAGATAACAGAAAGAAACCCCCTAACACTTTCATCAGGTCCAGTTTTCACTGTCAAACACATAAGAATTAAAAGAGCAAGCATACAGATCTGCAGCCTTTTAATCCATAAGGCATTTGAAGCATGCTTCTAGTGCTGGGGTAAGTTATTTCACTCTATAAGCAAAATAATAGTCAAGGGAACCTGAAAGGATAAAACAGTTTTCAGATGGATCTTTATGAAAAGTCCATATGAAGATGCTGGTGATTCCATCATCATCAAGAAAATGCACACAGCAGTTCAATTTTGATTGCATCAGAGTTGTTTGGGTTTTATGTACAAATTTTTTGTCTTTTGATTAGTATTCCTCTCTCTGCATATCAGCTATAAATCACAGGATAATCATGACAAAGTTGCTTTTGCTTAAATGCTTATTATAATTCCATTTTGTCTCTTCTATACCCTAATCAAATAAATCCCACAGAAAGTTAGCCAAGGGACACAGCTAAAGGAAATGACAGTTAATCAAGAACTTATTGCCCTGTGTCGTGGTTTGAAGGGAAGTGAGTTTTTTTGGAAGTAGTGGTCAAACCAATCAGTCTTCTGGGTCTGAGTATTGGCACCTTTGTTGGCCACTAAGAGGTGGACACGCCTCTGAGGACACGAGGGGTTAAAAGCCGGATTTCCCAGCAGGACTCCCTCTTTCCCTGCTCTGCTTTCGGAGAGGGAGCGTCTTCTCCTCTCCCCTGCCCAGGCCTGGCTAGGCCGGGTGGGGGAGGGGAGCAAGGTGGGCCTGGCTGAGCAAGGTGGGCCTCGGGGTGGGGAACAGAGGGAGCTGGAGTGGAGCTGGTCCAGCTTCCATCTAGAATGGAGGGGTGGAGGGAGAACTTTGGAGGTGCCTTCCGTCCCCCTCCCTGTCCCATCCCGTTCCCCCCCCCCCCCCCCGGTCCCGTCTCTCTCCTCCCCCCACAGAGAGAAGGTGCCGAGTTGGAGCTGCTTGTGAGAGCTGCAGTGCCTGCGATCGCCTGTGCCTGACCTTGGTGGTGGGAGATAAAGCTTTTAACTCTTTCTAAGGCAGAAGAGAGTTATCCCTGGACGCTGTATTCTCATAGTTGGTGGTTTTAGAAGAGAGAGGACAGCCTGGGACCGAGAGGGTAATGTGAGATGAAAAGAAGCCCCTTCGATGGCCGGAATGAAGAGGAGTGGCTTATGAAGCTGGACTTTTCTTGCATAATGATAGCCATAGACGGACCCTGGACCCTCCTGACTATAAATAAGACTGTGTTTGGGTGGATGTATTTGGCTCAAACCCAGAGACGTTCTGGCCTGCTTCGTGGAGCCCCCGGCCCCAGGGGTAAATGGGGGGGACCTGAGTCCCAAAATGAGAAGATGGCTGGTTTTTGGTACTTGGCCAAAACATCCTTAAAAAGAGCCCTGTTGCAGTGCAGGTCCATGGACGGCAGTGAGAGTGCCGGACATGGAAAGGAGGGTGTCACCCTGGCAGACCCTTCCAGGCAGTGCCATGGGTGACGTGGGAACACGGGATGGTGGACCTGTGTTTCCTGTGGGGGGGGGCGGTCTGTGGTGCGAGAGAGACTCCTCTCGTCCTGGATGGAATGTGGATTGTCTGAATTTTAAAGGATGATGGTTTGGATTAGGAACCCAGGGTTGTTGAGGGATTAAGCAAGTAGATGAAGGTAATGTGCCAGAGTCAACTGAGTGAGCATGTATGGAATGGAATTGGGGGGAGGAGAAGCAGTGTTTTTGGGAGGTTTTCTCTTCTGCTTTTGGGTGGTTGGGTTTTTCTTTCCTTTTCTATTGTCTGTCTGTTTCAAGAAGTAGGCCTGCTCTGCTCTGTTCTTGACCACATCTCACAGGAGTTCATTAGGTAAAATATATCCTCATGGGTGCATTGGCATTTTGTCAAATGTCAACCCATGACACCCTGACATACAAAGTTTTAACCTTTGTTAAAGGACATATATTTAGTTTGTAATGAAGTGCAAAACTTGAGCTGTCTGAAGCATTTTGAGGCTGAAAGTACTTATTCTGTTACCTTCAGAGTCCATCATCAGCCCAGGACATGGGCCTACACATGGCCAATAAGAAAGGGCATGTCTTATTAGGGCTTATGGGGCCGGGTAATTTCATAGGAATAAAATAAATATTTTTGTAGTGTTATCTACAACTTCCATTCTCCGGTTGCAGTGATTGCACTGCAGGAGATACAAAATTACAAACAGGGATAAGTGCCTTGAGGTTCTCATAAGAGGACAGACTGGTCCTCTAGTTTTTGAAGGCAGCACAGACCCATAGCCATGACCTTGAATTTACCTGTATTCTCTTGTGCCTAAGTGCTCGTCAGTGAATAAGCAAGCATGAGTGGGTTGCATTCCCCAAAAGACTTCAAGTACTTAGATAAAAATTTACCACAATAAATTAAACTTCAGGTTAATAAGATCTTTATGGGTTTCTTCTTTTTTTTTTTCCTCAGAAATATGTGTTAATCACAGAGGTTAATGTTAATATTAAAGCATCACTGAGCATTAGGGCTGGATTGTTCTGCAAGTGAAAAATATCCTGAGGCAAGGATATTTTCCCAGGATCCCTAGGAGGTTTTACACCATATGAATGAAGCCTTAAAGCAGTCTCCATTGAGCCAGGCACTGTACAAACACACACAAACACACCTGCCTGAAAGGGGTGTCCATGTGAGAAGCCTTTTTGACTCCTTGTCCCAGAACAGATACAAGTACAAAAGGATATTCGGGATGAGAATTATTTCACCTGACTTCAGACCTCTACAGTGCAGATCCCGTGTTTTAGTTACGTGGGAGACTTTGGCTGCTCAGGAGAGGCAGCCTGGAGTCTGGAAACCTGATGCTCCTCTCCTGGCCTGCCTGGGCCTCAGGTCACTGGTGCCTCTTACGGGCCGGCACTGGGCGCTCAGTACCAGGTACTTGCCCTTCCCGAAATAACTTATTTCACACAGGGCAGGAAGGAAAACATGAATTAACATCAGTGCAACATATCTAAATATGATCACTTAAAACATTTCTTTTTTCATGATATACATTATACAAGAGAAGAAAATTGCTCTAAAAACAGGCCAATATGTAAGAAGTTAGTCAGAATTAGTATTTTTATACTTAGGCAACTGTGTTTATACCCTATCATTTTGTAAATGGAGTTTTCTGATTTTTTTTTCTTTTTTTTTTCCCTATTTGTTTTGGGTTTGTTTTTTGTTTTTTGGGTTTTTTAATCTAGTTCCAAATATGAAGAGGCATGAAAGCCAAAATGAATCTTGATTAAATGTACTTTAAAGTATATATAACTCCCATGAGAAGAGCAATTCATGTGAATGCAGTGGGATATCTGGCAAAACTGTAAATTCTTCAAGGACAGAACAGAGCAGCAACAGTGTATTTGTGCCATTCTGAGCCTGACAACAAAACATCAAGAGCTTTAGAACACTTAAATTAATTTGTTATTTTGGTCTTGGATTAAGAAAGTCTTACAAGGAATCAGTAGATTCATTCAGATCAGCTGTATGGAAGATGTTCACATTTTTAAAGACAAAATTCCAAAATCAGATTTTGGCATTTTGGCCAAATGCAACTTTTCACCCTCTACCAATTTTTAAAATTATTTTTATTTTTATTTGCTTTAATTTTGTCATCAAAACCATGAGTAATTTTCATAGCCTTGTTCTTATGCTGCTGTGTGCCCTCTCAAATATGTTTCTTCAGAAGTTTTAAAAAAGACCAGTCTTACTTGCCACTATCAGGCTCTATTCCAATATGTAGGGAAAAAAAATAAGTGTAGAATAAAATTACCATTACTATAAGTAGTATTTCTCAGTGTGCCAAAGATTTCTTTGACCTTTCTAGTGATGCTATGATGTCACAACTCTGCAGCTTTGGCCTATTTTTTGCATAGCCTTCACTGGGCTAGACTTGATGGAAATAAACACCTTACATAACAGTCCGGCTGTGCACTCAGCTCTTTTCCCTTCTCTGTTTTTTTTTCGAAGGAGATTTTCCCAGCATGAATTCTGTATGCACAATTAACATTTGCCAAATTTCATCTTCAAAATCTGTTAGGGTTTATAAGAAGATTAAGAGACAGAGCTGATGTGTTTCATCACCCTTCCTCTGTAATCACACAGCTTTACACTAGGAAAGAGAGCAAGAGGCAGGTTAAAACTGCAGTAATTCCCTGGAAAGAAGAACGAAAATAGAAGGCTGTGAATGTGAGACTTTGTACTACTGGGGTTATTTAAACCAAACCCTTTGAGGAAAGAGCAAAGATCAGATACAGCTTACCCTCACAGATATAAAAAATACCCTGACCTGATAGCTTTTGCTGTTATGTTAATACCAAAGAGAAGAATAAACAGTATTGCACAGCAGAACCTTAACTCATTCTTTTTTCTTATGTATTTTTGGCTGAATGTGTAGCAGGTATGTATACAGACTCAGAATGGACAGGAAATCTTCCTACAGAATAAAGGATGAAATACATGTGCAGAAATATTTTTACTCAAAGTGAATACAGAAATAGGTGTATATATACCAAGAAAAGATATGTGCCAGAATATGTACCATAGACTGGCATTAACCAAGTTGCACATACAGGTTTGAAAGTAGGGAAAGTTTGCAAACAAAATTTTGGAAGGCTCTCAGAGTTGTTTACTTTATAAATAGTCACAGGGGATACCATCCACCTCTACTTTCAAAATCACTGAACAGTTTAAAAATAATGACCATTAAAACTTATTATTTTGGACCTGATGAGGCAAACAGAATCCTACATGATCAGGCTTACAAGTACCAAAGCAGTAGTGTTAAAACCTCTGTATTAGAAAATAAATATTTGATATGACACAGTGGACATGAAGCAGCTTTTCATTTTAATAATTAAGTACTACCTAAGCCTGTGTCCTTTAATTATCCTAAACACCCCTGTGCTTGAAAGTATGGTCTGTATTTCTACAGACCTGAATCAGATAAAGGCTCCCCCCCACCAGTTCAGGAAGACCCTGTTTCCAGGTGCAAATGACACGATAAATGCAGGCAAACTTCCTCCACTCCCCAATCTACTGCATTTACAGACTTGTAATCAATGGACAGCACACCAGACAGGTTTTTCCAAGCATTATTGAAGTCAATACCTTTATCAGCAGGACACGTTGCTATGTTTAATAGAACTTTTAAATATTTACTTTTCTCTAGAAATAGCATTTCTTCAACTCTACAATCTCTTTAAAGTTAGGGAATTTAAATAATTTTATCTGGTTTTTCCCTGCCCCAGGAGTAAAACAGTTGAATTTACAGTCCTTGTTATATAATTTAAATGTACTTTCTGAAGCAAAAAATATTTTTCATCATAAACTACATTCAAACATGGAAGCATTAGGAACAATCCTGCAAAGGGAATGGTTGCCCATATTCTAAATAGCCTCTCAGTTTTTAAGGTGAAGCAAGACAAAGAATTGGAAAAGCAAACAAAACCTAAATTTTACATTAGCTAGCTTGCCCTCAAGTTGTATGAACTTTTATGCCCATAAAGCATGAAAACAATAGTGTAAAGTTTGTGCAATGGGTGTTTGTTTTACTTAATTTATCCCATGTGTCTAATGCTTATGAAGCAAGAACTGGATTGATTCTTAAGATAATATGTTTATTGCATTGTATATAAGCTACATGCAAATCCTGGTGTTGCCAGAAAATGGTAAACTACTGACCAGCATGTCACATGAATTTGGAATATATCACTGATCTTTAGATTTGGCAGAAACATTTACCTCTTAATTCATGCTTAATTTCAAAGGAACAGCAGTTACTGAAGGGTCCCAGAAAAAAAGTAAAATTAAATGAAATTCAGGCCAGCAAAAGAGCATTTATTAAAATAAACCTCTTCCATGCACCAGAACTTTCCTAGAAAACTGGTGTTGCAGAAAATCCCTGTGAAAGACAACTTGCTGAAACAGAAGCTTTTAATTGTTATGCAAAGTAGGAAAAGTGGGAAAAACCACCTGCTAGGGGTGTTCATGTAACCACACCACAGTGATCAGCCATATTGCCTCCCTTGAAAATCCTGATTCCATTCCAACTTACGAGCCTCACTTGTACAATTGACTTCCCCTTGGGTTTGCAGTCCTTGTAAGAGTCACAAATAAAAGGGTTCCCCCTTGTCCTGTTACTACACGTCCTTGTAACAAGTCCCTCATCAGCTTTCTTGTGGGTTGGTTCTAGGTACTGGAAGGCCACAATAAGCTTCCCTGGAATCTCCTCTTCTGCAGGTTATATCAGTTTGGTCTCAGAAATTATGGTCAGCCTCAGTCTGTGTGTTAAAGCCTTCTTGAGATGGTAGAGTTATCATGTCCAAGGTATCTTCAGAGATAAGAGGTTCTTTCTCAACACTCATGTTTAGACATCTGTACTGGTTTGGCACTTGGGTGGAGGACTTTAAAATTCTCAGTCATTGACATTTTCTAAGAGTTACCTAAGATATGAAAGAACTCATGGAAACAAAAAGCAAAAGCACAAAAATAGAGTCTTGGTGCACAAAAATGCTTTTTGATACCACAACTCCACTGAAATCAGTGGTGTACAGACTCAAACTTCCATAGCTAATTTAGTAAAGTAAACCCTCCCTTTATTATGTCTATGTACAGCGCTTTTGTGATTTTCATCCATATAATTAATGATTTTTTTAAAAAATCAAACTGTCAGGCTTAATAATGCTGAGTTTCTGACAAAATGAATAACAGATGCAAGTTGTGATTTCTTTATGGCCAAGCAGATTTTAAAGTTTGATCTGAACTTAGTAAAAGTAACAGGAAAAAAAACTTGGAAACTGTATGCTCATATTATTGCAAACCAGGTTTCCAGAAGAATTTATGAGCTTCATGAAATTCATAAGTCATGGACATCCATGCCTTTTCCATTTAGAACTGATACATTCCGTGTATGATTTATGAGAACACTGGTTAAAAACTGGATGCCAAATGAACATGTTCCTTAAGCCAATTTTATGTACATCTATAAAATTGATGGATACAAGACACAATGTCAAACAGAAAGGATAAACCAGCCAAAAGTATTAACAAGATTTAATGCATCATCTCCCACTTCTTCAACTACAGTTCAAGAGAGGAGAAAGACACTGAGAGGATGGGGGATGGTCTCAGATCTCAGATTTTAACCGCACTCACTTTTCTGTGACAACACACATATTTGGAATATATAATCATGATGGGAAAACACAAAAAACATCTGCTTGTAAAGTGTCATAATTCAAGATGCTCCCAGATTAGCTGTTACTTAGCTGTTGCTAAGTTACATAAACTCTGGTGTTACATGAGGATTGTCAGATCTGTCACTGAAATGGGCAGGCTGTCACACTCCACAACTTTGAGCAATAAATAAACAATAAGAGCCCCCACACATAATTTAGAAGATTTTCCAGACCTAAAAGATATCCTCACGCTGCTCAGTAGAACAAAATATCCGTCAGCTCTGTATCCCTAACTGCATCCTTTGCTGCATATACACCTGCCATTTCCAGGGTCTGAAAGGACTGCTCCAGACTGAAAATTTCCTGCTTCCTGTGGCACTTAAGCCAGAGGAATTATCCTCCCATGAAAGCTGAGTTTCAGTAATTCCTACATAACACCTTCTGCTGCCTCATCCCTTTTACATGATGTGATGGACTAACATGAGGCTCTGACAATCTTCAACATCATTTTGTGTAACATTCTGATTTGGTTTCTATCTTGTTATTCATGGCCTGCTTTCCTTTTTATGCCTAGGCCTAACATAACTAGCTCCAAGGTAGGTGCTCACACTGCGAACAGTCATTGAATTAGATGAATACCATGCTTGAACTGTAAAAAATATTTTATTGATTTGAATTGGAATTGCAGACTTTTTTCTTAAAAAAAAAATTCTTGCTTTTTTCCTTCCACTCTGAGTGACAGTCAAAACAGATACATATCCTGAGCACATGTATATTTTTGTCTTATTCATTCCAAAAAACTTGAAGAGGCTTCTGACTGAAAAGCAATCAAAAATGATAACTGCAAATAGTATTTACCTGCTGTGATTTGAGCCCAGATTCAATTGTTGGAAATATATAGAAATTGAATTTTCTGGTGTGAAGAAGTGATACTACTCATTATAATGTATATGGTTAACGTGTGATTATTTTGAAAGGAAAATATCTTGTAATACCCGGGTATTTTCTCCAGGCTCATTGTCAGGCATATTCTTAAAGCTATTATTTGAAGTTTCCCACAGTCATCCCTAAAAGCTCTATTCAGCACCAAATACCAGCACATGCCTGAACAAGCTGCACATAAATGTTCATTCCCACAATCCATCCTCTGGTGTTTCAATCTGGACTGCTACTTGCATTAATCTGTAAGGAAAAATCCTTTCTTAGTGAAGCTACTGGTGTCCTGTCTCACAGAAATCTAGCAAACTGTCACACTTCATGATGTAAATGTATGCAGGCTGGACAAAGATGATTCCTGGCTTGTGCAAGTACAATTGTAATGTACAAAATAACCATTGTATTTATATACAAAATACACATACTGGTTTGTGGAAAAAATCCTTTTCATTCCTATACAAACAGAAGTCAGTATTAGCACGGGGAGAGCGAAAGAGACAATTGTGCACTGGCCCCTAGGTTTTTATGGACTCCTCCCTGCATATGCATGGTCACATCCTCTGTTGTAAGTGGTGCTGAGGAGATCCGGCTTTCGTACCAACTGTTGCTCCACAACCTTGGGAAAGGTGCTCAGGGCCAACTCTAATAAAGAACTTTAGTGGCTGAAACAAAAGGGCTAAAAACCAAAATTGTATCCTTCAAAATAAACTGCGCAACTGCTGCCTAAACCTGGGTGTGCCTGAGCCTGACAAGGCCTGCTCTTCCTGCATGGGGAAGGTCTCCACATGCAGAGGAGTGCCCTACCTGGGACCTGCACGGATGGGGGGAGGCAGAGGTGGTGGTGAGCATGGGAATGAGGATGGCACTTGCCCCTGAGGCAGCTCCTCCTTGCTGGTGTTATCTTCCCCATTGTGCAATCGCAGAAACTTTAAAATCCTTAAAAATCCCAAGTTTTACCTCTGCCTTAGGTATTCAGATGCTTTTCCACAGCACATTCACATGGTGAATATTGACCTACTCCTGCTTGCCCTCTTTACCCGCTGTGTGGAAAGCATCAGGATGGGTCTGAGCTGTTTGCTAAGAAGACAGAATCAAAATGGAAGCTGCTTGTAGTTAAAAATTATATATCACCAATAGATTTCCTGACCATGTACACAACTAAAATAAAATAATTCAGTCAAATATCCATTTACCTATAAAAATATTGTCCTTTTTTTCCCTTCTTCACCTAAAAAGAGAGGATTGTTGCACTTTCTCCTGATCACCCTCTATACCTGGGTGCTACAAGATTTGTCTGCCTTTTTTTTTAGTTGATATTTTGTACAATGTCCTTATAAGTCTTCCTGTTGTGCTTCAATGGACTTCCAGACAGAATAGTAGGTAATTATCGACATCACTCTGAGTCTTATCTAAGTGTTTTTCCGAAGCATTGGTATTTTCAAATTCTGAGACATTTAGGCATATTCCTTAGATGAAGATAGTTCTGCAAAATATTTACAATAAAACCCAACCCGTCTGTTCTTACAAAATTATTTCCTTGTTTTCAAGATGCTGGTTTGGATTTCTGTCCTTTGTATGTGACATAGTTTCTCAGCAGTGCATTTTGCATGCTGAACCATAATGCTAAGCTTTATTAAGACAGCTGAAAAGTTTAGATTTTCTGCATTAGCAGTGTGATGCTTAGTAGTAAATTTCCCTAATCTTCTGGATAAAATATGTTCAGCCAAAGAAAAATTGTTTTAGAGTTGTGTTCTTTTTAACACAACAGTGACACCACTCAGATGCTGCAGCAATAGAAATAAAACCAGTAGTCATTCTTTTTCCAAGCTTAGATTGAAGCCTTAGAAGGGACTTCTTTAATTTTGACAGAATATTTTATTAATATATAAATATTTGCTTCCTTAAAATATCTTTGGTTTATCCCTTGCCTTATTATGTTCCTGCTTGGCTTTTTCTTTTCTGTCTTTTCAAGATTAGTAATGAAAATGTAATGCTTGAAATTGTTGGTTGGCGCATGCTAAATCCACACATCTTGGAAGTCTAGTTTTGGCAAGGCAGTCTACCTTTGTTATAAAGTAAACTTCAAGCTTAAGGGACCTTAAATCATGATTGCTGAATTAACAATAGCTATAAAGACATCTATTCTGCTTGCGATAGGACTTCAGCACAGTGGAAGTGTATTTGGTAGGAGGACAGTTTATTGTTGTTAGGAGTATTGGTGGTATTCTCACAACCTGATTCTAAACATCTAAGCAGGTATCCCAAGACAGGAACCTGACACTAATCCATGTGCCAATACCATTGTATTTCATGTTTCATATCCTTGGAGAATATGAAAATTAGAGTTTCATCAATGAGCAAATATTAAAAACTAATAAATAGAAAAATGAAAGCAGATTATATAGCTCTAGGTCAAAATGGTCTTTTGAAGGATATTCAAGATTAGAAAAGCACACTTATTGGTGCAGTCCTGTTTCAAAATTAGGGTCAATTTATGTATTCTAAGGTAACAACCCAAATCTACCATGTGTATTCATGCCATTAATTCATGTTTGTTATAACAGAACTCTGTTTTTGCAACAGATCTCCCAGTCATCTCACCTAAATGTACTTCGCTCTGCATACTGGTGTCATCGTAGAGCACCTAAATTAGAGTTCTTTAGGATGAAACTAAACCAGTAGCACTCAGCCCTCTGACGAGCACCAACCCTCCAGCAGCAGCACCCCTGCTCCATGCCAGCTGCTGCTGGCTGTTCAGTCCAGAGGAAAAACTGACCCACAGCAAGCCCCCAGTACCACACACAGCACGACACTCCATGTCTGTGTTTCGCCCTGTGGGTGGAGAGCCATGTGCCTCCCTCTTCATGCTCAGAAAGAGCACAGGCCTGAATCTCAGCTGCTGCTTAGTGCAGGTTCTCTCTTCCGCATCACTGAAAGTGGCACTGATTAATATGACTTCAGGGTCAAGTTTTTTAAGTGGTTTTGAAATGTTTTTTAATTGAATATATAGCATAGAAAAGATGTTACAGGCATGGATCTGCCCATTTCTTCCTTTTTTTTTTTTTTTAAGAGACATTTCTTACTCTTCAGATGGCTACTAAGTAATTCCAATGAAAACCACAAAGCAGGTGCTGCTCTGCTCAAAACCCTTCACTGCACTTCAGTAATTGCAGGACTACTTGCTAGTCTAAAGTTTTGATCCTTACTTAACTTAAATGTTGCAGGTAATAAAATCAAACTGATCAAAGCTGTGTACAGATAATGGGAAAAAAGGGTGTCTGAAAAATTATTTTATGGTACAGAGCAAGGCCTTGGCCATGCCAAAAGACCTTGGATTCCTAAATGCCTGAGTTAAGCTTGCTTTCATTTTATCATCAGACCCATCAAATACAGACATCTGGGTGCATAGTTTTAATTTAAACCCTATTGAAAAGGTAGTTTAATGTCACCACCAAATTGCATACAGAAACCCTGATGAATTTCTGAGAAGAATGAGATGAAAGAAAATACAATATATTTCACTTGCTTCTGGTATTATTCATTATTGTGATTATTAGCAAGTGGCTTGACATTGTAGATTGAATGCAAAAGGATTCATATTCTGCTCAATAGTGGTAAATAACTGTCCTGTAGGAAGCTTTTAGAGTCCTTACACTGTTTGTTTCACATTTACTTCCTAAGCAAGCAGGACTTGGATCCTCCTGAACCCCAGACATTTGTTTTTCCAGATCAAAGTGGATGATTGCAGTATATCTTCTGGCTTTAAAATATATTACTTGTTTGCATTACACCACCAGCAGGACAAAATCCACTCTGCCAGGCCCAGTAAAAGGCATGAGCAGAGACAGTCTTTGCCCCTGAAAGATTCAGCATCTGAAACAATACAATCATTTTGTGCTGTACAACTCAGCAGAGAATTCCTCTGAGGCTAAGCACAAAACAGTCTAAAATACATTTTTTGCGAATTGTTACATAAAATAGCACTGGATGAATGTGAAATGTCAACATGTATCAGGTGGGTTCTGTAAGGCTTCTTTTAAATTTGTCTGCCTTGTACAACACTAACATTTCCCAAGCTATTAAAATACCCCTGGTACAGCCTATTAGGGTTGCAAAATAAAATGTGCATCTTCTCTTCAGCATTATTCTTTTACAAAAATGGGTTTTTTACCAGCTATGTAAACTGGATATACACACTAACAAATTTTCCCCTATACCTCCTAATTGGGAACCTGAACTGTAGGCCCTTGTCAATCAATGTGATGGACTTGTAAAACTAAAGTGTTAGAAAGGGCTTTGAAATGGGTAAACAAGCAGAATATGTGACTCTAAAACTGATGGCGTCCATCAAATTTTCCAGTAAGGCATTTTTTCCGTGTATTAGACTAATTTATTGATCTTTCATGCTGTGTATTCCATGCTCCTGCCAACTAATGCTAGCCAAAATTTTCAATTAGAAATGTAGACCATCTGAAGAAAAGGCTGTTTCTTTTCACTTCCATTTCTTCCTCATTTATTTTTGTATTTATTCAAGTCCTCTAGAGAACTGTAACACTACATTATGCCCAGTTAATTTACAGCTGTCATTTTTATTGGGTTACTGTGAATTCCAGTTTTTAAATCAGCATTGCTATATCACAAAAAGACATGTGTGTACATCTTGTATTCAGGGCTAATTTTTTTATGGAATGAGTGCTAGGATGAGGTGCTAGAATGCTAATAGCATATTTGTGAGTTTCATAGCAGCAGAGCTGACAGGCAAACAGATTCTGGCATGTCATTTCAGACTATTTTGTCACAAAATTAGCTTTGTGAAAATGTTTTTAGCACTTTTGATTTTTTTTGTTTTGGTTTTCATCTTTTTATTTTTCTGAAGTCTTCTAAATTGCAATTAATTATGTTAAAGTTTCAAGTTCTAATGAATCCAAATAATTTTTTTCCTAATTTTCTATTTACAAATGTTTCCTAAGCAAAGAACTTGGGAGGCCAAGATCAAATTCACAGTACAAGATACTTGAAGCATTCATCTGTTAATTATTTGTCCCTTAATTCTGCTTTGATTTTGCCTGGCTTTAGTCTCCATACACTTTTTTTTCTCCTTTCTTTTTGCAAAGTTCCATTACCTTCTTCCTATGCAGTACATGATGACTAGTCTTTGGCAACTATGAAGTTTTTGTTCAGTTATCAGTCTTTTGTCTATTAAAAAGTCCCACTCAGAGTCACAATGTATCAGGAAAAATACTTTTTGTCTGACAAAAGACAGAAAGGCATTTCACGGATATATTAGCCTGAGCCTGGATCAGCACAAAAAGCAGCAAAAATCTGGTCACCTCAGCTACTTTATGAATCTCTCTGGGATCACTGAGAAGTTGCATTCACACCATTTCTGAGAAGCTGTAAATAAAGACACAAAGTTCTGTTGCAAGCAAGGAGTAGAACCCAGTGTGATGTGTCTATCCTCTTGCAGATGACAGGGAATCTCATGACAGGAATGTTGGCTTCAAGAGGGCTCCTGTGTCTCCCTTGGTCACTTGTTTCTCTTTCCATCGCATTCCTCCCTTTCACTGGCCATTCCACTTCCTCCCAAAATTTATGGGATCCCCTTGACTTGTACCAACAAACTTGATTTTAATCAGGGCAAAGGATTCAGGGTTGGTTGGTTTCTTTACCCTTTATCATTTTACTCAACACTGGTCAAGCACAAAAATAAAAATTAAATAACTGACCTACGACCCTCCTTTTTCCATATCATCAATTACCATAGTATTAGCAAAGCAGTCTGAAACTATTTTTCAGGGAGATACAGGTTCCAGCGGCAAAGCTGACTTATGAAGCTTCATTCCTCACGCTCACCCCCTCAGTGCTATGGAAGGAGTAGTTTATGGGTCTGTACTGCATGTTAGAGGAAGAGTTAAAAGAAAAGCCCTCTCCAAAATAACCCTTCATTTCAGTGCACAGGTACTGCTGAGACAGTGGAAAAACAAACCATGCAGTGGTGGTTAGGGCAACGAGCAGCTGAGGGAGGTAAACCAGTCAACAACTTCTTGAAAAGGCTTCTCCTCCCTCGTCTGTGTGCCAAAGACTGCTCTTTGCATCAGAGCTGGACTGTGCCTACTGAAAGAAAATAGTATTCATGCATAAAAAATGAATAGCCAGTCTAGAGATTACCAATGAGATATTCAAATAAGAAAAAGGGATTTTATGACAGTTTCATAGAAGAAAATATTGCATAGGGACAAGGTCTGACCTCTTCAGGGCATATTATCAATATTTCATAAGCCTGTGAGCAAAGGACACATTTAGTAATGCAGCATTAAATTTCCATCTGAAAATTTCCATGTCTGTGGCAGGCAGCAGAAATAGTAGCTTGGATGCTGAATCTGTGGAGATTTTCAAGGAATTCAGAAATTACCTGTGCAAAACTTGCATAAAATTGAGTCAGGAAAAGTAGTGCTTAAAGTTACTAAGTGAAGTTTTATTTAGTAAAAATTGTTCAGTAATGGTTTTAAAAAAATCATTTAAATAGGTTTCTGTCAAGGAATGTACACAATGTACTAAGGCATATTATAACTATCTCTAAGTTTAACCAAATGAAATGTGTCTGGGACTTGAGAATTTCCCTCCAGGAAGAAATTATGCTTTCTTTCCAGGGAGAATTATGCTTTCAGGTTTAACAAAATACTGAAGAGAGGTGATTAAAAAATGAGGGAAAATGTTTCTATTGGAAAACACAATTTCACTGAAATTGAAATGTTTTGAATTAATAAATATGCTCTAATGAAACATTCTAGGGTAAATCTTTGCAAGGAGATGCTCTGATAAGATAAAAAATACTTTTTTAATTTCTGATTCCTTTGTTTAGACTTTTCAGTCATTTTAATAAATCAGCCTCTCTATTCAATATGCTGCAATATATCATGTACTATATAGATTAAGAAGACTGCTTTTTCCTGGAAAATAAATGCTTCACTAATATTTTGTCTGTATTTATTTTTAAACTTCATATTCTTCTGGAAGCTTCTGATGAGAAGTAAGGCATATAGTAGAACATTAAAATTTCACAGAGAATTTTATTTCATGACTCTCACCATCTTTGATTCCACACTCAGTCCTTCCCCAGTACTCTGAGTAACATGCTGTCTAGGATGAAGCCTGCTGAATTTTGTACTAAATGACTCTTTGAAGAGGATACCTAGCCATATTTAGGGGTTTCCACCACTAATAAATGGAAGTGGGTGGGGGTTGAGATGGCAGAAGGAGAACTCAGCCAGCCAAGATTTTTATTTGCCTAGGAACATAATTAAGCAAACATATTGCTCATGATAATGAATGGATAAGGTAAGTTTTATTTCCCTGAATGTTCACATACTGGTATTTTTACTGACATAGCCTGGCTAGGATGGTCACATAAACATACCCACTCTGTAGTTTATTCTCCTTCCAGGCTAGCAATTTATTTTAGTAAAAACTATGTGAACACAAAAATAATTATGTTCCCTCAATGTTAATTATGTTCCCTCAATGTTACTATAATCCTGCCCAGGCTGGAAAGGGATGCTGCACTACTTCAGTGCACTGTCATTTGTGTCCTGATTGTTTTTGTAAAAAAGTGGTGAGAAGAACAAGAAAATGTCAGCAACTTAAACTATCAAATAGGCCCAGAGTGTTCATGATTAGTAACTGGTGACTGATAGAAGATGAGTGGATTCAATCTATGCCTTTGGCAGGTACAATAATCCGTGTGTGTTCTCCATATGTGAGGAGATGTGACCATTCCCCAAAACTCCGGCCATGATCAGCAAACCATCGTGGCGATATCCCCACAAGGGAGGGCAAACCCATGCGTGAGGAATAACCATTTTGCTGGTGTGGTTAGCAGCTCACTGAGCTGCAGTGCAGGCAGAGGGCTGTGCAGAGCCAGCTGTGCAGGCAGAGCACAGGTCCTGCCCTCCGTGTGGTGAGCAGAGTGCACAGCCTCATTTCCCAGCAGCACTGCTCGGCTGAGGCAGCTGCAGAGGAAGTCCACAACAAATTCACTGATTACTAAATCTGTCTTCCATTTTGCTGTTCAGAGGATGTGTCCTGTTGAAGAGAAAAAGAGGGAAGAGAAAGCTTTCCTGGTCTATTAAATTAGGGATTTGTAATTTAAAGCAATGAGAATAACATACTTTCATTTTCCTTGGCATAGAGGGTGTCAACACGTACTTACCAAAGAGTGAAGAAGGTATGGGCACAGAAGAAATGCAGCTAGAAAGTAATGAGGTTTTTCAGAGTAATTTCTCTTAAATATACATTTCTCACCATATTCATATTTGTTTGGCAACATAAATTATGGTAACTGCTTATATCAAATGACTTAATCTGAAAGCACTACCTTGTGCACAAAGCCCTTAAGCTCTGTGCAAAGATTTGTGTATGTATTTAGCTTAATGTATCCTGGGCCTTCCCTAGCTAAACTGAGGCCTTTTTGCATCACTGTAATGAATGTAAGTGCTTTTGAGGACTACTTTCAAACCAATCTTGTTACAAGATCGTTTTAGAGAAACCACAGAGTAAATAAATGATAGGCTCTGTGAGTAGGCCAATTGATTTCAATTATGCCATTCACAATGGCTTGTGTGTGTGTATGTGTGTGTACGTGTTTATCCATATGTGTCTCTTTGCAGAATCAGGTTACTCTTACGTGTCTGACCTCTATTACTGACTGGACCTAAGTGAGAACTTTTAGCAATTATATCTTCTAATGCTTCATATTAAGCATTGTATAATGAGTTGTTGCTCCTCTTCCTTAGTTATTAGGGATTGTTGTCTCTGGGTTGCACAATGAGACAATTACTTTTCATTCTGAAATCTGTTATGTCTGTTATATCTATACATGTATTATGAGAAGCGCTGGTAGTCTGCCACTGAGTATGGATTATCTCCTTCTGTGCCTGGATAACTACAAAGGTTGAAGGCAATGTTCCCCATCTGTGACTCTGCAAAACACTGAATACGCATTTTCATCTGCATTTCCAGTACAGTTAATCACATTGTAAAAGAGATTACACTAAATATATTATCAAGACCAAACTGCTAACCAAATGTCACTCAGATCTGTCACTTAACAAAGGGTGGAATCCAGAATGATGAGTTTAACAGACCCTGAGATTTCAAGTCAGTAGTTATTCTGATTCTCCCATCCATCAATACCAGCAAATGCTGTATTTCCAAGCAAAGCTTAGATCTGACAACTCAATATTTGTATGTGATGAGAATTGTAATTATTTTAATTTGAATGTTAATTAATTTATCTGATAACTGCCTATCGGGCTTGTGCTCCATCTGGCCCAGTTTCATGTGTCTTGATAATATTTATTTGTGGTCTGATGATGAACACCAGGTGTGATTATATGCTTTGAACTAATGATGGGAAATATCATTCTTCAGAATTCCTGAGGCAGACTGCTAGCTATTTAACTGTGAGTCTATTAATTTCATCTTCAGAATCTGTATTTCTGTTACTCTTTGCATATACAGTGAAAATCTGAGTCAAGAAGCTTTCCCATATATGCTAGCACACATGTTGTTTAAAAGCATCATGGTCAGACTCAGATTATTACATTATACCATTTCCACAGTCATTTGGGGAAAGCAAGTCATATGTGCATTAGTTTAGTTAGATAAAATTCAGTACAAATGCAATGGGCTTCTGGGAGGAACAATCTAAACTATTCACACGACTGACTTTTAAATTAATGGCAAGCACTTGGGAGAAGTTCTGGAGTCATTGTGGACAGCTCAATAGGAACATCTGCTCAGTACAGCACTGGCAAAATAACGAACAAACGATCATTCGAGCCAGCTCCCCACCTTCCCCAAGTTGCAGAATTGAAATGGGACTCAGCTCACTAACCTCAGCAATTTAAAAGTTAGATTTCCTGTGTAAAGTAGTTACTGAAGCTTCTTCTGTGGTCAGTGGAGGGAAACTAACCTCTGGAGGACAATCCAGCTTGCTAAAGTATGACTGAAGTACGCAGAATTAAATGTCCTTTCGAGGTGGTGTTTTTCCACCAGCTGTAGAAAGGTACAGCAGTTGTTTTAAAGTCCAGGAGAAGCTTTTAAATAGATAGAGTTGTGGAGGATGTTGACATCTCCATGCTTCAGCCCTTATTATTGCATTTATTTTGCTGAGAAATTGTGGAGTTTGGCTGATAAGGTCTTGCCAGGGCCAAACAGGACCACATATCTTAGGGATACTGCACTTACCAGACTTTCCATGCTGGGAATTATAGCTGTCTTCAGAAACTCTGCAAGAAGTCAAGACACTGTTGTGGTCAGCCCCATAAGCTTAGACTCTCCTGGCTGAGATGTGTGTGGCTGCAGTACATTTTTCTCTGTCACCTGGAATTCCTATTTTGTCCACATTTTCATGGTTTAATCAGTAGAGAACCTGAGGACTGACTTGGTTTTACATTGTAGTGTTTGTTATTTGGCATAGTTGTGTTCCTGACACCTCCTCTCATCTGGGGCCTAATCCAGTAGGAATTCAGGAACAGTATGCAATTTCACAAACGGGGGTAAAAGTGTTATTGGTGTAGGACTATTTTAAGAGAGAAACCTCCTGTTCCAAAATCTAATAACAATATGGATCATGGATCAAGTGTTCTAAATTCCATTCCTCAATAAGGGTTTCCTTCAGAATCAGTGTGAGCTCCTTCCCACAGTGATGAACTTTTCTCAGTAGTTCCTTAATACTGAATGCAGAGTTTAGGATTTACCTGTTTTCATGTTGAAAATATGCTATTTAGGAGAAGCTTTGTAAAACTTTGCAGCAGGTATCTGGAGAAACTTATCCAGGAAGACAACTTCTTGGTTTCTAGCTTCCCCATTCCTAATATGGAGAAAAAGATTTACAAGGTTCACAGGAAATAAATACTTTTTTTAGCTCTTTGATATCTTTAGCTGTTAACAAAGGGATTTGAAGCTCCTTACTTTTAACGTGATGTGTGGATATACAGTAAGTACGTAAAAAGTGACACACCTTGTGAATTTTTAAACCTAATACAAATAAACCCAGTGCACTAGGAATGTTGACAAAGCTAGAATTTCCATACCTAAGGGTCAGACTATTTGTTCTAGTTCAGGTGTAAAAACTATTACACATTATAGCCTTTAAAATCATTCTTCCAGCTGCTAATGGTTGGTTTGTCCACAAAGTGTAGACTGTGTGGATAAATAAATTCTGAGTGCAGGCTGTTAGAATTCACAAATGCACAACTCAGCAAATTCCATCTGGGTGTCTTCAATAAATTGGAGGGCAAACGCAAACAGGAACGTGAATTTCAAATAATTGTGCTTCCCAATGTCCTCTACAAAGAAACACCAGATTGTCCATTTGCATACATTTTTATTCAGAAAGGCCTTATAAGTACTCACACACTTTCTTTAAAGTTACAGTGTAATGCAGGAAAAAAAAAAACCTAAAAAACCTCAAACAAACGAAAACCAAACAAAACCAAACAACAAAAACAAAACACAACCTGCTCCCAACAAACCAACCGACCAACCAAAAATAAAAAAGAGAGAGAAATTCCATGTACTTATGGGACTACAGTCAATTTAAGATAAATGTCATATAAGTAGGAAGTAGGTGTGAATCTGATACAAGGAGAGGAAACTTTCATGAAATGTGTACAGTTCTGCGCCCATGACACTGTAATGCATACTGCACAGTGATACTGCTCAGCTACATGGGACAAACATATAGAAATGTCTTGTCAGGTGAATTCTCATATTATCTGAAAAAATATATAGAACAGCAGCACTACAGAGTTTCATAGATAAAAATTGGCTTATTTTGTTCCCTGCAATGGAATTTCTTTCCTATTTTCAAAGAGTGACTTAATCAGCTCTGAAGCAGCTCCAAAATAGCCTCATAGCAAAATTAAAAGAAGTTAAATTAGAACTAGGTCTCACAATGGAATCTGTAATTGAATAATTAGAAATAAAGTAAACAAGAAGGATGTCTAAAAAGCTCTTCTATCAGACTGCTTTTCAGTACCTTTTTGTAGGATGGCAAAACAAGCTTACAGACTTTCATCCTATGCACAAGACCATGGAAATTCAGATTCACCACACTCTATGTCATTGTCAGGTATTCTTTTTAAGACCAGGGTCAGTAAATAAGAATACAAAAACTGACTGCTCATGTGAGTCCTACTTCACTTTCATTCACATCCAAAATCTGACTCCTCGAGAAACATTGCACCTTTGTTATGAATATTAAGCAAAAACATCCTTCCTTTTTAAGAAAGACTAAAATCTGTAGAGGAAAAACAATTATTGTTTAAACATAAAGGCAGAATAATTTTGGAAAACTCAAGTGAGCTTTATGGTCAGCACATTCCTCTTTTCACTTATGACTGTCATTTTAATTGATGTTTGAAGGGAGTGTGCTCTGCCATATCAGCACTGTGGGTAGTACAAGAGCATCCTCAGTTTTTCCTGCCCAGCACATATTCAGTGTTTGGCTCAAGGAAGTTGATAAGTGATGGTCCTGACTCCAGAAGTGGAGATGTCTCTTGCATTACACTGTTTTCATAGTAAGAGATGATTAAACCTCTCGTCTTCTGCAAATGATTAGTTAATTTTCTGGAACACTAGATAGTAATATGGAAATTTTTTACAGTGTGTGTGGTACCCTTCAAATGTTATTTTATTCAACAGATATGCAGTTTTATCCAAGGACTTATCTCCAATGGGCAATATTCCTTGTTCAACACCTGTATGGGTACTCCCACACCTGGCAATACCAGTTTCTCGTGAGACAAAGGTAACATCACATAACAGGAGATGACACATTTTACATGACGAATAACTATGGCAAGAGGTCAGTACTTGAGTCCAAAATTGTAGTTCTGAGTGTGTCACTAGTTCAGATTTGGCCACAAGTGAACTGCTTGCCAAATAGTTGTTCAGTTTTTTTTTACTTGCATAGATGTGTATTGAGCTGCTGAAGATCTGCAGACTAACAAGACAGTATTTGTGATGAATAATTCAGCTGCTCTACTAACCAGTTCTCTGGCTAATATGCCAGTTGAAATAAACAGATTTTTTTTGCATCTGTTGACAGATGTTATGTGCAAGTTTAAAAAAATGAGGGGACATCATGGTTATGACTTATCTAGTGTCCAAGAGTAAAATTACCATATCCTGCAAAAAGTTTAAGACCATATCTATTGAATTTATTAATTCCCATCTGAGTATCATTCCTCTCATAAAGTCCACATGGGCAAGAAAATATCCAGGTGGCAATGTGCTGCTGGTGTCTCTCCACTCTGCTGCAAGCTCTTAAACAATTAGCTTAATTTTTGTAATTAGTTTTGATATGGGGTCTGGGGTCTGTAGAATGTTATGAACTGTTTCAACAGGCATCCATAAAAGGGGTAAGAAGTGTTATAGCTGGAACACATGACTTAATTAATTTTCTCTCAGAACACCTGGAATCAATATTATCAGCCAGAAACATGCTGTGTCCTGCATTTTTTCCATTATCTCTAAATGGTGCTTTATGGGTGGTATATACCTGCGTGGTATAATGATGAATATTGTGACAGGAAAAGGATTTTCTGCATTGATGTGACACTATACAGTCATACAGACAACTCTCTTTTGTGTGGAGCTGGGAGCTATTATTTATTCATTCATTTATGTCTTTTACTCAATTTATATGCACAGTAGTGATATTGCATTGAACTTTATCCCCTAGTGAACACTGTTTTGACTACCATTTCTAACCAGTGGAAATAAACTGGACTAAAAGCCTGTGTACTAGAAACAGAGAGTGTATTGCAGCAAGGCTGGACTCTTCCATCACAGAGAAAAGGAACAGAACAATTTATGAATTGCTAGATTAATGTACCAGCACATAGATAGTTTGCTCAAGATGGTGCAAAGCTGAGCTCTAATCATAACTGCCTTCATGTGAACAGTGGCTGGGTCAGCAGGTATCAGCCCTCAGTTCATGGCACTGGCCCAAAATGAAGAGGTGATTGGTGCTGTATGTCGGACAGGTCAGTATCCAAAATCACCTGATGGTTCCAAGCCCAGAAGAGGCATTCAAATGGCTGAACTATTACACTAGCTGAATGAATGAAATATGTTAAAATATTTGAAAAAAGACCAAATATTTTATTTAATTTCCCATATCTTGCTACCACACAAATCAGTTTCCTAAAAAAAGTAGGGGAAACTAGAAAGTGAAGAATTTCTTTCCCAATTCCTTTATAATGCTGTAATTTCCAATCTGTAAATGTGAGAAATTTCCACATTTAAAATACAAAGACTTTCTGGACATCACCTCAGCACAATAGCTCATAGAAGAAAATCAAAACAAGAAAGAAAACTTATTTGAAATCAATTAACAGCAAGAACTGAAAACATTCAACATCATTACAAAATGAATTACTAAATCTACAATAGACTAATTAGTACTACAGAAATACCGCAATGGTCTTAGTGCACTTGTCTGTCTGACCCAGCAGCTATTCTCCGTTAAGCTCTTTGGATTCATTAGTTGTAGCAGTGATAACTAAAGCTGTAGAGAAACACAGGATTTGGAATGCTTTGGAAGGTATTTGGTGAGTAAACATTTTAAAAAATTGTGGACGTTCACATTGAGTCCACCTGCCTTTTAAAGAACTGTAATAGCATTCCTTTTTTAAAATGAAGCATATTTGTTTTCTAAAGCTACAGGTTGATTTTTTTAGTCTGTAATGATGGTTATATCAAGCCTGCTTTTAATTACATATTGAATGTGAAAACATTTTTACAGGCAAAAATCACACCAAGCCTTCAAACGTATGTGTTGTTCCAGTGCTCTAATATGTCAAACATGCTTACCTGCATGCTGACCATGAACCATACGAGGGGTAACACATGTCTGGTCTGGAGTCAGCAAACATTTTAAAAATACATGGATTTACTTCTACATAGAGTGAAGTTACACTACTATGCCTGAATTACTTCTAAAGCTGCCCTTGTTGTGGTTTTCAGAGAGAGGTCCCCCTGAGAGTAGCCCCTTCCATATTAGCACAGTAGAGCCTCAGAGCTGCAGGCCACCACTGGGGAGGGAGGACACATGAGTGCTCTCCATGGTGCAAGCCACTGTCATCTCTCAGGGCCTCAGTCTCACGTGGGTACTACCACCAGTCACATGCCTCTCAGTTCTCAGAGCCCTCATAAGAAGAGAGAAGGCTCCTGGTGTTCATACCAACCTTGTTGTGTCTTGCTGGTAGCCTAAGTTTGCCTGTTGGGCCTCCATGTCAACAGTGGGCTGTTATTTTCCAGGTACAAGGTTCAGGAGTCTGTTCATTCAGATTTTTCATGTCACCTTTTCTTCAGGGGTTGGTATGAGGTACAGAGCAGTAGTTCCTCTCTTTCTAGGCCCAGTCTGTGTCAGAAATCAGTATCACCCTGTGGGCATTTGGTGTGCCAGACCTATATGGGAATAGATGAACAGTTCAGTACTCAAGTACTCAAGCAAAGCACATTCTGTTACCGAAATCTTGAAAACACTCCCCAACTTGTCACTGCCCATGGCATTCCAGTTACCATCACTGGGTTCTGGGAGAGTGTCTTGGGTTTCAATGCAAGATGTAATCAAAAGCATGTATTCTATTCCCAATCCGTTGAAACAAGCTGAAGAGGTTTGGTTCTTTTGTGTTGTGTTTTGGTTTTTTTTTCTTTTCTTTTCTTTACTGCATAACTTCAGAGGAGAGGGAGAGGGTGTCTTTCTGTTAAGGGGCCAACTCCTAAAAACCAGGTGGAGCAGTGTTCCTTATCTCTTCTACGACCCATCCTCCCTCCAGGGGGATATGTGCTGTTAATGGGCCATTAAGGCTTACCATATGACTGATATGACTGATAACATTACATCATCCCATTGTGAGATGAGAGGAGCCAAGCATTTCTACCTGGATAAAAATCTGAGAGTCAGAACACCAAGGCAGTCTGTTTTCCACTGGATTCCCAGGGGAAAGACTGGACCCATCTCACCACCACTAGACCCTTCTACTCATCTCTACTGCAGCAGAACCACATCTGCCACTCCAGGAGGACTTATTTGGACTACTCCTGACACCCTGACCAGGCTGTCAGTCATATTCTGACTCTGTCAATGTTTCTAGAATTTTTTTTTGTTGTTTGTTTGCTTTACTACATTTGTATTTTTAAAATTCCTAGTAAAGAACTGCTATTCCTATTCCCAAATCTTTGCCTGAAAGCCCTTAACTGCAAAATTATAATAATTTGGGAGGGAGGGGGGTTACATTCTCCATCCCAAGGGAAGCTCCAGTTTTCCCTGGCAGACACCTGTCTTTCCAAACCAAGACTGAGAAGGTGTCCAGCTGTACTGAAATTCTTAATGGAGTTTCACACAGTTCCTGTGATTATTGCAGCTGTAAAGGTGCTGCTCCCCTTCGGGCACATGAGCCTCAGCTCCAGTGAATACATGCATTACACACACCTCAGAGGGATCTACCCGTTTCTCTTGTGAAAAGCGGAGCAACCATTTCACCACTCTCATCCCCACCTTGTGGGGATGGCCTGACAAGCACAGAGCCACTGCACTCATATGTCCTCCAAGCTGTTTGTGAAGGGCACTGCTCGTCAGAGCACTAGAGAACTGACTCTGATGACCTTCACAGCCTGCATTAGAGAGAAAGTCTCCCTGAAAGACCCCATGCACCCTCCCTCTCATACCTCAGGCAACATTTTTGTGGTCATTTGCATCCAAGATATTTATCACTTACCAGAGACAGGTGCTCAGTGGTTTCCCAGCCCTAGATCAGGTTCTGTGCAATGGAAGCATTCTCACACAGTGCCCCATCAGCTAGCTGTGGTTCAGGTATGCAGATAGAGCTACCTGTGACTTTTCAAGTCTCCCTTCTCACCTCTGTGTCTGAACCTGGCTCTGACCATTCCACCAACCATAAGCACATATTGTTGTCAGCATAATTCTAAGATTGCTTCCTACAAATATTTACAAAAGTCTTAAATGTCTTCTGAGCCCCAAGTAGCTCCCCTATGATGCAATAAAGAAATCACCCATTAAGTAACATGTAATTACCTTCTCTTGCAGCTCCCAGAACAAGCATTTTGGATTTTCTGGGGAACCAGCCAAAGGACAAAAAAGGAGAGCAGGCAACGTGCTGTAATCTGTCAAGCCCAGAGCATGGGACAGTCCCTAAACAGATTCAGAGAGCACTGTAAAATCTTCGAGTGTATCCTCTCCCCCTCCCTTAGGAGGTGAAACCAGATATTGTTCCAGTTCCTTCAAAGCAGTGCAACTGGTGACTGTATTCTGCAGCCTACATTCCCTGTCAAAGATGAAAAATGAAGTTTAGAGGAGACTTTTCTCAGAAATAGGCTCATCCTGACCTTCCCATTTGGTTTCTGAGTGGTCCAATGAAGAAAAATTCAGCAAAATGCCATAAGGTAATAATGGAAAATAAAACCATGACAAAATAACGAGTGACTCACAGACTGCAGTAGGAGTTTTGGTGGGGTTTTTTTGGTTGTTTTGTTTTGTTTTGTTTTGTTTTGTTTTGTTTTGTTTTGTTTTTCCTGGGCTGTTACATTCAGGCTCTGAATACTGCAGAACAATCTAAAGGAGCAATGAAATAAACTAGGTACTAAAGATTTTGTAGTTCACTACTAAACAGCTCCTTCAACAGCTCTTCTTGCTGTTAAAAGCTCTGTAGAGGAATTGCTACATAAATTATATACTGTAGAAATAAGTCAGGCCCTAAGAAACCAGGTCAAAACTCCAGATTCCAGAAACAAAAGGATAGATCACTATGGGTAGCTACCATACTCAAAGAAAGAAAAACCCTTTATTTATTCTTGACCTACATTCAAGTAAAATGGTATTTTTCAACTACTCTTAAATCTTTTTCCAGCTTTATTCTAGAAAGGGTATTGCAGTTTGTAAGAAGCTTGACTGTTGGAGCACATCTGCTGCTTCAGTTTTAAAAGGGTTTGATTACAGAATCCTAGATACTTGACAAATTTCTGTCTTAAATGGTAAAAAATATTCTTAATCTAGAGGACATAAATATTTGCTTCAGTCCTATAAAACCTGATAAATACAGAGATATTATTTGCATTTAATATCAAGTATCTGTCTTGACACTTTAATTGCAGTACATTTTTTGCTTTCCGCTTTCTGATCAGTTGGGTATTGTTCCTTTTTTCCCTCTTGTTATCTTTACTGGGGCTTTCTTCCAGCTTTAATATCTTTAGTCCAGGATTCTGGAAATAAAACAGCACATATTTACCTGTAAATTCAGAAAATCCAGCTAGCAGAAATTACTTTCCTGTTTTTTAGGCTGAATCTGAATGAGTTATTTCCTCTGATGCTGAGATTTCTGACTCATTCACTTTTTTTTTTTTTTTTTTTTTTTTTTTTTTTTTTTTTTTTGTATGACTTTTCAGTCACTATGAATTTATTACCACTCCTGTATATTCCATATTTAATATTAATTCTTCCATCCTTTTCTGGACAGAAAATTACTGTTTCAGAATTACAGAGCAAAGTAATTATTCAGTGGTGAGGGAAACATGAGGATACAAGGCTGCTAACTCTCATAACTGTACTTTGAATCTTGTGGTAACAAGTAGCTCTTTGAAAGCTTTTTTACTTCAAATCCTGTAAATGTGTGACAGCACAGGTCGATGAGAGTGAAATCACCTAGGGAAACACAAGTGAAAGAGCCAGATGCCCAAGTGTACTTTTTATTGCATTTATCAGTGCTGTTAAAAATCAAGTTAATTATTTGGGGGGACCTGACATAACAGCATTCAGGCATCAACTGTGTGAAAATTCTGATGGTTCTGATTTCAGTTTCTTCCACTGTTGAGACCTTCAGTGTCTGGGAGCCAATGGTTTTACCAGTTCTTCAACTCCTCATTAGGATGTGCATCTGTTACAGGAACTGTGGGAAAAATCAAGACAAATTCTCACTCTTTAATGTTTCCTGTTTGAACTTACAGCATTTTGTTGCTTCTTCTTCACATGGGTGAGGCTTTTTTAATGTTTGATGATGATTTATGAAGCCACAAAATCATTCAGCACAACAAGCAACAACTGATGTAATTAGCACATTTGAGGACAGTGAAAACTGCAAAATAAGAAGGCATCAGTCATTAAAGCAATAGATTGATTTTTCAGTATGTGTTCCAGTGCTTTTATCAATACCATGTGTTAGTGCTTTTGGACTATGTCATTCTCCATTCTGCTATTTCCTGGATAAATGTCAATAGAAAGTACAATATCTGGACTTATTAGAGCTTGTAAACAACTCTAATAACCTGCTACTTTTGCCAGATATTATTTGATGGTCAAAAGATAAAGCAAACATGGAGAAATGGAAAAGGTCATGGACACAGATTATATATGAAATGAATTATTTACCCTTTTCTGGGCCCTTTTTCCTTCTTCTAGAGGTGTCTTCCTTTCACATATTGCCTTCTTTACTTCCCTGAAGGGTCAAGGAGACAGATAGATAGACTACCCACGTACAGATAATTTCCTCAGCTTGCACTCAAATCTGTAAAATATTTTCTTTGAGTTTTCCAGTCTGGTCCACCAAGACATAATGAATATCTTCTGCTCTGAATATTTGAGTTATGTCCCCTATTGTCAGTATGTGTCTAAGTTTAACCAAACCTAAATAGGAATTAAGAAATCTAAAATAAAATTCTACAACACACGAAACAACTAATTTGAACATTCATCTGTGGTAAAGTTCAGGACAGTGGGTTTTTCCTATGTTAAGAATAGAAATGTTATCAAGGAGAGAAGCTGGATTCAAGGTCTTCTGTAGGCTATAAACATTTTCACATTTTGTTTTGCTTAAATACATAATCAGTGAAAGCACATATGAGTGTCCTTCCTCCACAGTTTCTTTGATGCCTGTGGACTGCTGAAAAATTATCCCAGGTGAGATACACGTAGCTTATTTGCCATAACTCTACTCCACCTGAATGTGAAGAAAGCTGATGCAAAATTGTGGTAGTACATGGTGGGATTTTTCATCAAGTGAAACCCATAACTTAGGACAAATACAGGATGTAGAGAACAGACTGTTAAAAGTCTTTAAATCAAACTGAAGTAGAAACCTGTCTTCACAACACAGAGCTTTTATACTGGTCTTAACTGCAGATGAATCTTCCCATGAGACTTTGATTTTCTTGTTTTAACTTTCCAAAAGCATGAAGAGTTTTTTTTATATACCATGAAGTAGGCTTCAAAATAAGTAATAGTGTTATATAAATTATTTTTAAGCCTGTGAATTATAGGTGCATTTATTCCCTTTCCACAAAAAAACCCCAACAACAACAACAACAAAAAAAAAAACAAACAAACAAACAAAAACAAAACAAAACAAAAAAAAAAACCAACAAGAAAAAACCCACAAACCTACAGATTTAATAAATGAAGATCTAGATAATAAATCTCACTTAAAATAGACCAGCAATACTCAAAACACTTTACTTACTTACTGACTGACTGAGCCAAAGCATTATTCTCAAGAGAATGTTTTGCCCTTTTTGTAGAATTAAATAAGTAGTGGAAATAATATTTAGAAAAAATAGCAGAGCCAGACGATGACTTTTGCTTGGTAACTGTTTAACTAAGCCCAGCTGCTGCCTGGGAGCTGGGTTGTGGGAGGGTAACAGCAGCTTCTCTTTCAATTAAGGCCAACCAATCTCGATGGGGACATCTGTGGTACTCAGCAAACCCTGAGAATGCTTTGGGGTGGCTTAAACTTTACCCTTGTTATACAAGACCTCAAATAGGAGCTGTCAGGGGCTTCCTGAAGTAGCTTCCATACAGATATTTAATCCACAAAGGTCAGGCAGGTTGCTTGCAATGACAAGGTTTTCTCCATTTTCGTCTTTCAGATATGTTTGGATATATAGTTAAAATAAAATGCTGTGGTGCATGGTCACCTCACTGGTTTTTATACACGGGATAGGTCCAGCGGGGAAATTCTGGCCGCAGGCTGAGTTTTGATTGTGCTGCTGTGCTGGGGCAAAATTGTAAATCTATCAGAGGAGACAAATGCTGTAACAGGATCTGTGGTTCATTACGCAGGAAAGGATGAAAATACAGGGCAAGAGAAAAGCTGGAAGCAATGGCCAGGTGACTTTGGCAGGAAGAAATATGACCTAGCCTGTGAGTGGAGGTGAGGGAGTTGATGAAGGACTATAATACTTTACTAATTTACTTCAGGCTGATAAGACAATATTGTTATTGCCTTTGTCTTTATTGAGGAAAAATATGAGTGAGTTCTGACTACAGGAAAGGAGTTTGACTCCTGAGCTGCTCCTCTCCAGTGTTTGTGTGGGGTGCATGTCCTGTGACAGTGGTGTGATCACAAGGATTTGTTGCAGCCCACTCCCCAGCTGTGAGTGAAAGTGAGCTACAGCCAGAGGAGAGTCTCACTGAAAGCACCCAATTCCTGAAGGAAGGCTCTAGGTGTCCACCTGGGGTAGGTGTGCTGCTGCCCCTGAGCAGAGCTGTTTCATGAAGGCTGAACAGACTGAAGGAAAAGGAGCAGCTTCAGACATATGTCCCAGGTGTGTGCCTCAGGAGTTAATTCTTACTTCCTAGCCCTGGGCAGTGCAGTATGTGGGTTTGATGGGATTGCCGTTCTGAGTTACCTAATTCTCCTTTTTTAATGATTGCAGGCATCTAACTCTGTATTCTCAGCTAGTAGCTGGTTGTTAAACTGAGATAACTCAGGGACACCTCTATCCTGTACTGTGTGTGGCCAATGAAAAGAGCAGTCCTTGGCTTCTCATCCCTGTGGGGAAGGCCAATAGTTCAGCCATGCAATTCACTTCATAACCATGTAAAGCTCACCCCTGCTGCACTTATTGTAGACTAAAATAAGATATTAACCTTAAATTAGCTTGATTAAATTAAATTTGACCATTTAAACAGCAATAGGGTTTTTGTTGGTTTTGTGCTTTGCATCAATCACATATTTCTATGATTATAAAGGCACTTCTAAAAATCTTATTTTGACTAGGATCTTTCATTTTTAAATTTTTAAATTCTGCAAACTTGAAGGATAAAGATATTAAAAATATTGTGACTAGTCTATTTTTCTGAGGAATTCTCTGCAATTATGGCATTTCTCCTAGGGATTCTAGCAAGATTTTTTCAAAATTGGCCCCAGTGAACTTTGGACCTGCACCAGTGCATTCTCTGTGGTGATGAGATTTAATCTTTACCTTATTTATATTGACTGATATCAGAATGATGTCTTCCATTGTTAGTTTCTCAATGCAGGGAGAAATTAATCTCCCAGCCTATTTGCATCCACTAGCAATAAAGCCTCATTTTAATGAGAAAATGAATATTTGGACTTTATACTTTGTATCTTTTCTGGCAGCTGTGCTTTTTATTCACTCTGACAGAAACAGCTTCAATGACAGCAGCCAGGATCCTCCCCTTCTGTTCAGCTTTTCCATAGAAGGCAAAATGAAATAGGTCTCTAAAGATAGGACAGTACTATTTTGAGTACTTGCTTTTTCATGAGATTATGCCAATAAACAAAAGAAAAATACTCATTCCCACCTTTATCCTTTATGAGCCAAAGCACTCTTTAAGCAATATCAACTATTTCTTCCAACCTGTTTCTTCAAATTCACATTTTCCCCTCTTTCCTTTTTATTTATCCTTCTTGGCTTCTTTTATCATGCAATAAAACAAATGTTAGCTCTCTGTTAGGTTAGCTTGTTTTCAGAAACAGAAGTGGCATTTATTTGTTCCATAACGTTTTAATGCTAATGGTCCCACTCACAGGTAGAAAAACAACAGTGATTCATATCTTTCTTTGTAAGCAACATCACCCGAAGGGCATTATGCAACTCTGGCTTTGATAGGGTTTTTCTTTTTTTCCTCAGGCATAATGACTCCAGAGAGACAAAACATAGCAGTGATCAATTGGGCTGCTTTCTTTTCCACTCCAGTTTTACACAACAAAGGGATCCGCTGATTTTATTTGTCATTTACTTATGCTTCAAGCAAGCACGGTTTGGAAAATATTGGCCTGTCCAGCAGGCACTTCTACTGGTGCCTCAGCATAAATGTGTTTTTCCTCTGTATGAGATTACAAGGCAAGGTCATCCATGGCATTACAGCTCTGAAATAAGCAACAATACTGAAAGCTGCAACCTTTTCTAGTTAAAGCTAGTGAGAATTTTGTTGCTGGGAGCTGGCTATAATGGGATACAAATCAGGATTTGATATGTTACTTGTTGACTTTGAGCCAAATCTAAAATGTGCACCAGTCCAGAACTGCAGTCTTGAAAAGGGTTTCCTTTTTGTGGTAGGCTGAATTGCTGGGATTTTGGTTTTTTCCCAGGTGGGTGCATCTGGGTCAGCTGCAACCATAAGAAACCATAATGTGGCTAGATTGGTCTAATCAATCCAGTGTGTGGGACCTGGCAAGTCCATGTCCAACTCCTGCACCCTGTAGATGATACTGGGATGAACTAAAGATTTGTGGGCTGCATTCCATGCCAAAAACAAAGGTGTGATCCTTCTGGCCCTTAAGAGAGAATGAAAGAGTGTGGTGATGATCACTCTCTGTCCAGTAGGCATATTTTTAAATTATCTTTTCAGCAAATAGGTGTCCTAAGGCCTACACTCTTTTGTCTACCCAGGATATTTAAGCCCAAGCCCCTTTCCCAAGTATTTCATGTGAGTGTCCCAGTCAGTGACCTGGCAAACCAACAGAGAGGACAGTTAGAGCTTCATGCTTGAAAGGGGAACAGCTGCCTCTGATACCTTCTCCCAGGACTGTAACTTTAATAAGAGGGTTGAACAGTATGACAGGATGAGGGAACCTGGCTTGGTCTCTGTATTTGGAACCCCGTCCAGGCTGGGTCTCTGGCCACCCTTGCCCCATGTTTGAGAATGCCCTTGTAACGCAGGATACAAGCTTCACAGTGGCTCCTGTGGAGTAGCTCAAGGCATCCTCCTACTCTGAGACAGGGTGTCTCCTCTAGGTCCCTCTTCTACGGGGTCAATGAGCACACTAGGAGCCCAGGTATGATTCTCTGTTCTCCACAGATGCCAAAACAGTATGTGCCACAGTGGCCAAAAATGTGATAGCAGGGCAGAAGGGTGCCTGTAGCTCCCTCACCCACCAGTGTCATCTACTCACATGCTGCTGCCGAGCCCCCTGCCCATGACAGCACTCCCATCCTGTCCTGAAAAATCTTAAAAGCCAAACCATCTTATGTCATTCTGGCTCTTTGTCCTCTCACCGAAAACACATGGATTTTTTAATCCTTTTGCTTTGTTAAAATCCTCCAGGTTAGTAGCACAGGTTTCATTACCACAAATTGCTCACAATATCCTCTTTATAGCTACAAGTATCTCTGGCGTAAGAAGCTTTTAATTGCCCATATTCTCTGTGGTGAATATGTGAAGGCAGTGACACATACTAATTAGTATGCAACTGGAAAAGAGGTTTGGGACCAATGTGCTGCTGATTTTTCCTGTTATTCCTTAAAAGGGGTCTTCTAGTTCACAGCAATCACAAGGTGCAAATTGTGTATCTGAAAAGGGGACAATTGTGAGTATTTTGCCAATTATTTTAAAAAAAGCCCTCTAACATACAACCTATTGTTCATTAGCTTAAAAATGAAGGTTTCTGTTTCAAGAATGGTACAGTTCATTTAAGATAGTTCTGACCTAGATTTGTACTGTACTGAATTGCTTCAAGTGAGTAATGCACAATCTATTTATAGGATCATTATTAAATTAGCACTTGCATGATTTAAATCCCTTCCAGTAGATTCACAAGGGAGACTCAGGCACTCTTGTCACCCAGTGGGTAGCAAGCTTGGGTTAATGTTCACAGAAGTGGTAGTCTGGAATAGTTTTCTGAAAGGAACAACTGACTTTGAGATGCATGTAATTTTTGCTGTAAAATGTAAATTCATCTCACCAGTTTTGGACTTCTCCATTTGGGTGAGATAAAGTATACCTTCAAGTGCCTCTTTTCCACAATTCATTATTCATGCTGTCTTACTGAGCACTGTAGGTTTTCAATATCTGTAGTTATTTTATGTAAACCCTACCACAGGGTCCAAATATAACCTAGGAAGGTCACCACTAAGTTTTGTGATAACGTTGTAGCGTTGTGGCTCCAGTTTGACAAAGCTGGCAGTAAGGTACTTGTGCCAGGACATGTTAAAGCCATCATTTCAGCATATGAAGTTTTCTACCTTCTTTTAAATCAGGTAATTGCTACAGCAGCACTGCAAACACCAAGGTCATCATCCTTCTGAAAGGTCTGTGAAGACTACCTTGCTTGGAAATGCTGGGAGCTGCGTGCTTCTCTTCTCCAAAAAATTGAGGCATTTAGAAAATATATAGCTGAATGTTACTATCAGATGTAAGCTAGGTGTCTTGAAATTTGCTGATTCTGGCTTCCAAGGCAAAACCAAACAAAATCAAAGAGACAACTGACACAGGTGGATTTGTCAAATCCTAGGACAGCAGCCATAAGAGATGGAATTAGCATGGAATGTACTAGTCCTGCCTTGGTTTTGCTTCCTTTCTTCCTTCCACTCTACTTTTTGTTGTTGTTAGTTTGACTTGTTTAAGGTGGGAGCTGTATTTCATGTCCATGCTCTGTGGCACTTGGTGTCATGGGGCTCCAGTCTTGGTTAAAGTCCTGCCAATCAATCATCACTTGTGAAAGTAATGGCCATACATAAAATATCAGGTTCTGAACAAGATATTTTCTATTCCAGCTTTGCTTGTTGCTTCAAGTCCGCTTTTCTTGTTGTTTTGCTTCTCAATGTCACCTTTAGATTTGAGTGCATTTTTCCTGCAGCTATGCAGAAATTTCAGTGCATTAATACATTCTTCATATGAAGCAACACAAAAATCAAATTCAGAATAAATCCCTTAAAATAAAGTACTGTATAGGTCAATATTGTTTTGGAAATTTTTTTCAAGAGTATGTCTAAACCCTTAAGGGAATGAATTTGAATGTCCTTGAAGAGGACCCTAACTCTACCAGGAAGAATAAGGTCAGCCTCAAGTTTCTTGTGCTCCAGTTGTAATTTGAGTGTGCTGACTTATGCAGTGGAGTTAACAAAAAGATTATAACTTTATTAGTACTGATATTATTTTTCATGACATTATTAGAGTTGCTCTTCAAAGTAAAAATGCTGTTAAACTGGGTAAGAGCAGACAGGAAGGTTGTTAACATAACATACATACACACTTAGAAGTATCCTCTTCTTTGCCGAAATTAAATTCCTAGACACTTTTATATGGACATACAAAAAAAGTAGTAATAACATTAGTATTAATAATAATTATTATACAATAGCTACATTTTTCAATCATAAAATCCATTTGATCAACATAGAATAATTTGGAGTAATGTATATATTCAAGGACTTGTTTCTTTGAGGGCTAGGAAATTTTGAATTGAAACAGATAGAGAAACAAATTACTAGATGGATACCAAAAAAAAACCCCAAATCTTCTACTCATCACTGGTGAATATTTATTCAAAGGTGTCAGATAGTTCTTCCAGCACTGTCTTCTCTGAATGGCCACTCTTTATTTAAAATGCCCATGAATAATTGACTTTGGTGAGGACCTTCTTTCTTGACCTATGAATTCTTCCAAAGCCTAAGATGGGATATCTGTGACCTCATTTAAAGGCAATTGCATATCTAATGCAGTTTACATTCAGCAAAAGTCTAAGGGATAAAAACTGGGAAAAGGAGATGCATTTTTTCACAGTAAAAATGCAATAGCTAATATAAAAAAACACATCCCAGTGCATTCTGAAACTTCTGTTACTGGAATTCTGGTGTGAAATGTCTTTATATTGCTGGGAATTCCACCCTCTGTCCATCAGTGGTCTCAGAACTGGGGACAGAGACAAGCCCAGAGTCTTGTCTTTGCCCCTGAGTCCCATAATGTCATGGCATGACAAATATTTAAAAAAAAAAAACAGAAAGGGACCAAGTAAATACACCAAAGCACTGTCCAAGGGCAACTAAGGTCAGGTGAGGCATTGGAATAGGTTGCCCAGAGAAGTTATGGATGCCACATCCTTGGATGCCACATCCTTGGAAGAGTTCAAGGCCAGGTTGGATGAGGCTCTGAGCAACCTGATCTAGAGAAAATTGTCCCTGCCCACAGCAGGAGTGTTGAAAGTAGTTGATTTTTAGGCTCCCTTCTGACCCAGTCCATTTTATGATTCTATGATTCTGCAATTCTATGATTGGATGATAATGGGTTCTCTGAAATCAAAACACTGTTTCTGTGAGTAGACTGGTAGGGTGATTGTTTGATCTATGTATTTACAAAGGGACTAACAAAGTAAGCATATTTGGTTACCAAAGTATTATGCAGGGTTGTCTCCTGCAAAAGGCCTTCCTTATTTTCTCTTGTTTTGTCAAATGAGTTCATACCAAAATATAAATAATACCTAGAAAAAACATCCACAGATACATGTTGTATGATTCATGAGTATGTTAAATGCAACGTGTTGTATTTATGAGAAGGAATGTTTTTGTGGAGTGTATGTTAAAGAAGACATTTTTAAAAACACTGTCACAAGTGAAAAAATGAGAACATAGATGATAACGGTAGGTGAATAATTACATCCGTAGAATAAACTTACAAAAGCCAGAAAAGCCACAGATAGGACACACTTCTCACTGCTGAATTAACTGACTTGTTGGTTTCTATCTCATATTTAATGCTATCTAAACGCTTTTTCAGTCTGTGAATTGAATTTTCTTTTAATCTGAACAGATCATATATTCATTTGTCGACACTGTCTTCATCAATCAATGCATTATTGCCTGGCAGCTTCATGTCATCCTTAAAGATAATTGTGGATTATTTCATAACTCAATTCTGAATTTCCCCTACAGAGATAATGAATTCACACATGTAAGAGGATCATTACCAGTGAGTGTGAGATGCTGTTTTGAACATACCATTTCCATCTGCCACAGAATGATTCCTTCTGCAAAAATTGATCTCCTGGAGGAGGCTATCCCACCTAGGGTAAGCACATTGTAGGCATAGTGGAGAAGAGTGTGTTGTCCAACAGAAGAGGAAAAGGAGATCATACTGCTTCTGCTGTCCCCAGAAAGTCAAAGCTCAGGGTATGGCCTTGATCTCTTCACACCGAGGCCGGAGAAAGGAGCAAGGACAGGGTACACAAGTCCTTCCTTCATGTAGCAAGGGGTTGCAGCTCAGCAGGTCTGAGAGGAGTAACGCATCCACATGTAGGGATGTACAGTGCAAGCATGAAATGAATCTGCTTCTGAAAAGTTCAGCCTCAAGTGTAATAAATTCTGTTAGATGCTGAAGCAGGCACTGCTGTGACATGACCTCTTTTAAACAGCTTTTAAACAGCTTAACGGCTCCCAGAAAAGGATTGAGCTCATATTTAATTACTGTGAATAAAACTATCCATTTCATCAGCCATAAACAACAGTAATCACATGTATCACAATGAAAAATTATGCACTTCAAGCAGTTTTCCTTGTGTGGAATGGAATTTGACAAGTGGGAGTGTAGATGGATGGCTGAGTACTCTACAGGACGCCTGGGGTGGACCAGGAACAGACACAGACCGTTTAGATCACTGCACACCTTAGTAACAAGGTAAAGTAGATCTTGCATATTACATCAATTTTCATATACTAGCAAGATCAAATTATGTACAAGGAAAAGGGAATTGCATGCTAACAGAGCAGCTAAGGGTTAGGAGTATTTGCAAGCCATGCCAAAATTTGTGAGAACTACTTCTCTTCCTGTTCTCTGCCCAGTCATGAGAGGCTAGATACAGCTGTGAGTTTGCAAGAGCAGGACAGTATCCCTTTGAGCAGCCTTGCAGCTACTGAGGAGGATGACATGTTTCTCTTTAATGCAAATTACTGATCACAGTGTTTCCATGTACTCTTTTCCAAGAAACATGTTTGCTTTAATTTTCCCAAAGTCCATCTTTGCTGTCGTGTTTGGTATATTGTGTGTCACTGTTCCATGTGCATTGTGTCACACTGTGAGCCTGTCAACTGTCATAAAGAATAAGCTACTATGGCAACTTACCTCCTAAAGCAGTTTGACAAGATGAAATATGCAAAAAAGTAAAAACAATTCCTGCCAATGCCCACAGGTCCTAACAACTTCAGGTGTACTCCCATAATTAATCACTAATTAATTATAGTTTCCTCATTACTGTGTATCTGTGTGATGTATTTCAGGCTGACATACAGAAATATTGACTGTATATCATGTTTTATTCCAGTTCTGTTAGACTATTCTGATTACTTTTCCGATTCTTGCAGGTAGGCAAAAGTACAAATTCACTGGAACAGCATTTTCTTTTTGAAACACATAAATTAATCTCAATTCTTTGTATTGTCCTAAAGGGTGTTCATTAATCTTGGAAATATAGCTTATTTTTCTAAAGATCTATATTCTATGCAACACAATTTAAATTTTCGCCTGAGATCACACTGTTTTCTATGAAAAGAGAATGGATAACAAATTCAATGAATGGACTCTCATTAAGCATAGAATTACTCAAGAACCATTCTGAATCAATTAATCACAATGTAACAGGACTCTAATTTTCTGGCATTCTCAAAATCAAAAGTAAGTATTTGTATTGTAGTTCATCATAAGAAATGTGATTTTTTTTTTTTTTTACAGCTGGTGAAATACATACTTTTAGTCACAGTAATTAAATATTGGCTTCATCTTTTCTGTTCTGGGAGCTTCTAGATTGAATACTAAGGTTGTCTAAAGAAGATTGTCTCACAACAGTGCCCTTCCACCTGTTACTCTCCTCCCTACACACCTTCCTTGACGATGTGCAAAAAGGATCAGAAATCCAATTTATATGACATAGCAGGATACTGTGAGACATATCTATAGTTAAATAAGATTAGGCCCCAGGTGCTTTGCAGGGAAAGAGCATCATCCCTTCTTATCAGACTTCATGTGTGAATGTTATAAATTGATTTTGTATTTAAATATATTATTTTATTAATCAGTGTGTTTTGAATGGGTCCCCAAGTTGTTTGATTTAATATTACCTGAACAATCCAGAATCTTGACACCAGAATCTGTCAACTAACATGACAGACTATTATTCAAGGACAGGCAGGTAAATTTCTCATGGAACATTACTGATGGCTTTGGAGGGGGCTGCCTTGACACTAACAAAAACATTTTACTCCCATCAGTTCACCCAGCAAGAATGTTAATTGTTAGAAAGGTAGAAAGGTGGTTCCTATTTACTGTTGCATGGAAACAAATGTTTCCAAAGATCATTTTGAATAGAATTTTCTTCATATTGTTTTAGATTCCAATTAAATTAAATTTTTCAAATGTCAAATAGGAAGTGAAAAGGTTAAAAAATAGAACATGAAAGTTAAAAATTAATTCCAAATTACATTAAAAAATAAACAAACACAAGAAGCAATTCTGGTTGTGACCAGCCTGACTTCCAGCATTCACTGCATTAAATAGAACACAGTGAGCAGCACAACCCAAGGTCTCACGTCTGGTACATGCTGAGCTGCTGAGGCAGCCTAAGGAAGCACCAAAGGCAGCTCTGAATCCTCTGACCAAAACAGGATTCCAGTTCACTCAGCATTTAAACCCATGTCACTTTGGGGAATTTGGGCACTTTTGAGAATGAGGCAGGTTTAATGGAAAGCATGCCTGGCTCACCAAGTAGGTGATCTCTCTGTGCTAGCACAGTGATCTCTTACATTGAAGAGGTATGGCTGTCCCTATTTGGAAGTACAGCATTGTTCTAGAGAAATTTATAGGAACAACATACCAGCTACCTTATTCAGTATTCGTATACTTCAGGGAATGTGACAGAAAGGTTTACTTCTCTAAAAAAAGTTTCTCTTCTAGCAGAGTTCCTACAATAATTTGATTTCCATATTTAAATCAAAATAATTTTCTGTCTCTTGCTAGCTTCTGTTGACCTCTTCTGTTGTGGCTTAAGTTGCTTATTTAATTCCCAAATTCTAGTATTCTATTTTCCTTGCACTGCTACTGTGTATGCCCAAGATCAATATTTGGTACCTTTTAACAAGAGATGCCTTACATCAGAGTCATCTTCACTGATTATATGTAATTTGCAAAACATGAAGGTCATCCAGACTGTATCAGGGTGGACCATCACTACATATGAACACTTATTTCTCTGCCTCAAGGAGATAAAAGCTAATGTCTTTTAAGCTTGAGAAAGTATGAAAGAAATGCAGATGTGTACAGTAGGTTAAAATTAACTCAGGCACTTACAATGCTCTTCCATCAGCACTAAGTTCTTGATTTAGAAGACCTTGAGGTAGCTGGTTAATTACTTGCTGAATCAGCATCAGAATGCTTATGCAGAACTGTTTGCTAATTTGGTGGAGCAACAGTTCAGGGGAAATACGTCACTAGCTTTGCAGATATAAGGAACTTTTGACAAAATTAAAAGGGAAATTCCTGTAACAGTGGGAGGCACCATGTTTTCATGGTTGTGGCCCACAGGTTATCAGCAAGATTTTAAAACATTCACAAAATGCCCCTCCACCTTTAGTATTTCCAAAGCAGGACTGTTTGTGGGAGGAAGACAGGGAGTTTACCTGGGGGCAGGAAAGTGTGGATTTAAAAGCTATAGAGCAATTAGCTGCAGATCATCACCCCCTTGCTACAGCTCTCAAGCTGTTTCCAGACTATCAGTTTTGTGGAAGGGGGAGCTAGGGGAATAAAAAGCCTCCTCATCTTCATTGCAGTAGAATCCCAAGACCTATTGTGTCGGGGCTGTCCTGGGCAGTCTGAGGCTTCCAGGTGGTTGGCCCCAGGTGATGTCCTCCACAGACAGGTGGGTGCCAGAAGAGCCTTGGCTAAGGCATCCAGGTTCCACTCTGAAGGGAGCACCTTGGCGTCTCCTGAGGCACCAGCCAGGGCTCTGCCCAGACTGAGGGGTTTTGGTCCCCATGGGAGCTCTCCAGGAGCCAGCAGCAAGGGCAGGGGAGAGGAAAAGGTTCTCACCTCACGCAGCCTGGGCTTTCCAGCTTGACCAAGAGGTCTCTTTCAAGAGCATGAGCTCTCTTCCAAGAGCATGGAGAAGCTCATCAGGCTGATTGACCACGGCAGGTTACTCAAGAGCTGGCTTTCAAGGAAAGGTAAATTTAAAGGTAAGTTTCTAGATTAACACATATATACAGTTCTATAGCTCAGCATATAGCTCTTCTCTGCAGGTAAGTGGCTTAGTAAATCAGAAAGAACAGCTAGGAAGATGACAGAAAGAAAGGCTTGGTACACACACATCTCATAGCTCCCATCATCAGTGATGAGGTCACATTGCTGTTCAACATCATCTCAATCAGGAGAAGGCGCAAAGGAAGGCAGAGGAGACCACGTAACTGCAACTCTGACCCTGGTTTGGTCAATAGGAATTTGGTTGCAGAGTCCAGGGAATATTTCTTCCTTAGGAAGGCTTGTCAGGTCATGTCCACTGCTAGGCTGATAGGTCAGAATCCAGTGGGGTCTTCTACTGATTAGCAGAAGATTTAACGTCACCCTGAATAAAAGAGAGATGAAGAAGTATGCTGAATAATCCTACAGGCACTTATCAACTCTTAGGCAGACACTCCTTTCAATCTATTGTGGTGAACAATCCATGCGCTCAGTTTTGGCTCCGCTGACATTTTTTCCAGAGGGCTGTTCTCCATAAATCTCCCAGACTTTAGTTTTTAATAGCAGCATTGTCCTAAGTGCAGACATAAAATAACTTTGTTGCTGTTATTTATTAGAATTTATATTTATTTACTTTTGCCATCCAACCAGCTTCATAAATGGTGTATAAAAATATCCTGTAAACACATTCTTAGTAATGACTCACTTGATTTTTAGGAATGCAAGTCACAAATGTTAAACACTAAAATGCTAGTATAAAAAAACTGCATCTTTTAATCCAGTAAATAATATGCAAATATAATTAAAATATGAAGTATCTTCCTGTTGTTGGGAATATGACTCAGAAATTAAAAGACCTGGGGTCCTGGTGGACAACAACCTATCCATGAGCCAGCAGCACCCTTATGGCCAAGAAAGCCAATGGTATCCAGGGGTGCATTAGGAAGAGCATTCCTGCACACTGAGGGGGGTGATCCTGCCCCTCTACTCAGCCCTGGTGATGCACATCTGGAGTCCAGTGCTGGGCTCCTCAGGACAAGAGAGAGACATGGAGCTCCTGGATAGGGTCCAGCAGAGGGTGACAAAGGGACTGGGAGCTTCTCTGTTATGAGGTAAGACTGAAGGAGCTGAGCCTGTTCAGCCTTGAGGAGAGACAACAGAGAGGAGACAATCAGTGCCTGCAAATGTCTGAAGGAAGGGTGCCCACAGGAGTTCTCCAGGCTCTGCTCAGTGGTGCCCAGCAATAGGACAAGAGGCAATGGGCAGAAACTGATGCATGAGAAGTTCCAGCTGAACATGATGAAGAGCTTCTTCACTGTGCATGTGACAGAGCACAGGAAAAGATCACACAGAGGGGTTGTGGAGTCTTTCTCACTGGAGCTATTTAAGAACTGTCTGGACACAGTCTTGTGTCATGTGCTCTGGGATGCCCCTGCTTGAGGAAGGTTGGACCAGATGACCCACTGTGGTCCCTTCCAACCTGGGCCTTTCTGGGATTCTGTGATTTGCGCTTTGTGAATAACTGTTCAAAAGATTAATGAATGTTGGTTGATTCCAAGTTGAACTCTAACACAGGATGGCATCCACATGTTTTTATACATTTCCCACTCGTTAGCAGAGTCACTTGCCATGACAAAACAGCTGAAATCTGTCTGAGCTTATACACAAGAGACAACTGCCTACAAAGGTTATAAGGGTATGTTCAAAGGAATACTTTCTTAGACAGAGAGCTAATGCTTTAAAAAGTGAAAGAAGTCACAACATACAAGAAAGCTGTGGACAGATGCAATTGATAGAAGCTACCACCCAAAAATTATGTTTCTCATGCATAAACATTAACATTTACATAAATCTGGAGACTTTAAAAATGTCTATCAATGTTTTTCTCAAAGTGGGCTGAGGTAAATACAAGATTTCATATGTTGTATCTGAGTATAATCAGAGCAGCGGTATAGAGCATTTTTTTCTAGGTAAAATATAAAGAGAAAAAACACCACAAGACTGTATATTAAATTTTGACAGAATTTCACTGAAGCACCTTTGATTTTTAATGCTTATCATCATGCTGATTTGTAAATAGCAGTAGTTAGACTCAAAGTTACAGGTACACCCTTGTACCTGTACTAGAGGCGGGTACACTTACTGCATGTCTAATACAGTAGGAGTACTTCCAACCTAGTCCATGAGAGGTAATGAAAAGTTCCAGGGCATTTGGAAAAAGAGTCTTAATTTCTTCCATGTACAGTAATCTCTATAATTTTCCTTTTTTTGTTATCAGAAGAAACATCGTGCTAAGGAACACATCCAAGTAATAAATACACACCCAATTAATAACACTAGAAAGAGCAATGTTCACTGGCTCCATGCAGGATATCTCACTCAAACAAACATTTGAATTGTTTGTTAGTGGTTTGTTTTTGTTGGGAATATTTTTTCCTCTTCAACTTTTCCCCTTAAGAGTGGACTTTTTCATTGCCTTCTTACTGAACTCCCTCCTAGTTTTGTCACATAAGAACAGCTTGGTCAAATTTAAGATGCCATGTCATCTGGAGAGTTATTCCTGGAAGGGGAGTAGAACTCATCTCTTGTCTTGAAGTCTGACAGAAAAACACTTATCTGAGTGTTTCTCAGACCCATTTGTTTTTAAACTAGTGTGACTTCATAGTGAATTCTATCACTGCAATTCTCTCTCAGTGTTTTACAGGTAGGGAAAGAATGTGAATAAGATTCTTCTAGGAAGCTTCTCCTCAGCTGGGGGGAATAGGTTTGATAGCAGCATGGAACATTAATGCATCACTCATGCTGTGCATCCCATGGCCAGGATCAGCTCAAATACATGTAGGGGCTTGAGGGAGATTGTCAGCTGAAAAGATTCAGAGCCTCCTCTAGCACGATTTCCCAAGTGTTTCCAAGATCAGTAGAGCTCTTTATTAGGGTCCTCCTCCGGGTTTGCTCCTCCTAAGCTGGCAAAGCACACTTGCCAAGACAAACCACAGCTGGTTGGAGCACTGATGCCAGGAAGAGTTGGAGCAGCTGCCGTGGTTGTGCAAGGCTCTGGGCCATGCCAGCAGCAGCAGGGATCAGGGTGACCCAGTGCTCAGCAGGGCCAAGCTGCCAGTAAAGGGGGGCAGTAAAGAATCCCCAGCTGATGCCTGCAGCCCACAGCAGGCTCTACTTCCTATAGGCCTGTTTGGTCATGGTTTTCTTCTCCTTTCTTTCTGTCAGTTTAATACCGAGGATGACATTTTGGCTGAAAACTGATAGTTTTTAACATTGGTCTCAATCTGGCAAGAATTTCATCCAAACCCTTCATGCCTCACTGAGGACAATAACACAAAGAACACTGTTTTTGAAAGAGAAAGGTATCAAGTTTCCCAGCAGCTTTGTTTATTGTGTTCGAGGGCTTCATGATGTAGACTCCCTCCCACTCCTTTTTTAAATGTTACTTGGGCTTTTGAAAGTCCCATAACCTGAAATATAATGATTAAAAGTTTGTATGCCATTTCGAAAGCTGATTTTCATTCCCTGGGGAATACTAATTCTGGTTTAATTTGGTTTTCATCTTCATTGTGCAACAAAACACAGCTTTGTTTTTAAAAGGAGGATCAAACTGATATGGGAATATGCATGTAAGTGTTGGCAGGCATTTCATGAGGAGAGCTGCAGAGTCCATGAACTTGGACTTCAAACAAAAAAGGTGTAGAGCTCACATGAACTTGAATTTTCCCTTTATTTGTGATACCCATAAATTTTTATGATGCTTTGTTTTTAATCCCAGTAAGCCTATGTTGTTACTTTGGGTCTTTTAATAGTGTCTATTTATATTGTGAAATCATGACAACTGTGTTGTCTTCCCATAAAGCCAAAGGTCAAGGGTCTGCTACAGCAAATACTAACACATGTGAAAAACTTCACTCATATGAATAATCAAATTGATTTTAACAGGAACGTGTTTTTAGGGTCAGGCTCCCAATATTTTGACATACTTCTTGAAATGTTCTGTGGATAGGAGTCATTGACTTTCATATGGTGATAAAATGCTCTAAACACACAAATAACTCCCCTCCAAAAGATAGGAATATGTTTGGCTTATCAAGTTTTAGCAGTTACAGTTTGACTTGCTAGTTTTCTTTTCCTGAATACAAGTAGTGTTGGAGGAGAGCTTAGAAGAGATAAAATAGAATTAATGTTAATGATTCCTATAAGTTAATGTATTTAACATTCCTCTCCCTTCCCAAGTGACCCTGTGCGTAACCACAAATTTGGAGATCTCAGTGTATTTTTTTTTGCCTTAATTTTCTGGTAAAGAATTATGGAACTAATTACCATTACAACAGTGAGGTACCACATTCAGTAATTTATATTGTGTACAGATCATTGCTGTGATGAAATAGATAAATGTGCATAGGAGAACAATTTTTAATCATAAGAAGTATAAAAATTCATGCTTTATACAATAAATATTATTCTATTTTTAAGACTATACCTTGCTGTAGTGTTTTTGTAGTGTATGTGCTGTAAAAGTAAATAAAATACACACACAAAATTCCAAATATAACCTGTAGTTGTTCAGGATAAGCAGCTTGCCTTATAAAGAGAATTTCCTAGTGGTCTGTTGGAACACTAGATTGATCCTTGGAAAGTTTTTTATTAATAAACAAATAATTTTTCCTGTTGTTTGCACATATTCCAACTGTGTTAGAATGCAATTCCTGCAAAAGTTCTCAGAAAATCACATCAGGAACAAACTTCATTCTGCATTTTATTGGAATATATTCAATGGTTTTTCCATGTTGCATGCTGAACCTTGCTCTCAAAACACATATGCTATACCTGTGACCACTACTGTTAAATTAGGGAGAAGCTTTACATATGTTTATTCTTCCTATAAAGATGGAAAAATTTTGGAAAAGCTCTAGTGTAGATGATAATCTGTGAATATCAATATCCTTTAAATTTTTAAACGTGAGCTATTTTGTTCATATCACCTTAAGTAATAACGCCACAAAACTAGCAAAGGATCTGCAGTCTAGGCGTCATAACCTCCCTGACAGTAAAAAGAACAATTCTTCCATTAACATGGAGTTATGTTCATGGTCTGTCCAGTGAAATGCAATGTCATTCAAGACATTCCATCATTCCCTGCTTGAGCACTCTGCTCTAATCTCATGAGGTACCCAGGGAAGAAACAATGATAGCCAAGGTATTAAAATGTAATCAAGATATGCAAATTCATATCTAAATGTGATTTGCTTGGAAAGAGAAATTAATCTAGGCATGGTCAAATAAACAGTGTGTAATATGGATAATTAATCACCAAATTAGCAGCTGTAGTCCCATGAGAAGAATATGCAAATTAAAAAGGCCCCCATCTACAGTCACAATTAGAATACTTAATACCAAACTCTAAACAAATCAAAGCCCCTGGGAACACCACAAAACAAACAAATCAAACTTAGTGGGTCATCTTCTAAATTTCACAGAGAGAGTTTCTAGGTGCTTTGTTTTTCCTGGTTTACAGAAACTAATTCATTTTCCCACTGACATATCAGGCTCATTGAATAACCTGCAGCCTTGAAGCACCGCTAATGCTGCTTTACACAAGACTAGACTTCCATTCATACAGTCCAAATCAGCAGCTAAAAGAGGTAGGGACTAGAGGGTAAATCCTCATCCCTGGGGCCCTGTCCATGTAAAACAGGGAAGGCTGCAGAGGTATCTCCTGATGTCTTCTGAATATGTACAAGTTTTCTCAGTTGCTGCTTTGCACTTGTGTTTCAATAACAGATCAGACAAACCCCTTTTTTGTTTTCCCTCTCTCAACATAGTATTTTTTCCCATATTTGTAGCATGTTCTGAAAAGACTTGTTCTATCTGCTCTGAAAACCTAATCCACACATTTGCTTTTCACTGGTTAATCCAAGACAGTGACACCAAGGATGCTTCATATGGACTAGGCTGGGCTGTGGGATTACCCTGCCTATGGCAGCACATGGTGTCCCCTGAGGCTGTGCATTGCACTAAAACCATGGCCACTAAAACCATAGAATACATGAAACATTGTCCAGCTAGGAAGTCTGAGTGAACAGAGCTATTCAGCACTTGAAGCACAGCTTCCTAAAAACACCTGAGTAGCTCAGATAAATTCATATTAACACGACTCAACCCAAAGCAAAATATGTTGACTTTTTTTGTAACAAACTCACTCTTGTCTTCATTTATGGTGAAAGCAATTGTTCAAATAAGAAAATTGGCAAGGGTCCCGACTTTTATCTCCTGATGAACTCCATGTCACTAGTTCTAAAGGAATAGCCTGTTTTGGGAAGGAATTTTGTACAATGCAGGCAAGAAATTATGCAGTGTGTCCTGAGACAAGAAAACCAGAGCTGCTCACTTCAAGTCGCTGGGCTCCTCCCAACATAAGCATTTATGTGTGGAAGATACCTTTGAAAACACAGCACTGGGATTATCTACCTTAAGACAGCCTTGTCCAAATCTGTCACTGAGATTGAGCAAAAGTCGAATTTGTAAGAAAGAGGACTTTGCTTCTCTTCTGAAATGTCTTTTTCATTCTTCTGATGCTCTGGAACATGACTGGCTTCTAGTTACTATCTGTCTGTTCAGAATAAATTTCACTCCTTTTATTTAATTTTAAATTTTAATTCCTTCTGGTAAAGGATGCTTTTGATAAGACTTTGAGCAACTTATTTAAAGAACCAAATAACACTCATGTTTTAAGGCTCTTAAAGCTGCAGAGTTACAATTGGTTTTCATGTAAAATAGCCTATCCTTCTCCCAGGCAGTTTGCTGACAGACTGCATGCGATAGTTTCATGTTGTCTTATCAATGCAATGAAGTACATGCTTCTTGCAAACTACAGCATCAACTTTCTCACTAATGTAGATTTTATTTTGAACCTGAACAAATGTGAATCAGGAATGTCAAAGGGAAAGCCCCTTCAGTCACACGAAAACAACAGGATCACAGAAATTAACTGTAAATTTTAGTCTTCACTGATGTTAACTCCAACCAAGAGGTCATTTCTCACCAATCCCTGTGACATGAATTGAGCTCACACCAACGTTTCCAAAATTGCCTTGTGTGTTTTGAAAGTGCAGCACCAAAGTTTACTCAGGGTTTCCCCATGCTGTGTCAAGCAAAGTATTCTGGAAAATGATGGGTGTGCTGCTCGTGTCTCAGATGCTGGGGGGGAATTGAAGAAAATTGAGAATGCAGGGAAAATGAAGTGTGGGACTGCAGCTGGCAAATTTCTTGTGCTTTCATGAGCTTAAGGCTCTTGAAAGATGCTGAACACGACGTAAGACAGAGAAGAAATTAGGCAGTCAGCTTCATCCCTGGAAGTTCACTGGGCTGAACTGTGCCTAGGGATTAAAGTACAGATGGCAATGACTATGGGTTCGCAGACTGCTAAAAAAGGACCTAAAATGTCACAATCAACTGTGAATCAGACCGTAGGGGTATGGCAAGGTTTTGCAGCCCCATTTGCTAGCAGCCACACTGAAGTAGCAAAAGCTATTTGCTCAGTAGAGTTACCACCCTTTGTGGGTAAGGTACAATGCAAATTCACTTCCCTTGAGACGGAAAATTCAGGCCCTGCTGAAGCTGCACATTTATGAGGCAATGGAAACCAGTCTCAATTAAAACATAATTCCTGGCCTGCACCAATGCCACTGAGTTTCCTTATACCTGCATGATCTAGTGTGCACACAGTTGCATGCTGTCCAAGGCTGGCTCTTGAAACCTGTAATTTCAGAGAGGGAGTGCCAGGAGCAGAAGCACTCCCTCAACCATCCGTCTAACATGACAGTCCTGGGACAGTTAATCAGGCAATGCCCTTTCCTCAGTGTTGCTGCAACTGTCACATGCTAACAATTACACTCTTAACTATAAAAGTACAACCTTTGTACCTATAAAGGCACAACTATAAGATGGGCCAAATCCTGTCCTATGTTTTGCCTGGTTTAAATTTGGAGGAGCCCTTGTTGTAAGTGAGCCAACCCTGCCACTGAGAGAGGGGACCACTAATGTGTTGTTTATACAAATACCAGGAACTGATAAAACTGAATTACTACCTTTTATATAACTCTTTTTTATAGTTCCATGAAACGTAACTCCAAATGAAATAAGAAACCTGAAATGAAGACACAAGGGAACAAGCAAAGTAGATTAACTTGTAAGACAATGATATTTACAGCATTTTATTGAATTATTCCTAGGAAAATAATGACATCCAGCACATCTGAGCAGTGTTTTGAGGGAAAATTACTCTCTCTAAGGAGACATTTTAATTAAGATAGAATTGTTAGATTGCAATGAAATTCTTGGATTGACAGTCTTTGTTATAGTATTGTTTTTCTACTAACAGTGTATACAAGTTTAAAAAAGTCAACAAGTATTTACTTATGTGAAGACTCCACTAACTTATCAAAAGTGCAGAGGTAGGAGTTAACTGTTTGGTTTATGTTTTGTATATCATAAACACCAACAGGAATAGTAACACACCAAGAGGAGCACCTTTTCAAGCAGTGTGGTTACTATTACACTTCAACCATTTTCATTCTTCCAGTGTTCACATTTTACAAAAATAAAGCATCAATGCTTATAGGAGAAGATTGAACCTGATATTGTATCTAGAAACTCATTTAATGGGAAATTGGATAGTGACAAAATGATGATGATTTATTTTTCATAGCAGATGCCTCATTAGTTATGATTTATTTAGATGACCTCCCAGTCCTATGGTATTTTCTCCTCTGGGATTTACCTCCTTTCTACACCCCACCCCTTCCAAAATCTTGTACACTACAGAAAGAAGAGAAGTAAATACTGCTGATCAGATGCCTGATCCTGCGGGCCTGCACTTCTGTTGGTTAGATCCATTAATTTCCATGGTCCTTCTCATGTATAGAACAAGCACAAAAGAAACCACAGATCATTATTGCAAATCACTATGTATCCCTCATAGGATGTTATTATCAAGTAATCCAAGGGGAAAAAAATAGAAATTTTGTTCTATTTGATTATTTTTGATTTTTTTTTCACTTGACTTACTTGGATTTTCAGATGAGTTGTGATTTTTTTTTTTTACTTTAAATGTGTTGAATAATCTCCCTGACCCTCACAGAAATTAAGAATGCCATCCCTGAGTCATTATTTAAAATGCATAATTTTTAATATTATTGGATTTCTTCTCCTGAAGAAATCAGTTAATGCTTGGGCTTTTAAACTGAGCATCCAAAAAAGCAGTCCAGACTAATACCTGGCCTCCATCAAACAAGAGGAAGAAAAACAAGAAAAACAACAAAAATTTAGTATCATTTTTTCAGGGGCAGGGCTAGCAGGCTCACAGGTATGCTGAGGCAGAAAGGCTCAGCTTCACCCATGTGCCTGCTCTCTCCAGAAATGTGAATCCCAGCTGCTGAAAATAAGAGAAGTATCAGCTTCCACTGTCAGATCTCATGGGGTCCTTCACAAACCATTTTTCAAAATAAGTCTAGCTTTCTTTGTGTCTTTCACTATTTTCCCGCCTACTGCTCTATGCTACTAAGGGAATTAAAGTGAGCATGAGCCAGCAGTGCCCTGGCAGCCAAGAGGCACCAGACAGCCTGGGGTGTCCTGGGGGGCACCAGGCACAGCATCGCAGCAGGGCAAGGGAGGGGATTGTCCCCTCTGCTCTGAGCTGGGGCGGCCTCACCTCCAGTGCTGGGGGCAGGTCTGAGTGCCATGATATAAAACAGATATTCAACTATTGGAGAGTGTTCAAAGGAGGGCTACAAAGATGGTGAAGAGCCTTAAGGGGAAGCTGTTTGAGGAGCAGCTGAGGTCATTTGGTCTGTTCAGCCTGGAGGAGACTGAGGGGAGAGCTCATTGCAGTCTGCAACTTTCTCCTGCAACAAGGGGAAGAGGAGGGGCAGACACTGCTCTGTTCTCTGTGGTGATCAGTGATACTAGCGGAGGTAATGGCTTGAAGTTGTGTGAAGGGAAGTTCAGGTTGGTTATTAGAAAAAGGCTCTTTCCCAGAGAGTGGTTGGGCACTGGCACAGTCTCCCCAGGGCAGTGGTCACAGCACCAGCCCTGACACTGCTCAAGAAGCTTTTGGCCAATGCTCTTGGGCACATGGTGTGACTCCTGGGGATGGTTCTCTGCAGGGCCAGGATCTGGATTTTAATGATCCTTGTCAGTCCCTTCCAACTTGGCATATTCTGTGATTCTGTGATTAAAAAATTAAGTAGACATGATGAATTCTCAAGTCAGCTCTTGCAGATTAAATTTATGCAGCTGGAGTAGGAAGCCAAGGCCTCTTTTGTCCACTCTTGCCCTTACACACAAGCTTGCAGAGCTGTGCTGTCTGTCACACTCATAGCTTCAGTAGATATGATCTCTCTTCCCCATATCCTAGTGCTCTAAGCAGGAGAAAGTTTTAGGATAACAGAGAACCAAATTCAGATTTTCCTCTACCATGGTAAATGTTTGAGTCATTACAAGGATCAGTGCACTCCAGTACTATTAGGCAAATAGTTGGTCCTGATGGCCTTAGAAGGAGGGTTCAGAGTAATTTTAATCAGATTCCTGAACAGGACTTTGTCTTTGGATTTTGACTTAGGTAGGGTACAAAATGCTGGCTACTGTCCAGTTTTTTTGACTGAGTGTCAAAACTTGCATTGAAATTGAAATGTCTTCATTTGTCTTTCATTGAGACAGTTTCCTTTGAAAGTTTTATTTTGAATGTTTGATTTTGCAGACAACTTGTCAGATCTTGCCAAAGCACCCTTTCCAAGATTCTGAAAAAAACCCCACCATCATCAAGTAAAAGCTATTACTTGATGGTATTCATGTCTCCTCAAAGCCCTACAGAGAAGAAATTTTAAAATTCATGTTGTCTGAGAACACAGAATTACCTTTTAAGAGTATTTGTGTCTATATTTGCCAAAACCTGAGTTTCAGATCCTTTGTTTTTCTGCAGTGGAACTATTGATGATAGCATCTCTTACTTTTCCTGGGGCACTGGTTCAACAGGTTTCACTGTTTATCACCAGTCCTTTTTCTCTGTGATCGCCCCAGGTTGTCGACTTCATAGCTCAGCACTCACCTGTGTCACCAACACCCATCAACAGCAAAATGGGAGTGCATCTCCCAGGCAGGAGCAGCATTTAAAGCAGAGCTGCACGGATTTTCTGCAGGAACAGCAGTCTTTCCCACCCCTGTCCCCCCCAGACAGTCTGCCCCAAGATCTCTTGCTGCAAGAAAAGTGCCACAGCACTCACAGAAAAGAAGGACTTTACAGAAATAGTTCCTGTCTTCCATCAATAAAGCCAGCCAAGTTATTCCAGGTGCTGCAAAAGAGATCTACTGGTTTCTCCCTTTAGACGGCTCTGTCTTTTATTTCTTACCTACTGCTTGTTAAATCCTGGTGCACAAACAGTAGTTCCAGAGCTCCAATCCTGGCAGTTTTTCTATTGCAATAGAAACATAGAAATATTTAATATAATTTTGCTAGTTTGAGGTCCAAAGCATTTAAAGTATAATGCATTTAGAAAAATAACCATTCAAATTTGCGTTTTCTCCAAGGACTTTATGTTTATACAAAACATGAACTATCCTCTGGTAATTTAAAAAGAAATAGATGTAAATTTTCAAAATATTGAAAATAATCATACTATTCTTTATCAGTATAGAAAATGGAAAAGCATAATATATTTATGAAACATGGTAAAGAAAATGTTCTGTATCACTGGTTCTAGCCACAAAAAAATCCAGCAGTATTATACAAAACCAGCCATGCCAGACTTGAATGCAAAATTGGTTTGCTGAGCATGCTGAACATTAACACCTTGGTTTTTTCTACCTAGAGCCAATTTTCTTGCAAATGGCAAAGCCATTAGTTAGCTGCCAAACTATATTTTCCACTTAATTTCAATGCTGAAGAATCTAGACATGGCAAAATTTAGGTTATCAGTAAATGCGAGGAAAACAGAAACTGAAGGCTCCCATGTAATTTTTTCTTTCTGTGAACTCTGTAAAATTTGCTAATTTGAATAATTATGTTTCACAGGGCTGACAAGGTTCATACAGGTAAATCACTGTTATCTGCTGCATCTGTGATCAGTTGAAGCCTTAAAGGCACAGAACTGAATATCAGCTTCCTGTCCATTCTCCCTTTCTGTAAATCATTGAGTTTGTGACGTTCTGCGCAAATGTAATATTGAAGAAAATAGTTGTGATTGAAAATAACCAAAGATATCAACCACAGTGAGGTAAAATTTCACACCCAGAAGATTCAGTACGAGATCAGTTTGGCAATTTCTTCCTACTTGATCTTTATATTAAAAAGCAGGGCAATTTTTGAACATGTCTTTATTAATTCATCCGCCTATCACAGCATGGCTGTGTGGATAAAATTGCCTGTCTTACAAAGCTATCAAGCAGTCTTTTCAGCCGGATATATTAGAAAGCTCAATTTATTATATCTAAATATGACATCTGTCCATCCTCCAAAGATCCTTGAAGAGAACATAGGACTCAGCAGCCAAAAGGCATACTTTAGGAGACAAAAACAGCCTCAGATTTCCTGGAGCTCAAGCTGATTTTATGATTATTCTATTCTTTTGCATGAAAGAAGTAGCTAAAAAACATGATCTCATTTTAGGTCATTCTGAGATGAATACTAGAGAAAACATATGGGTAGGAACCTGAGGAATTTGTGCTATACACAAGAAATGTCACATTGAGTGGAAGAACACATCTGCAAAGCCCAGGGCAGAAATTATGATGTTTGAGTGCATGTTTTCTCAAAACAAGTTACCAAGCTATTGGAACAGCTCTAAAACTTCATGGAAACAGTGGGAGGACTCTCACTGATTTCAGAAGGCTGTGACTTTCACTTCTGTATGTGCACATGCATATTTTATTCCAACAAAAGAGAGATTGGCACTTGCCTCAGAAGGCCCTGTTGAAGGTGTGCTGTTCAACAGAGGAGGCTCAGCAGCAATTTTGTCACACTCTGAATCCCCAGAAGGGGACCTCAATTCCAACTCCAGCTACACACTACATTGAGCAGTGGGTAATGGCATGAGTCTGTCTCCTTGGCTCTCTCTAAAGGAATTGAAATCTTTGACAGGGCTTCCCAGACCCAAGATATCCAGAAAGGTTGAATTACAAATATTAACAAATCTGCCAAGGTTCTGTAATGTTTGTCCAAATGTCTTTTTCCAATTCTTATGTGGTTTGTTAGATCCTGCAGAAAAACCTATTGGGTCCAGGCTCAGTTGGGAAAGGGAAAAAATTTACCTACAAATTCTTTTTCTGAAACTTTTTATGTTAAGTTATTTCTCAGAAGAAAGGTTTCACATTGTGGGAAGAAATCCAGTATTTCTGGGATTTCTACAGCTTCTGGAGGAAGCCAGAAGTACCTACAGAGAGGATCTGTTCTCTTGGGGAAGGTACATAACACAAAGCAAGTAAAACAGATGTATTTCAGGCTGGACAGTCCATTCTCCTCAGCCCCTAGCATATGTCAGCCAACATTCTTCCAGTTTGGAGAAATATTTGAAGATGGGGTAGTTGTTTTAATTTTAGACCTTATCCAAAGCCTTACAGGTGCTTTCCAGATCTGAAGGGATAATTGCAATGTAAGCCTTACACCCACTTCAATAGATCTAGATCCAAACATAGGGCAAGATTTTATTTCTAGGTCCAGATGTTCATTTCTTTGTCTCTAAATCATGTGGGTTCTTCTCAGGTAGCAATAAATTTGTCAAGGAATATGATATCTCAGATCAACCAGTCACGAGGTGGACTTTCTGTATGGTTTAATTAAAATTAGCCTGTCAAGAACACCAAATGGATTTTTAGCATGCTAGGAAGGATTAGCTGTTCTTAAACAGAAAACACAAATGTATGAGGCAGGAATGACAGAATAAAACAGAAGGAATGACAGTCAATTGTCTCTCTGCCCAACATCAGCTTTCTGTCAAGCCAACAATTTGTTAGCATCTTCCTGCACTGCAATAGCCACTAGTTTTCTCATTCAAATTCCAAAAGAAATCTTATTTTTAATTTTCTGGGAGACTTGGCAAGGCATGTCTTCTATTGTCTGTCTCGCACAGGACTACAAACAATTCCTCCAGCCTTGGCACACTCAGGTGCAGATTGCCCTGCTTTTTAGCAGCTATTTGTGAACTGGGGCACAGGACAAAGTAAAGGGGAGGTCATCTGTTCCCACTGTATACTGTTTACTGCAGCATCTACTGAACAAACCAATATGAGGGATACCCTCAAGACAAATTTATTGAAATGTTTTTTACTTCTTTTTTTCTTGAGTGCGAAAAAATGAGGTGTCTGAAAATGAAGAGGGCAATGGGTTTATTTTTTTTAATTTTTTTTCTACTATTTCTCTTTATCATTTATATTATGATACTTGAATACCAGGAATAGGAAGTATCATTGACCACTTGATCCATTATTATTCCCTTCTTTATCATGTGCTGGAAGTACACAATACTGATTTTGGCAGTCATTTTGTCTCACTGGGTATGGACACTCATATTCATGGCCAGGATAGTAACTTCCCACTCTTCTTGTCATTGTATGAACATTCAAGCAACAAATGTCCCTTCCCAGTACATGTTTCTTTGGTAGTAAGATAAAGCAATGCAGCATTTGCTGATTAGAGTTCTAAGAAGGACGACTGAAGGTTATCTGGTCCAGTCCCTCACTTGGAGAAGAGCCTTGCCATTAAACTGTGTTTCTCAGGGTCTTGTCCTTTTAGCTTAAAACTATTGGATCATGGTAAGATTTTCCATTTTGCTTTATTTTCCATCAGACTGAAGAGATTGTAGAAAAAGCCTCTGAAAACTTATTCAGAGATGCCTTAAAAGCATGAATGGGATGGTCTTGCACATGTTAGAGGATATAAATGCATTTCCATATTCCCATCCTCACACAGTTTGGTCAACAGCCTTCACTCATTATCCCCTTCATGGTCATCAACATGTGGGACAAGAGCAGGCGTAGACATGGAACAAGGAAAATCCATTTACTATTATTAAAGTTTTTTCTTCAAAATCCTCTTCTGTTCTTGCAGTCTTTCTGATTTGCCATACAGGCAGGTTTAAGTGGAAATGTAGTCATTGTAAATTTTCTTTCAGACAGGCTTACCTACAATTTATTCCATCTTTCTATGGATGGCATTTTCATTTAAGCTTTTTTTCCAGTGCTAACTTTCCTGACAAAGTCCTCTGTGTTTACATCAACTGTTCCCATTCAAGATTGGCAAGGATCTGATTCATTGTTTCTTATGATTTAAGACAAGTGTTTCTTTTTTATCTTTCTGCCATGCTGGAGGCAATAGGAATACATGGAGGGTGTGTCTTGCAACAATCACCACAAACATACACCATAAACATACATCCCCAGAGTGACCTTTGCATCCTGATTTTTTGTTTTCTTTTTTCTTTTTTGACTTTCTATAGAATCAGAGATCTCCAATATCCAGATCAGGTTATGCAAGTGTTAAGAACAGAATGGACATAAAACTGATGTCGTTTAGCACTTTCCAAGCACTGACAAATTCCAAAATCTCTGCTTTTGGCACATCAAACATCAGGAATGCTGGGAAAGAGTTGTACCACTTGAGTCATAGCAGATGGTGATGTTAAGTTTGCAGATCATACTGAGCTAGCAGTGATCCTGGTGCCAGAATCATAGGGAAAGCAATACAGATCCAGCAGAGACAGTTCTGTTATCAGCTCAGCAGGTGAGTCATTGTGTGACTGAGAGCAACCCAAAGGATGATTTCATTTATTCACGTCCCAGTTCATCTGAAACAAGCAAACAAAAACCTTAGGAATGAGCATAATTTATAGCAACGCATTGAAGCCAATTGCATTATTTGCATGTTAAAATTTTAACTATCAGCATAGACATTTTCTTGATCAAAATTATGTGTTTTCATTTTTGGAAGTGCCAGCTAATAGGGATAAGTTGTATGCTTTCAGAGCATGAATCTCTGGTTGAACTATGATCCAAACAGTTGAGAACCAATTTCCATCTCTTCCTCATATATGCGAGGGCATTTGTCTTTAGCCTTTGATTAGTTCAACTTTCCATCTATACAGGTAGTCACAGACCTAGAGTTATTAACTTCCTTTAGGAATATCAAATAAAATAGCCTCAGAGTTGTAACAGTTTTTAGGCATGTGCAAGACATTCTGTTACAATCAGCAGGACTTCTATTGGTACAGTTCAAAGGCAGAAGTTTATCCCAGGCAAAGATTTTCTTGCCAGAGGTTTTAATAAGGTTAACTTATAGATATTTCTATTGTTCTACAATGATTTTACTAGTAACTAAACAGATGTATCAAGGACTTGTCTTTTTGCTAAGATGAAATTCTGAATTGGGGTTCCAGAAATACTCTTCTCTGTGAACTCTCTGTGTAAACTAGAGATTAAATAATTCTCAGAAGCCCAGTTTTAAGAATATGTACCTCTTAGAATGATTTTTCAAGTCACAGAAATTTAGCCTCCAGAAAACATATTGCAAGCCTATAATTATAGAAACACCCCTGGGACTCTGGTATTCTCAAGCCCAAGCATGTGACAGGTGTATACCACAAAAAGATACAAATGAAATAAAAGCCGCACTGAAGCATATAGACTGGTCTATGGCACCTTTTAGAACTATAATTTGCTCACATTTGCAGGCATTTCCAAAGATAGCAGCAGGGATTAAGACAGGAGTGTTCCAAGGCTGAAAGACATTTTTTTGTAGGATAATTTTTGGTAGGGTAATTTACTCAGTGAGAGGGGTTAGGAAAAGCTACTAGTTATTGAACATGTTAACAGCTCAGAGACCCAGAATAACATGAAGATTCTTCAAGAAATCTCTGATTCAAACCAGAAGCTAAGGAAAAATCAATATATTTTTTCCTATGTTACTCAGAACTGCATTAGTTTTCAAGATCACAGTTCACCAACACTCATATAACCATTCTGCTCACTTAACTGGAAGTTGTAAGCTAGTGAAGTAATTGGAAAGAAAGTGTTGGAAAAAGGTATGCAGGCATTTGAACCCTGCCTGCATCTTCAGAGCACAAGGATTTGCTCTTTCAGCCCTGAATTTCAACACTCATATTTGTATATGTCCATATGGAAATCAGTCTCTGCATCAGCATGAGTCAGGAACACACAGGCTTAACAGACACTGCTGCAATTCTATCAGAGGTATTCCAGTTTCATGCTGTCTGTGACACAAAGCAGTCTCCCTTCATTGCAGGGATAGGAAGGAAAATATAAACTATGTACAGGTAAACTCCTGGAATTGAATGATGCATTACATTTTCCTGAAGTGTAACCATTATTGATGGCATACATGCAGAAAGGTGTTTCTAAATGACTTCTCTCTAGATAATCTCTTCATTTTTGCACTGTGGAAACCAACAATATTGCAGAAATCCCAATGAAATACACTGTACAACTGCTGAACAAGCTATTGAATCACAAACAACAAAAAAAAACCTCCCAGAAGGAAAAAACAAAAAAAAACCCCTTACCAATTGATGTTTAGATTTGGTCTTGCATCAAAACTATTTCTTGACTAGGACCCTAGAAGATATTTTATAACTTCCATTTGAAATTGCTTCAAACTTTTAATGCATTCACTGCAGAAAGGGATTAGTGTGCAGAAAAAAAGCAAGGGGTTAAAGGGTATGATAATTTATTATAGAGATAATACCACTGTGGTTTGAAACTGATACTTTTGTATGGATTTCCTTTTATGGTGAAACCTTTGAATTCACAATTGCTGCATGTAATTTCTGTGCCTCTCCTTACTGAGTGCAAATCATAGTGTCTATTTCCAGGACAATTCTAATATTGTCCCAGGTAGTAAAGCAATACAATTGTGGAAAGCAACCCATCTGACTAATGGAAGCACAGAGTCAAGATTCAATTCTCAAACCTTTAAAACCATAAGTACCCAAACAATCAGAGTTCTGCTCCTTCAGTGGTGAGGTAGCCTGTAAAAAATCTGGCATAGTTTTTTATAGCAAACTTATCACTGACCACAAACATAAGCAATTTTGCTCTAACTCCTGTAGATATTCTGTAAATATTAACCACTTTAATTCATACAAAAGGAAAAAATATATTGCATAAAAATATAATAAAAAAGCAAATATCTTAATCTCATTAATGTAAGCTGAATCAACAGTGCAAACAAAATTGGAATCGACTGAACAGTTGGAATATCATGATATTGGTACTGCAAATCATTTTTTAGCTTCAGTTAAAGCCAGTAAAATAAAAGCAAGATTGTTACCAGTAGCTCCATAAAAAGTCAGGCAATATGAACTTCATCTTTTTGGCAGGTGGATGAAAAGAAGAGAAGCATGTTGAACATATTTAAAGGTATAATCACCTCTAAAAGCAGAAATGAGAAAAAGCTTGTGTCTACTTTCCTTGAAAAAATATACTGGTTGTTTTAAATAGCCTTGTATGTTCTGCAATCCTACAAAAATAATTTAATATATATTTTACTTTCTTTTTTTCCCCTCTGGAGAGTATATTTAATATAGTTTCTTCTCTGCTAACCTTGTGTCTTATAAGATATTTATATTTATATTTATATTTATATTTATTTTATTTTATTTTATTTTATTTTATTTTATTATTAAATTAAATTAAATTATTAAATTTAATTTTATTTACTTTTTTTTTTTCCATTGCCTTTGCATTCCATCTATAAGAACCCTTAAAAATAATGCCTGGTTGTTGAAATTGTGTTCTGGTAATTTTCTGAAGTTAATTTCATCAGGATATTTTCAGCTGAAAAATCTTATTATCCTAGAAACTATTTCTTTCATAATTCTGGCCTGTATGAGGATAAATGTCGATTTTGAGATTTGGAATGAAATGGAACATTCCATAAAACATTTTTATTTAAACCTGCATATGGTTGTCAGTTTGACTCTCTGGCAACTACAGATTTCTCTTCCATAAACTCCCTGATGGTTATTAGTTTACTTGTTTATATTAAAGTTATCACTGTTGGTCATATGCTTTGACTGGAAATCTGATTTAATTACTAAACCCTCTGTTTTTCTTATTACCTTACTTACACTGATGGTCACAGCTAAGCCCCATTACAGTGGTTTACTGAAATGCTTCATTACAAACATTAAAAAAAAGTGACATTAAATTCCTCACCCTTCCCTGGATCATAAGTTGCACTCTTTCCTCTTTCAGTGGTGGGCCTATATTTTCTGTTATAATTTCTTAAAGTCTGTAATTAAGATGAACACATTTTGTACATATATTCAAAACCAATACTTGTCTTAGACATGTATACATACAACATTCACCCCAATATTTTCAAATGTTCCCTGAAAATCCTGGGCTTAGACTTTGAAAAACAGAAGTATAAGTCAAACTCTATTAAGCAATGAAAATACTAGTAAAGCTAATCATAAAAGAATGACTGTCCTGTCAGAGAATCCTGTTACATGTTATTACAAAGTCTAAAATTCACAAATTGGAATTAAATTCAATATTCAGTTTCAAGTAAAAATGAATTCCTTAGTAAAATATTAATCTCTAGTGAGTAGGGTGCTACAAACAGAAGAGAAATCTTGGAAAAATAATTCCAATAACAACTGACATAATAGCCATATGTAGGCCAGGAATGGGAAATGCAGAGATTTTATATTACATTTGGTCTGTTCTAATAACCCCTTCTCAGATGTGAAATTCCCCTAAATTCTTCTTACAAAATAATGAATTTTGCTTAAAATAGATGGATGTATATGTGGGAGAAGGATTCTAAAGATAGAACTAGTAATATTCCAACACATTTATTTATCAGAAATGTTATTTGTGTGTTTTGGGGGTGTTAGTTGTTAAAAATATTCATTAATGAAAGAAGGCTCTTTTTCTGCAAACCATCTGGCTGTTCTTTTCCAGTCTGCCAATGAAGTCATGCTACAGAAATGGTGATATGACAGTTATTTCTTTGCCAACAGATGATACCCTCAAAATTAGATATTATCACTGAGAAGTTCAGTCAGTAAGAGATTTATTCCAATATTTTGGGTGCTTTCCCCACATTTTTCTACTTGTCTCTTTAAAAGCAAGCAGAATATTAATTTTTTTCCATATATATCCACAAATGTTTTGCTTTTTACGTACATAGAAGTCCCCCTAAATTTGTGACCACTTAAATAAAACTTTGAAAGGAAAGGAATCTGATCTGAAAAGAATTGGTATATCTTCATTGCATTCATGTGTGGTAACATGAGTTTTACACTATCTGTTACCCTGATCTGCTATTGATGCAAACTGTTAAGCTTTACTGTCACAGGGATACTTTATAAACAAGAAAATTAGGAGGTAATACCAAAACCTTATCTGATTTATGTGTCAAAATTTGGGGTAGAACCATTGGCTTTAACCCTATTTCAGCAGTGAAACAGTAACAGATTTGGGGTCTGCTCTGCTGCCTGTACAAACCATGTCACAAAGTAAAAAAAAAAAAAAAATTATAAAGCTGATGGCTTTAGAAGTCCAGGGTAAGGCCGCCTGCATGGAGGATCTGCCATTCAAGGGTAGCTTTTAGTACTCAGAATGTGTTTGATGAAGAGGAGCATCCAGAAGCCAGCTTGCAAACCATGAGGAGAGATGTCTGTTGAGCAGCTATCTTTGTTCCTTTCCATATACTTTGCAAAAATGAGGTCCCCTGAGACATTTCAAGATAATACTTTGTTTATTTTAAAGGGTTTACTGTGAAGTCTGTTACACGCTCTGTTTCATCTGACAGCCCGAAGCCGAATTTTAATGATGCATCTAAGACTTGTTTTGTTGAACTTCATGGCCATGGCATACATCAGATGAATGTGTGGAGCTGCCTCCTCTTCTTGTTCACAAGTCATTTCTACTGATGGTAGGAAACAGGCAGCAAAGATCAGTTGCAAGAAAGAGTTAAGAGTTTGAAATATTGATGATGTCTATCTCCTTAAATTATATAGCAGGCACTTATATCTCAGTGCTTTTTTATTGTGATTTTTTGTGTGTGTGTTTGTCTTTTAATCGTGAAAGTTTTTTCCACTCAAGTGCATTTTTGATTGACATAAGAAGCATCATCTTTCCTGAGCAGGCTAACCAGTTTTTACTGCTGAGTAATTCACAGAAAATTTAATTAAGCCTTTGACCCGATGTCCCAGTGGTTTCTTGGCACAAGAGGAGTCTAGGCCACTTTGTTTCCTAGGAAACTAAAAAGAAAGCCCCTGTTACCCTTCCAAATAATTTAAAATTCCTTGGTTTTGTACTGCAAAATATCTTGGTACACTATGGTATGGTAGCCATATTATTTACTGTTGCTTATGCCTTGGGAGGTTATAGTTAGTGCTCAAAGACAGGCATTTGTACTTCTAAGCTTTATTAACATCCAAAGAAATGCTACATAATTCTCCTGGTTATATGGATACTTGCTATGTTTTTCTTTACAATATGCTTTTTCCCATTGAAACATTTTACTAATATTTTACTGAATGAGTCAATGATAAAGTTGAGTCAGTTGACATCAGTGATAATTCATATTCAAACCATCCAAAGAGCTCACTTCTTAAAACCTGGGTAATTTATTTTCTGAGGTCAAATTACTCTGTGCTGTGTTTCTGTGAACCTCTGGGAAGGTTACTCTGATGTATCTCATGCTTTAGGTGAATGCTAAAGCAACTCAGCAGATTAATAACAAAAGTAGATTGCAGGTTTTTTTCTGTGAACTTGTTGGATCAAAACCACAGCTGTAGCAGGCAGCACTGCTGAATTCCTTATTTACCTTCAGTGGACATTAGTGGAATTTAGCTTTCTAGTGTCAAAATAACAGAGGGAACTTTTCCTGCATATCATCAATGGGATCATTTATACTTTTTATATGATCAGAATAAAATTAAAAAATTAGACTAGACTGTATTTTGGCTTTCTTTTTGATCACAGTGAGCTCATTAGAGAACAACATTCATCATAAAATAAAAAAAAAGAAAGAAAAACCAGCTCAAATTTTTCTCCAAGTCTGTGTTCAACTGGTCATACCATACAGCTTCAGACAGGTACTATTCATCAATAGAATCCTTGTGTACAGCTGAATGTCCCTTATTTAGATTTATATCCATTGTAAATCTATATGCACATAGGGGAAAAAGCTTTACTACATGGAGAAGTAAAGCAATTGCCAGTAAAATTAATTTTAAAACCATCGCATTTAAATGAGTTTCAATTGTGAAAACAAATCAAAATACTTAACATCAGTAAATACTGCTCATATGGACTTGGATCTCTTCCAGAAGATCACATTCCTTTGATTAAAATGGGCAAGAGTACTCTTTATGTCTGGCTTTGTTGAAACAATTAGCCAAACCTTTATTGGCTCAAATGGGCCAGGATCTCATATTTTATTGTCAGGAAAAAAAAATAAAGAGTCCTCTTAAAAAACTGATCCATTTACTTTGCAGTTATAGGAGTATACCTTTCCTATTGCAATTCTAAACAATTAAACATCAGAATAGCATTGAGTTAAAAGTTGGTGTTGTGAGAAGGAAACATCACTATTTGCTCTGTTTAACTCTCTATAACAGGCCAAATCTTTTATTTATCAGGTTAGGTGATGACATGTGTGATGTCTTTTTACTTGTAGAAAGTCTTTAATCTCTTTTAGACAGGTGTACAACAAGGAAGACCTCTGTCTTTCTACACAGACTAGAATAAAGCATCTGCTCAATAACCTTGAAGCTGCTGATGGCCCTCTCTGAAAGTGCTCCAGGGCAGGCTGGATGAGGTTTTGAGCAACCTGGTCTAGTGGGAGGTGCCCTGCCCATGGCAGAGGGTTTGGAACAAGATGACCTCTAAAGATCCTTCTAACCAAACCATTTTCTGATTGATTGATTGGTTGTTCTCTTCCATGATTAATGACTTCAAGTGGTTCTACAGCTAAATTGTACATCTGAGAGTGGAGACTTTGCCTCAATGTTTTGAATTTGCAGCAGTACTTGAAAGAGAGTTGTTAGGAAGGGAATCCTTATGTAGCTATTTTTCTTGAGAGCTGATTTATCTTTCATGTTACTGTACTCATGGTCTTAGGCAATTGGCACATGTTTTGTACAATCAGTGAAAAGAACATAATGAATGGGACAAGTGCTGGCATCTGAATTTACGGTTTGTGTTCTCAGACATTTTCTTTCCTCTGTGAAAGTGTCTCCCTGTTCCCTCCACTGCTGTAAACTGTGTTGGCTCCTAAAATAACGTTAAAATAACCAGTATTATTGTAGTTTTCATCTACTGCTATAAATACATCATTCTGGGAAATATATTCATGTGATTTAACAACGCCATGAAATCTAGGATCTTATGAAATCTTGGCTTACTTTTCCTTGTATGGTTTAAAATACTCTCAGCATATTCTATTTAAGGATAATGTAATTTAAGGAGAAAAAAGATTTCACAAGTGTATTCTTTAGCCAGTATCTATATTACCTTTTCTTTGTTAATTGTACATACAATCTGCAGATGCTGTGATTTTTAATCTTGCAGTATTCTCAGTAACTATGCATTTCTTCCCCTCCACCCTGAGCACCCAACTGATGGTATATATTCTAAAGCTACATATTCCCCTATTTATATTTTGTGGTTTATATGGAGATAAGTGGGGATGGGGTGTTTTGTCTTGCTGCTGAGCCTTGCAGCCCCAAACACTTACTCAAGGTTTGTCTGCTTCTGCTGCTGTCTAATCTCAAGCTGAAGTTGGAATGTGAAGCAAGATTTAAAAGCTTCATCATCTTCTCCTATCCCCCAAACACACAAACATCTTCAGCTCAGTTATTAAAAAAAAAAGCCCCACAGTCCTTCATCTGCTGTTAAAGAATCATTGTCTGCCCAAGTCAACAATAAGAGAAATGCAGAAAGAAGAGCAAAAGGCTATTTCTTAAAATTGTCTTATAGATTCTTAATATTTCACATTATGGATGATGAGCATTTATGAAAACCTTTCCAAGCTTCTCTTTCTTCTCTTTACTCTTCTTTGAGTAAACCAATGTTTACTCAAAATGTATACATATTGAGTAAACATTGGTTTAATTTTTTAAATGTTGTTTTTATAATAAGGCACGTCTAAAAAGAACCCTGCTTTTGTTACTTTTTATGAAAAATGTATAGCAATAGTTGGTGATATAGCCTCTGACAAAATGCTTAAATTTTTAGACACTAGTAATTCTGTTATTAAAGTGAATAAACCAGATGTTTATTTATTTGTTTGTTTGTTTATGTTTATTTTTCCTCTTCCAATTGCATGAACAGCTTCCAAGTTCTGGGATGCTAAGACAATAGAATTTGAATTTTGGTAAGAAATGAAAGAATAGTAACATAGATTGGAATCAGTATGAATGATGTTGTTCAATGTCAACAGTGACTAAAACTGCCTTCCAAACCACTGATGCTCTCTGAGTCTGCTTTCCTTAAATTAATTTCAGCTTTTTGAAGATCATTAATTTAAATTGCATGCCATATAGCTAGTGACTCCTTCATCTAATTCACATCACCATTTCCAAAGCAACCTGATGATGCATGTTGTGGATGAATTCACATTTCCGGGCTACATCTCATATCCTGTTCATTTCATTTTATTCTTCCTACCCTTTTTACAACAAAGGAATCATGAATGTTTCAATGCTACTAAATCTTAAAAAAGAGAGACTGTTAGTTTAATTTTAACCTCTGTGAATAGTCTGGTTTTTAAGCACTACTTCAGAGCCAATGACTGAGCATATTTCATCTTCCATACAAATTGAAGCCAGTGAAAGCAGATACCTAGCATTTGTAAAGTCAGTTAAACACAGTAAGTGGAATGTATAAAAATATAATAACTATTGCCCTCTCATTTCCCTAGTCCTATATTTGTACAAAGATTGTGGCAGATGGGAGGATGGAAAGCCAGAGCTCAGAAACAATAACGTTAAAGAAGAAAAGAAACAGCGCAGACACTGTCTGCTCTCAGAGAGACGAAGAAAGTTAAGAATTAATAGTCTCTTAGGCAATGCAGTTCCAGAGGTGAGGGGTTGCAAAACTCTCAGATCTGTTTTGAATCCTCCTCCATTCTCAAGAGGCTTATATAGAAACACAACCCCAGTGTTTCACATTTATTTAGTTAAGTGTCCCTTCTTGTCACAGATGAACTTTAGATGAAATCCTGGCCTCAGTGAAGTCAGTGAAATACTTCCTGGCAACTGCGTGGAACAGAGTGACACTGCATATGCAGCACGCCCTCTCTGTTGCTTTCCTCCCTTTATCTGCAGCACTATCAAAGTGTAAATATTTTCCTCCCTTTAATGACTGTAACTTCCTGGTAGAAGTTGTATAACACTGTTTGCACAAAACCATTCTATAACAAAATGTAACAGACATTTTCTGAGACCGAGATCTCAAAGTTATCTATCAGGAGATGTGAAAATTCATTGTTACTTTAGCAAGACCATCTTTGAATGACAAGAAAAAAACCTTTTATGGTGGTCCATCTAACCTAATGAGTTCCTGTGTTTAAATTTGAACAAAAACAGCTTCAATTTGTGAGGGATTAGGATCAGAAATGACCTGAGGGTTGAGGCATCCATGGATGACTGGTATAAAAGAAGGGGAATGCTAATGATGGTTGGAAGTCATACTGGACTATTGGAGGTGTGAGATACCACATTTCCCTAAATGCCACCTTCTGCTGGGATTGGGAATAGAAGTTGTTTGTTTAAATAGATATTATAAGTAAATGTCCTGTTTCTCAGGCACAGCAACCTGCTTTCTGCAGCTGCCACACTTATAACTGGAGCCTGTTCAAAACAAAAGGCCTTTTCCCTCAGATGAGAGCCTATTTGCACTGAAGGAAACATTGGTGGTAAGAGGCTGAGGTTAAAAGTAGCAAACCTGTGAATCACCTGACCTGTCTCCATCTTTGTGATATCTGGGTCAGGGCTTTCCTAGCTGCCAAATAATTTGAGGGGTTTGGTTGGGGTTTTTTTGTTTGGTTAGTTTGTCTTGGTTTTTTGGGTTTTTTGTTTGCTGGTTTGGTTGGTTTTTGGGTTTTTTTCTCTTTTTCATGGTTATAGTTCAGTTTAAACATGGGAGCAATGTTCAGATTTAAGTTCTCATCCACTCCAGTGGCTCCTTATGCATGTGCTAGTCCTCATGTAACATCTAAAGTCTAACATGTACATTCTAGTAGAAATTAAGCTATGATCCTTATATCAGTCAAAACATTAGCAAAGAATTAAAGTTTTCAGTTCCCAGGGAGGATCACAGAACAATGTTAGGCCACTCACAGCCTGTCAGTATCTGATATACAGAGGATTAGGGAAAACTCAAAATTCAGGCTTTTTCAGATAAGGCAGGCTACTATGTGGAATAGTAGTTTCCTTCTTTCTGTGAAAAAAATGAATTGAAAATATTGCTTTAATCTTAAACAGATGAAGGGCTAGTGCACAAAGCCCTCAAAAATTCATCAGAATGAGGGCAAAATGTGGTATTTCCTATCCAGTCAGCTGAACAGCAGCCAGAGAGAGTTTAAAATCAACGGATGGCAACTGCTTCACTCTTGTATCATCTTCTGCCTTATTTTATTTTGTCTTTCTGTTTTGGTTTGCTAGCCTGTAGGAACATAATCTCTATAAATCTAGAAAAGGAAACCCTGCAATAATCTGCCATCACTCCACAAAGTTATCCCTTTTTTTTTCTGTAATATAACATTGACAAATGTGACATGTGATCTTTGTCCTGCCAAAAGGCAAATCTGGAGACAGAAGCGGGCATAAAGAAGAACTTTTCAACAAATAAAAGATCAAACAGCATAAAATCAAGAGACACTGAAGTTCTCTATTCTATCTACCTGAACTGTGGCAAGTTCATCTATATCTAATGTATAGATGAAAAAATATTTGATTATTTTACTCCCAAAGATTGATCTACGATGTCTAGGAAGCCTTGCAGAATTCTCTCCTATTCTATTTGGATTTTCAAAAATCTTAGCTTTTCAAGAAATTGTCATTTTCTTAATTTCATTGTGCTGAAATCACCACTAAAAGTCACGTTAAAACCACAGTGAAACAGAGCTAAGCAAACCCTTATTGCTCCTAAAAATCCCATTTGCAACCCTTAGCACCCTGAACAATAATGGATAGAAATCAATCACAGAACAATGCATTCCAATGCATTGGAAAGGAAGACACTTTGAGGACTGGAAGCTACAACTGAGGCCTCCCTTTCCACAGAGAAAAAAAAAATTGCATCTCTAAGAGTAAAATCTTCCCTATAAGGAAAACACCCAAGTGCATATTCTGGCAGAAGGCTCTTAGTTCAGCTGAGATCTGATTCATTACAAACTGATTATGAGGATTTTACCTGTTGATCCTGATTAACCTGTGTAGGTAATACACAGAGTTGCACTGCTGGGAAGTTTGATTCCCAAGAAGAAAGGCAAATATTCTTCTCCCTGCATGTTTCTATGAGTGCCTTTACTTTGACCAGTATTACATTTAATCCCGGACAAAACAATATTCTTCAAAAGAGCTAATATTTCATATGAAGTCTGTTGTCTCTGACACCTTTGCACTTCCTTACGTAAGAATTTCTCTAACTTGGTTCTCTTGCCAAAGTGTTTTCAACTTGTTTATTTTTTGCTGAAGATTGTTAAGGGTAGCACTTGGCCTATTTGCCTGCCAGTATCTTTTGCCTTTGGTCTGGTGTTCCTAACAAAAATATCTATTTGTGTTTTTTGGCAAAAGAAGGAAAAAGACACACTTCTTTTCCCATCTTTGTTTGAATGATATGTTCCTCCAAGAATTAAGGGCAGGAAAATGGAGATATTCTCTAATAAAGGATTGCCAGTAATTGGCAGTACAGGTCTGTCCTTATAAAGAAGAAAACAAAACCTGCTCACTAATAAATCCTATGGATTGAACTATTCATATTTTCTTTTTAACTTCCACTAAAGTATTTCTGTCACCCCAGGTTTCCCTTTCACTTCTTTCTCTTTAATTTTTTTTTCTTAGGGGAAATTAGTTCCTATGATCCCATTAAAATTCAAATCAGTTGTTTTATGCTAGTTTGCCTTATTTTATGTTAAATTGCACATCTTAATTGTGATTGTGCAGTCAGTCATTTTAAATTGAATTGGGTGCCTTGCTCACTCCCTGGTTTACCAGGCTTCACAAACCCTGAGACTTGTGGCAGGAAGCCTGGATCAGCTATCTGTAGAGTTGTGTATGCCTAGGTTCAGGTCTTGGCAGGGTATACTTCTACACCAGAATTCATTGATTGCCAGAATATGTTGGCATTTATCCTAGGCTTGTCCCACTCAGGCCATTGGCAACTCAGAAACTCATGAAATGGGAAATGGAAAACAAACAGATTGTTGTTTTAATACAATGCCAAGAAAGAACCCGAAACAGCATTATGGTGTGCCATCCTACAGATGGTAGGAGGAACCCAGAAAAGAAGGCATATGGCTTCCACTGAAAGCACTGGTTGGAGAAAACCTGGGGAAGGGGTGCAACCAACAGGACAACATGTCATGAAAGTTAGAAGGAACTGTGCCAGGGGCGGCTTAATACTATCTGCTAAGGAGAGCTTAAAGTCAAGTCAAATTACTGCCCAGGATGCTTTGATGGGGTCTGTACGGGTTCATCTGTGTGGAACACAAAATCTGTAGGGATCAAAACCCAGGGCCTGGGCAGGGAGAACACAATGTTGGGTCTGTGTCATTGACAGCCCAGTTGGGACAGTAGCACTGACTGCAATGTGCAGAGACAGACCAGGTCAAGGAGGCAGCAAGGGCAGAAGAAACATCTTTTTTGGATTACTTCAATTACCTCCATCCTAACTGGGCAAATTTCACAGGGGAACATGAAGTAGAGTTGAAATGTTTAGGTTCTCTCTGTGGCTGCTGATTGAGTGCCCGAGAGGAAGTAGTATCCTTGGCTTGATGTCAAACTATATCCAGGGTCACGTTCAAAAACCTCGCTTTAAAAGTGCTGCTCTGTAACCATGGGCATGAGGTTCACAGGTCACTATCCCAGTGGTCTTCTCTACAGATCCCCAGAGCCACACTTAGCTGCAAAGACAACCTGATGGATGATGAGAGAGTCTGCTTACAAGATAAAGGAACAGCAAAAAACTTATATCTTACTGGGCAGCACTAGAAGGACATGCCCCTATTCAAGGGAGACACAGAGAAATACTTGAAAGGGAGATCTAGGGCTGCTTCCACAGAGGGAAGAGCTAAGGACCTTTCACAGCTGACTTAGAGGAGAAGTGATAGAGTCAGCCAAAGCATGTGTAGCACTGAGAGCACGGAGACAGGCTGACTTCATGATCACTCCCAATCAAGAAACACTGATGGTCAAATGGATCTAAAAGAAATCAGGTTCAAAGCAAACAAGCTGGTGTGGTTCTTCAGGTTAAAAAGAGCTATTCAGTCAACTTCCTCACCAAAGGGTTTTGTGGGTGCAAAAATTTCAACAGAGTTCAACAGGAGGCAAGTCTTGGAAGAGAGAGATTTTTGGGGGGTTACCAAGCATATGAATGGCCCAGGAAACCTTAGCTGAAAGTGTCTGGAGGTGGGAAAACTGTTAAGAAGCAATATCATGTACGTTGGCTCAATTCTTAGTCTTCTCTAGAAGATTATCTGTTTAGAGTTATCATTTTATTCTCCCAAGGTACTTTTATTGTGCCAGGGGAAAAATGAGAGTTCAAGAAGGCTCAAGAAGGACCATCAAGTTGCAGGGAGAGCTTATCCTGTCCTATTTCATCAGGGATGGTTATTATCAGAGATAGAATAGTGAGGCTCAGTAAGAGTTCACAAGGTCTACATCACCTCAAACCAGCAAAGCAATTTATTTTCCAAGTCCAAAGTGAAATTGGTGACAAACAAGTTTAGCCCTGCAAGTATGAGAAAGCAACTATACTGAGTCATCTGTCCCTGTGGCTGCTATCTGACATCTGGTTGCAGCTGGCAGAGGCACTTTGGGGTGCCTGGGAGCACTAGTCAGCTCTTCACTCCTCAAACCAGTGTTTTTGACACCTGTATACTAAAAAAGCAGAGAAATGGGCAAAGCAATAAGAGTGATGAAATTCATATGTCTTTATAGGAAAAAAAAAAAACACCTGCCTTTTTGACGAGTCCCCGGATTCCATGGGATAGAAAAGCAGGAGGAAAATGCTGACCAGCTGAATATAAGTATATTCTGGGCAGACTTTCAGAAATCAGAATTTCTGAAATTCAGCTTCAGCAAAGTGCCAGTCTCTGAATTCAGGGCAATAACATCAAAGACACTGATAGTCCTTCAAGAATAGATTTTCAGCAAGGGTACGAAAAAATATGAAGACTGCTTCATGCTGTGTTTCGAGCCAAAGCAGATTTTTAAACCAAAATTATGTCTAGATTACCTTAGATTTGCCTTGAATTGACATACATATCATCATATATTATCTAAAATACCTTTCTGCCTTTGAATAGAACTTGATAATGTGAGTAGTCAGTCTTTCTCTTTTCATGTATAATTTTTGACTAATCATATAAATATTGTCAGCATTAATTTTCATGCAGCCTAAGATTCTTAGCATGTTTTTTAAAAGGATGAACTCAACAATGGTCTGTAGAAATTGCTTTTTTGGCAACAGGCGGAGGGCATCAGTGTCCATGCTGCATTGTTTTATATTCATCTTTAGAATTCTAAAGGAGTTTATAATTTTCTAGTAAGCTTAATAAGGGAGGCCAAAAGTACATAGGAAAGCCCTTTCTTCTTTTAAATTGAAACCTGTTGTGCTTTTCTGCAATGGATTATTTTAATGTTTTCAAATAGCAGACCACACACTTATTTTCTTTCTCAATAAAAACACCATCTCACGTTGCATGGCCCAATGAAAAAAAGCACTGAAAATGAGTAATGCTGCTTGTATATATTATTTAAGTGTTTTTTAAGAAAGCAGACTGTGTTAACACTTGATCTGTTGAATCATTTCAAGTATTGAGTGGACAAGTTGTATGATATTTATGTACTTCTAAGAGCTTGCTTCTTTAGTAAATGAGTCATCATTAAAAGTTACAGAAGAATTCAGCTATGAGGTGCAGCATGTTCTGTTGGTAATTATATCATAAGTATAATTATCAAACTCAGTGAATGCATGCATGTGCATTCCCTTTTATGAGAAGACAAATATCAGTGTTTGGCCATACTTCATAACATTATCTATAGAACTCATTAATTTTTTATAATTTTTAGTTAATATTATTGTAAATAAAAAGACCAATTACTGCAAATAATGCATGTCAGTAATTGAACCTCTCAAGGAAAATGCTTCATAATAATTACTGTATGCCTGAGCTGAAGATAAGACAAAGAAACAAAGCTCTAAATCTGTTTTATAGTACTTTACTCAGATGAAAAGATATCTCTGTAAACACCATGACCAAAAGCTCCTCTGTAGTCTTTATATTCCTAGCCTTCACTATAAACTCAGTCATGTTCCTGCCAAAACTGTGTGCCAGCAAATAGGAGACTCAGTTGGAAATGGTCAAAGTTATACCAGTTTGGCTTACCTTTGCTATAAAGTGCAATGAATTCATGAAAGAAAAGATGTCATCTTTTCCATCCATTTCAAAGAAAAAGCACCTTTAGTTTTTGATATACTTGCATGCATCTCACTAGGACAAAATAAAATCCTGTGGAAATAAATGGAAGAGATTTCACTAACTTCAAAGAATTTGTGATATGGCATCATCAATGTAAATGTCAAAAAAAAATCTGGCCATCAATAAAATGATGAAACAAAATGGATATAGATTGAAAAGACAAATTTGTAAGCTAGATACTCTCCCAGTTACTCAACCTAATTAGAACCTTATTGTTGCATATTCACATTCATTTCTTCAAGACTCAAGATGTTTACAGTACTCCACAGTAACAAAGGCAGCAAAATCTCCAAATAAAATTAGCCCAGAGAAAAGAACCTGCATTTTTACTTTTATCAAATTAAGTTTCCTAAACATTGATGTGAACAATATATTGTTTTCAGGGCTGCTGGCAGAAAAACAGAATGGGAGAAATAATCTTTTAGATGGAGTGCTTCGTGACAATTTTACATGGGCAAATTTTGCACTACATGAATGAATGTGTAAATATAAAACCAACAATTTTTATTTAATAATAGTTCTTTCAAGGATGGAAGAGTGCATTCAAAGCTCATTTTCTAGACCTTTCTTTCATCAAATTTCATTCAACACAAAAATTAAAATACATATTTGTTAGTGAGGTAAATGCTGTCCTTTAGGGATATACATTTTTAATGAATTGAATTTCAAAACTAAAAACTAGTATTCCTTTGAATTTTAAATTTAACTTTTTTATTTCCATTTCATCTAAGGATATTTGCTAATACAAAATCCAAAAAACGAAGGAGGTATTTTCTGGCTGAAGCAAGCTGTAAAACCCAATCCACCAAAATCTCACTAAGATAACAACAAAAAGAAAAATGCAGCCAAGGATTTTTACTGCTGCTTATTTTGCACAACTGACTTGAAAGCACTTTATGCTAGAACCCCTGAGGACCAGATAGGATTTAAGAGACTTAGAGCTGCTTTCAAAATTTGGCTCACGAGCACCGGCCCCTGCCACTGAGGCTTGCTTACAAATGTGTGCTTCTGAGAGGATGTGTACAGAGTCTGGAGGGGGTTTTAGGGAGCCATAAGCTGCCTCTGTCAGAGCTTGTCCACTGGCTCGGGCCAGCGCTGTGCTGCGAAGAGGCGCCACAGGACTGGGAGCCCTGCCCTCAGCAGGGTTTGGCTGTAGGGGCTCAGGGAGCACAGCCACGCTGCCCCTGGCCATGTGTGCCAGCCTGGAGACAGCACACTGAATGGGGTAGAGTGCACTAAGGGACACTTCTGGGGTGGCCATGAGGGAGCTACACCAGAACTCATAGAAAATCTTCCTTGGGACACTGGAGAAGAATTAATGTGCATGTGAGCAAGGCACAGCTCTCTGTATCCCATATTAGTAGCTGCGAGTGCTAATGGATTTTATGTACAATTGCTGATTTGAAGCATGATGTTACCAGCCCACCTACCTATAGATCTACCCTTTTCAAAAGACCTCTATGTTCTGTATGTTGTAAGTTTTCCACTCTTACTCCAGCCAGTATTTCAACCACTCAATCTTCTTTGAGCAGTTCCCACAAATAAATGCCAGTGACTGCTGAGGAAAGGTCTAGTATCTCTTAAATGGAGCTAGGTGTTGCTGCAGGGTGTGCTGCAGAAACCTGCATCACAGTGAAAAAAATGCATGTGTGCTTACTCTGCTTCTTTTAAGGGGTAATCAGCCTTGTCTGTGGCCATTTTCACTGGCTTTTTGCAGATGCAGCAGCTCTGTCCACGGAGTATATGCTGGGATATCTTCTACCTCAAGCACATTCTGCTTCTTGCCACCTCAGTCCCACTGTTCTTCTTAGATTTTCTCTTAATATCTTCAGCACATTCTTGCTACTGCATGTTTCTGTAAGTCTGTGGTTTGGGCAATAAAGACTATCACAGAATTGTCTTATCTCCAGAGCTTTCATTCTTCTCTGGTTCTGTGGTGTAGCTTCCCAGTTGCTGTTGTTTCTTCTAAGTTAAAACAAATCTCTAAAGAATCTTCTTTTCCATTATTTAGATCTCAAGTTACAAACCAAGATCTGAAATTTCAGATTTCTATAATAGATCACAGATATTTCAGAAATGCATTTTATTATTTTTTTCACACAAAAAATATAATTTTTAAAGGGGTGTTTGATTTTTATGAACTCATTAACATAAGCAGAAAATTTTCCTGGCCAAGCATCTTTTCCAGGAAAAAAACAAAAGACTTCAGTTCTTTATTCCTTTACTTTCTCTCACCAGCCTCATTTCTTCCAAGTTTTTTACTCCTCCTGCTTCTATACCTGCTTGTATTTACTGATTTTTCTTAACAACAGCAACCTCATTGTTTGCCTTGCTCTCAGGCAGGATTTAGGAAAAAATTAAGCTGGAACCAATACTCAACATGACCCTATGGTATCAAAAAGGAATTGAGCAGAAAAATAATAAATACTCTTGTCCCACTTATCAGCCCGAGAACCAATGATCTTTCCCAATAGCTGCTGGTCCGAATCACTCTTCTCACCTTACATGAGGCCTATGCTGGCAAATTTCTTTTCTGAGTGTTCTTACATGAGTTTTCTGGAGATCTGGTGCTTTCCTAGCCATGGCAGTGCAGAGCAGCCCTGAGCTAAGGACTATTGTGACCATGTGTACCTTCACCCAAAGGATGCAGTTAGTTTCAGAGAATGCCTAGTGAACAGATCCTATGCTAAGTAACAATTTTTCTTGGACTATGCTAAGGAAAAAAAAAATAAAATGGAAGTAAAGCTACCTTAACTTTCCTTGTATTTACCAAATTAGGATTCCTTTCCTGTGTCACATAACATCTGTCTCTTTTTGTAGAGCAGTGACAATGTAGATTTTCATTTGATTCATCCTGGCTAGACTATGGTGATTCGAAACAAAAGTGATGTTTATATATTTTTTTCAGTCAGAGACTAGACTGATTCTATATCTGAGAGAAAAGTTTAAACTACTCTTGGTTTGCTATTTGTGGTATCATTTCACCATCTCACCACTTTAGTGGTTTATTATTCTTAAGACTTTTGTCCCCACAACAACAACAGGATTTCATGTCTGATAGCCTGTTTTACCAGAATGTTTCTGTGTAAAAGATACAGGTGAAAAGTATATTTTATGTAGCCATCTTAATACATCTTTCATAATTTAAAAAGCTAGAAGTTTTGTTTTTAGTTTATATAGAGATGCTTCCTTTTTTAATGATGTAAATAAATCAAATGCAAAAGGTAGCAATTTGCTTATTCAAGTGTTAAAAATACCTAAACCAAAAGGTTAAAGATGACTTTTACAATAACTCAAAACACTTAGTAGGGAAAAAATACCTAAATACTTGCTGAAGCATGTCATATATAAGATGTTCATGTGTGTATGCTTTGTTTATATACTTGTATATGTATCTATATACCCTGTGTATGTGCATATGTAAATGTGTGTATGTAAATTCTCATGCTGTGTAAGCATATTTTGGAAAATTCTGAAATTGTTTTAAAAACGTGAACTGCAGTTCATATATGTAAACCCACCACACAAGATTTGTGTTTTGTTGATTTTAGCAGGTTCTGATCTGCATGGTTTTTTTCTTTGATAGAATTTTCTAGTATTTTCTTGTCTTCAAAACACAGGCTCCTATTCTTGCTATACACACTTGAATTCAGCCCAACTCTGGGAAAAAAAGATTGAAATAAAAGTATTTTCTGCCTAATTTTAAATACGATTTTTGCAGCCATTTTTAGGGTACACATTCATGCCCACATAATGCAAGGGATTTTTTCTTTGTGTTGTTTCTTGGTTTTGGGGGTTTTTTTTAATAGTAGTATAAATGCCCAGGAAAACATATATAACCATAAATATATAGGAAAGAAATATGATTCTCCATTACAAGCTGTTGGACTTTCCTGATAAGGAACAGTTTGGAAATATTATTCAGCTGCATTTGAAATGTATTGATTAAATTATGTATTGTCAACACATTCTGAGGAATATATGCAAGTTACCAAATGCTTGTTTAGTTACTAGAAAACCTCTTAAGCAGAGGAATAAAATAGCTCACAAGTGAATCTCATTATTTGTCTGTGTCCTTCTGCCATGCCAATAACATTTAGATTTCCAAATGACATATTCTGATGTGAGGCACACAGCAGGTGTGTGTGTGATAGGACTACTTCTGTTGGATGTTGATTACTCTCTCTGACATGTGAAAAGCTTCCCATTCCCACAGCTTTATGCAATATATCAATGGTAATGGATTCATAATCATTATCAAGCTTGATAGAGGCTTGACTACCATGACAGATGTCTTCTCAATTTTCCTGTTGCATATGTTCTTTTCCCTCTGGAACAACGCTTACATAAAATTTCAGTATTAATGTCTCCCTTTTATGTTGTTTTGTATCAGTCATTGACTGCAGTGATCAATCTTTTAATTCAGATGAATAGATAATTACAACCAAATGCCAAACACATCAGCAGAAATTCAGCAACTATCGAGCAAACCACAGTGACCAGAATTATTTGTCTGTGCTAAAGATAGCACAGGGATGTTATTGCATGTTTATGCACCTGAATAATGTTTCCACTGGCAACAACAATACTTACACGGCATACTTTGTCTGAGCAAAAGACAACAAGTGAATCTATTCTTTTTCCTGCTTATCAGGAGATTAATGCAAATGAGTGTGCAGTAGTGCTGACCAGCTGCTGTCCTGCACTTACCACGGTAAATATAAAACAACAATCACGATATATATAAAAGAACAGAAGAGCTCAATGGTCCTCAGGTCTTTCAGAGAAAAAGAAAAGAAAATTCTGTGTTTTCCTTTGACAAAAAATAAAAAAGTTTTTTTTTCCCTGAAGCATTTATTTTCAGGTATTTTCCATGCTGGTCATTTAATGATGGATTTCCAGAAGACTGCTGTGATGAAAAAGTAGATGTATTCTACTTAAAGAAGCTTTTTTAAATTCCCATGTTTGACATTTTCCCCCTTTCTTTACTTTGGACTCTGTGGTTTGTGGTGCAGCCAGACAGATTCTGGAGAGCTTCCTCAGGAGTTCACCCATCTCAGCTTACAGTGCCCATTCACACAGACACTGACCTAGCAAGGTGTGCTCTGCATATATCACACACCCTTTCCCCCAAATTATTCACCACTTGTTTAGCTGTAATCTAAGACGCTACTGTAGCAAACAGTCCACCTCTGCTGAGAACCTACTGTGACCTGTTTGGAGTCTTGGCTTTTCTGCTATTCCTGCTCTCTTGGAGCATGCTACAGGAAACCTCTCCAGCTTGGGACAAAATGGGGCTTTTTGTGTATCAGTGTATTTTAGACTAAGAGAAAAGTAATGTCTGAGGGAGGCCAGTGGGTTCAGCTTTTGTGATAAAGGCTGTTGTGTTGTTTCAACAACTTAGCAATTACTTGCAACTAGCTAGCTTTTCTGTGTGAACTCATGTGTTTCTGCCATTTTCATACAATAAAGGCACCATGGGATAATAAGTTTCCAAGGGGGATCTGCTGCACTCCTCTATTAGAAGACAGAATCAGCTATACCTAGTCTGACATACAGTGATCTAACAAATTAAAAATTTCTACTGGTGGCGTATCCAGGGCCTCCTTGGTCATCACTTTTATTATTTCATAAACTTTCCGTATAAGGTTTTCTAACATCTAACTAGCATTTCTTATTGCAATCTGAACCCATCTTTTCCTATTTTTTACCAGTCCTGTACACAGATAAATGATTATTTTTGACTTCTTGGTAAAAAATATTTACATGCTTAGTCTGCTCTTTCCCCCTGTTCCCTGACTTACTCCAGTCTTCTCTCCTCTAAGCTGCAAAGAAGCAATTATTATCTGTAAAGTAATAAAAGCAATGAATGTAATTAAATATGATTTCTAAGGTTTTCTATAGACTACTCATTTCCTCTTATGCCCTTGAATATTCCCATACATAACTGATCCCCAGATATGCATACGCAGACAGGTTTGCACCTTCCTTACACTTGTTTCTTCAAGACTGAGCTCCTGGCTTGCTCTGGAGCATGCATTAAGAACAACTGACTTTATCTGACTGACTGTTCCAGGATCTTGCCTGGGAAATGAAATCAAGTTCACTAGTCTTTAATTTCTTAACTCCTTTTAAATGTTACATGGTATGTTTGTCCTTATCTTTCAGCACCTCATCATTCCCATACATTTTTCAAGGACAGTAGCTTTTTGGTTTCTTCAGACAGTGCTTCAAATACCCTACATGAAATTCATCTGGTCCAACTAATTTGAAAACTCCTAAATTAGAAGCGGACTCAATCTTCTTTTACCTTTTTCTTCCTTTCATTTCCCTGTATCTGTCTAATTTAGGCATCACTTCACTGAATCTTTGCTAGGGGAATTTAGACAATTGTGTATAAGTCTCTGTTCCTTCTTTTTAGATCATATGTACAAGCCAAGATACATGCCAGGAGAATTCCCAAACCTGTCAGGGAGTTGTCTAGTGAATATAAAGGGCTCCAGGGCTAGGCAGTCCTAGTAAAGAGGCTCATGTGGTTCACAGGCTGAGGATTACTTGGGTTCTAACTGCCTGGACTCAAGTTCAGGCAAGATTTAAGCAGATTAAATCTCTATCCTGGCTTTCTTCAGAGAGACAAATTTCATTTAAAAAAAAATTAAAAAGAAGAAATTGAAAATTTTACCAGTGATCTACACATAGCCATCTCCTTTTTAGAAATTGTAGCAATTTCAAGGTCTGACAAGATAAAGCCAAAGTGAAAAATTATGGCAACTCTGCACATTGAATGAATTCAGTACTTTTACTGCTGAGAAGTGTTTTAATAGCATTAATTAAAATACTCTGATATTTCCATATAAGTTCAAAAAAGGCTTAAACACTCAAGGAGGCTGAGCTTAAAAGTGATGATGGCCCTGAGGATTTTCAGGTAAACAGGTGAGGCTTGCTGACAACAAATGCTAAGTCTCACAGGCAATGCAGGGAATTAAACAATGTACAAAAGGAGAAGGTAGAAAAAGGACACTGAAACAGTGAAATAAAATTTGTTTTCTATTTTGCAGCTTTCCTAAGGCTGCTTTTTCGGATCATGTGGTGGAGCTGTGACAAGAGAGGGCTCAGCACTTACTATTTTCCATTGATTTGGAGGAGATTAAAGTGTCAAAGTATTGGGGGCAAAGTAAATTTCCACCTGGATTTAGCTTCAAAAAGGGAAAATGAGGTTTGGACATGGGATTCAGCTCACAGAGACCCAACCAATGCTCAGAGAAACTGATGGAGAACGGAAGAAGGAGCAGGTGCAACACCCATGTGAGGCAGAGGTCTGCAAGGGGAGTGTCTGGCCCTGGAAGCTGGACCTTATCCTGGTGCTCACAGTGATCACAGCCTTCCTGGAGCCACAGGAAACACATGACAGGTCTGCTGTCACTTTAACCTGCTCACCTCTTTTCTTGAGTTACCTTCAGCAAAGTCTGAGAATGAAACTGGGAAACACATGTGGGAACTTTTCAGATCTAACCTATGAAAAGACTTGATTTACCAAGTATAATGAAAACAGTAATCAAAAATAAGCTCAAGACAAGATCCAAATCTCTCCGTAGTAGCTACTGTTAAAAGAACAATGGGTCAAATTCAATGTAGAAGCAACCCTAAATGCTGGCCTGATGTGGAAACCTTTTACATAGCAAGCTGGGATTTGTAAAATGCAATTAGGCCAAAACTAGCAGGTCAGGAAGCAGCAAAACAAGAGACTCATAAGCTGAACCTCCTGACCATGCATGACAGAGCTGATGGACAGCCCAGACTGGACTCCTGGACTAGATGGATCTGTCATTTAAGGGAGATGGATCTGTCATTTAAGGGAGGGCCAAATTATTTTCAAAGTTAATTCAGATGTGTAACAAATTACACAAAGGCTGCAAAGAAACTTTTCTTCCCTGTAACAACAACTGATGTTGAAAGAGACTGTGCCTCATCCCTCCCTTGCCATGACCCCTCCCATGCCTCCTCAAAATGCCAAAGGGGTTCTTTACAAGAGGAGGGTTGGTGGCATCCCCTCCAGCAATGACAAGCTTACCATTCAAGCACAGATGATTATGTTCTCCACCCCTGGGAACAGATGATTTCTGGAAAGCAGGTTTGCATTTGTACCACCTATCTGAATCTGTGCCTATACAAACACAAGGTACAGGTTGTGACAAAATTTTCACTTAATTAATGAAATGGCAAGCCATATACTTAATTTAAAATATATTGAAAAAATTAATTTTATTTAATTATTTCTCTCATTCATAAAAGGATCTTGTCATTTGTTAATACAATTAGACTTTAGTTCCTGCTTGACTGTAAGAGGGTGTGTGCTATTCATTTTAGATTTTATTTTATCTCTCCATGTTTCACAATCAGTAATTCATGCTTCGTTAAGCAACCACTGGCATATTCAAAAGAACTCTGGTAAGATAGACCTGACTTTAATGTTTGAATTAAGAAACGGTTTTGTTTTGTTATTTAATCTAAAGACTGAAAAATATTATTGAGCATAAGTGTCAAGTCATCACAGACATTCCAGTTTTTCCTGCTGTCAGTCATAAAAAATGACCTGTGAACTTTTCTGCAATACATCTAAATTAAACTGTAATAGAATACTTGTTTAGAATTAGGGAAAATCTGGAATGATCTAATGGTTAAGATACTGCCATTGGAAATATGGTAGTGCAGACGTCCCTGAAGTACCATCTCTGTTAATTGAGACGGTATCTCTGGGCACAGGTTAGTCCTTTGTTTCTGATTAGTGGGCTCAATAGCTGTCTATAGTTAACAAACCAATACCTAATGACCCTTTAAAAGCAAAGAAATAACTATTTTTGTTCCACTTTAGGATATAGTCTCAGATATAGTAGATTTGTTAGCACAAGCCATTTAGGTATTATTATTTAAAAAAAAAAGAAAAAAAAAGGGGGGGGGCAAAAGAAAAAAGAAAGTTTTCTGTGGTTATTATGCTCTGTTTTACAGTGCTCCAAAATTGAGGTTCTAGCTTTAGATGAAATTTGGCACACTGCACCTAGTGCCTAGGGGTGTAGTTCCATACTGCAATATCTCTGGTGGCAAAGCTGGTTTGAGAGGTTCCCATCCTGAGAGTTAGGTTCCCATCACTACCCTCCTGAGTCTTTCTCCCTCTCAGTCTTGTTGATTAAGTTATTTGTGAAGCCATGTCACAAAATTGTGTGAAAGATCAAGCAGCTGCACAGCACTGCAGAGACCTGTTCACGCCCAGCTGAAGGGATGAGTGATCTAAGGAAGGTAAGGGATTAAGAGAAGGTACCTTAGGGAATGTGGGTCCTTCTCTAACCAGGGCCTAGTGAGAGTGGCAGGAGCCACAGCACAACAGCACATGTTGAAGAGGGTGATGGGGAGGAAATTAATGTACGATTTTGGGGTATGGAATGCAAAATTTTATTTTGTTTTTCTCTCAGAGCCTTATTTTGGAGAGTTCAGTCCCCTGACATGATTCTCAGCAAAGCAAAGTTGTCATGGCTTGGGTGAGCAAAGAGGACACCATGACGTGCAAGGAGGAATCCCATAAGCAAATAGTACAGCTGATTGTTTGGGACGTGCAGGGCGCAGGGAAGGCTCCCTGGGAAGCGCTCGGTGAGGCCGATTGCCTGAGGCTAAGCAGCAGGAACAGCAGCACCTCTCCAAAGCCCAGCTCCAGGACACAGCAGCAGGAACAGCAGCACCTCTCCAAAGCCCAGCTCCAGGACACAGCAGCAGGAACAGCAGCACCTCTCCAGAGCCCAGCTCCAGGACACAGCAGCAGGAACAGCAGCACCTCTCCAAAGCCCAGCTCCAGGACACAGCAGCAGGAACAGCAGCACCTCTCCAAAGCCCAGCTCCAGGACACAGCAGCAGGAACAGCAGCACCTCTCCAGAGCCCAGCTCCAGGACACAGCAGCAGGAACAGCAGCACCTCTCCAGAGCCCAGCTCCAGGACACAGCAGCAGGAACAGCAGCACCGCTCCAGAGCCCAGCTCCAGGAGACAGGGCAGAGAAAGCCTGGGGCTGATCCTGCACCAGGATCTTCTGCTCTCTGTGAGTCTCAAGGGCAGCAGTGAAGTGGATTGTCTCCTGCATTCACTCATCCCAATCCTGCCTGTGTCATGTGTTAGTGCAGGGGAGAGGGCTGGGTCTAGCTAGTACCAACTTTTGAGACATTGCCTCGCTGACACAAGCTGTAAAAGTGGTTTTCTAACATAATAGGTGGGTGTTTGTATTCTTATGGTGCTTAATCACAGTTTACATGACAGCTTATTGCACTTGGAACTATTATGTCAGCTCCATAATTTAAAACTGCCATATGCTTAGAATTATTAAATTAACATCTCATTAAGGCAAGGGGTAAGGTGTGAGGAGGGTTGGGGTGGGTTTTTTTGTGGTTTTTTTTTTGTTGTTGTTTTTTGTTGTTTTTTGTTTTTTGGGGTTTTTTTGGTCTTATTTATTTTTCATTTAAAAATTTAATTAAGTAAAAAAATCTGAAGCACTAATAAAAAAAATAGTGAATACAAAACATCCCCAAGCAACCCTAGAAATATCTATTACAAACTACCCTTAATTTTTACACCTTTATTCCTCAAACACAAAAAGAAAAGGAATCAAGGTCTTTGCCTTCATCTATCCACACATCCACCCCTTAGAAGAAAACAAATCTACCAAAAATTGAATGCCATATTCACCACAGTTTTACTGAAAACTTTCAGCAGAGAGGTGATTTATTCTTACCTATAGGATGAGCAGTGCACATGAGGGCACACTGACCACTTCTTCAGGATATGTCTCACAAAACAGAATCTCACAGGCAGCTGGAAATATCAGCCTTGTACTCATTTTCAGAATATGCCAATGATCTTGGGAAGCTCTGAAACAAGATGATCCTTATGTCCCACAACTCAACGAGCCAGTTCTGCTCAGCAAACTACTTAAGCACACACTTACCTTTATACATATTTAATATATATATAAAGTATACATATTTAACATATGCATGTATATTATAAACCCACATAACACACACAGGTATACAGATATGTAGATACATAGATATAAAAGGGTATTTCTAATCTAGTTTCACTGAATCAAGACCTGAGAGATGATGGAGAAGAAGCTGAAGCAGAAAGACTTGAATGTTGAATTTCCCAGGGTCAAATCTTGCAACCAAAATTCTTCAAATAATTTTGGCACTAGCTTATATGGATTATTCCCCTAATGCACTAAATTTCACTATGACTGTTCACAGATTGGAGTTCTTAATGTTTTCTTGTATTAATACATTCAACAACATCTTTAAGCTATTTCAATCCAGATTAGTTTTTTCCTGATCCTTCATTATATCCTTTCAAAACAATTTTCCATCTGTTCTTTAAAGTTTCCACCACCTCATCTTGGGAAAGAAACATAACAAAATGCTGTCTATTTCCTTGATAACTAAATAAAACACAACTCCACTTTATAAAATCTACTCTTTTCCCAGGTTTACAGGAGCTTTAGTTCTTCCATTCTTGACAAATAGAAGGGCAAGGCATTTGCGATATTTATGAGACTCCCATTTTCACAAAAGATGAACAAGGTCTTTTCTCACACTCCTAGATTTAGACACATAGCCCTTTTTTTGAGTGGAACTGAATCCAAAATGAAACACTGTCTAAATATGTTCAGCAGAATCTGACAACATTTTTCTTAGTTATTACCACGCATGTTTCTATCTTGCTTTTTGAAAATACATCTAAAAGGATAGGTTTAACTTGTAAGAAAAATAGAAATCTGTAAGCAAATAATTTTTTCATACTATGGATATCAAACCACTTCTTTTCTTTTATGACTCCTAAAACCCTCCTACAAAGTGATAAAGTTCTGATGGGCTATTTATTTATTATGTAAGTTAAAGCAATGAGATTTAGGTCTTCCAGTGACAAGAGTAAGATAGTATTACCTTCTACCTTCCATGAAGAATACCCCAAAAGATACATTTGTTCTTCAGGATTTTCCAATTATTTTTTTTAAATGAACTTGAAATCACAGAACCATAAAATCACATAAAGGGTGTGGGTTGAAAGGGATCTTTAGAGGTCATGTAGTTCCACCTCCTTTTGCAATAAGCAGGGACATCTTCAACTAGGTCAGGCTGCTCAGAGTCCCATCCAAACTGACAGTGAGTGTTTCCAGAGATGGGGCATCTACCACCTCTTTCTCCAGTGTCTCACCTCCCTTGCTGTAAAAAATTGTGTTCCTTTTATCTTCTCTGAATTTACCCTCTTCCATTTTAGAGCCATGCCCTTTTGTCCTGTCACCACATATCCTTGTAAAAAGTCCCTCTCCAGTTCTCTTATAGGTCCCTGGTATGTACCAGAAGGCGCTACATGCTCTCTCTGGTGCCTTATTTCCAGGCTTAACAGCCCCACTGTCTCAGCCTGTCTTCATAGAAGATTTGTTTCACTCTCTGATCATCTTTGTGCCCCTCCTCTGGACATGCTCCAATAGGTCTTGCTTGCACTCAGGACTCCAGAGCTTGATGCAGCACTCCAGGTGGGAGTGGCAGCAGAGGGGAGCAGAGAGGCAGAATCACCTCCCTCGACCTGCTCCCCATTGTGTTTGTGTTACAAAATAATTTCCTATGTGATATGGTTCCAAAAAAACCTGTAGGAGCTGAAGAGGGAGTAACCAGGGTAGAAGTGCCTAAGGGTAAAGGGCAATTCTACATGCAGTAATGCAAAGGGGCAAACTTACATGCTGCATCCTAATTCAGTTCAGTCTCACATTAGATTATATGAGCTTTAAATGACTTCAGGAATTGGCTTTCAGGATTGGAATGACCATAGTGGGGAAAATATTCAAGATCTCTGCACTTGCTGTCTGCTTTAGACTGACACAGTATGAATTAACAGAGGACATAGCACTATGGTACTGAGCAACATCAGTTTCCTCACTTATTTCTGTGAGGTCTTAATTCAGCTGCCCCCTGATAACAATCAAGGATTAATATTTCCAGCTGTTGTAAACTAGAGGGCATGGCATCGATCTGCACTGGGGTGAAGTCTGATTTTTCTGCCAAGTAGGGAATGTTTTGGAAAGGTGCCCATCTATTGTTTCCCTTACAGGAGACAAGCATGGAAAGTGTAGGGCCCAGGGACAGAGATTCAGGATCTGCACTGTACTGTCACTGATGTCCTATTTATCATGTCTGTAAGAATTCATATTTCCATAGTAAGAGTGAAAAATAGTAGTTCTCATATTTCCCAAACTTTTAATACAAAATTTGAAATGCAAAGAAATTTCAGAAGAGCTATCAAATCTTAAAGAACCTGAAAATAATGATAATTAGTATTTTCCAACTATCTACCATGCGTGTCAGGCACATTATTCTATCTGAAGTACAGATTACAGTGTTTAAATAATGGCTTTTCCAATTCTAAAGATACATGTAGACTACGTTAAATATTTGGCAGAAATCCAGACAAATCTCATGTGGATATACTCTGACCAATCATGAAATTGCATTTCCTGCAAGAAAAGTCAACTCATGCTGCAAGTCATTTATTTACTGGTGAATAGTTTGTTGTTGTTGTTCCATTCTGAGATATAGGAAACTATTGTAAACAAGACCTCCATATCTCTGTTTGGCCAGCGTTCAAATCAAAGTTAGATCTGAAAGCACAGCAGATGCAATTCCACTAAAGCTCACCCTGTTACAAGGCTCTAAATCAGCAGGTATATTGGCTGGCTCACAAATTAGGGAGGTACAGGTCAATAAATTTACAGCTCAGGGTGAAATAGAAAGTATTTTGTAATACTCTTTGAAAAATTACAGAATGTAACAAATAACTAAAAGCAGAAAATACACATGGATAGATCATCATCAGACATAAACAAGCATTTTCCAGAGGAGCTGTACTGCATTCTCAAGGTTTCTGTCTTTCATTTTATTTTTAAATAGAACTGTCAAGTGAATTCTTCCTCAAACATTCTCAAGGACTCGAAAATCTATCTGATTCTGTGATGGCCATCTTCATGAAAATTGTTTTTACTTCCAAACTGAGAAAAAATTGATGATGAGTACTGTACAGACTATGGCTATAGAGCCATAGAGTGCCATTATGCCATTATTGTTTAATAAGGAAGGATCTATGGATACTTAATGTAAATCATCTTTTGAATGCGAGGAATAGTGTGGTGATAAAGGTTGCTGATGGCAAAGTTATTCAGAATAATCAGATCTACAGCGAGCTGTGAAGAGCTGCAGAAAGCTTTCACATTACTGGAGAGACAGGGTGATAAAATTGCAAATGAAATTCAATGTTGATAAAAGCCAAGTGCTGAGGAAAAAATAACCCTAACTCTACATTTTCTAGGGGTGCTCTACCTCTATTTCACTGATACCAGCTGTCATTTTTTAGATGATTATCTAATTGATACATATTTATCTAAATTCCGAGCAATTGGTCTCTGCTTGTCTTTAGCTTTTAAAGCTGAGGTTTTTCTTTCAGGTCTAGATGTCCAAGGAGCCCAAGAGCTTGGGGATTTTTTCAAACTATGCCAGTTGTCTAATGAATGATATTAGTTCTGTTTACAGATCTCATCTCACTTAACTGCATATGCATAATGATCTCTTCTCATTGTATCCCTTGAAGACATCCTTGTTTTGTCTAGACCCAATCAAGAGACACTAATGAAATTTGTATATTAATAGTATGTACATGTTTGCATAAAATATGGCTGTGAATATGCATATTTTTGTAAAACATCAGGTCTGATGTACTGGAAATATTCACACACAGATTTATGAAGTGGGTTCCCAGCTGAAAAGCACATTTTAACTCTCACTGAGTTAAGAATGTAGGTGTTCTGCTGAGAGGAGATATTCTAGAGAGGCAGGACAGGTTAATAGTGCAACAAAAGACAGAACAAACTGTCTCTTGAATAAACCACAGCTGGTAGGTGCTTCCACAGGTCACAAACTCACAATATATTGTTTCAGAATGTCCCAAGAATAAGAATATACAGTTCATGCCAGCTGCACAAGCCACTTGAAGGGCTGGTAATAAAGGAAGTAGCTATGAAAAAAAAATCCACTGTGTGCCAAAAATGCTCTCTAGCCTCCAGTGATAATAGTGTGAAATATAATCAAACCAAAATAGTCCAGAAGAAGGTTATGACAGCTCTAAATATTATTTTATTACATTCATGAAAGGGATGTTAAAGTCATTGTGAATAGTTCTTTGAAAGTGCCAGTTCAGTGCTCAGGAATAGTCAGAAAGGAAAAAAAATATGATGAACTGTTGAGAAAGGAGCAAAGAATAGGACAGAAAGCATTGGCAAGCCACTGTATCAATATCTGAGGTTCCCATAGCTTGAAAACTAACCACGGTTCTGCTTATATCATCTCTGATGGCACTATTTATGTGCATGGAAGGTTGTCCAGCATGATGAGGTCTATGGAACAGCTACCTTTAAAGAGAAATGAGAACTTACTGCAGAAATGTTTGAGGGAAATACAGGTGTGCCGTAGACAAACCCACGGAGGACAGATTAAACACGGGAGTCTGGATGCAGCCCCCAACGTGAGAGATCCCTAAACCACGAACTGCTGGAAGCAATCATCTTGGTTCTCTTTTCTCCCAAGCAAATGCTGCAGATGAGCTCTGGAAATGAGCTCCAAGGCCCAGACTGAACTCTGACATGCAACTGCACATAATGCTCAGCATGCTGCAGCTGAGTTTTTCCCATGCCAGTACATTTAAACACAGAGGAGAGAGGCAGGTTTGCTCTCATTTACTTAATTTTGGAAAATTAGAACTTAGAGTGCTAGAGAGTATTTCTGGATCTATTCCCAGGGTACGCCAAGAAAGAGAGGTCTAAGCCAGGGATGTGTTTGTCCAAGATCATGTGCCTTTAGTGCAGCGCTCTGGTTAGGCAAGTCATCGCCGTGGGTGGATTTAGGACAAGTTTTGCTCCTCCTGGCATTTCCAAGAGAGATCTTACCACATTACTGAAGATTAATTATTGTATGAATGAATGAAAACAAGGAGATAAGCCCTAGGAACAGACCTATCCAGCTGCAATAACCACTGCCCTAGCAGTGGCCCAAGAATGAAGACCACTTCTATTACTCCTAGGAAATCAGCCTTGTTACCTAGAAGAAATACCACTTAGCAGTCTATTTGAAGTATTGTATGTTCCTGAGAATAAACTATGTTTCTTCTTCATGATACCAACAAAGTGCTAGTATTCTCTACAATCACTATTAAAGTATGCTCTTTGTTCTCCCCAAAAGCCTGTAGTGGTGGGGAGAATGATTTATATCTGCACTTCCTCCTGCTGTGTCTTCTAAAATAGTCCTATTATGCATCATTACAGATAGGTCCTGGTGGAGAGGAATAATAGATTATCACCTGACAAAAAAAAAAAAATAAAGGAATACGTTAAATACACATTGTCCCAGAAATACTGACACTGAATTTTATGGTTGGGTAATAGAGATGAGCCACATGTAAAAATAATAATTTTCACAAACGTCCAAACTCTCTGATTTACACTGCCCTGCTGGAGGTGTTTGAAATTAAGCACTAAAAAAAAAACCAAAATAAGAAAAAAAACCCACAGCAATAAAGCCTCTAAATGTTGGAAGTTATTGGTTGAACACCATAAAGAGATCATTCATAAAATTCCTGGCACTCAGAAAACAGTCAAACCATAGTCGAAAACAGTCGAACTATAGTCTGTAAAAATTCTTTACATTTTCCACATTGCTTGTTACATTTTTTCCCAGGATATTTGTGTTTTTCTCTTTGCTCTCTTGAGCGGAAAGGAAGGTGAGCCACTCAAGTTTTACTGTATAGGTATGGTAGAAGCATAGATACAGGACTAACTTGTTCCCACATGTGAGTGTGCTGCTGCAATTTGGCCTAAACAAGATTCAGACTGTGAATCGAAGCAAAGACTTAGTTTTGCTATGTCTGGACAAAATCATTGAGACTATAAGGTATTTAACTTTCCTAAGCTTACTGCTCTTTTTCTTTCTCTTCTAAGATAATATCACCATTAACTAAAGCCTGTCCTTTGAATTAGAAAAGAGAAGAGTTTAAAAAGTATAAAATGCTTAGTCTATGCCAAGGTATTTAGAAAGGTCACCTTTGCCTGTGCTTAGTCTCTCACACACATGCACATATCTTCAAGGACTCAAGAGGAAAAGAAAATATTTTTAATTGTATTGCCAGACAGCAGGAACAATCTCATGCCTTTCAGAGAGAGGTAAGCTCCACAGCAGGACTGTGATGGAATGGGAGACAGCTGCCCTTTGTTATGTCTACACAGACTTGCCTTCAAGCAAGACTGAAGCCTGCCTTGGCATGCAACCAGCCACGTCAGGTTTGCACCCCCTTTTGCTCTTTTCCTATTAGGCTGGTCACCTGGTGGTCAGTTCCTGCCATTGGCAGTCACCAGAGCAGCCTGGCACATGTCCTGCTGGTCTGGCACCGACAGCATAGCTCCAGAGGTGAACAGGCTGCCTCTGTGCCAGCCTGCCCTGCACCCCCTTGCCAGAGATCAAGGGCAGTGGACACACTGCAGCTCTGGACTGGTAGCACTGCCCATGTGGAGAAAATGGTGTGTGGTTCACACGAGCTGCTCCAGCGCAGTCCTCCAGGAATGCAACACTCAAGAGTGCATGGTTTACCAACATTTTCATTTTGACACGGGCCTTGTGAAAAGTTCTTGCAGAGCTCCATGTGAACTAAGCCATCCTGTCTTCTGCCCATGACTCTTCCAAAGTTGGATTCCCCTCAGATTTTGAAAAAGCTTCTTCTTTTGCATCTCCACCTTCATAGCTGTAGCCAGAAGAACACAATAATCTCCCTCTCTGGATTAAAATTGCTGACTTTTATGATTGTGTACAGCTACTGCCCTTCCCCAAAAATGCTTCAAGACACATTGTGAGTTTTGAAAACTTCTATTCAAATGTCTGTAAAGGAGGAATGTTTAGAAAGGAAAACTCTTCAAAACAAATTGCTTTGGGGGAGGCTAAATAAAATACCCATGGAGGTTCATGAGAACAAGCACCATGGAGTTCAACAGGCTCTGAGTTGTGGGGCACAGGTCACTGGGACATGAATGAATAAAGGAGGAGGCGATGAAATCCATCGACTATATCTTCCTAGGGTAGGCTGAGGTTTGTTTCCAAATGTGTCAGCCAGCTGAAATACCAGGGAAGAGCCCTTAGGTTCTGCTCACACCCTGCATTTTTGGAGACACCACCCTCAGTTGTTATTAAATATACAGTCCCATGGAAGAAGGTTTTAACTGCGAGAACCTGATTAGGAGTCAGATTGTGACATTTAGCTTCAGGCTTAAAATTGTGACTGTGGCCTTCTCTGAACTGCTCCAGACAGACCATGCCTGAGCTGGTGAAGTCCCTTCCCCACAGTTTCAAATCCTATAGTGTCAATGAACTGGTAAGTTACTGCCATTTGGCTGTGCTTTTTCCTATCCAGAATTCCAAATACAGCTGAATTAAATGCATTTTTTTGCTTTTTCTTGGTTTGTTTTTGGTTTGTTTTTGGTTTTGTTTTTGGTTTTGTTTTTGTTTTTGTTTTGTGGGAGGGCATTAATACCCAAAGCAAGGATGTGAGAAATAAGTCTGTTATTGATCATTTTTTCCTGAGACAGAGGTCTTTCCCCAGGTGTGTGCTGTGATGCTTCTGCTGCTGTGTTAAACAGGACAGTAAACAAGAGGAAGAGGTTTGCCATTATCTACTTCCTTCACCTTGAGCTGAAACCACAGAAGCTGACAGGAGAAATCTTTAAAGTTGTCATTAGGAGAATGATTGTAGTTATTAAATCTGATGATTGTCCAGTCACACAAACCACTCCTGGAGACTGTACCTGCAAATGACTGAGCCTTGGAGAGAAACGGGGGTGGGGGGGTGTGGAGATAAGCAATTCGGGGACAGACTGTCATCTTTTAATTAGACTAATTAGAAAACTTCTAAAGAGGAGAAAGAAGTTGTCAGACTGCTCTTTTTAGGGAGCAGGTGGGAAGATATGGAAAAAAATTACCAGATTGGATCAAAAAGTGAAAAAACCCCAGACTTCCAGAAAATAACATTTGTGCTAGAGAGAATGTTTATTTCCTTACAGACTTAATCACAAGGAATAAAAGACTGATGGAAAACTAATGGTAGAGAAAATACTAAGGCTTTAGCATTTTTCTTCAAGGATCTTCAAGGATCCTTGATAAAGCGTGCAGTCTGCTTTGGCTGTAAGGTTGGAACCCTGGAACTGGAATATTCATCATAAAAGAGCTTTGGGAAAGAGTGCTGTGAAGTTGAGAATTTTGTGAGGCGTGTTAGATCAGTTTCTGACAGCCACAAGCAGTTTATTAAAAGGCCTAAAAGAACTCTGGAAACAAACAAAAGCAAACAAAAGCAAAAAAGAAGCTCAAAACAAAAGAAAAGCCAGACAAATGGAGAGAGCAGCAGCCTACCCAAGTCGAATAATGGTTTGAAAGTGGACGGGTTCCATGTGGTAGGGACCTTTACTCAGTATTTTCCAGCTGGAAATTTGTATCTTTTGATACCAAATGAAATATTTGTTATTCTGTTCTTGTGCCTGACTTGCTGTTGATGTAGATAAGCAGATGTTGCTTGATCTCCTCAGTTAGCATAGCAAAGCAAATGAATGTTCTCATTCAGAGCAATAAATCTATTTGCTTTATTTGACAGGGTTTGTGAACCCAATCCAGCAGCACTTGGTGAAGACCATGAAAGTCTCCCCTGTCATGAATGGACAGTGGTTTGGGTCTGCTAAAGGTAAGTATTTATGCTTACCTGGCTGTTATAAGGAATAAGCACCATCCTTTTATGAGAAGGAAGTACAATTACACCATACAAAGAAACCATGCCCCTCAGGCTTTCAGCATTCTTCCCAAGGAACAAAGCCTTATAATTACCACCTCTACCTGTGAGAGCTTGCTAATATTGCATTGGTAAGACTCAGAACTTAATGTCTCTCTGTCAAAAAAGCAATAACAACAAACAATCCCCTGTCTGATGTTATTATCTCACATGCAAATATTTTTATCTCCTCTGCCATGATTTTTTTCTTGGTTTGCTCTGCTGGTGACATAAACATGTAGCTGATCTAACACAAATAGCTCAGCTATCCCTATAGACATGTCTCATCACAGCTTCTTAAGTAAAAGGATCAGAAGGGGATGAAAACCAAAGGATTTGCTCCTTCAGGAGAATTGCTACACTGAAACTTTCCTGGTCCTCAACCATGACACCCTTCTTCCTAGTTGCTTTAGACCCACACTATTTTCCCTCACTGTCTGAAACAGTAGCAATTATAAACTCCTTTCAAAAGATCTGCTCTTGTGAATAAAGTATCATTTCCTCAAACAGGCAAGGTATAGAGTAAGGTTTATTACTGTATCTTTATTAGAAGCATATGGACGTTATGATTCTGGTATTCCCTTTATGAGTTCAACAGTACTGTACAATTGTGACCTTTGCTCATTCTGCCCCTGACTTGTCCCACATTCATCCAAGAAAGGGGATTAACACAACTGTGTAGCATTTGCCATTTAGTTCCTGCAGGACTAGTTCAGTAAACAACATTAATTTATCAGAAGAGAGAATCAACAACTGTTCTTTTATGTTTTTATGTAGCAATTATAAAAATTCCTTTTGGCATCTCTGGGTTGTAATGAGAAAACACTAAGAGTATCATTTGAATAGTATAGAGTATGAGGTCTAGATTCAAATAATCACAAAAGCAGACTGAAAAATACCTGCGAATAGGGGAGGACTTTCTGTACTCTAGGGCAGGAATTTTTTGAAAAATTTATGTGCAGCAATGATTGCCATAGGCAAAATTTAGTAATACATTAAACATTAAATTACTAGAAGCCCTAGTTGTCACTTTTCTACCTAACAGTGTTTGACTTTGTAACCTTTAGTTTTTCAGAATTTATTTCTCTTTCTCCACTACTGATCTAGAAAGGCCATTTGTTCTGGGAAAGGGGATTTCAAAAGCATAAGAAATTGTAGAGTTCTTTTTCAGAAGAATATTTTTAATACTGTGGTATTTGAATCAAATGAAAATTGTTTTTCACTGATTGTCTCACACTGCTGTTTAAAATATAAAAATGTCAGAAAATAGATTATCTCTTCCTCCTAGATAAGTGTCCTCTCACCGATTATTTTCCTCTCTTGGGTAGCTTTTATTCTCTTTACAAGGTTACTAATACAAACTCAATTTTCTACTTCAGTGTTAAGTCTTTCAAAATATTGGCTGAACCACAGAACCAACAGCCAATCATATACTGTTTTGTGAAACACCTTCATAGATAGTGTGAGTTTATAAAAAATCTGTGGAAATTATAGGGCTTCTATACCTGAGGTTCTTTTCTTTCCATTGCTGGCAATGTATTTAGGAAATATAAATGTTATGAGCAATGATTTAAGAGAGTTTGTTTGCTTTGGGAGAGAATGTAAGATTGTTCTTTCTCTTTCTCTAACAAACTCTTTTAGCAAGTTGGTAGTGTAAAAAGATTCTTTACAATAATATTGGGGGTTTTAAATATTATTAATTAATAATTAAATAATATTAATTAATAATATTTAAATTAAATTAAATTAAATTAAATTAACTTTAATTAAAATATTTTAATGTTCCTAAGTAGTCCTTTCTACAGTTTATATGCCTTTGGCTAGTGTAGTTCATGCTTTGGTAGTCATACTTCATGAAGCTTACCTCTTGCTGCTTGAGATTTAGTGTGAAGTAAATAAGGACGATTTTGCAGTTTCTCCTTGGTGTGCTCAGCTCAGGCAATCCCAGTGGGGTGTGCCTCCCCCACCACAGTCCTGAGGGAAGGTCAGACACCTAAAGGTCCTGTCCATTTGCCACATGCCAAATTCCTTTCTCAGCTGTGTCTGAAACTGCGGCAAGCTTCCAGGGGTTTCCCCTTGTCAAGCACATGAGGTGATGAGCTGAGATGTGAGGGACCTACTTGTTAGCCTGTGCTAGGAAGAGCAATAGAAATACCACAGTTCAGTGTCTCCCTCATTTACTTGCAAGTTTTGGTACTACTTTTGTCTAAATTGTATTTCTTTGTTTGATCTTGCTCTCCTTACAAGAAAGCCTGTTATACAAAATCCAAAGCTGTTTGCCAGTAAAAACATCAGAAAATCCCTTTTAAGTGTGTAAAAAGGATGTACTAGAAACAGTAGAGGAGCCAAAGGTGGACATAGACAAAACAGAGGATTAAAACTTGTTACTGTCATCCTTAATTCTACTGCCTTCACACTGTTAGCAATGGGGCAACACCATTTCCCTTTCCATGCAGCCAGCCTGGATTTTAACAGGACTCCAGGTCCACCAGGGCAAAAACTTTTGAAGACAACAAAGCAGAGTAAAACACATCCTATGACCTATTGAGGTGAAATCCGCAGCACTGTGCCGCACACACGGTGCTGGTGAGTGAAGCAAGCCAAGAGGGCTGACAGCAGTGCCCAGCAGTGGGATGGGAGCCGAGGAGCAGCACTGCTGCCAAGGGCATGCTGGGCTGCAGAACAATGCCAAGGAGCATCGCTGTGCCCTGACTCCTCAGCCTTCCCAGCAAGAATGGGTACTGATGGCCCCTTCAAATGGGCACAAGCACAGCAAGCTGCCTCATGTCACCTCCTCACTCACTGCAGCACTCAGCGTGCCTCACTCCTGGCTGAGCCTGGGCACGGCTTTAGGAGGATCAGATTAACTTTATAACGAGCCACAAGCAACCAGATGATCCCTGCTTCTAGAGTTTTGGACGGAAATTCCCAAGGAAATTCAGTTTTGGAAGGAAATATGGGGTTTAGAGGAAGGAGGGGTTTTTTCCTAACCCCACCCTAAAAGGCAATATGTTACCTCCTTTTAACAAATCAGATATTATTAGCTATTACCAAACCCACTTGAAAGTCTCTGGTGATTTGCCCCAGTGTAAAGGATGTACTGAAGACTGCCTTAAGAAAACTTTGCAGTTTAAGCATTTTCACACTTGGGACTTAAACTTCCATTTAGGTTTTTATTTGCTACAACACCAAAGAGCCTACCATGTCATGCCTGAAGAAATGAGGTTTGAGAGGTGATTATAGTCTTATATGGAGCAGGAGCTGTTATGAATCGGAAGACAGATGCTATAAACTGAGTCAGATAAAGGTACCTACTTTGCACTTGGAAGATAGCACAATGCCTTCTGCTGTGTTGCAATTTCTTAATCTCTGTCAGCACATCTTGTACTACAAAATAAGTGTGGATCATGCATATGGATATATGGGAAATATTTATTTTAAGCAGACTACAAACTGCCATACATACGTGTAAAATATAATTTTAAAGCGCACTGTAAAAGAACTACTTAAGGATTACCGAATCTTAGCAGTATTGTGCCATCACATGCTAAAAATATCTTGCTATCTTGCTGTAGATAACTTTCTGAATTAATTGTGCAGACACCAAAACATAACCTAAATACGATAATGTCACTCTTTCTTTACTTTTCTCTTCTCTGACCAGTTCCTGTACATTTATTCAGGTGTAGAATTTATCCATCTGTAGATCACAGACATATTTGTCTTCAGCATCAAATTCATCATTTCAATTTGAAATTCATCATTTCAAATTCATGACAATATCTCCCCAAGAGTAAGTTAAACAAAGAGAAAAACTGGATAGGGCATATGTTCTCTGTAGGTAACCTCAGGAGCAGAGAGGGGGATGCAAGCTGCAGGGAAGTCTCTCTGTTTGTGGCTTTGTTGCATGTGCACTTAACTCGGAGGCCAGTCTCTGGGCCTGGGCACAGCCCACGGGCAGGATGCTGTGCTCGGGGTGTTCCATGAGCAGGCTGAGAACTCAGCCCATCATAGTACAGGAGCGTGCAAGAGCCATGGGCCTGCACAGGTCACTCGATGGCCCCAGGTTTCAGAAGAGAAAACCTGAGCTGCTTGTTACAGGGGGTGAGGCGTGGGACAAGAAGGAGTTTCATCTGGCTACAAGAACCCTGTGTAACTTTCTTGAGTGCAAAATTAGCTTATAAGTGATACTTTTTCTGCAGTTACTGCTGGCCCTGCCAGACCTTTGCTACAAAATCGTTTGTTGAAGCCTAAAATAGCACCAACTGTAAAGCTGATGAGATGTTAGGACATGCACGTTTCACACATCAACAGTTTCCATTTGTGAGTGACTGTGTATTTTGCACTGCTTCACTTCTTAGATGTCAGGAGCAAGGGGTCTGCAAGAAGCACAGTGCTTCCCAGGGGTCAAAGAAACCATAAGGTATCACCTGTTCCCACCCACCCACAGCAGAAGATAAACGGGGATTAGCTACAGTCTAACCCTGGGAAATGCCAGAATAAATTTTTCTGGGAGCCCTTTATTCGAAGTGAGATCCCTCTTGCCTAACTCACAGTGTCTTTGTCACCATCCACACACCCTTTTTGGTCTCTGGCAAAGAACATGCATTTCCAGAGTATAGTGAATTTACTCCTCACAGACTCATTTAAAACAGGTCGGATAAATTGCCTTTTAGAAGTGCCTGATTCCAATGATTGTAAGAGGAGCCTAGACAATTAGCTCAGAGACAAAAGTCTGTGCTGTAAACTTCTAAATGAGGAGGAAGTAGTCTCATCCTTGTATCACAGGGCAGTTGCCATACTGGACAGATCTTCCCTTCTATCACCTTTTTCTCTCAGACAAATTCAGGAGTGGCTGTGCTGGATGATAAACAAAGGTTTAAGTGAGATTCCCAGATCTCACTTTTGATTCCACAACCTTAAATTCTTCTGAATTCTCACTTTAGTCACAAGTAGCCTTTTCCGAATGGGCCCTTGCAATCTCTGCAAACTATCACACTACCTTACAAAAAAGACCAGTGGTGGTCTACACTGGTGCATCATGGTCTTCATCTCAGAAAGATATCCATACAGTAAACTGCATCCCTTTGGGACCAAATGTGGCAAAAAATGGTACTTATATGGGTGGGCTTCTCTGAACTGTGTGGTAGCACTTTATTATGGCTTTGATCAAACTAGTTGCAAGAGTTGTCCAGCAAGAGCAGCAGTTTATACATTTGGGGAAAAAAATTCAATGCAAATATTGGGTGGGCATTGTATCATTTTTAGTCCAGACTACATTTGAGTTTTTCAGAATCCTTTTGTGTGCGACCTTGCATCATGCACTGCTTTTGGGTCTCTCATTACGCCCGAAATGCACAGATAATTACACAGATGGATTTGTCAGCATGGCCATGTGGAATTGCATTTTATGGAAATGGTTTGCTCTTGTTCAACCCTGGAAAATGTATGCTTTATCTCAAGTCTGTACCCTCCCTGCAGTATCGTGTATCTGTAACTCTATTGGCTGGAGAATGTCACCGCGCCCACTTTGAACTCTGTGTTAAGAGTGCTAACACAAGGGGTCTCGCCCTCTTTGCCCCTCTTCCCCCAGGAGGCCTCCAGATGCTCCCCATCCCTCTTCCCCCTTCCCCCTCTCCCCTTCCCTTCCCCCTCTCCCGCAGGACCATGCTCCCTGCCTGGAGTGAGACTTTGAATAAACCCTCACCTCATCAGCACCCCACCGGCATCTGGAGTCTCTTTGCCTGCCAGCACGGGAACACCCACGACCCCAAAGACCCGGGGGTCTCCCGGGGAACCCCCCTCGAGCACCCCCCAAAAATTAAACAACAATACGGCCAGATCTGATGCCTGCCTTAACTCTTTAGCTAAGGAGAGCTGTGAGAAACAGCCAGACTGGCAGCATTACTCCAGATGAATTAAATGATAACATTTGCATCTCTCCTACAACAATGCTGGTGTAGTTCTGGTGGCTGGGATTGAGCATTGTGATATGGCCAATGGGGCACAGGAGTACCCAGCTGAAAGTTAGGCTGCAGCCTTGGGTATGTTTTTTGGTGGGAATGCTGTGAGGAGCATGCAGGCACTCAGGAGCCTGTACAGCCACTTCTGTTGTGGCAGCACAGCTGTCCACACAGACATGCCGTGAGCTTAGGATCAGGCTTCACCAGTGGCCAGGCAAACACTGCCCTGGCACAGTGGAGATCAGGGGCCATCCAGGGGGAGGAGGAACAGCTGGAAAGAGGAGAGTGAGGGTTTCTTAAGAAGCCAGGTCTGGCCATAGTCTGACCTGACAGAAGAGATTTAAGGCTTACTACTGCTTTCAATCAATGGAAAAGGCAGCCTTAAAACTTGGTCCAGTGCTACACAAACCTGCTTAAATTTAGCAAACTTAGTGCATTTTGGATCTTGTTCTCCAAATGGGTGAACGTTTTTCTTTTCAGTAACTTGAGATATTGTCTTTCTGATGTCAAATAGACAACAATGTAGTGTGTGAAAGAAAGGTATTCATGTCACAGCTGTTCTCTTTTCTATAGTTATTCCTTTTTTTCTTCCGTTGTCATCAGATACTTTTGGTGTGAAATTAAAGAGAGGCTTGTAAACAGCTGCTAATCCATGCAATATGCTATTGGATTTATTTCAGACTGTGCTCCAGCTATATTTTTTTTACCTCCCTCCACTTTCTCCTCCCCACCAAAACAAAACAATGCAAGCCATGTTTTGCAGTAAAAGAAAAAAATAAATCCTGAAAATATCAAATGTGTGCTCAGGATCTGATCCAACACAATACTAAAACCCGTTTTAAGTCAACTGCATCCCAAACAGCCTGTTCCTCTTGGTGATCTAGACCTTGAAATGGAAATTCTAGCAGAGCTGTGACTATTACTAATGCACTTAATACATTAGAAACTCGATTTTGAATGCCTTGAGCACTTAGTCTCCCTGCTAAAGTGGATCAGAGCTGTGGTGGTGTAGCGTAGCAGGGGCAGTCCCATAGTCTTTGTGACCTTTTGTGAGCATTTGAAACAGATTGCATTTAATGATTTTAAAATGTCAAGGCCCATTTCAGGCAAAAAGAAAGAAATCAAATAGAGTTTCTGGACAGTGTAATCTTTTGAAACAAGTCCACAGACATCCTCAGACATAAGACACTGGGCTGAAATATAATGGAGGCTGAATACATTATATTTCAGAATCAGGTCTCAAAACCAGCAATTTCAAAATCCAGGCCTGCAGAATAATAATGTTACTGTATATGCCTGCCATAATTTGCTTTAGCTCATTCTGAATTACCTCAGCACAACCAAGTAATTCATCAGTGCATAAAGCGTGCAGAGACTGGATTTGTGAATTATGCATGAAGGATTATTTTGTTCTGATGTGCAGTGTACACTAGAAAGCTGCACTCATGGCCCGTGGTGACTGGGTGTTGGTTTGTGGAATATATAAGGTCTTGTGTTATTTGAAAGCACAGGCAACTGTGATATGACGGTAGTAAGAAAACTGCATCAACACTATAAATAAATGATGGTTTTAAAATATGAATCATGCCATAAATAAATGATCTCTGCTTCCTCACATTCTGCCTCTCTGGAAAGCTAGTTAACTGAACGTGTCATTCACTATCCCTATACAACGTGACCAAACAAGGTTGTTTACTTCATGGACAGATTCACCAAAAGTACAAACTTGTCATGTAACCAGTAACAGAATAAGGGCTGGCAACACAGTGTGTCTGTCTGGCTCTGGCATGTCTCAGGTTCGAAGGAAAGTCTCTTATGATTTCAAATAAAGATGCAGAATTGCATCTTTTGAAGATGGCATCCGAGTTAATCATCATGATTAAAAACAATAATGAGAAGTAATTTCTGAAGCATTATATAGTAATCACAATAATAATAGCATGTTGAGATGACACTAAAGCTGCAGGCATGTATTGGTTGATGTGACTGTCTATTAACATTTCACAAATGCTAGCAATTAAAGCAATAAAAAATATGGAAATGTAGAATTAATGTACTATTTTAAACAAGTTAGTTTAACAGTTGCAATTGTAGAGCTGGTGGAAGAATATAACTCATATATAAAATATCCTGAAAAATTCACTAATATTTTTATTTTTGGAATGCTTTAGGAAATATTATCTTTCTAGAATTTTAAAACTATATGAAGGTGTTAGTTAATTTAGGAGATTTTGGCTTTTGTTGCTTTGACTTACATTTTTCCTTTTCTCAATTCCACCTTGGAAAGCAAGATGATTCCCACAGAGAAGGAAAACACTATAGATTTTTCTATATTTGATCGATAACTGCATTTAGAAATGCAAGAAGGTCATTTCAGATTAAAAACATCATTTTTCACAAAAGCCTCAGCACACTTTATATAATTCTGACCTTGGTTATATCTTGTAAGAAAAAATTCTGTTTGCTTTTCTTGCCTTATTTCAGCTCACTCATCCTAAGAATTAGTAATGCCAATTTTGAGGGTGAAACATCTGTGTGAATTTTAAGGTGTGGAAAACAATTTTAGCAGTAAACAAGTTGAGGCTTCAACCATTCATCTGCTATTTTCATTCACCTATTCTGTTTAAAACCAAGTGACCTATCCTTTATTGGAAAAAAAAATATATTGATATCTATTTCTTTAATCTGCTGTGTAGTTTACTCCCAACATTTTAGTCCCAGATATTTACTGGGAAAAAACCCACAAACTCAAAATTGATATGGTGCTGGGATCACTGCCAAAAGTAAATTCAATCTGTGAGAGAATACATGAGAGGTATCAGAAAAGAACATGAACAGAAACCAGCAGTACTCCCCAGGATGCCACCCCTAAATCTGCAAGGTTCAGGAAAAAATATCCATGGGATGTGTACCAGTCCATGATGACAGCTGCCAGAAGTAGCCCATCGCCTATGCGGTACCCCCAGGAACACAAGTTACCCTGTGCTTGAAACACTGCCGTTTCCTGAGAGCTCTGCTGAGGCCACTCACTGCAGGAATCACTGCTGGATGGTCATCCTGCCCAAAAAAAGTCACTCCAGACCAAGACAAACATTTCAGCACTGTGGTGGTAAGGCAGAGGGTCCTACACTGCTATCACTTTCAACAGACAGGAAAGGGATTGCAGTGAGAAAAGAGGACACAGAGCTCATCTCCTGCAAACACCCGCATCAACAATTGCTGACTGTGGTGGTGACTTCCTGAAAGGAGACCAGAGATAGTGTAGATTGCACTATTTTCACCATCACCCCCAAAATAACTGCCAAATTGTTTAACGAATGCCAGACCCTTGCCTGGTTTTAGTTGTTTGAGGCAAATTAAGTCAAATCACTTTTGATAGCCTTTTCTGGGTTACAGTCGCTGGGGCAGGATTTGTTTCAGCCCTGTTTAGCTATGTGGAGGCCGTGAGGGTGGTGTGAGCTAAGTCCTGGCTTCCACCCTGTGCCCAGTGAACAGACATGGGCAGAGGCAGACACTGAACCCTCCCACATATATTAAACATCTGTGATCAGCCAGAGGCACCTTCTCCACTTAGACCTAATGTCTAATCTTTGCATTCCTATAGATAAGCTGGCTAAATTCCCACCCTTAAAAACCAGGCTGGATTTTGAAAACAAACAATCAAACAAAACCCAGTATTAAAGGAAAACTTCCCAGCTAATTGTGAGCCCTTGTAAATATTTGTGTCTATATCTATAAATATCTGTGATGTGAAAGTTAATAACCACTTCTAAAAATAGGCATGACAGAAATACTTTTTGAGTCCCATGTTGTTCAGCTAGGCTCTGAGAGGGTGATGGTTGCTCTACTGCGGGTCCTCTAGCAAGGACAGACATTAGCTTGTGACTACCTCCGTGCAGAGAAGTCAAACAGTCTCCTCTTTCCCCTGCAGCCAAGGAGAGAGCTATCTTTTGGCTTCATACACAAAGGAGGCTCCGGCTTCTGATGCTGAAAAGGAGATGTGATGTATGTCAGCAAGATGAAATTCTGCTCTAATTCCCCCATGCTCTAGTTAGGCCTGTGAAAGCAGCCCGTGGTTGCTCCTCTTAAAAAGATTATGTGAGCAGCTTTACATTGTGTTCCTCTCTGATCTCCATCTCCATAATATTTCTATCAGTTGCCACTGGAGCGCAGAAGTCCCCAGCACTCATGACCCTCAGCCCCTCCATCATTTAAATTAAGAGGTAGTAATGGTCTTGGGAAAAATCAATAGATTTTAATAGGTATCTCCTGAGGTTTATTAAGTATGAAACAGAACTGAGATATCCACTGACTGTTTATATCTGCTGTCAATATTGCTCTCTTTTTTTTTCCACTAAACCAAAGCAGATGTGAGTTAGTCGTTGGCAGACTTCTTAAAAGAGTGCTTGGTGCCTCTTTTGTGGCTTGCATAGGAAGGCTGCAACAAACATTTCACATTGTGTCACCCATCCGTTGCTGCCATTGTTACTAATGAAATAGCAATGCTCTGATAAAGCTGAAAAATGCTCTTAGATTTCATTATTCCCAAAATAAAACAGTGTTCTGAGAAACCAGTTCCACTGAGCCACAACAATTAATCCAGCTGAAGGTCTGGCCCCCTATGCTTGAGGTAGACCTGGGCTAGAAAATAGGACTGTCTGGCTAATACAAGCATACTCTGTAGCCTTTGTCAAAACAGTTTTTATTCTCATACCATGCAAACCTCAGGCATTATTACAGGGTTTCATGGAACAGATGTTCTTGAATTTGCATAATGACAGACAGACTGCCTTTTCTTTATGAAAGGTCAGTAAAAACCAGTGCTACTGTTCAACCAGTGCTGCCTTCGTTAAGCAATTTTAGGACAAAACTGCTTTGTCTTTACTTACTGTTTTCATGACCACTGCTTTACATACTTTAGTCAGACAAAATTAAGGCCAAATCATTGGCTTATGTGACACTACACGGCTGTCTAGCTTCCCCTAATTCCTAAACATCAGGCACTCTTGTACAATTGTTCAAATAACAGGATCAAATGCAATAAGACAGAAACTTCAGTGACACCGGCGAAGTTGGTCATTGCTGTCTAAGAGAAGCAGCTTTACAAAAGAATATCACAAAACTGTGTGTTTGGCATCAGTTTTAATTCCCATCCTTACTTATTGTGTGGGTAATGTCTTCCCACCAATAAAACTAAATTGACATGATGTTTCTAAGTAGAACAGCTATTTCTCATAGAGATGATTGTTATTGAGCAGCATGTGCCCTCATCTATAAGCAAATATCCTTTTATTGTAATTTTTATGTGCACGTCAAATTGAGGATGGGATAGTTTTAAACCTCCTACATCTAATGTCTCAGTGACAGAAAAATTCCAGTGTGGAGATTCCCCGAAGAGAAGCGCATGTTTGCCTTCAAGGCAAAAAATAAACTTTGTATTCTAGTCAGCATGCAGTTGGAGCATCACTGAGAAAGCTCATGGATACAAAAGTCGTCATAGAAAGGCAAAACACAGATAATGCAGTATTGTCAAGTCATTTAGGGATGCCCGAGACAGGGGAGGGAAACCCTTTGCCTAAATAGAATACGAAAGTGCAATTTCAGGCTGTGAAAACCCTTAAATGGCCAAATAATGGAAGGTGAAGCAGAAGTTATATATTTTTCTCTAGGTAGCATAGTGTCAATTTTTGATGAGATACACAGCTTTCCACTGTATGTCTTCTTTTCCCCAGACTTGCACCCCAGACTTGCTTTTGCTGTTACACTCCCCCAGCTAGATGATGATGTTAGAAATTATCTCTTGCCTGTATTTACAGTTGTTCCGATACAACTAAGAGAACAGGTGGCTGCCTTCCACAGGTGAAACACAGAACAAAGAATGTGCTATCAGAAGTGAGCAGACAATGCCCAGCCTCATGATGGAAGAGAAGAGGAGAAGGACGATATAGATTTGGTCCCTGATTACTGCTGGACAGTAACTTAGAGAGAACTCTGTTTGAAGTGGAAGAATGGGAAATTACTGATAAAAGGATGAATACAAACATGCTGTCTCACCCTCCTTCCCTTGACAATCCAGTTTGGCTGAGATGAGAGGCATAGCAACCCTGTGAGTTGGAGTGGACTCTGTCCTCATGGTACACAAACACAAAACAGCATCTTTCCTTTCCTTGAAGGCCTGATCCCACTAGGCCATGGGGAGCCTGGACATCTCTGCTTATTCCATACCAGCCATCTTAGTTCTGTTGATCCCATCTGGGAAAGCCAGGGACATTTTGGGGAAAGTAGTTGGGTCACTTTATAAGTGCAAGGAGGGAGGACACACAGCTCCCTTCCAAATGTAACTCTGGAGAGGAGAAAATTTAAATAACTTGGCTGGTTTATTTCCTGGCCCATGGTAAAAGCTGTGGCATGGTTTCATATGCATCACTTATGAAACCATGTTATTTGCTCAAAAGCCGTATTTCCTAATTTAATATTCATTTTGATAGATCTTAATTTCTCAGATATGAGAGTTCACAGCATCAAGGCTCAGCATGAAGCTCTTTTCTCTGAATTATGCTTTTCTCTCTCTTCCACAGTTATTCTTTTCTCGTTTCCCTGTACCTCTGTGCTAACAAATCTCCAATCACCCTTCTAATGCAATTCCAGGTATAGAGGATGAATGGCACTGAAGCCTAAAGCTCTTCCTGGTTTAGGTTTAAATTCCCTAAAAAGTCCCCCTTTTCTTGGCTTGGTGAAAGATGAAGCTGTGTCAGCAGCTATTCAACACAGAGAAAACAGTAATAATATAAATTCCTTAGACCTGGGCTGTGACAAAGATGAGTGAAGATACATCTGTTTACAAAAAAAAAAATCTCAGAGTTCCTTGGTTCAAGCAATATGTATCTTGCTTAAAATATATAAATGTGCATTAAGCCAACCAACTTTGTACTCACTTAGCAGAATTTTAATAAGATATGCTATATAAAACTGTTCTGCAGTTTTGCTGTCATTTAAGGATAATTTACACATTTCATAAATGTTTCACTGTTTATTCCTTAAGGCAAGTACAGGTTGCACTTGTTCTTCAAGTACAAGTTGATTTTGTTTGTGCTACTAATAAAATAGATTCCAGTAATAGGTCATTGGTTTGCATGATAACATAGGAGGAGGCAAACCTCAGGATCTTCTGGTTTCTGATCTAAAAGGCTGAATATAGTAGTTGGGAAACTGAAATTCACTTCAAAGTTTAGGCTAAATGATCATTGTCTATTACATGATTCATTAGATTCCCTCCAGTATATGTTCCCTGTTTTTTCTTCTAAAGCGCTCTTGCAAAGTACAAGATAGGAAGCCTGTGACTACCAGTCATCATCACAGATAAAATATTTCATTATGACGTGTTTGCAAGTAGTATCTTCTAGTAGGTCAGCCAATATTGTTGGAAAAATACGTTTCGAGATTTAGCTTGTCTGTTCTTATTTCTTTAAAACTGCATCAGTTGACCCAACAGTAAATCTTAGTTGTGTTCACAAACTTGTCTTGCATATACTCTGAAGTCCTCATGGTTACTGTAATAAAACAGACATCCCATTTCAGAAATAATAAAAAAAAATATTGAAGATAAGCCTTTTTATTGATTAACTTTGGTGAACAGAGTGAGATATCTTTCTGTTTTAGTGATGTCATTCACATCTACCACTAACAAGTAAGTTGTTCTCAAAACATAAGCACAACCTGGTAATAAGACAACATACTTCCAGCATGTGGAAAGTTGTCATTTTCTTTTTTGTTAAGGAAAGCTGAGAGTTACTGTACAGCAGGTAAATTATCTGCCCTTACTAGGATCATAATTCTTTTTGTTACTGGGTTTTAATATACATTAGATAGCTACACTTCTGGCATCAGAGGAGGCAAAAAGCCAGCTCCAGACTGCTGTGTTATATGAAAACTGTGCTTATATTATCCTGCTGAAATTTTTCCTAATAAGAATTTTTTTTTTCCGCAGGAGCCCATATGTATCCTGTCATTCCCATAATGTCCATCTCTGCCTTCTTTTGATGCCTGAAATTTGACTCTGTGCTAGCTTCTACGCTGGAGATGCTCACTTATGAATGCTAGAAAAAAATCTGAAGAGTTTTAAAACTTCATTTTTTTCTTCAGCACTGGCAGAAGAGAATGGAAATGAAAACAATTATTTACATATTCTCTATATAACAGGTGATCTCACAAATTCAATCCCTGTAGGGCAAATAGGAATTTAATTTTCTAGGCTACAGTTTTGAAGGTTACCAGGTGACTGTAGGCTCTTACTTCAGCTACTGAATCTGTGCCTGTTTTCAGCAATGCTGATGTCCCTTTGAAATCTAGCCCCTATAAACCTTCTTAAAGATGAATTTCAGAAATTTCTTTTTATATACACAAGTGAAAAGTCTTGGAAATGCATCATAACACACATTAAGATGACCGAGGGTGATGAAGATTCCTAAGCCCTTTCTACAGTTCCTGTTAGTGAGATTTGCTATTTTAAATCTAACAAAACAAATCTCTGTTCATCATCTCCCAGAAGCTGGCTAGCTGCCCTGGGATAAGAATGGGATGTGAATGTAGCTCAAACAATGCCTTTTGCCAAGAGCTCTGGAGATAAAGATTTGGCATAACCTGAAACTTATCACTGAACTCTACTGAGATTAGGAGGAGAGGAAGCTCTATGACAGGCTGGCCTTTTTAATCATACCTGAAGCAGGTAGTCAGTCAGCAAATAAAGTTGCCACATCTCAATACTACAGTCAGAGAGGTACAAAAATAATTTTGTATCATGACACAGGGAGAGGCCAAGTGGGAGAGATTCCACTGGAATTGCCATTCCAGCTCATTAAGATGAGATGTTTTCCTGAAATAGTTAAACAGAGCAATACTGGGAGGAAGGGGGAGATACCTGTGACTGAGAAGAAACAGTGAAATGGCATCAGCATACAGCAAGAGAATTCTAGCAATATTCAGGTCTAATGAAAAAAACTTCATGAAGAAACTCATGAACATGATCCTAGGACTGGGATGTTTCCCTTCAGAGTGTTTAAATAAAAAAAAATGGAGGAATGTGCAACTTCCATCTCCAAGCTGTGTTTTTTCCGGCACTTGAAAAAACATGCAAAAAATATTTCGTGTTTTAGGCACATTCCCAAAAACTTGTAACATTAGTAACATTACAAGTTAAAATATAATTTCTAGCATGCATACAAACTTATAGTGATGCATATAGCAAGAAGCATTTTTCATATAATTTGATATTTGTATAAAAAGTAATTTTAAGGTCTGTTTGATAGTTGAAACATGAAAATTAAAACTGGTGACTTAAATGTTTCAGATTCAGAAATAATTGTGCCCTACAACTTCTTTTTTTATTTGAGCAAAGTAAAAAATGTTCTAAAATGTCAGACAAACTTCCCATGTGAAAATTAAGCTTAATGGAGCCTGAATATACAGCAAAAACCAGACTATAAGAAGCTTAGTACCCAGTGTGGGAAGGTTCATTCAAACAACCCAGAAGTTTTTGATCATTTTTATGCCCAGTTTAAAAGTTGGTTGAAATCTAAAACTGTCACCGCAAATAAAATTGTGAACATGTGCATCTTTAAAAAGAAAGTCTTCCTGACAGTTTTCAGGTCATTTAAACATAAAGATGATTAACATAAACATAAATATAAACATAAACAATGGGGTTTTACCTCTTTAATGAAGCCTGGATTGTGGAAAAATAGTCAAGAAGTCAAAAGAGTCCATATTTTTCACCTACCTCCTTCACATTTCAGTGATACATGGTCATATTTCTAATACATGTCCATAAACCCTTTTTCAAAGCTTCTAATTGTCCTGAAGGATGCTTAAATACATTATTCAGAGAGTTCTTCCAACCTTAAGACTTTTCCTTAGGTCCAGTCCATGCTCAGTTGCAAAACAGTGCCCAAAGAATAGAGAATCAGACCTGCCAATGCTCAGAATGGCCCTCATGTCATGTTTTGTCCATGTTCTCCTTCCCTGTAACTGTTTCAACTGCTGTCCTTGGGCAGTGAGATTTGGGCAGTGAGATTTTTGGTTTGCCTGCCACCTGAAGGTTAATATGTGATGACTTGTTCTAAAGTTCAAATACAGACTTGTTAATTGAAATGACTTTGAAGAAAAATATCTGCTGTCTCAGTTTCTTAAAACAAAATTTTAAAAGAAAGCAAAACAAATGTAAAAAATAAAATTTAAAAAATCAATATGAAAATGAATAAGAGCTCACCCAAATCTTGCTGGCAAATAACTCAAACAGAGAAGTGAAAAATTTTAACACCAGAGCTGAGCAAGCTAAAGAGTGCAGACCTTCCACTGAGCCCTGGGGCAGAATTGGGCATGTAGAGGCAGATACTGTGTCGCTTGCTAACACAGCTTTTAATTATTAATCACATTACCTATCTGGGTTCATCTTGAGCCCACAGTTAGTATGAAATGTAAATACCCATCTCTCTCCCCTAGCCTTTTGCAAAACTGAAAGCTGTAGAGAGGAAATGTTTTCCATTAATAGCAAGCACCCCCCTTGGCAGCATAACAAATGATTGCTCTGTGTGTGTGTGAGAAAGAAGAGGGCGTCTGATGCACAGGATTGCTTTTCACTGTTGTCAGGCATTCTCTCAGTTAGCTGTGCTCTCCTGACCCACAGTGCATAATGGATTTTCCAGTTCCTTATGTGTATGTATAGCTAAGTCTGGAACTTCTTGCTCTTATCATTGCATCAGCTCAATGGCAGAATGCAGGTAAAAATCACATATTTCTAACAGCTTCTAGATAGAAGGCACTGTGCAGGTCTGAGCACACAGCCCCCATCATGGGACTAATCTGGTCATGCACTAAGAGCCTGCAATCAGTAATCTGCAGAAGGAAGTCTAATGTTACGCTGACTGGAAGAGTTATGGTGAAATCACTGAACTTCTGTGATAAGAATGTGCATCTTTAATGGGTAACATGATACCACGTAATTCTCTTTCTTGCTATCTGAATATGAAGAAAGAATGGATATATAGTTACAGTGGCATAGATAATCCCTTTTGGGGGGTGTTGTGTTCCTTTGCACATGTAACTTGTTCCCTTGTGGACAGATTGTGCTGCTCTGGCAGCTTCAGCCCTAAGTCTAGCTCTGGCAGTGACACTGACTTTTCCTGTCTTTTCCATTAATTTTCTCATTTCTCACCATACCTGTGGAACGGGCTTTTGGGCAAGCATTTTGTTTCATGTTGAGTCATTATATTATACTTTAAAGATGTATAGAGAGGTTTTCTTTTTCCATAGTTCATAAAATGTGACATGATGTTAGATACCTAAAATTATCATCTTTTAAAACAAGTAAATTAATAGCAAGATAACTATAGAAAAAGGTGCAAAGATGCATCAGATAAGTGTTTTTAAATATAATGTTATTGATCAATTGGAGTTTGACAGATTAAATAGCAAAACTGAAATGCCTTTTCATGTCTTAGTCCTAACCATTATAATTTATCAAAACAAAACCAGAGAGTCTTATAAACAACAAATGGGATCATTTTATAGCAGCATCAAGAGGTCCGCAGCATAACTCATTTACATGACAGGAAAATAAACATTGTCAAGAATTTTTTTCTTTCACAAAAACATGCAGAAACCTTGCAGCCATTTTGACAAGCGAAAAAGGTAAAATCTTCTTCTAGGTCCTGCTGAATTATTGCAACTCTGCAAAAGCCATGCAAGCAAGAAACAAAATGTTCCTGTGCAACGTGTTCCACTCAATATGTGCCAGAGGTGCCCGTCTGTCTGTAGAGACAGATGTGCAACTGGACTTGCAGATGATGGTGGACTGAGTACTTTTTCTACAGTGACAACAACAAAACAGATCATTATTCCATTAATCACAGAACCAGAAGGTCTGTTACTGTGGTCTTCAGGGAGACAAAATTTTTGTTCTTTCCTAACAAGTTCTTTGAAATAAAATTACTGAAAAAAGTGGCCAAAAATTAAAAGATCAGACACTGAGCAGGAACAGGGGGGGAATCAATCCAAATAAACCCCAAACAAAACTAAATCAAAACCCAAAAAGCAGAAGTGAAAAGAGTGCAGTGGATAATATATGCAAATATGCACAAGTGCAGGCAGTCCATACATTACAGTATGGAACAAGCAGCTGTAGGTATGGTTTTCATTTTGGTAAATCCTCTGAGAGCCCTCTGTGTAGGGTGAGTGGCCAGCAGAACCTCCACATTCAGACTCACAGTGGTACAGAATGGAGCAACACAATTCCTTAAATACAAAAACACATTGCTCATGACTGGTCATGTAAGTGCACAAAGGACCTAAGAACTTAAGTCTAAGATCAAAATCAAAGTTTTCAAACCCTTCATTAAGTTGCTCTTAGAGTTCACAACATTTCAATACCTGCATCTCTGCAACTAATGCACTTTGAAAGTATCTATACTTCTATTACTAAAGGTTCTGCTCACATTCATGAAAGTCCTGACACGGCTCAGATGTTTAATCATTGGTATTGGTAGACATATTCATTTTTCTTCTTAATTCTCAGATAACAACTCAGCCTATTCACATCCCTAAATCAGAATCCTGAGAGGATATAGGTATCTTTCAAAAACTGCAAAATAAATCTAAGATTTTTTCCTGTCCTCAGAATTTCTTGTCTTGTGGGTATTGTGGATTCCTCTTTGAGACACTTTGTATTTCTATAGGCAAACTGGATTCTGCTCAGTATCTGAGGGGCTCAGGGTCTTGGGGGCAATTTTAGAGAGCAACAGGGCAGAATAAGTGCCTAACGCAAACAGAAGCAGGACTTGACATAAATACAGTAGAACTTGTGCTAAGGGAAGAAATAAAATAAGAGATATAAGACCTATGGAAAATCAGAAGTCAGTATCAGGCTTCAGGTAAGAATCCAGAGGGATTTGGGGTTCAGGTCTCATTTAGGTAGAGAACCTTTATCTCTTTGTGGCCAGTATTAAAATATTTGGCTGAGGAAACGAATTACTACAGGAAACAAAATGGCTGAGAAGAAGACTCTGCTCCATGGAATGAGTTTGGTTCAACCCTCCAAAACTACTCTGTCCTAGCACCACTTCTGAAGAGCATAAAGATCCATGCTGTTCTTGGTACATTTTATCTTAGCAAAAATCTGGCTATCAAACAATAATGAACTCTTTCGACATTGGAAACAATCTTTATGCTCTGAGCTAGATCCTGCTGGCATTTTTTAGTGTTATCCTACTGACTTACTGGAGCTTTATTAATTTAATCAAAATGGAATTTTTCTTCTTTTAGTTTAGAAACAAATAGCTCCTGATAATACCTATACATATTTCCTAAAGGTTTGAGTCAGTTTATCCAAAATTAGTGGTATATTTGTTGTGCACTCTGCACACTAGAATTTAAAAAGTACATGAAAATTTTACATGAAAATTTTACATGAAAATATTACTCTATTATTTAAGTCAAAAAAGATATTTAATTTATTAAAGCAACATACACAAATACGAAAGCCAAAGTTTAGCAGAAGACAGAGACGATTCATGAGATTAAAAAAAGCTGTCCCTCTATATGTGAATTCACAGAATATATTTGGAGATCATAGCTTTCACACCTTGTGACATTTCTTTGTCACTTTACAAAGGCACATAGTGCCCAGAGACCAATTTTGACAGTCAGCACAGTCTCAGAGAGAGAAGTACACAAATATAACTTTTGTAAATAGAATCTTGTTTCTTCTGACCTGCCCGAGGGATACAGTTGTTGTGAGTTTTCTTCATTTGGAGCTTTTTGTGATATAGACAAATCATAATTTGCTTTGAGGCAGCTAAGCTGAAAATGAAAAGTTTTGAATATTACCAAATAGAACACATATATTTTAGGAAGTATTAGGTATCTCTTCTGAAGGATAATATGTTGGGGAAATACCCTCACTTTCAACTGGTTGCTGTTGTCTTGTAAACTGTTTCTCTAGAACTCAAAACCCATACTGAATTCTAAGGAGATATTTCTTATTTGCATGCTGGCAAGTGAAACAATACATCATAAAGCATTTATTTGAAATTATTTAACTTTGAATTAGAATGTGCTCAAGCCATTTTAGAAAATAATTAATATATTTAAAACATTTTGAAAAGGAAGGCCTCTCACCTAATGAGCTTTCATAGTATGCTATGAGTGATGAAATACAGCTGCCCTTTAAAATGAGTTTAAATACTATGAGGCAGAAAAGAGAAAACCCACCTGGAAGAATGCTACAAGGAGGAACAAGGGTAGAACTGCTAAATTGGGTTCCTTACCTTTATAACATCCCCTCTGAAGCTAAGCTTCTCCTTCTGTTTGCTGTCATATGCATTTCAGAAGTCAACACTCAAAACCATAGAAAAACGGGAATTTTAGCATATGAATCATGAATATTTAATTCTCATTTTTCATGTTTTTTTCAAAAACTCTTGACAATTATTTCACAAGACGGATCTTTCCCTAAGTGAAAACAAAAGTCTGCAACAGCTGAACTTGGATATTTGATAAGACAACTGCTGACAGAAACATTTGGGTATTCTGCTGTGCAGAAACTTTAGACATGCCATTTTTCAGTTGTGATTCTGGATTCACTAAAAGGGCTATTTGCAACATATAAGTACCAAGACTATAGACCTACATGTACCAACACCCACCTCTGTGTGTAGGTACCTAAGTCGAGTAAGACATAACACAAAGCTTCTGCTCACGTACAGCTCTCACAATGTGCAGCTTTTGTGCACTGAGATGTGGAAGATGGGCCCAGACATGGACTGGTTAAGGATGGGTGAAAAGCCTGCAGCTCCTTGACGTGACTCACTGTCTCGCTGCTCCACGGGGCCCAGCAGAGCTGAGCTAGCCCAAAGTCACGTGTAGGGCAAAACACCTTGACAGAGAAGATGCTGCCCATACAGCCTGCAGCCGAGTCATCTGTCTTGAACTGAACAGTATTTAGTCACCCAGAACCTCACTTCAGCAATTTACCCATTCTCTAAAATATATTTCTAGTGGCAATTTTATGAAAGACTAAGTTCTGTGTCAGCTTCTAGGGATGTGCAGCAAATGAGATCTGAAAATCCATCCTTTTGGGTTAGAAAGCTCTGGTGAGATATTAAGAGAAGCTAAAGAACATAGGAGTTGAGTAAACAGCCTCTGTTTTGACACAGTGTTATAAAATATGTCTTGAATTGCAGGCTAAGTTTGTGGTTTAGGATTTCTGCAGCTTAAGAATGGCACTATAAAGGGCTATAAAACTATATTAAAGCTGATTTAGATGAAGCACTCTTATAACAAACTCAGTTTTGGGTTAGCATGAGTAGAAATAAACCTATCTCTCAGTTCTTTCTTTCTGAGGCCCTGGGGCATAGGAAGGGACCAGGGAGTGACATGAGAGCTGGCCTAAACACCAAGGTGGCCTCACAGCTGCAGAGGAGGCAGGTCAGCAGAGATCCTCTGATGCTCCTAAAAAGGTATGTTAATGAAACTCACAAGTTTCGTTACCTCGAGGGGCCCTCGAGGTATTGTATCACAAAGCAGTGAATTAATCAATATTGCCCCACTCCATATAATATATAAATAAGGGAAGTGACAACCATTGCAGACATATGGCTTGATCTTCTGCCTAATGTGGGCTGAGAACTCTCTTGAAAATTTGACATCCATGAGACTTTCACCAAAAAACTTCATCAGGTCTCCATTTTGCCCAATATACTGTTATTTATTTCTACTAAAGTGGTGTCTGGAAATTGCAACTGAGATAAATTGTCAGGCAATGCACGAAAGGACTTGAGTCATCTCACCTAACTTTATCTATCCATAGCTTAACATCTGGTTTAAAGTGTTGTCATCAGGAAGAGATAGTGGGAATAATGTTCAGAGAGTAATTAAGGTTATTCCAGCCTTAGACAAGGAAGATGATTCATCCCCTGAAGTGCTTCTCTCTCTCTCTCTGTCTCTTTATTAAACGTACAGAGAGACTGGAAAACTAACTGAAATGAGACTCCTACTTTTCTACGGCTACCGCATGATGAAATGACTCTCATCTTACTGCCTGTAAAAGCTGACAGTCTAAATGAAGTGGACCACAGACAGTGGCAGTAATTATACAGAGATGAGATCTTATTTCCCTAGACTAAGACAATTGCTTTGCCAGGTGATTCTTCCCAGGATCCTTTGGCCCCTCCATCAGTTTTTTACAGGGAATGTCATACAGTAATGTCTAACAAACACAGAAAAAAAAGAGTCCTTCCATTTGTCACCTGCAGAGCTAGGTAGTAAGATGAAGAGTTAGTTTTCACAAACATTTCTACACAGTTTTCAAATATAACTTGTTCCTTTCCAGGTAAAATACATGGAACAGAATCAACTATAGTAACTTGATAAGTTTACCGCAGTGTTATTAAACCTTTACTGTTACTACACAGGATTTTCCAAGTCTTCAAAATTATTTCCAAAAGGCAGTTCCAGTTACATTGGAAATGATGGGAAAAGACTTAATTAATCCTCTTAGCTCTCTGCTTTCTCACAGAATATTTGAACTTAAAAATACATTTTGTTACTGTGTGGGACAACTTCAGTCTCAAGGCCTCACTTGGAGCTTACTGAAGTAAAATAAAAAAACCCAAATTAATTGAAAAAATGTGAATTTATTTTACTGACTCCTAAAAGAGATTCCATATATTTTCAAAATTTCATAGTGCTTTTTTAATATGAACAATCACAAAATTTAGAGGGGAAAAATTTCCTAAACTCTTGCCTGGCTCTGTTAGGCACAATTTGTCACTGAAATAAAAGCTAATAAACAATTTAAAAATGCATGGAACTGCTTCTCTCTGTGACATCAGATAATACCTTTGCCAGACAGCACAAATTTCTTTGTAGAATGTTAGGAAAATCTAATACTGTCACTGAATGTGTCATCAAACTACTTTTTCAGGACTGATAAATAGAAGATTGAAAATGGAACACTGAGAAGTATTCACAGAAACATCAAAGATCCAAAATAGCTTTATTCACCCATGAAGGTATCTTATCAGTCAGAATGAGTGCTCAAGTATGCGTGCTGAAGACATAACTTCATTTATAAAAACAAACAACTTGTAAACAATGACACAGAAATGTTATCAAATTAATGATATTGTATAAATCAATTGTGTGTCCTTGTCTGGAATACCATGTTCAGCAGAAGAAGCTGTAGCAGAAATAGATGGACTTGTGACTTGTGTGGAATATGAATGAAGAATGATACTGAAAACAGATTTTTGGTGCCTGAGAAGAACGTGTAATATAAAGAGACACAACCAAACCCACAAACATAAAACTTACTGAAAATAAAAATCACTTTCTGGCTTACATAAAACAGGATTTTCCTCCAGCTGTACTTATTTTGCTGTAGCATTTATTTCTCTGAATTGTTTAGTCATGTAATTCATCTAATTCAAGACTTCTTGTAAGGAAAGGAAAGTGAATAAAGTACATAAACAACAGCAACCAAAAAAAAAAAAAAAAAAAAAAAAAAAAAAAAAAAAAAAAAAAAAAACAAGCAAATGTGATTAAATTTTAAAGTGGCTAGTTTTTATCAGCAACAGAGCTTCAACTGCATAGTTCATAGTTTACAGGAAGTGTTGCCCAACTCTTTTTGGTTTTAGAGGTCTGGCCCTGGGTGAAAGCTTATTTAGTCATTTCTGGAACAAAGCTGAGTGCGTGTGAGAGGTCTCTGGTAGCCGGAAAACTCATTAAGGGGTATGAAATCACATCATTTCAGTGCTGTTCTCATGGTGTCTCAGAATTGGGCATACTAAACAGTGCAATGCGTTTGAGCTTAAGCTGGTTTGCTAATATTGGTTAAATAAGTATCTAGGTATGGAAATATCATGTTTCATTGCCTTCATCGAACTAGAGTCCAGGGGTAGTTCGGAGGATGTCAGCAGCAGGGAGGAATCCATTACCGTCTTTTACACGTCCCTTCCCTCAGAACCTGTGACTCACAGCTCTTGTTTTCATTTTCTCCTTCACAGCAGCCAATTTAGAGATAGGCGACCTCTGATCCACATGCAAGCAACTATTTCTAGCTGTTGACGGCATTTAGCTACAGCCCCATGCTGTTTCCCTCAGCTCTGTAAGCAAACACCGGCGCTGCTGCTCCGGACTCCCCGGCTCTTGCGGCCCTGCCCCGGGGCCGCCGGCGGATCCCCGGTTCGCTCCCCCACGGCTGATGGCGGCCACAGCGCCGGCCTGCAGGGCACCAGGCACCGCTGGGGGAGCCCAGGAGCGCCCTCAGACTGCTGAGGCTGCCGCTGGACACCTCCTTCCCCGTGCAGGGCCTGCCTTCCCGATGCCGGGACACGGCCGGGCACCGCGGCGGGCCGCAGCCGGGCGGGCCGGGCGGGGCTGTGGGTGGCGGTGAGCTCCCTGCAGCAGCCCCGGCGAGGAGCTGCTGCGGCCCGGGCGCTGCTGCCCGCACGGAGTGCAGACACGGGCCTGCGGTGTGTGCCCCTGCGCACATCGCTGTGCCTGCACGGCAGGTGTACGTGGTCACAAGGGGCTTCGTACAGCAGAGCTCTCTGCAACCTCCTCTCACAAATCACCAAAAAAAGTGGGTCAGGAGAACTAAGAAATCGCAGCAACACACAGGGTTTAGTGGAGGCTTTCTTTAAGGTGGGGAGAGTCAGTATTTCACTTAGGAATTTTTGGAGAGAAGTAAAACCTTCTATTTTATTTTAAAAATAAGGATAAAACTCCAGTGCTTTAGATTGAGCAAAATTTCATCCAAAAAAGGCAGGGCTGCTCCCCCTTATTACAGCACCTAGAACACTGTGATACAGTTTGTGAGCTCAGAGGAAAATCTGGAAGGAAAACCACTCTGCACGACGTTATTATTATTATTATTATTATTATTATTATTATTATTATTATTATTATTATTATTATTATTATTATTATTATTCCTTTGGTGTTTTGTATCTCTGTTCAACCTAAAGAAAATTCCTCAGCATCCTTGGTAGTTTCCTAATTTGTTTAATTCTCCTGCCACACTGGAACATACGGTTTTCCTTTCTCTTCCCATCCAAAGTAAATTAAATTTTTCAGTACTTTTACTTAATTAATTTCTGAGGACTGAGTACTTGGCTTATCTTCAAAGTCGTTAATAGATCTAGATCTAAATCTTTTCACCATAGTGGGGGTATTGTTTAAATATGAACTTTTAAAACCAAAAAATCTCAATCTTATTTCTGTATTTTTAATGGATTTAAAAGACAAAAAAAAAGTTCTTTTGGCTGAAGTATACATTTTTTAAAAAATGTGATTTTCCTCTGCTTTTCTCTTTATAAAAGCAAAACAGGAAGGAAGAGAAGGGGGTCATAAGAGTAAACAGCAACCATAAAGTTATATGCATAGAAACATTTCAAAACATATTTCAAAAAAGCCCCATTTGTAATATTGATGAAAAATAAAAGGAATGTCTGCCTTCATTATTTGTACAAACAAATCATTGAATTTTCTGAAAATTTTAACTGAATTTTATATGGATACTGGGGATCCTTTCTTATTTCTTCTTATTTTTATTATGCTGTGGCAGGAAGAGGGCATCAATTGACCATTAATTAACTGTTTCCACCCCAGCACAAAACTAGGGGAAACTTTTTTAAAGTTTCTTTTGAAAAAAAATGGGAAAGTATCTTGACAGTCCCGGGGTATTCCATCCAGCCTTTATCTATAACAGAACATCAGCATTTTCCACTCAAAATTACCTTGTTCTGTTTCTTTCCCCGGTGTTCTCTGACAGCAATCTATGGTTTTCGTCAGACCTGACTTATCCACGTGCCAAGCTGTCCAGCTCTCTTTTGAAAACTGACTTGTTGGACTGCAAGATGATAAACACCTATATTAATTCAGTTTGCATCTGGTAATATCCTTTTATTTTTAGAAAGAACATGTTTCTTCTCATGTTGTTATCTCATAATCCAGTAACTGCCTGCCTTTAACCAGTCACAAGAGCTTTCAGCCAGTTGGGTTTTTTTTAGCAAGGTTTGGAAATGGATGTGAGTAAGAAAGGACTTCTGTCTCTTCATCTGCTGGTCCCACTCCTTTTGTTAAATAAAGGCCATCTGGATTTTATTTTGCAGTGAAGAATGTACAGCATGTACAGAATTTTTTTCCATGTGAGAGACAGCATTCAGTTACAACTGCTTGGATTGTAAGCCTGAAAATCTTTGTGGCAAAATACCTGGCTTCAAGTTCTGCTTTCTAAAAACAAATGTGAGCTAAGCCTGATCTTGTGGGTGAAGGGGAGGAGGGGGGTGGATGGCATATGAGAGAGCCTGAGAGTTTTGAATAAACCATTCTCAGCTATACTGTCCTGAACTTCACATGGCCCATCTTAATGGCATGTCAAATCCCATGACCCTGTAGCAGTTCTGGTGAGAACAGATCAAAACTTTAAAGAAGACATATAACAGCTTTAAGCTGGGGGGAGAAAAAAAATAAGAAAAAAAAAAACCAACAAAACCTAAAACAAAAAACAGCTGAAAAGGAACTTGAGGAAAGCATAAATTTAGCCTGTGGTGTGCTGTATACTCAATGAGTGCTGGCAGAGAGGGTGGGGTTTGTTATTGTGAACTTCTGTGCTTTGCAATAACAACTCTCCCAGCAACTGCTGCTCATGCAATCATCACCAGCATCATCATAATCATCAACATCATTCAGAAAGAACACCTGGTCTCTGTGGGGATATTGTGGATATAATATAGGTATGAGACATTTTTGCATCTGAATTGTTATATGCATCTACCTAAGAAAACTTGGTTTAAAGATTGACGGGGGCTTATATGGAAGGAGATACCTCTTCTAAGAGCATGGCAAGGCTGAATTGAGTAAGAAGAGACTCATGGTCATGTTATACCCCTTCATCCCCAGCATGGTAGGCTTTGAGGTACAAAGAACCCCATCCCATAATGGCTTCACTGAGCCAACCTCAGTATTTCCTAGCTTTCTTGGGAAAAGAGAGCTTGTTTATCTGCCAATACAAAAGAGTACCTCATTATTCCACTTTGGGGACAGGGCAAAATTCCATAATCCTAAAACCGAATCTAAAATCAAACCACAAGGTTATCCCATATTCTGTGAGGTAAGGGACCAAGTTACGCTGGAAGACCCAAGCGGGAGGCCCAGGTTGAGTATGAAAGATTGATGTACAGCTAAACCTGGCCTGGGCATTTGCACCCAAACTTACCTCTAAAATAAAGCACTGCTTGCAGGCGAGAGGAGGAAGGGATGGTTTGACACATTTCTATTCTTCTTGAGCTGTTTCAGGTCTATTAAAATAATGAAAATTAAAAAAGAAAAAAGAAAGATAAATATTGAAGTTCAAAGTACAGCATTTCAGAGATGGAGTAAAAATTTCTGAGCTACATGTATGCTGTACGTGTTTGAGCAGTCCTGAGGAGAAACTCCCAAAGAAGCAGCACAGAAGAACTAAACATGGCACGCTGAACTCTCCTGCACCCATTCCTTTTTCTGCTCTGTGAGTCTGCAAGATAGTCATAACACTTTTTTCTGCTAGTTGCAGCCATTTAAAATCCGATTGTTTGGTTTGCACTGAATATTTAGGTTTCTCCCTATAATCAAGAGCACAAAAAGGCACCTCTGTAGGGGGATTCTGAGACAGGTGTCTGAACAAGACAGGGTCTGTTTCTGTCTGGACATCATCCATAATGGAAATCTTGGCAACTGGCGAGCCGAGTTGTTGAAATGCTCAGGAGACTTCTGTCACAAAGATACACACAGGATGCTGGACTCACAAAAGAGTTCAGGAAGCTCAGCTGTTGTTGATTATAAGATTTCTTTTGCTTTTCTCAAGTGTATATAAGCCAACAGATTTAAAGCCTCTTTGTTTTCCTTCAGCCACCACCTAATGGTACATTGCTGACATTCATGCTTCACACACTGTTCACATAACTTGTTTTTCAAACTGCATCATTTGTTAAGATTGGGTTCGCCTTCCCTCAGTCCCAGACAGAATGGAAAAAATTCCCCCTGTATAGCACATTTCCATTTCTCCCAGATGATTCCTTTTATTAATAATTCCTTTATTTAATGTTATCAGTCTTTGAATATCTGTTTTATCTCTCACACATATAGTCACAATTATTACCAGACTACATATTTTAAAAGTATGTTTGATCTGTCCCTTGTGATGGGCTTCACGAAATCGTTGCCAAAAAATACTGAGGTAGTTTGTGGGACGCTACAAAAAGTTCAGCCTGCACAGCCTGCTGCATTAGGTCTAAGATTGTATTTTGATTGTAAACTCAAACAGTGCTCACTGAAATGCCATCAATCAAGATAACAAATGAATCTTTATATGCCATATGTTCTCCAAGTGGAATTTTAATGAGATATTAAAATTTGCTTTAAAGCTCAGGTTATACACAAATATCTTAATGTTAAATATGTCAGTGTCATACAAAATATTTGACTGAGTCAAACATCCACATGAGAGTTTATGGGTTGCATTAATGGGAAATGTCTTTTAAGGCTAAATAGACCCATTCCCCTGAACAGACTTATTCTTTTGTAGAAGCAACCTCTTTTAACACTAAACTTGCCTCTTGTTCTTGTAAACATTAACCTGCCCATGACTAAGCTAGTACAGATTCCTGCTTTTTTTTTTTTTTTTTTTTTTTAAATTGGCCTTTAATCTTATAGAAGCATCTTCATTTTCTTATCTTTGTGCCTAGCCATAATACTAGTTATTCATTGTCTATGTAGAAACTGGGGTTGTTTACTCATTTGGAGAATTCAAAATCTATAAAATGTTGAGCTGCCATCATCTCACAGGCCTCCCTTTCCTGTCTTTGTCAAGGCTGATGGCCAGGTCTTCTGGTTATGTTAGAGCTCCCAGGTGGTGTTCATGCAGCAAGCAGAGCTTGCACAGCACCCCATGTTCTGCTTCCAGCCACAAAGGGTGTTTAATGGGGATCCCACAGTTCTTGCAATTACCCAGAAGGAGGCAACTTGTTGTCATCTTTCTCCCACTTACTGTAAGCTCCAACTGTGGGAACTGGACAGCATCCTTTTGCATACTACAACTTATCTCAGCAGATTTGCTGATGACACCAAGCTGAGTGGTGTGGTTGACACACCTGAAGGATGGGATGCCATCCAGAGGGACCTGGACAAGCTCCAGAAGTGGGTCCATGGGAATCTCATGAGGATTAACAAGAGCAAGTGCAAGGTGCTGCAGCTGGGTCAGGGCAGCCCCTGCTGTCAGTCCAGGCTGGGGATGAACAAATGGAGAGCAGCCCTGCTGAGGACTTGGGTGTGCAGGTGGGTGAGAGGCTGGACATGACCCAGCCATGGGCACTCCCAGCCCAGAAAGCCAAACGTGTCCTGGGCTGCATCCAAAGCAGTGTGGGCAGCAGAGGAGGGAGGGGATTCTGCCCCTCTGCTCCTGAGACCCCACCTGCAGGGCTGCATCAGCTCTGGGGTCCCAGCACAGGAAGGACAGGGACCTGGTGGAGGTCTTCTATGAGGAAAGGCTGAGAGAACTGAGATTGTTCAGTCCAGAAGAGAAGGCTTAGGGTGACCTAATTGCAGCCTTCCAGTACCTGAAGGGGGCCTACAAGGTGGAGGGAGAGGGACTTTTTATTAAAGAGCATGTAGTGACAGGACAAGGGGGAATGGCTTCCAACTGAAAGAGAACAGGTATAAATTGGGAAGAAATTCTCTGCTGTGAGAGTGATGAGACACTGGAACAGGTTGGCCAGAGAAGCTGTGGATGCTCCATTCCTGGGAGTGAGTGTTTGAGATCAGGCTGGATGGGATTTTGAGCAACCTGGTCTAATAGAAGTTGTTGCTACCCATTGCAGGGTGATGGATCTTTAAGGTTTTTTCCAACCCAAGCCATTCTGTGATCTTGTGATTCTATCATTCTGTGATTCCATGATCTTACAAAGAGCCTGTAGAAGTCATATGTATCACTGTATTTCAAGCTCTGCAGCTCTTCCACAAATTTTCTTACATATTTTTAAAGGATCTCAAATAATGCTATAAGTAAATGTAAGTAGGAATTTGTTTCTTTACATAAAAATATAAAAAATTTATGTTTTTTAAAATCTGGAAATTCAGCAGTCAGTTCAGTGAAGCCTCATTGGGAAAACAAACTCTTAGATTCAAGCTGAAACTTCAAGTGGAGAATGAAGGGAGGAGACAGACTGAAATAATATTTACTGAAATAAAAGATAATGGTGTCAGGGCATCCCAGTTTACATCCAGGGCCTGAATCATGGAAAATGTGCCGTTCTTCTTGATTTGGGGATTATTTTCTTGGTTTGATTTCATTTAAAGTGGATAAGGGGACTTTTTTGTTTTCTTCACTGAAAAACCTGCATTTAGTCAAGATTTTTTTACTAAAGCAGGATAGAAAAAAACAAAGCAAAACAAAACAAACAAACAAAAGTATAGAACCCACTTGTACTGGAAAGTTTCATGGGTTGTGAAAATTATTTCCTGCTTAGCCTGAGTAGTAAAACCTGGCAAAATCTCCACAGCTGTTCTTGAGTCTCTCCCTGGTGCTGGGAGTTAAACACATCAGAGGGAAAGGAACGCAGCATGAGTAACATGATGAATATTCATGTCCTGGATGTGGGTCTTGGAGTCAGCAGAAGTAAGTTTATGCCAGATGTGGTGGTTCAGCCCAGACGAGGGAGACTTTCAAAGAATCCTGCGGAAAATCTGTTGTTCTTCTACTGACTGAAAGAGTTCATACCTCTTCCAGCTGATGACTCAATAAAATGATTTGTTGCTTTAAATTTACAAAGAACACAACTGCGTTTATTGTGTGTATGCAAGCTCATAGATGTGAATGAAAACAAGCAGAGAGCCCAAATAATTTTTTTTTTCATTCTTTAAGTGACTCTGAGGTGCTTTAGACATTTATGATGCTTTTTTTTTCTGGTACTAACAGAGCTAGTGCTATCAGCAAACTAAATTCAAAACAAGCCTTTACTTGCTTTCTTCACTACATCCTTGTTATTTGTTGTTAACCTTTGAGTGCATTGAAGCCAATAAGACAGCATCTTAGTGAGTGTGGAAACAGCCCTGACCTCAAGCAGCTTCTACATCTCAACATGTGCACAAAGACAGCCCTGAGCAGGGCTGGCAGCTCTTGAAGCTGCAGAGCCTCCTCAGCTTTGCGTGGTGGAGCTCTGCCTTTCCCCTCTGCTAATCATTTCCTGCTCCTGCCACCCCCTTCCAAGTGTGTGGGCCCAGAAAGTACTGGCAGTCCCTCCGTTCATTGTATGTCTGGGCCACATATTATTTACATTATAGTAGTTGCAAATGACTCCAGTTGGGACCAGGGCTTGTTTTTGTGGTTTTTGGTTGGTTGGTTGGTTGTTTTTTTTGTTTTTTGGTTTTTTTTGTTTTGGTTGGTTGGTTGGTTGTTTTTGGTTGGTTTTTTGTTTCTTTGGTTTGGTTTGGTTTGGTTTGGTTTTTGGGGTTTTTTTTCCCCTTAAACATTGAACAAATAAGAATGAAAAGTTTCTGGTCTAAAAAGATAGCAATTTTGAGCTGTGAGAGTGACTATGACAAAAAGATCCTGTGAGAAAGCAGGGAAGATAAAATGAGAGCGAGCAAGTGACAAAGTACAAGTTTGGCTTTGATCTCACACCTGCTCCTAATAGTTCTTTTAAACATATTTCTTGATTTTTAGAATGTTAAGCCACTATTTCTTATGAACTGATACCAACAATAATGCTAGAATGATTTGATGTGTGACACCATGAGCTGTAAACAAATTGAGAACCATGCTTCACCTAAAAGCTGCCAATCACATTATTCTTCTTACTCTTTCACAATTGAAAGTAAAACATTTGGAACTTATTCTGTAACCTGTCAAATTGATCTCATGTGTTAACTATCCCATGCACTTTATCCACACAGAGATAATGAAAGGAGCCAAAAGAGATCCTATTAGAGAATTTACCTTTATGATCTGCCCTCGTAATCCTTTCCGTCATGGATAAAGGATCAGAAAAATAAAAATGTGCTCCAAAGTTCAGTGTATGGTGAAAAATTTGTATCTAAATCAAGACCTTGATTTCCTCAATTCTACCTCATAATTGTAGCAACACAGTCCAGCTTGGAAAAGCATGGAACATATCGTTAAACATAGGCTTTGCTAACCTTTCTGGGATTGCTTTAGGATAAACTGAAAAGACATCTAAGAACCTGCCAGTCAGTTATGATTACAGGATCAGAAGAGGAACAAAGAAAGGGTAGTGCTTCAATTAGCTGAAAACTTTGTAAGTGCATAGATACTGCAAGAAAAAGAAGAAAGAAATTATATTCTCGCAACATGATAAAAAAGGCATTTTTTCCTGGTGTTATAAAGACTTACTGGGGTATATTGATGTGCTAAAAAATTACTAGAAGGAATATCAGTTGTTCATTAAAAACAAGTGGGGGAAATAAGGAACGGTGATTTAAAATCACCACATTAAGCTGATGAAAAAAGATTAATAATAGAAAGGGGAACAAACATGGGGACTACAATGAAGGAGAAGGCAGATCACCAAGAATACCTAACAAGAGGATGAAGCTTTATGTAAGCAGTCAAAAAGACAGAATCTGCTTGGGGGATTTTAGTCACCCACTTTGTCATTGGGAAAATAAACCAACATGATATGGACAGGTGGTAACTCTGGATGTGCTGGAAGCAGCGAGAAAAAAGAATTCAAGGAAAGAAAGGATGGAATAGATGAGAATAAAATGTTGTTGGTGAAAGATTTTAGGTGAAAATCACTGTAAAATTGTAAAGTTCATGATTTTTAGAAAATAAGGGAAGGGAGTAACAAAAATCCTAATGAAACTCAAGATGCAGACTTTATACATTCAGAAACTGGAAGAAAAAAACCACAAAAGACACATGAAACAAAACAAAACAAAAAACCCACAACCAAACAACAACAACAACAGTACATAAAGATGACCAGCACTTTCCTGAAGAGGAAGGACTTGGGCATGAGATTTCTCAGTGTGGAGAGAGAATGACAAGCCTAGATGGAGACCTGCTTGTTAAAATTACAGATTTTTCAATAATCTCAAATCTATGAGTGTCACACTAAGTGGAAACTAAGTAGAGTAACAAGGATGAGTATGAAAGAAGAGCACAGGCATGTGGGGACAAGAGAGGAAAGGGCTGTAAAGGCTGAACAGAGAGATGTGAGTCATATTCATCCAGTAACAAGATCAGGAGTAAGAAGGAAATGAAAAAGTGATAGACGAATTAAGAAAACTGAAATGTTTAATCCTTTCATCAATAAGAAGGTCAATGACAATCATGCAGACATAATCTTTAACCTCAGTAACTCAGGAGTGAGATCTCAGGTTAGAACAGGGAAAGAAGAGTAGGGAAGAGTATTTACACGAGTTGAATTGCTTTAGATCAACAAACTTGGAAGAAATTTGCCCTAGGCGACTTAGACAACTGGCTGAAACTGTCCCCAGGGACATTATTTGGTATCTTATGCAATATGAGGAGGGCAAGTATGGGTCCAGAAGACTATAAAAGGCAAACTTTGAACCAGTTTTAGCTGGAAAATGAAAATAAATATGACACTAATGACCACAATCAAACATTGCAACTGTTTCCCTAATATTTTGGCACATTTGCTATCATTTTACAATCTCATTTAACTTTTTCACAAGGGCTGTTTTAACTCAAACCAAAATTACAGGGAAAAGGGCTGCTTTAACTCAAAAAGAAATTACAGGGAAATCTGTGAAATCAGGTATGTAGATTGGAGAATTTTTTGGGAAACTCAAAAATATTTGGGGTATTGCAAAAGTGGAGAAAACAAAATCAGGGCCGTAAGTAAATGCAATGAGCTGATCATCCTGTCTCCATAGAAACTACAGTGTTGAAGTAGTATACATGAAGTACAAGGTACATTTTTAGATATTTATTATTGTTTAATGCAAAGAAAGAGGTAGTGAAGGGTGATTCATCAGAGATGGCAAGGGAATGATTGGAATATGTGGGCTCAAAAATAATACCTAGCATTTCCTCACCCTTTTACAGTGCTTCTTGATCTTTCAGTTAGTGACTCCATTCTTCTCCAGACAAAACACAGTATCATTTTCTGTATCAGCAGACCTAAAGATGGTAGATAAATGAAAAATAATTATATAAAAATTAATACAGATATCCTGTGAAATTAATTCTATACCACACAAAAAAGTAGAAGTGATTTGGGGTTTCAGACAAGTAAAGCTTGAGCTGCAGAAATGTAGCTTGTTTGCTAGTTAGTGAAATGTATTTGAGCTGTTAGATACAGGCTACAAGTTTAAACACTCAAGTTCCTCTCTTCTAAGAATGAGTCTTTGAAAAAATTAGTATTTCTCTGAAGGAACACATACTGGCTCCTAAGAATTTCCAAAAAGACTACATTAATGCAGAGGAGTCATAGAAAATAGAGGAGTTTTATGGCAGCTACAGTTAATCAAGTAGAACATGTTTTACTTTATCTTTTATTAAATATCATTTTAGGGACACTGCATGTTGTCAAGAAATTCTGAAAATGTTTTCAGAAAGTAGCTGGATTTTAATAGAAATTATATTTTGATTCCAAATTTTGAATATTCTTAGTAAAATAATATTGATTTTAAGGAGACCATTTTCCTGGTACTTTTGCCCATTTTGTTCAACGTGTTTATTTTGTCAGAAAAATATTTTCTTCAAATAAAGGCAATTTCTATTCAATGGAAAACCCATTCTTCTGTTGTTTATTCATTTAACACCATCACACTTCTTTAAAAGCAGTATCTGCATCTTTCTGGATGTTCTAGCACTTCCCTGCTCTAGGAGTCATGGAGGCTGATGATCTTCCAAAAAATGACTGGCTTCTGAAAGCCAGTGCTGCCAGCACATCAGAGCACCATACAACACGTGCCACCTGTGAGTGCAACTGAGAATGGCCCAGAAGAGGTTTGAAGCTGCTCTGTACCCCTCTCCCACACTGACTTGAAAGTTCTTTTGTGTGTAGCCTTTTTCTGCTTGCAAACAGCAGGACTAACTTGGTCCTCTTTGAACCAGAGAAGCAAATGTAGAGGTTAATGACAGCAGCCCACTCCCCCAGCTGCACGTCTCCACTTCACCCAGCGTGCCCTCTGACAGCTCTTGGTGCTCATCACTTGGTGGCTGGAAGTGGTCCAATAAAAAATTGGAAAGTTTCCTTGTTTTCAGAGAGTGGCGAATTTTATCCTTTTTCAAACAAACTTTTCCAGTCATATCTTCTCCCAAACCAGGATGCTGTTTGTAGTCAAGGCATGGTTTAAATATGCAATCCAAATCCAACAAACCTTTTACTTAATATTTTACCTTTCAGCTGCCACCTTTTGTTTCATAAGGTATTTCTCCATAGCAGAGTTTAGATAAAATATTTTATCTGGCTTAGGTAACTTTCCAAAGTGTTTTTCTTTAGTATTAAAACCTTCTTGTCTTATGAAGGCAAATGCAAGAATCTACGTGTTTGGTGTGTCTTGTAGTTCTTGTATGAACTTCTTTGACTGATATTTGTATGGCTTTATGTAATGTAAGCCGAAGGGGACAACTCCATTTATGAGAGAAAACCAACCACTGTAGAAAGAGATAGCAGAGTCCTCCCAGCACTTTGCTTTGATTCATGAAAAAAAGCTTAAATGCATACATGCTGATCTTGGAGACATTAGAAATATTTTATTTAAGTTCAAGGTACTGCTCCATATTCATAGGCAATAAGTAAAAAAAAAGTACAGTTGCAAAACACAAATGAAAATCAAATTTGTAACCAGAAGAGCAGCAGATCATCCTTCCCCCAACCATGGGCAATTTTCATTCACCTTCAAAAAACATATGTGTAAATTCCATATTCTCAGAAAATCTCTGATGTCCTTTCATCAGAATGAGATCATCTATTTACAATGACATTACCCCAGAAGACTCTGAAATTACAAGGATTTTCAAAAGATGCAGGTGTCTGTGATATCCTAGAGTGTTGCACCCTGGGGTGGCTTTAGGCAGAAAGAAAAGCCTAAGATTGTTCATGATACTGAGAGAGAAGGGGGAAAATAGAGTGGTTTTAATTCTTCATCTTTTGTGACAAGATAACTCTCAAAGGAGTTGACCTGTTTTTCATCACTGATCACTTGTTGCTGAGCGTTAGTTCCACAACTCCACATAGAATATTAGGGACCTTGCTGGTTTCCAGCATAATTTATCATTTATATTCTCAATGCCTTTATCTGTTGATTTGGAGGATTATCCAATGGGTGACGTTAGAGAAAGTGTGAACAAAGATGACCCCTCTGAGCGATGGGGGAATCAGATTTGTGTAAAGCAGCAGCACAAGTCCTGTGGGGATGCTCTCTTTAAGGGATGAAAAGGAACATAAAATATATGTAAGATATATGACTAAGTAGGCTCTATTTGAAGACCAACTCCAGAAACTGGCAGTCTTGTCATGAAGGCCAGCCTGCAAGGCCTCCACTCCTCACTCATGCCACTATACCATTTCCCTAAAGAAGGCTCTTTGACACCTGTCCTTTGCAATGTTTTTTTCTTGAATAAACTGGTACAAACATTGTGGGCTTGTTGGCCACTCACTTGTTCAGACACACCGTGGAACACGGAGTTTCCAATGGGCTGATAGGCAGCTTGGTTTGCATAGGCACCAAGAGGAAGTTTCCCTGCTCAGTAGGTAAAGAGTACTCACATCAAGACACTGAATCAGCCCTTGGAGGTGCCTTTCTCCCTGCACAGATCTCTGATATCAATATAAGATAGCCAGATGTCTAATTTATACTGCTACAATCAACTTGGCGGGGCCAGGCACTTATATCTCACGCATCACAATAATGAAATGAGACAGCTAAAGTGGTAAAGGAAAATCTGGCCTAAAACCTATTGAGCAGCAACTCAGTATTCACATACTCTTAATAACTTGTCACTTAATGATTTGCCCAATTTTCTGGGAAGACATCCTGGTGCCTTCTCCTGAGTTTACACATTTTATACTTTTTGTTACTCAGTCCCTTGAACCTCCCAATCCCAACAGTTAGGAAGTTCTCCTTGGAAGGAAAATACCTTCAAATGTACTCTTCATCTCCTCTCTAAAACATATTCGGTGCTTAAAATGTAGTATCAGTTCTCCACCTTTCCGTAGAATTTCTGGGTGACATGTCACTGTTCAGAATGTGTGATGAAGCCCTGCCTTCCTGCAGGTGGCTGAACACCTGTTTGCCTCTGGGAGGTGGTGAATGGAATTCTCATTTTGTTTGGCTTGCACACGTGGATTTTTCTTTATTTATTAAAATGTCTTGATCTCAGGTCATAAGTTTTCTCACTTACTTTTCTGTTTTTCTACCTGTCCCATTGAGGGAAGAGTGAGCAAGAGGCTGCGTGGTGCTCATTGCCAGCTGGGGTTAAGCAAAAACAACCAGACTGTACATAAAAACAGTTGCTAAGTAGTGTGATTTGTCTGACATACCCTCCACAATTATGTACAGCTGTTGATGGCTTAAAAATGCTATTGACAAATAATCACATTCCAGATTATACATAGAACTAATCATCTACTTTGTAATAAAGTAAAAAGAAAAAAGAAAAGTAGAAATCAGCCTTGCTTACATATAATCAAGCAAGGACTCAGACTAACCAGTGTGCAATATAATTTTAGCTCATAACATTCACAAAAAGCCAACCACACTATTTTATATGACCATTTCTTCATTTTAAATATAGAGACAGATAAAGAGTCCAGCTTCTTTTTTAACCAATTAAATGAGTAAAGTTTTTCAGCATGGTGCACATCCAACCTTTTCCCTAAATGTCTTACACCCATTACAAACTTGGTTTTAAATTGTTGCTTTATTCATTTTCCTGAAATGTCCTTGCAGTTCATTTATGAGTCTGCTTAAATCTATGACTATCCATAAAGCCATGGCAAGCATGGTAAGAAAGTGGAACCAAAGTTTTCACTGCATGAATTGATATTCATTGACCATTCACTGACCATTACATGAATTTGGGGTTGGTTTGGGGTTTTTTTGGGTTTTTTCTAACAAATAAGCTTTGGGTTCTTTTTGTTTGTCTCATGGCTGATGAGCCTTGAGGATATGTGAGTCATATTTCAATGATATCTTTATTGCATCTGGGCAAGAATAATACTCTAAAAGAGTAAGGCAAGAAGAAAAAATGAACAAGAACAGTTGGAAGAATGAAGAAGTAAAAAGACAGATATTGATAGATGTTGCCAAATGATCAGTGGTCTCAGCTGTTCTCAAAGTCCCATTTAAGCAAAAGATCTTGGTAACAGAAGGCAACCTGAGACCATAATACAGACAGGAGCAGAAAGTGTAAGAACCATAATTGCTTTCTGTTCCTTAAGTAGAGGAGCAACAGTAAACAAGGCTGAATAACAGAAGGGATTTAGGGTTGGAAGAAAAGGTGTGGCAGATCTTTCTTGCTCAGCACCATTGCCAAGCCTGGAAGCTGCACCTGACATACATCTCTCACACCAGGAGGCAGGAAGCTCCCACCTGCCAGGATGAGACTCCATGAAAGCTCCTTGAGACAAGAAAAAATTGGTGAACTGTTTTGTGCTTTCTCACCAGTCACAGGCAGAGAACTGTTTATCCACTAAGCCCCTGCATGGTCTCTTGTGCACTCCCTACTTCTTCTTTCAGCATCAGCTTCCAAGGCTGGAGTTCATCTACTCCCTCCTTTTTTTTTCTTTCATTGGCCTCCAGATCTCCTGATGATGGCCTCTTTGCACTCAGTGCAATTTTAAAACCGCAAGAAATTAAATTTCAATTTCAAACACAATGGCAGGTGTATCCTTTTCTACTCTGCTGGTGGAAGAAGAATAGCAGCTGCCCCACCAAAACAATAAAATTCTTCTTTCTATGACTGGCTGTCAGTGAACAGCCATGCATAAATATAATATATGGAGATCCCAGGGGTGGCATTTGTCATCTCTTATCTGGTGTGTCTGCTGCACACACCAGAATTTGATAGAACACTTAAAAAGATGATAAAAGCTACTATCAATCTGTCTAAGTAGAACTATTAAGAGCAATAGTAACAATATCAATAGAATTATGGAAAATCAGCAGCTTTATTATTTTAATGCTTATTTAATTATTCATTTCTAAAATCTTTGCTTCTTCTCCTTTTGTTAAGGACAGCTAAGATGGTGTATCTGAATTTTTATATTAACCTGGCATATTAATGTCCTTTTATATGCCTGAAAAAAGCTCAAAATATCTTCTAATTAATTCTTTTAAAAGGAAAATAAAAATGAAATTAAATATAGTCCTCCAAAGTAACCTTTTAAACATCTACACCACAGTGCACATTCACATCCTTATCTGGCCCACCTCACTCCAAGAGTTTGCAAAGCAGTACTATACATAATCATGCTAGAATTATTTTGGGAGTTATTACCATTGTAATAGTCTGGTGATCTGCCTAGTTCCATATCCTTTCTCAGGCAGTGCTCTGTGGCAGATGTTCCAGAGGAAAACATTAAATTCCCTATAGTGTACTTGACACTTGTGTAATATCACTGCTTAAGGGAAAATTTAAAAATTTTCCAGTTGATAATCAGCTCACATATATAGAAGTACGAGGACAGATAATTGTTATACTACCCAGTGTGACTGCAAATGATATTTTAATTCCTGAGCCTTCTTTTCTGAATCCTACTGATTACATCTTTTCAGTAATACCCTGATTGTTAGTTCTCAGGGCTAACATGTTGTGTTTGGGTTTGTTCCTGTGGATCTAAATGAGCATGTTTCAGCTTCATCCGTTTTTCTTTTCTGTGTATTTCTAGTTTTTGCACAAGTAGTGCAAGATGAAGATTCTAGCTGTCCTCTACTGCCTCTGTAATATTAATCATTTAATATGCCTCCATGGCATCCATTTTTACTTCTTTACTCCTCAAAATAAAAAGGTTGGGTAATTAAATAATTCTATTCAGAAATCATACTGCTAGATCCTTCCTTTCAAAACCATCAGTAACCCTGAAAGTTCTGTCTTTTTGCAGCTGAAATGAAAGCACTCTATGAGGGCACAGTAATAACAGTAAATAACGACAACAGTTTGCTCTTTGTAACTATACCTCAGCAGAGTCTTACACAAGTTTCTCTTGAATTAGCAGTGTTGACTGGCAGGTTTGCATATCAGAAGGCTGCATGGTTTTTCATTTCCAGCTGGGCTTAAAACCACAACATAATCCCATTCAGAGAAGCAGTAGTAACTGCCTGGGCTGACAATTGCAATATTTTCAGAATTGGTAGTACAGGTATATGCACTACTGCGAAGTACACAGGGAAATATGCAATCAGTGGAGGACATCCATGTCACTTGGAAACCACTGGCAGCTGGAGGATCAGACTCCCTTCTTCACTGTGGTGCTCAGGGAATTGTCAGCAGAGACTTTCCTTGCACATGTCTGTGGTACAGTGTGACTGCAGTATCTTACACACTGAGGGGATGTCAGGAGCACTTCCAGTGAGTCTTTCCACACCATAAATATATAATTGCTGGTCTCAGATTTCCACATGTTGAAATCCATTAGCTGGAAAAGATATCACTTGAATAGATACTTCTGTGGAAAAAAAAATGTGTGCTTTGTGGGCAAGGTCTAGTGATATTTGTCCAGTAAAAAGAAAGCTTTTAAAAGCTTGGTTATCCAAATTATTTCTTTTGTTTAGAAAGAAAGAAGAAAAGAGAAAAAAAGAAAAAAAAAATCCCAAGATATAGTTCTGATAGTTCTGGTTCTTTTTATTACACAGGTTTGATGAGAAACCAGAAAGCACCTTTCAAAAGGAGAAGAAAAAAAAAATAAGGTCAGCTCTGTAGATCTTCTTGATGTATTGGACAAGGAAATACGCATGAAGCTTTAAGGTAGGAGTCATAGTGAAGCCCCATAGGGAATAGAAGTCAGTGGGGTGCACGGATGCTTCCTTTCAGAATGATACCAAGGGGGTTAATGTCTGGCCTGGTGATAAAAACCTGGCATCTGTTACAGAAAACACAATGAGCATTGTTGTCATTGAGAGAATGGCTCTGTTTTTCCTGGCATGAGTTACTGTTTGGAAGCTGGTTTAAAATAGAAAAGAAAAAAATCTCACTCTCCAAACTTAAAAATAAAGGGCTATGCCAGAATTGTGTTCTCCACTGTATTTCTAGGAAGTGTTATTGGTTCATTGTTCTAACAACATTATTTACATACCTTAAATGCAAATGCTGCTGAAATGCACGGCAAACTGCACAGGCTTTGACATAGGCACCAACTAATGTGTTGACTGTGCATATGCTCAGAAATACAGGCTAGGTCTTCCCAAAGTTTGTCTTCAGGCACAGGGCACTAGTGCTGCTGGGCTTTCTCCTTTGCCAGTGGAGAGACTGACATCCCCCATGCCAGATTCAGAACACCCTAACTAAGAGCCTCTTCAGACTGTCCCTAGATAAGGTTCTCTTTTTTCCATTGGAGATTAGTTCAAAAATGAAGTTCATCTTTGTAGATTTCCCTTCCAAAACACACCAATTATTCACATCTGAAATGGGATGACACCCTACCCTCTGCACTGACTTCCCGTTTTTATGTGATTTTTTTTCTCCAAAGATGAAGAGACTTTCCAGCTTCTTATCCGTATACATTAACAAGATATAAAACATATGTTTCTGCTATGACACAGCATCTCGGTTTACACCCCACAAGACCCTGCACTCACTGTTTTTTGTACCAAATGCAGGGGAAGTAGACAGCAGGCTTTTAATTTTTCCTGCTAACTGCTCTGTCCCTGTTCTGTTGCTCTATGCTATTTGCTGTCTATCAGCTAAATAAACACAAACAGGGGGAAAAGGTAAAACCAAATAGTTCTTAACCCTTGGTTTTGTTGTCATTGATTTCCCTGCTATGAAACCTCAGGCCTAACGAAGAAAATAATCTCTGCAGGTGATGAGCAGTATAAAACAGCATATGTTATTCCCAGGCTGCACCACTTGCTTAAGACCAGTGCAGAGGATCCTGCTGGCTATGACCACAGCTTGCAATTGAAACATTGATTTCCTTTTCATTTCAGACAATGCTGCTAGTCTGACCCAACTACAGAAAGCCTAAACTGTTCAAAAGGTGCATCAAACTGCACCCTGTAGATCTGGTCAATAGCCAAGAACATAGCAGCAGCCAGTGCAGTCCATGCTCCTTTTACTTCCTGGGAGGTGTCAAAGGAACAGAGGTGATAATCGAGATTACAGTAAGATTTGGAGCACCAGAGAGTCTCTGCTACCACTCCAGGGTGCCACAGCAAGGAAAGTGCTGATGCAGGAAAGATCTACTACATAGAATCGTAGAAGAATGGAATTGTTAAGGTTGGAAAAAACCTCTAAGGTCATCAACTGCTTACCCATCACCATCATGCTATCACTAAACCATGTCCCTGGATGCCACATCCACATGTTTTTTGAACACTATCACACACAACCTCTCTAGCTGTAGCCAAGATATGCCCATGCCTCTGGTAAATCTGTGTCTGATTCAGTCAGCTCCTCAGCTCAAACTGTTTACTTTTCAGAAAGCTGAGACCCATTCCATGGGTTGTTAAAGCCGTCCTCAAAAGATTTATCTAGCTTCTATATTCATAGTGGGCCTGATGGGTAAGTCAAGAAAAGTCTATTGAATCTCTTTGCAACTGGAAAATGCACTTTTAACTTTCTGTTGAGTTAAAACTGAAATTTCAATTAAACAATTTGTGGGAGAAAACAAAGGAAAAAATTATATCAACTAAACCAGTTTAAAAACAAAGCAAGAAAAAAACACAAAAACACAAAGACACCTCAAGTGTTATTTTAGGTTTTCTGCAATCATTATTATTGTAGGTAGCAAATTTCATTAATATGTAGTGCACAAGACAAGACAAAGAAGTAACACAGTGGCACAAAGCCTTGTACAAGCTGGTATAGTTCTTCAAAAATAATTTTGAAAGCCAGCAAGTTCAGAGTTATGATTAAATATATGGCAAATTTTGAATGTCATTTGCTTCATCCATTTTTAAATTTGCAAAATGCATAAAAAACCCTGGTAACCTCGAGCCACTGTGGTTTCATCAGCATGGTGCCACAGGAAGCACACTTCAATCCTTCATCTGAACTGTACATAGATACCTAAATGTGCTGTGATCAGTTTGGATTCATCTGTAGATTCTCATCTCTGGGCACCCTAACTTGCCTCTGGAAACCTGGAGTCTATTCCCTCCCACTGCATGCATCCCATAACCTCTGCCAGAAAAGCCAATCCTCATTTCAGTAGTAGCAGAGAACTGCCAGAAAATCTTCAACTGCAGGATTCATTGGTTTCACAGTAGTGCAGAGGGAATCACAAAGCCTTTGCTGGTAAGCTGTGTAATATTGGAAGAAAGATGTTGGCATCTGTCTTGGTTTGGAAAGACAGGGATCTGTCAGGGAAAACTGGAGTTTCCCTTGGAATGGAGAATGTAAACCCCCCCCCTCCTTCCAAATTATTACAATTTTGCAATTAGGAGCTTTCAGGCAAAAGTATGGGAATAGGATTAACAGTTCTTTACTATGAATATTAAAAATACAAATGCAGTAATACAAAACAAACAAACAAAAGTCCTAGAAAACCCTGATGGAGTCAGGAATACATCCTGACACCCTGTTAGCCAGGGTGTTGGAAGCAGTCCAAATAAGTCCTCCTGGAGTGACAGATGTGGTTCTGTTGAAGTAGAGATGATCCTGTAGACAGGTTCAGTGGTGGTGAGATGAGTCCAGTCCTCCACAGAGAATCCAGTGGAAAAGAGGATGTCTGGGGTCCCTGCATGCCCATTTTCATCTGGGTGGGGAATCGTTGGCTCCTCCCTACTGGGTGGTGCATTTCACAATGGGATGATGTAATGTGTCATGTCATTGGTGAGCCTTAATGGCCCATTAACAGAAGATATCCCCCAGAGGGTGGACAGTTGATGAAAGAGATAAGAAACACTGCCCCACCTAGTTTTAACAGGTGGTCTATTATCAGAAGGCATCCACCTACCCTCCCCCCATGGAGTTACAAGAGATAAAGAAAAAGAAACCATTTCCCAACTGCTTTTTACAGATGAAATAGAATACACTTTTTTTTTTGTTCCATAACCCAAAGCAGCATCAGAAATGCAAAGGACTGAGTTATTCTGTCAGCTAAGGAAAGGAGCTCTGCCAGCCAAGAAGCAGCCTCAGCACAAAGGTCTGTCTACCCATTACCCAAAAAGAGTCATGAAAAGCTGGTATCTTCCTCTCACTCTGTGCCACCTCAGACACATCTTTCTTTTCACAGGGAGTACTTTGAACAAGACCATTTTGGCAAAGATATGCCCACATGAATGTTTGTGTATATATTTCAAGCCATTCCCTGCCACCTGATCGTGGCTACTAATGTGAAGCTATGGTTTACTGCTGGCAGCAGGTCTCCAAATTTAGTACAACATGGTGGAGTTCTCCAAGTAGGTAATCCCCAACCAATGATCTACAGACAGAGAATTTGCAGCATCCTCTGTGTAAATGACAAGAAACTGCCAGTGAGCTTAGTGTGAGTTTGTCAGCTAAAAGCAATGTTGATCGGTTCAAGGTGTCAGAGGACTGTAACTTGCCCAAGGACATTTGCTAGTCAAACATCTTTTTTGGTTTTTGTTTTATTGATCCTTGCAAGACTCTGATTTTGTTTCTGTAAGTCCTCTGTCAGCATAAGAAAAGGTTATTGGTACCTACGGGCCACTACACATGGGTTTCTCTTTACATAGGTGTTTATGGTCCATCAGAGAAAATGCATTAAACTGCTCCTTCTCTGGCAACATCTAGAGCTGTGTTGGGTCTGCCAGAACAAAGAAGAAAAATGTTCTTCTTGGCTGTGGGAACGGCATTATCAAATACATAGCCATCAAATACTCTCTTGGGGTGTAACTAACCTCTCATATGAAGCCAAAAACCAGCTTGAAGACATATTGCCATCCCTACAATGGCTCCTACACACTGGGAAGCTCCTTGTTTGAATACAGCCTCCCAGATGTGAAGATGTTAAATTTTGCCTCTGGTGAGATAACCTGGAGGGAATGGTTTAGAAGTGTTCCTGCGTTTGTTTGATGATGTTCTCCTTTATTTCTCTTTTTTTCACGTACTTTGTTTACTCTTGAGGAAGGATTTGTGTGGCTCTGTAAATGATTGAAGCACCATTCTCTCAGTCCTACCCCATCACTTCTTTGTGCAGTCTCCCATCCTTTCTTCCTGTGATTCTTCCCTTGGTGACAAAACCACTGTTAATTGCACAGCTTAGCTTCAAATCCAGGATCAAAGGTTTGGTGTTCAGATTTTTTGCTCTTCAGGCATTTTCTTTTGTTTCTCTAATCATGAGAAATTTGCAAAACCACTAACTACCGGATTGAATTGATTTTTTTCTTCTGTAAGTTGAGGGGAAAAGGCTAATTGGGGATATTCTTAATTGACTTTATCTCGTGTTTTGGGAGGTTGATATATTTCATAGTATCATTAAAAATACAGTGATGGCTTTCAAGAGTGTTTACAGACACCTACAGCTGGAAGCCACACTGCTGAGAGAGGAAAGGCTGCCATTGTGTCACTTTTACCATTCACGAGAGTGACAAAACTGAACCACTCTAGGCACGTAGTCTGTTTATACACATTTGCTAGGTTAAATTAAAAGACATGTTGTGTTCTTTGTCTATCAAAAATCTGTACATGCATTCAGAGTGGACAGCTGGCATTTTGAAAAGCTGTTCTGGGCTTTTAAGAAAAAAAATTATACTGTACTGGCATGAGAGACCTCCATTTCAAACATTGACAAAGACAGTGCTTGTGAGAATGCTTTGTTCCTCAGGGCAGCAAAGATTGGGAGGTTCATGCACACTTCCCAACCAAGTTCAGCCCTGTTTTCTCATCTTTCATTAGCTTACCAAAAAAAAAAAAAAAAAAAAAGAGGGAGGGAGCTGAGAGATATATTTTCCTGTTTTTCCTATTTTAGACATGGGTTTACTCCTTTTCTTCCTTTGGAAATAATTTCATCCATGATTCAGTTTTGGCAGTAAAACTTCACAAATTGATTATAATTTGAGCAACTGTTAGACTTTACACCTTACCATGCTGAGCTAAAATAACCCCAGATTATTCCTGGAATAAACAGAGTTACAGTGAGAGCCAGCCTACAAAGTGAAAACTGTGTACATGAAAGTAGATATTACTAATGATGTACTTAAAACTTTCAGCCAAGGTAAAGAACTTAATGACACGGGGGTGGCAAAGATGAAGCTAGATAAAAGAATACCTTTTTACAGCATTATATTGGAGTTCTATTTCTTATGTACAACCACTATAGAGCTTTCCTCGCCCTTAGCAGCAGCCGATCAAAAAAGTGCAAAAATGGCAGATGACTAAGGCATCCTTAAAAACAAGCAGCATACCGTGTGCTCGGTGTCTGCATCAGCTAATTAATACAAAAGCTGAAAAACCAGCAGCAGATACATTACATGGCTTGCCTTTATGTAAACTGGATTTGTGTTCAAGCTTAGAGATAAACAGTTCATGATACAAGAAGCTGCCTGTATGTTATCTGTTCATGTGATGTTTTGTTTCTTGAAAGCTTCTCATGAGCAAAAAAAAATAAAAAATAAAAAGTCCTTCCTACAGCTACATTTTTATCATCAAAGACAATGGGAGTGAAGAATTACGGTTTACTCGCCCACACACTGAAGTAAATTTTGTCACCCTGCACCCTGATTGGCTAAAGATTCCAAGGGATAGATATAGTTTCTTTCTCCTTTCATTTGTTTCTTGTGTTTAGGAAAATTGAATACCATCTTTCCTTGGTTTTTTTGGAAACACTCCCAGACCATGGGAATGATTTTTTTTGTATTATTTCTGTTATCCAGATATTTTTTAAATATTAAAGAAGAATCTTTTTCTGGTTTTGCTTTTTGAGGCAGTGAGGAAGAAAGGCATTGAACAAACACATGGCATTGAAGTAATAAAATATCAAGTGAATTTCCTCTATATTTTAAGATTATTATTTTTTCTACATTGGTCACACTCAGCTAAGAAGCATTTAAAGGGATGCAAATTATTAAAAAGGGCTATTACACAAACCACAGCTTCATCTGCCACCCTTCCATCAGACAATCATTTTTCCCCCTCAACCACCACTTTCAAGTTCTATAGCTTAGTCTAAATATTTTAATTTGTTTCTTTCTGGAAGGCATGAAGATAAACCATGCATGAATCAATACATGAATGAATCAGCCTCTGGTCTAGCTTACTGATGTATTCATCATTTATATCCTTGCATAATTTACAGAAACTGAAACTGTATCTGGGCTTTGCATTCAGCTGAATGTGGCTTGTTTACACAGTCCAATAGGTTTCTGTATTCCAAAAAAGCTAATCTGTAGGGATTGCTCAAGCAGGATGAAAACACCTAAAGCTTTGTGCTAAATAGGTGCAGTCAAGAACCAAGGTATCCCAGTGCTTTAAGACAAAGCTTGGTAGGATCACCAGTCTCTTGGCTTCACTACATGGTCTGACTTAATTCAAAGGGATTTTTTGCTCCAAGTAAGGCACTGAGAGACCTCTCACATCCACCTGTTCTGCATCTCCTGGGGTTGTCCCTCAGATAGGCAGGATTCAGTTTCTAGGACCACCACTGCCAAAGTAGTTGGCTTTGGATCTTAAACTCAATTGTCCTCTGTCACCAGCCCTAAAGAGAACAAGATTTGATGCCACAAAAGCAGTCACAGTAACTATTCTGAACATTTTTTTGAAAATTCCCTTATTATCATCATGTTCCTTTTTCCCTTCTGTATCCTCTCTTGACATATATCACAGGAACAAGGACTAATGGGAACACAGATTCCCCCAGAGAGCTCCTGGGGGAATGGTATTCTTCCTCCATTCACTCCCTTTCCTCACAAATACACTGTACAGTTCTCCCAAGCACCAGTGGAAGCAAGGGGCCTCTACAGACTATCTGCCTCCACTGTCTGTCTTAATTTGGATTTCACTGGCCTTTGGTAGGACAACTCTGTTTCTATTGTCTCTCTTGGTTGCATTCTCCCAGGGATATATCTTTTATATTCTGAATTTTAAAAGATTCCAGGGAAGAATTTGTGTCTCTCTGGAGTATTTGTTTGAAGTGCTCAGATTTAGCAGCTACAATTACAAAACAGTAGAAGCCTACAAGTGAGGAAAGACTTTTCTGGATTGGGAAGGATATTTTCACTTTGATTGTTACTGTCAAAGGGGATTTCACAACTATCCACATTACATCTCACCCATGCAGCTGACGTCAGAGCAGCCTTTGCTGCTTGAGTAAAAGGAGACTCAGGGAGATACATTATTCAGTTTTTACAGTGAAGGAACAGAAAATGTATTTTCGGAAGCAGTCGAGAGCTCCACATTTAATAACACCTGTATTTAAAAAGAAATACTGGAGCGTGGCTTTAATGAGTTATTGTTATTCCTAAAGGCACAGATTAAACATTTGGTTCTGTGAAAGTCAGAAATCTCAAAACAGCCGTGTCCCATTAACACAGCACATCAAACATCACGGGCTGATTTTTAGTTCAGCTGAAGGCAGAGGATTTACATCACTGACAACAGCCATGCATATGGTCACATACAGTCAGGAAATGAATAGCTCTGCTTGAACGAAAGTGAGCAAGGGTGCAATAAAAACATATCCTGCAAAGGGATCTGTGAAGGGAAGTGGGAGGAGAACTGAGCTTACATGAGAATAACAAAGCCTGTCTCACTCTAGACCCCACTCCTCTGCAAAACACAGAACAGGAAAGGGCCCAAAGCTCAAAATATTACCAGGGAAATATTTCCAGGCCAGTAACTCAGCTTGCATGGCAGTCTGTACCCAGGGTGCCAAGAGGGCACCGAAAGGTCCTCCTTGTTCTGAGAAGCCTGACTTCTGAGCAGAGCCCAGTCCTGGAGTGCAGGATGCTGATGAATATGTTTGGCTTGTCACTGATGAATAAATTTTGCTTGTCAGTCACCCAGACTAGCAATGGTAACTAAGAAGTCAAGACTGCGTGGTCTGTATCTGATTGTGAAGAAAGAAACTGCATATTTTATTTGGCTAAGTCAAGCACAGTTTTAATATTTGTTTCTGTAACCACAGGTGGATTTTGGAAGCAGTTTAACAACAGTTATGCACAGACAGTCTGGGAGACAGTAGAAGACCATGCACTCTTTTGGTATTTCTGATATTCCTAAAGAGAAACAGAGGGAAAAAAAAAAAAAAAAAAAAAAAAAAAAAAAAAAAAAAAAAAAAAAAAAAAGTGTGAGTCCTTATAGTACACTCTTATAGTACACTATAATGCAGTGAGAAGAAGCATAAATTCTGGTTTGGTTTAGTTTGGTTTGGTGTGTGTCATGTGGTACTTTGCCCTCAGTGACTTCAATTTGTCACCTCAGGCAGAAGAAGCTCCATTGACCTGCCTGGAAAGTGTGTTTCCAGAAAGGAAGTAGTACCAATCAGTCACTAAGGGGTGGAAAAGAAGATATACCTACTCTTGCTTAAAAATTAAACAGCTTTGCATCATGACGCTTTGGTAACTTTGGCTGTTTTAGTGACATAGAATATCTGGTGATAACATGAGCATGCCCCACCTGTTTGCAAGGAGATGTTTGTGTTGTACAGACATATGCCTTGTTGTTATCTTCGGCCACCTCCTTTCCTGCATTGCCTGGTTAGTATTTTATTGATTTTTTTTGCACAATCAGCCTATCCATTCATACAGTAATTAAAATTGAAAGAAGTATTTTATTGTGTGGATATCTGCACTGAGTTGTGACACCTGACCTAGGCAGTGTACATGAACATCTTTTATTCATAAATTTTGTGACCTGGACGTAGAATTCTTTCAAAGTAATTAGCCATCACAGATGAGAACTAAATCAGATTACAATTAAATGAAATAAAAAATAAAATTAATTGTTTCTTCTCTCAGACTGCCATTAAATGGCAAGAGACTTCAGTGTGCTTGGCAGAGTACTCCACTTCCTCTTCTGAATATTCGTGTGAAATGAAAGGTACATTTTGTATTGATGTAGCTACATGACATCTAAAAATAAATACCTTGTGATCTCACCTTCACCCAGAAGTAAATGAGGGCAAAACTAAACTTGAATCTTCAGAGCAATGTAGATAGATGCTGAAGGCATGCAGACAAAAGAGGTGCTGGGGCCACTTGGGCTAATGGTGCTATTTGCAGCACCAGTTCAAAGTGCTCTGAAGTCAATAACTACATAATTTGCCTTGATATGCTTCAAACCTTTGGTTCCTGAGACAAAAGTAAGAATTTGCTTGAATTGATCAGAGAATTTCAGTTTGCACTTGAATTTCAGTAAAGCAAATGGTGTAATCTACATTTTATTTAGGTTATCATAATTTCTTTGTTGACAGTTGAGGAAGGTTTGTTCCTCAGATGTAGATGAGATGTATACTTGTATATTTTTGTTGAAGAAATCAGATGCCAGAGTAGAATTAAGTGCTTGAAGACTGCTGATGGTAAAAGACAAATGGAGGCAAGACACACTGCACACTGCAGCAAAAACAGGCTGGGCATATGAAAAGTTTTTATTGTACCTGCTCAAGAAGAAATCCTTGAAGTAACTTTCAAGAAGCTAAGCCTCACATCTAAACTATTGGCTCACATTAGTCCAGCTTTCTTTGGGACCCTAGATAACTAAGTTAAATGAACATTTGCTTTTCATATTTGGAGTTACTCTTTTTTGTGTGTCACCACACTTGTTGAGCGACCCTACCTGCTGCCTTCCCAAGGGATGCATATCTCTGGCTGCCAGCCCCCGTCAGGGTATGGCATTTCTCAGCTTGGAGCTTTTCTTGCAGAATCTGGAAAGAAGGGAACAGCCAGTCTGAGCCATGAAACGTACTTGTGCTGCTGCTCAGGGCCACACTGCAACAAGGACCCTCTGCCAGGTCTGCTGACTCCACACAGCTCCTGTCTTGCCCAGGTACCCCTGAGCTGCACAGGTAGGACTCCTGGGCCAGCTGGAGCTCCAACCCCCAGTGGTGGCAGCTCCCCAAGGTGGCCGTGACCAAAGTCCTGGATGCAGGAAGGAACAGCCTCCCAGAGCATCTCCCTGCTGTGGGCAATGGTGCCTAGAGCACTTCCCACACCCTGTGGAGAGTACAGCAGACAGTGGTTGTCTAATCTAGCCTCTCTGACCTGGCAACGATGAGGATATGGAGCAGTCACATGGCCACGCCTTTGGCAAAGAGGCTTAAAATCTGCTCCCAACTGTTTCCCAGAGGGTGTTTACTTCCTCCCAGCTGACAGGCATGACTGACTGTACAAACACTCCTTGCCCCTGTGACGACAAAATAAAATAAGCAAACTTTCAGCAGCAATTCCAGTTTATGAGACATTACTCTCAAACACACCAAGAGTGATTATATGTCAGGTAGCTGGGAGATGGTAACAAACAGCTGCGAGATCAAGGACCAGCCAGAGTCACCTCTGCAGTTATGATAAGAACTAGGGTACAAATGAGAACAGACTGGGAAACAGAATTGCCATTAGACTTAACAACAGATGGGCAATTGCTCCCAAATCCCCTCAATATTGAGAAGTGTAAATCAAAGATTTTAACCCCATCTTAAGTAAACAGACTTGGGCTCTTCCAGGCAGGGAGCCTCAGGTATGAATTCAGAGAGCAGCAAAACAGGGACCCACCCTGAGCAAAGGTCCTACAGGGTAGGATGCAGCAGCATCTGTCTGAGGCTCATTCTCCTCAGCAGGTCCTTTGCCTACATGAATTATGAACCCTGGCTGGAGAATCAGGGGAAAAAATGAGGCAATGGGCTAGCCGTGAAAAAGGGATCACAAAACCTGAAAATGGGAAAAAAACAAAAGAACAGAAAAGGGAAGACCAGTGGAATGTGAAAAAGAAAATTGTCCAGAAGAAGAAATACTGGTGATTGTCAGAGGAGGGACATCTCACTCCTGCCAACCCATTCCCCACAGGAGGTGGGAGTGCTGCAGGAAGGAGCAGGGTGACTCTGACCACCACATCCCACCCCTGAGCCAGGACTGAAGAAAGGGCTGTGCTGGACCATGATGGATGACTGACTGCATGGCGTGAAGTGCTGGTGCCTGGGTGAGACAGAAAGCCAAAGCCCTCTGTAGTGTCTATGCATCAAAGCTCTTCCCATTTTCACTTCAGCAGAGCAGGATGTGCAACCTGTTTTTCTGCCCAAATTTTAACCAGGTCATTTATTTTTTCCCCTTCAATGTACACAGTGTTCTGCTTTGTGGTGGCATTTCATGCTGCTGAGTGTCCTTAAACACTATGCTGTTGTTCTCTGTGATAGAAGTCATGGTTGAGAAAAATAATTTTAGCAAAACCAACCATTTTTTCAGTAATATTTTGGTTGAAAATTCTTATCTACCCTTACAGATCTATTACCTATGTCTCAGCTTCCATTTGTCAGTAAGACTTACCGTAATCTTTTACTGTAATCTCCAGTGAAGCTCTGCTATGCATAAATCAAATCAAGAGAAGCTTTTATTGATGTGAAATGTAACAGAGAGACCACTTCCTGGGCCATATATCCTAATCAAATGGATTTTCCTTTAAAATTTCCAGCATAATTTAGAGTTTTCACATGTTACTCTGCTTCAAAAATTGTTGTCATGCATGACCAAACTCCACTATGCTTTCAAAATGGTCGCCGTGTTGAAAGGAATACGGAAAACCAACACCAGAGGTAATTCAGCTGCAGATCATTCTCCCTTGTGGGAAAAACTGGGTTTTGGCCAGCAGGACTAGTCATCCATCTCTGCAATAAAATGCAAAGCAGCACATAAATGTATTTGCAGGACTTTGTGCAACCAGTTCCACTTTATTGCAGCTGTTGGTAGTCTGGTGTTCTCAGACCTGTTACTCCACATTTATTAACTACCAATTCACAGGCCAGATCTTTAGCTGGCTTACATGTGGACTGCTCTGTTGAGGTTGCTCCCCTGTACTACACTAGTTGCAATCCAGCCATAATATACTGCTCATTTCCTAATGCTTCCACACTTATAAATAAGGTATTTGGAACAGAGAAGAGCACTCTAATGTTTTGCTTAGAAAGAAAAATACTGTCTTTTTATTTGACATGAGTGCATGAGAAGGGCAGGGATTGAGGACAGGTAGTCACCAGTGGGAAATATGGTGTTTGATTCTCTTGCATCTGTGCATAACTGATCCAAGGATTTTAGGTTTTTAAACTTAAAGTACTACTCAGCACTGACAAAAGCTCCCTGACAAAAAGGGATTGATTCAGAGCTGCAGAAACAAGACATATCAAATTCCTTTAGGTGTCCTCCCTTGAAAGAAAACACCTATTATGGGATACTGAGATTGACAAATTAACAAAATATCTAATTGAAGAAGATGCTTTTGAACCAGAAGACCTTAGTTGTCCATCTGAGGTCATGGACAGCCTTATCACCCAGCCCTCCCAATGCAGGAATGAGCCACACAGACACCTCGCATGAGTCAGTCCTGGATGACTCTGCTTGTGACTTCAGGTTGAATTTTCACAAACACACCAGTGGGTATTCCCTGTGGGGCTGACCACTGGTACTCCTTGGCCGAGTTGGGGTGGCAGAGCAGGGCTGGAGAGCCCCGATGGGCCAGCCTCAGTGCCCGTGAAACAGCACCAGAGATGCTGGCTGTGCACAGAGGCAGCGGAGGGGCTGCCTGCCAGAGGGCTCTGATGCAGTCAGAAAGGCCCTCAGCAGGAATCCTCAGCAACAAGCAAGGGCTGCCTATGCTCCCAGCAAAAGAAAAGGAAGAAAAATTAATGCAGCTGTAATTGTTTTGGTTTTAAAATACGTGTCATTAAATGCAAATTTAATTAGGCTTTCTTTTTCCCCCCAAAGAAATCAGTTTTTAAATAAGCCACAGTCTTCCCCCCCATCACAGTGGTGCCAGATCATTTGTCACAGACTGTGCTGGTCAGCTGGTACAGTTCCAGCCTCATGCATTCTACTCTACCTCACTTTTTGGGATGCCCTGTAGATCAGATATCAGGAAATGAGCTTAACAGTATTTCTGGGCTTTGCACCAAGTCAGTGGTTTCTTAATGTTTGAGCCATGCCAGTGTGTGCTGAAAGGTTCTGTACCTTCTTTGAAAGAAACTTCATCATAAATTCAATTAGAACGAAAAATGAACCATGGCATAGTATTTTATAATCATCTGCAAAGACCCTTTGGTTACAAACCAAACACTGAGCTTCTTTGCAGGAGAATGTAAGTGGTATGAGCAAATACAGATACCTCCATGGCTCCTGTTGCCACTTCCTCTCCAGCTCTGGAGGAGGCAAGAATGCAAATTCCTCCACTCTCCCATTTGCTGGGTGATAACAGCACCGATGAGAGCAGTGTTGACAAGGCAGGGCCATTTGTCAGTCTCTTGCCTGACCTCATTCAGAGGTCTGCTAGAGTGGAACCTGATGTCACCAGGCTCTGTCACCTGCCCACAGGGGCTGCCAGCTCAGGACCTCTGCAGACCCTCCAACACTCTCCAGAGGGGCAGAGTTCTTTCCATGCGCCAGACATATAAATTTGGGTTGAATTTGGGTCACCCAAGAATGGGTTGCCTTCAGCATCATTTCATCCCACATCAATCCCACCCAGTCTTCACTTTCCTGGGGTAGGAAGCCCACCATCCTTGGTTAGCTGAAAGGAACTGAGGTCCATGTGCTGCTGCTTACATGGTCTCACCTCTCACAGGGTGCAGATCAAATGTGGTCATCAGGGATCTGTGAAAAGTAAATTAAACTAAAGGAGAAAATGCAGGTGGACCTACAAGTGCCATCAAGGTATATGGCAATACCTGATCCTTCTCATCATAAAACCCCTTTTTTTCAGCTGGCTAGAAATTTGTCAGGCTCTGGGACAGGCAAGAGGAAGTTTCTGATGCTATTTGTCTCCCCACATCTGAATCTTTTATTTAATTATTTGATAGAGTTTCAGCAAAATGCTTTAGCCATTTCCAAGAATGAAACTGGGGGCAGGGGAAAGAGAGAGAAATGTTGTCAAGGCAACAGTAATCCCATTATTTTTTAACTTCTGAGTGCCTAAGCAGGCAACCTCTGCCTTCTTCTTATGCCATTTTTATACATAACAGTAATAATGGTGGAGACAATTATTCTCATCTCTTTTAAGAAAAGAGCATGCCAGGGTAGTAAAGGAACAATAACACATGCATTTGCAAACCAAACAAGCTGGCACCTGCATATTGTGCTGCATCTGCTGCTGCTATTTTGAAAGCAGGCTTTCAGGACCTAAATAACCTGTTAGCAATATCTCTTTAAATTGCCCTCTACCAGGACAAGATCAAGACGCTCATTTCCCTGGCCTGAAGTGCAGCTGACAGCCTCCACGTGTTTGGGGCATATGTTAGTGTTCAGTAATCATTTCCCTCCAGATTTTATGGCTCATTGTCATTTCTCACACAACAAAATGCTTTAAATGTGGAGAAGGGCTCTGCTTTATGATTTAAGGAATGTCCCTGGAGAGAGGATTTTAATTTCTGCATGATGGGGGAGACTTTTAAGTCATATTGCATCAGTTACTATTTGTCAGATAAGATGTGTTCTTATTATGAACTAAGCCTACAGCTCATTTGTAAACTGCACTATGTGAAAGGAAAACAACAACAACAACAAAGAAAATAAAGCCCCCAAAACAACTGGCCTTTCAGGAGTCCTGCTGTGTTTTCATGTTTTCCTTTCACTCTCCTAGAGCGAGTAAAGTTAGTCAAAAATTTCAAGGGTTTGGTTTGGAGTTTGGGGGTTTTTTTGGATTGGAAAAATAGGAGTCTGTCAACACTGGAAGGATGCACAAGAATGTAGATCAGATATTGTTTGAGGAAAAAACCAAGTATTGTGGAAAGTGACAATAACAATTGAATAGATCATTTTGTGTGTTCACTTAGAAAATATTTTACTTCCAATTTTTTTTTTATATTTGTTTAATTTTTTTGAGTTATTTCTGGTATTTTAATACCATTCCTCCACATTTTTGCATTTTCACACTGGAAAATATTGAGGCAAAAATTCCTAGCAAACAGACTACTGAACTACAGCAAATGAAACTTAATTCTCTGCAGGTTTTTGCCTCTAAACCTCTGGCCTCTATGTCAAGCCATTTTATTTCTGCTTCTCCATTCCCCAGGCCATGAAACAGGAATGATGCATGATCTCACTGATTAGGTGAATTGTTATCTATTGCAAAGGCATTGTGGAGAAACTGGGGTATACTATTTGTATGTTATATATAAAATATATAGTATTTTATATTTAACTTATGTATTTTATGTATAACATATATTTTATATGTAAGTGTTTACCTGTGCATAAGAAATCGGATAGGTATGGGAAGATACCAGACAAGTTATAGGAGATGTCAATTGCATTGATTTTGTTCTTATTCAGATTGAATTATCTCCAAAATCGGGACTCTTTCCACTGCAAAGAAGCCTTCCCTGGCTTCTGCCCATGTTTTGCAGCACTCAGCAGGGCCTGTGTGTGTGATTTGCCCTGGGTATTACCCTGCTGTGCTCCTCCCACAGCAGCAGAGCTTGTCATCTCTCTGCTATAGGAAGCTGAGCTCCCAATTCATTTTCAAGTATGTTCTGACAATCCATGCAGCTTTGTACCTTGTTAATAGGTGCATAGGTACTGAATCCAATCCAGCAATGTACACCAATTAAGTAACTGCACTTGGAGATCAAATGTGACATTTTAAAAAAATCGCAGCAAAACCTGTTACAGCAAAACATCAATCAAAATATTAACAGTGTTATGAAAAATTTCTGAGAATATCAGGGACAATTTTTCTACTGCAACAGCAACAAAAACAAAGCCACAGCAGGAAGAGGAAAATAAACTTGTTAAATAACAGTCAAATCAATCGGTGTGAAAAATCTTTCGAGAAGTTATGGGCTGCAAAGGAGTACGTGTGCATACACCACACCAGCACAGAGATACAGGATGTTATCAACACAATGCAAACCTTCACTCAGCTGTCATTAAACCACAGGCTCTGCTTGTCTTGGGGTTTTAAACTAATTTTGAGAGGCATTTCATGGAATCAGCTGTTCTGCTTGCTGTATAACTTACACCACCTGCTTTCCACCTGACAGGATAAACTAAGCCACTTCTTGTCATGTGGCAGCACTGAAGAAGCAAAGGCACACGTGCCTTCTCCTCCTCCCCAGCCCTCTCAAAAACAGGGTGTTTCCCTAGTGCACTGAGGGCTTAGACCCCACACCTGAAAATGCTTAAATATGTATTGAATTTTACCATTGAATTTCATAGTTTGACCTAGTGCAGAGTTTAACCCTGCCTGTAATTCTAAAAATGCCAGGATTCCCACCATGAGGAAACCATGTTCTTGTGCTTTTGAAGGAGTAGGAATAGGGTTCTAAGCCAACAGATGTACACGATATTCCCACTAACCATGCATTGATCAAACCCTCTGTTCCAAATAATAATAATTAAGTACTCTGTATTCCCAAGTGGTACAGGCAAGGTCAAGAGAGTTCATGCACTTATAAAATGGTCAGTACCGAATTTACCCAATGCTAGACTTAAAAAACAAACATGGATGTTCTATATCTGTCATTTTAATTACTACCATAGCACTGGCATGGTGGAGAAATCCACAGCTGTGAAACAGCAGCTGGTAGTTGCCCTGTTCCTACTCATAGTTTTTAGCTCTTCCAGAGAAAGGAAGAAATATAAAATTTCTTTGCAAAGAGTGATTTATGTCTTGTGATAGACCCACACACATATGCAGTGACATCTCTTTAATTAAGGAGACTCTGAGGGTCTGACACAAGGAAGTCAGAGGTCTTTCAAAATGAGACAGTAACCAAAACCAGAAATGGGTTACAGATGTCCTCTCTCACAGCCTTCCTTAGAACATTAGGACATAGTTTAAACAACAAAAAGCAGCAAGTGTGGCAGCAGCAAGTAAGCATTAAATGGGTTTGATGAGTTGGGCTCCCCAGGAATCCTGTGCAGTTTTTGGTCTGGTAAGCATTTGCACCGTGCTGAAACGCCCCAGAGTTGCTCTCTTCTTAGCTCTGCAATGTCTCTGACCTTTCCATATCAATTCTTGCGCAACATGGACAGCACGAGAGATTTAACCAGGCAGGATAAATGCCAATATACATGATTGCAGTCACGTCATCTGTCTTGGATGCTTTTGCTCAGGGATTGCTCCATCCTCATTTGCTGCATAGTGAATGAGTGACACTTTTGCAGATTTAACCTTTGCTTTGTGTTACTTCTCATTTCTCTGAGTCACAAGGAGTTTATTCTCTGTTCTTGGGTTCACTTGCAAAGAGCATAATTTCCTTTCTCTGCCACAAAACATGCACACGCAGCGTAGAGACATGAGAAAGACTCTTATGGTTTGTGCTTGGGTGATTTCAAGAGATCAAGCTGCTAAAAGGAGCAGCATCTCTGTCTTGTTTACATTCCTGCTAAGCAGGTACAGGCAGGGCACAGGTCCATATGTGTCTACCAGGGCACCACTGTGCACACACAAAAACCCCTCTAGAAACTGAAGCTCTGCCAAAGGGAAACTCAAGGGTCTTTTCAGTGTCCAAGGTGGGGATTAACACTTGCAATTGTGTGCAGCTTTTAATTTCCTTGGGGCAGCATTTATCATTCCATAGAGGCATAGTTCTATGGTTTATTTTGCTTCTAGCTACTCATCATTCCTCTCATAAAAAGTGATGTAGAATATTATCTTGATATGCTCTTGCTGCTTTACAGGTCACACTTTATCAGCAATGCCTTGTCTAGTCTGAGGACACTTTCAAAGCATTAGTCAAAAAGGACTTTTTCACACTTTTGTACATCTGATAACAAAACAGATTTATTCAGAGACTGAATATAAGGACTTGTGGAAAATCAGGACTCTTAAGGCATTGTTCACACTACACATTAGATTTAGACAGAACTGTGAAATCCCAAATAAGTGGGCATTTTTGAACATATTAGCAATTTTTAAAGTTTTTCTAGGGAGGTTTTTCAATGCCAGATACTTTAAAAGTGACTTTTTCCCACCAATGGATCAATGGGGACACATGCAGTAAGTTTAAAAAGAACTCTGGTCCTCTCTATCCTTGTGCATAAAGATCTCCCTACATATAAATTTTCACAAACTCATTTGTGGAGTGATTTGGAATCCATTACAGGAAAGTGTCCCTCAAAATTGAGATGCTGTAATATTTTGTTAGCTATGAATCATCACTCCTCCCCTCCACCAAAAGTATTCAAAGCCAGATGTTGCTTTCTATCTTGAAGACTGTGTATTTTCCCCCAGATCAGCCCTCTGTGGATCAGAGAAACTTGCCATGGTCCAACCCTCTAAGTTCCATATGTAGACACAAAGACGTGAGTGAGATGGGCCCTGTCTTCTCTCCAGAAAGGCCAGAGATTGACATGCTGCTGGTGTTCACAAGCAGGATTTTGCACTGCACCCACACAAACAGCACCCAGGGCCTAAGGTGCAGTTAATAAAAAGGGATTTTTGAGCCAGGACAATGAATTCCACTTGAAGCCCCTGTCTTTATGGCTCCTCATCCCTTCCCTGGCCATGCACACTCGATTGCTCCACACATGCAGCATGCTCTTTGCTGCAGATGCTAAACGGGGGGGATGCACTTTGGATGGCATTGCTGAGGGCCAAACATTTCCATGTCCCCAGCTGCAGAGGGACAAGCCATCTCTGACTTGTGGGCAGCGTGTGCCAAGAGTATGGACTTCACTGCTGGGGAAGGGAGAGATAGGGAGAGCCAGTTCCATCCAGCAGGGAGGAAAAGTAAACAAACAAAGAGAGAAGGAAACGGGGGATCTTGGCAAACTGCAGACATCTTATCTAACAGGTTCAACACCACCAGTTTGGCACATTGCCACAGACATTTCTTCCAGTGGCTCCCAGTGTCACATGGCCCAGAATGCCTGCCTTCTCCTACCTCATTGCCACATGCCTACATTGCCATGGCACTTTAAAAAGAGCCAGCTGCATCTGTGCAATTCTTGTGAACCCCTGCTCAGTGCCAACATGTTAATTCTCTTGGAAATGTTTGCGACATTTGAATCTAATTGGTCTTGGCGAGGAGGGACAGACACATTATTGCTATTCTGTCTGCAGCTTGCATTGCAGTGACTGGTTCAAACTTCTAGGGTTTAACTGGGAAAGGGAATGAGGGACAAACATACTGAAGCTGTAACAGTTTCCAGTGATGCAATTTTGTTTGCATAAAGCCTGCACCTAAAGCTGCACTCTGACCTTTGCTTTTCAACTGCTTGAAATTTTACACAGTCCTCACCAAGAACATTATTTTTCAAACAGTAATTTCAGTAACCAGAGGGTCATGATTTCTGCTGTTACATATTCACATCTAAGTTGAGATCCTGTAGCAATCTCCACTGAAGTGGAAAGCTGCATGCAAGTGGGGAAGTGATGCCTAGATTACCTTCCTAAACCTATGCATAAAATCTAGGAAATGAGTTCAGAAATTGCAAGCCGTGGTCCAGTCCTTGTACCCACACAGTGGTCATGAATCATTTGGCCAAACGACAAACCTAAAGAGAAAAGAACACTTCTGAGAAACAACGAAAACCAAGCTCAGAAAGGCAAACAAACCTCAGTGCTGTAAAAACCTTCCGTAGATGTGGAATGAGCACCTGTATATAGCCAGGATTAAATAGACCCTAGAAAGAATTTTTGTCTCTGAGCCAGAGCCCCCCAGTGAATTCTATGAACAAAGCCTCACAATACTGTGGGCAGCAACAGAACATCCTTGGCAGCTTCAGCTGTGCCAGAGACAACTGTGCCTGCTCCCTTTGCAAAGCAAGGCAGGAAGACTGGGGAGAAGTCTCTCAGAAGCAGGTACAGCCATCCCCTGTCCTCCTGGCAGCAGTGGGAGTAGCAAGCTGACTCTCCACAGCAACCCCGCCTGCCTCCATTCCATGTTCATTTTGCCTCTAACATTACTTTCTGTCAGGAAGCAAAATTTTTGCAATCCTATTATTATATTTTGGACATCGCTGCCAGGAGGACTAGAGGTGGCTTTGCAAAGCCCCAGTGAAATTCCAAGGCAAGACATAAGTCTGAGATTTCTGTTAGCTTTGACTCAGGGATGAATCTATCTGAAACATCCAGATGGCCACTTCCTGCATTCATTAGATCTACTGCAGTTTAAGATGGCATGTCCAAAGATATGTCTCCAAGTAGATGCTGTCCAAACAGAAAATTAGTTCATGCCCAAGAAGAGACCTTATCACACTACCTCTATGTGACATGAAAAGCATTCTGTGCCTGGAAAGCAATGGGCTGCAGCAGATGCCCCACTTCAACCCAGAGACCTTTCCTCTGAGGCCTCTCTCTTGCGTTCCTTCAAGAATGGCAGATTTATCTCCTCAGTGTGCCGGCCCCTGGCAGACCTACCTAGTAAATATGCAACACATAGTGTGACACTTTGACAGCTGCTCTGCATGGACATACCTTAGAGTCCTGCTACTGGTCTCCTTTTCAGCAGCAGCAGGGAAGCCTGAAGAACAGTTTCAATAATGTTGGTGGAAACGAGCTCTGCTGAGAGCCTCTAGAAGGGCTCTACTTCCCCACACCACTGACAGAGTAACCATGCCTACTGATCTGTCAACATTTAATATATTACCAAAAACACAAATGATTTAGTGGTTTATTTAGCAGCAACTGAAACAACGAAAAACCCCAAAACAAACAAACAAAAAAACCCAGCAAAACAGAAAGAACATTCTAGTGGTGTGTAGACCACTTAATTTTAATTCATAGGTCGCCAGCTGTCTTCCACTAGAGGAGTGAATACTTTGAGAAATTTCATATATGAAGGTCTAGCCTTTACAAACATGACTTTTATCTTTGGGACAGCTTTGGGTCAGAAATGGGAAACAATTTATTTTGAACTTACTTTCTCATATATTTCTTTACCATATAGACATAGACCATAAACTACAACTTCTGCATCAGCGAACCAGAGTACGTAAGGATATCTGCGTCTGGGAGTAAGAACATGAGGATTCATAGCTCAGAGTTTCTGCTGCAAGAGAAAAGGTTGAATAGTAGCTGTCACCAGGCTGGAAATAGAAAGTTGCAAATTCAAGGGTCTTTGGCAAAAGTCTGAAAAAACATAGCAATTGTTAAGAATCCAGGTCAACTGCACTAGTAGCTCACTGCCTTGCCTTAGCTGGTTTCTGTCAGCAAACCCACATGCATCTCACCTGAAATGAGCTTAGTGTTCCCCCCATATATGCGAACAAACACACAGAGTTGCCAACAAGACAACCATAATATTTACCTGGCAAAATGCACAACAACTGGCAGGAGATACCTGGCTCCTGCTTGAAAGATAAATGGCAAACCACCAACATCCCTCATGCCCAGCTTCATGCATCTTTGTTTATTATTTATTATTTGTGGGGCAGCACAGAGAAAATTCTACAATGATCGTCCTCCACAGTGTGCATGAGAGGAAAAAAATGGAAATGACCGTGTGCACCTCCTGCATGAAAAAGAGCCTGTGAGCAAACAATTCACACTCTAGAAGCTCTTGTGCTGCCTACAGGACTCACACAATAGGATAGTGTGAATTTCTTTGTCCAGAAACAAAGAATTATTGTCTCTTTTGACAATTTTGACAGTGTGAAATTCAAGGATAAAGGTCTGGAAATGCTATCAGGAGACATATTTGAGCAATGAAGATTCCAACAGGAGCTTATGTGCTGGGCTTCTTCATTCTTTAAGCTCCACTCTTCATCTCATGTCAAGGGTAGGCAACAACCTTCCAGCAAGATGCTTTGAGACTCAGAGAGATGAGACTAGATGGCTTTTACAAAAGGTGGCAAATGAAAACTAAGGACTTACAGAGTACTGTTAACCTACTAAAATTGGGACAGATACATGAAATGTTAAAAGAGAAGAGGAAGGAAAATACCCCACAAGGACTTGTCTACTCATACAGGTTACACTTTTATCTGTATTTTATGGACACATATGGTGTTGTGACACTTCTTTCCTTTTGTTTGGATGGTTTGTGTATCACTCGCTATTGTTTCAAAACAATGGTGAGAAAATGGGGGGAAATATGTTGCTAGTAAAAATTTCTAAGCGTTTCCAGGAATGTTCACCTTTCCTGGAGGGAAAAGTTCCAGCCACTATTTCAGTAACCCATCCTGTCACACTGCCAGCTTTTTTGCTCTCATTTTTAGGAAAGCATTGTACAACAAGCACTAAAATCCTCTGCAGCACAGGGAGCAGCTGTACAGCATAAAACTGCAACAAGTGCCTACAGAGTCAGAGCACTGGCCCATGCTGCATGGTATTCTTTTTCAACAATGAGGAAACAGATGTGACTGGGAAGTGCACGTGAGCAAGGACAAATTCTTCACTCCTTTACCCTTGCTGGGGATGCTAGAGGGCACCTCCTTGCCTATTACCTCTAGTATTCACAGATGTGTCTTACTCCTTTCTGATCTGCTGGCAACATCTGCTGCAAGTTCCAGAAGTTTGATGCCCAATGAAAAAAGAAATCTTTCCTTTTACTAACTTTAAGTTGATCTTCTGCTAATTTGATCAAGTAGCATAGGCCTACAGTTCCTCACTCAATGTATGCATTATCTTAATTTTATCACAAAGCCTTCCGTTTTCCAAACTAAACAATCCCAGACATTTAATCTCTTCTCTTAAGGCATCTGTTCTAACCTCTTGAACATTGTAGCTGTCCCTTTTTCCCCTTGACTAAATCCTCCTTGATGAGAGACCAGGATTTCAGACAATACTCAAGATGAAGGCACATGAGATTTCAAACAGCAGAAAATGAAGCATCTCCTGTTTTCAACATCCTTCCTGATGGTGCCCAACATGTTTTGGGCTTATTTGTCCATGCTGCACTCTGAGCTGATTTTGGCAATAGCAACTCTAAGATCTTTTTCCTGTTGTAATTACCTCTGTCTAGGTCAGCGTCATGTAGGCATGATTTAGATTATTAAATTACTAGTGCAAATACAGAACTCAAGCATATTTTGATATCTTGTCTAAAATTAAAATGCAAACCAGACCTTTTTCCAGTCCTTGTAATATGAATTTATTGCATGCTTTGACAACTTTTACAGACTAAAATCTAGTAACAGTTTTCAGGGGAAAAAGTTTACAAAGTGTCTTAGAAAACTTAATTTTGCAGCATATTCTTGGTTGTCTGAAGCACAGCACCTTACCTTAAAAAAAGCCTGCTCACTTTTCAAGACTAAAATTTAGATCAGACTTCCTTCTAAGCTTGGATAACACTTGTGTTTTTATGTCTATTTGTATAAAGATTATAAATTGATTATAAAATTAAATTTATTAATTTGTTGATTGCATTAGGCATTGCACATTTGTAATTCATGATCTGTCACCCCACACAATATATAAATAAGTTATGTACCATATAACTGCTTCCAAAGATATTCCATCCAAATGTTGGACGTCATATCTAAGTTTGGCAGATAATTTTAAAGGATAAGGGCAAAACCAAAGCAATGCATAGGATGAAATGTCCTCATGTGCTGAAGATTGCTGTCAATGTAAAATAGATACCACTTTTAACTCTGGTATTGGAGAAAAATCCAGCAACTGTAAAGTGGAGTTATATATTTGTTTTGCAGACATTTTTAGCAGTTCCCTGGACTACTTCATATGCGTATGGAGATCACCTGCCATAGATGACTGCTTTTGCTCTACGTGGACTTGACTGTTTTGCTAAATCTGCTCCTTGTTTTCAGTCAGGATGTTTTGGAAGTGGATTAGACAGCAGTCCCAACGATTGCTACGTAAACAGCCTTTGCCAGACAGAGGAACTGATGCTTGTGGATTTGTGCCAAAAACAATTGACCTGGTTATCCTGACTGGGTAAATACCAGTATATCACTTGTAAGGGTCTGAGAGAAGTGTATTTGTGCCTGGTTCTAAAATTCTGTTCACTGATACTTTTGCTAAAGAGAATGAAAAATAAACACACAGAATACTCACAGGAAAAAAAAAAAACCCATACCACACCACACCACTAAATGCTTTTTTTACAGTGTGTACACTGCTGGAATATTCTTGGTCCTTGCCTCTTTATATGACTTCAGTCTACTGAAACCTGCATGAGATAAAGTTATCTGTTTGAAAGTGCTATACAGTCTGGAAAGAAGATTACCAACTTTAAATCAGCACAGTACTGTTTCATAGCCCCAAAAAGAAACACCTAATCATTTTAGGTTTGTTATTTCCTTTCCTACCTCCTTCTCATGTAACAGCTTGCCTGCTACCTTCCCCACTGAGACGCTGAGAAAGCCCAAGAAATGTAAACAAAATCATCTTGCAGGGAAATCTTTTTCCCTTGCCTGTGCTGGGACCTTGGACCTTTGCTGTTTCAATACTCAATGCTCTATGTCCAGCAGAGAACATTTGCCAGCTCTCATACCAGAGGACTGTGTCTTTTCACACAAATATAACAGTGAGAAAAAAGACAAAACATGGTGAGATGGTGTCTCCTAGCTTGGTTTATAAGTCTGCCTGGACCAGCAGGTCTGTGCTTTGCCCCTTCCAGTGGCTCAGACAAGGCCACTCATTGCCTGTCTACTGTGTAAACAGTACAAGTTTTGGCTTCTGTTGGGTAAAGGTAAAGAGAAACTCTACCAGAATATCCTGAAAATCCATTTGAAAAATCCCATATTTGGGAACAATGCAGACAATTCCATTGCCAAGATAATGCCTGCTGAAGGAATATGCTTCACCTCAAGTACAAAGCTGTACAAGTGTCTCTGTTGGGTAAGTTTGCTGCCGAAAGGGTTGGATGTGAGGGTGACAAGGAGATAGAACTATAAAATCACAAAATCACCAAATTGTTTATGTTGGAAAATACCTTAGAACCAGCAAGGACAACTGTTAAACTCACACTGCCAAGTGCACCAATAAATCACATCGCTAAGCACCACATCTACCACAGATGTACTACCAGAGATGGCAACTCAGCCACTTCCCTGGGCAGCCTGTTCCAATGCTTGACAACCCTTTTGGTGAAGAGATTTTTCCTAATGTCCAATCCAGATCCAGATCTCCTCTGCAAGTTGAGGCCTTTTCTTCTCATTCTGTTCCTTGTCCTTTGCAAGAAGAGACTGACACCCACCTGGCTACAACCTCTTTTCAGATAATTGCAGAGAGGGATAAGGCCTGTCCTGATTCTCCCCTTCTCCAGGATAAACACTCCCAGCTCCCTCATCCACTCCTCATAGGATTTGTGGTCTACATCTTCATCAGATCATTCTGATTCCCCCACCTCTTAACATGGACGGAGGATTTCAGCAGGGGTCTCCAGTGGTTTTATCCAATCCAGCAGAGTCTGTGGGGATACCTTTGTGGTGAGAGGAAAGTGCAGCCCTTTTAAGTTAGGATGCGATGCTGCTGGGAATCCAGAAGGTCGTGTGCTATAACTGGAAACAAATTTCAAATGCAGACTGATTCTTGTTTGATGTTTTCAGACATGTCAGCTTAAAGCTAATCAAGCAAAGTCATTTTTTTTAGTCCTATGAGTTTTGAGCTAATGTGTTTTGCTGGCTAAAGGATTTGATATTAGCCCTACTGTAAACAGCCAAGAAATCTGAGATATCTTTTGTCTCCTTGATTCATGGAGAGACCTGTAGCATTTGAAGCCTAACAATCTGTACAGAAACTTGACTTGACTGAGATAAAATAATGTTTTATTTATCAAAAATGAACTAGCTGTCAAAGAGTTGAGTAAAGTTGAAGAGTTAAAGAAAAGCTGTGCTAGAAGAAAGGCAAAGAACAAAATGTAAATGCCATTCTCTTGTGTAAGAAGAGAATATGTGACTTTTCCTGATTTCTGTATCATCTGATGAGAAGCAGCCAGCCTCAGTGTTGCTTTCATAACAACGTCAATCCCATTGATTCTGCTGGGAGCAACTCTGAGCGCAAATGCCCTGAAACAACACTATGTGCACTTTATTCCCACTCAGAACCTGGGACAAATAGTTCCCCCAGTACTAGCAGGAGAACTTGCATGAGTGAAGGCAAAAACATTTTTCTGGATACTCACATACTTCAAATGAGTTTTTTCCCCACATCTATATGTATAGAAACATAAAGCTCCTCCCTCTTTCCCAGGAAATTAGCATCTGAGTCCAACGCTTTCCACTTTCTCAGTTTTCAGGATGAACTAAAATCCAGGTACAGTCATAGACCATCAACTGGCAATTTCCAGAGCAGTGCAGACGTTCAGACCCTCACAGCACTCTTTCTAACACATCATCACTGCCCCTGAGCACAGACCTACCAAATCAGCCCAGCATCGCTCTCTGTAGCTGCACACTTAGCGGGGGGGGGAAGGAGGAGGGCTGAGCAGACTGTACCAATAAAAAAATCCTGATATATGCATCTCTCTTGGACTATGATGGGAAGGATATTTGTCTCTTCTGAGCTCAGGGATGTCTTTGTCCTGAATTTAAAATTTAGAAAACATAATATCAGATCAGTTTAAGGAAACAGTTCAAATTTTAAATGTCACATGCATTTTAAACATCATGAAGGTCCATCTGCTATTCCCCTCTCTGCCCAGCCCCGAGCTAACATCTGAGAGTGATTTCTATGGATTACATCATGCCAGGTTATCTGGTTATTACTGTTCCAGTTGATGTTTTACTGTCAGACTGCTAACTGTCAGCTTATGTTTCTACCCTGCACAACAATGAAAGCAGACAGTTTGTGGAGAATAAACCACTGAGAAGGGCACTGTTAGGAAAATATCTGAGTAAACATAACGTATCTCAACAGTTCCTGACTGAAAGTTGATTTTTAAAAATCTTACAGGTGTGAGGAGACACAAGTAAAATGCTGGAGCTATCCATTTATTATTATTCCAGTCTGCAGGTAGAAGTGTTGGCCAGAAAATATCATCTGATAGGGAAAAGTCTGTGAGTCAAAGAATAGGTCTAAAAAGCACTGACCCCCTCCTGACTAGTCAAGTCCTGCTTCATCCAAGGAAATTTTGGAAGGGGTTGAAAAAGTAACTGCTACATGTGCTGGTCCAGGGCAAAGAGAAATAAATATTTCTCCTCGGTGAGAACTCAGATAAGGGGTACTTCCAAGAGGAAATGGTGAGTATTCGTTCTGCAGCCAAATAGAAAAACAGGCTTTAAGCAGCCTGTCCCCTTCTGAGCAACAGCATTTCCAGGAAAATGGTGGACTTCTGACACGAAGGTGTGCAGCAGATGATTTTGTGTAGTTAAACATTAACTATCTTCTTTTGGGCAAATCATCCCTTCCCTCCTCCTTTTCCCTTCTACCACCAGCACCTGCCTTGTCAGGGTTTGAGAGCAAAGGGCAGCCCCTCAGCAGGCACAGCTGTTGCCAAGGAGAGACAGAGCACAGCTGCCCCACTCCCAGCCATGCTGCAGAGCCCTGCAGATGGGGAGACACAGCACAGCCCCAGGGGCAGCACAGCCAGGTCACACACGCTGGAGACACCTCTTGTCAACATCATGGGTCATGGATTAATTCAGTTCCAGCTCTAAAACTGAGCCAAAATAATTCATTCAGAAAGATACCTGCATAGCAGTGTGAGTATTACAACAGTCCAAAAGAAGAGAAAATTGCTAGTCACAGAGAGAAGGAATTAAAGGGGAAAGGAATGAGAATATGGGAATCTTAGATTAGCCTTGCTCCCTCCCTTCTCAGTCTCCTGCTGCTTCTGAGCGTCCCTAGTCCCAGCTCCAGCTTAGATGGTACCCTGCAACCTTCTTTCTCTAGATGGTGGTTTCCTGCTGCAGGAATTTACAGTTCCCCTTTGACTTCACCAAAATAAATTACCTCTTGTCCTTCATCTGTCTTTTCAACAAAACAGAAGAGTTATAATCTTGTGAGTATTTTGCTCTACAAAATGGTAGATAGAAATGCTGCCCTTTCTTTGGGTTATTTTATCTCCCATGCCACATAAATAGCAGAAAGAGGAAAGCCCAGAAACTCACCAAAAGCATAGCAGAGTTCTCCTCTTCACCATCTGTTGTGCTCTGCAGTGAGATGGCAGCTGCTGCCCCACTGCCCCAGAGAACAAACCCTCTTGGTATGGGGAACTGCCATAAGGGGTCTGAAACAGCTTATTCCACCCCAAGTGTATGATCCCACTTTTTTGTATGTGGAGGTTGGTTTTATTTTAATTTCATGGTCTCACAATCCACAACTTTAAGCTTCATCTTCACATTCAGATAACCCCTCAGATCCTTTTCATTAAATTTGCTGTTAGATTATAAAATTTACACACTTTCTTCTCATTCGGTTTTATTAGTCACTCCATGCCTCCAGTTTTATCCAAATGTCTTTTAAGATTCCAGAAAATCTGGATTTTTTTTTTTATGTCTAATGAACTGGCCTGGCTTTCAGTTTGATGAGGGGAGATGCACATACTGCAAGCTGAGATTTCCTCACTGCTGTGCCCAGGGCAAATTTGCAGCCCCGAGAACACCCAAGGGCAGGTCCCAAGCTCATGCTTGTTGACAGCGGTAATTTAGAAGTTCAGTAGAATAGCCCAGTCTGAAGCATTAGATTTCCTCTACAAAACTGAAAGCAAGAGCAGTCATAAGAACTAGGAAAAAAAAAAGGTACCCTTTTTTATTCACTTTAGCCTTATTATATACAAAAATAAATATCTTAAGATCCATCAAATGCCCCAAAAATGACCAAGTAAAATTGTGTCAGAGGTGTTCTTAGCCTGGTGTTGCCTCAAAATCCCTCAGAGCGCAGAAGAGGAAATCCCTTTCAAAGGCACCAAAGTTTACTGGTTAGCCATGTCTTCTGTCAGAAACATTGACATGAGCAGATAAGTAATGCCTTTGGTGTCCCTTTGGATACAGTAGTTTTCTCCTAGTGGAAAGTGGTTCTTAGCTGTTTCCCGCCAGTAGACCAAAGTCAATCTATGCCAGGAGCCTCCAACCACATTCTAGGTGTGTCAGGGTAAGGGAACGTGACATGTGGGGTGGGGAGAGAGGAAAGGGAAAGTATTGCACAGCACCACAATATTGTGGCTATTCAGTTAAAACATGTGACAGCTTTGGCAGTTTCACTGAGCTGTTTAAAGGGAGGGTAAAAAAAGAAAGTAAAAGAAAAATACAAATGCTATTGATACCTCTATCACAGACATTGTGTAAGAAAACGACTCGATGAAGAAACTGTAAAACACTGTGATCTGAAGAGTACCAAGCAATGGCAATCACATCAAACAAGAGTGCAAAAATGCCAAGCAGACAAGAACAACAGAACTCCTCCACAGCCATACATATAAAGGGCTGTTAGCAAAAGTGCAGGGATGTTTCCTTGGAAAAACAGATTACAAATATCACCCAAACTGAAAACATCATCCCATACCATGACAGTATCTCTCATTCTCACAGGCATGAAAATAAAGGGGCTTGGAGTGGGACAGCCAAGGACATGGAGATGCTTTTACAGCCCTGTGGTAGAGATGGGGCTGGAGAAAGGTGGAAGTGCTGAACAAAAAAATCTTGGACTTCTGCTCTGCCCCCAGACTGTTCTCAGTGTGTTGTGAGGAGCTGATATCTTTATACTGCATGCATTTGACAGGATGTAAGCAAAAATGTTTGGCTTCCAAAAGGAGATACACACTAATTTTGATATAGGTTAGACAGTATGAGGTGTGTATTGGTTTTATGGAGACACTAAGTAGAGTGCTAAAGCCACTGGTCTCATTTTTAGATTGTTAAATTTCAGTTTGGCAAATCCATCTTTAGGAGACCTTATATCTGTCCTGTTACATCACTCTACATACCTGCAACCCATTAACACACCCTCAGGGCATCTCACACAAGGTTTTCAGCTCAGACACGGGGTATTTCAGCTCATGCATTTCAAAGTGCCCTTCTCCACAGCTGTCCACAGCCTTGGAAAGCTCAGATTAGACATTGTCTTGGGCATGGCACAAGGTGATAGTTTCAACAAGTAAACTTACAAGACTAAGAGGGACCTACACCAAGCTTATCACTGTTTCTGTACAGCCCAAGTGCTATGGGCTCCCAGGTGCAGTGCTGCCAGCCCTCCCTTCACTGCAGCTCTCACCGACTGCCCTTCCTGCAGAAGGAGCTGCCAAGCCCTGTGCTGGAGCATGTGAGGAAGGCAGCCAAGAAGAGGGTCCACTGCACATGGAGCCCTCAGCAAGGACAGTATGGTGCATGAAATTACATTATTCCCTAAACACGTGACATAATCATATCAGCACATATCCCATTGCAAGAATCTCTTCGGGGTCTTACAGCTCTTAGTGCTACCAGCACCGAATGCCGGTTTACGGTTGCTGTGATAAACACCTGAGGAAGGACTTGTGATAGAGCAGTGGTATTCACCCACCAGAAATGGGAAGGAGACTTGCTCCCTTTTAAACTGTAGTTATTGCTTCATCACCATCTACCCTATTCTTCCTTGTCAGTTGAATAGGAATTTAAAAGCAGAACTGAATTTTTTTATACATAAACATTTGTGGTAAGCAATGAGCCACAATAGTGTCGCAACCAAAACACAGTTGCTCAACGGCACCTGCTAGTGCAATTACTTTGACACAATATGTGTTCTTTGCTGTTGTCTACAGGGAAAACCAGCAGCAGCCTCTTACCCTGCAGCTCCAGCTGGCAAAAGAATTGTTACCTTGATCTTGCATCTTATTGCAGCTGAAAATAACAGAATTCCAGTGATTAAACTTGTTTTTCACTTATTATGAAGTGCATGGTATACCCTGCAACCAGATAACCTTGAGAGACAAGACTGAACCGAGCTGCTAATTTATAGATAAATATTTTCATGGGACATGAGTATATGCATAAGGGAACACATGCCTGAGGACATATTTTTCCTTTATTTTTCTCCATGGCTGAATTAGTTCTAGAGAGAAGGCAGAGTCTTAACAACAGTCATCTGTTTCTTTGAATCTTCTCACAAACAATCCTAAGTGGGGGGAAACTTCAAAGAAGTGGCTCAAGACAAAAGAACAACCATAAAATTAGAATCTGATCAGAAGTTCTGACAGGTTTTACCTAAAATAACTATCACTGTAGAATGCACAGTGCAAATGTTACCTATATATTTAGGGCTAAGGGTTATTTTAAAGAGGTTTGTGAAAAATAACCAAAGTAAGAAAGAACATTCTAGGGAGGTTCTAATTCACTGCAATGGGGCATGTAGTTCTGGTGGGAAAGGTGTACAGGACCATAAAATTACAAAATAGACAGTTTTTCTTAGGTCAATGTAGAAGATCCATCTTCTCAGCATGTCTACAGGGAGCTTGATCCATAGGGATCATGTGAAATTGGGACATTTCATCACAGTGGGCTATTGCAGCAGATTTTTGTATATCTGTGTACAAGAAGAAACACAAGGAAATAGTCTGGTAGGTATGGGCTGTCCATCTTCTATGTAGAAATGTAGCACAAACATGATAAATTGGCTCTGAAGGTGTCTCCACGGTTTTGACACCATTACAGCAATGTATGCTGCCTTACAGTCTATACAACCATGATAAAGCCAACTACAAACCACAGAAAAAGTTGGGAAGTAAGCCCATGGAAGGATAAAAGATTTCATCTATCTGTGAAATGAAAAAGAACAGAAGAGATAATAAAGTTATCATGGACAGTTTTCATTATCAAGTTATGGCTTCAGAGTGATGGACCAAACACTGAAATTCAATATTAAAAATAAGCATGGTTTAAGTGTTCTTCTCATAGGACATGCTCAATGGCCCATAAGATAAGACTTATTGTATGAATTATGATGGAATGAGATCTGCAGAGAGAAGGCTCATCCTACCATTTAACAGAAATGTTGGGGTTGGTGCAGTTTAGGTTGCATCCCACAAAACCAAGGAAAATAGCATGAAAGAAGTGTGCTGAACAGATCTAAAGGAGACTCAAAAGAAATGGCATCTGAGAAGCCTGACAATGGACACACAAATCTGTGTTTAACATCTATTCACAGCAGTGAGTAGCAGACTGGGAAAGGCCTCTAAGCTTGTCAATTCTTCTATTTTTGTCTAGTCTTTGTACGTTTAAAATAAAATTGGAAAAGAATCTTTACAAAAAGAGCAAAATGCAAAAAAAATTACACCTGAGGGGAAAAGATTGTTCTTTGCAACTTGCAAAGCTAACATTGACTAACAACAGGAGGGATAAATGTCAAAAAAACCCAAAACAACTTGTACAACACTAGCAAAAGGGCATTACTCACAGCCTGATAGAAATAAGTAACAACTCCCATCTGGCAACAAAAGTCTTTGCAAAGGGAAATACACTGAAACTCCTGCCATTGATAACTGAGGCCTGTTATGGGAAGTGCCTGCAGGATCCAGTTGTGACTGCAGCAGAAGGAGGGGAAATGACATGCTCATGTCCAAAATAGCTTGGAATCTGAGAGTATTTGAAGCACTCCGAAATAACACACTCAGAAATGAAAAGTGAGTAAAAGTGGACAGTGGGTACTGAGCAGTTCAGCCAGCTGAGCTCTGAGATTGCTCCTTACCCCTGACATTTTTGTGATGAAGCATCCACTTTACCATCAAACCTTTCAGAGGAGGGAAGAGCAGAACCTGGCAGTGGTGGTTCAAACTGAAAAAACATAGATAAAACACTTTGGCAAAATGAAGTCAGAAACTAGAAGTCATCAGGTGTTTTCATAATTCCAAAAAAGAAACTGTCATTCATGCACAGTTTAAGCCACAGCCTACTGAGCCTACTGAGGCCAAAAACAACCTTGCTGTGAGATTCAGTGGGCTTGGCTCATGTCCATCAGCTAAACGCTTTCTCTGGCAAGTCTACAGAGTGATTCAGCCCCAAACTGCTCAGCACAGCCAATTTCAAAAGTCCTATTCATATTCTAAAAAAGGCAACTGGACGTCATTCCACAGTCCCAGTTGCACAATTGTCTCCAAACAGGTGGCAGAAACAACATCCGTCACTGGCCAGAAAAGAGGAGAAAGTCTGGAGTCTGTGCTAGAGCAGGATTTTACATCTAACATTCATACTATAGGACCAATTTGATATTTTCCATTGAGATTACGTTCTTTAAAGAAGTCAGGCTTTTTCTTTCTTTCTTTCTTTCTTTCTTTCTTTCTTTCTTTCTTTCTTTCTTTCTTTCTTTCTTTCTTTCTTTCTTTCTTTCTTTCTTTCTTTCTTTCTTTCTTTCTTTCTTTCTTTCTTTCTTTCTTTCTTTCTTTCTTTCTTTCTTTCTTTCTTTCTTTCTTTCTTTCTTTCTTTCTTTCTTTCTTTCTTTCTTTCTTTCTTTCTTTCTTTCTTTCTTTCTTTCTTTCTTTCTTTCTTTCTTTCTTTCTTTTCTTTTTTTTCTTTTTTTCTTTTTTTTTTTCTTTTTTTTCTTTTTTTCTTTCCCCTGATTTCACTGCAGAGCAAATATATTCATCTCCTCTTACAGAAAATCACATTAGCATGTGGAACTGATACAGCAAACAGTAGCAGGCACAGTAATATACTTGAAGGGTTTTCCATTAAGGCAGGAAGAAAGATTCATAAAAATTAAATTAGCATTTTTAGATAAAGGTATTAGTATTAGTATTTTGGATAAAGGAGATTGGAGTACATCTCAAAGAATAGGAATTTCTGGGAGAAAAAAAAATCAGATATTTTTACAGCTTACCCAGGAAGGATGCAAATCAAGAGACATAATTTGGCCCATCTTTTGCAAACAGAGCTTCTTAAAAAGATTCTCTCTCCCCACAACTCCCAGGCAATTTAAGGGAAGGAAAGACATTCATATTTTACCAATCTGACAGGGGGAGAGATCAAAAATTAACAGGAAAACACTTAAATAGTGACTATTGACATTAATAGTATGATATTTTTAAAATTGAAAACCTTGTTTGGAAAAAGTGTTTATTTCAATATTTTCGTGAATGAAATTCTTACTGTTCCTTTCCAAATAACATTTTATGCTTTAAAACAATCCAGCTGACAAGGAAAAGATGTTGAAGATCCCACAAATTTAACTCTAGGCTTTGAATGTACCTTAAAATTTGAGTAGCTTCCCTTCTGCTGGACTCACTTCTCATCTCCCCTCTAGCTTTTCAGATTTGAGCCAAGGAACAAAATTATCTGTTGTTTGAATGTTGTTTGAACAATGTCAAAGGGTGAGTCTGCAATGTGGTGGTACTGCAAGAGGACAGGCAATATCTTGGCAAGGGAAAAGCTCTACTTGTGGGAAAAACCCTGCTGAATTCCCCGTTGCCTTGTGCTTGCTGTAAACAGTGCATGCAGGGTCAATGCCTGGAGCACACCTTCACTCTCTTAGGAAAATGCTCCTCAGCCATTTCCAGCTGCTGGAAATGCTACAGGACAAAACATCAGCAGCCCCATGGGTCCACATCATAGGAAAATGTTGGATAATATTGCAGCACGTGGCTGTTCTACAAGGCCCTTGATGAGATAAAGCAAAGAATAAAACTGACTTTCCAAAGAAATAGAAGGCCAGGTTTCCATCATCAGTGAAGAAAATTTGGCCATGCTTTGTGGCATGAAAAAATTCAGACTTCAGTAGGAACAGGATTTTAAGAGAGTATGCACCAGTCTCCCTACAGACAACTTATTTCCTTTTGTCTTGAACTTAATGTGGGAAGGTGTTTGTTTGTTTGGTTGGTTTTTGTTTGTTTGTTGTTTTTGTTTTGGTTTTTTTTTTTTGGTTTTGGTTTTGGTTTTTTAAACATTTTGGGCAAAGACATGAGAAGGAAATCTCCACTCTGTAGTAATAGGTGCATGCAGGAACTTGTTGAGGACAAAGAAACAAAGTGCATTCCTACTGGAATAGCTGTCTCAGCTGCAGTTTCACTGTTCTCATACTTCAAGCAGGAAAACATAAAGAATGATATAAGTATTCCCATTGGCACTCTTTGTCATTTCTTACCAAGAAAAGCATCTTGAAGAACTGGCCTCATGTTGATGAAAAAAATCCAAAATTCATTGTGTGATAAACATTTGTATTTAATAGAGTTTACTACAACCCTTTCCAAAGGAAGAAAAAAAGAACAAACTAAAAAAAAACCCAAACCAAACTAAACCAAAACCAAACAAATCCCATCACAAAACAAAACAAAACAAAAAACAAACAGGCAGGGCACATGTCACTCAGCAATGCTCCGAATACTCCCAACTTGGGCTCTGCTATAGCTTGGCTCAATTAAAACAATTGGTTAGATCTGAGAATTGCTTCCTTTTTCCATTCCTCTTCCCTCCTCTTTGTTTGGGAGGAGAACAGGCAAACAGAAAAATTTCCGCTGACGAACTGTAACCTGTGTTTGATAGTGAAGCCAAATTATACAACTGAATCAACATACTTTGATCTCTAACTATCACTTCTCTATCTTTTCATCACACATAACCCGTTCAGCTTTCCTCTCTGATTTTCTCCTGTTCCCCTGAAACACACCCATTTGCAAGCTGCTGTGGAGTGCTGACCTTGTCTTCAAGATCCCCCAACATAACAAAAGCTACTTTAACCTTGCCAGGGATGAAGGACAGGGGCAGGTCGTGCAAGTTTGCTTTCCCAGGAGAATCTAGACATACAAGAAATTTATAACTGAGAAGTTTAAACATGTTGTAAGAATATAAATATGCTATATATATATATAATGTAGTATATATGCTCACGTACTATGTCCTAACAGGAATGCTTGCAAAATATTTGGCAAACAACCAAATGGTATTAAAAAGCTGTCTTTCTTCACTCCATATTGTAATCTTTCAGTTCTTTGTTGTTAAATGCAATGAATACACCAAATAACAAGGGTTGAAAGGGAAAGGTGTACTACAGAACTTCCCTAAGCAGGAGCTATATCTGTAGAAAATTAGTGAGTAATAGAATTCTTTGGTTTTTTAATCTAAGCAGATAATTCATTTTTTGCTCTAAAATGAGTGTGTTTTCTGTGGTTTTTTCACAAGTGAGAATTTTTTCTTCCTCTTGAAAAATCAGTTACTGAAAAAGAAAAATTCACTATGAAGCACTTTAGATAACTCAAATAAAATTGTAATATATCCATCCTGATACTCAGGAGTAACAGAGAAATCTGAAGAAGATACACTTCAGGAACCCCTCCAAGCAAGTCTAAACACAATAGTTTGGAAATCTTCCCTGATTTCTCCTGCAATTTACTTTGACTGATGTGGAAAAAACCCCACACGTCTTTTTCATGCAGAGATTGACCTACGTGCCTAATTTTAACATTTGTAAAGTTAGAAGATTAAATATATGCACAAATCTTTGAAGAGGTGAGACCTAGCAAACTTTTGATAGAATAACAGAGGAATGTGCAGGCTGATGGAGTTTGTCTGTTTCTCTCTAGATACTATAAAAGCTGAATAGAATCTGCAGCACCTTACAGATTAATTATCAACTACACACTAAGTTTTTCATTCCTTTCCTCATTTATTGCTTCTAGTTGACAGCTAGTAGTTTTACTTTTTTCTTGCTTTGAGAGTGCCTACATTTTACTGGTAATAAGTCCTTTCAAAGAACTGTGCTTGGAGCTCCTTGCAGAACAGTATCTTCCAATCAATCTCATTTCATCTGTCAGGGAGTCCAGAGATTTTAAGCAACTCACTTTGAGTGGATTAGAGTAACAGAAATACCCTTGAAGACTTTTTTTGGAGAGGGCAGGTCTACTCTGGAGCACTTATAGCTCAAAGACAGTTACCACATATTTCTAGAAGAAACTCTGACTTGGTGGCACAAAGGTACACTACCACACTGGTGTAAAAAGGCATTCACGATAATTTTAAAAGTAAAATTAAAAAAAAAAAATCTTTAAAAACCCCATTCTGTGTTGTTGGTTTGGGTTAGGACAGGATTTTTTTTTTTACTGGACACTAGAAATTATGCTTTTCAGATTTTTTTTTTCCTTTGGAAATGAACCACCTAAATGTGTTGTTTGTGAAGAAGACCATGAAGTGCTTTGTGGACTCCAGCAGATAAGATACTGTACTACAGTGACTCTTAGATCTCCTGGTATAAGTATGCTAAATTTCCATAGAGGCTGCACTTTGAAGTCAGTCCTACAGTGGATGTTGAGTCTCACTCCTGAGAGAAAGAAAATACAAAAAAAAAAGAATATAGAATATTTAGGAAACTATTTAAGGTATTCACATTAAAAAACCAAAAAATCATAAAGTAGAACTAGCATCAAAAGAACACAAAGGACCAAACAACCAGCTTATAATCTAGTTATTAATATAACAGCTTCAATGGTACAAAGAAACCTGCAGCAGAATAAAGTAGAGCTGCATGAATGAGCTCAGACTGCAGTTCAGGCCTCAAGAGACTGTCATTAAGTCACCCTAAAAAGAGAATTGGACCCACTGAAGTGCATCACTTCAGCAACCCCAAATGTCCAAGGAAGAATCACTTAGAACATTATAAAAAAGTAAAGATGGTTGAGAGGACTAATAAAAGTGCAAATGGAAATGGCAAAAAAAATTCTCAAAATATGAGCAATGGAAATGAATCCAGAAAACCACTCAGTCAGAAGGTTAGAAAGCATGACTCAGGAGAATTATAAACGCTAACGTGCCACTGAAAAATGTGAGGCAAATACTTTTAAACATAACTGGACAGAAATGAAGCTAAAAGAACCCATGTAGAACAGAGGGAACGATCTAAGCTCTCACTGCAAGCAAAAAAAGGAACAAGGTTAATCCACTGCTGATAGCTGAAATGTGAAGAAGCAAGAGAAATTGTAACCTGGATTAGTTTATCACTCAGGAGATGAACACAATCACCACACACAAATACTGTCTGCTATGAAACATGTCATAATTAGAAAAACAAAATTCAATAACCAGGGTCCCACCAGCAGATACTTAACCATTCAAAATGGTATACAAAGAAAGAGCAATGGTTAACAAGAAAACCAGTTTATTTTTCTTCTTTATCAGCTTCAGCGCACATTATGTGGACACAGACTTGGGCAAAATCAGTACTGGTTAGCACATGATACTGCTACCATTCTTTTCCAAGAAATAAATTTTTAAAATAACCCACTAACTATGCATCAGTTAATTTGGGATCCCATATTTTAGGCACTTAAGCTTTTATGTCAGCAGTGTTCTGCACTTAAACCTTTCCCCACTGAAGCTCCTGTTTTGAAAATCCTGTCCTATTCCCAAAAAAATAAAATGCTTGCAGAGACCAATGGCTTTTGCTGTCTCTGTGGCCATTCAGCTTCTTGTGTGGCCAAGGTCTTGAAGCCTCAAGTATGAGAGATTGAAATACAGTAACCTAAACTCTGTAAAATAAGTGAAATTTGCTATGAATAATTGGTCTTTGGGGAATTTAGCTTAATCTGTGGCATATTCCACCCCTTCACCCTTCTTTCCACTGACCCCTGAGCCCTAAAGAGAAACAAAACATATATTTGAAAAGTATTAATAAGAAGAAAGTCCCACATCAGAGATTATTATATGTAAGTTGTAGGAAAGCCAGCACCCCATTAAAGTTAAGGCATTGAAAAAGCAAGTAAATATAAACAAGCAGAATGCTCAATAACTGAGACATTGTAAATCACCCAAATCAAGACAGAAAACACTTCATTAAGAGATATTAAAAGGACCAAACTACATTTAGTGGTAAATAAACCATAAAGAATCAGAGAGCTAAGAACCAAAACACCTTGGAAAGCAGTATGCTCAGGAAACACTGGATGCATGTATTCAAGCCACTGAACTCCTGGCATTGCAGGGATAAGACCTAAATTTGAACTTAAATTTCATGCTCTAACTCCTGCAAAAATAACATTACATAAATTGTCAGAAAGGTCAAGCTAGTTCTATATGTTCTGATACTTTAACTAATTTTATCCTTATAGCAGATGTATCTACACATACACACACACACAAAAGGCCTGTGTGAGGTGAAAGTCAAAGAATAAAAATATTTTTTCTGAACTGTGGAGCCAAAAGTTCTATTGCAATTCACTTAAAGTTTTGGGAGAGCAGTTCAGAGGGGTTAATATTTTGCCTGACTCACTGAGGAGAACTAATAAAAGTAAAAGATGTGCAGCTGCTCCTTCTAATCTGAAAATAAATCACAAAGGCAGGCACAAATAAAAGGCAGGTGAGTTCTCAACTGAACGATTAAGACGAGGAAAAATGAGAGGGGGAAAATAGGTAAAGTAATCCACCAACTTCTTCAACAAAATTTAATCAGAAAAGTGGTTTAGAAAGGGGCCGCAAATCTACTGAAAACAAAGTTTCAAATAACAAACACCAATAAAAATAATAGCCTCAAGGCCAAAGTCTAGAGATTAGCAGAGCAATCAAAATGAGCCAGAAACAAACAATCATAAGTCTGCGAAACAGTCTGTCAAGCAAAGAGCTCTCAAAACCAGATTTAGAAAACAAGCTCTGTGGAGGGAACGGTCGAAGGCTGACTGATAGAGCCAATATTTCCACCCCAGCTGGGATTTCTTGGTGAGTGCCAACCTAATGAAACAAAAAGACTTTTCCTAAAAGGCAAGTACACTTTGTGAGGATAAGGGATCATAAGGAACAGATCAAAAGTTTGCTACCATAATCTTAGCATTAAACAGAGCTATTGCCTCTTGGCACTGAAAAATTTTGGTGACATTGACTAAAGTTTACTCTTAGGAAATATATTGGAGCTGTACTGCAGGATACAGTATACATTAGCCCTAGTGAGAATCATTAATACACCTTTGGCATACAGTCAATCAGAATAAACACTGACATTCAGCAGCCTTGCCCTGACTGTGGATCTGTGTATTTATCTGAGACAAAGTATGCAAAGTGTCCCCTTTTTAATCTTCTGCATGCTCCTAAACCAATGAGATTTGGAGGCTACTATAGCTCTCAGACAATTCTGGACTTATATATTGAGGATTAAAGTGTCACAATGTGATCATTTGGTCATACAAGACCCTTGCCTGCAAGATCATAACACCCACAACAGAAATATATCAGAATATTTCCAGCCCTTGAATCTAGATTGTTGCCAAGTTGAATTTTATAATTGTGCATGAATATACCAAAATTTAACTACAAAAAAAAAATTCTGCCAAATATTAAAATAAAACTGATCTCTTTCTTTGCCTAAATATTTATTCTAGTAAATTTGCCTTTCACCACTTATTCTTTTTTCAGTGAGATCCTGCTGCAAATCTCCTGTTGCACCCTCCCCCGCTGAGACAGGCTGTTGCCACATTTGGCAGGGACAAGCCCCAAACTTTCGAAGTCTGTGTGTATTCTGAAGTTTCTGGAGACAAACCTCAGCACTGAGGTTGGCAGAGCTAATGACATGCGTGAAGATGAGTGCACATCTAATCAAGTATTTGCAGGGTCAGACCCCATTATAATATTATTAACACAGGATCATTTAACGGAGAGACCAGAAACTTTTCTTTGTGTCAGAGGAATAAATCCCCTACTGTTTTAAAGCTCCTGAACAAATAGGGTTTTCATATTTGTCTGTGTCTGCTGTCTATTTTGGATCCTTGTCATTTACCCTGGACCAAATTTAGGCCTGGAGCAGCTGAGAGAAAAGTCTGGATGCGTTTATTTTTTTATTGCCCATGGAACCGAGCCACAGGATAGTCCTGCCTGAAAGGAAACTAGCCCTGATTGCATGACTGATGGGACTGTAGTGTAAAAAAAAGTCATTTTAACGTTTACCCAAGAGCAGCGTCTCTTCAAGTGTGTGACCCTGTGGCTTCATTTCACATTTCTAGGACAGAGTCTGCAAGGTTAATGTGTTAAGACAGTAAAAACTTTCCCTTTGCCTTGGGCACCTCACTTCTATTCAGCAAGGCAAATAACACCCCACCTACAGCAGCCTGCCCAGAAGCCCAAATGCTGCACAGCAACAAGCCTCTGTTTCTGCCCGTCCCCTTGTCTCCTTGAGACTGACATTGCCTGGGTGCTGAATAGCCTGGTGGGAAGAGTTCAATGCAGGGTTTGCACTTTCCCAGCCATTAGCCAGCTGCCACCGCATTTCATTATCTTAGGGGGTGCTTTTATACATCAAAGGCACTTCCAAACAGTGAGATGAAGTGGAAGTAACTGAGCTTGGTCCACGTTGTGAGTTGCAGTAGTATTTATTGTCGTTATTTTTTGTGCCCGTCTCCTGCCATCTGGCCCGCTAACTGTAAAGGCTGGTGATGGAAAAAAGACTCAACACACCCCTCTCAATTTCTTGGAGTGAATCCTGCTGAACAACTAGGCCTTGGAGCAACTGCCTGTTGTTATCAGGACTCTTCATTGTTTTACACAAGGAGCCCTCTAAAAAGCAGGGGGAAAAAAACAAAGGTAGCAGACAGGGTCTTGTGAAAACAAAGTAAGCAGAGCATGAAAAGCGTCACTGAGATGGCTTTTACTTTGCTTTCTTTCTGAAGTAGCCAAGAAATAAAGAGTTGAAAAAGATTTTCTTTCAGTCCTATAAAGAAGTTTCCTGTGAATAAACCAAGGTAGTGAGTTTTGCATAAGATCGCCTAAAATCACTGTTCAGCTGTTTTAACTTACTTCAGCTTTTGTCTTACTAAGGCCTTTTTTTAATGACAAAAGCCCATATGGCTGGTGATTTATTGTACTTCTCCAGCATTTCAAACCTTCTTTCCTTCACTGGAAATCCTAATTGATATATTCACAAAATCTTTAGAATTACATTAAAAGGTGAGAAAAAGTGAAATGTCTCAGTGTGTCACAGACTGCTTGTGAGTGGCTTAAACAAGAGTGTTCAGTGGATGCATGATCACCTTGCACTCTTACATGGTGGTTTGGTTTTACAGACCACAGAATAAACTACAGCAGGCTTCTACTTTGTGCCTGCCTGCCTGCCACCCAAACGTCCTGCTGCCTTTTCATGCTTTCATGCTGACATTTTTTGACATAGATATTTTGTGTAATGATTTCTTTTCTTTAACCATTAACTTGAGACTTTAGAAATACAGTAGTTTGATTGTGAATGAATAAGGGCAATTTGGTGTGCAACGTCAAGGTACCATGGCTTAAAAAATGACCACTTGCAGAACACTAGTTCTCTTCTTTATAAAATCACACCATTGTTTTCTGGTTTTATTTGCTTACCAGGAAAAAAAATATTTGTTATAGTGAATTCTTGTGTGAAAGGCTCTGATTCTGTAAGCCAAGTCACACAGATAAAGCTTTTGCTCACACAGTTTCTAAAGGTGAGTGTGCATAAAGGAGAGTTTGCAGCATCAGGGTCACAAATTCACGTGTCCTTTAGTAGGCCTGATTAACTTAGTTTGACATTGGCAGGAAGAGGAGCTGAGTACAAGACATTTACTTTGGTCCTCAAATCTCTTTCTAGTTTGTACTCACTGCAGATGACCTGTAGCTGTGGAATATCTCCCTGTAAGCTAGCAACTAGAATGGTATCCAAACTGACTTGGAAACAGTTGTCAGAGAGAGCAAGCTACTGGCAGCCAACATCAAAAACAAAAATCCCTGACCTTGACTGTTCTTAACACAAAAGCCCTTTTCCTGCTGTTTTTCGATAAATGAACGAACGAGAGCCAGCAAATTATATAGCAAACACTTTCTTCTGAAAAGATAAAGTAAATCTGTTTTATTTCTATATACAGTTTGCTTCACAAGCACAATATTGGGAAATTCTTAAAAATATGATTTGTGCTGGATAGAGTCTCCTCCTTTGTATCACTTAGAACAAACAGGGAGCCATGAATTTCCTGAAGTTTTGCGATTTGCTTGGAAAATGTATTCTCCCTTCCCTGCTCCTGCTTTATGAAGAAAGAGTTTATTCCTAGTGGTACGTCTCAAATTTTACTTAAAACAAAACTGCATCTTATATACCCTGCTCCAGCTCTACTCCTGCCATCCTGGCTTTCGTTGTAAAGGGATTGAACAGATGCTGTGACACGGCTTTATTCTCAAGCTGCACACAGATAATCGTCCCCATTTTAGAGTGTGGCAGGCATCCCTTCTTGGGTAACCAACCCTGCACCACACAAATGGAGAGAACGGTCACAGATAAATAAGTCCTTTGCTCAGTTTTAGAAATACGAGCTAGCCAGATGTATCCAGTAAGTCTTCACAGACGGATTTGTGCCGTACCCCAAATGAGCTGCCCACAGGAGGTCTAAGGCTCACGGGACAGACATTTTTTATGCGGATGAACTAGGAACTGCTCAAAAGCAATATGGCCAATGCAAGTAGGTTTCCCATCTGTTTCAGGCAATAGGATGGCACCTCTTCTGTCATTTCAATGAACAATTATTCCCCATTCAGGACCAAATGGGTAAAATAGGGTCTCTTGATAGGCTGGATGGGCAGCATTGTACCCCAGTGGCCCCACAAGCTGTCGTTTGGGCTATGGCACCTGGACAAGGCACTGCTCAGGGAGGCAGCATGCAGTGTCCTCTGCAGGGACATGGGCAGCCAGCACAACCCCACTCTGCCGAGGTTTGGGGGAGGGAAACAGTGGAGTAGCATGAAGCTGCAGGGCACAGGGCACTGAGCAGCCCAGGGAGTAGAGGGAAAGGCTCCAGGAGGTGCTTGATCTTGGAGAGGTGAGTAGTTGGTCTTGGCATTACATTTGTCTGGGGGGAAAGGCTAATTTCACCCTCTGTTAAACTGGATTAGGGAAAAAAATCACTTAATTAGCCTTCAGACTCAGTTCCTCACCTGATGAAAGCAGGACCATCTTTCACTGTCCCCCTGGAGCAGAGGAGCAGCTGAGGACATGGCCCCTAGTGCTTTCCACCCTCCTACAGGGCGTACCCGGCAGCAAAGCCTTCAGAGCCCCACTGCAGGCAGGTGCACACGCAGGGCAGACTGCAGCCTGCCAAAATCAGCTCCCTGGAGAGCATGGGAGCCTCCAGCCTCCACCTCCCCCCTGCCATTCTGCCCGGCTGTCAAATGGATGCTGTTCTTTGCCAGCTGCTTTGGAGCAGCCCAAACTGCTACCATAGCAAGGCTCTGGAGCAGCAGGAAGGAGAAAGGCAATCGGATCTGGTACTTGCTATCAGGAAAACACAGAAATTAGAAATTGCAAATGACACTTCATTCACAGGTTACCTACAGACCTTCCCTTCCAGGAGAAAGGGGAATGTGCAAACATACTGCAGCTCTCAGGATTCCCTGTCAAAGCACGCAGCAGCCCTGGCTGAGAACTGGTCAGCCAGGTCCTAAATGTGATGGTCAGAGGAAAATGAGAGTTTAAATGAGGCATCCCATTCACCAAAGCAATGATAATAGTAGGGAAATGTATTTCCTCTGCTTCAGAGTATATTTAAATACCATAAATAGACAGCAAAGACTGAGGATAATAATAGTTCTCACTTTGTTTCAGATATGGTAGAGTAAAAGTAGCTTTCTTCAGATTTATATTTCATTAAAGGTCACCATGAATTATGACTCTCTTCTGAACTGCTCAGCTGTTACCAGGCAGGATCTCTGTCTGGACAACCCTCCCAACACACCAACAGCTAATGAGCAATGACAATAAGTTATGAGACACAATTCAAGGAAACAAAAAACAAAAATGGAAGGATATGAATTCCACAGAGCACACAAAGAAAAAATGGTGGGATGCTTGTTTCCTCAAACTGTGTACCGACTTCATAAGTTAGCTACAAATTATCCCTCATTAAAGGATGAGGGTATCATTTTACATCCCACCTTTTTGTTCATTTTCCAGAACTCCACTGTGGATCCAGATCTCTGCTTCTTCTGTTTGAAGAATAGTAAGGTTTTTACATGTTTTTGAAACATGGAGTATAGTTGCTGACATGATTTACATTCTGGTCTTGCACAGAAAATCAACAGATGACTTCAAAATATCTGAAAAAAAAAAGAATCACAGTGCAGAAGTGCACTAACTTATGCTCAAATGATGGTTCTTGAACTATATTTAGCAAGACAACAAATAAAGGATGGATTATAACATCATGAAAACAAAACAGATTTTTCATGCAAAATCTTGCAGCAGCTTTCAGACAGGATTCATCTGCATTTCTGAATGACATATTTTTAACATTTAACTTAATAAATACATTTTAAGCCAGTTGTTTAGTCTCTGTGTTATCATTGCTGTCTTCTGTTTTCAATATGATACACACAGTAGCTAAAAACGCTGTTGTACTGTTACACTGTATGCAGTACACAGTGTACCAAGTGCATGTTTATTCTTAATCCTTAGCAGTTCTCAGTCATGAGCTAGCAAAACGAAGGTCTTTTTTTGTTCTGTTTTGTTGTTTGGGGTTTTTTTAAGGGAAATATAGAAAATCCTTGTATCTATTGGATGTATTCATTTTAAAAAAGTATTTTCTCCTCTGGTATCAAGAGGTTGGAAACATTGGCAAGATGCAGGATTTCCAGAAAACAATGAGAAGTGATTCCATATAAAAATACTGACTTACAGATCAAGTTTATACATCTTTTGCTTCACAAATATGGAATTGCAAGGCAAAATAAATGTGCTATATCTGTAAGGTGACTTTTTCTAAGGAAATATTTATGTTTTTAGGAGACACTAAATTTATGTTACTGTAAAACAGATTACTTAAATATGCCCTGACCATTACAAGAAAGAACACGTTTGTTTATTTTTTTTACATCAAATACACACTCTTTATATGAGGAAGAGTTGCACAGTATACAACAAGAATGGGTTTATGTTAAAAGAGCAAAACATGTAGTATAGTATGTTTCAAGACAAAGTAAATTAATATTTTTTCCATTATTAGAAATTCACAGATTATATGCAAATCCAGAGTTAATCAAATTGAAAAAGAAACAAAACCAAAAGAGCATGCTCTTTAGCAAAGAAAACTTAGTTTGACAGTGTTAAATAGATAGCTGGGATCTGCTGGGAATACATACCTTGGTTTCTTCTGATTGACCTCATATCATTGCTATGGTGCATAACTACACCTGACAGGTCATTGATTGTCAGTATGTAAAGCAGATCCTTGGGGAAATAACTTGGCAGAGAGCAGCTTCCCGTGTTTTTCACATTCCCACAGCAAAAATTCAAGTCTCTACTCCAGTATTCACCACATATAGAGAAGAAAGAAAAATAATGCCCTTACAAAAGGCTTTATAAATGACAAAGATGGTTAGCAACTGCCTCACATGTCAATTAACAGACTTCAAGCTCAGATCACAAATATGACAGAATAATGTTGATTTCAAATTTCAGAATGAAAAAAGCAATACATTTTTTCCCTTTTCAGCCCAGCTTTCACTCCACAACTCCAATAACTTTAACACTTTTCATGTTCAGTCCTGCTTGATAATTTTGCCACAAGTATGCAGCGCATACACACACGTGCAGAATAAAAAAGCCCTGCAGATCAGAATGTTGTTTATTCTACTGCCACAAAAGCAATTTTACTCTACTTTGTGTGACCAAATGTACCATAATGTTTTCATCACCAAGTTAAAGAGAGTATGCCTAATGGCTTATACAGTCCGGCTACACAAGAACCCTATTCAAACATTTGCTCAAGTCATGCATGGCTTTAGTCACATGCATAATAGCCTACAGACAAAAGACACAAGAGACAAGGAAGGCTTTATGTATCAAACTGAAAGTAGTATTTCCCTGTGCTGATACTATGTAAACATCAGAGATCTGGAGGATGTCATATTATTATGATTCTTTATCAGAGAAAAAGAAAGATAAATCAACGCCCATAACTACAGTACCTGTGTCTGGAAAGAATGAATACACAGTCAAAAATGATAATGAGAAATTTAGATGGAAAGAAAGAAAGAAAGAAAGAAAGAAAGAAAGAAAGAAAGAAAGAAAGAAAGAAAGAAAGAAAGAAAGAAAGAAAGAAAGAAAGAAAGAAAGAAAGAAAGAAAGAAAGAAAGAAAGAAAGAAAGAAAGAAAGAAAGAAAGAAAGAAAGAAAGAAAGAAAGAAAGAAAGAAAGAAAGAAAGAAAGAAAGAAAGAAAGAAAGAAAGAAAGAAAGAAAGAAAGAAAGAAAGAAAGAAAGAAAGAAAGAAAGAAAGAAAGAAAGAAAGAAAGAAAGAAAGAAAGAAAGAAAGAAAGAAAGAAAGAAAGAAAGAAAGAAAGAAAGAAAGAAAGAAAGAAAAAAAAAACCCAGGTTTTTACATGTGCACATGTTTACAACAAACTAAACTATATTAATACAGATTAACCAAAAAGCCTTTTTGTCTGGATATAAAAGAGCCATTCCTTGGGAGACTTATTTGCTAGATGGACCTGCTCACAAATTAAGGGAGAGACATATATAGATTAAAAATCTTTATCTGTTGGGAAGGTTCAGTGATAGCACACTTCAGTGTCCAATGCCTGCATAAAGCCTTGCACTTTAGCATAGGGCTACTGCTCTGCAGTCAACACCACCCATGGGTGTCACACCGAGAGACAAGGGTAGGGAGAGGAAAACTGGGAAAAATCATCAATTTATGTAAACTGATGGGCAACCTCTCCTCCACCCCTCACCTCCACAGCAGCCAAAGCTGCACTTCACAGGAGCAAACAAACACGAGTATGAAACTATGAGTGAAATCAAAGCAACTCGATCACAGATCAGACACACAGACATACAGACATACAACTCCCATATGAATCTGGTCAGTCAGCAGAGCTGTCTCAAATCAGATGCCTACTCTGTAAAACAGGACTGGCTTCAGGATAAACTATACCATTTTCCAAGAAAAACCAAAGGACCTATAAGGGATGCAGTCCTATGGATCAAGTTCTTGTTTCTGGCAAGACAGCTAAACGTACCTCTTCTACATTGTTCAACTATTTAAGAATGCCAATAAAACGAAATATTTAGAAAAGTTCAATCTTTGAATCTCTTTAATAGATAATCTTGCCTTGTAATATGCATTTCATATAAATAGAATACATCTGTAGCATTTCCATCTGTACATTCTGAAGTATGTTATGAATGAGATCAGTATCAATATTCCCCTTCCCAGATGGAAATCAGGATGTGAGGAAAAGAGAGCTAGCCCTAGTCAGTCACCTGAAAATTAACCAAACGCTTTCTAGACCAAAAATTTCTGAGTTTATGTATCAAATCTACAAGAATGTGCTGTCTTCCTTAACACTATACTGGGGCACCAGCTGACAAAGGCCTCACTATGGCTGAGTTGCATAATTCTATAAATAAGTGTGAAATGGAAGTTCATTCCACAATGGGAAAAAAAAAAAAAAAGTTAATTTGTAGTACTGAAAACTTTGATGGGAATGGTTTTACTTTTGCTAAAATATTGAGGAAAAAATGGTTGCTCAGGTCCAGAATAAAATTTTTAGTCAAAAGAAATAAGAGAGCTGCCTTAAATAGTTTTGTAGTTTGAATCCTCAGGTACAGTGTATTTCTTAATTAATATTTCATACTCAGCCCAAAGAGACACACTGGTGACGTGAGGTTAATGGAAGGATTGTTTTGGCATATTTATATCTGGTGTGCTCGTGGCCCACAGTGTCAGGAGGACTGAACTTCTGAGGTGATGTTTGTCAAATATTCTTCCAAGTGTCAATTCCAGGTGATCTTATTCACTGCATGGTAATAAAAGGTGAACAAAATCCTTCCCCTGAAACAAAAAACTCAAATAAGCAACAAAATACACAAAGAAGCCATAAGGCTTTGTTGGGTGGACTGCAGGACGCTGCGCCCCTGGGGGGAAGCAGAGCTGCTGATCTGGCAGTCAGATAGAAGCGCTGCCCTTTGCAGAGTGTTTTCCAGGATAGTTATCTGCCTGCTGCACACACTGATACACCCACAGCTATGGGAACAGGGCTGTTCCTACACAATGCATATTTTGCCTCTCATATCTTGTACATATGGCTACAAAACCTGATCCTTGTTAAGAGACTGTCTCCATTTACCCCTACATGTTGTATGCTGTTTTGTCAACGTATTTTTTCAGACGTTGTACACATTTCTAAAATTAGAGAATAAACACATATGAAACGGCACTACCTACAGATTAACTATACCCTCAGGAATTTAAAACATTAGAAAAGATTGAGCAACATTTGCCTGTGAATTCAAATAATTAATGCTCCCACCCTGAGACCCACCTCAATATTACCTGAAGACACACCCAACAGCCTGCAGTGGGTCACAGCTCAGGCAGGGTGGTTGGGTTGAGACAGGTTTAAGCTCAGACCAGAGCCACAAAATACACCTGGCACTCCCTAGTGCCTGTTCTGCCCATCTTTTTTTTTTTCCAATTTCTAATTGGGAACAGTTGATCAGTGGTTCTGGCCACTGCCTGCCCAGTTACCAGGAGTAGATATGAAGCAAATGAAAGAAGCTTTGACAGAATTCCAGATTTCTGCTCTTTCATCCTGTGTCAGTTTGAGCAAAGGTTACATCATGTGTAGACCACTCATCAGGACTGACCCTTGGCCAAGCCTCACGGCACCCTTTGCAGGAAATAAGCTTATATATATTTGTGTTTGAATAAGGCAAATGGAAGTGTGTTAAGGCTCGAAATTAAGGTTTTGACCTTGGCTTAAGGTTTGTGACAACATATGCAGATCTAGCAGGCAGCTCCTTTATTTACCACCATACAAGCTGTGCAGGTATATTAACCTTAAGTTTGCTCTTTTAGTACTGACACTTATGAATAAGTGAAATTTCCCATTAGTTTTTAACATTAAGCTCCACAGACTGAAAATAGAGTCTCATAAAGCCAGCAAAGAAGCTATCATAAGCTTTACTGAACTGATCTTCAGGTAATAAGAACTATTAAGTACTAGAAATAGCTTTTTATTTTCTTAAGGGACTTTGAAAAAATAATGAAAGCACAGGTAAAATACAACAGAGGTTTTATTGTTGCAATTTCTTTTCCCTGTTTGGTTTGCAAAAGAAAATATAAACCACTTAAAAATATCTTCCAGAGATAAAAAAAAACTTCTGCAAATTTGGATTAAATTAAGTAAATGTATTTGACAGGTGGAAATGAGGGGTAAAAATCAGAAACACTGAAAACTTTGCTTTCTATATTTGCTTGTCAAACCATGTAGGTTTCTGATTGTAGGATGTTTTCATTCAAAATGCTGCTAAAGTTTTGTACAAGCAGCATTTTGCTTTTGAGCAATTTGAACAATCTTCTTCCATTGTGTGGTTTGATACCTAGGTATGTAATTTCCATAACTTTGACTCTTTAGATTATTTAATATGACATTGCATGTATGTAACCCTGAGTAGCCAGAAAATTCATCTTTACTGTGAGCCTAATGCAGGAGCAGAATGTTCAAACCATTTGCCGTCTCTGGCACTCACATCTTTTCCAGAGGCTCCTCACCGCCACCCAAAAGCTGTGCAAAGCTCTAAAGCCGTGCACAGAAGGAGCATTCTAATGAGCCTGGGCTCTCTGGTGATGCAAATCTGGTGCAATACTTGTGCTGTTCCTCCCCAGGGCTGTTCCCAAGGCACATTTCTGTGGAAAGAGCCAGAAAGAGGCACAGGATCATGGCTTCTAGGAGTACACAGCTGCTTCTTTCACCACCAACATGACAGTGCACAAGGTTTCAGGTCTCTAAAGTCCCTTTAGTCAAGCATGTCAAACTCTTTCAGTTATAATGCAATTTTTATCTGTAAATGGCTACTTTCAGCATCACAGCAGCAGGACAGACAGGAGCATAGGCAAAGATATTTTGTATCAAGGAGCACAGACAGGACAGGATGTCCAGGACCTTTAGCTCCTGAGCCTTTTCCCTCACTGTCTTGCAGGAACTATTTAATATAGTTTCTTTCACAAAAAAAATTGATGGAAATCTCTATGGGCCTTTTATTTAAGAAAAATAATACAAAGCAATATTCCTGGCAAAGAAAAAGAAGGTAATTCTGAGCCACCAGAAGCCTTAAACATGTAAATGTTAAGCCAAAATGCATCTGTAAGTTTCCAAAATTAACTGCTTCCCAATCATAACAATAACATGCAGGGAAAACCATCCTATGTTTATTAATGCAGTACCTGCATGTCTGACCACAGCGATCACTTCCATGGATCTGACTGACTCACAAAAATGCAGAGATTACAAGAAATCAGGTTTGTTTAATAATGATTGATGGAGTATACAGCAAAGACAAAAGTTCCTTGTTCATTTGGGCTTCTTGTCTGAACTTGTGTTTAAGCAAAAAGAAATTAAAGATGAGTTCTGTAACTGCTTAAATAAGAAACACACCCCACAGTCAGACAGCTGGATAACCTGTGCTCTCTTGTCCCCTAAAGCACACCATATACCATATTCTGGTCAAAATATGCAGAATGCCACTGCTTTTCAATCACATTTATTGAGCTTTTATGCTCCTTACTTGGGGGACTCTCTCCTCCTAGAAGCTAGAGTACAATCTGTATACTAATCTCTAGTCACTAGTGTATTTATGAAAATAAAAGACATGACCAATCAAACTTCTGTCTTTTAGTACTGTGGTCCATCCAGAAATATTGTACTTCACATAGAGACAGCCATGAGAAATCTGATGCAGGTCACTAATTTGGCACTATGAAATGGCAACCTATGCTCTGCACATCTGAGATATATTCGGGACTCTAATATGTGTTTAAACATGCATTGAAACATCTGTTCCCTTTGGTCACTCAGTCACTTTTCTGATATAAACTCTGGCTATGTTTTTGTTTCCCTTTTCTACTTTATCCTCTATCCATTAAACGCTGAGCTCAAAATGATAACATAACCTAAGCAAAAAACAGGCATCAAAGCAATGAAAATATTAATTTGAAAGGTCACAATTTCAACAGTATAAAAAGAGCAATAAAAACCTTTGCCTTTCAAGATTCTTTGAGAACCTCTTCCCTTCCTCCAGGCTCCTTACCCCAGTTCAGGTGAACATACACAGCTTCATTTTCAGTGCTTCTGCATACTCCTTTATGTCTGCCAGAGCAGAAGTTTTCTTACCTTTCTTCACTTTCAAAGTGATAGAAGATTTGAGTACACTCAGAAAAGTAGAGTAAAACCAAGTATTTGAAAAGGCATTGTTTATTGGTTTATACAGATTGTTTAATCATGCAAGTCTTTCAAAGAATCAGAGAATTAAAACAATTTAGTGAGCCTTGAAAACAAAACAAGTGTCTCTGAGAGTGTATTTATAATTGATAGTATTGGAAGGAGGGTCCTTTCTCTCTAAGGAAAAGCTGATCCCTAAATACTCATATGAAATGTTTATGAGGGGTTTTTCTTTTTTGTTGTCAGGACAGCTAGGTAGGCAGCAAGTACAAAAAAACCTGCATACCTTTAATGAACCTTATGTAAGAAAGGAATGATTAACTACACAGCACAGTATGCCCAATTACCGTCAAGGAATGCAGGGAAAATGATAAAATGGCCAAAATATAAAAGCTTAGATATTTGCAAACTCAGTCAAAAGACAAAAAAAAAAAAAAAGGATCACTTAATATGTTATTAATTTTTCTATTGTTTCAACTTCTCCAAATAGCTAGGCCTCCCTATTTCATACATTTTCAAATAATAAATTGACTAACTTAAGTTTAACTTAGATATATTTTCCAGAAAGTCACATGGCTTTGATATGCAGCCATTAGTAAATAGGGGTCTTGATTCCTTTGGTGGGCTGCTCAAAGAATTAAACTCACTGTGAAAAATGTCTCTTCTACTTCCCAAAAATGCCTCGATTCAGGCATTTCCCAAACTTTTCATTATCTCCTTTCCATAAGGCTGCAGGATTCTTGGTCACCCAGTACTTGGTTCTTTCAGGTGGTTAAGTGGCTTCTCAGATCTGTCCTTTTGACATGCTAACCAGGATAGAGAGCTCTTTCCACCCTGATGTCACTCTGGTGGCACTGCTCAGCCCTCTCCCCAGTTTCTGAAGTCCTTATACCAACATTGACACCAACATGAGAAGCAGTTTCCCAGCATCTGTCCTGTTACATTTCAAAGTAAAACCACACCTTTCCTTTGCCCAATTGTTACACATCCAAGGGCCTCTCACTTTCTGCCCTAACATTGTGTTGTTAGCTGCTACTCTTGCTCATCTGCCAAGCTGCAAATTCATCCCAGCCACTGCTCACAATTTCTCATTGCACAGACAGAGGACCTCTATTTCTTATTCCTAAGTGACTTTGAATAAGTTTCAATAAGGTCAAACATAACATAAACAGGCTGCTTATAAGCAGTATAGACCATCCAGTATCAGCACTTTATTGCCCTTGATTGTGCTCCTCCAAATGGTGGCACACAGGCATTTTAAGAGCAGAGATTTTATATGAACTTTCAAAACACTATTGAAAACCCTTAACAGCACTTTTCCAGTGCTGGTCCCTGTAGAACCTGACTGGAAGCATTTCCATTCAGTGATGAGTCTCCATTGACAGTCTTTCTGAGAACAGGCAGTTCTGTTCCGTTTATTGCACCCTACAATACATTACACACTTCTTAACAAAGCTATTAAGACTGGAAAAAATATCCAAACAAATGAAAACTCTGTATGTTAGAGCACCAAGGGACAAATCCTCTTCTCTCTGAAATCAAGTAGAGCCTGGGAATGTTTTTTTGCGAGTAAGAGCAGATACAATCTAAAAAAATTAAACCACAATGCACTCCTGTATTGCCACATTCACAGAGGAAATTAATTTGCAGCAACCAACATCTTCCCCTCTAATCCAAGGTAACAATAATCTGTGTAATCTATGCAAATGTTTGCAATCTGAATATTTATCAAACATATACCGAAATATTGGCTGAATCTATCAAATCTGAACAAAAATCTACATAATATGAATGAGGTTAGTCAACTGACAAAGATTTTAGCAGATTTAACCAAAACAACCATCAGTATTCACAAGTATAGACAAAAAACCAAGACTGAATAGCAGCTTCCTTGAAAAATCAAACTAAGCAAACAAAAGTGAGCTGCAATTATTTATTTCTAAGCCTATTACTCTACAGGTGGGATACATTTATTCCATGACCATATCAACACATCATCATGCAATACCTGTGATATTCAGGTGACAGGGGATGTTTAAATATTGTTGTGCAATAAAACACACAGCACAAGATGCAAACAAAGAGACTGCCTCCTACCTTTTAAAGGAAACAGAGGTGAAAATTTAATGAGAAACAATGAAAGTCAAAGGGCTCATGTGCTCCTGTGAAGATGAGCCCACTGTCTGGCCCTTCCCACCATCACTCAGCTTGGAAGCTTTAGCTGAACAGGCAAACAGGAGTAGGAGGCAGCTTTGTTTACAGCACACTCAGTGAAAGATAAGGTGGAGCTCAGTGCACCACCTAAAGCAAGGAACATCTAAGAGGCTGTCTACTGCTCTCTGCTCCTCTGGTAACCCTGGCTATTCCTCCCTGTGATGTGCAAGCATCGTCCAAGCCATGAGAAAGCCCTGTTTCACATGCCGATTCAACATGAACCTCATCCTAGTTTCACGGAGCAAAAAAGCTCAAACATTTTGGAGTGTGTTAGCAGTCCCCTAGAGTAAGAGAAGAGGGCAGCCACTGTTGTTTCAAAATTTATTTCCTATTTCATAATGATGATGTTAGAGTTGCCCTGGCTGCCTAGCCGCCTTTCTGGACTTTAGAGCCCCAAATCTTGGCAGCAGCACACCCTTCTTGTGCAAAAATGGATGCGTGAGAAGACAAAGATAGCAATAATCTGGACCTATGTGAGAAAAATCAGTTTTAATCTTATTCTGACTCTTAATGGTTAACCACTGATACCTCTATCAGTGGGTTAGGAAAAAAAAAGGTGAATAAGTATGTGATCCCTAGCTATTACACAAAAGTAGTATCATTTAAGTCCCTTAAGATCCCCCAAGAAACCAGCAGTAGTACTGGGAATGGCAGACACAATTTTTGCAAGACTGCAAAGTATTAAAGGCAGCATCTATCACCCAGTGGGGTTTGACTCAAGAAAACAACCTGTCAAGAGAGTCCCTTCACCAGGCCCTTTCCAGGATGCAGTGAATATACATCCTATGCACTTTGGTAGCCGCTATCACACAATGCTTCGCTATTCCTCTGGGTTTGCAATGACACCTGATAAAAGTAAAGACCCCTGTCCAACCCTGGAAATCTTCAAATAGTTTATTGCTACTCCTGTCACAACCCCACACACAACTGAGCTGAGGGTTCAATTTATCCGACAGAGCTACAGCTCCAACAGCCACCACCCATGAGCAGGAGCCCAGCTAAACTCCCTGTACACAACACACAGGACTGCTGCCTGGCAGCTGGAGTAAAAACAAGCCAGTCCAGTGTATTTTACAGGTAAAGTCAGTGCAGCTTATATAAAAAAATTCCCAACAAACCAACCAGGAGTCTAAGTACAATTAGAGTACTCTTTTCTCAAGGAAGTTGTACATAAAATGTCCAGTGAGCTTAACTTGGTTAGAAATTGACTTTAACATCAATCCAAAGTGAATCGAATAATTTCCAATTTACTTTGAAACAAAACAGCAGAATTCGGCCTCTTGTGTTTGGTAATTGACTTTTTAAATCCAAAAGAAGAATGAAATGAGGACTAAAATAAATACATGTTTCTTCCTCACATAAAGAAAAGAGCATAGTACACTATTCCCTAGCAAAAAGTGTGCATGCCCACAGTCACAGAGCACAGGAAGATGCCACTGGGTGAGCCAAATCCTGCAGCTTCTCAGAAATTAATTTCCACTGTTCCAACTACTCGGGAACATTTTCCCGAAACGCAGGAAACACACTGCTAATTATTTCCTCTAAGGTACTGCAGTTCCAGTGCATTTTAAGATGAACATATGGGCAGAGTTAGCTGTTCTTCACTTGGGGCACTAGGAGTTAGGAAAATAGGTACAGGTATCTTATCTACTGCAAGTTAAGGTACATTACACGTGAGACCATTCAGAAGGAGAGGGTGAGACTTACCTAATGAGATACAGTCAGTGATACCTGAGCAAGCTCTCGCTCACTTCATATGAAGAGGACCCAGTGCTCACTCTAGACTGCATTCCTTCTAGCCTGGGACACATCCATTTGAGGATTTCCCTGTGAAGGGTCTGTTTTTTCTCTTCATTGACCATCAGGAGAGTCAAGGGAACAGGTCTCAGACTCAGGCATGGAAATTACCAGAGAGATTAATATTGTGAGAGAGGAGACAACAGGCCAGGGAGAGGCATTCACAGCTGAATGCTGAGCTCTAATAAGAGGTGAAAAGCCTCACTGAAATTATTTTCTCCCCCTGTGGATCACTCCTCTCCAACTCCTGATAAAAACCAACCAAATTATGTCAATGCAAATGACACCTATGTCACAGATAGGGGCATTGGTTCATGGCTCAAGCATTTTGCAATGACATTAACATGACCTACCTTTAGACTTTCATTTGACTTTCCACCCTCCAGTTTCTCCTGTTCCCTCCTCTCACTGCCATTTCTCCAAAAGGAAGGACATCAGATAAAAAAGCCCTACGCATAAGAATTCTCACATTTCCAGGAAGAAAGATACTGGGGGCTTTCTTGCCCTTGGTTGTGCCCACCACTGTTTTTTTCATAAATATTTTGCAATAATTATTGCTTAACCATATCTTAGTATTTGCAGAAACTTCTCACACATTTTATGCCACTCCAGTATCTTCTTTCATAGTATTAATTTAGGTTCTCTTGTACTTGCATGGGTGTACCTCTACACGCATGCAGCTTGTGACTGAACTGTTAAATATTTTAAGTAATGTGACCATTCTTGAAAACGGAAGGTGGTGTGCAGACCCACCACAGGAACAGCCACTCAACCACAATTACCTCCCTCTAAATAACTTCCACTTTAAAGGGTTTTTTTCTCTAGGAATCATTAGCCAAAAAGATCTTTTTGTAGTTTATATTATTGTACCCCACCACCAGCAGAATATCTGCTTTGTGCACCACTGCAGCTGCCCAGGCTGCTGACTGTACGTATCTGCAACACGGGCAGCACCCACACTGCCCACAGTCATGTCCAGAAAGCAGCGTGCAGAGAAAACAATCCCTTGAGAATCTGACTCCAGCAAACCAGCACTGCCATTTATCTTGGCCTACAGTAACAGTGGAGGCAGTCAAACACATACCAAACTCAAGAACCATGAGGATGAAGGGTAGGTTTATCCACTGAGCAGTGAATGTGCAAAGCCAGCCCCCCAAAGCAGGGCTGCCGTGCTACCTAGCCAGCAGGTAGCACAAACCCTGTGGAGAGACACCCCACGTTCCTGTAGGTGTCTTAAATGCTGCTCTACAATGCTTGTGAGGTTTCTAGCAAGCACACTTATAAGTTCACAAGCAAAATCTGCCAGGCTTATTAGCGCAGGAGAGCCTGGGGCAATGAGAGTTAGAATAAATGGAAGCTTTCAAATGCACACAAGAAAGAGGTAAGCTAAAATTGAAAGCTTGTTGGGCTTTTTCCCTTGTAAATTCCCTCATTTGTCCTCAAGGAGAGCATACAAATGTGTACATTGCAGCCCATGTGATCAGACACTCTCTCAAGAACTATAAACAGTGTAGCTATGAATCATTATTAGGCTGGAATTGCATTCAGTTCTTTCCCACTGACTCACCATATGGATCATTTGTCTGGTCTTTCACCTTGCCTACTTCTCTCCCTCCCCCACAGATCACACATGACCCTTCCCGGAGTTCCAGCACGGGAGCGCTCGCTCAGCACGAGCAGGCTCTCGCAGGCAGGTGACAAGAGAGGCTCTCACGTACAGGTGCTGAGCACACCCTGCTTCCACCACCCCAGCGGTCTGCCAGAGGCTGTCGGCTCCCCAGCACCGGGCTCCCACCCTGGCTCAGGCATTTCAGTCTGACGTGACACGAGTCTAGCAACCCTAACAACTTCAGCCAATTTTGAGCAAGAGTCAGAAAAGCCATTTCTGCCACTCCACCTACTACAACAGTAATTTCTCACAAAGTGGAGGAAGAAGTGGGTTTGGATAGTTACACATCTTAACCAACTGCAGCTAGGTCAGACTGAGCAATACATTAATCTAGGCTTTCATCTTTCATTTAAAAGAGAAAGGTAAAGCCCGTTCCTAGCCTTTAGAGTTGTAGAAAAAAAAAATGTGTTGAAGTTATGACTTCCAAATCTTCAAAGGCAGATCGTAAATAAAAGTACTGACATTTATTGCTTTTAAGCAAATCACATACTGGAGTATGACTCATGAACACTGGAACTGGCAAGCACCGAGGCAATCATGTTGAGAATGAGATCATGATGCAGTAGGTGTGCAGCACTCTCTTTTCAGCCTATTCACTATCTCTATTCTACAGTAATAAAGAAGAAAGTTTCTTTTCAGTCAATAATAAAGATCTTAATGTGCCTTCCAGGGCCTATGGAAATAATAAAAAGTACATTTCTGCTTCACAAAGACAGCTTTTGACACATACTTGATCTCATAAAATACTGAAGGGCACATGACATATTCACATGAGTAAGTCAGAAGGCTTCATGGTGCTCACACCAGTAAAATTAGGAATGTGCAAAGGCTGAGGTCTTATATTTTAAAACATTGGAACACCAATCTTCATTTTCTTGTTTGTAAACTGCTTGCAAAGGGATGTTCCTGTAGAGAGGGGAGTGTAACAAAAGGGACAAGAAAAAAAATTACATATCTGTACTGCAGAATTAGTCATGGGGTTACATCAGTTTAATAATTCAAGAGACATTTTGTACACATATCAGGTTGGCTTGGAATTAACTTCAACTTCAGTAAACTCTATGAATAGTTATTTCAAATTTGAATGACATGTACGTATTTTTCTACTGAATAATTGCAGAAACTATCACTTTCAGTATTCAGAGCCAGGGTTTTGTTGTTCATGAAGCAGGGCTTGTCAATTCTGCAGCAACAACCTTTGAAGATAGTCACAGGAACATTTGGATAAACTATCAAGCAGATATATTTGTTCAGCTGTCCCTTCTAAAAAGTGCTTACATATCTGCAACATATTTTTCCTCAATTATATTACAAAAGCCTCACCTATGTTAAATGTACCCAGACAACAAAGAAAGCATGATAAATACCATCAGAATTTAGAGTCTGGTGCCTTTACAAACATTGAACTAAATTTACCATTTTCTTTAATGTCATCATGATTCAGGCTGATACTGCCATTTCCACTGCCTTCTTTTTTCCCTACTGATCCACAAACAGAATGACCTCATGCTGCCTGCAAGCGAGGGAGTTAGACAATAGGCTGCAAATGACAAAGGAAGTAGGAAGATAGGAGTTAAAAACAAAATTATTATAACAAAGGCTGCATCTAGAGGTGGAACTGCAAAGCTGGTTCATATCACTAGTATAACTTTATAGCATTACATGTGCCACTCGAGCACTTTGATTTTATTTTGTGGTGAGGGTATAGAGCTTTTCACACCTGTAAACAAATACCTAACTTACACATTATAGAATGTGAATGTTACAAAAAGCAATTGTTCTGTTGCACCCATCTAAGGAAGCATGGTAGGCTCATCAACCAAAACAAACCTTTGGTTAATGGTTCAACCACCTGCTTACCAGAAACCAGAGAAATCTCTCTCCTGTGTTACAAACTATTGGCATGCATATACAAAGTAAAAAGGTATCTTTGCTTTAGTTCCTCCCAGCCAGGTATCACATTGACTAAAATGTTGCAAACATTCCTTTAGACAACTACAATATGCTTTAAACACAGAAAATCCTGAACATCTACTCAACTGAGTAGCAAATTGAGTCAAGCTGCAAATTCACATACCGAAAAATTAAAGAGAAAAATAAGAATACATGTTCCTGTTAATACCAACATCTCAGGGCTTAAAAAGTGAATAAGGAGGATAATTGCCCCCTACCTATGCAAAATTACAATCTTCAGAACACCTGTAGTGACTTGAATTAAATCACAGCCAGCAGGGATTTCAGGATGACCCACTGAAAAATAGTCTAATAATTGTGTCCGTATATATACATTTATACAAGAAATTTATATATGTACCCCTATACAGATACAAATAAAACTTTGTTTAAACTTCCGTGCAGAGAAGAAATACTGTATTTCGAAATTCTTTTTAACATACAAGAAACTCATTAACCTGTGCCCAGCAAAACTCCAAACTCACCAATTACATGTTCTTATGTCACAAAAAACAATAATTTGACTTTATAGAATATAGAAAAGCAAGGGCACACTGTTGGAAATTCTTAATTGCAGCCAATGTCATCAGATGATATCACTGGTTCTAGAAATCTCTCTTTAAGCTGATCTGTGAGTTAGAAGATGTACCCAGGCCTTAGCTCCCTGTTAAAGCTCCTCAGGTAAATGTTGCTGCCTGGAACCCAACTGTGAATGCTGGGCAGCATCCCCAGCCCTGACACTGTCGTTGGGCATTCCAGACACCGCTGCTCTTTGCATACATTCAAGGCTTCTCCAAGACGACTAAAGTTCTCTTCCCTTGCATCCTTACCATGCTAACAGGTTCATGTTTATAATTTTATTCAGTTGTATAATCAGCACATAAAACAATCACACTGGATTTTACAGTGCTCCAGAGAATCTGAAAGATAGAGGTTTCCTGATATCTAAAAGGTAGAAGCTACACCTCTCAAGAAAACATTAGAAGACTGTTGCAAGCCACACTGAGCAGCCGATCACAGGAGCCACTTTGCTCTGCAAAAACATGATCGAGATATCCTCAGCCTGGGATGATTTTTCTCATCCAGTATCATCCCATTTCCCTTCCTCCTATGTTGTCACTCATCACTTTCAGTAAAGAAAACCTGGAAACTTGAAGACGCAGCGTTTTACTTCTTTTCCTTAGTTGTGAGTCAATTCTCCTTGCCAGCTTTGCAGTCACAGAATTGCAATACTACAAGGGCAAACATCTGCTGTCAGGCATGCAGCACTACTGCTTGTGTGGATTTCTTCCCAGCAGCTGGGAGGAAATGCTCCTTCTTGTTTAGACAAAAATATCAAATGGTTAGGAAATAAGAAGTTATGAAAAGCTGTACACAAGGTTCACGCTTGAGAAACACAAGAGCACAGCCTTAGCCACTAAGAAAATTCCACTAGACATGAAGCTAACAATAATTTAGATCAGTTCATTTATGGTAAGTCAGCCATTTTACTGTTGACCTACTTTGTATCAGCAATAATTTGTCACAGTGCATTCTCCAACTGCTACTGAAAGAAAGGTTGAAACCATACATTAAGAGCATAGTGTCAAAGCAACTGATGTTAATTATACCCCGCAATTCCTATGTTGATGAAATTGTCACTGCTAACTATTAATACAGCATTTATTGTCTAAGCCCAGCTTGCTCTACCAACCCCTGAAAGCCACTGAATTAACATCCTGCTTCTCAGTGTTCACATTGGAACGTAAATCTGAAACGTGTAAAAATAACCTCTGCTATTACACCAAGAATGTGTAAATACACAGTCCTTTTTTGGGAGAACTATTTATCTCCAGTCTATACGTTTCACTCTTTAAACAGCTTTAATGTTCTTCAGTCAAGTGGCAGCTTTTGCCAATATAAATTATTTTCCCTTAAAATTATGGCATTAAGTAGAGGAAATTTTGTAAAATGTAGAGTACTACTTGATTTATAGAAATTCAGAACATTTTACATAGACACACAAAAAAGAAAAGCAGCCATGTTCTTTGTTATATTCATTGCTAACCTGCACAATAACAAGAGATCATATTCTCCCAGCATAAACAAGGGTAATTAGAAGGACACCTTATGCGTATTGAGTGTTCATGTTCCGAGACATCTGCTTAATTTGGTGACAGAAATGTTTACAAGCATCAGCACAAAACAACCACTCCAGGAGCACTAGCTGGATTCTTAATGCTTTGCCCATCAGTAAACTGTTTTGTAAGGTTCTGCTGCAGTACAGTTCCCCCTGCGTACAAATCATCTCCCAAGCTTTTCCTTTACCCATTTAAATTGAAGGTAGTCAAAAACATACAGGCTTAACAATATTTAGCCTTCAAAATTGTCATCTCTAAGCTATGGCATGAGACATACAACTTGGTATGATCCAAGAAGACTCATTTTGTGATGAATACAGAAGACTTTCTTATCCTATGAACTGATCCAATATGAGGCACAACAAAAGTATAAGCCAGTGATGGTATTTTCACACCAGAAATTTGCCCATGTTATTTCCAAGTTCTCAAGTAGATTGATAGAGCAAACCAATAATAAGAAAATCCTGTGGCATAGAGGCCTGTCATATACAGATCTACTTGAAAATCTTTGCAGAGTCAGCAGAAAAGTGGGAAACTAAAATCAGAATTATTAGCAATCAAATGAGAATCTTCACATCTCTATTCAAGAGATCTACAGGAAAAAAAAATTATGGTCCAAATGGCTGCTTAAGCCAGATGTACATCTCCAGAATAAGCAGGAGAAAAACACAACTGCAAAGAGAAGAGAACAACAGAGCTCCTTACAGGATACATGTAATATTCTAATTCTCTATAGGATAATTCCCTATAGGAGGAGCATCATTACCAAACATAAAATACAAAAGTAGTATTGAGTGGTAGGATCTGATACCACACAGCAGCACAGTGGGGGAACATGCTGCCATAAAAAATAAATTGCTCACCTGGCATAAACTAGAAAGCAGCTGTACACTTTATAGAAAGACATTCACTGAACGGTCAACAAAGTCTGAGCAGACTGGTCCGTCACTCTGGGAAGAGCTGTAACATCAGAGCTGTGTACAGCTGAGGCTGCCCTTGGAACAACTGTAGGGCTATTCAGGGCTCCTCAAGGAAAGTCAACTAATTTAACTAACGTGCACTGAGCAAGCAGGTCTTGAATGTGTTCTCATCTCTAACATTTGCATTAAAATAACAGCCTTGCCGGTTTCATAATGGCACCTTAAATGAAATTCAAAAGTGACAAGCATTTAGCTTAGTGTGCTGTTTGTTCTACCTGCAGCAAAACACAGGATTGGAAACAGCCAAACTCCTACAGACATAGTCCACTTCTCTCAGGAATCCTTATGCCCTGCTGCCACAGTATGCTAAATACTTTCAAAATCAGACAAGGGCACATTGTGGGCACATTGGGGTATATTTAAATTCCAACTGGAATAAATCCCAGCAACTCTGAGGACATGGGTTGTACCAATTACTGGTTACAGCTGCAGTTAAAAATTATGCCATGAATGAGAGCACCTTACCATAAAAGGACTAAAATGTTAACCATCTAAAGGAGCAGGCTCACTCTTGGTTCAGTGTCACATGCCAGTCTCACAGATGGAACACTTGCTGCCTCACAAAGCTATGCTTAATTTTCCAAAAAGAAAGTACTGACAGCTGATGCTTTCATAATGTGCACAGCTCACGTCAAAGACCAACTATACAGCTACCCCTTCTGATTCTGTTCTTGCTGTGCAGCAGAAAAGACTGCAGGCAGCACCACAATATACCAGGCATAGTTCAGTCAGCAGCGAGCTTCATGAAAGTTTAATAGAGCTTTAAAGCCAAGCTCAGTGTTTTCTTTCTACTCAGATACACACTTCTGCTGTCTGCGGACATATAACACAACAGAAATGTCTTTGAGTACTCCTCCCACCAGAATAAATCTCTTGCTGGCAGATTTAACCATTTAAAGTGTCATCTTAAAAGGAAGAGAATTTTTGAGGTATCAAAATGTGAGCCTAAACTTTGACTCTATGCATGAATTACACCTGGACTTTACTATAACACAGGCTCACTCTGAAGCTTTGGTAAAACATCTTTTGTCAGATGCCTGCAGAGCAAGGTCTTTAAAATTCACTGCTTCTGGACCACTTAGGCTTCCACCCATCCATGCCAGAAAGCCATAGTGCCAGAGAAGCCCTAGCAATACTTTGAAGTGCTGAATATTGCCATACATATGCAGATCACAGTTGAAACTGTTTTTGTAAAGCTCAACTTTCAAAAAACAGAGGGAAAGAAATTGGTAAAAAAAAATATCTCGACAGTTCAGTCTTGTTTTGCTTATACAAAACCAGCTATATATCAGCTATATTATACAGACATGAACTGGAGATACATTACTATTGTCTAGTTGTAAAGGCTCATTCATAGTTGAACAGGAGATGCAACAACTCCTGGCAAGTCTGATGCTCAGTTCTCCCATAGCTTGCAAGCTTGGCTGGCAAGTAATGATGGCTTTCTTCTCACTCAGAGCATCAGTTCTTGTGACTGAAGTGACCAAGGTAGGTAGGCCTTTTATTAAACACTCACAGAACAAAGTACACAGGAGATAAGGAACAGAAAACTCTTGAGTTTTACTCCAGCACTTTAACAAGTGTAAATAGAGTGGTAAGGAATCTCTCTCAAGTGTATCTGCTGTGCTGTATACAAATGACATTAGTGTGGTGCTTAAGCGAATCACATCTCTACATCTTTCATTAACCATGAATACACACATAAGTATGGGCTTCTTACTTTGCGAAGTCAACCTTTTAAGTTTGGGAAAAAAGATCAACATACCTTTTGTTGAATCCAATCTTAATGATTTCTAAAGTTAAAGTCTTGCATCTGAAGAAAGCAAAAGGCAGCAAGCTGCTCTTAAGGCTAAGGGACACTTGTCCCAGCTCTTATTTTGCAGGGAATCCATCAGGTAAGAACTGTGAACTTGTGAACAAGTAGGTCAAAATGGACACTTAGGTTTGCTATATCCTTCATCAGGAAGCCAAGTAAACTTTAATCCTCTGGATTTATTCAAGTCATCTTTGGTGGATGATATTTTTGTACCTTTTCCTCATATCCTGGAATTACTGGCCCTGGAGTTATTTCCACATTGATTGGTTTTACAAGGTTTAAAGTGACATATAGATCATGTTCCCCTAAACTTCCCAAGCATTTATATGTGAGGTCTTCATTAATCCAGGTCTGTACCAAGTGTTCCCTAGCATCAGGGTGCCACTGATGTTCTTAAGCCTTTATAGTACCTATTTCATTTCCACTGTGAGACAAAAATAATTTAACTGGTCCTATGTAATCACGACAAGAGATTAATTAAAATGCCAAGATAGGAAACAATTTATTATAGAGAGAAGAAAAATTTCTCATCCAAAATATAGAAATCTGTACAACTTTGCCACAATCAATATACATGAACTGTACAAATTTACACCAGTTCATAATTTACCAAATAAAAGATGACTAACAAAGTTCACAAAATAGATGGTGGTTTGTGGAAAAGACTTTTACCCAATTAAGAACAAGGAAATTACAAACCAGACCTCCACTTTCTAAAAATAAGAAGTTTACTCAGTCTTAGAAAACTACAAGCTAGCAAATGTACAGATAGCTGGCTGGTGCTAACACCACAGTTCAGACAGTGTCTTTATATGGTCTTTTTAAAGCCTGTTGCCATGGCAGATTCTGATCACTTGCTACTTTTGAGGCCAATGTAAAGATCTGACCATTTCCCCAGGTTATTCTTACTATTTTATCTTATGTACATTTATACACGTTTGTAAGTGCTAGGTAAAAGTCTGAAAATTAAAATTTCCAGTACTATGGTGTTCGTAAGTCTTGTTACTGAGCTGCCAAAAATGCTAACAATTAATAAATGTAATAGTGCAAATTTGCTCTGCAAGACCTACTGCAGAGAATCACTTTATAAATACAGATCGGGGTTGAAAATTGGTGTAGAAATTAAGTCAGGTGTCTTGGAGAAACTGACACTTCCTAGGTCTTCTTACTTCCTAGCAAGCTGCAATCATTTTGACTCACAGGCTATTAAATCACTGAAAGGTACTGTCCAAACTATGGCACTGTCACTTTAAAGTATACCACTCTAACGTGTGCCAGATCTTCACAGCTGTGACATGGTTTAAATTCCATAATCCATCCCCAGAGGTGCCCACCCAAAGTAAAAACCAAATTTATCCATCCATTTTAAGGTGATCCATCCACAGACTATATCTTAACCTGATACAGTCATCATATTGTAGCTTTTGGAAGGGCTAGTTCTGCCCAAGAGAAGTTCCTCCTTACAGCTTATCCTGCTGTCTACCATTTGCATGTTGGTGTTACTTTGGCTACCTCCTGCTGGTGCAGCTTCATACAGCACACAGATCGAGCCATCCTCTCCAATGCGATAGGACACTTCGTAGGGGTCAACCCAGAGAGTGAGTTCGCTCGGAAGAAGCTGAAACAGTTCGTGACTGCTCAATCCAATCCGCTGTGCTGCCTGTCCAATGAGAGGATCCATTTTATGGTTGATCCGGATACATCGGTAACCTGATCCCTTGCATGGCTTTTCTGGGAACCAGTGGTGTTTATAATGTTCTAGAAAATAAAAACAAACATTATCCTCCTTAATTCTGTGTTGAAAGATACACGCGACAGTTACTGGCCTCTTGCAAATTTCACACCTCAAGATCTTAAAAAGCTTATTATTTTAGTGTCAAATTACTTGAAAAATCATTATAGGCTTTATTTCTGCTGATGATTTACTAAAGTGCCACGGGAAGCACTGGTACAAAGTTACTGCTTTGTGCTACTGTATAGAGAACAACATCCACCACCAGAAAGGAGTGAAAAGCAACTTTCAGAAAAACAAATATAAAAATACAGAAACAATTACATACATAACAGAAAAACTCGAGAGCTTCAAAACATCATAAACCAGATAGAAAAAAAAGACCCTTTCCAGATCCTTTTGAGATCACACCCATGCTTAGCTTCTCACATGCTAAGAATACCCATAACTAAGTAGGGAGGAAGCTGGGCAGCATTTACCGACTGACTCAAGCTGTATTTCACCACTGTTCTCCCCAGCCTGTTTTCCATGGCAAGAAACCAAGGACTTCACTTACCTCATGAGTTTCATCCCACCCCAAAACCCTCGATCTCAGGGTATTTGTGGCCACTATCGAGCCCACTGGGACGCAGGCTTGGGATTACAAAACCCACGGGGCAGCGAAAGAACCGTCGGTATTTGCTCCTAATCGGGGCGGTGGGGCGGCTAAGAGACGCTTCCAGAAGAAAGGGGAACCGAGATTCATCGTCCACCGATGAATTTTACTTGACAAAAAACCCCAACTTTAGAGCATTTTTCTTTCTGGAAACCAGGCGGTTTGAGCCCCTGGCGTGGAGCTCATGCCCGGGCTGATTGAAAGCTTTGTCTACGGAGACAAGGACCGGGGAGGGGGGAGCTGCCTGCGCGACACCCGACTCCCTCCCTTTTGTTTACAGCCCGCTTATGCCTCCCACACCGCCGGGGCCGGCTCGGCACGGAGGATCCCCGCAAGGGGAGAGCCACGGCCGCGGAGGGGCTCCAGTCCCTCGGAGGGGCCGATCCTTCCCGTTCCCCCTCTCCGGGCGTCCGCGGAGCGCGGTGCCGCCCGCACCGCCGCCAGCCCTGCCCGGACAGGCGGCCCGCGGCGGACGGGGGGGAGCGGCTCCCGCCGCGCCCACGCCGCCCTCACCTGCCAGCAGCTCCTGCAGGCATTGGCTGAAGGTCTGCAGCTGCCGCTCGTTCATCAGGCCCTTGGTCCGCAGGAACTTGGAGATGAAGCCCACGGCCGCGGCGATCTCACGTATCATGCTGGCCCGGGTGTACAGGGCGGGATGCATGGAGGCGGCGGCGGGCGGCAGCCAGCTCTCCGGGGCGGCCGGCGCTGGGGCGGGACGGGGCGCGAGGCGAGCGGCGCGGACGGGACGGGGGCGGCACGGCTCTAACTGGGCGCGGAGCGGGCGGCGGAGCCCAGATCACATCCCGGGGGCGGCAGCCTCCGCCTCCTCTTCCTACGGCAGGGGGGCGGCGGCAGCAGCGGCGGCCGCGGCAGCGCTCCCCGCATTTCCTGGGGCGAGGGGCGAAGGGAGCTACCCGCCCTCCGCCGCTTCTTATAGCCGTCGCCGGCCGGAAGTAGCGTCACGGCGCCGGGGGCGCGCGACCGCCAATCCGACGATCGCACCATAGTGACGTCAGTGGAGGGGCGGGGCCAGACGGGGTGGGTGACGTAATCGGCTGTAAACAAATAGAGCCGGGGGCGCGCGCAGGGGGGTCGGTGTAAGGGGCCGCGCGCTCGCGCGAGGGTCCGCGCGTGCCGGGGCGCGCGCCCGAGCTGCGGGGAGCCGTGTACGCAGGGGCTGCGGCGCGCGCCAGCGCGGAGCGTCTCCGTGCGCGTCGGCGCGGGCAGGGTGCGGCGCGCGCGGCCGCGCGCTGTCTCCGGGGAGCGCGGAGCCACGTCAGCGGCGGGGGGTGCGGGGGGGGGCACGGCCGAGCGCCGGCAGCGCCCCACGCAAGGGCGGCCGCGGCCGGACGGCAGCGCCCGGAGCCGTGATTGCCCGTGCCCGCAGGCAGCGGAGGTGATGTGTCTGTGCCCCCTTGCCATTTCTCGGAACGCATCTTTCTCTGGTGCTCCGGGGGCACCACGCGGTGCCCGGCGGTCCGGGAGCCCGAGCGTGATGCTTCCTCACGTTTGTGAACCGTGGCCTTCAGACCGCGTCCACACCGCGTCTCCAGCCGGGGATCTCCGCGCAGAGCTCAGCCTTTCCCGGGCAGCCGGCGGCCCCGGGCCCCTGTGCCGGGGCACGGCGAGGCCTTCCCACAGGCCCCCAGCCAGGCCTCGGCCGTGGCTCTGCCCTGCGCGTTCCCCGCCGCACTGTGCTGTTGTCCCAGCTGTCCTGTCAAAAACCCCTGGGGGCAGTGATGTATCTGCTAGTGGCTGCCCAGAGGAGTGTCAGTCTCAGGCCTTCCAGTGTTCTGTCTCCCTTTTTGCTGAAAAAAAGGGGAGAGGAAAGAAACGGCAGATTTTTGTTTGGTTAGTTTATTTTGGTGCTGTTAAAAAACACGAAAGTGTAGTTTCTTTGATAGAAACCCCATTCTTTCCCAAGGGTTTGTGCCCTGCCCCCTTGAAGAGCTTCAAGTGAAATACAGCCTGATGCCTGGTATTTGCATTTACAGTTCTTTCAGTCAACGAGCAGAAATAAGCTCAACAAAGGCACACATAACACAAGGTTTTTCAGTGAAAATAATTCACTAGTATATAAAAATACGTATGTGAAATAATTTGAGTAAAAGATGAAAGTAAACAGGGTTTTTTGCTTATCTGGTGTGAGAGTTGTAACTGTGTAGTGCTTTTGGTCTTTTCTCTGCACACGGGATCTATTCTATCTTAGGCTGCCAGCCTCAAGGGACTCTCTTTGACTCTATACACAAGGGAAATCTGCAAAACACCTTCAAAAGATAACCCTGAGAACTCAAACTCACAGCTTTACTGCAACTAAAAATGTTGGTGTGGGTTTTAGAGAATAGTCTTACCCATTTTCCCCCTACTAACTTCTGAGTATTACATTAACAATCATGAGCTAACCCTCCGATCTGTGAGGAGGGAAGAGCTGCCAACCTGGCCCGTGCTCTTGCTGTTCCTCAGGTGCCAGCCATCCTTTCTTCTCAGTGCTTCTGTGGCATATGGGAGGTATATCTAGAGCTGCCATTCCTGCTCTGTTCATAGGTTGGGAAGTGCTGTGCTCTTTCAAACCTTGAAGCAGCAGATGCTTCTCTCCCCCTTCACAGCACGGTCCACCATCCTACTGGAAACTGTCACTTACCTTGTGCAAAAGCGATGTTTGAGCATCGCAATTGCACTAAAATAATTACTGGAAATACTTAAAAAAATAAAAATAATGTTTGCCACCTTTGCCTGGACCCGAGCTTTTTATCTGGGCCACTTTCTCATCTCTCCTACCCAATTCCATCCAGAATCAAATGCTCAGAAGGAGTTTTAGGAACTCTTAAGTAGGAAGGTGGTCTTATGTAGTAGCACCCTACTATATAAGTGTTTATATATACTATAGACTACTTGAAACATGAAGTTTAAAAAGCTGTCCCCAGCCATAACTGCCATGGACGGCAAGGCTGTTCAAATTTGAATCATCCCCCTTGAGTAGTGCTTTTAAGAACATAATGTGGCAACATGTGCTTCATGTCACACTCAGTGAGAGGGGGAGAAATTTAAAGGGTACTTTTTTATCTTTTTTTTTCCTTGGAAAAAAAGAAGCTTTCTGGTCCATCAAGGAGTTCCTCTCAAATCTCTTGAAAAGTCAATAAATTCAGGACTCTCATCAGTCAAGTTTTCATAGTTCCTATTGATTCCAGATAGTAACAGCACATATAAAAGTCTTCTCTGTGGAAAGGGTAAAATGCTGTGCATACAGATCCAGTCCACTGATGAGGAATGAACTACCTTGGTGTTCACTGCTTGCAGCCACCAAGCTGTTCAAATGTAACTCTCAAGGCCAAGACTTGAGATGCCTGCCAGGAGGATCTCATCCCTATCCATGGGTGTGAATAAAGTAACTGGAGCTGCTGATGCAGTTTTCCCAGTCCAGGCAAGTCCATTTCCATCTCAGTGCTATGGCAGGATCGCAAAGGAGCTGCTGCCATTTCTGGCCTGTGAAATTCTCCCAAAGATCCTCATCTTTAAAGTCTGCAGGCTCTTAATTGATGAGGAAGACTGTGGCATGCAGTTCACGGCATCAAGCAAAGTCAAGTTTTCTTGGTTGGACTGTAATGGAGAGCATCACACAAACTCGCCACGCCATGGCCTGTTGCTGGTTTGTAGCTTAGCTTCCTGCCAGTTGCCGGCATGTTTCACTGATCTACCACGCCACTCTGGACTTCTTCAGTACTTCCACATTTGGGATATACAAAGTGGTTCTTTCTTCTCTGGCCAGTTCCCAGCTGTCTACTCCTGTCCCTGCAGCTCCAGACACAGAGGAGGCAGTTTGCCTGCTTAATAGTGCAAGATGCTCACCGATAAATTAATGGCAGGATGCTGAAAAAGATAAATGTAAACATTTAAGAACGGCCTTATTCAGCCCATCTGATAGTAAAGATGAAGCAGAGCCCTTAGGGAGAAAAAATAAAGAAAAAGACTATGTGGTCATGTAATTAAAGTCTGGATCATAATGGATATGCACAGTAGAGTTGAAATAAGGTTATACTGGCATCCCAGCTTCTGATATTTCCTAACTTTTAAGGAATACAGTGCAACCTTTACAACATTTATTTCATGTTGTTTTGGCAGGATCTGTTTCTTGACATTGGTTTGGAGAGAGCCTAGCACTTTGTGAATTCTGTCATAATGGATTTAAATAAGCAATAGAAATACACTTTTATCTGTGCCACACACACACATACACACCCTGCAACTATTGCAACATGCTATTTTCACAGCTTTTTCTGAAGGAAGGTACTGAGTGTTCTCTGTGGTAAGTCGAAAGATTCAAGAGTTCAAAGGTGAAGAACTAGAGTTACTTGACTTAAAAAAATTGCTCTAGTCTTAGGGTCTGAATTAGTATATATTTGCTTATGAAAATAAATACACTACATATTCAGCATGGACTTTTTTTTTCCTGTTTGAGAACTTATTCCTGACAGAATAAGGATATACAAGAAAGTGTGAAAGCATTATAGTCTTTTTATGTGGTATCTTATTAAAGCCTTTCAGTGTAGAAAAGTGTTAAGTCTTTTCCTGTTTCACTGTCAATTCTAGATATTTTTTTTGCATTGTTTGGCATTGACCTAATAAAGAAATAACAGTTGAGAAATAATTGGTATTTGTTTCCAAAAAGCAGTATATATGCCTTAGACTGGCATAAGCTTTCTCTCACCTGTACACTGAAGAGTACTGGTTGCGTGCGATACGTAAAATACAACAACAATCCACTCTGTGTTGAGTTTAGTTTTAGTATAGATTGATAGTGTTAAAATGCCACAGTATTTTCATCATTTACCAAGTATTTGAAAATATGTAGGAAGAGGTTGCCTCTTATTTTTTCTTTATGCGGAAGAAAGCTTTCCATGGGATGCTTAAAACATTTTTCAATGTTTTAGCCCTTTTCAGTCTTTGAATGTGCGGTGGCAGCTGTAGTGACATTAAGTTGGTGCTCCAGGAGGCAGATGTAACCCAGAGTCCATGGCCAGCCCTGCATGCCATGCTGCTCCTCAGGGGACCCATGGCCTGGTTATGAGTTCCCACCTTTTTGTGTAAAGTTTTCAAGCAGACACTCCTCAAGCTCCAGTGATGATATGGGAGTCCTCCCTGGAAAACCTTTGGCTCCACGGCTTGCTTGTAGACAGAGACAGCAGTAGCCAGCCCCTCTCACTGCAGGCAAGTGCCCTTACCTGCCTTCCAAGGGCCATAAGGCTTTTTTTCCCTGGAGCCTTGAGAGCGGACTGTCATTCGATTGTGTTGCCACTAGAAATGTTTGGACTTGAGCTCAGGCTCAGACCTGGGCTCAGAAATGTGGTATGGAACCAGCCCACTGGCAAAGCAGCACTCTGCAATGGGGAGAGGGTAAAGGCTTTTCAGCTCCAAATGTAAGCTCAGCATTGCAGCACTGCACATAACTGCAGCGTTGGAGCAGTGACTGTTTCATCCTGAAAGTGTGGGGGTGAAGAAGTCAGTCACAAATTCTTCCAAAGTAGAGAAGTCTCGCATCTGAAAGGATAAGATAGGCTGGTAGGAGTTAGAGAAAGGGCAAAAGTCTGATTTGTGACCACACTGGGAACTTCCCTCTCTCTACAACATGCTCATACTTGCACGCAAATCCACACGCTTGCAGTCTGCATTTCTAAATTGGTCTATCAGGCAATGAGTTCCTCAAACAACTTCTCACATCAGTAGAGTCCTGTTTAAGCAAGTGGGACTAGTCCCGTAAGCCAGAGTCCCATTCTACAGTCCAGCAGTTGTTTAAGAAACATTTCTGCCACTGCAGGAAGCTCAAGAGGGGATAGAAAAGCTCAGAGGGACAAGGGCAGGCTGTAGGCATTGGTCGTAACTATGACATGCTCATTTTAGGAAATCCATCTCATGGCATCCTAAAATGACCAAACTTTGCTGCATTTACTCCACACAGAAAAAGGTTTGCTCTGTGGGGATAAGCTTGATTTCAAAGGGGCCACTCACTGAGAAGATATTCCTTGTGGCATGAGCCTCAGGCCTGGCCAGGGCAGATTCAACAGAAGACTTTTCCTATGCTATTCCTTTGACTTCAGCAAACAATATGTGACAGCATGCACATGTAGCAGATAAAAAGCAAATTCATAACATAGTATTCTGGTTTGCTTATAAAGATGATTTTTTTTTCTGAATGGAATAGTAGCAGTGTGGCAGCTCATGCAACACTTGTTTTTAATAAAGCAATCATAGTTTGGATCCAGTAAAAACAAAAATTAAAGAAGACAGTAGAAATCAGATCATTTAAAAGCTTGTCAATATAACTCCTCAAAACAGCCATACATAACCATTATTACACATTCAGGTTTTCATTTTTATGAAGTTACGAATTAAACAGGATAGAATAATCTAGATGAGATAAGCAGTCAGTCATTGCAATCCTGAATGGAAGTTGCTAATGATAATATTAAAGTGAAAGTAGCTAGTAAGTGAAAAGAATGATTCAACCATTTGTTGTTGTGCTCTGCAATCAGATGATGTCATCTCAAATTCTAAAAATTTTTACCTTTCTTGTAGTTTTTCATAGTAAAGCTGGGATGGGAGGGACCATATTTCTGGTCTGCCAGAAAAAATATAATTTTAGGTATAATTTTAGGAAGACCCGAAATAATTTCAAACACCCTTGTCTGTAGTGGCTGCACTATGGTCTCTTGCACTGCCTAGTGACTGCCAGAGCAGCCTGCGTTGGTCAGCATGGGGGTCTGAGTCACCATATGGTCAGGCAAAGGAAAACCAGGAATTTTTTATGATACTTTTATAACAGTATTTCCTGACTTTTAGAATTAAAACTGTGACTGTCTGCAGATTTTAAGTGCAAATTCCATTAAAATACTTAAAGTTTTTAACAAACCATTATGTTGATCTTGCAAGTATTTTTTCCTTAGTTTTTGCATCTTATGTACTTTGATTTATGATGTAGTTAAAAATCTAGACATATTTTTAAAATCTTTTAATAAACATCTGAGAAAACCCCTTTCATTTATTTTCCAACACTCTCATAAATATTTCTTAAGCAGCTTTATTAAGATTCGTGATTTGGAAATCAAATACACTTTTAAATAGATGGCTCCTTTGAAGCAGTTATTAAGTAGTAGCAACCAAATCTTCACCAAATCTGCCTATCTCAAAAATGCATCAAAACAGCAAAATATGGAGATGTAATGGTAACACTGGAGATTTTAGGCCAAGTTTGCACAGACTACAAAGGATATTGCCTACTATGCACTTACTAAAACTGTAAAACAGTGATTGCAATATTTAGCTAGACATAATCACCTACCTCACTACACTCCCAACATCTCTCCATCAAAGCTGGACTTGTGGTTTTTTTGGCTTGTAAGTCAGGTGTCTCTGCATGTGTTTCATTTTGCACAGGGTCTGGCTTTGGAGGTCAAATTATTTCATTTTAGCTGGTTTTTTTGTACTTTTATTGTGGTCTTCTATCTAAAGCCTGCATATCAATGCAGTGAATACTTTGCTGCAAGAACAGGCACTTATCTTTTTCCCCTCACTTTTTTCTAGCCAACATTTGCCACAACTTACTCTCTTTACCACTGTCATTTGTAGTCATGGCACTGCTCCTGTTACAGCTTTTTTTCTCCTTGCAGTGGTATTAACTCAGGCATTTTAATCAGTCTCAGACAGAATTCTCAGGACAAAATTAATATAATTAGTTCTCTAGGACAGATTTGGCAGGGTGAAGGAACATCACATAGAGCGTCTGTGTTATTACCTTTCTTGGAGCACTGACAGATATTATCAGGTGGCAAAAAAATTAAAATCCCAGCTACACAGTTCTTACTTGATCGTGTAGCTTTACGTACAGTGCTGTTCAACTGCATTTATGTGTGAACACTTCAATCATGCTCCCGTGAAGGTGTACTCACTCATCCCTTTAACGGGATTCTAGTGCGTGTCACATGCCAAATATTAAACTGTTTGGCCACCCCTCATGTGATTTGAATTCTTCCCCCAGATGTGATGAGGAAATCTGAACACTCAATAACTTACTTTCCTGAATTCAGTCATGTGAGTAATGTCCCTGACAATGATGAGATTACCCATATAACTGCAGATGAACACGGTTGTGATTTGAGGGCCCACAGCCCAAGACTTTGAATATCAGAGCTCCTACTGGTTTTGCTTCATTCTTAGACATGTGCCATAAACTGAGGAACTTGCTTGGTCCTATACTGCCTATAAATTACCTATTCCTAACAAATACAAACAAATAAACAAACAAAAACTCGACCAACCAAAACCAAGCAACCAAAAATAAAAGGAAAAAAGTTATTGTTTTTTAGTTGTACTATTTTACAGGAAACAAGAGCTATCTGATCATTTATATAAGGATCTTTTATGAGCATGCTTGATAACACTAGGAAAGCAGGGAGAGGGGCCTGAATACAAGCAGAGGCAGTAATCTACAGTTATTTCACAAAAAAAAGAAAATTTTTTTTTTCCTCCATTTTTAAAAGGAATTCAGAAAAGACTAACTAAAATAGAAACAAAAATCTTGACAGCAGAAACATACACCTCTATAAAATTAGGCCATCAGTTCTGACTTAGATTAACCAGATGTCTTAAACAGGCATGTGATAAAAACAAGAAAATCACAGATTTTTAATTAAAAAAAAAAAAAAAGAAAAATATAGAGATACATAGCAACTGTGAATCTAAAAAATCCTATCCTTTTGATCTATGTCTTTTCATTTTCTGCTTCCAACAGCCCCTTCAGTGACCATATTTCCTCCATGTTTGTCTCTGGTGTATTTTGAGAGCCAGAGGAACAAAAGCTGCTTGATACCCCTCTTACAATAGCAAGGAGATGTGCCTGGCTGTGTGGGAGGAGCCACTCAATTCTTCTGTGGAGCTGGGTACACATGCTTCGAGCTGCATTAAGTGTTCCTGGGAGCAGGGAACAGAGTGTTCCAGCAGGATGTAACATACAGGCAAAGATAGAAAGCCATTTTCTTCACTACTATGCAGTGCATTAATACATGATCCCAAGCTTGCAAAGGATGAACCTACTGTTTCAGAACTTTTCTTTTCTTTTTCACATCTTAATCACTTTTTAAATTATTGAAAAGGACTCTCTGGAGGTTTTTTTGAAACATGATTTTTTAAAAATTCCCTGCTTTATGAAAGCCTGCTTATAAAAAATTATGTAAGAGACATAGCAGTTGCATAATGCATCCCTTGAGGAACTTCATAAAAAGTCTTTGCAGTTACACTTTCCTCCCTTTGGGCTTTTATGCCCCACAACTCAGCCAGTAGTCAGTGGAGAGGGAACAAATAGAAATTCATTTGAGATAACAGAGGAAAAGGGAGACCTAGAGTCATATGCATCTACGTTATGGAGCAAGAATATGGGGCTGTGTTCTGCCAGAAGCAGGTGGAGTCCCACCAGCTGTCTCAGCCCTATCTGATGCCACTGCAGCCAGCTCAGGCCCCAGAACGCTGCTATTTCATACCAAGAAACCAACATGTGCAAGGCCAAGACAAGGAAAGTGTGCCACACATTCCTTTCCTCCATGTAGACATGTCTTCATTGTTTCCACTCAGTTTGGTTACCCTGGAGCTGTAAGATATTTCCTGCAGAGTCATCTCCTCCCACCAACTCAGAGCTTAGTCTCATCTATCAGGGAACATGGTTTCAGTAGAGCCGTGCCAGAGCTGGTGATGCCACCACCCAAACACTTCTGTTTCACATAAGATCTCAAAAACCAAACCAAAACAACAATAACAACAAAATTTCCCAATTTTCCCTCTCTTGCTGAAATTTTCAGATCTGTTCAAATCTACCACCAAATGTGGGTGCATACCCCTGGATTTTCTATATTGATATCACAGTAGAAAGATAATTATTAGGGATGTCCTGGAGTGATCATAAGAAAACTACTTTAGTTGCTACTCCTATAGAAAATTACCTGTCCATCAGTTATGCACTTTCCTACTTTGCATCAAAAGTAGATTCAGTAGTTTCTATAAAGAAAGCCTAGTAATAGCTGACATTTCCTGAAGACTGGTCATATTTTTCATTCTTAAGGTAGTTGAATGTACTGGAAGAAATAGTGATTAAAACCTGAAATTTTCATGTACATGTTTTAAATTGCTAGACTAATGCGGTGATTTCAACACAAAACAGCCTTAGAAGGATGAACTGAGCCATGTTTCACTACTTTCTTGATTTAGACTCAACATTTCACCCAATGGCCAAAAAGCACAAGGATGAATTCCATTTGCTCAAGATTTGAAGAGAACAGTAGTTACAGCCTAACACAGCACCGATGAGGGTTCAGTATGTTGAGAAGGTTTGATGATATGAAGAATCCCACTTTCTTTGGGTACAGGTGAAAATTTTACCTTTTGCCAGGTTGGAGTGCATTAGATAATGGTGGATCTCTCTTCATTATTGATCTAATGATCTCAAATCTTTTTGACCCTGTGTTTGTAAATACCAGAAATGTGCTTTAGATTCCCCACTCCAGCCATAAAGCAGTTATAATGACCACAGAAATGCCAATTTTATCAGTGGAGGTTTTAGAACAAAGGCAATGTCAGTTTTACTGCTCCTGATGAAGGTTAACACCCTTCTCTGTGAAGACAGATAAATAAAAGATTACCTGTGGTAAATAAAGTTATGGATGGTCACATAAAAATGCAGTAATGTTGCTCATTAACTCCAAAGATTGGAGACCAAACAGTTGTTTAATGGAGAGTGGAAGAGAATTTCATGTGCACTCATTTCTGAAGCAAATGAAACAAAAGCAATGGTGTATTTTTCTTTTATAACTGTCATGAGTTCTCTCCAAGTATTTTTATAGTTATTGTTATTAACTTCTTCATTGATTATGTATCAGTCACACTAGCTCCTTGAAAAGCAGCTGACCAACCTATTTATCCATCTTTTGCTTGTCTGGAAGCATAAGGTCAACATATTGTTGTGCACGAATATCAGCTGTTCACTGTGCATATCCATCCCAAATCCAACGTTTTCTTCTGATGTCAGAGGTGTTTTGCCATGAAATTCTGTAGAGAGATTTTTCACTGTGTTGAATGAGTTAGGAATCTTGCCTTTAAAATTTACCAAGCCTATTTTCTTTTTTTCACTTGGTGGCTTTTAACCTGTTGACTGACTTTCATGCTTGCTTGTTTGGTTGTTTGGGGTTTTTGTTGGGTTTGTTTGTTTGTGGGCATTTTGTGAGGTTTGTTTGTTTTATCAATTTAAACTGACAAAACATTCAAATTCTGGGAAATAGATGAGTTCCTTCTTACCAGTAGCAGAGTATGAGATCAGGAGCTGTGGATAGACAAAGTCCAGAGGATGCTTGTCTGGAACTGTATCTTCGCAGTGGTCCTTTAACAGATAGCTCCAAGACCTGTGAATTGAGAACATTTGTTACCCTTTGCACATGACGAATGGGTCTAAAGGCTATCAGATTTATTGGAATACTGAAGGGTCACTTCAAAGGTACTTAGACACATACATTACTGAAAAAGCAATTATTTTTACTTCTAGGGTGGCTTCTGTTTTACCTTGGAAATCAAGTAACACAAACAGCAATGAGTATCATCCCAATGCTGATTAGAATTATTTGAACCCCTCTACTAATACTAAAACATCTAAGATCCATTTTTCAAAATTTTTCTTATATATTTCAGCAGACAGAATAAAGTTTTTAATGATACATTTTGTTAAAAAGTCCAAGAAATTTTAATTTTTAACAACCTTTGGTTTTTAATCCAGCTTACCATATTATAGCACTCATAAAACACTTCAACAAACACTTTCTTCAACAGTTCATTTGCAATTTAGATGCAAACAGAGTATTAAAGGCTAAAGAAATTTGAACATGTTTTCTGTTATCAGAATTTGAAGTTGTTCTGCTAAATTGGGACAATTTTATTAACACAAGTAGTCCCACTCCTTAAGAGGACTAAATACATTCCTGCTTATCATTTCATAACACAAGTATTGCTTTCAAGAGAATCAAGTATGTTCCCTGATATGAAAATAGTTATTATCCTGCCAGGACAGAAAGCGAGGACAATGTATAACTACAGATAGTGAAGCATTTCAAATTTATTTAGGTATAGCATTTGCACATCCCACAGCTCATAAAAGGTGGGTAATTATTTTCATGTCCACTAAGAAAAGCCTTTTCCAAAAAGACAAGAAAAGAAAAGTCAGCCTCCTTTCAGATTCATGCATGCTCTCCCATGCACCTTCTGCTTGGCCCTGGCTCTGTCTCCCCTGCAGAGATGAGGGGACATTGAGCTGATAACCAAGGCCCTTTACTCCCTCTGGGAGCTCTGCAGAGGGTTTAGATAATGCAAATGTCATGCACAGACATGTACAGAGGAAAACCACGCCAGGAGAGTGTTTTTGTTCCTGTATGATGTCTGCTTAACCACTGGGTAACTGACACTCCTTTAGTCTGTTGTGCATCTCCTCACCCTAAATTACAGCTCGTGCCTGTCCACAGAGTTACTGGGCCTGTGTGCTGTGACACAAGAGAATAAAATCTGCAGAGCAAAATTTCTGTTGCTGAGGGCCCAAACCCCCAAGCTGCAGTTTCTGGTGCCTGTGCGGTGGGCAGTATGTGACCCCCTGTGTTCTGATCCCTTGGAGCACACTGCGCGTGGTGCTGGGCGCGCACGGCGCTGCTGCCGTGTGACCGCAGACAAAGGCATCGCTGCAGCGGGGCCCAGTGTGGGGAGAGCTCGGGACAGCCCCACGGCTGCCAGGACAGAGGGAAGTCGGCCACTGAGAATATTTCTGCTGCCTGTTTGTGGCAGCTACACCTGCCAGGGCACTGGCGCAACCGAGGATCTGAGCTCTCAGCAGCAATCAGGTCCCCCTTGCAGCTGATAATGTGGCTGTCTAAATATATCCATGATTAGGGCTACCCTGCACAGATTAAAGTCACAGCTCTGTATCTCCCAGCTGAGGCACAACAGTTGGCCAGATGACAGCACAAACATGAACTTTATGACCTGTTTTTTCAAACTGTTTTTTAGAGCATGCTTTAAATATACTGGGTCACTGTCTGTAAGAGACGATCGCAACAAATGTAATCCCTTCTCCAAGGATGACTTCCTTTAATTCTGTAAATTGACTTGGGGTGGAGCAGTCAACATGATTAGGAGGTCATTTCTTTAATGCTTCAGATGCCTGTAAGTGTTCCACCTTGTATTTTTAACGAGAAAAAAATCAAAAACAAAAATTAAAACCCACAAAAAAAACACACAAAAAAATCCAACCAAAAAAACCCCTATATTTTTGTATAAAGTATCATCAAAAGCTTTAAGCAAAAGCTCACACTCAAGCATTTCATCTTATGCATTACTACAGTAATGATGCATAAGGTATCCTCTTTTGATAATCCCAGCTCCTCTTATACAGGGCCCTCTTTTATCTGTCTTATACATTTCAGGGGACAGAAATTGATCCTGTGATCCTGAACAAGCCATTCTAATTGCTTGTCTGTCCAGAGCTGAACTTAAGGCGTTGCTGCCTTAATAAACAGGAGTCCCTTTGCTCTCCCTCAGAAATCCCCAATATAGTTATGGAAGATTCAATTCTTCATGCATTTTTCCCTAGGCAATGACCTGCTTTGCTAGTATGTCAAAATCAACTGCAATTTTTTCATCCAGAGGATAACAAAGTTGCCTTATCTTTTCCAAATAAATGCAACTGGGAATTGGGAAACAAGAATAAAAAGACCTTATTCCTTTACTTGTTCACTATTTTAGCATGAAGTTACACACAGGGGAGCCTTGAAACTTCTTCCATGTTCATACCCTTTAATTCAATTAAGGCCCTAAGCTAAAGCAAAGAGCTAGCAAGAGTCAGATACTATTGCTACTGATAATGTAACTGCCAAAAAAATTTATGGCATATAAACAATTCAAGTAGCCTTTTTGTTATGAGATTCCTTTTCTGAAGAAAGTTAGTTTGCCCAGGAGATGACAAAATTATTGATGAATTCCTGACTGCCTTTCTTTAGTCCTCGATTTAAAATTCGCCATTGGATTTAGGCACTTGAGGTGCAAAGGAGTACTTATATTTTCTAAATGGCCTTCTGTAGTCTGAAGAGATCAATGGCATACATTTTACTTGCATTGCCTGCATGAGGAGCCTGGGGGGAAAACAGAAGCACAAATAATGGATTGATTTAGATGGAATTTGGGATTATTGTCTGCGGATTTCAGAGATGTTTGGAGGATGTGTGAGAGGTCATGTAAAGACCAGCAATATGCAGGGTTTCTTGTATGGTCAAAGTATTGGCTGCCAAATGTGGGACTTCAGAGAAAATGGAATTTAGTCTTAAAATCATTAGTGTATTCAAAAGGAAAGATCATCATCCTGATCCCAAGATTTAAGGACTAAATAAAAATAGACAATAGTAAACTAGAACAATATTTTACTGATGAATAAAACACATGCATGTTACTTTTATACTGGCACACATTCATGTAGTACCAAATAAAGAACTCCGTAATATCTGTTCTGACCCAGAAGAGGAAAAAATCCACACAACATGAAAACATACTCAGAAAAATGTCTAACAAATCCTATCCCCTGAAACCTGTGAAAATACCTAAATCTGCTTAAAATATATGAAGAAGTTGATTTCATGATCAAGAAAGATATTGAAATAATTGACACAGTATATTTAAAGACCTCTATTTTTCTCAGGCATGTTGTTTAAGTAAATAATGACAAAAGAAAAAAAAAAAAGAAACATTGACAATATTGGCTGAACACATTTTGGATGATTGGACTAAAAAAGGCATCAAATTCTCACCTCCTATCAGGGGAAGTCAGGTAGCAGCTGTCACTCATGTACCTACATACAGATCCTCTCTCACAACAAGGATTTTAAAAAGCAGAGAGCTTTATCTTCTCTCACTTTTCACTCTCCAACATTGATTAGGATCAAACTGATGAGAACATTCTGAGGAAGAACTCTGAATGGACTGGAAAGCAACGATACATTGGCAAGCTGTTTGCTTATCATCTTCTGCCAGAAACTCTTGAGTCACAGAATATCTCAAAGTGTGAAGTGGGAAGAACCTTCTCCTTATGGAAATGTCCAACCTCCTTCTTAGGAGAGCAGTGAGGGTCCTATAGCTCATATGAGTTTCTTCTGCAGGAGCATTGTATAAGAAGTAATTCACTTCTAGTGAAAAAGCTGGCTCTTGGATTTTGCTGCACCTCCTTAGTATGTCTCTGCTGCCTGACCTCATTAATCTTGTTTTTCATGGTCACTGTACTGTGCAGTTATTCCATTAACATATTGTAGTGCTGCCTGAGGCCTCTTTAATGTATGTTCTATTTTATATTTGCCTAATTTATTTAGGCATTTGTAGTGCATTGACCACTGTAGGGTTTCCCTTTCTGTGGACAAGAGAGGAAAGCATATGGCATGGAACAGCGAGCTATTGACTGTTAATGGGAAGCCCAGTAAGAGGGCATGGATGCTCCAACACAGAAATTCAACACAAAATTTTCTCAATTAAATTAAAAAAAAAAAGCAACCATTTTCCACATGCGGAGCCCTTTATATACATTTAGGTCTATGCATACCCTGTGCTGAAGGAAGGGAAGAGAGGAGGTGCCTACAGCCTGTAATAGGTATTTAAACCCCTCAACAAATTTGGGATCCAGCTCAAAGAGTAGGTGTTTGCAGAGCTCAGAAGCAGACCATGTTGTGTGGTAATGCATGGAGCAATTTTCACAAAAAGAGCTGGTGTCTCTGGGTGCCAAATTTGAGATCCTTTCTTATTAGCTGTTCCCATTGTTACTGTGAGTAGAGTTTACACACTAAAGAATCAGCAGTAAGTAGCAGTAAGAAAATCACTTACTCTGAGTCTAGGAAAAGTAAAGATCAGGCAGGGCTTTTTGCTTAAGCCTTAAAACATCCACTCATCTCCAAAGTAAGGCAGGACAGCACTGCTCAAAACGATGAAAATCCAGCTGGAGCTTGCTCTCAGTAGCTGTCAGCCCTCTGTCGCTGTCATTACATGTTCAGCTGCTGTAGGCACAGAGCAGACATGCTTTTAAACGAGGCAGCAGTACCCCCTCCCAACCCTGCCTTGACCGTTTGTCCCTCATTAATGGCATAAGACAAGGCAGTTGTGAAACCGGAGCTGAGTTCTGCTGGAAGGGTAAGAATACCCTGAAAGGCTCGAAAGCTTGTTCAAATTGTTTTATGGCAACAAAGTAGCCTTTGAAGCCATTTGCATTACAAAGAGTGAAAGTTTATTGTTTCTGAGCCATGGGGGGTATCCGAACAGGGAGAGAGGAGCTGGAGGCAGATGGAGGACGGAGTTGCTTACTGGTGTGTTGCCTCCGTGGCATCTTTAGGCAACCCAAAGGTCAGATATTTGCTGGGGAGATGAGAACCCTAAAATCTTCAAGATTTATTTAGTTGCCAGAGCTGCTCAGCCTGGTACTGAGCACAGGCTGCAAGGGAAAAGAGACACTATGGAAATATGACAGGGCAAATGTAGAAGTATTTACTTTCCTTCCCAGATGCATTTTCATCTACAATATCACACATAACTTCATCCTCCCATGTGATTCTGACTTCAGTCCTAGGTGGAGCTTCTGGAGGTGAGTAAATACTGAGAGAGTGTCAAAAGGCAGAAAGTAGTGTTTACACCATGTATGTCCTGAGGGAACTGAGTTCATCTTCTCACGGCTGTAAAACCTGGGTGCACATCACTGTGCTGTGCAGCACCTACACTGTAGGATCACATGGAAACAGTTCTGCTGGAGGACTGATCTGTTCCACTGATTCCGGCTAGGAGAGAGAGCACATCCTCTTGGGAAGAAGCTCCAGAAAGAATGTAAAAACTAATCTGTGTAATGCACAGAGAAAGGACATTTTAAAACTGCTGTACGTGTAGCTCCCCTACCATGAATGACCAGATCTCCAGAGCAAATCACCCAGTCCATCATGCCCTCTGTACTTTCAGCCTGAGACAGATTCTGGATCATCAGAGAACCCAAGGACAGACACTTGTCCCACCGATAGGAACAGATCAGCCTTAAGTCCCTGACTACAGGTGTACAAGTGCATTCTTGTAATAGGAGAATGTTATTAATTCAGAAACTGATGCCCATAAATTACATGAGCACTGGCTGATCCAAGTAAAAAAACCACTATTTGCAAGTTTGAATAATTGCCATATACTTCTGCTGAGAGGACACATCATGAATAAAATTGCTTCTTATTCCAGCAAAATTACTTCCTATTCCTGCTTCCAAACAACCTGAAAGCACCTTATTAGGGCAAAAAGTAACAACTTCAGCTCCAGATAGGATACAGAGAAACCAACTCTGTGACGAAGCACAGGAAAACCTGTATAACTGCATACACCGCACAAAGTAAATTAAGAATTTATACTTCATTCACATAATGCAGTTGCCCATAGTAGGAAACAGACAACAATACTGCATTCACTGAAGCTTTAGAAAGACATTGTTTTCACTGCTTACAACAGACAGTTGCTATCAATGGCTGAAAGGGAATTGTAGGTGTTAGCAAGCCTCACCACTGTGGATTGAACTGCCAGTTTTGTATCATGGTAAGGTTGTATATGCTTGCCTGCATATCTAAATGTCAAACTCCTTACATGCATTGCAACTCAACTGGGTCATGTTAATGAGATCTTCAGAAGTGTGTCTAGGTGTTCTCCCAGCCAAACCATCTGTAGTCCAAGTCTTTCCTCAGCTGCATTCTCAGTAACAATACATCTGTACTTTCCTCTTACCCTCAATGTTATCAGAACTCTGGCTTGATGGTCTGAGATAAAATGTGTACACAAACATTCATGTGCAAAACAATACCAGCTCTTATTTCGTGAAAGAGCATTTCTTTGGAAATTTGTTTGCTTATTTCCCATTTGAACTTTTGGAGGTGTGTCACAGTGTGACTTGGGGTGAGTGAGTGATACTGCATGCGACAAATAAATGTATGCCCAGGTCACTGGTATATTTGCAGACACCAACATGCCCATGCCCAAAATGAAAGAACTTACAACAAGTTCTATCTCTATTTACATGGACCTTTTTAAATTCTCTTTCACCTGAAGTTAAGCAGTACCAAAGTAAAAGCTATATCCATGGTGGAACTTAATTCAGAAGTAAAGCATGTGACTACTTTCATGACATGTTATTATTTTGTATGATCTTAAGTTAGTGAATGAGTATGCAGTATTTGCCAAAATGATTTCCATATTGTTTTCTCTCTCTAACATCCAGTACATAAAGTAAGTAATTTCTGACCTATATAAATGGCATACAAAAATATTCTTTCCTGCCTTTTCAAAGTTTAATCCAATAATCAAAGATGCCAACAGCATAGATAAGCACAAATGTCAGCCAGCTGTGCACTAGCACAGACATGTCTCATGGAGAAGGTGGTAAAACTTTTTACAGAAGAAAGGCTGATGTAATGTTTGCTTTCAAGAATATGTGTTCTTAAGAGTTTTGTATTTCTCAGTTTAAAACAAAATAAAACAACTGCTGCTAACAGGAAAACAAGCTTCAAGTGCCCCTTTGTTTTTCTAGGTCATAGTTCACTATCTTGACATAATGCATGTGTGCATATCTGCTCTTACACACAGAGGTAAACCTTCTAAACACTAGCAGGTTTTCTAAGTGCTTGGATGCTGTTGTCACAAAGATTACTTCCTAAGACAGAAGGAATATTTCAAGAAAAATGTAATGATTTTTCTTAAACTACACTGAAATTTTCCCCTCAGAGGCCAAGCACAGGGAAAGCATGGAAAGAGAAAAAAATAAGGACTGCTCTTTGGGAAGGGGTGGCTGGCTTCCAAGGGCATAAAGGAATACATGTCAGAGCAGCTGCAAATGCTTGAACTGGGATTCAAACACATCAACACAGCCCTCATGGTGATTAAGGAATAAGTTAACTCTCTGTAGAAAGATCTATAATTTCTAATGTGCAGTGCTCAGCAGTGTACAACCAAGGAGAGAAGCACAAACTCGACTCCTTTTCCCTACTCTGGCATTTACCAATAGCTCTTGGATCCTTCCAAGTGCACACTGCACTTGAGGCTTAGACACCTGGCTATACCAGCTTTCTTAATCATGCATTTTAAATGTATTCCTCCTCTGATTTTATACTTTCAAACCAGTCCAGCCATCACCTGATTGCAGCTTACACACAACCCTAATCAACATATTACAGCTTGGGAACTGCTGTGCCATGTCATTCCATTTGAAGGAAATGAGCTGTTCCTGTAATGCATCTGATTGCCTGATCACAAACAAAGTTAAACTCTAAAAAAAAAAAAATTAAATTAAATTTAAAAAGCAGAAAAATAAAGGAAAAAAAGAGCAAATATTAAACACTTTTTGAACCGTGCAGCCATATGAGGTTAAGCCTTTCCCACCCCCTGCATGATGCTACTCATGTTGTGCCTCTGGAAACCTGTAGGGGTGTGCATCCCACTACCTGGAGACCCTGGGTTGAGGCAGGATCTTGAAGCCATTGACATTGACTTTCAATATACTCCTTATTTCCAAGTAAATATTCTGCAAGCGTGTGATTTTTTGGCACTGCCTTAACCATTGTGGCATTGCCCTGAAGGACAGACTAACCCAGTTTATAATAAGTGTATTTAATAGTGCAGAGCTCTAAAGCTTGTCTAGTAGGACTTTAACCATGGCTTTGTAAATGATTTCAAAATGAAGTTGCAAACCAAAGGGAATTTATTTGTTGGCTACTTTTTTAGTAATAATTTGAAGGTTGCTTTGCAGGTTTTATTTTTTGTGAAGTCCACATGTTTATTTAACTGCAAGCATATTTGTGAAGATTTAATTTTTGGTTTTGAATTAGAATATAAGTTCCTGTTTAAATAAAGATTTTTATACTGATCTTGCACAAAATATGTACAGCCACACAGAAACTCCATATACTATGGCCAGATCAAAAATGCTGTTTCAGAGGGAGGTCATTTCAACTTCTGTAGTCTATGTCCAGCACATTTGTTGTGTTTTATGTCAATGGCAATGCACAACAGAAGGGAGATTCAAATATTTAATGTCAAATACTTAGTTGTGTTCTTAGGAAAGGACTTCAGTTTTAGTTTGTGTACTAATAGTGGAACATGCTTTAAATACATCTGTTACTGTGTCAGTGTTTTAACACAATAAGAAAAATTACTGTCTTCAGGAAGAAACTAGCCCTGAAATTATTCAACATGGACAAAAATTCCCTAAACAGTTCAAAGAGTTTCATAACAAAACCAAAACCATGCCCATTTTTCTTCTATAATCATTTTTGAACTGGGCATGCTGCAAGGTCTATATGCTTCTGTCATGGGTTAGTACTGGCCAGATGTTAATGCACCCATGAATATATGTTTTTTCCTTAACAACTACTGTGGGATGTGATCAGGAACAGAGCAGAGCAGGCTTAAATCTTGAAAACAAAAAAAACCCTAAAACTTTATTACATTACATAAGAACAGAGACAGAAAACTCTTAAACACACACAGAGCCAGAAATAAAATCTTCTCAGAACATTTCTTCTCTTCTCCCAGTTTCTACCCCCCACACATTACTCTCCATAGACCAAACCTTTGGGTTTTAAATCAAACAATCACCACTCAAAAAAACCAATCTTCAATTCAGCAAGGGAGAGAGGAGTCTCTCTCACACCACAGACTGTTCCTCAGAAAACACGGGTCCACCCCTTATGTGTTCCCATGTCACCCATGGCACCGCCCAAAGAGGTCTGCCAGGGTGACACTCTCTTTTTCCTATGTCCAGCGCTCTCACCGCTGTCCATAGGCTAAAGCTGCATACAGGGCTTTTTAAGGATGCTGCATGCCAAGCTCTCCCCCTTTTTCCCCTTGGGGCCGAGGGTTTCTTCTCTGAGGGCAGAGAGCACCACCACACCCTCTTCCTCTCTTCTCTGTTCACTCCACTGCAGCAAGTCGAGCTGGCCACATCCACCCCAACATGCAGTTTATGTTCAAAAGAGACTTAAGTTCAGTCTATGGCTGACATTATGCAAGAAAAGTCCAGCTCAGAAGGCTACTCCTCTCATTCTTTGCCCATCGGGTTCCTTCCAATCGTGCTTTATCATCTCAGTCCCAGGCTGCTTCCCTCTCTCTCCTCCGAAACCACCAGTCATGAGAATCAATGTCTAAGAAAAGTTTCTTTCTGCCAAGCAAGGGTTAACAGTTTCTATCTCCCAGCAGGGCTGCAGGCTCAGGCACTCCCAGGCTGGGCAAATCCCACCTGGCTGGGCACCTTCTCCCGGAGTTTGGGGGGGGAGGGGGTGAGCACACACAGAAGGCACTTCCACAGTTTTCCACCCCTCCATCCTGGCTGGGGCAGCTCAGTTCCAGTCCTGTCCACTCTCTTCTCGCCCTGGGGCCCAGATTACTTCAGTTCTACTGTGTGGTTGTCCTCAGCCCAGCCACGTGGCTCCCCTCCCCCACTCTGCCCAAAGCTGAGCAGGGGAGAGGAGATGTTTCCACTGCTGAAACCGGAGCTCAAAAGAGGCCGAACACCCCTGGAGTCCTGCTTTTAACTCTTTGTGTCCTCAGAGGCGTGTCCAAACCTCTGAGTGACCAATCCAGGTGCCAGCAGAAAAGCTGATCACTGATTGGCCTACTCACCTCCCCCTGGAAAAATTGACCTCCCCCCCCCCAACCATGACAGCTTCTTTCAAAAATTCCACATGGGATTTTTGCTGTGTTTCTCATCATCTACTGCATAACCAAATGATGGGAAAACTGTGGTTTTACAGTTTACATAAAATCTACTGACTTTGAAAAATTATGAGACCAAGACTCCAAAAATTGGCCCAGCATCAGTCTCCAAGTACAGAATATTAAAGGCCAGCATACTGCTTCTTGCTGAATACAAATTTCCCTCCCTTCCTATTCCTGGTGAATGACAGAAAGTGATTTTAGAATCCAGGTTAAAGCCATTAAATATCATATTTGTCACAGTAATCTTTTTTCCAACCATTTTGTTCTGGTGGTAATGCTGTTCCAATTCCCACAATAATCCCACTTTTTTGTGCCATTTTGGAGCATGGACAATGAGCTAATCTCGAAGAACATGAGAGTACAAGTTTGTATATGCACATCACTCTCTATTTTTGGTCCTTGATATTCTTTCAAACAGTAAATAATTATTTTGTTAGCATTTTCATCTACAAAAACACAATAATGAAACTGTCATTTAGATTACATAAAGTAACAAAAAAATTAAATTGTCCCAATGCATGCAATTCTGTGATGTGTATGCAGGACACAAACTAAATGTTGTTCTTAACTAGTCTTTGAATGGGACTTCTAAGGACTATTGGAAAACTGGTGAAAGACATACAAATCCATGGATGAGGGCAGTAAATCAAGGGAAAACAGTTTTTTTCCTTGCAGACTCACCTTTGATGAACTGACATATAACTTTGATGTAATTATATTGGCCTAAGTATGGTCCTGAAAACTGAATGTGTTCCTCTTGCTAAGTGAGCAGAGAGACTTTGCCTTTTTCTGCAAACAGAACCACGTGGCAATTGAAGTATCAGAGTTCTCAGGCTCAAATACTTGGTAATGGCTATGGAGACAGTAAATAAGATGAGAATTTGTTTACCCAGTATAGTTGGGTCTTCAAGGAAGAACTGGTGCTCAGGAGACAGGTGTCTGGACCATGGCAACAGCACTACGTGGCCCATCATCTGACAAAGCTGATATCACCAGCATGGCCCCACTCAGGTAAGGCGGACAAAGCTCCACAAAATCCTAATTTTGCCTCATCAGCAAGATATTATTTATGTCAGGACAAAGAGACCAGAGAGCTTTACAGATGTAAAGTCGATGAATCAAAGGTGAGGAGATATGAGAGGAAGTGTTTAGTCACTCCTGCTTCTTGAGGTTAAGATTATCTGAAGTTATGCATTTTCAGTTGTTTATAGATATATATTACTATTTGGCTCAAATATTTACTAGACCTCATCAAATAATCAAGCAAGTGAAAATTGTTGCTGTTGTTTTCAAAGCTGATTACAGAGGACAGATAATGATTGTTAATCTTTCCCATTCCTTGATTATACATTTAGAATATATACTCCTGTATCTCTTTTCAGAGCACAGATGCTGAAACCACAGGATGTCATTTTAATCCTCATTTACTGTCACGGCTATGGATCCAACTGGTTTTATTCCAGGCAAAGCACAGCCAACTGCAATATGTTTACTTGGGGTAGCTGTCATCTAAGCCAATAATATTTTACCTGACCCATCACAAAACAAATCCCTCTCCTCTAGATATTAAACTGACAGTCTCTTATCATCTTACATGGTGGGAGAGGTTAAGGGGAAGATTAGGAAAAAGGTGGTTTAATCAAGTTTTAGTAGCAGATCACAAAATATGGAGCTTCTGAGACTTAAATGGAGCCAGACTTTGACCCTGACCAGCAGGGAAAAACAGCTATTGCCAGAATTGCAGATGACTCTAGCACTTCAACTGTGAACCCAGTAGAGTGAAAAATAAATAAATAAATAAATCCTGAATTGGACAGGAAGTTTCCACCCGCAAGCTGCAGTAAGACTCAAGTGTGCCGAAACAGCACCTTTATGCAGCTGATAGACAGCAACTTGTATCATGACAAGTGAGAATGCGAGCACATTTAAAGCATTTGCTTCAGTTTGGAAATGAAACCTAAAGAATGTACTTCCTGGGTTCAAGCCTTTAAAGAAAATATTTATGGCACAGGGCTACAAATGGGTAGAATATTTTAAAATATTTCTTAAAATAAGGAGGAAGCAACAGTTCAATTTATTGTTCATTAATTTACAGGGCCCTGGAAATTTGTGTTTGCCAATAAATAATTAAAAACATATAAGCTAAACTGTTTTTTGAGCTTCACGTATTTCTTCGGTTTAAAACTATCTGATTAAAGAGATGACAAGCTGTATTAGAGCATCTGAGCTAAAACTGCAACATTCACAGAAAGAAGAAATCTTTACTCTGTTGAGCACTGGAGGATGTCTATCAGCCAGCAGCAAGTGTGAGATCTTTCTGTTCCTACAGATGTTCAGGGTATGTTTCCCACAACAGCTGGCTGAAAGGGATGAAAGCACCCCAGACCTCCTGTGAGCCCATATTTCTGCATAAACACAAGCTGCACATGTGTGCGTATGGGGCAGGTGCACACCTGCCCGCACACACCGCAGTGTTTGGTTTCTCATCACAAACCAGCTCTCGATGGTGTGGAACTGTGAAACACTAGCTGAGGTCCCCAAACAAGGGGCTCCTTTCTGTGTAGTCTGCCAGGCAACAGAGCTGGCAGCTGCCACTTCAAGGGCAGTAGCCCTGTGCAAACACTCGGCTATGAACACCACATACCCTAGGCATTAGTCACAGTGTGCCCTGGGCCAGAATGTGTTCACACAAGCAGCAGAAAAGTCAACAAATGCTTAAAAACCCTGCCCCTCGGTCTCAAGTGAAAGTATCCCAAAAGAAGGATCCATTTACCATGGGAGAGGAGGGAATGCAGCTGCCAAGCTCCGTTTGGCCTTCCGGGGTGCACTAGCTGCCATTGCCAAACCCTCCCTGCTGAGCAGACCTGTGGAAAGGCTGGTCCTGAACCTGGCCCTACCCTCCAACTCCAACCCAGTCCATTGAGGTGGAGCTGTGGGCCACACACAGAGCACTGACTCAAGAAATTCCCAAGGGCCAAATCAAAAAAGAAAGGGATGTTTCTGCTCAATTTCCCCATCCTGTTCATTGTGCAGAGGCAGCATGGTACGCTAGCTCCATGAAATCACCACCTACAGCCCAAACCTTTTTCCTTGTTTCTTCTCAGTCCCATCAACACTTCTTTTTATCCTTTCCATTGTGGACCACTTAACATTTCGTGGACCAATCTACAGCAAAAAAAGAAACTTGAATCTGTTATAAGGTTGACGCAGTCCCCGAGATTTACTTCTACTGTAAGTCAACCATCACTGAAGACCTTGGAACAGAAAGTGTCCAAGAGACACTTTGCAATCTTCTTTTGGTGCAGGGTATTTCCTAGATAAGATTTCTCCTGAGAAAAATAATGTACAAACCACCAGGTACATTAATTAATTTACAACTGACAATTTTTTAAAGCAACAACAAGGCATTGGAACCCTTCCATGAGCCTCCATGACTCATGTCTAAACAGGCTGATAAAGTGATTCATGCTGATGGAGAGTTGTGTTTAAATATGCTGCTGCCATCACACTTCCAGCTGCAGAACAGCCGCTCCAATGGCTTTTCTCATCCTAAGAGCCACCAGTCATCCAGACAAGGGGTAATACAAAGTTCCTTCACTTGCAAGCTTGACAGTAATCAGACTGACTCTACAAGGCAGACCGATAAACCAAATCAAAAGGATGCCCTTAGAACTGCTCTAAGTGATGGCAGGGGGGAGGAGAAGGAGGAGGAAGAGGGCAGAGGTAACTGGATTCACTGCTGTGCTTGTATTTGGGTGAGCCTTTTGTCTTTACACTTCACGGATCCCTGTGAAATCATTCCACACAAACTTAGAAGGACATCTTCCAACAGGTTTTATTTAGTCACAGAGACATTTAACAATTAGTAGCAATACCACAGCTGGAAAATCTGTAGCCAAAACATGAACGTTTTAGACATATGTATCATTTTCAAGGGATGGAGAGATGACATCTATTTTATCTCTCTTGATAAGAAAAAGAAAGGAAAAGAAAAAGAAAAAGAAAAAGAAAAAGAAAAAGAAAAAGAAAAAGAAAAAGAAAAAGAAAAAGAAAAAGAAAAAGAAAAAGAAAAAGAAAAAGAAAAAGAAAAAGAAAAAGAAAAAGAAAAAGAAAAAGAAAAAGAAAAAGAAAAAGAAAAAGAAAAAGAAAAAGAAAAAGAAAAAGAAAATACTTAAAGTAGTACCAGCACTGATTTTGTATAGTTTCAAAATATTCCTATATTTTATTCCGAATCAGTAGAGTGACACGTTTCCTGTAACTTTTCTGAGTATATTACTTTAGAGCAGGAGCAAAGAAGAATGACTGTATGCTCAGCATCATCAAAATGATGTTGTTTCAGCAGAAAATTAATTAATTTTTTGACCCTTCATTCTCTCTGAGCTAGTTCTAAGAAGCTTATTGCTGTTGTCAGGTCAGAACTTGCTTCAAAAAGCCAAGTGTTAACTTCCCACTTACAGATTATGCTGGCAGAAATCTGTCTGCTTACGTAGGATATGTCTTTGGTTTTGGTCTGCATTGTTTCTGTAGCTCTCTAGTGCAGAAACAAGAAATTACCTTACAACACAATTTATAGATGACATGATCAGTGGAATAAAGATTAATAGCTTATTAGTTCTGCCTTCTTTAGGAGTTAAGAAGAAAACAAACTTTCCCTTTAATGGACAGATAACAGAAAAAAAAAAAAGTTTTCTGGGAAATAGATAAAGTGATCTATTGCAAAAACAATATACAAAAGTGAACTGCCTGAAATCCCATAGAAATTATAAGGTTTGGTAAACAGGATGGATAAGAAGAGGATGCTGGAATTCTAATATGCATGGGGTAAGCTTGACCTACACACAAGCTTATTTGTTAAAGAGACTAAAACAGCACTGAAGATGGTAAAAGAAACCCTGTTCAGCCCTGTGGTGTGTTGTGGAAATTGGAGCTTTAGCCTGTATGGAATATTATGAAGGAAAAACATATTTATAGAGTTTGCCTTTTAAATGGGAGCATCAATATTATATTCTTGAAGCTTATCTCAAAAGGCAAGAGAGTGTTTGATGCAGGCACAGGTAAAGGCACATGCCAAGTAGCTGTATTTTAGAGATAACAAATACAGTTTTACGTTACATATAGTTACATATAGTAATAACAACAATACCACCACCCCCCAAAAACCCACATCTAAGAAGCATGGTGCCAGTTAAGGCATTGCTTTCCAGAGGGAGCTCTCTGCATTCTCAGATACACAAAGCTCTGTTTAGAAGTGCCTCAATTTGGATCCCAGAAACTGAGGCACTTATCGAGTTACAGATGTTATTGAAACACACACTGTGTTTAGCTCCATGTTTTGCATATGCTTTTTTCCCCTTGCAGGGCAAAGAGATTTCTGTAGATGTGTTGTCATTAAAATAGTTACAGTGTGATTTGAAAACTAGATTGTTTCATACAAAACAATTCCCTATTAGAGATGTATCTATCAAAGTCATGAATGCTACTGATAAGTAAAATACAACACTGTCCAGTTTAGCTTGTGATTCAATATTCAGGTTTACTTATATCAATTTTCTGCATCAATTCAAGTAAAATAATGTTGCCTCTAAGAATCTGTACTTTCTTCAAACCTGAAAGTGAAGGAACTGGTTTTTTGCAATTACTTCTGAGAGAAATCTAAAAATTAAGCTGCTGTACAGGATTTGCATAGCAAAATAGAATTTCAGGGAGCACAGACCAGGACAAAAGGCCAGTGAATTTACCTGAGATTCAACAGTACATCCCTCTGTACCATATTTAGTCTTACTAAAAGATTTAATGAGCTCCTTGGACCCAGATGAGAGATCATACCAGATACAAAATAAAAGGTGTTATTCTCTCCCAGAATGGCAATCTGTTCTGTCACTACTTTGCTTCCAGCTTCCCTGTGTCCCTTCTTCCTTCTATGTACAGTTTTTCATTGTTAGGCTAAAGTGCAGGTTCTGCTTAACCTGATCTCCCCAAGAAAGTTGTGCCAAGTCAGCCCTTTCAGCTTTCGCATCTTTGGCCAAGCTCATGAGCAGATTGGTTTGCTTGTATTTCTCCCCCAGGGATCTTGCTTACAATGGAGACATAAAGACCTCATTTCTGAGGGGCATCCTTGCAAAGACAGTTGCTGCCTGACAGCTGTTACAGGACGCCAAGGAAATCACACCATGAAAATAATACTGCCACCTCTGGGTATGTAACTTATACATCACTCACACAGGGTTACAGGCATGATGGAATGGCACATGGGGGTAATTTTAAAGTCCACCTAGACTGTAAAATGTGCCCTTTCTAGAAAGCAGGGCAGATCTGCATTTGTGTGCCTTGTGGCAGGGTAGGACAGGAAAGGCAGAAAACAATAAAATGGAAAAATAATAGCCCTCTTTAAAAAAAAAAATGAACTTTATACCCCATATGGAAGTGGATCATTACATTGCTCTCACTGGGGCCTCTCTCTGCTCTGTTTGTTCTGAAGTCATCTACAGAGACAGGGAAAGGACTGGGTTAGCTAAGAGTGGTATGCTCCACACTGTCTTGGGAGCATTACTAATCTCACAATAATACCAACTGCAAGGCATCCCTCAGCATAAGAGGGCAAGGTGTTAAAACAGACAGAGGGAAGAAGGATCACTAGCACAAAACTGAGACAACAAAACAAGAAGTGAAAGAGGATCAAGAGGCAGAAAAGCCATAAAAGGAGAGAAATAGTAGAAGATGAGGGTGCAAAGATAGGCACAAGAAAACAAACACAATTTTACATCAGATTAAAGAACTCATGACATGCCAAAAGGCTCCCTGATCTTCTGACACCTTTTTAATGAAAGTAGAACTATTATGTCACATCAGTGCTGAGCTGCAAATAGTCATCTCACACCAACTTTTAATCACTGACACCTCAGATTCAGAATGGCACAGCAAGAGAGCACCAAGAGGTCTGCATATCATACAGTGACCATACAAGGACTTAATCACCTTCCTCTGGTGAGTTTACAGAGCAGCTACTCTGTAAGGCCCCAGTGCTTAAGTATGAATAATATGGTTTTAGTAATACTGCTCCATGTTGAGGAAGATTAGCATGCATGTCCTTAGCTGTGAACACTAGGAGATGAAAGAGCTGTTCTGCTTGACCTTTAATGCACAGGAGCGAGAATTCTGGAGAGTGAAGTGTGTACATCCCATTTTATAGCCTACACAATGCTTTTCCAGCTCATGCAGCTGTGTTTGACTGTCAGAGAGAGAAGTTCTCAGAATTTACTCTAGCACTTTTTATACCTAAGGGAATGTAATGCTGGTCTCCATGGTGCAAATAAATGTCTGAAAAAGAAATTACCAAGGATTGCTTCTTCTTCCTTTGTTTCCTCTTAAGTGACACATTTAACAAAAAATATTGGGCAATATATACACTTTCTCCCTGTTCTGGTTATCATCACTTAAGATCCTGCAGAAGTTTCGGCAGTTTGGGAAAGGAGGAAAACTCTTACATGTAAAAACCAGCCTGTAGAGAAAGAAGCTTTTTCCCACGTATGTGCTGGGTTTTACACTTACACAGAAAGATATTGGCACCTCCTTTGGGCTGAAAGAAGTGAGTTTCTGGTCTTGGAGATCATTCCTTTAGGTGACAAGAAATAAGCTTTATCTAAATGCTTATGAACATTTAATTTTGTTGGAAAAACTGCAGGAAAGAAACACACTGAGAATTCTTCTCTCATGTGGTTTTACTGAGCTTCATAGCATGAATTTCATAAATACCATGTAGGAAAACAAACCAGCAACTTTTTAGTTTTGTGCATAGTAAAAATCCTGCTATGGCCTTCAGAAAACCAGACAAACAGATGAATGGATGTCTAAAACATAACATACATCAAAAATATATATCCTGTCATGATTTGAGATTTGGAATGCTCAATACCCAAAACCAAACCTCAGAGATAGTGTTGCCAAAAAGCTCTAGAGGATTTAGTAGCAGTGTTACTAATTGATAAAACAGAGCACTGAGAAACAAGGTCAGTTTACCATTTAGAACAGCAGTCTACAAAGTGGGTAAATCCATTGGTAATGCCATCTCTTCCATTTCTCTAAACCAAGGATTTTGAAACTCCTGTTTCAAATTAATTGAGCCTGCTTTTTAGAAAATATTGGTCAATGAAAAAAAAAAAAAAGTCCTTTTGAATGACTTGTAGTGGAACACTCATTTTAAGGGTTAAAGCTGTCCTTTATGTGTCTAAACTCTGTGATATTATAAAGACCTTCATAATTTAGTTTCCAAGCAAGCACTGAATCAAGCTTTGCAGTCTCTCAGTCACAAGTTGTCTCCAATTTCCAAAAGAAATTAAGGTAATGAAACTATTTTCAGGGGGATGAGTAGCAGTAGAAGGTTTTAAATTAGAAGAGTCAGAAACATCTTAACAATTTTTATGCTACATTAAGCCAGAAAATTATTTCTGTGCTTGTCACACTTAACTTATAGGGAAAGCTTCAATGCATATCTAACATAACCATAGTTTAAAAAAAAAAGCTTTAAAAACAGAAGTAAAATGAAAGAGCTCATGATCAGTCATTATAAATAATTTTACTAAATAATAAATACATAATTTCATTTCAAGGCTGGTATTTTCCATTCTGATCCCAGTAAAAATGGAAAATATGACATAATATTTTGAAATTGCAAAAAAAATGAATATATCTAGATTTTCTACCTATGGGTATTGCTAGGGAGAGCTAAGACTAGATCTTCATTTGTGTGTGAAGAAAATGGGGAATTATGTCTGCAAATGGGCATGCCTCAATGTTATGAATAAATATTGCCAATTGAATAGATTCATTGTCATGGCTATGAATTTCTGGTGTGAGCATCATGAGATATACCTACCATAAACAGCTGTTTATTATAATAAATAACAACAACTGTTTGACTTACATAGGAGAGAAAAAGAAGATGAGATGCTAGACACTGATAATATGTTTTAAACCTCAAGAGACCTTAGCACACCAAACATCACTTTAGCCAGAATACCAGAACTAACAGCCCTGCTCTAAATGAAGATGCCCTGGTCTTTCTAATATCTCCCCTTTCAGGTCATCCAGATGACTTTGTTTATAGTACCACACTGTTGAGTGAAAAGGAAGAGTGATATTTTATTAACTTAGTCATCTACGTGATGTGTCAGTTCCAAGTAGAAACTTCCCTGCATCATTTCCCACACCAGTTATTAGTCAGAACTGAACGAAACATTTTGTAAATAGCCATGGTTCAAGTGAAAACCCTCTTCTGTTGTCAGCTGACTGGATGAAGTGAGGGTCATAATATTTGCTGTCCTTGCTTGCTTGTTTGCAGAAAAAAAGGGGACAGCACTACATGTGAGCTGGCTTATGTTAGTGCAGCTGTGTGCAAGAGGATCATGGCAAAAATCACCTCCAGCCTGTTGAAAACACTACCACTCTGCATTATGGATTAAATATATGACTGGGGGTATCTTGCCATAATTTCACTGATTTCAACAGAGCTGTGATGATTTATGCCATGAAAAATCAAACGTTTTGGATTGCCATAGCCAAAATGATGTGCGTGTACACAAAGGAAATAATTTTTTTTTAAAAATCCACAAAAACCACGTGAAACTCCACCTGATATAATTTGGAGTAAATTCAGAAAGACTTTTCTTCACTTCGAGGTGCATATGGAGGATATTTTCGCGGTCTCCACATCTTTGCTGGTGAGGAGTTGCCTGATCTGACACTTAACCTTGCATGGGTAACAGTCTTGCCATGATTGATTGCCCCGGGGTGAGCTTGAAACACAAGATACAGAGGCTTTTGTTCATGCAGTGACACACGTCCGCGGTCTTTTTTATTACCGTTTTTCAGCCCCTTAAGTGTTCTCGGTTCCTTCATTAGCAACCTTTATCTTTCACTTTTTTCAAAGTCACATTTTTCCCTCTGTTATATTAGTTATCCTTTGTAGTCTACCATTACTCAGAAAGTATAAAAATAAAAATCACACTTTGCAAATAGTACACAACAAAGAAAAGTAACAGACTTCTCACTTAATCATTGAATTACTTGCCTTCCTTAAACTCTCAATCACTTCTTGATGGAAAGTGACTCTTCTGTGACTCATTTCTTCCTTCATGTCATCTCAGGCAATAATTTAACTGCTTTCACCTTAGGATATAAAGCTCTCTCATTTGATAAGGGGCTATTTGTCTGGTTTGGTATTGGATACCATGCCACTGAAATAAATTTATAAGCCCATGATGTGATGAATTCTGTAAGAGAAGAAACATGAAGCTCAATGATTTAAAATATTCCACTGGGGTCAACCAGGGCTTGCAGAATGTCACGGATGATTTCAGTGAGCACCCCCAACTTGGACCTTGGTACATATGCATCCCTGAAGTTTCAGTAGTTATGGCAAGCATTCAAGCTCAAAAATCCCTCTTTTTGCATAAATGTGGGAGCAAGTCCAGCCATTTCAGTGAAGCTTTACTCACCTTTAATAATGTTTTGAAGATGTGAATTTTAAAATGCTTTATATGCTTCATTTCAAGAACCACCCTCTTGAATTAACTAACAGCACTGAGCTCTTTGGTGAGGACTGAATCATCTCATATTTTTACATACTGCCACTTGTCTATGGTTGGTTAGTGTTAATAACATTCAGGATAAATTATTTATCTGTAAATATTCTTATGTCCACTTATATGTAGCTGCTGTAGATCAGTCATTATGAACACAATGCAAACCTTTCTTTGGAATGGAGAAGTCTATTCTGGACAAGAAGAAGCCCTAGAAGCCCCTAACAATTCCTATGAGTAGTAATCCAGAAATTCCCCTTAGATATAACCAGACAACTATTTCCTTGAATTTGCTGTGAAAAAGAGTCATTTGAGATTTTTTAATTAAAGAAGATATACACAAACCCCCTTGATAACAAACAGATTTTTCTCTTATTTTCTATGGAACAAAAAAGCCCATTTCCTATTATCAGGTGAAACTGCAATCTAATTTTCCTGCGCATGACTTAGTCTCTTGTTGATTTTTTCAATAGAAATGAGGAGTATAGCAGGGTACAGCAGCACCACACCTAACAAAGACTGCTGAAGTGCCACGATGCCTTTCCAGCTGCTGCTTTATTGAATCCTCTCTTTACAAGGGCTATTATCCATGCATCATACTGCTCGTTTCCTCTTCTTCACCAGCATCTTCCTTGCCACAGGTGGCCACTGCTGGCCCTGAATTGAAATTTTCTTGTGCAATAGACCCTGTAACCTCTCCTTTAAACTGCACAACCTCTATTCAGTTTCCAATACACTAAGAAATACTGCTCTTCCTTTCAATTATTGTGCCTTCAGCATTATATCTGGTCATTATTTCTCTCCTTCTTCCTCTTTGTTGCCTCTTTAAAATCAAAAAAACAGTATCTTTGATCATTGCAGACACATAATCAGGACAATCAAAGGCAGTTCTTATAGACTGCAAAGATAAATTTTATAAAATCAGACCACCTAAATATAAAAGTCTAATATAAATTAGTCTAATATAAATTAGATAGTTTTAAACATGTTAAGATAGAGGGTTCTAAGCATGTATTCTTAAATAGTGTAAATACAGATTCCAGTAGAGCCTTCAGACTGTGTGTCTTTACACAAATCCTAAACCTGGTGAGACAGAAAACATAATATATGTTTATAATGTCAAACATGGCAGTAGTCAACCCCTTTAGGCTGAAAACCAGAAAATGTAATACACATTCAAGAACAGCTTTTGGTACATTTTTATTTCACAAGAACTTATTGTGCTACAGAACTACAACTATCCCACAGCTAGAAAAAGAATGTGATCTGGCAGTTGAACAGCATTGGAATTTGGATGAAAATTATGTTTCTTTACAGAGATTTCTGGACCAGACCTCATTGCCTAAATAATCATTATGAATAAATAAGAACATTTTTGCCTTTTGCAGTTTGCTTCATTTAAATATCTGCATTTTGAAAGGATAGGTTGTAGTCCCTAATTTTCTTACTTAAGGAAGAACATGCAGAACAAATGTAACAGCACATGTTGAGTTTTTACTTTATTTTGAAAAATGTCAAATCTGATTTGTGAACTATCCATTCTAGGGATCTTTTACACCATTTTTCATATGGGCCCTATCAAATTAAGTCCAGAATTAAAAGATTTTGATTAATGCAGACACAAACGAGACAAATTTAGGACTTGCCTTTGCAAAGTTTAGAACACAGCCCTTGAGTGATTATTCCAGCTAGGGTCCAAGGGTACAATGGTAAATTTGCAGCTTTGCAAGAATTGGACTGTAAGCCTTGCAGAGCACTCCTCCACTTGTGTTGACCAGCCACAGGAATATTTGGATAACTGAACATCTCTCTGATAGCTTCTTTTTTCCACCTTAAACATCACAAAATGAAAGGAAAGTGTTACGATTGAGCTTCCATCTCAGCAGACTCTGATGGTTATCAAACATTTTTGGCCCATCACACTGCCTATTGTTTAGCTCTGGCTTTGAGAGAAGCTGACTGACTGTACATCTTCCTTCAGCAGCTGTCCTCACAAGGCCCACAGTATCTCAGACTGAGTGGACACAAATGTGAATAGGCACAAACTTGGCCCACCTGGCTGGAGACAGCAGTTCACAAATCATTTTTGGTCATACTATGCATAAATTCCATGCTGCAAGAGTCTGAGCCAAGAAGAATCTATTTCTCTGTCCTTGTTCTTGCCCATCATCCTCCAGTTCAAGATTAGCTAATTCATTTTCCTCAGAAATGTAAAATAAAATAGCATCATCTAAACTAAGACTAATAATTTCCCATCAGAAAGGAAAAACATGAACAGTCGAAGTGCAAATCCAAGAATATATTCACACACATTCCCTCAGTATCATGTCTGCTTTTTCAACAACACTGTTTATTTAATAAGGATATTTCGACAGAATGAAGAATTTCTCATTTTGCTGTGCTTTGTGTGCAGAAAAGATAATCTTTTTATTCAGATGTTGCAAATCCCATATTTACACATAAATCCATGTGTGCAACATAGTACAAGTAGAGCTATAGATGAAGACAGTTTTTGCCAAACTACTTTTTTCCAAGATGTATGTGAGATTAATGTGTTAGACTGACATTTGAGCATGCTGAAGATCACAAGATGTGTTTTATGGTGCATTAAAAACTCATAACAATTTCAGAGAGTTAGCATGATGTATTATACAGAGTTAAGTACTGTCTTGAATGATAAGGGCTAACATGCCATCAGGTTATAATAAACTACAGATTTGAAATATCAATTTTCATTTATCAGTAAAGTCATTTACATAGCTAAACCAAGACCATAATGATGTATTTTTTCACTATTTAGGAGCAAAAAAATTGGAATTCTTTTCCAACATACAGGAAATTAAAGAATATTCTGAGAAAGCTGTTAAGTCATTTAACCTTTCATACAAAATAAATTGGCATGGATTTGTCTGTAAAACTACAAGTACATGCATTCCGGTTTCTGATATTGAAAGTAAGTAAACTAATTTAAACTCCAGGAGAAATACTGTATTAAGGCATAAATGTATTACTCCAGCTGGGGGTTTGACAAACTGCATCCATTTATCTGTTATTTTTGTAAGTGACACAGAAAAACCATGCAACCTTGCAGTGTTCCTCTACCACTTGACCCCAAAGAGGAATTCATCAGCATGGGTTACTTAGTGCACCATATTGTCCTTAATCCACATACCAAATACTGTATTTTAAGGCCCTTAAGCTGATAAAAGGGTACGCTCATACAATTAATAGGGTGGAAAAGAGGGCAGCTGATATAAGAGATGGTGAAAGGGGCACCAGATTAAAAAGGACTATTATCCTCAATCTCACTCTAACCTCCTCCTTCCTCATGTGCGTGAAAAGACTCAGGAAGCACCACTGTTCTACCCCCCACTCTGGAGAGATTCAGGCTACCTTCAGATGCTCTGATGGCCAAACTTTCCATGTTCATTCCTTCAAAAAAGCATGGCCAGGCAAGGCCACAGACCATCAGGAATGTGTCCAGACTGCCCTGTGCATGTGTGTCTTTGGGCAAATCACAACTTTGTGCACCCCATTTCCCATGCTGCCCATGTCTTTTTATTTGGCAATTAACTTTTGGCATGTAGCAGCTTATGCACATGCAATTTCTCCTCTGCCTTCAGCACAGAAACAGAGTGAGGACACAGAAACCTCTGGACATGAGGCACAGTCCAGAAATGGCACATGGACTTGCACACAAGTGCTAAAGCCCTTGCTATGGGAATGCAGTCGGGCAAAGATATGTCTGGTGCAAGGTGTACCAGAGCTTCACCTCCCACAGCATGCTGAGAGGAACATAGGCCACTAGTCCAGGAACATTATTATACTGCCCAGAAAAGATCAGAAATTCCTTTCCACCTGGCTGGTGTGGTCACAGGCTTACGTGGTCATAGGGGACAGTGCAGAGGTGCTCCCGAAAATTCTGCTACAGAAGCTATGGAGAAACAAACGCCTCCTGGGCACAACCGTTCTGCACCCTTAGAGAGTGCTGAGGCTTCCCATCCAGAGTAGCTCTTGACCCACATCAAACCGGTCATCCTGAGTGACGTGCCTGGATGTGAGCCAGTGCAGACACTCCTTTAGATCCACTGTCCGCAGTGACATCTTTTGTATCAGGACTAAACTGTTATTTACACAATAAACTTTAATCATAACAGCAGGCAGACCAGGTCTTGGTCAGTCACTTTGCACCAAGCTATCAGAGTTCAAGGAACGCCTGGATGACACTCATACCTAAATGACTGAGTTTTAGGTAGTCCTGCAAGAATAAGTTGGACTTGATGATCCTTATGAGTGTCTTCCAGCTCAAGATTTCTGCGATTCTGTGATTTAACTTGCTTCCAGGGTTTACTGCTTTTGACTTAAATGCAGAATTTCACCCACTTAGTCAATCTCTGTGAAGCATGCACGTGAAAGATGATATTGTGCTGTTGTGTTTGTTTCACCATACGAGAAATTCAGGGTGTGTCACAGTCAGTGTTGATTTTGTACTGTAATTTTACAAAGCTCTCAAGTCTCAGGAAGCAGTCTATTGTACATGCACAAAGTCCAGTCATTTAAATAAATAGGCCACTCCAGAAGCAATGGGAGCCCAGAATGCAGCAGCGCCTGTATCCTGATTTTTGATAGGAGATGAAATTTAAGTTTGACAACAAAGATCAGCATATTTTGCATCAAGCAGAATTCAATTCTAGACTCAGGATAATTTCTTGCCAGCTACTGTCCTTTATCCATGACATCCACTGTCACGACCAAAGTTTCTTCTGTGCTGTAGTTTCCTTGAAATGCCTCCTCTTTCATTCATGAATAAGGCCAGTTTTCTGCTCTTCCCTTTTCCTTTCTTTTCTTTTCCTTGCTTTTCCTTTCTTTTCTTTTCAGTAACTGTGATATAAAAGAGAGAGGTAGGGTAGATTTAATATTTCAGATAAAAGATATTGCTAGGCTTTTTTAACATATTTTATCTCAAAATGTAACTTCATGTGCCAGTCACTTTTTACATGCTTCTGTGGTTGTGACAAACAGACCTTCAATAATAGAGCAAGTTTAAATTGATATTTGAAAGGTACTTTCTTCCTGTACCTGTAAACCTTTAACCTCTTCTATTTTCCCCTTCCCTCATTCCCCTTATATGCACTGACATTGTTGGGGGGGGTTATTTTTATTTTTTGTTACTTGCCCTATTAACAATGTTACAGAATGAGACAGCGATGCTCCTGTATAGACTAAAAGGATGTTGTTAGGCTGGTGTCAGGTCAGATTGGACTTTGAGGAAAGAATCAAATAGTAACCTTTTGAAATGATTGATGCCTTTAGCTTAATATCTTTGTGCATCCTTATCAACAGCTTTGGGTCTGCTGCAGTGAAATTTCCAGCACTGCTCTTGTCATCCCTGCTGAAGTGGATTGTCAAGATTTTCATTTGGCTTAGGCTAGTGCAGGGCACAGAGATTAAAACTCCTGTCAGCTCCTGCAAACTCTCTTCAGTGTTTCCACCCTACAAATGGGATATGCTGCAAGGAGGCAGAGGTAGTAACATCACTACTAACACTAACTGTTATTAAGCCCTAGGAGCTAAACCAAGTCCTCAATCACTGTGGCTTCTATTCACCCCTCCTACTTACAGACTCATCTCCCCAAATTTTTCTCTGAATCCCACTCCAAAAAATCAGCTCAAAATTTCATATGGGAGTTTGTGCTACATGTGTTCAGGGAGATAAAATCCAGCTACACGGTTAACAAAGTGGTCCATTTTTCACCTATTTCAGAATAATTTTAATTTCACATCACATACATGTCAGGACAAGGTACTTATGGGCATTTAAAACCTGACACATTAGTCAATCAGGGCTCACTGGTCTTTCTACAGAGTAATTTAGTTTATGACATAGCAGCAAACAAGAGGAGAAGGACTGAAAGAAAGGAGTTGAGGGGAAAGGAAGCAGAAAACTGGGGAAAAACCTGCAGGAGATAAATCCGAGTATTCAGCCTTCTGAAGAGGAACATAGTCATAAAGTTCATTCTTGAAGTATTCTGATAGACTTTTGTTTTGGTTTATTTCATAACCCTATTGTACAATAGGCAGCCTGTTGTTTGCTCTAATCATCTGTTTCCATGACGTTCACCTTTATTGATTTAGCTTCCTTCTAAATTTAATGCAGTCTGTGAGATTAAAGCCATTTTTCTCCAGGATGAGTTAGTTAATAGTAGATTTGTTTTAAGCACTGAAATCATTTGGATTAGCAAAGAAAAATAATTTTTTTGCACAGAAGCTATGTTTCAAGTAATTAAAACCTCCTTACAAAGATAAGCAATAAAAAGGGGATTCTAGCACATGAACATAGTATCATTTTTAAAGTTTGAAAAAGTGAGTGAAATAAATAGAAGCAGCATTCTTTATAGTGTATTTATTAATGCTATGAAGTACTGCAGATTTAAAGAATAAGGTACCTGAATTTTTTTTCTCCATACTCGGATGTTATTTTAATCAGGTTTATAGTTACAATAGGTAAAGAATTATACAAAGTGAAATAATTTTTCCCAACAGATACAGTAATATAACTCACTATTTTACAAGTATAGCTATAGAAATTATAATTCAAATCTAGATTTTTTGCATAAATATAATAAACCAAATCCTTTATGATTTATGCTTCTGATTTGATTATAGAGCTTATTTTCGTCCTCATTACTGCCCTACTCTCCCTCCTCCTTGGTGATACTTCATTCTCTAATGCCCTCCCTCAACATTCCATCACCCATTTTGATGAGAACAGCACCCAGCTGCCTCTTGCACACAGTGCATTAAACACTGCAAGCTGCCATTCCACAGTCACGTATACAGGGACCTGATTCTGCAGCTCCTTTCCCTCACTTGAAATCATAATGAATTATCAGAGAAAAACAGAATGAACCAAACCCACTGCAGTAAATGGAAAATCATCTGTTGACCTCGCAGGGCTTTGAACCATTCCTCCCCTGACAGCAGACATTCATTTCCTGCTCTCAGCCTAAGCCAGGGCAATACTAAATGTATTACCCAACTCAGCTGTAGCACTTTGTAGCAAAAAAAACCCCAGAGAGCACAGGCAGTACTAACTAATATACTTATATTTATTGTACCATACATAAAATACAGAAGGGAAAAAATTGTACAGTTATCCTAATTGAAAAAGAAACTTCAGATATATCTTCACTAACAATTTTTCTCAAATAATTTTTCCCATTATTTTTCCATTACCATGGTAAAATTTCTGTTTAAAAAAGAAAAGACTCTCATTAATTAATTATACATTTATCTTATAAATATTTGAACCACATATTGCTTTCTGTTAAAATGGTACAGATTTACTGGAAGTGAAACCAAACAGAAACACACTTCCTGTTGATAAGAAAACCTGAGCTCTGCATGCTTACAAATTATCATCTGTTGTCTAGAGCTTCCCCTATGTAGCTTCAGCTGTGTTTTCCCCAACTATTGTTTTGTTTTCATCCATGGGAGTTTTCTAGGATTCCTCTGAAACTGGGGGGGGGGGGGGGGGGGGGGGGAATTATTGAATGTTACTATGGTAACAAACAAAAGAACAATAAAAAACAATTTAAGCAGATCAATGAAGCAGGGCACAGACCAACACATTGGTGCTTTGTCCACAAGTAAAAGCAATCCAGAGGCCTGTTTAAAGGTGTTGAACTCAGAGAATATATTAATAATGTACTCTTTTATTTAGAATTGAGAATTGTTCTCTAGTCAGAAGCTGTAATGTGTTCTGTGTGGCTTTAATTAGCACATATATCTTTGTGTAATATATATCCTCCTTGGAGACTATTTAAAACAACATCAAGGTCACATCATTGCATGCTCAAAAATCAAAGTCAAAACTAAAAGAAATCAACAGAAAAACAATTAGAATTGTATATAAGCTTTTTCCCTCCTCACACACAAAAACAGACGACCAATTAGTCAGCCAAATGCCATTTCTTGTACTTGACAGCAGAAGAGGCCTTCTGGGTTAATGAGACTGATCCTCAGCTATTTCAAGCAACAAGACTTGTATAAACAAAGATGTGAAAACACTGGACTCCTTAAAACACCCATGAATTTTGCAATTATGATCCTGTCAAGAAGCTGTCCCAGAGCTTTAATCCTGTGATGACTCTAAAACATCTTCCCATTTGCATTCAAGTTTATTTGTTGCCAGGTCTTATCTACCTTTTTCCCCAGAGCAAGTACTGCCTTTAGTTTAAAAGAGTCCTCTCCCTCTTTGTTGTCTGAAGTATCATCACATAGTCATACAGAACCTGATTTCCCCTCAGTCTTTGTCCTAGGAATCTGACCAATTGGGTTTGGTCTTTTTTATTTCTAACATGTACTCTCACTTGAAGTCCTGCAGACTTTCACTTTAGTCCTGTAGACTGCAATCCTGTAGTCCTCTTCCACTGTTCCTGTGTAATTCTATTCTCACTGAGCAGCAACAGAGTCCAGGTATGGTTTACCTGAACTCTGTTTGATAGGATTAATGAGTCTTTGACATCATTAGAAATAATTCATCTGATACATTGTGGAAAATATCATCATGCTATCCTTCTCTTAGGCTCTGTACAAATTCATGTGTGTTTAAAAACACCATGCTAAGGTATGCTGAAAAAGAGTATGACAGCATTATATCTTTTCATGGAAATTAGAACTGAGAGTTTTAATTTATGTGATTTTCACCTCTTTCCTTTACAAGGCAGTATATTTTATCAAAATATCTCTACCAAGTCAAATTACCTTTGTGAAACCCAATGTTTATCAGCCATTAAAAGCCCTTTTTTATCTTACAATCAGAAACACAAAAGAGAAGGCATTTCTTTATTTAACATGATTGTCACAATATAGAACCCTTACAAGGATCAAAATAAATCAAATTAAAATGTTTCATTCTAATTTTCAGATGCTTTGTTCACAATATATTCCATATGTGATACTCGTGTCCACTTCTGAATGATGATGTAGTTATTCTCAAACCCTCCTGTCTGTAGGAAAATCCCTGACAAACAAGGGAACAGAAGAAACAGAAAAGAAGAAGAGGCTCTTTTGATGGTAGGAGCTCATTAGAAGAGATAGTGGCAGACTTTTGAATAGCTGAAATGTTTCCATCATCTTACTTGCAAAGAAAGCAAGCAAATAAAGTCTTGGGAATAATGGTCTATAAACAGCTTGCTTTAAAAGTAATTGACAGCCTCGATTGCTATGATACTCCAGTGTCAGGGGAAAGAAGCTGAAATGCTTTCAGCACTGTGTTGGAAGCTCTTTTTCCTTATTGACTGCAGGAAAGTCATAAGTATTTTCTGCTTGTGTTGCACATAACTATAAAGCAGGTGCAACACAAACTACAACAGAGGGGTTTAGAAACAAAGAGTAGATTTGATAGAGTTTTCACCTCAAAAAGCAAATTCTTTAGATGAAATGTGCATTTGCATTCCTGCAATCACAGATGCTTTCATAGGGAGTAAGTCTATAAATGTGCTCAGCACTTTGGTGGATACATTTCTCTTTCATAGCTGCAATTTTAGAGTTGTGCAAAAGCTACAGAGTAAAGTATGGCCATTGACCATGCTTCAGTTTCAAAACGCAGAGCAGTATCTCAATGTCACCTTGAAATAGCACAGGGCTATGTGGGATAATGGATCTGTATATTTGCAGCTCAGAGTTCATGTGGGTGTGAAGCTAATGCCATTAGCAAAAGCGAGCAAGCATCAGCAGGAGAGTTGTAAGCTTTCCTTGCCTCAGTCAGGGTCTGTTTCACCCCAATTACTGCAGGCCAGGGCAGAGAGTTCCAGATGTGTCTCTGCTATGACAGAAGTTTCTAATGATCAACCATGAGAAAAAGGTGAAGCCAAGATCATTGTCTCATGTTTTCTCAACTAGAATTTGGTTGCAGGTGTCTAGAGAGGGAACCTAAATGAATAACAGCAAAGCATTTCTTGGTTATAGGAAATAAAAGCTCAAAAATACAAACTACTGCACGTCAGTATCACCACTATGAGAAGATTAAATAGATATAATAACTTAAAAAAAATAGTGTCCTAACTGTAGACAAGAACTGTATAAATCAATGAACATTGCAAATAGCAACTCAAAGGTGTAAAGATGGGTCCAGTACCAGATCAAATAACACACTGGCACACAGCTCTCAGCAGAGGTGAACACATTTACCCCAGCAGAGGAGTTAGTATGTGAATACCAGAGCTGGCACAGCTCAAAAATGATGAGCATAAAAGCCAAGGAGCTGCTCTGCCAGCCCAACCTGTGAAAGCCACAGCAAAAACTGAGGAAGAACTGATGGTCACATTACGAAGGAGGTGCAAACCAGCTCACAGCAGGTCCCTGGGCCAGAGCCTGCTCCTGCCAGCAGATTGCTCTGAACTTTGAGGAGCAGGGGTGTTGGTATTCTGTGCAGACACCCACAGTTCTGACTAATCAATAGGGCCCTACAGATGTGTGAAGGTGTATCTTCAAAGAGACCCTTCTGACTTTTCTCCTGTTTCTAAATTTAAGAGCTTTTAGGGCACGTGCTGACTCTCCTGTGCTGCTACTCCAGCCAACAAATAATATTAAGAAAAACGCTATTGCAGTGTTTCATGATTACTTCAATGCTTTATTATTAGGAAGAGATGACTTTCCAAGGCTGAACTTGACTGCTTTTCCAAAAAAGGCAGTTCTTTAATTTGCCATCCAACCCCTCCCTAAAGCTGGAAAAAAAAAGACTATTGGGTGATTAGTGCTTTGAATATGCAAAATTATAAAATTCTTTCACATCTACCAAAGGAAATAATTAAAACAAGGCAAATTTGATTTTTTTTTTTTAATCTGCTAATGAGCCTTGAATGGATTCATAGAATCACACAGAATAGTCCTGGGCTTGCATTGATACTACCTTGCAGCTAAATGCAGTCTTAGTCACATTTACCTTATACTTGTTTGCATGGCAATATTTACCACAGAAACAGGATTTTAATTCAGCTCAGACCTGCTTAATCTGTGTTGCTTATCCATGTGTCTGGTAAGTTGAGAGATTTAAGTGGTAACTAATCGAAACAACATATGTACCACTGATTTACTCATCTAATTCTATATTAATACAAGTGAAAAATGATCTTAGCAAGTGTGTCAGATGAAGCAGGATTGATGAGTATCGTGTAAAAATCTAGAACTAAATTGTCTTAATTGATCTAATTTGTTGGGTTTTCTCATTGTTTAATACTTAAACTACATACAGGGTAGAAAAAAAGAAATAAAAGCTGAAAGAGCTTGGGCTTATATATGTATATATAGCAAGAGAGAGAGAGGGTTCTCCTAAAGAGAGATTCAAAAAGCCCTAACTAAATTATATAAGTGATACAATACAACTCTGCAGCTTCATAATTTGGTTATAATATTGCAAAAGGCTTTGCTGAACATGAAAAAAGAAACCTTTAGTCAATTACAGATGTGTACCGAGCAAGAAAATGCTCTTGATCAGAGGAATGGCACACACTGAGACTTTCCTCCTGTAGCATGGGCTGCTAAATACTAATCTATTCCCTTAGAGATGAAAGCTGAGGATGAAGGGCAGAGCTAATCCTGCCTAGATTTGACCTATGGCTCTAGGTAGAATAGTCACTTTAGGCAGGAAAAGGAAATTCTGCTATTCAGTATACTTTTTTAAGTGCAAAATCTTTTTTCACCTTGAAAAAAAATACTTATTCAGCTCTTTGCCCCTGAATTTTCCCCCTTGCCTCATACCTATTCTTTGTACATACTTCAGCTTAGTGGTTCTTAGTTCTATCTAGTCTAGGCATAAATCTGTTTTCTGAGGGTGGCATGTCTGGTATTCATGGGGAAACATTCTGGTCTTTCAAAATTCAAAGAGCATCTCCCTCTGTGTGTACCTAACATTCAGAGTATGTACCTAAAATTGCATTTTATTTCTTTACACTCATAGCATGAGACAGTTAAATCCTATTCCTATTACTCAGTTTTCTTACACCTACTCTATGCTGCATCAGTGCTATTGTTTAAAACCAAGGTGTGAACAGAGAGGAGGATTAAAGCATTTGTTCCATCTTTCAGGTTATACATCTAATGGTTGAATCATTTAGGTCAGAAAAGAACTCGAAGATCATAGAGTCCAACCCTAAGCCCAGCACCACCATGTTCACCAGTAAGCCATATCCCTAGGTGTCACATCAACACATTTTGGAAGACTTCCAGAGGTGATGAGCACTTCCCTGGGCAGCGTGCTCTAGGGCTTGAGAACTCTTTTGGTAAAGAACATCTCAATATCCAAGCTAAAACCTCCCCACGACATTTGAGGCCATTTGCTCTTGTCCTGTCACTTGTCACTTGGGAGAAGAGGTGGACCTCCACCTGTCTACCATCTCCTTTCAGGTAGCTATAGAAAGAGATAAGGTCTCCCCTCAGCTTCTCTTTCCTCCAGACTAAACCACCCCAGCTCCCTCAGCTGATACAGATCTAGGGCTGATTTTTGTGATGCACAGACAGGTACGTCTCCTCTACAGCTTTCCGTACAGTCCTCCCGTCCCCATTCAGTCTTTCTTGATAAAAAAAATTACTCCAGAACTAATTTGGAGAGGAATATGGACCTGCTGCTTTAGTAAGGCAGTGAACCTAATCACATTTAATGTGAGGAATCTCAGTTCACTTAGAAGCAGAAACATACAGTGAAGTGCCAACCTTCACTGCCCAAAATCCACCCCTTCCAAGGTCATTTATCAGTGGAGGCAGAACCAATCAAGCACTTTCACTTCTTCTGCCTTGTTACAAGAATCTGGAAATTGGGTCAGATGGATGTACCAGTGTCCTGCACAGTGCCCCACAGGGCAGCTGCTCCAGTTCAGCCTTGCTAAAGCCTGTGCCCAAAACCTTAGTGATGTCATTTGTTTTCTGAGGGCTCAGAGTGATGTTTTAGGCAGCTGGTAGCTGGAACCTGCTGGAAAGTCCCCAAGTTATAACACAGTACAAACTTATCTCAGTGAGAACCTCAGTTGTCCACAGTGCTACCTCCCAAGTTCTTGTAGTCTGCCAAAGATGTGAGATGCTGTTAAGGCAGAGAATAAATGCAAAGCTGTTCCAGGCAAAGCCACAACAGATTAGAGTGAGTTATGGAAGTGTTTTAGAATGTAAGTACTTCATTTTTTAACCCTCCATTCTTGCAAATGCCTTCTTCTTTTTGCCTCCAGCTTTCTGAAAAAAATAAGATCAGACTTGTGAAATTCAGATAGTTTTTGTTGGTTAGCTAGAAATGAAGGATGAGCCAAAATCAGGCATGAAATTGAAAACTGTTCTCTCAGTGATAAGGAACATTGTCAGAGGTCCTGGATGAAATACTCAACCTAGCAGCCTTTCCATCTCTAATGTCATCGATTAAAATGATCATTAGCAATTTTCTTAATTATGCATAATATTTCTGGTTATCTGGATTTCTTGCTTTGTCCCCATCAAATCCTTGCAGATCAATTTCATCTCTTCTTAGTTTATTGCTAGGTTTTAATATAAAAGATTAAAGATATAATTACCTTCATTGCATGTCTGTAGAGCACCATCCCCAAAATTTGCCTTCAATCCAAATGAAGCTAACTTAAAGATTTTACAATATCTTCAGCTGCACCTCCGCCAATTATTTAATTCAACAATAACAACACAGCATTTGAAAAGAAACATTAATATAAGTAATAAATTATTGGTAAATGCAGAGGATGAGAGAACTGATCATGGTAGGTTTTTCTAACCACAGTAATCCAAAAGGATTTGACATGTGCAGTTCATGAATGTCCTTTATACAGTTATTGGGCTGGAAGACAAGGGCTGGGCCACTGTGGCTGTCAAGATGAGGGAGGCAGTGTGGTGCAGACATCCCCAAGCCAACAGCAAACCCCTTGGCTCACATGCAGTGGCCACTGATATTCCAGATTATTATTACTCCTACAGAGTGCAAGCCTCAAGCCAAAGCTGCCCTGCCTCAGTGGCAAGAGTTTATCCAGCCCCTTGTTTCTGTGGTGTGCTCTCTTCTAAAGTTGCAAGGACAGGTTGAACAGAGAATGGAAAGGAAGGACAACTAAATGGGGCCAAGCATTATGGAGCAGTCTTTCCTAAAGAACAGACAAAATTAACACTCTTTTAAATAAACTAATAAAAGAATAAAATTCATAAATTAACATGTAGTGGGGGAGTTTGCTGTACCAATTTGATAAATAACCATGGGCTTAACATGCTCTTGCAGTAATGCCACCCTTTGTCAGCCTTTGCATTTGCCTAGAAAAAGTAATGGGATTTGTCTGACCCACCTATTCAAATAAACTCAGTTTTAGATATGTTTCAGTACTCAATTCTCTACAGTCCTCAAAACACCCACATGGCACGGATCCCTTGTGCTATGCTTGTTTTACCCAGAGCAGCTGGTGCCTGATGTGTGGGGATATTCTCTGTAAGATGGATGCTAATACTGAGCCACGTTGCTTTTACGATTCAGTATCAGATACATGTCATCAGCCTGTTGCCTAACATTCTTTGCTGAGCTTTGGAGATTCCTTTAGGGACACCTATATTCATTGATGGATACAGTGATGCCTTAAATGGATGTTTCTCAGACATCTCTTTGCTCTGATCTCACTCTTTAGAAAACAACACTGGCTCTTTGTCCCAATTTCATCAGCAGATGTCATCTTCCCAAGATTTTGTCACATGTTGACAAATAGGTATATGCCTTCAGCGGGGAGGCTGAGATGATGTATAACCAACTTTTTTTACTTCACTTAACTCGCCAGAACCACTTCAGTTTTGTCCAGCTATTTGTCATCAAAATCTTGCGTAACCATTTTCACCCTGTCATTTTCCAGATGTGAAGACATTGGTTTTAGCAAAATGCCTTTTCCATTCTCCTGGCAGCTACAGTACAATATTGTTTTGTCCTTGATCATAAACAATGACTGTATTTTCTCCTATGATCTTCTCATTTTGATCTGAAATTTAATTGATGCTCTGAGCAATATTATGAAAACGTTAAGCGCAACAACGAAGGGTGAGATTTCCGTTTCATGGTATTGCTCCTCTTTGAATACTGCCACTGTACCTGCAGTGGAAGAGGACTTGTCCTCAGGTAAGACACATTGTTAGTGAGGAAATAAGTGACAGGAACTTTATGAAAAAGATTTGAAAGTGTTTCTGGGTAAATTTTGGTTTTTTCCAATTTCACCATGTCAGGATTTTCAAAATAATTTTCTAAGGAAGGATTTCCTAGCCCCTCTCTCTCTTCACACAGTAAAACTTGACATCGTACTGTTCCACCAATACATTAGATTAAATTTGCAGAAGAAAAGGATAAATCTTCCCAGAAAAAAAATGTATTTTGAAAGTCTATTTGCAGAGTGTTATTGCCTTATATAGCAAATGTGAAAATGAGAAAGATTTTGTCTAATGAGGATTCCTCTACCTCCTCTTTTTGCAAGTGTTAGGCCTGTGCTAAACAGAATAAACAAAGAATCTTGAGCTAAAGAAATGTCTGACATTTCTTATGATTGAAGGTCCTAAGTGCTTCAAGACAGATTTTAAAAGAACTTTAGGGAATACCTTAATACATCAGTATTTTCTGCTTGATCTGCAGATTTTTGTACTTTCTTGGTTTGGGTTGGGTTTTTTATTTTGTTTTCCCTTTTTCTGTTGCTAATATTGATGACAAATGTAGCTGATAATGAGAATGGATGATATTATAATAAGAACTAGAAATGCTGCTAGAATGACAGCTGTAGCAAGGACTCTTTAAAAGTACTTGTCATGCCACAGGTGTCTATATACCTTTCTTTTAAACTGGTATTGAAAAGTACTGAATAATTCCATCCGCTCCATCATGAAGCAGGAATTGCATATGAGAAAGTAGATGAAAATGAAAAACTATCTTGCCACTCTTGAGTTAACCTCTCATAGAAATAAATGGGTGCATTCCCATGTTGAACACAGAGGAAGGTAATGGACAAGGGAAAGCCATCTTTTTTCATTTCTTGGCATCAAAGCCTAAGTTTCTTGTACAAGAATATAAAAGTAGAGATACCTAAGGGAGAAAATGGTAATCTCCCAGCACATTCAATATGTTTCTAAAATAATTCCCTACAAGCTGCTCGGCACTAGCCTCACTCTGCTCACACATAGCCTGGAAGACACCATTCATGCAGAAGTCTAACGTGGTGGAGACAAAGTTTATGGTTTCCTTTGTCCTGGCCCACACAATCCTAGATGAAGTAAATCAATGGAAAAGGATAATTTTCTCCTCTCTTCAGAGAAAAAAAAAAAAAAAAAAAAAAAAAAAAACCAAAAAACAAAACTACCACACAATAACATTGCTATCACTAGCCTATTTTATAAGACTTCCCTGAAATCCATGATCTGCTTTTTTTCAATAGTTTATTTTGACCTGAGCCACATCAGTCATCTGTATTTAAACCTTTTTTGAGTTATTTGCCACTGAATGAAACACATTAGTCAACACAGCTGATTAACTCTGATTTCAGATGGTAATGTCTTTCTGAGAGTGTCAGCTATAGGGTCATTGATATGGTGCATGAGCCCAGCTTAACATTGCTCACCTCAACAAATATGCAAGCCAAAATGTGTCTTTTAGTCTCACCACAATCATTTAGCCATTGAGTGGCCTTGACAACCAGTTATCTGCCTTTTTTATGGTGTCTGTCCTTGAAGGAAATAGGAAACAACCAAAATTCAAAGTAAAAAGATCAGCTCTATAAAAAAGAAAGAAAAAAATAAGCCAATTATTAAATGCTACTATGTTCTACTGAGGTGTTGCTAAGTCTCTTTCTCAATCTGTTCTGAAATGCACTAATTGCATTTATCTCCACAATCTACCAGGTATTTGCTTAGTGATAATGCATTTTTATTACCATTTACAACTGTAACCTGTGGAAATGTTACTAAGAACAAACCCAGTTCCTCATTATTAGTAGCAAAAAAAGGAAGATTACTTTTCAAGGTTGTATTTATGCCTTTTTTGGATCTACTGGTACTTTAAGTGCATATCTGCATTTAACACTCCAGTTTCTAAACACATACAGCTGTGCTGTGGAAGAGGGAAGCTATGACACTGCATCAGCTTGCTTGCTAAGAAGCAAAAATATCCAGGGACTTCAAATGGGAAAGAAACCTATAAATGACAGCCATAAGAGACAGCTAGAGCAACAGCTCCCTGCCTCCCTCATTTCAGCAGCACTGGAACAGCTGAGATTGAACAGCCTTTGGGTGAGCCTGCACTTTAAGACTATCAGGAAAAAACCCTCAGAAACGAAATGCACTCAGTACTAAAAGAAATTCCGAGACTCCTTGGCTATTTCAGAGCAGCACGCACCACTCTGCTCAGTTTAATGGAGCCCCTCTACAAAAAGACAGGCTGGGAGATCTGCCAAGTGAGGCTTGAAGAAGACAAAAGTATTATTATGAAAGAAACCAAGAAAAGCACTAGCATAAAGGGGATTCAAATTTTACTTGTACATAGTTTACTACTCACATATTGCAAGTAGATTCCACGAATTATCTTACATAGAAAACAATCCAACTCAGTAGGATATTTTCTCAGCTTTTCAGACTAAAGGTTTTATACATTAGAAAGGCATAATGTTAGCTATTTCAGCACTTCTGTTTCCTTCCTCAACTGTTTTTCTCTTGATGCTCTCTTCTCCAGGCACATGTAGCCTAGTGTGGGCTTTGTCTGCAAGGATACATCACATGTGAATTGGTCAAATCTGTCATGGAAGAGACAATTCTCCATGAAAGAGCAGAAGCACCAAGACAAGAAAAACTCACAAAATTTAAAAATTTCTTTCCACAAACTCATGAAAGCATAATTCAAACAGATGATGAATCAAAATTTAAATTAGTAAAGACACCATTTATGCAGTCTCATTGATAGTGGGTATTGGAGAAATGTAGATGTTTAAAAAAGGTTAAGTGTTTAAAAGTGTTTCTGAATCAAGGGGATGCCTGGGAGTGGGCTTAACAGTAAGTGAAATTGCTGTCTTTTCAAAAATAGGGAAAAAACCCCAAGATTAGGCAGCTGCCAAACCTAAAACTGTATTAGAATAAATGCTGTTTACAACTGATTAATAAACACTTCAGAGTTCACTGAAGGAACTGGCTGCAGCCTATTTCTCTTCATCAATTGTTTTCCTTTTACATATGGATTTGATTGAAGAAATTCCTAATTTCCTGTAATTTTGGAAAAGCTTGTTTTGCGAAGGATCATCAGCTTGATGGGAAGATAGGATGCATTCTTTATATTCCTACTTACCCCATCACTTTGGTCTCAAGTCACACACACAGGCATCTGAGAAGATACTCCCTAGGCTTCCCTGTATCCAAGTCTTCCAACCATTGGGCAGTCAGCTGTACTCTTTCCCAAAAAAACAGGATAATTTCTATCCCTTTTACATCCATGTCATCTCAAAAATGCCTCCCTACTTTTGTCACACTATTCTCCATGTTTTCATAACCCTTCTCCTATTTCGGTAGCAATTTCATACTTCCTGACCTGCCTTCCTTGTTAGTGCAGCCAAGATGCTGCCTTGACCCTGCCTGGCCTCTTTTCCAGTCTCCCCACAAACAAGCCCACAAACTTTTCCTTGGAAATCAGCACCATGGCTTAATTTCTGTGGCGTCACATATGAAATTATTGCTTTCAAGTCTCCCCAGGATTTATGTACTGACATTCCCATGTTGAGACCCTGAAATTGCTTATTCCTTTCATACACTGTTTGGCCCTTTCTTCCACAAACCCTGTGCCGACAAAGGTGTGCTTGAAATGAGACCCCAGTTCTGTGACCAAGTCTGCTTCTTCTGTCCGGGTTTTGTCATAGAACCCATTCCTTTCCACCATCTCACTATTCTTTCACCTCCATTTCTGCACTGTCTCACATTTATCTCATTAGATACTTAGTAGGTAAATTAATTTTTTAAAAAGATAAAATGCAAAATAAAAATTAAATTACTCTGTGGAAGAATCCAGCTAGAACATCAGTAAAATTTTTCAAGAAGTCCTGTAGACATTCTACCACAAGTGTAGAATGTCTCTTCAGCACAAGGGCTTGTTCTTTTATTATATTAGACTATACTAGTATAATATATATTATATATACACTATATATATTTATTATTCTACAGTATATTTATATTTCTATATTTTGTACTGTGTATTATGTATTGTGTATTATGTGTTATGCATTATATCTTACGTATATGATTTATATATTATATATTATTATATAGTATATATTTATTATTCTAGACCAAAAGAGCCTGAGTCTCACTATGAATGTCAATCAACAGCATTGTAATATGGAATTGATAGATATCAGAGGAAGCAAAAGATGAATGGCCTGAGATTCAGGGGTTTTCAAATTAATTCAAGTTCTACCTGAATGTAAAACCATTGATGTGCCTACCTAAGTGATTTATGTTTCTGTGGCTCTCTGTGGTAGAACACTGAGTTTCCCTAGCATCACTGTTCTGCCATCTCTAACATTAGCACTGTAAACTACTCATGGCAGAGTCCCCCTCACTCTACATAAGATGCCAGCAGCAAAAAAACTCTAAATTCTTCTGGGCTCCTGGGCTTTAACATATTATAACTCTGTTCATTAAGAGTTTACTAGTAATATAACAGTTACTGGTAATGCACAAAAATGCTTTCCTTTTTTTTTTTTTTCTCTTTCTCACAGACATAAGCACACACACCCCATTCACACAGGCTTTCTTTGGCTGCTATCACCACCACACATTGACCTTTGAAATATGGAAATAAAAGTGCTCAGAAATAAAGCTGGCAGCAACAGCAGCCTGACTGTCGTCATTTAAAATCTGAAACAAGTGGGGCCATAGTTTGCAAGCAGCCTTCATAATTACTTGAACCAGTTGTCACTCTGGCTCTAGTTTGTTCATTACACCCCAAACAAACAGCTGATATTTGTTAAAGCACATAAGCCACTCTGTTGAGACAGGGTTCTTTATTGTGAGGAACCCTGCAGCTGCAAGTCACACGCAGTTCATAGTATTTCCTGATTTCCTTTGCTTTATTTGCTTCCCTGCACTCCCTTTACAGGAATGGCTTTTTTACCAGAGAGGGAGAGAGTTAAAAAACCAAACACAATAAGGTAAACATTAGCTGACATAAAGCTTGATAGGCTCAAGGTTTATGACCCAAATCTGGTTCCCATTAAACAAATACTTTTGCTGTCGTAAAGAATGCTTAGCAATAAGAAAGTCATGGATGGAATTTGAGACTTTTGCACTCCAAGGAAACAACTGCCACTTAGAGTTCAGCACCCTCCCTCTGCAGGTGCCTGAAAGGGAAGCAAATGGATGGCATCAGTCTGAGCAGAAGTGGGTGATTTGGGAAATATCCTTTCTTTGCTGCTTTGCATCCTGAAAATGGAGGCTGAGGCTGTAGTTTACAGTCAACTGGCTGATGGTTGGGATCTTCTCTGGTCTTAAGCTACTGGGTGGAAGATTTCCTTTCAGTCTGCAGTTGGCAGGGAAACTTGCATTTTGAAAAAAATGAGAAAATTTGGAAATGGAGGGCTTAGCACTAAACTGCCTAAGGTGAAATGAGGGGCAATGAAAAGGAGCTAGACTTGCCAAAATGACTCCAATTCAACTCCTGAAATCAGAGAAGAAATGCAAATAAAGAGAGAGAAACAGTCTTTTAAGAAATGGAAAGGAAAAAAAGGAAAGTAAAATTTTAAAATTGTTTGAAAACCATAAAAGTGAATGGGATGACAAAAAGTGCAGGAAAGCTGCAGCAGCAGCATGGCTGCTGGTGGAGATGAAGGAATGGAGAAGGCGTGCAGAAAGCAGAATTGGTTTCCTCTGTGCTGTATGGGGGAATAAATCCTGTCCGATAAGACTTTTTTTGAGCTTACTCTGGCAACATGAGCTTGAAAATATAAAAACAATAAATGTGCTCCAGTAGGCCAAAGAAGCTGACAGAGTCTTGTACAAAACTAAACTTAAAATAAGCTCTAGATGTGTGAGCAGAGATCTCAGTCTGGTCATCTTCACAACAACAGTCACTGAAGGAAATAATAAAATTGCTTTTAAAGTAGAGAAGAATAAAACAAAACAATGAAAGATTTACATGTCATGTATTTTATTTTGATAGCATCTCTTAATTCTTTTCTCATTACCTTCTGAGAATTTTCATATGCAAAACCCCTGTTTGGCAGTCTTTCAGATGATATGAAAGATGTTATTGGTTGTCCTTGTTGGAGGGGAAGAGTAACTGAGATGTTGTTACTGCAACACTTTAAAATGTGCATAAGACAAACAGTCAAGGTAAGAAAAGACCTGTAAAGGGAGAAAATGTGGTTTATTTCTAACCTGTTCAGTTGTAGGTCCAAGTTCATTGGTGTGGAAACACAAGTCCAGCACCTTGTCTTGGCTGATATCTGTGTATCCAGCAAATAAGTAGCAATGCTGAGCTATTTGAGATAATTCTTTTATCTAGACAGAAAAAAGATGCATCCCTAGACTGCTAATCAGTCTTTCTGTTAAATATGAGACAATGAGAAAGAATGAAGGAAAGTAAGAGGCAGTGCAGATGGTCCTGTAGGTGGGGATGATAAAGTCATGTATCTCAGAACTTTGAGAAGGCCAGAGAAGGAGGTAAAGATTCATGTGTTCTTCTCACAGGAAAGGGGTAAAAAAAGTAAAGCTCAGTGGAGTGAAACTGGGTAGTAGATAGGGCACATTACATGGTTTTCCATCCAGTCACTTCCAGTCTTCTTCTATAAAAATCTATAAATATGCAGTATGTGGAACAAGTTAGGTTTTCATTATTTACAATTTAGGCCTTTAATTTCTCATTGTCTTTCCAACATAGTGGCATATATTGCTTGCTCTCGACAGAGCTTACTTTGTCATTCTGCTCTTGTTTGAGCCTGGCTTTTCTACTTTGCTTATAAGGGGTCAAGTTAAGCCTCTGCTATTTTGACAAGCACTGGAAAAACCAAGGGTCTGGAAAAAAAGGGAATGAAAAATCCATAATCTCAGCCTAGAGTATTTGCCACAAGTACAATACAGTATTTTCTAAGTGGAGATATGTCTACAATACATCCTTAGTAAGGGGTTAGGAGAACTCCCCAGGTCACAGCTCTCAGCTCTGATAGGCGTTCTGGCCACTCCCTTACTCCACACTGAGTTAAATGCCAAGGTGTGCAATCCCATCCTTCCATGCTTGCACTTTTGGGGAAAAAAAAAAAAAAAAAAAAAAAAGGTGGAATCATGAGGCAAGAAGGGGAATTTTAAAGTGTACAACCAATTCCCAGTCTACAGTGTTAGGGACAGGACTGTAAGGAGTATTTGTGCCTTCCTGCTCTGCAGGCTGGACATGACCACTGTCACCTTGTCTCTGATGGCACCAAGCCAGTGCTGCAGTGGGTTATCTGCCAGTACAGTCAGAGACAAATTGCTTTTGTCCTGATGGCAGTTTTCTGTAATTCTGCTCAACCAAAAGAGGTTTTTTTCCATTTTCACATAAGTTGAACCATGCCCAACACTAAGCATACTGCAAGGATGCAGAAATAGCAATAACATCATGGGTTAAACTTGCAAAACTATTTTATTTGTTTCACTATTCCGCCCCAAGTATCAGTAAATAGTTTGTGGGAAGGGTGAGGTAGAAACATGATGCTCCAGTAGATAACCCAAGCTGAGTAATTTATTACATGACATGAGCTTCCATCCTGTGCTTCCTGGTTTTCTTATATGTATAAATAAAGCAAGTTTCATTGGAGCTTTGGCAAGCCTGGGAAATCTTTTCAGCAGAAGATTTTCAAATCATTTTCCTTAGCATCTCTGCCAGTAAATGCACCCACTGAAAAATTAGCAGAATGTTTGCAAGGAAAGGGTGAGAGCAGAGTGGCAATCTCCTAATACCCTTCTCCAGACATGCCCTTCAACAACCAGAAAACTTTTTATGCTGTAAAACTTTAAAAGCAGGGGATACAGCTGACAAAGATCAAGGGGAACATGGCAGTGTAAAGAGCTGCCAGAAGAGAGAGGTACTGGGCGTAGAACTGATGACCAAGCTGAATCTTCTATAGAACATTTAAGATTTATTGATTGAAAGACTGAGGCAGCACTATAATGATGTAGAAATACATGTTAACAGTGTTAAGCATTAAAAAAGGCTGTATATCTCAACTGGGAACCAACATTTCTAGAAAAAACTGTCAAATTTCTTTCTTTTCAGGAGGTGCTTCATTTGTCTCACTAATTGAACTGTCTGCTCATACTGTGACAAACACCGCAAAGCTATTGCTATTTCTAGGTGGACTGAGGGCAGTCAAAAGCCAAAGTAAAAAGTGTCTTAATAAAACAATACTGCAATCAGCATGTATTGGACTCTTAGTATCTGGTTTATACTTGTATGAAATACATTTTAAGAGGCAAAGTTTCAAAAGCAAGCATCTAACAGGGATTTTTGTTGTTGTTGTTTTCCCCATTTTCCCATTTTTGCTCTGTTTCCTGAATATACTGTGTTATTTAAATATCTTACAAGATAGACAGTGTTGTCCCTCAATTTAAATCCTGGCAAAACAGCATTAGAAAAAGTGACAAGACTATCATTCAAGTGAAAGGGTCACACTAGTGTCTTGTTACTTCATTTTCATGACAAAGATTGCATATGACATTTAATACCCAACATCCTTCAAGAAATAGAGTGAAGTGCTCCACCATTTTGACCTTTTCTTGGATCTTTATTTCTGATTGGCTCATCCATTCCTTTCTTTCCCATTATGCATTATGGCCTTATCAATCAAGGAAATAGAGATCACAGTCCACTCTGAAACAATGCATATTTAAAGGAGGAACTACTAGGCCCCACATTTTCTGCAGCTTAAAGTTGTTATAAACAGGTCACTGGAAAATGTTTTCTTTTAATTTTTCTTCTCCAGCTGATTGCAACAAATTATACAATTATACAAATAATAAAGTCTTCAGGATTGGCAGATATACTGTGTCCCCAGCACCTAACAACATCCCTAGGCAACAGGTTTGGAGGAATGGATTTGGCACGACTAAACCAAGAATGCTCACTGAGGGGCAGCAGCTTTTGTTCATTTTCAGATCAACCTTTGTGCTACAGCAGATTTCTTTCTCTTTTGTTCTCCCTCCCTTTCCGCCCTCTCTGGGTATATTTTGGGGGCAGGGCAGTCAAAATTGAAACACTTTGAAAATATCCACATATAAAAAGTATTAATTAGTAACACTTAGTTCTTTGTTGGCAGTTTTCAACTGGACATCTCAAAGCACTTCCCAGAAGTGGCAAGAGGTATTTTTAGGAATGCCCTGTGTTTGATCCAGAGTCCACAGTGGAGCCAGGAATGGAACACAATGTTCCCCATTTCCCATGCTGAGTGCTACTCCCTAGGAACCAAAATCATTACTGAAATTGCACTGATAAAAACATGCATTTAGGTTTGTAGGAAGGTAGCAGGAACACCACAGAGGACCACCTGCTTCTCCTTCATTCACGGTTGCTATATTTCCTCACAAAAGAAACAGTGAGTTGTAAACTGCAATTCACAGCAATGACAAATAGATCAAGGGGTTTATGGTCACTAGTGACTGGCATCAGCTCTGAATTGTGCTCCGTGGTGACCAAATTCTTAGCCACGACACTGAAGATATAGTGAAGTACCATTGAAGCTGCCAGCAGCCAGTGCTCTGTTCAAGCAGCTCAGCAAACAAATTGGATTACATTCATACGGAGGAGGAAAGGAGCATAAAGATAGGAAATGGAAAAAAAAGAGCTTCAGGAAAGGGATTTTCAAAAATGCACAGACAGCTATAAAGAGAGCCTGACTGAAAAACATCAATCTGAAATCGGGGGGAAAAAAGAAACCCCAGGTTTTTCATCATTGCCTGCGCAGAGTCAGCAGCATGTACACACCATGGCTACAACCCTGCAGTGAGGGCTGCACTTGCTGTTAAGTGTGGTCATCTATTACATGTTGGACTCAGCACTCCATGAGGTTTAAGGAAGCACGGTTAGCTGCATGAGCAGACTGTGATGTAGCATGAGAACCAGCCACAGTCACAAGGAGGGCAGAACCAAGTGAGTGAAGGGGGAGCTCTCTTCTGCTCTCCCTCAGTTGTTCAGTGTTTACTAGTCTGGCAGCACCAGAGTCACTGGCTCCTCCAGAAAATGCCAATACTGTTTATTGTGTCTGCTTTCCGTCTGAGTCAAGGTGAAGGTTCTCTAAGAATTAATTGATTTTAAAACTTGAACTTTACTGGAAATCTTATTCTTAAAAACCAATCTCTTTATGGAAACTTGTTAGCTTGGATAAAATTTTCAGCAGGAAGCATATTTGGAGTTCAAATTGTCTAGGGTTCAAGAGTTCCAAGAGTTCAACAGCCAAAATACTCTCCATAGGGCGCTCAGCTGAGATTTTGGAGGTTTCAGCTCAAGCATGTTAGCCCTGCTCCAAAAATAGAATCTTTAACTTAAATTATGGGGGACAGGCTAATCCTTACTGATGTGTTGTCCTCCCCTTAGCCTTCTCCACCAAAAAAATAAACAACCAAAGCCCAAAAAATTCAATCCAAAATAATTATTCAAAATAATTACACACCATATTCTCCATTCATTTCAGTGCTACCATTTGGCTGGCTTTGCTGCTGGATTTCCACAGCCATTAAGAGAACATTTTTGTGCACATTTAATGCACAGAACAAATGTTCTTGTTGCTTGCTCTTTTCTCAAGTTGATGGCAAATATAATCTGAAGTTTCAAAAATCATCACAATCTTTAACACTCAATATTTTTTATCTTCTTTCTGCTTTACATCCAAGAGCTATCTTTTTATTAATATATTGCTTACTGTTCCCCAGGTAATAAAACCTTAGTCCCTTCAAAATTAAAAAAATTAATCAGAAGAGATGTCAAAACTTTTCTTGACCTTAGAAACAGCCTGTCCTTTTCTTTTTCACTTAAGATACTGCTCAGGAGATGATTTAACTTTGTTTCCTGAGGAGTATTTATTTTTTCATTGTTGCTTTTATATTTTCTGTGTTTTTGTTTGGTTGAGTTGTTTGCTGTAGGTGGTTTTCAGAGCATTTTTTTCAGAGTGGGTAAACAAAGTAATCCATGTTGTGAGTGACAATCTTGTCATGAAAAGGTTTTTATTCAAAGAAGGTTTATGTGTCTTTCACTAGATAGGGGACTTAGTCGAACAGTAAGATGCAAGCTTAACCAAACTTTAGCTAAAAATTCAGGTAACTACTGTGGCCATTCATTCAGTAACTGGATCCCCTCAGCCAAGTGTGTTGGCTACCAGCTCTCCTGTATTTCACTGTGTGCTTTTTGAACCCCAGCTGCAGTGACCTCAGGTATTCCAGCATTCACCCACGAGCAAAGTTCAAGTTCATGATTCAACTTTTTGTTAGGCCTCACTCTCCCTGCATCTTCAGTGCCAGAGATGCTGAAGAAGTGTCCTGGGCAGGGCAAAGGCTTGGCAGAGCAGCAGCATTCCTACCCACCCCTGGAGCAGGGACAGGGGGGTTTTCCCCAAAACGCCACACAGGAATAGATGCTGAACTCATCACTGCAGCTGCAACAGGATAGAGGCTCTCTGGGCTATAAGGTGATGGCCTGTGTAAAGCACACACCCTTGCAGCATATTTTCTTCTTCTTAGTTTGGGGTTTGTTTGTTTTTTTAGGGTTTACTCTGTATTTTTTTTAACTACAACATAATTTATGTGAAACACTCAGTGACTTGATAGCACTCAGCCTGCAGGCTCATGCCTGAGAATGCACCTAAGCATAAATTATTGCACAATAATTCAAGCCCTGTCTGGCCTTATTGCTTAATAAAATTAACTTTGTGATATGAACCAAAATGTCTTGAAATGAAATTGCAGTTTTTCACGAGTTCAACCAAAACTACCCAACAAAAAAAAAGTTTTTATGAGTGAGGTAAATATAACTCTCTTTCATCTCTAGAGTTTATTTTTCCCTTTTTTTAGAAGCCAGCAACTTAGTTGCTTTTGTTCTGCAAGTAATGTGAGAAGCCTTTTAATACATACTCTGGTTTTATCATTCAGAAGCAAAGCAAAACCAGAAAGCTGCATGTGTTCCTGGATTTTACCTTTAATGAAAAATACCTTTTCTACAGTATTTTGTAACACCAGCAGTAAAAGGAATAGTACAGTGTTCTGAAGAAAATACCTAGGAGACAGGAACCTCTCTGCCACCCTCTTTTTAAAAAGTTCCCAAAATTAAAGAGGAGCAAGAGTTCCTCAGTGCTGCCTTGGTGACAAACCAGGGGGGTCTCTGCTCCTCTTAAATTACAGTGTGTACAAGCACACATCAGCACATAAGGAAACTCTAAGGCTATGCTGACAAGGAGTGTGAGGAAGACTGACTGAAGAAACAGAGCCATGCAATATCAGTTAGATTGACAGGAAGGCTTGAGAATTAAAGATAGTAAAGCACTTGTGACAGGCAGCCTATTTGCTCTTTTATGTCTGCAGGAATGTGGAAAATCTGGCCTTTTACTGGAGAAGTCAGCCTCTGACAGGGCCCAAGTATACAGCCCTCTTCAGCTCAAGAAATTGTATTGCCTGCACAAAGACAAACAGTTTCTTATATGTATAACTTGCAACTAAAGTTACAGAAATTCATTTCTATATCACTTTAATGGAAAAGATGCATTTAATTCCTAGGAGAAAGCTCCAAACCCATGCTCATAATTTTGGGTGTTTTTATTTCTTGACTGGAACAATCCTCTCTCTCGCCAGATAAACAGTGATTACAGTGTTCATACCAATTCATGTCAAGACAGGAAGATTGTTTAAAACAATCTATGTCATGTTTAATACACTAAGCCTATGAGTGGTGCCATGGAGTTTATTTTGCAAATGCACAAAATCTGCTTACAATAAAAAGTCTGAGTCTGAAAGCAGATATTTATTAAGGTATCCTTAAGGAACCACAGCATAGTAACTACTGAGAAACACAAAACAAAAAATAAATAGATGTCTAGAAGTGCTACTGAATGAAGCAAAAAATAAAAAACCAAAGGTGTCCTTTTGTCAACCTCCTTTATGCACAGGAATGAAAAAAGTGCATTTGAATCAGAATCAAAGACAGAGAAACTGCTGGGTCTGCTCTCTACATGCCTTTGAACCAGCCCAAGCATGCCTCAGTCTAGCTGGAAGACATCATATCTTAGCTTGAGGATTTCACAGTTATGAAAACTAAGAAGCCTTTAATTTATGTATTTTATTTAGTTAAATGTAACATCATACAGAACTTGTGAAAAAGGGTTTTGACTAAATCTTCACAATCTTTTCAGTGTGAACTCTACAAGATTTCCTGTGGGCTTGCCATAATTCCCTAGAGGACAAGAACTATATCCACAAGGATGTCTTGGTCACCATTTTTGGGAGATGCCATGAGACAATTATCAGTATCCACCCTCAGGTGTGGAGACAGAGGAGCAATAGGGCAGTCAGGGCAACTATGCAATACAAAATAGAAACAATATGCTAATGCAAAACAGAAATAAAGGCACAATTTCCACAATGGAGAAGAGTCCAATGTGACTAGCTTGGAAAAAATCAAAAACCTTGAATAGAACGAAGAAAAGAATTAGGTCACTGAGTCTGAGCCAGGAAAAAAATACACACAAGAGGAAATTAGAACAGCAGAAGTATTTCATATTAGCTCATCCAAAGATTTAACGTGCATGGGCAGCATTATGTTCTGTCTTCTGGAAAGCTATTATGGGCAGGAAAGATTGCTAGGAATTTCTATGCCATCTCCAATGTAACCAGTCCTACCCAACAAATTATATGTGTGGCAGTATACATATGATATGAGATAGCCTTTAAGCCTGAAAGCTGAATACTGAACTCAGCCTAATTGGAAACAGCACAAAGCCTGCTTGTTAACCCTTTTAACACTGTACATTACACATAACCATCAAGACTGAAAATAAATACCCAACATTGTAATTCTCCTCACTGCACATGTGGAAATTTAATTATGTTAAAATTTTAACACAATAAAAACACTGCCTCAGATGCTGGAAATAAGTTTCTATTGTTTCCAAGGATCTTGGGTTTTTTTCAGAAGGTGAATGCAGTATAGGACATGATAAGTAACAGCTTGTAGAAGCCTTTCCCTGATGCATGAAGGGTATTGAATGATTGGAAACAATCTGCACAGATTTACCAAAGGAAAATTGTGTTTGTTCAGCCTGATTGCTACCTATGATGAAAGACTTGATAAGGGGAGAACAGTAAATTTACCTTGATATCCATAAGGTTTTGGAAATATTCTTTCATAGTTTCCTCAGCTGAGGAGATGTCAGGAGATGGATGGAATGAGGTTGGTGGGAAGAGCTGCTGGCCTGTTGTGCTTGAAGGGTTGTATTCAATGGTGCAAAGTACAGCTGAGAGCCAATTATGAGTGTGTTCTGTGATTCAGTTCTGGGGCAGTGTATCTAAGAGAGACCTGAGTGATGTGAAGAAAGGATCCTAAGCACCTTCATGGATGACACCAAACTGGAGGAAGCTGCAGACACGCTGGAAGACAGGGACTCAAACCAAAGTCTGGAGAAATGAACCAGGCATATGAACCAGATGCTGAATAAAGGCAAGCACAAAGTCCACTTACGATGGAATAACCTCATGCAGCAACAGAAGCTGGGACCTGTCTGGTTAGATGGCAACTCCGCAGAAAATATTCTGATGGACAAGTTGAACATGAACGAGTGGATAATTATTGAGCAGGAAGACAAGCAAGAAGTCAAAGATAGTGTTTATTTCCTTTTACTTATCACTCATTAGCTTGTATCTGGAACATTCTGTATGGTTTGGGACCCTTTCATACAAGACAAACCAGAGAGAGTTCTCTGAAGGGAGAGAATAATTCTCTCAGAGAATATTCCCTGAGAGAATAATGGCCCTAAAGTGTAGAAGAGAGAAGCTAAAGGAACTGGAATTATTTAGCTGGAGAAAAAAGGCATAAAGAAGACTGTCCTTCACTGCCTAAAAGGGATGGTAGTGGGCAATTCTCAGAGGTGCACAATATAAGGACACAATGCAGAGAATGATCATACACTTCTGAAAGGGACATTTCAATAAGGGTAGTGGAGCACTGGATGAGGGGCCCTGAGAATAGTGTGTTCTCCTTTCTTTGAGGTCCAGAATACTCACCTGTACAAGGCCCTGAGCAAGCTGGCCTAACTTAGCAAGTTGGCCATGCCCTGAGTGGGGAGATGGACTAGGGGATTACCTTCTGACCTAAATTTTTCTGTGGATCTATGATACAAAATACCATGTGCCTAAAAAGCCTAAAGCCTGTATCACAAACAAACTCAGCTTCAATACCGTGGTGCATGGTTTATGTCCCAGCAGAAAAACTCTTCTCACGAAACTAGTGTCTGGCAATTATGGGAATGGCCATGCTTTTGGAAAAAGCAACACCTATGAAGTGGTTGTAGCACTTCAAAGGCACTTTGAATTCACAAATCTTATCTTGCAGGAAATATTCTAACCCCTGAGCAACTCACCTCAGTTCAAAAGACAGTTGTTCTGTAATTCATTTTCTGAAGCCTCTGTTGAAATAAGCCAACATACAAGAAAAAATGTAAGAATTGTACAGGCAAGAGAACAAGCAATTGGGGACTGATGCTATTTGATTAAGGCACTGCAGTAAGTGAAAAAAGAACCAGTGACAATTAGAAAAGTGTAAGATGAGAAGGTGTCTGCTCCCCTGCACATTCACGTGTTTTATATGTGAGAATCATCAATTAAATTATCCAGGGAGAACAGAAAAACACCTACATATTGTCTTCCAGCTGAGATAATTTTTCCATCTGCTTGCCAGTCAATAACAAGGTAAAGAAATAGAAAGAAAGTGAGAACTTACGCTGAAGACGTGGGAGATTTGAATCCTGTCCCTTTTTCAGCTGTAGACCATGGATGTGATACAAAGTGTGTCCCTCAAATCAACATTTCACAGGCAGTGAGCAGTAACAGAAGCCTTTGCTTGACACCCTGAGATCTAATACAGAGAGCACTGGTCCATTTCCAAGTGTAACTGGAGCCAGTGTGATCTGTGCTGGGAATGCAGGCTACAGCTATTTAGTGCTCCCAGGACCACTGACCAACTGCATGGAGGGCATCTGTCCACTCTCAGCTTCCAAAAGAGCATGGACTTCACAGTTTCTGCTGGGACTAGTTCCTGGCCTAGCTTGACTCCTGTGCTCAGGAATTGCCAGAGGAATTGGTATGAGCCAAAACTATGTCAGGAACTGAACTGTTTTAAGAATTCAGAACAGGGTTTGAATGATCACTAGAGCGTAAGGTTTACGGCTACACATGGAAAAAATAAGAAAAAGTAAAATATTGAATAAAGGTTGTGACGCAAATGCTGTCCTCCTCAGTTAGTAAACATGCTTTTCCTCTGCTACGCTTCCAAGTTAGGCCTTCAAATCTTTCCTTTCTTTTCTGAGCTGTTTAGTAGGTGTGTGAGATAAGATCTCTGTGCATTAGTGATCAAAATCAGTACGATACCCCATCAATCCTCCTCTCTTTCTTTATCTGTTGCAATATTTTAAACTTCTATTCCAAACTCTTTATGCAAGGACTCACTTCATCTCACTTTTTATAGCGTGAAATCCAGTCAGGACCCAACCTAGGCTAGAACTGCTTTATAATGAAGATTGTCAAAAGTGATAACATTTTTAAAAACTGCATGTTTTTAAGACCCATCTTGCTTTAAATTCTCCCATTCTTTAATTTACACTTGGCTTTGTTTCTCAGCTCATGAGGTCTGTCTTATATATATTTTTAATGCTGATTTAGATCATCAAATGGGAAAAATCTTGCAGTTCCCTAGTTCAGGGGATCTAGGACTAGATAGTGATTGAAGTATCTCTGAGATGTCTCTAATTTGTACCATTTTAGTAACAATTCCTATGAGGCAAAAGGAGACATCCAGAAACACCAGCTTCTTGGTATAAGATTAACAGACCTCAAGCCTTTACACTGCTTCCTGGTTTTCCCAGAACATATTCTTGGAGCTGGCACAGGCCCTAGTGGACTACTTCATGCTCCTTTCTGCTAACGTGCAGTGAGAAAACTGATAGGGCACATATATGTTGACTAAAGAGCTATCATTTATTTCTCTGTAAAAGCCCTATTTGACTGTAACTGTAGTCCTGTCAAAACTCAGACACTGAGCACCTTGCTTCAGCTCCACACTTCCACATAGTAACTAGGAATCCTGAGAGACCAAGCACATGCCCCCAGTGTCTCATGCACTACAATGGAAGGGCAGTCTTCCCTCCAGCAGAAATGCCCCACTCTGAAAGAAGAATCTTGCATGTGGATGGTGTAATGGAAAACACTTTTGTCATTAAAAATGCCAAATTTTTGGCAAAAGAAGTCTTCAAAAAATGGTTCGGGAAAAAGTCTCGATCATCCACACTGCCAGATGCTGTGAAATCAACAGAGGTGTGAGCTAAGTCACTGGGGAACCATCAATTCAGAATCAGGAACGTGTCAGCCTCAGAAGCTCGGCATATCAGGGACACTTGAGAAGTAGAAGCCAGGCAGCTCAGGAGATCTAGCTGGCAGAAAGCATTGGCTTCTTTACTGTCAACATTTTTTTCAGTAAAAAGCACTTTTCGGCATGTTTTTGACACAATCTAATCCTCATAAACCCACCACAGCTACAACTAAGTCACCCTAACTGTGCCAAATGCAAACATCTGTTGGAAGATGGTGGGAGAGAGGAAGGCTGGGGGAGCTGCTGTGTCTCAAGGAGAGCAAAATATTGCCAATAGGTCTTAAGTGCTCTTTGCTATTTACAGTATTGCAGACAAATCACTTCTCAGTAGCAGATTTTTTTCTCCCAGGGACTAAAAGGACCACAGTATAACAAAGTAGGATGACCTACCTGGTTCCATTTGGCAGCAAAGGCTAGGTACAGCTGCACTCATATGGGAGGTGGCCTTGCTGCAGTTTAGGATATTCACAGCTCAGGGCAGAGATGAATGAAGGGGTGTATAAAAGCTGAACATTTGTAACTCTATTCCAGTTAATTAGCTTGTGAGTTTTTGTGCCCATCTTTCCTTCACAGAATTTCCCTTGCTCTGGATGTTGTCTCAAAGCTGCTACAAGATCAAAGCACTCTAACCCTATGAACAGAGCGTGCCTGATAAGTCTGACTGCAGGAGGATATTTTTTTCTCAGACTGTACAGAAGCCAAACCAGTTTTGTTGGAATCAAAGAGTCCAAACTTTGTTGTTACGGTCAATTGGCAAGAAGACAGATTGTTCATGGCATTGCTTTGGTGGGACAGGACACAGGTTTACCATGTATGCCCACAACTTGAGCAAGTCCTCACATTCCTTCCTTCTTCTGCTCTTCATCCTGCTTTCTCCTGTCTCCCTGCCCCCTGATTCTCTCTAGACATCATCTTGTACCCCAATAATCAGTCTTTATCGCCATCTCAGACTGTCTCAGTTCTTTCCAAGGTTGTAGCCTCTGTGAATTCACATTATCCCCCATTTTAAGCCAAGAGAAGGCCTGAAGCTCAAAAATCAATAGGAAAGTGCAAGAAAAGTAGTACAATCCAGACCTAGCCACAGGCAGTGCCTTTTATCTTCCTGAGATGAAATGTTATTTCTGTAGAGAGTGCCTTTTCATTTGGAATCCATCTTTTCAATGATGAAATAACCCTTCTAAAAGCACCGCATCAGAGAGGATGGTTCTTTGGGGATACAGTGATAATAAGCAGTAAGTGACAGAGGATAATCTCAGCAAGCATTTAGCAAGCTAGGAAGCACAATACCTATTCAGCCTTTGATTGGGAAGAAAACTTCAAACTGGGATTAAGCTGAATCTCTAGCATCTATGACATCTCTAAAAAAGACAACCAGCTGCTGGGCCATAAAAGAGCTACCGTCAGAAATTCAGAGACTCCAAAAGGTTCTGCACATTTTTCCTCCCGAAATACTAATCTTGGACAAAATATTAGTATGCAGTTAGTTGTAGTTATTTTCCTCAGAGTTCGTAGCATTTCATTTCCATCTCCAAAGCCAGAAGAAATCTATTCTTTGAATCAGTGAGATCTCTCTTTTGGCCCTTCATAATTCTGAAAGATCCCATGACAACAGTGAGATCCACAGACTTAAATTCTTTGTATTCAAGTGGCTTTGCCCCAAGTGTGTATAATCCCCCAGTTGTCATTAACATGATGAGTCATAATAAGAACCTAAAATTTTGGAAAACCAAAATTCCACTTTCCCCCATTTCTTAAATAAATAAGAGGAGCACAGCTAAAAATAAAAGGAATTTTAAAATGTTGTACTGTAAATAAGCAGTTCTGCCTCAGCTGCCATCAAGCATTATGCCTCATTTTCAGAATTGCAGCACACCTGGGTGACTTATGTTTCCTTTTAATTTCCTTGCAGTTCCTGGAAAATAAAACATCTCATTATGTTCTGCAAAACAGTAGCATTTCTGTAAGATGCCCCAAAGTATCTAATCATCACAATGATTTCCTTTTTTTTTAATCCACTGAAACGAACAGACAGGCACAGAAGATATTTAGCTTTTAAAAGAACAGTTGGCATTCAAAATTTTAAGTGTTTCTATTATTTCATCTAAGATTAATAGGAAACAACAGTTGCCTGGCATACTGCATTTAAAACTGTACCATGGAACACATCCTCAATTACTGTGAAACAAACAGTAGACAGGGAATATACCATTAAATACATTTCACTCACAGAAAGAGCTGGTAAAATTTAAGACAGGTAGTTGTGTAAAGTTCAGATAATACTGGCAATCATGGGGGCAGGTTTTGGGACTGTGCTGTACATTATTATGTAAGAGAGGCCTTCAGCTTCAAATGCACAGCAATTGGAGTACATTTAAATGAGACACTGAAGGGAACTAGCTGCAGAAAATTAATGCCAGGCAAGCCCATTCTAAGCACAACGTGCCCAAACACATTGTCTGAAAAACAATAAAGCTGGAAGTAGATATTCATTCATAATGAATTCATGTTAAAGTAAGAAACACATGGTTGCATGTGTGATCTCTACTCTCAGCCATCACACACAGCCATACGTACACTCACATACACACACAGGGAGCCATGTAGTTCAAATGCCTATGTAAAAACATACCACTCTCTTTTCCCTTACCACACCTGTTAAATAGGTCATAATAACAAAAGTACATACATGAGAAAGCACATGAACAGCCGTGTGTGCCAGACATCCAACAAGCATAGGAGCATGGAGTTAAAGCACTAGTCTGCACTACCACAAAACCAAATGAAAGGGCAAAGAAATTACACTTAAGATTTCACAACTTATCATTTGATATTCCAGTTCCATAAAGTCATTTGTGTATGTGTGTCTGTGTATGTGTGTGTGGTTAGAGACATTTCTAGATATCCCAGATCATATTATCCCCATAGATACAACATTTAATTTATCTTTTACTCACCTATATTTCAATTTATAGTGATACTTCTTTAACAAGAAAAGTAACACCACTGCTACCATTAGTTAAGTAACTGTGAAAAATCTAGCTGCTTGCACATGAAACAAAATTTCTAACTGAAAAAGTTTCTGTCGTTGTATTCCAAGCAAGATGAAAAATAATGCACTATCAGAGATATAAGAGCTGTAACCAGAACCACTGGGTGTGGAGACTGATTGACAAGATATGGTTAAGAAAAGCTGTGTATTGCACAGATTTATGAGGAATTTAAGAACTGGAATTTCAGTCTAGAAAATGGAAAATCTTAATTGCAGCAATTTGTGACAATTTTATGACCTCAGATGTAGTGTTATAATGTTAGAACTGATGGAGAATTAATCATCATATTCAGAAACAGTTGAACTTTCTTAGCTTGTTCATGCTTGCTTATCAGTTCTGAGTACATCTTCCTAGCTACTCAGCCTAAAAATATAGTGGAGTATACAACAGCAACACAAAGGTCGTATGCTATGACTTATTACCAGAGTATTTAATGTGGGGAAATAGGCTCCAAGTTTGAAGATGATTTCAAGGATTTTTGTGGGTAGGACACATGTACATGTATACTTCTTTATGTTAAAGTTCAATATCTGCCATAATCAGACAGCTTGTGTGTTAAATACACACTTTGATCAAACTGTGAAGACAGTTTCAGGGGTTTTAACAGACTATATTAAAAGACATGAATGTACAAATAAACTAATGCTTTAGAATTTAAAAATAGCAATTTAGTATCAGGCAGGAGGTTTACCATTTTGGCATAGGACAGAAGGAGAGGGTGAGATAGCATTTAATGACAGAATTATTAGACAGATCTACAATTAAGATACATAAATAATTCATGTCCACACCATAAATATCTTACTCAAAATCTACTGCATGTCTTCCCTCTGTGACAAACATGTTACACACATTATTTCAATGTTAATTGCAGTGGGGACCAGATAGAGGAGCTCAGAGTGCCTATTGTGCAAGGGAAAATTGTTTGTCCCATTCAAAATCGTTAGTGCTTGACGTGGTAAAGGCTAAATACCATGAAGAAGAGTGAATGGCTTTCAGTCTTTAGTGCTGATAAACAAGTCTATTGTTTACTTTTGGAATTAAAGCTAACCCCTTCCTGTTAAACCTAGATCTGCGTCAATCCATTGCTACATATGAAGGAAGATGCTATGTCACTTAGAGCAACAGAAGAAAAAGACCAAAGAGCATTTAATCCATTTGGCTCTCAAAAGAAATTCTTCACTGGATAGGAAAATTAGTGAGCCTGCATAAGGAGCATTTCACAGTATTGTTCATTTTTTTTCTTTCTCTGAGACAAAGAACGGATTTGAAATTATTTATTACACTATTACAATTGTTTGGGATTGCTGAAAGCAAAGTGGTAAATAAGTGCTGGGCAGACAAACCTCTTTTCATCTAGGTACAGAGGAGACCTGGAGAGAATCACCTGATGTTTGAGATCTGCTGTGTAAGGACAACAAACCGGATCTGCAGGCTGGCTAAAATGAAAAACTGCCGTCTTTGGTTTGCCAAAACCCAGGGCTGGACATTTACAGGTAACACAGCATCCATAGTGAATGAGAATGGTGATCAGGTGATGCATCTGCCTCTCTGAAGGAAACACATACAAGGCAGTACAGCAGTATTGCCTAAGAACTAAGCAAGAAAAAAATATTTTTATATTCTAGGTCTAGCTGCTGTAGTCCAGTTAAAAAAAAAAAAAACCTCAGTGGACATGAAATTTGTATAGCCTTGTAGATAACTTTGGAAAGACACAAGACAGATTTGAGAGGTATAAAGCTAAAGAAGTTCACCACTTGAAGATCAGGACTGCTGTTTAGCAAAACAATTCATTTTTAATCAACCCTTGGATATTCCAGTGTCACCATTTCTCAAAGGAGTCCTAAAGCCTTTCTCTGCCCTTGTCCCTCTGCTCCTGATTTATGCTGTAGAACACTCAGGTGAATACGCATAAGCAGACATTGTCCTTTTTCAAATACTACTGAATAAAATCTCGTTCTTTCTGGTCACCCTAACAGACTACTAAATATCATTCCCCACTCCCCAGAAACTTTCCTTGTTTGTTTTCTGTGTGATACCCTATCAGCTTCATCAGATGATCCAAGTCTTTTGTTTATGACCAACAATTCTTTGGTTGCTGGGGAAGCTGGTTAGGATGCTGCTCTGTACCCAGGTTGCTGTCTCTTTGTACACATGGGCTGCCATGTGAGCTGGTGACCATCCCCGCTTTGAATTTCTGTCCCCTCTTAATATGTAATGCAGAGAAGGCAAATGATATTCAGGGCTCAGGGCTGAAAGGAGAGCTGCAGCTTGCAGCAGCTGCACACAATAGAGATCCTAATAGAAAATAGAAATGATAGAAAAACACCATCATCTCTTCATTGCTAAAGTACAACAATTGAGAGCAATTCCGTTTGGGGTACATTAACAGAATGTGAATAGCACTGTTACAGCAGGCTGATGCACATGGTTCCAGCCTCAGCTACATTGTGAAAACATTGTCATGCTTATGAAGCCCCTGTGAGATATTAGCTAATTTTATCAGTGTAAAGGAACAACTAACTGATATCAAGAGCTATATTTCAGGCTTATTGTCCCCAGAAAAATATATTAGAGGAAGAAGGTTCTTTTCTGGTGTATTCATCAGGCATTACAAATCTGAAGACAAAACCAACCAACCTAACTGGGTCCAGAACAAAAAATCCAGATTTCAGAGAATTTGAAACATTAAGTATCTAAAAATCTGGGAAATTCTGAATTCCAGGCAAGTTCTTTTCAGTTCTTACATATGGGGTTTTTACAGTAGCAGTAAAAAAATACCAGTTCTGTTGTTTATGTCTACATTTCACTCTGAGCTGGGATAGGTGCTTTTAGACTACGCTTGCTTCCTTCAGTTTCATATTCTGGGGATTTTCCTGAATTACCACCAGCATGTGTATTCATAGGTGACTCCCATAAAGTCACTGCTGACCTTTAAATTACTTACTGTGCTCAAGACTGCAATTGGAACCTCATACTCCTTCCATTCCTGTCTTACCAGTCATTAAGAAGATCTTTCACTCAGCCCCACACACTAGCTCCTGTGTTATGAGTCTTATGTTCTGTTACTTTTCGCATATTTAATTTCAAATTCAAAAATGCCCCTTTAATACACAGTTTGTATTCCATAACATTACAGGAAATTTCTTTTCAACTTATATTTTCCAGCTGGAGAGTATTTTCTATAGGATTGTTTGTATTTTTGTTTTCAGTTCACACATAACAAGATATCAAGACGTCTTCTCTTCATAGTTCTCAGCAAGTGTTTTAATGGAAATAGACATATCCTACAAGGAAAAGTGCTAGGAAAAGGAGACAACAAAGGACAGCTGTGACCTGGAAGGAAATTTTCTTGTGAGGGAATTCCTCTTGCAGCCTTAATTCTCCCTTAACAGTCTCTGGTCCACTGCCCTCAACTGGACCCTTATGCTTTCTCTCTCTGTTGGCTCAACTCTAATCCTAGGGGTGGATTCAGCACAACTGAAGGACCTCTGGCCAAGTGAACAAGGGGTCAGTGGAAAATTCTTTTCATTGCCCAAACCTTGCCTCTGCAGACCCTTTACAGCCCAATCTCAGCTGGATGACTTGGCTTTGCATCCCTGTAACCCTCATGATAAATCTACCCCAAGGAGTGATCAGATTTCTTGGGCAAGTATACCTCTGGTGCACAAACCTTCTCTTGGAAACCCCCTTGTAGTACTTCTTAACTCAATTAATAGGCTTTGTTACTCCCCTGACTCCAAAAATTCAAGTATGGCTACAAAGGGAGGGGAGGCCTAGGGAAGTTATTTCTTTCTGCTTGTTTTGGCTGCAGCTAGGTTTGTCTGAGGTTAGTTTTGTGTATAGTTGATGTGGAGTTGCAAGAAACTGCTAAAGGTAAGTCTGGGCATCAGAAATAATTTTCCCCTTTTCATTCTGTCAATGGGACAAGTGATCTTGAGTAAAGGATTCAGTCACTTTCAGGGTTACAGCTCATGCAGGATGTGAGACAAAGCCTAAGGGTCCAGTTTGAGCAGGGGCCTACAAAGAGATGCTATAGAAAGTTTGGGCAGAGAAAGGGTCAAGGCTGGAGGTCCTTATGTAAAGCCCAGGTCTTGGCTGCAGTTACCACTAGGGTTAAGTTTAAGGGTTAGGGGAAAGACAAAGACTCAGGTCCACTTGTGGTGGAGTCTCAAATAGGTTGCCAAGATGAGAGCTGAGCAACAAGATTTCCTGGGCCGGTCCTGAAGATCTTGCACTAGATCTCAGCCAGCAACAACTTTTAGCTCTTATATAGTATGTTTTAAATTGTGAAGATTTAAAATATTAAAAAGTGACAAAAAGCCTCAGTAGATCTTAACACAAATACATGAAATAAAGCATCAATCTTCAAGAGAAATGTAAATCACATAACAACTTCCCTATGGTTATAAAACAAAAGTTAGGTGTAGAACATTCTGCTGGATTGAACTGGCTTGCATGGAGTGAAATGAGATGAAGCTGAGGAGCAGAAGATTTGGTGTTGTAGCTGTGATAGCAGGGAGGAAAGAGAGAGGAGGACACAGAGAAGGGCAGCATGGAAGAGCAGAAGAGTTTCTTTAAGATGCACCAAATAATTCCAGCCACATTGTCTCTGGTGGCATGTTAGGCTGTTAGGCTGGCTTGTACCAGTCCAAGAACATCCCCACATTCCTCTTGACTCTGGCTCCCTCTTCCCTTGCCTCTGTCTCTTCTGGGCCATTGCAGCCTCCTACCCCAGCAAGAAGGGAGAGCTGTTTTCTGCAGGTTAGAGAGTGAGACAATGAAAGGCCAGAGTAAAACCAGCATGTCCCACGGAAGAGGGGGGCACAGTGAGACCCAGGATGCAGGAGGATGACTGCAGGACGTGCTGCTCAGCACAGCAGCATGAGACCAGGGGGCCCAATCCAGCAGGCTGCCTGCTACTCTCACCATTTCTCTCTCTCCATCTGTCAGCTGGAAAGATCACTGAATACTGGGTCTTTTTGGAGCTCTCTAGCAGAGCTGAGGTCTTCTTGGGCTGCACAGCAACTTCATAAGACCTCACCTGATAAAACACCCCAGAACCTCAGCCAGAAATAGTTGAAGCTACGGATGGAAAGAAGATGGCTGGAAAATGTGATTTCCATCTCCTGGAAAGGTCATGTTTGAGGAAAAAAGGTCATCTGAGAAGGCACACAAGGCAAAAAAAAAAAAGTCACCAAGAAAAAAATATGAAAATTACTTCTGTTTACAAATTAGAGCCTTTCACCATGCTGAGAGTGGTATTTGCATGGGTTCTTCTGCTTTTCTTGGCAACATCTTTTCAGATTAACTACAGGGATCTACCTGTCTGTCATCTCTATTTTCCTAGAGGAAAATAAGGTTTGCTTTTTCCCCTGAGGAAACTCCCTCCTTCACTTCTGCAGGGAGGACAGTTCCCGTGGACGAATAGCTGCTGCAGGGGCCGTGCTCTCTCTGCCCTTAGCGGGGACTGCCCTGGTGCACAGCTGGCCCTGGCCATGCCCTTGCTGTTCTGCACCCTCTGCCCAGCCCTGGCTTCCTCACTGCAGGGGGAGGATGGTACAGGGGCAAATGGGGAAGAGGGAATGAGGAGAAGCAGCACTATGAAAGCATGCCTGCCTAAGTTTTAACCTGGTACAGAATTTGACCACAGGGGTAGAAATTTGTCTTGGACCCAGCTATACAGATATAGACAAATGTGCTGAGGACTTTGACGGTGAGACTCCCACATTAATAGACAGGGTGCCCCTTGAACTGCACTCTGCCTCTCTCCACAGCTCTCAGCCCCTGATGACGTCAGCCTTGACCCCTTTCATTTGTATTTGTTTACAAGGAGAAACAATATTTGCAGTGTATTTATACTTCTTGTAAACTACCTCAGCAACTGGCAAAAGTATCCATAGGATGTGACCCAGAATGAACCCACAAAGAAATACTCCCTTGGACAAAAGTCAAAGAACTCTGGATTATGGCACTTTAGAGGCAACCTTATCGAATACAAAAAATGTTAAAGGTGACTTAAAAAGCCTGCAGTTCTGGAACATCTGAGCTTGTAGTTATTTGTTACATAAACGATGAATAGGGACAAATGAACTTAAAGTCTTTCTATTTCTTTTTCCTTTATATATAGCTTTTTCCACTGGAAGAATACACTTCAGGCTCTTAATCACTTCTCCAATATCACAGTGTCAGTTTTATTTAGCAAAGTGATACTTAGGTCAGCAACAAGACTTTGTGGACATATTTACATTTTATTTTTCTGTTTAGCTAGGTGGGTTTTTTAATCTCAAGGGTTCCTTGATGGATGAAGATATCTTTATTTAGAGACTAGTACTGATTGTTTGGATAGAAACCAACTAGCTCCGCTGGAATGCATTTTCAATCTTATCTCTTTTTTATTTGTTAACAGCTCATGCATTGTGCTGGTTATGCTGTGCACTGAATCCAGTAGACAAAGACCACACTGCTATACAACTGAAGAACTGTATCATAACACATAATGCAAGGAATTTATTACAGCTTCAGAGGAAGTGATTGTTTTGACATTTCCTGGGTTCTCACTTGCTCTGTTTGCAATCTTGAATAAAATCTGTGTTAGCAGAGCTGGCTTAATACCATTTCTTAATTTTTTCTTTCCTGATCAATTAAAAGGAGGAATAAACAGTACTGTATGCAGTAATCTCCTCTTCCTAATGTCTATTGCCATCAGAGATACACTCATATTCTTCAGCCCTAAAAACAGAGTCCTCCACCACTTCATCTGTAGGAGTAAGAGTGTCAGTGGGTGTTCTGGCCTTAGGGTGAACTCTGCCTTTCCCTTCCTTCTGTGCACATCCTTGAGAGATGACAGGCTGAGCTTCCTTCACATCTTTAACTGTGGCAACCAGAGCTTTAGACTGGGTCTCTGAGTGAATATATTACAACCTCTGATGAAATCTTCCCGCTTTTTCTGCCTGACTGATGTGGCAGGGCCAGCTGGGTTTGCCACGCATCGGAAATTTTCCTTTTGCTGTCCCAGCCAGCAGCAGACTAGCACATGGAGGAAATATGGGAATTGGAGTCACTCCTCTGCCACACCAGAAACTCCCCAGACTCACAACCCTCCTCCCTGGCCTCCAGATGCACCAGTGACTTGCTGGGACCTACACAGTCCTCCACGCCGCTCACGAGCCAGATGGGATGGGCACACTCTCTCAGCAGAAATCCCCCCAACTAATCAAACCCTGCTTCCACACCAGTGACCTGGGAATCTATTGCTTCTCCGCACATCACAGACCATTTTCCCCTTTCTGAAAACACTGCCTGTAGATGTGACCACAGGCTGCAGATTTAAACTCAGTTTGTTACAGAGAAACTCATTTATCATTTTGACTCAGGCCACAGTGAGCAGGAACAAAAAAAATGTGCAAGCTTAGTACTCCTATTCATTTTGTTTTTCTCACTCACCTTGGGGCAGCATAGCTGTGGACACACCATTGTGTTTTGATCACCTGTACTGTATGAAACTGCTGCCTCTCAAGCTCTACCTTTATGTCACTTTTTTCTAAACTGAATTGATAAATGTTTCAGTTTGATCCTTAGTAAATAGCCTATGCAGTCCTGCTTGGCACCCAGAATTAACATTCTCCCGGTCAATTGCTTGACCATTGTTTAACTTTTTGACGTTATACCCAAAGATGCCTTATCTCCATGCCATTGTCTCACTTCCTCCTTGACAGTACTTGCAGTTCCCTTTGGTTCAAGCTAATCTTGGCAGGCACAAATACATCCCAAAATGAAATGAGGCATACCCTCCAACCCACATTAAGCAAACTGGTTTAAGTTCCACATTCAATCAGCGAAGAGAGCAAGATGCTTTTGGAAGCCTGCTGAAGGGTTTCTGGTCCATCTTATAGAGGCATATCTGAGGGACAGCATTCACCAAACTATATGTGGACTGGTAGGAAAGGGGCAAAAGCCTCTATTTAGCTGCCTGTTTCACTTCTGCAGAGGGACACTGAAAGGTGCAGAGAAGGATGAGCTACACCCTTACACCCATGTCAGTGTTTAGTTTCATGAGCACCATGATAAGGCAATTTTTTTACACCTCTGTGCTAAGATATTTTCATTTCTTCTTCTAATCTAAGCCACCATGAAGCCAGACAGGCAGAAGTCCTGCAGCCAGCTGGAAAACACACAAAAGTGAGCTTAGTTTTATGCTAGTAACTAGAACTCTTCAGGTTGATATGGACAACATTGCACCTTGACAGAAAGGCAGTGAAATTGTTTAGATTTCTTTCCTAAGTGCTAAGGCCATAGAAAAGGTCCATCAGTGGACTGCCACCACTTCCCACGGTGGGGTTTGTTACACTGCTGACTGCACCTCGTGTCCTCCAGGCTTCCTCAGGGAGCTCAGCAAGGCTTTGTGTGCCCATCCACACCCACACCAGGATCACAGCAGAGCACGTGCAGGAGGATTGACTTCCATTCCACAGCACACGGGAACAGGCAAAGTGAGCTACCAAAGGAGAGGGGCGGACACCTGACAGTGGGCTGCCTAAAGGGATAGGCAGTCCAGGGGAGCAGGCAGCCTGGATTATTGTCCAGACCCTGGCTGGGCTGCAGGTCAACATGAATACAAAATTCAGACAGGCAGGATCACACCAGTGTAATTCACAAAACATTGCAGACATCTAGGTTGTCTCATGCACTTGGCAAAAAAAGGGAAGTTGTTGTTTCAAACTATAGGAACAGACTGTTATAGCCAATGCTGAATCTTTTCAGCTGGGTTTCTGAAGGGTAGAAAAATTATTTTCACAAGGTGATCTGTTTCTAGTTATCTTCCCAAGGCTGTCAGCCTTTGGTTTCCGGGCAGCTGTTGCTGCTGCTGCTTTTCCTTTGGTGTTATTCTTTAACCCAGCTATTTAAAAGGTTTATCTGCACTTCTTTTGTGCAGGATACTAACATTTCTCTGAAGAACATAAGTAAGAGACAAGAAACAGTCATTTCTAGCAGCTTATGTCTCTGCTAAACTTCTCTGAAATTGCATGGGAGCAAGAAAACACACATCTCTAGCCCAAGACTTTCTCCCTTCTGAATTCAAAGTCTGTCATAAACAATAAAATCATTAAAACTTTTTGTAATGAAGAGGTGAGTAAATGCTTCATAACTTAGAGTATAAGGCAACATATATGTGTATATTACCAATACACTCAGAGGTTATCAAAGTTCCCTCTGAAGCTTCAGATTTATGCAATTTATCACCTAAGTGAATTTGACAAAAGTTTAACAGAAAAGCAAGGAGTTACTAGTTGGTCAGCAATATTTTAAGAGCTAAATAGACTCCAAGAAAAGTCAGAGATCACTACAGTAGTGCAAGCAAAACTAAAAATAAACCATTAGGTCACAAACACAAAATTGCTGAAAGTCAATAACCTGAGGCAGGCAGCAGGATGCAGAACACCAACCACTGCACATGAAACACACTAATAGCTGCAGAGAAGCTGTCCAATAAAATAGACCAGTGACTCAGGGTCCAGGAGATTTAATCTGACACCATTCCAGGGGTATCAGCATATGACTTCAAACACTGCATTAAGAGATAGAAAGCTTAATAGCTGCTTTCTGGTTTAGTACAATGCCTGGTGATAATATTCCTGAATTTAGAACTCATAAAATATCTGTCGCCTCCAGCAGCAATATCTCAGTACTTTACTGAGATCAAATCCTTTACTGAAGTATGTCAAATAGGTTAGAGGCAGATGACAGTACATGAGAAGGGGCACCGCCTCCATAAAGGCATTTATAAGGAACAGAATATATAAGGCCAGAAGAGATATATGGGAGCAAAGATACTCATGGCTCTAAAAGACATTTTCAAGCCTCCTAAATCTCTGGTTATATATTCTATCCAATACTTTCAGAAATAAAGTGAAATCCAGACTAGCAAACATAGGTAGATGAGGAAAGCTGAATAAAGCTACCAAGCATATATGAGAAAATGGAATGCCACTGATTTGGATCTACCACCTTCATTCAGTGAAATGGGCAGGCAGTAAAGAGGGCCTCACTGGCCAGCTCCTGGAAACCTGCTCTTCTGAACAGGACATTTTCCTAGCAGAGTAGGCAACCTCATTTTACTCCCAGATCTTTTCTAGCTTCAGGTGATGGTGCTATGCAGCAGCAAACAAGCAATTCAAGTAACACTGCTTCTTTATCTTCGACACCAAACCTTTATCTAAAAGAAGGTTGAGACTATTAATCTTTGGAGCCTGAGCTCCAGCTGGAAATTTATTTGCTTTACTGCCCATCTTTGTATGAAAGCTACTTCAGATTTGAATATTTACAGCAGTAATGGCCTTTTAAGTTCAGACCCTAAAAACATTAAGTTACAGAATATAGTTACCCATTCATTATGTATATTCTGTCTAACAACTACAGGATAAACCTCACCCAGCTGTATTTGACTGAGATCAAATGTAATAAAAGACTGATAATAAATGCTGAATTGCTATAGAAGAATCTGAGCTGAAGTTCTCCTTGCATGAATAAATTGAAGTCAAGAGTACACATTACACTACACTTGTAGAATTTGGAAGTAGAAAGTTGAGAACCGTGAAGATTATTCTGTTATAATTCAGCAATTTTTTATACTTTTAAACAAAGCTCTACAAAACAAGGTCACAAAGGACATTCCTCATTGTTCATTAAAGCTGTTATTTCCTTGTATAAGGTACTGAAGGGTGGAGTACAAGTATTTTCTGTAAATCAACTGAGAAAGCTATCAGAGTACAATAAAATTCAAATGTGTATTCTTATCAGAGCCTTTCCTAAGAGCTAAATATTTTCATTTTGACTGCATTATGTCAGATAATTTAATTCCAAGAGGAAAGACTTTACTACTCAGTATTCACTATGGATTTTGTCTCCAAGTAGTCTGCTATTCTGCCATTTTTATACTGTATTCTATACTGAAATGCTGGGATATGCTACCAGGTTTTTGTTACACCGTAACCTAATGTGAAATGATGCCAGCTCACCACTAGGTGAGCTGGTCATTCTAGATTTAGAACTATGTTATAGGCATATAGGCAGGAGATTTCTTAGAGTAGCAACCTTTGTTTTACTTTTCCAGCCAGAAGACTGACTGCTCTGGAAACTCTCACTGGCACTCTCCAGCCTGCTGCTCCTGAGTGACAGGCAGAAGCAGTGTCCACTTACACCAGATCACTGGTTTCCTTTTCCTCCCTGGACACATCCCAGACCCAGACTACTGGAAATATGTAGACACTTGCTAGCTATTTTCAGGTCTCTTATTTTGCTGTAACTTCCCTAGACCAGCTCCCTTGACCTCTGCTGGTTTTCCCAGTTCTTGCTCCACCCATTGCCCTCTAAGCCTGAGCTGGTCACCCCAGATACAGGGAGAAGAGAGCAAAACTCTGCTGAGAAAATTTAGGATAGCCTTGGCTAGACTGACCCCAGGAGATATGGCCTGTAAATGCAATCTGGACATTTTCTTCCCCAATAGCAGTCACATGAATCCTGTAGGCAGTAGCAAACAGAAATTCTGAATGCGGTTATTTAAGCTTACACCTATAATACATATATAAACTGAATTAATTTAATTATCATGCTCTTAAGTACAGAGATGCTTCAGCATATATTTCCCACTTCAACACACCATGAGTGCTGGCAGCGCAGAAGCAACAGGTGTTATTACCATACTCATTAAGGTGTGTGGGCCAGGGCAGGTGACTTCAGAGAGGCATGGAGGGACACATGTCTCATTTGAAAGAATGCTTTAAAACAATTATATAGATTCATGAAACTTCCAAGAAACCAATTTTATCCTCTTCTATGTTATTTTTATGAAAAATTTAGTGATAGAAAGATTTAGGACATTCTTCAGTCCCTATGTCTAAATTTTTCCTACAGTTCAATATTTAGTAACTTGCCCTGTTTCATTTTACATCTTCTTGCATCTTAAGCAATGAAGTTGCTACCACTTCCCTTAGAGAAATATTCCATAACTTGCAATTTCGCACCTGTCAGGAAATTTTCTCACACCAGCTTGCGTGCTTCCTGAACTAATTTTGTCCATTTCTGCTAGCAGTATCCTCATCTTCTAGCAGGAGCAGCAGTGAACATGTGGCTGTGTGAACATACTCCAGTGGCTATGGGATGCCCCCAGTACTGTGTAATCTAACAAAGATTCCTGCCCCAAAGTAGTAAAACACATGAATTAACATTTTGGCAATCTCATGAGAATTCATTACACATGAAACATTTCCTCTCTTTTTCACTGACATGTAGATGCAGCCAAGGTTTTTATTTTGAAATGCAGAAGAAGTGTACCTTTTGGGTTTGACTGGAACTGATGAGTTTACAACTTTGTGTAAAGTGTGAAAACTTAACTGAGAAAATCATTTTACCAAAACACAACATGGCTGTAAATTGTAAGGGCAACAGTTGTAGCTGAACTTAGCTGAATACAGCAACATCCATGAGGGGCAAGGTATTCCAAATGGTCAAACTGAGCAATACAATTCCATGGAGTTTACCAGAAAATTTTGAATTTTCTTTAAAGGTAATGTTATAGAAAACTTATCACATGTAATTGGAATATTCTCGTTTGCTAAAACAATAACCTTTTGTTCTGTCATAATATATTTTTTTCCATGCTGTAATGCCATGATTCATAATGCTGTGTACTGGTTTTAAAGTGTTATTTTAATTTCAAAAGAAACATCTAAATTACTCCATTTTTTAGTCTATTTTGTATAAGTATGGGCATGTCTCAATCCAAGATTTTGATGTCATTGTAACTGCATTTTCCCTTCTGGAAAATTTTCAACTACCATTTTTTAATGCATAAGACATTATCTTCTATGTAATTAACATTTTAAGATTAACAGGAGTAGAGATTTTTGTTGTTTTCCTGAAGAAGAAATGTTGCTTAAATTGCCCATTGCTCAGGCATAAGATTCAGTTCCTAGAACTGAATCAGGTAATTTTTTACATAATTTGCACAGTTTGCTAATAACTTGGGTGTGAACAACTAAAGAAAACCATTAACTCCCTCTAAGTGTTGGAGTCATTAATTCTTATGGGTGCGTACTCTTCAAATATACGACATGAAGAATCATGATTCCTTGATTAATATTTTTTAGATAGCTTGCTACTGACCATATTTTCCACTATGTAATTTAATGTTAAGAGTTTTTACAATGTGATATGGTTCAGAACTCAGAAAATAAATTCTTAAACAAAATATTGAAGGGTGTGAAGGGTGCTGCTTTATCTGCTCTTCCTAATTGTTCAAAGCAAAACAATTGAGCAGTGGGACAGAATCCAGAAGCTGATCACAGAAATGTAGTGGCCTGTTGTTCTATACAGAGATCTTCAGCGTGGCTTGCCTAAGAATCTTTGCTATATTTTTGCATTAAACATTTACAAGGTTAGGTTGGGGAAGTTGCACACCAAGCTTATACTTATAATCTAATATATATATATTTTTAGTCCACATAAATATGGTGTTTTGAAAGAGGGCTGCAGAACCGCACCAAAGTGTAACTACTTACCTAACCTGCATCTAGAGGAGTGGCAGAGGCAAATGCTGAAGTGGAACCCTTAAGGCTCAACAAAGGGACATGGTTGTCACAAGGATGTGATACCAACCTAACGTCAAACACTGCCAGTCATCGGAAAAATCTCGTCAGCTCAGTCCGACTTTGATCACTGCATTTCTGCAGAGGGCCTGCCCAGCACTGCCTGCCGAGTGCAAGCCTGACTGGACTCCTTCAAAGAGATCTTTATGTAGGATGTGGCTTCCTGTGCTGGGTTAAAATCACCTTCTGGATTACCTTACCCTGAGAGCATGCATTTGAAAGAGTATGATTACAAGAAAAGTTGCTTCAGGAGTACTGGCTTGCCTGGGGTTTCCTAAGGGCAGATTTCTAAGATGAAACTGTAAAATAGTAAAAGATGATTGAGCAGTAAAAGATTATGGAAATCTACATTATCGAAAGTAAACTAGTTTCAAAATACTTTACCAATTCTTTTACTCAAGGACATAATGGATATGTGTCCTTTTACAGATCTTTTTCTCTGAGAAGCACATGCCTTGTAAACTTTCAGCTTGACTAGATTAATGGGAATAGAAATGAAGGACAAATCCTTGTCTCCGATTCAGCAAGATCATCACATATATTTAATGCCAAACACCTGATTCCCTCTAATTCAAACCTTAATGCATGAAGGATCAATAGTTCATTCGTGATTGCCTGTTGGCAGTAATACTGCAAAACAGACAGCTTTTATGTCATTTAAGTAATATATCATATCACTATCTATCTCTGAGATATACCAGAGATGTTATGTGTAGATTTTGGAATTTTTAGTCCCTTCTACCTCATGAAACTAAAATGTGAGAGCATGGTGACACACGAAATGCAGTATCAAATAGACACCAGCAGGTTTGCAGCCAAAAATTACAATGAAAAGAGAGAATGTTTAAATTTCAAAATACTGTGGAAAACACAAATCAATAACTGTAACATAAGAAAAAGGAGGGTAGATACACTGAAATCCAGGGAAAACCTGAGCCACAAGCAAGAAGGTAAGAGGAAATAATTAAATTGTGTATGTGTGTTTTTTCCTGAATATATTAGAAAGTAAACTATAGGTACTGGAGAAAATTTTGAGCTAGGTATTAATTGAACAATTCAGAAAAAAGTTTGGAACATTCATGTGAAATGAAATGTATCAAAGAGGTAAAAAGAAAACTGTAAACATAGCCAAGAAATCAATAAGAGATATCAAAATCTCACAAAGAAATATGGGAGAGATAATACTTCAGGCTAGGAGAAGGTGATGTGGTACAAAGATGACCTGACAAGAGGACACCAATAAAAACCACAAAGATGTCACATTATCCCAAAATCGTGAAGGCTCTAATGCACTAAGTTCAAGTCCACTCTAGACATATGACACTACTGGCACACAGCACTCACAAAGCTGAGGAAAACTTCATCCCAGTGCAGAAATCTGTCTTTGAGGTTAAATTTCTCCTTGGCTCTTTATCCAGAAAAAGACAAGATTACTCCAGTTCCAGTGTTTAATTTCTTTGTGGATGTCCAGATCAATATCAGAAGTGCTGGCTGACTCAGACAAACTCTCAGTTGAGTGTGGTATTCTAATTTTAAACATTCTGTTATTCATTCTGTGATTGCATCATGAGATCACACATGAAATCTTGTCTATCACAGTTTTATTACACTGGGAATTTTGGATCTGCGGCTTCATAGTGTGAAATTCATTGATCCGTATTAGGCTGCCTGAAATGCTCTATGTATGGTCACACAGATTCCTTCTTGACCAGGGAGAAGAATAAGCAGTTCATTCATTTTATCTAATTCAGACATCTCTAGAAGAGACAAAACATATCCCACGTGTCAGTGATGCTCCATTAGCTGCAAACAGGGTTATAGGTGAGTCTTCAGAGGGAGATTTCTGTGATGCAGGTGTCTCTCACTTTGAATGGAACTAGCTTAGAACAGTGCCAGCATGATGTGAATTAAGTGAATTTTCTAACAAACAACAATTAATTACAAGAAAATTTAAATGTGAATTGCCTGTAGGTAACCTGGGGGCCAATCAGATTTCATTCCAATTGGAAGAGGAGCACAATTTAATTGAATTTATTGACTAACAGAGATCTGAAAAGGCTATTTCTAAGTCCATCTGTTAAGGGTTGTTTATCAAATTGAAACAAAGTATGAAAATATTTTTATTCAGATATGATCTCTGGTTTTCACAGCGATTAGAAACTATTTGAATTGGAAAAAGGAGGTAAAACTGCTAGGATAGAAATGCTTGCCCAAGCAGTGCCACGGAGACAATGCGGGTATGCAGCCAAGGCCAGGCAGGTGGTGAGGGGTGTCCTTAGCCAGAAACTAACCAAAATCCACCATAAGTATCATGACCATTTCCAACTTAATATTCAGTTTGCATTAATCTCTGTGTCATCCTGGAGATGTTATCTCGCTCCCCTGAATGCCTTCCCTCTGCTTGCCAGGGATCAAAGGCCAGAATAGGAAATTTGCAGGACTGAACCTGATCCTGTCCACAGCAGAGTAACTATCAGAGAGTGCACACAATTACTGCTTCTGCAGCTACTGCTATATTTGCCAAAATTAATAAAACTACTAGTCTGGGTGTCTAACAAAAGGCACATCACAGTTTGGTACAATGGTACATCATACTGGAAGTTTCAGATCCCTGCAGGAGGTAGTGGTACCTAAAACAAGATAATTTCTAACCCACATGCCGTGAACTGTGTGATGAAAAAGAAAAAAGAACAACTGTTTAGAAGCATGGTTCAAAGAAATTTGGGAAGCAGCAGCAAAATATTTTGTATGATCACATCTGATCATACAAAGAAGAGCAAGGTCCATGTTTTAATCCTCTCCTCCCTCTTTCTACTCTCCTGCTAAAAGGAAAAAAAAAAAAAAAAGGAAGCAGAGAAGTAGAGAGAGAAGGGGGGTAAAGACCTAATGCAAGAAAATCTTTTTGAAGTATTTCTTCTCTTGATTAAGAGTTCTCAGTTTGGCAAGACCTAAATCAAGATACATCAAAGAGGGTTCAAAATAAAGAGCAGCTGAATGAAAATGTATGAGATGACAGAAAGAAAAAACAATAATAAGCGTGCATATGTTTAAGTCATCTTAAAGTAATTGCAGCAATGTGTTAAACGTCCAGAAATACATATTAAAATAGCAACATAATTCTCTAAGGGGAAAAAAATCTGCTTAAATCTTAAATAAATTTTGTTTAGACTAAACTGCATCCATTCTTCCCATTGTGTTATGACTTCAGGAGCTTTCCCATCCTCTCTGTTTGGTTATGTATAATGGGAAAACCACTACTGTTCTTGCTCAGATTTTCTGCCATGTCAGTGAATTTCTGGAGGTAAATATTTGGAAATATAGCCAACACAAGAACCTCTCCACCAGTTATAACTCATATGGAGGGGATGAAGCAACAAGGGCTTATACACGCCTTCTGTTTGCTGGCATTTGTTTTCCTCCAGTTTAAAAGTGGGGTTTTTTTCTGATAAAAGTTTGGAGAATGTGATTAAATGTTTAAGGGAAATTATTCACAATTCACTGCATGATGCTTGAAAGTTGAAGAGAAGACCAAAGGACACAAATGTAAAAGGGAAATACAGGACAAAACTCAGGAAGAAAATAGGCAGCAGAAAGCACTGTGAGAATATTTACATGATGGCATCAGTTTTGGTTTCCATTTTCAAATTCTCCATGTTTTAGTATCTGTGGAAATAATCTAACAACGAGACATTGCTAACAAAGTTACCCTATATTTTAACTAGGAAAATCTCAGCTTTAAAATAACCATGTCCTATGTTCCATTTACTTTCTTTCAGATGAAAAACCTTGAAAATTAATTTTAAAAGAACACAACTCTTATAAAACTATTTTTCATGGATATTATTAAGATAGGTGGCTCTCTTTAGCACCGTGACTTTGCACTACCTGTGTTTCATTGTGGCACTGTAAACACTTTTGAACAGCACCACCATAGCTGTATTTTAACAAGGTGACAGAATCATGGCTTCCTCTCTGTTGAATTTTTTCAAGCATTCAAACTCTAGGAACCCTTGCAGTAAATGGTTAGCAGGTAACTAAGAAGTTGAGATTAGTATTTGGCTCTGGTATTATCTGACAGGCTATCATTATCAGTCACTAATGCCTTTCATGAAATGGATAAAAGGTCCAGGATATCACTCATGTGGCTCTTCTAATATGCCCTGAGGTTTTCTGTTTTGGTTTGGTTTTGTTTTATCTCTGAGTGTGACAAAATGTGGCAGACAGGAGGGCACCACAGAATACTTCTTAATCATTTCACATATGTTAAACACAAGGTGTTTAAAAGAGAGAGCTGTGGAAATCAATGCATATATAGATGCTTTTGTCTCACTCTGTGCCAGAAAGTGTAGCACATTTACGAATGCTGCAACTCTACACAGACAGCCAAGTGCAATTTTTTTGATCCTGTATTTACATTGCTACAGCTAATAAGGGAGCATACTGGATATATTTGAAAACATGAGGTGAGAATTTTGAAATGAGAGCCAGTTTTGCTTTCTGAACTCAAACAAGCAACAGGGAGTTCTAAGTAAGTGTGGAATACAGAAATGTCTGTATTGGTGTATGATGCTTCACAACGTATCAAGCTAAAATATACTCTCCTTGTTTATTCTCAAGCAATGAGAAGTTCATGAAGCAATGGATGGGATTTTGTAGGCTGCATGAAATTAGATCGTATCTCATCTCTCCTCTTACTCTCTGGTACTTCTAACCTGGCAATTTTTATAAAATAAAGGTGGGATAAAGCATCTGTTGTCTCCAGCTTTAAATCATCTCTTTTGCTTACCCTATACTGCTAGATGACCTTTAGTCATCTCAGTCCAAGGCAAAAACAGCAGTGGCCTGAAATCAGCTGAAGTAAGGAGTTCTAATTAAGTAACCACCTAATCCCTTTTCTCATCTTTCTGCACGCCCACTAGAGACAAATCTAATGGTGTTGTAGGATAATGGGATCTACTTTTAATTGTTGTCTATTGTTAGTACAGCTTAGGCTGCCTACTATAATGTGAAGGTGCTCCTGTTGAGTAGCCCTGTAGATAATCAAGCACGTCTCAGCAAACCAGGAATGCAGCCAAATGAAGAAGCATCTTCCCAGAGCAGGCAAATAACCTAATAGCCAAGTTACTGCAACTCTGCAGCAAAAGCTCCTATCTGTGAGTCTACCCAGCCCTAATTGGAACACATTGGCACTTATGTTTTTCTTAGTCTGCTACTCATCTGCCAATTCTGCAAAGTCCTAATTCTACTTGCCATGCTCACAGGTGTGCTCTTGGCCCTTCTCAGCTTTGCAAAGCTCCTTTCCCAGCTTCTCCTCCTTTCTCCTGGCCCTGCAGAGAATCTAGAAGCTCCCAGGGGTGTCCCAACACCTCTTGGATCAGTGTGCTGATAATTTTTGCCCTTCATGATACTGCCAACAACGGGGATGAATCTCTCTCTACCTGGTCAGTTTGAAGCTCATCTGGGAGAATATAGTTAGAAAAGGCAGTTTCTTGTTTAAAAAGCTCATCACAATACTTAGGAAAATAAACTCCTCCTGCCTTGAAACTGCAAGAGCCTAGTGTTTGACAATTACCTGTTTGCCCAAACTACATTTGACTTGTGGCTACATTCTTTTCACCTCAGTTACATCCTCCCTTGCTCTTCTCATCTCCTTCTCCCCACCTGATGCCATTTCTTGTCCTCAATGTCTTCAGGAGATCCTTTTCACTAATTTATCAACCTTCCTAACCAAACCTCAGCCTCTCTGATACAGAAGAAGCCAAACCTAAAAAGTCTGTCCAACCCCATTGCAGCACAGAGGTTCCATCTTCCTTTTGTGGTCATTCTGGTGTCATGGCCCTTTCTTGCTCCAGCTGCCAACCTTGTCTGCACGAGGCTGCAGAGGATTGTTCCTCTGAGACAGGGCAGTCATGTACCCAGCTAAGCCACTGGAAGGACAGCAGCACCACCAACCCATTGTAGCTGTGCTGGGAACTTCACCAGCTCCAACAAACCCTTATCTGAAGGACAGACTGTCCACTCTGTGCTCTGCACAGAGGAGGCCTCAGGCCTTGTAGCATCAAAAGGAAATGGTATGGGTAATTCCTTTACATACATCAGGACAGGGCATTAAAAACACCTTTCCAGCTTTCTGAAAGTCCAATGAGAGACAATTATTTAACAAAAGCCCTTCTCCCCTGGCTCAGCCTGTAAACACAGTAATTTCTATATTATTCAGTTAAAGAAAAAGACTTCTAGTCTTACATTTGTGAGTATTTCTGCCTTCTATGGGACAACTCACACTCATACTGCTAAAAGAGTTCTCTGAATGTCTCTTCAGCATCAGTATCCATCACTTCTGATAAATTAACATTTCAAGACTATATTAATATTCTCAGCACTGCAGGAAAATTCTAGGTCCTTCATGTTTGTTTTAAATATTTCTTTTTATTGACTGAGTTTTAATGAGTGAGTTAAAATACTAGGAAATAAATGGATAATTTTTTTTTTCTTTAAATCTGGAAAAGTATTCTAGAAACATTCTCATACCGTTATATCAGTCCCAAAATATATCTAGCAGGATGTTAAAGGTGAACAATATTATTAAATATAAAGAAATCATGAAGAACTTTAGGTGTGTATAGCTGAGAATAGTTTTGGAAGAAAAATTAACTTTCCAAGTTTGTATTTTGTCAGAAATAATTTCTTTCAAAAGAAAGTGTGCTTCTCACTGCCAAGAGACCAACATTATGTGTAAAGAGGAATCCATCAAGTCCAGTGCTTGCAGCTGTGAATACTAATGCTGGATGAATGACTGTACACATAGCTGTAGGTCTCACTGGACTCAACACGTTGTTCCCTATTTGTAATAGTAAATCAAATTCTTTGTCCAAAAAGAGTCACCACTTATTGCTAAATGGAGTCAAATGATTGTTTCTTAGCCACATGGTACTGACTTCTGATCACTAAATTGCTGACCTACATTCAGGAGGCACGCCTGAGAAGACCACTGCACTTCAAATTCCACAATGAAAATCAACAAGAAAGCTTTTTAAGAACAGAATGTGAGAGAGCAAGCTTATTCATGAAAGAAATGCAAGAGATATTTTTGCCCAAGTTCTTCATAAACACTGCCACATATTTCATTAAATTGTTGTAGACGTCAATTTTTTAAGCTTTTGCCATCTTCTCCCTGTCTACAGAAACAGGGAGGGAATTGTCAGTTCTTCAATATTTTACATTCAGTTTTCTCTTATTATGTAAGCGACTCACCAGCCTTCTTCCTCTGGGACTTCATGGCTTCCTTTTCTCTCCTTTCTAATAGCTGCCCCATGGGATAAATGCTGCTCATCCCTAGGCTTTGCTCCATGACATCACATTTAGGTCTTTCAAGACTGTCTTCTCATCACCAGCTCTGTACAGATTAGTGAACAAGAGTGTGGTGGTCTTGGGCTTGAAATAATTCCAGATAAAAAGCAATTTTTTAGCTGAAACATGCTTTCCTTTGTGCAATATTGCTCTCTATAGAGTTGACCAAAAACAGACTAAAATACTATTCAGCAAAACATTATTGCAAGCACACTTCACCTGACGCAGATTTTCAGCTTTAATATTCTCCATGATCTACAAACAAATATTTTTATACTCCTTTTTCAGTTCCCTGAATCTCTCAGCTCCTCAGAAACACAGGTCTTCCAAGCATCCATTCAGCCTCCCCTTTCAGTAATGGCTTTAGTGGCTCAGTTAGAATCTCTTCCTGCTAACTGTGCAGATAATATTTTCTGAGGTCTTACTTTATCATTCCAGGAACAGAAAAATTGTAAGTAGGATGCTTCAAAACAGATCAAAATCATTATTTTTTTCTGCAAGATTAACCACTAAGAGGAAAATAATCTATAACCTCTTACTTCTTGAGAGATCCTAGCTGTAACAAATCTGATGAGCTCATTAGGTTAATATCAGAAATATTATTTTACTTTAAAATATTTGTGAATATATGAGGATGGTAGAAATGATAATTTAATGTTTTCTGATCAAAGAGGGTTCAAGAAGTTGCAATATCAGTGTAAAACCAAAGTCTGTATCCTGGAATACCAGTTACTATGCAATTCACTGTAAGTATGTATTTGTTATGCAGAGAAAACCAGGAGCCAGGGAATGTCAGGATGGAAACTCGTCAAACACACTCAACTAGATAAATATGCCTTTGGATGGTGTAAGAAATTGTAAGTGGAAGGTATTTTTTTAGTAAGCATAGCATTCAGCTAGAATTTGAAATTGTCATCTCAAAATGTTAGTTTAAAATGTACCCATAAAAAGCAATCAAAGTGCTAATCCATGTATGGGAAAAAATTTGGGTATTCTGACACCAATATTTTTCTCCTTAACTACAAAAGATCTCTGAAATTGGGAAAAAAACTCAACCCAAACCACACAAAACAAATAAAAACATGTTTGTAGGATAGTCTACAGAAGGAGGAAAACAAGGACTCATGGAGAACACTCAGCTAATGGTGCTAAATCTGGAAATTCTTTAGGTGTTTAACAATGGCTGATGGGCAGACATGAATAGAAAAGACCTGACTGAGGCACCAGACCCATTTTGCTGCCCTTCTGCAGAATACTGTAAACCTGAAGTCTTTTCTAGTGCCCCCAGATTTGAATCTCAGACTGCCATGATACATGTTTACTGAAATAACTGGAATAATTACTAAAATATAAACCAGAGCAGCTTAGAAATTCAGTAGAGCTGTAGCAGCTGTGAGCATGCAACACTCTTTTGTAAACCCATTATTTGATATTTGCCACTGTAAACAATGGCTTCCCTCTGCCTTCTCTTATTGTAGTGCTCCTTGTATTATTAACTCCCACTTTTTCTGATTCACATTTTTTTTCCTGAAAGAGATTTTTTTGTTCTAAACATCTTTTTCAGTCAAAGTACTTTCTGCATCTGCTCCCCATCTCTAGTATTATAAAGGTGTCCCCTTGAAAGGCTCCATTTACTTCAATAATCCACTCCTTCTTCCCCTGAGGTGCTTCTACTCTTCTTGAAATATTCTCCAAAGCGATGTACTGTAAAATGAAACATTCCAAATGAAATTTTAAAGCTATTATAAATCTATTCAAATATAATGCCTTTTCCTGGTGTTTTGAGTTTGGGTTTTTTTAGTATTGAGGTCTGCATTCAAATTTGGAAATTTAAACAGAAAAAAAAAATTAAAATCCAGCTGCACCTCTTAGCTGTTTTTAAGGATAGTTTGTTTCCAAGAAGCAGATAAATGTGAATCTGCTCACTGTTCCACCTCTATTCACTAATCCAAGGCTCTGTCCCTGTTGGGTCAACAAGATAGGCAAACTGTATTGAACTGAAATTTAAATTCACTTTCCTATATATTTGTATATTTTTTCTATGTATTACAGGTAGAATGAGAAGGAACTTTAACAAGAGTAGTAAATTAATCTGTGTCTTGTTTCTGATAGTCTTAGAGAGTACTATGGGTGGGGCACAATTTTAAATGCCTTGTATACTGAACTTTCCTAAATTTCCATTCACAGTTCCACATTTTGAAGGACTATGTCCCTTTCAAAGGTTTCTTCTCCTAGGGTATTTCCTGTTTGTGTGATAAATTTCACAGAAGTCCTGCAAAAAAAAAAAGAAAAAATCTCTGAGCATTTCAGAAGGGTAAATGAATTTCTGAGAAGAGGAGAGTGTTTCAGCTGGACATCTTGCGGATCACTTATATTGAAAGGTGTAAATTTATAAGAAATTACAAGTGAGTCATCTTCTTGTATATGCTTATTTGCATTAACTTCAGGAGAAATATTAGAATCACTTCTTTATAAACACACAATAGATACTTGCTGTATATTTTACATTTGGATATAGTAGCAAGTGAAGCTGTAGCAGTATGTGTCAGGTTGGATGGTGATTTCTGCAACATGGTCTAGTGAAAGGTGTCTCTGCCCATGGCAGGGGGTTAGAACTAGGTGATCTTTTAAGTTCCTTCCAACCAAACCCTTCTGTGATTCTATGATATGTATTATATTTATACATAGAAACACTGGAAAATGTATTGTGCACTTTATTCAAAACAGCTTCATCCAGATTAGAGAACATGCTGCTCTTGCCATAATTTCAAAACCAAAATTTTTCTTGGTGTTTCATTTTCTTGGAATTTTTTAAGCAGAAAACCCAGCAAAGAATGTGATAATGGAAAATGAAAGTTAGTGTGGTTTTCACTGTAAAAAAGTTCCTGACATAAAAAACTGTGTTAACCACCTTAAGCACCACTAAAACTTTAAGTAGTCTTTACTGTAGACTGTATGCTGGAAAAAGACTATGCACACATAAGAAATTGACTGCTTAATTGTATATCACCCTAATTCACCCGTTTTCTGATAATTAGCAGCAGTTATCTGGCAGACACTGTTTCCTATACATGCTTTTACTCAGTGTTAGTATGAGAAAAGTTTGCTCAAGGCAGGACTATTTTTGGCCCAGCAACACTTGTGTTGCTATGAGCTCTCAGATTACTGGGCAGATAGGCACACAATGAAGTCAAACAGCTGATCTGTGAAACTGAGAACACTGTGTGGTTTCCTCTACTAGTGCTTGTTTGTGTATAAATATGCACAAACTATGGGCAAGAAAAGGTTATTTTTTCTATAGATAGGCTTGTGAGAGAAAAGACCCACATCCTGCATCCTGTTAAAACCCTCTGTTAAAGTGCAGTCAGAACCCCTCAGCAAGTTCTGTGAAATCACTCCATAGAGTTGTGCCTGTACAGTTTGTACCTTCCATCACACTAAGTAATTTAAAGTTGATCTCAGTTAAGATAGAAGGAACATGTGTCAGTGCTTTGATCATTGCCGTCACAGCAAAGCTGGTGGCTGCAAATACAGTATCACTTTCAGTTCAGCTCAGATGGGGCATTCTTCCAAGGTCTTTGCTAAAAACTAGACACTACCTTCTTAGTGTCTGTCTGAGACTGGACTCAGACAGCACTTTTCACTTTCCTTCCCTTGACCCATCTGACTGGTCACCTGCTGAAATACAAGCCAAGCTGTCTCTGCAGGTTAGAATAAGCACCTAAACTTGAGCCCACATATTTTATTAGCTAATGTAGCACCCCCTAAGGCAGTGAAACACACCTGATGGGCTCTTGCAAGGAAGCTGTGATGCTTAGGTGAGTTGGCCTATACCACCAAAATGGAGAACTGCAGCTTTTACCACAGTAGGCAGTATAAGACCCTTGATAAATAGCACTCACAGAAAGACAAAAAGCCCTGTATTAGATATTGAAATAGGTGAGCTTTCTCCACCATATGCTTGCTTTATGATGCACTTTCTGGCTTATTTATGCACCACTTAAGCAGATAAAAGTTCTACATCCTGTCTCAGTTGCAGCTACACTTACAGAAATAAATATTTGTGTCATTATCTAATGCAGGGATCCTATGGAAGCAGTTGCCTCTGGTCTCCATGCTGCACTCCCCAAAGCCACTCCTGCAGAGAAGGCAGGAAAGCCATGCACGTTGGGAACACATCCTACAGTGCTCTTGCACAAGAAGCAGGGCTGGACGGGGCAATCAACTCTGGCCTTCCCTGTTTGCCTTTTCCTGTTCTGCTGGGATTTTTGGGATAGCATAGGGCACCAATAAGATGGGTTTGTATTCCACTACAGTAAAGCTGTTTTTTTATAGTGTGCAAGGGAAGTAGTATGAAGATATGTCAGAAGGATATCCGAGATACAAAAGACTCCAAACCCAGCAAGGCCTGTCCTACTGCATGTGAGGGGTGACCCATTAGTGTCCACCTTTCTCCCATAGAAACCCTCCCAGCAAGAGCCTGCTGGGCACTAACAAACATTGCCATTGAGCAACAGCTTTGTCACTCAGTGTTTGGCTCCCCATCCACCATGTCACAGCCTCCTGTGGTGATTGAGGTGTCCTCTCCAGTCACAGGGATGGGGAAGAGTGGCAATTTGCTCCACTCCTCTAGTCATGGCAGTAAATCTTCAGTCTGTGACACATGTTGTGTCATTTACAAAACTCCATTACAGGAATGAAAAGAGCTGTGACCCCACTGTTTCCATAACTCCTTCAGGACATGCACTTTGACCATGTATGCATTCCTCCTCTGGATAAGACCACCCTATTTCATAACTGCTGTAATTTGCTTTGAGTTTTGTGAAAGAATTTAAGACCTGCTTTTCAAAAATCTGACTACACAATGGATATGTGATGGTAAACTTTGGTCCTGCTGCAATACAGTGTTTCACTTTTTCTTCTTGCAGATTAATGAGGTTAAATAAAATCAGGGAAAGACCACAAGTTTCAGGTTCTTTCTTCCAATGTATCTAACCCAAGCCATGACATACGACTTAATTCAGTGAAGCCCTTCATGTTATAACTGCATTCACCCTAGCAAGGAGAGTCCCACAAAGATATTTTTGCTGAAGATGAATGGGTGTTGCTGAGAGAAGAAGGTACTAGTCTTCATTCCAGAGACATGTTCCTTGGGTTTTGGTGGTGTTGGGATGTATTAGCTCACTGAATGGGACATATCTTGTATACCAGTTAAGATAAGATTGGAAATTCCATCATTTTATTGAGGGAGTGAAAAGGAAAATCCCAGCTTTGAAATTCTTCATTATTCAAACATATCTCTTGGGTATATTAAAAAAATAATCTCAGTTCAGACTTGAAACAGGAGGGGAAACCCCTGAGAAGACAGAAAAGGAGAACCTGACATTTACTTAGGACTCTGCAAATGGCTATTTCTCAGGAAAATGCTATTCAAGCTGGAGAACCATAGGGTTCAGCTTCACCAGTGGCAGAAGGCTGCCAAGGACATTTGTGTGGTCTATACCTGTCTGCAAGTCCCTAACTTCAGGCATCTTTTGGAAATTTGCTGATTAACCTCTGAAGCTTCCTTTTTTCTTTTCTTTTCCCCATCCTTTCTAGACTTTTAAATCCTTTCTAGTTCTGTTTGTAGAAGCCAAAAACTGAAGACAACAAATCCACTCTGTTAAAGTGACTTATCCTTTCTGCAATGTTAAACAAGACCAGTGGGAGAAAGCAAATATCAGGGACCTGCTTCTGCAATACAAAAATATCAGTCAGTAGAGAAAATGAAAATATTATATAGTAAAAAGCAGATCACCAAAAGCAGGTGAACTTAAGGGAGAAAAATACCACTTTGATCTAAAGTACGTTTTAATGTCAGTCATACCCAATGTGATAGAAGAGCTCAGTCTCTCACCATTATTTTATTATGTTTCAGTTAAAAGTATGCAAATACAAGCCTGTTCAAGTACATGCTAAACAAAGATCACATTTAAAAAAATGAAAAATCCTAAAGAAAAAGAGCTGTATATTTCATTCTAATGATTACACTTGGTATACACTTTTTGATTGGTTGGTATCAGGAAACTAGTGATGGGCTAGAAAAATTTCCCTGATAATGTGAACCTCAGAAGTGTTGGAAATGTAAAAAGAATTTTGATATTATGTATGAAATTCTGGATGACTTTGGGGACTTATATAGTAAAAAAAGATAAATACCTAGCAGTAGAATCTGTGGGTTTGGTGTACTGCACAATCATCAGCTACCCATAAACCAGCACTCTCTTTTGACCATAATGAGGCAATGAAGCTGCAAAGAGCATTAGGCGAAATGACGTTCGTTAGAGCAGCATGGGGGAAATCAACCCACCTGGCTTTGAGAAGGGTTAGATTGTATGGAATGGATTACACGACATGATTGCCTGAAATAGCAGGGGCTTGCCTCCCAAGAAACCTGAATCTGCTTGTGGAAATCAAAGTGAAAACAAGATTGAGAAGACAAGGGCTACTTAACTTATTGAAAATATACCTCGGAGCAAGATGTGAATTATTATGTTTGCAGTAGCCTGAAAGCTATTATTTATTCAGCTTTTTTGTTGAATCAAGAAGCAAGGACTCAGACAGTCCTTTGTACACAGCAGTTTTGCTTCATTTTCTGCAATCTCTGAGAATCTCTACTGACACTGAACTAGGAGGTTCAGAAAGAGTGAGGGAAAAAAAAAAGATGCTTGTTTGCTTTGTTGATAACTGGACAAAGCAAAAAAAGGATATTTATAAGACAGAGTGGTGAAAGGATGACCATCAGGCCTGAAATTATTCAGAAGCAGTGGGCATTGGCAAGGCAAGTGCCACTCACTTATGGCAAAGCTGTGCAGGTCCAAGCAGGATCTGGTGGAAAGCCCATGCTGTCACAGCAGGTCTGTGTTATCTGCTGCAGAGGGGTGCACCACGCTCCAGGACAAGTGCTGCCTGGCAATACACAACCAAGTCTTGTGACACACATTCAAAAAGGATGTACCAATTACCTTAACGGAAAGAAAACTGTTTCCATACATGATTGAGCATTCATGCTATTTGTATACACAGCCTGGGCAGTGTGAAATGAGTCATGGGTAGCTTCTTTTTTAGAAGACTGTTGAATAAGTTATTAGACAGGCAGCTACTCTCAGGCCAATGTATTGGCCTGAAGGACTAGGTAAAAACAAAAAGAAAGAATGAAGGGATGAAGAGAGAGAGCAGTTGCTCACACAATACTGTCCTCCTTCCAGGCAAATAGACTTTCTAATATCTTAAACTTCTTTCGCTAGTAACAGACTGAGGGCTGTACTGAACTTTAAAGGCCTTCATTAGTTGCTAAGTTATGCTGAGACCAACCACAGTGCAGCTATTCAATAGAGATATTTCATTATTTTGTTGCTAGACTGCTTAACATCTCAGTACCAGAAATAAAAAGCCCCAAAGACCAAGCACACATTAGAGCTGTTAATCTTTAGGACAGCTGATCTTTCTAAATATTCTGGAACAGAAATCTTTCTTCCTGCTACTAGAAGACATTCGTTCTTAAAGAGTTCCTCTTGTATCAATGAAAACTGTATGACTGTTTCCTTTAAATAAGCTTTTTTTTTTTCATAACTGTTTCAGCCACATGGAATTAGCTGACATTTGTTTGTTCCTGAGGATTTGCCTCTCCTAAAAAATATATTTTTGCCCAAGATTACTGACCAGCCAGCTATGCAGCCATTTAAAAGCATGCAAGAGTTTGTGCAGGGAAAGGGGAGATTTTGGTACATTGAGGTACTTGTGGGCAGTTGGGAGGTTATGTCCACTTAAAAGAATGATGTCTGCAGCAAGAGGAGATCTTTTCTTCAGGAGATTTGTTCAAGCTACCAAACAAAATCATTTATTTCAAATTAAATATTATGACTCATGCTTGCACCATATCAAATCTGGCTTGATTTTAATGCAGTCTGTCTCCCAATCCATCTATGTCTACTCCAGCAAAAGCAGCAGCAAACATGAGATGATTATTTCTCGGTTGCACCATTTCCTGTCAGTCTTCATCAACATGAAAATTAAATTGTGACACAGCACAAATAAGGGAATATCAAAATATGGTCACTGAAAGTGGACTACATGGTCCTTTCAACATGGAGGTAGATTCTGCTTCAACCATATTTGCTGTTGTCTGTTAATAGTTAACTGACACAGAAAAACACACAGATTTCTCTGTCCTTCCTCCCTCCAAAGCTCTTCCCTCCAGTATCTGTTTTACTGAAGTCTCCTCACATTATAAATGCCACCTCAGAGCTCTTTTTAATTACTGCAGTAGGGTTTTGGGGTTTTGTTTGGTGGTTTTTTTGGTTTTTTGGGTTTTTTTGATTCTGTTTTCAAGTTTATTTGTGGCAAGAGACAGGACAGGAACAGATTGACTTCTGATTAAATTTCACCATGAGGAAGTATGCAAGACTACTGATATAACAAAAAATGCCAATTCAACCACCTCTGCACTATGAGTCTCAGCACTCCAGCATGGAATATGGCCATGTAACCATTTCCCTGGGTAGATACTAGCTAAATATGTCTATCCACCAACCTCATAATCAGAGTTTTCCAGTCCACAGCTGAGTGATCTAGCCTTCATCTCACTTTTTGGCAAGAAACAAGAATCAGGAAAGTGAGAGACTGGAAAGCAATATAAAATAGAGTGTATGTCATTGACAAAAATCAAGTTGTGATTATTATATCTAGCAGTAGCTTCTATTTTCCCTCCAGGGTCTGTATCAGAACCAAACCTATTAAATATCGTTATCAACAACATAGACAGTGGGACTGAATGTGCCTTCAGCAAGTTTGAAGATGACACCAAACTGAGTGGTGCAGTTCATTCACTGGAGGAATAATATGCCATCCAGAAGGACCTTGACAGCCTTGGGAAAAGGACCCATGCAAACCTCTTGAAGCTCAACAAGGCCAAGTACAAGGTCCTGTGGGTTGGGCAATCCCCAGTATCAGTACAGGCTGGGAGCTGAATGGATTGAGAGCATCCCTGAGGAGAAGGACTTGGGGTACAGGCAGATGAAATATTCAACCTGAGATGCCAACGTGCTCTTGTAGCCCAGAAAGCCAAGCATGTCCCGGGCTGCATAAAAAGTGTTGTGGCTACCAGGCTGAGAGAGGGGAGTCTGCCCTTCTGCTCTGGTCCTATAAAATCCTATCTGTACTACTATACCCACCTCTGGGGTCCCCAGGATCAGAAAGATGTAGATCCATTAGAAAGGGTCCAGAGAAGGGCCATGAAAGTCTTCAGAGGGGTGGAACACCTCTCCTGTAAAGTAAAGCTGAGAGAGTAGGGTTTGCTGATCCTAGAGAAGGGAAGGCTCTGAGGAGACCTTATGGCGGTTTTGCAATACATAAAGCCTTATAACAAAGATGGAGATGTTTTACCAAGGCCTGTAATGATAGTAAAAGGGGGAAAAGTTTTAAACAAAAAGAGGGTAGATTTAGTTTGGACATAAGAAAGAAATTCTTTTATTATAACAGTGGTGAGGCATTGTTATAATAACAGGTTACCCATAGAAGCTGTGGATGCTCATCCCTTGCATTGTTTAAGGCCAGTTTGGATGGGGCTTTGAGCAACCTGATCTGGTGAAAAATAACCATGCCTATGGGATTAGACTAGATGAACTTTAAAGGTCTCTTCCAACCCAAACCATTCTCTGATTCTATAATGCCATGATTCTATGATTCTGTACAATTAGTAAAAACTGTTTCAGGATCTCAGTCCCTGGTGTGATATCTGACTGCTACATCTGATCAAGTGTTCCACGAGAAGGAACTCTCTACAAAATAACACACTAGAAATTTGTCAAATATTATAGTAAAATTCAGTTCATCTTTGCATCCAGTCGCACCTTACAAGGCTTCTAAGGATTTTATTTCATTTATTATATTTATTCATTTTCCTATATCTATGCTGGAAATTCAAGTAACATCAGCCCGAGATGAAGAGTTTTGATTAACAAACAACTAGAACAGATTTATTCAATATCTTACTGTACTCCATATGTGTATTGAAACATTACTTTCTTCAAACACCATAATTTATTTCTTTCTTATTCTGTCAGCACCTCCAATTTTTATCAATAATCTCACTGGAAACAGTATTGCTGCAGAACTTCCTGTTGAGATCATATTAGGAAGCAAAGGGAGTGTCACAGAGGAATGAGCTCTCATATTTTTGGTATCACCTTTCTCCTTTTAATTTCCTCTCTATTTGTATGGGAGGAAGGGGAGAGTCCAGAGTGCAGCATCTGAAACACTTACTAGATTATCTTCCTGTCATTCTCTGCTAATACAAGATTCTTCCCTTGGTGCCATCAGCTAGTGTTTTGACAAGTCATTAAAGACCCAAACAGACAAACATTCTTCTCAGGAAGACTCATATCTCACTATAGCAAATGCTTGTTTCATGTTTAGCCAAAACAGTCCTTTTAAGGCCTTCCATTGTAGTTCTATCAAATAGCAACACCCAAACTACTTCCCTTCCTTGGAATTCAGCAGCTTTCAGTCATGCATAGATTTTTGTGAGAAAGCAATTTTTTCAGTGAGCATCATGCATAATTATTGCATCATATAGTTTGTCCGGAAACAGAGTAAAGTTTTAGCCCCAGATGTCACAATCTTTGTAGCCAGCTAAAAAATCCTTTAAGAACAAAAATGTCCAGGCAACCTCAGATACTGCCTTTGTTATAAACTTCAGCTCCACAGGAGTAAAGGGTTGTGAGAGCTTGTATTTGTGCAGAACTTTGAAGATAAAAGTGTTGGAAGTTATTTTCTATAAACATGTGTGATGTCTAGGTAGTTGAACACTGGACAGGAGCCTCTGAGAAGCCACTGTCTAAACTCACATTACAGTATCTGTTACACAAGACAGGATTTCAGCAATATCCACTGGGCATTCTTGTTCACGTTCCAGTTCAAGTCTGTATATGACATGTTTAAAAGCACACAAACAAACATGTATATGCATGTATGGGCATTTCCTACTGTTGTTTTCCAAGCCTATCTTTCCAAAGGAAAGCAATACTAAAATGGCATAATACTGGGAGTCTAGGGAATTTAGTAACATAGACTGAACAATACTCCAACAATTTTTTAATTACTTTCAAACATTTCTTTTTAAATTAATAAATTCAAACTCAAGTTCAACTCAGAACATGGCAAGTCATGGAAATACACAATTACATTATAAACAGTGCATATTTCTAACCCTTTCTCACATAACTAGAGGGAAAGTGAAAATATTTCAAAATCAACATAGTTATATTTACTGTTAATAATTCCATAGTCCTTCATCATTAGTGTAATAATAATAATAATAATAATCTAGTCCTTGAAATGTAGCTTTCCAGCTTGTTTTACAGCAACATTCTAGTAATCATGCTAAATATTTCTTGCTAAGAAAAGCATGTAACTTCTTTCGGAGTTATGCTATTTTAATTCTGTTAATGTCTTCTTCAGAAGATAAGAGCCAGTTCCTCAGTGAAAGGGCTGCTTTTTCAGAAGTTAACTTCTAGCAAGGCTACTTCCCTTCTTCTCAGCTTCTACATGGCCAAAACAATCCTTAATACATTTCTCATTTTATTTTCAAATCAAAAAGTAAGTTTAATGTGGTTACTCCTGTAAAATTAATGTTTTTCTAATATTGTGAAATTTAATGTATGAGAGAAGAGTAAAAGCTCCTGGTTTACATCACTCCTACACATCTGATAGAAAATTCCCATCCATGAGCCATATGTGGTACAACACAAGCAATCAGCCCACATGATTACTGTGAATCTTAACTTGTGGCACCAAAGGAAGTTTGGGGCTTTCCAGATGATTACTTCAATGCAAGCAACATTTTAGAGTGATGAACTATTATTTCTGCCAATTCAGACAGCACAGAGATAGCAAACAGGAACTTCAAAAGAAACAAAAGCTTCTGGTGACTGACACAAAGCAATGCAACCTGCAGACAGTATAGAGAAGGTGTAAATACATTAGGAAAAGGATAGGATAGACTGCAGAGAGTGAGTTTACAGCTTCCTCAGTCCCCTGTCCACAAATCGTTGATATATTAGAAATCATCACAGATAAGTTTGGGTCCTCTTACAAATTCCCGGTTGTAACATTCTTCCCCTTAGAACTGTCCTCATCACTGTTAGGGTGCATATTTACCCACACTTATTTGTGCAAATTAGAACAGACATTCAGCGAAATACCATTAGAGGTATCATAAAGCTGAATGAAAATTTTATGATGAATTAACTTCATGAGAAAATAACAATCCCCCAAAACCAGAAGCTGTTGTGCAAGGTTGTCAGCCTCACAGCCTCCTGGCAAGCATTGTGTCATGATGACACTAGACAGGACCTGGAGTATCTGTGAGTCTCATGTTAGAACTGCCTCAGGGACCTGAGGACTCTCAGAGGTTGTCATGTGCAGCTTTCCAGACTTCTGTACCCTTTCCAATGGCAACAAAGCCCTGGATCTCAAACCCTCCTGAACCTTTTGCTTCTCCTGGCAACCTTGAAAACCCTGACTAATGCCAAGGCTCAAAGGTCTGTCTCTCATGCTCATTGATCTTGGCTCTTACATGATACAAGGATTCATAATCTCCCGGCTGTCTTATTGACTTTGTTTGACAAGCCAAGAGGTGCAGTGCTTGGCTTTCCACTCTCACTTTCACTACAGACTTGCTAAGCCAGATTCTAATTTTCCACTTGTAGGCATCTTCATTTTTTGTTTCAAAAGGGATCACTCTTGGTCAGCAGGTCTGCACTGTTGGGGTGAGGATAGCTTAGCCTCTCTGGCTAAATCAGCCACTCTGCTCACTTAATCAAACCATCTCCTTCTGTGTTAAAGGATCTGCTGGAAAAAGATGCTTCTGACAGAATATGTATTTTGCCAAGAAAAGTTACACCAATTTTTCCTTGATGTCTCTGTCAACCTTGTATTTTATGATTCAATATGGTTTTTCTTTGTACTGATATTTTAGGGTTGGAGGGCTTTTAGGTCATAATGATGTTATGCCAGCTCATCTTGGTGTGCCAGCTAATCACAGTAGACACATGTTTTCTACACAGTGGTAAGACTTGAGTTACCCCTGTCTTCTATTTCAATTTTGTGGGAAGAAAACCTCAATATATAATGATTAACCAACCAAATAAATGTCAGCTTTAGGCTTCACCACGTATGGCATTGCTGAATGATCCTACACCTCATTCTTCCTGGCCCAAAGTTAACTTGCACCTGCAGTGAAGACTGGATTAGGGCAACAAAGGAACAGCAGTTTCCCAGTTATGTGACTGGGAGCACATGCTGCAGCAGGCAGTCATAACAGCAACACTGTATTTCCTAGTTCCAGTAAATTCACCTGTGAATAGAGTACTACAGGTATACTACATTATCCCTGCTGAAAAGGGGGAGACTGTGAGAGGAAAACATAAAATTATGAATTCTTTAAAATTAAACCAGACAAAACTTGCTGTTTTGAAGTTGAAATTTAAACCAAAAAGAACTCTGAAAACTCCAGGAACCTGCACATCCCCAGCAGCCTCATCTAGAAAAAGACTCACAGCTCTGCTGCGATGTAGTTGGGAGAACTTACCATTGCCACTCTATTGCAGGTCACTAAACAAAACCAGTAAGCTTCGGGGTTTTGCTTTTTTTTTTTTTTTTTTTTTTTTTTTTTTTTTTTTTTTTTAGTGATTCTCTTTCAATGTTTAAAATTGCCTGGTCGGACATCAAAAGAGTAGTAACAGAATCCAAAATAACTCTAAGAGAAGTCAAATTGATTATTGGTAAGGTTGGTTGCAGGTGCTAGCTCTGCACCAGTTCCTATAGTTATTGTGTTTATTAACTTTAAAATTACATTTTCTATTTTTTTCAATTTTGTGTCTGTCCTTTGACTTAAGTAAAGATCAAAATGCAGAGAAGGAGTGCGTAAACTCTGGGTATGCAAATCACACTACTTTAAAACAGTTACAAAATTTCTTGCAGAGAGAGATAAGACTTTATGCAAATTATATATTTCACTAAATTGATTGTATTTGCATGCAGATGATAAGCTGAAACACACCGTTGAAATTTGTGCCTGCTTGCACACTCACAGCAAGGTCATTTTAACAGCAGAGTACCTGCTGTGTCTTATGTGATACACTGCATTTATTTGAATAAGCACAACATTTTCCTCTGACAGAAGAACGTTCTCAAGGTAACATTGCCTGACTTCTGATAGTTTCCTTCTCATACTTACTTGGTGTTATCATTGCAGAGAAAGCTGATGTACACTCTAATACTAATTCCAACACAAGTTGAGCTCTTTCTAGAATTGCAGCTTGCCTGGTCAGGACTGGACACTTGTCCTCATGGAACTCAATTACAGCTTTGCCCAGACCTTGACTGGAACAATAACATCAGGAAAACGACCACCCATGGTCTGTAATAAATATCAAATGATGTTTTAAGCATAACTGCAGACAAATAAGAAGGTCCAGACACTCCAATATGAACAGCACTGTTAGCATTATAGTGTCAAGCATCAGACAGGCCATGTAGATTGGGAGAGAACCAGGTCAACACAGAAGTGCACATCCCAAATATCACTCTCATTTCCTATAGTTAGAGACTGAGTAGCTCTTACAGCATGAGATGTATTACTGATTTTTTTGTCTAATAACAATAATAATTCTGAAAATCCATGCTGGTTTTTTTTTTCTTTATTTAATGCAAAACTGCTCTGTGACATCCACTGTCAGCCTCTATTTACTGACATATCTGGGGAAAGCATATCCTTTTGATTTACTGTCTTTTAATTTCACTTATGGTCTCTTCCTTTTTGTGGTGCTGGGCTGGAAGGCAAAAGGTTTCAACCCTGCCTTCCCACATGCCACTCTGGAAGATTGTATGGTCCAGCTTGCCACAGAGAACCTGGACTGCAGTCCCTAGGGCACTCCCATCCAACCCGCTTCTTCATCCCAAGGTGCAAGGGACAGCTTGCTCATCCAGCAGACTTGCCTCCTGCTGTGCCTGTGACATCCCAGCACAGACCACCAAATTCTTTCTACTACCAGCCTGTTAGAAAAGATGGAGGGCAATGATTCCTGCTGACTGGGAGAGGAGCAGAAAAGATGAAGGAAACACTGATCTGACCTACAGGCAGGATTTAATCCATGCAAGAAAGTGTGAAGTATGGAAAACATGTCTCAACACATCACCAAGTCAGAACACAGAGTAATTAGTTCATCCAAACTAAAGCAAAATTCCCCATCTTCTCAGAAGGATTTTGTTTGAGATAGTCCTGACCTAACAAAAAAGGCACTTGTGAGACACACTCCTTATGCAGTAAAAATGTCAAGGCTCTTCATGCTGTCCAAGTATGATCAAAAGAGATCAATATTGCAAATGTTGTCTCCCAAATTGCCATCATTGCTTACATATAATTCTAATATACCCTCGGGAAGATAACAAGTTATAAGAACCATCTTTTTGATGCTAATGATTTCCCTGTTTGATACGAGATGTTATGCTGACACAAGGATCTGTCTTCCTGTTATGTACTAGTCAGAGTAACTTGGGAGAAAGGACGCTGCAGCAGTGAGAGTAGTCAATAATTCTTTTGGCTTATCAAAATCTATTAATGTCAAATTTCCAATAACCAATGCTTGGCACTTACATCAGCTTTCAATTAGTCATTTCAACTAACAGAGAGAACCCTTTTGATTTTAAAGATGCTATGAAACTCCTGCTGAATAGACACATGCATTTTATAAGTATCAAGCAAAATTGTTATAGATGGTTAACCACAAAATACTATGGCTCTTTTGAAAGCAATAATTTAATGACTTTTCTGCTACTAGATTCCTTGACTTCTCCCAGTAGAATAGTTCAAAATGCAGTTGTTTTTGATGGGTTTAACTTTACTCTGGTACTATTTTTCTTCATTTTCTATTTGTGGAAATATAAATATATTGTCTTCCATTTTCTTACATGGGAAGAATCTGATATAATGAAATGCTCTTGCATAGAATCCAATGTAAGAAAAAAAATTTTATCAAACAATTGGGGTCTGCCTTGAGTTTTAACTGTGGTGCTATTACTAGATTATGCTTCCTAGTGAGATGCATGTGAGCTTTGTTGCCTCCTACTATTTCATTTGAATTTACTGGAACTAATACTATACTTAAGTACATATCTGCACACTTGACAGAGTGAGGATTTTGTTGCTAGCGTGTCTTACCATTAGGACAGGAAAAGAATGGCTGATGCTCTCTGCTGAACCCCAGAGCCTAAGGGAGGACGTGGCTGAAGGAGTTACAAGATTACCTACCTGATGACCAGCCATATTCACAGATACTGACTGGATCCTGGAAGCAGAGAACAGATTGCTTCTGCAGCAAGTTTCCAAGACAAAAATAATGTATCTGTAGCAAGGGATCTAAAACTTTTTTTTGTGAAGTAGCTCTGTGCACACTGAAGACAAAAAAAGGCAAAAATGCTGTTTAGTGGTACAAGTCAAAGGCAGAGTGTTTCCACAGCAAATGGGCAGAGGTAGAAAACATTGCTTGGCATTTTCCAGCTCCATTTCTCCTGCTCCATGAGCCTTAAATGAAGTAAGTTCAGGCAAGGAATGGGTTACTGCACTCCCAGCTGTTCACACAAAAGGACAATTTGTACCTGTTCCCAGTGAATGAAAGTTTGCTTTGTGTAAAAGCAGTTCATCACCCCAGCCTTGGAGTGCAGGGGAGTGATGGAGCAGCAAAGCCCAGGCAAGTTCTGGCTGGAATCAGCGTGCTACCGAGGAAGAGGAAGGCTGAAGGGCAGATCTGCTGCAATCAAGATTCATTACCTTCAATGTGTAAACATGCTGCCACCTGAAGTTTGATGTCATAACAAATGCAAACAGCAGGGACAGTCTGCTAAACACAAGCAAGAGAATGTGTATTTTTCACTTTAATCCTAGCTCTATTGATTTTACTGTATTTGCTTAAAGCTGGAGTGATTTTCCTATCTTCCACTGAGATATTATTCACAAAAAACCTGCACTACACTGACCCTATATAATTACACAGCAGTGTACTCCATGCTTCCTTTGATGTTCTCTTAGATCTACATCTCCTAAACTGTGATTTGTTTCAGACATTGCCATTAGGTTTGTGCCAGGCCCTCAGCTGGGGTAAATGAGTGTATGTCTGTGGGATCTCAGGTGAGCCCCAGAAAGCCATGCCAGTGGAGAGTGTCTGGGCTGTCTTGGAAAAGTCAATTCTCAGGTGACACAGTTATGACAAAGGCATGGACTGTGCCCAGAGCTGAAAAAACACAAGGCTAGGCTAGTATTTCTATATTAAAAATAAAGAAAATAATAGAATTAAACCCAAAGTCACATGATTAAAATAGCAGCTTCTCCTCTTCTCATGTCAGCTGGTGATCCAGCAGTTTAAACACTTGTCCTCCACACAGGGGTCACAAAGAGGGCACATGGGCCATGTGTCTGGGCCAGCACACAGCAGCTGGATAGATGTGGACTTCCTCTACTCCTTGACCCCTCTGATGCTCAGAATACCACCTCCCACCCCCACTTTAATCCTTGAGTCTTTACTTTGGAGCTTATAATAAAACAATAGACAGTAGAAGAAAATCCCTGTGGGAGCAGCAATTGTGGTCCTATTACAAAAGCTTAAATTCCCACCTGCCACTTGACCAGTAAAAAGTTTGGATTCCCCACTCCAGTTCAGATTATGTAAAACTATTCAAATCCTTAGTGACAGTAGTTATGAAGACAGCTGTTGGACTCCCTGACTGGGGGAGGCAGGAGAAAATGCTGTGGAGTCCAGTGAGAGCTGTCTTTCTATTCACCCTTCCTCCAAGAGATCCTTACAATGCCTTTGTTTTCTTTTGGTTTTTTTTTTTTTTTTTTTTTTTTTTTTTTTTTTTTTTTTTTGTGGGTTGTTTGTTTGGTTTTGTTTGTTTGTTTTTGGTTTTTTTGTTTGGTTTTTGTTTGTTTGTTTGTTGGTTGGTTGGGGTTTTTTTGTTCCAGTGGAGAGAAACAGATAATCAAAGAAGTAAAAAATACCCAACCCCAAAGCTCTCAGAAATGCCAGTTAAAAACAGATTGATTCAGAGACAGTTCTCCTCACACTCACACACACTCCACCCCCACCTAGCCAATCCCTTTCGTCTCCCCAACATTTCTGAATCGTGTTGTTTGTCACAGAAAGTGGCAGAAGATGGTGGGGTGAGATGCCATGTGAACCAGCCATTTGTCAAAACCATTCCGTTTGACATGTTTCTGGGAGGAAGATTACATTAGAATTATGCTATCATGTTTTCAGTCAATCAAGTGTAGAGGCACCTCTCTTCAGCTCACTACCCTGCCACTGCCAGTATTACCATTCTTGGGGGTGTTTCAAACTTACCAGGGGGTTGGAATTCAGGAATGCAAAGTGGTTTCCCATGACAGTGGTTCCCGTACATTGGGGAAAGCTAGGGCAAGAATCCCAGCCACTCAAAATCAGAGTGAATTGTGAAAGCCCTGTTAACTTCCCTGTGTTCATTGGGTTCTGAATGCCCATACAATAGTCCTGCCCATGCAGGAGTAATTGGAGAAGCCTCTCTGTTTACACCTCTTTCTTACAAAGACTGGGCTTCTACAGAAGTCAATAAAGAATGTTTTATTACTGGGAGGTGGACCAGCCCGATGAAGTTTTGCTGAATGTGCAATGTTCATTTGACCTATATCACATTTGAGATCAGCTCTAAGAATATAATGGATCAGCATTTGATAAAGCCTCCAGGACACATAACAAAAACATACACCAAACACACTTATTGCACTATGAACCCCAATCTTTTAACCTTCTCTTTAGTTCTGATCAAGAGCTTATTTCTTATCTTTGCTGCATTTGTACAGTTACATTTTTTCATGTGCAAAGCCTGGCCTTTTCTTTCTTTTGTTTGGCAACACAGAGGTGCCACGAAACAGTATCAACAGGAAAACTGGAGACTCTCTTGCTGTCCTGTTGCAGTCAGATCAAACTCAGACCCTTTCTTCCTTGCACCTTCCAGGCTGAGGGGTAGTGCAGGCCTTTGCTGTAGCCCTTGTATTCCCACTCTTCCTGAACCAGGGTGAGGTTTGATTCATGTAACACTTTTGTTATGCCAAAGGAAGGTGCCTGACCCCCTCCCAGCCTAGTCTTCTGAGAGAGTTTGGGTGAACTGCTCACTGCATTGCCCGATGTACAGAGACTGCTAGCTGAGCCCAACTGGCGTTTACATGGCTGAGCAAATAAAGCCACTAGAGTCCAGAGGAGTCACAAACCTCCAAAGTTCATGCCAGGATTTCAATCTGCCACAGAACTGAAAAAAAAAGAATTGTCTTCCTTTAGTGTCTTTAATTCTGCTAGCATCCAGAACATTAGCCAATATGTTCACAGTTGAACATATCTCTATCAAAAGTTATACCTCTGAATGAAACTTTCACAGAACAGGGAAAACAAAAAAATAGTGGCAAAACAGAATTCTGATGTCAAGAGGATTGCTCTGCAAAGTGTTCCACTAAATGAAATAAAGTTATATGATTAATTTTAAACACCAGAATTTTTGCCACTGTATTATAATTTACATCATAATAAATACTTCTTTCTGACTGGTTATTGTCTATGAATTTTGAGGTAGTGGTTGGACAAGCAGAACCCATATACCCCCTAAGAGGAACATAACAGCCCTAATTTAGAGAGACAGTCAGTTTCCTTTGCAGGAGTGAGGAGCATCTAGTGCAAGTTAAGTCAAAATGAGAATGCAGGACACAAAATCCCTCACAGAAATTGTTTTGCTATACTGCACTTATAGCTAATTATTTGGCCATGCAAACAACTCCTAGATGCGGGTTTCAATTATAAATATTTATGCAAATTGCAAAAAAAAGCATTTAGAAAATTTTTATCCTCCTCTGATTTGCCTTGTGGAAACATACACTTTCATTTTTTTCCCTGAGAAACATTACAGTAATATATTTAAAAGCTTCATAGCAGAAAGGGCATGGGAATCACTATCAGGTTCCAGCTCTGCACCACTATTTGCCATCAGAGAATCTGTTCTAATAAGTCTGTAGTAAGTCTGGGGCAATGAGAGAGAAAAGGTAAAGTTTATTTTGAGAAAGGGGTCTTTGAATGGGTAATTCCCTTATGAGTTCAAAGAACCCAAGTTTTTCTCTGCCTCAGAAAGGCTTGGTAGCAGTTTCTGAGTGATGCTGCCAATGGGTGTGTTCTGGATAAACGTTACACGTGTTCTTCCCACACACAGTGGGACACAGTGCCCCCCTGCCACTGACATCAAGATATTGTCCCAGGCAACTGGCATGTCCTGGGATAATGTTCAAACCACATGTTTAACACAGCAAGTATGTTAAATGGAGAGAACTTGGCAGGTTAAGGTCAGTCTACAGAGATAACATTATTATAATAGCCATTTGTCACCAGTGGGAGCAAACATAGGCATGTATCAACTCCTTCTTTCCACAGCATTTGCCAGAACCTGATAGGAAATAAAAATACCAGAACTTTAGGAAGCAAGGTTCTTGCTGCCCTTATTTATTGGCAGTATTATGTTTGATTCCTCAGTATGTCCTGCTATCTGGCCTGTAGCACTAGCATGGTAGCAACAGCTTTAACCAGAGGAACCTCAGGAAAAACCAAATCAGGTATGTAAATTTTCCCATTCAGGCTGCAACAGCATTCAGATCTGGCTGTGTGCATTACCCAGAACACAAAGCTATACAGTTTTAGTCTTTATCAAGTCCTTCATTCTTTCCTCTTGAACTATTGCAGACTTCAACACACTGAGTTCAGAGAAAGTTCAAGCTCGCTACTTACACCAGGAGGGATGAAATCTTTGGTTTGCATTTCACTGGGATCATTGCAGGTTCACAGAGTGGGCAAAAGGCAACAACTAATATTTGTGTCAGCCTGGCACTCAATCCGTGCTGTTCAGCCTCCTTGCTGCACTCCTTGCAGAGCCATGAGGGAAATCATTCACAGACAGAAATGCTTGGTACACCAAAGCTATGCTGCCAAGCTGGTACACCTAAAATGTTATCTGTCCTCTCTTGTCTGCGTTTATTTGCAAAATCCACATTACCTTTTCAACATAGAAGTGTTTTCTTTCCAGGCACAGCTTGGAATGAATACTTTAGGAGGTCAGTATCCATGTCAAATTGTTAACAGTCTTAGTCCAGTGAGTATACAAGGGCAAAACAAAACAAAATTCCAACAAACAAAAATGGGGGAAAGGGACATCACCTTAGGGAAGGAATAATTCTGTTTGGACTTGCAGAACATTATCACAAATTGCTATGAGGAAAAACAGGTTTTTGAAAGTTAGGGAAATTATATACTGTGTATATTCTCAAATCTAGGCTTCAGATCTCACATTTTTAAAAAAGCAAAATATATTGATTTACTTTATTGACTGGTTTGTGGTCTGTGATAAACAATGCATCATATAAAAGCCATCATTCATCACACTGCAGAGTATTCTAGGGGGGCAATAAATAAGAAAATTCTGTGTTTCTTCAGATGGAAATGTTTGAAATAAATGGAAGATGGGAGAATTTTCACTGTATAGTGTGTTTCCAGTATTAAAAAGTGCAACATTTTGTCTTCAAGTCTTCAAGTCCTGCTGAGACAGTGGCTTCAAAAAGAAACTGGCAGTAGAAACAATAACAAAGTAGTGCTGCTGAATTAACACAGTATTTAATGTCAAGATTTAAAATATGTTGTACAATTAAAAGTTATCCCTTTAGCTTTAGCAGATTAGGTGGTGAAGTTTTATCACACCGGTGTAAGAAAGAGCATGTCCCCTTCTGTTTGCTCAGAGAGCAGGATCCAGGAGGGGCATGCAGACCATGGCAGAAGTGAGGGCTGCTCCTGAGAGGGCTGGGGTGATTTTCACCCCACAGATGGTACAGCCCTTGTGTCTGGACTTGCAGGTGTTCCCAGCCTGACAGTGGGAAGGCTTGGCCTTTGCTGGGTACAGACAGTGCTACAGGAGATCAGCCAGCCATACCTTTTGCTCACTCTCATTGCCCCTGACCACTGCAACATGGTTTGCTCTTTGTACTGTGATCATGGCACGGTACAAAGAGCAAACAAAATGTGCCCTGACATTCCTTCATCTCATCCATTCCCTTCAAATCAAATAGGTCTTGTAACTACATTTGGGTGGCAAGTTTGCACAATTGTAGGCTCCCTAGGGCAGAGCCAGTGTGATCTGATTTGTCTGTACAGGACCCAGCAGAATGAGGCCCTAAACCTGATTTGCAGCCTCTAGGCACTACAGTAATATCACTAATTTAATAGAAATGACAATGAGAGGAAGGGACATGCTATTCACAACAGTGACTTCCCATCCACAGATGCTTGGCAGGACTTCAGATTTGCATTTAGGGAGTGCATAGGCTTTGCTGAAATGGCCATTCTTTGTACAAATATGACCCCAGGCAGCAATAAAAAGAAACAGATGCAGATTAACACTAACAAAACACATATCCATTGCACTATACATGTAACCTAATGCATGTGAATAGTCCTACTGGGTTTACATCTGTTACAGACTCACAACCTTGTTGAGGGTGTGTTGAATCTCTCTCACAGCACCAATTCTCTCCAAAAGCAAGGAATTTGGCAACAAAGGGAACAGTCCCACCACAGAAACTGGGGGACACCAGAGGTGAGGAAAGAGGACTAGAGCCACCTTCATTTTACCTAATAAGGTCTCAGAATTTGAGACATCTTATGAAAAGTTGCTATCTCAGCTTCCTCTGCTTCCCAGGGGGAGATTGAGGGGATAGGATGATTCATTCATCCCAATACCTAAGGGACATGCAATAAATCAAGGGTGGTTTGAGCAGAATTGGAGCCTGGATGACCTGCTTGCACTGGTCTACAAATTTTTAGATGATTGCAGCTGGGTAAAAAAAAATCTCAGTGTGGTGGCTGACTGAGTTATACCACCACAGCAATATCAAAAGTGAAGGTAGAGATGAATGAGTACATCTTACGTACATGCCCCTGCTCTCTAGGTCTGCCAGAGCTCAGCCACAGTGGAAAAGGTATTTGTGACCAGTAGATGAGCAGATCACTACAGCAGGCATCTTCTTTTGGTGTCCTGTCTCCTCCCTCCACTGAAACAGACACATACTGACAACTTCAGCCACGTAAGGCTGAAAGCACTTATTGTTCTCATGATCCTAGACACTATCAGAGCTGTGACAACATAATCATTCACCCAGATGAGGTGAGTCCAATCTCCAAGAGTTCTCATAAGAGCTATGGACTAAGATGGCCCTATGCATTTTGGAGAAGGGATTCAAAATTGGAGAGAAGGCCAGCCAAAGGGCCTGCAAAACATAGTCCAAATTCATTTGAGCTCCAAATTGATCAAATTTGATTTAAAAATGCTGCAAATAAATCCTTCCTTAAAAGAGAGAGAGAGAGAAAAGAAAATAAAACTGTTGTAGGTAGAGTGTGTGTTTGCCTTTGTACCTATGGCTTTCTGTAGGAAGTGTCAGAATGTCGCTGCTTCCTCCTGTTTTTAAGCTGCCCTCTTGTGTCCTGTTATCAGGTGTTTTTGACTTGCATGAATTCACACCACCATTTGCCTGCATCCTCTTGGCATGTACAGAAACTGAGTCAATGACCTTCCACACCACCTCCACTGTGTCTCTCAAAGGATCTATTATGTGGCTCACTGGAAGAGAACAAGAATGGTTCTGTTTCAGTCAGCATGACTCTTACAGTATAAACACTGAAAAAAACCCTGCTCCACATAGCTAGCCTCATTTTGTACTAGTCAGGAAAGGTCAAGGCAAAATTGGAGTCAGGAAAAAATTGGTCAGTGTTTGGAATCAGTCTCACTTGAGCTTGACTTCCTGTTCTGAAATAAAACCAACCACAGTGCCTCACATTACCTGAATATGAAGTTTAGAGAATGTTGCTATACATGCCATGCAAACACATTTTACACACAGTAATTCTTTGAGTGCCTTAAGAAACTCCAAGCATAAGTATGGAGACTCAGCAGTTACCAAGAACCAGAAAAAATGCAAAGTCTAGGGTTTGTATTTTTTCCATCTCTATTTATACTATAGAGTTGATTTATTAAGAAATTTACCTCTAAAATTAGTGGCAAATCCTTCTAGAAATACATCCAGGCCTACAGAAGAAACAACAATTGCAGCTTCTCACTTAGTACCCAGGCCCACTGTTGTGCATTCAAGAGCAATTCAGACAAGCCTGAATTTCAAACTGGAAAAAGTCAAACAAAGATTTGATCTTTTGTTATTTTGCTAATCAGGCTAGGAAAATGAAAACACAATGTACCTACTTTATTTACACTAAAATAATTAAAATATCAGTCTGTCGAGAGAATAATTAGATGCATTATTGATTAAATAGCAGAAGAAGATGACAGTTGTTAGCTGTCTGTTTTAATGGAATATCTGTCAAAGTTAGAAATTTGATCTCCCCATTCCTTTCAGCCCCCTTCTTCCATCTGGCTGCAAATCCTTATGGACAAACTAAATAACAACAGGAGACAAGGAAATAACCTCTAAGCTTTATGGATTTGAGGGTCCAGGGGGGCATGAGAAAGCACTTCACATTAATGCTCCAGCACTATAGGTGTTTAATGGATACCCAGTAGTATCCCAGGGAGGAGACCTTCCTCAGTAGCATTAACTGGCGATGATTTTCTTGCTCTGTGTTATTCCAGTCTTGGTACTTTCTGTAAGATGTCTGCATTCCCATCCTGCCTGCCCTAAACACAGAGCTTTCTGAAAGACTAGAGAAAGGACAATTTAGGGTTTGGGGTTTGGGTGGCTTCTTTCCCTTTCTACAGGAACTCACTCTACTCTCTTTTCTCCTAGATAATTTCTGAGGTGGAAAAAATAATCTCTGCTCACCTACAGATATGACCTTCTCAAATTTCTTCTGAATATAAATTCTTTAGCACACATTAAAAGGCAGTTTTCTGAAACAGTAACATGCTTTTTTCTGCCTGAAACAAAGGGTCATCATGACTCACATCTTTTCAGGATGGTGAAGGTGTAAAATCTGTCAGAAATAGAATGCACTACAAGTTCCACGCATCAACCATTGACCTCTTCATCAGTGCTCTGTAAGAAGTGTTGTCCTCCTCTTCATAAGAGCTCAGATGATGCAGACAGCAAGAAGACTTGAAAAAATGAGCCATTTTATTCCATCAAATACCTTTGATACTCCCTGATTCGTAGCCATACTAATTTTTGTCTTCAATTTCCTCAATTCCCCATCATTCTTGAATTCCTCTTTCCAGATACCCAAATTATGATTCTAGATCTATTTCCCCCAACAACTCTGCACATATGTCAGTACAACTGATGTCTCTCCCACTCTCTGCCATATGCTTTCTACTCCTTGTTGTCAGCCTCCTAAAGCTGTTCATCTTGTTTTCTCACCAGCATTTTCTCTGCACAGTTGGGTCACTGCTCAGAGCTTTGCCATACCCGGCAGGGCAGACAGAGCTGCTGTAGTAACACATTCCTGCGTATGAGCGTGTCATTGCCTGTGAATGAGCTGTTACTCTAGAGCACCTGGGAATATGGTGGGGACAGAGCTAAAAAGTCCAGAAGCCAATGTCTGTCTCAGGAGAGAAGAAAAAAAAAAAAAAAAAGCCTTTCCAGTCAGATCCAATCCCAGGTCTTTCCTGCCAGCTTGAGCTGCTCTGCCTCTCTATGACTGGGCATGGCACTCTCACAGCCTGGCTCGGCCCCAAGAATCATAGAGCCATAAAATAATTTGAGCTAGAAGGGACCTCTGAAGTCACCTAATCCAACTCCCCTGTAATGAGCAAGGACATCTTCAACTAAACCAGATTGTTCAAAGCCCCATCCACTTTGGCCTTGAACACTTCCAGGGATGAGGCAACCACAACTTGTCTGAGCAACCTATTCCAATGTTTTGCCTGGATAAGAAATTCTTTCCTATGTCTACTCTTAATATACCTGTTTTTAGTTTTAAACCATTACTTGTTGTCCTATCCCTACAGGCCCTGCTAAAAATTCTGTTCCCACCAACACGAAGGGAATGACATTCAGCATGACAGTGGCCTTGAAGGGGAAATGTCTGAAAAGTTGCTCTTCTGCCTTGCTTAACCTTAACGTCTGGTGTTCTGAGTCACAGATTAAATGAAAGAGCAAACTCTGGGACTTCCTGGTAGAACTGCTGCCTCAGTTCCTGTACCTCACCCACTTACAACACCAAGCACAGACTGTTTGCACGTCGCAAATGACGGAGACCATTCAAAGGGAGGGCAGCTCACAGAGCGAGGCCAGCAGAAGCCTCACAGCTGGTTCATTTGCTCTGGGCATTGTATATACAGTGACAAAGCTTATAGTGTTCCTATGCTGAGGTATCAGTGATGAGTATGACACCTGCTAGACAACCAACAGTGGTGCTCTGCTTCTCCTCAGTACTGGCAATACTTCCCAGCTCTGTCAAGAGCTCAGGCAAGCCAGTGCTGATCTGTGTTGACTGCCATGGGGTGTGAGAATTAGAAGCAAAGGATGGTCATTGTAGTCTTTTACTATTGACCTAGAATCAGCTTGCCAACCTTTAATTATTAGCCCAATATAAACCAAGGAGGACCATGAAGATGACTGAGGGGTGGAGCAGCTCTCCTGTGAAAACAGGCTGAGAGAATTGGGATTGTTCTACCTACAGAAGAGAAGACACCAGGGAGAATTCACAGCCACCTTACAGCCCCTAAAAGGAGCCTAAAAATGTGCTGGAAAGGGACTTCTCACAAGGCCATATAGGGACAGGACAAGGGGGCAGGTTTAGATTAGATATAAGGAAGAAATTCTTTACTGTGAGGGTGGTGAGGCACTGGAACAGGTTTCCCAGGGAAGTCGTGTGTCTCTGGATGTGTTCAAGTCCAGGTTGGATGGGGCTTTGAACAACCAGGTCTGGCAGAAGGTATCCCTGTCCATGGCAGGGGAGTTGGAATGAGATAATCTTTAAGGTCCCTTCCAACCCAAACTACTCTGTGATTCTCTGATTCTATGGCTGTGATCTGAAAAAGTGGTGGGTTGCTAAGAAGCAGCAGCTATGAGAAAGATAGAGAGAGTGTCAAAGGACAGCTTGGCACAATGTATAGCATGGAACATAGCTTATTTCCCTGTTTTCTTGGTCTGCTTTCTCACAAATAAATTCTAGAAACTTGCGCTAAGGCAAATACCTCCAGCTCCAGGAGGATAACTTTCTGAGCTCTGCACAAGAGTTCATTATTCAATAGGTGAGAAAAATGGGGAAAAAACCACAACCACAAAACACTCTCAGCAATTAAATGCTACTTCTAAGAAGAGCTACACCATTTTTAGAAATTAAAAACAAGTAGGACAAACCAAATATTTCTGCCTATTTTATAAGGGATTTTTAAAAATTTATCCTAGAGCACTCTAACACAGACTACTAAATATATGCCAAAACAATGGCTTTAAACAGAGAAAAGCGAATTCATTAAATTTCTTAACAATGCAAAATAGAAAACTTCCTAGTGATTTTTTATCAGGAGCTTTGCTTTTATTGCTTCTTTTAATATAAGCTGCTGAACTGTTTTAACAATCTAGCTCACAATTTTTAAGGAGTTTAGTTCACGAACTCACGTACAATTGTTCCAATAATGTAACGTTTGACTTCATAATATAACCTAAAGTCATTAACTCTTCACTTCCTCTTTTTAATCTGTCTTTTTCTAAAGCAATGCAGATATGCAAGCATTTCTGTGTTCTTCCTAACAAGCAGTTCTACCTAACAACCATATTTAAAATCTTTCTTCATCATGTCCATATTAGCATATTATAATTACTTTGGAAATATCTTGACAACAGTAGATACTGTATTGTACTCCTAAAACATATGATAAAAAAGCAATCTCATTGGCCAGAAAAATGTTTTTAAAAATGTAAATTCTTTCTCAGTATAGAGAAGAAATATGATGAAAAGGACATGGCTGGCAGAGAGAATTTGGATCAGGGAATCCAGATTTATCTCTAAACCATAAGTATATATACAGTCAGTAGAGTCTAGTGGACAAATAAGCGTCAAGTAGTATTTCCTTGTAAAGGCTACTGTAACTCATAAATCTGTGTGCTTTAAAACACACAAAACCTTATAGCATATTTAAAAGAAGATTTAAGACATTCTCTGTCTTGTTCTTTAAAGTTTTGGTGCAGAAGTATATATATATATATATATATATATATATATATATATGTATGTATACAATTCTGTTTTCAAATACTGCTGAGAAATGCCATTCAAAGAATTTTTTAAACTTTAAGTAGAATAAACTAAATCCAAGGTACTGTACCTAAGTTTTTTTCTAAGGAGAGTAGATACACTGTGTCTTTGGCATTTAGCAAAAGGCATTTGGCATCCTTGTGTTCAAGGATGGTAAACCTCTTGTTTATGATGCAAAGAATTAGGCTGATTTGTCCAGCACAAACAAAAAACTTCAAGTTCAGCAAAGTTCTTCTGCAGCAAAAAGCAAGGAACATGAGAATTGAAGAAAGCACTCCAGTCATTCATAAAGGAGTCTGTGCTCAAATCCCTGTCATTCCCTTGTGCACAGGCAGTATTTGCAGATTCAGCCATATTCAGTCATGAACTCCACTTAGTCTGGATATCAGCGACACAAGGCAGAGGATAATTGTGATAGGCTAATGAGTCTGGTATCCACTGAAATGGATTACTTCAAATATAGTGAGATGGGCTCCAAAAGCCCAGTCTGGCATTTAGACCCTGGTATTTAAGTCTGCTGGCATCTGCTGATCCTCTAGGAGAATCCTAATAGTCGAGCAGTTGCTCATTTCCGTGGCTGCCACATGTCCTAGGACATCCAAGGCATCCCCACAATGTATGGCAGATGTGCAGGTGTGGCACAGATTCTGCAGGAAATGCATCCCTGTCTGAAGCCTCATGGGGTTATCCCAGGGCCCCTCCAATGTTTTAGATGCTTGTGTGGGCAGGCAACTTGATCAAGTTTGCAGGCAGTAGATCCACTAAAGCTAAAGAACTGCTCAGGACACAGGCTGGGGGGTTCAGTGCCACTGTGTGAGACCATAACTTTCTAGGCCTGCAGCTGAAGGGTGTGTGGGTTTCCCTGCTACATTTCCAAAAACTCCAAAACTATGGTCAGATATCCCAAATAAGCCTTATATCTATATCAGGCTGTGAACAATCACTTCCTAGACTTTTCTAGCTACATTAAGGCAATTTCTATTGACTGTAGAGGAAGCCTATATGCCTACTATGCATGCAGACCTTTTCTCCTAGACAGCAAATTTTTGATTCTGAGTTGAATCCCATTTTCTAAAATGGGCAAGGAAGAGACACAGCAATCAAACCCTTTCATTGTCAACAACTCAATATTGTTAATACCTGAGAAAACACAGACTATTAAAATATCATCCAGAGAGAGAAAAGTGTAAGGTAAGAAGCTGGCAGCAATGTATCCCAGGATTTTGGATTAGATATAAGAGTGAGGCAGAGTTACATAGCTGAGGAGTAGAACACCTCCTGACACCCGGGCTCACTGAGGCTGTGAACCTATATTTTTTACTACTGGAATACAGCCCTAAGAATCAAGCTATCACATGTGCCCTTCTTTTTCCTTCCTCCCATGGTCACTGCTCTTTGTAGGATGTGTTAAATGTTTACTCATCCTAAAAGTAAGAGAAGGATTACATTTAACAGTGTCTGGGACACTCAACAAGTGGAAGACCTCAGCTCCAGTTCCTGAGCTGTATCAAGAGGAAAACAACTTTGAACTTAACTCAGAAGACAGAGAGCAGACACTTTTGTTTTGATTTTTTTAATGTATATCAAATTTATCAATAACAAAAATCAGTGTGACTGAAACTGCAGACAAGGGATTATATGACTTATTTATCCTTACTTTGACTTGTTGTTTTTTCAAATGTATTTGGTCTAACCCAGTTACCATGAAAAAGTAATGAAAGTAAATTAGAAGAAAACTCAAGTAAAATTTTCTACTGCCTGCTGAAAACCAGGAGTTCTATATCCTAGAGAGAACTCCCATACAAAAGCTCAATTCACATAAGTATAAAATATATTTTTAAAAGTTCCTTTTAAGCTAGCAGGAAGGTGGTTTCATCAGTCTGGGGTTTTCTGAGAAAACAGTGGAAGCATCCATTTTTCAGGACAACCACATGATTTATTTATGATTAATCTGGCAACCATATTTTCTTTTAAAGATAAGATCCTATTCAAGTTAGTGGGAAGGTTTATCTGCATGAGTTATCAATACAATACCTATAGGCAGTTATTTCTTTTTCTATGCATATATAGAGCAGCAAAGCTATAGTAAGTAATTTGTAAAGCAAGTGAAGAGATATGGCTTTTGTGTGAAAGACCAGTGTCTACTTTAAGACTTCACACACTAAATTATACGTTGTCCACAAACATGAGTTATTCTCAGACAGGTCAGAGCCTTCCACCAGAAAACCATCCTTACCATTGCTATATTCAGCACATGCCAAGAGGAACACGCCTGGCTTTCAGATGGAACTATTGAAATACACTGCACAGATGCTGAAAATCTTCAGAAGGAATTATTAGAAAGCACTGCAAAAGAGATGATTTCAGCATCACCAAAAACTTAGTTCTCATCTCTTTGTTCTACTGGCTGAATTATGAGTATTCAGCACAGACATGTAATTTGTAGAGAAAAAGAGTAAAGATGTAGATCAAGTGCTGGGTAGAAATCTCAGGAACAGATCTAAAATGAATATGTCCTGATGTTACAGTAATATTGACAAAAATGCACTCTGCTATATTTGTAATAAATGTTTCCAACACTTGCTTTGTCAGATACTGAAAAGAAATTAAAAAGCAAATACTGTGCAACTTGCAGACTACTTGACAGCAGATAGGAATTTCTTGGGTTTTTTGGTTGGATGATGAGTGAATCTTTAGAAAAAGTATGACTGGTCATGGTTCCCAAAAATGAACAAGAAACATTGCTAAAATCCAGGGTTCTATGCTAAAAAACCCTGAGCTCTCTCACCGAGTCCCATGAGGAGTTAGGTGTAATTTTCCTGGACATCATTGGATTGTTCTTGAACTTCATTAGTTCCTGATGAATATATGCATATTGGTGTATGAGAAGATGTCAAGAGTCATTACATAGCATTCTTGTAGATGACATTGCTCATTACCCTGACTTGCTGATGAGGGCTTGTAGCACTGTTTGTAAGGGCTTTGTTCCCAGTTTTACCCTACTACAATACAAGTAATTTCTTTAACTAGAATCATGTTTCTTTAATTCAACTTAATTGTGATGACGATTGCTGCCATGATCCACAGAGCTGTGCAAAGTTGAGAATACTGACTACAGTTTTGGTTTTCACCAGAGTCCAGATGAAGTGGGGGCTTTTTACTGCAGAAAGGGAAGAAAAATAAAGAAATCCAGCCTTTGAAATAAGAAACATTCAACATTTCAAGGTCAAGCGTATAAGATGTAAGCCAGTGAAGGTTCTGCTTTTCATGTCTGTGGGCCCCTGTTATGAAATTACTGCTTTGCATTTGCCTTCTCCTTTTGCTCTCTTCCCCTCAATGCTTTGGTTGAAAGCAGGAAGTAGAGTAGTGGGTGGAAGCTCACATACACACAGAAAAAATAACATTTTCCATGGTCAGAGGAGGCTGGGGTTTTCACAGAGGACAGAAAAATGTTTAATTTAAAATGCAGTGAATCCAAAACTGGTTGTGCCCACCTCTAGGTGTAACCAAAACAGAGCAGGCACATTAAGTTCAGTTCCACAGAAAACACAGACCAAGCACAAAATGGAAAAGGTCAACACAGGATGGTGAGGGCTTCAAGACAAGCAGAGAGAAAATTCCCCAGGAAAGCATTAGTGTGAACATAAGCCAGCTGTGTTATTTAATGATGGGAGGCAGGTTCTCTGTGGCTTTTTATGTGTTCTTGTAACATCCGAGCATTCCACTTGGGCAATATTCACAGTTTGCAGAATCACTCATAAGTCTGCATATTTTCACAGAAAAGCCATTAAAGCAACATGGTTCTCACTCTGCAATAAGCATGCCTGTTCTTTGTTTCTTGTTTTCTTGCACTGTACATCTCTGTTGCAGTTTCGTGTTCTTTTAATTTTGATAGATTCTGATTAATTACGAAACTTAAGAAACACAGCTGGAACTGAGATTTAACACTTTCTGATACCTCAAATCCCCTTGATGCTCAACAGGCATGCAAAAACTTCTACAAGTCATCTTCTGTGTAAAAATACTGCCCAGCAGCCCACAGATACTGTCCAGACTGCTTCCTTCTCTCTCTTCCATTTACAACATTTAGCATAGACCAGAAACTAGGAAATCCCCCAGCTAGGATTGTCCTCTCCAAAGAAAACCCACTGGTTCTGATGGCATTGCCTCCAGCTACCTTCCACCTTCCTTTCCCTGCCTCATGATGAAAAGGTTCAGCTGTATGCTGATAAAAGGTGAGAACATGGAGAAATCCTGTAAATTGGGAATGCTGGGCCTTCAGCTGCAGTGAATTAGTGCACAGGCTTCCTTCAGTCATGATCTGTCTGCTCACCAGCCATGAGCCTGTGGTCCTACAGCTCACTTTGTGGTGTTCAGGCAGACAGAAAGGGTGTAACCTGTCCTAGTTTAAGCTCAGCTGTGAATATGGCACTGTGTGTTTCCACACCAGGTGTATATCATGGTAATCATAGCTTCAGTAGAAAAAAAACACAGTGAGGCTACAAACCTGCTTTCTTTTACAATCTCTTGTTTTCAGGTGCTTGTATCTGTAACACCTGCACATGAGGTTGAGTTTTTCCAGACAAAGTAATTGTTCTGAAGGTAAGCAATTATTTTCAAAAGTAGGCACAAAAGCATTGCAGAACTATTATCTGAGAGGTGAGAGGAGTTGCAAACACCTCTTTCTGACAATAAAAAATTATCTGCTCTCCCATTGACCCATTCTATATCTGAGCTGACTGATTTTTGGCACTCAGCATGTTCAGCTTATACATACTTAAGCTAAAATGTACCACAGGAAGGCTAAGGTACGCTTTGAAAAGAAGTATTTATGGGCTGTGCTCAGGCAACAAGATCATAGATACCAAGGGAAGAGCTCTGATAAAGCAGCAGGCAGGGTGCTCTGATAAGAGTGCTTGAGCTGTGGTGTATTTAACTGGCTGGGATGGATTTAACTTTCCCCACAGCAGCCCTCACAGTGCTGTGCTGTGTGCTGATGCCACAAATGGGTTGATAACTCAGTGGCACAGCACCAAGGCTATCTCCCCAACACTCCCCTCTCACCAGTAGGCCGGGTGTGGTCAAAATTTTGGGAGTAAACACAGCCAGGACAAGTGACCCAGGCTGAGTGAAGGAGGATTCCATATGGCAGCTGCTCAGCAATAAAAGCCGAGGGAAAGGCAGGAGGTCAGGGCATTCATTATTGCTATATGTACTGAAGTTCTGCTTCCCAAAAAGTGGGAAGCAGAAAATAAATCTTTTTCTTTGCTTCCATTTGTGACCTTTGCCTTTGGTTTATTAAATTTCTTTTCTGTGGGAAAACACTGCAAATATTTCCATCTTATTTTCTTATCCCAGCTGTACTGCTGAGGAGGAAAGATATAGAGTGTCTTTGTGGGCCCCTAATTATCTACAATACCATTTCAGTCCCTCCCTACTCCTATGTTATTTCTTTCCCAAAGAGACATCACCTAGGGGAAAAGTACTCTGATTAGTAAGTTCTCCCAACTTCACAGGTACAGGGATTGTATTTCCAGCTGAAAGCCTGAGTTACTAGGGAGGCTGGAATTAAAACGTGTTTCAGCCTGTAAATCACAGGACTATGTGCCATGGGCCAAGCTTTGTTTTGATTTGGTACAGCTTAAAGAGATTCCTATCGGAGTGCCCCACATAAGCATGCAAAAAAAAGATCACATTTCTAACCCCACAGCAGGGAGCAGATGTTATTTTCCATGATTCACTTTAAAAGTCAACAGAAGTGTTACAAAATGTTCAGTTCTGTTCAAAAATACCTACTAGCTATACATTAAGCAACCCTCCAAATACATGATAACTTCTGGGAACGTCAGCCAAAGAGTGTACAGGCTGGTTGGTATCTTGCCTTTGAGTCAAAAATAGCCAGTGTGGTTGTTGAGCAAGGCCACGAGAGCCGTTCAGCCCCTGTGGTCGGCACCCGCTGCGTGCTGCTGAGTCTGCAGTTTTGCGGGAATGCAAATATCAACAGACTAAACAGAGTCCATTTCTGTAACTAAGCACTGCAGGATACACTCAAGACTGATTTATTAGAAACTTCATCAGCAGCCGAGTTAGGATTTCCCCACTACAGTCTTTTGAAGTGCAAATGTGAGCAAAATTACACCATATTGCAAAACCAATATGTTTTACCCAAAGCTTTGCATATGATTTTGATTTTCAAATGCACAAGTCTGAACACATTCTTTGGAATGTTTGTTTGGTTTTTTTCCAGCTGGAGATACACTCAGATCTAAGTACATCAAAAGATAAAGTAGCTCCACTAAAGCTTCTCCAGGGAAAAGACATAGCAATCCCAACTATTGAAAGAAACTGGCAAATTACATGAGATGAGGTGTATTTGGCAGCAGCAAAGTACATTTCTGGCCCTCTGTCACATCTCTGTATCTCACAGTCATTGCTGAACTTTATTATTACAACAATCTCATGAAGAATGGCCTATTTTTCTAGCACAGTATGTATCGTTTGTGTATTGGAACTGATAAAAAGATCTCAAAATAAGTTTTGGGGATGATGAAGGAAATCAACATCTTTCTTTGGTTAATTCCATGAACACAAAAGAACAGAATCTGTTCAATTACTTATTGGGAACTATTAGCCACTGTAGCTAGATAGCTGTAAAAATACCAAAAATATTACGTCTGGTCAGGAGTCACCACAAGATCATCTTTTTACCATCTCCAACCTTTGCTTTCTTGAGCCTCTGAAAATAACCAGAAGATCTTTTTTTAACCAGATATAGAGTAAAAATGGGGGGTTTTTTTCTGTAATTTAGCTATAGCTATCTATAAAATTATTTTAAATGAAACTATATACTGTAGGTATATGTCATTTCTATTGTAATCTTTCAACGTTTCTGCAGGATGTTATTATGATTCCATTCTATTTTTATATTTCCACAGAAGCCCAAATACCAAACACTGGCATTTCCATAAAATGTACATTCCTGACATTCATTACCACAACATCATCTCATCCAAGCAGCAGTCAAGTGATTAATATCTTTCCTTTCAGTTCCTCACACCGCTGCTGCCTGTTCCAGATTTCTTTACCACCTAAGCTTATTTCATTAGGTTCTCAAATTAATGGGTACCCTGATAAGTGTTTTCTGCAAGTGAAAATCTAAGCACAGTATGCCTTCCCATGTGCTCTTAAACATGAACTTTGGAGAGTTTGAGGGGTGGCAGGGAAGGGATGAAAGTCAGGAGGGAGATGAGAGGGGGGTCTCTGGATGCTGGTGGTAGAGCTGGTGGTGCTGTCAGTCCTGCTCGTGGGACCTACACACACAGCAGCCATGTACCATTGCCTAGTCAGCTTGTGTGATTTAGTTTACTAAGTAAAACTGCCAGACAAGATTTGTTTGGGAGAAGGGGGTTCTGCCAGCATTTAGAGGATAGTTCTGTCCTCACTGAACCACAAATAGTACCATCCAAGGACGATGCTGACAAAATATGATACACAGGAAATAAAAAACTGAATGCTTCAAGTATTTTAATTTGAGGCTGAGACAAGTTTCAGGAGTATGAATCGACATTTAGTCAAGAAGGGAGCAGGAAGCAAAAAGAAAGCAGTGGTTAAAACAAAAATGTCAATCTAAAATTGCTGTAAGTTGATGTTTTTAAGGTGTTGGAGTTGTTGGTTTTTTTCATTTTTAAAAGCTAAACATGAAAGTTCTTCTTCAAACAGCCAGCCATCTGGCTCTTCCTGGATTTTAATGCAGCTCCTGAAATCTGATCTGAATTAATATAGGCAATAGTGTTCTTTGAAGTTAGCAAGCACATAAACACAAAAGCTTTATCAGTAGGGCCATTCATACAGCAGTAAGTGATTGTAAACTTATCCAGCCACAGCCTGTCCCAGAACAAAAACCATTCCCAACAAAGCATCTAATTTTGAGGATGGGATCCCACTCTCTGAGCACACACGGTCTCCAGTTACACATGTGATGTGGGGGGCACTAAATAGGAACAAGAGTGGAATTGACCCTGTGAACTCTAGGACAAGCTGCAGGGTTGTTACGCAGGCATCTGCGGCCTCAGCAGCTCGGCGATTATATAGCAACAACAGCGTGCTGAAGCTTTAAAAAGATCTGAAAACAAAGTTCTTCTTGTGTTGTTCAATAGCTACACAGTGTCAAAGAGGCTGTCAGGGTCTCCTTCACAGGACAAACTGATCTGCAGTCTTTAATTTTATCCCTCTGCCCAGCACAACATAGCAACAGACTCTTCTAGCTCTCTCTTGTGAGACACGTCCTACCCACAGCTTCCTTCCTACAGTCCAGATTAGCAACAATTTCTGTCAACATCAGCATAGTTCAGAAGGTGTGTTTAATAATATAGAGTAATACTGAGGAACACAGAGCAATATAGAACACTATGAAGGGTCTGATTAATCTCTGGGGGATACTATACCATCAGAAAACCCTGCAGGTTTCCCTTTCTCAAACATCTGCAGGACGTTGTTAGGCAGTAAGACTTCTCTCAGCTCCACTTTCCTGATCTTCCAGTTTCCATTTAGCCTGTCAGGATTGTCACCTGCCAGAGATATTCTCAGATGAAGTAATCAGCTCAACATCCTTATTTCCATCACCATCTCTTCTCTTCCAGCTATACCTCCACCTCTGGACATGTTGCATTGTGAAGAACAGTCACAACTTCCTTAAACAACAAAGCAAATTAGATATCCCCATCTGAGAGCAATATTTTCTATCATGGTCAGGCAGGGCCCAATTTACATGAAACTGTGGCATCTCCAGGATCACATGTTGGATTTTCATACAACTTTTTCTGTATAATTGCATTTTCCCAGCAATTACAATTTAAGTTTCTAACATGGCAGGCATTCTTATCTTTAGCTTTGTCCTAAAAAATTGTCAGCAGGTAACAGTTCATGATTTATTACTATTGTTCTCCAGTTTTGCTGTTCCCATCTCATATCACAGTCTAATTCAGGAATCTCTTTCTATGAGGCACTTTATTGTTTTGATAATGTTTCAACTGCTTGATGGTTGGAATAGGTATTAGGAGTTACAGATCTAAATCTGTATTTTCTTCCAAATTATCTAAACTCAATCTCACATCATACATTAACTTTTCCTGAAAATTCTGTCTAGCTATTTAAATTTGAATATGCATGGCAATGACTCCTCTTACTGGGAAACTGGTAACAGTTTAGAACAACTCCAACACTCATGTTACCTCTAGCTAACAAATAAATTGGTAAGATTTTTATTTCAATAGACCAATGTTCCTCTGCCAAAAAAAAAGGAGGCTCCTTTGAATTGTTTGAACTATATTTCTGTCATAGAAAGCATATAAATTGTTTCCAGGCTCTCTCTGTAATTTTGAAACTGATATGAAATATTTCCAAACTTGCACATGGCTTTTTCCTATTATTATATTATTTTCATATGACAAGCTAGCATATTTTTCTGTCTCATATTTTCTTCTGTGCAAGGTTGTCCTGCTTCCAGCCGGGGCAGGGTTGGATGTTGCAGAAGATGGGAAGGGACATGGATAGCACCTGGATGTTATTCCATACCACTTCACATCTTTTCTGGGAGTGAGCAAAGGGGTCTCCTCCAGGTCTAGCATGGTGCAGCGTGGTGGAGGGAGTGGTTGGGTTTTGTCTTCAGTCCAGGGGGTTCCATGTGAATAGTTTGCCTCTTTCTTGTACCCTCTGCCATTCGCATTCTTGTTCTCACTGTTCATTTTCTTCTCTCATTGTTGTTTCCAGTAAGTTGTTCTTATCTCAACCCTTGATCTTCACTTTTTCTGCCTCCAGTTCTCCTTTCCATCCTGCCCCAAGGAAAAGCGGAGAGGGAAGAGGGAGCAAGCAAGCAGCACACTGATTTGGAGAGTCTCAGTGGGAGCACTAAATTGAGGAGTAGCATTCCTAAACCACAACAAAGATGGGCAAAATGAAAGCCACGACTGAGGTTAATGTGTCTGCTCCCAGCAACAAGACTCCACAGAGGTCCTATGCCAGCCTTGAGGTGCACTGAGAGAGGCAGGAGGTACAGCTGTCTACCAGCCCCAGGCTCATAGCCCAGTGGCAGCAGCTGTCACCCACCTTTTTCACAAAAACTCCTGTGACATAATACACTTCTACTCAGGGCCTGGGTCCTGGCTCGTTTTTCACGTTCACTAACATTACAGGGAGCCAGACTCCAAACTGTGGATTTGGATTGAGACAGAGTCCTCTGTCTGAGGATGCAAGACTGTTTACAGTATTTCTGAATCTGACAGCTCAAATGTTGTACAAATGCAGACAGTATTTCTCAGATGTTGGCCCTCTGGGTCCTGGAATGTATCCCGAACCATGGCTGTGGGGCATTCAGCATGAGAAGGGTCTCTACATCAGATGAGGATTCAGGAAAGTGCCGTAACAAACACAGAAACAGATAGTGATCATGGTGCATTAAGGCATTTTCCTCACCACTATGAGAAACAGTGATGTCAAAAATCAATTTTATAAGATTGGAAACAGTAGAGTTGCCCATGGAGCTGGCTGAGATGTCAAGATGCAAGGGGCGGGGAGGAAGGAGCAATTGTCACTTCTGTTCCCAGTTAGGCAGAGGATTTTGCATTCATCTGTCCCCCTGGTCATTTATAAAGATTTTGTGTAAACAGAACCAACAGATTTGTGGTTAACATCCACCAAATATGCTTTCTTCCTATTCTGCATTTGCTATAAAGATGTATATGCTCCCCTCAGCAATTCATGTGACTGAGAAACAGAAGCTATTTATTTGATATGTAAAATTTCCAAAGAAGTCATCAGGCCCAGGCACAGTCCTAGCCAATAGTATATGATAAATTCTTCTCTTCTTCCATGAAAGCCTTTTAAAGGTGTGTGAATTTCCAAAGGCATGGCCAATGCTCAGTCACTCCAGTAGATCCCCAGAGAATGCCATACACAAAACACTTGCTGGACACAGCATGTTGACAAACAATCAGATAGCTACTACTGTTTCATCTGCTTTGTGTTTTCTTCCAGTGAGCATTTGTGGGGAGTGGGCATACATACACATTTGCATATATGGGCATTTAGGGGCTACTGTGAGCAGGGGGACAGAGGGAGCTGCTTTTGCATGGGCTGATGAGATGTCCATGCCAGGAGCATCTCCCCAGAGCAGCAGGGAGAAGTTAGAGAGCCTCTGCCTCGGGCACTCATCCTGGGACCAGAGCATGCCTCAAATGGGGCCAGACTTGTGGGGAGGTTTCCTGTTTTGTAAACTCTGATTTTTGTTTCCTGTGGTTCACAGACCAGCAGTGCCCAGGACCAGGATTGTCTCAGAGAAGGCAAGCCCATGTGCAATCCACCAGCAATTAATTCAGAGGTGGATTGACATCAAATACAAACACCACCATTTCTTACCACATATTTTTATGGTCTCAACAACATCAGTTCTTATGCATGTGAGCAAAGCAAGTCTCAGCAGTCTAGCCTGAAATTGCTTACCAAGGAGGGTGCCTCAGTATTGCATTTGGGGGATGTGTATTTCAGGATTTACCTTTTGAGGATGCCCTTGCTCTGGCACCAGACCCACTTGCACAGACCACCCAGGCCATGCAGGAGGGTTTGGGGGTAGCAGTGGAGCAAAGCAGGATCTAACACATCTTCCTTACCTAAAAGAGATGAGTGTTACACCCACACCAAAACAGCTGGTGGGCTGCTTGGGTCTTTGTAGTCATGCTCCTCTTGCAAACACTGTTTTCTCTAGAAGGGGGATACCACTAAATCAATCATGCAACAATGTCAGGGACCTGTCATCATCTCTTCCTGAAGAGCTGATTGGAAGGTACAAGTCACGATCCCTTTCACTAGGGTTCAGAGGTGAGGGCTAAGGAAAGGCAAAGTCAGTCATGCCATAAACCAGTGCAAATCTATCAGGTGGTAAAGAACATGAGGAAAATTTGGCCAGACCTTCCAACCTGAAGTCAAAGCACAAGTATATACACTAATCTCAAAATGAAAATGCCTCAGATACTTATGTAAAGGCTACTATAGCTGCTACAGACATAAGGTCATAAGATTTTGATTGACATATTTAGGGATTGATCATTATATGCTTTGTAAACAACCTACAATCGTGTCTTAAAATTCAGTCAAGTCTGCAGGCCCACGAATTTGTTTATAGTTTTTAAATGGTCCTCTGAAAAATCAGTGCTGATGAATGCTGTGATTCTTGTGACTGAAACAGAAGCAAGGCATTTCAAAGATTTTAGGAATGCCTTAATGTTGCCAGTATGCCATGTAGCTTCATTTTCGGAGACAATATTGATCTTTCAGTCTGTACTTATGGCACTAAAAATGGAATTTATATACAATGGAAAGGCTTTGCTGTTCATTTCACCTCTGGCAAAAAACCTAGTCAGCAGTATTTCTGGAAAGTCCTGACCAAATTATTGCCACTATTAATCAAGACTGAATTCTAGCTAAGTAGTACAAATGGTATGAGAGCAGACATGGCAGTGTAGAGGTAGCTGTAAAAATTGTCTGATTGCAAAAGTGGGATAACTCCAAGCAATTTGTTCCCAACATACCTTCCAGATTTAATCCAGTGTTGGATTCCAGTACCCAGGAACAACACACTCATTTTGATCCTCTGATTACACTTTTTCCCCAGTAGCTCTCCTAGCCTACAATAGGCTATCCTTTTCCTGTTTAAAAGGATATGTTTCCAGACTCCATTGTGAATTTATCAGTAAGAGTTCCTCATTTTCAAAACGGTTTAAGGTGAATAGTTTTTCCTTCTCATGTCCTTTTAGCTCAATTGTACTTTTTTTCCAAATGAAGCACACCTATGACCCCATTTATACCCTGAGGCAGTTTTTGTGGTATTAACAGCACGTAGGTTTGTAAGTTTATAAGATACACGTTTCCTAACACTAACATGCAACTGTGTTGCTATAAAACCATCATTTCTGCACTTATTTTTTGTGCCTTCATGTTTACATTGGAGATGGTTCAAATTTCTCCCCCAAGGTGGTGTTTTCATCCTTCCTTTCCAATCATTCACTAGCTATACAGGACTGTGAATGGTGTATGTCCAGTTGCCCAGGCTAAAGAGGATTTTTCAAAGTAGTTGCACTGTGACAAGAAAGTTTCAGTCTGTGATTTCAGTCTAACAGTATCTGTGGTGTATGTGTGGATGTCTTGGGTTTGAATCTGTTTAAAGAGTGTGTTTAACAGCTCATCACGTGTTTCAAGTGGTAAGTTGGACATATGCAACAAGCAAACACAAATGCTCTAGTCTAAGGCATTTAGAATGGGTCAACATCTTTGATTCAGCCCAGTGCCCATTTCTTTGCATGGGTTGGTGTTTGTATCCCAAGGAAACTGGATTACAACAGTCATAACTACTCCACTTTACATAAAGCTATTTAGTGAACATGAAATTCTAGAATGAGATGTGTTTTTGTTGTGGGCTTTTTACTATTTTTTTGTGATCCATCTTTTATTAATAATGATGGAGACCAGAGAGCAGTGATCACCTCTAAACAACCAAAATGGTGGTTACAGATATTGAAGCCCACAAGACCAGCAACTTAAAAACATATTCCCTCAAATGCCTATGTAAATGTTTATGAAACTGTATTTTTTCCCATTCCTCTGCCAAAGGAAAAAAAATTAAGAATTGTCACGCTGCACTAATTCTGTTGGCTGAAAGAAACCACTGTGTGTTGAGTGCCTTCACAGACCTGGTCTGAAAGATGCCAAACAGATTAATTGATGATGTCTATTATGCAAATTGAAAGTTTAACTCTAGCCTTGCTTTGCCATGAGTTTATACCAACTAATCACAAAACTGTAATTTACTTCTTTTGTTATTATCTTTTGTTTGCCAGATTAGAATATGATTTTGTCAGACAGTCTAAATCTGATCCTCTCTAACCCAAGGACCTAATTTAAGATGAAAAGATGCAGAATAGGGGTAATTACAGCTTCTCTTCACATTCTTCAGCTCATCACAAGTTGCCAAAAAGATGAGCCTTGTTTGGATTTCAGAAACCCAGCAAACTAACTGTCGGATATTTATGATCTATATGGATACAAATCTTTATGAAATATAGTCTTAGTTTGGAAGCTGGTCCTTTCATGGTTGATTTACAGTGCATAGTTAATGCCTAATTATTTCATTGTGCCTTTTGCCAGGGTATGAATAATTCATGATCCTTCTTTAACAAAACAAAGAACAGGTTGATTCATGATCTTGATCCACAGCCAGAATTTTAAAAAGCATATGAATATTGGAATAGTTCAGGATTTGGAAAGATGAGAGGAATACCAGGCCTCACAGTCTATCTAGATTATCCACATTAGCATCCAGAGGTTATGTAGTAAGGACTACACTGAGTAAGAGATGGAAAGAATATACCATTTATTACTTGCAAAACACTGCTGAAACCTGACTGTTTAGTTATTCCATCAGCCTCACAAGCTGCCACGGACTATCTTCATGGTGCAATTGCTCAGGTGTTGACTGTGGACTCATTTTAGTCGGTGAATCAGAAAGCTGACTGTGAGCAAAAGACAATGTCTAGAAGATAAATTTATTGCTCACATTGCACCCTCTACTGTCTAACTCCTGTAGCAGCTCTGGGCAAAGTCTGACTCCTTGTTGATCTGTGATACAGTGGACAGAGAATTGATTCAAGGGAAAAATGCCAAGGTAAAGGAATAGTTCACCTAGGTTACAAGTAAATCTGCATGAGATCAGAAATGAATGACTATATTTTTTGTCAAATGGCTGACTGATGAATTGTTAAGGCCAAACCTTTAGTCCTGATTGCATTACTAGTCTGAGTTCAAAGGGAGATCCTCTTTAATGAGGTCAGCAGGACATTGCCAGTAGAATGTGAGCCACAGGATTAGAAAGCACATCTGCCTTCCTAGACCATTGGATATATGTTTGAGGTTCAGATGCTAAAAGTCCACCAAGGTGTCTAAGCAGGTCTGTGGCGTACAAGGGCCTTTATCAGACATCACATCTCACTGACAATCACAGGCAAAACACGTCAAGCTGCCGGGTTAGGAGGATGGGTAAAAACACTGGAATAGGTTGGAGAATGGGCAGTTTTTTACCTAAGGTTACACCCCAACTAGGAGCACCTTTTATTAGCGTATCATTGCCCCACACTGTTCCATTAATCATCCTGTTCCACCACTGCATGCAACAGAATACAGCATTCAACATTAAAAGCTCAGCCTGTTTCTAAATTCCTACCCAAAGTGAGTTACTGATGACTCAAGGACCAGAAGAATTCACACTTGCTCAGAGCTAGCTTACCTGGTAGATCCCAAATAGAGATCTAGAGATGTATACTAGAATTTAGACCCTGGTCTCAAACATATGAAAACATGTTACTCAATACAGAGAGAAATCCAGTCTTAGAGAGGTAGGTCTGCCCACCCTCACTGCGATGTGTAAAACAGCTGGGATGGTGCATCCATGCTGGTATCTGTCATTCCTCAGTGTCTACAGAGGGAATCTAGATAGGATTTGAACTAAATGCTTTGCTTTTTCCAGTTCACCTGGGAAAGCCCTGCCCTGCAAGGCTTACAGTCAAAAGGGACATGCTAGCACAAGCAGCATAAGAAGAAAAGGAACCAGATAAAGAATGGAAAAACATATATGTATACTTACAGATATAGCTCATTGATAGGGGAAAAAAACAGATAAAATATGGACCTTTAGTCCATGGCAGTGAATCATTATCACAAGAGAAAGAGGCATTTCAAGCTTTGCTTCTATTAAAAGAAATAAAACTTTACCAAAGATTCTTCTGATTTCACTTTAGTTAGTATAAATATGGCACTACTATTCTATACATGCCAGTAGAGACAAACAGATATTCACTGGAGTGGGAGAACATGGCTTCAAATTCAGTCTCAGGACAGCATCACAGAGGACTCAGCACTCCCAGCACTTCCAGGGCAGTGCTGAGGAGATTATCAGAAGACAGTGGGTGGCAGCCTACATAATCGTGATTGTGTCTGTGCTCTCAGATTCAGCTTTTCACAAGGTGGGGTTTAAAACAGAAGCTGATGCAGGCTTTCTTTTATTGCAGCCAGACATAGTAAAAAAAAAAAAAAAAAAAAACAACGTTTGGTCATCTCAGAAACCAGGCAAATGAGCAGTTCTGCTGCAGTTATTTCAGAAGTGTATCTCAGGGGACCTGTTAGTTTTGCATCATGATGCACAGGGGTACTGTGGACATAGGAATCAGCAAAGCAAAAATTTCCTTCAGTTGCACTGTGAGGGAGGAGACACAAAATTCCATTAAATACCAGGTCTCCAATAAAGGTTGCAACAATGCTGCCTGTTACACTGTAAGGAGCAGTTTATCCCACTTTCTTCTTAAACCTTCAATGTGATGCGCTTTCCTTTCAAGAATTTACAGCAGAAGAGAGGGTATCATAACAGCTAAGCAAGGTGTCATACTGCAGGGTGGTTGTCAGCTGAGGTTTTTAAAGCAAAGATTTGTCTCTCAAGGACTTAGCAAGAGCCAGAGGCTTTAAAAAGCAGTCTGCACAATGCACCAGACAGCATGGAGCAGGAGACGACTCTGCAGTGTTTGGACTTGACAAGCAACTTTTCCCTCTTTGACTTCTGTTATTTTAGGACAGTAATCTGCTGCTCTCAGATTGCTGTCCTTGGCAAAGACTGAAGCTCGGCCAACACATGGATATCCTCATTTATGACTGAAACACCTTGTTGGAAACTCAGAGCCTATATTAGGAGGAGCTCACCACAAAAAATATCCTCTCCTCTCATTAACACCTCTGCTTCATGGCACTCACCTCAGCCTTTCTTGATTGTTTGTTAAGCACTGAACATGTTAAAGATAGGAAGAGCTCTCAGCCAGCTAATGCTTGGGAAAAGGTTAAACTTTGAATTAGAAAGAGCTATGCAGATTTCTTATCTTGTAAGAGCTTCTAAAGGTGGCTACAAATGGAAGCCTGGCTTCTTTAGCAGGTTTCATGCCAGTGGAAAGGCAGGGCAAATAACCCTTTGATAGGAAAATCATGGACTGGAAATGTTGGGGGAATTAAATACGAGTGCGGTAACTAATTAATTAATTACAAGTAATCACTTCACTTTATCACTATGTCTAATACAAACTAACATCGAATAAAAAGGAAAGCATTCACCCCACTTGTATGGTAACTTTTAAAACTAGCTCCATGATAGGCACAAAATCAAATTTGCCACCAGAAATGGACTTGATACACGGCATGGGGTTTCTGCACATATTGCAATGGTATCTCCTGTCTGAGCTTGTGCAGATTATATTTTCCAGGAGTCTAATACCCAAATCTCACAGGATCAAAAAGGATTTGTGCTTGAATTTGTGCTTAACTTGAATCTGTAAGGAAACTGAGACATTTCAGGCTGGTTTCAGGAACACATTTGCCATACAAGGCACAGCAGACCCAGGTGCCAAGGGTAAATACAGGAAAGGCAAAATACCAAAAATCAGAGTTTAAATCCTGGCCATGTCACTGCATGCAAAGGATATGCTGGTTTGACCAAGGTTGGGGATATAGCTCTGTGTTAGGAAAGGTTCTGTTTCAGGATATTAAGCTGTTTTTTTCTGTAGTAAAAATTCAACAAGATAAGTAAGTTAAAAAAGCATAAAAATGACAAAGCATAAAAATAAACGATTCTCCTCAAACTGCATCTAGTAAATCAAGACAGCAGAGCCCAGAAACAAAATGAATGTTGTTTCAGTACAGCAAAGTGACAGGGCCAACAGCAGATGCACTTCTTGGCACTGACTTCTGCAAATTCTGTAAGCAGCAGGGATGAACCTGTTTCACCAAAGATTAAGTCTACACAAAAGCATCACATTCAGCATTGGGAAAGTGGCTCATCTATTGTACTGGCAAGCAGCACCAAAGATAGGGTGCCCCGCAGACAAAATGTGAGACTACTTAGAAACACACTTGCCAACCTGAAAAGAGAGGCAGCACAATGGTAACTAGTGAAGAAACAGCTGGGCATGGTGGCACCAGGCTGTGTCTTTCAGCCAGTGCTATCAACACTTGTTCATATAGCCAGTGTGTTGTGAAGTGCTTGTCACTTTCCATTTGGTCTCAGAGATATGAATAGGGTCCAGTGTCAAAGGAGGAAGGTTAGGGGCTTGGGTTTCTTTTCCTTTGACACTCAACAATGTTTGCAATGCTATAGTTACGTGATAAGACTGGCCATGTGCAAATTTATATGCCAGTTTTGGCTTATTGTTGACATTAGAGAAATGTCAGGAAGACTCAAGGAGATTTTGATTTTAGAAACACACTTCTAGCACTTCATAATCATGCCAAACTCAATAGCAGAAAAGTGTGACTGTTGGCCAATTCTAACATAAGCATCCATAATATGGGTAGTGGACAATCCCATTCAGTTCAATGTTTTAACCTCTGGAAAAGCATCTATTCAATTACTCACTTAAATCTCCTTCTCTGTGTTTATGTAAGAAGCTTACTTCTTCAGCTATATTGAGAAGAACAGATCAGTTGCAAAAAGTTTCATTCATTAATTATGTGCAAGTTTCAAGCTAAAAGAAAACTGAATACTTTTGTGAAAAATGTGTGTGCCTCTGCTTCAAGTTATTTGACAAAAAAAGCCTCATAATCTTTCTTTCTTATTCGAATTCCCCTCTAAAAGAACCTAAGAAAGTCCTTTTAACAGCAGTGGATGAAAAGCTATAACAACAGCCAGTGGCTTTTTAAAAAACTTGCATTTTTTGGTGTATAAACTGTTCCAAAGCTACATTCTACTTAATGACCACAGCAAACTGTAAGCTTTTTAAAATGCTTCATTGGACTTTTTCCTAGAAGAAATCAGGCACTGCTGCAAACGATCTGAGGATAATAATTCACTAGAACAGAGGCTGGTTGCTGGACACATGAGTAGCTGGATATCAAGATTTTTGTTTCCCAAAGCTGAAATAAAGCCATGTCCATGGACCACATCAGCACTCTGGGATCAGTACTCTCAAACAGCAAATGCATGAGGTCGAACTTCTGATCAGCAGTGATTTTGATTCACCAGTTCAGATGCAGTGTATTCAAGAGTCACCGAAGATTTAAACCCCAAGGAAAGCAATTCCTACAGCCTTCACTCAGGGAAACTGCTGGATTCTGCAACTGCACACTTCTTGAGCCACATTTCACAGAAAACATAAGAGCAAACCAGAGTTTGTGCCAGCAGCTTGTGACCATGCAAGGAGCTGGTCTACTCATACAAAGATCTGACACAGCTACACCTAAGGACAAGAGCCTCTTCTCCAGCCCAGAGGGGGCTATGAAGGCAGAGAAAGATTACTTACACATAGAAGATAGGTAAATATTTTTTTAGGCCTCACTAGTTTTATCCTTACTATTCTGAATCAAAATAGTCGATTTCAGGGTATGTTGCAAGATTCAATCCTTTTCCTACACTGTCAGAAGTTTTGAAATGAACAAATATTATTAGAGAAATTATGTAACTAGAATTTAGTTTACCTGTCTTGAAGACACTGGAAAATAATGCTGCACATTTTCTGTTTTCTTATTTCTGAAATTATCCATTTTACCATGATCCACAAAAACTACTGCAAGGCCATATCTCCTTTCTTACCCCTTTGATGTGGAAATGCACATTACTGAAGTCTTCCAAGGTTAGAAGTAAATTACTCTAGTTCACAAGACTGAAGTAGCTCTGTCCAACCTTATATCTTATGAAAAACAAAGCAAGCCCACTAAAAAGCTCCCCATCATCCTGAAGATATATCTATACATAAACTTCAGATACTTTTCTTGTCTGGTCTAAGAGGGAATTTTATTCATGGTAGTATCAGTAACTAGTTCTGTTAAAATGAAGGTCAGTTAATGTTTCCAATATGGTCATTTCTCAGTGGTTTCAAGTCAACCTCCATATATAGAGATAAATGCCTTTAAAACTGTTTCTTTTTGCATCAGGCCCATGATGTCATTGCTAGAAAGAGAGAACAAAGTTTTTCCTTAAAATAAGAATAGAGAAGAAAAGAAAATTGAGAGAAGCTCTTAATTACGAGTTTTTAATGAAGACTTGAAGTAAAAGTTTCTTATAACATTTCTTCTGAATATAATAAAATTTTGTCAATCGTTTCAGAAAGAAGATTCCACATATATATTTTTTCACTTTAAACATCAAAAATACCTATGACACATAGATGGGGTACCCTATAACCTATGTATCCCCACAAACTGTGTAAGTTTCCTAACTATCCGAGGTGACTACAAAATATTTGAGGGGTGTGAGAACCACAGCCCCTTCCACCTCACTTTCTCCTGGATCAGGACCCAGCCTAGTCCCTGATCTCTGAGTGGCAAGCCCTACCTATGCCTCCAGCCAGAGCCCATCCCTGGTGATAGTGTGAGAAGTGCTGGGAGCTGTGCAAGGAATGTGCAGGACCTCTGTGAGCAGCTGCCTTGTACAAGAGCAAGTGGCTCCTGGATGTGGTCCAGCGGGAGGAAGCAGACCCTGGCTCTCACACCTGCTCACTTTATTTCTTCTGTCCTTTGCAGACAAACCTGAGCAGTGCTACACATGACCAACAAGTCTTCTGAAATCTCTGTGGCTGGGACACAAAGTGTGCATCTGGTAAATGAAGAGAATCTTAGCTCGTGGTGGCTCGCCTGCAGTCTGTGAGGTGTCAGCACTCTGCAGCCTAATGGACACACTCACACTCACACTCACTACAGGACCAGCTTCTCCTACCCACTCTTTGTTCCAAGTGTTCCCAGGAGGTTTAAATAGTCTGAACAGTTGGTCAGTAGATGGCCACTTCACACAGCTGCCAAACAGGTTACTCGGTGCTGCACCTATGTTGCCTATGTGTTATCAATATGTATGTGCCATAGGTAGTCTAAAAATTGTCCCATCTCCCAACCCAGTGCTTGACAGGAACCAGTTCATGGACAGTGCAATCCAAATGCTCATTCATCTAAGATATGTCCACTGTGCTAAATACAGCAAGGTTGGTTAAAGACACTTTCTTTGGTGTCTCAGTGTCTGTGTCACACACCAAAGAGCAGAAAAGCGAAGGAGCCAGTTCACTCCTGAATGCATTGACATGCAGTCCTCATCACAGAGAAACTCCTAGAGTCCTGTGGATGAGTTATCTACAGACTTAAATGCATTAAAACACTTCAAGAAATTTATTCTGTTGGCTTTTATGGCAAAATGCAAGAAGTATTGTTTTGCTAGTTTATAATGTACTTTTGGGTTAGACTTCATTTCTAAGCACACATGATGCTGGTGCGAGACTGAGAGTAGGGCAATAGACACATAAGAATAGCTACTCCTACTCCCACCCTCAGGCATTTTTACTTGGTCTCAGCAAGCCCTCCAATACAATGGCCACATCTCCCCCATCCAGGGTGTCATAGGCTGCACCTCTACCTTTCACTTCACTGACAGATACAAATCAGACATCAGAACACACACTCAAGAAAGTGGATTTTTAGTTTGCAATAAAGATTTCAACTTAGATTCTGTTATTGTATTGAGACAGAATCTTTGAGCCTAACTCAGCCAAAATCTTCCTGTATTAAAGGCTCTCGAAGCCAATCTTGCTATAGGTGAAAAAACACCCATGTATCAGGAGACACACAGACACTCAAGAGGGAATAGGAAGAGATTGTATTTTAGTGTGTCTTTATAAAAAATTGGTTTCATTCATTTCTCTCTAATGCTGTTATTTCAAAGAACACTCTTTTCAGTAGCATATTCATTTGAAATGTCTGATAAATGAATCTGATTGGAAAATTTTCTCACAGTCATTATTGGAAAGTTTCTATTTCCTCTTGAAGAACTGCCTATTTCTTTCACTTACTAAGATTGTTTCACACTGATAAATAGTGGAAAAGTTCATCAGGAAAAAGAAATATCTTACTATCTTAAGGCAAAGATGGAGATATTTTACTTCGTAATATCTTACAACAAATCTGACAAATTGCAAAATTTTATTTAGTGTTATAAGTATTTCAGCCACTTATAAGGAAACAGTATATAAAGTTTCATCAAGTAAAAAATCATCTTCTTAATACTTTGCTTTTCTTATTGAGGTTAACAAATATGCATTAATACCAGCACTTGTGACTAATCGAGCCATTTTCCCTCAGTGATCCATATCCAATATTAAAAGTTATGTGTTTTCAGGAAAAGTGCTCAAAGCTTTTCATAAAAGCAATAAAACATCCCACAGATCTGTTACAGAGTTAAGAGCAGAACCCAGATCTCTCTGATCTCATTTCCCTCTCCCAATCAGTTTTTGCATCATGTAACACGAGGAGCACAAATGATGTGCAAATCACTAAATAAACCCAAGATCACCTCACCCACATTCTATGCATAACAGATCTTGTCTTACCAAGAATGACAAAATCAAAATGAGTTAGCTTTATTAAACAGGAGAAAAGATGCCTCTGAGCATCACAGTGCTGAGGTTTTTGTACAGTTGCATATGCAAGGGCTGATCTTGGAGGTTGTTGCCCAAGGCTGATTGGAACTGGAGGCCTTTATAATTATAGCATTTTCTAATTATAAAAAGGATAACACTTCCACTTATGAACAAATGTATGGGTAATTGTTCAGTGACAATGGGAAGAAAAATAAAGCACTATGACTATTTAAAGAGGTTTATGAAAACATATTACATAATTGAAGGCACATTTAAGTGCAAATAGCTCTTCCTAAATTGCCACCCTTCCCTGCATTTTTCACACTGGGGAAGTGTGTAGCCTTGGGCTGAGGGCTGGCCATGCTGGTGGTGGGCTTATCTCTTTGCCCAGAGGGAGGTGGGTGATGGGAAGTGGTAAGCTGATGTCTTTAGGAAAGGCTCAATGCCTATGGAGGTGTCATAGTATCTAAGCCAGACAGGGATGAACAAGAGGTGTGCCTGCAATTGCAGTTCCGAGTACCAGCAGAATTTTGTTTCTCCTGCATTACATGTCTGCAATGTAAAGTGGCTCTCCTTTGAGGAGGTGACCAGCAAGAGATGCCCAGTGCCTTGGGGACATGAGACAGCCATTCCTGAGAGAGCTGCTGTGCCTTGCAGGAAATGCAGGAGCACTGTGGTTCAGGAGGCCTGGTCATGTCAGCAGGGAAGCTGTTCATCAGAAACACACCACCGTACACTTGGCTTTAGTGCTCTTCCACCAGCCAGCACGTCAGTGGCTTTGCTCCTTTTTCACAGCCTGGCACTGACTGAGGGCTCAGCTGTCTACCTGCACACACAGGCTGCCATCAAAGCTGTGAGCCTGCTGTCATTCAGAGCAGCTGAGCATTAGACCCCAAGCGTTTTTTTCTACAAAAAAATTGATTGCTTTTGCTTGTACCCACTGCCAAAAGCACACTTTGAAACCACCAGCAGCCCTTACAGGGATGGAGACTGGATCAAGATCTGAGACTGACAGAGAGGTGGAAAGGAGCCAGCTACCAGGAGCTTAAGCAGCACAGGTCCCAAGGGGCAGTCGCCTCAGAAAGGCACAGAGCTCCGCTGAACCACTTTTAGCTGTGGAGCTGGGACCCAGCTGCTCTCTTTACAGCTCACTCTGCTAAAGCAGACCTCAGCAACCTTAGCACAGCCCTCCCCATCTCTCCCTTGTGCTTCAGAAATGCAGAATTGCTGAAAGCTTGTTTCCCTAAGTCTTTTTCTCTGGCAGGATATCAGTGAACTGGCATCTCATCTAGACATTTACACCCTGAGTGGGCAGAGATGAGGGAAGAGAGAGCCAAGATGTTGCTGTTAAGGAACAATTTTTCCATGTAACACATATACACCAGGAAGGTTTAGTGACAGTGAGTATTATCAGAACTGATCCCTAATCATCCTTCTCTAGAAAATTCTTTCCAGCTATATCTGAGTGCTCTTGTGTTTGCATTGATAGGAGACTTCAGGCCCAGTCTTCCCTTATTAAAACCATTTGTTTAAAAAAATGTACATGCAAGAAGAGGAACATCCACCAAGACCTTAGGGTGGAAAATACAGAAATATAACAAACTGGTTTACATTTTTTCAGATTGAGTCAATGGAAAAAGTTATCATTCAACTATTTACATTCATCAGGATAAATGCTGACAGGTTTTATATTGGCTATAATATCCATCTGGAAGATGTTTGGATATTTCCAAATTTCAGGAGCAGTCATTTTATGTGCAAGACAAAGGAAAAGGCTAAGGTTTGAACTGACTGCCTCATTCTATAAGTAAAACAATTTTTTTAAAGCCACAACCGTGTTAAGCTCCTGTGTAGAAAAGATTCATGTGTTAGCATTAGACTTAGTTCTCTTGAGGGTTTTTTCAAAGTAACCTTGAACATATGGTTTGATATGATTTATTTAAAAGAAATTTCCTTAAAAGATCCATCTAGATACTAAATTTCTTCAGGCATCTGAAATGCTGATCACAAGGACTGCTTGATTGCTTGGGAAAAGGTAATTGTTTGGAGGCAAATTTGATGTCTGACCCTTGTGAAATGAGGGCATTAAGATATCTTGCACAGGATAAGCTACAAGAAATTTTAAAAAGAAACAGCTGGTTCCTTCCAATCTGGGCAGGAAGCAGTCAGAATTTCCTTTGTTTTTTGTAGACTTTAAACTAACTCTATTGTTTAAGGAAGGACTGTGAGCGACCAAATGCCTAAGCAATATTGTGTCTTGTCTGTGCTACACCATCTGTCTTTGCAAAGCTACTGCAATATTAGAAGTCTTCCTGTTTGGAATTTCGTGTTGTATGTATGCTGTGATATCTTTTCGTAGTATTAACTTAATATTGCAAGATTGTCTCCAGGTTTAGAGAAGAATTTTCCTTCTCCCTCCCCTTCCCATCAACAGATATTTTTATACTCACTGGAATTCAGTAATTCTAGTAGGGGGTAGGGGCTTCCTGTAGTCCATTTGTAGGGCTTTCTCCTCATAGTGTATAGGATATAGCTTTATATTTCAGACAGACCAATGGACATAACTTAATTTCGATCAGTGCCTTGCTGGCTGATGTGTGGAAGGACAGACATTCTCCCTCATGAGGCATCTCCCATGTGACTCATGGGATGCTGGAGAAACGGGCAGGAATAGAATATTTTTCACGGAAAAAATATATCCTTGGAAATCAACAGAAAGAACAGAGCTCTGAAGGCAAGTAAAACTCTACAAGGATGACAAAGCTAGATTATTTAGGCAAACTTCTCAAAATGTTCCAGTTCATTGGATTTTACTGACTTAACAATATAGGAACTGGAATTATAAATGTATCCATAATGAACTCAACATCAGAAGTCATCATGAATTATGGTCCTAGGTACAGCTTGTCTCTGCCAAAGCCCAGACTACTCATCTAGGTCAACAGAAATATGGTCTGACTGAGAGAGGGAAAATCACTTTCTTTACTCATTCTTAGAGAATAAAAGAGAAACTTAGTAATTTTAAGCTGTAATTGAATGAATGGAGATTTAAATGATGCTTAGCAATAGCTCAAGAATAATTGTGATTTCACTTGTGTCAGTGTTTGACATAAGGGGAGACTGAAGTTTGTCTCTATACACTCTAAAACACCTAAGGGCCAGGTTAGAGGACAAGCTAGTGCCTTCATTTCCAAATTAAATTTGCCTTCCTGAGTAGTTCCTCTATTTGCTTCTCTAGAGCGTCCTGAAAACTTCTGTTAGAGTGAAGAGGAACCTTGACTAGGAGACTGCCCCCATCAATGTGCATCATCCAAATAACTTGGAACCAGACAACTGCTTCTCCTTGAGAGGGTTCCTCTGGATATACAGATGCCTTGGAAACACCAGGGTTCTCCCTTATTCTGAATTCTCCCTTATTCTTGCTACCAAGGACTGCATCAAGCTTCTGAAACACTTCTCTCAGGAAAACAAAGAGACTGAATTCTTTCTCTTTGGCTTTTTATCCTTATGTATTATAGGTGGCAGACAGGCTTGGCAAGAGGAATGCTTTTAGGGCCTGATAATACAGAACAACAGACCTAAGGAGCCATAAAATAGATAAACAAATCAATGTCTCAATATGCCATCAAATTCAATGTTTAATATGCAATAGAAATCAGACTCTTCAGAAATCTGTGGGACTACTTAGAGTGATGCATTAAGTAACTTGCTGACAAAACACATATTACATTTTTTGTTACTTGGCATAACTATTTTAAATTAATAAAATTGCCTGGCTGGTGAAAGTAGAATATAAGTCATTGACTTCAGTTATTGTTACAGTAATTACCCTAATACCGAGACCAACAGAAAGAAATATTTTAAAGAAATAAAACAAAAATGTATATTTTTAGAGCTTGCAAACGAACATTTTACTACCATTTGTATTACTCTTAATACTAGCCTGGCATTCCAGAGGTAAATATGAAGGTTGTTTTTTTCATTTCTTAAGACAGTAATCCAATTCCACATAAGATGTAATTACTTACACCAAAGGGATGTAGATTATTTCACATGAGCAATCAGTGTGAAAGTATGGCTAGTTCCAGCAGGACTTTTTTTTATTTGAGAAGTTATAGAGGTCATAGCACTGCAATCAGATGCAGACCAGCTTTCTTCTGTACGTCTGCCTTCACATTAGCCTTTTGAACATGGAAAAGGCTATTTTTTTCCATGGAGAGGAAAGGTAGGTGTTCTGCACGTTTTCCCATTAATAGGGAGCTGCTCTGTATGAACTATCAAGCCAAAAATAAATAAAGCCTATTTCTATCTGGGAGCAAAATCAAGTCAAATACCAAACACATAGTCAAAACAATGGTCTTTGAAGGCTGGCATATCTCCAGAAAAAAAATTACAAAGCAAAGGATATTCAGTTTTGAAATGTGTTGAACAAAGTAGAAAATAAAAACCTCTTGAATTCACATAATGGATTTCTTTTTTTTTTTCCTAAAAAAATTTTTCAGTCTCAACTCAAAAGTCAAGCTTTGTTGAAAATGGAGTGATGGCACAAGGGAGTTAGAAAGAAGCAACTGAGAGGTGTCGTTCACATTGTTCAGAAAAAAAAATGTTCCAGTTATCAGTAATAACCAGAGTGGAAAAAATAAATATGATCATCTGAAATCACTCAAGCTTCCATGTTTATCATTCATGACAAAGCTTAGAAATTAAATGATGTTTCTATTACTGCTCAATAACCAATATAAAACCTAGAAACTAAGAAAATAAGAGAAAAATAGGAAAAACTGTTTTTTCTAACAAGGAAAGAATGCAAAAACAGTTATTCACTCCTTTAACTCCAAGAATCACAAAATTCAGGAAGAATGGGTTCCTGTATATCTGAAAAGCAGCTTTATACTCTGCTTATTGAATTCCTCTCCCAGTAAATGTTCCAAGACTTATGTGAATGTCAGCTGCAAAACAGCTGCTCATGAACAGCTACGTGACCAGCCATGGCTGGTTTTAGATGCTCTGTTTGGTTCTTTCTTCATGAAGGTGAAAACAGGAAGGAAGTTCTAGGACACAGCTAAGGCAGCTAAGCTCAACACATGCCACGTTACAGTTTAATAGCCTTACCCCAAAAAACAGGTTGAGCTTTTCTTTTTGTCTTTCCTTTTTTGTTTTGTTTTGTTATCTTTAAGGACAATTACAGATCTTTGTAAGAAGAAGAGTTTAACTTCTGGGATGACCAAGGTAAATCCTTGCCTGAAGAATTTACCAGTGGCAACCTCTCTCGGGTCACCAGCACTTTGATGTCAATGTTATAAAGGTCTCTGTTGAGATACCACACACAACATAGTGTTACAGGTAATCCCAAAAATTGACTGACATATGAATGATCCCAAACAGTTTTCAGTCACATTAGTAGCACCACCCAATTTTACTTGAATTCTGATGAAGTTTGAAAACACTGTCACTCTGGAATATTACTGTCTGCTAAGGGAGGATGTATACTGCAATGTATTGTAATGAAATAAATAAGTTCCTCATTGTCAATTTTAATAGTTGCCCTAACAGACACTGGAAAGATCATGACTGAAATTTATTACAGAAAAACAATTATATATGCAAATTCCTGGGATATTTGAAAATACTTTATAACTCTTTTTTGAAATCATATGTGCCTGAAAACCTAGAAATTGATACTTATGTTGGAGTATACGTAAAAAAGCCCAAACAGAAACTAGGGTGAGAAGCAGAAAAGCTGTAATAATTTTGGAAATAGAATTGTACATTACATTTAGATTTCTGAACGTCCAACTGTTCACTGCTTTGCTTCCCCTAACCAATTTGTCTTTCCTCCACTTACCAATATCCCCATAATTTCACAGTGTTAACTTCCTTGCAAACTTCTTCAGCTGCATTGCACAAACACACAAATAGGACTCAAGAGAATTCTGAATAATTAACAGATACAAATTACGCTGAGAGAACTACCTTGTAGAGGGGCACTGTGTTTGGCCACTGCCCACCTCTCCCTGCCTTGTCACATTTTGCCCACAAGCTCAGCTGTTTCTTCAGGAAGTTTTATGAGTATGCTGAGGATTTGAAGTACAAGCTTTATCAGCCAAAAATTAGCTGCCAGCTGCTTCAAGTGTCCAAGACTTACACATTGACCAGGTCTCATTTAAACTGTTTTAGCTTCTGCATAGTCTCCTGTTCTCTGCTCATTTAGACTGTAAACTACTCTGAGCAAGGAATTTCTCTTAGCAAAACTATAATGGGGTATAAAATGAGGGCTTTGGGTTCCATCAGAAGGTCTCAGGTTTAAAGCTATAAGGGCTATGTGAGTTACAGAGTCATCATCTACATGAGCACATATGAAGTGCTCATGAAGCTTGCATAAGTGTGCCTGAAGGTATTTGTCCATGCATAGACACAGATTTATAGATAAACATATAATGCATTTTTGACATGTTATATGTACAGAATAAAAAATTTTCCTTAGATTTAGACATCTAAATCTATACTTACCATATCTGACTCCTTTCATGAGCAAAGAGAAGAAATAAGAAATACTCCAAAACATCCAGTATCATGACTCTGTGGAGTGATTTTGATAAAACCATTTTTTAAAAACAGAGGTATTCTAGAGAGAGAAAAGTCAGACTGCAAGGAATCATGCGCAAATTTTAACAAAACTTGAAACAACCCCAAGACATTCAGGATGGTGTTACGCCTTTACTGAGTCTCCTCAATTTCAAAAGTCATCACAGGAGACTGTCACTAACACTATATCAGGCTGTTAGTTCAGTATTCCCTTAAGAGGTAATAATTTTCCACATGCTGGAGATATTAATGTAAAAAAATTCCTTCCACATAAAAAGTCCTGTGTGCATTTACCTTCAGAGACTAAAAGGAGCCAGAAAATCAGTTCTTGTGCTAGGTTCTTTATCAGTACGTATGCCTCATTAATGGAGCCTTCCTTAGCTGCAACAAGGGATGTTTCTAAGAAGCCTTGAACTTGAAGTTTTCACTACAAGGAGTTCAGATCTTGGTGAAGTGCCCTCAGATGTAAAGAAGCCCTGAGGAAATTCGATTTTAAGTGAGGATGGGGAAGAGGATGGGAAGGAGATAAGAGACAGAAATAACTTTGGGGATCAGGGAAAAGGTTCTTTTAGCTGAGATGACTGCCAAAAAGGACTTTTTCTGTTCCACTTGCTAACATTCCCTTTAATGAAAAGGACCCTGGCACTTTCCTTAAAACCTAAAGCAAGCAAGGTTCACACCAGAAAGATTTATACGTACAGAAAATGTAAATTTCTTTCCCTGAAACAAGTAAGAATGTGGACATTCCCTTTCTGGTATTACGGTGCTTTCTTTGGTCCTTAATTCCTTTCAAAGTAATAAACTACCCTGAAGAACAGAAAGTGCTCTTGTTCTGAAGGAGCTAAGTGCAGTGGTTTACCACATTAGCAGTCTCCAGCTCTCTGCTCTGTCATTTGAGATAAATGCACAGCAGGTAAGACAAAAAGCAGGGCCTGGTTTGCACCAGTCCACAGCACAACAGAGTGGTTTTGTGGCAATGTATTAAGACACCAGCTCATGAAAAGGAAGAGGGGACCAAGGCTGGAAAAGGAATGGCAACACTCTGAAGCAGTGCACTGTTGGTGTGGTGAGCATGGGCTCTTGGCTCAGCAGCAGGTACACACTGGATCATCCCAGCACGTCTGTATGGATCTGCTCCAGACCTTGGTGTATGTCCTGGATGCACTGCTGGGCTGGATGTTCTCAGACATCCCTCTGCTCCTTGGAACTGAGTCAGCTCACCCAGGGAAGTGTCTCCTATGGCCACCTAGGAAAGAGATCTGAAAGTACCTCAAAGAGGAGGAATAGCCTTGAATCAGGTGAAAACTTCCACGTCCTGGTGGGTTGGCTTCATCATGTAGCTTGCCTAACTTTTTTTCTGAAAGTAGAGACTGTGGAACACAGGTGCCACAAACAGCAAGGAGTAGTAATTGGTATGGTCAGAAGAAATGGTATAGACTGAGACTCTCTGCATCAAAATGCAACCACATTGCAAACATGGAGAGCTTTTTAAGTCCTCAGGGCTAATAATGAAGTGTTCATCACCTTGCTATAGGAAATGATCCAAAGTAGATCAGACTTGCCAGACACAGCAGCTTTGAAACCCACTACAAACTGAATTCCAGGCTGTTAATTCCACTCAAAACTCCTTACCATCTAAAATTAAGGATTAGGGTGAAAAGGGGTTATTTAACAGCTTTCATCTTTCTGGACAGAATGAAGAGGCAATGACCACCTTTAGCCCAGGCCCTGAAGGGCAGGTTGCAGTGTCAGTGGGAGCCAGCAAGTGCTGCAGAGGACTGAGGTGGGGCAAAACCCACAGCCTGCTCACTGCTGAGAACTACAGTGGCAGTGTTACAGACCAGCTGGGATTTTTGGTCAGGTCAGAGTTTTAGGTTACTGTGAGGGCTTAAATGAAATAAATTCTTAAAATAATTATGAATAGTACTAAAGGCAAAGGCAGCAAAGTGAAAAGCAGAGAGGAACATCAATATCCAATAATCTAAGTTTGAGACAGAAAATGGTTCATCCCTGGGGATCATATGTTTCATCATCAACCAAAATGTCAAGTACTTTAGTCAGACAAACATAATATTTCCTTTGGGAAAGCAATTCTAAATGAGTTTTAAATTATCTCATGACAACCAGCAACAACAGAGAAATGCAGAACTCTAATCCTGTCTAGATTCTTTTACCAAGCATCCTTACTCGAAATGAATTTTAGCTGATTACTGCTTTACAAGATTCTCATTATAGCTTTGGCAGCTGGAGCTACAACACCTAGTACAGAGATCAGTTCCTTCCTTGATTTTGCCCTTCCTATTCTCCCCACATGCCCCCAAATCAATGAATAGGATTTGCCAAGTTAGTTTATAGAATATACACAGCAAACATTGAAATGTTTTCTCGTCCAGCTGTTCCGTGTTCGTGGCAATTTGTTTCTAAACATTTGCCAATGCTGTTATAAAAGAACGCTGAACCCAATGATTAATGTTGAAGAAACTACTGTCAAGAATGTGGGTGTTTCCTAACTCGAGAAAACCTTCCACAGAGCCCAGGAAATCTCAGGTAAGGGTTTTTTTAGTAAAAGTAAGAAAACAAACTAACTTCCCATTTGCTTTTACTGTGAGTGAAGCTCAAGGTAGCAGGCTCAAAGTGGGCAGGCTCACTTTCTGGTGCACACTGGGAAGGGAAAGAAAGCAGCGAGTAAAATTTAGGTCCTCTTTCTTCCACTCTTCTTCTTCCCCTCAAGCTGGTTTCTTAAGCACAGGTAAGCATGAGGGCAGAGTAAAACAGGCTTCGGTATATTTGTTTTGGCTGAAGTTGTAAAAGGACTTGGAAATGCACTTTGTTAGGCTGCTATGGGCCTCTTGTCAGTGAGTGGAGGCTGAGCCCTAGAGCAGGAGGGTATGGAATATTCACAGCCCTGAGACTCACCTAGGCCTACAAAGGACAGCTGTATCTAGAGACACTTCCACCGCTGCCTTCACACACACACACAGAGGAACCCATCTGAGCTGCATGACAGTGGTTTGAATCCATACTGCTGTCACACAGATGTAGTTTCATCCTGGGTTTCTTACTCTAAGCCACATCTCTAAAAGAAGCAATAGGGAACCTCATCTCAAAAGAACAGAGAAGAAAGGAAAAGGTAACTGAAATCTAAGTTCAATGCACTTGTGACATCTACCAGACACTGTTTTACTGGTCTCAGTTACAGTACCTAATGGCATAGATTCCACACTTGTCAAAAGAGAGAAAGAAAAGCAGCCTGTTTTTCTAGGTAAAATTTGCCTTGAGTTTAAATTGCACAATAGAAGAATTTGAAATTCAGGCTATGGTTGTGAAGCAGAAAATAGATATGCTGGAGAAGTTTGCAAAACCTCACATCACCACAATCACCCATCTCTAGTTTAAACCTTTTCTCTTGCTCCAAATGGGCAAAACTGTGTATCCCAGAGGTGCCTTCCCTCTGCTGCTTGGTAAGTGGATTGCCCTCCTGCCTCAGGCAGTTTTTGGATTGTATCCACAGTCAAACAAAGACACACTCGAGCTTGACCATTTGGATTCTTCAAGTGGTCCAAAGATTTTTCTCATCTGGAGTTTTTCCATTCTGCTCTGCAACATCTGAAGCTATCTTTTCTTTTCCTCTCTACCACACTGGAATCAAGATGCCAACGCAACAAAGATACTTTGGCAGATGTAACATAATTGCCAAAATGGGGAATTTCTAGTTTAGCTGCACCAGACAGATCATGATGGACAGACTGACTTCACTGGAACTTAATGGATGAAGTCAGAAACAAAATTCTCTCCCTTTGTGGTAAGGACAAGAGCTTCCTTTAAAAAAATTATTTTCAATTCCTTAAACAATTCCAGGCTTAGATAAAAATTCATTAAATTAACCAAAGTCATTCCTACACTGGAAATATAAAGCATGAGCTTTGAAAAATAAACTAACTGAAAGAAAGGGAAAGAAAACATCCTAATTTTTCTGGTTACAAGACCAGCTATATTTATTTTAAAATTTTAATTAAACACACTTACTGAATACATTCAATATGGTTTCATTTTCCTGTTCTATTCAAGGCTCGGTACAACTTATACACTCCTCTCATAACTATTTCTGTAAGCACTACTATGAGAGAATTAATGCCACAAATAAAACTACAGTTTGTCATTCTTAGTCCATAGCTTTCCATTCAGATGAAAGATACTTTGTGAAAATGAACAAAGATAGAAAGCAAGCAGGAAATTATGAGAGAAGGCAAATGAAAAAGATTCAGCATGCTCCTCACAATAGGATCCTGCAGCTGTGGCAATAAGGACGGACAGAGGAACCAAAGTTTGAAGGCAGGAAGACTCATAAAAAACCTCAAAGCAGTGGGTTTGGATATTCCTGTGCAATGTTTCACAACTTTGGGACCATGTCTGTAGACAGCTGCCTAAGAGAAAGCCAGTTTACAGTTTGTCATGAACAACATCCTTCCTTGTTGCCTGTCAGTCCATAAAACAGCAGTTGGGTCATTTTATGTTTTTTTGTTTGTTTGTTTGGATTCTAAAACTTCATCCATTTCTGCTTTCAGCTTTACTGGGTCTCCCTCTGTCCCCTTCACCTTGACATGCATACTTTCACTGCCACCAGCTTCAAATGGATACAAGCCACCATGTGCACCATGGACAGAAATCAAGCCCCGCACTGGGTGAGGGGGGCGGAAATTCAGGTCCTGCAGCCCTCTGCCAGTCACAGACCCTGCAAGGGCTGAGCCTGCTCCTGATAGAGCTACTCCTAGCCAGTGTGCAGCGGTGATTTACACTGTCTCAGCCTCTGATCTGCAATGCAGTGCCCTGCATGCCTGTCCAAGAGGGCCCAGAGGCACATGTGCGATCTCTAGGCGTTACCGCATGCACAGAGCTGGCCACAACCCAAAAAGGAGGAATCTGTCTCCAGGGTGGAGCTCAGTTCCTGGGAGACTGCTGGAAGCAGACTTCCCAGAGAAGCAAGGTGCTCCAGACATTATTTCTGCAGCCAGACATGCAGAGTGGCAAGAATGATCTTGCCTCACCCATGAGACGAAAGCCAAGAGGGCCGTACCAGTGTGGAGACCCCACGGGCAGAGAGACAGACATCAATGTGCATGGCCACAATCAATACCTGGGTTCTATTCACCAGGAAGTGGAAAAACACTGCTTAGGCTTGGCAGTGAAAAGATGTGAAAGCTGAGAGTGAGTGAGGTAAATGCACTTCGCTCTAATGGATCAGCAGGGGCTCTGCAGTGAGGTGTTTTTACCTCTGCCTTGCTTCTGATGAAATCACAGCTGGGGAAGCAACACTCTCACTGATTCATAAGCTTCAGATACTGTGGAAACACAGATTTACTCCCATCACTCAAGTATTTATTAATTTAATAAGTTTTAATAAGAAGAAGGCAATATAATAACAGTGAGAGCTTATCTTTCTGAGCGAGCTCTCTTCCTTTTAATTTCCAACAAAGGAGTGCCTTTTCTGTTTATCTTCATTCGAGCTCCAAGCACTCTCTTTAGTGCAAAAGAAAAATTTCCTTACTGTGCCTGCAGGAACCCAGGAAGGTCTGCACAAGTATTTGTAATGAACTCTCTTATTCTGGCTATTGGTAAGTCGGGTACTAACAGTATCAGCTCATTCAGCCCCAACTCAAATGATGTCAGAGCAGTCTGTACTGCTGAAAATACAGGAGGAAGGAACAAAGTAATCTTTTCTGTTCACTTCTGGAAAACGTGATCTTCAAGTCTTTCTTTTGGTTATTCACAGACAAGGGTTTATGTACAGTTAAAACATAAAATCAATTATTTCACTTAAATATATTTTTACGATTTTATATAATTTACAATGCATACTGAGCTAATGTTGTAAAATTTTCTTGATTTTTTGACAAGTTTACTTTCTTACATTTGGTCCTTAATTTGGACAACAAGAATTTATTTCACTGCTGAACTGAAGATCTGCTTCTTAGGAGGTATGAGCTCCCAATAGTTGCATGGAGACCAACATTTCCTCCAGACTTCTGAAATCAGGGTTTCAGGTTCAGACTAATCATCTATTCCTTGAATACTACCCAATTTCAACTCACAGTCCATATAATTTTTCTCTTTTTTTTCAGTGTTTCCTGTTATTATGCTGCACAACTTGTAACCCAATTTAAAGTCTTCTTTTCCCATTAAGATGGTGGGTTTCAAATTACTGTTTTGATGCATCCCTCCATCACTAGAATGCATTGCTGGTTTTGCCCTATTTTCATTTTCTCATTCTATCAGTAAAATAACTGTGAATTTGTAATGAAAACATGTTCAAATTACATTGTTAGTAATAATTATTAATTAATTACCAGTGTTATCTGTCTGGTATTTGTCACAGCTCAAAGAATAAATATAGGTTATTCAAATACAACACTAAAAAGCGGGAAAGGAGGAAAAAGTGCCATCAAAATCAAAAAAGATGATGTGAACTTTATTTGTAGATGCAGTTGTCTATGCCAATATTTACCTCCATTATTGTTAATAATGGAATAAATAGAGAGATTCAAGTGAATGAACTGTATTTAAAGATAAAGCAATGAAATAGTACAGTTAAGGAGAAGATGAATAGTATTTCAGGTCTTACCTTGAAATCTGATGCTTAGAAGTGCTGCATAAAGCTCTGGAAATCATGCTGTAGGTAGCAAGAGAAGAAGAGGACGGGACAGTGTTCTACATTCCCTCCTGTGAGAGACTTGATGGATTCATGCAAGGAGTGGGAGATAGTCATTGACCCATCACCATATTTATAAACCTCCCCAAACAGTCTGGGATTTGTGAGTGACCCCAGGTGAACATGGCAAGTCAAATCATGAGGTCATAAACATACAGTTCAAGATCACAGTCATTACTTTTACTTTATTAATTCATTTTTTTAGATCTGTTTAATAGTGATAATTGTTAGATTTACAAGAGCAATTTGATTTCAGCCTCTGGACCCTGCCATACTGAGTTTGTTTTTATTAAGCAGAATAAGAACCAGGCATATTAAGGAAATCAGATGATAGACAGAAAATGATTTCTGATTAATACTGTTGTTTCCCATTTCTGAGTTTTCCCGATTTGGAAAAAAGGTAAGCAGGGAATTGTCACTAGTCTAGAATACATAAAAGCAGTATAAACTTCAAGCCACCTTTCCCAAATTTTCTGAAAGAGTGTCCACTCTCTCTGATTTTTGGTTCTTCTTTTTTTGACTCAGATGCCTTCCTGTGAACCTGCTTTTGTCCCTGTGCTCCCTCTGAGCTGGCAGAAGCTCAGTTCCCTCAAGTCAGGAAAGGAAGAACAGTCTGTCATTACTGGATGCAAGCATAAGCATTCATTTCCTCACCCAGCAAAGAACCACACCACTGCCAACTAACTCTACATCTTCCAATATTTTGTGATGTCCTCTCAATCTTTCCTTGGCTTCCTCCAAATCTTTTTGTGACTCCTTACCAATTGTAACCAGAGGTGGAAAAAGGTGGCTGTGACGTGAGTGTGAGAAGAAAGGTGCACACATATAACTGTGAAGGATGTTTGTTCCTTGGCAGAAGAGACCAAGTTTGGGGGCACAGGTGGCAGCACAAGTGGAAGGGTTCACGGGTGCCAACAGCTCCCCACGAGGAGTATCCGGGCACATGCGGCTCTGCCAGGCAGCACCACAGCCTGATTTTCAGACCTCCAAGAAATAGAGTGACTAATTTCAAAGAAAGGTTGTGCTATTACAGTACAGAGCAATCAAGAGGTCTAGAGCAAATTTATAAAAAGATCAGATTTGTCAAGAGATTAACACCTGGGAAAATGCCTCAAAACCCCTCCTCAGTACACTGGAAAAGCAGACATCTTACTCATCAGCCTTATTCTGTTTCATTCTTTGGTCTTCTGCCTTTAAGACAATACTTACCATGGGATCTCATTATCAATAACTAAAATAAAATATTAAACATATATTGCCTTTCTCATGTGGGAAGGCTTCTACAAGGTCATATAAACATATTATTGCCAGGCAGTTTTCACAAGACCTATTAAACAGGTCAGTCTATGAGTTGAAAACAAGCTATTTATTTAAGGTTTTCTGTTTGCACTGAGTGCCTTTTCACCTCATTATATGGCAGTGTTTCTGACCCTGGTTTGGAGTTTATAGAGAACAACATGGGCTCAAAGGCAAATAAAACAATTACTCCTTTGGTACACTCCCATGTAAAGAGTTCTTTTGTTAGGAAGCAGCTACTAAAACTTGACAATCTTTATCACATGAAAGTAAGCATATGGAAGCATAGGAAAATGTATAAGCTAAGGAAAAGTGACTCTTGTGCCCAATGTTTTTCCTAACTCACACATTTTTACTAGAGAAAAAGAAAGAAGGGGCAGTCTCAGACAACTTGAACCAGGCTTTTGAACAGATGTGTTTCATAAACTGAAAGAAATGGTGCAACATTTTCCTAGTGCTGGACCAAGGGCTCTGATCCAACAGACACAGGGCTTTTTCCACTCAGTAGGTAGGGAGGGAGAGAGGGAATGCTTATTATACATGTCATCTTTTACCATGAAAAATATGTACTCTGAATTAGTAGGTAAGAGAGAACTTTCAGAGTATCTTTGAAGAGATACCTGAGGTTTGAGAATACTTGCCAAGACACTTTCTAATGTATGGAGCTGAAACTTTAGACATAGCAAAGATACTCCTTTAAATTGGCAAGTTTTCTCTGCTTTGCAACTGAAGTACTTTTACTGTGCTGCTGTGACATCACCTCTGCTTCTGACATGTTCTTGAATTTGGAACCTAGTTGGAGGATCTGGTCTCTGGATCCATGTTTTGGTTTTGGTTGTTGTTGCTGTTTTTAATGCTGGGAGGACTGCTACAGGAAAAATTAACTCTCTAGGAGATTTTACATCAGGAGAAAGCACCTTTCCAAAACCATGTATTAAAAGAAGAGAGAACTCCTCAGTGACTGCAGTAATAGGTCACAGACTGTACAAGTGTTGTACTTTAAGGTTTTAACTTGAGCCATTAGAAATTACAGCTTTTAGCGATGACTGTGCTGTAATGTGAAGAATGTTTTGTAATCCTTGAGAGGAAAAGCACTATAATGTCATTTCATATATTTTTCATCCTTTAATCATCACCCTATTTACACTGAGTCTAAGGGTTACTGTCTCCACTTATGATGTGATAGGCTCAGGTGAGGACAGGCTGGGTGCCTCACTGAAGGGCACAGTGAGAAAGTCACAATACTGACCACTGGCTACTTATGATGTACTTCCTATGGCACATATTTGCTGCCACTGACGAGCTTTTGCTCTTCATCAGACATTCTGTATTTGAGGAGACGTCCTATACAGAAGAATATTTGGCAGCATGAAACATTGCTCACTTTTCTGCGTACGGTGAATAAAAACATGTGTGTGCGATATGAACAAGAAGAGATATGCCAATACATAGACTAAAATTAAAAGGATAATTGCAAATTTAGTTTATGTTGGCTCATCCTCTTTTGAGAAACTGATGTAAAGTGCCGTAGTGGGAATCATTATTTACTTCTTATTTATTTTGAATTCTTACAAATAGCCTAGAATAGGGACCCTTTGCGCTGAAGCTTCAGCCCCAGTGAGCTGACTGCCAGATCACTGCAGCCTTTGTGTCAAAACAGCTGACCCAGAGCAAGTCAAAGTGGTAACACTTTTAATAGCAAAGCATTCCCCTGGGGAGGAGACAGGGCTCACCTGCAATTATTCTGTGGCAATGACACAGGACACTGCACAAACACAAGGAATTTGAATGCTGAGTTTCACGTAACCATGACTACTGGTGCTCACATCTATCAGAAGCAGGAGGTCTTTAGCAATCGGGAGATCTAAAGTGGTGCAGCACAGCAACGGTCAGGAAAGGTTATTCAGGCCACTGAATAACTTCCTGCTGTAGATCACAGCAGAGAAATAGCTGTGAGTTACTGGAAGAATGGTAATGTTCTTGCCAAAATCCACCTGCCATTTTCCACAGCTTCTTCTGAAGCTGAAGCTAGACTATCCACAGCTGAAGGTACCATGTTTTTGGGTTGGCATATATGGGCCACAGGAACTGGCAGAGAGAAGGAGACGGTAAGGAAACATGACTGAAGACAGAGGAGGGGGCAAAAAGCTAATTGAGATGAGACAGTGTGCTACAACAGGGAAGGAACTGACCTGGTAGGTGACAAAGCAGAGTCAAAAATGAAAGATAACTGCCAGTCTAACACTGTCTCAGTGAGGCAATTCAGGTGACCATGATAAAACCAGCCTTTCTTTTTACACAGTTGTTTCCCTTATTCCCCTTCCTCCTCCAGAGAAGTCACGTCTCAGCTGTACCAGCAGGCTCAGACACAGCAAGATAATTTCACAGGAGCTGTGGTTCAGAGTAATGGATGCAGAACTGTTGTCTTCCTGAGCACATGAATGCACTCAGTCCCCTCCTGAAGCTTCACACAGAGCACAGCAATCCCATCTTCAGGCAGCTGCAGAAATGTTTGCCTGCACCTTGAATCTGTATTGAATTCCCATTCAAACTGAAACAGGAAAGGTAGATGCTTCCTGGCCTGAAGTCTCAAAGAAACTCTTAGGAAGGCAGTATTGCATTTAATAGATATTTCTTTATTAAATCTCACAATCCCAAGAGTCTAAATCAGTCTATTTGTTTGATGCTGCCATTGCTGCACCTTAGAGATGCCTAAAGAAAATTCAGTCACAGACTCTGAAATTATACTTACTCCTTTCAGTCAGATCACACTGGAGAACAATGTTACTTAACAGAAGAAAGCTATTTAGTAGAAAGTGCTATTGTTAAATTATATGTGGATACACCATTCATATGCTGTTAGTACAAGGTTCTCTTAAGTTCTGACCTCACAAGCATTTTACCCTCATCCTTCAAGCACTAACCAGCTTTTGCAAATACAGACCAATGTGACAGAGTTGACACATGCAAGTATATTCCAGCTGCTATTAGATCACAAGTTCTGGTGTTGTGAAGCTTCACACACCCAAATAAAAAACATAAAATCAGAATTAAATGTATTTTTAACTGTTCTGTCCTTCACATATTGTTAAGATGTTGAATCCAAAAGAAAGTTACAAAAAGAGCCTGGTCTTAAGAAAAAATCTTCTTGCAGAGAGACTGTAAGCAAATCACATTGAAATTCTTCAGAGGAGAAATTAAAGGTGATCTTGCCATAATGCATGACTAACAGTATGGGGAAGAGATTTCCAATAGTCAGTCCTTTGTGCCTGCAGCTGCAGAGCAAGATTCATTGCCTGGAAGCTAAAGCTAGAGAATGGCTGTCACTCCTTTCTCATGCCACAGTACTCCATGAGGGCTACATTTGCAGGAGTCCCCACTGTACCATATCCAAAGTACCAAAGGGTGGGTAAAGACAGGGAAGCTGGGGAGCAGAAACCCCTTTTCCTAGCCTGTCAATCCAGATGTACAAGCTAGAGACTACAGCAGCTACATTTTGTAAAACTTGGTGGGTCTCCTCTGTGCGTCTGGAATCCACAGTTTACTGTTCACATCACCAATATAAGGTAAGGGGAGTATTGCTGGTTACAGCTCCAGAAGATCCCATTTCTGCATAGTGAATGATGTAGGGCTAGGCAGCTGGGAATTATGTACCCCTGAAATCACATTCATTACTACTTTGAAACTTGCACTTTAAATCTGACACAGAGACACTTTCTGTTTATTTTTAACGTATCAAATATCATAAATAAGTATTTTTAACTCAACGTCTACTAGTATAATTTCCCTAGGGAATGCTCTTGACATTTCTTCCAGTCAAGAAAGACGTGAACTTTTGAACAAGGACATCAAATTATCCAGAGAATTGTCAACAAAACTACTCATTTGTGTTGTGTGATGAAGCCTACTACATGCAAGTTTTATTGCAGTGACCCATTATGAGCAATCACAAGGACTCATAGGGTGTTTCTGTGGTCTCTCTAGCACCAATAATTACTGCAAAATTCTGTGTGCAACCACTAAAGAAGTCTCAATAATATAAAAATATCTTTGAAGCTTTGAAAAACTTAAAACTGCTGCTTTGGTCAGCTTTTTAATGTCTTTTTTTTAATCACTGTAAATGAGCCAGACTTAAAAGGCAGAGTTTTGGAACACCAGTAGCAGGAGAGACAAGGACCCATGCTACTTTGTTTTCTAGTATGGATTTACAATCCACGTGCACCTGGAAAACTACCAGTTTGAGCGGGCGTGGTTTTTTAGGATGCCTTAGCCTTTTCCCTCTGTTTTCTTGGTTTATTTAAAACCACAACTTCCAACTTATAGATATGACCTTCATGTAAAGTCAGCAAAAACTCTTTAACAACATTGTGTTACAAAAGAACAAACTTCATGACTTCTGCCTTGTAAAAAAAGAGAAACAAAATTTTGTGGGGCCACTAGCACATGGACAGAAAACAAATTTATGGCAGTCAATATCTGGTGAAGGACCTAAATATAGAAAAATGCTTACCTGAACAAGCAATGAGCTATGTAATGAAGTAGATCATAGACTGATTTGTTTGCTAGAAATTTTAGCCCCAGATTTGGGAATCTCATATAAAATATTGGTCCCCATATAAAATATCAGTCGTGATCTTGGTCCTGTCTAGTATTAATTGTTCTCCCTGTCACAGATAAACTGTTCTCCTTATATAGTTGATTTACTTCCAAAAAATCAAAGGCAGGAAAAGCTGAGGAAATATTGCCTCTTTAGCCTGGCCCCAAACCAAATTTCTTCTGCCCTCTGTGTAATGCCAACTTTTCATTAAACTCTTGATTGTTATATGAAATCAAATGCAAAGTTTCACTTACTTGTCTCAGACAAACAACACATCAAAAGGCTGGGCATATCTGAATCTCCACTTTTGTGTACAGCAATTACTGATTTCTAAACTAGAGCTATTTAGGGGCCAAACAAGGCATAGAGAGGGTGGAAGTGTCACCATTTCACATTCCACACTTGTGAATTTCTGAGAATCTGTTCCGTGGTTCTGAACTGAGTATTTGCTAGACAGTACTACCAACACACTCATACAAGACCAGTCCTGCATTTAGGAATAAAAACAAAGATTTCATAGGATAAGACACAATCTAACCTTAAAATAGTTAATTCTTAAAATCAAAGAAACAGGAGTCTAATTCTCATACTTTATGCCCAGAGTCAAGCTAGCTCTCAATGACAAGATACAAATGGCACTCAGCACGGATCTAAGATTCGTCTGCTATAGAATCAGAAAGAATTTATTTCATTTACTTTGCTGCTCACAAAATACTTAGGATAAAGACCACAGAAAAAATAGCCCAGCCTTCAGGGATGAGTAACGAACTTATGAACAACTGATGATATAAGAGAAGCATGCAGTCATGCAAAATTTTTACAATTCACTTACAAAGTCTCTTCTGTAATCCTGGACTGATTAAATACCAGAACCTGCACTACTCCTAAATCGGTGTCTTTCTGCACTTGGGTTATATTTGGCTTATTGACCTACTGTGAGATGAAAAGCTCATTACAATCTCTTCAATTTTCATTTAGGATACAATTAAAAATTTTGTTTTCTCTGGATGAAGGTCTGGAGAACCTCTGACTAAAGCTCGAATTTGTAACACCTGGATCCTTTTTGTAATACAGAATTATAAATCAGAGTAGTAACTATTTCCCAAAAATCACCATCATCCCACTATTCAACAGCTTGTTGTCCACAATTCTGCCTTCTGAAAGAGAAGTCCTGCCTCTGTGTGCAAGAAGTGAATGTCACAGTAAATATAACAGGCATACTCTAGTCCAGACTTTGTACCACGTAAGCTATTTAACTGGATACTCAGAAAAGAAAGAGGTATAATTTCTATATGGTCCCAGAAATTGCTAGTATTTAAGACAAACCTTTTCAGACTGGTTTCCCTTAAAACTGCACAGCAAGTCTTAATGACAGATGCTTGAGTCCTAACCCAGCTGAAACCAGTGGTTGTCACACCAGTTTTAACAGGATTGGGAAAAGAACTGGAAATCACGTATTTGTATGAAGAAGATGGGACTGCTTGTATTAATTAGAAGCAGAAAGTGAAAAACACTTCACTGACAGGATGCCCTTGTTTATGCAGACAACCTTACTTGCTTTCAAATTCCTCAAAGTATCTTTAACTCTGAAGTTAGTTGTCCTGCTTCTCAGCAGAGATCATGTTGTTTCCCATGTGCATACAAAGCATGGTTCATGCCAGAGAACTGTCCAGGGTGTGGAGAAGCCTAAGGGCAGAGAACCTGGCTGTTGTCCACGTGAACATGGCCAGCAAGCCTACGAACTGCATGGCAAGTCCATTCAGACAGTCTGTCCCAGCATCTCATCCACATTCCTTGAACTAAAAGCCTTCAAGGAAAGGGTCACTTCTGAGCACTGTCCACACCCACAAACAGATGTAGAAAAGGAAATACAGCAGTTGGCCATGATAAATTCTCAAGAGAGATTTTGTAACCCACAATTAGCCAGGATAACCCCAGCCACATAGTTTGTCTCCCATGAAAACTGTTTGACCTCAGATTTCTTTCTTGGAGCAGGCTACTGATTGTTTTTTTCCATGTCTCTCCCCTGGGCATTCACTATAATAGCTCTGTTTACTAGAGTTTCAGCCATTGCAATATAATATGACAGTGTCAAAAATGCACATTATTTCAGGCTTACAAACTTAAATCAATGGCATGGTTGGTGGCATATGATTAAAATAAAGGTAATATAAATCTTCAAAGGAATGTTACCACATACTAAAACCCTCTTAGAAAGACCAGAGATAGTAGCCAGAGACTTTGAGAGAAGATTCCTTTATAGGGGAATCTCTGTTTTATGTTTAGAAAAGTCACATTTTGAGCAGTATCAGATCTGTTGGACTTCCATTCAAGGAAACCACAGGCATATATTGAAGCAGAAGCTCCTATGTTCCACAAACAGTTATTGCTTAGCAGCAAAGATTTATTACTACAGAGTATTGCAGCATTTGTTATATTTAGTCCTATAAAAAGTAGACACCCAATAATCAGCACAGCACATAATAACAATATGAACAATATTGCAACACTTTTCTGATTTTCATGATGCAGAATCATTGAACTCACACAAAACATTTAGCTAAGAGTCCTTGGACAATAACTGAATCCTAAAAAGACTCCCAGAAGAGTCCCTATGACCCTCAGTTTTAGTATCCCGAGTAATCATACACGGCCAAAGAAGATAAGTTTTACAGTACATCATTTTATTATACCAAACCCTGTGGTCATACATAAATCACACATTGAGAACAGTGCAAACACCACTTAAAAGGTGCTCTGCAGGGGCTATTCTTCATTATGAAAGCCATTAGCATAAAATCAAGATTATGTATTTGGGAATTTTCTTCCTGAAAACTGCATTAATTTGTATGGTCTCAAAGTCCATAATTCATCTTCAGATAGCAAGTATTCAAGGGCAAAACTGTAAAGGGTAAGCAGGAGAGGAAGTAGGTCTATGTTGCTATTTGACAGTATTTGTATTAGTGTTTATAAGAGTATTTATTGTTTTATAAGATCAGAAAGCTAATAGATTTTTTGATAGATACCAAAGGATGCATATTCCAAGTTGTGTGTGAGCAATTCACGTGCACAGGAGTTCACAACATCAACAGTGGGACTGGCTTTTAGGAGCTATAAGTGAATCATTCTGATGGAAAACAAAATAACATGATCTCTGCCAGCCAGTTCTTGGAAAATAAACCGCACGTGCATGACTTGTGAAACGAGGAGGCAGAGTTCCCATTCAATCAGCTTGTCTGAAACATCTATAATTTCTGTTTTGTTCTCAACAAATATGTCAGTGTGTACAGAGGCTGCAGATAAACCAAGTGGCCACTGGGAGGCTGGGGTCATGCTGCCAGAACCCCATTTCAGGCAGACATGTAGTTAAAAACATAATGCACAAATGCTTCATGGTATTCTGGGAAGCTGGGAGTAATATGGACCTAGAATTCCATAACTTGTCCCACAAGGATGAATTTTAATCATATTAGCAAATCCAGTATCCCAGCCATGCTTTGAATCTGGTTTGGGCCTGCAGGAATAGGACTACCAATAATAAAAGAAACAGCAGCTACACTTGCAGCTTGCTTGTCTGCACTCAGGGTTGTCAACATATAACCTATGTCCAACCAAAGGAAGGAAAAAAAATCTCTTAATATTGCCAGTGGAATACTCTGGCACATTACTCTTTGTTTCTCCCTCTGGCTTCATTTTGAAAAGGAGTTTAATGCTTTAGCTACTACTCAATGCAATGATACTGGAGTGTTTTCCAGACAACTAAGAAAGAACTACCTTTCTACAAAGGTAGAAAGCTTCGTCCCTTCCAACATGTAGAATCATAAACAATATTGGATTATTTTAAATTACAACTTGAAAAACAGGTAAATTTCCACCTTTGCAGCAGCAGCCTTTATTTAATGTGCAGATTCTAAGAAAAAAATAACAACAGAGGGAAAAAAGAGAGCAATGTAGCATTTTGTGAAACTGTCCACGGTATGATACAATACAGCTTACCATAATGCAACAAATCAGTTGGGATCTTATCTGGAGCATTTGCTTTATCTGTGCAGCTTTTAAATCGTGGTTATTACAACCTCTTTTGCTTTCAATGTTCATTCATGAGGAGGGCTTTTGTTACCCAAAAGCCAAGTAAACAGGAGAGAAAACAAGCAACCCAAGCTGTTGTACATCACCAGACGATGTCTTACTGCCACCTTGTGTTGAGCAAAAAGCATGAATAGCTCATATCTCACAGATACTTAAAAAAAAACAACAAAAAAACATTGTACAGAAAATAGGCAAGGACAAAAGCTTTCAGGAAGGTGTGTGTGAATATGTAAATACCTATGTAATATTTTACAAATGGTTTAAGGGTTTACAAAGAGAGGAAAATTATTATTTTCGTTTCAAATTGGTCCTTGCCAGCAAGCAGCAAATTTTACAGTTACTCCATGAAGAATGGGATTTCTTGAGAAACCAGAGATTTTTATCCTATTCTTGGGCTACTAATCAAACATGGCAAATGCTTTTCATGTACATCCAAACAATGAAAAATTCCTACTGTGCTATAGCTTCATAGAATTTGGAATAAATCTACCTGCTGCAGACAACTTTCCCACCCACTGAATAAATCATATACAATGTCAGGATTGGTCTTTGCACTTGAATAATGTACAAAATCAATGCTTACAAGAAATCTGTCCTCTGGGAGCTCCACAGACATTAGCTTTCCTCGTGGAGCAATCACTGTACAGCAGCACACACACACAGGCCAAGATAAGAGATAGCAAACTCATCTGCAGCAAACATTTGACCTTGAAGAATGATGTTAAAAGAAAATAGTTAATTAGTACATATTATAGATGCCACCATTATGTGATAAATGCCAATAACTCGCTTTTTGAAATTTATGAAAATTTAATAAAGAATAAAAATTGGTTACAAAAAAATTAATACAATAATAAAAGTTTAAAAAGTTTTCAGAGACAGGACAAATAATGAGGCAATAAGAGCAAAGAAAGGTAGCCCAGGTCTACCGTCCCCTCTCCTCTCAGACAAAAGCTGCGAGAAAAGAAGGGCCCCGTTAGAGAGAAGCATCTCTATTTTTGAGGACAAACTTTAATGATTATGCATACTTTATCTAAGAAAAGCCCGTTTGCCAAGAGCCTTTTGCAAAACCCCTGGCGTCCTGGAGTCTGGCTTAACCAGGCGGCTTTGTGGATTCAAGGAGATATACAATGGTCTCGCTTGACCAGGGTAGATTCAAGGAGATATTCATGGTCTGGAGTGGTCAGGGTGGTTTCAAGGAGATATGCATGGTCTGGAGTGGTCAGGGTGGTTTCAAGGAGATATGCATCTTTCCCTCTGAAACATCCAAGAGGGGTTTTTAGTCTGGCTTGTTGTAATTGTTCTCTCTGTGTAGAAACCTCTGGGTTATCTTCTCTTTGCTCTTGAGCTAAGGACAATACCTTACACACAATTCTTACTTAGATTCAATGTTAAAAACTACATTTACTATATTATTTAAAATGTTAATATTGCATAACTTTTCTACCTAGCATATTACATATAGTAAATATCTGCGTAGAGCCACACACACAATATGCCTTTTTCACAATCCCTCCTCTTTCTTTTTATAATAAAATTGGCTCGAGCGGATATTTACTGCTCTCTTGCATCTCTTCTATGTTCATTTTCTTCATAAATCAGTCTAGCTTCCTGGAGGGGGTCTTCTACTCTGTTGTGTTTCCTTAATACTATAATCTTTTGTACCGTTTTTGTTGTATCCATCTTTTAATCCAAGGTTACTAATTGCATACCTTGAACTACACTAGTAATTAATCTGATAAAACAAGGGATCAAACAAGGGATGAATATTAAACCAGCTGTAGCACATAAGAGGAAAAAACCTAGTTTCTTCCACCATTCTATTCCTAGCACATTATCCCACCAGCTGGTACTTAGCATGGATTCCCACTTCTGGACTGGTACATGGGCAATTTTTCTGATATCATTGACTATATCCAGGACAGCTTCTCCATTATCATCTATTTTTAAACAACAATCTGATGTATTGAACTTTCCACAAACACCCCCTTCTTCAGCTAATAGGTAATCCAGTGCTAACCTGTTTTGGTACACAGCGGCTCTGATTTGAGTTTGTTGCCTGGATATTAATTCCATTGCCCTACCAGTTTTGTTTGTTATTATCTCTACGACTGCTTGAAGCCTTATGATACGATTTAACATATAAATGGGAGTTCGATATCCCCAACTCCCGTCCTGTGCCCAGGTGGCTGGTCCGTATGTTTCCAGTATGCTTGCAGGGGGCCACTCATCCTCTCCCCATTTTTGGAATCCTCCAATTACATCTCTCTTGCTTCTTTTTAGATCCTCATAAACTGGTATCCCTAAGTGATCCCCTTCAGGTCCGGGCAAAAGAAAAAATCCTGGTTGTATGACACCCAGAGTACAGCTCCCTTTCCACTTGGGAGGGAGTTTTGGATACGCCCTTTTCCCACATATCCAGAACAAACCGTCTGGAGCTTTCCAATAGTCCAATTTTTGCTCATCCATATTCTCCCAAAATTTAGAAATCTCTGGGATGCCAACATAAGGATTCTTTCCTGTATCATTACATTGAAAAAGCCTGATTTTATTATTATATTCACAATTTCCGTTTTTTTCTTTTTTCTGGGTCCAGTACATGGTAGGTTCTTCTGGGATCCACCATACAGAGGTTCCATTACTAACCTTGTATCTTTTACAGGGAGTTTTTCCTACTTCACGGAGGAACTTTTTTTCCTTCACGCCAAAGACATTCCTCCCCTATGACTACTGAACTTAAAATCCATCCCCCTGGCCGATTTTCTCCCTTTATACTTGTTTGGTTCCACTTAAGGAGCTCGATTGGGCCTAAGCTGCTGCCTTTCCATGGCCATTCTTCTGACATCAAAGCCCCTCCACAGACCCAACAATTGGTTACGTTGAGTTCCTTACTTATTCTTTCTCCCAATTCCACAAACAGATTTTTACCCATCCGTGAAATATCTATTTCTTTCTCTAGTTGTTGTTCCAATTTCTTATACAAACCATCCAGCGAGATTGGTACAGGCTTTGGTGGTGGTGCAGGCCTAGCTTTTTTGCTTATCAATTCCTCCTTTACCAAATCCTTTGTTTTACTCCCAGTAATGTGGGTGAAACACATCCATTTCTCCCCTTTTGCACATTCACTTCCCCTCACATTTTCCGCCATCCAGTACTTTTTCCCATTGTGTATGCAGTTTCCCAATTTGGAAGGGTTATAACAGTGACTGTTGATATGAGTGTGAGAAATAAAGAAGGAGCCTCGGTGTCTTTCCATATACAGTTTTTGGTAACACCTGTAGCATGGCCTGGTCGGCATCCCAAAAGGGAAGAGCCAGAAAATGAGTGACAGAACCAGCAGAGGTCCAGTATGGCTTATACTCCCACCTCCCATGCCTATGGGGTTGCAGCCCACAGCAGGTGTATGTGATCTTCTCGGTGGCGATTACAGAGGCCAATCTGGTCTTGCCCTCTCCTCTATTGTCACTTTCTCTTAGCTAATTTCCAGGCAAATCGTTTTTGACACTTCTTGACCGTGGTCTCCCACTCTTCCTCAGCTATCTCCCATTCAACAGGCACTAATAACTCCCAACCACACAACCAAGTTATTATTTCAGTAGCTTCAAGTTCTGCTTGGATAGGGGGCTCAGGTGACACTCTACACTTCATGCAACGAGAGCGTCGTTTGTGTGAACTACAGTACCAATTTTTCCCACAGCTCAAACACTTACATTTACACCAACCAGCATGTCCAGTATTTGGGTGAATCAAACAGGGTATTTGGCTTGGCAATGTATGAGGTAATTCCCCCTCCTCTTTATATAAATCACAGGCTAAGGCAAAAACACAGGGGTTTTCTGTCCGAAACAATCCCGATCCTCCTGTCTGTGGTGGAAGTATTCCTCCTGTCTGCATCTTCCAAAATATTTTCTACACATCTCATTTTATAACATAGACTAAGCAAATAATCCAGTGAACACTAATACTTCCCTTTCTTCACTCCTCCTCCTTCCACATCCATTCATCAACTGTAGAAGAGACACTTAAAAAGCACTAAACACTGACTTCACATGGCCAAGCTCTCTCTCACCAAGTGAAAAACGCTTGAAAAATGTTAGCACATCAAGCAGCAGTCATTTAAAAAACACAGCTTCAGACACTGTCTCCTTTCCTCTCAAAAAAAACCACAAGTCTTTCCTAAAACATCCCAGAACACGTGTGCACGCTGTCTGAGTTTACAGGCTACCGATTTGAGAGAAACTGAAGGCCAGCGCATGAGAAACACTAAAAAAATCTTTAAAACTTCTATGACCCGAGTCACTCGGTCATAAGGAAAAGGGCAGCTGCGGTGGGCGCTGATAAGCGAGCTGGAGGAGGGGCGGGCAGGGAGCAGCGTGTCCCACGCGCGGCTCGGCGCCGCCGCCTCCACCGGGCAGCCCCTCTGCCATGGCACGGCTGTGCAGGAATGCGGCGGCCGCCCTTCTCCGCCGCCGCCACCGGGGACGAGAGCCTCGCTCGTCCTCCTACTCCCGGCAGGAGAAGCGCTCGGCCACCGTCCCTCTCTGCCCACTCCCTTTCTTCCTGAGAAGATCTGCATTGACTGCGGTTTCCAAGGGAACGGCTTCCCCAACAGGAAGTGGGGAGCTCTGGAGGACTGACCACTGATTTTTTGGTCCTCCAAGGACGGGGCATGGGTGGGGTCTGCCACCGGAATTCCCGAAGGGGAAGCAATTTCCGGTCTCCTCCATGTGGCCGCGCTCTCCTGCATGGCCCATGCTGGCGGCTCCAGCTGCCTCCGGCAGTCGCCCAGCACCACTGGAGCTGGAATCGCTACTGAGGCAGCTAGGGACCGGACCAACCCGCCACACGCCGACAGCGGAGGAACCGCCGCCAGGAAGGGGGGAAGGGGGGAGGGGGAGCCCGCTGCCCCGCCGCCGCCGCCGCGAACGGGAGGGGGGTGAGGGGGTACCCGCCGCCGCCGCTGGGAGGAAGGGTGAAGGAACCAGCCACCCCCACCCCCGCTCTGCAAGCGGAGGGGGACTCACCACCGCGGCTGGGGAGGGGAGGGGGACCTGCCGCCGCTGCTGCAGCTGGGGGGGCTTTTCCAGGGTCGGCTAAGCCACCACGCGGTCACCCCCCCCACGTGGCTCATGGCGACTGTACTCGCCGCGGCAACGCTCAGCGCTGCTAAAACAAACTAACAAACAAATACCGGGAATGAGGTTGAAAAAGCCATTGCGGGAAAATAGCGAGAGGGACCGGGGTGGGGGCCGGGTACCGTCGCTGCAGAGAAGCGGCAGCCGGTCCCGAAGCGGCGGGCGGAGGGACCGGGGGGGTGCCGGTCCCGACTGAGCCACCGCTGCGAACAGCGAGGGGGGGCAGGGGGAAACCGGCTGGGCTGCCGCTGCGAACAGCGGACTCGTGCCTGGGACAGAAACTGGGGCAGAAACAAGCGACAAGCCAGAACCTGGGGCAAGCACAGGGACTGAGACAGGCACCAACACCGGAGCCGGCAATGCAACTCCCAAGGGACGATCTTAGGGTGGTATCTCTGTCGATGGTCTCTCCCCACTGGACTTCTATCCCTTTTTTTTTCAAAATTTTCTCTTTTCTACCCATCCCTGTCTCTGTTTACCTTCCCTTTTCCCCCACAAAAACTACTTTTCTCCTTTCTCCCACACTATTTCTTAATACAATTTACCTTCTCTGAGGAACTATAATAAAGCTTAAAATAAAATAAAAATCTACACTTTCTATACTTTCATTCGTCCACATTCACTCCACTCTATTTTTCACTTAATCTCACGCACAACAAAACAATCACAACTACAAGGTACCTTTTACTTTCCACACACTTTTACACTCTTTAAGAGTACCTGGCCAGAAAATGCCCTTCATAAACCCTCAATCTGGCAGTGTTGGGGGTTCTCCCTTCCCAACCCCAGGTGCTCTTGGGTTTATTTCATAGATTCTGCAGAATTTAACATAACCCTGGATGTCTCGGAATTGCTTCCTCCAATCCAGCTGGTTATCAACCCTGGATGCTCTCAGAATTTTCCTCAACCCAGCTAAATTCTGGGTGTTCTTGGAATATTTCTTCAACCCAGCAAAAGCTTTTAGGGTCCCCTTTTCACACACTTCTTCCCGGGGGGTTCTTTCATTCCTTTTTACCATTCACTTTCGTCCTCGGACTGGCCGCCTCCCTCGCGGGACAACGGAACCGCAGCGTAGGGGACTCCGCTCTCGCTTGGAAGGTCCGGGTGTTACCCCAGCCCGCCTCTCAGGCACACACACTTTCAGCCCCCGTTCCGCGCCAAACGCTGCCCCCCCCAATCCCAGCAATTCTTACCACTCCGTTGTCCTTGGGTCTTTATTCTTCGTGTACACTTTGATGTTAGGAGCTGGTTACCGCGGTTTTTAGGGAATTCTTTCCCTTCTCTTTGCCTTATTGCCTCCTTTTGTCCTTGGATCTTACCCCTTTCTGGGGTACTCTGCGAGGACCAGAGCCGAGGCCGCCTAATGCAGGCGGGACGCGTCTTCCTGGTCTCTAATCCTCTCACAGCACCCACAGTGGGGTATTTTAACCGTACTCTGCTACCAAATTGTGATAAATGCCAATAACTCGCTTTTTGAAATTTATGAAAATTTAATAAAGAATAAAAATTGGTTACAAAAAAATTAATACAATAATAAAAGTTTAAAAAGTTTTCAGAGACAGGACAAATAATGAGGCAATAAGAGCAAAGAAAGGTAGCCCAGGTCTACCGTCCCCTCTCCTCTCAGACAAAAGCTGCGAGAAAAGAAGGGCCCCGTTAGAGAGAAGCATCTCTATTTTTGAGGACAAACTTTAATGATTATGCATACTTTATCTAAGAAAAGCCCGTTTGCCAAGAGCCTTTTGCAAAACCCCTGGCGTCCTGGAGTCTGGCTTAACCAGGCGGCTTTGTGGATTCAAGGAGATATACAATGGTCTCGCTTGACCAGGGTAGATTCAAGGAGATATTCATGGTCTGGAGTGGTCAGGGTGGTTTCAAGGAGATATGCATGGTCTGGAGTGGTCAGGGTGGTTTCAAGGAGATATGCATCTTTCCCTCTGAAACATCCAAGAGGGGTTTTTAGTCTGGCTTGTTGTAATTGTTCTCTCTGTGTAGAAACCTCTGGGTTATCTTCTCTTTGCTCTTGAGCTAAGGACAATACCTTACACACAATTCTTACTTAGATTCAATGTTAAAAACTACATTTACTATATTATTTAAAATGTTAATATTGCATAACTTTTCTACCTAGCATATTACATATAGTAAATATCTGCGTAGAGCCACACACACAATATGCCTTTTTCACAATTACAAAAAGTCTGCTCTCTATTCATCATTACTAGATAATGTTGTCCCTACTGTGATGGCTCACTGAACAACATTCTTTATATTTTAAACCTGTAGCTTTGAACTTCCAGCTTCTGGTTTACAAATCTCTCAAAGTCCTGTGAACTATTTCCCAGGTGTCCACAAAACCAGATTCTTAAAGAGCACATTTTTAAGAAAGCATATCTGTTTCATAATTAACTGTATATGCAAAGTTTTCAGAAGGTTTTATTCCTTCATGGGCCAAAATTTAAATGTCCATAAACTGAAGGAGGTAGGAAAGCACTGAATTAAGGCTCAGATTTGATGCCAAAACTTTGGGCACCACCCAAATCCCAACATTTTTTCAGGACACCACATAGTTTTACCCTCAAACCTGTTGGAATCAGTAAAATGTTGCTATCAACTTAACTGCTTAGTATGGTGCCAAGCAAATTATAAACTTCTTGAGGATTTTCAAAGTTGCCATGCTACCATGGCCATGGAGGTCTTTGAATCAGACTTGTTTGATGATAGCCATCAGTAAAACTTTTAGTAGACTAGTATTTTTATCCTACTTCTGTCTGTAAACCCAGAAGGCTACAAGTCCAGAGGACAAGGGGGAATGATTTAAAATTGAAAGACAGTTGGGTTAGACTGGATATTAAGAAGAAATTCTTTAATGTGAGAGTGGTGAGGTACTGGAATAGGTTGCCCAGAGAAGCTGTCCATGCCCCATTCTTGGGAGAGTTCAAAACCAGGCTGGATGGGACCCTTAGCAACCTGGTCTAGTGGAAGGTGTCCCTGCCCATGGCAGGAGGTTGGAACTAGATTATCTTTAAGGTCCCTGCCTATTCAGACCATAATATTATTCTACAAGTCACTCACCTAATTACAGGAATGATGTTCAGCTGCTTTTTCTCACAAGAGTTATAAGTATTTCCTTGTTAAATTCTTAATCCTTTATTTAGGGTTTGTGGCTGAAATAGCTCTATATTGTTTTACTTGGCAGTGAAAAAGAAAACACAAGAGAAAATGTATGGTCACAGAGCAACCCATTGTGCCTGTGTAGATTCACCCACACCATATTGGACAATGGCTGCTCAGCTGCCAGTGTTTAAAAATAAAAAAAAAACTTCAACAAACAAAAATGTTTGACAATATATTTGACTACTATTGGGACAGCAGTTGGTTTCTTGTCTTACAAAACACTGAGAATGAACTTGTTCAGGAAGGACAGTCAATATTTCAAACAGAGGGGTTACTCAAGTACATCATTCATGAAAAGAGTCCTGCATCTGGGACAGAAGATGAAAGGGAGGTAAAGAGCCAGCAGGATGCAAAATGACAGCTGTTTAAACCACATTTCTAACTGCTGTGGTCAAGGTTTGATATCTCTAGGGAACAAACAGGCAGTCATAGAAGGGTGGGACACAGAAAAACAGAAAAGATCAGCATATTATTTATTTCTATTGTGATCAGCCTGTCTGTCCCTGTCCTACAACAGCTAATTACTGCCTGCCAGGGGTTACCCTGTTTACCCAGTCCAAACATCTGGTTATCCAGACCCTGTTTTTCTCTCTAAAGCTTTAATGAATTTAATTTAAAGCTTTAATGTATTTTCCTCTGGCTTACCAAGATAAACCAAGGTATAAAGAGTCCCCTTGAGCCTGGTACATCCTCTGCTGAGTAGTGTGCCAAATTCCCCTATCCTCCCAGGCAACTTACTTGCCCCCAGCCCCCCTAACTCCTGATGTGTTGAAAAAAGTATCTGGTTATGTCCTATGTCTTATGAGAAGGAGCATTCTATATTCTGTCCAGGAGCAAGAGTAAAGCTGTTGGAGATCATCTTATTGCCAAATGCTGTGGGGAGGATTTGCAGCAATGAAGGATGGCACCTCTGGCTCTGATACTCCTCCTCACACTGCCTCCATCCATGACAAAGCAAATATCTCATCTGCACCATCCCATCTCTCAAGGGCTCCCAGCCCTTGCCTGTATTTTTATACTGGCTTGCATCAACCAGACCTCCACAATTCTCTCTAGTGAGAGTAACTGTGACCCACTCACACTAAATCTGACTATCTGATAGGAGGAAGCTGGAAATAGAGCTGGCAAACCAAGTAATTTGGATTAAAATCAGTCTTCTAGGAAAGTGTAGAATCCTAGGTGGCAGTAGAAAAGGATGACAAGAAGGGATGTAGGGCACACTGACCCAGCTCCAAATTCCTGAAATTACTTCAAACATGCTTTACAAGTTCACCATGGAACCAAGCACCTGTCCTCACATGAAACATTGGTTATTTTCTCATCCAACTTTTTATTCTGAGCACACAGAATATCTCACAGGCAGGCAAACACTTTATTCTAGCACTTCGTACTTTCAGCAGCTGGAAGGCAGAAAAAATTGTGCCAATGAAAATTTTCATCCAGATTTCAGTAAGGTACCTCTACACTGCTTCAGAAGGTTTCATTCAGCTGTTTATTCCTGTTAGTTTGTACTGAAACCAGTTACAAAATGTAACCATATGCAGAAACTGAGGGTAAACAACATATTAAGTTTGACAAGGTGTTTTGTGAGAAGTCACAGGGTACTGGATGAAGCTGTCCAGTCTCTTTCAGCTTACACAGAATCATCATATCAGAGGAAAAGTGTTTCTTTACACAGCCCCGTAAGCCTGCTGCTACGTCTGCCCAGCCTTTGCTCCATCAAAGATACTGTGACAGTAAGAAACTTCAGAAAAAAGGAGCGAATGAGTACATGGCTGAAGGGTGGATTTTCCTGCAGGCACATGCTTCAGAACATGGGTGCTTACCACAGCTACTGTTACTCTGACTTCCTGTTTCTCTCAGTTCCAGTCTATCCTAGTGTGTTATCTCCCCTGTCTTTTCACTACAGCTGCCCTACAAAACATCTCAGCTACCTCCCCCTACCCCTCCCAGGTGCTGTTGCATACACGTGAGTTCTCTCTGCTCCTCAAGCATCTTTCATTCAGACCTAGCTATGAAGGACAAGGCTGAGGAGAGCAGAAAGCTTGTGACTGACACCACTACTTCTTAGAAGCCCCTTCCCCATGCCAGGGCTTATAACACCCCATGAATCTCAGGCAAGTCCCTGAAAATCCCATCCACTCTGATTTGACTAGAACAAGAGAGGGAAACAGCACAACTGGGATGGTGCTATGGACAGTTTCTAGGCTCCAAAAAGAATTTAGATTGTATAGATAGAAAGCAGAGCTAGAAATCACATAACATACTGGGACACAACAACTGTGGATTAAAACACAGCAGCTGTTCTGCTTCATTCTTCAGTCAGGAAACAGCATAAGGCTGCAAGTAAAGCAGAACTTTGTGTCTGGATCCAAAACTCATTTTAGAAATGAGGTGTACCTGTCCCTTGACCTGTAAATCCATAAGAAGAAGACATTTATCCAGGAAGTTAACTGATCTAATTTTCATTTGTCCCTTTCGTATCCCTGAGATGATCTTTTGGTCTCCCAGAGAGCTGTCCTTTTCTAGAACTTTCTCTTCTGTTTTTTTTCTTCCATACATAGGCGCGCACACACACTCAAAATGTTGCTGCTATAGTTACCTGAGTCTTGTAGCTCAGGTTACGGGAGGGCTTCTCAGAGAAACAGGAAAGATGAGAGATTCAGCTTAGGGGGCTTGTGCAGCCTGCCAAAATTGAATGAAACAGCAACAGACCAGCATAGCAGGAGGTGTCAATAATGGCTGCAAGGCCTGAGAGACTGTGTCACAGGTGAACATTACCTGTAAATCTCACAAGTGTCCCAGCTGGAGGCCAGCTCTGAGATCTCAACCACTGATCTCCACTTGAAGCAGGACTTCATAGTTCCATATCACATTCAACTTGGATTTCATATTTCTAGGAAAAGCAATGTGTTAAATTGCAGTGTCCAGACATATTTTTTCATTCTTCTCTGCAGGAGCATTCAGTCTCTATTCCAGATCTGAGATTACCCTTACAGAGTTCTTTGTGGCTCTTGAGATAATAGAGATATGTTTTTTGTTTTACCAGAGTCCTCTCAGTCATCATTTGAATGCATTCTTATATCCATCTGATAACCACAAATCTCTCATGGGCTACAGACATACTGGTGAGAAATACTGAACATACACATAGGTTTATATCTGTTTGAGGTCATTATGTCTGATAGATTCTGTCTGAGGGACTTCAGGCATCCATGTAATCAGCCTGTGAGATAATGCACAGGAAAAAGCAGCAGCACAATGACACAGCCAGACTGAACTGTGGCATTTCCTGGTGTTTAGTGGTGAATGTTAGCCTTTGTATTTGATTTCCCTTGGATTTGTTGTTTGTTTGTAACTCTCTGTTGAGGATAACCTTTCAAAAGCCTAATCCCTTCTGCTTTGAAGCTACACTGCTTAGACAATAATTACACAGACACCATGAAGTGTTGTTTGACTCTACATTAGTCCAATTCTATCAGTTTATTCTACTTCCCCGCAATCAAGCTGCCTTTAAAGTAATATGTAAGTGAATTGTGAATAGCATCTTTCATTACTCCATGGACTGGCATATTTTTTTTTAATTATATCCTATCTAGGTTGTAATTGGTTTTGCGTTCAGGGAGCTTGGTTTATACTATGCAAGCACAGACTATTTCTTTTAAAATAGAAGCTTATTTTTTTTCCTTAATTACATGCTTTCCAAATGCTCATAGTTTAAACAATTAAAATCAATTTACAAAGGAAAAACACAGTGCCCTGCAGTCCAGGAAGGGCTATTTCTATATCAGTTCCAATCTTTAATTTTTAGCTTTTCTTTTTCTTGAAAATGAGGTACATTTTCCACTGTAAATTTGTGGGCTTTACTCCATCCTGTATCATCAGCTGAGCAAATGTTCCTAAATCCTTTCAAAGGCAATTGTCTTTCCATGGGAAAATTCACAGCATTTTAGAAAGATTTTCTATTAATAGCAATTAATAGGGAGTATTTTTGGCTCATTTTGTTTTTCTTCTATAGATCATATTTTCATTTGCTTACTCTCCCCAGCTAAGAGGTAGATTTTTTGCTCTTTTGGGATGGGTAAGGCTTTTCTTGCTGACTGTCTGACCCCTTTCCCCTGACAATGTACTTCTTGTTGGAGATCCTCACCACCTCAGTGTGCCCAGGTCTGTCCTGAGGGGTAGGAAAGGACAGCTTTGAACACCATAAAATCTGCAGACGTTCACATTTTCCATCAGGTAACAAGGCCTGTTCCATTTCATCTGGTCCTGAAACTAATATCACCTTGAGAGAAGCATAAGGAGTCAAAACAAAACAAAAACCAAACCACAATAACAAAAAAGATACCCCAAACACCCTCTTCTTCTCTGCCCCCCCGCAAAAAAAAGAGAGAGAGAAAGAGAACAAAAAGTCTTACAGTCCTAAAAGTGCTTCTTGAAGCAAACAGGTTTTTTGCTTGCGCATACAGCAAGCACTATCAATTATCAGACCGAGTGAGCACATTGCTTTTTCCCAGAAACCAAACTGGGTAAATATTAAAAAAATGATGTAACACTGCCATGGTTTTGCAAATGAAGTCTTTGAGTTTGTTTTCTCACTCCTTTCTCTCAGAATAATCTTCCCTCAATCCACAGTCACATCCAATGCTACCCAAAATCAAAGGCACTTACACCAGTTTAGGAGTATCTTGATTTGGTTTGTGGATGAATTTTGGCAAAAAATCCTTTACAGTAAATGAAAGCATGGTACTGCAAAGGTTGTCTGCATTTGCAAGCAAGCATTTTCAAGTTCATTTAGCCCTCTGAAAATGTGTCTTAACTACACAACAGAGTTGAACATTTGTAGACGTTAGTGCTTCCTCACAAGTTATCTATCAAATGAACCGTCTTTCCCCAGGTTTCACTTTCAACTCCTCCAACCAAAGAACACCTTAATCAGTTCTGGTATTTTCCAATCAGTTCTACAACACAACAGAAAAATAAATTGTCAATGTTTGGATGAATTCTCAAATATTCTGGTACTAAAATCTGTGTTCAAAATTACTTAACTACTTAGCACACCTGTTAAAATTCAAAACTAAACATAAATAATATAAACAAGGTGTTTACCACTATTACACTTCCCTAAGAGATGAACAATGCGTAGTTACATCCAGCTGAATGAATCAAGACAAGAGAGGGGGAAAAAAAAACATTGTTGGAGGAGTGGAAGCATTTAATCTGGTCTTGCAAATTATTATATGCTTGTATGAGATCTGTCTTCCCAAATTTTCTCAATGTGGAAAGTCCACAAATATAAAAGGCATGAAATTTACTCCAATGTAGGGATCACATTACCTTTTGTTAAGGGGCATTGATCCTGAAGCCACTTCCGTCTGACCTGATAAACAAATCCCCTAGAAACAAAGCTACAAGAAAAAGCTTGTTCCCTACACCGGCGTTCAGCAAGGAAGCTGTAAGAGAGAAAATGCTACTGTTAAGACTAGCATCAGTTAATCAAGGACTTGTTGAAAATTTGATTTAAAAGGATGTGGCAAATTCAATTTGCTATCTTGGTAAGTTTGATCATATAATTTTTCTGCATCTGTGTGGTGTATTTCTGCGCTTTTTTAAACAGTGTATTTTCTTTAGAAATACTTTGCTTCTGAGAGGTTTTACTCATGAAAGTAACATAGAAATATCCAAAAAGAAATATGTCAATTTTTACTTCTTTGGAAAAAAGCTTGCTAAACTGAAAAGCAAAAAACAGTCCTGTTTTTAATATAAGACTTCTATGAAAAGATATCTCTAAACTTTTCCACTTCTTGAACAGATCACTATTCACATGAATATCTGGAACCTGCATGCCAAGTTAGAAAATTCTGCTTGGAGAAGAGAGGATTACAAAAAAATAATAAAAATAATTTTTAAAAAACCAATGAGAATGCCTGACCAAAAAAACAATCAATGAGACATGACTACAAGTCAGGTATATGACAAAAATAAAACTCTTGAAATATTAAAAAGCAATAATAGCAAATCTCAGAGCAATGGTATGCAATATCCTCATTCAAAAGGGGAAAATAGAGGTAATTTCTCTTTATCATTCTGCAATATATTAAATAAGATTTTAGTAAGCATATGTGTTAATTTGTTCTTACCCCTTAAAGAGAAATTAATGGATGTGGCTGTATATTCATGGCTATTCTCTACAGTTTTGAAAGAAGCCATTTCTATCAATAAGATATGCTTTTCTCTCTGCAAGAATCTGAATTATCTTCTGAAGGTTTTGGAAGAAGCTATACTTTGAACTGGCAAACTTGATAAATCATTTCTAATCACTTTGTAAATCAATCTGATGGAACTATATAATTAATTTTTAAAAATATATTCAATGTGTGATATTTAATAATTCAAGAAAGAAGTCAACATAGGTTTGAATAAACCAATTCTAATAAATTACAGTTCCCCAAATAAGATAGAAATCATGAACAGATTTAAATTCCTATTAAAGGAAAGAATCTGAATTAAAGAGGTTGAATTCATAATCTTCATTACCACTTCAAATGTCAGTCCAGTTTTAGAGAGACTAAACATCAAAATACATTAAAACAAAGCTTCAGGAATCAAAAAACTTCAGACTATTTACTGATTAACCAACAGAGAAGTTACTAATATAAATATTTTTTTCATTATTTGGTTACAACATATACATCATGTTTACTACAGAGTACATTTAGGCTGAAAAAGCAAGAATGATGAGACATACCTTACCTAAGTGTTAAATTTGTATTTGCTTAAGAATTCAGCAAGAAATTAGTATTTTTACACAAAGAATTTTGCAACAAGTCCTGAGAGCAAGTGACTTCATTTTTATCCCACCTACAGCAGTGCTACAATCTCATTTATCGATGGGGAAGTGGCAAGCAGAAATCAGATAAGCAGAGTTTCTAAACACAGTTACTCTTTACCATCTAATTAGTTGTACTGACACTGCTGGCACAGTCAAACTTAGCAGCTGTTTAAATAGTTTGCCAAAATTGGGTCCCTAACCTGTTGAAACCTGCATTTAAGCAGGATTCAATGCAAAGATAATTGTTTCTCTACTAGTGCACATATCTGTCTTGTTCTGTTTGGATATTTTTTTCTATTTGCACATTTTCCCATTTGCAAAATTCATAAGGCAAGTTTGTAAGAACTGTTTCTGATCATGTTTCCTAGGTATGCATAGATATAAATCTTCATGCTGCAAATTAAGAATGCAACAACCAAGGTTTGACAATTCTTCAGACCTGGTCAAAGAAACCAATGTGGAGCCCCTGGACAGGGAAGCTGATCTCCATAATGAAAATGCTTCTTTGTCTGAAAGCAGCATCCCAGAAGATGTCTTCGGTTCCTCTGAAATGCAGACAGTACCAGTTTGTACAGACACCACCTTGCCTCCAGGGGACTACATTCTCAGAGGAGGTTACACGGAGTCTTCACTTCTGAGGCTTCCTACAGAGGAGGGCACTGGGACCCACCATGCGCCTTTCCACTTCAACCGCCATGCTCGGGCCAGAATTTCCACTTCTCCAACTTTAAGGCGTCTAAGGATGGCCTCTGCCTCACAAGTGCTGTCATTTCAGGACTGTTCTGACACAGCTCAGCTGGGGAATCAAAAGGAATACACCAGCTCTCTCCACCACATTTGTAAGAGTCCACCTCGGTGCATCACAGTTTCTTCATTGTTGCTGCCTTCTTGTGTCCATGAAAAATTATTGTCATCCAAAGCCAAGGCTGAGAGAACTATAGCAGTTCCAGAGTCTGACCTACCCAAATCAAAGCTTCCAAGCCAAGAGGATCCTCTCAGCAATGGCAGTCCCAATGAGCCACCCAGAAACCCTTGGAAATCCAGCTCTGCTACACTTCCAACGAGACTCCCGTGCCCAAACCCTCCCCTTTGGGCGGGGCTCCAGGTAAGAGGAATAGGAGGATGCAACCTCTTTTTCAGTCTTTCATATTGAGTGCTGGTCCCTCATGGGCCAGTGCACAAATAAAACCCCAGTTCTTAACCTGAACTGCAAGTTGGGCCATCCTTTAAAACAGCAGACCGACTTCTACACTTAACAGGAAAGGAGATTTTTCTTTCCAAATTAGTAAGAGACAGCAGTTCCAGCCCTGTCCCCTGGTCACCACGTTAGCTTAGTCCACTCCTGTGCACGGCCACTCCTTCCCACCTCTGTCCATTCACCCTGGTGGGCCAGTACAACTGTTGGTGGGGATATGGAAGAACAAGACTAAGTAATTTATGCTGTTAAGGATCGAGTTTTAGAAGACTATTTTCTTTCAACCCACTCTTTAACCCTTAAGCAGGATTATTTCTAAGACAGGGAAGTTCTCTATTCTGTTTTACTGAATGGCATTACTAACCCCAGTAAAACCAAGAATTAAGTTGCTTGAGTCAAATTTAAGGTGTGCTACTACCAAAGGAGGGGGTATCGTTCCCTTTATTTATTTCCACTTATCTAGCTCTGCCACTCACTGGCATTCCTCCCCCTGCTCTTTATGTCCAGCTCCATAAACAAAGAAGTAATTGTGCAATCTCTTCTGAAAAAGAAGAAACCCTGGTCCAGTGAGTGTCAGCATCAGTAAAGAGAAATAAGCAAGGGAGGAGCAAATCCTGCATCTTTCAAGGGAAGCAAACTACAGTTCAGCTCTCCACAAGGACGAAAGGAGAGGCTTTTTGTACAAGCCAGGTTTGCTGCTAGATCAGTCTCAAAGACCCTCCACTGTGTCCAGAGGCAGTTAAATTCACACACACTTGATTCTGTCCTTATGCCAGCCGCCTTCACACACATTTTACTGAGGGTGGATGGTGTCAAATAGGTGTAGAATTCTTCACTAGCTGGTTAGCTTTGCACTACAAACCAAAAGCTGTTTTCCTTCTTCCCCCACTACCTTCAAATACAGAAAACATTCTGGATATCAAATGAGTTCTCCTTGCTCCACAACAGTGAAATTAATTGGCCTATGCTCAAGCCTATTACACTATTATTGCATTTCCCTTTACAAAGGAGTTATTTTCTCACAAAAAAGCAGATTGTTTGCTTGCTTTCTGACCAAGTAACTAAGAATATCTTACTTTCTTTCAGGAGAGTGGACTGCCCATGCAAAGGTATGCACACATTTATTTTATCTGATTCTAAGCTTGAGTCCCCTACATTTTTAATGCATTTGCTTCACTCTAAGACAAAAATGAACATTGAGTCATGTATATATAACTCAACCTTAATTTGCAGATTTGCTGTCACCAGCTCACTAAACTTTTTAATGAGATTTTCTTTCAAAGGTGGCCCTCTCCCTAGCACGTTTGGCTACATTTCACACAATATTTCATCCAGATCATCGGGAAGCTTTGTACTAGGAATTAACTGCAAAAAGGTCCAGTTGTTTGGCTTAGCAGTGTCAAATTTCAGCTTGAAGAATGTGAAATATCTCATAATCTTGAGTGACATTCTTCAAAAGTTTGTGGAAGGGAAAAGGGAGCAAAGGAGCTAGCAGAACAGCTCAATATTGTTCTGATAGATGAGCAGAGAAGATCTAGGATTGCTGTTGGAGAAGGGGATTGTTAATCCTTCAAACTAAGAAGAGTACATATAACATATGGATTTTATCAGTTAATGCAGACAAGATAAAGTGTTGCATACCACAGGCCTGTGCCATGAATTATGTCAAGGTCTTCTAAACAATTATCAGAAAGTAGAAGTTCTATTAGAAATTATTTTGATTAAGATTGTTTTGTTCTTTAAGATGTTCAAATGTTTACAGAAGGGAAGAAAAGTTTAATTTTCTCCCCATACAACGAGGAAGCAGGCAATAGTACCTCCATTAATAACCACCCCTGTCACTGATGGAGTAGTGCTCACTTTACTGCATGGTCCCCTCATGGTTAGGACTGGGTGGTTTGGAGCAGACTGACATAGCCTAAGAGTCCTTGCATAATGCAGTTCCCTAGATGAAATTCAAGAGATGTGTGCATGCATTTGAAATTACATGTTCACTGTAGAAGAGGCCTCCTAGATGTTCTGAACTGTTGCAATTTCCAACTCACTATTTAGCATTTTGAATTTACAATGGAGATGGAGAGAGAAGGTGAGGGAAAGATCTTTTCGTGTGGATGTGAAAAGAAGTGATCTGTGCCTTTTGTGGGAAGAATCTGCTCTGATCCAACTCAAAACAGGAATACACAAACATATCTCACTGTCAGAGTGAAGATTTTCATGATCTGTAACAAACTTCAGGGGAGAAATTGAAGATACTGAACGCAGATGGTTGAACAGGAGAACACTGAACATTTAGTGTACACACCTTCTCTTGGTGCTGCTTGCCTATAGTGGCTTCAAGAGGGAAGTAACTATATGCCAGCTAGGCTATTGGCTTTGGACTTCTATCCAGACACCTTTTAAAATCAAGAAATCACAACCCAAGGAAACAGTCCAAGATTTTTTCCATGGGCACCAGCAGGAAAGATTGTCAAAAGGTGGTTGGGATGATGTATTATGAATTCTATCTAGACAAATATTAGAATGTGCCAAAATATATTCCAAAAATGCATTAGTTTCTGCTTTAAATATTTTTTGTCAAATTTTATTTGGTCCAAGGTCTGGGTTAAGCCTGTCTTCATCTCCTCCTTTATTAAGATCATTAGTCTAACTCCTTAACAGCTAATCCCTTCTTATCACAGCCAGCTGACTGTTGACGTGTCAGATTATTCTGTCCATCTAGAAGTACATTAGGACTTCTCCAAGACTGACTCACATATCGTCCTGGGCAAAATCATACCTCTGTCATTCAGTTTTAATGCACATCTACCTGCTCCCAAGCTGTACTTTCAAAAAACCTCCTTAATTCACTTATTTTAAACAGCCTTCCCCCACACAGAGCTCAGTCAAGAATGCCAGCACATCCCTGTCAGCATGGTAACTTGGTGAACTGATGCTGTTTATAAAGAAACATCCAAAATAAAGAAACAAAAAGGGCAAGAAGGGCAACACAGACAGAGAGAAGAGAGAAGGTGAGATGCTAAACCAACACTGCCATGAAAGAAAACATTGATAAAACAAAACCTCAAGTTTACTCTGATCTCCTCTTTTCCTTGCACCGTTCAGCATTATCAGAGACTGGGTGGAAAACAGCATTGCACTATTTCCTACAGCAAATCAGCTAATGAAGAGCCTTCACAGTAACTGCCAAGACAGTTCATATTCAATGCCTTGAGGGAGCTGGCTCATCTATCTTGAAGTACCCCCTCTTTTAATGTCTCACACAGCTGTGAAGTGTCACAATGTCACACAATCAGAGTGGGTAAGGTTAGGAAGGACCACAGTGGCTTGTCTATAACAACCTCTCTGCTCAAGTAGGGTCATCCTGGAGCACATTGCACAGCATGGCATCCATTATACTAAACCCAACTCCTTATGCAATCATATAAATATTTTACTCCTGACAATAGGTCATTTTCCATGGTAACTTTTTCAATCAGGGAGTCCAAACACCCTCCCTGAGTGGCTTAGGAAACAGTGTCACTGCCTGGCAGTTGTCTCAGTACTGTGACCACCCTATAAGATTTACCTTAGTAACATCTTCTGGTTTTTTTTTGTTTTGTTTTGTTTTTTGTTTGTTTGGGGTTTTTTTGTTTTGGTTTTTTTTGTTTTTGTTTTTGTTTTTGTTTTTGTTTTTGTTTTGTTTTGTTTTTCCCATCTATTGGATATTCCTTTAATATACCTGCTATTTAAGTAAGATGATCTAATATAGATGTCTGTTCCCTGGGATAGCTATCTAGTTAGGCTAAGATTAGGGACATGTGAAGATACTTCCTGTGCTTTACAAATAACTATATACACAGAATATTTATTTTGCCAGGCCGTGACCTGCTTCAATGTCTTTAATAATTTTCCATTTTGCCATGTAAATCCATGACATTATCATGTTTCAAAAAACAATTTGATTTTAAGAAGGAATTATTGCAAATTATATCTCCTCAGATGCCTGAGTTTGTCTCTAAAGCACAAGCACTTCTTTCATTCCATCACTGCAGTCCTCTACCCCAGTAAGTGAAACAAACAAAAAATTAAGAAAAAGGCAAAGCTACAGAGTCTCAAGGCATGAGACAATGTTAAAATATTGCAGACTTAAAACCTAGTAAATTCTACTACATAGCACTTAAATAATTTAATTTCTCCAGAAAAAACTACAGAAGCATCTGATATATCCAATACATCTACAGGCATCAGGCCAGGAAATCAAAGGTACTTGTGCTTCTGTCTCTGAAGTATGAGTACCTAATTTAGACGTGGAAGCCGTTAACCAGCCCAGGCTCATCAGACTGCAAAGGCATATACCTGCAGAAAGACACCCAAGTGATCTTGCCATGCCCCACATTTCACAGGCTTCTGCACCTCTGTGAAGAGCTTGTTTAGCCATACGAGTGCCTGAAGTTCAAGGCCTTTTTTGATCTGGGTAAATAATGTCATTTAACTCAGTTACAGTGACTCTGTGCTTCCATTATTAGTCTTCATAAGCCACTAGCCTGCAGCTTCGAATACATTGTGAAAATAATAGTAGGATAGAGGCTTTAAATATCAATAATATACTGGCAAAATTTTACTGTGAAGCCAACCTGAAATAAATCTCGTGAATTTCCTAGTACAGTAATAATACCTTTGGGGATTATCCTTGTACTATATTGCAGCACCTGACTTGTATAATAGCCCAGCTGCCTAAGAGATTGCATCATGGAATCACGAGAGGTTTCAGCGGCATCTTAACGTAATCATTACCAACACTGAAAATTTTCATTGGGTAGCACTCAGTGCATGTCTCAGGAAGGTACTTCTGAGAGGAGCACTTCTCTCCCTTGCACTGGTATTGGCTTGCAAACAGCCAAGAAGCAGACCTCCCACCCATTAAAGCTCTCAAACCACATACTGAGGGTTCAATTTCATGAGAAACCACAGAGTTTCACTGTGAGCCCTAAAGCCAAATAAATCAATCCTGTGTTCTCCATTCAGTAGGACTAGCAGAAAAACTTCGAAAGAACTCCTGCATTGCATACTGTAACCTCCTCAAGACATAGTTTTTAAGTCCTGATATGTCCATGGTTCAAGTCTTCAAGTCCCAAGCCTGGCCCTCCTGATAGCCTACAGACCTCTCTCTTGTTAGGAGCAGCTTTCATCCAGACCATCCAATTGTTTAGCTAAGGCAATTGCAAGCAGTGTCACCATCAGGTCATAAAAAAGGTATGATCTCCATGTCTTACTGTACATATCAAATCCCATTTCTCTACCTCAGAGCTCATCTGTCAGTTGATAAGCTGTCAAGTAACCTATTCATGCACTTAAAGGAAAAAATATACCTGCCAGGTTTCACACGAAGTGTGGCAAATGGCGAGATATTCACAGTAAGATAACTGCCTAGACAAAAAAAGATCTCACTAAGCATCAAGCTTAACTGACCAAAAATACCATGCACAATAAGGGGTGACTGAAAAATAGAATTTTTATATCTGTACATGTACTTTGTTCCTCCTCCCTCAGCTACTGAATTACTGACCCTTTTAGCCCTGATGCAGTATTCATGTATCAGTCAATTGAAGGCAACACAACAGCAGCTGCCGACAGCAGTCCCTCCAGAGCACATACTAACACAATTCATTAGGTATCAGCATTATTAGCAAAATACAAAGGGGTTTTTAATATGAGCCAACAGTTTCTGTATGTGAATGCAAGCAGCCTCTGGCACAAACACGCTGCTGGAGACAGAATGCCTGTGTCACTATTCTTAATGTGTATAGATCCTGGACAGTGTTCTCCATTAAGATCCACAATGGTTGGAAAGAGACATTTGTTTTCCATCAGTAGGGCCACAGAGTCATATTACATTCAAAATATTTGAAACAGCAGAAAAAAAATGCCAAAAATACTTAGAAAGAAAATAGCACAAACTAGCCAAAAGGATAAGTAATTTTTTAAAACCCAACATTTTAAGTGTTTCACTACTGTGCTTTCTTTTCTTGAAATCACCTGAGTTACAGGAAGGGTAAAAGTAACAAGTCACATGTCAGCTAAAAATAGTATTTATTTGCTCCTTTAAACTCCACTGCCAAAACATAGATTCTAAAATCCCCACTCACTTTTTGTCTAACCTCAGAAGAAACGGGGAATTTTCAATAATCAAATGCTCTAATTACTTATTATCTGAGGCAAGCCATGACCACAAAAACCTCAGTCTCAGCATCAAAGTGGAGTTGGAAAGACAATTAGGTATTTGCTGCCAGCCACTGAAGTTCCCTACCTGTTCTTTTCACACATTAAGTCACAGCTCCCGTGATTTGTTTTTTTAGCTGGTTCCCCTGCAGCAGCCAGGCCCCTCAGAGGACAGAGATGATGTGTTGTCGTTGCCCCTCACAGATCGGCCGAGCGCAGGCGCAGCTCCCTGGTAGTGACTCTGCCGGGCCTCGAGGTGTTCCCTGGAGACCTGCTGGTGTCGGACAGGGCCATGGACTACCTGCCCTGCTCATCCCTCCTGCTCAGCGCAGGTCAGACACACGGGGAGGGGGGTTGATCCTCTGAGCCCAGCAAAAGCCAGGACTGGAACATGGCACGTGTCAGGGGGGAGAGAGGATGTGTACAATGAGAGCGTGAGGTGGTGCAGCCTCTGTGGCGGATCCTGTTACCCCACACCAAAGGGGCTGCACTGACAATTTTAAAATGCCTTTCTTTTTCTTTCCTGTTTTTTCCACTACGTTTTACTGTTGAACACAAAATGCAAGTAGAGGAGAGGGTAGGACACAGACCACATTGCTCCTCCACAGACTGGAAGCAACCAAAGCCCAGGACAGGATCTCCATCTGGAAGCAGCTGACATACCATTTCCAACCTCCACAGCTTCAAGCAGAGGAAAAGCAGCCTATGCTGCCCTTTGTAGCAGTGTTCTGATCACAAGGGTTGCAAACCCAGCTCATGGCAAGAGGTTGCTCACAAGACATTCCAAAACTGAAATGCAGACCTGCAAGCAATTTCCACAGATCGTTATTGTAGAATACAGTATAGTGTGCAGTGTGATTGACAGTGTGATTGACAGAGATAAAAAGTTCTTCAAAAAGAAGTCAGCCAAGGTCACAACCAGCACTTTCATGACAGCAAATAAGCCAGCCATTTCCAGAATTGCCAAGAACTTCAAAATCCAGAAACACAAAGTTTTGACTGTGATTCCGTGTCACACACCCGAAGATGGGTGCCATATAAGAAAACCTTTTCCAGCTTCTTGCTGAACAGAGTTGTTCCTCACAAGTCACCAGTGAATTCCTAAATCTAAATCTCCAGCTTTTCCTCTGCCTCATCAAGGACCACAAATCACAGTCTGCCTCACTGTGTCAGCCCCATGACAGATCTGAGGCTTAGGGCTTGTAGGATTGTTTATTCACTGGAGATTTAAACACCTGCATAACTCCAAATTATCATAATGAGAAGGCATAGATTAATTCTTGCTTTAAAACATCTTCAAAAATTGGCTTGAGGTATGATGGTTTTCCCAGGTAAAGAATTGGCAATCACATAGTGATCACCTTCAACAAGTAGGAGCGTTTAGCATCATCCAAGATCAGACCACAGATGGTCATAATTCTTACTGGGAGGAACCCAAGCTTAATAGGTTTTAAGTCTGGTGCACAAACTACCTAAACTCAAGTATTAAATATGAGCCAAGTAGAGTATTGTCTATCAAGCTGCATATAAAAATAATATAAATAACAGTTTGCATTTTTACCTATTTGTTTCCTTACTGATAACATTTGTTTTACCCATTAGAGTCCAAAAAGTCAAGGTGGCCATTTGCCAAAAGAGGAGTCGTAAGTATTTTCATCATTTTATTTTTCCTTGCAATGACCTTGCCTTTTCCCACAACTAACCTGGGTAAGAATAGCTTCTTTACCTTCTTGCCCTTGGAGAAAGGCAGCCAGCAGGTGAGCTGAACAATCTCAGCCCTCCTTAGGATTGCTTGCATATTAATCTGCAATGAATTTTGGGTGGCTCCAGTGCAGCAGTGATGCACATGAAAACACAGTCAGTGCCACTGCTCCCCATCCCAGTAGGTGGTGGAAGGAGAGGTGTTCTTGGCACCAGGAGGAGAGGGTGGGCAATGAGAGCAGGGGCTCTATTCAGGGGTGGCAGCAGGCCCAGTGCATCTCCCTAGGTTAAGGTAGCACAAGGTGGACAAATCAGTTGCATCATTGCTTTGACCATCATGTATCCTTTTTTCTGCATGCCTTAGGGCTTTGGAGAATGTGATGAACTCCCACTCACATGGAAGGGATCTAAGCTTTACCCACAAAAGTAGCATCCCAGGACACTTTCTTAGGCCTTTCCTATCCTCATGGGTGCCCTCAATACTCACCAGTGAAAGCACAACTGAGGGAATTTCCTTGTCTAACACAACTCCATGTCTTTTCCATTAATGAAAACTTTCACTTACTAAAGTATCTGAATTTCCTTTCTGTGTACTGTTCAGCATTCAAAAAATTATTTACAAGTGTCTTGACAACTTTTTCTCCCTAAGCATGTAATTAAGAACAGTCCCTTCCCAGTATTTTTTGCACTTTATCAAATAATAGTTTGTGCATACAGAAGCAATTCAAGTATTCAGGTTAATATGTACAAGAATTCCCTCTTCATTTGATAGCAGTTTCATAGCATTTGAAGGAGCATAACCTAAACCTGAGGATTTTTAAATTCAGCAAAGTATTTTAAATCTGCAATAAAAAGCATTTGATATTTAGACAAAAGTGATTTCTAAGACTATTAAATGCCATAAAATTTAATTCATTAAGATTCATTTTCTGGTACACTGGTTCAGTGTGCGTATATATTAATTGCATTATTTTTTTCAGCTCCATGTAATCTATCTTTGCAAATTAGGAGCTGAACTTAAACCCTAAGTTTCAAATATTATAATCAAACACATATTTCAAAATCGGCTTGAGTTCAATGCCTAAAGTTCAGACAACAGAAATCCATGAAGTTGGAATATACTGTTCCAGAGAACAGATAAGACAAACACCTTATAAGTCTGTGCCCACAGCACTAAATTAGAGTTCATAAACAACGTTTAATTTTTTACAAGACCTGCATAAACAAAGTCAAAACAAAAGCATTTGTTTTTATTTCATGGTCCCTCACACAAATTCCTGCTGATCTTTTAGCTTTCTGAAAATTCATTTTACTACTCTGCAGATGACCAAGTGATCGTTTTCCATACATAGCTCAAAAAGCTAAAAAAAATAAATAAACACATGAATTTGTATACCTATGACAGGATTTCAACTATGAATCTGTTGTCCCCTATCTCTGACAGTGCTAAGGGAAGCAAAACATTTCATTAGTTCTGTTGTTCAAGGGTAGCCCATTGCCTATTGCCATACCAATGATTTGCCCTGTCAAAGATTTATGTACTATGTAAATAAGACCTTACACATCCAGACCTGAGACATTTACACACCCCACCCACAGCTACAAAGAAACCTGCCATCACTGTCTTGTCCACATGTAGAAGAGCCTGGAAATATAAAGAAATCACTTATTTAAGAGCAAACTCCTTATGGATTAGGGTAAGGCTACAGAGCTGGGTAAACTTCTTAACATTCTTTAAAACACTGTATGAATCAGGGGTGGTTTTTTGTCATTCAACAGGGTAAAGACAAACAGAAGCAAGCATCTGATCTGGAAAATTGTCTTTCAACTGTTAAGATCATAGACTGCTGCAGAGATGAATTTTTCTGCTTTAAGGTATCAAAATATTCAGTATACTGTGTCAAGGCTACTTAAGGATGGAAGGAGGAATTTTGTGTTCTTTATGCACTAACATTTTTCAGTTCATTAATCTGGGTATGAGATCTTTCTGTTAAATTAATGTGTAAGTATATAGTACATTTTTGTCTTTTGAAATGGAGGGGCAAGTAAGTAGGAAACAGAGGGTCAGAGTAGGTTAGCAAGGGCCCTCAAAAACATCTGGATTTTGCCAGGGTTCCAGACTGCCCTTAGATCAGGAAGGTACCACCTTCAGAAAAAGGTCTCAAGGCAACCCTCTCAGCAGCACCTACAGGTGTGGGGAAAGAAACTGCAGCATCAGAGAGAGGTCAAATGGGAAACAGCCACCCCCACTGCTGCATTCAGAGGCAGCCACATGGAGGTCAGTGCCAACACCAAGGTTTGGATGCAGAAAAGCTGCCACAGCCTGTCTGCCAGACAAAAAAGGCTTCTGGCCCCTAGCCACCTAACACCATCCCCTGCCCGAAGCAAACCCTGTGCTTCTCACAGCAGGCTGTTATCTGCAGCTCCCCACACACAGTTGCTGAGGGCTCCTGTCAGTGCCCAGCATATCTGTGGCCATCTGACTTTGGAGCAGTCCATAATGAGATAGTGGCCACCTTAGGACTAACCAAAACAATTTCCAAATTACTATAAAGACCTTAGCCTTTGGTGCCTTGATTTTATCATCCAGAAAATAAGAACCAGCCAAGAGCAGCACAAGAGATCAGATTCCTTAGCATTTGCAAGCTGCCCGCTAATTTTTGATACAACATACCTAAACATAGACTATCATATTGTGTTGCCTTCAAATTCAGTGTGTTTATATTGTAAGTATTTTAGAGGAAGATGGCAGGTGTTAAAATATTTTAAAAGAACTTTCAGAAGAAAAATCACTAATATTGGTGGATGAGATTTACACCATAAATAGGACATAGATTCTTTTCATAAGGTCTGAAGCAGCTGATGCAACAATTGGTTGTTTTTCTTTCTTCTTCAATCAATAGAGTAAATCTTGGCATGAATTTATGAGTGAGCAACAGACTGAGCAGAAAGATGTCAACAAGCGGTTAGAAGTGAAAAAAGAAGCAGCAGTGTGGGAACTTTTCACAAGTGAATGCACTTACTTTCTGGATCATTTGCTGGTTCTCAAGATGGTAACGTCAGATTTCACTTCGCAAAAATATTGAAACATTATTTGTTCTGCTGTGATGGACAGAAAGCCATCTGAAACCTCTCATTAGAGGTCTGTGGGGGAATGAATACCTGGTTTTTCCTCCCACCTTGCCTGCTCATCCTGTTTCCATAGCTCCCTTTTCTGTCTTTATGATGGTATCTCTTCTTCTACGTATAGAAGATGTCTCTTATTCCAGGATATTCAACTGATATTCCATTAGTCCTCTTACAAACACTGTACTGAAACCATGCTCCAACTGGTAATTTCCATACGGGACTATTGCAATAGCTAACGTTGCTAGTGTGCAACATTATATTTGTCATTTAATTTCATATAGAGCTGTGGTTAGATTATCCTGACTGGAGCATGAAAAGCTCAGAATTCAGCAAACCTGTGGTTTTAATGTTACATGAAAACAAGTATACTAAAAACAACTCCTCTCACAAAAACTCTATATTACCTCCAGTACAGTGAATTTTATGAGCTTGAAATATGGACAGGAATATTACACACTGTTACAAGAACAGCTGCACTATTTATATTCACCACCCATCAAAAGTTAATGCATCCATTTAAAAGGATGGACGCTTCCATAAACATTTTCTTCTCATTTTTGTCTTACTCAGCACAGACAATTTCTGATTTTTTTAAGTCAAAGAAAAGGTATTTGTGAAACATTTTCCATGTTGCTGAAAAGTTAGCCTGGACAGCCCAAAAACTACCATAAAGTAAAGAAAATAAACAGAGGAGTAAGCTGAATTCCTCCTTGGTGGGGCAGAACAGGAAGGGACAGGAAAGAGGATGACAGGAAAGGTTACTGGTTCAAGGGAGGAGAAGAGCATCCTTCTTTCTATACAGTTTGCTTAGAAATCTGAAAAGTTTAAAAGGTGGTGAATGATGAATGATGATAACAGCAGGCACACAGGCTCCTTGTGAGTCTGATACAGAAACATATAGATGAGCCTTAGCCAGTCCTGCATGGCCCATGAATGGTGAACTGTTCAGTCCATGCCAGCTTCCAAAACTCTCCCACTAAAGAAAGAACACGTTGCATTTGAGTAATAAGTTTTAAAGATACCTGGTTACTTCCAAGTACAGAAATATTCCACTGATTTTAATGAATCTCCACAGGGAGCTTTAAGACCACATAAATCCACCATAAATGTATGCTCTCAGTTAACCGGGTCATGGTAACTAAAGAATTCCACAAGGCTAAGCAAACACTCTCACTAGCTATTCAGTCTTGGCACCTGGGTCACAGGTATTTTCATAATGCTTTATACACATAAACAAAATCTACTCAGTAACCTATCAATTTTAAGCCCTTTTCAGATTTAGGTCAGATTTGGTATATCTCAATCAGCTTAAAAAATACAAAATCTTAAACAGTGAATAAATTCATAAAACAATACAAAGAGATGAAAAACCTCCACAGGGCCTCTACTTACCTTAATCCAAGAATATCTTTTTTCACATAGTAATGCTAAATAATTTAGATAGCAGCAGATGCATGGGGTAGGAAGGAAAGCATTTAGAAAGGTCATAGAAATCTGAAACTGTGACTGTGATGTTACTAAGTCCTTCACACAGGGATCTGCAGGAGGCTCATTTGCCCTTCTTCTGCTCAGGGGCACAGCAGGGACACAGCTGCCTCCATGGTAACCACAGAGAAACCCCAGAGACATCACTCATACCCTCTTTGGCACAAAATCCAAAATTTAACCTTCAGGCAGATCAGGAAATTTTTCTGACAATGCCATCTTCTGCCCTCCCTAAACCAAATGATCCTTTCAGATGAATTTCAGTAAAAATGTTATTTTCAGGGAAAAATAAGATTTATTGAATTGTCACAAACAGTAATTAACTTGGATTTCTTCTGGTTTTAAAGATATTTATGAACACTCTAAAATACCTCCAGAGTAATGAGTTTCTCATGGATGTGGATTTGTGGAGACTTTTTGCAAACTTAGAGGAGTTAAACAAGGTGGGTAGAAAAAGAGAAGTGTTACTCAGATCAGAAATCAATAAGCCCAATAAAAGAAGACAACAACCCAAAAGCTTCTATTTCATTTCAATGCTCACATTTAGAACTTTGTTCATATAATCCATCTTCTCTTCTTCTCTCTGTGGGATTTCAGTGAGAGTCAAATATCACCAGTGCAAACCATTCTGTTGTATCTCCAGCCAAAGATACGTGGCATTTTAAACAAGGGGGAGAGCTCATTTAGCTGTTGTTTCTGAAGTAAACAAAAGTTTCAGAGTAATTCTCATAAGCAGAAACCTTTTAAAAGGATTTGTGGAAATTACAACACAATTCTTACAGCAAAACAGTAAGCATGACAAAATGACTACGTAACAAGTCCTCTTTTGCAAACAGATGGGCACAAAGACTTTGCTGTCTGTTATGCCACTCCAATAGAGTAAGTTAAAACAAAATGCTGACTCCCTCTCTCCAGCTGAGATTTCCCTTGGCATGTAAGGAACTCTCCTACAGAGACTGGATGCTCTCTGCTCATGTGCTACTTACTCTGCTCTGTCCAGGAGGAGGGAGAACACAAGACTTGGCTGTGATGTGCTCCAGCTCTTTGCTGCTTTTGGCCCATTCCTGGGAGATCATATTTCAGCTCCTGAAAGTTAAAAACCCCTGAGTCAAAAATAGCTTTCACATTACTTTAGAAACAAAACAATTTTTCTTAGCTTGAGGGCCCTTTCACAGGACACCTCACCTTTCATTGCAAAGTGAATTTTGGAAAGAACTCTGCAGCTGCCTTAATTGAATAACTACTCACAATCACATCACATGCCCTAAATCAGCTGCTGAGTTCCGTCTATTTCCCTTACTGTCATTCCCTTGCCTTAATACTGAATCTCTCCCTTTTTAGCCAAAACAAGAAAACTGGGAAAGGTCTTCAAAGAAGGGACAATTAGCCAGAACTCAAACACATGAGCAAGGCATTGCTGCTCAGCCACAGACCTCATACCTGGTGACCTGCTGAATGACCAGGTCTGGAGACACAAGGAAAAAGATTTTAGCTGACAGGTTTCACCTTTGGCTTACTGTGGGCTAAGACTGTACATAAAGGAAACTACTAGAGTTCAGCAGATGTATGGTTGTTGATTCCCTTGTTCTTGTCCAAAGAAAGGAGTAGGATATATTGCTGTGTTTCACTTAGCTTTGAGCATGGCTGGAGCTTGGTTATGTCTTGAGAGAATTGTCCTAAAAAGTTTCTTGCTTTACTTTCTAATTTTGTTGTCCTTATTGATGAGCATAATAAACAATCATTTTTATGCATACTTTAAATAGTGATTAAATGTGGAAGAAAGAAGCTGCTCTCAATCCCTTTGGTGCATTTTTTCATACATTTTACAGTGTGGATATCTTCTTGACAGCAGGCTGAATCCATGAAAATATGTATGCTTTAAAACTGTAAAGGTCAAAGTTAAAGAATGAAAATTATTCTATGAGCATCCTTGCCCCATAAATACACCAAACAAAGCAGTCTGCAGCTACTACAGTCTGTAGCAGTATCACAGTGGACTGATGTGCCCTTCTGGCCTAACATTTGGCCAACAATGTAACCCAGTCATGAATTTGTGTGAAAATTGTGTGTTCAGGATGACTGTGCATTTACGAGCAGGCTTGCAGCCCTATCTCACTAATAAGGTAGGCACTTTTAAATCAAATATAAACATGGAAAGTTAACTCGTGGGGAATATGTGAGTTTTTGTAGTATTTTATAGATACTTCCTTCACCTTCAATTGCATGAAACAAACTCAAACTGTGAAAGATGGTGTCTTCCTCAAATGAGCATGAAGGCTTCCTTAACTTCCTTAACAGCTTTGTCATACACAGTCGGTGTTTTCCAGCAGATACCATTCACTCATTGTCATTTTTAATGTCAATCCATGTTAAATACAGCTGCTAGCCTATGACAAGTTTAATGGACTAACTCATCTTATCCCAAAGCTTTTGTCATCAGGCATTATCCCAACATGAGTGGGTATTTGTATAGATTTGTCTTAGCTTCTGACTAATTATAGCGTTCTGAGCATAATTCTGAAGACAATTATGGCAATGTTAGAGATAAGTATAGGCACCCATTACATTTGGAGCCTTTAGAGAGGCCAGGGATGGGAAATAAAGTTGCTTTAATCTTAACTTCAGATCGTGAGTGCTAATTTATCTCTTTTTTTCCCCCTTACTTAGATAAGTCTCAGTTTTCTGAAAACATTTTTTGAAACTGTGAAGAAGCATGTCAGCAAGTCAGACTCTCCTATGGATTTCAGCTCTGTACTCAGAACGGTAACATGATCAGAAGTATCCTTGCTTTTAATACAAGCAGCAGACCATTTACTGTGGCATAGAGGTGCTCCAGAGCAATCAGGTCAGTCAAGTCCATGCCATCTTGTCATGGGCCATTTGGTCTCAGCCTCAGGTTGCTCCTATCTGAAGGATGTTTTTATTTTTATTCATTGGCATGTTTGAAGCAGTCATAGGAAGGTGCTCTGTATGTGGAATCAAGTGAGGAAATATTTTCTCTTCCTGGGGAACTGCAGCCCGGACTTTGAGGAGACCTTTCCGCTGGTAGAGGCAAGCTTCCCACTCTGCAGAAGATGTTTCCCTGAGACCAAACCCCAGCCCCATCACTGCCTCCTTCCATGCCTTCACACTAATCCTCCTTTACTGCATGGTCCAGACCCACAAGCATTTATAATTGCTTAATTAACACGTAATTGGGACTGAAATTACACTTTGGCCTGTGTCTGTTAAGCAAGAGAGAGACCCAGCTACAGCTGTCCTGCCACTGCCAAGCCCTGCCTGTCCTGCAACCCTTTTGGTCTCTCTGTGTGGTAAACAAGGCAGTCTCCTGAACAGCAGTCTACAGGAGTTGTAATTGCTGCTCAACCTCCCAATGCTTGTAAAGCTGGAAATATTAATGAAGACAGAAAATCAATTCATTGACCAGAACCTTCCCTAGCAGTAAAAGCCATTAGAAAACTTCTGGGAAATACTAAAAGACCCTACCTCAGTGTTAAGATTTTTAACAGAGAAATTAAGGCTAGAGCTTGGTTTCTTGCCTCTGTGACCTCTGACTTCAGGAGTTCTTATTGATAATGTTTATGTAGACAGACAAAATCCCAGACAAAGCTGCTTTTTATCATGCATGGCATTCAACATCTCCAACATAAATGAGGCTATCCTGTTATTTCTAAAAGCCGACTCAGATACAAAATACATGATGTCATTGAAGCTGTTTCAGAAATAGTGGGTTTCATCTTCCATATGAATTATGCATCATTTATTTTTAATGAGAACAAAGTCTAAGAATGTGTCACACCTCTGCAGAGCTGTTAAAACTGTACTCCCATGCATTACTGGACCATTGTTGTGGTATTTTTACTACTTCACAGTTGTATTGCTGTTTAAACTGTCCTTTACTTTTTTGATTCCCTCTTTCCCCATTTTCCTAGGTACTAGGAACTCTCAGATAAAATGCACATTATGAACCCAAAACTCCTGTTTCTCTCTTTGTTGTGGTATTTTTCTTTCTTGATAAATTTCCAAACCTTTTCTGCAGTTTTTCCAGGGTGACCTCTGTCAGACACACCAGAGATATTGTCTTAATTATACCTCTGCTATCTTCTACTTGGAAAAACTGAGACAGAGAGAAGATTTTGGCATCTACCTGAAGGTAAAGTGATGGTTTTGCTGTTTTTGTTGTCTTCAGATTTCCTACCTTATGACAGAATTTTAACAGCAAACTAGGAATGCTCATTAGAAGCAAAACTGTGTAGATGGTGTTTCACGTGGATTTTTTTGAACTGCAGAGCCTATCTCCGATTGGAAGTCACCCTTCTGAGGGCATGTTCAGCTGCATGCGTGGAAGTCCCTACTTGTAATTTAGAACAGATAAGAGGTGGAAGAGCTGGGCTGCATTTTTGCAGGCAGAAAATATAAACTACTTGGCTCTTCATATGTTTTGCACATAATCTCTTGACTCAGTGGCGTCCATCTTAACAAAGTGAAATGGTTACAGGAGAAAAAAAAGACATAAAAATCAATTTCAGATGTTTTACTTTGGTATCAAAACAATACCAGTAAGGGAGAATTCACCTCCCTCTAAGGCTGCAAAGTGCTATCAGCGGACTCTTATCAAGTTGCAGCACTACAGCAGGTTCTGTCTTTGCTGACATTACATCCACCTGAAGCAACAACTCCAGTCAGTGCAGTGGTGGGGATCTCAGGCTCTGCTCCTTCTGACATCACAGTGTGTCCTGTAAATACTTAAGATTAATCTTCAACATTACAGGCTTAGAAGGAGAAACCTGAAGTAGTGGGCTTTTCTCACAGGCAGCCCAAAACTGGAAGGACATCTTTTTGTGGTAGGAAAGCCCTGCAGCTTGGGCCTTGGAGTTTCACATTGCTTGCTCCCTGACGAGGATTTCATACTTTCACACCTAGGAAAAATGTTGCCCACTGGCAAGGAGCAGTGACCCTAAAATACAAGGTGGCTTTCAAATGTAACTCAGGTTCATTTTCTCAGGTCTTCCTGAGAAAATTAAAACAGTAGATAAAAAAGAGCCCTACTTGATATGACAGCATGGCCACAGCATCTGGAATGGTAAGCAGCAATGAAGAAAGTGAATCTGGAGGGGCAATGCAATTTCCCCTTTGGAAAGCTGTCCTTGGCTTGGTTGAGATAGTGTTAATTTTGTTCCTAGTGGTTTAGCTGGTATAGTGTTGTGGTTTGAATTTAAGATGAGAATAATCTTGATAACACACTGATATTTTCTTGTTGCTAAGCAGTTTGCATTAAGTCAAGGACTTTTCTGTCTCTCACCAGCACTAGTGAGGAGTCTGGTGGGCACAAGAACGTGGGAGGGGAAACAGCCAGACCAGGTGACCCCAACTGACCCAAGGGGTATTCCATACCATATGGTGTCATATGGTATGGCTCAGGATATAAAGTGGAGGGAAATCTGGCTGGGGGAGCCTCTGCTCTGGAACTGGCTGGGCATTGACCAGTGGGTGGTGAACATTCTGCACCACTTGTTTTGTATTTTTGGGGGTTTATCTCTACTTGGCGTCCTTGTATTTTAAGTTTAATTTAAGTTTAAATTTAAGCAGTTTAAACAGGAATACAAGGAACTACAAACTTTATCTTTTATTTCCCACTTTTCTTCCCCATCCCACAGGAGGGACTGAAGAGTGAGTGAGTGGCTGTGTGGTTTAGATACTTGCTGGGTTAAACTATGACAAGAGCCTTTATACTGCCCTTGTTCTCACTGAGTGAGAAACACATCTTTCATTAGTCCCTGACTCATTACAGTCAGCTAATAATGCAGAAAGCTGTTTGCTACCTCCTAGCCAGAAGGAAGCTGAAGCCCAAGGTGGATTTCCTTTGTCTTCAGCAGTGGTGTGAACAAAATGAACTGTGCAAGAGATTGCATCTGCCAGAGCTGCTGGTTGCTCCTCTGCATCGACTGACACGGTATCCCCTCCTCCTCAACAACATCTGGAAGAGGAGCACTGACGAAACAGAGAAAAGTTTTATCCAGTCACTTAAAGAGAAGGTGGAAAAGTCTATAAGTAAGTAATAAAGGTTAGAAGTCATGTGCAGTTACAAATGAGAAAGTTATGTGGCTTTTTCGTGCATGTCCTTTGGAGTGTGAATTGGTCAAGTGTCTCCACAGAAAAGCAACAGGGATGCGTGTGCCTATCTACAGTCTTGACCCTCATTCTGTAGGGAATGATTTGGGCCACCTTGTGCTGTCAAAGCCTCTCTGAGCAATGTCACAGGATCCGAAATCAGTGAGTCACTTGTATTTTCTCAGAATCACCTGCGGTGACAGGCAAACAGTTGAAAGCAGATCTCAAATTGGAACATATCAAGAAAGAGCTCAAACAAAGAAGTTTTTCAGTTGGATTTATGTCTAAGGAGGATTTTTTCAGGGCTGATCCTTAATAGGATAAATTTGCATTACAAGGGGAATGTTATGTCCGTGACCTTTCAGTAATGACAGGGTCCTACTATGTAAACTTGTCTCAGCTACAGATTTCCTCTAGCTATTGTGAAAAACAAGTGGCTGGTCCAGATATATTTTTCCCTGCATTTTGTTTTAAATATGTAATATTTATATATTTAATGTATGTAAGGACAGCGGTTTCAGGTGTGGCCCCAAAAGACCATGGAATGTCTGGAGAGTATTACTGGCAGAATAAATAGGATCTTTCAGAAATTAGACACCTCTGGATCAAGGAAACCAAAGATAGAAGGGTGACTCCTCTTTACTCATATACACCTGACAAATATCTGCCTTCATTTTTTCATCAATGAACCAGTAACATGAAAAACATTTGTAGCCCAAGCACTAGTTTTCTGATGGGGAGGTATCTGTCTGAAACCATTATCTGCAATATTGCTCCACCCAAAGACTTGAAATTTAAATTGCAGAGCCATTAAAGCTTTCCTCATAATGGCCTTGAATCAGCAAAGACACAGTCCCCATTCTTCACATTTTGAGGGATCTCCACCTCAGTCACTTCTGGCAACACTTCCTCTGAAATTAATTCTCATTAATTTCAACAGTCTTTTTATCAGGCTCCATATAATGAAAGTTATTTTTCTGTCACTTACCAGATAGTTTAGAATGACAGGACTTTTTTTGAAGACATTTTTAAGGCTACAGTTTAATTGAGTTTTATATGAGTTCCTGTTCCCCAGACAGATTAGTAAACACAACCTTCTCATTTAGCAGTGAATTTAAGCATCTTTGAATGCATGAAGTAAAATTCTGTCCCTGCTGATCTAAGTAGAATTTAGGCATTTTTTGCAATGAGATCAAGATTTCATCTGGGGCCTCACATGTGAGGTACTTCAGCTTTCACTGGAGAAAATCAGTATTCAGTATCTTCTAAAAACAGGACTGTTTTTGCCAGCCCTGGAAGTAACTGGTGTTTCATACATTTCAGGGGATCTAGAAGGTAAAGTCAAGTGGTTGGACAACTTTCAGAAGTTCAGGCAGCTGCAAGAGGTCATAATCTGGCCTCAGATTTGGGATCGTGACAAAAGGTTCTTTGTCCCAGAGGTAAGCAGATTTTAAAGGACTTTTTTTTTCTAGAGGAGGGTTTAGTTTCCTATCTGTTTTCATAGTGTGGCCTAAAGTTGGCTGGTTGTCTGTGTTCTAGTTACTGGGATGGCTCTGCGCTAACAGGAGTAGCTGCAGCCTGGGCACTGCAAGCACTGCAGCTGAACACACACAGTGCCTTGGAGGGCAGCATGGGCTGCTCTCAGTTAGCACCCAAGAGAGGGCAATGGTACAGTCCAGGAGGACTCCACTGTATTTGCCTTTAGGGGACAGAATGAAACGGGATAGATGTAAGCGTTACCAGCATTCAATAAAGTAGAAATTATTTGCCTCTTTCAGTTCTCAAGCTGAGGCAAAGAACTTTCCATTTACACTCAAATTGCATTACAAAAAATTACACAGCACACCTGTGTGTGCACATTTCTGCTGTTGTCACCCCGTTACCCCGACAGACTTTAAGCAGCACTGTGGTAACATCAAGTGGGTCTCATCTCAAGGATTATGCCTTTTCACATACAGTGCTGCAAACATTGTTAAACTCAATTTGGACAAGTAAAACCCTGTTTAACATTTCAAAAGCATGAACACATTTAAGCAATAGCACTGCTGAGGAAGCACAGGCATGCTCAGTTATCAGCTGGGTGATGTACTTAGCCTCAAGTAAGAATCCACATATGCTCATCCTGTTTAGCTGCTGGTTGCCTCCCAGTTCAGCATCCGTTATTCCTGATTCCCCATTCTCTCTCTCTCTCTCTCTTTTTTTTTTTTTTTGGGTCAAGTGTTTGAAGCAAAACTTAAGAGAAAACAGCAGTGAAAACATTTTGTCTTCGGCAAACAGACTTCTCCTTCATGAAGGGAGGCTGATGCTAGTAGGTAAAGTCCTGAATCTCCTGGTGTCCAGAGACAGCTTAACAGAATTATACATTGTTATGGCAGGTCCAGAAAGAACCTCTGTAACAGCATTTGCACACGTGCAGGAAAGAAAAAGCAACTGTATAGTTTATCAGAGAGAGACTGAGATACAGCCAAGCTGCCAATAGGATGAGTAGTCTATGATTATTTATTGTCCTTTTTCCTGGAAAGCAAGTAGTTGTTTTATCAGAATGAGGTACAAAGTACAAATTTAGTAGCCAAAAATGACTGAGACATATGATTTAGTGCATTTGAGAATGCAGACTGGAGGATGAGTAGTTGTGAATTATATTGGAAACAAGGCTTCTTTGTTAAAAGCATTCTGTAAGGTACAGAGATTCACAGATGTGCCTCATCTTAGAAGTACCAATTCCTTAAAATAATCACACCATAACATTCTTTTTTTGTTGTTGTTGTTTTCTTTCTCAGAAAGCACAAGACTCCTTGATGTCTACCTCTTTTTATTTGAAGATTTCTTATTGATTACCAAAATTAAACGTAACAAAAAGGTAATAATGTAAAAAGATATACAGGTTGCAGTTATATTTTTTAGCTTTTGGATGGATTTTGAATGTACTTTGGAAGATTGATCTAATGATAAAAATACAGGATGACTAATCAGCATGAAGAACAGCTGATGCTTCCTTATGGGACTAGCAAACCATAACACTGATTCAGAAGCCTGTTTCTAGGCTCAGTATGGAACATGAACATTATTACAGGCAGAATTTAAATTACAAGACCATAATATCTTCCTGATATGTTGTTCTGATGTGCTGGATTCCTAAAGCTCAGAAAAGTTTCAGGAATGTAAGATTTTTTCTAATGGTCGCTGCAACCTGAGAACCTTTTATCCCAGAGATATCAGAACTATTGGAAAGAAGAAAAAAAAAAGAAAACAAAAAACAAAAACAAACAAACAAAAAACCCCCAAAAAAACAGGGAAAGTCTAAAATGATGGAAGATTGGCTACACTGCTTATTGCCCTCTCTTTGCCTTCATTTCCTCAAGTTTAAAATTGAGATATAACAACTCCTTTTAAGAAAATGTTTCTTGATGAATGATTCTATAGAGTTCTATAGATTATACAGTATTTAGACAACAGAAGAACTGGATGACCTGAAATTTCTAAAGCTTCACTTCAGGATTGCATTTAGCTAAGTTTATGAAACTGGTGCATTTAGCTAAATAAGTTTATGAAACTGATGTAAACTAAGTCTAAATGAACCTGTGAGATTTCATAGGGGTTTGGGGTTTTTTTTAAGAAGTAGGTGTTCTGCTTTAGAGAGAAAGGAGATAGAGAAAACATGCAGTGAGATGTTTTGGACTTACAGTACCATCCCTTAGCAACAGAGTTGGTGAAGGAAGCAGAAATTCATTGGACCTGGTACCCTTAGGCAAATCTCTTTGAGGGTTGTCCCACATACATGTGTTGGTGAACCTTCTGTGAAGGGCTGCAAGTCATCTGAAGCTCTGGGAATTCTGTCTTGTGCATATACATGAGGGAAGATGAGGAAACTTACTCCCAAGGAGTGGAGAAAAAAAAATCTGCTATTAAAATAAGGAGGGAAAGGGGGGGAAATACTTTTGGAATGCCTATGACTGTCTTCTGCTTGTGGACTTGTGTTTCTTCTGTAGCTTTTTAATGCAAAGTGTGACCTTGCAGGAGAGCTCCAGGTACCAGTCAGTTTTTCTAAGATTCTTCAGACAAATAAGCTATCTCTGTATCTTTGATAAGAGAAAGCACATCATTAAAATTGTTTAGTGCCTATACTTCATGAGCAGATGGCAGACAACCCGCTAACCAACTTCATTTTCTATTCCCAGAAATATGGAGGCTCAGACACCAGCTTAATCCCCGTTTGTCCTTCCCTCACTCCTGAGCTGCAGTCCTTCATAAGAGAGGGAGGATTTTGCACAGTCCTAGACCAGCCCATCCCACTAGACAGACTCATACTGAAAAATGTTGACCCCGTCCAAGTTACAGGTATGTTCCTGCATGCCCCGAGTGCCTTCACACACGCCATGTCAATGCAGTGTCTGTGTGGCAGCACAAGGATGAGCTGTGTTTGCCCACAGCCACCCCCAGACACCTGGAGTGCAAACACGGCACCTCAGCCCTGCCTGGCTTCACAGCCCTGCTGCTGCAGAAAGGCAGGAGCTGCTGCCTCAGACTGCTCAGCCCCCTGCTGCCACAGTGACTCACACACCATGACTGTCACCTGTGAGCCATTCACCCCAAAGGAGCTATCAAGGCTCCAGTGGCTGCTTTCTCACAGGTCAAGCATTCCCCTCATCCTAACTGTCCTAATATGCTCTATCAAACGCAGGCATCTTTCCCAAGAACATGTTCAGTTCCATTCTAGTTATGCAGCATTTTTTCAGCTGTACCACTCCATTGTTCTCCTGGGTGTTCTTCCACACACACAGCAGCCATTCTCAAGGAGGCTGGAGAGGAGATTTACCTCCTGCTACTGCTCCTACTCACATCTCCTCCAGCTCTTGAGAGGAAATCACCCACCATACAGCAGTGCTTCCTTGCTCTCAGACATCCAAATGCATCACTGTGGAATACCTTCCTATCCCTGCTGCTGTGCAGTTGGGTGTGGAGTGAAGGAGGGCTGAGAGAGTGCCAGAGAGTGACCAGCTTTACCCTGCCGAAACAAGCTTCCTGAAGACACCAAATCAGATTTTGGGTTGGGGAGCAGGCATAAAACATCAGGCCTCCCCTTGGTCTGAGCCACTAACACAGCAGGCTCTCACACACCTCACCTCAGTGGGGGACGGTGCCACATCCAGCTGGTGGCCAGTCACCAGTGATGTTCCCCAGGGCTCAGTATTGGTGCTGGTCCTGTTTAACACCTTTATAAAAGACCTGGATGAGGGGAGTGAGGGAACCCTTAGTCAGTTCATAGATGGCATTTATTTGGGGGAGAGCGTTGATCCGCAGGGAGGTAGGAAGGCTCTGCAGAGGGATCTAGACAGGCTGCATCGATGGGCTGAGGCCAACTGCATGAGATTCAACGAGGTGAAGTGCCATGTGCTGCACTTCAGTCACACCACCACCATGAGCTTGGTGAAGAGTGGCTGGAAAACAGCCCAGAGGAAAAGGACCTGGGGGTGCTGGCTGAACATGAGCCAGCGTATGCCCAGGTGGCCAAGCAGCCCAATGACATCCTGGCCCGTATGAGCAACAATGTGGCCAGCAGGACTAGGGAAGAGATCTGTACTTGGCACTGATGAGGTCACACCTCAATTTTTGTGTCCAGCTGTGGGCCACTCACTACAAAAAAGACATTGAGAATCCAGAGTGTGTCCAGAGAAGAGCAGTGAAGCTGGGGAAGAATCTCAAGTGTAAGTCTTAAAAGGAGTGGCTGGGGAATCTGGGGGTGTTTAGCCTGGGGAAAAGGGAGTGACATCATCACTCCCTACAGTCACCTGAAAAGAGGCTGTAGCCAGGGGCGGGGTGGCCTCTACTCCCAGGTAACCAGTGATGGGACAAAAGGAAATGGCCTTAAGCTGCATCAGGAGAGGTTCAGGCTGGATACCAGAATTCTTTCACAGAAAGGATGGTTAAGGGTTGGAACAGGCTGCCTAGAGAGGTGGTGGAGTCAGCACCTCTGGAAGTGTTCAAGAAACGACTGGAGGTGGCTCTTAGTGCTTATGTCAGTCTTGCTGACATAGTGGTATTCAAACAGACTGGACTCAATGATTTTGGAGGTGTTTTCCAGTCTTAATGATTCATTGATTCAATCTAACACTGCCAAGATCACAGGAGTCTCCTCCATCAAAGAGAATGAAAATAAATACAAATCTCTGGGCTCCACGGTCATTTCCTAAAGACTGGGAGGACAAGCTTAACAGAGCTACAGTACTAGATATGGAAAATAAATCTAGAGCCTGTAAAATTTACAATAACTTTGAAATACATTCACCCAGACTATTTAGCATTCAGCATCAATGCTGAGAGGATATAAAGGTAGGCAATAAAAGGCAAATTACTGAAGATGAGATAAGGAGATAAACACAAAGAATAATAACCTTTTTTAAACATGTTCCAGACACTGTCTGCATGCCTAATAAGTCCCCCTACCAAACCAGCAGAAATGGAGCAAAGGTATCAGCCACTTCTTGACTGCAGGATGGAGAGGAGGGCAACCCCACATCCCACATAAGCTCAGGCTGAATGCAAGGCCAACAGCTCCTGGGTGCTGCAGAAGGCAGTGCAGCCACCCTCCAGTTTGCACCTAAGAGATTGACCATAAAAACCATAATGGAGAGGGAAATAATATTTTTGGGTTTTTTTTTCTTTTTCCAAACCAGCCTTTCCCATAAATTCCTAATCAGGTTCTTTCTATCTCTGTGATCCAGCTGCAATCATCAGAATAGAAAAAGCTGCCTTCTGCATTCCAGCCTAGACTCTGTCCACTGGTTATGACCCTTCCCTGCACCCTTGGCCTCATTGCTTGACTTCCCTCCCATATATTCTTACCAGCTTTACTACAGATGTAGCCATGGCAGTCTCTGTTACTCACTTGTAGTCTTATAACACCTTGGAAGTTCCATCCTACTCTGGGACCCCTTGGGGTGAGGCACAATAAAAACAGTGAGAAAAATTACCATAGGGAGATTGAAGTTCAGATTCTCACCATTCTGTGTAAAACAACAAGCAAAAACTCCAATATCAACAGAAAATGTCCCTTTGCGGGAGAAAAAATAATATTTAATATTGTCTGGAATGTGTGACCTTGGGGAATGTTGCCAGTATATCTGCAGTCTCAAAGAGACTTTTGTTACTGGTGGCACTAGAAGATTAGTTAGCATGTTCTCAGAAAGGTCATGTGATCCATCACATTAATCAAATATGAAATCCTGGGTTTTGATCTAGCAAGTACTTTGGCATCCATTAGTTTGCTGAGGGTTGACATAATTTTGAAAATAAACAAAGCTCAATGCAAGTACTAGAAAAAAAATTTATGTTGCAATATCCTAGAAATACCCCTTTGGCAGTAGGCAGGATAATTATGTAGTATAATTCTTGTCCAAAGCCTTCTACGCATTAGTGAAGTGATAGAAGATAAAATGGTGTATTCATAACACCAGGAAGGTATCCTAAAAGCAGAACTATCTGCAAACACCATTATTTTGTACAAGAAATGTAACTTTACATGTAAATATAATAGTAGGAATCCAGTTCTGAAGCTTGTAAGCAGCAACATACTTTCTGATCAGAAAATCACTAGGGGACTTAAGCACCCCCCCTTTATTGCAGATGTGTGACAGTGGTGTCACTTTGTCCCCTTGCAGAGAAACACACTACATGATGCTCACAGTCATCCTCAGGAACAAAAGTTTGGTAGGAAACAGAGGCACCATGTGCCTGGCTGCCAGCAGCCAGCCAGGGCATCCCCAGGAGCACCAGCTCAGGCACATGCCCAGGGAGAACCCAAAGCCAGCACCAGCCCGAGTGCAGCCACTTCCCCATGTGCCAGCCACCATACAGACTTACTTCAATAAAATAAAAAACGGGACCTCTCTTATTAGTTTTTGGTATTTGTTTTTCTCTAATTTCAGTTAGAGAATATTTGAAGGAAAATATTTCATAATGATCCTCAGGTAGACTCAAAAGCACCTTAGCTGCACCATGATGAAGCAACTAAAAAGAAAAATGCAAGTAGAATTAACTTCGAAATAATAAAGCTTCCTACACAACAAAATTAACTCACTCTATGAGGGTGCAATTGTCCTTTTAGAAATCAGAAAAGATGCTTACATATATAATTTCTTTGATTATAATCAACGTGATATAAAATTGGACTGACAGTTGTATGAGGTGCATTTATATCACTTCTTTACATTTTTCCACAGTCTTCAGCCTGCGAAATGCATTTCTGATTCAGCACGAGAACAGGTATCGGCAGAGCATAGCAGTCTTCTTGCTACAAGCTCAGACAGAGACTGCCAAGGTAGGTAACACATCTTTTCTTCTCTAATTACACAAGTCTGCTTTCCCTAAAGGAGGGTGGCAGCCTAAAAATGCTCATGCTGTGACAACAATCTCTTACAGTTGTGACACTTGACCAAAACTAAAACAAAACAAAATAACACCCCAGTGCTCTGGCTTACATATTTGTTACAGAATTTTTACTGCTGAACGTGTTCCAGTTTTCTATCAGGGTTGATAGCAGGTCATATTCTTGTCAAAAAACATTATCAATTCTGATTGCTAAAACAAAAAAAATCCATTTCTTGTGTCACAGAGGATGGTCAGCCCCTCCAGAGAAGTCAACACCAAAACAATCCCCCCTACACCCAACTCGCATGCAGTAGTATTCAGACCAGAAAACTGTCTCATGCTCATCTATTCACAACACGACTGAACAGATGGTATGATTAATTCCACTTTTATATAAATTTACCCCTCATTTTCACACCATGTCACATTTCTAGTAACAGCGCTGTGTATAACATCTGAAAGTGTGTCAGGCACTTTGCAGTATTTTGCTTTCTCATATAAGTTGAATTTCTCCCTCTAATACCTAATGCACAGAAATTTGACTACACTAATACTAATTCTTACAAGTAAATGGTGGGAGACTCTTTCTAAGAGAAGCACTGAGTGATTTTTTTCCATTTTCAAGTCACTGGCTGGTACTTGGAATAGCTGTCCACTCAAGAAGTCATTACTTTCTCCTGTTACTGAGATATGACCTTCTGTTTACGAAACTGCCTTCATACCAGGGCTACCATCTTCTCAATGTCATAGAATCATAGAATAGGCTGGGTTGAAAGGGCCCTTTAAAGGTTTCAGTCCAAAGGATAAATCCTTTTAGGGTTAGTCCAATGTCTAATCACAGTAATTCAGAGACAACTCAACTTCTGTGACCAGACTATCTGGACTAGCAGAGAGAAGGAAGTTCATTATTTGAAATTATCTCTCCATCAACCCCTGTCCTCATACCTGGATGACAGCAAATACAGACCTGAATGCTGTCAGCATGACAATAGAAACTGAAATTCAGTTAGCAGCACATGGCAGATCTTGGAGGGGGACAGAACTTGTGATGCTGATAGAACTGGAGCTGTCTTGACCAGAAAAATGGGGAACCCAAACTGCAGGGACAGCACTAAGCTAATTATTAACCATTACACAGAAAAGGGTGAAGTAGCCTGCAACAAACTTCACCATTACAAGCAGAGCATTAAAATACTACCTTCCAACCAAAATGGAAATATTCACTGGAAATCCCTGGCCCCAGCAGCATGTAGTGGCCTAACAACTGGGAGAGTATCAGTTGAGGGATAATTCGTGTTTCCTTCAGCAATTATGTGCACAAGCCTGAAGAGAGAATAAAACTAAAGGTTCTAGGTGTTTATGCATCTAACCTACTGGAAATTGTTTAGATTCTCTTGGTTTACATATATTTTTTCTTTTTACAGAAAGCATGGATATCACAGATAGAAACAGCAACCTTCAATTACACCACACAACACAAAACCAAGAAAAGCACTGCTTTCTGCTTCCCTGTTGAATCCTCTGAAATTTAATAATGTCAGCACTGCACTGACAGAGCCAGTGGAAGACCACTGTGGTTATAATATAGTTACTTCTTTCAGAATGCCTTAGGTCTCTGAAGCTAACAGATTTCTGACCTGACAGAAGTATGGTGCGTAGACCACACCACATATTAATAAACCGGAGGAGGGGAATGAGCCATGCAACAAATGTATCGCTCCTAGATGCTTCTTAGGTTCACCTAGGGAAGGTTCTTGCCATCCAGGGAAGCTTTAATAGAGCTTGTCATCTCCCAGAAAGCATGACAGAGAAAAACCCGTGTTGGTAAGCACAACTCATTCACCAGAGAAGTTTAGAAGGGTTATTGCATCATTCAAACTGTATTAATGAATTTCATTAAATCAGAATTGTGTAGCCATAGCTTCTGATATCTATGTGTCTCTACCCACTAATCTACAATATCACAAGATGTTTTTTGCATTTATACTGAGTGTGTGTATATACGCATACATCTGTATGCACTTACCTGGTCCGGTGCTCTCGAGATACAAATTCCTGCTCTTCCTCTGTGTCTATCATCAAGTTTTCGTCACAGCTTCCCAGGAAAGAACAGCCCTCAGGCTCCACGCCAAACAGTGAACGCGTGAAGCAGGAGGGCAGAACTGAGTGCAGACAGATCTGCACCAGGGCATCACACCAGCTGCCAACGCCTCGCCACAGCCTGGCTGACACAGCTGTGCACCACCTCCCCATGCTCGGCACACTGCATCACACCGAGAGCTCACCAGAACCTCACAGCACCCTGAAACCAGTGCTGACGGGACAAGGAGATTTCAAGCCCTGAGGAGTCACACATGACAGACTAAGGTCTGCTCTTTGTGTGCTAGCAGAAGAGAGTATTTTTCACTTTGTATAATTTTACCAAAACAACCTTTAGCCAGGTCTACTCACTTTACCAGACAAGCAGTCATTCCAGCATGTCTCCAAGGAGGACAGCCCAGGGGAAGGAAGTACTTACACATGGGCTTGTCTTCATGGAGACACAAGTTTAATAGACATGGAGACACAAGCTCTTCTGAGTCAAGAGAAAGGTATCTCAGGAAGCAGTTGAGGCAGAAACTGACTTCCCAATTCACACTGCCTTTCAGAGGAGACCTCTCCTCTCCCTCTTTCTCTGTATCTACACAGAGCCCCTGCTTCAACAGCTAAACATGGGTTGTTCGGTTGTTCCTCCACAATTCAACAGTGGCTGATCTCCCACATTAACCATCTGGCAACACAGTTCCACCCTGAAAGAGCTTTCCATTTCACAAGTGAGACCTTTATTGGTCTAAAAAATTACACAAGTGCTATTTTGAGTCTTCCAGTTATGCCAATTGTCCAGCTGCATCAAATATGATGTCAGAACACAGCCAGTGACAGAAGGATTTTCACTGAATGTGGGATACTTAGCAGCCTTGCACAGTTATTGGGAATGGAAAAACTACTCTGAATTTAACCTGTGAAAAAAACAGATTTAGACACATTATTATTGTGTCCTCAGGAATGTGAAAGCCTTTGCTGAAGCTCCCTGCAAGTCTAAGAAACTGGAACATTTAGCCTGTTCTTACATGTGTGGCTTCCCTACAGTTAATTTGTAAAACTATATATCCACCATTTCAAAGTAGCTTTGCGGTCTGAAATGGGCAAGGTTGTTTTGAATGACATCACCTGGTCTACTAGAAAGGTCTAATTTTTTTATTATTATTAATAATAATCATTCCTTTAACAGATTATAAAACAAAAATTACATTTCAGCAACAATTCATCATAGTTTATACAGAACCCGTTGATGCATGGTGTCACCTTTCCATTCAAATCCACAGCCACCTTCCAGATCACAGAGTTTAAGAATTACAGTGCACACTGGACTAAATTCTTTCACAATGTAAGGCACAACTACATGATCACAAGTAGTAAACACAAACACTGAAAATAGAACTTAAAGAGAATAAAACTTCAATTAAAAAGAAATAAAAAACCAAAACAGACTCATGCAAAAAAAATCTATCTACAAGATAGATAGATGCTACCAAGATGGTAGCAACCAGGTTAGAAGTACAGTACTCTGTAAGTAAAACTGCAACATAAGTCTTTTATAATACATTACTTCTAAATAACAAGTAAAAACTTGTATTTTTTCCATTTATGTTTTATACAATTATACAGAAATTAAGCTGTATGAACAATATTCACATCTGCAATAATAAACAGATCATTAAAAGTCAGAAAAGAGGCAAATGAGACCATGTAATTTGTGGCACGCATCCATTACAGAACACCATTCATAAAGTTCACACCTCGAGTACTGAAGAAAAAAAACCACAACCAGATGAATGGTACATTTGGTGACTGAGGCTGTCTGTATCCAAACAACAAAGCTCCATACAAAATTGGTTTTACCTAGCAGACCATAATTATGAAAACTTGTGGTTATAACTTATTTCCTGTCCAGCAGCTAGATTGCAAGGTTGAAACTACAGAAGTTAAAATATTTTAAGAGAATTTACAAGAACTTGAAACTGTTGGATATTTTCATATGCACATTTAAAAAAAAGAAAGACTTGACTATTTTCCTTTTTGGTGATAAACTTCTGCAATTTTGGCATTCACTGTAACTTTTACATAACATGACAGTGAGAAAATCTTATTAAACTTACCTAATGTTTGAATTTCACACTGAGAGGTAGCTTAAATTAAATCTTATGTAATGGCATCAAATCAGGGGGTGAGGGGTGTGACTCTTTTTTGTGACTTTTTTCCTTTTCTTACAAAAGTGACTATTTCTATACGAGCAGTATTTTGGACATATTCCTATAAAAAGTTCTGGTGTTTGCTAACCCAGTGAGAAGCTCTTTCAAACATCCTTTTTGTGCCAGGAATCAAGCTCCAGCATCATACAATGGAGGCCTTTGCCATAAAGCCAACAGCAACAGCCTGGACCTGCCAGCACTGACCTGTTGACATATAACAGTGAACATCTTTTCCCAGCCCTCTTTACCCAAAAAAAAGCAGGAAATACAGACAAATTTGGTTTTAGTGTTAGGTTTCAGTCACAGAGGAAGGGAAAACTGGAAAATGTGCCTTCCAGGCTCATGCTTTCATACAACATTGATCCAAAAGGGTAGTGGGGCTTCCTCAATCTCTAAATGCACAGACACTTCTCTATCCACTGCACAGTGAGTGAGTAGTATGTGGAGAGCTACAGACAATAGGCAGAGTTTATTACATTACCTAGTATCTGCACTCTTCATTATTGTGAACATAAGTGGTATCTACTGTTCTCTCTAAACATGCAAACTTTTTTATTCAGTGTCCCTTTAAAAAGAAACAGAAAAAATACCTCAAAAACCACATTTCCTTGGCAGGACTTATATATAATTTTAGGTGTTTTTGAAAAGTACATCAATTAGTGCTTTCGGAGAGGCTGTGTTTGGACAATAATTTTAAACTTACTCTAAAAGGGATGCTGACGTCAAGACTTCAAAACCAAAGAAATGGACAACTGGCAAGATCCTTGCAAATATATAAAATTCATTTTTTTCTCATTTAATAATCTTCAAATTAAGTTCTACAAAGATATGTGTGTGACTAACATGGTTTTTGTTTATGAGTGCTCTCAGATGATGATTGTGTTTTTGGTAACAGGAACTGTGAGTGCAATTCTCCTTAGGGCCAAATATATACAGTGAAAACTTCAGCTGATTATAAACCTGCTGTCTGATGACTACAGCTAACACATGCAATGCACGTGATGCCATTCCACTTACTGTAGATTCTCTTAGACAGCAAAAAGTGCACAGTGCAAATGACAGGGTTGTTTCCTAGTTCTTTGAGAATATGAGAGCTGGAGGGGTGGTACCTGAAGAGTAATTTATTAGTTTCAACATGCTCAAACCATGGTATCATTCTTCTTGGCACAGTTTAGATTCTATTTGAACTTCAGCTCCAGCATTTTTCTGTCCATCACTGAGTACTGGCCATAAATTTTTTTTAAGTTTTGCAACAAGCATTTGTTTCCACTCCATGGTTAGCTGACACTTAACAATCCAGAAAAGCAGTTGAGTTTTCCAGGTCCCTCTCTTCTCCTTCATCAAGCATAAGAAGCTCAGTTGTTCTGGCTCATGTAATACAAACACGGAGAGGTTACTTCATGCTTCTGCTCCCAAATCCCTTCTTGCTTCACTAATAAGAAATCTTTTCCAGTGAGGATTCACAAACAATCCTAATGGTCCCAAAGCCAACAAAAGTAGTTACTCATTGTTCTTGTGTACCTCGCACTCCACACTCCATGACAACTTGGTTACTTGACACCTTCCAAAAACAGGCAAAAACCCACATTTCACCCTACAGCCTTGGATTCTTGTGCCAGAAAATGAAGCCAGCTGAAAAGTGAGATCCCTCTAAACCTCTTCCCTCTGTTGGAAGCTGCAGCAGAAAATTCCTTTTGTCTCTTCATCTCCAGACAGACTTTTCCTACTGTGACTCATTACTTTTATCCTCTTCATTCAACCTTTGCAGAAGGGGGAAGATTACATTATGGAGTACCCGGGGAGAAGAAATAAGTAACAGTGAGGCAGAGCCAGCTAAGATCAAAAGCCTGCCACTGACCTCTGCAATGCTACCTGTCTCCAGTACTGCTGATATGAGGCTAGAATGGAACAGTAGGATTTGGCATTTGTGAGGCAAAAAATGCAATGGACTGTGAGTCTTTGACTGGGATGAGAGGTGGTGTCTCCAGGAAGTTAAAAGAACCTCTCCTACTCTTAGTAAGACCATCCTTTACACATTCACAAAAGCTCCTGTAGCTTGTCTCTGCCTATGAAGCAGCTGATTTCTCACATTCTGCTTTCGGCAGCAATTCTGAATGTGGATGGAGTATCTGCAGATGGGACAGTTTCAGGAACAAAGCCCACACTTCACTGTCCCATTCCTTATGATATAGTAATGACTAGTGATCAAAGGCTGCATGAGAATCCCATAAACCTACTGGTTTGAGTGCTGGTTTTGCCATTATTGTCACCTCTTCCTCTATAATGGCCACTCCTCAGTGAATCAGAGCAATCTGTCTATTGCCTGAGGCTGTAAAAACACATCACTGTGCATCCTCCAGTTCCAAGACTCAGTCTCTCTCCAAGACTCTGCCATTTTATTAGTTTTCCCCCCTGTTCCTGTGTCCGCAGTCTGAAAAATCAGTGAATTAAACTGTTTTGCCTGGAATCCTTTACTGTGGTAAAAGTCACTAGGCTTTTTACTTGGTTTTCCTGTTACTTAGATTTTAAGGCAGGGGAACAAAAAGCCCACATTCCTCCTGAAACGTGCCCATCAAAACAGTCAGACTCTGCAAGCATATTTGTAAATTCACAGCTTTTCACCTTCCACTTTCCCTTATTATGGGATATTTTCTTGAGCCTGAACACAGCTTCCAACCTGGCAGTGAAGCCAAGTACTACAGAGTCAGTATACCATCAATTTGTCAACAAATACAGACCAGCACTAAGAATTACAAGTACAAAAGGAGGACCATAAGACTCAGCAATGGAGTCATAAATTCACTTCAGTGAAAAGCTGCAGAATCAAAGCTCGAGCATGAAAGTTTCTACCCCACTGTTCCTCCAGATTTTGTTTCTACAAATGTATGTTCAAAAGGCATTTCCATCCCCTCAAAAATCTGGTTATACAAACTGGCCAGGAAAAAGCAACTTTCAAAAATCAAGCTGGTTTGTCCCTGAAGCTGAAGAGCTCCACACCAAGGTGTGATCTGCAGTCAACCAACTGCAGAACTGCTTCAGCAGCCTGCTGAAAAGGGTGACTCTCCTCGTCTTTACACAATGGCATCCCAAAAGGCTGAATTAAGAATAGCCCTTCCAGAGCTTCTACCACTGCAGAAGTCTCTCCTGAGCTTTCACATGTTCCCAATCAAAAGGCCTAAACACAACTGAATCTTCTAATCACTTTCCTAGTTCTCCTGAAAGATCTCCATCTGCCTCTGCCTCACATGTTTTGACCTTAGGCAGCTGTGGGAAGCTTCTCCCTTTGCTCTCAAAATCCCTCCTGTTCTATGTGGTTGTCCTTCACCCTAAGAACAGCACTAGGCTCTTGTGTGTTACACAAAAGGGCAGAATGCATCTAGGCCAGAGCATGACTGTCATATCTCTACTCTTCCCACATTTCAAAAGTCAAAGACTCTAAAGAAAAATTTTTGGTTTCTCTCAGTAAACAAATAAATAGAAAAAAAAAATCCCAGAGGCAGAGATTCTGTTCGTACTTTCTATTCAAAAGATTCTTATGCCAAACAGTTACACTAATGAGGAGAAACAGGGAGCCCAGAGGCTCTGTTCATATGGAATTGTTGCAGCAGTTAGGTTTTTTTGAGCAAGTAACTCTCAAGTTCAAACCAGAAAAGCAGATCAGTGTTTTGTACGAACCACAGTTGTAGCTCAAACCCTTTTACAGACAAGAACAAGTTACATCATTCAGTTAGCTTTTGAGAAATAAGAGATGAATTTTAAGAAAATTCCTTGACAGTGCACATGTAGAACTTGCTGGTTAAGTTAAAAGGGAATATGAAACATATAGATCACTACTGCCGGAGTAGAGGGGTGAAGTTTCTTCACTTGACAGTTAATCAAGACAAGACATTTTTTATAAAGGAGACACTTCTTCATTCACATATAGAGCTGGAACTAGATAAAAGCAAATAAATCTTCCTAATGATGACTGAGCTACCATCATTGTGACAGAATTTGATTCCTTGCCTCAGGAAAGAAGTAGAGGAGTCCAGGACACAACCTTTTTCTCTGAACAGCTGGCAAAATTTGGTGAGATACTGAAGCATTTGAGCATCAATTAGGGTATGTAAGACAAAAAATTCCTAAATACTGGAAGGCATAACCCCTGCTTAGAAGAAATAATCTTAAGGGTTTTGACATACCAGATACAAAGGGAAAAAAAGTTACAGACAGGCAAGCAAAAATGAAGAGATGCAAACAAAATGACAACAAAAAAGAAGTTTGGAGCCTACATGAACTGTACAAGAAAGTCTGTTCCCAGTACAGAAAATATTAATAAATATTTATAGTCATATATTTTGGCCTCTTAGTTAAAGCCGCTTGGCTTATTACAAAGCCAGTTTTCCATTCTAAGCAGACTAAATCACATAACTAACATAACACTTTAGAGCCCCTGTTAACGGGGGTCAGATGGAGTAATGGAAAAGTGAGGTTTGTTAGGTGTAGCAGAAATTCAGCTTCTTCCACCAAAAGCTGATGGAAGGGACAAAAGAAAAGGCCAGAAAAACTACAGCTGTCTCAAAAAACACTTTTTCTTAGTTGGATACCTGGTTTGGAAGGTCTGCATGTCCCTCAGAACAGCAGTGACCTCTCTGCTTCCAGGGTATGGGGAGGGGCAGAGAAGTGCAACACAGCATTCTGTTTGCTTTTTAAAACCCACAAGTAAGGCTTTCTTGAATATTAAAACATGTCAACCAAATTTGTAAAAGTGAAATCAATCACTATGGATGCAATATTATAATGTATCCCATAATATTGCTATAATGCCAGATAAACTTTGTCTCCTCATTCGTTCACACATACTCTCTCAGAGAGATACACACACTCACACACCAACTATGCAATACAGTGTGTGTAAAGATGTTCCAGCACCCAAGGGCTGTATTGGGTAAGGACTTGGGTGCTGATACTACAAGTGGGCAAATAAAACTGAATTGAAGTTGAGTCCAGCCATTTTCCTCACTGTGGAGTTCAAACTTTAAAGAGAAAAATTCAAGAACAAGAGAGATAAAAAAAACCCCAAATCACAAGATGTTATAAAGACCATCAGATATGCAATCAAATGCAACAATTAGTTATGTTTTTACAGCAACACTGGATACATAAAATCCTCACAAGTTTTGGCATCTTCCTTTTTCTTTGAAGGAAACAAGAATAAACTTCAGTATCACATAAATGCTTTTTCTCTTGAACAAAAAAATAAAAGATAAAAAAATACATTGTTACTCCTCTGTTTAAACTTTATTTACAAATAACTGGGTATTTCTAATCTAGACATAAAAGCTCTTTCCATGATTAATGTCAGTAAGCTATGGATGATCTGAGCCCATGTCTCACAAAAAAATACAATAGTTTTGCTTGGTATCAATAAACATTTTAAAATATACTAGATTTTGCCAAGTGTACAATCATTGTCCAAACTGAATAGTAGTCTGAGTGCTGAATGAAGTGCATCAACAGAAATAGTAAATTTTAGTGTAACATTTCTTTGTCACTCACGATAGCCAGTTATCCTTGCAAGTCATTAAAGCAAGTATCACAGACTCGGACAGGTTTCTTGGAAGAAGGAGTTAAGGCATTCTTTGCTGAGCACTCAGCACAAAAGATATTTCCACACTGTCTACAGTGATGCTGCAAAAGAGAAGAAACATACATGCTCAACATCCGTGACAGAGCAGTGATCACTAATAGAGATCACTATCATGTCAAGTCAACTCTCAGCCAAATCAACTCTCATGTTTCAAAAATGAGTCGTAATTTTTAATTGGCAGCTACATAGCACAGAGAAGGTCATTTGAGTAAATCCTCTAAAGGGTATAAGAGTAAAACATTCAGAAGTGCTTCTCTGAGTCAAGAGAATATACCAGTTTCAGAAAATAGATGGCTAAGTTGATCCTCTTCTTGAATTTGTTCTCTTGAACTTGTTCTGGTCACATGAAATATATTCTTCTTATATATAATTACCTGCTTTCACATTGAGAAGTATCCTTGAATCAAAGGATCAAGCAGTCTTTGTTCAAAGACTACCCAAAGAACATCACAAAAATAGTGCAGGCCAGGGGGAATCACCTAAGACTGCATCAGGAAGCTCTGCAAAAATGAACTTCACAAATATCCCTCATCTACTTCATTGCCAAGTCACTTGTTGGAGGTGTGCTCATCTCTGGATGAAGGGCAGACCCTGCCAATTGATGCTAACAGCTGATCACAGAAGTTTTTCAAGCAAGGTCGGACTACAGACCTAAAACACATCCCGTTGTTTCTTCTGTTCCACGTTTACAAATGTATAGTCACACACCATGGTGATGCCTCATTTTCACACATACCTAATTTCAACCAATTTACATTCCTTTTATACCCATAAATCTAGTTCAGATTAGTTATAAATATATTTTCTGTAAATATGCTTACAACAGTGTAATTTTGCCTGCTTGCTTAGGGGATTGAAGCATTTTAATACTGTTTATAAACTGATGCTGTTAGAATGGAAAAAGAATCATGAATAAAGTGAGATCCACAGCCATTATTTTTAATATGTTAAGGCACTTCAAACAGTAGCTGTATTCTGAGATGTCTTGAGATCACAGCACTATTCAGCCCATTTTCTGAAGTCCATATCCCATCTCAGGGTTTGAAAACAATAAAAAAAGAAAATCACCACAGACACAAGAGTAGAACACACCTACCCTTCTTACTGTCACCGAAAAGCCTTTTCCACAGGCCATACAATTCTGTACCTCATTGTCTTCTGCCCACTTCCTGTTGAGAGCTTGTGTGTGTTTGATCTATACAGAAGATGTTAAAAATGCATCAGGTATTTTAAAAATTGCGTGTGTAATTCCCTCTAATATCCTCTATTTCAACAGCATACACTACCCATTGCAAAATAAAAGCACCAATTCTGTCACGACACTGAGGGCTTATGTTTGTTCAGAGAGGCAACCTTTCAAGCTTCAAAACTATAAGCAGATTTAATAACACACAGACAGAAGTATAACCCCCACACACCACAAACATAACATCTTAATTCACTCTAGAAAGGCAACCCACCACTAATCTGACACAAATTTGAAATTCTCCTAAGGTCCCAGACAGAGAACCAACAGGTTTAATAGCTTCAAATCAAATTATACCTGCAATGACTGGTTTTCTCGGCCAAGTTCCTGCATTGCAGCAGTTGTATTGTCCAGCTTTTTCTTCATTTCTACAAGTTTGGCTTGAAGCTTTTCAATTTCTCCCTCACTTTTTATACACCTGAGGTAAAATAATAAATCGTAAGCTCAAAGCATTTAAGACAATGTAAACTGTGTGTCTTTTGGGTCGGTCATCAGTCTGAGAAGTTACCCACATAAAATCCAGCCAAAATAATCCTTGCTCTGAAAAGTTCTTGGATGCCTTAAGCAGGAAAACATTCTGTTGTAACAATCAGTTAAAGATTATACTGGCATTGCTCCTAAGTATCTGCAGCTTCTCAATACCTGGAGTTATGCCCCAAAACAGGGACAGTGCTGAATGCAGTCTCTCAACAGCAAGCCCTGATCAATACCCCTGTGCAACAGGACACTCTTGCAAACCAGTTGCTGCAGATCAGGTCAGGCAGAAGAGCAGAAAAGAAACCTTTTTCTTCTATCAAGGCCACGTCCCAGCAGCTGAAACTCAGTTAGCTGCTCAAAGCCATATTTCAAAGGGTATTTTTCTGCCAAGCTGTAAACAGCTACTGGATGAGTTCAACAGAGTACAGCAAGGGATTGCCAAAGAAAGAGGATCTCACTTGAATCAATCCCATCCTTTTCCAAGGTCTACTGCTCAAAAGTCAAATCACCAAGCTTGACAGTACCAAAACCATTTTTCCCCTCTGCCTTCACAAAACATGTCAGTAAGTAAGGACAAAAAAAGCTTCCTGTCTTACAGGTGTTTCCTCTACCCTGGAAATCACTGCATTCAGGTAGCACCCACTGCCTTGCAAGGCCTCCTGCTGACTGAAGGAAAAGTGCTCTGCTTACTTAAAACTTAAACATATTGTAGAGACAACAGCAGGACAGGAGAAAATAAGACTGCAGGTTTTCAGGAGGAACAAAATGCTTCCTATGTGAACTTCAGTCTATCTAATCCAGTTATATGTTCAGTCTCCTAACACAGAGTAGTGGGCACACCTAGGAGTTCCTATGCAAATTCTGTGCTACTTAAGGGGTCTGTTCCAGGCTTCAGGATGACATGGGCATGTATTTGAACTGAGTTAAGGCACAGGAGCCTCAGAGTGATGGAAAGGGACAGTTAGCTCAGGTAAGAGAAGTTCTCTCTGCCGGGCCTCACAAGATTGACACAACTGATGAGAAGCCACAGCCTATAGACCTGAAATCTCAGAGTAGCCCAGTGGATTCAGAAGGCTTTTATAGATGGACAAAAATCTTTGAGAACAAGCACAGAGCTGTGGCTTTTGTGATAAGTAAAGATCCTGATAAGCCTGCCTTATTTTCTACAGAACAATCACAAACAGCACAGTTGGTTCCCAAAACCTCTTGCTGTGCTTTGGCAGGGATGACAGAAGGTTGCACTCTGGAAACAGCACCCACAGTCCAGGCACTACGAACAAATACAGATTTAAATAAAGCATGAACACAGAATCCCACGTCAACTCAAACAAGTTTCATTCTTAGTCCATTTAATTTCTCAAACTACACTTTCACATAGTCATGACCACAGCTTACCTCTCCAGCAATGCTCTTCTCTCATCCTGATTATTCTGGACTGTTGCTTCCAAGACAGCATTGTCCCCACGTAAATCATCTGTCTGTTTCTCCAGCTCGCTCACTCGTCTTTGACTGCTTTGCCACTCTTTCTTCATGGTAGCCAGGTTTTCATTCAGGGCTGTGACCTGCATGGTGAGCTTGGTCTCCTTTTCCTCATGTTTCCGTTTTTCTTCTTCTTTGTCTTTTTTCTCTGTGTGCTATAAAAACAATGGAAAAATGAAAAACAAGCTTCAAAGCATTCTTTCCCTATTCCCTACATTTAATTGAGGCAAAGAATCTTACTGTAATAGAATCACTACTTTAATCAATATATTCTATTAGATAAGGCTGTCACCTCATTGAATTTTCCTATATCATTAAATGCCTCAAGGATTTTTGATCTTGTCATTTAAAAACTCATGTAAACCCATTGCTTCTTTTCTGTCCGTGGAAGAATTCAAAGGCATGTTCACAAAACAGCAGTCTCATTCTCTCTAACATACTAACCAGTTTGGCTTCAATTTCAGAACATTCTTTCTTCAGCTCCTCTTCTCTCTTTTTCAGCTGATCTTTAACAGCTTGATGCTTTTGTTTCTCCTGTTCCAGAATTGAATTCGCATTATCTATTTTGCCCTGCAGTTCTAATTTCTGTTGAATCAATAGCTGGTTTGCATCCTTGAGATTTGTCACCTCCTGTTAGGATACAGAGTTCAAAGTTAAAATAGCAACACTTTACACAATGTGTAAATGGATTTAAATTCAAAAATACTATAATCCTTTCCTAGGAGAGGACAGCAATAATGTTTAGTTTTATCACTGGAAGAAAGGATGATTTTACAGAGCAAAGTATCAGTGATTTTCATTATCAAAGATTTTAAACTTATATTATGATCAACATTCAATTTTAAAAATCATTTTAATGCATGTTTCTGCTAAAGTAGGGAGGAAGATCTGTTGAATTGTTTTCTACCATTCCTTGAAAAGATGCATCCATTGTTATTTTCTAGGTACTGTTCTAAAATTTAGTTCATATTGTTCTCTGGATGCAATAATGAGGTTAAAAACTTCATAATGACAATGTATAATTGAATGCTGATGGAAGAAAGATAGTTTTTATTAATCTTCAATGTATAAAAAATTGCTGCATTTTAAATAAGTTGGATGATATAAATAATGGCTTTACCTGTTCTTCTGTAACTGAATTCAAGTAGAATACTTAGTTTAATTTATAGAAACCTTTCTTCTTAAAATTACACAGCCAAGCATATAGGTACTAACAGACTAATAGGGGTGGACCATTTTCCATCAATCAAAATTCACATTACAAATTAAAACCAAACCAAGGACAGTGAAAAGAACACATCCTCAGAACAAGAGGATGGCTAACAAAAACATATACATCCATTCCTTGCTAGGAGGTGAGAAACAGAATTTAAGTCTTTAGGAGACTTTCAGTCTGATTGCTTGTAGGGAGATGAAGAAATTACTATTAAGCTGATATTGGTGTGCACACCTTTTACATCTTCATAAAATTTATTCTTTAGAATAGAGATTTTAGGAACAAGAAGAATTAGAATACCTTTCCCCAAGCAGAGTCCCCGAGAGAAACAAAATACAGACTTATACCTAAAACTTACAGACCATTTTCTAAACAACGGAGAACAAAAGAACATCTGAAGGTCAGAAGTTATCATGTTGTTTTCTTTTTATTCGTGTATATGGAATTGTACCTCTATTTATACTTGTGCAACAATTTAAACTAAGTGTGCTTAACAAATGCAAATGTAACTGCTAGTAGTACATTACGGAAAATACAAACTGCAGCCTTTTAGGAATGTTAGTTTTTATAGAGACTAAAAAACAGAACATGTAGAGTATGGCAAGAAACAGTCAATCTCACTGAAGACTAAAAATTATTTCACTAAATCCTCCCAACTTTTACCCTTTAGAGAGCTCAACTGATTGTTATGATTTTGGAAGAGAGTTTGTCCTTTATGAGGCTCCTGACATTTGCCTTTTATGAGGCTTCCCCAACTGTGACTTTTTAAGACATTTTAAGAAACAACACTAAGGAAGTTTCAACTCTACCAGGCATCCTTGAGAAGTCCCAGATGTGACTAGAATATCTAGGAAAACTTCACCATCATGACTATTTTGGACAGCTTTTCATTTCAGAATAGTCAAGCAGGGGTATGCAGAGTGAATTTACAGTGGAACTCAAGAAAAGCCAGGACATACAACCCATCCTGAAGCTAAGACAACCTGGCTCACTAGGCCCTGGTGCTCAAGGATCACCACCAACTAAGACATCATTGCTGAGGAAGCTAAATAAAATCTGGGCTTTGGTTCCCTTACCTGTAATACCAATATTTACAGCAACTATCTTTGTTAAGCTATTCCATATAATATCTACTGAGTAGACACATATTTCTCATCAGATAACCAAACACATGAAGAAGACTTAGTTTGTCTCAAGGTACCTTCTCAAATTCTTGCTTGCAGGCTCTAAGCTCTTCACCCAGCTTGGTGCTCTCTTTTTCAAGTCTACTCTTTATTTCCTGGAGCTCTGTCGTTTTACATTTTTCATTAGCCAAATCTTTTTCTTTCAAAATCTTAAAGAGAAATAGAAGTGCTAGTAAAGTTATCTCTTCCAAGTTCACAAAATAAAAAATTCAATCAGTCAAAAAATATCCAGGGCCCAAAAACTACTTGGTGGCTTTGTAATTATGGGGAAACAACTGCCATATATCTGTCCAGTTTGTAATGCTATTAGCAGCATGATTGCAGTTTTAGATTTAAAACTAATAATGTTTTCCCACCTCTCTAGCCACAAACCTGTCTAGAACAAATTAACAGCATATTCTGAACCAAATTCACTAGAACTCTCTCTTTCTTAAGTTTTTTCACCAGAGGTTCAGTAAAACTGTATTGTTATGCAGTACAACAGTGTTATGCTCTCAAATTAGGGACATAATAGAAAATAATAAAGGGTGCCTGCATGGGGTGGATGCGAAGTCTCCTGTGTGGAGATTTCAAAAGGCAAAGGCATTTACCCTATCATTCTGAAGATCTTGTAGCATTTTGGTCTTCTCAGCCAGCTGCTGCTCTTTCTTTGATGCATCCTGCTCCAGTGTAGACTTGGCTTTCTTCAGTTCCTGAATCTGTTGGTTATTGCTAGCAATTCGATTCCTGCTGGAAACTAATTCTTCTTGAGATAGAGCAAGTTTTTCTTCTGCAGACTAATTACAAAGAGAGTTCTGCAAGTTATCTGTCAGTGTAAAAGTTTCAGATACTAAATAGCCACTTAAACATTTTCCAAGTAGAAGAACTGCAACCTAGAGTGCAACATTTAGCCTCAAATGTTGACAGAGCATAATTACAGAAACTTCCAGTTTACAAGGTTACTCTAAGTAAAAAGAAACTATGCCAGCACCATTTCCAGGAACAAAACCTTACTGTTACATCTGGCATCCTTACACAGACAAAAGGTGAAAACATGCAGAAGGGCAGAGAACAAAAGGTAGCTAACAAAAAGAGAATACACTTGCACTTGCTCACACAAATTAATTTTATTATCTAGGTAAATCAACTGTTCTATAACTCTAGACAGCTGTTATTTAAGAAGCAGTGAAGCTATACTTGGAAAATTTCAAAAATCATTCTGTGTTATTTTTCACTAATGACTTAATAAAGTTAGTGCTAGGACAACTATAATTTTTTTTTAATTATGGTGTGAAATGTAGAAGATAAAAATGCTAATATCAGGATAAAATGTTTCACAGTTTCTGCTGCATAAGTATTGTAAACATTGTCTAAATTTTCATTCAAAATCCAGAGATGATAGTTTATTTGCTTCTCTCACCATTAGCTAGAAAAAGAACCTTGATTTATCTCTCTGAAACAGGTCACAAAATCCCAAGAAACAAACCAAAACTTGTACCCAAAGCCAAAGCTCATACTGTTTGCTCACAGCAAAGTCAAACTTTGGGGTCTTTTTGAGTTAATATTCTGAAGGTTTTTTAAACTTTCTAGCTTAGATAAAGACTAGTTTCACTTGAAACCAACAAGAAAAAAACAACCAAACAAACTCATCACCCATTTCTCCAAAATACTGGTATTTTATGGAAATTTTTGATGCTATGATACAAAAGGTGAGCTGAGATTTATTAGTAGCAGTCAGTTTATTGCCTTCAGTGCAGCAGTAAGGATTTAAACTCTTTCAAGACAAACTCAATTATTTTTGAAGTTCTTGCTTAAATATTAATCAAACCTTTTGCTGAAGGTTAGTGGTTTTAAAAGGAACTATAAGCAGAATTTTCATGTCATTCAACTATGCATATGCCTTAGTCACTCCATGTTGATTTAAATGCTAATTCATTTCTGATGCCGCATGACCCTCCTTTGTAATATCTAAAGTATTTTGCTTGTAGAGTAGACTTCATTTGGAACAGCAGTGATGGAGCACTGCTGATTCAACAGCATTTCCAACAATCTCCATGACTCTTAAAAAGCTCACACCAGTTTTTAAAATTAATTTTTCAGACAAATTACTTTACTTGCTTTCTGAGATATTAGTTTACTACTTAATAGTAAAGGTGTTGACGCAGAATTTTTTTGTAAAAAAAATAGGAGGTTCTTTTGCAGTTTCAAGGTTTCAGTAGGGTGTGTATTTCAGAAAGCAAAATTATCTTCCTCTGTTCCATTGTGTGCAGTGAAATACCATATTTTCCTAACATTGAGGAAGAGTAGGAAGCCTAGCATCATCATATAACATCTCCACAGGAAAACCCAACAGCGTCTGAAATTTTAGAAAGAAACATACTGAAGCCACAACTTTTGTTCAAATTTGTTTCCAGTAGAAGAAATGTGGTTACATCAAATTTGCTAGCACCAGATGATGAAATTTGTTGAAGTGGATAGTGACACCCACACACAGTGGGTACTTCTCTCTCAACCCACCCCTCCAAGTGTCTGCACTGTACAGGTTATCTCACTGCCTCTATAGCAAGGCAGAGACAAGGTGCAGAACAAAACAGGTCCATCAGTACTTATTTGTGTAAATAAAGAGAAATGCTAGATTTACTGGTACAGAGTTTAATAAATAAAAATATTAAAAAATTACAGTTTGATTCACTACACCTTGGGCTGTGCCAGTGCAAATCACAGTGCCAGCATCATAACTGCTCCCAGCAGGGCAGTAGGACCTAGATTCAGTCTGTCTACATGAAGTGCACAAACAAGCATTTGAGTCTGTGTGCTCCCTGATCCAGTCCAGAAAAGATCAACATTCAGCTATTCACAGATGCTACCCTGATCTCTCTTCGCTCCCTAAGAAAAAGAGTTTGACTGATTGTATGCAACTTCAGCTCCTAACTTACAGAACTGAGGTCTGGCAAGTATGAGTTTTATTCCAGAACATTCACTGAATATATGCTGACAGCAATGCCGACACTGGAGACAAAGAAATATTCTTCTGAAAACATAGAAGAAACCAGGACGGACGACAAAAAGCACAAATGCCAAAACTCAGAATATTTGGCAGAGCTTAGGAGATCAGATTCACAGAAAGTATTCTCGCACTGAGTCAAAATCAAGGCAAAAATAACAGTTTGTACATTTTTTTAACTCTTCTATATAAAAATGCCTTTTTCACACAAAAAAAAAATTGTGTGAACATACGCACACACAGACATATTTGTATATGTGTGTGTGTATATACAAAAATTATCAATTGGTATTCTTTTATTTTTTTTTTTTTTTCCAATCAAAACCTATGGCTTTAACAAGCACCTACCCTATTTCTTTTTCCAGTCACAAGGACAAAAACGTGTGTGAAAGGTACTGTTAGAAGTATTTTTAAACGAAAGTAAATTTGCAGCAAATAGTACCCATAAAATAACAACTCCATTCCCACTTGATTTTATTCTTTATTGTGCTCTTTATTTTTCCTCCGCAGGCTCAGAGCTCCCGCTCCGCTGCACAGCCCGGAGCGGGCGCTGGGGCTGCGGGCGGGCGCTGCGCTCGGCCCTGCCCAGGCTGTCCCTGGGCCGCACCGCCCCGAGCGCTCCCCGCTCCGCACGCCCAGCCCGCCGCCGGGCACAGCCGGCCGCGGAGCCCGGCAGATCTTCCCCGGTGCCAGCAGATGGTGCTCTGTGCACAGCCCAGCCCCGCCGTGCCCTCCCGGGACCCAGCCCGCCCTACGGCACCCGCCCGCCTTGCATGATCCATCCCCGCGCCTGGAACCTCGGCCCCGCCAACTGCACGGGGCCACACCATGGTGAGGATGTTTAACTTTTCCCTTTTCAATCTAGCATTGCTAGGATGTCCCCGCTCTGCAGGGAGCTCTTATCTCTGCTCAAAATCCTGCACTGAAAGACACCCCCGAGCTGACTCTACACACAGACAAGTTTTAAAAACTTCCACCACTGCCCACTACGAAGATTAAGGCCAATCTAAAGTTCAGCCTGCCCATCAGCTTTGGTTCCAAACTTCAGTCAAAACAGACAGCTCTGCCTCAAATGAGCTGCTTTTAGCAAGTAACTTGCCCAAGGCAAAACATCATGCAGACAACTATTTTGAATAGGCTATGAAATTCTACTATCGAGTTCTTCTGCTTTCAGTGGCATTTTGATACTCATCTCTCAAGACTAACACTGTCACTCTGAGGCTGTCTGAATGGGCTTTTTTCTTTTGTGGTCTTCTAAAACATGTTATCACTGCTTCTTTAGTTTAATGTTGCACTGAGGTAGCACAGACATGATAAAAGTTCAGCTCCCCACCTCTTCCCTCTTCTAGAAAAAAAAAAAGAAAAAGAGGCATCAATCAGACCTCACTAGTCCTAATTAATATATGTTTTTTACAAAATTTTTAAATCAAGCAAACAGCTTCTAAATTGGTACACCACTTGAGTACTTAGGACCCCAATCTTTTTCAGGCTGCCTAGGCTCCACAGAAACTTACACCATGAATGAATTCATCTGATTGCTCACCTTAAAAATCTTGTTTCTCCATTGCCATCGCCTTATTTTAGCTTCTTGCATAAAGCTATCCCTCTCTCTTGCTACCATCCCCACTGGGTCTAAACACATGTGAGACACTTACTGTCCTGTTTTATACTTGCCAGGACTAGAGGTCATCAAACTGCTTTAATAACAATACTTATTCACAGCTATTTTGCAACAAGTGATATTTTAATGAAAACTACACCAAAAAAACCCACCAAGTTACTGAACACATCAAATGCTTCTACAGCCACTCCATCACCAAATGGTGATTTAAATGCATTGTAGGAAATAAACTCACAGATGCATAGGTGCAACAGTAACAAACTGAAGAAAGAATATGCTTAAACCACTACTGCTTGTAATCATACAGAATTTCCTCACAATTTATTGTGGCAATTCAACCATGGTGCACTGGAAGTAAAGCTTCAGTAACCTACAGGGAAGCATGGCAGGTAATTTAATACTACAGAGGAATAAGTCCAATAAAACCGCAGTGGCCTATATGTAAAGGAGTTATTTCTCTGTCTCTTAAAATAACCTGAACCTAGAGTTCAGTCTCTGGCACAGTATGTCCTGGGACCAACTGAAGCCTTGGCTTAGTAGTGGCACGAAGCAGAAGGACAGAAAAAAGGGCCAAAAACCACCTTTGCTGACTGGCTCAACTCTCAACTCTGAAGGTACTGCACACTAATACAAAACCAGGTAATTTCAGTTTAGGAATAGCAGAAACTTCAAGGACCAAATTCTGGCACTTGTATTCCAGGCAGGTCGGTAAGCCTACTGTTTCTATTAAACATATCTTAACACCTAGTATCAGCCAGAATACTCTAGTTAAATCATCTGGAAGACAGCAGTTACTCACATGCTGGCAGACCTTGCCCTAATTAGCTATGCTATTTAGTTTAGTTGAAAGCTACAGTATCTAACAAGAAAAAGCAAAATTAAAAAATAACTCTTTAATGAATATAAAGCCAAATCACCCTTCACTTTGCTGCTGCAGAAATGCAAGGGTTTTTCAGGTAAACTGGCAAATATGTCTGCCTTTAAATCAGTTTCAGAATATCCTTTGTCTCTGGGGAAGGGATTAAACAGCACTAAATGATATATATAGCAGAAGAGACTTTTTTTCACTTACACAGCTCTTGCATTGTTTCTTGGTCTTCAAAATGGATTTTAACATCTACTGAGTCACATATGACATTAAAATGACTGTAAATACCTTAAGGTCTTGCCTGGTTGCCAGCAGCTCAGACTCTTTCCCATAAAAATCCAGCTGCAGCTTCTCCATGTTTTCTTTATGTTTATCATGGGCCTTCTGTAAGTCTGCTAGCTTGCTTTTCTCTGCTTTAAGCTCCTGTGCTGACAAAATAGACTGCTGTTGTAGTTTATTCTCCAGCTCTGCCTGAAACATAAGCATAGAAAGTTTTAGTTAAAGTTACAGTGAAGTTAGCTTAAGAATTTCAATAAAATGCATTTCTGCTGAAAGAAGAGAATTTTGTTCATCTTATGGAATAACAGTAACTTGATATTTGTGATTTTACAGTAACATTTTATAACTAATTTAACAACAAAATTTAAATCATGACAAAAGACTAAGTGAAACACATTAAGACCAAAGATTAAAAATTGGCATAGTGTTTCCAAATGTGCTGGTTTTGGCTGAGGTAGAATTTGCTTCATAGCAGTTCGCAGGGGGGCTGTGGTTTGGATTTGTGCTGCTGTTGTCACAGGGATGTTTCGCTACTGCTTAGCAGCACTCACACAGAGCCAAGGCCTTTACTGCTTCTCACACACCCCACCAGCAAGAAATCTGGAGGTGCACAAGAATTTGAAGAGGGCACAGCCAGGATAGCTGATCCCATTGACCAAAGGGATACCATATGACATCATGCCCAGCATATGGAGCTGGCAGAAGAAAGGGGAGGGAGTTTGGAGTGATGGTGTTTATCTCCCCAAGTCACCAAGCAGCTCTGTGCTGGGTTGATGGCTGGGTTAAACCAGACCTAATGTTTCCACAGGCTGTCTAAAGCACAAATATAAACATGTAGCATTGGGCAGCCAAAGCTGGAATCACATTTAACAGTGCATGGCACACAGCACAACACTCCCTAATGTAAGACATTTGAACTCTTTCCATTATGGTTTATGAGTTTCATACTGTCAGATAAATTCTTTTGGTATAATATGAGAAGACTTGGTTTAAAACTGCCATGGACATTTTAAAACACTGCAGAGTTTGTCTATAAGTACTCTCACGAAATGCTACTGCTTTACAAAAAAATGCAGTTCTTGCTTTGCTCTCCTGAAGCAAAAAACCCACATTCAATCTAGCTTATTTTATCCCTTCTTTAAAATTCAATTCCTATCAAATTCATATTTCAGCACTTATTCTTTCTATTATTGCTGTTGATGTTGTTGTTTTTATCTCCAACGGCATCTGAGGACCTCACTTCCACATGCTGACCTTATCATTTCCAGCAAGACTACAGCAAACAGAGTTTATCACAAAGTTATTGACATAAAAGCTTCAGTATTTATCAGAGGAATTTACATTCATTTTCTTATAAGAGTAAGAAAGGACAGTCTTACCTTTTCTAAAAGGGCAGTTTTTAATTCAGCTTGCAGTGTCTCACTATGTTTTTTCTTCTGCTCAAAAGATTCCTTTAACTCTCTCAGCTTTCCCTGGAGATGTTGCTCACTTTTTTCTTTTTCCTTCAGAAGACCCTGGATTTCAAGTACTTGTGTTCTTGCTGAATCAAGGTCTATAGACAACTGCTTAGAAATCTATATTCAAAAATATTAAGTAACTGTATATAATTTAAATTTACATCACTGTTTGTACATGCCGTTCACAGAATCAGACCATCCCACAGTGCCAGTGCTGTTTCAGACCTATGTGGTCGAACACTGGCAAGCACACTTAAGATTTACTATAACACATTAAATTAATATGTTATTCCAAATTTACTACCCAGATATCAACAGCAGTCTTTTTTATCCATTCTAAATTATGATCAGGCAACTTTTCTCACACGAGCAGTGGTTGGTGCTCTCTTGCTGCCAACTCCAGCATACACTAAGCTCATCCTTCTGCACTTTCCACTGAGCACCACAGCACTTCAGCTGAACAAGTGAGGAGCCAAGGAAGCAGCAGCCACAGTCACAGAGCAATTATCATCACACCTGAACATCCCCAAACTTTTTTCACACAGTAAGTGTCCATCACAGTCTATCAACTATGTCCACTGATCAAATCTTCTCTGATCCCTTCAGGGAACAGAAAATGCCTTGGGTAAAGAAAGACATTAAAGCAGATGTGCCCTGCAGGCTGCCAGCTGCACTGTATGGTCTGAATGCTCATCTTTGAAAGTATATCTGATGGTTATGTAGTCACAAGCAAGTGACTTACACAAGTTTGAAAAAGTAATTCAGTCCTTGAAGGAGATCTGAAAATGTCCTGTCAACTCCACTGAGAACATACTGAATAAGCCTGAGAATAAAATAGATCTAAGGATATGAAATAACAACTTTTATTGTATGGAAATACAAAAGAAAATGGGGACACAGTAATACCAAGTAACCATTTCACTAATGAAAAAACCTGAAGGGCTAAAATCTCCTGCTATAGTATGTACAGCACAGAAAACTAAGACTAAAACCTATATTTTAAAGCTTCACATTACCCTCTAGGAAAGTTTTAGTATCATCTTATTTCAGTGCCAAAGATAGTTCACAGTTTGAGAATTAAAACATCTTTATTGCTCATCAGTCCTAGCAGGTGAGATCGAAAATCAATCTTTTAAATATTTATTATTATTGGTTTTTAGATTTTTGAAACTAAGTGGACAACTTACCCCCTCCTTTTTCTCCAGGGAGTTTTTTAATTCATTCCTCTCTTTAGCTACAGACTCTGTTTGCATCTGAAGTTGGTGTTTTAATTCTTGGCAAGACTTCTCCTAAAAAACACAAGACAAGGAAATATTCCTGTTAGCTTCGAAGACTGTACGGAGTATTTTTGCAGGAATCACAAATCCTTAAAAATAGCACTTTCATTTTTAATGAAAAATCTTAGCTTCTCAGCTTCAGATATTTTCAGCTCAAAACCTCTCAAAACTTTAAGTGGCAAATCTAAGCCACACATTAGCTGCCCTGTACTAATAAACTCAGCCAGGTGCCAGAGTTTTTCTGATTAGGAGTCATCTCCCTGTTTGAAGCTCTGGTTGGCACCCCCCTCCTTCTTGATGAAGTAGTAGGCTCATTGGTCTCCTCAGGATCTAAAATTCCCTCATGTTCTAAAACTCACAAGCAAGTACATTTGCAGACCTCCACTCATATGCAACCATATGTTAAGCCCAAATACTACACACTGAAGACAGTGAAGAGCCTCCAAAAGACTACAGAACAAGAAGCAGAATCTGGACTATTATCTTTAAGTCTAAACTGGGGAGAAAATCCTTCAAGTTTTTACAAGAAACAAATCTTTAAACGGAAGCAACTAAGAAAAGCAAACAAAAGAGCTTTTCTTCAAAAGGTGAATGAATAAGAGAAAAATGTTCCTTTTAACTAGGAGCAGATTTTTTTTTTATCAGAATAAAGGCACCTCTGAATGGTTTCTGGAAAATGGTGACATATAAGATGAGAAAGAGTATGAGAAAGACACCTCTTGCCATGTCTGAGACAAGGGTGTCAGAACAGCTGCATTCATATAGTGCCCACTCATCACCAAGGCAGAAGAGGTAAAAAAAGGTGTGTTTTAACCGTAGTAATAGTTTACTGTCTTTACCATAACAGGTTGCTCTGCTGGTCAAGCACTTGTGATACTTCATTTGTAAGAACTTTCTGAAATTCAAATAGTTCTAGTACTCCAACAACACCTTAAGCTAGGCATTCCCAAATGGCAGATGATGTAACTCTCTCTACCTGCAGTATGCAGCTTTCCAGCATGGCCAGACAAGGAAGTTCTATATACAAAGACTTCAGAAAGGAAATTAAAATGGCCTCAGAGAAGTAACTTCTTCAATACAATAGCATTTTAGCAAAGGTTCTAAAACTTTGTGTTGTTATAATATGATTGATGTATTTTTTAAAAGGGGGACATTTGCTGTCAAATTGTTTCACCACTTGTCACCTCCATTTAGTTTCTTCACTGTGTTAAAGGCATGCAGCAAGAAGAAAGGATCCTGTTATGTGATATGACTGATGTGTACTACTGTAAGTATCCACGCAAAAATTTAAGGTGGGAAACATATATGAACTACTAAAAATCACAATTTGGTTTTTTTACAGTAATAAATTTTCATGCATTGTCATGAAAACTGTACACTGTTTCAAACAGAAACCAAAGTCATTTTATCAGAATGTGTACACAGCAAACTCAATGCCTAATTAAAGAATCAACTAACCATTTCTGCCATAGCTGCTTTTCCTTTTTTAACTTCTTTTTCTAATTCCTCCTTTCTTTTTTTGAAGGATTCAGAGCTTCTTGAGAGCTTGTCTTTGGTATCTGTAAGGTTCTTTAATAGAGTGTCCTTCTCTAATTTCACTTGTAGCAGTTCTGATGTGGCTGCTTGCATTTTACAATCAAGTTCCTTGAGCTGTTTACTTGTATCTTGATTTGATTTCTCAAAATTTTGTTTGAGACTGGCATTTTCTTCCTCCTGCTTGGAAATTTGTTGCTTTGCTTGGTCAAGGGCCTCAGATTTCCTCTGCAAATCCAATTGAGCATTAGACATCCTGCAAATACAAAAGGATAATACATACTTTTTAAAAGTTCTTTTTCACAGATTCTTTTGTATCCTTAAATATCTCTATTTTCATTCATGGACATTACATCTCCCCAGTTAAGATGAAACAGCAACTTCCAAAGCTAGTTTTGAGATGCTTCTTCCTTCCTCAGCTATAAGGAACAGAAACTACCCCTTTGCTGCTTATGCATAAATTGCAAATTTGTATTTGGAAAAGGTTACAGAGTTATGAATATTTAAAGACAGACCTCACTACATCAAACTGTTCAGATATTTAGCTGACAACAAGAACAGTGAATAAAATGAAGAAGTGTAGTTAATCATAGCACTCTGTGACTCCTGTAAGACAACATGGCAGATGGAGCGAAAGACAAGTGGGATACAACATAGCTCTTTAGCAGAGGGGACACAGCACTTATATTTATGACTTTATGAAATCACAGGAGAGAAGCAGAAAATTTCAACTCTAGTCCAAACTGCCCCAGTTTTATGTCTGACTTTGAGAAGTACTATAACACAAGGAATGCATACGCTTCTCTTGCTGCTTCAAGTTGTTTACTCAGCTCTGCTGTCTGGAGGTCTAATTCTTTAGACTGATGTTGCTGTTGTTGTAACTCCTGAAGAGCTTGGTCTTTACTTGCTCTAGCATCAAGAACATCACCTTCAAGTTTCTGAAAGAGAAAAATAAAATGATAGAGCCATCAGACCCCAACCAACAAAATAAAAATAGCAATAAAAAATCAAAGTCTGTGAGTAGCATTAACTGTAGAAAGCAGTCACAGCTCTCACACATCATCTACCTGTTTCATTACTTTGCGATTTATCTTTAGTTATTTAGTTCCTGCTAATCACCTGCTCCTCCAGAACTGCACTATTTTGGTAAAACATTCTGAAAGCACCTTTAAATTAAAGACCGAGCAGGCATTTTACTGCAAAGTCACAGATAAAAAGCTTCACAGCCAAAGCAAAGACACAAACTACAGCGGTGATGCTTGCCTGGAAGAGGTTTTTCTTCTTTTTTTTTCCAAAGCTACTTTTTCACTCATATGGAATATAAAGAACACAGGAGCCTTCAGCAAATGGGCACTGTTTAGATCTTCAACATACTGGCTGTTTTACAGGCACTTCTGCTTTCACACACAGGCCATAAAATAAAGTGGACAAGTTTCTCCAAAAAATTTCCTGAGGGCTTTTTGTTTTCTATTTTGTTTTCTATTTTTTTAAATGCCTCACATTCAACTGGAATAATCTCAAAGAATGGTGATGATGTCAAGATTTTATATAGAATTGCAGTCCTGTTGACAGCATCAACAACCCTGCTCGGTTTCACACTTCAGCTACCAGGAACCTCATAAAATCATATGCAAGCAAGCTCTGTATTTCTCCCAAGCATTTGTATCGTATTGGCTACTTGAGAAACTTCAGCAAAAGAAGGAAAACTAAAAACACTAATTAAAGTAGGCAAGAAAAAAACCCAGTGACCAAAAGAAGAGATGGAAGAACAAAATAAGTATGCTGACAATTAAATACATGACAGCCTTAATTTTTAATAGAATTGGATTTAAAATTTCACACAGGGAAAACAATCTTTGTTCTCTTCTATAGAGCACAAAAGCTAGAAAAAACACCCAACTCAGTCTTGAGCATAAAGACTACTAACGTCCCTCAGAACAGACAGACAACACTGCAAAACCCGTTCTGCATTGCTCCCATGATCCCTGTATCATATGCTTTTGTGTGTTATGAATTTTGGCTACCAAGAATTTTTAAAAAATAGTGTACAAAGGTCAAAGCCCAAATTTTAAAGCTCTCAAGCATTAGGATTAATCCATATCCTTAACTGAAAATACTAGTATATCCAAACACCAAAAAGTTCTGCAAACCTTCTGCCAGAAGTATGTGGACTTTAAAATAAAAAATTATTTCAGAACTGGAATGAAAAACTCCAGGTCAAGTTAAGAGGTTAAACAGTGATAAATAAAGCTTGCTAAAAAGCCTACTAAAAGCCTTCAGAAATAAATTAAACCAGACAGGCTGTGTTAAGCAGGGCTAGCCAATGTAACACATATTCCCTGCTACTACTTGTAAAGTGTTTAAGTTCAAACTTGTAAACTCTAATTTTGGGACATTTTCATGTTCTCTCACATAACATTTCCTAGCAGAAAGGCTGGTAGAAGTGCACACACAGGAAAATGACAGTATAGTGGCAGTGCTGTAGGCACTCTTAATGTGATATACTAGCATGGAAGAGGAGAATTGGATTAAATGGTGAATCAGGAAACATTAATGAGAAAGAAAACCCACAAAAGCAATATCAATATAATCCTTTCCCCCTAATTTGAGCACAGCTTTGAACACATGCTGCCTATCAGTAGAGATCAGTTTCTCTAAGTCCAGATACTGTGTTAAATACAAACCTTAAGCTGTGCCTCTAGTTCTTCAGTTTTCTGTTCTAAAGAAAGGCATTTTTCTTTGTACTCTTTAAGACTGGCTTCCAGCTGAGTACAGTATTCCTGCTTGTCATTCAGCTTAGCTGTAACCTGATCCAACTGAGCGCTGACCTTATTTAACTCCTGGGTAAAACAATAATACAAAGTTTGTTACTTTTTAAAAACTTCAAAAATTACTAATGCCACACATGCTTTAAATGATCTAATGTGTTCAAATTAAAAGGAAAGTAGTGTTTATTTTTTATTCTGAGGCGCAGGAAATTGAAAGGGGAAACACAAACACATGCAAAAATTCCCTCTGTTGCACTACAAAAACTTATTTTAAAGATTTTAAAGCCTCAGTATTCTCTCAAACCTTACAGGCTCTGGGCTAAACGTTAACAAAGATGTTTCAAGTTGTAAATGGAAGAGGTAGTGTAAGCAATAAAGGCACTAGATCCTCAAATTAGTACAGCAGTAATTAGAAAATAATGTTAAAAAACCTAGAGAAAATTTTTGATAGTCTTGGTTGTCACGAAATCAACCATAAAGAGGAAAGACAATAACATGGAAATGTGCTCAGCTCTCCACATACCAGAGATTATTTCAAAACATTTTGTTCAACACAAAACAAATAAATTCTGCAAGAGACATGAACACATTCACCTAGTAACAACTATGATGCCAGCTACATCAAAGTTCACTGCTCTCCAACAAGGCTGATGTATTTAGTTATTAATTAATTATTTAATGGCTGCAAAAAGTTGTCTCCTGCTTACAGCAAATAATTACATTCTCATGCTACAAATCTACGCCATATTAACACCTCCTGGATGTTTCCCTGAAGACCACAGCAGCACGGATATTTACTATGCAAATATTTGATTCAACAGACAGTAAAATGCTTCACTAGGATCAAAATACATTAAAAAACATGCAATTTTATCACCAGCCTTTTGAGTTTTTATGTCAGCTGGCACACAGAGAATTATTTCTGAATACCAGTGGAGGATAGGAAATTTGTCTGAGTCTGCAATAAGAGTTAAGATTTTTGCTTCTACTGAGCATGTTCTACAATCTTTTCTTTACAGCATACACACATAAATTATATATAATTATAAATATGTATAATACCTCCAGAACACCTAAGGAAAGCTTAGATTCTGAACGATAACCCTACAGCAAGGAGTGGACTCCCAAGCAAATTCCTTGTACTGCAAAATATATCTGCTCCAGAGCACCAATAGGATATGAATGCATACCACATGGTTAAAATATTCTACACAAGCATTTCCCAATGCTTATTCATATGTTTACTGAGTTTGTAAACAGACTATTCTTAGGCTTTTAGGCAGTTTTTAGGTAACATAGAAATGTTATATATCGCTTAATACCTGTTGTTTATCTTGCAGTGCATTTTGGGCAGTGTCCAGATGGTTCTGTAGATCCGCTCTCTGGGCAGCTTTTGATGCTTCTGCTGAAAGTAGCAATTCAGTCTTTGCTTTTACCTGAAAGACAAATTGCATTTCACTAAAACATCTCTTTTACCTTAGCTCATTCTAAATTTTTGATAGTTATCAGTAGGTTTAATAGTAAAATCAGCAGTACTCATGTGTTAGTGTATGTATCTCCTTGTAGAAAAATTCACCTTTTCCCAAATGGGAAATCACAACCAGAATTTTTCTTCACCATAAAATACAGAGATCCATTACCTGCACATCAAGTTGTGACACTTTCTCTTTACTTTCATTTAACTGACTGGTTAGTTCAGTGATGTTTGTTTCCAGGGAAAGGACACGATCTTGAGCAGCTCTTAGGTGTGCCTTTTGCTCCTGCACTTGTTCATGCAAATTCTCTTGGGCTTGTTTATGACTTTCTGATTGATTCTTCAGCTTCTCTGTCAGCTGAGTTACCTGCAGTGGAAAAAAAAAGAATGTGAGAGAGCTGAAACAGCGTGTCCAAGGAAGTAAAAATTTAATTTTAGTGTCTCTTAGTATGGCTCTGGAGACCCAATGCTATCACAATTCTTTTCCTGAACTATTACAGTAAAGCTATAGTGCACACAACACCAGAGTTTAAATAGGTTACCAGCTGAAAATAGAAGAAAAAGGGAAATGTCAATTTGACCTTTATATAACAGAAACAAAATACTAAGGAGACAATGGATGCAGACTAAACTGAATATTGGTGTTGAAAGCAGGAATCAAACCTCTTTTTAAAATGCATGAAACAAATATATACATATATTTATATATAGTTATAACTATATGTATAGTTTTTTACAAGTATATACATATACAAATATATATATAAAGTTATATATTTATATAATATAACTATTTGGAAGTACCTATTACTAGCATATGTACAAATGAAATATCTAGGAGAGATATCTGAGAGCATGGAAGTCACCAAAACACAGTCGTGTGAAATCTGCTGTAAGATATTTAAAGTAAGTTTTAAAGAAATGGAACAGTACAGAAAAGATTAGTGTCATATCTGATGAGATAGGGAAAAAAAAGGAAACAAGATTCAATAATGAGAATGAATGAAAAGAAATAGACCTCAAAGTTCTTACCTGTATTTGTAATGCATGGTTTTTCTCTTGTAGCTGGTTAAGAACTGCAGTTTCTCCTTCACCAGCTTGAATTTTTGCATATAAGTCCTCTCTCTCCTTTTCTAGCAGAGAGATGTTGTCCTTACTTTTTTGAAGCAAAGCCTCAAGATTTTGAATTTTTTGGTCCTTATCGCCAATTTGTCGTAGTACTTGCTCCAGATCATTCTAGACAAGAATGTAATAGTGTTTAATTATAAGGACCTTAGAAGTTGGGCCTAATGCATAAAATATCAGATAAATTTATCACTTTCCATATATTCTGTTCCAGATTTAGAGGTTAATTTATTGAAACAAATATAATTCCTGCAAGTCACTTTTAGAAAGAAAAAGTATTTAGCACCATGAAACCCTGGAACCTACTTTCACATGAGGATACACAACTGCATTACCTGGGCTTCTCGTAGTTTTGCTGTTGTATTTTGCTGAAGTGTCTGCTGCTCCTGGTGCTGCTGCTTTGCCTTTTCTAATTGATGTTGCAATTCTGTGGAATTTGCTGCTTTTTCCTTTAGCTGAAAAAAATACCCAAAACCAAATACCAAACAAACCAGACTAATGAGTGGAAAAAAAGCACCACTCAGTGCTTTTTGTGCCAATTGTACTCAATGTTCACTCTAACTATGGAAGATTTTAGTGTAAACATGGATATTTAAAAACATGTATAAAAGCAAAAATCTGTAACACTAGATTCAAATCTAATCAAAGCATTCATTACAATTAATCAGTGAGATTCTCTATCACAAGCAAGAACTATAAAACAATTATCAGGCGCATGTAATTTAGCTCTTAAATAATTAAAACCTAAGAAAATTTTAGTATGCTTTTTGCAATAGTTAAGATGTAACATGACTGATAATACAGATACCTGTAAAACAACATCATTACTTTTTTTGGCAATTTCAGTAGCAACTGTCAGTCATTATTTTAGTAGCAACTTCAGTTTAGCAGTCTCTCCACTTCTACACTAGTCAAGGCTTTGCAAATTAGCCACAGAAAAGTTTAAAGCTTTGACAACATACCACTCAGACATTTGGCCAATTCCACTACAGCCAGCAGAAAATCAGCAACATATACAAGATATTCATTAAAACAAATAAAAATTAATCAAACAAGTGTTTTCTGCCCATCCACCCCACACAGATTATTAACTATCAATGATCTGCTGTGCCATGTTCACTTTTTCTTCATGTAGGGCTTTATCGTAAAAAAAATATCTACACACAAAACATACGTGCCTATGTGCACCTAAGTAGTTTTTTTGTAAGATCCCTAGACAAAGCTCATAAGTGCAAATGCATTTCTATTCATTGTTAAGCACCACAAACACACATAAAGATGTCTTTACATCTGTAAAGACACGCAGCATCTAAGCAGATTTTGATAATTGTACTCTAAGTCCTTGACAGTATCAGTCAAAAGAAATTCCCATGAGAACAAACTTTATAAACCGCAATATCATCACAAGTGTTTATAGAGACATATCACTAGAACCAGAACAAACTATAGAATCTGCATAAGAACCCGTACCTGCTCTTCAGCACGAGAAAGTTTTAACTGTAGGTCAGCCACCTGCTGCTCTTTGTCCATCAGCTTCTCACTGGACAGCTGCCTCTGCTCCTTGAGCCGCCCATGTGCTTCCCCTAACTGGCGCTCTGTTTCTAGGAGTTTACTGTGCAACTGCAAAAAAGAGATACCCACTTTTTCAGCCATTCCTTAGCCAACAGAGAGGACTCATTTTGTGCTATGTTTATGCCAAGTTTTCATTACCCACAGCGAAACAAGTCCATGACCTCCTGAAGTCATGTATGTACCCACTACACCTCAGAAACACAAACCACGTTAAAAAACAGCATCAACTGCACACCAAGAAGAGATATTCAAAACAGTGGGTTGGAAGGACCCAGAAACATCTTCATTTATTTACAGGAGCCTTTCAAAACAAGTTACAGAGATTTAACAGAAAGAGGGTGATCCTTCAAAAGCATAAGGGCTATCATGTCAAATAGTGATGCTTTGAGCCATCTCTGCTTATGCAGTTCACCGACTCCTGTAGATCCAGTGCCTGAAGCACCCTGACTTCACCTGCTCCACTGTCTCCCACGATATACTTTTCTGCACTGCTAGAATATTGAGAGTATAATTTTTAGTTTGAGCTGGCTGCATGTTAAAAAGGCATATTGTGTGACTCTACGCAGATATTTACTATATGTAAAATGCTAGGTAGAAAAGTTATACTGTATTAACATTTGAATAATATAGTGAAGGTAGTTTTATAATTAACATTAAGCTGTAGTAATCAAAAATAAAAACTGTGTGTGTGAGATAGTCTTTTTCAGCTCAAGAGAAAGAAAAGATAACCAGAAATTCCTCCACAGAGATAACAATCACTAGAAACCACCTCTACAAGTCAGACCGAGACAAAAAGGCGCCTAGAGAGATTAGCAGAGGGTCTTTGACAAGTACCAGAAAAATGCATAAGTCATCAAGGCGATCCTCAAAAGAGAGGGATTTTTCCCTAGTTTTTGCCTTCTCTCCTAGCTAGCTTTTGTCTAGACGGGAGGAGGCCCGGCCCGGGCTGAACCTCTTTGTTTAATTGTCTCATACATTGTCCTACTCTAAATTGTTTAATTTTTATTATTGTATGTGTATTACTAATTTTTTTATATAACCATTTTTTATTTTTATTAAATTTCCAAAAATCACAAAGCGAGTGATTGGCATTTATTAGACTGCATCAATGGGATTCCTTGTCCACTGAGAAGAGAAATGTGAATAGTCAGCGTAGGGTACACAGCAACTTTGGCATCTTACAGTCCAGCACCTTCCAGCAGCAAAGAGCAAATAGGCGGCTGCGCTTTTCCAGCTGGACACAAACCTGCTTCATGATTTTATCAGTCATCACAAGCAGTACTGCACCATCTTCAAAGTGCAAGGATGGCCTTTTACAATTCACTCTTCTAAAAAGCTCTTTTCATAAAATCAGCTTACTTGTGAAAAACGTGAGATGATTAATTCATGTTCTTATGATAAACTGGAAAATTATAAAGCTGTATAAATTTATATCAGGTAAAAGTCTATGTTTCAGGTGGTTTCTGCAGCAGATGGTGAAACTGACCACCCTGAAAATCGGGCGTCTCCATTCAGAAGGGAACAAAAGACTTTGCAGCTTTCTCAAGTATTGGGAGGGGACCTGTTGAGATGAGCCGGTATCAGCAACTCACACCTCGGGAGCCACCTTCACAGACCATCAAGCAATATCACCCATATCTCGAACATTCATCAACTATAAGGATCCACAGAAACTGAACATTAACACATGGACTTGGGAGGGGAGCTCTTTTTCAATCCGACAGGAGACAAATTTGGGGTTGAATAGCTAACCAAGAAACAAAGGGAAATATGGGGAAATATTGCCAGAGGCAGAATAAAGAGTATAAAAACCAAGCCTCGAACATGGCTAATTCGTGTACCCAGCTAGAGACACAGACGGCCAGGGTCTGTGTCTAAGGGTCACCCTTGGCTCTTTTTCCCGGGAGAAACTCTGTCAAGTAGGTATCGCTGTTTGTGTGGTTTTTTTATTGCTTAAAATCCTGTGATTTGATTCCAAATTTTGTGATTTGAATTTTTAATAAACCAAATTATTGAATTGGGAAATAAATTGTCCTGGCATTTATAACATACTCTACATGAAATTGCCACTATAGGTCTTGGGTTGCCTCCCACCTACTTCTACACAAACACATTCAAAGAAACAATGATCTCTTAACTCAAAGCAAAACCAGAGAATGGATCTGACCTTGCAGCACAGCAAGAACTTTCCATAGGTTGTGGGAAAGCTACGAATGAAGCTTGCTGCCCTAAGCATTTATGTCCAAGGCCCCTGAACCACTCACCTTTTTATTCCAGGTCCTCCCCTCAATACCCCTACACCTTCCTCACACTTTCCTTAAATCCCTATTAACACCTATGCAAAAGGCAGCCCAGTTTTATCGTTCACTGCAAGCAATCATTGTTTGACCAACTGGCTGCCTAGCAGAGCAGAAAAAGAAACAGTGATTGTGATACATTAATGCTTTCCACCCAGGTGTTAAGCGGGGGTGAAGCCTCTCTCCTGCCATCTGTTTCCCAAAGAATTTAACACTGAAGAACTTAACACTGAAGGGCCATCTGTCAAAATTTAGCTCAAACAATGCAAAAGTTTAAAGGGTTTGGAGACAGGGAAATAAATGTATCCATGACTTACCTCCTTAAAAAAAAAATCAAGCTAAATTATCTGTCCACAGCCACAAAGATCACGAGTGAAAAGCTGTTTGGCATGTGGCCAAGATGCTGACTGCTCATGGTGACTGTACAGTTAACAGAGGTAGGAGAAGAGGGAGGACAGGGTGAGGAAAGAGACTCTAAACCATGAAAAAATATCTAGACTTTTAAAGATACAATCAAGTAGATTCAAGTTTTCTCAACAGAATTTATTAGCAATTAACATTTCTTCAAAACTGAGGGAGTCTGTACTTTCTTGTCCATACCCTCCTCCTACTGTCGTGCTGGAACCAACACCATTACTGAAGTTTCTTCCACTAAGATCCCTTTTTCCACATCACCAAAATTCTAAAATGTACAAACTTTGCCAGACACGCACCCATCCAAATGAATTTTGAGAAGATGACAAGTATTCTTAAAAAATGTGATTTGACTAAACAACTATACTTATACCTCCATAAACAGAATTTGTATTCTGAATGTAAGCTAATGGACTACATGCATAAAAAGGTAATTCCACTGAAGTACCAAGTGAATAAATATGAGGAATTTAGTCTTCTCATTACAATAGGAACTGAACTCCTCTTTGCAGGAAGAGAAAGGAAAAGACGTTTATGCTCGGCTTTTCTTTTCTTTTATAATGAGACACTAATTTTGAAGCTTTGAGAAAAACTAAGGTTAAAGTTAACAATAGATGTTGCTGATTTAGCTGAAATGAATAGATAAGCTTTGCTGAAATCAGTTAAAAGTTAGAGGATGGTTAAAAGAAACCGGATTTAAGATAAGCTACCCCAGATTTAATAAGTCATTGCTTGTGAAACAGAGAAACTAATCAATACAACTCCAGACCTCCTGTTTCCAGAAACGCACTGAAATAGTCCTGGAAAACAGGAAACAGGGAGTTCTACCATTCTACCAGCCATCAAACATTTGTTTTTGGTTGTCTTCCTTCCCAAAGGTATCACCAGAGAATGTGTCATGCCTCCATTTCCTTTCATAGGAATTCATTCAGCAATACTTTCTTTATTCACCATCCTCCTCCTTCATTTTCCCACCCCAAAAATACTTCTTGAAAATGCCCTCTCAGGCTGAAGACAGATTTCAGTTCAACCTCTTGGCTATGCCTCTGTTGCCCAGACAGACTGAGGAAATCTCACCAAATGCAGATTCCTACACAGATAACTACCATCTCACTCTGATAGAAGAGTAATAGGAGAAGAAAAGACATTCTGGGGATGTAATACACACATAAAGATGGTTTAGCCAAGTCACAATTCTTCCAAGGTAAACTATATACAGAGAGCTTGCAACTTGATCTGTTTCAGATTTTACAAAGGGTTGAAAACTCAGAAACACTCACTTTGAAATAAATAAGCTTTAGCAAGATTAAAATTAATGTATGTCATTCTAAAAAATAAAGATATCTTTCTTTACATCTTAACACTGGACACGACTACTGATACACAAATATTTCTCCAGTCTAACACATTACTCTCCAAAAAAATATAAACTGAATTCAACCAGCCTCAAGTTTCAAAATATTCAATATTATAAGAAAGTCCTACTTCTCTAAGTCATTTGACTCAGAAGAATAATAAGTTCTGGTGGGGGGATGTATGCTCTGGGTGCTCTCCCAGCTATCAGCAACATAAAGAGAAGTTGTTTGGGGAGAAACACTAAGGAAGCCATATCAAGATTTCACATTACCCTGTCTTTTTATACTAGGTATTCCCTACTATATTCACTACTCAGACTTAAAGCAAATCAAGCACTGTTCAGTTCTAATGTAAAACCAAGACTCACTGTTCTCAAACTTCCTATAGAGTATTAAGATACAAGAGCTAGTTATTTACCCTCCTTCAAATAAAGAAATGTAAATGCATGTTCACAAGAAATATGCATGTGCAGTTTTTTTAAGTTATGAGATAGTTTTTAGAAACCATTCAAATAGAACCATTTAGGAGGTTTAAGGAAACTTACCTGACTGAGCTCACTTTGGAGTTGCAGGCCATGCTGCTCTTTTTCCTCCTTCTGCTGCTGAAGCTGTTTACATTCTGCCTTGAGATGTTGGTACTTTGTCTCTACTTCAGACAACTCTTCTTTAAGTTTCTGGCTTGCTTCTGCCTTCTCACCTAGCTCTGTCTGTAATCTCTGTATCGAGGCTTCAGATGCAGACAGCTTTGCCTGAAGCTGTTGGCAGTCCAGGTCCTTCTGGTGAAAACTTGCCTGCACATTCTTCTTACTCACAGATACTTCATTGTGTTTTTCTTCCAGCTGGGTGTAATCCTGTTCTTTCTTCAGCAGTTTCTCAGTCAGACTCTGTGAAGAGAGTTCCATAGCAATTCAAGCACAATGCTGCTTGCAGCTGTTCAACATACTATTCAAGTTTCTTTCTAAGTGTTGATGCTGAACAGTGCAGAACTTGTTCAAAAACATCGTTAAATAAAATATTAACCTGTACCTTGTATTACATACGTTGATTCTGGAGCCCATACAGCACACAGTTTCACCTGGAAATACTGTTTTTCATATTCTCACATAAATTGACTTCCTCTTACTCAGAACACCATACAAACTCTATTTCCATATCCTGAAAAATAATTTGTTTTCCCTGAATGTTCAAATTAACTTTATTACAAATGCAATTTCTTGGGGAGAAGTTGAAAAGTTTTCCATGCTAGCTATCTTCTGGGCTACAGGCCCTTACTGGTCTCTGCAAGGCAAGCCGAACTCCATAATTACTGTGCTTGAAAAATGACGAAAAGAGAGTTCTGCTGGTCTCAGAGAAATGACCCTATATACTTATATATATACTTATATATATACTTATATATATACTTATATATATACTTATATATATACTTATATATATACTTATATATATACTTATATATATACTTATATATATACTTATATATATCTCCATTCTTCTCAGTATAGCTCCTGAAAATATAAGAAACAGCTTTCTTGCTTGAAGTTGTACATGAGCTTGAAAAACTTCACATCAAAGCACAGAAGTATCTTCCCACATTGCAACTGGATTATAAATCAATGTTCATATCAAATGTATTATAATCTACATATTCTAATACCATGTATTCCATCATGAATTAATGGCTCCTCCCTGACAGACTTTTCAAGGATGACAAACTGTTCAAAGCAGAAGCAATTTCTCTTACTGGAAGCTAGTCTTATCTGTTCCAATTCTAGGTCCAGCTCCTCCAGTGCCAAAATCCCTTAGCTAGCATTTAATTCTTATGGATAGCACCTTTCAAAAAGCTGCATAAGAGATGGCTGTAAACTCCTTTAAGTCACTAAAAAAGAGGAAAGAGGAAATGTAGCTCACAGCCACTTCTCCTCTTCCTATTCCTCAAGTGGTGTTTGGCATTAACCTGACACAGCAGAGGGCTCTCTCTTAATGTGTGGTTATCTTATGCATCAATCTGTTTCATTCCACATGGTTAATGAAATACCAACAGATTCAGGAAAGGGCTCTATACTGTATAGCAACACCTCTGCCAAAACCTTGATTCATTGTTGCTGCTCTGTGGAAAATTACAGCATGGCAATTCTTATTTTCTCAGTTCCACACCTGATTTAGTGAGCCAAACAGAATCATCCTGATAAAGGTAGTTTCATTAACCAAATTTTGATTGCACCTTCTTATTTTTTGCAAATGCTTTAATATTAGGTTACATTAAATACACTCTGTTTGGTCCCTGTCCTTTCCTGTTTTCCAAGGCTGACAAGGCTCCTGGTAAATGCATGTACATAATGTCCAGTTCATACATAGTGTTACCTGCAACATAAAGCAGTACACACCTTTGTCCTTGCTTTCTGTCCTCCTTCATTTCCATTTTTACCCCCACAATATATGATTTCCAAACATAAAATGCAGCAAGCTCAAAGAGCTCTGATAAGCGCTCTCAAAGAATATAAGTTGAGAAGTTCCTGGAATTGATTTCCATTTTCTACCATTCATGATGCCAGTAAATGGCCCGAAAAATATGACAAAAGTACAATCTAAACGCTAAGAAAATGGAAAACCAACAAGGAGAGCTCAGAATATCTTTCAAATTATGATTTTTAGGCAAATGTATTATTTCCAGGGGTACTACTTTTAATGTGTGAGATGGCAATTCTGCTTAATGATAGGTAAGCATAAACTGCAGCAAATTATAATTTGCAATCATAACAACCTAAAGAATTTCAGTTGTAGGACATGATGATCATTAAAATACCGTGTTTGCTTGCACATTATATTAGTCCAATTGTTAAACAAAATGGCCAAAGAATTCTCAACTTCTGCAAGAAGATTCAGTCTTCAGTGCTTCCAAAGACAGTGTGTGATGTGTTTCCATTTTAATGGGAGTTGACAAGCATAGGAAATAATGGCATTCTCACCTGATTTTTCTGTTCCAGCTCTTTGACTGAACTTTGAAGTTTTTGCAGCTCCTGAACATACACAGCTACCTCCTGAGGTCCTTTGGCAAGTTCAGCTCTTAATTGGTTAATGGTAGCCTGAAAAGACAAACAGAAAAATCCACATTTAAAACAAAGCTTTGCATGCATAATCCAACAAAAGCAAGACGTCTGGTAGCAAAATAAAAATATGTTTGCTATACAAATAAAAAGCCTAAGGAAAAAAAATCACCTGTAAACTAAACTCAGAGCACCATCACAAACATCACTGAGCATAATTTTCCAGCTGACATTCATTTATGTCCTATTTTGGAAGACAAAAATCTGACCCAATCCAATAGCAAATACCAGGTTGAATCCAAAACTGACAAAAATCATAACGGATTATCCAATGATAATTAACACAGTTCTAGCCAAAGGTGAAACCTTTCCAAGTCATTGCAGTTACATGGCCAAAATCTTGGCCACTCTACAAAGGGAAATGTGCTGGAAAGGGCTCTAGAAGCAAGTCTGGCATTTGATGCAAACTTGGTGTGTGACTATTGGACACATCAAGCCTGCAGATCAGCATAATCAGAGCAACAATACTACCCCATTAAACAAGATCAGTACAGAACAGAATGTATCAATGAATGCACAGTAATGGAAGAAAACAAGAAAAGCACTTTAGGGCTGTCTTAAAACATGTTGTGTATTAATGTACTCATTTCAAATACACTATATAGTAGTGACCTTCATAAAGAAGTTTTCTTTCCTGTGGTTCTCATAAGCAGATATTTCAGCACAAATATTCATAAACACTGAATTCAAAAGTGAACTAAAGCAGAACAGAATAGACAATGACCATCCAATTTACAACCTTCCTTTAGAAAAAGAAACACCAAAGGCAACAAGAACACAGTATATGACTGCATATAGTTAACTGACTTTCTGTAACATTGTGCTTTACAACACTGTTAGTTAAAACACATACTAGGATCAGTCTTTTTTGGCCAAATGTTCCAGGATATTATCAGAAAACAGTATGGATATTTTATACTGAGAGAATATAATGCAGAAAATGTGCAGAACCTTGCAAAGGACACCACTTCAGCCTTTCCAACTAGAATCATAATTTAAATGCATAAAGGTCCATTCCTTGTTCACAATTCAGTAAGACTATCCTGCATTTCTTTCTTGAAAGGGAAATACATCCTGGGTAAATATCCAGTTCTGATATTTTCTTGCTGATGTGTCTGTATGAATAATGAACTCTTAAAAAACCAGGAATACTTCTGTTTAGTAACATCTTGAAATTGTCTTGATATGACAAGAATTTGCTATAAAAATGAAATGCTCTCCCAATAATTTACCTCAAATTTAGGTCTATTAGAAAGAAGAAAAATAAAATGGATGGATGAAAGATGGAAGGAAGCAGTCCCAAAAGCTGTAGTAGGTACACTTCCTCAAATTTATTTTATAAATATTTCAGTGTTTCTAATGCCTTTGCGTAGTGGGAGGGGAAAAAAAAACCAAACAAGAAAAAACACTAGTCCTGGCTTTATTAAATTTACCCTCAATTTAGGCTACTAATTTTGTTTATTTCTTTGGGCACTCAAGTCAACAATCAAGCCTAGGTGCTGCATTTAATGAAGATTTATAAGATACTGAAACAAATCCCAACAAGCAGAGATTCATGGCAATGCTTAGCTTTAAAGCAGTGCAGTTGTTTCCATAACACATTTACTATGCAGGAGCCACTATAGTGAAAAACTAAAGCTCAAAGGAGCCTCTCACTATGAATATTCATCTAAAAGATGCAGATGCCGGTTTCAGGTACAGCTCTGAAAAAAGGTACAAACACTCAACAGATTTAGGTGACAAGTGTAGACTATACTATCCTTACTATCCCTCTCCAGCAGTATTTGAAGATGCTCATATACGGCTAATAAAATTTTTGTTATTTCCAACCATACTGAGCATTTACCTTATTTTAAAGATGTTCACTTTGAAAACAAAAATTAATACATGTATCCTCAGCCAGCCTGTAAAGATAGCCAAGGATGGTGTAAAAACCACTTTAACTTTTCAGTCCTTGATATCGTCTTCAAAGACCAAAGCTGAGATGAAACATAGCCAAACATTTATGTCAAGCACTGCAGCCAATGTGTCAACGAAGGACTTCCAGTTCTTATTTTCTTAGGAGTAACACTTAGCAAAACTGTGTTTTAGCCAGGAGCTGTTTGAGACAGTTTGAGGAGTAAAGCTCTTCTTAAAGGTCCAGATCTAAGATGCTGCATCCCTTTTTCTCTGCTCATATGGAAGTAGAAGTCATAAATGATAAGAGAGGAGAATAACCAAAACTTTTGGAGAAGTGAGAAGATTCAACTAAGAAAGGTGCTTTTCATTACAATTAATTAATATTTTCCATTTTCATATGATAATCATGACAAAGCTAGAACACACATCTTGATGTATGATTAGTACCTCAGAGTTAGCCTGCTCTGCCTGCAAGTGCTTGCACTCATCTTTCAGCTTTTCGGATTCTCTTTCACGTTCCAGGGTCATTTTATCCATCAATGTTTGAACTTGGACCAGCTCTTTTTTCAGGACAGCCACATCTTCCACACCAGGCCTTTGTAGCTGAAAAGTTGTGAGCAGAGAGCAACATCACATTGGCAGACCTGCTTCCAGTGTCAATGTCATTTCTAAAAATCTATCAAATCATCAATTTAGAGACAATGTGACATATTCAGTAATACAGCTAGGCTTAATAAAAAAAAAAAAAAAAGATAACAAAAAAGAGAGATTAAAAAACCTCCCCCAAAACTATGGAGAAGTGCTTATAATTCCCAAAGAAAACAGGATTTAAGGGCTAGTTTTTAGTTTTTGTCTGCTAAACTTTGAACTTGCTGATTGATTTCAACCAAATCTAACAAATGAAAAATTGTTTCAAAGATTTAATTTTTAACTTTTATGTACGTAAATGGCTAGATACAGTATACTGCCCCTGTCTTCAAGAATTATTTCAGAAAATCACCACAGACAAAACAAAAGGGGAGCTGAAGACAGTGTCTTGAAGATACTATCAGATATGGCTCATACCAAACCCACAGGTAAAATCTATTGGTAATTGCATTTCAAGCACCTCAATATCCCTTAGCATGAAACAGTATGGAGGGGAAGGAGAGGGATAGCAACCAGGAGCACTAAAGAAAGCAGAGAAAAGGAATGTTGGTATCTTTAGAAGATAAAAGGAACAGAAAAATGAAAGACAAGAAACAACAGAAGAGGGAGGAATGGATAGGTCCAGCATCTAGGCAAGGCCAATAGGCCCTTGAGGGAAGTCAGCTTCAGGGAAGAAGGGGAATAAACAAGTCCTGCTTTCCTCCAGAGTCTAAGCAGCAGCTGAGTGGAAGAAAATTCCTTGCACTACTCCTTTACAAGTGGCTCAGCTTGCTGAGTCACTGGAATTGCTCCCTGGAGCCATGGCTGAATACAAAAGTCATCAGGAGCCAAAATCCTGGAATACACACACATTGGTATTATCAGCCAAATGCAAGAGGGACAAGATTAACATAGGCATGATGATGACAGCTGCTACTTTTTCAGCCACCATATCACAAAATACCACTCTGAGCACTTCATAAAAATCCAGCTGCCCAAGGGCAGTCAGAGCATAACACCTCATGTAAAAAGAGTGACCTAAAGATAGCTGTGGAAGTCAGCAAAGGCATGCTCCAAGTTCAGGTCTGTACACATCTATACGCATAATGCACTGCAGAAATGCTTAAGGGTAGAGCACAAAACAAGAAGACTATAACATAATGCAGGGTGAATTTTAATATATGTCAGAAACACGATATAATTTCTCACTGCAAAAACACTGAAAATGCAGATCAAAAACAATGGTACTCTGAATTTTTTCAGCTCACAAGCAGACATCTTCAAGTTCAACAGAGGTTGGCTGCTTTAAAACTGTGTTTGCAAGCAATTAAATAAACCCACCCCCTTGACTTGAAAACAACAAAAACATTAATGTGATGTAAATACCAGCTCTGTCTTTAAGTCTTCTACTGTATTTCTCTCTTTCTGCAGCTCTTGTCTCAGGTTCGTCACTTTCTGTTCTGCACCTTCCCGAAGGCTGATTTCTTCATCATACTTTGATTTAAGATCTAATAAGAAAGAAGTTGCATAAAGATCCCTTTCACAAATTGCACAAGTAAAGAAGAGAATTAGATCTCGTGCTAATACACTTACCCACAATTTCAGTGGCCAGTTGTGCTGCTTTTTGCTCAAATAAGTCTTTCATTTGCTTAATGTTAAAATTTTCTACTTGGATCTCTTCTAGCTGCCGTTCTAATGATTCTATTTCCATAAAAAGAACAGTATTATTTTCTAGAAGAACTAGGACAATACAATTCCTCATGCCCATAACTAACCACGAGAGGTGAATATGTAATCCAAAATCCTTTAACATCCAAACATCTTAGCAAAGTGAACAACTTTACTGAGGTTAAATATCTGTAAGCACAATATCACTGTCACTAGCTGAGTACTCTGCAGGATTAAGTACATATTGGTTTTCACTGGTCACAAATAGCCTTTCAGATCACTGCAACATCGTGCTGAATTCCAACCCCTGAACTGTAATTAAAAGCTTTAATCAATATCAGTCAGATAGTTTATGTACAAATAGGGAAAAATTTATTCTATGAGTGACTCATGAAGAAAAACAGAGCAAAAATTATGGGTCTTCAAAACAAACAAAGGTTCACTGTTTTCTTTGCTAGCAACAAGCACAGAAATACACTACCAAAAAACTATCAGTAAAATATGCTGTAGTTTATATAGTATAGTGCTATAATATATATCTGACTGTTTGAATATATGAAATGATCAGAAAAGTGTTCAAAATGTCTCGTAAGAACTGCTTTCAGATTCAGAAAAACTCCTGTTTTGCTTCTAAAAATTTTAAACCCTGAGCCCCTGGAACATTTCCCCAGATTATTGCTTAATATAAATAGCTCTTAATAGATCTTACAACAAACTTCTTTTGCCAGTGACTATAACATTCCAGCTTTCTAGCTCTTTAATTTACCAAAAGTGCTAATTAACCTAAAAGCTAAATCAAAATAAATTCCAAAGCAGTGAAGAAATTAATATAATAAAATGTTAGCCACCTGTAGATGTAGCTGTTGTCAATCCATCAGATTTAGAATCCTTAAGAAAACAGAATAAATGCACCATTAGACAGCAGGAATGAAAACTACTACTTCCAAAATTCATCCATTTTTTGGAAAAGATATGGAAATAAAGACTACTGTGCTCAAATGCTGCACAGAAGTATAAAAATACCTGCATTCAAATAGTTATATTTGGAAGACTGGAAAAGGCCAAGATGACTTTTCATTTCATGTATCACTGCACTATTAAGGTTTCCACTCGTAAGGCTCCAGTAAGAATCCCCTCCCCCTCCCTTTCCTCAATATAGAAATCTGTCCTAAAAACAGAGGTTACAGACATCACGAAGCACATCCTGAGAGGGAGTTTGTCAGAAAGCAATTTCTGAGGTCTGTAACTATCCCGCATCTAAGCAGCTCATAGTAATAAAAAAAGCAAGAGCTTCCTTTAGGGCACAACACACCACCATTTGCCTTACATTATTTTTTGAGCTCAGCTGGATACCTATGAAATACCACTGCTGTTTTCCAAAAGTTCTTACAAGAAAGACTCCACAGCCTTTTCTCATAAAACACCACATTCAATTTACTTTCTTTAATAAACTGAGTTCTGAATAAGCTCAATAGAAGGAAAAATCTAAACTGAACCTGTAGTGAACAGTATAGAAGAATCGTTATCTACTCTGACTTGGTTCCTTACACATACATATAAGTTACATTGTGGAGAGATAACTAGCTTTGTTTTCAAGAACATGTCAATATTTAAATTACAGAACTAACTAAATCAGGCCACGTGCCTTACAAAAAGGGTTTTAATCTTCAATGTCAATGCTGATGATAAAACTGCTTCAAGTATTTTAAAGCAATTACTTGCTGCCGCTGCCCCTGCAATTTCTCTAGTTCCTTCTTCAGCTCTTCTGAGTACCATCTCTCCTCCTGAGGGGGAAAATGATAACAAAAAAAAAGGAGATGGGGAGAGAGACTATAAATGTTGTTGCTTAAGACAGTGGAACACTTTAATTTGAAACAAAGAACCAAGTGCAAGTAAAATACATTTCCAACCTTTAGTGAAGCTTGCAAGTCTTGGACTTCTTGGCGGAGCAGTGATACTTCATCTCTGAATAAATATACCCACAGAGTGGAGAAAATGAATATGCAGTGGTTATATTTTGTCAATTACATACAAGTTGTAAGATGTGTTAAGTAACTGGACTGATAGCCATGTACTACATAAATATAACCTACGTTATAAATATTTATTTTTAGATTTTTTTTTAAACTTGGAAGAAACCAGAGTAGTATCAGTTTGCATATCACTTGAAAAATGCTAAATATATTAAATGGCTAAGTAAAGAAGTAGATATGAAAACAGAATATAAATCTAAATCAGTGCATTAGCTCAACCACATGAGTTCAGAATGAAAAAGCTATGCATTGGAACATTTAACTAATTTGCACGCCTTTGTAAAAAAGGACAGGTTTCTTCTCCTTCCCTTCCCATATCATGTAAAGGAACACTGCTAAGCGACAGTGTGCTATCTTACTCCTGAAATATGCAGTTACATAATTTTTCATCAACACGGCAATTCGGTATGCTCCAAAGACATATTCACTTAATGGTCTGAATATTGAAAGCCTTAGAATTCTAAATTCTCAAATTTCATGCTCAAGCCTCCAGCCATGCAAGAACACAAAATCCAAGGCGATAACTGTTAGTACTTGACACAGCACCTTCAAAATCACAGGTGTCCTTACAGAGTTGCACAGCTATACACACACAAGGATAATGGTGCATTACTCAGATACAGCCACTCCAAATCAAGAACACAAGGGTCATCAAAATAATGCAAAAATATTCTTTCTTATTGTTTGTACAGTGGCAACACTAAGGGTTACATAGAATATATACCTGAGGGTACCAGTGCCAACAAATCCTCTCAGTTTTATAACATACAGTTTTATTGCTGCTGGTGTGCATTATCCCCTCCTCCACAGATGTTCTTTCAAATTATCTCATACTTAGGAGAAATCACCAAAGCAAATTATTCCTTAGCTAAACTAGTAAGGAATAGATTCAATCTACATTAGCATATTAACATCAGATCAGGGTCATCAAGTAGCAAGTGAAACATGCATTTGAACCAGTGGAGCAAGAATTCAAGGTGGACCAATTTCAATGACAAAACGAACACGGATATTGGGAGATTTACTTTTTTCAGCGGAAAATTTTGTTATGTACACATTATTCTGCCTGTGTGATCCATTTACTGGAGGTTTGCAAATAGAACTTTACTGAGGCAGGTGTAGCTGCATTCCAAAACCTGTACATTGATTGTGGCTGGAGAAGAGCGAGCCACTTTCTCATCAGTACAAGTAAGTACATGAGTTAAGATTCAGAACTAAGATTATAAACAAAAAGCAGGTGGAACAGTTAACTGTATTAAAGTTGGGCTGAACAAATATCAAACCTGCAATACCAAAACATTTAAAATGCTCTGATCTTCACAATTGATTGAAGGGTTTAAGTTGTATAAAGCTAGTTGTAGTAGAGGGGAAGGCGGAGGGGGGGAGAAAGGAATGAGGTTGTAATGGAAGGAGCCTTCTAGAGTAGTTGTCTTGATAGCCCCAACAAAATTTTCCTTGACCATTTTAAAATGAAGCCTTAATTTAGTTTAACCAGTGGAAAATGCATGGGTGGGGAATTAGTGTAAGGGATCACTACAGGCACTGTAACTGTAACACTGCTTTTCTTTCATTCACCCTAACCCTCAACCAATCTCCTTCTCTGCTAGTGCTGTGACAATCCCTTCCTCCTCTCAGCACATCTGAGCCTACCATCTGGAAAATCCTTAGTGCCTTTTCATTACAGTCCTCTCAGTTTCCCACATGTAATGCCAGTGCCTCCACCCTAGTACCGAGTACTAATGGCCTTGCTGAATTGCCCTGGGGGGAGTTACGTGATTTACTCTTGGAACTTATTCATCCTAGTTTACTGGGGAGTGGGAGGAAGAGGAAACAGTGTAATTCCCAGTACTTAACTTTTCCTATTGACTACATATGGAATTTCACCTCCCAATCCTGGTCCTAAGAGTTACACATAAGCTTCACACACGGAGAGCAAGTGGAGTGGATCACTGCTGCAGGCTGCAATATTTCTTTAATATGAAAATCCAAGGCTTGGAAAAACATATTTATGTTGAATGACAGTTTTCTCAAGCAAGCATGTAAATGAGTAGCACTAAAGAATGCCATACTAATAGGAAAATATAGCTCACGTGTTACACAATGGCTCTCACAAGACTCCCTTTATACCAGTGGACTTCTTATCCACGTTTTCAATTATGTGGAGAAAACAAAATTACTTGTCCTTAAACTGTCAATAGCCAGGAAAAAAATAAAACTAAATTTCACCAGCCAACATCTGGCTGACTTTGGAAATTTGCAGGCATACAAAGAAGTACTTCATAAACTATATAAACAATATAGTTATGACCAATAATTCCCCCATGTGAATGCTATTGTCCTACAAAAGTATCACTTCAGGTCTAAATTGAATTACTCCAAAAAGACTTAAATCAGGCATAAAAAGAAGAAACATTCATTCTTGAATAAATGTGCACATCAGAAGCCCAAAATGACTTCACTAGTACTCTATCCCTTTATCCTGTATAAAGCCCCAATTTTGATTTTTGAGGCAGCAGCTGAGAGAGAAGGCAGCTATCCACAAGGAAGGAGTCATCCAAGAGTTCTGCTAATGCTGGCTCCTACTAGCCTGCCAGCAGTACTGGGGAGATACAGATCTGCATTTAGGCAACAACTCAAACATGTTATCTTCCACTTTTTTTTCTCACCCAAGAGCCACCCTGTCTTCAGTTAGTTACAAAATATATGCATTTCCTTCCATGTAATTATTTGTCATTTTGGATCACATTTCCACTTGTGACAAAACATTTGAACTGTTTACTTCCCAAGGATCAGCAGAAGCCACAGGGCCACGTGCTGTGTACCTCTGGGCTGCTCACTCTGACTCTCCTGTGTACAAAAGCAGGGAAGTCTGGGGAGTGTGACAAAACAGCACCAGGGACTGCTATTTACAACAGCGCAAAACAAGCAGTGACAGAAAAAGATTTAGCAGGAAGCAAGTGGAAACCTACGGAAATTTTACCCCCAAGAAAAACCTTCCCAAAGGAACTCAGACTACTCAGTTAAACATTTCTAGAGAAGGTTTTACATTATCAGTTCCTACTACATACTGCTGCTCTCAAAAATAAAACTACCTGATATTCTTTCTAGGGATGTATTTAACAATACGGTTTTGACAAAATATTAAATAAACTAGTTAAGATTTCTGAAGATCAGCATGGAGTTTCTGAAACACAGGAGAATTACTGGCGCACACAGAAACTTCTCAGATTCACAAATAACTGGGTAATAAGAGAAGCTATTTAGGCAAATACTGATATTGTAATTACCCAGTACATATCCTAATTAACTAGGGACAAAATTGGGTTTCTTCTCTATCTTTAGGGTTGTCCTCTCCACTCTCAGATGATATTTCAGTTCTATGTCAGAAATTAGGAGAAACCCGTATTTTTTCTGCCACACTTGTAAAAACCATTCTAGCCTGTAATGCTGCATTGTCTGCTGAATCAGAACTAGGTGGCTTAGTATCATAAACACACGTATCTGATTATCACTTACAGTCAGATCAGTATCAGACAACATAAGTTACAAGCTGCCTTTTAATTCTAGCTGGAAATGGGACATGAACATTTAAATACTTGACTGCATGTATTCAAATTAAAAAAACTTCAGTGTAAGTAGAAGCAGCCAAACACCAGCACAAAAGCACATGCACAAATGAGTACTGTTCTACCTTTCTGGTGACAGATGACCTTCCCCTCCGTGAGTTGAATCAATGCCAGAATTATGAACTGCTTCATAGTGCTTGAACAGCTCCTCCGCTGATCCATGAGACTTCATACAGAGAGGACAAATAAAGCCCTATTACAAAAAGGAAAAACAACAAAATATGAGACACATTTCTTTTCCATCTTATTTTTATACAGAACTGTAAATTTTGTTTCCACATTTAAGAAGTAGTAAATGTAATTTTGAAGATTCATATTAATTCTTTCTAATTAATTCATACTAATTTCTCTATAATTTTGCAATCAAAATGTTAGAAAATGTCTGCAAAAGGCATATTCCATTATTCAGTGAGGTTTTTTCCCCAACAGCATTGCATACTAGCAACAACATTTTATTTAGCAAAATAAAAAGGCCTGTTCTGCAATTCCTCCTCCCTCAACAAAACAATTTCCCATATAACTTTTCATAAAATCACATTCTTATTCCAAATAGAAGGTACTATCTGCAGTTTGGTCTTTAAAAAGGTGATATAAAGACCCAAACTGAAGCTACTGTTTTTAATATGAGCCAGACAACTAAGAATCACTTTTTACCTTTCATATAATTAATTGGTAAATACCAATTTCAGATAACTATCACATCAAGAAAATCAGAATCTCTACAGCCTTAAGAATCAGAAATCATCCATTTTCTATCCAGTATGTATGCTACAAGCTTACCAGAGTGGAAATTTAGCAGATCGATGCCCTCGTTCTACCCATTAGCCCAAAACTGAAAACAGTAAGTGTTATTTTCCTCTTTATGTATCTCTAAATATTTGTGGAGTGTCCAAGTTGCCACTCACCAGAAGTACCATCCACCTAATTTTTCACAGTTTATTACATCTTGCATTGACTGCTGGACGTTACACTGGCTCCTCACTCGTGGTTACCATGCCAACTCTGAGCCCAATTCCCATCTACACTTCAGCCCATAATGCAACACTGAGACATTCCAGATGAAAACCTAAATTAAAGACTCACTGTAACTCCAAGCAGTGCAGAAGGGACCTCGTGTAAGTGGGGTGCCTGTCCTTAATTTTTTAAGGTCCCTTGTTCCTTTAATCCATTTTGAATATTCATTTTTACATTTATATGTTATCCTTAAGTTTCTTATGCCAGTACAAACTGTAGTGTACTCCAACATTAAACCAAGGCTCTCCAGTATCCAAGATGAGAGCACTCCTCTAAAGGGATTATCATACTTCACCTAGCACAGGCTCACATATGATTTACGAAGTACACATGAAGAGTTTTAACACTTTTCAGCTCTTAACTTTGCACTTGGACGCTAATAGACAAGCCACAACACTTTAAATATTAGCACAAAGTGCACATATTGAATGTGTATGTTGATAACCACAAATAGCACTCATTTATTAAAACAGTATTAATAGTATTTCATTTCACGAGTCACTAAGAATTCAACAACATTTACATGGTTTTAACCCAGGAAAACTAACATGTTCAGCTACTCAAATGTAGCCAAAGCTCTAAACAGAGGCTTCAAAACTTCTATTATGTATTTAGTGTTTCAGAAATTAAATACTAAATAGAATTGCTTGTCAACTCTACCACATATCATATGGAAAACTCGTTTTGTCACTAGACAAACAAAACAGTGTACTCTTCCCTAAGAAGGAAACAGGCATTTAACCTTAACAACCATTTATTTATTTCCAGAGCTGATCAGCACAGTTTCACTCCAGATTAAACCAAGCTAACTAATACATAAGTATATGTGCAGAAAATTTGTTCAGCTGCTAGGTTCCTTGTAATGTTTATCTGATACAAGTAGCATAGGATGCCAGTGAGAGTCACTCCGAGTGGGAGAACTAGAGGCAGTTTCCTGGCACACAGCAAATGGCAATGGGGTTGGCAACGGTATCGTTATAGGGGGTCACAAAATATGGATTTGGGCTTTTTTTTCCTAGTAAGCCTTATACAGAAAGCAGTCAGTGTCATACAATGACAGTGCAACAGCATCCTTTTGGGATGAAACTCTACTAAGCAGTTCTCAGTGTTGTGCTTACTTTCCCAGTGATGGGAAGGTCTGCTGTTCATAGACAAATGCATATGTTCCTCATAGTTCCAGTAAGCACATCTAGAAAGAATGAGTGTAGAAAATTGCTCTGGCCTCTTCTTCCTTTTGCCCTTTATCTCTTTTCATTTAAACAGCAAAATCTGTTTCTTTGCTTGAGGGGTTTTTTTGTGCGGTTTTATTGTGCTTGGGGTTTATTCTGTGCAAATAGGAGCCCTAGAGAAGAGGAAAGAATAGATTGCATGTGCAATTATAGCCCAAGGGGACAGCAACCATTCATCCCAATTATTGGGCAAAGCCAGCCAGAATTTCCCAGGCAGGCAGGCAGATTTGAAGGCAAGGTCCACAAGGACAAGGGGCCAGAGGCAGAGCAGAGCAGCTGAGCAAAGGGAGTGTTTTGCAGTCGTGAGCCTGCAGGGTGGATGGGAGCTCTGGGGAGGCAGGCATCTGTCATTGGCAGAGGGAGGAAACATGGACAAAACGCCCTCCTCTTCTAGTTAGAAACTGCCTTCCTCTCACACAAGCAGGGATAAAGAGTGCATCACTCCCCAGTCCCAGGCTCTCCACCAGCACTGTCATGATCGTGGCTGGCCTCAGTTTTGGGGGCCTGGCACTGTGGGAGCCAGCTCCCACATGCTGTTGCTGGAGGTCTGACATACAGGCCATAACACAGTGAGCCATCGCCCTTCGGCAATAGGTTGCCCTCGCCACAGGAAATATCTTCTTTCCTGTACAGAGGTGGGCAGGAGCACCAGCTCCTACAGATGCAGGCAGCTACCACTCATACATCAGAGCCTCAAAGTGCACAAACACAGGAGTCAGCTGCACCTCACAAACTGATAATATCCAGTGTCGAGCCTGATGTCAGCAGCATTAATTCAGTTCTCTTTAGAGCAGGAAAATCAGAATCATCAGGATCTTCCTGGCAGCAGGCAGTCACAGGCAGAAGTGCATAGTTTCCTGGATCTGTAACTATCAGCCCCTGTGACAATCTTGTTTGGGAAATTGGGTTGTTGGATCACTAATTTTATCTCTAAAAAAACCCTTAAATTCAATACAGCCAAATAAAAAATATATCTCAGTATCATCTTGAGATGAACTTCGTAAATATGTTCAGAAGTGTATTTTACTATTCTAAAGACAAACATGTAAGAAGAGGGGAAGAAACCTGATGGTCTGAGATGCTTAAATTTAGTGAACATTCCTGTCAGTTTGCAGGAATTTGTATCAGGTCTGACACATTTCTACATCAGGTTTCGTGAACATTTAAATAAAGTCTTAGATAAAGAGGAGATTGCGTAACTACAACCAAGAGATGTAATAGTGATCATCACAGCTGGGGGGAGGAGCAGGGGCATCCTTCCTAGTAAGCCTGCACCTGGATACCTTAACTAACACACTCCTTTACACAAGAAGCGAGTAGGAGAGTATCTTGAATTTTGGTTCATTTCCCTTTAACATATACTTAGGGATTACTTTGCATAAAGCACAGCCACAGATGTGAAAGGTATTTTACATTCTTCATTTATTAAACCTAACGCATCACTTACAGGCCTTTCAGTGCTGCACCATAAATCAAGATTCCCTAGCTGATGTTTCTAATTGCATTTTATCTTTCACTTTACACATGTAGAAAAGAGCCTAACAGAAGTTAAATGACGATTTTTTGGGTTTATTTTCAGATCTTCTCGCCAAGAAAGACAATTTATTGAATTCAAAGATTTTTGCAGATGCCTGTCAGTTTCACAGAAAATAAAAAACAAACCACAACAACTAAATGCACCAGTTTTTTACCAAGAAAGAGTTCCTGAGATTACCACAGAATTTCTGAAGCAATACAGAAAAAGAACAGTAAAAAAAAAAAAAAAAAAAAAAAAAAAAAAGCATTCAAATCAAACTCCAATATATGTGCACAAATAACCAACTAGGAGACGACACACAATTTAAAGCTCAAAATAGCCCCTGACCCAATAGTCCAGGCATTCCACTGAGAAGGAGTGAGACTCTAAATTTCAAATCCCAATTTTCTGATCCCAAGGAAAACGTTCCTTTCAGGAGGCCCATAAGCCATGCCAAACAGCCAGCGCTACCAGAGTACAATGCTGTTTGCAGTGGGACAGGCCTTCCTCAGTGCAAAGACTGCAAAACATATGGGTTTCACTCACAGCAGAACAGAAACTGCTCCACAGAAGTTTTGCAGGAAAGCATCTTGACTCAGCTTGAGTTATAATACCAAATTTCACCAAAGATCTCAGACTCCATGAAAGCACCAGAAAATTTTTTACTTACCTTTCTCAAGACAGATTTACAAATAAGCCCAAAGAACAAAAAACTACTTTCCCTCTCTAATAGTTGTGATTTACTTTCAGGCTTGATAAAGTTAAGCTTCTCAGTGCTCTATCCCTTAAAGCCATTCAGGGTAAATTATTTCTTTCTGCTAACATTAATATTTGTGTGAATCATTAAGACTGCATTCTTTGGGAAGTACGCCAGGATACTGAAAACAACACTAGAAGGAAACTCTCGCTACAAAAACTAATGTGGGGTTTGGGGGTTGTGTGCTAAAATACTTACAGAGCTATTAACTATTGGAAGAGCTTTGGCCTACAACATTGAAACACAGAGCCCAGCAAAAGCAGGGCACAGACCCCCAGGCAGACAAGTGCACAACCACACCAACTGCAGCCTACCACAGAGTCCTCCTAATCCTCACACGATTTTAAACTGGATGCAGAAAAAGCTTACGTAACAGGAAAGTGGATGTGTTGCACTGAATGGTTTCTGGGTTTCTGCTTCTCATTATTTTACTCTGTAGGACTAGGGGTGATGGAGTCGGCTGTGTAAAGAAGTACTTTGAAAATTTCAGCCTTTTCAGAATATTGTCTAACTTCTAATGATTTATTTTCATCAGCTGAAGGCTCCCAACCAAGTTTTTAAAAAAACCTCAACATTTACAAGTAGATGTGTATTCCCCAATCACTGCCAATGCAGAGCTATTCAACACAGTTAATGGAGCAAGAAACTAGTCCTACGACTGAACAAATGTGTATACCTGAGGTAGGGTCAGCATAACAACTCCCAGGGCTCCATCATCAGTAACTGGAGCCTGAGACATCTTCACAGAGATGCATTCAATCTCTCTTCCTCTGCCAACTGCTCTCCTTTTGCCCTGAGCTTTAATGAAATGGTCTTTTAGACTTAATAAGAAATCTTGCCTTAATTAGTTAATGAGTGAGAGCACAACGTACTTTACTCAAAGTTCCTTCTTCACAAATTAAAACTGGAGTTATGTGGCAGACAGATGACACATCTTGAAGGACAGTCCCATGGGCAAAACAGTTTTTACAGGATGGAATGCAGATGTGCTCAGGTCCTTGGAATCCAAGAAATAAGGCATCTGATTGCTGCTGATCTGCAGTTGTGTGTAGTAGAGAGCCATATAGCACAAATAGCTTCATAAAGCACAGAGCTTCATTTACTAATACAAGTAAAGCTTCTGCAACACCTTGTATTTTTACTCCAGCACTTATATCATGAGTCAAGCTCAGAGAACCATGTAACTTCACTGTTTCACTGTTTTCCATTCTTGGAAAATATTTAAGAACTAAATATTCAAAAACAAAATAAAACAAAACAAACAAAAAACCCAAACAAACAACCAAAAAAAAAAGAACCTACACCCCACAGAATCATTTCAGGATAACTGACACTTTTACTATATGGAAAACATTCATGACTATTCTACTATATACATGCTGTAGGACAGCTTAGCCCAAATCAAAGACCAGGATACACTTTAACGTGCTTGGCATTCACATGACTAGGCTTTAAGTTTAAATAGATTTGAGTATCAAAGTTTCACCATTGACCTTACAGAAATACCAGGCCAGCACTCCCAGCTACAGCCTGTTCCCAGTGAGCTGCATGAACAAAAAGCCAATAGCAGTGACTGAAGACCAGGGCTCTAACACCTTCTGGCCGTGACCTATGTTTGCCCATCTCTCAGGATCCAGGTTACATTAGCAACTCTCTCACAGCTGTATTGGTACAATAAGCTGTATGCTGTAAATAAAGTCCAGCATGTTTAGAAAACTGAAAGTAAGCTCATCATTCATGTTTCTTCCACTGAAGGCGAACCTCCACAATTTTCCAAAATTTCCAACACAAGATACACATCTTCATCAGCACTCAAACTAAGTCCAAGCTAAAAGCCAGATATTCTCCAGTTACACAGTGATTTAAAGGCTGAAACATTTTACATGATGAAAGATGAGAAACTATTTAGGGCCAGTGGAGAGAAACATAAGTAATATTTCAGAGCTGAAAGATGTACCAAGTAGCTTCTACATTGTATTTTCCAAATATGTATCAAAGCAATTAACTGAATTCTCAGGAAGTTCTCAGAGAAGATTAAATAGTCTGCCTAGACAGCAAGGGCAAGACTGCATTTCATAATTTATTTCAGGCGTTTACATATTGGTTTAAAAAATCATCGCATATTTTAAGTTAAAAAATAAACAAATTAGGTCACTCCTTTTATATATTGCTAAAAAGAAAATACAGTTGACATTTTTCATGTCTTTCACCAGACAAAGCCCTTTCCTCTCTGCTTATACAAACAGTAAGATAACAGTGGCTTTCTCAGCTAACATCTCTATTTAATCATTAGAAAAGCAGGTTAAAAGGTCATGTTGAATACAATTAAGATCTGGAGTTCATTTCGATTTTACAAGTATTTAAATTTCTGGACAAAGAGAGAAAAGGTCTATTTATATAGTATTTTATACCAGAACATAGAATTGATTTCTTCCTAGAACAGAAGCTAGATTCTTCCTGAGAAGAATAGAACCAACATAATTTCTAGTTCACTTCTCTTATGTTTTTACTGCTATTGATGAGTAAGACTAAAATTGTGTCACAATCTACAAAACAACAATTTTGTCATGAATTAGAAATTCTAATCCAGTGGGATCTCTATTTCTTAAAGAAAAGTCATATTCCATGGCCAAGTCAAATCAAATCAGTATCTCTAATTCTTCATTCTCTTAATACTGTTTAAATGTTGAAGGAAGTTCATACACTAATGTAACTCAATCAATAATTTTTGTTCATGTGCAAAACAGGCAAGTACTGTTGAGGTGAAAACAGGCACCACAATCTAAATTGAGAAGCAACTGAAAGAGAATAAAATATCATCTTTAAAGCACTGACATGATGTTCTGGGCAACAACAGTCTGCAACATTTCAAGGGCATGCATAAAAACAGAAGATTCAATCAATTGCATCTACAATAAGAGACAAGAAGGAAAAAAAATAATGTGGTCTTTTTAAAGACTGACTTAAAAAACACATATTTTTTCACAACTACTATGCCAATCTACATTCTCTGCAATTCTGCTATGAAAAGCCTATTCAGAAAACATCAAGGTCATACCTTGCTTGTATTAGCCAAGAAATACATTCTTACTAAACGTCTGGAAATTTATGAAGATTACTCAAAAGAACTGTCTGAATATTGTCTTAGATTTAGCCCAATGGTAGATAAGACAACAGATATTAACAGCCACTATATTCTAAATGCTGCAGGGGTACCATTCAGTGGTTGCTTTGGATGCCTCAGCTAAAAACAGGACAGGAAGTCTCAAACTATGACTCTATACTGACTCACTGTTTAGATGTTCTGAAGGTCTAACAGAGACTGTCAGGAAATGCAAGACAGAGTTTAGAAATGTATCATTCCTTTCAAAAAAAGCAGAAAAGAAGCCACCACACAGCTTACAGTGACACCACTGTATATATGGAAGTTGGGAAACGATGTTTGGGAACTTGGCGATGCGTGTAACTTTCATAAGCATTTGTTTGGTAAGCTGGCTTGGGCCACCTCTGTGGGTCCGGAGACGCAAGGGCATGGGCTTGAATAAACACTCGTTTTGCTCCTTTCACTCTATTTAGTCTCTGTTTCAGCCTCAAGGCATCAAACATGGACAGACATTTGGTGGTTATTCCTGCAGCTGAATAGGCCACTGTATTTTAAAGCAAGGCTTCATCACAGCTTGGGGGAGCAGTGTAAGTATTACACTGACATTTTCACCAGTTACCATATGTTTCAACCCCTAGTTTGAAAAAGAGGGCTGCAGAGAGCTGTTCAAGAAGATGGCCATAAATTAGGCTGCAGGCAAGTGGCAGGAAACCTTTCCCACAACAGGACACTGCAGGTGTGAATGCTTGTGACTGAAAAACAAACTCTCCCAACTCTCACTGCATGGAAGACAGAGACGAAGGAAGAGCAAGGAGAACAGAGGGGCACCTGCTAAAATTTTCATCAGCTGATAGGTGTATCAGTGGAAAAAGGGGTAGCAAAGAAAACTACAGGTAGAATCTAAAGCAAGGTACTAAGGCTTTTGTTAACCAAGTAACAAATTTTCAGGTCTCACAAAGTGTAACCAAACACTGACCTTGCAACAGCTCCTATTTCCTTGTTTAAGGAGAATACACTAGCAAAAATCATGAACTCACAAGATTCTTTAGCATTGTTTCCAACAAAAGATATTGAAACTCTTCCCAGTACTATGTACTATCCACACGCAATACCACTAAACATTGACAGTTTAAATAAGGCAAACTGAGCAATGTTTCATATGTCTGCTACATAAGATGACATTTTATCTTTGTTATAACGCTGTCCCAGAAAAAGCAGAGATTGAATGAGGTGCGACAGTCTGGCTGTGTTGCTGTTTCAATGTGTTTGCTACAAATGCAAACTATTCTTTTTCATCAGCAATCAGCTTGCTTGTTGACTTCTCAGTAGTCAAACATTTTAAACTTTTCATACTAGTATTGACCACAGTTATTAATAGAATTCCTCACATTTTCAACACTTCTAGGCATTCTCACATAATAAAAGATCAAACTGAAAAAAACCCCACACATATAGCTGCTTTGTTTCTCACCTCTCGCAAATATTTACTGAAACACAGTACAAAGAAATTCAGCTTCAGCAACAGGAAACAGCAACAGCTAGAAACAAGTGAATTTGTATTTCAAGTGCTACACTCAATACACAGGTTTATCAAGTTAAAAGCTTTCATCAGGTCTTGACAAGTGAACAGTACTGACCAAGAAACTCACAAAAAGTCAGTGGAAAAACAAAAAGTCAAAGTGGATAAGAACCCTGCAGTCAACTCCATAAAATATGCAAAGCACAACCAGCTTAAATCAAATAGTAATTTCAGGTAATCAAACCACCTCTGATGGCTCACATCCCACATACAATCTGATGACACCATCACATCAGGAATGCCACAGCTTATTCAAGTACAGCACTTGCATTGTGACCAGATAATAAAGAAAATAATAAGTTGACTTGACCACAACAGAGAACACAACTGACAGCCTCTGCTTCAACAAGAGGTAGTGAGGAGTCCATCAAAAGCCATATTCAAGGTGCCCTGGCTCTGAGGAGACCTCACACCATTCCAAGCCAGCAGCACAGGTCAGTCTCAGCACAGATCCTCCTCACTTCAGCAGGTGACACTTCACACTCGACATCTCAAGTTATCTCTAGAATAATCAAGGTATTGATTCCTTCCATCATTTTTGAGAATAACATCCAACAATTTGAAGTTTTCCCTTCAAAAATAAAGTGCAAATACACATCAAGTATAGGGAAGGAAAAAAGCACTACCTAGCAAACATAACAACAAACTGAATAAAATCACATCACACACATCCTAGAATAAACACTTAGATTTCAAAACTCAACAAAAGTAACACTGACAGAAACAATGCAAAACTTCACCTCTATACAAACCCATTTAGTGCACAGCAAGCTGCCTACCCCCAGAAGTCAAATCTACCCACTCACTGTTTGCAGCAAAAAGAATCAGATAGCCTTGTGCAGCTGGAGGCTGTTAATTTCCAGAATCTAAATTATTTTAGTTCTGGAACATAAAACCATGCATTTTCTTTTAAGTGCGAAGTTTTACACTGCACAACTGGAAGAATTTAGAAATGCCCTACAATTTACATCTATTAACTGAAACAGCCTTTGCATTTTCTTGGGGACATAAAAAATCCAGTAAGATTATCTACTAAAATTTGTTTTTCTAATTGTTTTCATAATGTTGCTGCAATACATAACCTCTTAAACATGTTCAAAAAGAGAAGTTTCTGAGTTTTTTACATAACCACCCTCTGTTCTCTTTTACACAATGTACCTATCTTGCACTAGAAATCCAGTTTTAAAAAAGTTAGTAATAGGAGCTCAAAACATTTCTTTTCACAAAAGATGTGCCTGATCCAACACCATGTTTATCATGATACTGAGTTTGACGTGAAGAAAATCAAATAAGGAAACAGTCTTATTTATAACAAAATCAAGCAAAAGCTGTTTAAAAAAAAAAGCACGTATCAGTGACCGCAAGTATGTATCAGTTGTATATATCAGTAACTGCAAGTCTTCCAGTACTGCAAATGTCTCATGTGACAGACAACTGCAAACCAGAAAACTGACATGAATTAACTCTTCTTCTGAATGTATACTTTGGAATCATGCATATGAGATCAAATTGCATTTAAGCAAGGAATCAAAGAAACAATTTAAAAGGCTGACACAAGGAAAATAATGCAATTCATTTGAAGCAGCCCATCACCAAAGCTATTAAACAAAAATAAACAAGACCCACGCTAGCAGCTGGGAGGTCACGAAGCTCCTGTCTTCCTTCTGTCCCAGCGTGCTCATTCTGGTAATGTTCAGACAGATCAGTGGGAGTTATACACACTTTCATACACAATGGACATATGAAGCCCTGTGAAATGTATATTTGTGTTTAAGAAACTAATAAAGACAAAAAAAAAGCAAATCTGGAATCAAAAGTTTGAAATCTTAAGCTGAAAGCTGTCTACAATCACCAAAGCAAAGTCTGTTTTCCTTTTAGAGAGAACTTTTACAAACCATACCAATACCATAGAGAAAGCAAGAAGGATTAGTTATTAAGGACATGAAAATAAATAAATCTAAAACATGCCTTAAAAACTAGGACCATGCTCCATGCTACTATGTGTTTTCCTTACACCCTTGGTGCCCCCTTCATGTGACAGAGAAACAAGCTGCATAAGAAATTGTGAATGGAGCATTACAAGGCATTATGTCACATCCATTGTAAGATTTCCCAAAAGGAAAGAGAAAGAGGGAGGAATGGTGCAGTGAGATTGCAAAAGTGTCTCTATAAATTAATAAGCAAGTTTGTACAGCAGCAGAAGAGGCTGAGGCAAACCTATCTGGTTAACACAGTTACATTACACTAAGGAGAGCATCTCATCACTGGTAGACTCAATGCAAGCAAGGAATGTTCTGCAACCCTGTACTGCAGACAGAGTTGCACAAGGGCCTAAGCTGCAAAGGTAAGAGAGACTCAAACATTTCCTCCTTAGGCAGATTGCACAGTGAATAAAAGATTTCATTCTGGATCTACCTGTGACCTGTAGTGCTGACACGGTCACAGACAGGACATGGGCAAATTTTTACCTCTTCTTGAGCAGTTTGAGCAGTCTGAATTCAGACTTTTCCACTCCTTTTGTTTCATACAATTCTCAAAAATCAGGATTTATTTCAAGGCTTGGGGAGAAAGGAAACATACAAATTTGCACAGATTTAATAATTATTCTCCATATGAGTCTTGCTACAATACAAATTAGAAAATCTAGCCAAGAAACTGGAGTGAAAACAAGTTAATGGACTTCTGACTGCATAGTAATGGAGAACCAGGAATATCATGATAAAACAAACAGCCAGCATTCTGCAGAGACCAACTATGGTGCTCCTGAAGAGAAGCTCCAGGAGAGACAAGACCTCAGGCAAGCTGTGAGGGAAAAGGAAGGCTAACAGATTCGAGTGGTGTTGCATGTGAATCTAAAAACCCATCACCAGGTTCAGAGCTAAGTTTCAAACAGACTTTGACATTCTATGTAAAGGATAATACCAAATGCAAGAAATGATGGCATTATGGACAACTAACAGATACTTTTTTTATGTAACACATGCACATCAAGAGTGACAAGGCAGCCTTTGGTCTGACCCAGTTTTGACTCAGTAGAAAGAACAGCCGATGGGGCAATAGTGCAGGCACACCACCACACTGAAAGCTCATCCCACATCAAAAAAAATCTGCTCCATTAGTACTGAGGTACCTTGTGGCACCCACAGGCTGTACAGCCAGCGATGTTGCACTCACATTAACAGAATTGTGTAATTTTAGACAAACTTCAGAAAGAAGTAATCATCTCATTGCATGCTTTTATGCCTCAATCAACTACGAAAGTAGTAAGATTTTAGTCTGCAATTTAAGAATATTTATTTGCTTCAGGGATTGTTACATATGCACACAAAACAGATTTGGACTCAAAAATGTGTGACATGTAGAACACGCAGCAAAATATAAAGGAATGTCTGATTACATTGACTTCAATAAGGCATCAAGAAAGAAGAAATAAGCAGAAGCACAGACAGTATTTTAAACAGCACAGTGAAAGTTTCTCTTTTATTACATCACACTCAGGAGTATTTGAATCATCATACTTTATTTAGTGTAAGAAAGGGCACTTTGCTCCCTTTAATGCTGTAATACGGGGAATTAAACTTGCACTGTATTTGTATGTTAAGCTCAAAACATTTTCAAATAGGCAATCAGGCTACATTAGCACAAATGAGATTCAAAAGCCAGTGAAGTCAGTTTGCATTTTTCAGAGTTAATGTCAGACAACACTGTAAGTACAAAAACATTGCAATATGGGATTGTAGCAAAAATAACAACTTATTCTGCTGATTACGTATGGCATACAGCACACGAAACACTGATAGGATTTATACTCCAACACCAAATAAACCCCTATATATTTGCTATTTCACAAGAAGGAAGAAGTTTCCAGTATACATTATAGCTTAGCAGAAGCAAGACGAAACTGGAGTACAAGCATGATAAAATGCCAATCCTTGTTTTTTGCGGCTCTCATGAAAGATTTATTAACAAGGAGTTGTAAGCTTACATCTCATTGCTTTTAATTTTAATAATTCATCTCTAGAACTACAGGAAGCATTGCTTGTGACCTCTTGGACAGATAAGCCTAATTAATAGCTACATATAAACATGGTCTAGCCTTCCTTTTTTAAATTAAATAACAAACAATTTCTAGAATATGACATTTGCAAGTATTTGTTTACTAAAGCTGATATTTAGGAAGGGCATCAAATGGAGCAGCTCCATGGATCAGAGAAACAGCATCCAAGATTTAAGACCCCAGTGCCGTGTATGGTGCACAGTACCTCTGAGGAGCCCTCATTGTTCACATCCACGGCATTCCCAGGTGTGGCAGATGAATCCGAATCTGAACTCTGAGACCCACCTCTGCCTGGAGTCTGAAACAGATGGGGAAGACAAAAATGAGTCTATATTTTAATACTTAATAAATATTTAATAAAGCACAGTACATATCCTATGCAAAGGCCTCTCTTCTACTTGTTGGAATACAGAGGTATTTTTCCTCCACAAGAAGTGAAGAGGCTGACAAGTAATTATATAATTTTCAGCACAATACTTCAACAAAAGCTTCTCTCCAACACTCTCCATGCATAAAAAACCAAGCAGATATCAGAAGCCAAGGCCAGGATTTAAACTCCTTCCTCTCATGAATGCTAACCACAAAATAAAAACTTTGGTTAAACTCTGCCCTTGTATCACTCTTGGTGATGTTAAATTAGGAAGCTACATCCTATAGGAAAACAGTAAAAATTACAATCTAAAAAGTTTCATTAGTAATAAACTGGTATCATCCTATTTTCTTGATAACTTGTCTACATTCTGGACAAGCCCTTAAATATACGAAAGACAGAAAAATAAAGTTTGAGAACTCTGTTGATTCAACAAGCACACAAGCAGGTACACTGCCTTGATTTGGAAAAAAATAAAAATAATAATCAAGCCTGTGGTAAATTTAAAACATGCCAATCAGTAAGACAACCTATAAAGATATACTTCTATGAATATGCTGAAAATCAAAAAACAATATTGACTTGAAACTACAGACTTAGATAAATTAAGCAAATAAATTTTAAATACTAAGTGATTCAAAATCTGGATAGATGGATTGTATCTTATAATCCTTATTTAACTATAACGTTGATTTTAATTTGACTTAACTTCTCTTACTCATCTCCAGAATGTCACTGCTTAACTGGTGGCAGAAGAGTAAGCATTCTCAAAGCAAACGTCATTAAAAAATTATTTCAATATGTATATGCAATCCTAGTTTCAACAAAGAACAAAAAGTTCATTATCTAGTTCCAGTATGACAATCTCGAACGGGATAAAGTAATGCTACTGCTGTATTTCAGTACATCTGGAAGTACTTGTAATGCTATAAAGGATTTTATCATTTAATATAAGAGGATAAAGAATTAAAATATATAGATTGAAATCTACAGAGAGAGGGACAGAGTTTTAGTTTCTTTATCATGGTGCCTCCAAAATCTTATTTGGAGAAGAATTTTCTTGCACAAATAGATCCTCTTTTTGAAGACAAATCAGTTATATAACCTCTTATATCTGCAGCACACATGATTCCCATTCATTGAATATTAAGTATATTTTCCTGCTTTGTTTTAAAAAGAATGTTCTATTTTCAACTTTCATAGATAAAAAAATAGATAACGAAGATGATAAAGATGATAACAAAGATGATTGATAGCAAAGATGATAGCAAAGATGATAGCAAAGATGATAGCAAAGATGATAGCAAAGATGATAGCAAAGATGATAGCAAAGATGATAGCAAAGATGATAGCAAAGATGATAGCAAAGATGATAGCAAAGATGATAGCAAAGATGATAGCAAAGAACTTTTACTATTTATCAAATCTAAAAAATATGTCATTAACAGGTTAAGTTTACTGATTAAGGACTTAATTCCCAGTGAGATCCATTTCAGTTTTGGAAAGGCTCTGAAGACCGGCCAAAGGAAAGTGAGAAATAGTGAAGCATTAAGCTATGAGGGCTGGTGACAGTAAGAAAAGACAACCATCTTTCCTCACTGCAGCCTTCTCGGAAGTCATCAGTTAAGTGATGAATGTACTCTACACGGGTTTTCCTACTCCATGTCTTTTTCACATTAGCTGTATTGCATTTCTAAAGAAAATATGAACACCATTTCCTTCTAGTACAGCACACAAAAGCAATAGGCAAGGCTATGCAAGCTCTGCAAGTTAATAATAGGAGAGGCAAAAAAGGGGGTAAGCAGAGATACTATAGACATGCAAAATATGTCAAAGTGAAGACATTGGTACTTCTTCCCAGGGTTACTGATATAGACACTAAACAGGGTACATCCCAGTATAGACCACAGGTGCACACTCTTCCATTTTCCACATGACATCAAACTGGGAGGACCAGCTGATACACTCTAGGGCAGGGCTACCACTCAGAGGGACCTAGAAATGCCAGAAGAAACAGGCCAAGGGGAATCCTACGCAATACCACAGGACAAATGCAGAGTCCTGTGCCAGGGAAGGAGAACTCCTGGCAGTAACAGAGGTCTCTCTGCAGAAAAGGACCAAGGCCTTGTGTCAGCCAGCAAGCCAAACAGGAGCCCACAGTGGGCCTTGTCTGCAGACAGCTGCCAGCAGCCTGGATTGTGTTAACAAGGAGCCCAGCCAACCGATCAAGGGAAGTGATCATTCCCCACTGGCCAGCATCCATTGGACCATGTTAAGATACCGCTCTCCCAGTGCAGGGAGAACACTGATAAACCAGCATGAGTTTAGCAAAAGGCCACCAACACACCTGGGGATGAAGCATCTGACCTGTGGGAGAAGCTGAAGGAACAGGGCTGGCTCAGCCTGGAAGTAGAGACAACTTTGTGAGCCCCAAACAGTGCCACACCACCACAGCCATCAGAGGAAGCCAAGCTGGTCTAAGCGGCACACAGTGGGAAGATTAGACACAAAATCTGAAATGAGATTCTTACTGGATGTAAAGAACAGCTTTCCCAGTATGAGATAGGCCTGAGCAACTTGCTCTTGACCTCCAAGTTGATCCTGTTCATTGCTCAGACCAGGCAGCTCCTGAGCTCCCTTCTTGCCCCAGTTGCTCTGCCTAAGTTGTTCAGCCTAAGAAGTGCTGTCCACAGAAACACATATCCCGCAGGAAAGCTTTCAAATACAAGTAACTCCATTAATGAACATGTGGATTGTGTTCCACTGACAGTCAGAAGAATAATATCTAAAACAACAAATTGTAAGTTCTAGCCAGATGCCCCAGGAAGACATAAGTTAGAATACTGCATCTGATGTTTCACTGGCACTAAGAGATGGCCCAACAGTTTCTTTAGACAGACAGCATCTACCTCCATTTCTGCAATATCTGAACATACACTTTCAGCACACCTAACACATCATTTCATCCCAAACCCAAGAATCTTCCGCAACAATTAACACATCTTCTTCACCTCGTATCATAGCTCCTCATACAACACTACTGCACATTGTTAATTGCCCACCCCACTTCACCCCAGAGTTGACTCCATTTTGCAACAAGATTTGCATATTAAGTTCTGCAAGTTCCAGCACTACAAATTTGAAATTATTATAACCTCCAGGATGCAAGCTCTTCTGTTATTACTCACTGTACACTGTTATTACTCCAGGGTTGCTTAAAGTACTTGTTTTATGAAACACTTCAGACATGCTATAATCACACTAATAAGCACTGGATGGCATGTCTTATTGGATGCATTGTATGACAGAAATTATTACACAATACCTGGTAAAATCCTTTTAACCTTTCAAAAATCAATGTGTGGTCTTGAAAAGAGAAAGCATAATTCCAAGCTAGATTTAGAAAGCTTAGTACAAATTGTACTCATTTGTAACATTTTCTGGTGAGTGTCATGTGCGGGAAAGAACAGTGGAAAGGAAAGAGGCCATTAAGTAACTTTCAAGTTATAGTCCATAGTATCTATTTGCAAAATATACAGAGTAGCAAGAAAAATTAAATAAAAAATTTGGAAGAATGTTAAGGAGCCCAAGATCAAAAATTAAATTATCTTTCAAGGTTGTAACACAATTGAAATATCCTTCACCATGCAAGTACATTGGGAATTGGGACATTGGGAATGTAGTTTTTTAATTCATCATTGCATCATCAAATCAGTTCATACACACAGTTATGCTATGGTCACATACTACTGTGGTATCACATTCCACTAAAAAAAAAAAAAAAGGGGAATCACAACACATTGAACAATTTAGACTTTGTGGTCTACAAAAGGATTCAGAATTATGTTCTTTGTTTTCAGATGGCCTATACAGGGGAGCAAATAAATGACTTACTAATCCCAGAGAAATTTCCACACAGGCTTCTGTATGCACAATTACAAAATTAACATTTGACATCTGAAGGCATACCCAGGGTTGAAAGACTAATGCAAAGTTACTCTTTGATCCAGCATACTTCTTTCCTAGTTCTCAATTACATTTGTTTACTTTGCAGAGAACCCTGAAGTATGAAGAGAAGTATGTTTCTACTGCTAGCCCTAGTGTTGTAGGAGTAATATGCTAAACTTCATAATGTCATTCTGTGTTTTCTCAAAACTGCAAGCTAATATAAAGAAGTATCATTAACAACTAAAAGGATGACAATGATTGCAGCTTGTTTTCCAAAAAGGAATAGAAAATCATATCATGAATGAGTTGAATTAATGCTTTGAGATGAGGGAGTATAAATATGGACCACTACCATGTCATTTTTGCATAGTCTTTTATCTGTCTATAGCTACATTCTTTTCAGTTAGAATACTCTTTTCAGCAATTTAAACTCAGAATAAATTAAAACCTCTGAAAAAAATATGTAAAGCCTTGAGAAAATGTGAAAAAACACAGATTTAACAGTTTTTCCAGCACAGATTTAAATACTAGTACTAAGGGTACTACTACAACCATGAAAAGGTCCTAAAGCAACAAACAAGACACAAAAATGAGAAGGTAAGAGGGCCAAAGCCTTTGTTGCCAAAGAACTCTCAGTGCTAGGAACAGGGTATTTTCCATACAGAACAGTAACACCATTTACTTTTAAAGCACTATGATGCTACTTTATGACTCTGTAAAATGAAACTACTCCTGACTTCAGAAGCCATAAAACTTTTCTTTCCCATCATGCCATCAGTTTCACACAAGCACACTTTGTGCCCAGGAAGAGGCACACGTGCTCCCTGTGACTCTTGAGGGCACAGGCACAGCTGCAGTTCAGCTTCTATCCAAGTAGATATGCCATCTAGCGAGCCCTGCATGTATAAATGTGAAAATTATAAGTCAGGCATGAGATGCAATGATTTCAGGCAAGTAAATATCTCTCTGCCTGAGCCTCAAGTCAGAGGAAAGGTGACTGTACTACCTGAGCTACAGAAATGCAAAGACCTGTTCTCCCCCAGACACCAAGATAAAAACTCAGGCATTAGTCAGAAACAGGAAGGACCCAAACACAGCACAGTAGCCAACAGCTGTAGACATTCAGTTAAAGACAAATAACAGAGACAAAAACTAACATAAATAGTAGTCACACTGGTCCAACAGATGAGTCGTCCACTAAAAAATCATGAGCAATGGGAAGAAAGCTCAGATCGAGGTCAAAGTAATTGGTTTTCTACCAGCTGGAAATAAATGCCTCCTCCATGCAAATACGAGAAATGAGCTCTCCTTTAACAGGCCAGAGGCAACCACCACTGTCCCACTAGTAGATTAACAGAGAGATGACACAATGCCCACAAAGGGCATCAAAGTTGAACACAAGAAAGAAAAGACTGCTCTCCAAGGAATCCACTGACAAAAACCAAACTATTTAAGCAGGAAAGTTGTGTCTTGGACATTCCACACAGATGCCTTTTGGGAAAAACTCTTTTTCTAGATCACCTTGATGAACAATGCATGAAACCAGAAAGAGGCAACAATGTACAAAAGGGAGGTTTATGTTGCAAACATACAAAAAACAGGTGGATCCCTGAGATGCAAGTTGAAAATACACATAAAATCTAGAAACTTGTAAAAAATTTTAGAAGCTTGTAGGGAAAGGACGTAAAATGAGGAGCTAGTTGAAGACAGCGTGGAGATACTAACCTCAAAAACTAAATAAGTAATGTTCAGTACGTAATACATCCTTATTTTGAAAACTTGTCATTCAAAGTCACAATGAAGACACTTTTAAAAACATAAATTACAACTGTGGAAGAAATAAAAAGGTCCTCAAGGTAGACAAGTAGTATGACAAAGAAACATCTGATGTTTTGAAACATCAGGAATCAGAAACTATAAACCATATCTTTGTAGCTGTTGTCTTCCTCCTCTAGCTGAGTTACAATAAAAAGGAATATAATAAAGAATTCCTTTTTCAAAACACATGCTTTTATAACTCAAGTTATATCACCATTAATGACTAGCTCTCTAGCTAGAAAGGGTAGCATCACCTATAATCATATAACCAAATAGATATTCAAGAATCTATGTTTCAGTGACAGAAGGACAGGGGGGTTTTAGCTATACAAATGATGGACAATAAAAGGGTCAAGAGGAGGTTCCTTATCCTTCAAATTACTACCAGACACATGAAAGATGTTAATAACTATATTCTTTATTAAAATATCTGATATAAACCTAAGATTCATTTTTAATACCAAAGTACAGCTGAAGTATTTTTCACAAGTCAAAATGGTACATATGTACGAGGCTGTGCATGCAATCACTACTTTTACAAAATGCCTAAACCCCCTTTTAGTATGAGGTGAATTTTTAAAAGCATAGCTATTTTCAGCAATTAAAAGGTTAACACCTTCAAAAATCTTGGCATTACTCTAATTTTTAGGTAGGAAGAAGTCTTTTCACCTTGCTTGACAATAACCTCTCCTGTAATCCTGTAATTTTCAGGAACAACTAGACAACAACTATTCAGTCTTTCAAGAAAAGATTTTTTTTCCCACACAGAAACTTTTGCACTGACTTTACATTTTTGTAAGATGTCTTTAGCTGAATTCATACTTAGGGGCAAATATGCTTTGGCACTGTATGAAGTTTTTCCCTTTCTCACAGAAGCCTTCCTTGATGGCCTGGTAATAAACACGCAGTTAACTGCTGCCAATATTTAATTAGGTCCATACCAAGTTCCCCTGCTTGTTAGCATTAAGCTTCAGGAAGGAAGTTCCTCTTTGTAAACACGAAGCTCCAAATAGACCAAGATCTTCACCTGCCTAGGGTCTATGACCAAAAAATAATCTGAGGTATGTTTTATACTGAAGAAGTTAGTGATATGCTTACTTTAATTCCCCTAATTCTCATTCTTGTAGCAAAGCTTCTTTGCATGGCAGATAAGGAGAGCAAGCGAGCGTTTCCAATAAAGCACTCTTTCGCAGAGGTGTTACATATACAGCACGCTTTGGAAAGAACGGCAGATAAAATGGGTTTGTCTCTATCCGTGAGCGCCTCCTGCGTGACACCGAACCGCTCTCCCGCGGTGCGGGCTCTGGAGCGCTGCCTGCCCCCCGCCGCCGTGACTCAACCCTTCCCGGGCATCCCCGCCGCGCCGCGCCGGGGCCGCGCCGGCACCCGCCCTGCGCCAGCGTCTCCTGGCAGCTCCCGCCAGAGCCGCAGGCCAAGGCGGCCAGCCCCGGCGCGGGGATCCGGGCAAGCGAGAAGGGTTTCATAAACGAGTGTCACAACTCGGCTTTCCATGCCCGGCAGAGCTGCCGGAAAAGCCGGTTTCTAAACCACGCGAGGCGGCCGGACGGTGTCTGCCGGGCTGGCTCCTGGCGTTCAGAGCCTGCAGCCTGCCCTCCAGCCGCTGAGGAAATCACCGCAGGTCCCGGCGGCGGCTCTCCCCAGGCCGGGCTTCCCTTCATCCTGCCCTACATACGCGCGGGCGGCGGGCGGAGACGCCGCGGCGCTACGGCAGGGAGCCACGCCGAGCAGGGCCGCCCCCCGCCCCTCCGACAGGCCCGGCCGCGGAACCGCCCAGCCCGCAGCACCTCCGCCCAGCCCGGGGGACGGCACCGCCCCCAGCCGGGACGGCGGGCCGGGCCCGTCCCGTCGGGGCTCGGGCCGTCCCTCGGCGAGAGGGCGGGGGCGGACAAACTCATGGCCTCCGGGGCCGCGGCGATCCCAGCCCGTACTCTGCGCCGCGGGACGGGCCGGACAGGGCCGGTGGGTCCGGCTACGCCGCGGGGAGCGCAGCTCCGAGCCCGGCCGGCACCAGGAAGCGGCACCGGCACGGCACGCCGCCCTCGCCGCTGGGGCGGGTCTCGCTGCCTTACCCGCTGCAGGATCCGCCTGAACATGGTGGTGGAGCGCGGATGCCGCCGGGCAGCCGCGGCCAGGCCGAAGGGAAGGCGCGGGGCCCCGCGCAGCGCCGCCCCCGCCCCGCAGAAGCCCGGTGCGGCCCGGCTCGCCCCGTGACAGCCGCCGCGGCCGGGGAGGCGGGGCAGGCGCCGCGCTCCGCCCCGGGGAGGGGCGGCTCCCGCGGGGAAGGGGCTGTGGCCACCGCCCGGCCGCGGGGAGCGGGAGAGGCGAAGCGCGGTAGCGGTGCGGAGCGCGCCGGGCCGGCGGGGCTGCTCCCGGGACGGGACAGGACAGGGTCTGCGCCCCGATCGCTCCGCGGAGGCCCGGACCCGGCTCCTTCCCGCCGCGCCGGGCCCAGCGCCGCAGCTCTCGGTCTGTCCCTGCGCTGTGACGCCCGATCGGCGTCCTGGCTGCTGAGGGCAGGGCGGGGGAGGACGGAGGGCGGCGGTGCCTGACCCCGGCGCTCGGCCGTTCTCCCCTCGGCGGCTGCTCCAGGCTCCGACAACTGCAGGCCCCTTGCTGCTGGCATCAGTCTGGCATCGGCCGAGAGAAGGAAAAAGACTCTAGTTTGAGCTTGCGGCTGAGGGCTCACTAAAGGAGGCAAAGCACAAACGCAGCGCCGTTTTACTGTTACACGTGCGGCACTGAAGTACTGAGAAGTGCACGTTCAGTGAGGATTGTTGAAGCAAACTTGTTGGATAACTGAAAGAAATTCTCATAAAGCAGCTCCTTTCTTCAAGCCCTCAGCTGAAAAGAGGACTTTGTGGCATGACCCATTAGGTGTTTTTTAAATATCAGAAAAGAACATCTTACTCACACAAACAAACACCCATCTTCAAAGAAGGGAAGGGAAGGGAAGGGAAGGGAAGGGAAGGGAAGGGAAGGGAAGGGAAGGGAAGGGAAGGGAAGGGAAGGGAAGGGAAGGGAAGGGAAGGGAAGGGAAGGGAAGGGAAGGGAAGGGAAGGGAAGGGAAGGGAAGGGAAGGGAAGGGAAGGGAAGGGAAGGGAAGGGAAGGGAAGGGAAGGGAAGGGAAGGGAAGGGAAAAAAGCTGCAACTTTCACATGTTGGATGCCAGACAAAGTATCATGAGTAAATAACACACTTGGTCAAGGACTAATTGTGCCGACTAGAACAAATATCACAGCAGAGCACCAGTTGTGCTGTAAAGATCAAAAACATTTTTCCACCCAGGAGCTGACATTTCTAAGTACTCTCAAATCCTCACACATTGCATGAGTTGTGAGCACATGACCAGAAGAATTCGGCTGCCGCAGCTGGAGGCTTGAAGCATGGCAATGTTATGTGACTGGACTCAGTTTGCTCCAGCTACAGGTTCCAGTGTGTTCCATGTTAATGTCATTGGACCCACGACTGAGGCACATTCAGAGCACATACACACTTGGTATGGCTTCAGCTGATGAGTGGTGACTTTGGTCACACTCATGACATCATTTTTATGTGTCCACAGTACAAAATGGCTTTAAAATTCAGCAGTTAGTTTTTTTCTGATTTTTTTTACTTGGGATTAACAATGGGAATAAGATTGGTTTTGTACAGATCCTTAAATATTTAGGCAGACCATAGATACTTACTCTGAATCTAAACAGAAATTACTACAAGTTTTATAGATATTTCAACAAGAGTGACAGCCTACACAACAAACTGCTGGAGTGCTTAATTTGCCAGACCCAAGTAACTTGACCAACCCATCTTTGTAGAATGTTTTTTACTCTCCTAGGTTAGCAATTCCTGAGTGCTCAGAGGAAGATGATAGGAATTTGAGGACACTAGTTAAAAGTCTTCTATCAGAGGAGGCTTTTCTTAGCAAGACTTGAAAGGAAATACATGATCCTTTCCTTGTGTGGATGTTAGAATACGTGCATCTGTCTCCCTGTCCAAGCATCATTCCCTCAGTAACTTGCTAATCTATAGGCCAATTTCAAATACAACAGAGTCAGATAAGGCTCAAAGATACTAAGTTCCTACAAATTTAAATAGGTAGCCTATTATAGTAATAGGGAGAAGAGAGGAGAGACCCTATTGAATCCTGGCTGTAAAGAAAGATTGCAGTGTGGCTGCATTTACATACCAGACAATGCACATAAAAACTCACCCTTGGGGCTGAGATCTAAACCTTTCCCATTTCTAGTGGAAGTCCTTGGCTTTAATTATTGCGTGTATGTAATGTCTATGAATTCGTATCATGTGCTCTCCTAAAATTCAATAAAATTCTCAGCTGTTGGTAAAACAGTCTGTGTCCTCAGGCATGGGAGCTGTAAACTTTCATTTCATCCAAGCTTATAAACTCTGTTAAGAGCTTGGTGACAGGAGGGTTAGAAGGTGCCTTTCTGAAGAGTCAGTTGTTCATAGAAAGTGTCAGAACACAATCACAGCAAAGATTTTCCCAAAACCAGCTGGGAACAGGTATGTTATCCTTTAAAAACAAGCTGAAGGCTGAGAGTCTGAACTACAACAACCTCTTGCATATCTGTCAAAGCCAGCATTTTTTTATTTCAGTACAGAACTGAAATCAGTCTTTTGACTGTACAAACTGTTTTCAGGATGGCCCAGTATGCACCATCAGATCTTCCAATGGATAACTTCAGAGTTTTGTTGGGAGTTTGGGGAGTTATTCTTTGTTTTTAATGGCTAGGCATATAGTTAAATAAAAATAATGATGTCTGGACCACGGCTCACAAGAATTGGTGTTCACACGATCTTCTACCCCAAGTGAGGGCTACAATAAACCACTGTCATTTGGTAGAAAATGCCAAGGAGCATGTGTGGTGTATGCACAGTATATATGCTTGCTTACACTTGTTAAAAATAAGACGCTTGACACGGCCAATATATCAAGCAGCAATTTAATAATTAATTAATTAACATGGTAAAGTGTGAGCAAAGAGGCAGCGCTGGGTACAGTGGTAGGGGTTTTCCCTTCCAACTGCACACCTATTGCTGGATTTGATGGTATTTTATACATATTCATAAGCTTTCTCAGCAGTTTCCATTTCTAGTTTTAACGTCACAATTCAATACCTAACAGCCATAAATCTATAGATTGTCCTGTATAATTCTATAGACCATTGTGATCTATTCTGATATTTCAATACTCCAGGATGTACTTCCAGGATATGTTTTTCCAGGTGGTGGGATCTGGCTTCCAGATGTGGGGTCCCATCTCTATTTTCAAGTCCATCAATCTCCAATGCTGATGTCCAGTTTCCCTCTCCAGGAGCTATAAATCAGTGAGCTGAAGTCATATCTTCATGTCCAGGATGTTTTCCCACCTTGTGTGAGGCCTGAGCCCCCTCCTTATTTCCTTCTTTTGTCTAAAAAACCTTTTTGCACTCTAAAACTACAGTTTAAAATTCTTTAATACAAAGCAAGCTTCTAAAGTTATAATTAAAGGACACTTATTGCAGAATAGCTTGAGACTTATAATAGATAATTGCAAGCAAAAGATTTATTCAAAAACTTCCTTCCATGCTTTCCTCAGCTGTTTATTAGAACTCATCTTTATAACTGTCCCATGGCTGTGTTCCACCACTATGATTACACAGATTTTCTTCATTTCCCTGACACGACACATAACTTCGTATTTCACACACTTATGGCCTACAAGTTTCTGGGCTATTTATTGTCCTGCATGTTTTCAGTGTTTATACAGATGACTGTTTTCAGTCATGTAAAATTCCTGACCTCAAAATTGCTTGGACACAAGCTCCTTTGGTTCACAATGTGCGGCACTGGAAAAGTATCCCACTTTTTCAAGATGTTGGTTTTAAGTATCCTATTTATAAAAGGTATCAGCCTCTGGTTGGTTTTCTTTTTCCTAGCTCTCTAACTGTACAGTTTTGACTGTTACTGTGTGCTGTTTCATATACTTTCAGTAAGTAGCTTTCATATTTACCCATGTCTTTTTCTGAAGCTCTCTCCTTTCAAGTTGAGCTCTATGAAACTCAGTTGAACACAATTTGTTTAAAGGATATGGTTTAGTTTACATGGTGATATTTGGTCAGAGGTTGGACTTAGTGACCTTGGAGGTCTTTACAAACCTCAATGACTCTATGAAAGGTGTATGACAAAATTTGGAAGATTTATGAAGTGCAAATTTGGGAAAAAATGTATTTTCAGATGAAGGCAGGGCTATATAACAGCACATATGGACAATTGCTATATAATGGGGGCATACAGACCTTGCTGGACAAGTGCTAAAGCTGGCAGCTGCCAGGTGCTCTCTGCCTGCCACCTGCATAAATAGGGTACATTTACTTCCCAGCAGCCATAGGAGAACTAAGATATTAAGAACAGCTAAAAGGATCTTCAGACTTCTCAAACTATGAAAATCTGTGTTTGTTACTGATCTTATTATTTACATAGAATATACTTTAAAATAGAAAATAGCTAAGTATTAAAATTATAGCATATATCTTGCCTTCAAAAGAGTTTGACAGTTGAGACTGAACTCTCAGTATTTTGTTACTGGCTTTTTGTTTCCCTCTCTGCTTTAGTAGCAGAAATAAATGTGTTTAACCTGGAAAAATATTTTGGCTGGTTTTAAACAGTTGTTAGCAAATTCAGAATAATCAGTTTCTTGGGCACTAACCTTAGAATGGGGAACTTTATATAAGTTTGTAGTCAGCTCAAAATTGTCTTCTGTGTAGCAGTCTCCAGCTATAAAAAAAGGAAATACTGATATCTCTCTATGGTGAAAAGATATTGGATTTTTGTGATTAAAAGCTTTATACAAAAATCGAATATTACTAATAATATTTAGTAAATTAGTAAATATATTGGCAACCAGTTAGGTGGTGATAACCAAATGATTTATGAGCAGTGAAAGACATTAAGTTTATTGTCCCATGAAAAACATCTCCCACAGCTTTATCTTTACAGAAATTTCATCTTCTGTCTCTCCAAGGCCACTCAAAATCCCACCACACAGAATGTGCTGTGGTCACTTCAGAGCTGCACAGGAGCTTAAGTTGCTGATCTTTCCAGTAGCACAAACATGGATCTTTCACCTCTACCCAGTCATTGATTTTGTCAGAAGCCCAGGAAATCTAACCACCTTTGAGACATCTACGCCTGTTTCTGTTCAGAGGTTTATTGCTCCATAGGTTCAAAAGGTGTGCCAGGGAGGAGCAGAGGGAAAGGAAATTGAAAGGGACAAGAAGCCTCTTCTGCTTCTCTAAGGACCTAGGCAAAAACCATAGGGTAGTTTTAGTCTGTGCTTGAACTAATCACCAATGGTTCCTGACCCATTCCCTTCTCACTACAGGAAAAAATAACCGCTCTCTAATTCTTCACTCATGGTACTGAAGAGGCTGGCCAGAGCACCAGTTCTTCCACCTGCATGTATTAGAGAGAGTGTGTTTGCTCAGCTGCATTAGAACATGGCTGACTCTGTGGTGATGTCTCTGACAAAGGGCTGGGGACTCGAGGCAGGTTCCTGTGCTACAGAGAGTCTCTTTCAAGTCCCTACAATTACTTGCATGAGTAATGAGTGTGTGTACTAATAAAGGTTGCATGGCTGGCATTAATACCAAATCCAAGAGCTCAAAGTCATGACTTCATTCTAGTATTACAGAATCTGAATGTTGGAACATTTCCACAGTTTACCCTAAGAAACCCCAATTAAGGACAGAATAACAGAATTATCTCTGTTATCAACAAAAAACAAAAATTGCTCCAGTCACTGATTCCTTTTCCATTCACCTCAATACTGAATCCCTGTGTAGCATTTGCCATGTAGCTTTGCTGGAGTAACCAGAGAGACAGGCTCTGGAACTAGAGACAGCCCAGCAGCATGCAAGGGAGCTTAAGTCATAAATATGTATAAGTTCATGTAAAAAATAAACCTCATATTAATATAACCAAAATCTGAGATGGAGAAGATCTGCTGCTGAGTCATGCAGAGCACTCTTTGCCAAATGCTTCAGCTAAGAAATTATTCCACATAAAGTTGAAAGCCTGCAATAAAAGAAACATTTTCAAATTCCACCATCAGAAGCTGTGGAGATACCATGGCCATTCTGATCCCGTTACTCCAGAGACATTAGGAATAGTTGGCAATTCACCTAGGTACTTCCCAGTAAATGTCACAGAAAATGGGTCAAAAGGAACAAGAAAGAGGCTTTGTGGAATTTCACAGCAGAGTAAAATTAAAATATTTTGAATAACAGATTCTTGGGGGTTAATTATCTGTTCACCTTAGCATATGCTAATATACATATGTAGCTTCTCTTTTCCTCCTCTTAGACACAAACTTATTCCTCTCCATCAGTCTAGGCATGTTTGAGATTATTTCAAAAAATTTTAAGCAAAATGGTTTAAATGCCAAATGAAAGAAGTAGGGGAAACAGTGATCATTTGCATGTCAGTGTTAATGGCTATTAAAATTAACCTTAGCAGGACTTTCTTACTTACAGCAGAAACATTAGATGTATTTTCAGTGTATGAAGATTTAATGTTGGAAGATTTTTCTTTATGATTTAACTTTATTAAATTTAATGATAATAAATTAGGGGCATCATTTTGGTCACCCTTCTGCATAACTGCAAAAAATGCGGAAAGTCTGACATGGGTTGGTTTTTTTCAAACACAAATCTAATCAAGTGCAATAACAAGCTTTTGCAGGGGCCATTTTGTTTGGTTGGTTGTTTTTTTAAAAAAAATAGGAAGGTCCATACAGCACTGCTTCACACACTGTCCTCTCTCTGTGAACATTAATGCACTATTTGTTCATAGTCTTGTATATAAGTAGATGGAATAAGATGCAATAATTTATTGAGAGTCAGCAATTCAGTTAAACATTTTTAAGTGGTCAGAATACAGACTAAATTTTAACTACAAAAGCAGGTTTACAGGCTTGCTTAAAACAGTAAATAGGCCCATAGCAGTACACTAATCACATAATGCTTAATGGTATCTGTTATTATAAAGTTAACCTCTCAAAGTCAGCCAGGCTTGTATTTTAATGTTAGAAATCTACTGCATCTAGGAACCAAAATGCGATTTTTGAGGTGTACAGCTAAATGCACACGGCTAAATGCTGGCTGGCCAGCCCTTGATTTTCTTGCAGTACTAGCCAAACCTGTCTATGTAGCAATTGTAGTAATGTTTTATACACGAGGAAGGATTTTGGTTATAAACAAAGGAGGATTTAAAATCTTTTCCAGTTAAGCTTTTTTGGTTTGGTTTTTTTTTGTTTGTTTGTTTTGGAGTTTTTGGGGTTTTGTGGGGGTTTTTTTGTTTTGTTTTTGGGGGGGAGGGATAGTTTGTTTGGGGTTTTGGGGGTTTTTTTGAGCTAAAATGCTGTCATTAAAAATTAAAGAGTAGGACCTTTCACTCACCTTCTTCTGGTATAGAGCAGTTGCAATTTGCAATTTTATAATACTGAACCAAAAAAACCCTAACCATCTAATTTATTAAGGGAAAATAAAATGCATAGACCAAAGTCTAGGGCAAAGAGACACTGGGTATCAGTGAAGGAAAAAGTAAAAAGTGCATTTCCTGTGGCATAATGAAATGCCACATGGTTACACAGTTATAAGGATCAACCCTTCAACAGCTGAGGCTCCTTTCCATTAATGCCAGCTAGATGCATTACTGGGTCAACTAACAATACTGATTGAATCTGGAACAAATACACATGCACCACTGAATTTCTGTATCATCTGAACTAAGAAGAGTGTGGGTTATAGTGTTAAAGCAGTTTTATACTTTCTGTTGACTGCAAGTTGATTGCAGGCAAAACTCTTCCACATCAAATCCATTATAAAGCTGGCCAGAAGACAGTAACTGCTTTAAAACAATGTTAATACATTTTGTTAGGTAGAATAAATATGCACAACACCTGGAATTTTGCTGTTTGTGCTGGTAATTTTTCTGATCTGCAGTTAAGCATTTTGAAGCTCAATTTGCCAAGCTTTGTAATGTAAACCTGGCCTCTATACCTCTCTTTTCTTAGGTGATTGTTAGCTGTAATGATAACAGCAATGCCAATGATATATCTGCTCCAGAAATAAATATTCACTCCTTACTTTCAGCTTGGCACTGAAATGGCTCCCCCAAAACTGGATATATATTGTAAAAGGTTTTAGTATGGGCCATCTCTGCCTCAGAAAGTTTTAAAACCAAAAAAGCAAGAAAAGCATCATATAAAAGATTTTTTTAAGATTTAAGATTACAAACCCAAATATAATCATCCAACCTAAATAAAAAAGTCTCAGTGGTGGTTTAACTACCTGGCTAGAATATGTGTTTCATGCACCAAAATCTTTTGATGAGTTTGCCAGGTGATTTGAATGATAAAGAAATGGAAAATCGAGTGTACTCTTTGAAGTTAGGGCATTTTATTCATATTAGATCTTTTTGATCAAATATAGAGATTTCCCATAGTGAATAATAAAGCCAATTTTTTTTTTTTTTTTGGTAGGCAATTGGACAATTCTGATTTGTATGAAAATCTTACATTTTTAAGCTTATGTAATGTATTCCCAGATTCTGGCAGTATAGTTGCAAAAATATAAGGGTAAAAGGGTTATTTGTCTTTAGGAGGGAGGTGAGGGTCATCTTCTGCTACATCACTTCTCAAGTGCCCAGCAATATTATGTCCACAATCATTTGTACAGGACATCCCATGCCTGGCCCAAGGCAGAAAAAGGAGTGAGGAGACATTCAATATTTCAAGACATTCAAAGAAATGTCCCAATATTGAACATTGGAGTCTTGGCTCTCTTGCACATTGTGGGACCTGACCTCAGTATGGTTTTGAAATCAATATTCCAGTCTACACTAAGGAAAGGGAAAACCCACTGTACATGGTTCATGACTGAGCAAGGCTATTTTGGTTGTCCTGACTTTTGATTCCCATTAAGGTCTGGTGTTCCTGTTAGGTAGAAACACAGCTTGGGGCTCTGTTGACATGGAAAGGTGGATAGCATGTGAGTGTTCCTGTCAGAGAGGAGTATGAGACCATAACCATGGCTGAGTGTGGGAACCAGTGGGAATCCTTCAGATACACAATGCAGTGGCCTGGCTCTGAAGTTTCACAAGGAGACTTGAGACTTAGAAGTACATGGAAAAAGGAAGGGAAAAAATGCATTGAGGGTCACAATCTTATACTTTAAATATTGGGATACTAGATATGGAGTTATCAGTCTCACTGGGGCTTTGCAAAGAATAGGCATAAAAGAGAAAGGGGTTTTATGAAGTGGTGGGCAATTAGTAGCAATAAGCTATTTACTGAAGTGATCCAAGAAGCTTATTTCTTTTTAAGGTTCCTTTGATGTTTAAGTACTGTTTTTATAAATGTAAGAAACAGCACATAATAAAAGGCACTCTTAGATCCAAGCAAAAAATTATGATGAATGAGGTTATTAAACTGAAATATATTTTAAGAGTATTAAAAAGACTTCAAACTGAAGTCGCAGTCAGAAGTTCAAATTGCTGTTTCTCATTAAGGATGTTGGTTTCCTCACAAAGAACAAGTGCTGGCTGCTATAATTATCTCTGCATGGCAAAAGCTGTTACAGATGACTATAGCAGGTCTGTCCACTTTCAGCTGTCAAGGCCCAAGCCATTTCCTACAAAGACAAAACTATGTAAAGGCTTGAATTTTATACAGTTACTATTTGCTTCTCACTGATCTTTTAGGACCCTTTAGACCCCATCCAGAGGATGGCTGGGATTTCAACTCTACAAGATACATTCGTCTGCATCTGTAGGGTCATCACACAAAATGTGAATCCCTGCCAACAGCCCATGATGGCTGGGGAGGTCTCTGGAGCTTCTCAGCTTTTCTCCACACCTATCCCCACAGCAAGGCTCACTCTAAATCTCTGCTCTCACTGAATCCTCCCTTGAAGATGCTAAATGCAGTTTTTCTAGAGCTTTTAGCATGCCTTTCTTCTCAAATATCTTCTTGTCTGTTCTTTCTTTGTGATACCACTGGGAACATTTGCTTCCTCCGCAGTGGTTTCTGTCATTCTCTGAGAGCTGAGCTGACACAGGGACAGATCCCAAAGGCTGTTCCCCCACGGTAGCACGCTTCCAAGTGACCACCAGGGGGTGCACAAGGGGGGGTAAGATTCTGTCTCAAAATCCCATTTCCTTTCCATATACCAAAGGATATTTTTAAGACCTACAGCTGATGGCAATACTTTTCGCAGCAATGACAGCCCAAGAAGCAAAAAGGTACTTATCCTGGGCTAGGCAAAGATGCTGAAAGAAAACTATTATCATATATTATTTTACATCACCTTTGCTCCCAGGTACAGTCAAACATGCTGAAGTCTTGTAATGCATGTGTTTTTAATATCTTTACACAATCAATCACTAGTTGGGTGCCTTTTTACCTCTTTTACCCCTGCCTCCTGAGTGTCTCTTCACAGCAGAGGTTGGTTCCATTTTCCAGAAGCTAAGGAAGGCTGTGGTGGGAAGGCAGAGGACCTGCTGAGCAGCATTGTGCCATGTAGTGTCATGGAGGGGCACGTGAGAAGCTCTCTGCTTGAATGAGAATGAATGAGAAAGGTTATTTAGGGGAAATAATAGAAAAAAAAAGTTGATAACAAACATGCTTCAATCACTCACTACCAGAACTGTCCCTACATGTCTTACTCCTCTTCATCCTCCATGGAGGCCCTGTAGCTGCTTTTGCTTTTGTGAAGGAAACAACAAGTGCCTGATTCAAATAAATAAGCTGGATGTAATAATAGAATACAGCCATATTATATAATAAACATACAATCACAGAAGGATTGATTTAAGAGGGTATAGACTGTCTTTACTATGGCATCCTGCACCAGTTGAAAACTTTACCATTTGGCATTAATAATAATTTCTCACCCTGGTATTTTTTATGCAGTTAATACAAAACTATGTCAATCAGTATATCTGTCTACATTTGAAATAGTTACAGATACATTTTTTCCCACATCACATTGAAAGCATTTTACCTATTCACTTTTCTCTGCCTTTGGCAATTCCAAGTAAACAAGAGAATTTATTTCTTACCTCAGACCCATTCATTCTCTTTCCTGGAAGCTGTCAAGAACCTTCAGATTTACTCTTAATACTTATCATTTCCTTATTCCACTGTTCTGACATAATCCTATGTTCATAAACCAGGCTGAACTACTGTATGCATGGCATGTCCAACATCACCACAGAGCTAAAGGCAAAATGGGGGGTGGGCTTCCTCCAGTCCAGAAGCTATTTTGCCCCATCCTTTGCTGCAAGTCAGTTGCCTACTACAAATCCTTGTCTTCATTGAATTTTCATGTAAAGTTCAGGCCAAATCCATCTGCAAAACACTGATTTCTACAATAATATAAAACAAATCTACCACTTTCCCAAATTATAGCTATACTAGGAAGATGTGAGGAATAAGATGCAGAGGGCTTCTACAATTATCTAAAAATCTACTAAAGTCTTTCTGGGCTTGCAACAGTACACAGGCTGTGAGTCACAACTCCCAAGGCTTCCACTTAACAACTAAAAGGGAGAAATGATCAATAACATTTTTTCTCAGTGAGTGATTAAGACTGCTTTTAACAATGCAGTCATGCATGCTATGTACTAAAAGGGATGATTCATTAGTTACTTGGAAGAGGAGCATCTTCTTTTCTCAGTTCAGAAGCCAGAGGGATGAGCCAGTGCCCCATGAAGAAGGCTGACTAGCATGTAGAAAGAGAGGAAATACTAGCTGCTTTTGTCCCTGTCTCCACATCTGCAGAGCTCTTCTCACTAAAGCAAGAAGGAAACAGGGGAATTTTGTATTCAGAAGTGGCATTGTTTCAGTCATGCTTTGCATAAGTCTGACACCAGAGCTGCTGGCAGCTACTGGCGGCTCCCTCCTCTGCCCTGCAGTCACAGGTGCCTGCCCCCAGCCCAAAGCATGATCTCATGATCTTCATGGCCCCCCTGAGCAGCCCAAACAGCCATAGCACCTGCTCTGAATACCACTTTGTGGCCTTGCTTTGGTACACACATGAGAAATTTGGTCATCTTGATTTTTGTGGCAATTGCCTCTGCTGAAATAAAAAACAACACTTGAATGTAGAACTGGCAAAGAGGACGATGACAATAATGGATTTTTTTTAATTGAACCCTATTGTTGCTGAAAGTAATTTTAAATCAACTCCTCCCTTTCCATTCTCTTAATTTTGCTAATGCTAATCTTCCTTTGAAGATGAGGTCATGCATACAGTAAGGAATACATTGCTCCCAAGCCTTGTCAGGTTTGCGTAGCTCCACGTTGTAAGGCATTCTTTGCAACACCCTGGTGGTGCAACACAGTAGTGTGATGGCATAACCATCTGAAAGGTAATGCTGGGTTGCCTTACCGTCTTTTTCCTGTGAGGAGAAATGATGTTGCCAAAGCCTGTATGCGAACTTTTCCAACAAGTGGAAATTGATGTTGTTTTATTTTAATCACCACAGATGTATAATTTACAGGTAAGTAAAAAACCTTTTTTTTTCCTGATGAGACTGATCAAAATTGTCACATAAAAGACCTTCATTTCTTTGCCCTTTTCTTGGAGTCAGAATATCAGATATAAGCATAACTTGCATGCTTCTTAGTGCAGACTTGTAAAAATCATCTGGACACACTGTACTCAGAAAACTGGCGGCAATTCCAAATTGGTGTGTATGACAGACCTCTGGCACCAGCTTAGAGATGATCAGTATCTGCAGTGCTAGTATACCTAGAGTGTCCTTGCATCCAAACAACAATTACACTATTCCTAAGTACACTTGAATCCTGGATTTTATCAATCCCATCAAAACTCTGCTTCATTCATCCCTGGGCTAAGTCTTTGTCTAAATATTTTTTCCTCTGGTTTTGCTTAGCCTTTCTTTTGACCTAATCCCGGCTACCCTTTTTTGCCTTTCACTGCTCTTCTTCTCTGTCACAGGTTGCCTCCTTGGCAGTCAGCACCAGTTATTGAAGCAAAATCATTCATCTCCCTTACTCATACCTCTTTTTTCATCAAGAGGTCAGGATGGGATGAAAGGAGATGCAGCCTCCACATGCCAGGGCAACCCTGACCCACATGAAGAGATTAGCAGGTCTAAGGGGTGGAGAAGAAATCCCTATCAATACTTCCCTTCCCGAACTTGAGCAATATCCTGCTCTGAACATGGCCTACCCTCAACTCTCCTGTATGCATTAGTATTTATTATCATCTCATTTTGTTATCTGAATCCCTTTTTATTTCACCTTGTCAGGCGCAGAGTATACTTTCCATAGTCTTGGGAGTGGAAAAAGGGTCTCTCTAAGTGCCTGTCTGAGTTCCTGATAAAAAGACCTCAGGGATTTTGGTTATATTATTCATTATGTAAGAGTGCTTAAAGCCTTGGCTACATCAATTCCATGCAATTCAATTCCAAACATACAACTTTAGGAAATATATTATTACTGAAATAAGAAGGGCTTTGGGAAAAGAAAAAAAAGGAGTTGGTTTGGATTTTTTTTCAATTCAAAAAGATGGTATTTTAGTTTAAAGCAAGGATCATTTTTTGTGGTTTTGAAGGTCACAAAAATGTCTCTTGAAAACCAAACAATTGACTTGAAACATGGACAGGGTTCTTTTCACTAAGTAGTGGAATACATTGACTGAAAGAAGCAACATCTATTAGAAAAAAATCTCATCTTCAGTCAATAAGTTTAAATCTCCTGAATCTCCTAAATAAATGCACAACACATATTGGACAACAAATGGAATCATCTTCATTACATAGATATGTATATAACCACTGAAGAGCAATGTATTCTATATAAAACCAGAACATTATCAATTCCATATGTGAGGTGTTAGGTAACTTAAATTATTTTTTCTTTCACCATTATGCTTCAGCTTTCACCAGAAACTTCAAAGACAAATAAAACATTAGTCATTTAACTGTTGATATATAATACTCCCATTTGTCATCTCTGGCAAGGTTCTGCTTTTACATTTAAGTTAAAGCAATTAATTTGTGTCCTAAGAGACATAAGAACCTAAACTTCATTGCAGCAGATCTCTGATAATGCTGAACATAGAGCAAGGTCAGACCTTGGGAAGGAAAACTGAGCACAGTGCTGAATGACTGCTATGATAATTTTTTTTTTTTTTTTTTTTTTTTTTTTTTTTTTTTTTTTTTTTTTGGTAATTCTTGAAATCTTGTGTGCTGCTCTTCTGACACTTCCTTGGAAATAGCTGCATCATTTTAACTAAAATATTTCCTGCCTTTTCCCCTCAGCTACCCACAAGAAACACCCAGGGGCATTTATTTGGCATTGAAAACATCTGAATAATATATTCACATTTCAGAAAGTATGGAAGAATTGAAAACAGTACAACTTAGTGGAAAAAGCTGGGCCTTTTTTTTCTAGGAGCTATTACCCATGCTCTGCATAATGGAAATGTTGCTACTTTTATATCAGTAACTCACTGCCTTGTCACACTGCCACTTTCTATAATGGTTAATATATAACTCACTAATGTGTCATTTTTTCCCTAAAGTGTTACTTCAGGCAGTGCAGGGGAATTCCCTTTGATATCTCTGCAAGAGCAAAGGTACACTGGCAGCTGTAGTTATACAAAAGGGGGACTTCAGCTGCAAGGACAGCTTGGGAACCTCTGTCTCCCATCCCTGCCTTGCCTCTGGCTGCTTCTTCACCCTCATGCTTCTCTGCAAGGGTTTTTGGGTTTGTGCTGTAAATCAGGTCACTGAGCTGATCCAAATTACAAATCGGCTTTTTATTTACAGAGTTGTTCTTGATACAGGTTGCTTTTCTTACCACGATGATGCCAGAAATTGCAGTGCTGGTGCATCTGAGGAGGCAGAGTCCTGGAACAGAGAGGGGAGAAAAGCAGTAGGGGTGGAGGACACCGGGGAGGAAGCATGCCTGAGTTCATGGAGCTGCTGCCTCAGGTGGTGTCTCTTCCATTAACAAGGGCAGGATGCAGTCAGGAATTTGTTGTCATAAACCATTAACAAACATCAAGTTCACACAAAATAATCATGTACTAGTTCTAAAAAAAAGACTAAAATTAAACTGTAAAACTGCTCCATGTGACTGGCAGGAAAAGTCGTTCCCTACATAGATGTTAGAGAACATGTGTGGGCATATGTACTCACATGCACGTGCATAAACACACAAATGCATATTCACACACATTTACACACCAAAAAAAAATCTCTAAATTTAAAAGAAATGCAAAATACGTCTCACTACAGCGTTTTTGACAGTCTTCAAAAGTATGCAGCTCTGATCCCCTGGATGGCTGGTTCGTGAAAGCAACAACCAGGGAAGCCTATAGAGGGAGCAGGCCGCCTTCTTTTCCTCAGCAAGAGGAGCTTACAACCTCAAGTGATGACCCTTTCCTGAAAGGAAAGGTAGAGAAGGAAAATGTCTTAGGGAGCAGAGCCCTAGGCAAGGGCCAGAGCAGTTGCCCTGCAAACAGGGGGAGCAGCACCAGAGCTGCCTCTCAGGGCATGGGCAGGAGAGCTGCAGGTTCACACCTACCATCTTTCTCCTCCCTCTTCTTTATGTTCACACTTTGTGCCCTACAGGGAGTCAGGAATTTCTTAGTGTTTCCCCCAGTGTCTCTGTCCCAGCATTTCAGCAGCTTCTCTGCACATTGCAGGATGGAGATTTGGTTGCCTGGAAGCTGAGCAGAATTTTGTCTTCCAACACCTACAGCTAAAGTAATAGAGCAGTGCCTAGAAGAAAAGGAAAGATACAATCAGAAAAACCTGTCATTTTCCTGTTGAACAAAAAGATAAACTAAAAAAATATTACAGACAACATAAGAGCCTATTCAGAAGACAGAATATAGAGAAATGTCATAGTTAGTTATTGTCAGTAGAGGCTATGTGACTGAACTGAACATTATGTGTATTTATATTCACATGGGCATTCACAAAAATTTTTAAGTCTTTAAGCCATGTATACCTGTATTGAAGGTCCAGAAAGCTGGTAGTTATTTGCATGCCTGTAAAGCCCAGAAGGCCCATCCTAGACAGATTTGTGTTTGCTGGGCATGACACAAATCTGTACCAAAAGCCTCTGCCTTACTGTGTTTATTATAGTCCAGTAAAAGAGAGGATAAGATCTTTTTCTCTTTTTCTAACAGGTAGGGGGCTGTGACAAAAAAGAAAGCTTAACAGAAACTGGGTGTTATTAAACCAACCCAGTTTCTCCTTAGAGACCAAAGGACTAGCAGCTAAAAAACACTTGTTCAGGGCTTCACCAAGTAGTACGTGCATTCTTAAATTAAAAATAACAATCAGAAAAAAAAAAAAACAGAGCATGGCAAACACACATGAATTATTTACAATGTTGCACCTGTTAGTTCTTTGTGTAGAAAGACTGGCCACCAGAGTGTGCATCAGATAACTTACATTTTGGTGAAAGCCTAAGTATGGGTATAAAGTATGCAATATTTATACATTAAAAAATATACTAAGAGCTTTCCCTCCCATGCACTTAGGTCTAATAATACTTTAGTGTGTTTCTCCTGGGGAGCAAGAGCAGGTCTTAGCACTGCAATATAAATAGTTAAGCACAAGCCATGCACAATAAAAGAGAAAAGGAATACTCTATGCCCTTCAATTCCAAGGCAATGCAGCATGAGAAATATAATAAAATCAAATAAAAAGATGCTATTACTTTTCCTCATAATATGGCTCATCATTTGATTTTTAATACAGATTCGCTCCTGCTTTCTTTTTTTGCTTATTTTTTTCCATCATTAGAGAAAGGTCATTTGAGGAATATACTCTGCACAGCAAAATGATTCAGCAACTTTGTGGAAAACAAAACCACAGCTCTCTTTTTGGTGCACTAATGAAACACAACTGGCACTAATTTAATTGAATTGAGCCTAACTAAAAGTAGGCAATGTACCATGTTAGCTAAAGCTCAATGGTCTTAACTCACATTGTTTTTCATGGGTTTTTATACATTATGTGCTGAACATAACCTGCTGCTAAATCAGGCCAATGATAACAAATATATTACTGTACAAGCTGTTGTGTTACCAAGAATGGCTCAGCAAATGCATTTGCTTTTTTATCCAAATTCTAGGTAGCTTCTGTCCATACCAACATGTGAGACCATTGTTTCTGAGTATCTCCCAGGGGCATGTCCACAGAAAGGTTGTCCAGCAGTTCCACAAAGGTAGAGTGACCTGTCATGAGTTTGCCATGTCAACATTTTTCCCATGAGGACACTGAATGCTACTCAGACACATGATATAATTTTACATATTTGGTATTCTTTACCAGGAGTGCTCCAAGTCTGGGAAATTAAACCAGGATCAAAAGGAGGGAGAAAATCACCCAAAGTCACATAGAGAGTAGTCAAAAGAATTTAGGAAGCCTTATGCTTCCAGGGAGTGTTTCCATTGAAAATATCCCAATAAAGACATCTTTATCTATTTATTCTGATAGAAAAGTCCTGTCTCCAGGCAGGCAGGATGTGGTAGCCAGCCATGGCAAGAAGTGAGCGCCTGAGCTGGGGTGTGCTGTATGTCCTGGCTTAGGACACATGCTGCTTTTTCTCCAAGCAACAGTGACAGGAGTGACAGGCAGCATGTGTCCCATGTACCTCCAGGATCATTCATGCCTCGAGCCACAGAAGAGCTGCCCCTGGAGCTCTGCAGCTGACAGTGAGTGCAGCTGGTGAGGAGTAGATCCCACACCCTCTATGAACCTACCTGAAGTTGAGAAGTGCTGCATGAGCATCCACCCTTATTGTTCCTGCCAGAGCTGCATGGGGACATTGGCACCCAGGACCTGTGGGCTTGGCTGACCACAAACCAGCACAGAGCCTCTACTCTTAGAAGCACCAAGCAATACTCCCCAAACATATTGTCATTTGTAAAAGAAAGAGTCATTTTGACAACAAAGTCCTCCAGTGACTAAGTTTCCAGGGTGTTGCTGGCATTAAAGAGCTGGCAGAACTTCTACCATAAATATTTCTGTCAGACCATTGTATATCAACTATAAAAACTTGCTCTGGGCTGATATTTGGAAAACAAGACCCAGCAAGATAATCCTTTTTTAAACACATTATCCTATTTGAGTAATCTACAGGTATGTAAATAAGAAATCTGCAAGTGTAGGCCCCACTGACACCTTTGCTGATTCTTCTTTGCTGATGCTATGATGCTGATGCTATTAGGGAAAGTGAGCACTGGCCATTCCAAAGTTATTGGTCTGGGATTCCCTTTCCCAGATACCCTCAATGGTTCAGATAAAAATGCTGGGGAGATGTAGGGTAGAGCAGACAAGCTGCTGTCAATAAGGAAGCATGGAGAAGAGCTCCCCCAGAAGAAATATCCATCTACTGAGAAGGCACATATGGCAAGATATGGATCACCTTTGCGCACAGGTGAAGAAGAGCCACTGCTGGAAAGTTCCTGAATCCTGCCTAGCCATACATGCCTCCTTCCAGATCTGGAGTAAGCCAGCTTTTCCAGATAAGTGAAAGAAAGATTGCACTTAATTCTATCTCAAAGGAAATTTCTTCTATTGTTTCCAAATTAAAGCAGCTTCTCGGTCATAATGCCATAACACTGCACTGGCCACACAGACCTCTTGTTTTAAAAGGTCTCCTGTGTATTCTAGCACATCTGACGTACACTTTGGTGGAAAACATGCCAACTGGCCCTTCTGAATGGAGATTTCCAGATGTGCACAGAGTATATCCAGGAGAAATAAGTAGTTACATGCACCAGGAATGGAAAATCCAGTACCCAACAAACAGGAGCAACTTTTCATGTATTAATGATAAAGTATTCAGGATTTATAGTTAGAAATACTCTTTTCATTGATTTAATTATTAGAAGTCTGTTACATCTAAGCATTTTAAAAATGCTGAATCTCATTTCCAAATACCCTTAGGGAACAGCAGCCACAACAACAAAATTAGAAACACATTACTGAAGACAAAATTAGAATAACTAAGCTCAACACTATACAGGAAAAATGCAGTGTTAAAATGTATGAGGTAAAATTGTTTTCTAACTATTCCAATGTTAAACATCATTTTGTCCTTGAAATGAGCAAGGGCAGAAATTTGTGACATGCTCTGACAGTATTAAACACAACTGTGGTTTGTGCAAATTATGTACTAGATCAGTATATTTTCTCAGTATAGTTAAGGACAAAGAGTATTAATAAGATATTTTTATTTCATTTTTAATTAACAAGTCTTTTTTTTAAAAAAATTCTTTTAGCCCTTCCTTCCTTTGGGATCTTGATTCCAGGAAGTCCTGAGAAAACAGATAGTTTGTTTTTCAGTACTGCTTACACAGGAAACCTGGAGGGATATCTCAAGTGAAAGAGATTCTTCAGCAAGCATGGAAAAGCCGCTGCTATCACACCTATCACACTGGAGGCAAAAGCAGCAGAAGGTGACAGATATCCACCAATCTGTACTGGGGCAAGCCCTTGGACACTTTGTAGTGAAGCGTTTGTACCAGTGTTTCACAGCACACACACCATGGCCTGGGTTAGAGACAGGCTTCCCTTATCACTCCTGAACAAGTTCTCATCAAACAGACATTCTCACACCACCTGTGCCTAGTGCATGCACATGGTGTGCAGGCTTAGCAATGACAGTTTCTTCTCACAATGCTGTTGAAAAATGTATTCCCTTTCTGTTTTTTCAGGAGCAAAAATAGAAACTGCATATTTCCAAAACCAGAACCGTGTCATAATAGCAAACACAGGACAAGAGAGAAAGGGGGTTGTTTTGGTCTGCAATATCTTCTCACATCAGTAATCTTCCCTTCCTCCCCCTCTTCCAGCCTCAAGTATGTGGCTCTCATAAACTCTTTAAGGCAACATTGCCAAATACCTTCTCCAAATATTCTCACAAAAACGAATCATTCAAATAAAAAAACCACATCAATGAAAATACTCTGTTTAGGGCATTGATTCATATTGGTGAATAGCTCATTTGCTTTTCCTGGGTATTAAAGCTGAGCTCAGTGCTTCTGTTATAGATATTTTTAAATAAAGGTTAAAGAACATGTTTGTCCTGTGTTACATACTTAAAATGTCTGTGGAAACAAACAAGCACCCATGTCTTAGGGCACTACCTATGGTAATATCTGTAGGTCTTGAAACAAGCAGACAGACCAAATGCACACGGGTTTCACAAATCATTTCCCAGCAAAAATCTGCATTTATGAGCTGACTCCTTATCTCCACTTCAATCAAATGAGCTTATTGTTAAAGTTTTACAAAGCAACCCAGCAGCAAGGTGAAAGATGAAGAGATTATTGAATAATAGATAAGAATATTTTTAGTCAGCTCAGATGTATTCATGTATCTGAGAAAGCACCAGGAAAAAAGCCCTCAGAAAGGTAGTGGCTGAACTGCACCAAAAGCAACCTGCCTGTCATGGCCCTGCAAGGGCTGGGATCTTCCTACAAGAGATGGCAAAACAGAACTACTGGGGAGGCACCAGGAAACCCCAGAGAGTCCCAGCCCCAGGCTGGGTAACTCTGTGGGGATGGGGACAAAGGGCTGTGGGGGTGCCAGCCTGGGGCACACAGCTGAGCAGGGTTGTGGGCAGCTGGAGAGTGACTCTGCTGAAGCATCACTGGGGCAGGGACCAACAGGCCCAGGGGGCTGACATGGGATCCTGCGCTGTAGGCAGTGTGGGGTGAGCCCCAGAGGGCTGGGCAAGGGTGGTCAGAAATGGGGGTGCCCTCAGGGCCCTGGGATAGTTACACAGAGATGCAACATCATTACTAGAATAGTTGTCCATATTTCTGGTCCTGCAATTGATTCATTTTTGCTTCTTTTTCACTCCTGGCTTTATAAGCAAACAATCCTGCCCCTAAATTTGCAGCAGCTGGAACTGTAAACCTATTCCCAAGGTCATTCTTCCCATCAGGTTTCCCACAATCTACTTAAATGCAGAGGCAACAAAGCACTTGTAATGATCTGGACAGCACCTTCCCCATGCACAAAAGAAGAAAACTACGAATAGTTTGATTTCAGCACTGTTCTGCTTCTTACCCTGCTTCTTACCCAGTGAGAGTCATTGTTCCATTATTATGGTCTAAAGAGACAAAGAGTTTTAAAAGATCTTTTCACTGCATGAGCAAGCCCTCTCCCCGTTGCCTTTCCCTTTTAATGAAGATCAGAGTGTAGTTGACATCTTTGATCCTGAGAGCCTCTGAAGAAGTGAAGGTATAATGACATTCATTTGAAGCTAGGGAGATACTGACTGAAACAACATCTACTGAAATAAAGTAGCAGTGAATAATGAAGTGTCACTTGGATATTCAGAACTTCATTCATTAAAAAACATTTCTGAAAGGAACTGGTTCATATGTCCCTGGAAACACTAACACAAGACGTGCCAGGCTAAATCAGACTTGGCATTTAGTCTGGAATCAAAGTACTTGAACACAGTCCATCCTCCCACAACACTGACTACAGAGCAGAAACCTCTCTCTTACCTTGTGTAAACTGTGAGACTACATGCAGTAGTGGGCTAAAGAATCTCTTAAAAGGCAGATGTAAACAGGGAATACTTATCTCAGCAGTATTCAAGAAGCATAGTTCCTCACAATGTAAAGGTATGAGAGCTCCCAAAATATTGTACCATGTGAAAAGAACCAAACTTTTGTCATTTGGACCACGGACAGTCATAAACCTGCAGCACCACGGAGCTCATTGCTGCCTAATCTACTTTGATTTTTTGACAGGACATTTTTTCTTAACTCCTTGCTCACTTACCTAGACTGTTGTAGGCAACTGAGTTAACATGTTCAAAATCAGCTTGGATGTGTCTAAGTTATACCTTGGGTCCTCTAGAGAAAGAACAGAGACAAACTGGGAGCTGAAACTCCAGCACTGACATAGCGCAGTACTTTGGACCTCTGTCCAGAAACGCATTTCAGCACACATGTGGCTGTAAGGCTCTGAATAGACTTGGCAACTGCTTTAGCTTAATAATGGTGAAGCATGTTGTGAGCTCCCTTTTGGATTGGAAATTGTCTCTGAAGGGTTTTATAAAATGCAGTAGAGCCTCAGGAAGCACAAAACAACATTTATTCAATTTCTCTGCTCTCGACCTGAATGCACTGGAAGTAGGATATTTTGGCATAAAACTCAGACATATTTAAGCAAATGTCAGAGGCCATCAAAGGTTCAGCAAAGTCAGTTTTGGTGGGTATGGGAGGGCCCTTTCCCAAAGCCACACAAGCCCAAGTGCCAAGTGACAGAAGTTACCATGAACACCAGCAACATGGAACAAGGAGCCACATCATCTTCCTGTGAGGAAAGACTATTGTGCCAATGCAGTATGCAAGGCCCAGAAGAGTACTGCAAGTAGCACAGCTTCATGAGAAAATAGCAGTAAATAAATCTGTGTGCAATGCTCTCCTTCTGGTGACAAACCAGTCCAAAAGAAACACACAACAAGCACCCTCAGGAGAAGAACACCATGCAAGAACCCATCTGTGCACAGACACAAACACAGAGACACCAGCATATTTATCCAAAACAATCTCACATAGCATCTCACTTCAGATCTTTTGGATCACATGGAGGCACAGGGTCATCTACATGCAGATCATTGCTTTTGCTGTTTGGATCCACTGTCCGCATCTTCTGCTTCCCCACTTCCTCAAAGTGAAGTTTCAGACACACCCAAATACTGAAAAGTCTCCCTGCCTGCAGACTGCCACATTTGGAAATGGCTGTGTCAGCTGATACTCACCCCCATAATGGCACCATTTGATATTTGAAGCTGTATTTTCATTTCTGGAGAATAATGCACATGCCTCAACTCCCTTCTCAGAAGTGTCATCCCACTGCTATTCCTTTCTTCTTTAAGCTACAGTTTGGTATTCTTTTAAGTGAACATGATCACCAGTAAAGCAGTCCTCACTTTCTCCCACTCCCACAGTTTCTCCCAGATCATCTGTTGTACTGTGCCATCATAAATATTTGCGTGGCTGCATGGTTAACCAGATCAAGGAGCTGATCCAGATGAAAAACAGCCCCCGGGAAAAAATACTCAATTTTTGCAATATAGTTCCCCACAAAGCCATACAAATGCTTATGCTGCAATTGTAAGGTTTCCATAAGAATTGAGATGACTGCCTGAGAAAAAGAAAGAGGAACAATCTGGTTTTTTAAGCAATTTTTCTGGCCTTAATGTGGTGCCATGGTTTGACATTTGCTTTCACCAGTATTTGCCCACAGAAGGCACATAGGAACTCCTGCTTTGGGGAGTAAACATGCAGAGCTACTGAAAATTCCTTCTGAATGCCCAGGGAAAAGTTCTTTGCACAGAAATATGTAACTCTTGCCAGCATTGGAACCTAAGTCCATAAAGTCCAAAACAGTGTTCTTACACTTGATGAAGAGCATTCTGCTATCAAAGACAAGCTCAAGGATCCTTTGGAGTCAACTGTTAGCACCTCAGAGGCAAATAGCCTATTTTTCTTCCTCTCACTTTCTCTGGATTTAAGGCCTGGTGAGACAGAATACTGCCTCGTTACCTATTCCACAGCCCTGTGGGGTAAACAGGTGAGAAAAGTATGGAAGCACTTTATCAAAAAACCTTTTGAAAACAGCTCAGCTCCCCAATTAACAGTTTCTAGCAAACTAAGCCTAAAACTAGAGATGGAAGGTCCTGCCACCAATTCCAGCAGTTTCACCTTTTTTTGTCATGTTTTCCTTCTTCACAATAAAGTGACAATTCCACTGGTGATATTTCCCAGGATACGTGTGATAATCTTTTGTGAGACACTTAAAAATTGCAGTTAAATTCAAGATTGCTAGGGAATAAAGCTACAGCGAAGGCAAAAATGTTGCCTCCTCCACTAAAGAAAAAAAAAAAAGAGTCAAGTATTACTGTTTTCTCCCCACTGGTTTGTGGTGTGAGATAGTGAGGATACAAAACTAGCTGATGCCATGAGTGGGAGGACTGACTACAAAGAGAGCTCTTATTGTTTCCAGTAACTGTACAATTAACTTAAATTGTGGCTATCTTTTCACCAGTGGGCTTAACGTATTCAGACTAAGGATAGTTTCTAAGTGATCATTACAATTTCCTGGAGAGATTGCAAACCAGTGATCCTCCCTGAAATTGTACACCATTGCTTAGCCTTCACTACCCCAAAACACAAGGGCTGAGTGTTACTCAGCCTAGGGCACTTCCTCCATGCAGTGTCTGTGCCATGGCAAGCCTAGGGACAGAGCTTTGACACAAACAGTGGGCATATTTAGCATGAGGCAGTCAGATCAGGGGAAAACGTGCAGAAAGATAACAGAAAAGGACTGATCTTCATCATATCTATTATTTGGGTAGCTCTGCTAATTTTGATGAAAGCCAAGAGGGACTCAGATATAGAACTGAGAGGTGAGGATTCTTAGACATTGAAGGTGTTTGAACTCTAGGGAGCCCAGACAATGTAAAATCAACTGCTGGGCAGAGACTGCTTAAGTTAGAAGTCTGTTTTTAACACATTGTCATGGGTTGGCACTGGCCAGATGTTAATGCACCCATGAATATATGTTTTTTCTCTAACAACTCTTGTGGGATGTGATCAGGAACAGAGCAGAGCAGGCTTAAAACTTGAAAACAAAAAAAAACTCCACCAAAACTTTATTAATTACATAAGAACAGGGACAGAAATACTCTTAAACACACACAGAAACAGAAATAAAAACTTCTTAGAACATTTCTTTTTCTAGTCTCTACTTCCCCACCCATCACTTTTTACAGACTAACTTTTGGGTTTTAGATCAAACAATTACCACTCAAAAAAAAACTAATCTTCAATTCAGCAAGGGAGAGAGGAGTCTCTCTCGCACCACAGACTGTTCTCCAGAACACACAGGTCTACTCCTTATGTGTTCCCATGTTACTCGTGGCACCGCCCAGAGAGGTCTGCCAGGGTGACACTCTCTTTTTCCTATGTCCAGCGCTCTCACCGCTGTCTCATAGGCTAAAACTACATACAGGGCTTTTTAAGGATGCTGCATGCTGAGCTCTCCCCTTTTTACCCAGGGGCCGAGGTTCCAGGAGCAGGTCTGCCCTGAGGGCAGAGGGCGCCACCTCACCCTCCCCCTCTTTTCTCTGCTCGCTCCACTCTTCAAGTGCCAGTCACTGTAGCAAAAGCAAGGGCAGCTGCATCTACTTAAAAATGCAGTTTATGTTTAAAAGAGACTTAAGTTCAGTCTATGGCTGACATTATGCAAGAGAAGTCTAGCTCTAAAGGCTACTCCTCTCATTTTTTTATCGGGTTCTTTCTAATTATGCTTTATCATCTCAGTCTCAGGCCGCTTCTCTCTCTCCGAAACTACCAGTCATGAGAATCAATGTCTAAGAAAAGTTTCTTTCTGCCAAGCAAGGGTTAACAGTTTCTAGCTCTGGGCAGGGCTGCAGGCTCAGGCACTCCCAGGCTCCACAACTCCCACGTAGCTGGGCACCTTCTCCCGGAGTTTGGGGGGGGGAGGGGGTGAGCACACACAGAAGGCACTTCCACAGTTTTCCACCCCTCCATCCTGGATGGGGCAGCTCAGTTCCAGTCCTGTCCACCCTCTTCTCTTCCCCTTGGGGCTCCGGCTTACCTGAGCCAACCACGTGTTTTCCCCTCCCCCACCCAGCCTCGTAGCTAAGCAAAAGAAAGAGACCTGAAACGTCTTTCTGCTGAAACCGAGATCTAAAAAGAAGCCAAACCCCCTAGACTCCTGCTTTTAACTCTTTGTGTCCTCAGAAGTGTGTCTAAACCTCCGAGTGACCAATCTAAGTGCCAGCAGAAAAGCTAATCACTGATTAGACTGCCTACATCCCCCTAAAAAAAATTCACCTCCCCCGCAACTACGACACATATCCTTGGGAAAGCTGGCAAGAAGAATTGCCTTTGAATTTTTCCACCAACTGCCTGTTCCCCACACATCATTCTGTCTCTACTTCTGGTTGTATTCATGTGGCTTTTGGAACTGTGATGGCCTGAGAATATCACCAAGGCAATATTTCTAAGGGCAGATCTTATTTTTATTAAATTGAAGGGACAGAAACCAGATAGATTTTCAGGCCCATAAACTCATCTCCATGTCGCTGAAAGTCAGTGTGCTTGGAAGTGTGTCACAGCTTCTTCTAGCTATACCTGCCTAGTAAAATATGACATGCCCCTTCAACACCTTGAAGTTGATTTGATGCTCAGCTTTCTCCCTCCCCAGTAAAGCCTCCTCTAACCCTGTCTCCATTCTGACAGCATCCCTTGTCTAGATGCACTGAGTTTTCATACCCTCATTTCCACCTATCTTACCATTCTTCTCACCCTGCCCCATCACTTCTTCAAGGCCTCACTGAGCCAATCCTCTGGATCCCCCACTCTTATTACACTGAAGCTTCTTTGACACACCCCTGTCAGGCAGGAGCAGTCCCACAAAACTTAGTCTTCTGCAAGGCAAAGCCACCAGAGAGGCTGCTACCCAGCCAGAGCCACTCTCTCTGCCAGGCACTGCCTGATAACTGGATGATGGTGCTGTTCTGCTGACTACACTGCTGCAGCCATCAGGAGTATAAATAACCCTCAGAAACTGAGTTCCCCTCAGTTTTGATCATTTCAGAGATAGGGTTCAATCCCTGGCACACAGTGGCAGGGACAAAGCCAGCAGGATGAAGTGGGAATGGGAAAGAAAGGCTGAGTATAGGGTGAAGGACGAAAGTGGTGAGGTAGAGAAATTCTTAGGGTGCCTCTGCCCTGCTGAGGACACCAGGGGGTCAGAAAGGAGCATTCACAGTAGCAAGGAAGCAGCCTGTGTACAACAGGCATTATTTTTCCCTGCAGCTCATAATAACACAGTGTTTTGTGAGCTTTGTCCACAGTTGCTGTGCAGAAAATACAGGAGCATTTTGCAATACTTTTAATGTTGTTGTGTCATAATGTGCTTCAGTCCTGCACGAAGTTAAAAAGGACAAGAAGAGGTTAAAACCCAACTGAGTGAGGGGGAAAAAAAGGCAAAGGAAAGAAAATTGCCCCATACTTGCCTCAATGGGCCAAGAACTGAAAGGGCAGCCCACTGCAGACTTGCACAGGTTGGCAGCACAGCGAGGACCCATCTGACAATGTGCTTCTGCAACTGAAGACTGAAGGAAGTCTCTTGAAATGAGGGGGAGGCAGGGCAGGAGAAAGAAGAACTTCTAGCAATTCACTGCAGAACACGGAACCTCCCCATAGCCAAGCTTGGCTAAGGGCAGAGTGGAAGAGCAGGAATACCTCAGATAGGATGAAAAGAGAAAAATAATGTCCCAGGTTTCTGTCTAGCACAGACTGATAGACATTTGAGCTGCCGATGAATCAACATGAATCAGCCCTATTACACTCCAGACCACAACCATGATGTAAATCGAGGTGATGCAGCAGCTGACTCAGAGGCACCTTGCACATCCTGGGGGAGGCACAGAGCGGGGGCAGCAAGCTGTCAGCCATACCCAAATAAACTCACAAAGCCTGGGCAACAGGCCTAAGGTATTTTGCCCTCTCCAGTTCAGACAACCAAAGAACAATATATTATCATGCCAACATGTAATGTGCAATAGCTCCCTGTCTTCCTTTAAAAGAGCAAATCCTCCTTCAGGATTACTTTATCTCACCACTGACATCACTGACACCTGGAGGTGCTCTGACTACAGCCTGGCTCACCCTACTCAGAGGAGACGGGCTGGTCAGTACATATGATCTTCTCTTACCATGGACATCTGGCAGCAGAGCCACATGAGGCAGCAAGCCACACAGAAAAATAATACAGAACACATTATATTTACACTTTAGCATTAGGTGTCCTGTTTTACTTTCATGCATACTCAAAAAAATTTTATGGGGTGTTTTTAATTGATATTGTGCAGACTGTTGAAAAAGCACAGTACATCACTTTGAGCCCTGGACAAAGTGCTCCTTTTTTAGCCTTGGATCTGTTTATGGTCTTTTTGAATATCATCTCATTGGAAAACAGTAGGGATTGAGAGAGTTGGATTACCATGGGGACACACCAGATGCATGGGAACCATGGAATTCAGCACTTTCTTTGATATCTGCATTATTGCAGCTGTAATGGGTCTGCCTTCTCTTTCCCTCCCTCCACATTTTGCACATGAGGCCAGGCACCTGGAAAGGAAAAGGGCTCTCAGCAAGAGCTTCAAGGCAAGGCAGAAGGGAACAGGTTTATGTTCAACATCACCATACAGCCGACTATCGCTCTACTGAGGCCCTGAGCCTGAGAGATGATATCAGAGCTTTCAAGGATAGTCCCACACCACAGAAGGCACTGCCTGCTTTGTCATTGGCTGTGTAAGAACAGGCACAGGCATCACAGAAAACCTGACAGTGGTGCAGGTACAGGGTTATCTGCTGTTTGTACCCAGACACCACCCTTTTAGCTTTCACAACATTTACAACTAACAAATCGTAACAAATCCAAATACAACAGCCTACATACTGCTATGTTTGCAATTCTTACTTATGATAAGGCAGAAAAGAATAAAGAAAAGTTCCAATAGTGTTCTTCTTAATAAATAAAAATTACATGGATGTGATCTGGCTTTTACTATGTTGAGCATTCCAAATGTTCAGAGGGCCTCTATCTCTGTTGAACAGTTTTGATCTTAGCCTGGTATTTGTGCTGAATGAAATGTGTGCAAATGCCTGACAGAGCCAAAGGATGCCTGAAGCAGGACTTTATTTGAATCATAGAACCACAAAATAATTAAGGTTGGAAAGGACCTCTGGAGCTCACCTAGTCCAATACCCTGCTCCAAGTAGATCTACTGCCAACACCATGTCTGGTCACTTGATTAGCTTTGCCTCTGCTTTCACAGCACTTTCCTGGGACTGAGGCTTTGGCTGCAGTGATGCATTTTCCAGCTGAAGCCATTCCTACTCCACCTCCAATGCTGCTTCTCACAGTGTCCTCCCAGCACAAACATTTGTGTAGTCTCCTAAGGAAGTGAATCAGCTGAAATACAATCTGTACCACCAATAATTATTTTTTCTATCCAGAACAGTTCCCCAGTCCAACATATTCTGTAGATATACTCACAACCATGGTGGAGGAAGAGCCAGACAAGGACAAGCAGCCAAGGGGATGAAGGGAAAGAAGGAAGAAGGAGCAATGAACATGCCTGCATGTGGCAGAGCTGCAGATTGATGAATTCTGTCTTAATACCAACCCTCAGATAAGGAAGATTCAATTCCTGTTCAAGCCCCTTCACCAGTAAAATGTCCTTTTCAGGGATGGAGCAGGGTGATTAAGTATTGCTTACTGAATATTTTCATACCACTGAACTGCTGATATACTTCCTATCAAATGTATAGGAACCAAGTGAGTCTGTACATGTGTCAGAAAGAAGAAACAAGCAGAAAGTTGACCTGAAGAGAAGTATAAAAGAAATAAAATTTTCCAATAGAAATAGCCAGACTAGCTGAACTACAGAATCTAGGATGCCTCTACCCAGCATTTCATGGAAAGTCATTCCCTTCAGAATTAGATCAAGCCTGAACAAAGCTGGAATGACCTAACCTACCTTCACTCCAGCTTTCCCATCTTCACAGTATTTCCGTATTTGCCAAAAGGACTCAGAATGTTATTTAAAATAACTGACCTGAAGATCAATCACTGACCAAAATAATCTGAGGAAATTCCAAAGGAGGACTGGATTGCTGAAAATTCAGGCAATTGATTCTCTTGATCCTCATTAGTGCTATTGCCAACCTACCAAAAAAAAAAAAAAGAAAAAAGAAAAAAGGAAAAAAAAATTTAAAAAAAAAATGGCCTGATTAATTCCATCTAGCAGCAAGTATTTAATGCAGACATCTGAGTCAGAAACCAGATCACACTAGTCCCTCTGTGTAATCCATGACAAGTAGAAAGCACCTCCTGAAGATAATTCACTGCAACATCTAACTTACCATTTCTGTATAAGCTCATCAGAGGTGGAAACTGCCCTGCAAGCAATACTCAAACACTCACGCTCATCATTGACCAGTGAGAGGCTCGATGCACTGTCCTGTCACTTTCTATTTCAACCTTTGTCTCCAATTTCTGCTGGGCAGAGTTCAAAATACTATTTGAAAGCCAAATACAGATTAAACTAAAACTTCAGTTGCCAAAGAATAACTTACTAAAATCAATCCAAAACTGAAGCTTGAAATAATATTTTAAACAACATCATGACACTGATTTGTCTAGAGGCAAAGATAATACTCCTACCCAGAGTAGAATATTTCTATATAGATTCAGCAGAAGCTGAAGTCTCCAACTAGTCCTGACTCTCATCATTACCCTAACTTTAACATTAAATGTATCCTTATAAACACTTCCAGTGCTACGAAAGGTGGAAGTAGCAATAAGCTCCCAGCTCCTGTCAAAAATCCTAACTCAATTCCCCACATGTACCACAGAACAGAAGGTACCAAAAAGCCACCTTAAGAGCAAGGAGTGGCTTTAACTAGAACCCTGTACCAAACCTTTAGCCCCGTCTGCAGCTCTGTCACTGATTACAGGTTCAAACTGAAGAGCCACAGCCCACAGATCAAAGATACCTGAGTACACAACAGACAATGGTACACAGTGCACACACCCTGACACAAACTGAACGGCACTGACAGTACTGCTCACAATTAATAGCAAGTGCAGAGCTGCATTCCTTCTTAAATAGAATACGGTATTTAAAACCAAGATATTCCCTTCATAAAGTGTTAAGAATAACTTAACTCTCCAGGATTGATTCTAAGGACAAGACCTGTATAACCAAGGAAAGGGAAAATGTCCTAATTCCAATTCCTGCTACATCCCACCCCACAAATTACTGCCTTATTCAGAAAGCCAAACTCACCCTGCTAATTATAAATTATTCTCCTCCAATTAGGTAATGGAAATAATAACAAATGACTTAAGTAACTAATCACAGCTAAATAGCACAGCTTGTATTGTGGATACCAAGTATTCCATACCACAAAAATACTCCCAGAATATGAACAAGGAAAGGGCAATCTGTCTGCATGAACTCCACAACTGGAAGAGATTACTGACCAAAATGTAAATAATTAAAAATTGTTTTGGACTAATCTGAAATGCAGTTAATATATCATTCAGAAGCATTACACTCCAGTGTGTTACTTCATTTTAAAGAAATTATATGGGCTGTTTTCTGCCTTTGTGCCATGCTACTAAAAGATTTTACAAGTGGGTAGTTAAAGTGAGCTCTGCAAGATCAGTGAGTAGAATATTTGTCTCACCACTGTAAATGCGTGCAAGGGGAAAGACCAGACTGAAAGCTGACTACACTGCTTTAAAACATGTCTCTGAGTGTCATGTACAGTCTGCACAGTGACTTTTAAGTGCCACATGATTATTATGTAGAAGCAGGCTGATCTTTGGTGTATATCAGCTTGAAGCTTTCAAACAGCATAATATCTTTTAATGCTATTACTCCAGAATACAAAGAAAAATTTAATAAAAACTCTAATTAGGAGCACTCCTGGATATGAATATGCTCAACAAGGTTTTGCAATTTGAAATCCAAGTACTAGCATATTTATCTTAGAAATTAGAAAATTCTGGCAGCTAACTCGTGAGACTACAGCAGGGCAGCAACAAATGAAGGCAACTTTCATTCTTCCCCCTGTCTAGCAGATTACTTGTAATAGCTCATGGATGAAAGGACAGGACAAAGATACCAAAACTCTGCCTTTGCAGCACAGTATTAAAACACTCTTGTGTGCTCATAAGCAGAACTACAGTTACCATGTAAGAGCAGGAATTAAGAGAGAGGATGAAATATTATTTGCCCCTTCTGGTAAGGAGGAATGGCCAGTTTCAGACATTCACCTCTAGTCACTCACCTGACTTCAGTTTCTTGCCATGTTAAACGACCCACTGATTGTGCCTTCTCCTGTAAAATGGCAATAGCAGAACATCATTACTTCACAGGCAGAGCAGAAGGAAGCCTGGAGACAGAGAGGTGTTGAGATGATATGAGTATAGCCAAATGTGTAATGGAGAGGATTTGCTCGCTTAAAGCAATGGCTGGTTGCTTTAAGATGCAATGTTCCTGCTCCACCACTTTCTTTCTCTCCCTTCCTTGCCTGTTTCCCTTTTCCTAAACACACAGCTTCAACTCCTTTCTTATGTAACTTATGATGCTCTATCTGTACAATAAAGCAAATTCAACTTATTAAGCAGCAAAAACCTTATGCTTTGCTTTTGTTTTGGAATTATTTTATGATTTAGTCCTGCCAAGTTGAATCAGGTCAACTGTACAGTTAGATGAGTTCTAGAGACAGTGAAGAGGAGCTGGAACTATGCAGCCTGACGAGAGAGGAGCAGAGCATGGGAGAGCAGCAAGATCTTCCCTCTTTAGCATCAGGAATTCACGAGACTGGGGGCTACAGCACGTAACTGCCTTGACTGCTGGACACCTCAGGGGCACAGGCACAGAGAAAAGGAGCAGATCTTCCTCGCTAGAAGTGGCGATCAAAGCCTCAGCCAGCACAGGCACCAGAGCTCCAAGAGACTGACAAAGAGCTCACAAACATACAATAGAGCTGGAGCTTGATATAATTCTTTTAAAGCAGACTGAAACTGTAGCACACAAAAAATATAGGACAGACATTTACTGTCAGCTAAGAAGGATACACTCTTTCTCTTACCAGAGAAGTTATTAAGTCTTGGTTCCAATTGACTGCACAGTGCTACCCACCAGATCTGATAGTGTTACTCAGTTTGTTTGCAAATAATATCATCTTCCTAATCTATTTGGCTTTCATAACACGCTTCAAGGACAGCCTGTGCATTTAAATAAGGGTGTACCAAGTGGCCATCCTCTGCAAGAGAAAGCTTTGGATTTGTCCAGTAGAACTTAGTAAAGACATTATTGGTTGACTCAATGCCTTTGCATCCAGTGAGGCTCAACAGAGCATCCAGTGCCACATTAAGAATTGTTGTTAGTTTTGGAATAATGTTCCAGAAAATTATAACCACTGTGTTAGCAGAGTAACATCACATATTGCTCTTCCATCTTACCCCTGGGAAAGCTAAGGCTGTCTCCCTTTGATGCACAGAGGCCTTCTCAATCTGGAGCATACCAGACACCTTGCTGGGGGACTCAAGAATATTTTCCTGACTACCACTGAGTCCATCCATAGGAGGATGTGATATATACCTACAACACATCCATCACTTCCCTGAGTCCTGGATGAGACCTGGGTGAACGCAGTTAACAGCATGCCCAGAAACACGCAGAAACAGCAAGAACCAGCACGAGGCTGTTGGCACCACCCCTGCCCACCTTCCACTTGCTGGCCCGCATGACTAAGCCTTCATTTAAAGCAGGATCCCTTAGGAGCCACCCTCAGCACACATTTGGAGCACAGCCTGTACTCATGACTCTGGCTCTGTGGCCAGGTGTCCTAATTCCTCTGCTGCCAGGCCCCTATGGACTAACACAAATTACATTATTAATGCCTGGCTATAGCTGTTGGAAGCTGTGAACCAGGTTTATTAAGCAGATAAATGCACCACCTTGGAGAAGAATGTATACTTTACCTTTCACACTACCTTCCCTGCAGTATTTATGCCTGTGATGGTGAATTACACTGCATGAAGATGGCAATCAGATCATAAAACCTGTATATATTCTAACACAGTGTGATTAACAGAGAAAGGAAATTGCAATTGCTCACACCTGCTATATACATTTTTCCAGATGCTCAGAAAGACTGGTGATTACGTTTTGTTTTCTTGCTTTCAAAAGATAAATAAGAATATCGTCTGTCAATCTTCAAGAGTAGATCAACCAGCTTTCTATTCTGAGGTGAATTCCAAAGTAGCAGTATTCAAAGGGCAGAGAGCACACCTAGCAATATGTGCTGCAAAACTCCCAGTACACTAGAAGTGCAATAAATAAATGATCATAACAATAAAGCTGTCTTGCATGTAAATAACATTTCACCTTGATGTTTAAATTTAGTAAGCAATATTTCCCACTGCACATCAGTTTTGATGCACCTATGATAAGGCCAAATCTGGAAGTGTTGTTCAGATGATCTTAAAATCATGGTGCAAGGAATGGGACATAAACACTAGGTAAGGACAATTTAGGAAATTGAAAGAAATAAAAGTATACTGCTGGAAAATTAAAACAACACAAAGTAAGTGTCTTCATGACAGTTCACAGAAGAGTCAAGGTAATCTATTAACTGTTTAAAAAATTATATAGAAAGGATAATTGGCATCACCAAATTATAGGCATTTCACAAGCACGATTCTCACCATATCCAGCAGAAAGGTAGAAGTTCCTTCACTGGCTGATCATGACTCTCTTAACTCGGTGGATTTTGGTTGCCTTGTCCAGGGTCTCACTCTCTGCTACCTACAGAGAAAGTTTAGGCAGCCTGGTTGGCTGATATTGTGGCTGAGGCTGGGCTGCCTCAGACACCATGAATGCTTGCCCTAAGCATCTAATGTAGGCAAAAAATGTCTTTTCTTCCCTATCTGACACTGCATTAATCTCACAGTCTTTATTCATACATTATTTCCCCAAATAAAAGGTTTTGAAATTAATTTAGCTGGTTTTGTCTGGGTTTTTTCTTGTTTGTTTTGTGAAGATCTATGTAGTTTAAACATATCCAGTGGAAAAAACAGTCTAGTAATATGAAAAGCAGGATGAAATATATCCATAAAAGGTAGTTACATTTTCCCCTGACATAGTAGTCTACAGGATCCTAAGTGGTCACTGCTTCCCAGTAGGCAGCTTAAGAAACTCCAGACACTTTCTAGAAAAAAGAAGACAAAATCTGAATTTTTTTCTGTTTTAATAGCTAGCTAATTTCCAGAAATGTGTTTAACTCATTGCTTTTCAGAAACCTTTCATTTGGTTATAGCTCTTGTAACTGAAATTCCATTTTCTGCCTTCTTCCAAAGGTTTGGTTGTTTTACCTGGCACATTGAAAAGCCCTGATGGAGATAGGACAAGGTAGTCTCATAGTGTTGAAGCTGGAGTGTCCTAGGCTGCCTGGGGTGAGCACACAGCTCTTACTGTGTCTCCCAGACCATCACACACATTACTATCTAAAATGTGCATTCCTCTAATCTTTGGAAATGTATGGAGCCAAATGCACAGAATAACGTTCAGGTTTGTAGATTAAACTATACACACAGGTAAAGAAACAAAATGTGCTGCCACCAAATAAATGCAGCCAACGGAGAAAGAGAAGGAAACTGGAGAGGTCAAGAGGACCAGAGTGGACAGCACACTGCACAGAAGCAGTAACAATGCCATCTCTCTCCTTCCCCGCCTGCTTTACAGCTGGCTTAGGTTACTCTTTTACTTACATAGACTCACTTTCTAGAGTTCTGTACTCCTGCTTGTTGCTGGGAATACCAAAAACCAGCAAAACAAAGCAGATGCTCAGGTAATGGCCTAAGCAGGTAAACATGAAGGTCAAAGCTTTCTATGCTCCTTAGAGCAAGGACAAATGGCAATACAGGACTGACCAGAAACACAAGCCCTGATATTTCCTTCTGAGCACTGGGCAGTTTGACTCATCTGTAGCTCAATCTGGCCCAAACCAGCTATATTTTCTGGATGTCACCTTCTGCCAAATGTCACCTAAACCTGTACAGCATTATCTCTGTCCCTTTTACACTTCATGTCCACTCCCTTATCAGTCACACACTCTTCACTTATAACAACGTGGTTTAAAAAAACATTTCTTCTTATCTGGTATTTTCCTACTCTGTGCCGTTCTTATTCCACTAATACTTGCTCCAAGGAAAAATATTCAGCAGAAAATATAGTGTGTGTCCAGCAGAAGCTGTTGCGTAGTGTTCTCTGCTAAAGACAGAACTGCAGCTAAGACTGTGATTCCTGAACTCAGGTAACTAAAACAAGAGTTTCCATCACCAGCTTATCATCATTATTGCAAGAAACACTAATTTCTTGTTTAGTTTTTCAAGCAATACCAGTTTGATTGTTTGGTTTTGCATACAAATGCAGCCAATGTAGATGATCCAAAGTTTTAATCCATTCTCTAGGATGTTCTTCTTCCTCTTCCAAGACATCCTACTTTTGTCTTTTCACACTGTTCCAATTAGAAATGCTTTTTCTTAATTCTGTATTTTCTATATTGCATCTAGATTAAAATAAAAAAAAATTGAAAAAAAATAGCCCTGTAAGCCTGAAAACCTACACTGGCACCAAACTGAACTAGAAAGCTTTTAAAATGCTTCTAAATTTTCTTTCAAGACAGAAGCAAGATTACAATGTTTTCCTTGGCACACATTTTTCTCTTTGAAATACAGAGATTATTCTTAATATGTTCTTGTTTTCCTTGTATTTTATTTTAACAAGATGTGTCCTTTGGGAATGCATCATGAGTCCCTTTTCATGGGTTGGTTCTGTCATCTAACTGTGGCATCTCTCCAATGCCAAGTATGCAATGTATATTTTTGTTAAATGTTATTTAAGTGAGGTTCAGAAATTTTCTCAGACCTACGCAAGTGTCACAGATTTTGACACCAGATGTGATATCTAGTGGTAACACCAGAACAAAAAAAAAAAAGCAGTTTTTGCAGGAAATCCAGGTAAACAAGTGTTGGAGCTGTTGAAATTACATGAAAACCTTGAAACAGACTCACTGAATACAATCATTAACTTCTCAGTTACAAGTTGTTCAGAAATGTCACAAGTCCCAACACCCTGTTCTAACAGAATGCTGCAAAAAGCAGTTTCAAAAACTTGACTGACAGGAGATGAAGGAATGTGGACACATGGATGGAAGTAGAAAAATGTGTTGCTAAAGATGGGTGCATTTGATCACGAAAGAGTAACAATGTGACTTTAACAATGCAACTTAAAAAATCTGTCCCCTAAATTCTATGGTATCGTGATTTCTAAGCTGGTATCAAGATCCTTTGAAGGGCCAGACTGTTAGCCTTACAGTGACTGGGCTGCCTGTACTGAACACATATCACAGATGATGAGCAGTCCATGCAATCCATTGGTCAAATACAACTGTAATGACAGCTTCAAGGCTTTCCAAAGCTTAAATGGGTTCAGGGATACTGGCCAAAAGGAGAAACAAAGAGCTATATAGGCTGTTTGGAACAAATCATTACATTAGTCCTCATGGATCCTTTCAGTTGTGGATACAGTTTCAACACTAAAATTTTTCTAATGTCTAGAAAAATTTCAAAATAAAATTAGTCTGCACTAGCGGAAAATTAAAACCTTGTCAGGGATACTTCAGGACGCTCAGTGAATGTGACAGGCAAACCATTCATCCAGTTTGCTGGCAGCTTATGTTTAAATCTATTACTGACACTCTTCTATTTTTCCACAGTTCTTGAGGATCTCCCGAACAAAAAAGACCTGAAAAAACAACCAAAAAGTTACTTCACAAATGGTTATGCTCTCCACTTGTAGTTTCAAACAATTCAGTTTCTCTTTTCTTCTCTTACTGCTTGATGCAAATGCAGCACAGAGTACTCTAATGCAAAACTCTATTCTCAGTTTCCCTTTGATACAGCTTTCTGGACATTCACAGCATATGTAAATCATGTGAGTTTGCTTGCTTGTCAGTTCCAAGTTTAGACTATCTTAGAATTCTGAAATATTTATTAGAGAATTGTATCATCCTATTACATCCCTCCCAAGCTTAGTCTTCATTTTCCTTTTTTTCCCCCTTCTTCCCCTAATAAACTAAAATTAATATTTATTTTTGCTATTCATGAGGAGGATGAATTCCAGAGTTATATGATATAGCAGGTAAACAGAAAACTATCCCTCTCTTGTGCAAGCCACACATACATTATGCTAAATTTGGTGTGGAGAAAGCAAACCTTGCAAGTTCTTGGCAACCTAATTCCATCACTGCTTGCAGATGAAATGAGATGAGTGGTGGTGGTAGGAAGGCTGAGAAGAAGAGGGGGTTTAAAATTACATACACTTGGTAATTCATTGCAGAAATTAAGCCTAATAGATACAGCTGCTTCATGGCTGAAGATGCTTCACATGGCCAGCACTGCCCTTTTGACAGCAGGTGGGGTTTTGGATAAACAGCATCAGGAAGCAGCTAGGAAAAGACAAAAGAAACACTCTTGGAAAAACTATGCTGGAATTTGATCAGCATGTTTTCTAGACAGATCAGCTCCTAAGAGAAACACAGATTATTTCAGTTCAAAAGCAGTATCCAACTGGGAAAAAATCCCAAAGATTAAAAACTACACAGCAGTAATGCTTGGTCAAAAGGGCTTGGTCAAAACTATAATACTTGTGTGATACACATCAGCCACTGCTCCAGTTTTAGCACCTGAATTTGAAGACACAGTGTTAGACTTCAGCCTGAAAAGGAATGAAAGAAAGGAAAGGAGGGCTATCCCACAGAAATTCTGCTTCCAATGTGAGCTCCTCCTGGGAGCACTCTAACCTGGGTCCTGCCATCCCTCTCACCACTGCATGTTGCAAAGAGTCAGCAGTGCAAGTGTGCAAGGGCCAGATTCAGCTGCTGTGAGAACCACTCCTGGATGGGTGCAGCTCTAAGACCTGTTTTAATCTGCAGGGTTACTTCCAGTGCATCCCTGTTCGTAAGGGATACACAAGTTTGGGACCCCAGACACTTCTTTGAAAGGCTGCCTGCAGAGAGAGACAGGATGCAGAAAAGCAGACAGTAGTTTCATTGTGCAGGTGCAGCACGATTATCCATGTCTGAAGAAAAGCTCTGCAGAAAACAGGGCTCTCTCAGACCAGTTTCAGATTTCTGGATGAGTTTCTACTGGAATTATCCCCAGCACAAAGCTCACTATCTTCTGCTCTGAATGCGAGCCACATACGCATACAGAACCATGTACAGATAATATAACTATTTTAAAAGAGGCTAAAAATAAAGAGAGCACAGAAGTCCTCTTTAGAATGAATGGGAGAGAGAAAACCATATCTAGCAGATGACAATTCTACCAGTTAATGCACTTCTGGAAGACATTCAACCCTGTGATGTGCAGCATGTAAGAACCAAAACAAAACTTACATAACATTGCATTACATTGACATAGTTTTCTAGGTAGAGGCACTGGCTGGAATTCATATAAACATATCCATGGAAAAATAATATCTCATCCACATGTACAAGATTTACCAAATAAGAAGAAGTATCACAGCACTCGGCAATTATCATAACATGCACTTCATAAAGTGTAGCTATGAAAAACAATATCCAGTGTTTCCTAACAGGAAATAGCTAATATGGCTAAAAGTGGGTTTTGTTCAATTGTCTCCTGCCTTGCAAGGAAACAATCTTGTTCCATGGATACTACACAACACACCCCACACAAGTCTAGGCTTGGTAGCACTCCATATTTTGATTTTGATGCAGCACTAGGACATATTTCACATTGTCCTAATTCTTACTTTGCTCCATGTAAAGCTATTTCGGAAGCATTTAAATCTCAACCTCCCAAACAGAAATTTTAATTAACATTTCAGCTATGAAGAATATTTTTAAAAGAGTCATGGTGCAGCTCTTATCCTGCTAAGCAAAAATTCAAAACATTGAAACTGCATATTAAACATTACAAAATGGAAAGTGAGGGTCACCAGCAGCATCAGCTGTAAGCATGTGTAAGTATTGTTTGTTTTGATAGGTAAGAACTAAGCAAAACCTAACCATGAAATTTGTCAGCAAACTTGTATGGTTGCACAACACCTTGGAAAAAGACATAAATAAACCCAGCCTTTGCTGAGAATTTGGAAGTATTGCTTCCATTATATTTCAGGGTCTGTATACTTTTAAAAAAGAGTTCTGAATCAGATTTTAGTGACATCAACATAAACCCTTGATAAAGAGTTGAGCAAAGCATTCTTCTCTTTTCATATTTTTCCTCATGTGGTGAAACAAAAGGCATGAAATTATTCCAGACAGCTTGATCCAAACAGATAAAAGGAAGGAACTGAAGGAGTGCCTGACATTACAATAGATTCAATGTAAAATAAATTTTATTTCCCCAGCCTTTTATTGCTCCTATTCAATCCAGATACCTATGCTTTTTCTGGCCCTTTTGCTACCACAGCAATCTGCTCAAAGGATTCTCTCAAGCAGTGTCTATACTGTAGGAACCAGCTGTGGTTTGTAAATCTCAGAAGTTGGCATGTCTTGTCTTGACCTGGGGTTTATCAAGACCCAGGGCCACTTGTTGGCATCCAGCTTACAAGGAAGGAAAAGTGCACAAACTGCTTTCTCTTCCTTTTTCATCCTGCTGTAAGAAAAGAATGCAGGCAGACAGAGTGGGAGGGCATCACAATGTGGTCCAGTAGGTGCTCCCATTTAGACCTTGTAAGAAACCATACAAGTAAATAAATAACAAAATTAATCCTTATTAGTGGTGCTTAGCCATGATTTTGCACATCTTTAAAGGACTAATCACTCCACAAAGTTACAGGCAAAAACCAACTAAATTTCTGTCTGCCTGACTTTTTGATGAGGGCACATAGTGATAGGACAAGAGGCAATGGCTTTAAACTGAAGGAGGGTATGTTTAGACTGGATAGTAAGAAATCCTTTAATGTGAGGGTGGTGAGGCACTGGAACAGGTTGCACAGAGAAGTTGTAGATGCTCATTCCTGGAAGTGTTCTAGGCCAGGCTGGATGGGGCTCTGAGCAACCCAGTCTAATGGAAGGTATCCCTGCCCACGACAGTGGGGTTGGAACTAGATGACCTATCCCTTCCAACACAAAGTATTTTATGATCCTGACATCTTTATTAGCAATTAAATAATTCCTAAGTTGCAAAATTACTGAAAAAAAACCCCAAAAAAATACTCACAAATCCAGTTATGTGAAATGAGGTAGCAGAAATAACAACTTCAACAACTGCAACATCAGGCTGAGCAACTATCAGAAACTATGGCCTAGTGGTGGCTCTTAGAGAACAGCTTTAGTGTCTGGACCAGCAACAAGACTGCACCAGGAGGAATCATGAGGAACACAGACACATTGATTTTGGAAATCACCAAGACTTATCACAGCAAAGTATGATTAGAACTGCATGACCATAAGTGAAATTTTCATAAGTATTTAGGCAATTACATTCTATCTAATTTTTAAAATTGGTTAGGTCACAACCAAAGATACTATCCTTATTTCAAAACATGAAAGAGGAAGTGGTAAGTGGGCCACCAAGCACCTTTGCACTTTGTCAAATCAGGAGCACATTCCACAGAAAAGGAGTGTGCGTGCTTCACTTTCAGAGAAATGTTTTGATGCATCTTAAGCTGTAAAAGAAGAAATGTAAGTTCTTTATATATGTTTGAAGTAGGAAAAAAAGATCAGAACTCCCTAAACATACTGGACGATCTGTCCAAAGCTCTGCAAAAATTGAATATTTTAGGAATAGAAGGCCCTTCGCTTCAAAATGGCACTTAATTTATTTCAATGAAACCACTACAACTTACTGTGGGAGGAAAAGAATACAAAACCTTTACAGTTGGAGATGCCTGAGATGCCTGAGATGAAAAGTTCCCAAGAAAATCCAAAAAGGGCTGGCAAAGCCAGCTCCTCAAATTTGCTAATGTAATGCTAGCAGCACTTCTATTATTACATAATGGATTTTACAGGTATTCAGCCATTATTTTTTCAAGAAGAATCAGAACTATTTACTGTCTTAAGAAAGTTCCAGATGTGGAAGAATGTTAATTAAACAAGTTTTCAGCCCTATAGCTCTGATTTTAGTCATGACTGACTAATTATCCAGCTGTAGCAGTTGTAAGCCAACTGTTATCTTACAGAAAGTTATTAAAACCATTTTAAAAATATCTCCATTTGCTCAGCCAATCTAAACATCAGATTTTTTTTCCAGAATCATAGAAGTTGATTTAAATTATTTTCCTGGAACTGAAAATCAATGCTATGTGCAAGCAGGGTATTAAACATGGTTTAACGTCAGAGCAAAAATTACACCACAACCAGCAAAAGGCCCTTGTAATACTGCAGCCAAGCCAATTGTGTACTGTACCTTTCCAAGATCTCCACTGTTTAGAACCTTTTCAGATTTGGAAGACATTCCTGTTTGACATATTTCAAAAACAGTGTTATAATGCATAGCTCTTCACTATGATTAAATTTTTCCTTTTTTAATGAAATGGAAGATAGAAACTTCTGCTCTAAATTGTGTGTTTTCTCTAGTTATAAGAATAACTCCATCATTTTTGAGGCAGCTAAAGACCCCCAAATGTCACCAGTGCCCCTTAACCTGGTGGATTCCCATCCCACATAGTCCTCCCTAACTTCTTTTCTTGTTCTGCTCTGAATATGAATATTTTCAAAGTAACTTATACATGGTTTATATTCAAGAGAAACTTGGTGATTTTCTGCCATGAAGAACATTAACTACAAAATTAAATGTAGCATCTGAATGTAACTGTCATTATGATATACCATTGTTTTCCTTTTCCCTTCCCCTCCCCTTCCCTTTCCTCTCTCCTCTGCTCTCCTCTTCCCAAACCACTCCTAATCACACTGTTTCTTTACCTTACTACTGTGATGAGCTGTGAAACTCTTAAAAGAGTGACTGTCACACAGCACATCCACACAAATTTTTGTCATGCTCTCTACTCCATCCAGATGCAATGCAGCCTATTTGTGCTGCACCTGGAAGTGGGCTGGGATTAGGTCAGTTGGTCAGAGCACAGTGCTAATAAATGCCATGGCTATGGGTTCAACCCCTGTATGGGCCATTTATTTAAGAGCTGGACTTGAGGATCCATGTGCATCCCTTCCAACCCAGAATATTCAGTGACATTGAAGTGAATGAACAATGGTTAATGACAATTGACACAAAACTGTATCTGTCTTTATTGTTCATGCTGGTCAGGCTGATAATACTGCTTTGATTACAGGACTATACTAAAACCAATGAAGTTACACTAAATTACTACCTGTTGCCACACCCTAAAACTTGCATAATTAAGGTTTATGAGCTGCTACACATAGCATCTTTGAGTTCTGAAGCCTCTTCTCACTAAAAACCTGCAGAACCTTCTCACAGATTCGATACTCAGAAAGTAGAGGCAGATGGGAAGAACTGAGTAAATGTACTTGGCAGGATTCATGAACTAATAGATCCAAAGACACAAAACTGTAAATTAGTTTTCTTCTTTTTATATTAGAGTTGTAGATTTCAGTTCAATACTTCATGGATAGGCAGTCCAATTCTTCGTGGGTAGACTTCTTCCACCTGCCCAATATTTAGGGAAAATATTTATTATCATTCAAAAATAACAGCTGATTTCCTTGTCATAATTTCAGGGATAGATAGCAGCTTCTCTGAACAGGACAGAACCACCAAACATGTTTTTTGGTGGGTTTTATTAATCTCAAATCATAGTTATTACTTATCCTGATACCACTTTTATTCACACACTGACTCTGCTTCTTGCTTACTGTAAATCTCTGGTCCTTCTTTTGTCTGTGTACTTACTGATTCTGCTGGCTCTGACACTTTGGCTCTCTGTCCTGCTCCACCTTCTCCCCCTGGGTTTCCTTCCGCTCCTCCCTCTAATGGTTGCTCTCCCTAAATTCCATTCATTAGAGAGGTCAGGAACAGCATCACAGCCACATGGAAAAGTGTTTCCTCTACTTCCCATTTTAAGATAATCTCTGTTCCAGATGTTTACAAGCACTACCTCGTTGTGAATTGCTAGTGTGCCTTTGCTCTAAAATAGGCAACAGAGTGTAAGCGAATTAAACTGCAACAGAGAAAAACAGCAGAAATTGCCATGTTGGTTGTTACAGCTGCTTGCCACACCTATAATTAGCATGGTCTGACAATTCCCATTCAACAATGTTTTTTTTTTAGTTCTGAATACTTTGCCAGATCTCCATCCCCATAGCTGAAATTTTCCATCTGGGCATCTGCTTTGAGGCAGTATCAGTCATAATGGAGCAACAATGTGTAAAAATGCACCCAAAGAAAAGTCAGCTTTGTCCATATTTTGCTCATGTTAACAAATGAAGGTAAACTTTTCCTTTGGGAGCTTTTATATTCCCATATTTAGAGACAGACATTTGAAGCTTAGCAGCGAATAGCCTGGCATGAGAAAACTTTTTCTCACATACATGGGAGGAGAGAAGACGTGGAGGAGGGTGGCCTGGTACAGGTATCTTGAGGATTGAGTTTTGGAGGAGTAAAAAAAGGTCAGAGTGAAGAGGAAAAATCTGCCTACACAAGGCAGAGAGATCGAATCCCTCTGAGATGTGCTCCCCTTCAGAGGAGGCATCTCACAATTCTGCTGTAGCAAACATTACACAGGCAAACAAACTCCCTTCACCTTGGGGAAGGCACACAGGAAGGATGAGTCCAAGTCCAGTTAAACTAAAGGCTTCAGATGGCTCACACAGGGTATTCATATAATTGCCATCTTGTGCAGCTGCTTCTTGGTATTTAAAAATCTCATAAAGTAGGCCTTGTACTGTGAAACATTTTCTATTCCCCTTTAAAGCCCTGTGAAGTGGCACACAACAAACCTATCAGAGAAAAAAAAAAACCAGCTGAGACTGCAGAAAAGAACAAGGAAATCATGCAGTTGTTTGCATCACCCTATGTTCACTTCTCTTGCAATACAATATATTAGCTTTACAATATAGTTTTCCAGGAGTTTTCAGTATGTATACTGCAGGAATACATCCCATTGGTTTGCAAAGACCCTGTACCTCATCCAATGCACACCAGATCTCACACAGAGATGCCTTCCAGAAATCAGTATTGGCTCTTCAGGCTTGCTTCTTTTTCTGCACAAGTTGTAAAGCATGTGGTAAAGTAGATTTATGTCTTCCAGAACAGAAAGGATTGTTCCACAGCTGAACACTTCCAAGAATAAATGGATTCTATATTTGTCTCTGCCATAGACTTCCACAAAAGGTACTTCATAGACCTGCGTTCTTTCAGAGATAAGTACAGCTCCTTAGTACATGTAAAGAGTGAAGTGCCTGTGCTTAATAAATCCCTTGACTATGCTTGTTTTTCAGCCTGTCTGCTGTCTTGCCCCCAAATATCTCAACTGGAATCTCTGCTACTCAGAACACTGGCAAGCTAGAAGACTCAGAACAGGAGATGGCTGAACTGACATGTCCTAACTACCAAAAATGTGGGAAGCAGTCAGTCTGCAAATCCTTCAACCCCACAGTTAGAACGACCAGCTACACTGAGATTCAGATACTTCTGAAGAAAACATTTAAAGACAGGAGAATACGGAATGCATTTTTCACTTTTATCTACTTAACTGCAAAGTCTTAAGTAGAGACAAAATACCCTTTGAATTTCCTGCAGCTGAAACCATTCTTATTTGCTCCTTTTGGTAAACTTGGACAGCCACTGCACGTGAAGCATCCTGTAGGTAAACCACACTTTTTCTGTCTTTGTTAGGGTCCTAGGTGCACCAAGATTCCTTACTGGTGTTGATGAAACTCACCTGGGTCCTCTCCCACCACCCTGCCCAGGGTCTAGGACTCCATTTCAACTCAGTTCAGAGTCATCAGTCCCTGAGCCAGAGATGTCACAGGAGTGCCAGCCTCTAGCCCAGCCTCTTGCCTGGACTTCAAATCCACACTGCAGCCTTGCCTCCAACCCTGTCTCTGGCCTCATCTCCTTTTGTTGCCAGACAGATACCGGGGATAAATCTTGGGTCTGGGTCATTACTCCTCCAGTCTGGAGCTGCTGATGGGGCCCGTTACCTGTACTCAGCTATGCCCATCATAGGTCTCATTGGAAAGTACCCCATTTGTTAGGGCACAGTCTGAACTGGGGTGACTGTCAGCCCTTAGGTCCCTGTCCCACAAAGCAGAATGTGCTAAGGAGTACTAGACAGCCTACACTTGGGTTCACAGACCCAGTCTCCAGCTAGGAAATAAGTCAAGCTGTGATAAGAGATCCTTCTCCAGAACACCAGGTTAGACAAGCACTGCTCAAGTCCTGCCTCTCCTGGACACAGGGCATATGCCCAATTAAATTCCTGCTTTCTGTTTTTTCTGTTTTATAACTACTGTTCACTTACAAGAGTCAGTGCTGACACTAAATCTATGAGAGCCGATGTTCCTCACTCATCTCCCACGCACCTCCCCTTTTTGAAGGGTACAAAGTATCATTAAAGCACCTTTTACAAAAAGCTTTGGCAGTGCATCAGATGCCCCCAACCCCAAGCACCTTTTCCTTTCAGAACCTGTATCTGAGTTGGACACTGACACCTATAAAAAACACTCTCTTGAGTGTCAGTGAGCCTTCAGCAAGGCTATAAAATAAGGGCACTGACAAACACGTGCCAAACACAATGTACGTCACTTTGTGCATCTACAAAAAATATTCCTCATGATATAACCAGGGCAGAAATCCTATAGGATTCCTCAGCCTCTTTTGCGTCAGCCTCCTATCAGAGTTGGCATTCAGTATTGGCTTTCCACCTTTTTCCATCCGTCAGCTTTGACAAAGAGAATTTCATCTGCCTCTTTGCCAGTTTTAACACCAGAGTCAAGATGCTGAGTGGCCACAATGAGTGCAAGCCCTGTGATGCAGTTTGAAGTAAGTAGAGACAATGTTTTCCTGGAAAAACGTATCCAAAACAAATGTAAGCCCGCTGAACCTAAACCAGGAGTCTACAATAGGACTGGTGATAGGAAAAAGGCCTGATAATTAGGTCGCAGGATGCTCACCCCAGCTCTGCCACTAACATGCTGTATGACCTTGAGCTATTTCTCTCTCTGCTCACCTCTGTCCTTGGCTATTCCAGTTTGAAAGTTAATGCCTTCCCCACATACCTCATTTGACCAATCCTATTACCATTCCCAGCACATTTTACATGGTGCAGTCACCTCCAGTGAGATGGCACATTCCTGTATGGTGAGTCCACACCAGGAAAATATGCCTAGCTTGGTGGTGCTGGCTGGCTGCTGGAAAGGAAGGTGTGCATTCTTGGCAGTAGCAGCAGTGGTTTCTGACTCTGTGCTGGCCCATGGGTGAGTGCAGGAGGAGGTGTATGGGTGTCTGACAACCGCCAGAACATCTGCTTCCCATCCTCCCACAGATAAAGATAGCAGGCTGGATTTTGTTGTGTGTACCACATAGCTACAGCACTGCTAGAAGGCTCCAGCTGGGGACACCTGCTGTGGCTGACTGAGCCAGTGCAAGCCCAAAAAACAGGTTACTGCTGTGAAGGAAGCCCAGTCCATCCCTGCAAGGCCTCACTGGACTTGTGAGACAAGGGCAAACTCACCTGGCACCAGACCAGGAATGAAGGCATCCCCTGGCTCTGCAGGGTAATATCCGGTGTTCAGCTGTGATACCCTGAAAAAGACAATGCTTGGGAAGATGCAGCAAGTGTGGGGGGAGCAGGGAAATGCCCAAGGGCAGCCTCCAGTAACCTCAGCAATGGAGCAGTGTGAGCAGAGGTGCTGCTAGGGACAGTAGGCAGGAAGTAACAGAACTAATCAGCACATTTGACTAACGACCTTGATTGCTAAATACATTTCCAAAAAGCCCATGGGAAGCTCTTAGAAATAACATTCTTACTGAAGATGGTACCTATTTCTATGTCTCTTCTGACTGCAAAGAATGTTTCATTTTATTTGTATTCTTAATACTGAATGAGCAAATAAGGAGTCATGAAGAGGAACAACAGAAATCTGCCTCTGCAGAGACATTTATTACCCATACCACTTCTGCACTAGTTTCATCACTGGGGAAAGAGACAAATTATTAGGTTGCCACTTGCAGGTCCCAAGACCTTTCCTCTAGTGAAACTAATAATGTTAGTGAGAGCATATGACATACAGTGACATGTCTCTGGCCATCATTACGTCAGGAGTTCAGGGTACAGTGACAGGATAAAGATAAGTAAAGAAAACAGTTCTATTCTGAGATTTTAGTCTATGTGGTATAAAATTAACTATTTTATAGCAACTGGTTTTGTTTTCATTAAAAACAAAATGGGCAAGTAATTATAGTACACTCTTCCAGTGTATTATTCTGCTTTATCTCAAAATTTCTCCATCCTAAAGTAGATACTTTAAATATTTCAACATTTGCAGCTTCTCTTATCTCCTGTTTTGATTAGAGCCATTAATAATAGCATTAAAGAGTTGAAAAGAGAAGACAAACTGGGAATTCAACCACTAATCCCAAAATAGAAAAGGAAAAGATGTTACTCTTGTTTCCTGACACGAAAGGTCCCAGGAGGAAAGACAGCAGACTGAAAAAACGAGAAAAGCCTCTTCTTTCTGTGACATTTTTCAGATTTTTTTCCATTTTTTCAGACCAAAATATTGTCAAAATCAAATCCTTCTTCCCAACACTTTTGCATTAAAATAGCATTTTCTAGTGGAACAGTTCTGTCAAGATGTCATGACCAACTCTATTCAGCAACTTCTGTTGCCATGGAGATCTTATCATGGTTACAAATACAGCATTAGAAATAATATTTTCTCAGCCAAGCTGTTCCTTGCTTATCCAGCAAAAGAGCTGCTCAAATCCTTGCTCCCAAAAGCATTCACCTGCAAGGAGGGAGGGGTAGGACAACCTGAAGTGGAGATTGCAACACTTCTCAGGAAAGTTGATACATTTTGAGATATACCTAGCCTACTTAAAACAGTTATTCCTGGTTCTATTTTTTTAATTATCTTCCTTCCTAGATAAACATATCTGGGAATCTCTAGGCTCTGAGTAAATGTTTGATAATGTTTTCCTCTAAAGGTAACAAGCCAAATTCTCCATGCCTACATCTGACTTTTAAGCTACACCTTCTTCTTTTTCCCCTGGAAAGAAAATAAATCAATCCTTTCTTTTATGGTTTCAGTTTATATTGCCTCTATCTCTGTCTATTTTTAGGGATCAGGGAATGGTAGGCAGCAGATAGCTGTTGATACCCAGCAGTGCTGAGTGAGAACCAGGCTCCAAGGATAGAAATTAAACTGTGTTTGTTATTAGTGCTTCCAGTTTGAACCTTCAAAGTATAGATCACACCCATCTAGACAACGATAATTTAAGTTTCTCAGACAATGACGTTCTTGCCTGTGTTTGTACATTCAGGTAACAGTCACTGGCTACATCACCCCTGACCTGATAACACCAATGAAGTAGGGTGCTTAAAGCAGTGTTCCTTATATCCCTTAGAGGAGTTACTCTGGGACATGTCTGTAATATGAGACAGACTCACATTCTGCTTTCATTCATTAATAAGAGGGCTGCCTTTTTGAATCCAGACATCCCTCATTCTGTGTCTTTACTGACAGCATAGTTCTCATGAAGCTCCCTGATTACCAGCTCCAAAACCAGAACCTCTCCACCTATCAGAGAAATGTCCGCAGTATTCCTTGCCCTAAATGCACCCAATGACACTTTTTCTGGTCTACAAACCTTCAACAATATGGCAAACCCTCTTCTAAGGCAACAGGAAACAGACCCAGAAGTATCACGGCCATGGGACATCAGGCACTCATCCAGTATAAATTCACTCTGCTGGTTCAAATGCAATAAGGCAATTTTGTTGGATTAATTTTGACCTGGCAGATTTTATGCCAGATCTAGCAGTGACGAACTTTGCAGAGCCCCTCTGAAGTGTGGCTAAACACACAAAGCCAATATCCACACCAGAATGTGTTCAGCAGAAATGGGCTCATGTGCCCACCCATCATCTGGCTCAGGTTTGTTATCCTGTGTGATCCAGGAAGGGATATGTTGGGCAGGAACACTCATGGTACCAAGGCTGGGGGGAATTCACAATCCATACAGAAGTGAAAGATTCTCCCCGGATGGTGGGATTACGATTGGGTCTCCTGTTTAAGCCAGAATCACCTTTGGTTTGCTCTCCTCATAAGGGTGCAGGAAAGGGCCCACAGTCCTGCAATGCAAGCTAACTGGTTGTACCTTGAGAGTTTGGCACCAGTCCTCTGAAGTAGGGCAGTTTCCTCATCCTAATGAGAGATGGACTGGAACACGCCTTGGTGACAGTATCTGAACTCTTCAGAGCAGAACATTTACAATGATTAACAGAGTCTATCATTCTACTTGCAAAACTATTGATGATAGGTTTATCACTCCTCAAATATGTCTCTAGGTTTGAGAATTTTTAGCCACTTGTGGTTTTACAACTTTCTCAACCTTTGGCCATGCTATGCTTAAGCAATTCAATAAAAATGACTGTTTCAGCAACACCTGAAGATAGGAACTAGGGAATAACCAGTGAGCTTTCAGTACCTTAGCGGTCAATAGTGGTATAAAAAAACTTCAATCTGCTCACAGGGTGAATCTAGAATGCTCTCAGAGTCGCCTTATTGAAAAAAAGATGGTTAAAGAGTAATAGTGCATGATGTCTTTTATGTAAGCCCAAGGAGGAAGCAAGGAAGCAAGTAATGGGCTACGCCCTTGCTGGGGAAGATGGGAAATTTAAGACCACAGTAACCAATTTTCAGCAAAAAGTCCCATCCTAGGGTTCCAACTTCATCTCCCATTGAAGGCCAAGCAGGTCCTTCACAACTTCATTGTGAATCCCCACACCTGCATCATCACTCCTGAAACCCTGCTGTGAACTCCAAAAAAGAGCCAGTTGGAGTTAAAGACAAAGCAAAGGCTAATTTTGACAATGGATTAGTTCCTTGATCTGGCTCATGACTTCTGCATTGGTTGACTGAGGGGTTAGTTCCTTGCAGTGCAGGGAAAGGAACGAGTACATGGAGGCAAGGAGAAGGAAGCAGAAACCCTGTTATCTGTCACTGCCACAAAATACCTCATACTGTGGAACCACAGCCTAAGGTCCCAGTCTCTAGGAAGTCTAAGCTCTTGAAAAGAAGTCTAACCAACAACTAAGAAAATAAATCGGGCTGCCTTGTGCTGATAGGTTTGAATGTGGCACTCACAATTGCACACTGTTGTGTATGACTGGCTGGTAAAGAATCCTTCCATTTATAATGATTTGGATAACTGTCTTTTGACTAAGACCCTTCCTTTGTAAAACAAACAAAAAACCAAAACCTCTCTCTTTTTTATGTTACAAATACTTACAATGACATGGGAAATGCCAAGGAAAATGCTATGAGAAATTAACAGATATTTCAGAGGAGTTTGGACACAAGGGAAAAGTGGACCATAAAAATCCCAAAGTTTGTTTCAAGAAGCAACAAAAACTTATAAAGCACCTAGTGGTTTTAGGAAACCAGCAAAGTGATTGACATGCTCTTCAATCTCATCTAGGAAATTCTTCTATCACCTAAATCAAATAAAAACAAATAGGTATAACTCTTGTTATGTCTAACTCTTGTTATGTTATGTAACTCTTGTCTTGTTATGTATAACTCTTCCTTAAGTCACCAGACTACTGGGCAGTAGTTTACACCATTCAATAAAGTTGCCCAAAGCTTTCAATTCAGCTGTATGACTACTATAAAAAAGCATTGTGAACTGCTGTAACATTGTAACTGCTGGACTCAACAGATGATAACCTCTGATGTGGCAGTTTCTATCCCCAACTTAGGTCATGTTGCTTAGGTCAAGGAAAAGAGAAGATTTTTACCAGCAGATCTCTACCACATCTTTACTGAAGAAATAAATCAACCTTCAGTTTTATGCATCTGTACTCAAAAAGGGAGCCAATAAAATCCAGGAAATAAATCTTCAGTGTTTCCCAATAAAAGCTATCTTGTTCAGATCTTTTTGTCAGGTTTTGTAGGCAATTTAAAAATAATCAGTGAGATGAAAGTGTAAAAGAGAGAGCTTAGCCTTTTATATGCCCTGAGCATTAAACTCTTTGAACATTCCGTCTTGACCTCGATTCTGGAGTAGCCTCATCAGTATAGTTTATCAGTCTTTAATTCAACTTGTCAATATTATCAGAAATTCTCTTCTATATTTTGTCACTTACTACATGTTCAGAGAAAGGACAAACCTGGCACAGTTATAATAAACCAGTTCTGGGATGTGAGTTGCATTCATACCTGTGCTGACAATTGCTCTGCTGTCCTGCAATCTCTCCTGTCACTTGTCCTTACCCTGCTTCTGAGATCTGGAAATTCTTGTGTCCACACAAGAGTTCAGACCCTTCAGATGGAGGACTGTGTCATGTGGGCAGCTTAGTGTAAAAGGTATGAACAGTCCTTGAACTGAGGATGAGGAAGAGACTTCCCAGCAGGGAGTCGTCCCCAATCATCCACAGCCAATCCATGCTCTAACTTTTAGGCAACACTGGTCATCTACCCTTACTTGAGGGCACACTTTAGCACCTGAAAAGAGGATAGATTCTCATTTAGCCTAGGCATACTCCCACAGCCAAGGATAAACCAAGAAAAAGAAGTGGGGTTCAGACCTGCTGTGTAATTCGGCACTTCATGTATGATATTTTATGTAGCTGCAGACTGCTTTTTATCTTACTGAGACACCTCATTTTCCATGGGTTGCCATGGAGCTACAGGGTCCAACAGCGGGTTGTGAATTCCACCTGGGGAGCCAGGATCCTGCAAGGCAAAATCCACTTTGACAATGCTCAAGTTCCTGGCAGATTTAACCATTGGTACCTTACCAGTGACAGAAATAAATAACTTTTACTTTCATCTGGCAGAGCTGCAGTACTTAAATCCACAACTTATTTTTCTGTTAATTGTGTCAGGTAGTTTTTTTGCTAACAACTACTCCCTTTGCCCCCTCTGGGCCAGATTTGTCATTTGTCCCCGCTTGATACCAATGCATTTGCAAGTCATATTCTTCACGGTCATAAACTTCCTTAATAATTAAGTTAACAGCATGAAATTCCAACCTGTAGGACTGACAAAACCGGACTTCAAAAAACTACTGTCTTTTTTTTTTCCATGAGGAAAAGGTGTTATAGACATCATGCCATGTGGAGCTGTTTTCTGTTTCAGTTTGTTCATATTTTCATTCAGTGTTGTGATTTTTTGACAAAATAAATAATTATAAAGAAAAAAAATGTCATTCAAAACAAGCTCTGAAGTATTTTGGTTAAGAATATGAATTTTTCCTATGTCTTACCTTCTACTGCTAGATAAAAATAAAATCAAGCTATGCAGACCAAAAATAAATAATATTGCATAGAAACTACTATGTTGTTGTACATCTGAAAAATAGAGAAAATATTTTAAGGTGTAACTCTAGAGATGCATCAGAAAAATATTTATTGTGTTTTATCTCTTTTATTCTAGAAGACTCAGCAATAAGGAAGCCAAGCATGCTTGGAATACAAGCCTGTGTCAAGCTCTACACCTGCATATGATAAAGACAGCCACATGAAAGGATAAGGGCATCAACTAGCTGATGATAGAGACTTAAGCCTTCTAAATCACATGGCAAAGTTAAATTAGAACTATCTGCCACCTCCATCAGATGGTGATGGAGGCAGGAACACAATGCTCTGGATACTAATTAGTGGCATCATGGAGCCAGTATCTCATGTTCTAGTGTGTCAAATTCCAGCAGTGCCAGTGAGATCAGAGCAGAAGTCACAGCAAGGTCACTGTGATCTGTCAGCAGGACAGCTTCAGCCAAGTACTGCATCCTAATCCCTGTCTGCTGAGAAGCTAGTGGAGGAGAGATGCCTGCAGTTAAAATATGCCTGCAGCAATATCCTCCAAGGGCATTGGGCTGGAAGCAGAGTAGCACTGTACAAGATCATAAAATGCAGCCAATTTTCACTTAAACCAGCACTTTTTGTTTTGATACATGAAATCTGCTCACAGAAACACCAAGGACAGCAGCAGCATGGCAGGGACACATTTCAATACAATCACCTTCCAATCACGCACTTCTTCCCCCACTTCCAGATTGGAGGAGGTAGCTCTGTATGGAAGGTTGACTTTGCCTGTACTCATCCCTTTGGTAGCTCACCATGAAGAGTCAATAAGTTTACAGTATAGTAGCGACACAAATTATTTGTTCTCCCAGCACCAATTGTCAGGCAGAGAAATAATGTACTGGGAGAGCACACATATATTGTGCTGTGCAGTGCATGAGGCACAATGCAAAACCCTTCTCTTAGCTTTTTTATCAGTGACAGAGGTAATTAATCAGAGTTATCCCCACGTGGTAGCCTACCCTTCCACAGTATGGTCACATTCTCAAATGTTAACACATCTGTCATGCTTCACACCTGCCCATGCTGCACATAGCTCCAGCTAGCCATGCAGCTGCCACAGCAAAGATGGTAAGGAATGATTTTTTTCTAATACACTCGGAGTGGCTGGAAAGTGGGACAAAGTCATATCCTTGGGCTGTGGCATGGGGCACTGGGGTTGCTGCTTTGTATCTAGATACAGTACTAATAGGTGTGATACAAAAATAAAGTCTCCTTTTTTTTTTCCTTGTGCACTGAAAACCCTTGAGGTTAAAAACATAGCTGTCTAAGTTGGTCAAAGTATGTGCAAATATAACAGAGAGAAGGATCCACTCCTAGGGATTAGAAGACACATTAGACCCATCTTTGTTCTTTTTGAGGTCCACCAGCTCCTGTTGTTTACTCGTTCTGCCATTAATCTTCTGTCTGCCAAGAATTATTCTTAGAGGGACTTATCCTTAGAGAAGCAATTTGGTGTTAAAATTAACTTCTGATTATTCAAAACAGTTGTTGGAGTAAAGGAGGTGGGGAGTCAATTAGTAGAAGACATAGCAGCAGTAGCTATGCTGTGCCCTTCTCAGACTTCTGCAAGCTTCCATTCAGGTAAGGTTTCACTTTGCAGCTGGCCAGATCTAAGAGCCAGATATTGCAGCTACAAGGAGTGGGCTGCCTCCTCCACCATTCCTTTCTAAGCATTCTTGTTCTGTCTCTTGCGTGGCTTGGCAGCTTGAGCTGCTCTGGCTCACTAAATCTTCAGAAGAATATTTACTTGCTTGTGTTGAATGAGGGGGTTTGTGTGTTCAGTGAGATGAACTGGCCGACCAAGGGCAAGAGGACTGCCAAGAAAGAAAAGGGGAGAATTGTGCAGCTGATGACAGGAGGAAGAGTAGAAAGAGGGGAAGAGAGGGAGAAATGAAAGAAACTGGCTTTTACATGTGATGGTGACCTCTAGGTCTGCTGTACTGTACTATGATTCTGACCCTTACATACTAAAATCAAAGGAAAAAAAAGCAATTTAAAACATGTGAGGTTCCATTTGTACCACTGAAATCTTTCTCTACCTTGAACTGAAGGAGCTAAGTGCCAGGGCAGAGACTGCAAACTGCAGAGGGACACAAGAGATGCTCTTCTTACAGCAGAATCACTGTCTGGATGTCTAAGCAAGTGAAAAATTCTGTCTTGTTCCTCTCCAGAAAGAAATTAAGTCAGCTAGGCAATAGCCTGATATGTGTGGACCTACAGGCTGTGCAAATAGGCAAGTGATTTAAACAGGTAGGGAAGCATGCAGGCATCTGGCAATTTAGATTTGATCAAGAGGTGGACACAGTGCTTTAAGTCTGTATATAAATCCTTCCTATTTTGAAAAGACCAACTAATTCACCCGCTGTGAAGTGCTAGATTTCCTAATTTTTTTTCCATTTGCAAGCTATTTTGAAGCATGAAGCAAAAGGGACCCCAGAAATTAGTTGAGAGAATTAGCATATACAATCCCAGCAGAGCCACTCTACTGAGAGCTGTAACTGTGGTCACATGGAAAATCAACCCAACAATAAAATCCTACTTGCCTTCCTTGCCACCTCATAACTGAACCAAACAGTCTGAGCAGTGTGATCAGGATGAAGGGAGAAGAAAACAGAAGAACCACTGGCAAATGAGCAATAATGCAGTTTCCAAACAGAACACTGAAGGTGAACTTTCGATATCATACAATCATAAAATATACTGAGCTAGGAGAGACTTACAAAGATCACTGAAGTCCAGCTCCTGGCCCGGTACAGGATATCCCCAAGAGGTGCCTGAGAGCGTTGTCTAAACACTTCATGAACTCAGGTTGGTTCACTTCATGAACTCACTTACCTGGGTAGCCTTTTCCATGTCCTGTCCAGCCACCCTCTGGGTGAAGAACCTTTTTCTAATATCCAAACTAAACCTCCCCTGACTCAGCTTTATGCTGTTTCCTCAACTCCTGTCACTGGTCATGAGAGTGAAGAGATCAGTGTCTGCCCCTCCTCTTCCCCTTGTGAGGACGTTGCAGACTGTGATGAGGTCTCCCCTCAGTCTCCTCCAGGCTGAACAGACCAAGTGACCTCAGCTGCTCCTCAAACAGCTTCCCCTTAAGGCTCTTCACCATCTTTGTAGCCCTCCTTTGAACACTCTCCAATAGTTGAATATCTGTTTTATATCATGGCACCCAGACCTGCCCCCAGCACTGGAGGTGAGGCCGCCCCAGCTCAGAGCAGAGGGGACAATCCCCTCCCTTGCCCTGCTGCGATGCTGTGCCTGGTGCCCCCCAGGACACCCCAGGCTGTCTGGTGCCTCCTGGCTGCCAGGGCACTGCTGGCTCATGCTCAACTTGCCACTGACCAGGAGCCCCAGGTCCCTTTCCCTGGCACTGCTCTCCAGCCTCTCATTCCCCAGTCTCTCCACACATCCAGGAATGCCCTATCCCAGGTGCAGAATCTGGCAAACACCTTATGTTTCAAACTGTCCTTTGAACAGGAATAAACACAACTGCCTCCATCTTTTTGCCCTGAGAGATCGAATCTAATCTGTGCTGCTCATAGTCTTTGTGTGATACATATATATCAAAGCTGAGTTTTTTCCAAGGCAGGGGAAGGCCACTTACCTCCCACTGTCTTTCTCTGTGTTCCTTTCTGGCTGTCTGAGTGGACTGGTCTTTGAAGACGTCATGTTCAACATGGGTACCTTTACCTTTGCCCCATACACCCAGGGGAGGCCAGAGAATTCCATTTCACCACTGGATTTTTTACCATTGTATTTCCAGCCACTACCCGCTCAGCCTCTTTATCTGTCTTCTACACTGATCTTTAGAATCCCCAATCCTCTGGTAAAACAGCAGCAGCTTGATGTTCAGTGCTCCTCCTTCATTACTAAAGAGCAGGTTTTGCTCTCTTCTGTTCAGACTGACACCAGGCATATGATGTGCTCCTGAAGTCAAGCAATTTCTATGAAGATTTTTGGATTTCTGAGAGCCCACTGCTCTGCTGCTTAAAATTTAGGGATGAATTAAAATTAGGAGACTGTAGGCAGGTTGGGATACTAGACACCAAGGTTCTATGGATCCCCTTTGAGGCCAATGATGCAAAGAGGGAGCCAGCACAGGTAAGCAGTGCATTGGAATGAGTGCCCAGAGGCTTGTGGCAGGTGTTAGAAGACTCATTACTGCTTTGTGTGAGTACATGCCTTCAGTGAGACACCTGGCACTAACAGTTGACAAAAAGCCACCAAAGCAGCTCATGACCACTCTTTCATGTGTGGCTCTGACAGCTGCTTTAGATTCAGCACTACATCCCTGTGAAAGTGAAAAAAACAGGTTAAATGCAGAATTAGCAGGTAATGAAGATAGGTCCTGATGGTAGAATCTCTCCCAGAAACTGAGTCTTCCCTCATCAGCAAAGCTGAGCAGTAATATTCCTGTCATGGTGCAGACTGATTGAAAAGTGAGGTGATCAGTTGTTAATTTCATTGCCTCTCTAGTTGCTATAAAAGTGAATCTTTGTCATAGTCAATTCATAAAACATTTCTCATTGTGCCAGCTGAGACAACTTCTTATGCCATTGTACCTCCTTGTGAAATTAAAATCAGCAGCACAGGAAGTCCAAATAATTGAGCATGACCAAAACATCAGTAGTAGGGATAATGCCATGCCATCACAAACAAACCCACCATGAATAGCTCCCACCAGAGGAAAAATCTAACTTATAACTCTTCTTCAGTCTCAATTACAGAGACTGACAAATAAAGGAAGATTGCCTTCATTTTTGCTGGAATCTTGCTGTTGGTGAAGATTTCGATCACTTGAAAGGCTTTTCTTTAGAGCTACTCAGCATTCATTTATTACTTGAAGACTATATGATACTGACAGAAACAAAGAAGATATTGGTAAATAATTTAAAACTAAGAATCTCTTCTCTAAAGTTAGTGAGCACTATGTTCTAATGCTCATCATGGTGGACATCTATTTGATAAACAAAAAGGCCAATATGGTATGAATTTATTTCAACATAAAATGCCTATTATAACATTATTAATATATTTTTGAGAGGTTAGGCAGATGGAACAAGCAAAGCCTTCTGAAAATAATGATGACTTCAGAGTGTGACACCAACTCTGTACAGCTCAAAGCAGTATATGGTTACACCACACATCTATTTTGCATGGATAGGTCTCATGATAGGCAAGATGGATCCACACTGAATGGTGTCAGAGGAATGGAAGCTCATTTTGGCTTCTTCACTGTTACAGGAAACTGCTCAGCTGACCAGAATTATGCAGTATGTGAAAACCAATCTCCCACAGAGGATGTTCAAAGAAAAATCACTTTCTGGTTAACAAGTATAAGTACATTGACAATGGCACTTGTATCCCATTGGACAGTAAACATGCCCCATTACTCCCAGCATTCATTAAGATGACATTCTGTCATCTTAATCAGCTTCCTCAATAGGTAAGCAAGATAACTCCAAGACAGAGACTAGAAACATGTTTAAAGATGGAGAAGTTTAAATCAAGGTCTGGGGACCAGGAAGTCTCAGCCCCAATTGCTCTTGTACCACTGCAAGGCAAATGCTCATATGGCAAGTCATTAGAGTGCCAACATCAATACCACCATGGCTCACAGAAAGCACATGTGGTTCATCCTCCTGAAAAAAACAATACCAGCTGCATTATCTGCTACAGAGAAGCACTTACTGAGACCAGTAATTAGGGCACTGTTCTTTTACCTGATCTTTATTCCAATCTATTTCTTCCATTATGTAACGGTATGTCCATTACTAGTAATGAGAATTTCAAACATGTAAAGAGCCAAATATTATAGCAGAAACCTCACTTCCCAAATCATAGCTTTTTTCCTGGGTTTTTTCTGGGTTGTTTTTTTTTTCACCCTCTAAGGGAATCCAATCATTCTAGTGCAAGGATGAAATGGAACAGATCATATGCGTCAGTGAATGAAACAAAGTAGAAAAAAAAAGAACAAACAGAAAAAATAGACTCATATATGACTAAGTAGAGAAAGTCAAGAGAAACACAGCACCTACAGAAGAAAATTAAAAATAGTAAAGACAAACCCAGTGACTGAAAATGTGAGTTATGAAACAGACTCAGAACATGTGAATGAATGCTTGGCTTTCACACTGGAAAAAATGGAAATCTTTTCATTTCAAGAGAAAGAAATTTAAGCCAATTGTTTTTTAAAAAAAGGTGTTTGAAATAGTTATAACTGCCCTTCTCATATGAACAACTGCATGCTTCCTTCAATTTGCTGATTCCTTTCTCTAGTGTCAATACCAGCCTAAACAACTCCCACCTTCTTCCCACCACCACCAGTCTGGTCCTGTTCCCTTCTTCATGAGAGCAGACATTTAGGAGCTCCCAGGAAAAACAGGTTTCAAACTGACTGAACCCCCCAATCCCCATCTAAGCCCTGTTTTTTCATCTGGGTCAGTTCACAGCTGCACAAGCAGCAGCTAAAAGACTTAGGAATTACAATAACTTGCCTGAAAGATGGGGCTGGTGTCCAGAGGTTGCTTAGGACATCTTAAACAGACTTGCCATCACTTGCCTTAATTCATCATTCAAAAAATGCTTGTTTTAGGATCAGCTGGCTCTGCCTCTGAGAGAGAGGTCCACTCATGGGTCTACTCTCTCTTCCACCCCATGTTTCCATTTCCTTTTGGTAGACACAGATGTTTTTTGCTGGTTTACAGTTAACAGTACTGAGGAACTTATGCAGATGAAAAATAGATTTTGCCTTTGTTTTGCTCAAGTCAGTTCTCAAGGGATGCATCTCCCACCGATTTCACCCCACGTGGACACACTTGAGAGCGTGAGCTGGAGACAGGGGCACAGGACTCACCTGTCCAAGAGAGGCTTAGCTCATGTATGTGTTAATGGAGTCACAGTGCAGTGGGCTCTAAAGCTGTCCTCTTTAGCTCTGCACAGGGAGTGCAACTTGTTTGTTGTAACTGTATACACAACAAGAAAATTATTGAAGTAGCAACTCACAGATAAATAAATTGCCTCCCTTTTTCCTTCCAGTTACTTCCACTTTGGGTGATTTCTTAATGCAATTGCCCAGTCTGACAATAGATACCTGTGGAACCTTATTGCTCAGAGTCACTTGTAATTAAGATTCCTGTCAGCAGAGACAATCAGAAAATCCAGCTCAAGACAATTTTTAAAACATCCATGAGTGGACACAGTTTGCATGAAGTTAGAGAAGATGATCCACTACCCTTGTCTTTTATTTAATGCTCTAGCCTTCCTCTATAATAACTGCTAAATGCAAAAGCAAGGAAAATGTTTCCTAATATGCTGATAGAGAAGAAAATTTGAGACCTCTTCAATCAACATGGCATGTCATACATGAGAATTAGAAAGGGCAAAGAGAATGCATTACTGGAAAACAACATAATTCTTCAAGGCTAACAGAGAAGTCAATCCAAAAGCAAAGGGAAGACAGACAGTAAAGGCATTCAGTCATCCAGCCTAGGTAAAGGAACTTCGAAAAATAGGAGGGAGACAAGTTCCCATGGTCTTATGAAAGAAACAATTCACAATGTGTTGGGTAAATGGGACAAACAGCACAGCCAGTGCAAGACAGAAACTGGTCAAAACATGTGGTACTGGCAAAGATCCTGCTGTCTGACCTAAGTCTGGTCCTGAACCTGAAGTTTCACACTCAGCCAATGTGACAAGCTGTGCACTGTGTCCTCCAAAGGTGGCATCAGCTCCTCCCTCCATGCCTACTTCTGCATTCTTGTCACCTGAAGCACTCATCCAGCCAGGGGCTAACTCAGAACAACTGGATCACCCACATGAAAACTTATCAGTATATTGCTGCCAGCATCACTGTTTTTAGCTGCAGTGTAGTCTTAAGCTTGCTGGCAAATCATACCTGAATCTATGGCAGATGTCTGAACACCAAAAATAGCCTACAATATATATACAGAATAACAACTTTTACACTGCATGAAAATTACTTGGGATTTTAAGAAAGGCTGACTGTTTCATTCTGTAAATATATCTAATAAGGGAAGGCTTTCCCTATCCTAAACCCTGTAGATCTGAAATGCTGGCATAATGTTGGACATCTACCAAATGATTAATCAGTCAGAAGCCCCACTGGGTTAAATACATGGGCAACATGATGGTGATTGGTGATTGCAGATTTCAGAGTGCAGATACTTTGGAAATGGATGCTGAGTTGAAAAACAAAAAAATGCTCAAGTTCTCTCAGGACATTCAGAATATCCTTTTAAAAATATATGATAAAAAAAAAAAATGAAAACAAACTCCCCCCCCAAAAAATACAACCCTGCTAACTTTGAACATGCTATTGTAGCTATTTGGCTGCTAACTCTGAGACTTCTCAGCGTTCAAAAGGAGAAACAGCAGTAAACAGAGAGCCGGGGTGGAAGTCTACAGGGTTCTGTAATTTACCTACTGTCTCAGAATTTTTAACCAGAACAAAAACTGCTAGATCACTGAATGAGGGCCAGCAGCTAGAGATATATGCCTCAACCTCCTGGACCCTGACGAAAAGAAAGTATCAGAGGGTAGTTCCCAACAGGAATATTTTTCTCACCCTGCTCTTGCAAGGGTTATCAGTCCCCCTCTGCTGCCTCATTCTTTATTTTAGGAATAAGGAAGATTACTACTGATCAGCTGTGCAAAGTTTTGGCAGTTTTGCAATCTCTCCAACAGAAAGCCATCAAATGAGTTCTAGTATGAGCTGGATAAGCTGGGACCTTGCACCTGAACATACACCTTATGGGTACAGCTGCAGTACCTTCCTACATCAACACACCTTCCTCTTGTTCAGCTAGCTCAGGTACTGACTGACACTACAAATAAATTCACAGCACCACTAGAAATAATATAAGTCTGTGGTGACCTAGCTAGACAGCATTCAAAAGCCATGAAGAGGGATACAAGCAAAGGCTCATCCCTCTCCCTCTTTGAAGTGACTTTCCAGGTACTTGAAGACTATTACATTTCCCCTCAGTCTTTTCTTCTCCAAGCTAAATAAACCTTCTTTCATCATCTTTCATCACAGGTTGTTCTTTGAAGACTTTTGATAGTTTTTATTGTATTCAAGTTAACTGTAGTTCTAAAAATTATTCTTACTCCAAGGAAATGTTGCAACTGATCTATCACTGTGCTGCACCAACACAGCAACAGCCTTAAGTGACCTCTAATTTTACTGTCAAACAAACTTTGCAGAAATCAAAACTATTCTGTGAAACAGATCTTGCTGGGTTTCGTAAGAGCAACCCCATGATCCTGCACTGATGTAGTATCAAATCAAGGTCTTCTGGCAAAGGATTATCAGTGGAAGAGAAAGAGACACAGGGATCTAATGCTCTAAATGTACAGCAAATGAAAATGTTCAAAATGTCATTTAACTCATGAACAGTAAAGTCATGAAGAGCTAACTGTGAATCTATCAGCATGACCTGAGGTGTTTAAAATAGGTAAGTAGGTAAATAAATAAATAAATGAAAGGAAATAAGGAGGCAGAGCATTTGTGCTGAGGTAGGAACTGAAACAGCTTTTCATCATTAAGAGACTTTGTTTACAACAGACAGTTTTTCACAGTGATATTTACCGCTGCCACTAAGTTAAAAGAGACATCAACATACTCATTCAAGGAGAGAAATAGTAGATACGTCTCCTATGACTGAGGAAAGTGTGTTGACACTGACATTACATGACTTAATCTGTATTGCAGGTAATATTGAGCTCAATTAGCAGCTTTTGTATTGAAGTTAGTTATTCCTTACATATCTACATGATATCAGACATACTGACTATCTACTAGTTCTGCAAACTGAAATTAAAAAAAAAAAAAAAAAATAGCCAACCAACCAACCAAAAAAACACCCACAAAGCAGCAAAAATAAAATTCTGGCAGTTGTTATGATCTGTTTCAAAGATCTTGCAAGATGCCTCTGAAGCAGGGAATTTATGGTTACTTAGTCTTTTCTTGTTACATCCTGTAATCCAGGCACACTCATTAAAGCTCTAACTTCCTTTCAGTTTCTTAAGAAACAACCAATATTCTCTTCTTAGAAACCTCGAAGTTCAAAGTACCTAATAGCAGAAGAGATCGGGATTTTAAAGCACCACCAGCCTTGAAGGCAGGCTAGGATGTGCAGAAGAATTTTATTTCCCCAATTATATGACTGGTTTCTAACTTTTTTTGAAAAACAAAAATACGTCTTTCTTTGAAGAAATCCCTATATTCTGTTCATTCTAGCAAAACCTGCTTCTGTCAATACTTCTATTTTCAATAGACAGTCTGCTGAACTGAAAAACAAGCACATAGGAAGTATTTCTTTCTTAAGATGGTTAGAAGGTAAAATTGCCTGTGGCTGTAGGAGATACCTTGGAGGATGACAGCTGTTGCTTTAATAAGGCTTTTTGATTCTGACTCACACAACATGTTCATAATCAAACGTGACTATTGTCAAGGTACAGATATTGTATGCTGACCACAAAACAAGTTGGAAAACTTTTCAAAGAGTAATTTTCACTAAGTTCCTCTAAGTAATTTCATACACTTAGGGTACTTACATAGAGTTCCTGTTAGACAGGTGCATGGATCTTATTCTATTTCCATTACTCTCCTGGCTGCTAATGTAGCAAAAACACCTTTCAAATGAAAACAAGCTGAGCAGTGTTGCAAGCACCACGGTGCCGATAAACAGACTTCAAAATGGCCTTGAAAAAACACAAGATGCAATTCAGAAATTGTGAGTTCAAAGTACTACATTCAAGGAGAACTAATTACACATAGTGAGCAAAAATTCTGAAAAACAAAGGCTGGGAGTATAGGAAACCACAAATTGAACATGAAGTAATCCATTACCATGATATAAAGAAAGCCACAGCTGCCTCAAATTCATTCCCAACAGTGTGGATAACCTTAGGCAGCCACTATTTTTCTTAAAACTGCACGTTTACTCAGGCTTCTGGATAGACCCATAGTAAGTCGTTCTGGTAATTTAAAAGGGAACAAAAAAACTGAAGTCCACCTATTCCTTAAAAAAATAAATCACAAATGTAAGGTGTCATTTCCTGTTAATATGAGCAAAATTACATCTGCCAGCTTGTGCATGAAACACTTTTCTCCCTTTTCAGTTTGTCTGAGAAGCCAGTGCATTATTGAGAAATTCAGAGTATGGGATCCTCACAGTGCAAATGCCAAACCCTTCCAAGAATATGAGACCCACACTTGTGCAATGACAATATGAACAGATGTAGTAGATGCAACTGCAAAGGTATCTAGTGTTAAGTACATGTCCTTGTGGAGTCACTAAAGATCAGCTGTTTAAAAATTACATATGAATGCATCAATTAATGGACTACAAATAGGCATACAGCTGGGTTACCTGCACAAATATTTTTCTTAGTCAGTCAAACACAGATGTGTCTAAAAATGTTCAAGTAAAATAAATCCAGGATGTTTTGTATGTCAAATACAATATATGAAAAATAATGCTCCTCTGGTACCATGTAATCATTAAGGTTGAAAAAGAAGTCTGAGATTACAGAGTCCAACCGTGACTCATATCTCATGCCTGGAAGAAACTGTACTTTAAGGATGATAGTTTTACTTGTCATATCTTAAGTCTACATTTTCCACAGAGATCAGGTTGACATGGGAAAAGAAATTTGCATATAAAATTTCTGCAGCTGGATATTTTAGTTTATTAGAAATGTTCACTTAAAAAAAAGGGAAAAATGTTATTTAAATCAACTCAAATACTCCTACCTTATCTGATGAGTAATTAATGGAATCAAATTTGAGACAATCTTCCATCTTCTTATTCCATTTATTGTAAGCAGCTAAAATGCATCTTCTATCCTTTTCCCTTTCTGTAATTTCAAACTCTAATCACATCTTTAAATTCTTATCCACAGACCAGAATGATTAAAGATAATTCTGATGCTGGACGATTCCCTTTATCTGCCCACTTCTTCAGTTCCAATTATGATTATGGAACAGAGAGAAAGTAAGCCTACAGCTTTAAATATCCTTCAGTGTCAAAAAGCTATTAGGCCTTCAATTCTGCCTAATGTGGAAAAAAAAATAGCAGGACAAGAGAAACCAAGGAATAATGGAGAATATGGCCATTTAGCATGATATCAGTTGCCACAAAATTCAGGAACTGCATCCAAGCAGATTCATCAATATTATCCTGCAGTTCCTCTGCTGCCTCATCACCTGTAGCTGGATTCCACTGCTAAAAGCAAATGCAGGAAGCTCGAATTTCTTGGATATCACTTCATCTTTCATTTAAGGGGACTGTGCAAAAGTCCCCAAGGTTCTTCAGGGGAGCAAGGTAAATGTAATTGTTAAAAACAGAAACCAGGATTCTTTTCCCTTTAGTCAACATCAAGCAAGACTGAATGCTCTAGGTAAAGGACAGCAGGACATGTGTTTGCTCCATCAGATGCAGAGTATATCTACAAGCACTTCAGGGCAGAGCAGTATCATGGGTTTCCTGTCTGGCAACAGCACTGTTTCACATGGTGTGAACAACTTCTCCACCCTGGATCCCTCCCTGTTCTGCCAGCCAGGATGTTTGAGCGACCAAGCAATAAACTTGATCAGAGAGCTGGGCTCTCTGTAAAGCAATCCTGCAAAATAAATGGTTGTTTTCAGCTGGATCCATTCTGAGTCTTGTTAAGTGTGCAAGTGCCCAAACAGATCTGACAGCACAATGGAAGATGCCCTGAATGGACACAAATGGGAAGCCAGGAGCACCAGATTAAGTTGACAGAGACAGTTAAGAAATACAGAGAATGACACTTAAAATACCAGAAGGATAAGAAAGCCTGACATAATCACACAAGTACAGGTACTCCAACACTGATCAAACCATACAACATCTCAGATCCAACACTGAAGCTCACCCAGGAAGTCCCTGTTCCTTCAGTAGCTGCTTGCCTGTTTGTCAAGGGGGCTGATCAGACCCTTCCTGTGTTGAATTGAATATTGCTTCAACAAAAGCAACTGGAGTGAAAACAATGCCTGAAAGAAAAGGAAGACAAAAAGGTATGTAAGACCTCAATGAAAACTCAGTGTAAGACTGATTCCTGTAAATCTTATATTAAAACAACTAAACTAGTTGTAATTCTTCTTTTTCAACTCTGGTGCAGTCTGCACTGGGACATGTTTTAAATGAAAAATTCCCAGATATGATGTGGCTCAAGGGTTTTTTTTATTGTTTTGCATCCACATAAGAGAAACTAAGGAGAGCAGCCAAGAAAAATAAGGCAGCTACAATGTACCATTTCATCATGCCCAGGGAAAGAAAAACAAGCACTAGTACATACATCTCCAACACCCAGACATCAAAGCAAGTATTTTTCTTTTTCATCCTGTTTGTTTGGACAGGCTTAGGAGGCTGCCCATTTCATAAAACAGAGAGGATAACAGGAAAGCAACTTCAGAGAACTGATCCCCAGTTACCCCAGAATACTGTATATGGTTTAGAGCAGATGACATGCACCATTCCATTTAACAACTCACCATGCTCCAGGTCCAGCCCATGTGAGAACAATTGTTCTGATTAACACCAGAAAGAGATCATATGAGCAAGGGGGAAAGAAAGCAACAGTACATGAACTCCACACCCAGGTTTTTAAAGAAGCACAAAGGAAAGTTATGTTCACAACTTTTTTCTGAAAGTCAATGAGATTTCGACATCTGAATTTTCCATTTTGTAAAATCATTCTTTTGTAGAATCTAAATTACAACATGAGTTGACACCCAAGCTGACTTCCTGAAGGACACTATGGTGGTCTCATAGCTCAGGTATCACACTACCATTGTATACCTGGAGAACTGAAAACTGATTAAGTGCTCATGAGACAGCACTGAGAAATGTACATGGGAATTATGCAGTTACAGTAATGAGAAAACTGGATTTTCAGAAAAAATTAATTCACAAGAAACTTCTGCTAAATACATGATATTACCAACCACTTGAATTCTGTCCTAACATATTAGAACATTTTATTGTACAAACCTCTTTTGTGAGAAATAACTAACTCTTATTTCTTACATCTAATTTCTGTGAACTAGAAGAGAGCTTCTTTAATACCCAGCAGATGATATTCTCATTTAATTAAGGAAGCTTTTCTTAGATGCTGTCTCTTACTAGATACACATGTATAGCATGAAATGCCTCATAAAGAAACCAACATACTTTCCAAAAAACTGTATAACACCAAATTGACTGTGATGTCTAACCAGTATTTTAGAGTGTTTAAATACGTGCCTAAACACTGTACTGAAGCATCAGTAAAAGCAAGTACAGGACACTTACATACAGACTTACTCCCAGATAATGTTATCTGAGATTGATAGACATTATCAAGAGTGACATTACAATTGCAGGACTTGATTGCAAACAGTAGTACAAACATTATATGGAAGTTCCATTCCAGAAATTAAAATTTGGATTAAACTGTTTGAAATTCATGACAAACGGCACACAAGACGCTTTATCACAATGATTATATTTGTCAACATTTCAACTGACTGAAATACATTTTCTATCTAGGGATACAGCCTGTACATGCATTTCCAGTAGGTTTGATTTACATGATTATTTTAAATATTATTCTCTAAATCTTCTTTCTCCTAGCTTCCAATATAATTGTTTTGGATAGTGTCTCTTTTCTGCTAAGAACACGGATTCCTTGCAATACACTTAGCTGCAGAAGACTTTTTTATTCGAGAGGCTTACCACAGATTGAAAAAAAAAGCTGTAGCCTGCAAATGACTAAAAAGCATCCTGTAAAATCCTGTGCACAAGGACATAATTCCTACAACATTTGCAACCACACCAATCTTATATTAACCTTTGCAGGTTGTGTGAGTAGTCCAAGTAACTCAGTTTTGGTAAATATGACAGGTTGAGGCAATGACAGAAAACACATACACTATAGATTTAAACAGCCAAAACCACTTCACTGGAGTTAACAGCACTGGAAAACAACTATAGGAGCTAAAAGGCAAGCAGGAAACCTGAAATGAGACATTCATGTTTAATTTTAGTTCTGGTACACAATTCACTGCTTAACCTTTAGCACTGAGCCTCTCTGTGCCTCAGCTTTCCTACACATAAAAACAAGGATTTGCACAATTTTTCATGGTGTATCAAATTTGATCTGCTCCCAAGCTTCTGCTAATAATAGCTCTGTGTGAAATGGAAAGCAGCCAGTTTTAAGAGCTGAGTGCAAGTAAAGAGCATCTGTCAGCTACATTAAAAAAAATTCAAAACATCTTAGGCAAGGAAAGCATGACCTAGTACTCTGCTCAACAGTAATTGTCTTCCTGTCTGCATGTGAAGCTGCATCACTTCTGATCCATCCCCAGATTTTAGAGGAAGATTTCATTCTTACCGGCCAAAAACTTGAAAAGGAAACAAGAAAACAGAGGCTACATCCACTGACCTAAGTTTGTTTTTTTCAACCCCTTCCATGTTACCATGAACTTCCAGGGTTCTTCAAGGAAGTCATTAATATGCCTTGCTCCTCTCACCCTATCTGGCTATCTCAGCTTTGCAAGTCTTGCCCATCCTTGAAGAGATGCATTGCAGGTTGTGAGAAAAGAAGGGAGAGAATACTTAGGGAGGTGACAATGGGGGAGATGCCCAGCATCACTGCTGGAGAAGCCAAAGGGCCACTGGCTTTAGGAGAGGGAATGCAGGACATTGAGAGCAGTGGGGAGAAAAGGTGGCCTGTGGCACAGGAGACTGACAAATGGGATGGGGTGCATGGAAAATAAGAAGTCCTGACTTGGAGATGCCTATCCATGGACCTTTCCCGCTGCAACTCCAGCATAGCAAATACAGCCCACAAGCAGAGAACACTCCAATTGGCAACCTGCACTGAGTCATGGAGCAGGAGAAACCTGGCAGTGCTGGGTGATATGGAGATAACAGATACACAAGCAAAAGGCTGTGAGGAGGGAGGGTTCTGAGGGAGTCCATGTCAGCAAGTGAGCTTGTTGGGCTCTATATACAGCCTGTTCTGTCCTGCCCAACTTGCCCAGGGCCTGTATTCTGGTTTCTTACACATTAATGTTACTCTCCATTGAGTAAAACTTCCCCAGTGCTGTTTTGCCCTCATCAGCCTCCTTCTCCCCCCTTTAGCTTCTGCCAGCACTTAACAAAGAAGATCTGACGATCTGTATCCAAATGGCACCTCACTGCCAGGGACACAGTGCTGCCAGGGCCAACCCCATGCCCACCTGAGAAGTGTCTCCAAGCACCCACCACCCACCAGTGGTGGGTTGCACAATGCTGTGCTACATTCCCCTTGTGCATATTAGTGGTACAAGTGTACTGCAGTTTTGGCCAGGCAAACCTGTTTTGCTCAGACTTTAGGATGCTCCAGTGCCACTTCTCTTTGTATGTTTTTGACTTCGTTTGCAGCAGGTCTGATCTTGATTTTCTTACTGACAGTCACAGCTGAAAGGTCTTATTTGGAGTGATAAAGCTGGGGGGGTTTTCTGTTAATTTTTAAACTTCCCTCTATTCCCCCTCGCACTCCCCTCATATCAATAAACATCTGCCTTCCTTCCTGAAGGCCACCCATGCTAGTGTATTCCAGCAAGATCCTGTTCCAGGTCACAGCACACACAACCCAAGCTATGCACTTGCTTCACCTCTACCCAAAGGGATTTAAAGAATTAAACCTCCAGACAATCTGGAAAATCTAAGTTGAACATTTACCGCTATTAACCCCACAAAAGATTACACTGGGTTGATATGCATAAGTAGTTCCAGCATTTGGAAGCACAGACTTCATCAAATGCATATGCCACCCAAGCAAGATATTTCCTACAATTCAAAGTCAGCGCCCACCGCTTAAACTGTTGTCCTTCCCTCTCATTATCACTCCCCCCTCACACATATATTACTTGGCTTTGTCTTTCTCTCAAGAGGAATAAATGGGTTTGATTCTCACCACTATCCGTGCGCCTTAACTTACTGCATTCAGAGTGCTCAGACAGTGTAAAGACAAGCCTGCAGGAACTTTCTGGAACTGTTTTGAAAAAAGCCTAGAAACAGAAATCAAGCCAAATCCAACAATTACTGCAGAAGACCCAGTTCAGTAGCACTGGTGAGCAAAATGCTGAGGAAGACTGGCACATCATAAAAAGATCACCACCTTTTATCAGTAAAAATCTAGTGCAGATGAAGGAAGATCTTGGCTGTTAAACACTCTTCTACATCATGCACACAAACCCTATTAATACAGAGAAGATACGAGATTACCAGAACTTGAAAAGAAGATATAATATTAATACCTCATTCCCTGCTGACACTCAGCCAGGACAACAATGTCCCAGAAAAAGGTTTGGCTATCAGGACTCACTTTGACAGCCACTGCCTTGCATGAGCACTCACAACTTTTCTGTCTTTTATCTCTTTCTCCTCCATGGTGGGTGGATCCTTCCACCATCAGTTTAACTGACACTTGTGCTCCATTCTTCTTGAGATCATTTTAATGTCGTAGTCACTGCTGTTTCAGCTCATCACCCCCCTCAACCTCTCCCTGAGCCCACAGCCTCAGCAGCAGTGTCCTACACTGTTATTTGCATTCAAGAACTATGTAAAGACAGAGGATGAACAAGAGCTCAGTTGGTATACAGAAAAAGATTTGGCCCCCCAAAAGCAACTGAAAAGCAACTGAAGTGCCTGTTGTGAGTGTGACTTGGGGCATTGTGGATAATGGCACAGACCCTCCACTGCTCTCCTGGATAACTTCAATAAAGGAAGTCGTGCAGACTTCTATATACATAACAGTCAGGCCAAAAGAGTAAGCGAGGTGCAGACAGGAAAGTGGCCACACCTTCCTCGCCTGTTTACCTGTTCCCTGACACCTCTTTCTCCATGACACTACCTAAGCATGCAGGCTGTTTCCACTGTCAGCAATTCCATTGCAATTAGCAGTGCCTCCTGTGTCAGATTGCTGCTCTCCTCTTTCCCTTCAAGCTCTTGTTCCGCTTCCTGGGGGACAGCTTTCCTAAGACTCATCTGCATGCCCCATCCTGCTGTTATGCTCCTGCTTCTCCAGTTTTCTGATTTTATTGACAAATAGTAATGCTTGAGCTACAATGCTTTGTAGTCATTGCAAAATCATAGTATTTCAGAGCAGAGTTAGAGGTGGAGAGGAGTGTATAAGGGAGCCATTTCTATATTTGTAAAGAAGGGAAGATAGGATGAATGAAGATAAAAGCCAGCGAGGGGAAAGGTCCAGTCTGCTCAGCCAGTACCAACCAGTCCCCTCTGGTAACTGGAACAAATTACGTAGTGCACTGTGCTGCTTTACTCTCCTGTCAACCCAATCAAGCAAACTTAGCCACCTGGCGAGGTGAAGCTGGTGTGTTTTCAAACTATCTGCTTCTACAAATGCTTGACATTCTTGATAAAGTTGTTTCCTCTTTCAGTTACTGGAGAGAGGTTGTTAATGTCTGTAGTATTTGGGAAAGGCTTATGTGCATCAACTGTACATAGCAGTGCAACACTGAGCGTGCAAAGAACTTGAAAAATGTTTTGATTCCTCTTCCTAAAATGCTGAAAAAATGAAGGATTTCCAGCTCCTACCATACTGGTAGATCCATCTGCTTCTAATCTCATTGTTCTGGGTATTTCTTCCTAGCCTAAAGACACGAGGGGAAGTCAGTGATATTTTCCAGAGGGTGGGAATTCAGTTGTCAGTGCTACAGCCAGTTCTACTGCTTTCCTCTAAATGACTCCACAGCTCAGAGCTGTCACCTCAGCCCTCATTGTAGTAATTGGCTGTAGAGTATCCCACTTCTACAGAAAAAGCTGAAGAATTATCTGTGCTAGAGGAGAGGTTATTATTGATAAAATTCAACTTGCTAGCTCTTTGCCATACTTACATGCCACTTCAAATGAGCAGAAATACAAATAAACCACTAATTATCCCATCTTTTGTGAAAGTTCAGACAAATTATCAGGTTTCTCTGCCACTTAATGTCAGTGTTACCACTGATAGCCATCATGCTGTAGTTAGGGAGATGTACATGCTCTGTGTTCACATTTGTCAAAATAATCCTGTTTAAATCATATCCCCTTTTGCATCCATACAGCACTCTAAGGATTTGTGCTAACCTAGACAGTCACCACAGAAAGAGAGGTTTAAGGGAAATGTCACATGTGCAGTTAGGCATCTTTTCAGAAGAATCAATGAAAAACACCTTCTCACCATCAAGATACAGATCATACTTACAGGCCAATTCCCAAAACAAGGCAAGATGAGTATACCTAATGTCTTTAGCAACCAGAGGAGGGGCACCCAAACTGTCTCATGCAATTTTCAGTCATCTGGTCTTTTTTCTTGCCTTGCTCTGCTTTTCAATGAACTAATTTGTCTGACTGAAGAGGCAAAAAACAAATCTAAAGAATATAATAGAAAAGCATTTTTTCTCTGCTGCTTCAGTGAGCTGAATCAGCAAACAGGCAGCTAAGTCACATAAGGGAAGAAGCAGAGTCATGCAGCCAGGAGCAGGAGACTGAAAATCAGCATGCCAGCAGATCCCCACCCCAAGGCTTTCCATTCCAGTAACTAATAATGGACAGCCTAAGAAAACACTTAGCTTTTTGGCCTTTCCACCCAAGCAGAATTTGAAGTCCAGAGAGGTATGCTTTGCAATAAAATAAAAAAGGGAACTTTGTATACAAAGTATACATACAGTTGCATGATTTCAAGCACTTTATCCTTATTATAGTTCCTCTTACAGCAGGCAGGGTCCCAGAGCTCAGCCATCCTCAGCCTCTGAATGGACCCACAGTTTGGGGGAAGGGATACCAGTCTGAAGCTTTGCCAGAACTTCCAGTAAATCAGGCACTGTGCTAGTTCCTAGCCAATTCCTGACTCTGGGTGTTACTCAGTTTCCCAGGTGAATCTGCTGATTGGTTTTCATGCTGAAGTGTACTAAATAAGTATGTCTTTCCCAGTTTCTAATACATTCTTTTCCAACATGACTCAGATCAAATCAGGAGATTCTGGCACCTACACATCAGCAGGAGATCTGTTTGCTTGTCAGGTTTTGATACGCTTGTAGCCTTTTTGCATAAGAACAAAGTGATATTTGGGATTTAGATCAGTAAAAAGCAGGTTTCATACCTATCCAAGTGGAATCCAGGGTAAAAGAAGGAGACAAGGGGACTAGGGAAGTCATATATATATGGTTTGGTTTTCCTGTGCATAGATGGTCCACTTTTTGAATATATCCCTTTGCTGGCCTGCCTTCCTTCCTCAGAAGACACAAGGTAAAAACAGACAGACATTCCCTTTCCAGTTTCTTGTTTACAAAACAAATTGAATGTGTTACTCCTTCAAAACATCTGTTTTCACTCCTAACATGAGAAAAAATGTTGAGACTATGTGTTTGATAACAACTCAGGACCTTTGTTTTGGAATTTGGAGTTCAGTCAAACCCAGCTTGTTAAGTTTTCAAAACATAGTCTCTTTTGAAACTTCAATTAAATAAAGTCCACCTATTCTAAAATGAAATGATTTCTATATTTCTGGTTTAGAGATATTCCCAGAGATTATTAAAGAAGTCTCATTACCTTGTTTTATTTCTTTTTACTTTTGAATTACACTAATGGATTAAATCCTAGCTAGTGAGTCAGAGTGTTTTTAGTGCAGGGGTGGTGAGCTCATGAGCTGAATACAGCACAACAAGCAGTTCATCCAGGCCACAGCTCAGTCTTAACACCATCTCACACAGTGTCCCTGAAGCACAGAGGCAGCAAGCCGCACATCAGGTGATCACTTGGGCAGCCTGAACCAACCCTTTCTTCTAAAGGTGTCACAGACTTTCCACTGTGTGCCTTCAGCTCCTCTGTGGACTAAAGGAGAAGCACACCAGAAGAAAAGTGCATGGTGGGACTGTGGAGGCACATTCTCCAGGACAGCTGTGCAAGCTCTGCCCGTGAGACACGCTGCACAGGGCTCACGGGACAGGGCAAACCTGGGTGGCCACACGACAGGACACACAGCCACCCCCAGCCATGACCCATCCCACAGGTACCTGCACATGTGGCAGCTGGGTGACAGGGCAGGCAGATTTTGAGAATGTGACATATATACACGTCCACTGTCCAACGGGGAAGGGACACTCCTGTCTTTATCACACACTTATGAGAAGCCATGTGACTGCCCGGGCTGAAAGCACAGGCACAGCTACCTCAGAGCAGTTCTGGTTATGGCATATATACTGCTGCTCCTACAAACACATCATTTTTTCTTTCTCTCCTTTGCAGATATTGTCTATTACAGGGGAAGTGGGTTTGTAACTCCAAGATAACAAGTCAGTCCATGTTATCACATATTAATGAGGATCAGTACAAGGTTTCCTTTTATTTTCAACCATTTGACTGATAGGGAACGTTTTTCGCACAGGTAGAATGCTCATGGGTCATTCTAAATCTCTGTTCATTACTACAAGCTGTTTATAAAATTAGAACAAAATTGCCAGTGAAGAAGAAAATACTAAAATAATAGCTAAAGAAATAAGTATCATTGTCCTTCACTGAGTACTTGTTTATTTGCTTACCTGCTTTTCTGAAGTGTAATCATTGTCCATGGTCTTCCTCAAGGGAAAGGTCTTTCTTAAACCATGGAAAGACACAGGAACAGAAGGATCACAGCAGTGGCAGGAAGCACAATGAAGCAGCAACCAGACTTGTTAAGGGTACAGGTGTTTGTCTTTCATGACATCTGGCATAAAAATACATCAATGGGGTGAATTCCCACCCAAAAGTTCAATGATTGGGAAACAGAGTAAGCATCTTCCTCACAAAAGATCAAATTTCTCCCAGTGCAGAGACTTCACTGGAAGACAACAAAGGTAATTCTCCATTTGCTATTGCTTTATTGAAGCACTTCTAGCTATAAGTTTTCACATTGCTATGATGAAAAGCTATGCCTCGGGAATATGCATTAATCTGCACACTTCATGCATGCTGTATCCAAACACTGTTCTGAAATGCAGTACCTGCAGACAGGTGAAGTAAAAGTGAAGGCCAATGTCTTTCCTTTAGGACCAAATGTTGTTTTGATACCTGGATTAGGTTTTTTCCACCAGCAATGTGCTGCTGTTAACGTTAAACACTTATCCTCCTGATACAAACCAGTAATTTTTAGCATGAAGGTTACAAATGCCAGGAGGTTTATCAACCATTGCTGGAAAGTCTAAGGAAGGTAGCTCAGAAACACTAACCAGAAAAACCATTCAGGAAAAAAAGATAGTGTCCATAAATCCATTCTCCCCTTGTTCTCCCTGTTGAGGTTTCTATACTCCACACTCACTCCCACTCCTCTCCTGGGACCTCTCAGTGCTGTGGTTCAGTTCCCCATTTCTGATCCGCCTCTTTAAAATAACTCCCTTTTACATTTGAATCCCTCCTCCCCCCCTTTAAAAATACATAACTTTTACCAATTAAGTAGTAAAAAAAAATTTCTGTACCCTCCTACCCTGAGCAGACAGTGTTGGACATTCTAATATAACAATTCAGCACCTCTTTGCTTTGAATGTGTTGCATATTTAAAAGAAAGCCTGACATTCATCTACATAACTATAATTTCTTACTGACTTTCCCTCAGGTGTTTCCCTCCTAAAGTACAATTATAGGTACTGAAGGGACTCTATCCATGCAGTGACTCAGGCATGCATACCTGATTGCTCTGCTTGCTTCCAGAGTGTTTAAGGGTTACTTCACAACTTGACTGACATTCATAAAATGTAGCATTCAGTGGAATGGCAGACATGAACCAGCTGTGGGGGAGAAAATTTATTTCTAGTCTTCTGTCTACACTAACAGGCCAACTGCCCCAATTCTGACCACAGGACACACAGTTCCAGGCTGTACCTAACCTCCTCAAGAACAGCCTAGGAGAGATGGCAAATCCTCCCACAGCATCAACTTGCAAAGCCAAGAACAGCTATCTTGCCACAGGCAGGAGTGTGTTGCCCCATGAGTGGGACTTGGGAATGTGCTAGGGAAAAGCAGGCTTTCTTCAGGTGCTGAGCAGAACTGCCGTCCCTATTTATGCACCAACCTAGCCACATGTGACTCAAAAGAGTCACAGATAACAGCTTGTGGACAGTCCAGATTCCCAGATGAATGTGGGAGCAAATACACAAACATGCCTGCTGTACCAGCACTTGTCCATTCATAAAACCCAACTTGGAATGGTCTTGTAATATTATTGTTTAATTTTGTATAGTACAGGTTGAATTTGCTGGATAGGAAGCAGAGGCAGTAGTCATTAGGCTAAGTAAAGTGAATACATTTAACATAACAGAAATATAGAGAACTCTGGTCTCAGGTAAAGACATTTCTCTGAGTACATTTACATTTAAAAATGCACTCGAAAAATAAAAGCAGATTAATGTATTTATTTTTTATCCCAATCCTCCTGCAGTAGTAGCAGCAAAGGACACATTATAGGGCATGGCCTGGTGTTCACAAAGCTCTGAAGCCAAAACTTTAAGCCTGTTTTGTTAAGTATTTTCCAATCTCCAAAAGCACCTGAGTTTATGACATGATGTTAAGTTTAGGATTATCTGTACACTGAGTTAAGTTCTTAAAATACATTATTACATAACAGATTTTGGGGGCCCTTGCCTTACTCAGTTTACTACATGACTTTCCTCTGGGACAAAATCCAGACAATATAGTGATGAAGGCTACACTTTGTGGATACTCTTTTTTCCTCCAAATATCATTTGTTGCCAAAATTGGCAAGTGATAAAAGGCAAACTTGAAGAAAACAGAAGGTGTCACAATGAATGTAAATGAATGTGGCTTATTGCCATGGAGTTCTTCTGCAGTGCCAGCCAGGCCATTTAAATCACATTTTTCACTGTTTTTTGCATGTTCTTCCCATATGTGGCTTGAGACTGTGTGTTGGAATTTGAAGCAGAGCTAGAGAGTCAGTGTGTAGTTGATTTATATGGATGCTTTACTTTGAGTATCAGCAGTACTAAACACTGAGTACTCTGATATATCAGCTCCTGGGCACATCAGTCATAAATTCATGCAGATAACAAAGGGAGGATACAAAAGCCCCATCATGTCATGGGAGTATTATGGAATAAATTCAGTATGAGGCACAAGAAAAGAAAGTGCATTAGGAACTGATCCTCTCTGATTTCAGAGCAGACTTTTGTCTAAGTAACTTTGAGGCATTTGATTTTATAGTCTTTCTGTATAATTTCCTAGACTCTTCTAAAATCAAAGTCTGAACAAAACAGAATTATATCACTACAACTCCTGTGTGCTTGTCAAAAGTATCTACCACCATCCACGAGCCAAGGCTCCTGGACCCAAAACACAGGCCTCTGAGCCAGATAAGCTGCTTTCCTGCCAGTAAACCAGCAGAAGAGGTTGCAAGACATTTGCTTTTTCAGGTGACACTTACTACCATTAGTGGCTGATAGTAAAGGCAATTCAGGGATAGAAGAAAGAAGAATGTGTTCTGACAGGTAAAATTCCCACCCACTCTATTTGGATTTTGTTGACAAATTTTGTTGATAATTTTGTTGATTTTGTTGACAATTTCTCTAATAGCAGCTCCTCTTTCTCCAGCAAGCCTCTTATATCAGTCCCACTGTCTTTGCTAAGCCACTCTCAGCTCTCTTTGTTTGCCTTCCCTCCAAAGTCCCTGCTCTCCCGACAACTCCATGGTGGAATATCCTCCTGATTTCCTGCTCACATGTGTACAAGTTACTTCATTCCTGCTTTGTCTTCAATGACCCTGCCCAATCTCCCTTTCTCTCAGGGTTTCTCCCAAGCAGCTTCCATCCTTGATTTCTACATGTGACCTCCCTTGTACATCCCTGTGGTCCTCCTTTTTGCCTACTGAAGTCCCAGCTTATAATCATCTCAGTCATTTTTCTCTCCACACTCAGATTCCCTCTTTATTCTCTGCCTCTTCTTGCACCATCTCCATGACTCCCTCCCCTCTGTCATCGAGCTGCCTCCCACTCCTTCTCTCATTTCCCCCCGTTCCTAGGCCACACTACAACACAACAGACAGCTTTCCAGAATATTTTTTAAGGAATAAAGCAACATAGTCTTCCCTTAGCTTTCCTTTCAGAAATGACTCAATCACTTGGCTGCTATTTGTCAAAGTTTTCCAACTCAAGTTTTCCATCAGCAGTGGAAAAGTGCAGCTAAAACTGTCGAAGCTTCTCAAAGTCATGAGCAACTGGTACACAATGCCATACTAGGACATGCTGAGTAGACTTAACAACACACAGTGCTATCTGTCTCTCCTAGAATTGTACTTTTATACAGGTTTAGTGCTTTCATTTAGATTATTGGCTTGAATAAATAAGCTCCACTAGCTTTAACTTTGTTTCAGTAAAAAATACTGATCCTGTTTAAATAGGAAGGGTGGTCAGCTCCAACTTTAACAGACTTTGCTAAAAATGCTTACTAAAAGTTCCATGCTTATGCACATGGTAGCTATGAGCCACCTCCAAACAAGGAACAGAGCTTGCTTGCCCATGTCATACTGCTGCTCTGTTATCAAATCCTTGTTAAAAAGTACACATTTAGTCATTTGATCCAGCACGTCTAACATTACATGATCTGACATTTCCAAAATGTGTCTTGGATTTATATTTTGTCTAGATGTCATTTCTTTTTATTTTCCAATGAACCTTAGAATAATTATTAGTATCTTTAGGCACCCTGAGCTTTGCAAGAAAAGAAAGGTGTGTCTATAGGCATGAAATTCCCAGGCTTTCATTAAATGAAGTCCATACATAAAGTGCAAAGATCTTTATAGAACGCATAGTGATAATGCTTTAATATTTCCTTCCAAAATCTTTGCTGAAAACTAAACAGACACATACACCCCCACACAGTGTCCTTAAAAACATGAACATTCCGCTTGTATCCTATATTCTTTCTTGAAAAAACCATACATTACAGACAATTTAAAAGTGTTCTTATATTTCTCGGTAGCCTTGGTAGGCAAAAACTTTGAATTAAAAAAAAAAGCAACCTAGACAAATCCAAGCAGTTGTGACTGGTCTAGTTTACTCCTGAAGATTAAAAGACTAAAATAAACTTTGTGTTTAGCTCACTACATCAGCTAAGAGGAAAAACCTCTCATCTTTCACTTAGTTTTTACTTGCTTGTCTTCATGAAAGCTTAGAAGCTACTGGTGCTGCTTTCTTTCATTTCAGATTTCCGCAGACAAGACAGAAACAATGCAAGTAAAATGCCAGGGACAGCAAACTCATTTTATAAATAAAAGTGTGAGCGTGTACAATATATAAAATACATGAGTTCAGATTTGGTCAGATAATGTTCTTACACCTGTTCATTCAGGCTTTGGACCAAAGCACTTGCAGAGTGCTAGTGAATGATATTTGAACAGAGCTGGGTAAAAATAGATTTGTTCTTGTAACATTATCAAAAGGATCTGACCTAAGAGATGACGACATCTGATGGGGTAAATCATCTGAATTGGATGTTTCCTCATGTTTTAGGATTGGTTAGTATTATTCAGTATGCATAAAATAGCTGACCTCTACTACAGGACATATTGTATTTATGGTCCGTAGCTTACTTCTTCAATCCTATATCAAGTTCATATCATAGTCCTATTTGTGGTATACATCAAAAGATTCATTGCAATTGTCTCATTTGCAAAGTAAGCCATAAGTACAAAAATAAATTACTTTACAAAATTAATGCAGAACTTCGGCAGGCAGCAGCCTCTAAGCTGTTTCCTCTTTTCTCAATGTCTTTATACAGCTTATGCATGCAGCTATATATGTAGTTATAGTGCTCTTTTCATTACAGCAGCTTTTGATTCCTTTGATAAAAGGAAGATTGATAAAAAAGAATTGCTACTGTAGTCACTGCATTTTAGCTCTTTATGTCTGCTTTGGGACCGAGGCTGCTGTCTGTGAACCCACTTAGCTTTTCTTCCACAGCTGAGGACTGTGCCCTCTCTGCAGAAACATCCTCCAGTGAGTGACTCTGCCCAGCACCTTGCTGGCATGGTCATTCAGTCCAACAGTGTAGATCAAACGCCCTCACTGCAGAGTCACCAGGGGAGATCAGCATTGGAAACAATTTAAAACTGTGCCATGGGGAATAAAAGCTGTGCATGTCTGCCTCAAGCAGGGAGGCAGGTGAGGAGCCTGCGTGTGCTTACGCCAAAATGACACTGAAAGCACAGGTTGCACTGCTGAGCCACTTTTAATTCATGCTTGAGCAACTTATCTAGGCACTGGTGAAGTTTAGTGACACACAATAATAAGGCAACTGTGGCAACATGCCTCCTTTGCTCAAAACCCATAATGTTTTTTGTTGACTCAGAGTTTACATTTTGTTTCAGCTCACTGCATGTGAGACTTGGAAATCTTGGCTGAAGCCTCCAGTTTTGTCTAAACAGAGAGCAGAGTATCAGTTTAATTTGAACAGTTTGTCAAACCAATAGAAGATCTGGTGGGCCATGGATGACTCAAGAATGACTTCTTTGCATTTGATCACTCTAGATTTCAATCAGCACAGTCTTTGCCAAGCCAGGGGCTTTGTTTCTGAGGAGGTGAGACATGGCATATTGCAGAAGAAAGCATTTGTAATTACAAATCAGTGTTTGAGGGGTTCTTCTCCAGTTTCATGACACATTTGGTAATGTCATCATTTTTGTAGTCTGTACTGTCAGTGTTTTACATTTGTTTCTGCAGGAAAGATGGGTTTCTGCTAAACTTTAAATTTTGGCTATTAATAAGTCAGGCAGTAAAATAAGGCATTGTTACAATGCTAAATGTTAAGAGCTCTTCTAACTCATTTCCCTGCAGTTGGGACTAAAACTAAGCAGTTCATGACTGTACCCATAGCTTAGAAATACCTCTACAGAAATACATGCTCCCTCCTGAACCCCTACCCCAACATCCTAATTAACTAGCTAGCACAGTAGCCAACATTCCAGCTGTCTATGAGATTGCAGCACAATATGGAGTTTCTAGTAGTCAAAAAAAGTAGAAAAATATTAATCTCTCTTCAGAGCAAGCATTAGAAATTCCCTGGAAAAACTCAAGGGGAAAAAGTTATCTAAGAAGCAAAAAAAAATACCAGATTCGCCAGAGCCATGTGGCTAAAATACAGCATCCCTTCCAAGATGGTCTGGATCATTCCTGTCAAATTCTTACTAAAAATATTGATGTTAGAAGAAATTCTACCTTTTTCTGTGTACTGTCAGACAGAAGTGCTGCAAATACATACCCAGGAGAATACATCTGACAGAAGTAACTCAATTCTGTATCCAACACAGATACACCTCGAGGCCTTTTCCAAATCCTCGTCCATTTTCTCATCTGTAAAATGAAGATAGATCTCAGTCTCTCAGTCTTCTTCCCCTTACATGGCTACAAGGATTAAGCAGATATCAGAGTACTTCACCTTCTACTGGTGTAAAACAGCAAACAGGTTCTTTTCCTGGGAGTAGAAAATCTCTTAGAAGGGCCTGAGGCAAAACAAGGTGGAGCACCTACAAAAACCTTTCACCCTGCACATATCACTGGAGGCTCCCACAGCAAGGGAAGGAAGGTAATCACATATTCTCAGGTGCCTCCAACCATAATATCTCCATGTGGAGTGAAACCAAGGGTCATGTGCTGTCCAACCCCTACAATAAAACGTAGGGGTAAAATTCATTTTCCTTCTATAAGATTAATAACCCCTGCCAGAGAGATCCCAAAGGTTTGCTTGATACACATTAAGCAAACATATATATATATATATATATATATATATGTATGAAAAATACCTTGTTTTTAAAAATAAGGATAATGAAAACTCCTATTCTATGCAGTCAAGAAAAGGAGAGGAAAAATCTCTTGTATTGCTTTTGTATTTGCCAGGCTGGTGCCAACCATGATGTTTTAGCTGTTCAGCTCATAGCAAGAGAGCACTCTGTACAGAAGCAGATCCATCTTGCAGATGCCTCATAACAGTTTGCAAAAGCAGGTAAATGCTAAATATAATAGCAACTTTACGAATACAGCAACACAGGAATGGAGTAGTTAAGGAACTCAATTCCTTTTTTTTTCTGTAAGTCACTGGCAGACAAGAACAAAACATGTCCCCAAATTCACTTCCAGCCTAAGGTTAAAGCAGCCAGCTGCAGGAGTTTGCCATAGCACACATGACTATGTATGTAAGTTCATGGAAGTTAGATGACTTGCATAGAGCCACTGAACCACCTAGAAGCAGGACTTAAAAAAAGGACATATTTGCAATTCCATACCCTAATAAACTTCTAATAGACTAATAGACCTAATAGACTGGTCAACAGATCAAGTGTCTACCCTGTTGGAGTCTGCTTCTCTTTTAGACGGAAATGTTAGGGAAAGATTTAGCAGAAACAGTCAAGTATTTGTCCTTTGGAAAGTAAAAAATAAACTAATTGAAACAACGTTTGCTAGGAAACAGGGTGCAATTGCAATGGGACCTTTGCTTATCTTTTAGCTCCATGTGCACAGCAGCATTATTCCTTCCACATATTAACAGGTACAACCTTTCACATAAAGAGCATTTCATAAGTTCAGTTTGAACTTTCACTACTCTTTCTAATGATAGAGCATTTAGGAGATGAGTGACTTGTTCTTTAGGAACTCAAGTGCTCTTGTGGTTTCCGTGAATAACTTTAGAAGAAATGCCACTCTATTAGAGGCAATGCGAACATGTGTGACACTTACTGTACATGAAAGTGTTTGTTGTACAACTGGATGGGCACCATGCCAACCAAACTCATCCATCAGGCTGTCAACACCTTACCCTTTTTCTGCAGTGACCTATGTGGAAAATTCTCTTTCAAACAGCTGTTCAGATTGTAGGCACACAACAGGTTGTCTTAAACTCCCTTTCAATTGTGCATAAATGTTTGTGAATTTCTAGTTTCATCTTCAAGATAAACACGAACATTATGTTCTTTTGATTTACATGTATGTTTTGTTTTACATTTTCTATTTGAAGAAACTCTTCTGGACCTCCTACCTCCACTGCCAAAACCAGATTTTTAGTTCACTGATCTTTTCCATCTGATGTTTTTGTTAGGATATGAATCCTGCAGATGGAATTGAATTGTCTTTTTTACTTGTGCATTTTTTTTCTAAAGAGTTCATCAACAGATGTGAAAAGATGGTCCAGAATCATGTGACAAAACTCAGCAGTGAGTACTGTGAATGTGATGAAGATTTGTATTTCACAGAACTGAAATACTATTCTGTTATGTAAAGCAGTGTCTTTTCCAAAAGCACTGAAAATAAACATACTGAAAGTGACAGAGTGACTTAGAACCCTACTCCTTTGGACTTTCAAGAAGACTTGGACCTTAGGCTACAGTTCAAATTAGTTATACATTCCCTAATTCCTTTGCATAAAAATTCCTTCTGAACAAATCTAGGCCTTGGGAGGTGCCAAAAGAAATAACAGATTGACTGTCATTTCTACCACAGCTGTAGGCAGAATTTCCTGAATAAATCCCTAGATGCATGTGTAGAATTCATCATGCTGGATTAGATGTGTGAAGAAAAGTCCTGACCTGGTCAGCAAAGACACTATTGACCTGTTTTTCATGTCATTTCAGGATGAAATGCACATCTAGTTCATTGTGCATACTCTGTTACCACTTCTCTTCCCTGAATTCAGAGGGAGCTCATTTCCAGATACCAACCAACACTTGATGAGATAAATCCCCCTTTCAATTCAGTTTTGGAACTAGGAATTAAGCCTAAAACTTTTTCTAAATCTTCTTGAGAATTCATCTGGTAATTTTTCTGCAGTCTAGCATAGACTCTTAACACCATGTATAGCTAAACTGGCATATAGGCAATTTTAATAACAGCAACACCTAAATGTCACTCAGCAGTATGTTCTCCAAAAGCTTCACCAGAAGTACCATTTCTCCTTTATGAAGGTGAAAGCAGAGATGCAGACGTACTCTTCATATTGCCTGGCAGTAGTATTTGGCTTATCTGCCTGATAAATAAGAACTCCTCTGGGGGCAATTTACAGCCTTTCCTTAAGTTAGCCATATTTAATCACATTTTGGAAGAAGACACAGTTTGTGGAATTAACTGTGCATGCAGTGAGCCTCGAGAGACTACATTCAAGTTTGCAGAGCTCCAGCAGTTCTCAGATTGGATTAGATTGTATCTCATACTAATGTCTGGCTGATGATCTGTATTAATTTTTTCCTCCTAATGCGACATTTGCTTTTCTGCCAAGACGCATCCTCTTCATTCTTTTATTCATGCATAAAGATTATACAATATTCAGTAATTCATACTCCTTACTTTTCCTTACCATTTCCAGTGAGTCCCATGACTGTAGTCCAGTGCACAGAACATTCTTTCACAAAACACAGGGCTGGTTTCATTTGTCCTTTTTCATTTCATTTATCCTTTTCTTTACACATTTCCAGAATGTCAACCCTGACATTTTGTATTTTTAAGTTCTTTGTGGTCTCAAAATTATGGATTGGAAACTTAGTCAGAGCTATTATTGAGGGTGAAGTTAATCAAATACAAATGTTTATAACCAGAGTTTTAAATGCTACAAGCAAAAACATTTTTCCACTTTTCTTCAGAGCTCATTCTGTTCCATATAAACATATTTCTATGGCTGATTCTTGTACCATCACAAACTTTTCTGACCCTTCTTGGTGCAAAGGTGTAGCAAATGCTAGTGAGAAGAAGGTTCAGTTCTGGGTGATGTCAAGAAAGTCAAAATCTGCCCAGGTTTCAATTCTCCCAGTGACATGAGGGATATAATAAAAAACTCAAGGGGGTCTCATTCATTCTTGTTGATTTTGCAGAGAAAACCCCTATCAAAAGGATTAATCTCAATAGATATAATTTGTGAATTCAATTAGAAAAGGTACTGTTTCACCATGAATTGATGTTCATATCATAAAAAAATCACAGTCCCATGAAGGGGATGAAGGCAATGCAACCAGAATGGTCAAACCAGCTCCACATCCTCCATGGCAGCCAAAGAGATGAAACTAGGGGAATACTGAAGAAATTCAATAGATACACCAGAATATCTAACATTGCTTGTATCAATTAATAACCACCCTCAGTTTTATCACTGAGGGTGGTTAATTATCACTTGTCCTGTTCAAGAAGTCCTGCAGGGTACAAATTCCTCAAAGTTCTAGTCTAAGGAACACAAAGAACACAGAGAACCTCTACCATAAGAAATACATTGTTTAGATCAAAATTTAGTTTTTCAATTCCTGTTCAAACAAGAGAAAACCAATTTCTGTCTGCTTCTGCAACTGTTTTGCTGTTCAAAATGGCTGTGAGTGCAATATATGGCTTGGTGTATGTATAAAATACATACATATATATATATACAACCTGTCTAAAGGCCTAGAAAACTTCAGTATACAATATCACATTAAAATGAATTTAAAATTTCAAGCACCCATGAGCAGCTTTGTATTTGTATACTGTGTGTTCACAGAATTGGCCAACATATGGATATTCCTTTCAAGTTCACCCACAACATTTTCCTCATGCTAAAAAATGGTATTTTGTTTCACGTCTAGAATAATACAGTTTCTGTTATAATCATAAAAAGAAGAAAAATTGCAACTCACAATGTCTTTTCAAAACCCAATTTTTGAACTTTCTAAGTTTTCTAAATTTCCATTCTTTTTCTTTTCCATTCTTTTCCATTCTTTTTTCTTTTTGGGAAAATCTTTGGGCATAGGACCTGAAAATGGTAATATCTTCACGCCTGCTAGAACTGCATTTCTAGGCAGTTCTGCTATTCACAAAAATGACCACAGCCTATAAGTTAACATCCCATACACAGGATTGCCACAGTCTACTTTTGCACCCAGAAATAAGAGAACAGTCACCAAACTTTTAAATCAGATAAAATAATATCTGACATAATGAGGAAAAAATAGCATGTTTGTATTATTTCTTCACATTTATCCCAAAAGAAGTGCTTGTAAAGAATGAATATCCTATTAGGAAATGTTATGCATAAGGGTTTTTTTAAAACCTGATATTGAGTTAAGAGATTGTGCAGTAAAATCTTTGGCAAAGGTTTTCTAATCAGGATTTACACAGCTTTAGTAAAATAAGAATATAATACAAGCATAGCAATCAATTAAATTACAGCAGGGGATAGTATAGGGGAACCTATAAACTTGAAATTATTTTTGTTCTTTGTAAGAAAGAAGTTTATGGGAATCTCCTCCAGCTTTGTTGTCAAGGAGTTTGGATTGCTGTGCATAATGTGTACAATGTGTACAATACCGGGGGTTTGGTGCGCTGCTGATATCCCTTATGCAGCCCCTGTGCTCAAGCTATGGGAAAGGGGTGTCAGTATTACTTCAGACACTCTCTTCTTCCTTGCTGTAGTTAACCCAATACATTATCATTAAGGAGAAAAGCCTCTCCAGTGCCTAATAAACAAGGGTGAGTTTAAAAAAAAATACTATAGCTTTCAATTTGAGGAGGAACTTTTACCTGCTTTGTGAGAAAGTATTCATCTAGGCTACTTCTTCAGCTGCACTACAGATTTGTATTTATATCTTAACATTGTTATAAATGCCAATACGGTGTTCCAATTAAAATAATAATTTGGTTTATTAATAAAGATTGAATCACAGAATTTCAATAAACTCACCAACAGGGAGAAACTTGACAGAGTTTTCCCGGGAAATGTCAAGGGTGAACTGTGAGATACAGAGCCTGGCAATGTGGCCGAGTTTCTCAGGTATCGTGGGCATGATATGCTCACAGATACCATTTGAGCTATTCCAGACTAGGCCAGACTAGGCCTCAGGCCTGGGCCTAGTAGGCCGCGGAACGTTCCGAGTACGTAGTGGCAGATAACCTTATCTCCTGCTACGTATGTGTTAAGGTATGGCCACTCGCAGCATGGAGGTAATGGCACTAGATCTCCGTAGCCACCTTAATCCTAGATTGCTTACATACTCCTGTATGCTCACTGCCTATCACAATGCACCTGCTAACTGTAAACTATCTGCTCTGTACTTAACCGGCCATCTCGCGGAATAAAGCGGAGTTCGTGCTGGAAACCATACTGGTTTGGTCTCACGTTACTCTAGTCCCCAGTCTTTCCAGGGTTCAACAACAGTGGCGCCCGAACCTTAGAGACAGAGCCCTGGATTTTAATGAAATATAGAGCTTCGATGCTGTGTATTAATTAGCTTCAATGCTGTGGATTATTTAGCTTCAATGCTGTTAATTAATTAGCTTAAATGCTGGAAGCCCTCGCTTGATTTTGGACGTGTGTGTGTCGCTTGCGATCTACTGTCCGGAATTCCGAGGCAGGCTGGGGAGCGTCGGCTGATTGGATTGATTAGAAAGCGACAGTGCCACCTGCTGTCAGTGGAAAGAAGGTAAGAGCGGCGGCGCGGATGGATTCACTCACGGAACGCGACTATATAGCTGCCACGCAGCTATTAGCGTCCATTGTCTCGAAACGGGGCGAAAAGATCAGAGATTCTGATATAAGTCAGCTGGCCCAATGGGCTAAAAAGAAGGGAAAGTTACAGCAGCCCTCGCTTTTGTTTAGCGAGACAGAATGGAAGGAGATCGGAGATTTACTGTGGGACTCGGTAGTTTCACAGGGAAAAGACGCAAAACTCTGTTCGGAGTTAGGCGTCACGTGGAAGAAAATTATAAATACGCTACAAACCTTTGCCGCGGAGCGCAGAGCTGCCCAAGCCGCGATTTCCGCATTGGAGAGAACGGCCCCTTGCTCTCCTGAACCGGAGACCGTTCCTTCCCAAGCGGAAGAGCGGAAAAAAGTATCCAGAGTTGCGAGATTTTTCGGAATTAATTCCACGCATCCGGTGAAAGGGAATGCGGCCCCCCTCTGTTCCTCCCTCCGTGACGTGGTAGACGTAGCCAGCCATGCGGTTGAGAGACCGAGCGAGAGGCCGGAAGTGTCCTTGCCGCGGTTCGGCGAGAATGGCGTGGGGGAGGAGACGAGCCAGCCGCCAGACCCGAGGGGCGTGGCGAAAGAGGAGGCAGGCGGGACCGGCAGCGGCGCAGGGCGGGCACAAGTGACGCAGCAAGGAGGCGGGCTCAGAGGCGGTGCCACCGGCGGAGCGGAGCCAAACCCCTCCCCACCGGAACAGGAGCTGACGTCAGCTGCCCACATGGCAAAAACAAAAACAGAGAACATGGCGGCGCCCATGACCGGATCGGACAACGCGAGTTCGATTCAACCTGAGATCCCTGCGCCCCCACAGCCTGCATCAGTGGGACCCGCCACCCATCCACGAGCGTCTCACTGTCCTCTGCCAGAATCTGACTCGGAGGAGGAAGCTTTGGAATCGGATAACAGCTGTGCAACGCAAACGCCGGAAAAGCCGCAGAGGTCAACGGAGCTGCAGCAAATTATAGCAGAGCTTGCTAAGCTCTCTAACCGGCAAAGTCAGCTGGAACAAAGGACATTTGAATTATCCAAAACTTTCCCGCAGAAACCATGTACCATACAACCTCTGTCATCACTACAGAGCCAGCAGGCGTTGCCATCCAATGCCCAGCAGATGGCGCTGCCTGCCAACCAATCTGATCCGCTGCTGAACCGCTGGGCTGAAGTTAAAAAACATGCCATCCTCGATAAGGACTTTGACGCAGCCAATGTTATAGCGTGCCCTGTGGTGATTGAGCAGAACGTTGCCAGATGGCAACCGCATGAATGGAAAGTACTGCAATCTGCAAAGCAGACAGTTAGTCAGTATGGAATTCGTGCGGAAGCTTCCAAAAGTATTATACAATACATCTTCACTGCTGATCTCTTGTGCCCTGCTGACAGTTCTAACATTGCAGCACTTCTGCTCACGCCATCTCAGTTTCTCATTTTTGAAAGAGAGTGGAGACGCCTGGCAACCGAGGAAGCCAACAGGCATCAAATAGTGGGAGATCCATTTTATGGGATTCAGCCGGACATGCTGACGGGCCAAGGAGCCTATGCCACGACGAATGTACAGCTGACTTTTCCCATCGAAATCCATCAACTCTCCCAGTCGCTGGCCTACAGAGCTTTGCTGTTGGTGCCAGACAAGAAGAAGCCTCCATCCTATGCCAACGTCAAACAGGGAGCCACCGAATCATTTGCTCAATTTATAGATCGTCTTTCTACGGCATTGAGGGATGCCCCAGATTTGCCTGACGAGGTGCGAGACCATCTGTTTCGTTCTCTGGCATTTGAGAACGCCAACGCACGCATGAAAACCATCCTGGCCTCCCTCCCTCAAGGCTGTGGCGTGGACGAAATGTTGGTGAGAGCAGCGAGAGCAGAACAGTCCAACCAAACAGCAGCTTTCACAGCGGCAATGCAAAATGCAATGCAGCAACAGGGACATGTTATCGCAGCTGCATTGACGGGAAAGCCCTTCAACCGTTTTAATAACAAAAAATCAGTGGCAAAGTCCCAGTGCATCCGCTGTGGTGAAATGGGTCATTTCAGGCGGACCTGCCAAAAGCCTGTTTGGTGTCAACACTGCAATGTGGACACTCATGCCACAGAGGTCTGCAGGAAACAGGGAAACTTCACGGCCAGCGCGCCGAGGCAGCGCGCCAAGACACAAATCAATGCCTCAACACACCAGACCCCAAAAAAGACTCATTGAGACAGACCAGACCTGCTGCGTGGAGAAGTGTTGGTGTGGACATAACAGCAGCAGAAGAAGTCACCTTGCAAGATAAGGAAGTCACTCTGATCCCGACTGATGTCTCTGAACCCATCTATAATACAGTTTCCTCAGCTGGAGGTTTGATCTTAGGAGGAGCCTCCACGAGCAAACAGGGTATTATGGTGGTGCCAGGAGTCATCAATGCTAATTACACTGGACAGTTAAAAGTAATGGTTTATGCCCTGCAGCCTCCTGTGACGATCCCAAAGGGGAGCAAGATTGCTCAGATCATCCCCTTTGAGAACATCCTGCCACGTCGTCAGTCCCAAAAGCAGCCTGCGGAAGCCGAAGGCGGAGCTGAGAGCTTTGGCTCTATGGGACACAGTGTTTTCCTTACAGTGGATTTACACGAGCGGCCACGGATTGCAGTGAAACTGCAACGAGGCGATGAAATTATCGGCATCGAACCACTTCCAGACACCGGCGCAGACATATCTTTAATTAACAAATTACATTGGCCTTCTCATTGGCCTTTGACATCCCCCTATACCCGCGTTGTGGGTGTAGGAGGCCTGACTGTTCCCTCAATAAGTGCAGATCCTATTCGGATCATCTTTGAAGATGGACAAGTGGTTGTGGCGCATCTATATGTTGTGCCAATGCATCAAGAGATTCTAGGACTCCTAGGTAGAGATGTGCTTTCCCAAATAGGGATGGTTTTGACTACTGACCGGCATTTTCCTTAGTGGCCACTGCAGAGCAGCCACCCATTTTAAAAATCACCTGGTTGACGGATGCCCCTGTGTGGGTTGAGCAGTGGCCAATGACAGAGAAGAGGCTGCGAATTACCAAGCAATTGGTGCAGGAACAATTAGAAGCAGGTCACATTCGACCCTCAGTGAGTCCATGGAACACACCGATTTTTGTCATCCCTAAAAAATCAGGGAAATGGAGACTGCTACATGACCTTCGTAAGGTTAATGAGCAGATGCAAGCGATGGGTGCTCTGCAACCAGGCTTGCCAGCACCGACCATGATTCCGCAAGGGTGGGACATTGTCATCATCGATTTGAAGGACTGTTTTTTCACGATCCCACTCCACCCTCAAGATACTCAGCGCTTTGCCTTCACTGTGCCATCTATTAACAGAGCAGCGCCAGCACAACGGTATGAATGGGTAACTCTTCCTCAGGGAAGTCGTACCTCGCCTACCATGTGCCAGATATTCGTCAATTGGGCTTTGCAGCCGATTCGTCAGCGTTTTTCCAATGCAATGATTTATCACTACGTCGATGACATCCTTGTTGCTACTAAGGAGCCTCTGCCCACAGAGGACTTGGACTGGTTGATCACGCAATTAAAACATCGTGGTCTGACTGTGGCCCCGGAAAAAATACAACGATCAGCCCCGTGGAAGTACTTAGGGTGGCTGATCACGAGTGCACAAGTCCGGCCACAGAAAATTACTTTACATACAAACATTTCAACGTTATATGATGCTCAGAGACTTTTTGGAGACCTGCAATGGGTTCGTCCCATTGTAGGGATCACCAATGAGGACTTGCAACCGTTTCTATCATGGCTACACGGTAATGATGCCAGTAGCCTTCGACAATGTACCCCTGAACAGCAACAAGCCTTAGTTAAGGTGTCAGAGAAGCTGCAACGGGGTTGGAGCATTCGCCGCATAGAACACCTGCCACTGTCACTGTTCCTCTCCAACGCAGATGCCTGTCCGTTTGCCATCATTTTTCAATGGCAAAAGAAAAAGGGGGAACACCAGTCTGGGTTAAAATCGACGGCTGGGGTGATTGAATGGGTGTTCTTGCCGGTGCAGCCAAAGAGTCGTGTTATGACAAGAACAGAAGCCCTTGCCATGCTCATCAGGAAAGGGAGAGATAGGATCTTAGAGATCGATGGGGAAGAGCCGGCAGATATCAGTGTTCCGATCAGAAATGAAGATCTGGACTGGAAACTGAGACATTCTGTGGAGCTGCAAGAAGCATTGTTGGGTTTTACAGGTGTGGTTCACAACCGACAGCCAAAAGGTCCGATGTGGACTCTGATTGCACGCCATCAGTGGCTGGAGAAGCCTTTGTGTTCCATGACACCTGTGGACGGCAGAACAGTTTATACGGATGCCGGCCGAAAGACACAAAGAGCTGTGTGTGTGTGGAAACAGCAAGGAGAATGGAAGCAGCATTTAATCCACAGTGAAGCCGGAGACAGCTTGCAGACCATGGAGCTGGGAGCAGTGTGTTGGGCTTTGCAAACCTGGAATAAGGAACCTCTTAATGTGGTGTCAGATTCTTTGTATGTGGTTGGAGTGGTACAAAGAATCGAAGATGCACTCATTAAGACCACTCAGAATCAGCGCCTCGGAGAACTATTTCTGCGACTGAGGAGTATACTCAGACAGCGTCAGCATGCCTTTTGCGTGATGCACATTCGTAGTCATCAGTGCAACAATGGTTTGGGAGAAGGCAATGCACGGGCAGATGCTGCAGTCAGTTGCGTTGCCCATGTCCCTCCTGAAAGCAAATTTGTCAGAGCTCGCAACAGCCACGAGAACTTCCATCAGAATGCTAGAGCTTTGCGTCGTCAATTTCAAATATCTATGAACGATGCACAGGGGATTGTGCGTGCCTGCCCTCAATGCAGTCATCACGGGCCAGGTCTTGGCCTAGGCACGAATCCTCGAGGAATGAAAGCCCTGGAACTGTGGCAAATGGATGTAACACACATCCCAGAGTTTGGAAGGTTGAAATATGTTCATGTCACTATTGACACCTACTCCAAATTCATTTGGGCCACAGCACAGACTGGGGAAAGAGCTCTGCACGTTGAGAGACATTTGACTGTTTGTTTTTCAGTGATGGGAGTGCCTGCAGAAATCAAAACTGACAATGGTCCAGCTTATGCGGGACAACGAGTTGCTAGGTTTCTGCAAAAGTGGGGAGTCAAACATACTACCGGGATTCCTCACTCTCCTACTGGCCAAGCCATTGTGGAACGGGCTCATCGGACGCTGAAAGAGTATCTCGCAAAGCAGAAGCAAGGCAATGACCTAGATGTGACCAATCGTTTATCTAAAGTACTGTTCACTTTAAATTACTTATGCCTAGCAGAAGGGCGAGAAGAGCCTGCAGTTGTCATCCACCACCAGGCTGTGAAAGAAGGGAGACCACAAGCAATTCCAGGACTTTACGTATATCATAAGGACATGCGAACGGGTGAATGGCAGGGACCCAGTCCAGTCTTGTTTAATGGTCGCGGTTATATGTGTGTTTCTGCAGGAGAAGCAGGACCTGTCTGGGTGCCGAGTCGCTTTACCCGTGCGTGTCCACAAGAAAAGATACCAACCGGCGGTGACACTCACAGAGACAGCGACGACTTCCCTGAAGCACCTCAAGAAGACGCGGAGAGTGCTGAAAATTGACTGTTTTAATACTATATCATTGCACTGTTGTTGTGTGACGCTTAGAGGCACGATAAGTTATTGGTTAGGGTTTTAGGTTGATAGCCTGTGTGCTACACTGTGTGCTTGTCACAATGGGTGAAATGTTAAGCATGAGGGTGTTGGTTTTAATCAGTGTGGTAGTAAAAATAAGAGCAGGGATGTTTGACATTGACACAAGGGAGAACATGTGGGTTACTTGGGCCAAACAAACTAAACAGGATTCCTTTTGTTTATCTCTAGCGACGCCATCCAATCCTTTTAGAACCTGCTTGATTGGAGTTCCACTGACCTCCATGGCAGAGTTCAAGTCTTTAACCCCTGTCAGGATTGACCCAAAAGGTGATTTAGGGCCACAAGCTGCTGCCATAGCGCGAAACCTTCGAGCGGCTGGTCCAGAACCTCAGGAGCTTGATCTCTTAGGTTCTGTGCCAGGAAACTATTGTCTTGTCTTTGGGCGCTTTGCAGTGAATTCTAGTCTATTAATCATAGATGAGCAGCAATTGAAAGGCCACGCTACGTGGCTGTCCCCTCATTCACTTTTGTATTACAATTACTCTGAGTATTGTAATAGTTGGGTCAGATCTGTCACGCAATTGACAACAGCTGCTAAGAGATTGCCACCAGGAATCTTTTTAGTTTGCGGAGATAGAGCATGGTCCACAGTACCTCAAAACAGTGTCGGAGGACCGTGTTATTTTGGCAAACTAACTCTGTTCGCACCTAGCATTCACCAGGTTCTAGGCTTGCCAAGGAAGGCTCAACGAGTCAAGCGCAGTATGTCTCAGCTAGGTCCCAACTGCAAAGATCACGTTACCCTATGGCAGCCTCCAGCCGTGATCTCAGCATCCATTTTTGCCCCAGGAGTTGCTTCAGCACAAGCCCTCACACAACTGAAACATTTAGCCTGCTGGACAGGAAAACAGATTAACATAACGACGAAGTTGTTGAGTGAGCTTGCTGAAGATGTTAGTGGCATTCGCCATTCAGTGCTCCAGAACCGAGCCGCGATTGACTTCCTTCTTTTGGCTCAGGGGCATGGATGCGAAGAGTTTGAAGGCATGTGCTGCATGAATTTATCAGACCACTCACGGTCGATACATCAACAGTTAGCGCAGTTGAGGGACAACATGAAACATCTTGTAGTTGAGAACACTCCGTTTGACACTTGGCTGAAGTCTTGGAATCTCACTGGGTGGATTGTGGATTTAATTCGTTTTGGTATAATGATCTTTATTGCTGTCATAGTAGTTTTGACAATAGTGCCTTGCTTGATACAATGCATGCGCAAATTAGCTGACCGTGCCTTAACGTCAGTTTGGATAGCCCAAAAAGAAAAAGGGGGAACTGTGGCCGAGTTTCTCAGGTATCGTGGGCATGATATGCTCACAGATACCATTTGAGCTATTCCAGACTAGGCCAGACTAGGCCTCAGGCCTGGGCCTAGTAGGCCGCGGAACGTTCCGAGTACGTAGTGGCAGATAACCTTATCTCCTGCTACGTATGTGTTAAGGTATGGCCACTCGCAGCATGGAGGTAATGGCACTAGATCTCCGTAGCCACCTTAATCCTAGATTGCTTACATACTTCTGTATGCTCACTGCCTATCACGATGCACCTGCTACTGTAAACTATCTGCTCTGTACTTAACCGGCCATCTCGCGGAATAAAGCGGAGTTCGTGCTGGAAACCATACTGGTTTGGTCTCACGTTACTCTAGTCCCCAGTCTTTCCAGGGTTCAACAACATGGCAACCTGCTATCTCCCCTAACGGTTCACAAATCAGCCTGGTTCGGGGCTTGGTTTTTATACACTTTATTCTGCCCCTGGCTATATTTCCCCATATTTCCCATTGTTTCCTGACTAGCTATACAAATTCAGGAGTTTCCCTGACTAGGAAAAAAAGAGTTCCTTTCTCAGTTCATATGTTAATGTCCAATTTCCATAGATCCTTATGGTTGATAAATGATCGAGATATGGCTGATGTCGATTGATGGTCTGTGAAGGTGGCAACCAAGGTGTGAGTTGCTGGTGCCAGCTTATCTTGACAGGTCCCCTCCCGGTACTTGAGAAGGCTGCAGGCTTTTCCCTAAATTCTTTCTGAATGGAGGCACCTGCTTTTTCAGGGTTGTTAGTTTCACCATCTGCAAGGTCTCCTAAAACATAGACTTTTACCCAATACAACTTTATACAATTTTATCGTTTTTCCAATCTACCATAAGAACATGAATTAATCATTTCACATTTTTCACAACATGAAAGTATAAGACTGGAGTAATTACTAAACAGAAAATATGGAGGCTACACTCATCTGTACTTACCACATGGAGGTTTTAAATCCCCTCAAAAAACAGTGTGCTTTGTTCTTCTCACACTACAGGAAGTTCAGTAATTGGCATGTTGTTGGTACCAGCTGTCATGTTAACTAGAAGTTTGAAAATTAGACTATATGGGAAAATAAAACTGACATAGAGAAGATACCTTGAAATTGCAAGGAGATATGGACTCCGTGATTTACCCAATGTTAATGATTGAAGGGATGTAATTTTTAAAATGAGAGCACTGCAGAGGATTTGAATGTTCTATTGCTGCAAGACATGTCACAGACACTGAGTACAACCATGACTATTTTAATTCTTCTGACCTCAGTGGCCCATCCAAGTATCACTGAGGAGGACATCTCTGAGGGTGTCCTCACCTTCATCATGTGCCCAGTCCCTCACAGAACGCACTGGCATGATTTCCTTCCTACAGCAATGTCCAGTTTGTTTTTCCAAGCTGTCTCTTCTCAGATTGCAGTAACTGACAAACCTTGCCCTGGGTAATTTTGTTTGCTGGATATGCTCTCTCCAGGACAGTTTTCACTAGGAACCTTTCCAAGGATGTGTCACCCTGAGTTCGCCTTGGATGTAGATATTAGGTAACTATTTAAATCACACCACCACAGCTGCTTATTCCTGTATCAGATTAATGAACACTGTGCACCCTATCAGAGCCCTATCAATTAAAAATAAAAGAGAACTTGATCAACAGGATAATCATAAAGCAGAATTTTTTTCAGTGTTATAAAAGGGCAATTAGGAGAAAAATTATCAATGCTTTTAACTAAGGAAGAAGAAAAGAATTTGAAAAATCTGCATGATTAGAGTGCCAGTTCAAAACCCACGTAGGCAGACTGGTACAAACCTCTCTATGAAAAACAGTGAGCAATTGAAAACTGCCTCACAGACAAAGATGTAAAATGCAAGATTACACTTGCTACAAAACCATACTCTTTTAATAAATTAAGTTAATTTTAAAATGCACCTTACACTTAAAGGGCAGTTCTATTCACATTTTTACCCACAAGCAAACCAATAGTAAAGTTTTCCAGAGTCCTTATCCTTGGCCAACTGTTTTTTCTTCTTATTTGTGCTGTACACATATCTGTATAGAACCACTGTTTAATACCATATCAACTGAAGAGTCAGAATTTCAAATGTGGAATGAGAAGGGGTTTTCAGCCTGAATAATTTTACTGATCAATTCATGGTCAGCTTCACACAGATTACCACAGCACAGCTGAAAGAGTGAACAGCAGCAAAAGTGTAGGAATAACTGGTTCACCATTTAGATGAGAGCTGAAGGTAGATAAAGATGTTTCTAGTGCTCTGGCTGTAGGCTAATGACAAAAGACCTTCACTGAAACAACACAGATGTTCCCCTCTGCCCCTCTTTCTGTCATGCCAGTGAAAGTATTTGTGGGGTTACACTGAGCAGCAGATCAAAGAGCTGATCTGCATCAGGAGTAGCACCTTCACTCTGACAGGGGTTTTAGCACCACCAGGAACGCGAAGCACTTCCATAAAACTGTGTTTCTGTCAACATCCCTGCCTCATCAAATCATGTCCTCATTTCTGTGCATCAGTGGACTTCCATGCCAAGGCCACATTTAACCATTTATCTTTAATGTGGATAGTAAATAAATTGGAATCAGTATTATGGTAAAAAATAGCTTACTGAGGAATGACATCTTTTATCCACAGAACAAGAACAATGTCTCCTGTAGACATGTCCAGTCTTTATTTCCCTTGAGAAATCACCAATAAAAATACAGTTCATAAATGGGCTGTGGTTACATCACAAGTGGTAGTGAGCTTATTTAGCCTCTGTACTTAAGAGTCATTTTAATCTACATGTTCACTTTGAGCAGCATTGAGCAGACAAAGGCTAGGCACTGCATTTTAGTTTTTAATTTAAACTGGTGTTAGTTAACCTCAGAGTTTAAGGCTTTCATTTTACTGACAATCAGCTGAGTCCCCAGGAGTGACAAAATCCTAGTTACATTCACACACTCCTAGTTCAGTTCAGTGTACCATGGTTAGTTTGCTTGCAATGGGAAAAGAATTAAGTTTGCTGAGTTACTATGAATTTAGTACAACTGGTCCATTGGTGATTGGTGCTCCCCTAGGGGACAAAGAGAGTTCATCAAAGCCAGAAGGACAAGACCAACACGCAGAATGTGTGTAGAGGAAATCCACCAAGGAAGGGCTGTCTGTCCACCAGTCTGTGTTATTAACTAGACTTTGGATTTGAAATAAGAAATTAATTCTTTTCTATGCAATTATAAGATAGAGAATCATTCTATAAGCAAATCTAAATTTAATCTTTCCACTAATTATCTTTGGTTTTAAGGGGAAAATCCCCCATTTACTTAATGATCTCCATTTGTTATTTCACACTCAACTCTACATTTCTTTCACAGTCCTACAGCTAGTTATAAATACAGAACTTCAGGTTCTCCATACTAAGACTTCTCCAAACCTCTAAATCTCCTGATTTTTACATGCTGATGCAGAAAGACAAGGGCTGTCCTTCTTTCTCATGCTGACACCTCAGTTTCATGAATCAGGGGATTTTGGCTGTGTAATTCTTCTCTGCCCTCTCTGTCAGCCATTTGTTTTGCTTAGCCTTGGTGCTCTTTCCTACCCCACATGCAATGACACAATTATTTGCACAGGGTTTCCAGGGGTACACAGAGCTAAACTAATAGGTCCCTGGAACTATGAACAGGAGGTCATGCTTCTGCTGTTTATCTCCTACTAGCTCTGGTACTCACCAGACTCTCCTTAGAGATAATTTAGTGTGCTAAAATGACAGAGTAAAAACCAAGGTTGGATGGTTTTCTGCTGCTCTACCTAGTAGCTACATCTGTTCAGGAAGGCCTTGACAAATATTGAAACTGTTGTCCAGGAGGGGGAGAGAGCAAAGCACAGATCAGCTCAGGGAAGAAGTCCAAAACCTTTCCCCTTTCAGAAGTAAGCTGGTACCTTCTGATCCCTTTTCGTTTGCATTATTTTTAACCTTATCTGGTTGCCTGATCCAGTTCACAAAGCCCCAAACAGTTGTGTCAACAACTGAGTGAGTGACAGCCTGAGTGTAGAATTTCTTCCATCAGTTTCTCTCTAAAGGCCACATGATGTCTGGGCAGTATTTTGCTTCAGACGTGTTTATTAAGTTTGTTTCAATCAGACCACGTGTGGAGGTGTTACCAGACATGAAAGATGAGAATCTGGTGCATTCAGCATTTATAAAGGTTCTTGTAGTCCTGCTGAAAAACTCTGCTCTACCACAACAGTAAAAATAATACCATGTAAGGTGGGCAGCTGTGGTATATTCCACAAACACCTTTGTTCTCATGTTCATCTTCTTACTTACCAGGGTTAGTCTCCACAGAAACTAGAGACAAATTTGCACCCCTCATTATTCCTAATAAAGCTTTGTAACTACTCACTACAGATACAAAGAATTTGCACTGAAGCTGCTAAGAAAATTCAGAGTTCATCTCATGAATCTTTTCAGAATAAGGTAAATCTGATCAGCAAGAGATAAATTACCAATAAGCTGGCCCCTATACTTGCTTAAGAGCTACTTAGCTCTGGGAATGCATTTTGTAAAAGCACTTTCAACTATCAGAAAATTATATATAGTGATAGGCTGCATTTCATAGTAGCAAGGTAAGTTTGATACTGTACTTTGGTTGATCATCAAAGCTGCAGAATAACAGGGGTACATTTACCTGAGTAGGAGCTTCAGTGACTACAAGAGTTCAGAAGAGGATGCTGCAGACAAAGTGCAGCTGAGTTTGGGTGGCAACTCAACTGACATTTAGGAAAATGCCTCAAAGACCAGCCATCAGGACCCCAGTTCTACATTTTGCAAAACCTTTCTCTCCATTAGATTTATCAGCTTTGTGTGGTGGTTAGACAAAATGGTTCATAAATTCACACTGACGTGTAGTTAACTATTAGAGTGCTGTCTATGACATTTATTAATCTGTTTCCAAATGCAGCAGGAGGTTTCTTTGGTGCCTTTTACCTCACTAATGTACCTTGCTCAATGCTGGGAGAAATTTCAGGTTAGTCTGGAAAACACTAGGCATTTGCATTCCCAGGAGGTGAAACCCTGGACCATGGGTCATGGGCCCAGTGTATTCAGCAGAACCAAATCTCTACTCAGCACTTCTAAACTACCCATCGCCCATCAAGCTGCAACATCCTGACAGTGGCAAGTAGAATTTCCATCTTTCAAAATCAGCAAGAAAGCAAGAAAACAAAATAAAAGGTGGAGTGCCCTAAAAACACAATTACAGTGGTTTGTTTCATCTCCAACCTGTGAAAGCAGAGCAAAATTATAAATATACAGAAGAAGCCATCTTCTCTCAAAAACCTCAATGCACTAAAAGATCAGTAGCTCCTCTTAATGTAAAGCCTGATATTTCATTTCTTTAAAGTATTCCTACTTAAACATTTATTGCCACAAGTGTAAAGATCTCTGTGAGATTAATGTGGATATAATTTTTGAAAGGAAGAACTAATGGTCTGCACCTGAGATTGTCAAGCAGAGAGTCACAGTTTAATCTAAGTTCTATTGCTACATTTTTCCCACCTCACTTTCTCTGATCTGTAAAACACAAACATACCTGGATCTACAGTCAGTCAAAATCACTGGAAAAAGTCAGGCTGAGTACTCCAGTACACAGTACAAAGTGATCCTTTCTAAAGCAAGGTCAGGACTGGCAATATTGAGTCATTTGGCTACACACAAATTTTCAAGCAACTCTGATTGCTACAAAAGTTTCAGAAAAAGGTTAGTGAAACATTTGAAAAGTAAACTGAAAAATAAGAAGTAGCACCCAACACTGAGACTGAGTCACCCTGATCTCTGACTACCCAGCTCAGAGGGCACAGCAACAGCTGAGGTGCAGCTGTCACTCAACAAAGTGATCAAGATGCAGATTGATAGCAGACACTATGTGACACTTGCACTTTATCCTTTCAGGGTTTCACAGATTTTAATGCTCATGTATGCAGGATTTCTGAGAAGCTGAGAATATTATCAGATATTCATTCCAACTGGGAGATGGATATCTCTATCTAATATATCTAGATCTAGATCTATATCAATATCATCTATACCAATATCATCTATATCATCTATATCTATCTGTATCTATCTACATAGATATATCTATATAGACGTGAATATAGATATAAATAGAGATATCGATATGGCTGTTTCACTTCCAGGTCTGCTTTTATCTTTCAGGGGGAAGTGCTGATCCTCCCCTTTCTTGTCCTCAACCCACCCCTGCTTTAGCTTCTTTTAAGCAATAAAGCCAGTCCAATAAGCCTCCTTTCTGCTTAGTGCTTCTGTGAACATTTCAGTTAGACTTGCAAACGTTGCTAAACATAATCCTCGACTCTCACAAGATTCTTCCTCACTAATTTACTGAGATTCACCCAGCTTGTTCTTCACTAGAATTCCAACACAGCCATAGTAGCCAATAATCCTGAGAAAACATTAGCAAACCATTTTTGTAAGCAGTGTAAAATCCTCAGTCACAGCCACCCAAACAAAAACAAAGAGCATGACCACAAGGATATAGCTAACAAGCAGCCCAACATCCACCTAATTACTGTAAGGAGTGGTAGCTAGAAAATGCATGACTTGGGTCAGACATCTATATGTCTAAGAGATCAGGAAGCAAGAAAGCATTTTATACTTTTTAGCCCCGACTAGAAAAGGAAATTCCTAAGTGTACACTTGCTATTTTCCACTCTTTGATCCTATGTACAGCATCCAGTGGGATGATGGAGTTTAAAAAGTGTGGCTGCTCTTCTCCTCTGCTATCTCAGTTCACAATATTCTGGCACTGGCAAGCACTATGTGCAGAAGGAGGAGCAGAGGTTGGATACAAAAAAAACTTTCAGAGTTTACAGTTTTTCCTTTCCTGTGATTTAATAAGAAACTCAGGAAAGTGCGCTTTTATTTTGTTTTGCCTATCAACAAATCCTATTTTTTCATCATATAGTACAATATCTCTGTGGTAAGTCCAGAGAAAAGTCATAGTTGTTCTTAGTAAAAATATATTTGGGGGCTTTTTTTGTCTGTGTAAAGTCACTGAAATTAACCAGGTATGTTCTGGACTTTTCATCCAATTGCCACTGGAGAATTAGCAATCACACATGGAGAGATTGTCAATTTTTTTTAGCATAGGCTTCAGTTTTGCTTTGTCAGAGATTTGCAGAACTCTTGTCAAAATCATGTTACTCCTGCTTTGACTGGATATAATGGTGTTTTCACAAGGGCAAAGTTTAGATAGACAAAGAGATAAAAATATAAGGTTACTTAAGTGAGGCAATCTGAGCTGGAATGTATATTTGGAGCGAACAAATCTGTAGACTTTGTACATGGCTTTCCTCTCAGCCCTGCACAGCCCTTCAAACAGAGAATATCAGCTGGTGACTGAAGCACAGACCAGAGTCAGCTTTTATTCTTGGCTTGGATACAGATTTGTTGCGTGACCTTGATCAGTTTAACCTCTGCATTTCCTTATTTGTAAACAAGAATAATCACCATCCCTGACCTCATAGGCTTAATTCATGAATACTTGTAAAGAGCCTTGAGATTCTTGCCTGGATGTTGCTATAGGAACAAGAAGCAAACCTGCAATACAATCATGTATGATGCTTTCATGATCCCAGTCACAGAAGTACTCAAGCACATCAGCCTTTCATTTTAATTTGCAGTGATACCATTATTAGGAGTGAAATAGCAGCAATGTTCTATTTCATCCAGTTTTGGAGCTGAGGAAATGAAGTACAGACAATACACTGCCCTCAAATTTGTGCTTTGGTTTAACATTCAAATTCAGTCATATACTTGACTAGATATCCCATAGATACAGGGACAACTGAGGAAAGAAGATTAAGACCTCCATTTTCCTTAACATGGGTCCAAGTGTACACATTGTACAGACCATAGAGGCAGAGTGGCCATGCTGCACTTAGGTGGACATCAAAACTTATCTCATCTCTCCTTCTTGCAAGATAGCTGCCAAGCACTCCTTAACAGACATACATTGGTAAGCAATGACAGGCACCCTAGACAGGCTAGGAGGTCCACAAACACTTACCAAAAGGTAACAACATGGCTTCATAGGAACGGGTGAGTGATCAAGTGGTCAGTGTTCCAGTTCACTCGGGCACAGCACAGGCACAGACATGGGAAAGTTCCCACTCTGCGTCACTCAGTGGCGTAATTCACACTGACAGCAGCCAGTGAAGGCTCATGGACTAAATGACCAACTCAGAATCAATGAAGGAAAACTGCAGCAGGTCTGTTATATATCACCTTAATCCTCTGTCCAACCAGTCTATTTTTCTCCTGCACATGTGGAGCTTCCATGAGTGTCACTGGGAGCTGTGAATTAACACATGCATTTTTATGTTACACTTTCTTTTATATGTTGACATTTGTGATAAGATTTCTGCAACAAAGTATGTTTACTGACAGGTTTCCTTTGTTGCTTCTTCCCCAGTCACCACCATTGCAGGCAGACAGTTTAATCACAACAATGCAGGTTGGAAAGTGCTGAAATATCTGTGCTCTAAGCCTGCTTTAGAATCTAGCAACAGGGCACGTGGCTAAATCATAATATGGCTTAATCTACTGACATAACATCCAGTATAGAATTTATATGGTGAAAGAATGCTTAAGTATAAAAGAATTTATACAGCAAGTAATTTCAACTGATACAGATTCAGCCACTCACTCACTGTCAAGAGGCACAAGACTGCATCTGCTACAGGAGTCAAATTTGAAGAGATAGTCTCTGTCATTAGATTGTACCACAGTCAGCAAGTGTTCCTTATGGCTAAAAAACAGTTTCTGAATCAAGATCATCATAAAGTACAAGATTCTGAAGTTAAAACTTATCACATGCCTACATATTATCCTACCGCTATAGGATAATAGGAAAAAGTAATTTATTCTTAAAAATATATGTTATTATATGTTTATGTTTTCTTACAATGTTTATTGAAAAGTTTGGAACTATCTTCCATTTCATTATTTTTTAAGAAACCTCTTTCATAAACCCTTCATAAATATTTTTCTACTGTGCTTCAACACAAGCGTTTGACCTAATGCTCCTTTTTTCTTAGATTAGACAAACAAAACCTTGGCAGCAGTTTCTGGACACCAGTATAAACAGCTGGGTTCCCTGTGAACCCAAAGATACACTTTAGGAAAAATAGTCTATTGAAGACAGTTTTCTTCAAGGCCCTTATCGAAATGCTCATCCTGAATATCCCACTGGTGACATAGAGCCCATACACATCGGATGGATCTTATAAAAAGGTATTTCTGGAAGCCAAACTAAATTTGCTAAAGCAGTTCTTAGTACTGACTGTCTGCCAACACTAAGGTCTGCACAAAATGATGATCTTCAATACCTTTGAAAAGGAACAGTGCAAACAACATGTTAGCAGCCAAACCCTGTTTATTAGTACAAGACTTCAGTAGGTTTAGCTGGCAAACTGCTGTGAATTTGGTTAACACAGCTGGGGTACTGTATGAAGTCTCTGTGCTGTAGAGTAGCATTGTATGAATCAGCAAACACAGAGAAATAATCACATAGGTGTGACGTATAGGAGTCACTGTTGGTCATTTTATATCAGGCACTATATCTTTGCTGACTTTTGTGGCTTGAGTTAGAGTAACCCACAAGCCCAGATTAAAACAGATAACAAAACACTGTTCCTTTTGTTCGGTCGTCTTGACTACTTTCCTCTCACCAAGGGCAAAGCAGTACAGAATCAGAGATCAGGTCTTCTTCATTTGATCATACATAAGGAAAGAGAAAAAGAGTAAGTGAAAAGAGGCTGTAAGCCCTCCTGTTGGGATTTTGCCAGGTATTTCTCCCATATGAGCAGTTAGTGGAAAGACCAATACCCTGAAATTTCATAGCCTGGCTTCCACGTACTTCCACTCTTGCTTATAAAACCTTTCTATTACCACCACAGATTGTCTGTGACTGACTCTATGCTTTTAGCATGGGAGGGGACTTCCTTTTTTCCATTTTTTTTTCAGGCTGTTTCTGACAAACTCTGTGTACTCGGTCTCATTGACACTGGCAAGTATCCCATCAATCCTGGTTACAATATTCAGTCAGCTGGAGGCTAGAATAAAAGTAATAATTAATTATAGAAGAACCCAATACAAATGTTATCTGCTAGTGGTCTCAGATTATCTCAGCTTTTACATGTTCTAGAAGGCGGAAATCTTCATTTTTGCCATGCCCTACTGCCCTTTTTTCACTCTTTAGGCTTTCTAAAGCCTAGACACAAGTTCACATTTTTAAAGATTTCATGCAAGTTGCTTGTGAAAGCTGCCATATTATCACCTACTTCCCTGGCAAAGATGTAAAAGCCAGCAAAGCTGTGATTATCACTCCTCACATAGTTAAGATGCAATAGCAGTGCAAATAGCAAAGCAAGAGAATGTTTTAAAGAAAAATATTGTCCATTAAAATTTGACTTACAATAAACCAGACTTTATATTATTATAGAAAGAACTGCTGAGAAATGGAGTGCCTCCATGTTCACCAGCAAAGTTACGTGTCCATTGGGTGGGTGAGGAAAGAAGAGGAAAGGATGGTGGAGATAGGGCATTGCAGAGCAGCCCTCATGGAGATAGGGAAGCTGAATGGCACTCTAGTCCTCACAGAGTGCAAATACCCTTTCTCCTTTAGAAATCCAGATAGAACATGAGCTATTCCTGCATCCTGCTCTAGAACTTCTGCTCCTTAGCTGAATGGCACAGCTCCTGGGTCTCGCACTGGTGAGAGGTCAGTCATCACACAAGCACTGCCAAGTGTTATAATTACTGTGTTCACGTGATCACTGTATCTTATTGCCCAGTTATTTCATAACTGAGTGCTAAGTACTGCACCAGCTCCAAGCACACAGCTCTCACAGACTTCTAGGGCTCCCTTTACGCAAAGGTCTGTTGGAATCAACATTCTTCATAACTTTATTTACTTGACCTGTCAATATTTTGGAGAACATAATGGTTTTTTGAACGATTGCGTATTTGCCTTGTTTATGCATTGAAGCTGTTCTTACACATGCATCTCTTGCAGAATTCATTCATGAGGAAAACCATACAAGTCTGCCAGTTAATCATTTCCCTGGATGTCAAAAGCCAGGGCAGATCAGTATGTGCATTGTGTTGGCAGTGCTGCAAACTGGGCTGTTTTAGTATTAGTAGAAATTTCCTAGCCTCAGTAAGAATTTTAACAGGTTTTGCAGCCGGTTAACAACTAGCCATGGATATTTGCCATAAGTAATGCAAAGCACAGAATAAAAGGTGCAATTATTAAGAAAACAGTAGCTTGATTTTTCAATTCAATAGAAAGACACCAGTGCTTTCTTTTAGCTTTATGCTTCTGAGTAAAACAGATATCCCGCCTTTGTTAAAAGAACAGTGATTTCCAGAATCTACTGATCAGCACATTTTATATCCCAGATATTCCAAACCAACACCTAGTAAGATGTTTTTTTATGGCTGCTAGCTGTAGAATGTGACTGAGTAGCTCACACTACACAGGTGTTAGCTTCAGCTACATAATCAATGAGGCCAAAAAAGCAATATTTAGGAGCATAGAGCAGTGTGGCAAAGTATCTTCAGCTGTTCCACCTCACCATGTGGTACATGAACAAAAACCAGCCTTGAACAAGACTGTCACCTGGAATGACTGACATGCTGACACACGTTCTGCCATCCTGGTTTTGGGGATGGCAACACTTGGAAAAGGGAACATGAACACCTGAGAAAGAAATTTTTCTCAGAACATGGACTATTTTTTCATCTATTTTAGGAAATTAAAAAGCAGTGAGATCCTTATGGTGACTCTTGAGATAGCCACCCCCACATCAGTCACTGGTGATAGCCAAGAAGAAGGAACCACTCTTCTGGGCTTATATTTCATCAGACTCTAATATTCCTCGATCATTCTCCTTCTCTCATTTCCTTTTGGTTATAAATTATGAGAGGCAAAGCATGTGTAAGCTACATAACATTCTGCCTCTCTTGTCTGTCCCTCTAACTGCCCCTTCTGTCATCCCCAAATTTTCTTCTTCTGGTTGTTTACAGAATGCAAGTAGAAAGTAGGTCAGACAAATGGAGACTGTCAGATGACTAGTTTCAATTTATGGACATGTTGTTGTCTCTGTAGAACCATAGCGTTATTGTTACAAATCCTTAAAAGTTTGTTTTAGCCTGAAAGGCTATGAGACTTAGTTCACTGGCAAAGGAGAAGGCTTTCTGCAGGAATTTCATCTGACAAAGTCAACAGAACTCTGCCTGCAGAGCACAGCTTCCAAACATTTGGCTTCATTTTTGTGTCATTTATTCTTTACCTTTTCCTGCTCATAATGGAAACACTATGAAAAGCCTAAACAAGTTAACAACTGGGGTTTATTTTCCTTTCCCCCCTCACTTTTGCCCACACACTCCAGCCCCAAAGTCTCAATGAGTGATGTTAGTTTAGAATCATAACCAGCACTGGAAACATGTGCTTCATCTATTGATATATCTCATACAGCCACGTGACAGTGTCCCACCATGCGATGAAGATTGCACACCAGACTGGGTGCTGCTCATGGCAGGGAAGGGGAGTGCCATTTACAGCTCTTTTAACTCCTCCAGAAAAGACACCACCAGCCAGTTACTGTGGCAAATAAAATACTCTGACAGAAGCATGATTAAAGTTGACAATCGTCCCACAAATATCAGCAGAGTTTGCAACAGTGCTGACAGTTCTACTGGATTCATGGCAAAGCAAGCAGTATCTGCTCCATTAGTCCTACAGTCTGCTAAGACCAGAATGACAGTTTTAATGTTTTGTTGTCAAATCACCTGTCAGAACAACTGCTGCCTCTAGACTCCTGTTACATGTGTGAATCATGGTGCAGTAAATAACCATAGGCTGGTACTTTCTTAGACTGTTTTCATACATATTACAGCAGCAACCTCAAGCTGTGCTTTAACTGAACAAAACCCTATTCAGATGTATTGGCTTAAACAAGAGAGTAACCACTTCCTCTTGTTCTCAAGAAAACCTGACAATACAGCAGGGCAGAAGTGCAGAGAAAAGAAAGCTCAGAGGGGCCAATAAAACATATCAGTGGTAAAATCTTAATACTACTAAAATCCATGGTAATTTTGCTATGAATTCAGAGAAACCAAAACTTAACTTCCTACATTTGCTTTTGTGTTATTCAGCGAAACAAATAGAAGATACGGTGGTCATTGTTTATCCCTTTCATATGGAAGCCCTTCAGGGATGGGGTTATATGGGAATATACCATTAGATTGGGACTAGTAGTGGGTAGAAGTCAAAGTATGAATTTTCAATAATCTGGCCCATTCCCTTTGGAAAGGTCCCTCAGGAAATGTTTTAACTGACAGAATACAGAGCAGCCTTTAAATTGGATGAAACTCAAAGGGAATGGAAAACTGGACCCCTCCCCATCTATACTGCCCACACTATGCCTACTGTGAAGACTTACATTTCCCACCGTTTATTTCCTGTAGATACATTCCTATATTTAAATGCATTTTTTGGTAAAATCTTTAATTACTAAAATTGTAAAATCTTGCCCTAAGAAATAAGGTCTCCCCCTTTTTCAAGAGGACACTGAAATGTCAACAGTGGCTACTACTTAGAATTTCTTACTGTAAAAGTGTACAACTTTAACTACCATGGGTAGGATCCCTCTGTCCTTATGAATCTGTCCAGCCAGATGGAAGTTGGGTGTTCATTCTCACCAGCTGCACAGGCACACACTAATAGGGGAAGAAGTTCTGTGATTTAAATGGGGTGATTCCTCCCATCATAAAATACACTTCTAAAGGAATGAGATCTCTTGATTTCTTTTAGAAATATTTTTAAAGCAAACGTTGCTGTGATTGATTTCATCAACTCTTGGATTCAAGTAATTCATGGATCCAAATAAGAACATGAATGCATTATTACCATACTTAAAAAAAAAAAAAATTCTAAAACTGTTAAGCTGCAACTGCTTTCCTTTGCAACAGAAACTTATAAGGGTTTCAGCTCATAAACTCATGGTACATGATAGCTTTTGCATCTTATGCTTTACCATGACAGCTGGATATTTCTAGTCTATTGTATTGATGTGTTCAGCATGAAAGCCTCTACAGCACTTGGGTGTATTCTAAAAAACTATTCAGTTATCTCACAGCACTCAGTTCAGAAAACAGGATTAAGTACAGAAGTCATCAGGAGGCTTTCCAAATTCATAAGGCCTTCCTAGCCAGCAAGTTATATTATTAATCATGTGCCTTCTGAAGCTATTAAACTTTCAGTTGCTAGATTTTCAATACTATTCATTTAGTGCTTACTTCCCGAACACAAGTATTTTTACTATTGTAAGGCAACAAATCCAGATCTCTTTAGAAAGTACATTGCTAATGGCAAGAAATTCAGCAAGTGCCACAAACTTAGAGTTAATAGCTTACTTATTTTGCAGCAGCCACCAGTTCCATACACATAACCTCAAAACTTCATTCCAACCTGCTGTTTCTAATCACTATTTTTTTTTCCAGCAGGTTGTTTCTAATCACTAATATTAGTGATATGGCTTTGCTGATACACTCAAAACTTATTTCAATTTTCAACTGTTTTTATGCCATTGGAACTTGGACATCCCTCTATAAAATTTTAGAGACAAAAAAATCACAAAATATGCCAGCTATATTAGGTATCTCAAGGTCATAGTAAAAGACTGTGACCACAAGAGAAGCCCATTCTGCTTGGTGCTATCCAGACTAACAGGGCATGCTTACATTCCCAGCAAGGCATGACTGTGTTGTATCAAGGCATACTTACACAGGTGGCCTGCAGGCAGCTCAGCAGTGAAGCTACAGAACTTGGCACACACTGCAAAGCCTGCCTGAAAAGCCAACTCAGAAAGTTAATCTGTGCTGAATTTTTTGCTGCTGAATCTATACTGGTAAAGGTATTTGACTGATACTAATTAATTTAAAGCTAATTTACATACTTCTACACAAGATGGAGTCATAATGTGATTTCTATATAAATATCTCTGTAGTAAGAGATAGTACTTTCTTGTGGCTGCCAGAATTAAAGAATGTCATGAGAAAGCAGGGACACAGTGAAGACAGGTGGCTTCCTTAATTTCCTGCTGAAAATGGTACCCATCTATGGATACAAACTGCCTGGCACGAACTACAGTGAATGGCTACAGAAACAGGTAATTTCCAAATTATCTACAAAATATCTATCCAAAGTCTCTACATATTTCAGAAGAAATATCTGTGGTTTAAGACAGCCCAACATACCTTACTTTCCTTTATCAGCACAGTGTCAGCTTCCTGTCAACTTCTTGTCACCTTCACTTCCCAAATTCACCCTCCCATTGCCTCAGTTGGAAAAACAAAAATAACAGCAATTCAAAAGCTAGCAAAATCAAGGGTTGTAATAGTGCTAATGATGGTTATTTATTGTCTTTTCAACTCACTTTAAGGGCTATGAAAGCTACATAGAAGACGTATTTCTCTAAAAGATCAATTTACTAATATTTTCCGTCTACTGCCAATTACAACTCTCCTAACATGCCTGCACTGCTGACTGCATAAGTCACTTGGAACATGACATCAGACCTTCAGCATCAGGAAGTGATGGCCTTAAGGAACCATTGACCAATAGGTTCAAATATACACAGGAGGTCTGTTACACTGATGCTGTTATACAGTCCTCTGAATTTCTCATTTCCAAACAACCTTCTGATACATCTAACATCAGTATACAGTGGTCATGGTTTTTTAGCTCAAGCTGGGAACTGCAAAAGAAAACAAAGATAACAAAATTGTAAATATTCAATCAATTTAAAAAATAATTTCTGAGACTACTTTGCTTCTTGTTTTTTGTCAAGTCTTTTAGCTGACTCAGAAAGTGATAACCAACTCTACAACTGGAATAATAACACCTCATACTTGAAAAAGAAACAATTGAAAAGTAAAACTGAAATCAGTGTTAAGGGACAGATTGAAAGGAAATTTTTCAGCAGCAAACTCACAAACAACCTGGAAGGAAAAGCAAGTAAAAGAGGACAGAAAAACATCAGAAATTCATGTAATACAGTGTTCTGATTTAACAGTAGTTTGGCTACTTGTGCTGGTTACTTGGTTCTCAAAGGTAGAACAAACTCTTGGACAAGTCCTGTATTGTGAAAATATGGTCATTAATGTCTAAACACATAGTTCTAATGTTTAAGTCTAGAAATTAGATGCTAACTTTCCATATAAGGGAACTCAAATCTAGGAGCTCCTACTCAGATACACACAGCAAAGTTCTTCATGGTCTGTTTTGCAATCTGCTGCAGACTCCTCTGTACTGCCACAGTAACTCAGTAAAGTAACTCAAGTGTCAGGGAAGAAACCAACTTATTTGGCCACTGGGTTTTCAAACTTGCTCCTACTGCCACAGCCCTAAATCCCACTGACTTTTGCTTGGAACTGGATTCAAAGACCCTAAAAATCTGCTGCAATAACGCTGAGTCATAAATTAAGCAGACTTGTTAAATTCCCTCTCTCAACACCTGAAGTTATCTAACACGAGATGACCAAGTCACATAATTTCAAAATAAATATAGGGTGCTTTTAAGTTATTTTATCATTTGAAGACGTCAGTGGCAGTAGAAAGGAATAGAAGCAGGATAGAAGGTAATGACACTCTAAGAATAACATTCCAAAACAATTAATTTACCCCAAAATCCCCAAATTGCTCTCAATCTATGCTCCACCCAGGCTATAATTGTGCTAAGATTATCAGGACCCAGGTGTGGGACCTTGCCCTTGCAGAACTCTAAAAGGTTCACATGGACCCACTTCTCAGGCCTGTCCAGAGCCCCGTGGATGCCTTCCCTCAAGCATTTTGGCTGCACCTCAAAGCTCAGTGTCACCAGCAAGTGTGCTGAAGGTGCACTTGACCCACTGTCCATGCCTCTGAGAAAGATCCCAGTCCCAGTAATGATCCCTGAGGAACATCCCTGGTCTCAACTTGGATGTTGAGCAATTGACCACAACTCTGAATGCAACCACTGAAAGGAAATAGAAAAACCAAAAAAGGATGTCTTCAAGAAATGAAACTCAGTGCTTCAGAAACTAACCAGGACACAGTGTGGCTCTTCAAATCCTGAAAACAGAGATGATCAGCCAGTTGCATCTTCTCCAAAAATATCCACTGTGTATCTAACAGTGTGAAGACTACTTTCCTAATAAGCTCAAAAAACTTAATGCAGGAAGACAGGTTGAAACACTGAAAACTTCAGGCATGGATGAGTTCGACACTTTCTTTTCTGGAACAATAATTAAACAACAAAGAACTCTTAACCAGGAAAAATAACAACCATCAGAAGTCTGTGTGCATTCTTGCTCTGCTTCCAGTTCCCTGAGAACAACAAGGGAAAAAAACTGGGGAAGTTAAAACCGTTCCCCCAAGCAACCTAAGTTCTCTTTTGGCCTGCTGTTATTACAATAAAAGTAAACCTATTACAACCAAATTTAGTCAGCTATGGCACAGATTTTTAGAGCTGAAAGAGTCATCTCAGGCTCCCTTTAAAATCAATAGAGAAAGCAGATGTTTAACAAGTCATTTATCTGTTTTATTTTAGGCAATGGCATTGGGATGAGAAAAATTGTGCAGCAAAATGAAAATAAGCCCTATAAATGCCTATTTCTCTCTATACACAATAAATGAAGTCCAGACGAGGAATTATCTGTGTTTAGTAAAAAATGAATCCCACCCAGTGGCATACAGAAACTTCTCCCAGAGGCCTTTTGTTATAGCTGTTACAGTTTTCATCATTTCCAGAGTATCAGGCAACAATGGTGTCTTCATGACAATTTCTACTTGTGCAATGGAATCAGAGACATTCAAAGCTCTTCCAGGATTTCTAAGCTATCAGATCCTACTGTATGGACTGTATGGATCTGAGGGGTACACCTTACCATGTATTTACATATACCCTTGCCTTGGGTTCAAAAATGTAACCAAAAATGTGTCTTCTATTTTCATCTGTTGAAACCAGTTGGGAGATATTGTTCTTTATTTCTTGTAACTCTAGGGGAGGAAGAGGGTGGATGCCTTCTGTTAATGGGACACCTGATAACACCAGATAAGGCAGTGCCTTTCTATCTCTTCCTCCACCATCCTCATCCGAGGAACATCACCTGTGAATGGGCCATTTAAGGCCTCTCACATGACTGATAACATCACCTCATTCCATTGTGAGATGCTCCACCCAGTGGGAGGAGCCAAGGCCTTTCCACCAGGATAAAACCAGCAATCCCAAACACTAGTGCAGCTGGTTTTTTACTGAATCCTTGGATGAAGATTGGATGCATCTTGCCAGCACTGGACCCTTTTTTTTCTACAGGATCATCTCTACTTCACAGAACAACATCTGTTACTCCAGGAAGACTTATTTGGACTGCTTCCAACACCCTGACAACAGGGTGTCAGGTTGTATCTCTGACTCTGTCAGGGTTTTCTAGGACTTTTGTTTGTTTCCTTGTTTGGTTGTGGGGTTTTTTTGGTACTACTGCATTTGTGTTTTTAATATTCCTAGTAAAGAAAAGTTATTTCTATTCCCATATTTTTGCCTGAAAGCTCCTAATTGCAAAATTGTAATAATTTGGAGGGAGGGGTTTCTTACGTTCTCCATTCCAACACAGCATGAAAAATAACCTTTCGTTGAAGACCTGCATCATCTTCCTCATTCCATTTTATAGCAGTATTGAACGTTGATGGAGGAGATTTGTTATTAATCCTCCTACTCAGAAGCAGCTATAGATGCCAAGGTAAGTATTGCTCATATTATAAGCTAAGCTTGATAACAGTCTAATATCTGAAAATCCAGCTTTATTTATTTGATGAAAATTCTCCGAAGTTATTGATTTTAAAAAATCTGCACAAGTGATACAAAAAAAAGGTCACAATTGTATGGCATCACAATGCTCTTTTATGCTCCCTCAAACAACAGGTACCAAGGCAGATGGAACTAGCATATCTCTGACTCCAACAATTATTACAAACACCTTATTTATCCGCCTGAGTGGGTCCACAAAGGACATGATAGTTGCAGAAATTACACGGTATACAACAAGTGACATTCACCATCAACACCATGTCACCCATAGAAAACCAGATCTCTTATTAGACTTTGTTATAGAACAAAGTCTTGTCCATCCTACAACAGACAAAACCACTGCAATTATCAGTACAGCTTCACTATTTTATAGAAGGCTTTTGAGTACCATGTTCACTTTGCAGCTCCTCATCACAAGAAAGACATTGATGTGCTGGAGTGAATTGAGGGGCAGCAGTTGACTGGGACATGAAGTAGATGATATACATAGATGGAAGAATTGTGTTTGTCCAGTCTTTATATGAGAGGATTTAGAGGAGACCTAATTTGGTAGGGGCCTGAGTAACCTGATCCTTTTGAACCTGCTCTGTCCAAGCAATTGCACTAGCTGACCTTTCAGAGGTCCTTTCCAACATAAATAATTATATGATTCTATGAAACAAATGAGAGAGTGAGGAGAAGTCTAAATACAGCCTCGAGGAAGCAGTTTCTGTGGCTTTAATGCACACTTCCATTGGTTCTTGAAGGGTTCTCAGTCAGCATTCAATACTCAGAAGCAGTCTCACCTAGTTAATGACATGTTAATATAGTTAGGTCTACATACAGACACTCAGACTGCCCACAGACCTCATCCCCTTCACAGCAAGCAATGATACAGCTGTCCTAAGGACAAGGAACTATCTTATCTGCACAGACAGCTGAATTAGCCAGGCACACAGCCTATCCAAAAAGCAGTGAGGCTGCTCCTGAATGATCTTTAAAATTTCAGCACTAACCAATGTATTTCATGCAAGAGAATCAGGTGTTTCCATGTGCCCCCAGATTCAGGAATAACAACACCCTAACGAGTGCAGAATGACTAGTTAACACATTTGGCTTCAAGATGAATACTGCACAGCATTACAGACACAGTTACCAAGATCCTCTTACATGCTGTGTATATTTTGCCAATACAATCTGAAGTCATGAAGAAATATGTTGCCAACAGAAGCAACCAAATGTAAATGCATTCTGCCAAAAGAACTTGCTAGCTGCACTATGCCAACAGACTGTTTGCCAGCTAGATCTCCTCATGCAGATAAGGCCATGGATTGCCACTGTCTTTCAGACTCTGTCAGATTCCAGTATTAAATGGATGGATTAACATTTCACAGCCAACAAGGTGACGCTAGTTATCTTCATAACTGTTTTTAGTCACTAGTAAATACTAGTCAACACGTCAATTTACACCATCATCTGTACTGAACCTTGCAAACACAAGGCTGCAAATATCTGGAACTGCCTAAGTAGATACACAATATATGTGGAATCACTTAAAGAACTCTGTGAGGTTTCATATGCTGCTACATATAGTACAGGCTCACTACTCCACCTTGTACACCCAGACACAGCAGACGAGATCCTGCGGTACGTTTGAATGCTGTGCACCAGTACAAATCAAAAGGACAGATGTCTTGTTCTAACGAAAATGGCAAGCCATTGTTTATGGTTCACATTAGGATTTGACTTTCGCAGTCCCAACAATAAAACTACCTTGCCAGAAAACAAGGTGATGATGCAGGGTATTTGAAAGCTCTCTGAAAAAGAGGTTTTTACTCCTGTTTACTAATCCAATGAATAAGAAACTTTGTGGGGACATACTTAACCTGATTCAACTTCCTATCAGGGTTTGAAAGTCTCTCCAATGAAAAAAAGGAATAATCTAAGTATAATCTGGTGATGAATCATAAAAAAGATGCAGACAAGGCATCTGATCTGCCATGTTCCCAAAACATTTAGTGTTCAACATTCAACCTATCAGAAATATCTTGAGCTTCTTTTATCTTCAAGAGAAAAGATAAACAATTGAACGTACTTTAAATTTTTTAGTTGATTAAGAGGAACTTTATTAATGAGAAGGTCTGGGAGAGAAGACACAAATGCTGTCAAACGAACAAGTTAGCAAAAGGAAGCAACAGTTACCCTTGGAATCCATCCTGCAGAAATTATAATACATTGAAGAGCAGCATGTCATAATTTTGGCCACACTTTTTAAAACACTTTCATAGAGAGACATCTACTGAAAAACAAACTAACAAAGCAAACTTTCAGTCAAAAGTAACAATGTTTCACCTCCACTCCCCCAGCAGACCATGAGAGAGATCCAGTACAGATGAAAGACTGATGAGTAAAGAGATTACCCAAAACCCTCCATAACAACACTCAGATACTGTGATGGTATATATAGACTAAAATATGAGATCTGTTGAAATAACAGCTAATGCCTAAGGTAGCCACAGAATTGATACACAGGAAAAAATAAGAAGCTACACAATTATAGATCCCATTTCTTATGCCTATACTAGTATGCAAGCAAAAATGGGGAAAAAAAATCTTTTATGTCCACCAGAGATATTGTAACAATGTCATAGAAAAGCTGACCTTGCAAATCCCATGAGCACAATTAATCAGATGGTCTCTGTCATGAACACAATACAGCATTTACAATTAGCATTAATGCAGGTTAATAAGAACTACTGTTTCCTATAAAACTGATACCTCTCAGGGTTGTTGATTCCCTGAGATTCTCCTTGGGGTTGCTGGTCCCCAAGGTAATAAGGGTTCCCCCAAGGTTGCTTTTCCCTGGGAGTTTCCTCTGGGTTGCTGTTCCCTGGGGTAATAAGGTTTTCAGTCTTCTCTTTGCCCTGAGTGTTTCACACCAGAGGTAGAGACGACAAGCTGAGTCCGCCGGTGCACATTTCCAAGGTTGTTTATTCTTCATTATCTCAGTCCTTTTTCAGCTCTGCCAGGCACTTCCCTGGCAGGGTACCTTATCTTAGTTCTTTCTCAGCTCTGCAAGGTGTCTCCGCAGAGCAGGACACGCGGCAGACTGGGCGGATCAGAGAGCCCCGTACCTTATGTACAGTACCCCTGACCCAACCACCGTCCACAACGTACTTTTTATTTACAAAATTGTACCAATACCTACTACCTTTACTAACATGTCAGTTCTACTCTAAGCCAATCTCTAAAACCGAACTCAGCACAAGATGGGGGACGAGAGCAAGAACAAGGAGGACAGGGGCCACTCCCCAATTCCTCCATCTTGTCTCTTCAGCCCCATATGCTAAGAATCCTAATTTCTATATTTATATCCTATAATAAACCATCCACTACTTATTCTAAATTCTTAGGATTTGTGATTCTTCCTGCATGTGAGTGTTCACTCCCATGGACAGGAATCAGAGTCAGTGTCCTCCTGGGATCCGTGTGGGTCTAACTGACCCCCCTGTACAGATCCCAGACCCCCCTGTCCGGTCTCCAAACCCTCCAGGGTGGCCAGAGGGATGTTCTAGACTCCAACAGATACCAAGCAGACATATTCAACAGAAAAATGATTCTGTCCAAATGGATTACAGTTAATGACTCAAACTGCAATGAACTTCACTAAAATTTCTCTGGTCAGGATTATAAACCCAGAAAGGCTCTCACCTTCCCAAATTTTATGTGATTTAGACCCCAACAGTAACTAAATCAAGCTGATCAAGACCATTAAGGGGAAAAAAGATAAGTGAAAACAACTCCTGACTTAGAAAAACTACAGTCTGACACCTCTAAGGCAGCAAGATGATTCAGGAATCCTTATTCACAATGTGGCAAAAGAAATCCTGCTCATTTTAGGAGAAAATCTAACAGAAGACAATGCATAGGCTGAGGCTAAAAATGAGATGGATTTCTTAGGGCAGAAAGCTTGTCAAAAACTAGGCTGACCCTCATGATTGCCTTCAAGACATTCAGTGAATTATCCCTATTTCAAAGGGATAATTCAAACTTCATAAGGAACTGTACCAAGGACCAATTGCCTCCTGCAGGTCTTAGTTCTTTGAATGGTTTCAGCAGAAGAAAACAGACTTATAGTCTCTCTCCAAGTTTCAAGCTGTAATAACCTGGGATTTTGAAGTAAGTTTTATATTCCTATGATTCAATACCCATTTGTACAGACTATTAGATAAACACTTGCAAAGTAATTGGTAAATATGTTTATGCAAATATGATACTTAAAATGCAAATTGAATCATGTTTATTATGTAAAACCTTTCAGAAACCCTCTTTAACCACCTCATTTTACAAGTTAGAGAGGCTTTGCTTTGATTTCTATAGTTATAGGTATAGGATTGGCCCATCCTGACATGAGTTGAGACATCCATCTATTACGGACCTGTTAGAGAAGCACACATAGTAATACGTGCATCTTCACTGAAATAATTTTCCTTTAAAAAGCAGTTACCACATAGTCATGTGGAGCAGATAAAAATACTGCCAAAGTAATTACAATGTAGACCAGCTCTGACTCTTCACATCTTTGAACTTTGGTGTAGTTCTGGTTGAAAAAATGTCACTATTCCAGTTTTGTGTTGTTTAGATCAATAGAAATGGATATTCATCCCACCTACTTATTCTTCCCACTTTAACACAGTTGTGAGGAAGTATTTCTGACACCCACCTACACCAGAAAGAATCTGGTCTACTGCCTTTTAAAATCCCCTTTTTAAACTCTCAAAGACATATTCAGATAACTGTTATAGACAGATCATTTTGTAATATCTGCTCTTTATAGTTTTACCTATGCTCCCCAACAGATCAGTTCTAAAAATCACCACTCTAGCCACTATTTCTATGACAGGTGCTCAGATTTTAGAATAAATGCTAAGATCTTGCATCAGCCAGGTCTAGCCAGAGGCTAGCTGGGTAACACATGAATTCAGCTACAAATTCTGCTATTTTTATTTATAGAACTTATTTTTGTTTATTGAGCTTATTGCTTTAAAACAGGTGGCATAGTAACCTATAACTTTTATTTTGGCATCAGGAAGCAGTTTTCCCATTATGGCCTCATTCAAGTCCAAATAGGAAATACAGACTGGATGGCAGAAGCATATTTTGGAGAAGTCTTGGGGTTAACGTTACTTTAAAGCTCCACTTCCTGTGAAATACTAGAGTCCAAATCAAGTGGGTGCAAGTTAAGATGAAATTAAATATTATTCCTTCAGCAACTAATGTAATATTCCTTCATCACATTTTCTGGCCTGAGGGTCAGAGCATTGTCATGGCTTGGGAAAATCTTGGTGGATGTTCCCTTGTTGAATAGTATATTCAGAATCTCTAAGTCCCATGAGCATTGTCGTGAGTAGACAGCTCTTGTTCTATGAACTTTGATAATCACAACTAAGCTTATGTTTTGGGTAATTACCTCTTTTACTGTTTTTATTCTTAATTAGAGGCATTTCTGGGATAGTGTTGGCATGTTATCACTTCTCACTTAGGCCTCTGGTGACTGAGCCAGGCTAAGGATTAACGCTGGCTTAATTAATGTTTTGTGTGCTACTCTGTGAGTGTAGACTTTAAGCTTGCTTAGTCTCCACAGACTTATCCTGTTATTTTAAGTTTTTCAGGGAACAGAATGCCATAATATGTATCTGAACGGCTGTCAACTAAAGGCCTGTTTAGGCCTCAACACATCAAACTCAGGATGACACTTGAGCATCTGAACAGCCTGAACTGGATTTGTGAGAATTTTTTTCTTCTTAGAAGGATTGTCTGAGACTGTCTTTTTTTCCACCATTAAGTATTTCAGCTGGAAGGACTTGTTCTTACTAAAGGATAGTTTGTATGTTTGAGAATTGCTATAACTTTTCTCTAGTGTTAAAAAGAGTATCTATGTAAACTTCACTGAAATTGCATTTGTTAAGTAAAAAAACTATAAAGATATTTGAGAAGCTGATCTTCTCAAAATATAGGTAAGTTTGAAATATTATTCAAATCATACAGAAAGCCTTTTTTAAAATACACTCTGAATACAGCTGTTTTTCTTCAGTTTTGTTGAAAGATGGAAAGATGAACAGTGTTGTTAACACCTGTTCATGCCTTGTAGCATGGCATTTGAAATTGGCAGCACTCAGCTCTCTAAAAAGCCAAGGTCTATTTTGCTTTTTGAATAAAACACTTCCGTAAAACTTCAAAAGTTTGGATCATCTGCTAACTGTGATCCACATAGATTCTCACAGTAAAGGATGAAATATTCTTATTGTACTATATTTACATTCTCCTTAATCAAGGCATAACTTTACTTGGTGTATTAGATTACTATCACAATTGCTTTTTCATATAGGCATAAATATATGCTTAAACACTTAAACTTGGAAATCTGATTTTACTGATTGGTAGATCACAGTTAATGCACAGCAGGACAGGACACTCAGAACCTAAGGCTCTTTTAGAACTGCCTGCAGAATCAAATATAACTCTGCATTATGAGCCCAGTTCCCTTGATCCTTTGATCCACTATGATCATTCCCTCTTATCATGTGTTTCCTCTTCCTGTAATTTAAATATCCAGGAATCCTGCTTCTAAAAGTCAGCTTTATCCACTGGGCACACAGAGCATTCTTTTGTGGTGGAAGCATTGACAGCATAAAAAAAAAACCTGGGAAAAGGGCACAGATTTTTTATTTTTCACTACACTCATCTTGAAAACAGCCTAATACCAACCAATAACAGCGGTGAGCACTAAAAGTAATTTCTTGTAACTATAAAACATAATTTTATTCATTAATTCTATTCTGTGCCTTTCTATATCAACAACTTAAAAGGCAACAGCTGTTGGTATACAGGCTGTTGTACAAAGTATACTAGATGATTTGTAGAATCAGTTCTTGCTCTGAAAATCAAAAGCATCTTTACTTCCATCCTAAACAGAGTTTTATTCTGGTTGCCATATCTCTCCTACCCTCACTAATTTCCATATGTTATTCTACTTTGTCTCAGTGCTATTAACAGCCATTTTCTGACAACTTCTTGAAACTCCTTGCCATTTTAAAGTTAAAGGCCCTTGCCACTGTCTCTGTTTAATATCCTCACAGACAAGCTGACAATGTGTGGGTTATACCAGTGGACAGTGAGGTGGACTGAGAACAAGAGAGGCTAAGCTGAGAGGGTGGCATGAAGTCCAGCTGGAGGCAAGGCCCCAATGGTGTAACCCAGGGATCAGTACTGGGGACAGTACTTTCTAATACTCTCATTAATGAGTTGTGTGAAGGGACAAGAGTGCATCCTCAGCAAGCTCACAAATAACACAAAACTGGATAGAGTGGCTAATGCACCACATGGGCACACTGCTTTCCAGAGAAACCTTGACAGGAAGGAGAAATGAGAAAAACCTCATGGAGTTCAACACAGGGAAGTGCAAATTCCTGCACCTGGGCTTTAATAATCCCAGGTTCCAGTACACGCTAGGGGCTGACTGACTGGAAAGCAGCTCTGCAGAGGATGATCTTGGGTGTTCAGCCCAGAGAAGAAGAGGCTCAGGTGGATTCTGTCCATGCGTATAAATATGAATAGGAGTAAAAAAAAAAGAGGGAACCAGACTCTGGTAATGCCCAGCATCAGGGTAAGAGGCAATGGCCACACATTAAAACACATAAAATTCCCTGTGGACACAAATCCATTTTACTTACTTTGTGTGAGGCAGTGTGAGTGATCAAACCATGGACCAGATTGCCAAGAGATGGTCTGAAGACTGAATCCTGTGACATATTCAAAAACAGCTAGATGCAGCCCTAAGCAACCTGCCCTAGTGACCCTGCATGAGCAGGGATTGAACTAGATGATCCCCAGACATTCCTTCCAACCTCATCTATTCTATGAATTCTAAAACAGAGATGTTGCTATCATCTTTGCTACCATATTTTCTAGTAAAATCCACTTGGAAACAGGACTGAAAAGAATCAATTTAATCTCCAGGTTGTTATCATCTCAATGTCAAAATATTGTTGAACTCATCAGTCCTAAGGGAAGGCTTCCACTCTCATGCTCCATAATTGAAGGTTGGGTGACTATAAAAACTGTACCGTAAATTATTTCAGCCTAATTCACATCCACACGTTCTTATCTTCATATTGTTTTTCAGTCTAACTATATTTTCTCCTCTCACAGGTTTATAGAGATGCAGGCTTATTTAGCTTTTATGGACTCTTACAAGATGCTGTCTGTTCCTGTGATCAACCTCAGAGCCTTTCCCTGCACATGCTCCAGTGTTAATTCATCCTTTATTAATACAGAACAGTAGAATAGAACACATTATTCCTCAAAAATTATACTAATGCCTTCTTCTCTGTTCTGAGTCTCGTAAACAATTTCCTCACTCTCTGTGCCTAACTGCACATAACATATCCTTTATTAATCTCATCAAACTAAATTGGAGAAATTATTACAATAGAAGACTCAAGTGTGTACTTGCACTGTGCTTACAGTCCATTCTAGTGGGACTAACAGATGGGAGGCTGCTTTCTGCATCCTCATCACAATCACAGGGCTAGGTCACGCTTGCTGCAGCCATTTCATTAAGATCTTCCTTCGAGGCATTAATAAATTTAAGTCTGTTTATTACAGTTGCATTTCCATCCTTCCACATTGTTTGAGGCAGCAGACTGCTTTTCCCAGGAAATCTTCAGCAGCCCCTGTAAGATGACCTGAGAAGCAAAATTATCTCAGCCCTGAGAGGATCTAATTCAAGTTAGGCCACCACATATCAAACTTCCAGAGAGTAGGTAAGTTTGGGTTCATCTAAACAAAGAGGAAACCTGCATTCTAAATCATGCCTATGAAGAAATGTTTTAAACTTTTAAACTTGTTCTCCACATCTCATTCTTTCTTTAAAAAAAGGTTAAAAAAAAAAAAGTGTGGGTTAAACTTTTCAAGAGTAGCAGAATTACAGGCTCATCAGGCACTTACGAAAACGGGCCTTGAGGGCTTTGAAATTTACATTCACGTAAGTTTCTAAATTAGAGAAGACACTGAAGCAGAGCTTCAGCAGTAGATCTGGACATTTGATAGCCCAAAAATAGCCATTAGCAAAGCAAATATAACTCCAAAGAGACGTAATCTATTTAAAAGGACTTTGGAAGGTAGAAGGTGATGGAAAGAGAGGAAAATCTAGTGAGAGACCAATTATAACTTATGATGCAAGTGAAATATGATCCCATGGCATCTCGAAGCTTGGGTTATATTTGTTCATGAGAAACGAGCTCCTAATCTTCCGTATAGAGTTAGGACAGCATTGTAATACGATGTTACTTTGCTCACACTCCCTAAAATTTTGAAGGAAAGTGAGGTAAGAGAGTTGTAACACAAAGTGTGAGAAATTACTGTTTTATCCTCAGCAATCTGCTGGCAGTTTTGTGCTCTTTAGTCCTCTTTGCAGTTATATTGTTTTCAATAAGACTTTGTTTCTGTCCTGACATTTACCATGTCACTACAGTCATTAATATGTGAAAGCCTTTTTTCAAATCTCATATCAGCTATCACTCCTCCTCTCTTCCATTCCTTGGAGCAAATACATGACGTGAAAAGTGGTGGAAGGTGATTTTTTTTCTTTTGAACATAATAAAGTCTACTGAAGTAAAGAGGCTGAAAAAATAACTCCCATTTTCTGTCTTTTGTAACTAAAATTCTACCTTCTACTTAGAGTAATTGTGTATGTTCACAGAAAGGAAGCAAATGGCAATCCAATATTAAACTTACTGTAGCTAAAACTAGCATGTAAGTATCAGTTCACTGACAACTTACCCTCAATTCATTAGCAAATGTTATCCTCAGTATCTTGATATATATACACTACTACATATTCTTCTAGTTCTCAGCAAAAGAGATTTGCATTCTTTCTCATTATGATTCTATGATGCACTCCATCTGAATACAGTTACTCTAAAGAAAGAGATGCTTACCCTTTGGTTGAGGTTATATTTTTAGAGTGTCAGTTATAAAGATATACTAAAGCTGTAGCTCCCTTTTACTGGATAATAAACATAGCCCAACAGCTGAAAAGATATATTTACAATCTTCCCCCAGAATCCTCCCAACCCCTTACTGCTACAAAAAACAAGTGGGCCACTGCAGCATGTCCCAGAACTATTTTGGTATTGAGAAAGTGCAAGTTCCAAAGCAGTGGAAAAATGCCCTGCCAGCTGCTCCCCTCTCATTCCAATGCAGGCTTAAGAGTCTTCCCTGGTCAAATGCAAGATAAAAGCACTTTCAGAGAACTAGCTTCTACATCATTAGTGCCACATCCACAGAGATTTTTAGGTGTCTAAAGGCTTAAAGGTTCAAATGAATTGCTGGAAGCTAATTAAGTATCATACCTCAGCTGACCTAAAGTAATTGGCTGTGTAAGTCAGCAAAAAAAAAATGCAATGCAACTCCCAGCAGCTCGGCTCCCTTCACCAGGCAACACACTCGCTCGCATTTCTTTGTCTGCCATAGACCGGGAGAGAGCACAGGGGCCTAGTGAGGCACAGAAACATGTCACCTCACACCAGCTGGCTCTGCTCTGTGTATCAACGTGTATTTATAATCATAAATCTGCTTTCCAAGCTCTGGCACCCAAACTCACGGATGCCTGAGCTGTCTGCAGTGGTGTTAGCCGCGTGCCGGGCGCTCTGCCTCACTGCGCGCCCAGCGCTTCCCCGGGCCCGGCTCAGGCCTGCTGATGTCTGGAGCACTGAGGGAGCAAGCAAGCGACTGCTCAGCTGGGGGGATTCCAACATGCATTTTTACATTGTTCTTGGAAGCATGAGGGCATTGCCTTTTACAAAGGGATTTATAATGTAGCTTGTCGGAAAAACCCTTTCTCTGAAACAGAGATGGGGCTCCTGAGATGCGTTTTGAAGAGTTTTATTCCATTTTTCTATTTCTCAAAAATATCTAGTCTATTGGCAAGGTCATCATTTGAAACTTGTTTCTAGTTCAATTTCTCTCTCAACAATGTCTGTCTTATTCCATGGCCTTTCTAAGTCAGCATACTTTATCTCAGAGTTTACATACCGATACATACTATGTGAGCCTTCTGTCAGGCTTTGGGAATTCTCTACAAATCTATTTCCTACAGTAGCTTATGCTGCTAAAGAAAAGTTTAAAAATGTGAACCTCTAGTAGTCAAAACTTTGGGAAGCAAGCAAAAGTCACGTGCATGTGAATTTTTTTCTAGATCACATGAGCTCCTGGATTCATATACATGGCATTAATGACAGTATTAAGTCCATAACGACAATAATATGAGGTGACAAAGCATGCTGAAACTGATTCAGTCTGGAGAAGAAAAAGGCAAAGTAGTTGGATGGTCTATATGAACTGCACATAAACAGTTTCTGAGCCAAGCTGAGCCCAAAAGCCAGACAGACATGCTGCAACATTAGTGCTCATCAGTCAAGAAGCCAGTTGTAAGTTCAAACAAGTAGTCATAATATGTAGGATCATCCCTTTCATTTTGGCTGTTCTCTTTCTTCAAATTAAAGCTTTTCATTAGTATTAGAATCTCCTCTTTCTTCAGAATGAGTTTCAGGCTGCTGATAAGTTGCAGTCAAAGGTGGAACTGAAGCTGACTTACACCAAAAGTCAATAGCTATAACCAAAGTACAGTACCAGGACACTGCCCAGATTTGTACAGCTGAAGCCAAATCCAAGACTTTTGTATTTTCAGTGCTGTTGTCTAGGTTAGCTAGATCAGTATGTGAGCATTGCTATCTCACCTGTAACTGCAATGTAGATAACAGGGAGTTACAATTAGAGCTCTGAACTCTTATAGAAAACAAAATTTGTAATTTGACTTCAGAACCATTTGAGACACTAAACTTTTCTGAGTAGGCTAGGTTTTATAAGAAGGATCACAACTGGAAAGACATTGCAAAGCAGTAAGGTGCCATGAAAAAGCTGAGAAGCATCCCAGGAATTACATCTATCTCAGTGCAAACTGTGCCAAACTTCCAGAACATCCTGTAGTCTGCTATTTCAAAATGAAGCTGGACATTCACTATACCACATTTCAATTGCCTAACTTAATGCCCTTATGAACTCAGATTATACTAAAATTCAAGGGGAAGTTAAGCTGTGAGAAACTCCTATTAGTCTGCCAAGACTAACAATTTTCCCTTTACACTTTTTTCAAAAGCAATGTAGTACAGTATAGGAACATAAAACTTTATTTTGCAGTATAGGTATATATTAAAGATCAACTATATTTCACAGGCTTGCAATCCCACTGAGAAACTGTTTTGAAAAAAATACTCTGGTGATCCAAGCTTCTAGGAAATAATCAAGACTAACAAAATGCTAAAATTTAAAAATGCCTCAGAATTTCTGGGATTTTTATCCTCTACTCAGTTTCAGCTCTAGTGCTTTAATAAGCAATAATCAAGAGGCCATGTTGAAGATAGAGAGAAACGAAACTACAGAATAGCACAGCCATCTGCCTATCAATTAACCCTCACCCCCATTGGAAATGTTACTGCCTCCATCTCACCTTTCACATGTTCACATCTGGTAAAATACAAATTTGTTTTAAATATATTCAGATTCTTCTTGAGGGCTTTGGTTTTTGTCTGCCAGTAAGTAAATTCTATCTTCATTTTCCAGCTCAGGATTGAAGGCTGGGAGCTTCTGCTGCAACTTCCATTCCACTCTTGTGTGGGCAGCTCCACAGAAACTCTTCAAGGCAGACTGCAGCTCAGAAGACATTGATGGCTGTGTTTGCATAATGCAGAGACAGTAGATATTAACACTGAGCATGTTTTACATTTCATTTCAGAGCATATGAACTACAGACATCCAGAAGACAGGACAGAAATTTCAGAGAGGAAAACTCAGTCACTTCTGGAACCTCACCTTCACAACAATGGTAGCTGTGAAACATGGCACCACACAAATTCAGGATTAAAAAAACTTTTTTTTTTTTAATAGAGTAGAGGGGGACATTTAGATTTAATTGCACACAAACATACAATAAACCAAGAAACAAGCAGCTTTCTAAAATACAGTTGAAAAATGCATGCTACTTGTTGCAGAAAGGACTATCTTTTAAAGTTAAAAAGTGAGAAACAATATGCATCATGCACTGACACATCTGTGGCTGATACAGAATTTTTAAAAAAAAAAGACAGAGGACACATGGAAACTAAGGAGTCTTTGCTGTGGGTTACTGTCAATGGAAAGCTCCACTTGACTGTCACACAGAAGAAGCTGTCAGCAAAATCATCACTGCTCATGGCCAGAGGGCTGACTAGCCATGTTCAAACAATGGGTGGGACCAACATGAGAAAGGAAGTGGAACCCAAATCGTGCTGTTTGATCCCATCCATGGTTCCTCCCAGTAACATTGTTCTGCAGCTTAGCCAGAAGCCATAGCCACATATGTAAGTGCCTTTAATCACCCAATTCCTATTGACTTCAATGGGAATCAGGCTCCTAAATGCCTTTGTCAGTCTTAGCTTTACTGGTGTTGTCCTCAAACAGCAGTGAGAAGCTTTTGTACTACCCTGTTGCTGCTTCACTACCTTTCCAGGAGAAAGGAGGAAAAATACATGCATGTCTTAGGCATCATTCATATCTATTCTGCAAAGAGATAACTACATAACCAGCACAAAAAGATACATCAGGAAGCATACCATTATGTATGGCTTTTAACAGTAAGTGACAGCAGTGCCTGGCTACCACTATATTATCATAACTCTTTCAGAAACTCTGACAGCATAGTCAAATATTAAGGAAATTCCTAATTGCCTCTTACTTTCTCATACTTTCACACATCTTTGAAAATTAAATTTAAGACTATGCAATTGTGTTATATTTAACAGCTATTTTATATGTAAATTGTATTTTGGCATAGTTATCCTGGCTGTCAAGCAGTTTCATTGCACCAGTTTATAATACCACAATGAAATGTGTATTTAAGGGGTGACTCTCTTTAGAGTTATGTTCTGTTAGTGTTCTATCCCCCTTATGAGAGATGGTTGAAGAAAAGAAGCAAAATAGCATATGGCAGCTATCACCAAAGCAAACACATCCTGTTCTGAAAACCTGCATGCTCCTCAGTTACTAAAAAAGAACTTTTAAAAAATCAATTCCATTTATTGCCTCCTCGATTTTAATTTTTTGTTTCTGGTTTGTTTGGTCTGGTTTTTTTTCTGGCAATGGGACATTGTTGTTGGCATGATAAAGATCTGACATCTATTAAAAAAAAAAAAAAAAAGCGCAGCTGTGCTGGAAATCATGAATGTCAAAGAAAATTGAGAATGCTAACACATGCTGAGTCCTGTTCTTCAGCATATTAACAGAAATGCATTCCAAAAACAGGTTTTATCCTAAGAAACCCTGATCAGGGTTAGAGATTCTTCTTGCTATGGAAAAAGAGATGAATGGAAAAAATGATAGCCATTACTTTTAATGCCTAAAATCTTAAATGGTTCACGGACACACCACCACAGACATCACTTATTTTGCATGCCACAGTGTCATCACAGCAGTGACGACTGACAGTTTATCTCCTTTTGCATGAATGAGACATTGCTACACGTCAGACTACCCTGCTTCCAAGGGAGGAAAAAAATCAGGGAAAAAGAAGTTTCTTTCTAGAACAAGGACTTGAAAAAGTTGGACTCGAAATGTCATCTAGTCCACTGCTCTACTCCAAGGCAGGACTGTTAGGGATTAAATAGTATTCTGACATTTTTGACTTTGTATCTAGAATAGCCAATATCTGTGTACTGGAAGATACAAGTGAAATCAAACCTTCCCCACCCCAGAAGAGGCTTCTACAAACTAATTATAGAAAAAAAATATGAAGACTGATACTCTAGGAGTTGCACTTTAAATACATGTTCTGATCTCTGGCAGACTGTTGTAAACCGAGTGTTGTGCCTTGAAAGTGATGCCTTAAGTTTGAAAATTCCTGAACACAGGAATGCCTAGGTCTCTAATCCCTGCCATTGGCTTACAACGATTTGGTACACTGTTAGTACATCAGAACAGTGACCAACAATTGTCTGAAAAAACAATACAGAGAAATGTCAGTTTTCTTCATTTATTAGAAATACTGTACTAATGTCCTGATATCATTAGACATGTAAACTGATATGTCCAGCTTGCAGGTAAGTAAATATTCCTTTCTCACCAGCGAATAGTAAGAATTAATGTTGTTTAATCTTTGAGGTGATAGAAGTGTCATCTAGATAACTGAATGTATTGTGTTCCTCCTGAAATTGATGTGGTTTTAAGCCTGCTTATGTAAGATGCCTTGAATGAACTTGTTTCCCTTCTGGAGACATTTATATTTCCTAACTGCAATCTTACCGATTACTTCTATATAACAAAAGCCTCAGACTGTAAAAAAAATTAAAGCTAAGCACATTTTCAGAGTTGTTCTCCTGTTTAGTCATCACATTTTGGGAACAAAACGTTAGCTCTTTGTTAAAGAGGAAATATCAGAAATACCATATGCAATGAGGTTCCCAAAAGGGCAGCTGGTAGCAGCAGTAATGTGCTTTCACTGATGCAAAAACAAAAATCTTAATCCACATAGGCAAATTAAATACTATTTTTATTAACTGCAGCCAGTATGCACATAAAATCAAATTTGTTGTCTTTTTCATTTTTGCCATTGATATCTGCCTTTCCCTTTTTTCATACCTGCCTTTTCCTTTCAGTTCCACACTTTTTCTTGATGCTCATTCTTCATGTTTTAGTTTTCAGAAATTCTTTCTATTGTTCCACTTAACCTTACCTTCAGATCAGTCCAGAACTCACTGCTTACATGTTCTCAAACAACAACCATTTCATTCTTGAAAAAGGTTGAGAAGCAAAAACAAAAAACCCAAACCAAACAAACAAAACAAAACCCCACAAGCTTATTTGAAATTATTTCAGTTTCACAAAGCAGGCAATTTGAGCCGTTTACACTGCTGAAAAGCAAGACTTCTTAAAGGAAAGTTTAAAATTTTTGTATACTAGTTCAAAACAAAGTAAGAATACTAGCTTTACTTTACCCTTGCAAAATAATTCTCTAGGATTTACAGAGGCCAGTCTGGCCTGGATTACTGTTTGAAAATATTCCTTGTTTGTAAAATCAATATCATGACTAATGTGAATCTACATAAGTGACTCTTGATGAGTCATTTAAGTGACTACTTAAATTGTCTACTTCAGTCATTTTGAGCTTATTTCTGCACAAGATTACCAATAAAGTCATAGAAATAACGCTACTAGATAAGCCAGTGATCCTGTTGTTTCCAGATGCACTTGTAAAAAAGTAAATCCTTCAGAGGTTATAAGAAGCCCTGATGTGATAAGTCTTAGAACTGTCTGTCCCTGTGGGGATTTTCTTTTAATTACAGGGAATTCATTATTTTTACATTAAATGCTCAGACTTGATTTCAATTGTTCCAAGTTTCTACTTCTATATCTACATAATAAAACATTATATCAGAGACAAATGTTGAATGTTGAGAACGTAAAATTTAATTTTGCTTGAACTTTCATAAGACATCCACATTTACCTTACTAAGTACAAATTTTTCAGAAATACAGATATAGAAATAATTTGTGTAGTATAAAACAGTGCAAAATGTGGGAAAACCACTGTGGGCCTAATCCTGCAGGTTTTCAATTATGACATCGAAAAATACAGAAAAATACAGGACTGGCTTCATTTTTAGTAGGAGGTGAGGAGGGGAAAACCATCACCAAATATGGAAGGCTTTTATGTGTGACAAGACACAAAATCCACAGTATTTCTACATCCATTTAATCTTGTACTTAGGAGCCTTCTACTCCCTTAAATACACATACTGAAAATACTACTCCACATACTAGCACAAATATAATTAGCACATACTATCAATAAATATTTTATCCAGCACCAATAAAGAGTAAGTACAGCATTGTCACCGAATTATAAAAAGTCACCAAGATATACAATAGGAGATGAAGGCAGAGAGCAGATCCTACTTCCCATCTCTGGACTGCACACACAGTCAATAATTAGCTTGGCCAAAATTCTTAGTGGGAAGAAACAACACAACAGACACATACTAAGGTATACAACTGACCACAATGAGGCACAGGAGAAAGAAAATAACCATCTGATCACTTCTGCCTGTTTCTGTCCAGAATTCAACCCCCCATGCTCTGCAACATCTTTACAGCATCCATTAAATGTCTTGGAAGATCTCCTAAAGGGCAATGGAGACCATTAACTCTGATGATCCATCCCAGGAAAGGCGTTTTCATAGATGATGCTATACCATCCTGTATGTTTTCCTACAGTGGAATAACTGAGATATAATATTATATTTCAAGAGAGTTGCTGAATATGTTTGAAGACTTAAACCTTTGTGAAGGAAAGAAACTTGTACATCTTTTACAGGCTATTCAGTGAAGCTGTTTGAGACTGAAGAGCAATGGAAGCACTAAAATAAGTGAAATGTAAACAAAATGCAAATGAAATACTAGAAATAAAAATCAATTAGCAGCCTCTTGGCTTTTGGTTAGAGGGGGTTTTTGTGGGTTTTTTGTTGTTGTTACTGCTGTCTGTTGGATTAACTACAATAAAAGTCGAAGCAATTTTTGAGCAGATCAACCTTTCCACACAGCAGAACAGTCATAACTGTCCTTCTACTAGCAATGGTTATGGCTCACACAACTTCCTTACTGCCAGGATAACCTTATCACTGTAGGAATAGGCAGGCATAAAGGGAAGAAAGGAAAAGCAGAAAGGAAAAGCTGGAAGAAAACTGGGAAACACAGAAATTTTTAAAAGCAAGGTGACTCAGTATATATTCTGTATGATTTCTCCCAACATCAATTTTTTTTACATATTTAAGTACTGTATTTTACATATTTAAGTACATGCATTCCACTGTGTCTCTCTCTGCCCTTAATAAAAATTTATTGCCCCTTCAGCATACCCAGGAAGACTCACCCACTCCCTGGCACAGCCCTCTATACCTACACTCAGGTTGGCTCCACACATTTCCTTACATGAGTTTCTGAGTGCCTTCTTTTCCCCTCACTCACTCAGTCACATCCTCTTCTTCCTCTGGTACTCTTCAACTTTTACAGCACAAATATATTACTCATAAAGCTGAAGTCTCACGTTATATTAGATGTGGATGTTACCAAGTAAGAATGATGAAGGTTAGCATGTTAAGAGATCTTTTCTTGTGGCTGCAGAAAGAAAATGTGGAGTATGCATTAGTTAGCAGCCGATGAAGTAGAGCCATCCAATGGTTCACGTGAAAAGTCAAACATGAAAGAACATCCTGTTTGACTCTGTATTATATCCATACTGAAAAGGTTTCTCCAGTGTTCTTATGATGAAATTACGTTATTTAAGTAGCTAGATTCATAAAGCATTACTCAAAAAGAAAATATATGACAGTATAGGTTTTTTTATATCATTTTACATTTAAAATTGGGTTTAGTATTTAAAGTCTATTCACTAAGAAAGGCAATGAGGAAACATACTGTACATCAAGTTGAAGCTCATAATGTGGCAAGTGCTTGATAACATAGACATGAAAGATGTCCTCAAATATCTGCCAAGACAGAAAAGTTATGGTTGCATCTGTAGAAGTTTACAGTCCTTAACACAAGCTTTTACAGTACCTTTAGAAATTAATCTACTGAAGCAGTTTCTTTCAATGAATCAAAAGCATTATAACAGGAAAGTCAGTAAAAGAACCAATCTTACCTTAAAATAAACTACCATTTCTGTATAATATACACACACAGTATTTAAAAATGTTGAGAATGGGTATCATCAGCATCAATTTCAAATTTGTATAGCAAAGTAGTTGTACTACATTCTTTGTAATTACATTCTTCATTCAATACTACATTCTTCATTCTTTGTAATTTAGACTTTATTATATAAGAAACCTGTACATTGAGTTCAACTGCGGACAAACTGAGTGGCAGACATTACCTCATAGTTAAAAGGGACTACTCCAGTGCTATTGAATGAGGAAAGCATGACACTGGAGTCAACACAATATAATTCATATGTCATTATTAATAATTTTCAGAGGTCTAGAATGAAATGGCTTTATGATCTCTAATACCGGGGCAACACTACACATCAAACTCACAACAGCCTTACCCAGCATAATACCAGTTCCACAACTGGAACCACTCAGGTCCCTTTCACATACATGAAAGGCCCAACAGACTTTACAGACCTTTGACAAGTCCATCTGGCAGCAGTCTAGATATAAACACTACATAAAGCTGATACAAAGAGGATAACAATTCCCAAGGTAGAAAGAAAAGATAAAAGGAAACATCTTTGAGGTAATCAGAGAAAATCACAAAAGGAGAGATAAAAGCTAAAAAGCACATGCTCGCCATTTATATTACAGAATTTTAATTCATGGGTTCAGTTTTTATTTATTTTACTGGACTTTGTTTGGTGCCACTTACAATGCCATCTCTAGAAATTATCTGCACTTTTGGTCCTACTATCAGGGGAAAACCACTACCCATTTGCAAAAAGTCCAAGTATTCAATTTCACAATCTGGTTTCAGCCACATTTCAAGGCAAGTATCTTGAGTCTAATAGATGATTTCAAAAGAAATGTCACCACTTTGAATAGCAACAAATTTGCAGTTGCAAATAAAACTGATCTTTTAGTATTTCCATAATCAGAATGACTTTGTGAAGCCTATGCCTTCTAACCAATCTAAACTAGACTTGTCCTCAGTCAAATTCTAAAGCCTATTTCAAACTTAATTTAAACCACAATATCTTCATTTCCTTTAAAACTCAAATTGACGAGATCTGTAGTAAAGCTGTGTCCTTGGTGGATCAAGCTTCCTACTAATACTAGCAATCCATGGGATATGTTTAATCTGCGGGATCTTTGGTCTTTCTCTAGGATTAGTGTTCATTATTCAGGCAGAGGGAAAGAGTGACAAACACTGAACCACAGAAATCAGGTCTATAATTATCGTTAGGAAAAAAAAGAAAAGGTTCTTAGTGACATCTTTTATGCTTCCAGTAATGCATTGCTATTGCCAGAATATTCTTTCCTATACAAACTCTTAAAAATAGTAACAGTAAGGTTCAGAGAACAATATAAAAATCATAAGAAAGTTCACCCTTTTCCATCCTGTGAGAAATGTTAAAACTGGCTACTAAAATTAGAATTAAGGTGCACCCTAAACCCTTACCCCAGAGTTTTAATTTAGTATAAAATTTATATATATGTAACTTATGGAGATAGACTGTCTTTTAAGAAATTTTACATTTTATTCATGTAACCTTTGTCTGCAGTGAAAATATTAAGTACTCATTCAGAACCATAATTTTTAATTTAATCAGAAATTTTACTAATTTATTACTACTTTATCCAAGAAAAAGTAATATTAAAATTTATGTTAAATGGAAAATGAGGCTTTTTAAAATCAAATTTTCGTTCTAAATATGCATAAGTGCTAAAATATTGTAAGCCCTCCACACTCCACTTGACCTGTTTAGAATGAGATGAACTCAGCAGCATCCCTGAAAACTCACATGCACAGTCACATAAGTAAGGAAGCCTTGGGATAAAGCTGAAAACAGTATTTTAGGAAATCTTATGATAAAGATAGCACCACAATGTCATAATTTAAGTCAACGAGGATGACATGAACAGTTCTATGTAATATAGTCAGTGAAGTAAAATTACAAAGCCTGCACAAGCATGATGGAAGGATGGAACTTGTTGCGTTAGTTATTTTATTTAATAGGGCAACAAATGAAATAATACAGCAGAGGTAGAATATTAAAAAAAAGCAGACTTCAGACAAGGCTATAACCTGAAGAGGCACTGTCTATCAATACTAGCAACAGGCAGACCAGATAAATCCTAAAATGATAACAAAACTTTTCTTCCCGAGAAACACTTAATTACCAGGATAGAAAACATTTTTATTCTATGGAGGAATTCAAAAGAGCTGGATTTCATCCCAAACCCAGGAAACAGGGAACTTTAATAAAACAATGGACAGATCAACTCAACAGGTATAAATTTACAGAGTACTTACAGTAAATACCACTGCCATCAATATTTTAACAGTTGTTACCTAGACAATAGTAAAATCTGAGCCTCATTACACTGGAAGCTGTTAACACACATGTCAATGACAAGCTGAATTACAGAATCAAACACCCCAGTCTTTGATTTGAAATTGCCCACATTTATGGTTTCTCAGGACAAAGTTCAGTAACCATTTACTCAGCTTCTACTGGAAACAAACAGTAGTTATTATAAAGTAGTAACTAAAGCCTGATATACTATGGGGAAACTCCAGGAGAAAAACTTGATTTTATTCTGTATAACTGCATTTTAATATATATTTTTATATTTTTAAAAATATTTTTATTATATCTTCCTAAAATTTGGGAAATTGAAATTACTATTAAGAAAAACAATATCATTGGTGAATGCTTCTCAAGACTACCTACACACAAATAGTGAACCACTCTCATACTAGTTGTATGAGAGGAAAAACCCCAACTGTTTACTAAGAGGGACAAGTTTCAACAGATAATTATCAAAATATGCAATTTAAATAATTAAAATTTAAATAAATGTAAATATTTAAATAACTCATGTGGATTGTGCAATAAAGGAAAGCACACCCTCAGAGCAGTTGTCAGAGTAACAGCTAGAAGTTCCCTACTTGGTTTTTCCTGATTTGGAGCTTACTGAGTTTCAATGCTCCAACCATCCGACCATTCTGATGATTTTTCTGAAGTACAGATTCTATCTCACAGGTCCTGGAAAGCTTTCTGGATACAATCTGTCAAGATAAATGCATTTCTTCAGTAAAAGGTGTTTTTTTAGGGAGAAAAGAACTTGAAGCTACTTAGCTCTAATAACATACTCATGTTTGAATCCATCCTCCATAGCAATACCATTTTATCGTGGCCATACACAGAAAACATATTTCACCTGCTCAGAAATTGAGCAACAGAACCCAAAGCCTCTGGGAATCACTAGGCTAAAATCCAGAGCCACCATAGCGATTTCCTACTGCTACCAACATGTACATCTATATGCAAACCTTCCATTTGCCCACAGACTGTCTTTGCACGATTTTCTGTCTCCAAAAACAAATCAGGCACACATCTGTGCCTTTGACCTCAGCAGAGCCCCCAGGCATAGCTTAAATGCTACCTTCTGCTGGTCTCTTAGCACCAGGAGGTTCAACTCTTAAACTGCAAACAGCTCTGCTGCATATATTTAGTAACAGTAGCTGAACCACAGTCTACAACAAAAGCACTGAAATAAAAGTGATAATACCAGGCCCTACTGTAATTTGGCTCTAAAGCCAGTAATGCGTTCAGTCATCAAATATTCCCATGTAAACAGAGAGTGATCAGCTTGCATGTCTGGATGGTTTCAGGTAGCCCATAATCAATCTTAAGAGTCTTGTAACAGGTCATAAAGATGACTGACTAACTATGAGTAAAAATTTGTGGGTTACCTATTATAAATCTGCTCCATCCATACTGTTGTATAGATCTATCAGTATTTTGGAGTATTTTTCAACCTAAATGATTCTATGATTTTATCATCTACTCTTTTTCAAAGGTAACTTCCAACAAGAAATATTAAGCCTGACTAAATATATAAGGGTCAAGAACAAGCATTTTGGAATTACATCTTCAGATAAAAACACTGGAGAGGAACACTCAGGTTTTTTATTGCCTTCTCTGCCACCACACCTTTCAGTAATCACTTTTTCCATTTAACTCTGACATATCAACAAGATATGAGAGCAAAATTTAATAAGTGCTTACTGCTCATGTGGAATTACCTTTAGTAATTATCTCAAGTATTTCTTCAACTCACAGGCACACAAAATAGCTTCCACTGCTATTTAGCACATTTCCTCATAAAACATAGCTTGGTCAAGCCCCCAGTATTTCTGCCACAAATTACTATGTTTTTCTACAGTCAAAAAAGATGTGCATTGTCATACAAACTCTTCTCCTAGATTTATATAATGTTATATCAGAAATAAACAGGGTCAAATAGTCAGTAACCTGGCTACACAAACATAACAAAATAAACATAATAAATAAATAACCTGTTCTATGAGATTAGAGTGCCAAGTCTAGGCAAGAAGACTTTTGTTAGCTTAAGAAAGAAGATTGCGTAAATGACATGCTATTCTTCCATTTTTGATGCACCTGATGATAATACAGCTACCCTTTTATTATTAACCTGGCTTCTAATAAGTAGGTTCTGTCAGAAAAAGCTGCATGGTTTTGATGTAAGGCCACTATAAACTCTTCCCCGCAGCCCATTGCTGGAAAACACACTGTACAGATTTAGCCAAACAGAACATGTGTCCATCTCTGGGAAACTCAGTTCACAGTCCTATTTCCTCTGCACATTAAACCAGGACACTGGAGCAGCTGGTATTTATTAGGGGCTTGCTGCTGCTCTGGGAGTGATAACATCTTAACAACAGGCAAACCTTCAAAAGTGTTTGGCTATTTTCACAACTTTGAATAAGTGAAGTCGTATCTTTCCAAGAAGTCCAACTCCTCAAAACCTAGACATATTTTACCCTTTTTTAATCAGGGAACTGAATAAGGATCAACAAAGAACCCCACACTATTTTGATCTTCATAGAGCCACACTTCTAATTTTCTTTGCACATTAATCAGGATTTCATTGCAATCACTGGAAGGTATAACTTTATCACTGAACAAGCCTAGTAAGTCATATAGTCTCTCCAAAGCACATCCACTTGACTACTAAAAGTAGTCTACTACCAGAATTAAATCAAAACTCGAATTTAAAAAGTGTTATGGCAATAAATTCATAACTAAGGAGGAGAAAATACCAAGGACCCAATTGTGAAATGCACCTTTTATGGGAGGAATATTTATGACCATAAAACTGAAAAACAGGAGATATAATTAACAAAGTTTTATGGCCTTAGGAGCTTAACCCCAAATATAAAATTACATAATCTCACAGAAAATCTGAAATACCTAACAATGATCTTAATTTCTACTTACTTAGTTCATGGAATTTGGATAAATCCTTCAGATTTTAGATTGTGTGTGTGATAAAGATACACGAATTTTGTATTAGTTTTAAAAAATCTTCTTCAGGTACTTTGAAGGAAGTTGAGTATTAGCAATATAACTTTATCACAGAAGCCCAACAATTATATGCTAAGCAGTTATGTAAAGTAGTACTTTTTCTATTTTGCTAAAAGTTCAATTTTAAGCAAATTCAAACCAACCACAATTCACTGAACACAAAAAAAACCCCCACAAAACTCAGGCAGTTCTCTAAATATATAAAAAAATAAACATGCTCAGATGTCTACATTCGAATGAACATAATTGCATTTAATTGATTCCCTCTTTCAATTAAATGGTGACTATTATTCATCCCTATTCATAAGAATTTGATACTAATCCCTATCTTTACTGGCAGGGTCACTTTTACCAGACATCAAAGCAGTGCTAACTATACTTTTTGATAAGTCAAGATTATAAAAGCTGGACTGGCAGACAGTAATAGTGTAATTGCACACAATTCATACATGTTGTTCAACAACAATAAACAGAAGGAAAAAAATTTGTTGGCAGCTGTAGCAGTGGTCCAAATTCACCTGAAAATTAGGGAGCCCTGTGGATGGTGAAAGCAACTCCTATTGTAGTGAGCATCTATGTGTATTCAAAGTGCAGCTTGCAACAGTCAGGTGACAATCTGGTTCTAAGGGAAAAGATAATGTGAGACTTACTTCATAAAAGCTTCTTTATGTAGCAGCACGATTTAGAAATATGTAAGAGTGTTCCATTTTTTAAAGCTCTTCCTGTTCAGTGTTTACCAGAAGAAAGTGCATGTATGAATTGGCAAGCCTTTTGCATATTTTTTGGCACTTAAAAGTATTTTAAGACTAATGCTGGCATTTTCATAACTGCTAAATCATTAAAAAGATAATATTTTAAGTCTGCAGGGAAGCTAGCTTGGCACTGTTCTCACTTGCTTACCTAAAGTAACTTTTTTCCTGCCAAATATATAAAATCTCAGAAGAATCACTACTCCCTCCTATTGTATCTTGGTCGAGTAAATCAACTTAAATAAGAACTAATCCAATAAATCCTTACATTTTCCGTAAACCAGATGTTCCTATATTCAAATATGTTCAAGACTTTTTCCTAGGTTTGGGGAAGCTGCTAACCAGTCTGGTTGTCAGGCTAACCTTTCCAACCTCAGCCCTGCAGGTACTGCAGCTTCTGGGCTGCAGCTACAGGAAACCTCTCACCTGGCACAGTGCAGCTGAATGAGGGGCTACCCTTCCAAAAGCCCATGCCATGCAGCACTACAGGCATCCATTCCTAAGACACTGTTCGCTCCTGAACTTTGGGATTTTTGTGCTGGTTTAGCTGTTGAATAACAAAGAAATGTTATAAATGTGACAGAGCAAATGATCACCTAGAATAATAACTAAAGACACTGGTTTCCCTAATATAAACTAATTAATTGGATGTGCTATTTGAAGAGGTGAGAAAAAATCTTAGGTATCCATGCCTCTCCAGAGTAAATATTAAGTAGAGGACAAAAAGTACCTCCAAAGCAAATATTTCTTTTTTATTAACCATAATAAACTAAGAGTGGCAAAGAAAGTTACATAAAACTTGCCAGAACACAGTTACTGAACACTGCAATTTCTAATCTCAGCAATAATGTAGGTCAAGGGAACTGGAAAATCTAATTACTCTGTAAATTTTTAAACCTGTTTCTTTCTTCTCAAGGAAAAGAATATTGTTCCTTTGCATTTAAGCAGACTCTTTGCACCCTGGGTTGTACACTCAGCTCAGGTCCACATTTGTACTCAAGGTATCACCACTTACTGCACAATTACTGGAGTTAAACACAAAATCCAGAGACACTCATCAGAAAAAAGCAGACAAAAAACCCCATCAACGAATAAAATAGATCTTTGGTACTGCACTGCAGCAGCTCCTTTCAGCAACATATCCCATTTGATACCCACTTTTCATACATTGCATTAAGAAAATACAAAGCAATGCATTATTACAAAAGTATTATGCATACGAGTATCTGACAGCATTGTAAATATCGATTATTCACTGATTATATGAATTTTTCAGAGTTGATGATCAGTAATATGATTAGTGTATACACAGATCATATTACTTAGATTTACAAGAAAAAAGAAACAATTGAAAAAAATACAACTTTGAAGAGTCAAGCGTCCTGATGACTCTCAAAACCAAGGATTGTTAAAGGATCACATTTCCAGATAAAAAACAAATAGTAATTTCAGGCACTTAAGATGACTTAGCACAGTGAATCTCAGCTTCTCTCTCTCAAAACAAAAACCAAAACAAACAAACAAAAAGATTAGGAGCTGTAACTACAGCCAGCCACCAACTGGCCCATCTCACAGAGCTCTGTCTTCCAGCCCTTACCTCTGCCATACGTGACAAGGAAACCACGAGTTTCACAACAGATAGATTTGTGTGTTGTGTTCTGATTTGGCAGTGAAATGTTTTGTTTGTTTTTGGGGGGTGGGAGGAGTCAGTTGTACAGAAGTGGAAAACCTGGCCTAAGGTCATCTGATCTTTGAACGGTGCTCTCATTAAGTATAAATCCTATTTTTGAACTTCTTCCAATTCCATGAGAGGTGAAGCCTCCCAAACAAACAAAACAAAAAACAACAACAAAAAGTTAATTCAGAAAGATCCATGTGGAAGACTTAAAATGGGTTTGTCTTGAAAGGGAAACTCAAGGTAGCCCAAGGAACTACCCAAGCCAAAATGAGTTGCATTTTAAAAAGCAAAAGAATGACAAGATTTTTTTTTTTGCTTTATGCATTCAATGGATGACATCTACCTGGTTTGTAGAGATGCAAGATGCGTCTTTCAAACTATATGAGAATTCAGCAGACTACACCACACGCCCTGCTCTGTATCATGGATGAATTTAAGAACACAAGCATCAAAACCATTCCTCAGCATTCTCAAAGCCTTCAGATGTTAACTTGGTAACCTTTGAACTAAAAATTTCAGATAGTAATTAGGTGTTGGTCCTTCCCTCACATTAAAAACAAGAAAAAAATTTATAAGAATTTATCCTGGCTGGAGATCCATTAAATTGCTAAAATCATACGTAGCCTGAGACCTAACTGGTGACACGTAGCAATAAATGAGACCTGGATCTGCACTGAATGAGGAGAAAAGGAAGAAATCTTATCTGCCAGTCCATTTGCTAAGTGGCAAAAGTGGCAAATTGGCAGAGGCCTTCTCAAAAAGTTATGTTTATACAAGTAACTAATGTGGAAAAGCAAATTAAATATGGAATTTCCTAATCTCTGGGTGTTTGACTTTACAGCTAATTATAACTTCGGCAAAATAATATAAACTCATTACAATTGTGCTTCCCTTCCTTCAGCTCTCATGGTTCTGAAGCGTGACATTGTACTGATTCATTGCACTTAGTTCATATTCTGAAGAACAGAAGGTCCAAATTTCACCAAGAACCACAGCAATCAGTGATGACAAACCAATCACCCTTCAATGCATGCCATAAACAGCATATAAAAAGTCTGACTTGTTACAGATCAATGAAACTGATTAACAAATTAACAAAATAATCTTAGGATGAAAAAAAAATGGCTGTTCTGGTATCATTACAATTTGGGATGGCAAAATAATGATGTGAGACCCTGAGCCTTCATCGGAGGGCATTACAGTGAGGGTTCATTAGAAACACACTCTTTTATACAGCACTTTGGTACAATGGATATGACTGGTCATTTAGAGCCTACACCTCTTGGTAAAGATCTTTGCCAGTAAACAAGTTAGGAAAACACTACCTGCTAACAGTTTTTCACCTTCCAAGGATTGCTTGGATTCCTCTTTAGGATTTCCCCAGGCCAGAATGAGAAAGTTGCTCACTTGTCTTTCTCACAGACTCTAGCTAGTGCCTGAAGCCTGAAATTCTAACCACTGTCAGTTCCTACATTCTGGAAGAGCAGGAAACAAGAAAAATAAAAGTTTAAAGCATATTGGTCCACCCTAAAATCAAAAAAGAGCCTGCTGAACAGCAACAAGATCCAGATTAAGGGAAAAGTTCATGGAACAGTTGAGATGGGAGATATTTACAATCACGCCACTACAATAAGGAAGCAGCACCTTGTGTCTTCCAACACGGCCGAGCAATCTTTCACGCACAAGCACTGAATGAATGGCTGACTGCGTGCACTTGAGAGCAATCCGGGGGCACTGAAAGAGGCATTTTCTTGGTTTGCTTTTGGATGGGTTTTTTGAGTTGTTGGGGGATTTTTATGACAACTGTCATATGGTAATACAAGTATGGAGCTAGTAGACTTCTTCCTAGCTACTGGCAGCATTGGAAAGGCCTTTTGTCTATCCTTAGCTCACAAATAATATAAGACAACGAAACAAAACCAGCGTGAGCTGCCCGCACCCGAGCCTGCACAGAGCATATGTTCCAAACACAAGTTATTTCAAAAACGGGTTAACTCACACTGCCAAAGCTACACTCTTATTGTGGCGCTCGAGCCATGTGCATACCCCATGCACCGCGCAGGGAAAGCCGCCCCGCCTGCACACCTACGCCGGGCTCGGTGCCACGGCGGCTGCCGGCACAGACCGCAGCCCTCCTGCGCCCCGCCGCCGCGCCGGGCGCCGCACACGTCCCCGCGGCCCTGGAGCGCCGCCTGCACCGCCCGGGGCCCGCCCGCCGCCCCGGCCCGCCCCGGGCCCGCCCCGCGGGGCCGCCCGCGCCCGCCGTGACCGGCGCTTCGCCTCCCGCCCCCCGCGGCCCCGCCCCGCCCGGCGCCTGCGCGGAGCGGCGCGGCGGGCGCAGGAATGCGCCTTACGGTTAAATAGTGGGGGCGCAGGGGCGGCCGCCGCGGGCGGGCGGTGGCGGCTCCGGGCGCCGGGAGAGCCTCCATGGCGCGGCGCAGCTCCCGGGGCGGCGGCACCAGCGGCAGAGGCGGCGCGGCGCTGTCGTGACAGCGGCGGGGACTGGCCTTCCTCCAGCCCCGCTCCCGAGCGGGGGCCCCGCGCCGGTGTCCCAGGGGCGCGGCGCCGGCGCTCACAGAGAGGAGCCGTGGCGGCAGCAGCGGCGGCCGGGGGCAGCCGGCGTGTCACCGCCTCTATGATGAAATTCAAGCCGAACCAGACGCGGACGTACGACCGGGAGGGCTACAAGAAGCGGGCGGCGTGCCTGTGCTTCCGCAGCGAGCGGGAGGACGAGGTGAGCCCGCTGAGCCGCCGCGCACGTGGGGCGGGGGGCGCCGCGCTCGGCCTGGCCCGGCCCGGGCGAGGTTCGCGATCCGCCGGCCCCGCCGCTGCCGCATCCCTTTGTCTGGCCGCGGGTCGCGGGCGCTCCCGCGGGACACCCCCAGCGCGCACTGTCGCGCCGGGACTCCCGGCACCCCGAGAGCGGGCAGGGGCGGCACGGCGGCGCTGCGCGGGTCCCGGCCGGCCGGAGCCGGTGGCGGCAGCCCCCGGGCCGTGCCGGCCCGAGCGGTGCCGGGGGCGGGGCGGGCGCGCCTCTCGCCCACCATCTTGGGGCGGTGGGTGCGCGCCCACGTGCGCGGCGCCGCCTTTGTGCGCGGCCCCGGCGCCCCTCGCGGGCAGGGCGAGACTCGGCCCTCAGGGCGGGGTGGGCTGGGCCGGGACACCGAGCGAGCTCCGGGGTTATCTTCTGTGCGCCCGTCACACGCGGAGCACCGGTTAATGGATAATGGCGCGTGGAGGGCAGGGCTGGTGTGGCACCCTGAGGGCGAACCTCCTGACCCGCTTGGGTGCGATAAAAAAAAAGCCTGTGCTTGGAACACCTGGTTTTCCCACGGAGAGAGTAAAATGGGGCTTAGAAATATTTTAGTGAACGAGCTCGGGAGCGAGAGAGTTGTTGCTGCGGCTGTGGTTGTAGCGGGCGGCGCTCATCCGGAATTTTGTGTTGCAGCAGAGTCGGGAGGTAGCAACAAAGTTGTCCCGTGTTCCGAGCCAAGGTCAATGGCACTGCCTGTTATCTGGGAACTCGGCTGATGTTGCATTGCTCAATGCGTTTATAGATGGTCTTGGGCTGGAAGAATACCCTTTTCGATTTCTGTTTTCATATTCTTGCCATGTAATAGCAATTTAGTAGCTATGAAATAACTATAAAAGTTAGGGTTTAGCGGTTTTTCCCTCCCTTTATCTAAATGCTGGAAAATGCTGGTGCCCTTCCCAAGCTGTCAGTTCAGCGAACATTTTCCTTAAATATCTACTGAGTAAATATAATGTAGTGGAAAGAGGCCTGATCTCAAAATACAGGCACTTGAGTTTAAACAAAAAAATTATTTCCTGTGTGGTATAAATATAGCCTTGGGACCATGCTGACAATTTTTTTCCTAATATTGGGAATTCCCAGCCGGAATCTTGCAAGATCTTGATATAGCTTTTTTCTTGGGTTACAGCTTTTCTTTGGTCTCTGAAGTCCAACATACTTCACCATTTATGTGACTTCAATATTTATTTTTGGATGCTACTCCAGCTCAGACTTATTTGGAGTTTGAACACCTGAGCCACTGTTACAGCTTTTTGCACCAATTGGAGTTGGAAATTCATGGTTCGGGTCACCTTTGTCAGTGTTTTCCATTCATTCTTCATTTCCTGATACAACTTCTTGTCATTCTCTTGCAGTCTTGCATCCAATGAGATCACTGGCTGCTTCAGAATATTGTTTGTGTGTAATAACATCCTTTGAGGCTAAGGATGATAGTAGCGGCTTTGCTGGACTGTGTAAGAAGAGTCGGTACTGACCTTCATTGCACTGCAGTCCCTTGTGGTATTCTGGATGGAGTACCTGAATGGCTGGTGTGAGGCTGGGCCTTGGCATCATGCAGGTAGACACACTTGAGGATAAAGTGAATGGGAGAACATCCGATCAGATTTAGGACATAGATTGTGTGTGTGGAAACACTTAAAATTGCCTTCTGACAAGTTGTTTCCAGGAAAGCAGTGCCAACAGCTTGGACTTTCTTAGGAGCTGTTTCCTAAGGGCCAGCTTCCTCTGTATCAATACAGAATCTATTCCTTCAAAGTTTGATGCCTGTTTGTGATTAACTTCAGTCACCAGCCATGTTCTCCAAATTGGGAGTTTGAGGCTTGCTTCTGTCTTCTTAAACACTTGTCCAGGTAGTTTCTGTAATGGTCTACTCCATGTAAATGGCTTCAGTGTTTCTTTTCTAAGTCTATAGAGATTGCACCATCAGTTTTTCACCAGGCTACATCTCCAAGGTGTTTAAGTGTAGGGTAACTTCTGCAGGGAAGGAGCACAAGGGTGGTACCTGCGTGACTGGAGAAGAAGGGAACAGGAGACTCCTGTAGAAGTTATTGGGAGTTTGGGGGAAGGGGAAGTACAGGATAGAATAGTTTTTGTAGTTATTTTGATTTACAGGATAAGCAAAGAGTTGCTTGACACCAGAGTCAAGAAAATAGATCCATCAGCTGAAAATAGTTTCTAGCAATACGTTTCTTTTTAGGAGTCTTAAAAGCAAGAAATCCAAATCTCTTTTTTTTTTTCTGGAGATACTGTCTGCAAGACTAATTTGTTCTACTTTTCATTTGATTAGGGTCTGTCTGGAGGAATGAGTATCTATAGCAATCCTGTGATACAAATCTTAAATTGACCTTTCTCGCTACTTCCATTTTGACCGTCCAAAAGCCAGTCCCTAACCAGTTATAGCTGAGCTTGAGCTTTTCTCCTCCTTTCTTACACTTAGTGTTCGGACGTATCTGTCATTCCTTTCTTAGCATTTTTCACAAACTTGAAGTCTTAAATGATCTTCTCTTAAAAACAGTTTTCTCTTTTGGTCATCATGGTAGCTCTTACATCTCCTTCCATTTGGCAAATGTATTTTTTAATGTGGGTGACACTTGTGGTTGCTTTAGATGGGATTGTGTTGTAAAAAAGGTTACTAATACTTCTCTAGCTATACCAGAAAAAATGTTGTACTATCATGCTGTCATCTGTCATGACTGTAAAGCTTTTGTGTAGTCATCTTGTGTTTACTGGTGATATCTCTTAATTTGTTGCCACCTCATGAACTCTCAACTTGTTCCAGAAATCCACAGCAGTGCTCTTACCTGAAGGTGATCCTTCTTCTGCAGCTCCATGTGATGTCCTCTGATGATATCATGACTTCTGGATGCTGCCTCTCGACTAAGGACTCAGGCATTTTCAGTAATAGCTTTTTGTGCCCATTGACAAATATGGGGCAAGTCACTGAAACATTTAATTTCTTTGTTGTTCATCAGGAAAATTTGCTTGTTATGGCTTCCTGGTTGAGTTCTTAACCATACTGCACTTCTTATGTATGCTGCCTTGGTAGCCTCATTGACATTACAGCTGTGTTTTATGCACAGTCAAGTAACATGTCAGTGGAAAAAGACTGGTCAACCCCATCCCTTAGGTTTCATTATACATCTATTTATTTTATTATTACACAACTATTTACATTGGGTTTCAGTTTGCTTCTTTATTTGTCAATTTGAAACATAGGTATGCAGTAGAATACTGCTGTGGCAAAATTCAGCCTGGTGGTTCCTGCGTGGAGCTGGAAATACAGATGCTGAACTCCTACTTCCCAGCTACAGCCCCCGTCCAGTTAGACTCACTGCCGGACTTGCCAGTCCTTGCTGCCAGGCTTAGAATTGTTGAGTCAGTTCTCTTGAGTGTTACAGGCTGTAAACTTGGGCTTCCCTGCGGTCCTGCAACCTGTCAAAAGCTTCTGCTTTGAGAGCTGATACTGCAGCTGAAAGCATGTACCCAAGATGACTGATGGTTGTTCAGCTGCACCACTGTGAAAATCTGTGTTTCTGCAACTTCGAGTGCCTCCACACAGAACAATTGTGTGCTATATAGTCTGTTTTGGTTTAGATTTTGTTTCCTTCATACTGTATGATTTAAAAAGAACAATCCTTTAAAAAGGAGGAAGCCCAAATAGCCAAGTAACGTGGCCGGTAGCTTTGAGGTTTTTTGAGCATTAAAGGAGGTGGTCTTTTGGACTACTGTCATTAGAGTGTTGCCTGTTTTGGTCTCAGTCATTTGGTCTTCAGCTGTCATCTGGGCTGAAGAGACAGCAAGATGGCTGGATATGAGCTTAAGTGCTTGTTCCTTTTGTTCTTCAGGGAAATAAACCAGTAATTGCAGGGGCTGTCTGCCCTTTGAAAGAAAAGAACATCCTGGAAATGAAGCAGGAGAAATGTCATTAAAAAAATGAAACAAGGCATGCATTCCACTCTGTGGGCATGCAGTGCGTGGCGGGGTGCAGCCTTTTTGCTTTGAACAAACAAGAAGCAGGTAGGTGTGTGCAGAAAGCTGATGCTATTCAGCAGGCAGGGATGGGCTGGCAGATTTGTCTGTGAGGATATGCAAGTTTCTTTTGAGCAACTGGGAGTGGATTGCAGCTTTAGAAAAAGCCTGCAGGAGAACCCTCTTGGTACTATAAGGACTGACTGCTTCCACAGGTTAGAGTTGTCTATGCATTCAGTGTTCTGCAAACAGTAGTTTTACATAAAAATCCTCCTGTCTTAGGGTCTGGGCAGAGGGTAGGCAAGGAAATTCTTACTTTTCAATGCAGAGAACAAGGCATGCCTTTAAAGCACCATGAGCAAATAGTAATAAACATAAATTTTGTAGCAGTTTGCACAACTGAAATAATTTTGAAACCTAATTTAATTTTTTTCCATCAACTACATCTTATACAAATAAATGAGCAGTTATTTTTAAGTATCTTGAATATAAACTTTGAGTGCATCTAATTACTTTGGCATCTGTAACAGTGCTTTATGTAATCAAATATGGTACTGAAAGCCCTACTTTAGTGTTCAGCCAGCAGTTGGTAGTGACAGACCTAAAATAGTTTCATATGCATAAGAAGTCTTCAAGCTTTTCAATTTTTAATTTTACCTTTGTTGTTCAGCCTTGTACATGAGATGAAAACAGATGGGAAGGGTTTTTTTTTATATTGAGACAGTAGTGAGGAAAAATACATTGTTATGCACCTACAGGATATGTAGATTTTTTTTCAGTTGCATGTCAACTGTTTATCTTAGCTTGTAATTTTTAACTCAAGACTCCTAATGTTATAGCTCCTTTTCGGTCTAATTTAATTACTTTAGTTATTTGCTTGTAGAATGTCAAGATAAATTAATCGTGGGTTTCATATTGTTATGGTGGTCAGTTTCATCATTATAAAAAATAGTGTTTCTCAGTTTCGTACAGCTGTTGATTCATATTAGCAATAATTTTATTAAAGGGAAAAGTAAAATGTTGTTTTTATATGCATTGGTCTAAATGGTCTGAAAGCCAGAAAGACCTTTTGTTATGCAACCTGATCCACAAAAGCAGAGCCCAGAAGTATCACTTGGCTACCCTGGCAAAAATGGGGTGTTCTAGGAATTATTATAAGTAAACTTGCACAGTCGTGAAAGATATTCCCTACCTGGAATTTTTCATTTGGTTTCTTTATCCTTCAGTGTAGAGCTCTCAGGTGTAAACACAGAAATAGTGTGTGTTTTCAAATAATCTGAGGTATGACCCTGGCACCTTATTTAAGGGTGACATGGTCTCCATAGTGGTATGGGTTATCTACCTTGCATTATGATGGTCTGATAGAATATAGGCATATTTTAAATGCCAGAGGATACACATTATACTATGGACTTCACACTGTGGCTTTTATTTTTTTGTTTCATGTCCTGCACCCTGCTAATGTCCAGGAAGAGTAATTAACATAGGATAATCGCTGTCTTAGCTTTTCCTCAGTATTTTCTTGACATTTGGACATTATCAGCCAGGTTGGATGAGCAGTCTGGTCTAGTGGAAGGTGTTCCTGCCTGTGTCAGCGGGGCTGGAACTACCAGATGATCTTTAAAGGTCCCTTCCACCTCAAACCATTCTATGAATCTATGATTTGCATGCTGTAGAAAAGGGTATAGCTTGAAAAATCAGGACCTATAAACAGCTTCCGAAATGGCTCTTTATGATGTGTCTACAGAGGCAGCGTTTCTTATAATGTATCCCTGCAGGCTCATAGGGGATTAAAGCTTGTGTTAATGTTAAGAAAAGTTGAATCTTAGGTTGCTGTAGTAGGATTCATGTCAGGTAACCAACTCTGGATACAAGACACTGGTGTTTATTATGTCAACAGAAAAGCAGCTTTCTACAGGCATGGCATATGCACCGTGTTTTCATGCTGGAATATTTTTTTGACAAATTCCAACTACTTGGCAGTAGTGGAAGCCTGCAGGTTTAGTGAGGCTGTGGGAATTCAACAGTTCACTGTGGCAGAAATCGTCGGTCTTCATTCATAAGTCTTCAGATACTGGTATCAGTCAACCATGAGGTGTTTTTTATTTTGAAACCTCCATTTTTTCCCCCATACCTGTGGTATTACTTGTCTGTGCCATATGCATGTTTAATGTGGATGATAGTTGCTCAAAGTGGGCTGGGCTGAGGAGAGAAGGAAATATGGCTGTACCTATATAATATCAGGTTAAGATGTCCTGTAACAAAATACTTTCTGCCCCGTTTAGAAGATATTTTTTGAACTAGTCATATTTATGTTAAGATATTTGAAAAAAAAAACCTTTTTAGCTTACTTGCACCATGGTAAGTTTACTTAGGATTTAAACTGGTGGCAAAGTTTCTATTTGAATTGCTTCAGGTAACTCGGTGGTTCTCAAAACTTCCAAGTTACTGTGAAACAGCATAGTGGCAGACTTCTGAAAAATGTTAATATCATAGCTATATATATACTTGTATACACACAGATATATGCATTCATATCTCTAGCTAGGGTTTGTAGACATGGGTTTTTTAAACATCTCTTGTAGATATGTGAGTTCATAGACCATAGGTTGATGTGTATTTTTTTCCAGTCTTCTTTGTAGAGCTCTGGAAAAGCTTATTTTAATTCGGTGGCTTTTTGACTTTGTGCCTAAACACTTCGGTGAAACCAGTGCTACAAATGTTAACACTTTAAAACAAATTTTTGTCTTTAAAGATGTATCTCAGAGATAGAAAAGGCTAAAAGGTAACTGGTACTTGTCAAGAAATAAACTTGTTAAATCTTTACCTGCAGCTGAACAGCTCTCAAAGACCTGGAGCTCTTGTTTCTGAGAAGTGCTTGGAAGCTGATCCCTTAGTCAAACAGATTATGTTGCTGAGTAACCAGGAAAGCCCAGTTCTCCTGCTTGAGATTAGGCCACAGTTTCAAGTTAAAAAGAAATGGGCAGCAATATTAATTTAGCTCTTTGCCTGCTACCTGAAATTGTGGTTTCTCCCTTGGTGTGCATTAGCAAGCGTGAGGGAAAAGGGTTGTTATGTATAGTGGATTAGGGAACTGGCCCAGTGTGAGAATTAAAACTTCTTTTATAGGCACTTGTGGAAAGTTTCTTGTTTGTTTGCAGGTTTGGTTTTTCAGCCAGGAATCTCCTATTGTCATATGTCTGGGTGCAAGATCTGCACCCTTCATCACCCTGTGAGACCTGTCACATCTGTTTCTCCAAAGCATGCTAAATCTTAGGGGCAGATGGAATGCTGCAGGTGACTTGAGTCGCTTTTTGTGAGGAAATGTGTTCTGACTGGCATGCCATAGTGGTACAGGGCTGTTCTATTCCTGATATGGACACTTTAGCCAAAGATCAAAATGAAGTCTTTTAAATAGCCAGAGGAAGACACTGAAATTCTGTGTCACCATAACATGTTAGCCAAATATTTGAATTTAATGTGAAATAAAGTTTATAAAATATTGTAGCTGTAATTGCAAGTCAAAAGCAAAACTTCTTCTGGAAAAGGCTGTGTCTCTCCTTATTGTCCTATGGCCTTAAAAGTCAGAAGGTCTCAAAGGAAAAATAGTTTGTGCATCTAATTTTGAAGTATTACAAAATTATATCCATATTTCTTTACCATTCATTGTCAGAGTGGGGATAAAGTAGCACTGACAGATATCCAAGCGCTGTTTTGTTGCTTTGAAAAGTGATCTTAAAGTAAAATTGGGGGGATATTTGACTTTAACATATTGTGTGGACAGAACCCAGTTTTTCTGAGATGCATTCAAGATTTGTGCTCAAATTAATGAGCATTAGGATTAATGCACTGCTAGTTAGCCATTCCTCTGCTGTGTTGGCTGCTGTTCAGTGAAGTTAAATCATCTTTTTAACCTCTGTCATAGCTGGGGACTACTTTTTAGTCTATTTTCTTCAAAAGTACTTTGCTAGAGGCTCTTGTATTGGTACAGTCTCATCTGAAATTGGGAGGTTGCAGTGGTGCCTTTATGCCCCAGCTTGTGCTGCTCTGCCCCTTGAGTGGCTGTGGTGTGTGCAGGCTGGACACTGAGCTTTCATGGGGAATCTGCTTTTCATCCAGATCAGCTTCCTGAACTCATCATCCCAGTGTTAGGCGGGGAAAGCAAAGGTGTTGCAGTCTTAAAATGCTCTTAAAATGCTGTCAAGTCTGATCCTAAGGTTTTGTTACTACTTTACAATAACTTTGTGCTGGTTATTTCTCCATGTTTAAAGGAATAAAGTAATTTTGAAAATTATTGCAGTAACAAATGAGGACTATAAGCACTCTACTGAGAATCTTTTCAGGAAGGCAAATGTTCCTTACTAAATGCTGCCTGTGTAGCATCCCAATGGCAAGGTTTAAAGCTACATTTTCCAACTTTCTGCAGTCCAAAAAAAGGCAATGGCATTCTAGGATAAGGATATCACATTAACCTATAGGAGAACTGAGAAGGTGTTTCAGAACTACTAAAGTGAGGCAGTGATTCTTAAAATAGGAAGAAAAAGTGTTAGATAAAGGAAATCTCTTAACTACAGTAGCCGGCTGACATATGCTCTTTAAGATGAGATGTTGCTTTTGCCTAAAAATTTATAGTTAATTCTGCAAATATGATCCAGTGTTTGTAAGAGATGCTTTTCCTTTCTTCTCAATAGAAGTACTGTGTTGCAGCATTCTAAGTTGTTCTGTAGTGCTTTTAAGGAAGCCCCTGAGCTGAAAAGAATTGGAAGTTGAAAGTGTTAGGGAATAATAAAACACTTTCTGTTTGTATTCCTCTCTGAGCATCTGTTTATGGCTGTTTTTAAACAAATCATAGGGCTTGACTGGCCCTTTTGGCTGTACTAGGATTAAACCATCTTTCTCACTCTTTTGTGCACTTGTAACTTCAGTGGACCAACCATGTAGGCTGAGTTTCCATACTGAGTGTGCTAAATTATATTATATTAACCTCCATTAGAGTGGATCCTAACTTTTTTCTCAAAGTAGGCTTGAATGTTTTATCCTCTTAGTGTTTCTGATGCCTATGAAAGCATGCAGTACATGTAACAGAATTTGACACTGTTTTGTACCTGAGAGGTACCTTTGAATGCCTTAATGATCTTTTCTCTACTCTGATCAGTTTAAATCGGAAATGATTGGTGTGTACTCGCGTTTGTGGAGTTTGGGAACCAAATCCTTTTCTTTCCACGCACCTGTCTTCTGAGCAGTACACCTGAGCTTCTTTTAATTGCCAGCTTTGCTATAAAGTAGGGCAGACTTGGCTATCTCCATCAGGTAACTCAAACATCAAGTTGGACATAGCTACTGGAGCAGTGGGAGAGGGGAGAAAATGGGGTGTGCAGTAGGAAAGACAGGAATAGATGGGTTTAGGCTGGGAACAGAGAAATTAAAGACATCTGGTGACAAATACTTGTTATTGGAATGGTATATTTTCAACTGTAAATTTTTCCTTCAAATTGGGGATGACTTTGTTTTGAAGTCTAAAGAATCCAGCTGAGGGGTTTTGCTCTAGCTAATTTAAACTTTAGCCTTGCCTTTTTAAATGTAAATTGTTTTTTAATAGAATTATTTTGGTAAGGTATAATGTCCTTCAGTTAAGAAAGATAGAAAGCAATGATATTTTATATAAACTTAAACCATTTTCTAGCCCTCTAGTGCTTAATATGAAAAAAAATCAAGATGAATAGCTTGTGGTTATAATTTGTATTACTCTGAGCTATTGCCATTTTGGTCTTCTGGAATACATGGGTACTAACTGTTTCATGAGTGGTTTTGACTTGGGAACACTGAAGAGGCCAAAATTTCAGCATCTTTAGAAATTTTCAGTTGTTTGCCTGCAAACTTTGCCAACTTAGCATTTATAGTGACCGAGTCCCATGATGCCACCTGCCCTGGAATAACCTTTTGTGGTTAACCATATTGTTACATGTATTGATAGGTGCTTATTACAAGCAGGCTGGCTAGCAGTTTCTCCTCCCCACTACACTCAAAGGTCATGGCTATTCCTGGACTTGGAAGTGAGCTGAAACTTGGCTGGTAACGCTTAATGGAAGAATTTTTCCTTTGTTTCCTTTTAGCAGAACTTTGCAGTTTCATTTGGCAGCATTCTGGTATCTTTACCTTAGTCTTTGGAGTAAGATAAACTTAGCTATATAACTAGACAAGCAAATGTCATTGCAATACTCTACCTTTTTTGAACAAGTTGTGGTGTTAGAGATATGGGAAAGGCAGTGATCACTAGCAAGTAATAAAATTCAAATCTTAGTCCTTTTTCTGCATCTGGGGGTACAGGACACAGATGACTTTGCATAGGAAGCATTTCTGTTTTTCTTCTGAGCCTAGTGGGGTTACAATGTAAAATTTGGTGTGCATAAGCCAGCAAAAAAATACAGGTGTGTGAGATTCTGCAGTCTTTTCTATTCCAATAGACTATTGTAATCTGCTTGACCATGAGCCTCCTAGAAAAGACTGGATGTCCAGGCAACCTAGATCACATTTCTCCTAGTTTGATTATCTTCTGTTAAGGGAAGGTGAATTGCTGCATTTTTGCTGCTGATTTTTGCAACTCTCTGAGCATGTGAGTGCAGTATCAACCATCTACATCTTTTTGGTGTCTTCATAGTTAAATCACATTTATGTTTACCACCTCGTCATTTAGGTACTGGAGGATTTATCTTCTGGCCACTTACAGATGGAAACATCTCAAAACTACATGAAGGAAGAAAAACATACAAAAAAACCAAAAACATAGAAGCCTTCTTGATGCAATGACTGAAAAAATCTGTGGAATGCTTTTCAGTCTTACCACACAATCCTGCAACTGCTAGCTATCAGGTCTTGTTGTTTGTTGAATCTGATTAACACCAAGTACATTTTTGATAGCATTACCCCAGGATGGCTACTTCATGCCCTAGTGGCTTCATGTGTTAATGGGTGAAAAAAAAATGTGCATCTGAGGATCTCAGATATATATGTTAGTGTGATCCCTTGGACTCGGACTGTAAAAGCAGTGGAATCACAGGAGAATAAAGCACGGGGGGAAAGATGTTTGAGAAAATGCTTCCAGGGTTAGTGGAGGTTTGAATAGTTGCTAAAATGAATTCTCAGGCTGTAATGCTAGAGAGTTTATAGTATACGTAGCTGTAAAGCCTATCTACAAGAGTTGATGTATTTTAATGTTGATTACTTGCTAGATGTATTTGTTTCTGCTTGTTAAAAGGGTGATTTAAAGCTAATATATGTACAAGCTCAGCTTAATAATCTATTGATCAGATTAGCAGTAGTCAACTACTATATATAAAGGCATAAAAAAATCCTGCCTTTATACTACACTGCCAGAATAAACAACCTGATTTATCCCGTAGTTGTAATTAAGAGTTTTATGTTTAGCCTTAACTAAGCAATGAATGCTGATTTTAAATTGTTCTACCAAGCTGGAAATGATTGAATGATAACCATCCTTTTGTTCATTATTGTTGCTAGCTTTCACATGACTGGATTGAGTGCTAGTTTCATCAGCAGAAAACAATTTTTCATGCTTATATCTGGAATTCAGAAATGAATTCATAACTTGATTTTTTACAACTGCTCTTTAAGCACTGCTTAAAGTGGTTCTTTGTAATGATATAGGTGCTCCACCTAAGTGTTGGAAAACATTTTCTAAAATTATTTTTAGTAGGGCTGTGTACACTATGTGAATCTTTTGTTAATGTCAAAGGATCCTAGGAAACCAAAACCTTTGGCTGTAAAGATCAAGTTAAGATGCATTTTGTCTAATCTTACTGCTTTCGCCAAATATTCTTAGATTTTTAGATAGCTGAGTAAAATACTTGAGTTGACTGATAACATGGACATTTAGATCAGATGCTAAGAATGCTTCTGTACTAAATGGTGTCTCTGCTGGATTCCTTACTTAGCACAGGAAAAAACTTTGGGGAAATTAGTCCTACCTTAAAAGATTCTCCACTGTACTAGCCTTGACTGCACATAAGATAAACATTGCAAGACAGTATCTGTCAGATAAGGCTCTTCCAGGTGCACCTCAGTGTGCACACGTATTGTTGCATTCACAAAGTATGCAGTCATCTGAAATACACTCCCAGTTCCTGTAGGTGAACCTACAGCCTATTTCCATGAGTGCCAAAGGGGCATAGTGTAAGTGGTAATCATTTCCCTGTTGGTGTCATCAGAGAAATATTTTCCTACTTAACCCAACAGGGGGTAAGTTTGAAGTCCATAAAAGTGAGGGCTGGGACTGTCACCGCAGTTGTCTGGCACCAGTTAAAGCTACAACCTTTAGACTTGAGGTTCTCATTCCAGTCTTATAATTGCTTTTCAAGATTTGGGCACTGACCCTGCCCTTTTACTCCCCACAGTCAACCTTTTACTTCAGGGTAGGGTTTATGTCAGTAATGCCTAGAATAGGAAGTCTTTTACTACACAGATGACTGAGAATGTCTTAGTAACTGGGATGTGCCTCAAATAAAAGTTAAACTGCTTATTTCCAAGTGGTCCTGAATCAAGGTCTTATTTTCATAACTTCTACTGCAAAATTACTCCAAATACAAGGTACTGTAGTTTGTTGGACAGGTAGCTAACATCTTCTCTGCTCTGAATATTATGAAGGACAGATCCTATAGACAGAGGCTTTTAAATTGGTGTATATCAATGACAGAACCAGGTTAGAGTCAAATTAAGTGAAAGTAAAGTGTCTTGGGGAAAAAAAGTTAAATTTAGAAATCAAATTCAATGTGTTGTGCTTTTTCCTCTTATGTAAATGTTTAAAAGAAACCAAACTGGACAAGGGCCGATGAAGTACTTTCCCTGTATTTTAGTTATGCAATAGTGTAAGCATGTCATGCTAACATAACACTTCAGTAACTAAAAAGAAGCTGGTTTCTGACTAAAAATTAAAAGTATTTTCAAAAGTCTATTTTTAGCCAGAAGATGCCATTCCAGAAGAATTAGTTTAACTTCTATGTGATGAAAATGTCTTAATTTTTACACTTTGCCATCTATATGATTTTAAGACTTAGTTCTGGAAAATACTGTTATTAATTTTTTGTTGTGCACATTATTCTGTATTTCCCACATTGTTTCTAAGCATCCAATGAAAGCATTTGTACAAAGAGTTTGCAATGACATTGTCTTGACTTAGTTTTACAAAACAGATTGGATGTCAACTCTTTTCCTCTTTTTCCAACTCCTGCTTGCTTGCTATGTTTTGTTTCTAAAGTCTAAAATCCCTCTGGCTGGGTGAAAAGTGCCTTTCTGCAAAGGCAGACAGTCGTGGGATTTGTGCCTCGTGAGCTGTGTGTAACAGTCACTTGCAATTCTTCCCAGGTGCTGTTGGTAAGCAGTAGCCGATACCCAGATCAGTGGATTGTACCAGGAGGAGGAATGGAACCAGAAGAGGAGCCAGGGGGAGCAGCCGTGAGAGAGGTGTATGAAGAGGTAACTAAACAAAAAAACCAAAACAAAGCAAAAAATCCAGCTGGTCTTTGCTGCTGTTGTCTTCAGATGGGAACTGAGAAAGAAGGGGGATCTGCCTCCTTTATCCAGTATTTTTCTGAGTCCTTTGTGGTTATGAAATTCAAGTAACTGCAGTTCTGTGTGTTAGAACTGGGGTGTAGTGGGGTGAAGTGAACTAATTAACTTAGCTTCTTCACAGCTCTTTCATTTCATAGCTAAAATTCTGTCTGCCTATATAAACAAGTACTGGAAGTAGAACTGTGACTTTATGCCAAATGACATGTTATAGTAGTGTAACATTTCTGTGTTTGTGAAGAAAATGTTTGACTTGCAGCTCTTGTAGAACAGAGTGAAGGTAAGCTAACCATTAACATGTAACTGCATAAGAACAAGAAATCAACAGACCTTTGAGGACATTCCAAACTAAACAGATTAGAAACTGATCTATCTGAGCAGTTGAGAAGTCATACATTTAGGGCTTCTTATCTATCAAGAAGGCACTGTGGTTATAGTCTGTCTATCTCCGCCCCTGTGACTAGGCAAAACAGAGCTTTAAGTCATGATGAATTCACGTGGTTTCCCTGTACTACAGTACTTAAATTTCAAATTCAGAATTCTGGGGTTTCACTTGCTATTTAATTTTCCTAGGAAAATTGTCAAAAATATTAATATTATCTGATACCTAACAGCCATGTCTAAACCAAGTAAAACTGCAAGAAAAATCAAAATACTTTTAAATAGAAGACATAAGATTTTTCATAAACTGTATGCATTCTGGTGAGTGAACGACAGGATTTCTACTAGACTTAGTTTTCTCATCCCATTTTGCTATTTCCAAAACACACTAATATTATTGCTGATTAGTATGTATGTATGATTTTTTTTTTCTATTAGCTATGCTATTTGGTGCTTTATCTTGCTCACCCTTAAGGTTGGTTCTGTTGTGGTGTTGAGGCTTAGGAACTTGATGTGGATGTGACTTGCACCGAACAGTGCCTGCAGTTCTGTGTCAAAATGAGATCATCTGTGAACTGTAGTTCAGTGACCCTTCTCCCACTTCACTTGGGGAACAGACTATTTCACTATTCACTGCTGTCAGCAGCCTTCCTGCAGCAAGGTTCAAGCATGAATAACCCTCACTTAATCAAAGGTGTTCCAGACTGTGCTCAGTTTTGGCTGGAGGAGCCCATTTTGATCTACACAAGATGTACTCAGCCACGGGGTACAGTCCATTTGGAAGGAGCAAAGAGTTTGAATTCTAGCAATGAGTCAGCAAAGATTTAGGCTTCCAAGCGGTTGTAACACCTCTAGGGAAAGTCTTGTCTTCCCACTGTCATGAACTCATGGGTGAGATTAAAAAGCACAGTCCTCTGCTTGGTGTTCTTAGGAACACTGGTAATTTTAATTGCTGATCTGACTTAAGGTATAGTCCAAGATGAGGGATAGCAAAGTCTCATCTCCATGTTAAATTAGAGCTGACTAAAGTGTAGTCATACGTTTGGGGTCTTCTCTTTGGTGGTGTAGAATGGATGATCTTGAAGGGACTATGCTTTGTATGATGTTTTGGAGTACGATATAAGTTCCAGCCATGTTCAGCTTTGAGCTGTGCTTGCAAATGCATGGAGAGTTTTCACAGACATCGGGCTTTAATAAGCAAAAACAATTTGGTTACACTTGTTCTACTCCCTCAGAATTTCTAGGGTATGATAGCTTGTATAGCTGATAGAAGCTCATACCTTAAAATAAAATATTCTTCAGCTACTGGCTAAGTCTTACATGCATCCATGAGACTGCAAAGTGCTATATTAAAAAAAAAAAGTGGTGTTTAGGGGTCTGAGCCATGGAAACTCATACTGACCTTTCTACAGGTGGACGTCCTTTCTATTTTTATACTAAGGTCAATGTCACCTGGCAAGCTTGTTACAGTACAGTGAACTGTTAAGAGTTTTGTGAGTGAATAAACTTCAAAGAAAGCACAGTGGTGCTGGTTTGAAATGTGTTTCTTCAGTTTTGGGTCATGCACACACTAAGCACTGGTTTCTATTAATTTATTAAAATGGATAAATTCATAGTGGGAATTATAATGGCATTCCTTCATGTTAGATGTGTTGATAGCCCACTGGCTTTAAATATCCTCACTTCAACACCAACAGTAGTGTATTTAGAATCTTTGTTTTACAACTCAAAGACCTCTGTAATCAAATGTATGGGTGTTGCAGTTGTTTCACAGTCTGCCTGTGTACATGACTCCAGGGTTTTTTTAATTCTTGAATTCTGTTCATGTTAGTGATAGGAGTTTTTACCTCTACTGAATATTCAGTGTTTCATTTAAGGTTGTCTAACATTTCACAGGTTACAGGAAATTGACAGTTACCTTAATTATTTAGATACAATAAACTTTTACAAACCTGAAAGTAGAATACTGAAATGAAGTTACAGTATAAAGCAATCCCAGAAAGGTATTGAACCTCATCTAAATGAGGAGCTACTCCATTAATGAATTTGGAGCTTTGTCTTTAATTGCATAGCATGAAAGATGAAAATAGGTTGTGTGCACATGCACTGTTCAAAGAAAAATGACACAAATGAGTAGTAAGTCACTTATGCCCAGCCTTGTAAATGGAGATCTGTGAACCACTCCCTTTACTTGCTCCATCTTACAGAGAAGAGACTCTTGTTTTGTTTGGCTTAGCAGTGTATTGAAAAGCCTATGGAAAAAGACGCAATTTCCCCAGCCCTGTGTGGATATAGTCTCTGACAAGAAGAGGGTGAGCCTGAAGATTAATTTGCTGCAACTGTGAAAATGGCACTAATATCATCTAAATACTTCTCACAGGAAATAGAAGAATTAGCTCCAGGGAGCATCTAATATTTGAAAAATGATTGAGTGCTACAGACTAGAACTAGACACTGCAAAAGTAAATTAATTAATAAAACACACTCTCAGTTGAAACATGTTGTCAAACATTTTGTTTTAGAAATGTATGCAGAAATGGGGCAGGAGTAGTCTTGCCGTCATCCCTTCAGGAGTGTAGCCATTAAAATGGCTACAGTACTAACCCACAGATGCCAGAGTTAAAAATAACTCAAATCTTTCAGATCTTAAGCAACTTTCTGGTAGACTGTTAGCTTAGGAATTAAACTGCAGCATGACTCTTGCTCCATCTACAGGAAACAGGCGAGTCTGATGCTCATGTGAGACTGCAGTACCTCCACAGCTGCGAAAAGGAATCACCTCCAGGCTACACTGATTATGGGATGAAGTGGCTAGTTCTCTCTCTTGTGGCTGGATTCAGACTAATGCTAAAATATATGCATAAGATTCAGATCTGAGGTCCTCTTTGCATAGTACTCAGACTTTCTTAGAGAATTGTTCTGGAGAAGTATAGCACTTAATTCAACGGCATTCTTCTGTCAGAAGAAGGCTGAGGTTTTTCAGGCTTTATCCCCAAAGTTTAGACGGCCTTACACGCTTAAAGAAGCCTGTAGGGTTCTGTTTACTTGAAGAAACATATTTTAACAGCCATGGGTACAATAAAAGCCAAAGGAAGAAGTATGAGAGGCCATTGAAAATGGTTCAAAGTCTAGAATTTAACCAGTGTACTGGATTAGAAGCTTACCATTAGAAAAGGGGGAACTGCTTTTGATGTTCTGGGGATAAAGCTGAAGTATTTCTTGGTCCTCTAGCACTTAAATTTGACACATTTTGAATTACATTACAAAAAGAACTTGAAGGAAATATTAGTAAGAGCACTTAGAAGATCACTGTCAAATTCAAGGTCCTTTTTCAACTATGAAGATCATTCCGTTGAATATTATTTTCAGGGAAAAATCACGAGACTGAGTTACTACCTTCTTACACTTTTGAGTGTAGAGGTTTTCAAAACACACTGCTGTCTGCAGGCATGATGCTACATTTTGGAAAAATGTATATTTGACTAGAGAGATAATTAGACATCAGTTACAGTAATCACATTTATGTAGCAACACATGATTGCACCAAAGCTTCATTTTGAGCTTTAGGGAGTTTTTACACTTGATGTAATGGAGTGCTTCTAATAGTTTCATTCAGAATTAGTCAGCTACATGTATTTGTTTAAACCATTGATCTGGTTGGAGGAGGGAAGAGGAACTGTTAAGTAAATTCCACTTTGAGTAACATTGATAAATTCACATTGTGACTGGGATACCACTAAGTTGACAAAACTTCTCTATGAAAGCTATTCAGGTTCAGTAAACCTAACTGGTCATGGTGTTTTTGCCACGTGTTAAATAGTAGTTAGTTGTCAAACTCCCACTGAAGTGATACTGTGATGCTGAGGAAATTAGGACTGATCAGGAAAACTTAAACATTTCTTCAGCACGCTGCTTTTCATGAATAAGTGTTTTTTCATTACCCAGTATAAAGCAATCTTTAGGGCCTGTTGTGGCATAGCTTACTCTTTCAGCCCAAAACAAGGGCCTGGCACTTTGCTAATTAATGTGCTTCTTAATCACTTAACAAGTCAAGTTGTTTATTTTTGCTTTATGAGCTCTAACAGATATCTCAGCCATCACAGCTGACACACAGAATATTGTATGTAGTTTTGCATTAACTTTTGCTCTAGCTCTTGCTTTAGATAAGCAAAATGTCTTGATGATTTTGCATGGGCTGTGATCGGGCTTCCTCCATCAAAATGGCTTAATAAATAACATCAGCCATCTGCCTTCTTTAAAAAGACAGTCACAGAAAACATTCACTTGTAAGACTTTGATCAGACTTATTGCTAAAGCCTGCCCAGTCATTTGTCAGAGTTACTCATTAAAATGTAATGAAGATCCATATGGTCCTTTATATAAAGACATAAGACATCAATAACTTTTTTTGGCTAAGGCTGGAAGTAAAGACTGAAAATTAGAAAATGTCATCTTAGCACTAAGAAATCATGTTTTAAATATTGGTTATACAACAAGACAAAAACAATCTAAATATGACTTTGTCTGCCAGTAGGCAACATATGCCTTTATGTCTCTGTCATATGGACTGAGTTTTGTTTAGAAATAATGGATGACTGTAAGCCATGTCCCTTGGAAGAGGCATTATATATTACTTTTGGAAAAGCAAACCTTAGAGTCTTAGTAGAAAGTAATGACTACCTTCTCTGAATGATAAAAATTACAAAGCATGGGCTGATACAGGGTTGGGGTTTTTTTTAATATTGGAGTAAAACTCTGAATTGAAAGCCTTTTATAATGGTAGTAGCTAGAAAAAGAGTTCAAAACTGCAGAGAATTGGGGATATAAGCTTGGAGTTTATATTACATGCCAGAAGCTACTTCAATATGAAAACCAGCACACATGAAGTCATTATGCTGCAAGATCCACGCAATAACCTACAGTTTAATTTATTATTGTATTTTGAAAACTTGTATTTAAATTTCTGTGTCAGATAGCACTGGAGTTTCAATGATTGCTTCTTTAAATTATTTCTAATACTACTTGAAATTCTCTTGCCCTTTCTACTTTCCTGGATTATTTCAGTATTGGGTATGATTTATCTATTTAATAAAATACAGTACACTAAAGTGTGGTAAGTAATACAGTATTTTAGTCTGGATGGAAATCTTGAAAGATTTATGGATTCTTTGATCCACTCATCAGGGCAAGCTTTTGTACTCTTAATACTCATAAAGAGTGTAAAATCAGAATCTCCAAAATTAGTGCAGCACTATCTAATTAAAAGTGAATTTAAAACTCCTCCTTAAGTAACCCTAAAAAGGAGGAGTATGCTAATGCAGGATGATGGTACAGCTACTTTATTTTTTAAATTAGACCAAATGCTAACACTTTTTCCTTTTCGTTTTGTAGGCTGGAGTAAAGGGAAAGCTAGGCAGACTACTTGGGATATTTGAGGTGAGCTATTTCCTTTAAGTTCTAAAAGCAATGGTTTATTTGTGAGAACTGATAAGCTGCTACATCAGACTTAAGTTCATAAGTGTTACTTACCTATAATTTTGCAGTGTTACTGGATCTGCTGCATTAGACAGGACTTCAGGTGTTACATGACATGTGAAGATCTGAATAGGAAGAGTTCAAAGTACTTACACCAGTTTCACAGAATATTCTCAGTTGGAAGGGACCCACCAAGATCATCAAGTCCAAGTTTTAAGTGAACACCTTCTGCAGGGATCAAACCCATCACCATGGTGTTATCCAGCACCAGGGTCTCACCAGCTGAGCTAAGCTCAGGTCATTTTGGACCTTTACTGGAAATACTAAATTAGTACTTGGACAATACCTAGAAGTTAAAAAAAAAATCCCTGAAAACCAAGCCATTTTTAGAGGTAGTATTTCTGAAACATTACGCTAGCCTTTTTTGAGGCACTCTTTTGACTTTTCCTCCCTGGTTAGATTTTGCTGAAGTAATTTGTCAATTTTCACACATGTAAATTAATGACTCTGGATATGAATTCTCATTATGGCTTTGATTCACTTAAAAAGGCCAAGGCTTTGGATAACACATAAATCTAACCTTTAGCAAACCCTGGAGTTCAAAACATCTATTTGATAGTATGAACATCAGACTGAACTACCAGCAGCGCAAGGACACATGCTAGCTAGAACTCTGTTTCAGTGTTGGTGTTGCCCACTTCTGCTCAGGTTCTAGACAGGAGCAGACTGTAGTTTTAATAGTCTTCAGCTCCTAACACATCCAGTGTTACTATGTTGTGCTGTATATTAAGTGGAAATCCCTTAGTCTCAGTTAGGTACAAATCTTCACCCAGCTTTTACAGGCAATGGATTCCTGACAGGGATTTCCTGTGTGAAGTATTACTTAGTCAGGTGTCCCATTGTATGAAGTACAGAAGTCATGAGACAATTAATTAGAGAAGCTCCTGAAGCTTTGTAGTTAGTACTACTCACATTTTTGGATATTTTTTGGTTTTGAGTTGAACTGGATGGTCCTACACATTTAAAACTTGGCTGTGTTTTAACTCTGCTGGTCAGTCTACAAAAGACTATTCTCCATTTCCCAGCTCAGACCAAAAAAACCCAGGACATTTATCATGTTGTTGGCTTAAGACAGGAGCTGCAAAGCATGAATTTTCACTTATAATTCAGGTGTATGTTCATCTGAAGCCTTCACACCAGCTAGACCAGAAGAGAGAAAAAATGGCATTGTGTCACTTTTCTAGGTTACTTCTAACTTAAATAAAGGCCCTACTTTAGTTTCCCAACAGGCCCCCACAAACTGTTTGTTGTTAGTACCATGAAGGGGGCCACACTTCATGTCCTGGGGATGGTACTAAGAGAAGATGGAAATAAATGCTGCTGCTGAGTCCTCTTATTCTAGAACTACAGCCAGAAAGGATACGTTACAAATATATGTATCCTATTTAATGGTGATACTGACAACTCCTGGAGAATTTTTGTTTCCTAGTAAAGCACAACAGCTCAAAACTATATTAAGCTTTAGTGAAACTAAGTAGGAAAGGTTATTGGCAGAAGGATACAGCCATCTGTTAGGGGAGCTAGGCCATAACATCTCTTGGTTCTTAATATAGTTGTAATTGTAGATGGTCCTGGTTTTATTAGGAGCTCAGTTCTTCTCCGAGAGGAAGGATGGTCTGACTGATCAGGTGGCACCTCAAACACTGCCTGCTCTGTCGGGTAGCCTGCTCTGGAGCAGCAGGGAGTGATGTCTCTGCAAACCTGGCGTGGACTGGCTGCAGCACAGCGGCCTTACCCTGAGCAGGTACCTCTGCCAGACTCTGTTTAACCTGCCTTGTGCAAAACACATGGCCTTGTTAACAGGCAGGGAGTGCTGCCATCGTGGCAAACCTGCTGAATGAGCAGATGGCAATTGTTTTTGCATTTGTCATGATTGCAAGCATAGGCTTTTTAATTTGCCTGACTCAGAGAGTGAAACTTTATAGGCAGCAATTGTGTAGGTGACATGGCCACATGATGCAGTGGTTCCATCTTGCAAAAAGTGTTTGGGTTTTTTTAAATGACCTTTCATCCCGGAAGTTTGTTGTGGAAACAGTTTTAGCAAATGAGGTATACTGTGGTAATTTACAACCTATGTAAAAGTAAGTACCAGTACTTATCTAGGGCAGTACTAGTGGACAACTGCTAATATTTTGCTGGGTGACCAAAAACACACTTCGGTCAGAACTTCACAATCTTCAAAATTGTTTGTATTGTCTTTGGATTTGTTCAGTTATTTTAGTCTAGTAATAGACAACAGCTGTTTCAAATAAAACTATTGTTTTCTCATCATTTTGGGTCTCATCAGTACAGATGTTTGTTTAGTGAAAATAAAAGCCAGCCTTGCTGGCAACTATCCTTTAGAGGTAAGTAATTTCTAATCTTGCAGTTGTGGTAAGTCTGTAAGTTATTTAGATGAGAATTCAAACTTGTACTTCTACTATTCAAGCAGAACCAGGATCGGAAGCATAGGACATACGTTTATGTTCTTACTGTGACGGAAATACTGGAAGACTGGGAGGATTCAGTTAATATAGGTAAATTAATTCTCTGTCCTTATGTGCTACACTTAAAAATGTTTTAAGTAAACTTTTCATTTTTCTGAAGTAATTTGTGTAATTCAGGGGGAATACTAATTTTGTTCTAGAAAAAGTCAAGGGATGCTGTTCTTGCACACTTTTAATACACACATAACTAGGGTTGCTTCCAACATAGTGTTACTCTCATTCTTAGAATACGCTAATTATAACATTATGACAGAATAAACATGGTAATTTTTTAAAGGCCAAATACTCTACTGCCAAATACTTTTTTCCATAAAAAATAATGTTTTACTGTCTGATACTCCAGGGTGTTTTTGAAAGGGTCCTTGATCTTAAACAAGTGGTTTATATATGTTCAAGCACAGAACTTGTAAGGCTGTAAAACCAAATGAAAAATAGAATTAATACCATTTTTAACAATACTATAATTGACCTTGTCTACATGTATTTTCAGAGACTCTGAATTTTAAAAACCTACTTTTAAGATGGTCTTAAGCTGATCTTAGTAAAGTCTTGAAACTTTATACGTAAAGTTTTATACATGTCTCATGCAAGGTATACTATTTTTTAAAACTTACAGCTAACCTGAGTAACTCCATGTATGGTGGATGCATATGGAGACTCTGAGTATGGAACATGGCTCTTGAAATCAGACCGAACCATTCTACATGCATGTTCAGTCTAAAGATTGGTTTTCTGCTAGGCATGACAATGTAGGATGGCAGTATCAAGTCATTTAAATAATGTCACACATTCCTCTAATGACCAGATGTAGCTTTTGGAGCATATGAAGTCATATGAATTTCTATCCAGTATCTGCTTCAAGAGAGTTATCTGAAAGGCTTTATTATGAATTGCATTTTAGTAAGCTTGAGTGAATCTCTTGTGTTGATCAGTTCTTTCAAGGTCTTTTTGTTCACTCTTTTGCCTGACAACTTCAACTTCCAAAGAACTGAGAAAAAGTGAATAACTAGATAATAACCAGTAGTGCTGTTAAAATTTTATAACTCTGTTCTTTCTTGTGGATTGTGCTCATTCAGGAAGGAAAAGAGAATGGTTTAAAGTAGAAGATGCAATCAAGGTCCTTCAGTGTCACAAGCCTGTTCATGCAGAATACTTGGAAAAACTGAAACTGAGCTGTTCACCCACTAATGGAAACTCTGTGGTTCCCCCTCTTCCAGATAATAACTCCTTATATGTCACTTCTGCACAGACTTCTGGGTTGCCCTCTACTGTGAGATAAACATTTGGATTCCCTTTTTATTCGTGTCATCACAACAGGAGACATCTGTGATCACACATAGGCATCTGTATAACTGTCAGTTCTAAGTGAAATATGTGAATGTGTCATAATGTCAAATTTATTTGAACATGTTTTTCTTTTAACAATGTAAAGTAGTATTTCAGCAAACCAAAGCCATATAGGGATTTTTTTAAGATGCCTTAATAGGCCATTAAAAAAAACTTGACTATATAAATTTATAAATTTCCGTATCTGCTAAAATAAAATATGCATCTCGGTGGTGTTCAGCTTATTTAAAACTTGTGAGTTTTAGTCAGTAGTTAAAGCTTGAGCAAATAGTCCTATACTAAACTCCTCTTTGGTATCCACAGATGAAGTGCTAAGACCTTAAGCTGGCAGTATTTGGGTAAATGTGTAAATTTTGGATGTGTTGAAGGCAGAGACGCCCAAGGGTGACTACAATAAAGCACTAAACCTCATTCAGCCTGTCAAGAGCAAGGAATACCAACACTAAGCACTGCTTGCCTCAGTTATCCAAAAGGTTGCCTTGTCCTATGCAATCTTCATGTAACAAATAATGAGGGCAAGAACAGTAACTTTGTCTTGCAGCTACCAAAACTATCCACTAGACTTTTGTTTCATCACTTGGTCAGCTGGTGAACTGTCAGAAGATTTGTGTGAAAAGCGCTGTAGATCTTTCTTCCCTTTTTTTTTTTCCTTCTAACCTTGATATATGTTTTGTTCATGGTGTGATTACACCACAGGTTCAAAAAAACTCGTGTCTACAATTAGAAACATCTCATGTAGTGTTAGTCTGTTGCAATTTAAAAATGTTTGGAGGAAAGCCATCCTTAACCAGGGGGCACCCTTAGGTTGCAGCGGTGTCTATTAGCAAGGATGTGTTGAGGTGCCTTGCCCTGCAGGAGCCAGCAGCGCTGCCTCCAGTGCTTGGGACAGGAGTCTTGATGCCTACTGCACACCAGCAGAGAAGTAATACTCCTTTGTCTCACTACGAGTGCTGAAACCCTCCATTTTAAGTTAATTCTTAAATCCTTCAGTTCCACTGTTTAAACATCAGTTACTTTAGCTTCTTCAAATAAAAGCTGGCCTCTTGGTAAAAATATAGTTGGAATAAATGAGGTTCAGCTGACAACCTCCCTGTTCTAATTATTTCTCCTGCTTTTTATCTGAGAAGATGAGAACTAAATCCACTATTGGTCTTAATGTTTTTACCATAGGATTATTCTCTCTGTATGTGTGTGTGTGCATGGTTTCTTCTACAAGAACACAATCTAATTCACACGAACGTCCTACTTCTGAATTTTTCTAGGATCTAAACCCAACTGTACCTCCTTTATATCCAGCCAAAACAGGTTGAGGTAGACCACTGCCTCACATGTGAAGTTTATTCTGGGTAAAGCTCATTCTCTTAGACAACATTTGAACATTTGTAAATAGTCCAACTAGTAAATAGTGAGTGTAAAATGGAAAATAAATGTAATTTAAACCTTTTGTTACTCAATACACAAATGGTTAACTTCTACTTTTTTAACACAAATTGTGTAAAATGCTGCTATGAATTTTTTTGTGCTGTTACACTTTTTTAGGGAAAAAATGATGTTGCCACAAGTTACTCCTAGAAAAACAATCTTGTGCCATATCTAAATGCAGTGAGACTAGGGAAACAGATTATCTGATCTCTTAATGCTGCTCTCTTTGAAGAGTCATAAATACTACTGAGAAGAGGCATGAGCCACAAAGCTGAAGACTTCTGAAACAGGGGGTAGGACACTGCTTGCCCTCCCTTTTGGCTCCTAGTCCAGGTCACTTCCAGAACTGGAAAGAACACACAAGTGTTCAGGTGCACCTCAAGGTGGAAGTATTGCCAACAGCTTATCCATCCTTTGAGCCCTGAGGTGAGGGCAGGAAGAAGCATTGCTATTTCAGTAGTGCACACGTGGGTACACCTGTTTTACACTGAACCTGTTCCAGACTGGGACACCATTTGCTCAGCTCCCTGCTTTCAGCTGTTTAGCCCGGTGCAACAGAAGGTGGGGTTGAGCACGATGAATGTCTTTGTTAAAATCATGCTCATGGTGTGGAATGGTACCTCTAGCTCCAAAGCTGCCTTTAAAAGAATGAGTCATTTAGCTCCCTTTTTTGATCACTTGAATGCTCACTTCTGTTGTTCAGTAGTTATTTTAACACTTTAAATTGAACAAACATGTATAGGTTTTCCTATAACAAGATTATATCAAATCCATGAAAGCTAAAACAGCATCCAGAGTTTGAGTTTGTATTCATTTAAAAAAAAAAGCTGTCTCCATTTCAGATTCTTGGAATGAAATCAGTCCAAGCTTGTATGAGATTTAGTGGTAATGCATGATCTTATTTTGTAACTCTTGAATTATGTATTTGATAATAATGTAAAATGTACAGTATTGCTGTTGCTAACAAACTCAGAGTTGATTGCCTATAAATATTTTTGGTCACACACATTTGAGCTGTTCAGTAGTGCCAGACAGATTTTTTTTTTTAGACAGCATTTGTTGTATAAATCTCTTCAGTCTCTATGCAACCTTCAGAATGAAGCTCTATTGCTTTGACTTCTACTCCCTTTCAAAGAGAAATATTTTGTGAATTGTGATTTAAACTGAAGACACTTCAGTTTCGCTACAGGGAACAACTGTAGTAAAGGGACAGCGGTATGGCTTCAGTACTAATGAAATCTGACACTAAACTCCAACAGAAAGAGTTGTAAAAATGGGAAGAGGAAGGCTACAATTTTTTCTACTACCTATCAATTTAAATGTTAAAAGCTTTTTTTTTTTACATGAATCTCTAGCTCAGTGGGCCAAACTTATTTCAGACAAAGCAAATTTGGGATTCTTCTCATGCCAAAAATTCTGTATAATGTATCCAGATTTGGTTCTCCAGAGGAAAAAGGAAGAGGACAGGTTCTCATCTGCAATTGTCAGAGTCTAGTTTGTACTGCTGCTTTTCCTGGCTGCTACATTTTGAGATTCTCATGAGTTACGTTAGGGTGGTATCAAAGAAAAAGAGCCATAAAGTTTAAAATCTCATGGAGCCAGAATTAAGCAAGATGGATGTGCTTTTAAACACAAGAAAACTTGAGGTATTACAGAGAGGCTGTTCAAGTGAAAAATCTTATTTTGGTGCTTACTGCACCCCTGACTTAGCCTAGCATTATTAACAATGTGCTGTGAAAAGAAACATGAGGGGCAAACATTTGGTTTACTTACCAAGCATGGTTTGTGAAGTGAAAACTGAAAGGAAGCGGGGGTGGGAAGGGAACTAAGTTGTAAACATTTTGACCTGCTTGCATGGATTTTCTTTAAAGATTGATGTAAGAATTTTGACTTTTTATATTTGAGAAATACCGGAATAAAATCTAAATTAGTCCTGTGGATGATGTAGTCATTCCATTGCAAATACTGCACCAGAAGTGATTGTGTGAAAGGCTTCAACCCCATCTAAACTACATTTGAGTTTCATCTAATGTTTCCTACTTCTTGTCTTGTCCTTGCACTCAAGCTTTACCAACCTTGTTGTTCCAAAGAATTATTCCTTTTCCTTGACATAATACTCCCCTCTCTCCTTAGCACATGTGTCCAGTGGCTGTCCCAACTTGAAACTGGTGCCAGTGCTCAGCCTGCTGCTGCAGGCTCACTTCCCCCCTTACCTTGATTTTGAACTTGCATTGTTCCACGCTGTTAGGATGGTAAGCAGCTCAGTATGACTTGTGATAAGCAGACCTCCTTCTCTTCAGCTCAAGGGGAGCTTTACCATAGTCCTGTCTGGCTCCTATCACTGTATCTCCAAGGCACCGAGTGAAGTGTAAGACTCACATAGAGGCACAAGTGTGATAAGCACAGCAGATGGCAGGAAAGGCAGAATGGACTGACTTTCCCAAGACTTGTCGAGACTTCTAGCTTCAACTGAAAATGTGTAGGGTTTTTTTAAACTTGCCCTCTTCCAATACTTTTTAGAGTCTCAATGCTACTGTGGCATTAAGCAAGGTGCTGCCTCCTTAGCTCAAGTGATGAAAACAGCACCACATCCACATGAGGACAATGGGACAATGCCCCACGTAAGGGATGGTGTCACCTCGTGACTTGCAGGCTCAGAAATCAGACATACTCCTGCTTGTGACAATCCGATTGCTGTTGGCTAAGCACCACCACTCCCAAAAATGCTGTCAGACAACTTTCTGCCCTAAATAAGCATGAAATACTGTTCAAAGAGCCTTGCCAGGAAGGCAAGGGGCCACTGAGTATGTCTGCTGTGTGATCACCTGCTGCTTGCCTCGTAGCCCATACTGCTTTCAGTAGCTCAGTGGTAAAACTGGTTTCCAAGAGCCTTCCCTCATTTGTTAGCACCAGTTCTGATGGATGGGCAGTATGAAGAAACAGTACAGCTGGCCAAACATCACCTTGTGCACTTACCCTGCTGTTGGCTTACCTGTGGCCTAGTGCTCATTACATCCAGATTCTGTACCAAGGCTCTTGTCCTAAGGGTCTTCTTGCTCCCCTTCAACTGCTTCACTCTCCTAAATACTTCCTTCTTTCCTGCTTTCTGGCTGTGACACTAATGTAACCTGTCTTTGAACAGAGTAGACGAATATCCACAGCAACTGAAGGAAGAAAAAACACCTTTAGAATCACCTTACTGTGATTAGCCTGCCCTTGATAATTGTGCATGGGACCACAGACATTCTTCCATAAATTTACCAGGACCCAGCCTAAGCCTTCAGTGTTACCTGGAAGAACACTATTACTCATGAGTAGCTGATGGGAAAATTACAGCAGTTCTTCTGAAGGCACAGCAGGTATTCAGGCTGAGACAAGCACACCTGCTACAGCAGGCAACAACTGAACACCACACACAGAATCTTTCAGATTTATAAATGATTTAGGCAACTTAGGTAGGAAGGTGCAGGTTAGGCCTGAGCTAAAAATACTCCTTCACTGCAGCTCTGAAGACAAGAACCCAGCTTACACAAGTATCTGGAACAACCCTGCACGAGTACTCCAGTCAGAGATGACTTTATGTGAAATAATTTGTATTTACCTTCCTAAAAAATTAATTAATAAAAATGCTTCTGTTACATAGCACACTTGCATCCATCTCTTTACATGGGAAGGCTCATACAGTGTGGTAAGTACCTGTGGTTCCACCTCCCAGTGTGTGGAAATGCATTTTATGGAAATAGTTTGCTCTGGCTCACCCCTGGAAAATGTATGGTTTGTCCTAAGTCTGTACCCTCCCTGCAGTATCCTGTATCTGTAACCTCATTGGCTGGAGAATGTTACCGCGCCCCTTTGAACCTCTGTGATAAGAATGCCAAGGCAGAAGGCTCTGCCTCTCTTGCCCCTCTACCCCTGGAGGCGTTCGGACGCTCCCTTTCCCTCTCCCCCTTTCCCCCTCCCCCCTCCCCTTCCCCTCTCCCTCAGTGAATAAACCCTCACCTCATCAGCACTCCACCGGCATCTGAGCCTCCTTGCCTGCAAGCCCGGGAACACCACGACCCCAAAAGACCCCGGGGGTCTCCGGGGGGCACTCCCCGGGGACCCCCCATAAATTTAAACAACAACACCAGTGCTCAAGAATTCTCCTCCAGGCAGAGCACTCAGTGTCTCTCAGGTATGGGCTGACCAACAGTGACAGCTCCGTAGCAGTAACTGGGCTACCCACAAGTGTCCTCTTAGGGTACAGCTCCCTTTCCTAACCCCAGACAGCCAGTGGGCTGTGTTCCCTGGAGCAGTCTTTACCCAAAGATACTCTACTTGCTCACACCTCACCCCTTATCTAAGTGTTGAGGGCAGTTCATGAAAGCAAACACCACAGATGAGGCGGTCATGCTGCTTGATGCCTCTTTTCCAATGCTCTTCGGTGCAACGTAAGTATCAGCTTTAAAATCATCCTGCACACTTCCACAGTAAAGGCTGCAATAAGCTGTACAAATTCCATCCCAGCAGGCATGTGATTATTACCTTGTGCCATACTCATAATGTAACACAGTTTAGCAAAGCTCAATACATCTATCAATTCAATTGCACTAGAAACTGTCCTAACTGTGCACATAAGTAGCAAAGTCTTGTACTAAACCAGACAGATTTGAACAGGCAGGCAAAAAAACCCAAAAACTGACAAAAGACCCCACACCAACAAACAAAACCAAGCAAACAAAAGGGGGGGAAGCAGGGGAGGGACTCAACACATCCTCTGAGCTGCGTACCAGAGCAGTCTCCTCTGAGGACTCCTAGGACAGAGGTGCTGCTCTTCCCTCTCCATACAATGTGTGGGGAAGCCACAAGCAATTGAAAAGTTATGAGAGGAGTTAAATGTTATCTTTCTTATTTTACCAGATGTTAAGAACTGTTAGGAAACTGTTGCACACTGATGGCAGCCCACTGCAGTCAAATGAAGCTCAGTGCCTAAGTAATGAATAATCACTCTTCCTTTTATTTCAGTGTCATATTACATTACAGTCAAAACATGTTATTGACAAAACCTACCAGACATTTTACTTTAACCCTCAAAAAAAAAAAAAAAAAAAAAAAAAAAAAAAAAACAAAACAAAAAAAAACCAAAAACACCAACACCCTGAAAAACCCAACCCAAGAAGGAATAGAATAAATAGAGATGTCACAATTTATGATGTCACTAGTCCATTACGATGTTCCACAATAGTCTCAGTGTGTTAGAAATACAAGTACTTGAAGGCTATCGAAGCAATGTTTCACTTGGTTTAGACTGAAGTCAGCTAAGATACAAAAACCCTGTTCCATCAGTTCCCCATAATCATACACTTCATACCTATGACAGAACATGGCTACATGTCAAGAGACCATCACTGAATATTTATGCAAAACCAAAAGCCTTCCTCTTCATCTAGGAAACTACTGCAAAAGTATTTTGCATGTGTGGTTACAGAGCCCATGTGATAACCCAGGCTCAACAGCTACACAGTCACCACCCAAACACACATAAAATGTAATGTCATCAGGATTTTTCTCAGGATTTTAGGACATTTGACACATAGCACCAGTAATGGTAGAGGAAACCTATTTATTTTAGAGTTGCTGTAAATTGATCCAATAGACATGTACTAAAAATGGAGATAAAACTAATACTCCCTAAAAGACAGCTGCATTTGCTAATCAGCTGCAATGGTAGGTATAAGAGAAATAACTGAGTTTCACATAACAACTGGGAATATACACCTGCTTAACTGAGGAAAAGGTTATATCTTACTGGCTTCAGAGTGTCACACATTCCTTAGCACAAGCTGGAATAAAATTCCCAGCTTGACTTTATACAGGGCTCTTAAATCAGGTTTAAAAGTAAGTATTATTTAATACACATTATCTGGGTCTGGATTCATCCCGCCTATGAAGTGCAAACTGCCAGCTCAGATCTTGTTTCTCTACTGAAGGGAAAGCCACTCTCAAACAGGATGCTTCGGTGGGACTGACTGTCCTCTGGGGGTGCCACCAGCCCTTGGACTAGAGACAGAGCTGAGGAAAGCTGCATATGTAGTGTAAGATTAAGCATTAAGAGGTAGGTGAAGTGAATCCAGAGTCTATGGCACAGCTCACTTCTTCTCAGCTGCTTGCTACAAAAGTTATCTATGCCAGGAGCAGATCCAGGACGTAAGCCAGCCAACCTCAAGCAGACATTTGTAAGAAGAGAGGGTTAATGGTGCTTACCCACTCTGAAGAACACGTTACAAGCCCTGGACCCAACTTTGGCTTACATTCAACACAGAAACTACTTTTAAAACAGTTTTTTATGACTCGGTTTGGTGAAAAAGTTGAATTTTGAACCATTCTTCCATCACGTTGCAAAGAACTTGAGGGACAATACCAGTTACTAACCACTGAAAGCACTGTCTGTTGGAAAACATAGTTTTAATAGATATTCTTCATCTTACATAAGAGCACAATAAATACACCACATTCTATAGAAATTTCAGATGACACTAGAGGAAGAAGAGGTGAAAGAGGGAGAATACCAGTAGACTACATAACCATACCCCTGAATCGCATGACAAAACACTCCCTTACTGCAACCACTACAAGCTATCATTTATACATTTCAGGTTGGCCTTGCTAAAAGCTTTTAAGTTTTTTGTTTGGCTGGTTGGTTTTGTGAGGGATAGGGCTTGGGGAAAGGAAGAGAATAGAGATACAAGAAATGAAGGGAAGCAATTTGATGGGTTCCCAGAAAAGATATTGGACTCCTAGACAGGATGCATACACAAAAAACCAAGGATGAGAAGGAATTTTTTCGTCACTTTCCTTCCCTCCAATAAAGAAGCTCTGTTGCTATTTAAGCTGATCAGTTGCTCAAGCAAGTAGCTTAATAAGGCTTGTAGAGAAAACCACTGCTATGAGTTGCTAGCTGTAAGTGGCTAAGCAGACATCAGTCAATACACAAGCTGGCTCTAACAGTGGTGCTGCACACTGGAATTTCAAGTTAATAAAGGGCAGGAATTAAAGTTAGAAAACCGTGCTGCTACACAGAGCCTCATAATTAGTGCTGTCATTTGCTCTCAACCTTCTACTTCATTCTGGTCATTTCCATGAAAACACACATCAACGCATGACTAAAATTAAGGTTACAATTGTTGCATCAGAGACTTGTTTCTAAAAGTCACTCCAAATGCAATTTCATATTAAATTGGCCAGATAAGGTTGCCCACATAACACAAACTAATAAAAAAAAGTCAGGACACAGAAGAAGAAAAACAAAAAACCCCCAAAAAACACATGTGAATTCCCCCTTTTTACTGTTATAGCTGTCAGACTGGTGAAGAAAAATTGTCAATTCTGGACTCAATTTTTTTAAATACGATTGTCACAGAGAAATGAAAACACAGCAAAATAAACTATACAAAGGCAAAGTAGAATAACAAAAAATATTTTACTAAAACATAAGATTTACAGGAGATTTTCCAGACAAGCCATACAAAATGGTCACAAGCTTTTTCTTGGAGGGATTTTTCTACACTTGACAGCAGAATCACTATAGTATTAGTGAAGGTGATGGATGTTTAATGTTCCCATTTTTTGTTCAAACAATGAAGCTTGTCCATCTACAGCGTCTAAGTTAGACTGGGCTAGAGGGTATATTCTAAAGTTTAACTGGTTAGCTGCTTTTACCAATGCAATTAGCATCACCATAAAAAGGGAGGAGGAGCCCACAAAATTAAAACAAAAAGCCCCGCAGCTAACCCTGCCTACCTTCATTCACAGTGCTTATACTTAAACCATGACGGGAAAAATGATTAAAAGCAGAGATGTGCTGCTGCTTTCAAACAATTTCACAACAATCCAGATGATACTTCTAGCCTCTGCTCATGCGGTACAATAGTGAATTAGGACAAGACACAGATTTGCTAATGTGCATTTAATCACCAAAGGACTGAAGATGTCTGGGCTTTTATTCTGTAATGTTTCTAAGACTGTGTCCATTAAATGCAAACAAAAAAAGGAAGAGGTCTTGGCAGAACAGGAGAGGTGATGCACACTTGATGTTCAAAGCGCATTTAAATATTATTCATGGCATATAGCCTAGTCCATGCTCTGGCTGTAAAGAAAAAGAAATATATTTAAGAAAAGATGTAGTTTTCAGGCTTGATTAAAGTAATTTTAAATTCATATTCTTAAATATCTCTTTTAGATAACTGCTGCAAGCACACAAAATGTATCAGTTCTGAGATTTTTAAGTGCTATTTTGAATTCTAGCAGCTGTCAACTTTTGTATATTATAGAAACAGAGTGCCAGCAGTGGATCCAAAAGTGAAGAGGCATAACTCAGTAACTCTTCCATTCCACTGCAGCCTGCAATAGATGCAGCCAGATCAGAGAGATGTACTTTCTGGAACCTGTTACTCTGTTCCTTAAGCTGTAGAGAACAAGCACTAGAATGCTCTTTCATTTTACCAGAACTCCAAATTAGACAGACTAACAAACTAGGACCATCAAAATTCAAGATAAAACAGATCAAGAGAGCTGCTTCTTCTATCAAGCCTCACAGACTTAAAAATAGACCACTGCAGGCACATTCAGGGCAGCTGGACTATGACTGTATGTAGTAATTTTTTGTTTCTCCAAGTTGCAGACATAAAACTAGAGGTCAGGATTTACATACCCCAGCCAGTGAGTAATAAGCTATTCCTAAAACTAGAAAAAAAAATTAGAAGATACATCACCTGTTTCTATGGCTTGCGCTTCATTGGTCTTCCATTGCTCAGCTACATCATTTGCTAGTGGATCGTCTGGATTGGGAGCACTTAACAAAGCCTGGATTGATAGCAGAACTGTACGAATCTGCAAAGCTGGGGACCATTTATCTGAAGAAACATTTATAGCACTATGAAACACCATATTCACCACAATCTACAGAAACAGCAAGTTTTTCCAGATTAAAGAAGAAGCAAGATATTTTCTGAACACATGAAAACTCTTTAGGGTCAGCTTACAAATAAGCATCGGTACTTAATATGATAAGAAGAAAGAAAACACAGTAACACTTACCTTTCAAAATATCTAAACATATTCTTCCCAGCTTGTCTACATTAGGATGGTAAATTTTGGTCATGAAACGTACTTTAGGAGCTGCCATTGGATATTCTTCTGGAAGGAATAGTTCAAGTTTAAATGTCCCACCCTCAAAGGGGGAATCCTGTGGACCTGCAATGACCACATGAAAATAGCGTGCGTTGCTTTCATCCGGCTCCGCTTTTATCCCAGGGACTGGCTCCGCCAGCAAGCGCTGGGTTTCCTGAAGAAAGGGAGGTAATGAAACAAATAAACCATTTTAAAATAAACATGGCCTGTACAAACCATTTTAAAAGCAACAAGCATTCATTCAGCCTATATTCACAGAAACTGTTAAATACCCAAAAGTCAAAGAACATCTGCAGAAAGAAGATGAGGCTGTGATACACTGGTACCCATCTCAGATCCTCACCTGTTGTGTGCTTCTGTAACACACACTAATAGATAACTCAGCTGTCCTCCATTTTCTTAACTTTTGATTGAACTATTGGCAAGCTGCTGTGTTTTTCTCAATATACTTAAAAACACTTTAAAGAATACCACAGTGAAAACACCAAAAGCATTTCCCATTCTACCTTAAATAGAAACTCCCAGAAGTGAAAAGCCAAAGGGATTAATCACCCACAGAAAGTGTTCAAGGTTTACTCTTAACAAGAGTGGACTGGTTTATTAAGCTGAACATTTGTACTGGAATCAGATCCAACTTCAAAGAATTTAAAGTGCTACTCTGCTGCAACCCTAAAGGTGTTTTATATATTTAGACATACATATGCGTAAATAGCTTTGGTGTGAGCACTTTCAGCCTACATATAACCATGTTTAAAGTCACCCTAACAGACAGTAGGAGACAGTCAAGATGTTCTGCAAGCAGCAAAATTAGGGAAGGCCAGTCTCTAGCAGTGACCTGGTTTCTTTGCTGCTCCATTCTTCTGCCCATCCTGCCTCAGGCACCAAGCTGTGACCACAGCTAAGAGCTGCCCATGCTGCAAATGCACTAAGCAGACAGACCAAGTCCTGTACATCTTGCCTTTCCTCTGCTGACTGTCTTCACAAGCCTTGTGGGCACCATTCGGGTTCTTATAAAAAAGATCTCAAGGCCAAAATAGGCAAAAGGACATTAGGCAAGGACAAAAAGTCCTGCTAAAGCCTCATTTCCTCACACAATTTTAGTCGCATTTCCTCTTCCTTCTAAGCTTGCTTTTACTGTGTACGGTTAATTTTTTCACCACCTTTCTGTGTTGACTTTCACAAAGAAAAATTATTCTGTTTCTACGGACAGAAGATGTTAACTTGTAGGTATAACATTAATTTACTACTTCACTTTTATAGCATATTTATTCCATATATCTACAACAGCACTTCCAGGGATGGAGCATCCACAATTTCTCTGCACAACCTGTTCCACTGCCTCACCACCCCCACAGTAAAGAATTTCCTCCTAACATCATATCTAAACCTACTCTCAGTTTGGAGCCATTTCTCCTTGTCCTGTCAGTACACACCATTGCAGTCAGCCTCTCTCCAACACAGTAAGTCTCTCTTTAATACAAGCACAAAACAGACAGATTACCTCTACTTAGCAAAAACAATTCTTCAAACATAATGGCACTATTACATTACTCTTGCAGAAGTAAATGTACACAGCATTTAAGTGACATGGCTGTCTTGATACAGTGAAATAACACCTCATTTTACAGAAACTAATCAATACATAAAGAAGCAAAGTCACAGTAATTCATTCCAAAATTCCATCTCTCATCTCTGAACTGTCAAGGTCCTACAAATCATAACACAGAATTTATTACTATGTACATATGCAAACCTTAAACTAAATATATCTGGTGTGCTACTATATCTATACTACTACATAATATATCTGGTGTGCAGCTATATATTGTCTACTTATCTGCACAGACATTAGATGCCACTTACAGACCTCACTAGAAGGCAATCTAAGCTTCTTAGAGCTGTCTACGTTTACTTCTGTGAGTATACTTTAAATTATACACATAATTTTACAATTCAGTCATTTGTATTCTGCTGGCTATTTACTTGTACACTAATTGTGTAGAAAAGCAATTATAACAAATTCTAATAGTTTACATTCAGTCGTATGGAAAGTCAGTAAGAAACTACAGATTATCCCTTTAAGTGCGTAAATCATTCTCAGTTTCTTTCAGCAAGCTGTCAGTACGAGTGCTGCCCCAGGTAAATGGGACAATTTGGGTTTCTGCCTGTGAAGGACCATATAGTGTTCAACAGTTCTGGCAGAGGAAAGTGTCTTATGCTAAATATTAGCTAATGTGAGCCAACTGAAAACTTAAAAATAAGGAACTTATGGAAAAGACCCATTTCTAAACTTCTTCACTTGCCAGAGATGTGCTTGTAAGCTTGTAAGGCTTTGTTTCTGATGGGCATGCTCAAAAACCTTTTTTACTATTATTTTTTTTTAATATTAAGGATAACACATTTTAATAGCTGGGCTGATCTCAGCAGTCCCCAGCTCCCCCTCTGTCACCCCAGACTACCTCCCTAGTTATGCCAGTATGCTGACTGTAACTACACTGGGCATCCAATCCTGGGTTAAAATAACCCAGAATCAGCAGTTCCTGCAGCAGCATCAGCACTTCTACCTGCCAGCATATCCGAGGAAGCAATGCCTGGCTGCAAGCTGCACGTTCTGCCACTAAAAACCATTTGTCAGTAAACAACAGGAGAGCCCATACACGTGAAAAACAACTCCTTCAATGCAGGCACCCCACAGTACCTAAGGGGCTGTGTCATTGTGAGCATGTCACCCCGCTCAGAAAGTCCTTCGTGCCTCCACGTTCTGTGTGTGGCTATCTTGCTACAAACACCCCAGAAAAAGGGAGTGCGAAGAAAAGCGCTCATACTGCGTACAGCCACACGAGCACTAAGCCTACTCCGAGCCCATAGGGGCCCCGTGGGGAACATTAATATTAGATGAAAATTCCTTTAAGCAAGCAGACCTTGCCTCCTGCACTGCACACAGAGCTCCGGCACTATCAGTGTAACTGAAGCTGTTTTCAAACACAAATGAGGGTGACTACCTGTGAGGGAACTGGGTGACACTCATCTTTCACACCTGCCAGGCTCTGGCGCAGCAGCGAGCAAGCACCAGGCTAAACTCCTCCAATACATCCAGTATGAAAGGTCACGATCTCGTGAACACATATCACTGCCTTGGTGCCAAAACTTCAGAAAACACATCCTTTTAGAACTGTGTAACACAGACAGGCTTGTTAGACTGCGAGAAACACAGCAAAGATGCCATTTATTGAGAGAATGTACAATGTTTGTACTTAAATACATCAACACCTCCTAAATTCTGACAGTAAATAAGGCTTTGTCCTGCAATTATGAAGACATTAACAATAATATCTTAAATCTATTTGGGGGAACACCATGGAAAAGGAACAGAAAAGGAGAAATTAATCAAAAAGTTACACTGTAAAATAAAATGCCAAAACATACAACTAGGCCCAATTCTAAAGTGATTACAGGAACTTGATTTCCACATTTTAGAGTAAGATGGACAGTTGCAGACATGCTGATACTGAAATAAATTTAATTTGCCATAAAACTTACAAAAATAATTCATATTTGAGAGAAAAAATTGTGACTATTCAGGCAATGCTATGCGCCTGGTCAGGAAGCTGACCTGTTTAGATTTTAATTCTTTTAAGTGTACATTACCAATTTTAAAAAATCAAAACAACAAACATCAACAAACACAAAAGACCACTGCAAAAAATAACCACCCGCCACCCTGTACATCACCCACCAGAGAATGATGAGATGTGGACAAAATACCGAAATGTTGAGCTACACGTTGATCTCATTCTCTAATTCCCAGAGCATGGCTACCCAACGAAAGTAAGTCTCTCAAACATGTTTAAATAAATCATTGGATGTTTAATTTCTTTTAAATAAACTTTTAACCTATCACCTTTTTTAACTAATCAGGATGATTGAACACATGCAATACTTGACTTCCAATGTCTTTTTTGGCAGTCTTTCTTACACTTTTAACTGAGGAAGTCAGTTTTATGCACTCTGTTAGTCCCCCCTTTTCCCCCAAAAGTGCCTTTAAAGTGCCTTTGTCCAATTTCAGCTGTTCTTTATGTATTGTAAGCTGTCAGTGAATAAGGCTGGCCAAGCTCAGTGCTGCTGGAGAGAAAGTCATGAACAGCTCCAATACCACTACTGCTGTTTGGCCCGTTCATTCCAACCAAGTATATACCATCCTTGCCCAGCAAAAAATCCCTGACAATAGGGATAAAAAGAGCTGGAACACCCATATATACACTTGCTAAAAAGGAAAAAGAATAAATTCAGAGAAAACTGGATTTTGCAGTTATGCTGCCCACAATAAATGTTTTTATAACAGAACACTTAATTTTGTCTTCAACAAGAATACAAACTCCAGTCAAGTAAGTGTTTTCCAGAACAGTACTATGTAGTGGCTTTTATTAGCTCTCCCCTAGCATACTGAAGTTTCACAGAAGACATTTCAGCACATATTTTGAAAGCTCTAGAGCTTTTAATGACGTTTCCCATGCTGCCACAGGCAATTGTTTCTATTTGTCATACTCTGCAATGTTTTTAGATTGAGATTTCTTCTCACTCCTGCATTTATTCCACTTTCTCCAATTTCAAGTAATGACTAAAATAAATTAATAAACCCAAAAAGAAGATACATATCAGTCCACACTTGAAAAAAAACATATCTGTCAATCACAACTGGTTAAGCCTCCCCCCTTTTTATGCCTCCCCTTTTTTACTTTTAATTAAGTGGTTAGAAAACACAGAAGTGTTGAAGGTGTTTTGACAAGCAAAAGCAAAGCTCTCCTTATTAACACAGGTGGCCTGAAGCAGAGTGACAGATGATACTGATGGGACAGATGGTATAGCTGACATTCCGCATAGCTATTCTATGAAGACATTAAATTGAAAACTAATTGTACCTGAGGGGGAAGAAACCCTCAACCTGTTTTTATAGTAACATATGAGGATAGGAAGCCTCGGGAAGAGGGAGCATAGTGATCTTTAGAAGAGACCAGCAGAGCAGGAGGCAGAGGTGAGGGCTTTTGAGGTTGCCAAGACTAAGAGAAGCCACACAATGAGGACAGAGGGATCCACAGGAGAGTGGGTTTAATTCATTCTTTGAGCTTTTGCTTGGTTATTCTGCTTTCAGTCAAAGGGGAAAAAATGTTACTGAAAAGCAGACATAACCACCAGGAGTCTTCTTGTTCACACACCAAGTAAGACAGAGAACTTCTTTAAGGAAGTAAACTGAACAGCCTAGAAGACGCTTCCATACATATATACAGGAAAATCAACTGCTAATGAACATGGAGGTATGAGCAAGCATACAAAGGAGGAATCCATCAGAAATATACCATTTCAATCGCTTTCAGTCTTGCAGAAGTGTTTACAGAAGCCTCAAGCTGCCAAGGCCTCAGTAAAAACAACTAAAAAAAGATGTGTGCTCCCCTTCTGAAAAACAAAAAGCTACTTCGGAAGTTTTGCCTGCTGTCAACAGACTACAGCAGGACCAAACAAATAACTACAAACAGGTAGTGCCAAAATACAGAAGTGGCAATTACCGCAATCAGAAGACTCACCTATGCAAGTACTTGCAAAAAACCCCAAACGTTATTTCTTACCCAGCAGAGCCACTGCAGCTGAACTGTAAAGCTTCTCTGTCTGACCCAGACCACTACAATACTGAGGGAAGAAATTCTGGCATGGAATTAAACAATTTTAAAAGCTTCTACCTTACTTTTCAGAAAGGAGAACTATTCTTTGCTTGGAAAAATAGTGCAATTCTGTTCCCTGTGCTATGGCAATAGTTAAACACCACAAATTTTACACTGCCTGCCAAGCGATATGGCTAAAACAGGAACAAATCAACATCAAGCACCTATAAAATATGTGAACTTTAAAGCTACTGTGTGAAGGCCACTAGAATTTAAGAGAAGCTTGCTTGTGAAGTCAGCACAAACTTCCTCAAAGAAGAAATCCAAGCTCCATATCTCCAGACAAATTTGCTTTGTTTAGTAATTCAGCTACCTGCATTTCATTTTCCTGACACCTCAGTTTTATTTCACATTCAATATTACTGCTATGCAGATTACTTTAATAAATAAAACATGCTGCTTATTAATCCGCTAATTAAATACTGTGGTCTCAGTGAGTGTTACAATTGAAGGAACACGCTGCTTTACAGAATGGTGTTCTGGTCCACAATGTCCTTTAATACCAGCTGTGAAATCACCTAGTGAACTTTGTAAAATCCATTAGAACAAAGGTGGCTTGTAGAAATCACACCACCTTACAGGGTCTGAATGTTGTAAGGTGATAAATGATCAGCCACTGCGGAAAGGGAAAGAAAAAACCAAATTTGTTCTGCCTTTCCAGGTCAGCTATCATGCACTTTCACTTTTGCCTATATAGCTGTCTCTCGACCTCAAGGTCTAACATAGCAAGCAGTCAATCTGGGAGGAAAGAAACTAAACAAAACTTAAACAAAAAGAAAAGGGAAAGTCATGCAAGAGAGAAGAGTCCCTGATGCAGTGCACCACATGTTCCATGCAAACAGCTGTGCCAACAAAAAGCAGGGGGCAAACACATGGCCTCAGAAAGATGGGAGAGATTCCTTTTGGTGAAAGGGCTGGTTTTAAGAGTTGGGACTGCAGTGTTAATTACAGCAGGATACCAGGGTAACAGATTGGTTACTATTCTGTAACCAGCCTAAAAAGGAAATGCAGAACCTTCCTCCTCACTCCAAAAAAGATTAACTACCAACTCAGCTAAGTTCAGTAACAGATGGTAAACTAGTGAATTAAAAGTCTTCATTCATCTATAAAAGTCTTAAAACACCAAAGACTCTGCATATCTTACTTGTTATAAGCAGATACCTAAGAACCTTTTATAGCACTAAGACTACAGAAGAGCATCCTTATGGCTAGCAACTTCATGCTAGTACCTTAAAAAGAGAGAAAATATCATTCAGAGGCTGACATATGTGATAGAATTATTCTGAAACTTCAAAACACAAAACATTAATAATGGCCTCTTACACAAAGAGCAAACACTGCAGGTCTTAAAGCTGTTAAATATTTAAAATGGCACAGTACCCCATCTTTATACAAAGTCTCAGGGTAATGATTCTTTCCTCATATTTTCAGTAGCACACTTACCAGCTCAATTCACTAAGCAGTAGTCAAGCAATTTTCCTTCAGTATCATCTACTAACACAGAGGTTACACTCGTACCTCTTTGTCAGGCCACGGCAAGGTACAAGTCCTTTCTAATCTACATCAGACAGTGAGAAAGTGAGGGCAGTATCTACCCTTACTTCTAGGTTCAATTAACCCTAGCTTTATTCTGAACAGATCCAGGAAGACAGATGATACACGTGGACTTCATCTACAAGAGGACTTGCAGCTCAAGTATGAGTGTTTATTGCTGCCACCTTGCCAGAAATCACCATTCTGCAAATCCACTGAGAAAGCACACCCTGTCAGCATGCTCAATGCAGCTCAGGAAAAGTGAGCTAGATCTTCTTAACGAGATCCTTAATGTGAAAAATTCTGATTGACAACATAAAAACTCTGCTGCCATCCAGCAGAGGACAGTAACTTCCAATAGAAACCATGGAACAGTTGGCACCAGCTGTGGATAAAAGCATCTTCCACGAATACAAATGAAAAAAATCTGCACATCCCTTGACAAGTTTTTTCCACAGGTGCTACAAGCAATGGTCTCCAAACATCCAGCAATAAAACACTTTTTGGTAACTCTGGCCATTTATAAAAGGAACAATAGGATGCAATGCAATACTGTAGGAATAGTCCCAAAATGGCCAAAAAGAAGCGTTACTTGTAAAATGAAAAAGATAACCCAATTGAAAGAAATCCACACCAACTTACCCCACTTTTTTTTGTATTTGGTATGATCTAATTTAATTTAATGCATTACCAACTGAGCACACATACAGGGTGTGTGTGTCAAGTTGCTGGCAGCAGAGAGGCTCCAGGGGTGACCTCTGTGGGGAGAGGCAAGGAGCCGTACCTCACCAGACACAGCCAGCTCCTAAAACATGCCACAGGACACAGGTGAGCCCACTGGCTAGGCTGGTGGCACACCTGGAAAAATGTATTTAAGAAAGGATAGAAAATAACTCCACACAGAGAGAAGGGCAAGGGGTAAAAAAAAAAGTAAAGTTTGTGAGCAAAACTAGTGTGAACACTAGGGTCAGAGAAGGACAGTAAGGAGAAACTCCAGGCACTGGTGCAAAGACTCTCTGTAGCCTATGAAGAACCACAGTGGAGCATGTACCCACACTGCACCCATAGAGCATACCACTCTGGAGCACAGGACAAGTGTGAGGAGGAAGGAACAGCAGTGACAGGTTGTTGTGGACTGAACATAAATCCCTATCCCCTTGCATCCACCAGGGACAGGGGAGTTGGGGAATAAGGATTGCAGGACTGAAGCTGAGTATTGGAAAAGGGTGACAAAGGTGCTGCTTTTAATTGTCTTTTGTTTCTCACCATCCAATTCTATCTTACGTGGATGTCTATCTTATGTCCCCCTGCCTGGTTGAGGTGGGGAGAGAGTGCGGCTGGTGAGCATCTGCCTAAGGTCAGCCCACCTCATCATAAATCACACAGTACCTTTTAATCTGTGTTTGAGCTGTGGTAGCCAGAACTACTTTTAGAGAGAATGCAGTAAACAGTTTCAGACTCCATAGATGATCCTGAAAATTAAGAATTTTGAGAAAGAGATGACAGACTTAAAATTAAAACTACTAGCTCCATTTCCTGCTACAGCTGAAATGATAACACTTATCACTTGCAGAGTACCACACATAACAATTTATGTGGGAGAAAATGTGATGAGGAAAAAGAGAGATCTTTCAGTGTAACTGATTGCTCATCAGTCATTTCAGTATTTGCTTCTTAAGGGAGATCAGACATTTGCTGCCAAATCCTCCAGTAAGATTTCTAAAACAGATGAAGAGACACTACCAGTAGCAAAAATCAAAGCGATTTTTTTTAATTACACCTGAGTTCCACTAATTTTTCATCATTGAGAGTGGAAGTCCTTTGTTTTATTCTTCATTGGCTGTTGAGTTTACAATTAAGTCAAATTGCTTTTCTACCCACCATTTCAGCTCTCAGTCCTTCTTGATTAACTTCACTCTCAACTGTAACTACCTGCACCATTTCCTTTCCTCACAAAATGCAAGTTTGCCTGAATGGGAAGCTCTAACTTCACAGCAGCAGTGCTAACTTGGACAGTCATCCTTCCACGTACTCCCCTCATCAACCCAAGTGTTTGCAAAGTCAAATCACAGATAAGATCACAGAACTGATTCTGCTTAAGAATAACCTTTACTGTAGAGTTCTGAGCCAAATCAGTTCCTCAGTCTAGGTTCACCTCAGTGGCACAAAAACTTTTGTGCCAGCACAGTCCAAGCTGAATCTGTTCATACACTAAGGCTGTTCAACCTGAATCAGAATCATAGAACCATAGCCTGGGCTGGAAAAGACCTTAAAGATCACCCAGTCCAACTCCTCTGCCATGGGCAGGGACACCTCCCACTTGCTCAGAGACACATTCAGCCCAATCTGAAACACTACCAGGGATGGAGCACCCACAACTTCACTGGGAACCTGTTCCAGAGCCTCACCACCCTCACAGTAAAGAATTTCTTCCTCACATCTAATGTAAACCTGCCCTCTTTCAGTTTGCATCCACTCCCCTTGTCCTATTCCTATACGCCCTTGTAAAGAGTCCTTCTCCAGCTCTTTCGTAGGCCTACTTTAGGTACTGGGAAGCTGCTACAAGAATGAGCCAGACTGATCACTTCACAAACTTCTGGTTAAGCTAACTTCACTGGGGGGGTAAGTTCTTCACCTCATTCCCTGTTCAACCTGTGAAAACTACAAATCTATTTCTTACATTGCAGCTCTCTGCAAAAAACAGAAGTACAATCACCAGCTTCAGCATTTCAATTCAGACTACACAAAGAATACATTTCTTTCATACTTTCATCCTGACCACAGGTAACCCTTGCCAGTTACCACTGTCACTACCTTTCAACTACATCCAATAGTCCAGATTAATTCTGGGATATGAAATAGAAACTTAAGGCTTTAGTTAAAGCACATATTGGAATGGTGATAAGTTACAGTTACTTGCCAAATGACAATTCTTTCCTGTCTGACTGCGATAAGGGGAAAGATCACACTGATCTCCTTCATCGAGGAGGGATAAATTGCACACAAGAAGGTACAAAAGCATGCACGTTTTTGCTTTGATTTTTGAGGGGGAGGCAGTAGGGAAAAGTGAAACTTACCAGTCAAAGCTATCTTCTACATATAGGAGTAAAGCTGCCTCAGAAAACTACAAAGACTTAATTCAAAACTTAGTATAACATTACATCACATTTTGGCACGAATTCTTCCAGGATCTATCAATTCATTAGCTACAACTATTTAAAGAACAGGTTGTAACCAGCATTACTAAAAATAAATTGGTTACCTAAGCAGATGTCATATTTTCAGAGATTTCAGAATGTCTACATTAAAACTGCATCACTGTAAAGCAATTTCACTGAAGAAAATCTTCTGAAAACAACATTACCTTTCAGGATAAAAAAAAAGAACTAGCAGCAAAGCCCATTAGAATGTAAAGCAAGGGTCAAACATCATAAATAGGAGGCTACAGTTTGGTTCACAAAAGGCAGCCTCCACATGAATTCTCTTCCTTGCCATATAATCCCCAAGTGTCAGCATTCCACATGCCCCCGCTTCCTGGACTCATTACTGGGCTAGTGGCTTTTGTGCATTAATGCCTCTACCACCCTGCAGGTTCCCAGACCCCGTCACCAGCCTCAACTGTATCAACACCACCTTCTAAAAAAAGGCAAGAAAACATGTTCAAAGTGTCAAAATTTCAAAGGCATCAGCTGTAAAAAAAGAAAGAATAAAATAGAGGTACAGCAGATTTAGAAAACATTAGCTAGTACTCAATATATGGACAGTTGTCCAGCAAATTAATACTACAGCTCTGCTAAGGAAGCACTGTGAATGAACTCTGGATTGCTCACAATCCTCTCACACACTTCTGGCTCTCCAAATGCCATCACAACATAATCTTAACCACTGCAAAACCACCTGCAATGAGATGAAGACAAATGTATTCCAAGCAACAGTGCCTTCCCAGAAGGGAAAAACAAAACAAAACAAAACAAAAAAAAACCCAAAAAACAGACCAGAATCTACCCACTCTTGGAAGAAGACCTTGTAGCCAAGCAGTAACATGAAGAGGGGCATTTAAAGGTCAGCAGCACTCTCCCCAGAATGACGTCATTCTCGAATTTTCCACAGCAGATTACAGGATTTTGGAACTGTGAATCTGAGATCCTATGCAAACTCCTAAAGGATTATCTATGTGATAGCATAGATAGAGCTTTCCATGGTGCATCTCCAGCTATTGTAAGGCATAACTGAATTCACTAAGCTGAGTGTAAACCATTCCTGCAGTTGTACTGATGAAGCACATTTGCACTGGAGGCTTGCATTAATATACGGTATAGAGTCAACTATCAAAGTGTGGCTAATATAAACAGTAATTCATAGTGAGTTTCTGTCCAATGCTATCTTTACTGGGTTTGCTGGCAAGGCTCTGGTAGTGGGGGGGCCCACTGAGGTGCCCCCTTCTGCCTTCTGGCAGTGAGAAGCTGCCAGAACCTCCCCTATGTCCAACAGAGCCACTGGCAGCCAGCTCCACGACAGACTGCGCCTGGCCAAGACTGAGCCCATCAGCAATGGTGGTAGCACCTCTAAGGTAATATATTAAAGAAAGGGGAAAATCCACAACCTGAGCAGCAGCAGCCAAAGAAATGAGATTATGTGAGAACAACAACTCTGCAGACACCAAGGTCAGCGCAGAAGTGGAGGGAGGGGTGGGGGCAGATTCCCCTGCAGACCATGGTGACACAGGCTGTCCCCCTGCTCCCCATGGATGACCCCGTGCTGGAGCACGTGGATGCACCCACAGGAAACACACTGTGATCCCATGGGAAACCTACAGTGGAGCAAGCTCCTGGCAGGTCCTGCAGAGAGAGAAGCCCATGTTGGAGCACAAGCTGGCACAACATGTGACCATGTGGTGTGAACTTGTGGCCCACACTGAAGCAGTGTGCTCCTCAAGGACTGCACCCTGTGGAAAGGACCCACAGTGGAGGAGTTCGTGAAGAGTGTAGCCTGTGGAAAGGACTCATGTTGGAGAAGTTCATGGAGGGACTCCATGCTGGAGCAGGGGAAGAGTATAGAGTTCTGGCCCTAAGGAGGAAGAAGCAACAGTGAAAATGTGTGAAGCACTGAACATAACCCCCTGCACCACAGATGGGTAAGAGAGAGAGGAAAATCAGGAATGAAGTTGAGCCCAGGAAGAAGGGTGAGGTGGGGGGGAAGGTGTTTTAAGATTTAATTTCTCATTAACCTACCAGGATTTGATAGGTAATAAATTACATTAATTTCCCCAAGTCAAGTCTGTTCTGCCCATGAGTGTAATGGGCAAGTGATGCCTCCCTGTGACTCTCTTGACCCAGGATCCTTTGGTTGTACTTTCCCTCCCCTGCTCAGCTGAGGAGGGGAGGGATATAGCAGTGTCCAGCTAGGGTCAGCCTACTACACCATCTACAGCAAAATTTGCAACTTGCTCCTCACTATTAATCCACCAGTGACAAGCAACTACAAAAATGTGATTTTGTTTTATACTATTACATAAACAAATTTTGATGACACTCTGAAAGCCGTATAAACATAACAGACATGTATAGTATATAACAACTGCATGCATAGCAATAAAAGGCCATTTGTTTACTATAGGTTTGTGCCTCAAAGTTGCTCAAGTATTATAAAAGATAGCCCAAACAGGGTTATTGCCTCTATCTGGGTTATTTGCTTGAGTTTCCCTCAGTTTTTATTCTACAGGGTCTACTGAAAGCTTCTTTGTGAAAAGTTACCAGTGTCCTCTTAAAGATCTGTTATTAAGTCTCCACATTTTCTTTGTAAAAGTTAACCTGACTAGACCTAACTGGAAATTTTTTTTATCCTCTGGGCCTGAGCCTTCTTCTCAGCTCACCTCCACTCCCTGCACAACGCAGCTGTCCTGCCAGGCTTCAGGCCTCCCGTTCCTGCCTGGATACCCCTCCACTATCCCAGCCAGCCCCGGCTATATCCGTCACCTGGCAGGGAGACTCAGTGACGATTGCAAACAGCACCTCTATTATCCTTCTACCTTTCTACACTTGGAGGGGGGAGGGGGAGAGACAAGCAGGGAGAAGATGGTTTTAAGAACAGTACAAAAACACTTCTGAAAATTCCCAAAATTTTCACTCTTCTACCAAATTTGAAGTTATCCACAAGATTCAAATGGTATACAAGCTGCAAAGAGACATTACATTCTCTCACAAATGTCAAGGAATGGCATTTTTCAGAAGTAATGTTTTCTGTGCCTAACCACCATCCAAAGAAATACAAAACACCACAAAAAGGTATTAGGTTTACCTCAAGTCTTTTTTATTTAACTTTTTTTATGCAGGAAATAAAGTGGTCAGAAATGTCTGAGAAATCAAAAAGTAGCAGTGACTTAAATTTTAATGTGGACATAGAAGTCCATGCCTCAAAAAACCACAGCTTTCAAGAAAAAGTGAGAAACTTCAAGTTGGCTGCCAGCAGAACTTTTAAAGAACTTCTAGAAAGTTCTAGTTACAGGTTAAATACCTGATTTATATTTTTAAAAAAACCCAAATGTATAAAGCTGATTACACTGACCTCTACTATAGAATGTTCTAAGTGCCTAGCATCACACACACCAAGAGAATCTCCATAAAACCTCCCAGAAATTCTACATTTTGAAGCAGCATTTCGTAGCGAGCAGTCCAAGCGTTTGCAGAGTCTCAAAAAATATAGCAACCAGGAGTTCACTGCAGATAATGGAAATAGCTTGACACAGTAAACAGCAAGGAATGCGTATCTCAGACAACACTACAGTATCATTCAGGGGAGGAAATCAAACCCTGTAATTTAACACTGATAAATTCATTAGAAAAAAAAATCTGAAGGATTCTCAGCTACTGCTTCAGATGGTTACTTCATGATAGGAGCAGCTACAGTGATTGTAACAGAAGTGCTAATAATAACAGTCAGCTGAAGAGACCTGTGCATCAAATCATGAATGAGATCACTGCAGCAATGAAAAGAGCAGAAAAAAACACATTTTAAAAGATTATATGGGGTAATACTGTCCACGCCATTCACATACTTCGACTGCACTTGACACAGCAATGAGGTGGATTGAATGTCAGCCAAGAAAAAAATTCAGATGCAATTCAATTCCTTACTCGACTGGAGGTACGTGACTGCAACATGGGAAAGGATTGATGTGATAAGTGCTTGAAAGCAAAAGTCACTGGGCTTATTTATTGTCTGTTGCAAAGGCTCACCTTTTAATACTGGAAATAGTCACTTTTTGGAAAAAAGTTTACTGCATCAAAACCACACATCTCTCTAAATGTGCCAATAACACGTTTGAATATCATCTTAGGTTAATAGATTTGTCAAGATGATTCTCATAGGAACCTTGATGTTGAACTACCAAAGAAAACAAAAATACCTCTTCTCTATTCACAAGATACAAGGTTTTCCAATTCTGATTATGTCTTTAAAGATTCAAAACTACATCAATATCTTCTACTCATCATTTGTGATGTGTTAACAGTCATAATTCTAAAGCAAGTCATCTTTCGAATTTACAGACCATTCCCACACACGCTTTATGAAAGTCTGTTTCTAAGTAATCTAAGGACAGCAAACTGGGAATAACTCTGTATCTTCTGCAACAACTTCTTTGCAACACCCATACTGTCACCTTTTGGTTAAATTTGAAGAAAGTATTGGAAACAAACAGAGCTCTTGCAGTGACAAGGAAAGCTCCTGCTCTCCTCCTGGGCTGGATGACAGCCTGCACCTAGCAAAGACGCAGGCTGGGGAGCACAGGGCTGCAAGGCAACCTGAAAGCCCGGCCATCTGCCAGCAGTCGCTCAAGACAGGGAATGCCAACTGCATTTGGAGTGCCAGCCAGCCTCAGGACTTCAGTACAGTCCAAATACACTCCCCTAGCCCCAAGCAGCCATCCATGGTCTCTCCTGGATGACAACACAAAGGGTGCATATAGCGAAAAAGGAGAAGGTCTTTTCCTAAAAGTAACCTAAGCCATTTATTTATCATAAAATTTATTACTGTGCATAACATAAAGATTTAATTTTCTTTACTGGAGTTAGTTTACCATTACTCAGCTCTTTCCTATCTCTCTTTCCATTTTCTTTCCTGATCTTTCAAATTCTCACTAGCAACTGAGTTCACTCCCTCCCCTCCCTCTAAGGCATCCAGAATAGGAAATTTAACACTAAAATCAAAATTGGCATGATAGGAAAGATCAAAACAATTCTCACTCAACACTCCTGAAGACTTAAGCAGGCATATTTCTGGGTCTGCAGCTGTGATATTTCAAAATATGACTTTGCGCATTTCTGAGGCCATACTAACTAGTCAGATTCAAGTCGTAGATCATAGGCACATGTGGGAACCTAAGGCATGCACAGCACAGGAGCTGAAGAGTTGGTCATCAAACACAACCAAGTCAAGATTTAAAAGCTCTAGACTGGCTGCAGACGACTCACAATGCACACACGGAAATACCCAACCCACCCTATGTCTAAGGGGGATCCTTCATAGAAAATCTGGGGTCTCTCTTTTGTCCTCCACCTTTCTTCTCCAGGAGGAAAAGAAACAGTCCCACATCAGCACACATCTTCAAAGTGAGTTGTGTAAATTGTGCCAGCATTTTTTTCTAGAAAAGCACAAAGAAAACAAAAGCACTGAGAACAAAATTTATGCACTAGCATAAGCGGGTGCTTTTCTTGGTTGTATTCCGGGGAACTGTTAGAAGCAATGAAAATTTACCGCAGACACCAGCCTCATGACTGAGCTCTTACTGCAACTCTGTGATAAATACCAGTTCCACTGTACTATGAATCACTGCTTCCTATCACACCTGAAATACATTCAGATTAGCATGCTGTGCACTCAGGCAGCTGGATAGGTGTCAAAATCTGTAAGATTAGTCTTCTTTATTTTTACTGCTTACAATTCAGAGCACTAACCGTAGTTTAGTTCTGTTTCACAGAAGATAAACACTACTCCTGCCTTTTTTGCCTCGTCATCTCTATCACCTACTTGACAACTTCACTTCTTAGACAAAATAGATGTACTTTTCATTCACTATTTAACACTTTCTAAATTCATTTATTTACAATGGTTACCAACCGAGAGAGCTTTACAGTGTTATAAATGAACATCCACTCACTGTAACAAGCTATGAGGATGCAGTCATTTCCTCCGAGGGCTAACAAACCTTACTGGAATCACTTAATGCCTTTGTAAAGGGAATGATTACCCATTCCAGGCCTGCAATTCACACCATTACAAATCGAGTGGGAGACAGCAGCGCAGCAGAACAACCACGTGAGCTACAGGACCGAGCTATGTTTTGATAGCTTGCAATACAGCTACCTCTGTACCTCCAGTAAGTGACTCCAAATTACTCAAATCTTAAGCTGGAACTGAATTCCGAAGATCTGCTGAAAGTACCCCAAAGTTAAGAGCCCTTGCAAAGCTCGGCAAATCAAAGCCGAAACATGACACCGAACCGCCAGCACGACAGCTCCGAGCAAACATAGCAGTAACCAGGCTGTCCCAGCGCGTACCAGCGGTGCCAGTGTCCCGACGCACACACAGCCGTAGCCCGGGTTTAGCTGCTCGCTGTGCCTTGTCCGTCCCCATACAGGAGGAACCGAGCACGGCGCCACCGCCGCCCTCCCCCGGCCCAAGCACGCCGAGAGCCGTGCCGCGAAGCAGGGCCTGGCGGAAGCCCCCGCTGAGGAGCCGCACGGCCGGCAGAAGGCAAAGAGGGGGTGTGCCCGCTGTCTGTCGAGCTCCAGACCCCGAAGGGTGCGCAGATGCCACAGCTCGGCAGCACCGGGGGGGCCTTGGGGCGCCGCCGCCGCCCGGGCAGTCCCCGCAATGGGCGCGGGCCCGCGCCCGCCAGGAGGGCCGGGCCGCTCCCGCCGCCCGCGCACGCCGGCGCAGCGCGCGGGGGGCCCCGCGGCGGCGGCGGGAAGCGGCGGGGGCGCGGGCGGGGCGGCAGCGAGGCGCCCCTCGGCCGGGAGGGGCGGGAGGAGGCCGGGGAGGCGGCCCTGCCCCGGCGCGGCCCTGCTCCCGGGCACCGGAAGCGGCGCCCGGCGCGGCGCAGCACTGCCCGCGGCACGGGACCCCGGCCCGGCGCGCCCGGCGGCCCCGGCGGGGCCGGGCGGAGCGGCGCGCGGCGCGCGGGGCGTGCGGCCGTACCTTGATGATCCTGCGGGGCAGCCCGGCCATCTTGTCTCGTCGGTGCAGGCTCGGGGCGCGCCTCCGCTCGGGGCGCGCGCACGGCCGGAAAGACCCGCGCCGCGCTTCCTGTGGCGCCGCCCTGCGCGCGCGGCGCCGGGAAGTGTAGGATCGCGGGAGCGGCGCGGGGCCGCGCCCGGCACGCGCCCGGCGAGGGCATCGTTAGCGGCGCCGGGCGCTGGCGGCGCGAAACTCTGCCCCGCCCTGGCTTTTGGTTCTGTGAGCGTCCCTAAACGTGTCTCGGAGATATCCTGGCACATCAGTACATGAAAGACAAAGAGCTACTGACAGAGGCTAGCAAAGGGCTACCAAGGTGATGAAGGGTCTGGCACATCTCTAACGAGGAGAGACCGAGGGAGCTGGGCCTGTTTAGTCTAGAGAAGAAAAACCGAGAAGGGATCTCATCAATACATAAAAATATTTCAAAGGTGGGTGTCAAGAGAATAGTGCCAGACTCTTCTCAGTGGTGCCCAGTAACAGGACAAAGATCAATGGCCATAAACTAAAACACAAGAAGTTCCACCTCAACGTGAGGAAGAACATCTTGACACTGCGGGTGGCAGAGCACTGGAGCACGCTGCCCGGGGAGGCTGTGCAGTCTCCCTCTCTGGAGACATTCAAAACCCACCCGGACGTGTTCCCGTGTCGCCTGCTCTTGGTGACCCTGCCTGGGCAGGCAGGTTGGAAATAGGATCTTCCAGCCCTGTCAATTCTGTGGTTCTGTGGTGTTTGTCTTAATTACACCTGCTTAGTGAACCTCCTTCTTTTTCAGCAGAAAGAGGAATATTGTAAATGCTGGAGTATAATTATTGCACAAACATACTAGGACATTACTACAGCTGCATAGTAATAGTAACATCTAAGAATGTGCATCATTATTTATGGGAAATAAATGCACAGAAAGATAAACTAACTTCCCATAGGTTACTCAGCAGGCCAGCAGCACAGCCAGGAATAGAATCCTATTTACATATGATTCCCTGTCAAATGTTTTCTCCTGGTTTAAAACAGGACTTGGTTTTAAACAGGACATAATTTCTGTGTACTCTGGTAGAAAGTAAAGTTCTTGGCAATGGCAAATCTAGGAGAAAGGCTCCATGACTCCCAACAGTTTTTTAGATATCAAAGCATCTTCACTGCGCCATACCCTCAAGACAAAAGTAATTGGAAAATTATGTACTTTGTTACAGTGCATGTTGAACTACTTCTATTACTTTGTTTCTGCCTTCACCCCCTTTTTAATTTTTTTCTCTCTTTTACAGTTCTCCCAGAATACTGTCCATTAAACGACTGGCATAAAAGGAATAAAACATGGGCCAAAAGGTGGCTGTAGGCTCTGTGGGAGTAAGATGCCACTCAGTTTCTTGGAAGTCTGCGAGATACAACAACAGAGTGAAGCACAGTTGGCTCAAATATATGTTCATCAGTGTTGTATTCAGTGGCCCCTTTCAGGTGTTGTAGACCAGGAATCTCGCTTCAGTCAGAAGTTGCAGCTAGTCAATTTGGCTTATTATGTTTTGGCAGCTTTTGTTGCACAAATGGTCTATCACATCCTGGGAGTTTCCATTACACCTCTCCTTCTGGCTTCTTTTATGGAAAGGCTTTTCAAGTGCACTTGATCAGGAAATGGCAGTGAACAAAAACATTGATTTCTGTTGTCACATCTACATCTAATCTAGATTATTCCCCTAAGCCATTTTAGCTCCTAGATCGACTGCTGCAGAGATCCCAGATTGGGCTGGAAAAGCCATCCAAACTGGCTACTCCACAATACTGACTGTAGACTGTCACCTGGAGTCCCCATTCAAACAGGCATTGATTCCTGCAGCCCAACTCCACCAAGGTCTGCCTCCACAGCAGTTATTGAGTGTGTAGTTTTATTTCAAGGGCACATCACTTTTTATTTGCATTGCTGCTAAAGAGGGCTGCTGCCCTCCTCTGCCACACACTGCTGTTCTTTCAGCTCACACCATGATCTCACCTAAGATGAACTGATCAAAAGCACAAATGGTTCCTGGGTGAGCAGTGAGCTGCTGTGAGCCACAGGCAGCCACACAGCTGTACAGGTGAGGCATAAACAAGGGGACAGGAACCCATGCCTGTGGGTGTGAGAATAGGTCTGTCTATAGTTCCCTGCATTAGGGACAGCGTGAAACCACATACGTGAGGTTGTTAGACAAACAGCTGAGTCAATGTGTTAAAAAACAGGGCTTCTTTCTTCCCTTTCCCATCTCACTTCTTCTACCTTCCTTCCTTACACATGGCATTTTCCCCTCTGTTCATTCTGCTGAGCTGATGCAGTACACTGACTTGGCAGAAAAACAGCCATTCAGTCTGCTCTTCTGCTGGACTGGTGAATTGGTTTGTCTTACAGTGGGGTCTGGCAAGCCCCAGACAACAAAAGGTAATAGAAGTGAAAGTGAAATTGTACTCTGTAGTATCCATGATTAATTAGCTCAGTTTTGGATGCCCCTTAGCCTTTTGGAGAAGCTGCAGGCAGCACTGAGGTCTGGCTCCCTTTCCCTGCCCCATATTCCTGATCCACTCTTGCCATTGGTCTGTATCTACAGGGGTATAGGGAGTTGTTGTTGGGATGGTTGAGGGTTTTTTGGCTAAGTTACCCTTCTGACAGCTCACCGAGGCATCACAGCTGGCACAAGAGAAGCAGCAGGAAACAGAGTGATCTGGAGCAGATGCAGGACCAGCTCCTCCTGCAGCAGTGACCCATTCTGTTGGCTGAGCTGATCTTGTCCCACTGCACCACTGCAAAGGCCAGGATGGAGAGCACAATCCTCCTCCCACAAATCTGTGATTATCACATCACTGCTGGGATTACAGCGGTTCCGAGAACAAAGTTAGGCAACCACCTTATTCACCAACAGAGTGTTCTACAATGCTACTACAGGCAGGAAAGGTAAAGAAGTAATTGCAAATAGGCAATTAATACGCCCAATTCAATAAAGCTGCTGACCGTCTTCCTGTGACTGCTTCTTCTGTCATCAAATTACTCACTGAGAGTGTGCATCCAGGCCAGCTGAGCCTGTGGCTGACTAATCTTATTTCCTCCTCCTATCCCTCTTTGCAATCTTTTACAAGTTTTACTGTAATTACAACTCTCCTTCAAGCCCCAGATACATTATTTTTGCATAAAAGCACTTGTATATTTTTGCCAAGTATTGTAGAAAATCTGTTCTACAGCAAAAAAAACCAGATCTATGTATGTACACATACAGAGTGAATACTCACAGTAATATCCAAATTTAATATTAAAAATGTTCAGTAAATCACATAGTAATTTCACAAGAGTTGCTATGATGTCTATGTACAAAGGGAGAAACCAAGGCACAGAAGTGCAGTGTTTTTCATTTAGCAGTAATTTAAAGTGTCATTGGACAATTTCAGAATTATCTGAACTGGCAGGACTGGGTGAAACTGTACTGAGAGAAGAAAAAAACCCCACCAGTTATAGACTTTGTGAACTTGGAACATCAAAATGGGATGCTATGAGTAGGAGCCTTCATTGTAGCAAATAATTTTTGATTTTTTTCATTAAGTGGCTGTTTGAATAGAGACAATATTGTTTCCTTGAACTATGGTAATCAACAGGAACACAAATTATTTAGGCTGCATATGACTGCTGAGGCACTTTAGTTTTGTTATCTGTTATTTACAGTTGCAGCTTCCTCCTTACCAGTAACAGGATGGACCAGTGATGAGATGGTGTGAGATATGCTAAAGAATGAAGAGGGCCAGCTGACATAAGCCTTGGTGGTTACTCTGGGTGTTTACAGATTGACTTAAAAAATAGAAATCTGTCTGTCTGCAACATGACTTGAGAAAACTTGAGAATTAAGACTGTAACTAAACTACAGTGTCTCATTAGAAAATTGATTTCTACATTTATAGGATAACCTCACAGAAATTAAGATATAGTATTTCAGGAGTGGAAGCCCATCCATCCCCATTGTTAAGACACAACCTTTGCAATGAAACATATCCATCCGTTCACAAATTCAGGTCCACTTCTAGCTACGATTGTGTAGTACCTTGCCAGTTTAAAAGGAAATAAAGGAAGCCAAGTGCTTATCCTTAGGAATATTTTGAAACATTGGTTTCCATGAAAAAAATAAAAGTATAGTATATTCAGTTTGCCAATGATCTAGCCTGAATGATTTTCCTAAGTAACAAATTCCTAAATATGGCACTGTAGCAAAACAGCTAGAACAGCCAGGTTCCAATTTTCCGTTTCTCAGAAGGGCTGTGTGTGTGTGTGCAACTGCTCACACAGAAACCATGCCAGTGCAGATGATATCTCTGATTTATAAATTAGTTCTTCTAAAACAGAGCCAACCAACATAGTCCTGCCCTCATCACTGCATAGCATCTGCGGCCTAACTATAGCTCAACTATCTGCTCAGTTAGGGCATTTCCTGGAGAAGTTTGTAACTGACTGTTGGAGTAAGAGCAGGTTGATGGTTTATCTTCAGTAAGACAGCAAGCTAGAAACAAAACTCCCCGGGTTTCCAGAGACATGAAGTCCCGGAGGTCTGGAACTCAGCGTCAGTGCCTCCATAGTGTCTCCACAGGTAACGGAGAGAACAACCTTCCTGTTGAGCCAGTACAGACTGAGCAAGTCCCCCCTTGGCTGTCTACAAGCTGCTGAGGCAAGCAAGGGGCTTGGCACTTATTAATAACCCCATCTCCAGACATGCTGGAGAAGTGTGTAGCCACGCTTCTGAGCTGTCCTTAAGCAATTCCCGTCTCCCTTTAGAAAGCTGTAATCTGTCAGAACATGGTGCTAAGAATACACTTGCAGAACATTATGCGTCAGGGAGGGGGTAGACCTCATCTACTATCCTAAAACTCTTTTTATAGAAACCACCTAAAAATAGCCTGGAAGCCTAACAGGGTATATGGTTCAGTTTTTAAAAAGTAAAAGTAAAGTTCTCTGGTACCTTAAATTGTAAATTTTCAGAACTAGGATTTAACTTATAAGATTTGCCATTGCGGAGATGTTCTAAAAGTGCACATTTCCAGAATAAAATCCTTACAGAAAAAAAATACATCACTGAAAACAAGCAGTAGAGACAGCTTCAAATGAAAGCTTTTGTTGATCTTTACAATCTCGTTAATCAATTAGCTTCTTAGCCGTTAACAACTCAATGCCACCAGCCTATAAAATCCCACCATGAGGAGACTTGTTGGTCACATTCATCAGGACCATTAGAAACTCTACTTTTTCAAACTTGCATCTGAGTAGAGCACACATATCTGCAAGTGTGTGTCTGCATGCAGCCCTCAGGAAGTACATATGGCAGTGAAGAGTAAAAAATTGTCTTTATTAAAGCAAATAAATTGATGTAGGAAACAGTAATGTAGGAGCACCACAGAAGTCTTATATTGTAATCACGACTAGTATACTCAAGCATATCAAGTTTTAGTATTTTTTATTGGGAGACAATTTCTAAGGGGCTAGGGAGGTTTTTTAATTTTTTTAAGAGTTGCAATTCCATATAAAAAAGATGAAAAAAGAGTGTCTTGCACCGGAGAAAGAAACAGGTGAAATTTACAGTGGTCTCCAGCTGTGAAGGGAGTTAATTTCAAGTTTTCCATTGCACAGCAAAGAATTTTTGTCTCCTGCATGGGTGAACAACACCCTTTTGAGAAAACAGCTAAGAATCAGAGTTGTCAACCACAGTCATCATCATCCCTGAATTTAGTCAATCTTTTAAAGAAGATATGACAATTAATTCATAAGCACCTTCAAGAAAAGTCACAGAAGCCTTAATTTTACTTAGTATTTCCTAGGAAGGAAATCAAGGCCTAATGTGCTTGTCAGAGATTCACACACACACACAAGCAGCACACACTGTATTTGCATACAGGTGTGTCACACTGCAGCTGACCAGGAGAAAGTCAAGAATCCTAAGCAGTACTCGCACTGTCACAAACTGCTCCTGGGAAGACTGACTTTGAAATAACTGTGTACCCCCACTATGCCTATGGACAAGATATTCCTGAAGCTCACTCTAAATTAAGATTCATTCCTTTCTTTTAATTTCCAGAATGCACTTATTTCAGGCAGTTTATTACCATTTTATTTTTTCAGCACTGCCCTTGGGTTTAAAATTCTCAAAGTGTTGTATTTGTCCATCAGTAGAACTACTGTCTTGCTTGTATTGGATGATTGCTTGATTGTAAAGGATGCTGACCTCATCACCTGATCATAGGACAAGGATTTCCTTGTGGGAGTCATGAGCTGGTACACAGTAGAAAATACATAGAACCGTGTTGCTTCTGTTTGGTGCATGAGCCTAGATCAGGTGCCTCTGTATCTGCACACAGAAACTTGCTGGAATGAGCAAGTGAGTTTATCTCCACAAATCTGGAGGAGCTTGGTAGTGGAGCTGTGATTTCTCACCTTGGTTGCATCTCTCTAAGTAGTATGTAAAACATTTTGGCCCATCTCTGCCCCCTTTTTCTACAGTGTAATGACTCTAATATTGCAGGAAGTCCCCAAATGGATGTCTTTCATCTTCCTCTGTATAGAAAAATACTCAAGAAGAAACCTTTATCAGGGCTACTGGGAGTGATCAGCTCTTGACTACTGATTTCTGACTTCTGCTACACTGCTGGAAGTTATCAGTGTAACTAAAACTCTGCAACTACAGACCAAAGTTAAACATCTCTGAAATTGGGAGGCTTTCACTGATGGCAGCATGAAATTGCAGTACCATAGTCATTGACCAGAAAAGATGCAATTGTTAGAAGATATCTGGAAGAGGTTGCAGCCTTTCAGGAGACACTATCCAAGAGTCTCTGGAAGAGTAATGCTGTGACAGGAATGGAGACACAGTCTGCTGATGTGACTTAGAGGCTTCATAGATGTGTAAATGCCTTAAGTGCTGGAGCCATTTCAGATACTAGAGCAGCAGGTCAGACAATTGATTTTTGTCTTCTTGTCTTTTATCAATGTTGTGTAAATATAACCTTGTCTTTGAAACACTTTGTGACTCAGTCTATGAAAGAAGTACAGCAAATGGCCCCCGAGCAACAGTGTGCCTGGGACATTCAGGTGAGTTTTCTGTATGCCTTGAATATTGGATACATACAATTTCATCAACATAAAATCCACAAGCCTTCCCTGTGGAAGAGTATTACAAGTACTGTAAAGATCTGGCTGGCTGAACAGAGGAAGCTGCTGCAGCCACTGTGTAATTTAACCTGGAAAGCAAGCAGGCTATGCTTGCAAGATTGTGAAATAACCAGTAATGTTAGAGATGCCCCTTCGAATTATGGGATTAGAGGGGGTTATTTTGCAGCTAATATAAGACTATGGCACGCAGGCATATTTCCAGGACAGGCAGGTGCACTGCTGCCTCTTGCTGGGGCGTTGTGCCCTCTCCCTCAGCCGAACAGCTGCTGCCAGTGCCGAGGGTGCCTCAGGCCTCCCTGTGCGTTTGAGCTCCCAGCCGCTCCCAGCACGGGCACCACCCGAGCGGGCAGCGAGGGTTTGACCAAGGGTCCTGTCGGGAGCAGCTAAGGGAGCTGCGGTGTTTCGCCTGGAGGAGGCTCAGGAGGATCTCATCGTTCTCTACAACTACCTGAAAAGAGGTTGTGATAAGGTGGGAGTTGAACAACCTGTGGCAGTGTCGTCCACAGTGGCTAATGACTGGCTTGTTACACACCAGGTAATGAATTTGGGGGTTTGTGGACAACAGCACAAGAGGAAGCGGCCGCAGGCCAGGGGAGGTTCGGGCTCGGATATCATGAGGAATTCCTCCACAGGAGCAACTGTTAAACACTGGAACAGGCTCCCGAGGGAGATGGAGGAGTGGCCATCACTGCAGGTGTTCAAGGAATGATAGGACATGGCACGTACTGCCACGGCCTAGGTGTCAGGGTGCAGATGGGTGAAAGATTGGGCGGGATGACCTCAGAGGTCTTTTCGAGCCTAATCGATTCCGTGGATCTGTGTTTGTCCCCTGGCTGCTTGCTCGCCCTGGCCCGGCGCGGCCCAGCCCTTCCCGCCCCCATATGATTATGAAGTGTCTCAGAGCTTGTCGCCGATGGCGGAGCAGCGCTGAGGGCGGCAGGGGAGGCGGGCGGAGGCGGTGCCGGTGCCCCTCGCCGCCCGCACTACGAGTCCCAGCGTGCCGCGGGCGAGCCGCCGCCGGAGCCGGAACGGGCGCGGGGCGCCGCTTCCGCCCGCGGGGCAAGGCCGAGAGGGGCTGCGTGTGCGGAGGGGCTGGCCGTGCGGCACGCTCAGGACTTTAGCACGGGTACTCTTTTGCTTGCTTTGATGGATCAGTGACCTTTTTTTCTGTTTAATGCTAAATATCTTCTTTAATTCTAAAGAAGTTAAAATTAAAGTCGTGTTCCCTCGTGTTGCTGGCACGCTGGAGTTTCCCGTGCGCTGGCTCAGGGATGGGTCTGTTCCCATTCAAACTGGAGTGGCCCTCGCGGTGGGGCCGGGAACGGGCTGGTGCCTGAGCCCTGGCCTTGGACCGAGATCCGCCGCGCTCCTCGCACCCTTTTTGTTAATGAGCTTCTGAGGGCAGCTTAGGAGCAGCTCTGTGGGTGTTGGTGTTCCCCTAACCTCCGCAGCATGGCACAGATAAAAAGAATGCTGAATAATTATATGTCGAAATTGGCAAATACACATTTCTGATGATGTTCTGAAGCAAAAGATATCAAGTACGTTTAAAGGGTATTTCTTTGTTGGGTTTTTTTATGTGTATGTGTCCTGCAACCGTTTTGAGTTGCGTTTTTCTAGGGTTCATTATAAGTTTCTGTTTCAAACAATTCCTTTTTTCAGTAGACAATGAAAACATAAGATGTCTTTCTGTTTCTGTGAAATTTTGGGTAACATTTAAGGTATTCCAAATGGTGTTTCTGAGTTTTGAGGTGTAATGCTTTTGAGATGGATGAAACCAATTAAATGCATTTAGAGAGTTTTTTAACTACAGCAAGTGTTGTTTATAAGTAGTTCTGTTTTTTTCTGGTGATGATATTTACCATGTGAACAAGACAAGCATATTTCACAAGTAATGTTATGGAGTGTGCAGAAGGAAGAATGCAAAGTTTAGGTGGGTGAGTACCAGTAGCCTGTGAGGAGGCACAGGTGTGGAAGGGTTTTTTTAAAGTTGAACCTTCAAATACTCCCTCTTAGTAAATAAAGTCTTGTGCTACTTTTGACTGTTAAGGAGACAGGTACCATTATCTTAAGTGATAAGGACTTCTAAGCAATTGACAATGATGAATTATTTTGCACAAATTTTATGTTTCCTTTAGATATTCAAGAAATTTTGTTAGTCTTTTGTATACTGAATAGTTACAAAGCTGGTTTCTTTCAGAGGGTGTTCTGCAGAGAAGAAGTTCTTTGAGTTCCATCTTGTCCAGGACTGGTTTCTGTGCTGTCAGCATGGCAATGTCACTTAGAACTGCATGGTCCAGCCTCTTTTGGCTGCGTTCAGTAGCAACCTGTAAGCAGGTCCCACTGCAGAGTAAGTAGTGATGAAACTGCGGAAGTGCTATGTTAAAATTTGTTCCTTGAGAGCCTCTTTCCTGTACTGTTCAAAGTAGTGAAAGCATGAAAGTGATTTTTCTATTTGAACAGAATCAAGTCTGTTAGTCTGTGCTCTACTCTAATGGTAATCTAAAGGATATCTTTATTTGTTTTTTCTTTTTTTTTGTGCTTTTAAAACCTTCATGGTCCAAATAGGATGCTCCCCAAATTTACTGATTGGCTTGTTAATACTACCTGTCTTACGAATGAAGATTAAAAATTATTTATTTATTTATTTATATCTAAATATAAATTATAAAAATAAGTTATATAAATATATTATAATATAAATTTATTTATATATTTGTTTAAATTTATTTTTTCAGACTTAGAAAAGTGGTGAGAAAAGGCTACAGGAAAATCTCATTACTTAGCATAAACAGAGAACAAGTAGAAACAGGCAGTACTATTTCTTAGACTTTTGTCCATAATTTAGATGTCAAGAGAAAGACATAGGGAAGATAGTAAAGGTGGCAGAAAAGACAGTAATGGAGAAAACAGAATAGACATGTTACATTTTAGAGGTACGTGGGCAAGGAAGGGAAAGAAATTTTAGAAAGAAATGCAGACTAGTTGCAGTTTACCAGAACTCAACTGCTTAATAACTAAGAATAGTTTAATTAGAAGAACTGGAGAGTTGAAGTGCTAACAGTAATTCTGAATTTAAGAATATGCGTCTAAAACATTTCTGAGAGGAAAATAGCTACGCAAAAGTTTCTTCTTGGTTTTTTCAGCCTTTGCAGTCTTGTCAGAATGAATGCTCTCTCAATGAATCCTATTTCTATTAAAAGATGGATAAAATGGATAAAGAAGATGGAAAAAAATCAAATAACGTCAGATAAAGTTGAAACCTTTCTGTGACTTTAGAAAAAGCTTGTTTCTTGTGATCATAATTTTGTTCTAAAAGCGTAGTTGTTGAAAAAGCTTCACTGGACACAGGAACTTCCACGTGGATTTGTGTCAGGTTCCAGCAGTATAGGAAGGGGGATCTCTGTGGAAGTCAACTCCAGGCACGTCCCAGGCCCGCCTTAGGCACGTATACCTGCATTGTTGTGGAAGATAATGCCTACAGGATTATTCCTGTGTGAGGGGCTATGGAACACCTCATATTAGGCTTGTGTCTGGAGTCTATGATCTTAACAGTCTTTTCCAACCTAAATTATTCTATGATTCTATTTAAAAGATGGGAATCAAACCATGGGGATGGGACTTGGAGTAGTCTGTGATCCAAGCTCCCGCTGAAAGCAGGATCAGCTCTGCAGTGACATTGGGTTGCTCAGGGCTTGCTGGGTCTTTGAAATCTCCAAAGACAGAAGACTCACAGACCTGCCTGGGTCTCACTCCACCTGGTAGGCTGTCCTCCTAAGACAAACATTTCTCTTCATATCCAATCAGAGCCCCTCCTTTTGATTTTTATAATAAATATTGCTATGGATGAAATTATGACCTTCCCTCTAAGTCATAAGGTAATGTTCTTTATATATATAAAGGATATTTCCTAATGGTGAATTTTATAGGAATTTTGTTCATATTGTGATTTTACTAAGGGAAGCAATACAACTAGGCAGGTAAGTATAGGCTGCGGGTGCCTGCATACTGTGTTTTTGATTGCACTGCCAGAAAGCTGAGTGCTAAAATGAACTTCTGTTTAGATAGGATTTGGGTTTGGTTAATCTAAAACTGAATATGATTATTATCCCTGATTAAGACTTGAAACAGAATGAAAATTGAAAATGTAAGCATTCTTAATTGGGCACAGCTCTGCTTGTTTCTACACCAGAGTTTTTGATTTGGGTTTTTATTCCAGATGGAGGTGTGTATCATGCTTGCCATAAATCTACATACTCAGTTCTCCCTGAAGACTACAATTGGTATGTAGTGGCCTTTTGTAATGTTTATTCCAGGACTGCTCTCCTTCTCTGTTGTGAAGTCATTATATAATAGTATCAAACACATCTACTGGCAATATTGGGTATATGTATAATTTTAGCTAAATACTGTCTCTGATAGTAATGATTTTGAAGTTAATGTTTCAATGTAGTGAAAAGTCATGCAGGACTCATTCTAAACATGTTGATGACCCCCAGTACCCCTGCAGTTTTGTTTGTGGAAGAGCAAAATGATCTTCGAGTAGTCATTTCCATTGGCACTTGTTGTTAAGACAAAGTCCAGGTCTTCTTGTGCTGCTGCATGGGAAACCTGTGTAGAAATGGGAAAAGATGATAAAAATATAGTGGGGAACACTGAATTTGTGTCATCCACAATTTTAGGAAGCTTAATGTGTCATGGGAAGGGGAAGGGAGGTGAGAAAATTCTCACAATAAAACTTAGTAGGACTTCTTGTTCAGCATTTTTTATGTAATAGAAAAGTTGGAACCCCAAATATAGCTTTGTTTTCTGTTACTTTGTGCCATACATCTTGTAAAGGCGTGTTGTCCTTGAGATCATTATCCCCATCTGTTTAGAGTTTTATATGCAACTATTTAAGTGTTTAAGATTTTTTTTTTACGTCATATTTCCAGCTATTTAATAACTTATTTTAGCCTTCTTTTCCTCTCCATTGAAAAAGAAAAAGGAAGATGACTGAGGAAACAAAAAATTGAAGGTTGGAATCAAATATTTATGACCCTTATTTTACAGAAGATTATTAAAGATTCATAAATGCAGGGTCAAATCCAGTTCTCTTTGGGACTTGGGTTGCTCAGTTGTTCGGTACTTCTGAAAGTTATGATTTTTTAAAAAATTTTTGTAGCAAAGTGGAACTTGCAGTGACGTCCGATTTGAAGACAATTGTCTGCTACCACCCTTCGCTGGAAATTCCATACGAGCATACAAAAGTATGTCCAAGGGTGCACATTTATATTTCTTGCTCTTGTAAAGGCATTTAGTAGTTCATAAGTTTGAGTCTTTAGAGCATCTCTTTTAATTTGAAATACTTTATGGTATGTGATCAGCACATCTATGAAGTAAATGACTGATGAATATATCTGCTGCCACACAGAGCAGTTTACTGTTAGTTGAATTGAGGGAAGGTTGCAGAGTGAGAAAAGGTCAGATATCACAGCGTACAGTAGCTCTAGTAGAATTAAACAAGTCACTAAAACACTTGTGCACTGCAGAGAAAATAACATCTGTTCATGCGGGTACTGCCCAGAGAGGAGGATTGGAATGCAGGTTATGGCTCATATGTCCTGCTGGGCAAGAGAATACAAAGAAGTACTGCTGCTACTGGTTTCAAGTTGAACTTGAAATTCCATTCAGCCCTCAGTTCATAAAAACCACAAAGAACTTTAAATATTGATTTTTATCTACCAGTAGTACTGGTAGATGTGTTCTTTACACTGACAAAAGTAAATCTAGTGTTGTAGTTTAACACCTAGAAAAATTTTTCTAGTGTACACTTTTTGTTTAAATTTCCAGTTCTATGTGCTAGTAAAATACTGCAGCTGGCAGCTGTGTTGCTGAACTACCCAATGTGAAAATTCTCCATTGAAACCTAAACCATTTTAGCAATTTTTGCCTGCAAATTGCATAGCGGTATTTTTAAATGTCAGTTGCACTTACCTCAAGAAAAACAAGTGTAAAATGTTAAAGGAAAAATACTTGTAATAATGGTAGTAGTTACATTTCCAATTTAAAGCAAACAACTTGGTCTTACATTTTGCATTAAAAATTAGGAAGTGACAGTCTCCTCAAAGGTACATGTCCTCTAAAAGATTTTTAGCACTGATGATGCTTGCTATGAATAAAATTCTGACTGGGAATAGTGTGGATACTGTTGTGTTAGCAGAACTGAAGCTGATGACTCACCTAGTGAATTGTAAGATTGGGATCTGCAGTAATGACTACAATAATGCTGGTTTTAGGGTTAGGGTCATCAGCTGTAGCACCTAGGGTAAATAGATGTGTCTGGACACCTGCTCCACAGTGGTGTGGTTGCATTCAGAGTGGGAAGGTGGGGACAATAAACAGCCAGGGCAGTTGCAGGCATTTTTCTGCATTTTTTTGGTTTCAGCCATTTGATAGCATTACAGATTACTCTTATGTAGCTTAGCTTTTTGACTTGCTCAGTTAAATAAAACAAGGAAAAACAGGACATATGTATACATTACTGTTTTGCTAGCCCATACCACGGCCAGATCCAGTGAATAATAAAGAAGAAAGCCTCGATCAAGTTTTAAAATCCAGATTGAATGAAAAGGAGCTAAAGAACAGTAGAGGTCCTACAATTGAAGAGCTCAGCAAAATGTTTTACACAACAAAACATCGCTGGTATCCTGTGGGACAGTAAGTATTTTCTTTTGGATTTGTTTGTCCTTTTGGAAGTAAAGGGAAATACAGGAATAATTTAATGACCAGATTCGACCTAGGATGAGTCATGTCAGATAAATTACCTCTAGTATTTGGGCTACTACGTGAAATTTTTAATACAGTGTTGGGTAAATGGAAGACTGTATTTAATGAGAAGGTTTTTTTCACACTGTTCATTTGATAGAGTTTGCCACTTTTTTTTGTAAAATATGTGACAGTGTAGAAATTTCTCATACATCCAGTTAGCTACTGCTTCAATACATTTACTAAAGTTCCATAACAGAATCTAGTGTGTAAAATGCCCTCAGTGGACATAACCAAATAGAGCTTGGAAACACTGCCTATTCCTTAGCAACCTCAGTGGGATGATTCTCATACTTAAGAGTAGTAGAGGTATTTCATTTGGAATGGTGAAAAGTGCTGTCTGGCATGCCTTGTATTCAGAAATCAAGAAGGAGGAGAGGTGCACATATACATGACTGAGGAACTTAAAGAGGAACTCTGGACATTCAGGTATCCTAATGTAAACAAGCAGCTTTCTGGTGTGTATTACTCCCTTCCACTCCATGTTATGCCACCTTTCAATAGCTGCTAATTTTATAGCTGTGGAGACATAATACAGGCAAGTTGTTGTTGTCCACAGAAAACTTTTTAATTTATATGCTTTGGGAGTAGATAAAAGGAATAGAACAGTAGGACTTTTATGACCAAAGGGTAGCTGTCACTTTAATGAAGATCAGACAGGATCTGCCTTGTTTAGCATGCATAACTAAGAGGAAAGTATGGATAATTTTTTATTCTGAGGAATTTGTTTTTTAGTTTTTCTGCAAAATATTATACTATTTAACAGTCTGGCTCAGCTCCTTTGAACATCTTTGTTCTATAGCAATCATTTTAGCCAGAGGGAAGGCTGACCATGTAATAAAATTAACTTCACACAAAGAATTAAGAATGAACAGCAGCCTTTGTGCCTATTCATCTGCAGAACTGATTGGATTATTGCGTGCTTGTAGCACAAGTAGCAATAGAAATGAGTAGCGTTATGTAACTCCACAAACAACAGAGATGACATCTAATGAGTGGTGATGGATTGTGCTTGTGTCTCTTGTATTTCACTTCCTTGTGTAACCTCAGATCACTCACAGGGGGCAGAACTACCATGAAAATAAAGGCTGTCCACAGGTTGCACTCACTGCAACCTTTTTTTTTTTCTTTTAGGTATCACAGAAGACGCAAGAATCCTAATCCTCCTAAAGACCGATAAGGAAGATAACTTCTTGTTCACCAGGACTTTGCTGTTAATTTTGATTGGAAATAAAAGTTATAGAAAGTGACGTGTTTGGCTGTAACAGAACACGCTTGACTTGACTGCTATTTTCTGCTAAAAACAACAAAACGGCACTGATAAAACAGGGAGTCAGTGAAGGTAGTTGTGCATTCCTGGTCAGCAAGTGGACTAGTCTTAGAACAGGATGTAACAGGGATGGAGTGCTCTGATTAAATTCTAGAGGTCAGAGGTTCATCATTGTTAAATACAATGAATCTATACAAGTCTTGTGTCAAAATGGGAAGTCTAGAAATGTATGTGTTTGGGTTTGGTGGTTTTGAGTGGGATTTTTTTTTTTTTTTTTTGCTTTAGGAATCTAGTAACTGCAGGTGAGCTTGAATACTGAAGTATTAATGAAATAGTATTTATGAAAAATATTATATGAGGTATTTGTGAAAACAAATAGTTTTCCTTCTTCTGTTACACTTGCAAGATGCCTGGTTCCGTCTTTATTTCTACATCAGCCAAGTGATTGTATTATAAGCTTATTGTTGTGTGTGGAAAACTGGCCAGCTTGGTTAATTTTTAGCATCCAAGACACAGTGACTTGCCCTTCTGAATCATCCATCATTCTCAAATATCTGAGAACTTCCATGTGTATTCATGGTTCATGGGGTTTTTTCTTGTTCGTTTAATCCCACCCCAGCCACCACTGAGTGAGGATGCTGTGTTCATATGTAAGTTGGAATAGCTGTAGCACAGTAGAAATTGTTTACATCAGCAAGGTAATCACTGCACTTTGTAGCATACCAAGGAGGAAAGATTGACCCTTTATTACATAAAATGCTTTAAATTAAAAAAAGTCTGATTCTATTTTGTTGCTTTAGCATTTTGTAGTGCTTAAATGTTCTTCCTCTTGTAATATTCTGTGCCATGTAGCATTTTTTTCTTTCAGGAGAAGGAAAAAAAAACCCCTTTGTTCTAGTCTACAGTTTTAGGCATCAGCCCTCTAATGGAAAGGGTTAGCTTGGAACATTGTGCTGCTGCAGAGATCTCAGTGACTTCTTAGTAGATCCTTCTAAATAATCAGAAAATACTTATCTCATATACATCATGTATTATGTATTTTTATTGCATTTCTCTTCCAAAGCACTTTGGATAACCTGGGAAGGGGTTTGTTTCTTTTTGTTCACTAGTCTAGTGTCATTTAGCAGTGTGCGTTTTCTACAGATTTTGCTAGAAGTTGAGTACCACTCATCTTCTCAGTTGAAAAACTGTCATTTTCTAAAGATACTACTGAATAATCTTTTTTTCCCTTGAATATCCTTTATTTCTGAAAAAAGCGATGTTGGATGTGTGTAAAAAGACTGCTGTTAAATACTTGTGGAAATTTTTGCAGAGAACTAGTGCCAGTGCATTTTAACTCTGCATGCTCAGCAAGAACCAGCTGGTAATGGTTTATCATGGCAGAGCATGAAATCATTTTGCTCCTTCACTCTGTTGTGCTTATAAGATATCAGAGTCCATGCTCAAGCTGACATCAGCCAAGTGATGGCTCCCTGTTAAAGGTGTGTTGCTCACATAATGAGTCTGCTGTTGTGGAGTAGTGTCTGTGGGGTCCCTGTGAAGGATGGCTGCTTAACTCTGTAAGTTCAATCACATGAACATAATCATGCCTTTTTCTGCCTGGAATATAACTTCTTCAATAGATTGTAGTAATTTGTAGTACAACAAATTTTGCTGTTCTCATCAGTTTGTGGTGCCTGATAAGAACTCCAGTGTAGGAGTGAGCTTACATCTTGTGTAGTGTTCTGTTATGTTCCAATTCATAAAATTGAGTCCCCTTTATCTTTAGAAAGCTGAAACCTAATTTGTCACCATTTGACTTCACTCCAGTATAAGAAGAGATATCCTTAGACTAATTTAAACTTACAATTCTTTTCCCCGTTCTTTTCCCCATATTTTTGCTTATTGCTGCCTAATGCTGCTAAGAAATTTTGCTTTACGGAGAAACCTTCTGTTATGACATTTGTCTCTTCTTGCTTGTCAAACCCTGTTTGTGATCAAACATCCACAATCACTGTAGAAATACTGGATTTCACAATGTTTCCCAAACACTTTTGGATGCTTTTCAGGCATTTTGAGAGCTAAAAATCTATTATATGCTTGGCTGCTATCTTTAAAGTACTTCCTCTTCTGAGCAGTGACTGGAAACTGTCTAAAACACATGTTCACTATGTGTACCCTGTGCCCTTTTGTTATTAATTCACGACATTGATGTTTTAGTGTCTTTCCCTGCATTGTGCTGCTGCTTTCAATCTTACTGTGTTTTCTTTTACTAAATCTTTTTCCTGGGTTACCTGAGGCATGACACAATTAAAATACAACTCCCCCAGTAATCTGAAGATCTCTTCTTGGTTTTCTAGGTCTCAAACAACTTTCTTTGTTTCTTTTCACTTGAAAACTTGGAATTCAGAATTCATTCACTTGATTATTGTTCTGCTTCTATGAAAAAAAATATTGAAAGTTAGTTTGGGATTTCTGTTTTCTGTTGCCATTGCTCTTTGTAATTTAAAACTTAAGTTGCATAAAATTTGCACTGTCAAGTCTGTTTTGGCACTTTGTATCCCAGTTTGGCACTTAGCCATTTGCTTTGTATCTGGTAGCTGTTGAGTGTTCCAGAGCATCTTGGGCTCCTTGCGGTGGATAGTAGACACTTGGGTACATCTTACTGAGGGATTTTTGGTTTCTAAATGTCTCACTAAAAGTATCCTCAGGCCTTGCTTGCTCTGCATGCCATTCGAAAACTCTGTTTCAGTCACGTATCAAAAATTTTGCCCTGAATTCACAGAATCACAGAACTGTTAGGTTTGGAAGGAACCTCTGGAGATCATATTGCCCAGTGCTTTTGCTAAGGCAGGGTCACTTAATCTTGTTGCCTCAGTGAAAAGAATTTATTTTCCCTCTTCTAATTTTTCTTTTCCCTCTTCTGATTACCCGCAGACTGGCACAAAGTGGGTGCTTTTAGGGCGGTTTCGCTGCGCCGTGCGCCGCGGGCGCTGCCGTGCAGCTGTGCCAGCACCACCGGGAGGCAGCAGCGCTCTGCGGCCGCTCCCTCCGTGACACCCGGGAGTACCTCACGAAGCGCCCGGATTTCAAGGGTCAAAGGGGTTTTTGCCTGTTTTCTTCAGCTTTTGTAGGGTGTCTCAGAGACAAAGAAAAGCTCCACCATCCCAGTCTGGGAAAAAAATGAGTCAACAGTGGGACAGTAGTGGGACCCATGTCACAAGTGCCATGACTTTGGTTCACTTCCCCATGACTACAGAGGAGGCAACAGTTACCCAGCTGCCCGTCCGCCCACCCATCCTTCCTCCCCACCCCTCCAGCTGTTAAATTCTATAGGAAACTTCTCTTGCTGCTTCATCTGTCATATCCAAATTCTGCTGTACCACAATAAATCGTTGTGGCAGGTCATTAGAAGTGGAAGTACCAAGGCATTTCTCAGTTACTCTGGTCTTTATGAATTCTAAAGGCTTCTCTGCTGTAATTTCTCACATCCTCATTCCATCCTCAAAGCCAATACAAAGTTATGAAATTGAGAGATCAAATAGATGTGGACTGCATTCCTCATCTGTATATTTTATTTTAGTGCTACAATATAACAAAATTGACCTAGAGCAAATCCACTAGTCACCAGGAAAAAATGGAACAAATTGCGTGCCTGCAATACATAAAAGTTGGGGTTATCTCCAAGATTGAGATATATACTAATTAGATGCCTAAACCTGAGTTATTCTTCACAAGCTTGTATTAGGGTCATCAGTCAGCACAGAAAAAGTACATGCACAAGGCAGTTGATCTTACTTTAATGTTTTATTGTCTAGAATATGTCACAGTTGTTCTCTGGAGATGCATTTTCCTTTTCTGTGAAGGGTGGATGAATATGAGATTCGTACATCTATATTAGGACCTTTTTCTTTTATATTTATTTATTTAAATTTAGGAGTGTATCTGGGCAAAATGCTCTTAAAAATCAGATAAAACCATTTTTGATGCTTCTGTCAGCCTTCAAGTAGTCTGTATATAGGAGTAATTCATACACAATTAATTTGTAAGTGTACACCGTGTATGGGATTTTAATCTCACCTTCTTGTATTTAATCAACCCTCTAATGCTGTTTGGAGAAGTAAGATAGTTAATTAATCTTTCTGGCACCTCTTATAAAATGAGCCTGTGATTTCAATTGTTACCTTTAGGTGCTTCTACAAAAATAAATATGATAAATTATGATTTACTGGGCCACTTGCATGGAATTATCTGAGTCTTTAAATACAAGTGACACAGAACATTAGTGTGTAACTACGGCTGTTGGAACACTGCAGATCAGACAGTGGGAGGTATGTGGAAACTGCATGAACTAAACAGCATGTTGGGTCAGCAGTTTTGCATCTCATGGCTTCTGGGGAAGTAGAAGTTTATGGCCTGGCATGCCACTTCATTAGAGGTCATGAGGTAGGTGAGGAGTGATAATCAATGTGTCACAAAGTTGTTGTGTAGAGACAATACAAGGTGTTGGTACAGGCAGTAGAACTAAGGAAGCTTTGCCAACTGCTCGTTATGAAACATAAATACAGAGAAAAGTTACGCTTATATTCAGCTTTACTGCTTGTCAAGATGAGAAACAGTGTCAGGTTTACCTTTTAAAATAAGACCAGTTTTGACTGCTACCAAAGTTTAATTCCTCAGCAAAAGGATCATCCCACCAGCAAAATGTGAGATGATTAAAAAAAAAAATCTGCGAGAACTGTTTTTTAGCATCTCTTCTGCTAAAACTAAAAAAATGCAGACTATGAATGTTACAGAGAAAAATTAAATGAACAGTGAAAAGTTATTGCACTAAGCCACTACCATGTTGAATAAAAATTAACCTAAGTAAGAGATTAAACTATTGAAGCATGACCCTCCTGTACAAACATGTATTTCCTACTCACTAATGGTAACAAAACAGAGCTTAATAGTTTCGTGCAAAGATTAGTGTTTCCTACACACTCCTAGTCATTAGCACCAAGTTTTTTAAACGCTGCTGAAGTTTTCTTGTCTTAAACACTGCTAGTTTCTCATTCAAATGTGTTTGATTTGTTTAAACAAATAATATGTTAAGTGCCATTTTCTGAAGTCAGGTCTGTGGGAGTTACACTGCATCAGAGCTGTGCTGCAGGAGGGGTCTTCACCATTGCTTTAGCTGAGACAAACTGATGATTTCTACTGAATAATAAACAAATGCTAGGAAAAAGATTTCCTTGACCCTTAATTAGTTAACATTTGTTTGGTTGGTATAAGTAACATAAGGCTTCATATACTTTTTTAAAATTTATTTTGTAATTTTTAATACTGACTGGTTTCAGTATGGATTCATTTGTTATTTTCCAAGAATAGGGGTTTACAGAATTCTCTTTCCCCCATGCCATTTTTCCTACAGTTAAAATCCTGGCATTAGTGATGGAGTAACAGAGTAGTAGCGAGTTCCACAAAATTTAGAACTAGATTAAGAAGAAAGGATTTCCTATCCAGAGTAGAAGTACAGGGCAAATAAAATTCATGGAAAATTCATCATAAGCAGAGGTAAGAAAATCTTACGAAGCACCACTCCCAAGGTCACATCTTGCTTGACTTCACAAGATGTGCTCTTGTAAGCCACCCGAGCTGGCTGTGCCCTCAAACCTTATGGCATCCCAGAGAGTGCAACACGTACCCTCACTCTGGTGCTGGGAAAGCACCCTTCTCACAGGCTGGAGGACAGCTTCACATCATTTCATAGACTTCAAACTGAAAGATAACACAGAAAAATCAGAATTGCATGTTGGGTCTAGAGGGGCACCAGAAAGAGTCCAAGGAGGACTGTGGGATGTGAACATGGGAGCCTGCTCTAGAGGGAACTAGCCCAGCTAGTGTGACTATAAGCCATATATTCCTCTTATGTTCCCAGTAAAAGTCCTTCTTGACATCGAGGACTTTATTTTTAATTTAGAAATACAACTTGCCCTTTGAAATCAGGTAGTGTGAACCCACAGCATTTTTAGAGATGACTTGATCGATCTTAGATTACCTTTGTTGGTTCAGAGTACCAAGTCTGAATGACTCTGGCACAGACCTATACATACCACAACTCACACACATAATTAGTCTTTTCTGAACGATTTCAGTCACCACTCCAGAGTCTCCAGTTCAGAGATGCCGCAGATGAGACTCCTGTAAATATAAAAGTATTTTTCTTCTGAATAAAGAGGTATGCAGAGAAGAAAGTGCATTTCTGTAACACCAAACAAAATCTGGATTTAGAAGCAAGCATCTTCTTACGCCTCAGCGTTGGAATAAATGAACCATACACTTCTTACAGTCAACGTTGGAGTAAATGAACCATATCAAAGGTCACTAAATGTCATCTTTCTGTAATTTTCAGTCTTCAGAGGATCAAAGAAACCTAAAGAAATGGTTCAAGTTGAGACACTTGGCAAAATAATGAGGTGAAAGGTTTCCTAAGTTTTCTGGAGGAAAAAACCCACAGTAACACAATTCTTAACATCTTCATTTAGGCATTAATAAATAAAAATGTGTATCCTCTTTAGGGTTCATGAAAGGTCAACAAGAGAAAATAGTAGTATAAAAACCAAAGAGCTGTTTTTCAGTTATTCTCAGGGCATAAGGGGTTTGTTTATTCAAAGATCTGTGACACTGGCAAATAAGCTGTTCCCTTGAAAATACTTTGCCAGATGTTGTTTTTGTTTTGTTAATTTTTTTTCCTTTTTGGCTGTACTTGTATGATAAATTAATTTTGTAGAATACACTACCCGTTCAGCACAGATTTTTTTTTAACCATTAATCTCCTCACCTGGCATATTTTGCCCCCTTAGAGCAGATAGAGCAGCCCAAGGAACTGATCTTAAATACCCAAGGAGATTAAAAGATGCACTTCAGTCAGTTGCTGAAGTGTAACTTAGAAGCATAACTGATCAGTCATTTGAGGAATTTCATTGTTGTTGCTGTGCCTTTTTGATCAGCCAGACCAAAGGGATTTCATTAACATCTCACTAGTACCTCTGGCTAAGAGGAAATTTTGAATAGATTGTGAAAGCCTCTAGAAATAAGCTATTTTTAAGTGCTAAGCATATAAATGCAAATTGAGTAGAAACAGCTGTTATTTACATTCTGTGGACACATGATTTCACTCTCTGATGGATGGGGGAAGGAAAAAAAAAAAAGCCACTGAAAGACTGAAATGCCTTTAAAGAAATTGGGGAAATGAGGATCTAATAAAAATACATCCAATGAACCACAAGGTTGGGTGGTATAAACTGGTAAAGCTTTCCAGGTTTGCCACCATAACATTATATAGCCCACCTGCCAGGAGGACTTGAAGAGCTCTATGTATTTCTGGGATAAAGCTGGGGGAGGGGTTGAAGGAATGAATATGCTGAAACAAAGGCATTTGAACAAATTCATGTTTCAGCCTTTTGTGCAATTGCCAACTGATAACCTGGCATTTTCCAAAATAGTCTCCCAGAACAAAGCCCCCATTCACAATAAGGTTTTGCTATGGACTTATGTTAGTTTGAGATTATATTCTGGAAAAATGATAAAAGCTCCTGAAAAATGTAAGCAGCATATTCTAGACCAGTGTATCTGAAAGTAGAGGACAGTGCTGGAGGGAAAAGAAAGCAGAGTGTGAAAGTTGCACTCTTCATGAACTCAAGCTTTTGACTGGCCTGGCAGAGGCCCTCCTGCGTGTCCTCTGTTTACCTGGAGCAGGTCCCAGCTGTCACATTTCCACTGGAAAGCTCATGCTCCCTCCTGCCACACCTGCTTCTATTTGCAACACCACCAGCAAACACCTAGAGTAGAAAGAAATAATAATCTCCTCAGGAAAGGCAAGGCATGTTTAAAAATGTACACAAAATATGGCTGCTAATTTGGACCAAATCCCCTCAGTCAAATCAGCAATAAGAACCTGGGACAGGGAATTAAAGGTGGGATTGTTTTGTTGGCTTTTCCTTATAGCAGGAAAAGGAGTGGACATACCCAACACAGCTAAAGCTCAAGCACCACAGAGCCACTTGGTTCTTAAGAGCCTGGGAGTGATTTCCTCCAAGATTAGTTCTGTTTGGCTTAGGATTGCTTTGTGCCTGCCAGCCCACAAAACCTGTCGTAACACAGGCAAAGGTGGGACAGAAATTTCATTCCTCTTCCATTTTAGGTACACTCTTACCTGCTGTTCTGTCTTACACAAAGATACAGACATTTAGTCTGATGGCTAAATGCATCCTTTTCCTCCTCAACAGAACAAAGCCTGATCTACAGCAGCAGGTTTTGCAGCTTCCTTCTGTCTACCATCATGTGGCATGAAATGCTGGGGAAAAAATGTGCTGTGCCTCAGGCATCTTTCCAGATTACATTTATTCACAGAGGGATAATTTAGCAGAGAAATGAGCTCTGAAGAGACTACCAAAATTAGTGTTAAATTTTGAAATATAGGGCAATGGCACTGAAAGTCAGAAAACATGTCTAGCCCAAACTCACACTTTATAAAATGCTTTGCATATTTTATGGATATAAAATTATATCACTTTGCAATAATTATGGATATTATTTCCCCTCCTCCATTCATTTGTAAAGACAGAGATAATAACAAACTTAAGCAAATCTGAATTTGGTTACACAGAGCCATCTGTTAATTCTGGTATATGGCAGTAGAGGGCATCTGAGGACTTCGAGTCACATATGGTAAGGGATTAAAATCAGATGGCTAAAGGAATTATTAGTCTCCCCCAAGCTGTTCCCCCCACCTCAGGACAGAATTGCCACCTCATGACCAAACAGCTCATGAGGCTGCTCCTGATCAATGGCAGTTCTGAGCCACACTGAAACTGGGGTTTTTCTTAAAACACCAATCTGAAAGCTGAAGTTGTTAATAAGGAGGAGATGCAGGAGTTAATTTCCCTTCCCTGCTGCAGGCAGAGCTCTGTCAGAGCCATAAGATGGTTTTGGGTACAGTACAGGGGGAGATACTGCTTCAAGCAGCCTGTCCAATCTCATCTACTACTGTTTGAGCTTTAATTTCCACAAACCTGGGTAAATTGCTTACAGGAGGAGCAAGTGATTCTGGGAATGCACAGGCTGTGCCAAGAAAAGGTGAGTTGTGGACCAATGCTCTTTCCTTAACCAGAATGAGTAGCCCTGGGTCTCTCTCCTCTCCTGAGCCTAGAAGCTGCCAGCCTGTCTGGCCACTATTTCAGTTTGCATCCTCCCAATTTGCCAGTCAGATACAGGACGATGCGTTCAGCCATCCTGACAGAAAGCAAGCACTAACCCTGACAAACAGAGAGAAGGCAGTTGGCAGCTAGTGCTGTTTTCTTGTCACTTGTCCAGGTTTGTATGACATTCCACATCCAGCCTCTCTTTACACTGGAGCAGGGAAAGCAGCCATGCCATCTTGAGCCAAAAGAAGCCAACACGTCAGAGGCAGGTAAAGTTCATTACCTGACACTAACACTCAGTACACTAATCTGAAAATGTAATTGAGCCCAGCAGCATATTCACATACAGCAGGCAACGTATTTTCAATTAATTGTAAGAAGTTTAAAGTTATATAAATACATTAGTAAAGGTTGATTATCCTGTTATTCAAACTCTTAAGTACAACAACACGTCAGGCCTTATGCTGAAGCCTATTGTAGCTCTAGCCTGAAATTTAAAAGTGGCTCATGCCCAGAAAAAGGTTCTACAACTCATTTAATGATTCACAGTACTCCTAAAATGATATTCATCTGTCTGCTCTCCATGGCAGCACTTTCAATCATAAACACTTAATTGTAGGAATTCATCCTGAAGGCCACATAGCTCTGGGTGAATTAAACTATCCTTAATGTAAGAACTAGAACAGTGATTTAAAATTAATCTTTTTCTGATGGGAGGCCATTTATTCAGAGACACATAACCCAGTTTCTACTTCACTTTACTTTTCACTCAAAAATGTCCCCTTTAGAGATAGCCACTGCATCACCTGTTTTAGTTTTCCTTCTTAGATTCAAAACTGACTCTCTGCCAACAAAGAAACTTTATTACTTATGGATTGGCAAAGCATAGGAGAGCTGCCTTCATACTGTCTGTCAGGAAAACTTTTTTCACAGACATTACTTGCTCTCTTTCACTTTGAGGCGTAGGACTCACAACTGGCAGAAAAACATCTCAAGCCTCCTCAAGCATAAAAGGCTTGTTTTTTCTGGCAGCATCTAGGACAAGAATGCAAGATTTCACAGTGCTTTCAGCTGTGCTATCTCTAGGATTTTTCAAAAAAAAAACCAAAAAACCAAAACACCCCAAGGGTGTATGTTTCTCTAAAAAATCCCAAACTTCAAGGAGCATGGTTCTGAACATGTGTGTGCATAGGTGTAGTGCATATTTATACCTATATGCTCTTTCTCGGCCAAAAAACCCAAGGTAAATAAATATTAAAGTCACAGCATTTTATGCTTTAATCTGAATATCAAATATGCTGCTAGTAGATGTTTGAAAACACTGTATCAAAAATTATCTTCTCCAGCAGTCCTTTTTTCTACCATGTTCACAATAAGGAAGCATGAATGGGAAGAAAATGCTATCAAAGCATGTATATTTACAACTTATTCTCCAGTAACTTGCAGCAATATTTAGCTAGTTTCGTCAGAGTGAAACTTGATAATTCATAAAATAACATAGTGATAGACCAGAATTCTGCAGTTTATAAAGAAGCCTAACATAGCAAAAAGTAAAAACTGCTGTGTAAATTATCTTTTTTTTATATATATACTTAGTACCCTGTGTCACCATGTTCTACTTTTTTCCTTTATATGCCTGTCCAAAGTATTTTTATGTTATTTTGGTCTTACCTTAAACTGTAAATAGTAAATTGGAAAAACTAAGCAAGCACTACATTTAATTATTTTCATTAAAGATCCCAAGTGTCTAGGTAACCTCTTACTCAATGCAATTTAGGCCTTTACTTTTAGATAGTAGACAGCACAGAATGTGATGAGAGATGGACTTAAATGCCACCTTTTCATAGTCAGTTTTGTGCTCGTCAGTGATTATCTGTCTACCTATGCATTGAACCAAAGGGAATGATCCTTCTTTTTATCAACTGTCTCTGAAAGAAAAGAATCTGGATGTTATTTCAAAGTATTTACTCTCTCGGTGCCATCTTTTGATGTTTGCTTTTAAATTACAAGTGCTGGTTTGCTTTTAGAGCATCCCTGATTCACAGAAATTATTCACTGAATTCTTTTGTTGTTCTCCTTTATCAAATGTATATTATCAAGAAAGGCAAAACATTCACATGTGAATAGATAAAAATGGCAGGAAATAAGGTGGAAGCTGGTAAAGAGTAAAACTGGTATAAATCCTAATCTATTTCATCAAAACATTCTGTTCCTCAGGCAGCTGGAAAGAGCAGGGTGATCCCATACACTAAACTATTTGTGCTCTCTATGTTTTATTTATTACGTTTTAGGAACTCTTTGTGAAATAAGCAAACTTTTCTCTTAACTGCTAAGAGAGAAATCCTCTAAGAGTTCACACTGCAGACCTTGTTGTTGCTGTGGAGTTACAATTAACTCATTCCAATTTACTGGTGCTAAAGGCTCAATATTCCTGTTTCTCTGCTCCAGAGCCAGACTGTAGTCCCAAGACAGGGAGAAACCATGGCAGCTCTACATTATTATTTAGAGTAGTTCAGGTAAACAGTTGTCAAAATATGGTCAATAAATAGATGTATGGCATAAGCAATAACTTATCCTTTTAACAGAATATAGCTGTCCTTTTAGCAGAAGGGGATTTTAACTGACCAAATGGTATGCTATGTATAATGGATATTCAGTGCTGCATCTTTGGGAAGTTAAGGGTGAAGAGAGCCAGGAAAGGCCCCTTATATTTTTCCAGGTAGCTAGGTAAATCTATCTTAAAAATTCAGTAAATCTTTTCAGTGAATCAGAGCAAATTTAGCAAAATCAGCTGAGTCAAAAACACATTACCCCCCCTCTGCTGACATCATATTATATAAATAAATCAGCATACTAGCTCACCAGTAAACTTGACATACTTTTCAGGAACAAAGTGAAAATAATTTCTAGCAACAGGCACTTTGCAGGACTGTAAAAACGTGGATGCCTCCTTCCTTGGTCATGAAAGGGATTTTTGCCTAAAGGAAAAATAAAAAATAAATTCACTCATCCTTCCCTGTCTTGAGCATTTGCATTTGAAATTGTCAGAAACAATATATTCTGCTTGTGATTTTCAAGAACCCTTAGTGTTTGTATTTTCACTGCTAACATAAAACATGGTTAAAAAATATCTATTATATGGATGATATACAGTCAGAACCAACATTCATGAATAGTTGAAAGTATCAGGAAAAAATAAGGATTGCTTAAGTTTGTGCCTTTTATGTCCAGTAGAATGATATGCCTCTAAAACTGGCTCAGCAGCATTCGTATTTGTATATGTACAGCAATATTTGTTCTAGAATTGCTACCCCAAAACACACAGACTAAAAATAAATAAAGCATTTGGTTTGAATTGTACATAAAAGTTTTAAATCCCCGCTTTATAGTTTTTGCATTAGTGACTGTTTCAAAGAATTGCTGTTTGTTACATGGCAGATTAAAAACCCCTAGTTTGTTTATACGATGGAAAGCTAAGTTTTCTGAGTCTGCTCCTTCTTTTCTCTTTTACCATTTCACATCTTTCTCCTATTCAATTCTGATTTTTATAAAGCAAAACTCTTCAGGCAGACCAAACCCATATTAAATATCCCAGCACTGAAGAAGCTAAAAAGTAGCTTTAAGTAGTTTCATGCACTACGTACATAGTCCCAAAAGTAATTTAATTTAGTCACCTTTTCTTACCCCTACAACTATTTCTTTTCTCTTCTGTGACTGTATGGAAGACTCATGCAGACAGAGGAGAAAAAGAGCAACTAACATTGTTGAAAGAAACAGTGAAATACAAATGTACTCCACCAAGCCTAGCACTATAGCACTTTCAGATGTCTCAGGCTAGAGAGTAAAGGTACCTGTGATCCAGAGCATTCTTATGAGGTGCCAGTATTGTCATTTAAAGATTGAGTTTTTAAGTTTGAATTTCATTACTCTTGTAAGTTGATCAGATATTTAGTGCTATTTTTAAGAGACATTAAGTTCTCGTGAAAAAATCAACAGAAGTCTGTTTAGGAAAGATCCTGCTGATATACTGCCTATTTAATTTTTATGCTACCTTTTTCATAACAATATCTGAAATTTTAAGCAACAAACATTTATTACATTCTTCTGTTCTTGTTTCTCATTCACCACATAAATCGTGGTCTTCCTCCCTCTGCCTTTATAGCAGCCAGCCGTGGTTTTAGAAACAAATTATTATGACTTCAAGTGATGAATAAACAGCAGAAGCAAAGGAAGTCTTGAGATACTAGCCACATAAAAATCCCATTAATAAAATAACATAGGAAAAGAGAACTACAGCAAAGCTGTAAAAAAGCAGCTTTGCATCTAGACAAGACGTATTGCTGTTCTCAAAGATGCATTAGTGAACTCCAAAGAAATAGCCTTAATTTGAACGTCGTGATATCAGAACATATTTTTTGAGCAAAAGCTCTGTGCCTACATATGCAGAATTATTTTAGTAATAAAAACAGATCTGTATAAATTTATTGTTCTTCTGAACATAGTGAAGTCAGTGCCATTCCAAAAAAGCAATGGAGGCTTTTTGCAAGATCTCACGTCATAGGTAGCTGAACTGTCAACTAAATTTCAAGGGGCAAAACCTATTCTTTCCCCCCTTCCCATCAATCCAACGAAAAAATTTAGCGGGGATTCCACAACTATCACTGGAGGCTGGATCTGGGGCTAGCTGAACTTCACAGACAAAAACAGGAACAAGAATGACCTTGAAGACCTAAATTGTTTTAAACCATCTCTGAGAATGCTTACGAAAGCCCGTGTTTGTTCCTCAGACCTCATTTTAAATCTGTGCTGCTGCCAGTGATTAAAACCACCTTTTTTTTCATAAACTGAATAAATTAAATTCAAAAGCACCCAGGCATTACAAACAGATGAAATCATACCGACCAATATTTCACTTAACAAAGGAGATTTTTTTCTCAGATGAATTTACTTAATTACTAAATACAGAACTTAATTTTTAAGATAACTATTAATTCTCTTATCCCCTGATGCTTAAGAATTATAAGCAATAACTGTTACAAAATCCTTCAGAATTTGTAATCCTTCCCCGGTCCTTTTTTTTTTTTTTTTTTTATTTTTTTTTTTTTTTTTAAGGAACGATGCATTTCAGGCGTTACTGGGGAGTGAGGTCCAAGGCAGCGTCTCAGTGTGGGAGCTCTCTCTGTGCAGGGGAGCTGCTCCGCTCCCTCAGCCACACGGTCCAGCCTAATACATATTCATTTACCCCTTTGATAACAAAGGCTCCCTCCCCCCTTCCGCCTCGACTTTTTAAAGATACTATCTTTTATTATTTTATAGGTTTAGGTTTCTTTCCTGAAATCTTTAAAAAGACACCCCTTAATCCTTCTCCCGTCAATTCTCCCTCCGAGATAACCCCGTGCAATTTGCAGGGAGCCCTGACCCGCAGCCAGGGGCTGGGGTGAGACTATTATGGCTACTTTTGCTTTGTTTTCCCTCTTTTCCTTCCTTTTTTTTTTTTTTTTTTTTTTTTTTTTTTCTTTTTTTTTTTTTTTTTTTTTTTTCTTTTTTCCCCTTTCCCCTTCCCCCCTCTGTGTCTCTTTCTAAAGTCGGCTCGGGGCGCCGGGGCACTGACGAAAGGTGGCTGGGTACCGAGCAGCACCCACGGCGCAATCAACCATCTTTACGCTGAATAAACAGCTTCGTGGTTATTAAAATAATAATAATTTTTTTTTAAAGGGGGGGGAGGGGGGAGGAAATCGGCGCGCGCATCGGCGGGCAATGGCTGTTTGTAGCAACGAGGTATTTAGCGCCGGAGGGTACAGGGGGGTGGAGACCAGGGTGGGGTGTCCCAGGAGCTTCGGCCGCCGCAAGTCCCTGGCAGAGAGCTCCTGGCAGCGGCCCCTGCCGCCTCCCGGCCCCGCGGGCGGGCCCCGCCGCCGCGCTCAGGTGCCCGCGGCTGCCGGCGCCGGGCGGGCCGGGCGCCCCTCGTCCCTCGGCCCGGCACGGGCGGCTGCGCTCCCGCGCTCGCCCGCGTCCCTCCGGAGTCCCTCCGGGGTCCCGCCAAGCCCCGCGGGCCCCGCCGGCCCGGTCCCTCCGCAGCCCCGGGCACTGACCTGCGCGTCGCCCGCCGCTCCGCGGGCGGAGGAGGAGGAGGCGGGGGACGGCGGGGCAGCGTTCGGCGACCGCTGCCCCGGCGTGACAGGGGCGGCGGCTCGGTGCGTCGGCCCCGGCTGGCCGCGATCGCGGCGGAGGCGCCGGAGCGGGTCCTGTCACATGATGCGGTTCCTGGAAAGTTCCTGGAAAGCAGCCTTTGTATGTAACCATCCCGGGAGGGGGGAGCGGCGGGGGCAGGATGCCCTCGCCTCGCAATCAAAGGCGAGCAGACCGCCCGCGCCGGGGAGAGGGGGGGGCAGCGGAGGGTGTTGTTTCCCCAGGAGCACCATCTTCCTCCGGCAGCCTCTGTCCGCCCCAGCACAGCCTCGACGCTTCTCCCCGGCGGCGGCTGCTGTCTGCCCCCGGCCCCCCGACGCCGCCGGGAGCCAGAACAACCTGACGGCCCCACCTCCAGGCGGCGGCAGCGGCGGCCCCAGCCCCGTCCCGCCGAGCCCGGGTGAGTCCCCTTGTCATCGCGCCCCTCCGCCCGATGCCCTGCCGCGCTGCGAGAGCCGGCAGCCTGGCCGCCCCGCTCCCGGTACGGCGCTGCCGACCTCCGGGATGGAGCTCCCCCGCAGCCGGCGGCAGGCTGCTCCGGCTCTCCTCGCCTCGGCCGGGGGACGCCCGGCTGCAGGCAGCCGCCACCGCCTGGCAAGCCTTCCGTCCCCGCCGAACTCCCGCGGCGGCGGCGCTTGGCGGCTGGGCGCTCCCGGAGCCTCCCTTTCACACCAGGGGTCGCGCCCGGGCACCGCTGGCGGGACTGCTCCCACCTGCGCCGGCCGGCCCGGCGCCCGCAGCCTCTCCGCTGACAGGCGCACCTGCGCCCGGCCACCGAGCCGGAGGCGGGAGCTTCTGCGCGGGGAAGGAGGGCTTTGTCGAGGGGTTCCCGGGTGTGTGCCTACACATGTTGGCATAGAAAACAGTCAGAACACCCTATCTGTTACCACTGCAGTTTAATCTGGAGAAGTTTCTGAGCTCTGCCGCGGAACTTGTTAGGGGAGGAACCACCTCAGCATAACCCTCACCTGGCGGCTGCCGCGCACCCGCAGGCAGAGACTGCCCGGTTCGCAAGCAGCGGCGGGGGGTTCCCGGTCTTTCCCGTGAGCCCCCGTCCCTCCGCTCCGGCCAAGCCGGCTAGGCTCCCCCTCGCTGGTACTACCCCGCTTTGTGTCTCTCCTGATGTGGCGGCGCTCCCAGGAGAGAAGAGACTCTTTTTGTCCCTCCCGTTAGCTTCAGCCAAGAGCAAAGATTTTTCTTTTCTCCTAATATTAGCATTTAATGGAGCGGGAAACGCATATTTCCTGCCCCGCGCTAATTATAGCGCGTCCTCCACCGTGCTGCCCCTTCTGTTCCCAACCGGCCGGCGAAGCCCCGGAGCCGGCGCTGCCGGCGCACTCGCCCCGCAGCTCGGGTACGGCACTGCCCGAGGGGCTCTCCCACCCCAGGGGCATGGCCCACGCCGGGCTCCCGTTCCTAGAGGTACTGCTTCGCGGGTGACCGTACTGGAAGGCGTCCGTGCTTACCGTCCGTACTCACCGCAGCGTGAAAGCCAGGCAGCGCTGGGGCTGGGACCTCTGTCCCGCTCGGCTGGTTACCCCTCCTCCCTCACACCTTTAGGTGCACGGCTCTCCCCCACGACCTCCTCCCTCCCCAAAAGTCTCAGAGCTGCTGGTCGGGCTCGCACGCCCCAGCCGAGGGAGCGGGCCATAAGCGCGTTCGGCTTGGCGATAAAGCGAGGCCACCTTCCCGGGCTGCCGCCTGCACCGGGTTCCCGGTGGAGAGGAGCCGAGGACAGGCTGGGCGGCGGGGGGAGGAGATGTCCCTCCCCCGCTCCGCCGGGAGGTGATCTCCCGCCGCGGGTCCCTCCTCTGGATGCTGGGAAGTTCCGAAGCGGGATCGCCAGAAACACGCTCTGCATCGGGAGCGCCTCTCGCGGGGCTCGCCGCTAACCACGCTGTCTCCCCGCTCGCAGGCGGCGCCCGGGCCGGGGGCCGGGACCATGCACCCGGCGCGGCGCTGAACCCCGCGGCGGCCGAGCCGAGCCCTCTCCTGCCGGCAGCCCCCGACCTGCGTGCGAGCGGGGCCGCGCCCGCCGCCGCCGCCCATGACCCTGCGCTCCGCCGAGTCCCTGGAGAGCGCGGAGAGCTCCGGGGAGCGCTGGCGGCACCCCGGGACGGCGGCGCCCGTTGCCGAGGAGTGCCGTGAGGCGGAGCAGCTGGCCGCGGCTATGGAGGAGCTGCGGCGAGCAGGTAAGCCCGGGCGGCCGGGAAGGGGAAAGCGCCCGGGGCGGCGGCGCTGTCCGGGGGGAGGCAGAGCGGAGCGTCGGGGATCCCCGCCGAGCCGAGAGGGGAACCGGGCGGCGGTGCGACGCCCGGCCATCGCCGCCCCGCGCTGCGAGGTCGCGTTCCCGCGGCGGAGAGGGGCGGCGACGGCTCCGACCTTCCGCGGACTGCGGCGGCCGAAGCGAAAGCGCCGGCAGCGCCGCGCCCCGGCGGCAGCCCGCGATCTGCGGCCGCGCAGGGCCAGGCGCTGCCGCCGGCCGGGGCGGCCACGGCGCCGCATCCCCTCGGCCCCGCGTACCTGCGCTGCCCTCGCCGGAGTGGCGGCGGCTCGCCCGGCCCCGCAGGACGCGAGGCTTGGTTGCGGGAGGAGGGAAGGGTTTTTTGTCTTCATCGCAGCCGCGCCAGGACAGCAGCTACCGCGCCGGAGTCGTTTTCTTATGCCTTTGCTCTCGATCGCTAGACAAACCTCATTTCAACAGCAGCCTGCTCAGAGTTAGCCAAAGCGGGCGTTCCGCGGGATGCCAGCCTGTGCCTTGCGGACGCAGCGCTGGCCCCGGCGGGAGAGCGGCGGGAGCCGCGGGACGCGTCCCTGCTAACCAGGGCCGGCCCGCCGGCTCCGGTGCCGGCCCCGCAGGACGCCGCAGGAAAGTTTGTGCGTGTGCGTGCATAGATATGAAAATAAAATGTGAGCTGGAAGGCTCTGTCAAAACGAGACACATTGTAAAACAAATGCATTTAAATAGCAAATAAAAATTTACTGTGTCTGCAGGACTTCAGCTTTCAAAAACAAAAGAAATGGGTGACTGAAAGTGTATCAGCCAGAGCAGATTTTAAATCAAACAGGAATAAACAAATCCCTTCTCTCTCTCATCTTTTAACAGGATGGTACTGGGGCAACATGACTGTTGCTGAAGCCAAAGAAAGGTTACAGGATGCCCCTGAAGGGACCTTTTTGGTTAGGGATAGTTCGCATTCAGAGTATCTACTGACTATATCGGTAAAAACATCAGCGGGACCGACCAATCTACGTATAGAATATCAAGATGGCAAGTTCAGACTGGACTCTATCACTTGTGTCAGGTCTAGACTTAAACAGTTCAACAGCGTTGTGCATTTGATTGAGTACTATGTTCTTATGTGCAAAGATAGAACTGAAACACCTACAAATGGAACAGTTCATCTTTACTTGAACAGACCCCTCTATACATCTGCTCCATCTCTGCAACACCGCTGCAGAATAGCTATAAACAAGAGCACAAATCAGATCTGGGAGCTGCCATTACCAACAAGACTAAAAGAGTACTTGAAAGAGTATCAATACCAGGTATAAATATATTTTCTAAATGCCTCTAACACAGAGTAACTTTTGAATGCAATTCTTAAAATCAGCCAAAGAACTGAGTAACCAGTTGTACAACTCGGCATGGAATTCACTATCAAAACAGTGGCAGTTCTGGGGGAAAGGTTTTTATTTCAGATGCTACAAAGGGAGACTTTATGTAAAATAATCCCAGTTTGCATCCTTGGGGGTTTGACAAGGTGGCATGCTATTCTTGCAAGGAGAGAGAAGCCACAAATCTGTCCAGAGTGTGTTGCTTTGTCAATAAAATGCTGCACTATCACATGCTTACTAAAGCAGTGGGACCGGGAGAGACTTCATAAGTGGTCAGAAACATATGAGTTTACAAGTATCTCAGTTGTCTGATTCCAAGATTAATTTGGTGCTGGTGTTCATATAATCCAAAAGCTTAACTAGATCACACTGTGATAATCTTGCTAAAGTTATGCAACTAATCAAATCCAGTCAGAAAAATGATCATGTATTCAGTTTTTATTGAACTACTCTCCTGCTTTTCTGCAAGCAAAGGAGTACTGTAAGTAATCAGTCTAAAGCATTGTTTTTCAAAGTTCTCTGAAAGCTGACTTTAAGAAGAAATGCCACGTCTTTCACAGGAGCCCAGTATATTGCTGATTATACCAGACTGGTATCCCAGAATCCTTAACATCTTCACAGTGGTGATGTATCCTTGCTATTATTATTAAGCCTCTTTTGGTTGAGGCTTTAGAACTATATGCTTCAGAATTGCTTCAGACAGTTCCAATGTCAAAACATGGATATCAGCAGTTACACGTCTTCTACAGTGTAGAATGTTTTCTTCAGCCTGTTTCCCAAAATATGGGGAAATATGATGTGGATTTTTTAAGGGGGTTGGGTTTCCTTTCTCTTCTTTTTTATTTTCTTTTTCTTTTATTTTTTAACTTCCATTGTAGCTATCAGATGATTACTCAATAAAGTAAATCAAAGTGCACAACAATCTCCCAATCTCTGTATGTATGGATTTGCTACTACTCAAGAAAGAGTGCTCTTATGAAGGAACTTATATAATTTCCCAGCTAATTCTCAGATGAATGCACATGTATCAGTGAGGATGAATACTTCTGCTTTGCCTTTGTGGTGCTGCTCGAAAGTCTAGCTGGATTACATTCAGATTAGTGGCTTATAGGCTGCCTGCTGAATTCCTGTAGTTGGGTATTAGCATAGGACATTGCTTTTTCTGTTACAGCAGTCTTCCAAACAGGAGGAGGGGACTCAAACCCTCAGTACCCATTCTTCAGCCCAAATGTAAAGTATTTAATGGAAGAAATACACAGGACGAGAATAATAGGAGAGCAGTAAAGAGAGAAACAAGGACATAGACTCATCCTTAGTCAACAAATTAATAGTTTTAATTCTTTCCCTAGCTTATTTGTTAATTAAAGCAAAGACCTTTGCTTGAACAAGGAGAGTTGTCAAGACTTGCTGTAATCTAGCTTTGCCCAGGCTGAAATAGAAACAACATAAAATAATCTTGTTTTCTTTGTGACTTAACTGCTCTGTTGTACTGTCAAGATGTTCTGTCCCTTTTCATAAACTCTGGGGCACTGACCAGCTTACTTCTTGCATCTAAACTCCCAGTGTTATACACTCAGTTTAGTCTGTGACATGCTGGCAGAAATGAGTAGTAGAGTCTTGGAGAAAGAGAAGGCACTAAGAACCTGAGGCAGAGTAGATGGTTCCTTGGTATGACATATACTTTATATGTTCTTGTGCTTGCTGTGGAAAAGGTGGATTTCTCCTCCTCCATAGCTTAAATCTTCTGTCCCCATTTTCAACTTAAGCTTTAGTATAGAAATGGGAGTAGTTTTCTTCTGAAAAACAAACCCAAAGTATTTTGTGATTTAAAATTTTCCCCATGTCTTGACAAAATGTATTTGGAAGTTTTTCACATTATATGGTGACCACCCTTTGGTTCCCATGCCCAAGGAGCTCTTGTATTCCAGGGATGTGTCATAATCACACAGTTCTTGTCATCAGTCTTGCTAAGATCTGCCACCCTCAGGCTGAAGAGCTTTTCCTGTGAGCAGAGCCTGTCAAAAAACTGTGTTCCTGGGAACACTTTTCATTCTGATGAATCTTTTCTTACCATTCTCGTCTAGCTCTACCCTGTGGTGAGAGGACTGCTATTGGAATAACTTCCATCACAGTCACAAACACTCTAATCTGCTGCTGTGTTAACAGTCTTCTACTGTACCTTTTCAGCCAGGGTGACATGCTTGGGCTCTCAGTGGTAAAAACATTGTACTAAGGACCTTTAAAATAAATCCCTAGGGGGTTAAAATCATGAATACCTGTGCTAGAGCAAGCAGACTAATTGGAGCTTTGGGGTGCAATGAGACTGCTATATTGCAAATATAAGAAATTATTTATGGCTTGCTGCTGGCAGACTATGTAAGCAGTCACAGGCCGGCCAAGTGTACCCCACAGCAGAGCCAGGCTCTGAGGAGCAAGGAGCAGATGCAGGGAAGCTTGCTGTTTTTTCTAATAACACTTCTCCAAAGAACAAGGGCAAATGGCAGGCTGAGGACAAGGAGTGCTGGCAAAGTGAAAAGTGGTGATTCCTGTAACTAATCAAGATTAGTTACTGTGATGGGGAATCGAGTCACCAAACATTGGGCATATTGACCTAGACTTCATATAATTTGTATTAGTTCCTGTGAGGAAAAGCAGGTTCTGTAACTCTAGTGTGCTTGAAGCTGTGAACAATATTTTAAACAGACTGGAGGGGGAACTAGTCCTCTTTGTATGAAAGCACAGTTCTTGTCCTCATTAGGATACCAGTCCTAGGGTTGATGCATTGCACTAGTAAAACTAAACCACAGCATAGCTTGCAGAAAGCTTGCCTTCTTTCTAATGCAGCACAGAGGAATGACTTGTTCTGGTACAAAAAATCTGATGATAGAACATGACTAGATTTCAGCACTACAAAGATCTTGCATGTAGACTTTGTGAATTTTCAGACATGAAAAGTTTCAGACACGTTGCTCAAATATTTTTTTTAAAAAATTCAGTGCCTTTTTTTTCTTTTATTTTTCTTTACCTTATGGATGTTGTAGCTTGTTTGCAGCACTAGCTTTTAAATTGTGGGCCCTTCAGATTATAAAAATTACTTCTAACTGATATATATAATCTTGAATTGCTAGAGTGTGCAGCAAAGCCAGTTTCACAGGTTCAGTGCCCATGAGTCAACCAAACATCATGATAAGAGCTTTAATCCTAAGCCTTTTTTTTCACCCCATGTGTTGGTTTGGTTTTTGAGTCTTGAAGTTTCAGATTTATCTGGAATGTTAGAAAACCTCTTCACTTTACTCAAAGGAACACTGAGAATCCTACAATCCTAAAAGGCAATGCTTAAAAAAACCAACCAAAATAAACATAATTGCAAGATGAACAATGAAAATGGCAATGATATTTAGTTTAGCACTAAACCTAGCAGAAGTGTAAACTAGGGCAGCATTTCAGTTGTATGGGTATCTTCCTGCTGGTAGTATTATCACTGGATACAGAAAATGGTTTGAGTACAAAGTGAATGGATAGAGTGGGAAGGTAACCAAGCAGCTGACCCAGTGCATTAGAAGTAATTTTATTTTAATCTGATCTTGTCAGTATAGTTCTAATTATATTTTATGTAACCACATTCTAGATAAATATATATAAATATAAAATTATAATAAATATAAAATGATTAGCAAGAAGGAAAAATTGTTCACTAGAATATGGGGGGCAGAGGGTTTTTTAATATCTTACAACAAGGAGGAATTTACTCCTATAATGAGACTAAGTCTCATCACCTTGAGAAAACAGAATTTACAAGTGACAGGGAGGACAGAGTTCTGTAGTTGTGTCGATTTCTGTACCTCAGCCAACTCTCACATTTTAGCAAAATGTTCCTGCAGGTAAATTACTTTGTTAAAGATTGTTTAAAAAACTTTATTTACTTACATGCTCTATTCAAGAGCTTTTTCTTGTATTCCTGATAACAATCCTATTTATTTTTCCTTTGGCTATAGTCTTAGGCTCTAGCAGAAAGTAAGGCAAGTGATATCAGGGCTTTGCTCTCCTTAAGCCAAAACACATAATGGAAATGGCAAGAGATATCTTTAGACACGAGTGTCATGTCTAAAAGTCATTTAAAATAAAGTAAAATAAAATTTCTGCCAACTTTACAGTCATTAAACAAAATCTAAGTATGATATTTACTGCTAGAGGAAACAATGGCTTGAGGGACTCTAAAAACTGTATTGCTAATTCTCAATAACAATAAAAAAATATTGAAAGGAGAAATTTTATTTAAAAAATATAGACATTAATGAAAATTTTACTATCTAAACCAAAAAAATTCTAAATAGAATAAGTAGAAGTTAGTTGAAAGGTCTGGGCTGGTTAGTTCTGCATACACAAAGGAAGTGGGGATGACAAGCTGCTTTGGTATCTCAGCCTAGCTCCTGATAACTACTTCTCTATTAGCATTAGATTCAGCAGGTCTCAGTATTTTGCTAAGCCATTAGCATGACTGAAAATGCCTGGAAACAACATTCCACTGACACATAACTTCACCATGGTCTGAGCTTGCTTTCCAACAACGTGGTGATTTGCCACAGTATTGCTAAAACCGGGCAGTTTCTACAGTAGGCCGATATCAGTCACAGGAACGGGGAGGCAGAGGTGGTTCAGGTGCTGACCATCACTGGTCCCTATCCCCTGTCTGAGACAGAGAGCACACTACAAACTAGGTGAAACAGCTGCCAGGAAATAGATGAGAAAATATTCTGCTTTCTAAGGAGGGAATTACCTGTCTGGCTTTCATGTCTGAGAAGGGACTAAAAGGAAAGGATATGGAAAAGCCAGGAGCTCCTGTGAGAGGTGGCACTTCTCACAAGGTGTATCAAATAACTAACTCCCTGGATGAGTACAATGCTGAAAGGCATATTAGTAGAGATTTAAGGTCATGGGGAATAACGAGTATCAGTACAGTTTGAATCCATACATAGACAAAGTCTGGGCAGATAGCTCAATTTCACAGAAAAGGAAAATTAGCTTATAGCAAATTCAGTCTGTCCTGGTGCCAGGGTTACCGAGCAGGAGAGGGATTAACTGTGTTTATTAATCAGGTTATTTACAGGGCTCTAAAGTAGCCAGTGCCTCTGAGAAAGTCTATAGAAATACAAAAATATATCACCATAATTACGCTGATTAGTCTGCCTGATAAATTGTGTATTTTATTCTACTTAGATTCTATTTTTAATAAGGGATTGCACCTGTGTTTCATTTCATTTTCTTCCAGAATTGGAGCCATTATTTTTCCAGGAACTGAAATACGAAAATAATACCACTCCTTTCTATGGTATTAAGGAGGAATATAATGCTGGAGCAAAAGCTATTTATATTAGCATAAGGAATGAGCTGGTATTTAGTAGGAAAAACTTCAAACAGATAATATCCAGGAAAAGTTTGGTGGTGAGAGCTGCAAGGAACAAAATACACTAAAAAACCCCAAACAAACTAATTAAATGCTTCTGTCTTGATTTTTCTTTCACTGGAGGGCAGGGTTTATGTAAGTAAATCCTTTCAATTCCAGTCAAACTGTTCTATAATTGATGTTTCATAGCTGAGGTTTGCAACTTGGTATGCTGTTAGTTAACAAACAGTAAATGCAGACATAAGTTAGACATGGGAAAAGATTCAGAGCCCCGTGCAATTTCCTCTTTTGAAGTTATTTGGATCAGGCTTGATAACAGGAGTTTTATGAAAAATAGTTGTAAATCTGGTAGCTGAAAGCACAAAAATCCCCTTTCAAAATGCTGCGTTACAATTTAACTGTATCTCTTTAGGTTGCAGCCCTGAAATGGGATCTGTTCGGCTGAGTCGCTGTACCCACAGTCTGCTGCAGGGGGAAATCTCCAAATTTGAGAGGTTGCTCTGGACACCTTATTACATACATTTGCTTTTTTTTCTTGCCCTGTTTGACACATCTGGAGGGCAGAATAAGTCAAGGATCAGCTCTCACTATTCAAGGGATTTTAAGCTGGTTCATTTTTTTTTTTTTGTAGGAAGAGCACTCATAAATACTGAGCTGCAATTTATCCATCTGTAAAGTGGGTGGTGAAGGCAACATTCTGTAATTTCTCAGCATGGAGTGAAAAGTGGCTTATACTTCAAATAATATTGATAGGAACTTAAGCTGCAATGAGGGCAATATCTTTGACTGGCTGCACTGCTAAAAAGAGAGAAGGAAGTGAGGAAAGTGAGATCCTTGTCTAACTAGATTGCAGTGGATGTGGCACAGCTCCTTCCTGAGTTGAAGTGCTTCAGACGTGCATTTTCTGTGAGGCAAATGGCTTGTGAGCAGCCTTCTGGAAATTCATCTGTTTCTTTTAACTCCCCTGACAGAGGATGCAGTGCCTACTGCAGGATGCTTCACTAGCCTGCAGGCAGGCAGGTTGCATTTCGACAGGGAACAAAATAGATCAAGTGAATTTCTAATCGAAGAGTATTTTTTTGTTTGAAAAGAGGATGTATGGGAAAAGTATAAGCAGTGGCAAATATCTTGCTAGGCTATCTGTAAAAATATTCCATGAATCATTACTAGCTCCTGAAGTCCAACCTTAAAGAAAGAATTTTAAAGAAAGAATCTTTTAAAATTTGTATTGTATATGAGTTTGTCCAGTTCAAATCCTGGGAAAGCAACAGATTACAAAAAACAATAGCTATTCTCCCCCTAATAAAAGCAACCTTCCAGTCTTTTATCTAAAATATTAGAAAACCATTTCATATGCAGGAATTTGTAAGTAAAGTAAGTTGGTTTTGTGAAAAAGGTTTCAGACTTAAATCTTTAATTAATTTTAGTTATTTGCCAATATTTGATTTTCAGGTCAATTCGTGAATTTTCTTTGTTTGTTCTCATATGAATAAAATTGTGCTTTACGTTTAAAAAATAATTTCATAGGTCAGGAATAAATAATAAATAATAAGGGGGAGTATTTCATCTGTTCCCTTAAAGAATCTTTAATTTAAACTTAAAAATAGAGAACTACATTAATTCATATATTTAAAGGAGTATAAATTCTGAGAAATACTGAGTCATGTTTTGCAAGTATTAATTGCATGGGGGTTTTTTTACAATTAATTGCATTTTTAAAATGAAATGTATACAAAAGTTTTGCACTGGATGCCTGCTTCCTTTTTATAACTATTTCTCCTTTTTATAACTTTTTGCTAGGGATTATTTTTATCATAGTAAACAGCACTAAGAATTCATTGCAGTAGTGCTAATAAACATTTATTTTTATTATGGAAACAAATGTAAATTTATAGACACTACAGAGTCACTAAACTCCATGTTTTAAAATGCTTTAAAACTTTCTGTGCTGTGTTTTATCTACATGCTGGATGTGCCTTTTAATAAAATACTACTTTTAAGGAAGCTCATGACGTGTCACCTATATTTTATATTAATTCCTCTCTTTGATCTGCATTTAATTTAAAAGAATGGAAGTTACAAAGTATCAGAACAATTACGCAGCAGCCCAAGAGCTGATCCTGTTCAGTGATGTGCTTCAGTCCTGCCCATCCTGCCCATCATCTTTTTTTTAGGAGGGATAAGGAATCATTTTTTTGGTAGCAAATGCCACCTGAAGAGTGACATCCCTTCCCAACTGATCCCCTAGTGCCCTCAAATCCTGCCAACATCCAGCATAGCATGCCTAAATTTTGGTCTACAGTTTGAGCAAACTTTCTATACCAAACCCTTCCCTTTCTTGGCATCAGCCAGGTTTTCAGTGACTGGCACAGGAAATTTGGATTTTGGCTTTACAGAGGCCCACAGCTGCAAAGGGGAGTGCAGTGGGGACCAGAGTGAGAAAGAAGGGAGGAGGGAGGAAGGGAAGGGGACAGCAGTGGACAGCAATAGTTTGCAAGACCTTCATCTGGCCTTCAGGCCACCTAGTTTGGCTCACCCTGACTTACATTTCAACACTGTTTTGGAGACACATCACTTACAGAAATATTTTCTGCGCTCTTCTTTCTAAAATTGACAGGCAAGCATACAAGATATGTTTCTCTTTTCCTTCTTAATTTCTAAGGTTTTGTGAGAGATTTAACCAATTAGATGTGTTTTTAATAAACAAATCTAGAGCCTTCTATTTTTTCTTTTGTCCCTAAAGCTGGCATGCTGTCCTGCAGACAATTGAAAACAACCTAATCCTAATAGATTAAATCTGCTTGTGACAGTTTTAAGAACACATTTGGCCTCTTGTTATCAGCAGAAAACTAACTGGTCTGTAGAAAACAAAATACATGCTTGGATACAGCTTGACTCTAATTAGCAAGAACGATCCTCTTAAAAGCATTTTTAATAAAATCTCATTGTTCTGGTACAGTTTCTAAAAAGGTTTGTGACTTTTAAGTGAGCTTTTAAAAAGTGTATAATAAATGTAACGATCTGGGATTATGACTTGGAATAACCTACATGTAAAGTGAATAGCATTGTCAGAAGAGATACTGCTTAGCTTGATTCCCACAGATTTGGACTTGTGACCCTGAATTCAGCAGTCCTTAAAAGTGTGTCCCGATGACCACTGATGGTCCCTCAATCTGCAGAACCAGGCAGAACAACAACAGGTCCCTCAATCTGCAGAACAAGCGTTTAAGACTAAAAGTCTGAGGATACTAATTTGAGGATTGACTATGGTTCATTGATCTGCAAAGTCTAGGAAATACTTTTTAATCTACATGGCTAGCTTTGGGATTTGAGCAGTTAGAGGGGCTTTGACTTGACACCAAACTGGCTCAAATATATATATGTATGTATTTTTCCTTAAATCTGAAAAAGAACCAAACCATCTCTCTGAAGGTTTGTTGAAATTGGACCAGAACGGAGCTGGAAGACCTTTAGTGAGGGCTCAACCCAAATGGGACCAAAACAAAGAATTTAAGGACCTCTCTCCTTGGAGTTAAAGTATTAACTCTGTGCATCCTTATCCTGTACCTGTACTATACAATCAAAACCTGGGCTGCATTGCTAAAGATGAACCTGAAACAACAGCAGCATATGTACAGTTTCCACTAGATAAATTTGCAGCACTAGTTATTAACTAGTGGAAGGAAAAGGAAACTCCAGATTTTCCCTTAATGAGACTTGGACCTCTGGTGCTGTCCTCTTCCTTCCTAGGCTTATCTGATTTCTTCCACTGCTTTTCTTCTTTCTATCTGTTCAGACTGCAAGCAAATACATGACTATACACTCACTGTGTAACTGCTAGAATTTCCTTGGGTGGAATCTGGAGCTGCTCTATGTATATCCATACATTTCGCTAACTTTCTAAGACATTCTTGGATAGTATAAAGTGGAAAAAAACCCTTTTAATTTTATACTAAACCTTTTGCCTCATCTGGCAAGACGATATAGTAAATGCAAGTGATGTAAGTGTTTGTCCTAATCTTCTATTTTAAAATGCAGCCACATTATTTGCAATTAAAAGCAGCTGTCAGGATTGCCATGATGAGATTCTCTGAAGTCTTCAAGTTTGGTCATTCCAATTCCAGACACAATACAGTTCCTTAGAGCCTCACTGAAAGAAAAAAAAAAAAAAGGAGCATTGTCAATCAGAAGTACAAGAAGCTTGGAAGCTTTCAGTGGCTGCGTAGTGCTGCGGTGAGGAATCCTACAGATGGTTTGTGGTGTCTCTGCTCCCTGGTGCTGCTCTGCGCTCTTTACAAATGTATCTTCTCACAACTAATACTACAAACATCTTGTCAAGAAAATTTAAAACTACCTCAGTTGTACCTTGGCTACAACAGCAGCATACTTCTTCTCTTCGAGCTACCGATGATGACTTACTTGTGCAGCTTCCAGCATTGTCAAATATGTTAATGCATTGCTCTGAAACAACCCAGAGGAGTATTTAGATTTTTTTTTATATCTGAATACCTAGAAGACTAACATGTGCCTGAGACAAAAAAAAAAGAAAAAAAAAGAGCTTGGTTTATCAGATGTACTGAAATATTATTTATCAATTATTCACAAGCAATTTAACTCCCTGTATCAAATTTATTACCTATAAATAATTATAGATAAAAGCATTAGGTCATCAAACCAAAACACTTCTTTAAAGCTGCTAAATAAGTAGCATCTCTGCAGAAGCATGATAAATGTATCTATTTTTTTTAACATTTCTTAAAACCAGTATACAAACTTTACATTCTATGTCCACACAAATTCTCAACTGTCAGCCACAGGAAAATCAAAAGGAAAGGATTTAAGATTCCTGAGTGTGACTGCCTATCTTAATGCAAAATCTTGCAGATAAATATCATGTTAAACATAAGCAGTATATGAACTCTACCAATAATACTTTTGGTCACGATCTTCCATGGCAAGTGTTTCCTACATACAGTATCTAGGAAAGGCACATAAAGGATTCCACAACTAGTTTCCAAATACCCTTAAATATTTCAAATACCCTTAACTCTGTACAATGAGTCTAAACAGAGTGTACAAATCCCATTCACAAGGTGACGTTCTAGCAGCAGCTGCAGCAAGCACCTTTCCTGCTTTTGCAGAGGGCAGGCATTAGCACGCTGTGCAGACCGCAGCCAGCCTGCTGTGGCTGCCTGCAGCTTCAAAGGTGGTACGTTCCAGCACTGGAAGATTTTTTTCCCCTTTCATCGCTATTATGGTCCCGACACGAAAGAAAAAGGGCTGAGACCACTCCATCCCGTGTGACACCTACGCAAAGATGGAAAAAAGTTATTCCATGATGTGTGAGCGAAAGTGTCACCGCCTCATTTTTACAGCTCTGTGAATCAGTCTTCTCTTTTCTACCGTGTTTCGGTTTCAGGCATCCGTATAAAACGAAGTGAATAATACAGTAACAGAGGAATAAAACAACAAGAATGTGCATAGCACTGTGGTACACACAGGCCAGCCCTTACTTTACTAAATGGTTTTCATCTATTAAAGTTTGTTCGTTTTTAGGCTGTTCAGATGAAAATAATGAAGATAAATGTGTACATTATTCGATATAATACTGCTATTTTTGATATGACGATACCAGCACAGGGATGAAGTGCAGCTTAGCGCATACTCACAAATAGGAAACCAGTATGCCTAGAGAGTAATGAGATCAGCTGTTTCTAATGTCGTTAACACTGCAATTTCGTAATTTCTAATTTAATTTTAGATACAACCCCTCCTCTCACTACACACCCGCACCACCCTGACTCTCGAGAGGGCAGCAGGTCCTCGAACTCCTGGAAAGGCGCCTCCTCGGCGGAGACACTCCGGTCCCCGCCCCGGCTGCGGCCCCGAGCAGCGGCGGCGCCGCGGGCCCGTTCCCGGGCGGGCGCTGGGGCCCGCTGCCCTCAGCTGACATGGCGGCCGCGGGCCCCTCCCGCGCTGGCGGCCCGGCAGCGGCCGCCCCTCCTCGGCCGGCCCGCGGCACGGCGGCGGCGGCGGCTTCCGGCGGAGCCCTCTTGCCTTCAACAAAGATGGTGCTCCCCGCGCAAGCTCCGCGGGCGCCGGCGCTTCCTGGGTAGCTTCCCGCTCCCCTCGTGTAAGTACGGGGCGGGAGCGGCGTGCGCTCCTCGCGCACTGCTCATCCGCCCGGGCGCTGCCGACGGCCCCGCACGGCTCGTCCCGTCCCGCCCCAGGCGCCGCCGAGGGGGAAGCGGGAGAGCGGTGCCGCGGAGCCCCCCTCGCTGCGGGGCCGGGGCAGGGGCCGGGCTTCCCGGGGGGGCCGGGCCGGGGCGGCGGGGCCGCCTCCAGTGGCGCAGCTCTGCCCGGAGGGAGGCCGGGAGGGGCGGAAGGTCGGGGGCTGCTGCTGCCTGCGGGGCTCGGGCCGGGGTGCGGGCAGCTGTCCCCTGGCTGTCACAGGAGCAGCAGCTGCCAGACCTCGGCAGGGAACGCGTTAAAAGCAAAACTTGCCTTTTTTTGGGGGGGAGGGAGGGGGAGTGTGTGAGGGATGTGTGTGAGGGATGTGTGTGAGGGATGTGTGTGAGGGATGTGTGTGAGGGATGTGTGTGAGGGATGTGTGTGAGGGATGTGTGTGAGGGATGTGTGTGAGGGATGTGTGTGAGGGATGTGTGTGAGGGATGTGTGTGAGGGATGTGTGTGAGGGATGTGTGTGAGGGATGTGTGTGTGTGTGTGTGTGTAAGATTTTTAACCCGCAGGCTGACTGGGAGTAGCTGCAATCATTCATGGGTTAGGTAGGTCAGTGCAGTTGGTGTTCTGGAAAACGGTGCAATGTTTTAGCAAAAAACTTAAGTTAATGTACATTTTTAGCGTCAGAGGAGGTTCTAATTGTGATAAACGCCAATCACTCGTTTTTTGAAATTTATGAACATTTAATAAAGAATAAAAATTGGTTACAAAAATATTAATACAATAATAAAAGTTTAAAAAAAGTTTTCAGAGACAGGACAAATAATGAGACAACAAGAGCAAAGAAGGTAGCCCGGGCTTTTGTCTTCCCTCCCTCCCAGACAAAGGCTGGGAAGGAGAAGGGCCCAGAACAAAGAGAAGTCTTCTTTTTTAAGCCTTCAGTTTATGACTATTCATATCTTACGTAAAACAAGTAATTTTCAGCTGTTTCTTGTCACAAAAGCTTTCTGTTAATTAAAAGAACGCATGAGAGCATATGTCCTTGAGAAAGTTAGGTTCTGTGAATAAGAGGCCATAAATTCTTCTTCACTAGAAGGTTTAGAGGCCTCTGTAAGGTTTAGGGGCCTCTGTGAATGTTATCTCTGTGCTGAGGAATTTTTCTTCTTGAGCAAAAAAATATAACACACATACACAGCTTCTATTGTACTATAACTTATTGTTAATTACAAAACTACATTCACTACATTATTCTAATGTTAATATAGTATAACTTTTCTATCTATCAGATTACATATAGTAAATATCTGCATAGAGCCACATATACAATATGCCTTTTTCACAATATCAAAAGTTTTACCCCTATTTATGGTCAGTTACTCTATCAGATCCAGAAAAATGCACACCTGCTTGGTGTGGTGATGGTGTGGTGCCCATTCAGCAGGTCCTGGGCTATATTTCGTAAATTTTGGCTTTATGATGGAAAAGATCCATTTTCAGAAGTATCTGGGGAATGTTTGAACCATGTCATCTTTTGGGTAAATGGACATCTCATATTTTTCATTTTCTGGAAAATTACTAGACTAAATTCAGAACTTACTTTGAATTCCTAGATATAGACTGTGATTAAAATGAATTTGTAATTCTCTGTTGCACAAAACTCTGTCCCAACACTGTTACACATCAAAATCCTGATATATTTCCATATCTAGCTTCTTAGTTCCTAACTCAGACATTAGCTTCTCACAGTAAACACACACAAAGAAACACTTTATCTTTAAAAAGACCTTAGAAATCAGTATGGCCCATCCTGGAAGTTTACCAAGCCGATGCCAGGACTTTAAACCCTCAGTTGTGCGTGCTCTGCAGTCAACAAGGCAAAGGCCTTTTTCAGGAGAAATTCCCCCTTCAGATTCCTGGCTTGATAGGCATTTCTCAGTGCCCAAAGGTGCAAACCTTTGGTTTGTAAGAGCTTTATTTTTGAAAAGTGTTGGCTGCATTGTTCGTGAAGAACTCCTCAAGTTCTGTACAGTCCTCATCCATCACATGAGGAGGCTCCTGAACGGGGCCTCTTGGGGCCCATTCAGAATGTAAAACACAAAAATTGTAGTATCTGAAACAGTTTTTTGCCTGGGTTGAAATGACACCCTCAGAGGTGCTGCTGGATCCCTTTGTTGAACTCTGTAAGTGCTTCATGAGCTCAGGGGTGCTCTCCTAGAAGGAAGAAGTGGTAGGATTTCCTGCCTGAATTTTGCTGTAGTCCAGGTATTGCTTCCTGTAGTGTAAAGGTACTATGTGTTAGAGAGCAGAATCTTCAGCTTCACCTGTCCAAAATGAGCATCCTAACATCAAGTGGGAAAACCCAGTGCTCTTTTTCTGTCTCCTTGCTTGCACTGCTGTCTCAGTCCGTGATGGAGTTTGATGTTTGAACTCTGCTTGGCAAACTAGCATTTCCTAGGGACATGGGCTGGCATAGCAGTGTTTGATTCCCACATGATCCCTAAACAGAAGGTAAGCACCTGGAAATTCACTTCAGTAGATGAGAAATGCACTGGGTAACCTGGCAAAGGTGGAGTCCTCCAGGAAGATGTTTTCCAGCAGTGCTTTTGACACTTGATGGAACCAGTTTTGGAAAGCAGCTTTGTCAGAAGATGTCACAGACAGGATTTTCCAGTCTCTCTCATGGCACTGTGCTCTTGCATTCTGTCCATGGTGCCATTTACATGCCGATATGTTCTGTTGGTCACCCTCCTGGATTTTAACAACCAGGCCAACCAAACAATCTTTGATGGGGCCCTGGGAGTCAGTAGGCAGCTCTGACGGTAGAAAGACCCCATCAAAACCTTCGAAAATGCAAAAAGCTTTGAAAATTCTGTCTCTCCTTGTATCCTCAAGCTGAATGAAGCAGAGTTTTTGCAAGGTCTAATGGTTCAAACAGCAGTGTCTAGTTTAATTATGAGAAACCCTCTTGGTAATCACACTCAACACCTGCTGCCGTTTTTTGACTTCATTATTTAATAATGAGAAAGTATTTAATTGTGTTGTCCTATTATTTTCCTTTTCAAGTGGCATTAATGGGGCTAGGGATATGTTTGTTGTTAAGGACTAGACTAGACACTTTGATTTGGTTTGAAGGTCTGACACAGACTGCTGACTTGAACTTGGATGAGCTTCTTGGTCTCTCTGGACCCTGATTATTCTTTTGTAGAGTGGCTATGAAATGCATGTTTTTCAGCTTTTGTCTAGTCAGAGTGTTAGTCAAATAAAATGGAAGCTGGAAGAGGGCATCCGATCACTTCCTGTGAACACATTAGAAGAGAAAGAGCTACTAAAGCTAAGGAACAGTTTTGGCAGAACAAATGCCTATAAATAGAAGGGGATAAATTTGAGATGGAAATTCAAGTAAAGTTTCTTCTCATCAGAACAGTTGAGTTCCAGAGCAGTCTTCCAGAATGATTCAAGGGTGAGAATGACCTGGTACGTAAGGTACATTTCTACCCCTCCTAAACTTGAAATGCATCATGTAGGTCAAAGCTACCTGCTGATTCTGTCCCAGCTGCTGCTGCTTCTGCCTGGCTGGCAGCAGTCATGCTGCTGCTTTTGTAATTGTATCAGTTGTCAGGTGTGACATCTCTTTCATTTTGGGGGGTTAGTGTCTCTTAAGGACTGGCAAGTACTCTAGCTACCTCGAGTACGGACCTTAACCAGTTAATAGCAGGATTATTTGGCATGGTTTTCACTCCAACAAAGGACTGGTCTTTGCAATGCCAAATGTTCTATTCCTGTCTAGTATTTCCCAGAAATTGCATCATTTTACCTCGTGAGACAGTGAAATCTGAGTGGAAAGAAGATGATGGGGATCATTGGTAGTTTTGCCAGGTTGGTGATTCTGACAGGTGTCAGACATCACTTTTGGATGTTTAGATACCACTTCTGGATGTTAAAGGTTGAAGTATTTTAATCTTCACATATTTCCTTACTCCTTTTTGCACACTCTAGGTTGCCAGATGGATGCCAGAGACAAGCAGCTTTTACGCTCCCTGCGCCTGGAGCTCTGTACAGAGGTGCTGGTGGATGGACTCGTAATTCAGTATCTCTACCAAGAAGGGATTCTCACAGACAGTCATGTTCAAGAAATAAAAGCCCAAACCACTAGTCAGAGGAAAACCATGATGCTCCTTGATATTCTCCCCACCAGAGGACCCAAAGCTTTTGATGCATTCTTGGATTCCTTACAGGAGTTCCCGTGGGTTAAGGACAAGTTGATGCTAAAGCGTAAGGAAATGACAATACAAGATCCTTCAGGTAAGCCAGGGTTGCTGTTGCTGCTATTTTGAAGCTTGTTCTGAAGCCATAATTTTAAAAGTATTGAATATACCAGTAACTTTAAGTTACGTGTCGTGTAAACTCATGATACCAAGAAAAGGGAACAGTCTTGAATTTCCTGGAAGCCACTCAAACACCAGGAAATATTGCAAAGTTTGGGGCAAGAGCAGGGCTGAGTTTCACGAGACAAGGAGACAGCAGGAGGGGCTATCTTGGGAGAGGCTGGAATATAGGAGGACCCATAATCCATTGCCTAGAGGGGAATGGACTATAAAAAGCAGTTTTCACTAGCTGCAGAACAATGTCTTCACCAATCATGTTTAATATTGTTTTGCTTGTGTATGTTTTACAGTGGTTTGTTCCTGAAAAATTTATAGAGTTTTTATTTGTTTACTTTTATTGTGATTTTAATGTAATTTTGATTTGGTGCTATATGCTAATTTAGATTTATTTAGTTTATTATATTTAGTGGAGTCTAAATATCTAGGATCATTACTTGCAAAATTACTAGCTGTTGCATATTTTTAAAACAAATGTAGGAGCTAATTGATTATTTAGTATAATCTCTGGCTTTTTGGCATTTGAATGTACTTCTAAAATTAGTTTTCTAGACTTGATGTTTATTCAGATGTGATTTTTTTACTAGTCTATGCATGCAGTTGCTGAGCAATTTTGAAGTCAAGATAACAGCTTTAAGTGCACATTTCTTGTCCTGGATTCTGTCAGCATGCACTGGCTGCTAACTTCATGTTTCCAGTGAGGTAGTGAGATAGTCCTCACTTGGGAACATCTTTTCCAAGCAGTCTGATTAATCTTTCTCCAAGCCCTTGCCTGCTGCTGTACCCCCATTTGAGTTTGGTCATACATATTTTGATGCACATGACATGTGATTTTTCTAGTGTCAGTGTGCTTTGCGTGAGACTGAAAGCCTGTGAAGAAGGGTGGCTAAGACCCGCTGACCATCATGTGCACCTGCATCTCAGTTAGCTGCATGTTCAAGAACATTTTGTCAAGATCTGCTGGACAAATCTGAGATTATCTTACCTGAGGACATTTTGAATGAAATACTGTGACAGCTGGTCTTTCTGTTGGTCTCTGTGTATGTTGTGTGTGTGCTTGGAAACGAGTAAATAATTTTCAAAATTTGGGAATAAATGTCCTGTGCTGCCTAAAGGTCTCAGCACAATGCAAACCGTGGTATTGAGTGTGTTGGAAAAGGCCTTGTTCACTTAAATACTGTCATGCTGGTGGTCTTTATTTGCCTCACAAATCAGCCTCTTTGTTTGATAATTGCTGCTTAAACTGGTGAATAACCTTACAGTTCCAGACAGACACAGCCATTAAATGCAGTCAAGATCATGTAGTTTGTTACTGAAAAAATTGTTACCAATTTTTGTCCTTTTGATTGTTTTATGGATTGCTTGTTCCTGCTCTTGATCACTTGTGACTAATGTGCTGGATTTCTGCATGTCTGGTTTTGAGTGGACTGACTATACTTGATAGTCCTATTGCCAAATTTTGTGTGTGAATTAGAAAAGGCTTCCAGGTTAGATCAAAGGTCACTGTTATTTTTATGGTGGCAATACAGACAGTAAGAACAGGATAGGAGACAGAAAGCCAAGTTTGTTTTAATATTGAGGCATGTTCTTTAGAAACCAAAGAGAGCACCATCTGTGCTCTCATAAATGCTAAGTGTGCCCTGGAATGAATTGGAAACTATGGTGGCAGCATCAGCCCTGATTACATGCAAGAAAATGTGGTTTGGGATAAAAAGCTTCGCTCTGCATTCTAACAACAGACTTGGAAGCTTTTGTCTTGGCAGAGTACATGAACATATGCTTAGCCTTAAGCATGGAAAAAGCCATTGGCTCTAATAAAACTATAAGCATATTTAAAATTGTGTTCTCTAGTGCTAGATAAGTTAACTTCTGCCTTATTGGAAACTATTCTTATAACTGATTATTTGTCAACAGTAATTTGTTTTAAAGAAGCCATTTGTGGTGAAAAAAGCTTGCCATATATACACTATCCTTTTTTAGACCCTAAAACTTTTTAAATGCAGATTGATTTTATGTCCCCAGATTTAAAAAAAAATTTTCTTTTCATAAATATTATGGAAATGGAATGTTTTCTGTTTACTTGCTTATGCTCAATTAAAATTCTGTTAAGGAAGATATCCTTGGTTTTTACAGGCCCTTTTACAACACTAAGGAGTGGTAGCAAACTGATCCTTGATAGGAGCTTTTATTTTAATCTTTTGCTTCTCAGTGATTACATGTAGGATTTTTAAAGTCAGTATTAAATAGACTATTAGATTATGTCTATCTGAACCTGAAAAGTGGCATGTACACAGTGATTTTTTTGTGCAGGCCTTTGAATTATTTTGCATTTTGTTCAAAGAGATCAGGCTGAGAAGTATGGTTGGTTAAAAAATCACAATTGTAATTATTTAGAAACTTCTAGTATGCTTTCTTTTCCTAGTAAAAACCAAGCCCAAACCAACAAATCAAACAAACAGCAATTTCAGAAAGTCGGGAATAAGAATATTTTTGTTGATGTTGTATAAATATGATCTGGTGGACCAAGCAACTGCAAAATGGAAGCCAGATTCAGAGATCTAGGCAAGATGCTGTCACTGACTCATTGTGCGTCTTTGAGCAAATTCTTTCAAGGCAGTGGATCTATTGATTTCCAAGTTGTGTAACTCCGTGTAATGTTCGTGGAACAGCATAGAGTGGAACTGTAAATTGGCCCAGGATTCAACCCAGACTATGCTGTTTGGCTCCTTGCAAAATAAATGAATTTTAAAACCTTGATATCCTGAGTTTTATTGCTGAATGTCACTTGACTTCAAAATAATAGTTCTGTATACTGTTGCCTGATGTAGTTCCATTGAACACAGAAGACCTTAATCCTGCAGAGCATGAGGAATAGTTTTTCCATGAGAATCAGGAGGATGATGTGCAGGCAAGAAGGGCCACTTGCATCTCGTAACTTGAGTAACTGAAGCAAAGAGACCCAAGATTTCTTCCCTTTGCTTGTTTACTTTATGCAAGGACAGCCTTTTGCCTAGGGTCCCCTTTCTCCTCTCTCCCATGGATCTGTCAGATGGTCACAGCTTTGAGGAAACTTTTTCATAAGCTAGGGAAAGCACAGTTGTAGTACCCCAAAATCTCAAGAAGGAAGTTTAAAGGTAAGTATTTATGACTTAAATTGATTTAAAGGTGACAGGGTATCTTTCTGGCTTGTATAACAACCTGTGATAAGCCAGTTCACCTTGTGCAGAGTGGCACTGCAAGACTTAATCATTATAAACATCAACCACAGCATGACTTTCTGATTTTGAAGATCAAAACTTCTGCCATAGTAAGAGTTAACAAAAGTAATGTGTGTCTGTTTCATTGGGAAAAGACTGCTCTGGTTTTTCTGCCCTAGTTTGGATAACTTTATGCCTTTGTCAAGAACATAAATCTTGAATATAGTCTTATAATTCCTATGAAAAACTACAGCTGTTGGCAATAGAATTCTCTTCCTTCTAGGAACAGCAAACAGCAACAATTACCCAATATTTTTTGCACTGAATAAAAAAAAATACAATTTTTGATGATATTTGTTTATCAGATTGTTTTTCTAATCTCCCTCTGCTTGGGAATTTCTCAGCCCAAGTATTATATTTCTCTCTATAATACATGTGCTGTAAAATAATTTACTTCTAAAAGTGTTAGTACTGCACCTCTTTGTAGTATAGATGATTTCTTCATTCCACAGGAAATTGCAGCATACTGAGAACAAAAAAGTGAGATACAGCGTTTGCCAAAGGAATCCTGGAACAGCTGCTGCTATTTAGCAAAAGTTAGTGAATTTAGAGCATCAGAATTGCCATAGGAAAGTTGCATCACAATGAGGCAGGGAATATTTTCTAATGCATAATTTTGTTGTGGTACCTAGTCAACATTAGTGTCTGCTAGACTTGGGTGTTCATTTGAACAAATTTTAGTGTGGTTGAGGTTTTTCCCTGGATGTGTGGGAAGTGTGTGTTGTCGTACAGCTATATAAAGCTTCATGTTGTATAACGCTTTGGATGAAGCATGCAAATACAAAACAAAGCAAAACATGTACTTATGCTGAGGAAGCCAGACATCCTTCCATCCCCTCCAGCTTTCCCAAAGTCCTTTTTCCTCAGCTGGGTTGTGGATTTCTAAGAATTTGGATTTAAATGCAAAAGCATTAGTACAGGGGGGATTTTAGTATCTCTTCTTACCTTTTGTTGGCTGCTTCCTGCCCTCTTCCTATCCTGCTTCCTCTCCCATCTAATGCAGAGAGGAAACAGCCTGATCTCTTGCCTCTACCATTTAGATGTCAGGTAGGAAAAGCAGCTGAGGAATCCCTTTTCTCCCTCTAAAATAGTGGACAGAAGACAGTAGCTTTTTCTTTCTTCTCTTTCCCTCCCCTCTCTTGTATAGTCCAGTGGCAGGAGGGGGAGTTTGCTCCCATGTATATTTGAAGGAAAGGGATGGGCTTATCAGCCTTGGCCTCACTTGATTGACCTAGAGATGAGGAAATGCTCTTGTGCCACATCCTAATGCTTGGAGGCTACAGGAAATGTTCTCTGGTTATCTGGAGCAATTCAAAGGCACCCTCATAGGAGAATTTCCCGAACTCTTTTCCACATTCCCATCTCCCCTGAAAATCGGGTGTTACATTTATGGCTTTGGCTGTGTTCCTGACCGCAGCAAGATCTGTGAAGTCTGGCTTTCAAGGTTTGTGCACACACTCAGTATTAACCATGTGCATCACAACATGGACAAATAATCAACTTCTCTGGTACTATGGAGCATTCTGGAGCATTCTGTGTATGTATTTTTAGTTTGATGGGTGTATAGATTTTTTTTCTTCTTTTCAATTTAAGGAGTATCTACTTGCTTTCTTTTTTTGCTCTGTTCATAAGTAGCTGGCTTTATGCTGCTTACATCTTTTGTTTTGACTTTGAGAAGCCTGAATCTTAGGCATCAGTGTTAGGAAGTAGTGTTTCCATCCTCAAGCAGTTTCTTTCAGGTAAGTTAATGGAAAGATATACCCATACTTGGTGTTGTACTCAGTAACATAAATATGTGAGGCTAATAATAATAATATAGATTTAATAAAACATATAGACCTGGAAGCAAGAAAGGAGGAGTGAGTTCTGGCAAGAGAGGTTTTCGACCAGCCACACCCGATCAACTACTCTTAACCAGTGCCACTAAGAGGAAGCAAGGGGTAACTGGTATTGAAGACTCCCTGGTATGGGAAGTGGAGACATCCATGTGCCAACCAGACTTGATGCCTTCAAAAGTTTGCTGCTTCCCCAAGGACTGGATCACAGAGGCTGCCAAGACCTGGCTAATGATCAGACTTTGCTACTCTCTCATACGGCTATACTAGTACTTCAGCAGATTAAGAATGGCTGCAGGGCTTGGTGATCCCATATGAAGGGGATCACTGTCTAAGCAGTGTTTTCCACAAATCCATGGAGCTGGATGGGATGTATCAGAGAGCTGAGGGAGCCAGACTATGTCTTTGAGAGGCTATTTTCAGTCATGTTTGGTAGGCTGTGATAAGCCAAATGCACAAAATGCAGTAAAGTTACAGGGAACAGCCACTTTGGGCATACCATAGGTCAATCAAGCTTAACCAACTTGATTCTTGACTTCTATAACAAAACAGCTGACTCTGAATGACAGCAGCAGATTTCATTTCATTGACTTTCAGCAAGTCTGGTAGCATTCTTGTGGCTGGCTGGGAAGGTATGGACTGAATGGATGACCTGCACAGTGGTTGAAACAAAGGTCGGACCACCAATCCAAGAGGATTGTGGTTGCAGCTTCCATGTCCATCTAACTGATGGCTAATCAGGAATTATGTTTCTTAGGGCTGACTGTGGGGCCAATTCTTTGTCAGAGATCTAGGTGATGGGAATGACTGTATTTTCAAGAAGTTTATAGGTAAATTAACTTTGTTTGCTCACTTGTCACTTAGTGTTCTGTGACCTTCTGAATGGTGCTGGAAGCTGGGAAACAGGATGATTCCAGACCTTGGGGATAATTTGACACAAGCAAGTGGGACTGCCTCTCAGAGAGACCCTAGCAAGCTGGATGAATGGGCCAGGAAGAACCTCATGAAGTTCATAAGGAAGTGTAAAGTCCTGCACCTGGGATACAAAATTCCCACAAAATAACACAAGATGGGCACTGACTCTCTAGTTGCAAATTTGGATAAAAAAGGGTGGTTGTCTTGATAGACAACAAGTATTGTGATGAGGACTAACCACACACAAGACTCCGTCAGCAAGAGCAAAGCCAGCAGGCAGGCTGAGGGAAGTGATCATTCCCCAATACTTGGTATTAGAAGATTGTATTTAAAATACTCTGTCTAGCTTTATACCACCAGTACAAGGGAAAGATTGATAAACTAGAGTCCTGTGAAGCACCACTAAAATCTTTAGTTCAATGTAAGCTACAGGGAAAGGCTGAAACAACTGAGTTTGTTCTTGGAGGATAGAAGATAGAAGAGATATCCTATCTTGGAGAATAGAAGTGGGCTCAGAAAACATGGAGTCAGACACTTCTTGTGGGTTTGTTGCAAAAGGAAAAGAAGCGGCAGCCACAAGTTGTAGTGAGGGAAAGTATGATTAAATCAAATTTTAAAAATTCACACTACAATTAAGTACTGGCCACGAGAGTCTGCAGACCAGGTAGGATTGCCCAAAGAGGATTTGGAATCTGCATCCTCAGAGACACCTAACACTCAACAGTACAAGGCCTTGAGCAACCTGATCAGAATTTGAAACTGGTTGTACTTTGAGGTTGGACTAGATGACCTCCAAAAGTTCTTTCTAAGCTATTTTTTTCTGTAGTTCTGTAACTATGGTGTCAAACTCTCTGAGGTCAACATATAGGTTTTTATTCCAAATACAACTGCTGTTGACACAGGGTACTTTGGATGTGTATGTGTGATTTCAGATTAGGAATGTGTTTCTTAAGTGAATGGGAGTGTTTGAATTAGATTTCTTTCAGGTGAATTTAAACTGGAAAATGGTCTCTGGGTCCATAGGACCAGACTAGAACCAGTTAGAAATGGTGTGTAGTCTGAACACCAGACCCTCAGCATAATCTGTATCAGTGTATAACTAACTACTCTCCAATTGCTCTGTACTGCTTGCTGATACAGATATAGCCTTCTCTGGCCAGGGAATGAGGTGATTTTACCCATTAATGGAACCTGCCATCTTGGAATCCTTTCTTCCCAGAATTCTATATTCATACCTCCCTGTAGATATAGATGAGCATCATATCAGGGATGCTGCTGCATGCAAATAAATACTTTTTTTTCCTCTGGTTATCTAAGTATCCTGTTTCCCAGACTTTATAGCACTGTTTCTCGTCTTGGGAGTATGTCCATTCCAAATGGCTTACAGAGTTCACTACCTGTAGTTTTCCGTTAGACAAAGTGCCTTGATTCTCTGTCAATATTTCTTCTCAACTGGCATCACAATATGATAAAATTGTGCCCATGTTTTATATTTCCAAAAATATGCATAGATGTAATCCTCTGTGATCCTTGAGATCTTTTATTAGTTGTTGCCAACTTCCCACAGTTGGTCTTGTTTGCAACCATTGAAGAAGCTTTGTACAGACAGTGCTAATTGTTTTCTGGAGCAGACTGGAAACTTTCTTGTAAGAACTTGATCCTGGAGCTTGATAAAGCCACTTCTAAATATAAAAAAAAAAGAATATGCAGTTGTTATTTTTGCATTATGTCACCAATATAGGCATTCTGTTAATATTAATTAATGGCTCTTGTGGCCCATAGATACACGCCAATACGTGTTCCAGAGTAACTGAGAAAACTTTCAACTTAAGATTCTCTAGGCTTATTTTTATTAATTTTTTTCTTCATTAATATTCTCATTCAGAGCTGAGCAGCTCCTCTTTTAGCACCTTCACAGTTGTCTTATAGGATTATCTGAAAATGTTTGTTTAATTTTTCTATTTTTCTTGCACAGGAAGATATTATATTATATTATATTTCAGAAACTAAGTCTATGCATACTATTTAAAAACCAACCAAGCAGACAACACATTCACCTTAACTTATCTAGGTTGTGGAGGCTGCATAACCTCCCAAAGTCAGTAAAAATGCTAAGTAATGTCTCTCAGTAAAAGCCTTGACTCCAGTGAAGTCAGAGGCCAGACACCTGTTGACCAGAGGAGGACAAAGGCCTTGCCACTGATGACTAAAATGTTCTCTCTGTGAAAGAATGGGTGCCATGCTGTCTTCCCTGCACTGACATGGCAGCATGACTTGACCTTCAAAGAAAAATAACTTCCACATCTGGAAAGCTATTACTGTTTTAGACTCTACACTCCTTTTGCTTGTCAGCTGAGAATATCAGCAGTGGTCTGACTTAATTCGCACCAGGAAATACCTGTATGGCAAAGGTCTGGAGGTTCCTCTAGGATGCAGTTAATTACACATGGCTAGTGTATCTTGAAGCCCTCCCTGCACTGCCATATGCAGCTAAGTTTTCATTCCATGTCATATATTTGTTTGTGTGAAAGAGAAGTATCACTCATTACCTCCAAGAGATACAGTTTATCTTGTTAGATTTATTGTTTTGTATACAAGACTTTTAAAGCCAACTTTTATCTACTTGGCAAATGTGTAAACAGAAAACCAATCTTGTTGCTTCTTTTTCCCATTAGGCTATTGTTCCAGTATACTGTCAGAATTTCTTTTTTTTCCCGCTCTTGCTTTTTCTGTGACTAAATTTGTTGATGCTCATTAATGTCCATTGTGCCCCTCAGATACACACTAACACGTGCTCCAGAGTAACTGAGAACACTTGTAACTGAGTGATTCATTCTTGCAAATGAGAAAACCTCATATATTGACATATTGGCAAGGAGTTGTACATGTGTTTTGATGATCTGCACTGCTGCAAATTGAAGTGAAGCTTCGCTGTTCCTTTCAATTTACATTTAGAGAATGAGCCAATTTGATTTATGCTATAGGGTTTGTGTGTGCAGAAAATAAGCATTAATGCACTGGATCAAGGTAAATAAATCAGTATTAGTGCACCACTTCTTCTGTCAGCCTTCTTAATCTTACTGTTTCATCACTTTGCCTGAGATTTGCAAAAGTACTCATTTTTAACGCAAACTCATTCAGCCCTTCTCCTGTCAAGCTCAAGGGTAGGTTCCCCTTGGCTTTAGAGAAGGAGATTTTAGTCCTGGGCGTATGCTTTGAAAAGTCTTAGCTTTCATTTCTAGTTTACAGTATGTTAAGTTTTTAAATGAACAGCCTGTTTCAGTTTTTGATTTTTCCAATAAAATATGTGTTAGGAATGAGTAGAAGGACTTTGACAGGTCCTTCTAGACAGACTGACTAAGCCCCTTGCCAAACCCAGGGATTTCTGTCTGGCTCTGGTGGCAGGTAGGCTCCCTCCACAGGCAGGTGGTGCTGCCTTTAAGCAGGGGCATAGGAATCCTTAGCAAAGTACCACTGAGAAAGAAAAGATGGAATTAAAAGGAAAGCCAAGACTTTTTAGTATTTCTAGGTGAAGAAAATATTTATTTGACTATGATTTTATTCACTGTAGGCAATGGCTTTGTTTGCTCAGGTTTTGGAAGTGACAGGTTCTTTATTCATACTCCTCTTCCATTTAATTAAAAAGTCATTTATTTCCCTGTGATCCAGTTCTGCTACATCCCACATAAGATTAGTTTAATATTCATATTCTTGACCAGCGATTGCTGCAGTCAGGATGGCAAAACACTCTTATCATCCCCTTGGTTAATGTACTCATGGTGGATCTGATGAGTATATCTGCAAAGTGCTTGTTTTAAAAGCAACTTCAGGTTATAACTACAAATGCTGTCCAGCTATTTGCAGTAGAAATGAACTCAGGATTCTCAGGGCATTCCTCTTGCTGGCTCCTAAACGGGGAGCCTTTAATTGTTCTGCAGCAAGCTGCAGGCTGTGCTTTCAGGCAGGTGCCCAGGCACTGCAGCTCCTGCTGTCGGAGCAGGCTGCTCCGGGCACGTCCCAGGCTGCCTGTCAGCCGTGCCAAGCAGTGCAGTGCCTCGCTCACCACTGCTCTTGGGATGCATGGCCAGGCCTTTCTGCAGCGATTTCACCCACGGCGCCGAATCCTGTGGATGTTTGCAGCCCACGCCTGTCAGACAGGGCTGCATCCCTCCAGCTGCTGGCAGCAAGGTGCAGCTCTTCACATGGAATAGTGTCCTGTGGATATCACCCCACAGTGTACCAGGTAGGATACCTCCCTGTGAGTTAATATCTTACACACTTCCCTAACAAGCTCGTCTATGGTTTATATAAGCAGTGCCCCCTCAGCTGTGTTTGTAAATATTTTGTGGAGGCATAACTCCAAGAGAGAGCTCATATGTTGAAGTTTGAGTAGAACAGTCCTTTCCAGTAGCTGAAAAAACTTTTTCTAAGTCCTAGAAAGAGATAGGGCTTGAGTTCCTCTGTTTCACCTGGGCTAATTGAGGCAGCTTCTGAGTTGTGCTGGCCTTTGTGAACTCCCTCCTCAATGCCCCTAAGTTTCCTCAGAAACTGTGCATGGATTTCAGCAAACTAATTTGAATCTGTTCTAAGATAAGGGGATTGATGATAAACCTGTGTCTCTGCCTTGCCCCTCAATGGAGTAGAATTGACCCTGTGACTGAGAGTCTTGTTTGCATTTATCATTGTTTATGTTTCATTTTCCTAGTTCTTATACATAGCAATGTTAAATGGATCTTTAAGTTCTTCAACTAAGTGCAGCACTCCTTTCCTATGCAGAGGATAGATACATACAGTTCACTTGACTCTTTAAAGTTGTTTCTTATTTTTAGGGGTTGTTTAGTTTCCAGTATGACAAAGGAGTAAAATATGGAAGAGGAAATGAGTAATACCTGTTGAGCACCAATGTCTATTGTTTATTAAAAGGCTGTTACCATGCTTCTGTTGAGGTAAGATAAAATTGTCCAGCTCCTGGCATGGCACTATGTTGGTCTGATACCTTGCACAAGACAAAGTCCTGAAAGGAGCTCCTCAGCCTCCAGAAGGCAATAGTGATCTTGCATGCTGTCCTTATTCCAATTAGTGCAAGCATGTACCTTGCTACAGTTTAATTGGAATAGCTAAGTCAAGAGATCTGAGTTAATATATTTTTATTGTCAGACTCAACCTGCAAACATTTTTTGTGTGACTGTATGCTCGTTAGCATGCCTCAGTCGGTTTACTTGCTCCAAGTTTAATTATCCATGGGATTGGGCTATAGCGTATATATAAACAGAGTCTGTAGGAGTGAACTGTGTCCAGGAGTCCAGGGGAATATTACAGGGTTGTATCCCTTCTTGTTGGGGTTCTGTTTGCATTTTTCTCTTGTTTTGCAATTTTCCGCCTACTGTAGTGTAAAGAACAAATATCAAGTCATTCAGAGAAGCATGGTGACTTTCTATTCAGACTAATATAATGAAGAATTGGGGTGTAAACTCTACTGTTCACTTAAGTGTTGTGTTCTAGCCTGCTGCATGACAAGGTGTTTTCCTGGCTAATGCTGATCAGAGACATTCCTAGTGTGATTAAATGTCTACTGCAGTGTTCATCTTGCCATTGGTATGTGCACCCTTTTACAAAATTCTTGGTATACCAGACTCTGGTTTAGAGAATTTCTCCCTGGTTTTTTATTTGGTTTTTGTTGGTTTTTGGGGTTTTTTGTTGGGTTTTTTTGTGTGTGGGGGGGTTTTTTTTTTTGTTGTTGTTGGTGGTGGTGGTTTTTTGTTTTTGTTTTTGTTTTTTTTTTGTTGTGTGTGTGGTTTTTTTGGGTTTTTTGGGGGGTGGTGTTTTTTTGTTTGTTTTTTGTTTGTTTGTTTGTTTGTTTTGGGGTTTTTTTTGGTGGTTTGGTGTTTTTGTGGGGTTTTTTTTTGTGGTTTTTGTTTGTTTGTTTGTTTTTCCACAAAGCCAGATATGAAAGGAACTGTGATTTACTGCCTTGAATTTATGATTTAACAGCTTTTGCTTTCACTGCTCAGTAGCTCATGCACTTAGTAAAATTCCTCCTGTATCAGAGTATTTTTGTCATCTGATTTAAAAGGCACTGTGCTGGGGTTTCCTTCTCTTGTTCTGTATGCACAAATATATTGTTTCTTCCAGTTCAAAAGTTCTTTGATAAGTGCTGAAATTACTTAGGGATTTTAAGAAAAATAATCTTATAACTATAGCAACAGCAATCCTATGACTTTCTCTGTAAGTCTGCTGTGCTTAAACTACCTGTAAATGTTAGGAAAGGCAGAACTAGCTTTTATTCTTTTGTGTATAAGCCTTTTGCAATGATCTCAGATTGTGTGTATTTGTTAGCGTATCTAGCCCTCATAATAGTGCCCCTCAAGACAAAGTATACTGCATCTTGGTCTTTCAACTTCAGCATTCTTTTGTTAAATATGATCAGAGATAGGGTAACTTTTGTCTGCAAAGATTCAGAGCTCAAAGTTGAAGAAATATCTAGAATGTCCCTTTCTTGATACTGCTTTCATGCCAACTGATTGGTCCTGGAAGTGTTATGAATTATTTGTCCAATCATCATTCCTAGTGCTTCTTGTACTAAATAATATCCTATTTAAAATTACAAACCCTCCCATTTTTGTACATACACTATTTTTTCTGTGTTGTCGTTAACTCGTAGGTTCATTCTGGGACAGCTGCTGTTGTGTCAGCAACATTGTCTGGGATACATGTATCCAGACAAGCCTCTTCAGACTGGATCACTGTCTTGCATTATTGCTTGTGGGTTAATTATGAACTCCTTCCACACATGGCTGGAAAATACCAGAAGTTCTGGAATTGGGGACCTAATAACATTAATTAATTAATCCTGGAGCATCAAAGTGGGCACAGAGTCCCAAAGCATGCCTATTCTTGGTGGGAAGAGGGAGGTAGTAAGAGATTCTGTACTTCCAGGCATTAATTACCCTTCTGATTTGGCACCAGCTAACATTTGTACACGTCTCGGATATGCACCAATAAACAAAATCCTTTTCTCCTGTTCTGTGCTGTAAGTGTAGGTTTTTGCTTTTATTATTGCTCAGTTCCTGTTGACTCTACAAGCTGTTGCTACAACCATTTTTCTTCCCATAGAGGTATCACTATGTAGTTATTCAGACTCCTAATTTAATCTTGTGCATCAGGAAAAGCATTTATATAATCATGTTAAAAATGGAGAGCTACTGTCTAAATAGGTTAGGCCCTGTGCTTTATTGAGTAACCTAAGGCAGGAGCAGGGTATAAAATCCTATACCCCTTACATGAATGCCCCTTACATGAATTCTTAAGAATCTCCTTTCTCCTTATCTGACTCCAGTCATGCCTGCACCACAACTTTTGAGCCTTTCCCCATTCTAGATAGATTTTTCATTCTCAATTTACTATTTTCATGTTCATAATTTTATGTATCAGTCAGCATTATAACATGTAGTTGATTCGATTCTGGCGTGCAAAGCACATTGATCATACATAGCAGAGAAAAGCTTAATGTAATTTCTGTGAATAAAATGAGTGTCGTTGTATTGCATCTTTAAAGATCTAAAAGCAAAGTTATTAATTGGATCTTTCTCTAGGATTACATGTTCTGCTTTTGTAAGAATATTTGGAGTGAGTACATTATTACTTCATGTGCTTATCTTACCTGCTTCTGAGTCCAGTGATATGACAATGTTATAAAAGTCATTGGCACATAGAATATATAAAGTATGAAGAGCTGTCTGCTTTGCCTCACCATGAGGTACTGCTGTGAGTTATTTACATAGTTATTAGGAAGTGACATTGAAATGGGATATTGTGTTTTGGGTTTTGGATGTAATTTCTTCCTTGAGTGAAAAATTGTCAATACCAAAATCACCCAGAAGTAACCTACAAAAGCATTCATCTTTCTTTTGCTGAGGTGACATTCAAGCTTGCTGATATGATATTTTATCTTTTCCAGGATGTTATATATCAGATACAAATTCTAATGTACAGTTACAGTTACTGCTTTTTCCTTACATCATTGCTGCTGTGTAGCAATACCCACTGATTCCTGCCCGCAGCTGGTGGGCTTGCTCCTCATACTATGCTTTATAGATTTCCTCACCTTGGTCTTCAAGAAAGGGCTTTCTCAAGATAGAATCCTATCCTATCCTATCCTATCCTATCCTATCCTATCCTATCCTATCCTATCCTATCCTATCCTATCCTATCCTATCCTATCCTATCCTATCCTATCCTATCCTATCCTATCCTATCCTATCCTATCCTATCCTATCCTATATCCTTCTATAAGCTGCATTAGAAACTTAACAGTGTTTTTTGCCTTGTCTTGGAGTTGTAGGGATGTATAAGACTTTGATGATTTTTTTCACACCTGTACAATCTATTATGTTATTTGTAATATTCCTCCCTCCATAGCAGACTTGCAGTTGCTCAGAAAACTTTCTTAACCAATCAGGTCTTAGCTGTAAAAAGAGAGATGCCTGAGGTTTTGTTCAGCATTTCTGTAGTATAACCACTGGGATGAGACACAATGAAAGGACAGCCATGCCAAGTCTGTCTTGCTTAATGCACCCATGGCATCAAGGAACATATTGTTAATGTTTGCCAGGCTCTGTCAAGCTGGATAGTCACTGTGCCATGAGAAGGAAGCTTGACTGGGGGAATCCTAACAGTCTGACAGGACCTCTTTCCACTCCATTTTATAGTCCTGTCTCCAGACAGAGAAAAATGGCATCAGAGGTGCCTGGTTTGAAACTCCGCTTTGGCCCTCTGTTCTTACATTTCTTGAACACCTTGACCCTCAAGCCTCTCTTTTACCTTGACAGTCAAATGCAATAATTTTCTTGGTTTCCCCACATTTAGCCCTCTGGTGCCTGTCCTAGGTAGGAAATTCAGTCAGGACAGTGGTCTAGGAAAGAATTGAGAGTGAACATTTAATCCCAGTATTTTGAGTGACTGCTTTTTTAGGCATAGGTTTTACTACTCAGTTTGATTTTTTCATTTGACTGGAGCTAATAAAAATTCTAATAATAAATAATAGCTAATAAAAACTCTGTCTTTTAACATCACAGTCATAACTATTTTCATGCAAAGTGATAATACAACACATGTGAACAAGTGCATATGCCACGTCTGGAACTCCAAAATTAATTACCTCAGATGTAGAGGCAGAGGACAATCACTCAAAACAAGGTATGATTCAGGGTTAAGATATGGGAAATGTGCTATTACAAAGTTTTTCCCAACCATTTCAGATTTATAAAATAAATATTGGCATCTGCAGACAAATGCCAGAGAGCATGTAGCAATTTGACAGAACTACAACCAATTCTACACTTGTTTTTGCCTACAGGTTATGAGGAAGTGATGAAAGTTATGCTCAGCCTTGAGTGGTTCACCCTATTTTGGTAGCTTACATTCAGAATGTATATACATACCTATACACATACCTACCATCCATAGTTTATTTCCTATGGAAAATGAATATATTTTAGTAATTGAAATTAGGTTGTTCAAGAGAATTAAATTAGGTTGTTCAAGAGAATTGATGCTTCTGGCAGACCATGATCCTCTTACCTGGTGGTATACTGAGGCTGGCTGGTGAATCTTTGACCATGGGAAGAAAAACCAGCTGAATCTGTTGCTATTCCTGGTGTTTTTAATGGGGAATTCTGCATGAAGTGGATGATATTCAGTACTGAAGAAAAGGTAAATGGCTTGTCTTTAGAATTGTTTTACATCACTTATTTTTTCCCCTCTGTACAAGCTGGGTGTTTTGCTTTAGGCAGCACCCTGGTGAGCATAGTCTTCTCAGAAAAGTGTCTTGCACCTGAACAAGCAGTACATAGCAGCTGGAGCTTTTTTCCAGTACAGAAAGTGTGGTCTGTTACCTTTATACTGTAAAATGCACCAGAATTTAATTTCAGCGTAGTTTTCATAATGACTAAATCCTGAGGAAAAGCTGAAGTTTGCCTGTTGTCTGCAGCTGTTTTGTACCGTTTCAATTAATCTTCAAAGCTCAATAATTGGTGTAGTTTCATTACAAAGTCGTGAAATGGAACTTTAAAGGATCTTTCTTGTTTGAAGATAAAGTCAGTCATAACTCTTCTGCAAGTTGAAGTTTTGGGTTGTTTTTATTGTTGGATTTTTTTCTGAGCACAAATGAACCCTTTCAAAGGAAAAGGTGCTCTTGATATACAAGGTCCTGGTTTTCTCATAATGTTTCTTAGTAGTTCTTATTTTCTTTTGTACCATGAGAAACATGAACCACAGGTAGAAGATACATTTTTATCAATTTTTTTTTGTAAATAAACACATTTCTGTGAATTAGGCAAGTCTGTCTTTTTGTTGCTCCTTTGTTTTTTCACTATATGTTTTTGTGCTTTTGTTCTTACTGTGGTAGAAAAGGTAGATTGTAATCCGTAAAGGAAAATAGTGAAGGACCTTTGGATGCTGACATGAAAAATCTTTTAATTTGCTAATAATTTATTTAAAATGTTGCAAAGAATGTTGCCTATGGAGTAGAAGTCACTGCAGCACCTGCTGGCTTTTATTGTATGTATCTTAAGATGGAGATGTCACAGTCTGTGGCCTCTCCTAAGGAATATGTAGGGAAAATCTGAACTTTAGATCAGTTAGTGTTTGGTAACATCTCAGAGTAGAAATATCTCACATTCCCTGACTGGGATTAGAGAAAGAGCTCTTGTTAAGATGAACATAGTTCTCAGACGTCTTAAAGGCTAGCAATGATATATTTTTTTATCAAGTACATAAATAAAAAACTTGAAACCTTTGATCTTGTGTAAACACTTTCTGTTAGGCTTTGAAGCTTTTACAGTAGTTAGTGTTTAAAACGCATAAATGAAAATACAGCTGACTGCTCTAATACTGAAGATCCTTAGGATCCAGGGGCCCTGAAGCATGACATTTCAGAGGATGCGCTTTCCAAAGATTGGAATTTTTCTTGCAAAGCACCTCTTGCTGCTGGAGAGGAGTTTTAACGCCAGGGTGAACCCATGTATTCATAACTTACCATGGAATCTTTGTTAACTACAGGTTTTTAAAGACTTCATAAGATTGTGATCAACACCTTGTATTGCATTTGGAAGAGAAGAGGAAACTAGAGTAACATACATGTTGTCATTCAGCTGAGCTCATGGTTTCAGTAGCTCCTTAAACCTCCACTTCCTTTATTCAACCGGTTTTGCTTTGTCTGTATGATATTGCACATAATCTAAAGGTTTTGTCTTTCTCCCTCCTCTGGGGACTGAGATAAGATTTGCAGCTGGTAATGTGTCTGGTGTGTTGTCATGTTCTGTCTTGAATTGGCTACTAGAAATGAGAGTGCATAATTGACTTTTCAGGAATCGTTGCTTTTTTAAAGAGTTTGTTTGCTTGTCAATAAGCATCATTGCTGCTTTATGTTATTTTTTCAACTGATCCAACTGATTTATGACACCTGAACTATCCAAACTAATCTGTAGTTTACATGGATCTTAATCTTTGTCCAGGACACACTGTCTACCCTTAAAAATTGTTTCAAAAATAAATCTCTGCTTTTAAGTCAACAGCAAACAATGATGTAAAAAAAGTTAATTGTTTGCTCTCTTCCCACGGGTGGCTGAGATGGATTGCAGTCACACATGCCATCTTATTGTTCTCCTCCTAAAAATGTTACCAAAGAAAATGGGGTTTAAATGATTGTTCACATGACAGTTGTGCCTGCAGAAGAGAGATTTAAGTGGGGAACTCTGGTCTTGATCTGGACCATGACTAAATTTTGTCTGGGTGACAAACCAGGATCCCAAAAATCTGAGGCCGTGCATAAGACCAGTTGCCTTTCTGCCTGGCATGTCCTAGGGGGGGTATTTGGAGCCTGCCAACCACAGCTGCAGGCATGGCACAGGAGCAATGCATGGTTTTCATTTCTAACTCTTGAGTGTTAACATTTTCAAGTCTTCTCTGCCTTTCTTCTTTGTGGAGAATGTAGGGCTTTTTCTTCCTGAAGACCAAGGGCAGCATGTTTGGCAAAATGATACCAGGAGCTGCATTTAGGCAGAACAAATAAAAGTGTTGTTCGTGTGGAGAACAGGTGTTGGTGCTGGGTCAGTAGCTAAGGTGAAGGTGGGATGTGGACCACACATTCTGGAGCCTGTTAGCTCCCTCTTCAAACTGTAGTCTTGCTGCCCCAATTGGCTTGTTCCATTCATCCCTTCCTTGACATGCATATCTCATTTGCTTGTGGTAAATGAGCAGGATTTGTATTCTTTAGAGGATGCTCTGGTAGTTCTGTGCATTCCTACTTCTTGGCTCACTCACCCAGGCTTACCTGTGCCTTTTTACATCCTGTCTTGCAGGTCACAGGCCATCCCCTGACATGCTGTTGTTGAGTTGTCTCTGAACTCCTCCTGTGGCCTCATCTGCAGTTTGGTTTATGTTTTGGCTTGATCCAAGGCATTTACCCAAATACCATATATCTCACACTTCCAAAGACTGATTCTGTCACAGTCTGAGGGCTGTAAACTCCCTTCTCCTTTAAAAGTGATGAATTTAGTTCCTATCCTTATAATCACTGTGACTTTGGTCTCTCCAAAGGCTTCCTCCTCAAGTATCAAAAAACTACCCTAAGAGCCTTTGGCTTACATTTTCAGCAAATGGCATTTTCAAGCCACTCCCAGATGTGTCATCCATCCAAATATTGAGCTGGTTAGTTTAAAGCCTCTTGAGAAACATGAAAGAATCCTTGTATTACTGAGTTATGAATAAAACTTCACTCATAAAGAATTCCTTCCCTGCTTTCTTAGGGTTAACAGTTGCATTTTAATTGTGGGTCTTAAGAAATCTTGTTTTGATATTTAAAACAAAAAAGGAAAGAGAAAGAAAAATCGCTTTGTGTGTTGGTGCCCCCTTGGTATCATTTTGAAGCTGTGTTGGTGCAGGACATAACCCAGCAGAGCATTAACTGAGTGGGAGGTTGGTGGCTTTTTATTCATTTATGTTTGCTGCCTTTTCACTCTCACTATATGTTCCCTTTTTAATTTTAAAGATCATTTTGCGTAGCATGCCAAGGTGTTGAAACAACTCCCTCGGCCTATTGCACCAGTAACTCCTGTGTAGTTCTAACCTATATTTATAGCTCTGATTTTCTGTATCCTGCCAATGTCTGACTGGGGTGTGCATCTGAGCCTTGCTGTCTCCATTCATTTCTGTCATCCTTTCAAGGATTGTGCAGCTCCTTTTCACTTCTAACCTTACTGAATCATCATGGAGAGCTGTATTCTATGTGAGTGCACAAGTGTGTGCATATGTATATATATATATACACACACACATACATGTATATAGAGAGTATATGTACTGTAAGTAATGAAAGTAATGAAGTGGTTACTGTTGGCCACAGTGTGCCTGCATTTTTCTTGAACTGGTGTGCTCATAATGCCCAGGGCTTTTAAATTACCCACTTTTCTTTGAGGATTATCAGCAGTCCCATTTTAGTTGAGTGTTCTGATTGAGCCTGAATGCATTTATTTGGCTGTTGTTAGCCTGGTCACAATGCTCCTGTCTGCTCCTGTCTTGAAATAACTTTCCCTTTACACCAAACTGTTAATTTTGTCTCTGTGCTTTTTTTTTTTTTTTTTTTTTTTGTACTGCAATCCAGGGAATGGTGCCTGAACCAGGAAAGCAGATTGATTTGGGAATGTTATTCCCAGTTCTAATGCAGATTTAAAGCGTCACCTTGGGCAAGTGACTGCTGGTCTGCTTTCTCTTACATTCACTTGAGGCAATGATATTCATTTATGCATCTCCTGGAGCTGCTTAGCTGTGGATGGACCCACAGGACCTGTGGTAGCTAGTTAGAGTGGGTATCATGGAGTACTTCTTAATCCCTTTCCATATATTTTTATTGTCCCCTTCCCAGACCAGATGTATTTGAAATTTATAGTTCTGAGAAACTGGATTCCTTTGCTCATACTGTATAGTGCCTTTTTTTTTTTTTTTTTTTTGAATTCAGCATCTAATTTAATAAAGGATTCAATCAGCTGGTATGTGCACTTAACAAAGTGACAGAAAGCAGAGGTTTCCAGGGGTGCCAGGCAGATGAGCTGGCTTTAGGAGAGCGAAAGAATGAGGCAGCTGTAAAATAAAAGATACCCCAGCAGTTAGCATACAACTACCATCATAGGCACAATGATGCCTTCTTTCTTCATATGCTAGAACGTGATAGTGTTACAGACTTCATTACTTCTGTACTTCAAACGAGGATTAATGCTTTATGACAGGTGACAGATTTGATGACATCTGTTTTCCTCAGATTAAAAAAAAAAAAAGAAAAAGAAAATGCACCTGCTTCTCCTTTCATTTGGGGCCTGCAAAGGGTTAAGGACTTTGAATGCAGACATATATGGTGCTGTATTGATATTATGTACTTTGTAATAGAAAACAGAACTTTCCAGGTCAAATATCAATAACATTCTATAAGCCTTTCTAGGAAAATATAATTAAAACCATTCAAAGCTGTTTCCCATAACTGAATTTACTGTGTTTTATTGATTTCAGTTCCACATCTACAATAGGATATTATTATTGACTTTTAGAGCGCTGCCTATTTTAAAAATAATAAAAAACCCCACCACAAATTCAGGTGGTGGTATTCTTTTTATTAGAAATTTTGCCCTTCTTTCTGCCTGAAGCAGAGACCCGTTGAGTTGTTTGAACAAGAAAATGGGGTAGGCCTTCAACTGGTTAAAATTGGTCATAGTCCCACTAGAAGCAGCTAAACAAGTGGGCCATCAACTGAGAATCTGTCCACATTCTGCATTTAAGCTATTTATTCCTTTGCACCCAAGGCTATCAGTTACAGTACTATCTCTGGCTTTATTGTCAACCTTTATTGACTTGTTTTCATTTTCTATACCATGAGTAGAATTTAGAATAGGAAGCCACTAAATTGCTTAAATATTTGAGACAGAATGAATTTGCTTCTCTAATTCTGTCACTCCCTGTCCTCAAAGCAAATATTGTCATATCATACACATTTAAATTGGGAGTATATTCCTTCAAGTATATTATTTTCAAAATAAATATATTTTTGTATATTTGTTAAGTTCTTAAAACCTATTTGTTAGCCCTGCCTCTTTATAAAAAGAAAAGCATAATGGTCTAAAAAGTTGAATGTTTATATAAAATAGCTGATACTTTACCATATTCAGCTAATCATGTTTATTTCGAAGACTTCTGCCATATATTTAGTATGTCTGTGTTTTTTACTTAAATCTGTCAGAGGAATAATTTTTTAGCTATAAATATTAAAAATATGGAACTGTTTCTGCAAATATTACAGAAGCCTAAGAAAAATCCTTTCTGAGAATAGTTTTATTGTTCTTGGTTGTGGGTAGCTTGGCACTTAGGTTAATCACACAATATCTGATCAATATTTAAGTTTTTTAAGAAGTTAGACAAATGCAGATGTCTAAAATAGATGTGTATGCACACCTACCCACATATATATCTATATAAAGAAGTGGGCGTGGAACCTTACAAAGAGTTTAAAGTACTTTATTTCCATAAAGTTCAATATGCTTCTGTAGCATTGGTCTAATTTTCCTGAAATCCAAAGTTCCCAGAAGTTTATAGGAATTGCATTCTAGAGGAGAGGGAAGAATTCAGACAGTTTCCTTTCTATTTGAATTGCGACTCAAATAGAGTACCTAGATTTAACATTAACTTCCTTTAAAAACATTCAGACGTGGATATTTATTGTTTGTGACAACCGGGAATGTTTTTAGTCCATTAATGGCTTTTTCTAATGCAGTTGGGACTTAGTTGTCATAATAAGGAGCACCCCTCATGTCCCAAGGCAGAGTTAGAAATATCTGATGGTCAGTGGTAAATGTGTTCTGCAGGAGATGAGGTAAAAGAAATTAAGTTTTAAAGTGTTAAGAGCTGAACAGGCATACTGTAAAAATTATTTTTTTTTCTCCTTCAGCAAGTACTTAGTTTCTTTATTATAACTTATTACATACATGTGTATTTGGGAGACAGAAAGACTTCTGTATGAACCATAATTATTCCTTTTGCTCTCAAAATTACTCTAATTCTGTGCCTGAGTTTTAAAATTACATTCAAAAGATAATATGAGCTATTGTCCTTGTTGCTGTTTGATATGAATACTCAACTAGGAATTCATTTTGGTGGATAGTATCTTAATTTACTTTCCTGGTCATTTTAAGTCACCTGCAAATTGCAGGCAAGTCTGAGCCATAATTTTTGTATTTAATTTTTTGAAAAAGATCTCAGTATTTCAGTTGGAAATGCAGAAACCTTTACACTTGAAGTATTTGTTTAATATTATAATAACTGTATGTTTAGTTGTCTATATTTTCTGCTCATGATGTTAGAAACTACATTAGTAAGAAGAGCCAGAATAAATAATTTAAAAATCTGTAGAGTTATTGCGTCCTTTTCATTAGTTAGTCCATGTCATTTATATTTTCTTCCTGTCTAGCTTAAAAATGGCTCAGCAGTTTGATTTTAGATTGTAACATGACTTTTTTTAAAAAAGATGGTGGTGGTAAAGTATTTGTCTAGAGGAATGTATAGGCTTTTGGTGGACAGTCCTGCTGTTCTCTTACCTTTAAACAAAACTGCTTATAAACACTTCAGAGCAGACTGGGCAATGGCTGTAGATTTTCAGTAACACAACTCCCTCTTTTTCAAATCTGATAGTGCTGTGCTGTCCTGTGCCATCTCAAGAAGGATTATTGTTTACAGACATTATGGTATAATTTAATGCTCTTCATTAAAAGTTCACAGTTTTAGCATACAGGTGGTATCAGGAAGATGAAACCAAACAGATGCATATTATTAAGAGACAACAGGAAAAACAATCTGATCCTGATCTGCATCACTTGTTTTCACTGTAACTTCCTTTTGTCCCCTCTTTTTCACACAGCTCATGAATACTTAGAAAAAGACATCATTAAATCAAATTTCTACACACATATATAAATTTGGCAGAGTCAATTACTTACCTAGGCCTGCCACTTTTATATTTTTAACTCTGATCATACTTGCCATGTGGGAAGCATCACTGCAGTATGTAGAGAAATTGTAATTGCAGTAACATATGCAGCAGAATATTTTTTCCAGCTTAAATTGATTATTCTCTTTATCTTTAGAATTATTGTGAAATGCTATGATTTTATTATCAGGCCTCTTGAGGTAGTTAGAATATTGTGTAATACTTTTATGAGTTCAGAAACCAGACTTTACTGTATAAGAGTGGTTAACGCATATGGATACACCCCCAAAGTTTCCAGTAACAATTACATTCCAAGAAAGGTGCTAAATATATTGCTACCAAGAATCTCCTGGTTTTTTCCTCCGTCAATCTTTGATGTCATTTGGGAGAGCCAAGAATTTTCACTTCACCTACTTAAAACTTCTAAACGTGAAATAAAAATGCGCTTTAGATTTTTATTCTATCCAGGAAGCCTGATCCTGTAGCTATCACCTGGCAAAAATTCCCACTGTATTAAAGGCGAGTCTTCCTTGTCAGAAGTGCAGGCATAGAGCTGCAGTTAGTCAGCCGTTTGTGGTGAAACTATTCCGAGTCCACATGAGGCTACTGATGTTGTTATTCTAGCTGAAAACTTCACTACAAAGGCACAAACCCTTGAAAATAAAATTTGCAAGATCACTTGTTTACATTGTATAATTCAGAGATGTAAACTGGTTGGTAGTGTAAGGATTTCTGTTTGTTTTAATTTAGAAATGTGTTAACCTTTTAAGGTTGGGGATTTTTTTGGGAAATAAGTTCTTAATGTCATTTTTTTATATGCCCAAAGCAAAAGCTGTAAATGGATTTAAAATCGTAACATACTTCTTTAGATCAGCATTATACTTACTACACAGTTTCTACCCACATTACTTTACAAAGTGAGAGTAGATGATAATTGGGGTAGTTTGCAGGCAATAACAACCTGCATTTTCTCACAGGAGCCTTACTAACAGTGTGACATACGGAAGGTAAAAGCAAATTGAATTAGAAAAACAGCAAACATTGTGTTTTATAACCCAAAATAAAATTCTTCAGCAGCAACTAGTCCTGTAATGTAATCCAATCTGTTTTAATACTGAGATTTTTCCAAGAAAGCAGGAAACAGTAAAGGGTAAGGCTTTCAAACCTCTGCTGTTTCGTTTACAGATCCCTTGTGTTAATTTAATGCTTCTAGGGAACTGGGGCTCTTTCTTTTTTCTCAGAATCCCTTCTCTAGGAAATACTGAGTGGTGTAGTGCTGAGAAACAGTCATGGTTTACAACAGATAAGCCAAAGGACCTGGCTTCAAATTCCACACTTCTCTGAGAAAACAAAATACTCCAATGCATGCGTCTCTCTAAAACGGACGATTTCTTGCTAACAGGCTACAGAAAATTTACCTTAGAAGGACCTTAGCAGACAACTTCCTGGGCCTTGACATTCTCCCCCTTCTTCTATCCCTTCAGTGTATGCACCAGCATCTAGCAGTTCTGTGCAGTCAGGCTTTTTAAGCATAAAAGATAAATATTTACAGCTATTACTTTTGGAGCATTACCCTGAAAGTTTTACGGGCACAAAATCCACAGTCCTGCTGGTGTGACTCTGCCAACTGCAACCCCAGCAGATGAAACACTGGCCCCTTCCCACACCCTACCAGTGCATTTTCCCCATGTTTAAAACACCCCTCTCTTTCCCCAAACCAGAGATACCCACCTGGATAACCAGATTTTGCAGCTAAAACTCATTTTGTCTGGAAAAAACAGAGTGGGTTGCTTGAAAACACCCAGCCTGGCTGATGTCAGCCGTGTGCGTTAGCAGCCCAGCTGCTGCAGCTTTCGAAGATGCCTGGGCAATGCGTGTTTTGGCCTCTTGCCGTTTTTTTTCCTTATTTTGCTGGTTCAAAAGAAGGGCTCTCAGTGTGACTTCTGAAATTACAACAGCCCTGGCTTCTGGGGTTTTATGGTCAGTGAGAGTTTGGGCTGTAAGTTAGGGGGTTTGAGTGAGGCTGTGAGATGCCCCATGGAGGATGTCAGTAAGTCTTGGGGAGAAGCAGCTGCCACGAGCAAGCAGGAGGAGACATCTGGAAAGGGACCATCACTAGGGACATGTCTGTGGGACCACTCCTGCTCCTTGAAAGGGCGGGAGGAACAAGATGTGGGGAGATGGAATAAGGGAGGTACAGCAGGAAGGATCAGCTGCCTGACCCCAGCTGCCTGTGCTGCCTGTCCTCCAGCAGACTGAGGGTGATGGAAAACATGGGAAATTGAGGCTAGGAAGAGGTAGAAGTTAATGTCCTTCTCCCACCACTCCTCACCAATATCTGAATCAGTAATTAGAATTTTGTGTTAATTGGCAGTAAAGTGAATTATGTAAAATTCCTAGAGTTTGGACTGTTTTGCTTGCAAGAAGAAGAGAAAAGCAAAAAGTAACAGCATGCTTTATAACCAGCAGGCTCTTCTGTCTTTTTGCCTGTAGTTTGCATTGTATGGCATGAGATTCTGAGGAAATTTGGTCTTGTGGTACAGAACACTCTGACAGACTAATACTTGCCCTATGGTCATTGATTTTGTCCTTACTATGTAAAGGCAGGGAGAATATTCAATATCCTCTCCCAGGCCTGGGGTAGGCCCAAAGGATCTCAGATTCACGTGGTGGGAGCAGACATTTGGCTGAAGGGAAGAACATTGCCCTTTATCATAGGTTCTTGGTCCCAGTCCAACTGCTGGTGCCATACAGCTTAGGAAAGAAAGTTTAGCAAGCAATTGTAGGTGTGCCATCAAGAATCCTGTTGCAAGCCAGGGCAGGTGCAGCTCCTCTGAAGTCATGTTCATAGTTTAGGCTTATGGCTGTGAAATTAATTGGTAGTTCATGAGATTAGCACCAGAGTGGGATGCTGTGGCACTCGAGAGATTTCCCAAGATCAAGGAAATATTTTGAGGATCTTCTTCAGGTTTCTCCTGTATAAACAGAGGGAGAGAAGTCTCAGTGCTGCAGTAGATAAAACACTACCCTGATTTTCTTCCTAAGCCTTTCCTGAGTTTTGATGTAGGAGGGAGAGCTCTATATCCATTTCATCAGCAGGTTCAGTTTACGCTTGCAATGTTCATTATGTGAGCTAATATGGACGAGCATCAGAAGAGAACAAAACCCCAAGGAAATTTCAGTCTTAGAGGATATACCATACTGTACTGATGCAATTTGTATCAGTTTTAGAGCTTAAGTTTTCTTATGGCAAAAGAACTTGAATCCTGCAAAGAATTCTTGCTAATGTGAAAATATCACTCCTACCAATCATGGAAACAAACTTTGAAAAACAAATTAGCTAGTCAAAAATTTGTAAAATAAACTTCCTCCTCTGCCTCTGCTATTTCCAGATTTTTATTTTGTTTTGTCATTTTGTAGTGTAAACCCCTCGGGGTTGGCAGTGTTTTACAAAGTATTACTGATTTCCACTAAGCCATGTGTTGACTCTTTGAGAAAGCATATTGTGTGTCTATTTTTTTGTGTGTGTGAACAGACTTTGAGAAAATACAAACATAAAAATCATAGAATCATAGAATAATCATTGGGTTGGAAGGGACCTTAAAGCAGATCATCTCATTCCAACCCCTCTGCCATGGGAGCTTGTTGCAATAAAGCAGATGAGACTCAGTTTCTTTATGCAGAAAAAGCCCATTCTTTATTCATAAAGCTCATATTTACACAGTTTTCAAATATGTCATGTTTGACTCCGATTGGTTAGTAGCTTTCTTGCCACTCAATCCATTGGTTAGAAGTAGCTTGTGTGTGTACGTGCTAAGACTCTTTCCACAGCTGTTTACATTTTTTTCTTTGTGGATCCTCATGGGACATACTTTTGTTATTACAGGTGGAACCTATTTTTCTCTACAAGAATAGATTGTTATGCAAACTGATTCTTATTTCTCTGATTTTTTCACATGAGAACTTAAAAGCTAGCTGCTAGTTTAGCTAGAGTAGCAGGGCCTAAACCATATTTTATTTGGCCTTTCTTGTATAATGTCTCTACCTGTGTGCAACAGGCGCTCATGGAATACTGCTCACTAGACCAGGTTTTTCAGAGCCCCATACAATCTGGCCTTGAACACTTCCAGGGATAGGGCATCCACAACTTCTCTGGTTAACTGGTTCCAACGCCTCACTACCCTCTGAGTAAAGAATTTCTTCCTAACAAATAAATGTTAGGAAGAGTGTTTCCATGTAAACATATTCTTAAATCTAAATCTGCCTTCTTTCAGTGTAAAGCCATTCCCCCTTGTTCTGTTACTACGTGCCCTAGTCAAAAGTCCCTCTCCAGCTCTCTTGTAGCCAGCCCCCTTTAGATACTGGAAGGTGCTATAAGGTCTCCACCAAGCCTTCTCTTGTGCAGACTTAACAGTACCAACTCTCTCCCCCTGTCTTCATACAGTTCCAGCCCTGTGATGATCTTCATGACCTTTCTGTGGACTCATTCCAGGAGGTCTAAGGATGGTTGTATGAAGGCAAGGTCCATTTGCCTCAGCAACTTGTTTCCAATTAGGATCGTAGCCCAGTGGCTGAAGGAAAGCTGCAAGAAGACCTGTCCATAGCAGTAGGTATCTGCAATGCTTTTCCTGGAGGCTGGAACTTGGAAGCTTCATGACCTGCAGTTTGTATCTTGGTGTTTTATGGCCTTTCATGATTTTTTCTCTCCCTTAATTTGAGAACATGCTTGTTGGAATCTGTTGCCTAGAGATTGTGATAGATTTAACTTTTGACCTGTTTTCCCCACTGAGTTTCATTTGATGCACTTCTGTTCCCCACACACAGTTGATTTAAAGGAGAGAGATCATTATACTCTCACCAAGGTTGCAGCCTATGACGGCCACATAATAAAAACATCAGCGTTCAAAGGCAGAGTCCAGTTGTACAAAGAGCTATATGCAGGAAGACCCTTTGTCTTTAGTCTTCATCTCCTTTTCGTTCATCAGGGTTTTTCCTAGGCTCAGAAGACTTAAATGAGCTTTTGTTGCTTTTTGGATTGGATGTGTAAAGTCAGGAATGCTTCTGATGCAGAATAATGGCATATGCCTACCTGAAGGTGTCAGTTTGGTGTTATTTACATAAAGCCTTGCACAAAGACCTGAAGCATTTCCTTTGGCCTGTGTGCAATGCATGACAAACCAGCTTCATATGCAAAAAGGCAATGTCTGTCTGTCTCCCTAGTCCCCAGCAGTGTTACTCTGAGTGGCTACTTTCTGGCTGGCACAACTGTAAGCATTGTTTGTTTCTTTTCTGCATGGGATTAATCTGCACCATTCATGTAACCATTTAGCAATAACCTGAAATAATGTGTGCCGTGATGTGCACGTTGCGTAACATGGGCAGTCTTCCAGATCTATCGAAAGAGCTGCTTCATCTCTGCACTGGATGTTTTGGCAGAAGGAAGATAATAAAACTCTGCTCTCTGCATAGTAGATAGGTAGAATCTGTCCTGCATCATATTAAGTAGGCCTTATTAATTCATAGCTGCTGGGCTTTTTAAAATGAAGATGAAAGCTTGTAGGTGTTCAATTCATAGGAGGTAGAATGGGTTTGCGTGTTGCCTTATAGACTGTAGAAATATAATAAGCAAGAGAATTATGAAAGGCCTTTGATTGCAAAATATGGATTAAAGCAAGTCAACCTTTATGCAAATGTGGTAATCCTTGTTTTTCACAAAAATGTCTTCAGACACGCAGCAAGGTTTTCTGCTTACACTGAAATCCTTGGGGTTTATCCCATTTCTTTTGTTACGTTGGTGGGAGGTACTGAAGTTGTATAAAACAAGCATTCAAAGAGACGTCTTAAAATATAGAGTATGCAAAGATATGAAAAGATATTAAAGATGAAGTTAGTGTACATTTCATGTTTACTTAGATCTTAAGAGTGTGACTGAGTTGGACCTTTGAACTTGAAGACTGGCAATTGTTAATATGAGAGTTTTGTGACTGATCATGTGAGGAGTGGTTATAGTCGCATTGTCTTCCATTTACATAAAATTCATTTACAGGCCAGAGCTTTGATATTTCAGGTTGAGAAAGGAAGGTTGACTTCTGTCGTGATTGAATGATGTGTGATTTAACTTGTAAAAGCACTGCTCAGTCTGTTGCTAGAAGCCAGCACAGTAGGAATAAACCAGCAGAGCCAAAATCATCCTGCATGATCGATTTGCTGGTCGCAGTAACATGAGAAATGTAATATGAGAACCAGCTGTGGTGTTCTCAACAGTCACCATCTCCAGGTGTGGAGACCTTGATATATATTGGGAAGGGGAAAAGAAGATGATCACTTTACTTTTACAGCTAGCAAATTAAGCAGCAGAATTAATGGCTTCCCTAAAGTTTATGTCAGGTTCAGGAACTGAACTGTTAACTCCCAGTCCACTGTCCTAACCACAGATGGTTTTTCCTATCATCAATTTTACCAAAATACATAACTCTAGAATACATGATTTTTAGGCTGTTGCAATAATGCCTCATTTTTATAGTTATCATTGTTCCTAATGAATTTGTTGCAACTTATTTTAATGGGTTTTCAGTGTGCTGGCTAGAATTCCAGGATACTTATTGTTTGTACTTCATAAAAACACCATGCTGTCTTTCAACAGAAAGGTTTTTCTTTTAACAATCCTTTTAAGTACATTTCATGAAATAACAAAGACAGCCATTTAAACACAGCATTGAATAGCTTCTGCCAAGTTTCAGTGAACAGTTTTTATTTAAATTAGGAATGGAAAAGATTTTCTGATCCTAGCATTTGTTCTCTTACTATTCCAGGCAACCTCCTCCTGCTATGCCATTTGCAAAGTGATCAAAATCCTGTTCAGTTCTTTGTCTTCACTGCTGTCATTAAAATTACATTCCAAATCCTCTGTGCAGTCAGGCTAGAAGCTTTCGTCTAACTTCGGACTGAATTTCATTATGGCCTGTTTATATCCACTTGTTCTTAAGTTAACATTGTTGTTTTGCTTAAATAGCTCTTTTTCTGCCTCTGCAAAATATTTATGGAAAGAAACCTTGTAGCTCTCTTAGAAGTCTACCTCTTCCAAGTTTAACCAAGGGTCCTCTTCTTGTCAAGGCAAAGCTTATCTGTTCTTTTGACCATGCGTAAACTTGCTCTGCACCAGTTTGAGACCAGTTTCCTTTAATATGGGTAATGAAAACCTTTGCTCAGTGCTCGAGATGAGCTCTTGACTTGCACAGCCATAGCCCTGCAGTGACCTTTGTCTAGCACTTCTGATACACTTCAGCAGTCTTTCTCTTTTATGATTATATCACGGTGATATAATGGTATATAAAATATATATGATTTATCTGTGCAATTTTATGAGTTATGAGTTCCAGTTTATAGCATAAATTTGGCTTCCAGTCCTTCTTCTTTGTGGTCTTGCTCTTTCAGTTGTAGTTATGTATCAGTGCTTCAAGACCTCAGACAGTTCTTCCAATCTGATACCTTCTCAGGCCAGGTGAATATTTAATAAACTATTTTCTTTTAGTTTATCAAACTTGCCCCTTTGAAGCCCTGAACTTTTATTACAAGCATTTTGATTATCTATTTAATGTAAACAAAACCAAATAATGGTCTCACAACTCATTATTTTCTTAATCCAGTTGCTTTACAGAAAACTTTGCTACTCCCAAAATCAATCCTAAGATTACCCAACATCTTCCTTGTTTAACTGTTTTTAGTAAAGAATATAGGATCTCACATCCAGAAATAGATGGGCCCTTGCTGCTACTAGATCCATTTGTTTTGCAATTTCTAACTCATAATTTAAAGTCTTGTCTTCTACTCTGAATTGTGTCTTTTGAGTCAGGTAAAATTTTCTTTGGGAGAAGAGAGGAGGAGATCTCCTTCAAAGGAACTGAGAATCTACCGCACAGTGTCTTTCTCCTAAAAGGATTTTGTATTATTAATGTTACTCCTTCTCATCCCATTGCCATTATTCATGCTCAGTTCTTGTCCACCATTTTTACTTCTTTTTTTCACCTTTGCCAAACACGGTTGTGCTCCAATCCTGATTGCATTTTCTGTTATTCCTGCAATATATTGCTTCACATTTAGCATCAGCAATTCAAATTCCATTTTTTCTTCTCTGGTGTATGACCTAAGTATTAGTACACAATCATTTCACTTGTTTCTCACTAACCACATCCATTTCCCATACCGGATTAAGCGTAATCCTGTGTTTCCTCTCAATTACTGCACTCTATAGTATTGAATCTGTTTTCTTCTTTTGTTTTTCCACTCACTGACGTTCCTTTGCCCACTGCCATATCTTTTAAGTGCAGTATTGTTCAAAAACTCCAAATTCCATATCCATTTGATATGCCAGTCTTATCTGTTGATCCAGTTAGATCCCAGGTATTCAGCTGTTAAGGACAGCCTCTCATCATGTACCTTCATGTACCTCATTTGTATCTTCTTTAGGTACAAATCTGACTCCTTTGTCCTCCCCTCTTTTCGGTGGAGTCAGTGGAGCATCCTGCTTGCTCATGTTCTCTTTTTTTCCCCCTTACCATTTTCCTCACATTCCCTTTCCGTCCACTGCTCATTCTTTGCCTACATGATCACCTTTATTTGGGAGATTTTTCATACAATCATGGAATCATTTAGGTTAGATAAGACCCTTGAGACCCAAGTTCAACCGTTAACCCAGTACCATCATGTTCACCACTAAACCATGTTCTTTTGCACCATGTCTACATGTTTTTGAGTACTTCCTGGGATGCTGCTTCCACCATTTCCCTGGGTAGCCTGTTCTGGTACTTGCCCTCTCTTTCAGCGGAGAAATTTTTCCTGATATCCAATCCAAACCTCCTCTGGTGCAACGTGAGGCTGTTTCATCTCATTCTTGTTACTTGGGAGAAGAGACTGGCCCACACCTGTCTACAACCTCTTTTCAGGCAGTTGTAGAGAGTGATAAGTTCCCCTCTTAAGCCTCTTTTGCTGTGGGCTAAACAACCCCAGTTCCCTTAGCTGCTCCTCATAAGACTTGTGACCTTTAACCTTCATCGTCCTTCTCTGGATGCTCCAGCACCTCAGTGTCTGTCCTATAGTGAGGGGCTCAGAACTGGACACAATATTTGAGGTGTGGCCTCACAAGTGCTGAGTATAGAGGGACAATCACTGCTCTGGTCCTGCTGGCCACACTGTTGCTGACACAGGCCATTGGCCCTTTTGGCCACCAGGGCACACGCTGGCACATGTTCAGCTGCTGTTGACCAGCACCTCCAGGTCCTTTCCTTATTCTGCTTCTGAGCAGCTTCCCAGTGACTCTTCCCCCAGCCTGTAGCACTGGATGGGGTTGTTGTGACCCAAGTGCAGCCTTGGCCTATTGATCCAGCCTGACCAGATCCCTCTGCAGAGCCTTCCTACCGTCCAGCAGATCAATACTCCTGCCCAACTTGGTGTTTGCAAACTTACCAAGGATGCACTATCTAGATTAATTTCTAGGTGGGCTTTGGCACATCCAATTTTCTCCCTGCATAGCCTCATGGCATCCTTGTAATCCTCCTTAGCTGCTTACCTCTTCTTCCAAAGGTCATAAACTCTCCTTTTTTTTTTTCCTGAGTTCTAGCCAAAACTCTATTCAGGCAGGCCAGTCTTCTTCCCTGCCAGCCAGTTGCTGAATTGCTCAACAGAAAGGTTTAACACTGGGAGTTGCACACAGCATAGTACAAGTTGATAAATTTAATATTGCTTGCTATAGTATTAAAGGAATGTCTGACTACAATTCATACCAAAATCCCCCAGCATAGGAGGACTGGGAAGCATTTTAATATTTGACTGCATGTATTGACAAGCCGCAATTTCTAAGAATATTTTCCTGAAAAATGAAGATACTTCTGTAAATTGACTTTTACTGGCTGAAGCTTTCAAGAACTCCAAGTAATAGATGAGGGCAGCATATTTCTTTAATATGATTAATTCTAATACGATAAATTCTCATTTGGGCATTTGAGCCCGAAGTTGAAGGAAATGTTCAGAATTATTTCTTAACATTCATGCAAATATTTTACAGTAAGTGGGAAATTATTAAAGGCTGTTTGTTGATGGAGTCACAGTCAGAGCTTTAAATTTTTATTCTTTCTCAAGACTGAGGATTTCTTTTTCAACAGAACAGGGAAGTTTAAAGCTTTTGAGTAATTAGTGGGTGATCCTCCCTCCCCAGCAAAACTCACATTAAAACCATATTAAAATATATTGATGAACTACTTCAGTCTAATATTTGAATAAGAGACTAAAATCTCTGTTACAATTGCAGGTGTTTCCTGCAGCTGAGTATGAAATTAAGTAAATTTTTATGAAGTTACAGTTGCTATTTGTTGAGCTTTTGCTGTTCTTAGTTTTGTTTTTTTTTTTTTTTTTTTTTTTTTTTTTTTTTTTTTAGTTTCTCTTAGTGTTTTCCAGGAATTCTGGAACTAAGAAATGTTCTACTTAGAATTTCAAAACATAGATCCATCAATTCACTGAGTTTATTTTTAAGCATGGAAAGCAGTGAAACAGAGACTTCTAATTTTTTACTCTATGTGATATCTTTTAAACTGTTTAATATGGTTTAATTGTACTTCATGGAATTACCACAAACAGTAATTGCAGATATGTTCCTACTACATTAAACAAACAAAACAAAAAAGGAAGGGATAAGTAAATAATTAAAATAGATTTTTTAAAGATACAGAAATTATGTAATAGCTTGTTGTCATTCGCTGTTCTTCTGTTAAACATACTGGCGTTTTATTCTCACTAGCGTCTACGAAAGTTCCTTCTTTCCCATCATTTTTCTAATTACTTTCTGCATTAAACATGCCAATCTTTCTCTCATTTTATACTTTCACTTTTCCAGATGTTTCCTTAGAAGTATTCTATCTTTAGTCCTTTTCTGCATTTTTCATATTCCCTCCACCCTTGTTCTTTTTTTCTCATGGCCTAAGTCCAGTGGCACTCAGTATTCAGAGGAAACCATGGCAGTGTTTTCCTTAAGCTTGCACTTCCCTATCCTGTTCTCAGTGAGGAAGTCAATCCCTCCATCAGTCACTGGAGGCTGCAAGTAGATATTTATTACTATTGCCTACTATTTTTATAAATTATTTTAAATTTAAAAAAAAGAGAGAGAGAGAGAAGAGGGAAAGAAACACTAGACTAGTAAGTGTTGAACACAAGAAGATATCACATCAGCAGAATTGTTTTTAGGAACTGAATTTCACTTGCTCTGTTATCTCAGAATATGTCTCTCAGCTGCCAAACCTATCTTAATACCCAGTGTAGCTCTCCTTCTCTTTTCAAGATCACAATAGTAACTCCTAGGAAAAGCTGAAATAAGTAGCCAATGAATTAAATGCAGTTTAAGGTAAATAGTCTAGTTCCCACATGATGTAAAATTATACAGCTCCGCTAATCCTTCTTGGGATTACAATACTTTCTGTCATCTGAGAGAACTGAATAATGTCTTTGGTGGAAGACTCTGAGCTCGGCTTGAGTGGTCAATCAAGAGTACAAGTGCACTCCCAGTAGTCAGCCAGTGTACAGCAACAAGTACTTCATTTATTATAATCCAGGTTTATTTTATGAGTAAGAATTATTGATGTGCGCAAAGAGGGTCTTTTCAAAACAGTATCTAAGGGAAAAGCAGGTCCAAACCAGACAACAGCTGCTGAAATAGGCTCTTCCAAGCTCCCTAGAAGACTGATTGTTTCCCTCTGCATCAGACCTGGCTCTTGGCAGCTTATCCAGCATGCACAGGCCACTGCATTCAGCCTGTATCTTGCCCTCCTGAAACAGCCTTCAAAAAGCTAAGGACTTGCTGCTTCCCTAAGCAATACCTTCCTACTCCTTTTCCTGGCATGTGTCCTGGGACACATTTCACACTTCGTCCATTTGAGGCCCAATACCATAGGATATACTAGATGTGTGCATTTAGCCAAGCAAATTGTAAGTAAGCAGTACATAATGCCTGCATTTCTGCAGAATACCTTCAGAACCAGGATCCACACACAGCATCTACAACCCATTTGATGGTTTAATGCTTGTTCCTTTAGACTGATGGGCCAGAAAATTGATCTTTCTGCTGCCTTGCTTTTCTGTTTCCTCGCTGGGATTTTACTGGGTCAAAGCTGTTCCTTTTCTGCAGGAAAATGGATTCTAATGATACAGACAACATCCTTTTCAATAGCTGGTGTTTACTTTATGTCAACCACAGTAAATTAAATTATAGTCTCAATGCTGAGAAAGCTACATTGCTGGCAATATGCATGGCTTTGCTTGTCATGGTGGCACTTGTATGTGGAGACTGGCTTGGGTCTGCCCTATAGTAATCACAGGTGACAGGAGTAACATCTATTTCCTCATTCATTGTAACAGATAACTTGAGTGAAGCCCTGTATTTGCAAGGCATTTTTGATTACAAACCTGCAATTTTCTCCCTGTTGAGGAACAACTGAGTTGGACTTTTACTGCAGACTTACATATGAGATATCAGTTGTGATTTTGCTTTTCTCTTCAGGTTTCCTGTGAGAACTAAACTTCTAATATTTGACTTCAGTTATTTAAACCTTAAGAGTTTTCTCACATATCATGATTATGTTGGGCAGAAGTCTCTGGCTGGCTTAAATGTGTAAAAATAGCAAGAAAACCCCCACCAAAACCCAAAATCCCTCTACAGAAATTCTCTGCTTGTGCTGCTGAAGTCAGGCAGGTGTGGTAAATGCCTGTGCTGTCTTGGAAAGCCATTTTTCATCTGAATGATTTATTGATAGATCATTGAAGTTATGAAAGAAGCGTATATGCCCTGATTATGACATGTGTTTTAAATGTCATGCAATCTGCACAACATCTTTCTTGAAAGGAGGGGCATGCTGAATCCTTGAAGCTGTACCCCTTCAAAAATGCCTCATGCAGGACTCGGCACTGGCTGTGGACTCACACATGCATCAGGAAAATTGCCACCCTTATGATGTCTCTGCCTTTGCAGGCACATTCTAGGCTGTCTCATGCTTGTCATCCTCTTCTCCCTCTGAAGCCTCCTTTTTCTTGGAAAAAAACACAGCTGTTTCTCCTGTTCAGCTATGCTGACCACAGAGGTGGGTAAGCTAAACATCCAAAATGTAATAACCCAGAGATGACTGATAATTTTTCATACTACCTATCCTCTAAATGGCTACCAGCGCCCCAGAATATGCCAACAAGTTCATCTACCAGTCACTTCAGCTAGTGGGCCTGTAGGGAAGAGGGACCTCTTTCCTCACATGAGAGGCTGATTTAAAGGTGTATAGTGAAGTTCATGTTGCATCCAAAAACAGCAATGAGAAACTGCCTTCCTCCTCCTTAGTCTTTGCCTTGTATGTAGTGCAAATTCATACATTTAGCAGAATGGTAAATCTGACTTTAGGACTGTGGTGGTTTCTACTGGATGGTGAGATCCTGATCAGCAGGGTCTCCTGCCTCTTGGTGACACGGTGTACCCCCAAGCTCACCCAGGTACCCAGAATGGAGCTTAGAACATACAGGTGTTACATCCTTGGCCTAGAGAGCAAGATAATGATGTCGTGTATATGCATATGTTTCAGTGCCCCCCTTAGAGAACTCTCCTCATTTCCTCCCAGTCATCACATTCTTTGTGCTTTCCCTCATTAAAACCTCAAGTGCTCTTGCTTCCATTCTCTGGTTTCCAAACCCTCAGACCCTTCTATTAGACCTGAGTGTGGCTAAGGCCCCTGTCCTCACCTGTTATCCTTTCTGGCCACTCCCAAAAGCATTGGTTTCACTTTCCAGCGTACACGTATGCAGGCTGGGGGATCTTTTTGCTGTTCCTTTCTATTGCTTTCTGGAATGGCCTAACTGTTCTGCTAATCAGTGTGTTCTTAGGAACAGCTTAGGGCTGTTCCCAGACTTCAGGAGGAAACTAACACCTGGATTATTTCAGTGCTTGAAGCAGTATGCAAAAGAAAATTCTGTTTCTTGTCCTCTGAATGAGGAATAGGCACTCTTCTCCAAAAAAGCTTCCCAGAGCTTCCTTTTCACAATAAAAAATGAGCTTTCCTGTTTTTCGCTTAGATGGAAGGCAGGCCTGGATGGTTGAGGAAAAATGTGGTCACAATCCTACATAATCCTTTCCAGCTCTTTTGAAGGAAGATCTTTGTCTACTTTTTTTCTCTCTCCTGCTGTTGCTGTGCCTACCACTCAGTGTCTCACCTGGACTCAACTTTGCTTTGCAGCTTTTCCTTCTGAATCTTCCTCTTCTCACATACCAGGTGCCTACCCTCTCATCCAAGCAGCTTTTCACACCATATAATGTTTTGCTGTTCTCCTTTCCCAGTGATGCAGCTCAGTGGCTTGCCAAGCCAGGACACACCTCTGTCTGTTGGGGAATGTGGAATATACTGGGGTGGGGTTGGGGTAGTTTGTGCCTTGTGTGCTTCAGAGAGCAAAGCAAAGGGAGAACCTGGGAAGAAGTGGCTAGGGCAGGGCTGGGGGAGTTAGTCTTCAGCTGTTTGGGGAAGATGAAGGAGGAGGGCAAACACAGCAAAGAGCACTGTGGGAATAGTACCACTCAGCACCAGTCTTCAGCTGTGGGGGCTGCCAGCCTAGCTTCCTCTAGCTGTGGTCAGATCTGGATGCCTGCTCCCGCTACCCCTGCCCAGTCAGTGCTAGCTGCCCTTACCATGGTTTTCCTTGCAAGAGCAACCTCTTCCTCGTGGGGCAGTCTGCAGTTCCCCATCTCTCCCTTCCTTGTTTCTCCTGGAGTCAGCAGTTCTCCATCTGGCTGGGGAAGGCAAGAGGGGAATAAGGAATGTATCCCAGGACTGCATAGAGGAAAAGATGTTGAAGAACTGCTGCTGTAGCTCTCATTATTGAGAGTGGTGGGACGGTGAGCTGCTTGTGACTTGGTGGCATGTGTGTCTGGGACCTCTGCCAGAACATCCGTTTGGAGTGAGCTCTGCGTGGTGGAGTGATACAAATAGCAGAGGAGCTCACAGAAACCAGGCACTGCCAGCTGTATTTGCTGCTTTGCTTTTTATTTTTATTATACAGCATGTTAGGATTTTAAAGTGGCTTGAAGTAATTTTTTTCTGTAGTAAATCAGAGCTTCCTAAATCCAGTATTAGTGAAAAAAATCCTTGAAACTTAGGTGCAGTTTATGAGGCTTGAGAGACTAGAGCAGGCAGCTTAAATGTTCAGAGCATCTCCCCATTCCTGAGATTCATTTGCTCATTTCAGTAGAATCTGTTTATCAAGGCCAAAATACTGAATCTCTCTTTTTATCTGAACTGCAGTTTGCTTTTGCCAAAACATAAGGAAAACTGGAGGCCTCTTGTAGCCCTTTGTTGTTTACAGAAGATGAGGAGGGCTGATCAGTCCTTTCTTTAGAAATTTACTGGTATTTGATAAGTAACATGAGCTGCATTTTTTAATTTTTGTGCTAAATGTTAAAATAATCTTGGGCCTACTTTTTTGTGTGTGTATGGAGAGAAAACAAGCAAGGGAGGAACTGTTTCCTTCCATATTTCTTTTATTCAATATAATAATAGAAAAGAGTTCTCCAAGTATTCAAGATAATAATAAAAAATAATTCTGAGTGTCATTAAGTTGTATTTGTTCACCAGCCTGCTAGGAAGTGATGTTTTCTGAGCAACATAAAAACACACAGCGCTCAGGTATTTCTGTCAGAGTTATGAGAAAGGTAACTTGCACACTGAAAACATCCGGCTCTTCAAACTACACTGCAGCCAGGGTGGGAGTCCCTTGCAACACTACTTACTCTAAAATTTTTTATCTCTGAATTACAATTTTATTTTCCCTCCAAAATATCTAAATTAAAATGAGGACAAGTTGCCAAGCTATTTTATTAATAAGCAATGGTGAAACTGGTTAGATCTCTCCTGTCCTTCTACAGTCCTCTTGACCTTAAAGCACAGTGGAGGTTAGAGTATCTTATGTTTGTGCCTGGTGCCCATCTTTCTGCTAAGATGTTCCTATGAAGAAAACAACTTGTATTTCCATTATGTCGTGTTGTGCATGTTGTACATGTCCAGCCTGTTCTACGTCTCGTATGACTGTGGTGCACATCAGAGGATATCTCAGGATGATGTGCATTGTAAAGCACATATACGTGTGTTTGAGAGTGACCTCAGCTTCCTGGTAGCAAAGCTTTTGGGCTCTATCTAGACATGTCTAGGAACCTTACTGTCTTTTTCTAATGTCCATGTTTAGGAGTTTGAAATGAATATAATTTCCTAAGAGCTTTATGACAGTAGTCCAAACTGATTGTGGATTGGTATCTGTGGCATAGAAACTCTCTAAGTAAATAAGATGTAACTTTAAGGGTTAATGGGTATATCTTTATTTGTAGGGATGACCAGTGAAAAGGCAGCCAGAGATATGGCTGCATTTATGTTAGTCTGGGTGGTTTGGCTGATTTTGTTGCTCTAAACTTTGTCCATCTGCTGAACAGAATTCAAGGGGCTTCCTTGTACAGTACTCTGATCCTTGTTCAATATTCTTAATCACAAGCCTAGCTTCAAGCATATGGATAGTTCCATTTATCACAGGTGTTGACAAAGCTGTTTCCAAGAGTCCATTTGCTGTCTTCCCTAAATATAGCCAGTTGTATTTTCTCCTAGCATAAGATGTTCATCCTGTATTATTTTCCTCTTCCTGCTTTTTCACCCTGAAAACACTTTATGCTCCTTCAGACATAAAGGATTTCTTAACAGAGTGGGTGAGTTATGGAAAAAGAAATGTTTGTCAAAATGGCCAAGAGAACAAGAAGATCATGAAAGTTTCAAAAAACAGTGAGAGGCAAGTGATTGCTCAGATTGGCAAAATTATATCTCTAATGAAAAGGATTTCATTTTCACATGCGTAGTCACATCACAGAATGGTTGAGGGTGGCAATGACCCTTGGGCATAATCTAATGTCTCCTTCCTGAGGTCACAGTCAGACAGAACATGTTGCTCAGTACAGTAAACCATCAGATTCTGAGCATCTCCAAGGGTGGAGACTCCACAAGTTCTCTGAGCAGCCGGGTCCAGTATTCAATCGCTCTCTCAGTGAGAAGTTTTCTTGTATTTAATGTGAGTTTCCTTTATTTGAATTTCTGCCCATTGCTTGTCATCCTGTCACTGGACACCACTGAAAATAGCTTGGCTCCATCTTTTTTGCTTTCCCCCATCAGGAATGAGTAGGATGAACAGGATGCCCTTGAGCTTCTTCAGGCCGAACACTGCCCTCTCTGAGCCTCTCTTCATTTGTCAGATGCTCCAAGCCCTCTCAGTCTTCCTGATCCTTTGGCTGCTTCAGTCCACCATGCCTATGTCTCTTTTTTTGGGGAGGATCTCAGCACTGGACCCAGCCCTCCAGCTGTGACTCACCAGGACTGAGGAGAGGGGAGGGATCACCTCCCTTGACCTCGTGGTGATGCTCTGCTTAATGCAATGCTGGACACTGTTGGCCTGCTTTGCTTCAGGAGTGCATTGTTGGCTCATAGCTTGTCCATCAAGATGTCAAGGTCCTTCTTTAGGGAGCTGCTTCCCAACTTGTAGTGGTGTTTGAAATTATTCCTGCCCAGGATATGGTATTTAATTTTGTTGAGCTGCACAAGGTTTCTGTTGGCCAATTTCTTCAGCCTGTCTAGGTCCTTCTGGATGGCAGCAAGGTGCTCTAGTGCATCAGACACTGCTCCCAGTTTTGTATCGTCTGTGGACTGTCCCAGCATCCACATCATTGATGAAGAGGCTAAATTGTCTTGGCCCCAGGATCTTCTGCTGGGCTCCTCTAGTTGTGTCTTGCTAGGCTTGGTGCTGCTAACCCCAACCCCTAAAGCTCAACAGGTTGTTTTGTAGTCAGTTTACCTCCCTGCCCACTTATCTGGACCAAACCACATCGCTGGTGTGCTGGGTTGTTGTGAGAGACCGTGTCAAAGGCATTACTGAAGCTGAGATAAACCACATCCACTGTTCTTCCCTCACCACCCAGCAAGCATCTCATTTGAGAAGGCTGTGAGGTGGAGTTGCCAGGTTGTGGGGAAACCACTGAGGATAAAAGCACAGCTAATACACTGTTGCATTACTGTCTCAGCCAGTGAATTTTCTAACTAGCTGCTCAAATCTCTCAAAGCTGTGAAATCCAGTTGCAATTCTAAGCCTGAATCATGCTACTTTTAAGATGAAAAAAATGTATTATAAGTTAATTTAACAAATAATTAGTGAGACTTCTCAAGCTGTCCTTTTAAAATTCTAGTTGCAAAAAAACCTACCAAAAAAGTATTAAATTAGTGCAAAAATGATTCTGGAATTTTGAATGAAGCAGGTTAGAAATAATAACTTAGGAAATCTTTAGGCAGTAAAAAAAGACCTTCCTTCCAGATAACATTGGAATATTATGGCTCTTCAAATGTGATTTTTTTCTTACTGTAAGTTAAATCAGAGTAAAATCTGTCATTTGTGATTTTGTATAGTTTTGCTATTCCAGTTAGGGTATTTTTTGTTTCCTTTTGTTATAATTAAATTCTTTAACTTCCATGGTAGGTAATAATTTGTAAGTGTTTGGTGCTATGCTAGATTTACAGGGAACAACTTTGTCTCACTGCCTGCATAAGTAGTGCTCTTTCCCCCCCTCTTTTTTTAAAAGTTTGAATGTGTTGCAAATCTGTGGGCACTGTTGAGTCATGCTGTGTAACCAGGCCAAGCAGGGATGCCTTGCCTGTTTCTGTCTTTCTAAGGATATTTCTAACATTTGGCTCTAATTAAGACAATGTAGAAATGAGGGACAACAAGATATTTTTTACATGACCTCCAATTACTTAAGGAGGATGCTAAACTTAACATTTGAGTTCTCTTCTTAAGATGAAACTAGTGTTGGTCATTCTTAATGTTTAAGTGCTTCCATGAGAAGAAAACACATGATGCTAAAATAAAGGGTTACTAAAAGGTCACTTTTACAGGAACAGAAGGCATAATAGGAGTCAGTGGCTAGAATATGAGGCCAGAAAATTTCAAATTAGTTGTAGGGTTCATATTTTTTAATAAGAGAGGTCACTAACATTTAGAGGAGACTGCTGGTTGACAAATTAAATACTTCTGTTTAGTAAAGACAAAAAAATTTCCTGGTAGATGCACTGTAGCCAGACATAAATCTGTCCTGTATTCCAACACAGCTGAATCTAGTGCAAGGGCAACAATCTGAAATAAAAGGGCATGTGATAATGCAAAATGTTACCAAGAGCAGGGGAGTTCAGCATCTAACTCTAGATCACATGTGGCCCCTTATCCAGCCTGCCACCCTCCATTTCTGTAGCACTGTGAGATGGGGTGAAAAGCAGCATGCCTCTGGGAAGACCTGATACTTTGGATAAGAAACCATTGTCCAGCCTGTAGACCACTTCATATCTACTCCTAAGGTTTGGCCAGAGAGACCCTTTGGTGCTGGTAACCTGTCCCCAGTCTCTCTGTCTGAGACAGGAGAGTCTGTGGAAGCCCAGCTGTACCACTGCTAAAACACGCCAACACTGGTGCTTGAAGTTCAGCTAGTGTCACACTTGTCTGCTTGTAGTCTGAGATTAGATAGGGGAAAATGCTGGATAGGGCAGACCTGGATACAATGATTTAGAAATACCCACAGAGAAAATCTGAATACTGGAAAATCTGGGAAGAAACTCGTAGCAAGTGCCCTAGCAAAGTTGCTATCACTGGCATAGTGTAGCCATACAGGAATGGAGCTGAGGAACCCCATACTTACCCTTAAGAGACAGAAAATGGTCCAGTGACAAGACCAAGGCAGAAAATGTAGAGGTTAACTATCTCATCAATGCAATTTTAAGGCTGGGGTTGGTAGGAGAAGTAGGGAGCTAGAAGGTACTGTTTAACCTGTCCTCCCACATTGTGGTTCTGTATTCTGCACAGAATGTCTTCTGTGAACCTCATTGCTTCTGTTAAACTCAGTCATACTTTTCTGGAAAAACAGATGCAAGAAAAAGATGGGCAAGGAACTAAAGTACTGTAGCTCTACATGTTGATTTATAAAACACAGAAGACATTTGGCTAATTAATAAAGGCATGGCAGTGTGGATATGGTACTCTCTGATCCCCAGATAGAAGGCACAACAAGTACATACTGTTTATTTCTTGTGATCCTGGGTGTGGGTAAGGCTTGGAGGTGAGTCAGCTGTGAGCTAATAATGTGTGGAGCAATTAAGAAACCCATATAATTTAGTGAAATTATCTTCTTGTGACAGCAGAAGATACACTTAGGCTCCTGTAGCCAGGTCATAGTTCTGTCACTGCTTATGATCCTCCCACTGAAATCATTGGAGCACTGACAGTGTTTGATGTCATGCTAAAATGTGTCTGTTGTCCCATGAATCAGAAATAAGAGACTTATGAACCAGGTCTGAGACTTCATAAACATGTCTGTGCATCAGGGTTCAGCTCCCACTGAACTCCAGATTACCTGCTGTTATCTGACCCACCTATAGAAACTTCAACTATGAGAAAAGTTGTCTGTTCAAATGCCCGTGTAAAAATAAAAATGGCATTAATAATGCATTTCAGAAATCAGTCAATTATAATTCCTAGAAACATTTGTTCCGAGCACAGGAACAGCTCTGATTCTTCTGCATAGAGCTGGGAAGTTAATAGGAACTAATACATTGCTGGGATAGTGGTATTTGTTGTGAGATTTTGTTTTTGGCTGTGACACATAGCTGTAAGTTGTGTGGTTTTGTTGTTATTTTTATTATATGCATTTTATTATGGGCTTAGGGACTAAGCAGGGATCATTATGCAGATACAAAGCATCATCTTCATTTTGCAGATGGTTCCTCTTCCAAGTCGTACTTGGCATAAACTGTCATATCAAAGAGGAAATAATTTGATATGTAAAAGCAAAACTCATGTAAGCAGAAAGTTCCTTTGTTACTTAAATCAAAGAGGAGATTCTTTAAATGCATAACTCCACCAATGTTTTGAGATCCCTTTTATACTTACTTTTTGGATCCTCTTGTTCTGTTGAGATAAAAAGATAGAGTCACCATTTTGGAGGAAGTTCCACATACATGGGCTTTTATAAGCCATGAAGATCAAACCACTGGATTTGATTTTTATTGTATGAACCCTGCTTTTATTACATGTACCTTGCTTTTGGATTTTGAATATAATTAGTGTAACAATAACCCTACAAATACCTTATCCAAACTTTTTATCTCATAATATCATATCCAAATACTTTCATCATCCTATATCACATTACCTTCCCTTCCTTCTCATTAAATTTTAAGCTTCCTAGCTGCATATATAACATTTCATTGCCTCATGTCTAATCAGCAGGTAACAATTCTGTCTACTGAGTTATGAAAAAAATAAAATATTTCTCTTTTAGGCCATTGAACACAGCAGAAAATCTGCTGTGCCTCTCAGAAATCCCAACCCTTATTTACTCCAGTTCAATTATTTAGCAAACAAACAAACCACCATGCTCCACAATGCATTATAAGTGGTATTTGTCTGCATGATGATAAGCCCTGTATTCAGCACCTCTGTCCTCTGAATATTGCCAAAGTTTTGTAGGCAGCATAGCAAAGGAGAATTTTGTAGAAAGAGTTGGAAAATTATTATCTGAAGCAAATAACAGATTTTTTTTCCTCCAGGTTAGCCAGCTCCTTGAGGAATGGATGCTATCTCATAGAAGATGCTGACTTAGCCTGTTAATAGAAATACTGATATCTAGAAGTACAAACATTCTTTTATTTAGGCCGAGTAATCAGATCCAGACTTGGATCTCTGAATTGATTTGCTTCTTACATCACAGTGCATAATATTGCAACATAGCCTGGTAGGGGTATTTAAAATGAGCCTGTAGTACTGTGGGAGCTGAGACAAAATAGTGGGGTGTTTCTGTCAGAGCTTAAGATCAAACTACGAGGCAGTTGATGGGAAGTTGTTTTTTGGTTTGTTGTTTTGTTTGGTTTTTTTGGTTTTTAATGGGAGGCCCTATTTTAAACATTTCCTCTTTGTTAGAGAAACTTGAGGAGTGGCTTGGAAAAAGACCCTAGTGCAGTGTTGCTTCTCTGAACTAGGCTGGTAAGAGGTGCTGATGGAGACATATAGGTCTTCATCCAAAGGCTGCATTTGTATCACTGTTTTGTAGTCCCTAGAGACTATTTATCCTGTGAATATATCTAATCTGTTTTGAACCCAGTTTTATGTAACCGCTGGAACTTCCTGTGTCTATGAGTTTGGCAAATTGTAGAGTGAGGAAAAAACCCTAATTTTTTCATTACTTGTGTATGTGTTTTCTTTATAAGCAATGTTTTCTTTATAAGCAAGCTGTTAAGGTATGTATGGTAAGCATCTCTGCTCAAGGGTGGTTTGCATCTGACATCTGACTCTCTGTTCCTTTGTAGTGGGTGTTGCTGATGTGATGATATGCCCTAAATATAAAAAAAGAAAATATTACCTAGAGGGAAGTACGAGGACAAATAATCATTTAAAGAAGATTATATATTATTTGCACAGATGGTGGCTCTTAATGTTCACAGACTCAGTTTCAAATAAGATAAGAACATCCTTTTTTTAATGACCATTTGAAACTTACTATAGCCCACAAAGCAGTTTGAGATATTACTGTTGTAAACCCACTTGGTTTTGTATAAGCAATGCAATATCCTGTTCCATGGTGCTGTGAAGCTGGATTGGACTGTTTTAGTGGTTAATGGGTCATGTTCAGCCTGGAGGCCTGTGACAAGCACAGGGTCTATGTTGGGACATGCCCTCTTTAACATCAGACATCTGGGTGAGGAGACCAGGTGCACATTCATCTAGTTTACAGATGGCATCAAACTTTACAGATGGCATCAAACTGGGGGAACCAGTCAGCATGCTGGTGCACAGGGTTGCCATTCAGAGGGACCTGGGTAGATGGAACCAACAGGAAAGCCATTAGGGCCTGTTGTGGTTTAAGAATGGCACTTCCCAATTCAGTGCCCCCAGCAAACCAAGACTCTCCCAAACCAGATGCTGTTTGCTCTCTCCCCCATTTCCCACTTCCTGTCTCCCTTCCTGGTGCCAGGACAGAGTTGTGAAGTGGAGGCACAAAAGGGTGAAAATTACAGGTTGAGATAAAAATAATTTACTGGAAACAGCAATGAGATAAGATAATGAATAGTAACAGCAACAATATTAAGAACAAAAAGTATGAGACAAAGAAACTACTTGCAGAGAAAAACCAAGACAAAATACCAACTTGTTCCTCTCCACCACACCACACTTCCCTATCCTGAAATCAGAAAGAATCCCTTAGCCCTGCCCATTGCAAATGACATGACGTGGTATTGAGTAACAGTATTGTCTGGCCACATGCCTTTCCTGGTTACTATAAAAAAATAACTCTCTCCTGGCTGAAACTAGGACAGGACCAAATGTGAAGTCCTGCATCTGGAAAAGAAGCAAAAAAGACTGACTGTGGGGAGCAACTGTGTTGAAAGGGAATGTGAATATGTTATAAATAGCAGGCACATATGAGCCAACAGTGTTCTGGCAGCAAAGATGGCTGACAGCACCTTGGGCTCTTTTAAGATGATCAGAGTTAGGAAATTAAGAGAAGGGATTATCTCCCTCAACACTCTTGAGGGTACATTTAGATACTGTGGCTTGTTTTGGTCTCTTGAGCATGGGGAAGACATCATGCTTTGGAATGAGTTCAGCGAAGAACTATCATGATGATGCACCTGCCATGTGAAGAGAGGCTGAGGGACCAGGCCTGTCTCATCTCAGAAGAGATCGCTTTGGAGGGACCTGACATCTGCCCCTCACTGTTTGTGCTGGAGTAATTCAGGAGAATAAGGAGGAACCAGGCTTCTATCCTACAGTGGTGTAGGGTAAGAGTTAACAGACATGTTGAAATGGGGACTCCAGGAGAAATGTTTTCACCACCAGGATGGTTAAGCAGTGATTGCCCAGAGAGGCAATGCAGACTTTGTTCTTGGAGGTTTTCAAGATTCATGTGATCTGACAGCCAGTTGTACTCTGAGCAGAAGATTGGACTTTTCTGATTGGAGATTTTCTGAGGTCACTTGCAGCCTAAATTATTCAGAGATCGTAGGATCCTTCAATTATGCCAAGACTTCATTCAGGGTGCATTTGTATATGCCAGGCAATCACAAGCTTGATGTGTACTACGGGCAGGTTCAGTTCATCATGTGTGCTCGTTTGGAAGGCAGAGGCCAGATTTTTTTTCCTTTACTTGTGTGTTACTGTCCCATCCTGCAGTAGGTATGCATCAGCTTGAGAAAAGTTTGTTTAATGGTATTGTTTGTCCATGTCATTCCTGTTCTGTGTCTCTGCTTCCTGTGTGTCCTTCCAATGAGGATATGACAGAATAAAGCAAATGTGGTCCTACTACGGCTCCCCTTTTCTTTCTGTGGTAGTGAGATGAACCGAATTACATATACAACCGTTTATTTTATTAGACTTCACCTTTGTCCTTTCTAGATCTGTTTGTGAATAAAGATTATCTTCTTTTCTCCTTTCATCTCATTTTTGGATGTTGCAAAATAAATAAAAGCACTAATCAACTTCTACTACTAATCAAATTTTGTGTATGATTTCTCCATATGGTTTGAAATGTAATATGATTAAATTCCTACTGTCTTGCAGTGTAGGAGTTGGAAATTCTGCCCAAGGGAAAGAAAAGAAACTGGAAATAGCCTAGAATATATACCTTCTTGGGACTTGTGCTCTGCCCTAAAAAAATGCAGTGATGTTGTCTCTGATGCAACCAATGACAACAAATTGTCTAGGAACTATCATAAACGTGAAGATTAAAAAGTGTTTTTGTTAAGGATTGTGGCCATTTGTGCTGCATGCTCTGAAATAGAATCCAGTTAAGGATTATCTAGATATGCTTTGGTGTGCTGGAAGATACCTTGACATTCATGAATGTGCTGCTGTTTGCTAGATGTTATCTTTGTTCCTTAGAGCTCTGCCTTCAGTGCACCTGCTCCTTATTTTAACAGCAGATTTACAGAAAAGGTTTCATGTTGGTTCATGTTCTCTCGATTGACAGATGAGTTAAACTCCTACAGAAAGTTTTCCTTCTTAGCTCACTGGCTGCCCATTCGAGGATTTGATAATTGATATTTCCAGAACAATTTGGGAAGCTTAGTAGAGCATGTAGTTTCAGACAGGGCATTTTGAAGACATCAGATCATATGAGTACTTTGGAACTCTGAACCATAAATATGGTACTGTATTCTTACTTTTATAAAAATGCACAGTAGAGACCCTGATGGACACTATCATGCTTGACATGAAAATCAAGTAGATGCCTATTTGTTTTTTCTCTGGAAACGTAAGAGCTTTCAAACCCCAGACTTAGGCTCTCAGTATGGACTATCTCTGTTAGCTCTTCACTCTCAGAAATTAAAAAACTTGTAACATTGCAGAGTAGACAGGAAATTCAGGAGAAACTGATAGATAATAAACATCAATGGGATTCCTTGTGATGCATCTCATTGCTGCCAAAGGTGTCAACAATAGCAGCATTTTAATTCCAGGAGAATGAGTTTAGGGACATTCATCATTGTCTTGTTGCTTGTGGTCCTCTTTTTTCTCAGCTAGCTCGCCCAATCTCCAACAAGATTTCTTAAAGCTGAAGAGAAACATGACTGCTCTCAGAGATGCAAATTGGCTGTGATAGAGTTGGCAATACCCTCTGTCCATTGGAACTTCAGCAGCTGGTGCTTGCCTCACAGCCTAATTACATGTCAACCAGCAAAAATAGTTCCACATTCTTTACAGGAAACATTGGTTATCCACATGATCATTATTACTGGTTCAGCTTAGCCTGAACTACACAGTTATAACCGAATGGATGATCCCCAGGTTCCCGCAACACATAGCCCAGTGTTGGACAGAATGCTGCTACGGACAGGGAGGTATTTGCCCTCCATCCAACCTTCTCTATCTGAGGACACAGAGGAGATTTGTCACTTGCTATTCAAGCTGTGGTCTGGAACTGCAAATCCTGGAGCAGGACCCTTCATCTTTCCCTTCAGTTCCATCAGTGTCCACCTCAATTGTGCAGCCTCTCTCTACCTCTGCTCATGATGCAATGGTTGCTCACAGCTTCACTACAGAGTTATCCATCAGCAAGGAACATGCCTTGCGCACAAAATCTTGAAACTCTTTGGAGTTTTTTTGTTTCTGTTTTTTTTCAGAATGCTAAAATACATGCATAGCTGTGAGCTGTTTTCTATTCAGTGTCACTCTTTGCTGTGTTGTTACCTACACTGGGCCTGACTTACACTGCCCTGTTCTCTTTGAATGCATATCTTGTCCTGCATAGTTGTAACTACCAGTGTTAATAACTGAATCAGAGTGCAGCTGATTTTTCAGCTCCTGGGTGGTCAGTCCAACTAAGAGTTAAGACCACAAAAAAAACCCCAAACAAAAACAACAACAACAACAACAACAACAACAACAACAACAAACAAAACAAAAACAAAACAAACCCAAAACAAAACAAACAAAACAAAACAAAACAAAAAAACAAAAAAACCAAAAAAAACCAAAAAAACAAACAAACAAACAAACAAACAAAAAAACAAAAAACAAAAAAAAACAAAAACAAAAAAAAAAAAAAAAAAAAAACCAACCCCAAACCTACACCTTGTGAATGGAATTAATTATATCGGGAAGTCACTAAGACATAAAAGATGCAAGATTTGAATGTGGTTTCAATAAGCCACTTTTCAAAACAAATTTCATTTTAAAGCCTCAGAATGGTACATGTTTGTTAAAAGCCAGCAAGTACAAATATATATTTAAAATTGATTAGGAAAAACTAAACTATTTCTGGTTATTCAGAGAAAGTAGCAGAATATATAAATCCCTGCTCTGTACTGAAAGAGACCTCATGAAAGTGTTTGGGTTGCTAAGAAAATTATTAAAAAATAAAAAAATGCTGAAAGCAGAATTGTCTTCACTATTTGACTCCTCATAGCTGCGTAATCTTGAATTACACGTCAATATGTATGCAATAGCACTGCATCATTAGAGTGAAGTGAATATTGGAACAGGTAAGGGGCCTTCACTTATGTTTCACTTAAGACGTCCAACAAAGACAGGCAGTTCTTAACTGATACTTAGTTTCCCTGCAGGAGGCATATTTACCTTTGTGGTGTGGGCACAGTACTCTACAATGGCTTTCCAGTGGGTTGGGTTTTTTCCTTGTTTTATTCTACAGCTAGTCTTCACACTGAGCTGAGAAAGGGTAGCATGCAATTTAATGTAATGATGGTTTTTGCAGAGGTAATTGTTGCATGGCTGATATTAAAGGAACACTTTGCAGCTGATGAGCACTTCACTTCCCATTTCAAAGCTGAAAAACCCTCAACACACACACAAAGAAAGAGAAACTGTATCATTTAAATCTTTTTTCCAAAAAGCATTAGAGCATTCTCCAGTATGAGGAATATTTATTAGCTGTGCTTGTATGTGATTTGCTGGCATAAGCAACAAAGAAAAATAAGACAAAGCCACCAAATGCTGTAGTTGAAGATCCTATGTTGCTGGCATAGTAACCACTTTCTGAAGTTTGAGAATAAATGAGTAGATATTTTTAGACATTTTTTTCATAATGGAGACACGTACCATAATTAACATTTTCTTTTTTGTCATTACTGTTCACAATCCTACTTGTGTGCTGGCTGGCCATGTGTCCCTTTGTGGGACAGAGTATGCTCTGCTCTTGGATTAATAATTAGAGTTTGGCTGTATTTTGCTCTCAGTTTGGACTAAGATGTGTTGTGTTCATATGTGCATTGCTTGACTTGTAAGGCAGCTGTCTTAGTGCGGAGATGTGAACTGGGAAGAACAGCTCCTAGCTTCTTGGCAAAGCCTTCTAGACTTCTAAAAAACCTGCAAGACTGATTTGGTTAACATGCAAACTACAGAAGGTGATCTCAAACGTGCAAACTACAGAAGGTGATCTCAAACGTGCAAACTACAGAAGGTGATCTCAAGGACATAACCATTCAAAAGCAGAGAAGAAGAGGGCAGAACTGTTGTAATGTTCATATATGCTTTAGTGGTTTTAATAAGTGGAACTGCTTGCAGAGCCAGGTCATGAATTCCCTATCTTGTAAATCTCTACTGAGAGTGGGAAGCTTAGTAGAGCTAAACTTCAGCTCTTGCAGCTCCTGGGGCTGACTAAAAGTCCACAATATTTTCTGTAAGAAAAGATGTCTAAATTCAAAGCAATGGACAATATAAAATTATTTAGATTTTAGAACTTCAGGGGGAGTTTAGGTTATCAGAACATACAAGATTGCAGTGTTTCTCTTTACTTGCCACCTGTATACTTTCCTTTATAAGAATTGCCAGTTTTCAGTTGCCAAGTTATAATCCAGATTAGAATGAATTTTAGTAACAGATATAATGATTCTTAAACACAGCTTGTGTGTAAACCCTTTTGAGACACACCAAGGACTTATGTAAATGTTTTCTGTAAAGGTAAAATATTCAGGTCAAGTACACAGTATGCTCCTGGTGTCTTAAATTTAGGAATTTTCCTATGCTTCAGCACTGCCTCTCTCAGTGAGTCAGGTTTGGAAATGCAGCTGATAGCCAATTGACTTTTCTTTTAAGAAGACTCAGAATGCTTGAACAAACAAGTTGTGAAAGATTCCAAAGGGAAATTGCCCAGACTGGAGCTTGTCTGAAGAGACTTTGTCATCAAGGGGAATTCTCTGACATCTAAGGAATCGGCAGTAGACGTCCCTTACATAGAAAACACTGCCAAGCACTTATGGAAATATTTGGACTGGAAATGACTGACTAATTGACTGACTGTGCCTTTTCTACCACAGCCTTTTTTTTTTTTTTCCTTCTTCATATTTTTGTTTGTTTGATTGATTGATTTTTCTTTTTAAATCAGGCAGTTAAAAAACCAAAGATGTTCCTGGCCAGGACGGTTTTCTCACTTGACTCAATTTTCTCATTTCCTCCCTTGCTTCCACTAGCCCCATTGGGACAGAAAGTTCTGCTGCAGCCTGCTCAAGACTCATCTCCTTTAGCAGCTCACATTGTTTCACTAGCCATTTACAGACCCTTGATCAAACACTGTGAACAGAGGCAGGAGGCTAGAAAGCCCTGCATGCCTTTGGTGTTTGAGAGCAGCCAGAGGAACTACTTCACTGGGAGGGATAGAGAGGTCAATGCAGTCTTCTGTGGACTGTGGGCTGTGGTTTCAAACCTCCTTGTAAATGAATTGTCGGTGTAGGGATGTTGTGTGAAGTGTGTCAGTGACAGCACTAGTTCTCATATCTCATTGCAAGAGCTATGAGATTGTTTGCTTTTGAAATGAAGTATTTATCCAGCTCTGGAAGAGAATTCTAGTCTGCAAACCATGAGTGGAGACATACCTCCTGTGGCCCTGTATTAGTCTTTCATTTTACTGAGGGGCTCAGCATTTCTCATTGCTTTGTTTCTTGCTCAGTCTGCCAGCTGCTGTGGGCCATGCTCTCAGGAGTCTCATTCACCCTGTGCACAGCAAAGAAGGAGCCTCAGCCTTCAGGAAAGCATCTGAAGGTCCCATGAAAATCCACTCTTTGAAGTCTCCTGAGTTGTACTTACCACTTTTCATTTGTTCAGACCTCTGTGGAACCTTTGGCTGTTTGAAGCATTCTTCTTTTTTTTTTTCTTTTTTAGCACACAGCACAATACCTTTTATCAGCATCTTTTCCCTGGGGTGTTGTTTGCATTTACCTGTTTCTCTCCAGAGCTTGCTTGCTTGCTTACTTCAGAAGCCTGAAGTGCTCAGCTTGCAGTATTGGAGCAAGTCTCCTGCTCTGGTGCTCTGAGTAAATTCCAAGGTACAGAACTAGTCTTTTTTTTTTTTTTTTCCTTTTCTTTGCTACCTTGTCAGGCTACAGCATTTCCTTCAAGATGACACATCAGAGTAGATAGGTGACAGCTCCCCTGACTTCTCAGGGGGTTTCCCTTCAGCTTCCTGAGCCTTAGGAGAAATTAGCTTTTCAAAGCTCTTCTCAGTATCCTCCGAGGCTGTGTCAAAATTTTCCTCTCTAGCTTGTATTTCTTGCTTGAGTGCTTCAAGCTGCTGGTCATTTTTTCCTCTAGTAAGATCACTTCTTTCTCAGTCATGCTTGACAAGAAGTTTGGAATTGTCTTCTCTTTGATTAAGATATTTAGCCTACATGGCCTCAAGTGCTCTGTCAGGCAATTTAATGCTTAATCCTCTGGTTCCCCCTTAAATGGCACACATCTCTGTCTCAAAGAGCAGCTGGAGAAGAGAGAAAAATTTCCTTACAGGCATTTTGTGATCTTGACAATTTGGCAGGCATTGAGGGAATTGCAAGGGTTGCCTCTGAGAATCTACTGGGACAACATATTACTGCTTTCCATTGCCATAGTGCTCAACACCATCCTTCTTTCTTCCCTCCGCATCTTCAACCTTGAGATCCAGGGAAATGCTATAAAGGAGAAATTAATTTTCATGAACATCACAATGCAGTGTCTGAGCATTATCAGACATTGAGCAGGTTACTTTCCTCCCTTTGGAAGGAACATCTTAAGTAAAGTGAGTATTAATATGTGTGAAATAGACTGGCAAGATGAACTTTATTGCTATAAAATATTACCAAGGCTTCTGCTCCATACAGGTTTTCTGATGTCACTGTCAGGTGGTCTTGTGTGAGAGCTTTGTTTTTCTGTCTGCAAGGACACATCTTGAAGGGGCTACAACAGGAAGGCTGAGGACAATTTGCAGTATTTTAAACTGTCGGATCCAAATCGAAGTATTTTAATGTGAAAATTTAAAAGCAGTACTACCAGTTAGGATTTTACAAGCTGAACATATATTTTTCTGTTGGACTTCCTATGTGTAGGTAGCAAATATTTACTGATGTTCAGCGATGGTATCAGAGCCCAAATTTGATTTTTATCACAGAATTTGCATTTCATGGTCACAAAAGGTGGAACTTGGAGGGAGACTTTTTACAAGGACATGTTATGACAGAACAAGCAGGAGTGGTTTCAGACTGAAAGAGGGTAGGTTTAGATTAAATATTAAGAGAAATTCTTAGTGAGAGTGATCAAGCAATGGAACAAGTTGCCCAGAGGTGTTGTGGATTCCTTGTTCCTGGCAGCGTTCAAGGCCAGATTGGATGGGGCTTTGAGCAACCTGGTGTACTGAAAGGTGTCTTTGCCCATAGCAGAGAGGTTGGAACTACATAGTCTTTAAGGTCCCTTCCAACCCAAACCATTCTATGAATCTGACTACACTGGCCACTTTCACTTTCCTTTTTAGGGGTTATTTTTAAAGTGTTTCACTTTCTGGCTCCCCTCCACTTGACCTATGGTGTAATCTTTGGACTAGAGATGCTTCTGGGGAAACATTAAATCCAAACAAACTCCTTTCCACCCTGTTTTTCATGAAATCTTTCTTGGATATTCACTAAAGTTCTGGGTTGTTTTTTTTTTTTTTTTCCATTACATTCTGTATTAAACACAGACACGCACTAGAGATCTCATGGTTAGTAACTTTCCCAAACTAAAACAATTTTAAATACTTTTTTGTTTGTTGTATTTTGACAGTTAGAAAGACTGTGGTGTTTACTTGTTTTGTTTAATTTTTCTTTGTTTTGGGAATTTGGGGGAGGGTTGTGTTTTTTTGGCTTTGCTTTGTTTTTCCTGAGGATGAGATGGAAGAAGTGAGGAATTGGAAACACTGGAAATCCTTGGCAGAATAAATTTTTCCCCTTGGTAGTATGTCTGGAAATGAGAAAAGACGAGTTGTTAAAGGGTTGGTCTGTTATACTCTGATTTATGGAAACTTTCAGCAGTGATAATGCCTTCAATCTTCTAAACCTAAGGATATATTAGTTTGTCCTTTCACAGCAGGCTGATGTGCTAGGTGTACCTGGAGCCATGCAGACCATGCAGATGCAACACATACAAGGTCTGAGACCATTTTGAAGATATATCTTTATTTTGTAGGGAGTGCAGCAGAAGCAGAATGAAATATTTAGATCTCACTATCAGGAATTTAGTAAATTGGTCCTTGATTACTGATTACTCACTAGATATGTTCCAGTAAAGAAAGCAGTGAAGGTCAGGAATGGAAGAGGAGGAGAGACTAAATGATACGGGTAGAATTGATGTGAAGATTTGCTCTGGCTGTGATCTGCCTGAACCTTTACTGAAGCCTGGCTTCCCAAGAAGTTGCAGTATTTCTCTATCTGGCTTTATCCATGCTTTATTCATTTATTTAATGTCTCGTAAAATCATCAACTCAGATGCTATAAAATCTCTGCTTGTTTTGCCCATGTCTAACATATCTATCATCTTCCTCTGCACACTCCACACCTGGGATAACATGACAAGGGGTCTCCTTCTTATGTCTTCACAGGCTGCCTTTGTGTCAGGGTCTTTAAATCAAATTGTTTGCTTTATATCCTATTGTTGGATAAAATATGTATTTCATATGTTGCTTTGGTAGTGCAAGTATCTTATGCGACATTCTCCCTGCTGGACTGTTTTTTTAACAATATCTGGTTTGAGTTGATGAATCTGAGAACTATAATCTGTATTTTTATTATGAGCTTCTTGGCACTGATGTGTAATAAATTTATTTTGTTACCCCATCCAAGAGAAATACTGCTATGTTGAGGGTCATGAATGTTTCATATCAATATCCTGTCTTTAATAAATCCTAGTAACTTCTGCAAAAAGTCTGTCTGCTTTCTGTTTTGGGATATTCAGGAAGAAAAATAGGGAAAAATGAAATATGTTCGTCTGGGACTTCCTAGCTTTTCAGTGCCTCTGTCTTCTTTGTCTTCCTAGTAGATATCTCCAGGATGTTCTACCTCATCCGGGTTGGAGCTGAGCCCAGAGACAGAATGGGGTTGGTCTGTCCATACTTACTGGGACTCACTTTCCAGAATGTTTTCACTTCTAGCATTTTAAAACTTCTGCCTTCTGAATCCTAAATTCTTTATATATAAGAGCTTCATACCCAGTCAAGTATTTTCTCTCCATGGCAGTGGCAAGCAAAAGACAGTATGAGACTGGTAGGCTTGTAGAGTAGTGGTGTAACCAGAGAAAACTTACATGACGGGAACCATGTGCTGTGCCTGGCATGTGGCACATGACTGGGGCCTGCAGGCATTGCTGGTGGGAGTAGTAAAAAGACTTTCTCAAAGTAACATTGCCTGGGACTCTGCTGGTATTTCCAATAGGCTGACATTTATGCTGGCAGCTTGTTCTGATCTACTTTTTTGGGGATGGACAAACAACCTTCAGGGTGAGCTGATGACTTTGCAATGTGTTCACCTAAAATGAAAGAAAGTAGATGAAATAAGACTATTAAGACTGTATGGTTTTATTCTGGTCAGGTTCAGGAGATGATCCATGGGGCCCCTGCTGGTACAAAAACCTGCTACAGGGGAAGATTACATCTTGCTGTACATGAATAGGTGTAACACCACCTGTTATCTGCACCTAAAACTGAAGCTATGTTCTCATAACAAATGAAAGCTGTGGCACAATACTTTCCAAAATGAGCTGTGATATTAAGATTTCGGTTTACTTTGGAAGATGCTACCAGGATGTAATTTCGTAGGTTGGTTTTCTGGACTGTTATAACTTGTCAAAACACACTTCAATTAGTCAGATTGCTGGAATTCTCTGGGGGAAAGCAGCCTTCAGAGGAATTAAAAACATAGTGCAGCAGCACAAATAGTTTTCGTGCCTGTTGCATAATAGGGTGACTTGCTTGGTTATTCCATGGTTGGTCCTTTCCATGCTGAAAGAAGTATTTGGAAACAATAGTCTAGACTACATTTATTGGCCTGATCTTTTTTTTAAAATCACATTTCCAAGTGAGGGAAGAAACCAAAGTAAGGTGAGCTCAGGGAATTTCCTAATCATCTCGTACTCTGAGAAAAAAGGTTAGCTATTTATGTGGAAGACAGGAGGCATGATTTTGCAATTTCAGCATATGACAAAGACTCCAGAAATCCTGAGTTTTTAGTTCCTCCACAGATCTGTCTACCATTCCCTCCTCTCCCTGCCCTCTCCTTTTTTAAAATTTTAAAAGGTCTAGGAGGACCTTGGAGCCTTATGAGGAAGGACTCACAGTGTCTGATGTTGCAGATATCAGGATCCATTGGTTCTGCAACACACCTAGATTTTTGTCCCACAATAGGGTGGATCTAGAATCAGACCATTGCATGGGGGTGCAGGACACTTCATGAGCTGTATAAATAAAGAGATTATGTGTTAGTATTGCTTCAGACAGAAAATGCCTACTGTGTACATGAACTACCCTTTTCTTTGGGAAGTGGAACTGACACCAGATATTAAAACCTGGAGCTCATGACTTTATCACTCATTTTTTGGTTTGTTTTTTAGCTCACAGAGCAATATTTTCCAGCTCTAAATACAGCTTATCACACAAAAAAATCAGTGGTGCTATCGCAGTTGCTGTGACACCCCTGCTTTGAACAAGATATTCCATGTGGATAGAAGCAATTCCACGTAGCACAGCTCAAGGCTCACAGAAGCTAAGGAGGACTGCTGGCTTGGCTCATGCATGCTTAATTTGGGCTGACACCATAACATCTGACCCAGTGGTGCTTTATTGCTGGTGTAGGGTTGCTGTGTTCCAGCTACAGTTGCTGGATCAACATTTGCTGTTGGTCTGCTGAGAAGTGCATGTGCATACACGCAGCTGGGGTGTTCCTTCCACTATTTCCAGGAGCGAGCAAACTCAGAGGTGTGGAGGAAAGAGGATGATGGTTGTTTATCCCCAGAAGTCATTGCGTTTCCAAGAGCTGTATTTGTGTTGGTTTGTCTGGAACTTACTTTTGCCAATGAGGTCACAAGGTTGGATTTTTCACTTGTTTCACATTTTGTAGATAGTTGTTGAGAGTCGGGAGGCCAACACCCTGCTGCTGGGACAGGGTGGCATGGAGCTACATCTTGCTGTGCTAGTGAGCCCTGCTGCACTGTGAGAAGGAGGGCTACTCAAAGGAAGCTGTGCTGCCCTGTGGTTGCAGCACAAACTTGGAGACTCTGTTGGAAGAGTCCCAGTCAGTTAACAGCCTGGCCTCATAGGACATCCCTGGACAAAAATAAATGAAAAAATCCCAGCTGACAAAGGAATAAACTAAATAAGTATATGTTCCTGTCACTGTCTTTTCTGGAACAGTCCTTCCTAATGTACTTGCTGTTGCAAATGAGGTTTGGGCATGCTTCTGTGTCACAACCTTTTTTTCATGGCAGATGTGGTACAGCTAGAGTGATGGGTCACCTTCTACACCTGGTAGTGCAGGCACTGTACTGAGTGAGTTTCTCCCTGGGAATTCAAATTTTCAAGGTAGTATCAAAAAATCCGCAGTAAAACAACAACCCTTCAACGCCACCACCACCATCAGTTAGAGTAGGAAGATTGTTGTACGTAGATAATTAAAAATTGTGTAATGTTAATTATATAGTCTGGCTAGGTATATTCTCCTGTAATACCAAAAATAATACTTTGAAGGAGGGTATTAGGAAGATGGCTATTTTTGTATTGGTAAAGAGAGCAGCAGTCTGAAAACAGCTGGGGGCTGGTTTGGCAGCAAAATCTTAACCCAGCAGCCATCACACTTTGCCGTCTGCTCAGACAAAGTGCGCACAAAACAAGGTTGACTCCTGAGTTCACACCAAGACAGTGTGCAGTGCATACACTCACTCTGTTCTTGTCAGTGACTGAAGGGTCCCAAACCTGCTCAGAGCCCTGCCCATCAATGTCATTGGAAAGTCAGTGGCCTCAGCACCTTTTGATTCTCCTTTACCAGCTGCACACATCTGTGATGCTTTCTCCATGCATGGGAAGGCCACTGCAGCTTTTGGCTGCTCCAGTCCTCTCCTTGCTTACCAGTGCTTTCCTCCCTCCTTCTCAAATATGTGGAGGCAGTGGGAATTATCGCTGGGAACTGCAGAGCCTGCTGGCAGAAGGAAACCCTGACAAGATGTGCATCCACACTGGGATATGGGGTTTGATTTATACATCTGGAACCCTGAAAAGAAGTTTGAAAAGATACAGCTCAAGAGAAAAATTCAAGCTGACCTCTTGCCCACACTTACAGCTGGAATCTATGCTAAGTGAAACAGAAGTACCAGGTCTCACTACCTTCCAAACAAAATGACTGAACCCTTATTTAGGAAATTTTAAATTTAAAATATGGCTTCTGAACCTCACTGGGGAAAAAAAAAAACAAAACACCAAAAAAACAAACCAAACAAAACAAATCAGAAAAAAAATGCACTCTTGGTGGAAAATTTTTGTGGGTTTTTTTCCAACAGAAGCTGAGGAAATCATTATTCTCCCTGTCACTCTCCTTCCCGCTCAAAAAGTGGGGGAAGGAGAGAAGAAGTTGGAGAAGGAAGAGAAAAAGAAAAAAAACAAATGCGTTTTTTAAAAGTAGGAGGGATTTTTATCGTGGAAAAACCTGCAAGATACCTTTGACAGACAAGTCCATCTATCCAGTGGGAGGGCTGCATGCCTGCCCAGCATGGGTTGGGGAACAGACCAGCTGCCTTTCTGTGGTGAGTGGACATGGTGGTAGCACATTGTCCCAGCTCCAGAATCCTCCAAGCAATTGCAAGATGAGCCAGGGAAGAGAAGAAGGATTGAGAAGGTGGCAGAAGGTGGGAATAGACTAAGTCAGTGCTAAGAGTAAGAGACCAAAAGGAATCTACATTGTGAACTGTGCTGGAAAAACTATCGCTTTGTGTAAAGCAGACGTCAGAATTTGAATCAAAGGTATGTTTTTTCATGTTAATCCCAATGCCTTAAAGTTCCCTTTGAAGCAGCTGGCAGAGTAGAGGTGCAGTGTAGTTATATACCTATTTGTTTCCATGACATTTCAGCCTTTCTAGCTTAAATAACAACTGACTCCTTTGGTTGTCTGCTCCCTTTTGTTATCAGTACCTTAGCAGATTTCTATATTTCAGTATGCTCAAGATTATTTGGGACAATCTATTATTTACCTTTCTGGGACCTGGTCAGTTATCTTCTTTGATTAAAACTGCAGAGGCGAAGCAGGGCTCCATCAGCATGTGAAGACAGGCACCTTTCAAAGCTGTGGTTATGAATAGGAAATCCGGGATAGGTGAGCTGCTAGGTTGTTGGCGTCTCTGGTGCTCTTCCTTTTTCACCTGTGTAAGCCCAGCCCTTTGGAGTTATTTGAACATAATAATGACAAACTCTGTGTACGTAGCCTAATACATACAAAGCCTTTTTCACAACCCACAGCTGAGACTGCAAACTCCCCTCCCTAAGTGTTTGTATTTAGCAGAGTATCTCCCCTCCCAGTTGCATGGGGAGCGTTCAGACAGTATAGCTTGGAAGCCATAAAATACAGTAGTTCAGATATGAAAAAGGCTAGGAGGATGATTGTTCAGAGTTCCTCGAAAGCCTGGGATGGTGTATAAATGAGGTCATATCTAAAACATCTTCAAATATGTTTATAAAGCAAATTTTGCACAATTAGATTAAGGCTGCAGAGGAATAAAAAATAGAGATGGATTTGTTTTTCTGTTGAACAGGACAAAGATGTTATATTTAATGATTCCCATGGAAAAATATGGACTTCAAAATTAAAGCCACAGCTGTGTTGTCAGTCGAAAAAAGTGTATTGGATTGGGACATACAGAGCTGTGGACCACTGTGTAAAACCTGAGGAGTTCTCATCTTCTCTTTCTTACAGAGATATGTATCTTCTTGTGCTTTCTGGTTTGGTCTAATGTGCGCATTCATGCAGTAATTATCTTTTCTCTCAGGGTCAGAGACTGATGAGTATTAGAGCTGTGCTGCAGATTGCTTCAGTTGCTTCCTGCTGTCCCAGCATGTAGCTCTGATCTTATTTGATAGATATTCTCAAGCTGTACTCCTTAGGATCTTTAAAAGAGCATTCTGTGGGTTTCCAGAGCTACACCTTTTTTTTCAGTTGTGTATCTGAGACAATTTTCTATGTAGTTTGAAATTCTTTCATCAAGTTTTTTTTTTTGTTCAGCTGTTACAGACAGACTTGCTCCCTGTAAAAGCTGTGCTCCTGCCTTACTCACAGACACAGGCATCTTTGGTTGACTGTGTTTCTCTACTTTCATGTGGAAATACTTGCATGACACAAAGAACCATATTAAAAAATGTCTTCTACTTTCCTTGTTTGGTTTACAGAGGGGGTCTGTTGAGTCTCTTTGTCAAATGCTTTAGAGCTGGATTGTTTAAAAAGGAGATGTGGCTTCTTGAGGTGATCCAAGGATTCTTGTCTCAAGTCTCACAATCTGCCTGCACAGAGCTTCCTGAAAACAGTAAGGCTCTTTACAGTTTTCAGCTTGACTCTTCCTATTTACTTGGCAATTTTGAACATGAAAACCTTTATATATGTGTAAATGCCAAGATGCCTCAAGCAAGGATTTTTCAAGGGGTGCCTGAAGTTCTCAAATACAGTATAAATATCACAATGTAATGCCTAGTAAATAGAATGTCTTGAAAAGCCTGAGTTGTAGCAGTACCTTCATGTTCTTGTCAACGTCTTGAGTAGATAAGAAGCCTCCATTTTCAATCAACAAAACTGAATAAAGATACTTTAATAGGTCAGTCTTGTGGCTTTGGCATACAACTCCTAGGTTCTGTAACAGACTTAGCTGAAATCTCCCAAGATCGGAGAATATCTAAGAATCACAGGCAAATTTTCATCTGTCTTCTGTACTTGGTGCTTGTAGACTTACACATGAACCCTCTGTCATTAGGATATTTCCACACACTACAGTGCAAGTGGAAGGCCTGGCTAGGTAGGTGGGCACCGTGTGGTTTGTACACAGCGTGGCCGGGTTTTCATCCGCTGATGTGGTATGGTGCATTTCGGCAAAGGGGAACCTGAGGCCGCGTCTGCAGCATGTGTTAACCTCGCGCCACCAGGTCATTCACCTCTTCTCTGGGGAGCGCACACACAAAATTAGGCTACGTGTTGAATGTGAAGGTCAAAATACTTCAACCTATTTAACCCTCAAATCAATTAGAAGGTTCATTTCAAGATGTGATTGATTTCCTTAATAAAGTCAAACAATGCATAATGGCTACAGCTGAGGAAGGAAGGAAGGAGGAAGAAGGGGAGGAAGGAAGGGAGGGAAGGAAGGGGAGGAGGGAAGGAGGGGAGGAGGGAAGGAGGAAGGAAGGAAAGGAAGGAAAGGAAGGAAGGAAGGAAGGAAAGGAAGGAAGGAAGGAAGGAAGGAAAGGAAGGAAAGGAAGGAAAGGAAGGAAAGGAAGGAAAGGAAGGAAAGGAAGGAAGGAAGGAAGGAAGGAAGGAAGGAAGGAAGGAAGGAAGGAAGGAAGGAAGGAAGGAAGGAAGGAAGGAAGGAAGGAAGGAAGGAAGGAAGGAAGGAAGGAAGGAAGGAAGGAAGGAAGGAAGGAAGGAAGGAAGGAAGGAAGGAAGGAAGGAAGGAAGGAAGGAAGGAAGGAAGGAAGGAAGGAAAAGGTGTTGATGTTTACAGTTCTGGTGCTAAAATTTTCAGCATTATGAAAAAAGCCTCTTGATTTCTTTGTTTCTGAGATTGTAGAACCTAAAAGATGTTTGCTTAAGCAAAGAAAAAATCCATTTACAAGATTGGTTTTCCCTTGTTACCTCTAAGAGGTTCCTGTGATGTCAGGAACAGTTGTGAAGGACATAACAGACCTTCTCTCTTGTTTGTAGCAGGATTTCAGGTTTAGTTCCTTCAGAAATACAAACATCACTTGTATTTCTGCATCTGTGGGACAGAAGAGATTTATCTAGTTTTGCTTTTTGGTTTTGTTTCAATCTTACTTAAGATTAGACGTAGCTGTACAAAAATCCCAAACTAAGTAAAACAACTCTTTTCATTCTGGTGTTAAAACATTTTTATTTCTGATTCGTTATTTACAAAAGCCAAAATGATTGAAATTTCAATTCTGGATCAAAGTCTGGCAGCTAGTAGACTAAAAAACTATGAGGTAAAATGTTTTCTATGTATGAGACGTGAAAATTAATTGTTTAAGCAAAATGGTTTTTTTAGATGTTTAGGTTTTGCATATGAATCATCCCACTAATACTAGCATAAATCTTCTACAAATAGCCTAAGTAATGCAAATGTTTGCTAATTCTTTTTTCATTTTGAACTGACTTCAGTTCCTTTGGCAAAACGCTATTCCTGAAGTAGTATGAGAGTAGTTGTGTCCTCAGCCCTCAAGTGCGTGGTTGCAGCTGTGAGTCATCTCTTTTCTGTGCTGTCTTGGGATCTCTTGATGACTGCAGAGGATCAGCGTGTTGTGTCACCTGGCACCAGCCATGTCACAGGGCAGCCACGAGCCCCGCTGCTGAGCACATGGTGCGGGGTGTTATGTCAGTGCTGACTCAAGGCGGGGAAAGAGCTGCTCATCTGATCCCTGCTGATGTAAAGCGCTCGCTGAGTTAGGACCTCCACTTCAGAAATTGCTTCACCCACGCTCCCATTTTCACCCTTTTCATACCAGTGTCAGGTGACACATCCATAACCTGAACTTGTGGAAATGAATTTTTTAGAAGGGAATTAATTTGACTTGCATATATCTAATACTTTCATATATTTTAATAAGGATTTTGAAAAAATAGGGGGAGTGTATATATGTGTGTGTGTATATATATATATGTATATACACACATATATATATGCACACACACAAATACTTCTGCTTTACAGATAACTAAAAGTTTTGTGACTGTGACTTTCTAAAATTACGGCCCTATTGGACAGCTAAAGTTGCTGTTGGATGGTATGGATCTGTGAAACTAGCCATGAGATTCCAGATTGGTTCCTTGTGTATCTTTGACCTACTTGGCGTATCTTTGACTTGGGGTGGCTGGTTGTGGTGCTAAGCCTCTCATTCATCTGTAAATGGAGAGAAGCGGGTGATGCCACCTGCAGCCCTCCTTCCTGACACCTATGGAAAGCTCTGTCTTCTGACCCAGGCTGTTGAATTGTGTTTGGCAAGCCAGGCATAGCAACTGATGGTAGCTGAGCAGTGTATTTTAGTACCACTGTCTTTTTTTTATCTGTGGATTTTGAAATGTCAAAAAGTCTACTAAAGTTCATAAGCATTAAGAGCAATGATACAAAAAATGGAAGAAAAAAAGAAACCAGGAGGGGTCCACATCCATGTTGCTTATGATATTTTGTAAAGTCTTTTACACTGATGAAAACTGTCTGTAAGGGGACACTAAACTAACCTGTTGCACTTTGTTTACTTATTTTGCATGGATGTAAGTGCTTAAATAAAGTGTCAAGGTAAAGTGCCAAGGGGTGGAGGATTCAGCCGAATGATAGTACAGTTTTAGCTTGCTCTGTGTGGCTTGTTCTATTAATATAAGTTTGTGGTCAGGAAGGAGCGTAGTCTCACTTTGCTATAATATGTGCAGTATTAACTTTGGTTTGACATCTGTCAGGCAAAGATCCTCACCAGCCAAAGGCATCCTTCATAACCAAGCTCCATCTGTTGTGCAGATCTTTGATTCTGATATTTCTAATGACTCAAGCCAAAGCAAAAAGAAGACTCAACTTGAAGAAAAAAGCCTTGAGGAGGAATGAATAGTTCTGTCAAAGCTAAATATAATGGCTTATTGTCACATTTGGTTTAAGTCCTGCAAGGGAAACATATGTGATTAGCTTTGTTTTAGAAGAAAACAGGCCTTAATACTGGCAGTGTCGTTGTTGTTGTTGCATGAAAGGAGTATTGATAGCTAAAGCTCAAGCACATGATTTTATTACTTTAGAAAGATTTCTTGATAGGAAAGTTACTCGTAAAAAAAGTTTACTCACTTATTGTACTCAACAGATTAAAAGCCTAAGGAGTCTTTGATTCTTGCATGCAAAGGAGCAGCAGGATTAACACTTGCCTGAGCTCTTTGAAAGACAGCTCAAGTGTTTTGAAATAAGCATTCAAGTAATGTCTGTCAAAAGAAGTTAGCTTCCAATCCCCTGACAAAAGTTGCATGATGATTTTGTCACCTCGCTGACAAAACAATCATTAATTGCTCCAGTTAGCTTTGTTTTTCACTTAGAGTGGGTGAATGAATCTGTCAGAGCTGCCCAACCCACATGGGTAAACATTTGCCTCCTATGATACCATGAGAAGTCTACAACACATATGAATGTATTTTATGATCATCACAACTCCATACAATCATCTACTGATCATTTATTTTTTATTTGTAATAGTGTGGAGAAGAAACTTGACAAAGAGAAATTATGGCTCTGTGGGCTTCAGGTCTATAATTAATGGTTGAAAGTTCGTATTATCAAACATCATTTAATTCACTAGGAACTGCAGAGCATTGAAAACTATATAGAAATGCAGTGACATACTTAAGAATTTGATTTTTTCCAGCATTATTTGTAAGGTTGACTATTGGTGTGACTGCTGGCCTGTAAAACAAAAACTCTCATCTCTATTCTTTCAGACTAGCAGGTGCAAAGATGCCATCATTAGCTGTGGTTTCAGTACTCATGCATATTGCTCACTTATGTATAACAATATAGAAATTAATAGGAAATATGAAGCAAATTTTACTTCTACTTCAGTGTCTAGAGCAACATACAATGCAAGATTTAAAGCCACAGTATGATTAAATCCAGTCCTGCCTGTATGTAGGGTCATCCTGTAAAGAGAGTAAACATTATAGTATGTTGTGTTTCTGTTTACTTTGCATAAGTTCTCTTTTCCTTGCATGCATCTGCAGCTGTCATTTATTTATGAAATTATTTATTTGATCTCATGGTATGTAGCAGCAGAGAAATACTGTGTGGGATTGTAATTAATATTTTGCATGAGAGACAAAACGACATCCATTCTATTAATTGCTGAAACTTCCTCCTTGCTGTTTCCAGTAAAATGTGAACAAAGATGTGAAAACCCAGTCTCTTTCAGTTCCTTAAACACAGGAATTGCTCCCTATGGCTTGAAAAGGATGTAAATTGAAGAGAGAATTAATTCATTTACAGACTTCTTGGCAATCTGTTTAATATAGACTAGTACTGAAGACTATCAGTATAGCAGAGATCTGTAGAGGTACAAAAGCTGTAGGAGAGATAAAAAAATGATCAAGGAAACTGGAACTGAATAGGGGGAATACAACTGAAAACTTTTGTCATGAAATCTGAATGTTTATGTTTCAGATTTTAGCAGTCTGCTTCCACATCTGCAGCTACTAGGGAGTCCTTAGCATGTGATAAAGAATATATGAATTAGCTGCTGGTATTGAGCCAAAATAGAAACATTTGTGTTATTGAATTGCCTGTAGATCTACAGAAGTTTATGCTGTTTTTCTTACTCTAACATGCAAAATGTCACAAAGTGTGGTGTTTTAGAGCTCACAGAGGAGAAGAGCTGCCAACAAATGAAGATATGTGTCCTTTTTAATTACACCACTAATGCAGAGTCCCAGCAAGCTTTCAGCAGGAAGGAGCTGAATTTGGTACCTTGGGTGGATTGTGCTTCACTTCAGGGAAGTGCCATAGATTTGATTATCAAAGGATCGTGGTCACAATTTGTTCTGCATATTGGCTGTCATATGTATGGTAGATTCCAATTTGTTTAAAAGAAGACAGAGAACTTAGTATTTTTTAATGCAAGTCATAAAGACCAGCACAATGAGGAAGAATGCAGCCAGTCTTTAAAATATATTTCATATTTGCTCTCATTTTGGTTAGTGCCTTTCATAATTTAATTAAGATACTTGGAAATGTAAATTACCGTGATAGAAGTATGCTTACAAGCGTTTTATGATCACTAATTGACAGAAGTTGGTTTTATTCATGCAAATTCTGTATATAATGTTTGCATTCATCAGATCAGAAGTTACCAAGTTACAGAACCTGTGAAGCGTGACTACTTGAACAAACATAAAATTCTCTGTTAGATTTGTTTTACTGTAACGTGGTCAGCTGAAAAATAATACGGCTTTCTAAAGCTTTATTTTGGGTGTTTTTCTTTAAATGTGTTTACTGTACAGATTCCATTCTGTAGGTTGCTCTGCGTATTTAACCACCCAAGATTTGAATGGATTGCATTAGGGAAGATTGTGTATATTCTTAAGAAGATATTGGACCTATTGTTTCTACAAAGGTGCAGGTTCTCCATCACCAGGATTTCCCCATGCTGAGTCAACTCTGTGGGAGGAAGAATCTGGATTTCCCAAGGAGAGAACAGAGATCAGCTCTTGCTTGCTAGTCGTCATTAGATGATGTTCTCCAGTAGCCTGAAATGGGATGAAGGAGGTCAGCGTCTCTTTGGAAGTCAGCAGTAGCCTTCAGAGGGGGCAACCAGCACAAACAAGTGGAACAGATACCTATGTAACTCACTGCTCACATTTGGCAGGAGAGACAGAAACAGTTATGCATGTGCTAAAAGCAGGAAAAGGCTGTACAACTTCTCCAAGTTATTTTACTCTTCTTCTGTAAGTGAATACAAGCTGAGTGTACTAACTTTATATATGGAAAGATATTTCTAATGGGGTCCAGTATCTGTCCGCAAATAGTGCAGTTCAATTTTTCTCATTCCTTGGTCAAACACTCTTTAAAACCCACTGAAACCCAGAGGCAGACCTGGTGGGTCGGAGTAGACTTTGGATGGGCTGAGTGATTCATGCTGTTTGCAGATGCATAGATGATATGTATGTGCCGATACCTAGAAGAGAATTTTTTTTTCCATGTTCTGTGGAGCATGATTATTTGGAGCTGTTGCAAAAACTAATGTTCCCTTCTCGGCCTTTGAATCAGTCTGGTGTTTAATTAGCAACAATGACAAGATTAAAAAATAACACCCAAATTGTGTTGTAGGGGTTGGTTTCTGGATAGCCCGTTTTACTCTTTTTCAATGATTAATAATTTGAATTCGTTTCTTGTGTTTAAAGAAATCCCAAATTGGATCCTAAAGTTCACTGAAATGAAATAACCTTATAATGCTTCATGATAATTTTTGACTTGCACAGGAGGGACTAAATGCTGGAACCTCCATGAAGACCTGCTGAGTATTGCATATCCAGTGTGATAATTTCCTGTCTCTCACTCGAGTCATTCATGGCTGCAGGTTGGCTTATGAATTTGAATGTGATGTAGGAAGAGGACAGGCATTTGCCTGCCGCTTCACCTGTTAATATAGTGTTGGGAACAAACAAGAAAGCAACAGAGCAGCTGCACAAATGGGGACTTACTGTAACCTCCCGTCTTCTTTTCTAACAAATCAAGCTGAGCCATCCCCTGCAGTTACCCAACAGCTTCTCTTTATTCTATCCTTTTCACCAAGATCTCCGCCATAGACTTCTGTTTCACTTCAGTGATCTGTAGCACTTACTGGGATCCCTCAAAATGCTTCTTTGCTATCCCTTTCATCCAGCATCTCTGGCAGCTCAGAGGGGTTGCAGCTCCTAGATATCTCCAGTTCTCCATTAGCTGGAGCATTACGTAGTGTCCTTCACTTCAGGTTCAGCAACCCCACCTCGCTGCTTATGAAAACCTGTCCCAACCTGCTCTGCCAAGTGTTGTCTTTCTTCATGGCACACTCACTATTGTGCTCACGCCAAGGGGATTTTACTCTAAAGCAAATACACCTGTTTATGTGCAAGTTGTTTACTGTTGTGACATTTAGTCAGTAAATAATTTCTGCAACACAGCACAGCTGCCAAAACACACAGCCTTGGCAACCCTGCTGTGCTGGGTTGTACCCAGCACAGAATGGTTGTACTGATTCTGTACCCAGTGCTGGGTCTGTGGCTCAGGCTAGTTGAGTGGGCTAGAGGGAATCAGAACCTCGCACTAGATTCATTATTATGTATATCTTCCTTTAGCTGAAGTGCCCCACATGCCACTTATGGCATGTTAGCCATGATGGTTCTGAGGAGCTTCAGAGTCCCGTTTAACTTAATTTTCTCTAGTAACCAGGGCCATGTACTCCTCTGCTGAGGGGTATTTTGTGTATGCATGTACCCCTAGTAGCTCCTGAACCTCTTGTCAAACATCAAGAAGCCTGTCTATTTGCTGTTGAGAAAAAGAGCAGTTTCATGAGTGTCTTGAGAACAGGTAAGCAGCTGGAGAAGACCTGAAGTCAGCTGTAGGATTCACATCCTGGGGGAGAAGTCAGGCTTCTTTGGTTTGCTACTTGTAGAACCTCTTAATCTAACTTTACCACTTCTCAGGGAAGAACTGTTCTGCAGATGCCGGAAAAGATGATTAAAGAGGACTTTAAAATGTTTGCTTTGAACTCTGTAGAAATCATGATTAGGATCTGATAAGTGGGTTAGGTGAATAACAGTGAGTGTCTTGAGTCCAGATTGCCGAAGGACTCCATACACCTAGCAGGAGGAGATGCTGAGGCCAGATGCATGCCCAAGCACTTACTCCTCTTTACACTCCCATTCCGGTATGCAGGCTCTGAAGACCAGACTTGCCAACATGTTTCTGATGTGATTATATAAAAATTAGAGCATTTTCCTAGCATTGTTCCTGCCAAGGGCTCTTGCATGCTTGGTTTCAGCATACTGCTTGATTCCCAGGAGAGTTTTCTCTCAAGCAGGTGCTGTTCTGGAGGCTAGGAAGCATTCTTGACCCTTCCTAGGGAAATCTTTATATTTTTTCTGTAATTTACCAGGAGAAATGGAATGTATCTGTACACCTCAGCATTAGAATGTGCAGCTCAGAGATAGCTGGATTCCCATTTCCTCTTCCGGGACTCCTGTCTTATCCAACAAGTATGTACATGGTCCTTGAAACAGATAAAATACAGAGACAGTGCTGGAAGCAGAGACCAGTCTGCAGAAACACCTTTCCCAACAGACAGACTTCTTAGATGAAAGATGGGCCATAATATATCCCTGACTCCTCAGCTGTCTCCTGAACTGCTAGTGGTGTTGTTCTTACGGGATTAGGCAGCAACTGACTGAGACCTTTTTAGCACTTTCAATACAGATGCAATTTCCATCCAAGTCCCTTTCACTCAGCAGGGAGCAAAAGCCAAACAGTTGGGTTTGTGTTAAAATGTATTGACTTTACAGGGGAGAAGTCTCTCTGAAGCTCCAACAAATGCTTCTGGTCATGCACAAGGAAGTCACACTTACATGGAGAAGGGTCCTTTAGACAAAACTGTAAGGCACTTTGGGCCTTAGCAGTTCTAAGCAATCAGCTGGGTACCTTGCAGGTCACTCAGAAATGCCTCAGCCCTTTTTGCTGCTGTCTCCTGTGTGGACTTGTATCCTACATCTTCCCATTTGTGCCAAGTGGGACACAGCTGAGATGAATTTGTTTTCCATCCCCCTGATTTTTCCAGTATCTTCTTGGAATCTCCTACTTAAGGCTACAGAGGTTCCAAAGAAAAAGAAATGCAAAAGCGGTGACTGTCTGCCTTTGCCCCATGTGTTTTTTGTGTCTGTTTTCTGGGTGACTGTTTTGTCTGGTCTGTATCTGTGATGTTATTTATATCCAGCTCTGTTTCCTGTCCACACTCACCAGCACCATTGTAACTCCTGGTCTGTGCAGTGGTCTGGAAGTACAGACGTACACACAGGCCAGAAGTTGTCCACATCTCCTGGTTTTTAACTGGAACAACTAGGATAAAGCTTAGTGTGGATGGGCTTCCTTCACCAGCGATGGGGAGAAGCACATTTCCTCATGCCACAGCTTTGAACAGAAGGAGCCGCAGGTCTTTCTCTGGGTCAGCTTCAGCTTCTCAACCAGAGTGGAGAGTGTCCTTCCCATCTCCAGCCCTATGGAAGGGGATATTCATGGTCCCAAGAACCATGCCAGCCCAGCCCAGGGGGTGGGCCCCGGAGAGAAGATCTGCAGCAGGCTGGCTCTCTCCCCAGCACAGAGCTGTTGGCCCTCATTCCTCAGGACCTTAGTAGCTTCAGCATGAGCAGTGAGACTTCAGCCTCTAAATCTCTGCAGCATGTGCCCTGGCAACTTGCAGCCTAGACCATGCTCACAGCTAGACACAGAGTTTCACTTGGTGCTCTCGCTGGAGGTGACAGCAGCACAAATTGCCTTCTCTAGAGCAATCCTCCACACTCTAGTGGTACCCCAAGCCCCACTTCTTCCCATTTTTACAGTGCAGTCCTCGTTTTGCTACCTGGAAGCACATGCCTGAAGAAGCACGTACATCAACTCATCAGACCCACCTAGAGCAAGAAAAACTTGACCTTTTTTTTTTTTTTTTTTGAAAATGAGGTCTCAGTATCCTAAAAGTACCTTTCAAATGCAACTGCAGGATCTGCATAATTGAAACTTTTTCTCTAATCTCATTACCTCCCTCAGGCATTTCCTGACAAGTGGAGATTATAAATGAGAGTTTGTAGTAAACATAGCTAAAAAAAAGGTATCTTTAATATTTTTGCAATATATTCAAAGCAGTTTGGGCATGAGCACAGAGAACTCATTTCTATTTCACCTCAAATGCCATTATGTTAGTAAATTAGGAGTGGCATTAATCCTAGCACATATCCAGATCTTTTTGTGATTTTGCGTTTGTCATAACTGAAAGATCTCACTAAATATTTCTCTATAACTCTAAATAACATTGCCTGTCATGTAATATTTAGCTCAGATTTTCCTCAGTGTTTTTGTATCAGAGCTGAAAATGAGCTATCACACAAAATAAAATGAGACTGAAATACCAGTCCTTTGTATTAAATTTAACATTTGGCTTCTGTCCCAGAGTTTTCCACATCCATATTAGAATCAGATGGTAGTGTAAGATGAAAAGATCTCCTGGATGTGTTTTATTCTGATCCTTATTAAAGGGCTGATAACAGACTGAAGCTAAGATACTTGTAGTAAGAAAGCCTGCCTAATATCAAAGGCTGGATGGACAAGCTGACATGTATTATTGTTAGGCCTTCCTGCTTGATCATATTTCAGTATCACAAAATCATTTGACTAGTGGACATGACATATAAAAACTTCAGTGTGAGAGCAAAAACCCAGGCAGGTATTACTTCTGTGGGTACACACTTAGTAGCTAACTATAAGCCAAGGAAAGGGTTTAATATCAAAAGGTGTTGGTGACAGCATAGTGTAGCTATATTTATTTTATTCTCAACTATTTGTATTCATGAAAGACACTGCCTTGTCCTGACTTACCTGTGAAACTGGTATCACACGTGACAGCATAGGGCAGCCCTACTGGTATTGCTCAGTGTTCTACAGAAGCTGTGCATCCTCTGCCCTATCCACAAACCAGCACTTGCCCCAGACTCCTTTGGCAGTCTAGAGCCGGAAAGATCAAAGAGACCTAAATAGTCTTCAAAAAGCAATTTTCTCTTTACTCAAAGAAGCTTTGTACATTTCTTGTGTATTATTTGGCTGAAATTTTACAAACATTTGCAGGCTCTGGGTGTTCTATGCAAAAACAATTACTTTTGATAAAATGAAGGGATGGTGCTTTCTGGTGTTGCTGTTCTGCTGTAGTGGAGACTGTGAGCATGATATTGGAGCTATAGATTAGATTTTGCAAAGCAGTGTTTCTGTCAGGAGTCTGCTGCTTTGGACCAATGGGCTATAATCAGAATTTTTCAAAGGGATATTTTGCCTGTGTTTTGTGGCAATAACTTCAGCAAGAGAAGAGCAGCAATTGCAGACTGCATTGGCTTAATTTCAGCTTTTGGTCACAAAGGCTATTGAAGAACAAATATGCTTTGTAGGTATTTTATGCTGCTTTTCTAGGTGTACCTTTTTAAAGGCTGGCAAGGGGTTTGAACTTGTAGGCAGAGAATCATTTCACGGGCACTGGCTGTTTACAGCATCAACGTCAATGTTTGAGCTTATACCCTGTGCTTCTTTTACAATCAGTAGAGAGAAACGTGCACATTTAGAGGAGCTTAGTTAATTAATCTGATTATTTTAGACATCTTCTTTCCAGTGAGAGGATTTGTATTTTAGAAGAGTCTATTTCTCTTCTCAGCAATAATTAATCCTAACATATTTAGTTCAGGAGGTGTTACCTGTAGTTAGGTGAGCTGGATCCCACACAGCATGTTTCTGAATAGCACTGTATTCTCCCTTAGGTACTAACACTATATGAATACTTCTGGGGTTTTATTTTAATTATCAGATTATCTTAGGGAACACATGAAGAGATCAGTTGTGTATGTAAGAAGTGATTGGTTCAGTCCCTGCAAGATTTTTAGTGCTGATAATTACAGCTATCTTAATGCTTCCTATGAAAGCTGCTTTGGTAGTTGTATTGATCCTGTCCTCCTCAGGTACCAGTTCATTATGAAACACCTTTTTGGATGAAGAGTCCATTCTCTTGGGTATGTGGACAATCCTTAGGGACTTAACATCAAGCAAAGATCTCTGACAAAATATGGGACCTCATTGCATTCTCCTGAAAACATCTTCAAGGAGCTCAGATGAATGAGCTGTGTCAGATACATGCCTGCTTTCAGGAATGTTACAAGAACTGGGCTGAGGGATAAGGAAGCATAATTTGTTTGTGAACAGTGTTGATGCCCTATTCATTTGGGTTCACCTGAGCCATGCTTATGGATTCACTCAAATAGAGGAAAAACCCTCAAGGTTAGTCTTCTCAAGATGAGTTTGCCATGTATGACAGGCCAAAGGGTAAGTAGCATCTTAGGACAGAATTTCCTGTGAACAACCCTCAGAAAAAAAAATAGAGTAATACCTATTAACTAAGAGATCAAAGTTATTTCTGCAGTGTATAAATGGAGTCACAGAATAGGAGTAATAAGGTATTATTGGTCTCATGTTTGTAATTTGTCACTATGTCATACTGGTGCAAGCCCATTGAGGATGACGGCTGCTGGAAACAGGTTCCTTGAAACCTTTCTTTTTCATTACCCCAAAATCTATAATTACTTATGGAAGTCTCTGCTTTGGTGTACAGTTCTGATGTCTGGATTACTGACTTCCAAAACCACAAGGCTCCCAAGTATGGTCCACTGAGCATTAGTTTTCCTCTGATTAATCTTCTGGTTGATTATGTAATTAATTTTTCTAGGTAAATATGTGTTCTGTTTCTTTAATTAATTAATTCTTTCACCTCAGTTTTGCTCAGGCTTATTCCCTCCTTTATCAAGGTTTCCCATTAAGGAAATTGCAGCATTGCCTAGTGACACACATGCTTTTTCCTTCTCTTTTTTTTTTTTTTTTCTTCTCTTTTACAGAATTATCTGAAGTCGCACCATGCATTTTGAAGACGTCACCAACAGATCAGCAGTTGAACAAGCTGGCAAGGAGTCTGGGACCTGAATGGGAGCATGTAGTTCTGTGCTTGGGTTTGTCCCATACTGACATCTATCGATGTAAAGTCAATCACCCTCACAACCTGCAGTCACAGATTGTAGCTGCATTTGTCCTGTGGAAACAGCGTTTGGGGAAAAAAGCAACAATCCAAAGTCTGCACGCCAGTCTGGTGGCAGAAGAAGTGGATCCTTCTGTGATACAGTACATGCTTGAGTGAAGCCATGCTATTTACTCAGAGCTTCCATGTATTTCGTTAAATTAAGTAAAGAGGATGAGAATGTATGTTGAAGATCAGACGCCTCAAACTGTAAAAAAAGCAGGGTTGGGAACTGTGATTTTATTAAGCTGAAACATTCCAGTTTTCTGTGGCATCTTGTGACTTGTAATTCTTTTCAGGCCAGATTAATTTTTAGCAGGCATTAAAAAATAGATCACTCTTTCCTGTTCCCTTTTGTGCTATTTCAGTTGGGATATAGAGTGACAAAGTTCTTGCAAGCAGGTGGGCGTGCAGTAAGTTCAGCAAGGTTTTCGATTTCACTGAGGGAGCAAGACTTGTTTAACTTTTTTCCTGGACTATGTAGGAGCCTTTTTACTGCTGTTTCATGCTAGTTCCCTGATACTACAGCAAGAAATGAGACTAGTCACCATTACTAATTAACAATTTTACAACAGTTATTGCAGGTGGCTAATTTCACATTTATAAAAGTTTCAGCACATACAGTTTCTTGCTAGGATAGATGGCTGCCACTTTGGTCTGCCTTTGAAAAGGGCCTTAAGTGGAAATAGCAGGAATGTTGTGTGCCTGTGAGGGTTTCTGGACTTATTTAATGGTTTCTGCAGGCAGGCCCTATGTGCATATGCCATGTCACAGATGGGGAGTTCTTAGGGAAGACACACAGAAAAAAAGTGACCAAAAGTAAGCAAGAACCAGGTAAACTGAGCAAGAAGCAGCCTAAAAAGGAGACAACTTCTAAGTTGTCCGTGGTTGTCTCTGCTAATAAACTGGGAGACCGTCTGATGCCTGCTGAGCCTTTGAACTGTGCTCTGTATCCAGGCAGTCTGGTTTCATGGTGAGGTCAAGCACCCATAGGCAAATTCCTCTGACCACTGCACACCCAACAGGGTAGTGAATTCTGCAGGTCCTTTCTGGTCAAGATGAACTTCCCACTACTCTCCCTCCAGCTTCCCTCCAGCCGTCCACCAGGCTCATTTGCTTTCTACCATTTTTTTTACATCTAGTGGGGGCAGCTTTGACACTGCTGTCCTCAGTTCTTCTTTGTACCACCAATGAAGATCAGATTTTATGCAGAAAAACAGTAAAGCTTGTGCTATTCTCCTCCTTCCCTTCTGTCATGGAGATTTTATTCCTGCTGGAAAAAAAAATCTGAGATTTTTGCTGACCAGGAAAGTGGGGATCAGTCTGCAGGATACCCAAAGGCAATGGGAGTGACCAACTGCTCTCTGAGGCCTAATGATAAGAGGCAGAATAAATTTTAATTCTCTGTGCAGTTTGCTGTACAGTAAATGCAGAACATAATTTTGAAGCTGAGTTTCTAGGTCTATTTATGAACAAGTTACTTTAGACTCTTTCATCTACAGAGTCATTGTGAAATGACTCTTCCCACCCCGCAAAATTTGCTCTAATTTCACAGCTTAACAACCTTGTCTGAAGTCTCTAATGGGAAAAGAATGAACTTTTCTGCTTTTTAATTTTTAAAATTTGTTAATTTTATACTCAAATTTTGAAATACATGGGAAATTAGAAAAGACAAAGAGATTTTAAAGAGACCCTATGTGCCTTGGTTTTTAGAAGCATGGAAACAGAAAATATATCCTGGCAGGATCTGGCTCTTGCAGGTTCTGAAGCAATCTGGTAATATTTCAGTTTAAGCTTCTGTATACAATTCTGACGTTCAGTAAATTGTTATACTGTTATACCTTACTCAGTTCTTAACCAATCATATTCAGATCTCAACAAGTCATATTGTACTTCCAGAGATTAGCTATGTCAATAAATTCCAGATAAACAAGGTGAATTAATTTTGGGTTTAAGATTTTATTTTTCTGTTTCCCGATGCTTTAATGCAAACATGTTCTTTTTTTAGGTGGAAAACCATCCCAGAGCAGGTGTACAGACATTTGGCAAATTCATATGAGCACAGCCCAGCACAGGGAATGGGATGCGGACTTTGAAGAAATTCTGACAGTGAGATTGACAGGAGCATGGTTTGCATATTAGGAAAGAGAGACAAAGCAGTCTTCCTGGCAGCAGTTTGGAGGGAAAAAAGCTAGAGATGGCTGACAGGAGAAACTACTGAAAATGTGATTTAGAGGAAGAAGTTGACTCCCAGTGTCATAAATGTAAGTATCTTATCTTGTTCTGAACCAACATGGACCAAGTCTGAATACAGTCTTCAAGGCAGTTCATCTCCAGTTAACTCAGAATGAGAACAGTGCTCCAAGGAGACAACCAGTCTGGGCAGTAAACCAATGTAATGGGCACACTCACAGGACCCTGGTACCTTCTTCTCTGGGTGAACTTTGCGTTTCATGTTCTTCATTTTGTGAAATCATTGGATGGTTTGGGTTGAAAAGGATCTCCAAGATCATCTAGCTCCAACACATCTGCCATGGGCACCTTTCAGTACAGTAGTTCGCACAAAGTCCCATCCAACCTGGCCTTGAACACTTCCAGAAATGAGGCATCCAAACATTTCTGGGCAATCTGTTCCAGTACCTCATCACCTTTACAGCTAAGAATTTCTCTCTAATACTTAATCTACCCTCTTCCAAGTTTGAAGCCACTCCTCCTTGTCCTGTCACCACATGTCCTTGTAAAAAGTCTCTCTACAGCTTTCTTGTAGGCCCATTTTAGGTACTGGATGATACCCTCAGGCTATAAGGTCTCCCTGTAGCTACAGCCCTTCCTCATAGGAGAGGTGCTCCAGTCCTCTGGTCCACTTGGTAGCCCTTCTCTGGACTCACTCCAGCACTTCTGTGTCCTCCATGTGTGTGGACTCCAGAGCTGTTAGCAGCATTCCAGGTGGGGTCTTACAAGAGTGGAGAAGAGGTAGAGAATCACTTCCTTAAACTGCTGGCCATGCTTCTTTTGATGCATCCCAGCATATGGTTGGCCAATGTCAGGTTATCAATAACTATTATACTTAGGGTCTTTTTAATAGTTAAGAGAAAAACCTTCAGTAGATATGAAATTTCATGCCAAATAAGACTTCCTTTCAAGACAGGTATGTCTCTGAGTATCTACTGTGGGCCACTGGAAACCTGATGGGTGAGTATCATTTCAGGTAATTTCTCCAACTTCTTGAGGTGAGCTAAATGGTACAACCCTTGCACCTGGTACTAAAATTATAGGACCCACATATAGACAAAGATTATAAAACCTGGCCTCTCATATTGTAGAGCAAAGCATATAATTCATAATTTATAGTTGCTTTCACATTCCCAGGGTCTAAATGAATGCTCTAGTACTTGAGTTGCAAATATTGAAGGGAGAGGTTTACTTGTTTTATGAGATTATTTCCATTGCTGTTATTTTTGAATTTATGGAAATGCTCCTATTAGACTCTTCATTTTTATTAAAGCTTGTTTGTGCGCTACACAAATGCAGGGATACATTTAACTTAAAGCAGTATTCCTTCAACACAGTGGATTTTTCCATCCACTTAAAAAAATTTTCTTCTGTATTTAATGCTTTATTTTGCACAAGGGTACAATTAAGAAAATTTAATTCTTCAGATGTATAGTAAGGCTTCTTATTCTCTGACAGAACACTCAGAAGATCTTAAAATGTTTATTCTTTTCTGCTAATTTAAGAGCAAATGTTATTTATTTAAATGTCATGGACAAGCCTGTGACTTGAATGTTGTTCAGGATGGAGGCAACTCAGTGAGTTTCCCCATCTCTCCCTTTGCCTCAAGCTCCCTTGTGCCAAAGTTTGGGTGATGACAGGAGACTTGCCCAGGGGCTCCTGTCCTCCCTGCCCACTGTGCTTCCAGGACTGGTCTGGGAGGCAGGCTGACTTCCAGGGGAACCCTGGTTCCACTGCTTGTGGTGAGATGCACAGCCACTTTGGGCTTTGGGATGGAGCATGAGTTTGGCAAAGGTGAGCAAGCAGAAACTTCTCTCGTGGGTTTAGGTTTCTTAACCAATGTCAAAAAATCCTGACTAGTGAAACTTGGTATTATTGGTATCTACTTATCTGTGGCAGAGTTTAGGAGCGCCAAGACAGGAAAGTGTAAATGTGGCCACTGCTGGAGCTTCCACTGAGACAGATAGCATAACTTCCAGTCCTTGGAAGAAGGATTGATTTTCATCAATTTTCTTCCTTGATCTCCAGAGGAGACTCTGGCATCCTATTTAACTCTTCTAAGTGGTAAATAAGCTCTATAAAAGTGTTTTTTATTCTGCAAGTACAGGTAGACTCTTAACATAGCAATAGACAAGACCTAAGAGCACTAATTCTCTCCTGCCTAGGCTGTATGAGCGATCACAAAGGAAGGATTTTCTCAGGGTAAGAGCATGTCAGACTGCCAGCATTTAAGAGTGGCTGGAGTGGAAAATAAAAATGCAGTCATCTGTGAGCCACTTCTCCCAGATATGGTGGGGGAAATTTCCATCTGGAGTCATATTTTATGACAATCATTGATCTATGGAATAAAATATTTTGCAAAATTCTGGAAAAATAAACAATATCATATTATATTCAAAGAAAATAAAAGGCATGCTCATCTCATGCTAAATGTGGTCATGCTGCCAATTTTGTTTTTTACTGGAAATCAAGAGTCTTTGAGACCTAATTTGTTTATAAGCTTCTGTATTCTCCATAGACCAATGTCAAGACATAGTAGAAGTAGAGCTAAAAGGACAGTTGATAAAACCCTTGTCTGTTTACAGTGAATATTCAAAATCTTTGTCCAAATTTCACTAAATAAAAAGAAGTTTAATTTTCAAGGTTCCTTACTGTCACCTAAGATCTAAAGATCTAAAAATATATACAGTGATTTGGCTTTTTTCCCCCTAAATGTAGTGTCTTTTTGAACTGATTACCTGAGAAAAATGGGCATTTGCCAGAAACACAAATAAGCAGATTAAAAAATTAATATGTGTTTTAGCAGAATTCACTTCTGAACCTAGCATTTTAGTTATGAAAAAAGAAATAATTACAATTTCTCTTTGAAACTGTGTACTCTCTGGTGGGTAGAGCTGATGATGGCACAGGAAGATTCCTATCTCTTCTACAGGAAGAGACTCCATCTGTATGTGATACAGGTACCATTTCTCAAGCTCATGTCTGGTCCAAGCCCCAACAGCAAAGGGACAAAAAGTCTCTTATTAACTTCAGTGTGCTTTGGGTTAGGCCTTCTTTAATTGGAACCTGCTGGAGCATGGTACTTTTACTGTCTCCTTTTGAAAAAGCAGCCTTTTTGGATTTGAGGCAATCAAAAGGAAAAGGAGTTTTGTGGATGTAGCAAGCATTCTAGGCTATGGGGTCCTCTTTTCACTGCCACAAGTGCTACTTTGCAGTATTCCTTCAAAGTGGCATAAAAAAAACCAAACAAACAAATAAAAACAACAAAAAAAAGCTAAGTGGAGCCATTCATCAAAGGATATTGGTAAGTCTCCAAAACCAAGATAATTTTGAGTTTTGGAATGAGAATAATCCCATAAAATCTGGGATGTGATGGCTCAGGAAACCATTAATACATTCATGGAGTTTTCCACCTTGAGATCAAGGTTGCAAAGCCACTGTTGACCCAAAAGAAGCACAATGTAATAGAAATCTGTGGGTTTTCTTTTTTTTTTTTTATAACTTTCACATCTGACCCACACAGAACCAGCTGTTGCTATCAGACTTGGGAAAGGGCAGGCAGGATCAAATGAGCCAAGTACTTGAACTGGCCTCAGGCCATGAGAGGGACAAACCTATTACACCCTGGGGCAGAGGCAGAGTAGGTTCTGTGCTTTGCTGTGGCTGCTGAGATTTGTGCAGAGAGGCCACTGGGTTCTCAGGATGAGAGCCAGACCTTCACTACACCAGCAACAAGTTCATTCACATGGAGATGTGCTCAGAGATCTCCTTAACAGCTCCTTGCAGCATATGCTCAAAGGCTGTTTCACTGGCTGGTGAGTTACTTCTCTCTCTTGTGAGGGCTGTCCTGAGGAACGTGTGCCTAGGCACAATATTTAACTGCCCAAGGTCCTGTTTCTGCATGACAGAGTCTCTTCCATGAACAGGCGCAGGGCAGGTTAGGACAACATCTTAGCTGGGAGTACTGCTCAAGCTTAATGCCTACCAGCAGTGTTCTTAGTTGAAGATGTATTTCTAGAGTCAGGCTTAATTTTTGGTTAACAGTATCCGTTTTTTTCTTAAATTCAGAATTGGTCCAGCACTTCCTCTCTGGTTTGGGTTCTGTGCTGGTAGAGGGAATTTTTCCCTGCCATTGGGATGCTTGCACTTGGTCATTTGGCAGCTGTTAAGTAAGCCTGCTCAGTGGCATACAGCTCAAGTTTCAGCCTCAAATATTAGCCCTTCTGACTCTAAAAGTGTGCATTCTACTACCTGCGACTTCTGCATGTCACTGTTCACTGTGTTTTCAATCATAAGCTATTTTCTTATTTATTATACTTGTCTATGCACCACTAATTCTGGGTTATCCTGAGGAGAATAATTCAGTTCTCCTTGCAAACTAGAGGGGGGTGATTGGGAGGTTTTTTACATGTACATTGAACACCATTGTCTAGGAAGCAGGCACACAGAGATTCTTACACTACTTCCATATTTGTTTTGATTTTTTTAGTGATACTTTCTCCATCAGTAGGGTGAAACTTCCTTGCTTCATCTTATGAACCCCAGGAAGGGGCTGGAAGTGTTTCCACTTGGTTGAGACCAGTCAGGTTGAGCCAACAACCACATCTGCCACTATGGCACCTTAACAGGGGTAATGCTGGGGACTCATAGCACAGTCATTGCCCTTGAAAGCCCAACAGGCACACAGCACCCCTGTAAAAAAAAGATATAAAGACATACTAGCAGGAAAATGTAGCATTTAATTTAATTATCTAGAGCAGGCACACCTCAGTGAAACTGCGTTTTATGAGGTACTTTTATTTTTATGGACATATTTGATGGGCTTTATTTAAATAAGAAAGCAATTGAGTAACTAGAGCATGTGGAGACTTCTGATAAGGATCCGTCTTTTAGGTTATTAAACAAACTGCATAGCCAGTGCTCAATTATTCTTCGAAATGCTTAAGCAACACCTTTTGTTCAGAGTCCCATCTAGAATTACCTCCCAGTAAGTTGCCTCCCAGTAATTTCCAAGAAGCAGCATGCGAATAGCACACACCCCTGTTCTGGATAATAAATACTTCCGAGAAAAATCTCAGAATTAATAAACGAGCCACAAAGAGACCTGGGAAACCTTCTGAAGGAATTTTACTTGCCTCTTGCAGGGCTCTCCGTGGCATTAGGTCTGATGTCTGCATGTGAAATGTGCCTCAATAATTACATATTCTTGCTCTCAGTTTCTGGTCCTGACTTCACAACATTTGAGAAACCACTTCACACTGCAGCTTGTAGAGTGATGCAGACTTTTGGTGAGCAAAGTTCGATGAACGTGTAGAGAGCCTGATATTGTGCACACCTAGGGTTGTTGTCGAAGCAAGCAGCCATTGCACAGCAGGCAGGAGGAGCCCCTGAAACCTCTGCAGAGCAGAGGGAGCTCTGAGGAGCATGGGTGTGCTTCTCAGTCATGGTACAAAGCATGTCAACATGGGCTTTGAAGAGGCAACCAGAGGTTTACATCTTTGTGATACACTTAGGTTTTCTCACCCACCACCAAGTATGTGTGTCCAAAAGAACTCTGAAAAAAGGAAATCCACTAAAACTGTGGAACTAGTTGTCTAAAGCAAGAGCCAGGCAAGAGTAATAACAAAGATCTGGAGAAAATCACGGTGGAAATGAAGTCCTGAATCTGTCTGACCGGTTGGCTGTGAGTTTGAGGTCTGTGATTTCTCTGTTTCAGCTGCAGACTGTGCTCCCTATGACAGGTTGTTGGATTCCCTGCTTCCCTGTCATCTTGGGCTTCTGGTGAGTCAGCTGTTGTGCATCTGGTAAAGCCAGGGAATAGCAAGCAGGTCAGAGAGCGATGTGCGTGCATAAGCATGTAGAGGACAGAAATAAAGGACATCGGTAGAGAAGGGAATATGCTCCAGAGCTCCCAGAGAGCTCTCTCCCAGTACTGCCCCAGGTCCCTGCCTGCTAGGGCCATCATTAGATGCCAGCACATGCCACAAAAAGTAGGATTTTTCTTTCTCTTTTTTTCTCTTCCAAGGCAGACACTACCAACCCATCAGATTTAATTCTGAAATCCAGCTGACCGGATGGCTCTGTGTTTAACATGCTTTCCTAGAAGGGACATTGCTCACAGGGCACCCAGCTGCGATTTCCAAAAACTAATCCCACAAGACGTGCATCCTGGCAAGGTGACAAGCCATGAGTGACTGAAGCAAAGCCATCCCCCGAGAGAAGCACCAGTAGACACTTGGCCAAGCACAGCCAACAACAGCAAACACTTCTGACCACAGCTGCTGCTCACCCAGCGGTGGCCGAGGGGTGCAGGGCCATCCTTACCACACGGGGCAGGAATGCTCTGCCAGTATCAGGACATGCACCATGCAGGGTGGAATGATGAGGCTTGGCTGTCCCATCCAAGTCCTCCTGATGGTTTTCAGGCCATGGTCTGGGGACATGTCTAAATGCCCAAGTTATTTGGTGCAGTTCTGGTGGAGCTGGAGGGTGTCATGGGAAGGCCAGGCTCCATTGGCTGGAGAAACCTTTTTGGTCTGAGGCTGTGGGGGGCTTGCCCACCTCTGGTATGGGCCTGTGAGTCAAAGGACAGCCTTGCTTCAAGACGGTGGCAACCAAAAATCTGGTTCCTTGGGAACCAAATTAACTCAACAGAAGTATCAGCTGCTTCAAAATATCTCTCAGCTGTCCCATCTGAGATATGCAGGTTGTTCTCTGAAGTTTTATACAATGATAGAATCATGGAATAGTTTAGGTTGGAAGAGACCTTTAAAGGCCATCTAGTCCAGCCTATTGCAATCAGCTGGGAAACAACAAGACCAGCTTGCTCAGAGACCTGTCCAACCTGGCCTTGAGTGGACTGGGGCATCTACCGCCTCCCTGGGCAACCTGTTCCAAACTTGGAAGAGAGTAAGGGGTGAGTGCTAGGCCCAGTACAGAGGCCTGTATTCCTGTGCTCATTCCTCGTGGCACCTCTTTGCTGTAGGCTGGGCCTGATGCGTGGCCAGCACCACTGTGCCTCCCCCACCAGGGACAGTGTGGGTTTGTGTAGACCCTCAGGGTGAAGCACAGTGGCTCGTACTTCTGACGAGCCCTGCAAAAATTCAGCAACAGTTGAGTTTAAGCCATCCATGCAGTGGTGAATGCCACTTCCCCAGCACGCATTTCTCAGATAATGCCATTGTGTTCTCCTACATGAGCATGTTGGCAAACATTTGTGTTTTTAACAACCTGTGTTGTGGCTATTACAGCAACAAATTAGGAGTGCTGCACAATAGCAAGCCAGAAGTGCATCTGATCAGAAGAGGCAAATGCAGGGTTGCCACATTCACTGATGTGACCTCTCCTGGGATCATAAGTTTGGTAGGAGAAAGAGGAAAAGAAGAGTGATATGGTTTGACAGCAGCTATAACTAACATGGTAGGAAAAATCCAGACCTAATGTATAAGAGATAATCATATGGCATAACAGAATTGCTCATCTGTTAAGCATTACTAAATGCTTACTATACTAAACATTGCTGATCTCCAGGAAATGTACCTAGGTGAAGCTGAAGATTTTTAAATCTAAAACTGATGGCATAAATCAAACACTCTTTAGGCTCCTGAAACACAAGGAGAAAAGGAAATTGCTTTTCAGCCCAGAAAGCATGCTCCTGGTAACTGATAAACTGGCTGTGACTCTCTGAATAAGTCATGATGAATAGTGGGAAAGCAAATATCAGAACTATAACAAGCCTTCAAAATAACAAAGGGAATGACAACAGCTGTTGCTGGAGAAATTTGGGACCACAGGAGATCCCTGTGGGAAGGAAGGCAGTGGGTGGGAGGGAGAACTGCACCATATATGTAGGGGACCAGAGAGCACCTAGTTTGAAACTGCTTGTCATCCAGGGGCTTTCCTGTGTCCACTCTAGCTGCTTAACCCTGAGGCCAGAAAAGATACACGAGGAAACACAAAGATACCAATATGTTTGCACTGTGCCAGCCAAAAGATGAGCTGCAGCCTTATTGAGGTCATGAATGAGGAGGATGAGAGCCTGAAGAAAGGAAACTCTACAAGTGACCTGGCGTCATCCCTTCACCAACTTCCTGACTTTCACCAGCTAATGATCAAGCATGTCTCCTACACTTCTTGTATGGACAGCAGAATGGAGATGGGCCCTATTGGCAGGCAGTTCAGCCCACCTGTCATCTAGAGGATGTGACATCCTCTAGAAGGACCTCTTATCCACCAGCTGTTGAAGGAGTATAGATTACTAGCTTTGGCCAAACTTTTAGGGTTAGAAAGCCAAAGGATTAATCTAACTTTTGACATCTCCCATAGTGACACCTACATCAGAGCTGATCCCTATCACATCCTTTTATAGTCAAGGGAGAGAAGGCAGTGCCTTTTGGGTGCAATTCATCTACCTTTTCTTATGCTCTTTTTCTTGGATGAGATGAATTCACACCCCAGTGACTATAATTGATGCCCAAATCAGCCATAGGTGTATACATTAATTGAGATCTCATCCCTAGTGTCAAATCAACCCCACCCATCCCCCCGCCAAAGTTCCGGTTTTCGAGACAAGGTGTTTTCAGCTCCTGATGCTTCTGGCCTCCAATGCTGATGGCTGCTGCGATAATGCTGCCATCTCACCAGCTGTGGACGTCTCGACAAGGTGAATTTCAGGGAGGCTTTTGTGGAGGTAATTAAGGGTTCATATATCCAATAAAAGGACATTGAAACTTGGTAGACAAGCTTCCTTGGAGAAATACCTCCTCTGTCTAAACAGTTCATGCACAGCAAGAGGGATTCTGGAACAAAATGCAGCCTTGTAATCAGTTCTAGTCCCAGCTGTGTAAAAGCACAGAGAGGATCGCTACTACAAAAATAGATCTTTTGGGGGAAACCAGCAACGATGAGGGTGCCCAGCCAAGGTGATAAAGTGCCCTGTATATGTTACCTTGACCAAGATACATGACTGTCTGCAGCACTCTTGAGCAAATATGTTCCATTTTGGGCCTTGTGAGAGGTTCGGTGGTTTGGCTTCACCCCACCACCCCCACCACACCCTATACCTTTTGTTGCTAGAATTTTAAAAGGTTGAATTTGGAATAGGCTTGCTTTTCCTCATGTCTATATGTCTCACCTCAGTGCCAATAAAAGTCATGACAAATAACAGAGAAACAGCTGTGCAGGAAACTTCAGGCATCTGTTTAATATTAATTGCATGTATTCCTAAAAAGTCATAGCATGTTTTTAAAATTTCACTGCACATCTGGTGCGTCACTGCTCAGGGGTTTTTTTAATAGGTTTTATCTGTGAGTCACTGAGAACTATCAGCCACAAGCTGGCCAGATGCTGAGGAGATACACAGACAAGTAAAATTGAAGAGGTTTTTCTAAAAAGCTTCTAAAAAACCACAGCTCTGAACAAAATGAGAAAGCAGCACTGACTCTTAGCTGCCCATCAGCAGACACCAAGCTATAGGGAATCTAGGTTTAGGAAAAGACATTCTATTAATAAACACAGTATGGTTTAAAAAGATATATCTTCCACATGAATCCAGTCTCAGACTATGGGCTAGGATTTCTTTTTCAGCTAGAGGATAAGTTCTCCTGCAGTTACTCAAAACCCCACAACTTTTCCCCTTCTGCTATACCCCTTACCCACTCCTACCCTGACCTACTTGCATTTAGCTATAAATGGCTTTTCCTGCTGACTCAGCAAGTCTTGCATAAAGAAAAGTGATCTCTAGAAGATCAGACGAAAGGTGTGTTCTTCAGTTGGGCACAGCTCTGTGTCTTGGTTTGGAAAGACAGGTATCTGTCAGGGAAAACTGGAGTTTCCCTTGGAATGAAGAATGTAAAACTCCCCTCCCTCCAAATTATTACAATTTTGAATTTTGTAATTAGGAGCTTTCAGGCAAAAGTATGGGAATAGGAATAACAGTTCTTTACTAGGAATATTTAAAAAAAATACAAATACAGTAATACAAAAAAAAAACCCAAAACAAAAACAAACAAAAAACCCCACAAAAAACCAAACCAACAAACAAACAACAACAACAACAAAAACACAATCAAGCAATCAAACAAAAGTCCTAGAAAACCCATGACAGATTCAGGAATATGACCTGACACCCTGTTGGCCAGGGTGTTGGAACCAGTCCAAATAAGTCCTCCTGGAGTGACAGATGTGGTTCTGTTGAAGTAGAGATGATCCTGTAGACAGGTTCAGTGGTGGTGAGATGTGTCCAGTCTTCCTCTGAGAAGCCAGTGGAAAAGGGGATGTCTGGGGTCCCTGCATGCCCATTTTTATCTGGGTGGGGAATGGTTGGCTCCTCCCTACTGGGTGGTGCATTTCACAATGGGATGATGTAATGTGTCATGTCATTGGTGAGCCTTAATGGCCCATTAACAGAAGATATCCCCCAGAGGGTGGACAAAGTTGATGAAAGAGAAGAGAAACACTACCATCTGGTTTTAATAGCTGGCCTATTGTCAGAAGGCATCCACCCTCCTTCCCCCTGGAGTTACAAGAGATAAAGAAAAAGAGAAACCATCCCCCAACTGCTTTCTACAGATGAAATAGAATACACTTTTTTTTTGGTTACATAACCCAAGACACTCTGCAAAGCCTCCTCTTCTATGAGGCCCTCTCAATGCTCAACACTGCACAAGAATGGAGGACCGGGGCATTGCCACCCTCACTGCTAGGGTGGGAACCCCAGACCCCGAGGAAGGCATGGGAGCTGGTCCCACTGGCATCCATGAGCTCCTGAAAATTACAGTCTTTGAGAAGCTTTTTAAGAACGAACGAATGAATGAATGAATGAATGAATGCTTGATAAAAGACTCTTGCACATTTTTCTGTATGTCCACCCCCTTGGAGGTAAGGACCCCAAAAAATGCTGCTTTGAATGACTCCTCTTTTATTTTAGAAATCTTTTTCAGGAGTTCTTCTTCCATAATGCTCCTGACAGAGTTTTTGTCACTGTCAGCTGTTTGAAATACTTGCTGAGTGGTGACAACCAGTAATTAAGTCAGTAACAAATGATGATTTGAGATGTTTATTAGTGCCTCTAAAAAAAGCACTAGAAAACACAGATTTGAAAAAACACAGCTTTGCCAATGTGGCAGGGCAGGTGCACCCTACAGTGGGCTCCATTTAGAGAAATACAGCAATAGGTCTACAGTGCTGTATGCCTGTGGTTCCCATCAGTGAATGAGAAGACCCATGGAAGCTGGGACAAGGGAAGTGGGTGAGGGAAGCCACAGGCATGGCTCCCATCCTGATGGACATGCTGTAGCAGGCAACTGCACTCATGCATAAGAGGGTGTTTATGGGAGAAGTGTTCCTCAGTCCCACACTTTGGAGGTAGAGAGCAAAACCTAAAGAGTAAAGGCACATTCCTGTATTCAGAGGGGTTACAGTATCATCCCTTTGAAAGAGTTTCTCTAAAATGAACCCTTCATTTCAATCCTTGTTTCAGCTCTGTTGAAAGTTCTTGTTTCCAGGCTGCACTTTAGGGTTTGTTCTTGTGTTTGCAGTAGGGTGACCAACCGTGAGTGTTATGGTTCTCTTTCATGGGCTTCTAGTTTGAAGTCAGTGGCCTGGGTGCCCTGATGCCTGTGAGCTCAGGCTCATCCCCCTTGCACCGCTCACCAGTAAACAGGGGCAGTGATTTTACTGTCTCCTTGAAAAAATTCTCTGTATTTTTCAATCAGGTAAGACTTGCAGCATCTAAGAATGATCAGGAGGGTGTGAAGTAGGGTTGCTCCAGAGGCATGGGGAGCGAGTGTCCATTGCATGTTCACCCCTGTTTGCATTACTACCACAAAGGAGTACCTTCAAATCCTCATTTTTTAAAATACTTCTGCAGTTGTATGCTAAAGTAGTTCTAGGAACCCACAGAAGAAGAAGAAGATATGAGCTGTGGGCCACTGGGGATCAAGGAAGGGGCAATAAGGAAGAAATCAAGCAGCAGTGCAGTGTATCCATGATGCGAAAGGGAGAAAGGAATAGCTTGTCTGAGCCTCTGCCTGAGGACTCAGTGGATCTGTTCTGACAGCCATTTGGACTGAATGTGTTTTTTCATGATATTTTTACTGATATAGATGAAATTTAACTTCTGTCAGAGTGCAAGTACATTATTTGTGGATAAAATTGAAGTGGGACAACACAGAACCTGCAAAGCATTGTTTAAAAATAATTTTACTGAACATCTGCATTCACAGACTGCAGAAGAAAAAGAAAACAGTATTTAGTCTGCAGAATCACCACAACCCAAACACAGAGGCAGGGACAGCTCTTTGTGCCACATCCTAGTTAAACCTAGTTACACCTAGGCTGTACTTCCAGGGCTTTATCAGTCTCAAAATGCTGAGGACAGACATGAAGACAAGCCCTGCTCTTGCTCCTCTCATTGTACAGGGTCAGGGAGCATTACATGACTGCTGTTGATGGTAACAGCACGTACCTTCTGGATTGTGCTGTTACAGAAGCAAAGATCCTTCAGCAAGATAAGGAGCTATCTAGGCCAGAATAAAAAGCATCCAGCCATGCTAAATATCTCTGGACATGGATATAAAATATGTATTGTGGGCAGAAGGGCAAGCCTGACCCTGAAGCTCAGATGCAGTGGGGTCCTAAGCTCTCCCTCATCCACAGCCAGGATGGTTGGGAGACAGCAGAGCCAGGTTATGGCACTCTGCATGGAGCAAACTTAAGTGCTTTTCTAAAATGAAGCAACTTTACTCCCTAATTGGTGACCTGAGGGCACAATCCTTGCCAGTGTCCACATACCAAAACTGATAAACAGAGACTAGGGAGGTTGAATGACTGTCCCTGCTCCCAGACCCTCTCCATTGCTGCCAGCAGGGGTCTCCTGGCACATGGCAGCACTTCTTCACCCTGGGTGGGAGTGCCAGCAAGACATCCTGACCTGCCTTGGGCCGTGATCATTGTCCAAGACCTTTTCCTGAATTAGCAAGAGATGCCAGGATCCACCCCCAAAACAGTGAAGGGAATAGATCTTCCTTGGCAATTATCACCAGAAAAAGGTTAAACACAGGAGAAGCTCAGAAGAAACACCCAACATTGATCCTGGGTTTTTCCCTCAACAGAGGGCCTCACCTTAAGCAACTTTCTCCCTGCATGACATCACCCTGAGCTTCCTTGTTGTTGGCAAACAACAACATGACGCAAAAGCTGAAAGCCCATCTCTGGCATATGCTTGTATCAGGGATAAACAGGGACAGCACAGATGGACAGCCCTTGTCCCCATGCTCCTGACTGCCACACACACACCTGTCTGTCTACATGCACAAGATTTCCATGGCACCAATGCATGTGTGCAAAGGGGGCAGCTCTGTAATTTACAGTCTGGGGACGTTTGCCTTTACACAGCAACTGTAATGGCAGCACAAGACAACCACGGCAGTGCTGCCAGGAGGGAAATGCAGTTCCCAACACACTGAATCCTGTGGCCACTTCAGTGCAGAGCAGGTTGGACACGGGCTTGTATGCCGCTGAAGCCAGTGGGTGGGGAGGCCGAGGCACGGGGGGGCCTGGGCACAGAGCAAAGGCAAGTGCCAAGACATCGCGGGAGAGGGAGCGAGCGGTGCACGGCATGCAGAACAAGATCTGTTCAATTCCATCAGTCAGCACTCTCTTCCAGAAGATGACCTATTGAACATTTCCAGGAATAGCTGTGCCAAGCCTGTCAACTGTTTCTTGGAAATACACTCAAGAAAAATGGCTTCCTTCCAGTAGGGATCTGCAGAAAGTCTGGACTGGATCAAGGCTGCAGTCAGTTGCTGAGGTGGTGCTGCTGTTGCATCAGCTCATTCGGGAGCAGAGGATGCAGGGGGCCTGGAGGAAAGGCTGCCATTTCTCCCCCTTCTCCTCCTCCTTTCACATCAGATGGTAGCAATGGGGAGGGAAGCTGTGATTTCTTTTTTGCAAATTTCCTCAGCTCACTTGTATGCTTATCCTTACTTGCAGTCTCCAGCAGTAAGCCGATAGGAAAACCTGCAGTGCCGCACGTGACTAGGCTGCCAGCCTGGCACACAGCCTACCTGGGCTGTTTCATAGGCAATCACTAGCATCAAGCTGCCAAGACCAGCACACAATTGTAACTCGCTCCCAGGGCAGTATTCTTGGTATTCCCTTATCACTTTATTGCTTGAATTAACACAAGGACATAAAGCTATCACTGTGGTACCAAAGTTTCACTCCCTGCACCAACAGTTGTGTGGGTAGTAGGGTGGGGAGCTGCATTGAAACATGCCATGAGATAGTCCTGTTGTGGTGGCCCTGTGCCAGCTGAAGGATTCTGCTGGCTCAAATCAACCAGCAGGCAGAAGGGTTGCACGTTGCAGGTGATGGGGTGTACCTGCTTGGACCCGTCCCCGCAGTGCACACCAGAGCCTGCACACCTGCCGCTGCCAAACCCACCCCTCTTTAGCCAGCTGCAAACAGCTAAGCACAAAACGAGGTTGTGCACTGACCAAAGCTGAAATTGAAGGTAATTTTCTTGCATTTACACCTTGCAGCTCTGGTGCAGCAGATAGCTTTTGCAGAGTTGGAGTCCAAGTCCTTCTTCATGTCTTGCCAGTCACTTTCCACCATCGCCCTCCAACATGCATCTGAGTGAACAAAACACTATGGAAATGAGGGTTTCCCTGCTGCAGTCACTGCTTTGCCCTGTGAGAGAGATTGTAAGGATGCCTTTCCGAGTTTCTCTGGATTTACTCCAGATCTGGATTTGCACTGGGTCCTTCCTGACGGGTTACAAATAAACCGAAGTAATGGGCTTTGGCATTGCTTGGCAGACTGTTAATAGGATATAGAGCCTTTCATTTCTGTATCATTAATTCAAACCAGCCCAGATCAGTAGTGGTCACATTTTGTTGCAGTGTAATAGCTGTATAATAACCTCTCTGAACAGAATTAGGGAGTCCATCACCACAATTTATATTAATGATAATAACTTTTGTTGGCTTTCTCAGCAAAGGAACCCAGGACTGATTATGCCCCAAAGCTGGGGCTCCCTGGAGGAGCAGGGGCAGGTGGTAGCTGTTTCTGCATCAGCCCAGAGCAGTCCCTGGGGCTGCTCCTCTGTTCTATTTACAAGGTGAATCTCCCCAGCATGCAGAGAAAGACCACCTGAGCAGTAAGCATCTCTGTGGCTATTAAAAATCAGGCTCCAGATGTAGCCTCCAGCTTTAAAAGTCCCCACAATGCCTGCTTGAGTGGGAAAGTGTAGGATTGCTCTGTATTTTCTTTCCTTCCTTATACTCTTTACAAAGCATCTGCTAGGTGACTCTCTGAGTTAGGACACAGGGCTGCCCAAGTCTCCATCAGGCCTGTGTTTGACCTAAGAGGGATGCTTTTTCTTTCATTTTTTTAACCTTTTGATATTCTGAAACCCTCAAAGGGGACATTAATGATATGCAATGTACTTGTCTAGAATCTACTCACACTTTTACCCCTAAATTCACAAATGGAATTGTATGTCTTGCATATATCCAGCATTTGTCTGCATTTTTGTAATAGCCCAATAATTTAAAAACTCTTTGAATGATTTGTTTCTGAGGAAGGAGGGCTATACTGCTTTCTTTTTCTCTGTGAAATCCAGTTAGCTGGCTACCATGTCATTTCAAAAATTAACTAAAATAAGCTTTCTGTTTTCCTGGGAGGAATATTTTCATGTTTCTTTCTGGGTGTGGTCAGAATTTTTGGCAGCATTTTGCTGAACTGAAGCAAAGTGTCTGACTAATGCAGCAAACAGGCTTCAGTACATCATGCCATTTGCAGAGATTATTCATTACATACCATCAGTTCACATAATTTGTAATTTGTTGTAGTGACTCCAGAGAGCCCCAGAGCTTGATGAGCAATCCACTTTACATGTAGATGTTTTCAGCATGAGACAGAGGGCACTGGGAGGGAAAAGAAGAATGCTATGGAAACATGTATAAAATGGGAAGAGGAGGAGGGAAGCCTCTACATGAGTGTCAGGGGTCAATAAAGGAATTTATCTACAAAGAGAGCTGTTCATCAATGGGCTGTCTGCAGCAGAGTAATTTGTCACAGCTGATGGTTTTCCCTTCATTGCCTCACTAGCTGTGCCACTCCAAATCTCATTTTTGAAAGAGTACCATTATCAAATTTATTGTTCCTTTAAAAAAGGTCCTTTCTTTACGAAATATATGAAGAGGACTGGGCATCTGCTTGTTGACTTGCCAATGTCCTTCTGGGTGACCATAACTTACCCACCATGATGTCTGTCTGATGTCTGCCAGTAAGGGCTACATTTATCCATTGTTCTTCAAGTTTTCCTGGTATGGAGGTGTCGTTTTAGGTATCAGTTTACACCATTATCTCTGAGTCCTGCCCTGACCTCTTTCTTCTGTGTTCTACAGTTGCTGACTATCCATTGTGGACCCAGCCTTGAGCTTTAGCACCTGCAAGTAAGAATCAGAGAGCTGAAATGTGATGGAGGAGCAGGATTTGAGCCACAGGGATGCTCTTTTGAATACAGGGAGATTTTGAGACCACTTGTTTCCTGTAGAGCCCCATTCTCAGTGCATTAACAATGCAAAGGTTTTAATGAGCAGCCTGGCAGTGCAGGGGACTGTGATTTTTCAAGGCCAGGTTTCCCAGACAGAGACAGTAGGAGAGTCCTTTAGTTGCTATGTGTAAGCAGTTTAAACTGGACACAATCAATAAGATCACTTGCAAACACTTCAAGCATTGAGTGAAACACTTCAAGCACTAAGTGCTTGAGGAGCCATTGGAGTAGCAACCACAGATGTTATATGGGTAATACGGAGGCTTATGTGTGGCACTATCAACTGGGATAAATTTTGGCAAAGCATACGCAGGAGCTTAGGATTTTGGAAACCAGAGGTAGTAAATAAACTAAACAACTGGAAACCCAAGTTCCTATTAAAGCATGAATTCTGTGAAGTTTATAGATAGGTCTCAGCTCTAGTTAGACAATCATCCACACATGGTAACAAAGGAAATAAGCCTTTTGATGGACAAAAGCGGGGTTGCAAAGTTATCGTGGTCTATTGTTGAGGCTGCCATTCATGTGCCACAGTCAGGAGTATGAAACTGAGCTGATAGAAAGCTTTCCTGGGCAGTAACAGCACAGTTCTCTTGCAAAAGCATGAACAAAGTTAGATCAGTAAATTAAACCATGAGTATATAAAGAGTCCTGTGCATGCTTATTTTTGGGAAGACCATGCTGATTCCCAACAACTGATTCCCATGCTGCCCACAACCCCTTTCACTGCCACTGGAAGTAGCTATTGGGTGTATGTGGTGTACTGGCTCATGTAGGGCAGGGGCACTGGTAGCAAAAGGCTGAGGGTGGGGATTATGGTGGAGCATGAGCCTTGCCTTGGAGCAGCCTTGCTCCATGTCTACCTGCAGTTCTGCAGGGCAGGTGTGACAGAGGAGGCTGTGCCTGACCCCAGCAAGGGTCCCAGCCAGGCAGCCCTGCTCTAGGCTTGTATGAGGGGCCTCAGGGTGGGCCAGCGTGAGGCAGAAGGTATCTGTGAGTGTCACACACGGAGACCATGAGATGTGACTGCTTACATATGGCTGGAGCAAGGCTGAGGTTAGATGTTGAAAATCAGCATCGGTGGCTGCCTGTCATTGCACTTCAAATTCTTTCTTTCCTGTACCCATTTCTTAAGGGTACAGGAACAACACCCTCCATGGCTCTCCAAGTTTTGGTCTGGCTTACTTTTAAACCCGATTTTGAGTGGGAAAAGGCTCAACACAACCTGTGGGCTAATTGCTGAAAAAAACAGCAAGAACACTAGTTGTACTGACCTTGGTGACCATGTTGGTAATTTGCTCACTTATTCTGTGAGAAGTGCACTGACATCAGCAACTTGTGTCCCATGGGTGATGAAACAGCTACCCTGGGAGACAAACGTTTGGTCACCACCACCAAATCCTAGTTTTCAGTCCTCAATTCTGCCATCTGGTGACATGACATTGCCAAATCCTCATGGGCACCATGGGATTGCTCTGTACACAGAATAAATAATGTGTAGGCATATCTAGCTGGGTCAAGAGAGGTGACCCACAAAGAGTAACACTCATGTCCCAAGCCTTTCTCTTGACTGTACAAAACATCCCCTTTGGCATACTGATCAATCCCCATTCAGGAAAGATGTAATATGGATGTCTTCCACATTTCCTGCCAGCCCTTGTGCAAAGCAGCTGTTGTGTATCTTTCCAAAGATGGTGCATGTTAAGCAGAGGTAGGAGTGCTCAACGAGCTCCAAGGCACTTTGAGATCCTCAGCTGATACATACTATAGGAATGGACTGTATCATTGTTATTTGAGTACAAATAACAAAGTAAAAACTGTTTCCTTGTACAAGTCTGTTGGGCTAATCAGTTTGATGTTTTCCATCATTTAAAGGAGAAGACTAATTCTTTTATTCTGCCTACACCCCTGCTTGGAATTCAGACCTTTATCAGTCTCCCCTGCAGAAAACCACAAAAGCCAGATTGCAAATTCTTTGCAAATGAAACCAGTTTCTTCATTTTATGACTAGCAATAAGCTCTTTTGTAGATGGATTTCATAGGGTAATATCATTTATGGAACTGTGGAATCCCTGTGTGTGTGTGTCCTCTTCATAAATATGTTCAGGTTGATTGAATTTCACCAAATTTGACAGTGAGGTAGAAATCTCAAAGATCCTACAAATCTTGGGATAACAGGCAGCTGTGGAGAGGAAGGAGGCCCAAATTAGTCGCCTTTTTGAGAGGAAAGCTTCTATTATCATAGCAGAGCAATAATTTTATTTAAATTACTTAAATTATATTAAATTATTTAAAAAGCTCTGAACAGCATAGTGTCTTCTGCCTTCTGTCCAGTGGAGGGACACTGAAAGCAGTAGGTACAGGAGAGGATAAGGGTGTGAGAGGAGCGAGATATCTAGGAGCTGTTGGAGGAACTGAAAGTCTTGCAGCAGGGTGCAGTCACTGGCACTTGAAGATAGGTGCTGGATTTGCTGTGATGCAAGGGAACAAAGATGGAGGAAGGAAGAGACAAAGAATGCAAATCCCCAAGGAAGAAGCATGTCCTCCGTTTTGCTGCACCTGGAACAACACTTACCTCTGACACCCGTTACACTATTTTTCCACTCCTAATCTTCTCCTCACCAAGCAGCAACTGCCCAGATGATGCAGAGGATTATCTATTCATCTCCTGGTAGAACAGTTTGCTGTTTTCCAGACACCCCTGCCTAGCTACCATTGACAACAAATCACCTGTACACTGTTCTGTAGACCACAGACATAATTTTTTTACCCTTCTTCTTGCACACTGTGACATTCATGAAGTTCTCTAGGTCCACCTGACTGAAAGAGGCCCTATTTATGCATGCCAGCAGTTTTCCTTCCTCATGTTGAAGAGGACTTCTCTCTCTGCACTGCTGCCATCATGATTATGTCTGCATGGATGGTGCGAGTTGCTGCAGGGCTTCTCTCAGGACCAGACTTGCCTGTGCTGCATGTGAGACAGCAGGAACAGCAGCATATGTGGCCAGGACTCCTCCAAAACTCTTCTGTCTGCCTGGCAGGACCTCCAGCTGACAATGCTTCAGAGATCTGGCTCCTCTCAGAAGCTAATCCACTAAACAGCTCATGTTCCCAGTGCACTTTACTGTTCCTCATAAGGAAGTGCCTTAATTAAAATCCCTAAGTTCAGTCTGATAGACTGCTTTTCAAGGAATAGCCACTTGATTCAAGCTTCCTATTCAAATAACACTTGGATTGACAGTGCTGATGGAACATACTAGGTTCACGTAAAAACCATGAACTGCAGCATAAATGGCAACTTCATGCCTGTTTATGTGATAAGGACTCATTTTTGTCTTTTCTTGCTGCTTTTTTTTTTTGTGATTGGCTTGAAGGGTAATTTTGAAAATCAGTTGTCTTCTGCCATACGTAAGAAATTTCTGCTTGAAATCTATCAAAAAGAATTGAAGAGATGTATTTATAACAAAAAGGATAAAAAAAACCCCACAAGAAAACAACTATAAAAACTTGGCCTAAAACCAGAGAGATTTGAATGCTGTCAACAAGAAAAAGATGAGCTTCAGATCTGAGATTCATTTCAGTGTTTGCCATCTCACATGTGACTAGGTCTGAGTCTGTTATGAGAGCTTGATTTCCCAGGAGGCTTTTGGGATAAAACCCTGGGAGATAGCTTCAAACTTTCTGTGTGCTTTATAGCCTGTGATGTTTTGGAGCAGCAGAAGGACATGAGCAGATGCTGTGTTGTGATGTCACACACTGGCCGCCCACTCACACTTTACACACGTGCTGGAGGTGGGTGGGTTGCGTGGGAAGCACATCCTGCCTGGGGCCTGTCCAGGCGCATTGCCGGGGCTCGAGCACTTCTGCCTGCCTCTGTCATCTCCGGCTTGGTGCAGAAGAAGCTGTGCAGAAATGGCTGCTGGAGGCAGTCCTGAGCCCTCTGAAGGTCTTGCTGGCTGGTTTTGGAAAAACACATTACCAGAGCAGTTTTCTTGGGAGATTTTATTATTGAGGGTGGTGTGCATATGTACACACATTACCACAAATGGCCACAGAAAATCACAAGACATCTTATCTGAAAAATATATGGGGTTTTTTGAGTTTCCCATTCCTTGAGATTTTTATGTTTTGTGGCCCAAAGAAGACAGCATCTTCCCATTTCAAGCTACTGACAGCCACAACACCTGTTCCTCCCCTTCTCTTAAGCCCAAGTCCCCACCATCAAGTTTCTTGTGTCCCTATCTTCCACTGCTCACACTGATTGAGTAGCTGCTTACTTATCCCAGAATTACAAAATCTGTGCCTTTACTCACTGAAGCAGGTACCTAAAACAGTAAGCACAGCACAATTAAATCTTTCTTTGCTATGTTATGGATAAAGAGAAATTAAAACAAGATTGACAGAGACAACACACAAGGATAAGGCAGTAACTACTCCCTTAGCAAACATAACACACACTCAGAGAACATGGGAAGTTTTCACAAACTCTCTCTCAGATGGGTCTTTGTATCTCACTTGCTCACAGCCTTTCCTCCTGTCAAGCATGGGGTGCACCTTCTCTCCCCACAGCCCTACATATGGATGAACCCCATACAACCACACAGCCATGCAAGGGCTCCTGGTGGACTCCTGGTTCTTACCCAGGTAACCTGAAGGCTTCAGCAACTTCACAGCATCAAAGCACACATCCAGAGGTCTTTACAATTTTTGTAGGCACCTGTACAGATAAAAATTTAGAACAGCATTTATAAATGCTGGTGAAGATGTGAAGCTGCCATTCACAAAGGCTTTGTATAGCACACATTGCTTGTTCCCCCATGCACTGGGCAAGGAGCCTTATGCTCTTTTTCACCAGGAAGGGAACACAGCAGTTTTGATAGCCTTATCAAGCAAGAAGCCAAAAGTTCATGTTCCTGTTCAGCTTTTACAAAGATACAAGGAAGAAAGGTAGTTTGTGGAAAAAATAGCAATCAGGTGAGCCAATCTGGCAAACAGGCTGCGCCTGCCCAAGCAGCAGGCAACAAAGAGAAATCCACAGTGATTCTGTGAAAGCCACCAGGACACAAGGACAAGATAAAATGAATCCTTAGAAAAGCAGAGTTCACCCCACAGAGTACATCCCTGCGTCCACCAAGCATGTCTTCACAGGAACAAACATGCAAGAGAGTCATTGTCCCAAAGTCCAACATAGATCATATACCATATTCTGCAGTCCTGAGCCCATTCTACCACTGCTGTAATGGTGTATCACTGTGCTCCCACCAGCTTAATATGTTGTGGTCAGCACAGTGCTTACACAGCTTCTCACATCCGCGGCACACTGGCAGAGCCAGTGGGAGTCTCGTGCTTATCTGACAGACCTGGTCTGAAGCAGGTGTGGAACCCAACACACACTGGGACTGCTAGTGCATAGGCCTGTTCTCTTGTTCCACCACTGCCTTTTATTTCCCTTCTGTCCTGACGTGGCTTTCACCCAGGCAGGGCTGGCTTTGGAATGGGCATGGTGGTAGCAAACTGCCACTCCTTGGTTGTGCCTGTGGAGGTAGCAAGGGCTGAGAGGGGGCTCAAAAGGCCCCCTGAGTGTTTGGAAAAAAGCCCATATTGACTGTCTTGTAGCTAACACCTAGGGTGGTCTCCAGATTTTCTATGCAGTGGTCCTCATTACAGTTAATTAAATAATCCCTATTAGTTTAAAAAAAAAACTCACAAGAGAGCAAGGATCACAACTACTGCTTTGTGGGCTTGTTGACCTTTATAAGAGGTCAGGAAAGGCTGTGGCTGTGTCTACTTAGACTTCAGCAAGGCCTTTGATACTGTCTCCCACAGCACACTCCTATATAAGCTGGCAGCCCACGGCTTGGACAGGAGCACTCATTGCTGGGTTAGGAACTGGCTGCATGGCCGGGCCCAGAGAGTGATGGTGAATGGTGTAGCATCCAGCTGGGACCAGTCACCAGTGGTGTCCCTCAGGGGTCTGTACTGGGACCAGTTCTATTTAATATTTTTATAGATGACATGGATGAGGGCATTCAGTCCTTCATTAGTAAATTTGCAGGTGACACTAAGCTGGGAGCTTGTGTTGATCTATTGGAAGGGAGGAGGGCTCTGCAGAGAGACTTAGATCGGTTGGATGGTTGGGCAGAGTCCAACAGCATGAAGTTTAATAAGTCTAAGTGTCAAGTTCTACATTTTGGCCACAAAAATCCCCTACAGCATTACAGGCTGGGGACAGTGTGGCTGGACAGTGCCTAGGCAGAAAGGGACCTGGGGGTGCTGGTCTACAGCCGGTTGGATATGAGCCAGCAATGTGCCTCGGTGGCCAAGAGGGCCAATGGCATCCTGGCCTGCATTAGGAATTGTGTGACCAGCAGGAGCAGGGAGGTCATTCTTCCCCTGTGCTGGGCACTGGTGAGGCCACACCTTGAGTGCTGTATCCAGTTCTGGCCCCTCAGTTCAGGAAGGACATTGAGATGCTTGAGCGTGTCCAGAGGAGGGCAACAAGGCTGGTGAGGGGCTTGGAACACAAGCCCTGTGAGGAATATTTGAAGGAGCTGGGGTTGTTTAGCCTGGAGAAGAGGAGGCTTAGAGGTGACCTTATTGCTCTCTACAATTTCCAGAAGGGAGGTTGTAGACAGGTGGGAGTTGGTCTCTTCCACCGGGCAGCAACTGACAGAACAAGGGGACACAGTCTCAAGCTACGTCAGGGAAGGTACAGGTTAGATATTAGGAAAAAAATTTTCACTGAAAGAATAATAAAGCACTGGAATTGTCTTCCCAGGGAGGTGGTGGAGTCACTATCTCTGGATGTGTTTAAAAAAAGACTGGACATGGCACTTAGTGCTATAGTCTAGTTGAGGTGTTAAGGCATAGGTTGGACTTGATGATCTTAGAGGTCTCTTCCAACCTCATTATTCTGTGATTCTGTGATTCTGTGATTCTGTGATCCTGTGAAGAGTCTTGAAAGGTGGGCTGGATTTGAGAGATACGAGAGTTCCAAGATGGTGCAGTGAGTCCTGCCTCAAGGGAGAAGCTGGAATCCATCAGGGATAACTGCTCAAACAAGAATTCCCTATTCATTCTGAAAACCTGCTGGCTGTGCAGAGAACAGGAATGTTTGCTATCACATACAACAATTATCTTCTCAGATAACACTGTCAGTTATGCAAAATTGCAATAAACATTTTTTCTTTTAGTAAGTCTGCAAAAACTGATGTGTGGGATTGCATTTTATGGAAATGGTTTGCTCTGGCTCACCCCTGGGAAATGTATGGTTTATCCCAAGTCTGTACCCTCCCTGCAGTATCCTGTGTCTGTAACTCTATTGGCTGGAGAATGTCACCGCACCCACTTTGAACCTCTGTGTTAAGGGTGCAAACGGAGGGGGCTGCTCCTCTTTTGCCCTGGTGGCCTTCATGGACTGCTCCCTCCCCATCCCTCTCACCTTCCCCCTCTCCCCCCTTCCCTTCCCCCTCTCCCGCAGGACCACGCTCCCTTGCCTGGAGTGAGACTTTGAATAAACCCTCATCTCAGCAGCCGTCTGAAGTTTCTTAGCCTGCCAGCACGGGAACACTCACGACCCTAGGACCCCCAAGGGGCTCCCGGGGGACCCTCCCCGGGTCCCCCCCAAAATTTAAACTACAACAAATGATGCACCAACGTCGGGAAACAGTAACAACGACCCTGAGACAAAGATGGACCACTGTAACACCGCCTCAGTGCCATCTCCGGCGGAGCCGCTGTCCCGAGCCGCCGCAGCCTGGGGCGGCCCCTCCCCCACTGCGCAGAGACCTTGTGAGCCACCACGCTGCTGTTCCACCACTGCCGACCAGCCCGGCGTGGGCCCAGGTCCCAGCCCCTTGGGGTCCCGGCCCGCCTCGGTGCTGCGCAGGCTGCGCAGCCCCGCCGGGCGGCACGGCACGGGTGGCGCGGCTCCGGCGTAGAGAGGCTCCGGCGTGAACCTAGGTGCGATGGGACCGCTGCTGCAGCGCGTGCCTGCGGCACAGCCCCGGCCTGGTCCCGGGTGCCGGCGTGGCAAAGCTCCGGTGCGAGCCCCTGCGCAGCGGGACCCCCCACCACAGCGCATGCCCGAGAGCCGGCGGCGGAGCGGCCCCGGCCTGGCGGGACCCCGCCGCGGCGCGGGGCAATCCCGGCACGAGCCGACGCATGGCCTCGGCCCCGCTGCAGCTCGCTCGAGGGCCCCAGCACCTGGAGAAACCGCGCGGAGAACAGGCGCCCCTCGCCCCGCCCGGCAACAACAGCGAAAAGAGTCCAAGCCCTGCACCTCCCAAAACTCGGTTTTGTAAATTCTGTAACCTCCTTCCTCACCCTTACTCCCTCCTGCCCGCGCTGCTCCTTCTCTCTAACCCCCCCTTCCCTTAACAAACCCCAAGAGTTAACCCCTTCCGGCCAAACCCAGCACAGCATGGCTAGTGCCATGTGCGCTGTGACCACATGGCCAACATGGCCACGTGCCCTCAGTCCCACCTTCTGCTTTCCAAGTCCCACAAGGTAAACGCTAACAAACCAAACCCCAAAGCTAAAGTGAATTTGTAATACCAGTTTTACAGCCTTGTATAATTGTTAATTCTACTTTCCCCATGAAGTAGCTTTACAATTATGCCTTTCTAGTTTTTTGTGTGTTCCTATTGCAGATTCCCCTGTTTTCAGTTTTAGAAAGCAGAGGCTTTTTCAGGTCACAAGGGTAGATCCAAGGGAAGCAGTTTTTGAATTGTCTTCTTGTAAGGCGCGATTCAGTGGTAGACTATTGAATCAGTAACACTTTTGGGTTTATGCTGTCCTCAGTTAGTTCTGAGGGTGACTGATAACCTGACATAGTGTCTGAGAAAGTATTTGACAGTTTTGTAGTTTTTTTTCTTTTTGTTTTTCTTATGATGACCTAAAACTGGGGGTTTTTTGGTTGAACCAGTTGGAAAGTGAAAGGAGTGATTTGGCTCAGATCTGTGAGTGTCGGTGACTTGCTGTTCAGGCCTTGCGGGATGCCGTGGCAGATCAGTGGCAGCTTGAGTTGATTTAAATTCCTCACTGCCCCTGCCCGGCTCCAATGGGGGAACTGCAGCAGGCCACCTGGAGAATCTGAGGCCGTGTGTGGAGCCCAGGCAACTCCACGTGTTTTCCTGTCCCTAGAGTGGGAGCACAGGTCGGGGCCACAGCCTAAACTGGGGGCTGTGGTGGTCTGAAAAGCCAGTTGGAAAAAACTAGACACTATTAGGCCAGTCACGCTGGAAAGGCTCTAACAAATTTGATAATTTGTCTCAATTTCCAATATGAACCCACATAACCCGTCTACTGCAATTACAAAGTCAGATAAACTGTTCATAGTATAACATAATCCTTACTGCAATTCTATTTGGTTTCATGCTGCAAAACTGTGTAATTACTGTTTCATCTTTAAATTGTTAATTGTCATATTTCTCTTTTCACATTTTAAAGAAAAAAAGGGTGAATTGTGGAATTGCATTTTATGGAAATGGTTTGCTCTGGCTCACCCCTGGGAAATGTATGGTTTATCCCAAGTCTGTACCCTCCCTGCAGTAAGTATCCTGTATCTGTAACTCTATTGGCTGGAGAATGTTACCGCGCCCCTTTGAACCTCTGTGTTAAGGGTGCAAACGGAGGGGGCTCCTCTTCTTTTGCCCTGGTGGCCTTCGTGGACTGCTCCCTCCCCATCCCTCTCACCTTCCCCCTCTCCCCCCTTCCCTTCCCCCTCTCCCGCAGGACCACGCTCCCTTGCCTGGAGTGAGACTTTGAATAAACCCTCATCTCAGCAGCCGTCTGAAGTCTCTTTGACTGCCAGCACGGGAACACCCAAAACCCTAGGACCCCGGGGGGCTCCTGGGGTACCCTCCCCGGGTCCCCCCAAAACTTCAAACTACAACACTGATGCTTTCATCAGACAAGCTCCTCTATTTGAAGCTAGTGCTAGTGAGGCAAAGCAGGCAGCAGCATCAAGTAGCAGTCTGCCTCTGGTCCCAAAACAGTAGTGCTACCTCTTTCCCATCTAAAACAAGGTGTGGTTTTCCAATGTGAGCTGTTTTCAAGCCTTGGGTGTCATCCTGCCTTTGTCCTGCACTGGCAGCTGGCTGTGGTGGGCAGCAGGAGCATCCCCACCTCTCCCATGAAGTCTGATTCCCATCCCCTCTTAGGGACAGTTCCAAACCCATCAGAATCCACAGGGATGCTCAGGCATCCACCACCTGTTTCTCAGTAGCTAAAGCTCCTTCCAGTACCATGCACATCCTGAATTATAATCTCTGCCCATGAGTCAGTGAAGCTCTGCACTTCTCATGGTTGCATGTGTGGTTCCAGTGAGCAGGTCTCACTACCCTCCTCAGCAGGTCTGCACGCCAGCAGGTCTAAGATGGGCTTGATGCTATAAACCTGTCATGGGTAATTCAGAGCCATGTGGGGGTCATCTTTACAGTCTATCCCCATCTTGCACAATATGATGATAAGTGTTTAACCTCCCAGTCCAGCTGCAGCCTTAAATTGGAGTTGCTATGTGAGGAACAGCAGCAAGGAGCAGTCTTCTCTGAAGTGCAGTGTTTTGTCTGCACAGGGTCTGTCTGGAGAAGTACACAAGCTGCTTAACACACTCTCCAAAAAGTCACCCTTGTCCTTTGGGTTGGAAAGGAGAGAGCAGCCCAAGACATGCAGCAGAGGGGTTCCTGTAAAAGGAAACAATTTGATGGCTTTAAATTATCCCGTCTGAGGAGAAGGGAATGAATGGCATGTCTCACAGGAAATTTCAGAACTGATTTTAGCCCAGACTCTTACATAGCCATTGTCACAGGTATGTCCATTGGTACTGGAACATTAAATTTTAGGACGCTTTGATGATTAGCACCCACATAGGCTCTGGGGCTGCTGGCAAGGGAGCCAGAGCAGCCCCCTTGCCATGGTAAGGTGGATTTATGCCCATATGTCCAAAGGAAAGGCTTATGAGCTTTGCCAGATGCAAAGAAGGTGTCAGGTATATAGTTGGGAAATCTTTCCAGTGAACCAGGGAAGTTTCCTAAACACTAAAATAATCCTTTATTTCTATTTGAATTCTTGGGAACTGATATTTTCTCTCTTTTCCTCAGAGTGGAAATGCCGTCTGTTAGACAAATAAGACTGCCACAAGCCCTCTTCCCCTCCATTAGAGGCCAGCAATTGTGTACGTCTTGTCACATGTCAGACATACATATCAGGAAACTGGACTTGCAAAGCAAAAGTTGGGAACAACTGTATCTGTATTGGTTGCTCTAGATTTTGTCTGGTTCCTGAAGGAAAATATGGTCTTGAAGTTGCATACACAGCTCCCTTCCCTGGAGCTATGTCAGCCTGAGAAAACCATGAGTGTTATCCCTGGTCTGCTGGACCAAGTATTTGAATAATTTGAATAATTATTTGTCTTGTGTGTTTAAATTATTAATAAATAACCTTTTGTCTCAAACCCTTGCCCAAGTATAAGTGAAGGAAGCTTTTCTTCCCTTAAAAGCCTGGTTTTCCTGTAATGGCTTCACATCAGATTTTTAACCCACAAGATTGAAGACTTCCTCCATGCAGCCTGGAAGAGAAGAAATGATTGTGATATGTCATAGCCTGTGTAAAATCAAAGAGAATACAGGATACATAACTCCAAATTTAATTCCAGTGTCTGTTAAATCAAAATGGCCCCACTGTGCGATTACTTGATGATATTTGACTACAGTGCTTTAACATAACTTCCCAGTGTCATCTGTTACAGTTCTAACACTCAGGCAATTTCTGAACAATAGTGATGGGGTGTGATTTGGCAGTGAGAACCTCAGGAAGCCATATATTTCCCCTTGACACAGTATTATCTAATATACTAGCTATCTCGGGTTGCAGCAGCTCCGAAACCTAGCAGAGGGCTTGTGACTTAAAGAAATAATGAAATTCATTTATTGCTTATTAGACTTATGAAGCAATAACATTTTTGGCATTTAACCTCCCTGCTCCTGCTACAGTCTCTCCTGAAGAAGGGGGAACATGCCACTTGAGTTCTAGGCTCTTTGCTGGTGCTTTTAGAAGCTCACTTTATGTTGGTGGCCATACTTGGTGCAGTTGGTTCCCCATGCATTTTGGCAAAGATTCTTGTGCCCAAGTGCATGCTCCAGTACTCCTCTGTCTGCTGTAGCAAAGGGAGGTGCTACACAATGCTCCCCAAACTCAGCCATGCAGGAGGCAGTGGGGAGGGCCCATGGAGCTGAGCAGAGTTTGTACAGGGATGTAGCTCGTGCTGGGAAGCTGTGGGGCAGGGAAGGTGGGTGGTGGGCAGCTGGTGGCTCACTGGCTGACTTACCTGCAAGAGAACATCCTCTGGGACGTGATATTTGGGGGACAATGTAGCTGTTAGGACCGGCATAGACAGCAACTACAGTATGGTCTGGAAGGCACCACCACTTCTGGTAAAAAGCCCATTTTAGGGGCAGACACAACCTGTGGGGTTGATGTACTTTCTGTTCTCAGTAACTTTGTTAATTACTGTAGAAAACCTTCAGGCATGTCCTATGACTGCTTTTAGAAATTAATTGAGGACTTTAAAATCTTGTCTTTGAAGTTATTTCTTTGTCATTGCCCATTTTCCTTCCTCTATTTCTGAAAAAAGTCTTTCCATTTAATTTCCTCTCATTTCATCACCTCTTCCTTAATGGATATTATGTACCTGTTACACAAAGCCAGATGATTTCTACAAATCTGGCATTTGATTGTTTCTAATGTTGAGAAAGAACCCGAGCGTGAGACACCAGACCACACTCTGTCACTTGGGTGCTGCTGCAGGACAGATTCTGCTTTCATTTACACTAACATAAATCAAGTTGGTTTATGACATGTAGTCATGGTATTCTATATTTACATCGGATATGAGGTCTGTTATTCCCTGAACTCCATTATAATGTCAAAGAAATAAGCTTTTAAAGAAAATGTCATTTTTTTCCAATTAAAAAGTATTTTGAAAATCATATCAGAATTTTAAAAAATGTTTTATGTATTTAACAGCACTGTGACTTTTAATTTAATATTCACAATGCCCATATGTTATCTGCCAGCATTGCCTCTTGCCTGTTACCAGAGTCTTCACCCAGCACAGAAGCTGTTCACTATCACCGTGGAGGCTTAGCCAGAAAACAGACTGGGGACACAGATCTGGGTGCAACAGAGCAGCAGGGCAGAAGACCTGCCCCTTAGTTTATTTGCTATTATATACCTGTGGCAAGGTGACCATGGATTGGAGAAGGGTATCGCCACCTCTCCTGCCACATTGGTCTAGGAGGCTGTCATTCAACTTCCCCTTCTCTTGGAGAAGGAATTCATAACATTGCCAATATTTACAAAACATGGTCCTGTGTTTACAATTCACCAGCGTGAGAAACTGCAGATTTCTCTTTTAATATGAATGCTCAGCTAAACCAGGAAAATTCATGGCAACAGTTCACAATTGGATTTTCCTTTGCCTTTAACCCCTCAGGTTTCCATTCACATTGCCACACACAGTGCACATTTAAAGTGCTATAAAAGATATTAATAATGCCTGAATCTACAAAGCAGAACACAGTAAGAGGAAAGATAGAAAAGCAAAACATAATTCTCCCTGTTGAAATTTAAGCAGCACAAAGAGATTAATTCTTCAGCTCTTTCCAGAAGCGTCATGGGATCTTTAAAGACCACAGACAAAGTGGGCCAAGGTCTTTAAGTCCCTTCAAGAGTAAAGCTCTCTTCACAGCATATGAACCATATAAAAGAACCACCGAGGGAGAGCCTCCCAACAATTCAAAGAGCTGTGTAACCCATAAGCTGACCCGGGTGTCCATGCCCCAGCACATCCTCCTGATCAGTGCTGAGCGGTGTGCGACGTGCTCCTGCCAAGGACAGATGGACGCGCGTCCCTGGCAGCACATGGCAGACAGTGCACGGTGCTGCAGCCACGCCGGGGGAAGCTGAGCAGGGAGAGGGCTTTGCCTCGTTATGGCAGCCTCTTGAGCAGGCACGTGTGACTGCCCAGGCTGCTGCAGATGGATTTAATGAGATTAACTCTCCAAATGAGGGCTCTTCAAAGGAGATGTATTAACAATTGCATGTATTCTCCTCTTAATGAGACACATCATCTGCGGAAATAGAGGCACTCCGGCCCTGCCAGCCCAAGCGCCACTGACACGGTGAACTGTTTCTCTGAAGGACTCTTTGTTTTCCAAGTTAAACACTGAGTTGAGCTGTTGTCCTTCCTCTTGCCTGTCCCAGAGCAGGACACTGCCATAAAGTCCTGCTGGAGCGCAGGGCCTCCTCACCTCTGCAAGGCTGAGGGGGGAAGTGAACGCTTTTCCAGAGCTTACAGGGGAAGCAGAGGTTTCATCCTGCCCAGCAGCATACCATGGCCAGAGTGCCCTTGCTGCCCGAGGTCTATGGGCCCCCTCAGCCACGAGGGGAATTAGTGGTTGTGGGTGATGCAGACACAACTCAATACCATCGCTGACAAAATGCCAGCCTCAGGGAGAAAAAAACCCAGATATGCACAGCCATTGGAGAGAAAGAGGACGCTTATGAATGCCAAGAAAAGTGACATTCCCAGACTGATGGCAAGCTCACAGCAAAAATGCACATCTGCAGATGAAAAGGAAGGAAAGTGAGTACAGAGAGAAAAGAGCCCAGCAGCAGAAAAGAGGCAGTGGCAGGGGAGTTTAGCAGCCTACTCACAGGTTGGACAGCTTACACCAGCCCCAGAGAGACAGTTTCTTGGATGCAAGTGTTCTCAGAGTAACTAGGCCAAGAGCTTGCACATCAGAGGGAAAGCTAATCTCCATTCAGTCCTAATTAACACACAGCAGTTAATTCAAAGAAGACGACAGTATCTGAGTATTAAATAATTCAAAACAACCATACAATTGGACTCACAGAGGAAAAAAAAAAACACCGGAAAATGACAGTGTTCTGGTAAACATGAAAACATATGATGAACAGTTTAGTTTAAAAGGCTTTAAAATTAAAATAAAATCCCTAGAAAGTCACCTACTCAGAACAGTTATACTACTCAAAACAGTCAGAAGATATGCATGGGATTGAGTAAGAAGGAACCAGGCACAGCACAGGAATGCCAAGTCCCAAGATTTAAGAGGTAATTTGAGCCAGTCCTTCAGCATTTAGAAATCTGACCCTACTGAGGGCAATAAACAGGATTATAAATTATGGGAGGTGATAAATTACCAGGAAATCAGAAGGATCAACAAAGGCTTCAAAGGGATATAACTAAAAAAACCCACACCACTACAGATAAAAAGAAGTTTTCTTAAGTCTGTCATGTGTGATAGTTATAGGAAAGAATCCACAGGACTGTGGGAGCACCAAGGTCCAAAGGAATCAACTGAAGGAACACAAGGCAAGTTATATTTCAGTGTAAGTCTTCACCTGTGTTAATTTTTTGGACCTGTTCCCAAAGACAAGATGAAACTGTTGGTGAAATATAAAAACTGAGGTGGTGGAGCAAACTAAAAAAGATGGAAGTTGCTTCTTTGAGATAGCCTACCCGAGTGGGAAGGCTCTCCACTCCTCAGGCAGATGGATGGTCTGAAAGAAAATAAACTTACTGTGTGCCTTAGGACTTCAAATGGAAAGCTTACCCAATATTTACACACATGCAGGTTAAGATATGGCAATGATCAGTAATTGCTGCATTTATGTCTCAGAACTGGTTGAAACTATCATTGAAACCAGTGCAAGGTAACATCTGAAGGCAAAGTTGTTCGAATTTTTACATGGATCTAGTCAGATATCACCCCTGCAGGTAAAAAGTGAGAAAGTAGAAGTCAGAGTACTATTGTGAGCCAGACATTCTGTGGGAGGCAGAAAGCAGTGAGTAGGACTACAGGCTTATTTTCATTACAAATATATGGTGAAACACAGAAGATCCTGAACTGATGCCTGTATTACAATGTTTATGACTAATTTGGGAATCAGTGTGAGTTGTAAGACAGCAAAATGATGGGTTATTCAAAGAAGGAAGCAGACAGACATTAGTTAAATAAAGTAGATTCTTGGCAATTGCTTACCTGATCCATTTTTAAAAGCCCTGATAGTGGAGATTTCACTGTTCCCCTTTTCCAGTCTGCTGCTGTGCTGCACAGTCCTTGTTTTGCAGAAATTTTCCTGGTAAAGCAGGAATAAGCTCTTTTCCTTGCCATGATGTCTGACATTAGTTTTCATCCTTTCATCTTTGACATTACTTTGCAGATATTGAGAAGTTTATTCCTTTCCTACAACTTAGCTTTTGTATATTAAAGAATAATTTTTATGTTTAGTAACTTGAGTGTCATTTTCAGATATTTAAGGACTTATCATCTTTCACAGGAGCCTCCTCCAAACTATATCCCAAATTCCTCCAATCCTTCTCCCTATCAATCCCTAGAGGAAAAAATCCTTCTTGAGTCACTGTGACATAAGTGGAACACAACCTAACCAACACCACATATAGCAAAATAATTACATCATATTTCATGGACTGGTCGTTTGTATCCATCATAACACAGCTGTTGCTTATTTTGTGTCTGAATTCTTCACTAGTAGTGAATTTGCAGACTATTATACCCCCAAGCTGCATTACCCTGCATTAATTGGGCATTCTCTTCTTATGTTTCTGGAGTTTGCTGTAACTATTTAATTATTAAGACGTTTAACTTAGCCTTTTCCAGTTCCACCCTATTTCTTCCAAATAATTTCTTCAATTTGTCAAGATCATTCCACCTTCCCATCTTGTCTTCTGTCATCACTGCACTTTCTCCCAGTTTAGTCATTCATATAATTAAAAAGCATATGCCTGCTCTCTATGGAAGTGTTGAAAATCTGTAATAGTGCTGGATGCAGTACAGACATTGCTGAACCTCAGCAGATACTTTTTGTGAATTTGAGAATGAAGTGTTGAGCACAAATCTCTGATTACATGGTTTTAACCAGCAACGGTTCTTCCTAACATTTATCTACTCCTTTTCTTCTGGGCTTGTTTGTGGGAATGTCATGCAAGGTGTGTTGAAAACCTTAATAAAATAAAGGTATGTGCCATTAACTTCCTCCTGCTAAGTCACAAGACCTGTTGCCCTGACACAGAAAGTAAATTATATTAATTTGACATGACATATCCTTGATAGGTGTCATTCATCTGTTTTTTATCTTCCAGGTGCCCCAAATTCTCTGATTTCTTATTCCAGCATTTTTCTATGAACTGAAGAAAAGTTAATTGCCTTGTAATTCCCCTGTTCCCTTATAATGATGTGAAATATGCTGACCTTTTTTTTAGCCTTATGATTTATCCACATTTTCCTCTGACACCCAATTCCAGACATCCCCTTCACTAGGATGGATCAGACTTTTACTGTAACATTTAGGGACTCTCCACTTTCTCTCAATCGTTCTTGTCTTTCATTTGTTTCCTGTGTTGAACTTGCCTGCTAGATCTCTGTGTAATTTGAAGACTGCTTTCTTAAACCCATTCTCTTTATTTTGGTCTTTTCTCATTCCATTTTTTTCTAAGAGTTGTAGGATATGTCATATCATGGTCACACTTGTACAGGTCATCTTCCCTTCCATGCTCTTATGTACAAGCAAGTGAAGAGGATCCTCTCTTCTAGTTGCTGTCTTCATTCTCTGCATTAACAATGCAATGCTATTTGTGGAACAGCCCAAAATCGTGAGGGCTGTCTCTACCCTGCTATTTTTCTCTTCTAGCAAATTTCTAGCAAATTAATCTCATTAATACCAGCTTTTGTGTTTTAGGTGGTTCTATTAGTTGCTAAGAAGTGGCATTCATCTAATCTTCCTGCTATTGCAAAATCCCGCTGTGCTCATGCCTCTGTAAATCTTCTTTTCTGTTTACTCTGCAACTTGATGTCTGTGAAAGTACAACTGAGATCTGGATTATTTACATTAGGTAGAAGATGTGAGTAGTTCTTTCTCCCTTCTAATAATAGGTCACTGACTCATAAAAAGCAAGAAATCTGAGATGAATATAAGGAAACCTTTTCTACCGTGGACTTATTATTAGACCATTCATTGCCATGGAAACTCTTTTTAGCTGAGATGTAAGATTCAAACAGCCGCATGGGGCATGGATGTGGATAGAGTACATTTCCAGAGAGTATGTGTACTAAAAACAGTGTTGAATTGAACAGCTATATCTTATTCTCCAAAACTCCTGTCAGTCTCTAAGAAAACAGTGCCAGGGGGACTCATGTGATGCTGAAGTGGCTTAGCCTCCCAAGGTAGGCATTTCTTATGCAGGAGCTAAGGAACCTTTCTGAGCTCCCTGAATCAACTCTGCCACATGTGGGGAAATGCAATGGCTGTTCCTCCCAACCTGAGCACAGCTGCATTTGCCACTGCACCCATTTACAGCTCTTACGCCTTCCCCTGAAGCATTTGCTGACAGAATTTATGGAGGACATGACAAAATTTTCAGACTGAAACAGAGCAGGAGCTGCTCTCCTGTTCCTAAACTTCAATAATGTTTTGGCAGCCATTTCCAAACCTTTTTACTTACAATCCCATTTCCTGTGTCACGCATCTACTTTTATTTGCCCTTCCGAACTCAAGAGCCTTTCTGCCAAAATCGCTGTTTTATGGCATCATGTGCTCTCCACATTCCCTTCCTCCACATCCACATCTTCCCTGCACTCCTGCCTCACTCTACCACTCCTGTCCCTCCTTCTCCAGAGCTCTCCCTCTGCTCCTTTTATCTGTTCCTCTCCAGCACCTCTGCCCTGCAGATGCTGCCATACTTTCTTAATTTCTGTTTGCTTCACGTACTCCATTTCCCCGCCAAAACTCAGTGGAAGTCTTGCTGCATTTTTAGAGTCCCTCTAGATTTCCCTTTTCCTCAGTCCCATATGAGAGTGTGTACTCCCAAGCTGTCCAACTCTGCTGTGGCATTGCATGGTATCATCAATGACAAAACTTGCCTGTGACGGTCTTTAGACTTCAAGAGGTGAAGAAGTCCCTGTCAAAGGAAGCTGGGATTTTCCCGGATCATTCATTGGAGAAAATTGTAAAGAGTGAAGAGGCTATGGGGATGGAGAGTTAAATTTGGTAATTTATTGGGAATTTTGCTGTAATTATTCATATCTGTAGGACTGGATCTAAATGCAAAATGGTTTCTTCCTAAGTGGGACGATGATGGCCATGGAGGCAGGGATGGGGCCTATAAAGCTCCTTGCTCCCACCCCCTCACTAGGTCCACCTCTGCAAAGAGTAAAAATTTGGTTTAAGGGAAAGGAAGGAATGGGGTTATTTAGAAAATACCATAGAAAAAGAAAGCTTACAATGCATTAAAATTGCTTTTGCTGCCCCTGTTCATGAAGAAGGGAATTTTTTATGGCCTAGAAACACCTACCATGGCAATGAAGACAAATCTCCCAGAAAATTACTGGAAAAAAATATGTAAAGAAGACACTGATTAATTTCCAAAGTAATTTTCTGGGAGATTTGTCTTCATTGTCATTGAAGGTGTTTTTAATAAAGAGCTTGATTAATTTCCAAAGTTAAGACTGCCCTTGTTTAGATAGAAAATCATGTTTGCTATGTTTCCATTCTGGTGATTTACATTTTTCACTTTGGGCATAGGCCAGAAGGATTTACAGCTTGAGAAAGGATCTTCCATCTTCCTAGGAAGTTAAATCATTGGCACTGCTTCAGCTTTTCTGTATAAAGGAGATTAACATCATATTGACGTATAAGGTTGAACAAACCACAAAACAGATGTTTGGATAGTCAACTGAACCCAATGGAAAAATTCCATTTTGATCAGTTTGAGGTAGGCCTAGTTGTCTTGTGGCTGTGCAGAATACTAAAATCTGGACTTTATAAATGAAACACTCATTTAAAAAAATAAAATTCCTGGAGAAACATGACTGCCTCAGATTTCTTGCATTATTTTTTTTAAACTTCAATAATCTCTGATATGGCTGGTCTAGACCAAGTGGAATACATTAATATTAGTTATTCGAATAATCACAGATTTTGAGATGATAGCCATTTCCCAATCACAGCATGTCCCCATTTAAAATACTCCTGATGCCATGATGTTACCGTTTTCTTGACTTTTCACAGAGGTTGCTCTGAGAAGAAGGGTGGAGAGCCACTGTGAATAATTGTTTCACTGTTGAATGTTTACTGCATTCCCAAAGAGCACCATGAGTGACCTCAGTTAGAGCAGGGGGTAAGGACTGGGATTAGCCATTGTGGAATTGCATTTTATGGAAATGGTTTGCTCTGGCTCACCCCTGGGAAATGTATGGTTTATCCCAGGTCTGTACCCTCCCTGCAGTATCGTGTGTCTGTAACTCTATTGGCTGGAGAATGTTACCGCGCCCCTTTGAACCTCTGTGATAAGGGTGCAATCCGAGAGGGCTCCTCCTCTTCTGCCCTGGTGGTCTCTAGAGACTGCTCTCTCCCCTTCCCTCTCCCCTTCTCCCTCTCCCCCCTTCCCTTCCCCTCTCCCTCAGTGAATAAACCCTCATCTCATCAGCACCTCAGCAGCCGTCTGAAGTCTCTTTGCCTGCCAGCACGGGAACACTCACGACCCTAGGACCCGGGGGTCTCCTGGGGGAGCCGCCCCGGGAGCCTCCCAAAATTTAAACTACAACAAATGATGCACCAACATCGGGCAACAGCACCAACGACCCTGAGACAAAGATGGAGCACGGTAACACCGTTTCGGTGCCGTCTCTGGTGGAGTGGTTGTTCTAGGCTGCTGCGGCCCGGGGCGGCCCCTCCACCACCGTGCAGAGACCTCGTGAGCCAGCACGCCGCCGTCCCACCACCGCTGACCAGCCCGGCGTGGGCCTGGGTCCCAGCCCCTTGGGGCCCCGGCCCGCCTTGGCGCTGCGCAGGCTGTGCTGCCCCGCCGGGCGGCGCAGCGCAGGCGGCGCGGCTCCGGCGTGGTGAGGCTCCTATGTGAGCCCCGGCGCGGTGGGACCGCTGCTGCAGCACGTGCCCGAGGCACGGCCCCGGCCCGGCGGGACCGGCGCGGGCTCGAGTGCCAGCGTGGCGAGACTCTGATGTGAGCCCCGGCGCGGCGGGACCGCTGCTGCAGCGCATGCCTGAGGCACGGCCCTGGCCCGGCACGGCCCCGGAGGCGGAGCAGTCCCAGCCCAGCAGGACCCTGCCGTGGTACGGGGCAGTCCCAGCGCGAGCCAATGAGTGGCCCCGGCCCCACTGCAGCGCGCGTGCAGGCCCCAGCACCCAGAGAAGCCGCACGGAGAACAGGTGCCCCTCCCCCCGCCCGGCAGCAGCGAGAAGAGCCCTGCACACCGTCAATCGAGCCTGAGCAGCCAACGCCCTAGAAAGCAGCGAAAAGAACTCAGCGAGACAGCCATCAGAGAAGGAAAAAGCAGTCTTCCAACTTCATCCAAGCCCCGCATCTCCCAAAACTCGGTTTTGTAAATTCTGTAACCTCCTTCCTCACCCTTACTCCCTCCTGCCCGCGCTGCTCCTTCTCTCTAACCCCCCCTTCCCTTAACAAACCCCAAGAGTTAACCCCTTCCGGCCAAACCCAGCACGGCATGGCTAGTGCCATGTGCGCTGTGACCACATGGCCAACATGGCCACGTGCCCTCAGTCCCACCTTCTGCTTTCCAAGTCCTGTAGCTGAGTTTCTCAGGTATCGTGGGCATGATATGCTCACAGATACCATTTGAGCTATTCTAGACTAGGCCAAACTAGGCCTCAGGCCTGGGCCTAGTAGGCCGCGGAACGTTCTGAGTACGTAGTAGCAGATAACCTTATCTCCTGCTAAGTATGTGTTGAAGTATAGCCACTCGCAGCATGGAAGTAATGGCACTAGATCTCCGTAGCCACCTTAATCCTAAATTGCTTACATACTTCTGTATGCTCACTGCCTATCACAATACACCTGCTACTGTAAACTATCTACTCTGTACTTAACCAGCCATCTCGCAGAATAAAGCGGAGTTCGTGCTGGAAACCATACTGGTTTAGTCTCACGTTACTCTAGTCCCCAGTCTTTCCAAAGTTCAACAACAAAGTCCCACAAGGTAAACGCTAACAAACCAAACCCCAAAGCTAAAGTGAATTTGTAATACCAGTTTTACAGCCTTGTATAATTGTTAATTCTACTTTCCCCATGAAGTAGCTTTACAATTATGCCTTTCTAGTTTTTTGTGTGTTCCTATTGCAGATTCCCCTGTTTTCAGTTTTAGAAAGCAGAGGCTTTTTCAGGTCACAAGGGTAGATCCAAGGGAAGCAGTTTTTGAATTGTCTTCTTGTAAGGCGCGATTCAGTGGTAGACTATTGAATCAGTAACGCTTTTGGGTTTATGCTGTCCTCAGTTAGTTCTGAGGGTGATTGATAACCTGACATAGTGTCTGAGAAAGTATTTGACAGTTTTGTAGTTTTTTTTCTTTTTGTTTTTCTTATGATGACCTAAAACTGGGGGTCTTTTGTTAAGTCTCCGACACTTCTGGTGCAAGTATGGACGAAAAAAATCCCCAATGGGTACATATGCATGAATGTAAACAATTGCATGCAGAGTGTAGGTCCTTTGGTTGAACCAGTTGGAAAGTGAAAGGAGTGATTTGGCTCAGATCCGTGGGTGAGAATCTGAGGCTGTGTGTGAAGCCTGGGGAACTCCACGTGTTTTCCTGTCCCTAGAGAGGGAGCACAGGTCAGCGCCACAGCCTAAACTGGGGGCTGTGGTGGTCTGAAAAGCCAGTTGGAAAAGGTGAGACACTATTAGGCCAGTCACGCTGGAAAGGCTCTAACAAATTTGTTAATTTGTTTCAAGTCTTGCAATATAAACCCACATAACCCGTCTACTGCAATTACAAAGTCAGATAAACTGTTCATAGTATAACATAATCCTTACTGCAATTCTATTTGGTTTCATGCTGCAAAACTGTGTAATTACTGTTTCATCTTTAAATTGTTAATTGTTAATTGTCATATTTCTCTTTTCACATTTTAAAGAAAAAAAGGGTGAATTGTGGAATTGCATTTTATGGAAATGGTTTGCTCTTGTTCACCCCTGGAAAAATGTATGGTTTGTCCCAGGTCTGTACCCTCCCTGCAGTATCCTGTATCTGTAACTCTATTGGCTGTAGAATGTTACCACGCCCCTTTGAACCTCTGTGATAAGGGTGCAAATGGAGGGGGCTCCTCTTCTTCTGCCCTGGTGGTCTCTAGAGACTGCTCTCTCCCCTTCCCTCTCCCCTTCTCCCTCTCCCCCCTTCCCTTCCCCTCTCCCTCAGTGAATAAACCCTCATCTCATCAGCACCTCAGCAGCCGTCTGAAGTCTCTTTGCCTGCCAGCACGGGAACACTCACGACTCTAGGACCTGGGGGTCTCCCGGGGGACCCTCCCCGGGGACCCCCCAAAATTTAAAGTACAACAAGCCATGGCCAGCCTTTACCAATCACAGACACATGAGCTATAACACAGACCTGGGCTGCTCAATCCCACAGCACAGTGATGCCTTCAGGTCTTTACAACCAAGCAGCCTTAATTAGCTGCTGCTGCAGGTGTGATTACCCTTTCTTGTGTTTGCTGTGCTTTATTGGCATTTTCAACCAGGTATTTGAATACTTTCCATCTTTATGGTACATGGCAAATTTCCTTCCTTTCCAGGCTAAGTCTGTTTACCAAGGCAGCCTCACTGGCTTTTTCTTACCTGAAGAGGCATTACAGCACTGACATTTTTTTATCTTACCTATGGGGTGAAGGGAAAAGTATGGCCCCTCTACCACATTATTAAAGCCTTTGTTTGAAGCACACTTACTATTGTTCATTTTCTTTAACATAAGGAGTTCATTTGTTAGAGGAGCAAGAGCAGTAGGGAGGCAAACAGACCTGTAATGTGCCTGATCCTCCTTGTTGTAGGTATCAGACACTTGGGTCCAGCCCTTGCTCTCAGTCTGTGTAGGGTTGGGCAAGGATGTTGCTACATCTGCTACTCCTTCGGGCAGATTTGGTCTAGTAAGTGGTGAGAAATGAACAACCAGCAAGCATTAGCTTTTTTTTACCAAGAAATTTTTGAATATGCAGTACTGTATATACTGGTGTGTCTCTGATTACATCACAGACAGATTGTGTTTGTTAAAGGAAACCTGGAGTTGAATCTGACCTCTAACCATTAATAAACTGGATAGTGGAAAAAGCCTAAATTAAGACTCTTAAATGGAGCAAGTGAAGTGGGGTGGTTTTTTAGTAATTTGATCTGGCAATAGCTGTATAAGCAGAAGAAACACATGACACAAAATGCAATTTTTTATTAAACCTCAGAGTTGTAGCACCACCATAAAAAGAAACGGTGACTTTGAAGTATCTCAATAGACTGAGATACTTATTTAGACAAGGAATGTAGAATGTGGGATGGGGAGATAGTCAAAAGTGAGTCTGCCTCTTCCAACAGTGTGAATTCTGTTTTCAGAATTCTCTGAATTCTGCTTTAATCAAGGATATTCATTTGAGGCCTTTCATTATCTACAAAATTTGCAGCTATGTTGACCCTCACTGATGACTGAGTTACTCCTAGGCTTACACCAGAGATGAAGATGGATCTGGTGTGTGCAGAATCCTCTGTGAGCTGTTTACTGTTCTTCCTTCTGTTGCTCCCTGTAAGATGACATTCATTTCCCCTGACTTCACGTGATTTAGATCAAAAGAAGGAAAGCGATACTAACCATAGAGTGTAATTCATGTCACTTATGCTAAATTTCGATTCTCACCACCCTAAATGCAACGTCTGGGAGTGACTTGGCCTCTTCACTGACTTCAGACAGTGGCTCTGATTAGGTGGCTTAAGGTAAATTTGATCAATGATCATGCTAATGTCCATGATCACTCTACACTTTCTTTTCCCACAAAATCAGAGAGCAGAAAAGGAGACAAACACTGCCAATGGCATCCGAGGTACACAAAGCATAGCTCAGTCTGTACGCCCCATAAAGGGAATTAATTTTTTGCTTTTTCTCCTCCTTCTGCACTCTTCTTCCTTGAACTTTGCCAATTTTTCTATTTAAATTTCATGTTCCTCTTCATTTTTGGAAATAAATGCCTGACCCTGAGCTGGAGACCTGCCATGATTTCCTGATAAATGGGTCCTGCTTAAACAACCTGTTTCGTCATCATGTAATTTTGGTTTCTGCTGTCCTTTTTGTCTCTCTCCACTTCAAACACTTTATCAAGTATGCTTGTTAGCCCAGCAAATATTTATTTTAGGTCCTAACTGGAAAAGTTCCTTTCCATTCCAGGGATATTTTGAAAGTCTGGAGGTGAGTTTGGGCATGCCTACATGGATGAGCCCAGACAAGTACACACATCTGCCATGATCTGAGTTGATCAAATGGGAGCCGGTTCTGATCTGGAAGTCATTGAGCCATTTTCCTGCAGCTCTGTGCCCAAGCTAACATGCCCTGCAGAGGAGCCCACATCTGTCTGCACTGATCTGTGTAGACATGCCTTATGCATATAAAGCACTTAATTCTGGTTTTCTTCCTCCTGTTGATTGTTACTCCTGATGCACACAAGTGTGTGTGCACAGTTCCATTTTGTATATACGTATTACAGTCTACAGGAACTTGAGTGGCACAAAAACATCATATCAATTATTTTTTGTGTATAAATATTGTTCCCTTCTAATTGGGCAAGCAAATGAAAAGCAACCTGTATCCTCTCTTTCTGGAATGGTATACTGGCATATAAAATAGATGACCTGGCCACACGTTCCATCTCTAATTTGTGAACTGTGATGTAAGTGAAATTAATTGAAAAGCTGGTACTTGTAAATGCTTTACTCCAGGCAGTACACTCCAGAAAAAAAATCAACATAAGAGAAGTTTCAGTTCAAAAGGCAATCTTTTCCAGCTACATCTGAATTTAATGTTCACTCTGTAAACTCACAGACTGTATTGAAATGAGCAAAGGGAATACCCATGAATTTACCTATGTGCAAACAGCAGCTTGCTATGCAGATGCAGACCATGGTGCGAAACCAAGTAATGTGGGTTTTTTCAGCCCTTGCTGTCCCCGAATCCTTGGGGAACTTCTGGTGGTGCAGACTTTCTGCTGGAGTATTAGCAAAAAGCAGGCTGGAGCAGGGTCTCATGCCATCGTCAAAGAGCGCTCCCCTGGTGCTGTGCTCGGAGCTGCTGCTCCTGCCACTGGTGTTGGCAGGCCTCTCCTCCCTGACCAGCTGGCATCAATGCCCCAGGTGTTCTGTAACCTGATACGACTGGGCACAGCTGCTCTGTGGGGCACAACTGGGATACAAACAGTCTTCTCTCATTAGTGGAAAAAGGGGCTTCAGTAGTGCTTGAGAGAGTACTTCTGCACACAGTGCACTCACAGGCTGTGGAGAGTGCACACTGACACATGAAGTGGATACCTATGGATTTATTTCTGCATTTCTTGGCTAAACAATCCAAATGTAATGGATGCTTTAATTACTAAATTAAGTAATCTACTCCAATAGCCAGTGGAGCATTTACCCCCTTTTGTTTGCAGTGACCATGAATTGCTTCCTGATCTTGCATCATTTAAATAAGCACTTCTGCGTTCATACTGGAGGAAGTAACTCTGCTTCTAAGGGCTTGTCTGCAAAGGAGAAACTAGTGTGCATTAAGTTAGGGGATGAATTTGCAGTGCTCTTGGGCACATGATAAAAACACTATAAGCATGGAAAATGTCAAATTATGCCTAGTGAAATGGTTTGTTTGGCTAAATCTGGTCTAACTAGGGATAATGTCTTATTCAGATGGCAATTTTGGTCACCTGGCAGATGTATACATAAGTTCATACAGCTTTTGAATAATTCCACAGCTTCTCATCCCATTTTTGAGGCATGATTTCCATTCTCTCCAGTCACTCTTCTTCTTGGCCTTTTTCCAGATGTGAGCAATTTGATAAAATCCTTGTTCAAATGTAGAGTTTCTGCAGTTGTAATCACTTTTGGCAACATGCCCAATAAGATAAGCTGATCTCCAAATATTAAAGAGATCAGACTGATATGAAGCTTTACTCCATAATCCTTGAAAACCAACAACGCTCACCACTCCATGAAGGGCTGTTCTTGGAAAAATAAGACCTGGTTTTTGATACAGAATCTAAGGGCAGTAATATAAACCTTTCATTTCTCTTTGTAGAATCAGTGATTCCATGAACCGATTTTTAAACCAAAATATCCCTTTAACCTAGTGGTAGGTCTTGTAACTACTTCTGTACAAAGACAAAGAATTAGTGGATGTATATTGGCATTTGTATGTCACTCCATCATTTTTGGCAGTGTTATTGGTATCTGCAACATCCGGATTTTCCAAAGCTGCAGCCTTCCTGAATGTGCACATAAAAAGGCTAAAAAGAGAGCCTTAGACTCACACTTACTCAGCATCTTATGATGGAAATTCACTTGGCTTCAATGATCATAATGACATAGATGATAAAGAACCAGGTGGTCTTACCAAGTTAATTCTTTTGTATAATGACAGAACCATGCAGGCTGCAAAGGACCTGAGAAGGCCTCCAGTCTAACCCTCTGTTCAAAGCAGGGTTTAGTCTAAGATTGAATTAGCTTGCACAGGAATTCAGCCCCTTGAGACCTTTAACTTCCATGGGTGGAGACTGCACAGCCTCTCTGCACAGCCACTTCTTGGCTGTCCTGATGAAAAAATGTTTTCCTACATCCAGTCTTTGGATTGTAGCTCAGTCATGAGTTTTCTGATGAGTTGAGTCAGTTTCCTGTTATACCTGTTTCTGCACATTAGGGACCATCTTGACCATGATACAGACTTCAATGATTTGAAGAAACTGAGGTCTGTGTTTTCCTGAAATCCATGATCTTTAATCTGCTACTTGTCTTCTTCATTTCCTTCAGTATCTTTGGGTCCACTGTTTCAGTGTCTCCATGACTAGACCTGACGTCAATTATCATTACCCCAGCCAGTGTGAATGCTTTGTTAATACAAGTCTAGGGTGTGTAGGATCCCAGCTTGGCTTATCTACTACCTGTGTGAAGCAGCTGGCCCTGACATGTTCTGGAAACCTCCTGGCTTGCCTGTATCCCTCTCTCGTTCTCTTCCAGCATACATCAGGGAAGTTAAAATCTCCCAAAAGAAGCAAAGCATGTGATCCAGAAATATCTTCAAGTTCTTCAAGGAAGGCTTTGCCTTCTTCCTCGCACCTGTTAATTGGTCATTAACAAACTCCCACCAGCCTGAAGTAAATACTGATTACTTGTCCCAAACCACAAGCCTTCCCCTGGCTTACTGTCTGGCCCATTTTAGAACTCCTTATATCAGAGGTGCTCTGTCACATGTCCGCACTGCCTTGTCTCATTGCCTGTCTTCGCTGAAGACCTGCTGGTATCCAGCACCTTCAGTTCCTCTTCACCAACCAGACTGAGGAGACACAACCTGGGCCTCCATGCCCTTAGCTAGTAACCCAGAATCCATGGAATCTCTCCACATATACTTGAAGTCCCTGTCAGTAATATTTGTGCCCATGTGGAAGAGCAGCTAAGGTAAAAATCTGAAGCCAGACAACCCCTGGTCATCTCTCTCAGGTCCCAGATGCAAGAATGCATCAAGTTGGCAGGCAGAGACTTCCGTATCCTGCAGCAGGGTGTCTCCAGCAATTACTGATCTCCTGTTCCTCTCCACGAAGATGCTTGGATGAGAGCTAACAGAGAATGACACTTTCCTAAGGAAAGTCATCTCCCCCAGTCCCAGGGAAATGCACTGGGTCTGTGCCTGCAGAACCACAGGACAAGAAAGATCCTTACATAGGATTCCTGAAATGATGCAGCTTTCCCAGTCCTGCAAGCTTCCAGCTCTCCTTGCTAAATCCAGTGTTTGGGCTCTTTGCTCTGCAGGGTTTCTGCAAAGCCCCTTTTCCTCTTTTCCTATTTACCCTTACCAATGGTGTTTATCCATTCACCTCCTCCTGGCACTTTTCTTCAGAGGCCCATGAGGCACATGATCCATTCCCTCACCCAATTCTGACTGTGTCAAGAGTTTTGAAGAAACATTCTTTTCTTCTGCATGAAAATCTTGTCCAGATGGGAAAAGATAAATCTGTCCAAATATAAAGCAGCTCAGTCAGAGCAGAAGCATCATACCATGCACATACAATAAGCTGGATGTATCCAAGAAAGGTAAAAAATCCCAAAAGTGTTTTCTATCCCTCACCATGAAGCATGGAGAAGCCTTGGGATCCCCAACACCACAAGCACTCTAGGTGGTTAGCTTGGCCCAGATTAATCTGATCAGTGGACCCTGGGCTGGAAGAGGGACTGTGGCCATTCAGAGCTGCAGAAGTGAGACACATCCCCTCTGCAGGGAGAGGGGAGAGCTGTTTATGGGCACTTGCTCACAGTGCCCCAGCCCGGACAGGGTCATCTCAGAGACGGGATGGGAATGCACATGGTGTGCTGTAGCAGGAGCAGGATGAACCAGCCCACAAGCTGTGACATGCTTCATGGTGATGAGAAAACAAAGCACTTCTGAACACCAGCACTCTGACAGCTAAAAGGACCCCCGATTTCCCCATCACAGCAGGCCCCCTCTTTTTGGAGTCTTTTAGTGCTTTTATATGGTCTTGGGTTCATGCCAGAAGCACTGGTGTGAGGTTTTCCACGTATGACTTTGTCTGCTTACAAGTTTGTGGAGATATGGAGGGCTGGTGCAGCAGGTGGGACAAGCAGGAAAATGGTGGCACTCACCCTCAGGGAAGCAGGGACCTGGAATCTCCACAGTGCAGACCTGGAGAGCCCAAAAGCAGAGATGGCTCACCCTTGTCAGACCAAGAGAACATAAGGACATAAGGTCTCCTGCAGGCCCTAGGACACGCACAGAGCCCATCTGGTCTGGTGATGTCTTCCAAAGCTGTAGTAAAGGGTATCAGCAGGGCTAAAGCTAGTGAAGAGATACAGTCGAAAGCTCAGCCTTCCTTTGAAGTGGAGCAATGCAAGTTATTCACAACCAAAAGCTGCATTTGCAAATCTGGGGGGATTTCTACCTAACAAAGTAAACACATGAGAACAATTCAAACCAGTGGGATAGAAAGGGAGAAAATTATTATATATAATGCCATTCATGTGTGATTTATTTATTTTACACACTTCTCCATCAGTAGTGGAAATGCCATCTATGCCTTCAAGCTATGTGGAATTTCCTTCTCATGAACCCCCTCCCCGACCTCTGTCTCCAGAGAGACAAAATGTCATGGCCTGAAATCAAGCAAGCAATTCTAATAATTATCTGCCACTTATAGTGCCTCTTTCCTGCACAACCTAGCAGCACCTCATCAGCTTCATGCGACAGCTGGGGCAACCAGAGGAGAGTGAATTAAGAATTGCCCTGGGTCTCACCAGAACTGGAGGGCAAATGTCCCGCCCTTCTGTCCAGCCCTCGTCCTTTGGGCCACGCTGCTTCCATCAATGATTTGGTAGTGAGATCACAGCACTGGTATGCCTAAATCCTCTATGGTTTTCACTTTTTTTAGCAATTGTAAACACCGAATCATTATCCTGCTTATCTTAGCTGAGATGGTGGACAAAGACAAGCGCTCAGAGAGAAAGAAAATAACAGGGGTGCATAGTGTGGCTTCAAGAAATCACTTAATGACAGGATGTGGAGAAACTCAAAGACAAAAATACCAGAAAGAATGACGAGAATGGTGCCACAGCAAAGGGCTGTTAAAATGCAGGGAGCAGAGTGAAGCCTGCCTAAAAAGGCAGGCTTGGGGACTGCTAATATAGCATCACAGAGGACATTGTTGCATGCCACACACCAGAGAGATTAAATGAATGCAGTGTTATCCTGACGTCAGAAGAAAAACGGGATGGAGCACAGGCAGGAATGTGAGGGAGAGAGAAAACAAGAGCAAGTGCACTTCACCTTTACTCCTCGCTGCAAGTGCTTTTTCACAGTTTGTGGCAATCTGCTACCAGAGATATCAACACAAACTACACAACGGAATGTGTTACAGACACACACACGATGAATGTCAAAGGATCAAGAGCTGCCCCTTGCATTCACCCATAGTATGCACATTGTTACCTTCTTCAAGTAAACAAGCACTGAATCAGAGGAAGCAGATTGCATGGGGAATCTCAACCCCTATTATCAGCATATCTCTGGTCCAAAACTCAGAAGAATCCTGGGGCCTGTAGTGGGGACTAAAATTAGAAACTCATTACAAAAATAGAACAGTGTTTCTGTTCATTTTGAGATACTCTTTAGGGAATGCCCCACTGAAATAGAATCCAAAGCCAAATCTTTGACTACGTAAAACTTGCCTTATTTGTAAAGATGATTTAGTGGCCTATGTTTTATTTTTATGTAATGGACGGTGATTAAAAAATGCACAAGAAATTAGCTGCCATGTTCTGAAGAGGCTGTCCAAGTGGGGTGCTTGGGCTGTTGGAAGTGAAGAAGAAGGCAGTTTCCCTCCTGCCCAGTGCACACTGCCACAGCAGGCCCCACCTCATCTGAGCAGTGCTGAACTGAGATCGCATGCCATGTGTCAAAATTTCCACACTGGTGTTTCAAGGAAGCCTTGGGAGAGGGCAATGCCATGCTGAAACCCTGGTAGATTGTTAATTGTTGATTGTTGCAGATTTATTTACCATATTCTTGGTAGTACAAGAGTAAGGGTTAAATAACAATGCTCTTTGTTTAAGTGAACGTGATACGCTTTAGTGGAGTTTTTTTCAGCTCTTTTGTTATTGAAGTCACAGCATATTACCAAGCCTTCAAGTCCCAAATTTACACAGATGCATTTCGGGCCACTAGCCAAGTCATAAGATGGCAAAACATAAGCCTCAAAAGCAGCAGGCTTATGAAAATATACCATTTACAACCCCTGCCACGAAGTACTTTCAAAAGTCTGATTTTAGATGTGCACACTGGAATCATATAGCAAAGGGATCGGTGGGGTGAGGAATGGAGGACTTTTTATTCAAATGTCAATTATAATTAACCTAGAGCACAATATTCTTCTGTCCCAGGGTAATCATGGTGACATGTAACACCATTCTTGGAAGCTGGCAGGACATCCTGAGAAAGATATTCCTTGCCTCAGGAAACAAAACCACCAACGGTTTCTTCCAATGCTTGTCCGTGAGGCCTGCTTTGGTGTCTGTGCATCAAGGGCTGGTCTTGGACACTAGCAGACCCAGTAGCTTCCCTTGGCCCTCCCCTTCCCAACACCCTCCTCACTGCTGCGAGGCCACCTTGGGGACGTGTTCCTGCACCACCACCCATGCCATCATCTGCCTGTTTCATACTGCAGAATTGCAGAATTGCAAATCATCTGTGCTCAGGGAGGAGCAATCACTCTCAGAAAGTGAAGGGAGCAGAAGTTCCCAGTGCTTGGGCTCCAGGAGGCTCTGAGACAGCAGAAGGCAATGTCAGTCCCTGCCCATGGGAATGGTCTCATCACCCGTGTCCCTGGTCCTCCCAGGGACTGGCTGTGCAATGCAAAGTACTAATGCTCTGGTCACACCTGGGACTGTTGCGCTCAGCCTTGCTTTCATATTTTCTTTTTCTCCTCTCTTTCCCTTACTTTGGACAGGGGGTGGCAAAAATCTGTGAGATGAGGTGGAACCCCTTCAGCAGCAAGAGGAGCTGTGAGGAACACTACTTTGTTGTTTTGGGGTTTTTTGGGGGTTTTTTTTTGGTTTTGTTGTTGTTGTTGTTGTTGTTGTTGTTGTTGTTGTTTTCTACTTGTGCCATAATCTCTTCCCAGAATCAAATTATTTCAGTGTGTTTTGCCGGTATACTACCTAGTAAAACAGCATCAAACCTACAGCTGTGCTTGAGCAACTCACACATAAAGCCCAAGACCAAGAGTTTCAGAACCTGAAACCCACACTTTGGCTTGTGGCATAACTATATGCATAAAAATGGGAGGATCCCAATTCCTCACTCCACTCCAGTGGTTTTGTGCTAGTTTAATGCTCAATTTCCGTGTAATGAAGCTGTAATAAAAAAGCATAATGGAGTAGAATGGTGTGCAACTGGCTAAAGTCTCATTTACAGGGAGGCCCAGAAAACCATCAGGTCACTGTAGAGAGTGATTAGGTCACCCCTAAAGCCTCCTTGTCTCCAGACTAAACAACCACAGATCCCTCAGCCACTCCTCATGAGACCTGTGCTCCCGTCCCTTCCCCAGCTCTGTTGCCCTTCTCTGGACACGCTCCAGCCCCTCAGTGTCTTTCTTGCAGCGAGGGGCCAGAACTGGACACAGAACCTGAGGTGTGGCCTCACCAGTGATGAGTACACAGGGCTGATCTCTTCCCAAGTCCTGCTGGCTACACTATTGCTGGTATGAGCCAGGATGCCATTGGCCTTCTTGGCCATCTGGGCACATGCTGGCTCATGTTCAGCTTTTCTTCTGAGAAAGAAGTCTTTTTCTTCTGAGCACCTTCCTAGCAACTCTGCCCCCAGCTTGTAGCACTGTGGAGGGTTGTTGTGACCCAAGTGTAGGACCTGGCACTTAGCCTTGTTGAACCTCATGAAGTTTGCCTTGGCCCGTGGATCCAGCCTGTCCAAATCCCTCTGCAGAGCCTTCCTGCCCTCTAGCAGGTCAACACTCCTGCCCAGCCTGGTGTTGTTTACAAACTGACAGGAGGGTGCCCTCGATCCCCTCGTCCAGATCATGGATAAAGACCTTAAACAGAATTGAGTCCAGCTCTGAGCCCTGGGGAACACCACTGGTGACCGGTCACCAACGGGATGTAGCTCCATCCACTGCCACTCTCTGGGCCAGGCCAGCCAACCAGTTTTTAATCCACCAAAGAGTGCAGCTATCCAAGCCATGGGTGTGAAGGTTTTACATTAACTTCTGGTCTATACTCATCTCATACTAAAGCTATACCTCATGGAGCTAGTTCAGGTGGCTTTGTTGAGAGAGTTGTACTCTGGGGAACAGAGTAACCAAACTGCCTCAAACTAAGCCAGGGTACAGACTGGAGACAAGGGCTCCCTGTGATATGCAGGGCAATGACTGAGATCCCATAGGAGCCTTTCAAAAAATACCCTTCAATCACAGCAGAGCTGCGAAAGGTCAAAGTGTTTGACAAGCCAGCAGAGGTTTGCTATGAAGTGCCTCTTTGTTTAAAGACCTTAAAAGGGGGAAGTTTGGTAAAGTACAATAAATAAACTCTGGCAATCCACTTTGAACAAGTTTCTTATCTATGATTTCAGAAAAGAGAGGGAAAGCAGCAAGTCTGGGGCTGTGGCAGTAGCAACATGCATCCAGGGAGCTCTGCCTTCCCTGATAGTGCCTGGGCTCCTCTCATTGATTTATACTTCCATTTGGGTACCGAAAGCAACAATAAAAACGTGTGCTCTTTAATATACTGAAGACTTATTCTTTTATCAAGAACAACAGTCTGGCATCTCATCTGCATATGTGAGCTTAGGGTTTTCATTGCCACCCAAGGTAAGAACATATTGATGTCTGCCCTGACTGCTGTAACAGAAGTCTTATTATTAAGAAACAATTAGGCAGGAAAACATGTGTAAATAACTTATTGTAGCATATAAATGCTTTCAGGAAATGGAAATACTAGCTACAAAAGTGCTCTGTGCTCAACTGGGAAATGGCACAAATTCAGTGGCTGGAAGCCAAAACCATACAAACTCATAGGAGATATAAAGTTTAGGTTTTGATCAATGAAGTTGTTTAACAGCAGACCACAGGCATGGTGAAGTTCTCATTTCTTGATGTCTTCATATCAGAAGTGCAAAGCTTTGCAGAAGGTATGTTTTATTCAAGTGCTAACTAAAGAAACTCCCAAAAAGTGATAGGCAGACCAGAAGGAAAGAGTTTGAGATGGACTGGGGGACAGAGTTAGACAACTGCTTTCAAGTCACTCTGTGATCCTGCCAAGCTAGCTGTGTATAATAAAACTCACCAACTCAGTCTTTTGAAATCAATGTATCATCCAATAACACCATAAAATACAAATTGTTTCTTTGTATTTGTACTAAAATTGGGTCCCAAACTGACTTTTCTAATACCTAATGCTCTTTGAAGGCTACAGAATCTTTAAGACAGTTCTTGGCTTGACTCTGTATCTTCTGGGTATTTCAGGATCAGCTGACATTATATAGAAAAAGTCAGAAGCTTTTCTGGCTACCGTGCCAAGCAGGGAAACCCCACTCCAGGCAGTCTCTCCAGTGCTCAGCCCATTACAGGGTGCACCAGTTTCTCTCTCAGCCCGTCCTGGGGATGACTTCTTGTGCCAGGGCAACACAAGATGATTTGAAATAACTTAGTTTTAGCCTTAGATAAAATACTTCTCTTTGATTTTCACTTTCTACTCATATTTGGATTTTAGATTTATTTTTCTACACATAGACTGATTCTCACTGGTTGGTAGCTGTTAAAGCATGTTGGTTTGTTACTTAAAGTAGCCCATAGCTATAATTGGTATTTCCTTTCTGGTAGCCAATGTGATATACTATATACACACTAGATAAATAGCATAAAAATGCAATTCTTGTGCTGAATGAACAAGAAAAGTTTTAATTGGAAGAGGCTACACATTTACAACAAATGATACCTTAGACAAAAAAGCATTATCCATAGACATATAATCAGACTAATGGTTTCTGATCAGTATGTTTTTCAGCATTTTAGAACTAATAGATGTCACCCTCTCACACCTCATTTTTGTAAATTGGAAGAAGAAACTTGTCTTTTTTCTAATCTCAACTGGTTTCTCAAGTTCTATTGCATTATTGAAGTAGCTATAAGATTGAACACATTTAATAGGAATAAAATATCCTTCCAGCAGAAGAGACAACAGATGGCCAAAAAGAAATTTCATGCTTTAGCAAATTCCATTTCCAGAGTTCAGATAGTGATTTCATGGGTAAATTGACTTTTACATAGATTCCATTTAAGCAGCTATATTCTGGCTAATAGTGTTCTTTATACAACCCAAAGTTTTTTAATAGTATAATATCAGGGGTTATCACAGGTCGTGATGATTGTTTAAATGCACAAAAACTATTTTTAATAAGGAAAATATCATTTTTTTAAAACTTAGACTTTTTTTTAGCTAATTGCATGTTTTTATGTTCAAAGACCCTTAGAATCCTGAGAAGAATTTTACCTGTCTGTTGCTGACAATGATCCTATGCAAAATACTCAGCCTTTTCACAACCCTGTGACTCACTTCTGCACTTGGATAATTAAGGACAACTAAACAAATGCAAGTGTAGCAAGACAGGAATCTGTCTTTGACTTCGAAACACCTAAGGATTTGATTTCACAGCTTCACGGAGTTATACCTCCCCTTTCCAGTTCTGTGTTGTTTTTTTTTTAACTGCTTTTTCCCCTCCCTATCATGCTAGATCTCTTTCATGGAGAATTTTGGAGCATTTTTTTCCTTCCTCACATATGCAACAATAAGTCTCACACTCCACAGGCTTCAAAACTTGAGTGTAAGGTATTGCCCTGAAAAATACCTTTGTCTTTAAAAGAAAACAACAGTTTTCCAGCTCCCTAAATATATACAAGGGTTGATTTACCTTTGCGTTATAAAGGCATATTGCCTGTGAAAAAGTGTGGAGTCAAAAGACACACAGATAAATGAACATATATACAGCTAGATATTGATCAAAAACACATATGTATGTACATCTAGGTATACACAATTTGTGCAAGATTAGCCAAAAATGAGGTAAATCCAGGAACAGATTAAATAAATTGCTACAAGAAAATTGACATCTGGAGACTTTTCTTCAGACTTAGTATGAAGTGCCTGGAAAAAGTTTATTTCTTTTTCTATTCTCCTTCTCAAAGGTATGATTAGTGGTTTTCTGTGCGTGAGGGCCAGCACATGTATTATGTGTGTGTTCCTGTATGCTTTACATCCACAAATGCCTGTGTAGGGGTATATAAATGTATTTACACACAGATATTTTAAATGTTGTTTGTCATTTCATTTGCAATTGAAAATAAACAGTGAAACAGTGAAATAGTAATTATGGGTTTTTTTCTGTTTCTGAGCCGAAGAACTCTGATAAGAACGTCAAAAATTATTCCTATTGGGAAAAGTAACAGCACTGAGATGAGCTCTTACTGGCACACCTCCATGACCACAGCTCCAGCAAGGAGCCCACCTTCTCCCAGGACCCCAGGGCCAAGCAGGACTCCATGGTGGTGCAGATTCTGCCTACTCTGAACCAGATCAGTTCACAGGATCAAGCCAGAAGAAAAAAACAACTCTGCTGAAGTCAATGAAGCTCTCAAAGCAATCTTTTAAAAGAGAAATTCCAGTAGGTGGCATGCTTCTCTGGAGTGCAAAAAATATAAGAAAGGGAAATGAAAACAGTATCAGGTGTAATTCACGCTAGCTTGTGCCACTGTGATGTAGCCACTTCCACTGATTTTTCCTAAAAGGTGCATCATGCATTTCCAACCATGTTCAGTTCTGCTACTGCTGTGGATTGGGTTGCCTTATAATGCAGCTCAGATTTTATTAACTAAGGACACACAGTGGTCATGGAGAACATCTGAATTTTTACTAGATAAGTGTCACCAACCAAATAAATCAGAAAAGAACAAAGATACTTCATCACAAAGGATTATTTCTACCTTTAGTTTAACAGACTAGTTTATTAACAGAATGTCCTTAGTATCAGTCTAATGTAATTCTTACTTTGTTTTGCAAGTGAAAAGAAATTTCATAAACTTCACTTGAAAAGGTTATACTTGTGTAGAAGTGGAAGAAAGATGAAAAATCAACAATCACACCCAATCTAGGATGATTCGTCTTCCACAGAGGAAGAGATAAAATCTCTTTTCTGGAAAAAGAATATGCAAAAAGAAGTCTGTAAAACCATTGAGCAATATTGAAAAATAAATAAAGCTGCAATCAAATGGAATATACAATGAGAATAAGATAAAAAAATGTACAATGCCTGTAGGCAAGAGGTAATGGTCAAAAAACAGTCAGATGAATGGAAATACTCGAGTCTACATGAAGATATTGTTATAGGATATTGTAATGTGAACTAGGAGAAAGGAAAGAAGATTAGTTTAGCACAAAGGTAAAAATCATAACAGAAAGGATAGCTGCCTGTTGGTGGAGAAACTGTATCTGTGTTAAAGAAATCCTTGGCAGTCAAATAATATGATTAAGTCATCCACATCAACAAGTCCTTGGGTATCACTCTGGATTGAAATTGTGGGTTATAGGTTAATACTGGGGCAACACCAGTGGAGCACAATGGTGACCACGGCCTCCAGGATCAGAAACAGAACAGTAATGGAAAATTTCAGTTGTTGCTAATCCCCCTGACAATGGGGAAATGTCACTGCGGGAACCACACAGAGGCAGAAGTTGAAGACATCGTAAATGGCTGTGTTTTCTCAAGAAAAGTGAAACGGTCCTCACACTAACCTAGATTAATACTATATATAATATATTCTGGAAAAAAGCATTGTAGCAGATGCAGTTCAAAATAGAATCATAGAAAAGATACTCTGTAGTGTCTAAACTACCAAAGTTTAATGCTATAAAAAGAGAAAAGTGTTAAAAAGTCAATTATATTATCACAGCACTTTAAGAAGGGTGGTTAACAAAATCAGAGAAGGTTATTAAGAAGAAAAAGAAGAGAGAAGAAAGAAGAAAGAAGAAAGAAGAAAGAAGAAAGAAGAAAGAAGAAAGAAGAAAGAAGAAAGAAGAAAGAAGAAAGAAGAAAGAAAGAGGAAAAAGAAAGAAAAGAAAAAGAAAAAAGAAAGAAAATAAAAAGAAGAAAGAGAAGAAAAGAAAAAGAAGAAAAGAAAAAGAAGAAAAAGAAGAAAAAGAAGAAAAAGAAGAAAAAGAAGAAAAAGAAGAAAAAGAAGAAAAAGAAGAAAGAGAAGAAAAAGAAGAAAGAAGAAAAATAAAAGAAGAAAAAGAAATGGATTCCTTGTGTCAGAATTCAGCACAGAGAGGCTTATAGGAAGTTTGCACAAAAAGTCTTCATTTACAGGGGTGAGGCTGAGGGGTTATGTCAAATTGAACTGTCAGTAGAGATGTTTTAGAGCAAATTAATAAAGTGAGTAGCAACACATTGCCAGGAACAGGTAACAATCACTCGAGGGATCTAAGGGAATTTGAATATAAAATTGCTGAACTTTTCACAGTAGTGTGTAACCTATAGCTTACATTGGCCCAAGTTCCAGAGTAATGGAAGGTGGCAAATGTGGCCTCAATTTTTAAAATAATCTCCGGAGGGGAGCCAGGAAACCAGAGAATGGTAAATTTGACTTCCTGCTGAGGCAGACTGATGGAAGTTATAATAATGAGCAGAATTAGTAGACATGAATATATACAGCTTACTGGAGATAGTGGACAGGGTTCATAAATAAAGAAATTATGCCTCACAAATCCTGTACAGTTCTTTGAAAGGATCATTGCCCTTGTAGACAAGGGCAACTTGAGAAAAAAAATCACCTTTAGATTCCTAAACCTTTCTAAAATATCCCTCCCTAAACAATCTTACAGAAACCTAACGTCAGGGGGAGATTGCTATGCATTAATAACTGCTCAAAGGAGATGGAACAGCAGGCAGGAATAAATGGTTGCTATTCTTCCTGGAGCAGTAACTCGGGGAATCCCAGGGGGATCTGGCTGGGAATAGCCACAAATCACACAGAAAAGTTGAAGAACATTAAGAGGGGAAAGTTTGCTGGTCTTTTAGAAGTAGTCAGAACAATCAAAACCAAAGCATACTGAAGAATTTCAAAAGTTTGCATCATGCTGAATGGGTGATAAAATGGAAGGTAAAATTAATCCTTGATAAACACAAAGTAATATACACATGGGAATGCAGTCCTAAGCACACTTTGGCTATTAGCAGATCCAAATTTAACTGGTTTTGTTTTGGAGATGAGGAACAACTCAGGATGGTTCTCCAAACACATCTGCTTGACAACCTTTCGTTGTCAAAAATTTGAACAACATTAGGGATGGACTAGGAGAAAGCAGCATTATTTTATTGATGCTGTCAGAGATTAGAGACAGGGTTGGCTTGTGTCTTGGCCTCTGTCTCATAAAGGAAGTGGAAGTTAGAAAACTTCAGAAAGAAAGGTAGTGAAAATTAGCAGAGGCTTGTGTGCAAAGTGGAGCTTTATATATGAAGACTGCTAACACTGGAAAAGGGTCCAAACAGGGCCAACACCTAAGCCATAAAAAACCCTTGAATGATATGGAGAACAGGAGGATCAAATAATTCTGCTTTTCCCATTGCAAAAACTGGGATCATTCAGCAGAAAGTCTTAACAGCACACCTAAACAACAACAAATTTCCACATAGTTCCCATAAAATTGTGGAAATGCCAAAGGATGCCATGGAGGTTTAGCATATGAAGAGTTTTAAAATAAAATCAGGTGGCTACAGTGTGAGTTCTTGGAATGTTAAACAGCAACTCTGCTCAGCAAGCCCCTAATCCCTGATTTCTAGAAACTGGGAAAATAGAACAATGTAAGGATTATAATCAGCCCCTTTCTTATGGACGCTCCTTGCAGCTGCTCTGGCCAGATGGGATAAATGGACCCTTGCTCTGACCCAGCATATCATCTGTAAATTCTCTGTGTGCTTTTGTTCACTTTAGCAATCTGTTATCTGGCAGTGCTGAGGCAAGAGAGAGATGGCCTGATGGTTGTGGTGAAGCTCAGTTGCACAGAAAACCTTGAAGGAAAAGAGCAATATTCTCTCACACTTCCTAACAGCTCGAAAAAGCTGATAATTCTCCAAGCCTAAGTCTGTCAGGTTAAAAGGTAGTAATCCCTCAACCCAGAATATTGTGCAGGTAGCAGGTTTGGATAGAAAACAAGAGTATGCTGTAATTGATGGGAGGAAAATTAGTAACATGAGCCTGAGCTGTGAAGTTCTAATGGCACGGAAAGCTAAATGCCAGGCACACTCACCAGGCACTGTGTGATTCCCCTGCACCATATCTAATGTATGGATTAGCACTTTCCCTTTCAAACTTCAAAAATTCACAGACATAGAAATCCCTGAAATAGGAAGAGGGGAAAGGTGTGATGAGCTGGGTCTACTACAGATAAAAAATATTATTCTCTAATATAATCACAGTCATTTTTAATTACACAAAATCTAATTTTTAAAGTAAAGGAGCTTGTTAGAAGAACACAGATTGCAGCTTTTTAAACACAAGCTGGAGCTTTATTTCATACACTACTGAGTACAGTGGAAGCTGCTCTGCTGGCTGACAGCTCTTCAACTTCTGGGAACTGCTGCTCTCTGGTGCTCATCTTCCAAACAAAAATTCCAAACAAAAAGGACAAATTCCCTTTCATTCACTTCACTCAGCTTTTGATGTTGCTACTGATCTGCCTCATCAAGATGTAGTAACTCATGCTCAGACACACATCCTTTCTCATTAAGTGTTGGGAAATAATGTGCATTTGAATTGCACTTGAAGATGGTCCTATGCAATATGTAAATGAGATTCAGTCAGTTTGCAGATTGGGCTTTGTACAGAATGGTGTCTTCTATGCATGTGACATAAACAGCAATGAAAATTCTACTTTCCATGGTGGTGGTAGCCTAGTTTAAACATTTTCAACAGAGCGTGTCTGGACTCCTCATTCCAAAATTATTTTCATTTCGAAATTGATGGAGGCATCTCAAAAATGGAGTTAAATAACCTGAAAATGAAACAAAGCACTCTTTTTTGCAGCTGGATGGTTGATTCACCGTTTCTCAAAGAGACTGTTTGCTTTAAAAGGAGTATAAATCCTGTGCTGGGTCCCTACAGTCACAAGGACCTTTGATGCATTTTGCAAGTGATGGCTTAATTTCTGTTTTGATTTTATAGTACAGAAACTACATGGCTGAAATAATGAATGATTTGGTAATATATCTTTCACTATTTATTGCTTATTTTCATCACAGTTCTGCCATTTTTATTCCCTCTGCAAGCCAGTACATCTTCCTCGATGTGAGAGGCTGGTGAACTAAACAAATATAAAGCAGAAACTGTCTGCAGAAAAATGTCTATTAGAAGTTATCTCCTTTCCATTTTAGATAATTATGTCCTATAAACTGCACAAAGGAAATGACAAAGTCAGCCAGTAAATCAGAGGCAGTAAGTAGAAAAAAGGACTGTTGACGGAGTCTTTAACTGCGATGGATATGTGCACGAAACAGCAATACTTTACAAAATCATAGTTATTTCTGACTTTACCTAAATGCCTGCTGCTCATTACAAAGATTTAAGAGGTTGATGCTGGGAAGAGTAACAGTTACATTTAATGAAAGTTGCAGCACTCATGCTTTCTGGGCTACTGCAATTATATTCGACAGAAACTGTAGAAGCATTTAGTTCATCTTTAGCTGATCATCAAAACATCCTATGTTGTTGTTTGCAGTGATTTCAACATCATGATTGCTTGCCCTAACTCTTGAGAAGTTTTGTTAATACTTCTGTTTTCTACTTGTGCTGCTCTTGTTAAAAATGCTTGTCTTTTAAATATTATATGCACCAATTTCAGGTACAGAAAAATTGTGTAAACCTACCTACCTATACAATTAGAAAGTTAAGGAGTTAAGAGAAAGAGGGCAGCAAGAGATGCTTGTGCTGGCAAAATTTATGCATACTTTTAAAAACCACACTTGTCATGCATTAACTGATTGTAAAATGTCAGTGCAGGAGTATCCTGCATTATTTGGGGAGTTTTTTGAATGTACAGACACTTCATATAAATAATGTTTCTCCAAGTCATCCTTACACAATGATTTTTATTGTCTCTTTGCATCATGTGTTCTAGGATATCTATCTCCAAAAAGATTATTATTTTCATACAATTTGCCACGTACAAATGTGGGCTACATTTTAGCTGCCAACAACTCAGGAATCATCTGTAGTTACAGGTTCCAGCTGAATGCTTCCAAGGCGTTTATGTGTTGTAATAGAATTGTTCTTCAGATCAGCCTACAAAATTAGGAAACTGTGAGGTAATTTCCAATAAACACTTACCATATAATTGGCTGAGTGATTGGATGTGGGGGGATGCAAGGAAGCCCTTTTTTCTTGCTTATTGTGTATCCCTTAAAGAGCACATGGTAAACATTGGTGAAATAGGTAAAAGAGCACAGCCTGCAACTAACCCCAAAACACAAGACAGAGATACAGAGACAGTGTCTATTAGGAAGGAGAAACTAAGAGTTAGATCAATGGAAATTGAAGTTTGAAAGGATGCTGAGGGCAACAGAAGTTCAGCTTCATCATTACGGTTCACTGGTGCTGCCCTGCTGATGAAGTTATTTACTAGATACATAGCTTTCAACAGTTTTTTGGGTTTATGGACTCATATAAATCCTTTCACATGTTCAGATTTGCAGCTTGAGGGTTGTAAGGAGGAAAGGGCCATTGATATCTTGGCCTGGTCTGTCCTGCACTATGTCTGACTCCAGTGTGGAGATGTGCTGTGATGTGATGAGTGAGGTCTGGCTTCATTTTGTATTCTTCTTTTCCTGCTTACAATTTTTTCTCATGTGGTGTGGGCCTGTGGAAGCAATGGAAACAGAGGATCTGACCTGGATATATAATATGGGAAAGGAAAGAAGCAAGGAGAAGAAAGAGAGGAGGAGAGAGGTTAAGGCCTGAGAAACCTGAAGCCATACTCCAGAGGATGAGGAGTATTGCCTAATGTTACCTTCCATGTCTCCCCCTGGGCATTCATTCAAGTGACCCCACATTTACATATTTCTTTGTTGCAGTCGTGGACAGGTACTGGAAAAGATAGGGTTATGCCAAGATTTAATGATCGTGAAAATCCTTTTGCTTCTGATCAGCTCCAACCAAAACTGGTGGCATAAAAGATTCCCACTGAACATCCGTGGCAATTGGATCAAGGCTTTTTTGACTGCTGCCTGTCATGTTCTGCTACTGCAAAAATGTGATGGGACCAGCCTGGAGGAAAGTGGACTGCTGTTTGCACAGAGCCAGCAGAAATGTAGCCACTGACTGATTGAAAACATCTCTTGTGTAAAAGGTTCTGCTTTGAGATGAAGGGCCTTGAGTACTAATGTAGTTTCGATGGTTCTGGATTTGGCTGAAGCTCAGAAGCTTGCTTTCTGTGTGTACAAATAAGCTACTGAATGTCCAGTTGAGACATTGCTAAAATAGAGCTTCTTACAGTTTGAAATTAATTGCTAGTAATAAGTCACTATGATTTTATGTAATAGACTAGTTCTAGTTCTTAGTATAGTTCTGATAGTTGCAGCCAGTTCTTAAACTTCCAGGAACTGTGCTGTGGGATGTAATGTTTCTACAGAGATTTTTTGTTGTGTCACAAAACAGGTCTACAAATGTACAGCAGGGTGTTCCCTCCTCTGCAATCCATGTATCTCCTGACCATATATTGCAATGGTGTTTCACGCAACAAGAGCGCGTCTTCCCATAATTGTCTTTCCTGAAGATGTCTTCATGCCTTCCAAAAAGATGGAAAACAGAGATGGAAAAATAAGTGGAAGTTTTCAGTGTTCAGAGGAGTAAAATCTTGGCTCCACTGTTGCTGCTTTTGTTTCTCTATACTGTTACTTTTATTCTGCCCTTTTGCTCCCGTACACACAGCTTTACTCTATTTTATGTTCATATTCAACTTTGTGTTAGAAATAATCTGATATTTAGGAAGGACATGTTATTAGAAAATATTAATGTAGTACTATTCACTCAGTTTTAAAATGAACAGCAAGTTACTGTAACACATTGAAATGGAAATAGGTTCTTATTTTTTTAATATTCCATTTTTTGTTTGAAACTCAGGGAACTGGGAGGGCCTAATAAGTAAAGCTAATTTCTTTAAAAAATAAAATGGAAGTAAAATTACATATGGATTATTGATATACAATAAATATATACCTAGTTATTTCTTCAAGCTGCTAAAATCAATATGAGAAGCTGTAAGAACATTCCTAATGAGTAAATTTCTTTATTCAATTTATTTTAGTGGATTTCTGTAGATGTTATGCATATTCTCTATTAAGTAATTTTGTTGGAGAGAATTTTTTAAAGAAAAACTGCAATTTCTATTGAAATTACAAAACACACTTCAAAGTAATTTTAGATTTATAAACATTAACTTTTGTCTTGAAAATCTGGCTCAAAGGACTGAGTGGATTGTGACTATAACATTTTTATTCTGACTTTTTTGACAAGACAGTTCAGCAAAATGATGTTTTTTAAATTAACAACTTCAAACATCCTTATCATTTTCTACAGAGCAAAATTTTTTCTTCAAATTATAATAAAAAGAAAAACAAAACAGATTCCACAACTTCCAGAACAATGCCTTCAGAAATTAAAGACTTAGAATCCATCCAAAGAGTAATAGTTTGGGTTTTTTTTCTTTTTCCAGCAGTACTGGGGAATATTGTTTCTGCAAGGAAAAAAAAAAGAGAGTTTCTGAACACATGAATTGCTGAATAAAAGAAGCTAATCTTGCAACAAGTTTGTTGAGAAACCATTAATATACTTCCCTGTTTAAGACCAGCTGGCACATCATAGAAGACTTTTATGAATTTTCTGATTTTAATTAATCCCTCAGGGTTCTCCATTGACCTCAGGACAGTTACGCAAGGATGAGATTTGTCTTCTTGTTAGAAATAATTCTGTTTATAAATATGTCTTTAATTTTGGTAGGAGCAGGACGGATTCTTTACTCTTTTTCAGTAGAGCACTACGAGTACAAAGCTATTTGTGCTTTGTTTGGCTGCTGCTTAATTAGACCTTTAAATTCTAACCAAGCTTGTTATGGAGCTCACCTGATGCTGGGCTTTTGTCATAAACCCAGCTTTCATCACTGACTCACATGCTCCTGCTTGCATCTGCCACATGCTCTCTAGAGTTTTCTAGAGAAAAGAGGCCAAATTTGTGTCTTTCAAGACATGAGTAACCTAAGGGCAGAGTCTTATGTGGCCTCTTTTTTTTCAGCTGTGATTTCTGAGTTCACAAAGCTGGGAGCTCTGAGAGAGTTGGAGCGGGGTCTCCATGCAAAATTAACTGGGAATAAACAAGCACAGGATAAGATCACAGTTAATCCTCCCACTGAAACCACCCATCTTTGCTTTGGCCATAAATCTTCACGTGTCAACCTAATCTTTGATCATGCTCACAGCAAGAAGCTGTGGTATTACAAAGAGTCTTCTCAGTCACTTGAGGAACAAGTAGTGAGAGCTGTTGAACTTGTGCATTTACATAAATTCCTCCCTCTGTGTCAAGAAGCTTGTTAATGTATCAGTAAGGAAGGGTAGGGAAAGGAGGGTAGGACAAAAGCTACACACGTCAGCATTATGCCTTCTCCTTCAGGGGAATCAGAAATTTTTGCCTTCCATACATCCTTGCTTTGAAGTGGTTCATTTTGGCTTGATTTGCCTGTGCAGGAGATATTGCAAACCAGCCTTTGTGCTGATAATGTCAGCCTTTGGGTAGGTAAGGAATCTGGTGTAGACAGCCACCACAGCACTGCCTAAAACATGCTCAAAAACATCAGTCATGGGGATTGCACAATGTATTTCACTGCTGTTTACATGCAGAAATCTCACCATCGGGGTTGATCTTGTAGAAACAAGTACAATTAGGTGATATTTTGTATGTATGATAAGACCTGAGCCACAGGGCTCTGTGCCAGGCTCCATTCTCATAAATGTGTAAATCCAGAGCAACTCCCCTAAATTCAGTGGAGATTACATCAAAGCTGAGCTTGAATTCATATTCTATGTTGTCACTACCTGCACACAGCCTACAGGATTGCCTAAACTGATCCCTGGCTGCCTCATTTTTGGCACCTTAAAGACACAGTTAAAACATACTTACATATATATGGGAGTTATATTATTAATAATAATAATTTTTTAAAATTTTTCATTTTCGTTTTCATTTTCATTTTCATTTTTATTATATGCTCACATAAAACTCATATATATTCATATATATGTAGTATGAATTATTATTAGCTGTGCTGGAAATACAAGCATAACAACAGGAATTTTCTAGTGCAAATTTTACAATTTAATAAGTGCACATGCACATTCACAATGACAGTAGAATTTATAGATGCATTAGACATGAAAAAAGGGAGGAGAAAGGAAACTACCAGAACAACAGAGTGGAAGATAACATGGCAGTTTCAAGGTTAATCTTCCAAACTTAGAGCCATGACAAGCAATACTCAGGATGACTACACTGGAGAAAATAATCAAGCGTTCTATAGTGTGTTTTGGACCTTTGACAGAACTTTTAAGTCAGTTTTCCCATTTCCTAGAATAGTCCTTTAACGAGGATATCCTGTGGCTTGGGTAGGCCAGTCCCACAGAAAGAACTTACAGAGAAACTAGTTGTTGAATTTCCTGCAGATATCTGGCTGTTGACATGATGACAGAGCCTAGAGATCCATTTGTCTTTCTCCTTGTCCTACTCAGTGATTTTTGACCAGTTGCAGCCATATCAAAAGAGAGTTGTAGAATCCTTAAATTAATTACATTCCTGCAGTTTTGTTATCTTTTGGATCTGGGTGGAGAAGAAAGACCTAGGATAGTACTTTTGCTATGAGCTCTGAAAACGACTACAAGATATTAAAGGAAGATACTCAGGAGAATGGAAGTTAAATGTTCTGGCCATAAGAAGTGTTTCCATCAGAACTTGCACTGTATGAGGTGCAATAGTCATGAAGGTTCAAGTAATCAGAGCTCATTAGAATCTTCTGCTCAGGGAACTGCCTAGTGAAACAATGAGAAACGTGATGCTTCCACTGCAAAATGTGATAAGGTGTAGAAAGATAAAATCTGAACACAGTTTTGAGACATTATTCTTGTTTTCTAATAAATCACTAGTAATTTTATGATTGCCTGTGACCCTTTAATAGCTACTTTAAAAATCTGTTCTAAAATGATGTCACTAACTTGTTTCTGTGTGTGAAGTTCTTTAGGGGGCCTTAAAAGCAAAATTTTGTGGCAAATGGTAGCACCTTACATAGAAGATTTGTTGCCTTTGGGTTTTAATCTGGAGATTTCCAAGAGCCTTGAAAATAAAACTTTGACTTAAATATGATTTCTCTACTCCACACTCACCTTAGCAGATACAACCCACATCTCTGGATGGGATGACTCCTGGGGACTTAACCACTCCATGTGGAACGCCCTGTGCCCCTTGCATCCTCCACCATGGCTCTGCATTCACTTAAGATGAAAGGAACAGGCTAGAACTCGAGATTGGGAAGAAACGATTGAAAGTAAAGAACCCAGATCTTGAGTTTGCAGCTGTCTGGACAGTGGATGGGAAATAAAAGCTCCAATTTCGTGCCTCCTTGCAGCTGTTAACTGTAAAGTTTAAAGCTGACATATCAGGCACCACAGACAAACAAATCATGTGTATTTAATTTATTATCCAACAAAATAAAATTGGAGTTCCTGTGGTGCATCTGAAGATTGGAAAACCACACCAAAACCTTTATTTTTAAATGCCAACAAGTCTCCCAGCGAATGTGTATCCAAGTGTCACAGATGGCAAGCACCACACTATAAAGTATGCAAAAGTACAAATTCTCCGTGAGGGGGTACTGTGCTCATACTTGGAAAAGAAATGTTCAATTAATTTCCAGGAAGTCAAACTTTCTAAACTATACAACTATTGATACAAGCTTAATGTTTCCAGTCAATACTGATATGCTTTCTTGGCTGCTGAAAGAGACCCTTTCACTTGGCTTAGCTGCACTTCCAGAGACCTCCCCTTTCCCACGGGACACGCTGTGCCCCCATCCCTAATCACTGCAATCACAGAGTGGACGTTTCTGTAAGGCCTTTCACGACACGGCACGCGGCTTTACAGACGTGCTTTCTGCCCGTGCTGAGATCCTATGGGGAAAGGGGGAAAGGTGGTTCCCTTTGAAAACAAACACGAAAACAAGCAAGCAAATAAAATGTCTTTTGGCACCTCCCCATGCCAGCACTGTGTGTGTTTACTCCCATGGGCAGCACCACAGCTGAGTCAGCTAAACCAGACGTGCAGTCAGCTGAACCAACTGCTTTCCTACCAGCCTTCCCAGTGGTGGCAAGGAGCCAAAGCCTGTGCCTTATCTCTTGGACCTGCCCTCCACAACCACAGCAGATGGTAAAATTACCATTTCCCAAAAGACATCACACAGGAGCTCTCCTTGCCATCGTCAGCCGGGGGCTCCAGGGGCTGCAGAACTTCCCAGCGCATAGTGACCTCTCCTGCACCCCACCTTTGCTGAGGTGTCGACTGCTGAGCTTCTTTAATCTGCCACAGTGCCCAGAATGGACAGAGCTCAGCTCCCCAGCAGTGCCAGGCATTGCCCTTGGAGCAGGGAACAGCAGCAGCAGCCTCTTGTGTGGGTGGCTGTGGTGTTACTCATTATTCCAGACGGATGCATGGCTGGAGTTACAATGATTTCTACCAGCTTGAGAATAAAACCCTAAATGTGCAATTTCCTGCCCTAAAGGCCTTGAATTTCAACTATATTTCAAATGTGGGCCTCTCATTTGCCTGAAATAAGTGCCTAAATCTCACTCAGGTACCAATATTAGATTCTTCTCATCACTTTCCAAACAATACTTCTTAAGCCGGAAAATTTAACAAAAGCAGGCTTACTCAATTCCATGCACGTAAGTCAAGTAAAACTGGAACTGAAGGGCAGCAGTAGAGGAACTGGGGTCTGGAAGGCAAAGGCCTAATTAGCTGTGGTGTATTAGAAAATCTGATAACAAATACAAAGCAGAAGGGGTTTTAGATGATCTGCACTGACATGGAAGACTCCTGTTGTTTCTTAACCGAGCAAAATGGTAATAAAACCTCCTTGTGTGCCAGGTTTGTTAGGACTGGAATGCATTGGGACTAAGGAAAATAAAAGCAGCTCTGCCACTTTTAATTGATGAGAACTTTTTTTAATGAGACTAGCTGGCCTGACTTTCAAAATGTTCAGTGGAGTTCTGCTGGATTGAATGAAAGTGGCTTTATAACTGTAATGATATTGCAGAAGAAATGCAGGCTAAGTTATGTGGAACCAGTCAAATGTGGTACTCTGAGTTAGTTAACTGTGAAGTTATGCTTACAGACTATATTTAATGAATATGAAAATTGATTGATTTGGAGATAAAAAGTGATGTCTTGAGAAGGCTAACCTGGAACAGAGACTAGACATCATGACCTGGAACAGAGACTAGACAAAGCTAAACATAGTATAAAGTAGGTATTTATTAAAAGGCCTTTAAGGATACACCTTGGGCAGAACAAGAGCCTGGCCAGGGCTACACCTGAGGTGGACCCAAAATGGTCACAAAATGGATGGCTGCTCATGAGGTCTCACACTTTTATAAGTTTTGGTCCACTTACATATTGGGGTTAATTGTCCAGTTACAGCTTCAGATTGTGAAGTCCCATCCTTCTTGTTTTCTCTCTTCAGTCCACCGCTTTTGAGCCTGAAAACTTGCAACTGTGGTCCTTGGTCTCAAGCTCAAAAAGGATTTGTTTTGTCTACCTGTTCTGTGAAGAGAGCTTACTAGCACTTAATATGAGGCTCAGAACTACACACCCAGGCAGCACAGAATCTGAAAACATGACAGCTAAAACTTAAGGCATCAAAAGGTGTTAAGAAAGGTACATGAAGCTCCTTCTCAGGCTTGTGATTTTACACTTCTTTATCACCTTGTGCCTGCCTAGCCAGACTTCTCCAAATGTGGAGCTTGTTTGAATTCTGAGTTTTCTTGGTACTGGTTTTCATTTTAGTAATAGAGTTCATTTGGATTTTTTCTGGATTCTGCTGTGCTAAAACACAGCTACAGGAAACCACCAGTTTTCTAGTGGAAGAACCTAACAAAAACTATCAACATTTACAACACTTACAACACTTAGAATTTATAACAAACAGAGCAGGAATGTCAGTAAACATTTAGAATCCTGCTCTTTATTATCTTGACAGTGAGTCTTCTGAGTTAAAGCAGACCAAGGGCAAACACCAAAGAAGTTGGTGTCCATAAACTGTAGACTTTTAATGACAATTAAAAATCTATTTGTAATCTAAGGTCTCTCAGAGTTTTCCCCTTGTTTCATCCAATTTTTTAGTCCAGTTTCTTAATGTGTAAAGTTAAACCTTCCTGAAAAAATAGAAAGCAGAGAGAGGAATTACTCCATCTGTACCCAGGTATCTCTCTGGAATTTACTGGGTGCAGTAACTGGTTTTGATGAACCAGGAAGAGGATTCTACAAAGACTGCCATTCCCCACCTCTGCTTTCTTCAGGATGGCTGTACCAGCCCTGGAGCCATCAGCATCTGTGTCGGCTCATGTCTTGCCAGAAGTTGTTGACAACCTTTAGCCTTGTGATTAATCTACAGACAGAGCTTGCAGGAGATGTGCTGTGAATGCCACTCCCTTCAGACTGGCAGGGAGCAGGCAGAGATGGCCTGCAGGAGGAGAGGGAGCTGTGTGACACCATGTGACACGTGTGTCCCCGAGTGACAGAGGCCAGATAGCAAACTGCCCACCAGACACAGTATACAGAGAGCCCTCTCTGCCAAACTATCTGCCCTGAGCTGTCCTGAGAGGCTTCTAATGAAATGGTTACTTGTGGAAAATAACCTTTGTGTTGGAGTGCGTTCAAGCCAGAAGGGTTGAAGTGAGAGTGCCCATCCCATTCAGTGAGGATGCTGTTCCACAGGGTCAACCAGACAGGCGTGCAGCAGGCAGGCTGTCACCTGGAGCAGACAGGTTGCCTGCAGCCCCATGTCCCCCTGTGCCATCCCAGTGGGGAGAGGAGCCCTCACGTTCCAAACCTTGATGCAGCAGAAGGGCACACTTGAAGTGCTTATTTGGGGAACAAAAGATTCCTTATACCTTGACAGCAGGGCTGCCTTCAAAACCCTCATTCAAACAGAGCTATGTTTATTGAATTCCTCTGCACTGAGTACATACATGCCTGAGATTTTAATTCTTTCATAACTAAGAAGCACTTGGTGTATTTCTACCTGAGGTATCAGGATGAGAATTATTATATGTTTGTGGGGATTTGGGCCTGTTTATCAGCAAAAATCAAGTACGTGGGACTTCAGAGGTTCCCCGGGCAGAGAGACTCGGGTGGAGAAAAATCTCTTCTCCCCTGTGGCCTGTTTTGTGACAAAGTATGTCATAAAATCTCAGACATGGAATAAAAAGCCCACATATTGCTTTTGATAACTACTCACCCTCAGGCTTTCCGAACAGATGGGAGCACTAAACACCAAAATTCTTCAGCTTACAAACTGGCAAAAGGCCCAGCAGCGCTGCTAACAGAAGGAGTTGTAGGAGCTCTTCATTATTTACAAATTTAAATTCTTCTGGAAAGAATTACTGTAATATGTAGGACATGATCCCAGGGTTTTGGCAAAATGTATTAGTAACATGAGCTCTTGATCCGAGGAATTAAATTAGATCTTGGAAGGTTAAAGTGTGATGTTGTCTAATGTACCAGGAACTTTACATCTAATGGAAAGTTGTTTACACCTGTTGCGAGTGCTTTAGTTAATACATGAAAGTTGGTCTTCTTACAGGGGAATAGACTGGCTGTTCCTCTCAAATGGTGCCCGTGGAAATCAGGTGAACCCTTCTGGGCTGGAAGTGTGACTGTAATACAAATGCCACATGACCAAAATTCTACGTATAATTTAGCTCCTATTTTTTGTCAAATGCAAATTTTGGTCCCAAATATCTCATTGTAGAAACTTCCTGCAAAAATTTCAAACTTTTGAAAGTTCTTTATAAGAAGAAGATTTTAAGAGGTGGTGGTTTTTGCTTTTAGGTGTTATCATAACAATTTATTTTTAAGGATTCAACTGTATCACATCAAAGGAAACCTCCATATGTACTACTGCCTTTGTAGCAGGTAATCAAAGAGGGCCTGGAAGCACTTGAAATAAAATGGTGGAAATGGAGGGCTCAGCTATATGGAGCTGTTTCTGTAATTTCAGGAAACCAAGGTTCTGATGCCAGTGGGAGCTGGGTGCTGCCGATTGAGGCAGCACTGAGGTAGTGAAATCTGCTAGGAAGGGAGTGGGAAGCATCGTGCAGGCATTTCCTGCTTCCCGAGGAGTTTCTGCCAACACACTTCATCTTCTAATTTGGTAAGGGACGATCCATCTGGAATATCGGCTTTGAAGAAAGTATGCCCACATTTTATACTGCAGGCAGCAGTTCCTGAGGGTCGGGACAGTGAGAGACACCCAGGCAGAGACTCGATGAGTGTTAGTTTCCTGCTTGCCATACAACATCTCTCCCAAGAGGGTACCTGCCCATCAATGGTGTGTGGACGTACCTCTCTTCGAAATACCTTCTTCACTAAACTTTCATTGACACTTCTATTGTTTCCTTTAAATGTTTTGGTGTTGACATGTTGTTTTGTTGAAAAATTCCTGTCTGTCTCTGCTCAGTATCTCCTCCTTCAGTAAGCTGTCAGCGCTCTTTGATTTGCCAGGCTTATGGCAGTCACATAACAGGGAAACTTGCTATATGAATCAGTGATACATAAGTGTCTCCCAGAGGATGCAAGTGATGGAAATCACAGTTATTGGTTATTATTGGACCAGTGGGAGTTTAGGTCTGGAAAAGAGATCATCTTACTAGTTTCACTGTAGTAAAAAGAGTCCCTTCTTTGTTCCCTTGAAGCCACTAATTGCAATGGCAGTTACTTTTGGGCCCCAGTTTTGGGACCATCCACATGGAGTAAGTGAGACTGTTTGAAGCACAGGGATTATCCTGAAACTCCACTTTTTGCAGGTTTCAAGTTAGAACATATCTCCAGAAGCAGTCAGACTATGATTACTGCAATGCATTTCAGGAATATCCAAACCAGCTTTAGCCAAGATGAAACAGCACTGATTTTTTGCAACAGCTGAAGAGAGCTGAAGCCTGCTGTTGCTGTGCCGTGTTCGGAATAGTGGGAAGGAGGCTCAGACACTGTATCTTTGGATCACAGCGAAGGCAAACTATTTGTTCAGCTGTGCATGGGAAGGTGGGCAGGCTCTTCCCCTGCTGAGGAGTTTAGTAGGTCTCTCACTGTTTTATTCTCCAGTCTTCTCTACAGACCATGCAGCTTTTTTTTTGGTTTTTTTTTTTAGGAAATCTTACATTTCGGTTCCTGCCAATTTGCCTGCATGGGGCATCAATAAAAAGCAACTGACTGAGTCAGGCCTCCTTCCATGCATTTGCACTTTTGCTCCTGTCAGGTCTTCTAAAAAATGCACAGTTGTGTTTGACAAATGCTTTAACCAGAAAAACTCTGAACGACAATTTTTGTCTTTGTTTAGCATGAGTATCTGTGGTTAATCTACAGCTATGTGCTGGCAGGTCCTGTGGCACTGGGGTTGTGTAACTCCCTTGAACCTCATCCTTCTCTCCCCCACATTTTCTTCATTAGCTTAATTCTTTAAATTAATATTGTTCTTTCACACCATCGGGATGTAATTGTCAATCATACGCCAAGTTCCTTAGCAGCTAGAGCCCACATCCTACGACCTGCAAAAGCTAAAGGTACCGATCCAACCTGCTTTTATACCTGCTGCAAGCAGGCAGGTGAGAAACGATGCAAGCAAAGAGATTTTTATTATAAACAAGGGGACATCGTTATCAGTCTGGGAAAACACAACACCCATTACACTTAAAAATGGAACTGAGTACCTGTTCTTCTTTTCCAGTAATGGCCACGACTCTCCCAGTGCCTCTCTAGCTACCGATGAAACCAGTTCCCTGCACCAAGGTCCTCACGAGGGAGAAGCAAGAGATTGCAGAGGCCTGGAGCGGCCATGACAGCTTCAAAAGCTGCTGCTTGCCCCATATATGGGGTCTGGAGGGGGCTATCTCTTCCCTCAGGACACAAGTTCAAGGACAGCAACAATGACTTCACATAATGCTGGTTAAGCTGTGAGTAAACAGCTCATGCAAATAAAACCTTATTGTAGCACCTCTCTAGGGAAAAAAAATAAGATGAGGATTCCGCTCGCCAAAGCAACATGAATGTGTTAAGAAGAAAATTTTAGTGTTTTGGAGGGTGTTTTCCTCCTGTTGGGGAGCAGATACCAAAGTGCTTTGTGTCCTTCGAAAGGAGGTAACTACCATGGACTGCTCTGATGTAATACCAAAAGAATCCAGCAGCTGAGCTGCCATGGAGTAGGGCAGGAGAAGGATTGTGCCTACATACATGTCATATTCACACACACATTCGGCAGGAGACTGCTAGAGCTTTCTCTGAATGATTTCAGCTGTGTTTTGAGTTCTACAGTCTGACACATTCCAGCCATTTAATGACAATCTGGGGATTTTTATTGCGCTCACATTTAGGGAATTGAGTGGACTATTTTCCTGTGGGAACATCAGATCTGTACCTTGCACAGAAATTACATGAAGTCACCCTTAATTCTTTTTGTTTAGTTTCTTAAATCCAGGATGTTGGAGAATACAGGGGAAGTAAAACAAGGTGATATAAAACTGACAGAAAAACTTGAAATTCTTCTCAAAGTCTTGACATTGAAATGCATGCCTGAAAGTCGTTCTTGCATGAGCTAATATCAGGCAAGTGAAAGCAATTGGCTACGAATAGAGGTAAATTTCTGTTTAAAGTATGAAACTCTCTCCACAATCAAGAACAGCTCTCTGAGATTATTTGTCAGGCCCTCACCATTCTGCACTATAACAAATTGATTTGAGGCAGAGAATCAGTGAAATTATATCTGACTTGGCCAGCTGCCAGCAACATAAAAGAGATTATGATTTCCAAGAAAAAAATTATGATTTCCAGGATGATGACATGGTCTCTATCACCTGCAGAACCATGAATTGTAGGCTAGTTGCTCCCAATGTTTTGTAGGAAAGGCTCACTGCAGAAACCTGGTAGTATTATATGCCTTTGCCTCAGTCCCCAAAACCCTGCTGCTTTTCCTCCTGTCACTTGTCCTTTGTGCTGCTGCTACCACCATTCCCCTTTTCTCTGGCCATCCAACACAGGACTCCTGCCTTGTGCTCCCTTTCTTTTTGTCCTTGCCTCTCAGAGGAGAACCAGGTGAGTGCTTTGTCAGTGGTTTTCAGCTGGCATCTGTCCAGGTGTTGTTGGAGAGGTGACTCAATAGCATCATATTTTCTTCTTTTATCTGAAGATACTGCAAAACACAGATGGATGTTTTAGTGATTAGTGCATCTGTTGAGATGTGTACTTTTTGTGTGCATTTTCATAATCACTGAGGACTACAAATAAATGTTCTCAGGTCTAAGTATATAATTGGATTTCTGTGGCAGTATTGCATTTATATTCAGGAGTTCCAAACAGAACAATGGTCACTTAAAATAGTGAGGATAATGTGAAGAATCAGATTGACAAAATCTGCAGTTGATTAAATGCATACCTGAAACAACACTTTTTTAGTGATGGTGGAGGACATGTTAGCAATTTGGAATTGGATTAATCGATCTTATTTCACTAATACTTTTTATGAGTTTCTGTAACAGCAGAAATGCATAGTTTATTTTCAGCAAATTCCTCTCATATCATAAGAATCAGGTTTTTAGCCCTCTATCAATATTGATGTTTATCAAATGCTTCTTAAAATTTTTGTTTAGATCTTTTCGTTATTAATCCTGCTCACCTTTCACTTGTGCACTTTAATCAAAAGCTGTTCCATGATCCTTTTGTGAGGAAATATCTTGACTGCAGCTGACTGAAGCCCATTGGCAGCTCTGAGAAAAGGGTTATTGTATGAACCTTGGGATAACAGGCAGCCCCACAAACCTAGTGTCACAGGCTAAGGTAAATCAAGGCATGCTGTTAAAATTCTAGTCTTGTATTTGGAGAAACTGGTTTTGACGAGTGATTTGGTAGCGGCACCCAGTGGCTAAAATACAGACTGCAAAATTTACTAGCCCCAAAATCTCCCAGATCAGTTGTGTTTGTGTCCATCCGGTAAAAAGCTTCCAGCTAAGTTCAGGGAGCTGCAAGCAAGGGGAAACTGTTTCCAGCCCCTTTCGCGAGTATTATTAAAAGAGTTAGATGTTGAGGTATACCCTGGAATATGCTCTTTGACACTGAAACAGCTGAATATACATATTTTCCTAACATTTCCTTTTGCTAATGCTGCAGTTGCCATGGGAGGATTATATAACGATTTGTGGGAAGCGATGTGATTCTCATAGCAAGTAAAATATCTTCACTGATTACCTATATATAGTCTATGTTATAGCACACTATAATATTCTCTGCCTTTGACACTACCTATATTTCTGTTTACACTTGTATGTGCATCTTACATGTCATTATACATATATATGTTACGTACAGTGATGAGTGTTTGTGTGTGTGTTTGCACAGGTCTCTTGTAGGAAAACAAATAGGCAGACCAAGAATGTCAATACAAAGTGTCCACGATCTGCTGGTCCACCTTGCTTACAATTTAAAAGCTGCCATAAGGTTGTACAGTATCAACATCTCACAAATCAGACATGTACCTTCATGTTTGTGGAGGGTACACTGGGGCTGTAATGTTGGCCCCCTGGAAGCATCCATCCCATGCAGGCATGAAGGCAGCCAGTGCTCCTCTCCACTGCAGGCTTCATGCCCAGGACTGGGTAACAGAAGCAGCAGAGCTGCAGTGACTCTGGCTGTGAGCTGGATTACCTGGAGAGGTGCCACTCTCCCTTAAGTGTGTGTATGAAGCTTTTGCTGCCATACCATCTCTGCTGTCAGCAAAAGTCTCATGGATTTCCCCAAGACATGGGGTTTTACCGTATGGCCTTGAGCCAAGGGACTGAGCCCCAAGAGCCTTTCAGGAACCCTCAGGGCTGAACCTTGGGGTGTTTGTCCATAGAGGGACAACTGCTCTGACAGTAGCAGCTGGAAAGCTCTTGCTATAATAATTAATGTGTTTGTATATTCTCTCTTCTCTAAGAGTTAAAGCTCTTAGTGCATCACATAAAAGTAAAATAACATTTTCAAGGTAGTGTAAGGTCATTACTAATGTTAAAACTGCCAACACACCCTTCACATGAGATGATAAACACAGGCTGTGAGGTGCAGGAGGTTACCAATCTGTGGCCAGTTGGGGTGGTTCAAAGCAATACTTTGTGTGCTGAAAGCTGGGAAGCAGCAACAGAAGGAGCCATGCAATGTTCAAAAACTGGAAAAGCTGGCTGATGTGAGAGGAAGTGAGAATGAGCACTATCTGAGGCCCAGTACAGACCTCACCTGACAGCTTGTGGTTGTAAGGACAGATGACAGATCACTGCTGCCTTCTCAGACTCTTTTGTGAAGCTCAAGGGGAAGCTGTCAAGCACCCTCACCATAAAGAGCCTTAAAAATGTACATCAGTAAGTGCCACATTGTTCTGTTCCTTGTGCACCAAGAAAAATGCCTGGCAGGAGAGTTTCCAAAGTGGTTTCTGTTCCAGTTGTTCCTCTTAGTTGTAGGTCTCCTTCCTACCACACCAGACTTTAGCATCTGAGAGAAACACACCTACCACTCAAAATATTACAGATGCAATTCTCACTTTGGTGAGCTGTTCCTCCTCTGGAAACCACTGCCTGACAGAACATCCTGCCCTACAAACATTCACTTCTTAAGTGGAAGCTGTTGGAGTTGGGAAGAGGCAAACATGAGTAGCTCCCACCGCTTTTCCAGGGTTTCCTCCTCACACAGCACATGCAAATTCGTATCAGTCACCCATCTTCATGGATACTTTCACAGGCTGGATCATGAGCTTGATTCTCCAATTTAGTCTCCTGCTGCTGGGCAGACTCTTAAAGAGCAGGATGGAACAGGCAACTTATAGGGAGCATTTCCTAAATAGCCAGAGAAGACCAGGTTCAGGTCATGCATTCAGGCTCTGCCTGTATGATTAGTGTAGCACAGAAGTAGCTCATTTTGGAAGGCAGAAGATTCTTCACCACTGATGATTCTTACAAACAGGAGAGATAAAAAATCTCTTGAGAATTATTAACTTGTAGCTCTTCCTCCATGAAGAGAGAGAGGATGATGGACTAGGAGACTTCTCAAGGTACTCTGCAGCCCTATTTTCTATGATTTCTAGTTATGACTGAAATTGTCAGTCTCTTAAGTTCTCTGACTGGCATGAAGGGACTTTCTACACTGATTACAATCTCAATAAAAATAAGAAAAAGAAAGAAAAAGAACAAAAAAAACCCCGTATCCCATGAACAGTGCTCTTTCTTACTAGCAAATGCCAGGTGTTAGTCTAAGTCCACTAAAAGCAGAAAAATATTTGCTGATTAACTGAAGAGAGTACTGATTAACACATAATATTTGTGTTGCTTTTAAAATTGTACTTTAATGAAGATTTACATCCCCTTTTCATGTTTCAGTATTTGCTGTCTTTCATATTTGAGATAATTCTTCTACCTTAAATGAACTTGCATTAGTGAAATATTTTCTCATCAATTTTTCAAGGGAATTATTTTTCAAATGTTTACCTCTGAAACCTTGACCTTCTTTTGCCTTGCTCAAGCTTAGTGGTCTCTGCAGCTGTCACAGCATGAGGCCAGCAACCTTCCCTTTTCTCACAGTGGTTTTAGAGAGGCCAGCATCCCCAGGTGGATTTTCAAGAGCCTCTTCCTAATGCCTGTACAATGCAGGAAGTCCCAACAGGATGAGAGTGAGAATCCCTTTCCTCACTTCCCCACCCTGCAGAAAAGCCAAAACAACTGTTTGAATGGGGAGAAGGAATGATTAGCACAAGGGACTAATAGAGCATGAGACAAAAGAAAATGCCATCCTATCATCATACAGAATGCTACTGGCTGGAGTTTGTGATAAAGATACGAAACAGGAACACATAATACATCTTGCCCAATAAATGCTGTCATCCCTCTTCCACTTATGCATTATTTCTGCCTGTCTCAGGCCCAATTATTTTCAGCAAGACTGAGACAGAACACAAATTGCAAATTTGCAGATTTGGAGACACTGTGGGACCACTCAGGCAAGACAAACTCTGCCTGCCATTCCTGGCCAAGGTTTACATTGTTAAATACTGCCCAGAGATTGACCCTTTGAGACTTCACTTTCCTGACATTTCCTGATGCCAAAGCTGAACCTTACTCACTGTAGTTTTCCTGTCATGCAATCAACCGCAGACAAGGGGAACAAACAGTTTCCTTTTCTGTTGCATAGTTGAAGATAATTGCAACCCTCCTTAGTTTATCCTGTTCTCTTTCTGGAGAAAAACAAATTCAAACCAGTTCTAATTAATCCGGTGTTGTCTTCAAAGAACTGTTCTGATTTTTGACTGGTTCTTCTCCTTCAAAGAGTAGAAGCTCAAAAACTGAAGCAAAGCATCAGCTGTAGCCTTGCCACTTTTGAGTGCTCTTGTATGCAATATTTCTGCTTACACTGAATTTTTATCTCTAAGTGATAGTCCACTAGTGTGATGCTGTAGACTCTTACTGCAGCTTGTGATAGGCTACCCTATGGATCATTTGCTATAAAACTGTGTGTTACCATATTTCTCCCAGGCTTTTGCCTGCAACACTACTTGTTTCAGTAAAATCCTCACTACTTTCAGTGAAATCCTCTACTATCAAGGAACATGCTTGTGTTCCTTGTGTTCATTACTTTAGCCATGGATTTTACAGCCAAAGAGATTATGTGGCTTTTCCTTTTCCTGTACTAAATTTTGTTCCATTTCCCCCAAGCTACTTCTCCAATTTTTAAAGATCATTTTGAATTATAATGCCACCCTCAAAAATTGCAAACAGTGACTCCAGGAGACTTTTTTACACAGCTGTTGAAAGTGACTTTTTGCTTTCACCTATGAGTCAGTTTTGAGAAGTGTTTCCCTTAGCCTGGATTAAGAGACTCTAAGTACTTTGACTAGAAAGAGACTTCATTACTGCTGCTGTTCTAAAGGATGTGACATATCGGCTGGCAAGAAATGTTAATACAGGGTAGTCCTGCAAAGATTGTATTTTTTGCAGCTCTTCCCTGTGTAAAAAGCAAGCTTCTTGGTTTGCTTTTTGAGCCACTGTTTGACTTCCACATTCTCCTGTAACAGATCTATTTTTTGAACTTTGTTTTTGAATCCTGCCCAACTATATTTTATCTATTCATTTTTAAGAGAATGATTCAAATTATTTTTGTACACATTGAATAGTCACAGAAATACTTAACAGAAATTCTTTGCAGAAAACTAGTTCTCACTAGTATATATTTTGGATCAGGAAGAGCTCTTAGATTCTGGGTCTTTATCACACAATTTATACTTTCACAGAGTGGCATTTTATTAAATATATATCTTTGTTTTAGTGCCATGTTATCTGGAGAATTATTTGGATGGCAACTCTCACAATAGATTATTTGGTAAATTAAAGAATATAGAGATTATGAGACAAAATTAAAAGTTTATAGAGATTATGGAAATAAGGAGATACAGAGAACACTGTCACCTTTCAGGCATTGATTTTGCAAACAAACAAATTATGATTTTATTTTTCCATCAATTCAGATTAAATATCCTCTTTTGTTTCAGAACCTTCTTTGGGATAAACTGCTATTGCTTCATTGACCACAGCAGACTTGTGACATTTTAGGACTTACCTCTGGTATATTTCAGCTAGAATACTAGAAGCCATATACTTTTGAACAAAACAAAACAAAACAAAACAAACAAAAAAAAAAAAAAAAAAACAAAACAAAACAAAAAAAAAAAAAAAGGAAAGAAAGAAAAAAAAAGGTAACAACATTTGGTATCCTTTCCATGTAGATTAAGTAATGGAAGGTTTTAAAACATGGGGTGCTTCAATTTAAGCTCTATTTCAGTTTCAGACTGTACAGTAAACATTTTCTTTCATGTAAGTGGTGTCATTATATCATTATAATACCTAGAGGGCTATTTGGATAGGAGGTCTTCTGGCAGATTATTTGGTGAATTACCAAAGACAGAGCATATGGGGAACATAAGGGATCCTGGATGCATTTGTAGATTGTGAGAAAAGCCACAGTTATTTGCAACAAGAGAGAAAAGATGCGAGACCTTTTTGCAGATAATAAATAAGCTCAATGACATTTGGAATTGAGAAGCTGACTGATTTCACAAGGCTTCTTGCTTCCACTGACCTTCATTCAGGTATAGAATCCATCACCCCTGCTTTCCTCTGACAATCCAGAATCCTCTGACTTCACATTCACAACGTGGACTTCATTTGAAAAAGAGGGCAAATAGGGCATGCAGCACAGGTCTATTTGCCCCAACCAATTTGCACTGAACAATGCACTGCACTGAAAGGAGAGGAATGGAGGAATCTGAGGGAACATGGTCGTGTAATGGGCTGTAAACATCTTGTAAACAAGAGAGGGGATTTGCAGGCAGCATGGAGCATTTTTATAAACATGCATGAAATATGGAGAGGGTAAAAAGGGAAAAATAACAGGGGAAATAGAAATAGAGCAAGAAGGACAGAAAGAAAGGAAAAAAATAAAGAAAGAACAAAGAGGGAAAGAGAGAGAGAGAACAAAGAAAGCAAGAAAGCAAGCAATCAAGAAAAAGGCAGAGCAATCTGTCTGTTGGACTTTTCATAACAAGAATAGCAACAATGGAAAGGCTGAGGACAGGCTTTCCAAATGGTATTCCAGCTTCATGTACAACAACGGTTGGGCATAAAATAATGTACAGTGATGGTTGGGGTACAACCATCCACTACCAGGATCCTCTGAACAAATTTGTTGGCAAATCATCAGAGACAATGACAATTCAATTAGATCCTTCTCAGAGTGAACACAGTGAAGGGAAATGTTAGGGAAAAAAGAAACAACATCAAGCACATTCATATCATATTGAGCAGTTTGTCCCCGTTTCTCTCAGAGGCACCATTATTCAACAGCATTCAAAGGAAGACAAGCTCTTGCATTATAGTACATGTTACTAATTAAGAAGAATTCTAGTTGTAATTAAAATGCTTAACTCCACTGCTCTGTGGTGGCAAAGGTAGTTTATATCTTGGGTCTTTCTATTAACTCAGAATGGGAACACTAAGAAGATTACTTGACAAAAATGTCTTTATAGCCTCTGGACACAAAACTGAAAGTTCTCTTGGTTAATTTCATTAGCTTAATTAATTAGGCAAACTTAATTAATTAGATTTTCACTAAAACCGACAAAAAAGAAACTAAGTACTGCTCATGTGTTGATAAGGTTTTTTAAAAAATGCTCATTAAAAGATTGTCCCTACCCAGACAACTTTGAAAAATGTTCTCTGTAGAAACTGAGGTGTTTTATGTACTAAGCTTGTCCTTCATTCTGCTGCCTTTCTGATTATTCTTAGATGACTTTAGAAGAAAAACCTTCTCAGCTGGCAGGCCACAGCCTGCAGGCACTGGATATCCTGCAGCTTGGGCTAATTTCTCTGCCTCTAATATCCTGTTTCCTTGCAAACGTCTCTTCAGGACAAACAAAAAGGGGGAAGTGAGACAGAGATACACAAAAAACGCTTGCCAGAATGACAAATAAGGAGTTAAACTTGGGTCCAGTTTTACCTTTCCTTGAAGACTTGCTAGTGGAAAGCAGCCATAGAGTCAAAGAGGGAAAGTCAAGCACCAGGAGTGAGAGATCAAAACTGGTCTGAGCACCAGAACAGCTTTCAGGTTACCCCCTGAGTGGAACTAACCTCTTTAATTGCCTTCCTAAACACAGCTAATTACAAAGTTATTTTTCTCTGATAAGCCATTCATTTCACAGCATAATTGCATAGATCTTTAACTCTGGGAAACAATACAGTTATTTCTCTTACATCAACAGGATTTCAAAATATAGTAGTCAGTAGGCAAGCAGAAGTAGATATATATGTAAATAGGTGCTTAGGTTCACAGTTCCTTAAACGAATATGCATTTGGAAAAGCATTTTGTTTTCTGTTTCAAAATCAATTTTAATTCTATGAATCTCTCTGTGTTAACCTATGCAGCACCAAGCTTTTGTTTACATCTTTGCTTACAAAAGAAAAACCCAAGACGCTTTTCTGCAGACATGTTTGACCTTTGTCTAATACAGGCAAGTGTTTTAATTTGTTGATATGGATATGTGGAGGCATGTATACTTGGTAACAACTGTCATGGTCTGTGTTTCAGGTGGGACCTCTCCCACAGTCAGCTTTTGGGCTCTAAGAGAAAAGACACAGGGAGGGAACTCAAATTTCTGGCACACGAGAGACTGTGGAAGATCCTTCTCACAAACTGCCCTGGCAAAGCAGGTTTGGTAAGCTGTCCTCTTGTAGTCAACATACCAAAAAGTAAAGGACGTGACATCAGTGTTACAGTGTTGAAGGGTGGACTTAGAATACTTGCTAGAATACTACTTGAATTTAGATCCAGCTGATGCTAGTGGGCCTAATGGCAAGCAAGACTCCATATTATAAGTGACTGTCAGGATTAGTGGAAAGGTACTTTAATACTTTGGAACATATATATATAATTATGGCTTGTTTCTTTGCTCTTAATACCCTTTAGTACCCTTCTCTTAAAGTTAACAAATACCCCTATCTGTTGCAGTGGCATTTATCTGTAATCTGATTCACTCCCAGGTAATATTTTTGCTTCAGGTTATGGAACCCTGGCTGTGACCAGACTAAGGACCACAGCCAAAAGGCAGAGTTACAAGTAACAGTAAGTGTGCTTACTCACATCTGCAGAGAGCTTGCACTAGATCGGTACTATTTGGGGAAATTAGAGAAAAGAATGGTGGAAATAAGCAGTAATTGATCCATTCAGAACCTATTCTAGTTCTGGAGCATATCAGTATGTGATAATGCTACAGTGGATGGTTCTTGCACCAGTTCTGTAATTAAAGTTAAGATAATTATTCTTTAACACAGTCATTTTGTTTATCCTCAAGGAGATTACAGCATCTTATTCCCCAGCTTTGAGTACTTGGGGTTTTTTCAATTTTGAGTGAGTATTCCAAGTTTAATTTGAAACAAATTTCATAAACGTATTTTAGCATGCATTTTAACTTTTCTATGACTTGAAGGCTCTTAGTGGAATGACATAGACTTTTCAAATCTTACTGGGTGAAAATTTATTGAATTCACTTGCAAAATTTTCAGAAAGTTCTTGCTACATTTCTGCATTAAAAATCCTTGACACAGCCATTAAATGTTTGTTGGAAACTGCTGTGGTTTAGGAATGGTACTCCCCAGTTCAGTGCCCCACTGATATTTCCCAAACCACATGCCCTTTTCTTGCTCCCCTACTTTGCCCCTCCCTTTCCCCCTGCAGTGGGCTGGAGGGGAGAACTGAAGGCACAAAAGGCAAAGATCACGGGGTGAGATAAGAACAAGATACTGGAAACAGCAATGAGATAAGAAAAGCAACAGTAACTGCAACAATACTAATGACGGAGAGTACAAAAAGAGAAACAATTCACATGGATAGCCACCCAAAAATACTGGATGGCTCCCTCCATCACATTTTCTCAACCAAAAGGAATTCCTTCTCTCTGGAACAGTCTCCCTTCCCTGTAAACAGCAAGGATGTGAAGTTGTATAGAATAAAGTCCGGGTCGTTCTCCCTCCTGACTACTGCAAAAAATTAACCCTGGTCAGAACCAGAACAAAAAGGAATAGGATGAGGACAAAATAGAGTAAGAGAAAGGTGTCAGAGATAGGAAAAGATCAAGGATTTAGGCAGATGGTGACTCTGCAAGTGGCTAAGCTGATACAAAGCACTACTATGAAGGTTTTGTGCAATAAGAGATTATGTGTTTCTAATAAAAAGGTCAACCAAGAAGCACTCAAAGCATCTGTGAAAAGAATGTATGCATCTCACAGCCTCAGTTCATATCAGTAAGACCTCAACAGAGATATACCCAGGACTCTTAGTGGTTCATCCACCATTTCCTTTGGCACTTCTTGGCCCATGCCCAGCTTAATACCACAAGCCTCTGCTTAATTTAGCAGCCCTTCAGGTCTGCCAGCAGGAAAACCTACACAGGCTCTCCTACAGCTGACTCATTCAAATTGGATGAGCTGTTTAGACATCTTAAATAGAAAACATGTTGACCAACTAGAGGTTTAGTAAGCCCTCAGACGAGTATCTCCTCTACAAGTGTAAATATGCAAAGGGGAAAAACAAAGAGGAGTTTAGAACAGGTTCTTGATCATTTTCTTATCTATTAGCACAGATAGGTCCTGTAGATTAAATTTCTTCTTGACAAATGGTGTGTTTGTCTAAGGTTGAGGAACTGATTTGATGCAGAAGTTTCTGGCTTGTATTTGGGCTCATACAGGAAGGGCCACATCAATTGCTCTTGCTTCACACCTTGCTCTATCTAGGTCTTAGGGCCCTCCACTGCATGTTTACTATTTCTGATTGAACACACGGCCAGTCAAGAGCTTGGGTTACTTTTAAAAGTAACCCAAAAGCTCCTCCAAGGCTGCAGGTGAATCCGTGCTTCCCCATGGCCCTCCATGGTTTGCAGGAACACTGCTGCTTCACCATGGCATGCATCACTAGCTGCAGGGGAACCTCAGCTCTGGTGCCTGGAGCACATCCTGCCCATGCTTCTGCACTGGTCTTGGTGTCTGCAGAGTTTTTCCTCTCACATATTCTCATTTTGCTCTGCTCTGAGCACAATTACAACTATGCAATGTTTTTTCTCCTTTTTCTTGACTATGTTATCACAGAGGTGTATCATTCCTGATTGGCTCAGCCTTGGCCAGTGGCATATCATTCTGGAGCTGGCTGGCATTGGCTCTGCTGGATATGGAGGAAGCTGCTGGCAGCTTGTCACAGAAGCCACCCCTGTGGCATCCCCCCCACCCACTACCAAAACCCAGCCACACAAACTCAATACAGTTATAACACGCTAGTCCCATGAAGGGAAGCATTAACCAGCATCTAGAGCATTTTGGTATGTCAGAGATGCCAAGGAGTTGTGTATAACTCCAGCGTTTCATCACAAAGGAGCATCTCCCTGGGCAGGCAGACCAGATGCATTAGTGGGACTCCAGCAAAGCAAGAAATTCCCTGGAGCCCATGGACAAATCACTGCTGGCTGCAGCTGATAGCATCCCATGCAGATCCCCAAAGAGTTGTAACAGCACAGTCCTGTTCTTGAATTTGCCATTTCTCCATTGTGAAGACAAATAAAAAATGCAAAATGGTCAGTAACTTAGATTAAACAAAACAAAACAAAATCTAAACAAAAAGTAACAAGATTGAAAAGCAGAACTAAAATCCAAATCTGCAAACCCAGTTTCAGTATGCAAATGCCTCTGTCAGGAAAGCAATCCTTCTCAGAAATGCTTTTTGAAAAAGTGCCCAGCATTTCCTTTCTATTTTGTCAACATGCAGCTGCAGTAGAAAATTGTCTTAACTATATTAATGAGAAACACAGTTACTTCAAGTATTGCACCAAACATAAAATGCCTGTTAATATTAATGCTACCTATTAATACTTTGTAAAAGAAAGGTTATTTACCTTTTTCAAAAAAAACCCCCATTTCAGAACTAAGCTAAGGTAACCACATGGATCTAATAAACAAAACAAATAAGCCTTAAGTGGTCTTGAAACTTCAAAATAGGGGAAATATCAAAGTGAAACTACATAAATTAAGCATAAAAAATAAATCCCATTTACCAGTAATATTTTGTAAGATTGTCTGTGGATTCATAAATTCAGAGAAATTTAGCATGCAGATGAGAAATAAGGGGAAGGGAAGCATGAACTGCAGTAGAAAAGAAATCTTAATTTAGGATGTGTTCTGCGTAACACTGTTGAAGATCTAAATGAGAGCTCTTTAAACTGTAGATGTAGAAACAACTCCTGGTGTGATTCACATTCTAACTTCAGATCTAACATGACATGACGAAATACATAAATGTTGCTTAGGATAGTAAAGGAAGCTCAGTTTGCTTCCCTGGCTTTTTTATAAATTTTGGTTGTGGTGCCAGAGTTAGACAGCAATGCTTCGTAAAGTCTAACATTAGCAGGCAGACTACCATGTTTGCCCTCCCTTCAGTGTCTGAAAAATAAAACACAGTACAACAGGATAAAAACACCAATTATGGAACTGACAGCCAAGGGAATACAGTAAAATGACCTGCCATTGTCTGCTTAGAGCTTATAGAAGTATCATAGAATAGGTTGAGTTGGAAGGTATCTTGGAAGATCATCTAGTTCCAACATGAGCATCAGCTCATGCTGGAATCAGTTTAGTCATGAACTGATTAAGGTGTTTTCTGGTCTGCTGTGTTAATAACAAATATTACACTCTGAAGCAGTACAAAATAAACCTGTAGCCTTCCTTTCTATTTCCATAACACCAGTAGAAGGTCAACTTTTCCAGTGTCCAGATAGGTATCTCTAGAAGAACTTGTTGAAGATAGAAACTCCTATTTACTTCAGGGGCTCTGAAAGGAATTGGTACTACTTTGCCGCTTCAAGAACTGGGTCACCCTTGAGCAAAACTCCATGCACTAACTCTCAGTGCAAAGCTGGCTCTCAGAAGCATACACAGAATTAAATGTTGCAAGATGAGGCTCTAGTCCAAGATACTGCTTGGCTGGAAAGGGAGAGGAAAAATCAGAAATAGAAAAGTGACAGGGAGGGAACAGTCTGCAGAACTCTGCTGAAGGCTATCCCTGAGACAGGAGGGACGGGACATCCCATCCCATCCCATCCCATCCCATCCCATCCCATCCCATCCCATCCCATCCCATCCCATCCCATCCCATCCCATCCCATCCCATCCCATCCCATCCCATCCCATCCCATCCCATCCCATCCCATCCCAGCAGAACCTGCTAGCCCACACAGCTGGACTGTTTTCACGTGACACCACAGTACACAGTTCAGTCCTCCCAGGACAAAAATGGAAGCAGAGCACTGCTTTTTGGCAGTTTTGGCAGTCACAGAAATCTGCAGCCCTAGGAGTGGTTGCTGTTCTCTAGGACTAGAACATGCCTGGCCTCGCTCATTTAAACACACCAGTCATTCAATGAAGTACATGTGGCCTATTCTAAACATAAAGCCTGAGAAAGAGATGTGTGCAATACTTGCAGAGCACGGTGATTTTGCAAAAGGAGAGATGTTTGCAGAAGACGATCTGTTGCTGGACATGTTCTGCGGTCAGAATAAGAGACTGCAGTGAGGATGCTGATATGCTTTGCTGTTTAGGCTCATCAGTTTAGAGCAAGAGGAAGATCACCGACAGTTTTATATTTGAACTGAAAATAAACTAGAAGGCAAGGTAGTGTGTAATGCACTCCAGTATGGCATGTTCAGCCTCCTTTGCAAAGATGTATGTATAAATGACATTTCTGTGCACAACCTATATTGGTGATATGGGCATGAGGATTTACTTTGCCTACATGTTGACTAGAAGTTCAGTCTTCCATGGGTAGCTGCAGGCAGTGTTAGCACACAGAGCTGCATCTGGCAAGAAGAAAAATTGTACAATGATTCTCTTCCATATCCTCTGCTACATTTTGCAAATTTTGGATATGTTTTGGAGTCACTGTACAAGAGATAAGCAGATGGGCTGTGGCTGTGGAGAGCTCTGGATTTCATGGGAATATTTGTCCTAGACACTTTTTACTGCAAAATAATTGAATATTTTTGCTGACCACAGCAACATCATTTCTTGCACAATAACTGCTGCTGGATACTGTAATGGAGAAAGATAATCGACATTTGTTAACTTTGTTGCACTTCCTACTTGAAAATGTGGCACTTGGATGAGTCATACAAAGATACTTTTGTTCTAATTTTTAAAGTCCACTTTTTCCTGCTATCAAGCTACTTCAAGACAAAAGCAATATCAGTGGAGGGTCAGATGACTTCTCGGTTTTGAACATTGCATCCTCTTCTCAGTAAGCCAATGGGCCCTACACCTATCTTCATCCAGAGCTTCCAGAGGCACTCAAAAGAGAACACTAAAAGGCACCTTTGCTCCTTTTCATTTTTTATTCAAAATTCAGCGAAACGATAATTTACTGTAACCTCAGCATGCAACCTATACTTCACATTGTGTTGAACCTCAGCCAGCAGTGACAGAGTGGGAAATGAAGTAAATCACTTGTACCATTCAATGTGGCTCATCCGTGGTCCCCAGCGCGCTTTGGGTGAGCATCCATCTCTCAGCAGCACAGCTGGAGAGGAACAGGTTTTTTGTGTGCCCTGTAGGACTCGGGAGAATTCCGAGAGCCTTTGTTCGAGCTCAGGCAAGACCAAGATCTAACCAGGGATCTCTGACCCCTCAGTCTTCCCATCTCAAGGTGGCATCAGCCGACTGGTTGTCAGGGCTGCTGTTTAGGAGGGCGGTTCTGCGGTGCATTTGAACGGGGACAAGACGGGTTTCCCGGCTCGCAGCGGGCGCTGCCGGTGCCCAGCGGAGTCCGACCCACGCCCACAACCCGGCACCGGCCAGCGGACCGCGCCACCGGCTGGCCCCGCTCAGCGCCTTCATCCCTGTTCGCCCACTGCCCGCGGGGGGCTTCGGCCGGGCCGGGAGCGAAGCAAAGCGAGTGCACGGGGGCCGCCCTGCCCCGGAGGGGTTCCCCTGCCCCGGTGCCCCGGAGGGGTCCCCGTGCGGGTCCGGGTGCCTAGCGCCGCCGGGCGCGGCGGGTCTCGCTGCCCTCCGCGTCCCGCCGCGCCGCTGCGAGGCGGCCGCCCCCAGCCCAGGCCGGCCCGGCGGCCGAGGTGGGCTCCCGCGGCGCCGCCGCCGCCCACCGTCCGCGGCGAGGCGGGCCGGCGGGGCCGGGGGGCGGAGGGGGAGCGGCGGCGCACGGCGGCGAGGTGGCTCGGCAGCCCTCCCGGAGGAGCCCGGCCCACCTCTCCCGTGCAGGCACCCCCTCCTCCCCGCCCCGAAAGAGGAACTCCCCGCCCGCGCAGCCCGGCCGCGGCGCAGGGAGCAGCGGCGGCAGCGGCGGCGGCGCGCCCGGCCCTCCGCGCACCATGGCGCAGCAGCGCCCGCCGCCCGCCGCCGCCTGAGGCGCCCCGCGGCGCCGAGCCGAGCCCGCGCCCATGGCGGCGCCGCCGCCCGCCCTCAGCTGGGCGCTGCCCCTGCTGGCGGCGCTGGCGGGCGCCGCCGGACCCCAGAGCTTCGAGCTGCCGGGGGCCCCCATCGACAACATCGAGGTGAGCGGCGGCGCCGTGCTGGTGGCGGGCGGCAGCTGCCTCTACGAGCTGGGGCCCGAGCTGTGGCCCCGCCGCCGCGTGGTGCCGGCGGCGGGGCAGGGCTGCGGGGAGCCCCCCGGCATGCGCAGCAACCTGCTGCTGTACTACGAGGAGGCCGGCGGGGTGGGCGTCCTGCTGACCGGCTGGACCCAGGACGGCGGCGCCTGCCAGGTGTGGGAGCAGCCGTCCTACCGGCAGCGCTTGAACCAAAGCGAGGTGGTCAGTTGCCTGCCCGACGGCTCCACCGCCGGCGTCGTGTTCCAGCAGGCCGGCGCCTGGTACCTGGCCGTGGCGGCCACCTACTCAACCAGCGCCGACACGAACCACCTGCACTGCGAGCCCTCGAAGTCGGACAAGGAGACCGTCATCACGGTGCGCAGCATGGTCAACCTGAAGTCCAAGGAGGAGCTGGGCATCATCAAGCGCAGGGAGGAACCTCTGCACTTCGTTGACGCGCTCCAGTGGGGGGATCACCTTTTCTTTCCCTACTACACGTTGAAGGCCAGGTTGGGCAATAACACGGAGCCACCCAGCATGGCTGTCCTGAGCCAGCTGCGCCTCCCTTCAGAAGGTGGCCTTACTTTGAAAGGGCACGTCTATTTGGACTGCGGGTGCAGGAGCCTCATTATTTCCTCCAGCCTTGTCCGCCAGGGTGAGCGGGGCTGGTGGGTGGGTGTGTTCCGCCACAGCCACAACGCCAAGGCCTGGAACAGCACTGCCGTCTGCATCTTTGGGATGGAGGAGATGAAGGAGCAAGCCTGTGCATCCACGCACTTCAATATGAACGGGAAGAGCTGTGTAAGTCTGGGCATCGTTTGCTAAGCTTTCATCCTGCACGCCCTTGTTGACACTTGTTGTTGTGGCTGGTGTCTCTGCATGATTCACGGGGTGTCCCTGATCTGGAGGCACATGAAGTTAGCAGGAAACTTCAGAGCCACACCAGGCTTTGCACATCAGCCCTGGCTCTGTCAGCTCTAGTGATTTCCCCAGCTTTCTGTTTCTAAAGAGCTGATCCTTTACCAGATTTTGGTATACTTCGCACCTACCTGTTGGGAGAGACACATCTGAGGGAGCACCTGAGGGCATCCTGGGTCAGACCTGAGTCTTAGGCTTCTCCCTCGATGTGTCCTTTCCAGCCTAGGATTAGTCGTATTTCATTTTGTTTTCCGTACAGCCTAGATAAAGCATCTCCTCTCTTATTCTGTGCATTCACATCTCATGTCGTTGCAGCTACATCAGAAATGAAAAAAAAAGCTTGTCAAATTGGCTCTGTGCACTGGGCTGTGTGCACTGTTATCCCTATCACTCACTAGTTATCTGTGGTTGCTTGTTCAAGCCTCTCACGACTGGCCTTGCTTGGGAGGGCTCTCACTGCCACCTCCCCAAATCCTTGTGTGCAGCAGAAAACAATAGGTGATATCTCTTTGTTGTTGCAGTGGTTACATTTTCACAGACAGTGGTATTCCATGTCACCTCCTTCAGTAACACTCTCTTCAGCTCCTTCCTCCTTTTCAGGGTGAGCTGGGTGCATGGAGGGTGGGATAGGCAACACTACTGGCTTTGCTGTGGCCTCAGTAGTAAAGAAATAGGAAGGTACAAATGTCATTCACGTGAAGAAGGTGCTTTCAAAAGGCCTATCCATGCTTTTAAGTTAGACTCAGACTTTCCAGAGCTGTGGCAAAAGGACCACTGAAAAGTACCAAGGAGAACCATAGGGGATCAAGCAAGGCGTCATAAAGCAAGCCCTAAGCCTTTTGCAGTTCCCACACCAGCCGAGGTCTTTGCAGCTAAGCTACTGAATCCTTGATGTGTTACGACAGGAGCTGATTCGAAATTCCTTGAAAGAAGTGCAGTAGATTTACTGTCACTCCTTGGCTTTCCAAATTAACTCGTAGCAGAGTGCAGTGCTGAGATTTTTCCAAACAGACTACCAGAGGGCACGTGTGATTCAGTCTGCTCATCTCCCTACTGAGCTGTGAGACTATTGCCAGTGTTAGAGGACGTGGTTGTGAATGAGAACCCCATATGTGGGTGAGACAAATGTGCTGAAGTAAATAGTGAAACTCACTACGGAGCCAGAGCCAATCCTTTGATTTCCAGTGCTAGCTTACTGCTTACTGTGTGATTTCTGTGCTCCCACAAGGCAAACTTCCTGAATGAATTTGAAGTCTCATTCTGATCCCAAAATACCTATTTGCTTGTTGGAATTTTAGTTTATATTGTTTGTTCCTAAGTACTCGTGAAGCTTCTTAGCAAAGTGCTTTCTGAGCCTGCTAAACAAAACAGAAGAAGAAAGTTCCCTGGGCAGTAGATCCTTTCTAAACACTTTACAAAACCTCATGCAAGAAATATCAGAAGAGCCTCATGGATCTTGTAGAGTAACATAATGCAGGTATGGCCAGGCACGTATTTCTGTGGACAGGGCAATTCCCTGTCCCCATTGCCTCTCAGGGCCTGAATATGAAAAATCAATGATCCACTTGTTTCAGGATTGGTCTGATTCAGATTAGACTCCTGTGACTCCAGAGTTACTTTCATGTCCCAAAAGGCTCATCCCTCTTGGAAATGTAGATTATATTTGAATACAATGTTCAAGAATCTCAACTGTAGCAAGCTTTAAAAGGATTGCTTACTTAACCTTATGTCCCAAACGATGATGATGTTATTGATCATAATATTTTGGCACAAGAAATGCAGTTTACCACTGTGAGAAAAGTGGTATTTTAATATTTTGTGAGATAACAGGACATGTGGGTCCTGTGAAGTAATATGACCTATAACATTATGTGGCTAATTAGCTCTCTTTTTAAAGCTAATTATATGTGCTTATGGTGTATAAACATAGAAATAAATGCATGTAGTTCAGCTTTAATATTTTTTTATACTACAGAAGGTTAGGCTAGGCTATTGCAGAGTAAGTTTGGAGATGACAGGCCCATATGCTGCTGCTTCTGGGTTGTTTTAGACCAGATCCTTCTACCGTCTCTCACCAAAGTATGGGAGTCCCTGCAATCATGGAATATGCTGTTCTTGGACTCAGAAATACACGGGCTTGAGAGCTGACGGGAAGATGGAGTGTGGCACGTCCATCAGTGTGCAGCTTGCAGCGGTGTGTGCAATCCTGGCGGTGGCTCTGGCCAGAAGGGAGTGCCTCATAGCACAGGGCTGTGGGGAGTACATTGTACTGCAGTGTGTAGGAATGGCAGCAAGCAACAGCGTCTAACGTGTGCTTTGAAGCCCACTCTTAAAGACAGTGTTGGTCTTGAGCAAAGGGCCTGTTGCAGCATTATGAGCGCTTTGAGTGCAAGACCTCTCTGGTGCTTGTGGTGAATGGACCGTGCTGAATGTCAGTGGGGCTTTTGCACTGCAGATACCATGTGCTGTAGGGCGCTGCGGGTCTTGGTCTTCTCTGCTGGGTACACTTGAATGCAGGAGTTCAGGTGTGCTTCACACTTGTGTTATTTTTCTGATTTTTTCTGATTACCTTAGGCAAGACATACTCTTACCCCTCTCCACTCACATTGCATTTGTCAGTAAGACACTGCAAGATGGGCTTAGCTCAGGGTATTTGTGGTCCTGAATTCCCTGTTATGCCATTGCTACATGATGTACTCTGAACTCATTCCTGTAAGGTACTGAGCTTTCTGGCCCTAACCCAGTAAAACACTTAATGACATATTTAACATTAGGCATATGTAAGTATTTCTATCATCTTCATGCCCACGCATTTAAAGCAAAGCATGTACCTGAGTACTTCACTGGATTGGAACCAAATTGCTCTGCATCCTGTTGGAACTCTTTGTAGGTGTGTAATCTCTTTAGCTTCGCTTTGCCTCTTAGGCCAAAGTTCTCATTTGCATTAAGTTTTAATGCAGGATTAGAGTCTGTCATTGAAAAACTGGTAATTTTTAAGATCTTTGCTTAGCAACTTTTTAAAAAATTATGTGACTGCTACAAATTTTTGGAATTTCTCCATATGAGAAATAGAGAAGTCCATTTTTGTTTTGTGCAGTAGTGTGCACAAAGAAGTGTGTCCTACTTGGATGTGTTTGTTCAGGACATTAGCACTACTTGATTCCCAGAGACAGGATCCCTATCTAGCAAGAGGCAAGTGGTGTTTTAGATGAAACTACTCTGAAAACATTTTGCAGTTTTATATTCAGCTTTTTTTTTCCTTTGATCCACATGTCTCTTAGTTTTGAATGTATCTACTTACATGCATTATAAGTATGTATGTGTTACTGGACTCTCTAGCATATCCTACTATACATAAGTGCATCTTCTTCACAATTTCCTTAGTTAATAAATGTGAATTTGCCGAATCTCATTCTCAATTTATTTTCCGAAACCTGTCTGAGTACTTACAAACACAGGAGGAATGCTGTAATTTGTCACAGGCTTGCTGCAGGAACTAGTGCACTTTAAGAAAGGCTTTTCTTCTCTTGTTCTGTGACAGAACAGGACCTACCAGGATCTCAGGTCTCTCACAGACAAGTCAGGATGTTGTGAGTCACAGCCAAGTAGATGACAAGGAAAAGTGTTCCAATTGGAGAACATCAACAGGAGAGATGTAGAATGTTACCTAACCAGGATAATGACAAATCTGGAAATTGGTTTTGCCATTAAAAAGTTGCATGAGAAGAAAAGGATTCAGGGAGATTCATGGGTTCACAATTTTTCAGGTAGAAAATTGTTAGGCATATACCTGTAAGAAAGATAATTGCTAGAGTTTATGTTAAGGTGTTTATTCTATTATGTGAAAAGGCTAAGTATTTGTGATAGTTACTAAAAGATAAGCTATCTTGGTTGGATTTTCATTTATTATTTAATGCAAGTAAAGACTTGTAACAGTCTGTTCTTTGAGCTTTTTCATTTTTCAATGGTTGAGACATATGAGGGTTGGTATATGTCCCTTAATTTATCAAACATAGTTTGGAATCTAAGGACAAATCCTAGCTGATGTAAGTTCTACCGAAGTGAGATTTTGAAGTCAACAGAGTCATATCAGTTTAATTACGGCCTTTAATTTGCAGGAACAACATTTGAATTTGTGTGGTAACTCATCCCAGAGTGATTCATGGTCTTTTATTTAAGGAAAGTATTACAGACTTCTAAATATAATTTTGTATCAAAATTGATCCTGTAATTAATTTTATAGTAGTAAAGTCAGTCTCCTGAGTATTACAGACCGCTAGTGTTGCATCTGATGTTTGATGGGTTTCTAAAGTGAATATTTCTGTCTCATTGCAATGAGTTTTCAGTTCATCCCTGTTTAGTGTGGGAAGTAAGCCACTGAAGACTTGTCAACTCTCACACTCCAGGAGTGGGGACTGCACAACCTCTCTAGACAGCCTGTTCTGCTTGACTGCCCTCATAGTGATGCTTTTTCATTTCCTGTTCACTAGAAACCTGCAGTGTTTCGGTTTGTGTCATTATCTCTTGTTACCTTACACGTTGGTTAAGAGCCTGGCTTTGTTTCTTTGGTCCCTCTGAAATTGTCTCTTCTATAGGCTGAACAAGCCTAGTTTTGGAAAAGACCTGTTCACCACAGATCATTCTGTTCACCACCTGATCACAAAGATCATTCACCACAAAGCCATGTCACTAAGCTCCACATCTACAAGTCTTATACATACTTCAGATTGGTCTGGCATGATTTATCCTTGGTAAGTTTATGCTGGCTTTTCTCAGTCACTTTGTTCATCATCTTATGTCCAAAAGTGGATTCAGAGAGGATTTTCTCCATGAGTCTCTGAGGAAAATAATGAGACCAACTAATGTGTAGTTCCCTGGAAAAATCATGGGTTTTTTGAATATCAGTGCAGTATTTGTCTTTATTTGGTTGGAGACTTTACCTGATCTGCACACCTTTTGAAATAGGAGAGAGTAACCTTTCAGCTTCATCAGACAGTCTCTCAGCATCTTCCTACAGATCCCATCTGTCTTCCATAAAACTTGTAAAAGCTGAGATTTTTAAAGAGATCTCTGGCTTATTCCTCTCCCAGTACTCATAGTTTCTCTCCCCCTTGAACTCTGTGTGTACAAAGGACCACAGAATGTTGCTGGTGGAGTCCAGAGCCGTGTCTGCATCCACTGCCAGTAAATCTCCTGAGCTATTCAGCAGCTAATGTGAATTTTCATTGTTTATTCTGTTATTGCTCATGTGGTAGTGGAAGTTCTTGTTGTCCATATCATACCTTGCCAGTTCCAAAACCAGGTGAGCTTGGGTTTTCCTAACACCATTTTTGTGTGTCCAGAGACTTCCTTTTTAGTCCTGCGTCCTCCTCCTTTATGCTGCTGTTCTGCACTGTAGTTCAGTCATTACTTCCCTGTTTAGGTAGAGGCCATCACAGGATATGTCTGCTTGTTTTCCTGACTTTTGTGCTTGATGGAGATTGTTCTGAAAGACCTGCTAGCTTACTTGAGCTCTATTTCCCTTCAAAGCTGACTCTCAGGACATCCCATTGACCATTTCCCTGAACACACTGAAGTCTGATCTCCAGCTCTCTGCTCAGATTATCACATCTTCAGTCAGTTCTTCCATGTTTTTGAATAGCAGATCCAGAAGAACATCACTCTTGCCTGACCCCCCAGGTTAACATAGCCTCAGGTCCCGTCTTATTCACTTTGCCCCCAGAGCTTTGATCTGCACTAGGTCATGTCTTTGGTGTCCACGTGAATGTGCAACAGTGAGTAGTGGTCCAAGGAATGGAAAATTGCTGCAATCTTTCTGCAATGGGTAGGGTCCCCTAAAAAAAGCCCCAACCTGTTGTAACAGTGTGACTGTTTAGCAAGTGTGTGCCTTCATCTCTCATGGTCACCCACCACTTCATTTTGCCCTCTGCTAACATGCTGTTCAAGCTCAGTTGGTTTCAAAGCCTTCCTTAATGGATCTTGTTCTCCGTCACCGGTTACTAGGACACTTTACCACTTCTGTGAACTTAGATCTGAGGGCAGAGAAGGACTATTTCTGCTGCTGCAAGAAGTCACAAGTTGCTAGCTTCCCCATCTTAGGAATCTCCATCAGCATCTCACTCAGCCATAACCTCTGACTGTTTTTCCTGCCTTGCATCATGAGCCTCAGGATTTGCCTCTGCAAGGTCTCATTGAAGACTCTGGTCATCCTTAATTTCTTGGAGGCTGCTCAGATAGACAGGCTTGTCCCCCTAACACTGCTGGACAATGCACAATCGTGGAGATAAAAATCTTGGAATGGTTCATCTCCTCATTCCTTAGCCCTAATAAAGGCTCACTGCATGTCCCAATATTTGTTACCCTCTGATACAGTAAAAATTGATGGAAGTTGTTAAAGGATGGTGAAGTTAAGAAAGAAGAATGAGGTTCACGAAGTTCTTTATGCCTAGGAAAAGCATCTCTCGTTTCGGTGTTGACTGTTGCTATACGCTGCTTACAAATCTTGTGTCCTTTTGTATGGTTGCATCTGTTCTTTCACTCGGATGCTCAAACCCTTTATTTTTACTTTTTGGACAGCTGCATATGATGAGTGCTGCGTGAGCTAAAAATGCTGCCCTTTCCTGTGAGGCACGCAATGTAGAAAACATCAAGACAGAAAGTAAAAGTGTAAATATGGTTGCTGCAGCTGGAGTCATACAGAGATACATCTGAGAATGAAGTGCCAAATAGAAAACAAGTATAAATACCTTCCATGCCAATAACCAAACAGCTATAGACTGTAGAGGGACTACAGAATAGAATACAGGATGCAACTGAGGAATTTTAAAAAAGGAAGGTCTTACAATGTGGTATTATCTTTTCTTTTGCTTTTCTTGCTTTTGTATGTTCCTGAAAGTGTTACAGGATAGACAAACAGATGACCATGGAGATGAATGACACTTCAAGTATAAAGGAAGTTTAGACTGTAAATGCATTTTTAAGAATGGATTTAGCTGTGAAAGAAGCAGCTTGGGAAGGCCCTACAGTGCCGTAACCCCTTTAGTCACAGTGGAAGAGGTAAAAGGGCTTGTTAAAACAATAAATGAATGTGGAAAAGGGGTGACAGAAGGGTGAAAGCAGCAGCTGCACCCTGGAGGAAATGGGCAAACTGGACAAATAGGTTGCAAAAGAGAGAAGGCAATTTTTGTGTGACTGTCCACTGTCTGAATTCCCCTGTTCTTATCCATATTAGCTCAATGTCACATTGACCCTCCCTCTGGCAAGCAGAGGGAGGGGAGGAGACTTCCCACTTGTCAGTGTTGGTTCTTCAGTCAGATGCAGAGGATGCACTAATATGACACTGGTTATTTTATTAGTATGTGGGTCAAAATAAAATCTGGCAGAAAAGCTTTTCAGAAACCGGGTGAGTACTCCTTTTTTCTGTAATCTTATTGTACAGTCTGTGAGGAACCTAGGGTAGTTTGTCTCTCTTACACTACTACTACATGGTGCACTGCAGAAAAGCTATTCCTAATTTTGGTGGAAATGAAAGTGTGGAAGCTCCACTCCCTCACTTCCTAACCCACATGAAGACTCATTGAGTGCACTGGTTCTGGAGTTTTGTTGCCTTCTGATCTCTTAATAAAGTGAGTTAACTTTTTCCACCTTAAAATACTTGCACTTCAATCACATCCTGCCCCACTTCCCTATCTAACACAGACCTCCAGGGTACTGGATTTTCATGGCCAGGTGAGTTTTACTGGAGTTCTGTGCTAGCGCACGACAGTTCCCTGTATCTTCTTCCTGCAGCATGAAAAAAGAGGTAGTTACTTTAAATATGAAAGTTAATCAAGTCTTCTTTTATTCCAAGTGGCTCTTCTTTCAAGCTAATTAAAAAAACTCAGATGACTGAAGAACATGTTAATTGACTTGGGATTGCAGTTCAGAAAAAAAAATTTCTAGTGGAAAGACTTTTGGGGGTTAAGCCAGCATCATAGCACGCAAGAGAGTTGAATTCAGCTGTTACTGTGTTACAGTTTTACTTTATAACTTTGAGAAATGCCTTCACCTTTCTTCCAAATGTCAGTTTTGATGGTCCATTCCACACTTTATTTTGTTCATTAAAGTGAAATAGGCTCTTGCACTCAGAGGGTTCCTGGAGGTTTAGGAATCTGTCCTTGAGGCGGAAGTTCTGGATTTTGTAAGCTAGCCTACAGTGCACGTTCCCAAGGACCTGGTGTTACCTGGGCTCTTGTCTCCACCTCTCCATGCCTGCCACTCCTTTGTGCCAGCACTGGTGTATGTGCAGCCACATGTTCCTGTGATGAGGAGCATGACTCAAATGAAGATGTAGGTAGGTAGATTTACAGAGCATTTTCTAGGCACATCATTGCCTTAACTAAGTTCACTGAAAAACATTATACAAGGAAGGTGAAGTAAAGCTTGGCTGGGGTTGGAGAGCAGGTGGGATCACACCTTTGGCAATGTCTACCACAGAGATTGATTTAGAGCAATTAGAGGACTTTAAAACTGTGTTACTGCTTGCTAAGTACACACATGGGCTTCTAGAGAGTTCCCGTGGTAAATGGTCCTATTCTCACACATGGAGATTTCCTTTCAACGCTCAGTCATCTACACTCAGAGTTATTTTGTTTGGGTTTTCATTCCACAAGATACAGAGATTTCTTGCATGTTGTTTTTTTCATGAGCTGCTTACATGTGTTTGCCACTTAATTTCCTCCTGGTGGGATGGAGAATTGAGGGTGACATGTTGATTTTAAAGCTCACACAGCTACATTTATGTTCTCCATGGCATGAACTTTATATTCCTTTATCTCATTTTTATGTTTATGTAAATCTCTACTTCTTCTAGTGTCAAGGAAGATGAAGGTTTGCATTTTTGTACACATAGACACAGTTTGTTTGAAGTGTCTCCTTTCTCCAGAGTATTTGCATACCTTTGAAAGTGGTTATTGAGTGTATCTAGCCTTCAGGTGATGGCAAAGCATGGCTTCATTGAGAAGAACTGGAAATTCTGAATAACCCCAGGACTTATGTTCCAAAAAAGAGAAATCCTTTTGCAAAGTAACTTACTGCTGCTACGCTGAATCTGTATCCCACTGAAGACAGTGATTTAAATGTGGCAGATATTTGTTTCAGATATGAGCAGTGGTCATATATGAAAAACTAGTTTTGTGCGTAATTTCCAATAATGTGTTGCTCTGAAACTCTGTAAGAATTGGAATGTTACTCAAAGTATTGTCTAAAGTTGGGCTCTCTGAGAATCTTTCCAAGGAGTCCTCTTTTCCTCAAAGTTTTGGAGTATAGGTGAATGATTTTTTAATATGTTTTTCTTATATCTGATTCTTAGGAGGCACGATCAATCAAGAAATTACCTACCTTGATTCACTCCGGATTAGTGGCTGTTTATGGCACAGTTGTTTTGAATCATATAGTTCTGTTTTTGGGAACAGATGATGGACAGTTACTCAAGGTAAGCTGAGTGTGGCAGTTCTTCTCCACCATCTGCTGCTGCTGTTCAAGTGGGTAAATAATTCCTGGTTTATTCAGTGTATTATAAGCAAATATGATCCCCTGAATCTCTATTTTTAGTTTGTGAAATAGGTGCTGTATGGTCATTTGGAGAGCAAGATAACTTTCAAAAGCAATTATGTACCCTGCTAAAATTCAAGTAAACATTTCATTAAAACACTAATGCCCACACTATTAATTTACAGACTGTGGAGTTCTCAGTAATTTTGCCTTGTTTCCCTCCTTGCTTTGATTTTTTTCAGTAGAAATATTAAATACTGTTACATTTTGGAAGTGTGTTTGTTTGTTTGCCTGTGTGATGTGAGAAGCTGTCCATTAGAGAGAAAAGTCAAGATTCATTTTTCCTTAACTTCTGAATAGTTGACCTATGCTAACTTAAATCCATTGCTTGAAAGTGAAGGTCATCTTATCTCATTGTCAAACATTTCAACCATCCAGTCAAATGTCTTTTATGCTTTAATTTTTTTCTGGGTTTTGTGAGAATGTCTTTGCAGTGTAGACATTTCCTGTCTACACTGCAAAGAATGACTTTCATTCGTTGTCTTTATTAAGCAGACATTTGGAGAGGAATATAGTAGAGACCTTGAAAAGCTTTGTCCATGTGATTTCATTTTGCTTTTGATAATGAAAAATGAAATTGAAGTCTTCCATGTCTCCTTAACACAGTGGAGACAGTGAACACATCTCCCTTGCTCAGTCATGAAAAACCAATGTGCTTATTGACTTGCAAAATGAAGTTTCTGAGATCTCTGGTTCCCTTGAATTCTGTGCAAAGGGTGGTGGAAAACAGTAGAGTTGGACAAGGTAAGAAAAGGAAATATCATCACAGGTGTATACTTAGAATAGCCACAAAGAAATTTGTGTAAGTTCTTTTTTACTTTATGAGTGTCTGAATGTTAGTTTGTTTTCTGAAGGTTAATACTTTCTTCTCCATTGATAGGAATAAATGGTTGTGATTTTGGGATATAAGCATTTCTTCCACATTCAGTTTCCGAATCAAATCAGTAACAAGCTTGGTGGAAGTCATGTTTCATACACTAAACCAGTGCCAAATTCAGTGCTAAATGTGTCTGGCATGGATTTTGTTGTCATTGTACTATTATGGTCTTTTTCTTCATCCTTTTCCAGTGTGAGAACCAGTACAGCAGGTGAATTGAATCATGGCACAGTAATTAATCTCAGAAGCTTAGATGTAACTGAAATTAGGCTTTTGTTTAAGATGTTGAGTGATCAATAAAAGAACAGGGGAATAATTTAATTACACGTGTTTTAGGCTATTCTGAATGAGGATATGAAATCTAATTGCCCAGAGGTGTTATATGAAATCGAGGAAGAAACTTCCATTTTCCCCAAACTACGACTTGATCCAGTGAATAATAACTACATCTATCTGTCCTCTGCCAATAAGGTAAGTACGATATTTAATAAAATAATAAATTCATATAAACTACTGTTTTAAGGATTTCTACCACTTTATAAGTGAAGCATCGGTTTGTGTCAGAGTTAGACTTTTAATATGCAAACTGCAGTTACCAACTTTACATCTAATATCTGGTTATGTTGTCTAAGTTAGGGCTGCACTCCTGCAGAGCTTGGAAGAGCTTCTGCTGTCATGGTGCTGCCCAGTGTTGCTATGATCCAACAATACCCTTAATTCCATGCTTATTTTATGCCATTCTGCCAAGAAAGTGTTTGTTTCTGTTTTTCCTGGAGTATGATCATGCAGAGTCAAGCTTAGAGATTAGCAAAAAAACTTGTACCCTCTTTGGAGATAAAACAATCAAGATGTTGGTAGGTCAGGGTCTGCCAGTCAATTAAGGAGTTTCTAAAGTTGAGAAATCTCTTCATTTGAGAGATGGCTTTGAAGCCTTAGTTGTGATGAAATCAGTGATAAAGCTGTAATCAGTGATAAAATTCCCATTGTCTTCAGTTAGGCATAGACTTTTAAAGAACGAAACAAAAGGACAATGAGAAGTGAGCAATGTATGTGCATGGGGAGGCCAAGGAGTTCAGGAGTGGCTGAGAGCTGCTGCACGTGAGCCAGCGTGTTGGAGCTGCACGCCAAGCAGTGAGCGGCTCCCAGGAGCCAGAGCAGTTGCTGCAGCACATCTTGCAGCAGGGCTACTGAGCAGCAATCAGAAAATCCCTTTGTCCCCCAGCAGTGGGAAAGATGGCATTGAAAGCTTAAGGGCTTGCTGTCCATCTTCGCTGAATAGGATTGCACCCAGCGCTTAATTACCATCAGTTACAATAAAATCACTTTTCTCCCAGTGAACATAGTGTTTTAGCCTGCTCTTACAGGGCAGGGTAAGTTGATAGGAGAATCCCTAACTGATAAAAAACATCTATCACAAATACAGAAGGAATTGAAATCTCAGTCAAAAGTATACATAGATATTCAAAGTAAGACTTGAATTTTCTTTAGCTTTGGTAGAGGACCAAGTTGTTACGGAAGAACAACAGCTTTTAGGAATAAATGCACTTCTCTGAGCATCTCTTGGAGCTGAAATAAGTCTCCTACATTGTCTTCTTTGAATTGGTAATAGTCTAGGATTGTGACTGGTTTTGGAATTGATTATCTCACACACCTTCAGATAAAATGAATTTTACAACATATGGATGGAAAAAACAGTAAATATGATTTTGTAGGAAGCAGTATTTCCTTGTTTCTGTTGACAAATATAGGAACTCCTAATTCTTGCAAATTTGTAAAATATGGTTTGAATTAGTTTTGTTTTACTAAGATCATTAATTCACATTGTAATTAATCACATTATTTGTATCTGTATTCAGTATTTGTAATCAGCTTTCTCTTTTTCTTTTTCCTTTCCTTTTCTGAAAATGGCTGGCTAGGATATTCAAGCTGAATGTACAAGTATAGATACATACAATATAGCCACAATTATCTACATTTACTTACTGAAATGGCATTTTCATGCATGCTAAGCAGTTGCATGTGTTTGTTCTAGTGTGCACATGCAGTAACCTGACATGGTGATGCAAACACAGATGCATTTTGTTATGTGCATGCATTTTTGGATGCACCTTCATCAATCATTTAAGTATCTCCATTCTGAGGAGAGGAAAATGGTGTTCTGCTAAGCAGAGCATTATTTATAAAATATACCTCCTTTCTTTTATTTGTAATTCACTATGCTGATCAATCGTTCTTGCATTAATCTGCCCATGCTGGCCTTTGAGTAGTAGAACCAAATTGTTATTGTCAGAGGTGTTTAATTATCTGATGGCAAAATACAGAGTGTGCAAAATAGGCTGCATATTTCTATCCAAAGGTCTTCTGGCAGAGGGGAATCCATAAGGAGACTTCCCCAGAGGGATTGTGCTTGGTTGCTGTCAGATTTTTAATGGTAACCTTCAAGTTCCCTGTTTACAGAGACTGTATTAATTCAATGTGTTACTGCATTCTGTGGTTTCAGGTGAGAAGAATACCAGTTGCAAATTGCAGTAGATTTGCTTCTGAGCAAGAGTGCTTATCTGCAAAGGACCCCTACTGTGGGTGGTGTTCTTTCAATCAAAGGTATCTTTCAGTATTTTAGTCTGTCATATAAAAGTAGAGCATTATTACTCAGTGTACATTTTGACTGGCTTGGGGCTATTCAACATCCAGATTGTACCTACTAATTTTTTGTGGAATCAGTCATAGCCATAAATGTGAGACACTTTCTTGTCATGTGAAAGGGAGCTCAGCACTTTTAAAAGACTATGTAACCCTCAGATTTTTGAGATCTACCCATACAATATGTATTGGGCTAAGAATAATAAATAATTTTGCTCTTAGAAGAGATATTTTTGTTTTCCAGATTGAGAGATAAAGTTGTATACTTGTGCCTGAAACATCTTAATGGCTGGGAGCATCTTGTATGTGCGAACAAGAAAAGAGTGCTTAGTTGTCTTCAGTTCCTTTTTTTGGAGCCACTGGCTTTGGTTTAGGCCAAAGGAGATTTTTTTTTCTAAATTCTTCATTCCCACATTTGAATCATTAAGTTCAACACTTACTTTGAAGCAGGTTTGAAATCTACTATACATCTGGGGCCTGGGCTGGAGAAGTTCCTGGGTCGTCAGACCTAGTCTTAGCAATTGCAAGCAACCACATCATGTAAAATTGAAAACTTGCTCAGGACCGTCCTAAATTTAGATAACATTTTGTCCTTCCTGCCCTGGTTCTGCAGCTTCCTGGCAGTCTAATTTTTTGCTGGTAAAAATATGTCTCCTCATTTTCATCATGTGTATGTTTATGGACAGGTTATAGTTATTTTTCTGGTGTTGACATCACCTTTGCCTAAATAAGTTGTTACCCACCCCCCCGCTCCCTCACACCCATCTCTTCAATGTTTTTATGAAAGCAATCTCTCTCTCTCTCTCTCTCTCTCTCTCTCTCTCTCTCTCTCTTTCTCTCTCTCTGCTTTCATTGTGGTGTGCTTAAACAGTGAGCTTCACTAAGGTTCTCTCACACGGGACACTCCTTTCTTACCTCTACTTCAGGAATCCTTCAGTGAAATTTATGCATCCTTTTATGATGAGGATGGCCAGGACTCTCAAAGTGTTCCAGAAGAGATTTCAGCTGTCTCTTGCTTAATGTTGTTTAATCAGTCTGTCCAGGAAGCACCTTAGTGTGTTCTGGGATCACAAATGTCTTTTTCATGACAGCATCACATTGATAAGCCACAATCATCCGTGATCAAATAATGCCCCCAGGTCCTTCTCTTTCTTTGTTGTCTTTCCAACTGATGAGTTTCCAGTCTATAACACATATGGGTTGTGAGATTTTTATTGCTGTAGGTAGATGTTCTTGTACTGTATGCTTTGAAATGCCATTCCATTTCAAGGTTATCCAAGTTTTCCTGTGTGATGTTCTATCTTCCTTTGCATGTTAATGTTCCCAACTCTGTATCATCAGCAGATGTCAACAGAAGACAACCTTCTTTTATGCCAATTTGCCAGTGATTAAAATCTTAAACTAAACTGCATATAAGATGGATTTTTGAGGAATTCCACTAGTAGCCTCTTTTAGAAGATGAATACCACTCATTTTGGTTTGTTACCCCATTAGGTGTTAGCATGATTTTGCTGAAGATCTGCAAACTTGTATTTGCAAATATAGTTATTGGGAGAGAATAGGTATTTATTCTGTAATGCATTTTCTTCAAACTCTCTTTTGCTCCCTTGTTAGAAGCTGTGTATGTTACAGTGCTAAGCTTTTCAGGCTTTTAATTACCTTATTAAGAAATCATGAATAACACTTGTTATACAGTAAATCCCCTGCTTATGAGGGGAATTACCAAAAGTTTCCATTTGATTGAAACAGAAATAAGTTACTCTTTTGGAGAAAAAATTAATTACTATAAAACAAGTCCTGTTCAACACCCACATAATTTTTTACTGTTAAATACTTGATATCATTAAGTATGTCACATGGCTTTGTGACACCTTTTTTTCACACCTCTGAGTGAAATTTTAGGAAAAGAGGAAGACGTTTTTAGACAGTATTTTAGTCAAAGTCCATATGTGTCCACTAAAGCAATATATTCCATAATAATTTTGAGATCAATTATATGTTTTTTTACTCTTACAGGGAAATAAATTTTCTGTAAAATAAAATACACACTCTAGTTTTACATAAAATTTACTAGCAATGCTAGTGCTTCATATTAAGGACAGTGTGAATTAAAATCCAATCCTTTAATGAAAAAATGTGTGCACCTCATCGCAAGTGAAAGCAAAATGAAACAAAATGTTTCTCCTGTTCCTATTTCTACTCTTTCTCCTGTTCCTATTTCTACTTTTTCTAATTAATATATTAATTCTTCTTTTCACTTGCCATCATTCAAACTAGTTAGTCATAGCATTGTGTGATTTCTCCTAATACTTACAGATTTTCTGTAGATGAATCAGATTTATCTGAATTATGCTGAAATTCCAGTACAAGGTATTGATGTTTTACATGCATTTTCCGTATGGAAACAACACAATAAGTATCAAACATGACCAGAGTTACTTTTGAACGTAGTCAATGTGTGGGATGTCTGTGGACTTCGTTCTGGGGTTGGTACGTTGGAGAAAGAAGGAAGCCACAATTTTCTCTGAAAGCGTGTTCTCATTCCATGAGGAAATCAGCATGCTTTGGCAGGACAGAGAAGGACAGTACGTTAGGATCTGTAGTTAACAAAGACTGGTGAAGCAGAGACTTAGGTAAATACGAATGAACCAGTATGCATAAGTATTGTGTTATCATAGTGAAATAAGAGGAACTCAGTTCCAGTTGTGTAGAGAAATCTTTAGTAGTATAAAGAAGTCGTTTGCTGTGGAATATTAAAAAAATATTTTAAAAAAAAAAATCTCTGCTTTTCTCTGTACACATATCTATGCATCTCTGAAATCTGATCCAAGGGTTTCATTCCCTATACATTCATACTTGTATAAGATCCCATTCACCTTTCCAGGAAAGCCAGACTTAGTTGTCTGAGTCTGTATGTTAATTTTTGGAATCATGTGGTTCACAAATAATATTTATCTGTTATATTCCTTCAAAGTACTTGCAATCAATATCAGTTTTCTAAAAATAGGGGTATTACAGAATAATTTCATCTTTAGGTAAGTGGAATTATTTTGCTCTTGGCCTTTGCAGGGCAATTTTGAGAATTTATGCCGAGGGGCATTAGGTGTGACTTTTCCTATGAAAATAACTGTTCTCCACAGCACACTGTTAAAGTGTTAAAGTTCAGCTTTTAGAGCAACCAGAGATGCATTTTTCCCCTCACATAAAGACAAGTATGACTCTGGGTCCTGGGTGACATTACTGGTTTTGCAATTAAACACTTAGATTCTTCATTGCTGATGAGGGAAACAGGTTCACTGCTTGTGCTCCTCAGGCAGTCTAAGAAAGCAAGTAGCTTCTTCCTTGGACAGTTGTAAATATTCAGCTTGATAAACAGTTTTCTTCAATATTTTGATATTAGCATCACTGAAATGCATACACTTATTTAGTGCCAAGTACTGCAAATGTCTTGCCTTCCATCTTTACCATTATAATCCTCACCCTGTCAGAAACTGTAGAATGTCTTTCTTTTGTCTTTCCTCGTTGCCAGTGCGATTTACCTACTCGCATGTGTCTGAGGATGTGGTTTATGCACATCTGTTGATGACAGATCCCATCTTCTGTCGTTCTGAAACTGTGATGCTAATGAACCTTTGTGAGTTCAGTAGGGTGAAGAAAGAAAGAAGTGAGGCTGAAATTTGCCCTAGCTCTGGCAGTTTGAAATACGTCAGGCATATATAGTCCCAATTTATTGCAGTATTGTTATGATCTGAATGTATTCAAATGCAAAGCCCCACCGGGTCCTTGTGCAGCAGGAACTCAGTTTCCTGAGTTAGACCACAAAGTAAGTGACCTTGTGCTTAACTGCATTCCCATTGCCAACATATTGATATGCAGAGAAGATGACTTTATGGTTCCTAAGATTTGCGAGGTTATTTTGGGCATTTTGGAATGTGGTGGATATTTTTGTTGCATATGTTGTTCATTTTGGAGAGAAAACACATTGTTTGTGAGTGATGGTTTTACAGTGAGCTCTTCATGAAAAAGGCCTATACTTTGCAACTGTGAACTCATTTCCAGTTTTTAGTAAAGGAATGGTTCACATAGGCAGATATTTCTGTTCCTAGGATTGACACTTTTACATTTGGTGGAAAAGTAGAATTAAAACTATTAAATGTTACATTTATTTATAAATATTCATTCTTAGTATTATATTAAGATATATTCAGCTAGCACTTACTTGTCTTTAAGTGCTAACTGTCTGAAATTACTCAGAGTTAATCTATGAATTGTTCATTAATTGTTGACAGCAGACGGCGTTTTAAGGATTCACCTTTCAAACTCATTGATTGTCCATCTAATCTGTATGCCTATGTTGTCTTTTTCTCATAATATGTATAATCTTTTTAATATGTGTAGTCTTTGTAGTACTTATGTATCCCAGCATTTCCTCATTCTTCCTTAATTTTTTGTTGCACAGTTTGTTTCCTACCATTTGGCATCTCTAACATTTGTATTTACTTCTGTCCTAATTCTGAAATTCATTTTGTGCTTGAAGACAGAGAAATCTATTTTGAATCTTTTCAAATCTGGTGTTTTTAACGAAGTGCACTGACAAAAAGGGGAAGGATTACCATTCATATCAGTGGGTGACGAAGGAGATTAGGGAAGAGGATGCATCTCATCAACTATCACATTCATAGTATACCTCTATATTTGAGCTTCTCTCCCATCCCTTCTTATACCCTCTGAAGAGAACAATCAGTTTCTCTAGTGTGGTTCATTTCATTTTTGTATGAATGTCTAAAACAGGTGAATTGTACCCTAGAGAACGTATTTCTCCCCCAAAAGTGTAGAGGGGGGGTGGGGGGCAGTGGGGGGATCGAATCTAGAGCTGTACAATGAAGCAGTAAAGTTGGGGATGATGAATTCTGTCCCAGGCTACTAATTCCACTGTTACTGGCCAAGCATCTCATATTTACTTGAGTCTATTGACTTAATCAAAACCCTGGAGCGTATATCAATGCATTGTAATTAATTTTGATAAGCAGAAGATTTTACTGATTGTTTTCCTGAAGCTTTTTGCAGTTATAACCATATTCCTGTAAAAAAAATCAATAGTGTTCCTGAAAAAATCAATAACTTCACATAAGTTGAAGTACAGTGTCTGAAGTCAAAGGCATGATAAGGAGGCTAGTATAATTTTATGTATACTTTTAGGTGCACATTAAAAGAAAATTGTACACATTCAAACAGCATAAATGGTTGGTATAACATTTCACATGCACCTGATAAAGATCTGAAAATCCTGCTAAGTTTCCCTGCCAAATATCAGGTATGTATACCCAGTTCTGTGTGTGTTTGTTTATTGTGACTTAATTTTGTTGTTTATTGCAGCTTGTCTTCTTTTGTCACCATGTTTTACATATTAGTGCTCTTACCCCAACGACTGGCAAATATCTTGGAAATCTCAGTAAGCTGAATGTGTGAACTAGATAGATGTTCCCCTCCTCTCCTATGAAACGTATCCTGAAGCTATACTTCATGATGTTAAGTAAAAAATTCAAATAATCACCATGCCAACTCAGGCGATGTTTCCATTGTATCACTGTATCAGCTATTTTAATATTTCCAGTAACTGTGTATCAAGTGCAGTATGGAAGTTCTGAGCTTGGTAACAAGTTAGAAAATATTCACTGGGACACATATGCTAACACAAATCCTTGAGTGCTTGATATTAGTCTTTACTCTGTATCTGTTCACAGCACATGCAGCCTTGAATATTTGATTATCAACTGTTGTGACTGGCCACTTAATCTGCATGCTATTGTTTCTGATTTCCTGATTGAATACACTAATGTAATCGTATTTGTAAAGCACTCTCAGCCAGAAACAAAGGATAATTCATTACAATAAAAGTTCTGTTTCATAATTAAGTGCTCTTTGGTTATGGATGCAAACGATCTCTGTGAAGATTCTTACTTAAATATTTTTAAAGGAATATAACAGCATATAACACAGCAAAATTCTAGTTTTAAAATCCAAAATTATTTAAGATTGCTCACTAACATGCCATGCAGATCCACTTAATTTCTGCATGCAATGCAATGCTGTTACTTTCAGAACTCTTTCTGTATTGCTTCTTCAGTTGGGAGAGTCACTCTCCTTTGAGAGTTTACCTAGTGAATTGTCTGTTTTCACCACAAAAAATTTCATTTTGTCTATTTCATAGTTTGTCATTTTCTGTAAAGATAAGGTGATGACTTAGCAAGTATAACAAAACCCCTCTGTTGTATTCTTGGCTTTGTTGTTTTATAGGTTGTTGTGACTGCAAATGTAAGCAGAACCCTTACTTTCTGTCTGATAAAAATTGTAACAGCTGTTGAAATATTTTATGAAAACGTAGTGCTGAAAAATTCATCGTGTTTCTGCAATCTAACCACTCTGGCAATAACTGATAATGGTATGTTTTACTATTAAGTGTATTTATTGCTTATTCACTGTCCTTTAATACTGGGGAGTACTGTATAAATACAGGCCTAGTGAGTGTGAAAGTACGTAATGCTTTTTATTAAATGTCATTGAAGAAAAATAATTCATATTTTGTTGAGTGATTTGAGTATCTTACACTGTTCTTGGTGATTGAAGTTTTGTTAATATGTTGTAATAACACACATTGCCCTGTGGCTGGAAGCAGCTTCTTCAGTTGACCCTGTGGCGGTGCAGTGCTTTAGCATTAGAATATTTATTTACATTGTGCAATTAATAACTGTCTAAGGAAACCTAAGATAAATGCAATGGAAATCAAGCTGGCTGGTGCAATGGAAGCAGTGTTGGTGTAGTGCTTTGTCTTGACAAATTAACCCATCTTAACTCTTCTCTAATCTGCAAACAGAATTTGTTTTTGCAAGAAACTGTACTAGCATAAATAAGAGGAGAATCTAATTATGAATGTCTGTACAATAAATAATCTTAACATTTAATTAACTGTTTCAACCTAACTTAGACAGTATGAGAAAGTTATTGTGCAATGTAGAGGATTGGCAGAAAAATAGATGGTTCAGGGGCAATTTGGTAGGTACATCCTTTTGACTTGATTTCATTCATCCTTCTGAATTATTGGTTGAATCATTTTGCAATAATTTTCACCCTACTTTGTTTAACAGTGGTTCTCAGAGTTAGATACCTGAGCAGTTGGTATCAGATGCACGATGCTTGTGGTCTGGTTTGTGTATCTAATGGACAGCTACAAGTTTTAGAACGAGGTGGTAAATTACTGAATGTCTAGACTCTTGAGCTGTTCTTTAGGCTTTGGTCTCAAGGATCAGATCATAGTTCTTCACAGTGGAGTCTTACCTGACTAACAGCAGGGCAGTGTCCCCCTTGCATTTCTTCAAGACTCTGTAAGAAGCACAAAGCTTTAACAGCTTGGCTTTCCTGAAGTTGCTTATGTTAGAATGCAAAAGAGAGTTTTAGTCTAAACTAAGAAACAGATAGCAAACACAAGGATTCTCACATGTTCTTAAGCATCTTGAAGAGGAAACAGAAAATTCAGACAAATGCCTTGCTTCTATCTCTTCCTTAGTAGTATAGCCCAAAGGATATGGAATAATGTGCATGAATCTGATTCTCTTACAAAACCTTGGTGTAGGAAGAGGAATGAAATGTTACCAAGTGTTTTCAAAGACCTGTTGTTCTGAAGAGCTCCGTGCTACAAAGAGCTCTCTCTCTCAGGGACCCTTCCTTGCTCCCGAGGAAGGTTCTTTGGAATATTTGGACCTCAGGAGGCTGTATGGGAAAAAATTCTCCAGCATCATAGAAGTGTTGTGTCAAGTTCCTGTCCAGCACTGGAAATTGAGAAGGAAAGACTGTCACTAGAAGGGGACAGCTGGAGGATATCCATGACTATTTTGATCTATTAAGCTGTCTTTAGTAGATACTACCAGTGGATTTTTAAGAGGGGAATAGCCTTTACTGACCCAGTCCCAAAAGCCATGTTTTCTTGTAATTATGGACTATATAGTTTGGTTCTCTGTCTTCACAGACAAAAGCTTTCTGTTAATTTCATTAGCAGGTTTTCAGAGAACAGTTGTTATGGAAGACAAGTTACCTTTCCTGTGCTTTGTGCCAAAAATGAGCTCTGTGGCAGTGTTAACCAGAAGGCTGTGAGGTTAGCTCGTGCCTGCCAGTATTGCTGCCATCACATGCTCCTGTGAGCTGAGATGTCTTAGTGGATAATTCAAATATGAAATAACATTGACTATTTGTGGTATATCCTGTAAAGTGGCCTCAGTTTCACTTGCGAACTCCTGTAGGATGCACTTGCAAACTCCTTTAGGTATCATTTCCTGGAAAAAACATTTTGAAAATACCTGCTACTCAGTGCAGTCTAATGCATTTTAAAAGGTCAGCACAGACCATACAGAAAATAATTGGTTCCATTAATTTCAACACAGACAAAATCAGAAAAGCATATTTGACAGTGTTGTTTTTAAAGTATTTATACAAGCTTAAAAGAAAAGAAAATCTCTGCCAGAAGGAGCTAAATGCCTTACTTTTACTCTTTGTGAAATATTACGAGTATTTTACTTTTTCTGTAGCTCGTGGCTTGAGACATTTCTCATATATTGATTTAGGCAAGTGATTTAGGCAATTGTCAACATGTCAGATTTCTGCTGATATATTTCTGGAGATGCAAATAGGTATTTGATGAAGGATTTCAGAATGTCTGTCTGTACTCACATCTTTAAGCATTAAAATGCAATTAAAGTCAAACAACAAAGTCAAATGCTATCCATTTAGTAGGGTGTTTGAACATCTGAGTGTTCCCAAGGGCTGTTTCTAACAAGCAGTTCAGAAGACCTTTGCAGTGAGCACCCAAGTGCCTTGTGGAGGTAGGAGATACCTACATTAACAAGGCAGATGTAGCCAAAGCTGGCTTTCATCTGAACAAGCCAGCCTGTGATAAAGACAAAGGTTGCTCTACCTTTGCAAGATAGATACACTTAAAATCTGTGTAACTTTTCTGGATTGAAAAGCTAGCTACTTTCTAGTATAGAGAAGTCAGAAAAGTCTACAAACATGGGTTTCATTTGATCTCAGGCAGCCATTCATTTCACAGACTACACATCTGCAGGCACACAGATGAAAGAGACTATGGCTTAAGTGGTATATATCTAATTCTACTGTTCGATGTGGTATTCTGCTCATAAGAGAAGATACTCTTTCATACCACAGCTGCCAGTGAATTGTTGGTATAGTAATTGCTAGCTGAAATAATGGCAAATTGACTCATGCAGTCATAAAAGATTTAAATAGGATGAAAATTGCTACTGCGTAGATTACAAAAGGAGACTCTGAAACCAAGTCTGTGAGACAGAAAGAGAGAGAAGTATGGTATGGTGGAGTCTCTTGCATTAGAACAGTCTGTTGTGTTAGAAGACTTGAATTCAGGGTCTGGTTATACTACAGTATATATCACTGTGTGCTTTTTGAGAGATGATTTTATATCCCTGTTTCACGGTAGCATTTTCTTATCTATATCCTGACTATAACATTACTTTTATTTGTCATGTAGTGATGGCATCAAGCTTAATTAATATGTGTGTATAAAGCATTGGCATAACTCAGCTGAAGAATGCTGTGGAAGGACTAAATCTGGTTATTTTTATCAGCCAAAAGTGTGAGTGAATGCATGAGAGAAGGTGCATGCCAAGTACAGAGCAGCTACTTCGAGTTTTCAGCTCAAATTATTTTTAAACAGTTATTTCTTGTAATATCCAGCATATACCTAACATGTGCATTTTTCCAGATTGTCTAGTTCTCGAAGCATCACTGTCCTCAAGCTCTTGGAATATCACACAAGCATTTCAGTTGAAAAAGTAAGAGCCTGATTCTTGTTAAAGTTCATTGTGGGGTTGATGTGTGTATGTGTGTGGGAAAGTGACTGAAGTCATTCATCATTCCTTTTTTTTTGTATTTATCAAGGAACTACATATCACTAAAGATAGTCAGATCGGTTTTCTTGGCCCACTTCCTCCTCCTTCTCTTTTTTTTTCCCCTTAAAAAGCTACTTCTTCTGATGACTTTCTTAATGGGACTGTGGAAACTAACTGTAGAGGAGTCATTACAATGACTGAATTTATGACAAGTGCCTGAAGAGATAATAAAGGATGTCACAATGACATTAAAATTCTTTTTGTCCTTGGGTAAAAGGTGGGCCCCTGGTACTCAGTTTAAGGCCTAGATTAGAGGAGTCAAGAGATTCTTTAAAATCACTTTGTGAAGCTGTTTTAAATTAGACCCAGATGCAATTTAAATATGGTCCATAGGTAACATGAATAGAATTAAACCAGAAAGTAACATGTAATCTGCTAATAGGAATAATGAATACCTATGCTTCTTTACACATTATTTTTCAGACTCTTTGTCAAGAGCTGACAGAGGAAGCATTCATACCCAGTACATGGCCTAACACTTTATGATAGGTGGTTGTTAATATTTAGAAAGATCTGGCTAATATATGCTGTAGGTAACTACAGTGTTCCCATTCAGAATGCTCCTCCTCTATGCTAATTCATTAGCACCTGGGATGAGATAAAACTCTTGCTTTTTGGGAAGTGGCACATCACGTCCCTGTCCCTGGCAGAACATGAGGAAGGAGCTGTCTTTCTCTAAATCAGAGCATTTCTCAGCATGTCTGGAGAGGGACTGTGCTGCTCTTGGCTGTCTTCCGTATTGATAGAAGCATTGCAAAACAAGGTAGGGACAAACTAGTCTCCCAACAGGCATGTTTTTTGGTAGGTGAAGGCAATAGCAAATTGGCAATACTTTCTAGCACTACACACATGGAACAGAGGTTCAGACAAGATGGAATAAAATCAGTGATGGTTTTCTGCTCTTTTATGGTTAAAAAGTATTACCTAGCTACTCATGTACTGGAGGAAATCACAGTAAAATGTAACCTAAAGTGTTTCCTTTGCTTCCTGCTTTTTTTTGAAGTCAATGACTCTCAGCATCTCAATACAGATTGTATTTCATACTAAATTTCTTCTCAGAATAAGTACAGCAGAACAATAGACTTGGAGGGTAAATGAAATTTTACCCATTCCATTCCATGTTTGCTTGGTTGTTCCCTTGGGTTTATGCTTTTTTTCTGTCACTTGAAATTTGACATTCATGACTGAATCTAGATTGAGTTCCTGTGTCTTACACAAACTCTGTTTCTGTGTTACCAGCTGTTCACGGTGTATACACAAGGGTGAGTGTGCCAGCTGTGAATGGATACGTGTCTCTCCTGTCACCACCTGCCAGGTGAAGTTTGTTGGGGAAAACTGGAATCCCTTGGATGCCTTTTCCTTGTATTTTTTTCTCTGAGCAGCAATCCGTCTCTTTTTTATCCTGACCTGGAGAAATGCTTATTTTTTTCCAGGATGATTGCAGTGCCACTGCTTCCAAGGGGATCACCACTTTGCAGAAAACAGAGGTTAGTTAGCATTTTAAGATCAGCATTATTAAGGTTCTCTGGGTTGGGGGGGAAATTTGTTTAAAATGAGAGGACTTTGCAGAAAAAATAGAGATGTGAGTGATGAGACAGTCGTTTACAAAGGAAGGTAATGCAGAATTTGAATTGATACTATTTTTTCTTAGTGCTCTATTGGTGTTAAAAGGTACCAGCAAAACCTTGTGTTTCAGATGCAGGCACTGAGACAGTGAACACTGCAATTGTCATGTGCCTGCCTCTAGATGCAGTGTTTACAACATAGCTTTAAATGCCAAAGTCCCTGTATGCTGTATTTACTCACTCCACAGGAGCCAGCACGCTGAGGGCTGGAAAACGTGAGCTGACCAACAACAACAACAAAAATGGAGAAGATTTTTCTCTTAATATCTTACCTAGACTTAAAAGCATGTTTGACTTCTGCTGTCACAGACAACTCTGGGAAACTAGGCTTCAGTGTCTCAAACCTCTTCCTCATTTTATGCAGACAGATCACAGCTTCTCCTGAAACAGAGCTGCCAGGGGAGCAGAAGGAAGGGGAGGATGTGCCACCCAGTTTCTGCATAACAGAGAAGTGGCTAGAGAATGAGTCCAGGAACTGAAATCCATGGGTGTTAGTAAATCTCTAGTTCACACTTTCAGAAGAATTTTCCTTATTTCCAGGCTGTAGACAAAACTGGAGATGGATCCACACAAGCTGGATCTCTGGGAAGGAGGAAGTGTCACTTGTGCTGCCAAAGTACCTGCTGAATCTGGTTACTGAATTCTCTATAGAATTCATATAGACTGTATGTGTGCACACAATCTGATTGGTCTCATAGGCCAGCCCTTTACCTTCTGATCACAGGTCAGCCCTTTAACCACGAGGTTATCCCTTCATCCTTTATGGAACCAAAATGTTTTTAATTTTTCATAAAATTGAGTTAGCTTTTTATCAGTGGTTGCTTATGACATGCAGGTGTTAGGAAAGAAATGAGTAGTGGAGAGAGAATTGACTGATGAGTAAGTACATAGAGATTTACTGCCTACACATTTTGGTTCCTATTTTTCTGTGAGTGATGCATCGTTAGTATAAATAGTGACTGTGTTCTTATTGCTGCAAGTTTCATTAGAATTACCCAAACTTTTACCTCTCAATAGAGAGATCTCTTAAATTCAGCTGCTCAGCTGATGTTTCTTAAACAAAATCACAAAATACATCTTGTTTTTCACAGAGACGCGTGGGACAGTAATACATGTGCTTCTGAGCATTAATATTCTGGATCTGATCTGCATTTAAAGCATTATGTCTGGTGAAAGAACAGAGGAAATTCTTTGCTCTGCTTCCAAGTGCATTAATTTGACATTGGTAAATAGTTGGAATTGCCTGGGAGATGGCTTTCTTCCACTTGCCTTATCTTGGAAAGACAGTGATGGACAAGGCAGTGAAAGCACCAGAGGCAGTGCAAAGGCAGATGTTTATTTAAAAGTGATTGATCCATTCAGAGAGCTTGAAATTGCATTTGAAATCCTGCTCTCCTTTGACTGCTTGTGCTTTAAGGAGAACATACTGGAGAGTGGAAAAAGAGGATTTGTGCTTTCCCACAAACCCAGCTGAGCATTTAGATTAATATACTTTTTTTCAGTGTCAGCCCCAGCCTTCCTCCTGACTCCAGCTGCTGGTTTCTATGCGTGCACCTTCACCCTCCCCTGCCAGAGCAGCAGCTGGAGTGGTTGGATTGAGTACCCTTGGCGAGGGAGCTGATTTGGCTGGAAATAGCCACTATCTTTCAGCAGGTTATTTTTCATCTGGGCCAGTTTCCCAATGCAGTTCTTCGTGTTGGCAGTGCAGGAGGGGCTGTGCCAGAGAGGGACTCCCCGTGGTGGCAGACACTGCTGAACCTGGGCTGCTGCCAGATGCCTCTCTGAGACCTGCAGCCGTGCTAAGCACACCTCTGAGGATGTGGCTGCCACAGTCCACACAGCCCCAGGGAAGCGTTAGGCTGGCCAGGGGAGGGGGGAGGAGGCTGCAGCTCAGAAATATGGAACTCTATTGAAGCTGACAGGGCTGTGCTGATTTACATTACCTGAGGACCTGGTGCATGCTTTCTGTATGTCTCTTGGCATGTTTACACTTCCATCACATGCCTCACAACTATTGATTTTTATAAATATTCTTCTGCCTCTCTGCTGTGGCCCCTCTTGCCACTGGGCATTGCACCCCCTGCCATGTAGCAAGGTCAGTGGCTGTGGTGCTGGGGAAATGAGCACTGCAGACTCCAGTGAGGGCATGAGGTCCTTCCTGCTTTCAGTGAGGAAACTGTTGGTTTCTTTTGCTGCCGAGGCAAGTATTGCACCTAATGGCGGCCAAGCTGGGTGGGAATCAGACTCTGGAGCAGCTGAGGTCAGCTCACCTCAGTGCTGTGACTGCACTGACTCCAGGAGGCCCAGGCAGGATGGAGTCTGTGCTGTGCAGCCTCAGGGAAGGCGTCATTTCAGAGGGGACTGAAACTTTCCGAGTGAACAGTTCTTTCCGTGATTGCTTCATAGTGTAAGAAAAGAAGCAAGGCAGGTGATCTGAGGCAGCCTGTGGTGTGTGGTGCCTGGCACAGAGACCAGTGGGAGCCCCGGAGCTCCGCAGTGTCCTGCTGCACCCCTCAGCAGTGGGTGCCCGGCATTTCCCTCACCGGCGCTCACAGCCCTGATGCGGTCTGGGGGAGCTCCATGTGTTTGTGTGATACTGTGGTATTCTAGTGTTCAGGACTCCCTGGGGGTTACCAGTGAGAACCCAAAGCAGTGTTTTCCTCCTTTCTGTGGCATTTGACTTCTGGATTTATGTGAGGATATTGACTGTCCTTGGTGCGCTGGAGGCTGGACACAAGCAGAGGGACAGGATGCAGGTGAGGAAAAGCAACAGTGGTTTACTGGCTTTGATCTCTTAGATTTCTGCTTCAGTTGTCCTGTCTCAAGGATTAAACTGATTTCCAGATCACTGTGGGAGTGAATTTTCCCCCTCAGGCTGTTTGTGAGAGATTTCCTTTGCCTTCCTCTGTTATCCATATGAGAGGTCATCTTGGAGGCCCTTTTGCAGGCCCTCTGGCCCCAGCCTCTGCACTCTCTGGCCTTTGCTAAGGCACAAGTTGCAGCTTTCAGTCAGTGGTGACAGATCCCTCATTTGCTCTGGAGTGTTCCAGCATTCAGTGAACCGTGGTAGCATGTGGGGACAATGTGCCAGGACCTTTTTGAAATGGTCAAAGTGTTGTGACCTTTATGGCCCCTTCAGACTACCAGCCCAAAGTCCTTATTAGTGCTCTTTTGGGTACATGAAATTATTAATGGTGAGAAAAAACTGGGGGATGGACTTTCCTAGAGGCTCTGCACCAGCACTCTTAACAGGATCAGGAAGACTCAGTGAATGTGTCCACAGGAGCACAGCAAAAATCAGGATAATCACAATGCTCTAAAAACTCAGTTTAAACTAGTAGTACAGGCAGTCTAAAGTTAAGCTAAAAATGGTTTGCTTGAGAAGGTCCCAGTTTGGGGTTTCACGTATGTATTTTCCTGTTTTTTTGAATGTTTCAATTTGTTGTCTGAAAGAGAGAGGAAACCGTCTGTGTGATCGTAAAACTGGAGAAGCCGCACAACTGATTAAACATGAGATGCTGTCAAAAGTAGCAAGTGAATACAGTAGGGAAAAAATACTTCTTCTTGCTCAGTAGTGTTAGTAAGTTAAAATGAGTAAATATAGACAAAGAAAAGCAGTTTTTCTGCAACACTGTGATAACATCAGAATAAACTAGGGTTATTTTTAAATGCCTGAGAGCTTAGCATAAAAATGAGATACCCAAAGACTCCCCTGCAGTTGTTTTGTACCTTTAGTTCTATGTATGACTTTGAAAAGACTTTCTAGTAAAGCTAATTCTGGGGCTCTTTCTCAAATTTTCATTCAAGGCTTTGACCCTGCTTCCCCTTTTCAGGTCACGAAAGATGCCATCGTTTGTTCATCTGATCTCTCATAGTGACAGCACCGTGGGTTTTGTCTTGCCTTGTTTTTTAGTTCTTCAGGGGTCACATGAAATGTATCGTTTCAAGCTGGGTTTTTATGCTACCTACCTTCCAGCATGTCAGACTGTGATTCCTTTGGGCAGCTTTGTTATGAGATAAACTGAAATATAAAATATGTAGGTAAAAATAGTTGGCTTGTAATGAAGTTGTGATTTACAGTACTTGCCAGGATTAAGTTTAACAGGATTTGAAATTATTAATAAAAATGTATCCCAGTGCCATAAAATCTGTATTCCTGAGTGGTGGTTGTTTTTACAGCTGTTGCTTATCTGCCCAGCCTTTTTATAACCAGATCTTGTTTTGCTTTCTTTCCTAATAGCACATCAGCATTCAATCCATTGAACCTTTGTGGATTTCTACATTAGGCAAAAGTGAAATAACAGTCAAAGGAGAAAACTTTACACGTGCGTCAGGCATAAAACTGATATTGACTGGAATTACTGGCTGTAAACCAGATGTGTGAGTTAAACCAAAAAGTAACACTATTTACTTTGCATGGTGAAAATTGTGTCCATTTAGCTCTAGCAATATGGTTGTGCGAACAGTTGTCATGTACCTCTCCTCAGCAGCGCAGGGGATGCTCTGCACTTCTTTAGTTGTACTTCCACTTTAAATTACCAAAGGATGGAAATGAATTTGGTGTTTGAGTACAACACAAGGGATGGATGAGTTGTCAGTTCTCTCAGTAGCAGTGGGACAGTTTTGTATCTGTGGCTCTCTATGCCTTCGAGCAGGCACCAAAAAGTTAGGTCACAGGAAAGCCTCAGCTTTTGTTTGAATCTCCTCTGCTTCAAAATACTCCTCATATATTCTAGGATTCTGCGTGTAAAGAACAGACACCATGTCAGGGAAGGAAATCTCTGGTACAACAGCTCCTATTTTTCTCTGTTGATGATCACACAGTGTAAGCCCCTAGATAATTAGGCTGTCTTATTCTGAATCAATTATTTTCAGGTACACCTGCAATGGCTGCCTGTGATTAGGAAGCCCATTTTACACTTAAAAAGGTAGTGTTCAATATTTGCTTCAACCATGAATTTTCAGGGGACCAGAAAAAAAAGGAGAGAAGGAGGGTAAGACAGGAAGTAAAGAGAAAGGAGAAGGAGTGAAAAAGTGGGAGGAAATAGAGAAAGGAAAAGAAGAAAGAAAAGGAAAATTAAGATTCTCATTCTTCTCTAGCTCATGGACCATGCTGGTAGTACAGAGAAGTACACAGCAACCAGCAAAATCACACATTGCATTACATAGCCTCATCCCAGGGCTGATTATACTGTTTTCTGTGATTATTGTGTCACATAGCAGTTTCATTCAAAAGATGCCCTACTTTGTCTCTTCAACTCCCTGCTCTCTCTTTCCACCTCCATCTGGCAGCTCAGAGATTCAGTTCTCTTTTCTCCTTGTCACTTGCTGTAGGCTATAGGCTTCATGTAGTAACACCAATGAATGGCATCTGTGTTTCAGTGTTTGTTTTCTTTCTTCTCCAGCATTAAAGTTAGAAATGTGCTAAATGATACACAAATGACATTTGCTCTCCCACCAACACGTAAAGAGGCCAAAAGTATATGTATCCAGGCTAATGGGAAAAAATGTTCACCACCAATGACCCTGCATTATGTTTCCCTGCCATCATGTTCTAGAATTACGCCAAATACCTCCTGGATTAGGTAAGTTTGTGTTTCTGTAGTTTTATGTTTATATTCAAATGTAGTGGTACTGAGCCAATATGAGCCTTCTTCCTTGGCCAGTGTGCAGCTGAAGCAAGCTTGGAAGACTGCTATAACCTGTTGTGTTGGATGAATTCAAGCCTGTGAAGTGATTTAACAGATAGGGTCATAGTAGTTACAGGGTGGATTCTGTAGACTTCTTCTGCCCACCTCAGGTTTCCTTTATAGAAGTCAAAAGTAGTCTATTCCTACTAAACCTAAACCCAAAATATGGATAGCATGCATAAATTCTAACTCGAATTAACTTTGATTTTTTGATGCTAATATAGCCTTCATCTGTGAAACAGTATAAAGTAGCAGTGGATTGGAAGTGAAGTGAAAATAATCGTCATTGCACTGATGGACACAGACTTGCTTTACAGTGTGATTCCCTAAAGCCAAAAGAGCCCTTTTCAAGCCTTTGCTGTGTTCTGTGGGAGCCTCACAGATCTGGTGAAAGACTTACAGAGTGGTTTTAAAGATAGTTTCTGGCAGAGCTTTCCACCTGTCCCTCTGCTTTCAGAGTTTTTACCTGTTCTCATGTTCTGAATCTGGTATCTTGTCCAGTGAGGATTTGAGGTAATGGGTTGGGCTGGCAGCTGCAGCAGCTGAGCAGCCAGGATGCATGCCCTTATCTCCAGGTGAGAGGCAGCTCAGGCAGCTGGAAATTAATAATACCTTAAGCTGCTCCAAGTCTGTGCAGCAGAGATTGTGAGGCAGAGCCCCCAGACACAAGGACCAATGTGTGCTGAGACAGAGGGTCTGAGCACCGCTGAGAGTGTTTCCTGTGAGGTGCCTGGCACGATGGGTTTGTCCCGAAGAAGGCAAGAACTAAGCACAGGCAGGGCTGTGCTGGGGCAGTGAAACACCATGATGCTCTTTCTTCAAGACAGAATTTTAAATCATGGTCTAGTTCTTTGGCTACATAACAGAAAAAAAGGTGGAGAGTCCCTGAAAAGGAGCATATGTGTGTATGCAATCAAGTTGTGGTTTTGGGGTGGCAAAAGTATTTACCATTACATTATGCTGAAAGAGTGGAAGTACAGTGTATAGCTCAAATTATCTTGTTCTGCAGTTTGACTTCATTATGTTGTCTGCTGCCAAAGGAAAACGCGTTTGAGTAGTTTATTCACAACTGAAATCTTAGTGCAGGACATGTCTGCTGGGAAACAGATAATATTAACCTCCCTTTCTACCCATGTTTGTTTTTGTTTTGTTTTGCTTTGCATTTTGCAGTGGTGGTCGCAAAATTACTACAACTGGTAGAAATTTTAATGTGGTGGACAGTGTGATTATTTCAGATGACCAGAGATCAAACCTCACAGTAAGTCTGAATCTCCTTTATAATAGCAAATAGAGATCTCTTGATGCATTAGGTTTTGTTCCTAAGGTTTGAGGAGACCTCAGTAATTTCTGACCACTTGCAGGCACATGTCAGTCACCCTGCTGAAATAAATATGACCACTTACAGGATTACAGTTATACACAGCCTTAGTACAGAATCACAAATACACATAAGCTGCTCTCCTGCATCATTCCCTGAGCTTTTTTTTATGGTCTAGGGCCTTACTCCAAATCTGTCCTTTTTGAGTCTCCCTCCTCTCCACATATGGGTGTGTTGGAGGACAGGGTGCTAAACTTCCCTCTGGCTCTGTGCTGAAAGCCCAAATGGTGCCACTGCCTCAGTGAGGGGCAGCAGGCTGGAGCTGATATTGGGATGAAACCTTTTCTTCAGAGTTGTGAGGAGCCAAGCACTTTGTTGACCCTTGCAGCACAGAGACCAGAACACAGCAGCATCACCCAGCAGAGTAAACAATGACCCAATGTGCAATGACTGTAACAACCCCCTGTCTCAGGAGTTAAGTTAGAAAGAGCAAATGCCTAGGAGTGCTGGCGAGCTTGTCTTACTCTTCTCTTGTCACCTGCACTGAGGGGAAAGCAGGAATATTCATTGTCACAATTCCTGTCTTATTGCAGGAAAAAGTTACCTTAGCAGTGAGCAGTCAGCCTTAAAGCAACGTGCAGACTGTGACAAATGCACTTAAAGGTAGACAGGGACTCAACACAGAAATTTTTCCAGGTGCTCTGCATGTAGCCCTAATCTCAGAGTAGAGGTTTAGCAGGTATCTGTGTGAAGTCAGGAAGACATTAAAATGAGTTTGAGTGTCTCTGTTTGCAGTTGTACCCACTGTATTTAATGACTATTAGAGGTTTGCTATTGCATTTCTAGGTCTCTAGGTGTCCTGGAAATGCATCTGAGTATCGCTATTTAACACCAAGCCTGAGCCATGCTACAGAGGGTAAAGTTGTTGATATGATGTTAAAAGTGGATACTACCTTTATACCATGTGTGAAATTACACTATCACCCAGACCCAGTGTTCATTAACTACCAGCTGCACACTGAACTGGATCCTGATCTGGAATTAAAAATATATGTAAGTTTCAAAATAATAAACTTCAGTACCTGATTTAAAATAGTGCTTGGAGATAATTTTTTTTCTTACTGTATTTAGCAACTGATCATTGTCTTAAATTTTTTCCCTCTAGAAAGAAAATGATAACTTGAATATTTCTAAAACGGAGGTAGAGGTTTATCTGTCATATATGATGGGTGCACAGACCAAAAAGATATGGTTCAGTGTCCAAAATATTACCAAAAAGCCAGACCGTAGCACCATTCTGTGCAAATTCAAAAGGGAAGGAACCGACAAAATTGACTTTTCCACAGTGAAGGTTTTTGTAAGTAGAAATCCCTTTTTTAAAAATTCAGCAGAGTTTGAATGTTTCTACAAGTGTAGTAAAATGTATCATTAATGCTCTCATGGTACATGTAGCACAGTTTTCTTCCTCACAGCTAAGCATGCCTGCCTAGCTTAGGTACCACTGACAGAGCTGAGTTCATTTTCTGTCTGGCTACTGGGTGGTGTCAGAGGTGAGCTTTGCAGTCCGAGCTGAACTTGCTGCTGAACTCCAGGAGACCAGTAGCTTGCCACACCTCTTATCTGCAGAACAGACATCATTGGAACAGCATCACTGTCTCCAGGAGAGCCCCTCATCTTAGATCTGTAAGCAATCTCATTCTCCAGTGTGGCCATGAGGAAAAGGATTGTGTTCTCCCAGTCACTTTTTTTTACTAAAGTAGGGAAGGATCTGTCTCAGGGATCACCACTGAGACAGAAGGCATTTCTGGATGAAAAAGGCGGTGAAATTCAATGTGCACTGGGAAAGCTAAAATGCTTTGAGCATGTGGCACAAAGCCAGGCCCAAATATAAGGACATTAGCATGGATGTCAAAGCTGAATTGCAGCTTAAGATATTTGCTCCATAAATAAGATGAAGATACAAATTTTTTTAAATGCTATGGTTACAATTTATGAAGGAGAAAAGTCATGCCAGACTTACTGCAGTGTATGGTGGTATAAAACTGAAATAACTCGATTGACTTCAAGGCATATGGCTCATAGTAAAGATTAAAAAAGCTATTCTTGATTTTTTATCACTTTTAACTGATCCACCCATCTGTGGATCCTGCCGTCTGAGCCAGTTATGGCATGGAAAAGCCTTTCTGAGTTCCATGTTGCATTTAAAAATCAGTGTTGCCCTGCTCTATCACATGCTTATCCTGCAAACTTCATAGAAGTGACTGTCATAGAAAGGTCACCACTTTACTACAGCAAATCAAATGCAATAGTTGTCATGCAACATTGCACTTCTAGCACCTTAACATTTTTTTCCAACATAAGAAAAATATAGAAGTAGCAAATCTCACATTTTTTAAAACGTTATGAATAGATCATCAAAGAAGAAGTAGGGCCTGTAAAAAGGATAAGATGGGTACAAAAGATAAGTTTGGCTCAAGAAAAAAAAATGTATCTCTAGCCTTAGTTTTCCAGAAGAAAGAAGATACTGAGTGTGGGTTCAAAGACAGAATGATCAGTCTGCATGAAGGTGTCAGAGTAGAAAGTGCCATTCTTGTGACAGGAACAAGATTCAGATAGATCAAAAGGCCCAAGACAGCAGGAACAGAATCATTCCCATTGTAGCACTGAGGGAGAACTGACACATGACACTGTAGGCTTAGTAGGAAAGATTTTAAACAAAGCTGCAGTCAGGAGATGTACTGTATGACTGGAGAGCAGCAAATAAAACCCCAGTATTTTAAATTGGAAAAAACCCCAAACCCTAGGTAAATGGAGGCTTGCTGATTTAATCCTAGCTCTAGCTAAAACTTTATAATGTATTCTGAATTACTCATGAAAGACCTGGAGGTGAGTGGAAAATGGGATAATTGAAATTCTTTTTAATGAAAGCAGATCATGGTAGATATCTTTATTTCCTAAGATGAGTGATTTTCTCAACAACAAAAAAGCGATAGAGTACATGTACCTGGAAGTCATTCAGTAAACTATTTAACGTGGTGATTAGGAGAGTGCCAGGGGTTAGAAAAACCGGATGCTCTGTGTGGGGAGCTGACTCTGGGCCATGCTGATGTTCTTACAGATATTCTTTTATATCACCACTGACTTGAACACAAAAATAAGGCATGCACTAATAACACTTGCTGATGACATAAAGCTCAGAGGCATTTTCAGTCCAGAGGAGGTTTTATAATGTCATGCAGAAAAATGAAATTAATTTAGGAATAGGAATTGGATTAATTCAGGTGTACCTTATATAGTCCATGTTTTATAGCAAGCGAGATAAAAGATAAGGAAGGAAATGGGGCCTCTAGATAGGAAGGTTGTAGTGAAGAATAAAGATATAATTGAAATATGAGCAGAAAATTAAGTGAGTGCTTTGTCTCAGTTTTCAATAAACAAGGATGAGTAACAGAAATTTCTGCTTTAGGAAGTCTTCAGTTGGACCTAAGTCTAGAAAAGTAGATGTGTTAGGCACAGGATGGGTAATGTACTTAGCCACTAATGCGTTTGAGCCCTGGAAAAGGCTAATGGGATCCTAGGAAGGTGCAGACCAAAAGAACTTTGCATAGGAGCTGTGAAAACATAGAAACATCAGAGGAAAAAGTAGCATTTGGTGAAGGAAATAGATCTGCTTTGTCTTCTGTTCTTTGCAGCCCTAGGAATACAAAGGCTGTGTCCTTCCAGCCCTGTGGGGTTTTCTTTGCTTGCTTGTGTCTGTATAGCCGTGATGTGAGTATCCAGTTGGCAGTCTGCAGCTGCCCTGGCTGCTCACCTCCTGTGACAAGCCACTGATTGCAATCACCAGATCTCTGCCTTCCCTGCTGTAACCCAAAATTATTTCAACTCAGCCCTCCTTTTCAATTATCTCAAGCTCATTTCTATCCCTGGCACTTGGTGGTATTCCTTTTATGTGTCAAAACATATTTTTATGTCTAGCCTGTTTATAGTTTTAGCTACCCTTTATTTATGTGCTTTTGCAGTCCTCTTTCAGCTCCTCCTTTGTGAAATTCCTTCTGCCATAATTATCAGTGGTAAATGCCTCAGTTTGGCATTTGGCAGGCTTCAGCACTGCCCTGTATCCCTAAGAATTAATGCCTGTCCTGCCTTTGACAAGCCCGCTGTTGGGGGATAGTGTACCTGTATTGTAACACGTTCATGTACATGCTGTACATGTATCGTGTGTTACATTTTTTTCTTAACAACCTTCAGGAAAAACATCCTACATAAAGAGGTTGAAACGTTCTAAATAGGAAGGTGTAGGCCAGGTGTCTATGAAAAATCTACTTCCTTCATTCTCATTGTGAGTCTTATCTTACTTTTCTGCTCAGCAGAGTAACACTGTGAGTGCAAACATGTGCCTTTCTTGTTTCAAAATGCCAAAATGTTTAGCAGCAACTCTGAGTGCATGAGCCACTTGGCCAGCTGGAAGCTAGGTCTTGCCTTTCATTTGAGGGCTCTAGTTTGCAGCAAGAGCATGACAAAATTTGGTGGTACATAAGGACCTCCAAATTTTTTCATCATTGCTCTGTTACCCTGCTTGAACTTCAAATACAGCAAAAGTTAAGTTAATGTTTGTTCATATGCATTTGCTCTACCTCTACTATCTTCCCAATAATCTACCATTGTCCTTATCTGTCTTAAATACTTTTTTTTTAGTACATTAAATGCCATTTCAAGTACTGATGTAATGCCTGTCCTCTATTAACACAGCCATTGCTCTTCTTCAGGTCAGATTGGGAAATTTTGAACATGAAGTCAAACCAACATCATCACACATATATTTGTATGTTCTTATTTTGCTACCCATTGTGGTGGGTGTCGTTATAGGTAAGTACAATAATGTATTATCAGCTTTTGATTTGCTGAAAGGTATGATGATGACACAAACACTATACATACTCACATGTCTGGAACTGTCACAAACAGTCTGGTGATTTTACCCTGTTCCCAATAAGAGTGGACAAAGTTAACTCTGTTCTGGTGGTGAAGTCTGAACTGTCAGACTGCAGCACGTCACAAGCACGTTACAAGACAGTATTTCTGTCTGTTCTGCTGGCATTACTCACAAGCCACAGAACTGACATCCTTGTGTCACAGCTTCCAGCTGTCAGAGCTCAGCTACCCTCCTGTCCCTGGGGCAGATGTTCCCTAACAAACTGCTTATCCTGAGGCAGTGTTTGTGGTGTTTCTGCTCAGTCTCATTTGAATAATTCATGAATTTGTGAGTCATTACTAAAATGAAGGAGGTAAGGGGTTATCCCCATGTCTTCTTAGTGCTTCTTTTTTATCTGAGTGTTTTTACCTGGTTATATATTTGATAAATTTCTATTTATTTTAATAAATATAGGGGTTTGTTCATTTGGTTGGTTCCTCTTTTTTTAAAATTAATTTTTAAAAGGAGCCATATGTCATACTTTAATTCCCTTTAAATAAGCTTTAGAAAAGTTAACAATCTCTAAGTGGCTTTTCTATTCAAAACAACTGGTTTTAATCAGTGCTACCTTAAGTAGATTGCTTTTATTGAAGTGCTTGTTAGAGTCTTGTGTCTCTCTGTGCAGGCTGTATATAGCAGGGGGTGCTGCACTTTCAAATAAAGTTGGATTGACAATTCAAGACCTTGTTAAAAGGAATGATTTTTACTAAACATTGGGGTATGGATCCAGATAACTAGGGCTCATGGGTACTAGCACAGGGACAACAGTAAAACACTAATTGTGCAAATGGACATTAATCTTTGTTTCTTGATAATAAGGTATGTTTTGTGTAGGAGTTTTCTGTTCTGTGATTTCTATACTCAGAGTCTCTTTTTCTTCCTTTTTAGCGGCATTCATAGTTACCAGATACAAATCCAAAGAGTTAAGTCGTAAACAGAGTCAGCAACTTGAACTGCTGGAATATGAGATTCGTAGGGAAATACGCGAGGGTAGGTCTACAGCATATTTTCTGAACTCAAATTGTCAAGAAGCTGACATTATATAAACATTTTCATTTTGTAGCTCTCAGAATATTTTTGTGTTGTATCAGAGTTCCTGTTTAATATTGTATGCACTGCAGTAGCAGACAGCACTGAGCTAATAGGATTGCATGTAGTATTTCCTTCAACAAAAAAGTAGATTGCTGCTTTTCAGCTCATAAGAGCTACAGCTTACAAACAACCCCTCTTCCCTGAAAACTGTTTTTTAAGAAGTATCTACTGGGACCAAGTTATAAGCTGATTTTGTGTCAACTAAACTAACTCTCTGGGTGGGGATGGGGGGTGCTTTTTCAGGATTTGCTGAACTGCAGATGGATGAACTAGATGTGGTGGATAGTTTTGGAACGGTTCCCTTCCTTGACTACAAACACTTTGCTCTTAGAACTTTCTTTCCAGAGGTAAATATTTATGAGACTTTCATTTGTTAGCCCTGACTAATGAAAAAAAAATTGAGGAACATCAGGATCAAAGAACTAAAGAAAGTACTACACAGCAATTGCACTTTGTTCTCAAAAGAAACTTTTCTTAAATCAAGAATTACCAAAGAACACTTAAAGCTGTATATCTCTGTATTTAGCCAAGCCTTTATGCTGTAGATAAAGCAACTTTCCTGAAATTTCAAGGGTTGTGTGCGTATCCATTTCTTTTTGTTCAGCCTCACTGAGCTGCTTGCCTTTCAGGCCATCTTAACTAAGCTATAATTTATCCATTGCTTTTTTTTTTTTTTTTTTTTTTTGTTCCCATGCTTTCACTTCCAAAGCTATAGCTAATTAAAGTAACAGTCAGGCTAGCTAACATGCCAGCTAACATCATGACACTTCCTAATTAGACTTCTGGGATGAAGAAATGGCTCTAAGATGGTGCTGACTTTCTACACCAAGGTGCTGACAGAAATGGTAAGATGTTGATTCAAAGGGGTGCAGCTCAAAAGCTTAGAAATTACATAGGTACTTAAGTGTACATAGGTACTTAGGTATTCCCAGTTTAGAAGCAGAGATTTTCAGTGTTCTTTGAAGCAGTTTGTGCCACTGCATCAGATGACCAAGGAGGTGTTCTCTTGAATGTTTTACTTCTCTTACTAATTTTTTTTGCACGTGTGGCACACTATGATGCTGATAAGTGCCTTTGCCACAGCTTTCAATATAATGTCATGATGTTAACCAGTGCTCATGAGCATTTATCCAGTTGGCAGAAGCTGTGATCTCAGCTGGCCATATTTTCCTGTATGACAGACACCAGCAAGTAGAAACTTGGTTAGTTTGGGGCATAACTGGTATGGATGTGAGTTACCTACCAGGCTTCATGTATTGCTCATTACTGCTGCAGGAGAAACTTGCAGTCTTGTCTGCACACTGCTTCACTTTATCACTGTTTGTGATGCTAGTGAAAGCTCATTGTGATAAAGTTAAAGGCATGTAATAGTGCAGAACCAGGGTCTTTGGTTTTTGTACAACACCAAATACCAGACACTGAGGCAGAATAATATTTAGTAATTACATATGCAAAATCCTTGTATAATTTGTATAACACCAAAGGACAATGGGAATATCTCTGCTGGTACTACTGTTATGCCCCCAGCCTAATACTTAGAGGGTCACCAGGTGGTTTGAAGAAAGTGGAAAGGAAACTTTATTCCCTTCATCTCTTTCCTTTCTGTTTGTTTGGTTGCCAGGCATATTAGCATTAAAATTGCAGTTTTATTCTTAAAAATATACCTTTTCCTATACTTTCCCTTGTCAAAACAATAATAGTCTGTAGAAGCTGACTGAGTGGAAGTGCTGTGCTCTATGCAAATAAAAAGTTAAAATAGAAAGGCATAAAGTTTGCCACTCTGCTGCATTCTGTAAAGTAAAAATGGAAAGGGCTCCTGTTTTGCCTTAGTGAGTCTCATGCCACTGCACATCCTGGAAGTTATTTCAGTTGGATTTTGTCTCCGTTTGAAATACTTATCCCACAAAAGTACACTTGCAACTGTTAGCTCTCTACAAACATACGGTGTCAGACAAGTTACTTAACATGGTTGTATACCAATTTTTTCTGCTAAGTACTTACTGTTTACATTGCAAGAGTATCCAAACATGCCTTGTGCTGTGTGAATGTGGCAGAAAAGCAGTGCTCCACTGAACAAATATTAGAGATGAACAGAAAAACTAGTAGGGGATATATTGCAACTGAGTGTGTCAGAAGGTTGACAGAAGGGTCAAAGTGACCCAAACCACCACTTCCTTCACTAACCACAGGTGTCTGAGTGATGTCCACATTGCGCCCTTTGTGCTCTCCAGTGTGATTGATGGGCTTTGTCTCAGCTAATCTAGGCTGTTTAAGTATGGAAATTTAAGCTGTTCACTGAGCATCTTCTGTAATCAGTGCAGAGATGGACAGCTCAGGAAAGTGATTCATCCCATTTGTCTGAGGCATCTCCCTTAGGATGGGACAAGCTGCTTAAAGAGGGACTCCAATACCTAAAATTAAGAGTGATAGACCCCCTCATTGTTTTGAGAGCCTTGCTTCCCAGTGTTTCAGTTTTTTATATTTAATCTGGCATAACAGCTTTTAATGCATGTAGATGTTAAATGGATATCATGTCTCTTCTTAAAATGTTCTGATGCTAAGCCTGATTTTTGCTCTGGTTGTTAAATTTGTCCTGTTATTTCTGTTTTCCTTCAATTTCACACATTGTTCGGTTTAATGCTACAGTGCTTGTTCGCAGACATTGTAACCTTTAACACAGTTCTGGTTCTTTCACTCTGCACACGTGTGTGTGTGTGTGTGTGTATCTTTCATTGGTATCTAGTATTAGGGTTGCTGAAGAAGTTCTGGAGAAATGGGAATAGCCAGTAGAGGAAGAGGAAGAGGAGTTTGGTAGGGTAGAATACAACAGGAGGAATGAGGAAAGGGAGGGATGAACAATCAGTTCTGCAGATGAAAAATTAAATGTGAGATGCCAGTGTGTCCTCACAGCCCAAAGTCAGTTGTATCTTGGGCTGCATCAAAAAGAAGCATGGCCAGCAGGCTGAGGGGGATGATTCTTCCTCTCTGCCCCTGTGAGACTCACCTGGAGCACTGCCTCCAGCTCTGAGGTTCCCCAGCACAAAAAGGACATGGACTTGTTAGAGCAGGTCCAGAGGAGGGTGATGAAAATGCTCAGAAGGTTGGAACACCTCTTCTATGAAGAGTGTCTGAGCCAGCCGTGATTGCTCAGCCTTCAGAAAGGAAGGCAGCCTTTCAGTTAAAGTGGGGCTTATAAGAAAGATGGAGACAGACTTTTTACCAGGGCCTGTAGTGACAGGACAAGGGTTAATGGTTTTAAACTGAAAGGGATAAATTTAAATTGGACATAAGGAGGAAATTTCCTCTAATGAGGGTGACAAGACCCCGAAACAGGTTGTCCAGAGTAGTTGTAGGTGCCCTGTCCCTGGAAATGTTCAGTGCTAGATTGGTTGGGGATTTAAGCAGCCTGGTCCAGTACAAGATAACCCTACCCATGGGTTTGGAACTAGATGATCGTTAAGGTCCCTTATAACCCAAACCATTCTGTGATTGTGTAAGGAAACTAGGAGCTGCCAGCATGACAGATAAAGCAGATGGCAGTAAATAGTGTAGATCTGTTGCTCAAGGGGCATTGACAAGGTGTTTGAGAACTGGGGGCTTCCTTTGTGTGAGAGCTTTTGCTAGGACTGGCTGTGTGGTGGCACGTGTGCCTCAGTGGAGACTGCCATCACGGACCTCCTGGAGAGTTCATCAGTGAATATTCACAGAATGCCTCGAGATGAATCAAGGCAGATGAGCTCAAGTGTCACTTGGTTAACAGCAGCCCTGCATACCAAAGGCTGTGGCTGCCGCCCAGGAAGGATGAGCCTGCAGCACCCCTTGCACAGCAGCACATTTGCAGATGGCAGTGACACACAGCTCTTCCTGGAGAGCATTGGTTAACAGCCATGCTAGTGCAGCTCAGCAGCATCGAGTAACACAGCACATTGGAGATGATACCAGGTCATTTTTTGAGAGTTCACTTTCCAGAGAGCTTTGGTAGCACGTTTGCAGAAGTTACTGTGTAGAGATTTTATTTGGTATCTGCTCTAGAAGTCGGCATTTCCATTGTCTTATTTCAAGTAGTATCAGGAACATGCTTGGCACGTTAAACGTACATGTGTTAGAAACTTTTGGCATACTTATGAATGATAAATATCCCCTTATATTTTAGTCAGGAGGCTTTGCGTCCATCTTCAGTGAAGAAATGCCACAGGTAAGCTGATGTAGTGTGATATGCCTTAATTCATTTTTCTTTTCAAGAGTGATTGTATCCCTTCTCTCAGTGTTGTCCTAGAACAAATCAGCTTGCATTTTCAGTATGTTCTCCTTTCTCCATGAGGAAGGTTATGTGGATTTATGTGTAAAAGGAATTTGAAGTGTAAGATGCTGTTATCCAATGTGTATTTGACTTATTTACATAAAACAGAATCTCATCATGGGAAATAATGGGCAAATTTAACTATTGGCATTGCTTTGTATATAGGACAGAAAATGTATGCTCTGCTTGTGTATATTCTGTGTTGTACACAAACACAAATGCATTTTTTGTATAAATAAAAAAATGCCCTTAAATGCAGAATTCCCCCTGATTTGAATGAGGCCAGGATCTTATCCCATATGTTTCTTTCCATTTTTTCTGAGCATTAAGAATCCATCATACCCAAACTACAGTTTGCTGATTCTTGTTTAACTATTCCAGAGCAGAGACCAAACGAGCAAGGATGAAAGCTTCAACATGTTGCATGCTTTAATTTGTAACAAGAACTTTCTTGTTACTCTCATTCACACCCTTGAAAAGCAGAAAAATTTCTCTGTGAAAGACAGGTATAGTATGATTACGCTTATCATCTTCAAGAAAAAGAATTAGCAGGAAAAAACGTGGGTTGTAGCACACAAATGTATTCTCTACTTTTTGCAAAACAAGCTTGCAGTACTCTGGAGCGTTTTTCCTTCTCCATCTGTACACACTGAGGAAGAAAAACATTGCCATTAAAACAAGTAATTAAAGAGAAATTGGAATGTTTGTACATATAAACAAAGAGACAAAGGAGCAGAAAAGCTCAGTTCAAAACTGTAAACACTTCCTGCAGTTAGATCAACAGTTCTGCAGTTTAGAAAAGTTCTGTCACTGAAGCAGGTGTTGTTCTGCAAAATTAAATTTAGAGACACGCGTTCTGTGTTTAAAATATAATCACAAGAGCAGATGGACTTGCATTTTTTATATTTTTGTGGAGAACAGTGGACAGTTTATGTGCCAGAGGAGGGAGAACTTAGGCTATGAACTGCACTAAAGTGTGTTTCATTTATTAAAGATGACTGGGAAGAGAAATTCCAGAATTGTAGTATTCTTTTTTTCCCCCCCACAGGTGCTTGTTTGCATCCTTCTTGACTATTGCATTACAAACTAAGCTAGTTTATCTCACCCATATTTTGGAAGTATTGACAAGGGACTTGATGGAGCAATCGAGCAATGTACAGCCTAAGCTTCTGCTCAGACGAACTGAATCTGTGGTAGAAAAATTGCTAACAAACTGGATGTCTGTCTGCCTGTCTGGATTTCTCCGGGTACGTGTACACCTTTTCACTACATAAGATATGCAGAGAATTTCTTTAATTGATTTTTTCCATAGGACCTGTTAGAGGGATCAGTTTAAAGCATTCAATTTAACATTATGAGTGTGTGCTCTTTTAGTTTAGGTGACTTAGATGGCTATCATGAGGGGAATGCAGGAAAAGAGCACATCTCCAAGCAATGATCGTGTCATGTATTTGGCCAAGGTTTGGGTAATTTTATAATTCCAGTATGTCCTTTTCTTATAGCAGACGTTTCAGCCTATGAGATGTGTTGTGATCATATTAAAAGACTGACACGCTTGTTAAAATGCAGCTGTACCCATCTATGCAAGCTGTTGGAAAGCTACCAAGAAATGGAGATTTAAGGAATACCCTCCTTTGGAAAACTTAACTTCTTTCCAAACTTTTCAACCTCCAAGCAGTATTGCAGATTTCAAGACATAAATTACTTCAAATGAAAACAAAATAAGCATTTAGTTTCATTTTTTTGTTTGTTTATTTTAGTACCTTTATAGCACTTTGTTCTTGGTTTCAGTGCTTGGTTACTCTTCCTGTCCCTCTTATCAATGTGATGTTATCACACTGCTGCTATCACTCTCATCAGTGCTTGCATTAATTCAAGAGCAGAATTGTTTGAGGCTCAGCAGCTCATAGCGGTTTCCTGGAACCGAGGAGAGCCCCAAGGAGCTGTCAGAGATATTTTCTCAATACACCAGACATTTTTACAGAGCTGTGCTAGTAAGATAGCTGGGCTGCAGGAAAGGTGTCATGTGGAAATAGAGATACATCCTTCCTTTCTCAGGTGCTTTCCTGAGCACTGGGGTTTAGGCAGGAGAGCAAAGCCCCCATTTCATTTCTTCTTTTGCTGATACACCAGGGTAAGTCCCACCAGCTTGCTCCCAAGACATTTTTCAGAGACAAAAGGGGGAGACACAATTCAAAAGGAAACTAATTCTTAGCTTGTTTTCTCACAAGACTGAAAATGGAAGAAGTAGCTGAAGCATGCATGTGAACATGTGCATGTCTCACCCCTCACCCACTCTTTGGTGGAGCTAGGAAGTGTCTGCCAGGTGGAGTAGGAGCAGCTTGTCTGTAGTGTGCTTGTGCACAGCAAGGGGCTGTGAGCTATCTTGCCACCCCCTCCAGATGTCCCTTGCTATTTGCATGAGACTTTCACACTGAAAAGAAAAAGATGGAGGTTAAACAAATAGCTAGATAAATCTGCTTGGAGGGATTTTCTTTTCTAATTGTAAGGTAATGAGTTACTTAAAAGGAAATAACACCATTTGTTACACTTGTTGGGGTTTTTTTTCTACTTATTCATGCTCATTTAATGATTACAAATATAAATGTTTCTTGCTTTTTTTCCCTGTCCTAGGAGACAATTGGTGAACCTTTCTATTTGCTGGTGACAACCCTCAATCAGAGGATAAACAAGGGGCCTGTTGACGCAATAACTTGCAAAGCCCTGTACACTCTTAACGAAGACTGGCTGCTGTGGCAAGTGTCTGAATTCAAAACAGTGGTATGTTTGTCAGCTTGTCTTCCCTCCAGGCACGGACAGCTGTAATGTTTTCTCTGTTTCTAAGAAGCCAAAATAAAGCTCTTAAGACAGTAAGAGGTAGTGGTTAAGTATCCAGATAGTAAAATTGTTATTGCTAACAAAGTTTCCAAACATGCTAAGAGTTTAACTAGCTGGTGTTTCACTGATATGCATTTCACAAATAGCACTTACTCCTCACTTCACAGCATGCACTAATCACCAGAGAGTACGTTTAATGAAGTCTCAGGGTATTAAAAAATCCTTCTTATTTTAAAGTATACTACAAAAATATAAACATGCTTAGAATTTAAACTAAACCACACTTTACGGATGAATGAAAGAATGGAATGCAGAGGTTTTATTTTTCTATTGTGTTTACTTGTGGCTGATCATCAGGCAATGATTTGCTGTGGGTTTCCATATTACTAGCACCAAATCAGCTTCAAATTAGCAAGGTTACAGCATGGTGGATTTTACTTAGTTGTTTGGCTAAAAACAAGATATCTGGCAAGTCTAGCTAAGCTTCTGAACTTTACCATAGATTTTTTGCCTTTCTCAAAGCACCTACTTCCTGTTTTCCAGTTGCACCCAAATATTTTTGGAAGCTGAAGTTCCCTCACTGATTGTCGCTGTGACACTGAGATGAGAGGGGATAGCAGGACTATTGCACTTTGGAGGATGTAAAAATTGTGATTTTTAGAGTAGGAGATCTGAAAAGGCTTTTCAGAATAACTGGAGCACTCTTCTGCTCCAGAATTTCCAAGTGATTTTAGGTCTGAGAATTTAAAAGTGTGTATTTCCAGTCATTTTTGTGCCTTCCTTGCTTCTTAATTCCTGGCTTCCAGTCAGAATTACCAGACATAATGAGGAGTAGGAGAAGTGCTGCTGAGTAGTGGGCTTCACACCTTGGGAGCAGAAATTGGCAGGCAGCAATGGCCGTGGCAAGGACAGTTCAAGTGCTGGTGGCTTTGGATGAGGATTCACTCCTTTTCAGAGCCTATGTGCTAAGTTTCTGGTAGGGCTGAAGTTTCCAAGTCTGCCTGTCTTCTGCTTTGAAGCAAGAACTTGGAAGTGCTAAGATGCCATATACTGGAGTAGACTACAAGACCCTGGAAAATTTGGCTGGTCAGCAGTCCATTGGACTTATCTCACTGGGCCACATGGGAGACTCGCTGAAATGGCAACATTTCTGTGAATCATTTCTGGATTGTCATTTTTTACTGAAAGCTTCAAACTGATAAAGTCAAATCTTCTTACAAAGCTGCTGTTAGAGGCTGCATTTGAAGGTACTTCAAGCTAAGTTACCAGAGTGTGCATTTGGAAAGGAAGTTTGTGACTAAAAATCTAATACATAATCCAAGATCTTTGGTTTCCTTCTGTGCAGGCTGCATTCTGGCATGTATTTGAGAGTAAAGTTAAATATATTGCTGTATGTATCCATAGGATGCAAAATGCAGTAGTGATGCAGAGCAACAATTTTCAAGCAAGCTCAATATGCCTGTTACTGCACAGAAACATCTGGTCCTGTGAAATTAATTGACTTCTCTTATTTATAGCATACATTCAAATTGAGAGCCCCTTGGGGGGCATAGCTGACTCTGAAATTGGTGAAGAACCTTAAATACTTTTTCTAGAGCTACTTCTATGCATGCAGTCACTGATAGGGTCTTGTGGTCAGACTGCAGTGAAGAGGAGAAAAGGTAAGTGGTCTGAAGGACTTGCTATCACTGGGGAGCACTGTCTGCAGATGGATGAGGAACTGAAAGCCCACAGCCCTTCTTGAACCTAGTTTCCTGCCTTTGTACTTTGTATTCCTGCTTTTCAGTAGGAGATAATGGTACAGCCACAGGGTTAATATAGATCAGTTTTCCCCGTTTAGGTGAAGCATTCCTTGGGCTTAGCTGAGAAATGCTGAATGTTCCCTTTAAAACCATCACAAACACAGAGATGAATCCTGCAATAAAATTGCAGAGATGAAATTCAAGGACTGTAGTTCTGGCTGGACTGGGAAACAGTTTTGTTTCGTGGTTTATCTGAGATTTACGCTGGAAGCTAAAACTGTGCTGTGAAAGAGACTTAGGTGGAGTGGTGAGGCTTTCTGGGCTGGGAAAGCAAGCCAGCTGTGCACATTTTCCCTTCAAAAATTGCATTTAACAGCAGGCTAAAGAGAAAGTAGTCAGTTTTCTTCTCTCACTACCACTTCAGATGCACTGCATTGACATGCAGGACCTGTGAGCTTACAGACTGGGAACCAAGTGTTTCCTCCTTACTGTGGAACAACATTTCTGCCTAAAGGATTTCAGGTTTTGTTTTCTGAATGGAGTAAATTCTGATCTGAGTTTTCGAGTGCATTTGCACAGTTGCTCGCTGCAGTTACATTCTGAATCTTGCAATATTTTGTTGGTATTTTGGTTTGCCCCTTTCTCCAGCTGTAAAGTAGCAGTACATTAAAATCTACCTCTCCAGAGCAAAGCATAAAAATACAGCTAAAAAGAGGGTGATATAGAGATGGTGAAGCAAATCTGCAGATATTTGGTGTCCAGATTTTTTTAAGCTGTGTAGGCACTTGAAGATACAGGGATACATCTGGTAGGGAGTTCAATTCTCAAATCAGTTACAGTACAAACAAGGGTGTAGGTGCTCTGCATGAGAATCTCTCCTTTCAGGATTGGGAGTTCAGCTCCAAACCAGTAAAGGCAGGATACACACAGGCTCCTAAAAATCAGGGTGAGCTCCGCAGATCAAGAGAGGTTTTTTTAAAATTCAGGCCATTTGTAACCAGGAAAAAAAGAGAACCTAGAGACATGTAGTGTTTGAATTGCATTAGAGCTGTTCCCTGGCAGGGCCCCATGCCTTTTTTTAAAAAGGCCACCGACCTTGGATCACCCAATGCCCTACTGTTAACCCTCTCTGGTAGAAAGGGTGAGGCACTGAACAGAGGCTGCTGAAGTAGTACTCAAGTGGAGGAATTAAAGGAAAGATGCTTCTAAAAGCATTGGTCAAGTATGGGCTAAGAAGCTGTGCTCTTTAATGCTGTGCTTATATTTGAGTACTGAGAAATAAAGCTGCCTTGAAAGAGACTTGGATGTGTCATGGCTCCTTTTCTCAGGCTGAGGAAGCAAGCCTGATTTCTCACAGGCAGACAAGCAGCTGCACCCCTCGGCAGATAATTTGCTCAATGACTGATGAAGAAGTGCACTCCACAGCTGAGTGTTAGCATTTCCCTGAAGAGTTTGGTTTTGAATAGAAAATGCCAGCCTGGAATGGGAGACGTTCTCAGTGGTGTATCTCCAATAGGAAACCAGGGGGGACTTCTTGTGGTAGACTTGGTGCTCCAGCATTCCTTTGAGTAGTCACTGCTTATTTTCAAAAGGCTTTTGGGCCGTTGAATGCTTTGCTGAAATGTGTTTGCATTTTTGGTTGGGAAGAAATGATCTAATTCACGTGTTCAGCCAACTGCCTTTTATTAAAAGTGAAGCAAAGCCACGTAGTGGAGAATTGTTTCAAGTGTTCAACTGCTTTATGAGTTAAAAGAAGGGTGTTAAAAAAAGGTGGGTGGACTGCAAAAGAGTAAAGCAGAGACAAGGAAATCAATTTCCTAATAAGGCATCATCATTGTGGTATTATTAGTCACACTTTATGAGGGATAAGGAAGCTATTAAAAGCATGTGACATGTGGGGATTTTTGTCAGCAGAAAAGAACACAGCAACCCTCACTACAAAGTGAGCAGTGCAGATGTTGTCTGCAGGAGAGCCCTCTGAATTAGTAACAGATTGAGTGTCATATACTGCAGCATTAGCAGCACAACCCATCCTTTGTGTAGTGCCCATCTAGCCTAAATTTAACTCCTGCACCGTTTTCTTTGCCAATTGGCTAACTCTTCTATAATTGTTCTATAACCTCCTCACAGGTGACTCTTCTGAACCCTAATGGTACATCCTGGTACTGACTCTTTACATGAATTGCCTAACTTTCGCCAGTCAAAAGCAGGGGGGAGGTTGGTTTTTTCCATCTGTCTGATAAATGAAAATATGATCTGTTCAGATGTATAGCTGATACATAGGGTAATGAATAAGAGTCCTTGAATAGCCCAGATTATTGTTCCTTATTTCTAAGAAAATATGATATTATCGCATTGCTTTGTTAAACCACATCTCATTTATTATCTGCTATGGTTATTAATAGTTCTGCTAAATAATTCATTGTGTAAAATTAATTTTCAAGGAAAGTACAAATCTGAAAAGCCATCTGCAAACACTGTTTTCAAATGTCATTATTTCTGTGACTGCATGGGTGAAAATACATTTTTTTAGGTTTGTTCCTGTCTTGTAGCTAGGTTTCAAGTTAGTTCCTATACAAGTAGTTGCAGGTGCCACCTTTCCCTTAAGTAGCCTTTAACAATTCTTGCAACCCATATTAAAGCTTTTCTGAAGAGTACTGTGACTTTGTCTTGCTGTCATAATTTCTAGTGCATGAAGTCTCATCTCTAGATATTATTAGCTTGAACTAGGTCCTATAATTTTTCTCCTAAATCTTTCCCTAAGTTTATAGTATTTTTGTTTCCTCTGCAAAGTGAGAGCTTAGAAAAAGGCTTGATGGTATTATCTTGTGATTTTCACATGTCCTCCTGTGATTTCTCGTATATTTTCTGACCTCCAGAGCCAATAATAAAAGGGCTTTCATAAGTTTACAGTAACTTCTGCTTCTTTTTCTAGTTCTACACTGTGTACCTAAATGTAGTGATTGTGACTTTCAGCTTCTCATTAATGGTTTCTGAAGCCAGGGACTGTGCTGTCAGACAGGTTGAATCTGATTTATGAAAACTTCAGCTGCAGAGGGACAACTTAATAATAATTTACCTTCCTAGCTCCCCATCAATTGCTTCATCACTTAAGATTAACTTCTGCAGGAAATCATATCAGTAAAACCACCTGGTTCTCATGGCTTAGAGACTTTTATGTGTTTAAATATTCCTTCCCATCTGACCACTTCTTTGAGTTACAAAACTTTCCTATTATTCTCACACTGTGGATGCTTTCACCTAAGGAGTTCATACATGACTTGTATTCCACCTACATGAAGGATGACTACTCTCTTTTTCCAGTCCTGTCATCCTGCAGCGAGTGGAGCAGGAATGGGAGGGTTCTCATGTGCTGAGGACTGTGTGAGAGTATGTGCTGAAAAGGAAAGGAGGAAGAGAAATAGACAGTTCCTCTTGAAGGTCTGAAAGGGGTGGAAAATGAAGCAGGAGCAGGAACATGAATATTGCAGTGTAGGAATAATGTTAGAAGGAAAAGATCACCTGAAGGAAGGAATGCTTTCTCGGGTGTAAAGCCAAATCAACATCCATTAAAGTGCAAGGAGGTACTTCAGAAAGATCAGTTCAGAGACTAGAAGGGGCAAAGATTGATTAAAATGAGTTCTCCAAGGACAAAATACAGGTAGTCCCTGTCCACATTTTAATCCTACAAGACCATGACCTCAGGGCAGTCAGAGTCAAGGACAGGACTGCTGTCTGTTCAGTTGGTCTGTGGCCTAAGCAAGCATGACTCCCTCATTGCTGTGCCAATATATTTTTTACTAATTTTCTGCATGAAATCCCAACCTGAGGCGTGGTGTCCAGTCTGCTTCTCCTTCTGCCATTCCCACATATCCTTGTCTCTCGTTCCATCTGTCCTTTCCATGGACTCATTTTCCTCACAATTAAACATCTCAGTGTCCTGATTAAGTTGCTCTTCGTTACTTCAGTTACATCCTAATCTTTCTTAAATCATGATCTTCATAGTTTTGCAACCTTGTTTTTAATACTCCCTTTGCTTCTGTAGAGAAAATAAAGTTAATTTTTGTTGCATTGGATTACTTTTTTTTACCAGCAACATGTTGTAATTTCCACTCTTGCTGGGGAATAAGCAGAAAATACTATTCTACAACTGTTAATAACTACCCATTTTTCTAAGAAGATAGAAAAGTCACCCCTGCAATGACCTGGAGAGTTGTTCTTTCCTTCACATGACAGCAGAGAAAGCAGAGAAAAAAAGTGGTTTACTTGCTTCCTGTTTTAATGCTCAGTCCTTCACAGAGTCACACCTGCAGTCCTCTCATTTCAGTCAGAAGATAAATGTTATACCAGAACTGTTCAGCAGCCAGAATGGTTTGAGTACATTTATTTTCCTGTGCCACTTGCAGTCAAGTGCTGGCACTTGAAATTGAAACACTTCTTTCAATTCTGTCCCAAGATATCTCCAGCAGAACATCTGTATCCATGTAGCTGGACAGTGCACTGCACTGAGCAGGCTGTGGCACTGGAAATCTCTGATGTTATTACTCGGCCCTAGCAATTCTGTGCTCATGCTTTCCCTGCCCTGTAGCAGTTAATCTGCCTGACCTGATCAGAAATATGACCTGACAAAAACAAACATTCCCTGGGGATGGTCGCTGAGTGTCACTGGCACCGCCCTCCAGGCCCTACTCAGCTTAGCAGAGGAGTTGTGTCCCAGCCAAGAGTAGCTGTGAGCTGAAGGGCAGGGGTGCTGTAAGCAGACATGGGTGTTTGACCTGAAATAACAACTAATAGAACACAGTGCACTGCTCTGTGCAGATCTGTACCACTTTGGATTCTATCTGCTGCAACATGCTCTCTCTTTTTTGCTTCTCTGGCAGCCGTGTCTGTGCTGCCTCCAGAGACAGGGCTGTACAGAGACAGATGCTGGCACCTCCAGGGGAGCTGTACTTTCTGTGTGATATAAGGCACTTAGCATAATCTGCTGGTGTAAATATGCATTTTAACACCGTGTTCTATCCACTCAGAATCAATCATGCTTACTGTGACTACTTACTCAGCAACCTTATCAGATCTCTTGTCTTACAGTTTTGCTGTTAAAGCATTCATTTTACATAAAAGGTCTGCTTCTTCTAGAACATGCATTGTAATTCTTCCTTGTCTCTTGTTTTTTGGTAATTCACTGAAATGAGTTTGCACAAAAGCAGAATACAAACTATACTCTTGGAAATACATAGCTATATCTGTCTATTTTTCATTTTTTGAACAGGAAGAATTCTAAATGCTTCTTTGTGTAATTCCTTCAAATAATCTTTATTTGAAACAAGTTTAATAATAAATACGTTGGAAATCTCTCGGGTGCTGAAAATCTGTCTAGGAGTTTGTAGGTTTCCTGTGCCAGGTGTTCCCTGTAAGTCAGAATGTGTTTCTTTCCCCAGACGGTGAACATTATCTTTGAAAAAATCCCAGAAAACGAGAGTGGAGATGCCTGTCAAACTATTCAAGTTAATGTTCTGGACTGCGACACCATAGGCCAAGCCAAGGAGAAGAGCCTTCAGGCTTTCTTTAATAAGAATGGCTTTCTCTATGGTCTTCAGCTGGATGAAGTTGGTCTTGGTAAGTGAATGTCACTATGTCATATTTTCATGGAGTTTACCGGTCTGTTGTGGAGTTTTCTTATTAGGAAGCCTGCCTTTGGCTTTGATTCTTTTCAGAGTTCATGCAGAACATAGCTTTTGTGAGGAATTTTGAAGCAAAAACTAGATCATTTATGTTACCAGTTAGAACTCTGGAGCTGTATGGGCTTCACTTCTGCAAGGACTTCAGCATTGCAATTAACAAACAGAGATGTTAATTCATTATGCCTATATAATTTCTCTATTCCTTTTCTGGGGTAAGTAAGGTGGCTGGCCTGTCCCCCTAAGTACAGCCAGTTGTTACATTTTGTCAGTGGATAATGTGGCATATCATGATTATCAAGTATTTTAGTCCCTATCTACTCTTCCTCCTACCTCCCTTCCTTCGTTCCTTCGTTCCTTCCTTCCTTCCTTCCTTCCTTCCTTCCTATAGACCTACATTGCCCTTGATCAGACAAGCTTTCAAATAAATCTTATTTATAGTCAGATTAGGTTTATATAATAGTTTGCCTGTGACTCAGAAAGTCACCTACAATATCTACAGATGTAAATATGGCTGTTCCAGTAGATGAGTCAAACCTTTCCTTGTTGGGTTTTCAAGAGCCCAAGGTCTGTAGCTACCACCACCATACCACTTCCCACATACCCTAGTGGGAAACCAAACAAACCCTATATTGTTGGCATTTGTCTCCTCCTGGACTTGCTCCCTAAGATGTCGATACTTCCTCACCTTCTCAGACTCTGTGTTGGCAAGTGCTCGTAATTTGCTTTCCTATTTGATGTCTTGATGTTTATATCCTTTACAAGTGCCTGAAAACCCTTCACAAGTACTATGTCAGTCTTGTACAGCTCATCTTAGTGATCTCTTAGAAGTGGTTTGTGGAACCTTTCTTCTAGTCCCAATGTAACCTTAACAGCTGGGCACACTTGTGCAGCAGAACAGTGATAGGTGAAAGCACTTCCAAAAGCTCTGCCTTGACCAATACAGAGAAGTACCAAAACCTGCTGAAAGGGAAACCACCCAGCCTGTCACCCCAGAAAAGGAATCAGAAGTGTGGGAGTGCAAAACCACTTTCATGTGACTTAGCACAAGGATAGAGAGAAACAGCTCAGTGGGGAGTCACTGGTCCAAAACCAGTTAAGTGTTGTTTTTCTTTACAAATACCCGTGCAGTGAGAATGCCATTGGGGTCTAATTCTTTTCTGTTGCTGTCATACTGTAGAACTTGTGTCTGAGGATCTGCAAAGAGAATTGTTAGATATTGATGGTTCCTCAGAGGTGATGGAGGATGGGATAAGGAAGCTGAACACCATCGGTCATTATGAGGTAAGCACACAAGCCAGACCAATGAGTTGAGAAGATGATTCTCCACAGTTCTCAACTGTGATCTGTACAGCTTGAGCATCATCAGCAGAAGGAAAGAATTGTGTGGCAGACAATGTTCTTGCCAATAGTCATGTTTTCTGTTACTTTTGAGAGGTTTCCTTGTTGCAGGGTTGCTTGGTTCAAACATACCATGTAAACTGTTACTTCTGTCAAGCATCTCATTTACAACAGAATCTGATTTCCAGCTGTAAACATTGACTTGGGTCTTTTTGAGTCTCTGCTGTTGAGTTTTTGTTGCACCATGAGCAACTGCATCCCACCTCATATTTTGATTATCTGAACAGGCAATACTGATACTTCTAAAATCTCATTGCATGTCAGAACAAAAAGGATTGATGACTTTTCTCCCTCTTTTCTTCATATCTCCTGCGTCAGTCTCCTTGCCGTTTTCTCTCTCTGTTTCTGCTTCCATCTGCTGTTGGCACTTGAACCATAAGTCTTCCCCTCTGCTTCCAGTTGCACCTGTAAAGCAGTTGTTTGCAATGCTGTGATAATCTGTCCATCATTGCAACAACATACAAACTGCAACTGGTGGCAGAGCCCTCCTGGATGCACACTGAAAGCACAGCAAGCAGCATTACTTCTCTAAGGAGTTTTCAGTGCCACCAGTCAAAATAGAGAGTGAGTTGTTGGATTAAAATATGCAGCAGGTGACTGGCCTCAGGTGATCTGGAAGTTCACATGTGATGCTTACAGATAGGTTTTGGAAATGGATGTTCTCATGCTGAGTGCTTTTACAGATCTTTCCTCGTGCCTCATTGAATTTGAAAGTCTGGCTCTTAACATATTTGTAAATTTTTATTTATTTGGAAGATTTGCTGCCATAGGTCTGTGCTATGCAGTGCAGTATGGTGCTGAGGAACCTGAGCCAACACGGAACATGTTGCTGTCTGCATGAGCAAATACTGTGCCATCCATAGAGAAACCAGGATTCCTAGCAGGACTTTGTATCCTGAGCAGAGGACAAGGCTGCTTAGATGTGAAGCAAGCTCATTTGGAGTCACTTGACAGACTTCTGTAGGCATTTGTTGCTCTCCTTAGCTCACAGGGGTCAGCAGTGAACCTAGATGTCCTGAGTCTCCATACAGAGGCCTTTGCAGTGCCTGTCTTTAACCTTGTCTATAGATGAATGTGTGACCTCCTCCACTCCATTTGTAGAGGTTTTGTACAGATTAGGACATTGTAGTGTTGCACTTTGAGCCTGTGCAGCAAAGGTCAGTGTAGATTGGACGTAGATTAGGTGTTTGAACTTCTGCCTAATGTGGCAGTACCGGCCCTTTTTATCACAGGCAGCTATTGCTCCCTGCTTTTCCCAGACACCTTTTGCACCTCTGGAGCTCATGCCATGCTGTGGCTCATGGGGGTCAGACCTCATGGTAGGTAAGTCTGCTCCATTGGTCTCTGTCATCCCTGAGTATCTTTGTCACAGCCCTTGCTCTGTCTGAGGTTTCTGCAGGCAGAGTTTCTTGCAGATGCAAGTTAGGTAGGAGGCTCAGTTGCTTTTGCAAAGCTGTAACTACACTAACTATAGCCTAGCAGCTGCCTTATGGAAATTGTACTGCATGTCTCTTTGGTATTTTAGTTCACATTTTCTGGTACTGACAAAATAATGTACATTTTAGGCAAAAGCTCAGTGGCATTTCAGGCAGTGGCTTAGTGGCAAGTATTAGCCATTAGCATATCTAGTTTATTTTCTTGTATGCATGTTGATGCAAAAAAGAATGTAAAAGTGTCTAGATAGCAAGAAAAAGGAACATTACATACACTCTATGAGGGTAGCAACACTGCTGAGAAATTCCAGCTTACATTTCAACAATGCTTTAAGTTTTGTGGGAAGCTTGAATTTTTTTTTTTGTTTGCTAGCTTTAAATGCTAGAAAGTAACCAGATGTTTGAAATTGGGAAATACCATCAAATCTTTTGAAGACACTGGAGCATGAGGGTTGTGCCGTGAAGGTTCCAGAGTCACCAGTAGATCTTGAAAAAGTAGACTTAGTTTCTACACTGATTTTTAAAATATGCAAGAACGGTGCTTTTGCATTTCTTGTAGTGTTTGTGAAGAGAAAAAAAAACACTGTACTGTTAGACTCTGTCATGCCTCTGGCCTGTGTGCTAATTTTGCTACAATATTTTGTCTCCTAGGAGGTTTATCGGTATGTTTATTTATGAGGTCTGTACTATCACTTCCATGAGAATAACCACAAGCCATCACAAGAAAGTTGCTAATTATCTTAACATCCTATTCCCCACACAAGAAGAGAGCTAGCCAGTCACTTTCAGATCTGCTATCCAGTCACAGATCTCCAGTTTCTCAACTGATATGAGTATCACACGTTCCAGGAGCAGGCAGAGCTCCATTGAGCAGAACTAAATGTGATCCTGGGAGCTCACGGGCAAGGACTGGATTACAGTGAGGACAGGAGGCCTGGGGAACAAGAGGCATAGAGCGACACTACCATGCCTTCTGTTTTGCAAAGTAGCTGTATTCCATGTTGTCTGGATTGGAGGCGATCTCTCTTCTCCCTGTTTGTCCCCCTCAGTAATGCACCTGATAAAGCAAAGATATTTTGAGGTGTCCACGGGAGCAGCCAACACAAAAAGTGATTTAGACAGCAAGATGCAAAAAGAAGGGAGTTTTAATTTTTAATTGGATCACACTGAAAGTAACAGCAAGTATGGCTGCTGCAGTAATGATAAAGAAGAGAAAGCATGATCTACTCACTGCTAAAAGCATAATTTGTCCCAGAAATAAAACCTAGAGTGCAGGCTTTGATCATGGCTGCTCTGCAGCATTGCCTCTGATTCTGGAGGGAAGCATGATTCTCCCTCTGAGCTCTGCCCATCTCCCTCGGGACAGAAGTCAGCACTGAGCTGTCCTCCTACTTGTTGGGGGGGGGGGAATGGAGGCAGCATGTTACCCACATTGCTCCAGGAGGGGCTAAGCTGCTGGGTAGCACTGTTCCTGTTTATCTGTCTTCAGGGCCAAGTAGGAGGACTGTCTGGGTGTTTGTATCCCCTCACAAGCTACCCTTAGCGAATATTCCTGTTTGTAGTGTGGTTTTCAAGTGTTCCGTGCTGTCTTAAATAGCTCTGAAAGTCTGTATGATAGATGGAATCTCTGTAAAAAAATCATGAAATAGATTGCATTTACTTTCCAGGCGCAAATGTAAGTGCAGATTTTTTTGGCACAAGACACAGCTTTTGATAGAGTATCTTAATGTTTAAACTGGTTTCTCACACCAGGCTGGCTGCCAAGGTTTAAAAATCACTTAAATTATTTTGGCAGAGATCCCTTCCTAGAACTGGCCGGTTGTTTTTGTAATTATAGAGGCAAGTACACTAGCACTTGGCAAGACTCAACATTTGATAGCAGAACAGTGGTGTAGCTCTCAGTGGGAGCCATTTTTTAGTTACTCTTTGACAATAAAAGCATGGCTTGCCAGTTTGTTTTAAAGATAATGTGTAACATCCTGGCAACACTATAAATTCAGGGAAGGAGGAGGTAGACTTTTTTCCTAGAAATCCTAAGATAGTAAGATACAGATCTTGATCTTATGGTGTATAAATATTTTGCTCAGATTGAAAACAGTTCTTGGGAGCACCAGGCTAAACCCTCCAAATGGCCCCTCCACAGGACATGGGTAGAACAGACTAGGGGACCAGAAGAGAATTCACCTTTGTGTGCACCTCTCTGCCTCACCTTCCCGTAAGATCCTATTGCACTGGACACAGAGAGTTTAACCTGAGCAATCTGTAGAAAAATGGATGCAAGAAACAACACAGAGCAGTACACGGAAATGAAAATGTCCGTCTATAGGCTGAACCGGAAAAAACAAAGGAAGGGAAAGGTCTTCAAGGCTGGTGCATTGGAAGAGAAGCCTTCCCACCTGGCTGGGTAATGCTGACAAAGTTCAGCTATTGCCTGTGCCTGAAAGCCCAGCCCTGGCTGCTTGCTGAAGGCCGTGCACACCGTGGTGAGAGCAAAGTGGCTGGGCTGTCCTGCACTGCCACGGGCTGAGGGACAGAGGAAATGAGACTGAGGCTTGTGTGAATTTTGTTTCAGGATGATATGTTTGTTTTTTCTTTCAGATTTCAAATGGAGCAACCATAAAAGTCTTCAAAAAGAAGGCAAATACCCGATCAGGTAACAAAGGGACTGCGGCCTATTTAACCTTCTGTGCAGAGTGGTTGGGAATGCAGAGAGCTGAGCTGTGACAGATTGTATCTTGGTCAATAGGAGGTTAGAGAAATTGGTGCTTTGATATAGTTGAGCCAAATGAAGAGCCCTAGCTCTGCATCTCTGGCAGGCACAGTGGGCCTAAAAGGAGGAAAGAAGGCAAAGGAAAGAAGGACAGAAGGGCTTACAGTCCTCAGCAAATGATTGCTTAGAGATACAGGCTTACAGGCAGGGAAACCCAGGTGACACAAAGAGAGGGAACATGCTCTCTCTCCCTGTTGCCCAGAACTGTGCATCACAGACATAGTGCTGCACTGTCCAGAGACGTGAATGATAAAAGCCCACTGTTTGGTAATTTTCCATAATCTCTTGACTGTGTTTCTGAAAGCTTTGACTTGGCTGTCTCAACAGCATGTCAGGACATAAAGGATGCTTACAGGGGGCCAGTTCATTTCACCTAGCCCTGTGATGCAGGTTGCTCCCACCCTGCTGGTTGATGAGGGGAGACCTTTCTGTAGCCCCTGTGAAGAAACACACTCCTAACATGTGTTTCCTTATCATCAAAGTTAGGAGAGACATGTGCATCTCACTGGGGTGGCCTCTCCTCAGCAAAACTGAGGTTGTCTGTTCCCAGCCACTGTGTTCAAGCCTGACCTCAGCCCACCTGCACTCAGCACTCTTAGAGACTTACACCACTGCAGTCATCTCATCTTGTCCTCCTTTCAGAGGAGCAGTGATGGCTGCCAGCTTACCCCAGCAGCAGAGAGGATCCCTGTAGATAAGACAGTAGCTTAGTGGTCCGAGCTACAGGTCAGCACTGGGGAGGTGCACAGGGTGTGTGCATTTCTTAGAGGCTTCCCCCACACAGCAGGCAGGAAAGGATGACACTGACTCTGCTTGCTTGGCATTCTGGATGCACCCTGCTGCAGGGCCCAGAGCCCAGCAGAACTCACAGGCTTGCTGCTTGTGTTTCATTAATGGCTCTTTGCTCTCTGCTTTTGTTGTTTAGATGTGGACTACTCAGATGAGCACTGTCATTTGGTGAGTTGAATCATTACACTGCTAAGTGGGAGATTTAATATTGAGCTGTATTTGGATCTGTGTAATCTCTCTAATCTCTTCATGACAGATTTTACCAGACTCAGAAGCAAACAAAGATGTGAAGGGAGCAGGTCACAAAGGAAAGCAAAAATTCAAAGTGAAAGAAATGTATCTCACAAAACTTCTGTCAACCAAGGTAAACTGTAAAGGCTTTATTTTGGGGGAGGGCTGATGTTGGCTTGGCTAGTTTGGCATAACAGAAACACAAACCATAAATTGTGCAGACTTCCTGTACGTAAATCAAACATTGAATTAAAAGGTAGCATATAAAAATCACTGTGCTAACTATGGGGTGTGACCACTGGCAAAGACAGACACATTTCAGGTTTTCTAATACTAGAGTTCTAAAATTGTCTGATTACACATAGTATCTCCTCAGTAAGGACAACCTTTTTCTCAGATTGAAGAAAAAGTGTTGTTATTTAGCTTATGGAAAGTGAATTTTACACAGAGTTCTATAGAGTGAGAATGAACCCCTCTGGAATGACAGCTTTCAGACAACAATCTCCTCACTCTGCTCTAGAGTTAGCCCAGCTTAGAGACAACTTCTGAAGCCTGAGTTTCACAAGATACTGCCCACAAAATTAAATAATCTGATAGGGTTTCAGATTAGGCATTCTAAATAACTAGATCAATTTTAAAAGCAAAGTCCTTAGGATTTCTAATACAACTACCTAATTTATACAATGTACATTGCTTAGGAACAAGCCCTGCTCACTCCCTCTGGTAACGTCATCTTGTTTCTGACTTACTCAAAATGGTTGGAAAACTCTTTGCAACAGCATATTGCATGAAATATTAATGGGTGCACAGCACTGAGAGCTGTGCAAGCGGCCTGAAGGGATGATGATTATAGCCTTCTTGCATTTAAAAATCTATCAATCATTATTGAATTAGGTTGTTGATAGCATCTGAAGTAATCTGGGACAATCCCCAAAGTGAGAGTGAAGACTGGTCATTTCTCGTTACCTGTGAAAACTAACATGAGCCCTCAGGAAATGCTGAAGTAAACCAGTAATGTCTTATGGTGGAAGACTGAGGTACAAAAGAAAAGATCAGGCTTTCTAGAAACAGTCCTTTTAAAAGGCTTTAAATTAATCACGTCCTTCTCCAAAGTAGGACACTGCCCTGAACAACAGAGCTGTGATACCTTTGCTGTGAAATTCCTCTCATGATAGGCTGTGCACTAAAGGAAATTTGATCTCATCATCTTTCTCTCTCTGCTCCCCTCTCTCCCATACATGCACACAGACACAATTGCAGTTTACCACATGAAATGAACTGGCCAGTATTCATCAAGGCTCTGGGACAGGCTTAAATCCTTCTTGTTGAGAGAAGATTGCACTGAACTGATCTTCAGAACAGATGTGAAGAAGAAAAGCACAAAACAGTGTTTTGCTTTGTTTGCCTCTACTTATGAATACTCTTTGATTATGTCAATGAGTCCAGCAGCAACCAAACCCTTCCTTTAGTGAGCCAAATGTCTTCACTTTTGTATCAGAAATACCCAGTTTTCTGTTCTTCTCTCTAATATTAGTGTCTTATAGCACCCAAAGCTGTTATCCTAGAATTAGATCAAGTGCCAGAGCCACTTGACTGTGAAGTGTTGAGCATGTGTCACAGATGGCATCTGAAGACCAATGCCCTAGGAAACTGGCTAAACTGCTTTTTCTCACCTCCCTCTTAATTCCAGTCACAAATTCAAGATGCTTTTAGCAACAGTGGCAACAGTATCTCGAGAGTTGGTGTTGTCTTTATTAGCCAAGTGGTTCTTCCCACCTGTGATTTATCACAGAGTTCAGCATGATTCTCCTGTAAGCAGAGCAACAGGACATGTGACATATGGAAGGATCGTGTTGTGGTGTATTGTAGTTTCATTTTTGTTACTGTCTTGTTTGCCAATAACCTATGGCCTTGATGTTTGCCACAGGCATATTGTAATTTCTGTGTGTGGTTGTCTTGGGGCACACACAGCTCTCTGAGGTAAAATATCCTATTCTTCTGTAATAATAACAAAATGTTAACTTTGTTACTTTTCAGGTGGCAATTCATTCAGTTGTTGAAAAGCTCTTCAGGAGCATTTGGAGTTTACCCAACAATAAAGCACCTGTTGCCATCAAGTACTTTTTTGACTTTTTGGATGCCCAGGCTGAGAGCAAAAAAATTACTGATCCTGATGTGGTCCACATATGGAAAACCAACAGGTATGGGATATATGCAGGGGGTGTGTGCTCTCTGAAAACGTAGTTGCAAAAATGGAATGTGTCACGTGTGATCAGAAGAATAAGATTTTGGCATGTCTGGAAATAAGATGTAGTTTGGCTTTGTGGATAACAGTAACTTTAGTGTATTGACTTAATACAACACAAAGCACCAGAGCTTCCAGGTCCGTGCAGTCTGCACGCCGACTTCACACTCTGAAAGGAGTAGCTGCAGATAGACTGAGAGCATTATTTGAAGCTGGGTGCCTGACAGATGTGTTTGCTCCATAGCTTTTGTTCCCTGACCCCTTTTTTAGTGCGAAGAAGCAGCCAGGAATGTGCTTTGTTCCATGAGTGCAGTTGCTATTAAGGACCATTTCAAAGCAGTTGTGCTACTTAAGTGGATGATTTTAAAGATGTTTCTTCTTTCTCCTGACTAGTCTTCCTCTTCGCTTCTGGGTGAACATACTGAAGAATCCCCAGTTTGTCTTTGATATCAAGAAGACTTCACACATAGATGGCTGTTTGTCTGTAATCGCACAAGCTTTCATGGATGCCTTTTCTCTTGCAGAACAGACACTGGGGAAGGTAATGCTGCCCCTCCAGTCTTCTACTGCTTTCTCAATCTATGTCTTTTTCAAGTGTATAATGATTAAGATGATGAAATCCTGGATCTGCGGATACTGGGGACAGAACTGTCAGGGGTCTAATTAAGCTAGGCTTCCATTCCTTGTTGCTCTGTCTCCTGAGACTGAAGAATTCACCAGTAGACAGATAAAGCTATGAGAGTGCCTTATTTATAGCTAGCTGCTGCTTGTTTTCTCTGCAGTTCAGTTCTGCACTGTGTGTATACACAATACATGGCAGAAAGTAGATGTTTTAAGGGCTTAATGAAGTTTTAATGTAGTTTTAAACAAAGGTCTTAAAAGTACTAACATTATTTTTATTTGATAAGTAGTCCAAATTTTGTCTGCCACACACCAGTGTGCAGAAAACTCACACAATAAGCTAGTGGAAGCTGTAAGAATACCAAAAGTTTGAAACAGTTTCTTTCACATATATTAGCTGCTCCCTTTTCATATGCAAAATTATTTGCTGGAGCAACAAGTTCAGGAATCTTACATTCAAAAACTCTTTAGTATAGTGTCCAGAGCTCTGGGGATCAGAAATACTTGATTTTTTCCTCAGGGCATTTTCTTTTTGTTTGGACCAGAGCAGAAAGCTTTTGTTCAGGCACATACTACCAAGAAAAACAAAAAGCTAGAGACTTTTTAGCCTAAAAGAATTTATATAAAAAGGGACTAATATCCTATGTGATATAATCCAACTGCTCATCTGTTAAAGATAAATAGCAAATAATACACTTATTTATCTTACTTTAGAAGTGAAGTATCACAAATTAAAGCTAATCACATCACTTCCTGGAAAAACTGCAAATGAGCAGTTGTTAGGTTGTTGGGTTTCTGTGCTTAAAATCCACTGTGCAGTATTGTTGAAACAAGAAGCTTGTTAGCTATTTGAAAAGGGGTGCTGAAACCTGATAAAGGTTTGCATTGCGGTAAACATCTTGTGACCTTTTAGTATTAAAACATATTTACTTTCATGATTTTTATGCTTTTATCTTGAAACATCTTTTAGCCATTTAGAAAACAAACATTTAAATTACTTCATCACACATTGGAAACAGTGGTGACAAGATATCACATGGTTGTGTCATTTATTGCCCAGAGCTTAAACAGGAAACTACCAGCCCCCACTTTTACATTCTGAAAATCAATTTTCCAGGTGGGGCTGTGGCTCCTATCACAAGCATCAGCACTTATTTCCTCGAATGGGCCTAAAGCTCCCAGGTAGATCAGTGCTGACCTGGATTGTTGAAGTCCTGGGATGAAAAATATCCCTTTGGCTGTGCATGTCTGGCAGTCAGCTCTCCATGCTCTCAAACCCTTGAGGGAAAGGAGTAGAAGGGACCAAAGAGACTTAGGGGAACCTCTGCCAGGACAGCATCTAATAAGACTCTCTGGTGTGTCACTGCTGGGGAACCTCCCTTTCAGCAGTACTGCTGAATCCTGTATGTAAATAGGGTGTCAGCCTCTTTGGTTCAGCTTTCAGGTCTAGGGACCTGTAAGGAGCAAGTGAGAAAGAAAAATATGTCTGAGGGACAAAAGGTAATCACTCCTGATGTCAATAGAAATAATTACTTGGAAACTGTCATGGAACACAATACACTATTGGTGAGGTCCTGCCCCTGGTTTACATCTTTGTTTCATAACCTTGGTTCCTTGCGTATAACCACAGCAAAGAAAAATGAGTCACACAGACACAATTAGATGCAATTAACTGTGTGGAGGTGGAACCTTAGGAAATCTGTGCTGTGAAAAGTTACAAGGCTTCATTTTTTTCATTTAAGGAAGCACCAACAAATAAACTTCTCTATGCTAAGGACATTCCACTTTACAAGAAGGAGGTGAAAGCATACTACAAAGCCATCAGGGATCTGCCTCCATTGACCACTGCAGAGGTTGAGGAATTTCTAGCTCAGGAATCTAAGGTGGGGTTGAGAAGCATTAATTTCAGTTGCTTTCATGTTAAGTTTTTTGGTTTGTTTTGTTTTTTGTTTTGTTTTGTTTTTTAAGGAGAAGTATCTGACCAGAACTGTTTTCTGTTTTAGAAACATGAAAATGAATTTAATGAGAAAGTGGCCTTGTTTGAAATCTACAAATACATAGTGAAATACTACGATGAGGTAAGCACATCTGCAATTTCTTCTTAATCCTTAATGTGGGGCTTGACAAGGGCTGGGTTGCTGTGGACCTGCTGGGTGCCATTCCAGAGGCAGCTCCTCCTTAAGGCAGCCCAGGCTGCTCCTTCTGCTGATCTGTGAGGGGCCGGAGCAGCACAGCCCCCAGGGCAGCTGGAGCCCGACCCCCGAGGGGAACAGCCCGAAGGTTTGTCAGTGCACCTTTACTGTCACTGCTGTGTTGCAGTGACAATAGCAATAACATTATCCCTGCAGCTTTGAGGAAGTGCCTTTATAGGCAAGGCTTCTTGTTTGACTGTGTTTGCAGAGTCTCTGCAAATGCCTGTCACAACTCATGCACGTGCTCCATTTCCCTGGAGGTTCAGAAATCAGATTCCACTGTAGCACCAGGGTTCTCTATTTCACAGTCAGTGCAAACACCTCAGTGGAGCACACAGCCTTACAGCAAGAGGTGTCTGCCCCTTTCCCATCATAGTCCTCTTAATGCTCTGCTCTAATAGTCTTTCTCTTAAAAAGAAGCAGCTATAGTTTGCAGTCCCTTCTATTACTAACAAAAGAAATCTTTTCTCAGCTGAAAGTACTTAGTCACAGACTACCTCTAAGCTGCTTTCTAAGAAAATCCCTGTCCTCCACTTTGCATGATAGGATTCTCTACTCCATTTTGCACGAATCCTTAACAGAGGCTGCCTGTGCCTGTGCAGGGACTCGGATAAGAGCCAGCTGGGGTGTGTTGCCTGAAGCCCTCCTTCTGCTTCCAGCAGGTTGTCTGGGTTTCCAAGCAACCAGGCCTTTCTCTCTTTTATCAGCAGCACAGCACCAGCACTTGCTGTAGTCATCCAGCTCTCAGTTACCTGTTAGCTGGCTTACCACTTCAGATCCCTAACATCTCAAATTATCTGGATTCAGCATCAAATGTTTGCTTTTGAAACAAGCTTGGGATGATACTCAAAAACACCTTTTATTGAGCTTTATTAAGCTCAATAAAATGATTGATACAGGAGAATTCAGTGTACTTTCTAGTCTTGGTGCCCATTTTTGCTTTTCTGAAGCTAGTACTGGTTAACTTAGCCCATCCTTAGAGGAAAATCTTCCCTCTGCTCTTCCCCATCAGGCTTTTGACTGAGAGCAGATAAACCTCTTTCATTGTTCACTGAGACCTGTCCCTGCGTAGCATTGCCAGCAGAAATTTCAGACAGCAGTAGTGCTCCATTCTATCACCTGGGCCAGAGCCAAGTGGGTGAGTTAGAGGAAAAGAGGCAGGTTATTGCCCTCAGCTTATAGGACAGAGGAAGAGAAATAAAATATCACTTGCAAATCTTCTCTAGCGTAAAAACTAGAGCACTGACCTTGCCTCACACTCTCAGAGATGAACATGTGCTGAATTTGTTTTGGGTTTTTTTGCTTGGCTCAGTCACTTTTTTGTGGAAGTGTTGCAAATCCTGTGATCAGAACGATTTGAAAGGAAAACCACCCAAATAAAGTGTTAAAGTTGGAAAAGAATGTTTACAGATAGGCAGGCACTCAATGGATTTTTCTGTCAGTAGTTGTTAGAGTGCAGAAGAGCAGGCTTTAAAAAATAGCAAGTTAAATAAGCATTAAAAATATTATTCTCTCTTTTGCTAATTGTTAACAGATTGTCACCAAACTCGAGCGAGAACGGGGGTTTGAAGAAGTCCAGAAACAGCTCCAGCAAGTAAAAGCCTTATTTGATGAAAAGAAAAAATGCAAATGGCATTGAGCAGAGCACTGACTCACAGCATCACTGTGGGGGATTTGATATTAGCGCTACTGCTCCCAAAACTGTTTTGACTGACTATGTGTACAGGGTTTGAAACATTGGACACTCTTCTCCACTCTGACCATTACAAGTAATCTACAGTTGGGAATGAAATTTGGGCAGGGTTACGTATTCACACAAGGGCATGTGAAAGTGACCTAATGTTGGCAGGGTCAGCATTTTTAGGTCCTTGAACACACATAACCCTTTGGTTCAAAAATACTGTCTAGTAAGCTTTTTGCTTACTTTAAAATAAGGTCATAGGAGATGTGCAAAATACACTGTAAGTTCAGAGTTGCCCATGTGAACTTGCAAGTTGCTTACCTCTTTTTTTAAAGAGAAAAAAGCTGATGTTTCGCCACATCCTTTCAGCAGCTTGGCAAACTGTGAGGGTGAGCTCCAGCTTCAGAATACGGGTCAGCTGCAGTTTCCTTCCTTCCAGTCAAATGTTTGCTAGTTCCTGTTCAGAAAAAAAAAAAAAGAACCCAACAAAAAAACCCCACCCTACACCCAAACACATCAAAAAACCTAACAACAACCTGGCACCAAAATGGCACTTAGGATAAGGGTGTTTAGCAGAAGCAGTGGCTCTGAGGTTGGAAGGCCAAATGCCACATGGCAGGACTCACCTTTATTAGGTTAGAAAGTCCAAAGAGAAGTGAACCACTGAGGGGAAGAGGTGAGGGGAGGCTTTTGGAGAAGGGCGTTCAGCCGCCATCAGTCTGTGTTTACATTTTTGACTTTTCCATCCTTAAATAAGCTGTGAAGCACTTGTGAGCAGCTTCACAGCTGAAACTGCACTGCATCAGGACACTGCTGTGATTTGATGAAGCAGCTGAGGATGGCTGCACTTTGGTGCACAAACCTGTACTCAGGTGCACGATCAGCCCATGCATCAACGCTGACAGTCCTGGCCAGCCTTGCCGTCTGTGTACAGGGGCCTCACAGACCTAAAGCCAGCATGTGGGGCTCAGGTCAAAAGTTGGTTTAATAATATTTAAGAACAGAAGACTGGTGTAATCTCTGACTGTGTTTGTGACACTGATAAAAACGTGCTGGGGTTGGGGTGGGGAGGGGTAACTGCCTTAGTCTGGCTGGGGCTTTGCGAAGCTTGGCCATTCAGGGAGGAAGGTGCCCATTACATTTGCATTGGTGGCTAAAGTGGGCCCAGCTAGAAAACAAGGGCATGGTTGTGCTGCTGGGATGAGGCTGGTGCAGTGGCTACTGAGCAAAGCCACAGAGGAGCAGCTGTGGCTGCGGCTCTGCTATGGCACCAGCACAACCCTGTGCTCTACTACAGAGCTGAAATGGTTTGTCACCATGGACTCTGCTTTGGTCACATTCTGCGGCTGTCACGGGCCCTTCGATTTGAGGTAAGGCGTTCATGACAAGGAGATACATTTCCATACATTTCTGGAGGGATCCACCATTGGAGGTGAGTGGTGTAGCACAGTAGCCCACAGGAGAGCTGTCACTTTCCTTGGCAGTGGGGAAAGTGCCATGGGCTGCAAATGGCACAGAGGGCCCAGGTTTGGTAGAGAAAGGCAGTGCTGGGGCTGTGAGCAGCCAGAGCAGCAGAGGGTCACACAGGGCTGCGTGTGAGGAGCCCCAGAGCTCAGGCATCGGTGCTAATGCTGCCTGCTCTGGTCACAAAGGCAGCTGGCCCCAGGCACAGTCCCATGGCCGGCCAGTGCCAGCACACACCGACCACCTGTGGCAGAAGCAAGGTGGGCTGTTAATGTGGAGGAAAGCAAACAAAACCACGTCCTGCTGCTCTGCCCCCTCCCTACCATGTGATTGCACAAGTTGCTCCTCTTGCATACCAGAGAGGGCAGCCACCAACCAACCCATACTGTGATGGCTTTGTTGGGTTTTTTAAATTCAAGTCTTACACTTGCTGTTAAGTTTACACTTTATACTTGATGGAATGTATGGCTTTGTTCAGGACACTGCACTACAGTGTTGCAGTACTTTCAGCAGTTCTCTGCCTGGCACAATGTATTTTGATAAGTTCAATTTTAATTGGAAAAAACCCCACCCACCTCTAGCCTATCTTGCCCTCTGTCCTAAATAAGTGGACCATGGTCTGACTAGCACTTAAGCTTGGAATACCTGCATGTAAGGGCTTGATTTTTATCATTCTTAATCTAAACTTTTAAAGCAGCATCAAATAAATAGAAAAAGCACAGTAACTGGTATTGAAGGAGAGGCAGGAGCGGATTACACTTTCCAGTTCTCTTCTACTTCAGATGTTTGCTGTCGGTGCATTCAAATGAACTGTGATAGTTTTGTTCAACAGTAACCTTCTGTACAGGCAGAAAAAACAACTCCAACATTTCTGCTTGAAAAGCTGTAAAATATAATCTGTTTGCGTGGGTCTGATCCTGTGAACTTCACTATATGTGTTTATATTGATGAGGAAATGAAAATCAGTCCTATTCTGTATTTGTACTACTGCTTGTTTGCTACAATAGCTTTAATGATTTCTAGAGATTAAGTATGTGTTGAAGCAGGCCCTGTAGCTTTACCTACAGCCTGGAATAGGATTATTGCCTTTTATTCAAGCCTCCTAAACAGCGTCACTCTGTTAGTAAACCATTTTTAAGTCATACTGGGACTTTGTAACCCATCAAGTGGATCTCACAAAGTGATGTGAAGTATAATTAAGTGATTGTGGCTCTTTTGGTAGGTTTGGGTCAGCACACAAACATTGGCACACCTTCCGTATCTGCAATTTGCCATTACTGTTACACAGAGAGAAAGAATCACCTCTGACTATTATGGGTATTATGGCAACACAACAGTTGTAATTGCATCCTCAGAAATTAAAAGCAAACTTCTCTTCAACTTACTTTCCCATGTTTACAGGCAAACTGCTATGGCAAACAGCGTGTTTCTAACACTAGCTTACAGAGCATTATTTTGCAGTCATCTAGTTTGAAGTCAAATCTTACTAATGTGTAAAGTAATTCCTGTTGTACAGAAGTTAATCTGTTGTTTAAAATGAATGGTTTAAAAAAGTGCAAATGACAAATACATGTTGGTGTTTGTATGGGTTTATCTAGAATAAAAACATTTGGAGGTTAGTTTGATTGTGTACTTTAAAATAGTTACAAGAACGCAAACACAGCTGGTAACAATTCAAGGTCATGCAAGGAATGGAGTATAAGACATGGAGGGGCATCAGGTGAGAAACAGTGCTGCAGCTCCAGGAGAGAGCCATGCGGGTCAGCACAGCACACTTCCAGCACACTGAAATAGAGAAGAGGAACAGGAAGGTGCAATACAACGTCCCATGGTGCTGGGGAGGAGAGGTGCTGGCCTGAACGCCAGCAGCTGCTGAGCAGTGACCTCCTGCAGAGTCTGAATGGAGGGGGATTCCCTGGGCTGGAGGATTCCCAGCTGTCTTCCCACCTGTGGGAAGCAGCAACAGGCCAAGGACAGGCTGATTGTGCAGTGCCTGCCACACCTCCACACAGCCTTCAGGGTTTGCACTTCAGCTGCACTGCTTGAAGGCTCTGAGGGTGATGATACTTATAAAAAGCTAAAAATGTTAAAAAGGATAATAATCCTTCTTTCAGGAGAAGGTGCTTAAGGGACAGGAAATAAGCTTTCACACAAAAAGCCTGAGACCAACTGGGAAAGGCAGCCGATAGACCTGGTATTGACCATCATTCATCCTCCTATTACCCTTTTTCTGCCCTCCAAGTCTTACCTGGTCTGTATAAACCTCCCCTGTCCCTTGACATCAGAGAGCACCTTGCTGACACAGCCCCAGCTGGGGACAGACCAAGCTGCTGACAGCTGCTCTTCACAGTCATGCTGTGCTGGTAGATGCTGGTGACCATCCTATTTGCCAAAGCTGGCTCAGGCACAGAGAGTTACTTTGTACAAGCTCATACTGCAGGAGGCAGCAGAAATAGCTTCTGTTACTTCTAATAGCTACACTGTTTTCCACAGAGAACTTTAACAAATTCCGCAAGAATACTCAGCCCCTGTTTAGGAATGGTATTCCCCAATTTAAGTTCTTCCACTGACACACTGGAAACCATGCTCTGCTCTCCCACTGCCTCGCCTCCCCTCCCTGGGGCAGGATGGAGAGGAGAACTGGAGGCAGAAAAAGTAAAGATCATGGGTTGAGATAAGAACAACTTACTGGAAACAGCAATGAGAGAAAAAAATGATCAGTAACAGCAACAATACTAATGACAGAGGGTAGAAGGGAAGCAGATTCACACGTGGTTGCTCACTACATGGAGCCTGGCATGCTACATGACCCAGAGGGATCCCTTTCCCCTGATCCCGGAAAATGAAGTGGTGTAGAACAACCCCAGCTCCCGGCCATGGCCTGCCCCGGCTACTGCAAAAATTAACCCTGTCCTGGCTGGAACCAAGACAAATCCTTACACTTACACACTATGGAAAATGAAAATGCAGCCTCTGGAGAGAAGAGTTGAGTCAACGGCAGTGTCATTCTTTCGCTATTCCTACTGTCTAACAGCAACACTCAATAACCTACTACAAAAGATTGCACAGTGCATTCTCACTGTCTCGTATTTCTGTTGCAGTATTTTTAAAACAACAACAGCAACAAACCAAATACAAACAAACAAAACCCAGTTAAAAATTCCTACAGTTCCAGAAAAGTCATCATTATTGGATTATCAGAGAAAAAAATTAGATAAATAATTGATCATTCACAAAATTCTTTTACTGGACTGACAACGAATTGAAAAAAATTAAATAAATATTCAACCTAGAATATTTTTATTGGAGTTGGAGTAGGAACAAATACAGACCTACATTTACATAATGTGAAGGCAATTTGTTATACCAATCTCTGCTATATTTTATATTACAAAAAACAATTATTGCCTATTCCCATCATAGAAATACAATAGACACATTGTCAATGGTAGCAAATAGAAGTTTTCAGAGCTTTTAAAATTTCATTTTAGCCTTTTTATCTGCATCAAAATACCAACCTAGATGTGGATTACAGCATTGTTAGTGATCAAAACTGCAACCCAGAGTAGCATACATTAACTTTCACATTGAACAAGGAAGAGAATATTATCAAGTAAGTGTCAAAGGATTTATAAAAATTGTTTCAATTTTTATATTAAATGTCAGTTTTATTTTAAACAACCCAAACCTCGAAAAACAATTGTCAGTTTCTTGTGCTAAGATTATTTAATGTTTTGACTTTATAGAAAAATACTGAAAAACAAACCTTATTGAGAAGGAGTCTGGGCAATGGTTCACAGAATGGTTTGTGTTGGAAGGGACCAAAGATCATCTGTTTGCAATCCCCCTGCTATGGGCAGGCACATCTTCCACTAGTACAGGTTGCTCAAAGCCCCATCCAACCTGGCCTTGAACACTTCCAGGAACGGGGCATCCTCAACTTCTCTGGGCAACCTGTTCCAGTGCCTCACCACCCCACCAGTAAAGGATTTCTTCTTAATATCTAAACCTGCCTCTTTTCTGTTTAAAACCATTGCCCTATGTCCTGACACTTTCTGGACTTAGAAAAAGTCCCTCTCCTTTTTTTAGCCTTTTTTAGGTACTGGAAGAATGTTTTCCTGAAGCCCCCCTTGCCCTGCTGGCTGTGCAGCTTTTGATGCAGCCCAGGATGTGGTTGGCCTTCAGGGCTGTGAATACACACTGCTGGCTCTGACCAGCCCTTTATCCATAACTGCCCCATCCTTCTCCACATGGCTGCTCTCAGTGGCTTCTTTTCCCAGTCTATACTCACATTTGGGATTTTCCCTACCAAATGCAGCACTTTGCCCTTGGAGTTGCTGAACTACATTATGCCTCCAGGGTCCCACTTCTAGATGACATCCCTTCCTTCTGTTGTGTCAGCTGCAGAGCTCAGCTTCCTGTCATCAAACCTGCTGAGGCTGCACTCGATCTCACTGTCATTGATGAAGGTACTGAAGAGCATCAGTCCCAGGAGAGATCCATGAGGGACCCCGCTCATCACCATTCACCACCTGCACATAGAGCCACGGGCCACAACTCTCCAGCTGCATCCACCCAGCCAAGTCCTTCTCTGCTGAATGGCTTTTCATCCATCAAGTCCATGTCTCCACTGGAGATCAGCGTGTCATGTGGGACTGTATCAAAGGCTTTACAGAAGTCTAAATGATGACATTTGTTGGTGTTCCCATCAACCGTTGCTGTCACCTCATCACAGAAGGCTCAAGCACAATTTACCCATAGTAAAGCCATGAGGGCTGCCTTGGCTGCTCTCCTTGTCTTTTACTTGCCTCAGCACATCTTCTAGAAGGATTTACTCCATGATCATCCCAGACACAGAGGTGAGGCACACCAGTCTGTAGTTTCATGGTTCATCCTTTCTCCCCTTTTTAAAAATGGGAGCAATCTTTCCCTTTTTTCCACTCACTGAGGACAGCACCTGACTGCAATGACTTCCAAACACAGCAACAAGATCAGCCAGTTCCCCAGAACCTTGAGATGCACATCATCAGGTTTCAGACTTGTGGCTATTCAGTTTCATCAAATTATCCCAAACCTGCTCTTGGCTTATAGTAGAAGGGACTTCACTTCCCCCACACACGCCCAGAGGAGCAAGCCCTTGAGAGAAGGGGGAAGTCTAGTGACCAGAAACAAACGGTCTGCAATTGAATCCCAATACTGAGCCTGTAACTACTGCTATGCTAAATATCACCAAACCGGTAACATAAATTCAGGGTGCAGCCCCCTCATGAATGGCAACCCTGCATCTGCTTTTTATGATTCCCGGGGAGAAAAGGTATTTTTGTCCTTAGACTCAGCAGTTAAACAAGTTGAGCCACAAAGGGGTAACTATGCAGAATATATTTTATGCTATTCAGGCACATACAACCATGTTTTTGACAAAATATGAAAAGCATGTACAAAGGATAAGTTATTGAAAGCTAACAGCATCGAGAGTGTGCAGATTTTATTTGGAGTCCTCGCTTTGTGCTTCATCTTCTCCAGTGATCTTGTTTCTTGCCAATTCCCTGTACCCCACCATTACCCGCTCCCTAGATGGTCCAAGATCTTCCAGCTGTTTTCTTTGTCTGGTTTCTAGTTCTTCCAACCGCTTGCCAAGCAGGGCAAGCTCTCTTTGATGCTGCTCCTCCTTGAAATTAAAAGGGAAAAAATGTGGCTCTGTTACGTTTTGTACACTTACAAGGGACCAAAATGAGCAATACATTCATTTTCTTTAAGGAAAATAAAAACTGTAAAGTCCAAAACATCCTGATTTATTAAATTTTACTCATCAGTGTTTTGTGGGTATTTTTCCAACATTCTTGATAAACAGCATCAGGAAGAAATAAATTTGCAGCTGTTCCTCCTCTCAGATGAAAGAGCACACAAGCCTGAGGTCTCAGTAACCATGAATCTGTAAAGTCAACCTGGTCAACCTCAGCCAGAGAGATTTTCACCCTCAGCAGCTCAGCCTAAGATGCTTTTAACCACACAAGAAATCAAGAGCAGCAACACTGTTTTGCAATAATGAAACCACAGTGTGAGACCAGCACTAGCATTTCTTGCTTAGAAGGAGCCATTTAAAGCCTCTGAGGGGAAGGACAAAGTATGGAGAACTGGCTTAAAACTACCCGGTTGATACATTCTGTAACATATCCTTTGTCTTTCAAGTACTCCTTCCTATTGCGAGGAAGGGAACATCTCTAGATAACTCAAAATTTCTTACTTAAGTTTAAAGATGAAATATGCCGTCCTTAAGACCAAGGTCAGTAAAAAAGAACTGTTTCAGTACCCTCTTTTGCTGTATTATTTTCACAGCTTGTAATACATCACCACCTGAAGAGAGGAGAAGGACGCTGCAGGCCCAGGAGGCAAGGCAGACGATGGCTTTATACCGACCGGATTGAGTGACGGGATGTCAGGACTCAGAATTATACTCCGGAATTCATTGTGCCGGCGTTGCAAGTCCTTTAGCCTCTTCTGGAGGCGAGCATATTCTTCAGAGGAAACATTCTGTCTACAAAACAACAGATTTTTTATTGCCTAAGGTCTTTGTTATCCCAGTACAGCAGCTCAGCTCTCCATGAGTGCTCTGTTCTTTAACATCCCCAGTTTCTACCTATCTTCTTCCAGAAGAACTGGAAGGTAGATCTGGGTATATTCTTTTGCTTACATGTCTGTATATATGTCCCTCTACATATTTAGCTATCTGCTCTATTATAGATTAGAGTTTACATAAAATAAATTAAACTTTTAATACCATTCACAATAGTGAGTCAGAGATGCCACTTTCAATTAATTATTCAAATCAAGCCCTCCATAGGGGTGTAATGAAGAGAAAAAAACAGGACTTCATCTTTCAAAGAGGATGTCCTGTCTGTTTCTCTTGCAATTCTGAAGTCTTGTTCACTTCCTTCTTTTAAAGGGATTCCTGCAACTGTGCCTATCAGGTATTTTTTCTCTTTTTCTTCTTGAAGAGTCAGCCCTGCAGTTGTCTCATAAGCTCTTAGCTGCCCATCCTAAACAGAATCTATTCCAAGAATTCTAGTGCTGTAAAGGCCATTAGACTGGACTCTGGTTACTAATCTAGTAACTAGGTAACACATCTTCAAAAATACTTCATATTTTAATGATGTTTTTATTTTCAATAAGTAATATGTAATTTTTGAAGCAAAGAAAAAGCAAAGTTTATTACCTATTTAACACTTGATTTTCTTTTTCTAGTTCTTCCATTTTGGCTTCCAAAAGTTCTATTTTCTCACGCATTCTCCTTTGTTTATTGTCATTGAGAGTCTTTCTCTGTCAAACAGATGTTTCAAACAGCTAAGTAATACCTTAATAGATTAGATCCTGTAAAAATTAAATCTAAACTGTATGCAGTTTCAAGATGTGACACTTCATAGGCTTTTCCTTCCCTAAGAAGAGATGTTGTGTTGTTTGAAGGTGCTTAGATTCTCATGCTGGGAAGCAGAAGAGATGGGAAATGATCCATAGTTGTAAATGAAAGAGGCACAGCTGCCAGTCACTCATTGGTCAGTGACCAGCTGTACTAACAAACATTACTGGTAAATGAGAATCACAATAGTCATCCTTTAAATTACCATGTATAAATAAGTATAAGCATAACCAAAACAGTATGCTTTTTTCCCCCTCATATTGATCTTAACTTTTCATGACCTTAAAAGATACTAGTAGGTTTCATAACCTATGTTCAATGTATAACACCGCTAATTAATCTTGAGGTTTCACAAACAACCTGCCTTTCCTTTCAAATGATTTCATAAAAGGTAAGCTTAGGAGAAGAAATAAAATTTTAATATTCCATCAAGGAGAAGTGGAACAACATTTGTCTAGTATCTGAAACATCATCCTCCCTCATCAAAGGGTCCATCTCTTAAATAACCATCAATGCACATGTGCGTGCAAAGAAAGCCTCACAAAACCTTTGATGACATTATAACAAAGTTGTCAGCTGTAATATTCTTTTGCATGTCACTTCAACCTATTTCTATGCTAATCTTGAAGAATCCAATATATTTAGTTATTATATGCAGTAGACTGCAAATAAACTCAACATTGAAACAATTCTAGCTGGCCAACATAAAGTTGAACTTTACACAGGCTGGATTGTTCAAAAAGAGACAACATGCCTTTTTCTGAGCAACAGCAGCTCGACATAGCTTGTTCTTCATTTGCTTGTATTTCTCTTCATACTCTGTCATGTGCTGAGTAAGCATATGCTTCTCCTGCAGCCATTCCATACGTTGGTATTCTGAAGATCTTTGGAAAAACCAGGTTAAAAAATTAAGAGTTTATATAAACAAAGCAGCACATTCAGTTAATGCCTTAAGGCTCTTAAAATAGATGCATCTTTTCTCATCTCCTACTTTTATACCATTAAAGCATCTGATGTAAATTTGATTATGTTAGCAATCTAGTTGTGACTACGACATTTGAACCTGTGCATTTTCCATCATGCATTGCCATGAGGCAAATTTTGAAAACTGATTCCAAGAAGCTAATTGTTGGTGCCCTGTTGGGCTGGCATGCTGCCAAACCTCCCAGAGAAAATTCCTCAGTTCAGGTCAAACTATCACACTGGAACACAAGAGCAGATGTCTATTCCAAACATCAGTTGTCAGAAGAGTTGACAACTACCTTCTCTGTTTGAGAGAGCAGAGTGCTGCCCTATGGGGTCTACTAAGTCTTTGTAACAGATATGCTATGGGGACGTGCTCCCAACCAGAACAAACACCAGCTCACCAGGAATCTCCCTCTAATATGGTTTCTAGACAACATTCCAGCTGAACACACACCACCAATGGCATATGTTATCTGTTTAGACTTTTGCATGGTTACAACACACTAAAATTAGGCTGTGTTCCCTAGCAGTGTATAGGAAAGGAGCCAGTTTCTCCATGCTCCCTTGTTTGTTTGCATTGTGAGTCAAAGCAGACAAGAACTAATGCCATATTTAATTCCATTACTGTTAAAAATTAAAATCAAATGGTGAGATTCTGTGCAGCAGATTTTAAGAAGACCAAGGCTTGGTATTAGTGCATGCACACTACTCCTGTCCTGGGCAAATGCAGTTTCCCTACAGGGACTGTGCATCTCCATAAATTTCTCACCAAACCGCCTCTCCCTTCCCCATAGAAGTATTGGGCATCATCCACTGTCATTTGGGAAATAGAGTCCTGGCCCACGTGCCACCTGGCATGGCTCTTTCAGTTGATGCAGCATGGCTTGTACCTCATTCTGGACTGTAAATAACTACTAGTACCCAGGAGCCAAAGCACTTTGGACAAGCACTGCTTAGCAGTAAAAGGATTTCAGCTGAGGCAACGGTTAAAAATGCTTGAGTGGGGTGTGAGGGTTTCTTGAGGTGTCCTGGGTATTTTGCTGCTGTTTGGTTGGTTTAAATGCCACTAACATTGTTCCCAAAATGCTAAACAAGTACCTGTTTGAGCTCATCTCTGATCTGTACCAGTCTCACAGTTTGCCTTCGGCTCTTTTTTCTCCTCCAGCACATTTTCATTTCCAAGCTTAAGCCTGACACAGCCAGACATGCAGCTGCTTTGCCTACTTATGCTCAATGCTCAACTGGCATTACTTTTTTTATCTGAAACTTTTTATCTTATGCTTTCTCATCTTTTGGTCCCTATTTCACTTCCTCTTGCTTTGGTGCAACTTAACTCTTTGGTGTTCAAGCTCGTAACAATTTACTGAACTGAGGAAGGATGTTCCATCACTCACAGATTCATAAATACAATGGAAGCATGACCCAAGGCTCCCAGGATAGCAATGGCACAGACCTGCAGGACTTACGTGCTGGCTACAAAGCTGCTTCATTTCTGCAGTACCGCCTTAGTGCATGTCTCAGTACCTACATACTGGTACAATGGTCTCCGAGGACCGACAAATTCCTTTCACTGCCTTCCCAGGAAAACCTAGTCCCGACTGTTTTGTGATCTATTAATATGTAAATGACAATGACAGTCTCATTCAAGTAACAGCAACATCTCACTCAACATGTGAGTACATCTCCCTAAAGCAAACATCCAAAGTATTTAATGTGCTAGTGACATACTCTGCAATCCAAATGCAATAATATCTTCAAATGTTAAATTGAAAACCACTACTTAAACTAATGACAACATAACAATTGCAGTACCAATTAGGAGCAAAAGAGATGTTAAAACAAAAAGAAGTTACATTATACCTTTGGAAGTTTTATATACAATCTGGGACACTGACTTTTTAAAAACACAACAATCCAGTACAAGTTAGACAAATATTTGGTTACTAAACTAGAAAATTCAGAAAAGCAACTTCAGACTGACAAATTCAGCTTTAAATTCCGGGAAAGTGTGCTTTTCCATGTGGACTCTGAATAAAATTTGGTTTCCTTCATCATTTATTAATTTCCTTCATTATTTATTATTATACTTTGATGGTATGCAGTCAAACTTGTGCAAAAAAAGGAAAGTGATGATTTTTATTTTGATGAGAGGAACTAGAAGATACTCTACAAGCTTTTAATTACCTCATATCAGCTTAAAGTAGCCAGTGGGAAAGGGAAAGAAGTATTCACACACATGACTGGGACTGTAGAACCTTATCATGCATAATACAATGCTTGAATGCTCTTTTCACCTATACAGCTTAAACACTCTTAAAAGAACTGTCTGAAACTCTAGATCCATTTATACCTATAGAAGTTTGACACTCGCTTCAGTATAAGTAAAATTTCATTTTATGTAAGCAGTGTATCTCACTAATCAATAATTAATTTTAACAGATACATTAAAAACTGTCTTTAAAGCTGACATTCTATGCCACAGAATGTACAGCCATTTTTACAACTGTCCAATATTTCCTGTTCATTTGAACTTTCTGACTTTATTCAGAATGTACAACGCACAGGTAAGTAATCCACATGAGAAGAACATAAGCAGCATGAAAAGTAAAGTCAAAAGAAAAAAATTACTTCTCTGTTTCCAGTTGAGCTTTCTCTGCCTGAGCCCTTGCATGTTGACATTCTTGTTTTAATCTCTCTATTGCTTCCTTCAATTTCTGATTAGATTCCAGCAAATCATTTTCTGATTGAGAAAGTGAGGCAAGCTGGAGTTGAATATCATTTATTTGCTATCAAAACAAAAAAGATTTTTTCATTTCAGAGGGTATGCAATTAACCAACAATTGATTTTGAGATACTGAGACAACGGAAAATGGAGACACCAACTAGCTTTAGCTTTTCATTAGCCTTTTTTACTTGTTTCTTTTCTCTTTGCTCAATTCAAGTTTCTCCAGAAGCTTTAAAGTAAATCACTGTGAGACAAAGAGTTTCTATTGTAGTTAAAATGAGAAAGGTAGGCAGGACTCTTCCGTCACTTAAGTGTCCCACAGAACTTCAGAAATCCAAGGCTTCACCCCACAGGACCATGAAATACTTAGTTTACTGCAGAACTGTGCAGCTATCCAGGCTCTTCCGTCTCACAATACAGTGTGTTACAGCCAACAGTGACTATAGCAATCAGTTCACAAAACAAGGAAGCACTGAAAAGTCCAACCTCTGCAGCCAGCATACAGAAATGATCATTTCCCTTTATTTTTCATCCCCTACACAGACACTTAGATCCCTCAATTTCTGATTTCTGGAGGAAAAAAATAATTGTCTTGAACTTCAAGTGCACACAGCTTGCAGAGTACTTTGATGCACAGCTATTGTTATTACCTACTACATAACATCACAGGCAAGCAGGAGTTAAAAAAATACGTTTTATTTTCAACACTGCCGTCAATTGACTCTGCAATAGAAATATACCTCTTTACACTAGTTTGTTCATTTATGAAACATCTGTTAAACACTTGAAGAACCTCAGATGAGAGATGCAGTGTAAATGCAAAGCATTACCTAGAAACAATTTATAAGTCTCCATGGCAACTGAATCTCCAGTTAAATAGTGCATAACCATATTCAATATATCAGTCTATAAACACTCAAGCTTTGAAATTCCTGGTACCCACAAAACACATGAAACAAAAAGCTATAATCCATTTACAGAGGTCCAGGAAAGCATGATTGATTTCTGAACACTTCTTTAAATATCTGAAGTATACATTTCATCCCTCAGGGAAAAAAAAATCCTTAAAAATTCAATCTAATCTTCAAACACAGGACATGGTAACTACAGGAAAGAATGTATTTCTCTATAAAACATTACAATGCAATAAAATCTTACCTGTTTCAGATTAGCATTTTCACATTTCTTTTCTTCCAGCTCTTCTGCCTGCATAGCTTGCTGTTGAATTTTAAATCTAAAATTGTGTAAGACATCCTTATTTTTATCTAATCAAAACAGAGATGCTATAAAATAAGGACAAATCAGCCTGACAAGTAAATAGCATTATTTGAAAGACTGATAAATATGTAACATAAAAAGTATTTAAAACCTATTTCTATTCATTCTTAGAATTCACATAGGAATAAGACTTTTGGAGTATAATTCATTTTATCACATTGACCTACATATAAAAACTATAGTAAGCCAAGTACACTCCCAACCATAATAACCAACTCAGAGACATCGCAGTAGGGTCTTAGCTTGCCAATTGCTGCTATGGTGCCATTGTGAAAAGAGAAATGGTTTACTCCAACACTGGGGCTATGCTGGCAGCCAGCAGTGAACCGGTTTTAACAAACACGTATTGCCAAATTTTTACTTCAAAATGGTCATTGAAAAAAGATTTGGACAAAAAATGTTATCTCTTCAGTTAATTTTTAATTCTACACTCTTTTTTTACAAAGCGCAAAAGATAATTTTGTTTCATCTACTATACTGAACATTTCATAATGAAGATTTCTGTATCTATGAATAGTAAGCTTTTATAGTGTCTACTGTAAAGACATTAAGGGGGGAAAATGAGAAATTTGTGCTAAGATTAGAAAGGCCACACTACCGCAAACGCTGAAGTTCCTTTTTGCTAGATTCTTCTGCCATCTGCACAGCCCGTAGTTTCTCGTCATACTGATCCTTTTCAGATTGTCTCCAAGAATCTTGTTCCAGTTTCATCTTCTCTAGGTCAGCTAATCTGTTCTCGAGTTCTAACCTAAAACATTATTCAACATGCACACAAGAATCATTACAAAATGCCAGAAGTATTTAGTTAAGAGTGACATTTTTAAAAGTAATGCAAAATAGTCCAGTTTTAGAAGCTGAGAAGGAAATCAACAGGCATACTTTTCATTTTGTAAGGCTGCAATCTTGTCAAAAACTTCCTCTTTGGCAGCTTGCACTTTACGAATTAGCTCCCGATCCTTTTCTACTAGAAGCACTTTATGATGTTCAACAGCTGCAGTAAGAATTTCCTTGTCGGACAGCAATCCTGCATTATACATTAAAAAAGTTAAACATGTCATTACTGATAAGAACCTGCTGAAATCCGGTATTCAAATAACTTCATAAATTCACAAAAGAACTAAAAATCTCAATTCAAATGACAGAATGAATGGGGGAAGGGAAAAAGAACAAAACACAAGAAAATCAGAAGAGACCTTTCTTAGTATAACAGTTATATTTCCAAAACGTTTGAACTGTAACCATGACACTGGAATCATGGTCTATGAGAGTTTCTTACTTCAATAAACAAAAGTAATTAAACAGTTGATATTATTATAGATTTAAACTCCGAGCAATTTATACAAAGCACTTGTGTCTGGATTTAAAATTTTAAAAAGTGTTCCACAATAGTTATGCAAAGGTCAAGCAAGAAGATTTTCATTTTCTTGAAAAATTTTACAGTAAACAGTAACTGGTTGTCAGTGAAACCAGTAACTGGGCCACAACTAATTTTTAATCCACCTAAATTACCAAATGAGATATTTCTAAAACTATGACTCTATAGGCAGGGATAAATCATACAAACTAAAATCTTGTGACTGACACCTGTGTTCACTGGCAAATCATCCAACATGCTCCAACAGTGACTCCTGGTTATTTAGCTAATTCAGTGATGTAAATGGAATTCCACAGTAAGTTAACTTAAATCTTGTCTGTATTCAGCTTCATATTTCATAGGGCCCAACATTTTTAGTTTGCAATACACTGCAAGTGTATTATCAATACAGAAAACACCACTTTTTCATTGCTCTTAGTGAACGCAATATGAAAGCTAGTGAACAGAAACAATTATTTTCAGGAAGACAAAGGTACTATTTGGGGCTATGGCAAATCAGTGAGGACAGGTCTCTTTAAAGCTGAGTAGTGGTTTAAAACACAACTAGTACTAGTACTAGAAAGTTTTGGCCTTTTCTCTCTAGAAAGGTATTTCAAGTTACCTACATACTCAGCTGCATCAGCTATCTTAGAGCAAGTTTCCTTCAAAGAATGAGCTAGGTACCGTATTTTGTTTCATGTGGCAGCCTTATGGAATTGGTATCAATTCCAAAGACACAAAATCAAAAAAAACCCCAACCGCTGAACCTCTGTGACACGATAAGGTTTCAAGCAGAGTATGAAAGACTTGAGAATTTAGCAATAATAGAAAAAAAATAACCATATGAAGTATATAATTTGAAACAGATTAGGCTCAAGTTGTGTTACAAATGTACTAATTTACATAATTGAAAAACTGCTCTCAATTGTTCTTTGCCCAGTAGAGCAAGTGAAACAACACAATTATTTCAAGTACCAAATGAATTGTCAGATGTATGACCTAGACCAAAAGTAGAAGGGGAAGGTGGCCTGGGAGTGTTCAGAGAAAAGAATAATTGTATTATTCTAACTAGAAGTAAACAGATAAAATAATTACAAAATAATTTCATACTTTACCATCCATTTCACTTTGAATCCTGTTTCTCTCTCTTTCTACTTCACTCTTTGTTCTTGCTGCCTCCAGTTTGACATTTGTTATTTCCAACTTATGTGAATGTTTAAGTTCTTTTACCTATGAATTAGTAAAAACATCACATTAACTATAATAATTTTATATATATTTTCTTCACTTCTGACTAAAGATACCTCAGCGTCAAGCTAAAATAAAATTAAATTTAATCTCCATAAGTAAATCAAAACAGTGATATCCAAAGCCAGAATATCAACTATTTCCCCAAGTAACTTCAATTTGGTAACTACCTATAGGCCCCCTGGAGTGCTATATTAGTTTCTCAAAATCCAGATCTTCAGAGTTTTAAAGTGCATTTTAAATCAAATACTGCTCTACAGACACATCAAATGGCCTCATAAAAGTAGGAGCTTTAAGAACTTCAAATCAAAGAAAATTACTGCTTGCATGGAAACTTTCTATAGTTTAGGCATTTGAATGCAGTAATTACACGGTCAATGCGAATTAAATATCTGGAGGAAAGCACTTATAATGAAAATCCATTCACAATGACAAATGTAATTACAACCTGCTAGCATATACAAGTGGCAAAAGGTTAAGAATGACACAGTAGCTTATTTAGTAACTACACGGAAGATTTAGTTGCTTATATATTAAGTTGATAGCATTTCAGGGCAACTTGAAAAGATTTAAGGTGGCTTTTCTAAGGCAGAAAATCCAGAAGACAAACACATGCACCTGTGCTCAGAAATAGCTTTGAGTGGGAGCAAAAGCAGGTGGAGGTTAGCATAGTAAACCTTCTATTTTCCTCCCTTTGAGAAACATCACTGGGACTTTTTTTTTTGTCCTGCTTCTGGAGGGGAGCAGAGAAGAGCAGTTGATATAAAAAATAAAGACTGTAACAATCTTCTAGATATTTTGGGAGTCCACTGAAAAATGTTCAACAGAAGTTTAAGTTTTCCCCTCCTATTTAGCATTCATGGGGGCCAAGTATGGCGTATTATATAAAGAGGCTTTAAATAGTGGTATACCTTATATCTTAATCCTATGGTAAATTAGAACTTTTTTAAATGAATGACCAAAATTAAATACTTAGCACTCATAAATATGCACTGTAACAAGATCTCAAAAAAAAAAAAAAAAAGCATACAAACATAGAACAAAACCTCTAATATCTGGTGCCAACCCAACAAAGTTACTCAAATATTCTTACGACAATGGTCAACTTAAAATGCTGTGATGCAATTCTGTACCAAAACGTTTCTGTACAAGCTATGCTGGCAGTAGCCCAAGAAAAAGGCTATGCCAACCTGACCACCCTGCACCTAATATAACCTACATCTCCACAAGCAACTCCAATACAGCTTGCTTCCTGTAGCTAACACAATCTATTCAAAGGATACTTATTACAATCTCCAGAAGCAATAGCTCCATTAAAAAAAAAAAAAAATCAGTTGAAAGCTCTAAAGGCTGGCTGTTTTCATGAACATTAAAAACATGAATATAAAGATACCACTTAAGTCTTGTTCTGTTCAGGAAAAAGACCTAGAAGATGGAATAATAAGAACATAACCTCAATCTTAGAGATACTTTTAGGTATGACATCTCACCTGTAAAGTCATAAATTCTTTGTCTTTCAACTGAAACTGAAGGGAAAATTCCATACTTACTTTAAGCCACAGCAGAAGACATTGTTACTTTAGTCTTAGTGTAAAATATAAGCAGAAAAATGTAACAGGATGTGAAAAATATATTTCAGACACCATAAAAGTACTTACTTGAGCAGCTAAGGAATTGACTTCTCTTTCAGATTTGTGAAGTTTGCTAGTTAAGAGAATGTTTTGCTCATGACTCGTCTGCAGGTCTTTCTCAATTCGATCAACCTGTAGCTCAGCAGACTTCTTTTCTGCCTTGAATGAAGGAAGTATTTTTAAGGTTTTTGGAGCTGGGTTGTGACTCATTTGAAATGTTTGTTTGATCTGCGCTTTCAGATATTACTGACTCATTATGATATGATATATAAATATTCATCTTTGCTCAACCATATATTCCAATACAACAAGGGTCTTGAATTTTACTCAAAAGTCACAACTGTTTTTACTAGCACCTCCTACACAGAATCACACCCATTTTCAATCCTCCTTGATAAGGGGTGGTGGTAATCTGGCTTGATTAGGAGGCAGTGGGTGTGCTTACCAGTAAATTTCTGGGCTGTAAACAGTGTAACTACAAATGGTACTGGAAAAGGTGTAATATGCTGGCCTATGCAGTTATACTGTCAGAACAATTAACACCCTGGAGAGGAAATAAAATGCAATTACTATACTATAGACTCTCATCTTTACAAGACAAGACACTGATCTTTACTGAATATCAAAAAGGTAATCTAATATATGATGTCACCTTCCTTTTTCTGAACGCTTCTGTTTTTGGCAGGACTCTCTTTAAAGCTAAGAAGATTACAGCACTTTTTAAGTTGAGATCAGAGCATTTTGTAACTAGAGGTATACAGCACTGATAATAGTAAAAAAGAAAATGAGCCATCTATCTGCATGCTGCAACTACAAAGAACCTAGATGAAAAGGCTTGCTACCTGGAGAGGTAAGAAAGAACTGACAGAAGGTCTGAGGACCACAGATGAGGAAACAGTGGAATTTCGGGGAAAAGTGCAACAGGCCAGAAATATCAAGGAGAGCAACAGGGAGAGCAACAGCCAAGTACTAAACAACTGCAGTAATGTGTTGGAGAAAGAAGAGGCACAGGTAAGCAAAAAAAATGACATGAGGAAAGGATTAAAGAGAGGAGCATCATGTGACATTTTTAAGAGAATAGAGAATTAACTGCAGCACATTATTAACATATTGGTTTCTAACTCCAGCTAAGTGGCAAGTGCTGACACAACCTTCTTACTACATATATGGATATGAGTTGCTTGTTTGGAAAGGAGATCATTCAGCAGAATCTCTTAGCTGAGAGATTTCCTGAAGTTGAACTGACAGCCCATGACTCCCAGTCAGCTACAATCTGATTTTAAATCTGAAATGTAGAAATTCAAATTGTGGAGTCAATGGCAAAATTATCAGTGATTTCAGTGACAGTTCTGTCAGGCCAAGTGTTATCCTTACTACACTCTACAGGGAGGCAAAATAATAAAAGAAAGTCTTACCTCTAGAGACCGCATCATGGTCTGCATCTCAGCTAACTGTCGTGCTTGTACTCTTTGAATATTTTCTGCTTGCACAACACAATTGTGTTTTTCTGCTCTTAGTTCTTCTACTTCTGCTTCTAAGGCTTTTAATTTCTGACACAGTTGTGCCTTTTCTCTAGAAAGTGCCTCCACACGTTTACAGTCCCTTGTGGGATCAATGCTAAGCAGCTGATTATGGAGTTCTTCCTTATCTTTATCCAGTCTTGCAATCTGATAGTTGTTAATCAGAAAAATAAAAAGTTCTTACATTGGTTACGTGTCAGCCAGCAACAATTACAGCAGTTAACAATTCAGGGGAGCAGCAGTGGACATTTAAACACTCATTTGCTTAGAGCAGGAAATTCAAAGCAAGACCACCTGAATGCCAATAATTAGTGTGGTGTTTTTGAGAACACCACAGAGTGCAATACTGATTGATGTCCTCATTAGCAAGTTGGGTGATGGCATGGAGTCACATTCAGCAAGCCTGAGTGTGACACCAAACTGGGGGGAAATGGTCAATTTATTGGAAGGCAGAACTGCTATCCAGAAGAATCTGGACAAGCTGAAGGAATGGATAGAACTGAGTCCTCTTCAACAAGAAGATCAAGTCATGCATCTGGGATGGAGTAATCCAGTGCAATAGCACAGGCCTGTAGCAACTGTCTAGGAAGCATCTCCATGGAAAGGATTTGAGGGTCCTAGTGGACAATAAGCTAAATATTTACATAATTAGTCAGTGGAGCACCCAATTCAGTCCTGGCAGATTGGCAGGAGGATAACTAGCAGACCAGGGAAGTGATCCTTTGTCCCCCTTCCAGTACTGGTAAAGCTGTATCTGGAGTTTGTGTCAAGTCCAGATGGCCACTAAGGTTCAGAGGGTTGGGGAGCATGACATATAAGGACAAGCCAAGAGAACCTCAGCTCGGGGAAGAGAAGATGCACAGTGATGGGAATAGAGGCAACAAGCACAATTTGGAACGTGTGAAGTTCCAATTATGTATTATAAAAAAAAGTTTACCATGAAGATGGTTAAATATTGAAAGAGTCTGGCCAGAAAAATTATGGAATCTCCATCCTTGCAGATGTTCAAGACTTGGCTGGACATGGACCTGAGTAACCTGATCTCATTACACTTCAATATTTTAAGCAGGATTTTGGACTAGAAACAGTCTCTTCCAACTTATCTTATGATTCCACTACATTATAATTACAACAGAACTCAAATCTGCTAGTAACTCCAGACAGCAAACATGACTGGGCCCAAACAGATAACAAACAAAACAAAACAAAAAAATAGACACAAAAAAACCCCCCACAAAACCCCCAAACAAACAAAAAACCCCAGTAACAAAAACAACAAAACCCCCCAACTCTGTCTTAGAAGGTAGTACAAAAGGTACAAACCAATCTGGAAACTGTAATTAACAAACATATAAATACATAGATTGTTATATTGCAAAATAAGTTACATGGACTGAATATAATAGTGGGGGCAAAAGAGTGAGAAAGAAAGGCATGTAATAATTCCCTCCATATTTGGAAACTAGTCCAAACTCTGATCTGCAGCAGTCCTTTTAAAAGTTTCCCCAGCATTCTCTATGAACAAACCTGACTTCTGCAGCAAAACCCCTCCAAATTTTATGAGGAGATTCAATTGCATCATATGCCCAAGCCATCAATTAAGAATTAGGATGTTTTTATAGCCTCCTTGTGCAAAATGACATGGAATGTTAAAAAGCCTTTGAGAGAAACCAGATCACACTGTGCCCTGGGCTCAAGGTAGTTTCACTGTGTGTACGTGTGCTAATTAGCTGCAGGACTAGCACAGACTCAGCAAGGCCATGAGAGAGGCAGGCTGTAAAGCAGCACGTGGGTTTAGCTCCAGGAAGGACAACTGTTCTGCTTTTAATGCAGTGCATTTGCAAACTTGGATTGATTTTGAAAGCAATGACTGCTTTGATTTGTGTCTGATGTTTGGAGTAATGCATTTAAATCTGGCATCTTAGAATATATGCTTCCAGACAAATACTTAAATGGATATGCAAATGACATCTGCAACTCATTTACAATGCTTATATATTTAAAACATAAATAAGCTGGCAATTTATTTAGCTACACACACTTTTGAAAGTCCAAAGAAATTAATAAATGTTTTCTTCAAGAGCTAATACCATTGAAATAAAGTTACCAAAGTTTTCAGTATCCTTTTCATTGTCACCATCTTGATCCAAAATAAGATCATGACAGGTACACTGCAAAATGTACCCTTATCTGCTACTAACAATATCTTCCTCAATAAGTTGCCACATAAGTAAAGTCTAAACTTACATTGGTTACTCAGATATGAGTTTCAAATTAGCATCATGTCACAAATTCCATGACAAATGTGATTAAAAACAGCATTAAGCAAATGTACTGGCAGTCATTTACCAGAAAGGAAGTTATTCTTACTTTTAATAGCACAAATAATATTGCAACCCATCACTAACAAATCTACAGAGGCAGCCTTACGCTAAGTCACAGAAGTGCTCTGAGATTAAAGAGAACAGAAACAAACATGAAATGGAGTGACTCTGACAACCCTTCAAGCACCAACAGTATCACAGTGTTCAAGCAGCTTTGTCAGAGATACTTTCTAAGCTACAGTATAACATTCTACGTACCTCAGCCTCATACTTTATTTTCTTCTCTTCTAATATATGTGCATGTTCTTCCTTTTGATGCTCAAATTCTGATTTCAGAAAGGTATGGTCGTAACGAAGTTTGTTATAGAGTGTTCTGTATTTTTCTACTTCCTAAGTTAAACAAAAAAAAAAAAAATCTATTGAAAGTTTTCAAATTTGTTTCCTTTAAATGTCCATGCAATGTTCCTATTGTTTCACAAGTTATCTCTGATGAACTGAATGTCACCTCCTCCCTCTTTCACGATTTCAGTCTTCCCTGCCAGGGACAATAGTAGCAGAAAAATGTCATACTTTGCTCCCCTTTCAGTTTTAATTTCCCCTAAGGTTTTAGGAACAACTATAAAGCTATGATCACTACTCTAAATAAAATAAAATTTCAATACTTATGACTTACATTTTCTAGCTTCTGATAACGTTCTCTCATAGGCGACTCCAATTCCTCATACATTTTTGCTTTTAACTGTTCTAATTTTTGAGGAGTTAGCACCTTAAAACAAAGAAGTATCAAAACTAATTAGTCATATTTAGTTATATACACTGTGATAGGTCACATACCCATAGGTCACATAGGAATAATGTATTTCAAATATGATTTTAGGAATTCTACTTAATTTTTTATGTTTTTCTACAGAATTTTCAAAAGTAGTTACAGAAACAAGAAAACATATTAGTGAACCAAAAATATTCTGGAAAGAAGCAGTTGGAATGTCAGCATTTATCGATAGAAGCAACACACTTCAGACTGAATTGCCAAGAGATCTATCTCCTTTGTGGAGGATGGGGGAAGGAAAAGCAGTCTCACATAAAAGATAAAGAATTAGTGTCTGACTTAAACAGTAAGTGAACCAACCCAAAAAGATCAAAATGAGCAACACCAAACAATTATTTGCAAAACACATTAGATGTGTGTTCTCCAATGGATACATGGGTATTGGTTTGAATGAAAAAAAAACCATCAGGAAAGATTCCTTGCCTTAAGCTCTATTCTGTATGGTATTTTTGGTGAATTAACGGTTAAAATTTCTTGGTATGGTTCACAGAGCAAACTATCTACCAAGAAATAGAGCTTAAAGCATAAAATTTCATCCACAACTGTGACATATTCTTACTTATTCTACTTTTCTTTTACTTATCTGTACCCTGAAGTCCCTGGAAACTAGTTCTAGTAATGGTACTGAGGCGCATCTCCTCCAGTCAGAGTCTGGGATCCTTTGGTTAGAGATCACATTTGTTTCCTAAGAACATGTCCTGCATTACTATAAGGAAACAAGCAGTTCCATAGACTGTCACCCAAGTTATCTTAAATGTTGAGGAGGTTTTTTGTTTGATTTCGGTTTGGCATTTTTTAAGAAAAGGAAGAAGAAAGCGGTCATCACAAAGAGAAACAAAGTGGTCTTTTTCTAGTCACTTATCCTAACAGGTTTAGGCACCTAAGTTACCCTCTAAGGCAGACGATTGTCCCGTTAACAGCACAGCAAGCACAGACGGAGACAGAGACACACACAGCACCTAACAACAGGGTTTGGATGATTCAGTTAAACAAGGAAACAATAATTTCAACCCACAGTCACTCGACAGGAGAGCTATTACATGGACTGGGAGAGTTTCAAGACACCTGAAATATATCCAAGCTGGGTATATGCATGCTGCATTAACAGAAAAAAATGCATGGCCTTACTATAGGATAAAAATACATGCCAAGTCCTTCCAGTAAATTATCTCACCTGCAGCTTCACTTGTTCCAGCTCTTGTGTTTTAGCCAGCAACTGATCCTGAAAGTCAGCAAGAAGCTGCTGAAATTTGTCCTGTACAGTCTGTTTTTCAACTAACAACCATTTCAGTTCATCTTGTGATTTGTTATAATCCTCTTGTAATCTGAGAGATAAAATACATATTTACTTTATATTCACCTTTTAAATTTAGAATTTAAAGCTCAAAAGATGCACAGAAGCAAATACACTAACACCAAATAAGAACTAAGCTATTAATATCCTCTTCCTGTGATATACTGAAAAGTTATCCCATACTTACAAGCATAAAAAGTACTGCAGAAACATAAACTGCAATGTCTTAAGGTACTTTGAATTGTTTACTTTCTAATATGAACAACACTCAAATCTGTCCTTACACACAGAAATAGCTAACACACATCTCAGACATACAAATAAATCCCTTCCAATATTTAGCTTCACCTTTTAACAACTCAAAGAGAGAAACTTGTTTACATTGATGTACCTTAGATGTTCTGCCCTTAGAGTTTGATAATTTGCTTTATGGTGTTCACTTCGCATTTTTTCATCCATCAAAAGCTTTAGTATTTCTTGTGAATTAGCTGCATCACCATTTTCCCCCACAGGAGGAAGGAGGTTGCCCAAACCATCCATTTTATGATGACTGTTCACGACAAGTATGGAGAAGACAGGATTAACTAACTAATCTACAAGAGCATCCACTCCTTCCACTGATATCTCGGAAGATCAAGACACCTGAACAAACACAAGGACATGTAATTAGCATTCAAGTACATTCACAGTTCAAAGGTTTCACATGCTGCTTTTTCTTTCAGTACAGAAGAATCCTGGTTCTGCTGTAACACAGGTTAGAAACCTTTACTGAAAGTACAACTCTTCATGCAGCCTGCCCTGAGAAGTAATAGCCCCTCCAGGGTCATAGAATACACTTAAACATGAAGGTCATTTGAGACAATACCAAACAAGAACAAGCACTACTATCTGACAGATTACACGAAATTTTATTTTTACTTATGCTATACACTGAGACTCCAACTGTGATGCCCTAATTATGCCTTTTTAATCAGTGCTCAAGCAGAGGTCACAGACAGCTAACACACAGCTTTTCTAACTATTTACTAAAGTCAAAGTCTGTCATACTATCCTAACAGGTTGTATTAATCAATACACCAGTATTTCGGTTAGAAGAAAAGCAGATAATTCTCTATTGAATTCCTATCAACCCCTCTCTGGAGAAGAGTTAAGGTGTCAGGGACAGCCTGGAAGACACCTGCCCACAGTTCAGTCCTGAAATATGTCACTTCCTTATTTCAAACCTCATGGCTACTTGAGACCTTTCCAGAAAGACTTTTGCAAAATGTAATAATATCAGTTTGGTGTGAGGACAGCTGCAAATCAAGAGTTCCTAAGAAATAAGGAAGTATTTTAATATGCCTCATTAGTGCTTTTTGATATTTGAAGCAATAGGTATTAATCTGATCACTACTGACACTTCTACAGATCTGGGGGAGGGAGGACTGTAATTGAATTTTAGGGAAGTTACAAAACTTTGAAAACAACTACTCTGCCATTTTAGCTTTTTGCATAGCTGGACTGATGCCTAAGAAGTCCATGTCTGCAGTGTACAAAGTAAAACTGACACAGAGACAATGATAAATCTCTACCACCATTACAAATACCTCACCTTCTTTACATGCACAGTTGCATGTACATTTTGTACCACTGCACACTTTCATGGATGTATCTTAAACACTTACAATTTGATTTTATAAACCCCTGAACTATAAGCAAGATGAAAATCTGTCCTCCATACAGGAAGAAAGCATCTATTCCACTAAGACATGATATATCAGGAAAACGTAAATGTAAGACATTCTTTCCCATTTTTTCTTCCTCCATTGCTAAAAGGAGAAAAGGTCAGAGAAAAATTTACCACTTATAACATTAGTCTAGGCAAAGCAACAACAGCAAGATTGTATTCCGCTTTACCCAAATTTGCTGAGAGAACGAAGAGGAAGAAATCAGAATAAAAAACATTCTATCTGCAACTGTCCTAAATGCATAATGAATTTCAAACATTAATGACATAGGTTCTGAAAGTCCTTCTAATCAATACAACCTCTTTTTCATCCCTGAATTTTGCTGGCTGTTGAGAAACAAAGGACAACAGAAATTTTCAAACTCAATATAAAGACATTTTCAGTTGTTAAACCAAAAGCTGGATGAAGAGAACAGGTCACTGATGCTAAAGACAATAAATCACATGAGGGGAGAGAAAGCTCTAGTACACAGAGAAAATTCAAGGGAGCATGTCCCTAAGAATTTCTAAGCGTATCAATAGGGTTAACACGATCACTATTAAAACAAACAAAAACCCCATACAAACAAACCAAAACAACAACTAAAAACCCCAACAACCAGGCAATAGTACTTGGCTTTCATACGCTATAGATACTAAACATAACTATCAAACTGCAAGCCAAAGCTCAGAATTAGGAGTACAGCATTTAAAGTTGGGTCTGAATCCTGCTGCTTACTTGAGTAGGAAGTATTTCTGAAGTGGCATAATGCAGATAAAGTCAAAGAGACCAAGAAAACACTACGTCTTCTGAGAGCACGCCAGCCAAAAGATAAGCTGAAGCACAGCCTTTTGTACTCTCTATTCCAAGCTGCTGCAGGTGAGAAGTATATTCTCTCCTCACAGCTTTTGCTACTATCAAAAAGTGCACAAATTACAAAGCAAGACACACACCTGGCCATGTATACATATGCATGAAGACTTCATGAAAAAGATAAAAGGAGAAAAGAGAGGGAGATAATTGCAGCTGACAAAACAATGATCCGACTGCAAAAGCCCAAGTTGTGTTTCAGGAAACAAATCTCTTTTGGCTTGCAGGGACATCTAGCGGCAAATGTCATGATTTGCATTCCTGCTGACAATTGAAACAGACAATAGATTTCATTACTTCGTGAGAGCTCTTTCCTCAAAAACACAAAGAATAATTTGTAATATTTAACCGATTCACACGCAAAAAAGTTTTTTGTCGTTTTGAGGTTCTTTTCCCCACATCACAAAACAATTTCTGGCAGTAAACCGTCAATAGTCAACAACATTCAGGGAAACAAATCCTTTAAGTATATTCCCAACCAGAATCTCTTCTGTGCTAAAGGCTAACAGTAGTTGCTCACTGTCAGTGAACAGGCCTTAAATAGTCTTCAAAATTACACACACGTTACACTCATAATTTTTGAGAAATACTTTAGAAGAACACTAGGTTCTTCCTCTCTTGGAGATGTGTTCAAGAAGTAGAACACTTCTAGAGAAGCATAAAACATACTTTAAGGAAACTAAACCCACCATCATATCTAAATTTAATTCGACACCTACTTATTAGCCAAATTTTGTCAAGCTACCAAACTGCAAATTTGTATCAGTCACCCCAAGTTCATACTATGAAACATTAACATCATTTCCTACGGGTATAAATATAAAGGTATTGGTGCAGAGTCCTGAAACCCAGGAAATGCACATTCTGTAGGTAAAACAGCAGTACTTATTGTAGAATAGCTAAGTGAAATACAACAATTATATTTCCAAGAATCACCTTTGTTTTGCCTTTCTTCTCCAATTATTTCTCCTCCTAAAGAGAGAAACACTGCTGACCTACTATACATCTCTCCTCTTTAGAGCTGCACATGATGATTTTGCAAGATTTTTCAGCTATATTATTTTAACTTTCTCTTTGCTACAAGCTCTTATAAGTGAGAATATTTGCATTTAGAGAAATAAATGATACATAAATACGATTTTTTTTCTTTATATGAATTTTTATGGCATTTTGTTTACAACAGCAAGGCTTCCTTCTTGCTCACCTGGCATAACCAAATGACATGACTGCACTGTGTGTTGGTAATTCCCCTGAGTGCCATACACAACTCACTCGTGGCTCTCTTTTCCGTATCACAGCCACACTGAAAACACTTAAATATATCGCGTTTGAACACGGTTATAAACAGTTAGGTGATACAATGAATATAATTTTGCAACTAACAATGAAAAAATTGACAGTATTTAGCCTTGTACAGGTTTTGCTCAAGCAGTAAAACTCTCAGTACGATCTGTGGAAGTCAAAGAGCTTCTTCACACAATTCATGGTGTAATTCCTCTGCCTGCTTCTGTCACAACTCCAAACCTCTTTATTTGCTCTTTCTTTTTTTCTAATCGAATTAGCCAGGATCTTCTGAAACAATGAACTATTTGCCTGAAAGAGTGAAAAACTCAAGGAAAGCACAGCCTTATGAAAGCAACTCTTCAAACACCACCCCCCTCTCATACCTGCTCAAGAGTCTACAGTAAGACCAGATAATGGACTAATGCAAAAGTGTAATCCAACACAATAGCTCACTGTCACCAGGAACCCGAGGGTTCCACTATTCATTTCTTTATCCCCATTCCTGTGTTTGTCATTCATCAGACCCCTTCACGAACTGTTTCAACTCAAGAAGCCAACACACTCAAACAAGCAGAAGGCACTCAATAGTTTGTCTGTGAGGTCAGTGAGTCACACGAGCTCGGGGAAAAACCCAGCAAGCGACACCATCAGTGAAAGTGGGCAGCTGGTACGGACTAGGGGAAGAAACAAAGAGCCAAGTAAATAGCCAGGAGGAGGAGCAAGCCTTTCGCTTTTCAGGAGCAGAGAGCTAGCACAGCACAGAGCTCAGATGTTCACAAAATCACAGCCTTGGACTAGATACACAGATTTTAGACAGTCACCATTCAGTGAAACAAACCCTATCTTCAACAACTATGCAACACACTCATAAGAGATCAGACTTCCCATGAACATCAAGTGTGTAACAAAAAAACCCCAAATCCCCTTCTATATAATTTGAGAAATGTGACAGCACACTGCCTTTTACTTTAATACTCCATATTCTACTGCTCTATCATTAGCAACTTGCAACAGTCAAAGCAATCACCTTAAAAACAATCTAGGGAGGCAAAACCAAAGAGAAACAGGAAAACCTTTGTTACAGAGAGTTCCATAACTAGATACTGCTCAGATGTTACTGCAGAGAATCCAGTGAAAACAAACACTTAATACTTTTGTGCACCTAAGTGCAGAAATACTGGAGAATATCTGTATGAGAGCTGCATTACAGAAGACATCAGTCTCCTGCAAGCTACTATCACTCCCTCCAGAACACTGTTCAAGGTAAAAGTTTCAACAACAATTAACCACATACTATTGCAGTGTCCATCCCTACACATGGCACATATACTCTTTCAGTTTCTGTCTTATACTACAGATCCAGCTATTTATTAGGTGAAAAACAACAAACAAGGTTCTCTCTTAACACAGGGTTAAAATTTGTGCTTTAGCCACATACACTACCAAGTCGAACTGACAGTAGTTACTGATCAAACTGAATTTTGAGTGGGAGCTACAGCTGGTAAATCGAGCTGTACTCAAACCAGCCAGTCTATACATGCCATGCATGTTTTCCACTGTTTTTTCACGGCAAGAAACCTTCAAACACACACACATTTTCGCTCACCAGAATCTCATACAAAGTTCTACTCGGGCATACAAATGGCTGCTTTTTGCAAATACAGCTATACTCCACAACCAAAACTCTTCTGAAAAGTCACTTCCCTTTCATACTGACTCAAAAATCGCGATGTTTAGAGAGGGCATAGGTTTCACACTGGCATACGCATCCCACACCTGCTGTAGGCAGAAACGTGTTTAATATACACTACAGTACGTGGACGAAGTTCGAGTGAGAGGCCAAGCAAGGCTTAAGTCACCGTGACCTTTTTACTGTTAATATTTTTGACTTATGGACGTAGGAGTTGGTCAGAGAAACAACACTAACACGGCTGACACCTATCCAGAAGCACAGAAAAATAATTTTCCTCACAGCGAACGTGGCTGAGGACCGCCGGTGGGAAGCGAAGCAGACAAGCGTAAACACTTGAAAGCCTGCAGCGAGCGGACGCCTCCTGCCCCTGGACTGTGCCAGGCGATCCCGAACGCAGCAGGCCACAGAGGCCGCAGCCGGCTGTTCCCGGAGGCGGAGCAGCGGGCACCGAAGAGCGCGGGGCTCTCCCGGCCCAGCTGCGCGGCGAGCGCCGGGCCCAGCAGAGGCCAAGGGGCCTCCCCGCCCGCACGCAGAAGGGCCGCGGTGAGCCCGGCCCCGCTCGCAGCCCGGCTCCCCCCTTGCGGCCCGGCTCCCCCCTGACAGCCCGGCCCACCGCACACGCTGGCTCCCGCTCGCACAGCGGAACCCCGGCCACAGGCCAGGCGTGGCTGCCGCCCGCCCCAGCGATTTAAAAATGGCGCCTCTCACCTGCCGCCGGCAGCGCCGCCCGCCGGGCCCGCGCCGCGCGGGGCACGCTGGGAGCGCTGCTTGAGACGGGCGGGCCCGCAATGGCGGGGGAGCCCTCAGCGCGCCATGGGCACACGGGAGAGCCCGGGCAGCGCTCCCGCAGGGATCGGCTGCCAGCAGCGGCTGCGATACCGCAAACACCCACTTCTCGTAAACGTCCTCAATTCCCCTCTAAAATCCCTTCGAATGAAGCAAGAGATTGAACGTCCGCATCGGCATTCCTCTAATAAAGATAATAGCGCTTTAATAACGATTAAAATTGTTTTCAAGTAGCGTATTAGAAGGTGAGTATTGGTGAGTGTTGGTGGTAACACGCAGACATATGGAAAGAAGAAGTGAGCAAGCCCCACCCCAGCGCACTGCGCCATTGGGCGCGGCCGGCGGCGGCGGCTGCCCGGGTGTCCGGCCGTGACCCCGCGGCCGGGGCGGGGCCCGGCGCCCGTGCCCGCCGCTGCCGCCGTGCAGGGTGCGCGTGTGCTGCGCCGGCTGCAGGGCTGCCAGAGAAATACCGACAGTATTCCGTCTGTACCAACGTACACCGACGGGGAAATAAACGACACCACAAGACTCTGCAATGGATTTAAATTGATTTTTATTCGAAACAAATTTTGATTAAAAATATGATCGTTAAAAGCTATAGATCTAAACAGTTTTACACTGCAAAGAAATCTTTATAGAAAGTGTTATGAAGTGGCACTCTCATTTTGTGTATCCAATTTGCGCTTTGTTTTTCACTATCAGCTCTACAATATTAACCAGGACCAAACAGAAGTCTTTTGCCCTTTTACAGCTGCATTAACAGGAATGGTAGAATGGCACAGATTCTTTCCTTGGTTCTATTAGTGTCTGTTCATAGCAGGATTACATAGCTATAATCTATTGAAAAACAATTCATTTACATGAGGAACATTACACCAAGAATCTAGATCACTCAGTGTGAGCCCTGTGGGGAACATAGGGAAAAAAAAAAAAAAAAGACAAAATCTAAAATTATTTAGGTAACTAAAATCAACAGATAGGGTTTGGAGTCTCTTGCCAGCTAATTTAGGGAATAATTGTTGTGTAAGTATTTCCAATGTGTAATCTTTTTCTAAGAGGATTACTTGAGAAAATTGTGTTGGAAATTGTGTTATTTAATTTTTGCCTCCGTGTTTTTCACATTGATCAGGGAAGGGTACTTGTTTCCTTCCGAGACCCGCTGAGTCAGGTAATTCCAGTCTCTCACTGATGGCCAGCGGTTCCGAGGTGTGGGTGGTAATGGGACTCTTCTTCGTCACAGTGACCATCCCACCCCTGCTCACTTTGGAAGGAGTGCTGCTGTAGTGACCCAGATGGGAATCTTGAGAGTACCAGGAAAGAGACAAAAAGCAAGAATCAAGATGATGTTCAAGGGCACAAGGAGCAAATGGCTGAAGGAAAGAGGAAGAGAAAGCAGAGCTTATAGGAGAACAAGTGGGGCTGATGCACACAGCAAAAAGAGAAGAGAGGGTCAATCAAGAGATGGATCTCAACAAAAGGCAGAAACAGCTAGAAAATGAAGATTTTAAATATTACTAGACAAATATGGGGGGGAAATTAAGCCATCCTGTTAGGGAGAGAGGAGAACCACATACTGGGGTTGGTTTGATTTCTCTTCTAACTCAGTATGTAAAGGAAACATGTATAACACCTTTATATAAAAAAGAATTATTCCAACAGTGGCGAACTCCCGTATTTGAAACATCTCCCACAACATAGGCATTTTTTTTTTGTAAAAATAGTAATTTATGCAGCTAATAGTCTCAGTAGTTTATTTTTTAAAAGTCTCTTTAAGGAACACTTGAAGTTCACTTTGGCTTGAATAAAAGTAAAGAGATTTCATTTAGAGATCTTCCAGGTTTTGATCAGCAGTATTAGAGATTGTTTGTGACTCTTTAAATGTCATATTATATTAGTCCTTGATGGATCAACATTTCACAAAAGAGCAAAGTTTATTCTCACACCAAAAGAGGTAATGTATAAAGAGCTGTCAAATATGTGGAGAAGCCCAGGGAAATATTTCAATGTGTTTTGCAGATACAGTCTTTGGTGGAGTATACTGAGTAAGTATGGTCAGAAAAAGTCTTGAGTTTGAAAGCTCATTTAGGCTTCTTTGCTGCCTTAGTTGAGCAAGCTGAAAATAGTTGCTAGTTTAGATAAATCCTCAAGCTCCTGTAGCCCAGTGGCATATCTTTAGACAAGGTTTTGTTGTAATGTACATATGCTGCTGCTTGTACCTGTAGTTTAATCCATGCTTAGTCTATGTCACCTTGACCTGAATCCAGCCCAGCAGGATAGAGGCCAAGTGGGGAATTAGTGTTGGGAGTACAAGCTCTATTCTTTATCTGAGTCAGCAGATCCTGAAAGCATCCCAATAGTTTCACTGACCCATACAATTGTGGCAGAGATGTCTGGGACTAAGTAGTGTGCTACTTGTGGTAGAGACTTAAAACCATACATTGTGGTGGGTAGATTGCCCAAAAAAATGAATATTTTTGGCATTACAGAGTCAAAAGACAGAATTGCTTTTAAGTGCCACAGTGCTATGATAAGTCTTGGCCAGTTAAACTCAGAGGGGTTTTTACCATTGAGCTCAGTAGGACCAGAGTACAATTTTTAGCACAGAGGACTAAAGCCTAAGGCAGTTCATTAAGCTGTTACTCACACAGATTACTTGTATGGAACTGCTGACCACACAGGCATTGTGTTCTTTCCTTTTCTGGTGAGCCTGGATGTACAGTGTCTCGTGCTGATCTTCTTTATCACCTGTCTTTATCACCAAGTGTCTATGACTACAGAGGAAAAAGATGTTCTCCTGATCAGTACCAACTCATTAAAATGGTATTCAACAGAAAAATATAAAGGGAATTTTTTAGGCTACAAGGGTTTTTTCCATGTACATTTTTGTCATATATTACAGGCTTCAGTCCTGACTGTGCTTTCATTTCCATCAAACTGATTCCATTCTAGCCACAAAACTTACTAAAGAGTTTTTCCAAATTTACACACACAGGTGGGTAGAATCCCACACTCTGCAGCTGAAGGGATCATGACTACATCAAATGCAAGCTCAATTCCTAAAGTTTCTGTCAAAAGCTTCTTTCAGAAGCTCAGCACTGGCCAACTTCAAGCATGTCCTAAGGTGTAGAGTATCATAGAATCATAGTCTATGCTGAGTTAGAAGACACTCATCAGGTCATTGAGTCCTACTCCTGGCCCTGCACAGTACACTCTAAGAGTCACACCATGTGTCTGAGAGGGTTGTCCAAACCCATCTTGAGCTCTGCCAGGCTTGGTCTGTGACCACTTCCCTGAAGAGCCCCTTCCAGTCCCCAACCACCCTCTGAGTAAAAAAATATTTTCCTGATATCCAACTTAAACCTGCCCTGACTCAGTTTCATGCGGTTTTGTCAACTTCTGTCACTGATCACGAGAATGAAGAGAGCAGTGCCCGCCCCTCCACTTTCCCTCACAAGCAAATTGCAGACTGTGATGAGGTCTCCCCTCAGTCTCCTCTTCTCCAGGCTGAACAGACCAAGTGTCCTCAGCCAATCCTTATAAGGTTGCCCAGGTTGCCCTTCCCACCCCTTCACCATCTTTGTAGCCCTCCTTTGAACACTCTCCAATAGTTGAATATCTGTTTTATATCATGGCACCCAGACCTGCCCCCAGCACTGGAGGTGAGGCCGCCCCAGCTCAGAGCAGAGGGGACAATCCCCTCCCTTGCCCTGCTGCGATGCTGTGCCTGGTGCCCCCCAGGACACCCCAGGCTGTCTGGTGCCTCTTGGCTGCCAGGGCACTGCTGGCTCATGCTCAACTTGCCACTGACCAGGAGCCCCAGGTCCCTTTCCTGCAGGGCTGCCTCTCATTCCCCGTTCCATACACACAACCAGGATTGCCCTGCCCCAGGTGCACCATGTGGCACTTTCCCTTGTTCTGCTTCATTTGGTTGGTGATTGCCCATCTCTAATTTGTTGCGATCTCTCTGCAGGGCCTCTCTGCCCTCGAAGGAGTTGACAGCTCCTCCCAATTTAGTGTCATTGGCCAACTTATTTAGTATTCCTTTGAGTGCTGCATCCAAATTGTTAATTAGGTTGAAGAGAATGGGGCAGGGGATGGAGTGCTGCAGAACCCCACAAGTGACGAGCACCAGCCTGTCCAGTAGTTCAGCCTCTCCACTTCTGTCTGAATCTGGTAGGCCACACATAAAAGGTGACATAGCATCGATCCACTAGGCAACTTCACAGAACTAATGAGTTGTCACCTAAGTCACAGTCCAAACAGGAATTGAGGAGGATACAGTGTGGAAATTTCTCCTTTCAATTTCATCAGTGCAGTGCCAGTTGCCAGGGGAGGCAGAACCTGCTGTTTGACTGCTGTGCCCTCGCAGCAGAAGCAGAGAAATAAGGACACACATTTATGAAGAATTTATCACTAAGTTTATAAACTGCTCTGCTAGCACTGCCTCAACCAGCTAGTTCAGAGCAGTTCTGGGTGTTGCAAAATGAGCTGCAATAACATAACAGCAGATGAAGTCTTGGGTGCCTTTGATTCTTGGAGTTATTTGGGACACCAGCTCGAAGTATTTTCAGAGTACGCTGCTGGTAAGGGTTATTTGTTTTACCCAGTGATTGCTAACACTGCACAGCGGCTGCTTCTTGGCAACAAGTGACACTTCTCTTTCTGTGCTTCAACTGTTCAACAGAACTGTTGTGTTTTACTCTGTGCCTTTCTAATTTTAGGTGTTAAAGCAGTTACCAGGGTGTGCTATGCACTCTCCAAAGCCAGAGTTTTGAGCAACTGGGAGAACTGATGATGAGTGAGGTGCATTTTTTTAATGTCTGGTTTGCCTGGTTAGCAGCTATTATTCAGCCCATGGCAGAAATGGGCAAAATCATTAAGGGTTATCAGAGAAGCTGCTGTTTGTGAATGGAATTAGCCTTGATATAGGAAAAAAAACCCCCAAAACCTGGAACCCATGTGAAACTCAGCATGACAAGACCTTGGAAAGTCTGCAGGTGACACTGCAGCCCCTGTGCTCTTCATCAAATAGGAGAAAAAAAGAAGTACTGTGTGATTGCAAAGGGATCTGTTATGGCACTGTTTCTCCTCTGTTCTTGGAATAAAAAGAACATCATTCCCAATGACTGCCAGTGCCAGCTGACAAGACCTCTGCTTTATGAATAATAAATGCAAATGTTTTGTTCTATTTTTTGTCACATTACCAAGGTTTCTAACAATAACATAAAAGTACTTCTTAAGTTTTTAATTCTAAGTAAAAAAAAAAAATCCAAAGTGAGTCCAGCTGCCTGGCACGATAGCACAACATTTGCATAGCAAATTTCACACAAGCTTTGGATAAAATGATACCTAGTTTGATGTTTGCAGTTTTGCCATGTCACAACTGTAAGTGAAACTCAACAGGTTTTGGTCAAAATTGAAGCAGAGCAGAATGCTCAGATTTGTCAGTATATTAAAACTGGGCCTTGTGCTCACTGGGTTAACTTTATCACTGTTAATTGAATAATTTGTTACTGAGAAAATAAAACTGTTAGGGGTTTGGGAGATCAGACAAAGTTTAAGAGACAATATTAATCACCAAATAAATGTAAATATTTTTATTTTAAAAAATGTTAATGGCACCGTAGAGGCAGTCATGACTACACAACCAAATATACAAAAATTACATTTTCATAGTTGAATCTTTCCACAGTGCTGCACAAAATGGAAATAGTATGAGAAACATTGCAAGTCACACACCAAGACAATTAACTTTAATCAAAAAAAGCAGACAATTTTTGGTACGCCTTGATACTATGAGACCCAGGTTCCCTGGGTTAAAGGGAAAGGTGGCTTTGTGCAAAACTTTCCAACAACAGTACAATTCAATATGCTAAACCTACAGCAAATCAACCGTACAAGACAGATCAACTTGGCCTCATGCAGTCCTTATATACAGCATCATCCCAGTTGGCTTTTTCAGGGAAAATAAGCAATTTCATTGACTAAAATAAAACTTTTCTTAGTCTTTCACTATTGCAATGTAAAATTGTCTGATACTTTGTGCAGGATTAGCATCAGAGAGATAATTCCAACTTAATCTGAAAACAAGCCCTTTTAATTGCCTGTACTTAAAGGCCATGTTCTGGCATGATGGTGAATGAAGAAAGCAAATATATATTTGGTTGGTTAAAAATAGTGGAAAATAAATTTGCCTGATTGCTAGTCCTACATGGACTTTCAGAAGAGATTAAATTCTGATATTGAAATTAAAGTGTTTAATTACATTAATCTCTGTTTATCTTCTGTTGTTTCATTGAATCCAGCAGTAAAATATCTCTATCACAGTGGAAAGGACTTGGTTTCCTAAAACAAAACCAACCAAACAAGAAAATAGGCTCTCGTACCTTCTAAATTAACTACAAGCTTCTGTGTTTTCTTGTCTCTTTCCTGAATTTCTTGTTCAATGATTCTGATTTCAGAAAGCACTAGTTGTTATTATGCAGTTAACTTTGTATCAAACATAAGCCTGAACTAAATCAACTTCAAATTTTGGAGTCCTTGCTTATTATGTCACTCAGTAGCTAATAATTAGCTGGCAACCCTTATGATTGCAAAACTGAACCTTATGCTTACACTGGATTTGTCTAGCTTCAGCTTCTGGTGAGTGGATCATGCATCTTTCCTACAGCAAATTGTCTTCACCTTTCGCATTGCCATTCCCCAGATAAGCGGTCATGATTTGTTCAAAGAAAACCATTGGTTTTTAAATATCCTTCCTGGAGTGCAGACATCAGAGCTATATTGATAGATGTCCTGCAGCAGAGGCACTGCATAATGCAAATATTTTGATATTAAACTAAAATGCAGTGAAAATTTTTAGTGCCTGTAAGAATTCAGCAAAAAGACACCACAGGACCAGAAAAAAAATGAGAAGTTGCATGAATGACTATAATGTAAAGCAGAAAGAAGAATAATTTAAATTGGATCTTGATCAGTTCTGCCAATCACTAATTGGACTTTCAACAATAATGGAGCTATAGTTGAAGCTAGCAGAGAGATCCATTAGACAATTTTTAGAGGAAACCTCATTTATCCTGAATGCTGAAATAGGAGAAATAAGGAAAATTGTGCTAACTTTCATAAGAAACTAAGTCTCCAGAAACCTCCCAACAAAAAGCTGCCAAAAGCCTACAGAACAGGTATTAACAACTTATAGAAGGGCTTTTCCATCAGAGAACTACTACCAAAGTAAAATTAAATACTTGCCTACTGGGCAGCATCAAGCAGCAAAGACACTGTCTGGCAACTTTTTGTTGAGTGGGAGTGTTTTAGAGGCTCATGATGAGTAAGTGTAAGGAGTATCCTAAGAATGTTTGATGTGTTGTATGAGAATGTAAAAGCAAATGGTATCCTGATAGAACACAGTTAATTGACTGAGAGGCTGAACAGAGTTCTCAGTGGGAGAACTGCAATTCTTTGGGTTGGCCTACACATACTTTCACAGGAAGCAGAGCTCAGACTGCAGGCCAGATACACACACTAATATGTAAAACACATAACCCCAGCCTAAAGGGAGGAAGTGATGCCCATACTGAAGCTAATGGCAGAGGCATCAGCCCTGGCTAGGTCAGGTACCAGCCTTGTCTTGATCCCAAGTCACAGTCCTAGACACAGCTGCTGGCCTGTCCCATCACATGCTAGGGCTGTTTGTATCTGTTCCCTGTAGGAAAAATCTAGGAAGAACTTTTCTAAACTGAAGCTCTCCCAGCAATCTGCAGAGAGTCTGCCTGGAGCCCAGTTTTAGGGACAGCTAATGATTCACTGCAACAAGAAGAAAAGGCTCATCTCCCTTAAAATCCCAGCTTCATACTTGAGACCTTTTTACTAGCCCTTTAAGTCTCTAGATGTGGAGAACCATCTACCTCTTTCACCACATTTTTCTTCCAGTCTAGTGAGCTAACATGGCACATGGAAGACTTCACCACATACCAGTGTTAGCACAAGGTAGGAAATGGGAGGTCGAAGGCAGGATGGGAGACCTCCCTCCTTGAGTGGCCTTCCATATGGCAGAGCTCCTGGCACTGAAGTCTCACTCTGTGCAAAACAACAACAGTTTCACTCAAAAGCAGGCTTTTGCCCTTCACTTTACATTTTTTATTATTTTCTTGACATGTGTCACATCATCCAGTGATTCAAACCCAGCAGAGAAAATAACCTAGAGAAGTGATGCACCCATTCACCAATTAGGTTGTTGCATAATGTTGTAACATTATGCAGCCTTTATAGCTTTTTCTGTGTCCTCTGCCAGATGTAAAGCCAATGCAAGACCTTCCTGTTTCCAATTTAGAATTTAAGCCCAGTCAGATTCTATCAAGACAGTGAGCAATCTTTTGTAGAGCCATCGATTTTGGATTCTACCCTCATTTTGCACTGAGGTGATCTTCTAGAATTGTAACAGGATGCCCTTGGAGCAGAAGCCTTCACGTTTCCAGGTGGTACCACACCAACATCCTTTGTTATAAGAAAAATACTAACCTTTTTCCTGCCTGTCCTTGAGCCTACCTGATTTAACATAAAGTAGCACTGGGAGGATTATATAAATGTATAATCATGCAATAGGTAAAGGAGTTTTTCTTATGTAAACATTATTAACACATGGCATTCCTTTTCTGCACATCTATCCTTCTTAACCCATTTAACAAAATGCTAAACTAGCTATTTTCTAGAGGCCAATGCAGAAGTTGGCTGTGCAAGCTGAAGAGGAGAATGGAAATTATAAAAGAGATGGCAAAAGAACACCAGGAAGAGTCACAGCATTCTTAGGATCAGAACCAGTTGTTGGTCTTGGTTGGGCTCTTCTTTGTTTGGTTTTGGTTTCCACTCCACTTCCCTCTTGAGATAAGGTAGGGCTGGGTTAGGATAACATGGGTGTGCCTGATCTGATCCATTTCCAGTGACTGCAAACCAGCACAATTCTTCCTGACTCCATTAAAGACTTAGCACATATAAAGAATTCTTTAAATATTTGTGAGTACTTTAATTGAATTTTCTAAATTCTGAGTTATATTATTATTACTTAAGTTCATTCTGTCCCTTCTTCAGTTCCTGTAGCCAAAAATAGTAACTATTCACTGTTTATCTGACTGTAGTAAAATGTCAGAGTTCTTCCCTACCTTTCACTCACCTACTCCCTTTCTTCAGAATAAAGTCTTCACAACTTCTATAGCAACTATTGCACTTGATTAAAAAGAAATATACACATCAAACTATGCCCTCCCTCCCATAATACCAGCATAAAAAATACTGCAACTGAAAAGAAAATGTCATGACAATTATTTTCACAGTTACTGACACTGAACATCAAATAATTGGAGACACTGTTTTTTCACTTAATGGAAAGTGGAGAAGAATTCTGGTTGAGGTGGTTTGTTTTGAGATGTGTTTGTTTGTTTTAAATAAAGATCTTGGTTAACATCATGGCTGAAAGCCAATCTGATTTCAGGGAATTTTTTTTGCCGTTCTTAAATCAAGCAAAATAAATGCCAGTGGGAAAACAAACCCAACCCTGTCTCCTAGTAGTGGTATTGCATGTTAATACATTATGTTCAGGAATGTTTGTTGAGAGTGTCTACAGTTCCTATATTTACAGAAGTTTAACTCCCTGCTCCCCCTAAGAAGCTGTTCCCTCACGTTTCTGCCACATTTTTTAATCTGACAGAAGAAAGAAATCCACTGTAGCCAGGGTCCCACCACCTGTATGCATTGCACTCAGTTAGAACACCCCAACAATTCAGTGCTAACAAAGGCTAACCTCAATGTTGCCTTTCTGTGTACTTCTTTCCCCTTGCAGGTTGCAGGGCTTGAACAAGTGAGTGCTTTGGTGTGGATGACAACTTACTTACCAGTTACTTGCTTCTTAACTCCTTTACAAAGTTGCCTGTGGACCTTATAATTCAATTCAGTCCACCTTTGGAAGTCTTATGCCACATGTATATGTTTCCCAAATGTGATAAGGAACAGTGCCAGGACAAAACAACTCCTAACTGTGTTCAATAGTCATCACTGGTCTCATTTACAAACAATAAACTCTGTGCACAAAGTTACTACCAGAAGCATCATGTTTTGTTAGTCTTGAAAACTCATAATCCCATGTAATGATACCCATTAATTTAGAATCTAGAACAATCAATACACATGATTGCATAGTTAGGCTTATCACTCTAGTTGGATTCAGAGAGAAAATTAACTATCAGTCTAACAGAGCTGACACACATTATGGCACTCCCTCCTATTCACATTCTTTGCACTTCAGCCTAGTAAAAAGCACATCTGACACCTGCAGTTGCTGGGATCCCTCCCAGACCATCATACCATCTTTTGTGGGTATGGGTTTGGAAAGTGGAAAACCTTTTGGATTAAGGCAGAAGACTGACTTAAGTGAGCAGTTCATCACAGATACAGCCAGTTAGACAAAATCAGATTGAACAGGCAACTGACTGCCAACAAGTATACTTTTATATATTTACACCAGAATTTGTACACACACAGTGCTTAAAAAAGAGGGGGGAAAAAAAGAAAAAAGAAAGAAAAAAAAAAGAAAGAAACAGCCAGTCCAACAGCTTCATCTTGGTATAATCATTCTTTCTATAGCACAAATGATATGATCCCAGTTTTTACAAAATATTGCCAGCAGCGTCACTGCAAAAAAAGTGCAGATGATATGAAAACGGCTCTTCATCATAGGAGCAATGAACTTCGCAATAGTAGAAACACACACTAAGATGACAGTCATGAAGGCCAGGACAACATTTATACACTTCCCCAGGAGCACTTTGGCATTAACTGTTTCAGACTGCTGTGCTTGCTGTTCTTGCTGATGGAGCTCCAGTTTGGAAACCCGGGTCTGGCATGATTCCAAGGCTTCCTGGAGACAGAAAACAACAATTAGGGCAGCCATATTTCCATTCAACATTCCTTCACATTTTAGCTGCAGAGCCATCCATCAGCTAGATGAAACGTGTCATTTATTATAGACTGCTAAACTCTCAATGAACCACCAACTTTTAAAAAAATAAAATAAATGCACATAGATGTCTGAATGAGTGTGTCACTGTTTGCTCAGGCATAATCAAGTCTAACAATACTGTCAAAAATGTAGGTTTGTTCTTGTTTCATGCTCAAGAAAAAGTATCATAACTTTACTGTTCATGGCAATTGTTTCCTATGGCTACTGTTGATAAAAGTACTAGTGAAGCTGTTGCCATAGCAACTATCACCATCAAAACAGCAAGAGAATTTGTTTCTTTGTATATCCTATAGAAAACATGAGTTGGGCTTGCTGTGATACTCATTAAGTATACTTTGCAACATGTAACACTTGGGTTACACTGCCTCTGTGGTCTACATTAATTTTGCTCTCAAAGCTACCCATCCTACAGGGTTGGGCTTGAGTCCTCTGGGAGATCTGGCCTTCTCCCTCTGTCAGTGTGAAGACAGTAGAACAACCTGTGGAGATGCTTTTATGGGATTCTCTCTCACATGATCTGTTCCGCTTCACAATTTGTTCTAAAGAAAGCACACCTGTCTCTTCTGCTTGAGGATGGACTAAAAGTGGTCTTTGAGTAAAATGCTTTCTAAAGACACTACCCCCATGTTTAAGCCCTCCCAAAGCAAAATACAGAAAAACGTCCAACTTCACCTACTTGCCAAAATGTCAGCTTTTTGCTGGAGTTGGGATTTGGGCACCACTGTGTAACATGGGGCAAAGCTATAATTTCCTGAGATTGATCACCTTGACATAATCTTTTACCACTGTGTGACAAAGAAAACCAACGCTCCAGCATCCCTACTTGCTTCCCCACTCCCAAACTCCAGACATTTTCCTTGCATTAACAAGGTTGTTCACCTGCTCACACAGTAAGCTGTCTCAAACCAAACTTCTGTGTATAAACACCCAGAGAGTTATCAGCTTTCCCTTGCTGGTTCAGTTCTGTGTTGTTTCACAAGCTGAACTGGCTTACCAAGGAACTGGCCAGGCACCAAGGTCACCACAGAGCATGTCACAGTGCCTTACACAAGACTGCTTCCTTTCACTGCTCTAGGAATTAGAAACAATTCTAACAATTCTAGTTCTTAATGGGTGGCACAAAGTCTGTTATTGTTCAGGCATGTTCTCCACTATACACTAATGAACTTCCCTGGCCTTTCTTCCACTCTGACTGCAAGTTATCCTCAAACTGTCTTATGCAGCTTTAGAGAAAGTCCAGCTCCAAAAGTCTGATACCTGTAGTTCTGCATTGAGAGGCTGAATACGTCTTTAAAACTATCTGCACATCTTTTAGTGACAGAGATAGGCTATAACTGAAAATATCCAGAGCTTAAATCCTTTTACCCTATTCTAGCTAATTTTCCAAAACCCCAAAGAGATAGCTTTAAATGGGCTCAAGTGTACAGAGATAAAAGAAACGAGGTTGTATCTACATAGCACTTCAATTAGGAGTCTCTGACACCCCTCCAGGACTCTGCTAATGAGTTAGGAAATATTTCACAGCCCTTCTGTTGGATAAATCAGGTTTCATTATCTTTTTACATCCTCAAGATGCCTTCACTGAAAGGAGTCTTCCTTAAATCTGTGAGAGATCTCTCTTGTTTAAACCTACAATGAAACCTATAATATGCTTAGATTCAATACCATCCCTTTCCCACTCTGTTCCCAGGAGCTTCCTAACTCACATTTAGGAAACTGTGATCATGCTGCTTGCACTCTCTCTGTTTAGAAGTGTGAGCACAGGTGTATACAGGTCAGGTTTTAGGTTCTTTTACCATCTGAGCCAATATGAATATAGTCTTTGAGCATTCCTCAGTTGTTCATGAATAGGTAAGGCATAACTGTGTTTTCACCATTTTTCACCACTTCCTCAGACTTTGAGTGGAAATATTATGCATTATGTAAGTGCTTGTATTGTATATAAATATTCAAGTATATATGTAATTACATGCTGTCAGGACATACTTGTAGGCATTATTACTGGCTTTTGATTGAAGTCAGACATGACTACAACCGATCACTAAGGTGAACATATCCCACAGCTTTAATTACAGAAGTTGTTGTGACCATGGCTTAAAACTCTTTAATTATAACTGGCTCATCTACAAGTCTATTTATAAATCTAAGCTCTCTTACTTTTTACCCTAGGCTCAATTTATAATAATCCCTGCCAGTGATGAAGCTACAAATTGGAGAAAGTCTGAGCAAGAGGTTTGTGTCAGGACATCGTCAGAATTGTTATGTCACACAATACAAAGAGACTCTATTCCTTCCTCCTCTGTGAAAGAAACTAAAATGGGCTATTCTTCAAGTCTGCCTAGGCCGTATCATCAGTTTCAGCAGAAAAAATCCTGAATCCAGAGAAACAAGTGGAGACTGTCACTGATTCAGTGTGCTGGATTTTCACCTTAAAACAGAGAAAACAGGGCTTAAATCTTTCCCCATATTCCTTATTTTAAAATATGTAGAAAAATGCAAGTGTTTCATGGTACAAGATTTCTACAAAACGTTAGAAGATTCTGTTAAGGAAAATAAGTACCTGAACATCTCGTGATCTCTCATAGGCCTGATATGCCACCTTCTCCTCTATGCTGGCTAACTCCTGTTTCAAGTTTGCTGTCTCATGTTGATGAAGGTCAGTGAGGTCATTTAACTGGTCTTCCAATCTTTCGTATCTTATTAGGAAAAGAGATCTAAATTTAGTGCCTTCTATTCAAGTAATGCCAAATCATGAAAACAATTGCACATTTTAAAAGGTACTTTCTCAGCATACGATAAATTCATCTGACTGGCATTACAAAGCACATATAGAAATCAGTAAAAACTTTGTAAACTTTCCATAAACATTTATTCAGCATTCTGAAAGCCTTTTTCGAGTGTTTCTTGCTGGCAGTAGGTGCTAAAAAGCAAATATTTGTACATCATTGGCAAATTATATCAAATATAAACAGTGCCTAAGGATATCCAACTCACATTTTTCACTCTTAAATTAGCCAAGAAGATCTGGTTTCATAAGTAACTTTGAGCCAGTTAATAACTTGCCAGTAATGACACGAAAAATGTGTTCTCTCTCATACACAACTGCAGGGTTCTGCCATTTATGTACAGTCTGTTCTGGCATGCTTCTACATGGTAAAGCAGTTCAAGTAAATCACCAGCAAACTAAAATTTTTTTGTGAGTTTGTCACTTCACTTGATTTAACACACAAAGAGGTAAACACTGCAGTCAGCACAAAAATGATGGAGGTAAAATTGTCTAGAAATAGGTAGCAGGAGGCTTGAGATTTTATTGGCAGAGAGCTGTCAGAAAAGGCCACTGCCTTCTGAAACCAAATCATGAGTTCAATAGGTCACTTTCATTGATCTTTTCTCCCTATATTACCACATGGTATCAAGCCTTTTGTTGTATTTTGAGAACTATAAGCAAATGAAATATTGCTCTTCGTACCGAGATTTTGCCCACTGGCGTAGTAAAGACTTAAGAATCGACCGTCACTTTAACAAGCCGTAGGAAAAACGGGATGTAAGTACAGCAGGCGAAAGCTCTCTGTAGAGCATATCATCCACTTCTCACAGAGGATGATAAAGGAATTAATTGTCAAGTAACAAATGCAAGATGAAGTTGTGCTACAGCACTTAAAACTACATCTTGCAGCTGTGTGTTACACCAGGGTACAAGGTGACATTGCATCCACAAGATAGCAATGTGTGTGAGAAGTATTTGGACAAGGTATTCAGCAGTCAAGGGTATACTTATCAGCTGTCAGTCACTTCTGTTACACCACAGACCGGTTAGCTTTTTTGAGTCACATTAGATGAGAATCCTTCTACCAGCTAAAAAACCATTGGCATCTCCTATACGCAGTACTCACATTATTCCCACAAAAACTATGACAGAGGAGAGAGTTTTCTGATCAGCCTTTGACAAAAGGCAAAGGGCATTACACCATTTGATAGGAAATATAAACATTCTATGTGTATTTTCAGTTGTTGGAAGGAATGAAACATGTTGGTACCAGATATTGATTGAAATTACTTATTCATCTTGCTTCTGAAATCTCTCTCTCTCACACACACATACACACTTTCCAAATAGTTTCTATACCAAAAGTCATTTAAAGAGAACAGTTAAAAAAAAAATACCTATATCTTTCCTCTTGTAGCATCTGAGAAATAAAGCCATAGTCTCTTTTAAACTGGGTTTTTAAATTCTCAATATCATCAGCTAATTGGGACTGTGTCTCCTTGATCTCCCTTAGTTCCTCCAAAATCATGGAAAGCTTTCCTTGGCTGTCCAGGGTAGTCGCCACAGCAGGACTAAAGGAAGTATTCCCGTTGCTATCTGCTGATCCAGAAGTCCCACTTGAGCATTCATCATCACTAACATATTTTGGTTTGGCAACAATGGTGGCACTGCCCCCATAGGTTCTAGAACTCGTTTCTGGCCGAAATTCATCCAGGGTATTTTTGAGATGAGCAATGTTGTCTGCACTACCAAATTTGTTTCGGATGAGGTTGGCAAACTCTCTAGACTTGCTGAAAACAAAGACAGGTGGTGTCAAAGACACACCTGGCACACCTGACTTGCTGCTCTCTGTTCCGTGCCCAGAGCCACGAGACTTTCCATGTTGAACATCCTTCAAGTTATCTTTGGAAGTATCCTTGGTAGCTTTGGAAGATCCATTTTGTTCAATATCCTTAAGCTTTTTGTGATACTGTTCCAATTTCTTCTGCAGCTGGGCTATGGAGTGGGCAGATTTTTGGTTCTTTTTCTCAAAGACTTGCTTAATGCGCCCAGCCTGTTGCTTGTCTGCACTGTTTACCAGTTTCAAATACTCAGCCACATTTCCATCTCGGGCTGTTTGTTCAACCTTGATTTGCTCTGTAACCCTGAGGATTTTCTGTTTCAAGCTGTCTGCATTGAGTTTGACTTTGTGAAATTCTAGGACCCCATCTGGTACATCAAAGTTCAGGTTGGTATCAGAACCTCCACGGCGGATGTTAAGTGGTAAACTCAGGGTATTCATGTCATGTCTTTCCACCTGAGAGAAAAGAAAAAGAGGTAAGTGGAATTTGATTTTTTTTTTTAAATCAAACATCCAGTTTACTTTTCCACATATAATTATGCCAAGTGCATAGTATAAGGTGGCCTGTATTAGCAAAGCATAATAAACTTTTCTTTGAAATTAAGTAGTATTTTTCTTGACTTCTACAGGTTAATACAGTCCAAGGAACTGCTTGTCTCTCTTAAAATAAAGATGGATTAAAGAGAAAATTATTCAGAATAGCTTACAGAATCACTGTAAGCTTTTCAGAATCACTTACAGTTTTACACAAAATGAGAATAACACCTAGTTAGAAAAAGTTCCTTAATATATTGTTTATTATTAAAAGTTTCAAAGAGACCATGGCTGATAAAAAAATTGGCTGACTCCATTTTTTCTCTTAGAAGTGGTCAAACATCAATGGAGATGTAGCCAGATTTTTCCCTCTACAGCAGTGCTATACTGTTCAGTATATTTTCCCAGGTTTAATGCCTTTTTTTGGTACATCCCATTCAAATTCCTCCCACTGTTCAAAGTTTTTGCAAAACTAGCTGAAAGAAAGCTCTTGAAAATTATTTGTATCCTGCAAGCTGGAAGCAATTGCTGTTTTTAAAAGCACAGGGCATAGAGAAAGAATTGGCCTGTATTTGACTTTCCAGCTAGATGAAGGTGCTCAACAACTTGATCTGCTGTGCTAATTCTATTTGAATAGGAGGTTCACTGATTTACAGAAATAAATTCAGGAAAGAAAACAGCAGTCAGTCAAGTATAGGATCTGGACACCTTAAACGCACTCTGGAAGTACAACAAAAATAAGTAGGCAACTCCGTCACAACACTGACCACAATAGATCATTTTATCTTTCTCAAGAGAAAGGAAAGATAGTCTGATACAAAACATTAAAAGTGTTTCCTTATATAAAGTAAAAGTTATGAGGGAGGCATGAGAAGAATGACCTAAACAAAACACCTTCATCCCTATTATCATTTTGGTTTTGCCTGTGTGACAAAGTGCATTTCATTGCAGCTGCCACGGTGTCATGTCTGTAGAGACTGCTTAACAAACACTCTAGCCATTATGCGTTTTCAGAGCTTTAATATCAGAGGGAACCAATATAATTCCTCAGGCAAGACCATTGCAGAGACAAGGCAGAAACTATATTAAACTACCTCTTAAAGATGCATTATAAATGCTTTAACTGCTCTTTGCTTCAAAATGTCTGAGATACTATATTAAAAGTTTGATTTCCAAATACAGTGTTTTTTATTATTATATATAATACTGAAGATCATGCAGCCAGACCTATGTGTACATGTCCAGTGATCACCATTCAACCTTTTTCTTGACTAAAAAACCATAATCCCATCATTAAGTATTGTTGTAAGGTTTGTTTTCCCATCCTTGTACAGTTTTGGCAGATTTCCTGGAAATTCACTCAGGGATTCTTGTACTATCCTTAAAATACAAGCTCAGTGACCAGATAAAATGTCCTACTGTTAATACATGCATCGTGCACAGCCTGATCAGGAGAACTACTCTGTCTCTACCATGCTGAGGTACAAATGCAAGGGGTGATGCACCTATAAATGTGGATCTGAACAAGATCAGAGACACGACCATCTCTACTACTTTATATGATTTTCCTTATAGATTGCCAAGGATTACAGTGAGGATTTTTCTTGAGTTTTCTTTTGCTACTGCACCACTCAAGGCACAAACCAGGTAACTTAAAAATTCATATTCACCAATACCTAAAAAAAAAGGCACTTAAAAAATGCATACTGAAAGAGTTCTGGAGTCTATAATTGGAGAATATTGGTTAATGATGCCCTTTAAGACTCAGACTCTATCCCAGGGATTAAACCAGTACTGTGGCCTAATAGATCTACACTTTACCAGTTTGTTAAAAACAATTGGTATTGATCCAAATGCTCAGTATAAAACAAGAATTTCTTGAAACAATCGAAGATCTTTTTTAATAAGCTTTGGCACAAACTGATACTGTAATTAGTCACAGAATTGTATACACACACAAAACAGATCCATCACTGATGTCACTCAGGACAAGCTGTACATAACTTCCAGGAATGGGTGGGTCTATATCTAACCTTTACACGGCAGTAAGTGTTTACTTCCTCAGTAAAAAATAGTCTAGAAATGTATTGTAATAATTGGATACAAGCCCAAACCAGATCCCTTCTCCCCTATGTCCTCTCCCTCACTGGCCTCTCTATTGGCCAGCCCTCCCTGCCTTCCTGAAACTTCAAGGCCACAAAAGCAGTACAGATAAAAAGAACAATAGCATTGAAGGAATACATCTGCTAAAAGCTGCCGTGCTTTTGGACATGAGGAAATCTTTTAGCGTGGGGCATATCTGCTCCTGAATAAAACCAATCATAGGGGCAGTTCAAATTCAGTAAAGTTTATAAAAGATTTGTGCTTAAATTCCCAAAGCACTGCTAGCAGTAGGGTTTTTTACTTACTGGATTGAGAGCTGACTAGGGTACTAAAAAGTAATATCAAACTTTTTTTCTGTCTGACTGTATTTGGACAAAATGGCAGGTGTCCTCTGCCATCATGTTGCAAAGCTGGGTCAAGCAACACAGGCTCTTGAAATCCTCTGCTGGTGTAATACACCTCATTATTGGGAGGGGATGCATAGTGTGGGGTGAACTTATTTCTTTTTTAGGTGAGGGGCTGGTTGGTTGGGTTTTGTAGGGTTTAGAGTTTTTTGGGATTTTTGGTTTGGTTATTTTAAATCAGAAGCAAGCAGACAATGGGTGAGTGGCCTGTCACCTTTCTTTCACCTTGATGATCCATTTGTGATTGTTTTATTGCTCAGCACTAGTGCTACCCCAAGACATCAGATTTCCATCTTCAATTCCTACCCCAAATCCCTCTTGCTGCAAGTCTCATCCTGTGATGAGAAGAATTAGCTTCACTTCCTGCTGTATCGAATGCCTCATTCTTTATACTGAGCACAAGACTGCAAGTAGGAGTCTGAGATGCTTCCTCATGCCTGCAGGGACTAGGGCCCTCTCCTGGGATACAGGCTGAAATCCTCCCAGGGCAGGACACTGAATGCCATCTCCATCAAACTGCATGAGTGCTCTTCCAGTTATGCTGTGTGAAGAAATGAGGAATGCCATCCCATGCCATTGTTCCTGCTGTGACTCCTGGGTCCCCAGCATCTCACAGGGCCTCCAAGCTGTTAATAATAAAGAAGTTGTTGAGAGATTGTTTTTTTTTTTTAATTATTTTTTAAATTGTGGTTGCCAAGAGAAAAATACATTTACATACAGTAGCACCCCAACAGTTAAAATGGATGAGCCAGCCTTTTGGAAGGGAGAAGCACTTTAAAAAAAAGAACATCGTACATATCTCATATTATGGTAATTAACAGGGAGCTAGGCATTAGCAGCAGATGAGAAACAGCAGTCCTGAGACATGTGGTACCACCAGGTAGACAGGAAGTCAAGGCACTAGCCCATAGTTTGAGGAAATAGCAGAGACATGCCCTCAATCTGTCTTCTAGGAAAAAATAGGGAAAAAACCAATTTGCATATGGTGCTGGGATAGCCATAGCTGATGTCAGCCTGAAAAAAGAAACCTGGGCCTTGGAGAGAGACCACTGCACCTTATGGAGGAGTTCACATACACACTTTTCAACAACCCAGTTGAGAACTAATAGTAATATTTGTGCTGCTGAAATATGAGCCTTTACAAACAGTGATTTAGGCAAGTCAAGCAATTCAGGCTCCCAGCCTGCATCAGAGGCTGGCACCACAGATTACTAGATAGGTAACTCTCAGAGATAAAGCCCCAGTCCCCCTTTTTCCAAGGAGCCAAGCAGATCTCCAGCTGCCTGACCATGATATCCATGCAACCCATCCCAAGCCAAAGTCCAGAGCTTCAGAAGGGACAGCAAAACCCCTGCTTGGTGCAATGAACACAGGTGCACTGCTAGGAGTCCTTCACTGCAAATGAGTTGTCAGGTTTACTTTCTGTCTTAAATGTAAAGTGGGGGGCTGGGTAATAGGCAGCCTGCCATTCAAAAAGAAGCATTCAGAACACAACAGTGAATTGAAAACCCAGTCACGGAAGCAAGGATAGGATTTTCATTGGTATCATAATGATACACGTGTTTCTTCACTTACTGTCTGCAAAAGCAGCACAAAGGTCAGACTTGCAGGCCATGCTACCAATGAGCCCAGAGCACAGCAGGACCCATGTTCCCCAGTGTCACAGGCAAGATGGTTGGAAAGGGATTCCACATGGACAGGGTCTGCTAAACAGGTGAAAATATGTTTAATGGCCTATAGAGATTGGTCATTGTATCCTACTACTGGAAAACATAAAGCAGACCTAGAAGACCTTATTTCTTCCCCAAAGATCCTGGGTGGGATCCATATGGGAGAAAAAGTCCCTAGTGAGCAGAGTACAAAGGGCATGCAGCCCACCCTAGTGCAACCCACATCGCGTGGCTGCTCAGAGGAATCACATCCTGTGTTCCACTGACTGTGCCAATGGCTCTCCACTGACAAGCGAGAGATAAGTCCCCTATGTTAAAGGTATCAAATGGAACTCTGCTCTTCAGGTCATAGATTTCCTTTATGCTTTTTTAGAAAGTACCTTTAAAAAGCATTGAGAAAAAAAGCATTTACAAGACAGATGCATATATGCATCAGGCTCGAGAAAGCCTACATCTTTGGGATGCCTCACTAACAGAAACGATGAAGACAAAATGATCTACTTATTTAAATAGACTCAGTTTACAGGTGTTTCCCTTTTTCTTTCTCTAAACAACCTCATTACCATCACCAGTCATTGCTGTGCAAGCTAAACAAAAGCTTACGATGACAATTTAAGTCTATCTTGAATTTCTGGTGAGTGCTTAGAAACAGAATCCCATAAGGAGCATACAAAATAGGATTAAGGCAGCTTTAAAGCTCTTAGACTTTGGTAATAGCAACAAAAATCATCAGGAACAATTTTCTTTTTTCAGAAATATGCATATGTCAGAGGCACAGGTGTTCCAATGGGTAAAAGAACTTGCAGAGGGGGTTTTTATAAGTTTTCAGTATATTCCAAAGCAGAAATGTACTTGGGGAGAGACTTTTACCATCTCTTTCAATTTCACTCTTCCTTCTAAAATCCATATGAGAATCCTTAATGGAAGTCTTAAAATAGAGCTAAATCATCATAAAACATTTCAAGTTACGTAAAATCAGCCCCCAACGTTTTTATACAGTATGTTACAGCAAAACACCTTCTGCTTGTGTTTTTTTACAGAGCTAATTAATAGTAATATCTAAAAGTACCTACACTCAGAATACCATGCTCATAATCATCCAGAGGGTTCAGAGTATATGGGAATGGAGGGAGTCAGCAAAACTTGTTTCTACTTTTTACTGGGGTAGTGGAAGATCCTGGGTGATTTATCTGAGATCACCTGGCAAATGCTGATGGAGTCAAAGAACTGAAGGTGTTTCTTTAATCATCAACAATTCCTCTATTACCTATTAACTCCCCACCTCCCCTCAAAAAAACACTGAAGCTGTAAGGCATCTCACTAAGACACATTAGGTGTTTATTCCAGGTAGGTAATCCCAGATACCCTTTGGCAAGTATCTGCTCTTCAATATACAAAGCCTGGGAAACTTCAAGGCCATTCTATGAGTAAGGCATCATACAGGGGTAGAGTAGGCTGTGGAGATTTGGATGCTTTTGAAAATTTTCTGTACTATGCCAACATGGTCTGGTAATTATAAAAATCCAGTTGTTCTACTAGACAACTGCAGCAAGACCTCAGATATAGACTCAACTACTAAGCATACTAGGCAAGATGTCAAATGTTGAATCCAGTCCTTCTCAGGGTCAGTTTGATCACTTATCTTTCCCTCCATTTTAATTCATTTGCACCACAGAGTTGAGGCTGTAAGCACAGGCACCTCAAGAAAGACCTACATGTACTTGCAATTTTAGTTTAAGTGGAAAAAAAATCCAAATAAAAAAACCCCACAAAACCAACCCAAACAAACAAACAAACAAACAAAACCAACCAAACAACAACAACAAAAAAACAAACCAAAACAAAAAAACAACACCCAAAGTTGAAAATGCTATAAAACAAATTCTGTAGAAAGAAATTGCAAGAAAGCACATGCACTGAAGTTCTGGAAGTTCTGGTGTGACTAGACTTTTACTGTCTTGGTCTAATCTGATCAAGGTTGAATACTCATGCATAACCTTTGAACCAAACAGTCAACTTCACACCAAAGTTGGTTTGCCTCAAATCCTACAGGCATGCTCAGTTCAAGCCAGAAATACCCCAGAGAAAACCTTTTCTCTAATTTCTATTTAAAGGACTGAACTAAAGCCAAATTTTCTAGGTCACAGCTTGTGTGTAAATAAGTATTTAGATATGGTACTATTTCAAATTAGACCAATGGAAGATGAGAACAATGGGGGGAAGAGGCAGTTTTCTCCTTCACTGGTAACACCAGCTCCTTTAGAACCTAAGAATATCCACTGAAAAGTCTCCAGTGTCGTAACTCACACTCAGTCCAGTTCCAAGTTTTTGGCTGCACAAAACTGACATAAGCAAACAGGTTCCAATACAAATACAAACAACTGAAAATTCAAAACAATTTGCCTCTATAAAAGTAAGTGAGTTACTTCCCATTTACTGTCCAGCAGTCATGTGAAGAAAAAAAGAATAAAAATCACTGTCCTGGCTAGAGGAAAAATACAGCGATGAGCCAATATCCGCATTTACTAAGCTCAAATTTCTTTAAGCAGGCAAAAGGTAGATTCCACACCCCTTGGTTAACTATTTTGCTTCAGTTCAGTCCTTCTCCTTAGATAAGCACCATTAATTAAAAACAAGTCAACCTTCTCCTAACTCACATGAAAATAAATGTAACTCACGTGCTTGTTCCTTCTGTCAGGTTTACACAGCAACATAAGAAATTGCTTGGGAGCTCCAGGTGCTAAATGGGTGGTTCCATCAAGCACTGCTAATAAGAAGCCTGCACTCCTACTCCCTGTGAAGGAGAGTGCCTTTCCCGTGACACAAATCCCTCAAATCCTCTACCACTATGAAACAGTGTGGGGGTGACATGATTTTGAAGAATGCCAGACATTTTGTATCCCTTCTAGATTAATTGTTCAACTTACTTTTAGTGCTTCTAATAAGTGCTCTCCCTTCCCCTTTCCCAGCTTTTATGGATTTTTCTTCCCCTCCCATTCAGTAATAAGGTTTCTTTTTCTAAAGATGTCCGAATAGATGGCAAGAATGAAATTTTCCATACTACTGTGAAACATTCTGTGAAAAGTCAGCCTGCTACACATTTTCAATTACTAAATCCTTTTCTCTGAATGAGAATTTGATAACAAGCCAGCTACTTACCTGCTATGACTAATCACTTCTCATAGTTCCAGCATATGCTTCTCATCTCTCACCACTTGTGATTTAGAGTGTGCTTTCCTTTGTATCACTGCATTGTCTAACTTTTCATCACAAACTATTCTACACTGATAAAGTTGCAGCAGGTCACCTTCTCCCTCCACCTGGTTCTTTCTGTTTCACAGTCAGCTCCTAATTTCATTGCTATTCAGACAGTCTGAGCATCTTCTGAAATCCAAGCTCCTGGTACTCTACAGTCATACAAGAGAATTCCAGGAAATACTATGAAGTTTCTTGCCCTCAGTTACACAGAAATAACTCTCACATCTAACTTCATAGTCAACAACAAACCAAGTCTTGCATGCTGCAAAACAAAGACAACTTTAAGGAAATTTTAAATATGTGATTTACAGACCTACAAACATCAACCCCACAGCTCAATACTGATTGTAGTCTAATTCATGACATTTATTGCTTTGAACTGGCAGCACTGCATAAAACCTATTTTGTAACAGGGACGTTAAGGCTTTACAGTAGCAGGGAACTTTGAAAGTATTACCACTGAGAGGCAAAACACTCTAAATCCAAATAGACTGGCCATCACAGGCAAAGGACTCATGACTCGGGGATTTTGTTTGTTTAAACCATCGCAAAACTTCCGTTTATAAACAAGAGAACAATGGCTCCATCAGGCAGAGGATCTTTTCATTTGCGTTAATGCTGCAGCAGCACATCCTGAGCATATAAACAATCACATCGTGTCCTGTACGTGAACTGAGTTGCTTACTTAAAAGAGCCTGTCTGCTTCTTCCTTTCCCCCTGCCCTGCATCTCTCCATGATGGACTGATAAAGTCAAATCTCAAAAATACATACCTGTTACATCAGCAGTTATGCCTATAGTTCATTTTTAATATAAATTTTAATTAAAAGATAGGGTCTGCTTTACTACATTACAACACTAAGCAGCTTTTTTACCTCTCCACAATAGCTAGTACATCTCTTAACAAAGCAACTTTATTTTATCAAACCTTCATTGCTTATATACACAAGTACACTTTCACTATTTGCCACATTACACGTATGAGTGCATGTTTTGGGTCCACATCTAATATCCAAGGCTTGTATTTACAGACAAACCACAAATGACCCCAAAGGCAGAGAACTGCATGAAGACTGAGCCACCAAAAATCAAAAACTTTGGCCATACTTCATGATCTACAAAAGTTTTATTTAAAAGATTACTTTAAAAAAAACCCCTTATTTCATTGGGCAAAATAAAGACAATTAAAATTTGAATCACACAGATGCATATTATGCAGGTCATTTGTTATTCAATATCACTGCAGCAATAATGGTGTTTTAAGCCACTACATACAACTGATTAACACTGCTCTAACTTAACTCTGGAGAAAACATCCTAATTGCAGTGCATTAAGAAACAAAATTGTCTGCAGAGTCAATGGATTTAACCTCTGGTGGATCACAACAACCCAACTTAAAAGCATTTTGTTATTTAAATTTATTTTTAAAATAGCAAAAATATTTTCCTTTCTTTTCACTGAAGGGGCAATATAAAGCATTAGGCAACAGAACCACATATGCTATTTGCTTATCTTCTTCTTGAAAGAAAATGAAAATTAATATAAATAGTATTGTTTTGAAAAGCAGAAACTATGCTGTGACTATGCCATTGAAGTGAGTCACAAGTGATGCTTTCTATTTATGAATATATCTAGAGTTGTCTTCATTGTGGAGAAAGTCTTAAATATTATTTGTATGTTTACTATCTTGTAATTTATATAAATATACACATGTAAAGATATGGTTTTTAAATGTTTTAAAAACATTTTGTAAAATATCCATACAGTTATTGTTATTATAAGTGAGTACTAGCCCACAGAAAATCTCATATCCATGCAGCATTTCAGAACCTGCTCTTGCCATGATATTTTAAGGTTACACTCTAACAATCAACTCAAATCGTTGCAATCAAATCTGAATTCACAAAAAAAGATGACTTTTCCAGTAAAAAGACTCAAACTCATTTATGAAGATGAGTGTGCCTCTACAAGCAGATGTCCCTGAATCCTCTTCTTTAAAGAGGCTCCATGTGCACATTATAACAATACATCGAAGTAGTACTTCAGCCAGTGCTTTGTGCACACTCTAGAAACATGTTCTCTTGTGCACACAATGCTGAAGTTTCTCACATAATCTTTTTAAATGTTTATGACCTGATACTAGCATGAATCACTCCCACAAAAGGTTGGAGGCATGCCTTTTAAAAAATACAAGAAACTTCTCTGTCAGTCTATTCTCTCTGAACAAAATTCAGCTAAGACTGTTGTATCGATTTCATAGAATTAATCCACTATTTGTACATAGTCATGAGTCATCTTTATACTCCATTTTTCCTTTCAGTTTTTCGTATACACTGTACACTTCAAATACTAATAAACATCACACAAATATCTCAACCCATAAATAAACTCTATTGTAGAGAACTTCTGTAAGTAACATAACATCTATTAATCAAAAACCCCAAATTCAAGACTTGTCTAACAGAAAAGAACATCAGTGAGATTCACCCAATTAGTGAGAAATAAAACTACAGTAAAATTTTTATCTAGTCTTAAAAATATTCCTATTTTCAAATAGTGAGTTTTATTAAACTGAACTACTTAGAGAAATCAATTCAGATAATTTTGGAAGATAAACTAGGTTAAATCATTGTTCTTATGTCACCATATTACTCATAATGAGAGTTTTAAATCATAGTTTTAAGAAGTTCTATGGAGAAAGAAAAAAAATATTTTTAAACAATGGCCTTTAATGATGATTCACCAAATTTTTACTGTATAGTACAAATCCTGCCTGTGTAGCAACCATTATGTTTTGCCATGGTAGTACTAGCAAGTGCAAGCAGACTTTTCCCCTAAGAGATGTTTGCTGGCTGAAAATACATTTATTTCTGTTTTACCAGAAATAAAATGTCAAGGGTAGAGTGAACTCCTGCAGAAGGAAGTCCTGCTGATTCTAAAAGTACAAAGTTCAGTGCCCTCTGCTCTTAACTACAGGGCACATTTGGTGAACATCTCCTCATGTAGTGTATGAAATATACAGGAGAATGTGTATTATGCACAAAATTTTAGTCATAAATTCAGTACTTATAAACTAAATAAATAAGCAAACCAATCCAAAACCAAACAAAACCCCCACTCCTTTCTCTCTGCCATCCAACACAAAAACCATTCTCAAAGCCAGGACTGCAAGATGAGAAGCACAGGCAACAAACAGTAGTGACTTTCTTTAGCAGGCTAATGGAAAGTGCTCAGAAACTGTACAGTTGCACAGCACATTAAAATGCTTAAAAAATAGATTCAGTAGGAAAATTTGTTTTCAATTTGGTATTTCTTAATCTGTTAAAACTATGTTGCTAATATAAAAGTAATTTAATGCAGGAAATTAAACCTGCTTATCTTACCTGTCTGTTGTAATTCAGAGGATATATAAAATATTATTGACCAACTTCATATAACTTCTTTGCTTCATTAATATGTTTATGCAAAATTTAATTCAATTTGGCACAGATGTAGCAAAGACCTAGCTCAGGAGATAGCAGGGCTGAAAAGGCAACACCAACAATGCACCAGCAACCGTAAGACATAAGAACATGGCAAGCAAAGATGGCTTTGCAACCTGTATTGCTCCTTTTGCATTTTCTTGCCTTTGGATAAGTGCCTTAGACTGATATCGTTCGCATTCAAGGCTCTTAGGTTTTTTGATTTTATTCAAAGTCTCCCTCGGAGGACAGAGGGGATTAAAACCTTTATAATGCTTTTAGAGTCACAGTTTAATTTGGAGCTCAACATCATTATCTTAGGTGTTTCATTCTAGCACTAAAAAAGATGTGATGGTGTCACAGGGATTATTATTTAACTGAATAGGGCAATACTAAAAATGTTTTGTGGTGATAATGTCTCTCAGGAAATTATAAAATTACTCTTCAAATAACAGTTGTAGAAACATGATTAAAGTTCAGAGTTGGTTACTTGACCAAGACACTAATATGGCCAGATGCCACAATTTAGACTCTAAAGACAGAAACTATCAATTCTTCTCATTGAGAACCACTAAGATTTTTTGGAAGAGGAAACCTTAATACTGTCATCACAATATTGTAGTTCAGTTAACTTCACATAAATAAAAACAAGTATAATTTGCTACAGAAATAGTATCTAACAATTATGTACTTATACTCTCAGTTCTCGCTTCTTTCTTGTATTTTTCCCTCTTTTTGCTTTTGCTCAACTAACAGTAGCAACAGCATCTTTTAATCTAATCAGTTTGGTCACGTTTTTTTAATCTGGAATATATTTCACCTGGCAGAATACTTCCCAAGAGTTACAGAAATTGCCAATCTGTGGATTAATACAGCTTAATTTCATGTATCTCCTTCTATAATGCTCTTAAGACTATCCCAGAACAACTTTTCTTTTTAAATAGTAGTGATAATTTGTATTACATGACACAAACAATGAATGTTTAGTCTGGATACTGTGAACTCCAAAGCACATGATTTTATGGAATCCAAACATTTCAGTTTACATGGATACTTGACACAACAACTGATATTGCTTAATTATTAAAATACTATCTTAAAATAGAACTGCTATATTTTCAGTAACATCCATTATTAAATCCATAATGATGGGTAAGCCAACTGCTACAAACACATAAAAAAAACCCCACCATCTTCAAGCTAGGTATTAATCCACACCTCTGTTTTACTCAAGAATCTCTTTCAGCACTGCTGGCAAGCTTCATGTGTCATGAAGAAGCATAAAACTACTTATATGGTCTAAGCAGAGATGGTAACAGAAGTTGTTCATATCATGTCTAACAAAAGCCTCATTAAGCACATAGGTACTTAATTTTGTTATACAGCTGCAATCCATATTAGCTAGACCAGGGCAGCACTTCTGAAACAGGAGCTCAGGCTATTGCTTTTCTCCTTGGTCGAGTTGTCACACGCTAACCATCCACACATCCCATAAACTGAGTCACAGAGCTCACCCTCAACTTCCTTGCCAAGGGTTTGAAAACAATAGAAGATGTTTCAGAGTATTTTTAAGAGTTATTTTGAGCTTGTTGAAAGCCTTTGCTTCTCTTACCTAACCACAGGGAATTGGGAGAGCGTCTATCAAGCGATGGTCAAACTGTTGCTCTTATCTTCTTGTAAATTTTTTGTATGAAGCAACAGGCTGCCCAAGCTGAGTAAGTTTGTTCCCCACGTTCTTGGGCCATTAGAGTACAACAGAAGTATTTAAATCAGGATACAGAAGTTCCCCATGTAATTTTATTACACCATAATGTAACAATATAACAATAATGAAAACAATAAGCCTGATGGTCTTTTTAAAGCAGCTTGTAATCTTAATTCAGTGTTTTAAAAAAATCAGCAACAGAAAATGGCATGTGTTGATCTTACGTTCAAGCTAAACATACAGGGTTTCTTCAGAAGCACAGACATAAATGCTAGTTGCCAATTTTCTCTTAATGCCAGTTCCTACATATTAAATTCATATTAGATTTTTCTATTTTTAGAGTTGTGGTGATGTTAGAGGCCTATTCACCAATATGATGTGATTAGAATGAAACTGAAATCAATATTCTGCTCCTAGTCTGCCTGCCTGCCTCCCTCCCTCTCCTCTAAACTTTTTAAACTGATTCTTTTTTTTCCTCTCTTAAGTTCCTATTCAGACAGTCAAGAGGATATGCTCTATCACATGGTTTGGTGTAGAAGACCTATGAAGACATTACCATATTCAGTCATAGCAACAGCACAGATAAAAAGGAACAAAGCAGAGTTCAGTGCAAAAGGAAGCAGATAAGAGTCATGCTGTCCTTGGAGTCCAACCATGGTTACTGGCTCTGCCCTGAGCCAGAGCTCTGTACCTGGACAGGGAGCTGTGCTTGGCTACAGGCTCCAGAATCCTGTTGTAACATTCAACACAAGAGATCTCATTCCATGACAGTGGAAAAAGCAAAGCAAAACCCAAACCACAATGCTCATTTTGATCAAGACATTAGAAAATTGCCTAAATATTTTTTTCCCTTTATCTCTCTCGGTCATATGCTCAGAATAATTTTAACCTAAATAAAGTACCATAAATAAATCAGATCTTTATAGGTCTCAACAGACAGATGAAGATCTATATCCATTACTAAACCCTCAAAAACATGCCCTTTGTGAGATTATGGCAAATGATGTTAGCCTAATTACACACAGCGAGTTAATATTCTAAACAGTGTTACATGTTGAAAAATAATTTTCCAGACTCCTTTCCTAAAGAAACAGATTGACAAATACTGTTTCTGCAGTCAGTTACTTGACAGGTTCGAGAAACACACAAATCACTTTAAGAAATCATAATGCAAACTGCAAAGAAAGCTACTTTAGGTTAAGTCTGCTAGTTCTTGGTATTTATGTTACAATCAAAGCAGTCTGCCTGCAAGTAAGCCAGTGGAAGAAACACATAAATTCAGGCAGAAACTGATGTTTAAAATTAGCTCCTGTAGACTTAACATTACTTGCAATAAAACAAGAGTTTGATGTGGGGAAAAAAAGCAGGTGGTAAACGAAAACCAAAACTACCTAACTTTTCAGCAACTCAAAATGGCCTGAATGTTTTTTATTCTATTTCAGCTAGAGAGGAAGTCTTTAGATATGCACACATTCATTAAATGCTCTGAGAAACCTTAATGAATTGCAGTGATTTGCACTGGACAAAAACCTTTCATGCAAATATGACTGTATGGAACTCTGACCTCTCACAATGGAAAGAGCAAATCACAGACTTTGCTGCTCTGCTCTCCGAATTTAGATTTTAAGTCTGCCCCTACACATGCCTCTGGTAGTAACCAGAGAACACTGCAACATTTTAACTTTATGGAATAAAGTGACCTACTTCGTTATTCATCCCATTCGGTCTGTAGGCTTTTTACTATCTTTCTTGTTCACTTACTCCTTTAACAAGAGTGTTATAAAAATAAAGGTCATTACAGCAATAAATGCACCAGGTGTTATGTTCCTCTGCCTAATTTAACAATATTTAGACAATAGCCATATAGTCCGAAAGCTATACAATATAAGAAGATATTGAAAAAGCCTGTTAGGGCTGTTTGCTAGCTGAAAGCCAAAGATTCACCAAAATAAATCCAGATATAAGTTCAAACATTTTCAGATGCTTAGCCACAGGTACTGGGACCACTATAGGGTAGTATACCCATGTAACAACTCACAAGCACATTGAAAAGTTAAAAGTACTACTAAAAGTGATTAGAAATAGACTAGTAAAATAGACTAAAAATAGACTAATAAAACCATTGATTTGACATTTATTCAGCTTTTCATTGAAGAGCTGGTTTAGGTCCCTTTAGTGTGATAAAAGTGATGTTTAGTTTCTGGTACTAACTTCCCAACACAGGTCTTAAAAGATTCATGCACAACACTGTGAATACATCCTTGTTTAGAGTGCAGAACTGGGGTGGGGGTTAGTAGCATGTAAATAACTGAAAACACTTATGATGTGGTATAATAAAAAATTTATACCATTTTAACACTGCTTTTTCAAGTTCTCTAGATGGCTTTGGGATCACATAAGGAAACATCATAGCAGTTCTTACTATGTTTAAAATATCACAACATTGTGATATTTGACTATCTAGTGCATGAAACTCATGTCAGAACTGATCATGAGCTTTATAAAGTTTTACTGTTATCTGTAGGGAAAGGAATTATTCTGGAAGTACATATTGGAAAGAGCATTGCTTCAGGCTTATAGTTTCCTTGCATGTGGCAACAACCAAGGAAATTATGTTACTGCCTTGAATGCTGAGGCCCAACTCCAAGCAGTTATCTTGCAGTCAGACAAAATCTCACAGTGTGACTCAAAGACAATGCAAGGGATTCAGTAGATTCACTAACAGACTGGTCTTCTAAGAGACTACTACATATGAATGTACATAACATCACTTCCACACACTTGGCAGCCTGCCAGTACTACAGTGAACAAGTCTAGCAAGGTCAAAATATTTTCAGGGTTGGGGTATTTTGAGTCTATGATCTCCTTTTGAAGAGTTAACTTTGTTCCCAGTGGAATTTAAAAGTTATAACTGGTAGTTGTAGATACCTGTCTCTGGCACAACCCGCCACAATGATTTGAACTGTACTTCTGATCTGCAAAAAGGCAAATCGTAGAAAAACTTTACTAGTTGCAAGAGAAACTCCAGTGACAAACTGTATCTCAAAGCCTGCATTGAGTTAGTCATGCCACGTGTATTCAATGATCTGTGTCACAGGAATTTTACTCTCTCCCCACCCCCAAAGCCCCTAGACACACTGACAGGCAATACAAGCTAGAGATGAAAATAACAAAATCTAATAATCACATTGTTATTTCAGACCAATTAGGGATTCTAAGTACTAAAAGATGATTTAGCTATTTCCTTTTTGGTCAGCATTTCCTCCTGAATGTGGTTTGGGGGTGGGGAGAGAGTCCAACTCATAAATTCCAAAGATGAAGACTTTGCGATTACCTGTCCACAGAAGAGCAAGTTCCACAACTCCTTCCATGCTGAAACATCCAAGGACTCACGATGGGCCAAATATAAATAGTGTGTGTCTTTGACAACCACAGATACTTCATCTGTGCTTACATTTAGATGCCACGTAGCTCCTGCTGCCACTTCAGGTGAAATTTAATTCCCAGTCTCATATCACAGGAATCTGACACCTTGCATATAGTGATTCTGCTACCTAGAAATCATAACCTAGGCTCTTCTGTCTTCACTGTATCTTATGCATGACATGGCTGGCATCCATGAGTGATGATGGTGGCCAAGTTGACAGATGAAAGCTGAACTAGTCACTATTCTGGGTGAGGCAGGAAGGCCTGGAATTTTTCTAAGTGTTAAGATCAGGGAGGACACTGCAGGACCTCTTCTGCTCCTTCTTGAATGATGGCAGGATGCCACATACAGGGACTGTGCTTCCAAATGCAGCTTATTGGCTAAACAAAAGGTTTTGAATTTTATTCATGCGAGCAGAAACTCATGTGAGCTTTTACCTCACTTGAGCTCAGGCTTTCCTCTTACCCTTTCCCCCCATCCTCTATCTCTCTACTTTTTTGTGAATTCTTCAGCTCTCAGTTCCTTCTCTGTAACTGCTTCCCTCTCTCTTTTCTATTAACATACCTTGTAATAGGTACCTTCCCCTCACCCAGAACTTCTGTATGATCTACCTACTCCCCAAATTTTTTTGACTTAATATAGATTTTTCTCACCTCCGAGACAAGGGATTTTGATGTTAGGATCTAATGTTCTAACAGAACCATGCAATTTCTCACTAGTGGTACAACTTCCCGTAAATCATATCAGTATCTGTTGACATTGGGAAATTTGAAGGAAATAATCTCCCTATCCAAGCACAGTCTTTCTAGCAGGTCATCCTTAGTCTCTCAAAAGATGCCTTATAACATAAAGATAACTCTTTAGGTTCCACAACTTTCCAAGGAAAGGAACAACAGCTCAAGGAGTTGAACCATAAGTTAACTGCAGTAATGCAAAGCAGCTGCAGGAAAATGAGCCAATGCAAAAGCAGCACAAGCACCTCCAAGAGCTATGTAACAAGCTCTGCTGCTCAGCAATCCTCACAAGCCTGGAAGGAACTATCCTCTCTAAGTTCTTGTGTATATGCCTTTGCTTCTCAGAAACACAAAAAAGTATGAAAGAGATCATATGTAAAACCAAAACAAACAAAACCCAAACAAACACAGGCCAGTACTGAAAGCTTAAGTGCTAAGTTATTATCAGACACAATCTACTTTTGAGGCTATCCAGGCTGCTACTTGCCTGTCAAGCAAAAACAACATCTGCTTTAAGTTACCATTGCACCATGCTATAGATACAGCAGGACAGGGATATTATTGCAATTGTACTATAAAATATACTTCCCTTTCTTTTTGCCAAACTTTTAAGTTCATTTATCTTTGATTGTCTCTCTTTTGTGACACTCAAATAACAAAGATTGGAAAGATGGTAAGTAATACTTCAAAAGGATTTTTAGCTGACTTGAAACAGAGTCATGATACTAAACAACCTACAAGAGAACTACCGCAGATAGTCTGAAGACTTTGTACTAAAATAAATGTCACTTTGCCAAGTGAGGCGCATTTAGTCATTTCCTGATTTCTTTTTCCTTTATTTCACATACTTTAAAAGGTGTGTCCCTGAATAATTTGTTCCTTTCCTCCAGAGATTCCTTTGCAATGACTCCATAATAGTCCACTAATGAGGGCACTGGTACCACCATCTCTTGCCAGGTCAATCAATTCAGATGCAAAATGTATCATGACTTCACAGAAGAAATCAGTGGAGAAACAACAATCACACATGAGTTACATGTTCAGTCATATGTGCCCAAGCAAAAGACATGGGAAAGTAGGTTTACTTATCAGCTAAGACTGTCCAGCAAGAAATGAACAGTTGCATTCTAGGCTCTCTTCAGCTTAAGACATGTCCAAACTCACAGCTTCAAGGCAGACATCCCATCCACAAAACTGACAGCTAAGACAGCTAAGACATTGCTCTGCCTCTCCAGAAGAATTATGGCCTCTGGACCCCAAGATTTGTAGAAAGATTACAAAAGATAGTAAGAGAGTGAGAACGCGCCCCAGGAAGGGGAAAGCTGTCTTCACACCACAGATGTATTTTGAAGAAATGCAGGAGGGCACACTAGCCTGTTGCCTTGCATTCTTGGGCTTGCTTTTTTCATTCTTCAGCAGCTAACTTGCTGTCCTGATCCCATGCAGTGCTGGGGCCAACCAGCCTCAGGAGGCACAGAGGCCTCACTCAGTTTCAACCCTTCAGAAAAATGCAGGTTCCCACAGAGCTCAGCAAACAAGATGGTAGGGAATACTCAAAGTCTCCAACAGACTCCTTTCCTTTAGTTCAGCAGCAGCTTAGTTATGCTGCAGCACTTCCACAATACATGTTAAGTCTAGTTTTTATCCTATTCCTGTAAAAAATTATTTTGGACCATTTTTGCAGCACCTTTATTAATCAGCAGTGTCCAAGCCACACATCTCTCTCATGAAAAGAGCAGCTATGCTGTAATGCTTCAGCAGCCATGATCTGAATGGAATTTATCCAAAAAACATCCATAACTACTTAACATGGACAACAATAACCTGGAAAACAGTCCTGCATGCAAGCTAGAGCATTTAAATGGACTGCAGGCACAACCTGCTTTCCATACATTATTTTTATATCTTCAACAAACACGTAACAGAATAAATGCCATCTAGTTACCTCTAAAACCATGGTAGACTGAACTGGCTTATATACCTGAATAATTTAGCACTGAAGAGAGGTGATGGCACTCTAGTATAAAATCAAGCCGTGAGAGCCTGTACCTCCTGAGATCTTCTGTGTTTATTTACACATTTAAGAACTTGAGCTGTTGGTTACAACAATTTTAACTGTTCTGGTTCAACACTTTACTTTCTTTTATAACTCTACTGATTTAATTTTTTTTTTGTATTAAATATACTCATGAAAGAGATTTTCATCAACTAGACAGAGCACAGCAAGTAACTGCACAAAATAGGTTACATCCTTTGGTACATCTTATCGGACAAGCCTGCTCTATATTGGAAAAGTTAATAGGAAAATTAAAAAAAAAAAGTTCTTCATTCACCTGAAGCTTCAGTTCTTTCAGTTATCAATCTTAATATGGATGTCTGAAGTTTGGCAAGCAAAAATTGAACCAGAGCTAAAAAATTACCTGCAGTATCCAGCCTTGTATGCAGCAAAGTGCAACACATACTACGTTGTTTTATTTTTTTATTGAAAATGCATGAAGTATAGGCAAGTCGTTAAAACATCTAATATTTGGTAAGATACCACAAAATAATCCATTCCAAAAAAAGCACAAAATTTTAAATTTTTTATGATAGTCATGATTTTCTTGCTTCAGTGGTCATGAAAATGAAGTATTAATACCATGCACAGGAATGAAGCATACTGAAAACTCCTGAGCTTTGTCAAGACCTCTAGATCAAGAGTTTCAGAAGCAGCAACCAGAGTTACTTCAGTAAAGGCCATTCTTCCACACTGTGTGGCAGCTAAGCAGTGCAGAAAGGCATTTCAAATATTTGACCAACATCAAGTGCTATTTGTGTTTACACGCATGAATGAATCCAGATTCTCAAAAAAGTTATCAGGAACATCACTATACTATGAATTTGAAGACACTGAAACACTGTCAAACAGAATTAAGTGCATCTACTGGCAGAAGAAAATCCAAATCAAACATATCACTAGACAGCAATGAATACAATGTATTCTTGGAGAGAGAATTTAAAATATAGATTGACAAGAATTTTCCATTTATCCCCCTACAAGATGAAATGTATGCCCAAATTTAGTTAACATTAATCTTCTGTGTATCTTAAATTAGCTCATGAAACATGGATGGAAAAAATTAAGACCAACAATTGTTTAAAACTAAAGACTAAGGATTTGGTTTCAATTAAAAAATGCTACCATGGAAATCATCACAAAGACAAAAAAAAAAAAAAAAAAAAAAAAAAAAAAAAAAAAAAGAGAGAGAAAGAGAAAGGAGCTAATCCAGCTAGGTGCAGTCTATGTGGATCCACACAAGCACTTCCTACAGCTCTTGTTCTCAATGAAGAGAGCAGTGATTTGGTAAGAAAAGAGGCACATCAAAATGGAGTGGATACAGGATTAACGCTGCACATCAATAGAGGCAGGAAGCACTTTGAGTAACACCAAGCACCACACCAGAACAAAGTGCTCTGCTGTCAATACCTGCTTCTTCACTTGACATGTTACGCCTTCCCAAAGGCGTAACCGTCTCATTCAGAAGGCACCACAGTGCTCCCTTCACAGTGCTTTCTCTGGCCACCTGTTTGCTGCTAAAACCACAAGAGTTGGTTGGGATATCATATTCATATCAAAATTGCCTTCCCAATGTTCCGAAGGAATGTTCTTTCTTTCTAACCTCCAACATGGGACACTGAAGATGCTAGAACACCTTCACCTATGCACTTTGGGAAGATCATTAATCGGGTTTTCACTATTAATATGCTTTTATCAATTCATCGCTACCCTGATGATATGGAAGGTTCACTCAAATTAGAGTATAAAGCTGCCTTTTGTGGCAGAGCTCCATGGCACAGAGACCCTATCAGGCACTTCACAGCCAGGCTGCACAGGGCACTGAGCAACCTGGGCTAGTGAAACCTATGGCAGGAGGATTGGGAGTAGGTGATCCTCAAGGTCCCTTCCAAACCAAGCCAGTCTATGATTCTGTGATCAGAGGACACACATTACACCTGATCAGCGGCTGAACGGGCACCACTTAGAGATCTGAGCCTCAGGTCAGCTCAAACAGCAGAACAGAACAATACCTGTATTCCCTAGGACACATTGCTAGAGAAGAAGAGGCAGAGACAGTCTGCTGTATAATCCCTCACAATCCTACCTATAAGTGTTAGTTAAGTGTTAACAATATTCTTAAATTAAGAGTAAGTGTTAGTTCAGCAAAAACAACACAATGTGGTAACATATGGACCTTAGATTTATTTCCTAAAGCAACAACACCAGCAGAACCTTCCCAGATCTCCTCACCCTATCCCCTCAGATTCTTTTCTGCCCCTAAAATGCTATAGAGTATTTTCTGCTTGCTCCACTGTTCTTAAGTGACCTTTATAATGGCTTCAACTTCAGTAGTGTCCCTTGCAAAACCTTTCTGTCCCATCAAATGGGCAAGAAAGCATATTCTCTGGATAATCTTAAACTGTCTGCCTGCTGATGGACTGGCATGCCAGACAGTGGATTACAGGAAAATTCTCTGACTTCCACTCCCTACGAGAATGGATAGGTGCCTGGTGAAGACACATGAAAATCATTTTCACAACATGTCTGGGCTCGTTACCTTTGAAGCCTCTACTCTCCTGTCATATTCACTAGGCAGAATATAATTCACTTAAATCTGAATGATAAAAATGCCTCAGGAAACATGTAAAATAATTTCCAGGAGAGAAACAAAGGACTTAAAGGAAATTTTTTGCTCCTAACACTGAATTACATTCATAAACTTAATAGGCTTCCTTTCCAAAGGAGTAATGTATTTTTACTGTTCCTGAAGTTTAGAAAGTAATTTGAAAACTACCATGAATAAAAATTTTATCTTGATTTACTTTCGTTACTTGCAGTTAGATCTTCCTCTTCTACATCCAACTGCTCCTTTTTGTTATTGGCACATAGGTGACATACATTACGAGCATATAAAATATTTATACCCTTTCCATATTTTATTTGTATGCAACATTTCTTCTCCTTTTACAAAAATGAGCACAAACAGAAAGGAAGGATGAATACTGTGTTTATCTTAGAAAATCTGACTAATCTTTTCCTCCAATGTTCTGTTTGTGGGAAAAAAATATTGCTAAATTACACCATGTGAAATATGTAGAATGCTATTACTTTTCTTTTTCTCTGGGACCTACATTTCATACCAGTCTCTGCAGTTTTCCATCTCTGGGGAAATTTCTACAGGTATTGTAGTTTATTAACATCATTATGAAGGGACAAACTGGAAGAACAGAACTAAGGGCTACAAAGATTAGGAAGTTGCTGTTAATAATTGTTCATCTGTGAGCTACCACATTGATACTGGCTCAGGGCATACCCTCTTTTGGGATTTAATGGTGTCGTGGTTGCGGGGGGAGGTGAATTTTTCTAGGGGGATGTGGGCAGGCCAATTAGTGATCAAGTTTTGTGCTGGCACTTAGATTGGTCACTCGGAGGTTTGGGCACGCCTCTGAGGACACAAAGGATTAAAAGCAGGACTCCAGGCGGGTTCGGCCTCTTTTGGGTTCTGGTTTCAGCAGGGAAGCATCTCCTCTCCCCTGCTCAGCTTTAGGCTGAGTGGGGGAGGGGAGCCACGTGGCTGGGCTCAAGAAAACCACGTGGCGGAACTGAAGTAATCTGGGCCCCAGGGCGAGAAGAGAGTGGACAGGACTAGAACTGAGCTGCCCCATCCAGGATGAAGGGGTGGAAAACTGTGGAAGTGCCTTCTGTGTGTGCTCACCACCACCCCCCCCCTCCGGGAGAAGGTGCCCAGCCAGGTGGGAGTTGCCGAGCCTGGGAGTGCCTGAGCCTGCAGCCCTGCCCAGAGCTAGAAACTCTTAATTTTTCTTAGACGCTAATTCTCATGACTAGTAGTTTCAAAAGAGAGAGAGAAACAGCCTGGGACCGAGATGATAAAGCACGATTAGAAAGAACCCGATGGGCAGGGAATTGAAGAAGAGTGGCTTCTGAGCTGAACTTTTCTTACATAATGTTAGCCATAGACTGAACTCAAGCCTCCTTTGAACATAAACTGCATTTGGGTAAATACAGCTGTCTTTGCTTTTGCTACAGTGACTGGCACTTTAAGAGTAGAGCGAGCAGAGAAGAGAGGGGGAGGGTGTGGTAGCACCCTCTGCCCTCAGGGGAGACCTGCTCTTAGAACCTTCGGCCCCTAGGGAAAAATGGGGAGAGCTCGGCATGCAAGTATCCTTAAAAGAGCCCAATATGCAGCTTCAGTCCATAGACAGCGGTGAGAGCGCTGGACATAGGAAAAAGAGAGTGTCACCCTGGCAGACTTCTCCAAGCGGTGCCACGGGTGACATGGGAACACATAAGGGGTGGACCCGTGTTTTCTGAGGAGCAGTCTGTAGTGCAAGAGAGACTCCTCTCTCCCTTGCTGAATTAAAGATTAGGTTTTTTTGAGTGGTGATTGTTTGATTTAAAACCCAAAGGTTTGGTCTATGGAGAGTAATGTGTGGGGGGTAAAAACTGGGAGAAGAGAAGAAATGTTCTGAGAAGTTTTTATTTCTGTCTCTGTGTGTGCTTAACAGTTTTCTGTCTCTGTTCTCATGTAATGTAATAACGTTTTGGTTTTTTTGTTTTCAAGATTTAAGCCTGCTCTGCTCTGTTCCTGATCACATCCCACAGTAGCTGTTAAAGAAAAAACATATATTCATGAGTGTATTAACACCTAGCCAGTGCTAACCCATGACAAATGGTCAGTGCAAATTACAATAGTAACATGTATTAAATATTTTTATTCAAAATGTAAGTGTTTCAGTGGCTAAATGGATGCTACTGTTGCATGTAACACCATGATTTTAGCCAGAAGTCTCATAAATTGAATTGCTTATGGTGCTTGTAGTGCTGACAGAAGAAAGGTGAGCATAGTGTTAGCCTAAGGAAAACTTCTGAGCGCCCACCATTCAAAAAAACCAAGCACATCTGCTGTGAAAATGCCAAGGGGTTTTTGCATCTGGAAATGAGCTGCTGAGTGGACGACACTTTGTTAACGTGACAGTCTCCTAAATCTTATTGCTCTTGCAAAGATAATGACAACAGATAGATCTGTCTGCTTTGGGAAGAAAAACCCTTTAGAGAACTATGCAAGTTTATCACAGAAGCCTCAGAACTGGAGCTTGATAATATGTTAATAACAGCAGTGTATGGGACAAGGCATTACACTCTCAAATAAAAGCTTCCCCAAATTTAGCAAAGAGTAATTATTACAGTAATTAAAAACATTGCTTCATGTGTTGGCTAGAAAATATATGGAAAGTTTACTGCTACTTACACTGGAATTTCAGAAGCTCAGTTCAAATAAATTTCTAAGCTCTGCAACCTTAAACCACACTGATACAATAGTTTAGTATATCATGACATGAGACTGATCAAAATCATACTGGAAGGAGAATTTCTTTCCAGTTCCAATTCACTAACCCTACCTTCACTAAAGTATGTGTTTATCAGTCCATCAGACTGTTAGTCACCAAAACAGCCACACCATAAGCACCATATTTGGCCCTACATAGAAACACATAGTGATAAATCTTAAATAAGAGTTCAGATACAGCTATTAAAATTTTGTCTCACTAAACCATGAGGAGCTGACACCCCTAAAATTAGCAAATTATACTGGATGAAATCAGAGAGAAAAATTTCCTCTTAAAAACAGAAATTAATGCACTTATTGCAATGTGCAAGGGATGAAAATAAAGTGAATTTAACTCTATGTGAGTGCACTGGTTTTGGCTGGGGTAGGGTTAATTTTCTTCACAGTTGGCTGGTATGGGGCTCTGTTTTGGATTTGTGCTGAACACAGGGTTGATAATATAGAGATGTTTTTGTTATTGCTGAGCAGGGCTTACACAGAGCCAAGGCCTTTTCTGCTTTTTGTACTGGCAGTGAGGCTGAGGTTGCACGAGAAGTTGGAAGGAGACACAGCAAGGACAGCTGTCCCCAACTGACCACAGGGATATTCCATTCCACATGGCATCATACTCACTATAAAAAGGGAGGGAAGAAGGAGGAAGGGGGGAAACATTCACAGTGATGGCATTTGTCTTCCTAAGTAACTGGAAAGGCTCTGCTCTCTTGAAGATGGTTGAACACCTGTCCGTCAGCTGGAAGCAGTGAATTAATTCCTTGTTTTGCTTTGCCTGTGTGCAGGTTTTGCTTTCCCTACTGAACTGTGCTTATCTCAACCCATGAGTTTTCCAGCTTCTACCCTTCCAGGTCTCTCCCCAGTCCCACTGGAGGGGGAGTGAGCAAGCAGCTGCCTGGGCCTTGGTGGCTGCCTGGGGTTAAACCACAGCAGAGACATTTTAAAGCCATCTTATCAGGGAATCTACAAAATAATCCTAGGCTTTTCTTTTCCTAAAATCAAACATCCTTGCAGTAACAATAAGGTAAATTTAAGAGTTGTCTCCTTCTTTCCAAGTCACATATTGGTATTTTCATCTTTCTTCCTTTAAATATAAAAAAGCAATGGGAAGGGAAAGGTAACATCCTGTACTGCCAAATTTCTGAACAATCAGAGACCAATGATTTTTTGCATATAATGGCAAAGCTGGCAAAAAGACAGTGTTGGGTTTTTTTAAGTTTTCCTAAAACAATTATGCATAGGTGAAATGAAGAATCAGTAATATTAAAAATGCACTATGTAAGAGGGAGAGCCAGAAATTTCTTTTGCTTTTCTGCCTGATAAAGAGAATTTTAAATCCCACTCAAGTGTAATTTGGCACAGATGTCTAGATGTTCAGTACATACATCTAGTTCTATAATGCATGAAAAATAGTAAAACTTGCATATCTTACACAGTGTTTGCAATTTTAACTGTCACAGCTATTTAGTCTAGGTTTAGTCTCGCCTAGCTTTAAGTGATGTAGTACGACCTTCTTCAAAATCAACAGAGATTAGACTGCAAGTGCTTTCCCACTCTTGACTACAAAGGGTGCAGAACTGCCCTAAGAGAAAATGTCCAATTTCAAAGTTACACAAGACTTACACAATTTGAGGGGAAGAAGCACCTATGACAGATAGTCTTAAAAGCTGCCTGACGTGGAAAGCAGAAACATGCATGCACTGTATATTTTTAGAAGCCTCAAAATAGTAAGAGGTGGTTTTTCCTTGAAGTATCCACTTGGATAGCTAATGATTCCGAAATACGTATCTTTCGCCGTGTTTATCCTTTCCCCCGTGCATGCTGGGAGAAACCACACTCTCTTCAGAGAGGTTAAATGACTTCTACCATAACACAAGGGCTGAGAGCTGTCACAGTAGCCTGAGCCCATGTCACCAGAGCCTCAGGCTACAGTTGTCACCACTGCTCTAGACCTCATTTCAAAACACAGATTCTCTTCAAGGAAATCACTCAACTTTGGCCTTCTCTGACATTAAGTGCCACACTGCATAATGGCACACTACACGCAAAGATTATTCTAGCTGACTCTCTCAAGTCCAAAAACAGAGGAACTCAAACAAGGCCTGGGCTCTTTGTTCCAAAACACCACAAGTGGGTGTATTTTTATTGCAAGAGAAATTCTTCAAAATTAAAGAGCAGTTTGCACACAGGCTACAGTGTAATATACCTAGTCACTAAAAACCAAGAAATCCCACCTAAAGTATGAATGAAAAGAGGCCACACAGGTCAAAACATCTTTTGAAAGAACAATTTGTAAGCTCCAGCATTCAAAGTCCAGCTTCCCAACTCCCCAGAAATAACATAGCTTCTGGCATCAACAAACACAACCCAAAGCTTGACACCAAGTTTTATGATGTCACCAGAGACTTCCCTCTATCACTTTCAGATTGAGCTTTGTCATGACATCGGTCATGTCTTATTCATCCTCCTGAACTCAGATGCTACTCAGGCACTTCCAGTTACTTCGTGAAAAAAAGAGAAATAGAGTTCCTTGGAGGCAAGAGAAAAAGCTCATAAAAACTATGGATGCACATTTTTCTACATTAAATTTATGCTGCAAGACACAATGATGTCCCTCAGGTAGAAATGCATTGAAATCAGTTTTTTTAATATAAGCAACAGAAGATTTGCTCAATAGGATCACTCTTTGCATTAGAGAGAGGATACCATATGAGTTAACACGGGAAAGATATGAAGGAATACCCTGACAATGGCACACTTCCTTTTATGAGTAGCAATAAGCATCTAGCTCTTACAGGCTTGTTGACAAATTACTCACAACCACATCCGTACAGTTTATGGGAACAAAACATTCAAAAGCCAATAAGGACAGTACCAGAATTTCTTCATATAACTATTGGCAACTGGAGGAGCTCTCACTGATCATCAAACTTTTCATGGTCTTCACTATCACCATTTTCTTAAATCTTCCTCAGGTCTTGTTTACAAATGCTTTTGCTCTCTCTCTCATCTCCAGCCTTCCCATGCCTCAGGTACAAAAGCCCGCTAAATCCAAACCACTTGTACATGACAGAAGGGGCATAACTCCTGTACAGATCCCAGGCCCTCACCAGAACCAGCAGCACCTGCTTGTGATGATGCTGTGTATCAGAAAGGCCTCAGTCACCCATTGCACCAATTCACATGTGAAGAAAGGGTTCCATTGCAGAGATCTGCACAAAAAGCTGATCAGGACAACAACAACAGAATATGGCAAACTCGCTGTAAATCTGTGGACCCATTTTAGCAGACCAGAAACCTGGCAGTTTGAATCAGCCTGCTGACATGTACTATGTGGCTTTAAAAGAGGTGACTAAGAATATCCCTTTAAGTCTTATTTTAGGAGAAGGCTGCAATTCTTTTTCTCATCGAGATGAAACTTGTAATTTGCTCCAGAAAAGGACTGGATACAGGTGGTAAGAGGTAGCCAGATTTCTTCCTTAAGGTACGGCATGAGAGGAGAATGAAAAAAGATAGCCTCTTTCCGTGGACACAACAGGGATGGGAGAAGAAATAAATTAGAAACCTGATAAAGTGAAGAGACACTTCGTTGTTCTGACAAAGCTCACCAGCTACAACCATGACACAGGATTATGTTACTCCTGCCAAAACCTCTAGTAAAACAAAGATTCCTAACGTAGTAAGAGCCACATAATCCGACATTATGCACATGTCTTAGTAGCTGGAGTAATATCAAATACTAAAACATTTTGTTTTCAAGTCATTTGTATGGGCTAAAGAAGGGGAAAAAGAAAATTATACCTGGCCATCAGAAGGGGCTCTGTTCTGGGCAGTGAATGCATCTTAGGCTAAGCACATGAAATCCTACCTCTATTCCTCTCTTCATCATGTTTCCCTGATATGTTCTCCATTCCTTGCTGTTGCCCGAACACGTCCAAAGCTGCTGAGAGCTGCCCAGTCCCACGTACACTTCCCCTGCCCCTCAGCCCCAGTACAGGGAGTGAGGGGGCATGGCAGTGGGCCGGGGGCAGCGTCTGGAAGCACAGTACCACAACAGGAACAGTGAAGGAGCCCCAGGCTGGGGAGCCCTAATGGACTTGGTACAAGAGAGCTCTGAGCAGCTTGAGAAAAGCCGTCAGGGTGAAGGCACCATCCTGCAGTGCTGCAGACTGGAGAGGCAGCCATGAATGAGTGAACAGTCGAGCCTTCTTTGGTCTTTCTTGGGTAAGAAAGGTCCTCACACCCGACCCAGGCAACTCTTACTAACAAGATCTGTTAATTTAATTCTTCTAACACTAAATATCTCTTTCAGACTAGTACTGGGTTTGATCCTGGGTTTACAAGGTTCCAAAGCTTCCACCTGTCCTTGCAACCTTCAACCAGAGCTTCTTGTCTACAATAATACAAAACACAGTCAACGGCCACTGGAGTCCCACAGGCAGCTCCTATTTCATATGAATTAATTTCTTAGGAAGTGAGGGTGAAGCAGTGAATCTTAGCAAGTCCTCAGGACATTTAAAGTACAGTATGCCACTAAGCTGTACTGCCCTGAATTAGAAAAAATTAAAGAGTCAGTTGTAATTGGTCTGTCAGTTTGATCTTTGCACATCACTCACCTGTACAGACATGCTGATATAAAGCAGCACATTTTCTGCATATTTATATAATTTTGCATTAGAACAATGAGCACTAGCTGAATTTTAATTTCTGTATTACATGTACTGGAATAACTTGCAATAAAGGAAGTGAATGCTGTAAAACCAGAGAAACCTGCTACATCAACTTACCCTGACAAGACTTCTCTTCTTGCAACAGTAATTCTTGTAGTCTAGGAGTTAAAGCCCACTTAAAAATTCCCTAATATTTAATAATCCCAAGACCCCAAAACCCTGACTCCTTACATTTCCTCTAAGCTGTGTTACTCGCTTTTTAGGTGGCAGCAGGCAATATAATTTTTGGTTTGTTTATTTAAGAACGGAAGTCTTATACTTCCACTAGCTCTACTTAATCCTTTTTCTAACCTTATAAATCAACACCTCTTGTACACATAAACTAACTCCAAAGTATTGCCGTTTTCCCTATCTTTAAAACACCAGCTTTCATCATAATGATTCATCTTCAACTGAAAAATCTTGCTTTAAACAGGAGGAGCATGTCAATTAAAAAAATATCTTAGTGCTTGAGAAGCCAATCATGTTGTAGCCTTTTTGAAAGCCCTACTTCTATTAACTTTAACAAAAAAGAAAAATAAAAATCACATGACATAGATAATTAGAGTGTTTAATTGCTGCAGTCCTTAGATGCACACACAGTGCTGCTCTTTTTATCACAATCTTTGCCAGGAAAAGAAACAGGTTTCCACATATTTTTAGCCAAACTCACCACAAGAACATTTATTTACAAAGAAAAAAAAAGTTAAAAACCCATTTACACCATCCTGGTTTAAGCTAAAGAAGACTGTAATATCAATTTGAAGCAGCATCCTCCCATCCTGTAAAGAACACTTAATATATAGAAGGGCTTCCATAAGTCTGTTCTAATTCATCTCAGATTGGTTCCATAGGCACCTGATGTTAATCAAAGTTTCCAATTAATTCAGCACTACCTGAATCACATTTTCATTTTAATTCAATAGCACAGTGTCAACTCCTTTCAAACCCGGCATAACTTCTTCATCCAGGGCTACTGAAACAAATATTTACAAAGGAAGGCAAATGTTACCTAAACTGTACACAAACAGGAAAAGCCAAGGAAAAGATGCCTACTATAGTAAAAGTTAACTGACAATTATCAAGAATTGATGCTAAATACTTTATATCAAAAGTCCATTGAAATACACTGTCCAATACAGATGTAAGAAAATATTAGTACCAGTGGTTTCTGCCCTCTGGAATTTTATCCAGTTGCAACCCCTAAATAGAACAACTATGAAGTGAGGAAGCTCTCAATATTAAGCTTTCCTGCAATTTTTTTTAAACAAAAATCCTCATTTCAGCTTTCTACAGTAACAGCATCACGGTTCACAATTTTTAGGTATTCTTTATACCTCATCCAGTAGAGACATCCCTCCCCTCTCCTCCTTGTCCCTAAATGAAGGCTTAGATTATGTAAGATGGTATTAAAAAATGCTTTAGAGTTCTCCCTTGGTGAGTGTCTGGTAAGGTTCAAGACATTCTAGTACCTACTTGGTCCCATATGTGAAGGCTTTAGATCAGCAGGTTAATTTTTGGCTTTGCATATTAATCCTCCCTATTTCTAATGGAAGAATAGAAAACTTTCAGTAGTAAATACTGCAGTGCTCTTTTGTAAAGTTTCTCCACCTGGATACATAAGTGAAAAGGGAGAATTATGTTCCACCGTTCCCCAGCCCTACACAGAAATTTATGTCCCAAACAAGTATTTCCCAAAAGCATACTTACTGTGGGGGTGAAGATGAAAGCTGCACACTTGTCAATGTTCCCAAAAGATCCAAAATGGGACAATGTGCAGTGGGAATCTTTTTAGTTTGGGTAAGATTAGATGTCAAATCCACCAAAACCTTGAAGGCTGAGCCTCTGAGCAGACCTTGCGCCAGGTGGTGCCAAGTGAAAGCCTTACCTACGGAGACGATGACAATAAACAAGGCAGGGATCTTGAGCTCTTGCCACCCCCCAGTACCACGGCTGGCAACGTGACAGAAGAACAATTACACGACCTTCAAAAGGAAAGCAAATCAGGAGGCTGGCAATTTTCCCACTTTTTTTTTAAATACATATACCTAGCATTTAAAGGTGATAGGAATTCCCCAGTCCTGTAAGCAATACCATCCACTGCAATGAGGATGGATCAATGGCAGAGCAGCAGAAAGAAGATTCTACAGTCTTCAGAGATGTTGATTTTCTTGGTGGAAACCAAAAAATTATGAAAGGTCTAAGTACAAAGATTCCAAGCTTAAAATCAGTTTAAACCTTAAAAAGAAGATGCATCCCCCCATTCTACTTATTGTTTAAAACTGTCATCTTGGATTAGGGAGAAGATGAATTGGTGAGAACACAACCTTTACAGCGTACAAGTCTACCAAACAGGTTCACCTTGCACGATCCAGGGAGCACAGCAATGCCAAACTAAGCTATACAGAAACAACTTCCCCTTTTGTTTCATTTGACCTAACATTGCCCTTCAGCTTTTAGGAATATTTAATCCCAAAAGTCAAAAAAAAACCCCACCAAAAAAAGAAAAAAACAACCCACAAACTAACCACAAAAACCCCCCAAAATCCCCAACCAAACAGACAAAAAAACCCAACCACAACCCAACTTTGGAAACTTCCTAATACTCCTTTCTGTCACTATGGAATAAAAAAAATAAGATGATTTTAAAACAGTTCTAAGCAGACAAAATAATGAATAGTTTACTGTTTTAAATGGACAAACCAGGCTTTTCTTCAGTTCTAATAAACTAGTCAATCTTTTTGGGTTCATATTATAATTATGCCTTCTCTCTCTTATTTCCGATAACCTTGGATCATGCAGGCTACTGTTTGACAGGCTTCACATTTTTCTAATTACACTGGGGATTTAAAACCAAAGCTTGGAGGTCTTAGCAAAATTGTCTCATTAAATTATTTTCGTCGTATGTCCAAATCTAAGGGAACTGTGGGGAAAAGTGTGTGTAAGGTGTTAGAGCACAAAATATTGGGAGGTTTGGTTACAGGTTGCAAGAGCCCAGAACAGGCATGTCTTCCACAGTGATCTTTGCATTTCAAAGAATACCAGGAGATTAAATCTCCACGTCTCCTAAAACTGTGGGTGGAGTGGTTTTCTGTTTTTATTAGATTTGGTGGGGTTTTGTTGTTTGATTTGTTTGCTTTGGTGGGGTATTCTGTTTGGGAGTTTTATTTGTTTGTTTTAAATCCTTTTAGGTTCCTTTATGTCATTTCCTCTAAATATACTTAAGATTTTCAGAAATAAAGGGAATTCAAGGACAGATGATGAAAGTGATTAGAGGCTTAGGAAGACACACATATGAGAAGCGATTATTAAAGTCTGCCTTGCCTGTAGACAAGATGAATGTGAGGGATCATAAGGGAGACATGGAAAATGAGAAGAGACATCCCACAGAATGCTTTTTCATCAGTAGAAAGTAAGTGAATTTCTGGTTTGGTTTTTTTTTAGTGTAAGCCTTTTATATGTGCAATCACTAAGAATGAAATCATTCAAAAAACCACTGATTCTGCTGCTAGTCTCACTAAGGCTGAAAGAACAAGAAGCTTGAAATCAGCTTCTCTATTCATTAATAAACAAACCACACCTGTTCCAGGTAAAGTTTTTGTGTTTGTTTCAAATAAAGGAAGGATTCTTACAATTCTGTTTTCCACTAATAAAAAGAAAGTTCTGAATAGGCTCCAATGTGCAAGAAATCAATTGGGATTTCCTGTGTCTCTCTCAAATGCATCTGGTACTTGCTGAAAGCAAGTAGACTTCTGCACAGACTTATGAGGGGATGCAGTAAAGGAATTTATGTGTTTTAGTTATATTGGAAAAGGATTTTTCTCCTCCAGAGCCATATATATAAATTTATAGTCCTGATGAAATATGGAGGGTTCTTGTTTGGTAAGGAGTAAGACATTAAGTGTGACGAGCAATGTCCTGATCAGCAGATTAAAAAAAAAAAAAAACAACCCAAAGCAAAACAAAACAAAACACCACAGTTTTATCAGACCCTTACAGAGCCTTGAAAGGCAGTTCTGACACAATGCTCTTGAAGCAAAAGTCAGCATCATGAGGCATGGGTTAGCATAGCCAGGCTAGTTTGAGCATCAGGAATGTTCATTATTGCACTTGTATAGACCTCTGCATGGACTTAATGATCAAGAAATATAGTGTAGCCAGAATTGGAACACCTTAGTCTTCCACAATGCTTACTGCAAAATCAAGTCCCTTAAGAAAGCACTATGACACTTGTCCTGCTAGTTACATTCCAGCAAGAGCAGTACTTTGTTCACGACAACTAAAAACACAACTCCTGCTCCCAAATTGTCCTACTTCATATCTTAGGTCCTGATTTTGAATGTTCTTCAAAGATTTGTATTTGAAGTGTTGCAGGAATCAGCTAGTAGTGGATGTTAAGCACAGTGAAGCTGCAGCAACTGGCATTAGCAGAGAAGACTGGAAGCATGTTGCACGGCTCTATTGTCCATGGATTTCACCTGCACCACCAAAGCGATCTGCAGTAATCCAGATTATAGTGACCAGGTACTATTGGCAAGGAGAGGCAGGCAAAGTCTCCTGGAAGGGCGTCCTTCTTAAATCTGGAGATGGGTGATTTTCCAGAACTAAGGCGACCACATGGCTATAAATCTATACCCACCACATAAAAGCGGAACTGTAAGGCATTAATTTCATTACACTTCACGTAATGGTGGTTTTATGCCCCACTCAATACTGCCATGCACAGCATAGCTGGACTCTCTTGTGATTCATCCAAAGGAAGAGAACATCCAAGAAAAGAGAATGGCCACTCCCTCAAAATATTTGGCCTTCAGCAGCAGCAGAGACTTTCCTAAGAATGAGCCAGCTACACTTGAGTAAAGCATTTCCTCTCTTTCAGCCACTGGGAATATCAGACAAAATGTGACATATGAAGAATTATTAGCAGAACCCACAATATCTTATACTTCAAATGGTCTCAAAGGAGAAGGTATTGAACAGACATGTTGCTATACACTGAAGAAGCTTTTTGGCTGCAGCAAAAATGCTTAAATCCCCTCAGACTCTACCATATACAAACTCCAAAGGCTATATTCACAGTAAATTGTTCCAGCACTTCTGCAAACTGAAGTTAATGACGCTTTCCTACAATATATACAGCAGCAATTTTGGAACTGTTACTGTCCAGAGAAAAGGTGTCACTTTCTCAAAAGGAAAATCCTTAGCTGGGCTTGAATGACATGCAGTAACCTATAGGCTGGAGAATTCCTTTAAAACCCACCTGCCTAAAAACTGGACTCAGTAGCCTATGTTAGGACTAGGAGAACCAGCTTCTATTTTGACACCTGTCTTTTCTCCAGTATTTATTAAATGGATCTCACCTTACCTACAACATGTCTTGTCTTGCTACCAAATCCAGCTCCAAGTCATTCTGCACACAGCAAGTCTCCTTAGTCTGCTCAGGCTCTTGAGAACCTCCCCACCAGCTCTGTATTGTTGTGTTCATGCACTGCATTGTTCTTCTCCATCCATGTTTGGGAATGGCAGCTTTAACTTCAGCTGCTCTCATGATTTTTATTCAGTCTCTAAATAAAAAACCAGCATTCTAATTTCTTGCTTTTTTCTACATAATACTGCCAGTTCTTGCTGCTCCAGTGCGTGACCATTTCTACCTCCACGGCTAAGGCAGTAAGAGGAATGTTGAAGTTATCCAGGCAATTTACCCAGGAAAAAAATCCGATTTGTCTGGACTAAGCACAAAGAGATTTAATACAAGGTCTTACCATCATCTGGAACATACAACATGCTGCTACCCTACCTAGCAATTATATTACAAGTTCTGTGATATCTCACACAACTTGTAAAGCCCAAACCCTGGAGCCTCACAATTACATACAACTCTATTAAACTTGTATAGAGTTGTATTTACGGTCCTCAAGGTCCCAGGAAGGGAAGATGACACTAATTCTGATTAAAAGAAATCAAACATCAGACAGAAGACCACTGCTTTTACAAAACTGCCCAAAAAATGAGATTTTTTTTTAAAAAAAGTCAATACACAAGTACAATAAGCAACACAGCATTAGCCATGATACTTTATACCTTTAGGCAAATCAACTAGAACACAGAGTAGAGTTTAACTTTTAAATATGCCAAAAATTCTGAAGCTATGCAGCTTTTCTCCATGGCCACACTTAGGTAGGTAGTACACTATTCTTACAGCATGATCAATGACGGAAAAACGAATCAGTTCAACTTTCAACAGAGAAGAACAAAGGGAATGCATAACATTGTTAACTCCAATATGACCAGCATGTGCCTCCACCTTACAGTGTGAAGAGCATTGTAGATTCCAGTAGCAATCCTACAGTGTATAGGGTTACCTATTTTCAAAACATTTCATTATTCTGAAGCAATCTAAATCACACCATCTCCCTTTCATCACTGTCAATTAATGGGCTGGATAGATGGGGAATACTGTTAATGCACAGTACAGGAAAATAAAACCCCAAACCCCAGAACCTTTACCCCAGTCACTCCCTAAAAAAAACCTTTCCTCACAAATAGTTGATCTTTATACTTCAAACCATAACGTCAATTGGTTGTCAGACCCAAGATCGCAGCACAGAAAAGAAAACAGAATTTCTGCCAATATCCCAAATCAGCTAGAGTAACCTCATTTTTCCTTTCCTGTAGTGCATGGGAAGAAAGGGCCACGTTTTTACAGGTCTATCAGCTGAGTTTTTAGGCAAGAATTTTAAACTAAAAAGCCAAGTGCCTTCATCAATAGAACACTTACCATAAAAGCCACTAAATACATGAAAGGATCACGGGCTTTGCCTACACATGTTTATGTTTATATATATCACATGAATGAAACATAAAGAAAGATGAATCTGCCAGGAGACTATAAGAAAAACTATTCCATAAAGCCATACATCGTGGATATATAGTACATTTTTACTTTATCCCTAGAACACATAGGTGCACTTTTCCCATCAAGTTCCATTCCTGCCACAGCCCTCTTCTAACTTCATAAAAGGAACCATAATAATACTCTGCTGCCAGATACAATCACCTGCTCCAGAGTTTATTAAACAAACCTTGAGAAACAGAACCAAACCCTAGTATTCACCACTGTGATCGAGACAGAGTCACAGCATTAAATCATCGGCGCTGTTGACTCTGGTAAGTTCTCTATTACACTTGTATCTCTCTGGTTTCGATTGAGGGGATACCTCGAACACTGGTTTCTATGAAGTCAACATCCACTTTCATTTAATTTTCCTATACCAAAAAGTGTTCAGCGTACGAACATGAAAGAATCACGTAGGGAAAAACCCTCCCTTTAGATCATCATCCCAGCAAACGTGGAGACCTCACGGGGAACGTGCTGCAGGTTGGCGGCTGCCTGTCGGAGCTCGGCACCCAAAGCCCCGAGGCAGCCCCAGCGCCGCCGCCTCCCCGGGCCGCTGCTCTCACACGCCTTACCCTCGTCTTGCGACGCCGGTGCCGCTCCGGGTCCGAGTACGTCCTGTCCACGGCGAGCACAGTGTCGCTGCCCGGCATGCTTGTGCTGGTGCTGGTGCTGGTGCTGCTGCTGCTGCTGCTCCTGCCCGCTGCTCCGCGCCGGGCGCGGTGCCGCCCAGGGCCGCCCAAGCACCAGCGCCGCGGCCGCGGGACTGAGCGGGATCGGGATCGGGATCGGGACGGGGACCGCGCTGGAGATCGGGGCCGCCGCCGCCGCCACGCGGGAGCGCCGGGCACGCCCCGCCCGCCCGGCCCCGCCCGCCCCGCCCGCCCCGCGGCCGCTCCCCAGCCCGCACACCCGGATCGGCGCCTCGGCGCTGCGGCTCCGCCGCGCGGGGCCTGCGGGGCCGCGGCCGGGAGGGGAGGAAGGTGGGAGAGAGCTTAGCCAGCGGGGCTGGGCCAGAAGGCCCTTCGTTAGTTTAATTCTCAAGGCCGTCGTGTCTAAGGGGACAGCACGAGCTGGGACACGAGGATCTCCCAGACGAATGGCTGGACAGAGGGATGACAGTTCCTCCTGCTGACCGCTGCAGGCTTGGGTCCGATCCAGGTCTTGGAAGGAGTTACCATCAAGCAATCTCGAATTCCCTTAAAACAAACCTAAACCCTGTGGCTGCAGCGAAACCTCACAAAGCACAGCATGTCCCTAAAGGTTCAGAAGTCCAAAGGGGAAAGAAGGAAGAAACCAGAAGTAGCGTGTTGTCACTCACTTGTAAGCTAGCCTTCGGTACCCTGGACACAACTGAATGCTGCTGCTTGAAAGCACTTGATACCTAGAAGTTTTCACAATAAAATGGTGTAAACATTCTGTCAAACCAACGAAGTCATTAGGGCTTGCATTTTTCAAAGTGGTCAATGCAGCACAGCAACCACTTCAGCCCCATTTTCTGCTTCATATTTCACATTACACATGTGATAAATCCTTCAATATCCTGCACAGGAGAGCTTCAAATGATACTTCTGAATGCTCTAGGAAAACTTGTTTTCCAGGGCAGGCATATGCCAATGTACTTAAATTCCTAAGAGTTGAGTGGAGTTTCTGACTGATTTTCACATTCATCTTCAGACTTTCTATGCTGAGGAATGCATTTAAGTGACACTTAACACATTTTAACCCACTGAAAAGTGCAAGTAAAATACTGCTTTATAATCACTAAGTTCTAGAGGAAATGTACTTCTTTTCCTTTCTGAAATAAACAGACTAGTTAAGTTACCACCTCTAATTATTACACAAGTAAATCTGGAGTTCCTTCCGGCCAACTCCCTTGCAAGAGTAGCAGGACTTCACCTTTTAAGTACAGTTGTTATCACGCTCATGCACAAGTCACACTGCTTTTCTCCTCTAGCTGGAGACAGCAGCAGTCCCAAGTCATGTGGGTATATAAACATACTTAAATATCAACACAGCTAACTATCCTAGGAGGTCCTTGCAGCTTTAAAAAATATTTCCCTGTCATCATTTCTTTTACTGGAATCATATATTCCAAGATAATGGTACTGTCAGAGGCTAATTATCTGACATGAGGTCCTCATTGGTGTATTCAACTAATGAGGTCTTCATAAATGAAAGACCTGGAATTCTAAAATAAAAATTAATACTACACTTCACCTTCTTGGCACATGTTTCTTCTTAAACTCCACCACCAGTTTTAACAAAGTTATCCCAAAGTAAACAACGAGTGGGTTTACTAAGGAAGCACTACTTTCCCAAAGCAGTATTCAAAGTACCAAACTAACACTAGATACTGCACACGGATGGTGACTTACCACCCTTCCTATACTTCTTATGAAGCTGAACAAGTTAGCTGAAGTTAAAAGGCTGATGGGAAAAACAAACAAACAAACAAAAATGGAAACCTTTTTTCAGTCCTTCAGTTGAGACATGAACATTAATTCATGTGCCAGAGGGTGAGGAACTCTGAAGGTAAAGGTGAGTAAAAAATTAAATAGGCAGATTCTGTGGGGCTTGGGGTTTTCACTGAAGTAATAATTGCACATTTCCAAACAGGAATGTGTGGTTTTCAGCACCTAGGATGAAAAACCCTTATTTCCTCAGAAACTTTAAAGGTTTTTTTAAAGGCTTGCCAGATGTAGTTGATCAAAGCACAGAAAGGGTAAGCACTTGGAATAGGAACACATAAAACACTGCAACTGCTTGATGTTTTAGTAATAGAAGGCTTATTATAAATAACAATTCAAAAGTTTAAAAGCTTTATTTACATATCAGCCTTATTTAAATAGTACCAGCAGACTAGCCATGAAATGGTGAAACTTCTCTTCAAGATAAAAGAGGCAGGAATATGCAATATATATTTAGAGGTAGTATCAACATACATACTACTATATTTACAAAGAAAGCTCTGTCCTAATGTAGCCTCTAAGAAGAGAGCAGAATACAGCTAGTCTTGTAAGACCCCGGTGTTGCATTAGTCACACCTTCCAACCAAGCCTGTGGATCGGTTGCTTGGGCACTGCTCTCAGTGGTGCATACCACAAACAACAGCTCCTGCCTCCTGTGCCAGCATCGAAAGCCCTGCCACAGGAGGTTCCTGGAGGAGCTGGGACCACAGGACAGCAGGCCAGGCAATTAGGAACACTGCTGCACACAGCAGCAAGTTACAGTGGAGGAGAAATAGCTGCTTGGGCAGAGGCATCTGTCCCACAGGTCAGGCGAGTCCTTCCACACAAGCTCAATTAGGAGCCATTGTCATTTGGACAGTATCTGCAAATGCCACATCTCAAGAAATATTTTTTCATATGTTGGATTTAAATCATCTGCGTCTTCAGAATTAATGTCAAACTGCGGTGCAATGCAATTCTCTGACCAAAGGCTGCTCTTTTCCCCCTTTATCTTTCCTTCTCACACATGTGCCACTAGGTCCTTCCTGAGCTGGAGCAGGAGCATGTTTTTATCCTATGGCACATTTGCAGAATGCATTTCATTTGGCTTGGCCAAACAAACACCACCTGCCCTCCTCTTGCACACACACAGCTGGTTTGTACAGCTCTCCCTCCTCACTCCAAAACAGACAAGTGACCCTGAACGTGGCAGAATACTGCACAGCAAGTACTAGTGAGAGCTTCACTGGGTAGGTACTTCTCTCACTTATTTTCAGAAGCCCACAGAGTTTAAATAAATGTTCTTCCCACACACTGCACCTGCTCTCAACTGAACCTTAACTCCACTAAAGCAAATTCTTCCAGATAGCAGCAGGAGCATGAGGCTGTACTCACAGTGACATAGACAGAAATGGCATTCCATAGATGCATGCTCTCATCCTTTGTTCTTCTCAGAAAGTATTTTAAAAATTAATTTCTATGGCTTAAATTAATGATAAAATGTTAAATCATTCTGGCCATCCATTCTGCCAGTTTTAAAGTTCAAATACATCAAAATCCCTCACTTAGTGCCCAGCTGTCAGCACTCATTCTTTTCCAGTCCTTTTCCCTCACTTCAGCATGCTGGCATGATCCACAATGCTTAACTCTTGGTATTTACATTTTTTTGCCTACCTTTTGAAAGTGACCTTTCAACAAGTGATATCTATTAGGAACAGAAGGTCTAGTTAGACTTAAGATCACTGTACAAGAGTATTCACCACTGTATTTGGTTTTCAGAGGGACAGACATCAATACAGCATTTGCCTGAATTGCCATGTTTTAGGAAAATAAATCTCTGAAGGTTTCTCTCCAACGCTCTGTAAGTCTGTAGCAGAGGCACTGTCCAAAGGAGGCCTGCCAGCTGGAGCCTGAGCTTTCTAGAGATGATTCCTGTTTCACTCTTCCCTTCAGGAACTGCATCTTTGCCATCCATTTTTTGCCCCATGACCGTGTGTAACACTTGCACAGCAGACACAGCACTCCCAGTCAGTAAATTATCCATACTGACTTATGTACAGGCTATGGAGGGAGCAGAAGTGCCAGTGCACTTGTGGGATTGCCTAACTAAACCCAACTCCCACGCAATGCAAGCCCCTAGGTGGTGTCATGAACACACAGGGAAGTAAAAAAAAAAAAAAAAACAACCCTAACAAACCTTTATAGAGGTGGAAAACATGGAAATTCTTTCATTTGGAGGCTGGCTCGAGGTTTCACTCCATTCTCTTTCCAGTTTTCTCATGAATCTGGATCTGGCAATTTAGTTTACTTCTTCAGACTTCTACTACCCTATCTGTAAAAGGAGAAGCACAGCACATCTTTCTCATGTGAAGAACCTTGAGTTCCTCCAGAATTAAAAGTGCTATTATTAAATGTTGTGTTCTGATGTTCATGGGAAGAAATTAAATATCTGATGTCAAAGGTATGTTGGCAAAGGTACAATCAGGAAGAAGACGAATGTCTTTTTCCCCACAATGGTAACATCTGTACTCTAAACAGGATACTGGGGCTTCTTTTGAGAAACTTTTTAACTTGTCCTCCAAATCTTTTTCCAAAAGCTTTCATCAACCAGCCTCCAGGGAAAGGGTCTACGTGAAAAGAGACTATTAGTCATTTCCAAGTCTGAGGGCAAGTTGGATAGTGCTGAGTGGCATTGGTCTTTGCAGTTAGCCCTGAGTGCACTGTCATGGTTCTCAGTTCCTCTGCCAAAGCATGAGCCTTTCACACCCACAGCAAAGGAGATACTCTGCTCGTTTCTACCCAGCACAAACTACCATGGGATCACACTAAGGCTTACAGATTGTATTGCCAAGCTGTGACAAGCTTTGACAAGATGTTGATAAACAATTCAGATATCAAACTAAAATTTTAAATCAACCCCTCTCCTCTCCTGATTAAGAAATGTTTAATGTGCTTTCACAATAGAATAGCTCTGGACACTCTAGGAGTATGCATTTTCTACGCAGTAAAAAACTGCAAAACTAAGACTTTCATGTGTAAGTGAGATGCACTTATGGGGAGTGAAGTCCAGAGAAGCAAGTGAAAAATTCCAGTTCAGGGTAACAGAAGTTCTTTTTCCTTTCCCCTACATGCTGTTGTATGTCCCTTGCTGTGCGATGAGAGGCAATTTCAAGGCCTTTCCTCATTCTCATACAACCTAGGAAAATTCAGCTACATTATTCCTCACTGCTACTGCTGAGTGACAGCGATAGTGCAAACAGTACCTACAGGATGGTGGCAGTGTTTTGCATTTCAAATGCTGTGAATAAGAGCCATCTTTGTAGCAGACTGAAATGCCAACTGTTCTGTATACCCATGAACTCGCCTGGAGCCCAGCTATTTGCATTAGAGATAGTCCAAGTTGCAGAGGCAAGTACAGAACTCTTTCTCTAGCAACATGAATGGTTGCTGCTCATCAGTTTACACATTTTCTTCTGCTTCATAGTATGTGATTTGTGGCTGCCTGAGAATGAATCTATGCAGCCTCTTTGTCCCAAATCTTCCACTTTGACACTGTCACAAGGCATGCAGGACCAACAGCTGCAGCCTGCTGGCACATAAAGTTGTATCCCCTTCCAAAACACAAGTATGAACTTGCATCCAAACCATTCAGGCTGTTGCCAGAAGACAACCAGCCTTAATTTGCTATTACTTCATATTCTGGTGGTTATATCAGGGCAACTTTTAATCTCAAATCAAAGCAAGCACACTAGACATAGCCCATGAGTACAAGAATTGCTCTTGGAATATGCCACCCTAACCTACTCTGCGAGCAGCAGTGCCTGCAGTCCCTCTGAGGTGGCATGTAGCTGGGTAGCTGACATCTGAGCTCCTAAAGGCTCTGTAAGTTAATACACTACAGCTTTCACCCTGCTGCTCTATGGCCATAGCTGCACAGAATCCCAGCTCAGTTTGTGGCTGAGGGTTGCACACAGAGATAGCAGACAGTGCTGGATAGGAACCTGTCAATTTTTATTTATCTATGAAGTACGTTGCATGGTGGTGGCTCTGTATGTCATGCTAAATGTTCGACATCAATTATTTCCATATGAATTGACAAAGTCAAATTAGAATAAGGATTTGAACCAGAAAACACTAATGGGTTATGAGAGGACAGAAAAATTAATGATTATACAAGTAATCCTACACCTTGTCCTGGTGAGAGTTGTTGCAACATAGCCCTTCGAGTTTTATTACAGTGACTCTATCTATAGAGATGCAACATACAGGGACATGAAGCTCAAATTCCCTCAGTAATGTAAAACATTATCATCTACAACTCATTTAACTGTGGAAATTTTCCAAGTGCCTGATTTTAACAACAAATATTTTAAATGCAAGAAATTGCAAAAAACTTCAGAGCACAGCATAGATATTTCTATGCTAAGTACATGGGTATCAACCATTTTTTTAAAAGTATGTAGCAACACACTCCCTTTACACACCTATATAGTAATATGTCAAAAAGCTACTTCTGGGTTATTACTATATAATTTTACAGGATACTTTTCAATGAATAAAGTATTTGCTGTATTTGCTTCTTTTTTATTGCTAACATATATTACATTTTACTTTCATACTATAATGTTTTTTAGGGCAAAACTACAGGTCCATTGAGCAAAGTCTTGCCAATAGCTTCAATATGCAAGGCCTTTATAACATATTTCTGCATATTCCACAGCAGATCCACTACTACTATTCCAAAACAGGATCAGAGCTTCAAAACTTCCTGCATGTTAATATTCATTCTTAACAATATTAAAACTGCAACACTTATATACGTATGTTCCTGCACTTGACTATACAACTTTGAGTATTAGAATCATGTTTTAGATTTAGTGAATTCAGACATGAAGCTATTTGACTGTGGAGGCAAGCCACAAGATATAACATGATTGTTATTTTTTAACTATCTGGGTGCTATTAGATATTTCAGAATAGTCTATAAGAGATTTAAGCAGAAAAAACCAAATAAATGTGTTTTTTAAACAATATTCATAATGATTCTTTGTGGCTTTTAAAACCATGATTCAGTAAGGTATTATTCATTACAAAATTTGGGGACCATTTGTACACAGTACACTACACAGTACTATTTTCTTATCCTTGGGACCTGAGTTTAGCAGGAATATATAAGCAGCAGCTTATTTTGCAATATTTTTGGCAGCTGTATCAACACAGTAGAGTCCTAGTATTTTAGGGGAAATTTCCCCTGAACTTCCGTTACAGGAAAATGTTACAGCATGAAATCTCTAGAAAACAAAGCAGCAAAGACACAACATTTCCCAATAAAAATTCCTATTCTGCTATACAGCAATGCAATTTTCTGGAACAAAATTAATACCTTTATCCCCACCCAGCATAACTGTAACCAATCTTTTCTTACTAGGATTATATATATGAGGGGTAGGATTTATTTTTCTTTACCAATACAGCTATGTTGATGAAGTGTTTATATATAAAGCAATCCTAGGGTAACAAAAGCAGAGAGAACCTCAGTGTCCACAGACACCTGACAGGACAGGAGAAGACACCCTGCAGCAGACAGGCTGCCCTGGGGCTGGAATAAACTGAAACTCTCTTCCTTTTCAGTGTCCACCAATGTAGTCATCACCAGCTGGCCTCAAGTGTCACTGAAAAATAAAGCTGTCCCTCTTCTTACCTTAAAAAAAAACCCCAACAAAACCCAGTTTTGCAGCAGGGTTTGGGTTGGTTTGATATGGAGGCTTGCAAAGTAGTTGCCTCTGCTTGAGCTACGACTAGCGCCCCGTTTCTGTTTTGCAACCTCCTCAGGCTAACTATTTTACAGATATCAGAATTTTCAAGCCCAGACAGAATAAAGGCATCCTGTAATCAACAAGAATCTCACAGACAAATGCATATATCAAAAGAGAGGAAAAAACTGTTATTGTTATAGTGTTCTTTTACAAGTTTCCCTTAAATTTATTGTGTGTATATCTCACACATATACACAACCTTATCAACTACTTTAAGTATTGTAAGGGGAAAAATTTAATGTTCCATCTTGTTTATTCCACTAATACAGATTATTTTATGTAGATTTTGAAACACTTGTAAATTAGGAGTTTCAGTAGAAAGTATCGGTACAATACATAAACTAATAGCAGTATAAAGACCATAAAAGTAACAATGCGTATATCAGTAGTAATTAAGAGTTCTAGGGCACAGGCACACAGAAGTTACAACAAAGTAACACAACCAAGAAGAAGTCCTATTACATAAATTAGGACAAACCTTTCAGAAAAAAGTGGTATCACAAACATATGGGACCCAACAGGTCCTACTTTGCAAGTCTGACCCTCAACAATTCCAATAATTTTCAGCATTTCAATCACAGAAGTCTGATACAACTAAAAAAGAACAGAGCATAGTCTTCATTTACACTCACCAAAATCTGGTATTTCTTACAACAAAAGGTTGTCTTTTTTCTAAAGAATATATTTTCTCACATTTTCTGTCCTTTCAGATATCATATTATAAACCTTACACAGTTTGAAAAGTTAACAGGAAAATGTTACTAAAAAACTGCCACAAGTTTTCGCAACAATAACCTACCATTTTTCAGCAGTTCTGTTTTGTTACACTGAACCTCTAGACATGGCTTGAGGGTTTGCTTGCGCTGAAAGCCTGAAGTTCTGCCTTAGCTGGTGAGCAAAGCCGTGCCCGTCACGCCTGTAGCCCTGCTGAGTGCAGAGCCAGCAGCTGCAAAAGGGCGGTCTCCACAAACGCCCCTTTCCTACATGAAGAATGATCCCAGCTACAGGTGGGGCCTCCCCAGCACAGCCACCAGCTGACATCAGCGTCCTTGAATTTATGGGCATGGGAAGGTATCTGAGGCCTCAGGGCCATAAAAAGAAAGGGCTGGTTGGTGATATCAGTGAGGAAGCAACTCATGCAAGCTGCCCACAGGCAGTAACTTGTGCACAGGAGCATTCAGACTGTGTACTTAAGCTGCAACAAAACCCACTGATTGCTTGGTTGACACAGCTTCAGAGTTAGTATGTAGAACTGATGGCTGGTAGCCTGTAATGCTACATGTGTATGTATTATCAGGGCAGAGAGATGTACCTTCAATGCCTGTGTTTAGTCTAGAATCTTATCCTTTAAAGCTGACTTGTAATTTAGATTCAACAATGGTGAGCTGCTCTGAGCGCTGGTCTAGGTGAGAGCTATTTCTGTCAAAACAAAATAAATTATTACATTGTATAAATACATACGTCTGAGTTTTATTAGCTCCCTCATCTTTCACTGGCACATCTACTCAAGCTGTGGTGTTGACTCAGGGAAGTGGGCACGGAAACATGCCTGAGGGCAGAAGATGGAATATAGCAGACGCCAGAAGTAAAAACTAAAGCTGAGCATGCGATTACATTCCTAGCTGACAAAGATTTAATTTTGTCATAGCACATAGGGTAGGTGTGTATCCAAAGGCTCTTAATGTAAAAGACAAGGAGTCAAATATTAAGTCATCTATTACTTATGAAAATTTGTAAAATCATGGGCACCGCAAAATGAACTATTAAACCTTTAAAATGAACTATTTTCCTAATTTTCTTTCTAGTAGAACTTCAATAACAGCTTGAATCAGTTAGGCTTTGGAAAAATAACAAACAGCTTCATCCAAGCAAAAACCTAGCAGGAAGCTTCAGCGTGAATTTTCTGGTAGAGCTGAGATCAGCGGTTATATCTGAATATCATAATACCAGCTGCTGCAACTAAGACGAGGGAAAGATGAAAACTAGCAGAACTGCTTGAAGGACCAAAAATGCAAATGTGGCATTAGAACATCTGTGGAGATAAAGCTTCACACATAAACAATTATCTGGTTTTCAAGAAAAGAGAAAAACCTTTCTATATAACTAAATAGCTGACCCAGCAGAAATATGCTCATCTTCTCTAAGAATGAGTCATCTCCATCAGATGCTTCACTTAATCTCTACAAACTTTCCCTTCTGATACTGGTAAGTTTGCTACTGATAAATTTCCTTTAGCTATCTGGACTTCATATGGTCAGTCTCCAAAACTATAATGTATTTATTTTTCTAAGGCATCCAATACTAAGAAATGAGAGGGTGCATGTATACACAACTCAGCTTCACTTACAGAGAAAAGAAGTAGAGTTCAACTAAATCAGCAGGGAATTCTTGTATTCCTCGGTAGCGAATAGAGACAGCAGCAAATAAACATTAAAAGTTAAACAATGTCCCTAAGCATTCAAAGAGCTTGAAGTGAATCATCTTCTTAAGATGAGAATAAAAACAAACAAATGTTCAGTAACTCTCAGCATGACATCTTCAACCATCTATCAAAATCATACAGCAATTTAAAACCAGAAGAGATTGGCCCCATATCATCAGGTTTTCTCCCCACAAGGTGTGTTCTGTATTTACTATTAGCTTTTTATATCCTCTTTCATGCACAGAGCTGGACTTGCTGCAGCTTGTTTGCATTGCAACAAACCTTTTTTTGACTTGATTCCCCCAGAACTTCTTGACATAACCTTCTTGACCCTGAGATTAGCTCAGTTGTCAGTGTAGTGGTAACAATGACAAGGTTACAGGTGTGATCCTCATATGGGCCATCCGCTTAAGAGCTGGACTCGATGAGCCTTGTGGATCCCTTCCAGCTCAGAACATTCTGTGATTTTGTTTCCTTTTGTAACTTCTAGACCTGCACATACACAAATGTGTGTTGTCAAATACATGCACATGAGCATTTCCCACTATCCTAGTTTCCCAATACTCCACAGCAGTTGTGAATGACACTTCAGCAAACAAATCCCTTCATGCCTATCATCAACATCCTCATATTGCCCTGTAAACTCAGAAAGAAGAATAATGCTAGACAGAAAACTTTGAGGTTAAAAATACAGTGCTCAAGCTCCCTTCTCGTTGTTCATTAGATACTCTACAGACATGCATATGTATAGACACACATTATTAATTTATGCCTCCCCAGTGCTTACAGCATTTCACAGGCAGAGCAAGCAGTTTACATGTGGCACTACACGGTGGGCAGGGGGAATACCTACATCATGCAGCCCTGACTTCAGTCTTCCAAAAGGCTGAGCAGTTGTTGGCTGGGCACTCTGTGGGATGGACAGTAAAACAGGGCAGTGGGAAAAAAGTGAAGAGTTCCTTTGAGAAATGATGTACCAATCTTTTTTCATTTCTAACCCAAAAAGAAAAAAGTGGCCTCATTCTGCTTGTTACAGGCTGATTGGAGGTGTTTCTGAGCTGATTTTTAGTAATCAATTCTTGCAAAAGGTTTTTAAAATGTCATGAAGTTATGATAAACCTTTAGATTTTTCTGAATGTTACCAATTTTCAACAACTAAGGACTCCTTCAAATCACTTCTGGCATGGCCAAGGTGCTTTAAATTCTATAAATTGTGGGCAGGCATTAAAGCAAGGAAAAAATAGTCTGGTAATTGGAATGAGCAAGTGCTTCTCATGCTCTGCAGAACCATTCAAAGAGTCCCAGCATCAGTGTCTCTAGTTTACTACAGACTTGCTGCAGATGTGCATTAAAATCCTGTTTTCAGCCACTAGTAAATTTGAAATGCTTTTCACTGCAAGTTCCATAGCACTTGGATACCTCTGAATGTTAGATATGGAGCTCTCAGTTACACCTACTTGTATCAAGCTAGAATTTATATACATAAATTATATATGTGCACATAAACACATCAATACATATACAGATAGCTACATACAAAATAAAGAATATGCAATAGCACTTCTTACTAATTTCTTACTCATTCATTCAAATTCAGTTATTGAATCAGAAATATGAAGTCTTGCAGTTTTAAAACTGAGCAGATGCTATGTTTTCATATTACTAGCTGGGCTGCAAGCTAGCAGGAATACTTGTATCAGAACAGTGTCTCAGGAGGAGGGAAGAAATACATAATTTGTTCTAGCTGGCTTTTCCTGATTCCATTTAGTAGGATTTAATTGAATAAGTGCAGAAAATCTACCTAAGGTTTATATCCATGACAACAATTTGTTCCCTGTAAGAAATTTCAGAAATACGTCTCTAGTTTTCTGTATGTACGTTATCTTCCTGATTCAAATTTAACAACAGTAATTAAACTGACTTGGATCATCTAGGATTTGATCATTTTATATAGTGCTGCTTTGACAAGCAGGGATTTCTAGCCCTGACACATCTAACAATTTAGTTAGACCTTTTAGAACATGCTGTCAGTACTGGTCAGCATCAGTCTCTGAAGCAGCTAAGGCAGAACTTACCACATTGGTGAGATACCTGCTGCAGTGGATACACTCAGGACTAATTTTTTGGACTTCAAATTTCATGGAGATTTGCAAAGACACTAATGTATTTATGCAAGTATCGAATTACAGAATGGGTAAGATTGGATGGGACCACTGGAAGTCATCCAGTCTATCCTCCCTGCTCAACCAGGGTCCACTAGAGCACATTACTCATGACTGTGTTGAAATGGTTTCTGAATATCTCCATAGAAGGAGACTCCACAGCCTCTCTGGGCAGCCTGTTCTAGTCACATGCACAGTGAAGTTCTTCCTCATGTTCAGGTGAGATTTCCTGTGCATCAGTTTCTGCCCATTGCCTCTTGTCCTATTGCTTGGCACCTCCGAGAAGCGTCTGGCTTCATCCTCTTGACACCCTCCCTTCAGACACTTATACACTGAAGAATCTGATGACCTTCTCAGATCATGTGGCACATGGGTAGAACACAGAAATTATTTTCAAGAATTTAGGAATGTGCACATACGGGTCACTGACTTAATTTATGGCCAGTGGCTCTTCCATAAGGCTATTTCAAAGGCACACTGATATTTTACTAAATTATCCATCACTCAGGGCTGTAGTACAACCACCATTTGTTAAAACTTAACTTTTCCAGGGTAATCTACTTGGTCTTCACTTCATTTTTAATCTCTTTCCTCGAGAGAGATCTGGAGAGTATCAGGGTGAGGCACTAGCAAAAGAACAGAAAAAAAACCCACCAGAATTAACTTTCAGACATGCTCCCAGTAATAACAGGGAATTTGAAAAGCCTATGTCCTGGTGCAACCTTTCATTATCATTCAACCTCAATCTTTCTACATCCTTGGATTTTGTAGTTTACTTGAAAGATTTGATACATACAGAGATCTTTCAAATAAAACCTGAAGGATATTTTTTAATTTTTATATTTATATATATATTCTTTGAAGCAGTTATGCTTTAGTATAACCTAAACAAATACATCTAAGTGATACTGCTAAGCATATCACAATCACTCTCCTCAGAGCAGAAACTCTTGAGCACTGCCTTAGGCTCCATACCACCATCAGGTGTATTGTCATGTGTTTTTGCACTGTCAGAACAGGATGAATTTAACTCCTCAGACAATTTACAACTAATCTCATTTCTGTCAACTCCTCTAAAAGATGGAGGACAGAGGATGAATGCCTGAGACAGCTGAATTTGAAATAAATTGCAAGAAAGATAGTTGTTGTTAACTGGACTCTTCTGCTGAAGACTGATGCCTCAGCTGTGTACTGATGGAAATTCTTGTCAGCCCAGACTGGTTTTGGCCATGCTATGTCAGTTAAATGTTATAAGAATAACAGAAATGGGGTTATTTTGTGGCAGCAGCCAGTTTTCAAGGGAACTTAAAAGCATGTGGGCATTGAGAAAGTTATAACTGATGCTGAACATGGGAACAAAGCTAAGCAATCTGCTGTGTAGGTGATACTGCAAGACACACGAAAGCTTGCCTGAAATAATCTGCCCCAGCTGTTGGCATGCTGTAATGTAAAGGTGCCATTTTTTAAATTTGCTCTGAGATGAAAAGACTCAATGTTATATTTGTGAAAATTTATTTCTTAATATATATCAATCACTGGAAGCCTACAAAATTAAAACCAGTGTATAGTGCACTTTTTGGCTGCAGTGCTGGTAAAAAACCCTGTGCTTTTTTATCCCAGGTGAGGGACAGCAAACTTTCAGTTTAATATGGCTTCATTTGCTCTAGAGTTACACATCTTATCTTTCTGCCAGCAAGAGCAGAAGATGAGGGGGCTGGACAGATACCATCTACAACGTACTCAGGGAGTTGACCTGCAGGTGTACATCCTGCTTTGTCCACTCATGGAATGGTTGAAAACTCTGCTGAGAGACACTGTTGCCTCCACTGATATGATATGCTAAATTTTTAAGCAGTTTTTTTGTTTAAGTGTGCCTGCAGACTTATTTTCTGACATCAGCTACCCTGGATATATGCTCAGAAAGAACTGCTTTACACCAGTCCATGTCAGGGGGCAAAAGAGGTGCACCATAGGTAGCTCTGCCTTACAGTTGCTATGTTTTGCAAACATTTTTCACATTACAGGACCCCAGAGACTGCCACAGAAAGATATCTGGGCACATACAATTTGATGACACTTCTCCAGGTGCATTTTGACAAAATGGCCAGAGGGATGGCATCAGAGGAACCAGCTCAGCTCAGCATCTGAGACTTCCTTGGAAGCCTTTACACAAAAGCAGAGATGAATCCTACGTACACACCTGACAGACAAAATAGGGGAACATGTGGTACCTGGCATCTGCTTTTGTGCACAGGGGAACAAGAATGGAATCTAAAACACTTTTCTGCTTCACAGGCAGCCTCCTGAAATAGCTGCTGCCTTCACCTTCATCTACGCTTCCCAACAATGAAAATAAAATGCATAGCAACAGGAAAGGAAATCTTCAGTAACCTTTCCAATCCCAAGCAACAGGAGTATGCATGAACACTGCACTATGTCTTAAAATTTTTATTTAACTTGAAATGTCTGTGTAGCCTGAAACAGGTAATTTACCTCACAAAAATCTCAAATCCCTTTAAAGCTAAAGACATTAATAAAACCATGAAGCAGAAAACCATTCTATTGGGTTTTGTTTACATCAGCTTCCATTGTTCCAAACGTGTTTCTCCTCTGGAAGACTATTCTTAACCCGTCTTGTACAATCATCTGGAAGTTTGGGGAGGAGAAAGTGATAGGACGTGGACTAGCACAGGGGAGGGAGCAGCAGTATGGGAAGAGCAAGAGAAGAGCGAAGGAGCAGTGGCTCTATGCTTGCATTCCTCAGAGCAGAAAGCACACTGTTTTAGGTACACCACCACCGTTGTTCCGACCTCTCCGGGGCAGAGCTCCTGTTCTGGACTCCCTGCGCTGCTGAGAGCAGCCCGCGGCACAGGCAGCGAGGAGCAGCACGAGTGTGACCTCAGGCTGCCCTGCAGGGTCGGCAGCCTCGGGGGTGGCCGTGGGGCTCGCAGGGCCCGCAGCGGCACCCGCGGGCTGCAGCAGCCGACAGCACCGTGCCGGGGGGGTGAATCGCAGGGGCCGGGGTGACCGAGTGTCACAGGCTGCTTAGCCCTGCCAGGGGACTGTGCCATCCCTCCCAACAGCTGTAACGCAATCTCCCGATCCTTCCCTCAGATAACCTGGAGAACGGCAAAGGCAGCTGCCTGTCATGGAGAAAGCCTGGGGTGACACCTCCTAGTGGGCTTGTCCTCAGAGAGCTGCAGGACAAGGAGCCAGAATGTGGCAGCACAGCAAACACAGAAGTCTGTAACTTGCTGAAAGATGTTCTGATGTCCCCTATGAACCCTGTAGCTTATGTGTGTGATGAGCCCGTGTTGTAAAACTGAAAAAGCGCAATGAGTTTTCAGCTGGCCTGAAACCATTTGTCTACATTGTGAAGCACAATTTGCATGGGTTGGAGGGCACCCAGGTTCCTCAGCAGTTCAGTAATCTGTGTAATTCAGTCAAGATTTTAAACTATCTCATGATCTTTTTAAGTCAGCATATTAAAAACCCCACAAACAATAGTACAGATCTGAAAAATGCACATACACACAGAGAAGTCAGCCTCAGCTTCTAAATAACCCAGTAATTCCTTGCACAGCAACAACAGCAAAGGCAGTGTTTTTAAGACTCTCCCTTTTTTATGATCTTTATGCAACAAGGTAATTGAGGACAGCTGAGGTCATAGTTCTATAACTGAGTTTGAACCCTGACAGCAGAAACTGGTGTCTGATCTTTGGTTCACAGTAAGGTTTTTAACCTCATTTCCACCCACCACTACTGTTATAAAATTCCTCTTATGTGTGTTGGCTGCTCATTTTTCTTAACCTTTGGAGGCTATAATGTGGCTCCTTCACAAGGCTGAACTCTAAGTCTGCCAAGAAAGAAGGCCTATGGTACAAGGTAGCTCAGATAATTTAGGATCAAAAATTAAACTGAACACCTACGAGCTTAGTCTTTGCTAGATTTTTCCTTACATGACTACTGAATTTCCTTACATGACTACCTTGAAAGTTTTCTTAAAGGCCTGGACTATTTGAAGCTGCGGAACAAAAATGATTGAAAAAACAGGCATGAAATATGTCAAGGACAACATGCTAGCCTTATAGGACAACAAATCTAGCCAGGTATAGTGAATCACAGCATGAGAAATCACAGATGTGCTTGAAAATTACTTCCTTTTACTATCACCTGATAGTACAATCACCTTAACAATAACAACAGATGTGGAATTTTGGGGTTTGGCTACTGGGATGACTCATACCAATAGATCAGAGCAGCAAAGTAGGTCACAGAATCGCCACCTCACCTGTTGCTCCCAGAGTCACAACAGGCTGACTCTCTTTTGCTTTGATTTCACATGTTAGTTTGGCACTTGGAACTATTTCATTATTTCAAATAACTCTTACATTTTACAGAGTTTATTTTCCCAACATTTTAGTCAGTGGATTCAGGTGCACAACAAATGGTCCCTAGATTTACCCTAATAAGCAGGAGAGCCATAATTAAAACGCCAGTTAAAATGGTAGCACATTTACAAGGACAATTTTTCTGAGCAATGGGCCTTCACAACCAAATGTAATGATTAAATTTCTGCCAAAGTGTTCTTCATTTTCAACTACGGCTAGTCAGAAAAGTAGTTGGAATGCATCAATTTGACTGCCTCAGAAAATAATATTCTGGACAAAAAGTTAATGTAGTGGCAACTAGAATTTTGAATAATTTATCGTTTTCCCATTTTGTGGAATTTAATAAAAAATGCCACCACAGATAACAGACCATAAATAGAACTTAGGTTTTTCTATTCAATTAGCATTGCCTCATCTAAGGCAAACTACTTGTATCAAAGACCTTATTTAATTTTCAGTGGGCCAATAACCCAAGTAATAATGAGGCAGAAGAAAAATCGTTATAGACTGCAAATCAAGAACTGTTTATTACTTTGTGCAGTTGCTTGCAATGTTTCTGTAATCCTAGCTGGTCTTTATCCACTGCAATGGGAAATCCAGTGTATCATAGTGCAATGACCAAACGAAACAGCTACTTCTGACACTTTAGGTGTGTTCCTGTTCAAGAACAGAATTGCAAATGGCATTGTGCCACTGAATGCCATGTAAACACTTGCCATGCTGCTCCAAATCCATCAGCCATGGACCCAGCTGCACCTCCAAGGGTATTTTACAGCAGCCCATATATAAGATGCCTGGGGTCTGTCCTGAGCATACCTGAGCCCACAAACAGCTAACCCCACGAGGGTGCCTCATGCTGCTGCTCGTGCTCACAGCACCCCTTCTCCCTTGCCTGCCCTCAAAGCTGCACAGGTACCATTACACTCTCCAGATACTGCTGTCACCTGTCAGCAACATCAGTTCATCTCAGAAAAAGCAAATGCAGGCTAGATGGGCTTCATATGGTTGATGTTTTTTAGTTTGGGTATACACTGTATTTTATTCTTCATTGAATTAATTGAAAAAAAATCTGTGATTTGTGACTATTACTATAGCTTCTTGTACTGCACATTAACATCATGCTAATGGTACAAATGTCACAGTGCTGTCATTAGAAATCCATGTCTGCACTCAGTGATTCAAAATCAATCAATAAATAGTTACATAGAAAAACACTGAAATATTGAAAGCCATTCATGACTTTGCCTAAGGTGACACTGCTGTGGTGAGGAGAATCTGTCACTCAGATCTGCAGTCAGACATTAGGGACCACATTGCCCCAGTATGCAGCATCAGTAAAGCAGTTTATTGAATCAGAATCGCAGAAAGAAAACTTGAAAATTAATTTGACGGTAACCTATCCATGAAAACCCCCAAATGGCATATGGCTACAGCTTCAGTACTATTGCCACCTACAGATATTCCTCTTATCCTTCATTACAGAAAACTGAAAGGAAAAAAAAACTATGAAACATGCTGTCCTGGCATTGTACTCTGATAAATTCAATCACTACCATGTAATTCACTGATGATTAACATCAGTTCTCTGGGTAAAGGCTACAGCTGAACATCTACTCACTTTAGTGCAGAAAAAATGTTAATAAATTCAGTGGTAGAAAGGCTAAAAATATAAATTCTGCTTACTTAGGGAAAAATAAGGAAAAAAAGACTTGTCCTATATGATCAGACACTATCTTAGATATTTTCTGCAGAAGGCAAAAAGCTGTAGAGGACATGCTCAATGGTACAGCCCCGGCAATGAAGCAGGCCAGTGTTCAGGTTTGTCTGGAGCAGCAAAAACCCTGTAGTCAAAGCTAGCTCAGGTTTTTGCTGAATGGCAAGTTAGTGAGTTTGGTGACCCCATGCTGCAGCTGAGAACACAGAGTGCAAGGACGTGGTTGTCTTTCTTTCCTGCCCCTTGCTTGAGACATGGAACGACGGCCTTCATTTCTCTAAGGTGCAGCAAGAAGTGACTTCTGAGCAACCTCTCTAAACTTAAAAGCTTTTTATCTTCATTTGGAAACGTACTTTTTTTCTTTAAAAAACAAAAGGTAATTTTATCATGGATTTTGGTGGTGGCTACAATACTCGTTGCTTAGATTATCACCAATGAATGAATCAATCACAAATGTTTCCAAAAGAAGTAATTAAGCTTATTTGAATTCCTATTTCAGTTACTTGCACTACAATTTTCAGACAAAACAAAACAAAACAAAAAGCTGTAAGTGCTAACCATTTTGAGAAAAACCGAAGAAACCAAATTGTTAGCAAAATAGTCAGAATAATAAAACAAAGTGCTTTTGGCACATTTTAGTCCTACCAAGCACACTACTGAATAGCGCTGAAAGCATTAGGATAATAGGGTGTATGGGCATGGGTGGGGCACACAAGATCTCAGAAAACTAAATAATATAATGGTTTCAATTTTAAAAATTACTGAAAACAAGGATCTAATTTTAAGTGTTTCCCAGTTTTACTGAGGGAGATGGGGGCAAACACTGACAAAAAGATTACTGTTGCTGTCTGGAAAGGTGAATAATCAGCACAGCCACACATTTATCTTCACCACTGCTGCCCCACACCACGTTAACAGTCTATATACTCACAACATTTCTGGCAGAGCTAAATCGCTGCACTAATAATTCACTTCAGCTGAGCCTTGTAATTATTTCACAATCAGGAAGCCATAATATACTCACTCTGAAATTATTTAGCATGTGCATGAATACAAATGATGTTGATATATCTTGGTCTTTCATATAATGGATCATTTCAATCCAAATGTGGATATTTCTTTTGGCATGCCTTTCACAATACTAACGTGCATAAAAAATTCTGAGTTAATAAATGTAACACAGACACCACTTAAATACAATATACCAGATAAACCCAACTGGACGTGAAGTTCCATGCAATAAGGTAAAAACCAGGCATAAATTACTAATGGACATCTCTAAAATCCTATCTATTCAAGCAAAGCACTCTATTCAAAGAGAAATTACAAAAATTCTTTGCTAGAACTACCTTCTTTTTCAGTGTTCTATTTCTATGGTAAATGGACAAATTTGAACTTTACCAGGCTCAGGACCCTTTACTAGATTTCAAAAAGGTAGTGAAAAAACTATTTTCTTTTCCCCATTTTTTCACACTTTCATTTGACAATATTTGTGCACGATTGATTTCTAGTTATGTCTCCTTTTTGTGTGGGGTCTGTCCATGGCAAAACAAAGAACAGGTTGTATTTCAACAGCTGAACGAGGGAGAAAGAAAAACAACAGGAAAAAATTATTTATGCAAGCATCATCCTTGAAGCAATTACCTGTGTTTCTGTATTTATCTATATTTATCTATATTTAACCTAATGATACCTAATTAATCAGCTATTTCTACTGAGTAGTCAGGAAATGCCTCAGAGCACAAAACATACAGCATTTTAACAGATGCAAGCAGCACGAAAAGCGCCATCTGAAATCCAGAGATGCTCACAAACCCCTGTAAATCTCACAGCTGGGACAGCACACCAGCTAAAGTGGGTCAGCATTACAGCCAAAACAGCTAATGACCATTACATCCCTAGAAAAGAACACCTTCCTAATTCCTTCTCAGACTTAAAGATGGCAGGTTTAGATAAGATACTAGGAAGAAATTCTTTACAATGAGGGTGGTGAGACAATGGAACAAGTTGCCCAGAGAAGTTGTGGAGTTTCCATCCCTGAAAGAAACCAGGCTGGATGAGGCTCTGAGAAACCTGGTCTAATAGAAAATGTCTCTGTCCATGGCAGGAGGGTTGGATGGAACCAGATGATTTTTAAGATCCCTTCCAACCCAAACCATTCTGTGATCTTTCTGAACTGGTATGAAGGCATTGACCAAGAAATTGTTAAAGAGTCACAGCTTCTGTCGTCTGCACCACAAGAGAGGGGCCATGCAATAGGAGTGAGGGTTGGGGAGAACAGCTGGGAGGCAAGGGTTATGCTGACAGTGCCACCAGCTGGAAGGTCTGAGGTGATAGCACAGGAAAGGCCCAGCACTTCAAAAACAAGTGGAAAAGGCCTTTTAATGTGACCTCTTGGAGAATAAGCAAGAAGATGCAGATTGTATGCAAGGAGCTCCAAGGTTCTCCCCCATAGGATCTAATATAAATTAGATTTGGCTTTGATATCAATACCCATAAGAGAAACAACCAGTGTATCTTCAGATGCTGAATAATCCAAGCTAATAAACCCACACTGTTCAAGCAATAAGGTTTCCAGTGGTGTCTACAGGCTTATGCTACACGTGACTCTTTTTACTCACATATGTGGGAGATTTTCTGGCATGTTATCCTAAGGGAAGGAACAAGAATTATTTTGCAAAGAACTAATATATTCTTAAACACACTAGGAAAAGTCTGATTTCACCTAACTAAGCAAGAGTTTTGCCTGTGACACAAATTACACTTTCACCCATTTTCCCTGGTACTGTAATGGAGATCTTTCTTATCTTTCATGCATATAAAATCCAACCTGTGGCCTGTGTCAACATGAAAGGAAAGTAGAACTGATGTAGAACTGCTGAAAGTTTCACTTCCATGTTTGTCCAAAAATGTAAAGTGTTTAACCTTTAAAATCCTTTTGATTATAAATGTGAAGTGGAAACAGTACATTCACTTGGAGTATGCACATTTTTTGACTGAACATTTTTTTACAGATAGTGTCTGAGTTTTATCAAATTTTTAACGGAAGTACAGTGTTTTGGGTCCAACACTGCAAAGTCTGAGTGATCAGGGGCTTCAGTCCTATCATCAAAATAACTTGAGTATTTTTAAGAATTTAGACCTTAACTGCTTAAGTATAAAACTCTCTCAGATTATCTGTTTAATTCATTGGGAATTAAAGCTCTGGCTCACTGGTAGATATAAATGAGCTTTAAAAAGCTTAAAATAATTTTCTGTTCTGACAATTTGCCCATTTAAATGCCTGTCTCCCTCCTTACAGGACTGGGTCAGCTTCTAGAGAAGATGATGCTGTATCACTGTGGCATATTAATGTAAACTGGCATCAGTTCTGGTCTTTCCTAGCAATGATGTGGTCTTCTCAGCTGTGATTTAAGCAGATCTGCAACTGCTGTATGATTAGTCAAGCAATCCTAGAAGCAGGGGCAGAAATCTTCGAAGAACACAGTAAAAAGCTTAGGACCTGAATTGCTACAGCAGACTTAACATAAGCTGTCCTTATTTATGAGCCAAAATTTTGAGCACTGAAAAGAAACTTAAGCTCACACCAATTAACAGACTCTCTTTAGCGTCTTTTTTAAAAGAAGAGCATTAAGAATAGGTGAAAAAAAGCTAACTATCTGCTTGGCAAATGCAGACATGACCTGTACTTTTAATTCACTGCTGTTTGTTTTAGAGCAGGTCATTATTCTCATTAGTTGCTAAGCTGCTGGCAGATTCCTTGGATGAAAGATCAATCTGGATTTAATAAAGTGATCATGAGGAAAGAGGTTACAATTCTTTAGGTTAAAAGTCTGCCAAATCAACGGCATTGTGCAGACTGACATCATGATAGGCAGTAGCTTATTGATACGGCAGTCCATTTGTTAATCAGGGTGACATAATACAGCTATTTTCTGGCCTGACATATAATTGCATCATACATGCATGGCCAAGATTTACTGTAAATCCAACACAGTCTCTCCTGGTTCCTCCTACTTAGAAGTTCAAGGTGGGCAGGTAGGCAGGAAGGTGTGAGAGGATTTAGGCAGGTGTTTTCATCTGTGAACAAAGAAATTCTGTTACTGGATTTAAGTGTTCATCTAACAGCACTACCCATGATACAAGGACATTTAGGTTCATGGGGTTCTAGTTTTTCATCAGAACTACTAAAAAATTTGACTAGTATCAGATCTGACCATACAGATATGCTTTTCCAGAGGTGCTCACTAGGAACAGCCTTTGACATGTGAGCAGAGCAAGGGGCTCAGCTCACTCCAGGCTAACTGGTGTGCTTTAGACTAATTAGACTAAGTGCAATTAGCTTTTTCAAACACAGATTTTTTTTTATAGGTAATTTATCCTGGAGAAATATGAACAAGTCTTGTTTACTCCAAAGCACACATCCCATGGTAGAAACATCAGACAACAGATATTCAGGCTGAACTGAAAAAAAAAAAAAAAAGAAAAGAAAAAAAACCACCCCACAACCTGGCAGGAGGATGAAAGGAATAATGGTTACATGCTGTGTATCAGCTTCGGGTGGGGAGAGCTGGAGTAGGAATTTTTCTTATAGAGACAGAGTTTCAGCACAACTAAATGAATACTGAAACACTTAAGTGCAAGGAGAAGGAAATGGGGAAATGCCCCAAACTCCTTCTGACAGTATGTGCTTCCAGTGTGACCCCCCTTGAAAAGTGAAGTTTTGGTAAACCAAGTAATTGGATTTTGCCTGGTTGTAGAAGTATCCTCAATCATGTATTGGTATAGGGAACTGACTATTTCTAGAAAATTAAATTTAAAAGGCAACGCAGTAGATTGATAGATTCAAAAGCCTAATGACATTCACACTGGAGGATAGTGAATATTTTAAAATTTGGGAACTGAGAAGGATTTTGTAGAAAACTCTGCTAAAATTGTACATTTGAAGATGCAGCAAGATACATTAGGAATTAGCAAGGCATGAAATTGTCTCACAAAGGAAATCACTTCTATGAAACAGTGATAAATGGCACAGGAAAATGACAGATAATGATCAGCATTTTTGTGCTACTTTCCACAGACTGCTCTGTCACTTGTTCCAAGTAAATGAATAAGGAACTTTTCTCCAGCCAGTGAGACTAAGAATAAGGAAAATCCTGTGTTACCCCAGTTCACTGTGTCTTGATACATGCAGAGATGAAGCACATGCCATTACGGGGTATATCTGAACTGACGAAGAAGGTACTTTCTTTGGAAAAGGCTCTCTGCATCTCTGATATCTCCAAAGGGTGACCCTTTGCCTGAACAGTCAGTCAATCAATCAAATCCCTTTTCCAGCAGTCAAGAAAGCTTCCTGCTGAGTATGGCACAAACTGTTTTTAAACTTCCACCCCTGCTTACTGAGTAGGGCTCTCAGCCATCAAACTGCTTGACATGGGACAATTGCTCTGGTAAGGTGGGGATTTACTACACTAACTGTGTGCGATGGTTTTCAGGATAAAGTCTAGGAACATCTGAGCTACTGAGATGGATGAGACTAAATTCATTCACTGTCAAGAGTTAATAAGTGGGTCAGATAAGAGCATGTGACAAATTGCACACAGTCATAACTGGAAAACTATTCTCTGTGTACAAGTTAGAATAAATGCTTGATTTGGGACAGTGGAACTTTTAGCATTGGAAGTATTGTTAAATAACACTACTTAGCTATTAAAAAGCACACTACACCTGCAAACAGCTGTTCAATAGTTAGATACAGTGAGTTTTTCTACTCAATATCCTTGTATTATCTGCATTAGTCTCATTTTTTAGCACTGAAAAATGAGGTCTTCAGATGAAACACCCCAAATTGCAGACAATTATCTTATTTGCAGATGGATTGTCAATAGGCATGTGATGAGTCAATGACAAAATTCAGCTGCAAGTCTTTGAGTCTGTGACTTGGGTTCTTGTCTAGTAAAAACTCCCTCCCAGGCAAGAGGAAAGGCAGAAATATGTAGGCAAAATAGACTAGAATAGATTTTAGCTGATCTGCAGAAGACTGGAGTCTACAAAGCTGTCCTTTGCAAACAGCATTTGTAAGGCTCCTCACTCAGATATCAAAACTTTTACATACACGAAGGGATTTCTTTACCTGAACTGCCACAAAAAAAAAAACAAAAAAAAAAACAAAAAAAAAAAAAAAAAAAAAAAAAAAAAAAAAAAATTCTATCCTTCAGAAGCAGCCAAATAGCTGCTACAAGGGGTTCCACAGTAGTTAAACTTGCCTTCAGCCTCTTCTCTATTGTTTCCTCAGGGATCTCAAACCCACTGGCTATCTCCAGCTACTTTTGTGCCACATGCTGGAGATTGCTACTACAAGAGGAAAGTTTGACACTAGAGCAGGCCAGTGTCACCAGTTAACAAGACTGACACATACACAAAGCACCTCTCTGATGTAGATCACTGTGTCACACTTAGACATGAATTAGTCTATTCATCACTGGAATCTGCATTGCTGAAATCTCTATTGTCACCAGCTTACCAATTGCCTGAGTCTTTAAATTAGGCATGTATATGGAGAGAACCAGCATCCTGCACTTGATTGTAGTATCCCAGGTTTTCCCAGTATCTTCATCTGATGAAAATCATAGATGAGTATTTGCCCTTCTAGCAAAATAACCAGCCTCAAGGAAGGTAGGCTTGCACTTGGTATGAACAAATCAAATCCACAAGGAGAAATGCCTAAGTATTTTCCCATTTTTTCAAGGGAAACAGACAGTTACATTAATGTAATTGGCTATACCTATTTTTGAGCAAAACTTAGAGAATACAGACAACTTTGCCAGACTCTTTAAAAACAATGCATGTCAGATAAAACATCAAAAATAGTTACCTGTAACACATTTGGTATGGTGTTCCTCATTTGGTTTTACCTGAAGATACCTAATTTTTTAAGAAAAAGCTGGCTTCATTCAGACTGATAGATTTCCCATTATTTTGCCCAATTCTCCCCTTTTCCCTTTGACTTTCTTTAATCTTCTCAGGTTCAACTGTCTTCTCCAAGCATTCCTACTGGATCCAATATGAAGAACAGACAATTCACCACAAAAATATCTTCCAGGCATATGCTAAATATGATACCTCCTGCCAATCTCAGCAGAGGCCCTGATCTTCTCAGTTTCTTGGTAATATTAAAGTTTTCATCACTCTACCCATCTAGTAGTTTTGAAGAAAAAAAAAAGTAACATGTAAGCAGGCACATCTGACAGCACAAAAGCAGAAGACAAGGATCAGCCTCTTCCTTTCAAGCCTTTTTTTGCATGTCAAGTGCAGTTTGTGCCTCTTCTCCTTGATATCCTTCCCTCTAGGCAACCCCCTTCCACAGGCACCATGCAGTAGCTGGTTGTTGGCACGAAGAGCATGGATGGAGAGTCATAGGAACAGCACATACCTTGTGCATAAGTGAGAGAGCTGATACGTAGCTAAAGTGTCATTGGGGGTGAGGAAATCAGACTTTCTGAATAGTCAACACATCAACTCTAAATGCTCATTTCTCAACTTCTAATTCCAGAACACAGCTTGTGGACTCCACATTCCTGATAGACCAAAGAGCACAGCATAACCAAAATGCCTAAACTGACAGATACCTGGTTGTTGGGGCTGTGGTTTTTAGTACATGTCACTAAGTCTTAGCTTGGTTGAATGAAGAGAACACATTTGAGTCCTGCACACAATGCTGACAATTTCCACTCATATGCATCTAAATTAAGGAAGTGAGACTGCAGTACCAATAAAGGAAATGGTTTTATCGCACACATGCTCTTTAGGCAACTCACATTTAGGCCTTCACATTTCCCCCAGGGGAGGAGCACCCTGCATGGCATTAGACTACTGAGAAGAGGCTCAGCAATGTGTCAGGCAGAGTAACTCAACGTAAAACTGTCAGGATACTCAAGAACTGGATCTAGGATGAAGTTCAGCATCAAAGGCTGAAGCAGAATTCTTGCATAGACTTATAATGCCAGAGTAGAGAGATTGCATGAGTTTCTAATATTTGCCATTCCTCATCCTTAGTCTAATGACTTTTCAGCAGAACACAGGCAGCTCCTGAAATGTGTCACTGAAATGATGCACAGCTCTTTCCTGGGATAAAAGTAATCAGATTTTTAAAATCAGATAAGAATATTTACAGCCTATTTAAATCATTTTAGGAAAAGCCAATTTCAAATGCGATGCAAACATGGAAATTAAAAAGACAACCACCTTCTACTTAATTTCTGTGGAATGCAAGAGTAATTTCACTACTGACATTTTCTCTAATCAATCAATCATTCTCCTATTTGGCCATTGCATAAGAATTATGCAATGTTAACAGCATCTCTTTCATTTGAATTCCTTATTGTAGGCAGCTATGAAATCCTGAGTGGGTCAGAATGTGCAACTACAAGCTACTATTACTAATGTTAGGTTTTATTCTTGTGCCCCCATAACTCAGACTGCAGTCACTTCAATAAGAAGGTGAGAACTCCCTGAATGCCACCAGGAGGTCTGTCTTGTAAACGCTGTTTTCCTAACATTGCACATTTCTCCATAAAGAACAAGCAAATCCCTGTGTTTACTACCAGAAGGCCATTCAGCTATTACTTTCTTCTGTTTTCTTGAAGGGCGGATAAAACTGCACTTCTGTCCAGGCAAAGGTTAGGTCAGACCATGACCTTTCCTACACCTAGAGTAAGAGTCCTCATGGCACCAGCTGCCTCTACAGTGCAGCTGCACATGGGCTAAATCATCGATTTTTGGCAGGGATTGAGTACAGCTGAGAAGTAGGTAGATTCCTCAGCTCCCCATCCATCAACAGCTAGCTAACAGAGAGATCAGAGCAAGCAGTGGCTGGGGTCCCACACAGCCTTTCCAACGGGACCACGCTCACGGTGCACATTTCCTTAATGTCATTTACTTGTCTGTCACTTCTGGCTTACATCCTCTTGTGTTCTTGGGTCAGGAGGCCCAGTCCCTTGACAGACTTTGATCCCTTGATATAACTGGGAGAGGTGTGTAAGCCTCCTGCAGGCCTGCATGTCGAACCAAGGGAGAGCTCTACTGTCCCATCACAGCCCTAGCAGCTATCATGATTTTAGCTAAATTTCTTAACATTTAGTGTTTCTCAAAGCTCCCAGTCCTGCAATGATAAAACCAAGTGAGATTCTCAGCTTCCATATTCTTTAACAGTGTAAATTTGTGATTACAAAGCTAAGAATGTCACCTGACACCTCATAAAACAGAGGGCAAAGAGAAAAATTTTCAATCTCATTACTTAAGAAGGTCTGATTAGTGGCTGCTACGTACAAAAATTGGCAGAGAAGATATAATACAGCTAAATGCTGCATTGAAGAAGTTGTACATTCTGTCCCCCAAACTTTGATGTAGCTAAAAATAAATTAATACTGTGGAGTGTCTTGTTAGAAACAACTCACTCAAATCATACGTTCAATGATGGCAGGAACTGGACTCTCTATAGCAGCCCAAAGACACCATTACCTCAGCACAGGCTGAAGATGATCAACAGATGATGCCTTTCAAAAGCAAACCTACTTGATTTCTTACATATTTTCTGGCTCTGATTCTGGTAAAAAAAATAAAATCAATGAAGCTGATGAAAACAAAGCAATTGACAAAGTCAAACCCTAAGAGGCAATGAGTCCCAGACTTTATTATTGCAACTCACAGCACTCCCCTGCTCCCAGCCATTGGGTAGAAACAATTAGCACAAAAATTTGTTTAGAGAATTCATTAGTAGCAGTCCAAATTAATTGTGGCATGAATACAGATCAACGTTAAGCTTCTAATTAAAGGACACCAAATCTAACTAGATCCTTGAAATATCTTCAGATTATATGAATGTGTGTGGGGCTTGTATTAATGGCACATTGTTTTGGTTTTCTTGCTGTCCCATCATTATACAAGCTGCCTCATTTAAGGCCATTTAAATGTAAATAGCTTTTAGCAACACCATAACATACACTAGAAAACATCTTTAGCAAAGATGGAAGCAGGCTTCTATTTATGAAAAAAAGTTATTTAAGACACTGTAAGCCACAGTTCTATTCTAAAATATTTCTAAAGGGATTCATCTACAAGACACACCTGTCTGGGAAATAACATCCATCTTTTCTACCAGTCAGGAGAGAGCAGAGGGGAGAGGGAAATACATAGTATGCCCCATAGTAAATGCTCCTGAGTTTATAACGAGTATCCACTTCACAAATCTCCTGCGTTAACAGATAAAACTCAACCTTTCTAATCAAACTAAAACTCTGACAGATGCACATATCTTTCGTGTTTCCAGAGTGGTGTCTCCATAACAGTGATGAGAAATGGATAAAATTAATTATTTTAGAAATGAATTTATAATCTGAAAAGTTTTTCTTTAATTTAATAAATTCAGGTGTTTGTAGAGCAATTAGCTTAACATATATATGGCTGGAAGTGTTCAGTCTTCCAGATAAATTCAGAAGAAACTTCTACACCTTCCACAAAACCAGTGGGAGGACAGTAGTATCACTTCCCTTTATGAGCAAATAGTTGGTCTCCCAAAAGGATTAAAAGAAAACCCAGAAAATCCAAAATTCCCATCAATGTAAAAAAACATGAAGGAGCTAAAGTGACACAAGTGCTCCCTTGGGGACCAGCAAGCTTGGCAGAGATGTATGTATTCATCCCTCCTACCATCCCAGTCTGAGGAAGGCTAAAGGCTGTTATGTCGGAAAAACTCTTTGTATGACCCAGAGATGGGGCTCATGAGGGATGTTTTAAAGACTGTTATTCCATTTTCAGTCTCATGAGAAGGGTGAGATGGTACAGATGTTACAAATCATGCCATCACAATCAGAAGCCAAACTATTTCCTAATTACAATACATTATAGGCGTTTTATGGCCTATCAGCTTTTGCCACACAATGCTGCTAATGCTTTTAAGCCAATCGTCTATTAAAATACCCCACATGGGTCTTGCTAGAATACACCTTTCATAGTTCTGTTTCTCAAAAATATCTAATCTATTTGCAAAGTCACCATTTGAAACTTGTTTGTTGTTCAGTATCTCTCTTAACAATGTCTGTCCTATTCCATGGCCTTTCTAAGTCAGCATACTTTATCTCAAAGTTTGCGTACAGATGCTCAAGACTATTTAGGCCTTCTGTCAGACTTTGAGAATTCTCTACAAATCCATTTCCCACACTGTTGAACTTTGAATGGTAAAGCTCTGCAGAGAAATGCTTTGGTCAGCAATATTTGTGAGGGACAGCTCAGCACGGAATTCTGGAGGGTTGGCTTGCATCTCTCCAGCCATGCATCAAGAAACCTTGAGCATAGCTGAAGAAGTGCAGCAGGAGGTGACAGAAGCAGTTTTCAGAAAAAGCACTGGGGAGTCACCCAGAGCATTGGAGATGTGAGCAAGGACACTGCCCTGGGCTACTGCCTGACTGATACAATTCTGTTTATTTACAAGAGTCTACAAAAATACCTTTCCATTGCATTTTTTTCCCCACTAGCTGGACTAGTTGAAGTGCATAGCCTCTACAGTGCAGCCAGGCTCATCTCTTGCAGGGATGCATTCCTGCATGGCACATGTTTCAACACCTTGCTGGTATCGACTGACATCTGTGTAAAGAGAGACGTGATGCATTGAGGAAATGAAGCTCATGACCTCTTATGTTCAGCTGTTGAATGGTCTGGATAAGACCACCTTATCCTTATCTGGATAAGACAACCTTAAAGCCTGTTAAGTTCACTTAGATGATGTGAAATGCTGACACTATGCTGTGAACTCCTGACACACAGGTGGTGCAGCAAGGAGAGGTGAACATGAGTTGGCAATAAAATGTTCACCAGAGGTCGGCGGATTTCCCACGGAATCACAGGAGGCAAAGGCATTTCCACTGAGCCTGAGACATTCTGTCATTTGACAGAATTATGTTCTGAGAACATAAAACTCCTAAAGATGTTTCCATCCTGCCCAATTTGTTGTTTGGTATCTTTGCTATGCTATGCTGATTCTATTTATTCTTTAGTTTCTTGCAGGGTGTTGTTCTGTCCTAAAGACACTTCCCCTCCCCTCAAAGATATTTCTTGGACATTCTACATCTGTCACAGTTCCCTGGGGATCACCTGCCACCTGAAGCCTGCCCAGATGATCAGGACCTAACCTGCAGGGTTAGGAAATGGCTTCATACAGGGGAATGAGCAGGACACATATCGTTACGATTCGGGAGGCAAAGTAACGATGTGAGACCCTGAACCTTCATCGGAGGGCATTACAGTGAGGGTTCATTAGAAACACACTCTTTTATACAGCACTTTGGTACAATGGATATGACTGGTCATTTAGAGCCTACACCTCTTGGTAAAGATCTTTGCCAGTAAACAAGTTAGGAAAACACTACCTGCTAACAGTTTTTCACCTTCCAAGGACTGTTTAGATTCCTCCTCATAATTTCCCAAGCCAGAGTGGGAAAGTTGTGTGCTTCACTTTCCCGCAGGCTCAAGTTAGTGCCTGAAGCCTGAAAATCTCTTATTTGACCACTGTCAGTACCCACAGACACAAATGATTCTGTATGAGAACAACCCAGGAACAACAAGAGCTTGTAAACAGAAAATTTGAAAGTAATATTAACACGTACATCCTCAGCACTGGAGGGGGGAAGGGGAGGCAACAGAAAAGATTAAGAACCTTATTTTTGTCATGAGAAGTTATGAAATACACTCTATGCTGTATATGCTACTATACTTTTCTCTGATGCCCTTAGCTGTGATCATAACTAGAGTTAGTGAACTACCAGTGTGATCCAAACTGGTAACTCCTATGTGCCTTTAAGTAGTTTGTTTTCTTCATTAAATACAAGTAATAAATACAGAAACACACACACACACCAACCAAAAAAAAACCACCCAACCCAACACCGAACCAAAACCAACTAAGAGCAAGTAAACCAAACCCCAGAAATATCTGCAGACAGCAATGTTCTTTATTGATATGCTGTGTGTGCCTCAGACAGTAATTCAGTTCTTTTAAAACAGACCAACCAACCTACTGAGTGTCATGTCATCTCTTACTTGATTGGAAACCACATAGAGGAGAATTGCAACACTGCCAGCAAAATTTATTCTTTGATTCTATCATAGTATAACTCTGGAAAAATGAAATCAGGGAAGAATTAAGCATTTTAAAATACTTGCCCAGAATAAGAGAGAACATTTTCACATACAGAAGTTTCATGCACATAAGAATGAATAAATACTCAAAGTCCAAGTATTGTAAAATACACATTCTGTGTCATGGTTCTGCTTTAGCCAAGGGAAACTAAGATAAAGAATGTAAACTTTCCATTTCGATACAGAAAGTCCTGCTACTTGCTATCATGCCAGTGTGTCCAGTTAAAACAAGCATACTAAGAGTCACAAGTGTAATGAAGCATTTTTCTAGCAATCAGCAGGTTATTGAAGCCCGAAGACATCAGGCTGTATGACTGTGATGAGCAGCCTCACTGATAAACACCACATCTGGATCCCATCACACACCATCCTGCTCTAGCCTCTGCAAGCAAATGGTCCAGCAGATCCAGCCAGCTGTTCTCTTGAACAGTAAAAACAATGAGCTTGAGAACACTTATGTTTTGTCTGTGCCAATATGGCCTGAGAGAGGACTTCTCTCTCATCATATAGATCCTAGTCCACTTAGGGTTAACATCAGTATTTTAAAAACCTAGTGAAGAGTCAAGATCCTTCAGTAAGGAAGCAAAACACAGTATAATATGATCGAAGTGAGATGCTCCATTTGACAGTGTTGTACATTGCTTAGTCCTTACTGGAACAACTAAGGAGCAACTCAAAGTACAATTCATTGCACACATCTCTAATGTGGAAGTAACAGCAAATGGTAGCAAATGAACTCAAATTATATAAATACATAATTGAGCAGATTCTTTGCTGTAATTCAGAGTTTAATTGAGGCCCCAGAGGCCCACGAGTGCAGCCACTGCTTTCATGTAAATGGGACAAGCATACTCAATATATTTTTCCCAAGCCTTTTTTTATCTGCACTGAGAATTAGCCAACACACTATTTTCCAGTCTTGACATGATACTGAAGAACTTGCTCAGCTGCATATTAGCCATAAGAAATAGGAAGAAAATATGTGTGACACATCTTTTAATGAAGAAATAAAAAAAAAAAAGAAGCGAAAACCTATTTAGAGAGAATTCAAATGCACACATATCACACAAGACCATGGGGAAGGGAAACAATTTCCCAGCTTCCTCCTCAGGATCTCTTCACAGATTAGTAGTCTGCTTGCAGGAGTCCTATCCATTTCCCAATAATCCCTCAGGAGAGGCTGCATGAAAGGCAGATACACTCACTGGAAAGAACATATGGGTAATAGATCTCTATGCATCATTTGAAAAAGAGAATATGAATCAATGCAACTAGTAATACAACTGTATCACATCCTGGCAGCTAGACAGATAGGCTCCTAGTAAGGAAATTACAAGCAGCTGGAGTTGTCTTTCTGCACAATATTAATCCTCAAATTGTATTTTGTCACAGAAAAAAAGGTAGACTGACTTGCTGTACCCAGTACTCAATTCTGGAGATTAGAGGACTCCAGCAGGAGTCAACTGCCTTTCATTTTCTAAAGCACTCCAGTAGGCTCTTGGTTTCCTCATGCACAGCACCTTCTCATGGTGTCCAAGAATGTCCAAGAAAGGCCAAGACCCCAAAATGCAAGATCTGGCATAAAATTACTTTGAATGCTCAAAGCACAGCCACAGCAGGAATGTGGCTGGAGAGGTGTCTGCCCTGTGCACCTTCTCATACAGTTGGAAGCAGAGGACATGGGGCAGTGAGAGGAAGGACAGGATGCACGTGTGATACCCATGATGTCCTCCTGTCCTTCTGCACACACACAAAGAAATTAAAGGGAACAAAGGCACTCCCTGTATCACAGAATCATAGCATTATTAGGATTAGAAAAGACCTTTAATATCATAAGGTCCAACCACTGAACTAACACTGCAAGAGCACCACTAAACCCTGTCCTGCAGCACCACATCTTCACGTCTTCTAAATACCTCCAGGGATGGCAACTCAATTTCCATGAGCGTGTTGTTTCAGTGTTTGACAACTCTTTCGTTGACAAAATTTTTCGTAATACCCAATGTAAAGCTCCTCTGATGCAACTTGAGGTTGTTTCCTCTCAACCTATTGCTTCTTACTTTGAAGAGGTCAGTCTCCACCCAGCTACACTCTCCTTTCAGACAGCCTCAGGGAGCGATAAGGTGTCCTCTGAGCTTCCTTGTCTCCAGACTAAACAATCTCAGCTCCCTCAGCCACTCCACATGATATTTGTGCTCCAGACTCTTCACCAGCTCCATTGCGTTTCTCTGGACATGCCCAGCACCTCAATGTCCTTGCAGTGAGGAGCCCAGAACTGGACAGAGTTTGAGGTATGGCCTCACCAGGACTGAGTACAAGGGACAATCAGTGCCCTGGTCCTGCTGGCCACACTATTGCTGATACAAGCCCTAATCAGCTGCAATTCAAGATGGGGATGTGGTAGCATGAGGAGCATGTACCTGACAGCTGGGGTACATATACATTGTATACATACATATACAAATACCCTAGCTGGTGTACACAACTTCCAGAAATTTGGAAAGAAGCTGGTGGATTCAGCACACATAATGTAAGCAGGCTGTGCAGTAGGAGAAATGAGAAGTTATATTAATTACTGAGACATCTCACTGAGGCCTAGAAGTTTCACATTTATGCAATTTAGAAATGAAACACTAAAAAGAAATTATGATCTGCAGCAGTATTTCCTAACAAGGTTAATAATAAGTTATTTATTTCCCTAAAGAGAAGAGATATTTCCAAAACTAATTCAAAAAAGACCCCTATGCCTCAATTTAGTTAATAGTCAAGTTTTGTAGGAGGGTTTCTCTTCTGCTTTCCTGTGGAGGGCAGAGAGCACAGTAATCAGAGTGGAAAACTGACCTCATAAAGGTTTCTGTTCTGTTAGCTGCAATTCCTTATTGAAGAAAGATGGTTTTTCATTCTGGTGAACAACCACATCAGTATTTCAGGCCTCTGCATGAGTGACCACAGGACATTTTTAACAGTGGTATAAATGTCTCTCATTTACCCATGGAGGAGGCTCATGTCCACACCCAGAGAAATGAGACTGTGATTGCTACAACTGGAGGTGCTCAGGAGTGTCCTGCCTGCATTTTCACCAGATCTCTCGGAATACATTTGGCTTTTATGAGTGAATGTCACAGTGTTCAGCCATAAATACTGGCTAACTGGTACCTTCATAAAATCTGCAATAACTGTTCTAAAAAACAGCTTTTCACATGAATGAATTAAGCTTCATAATACTCCTGAGATTTAAGCAAAAATAAGCCAGCAAGGCTAGCTAAAACAATAACACATTTTATCGAAAAAAATCCCCATTTATTGTTGACACCTCTGAATGCTATCAAACACTAAAAATAATTAAAATTAATCACAACATTGTAACTGGTTAACATCATGCTCTGACTTTGAAATTTTTTTCAAAATGAAACATTTCAAGCGTTTCTCTTTCTGTGAAAATTTCTCCCCAGACCTATCTTTATTTTAGGGTGAATTCCCATTTGTTTTCTGATCCTATTTCTATCCTGTTTTGTGATGACTTGCTTAGTATGCATAGTCAGTGAATATTCATATTGTAGGTTGCCTCCTGATTTCTGTTTTTCTAGTTCTGTTCCCTGATCCTTTTCTTTCTTATATAAGTATTTTCTAAGATTCTAACATCACAGATGAAAACTGCCGAAGTTTCTAATTTAGATTTAATTACCTCTCATTCAACCTGCATCTATAAGCAGACCGGTCTACTCTCTTGGATTTTAAAGTACTAAAAGTTTCTCCTTCAGAATCAAGGACTATATCCAGCTACATGGTTTTTCTTCACTGGGCTCAGGAAAGTTTTACATCTAGAAGGGTAAAAGAAAGCAAATTCTCTTTAATGATAGTGCTGAGAAAGAAAAAGACAAAACAGCTTCATTTGTCGAAAAGCAACTTAATGGCATTCAAAGAAGATCTTTCAGTATGAAGCTGCCACTTACTTAGAAAGGCTGCACAATCTGTGATTAATATAAACTGTGACTCAATGATACTACTGCCACCAGAGGGCTAAAGTTGTACTATTCAAAGAGAAGACATAGGCTGAGAGAACTCAGACACTACCTGTATGGTTTGGACACAGCATAAGGCCTAGTTTCTACTGAAATTTTCATTAAAGCAAGCTTCCTGTTGTTGGCCCTCCACAAGGCATAAGCTTGACTCTTTCTCAAGAATACTTTAACAGTATTTAGTTTAGTGACAAAGAATTCACAGTTTCTGTTATGGTGGATGTTACCTACATGACTTGTTTGCATGCTGAGTATCTGATTTTGCTGCAGATTAAGTGTAAATCCATTGGACCACAATCTCCAGCTAAAGATAAGTTTGTGTAAATACTGGCTAACTGGTATCTCCCTAAGTCTGCACTAACTGTTCTAAAAAACAGCATTATTTGATGCTCAGCATCCTGCTGATTGATGATGAGAGAAATAAGCCATGCAACAAAACCCTGAACAATGTAATATCTAAAAATAGCCAGCAGTTCAGACCAGTGCAGTAATAGCACTGTAATATTGGTACTAATTACAGGCCAACAGATTGCAGACCTTGGAGCTAAAAGCAGATTTCTGAAATGAGCCAGAACAAAATGTACCCAGAAAGACAAAACACTCTTGGATACCATCAAGAAGATAGCTGCACCAGATCAGCCTCATACTGAGATGCAAGAAGAACCTCTTAAACCATTAGTAAAGCTGCAGTACCTAATTATTTTTAATAGCCCTTGATATGAACACCAGTGCCAAAGTACTTAGAAATTAAGACTACTCAGTAATTTTCAGGGGCCAACACTGGGCTCCACAATGCTAGACCTCCATTTACAGGATCAGGCAGTCTAAAACAAAGGCACAGTTAATAACTCATAGTATGGACTCACCTGCCACATCAGGCATCATATTCCCAGAGCTGCTCATTAACTACCAACAGAGCTTCAGCAAGCACAGGTCAGAGTGCTCCATGATCACAACAAAACTGCATCACCATGCACTGAATCATGGTGACACAGCATGCACAGAGAGCGAAGGTTTAAAAGTGCCTCTTAGCACTCTTTGCACTGGAGATGAAGGGAACAGAGCTGGGAGTACCATGGGCAGAGACCGTGCAAGGGAGGAGTGGGAATGAAAAGGGAGGCTTGAATAGACCTTGAAGATCAATCAAAGATAGGAGAGAATGGCAAAGTACATTTGTCGGGAAACTAGGGAAAGAGGGTGCTCCTGAAACACAAGAGAACTGTCAGCCTTCTCAGAGGATGAGCAAGAGGAAAATCAAAGGGTGAAAAGGAAGCAAGAAATTGTATCCTGAAACAAGGAAGCTTCTACAATGCTCGGCTGCACCCAGAAAGAAGCACATTCTGGAATACATTTTTTTTCTGGCTGTCCACACTTCTCCTGGCCAACCTCACTCTCAGGAACAGCAAGATAAAATCTGTGTTGAAAAGCCACTTGCTTTTGCCTAGGTGAGCAAACAATGCTCCCAGAAACAAAAATACATGTCCTGAACTTCTGATTATTCTTGCATAGAACTTGGTCAGAGGATGTCACCAAAGCAGTATTTTTGGTGGATGCTGAAGGATATGGAAAAAAAAAGGACAACGGTTAAAAAAAATTATTGCATTCACCTGAATGAAGAAAATGTCACTTGCCATTGCTATCCATCTAACATTCCAGCTGTGTTTTTCTTAATTTATAATGTCACTTTCTAGCCCCTGTACCCTGCATTTCTGCAAGGGTGTTACTGTGGGATCATCAGACTCCCACAGTTCTCAAGCTTTTCTAAAGGTATCGTAAATGCATTGGAAAATTGCAGGGTATGATTTTAGAGGAGGGAAAAAAGATACACAAATAACAGTACCATAATGTCCAACAATTTTGGTTTCATTTTGCACAGAACTTCATACTTTCATAGCACTCAATACATTCAAAATGCATCTTGAATCAATATGTTTTCCAGCTGGATCACTCAGTTCTTCTACACAAATTTTCTAAGGAGACAAAGTTCTCTGGAAAGCAGGAGTAGTCTGGCCTACTGAATTCCTATGGAAATTCTAATTGAATTCCTGTGTCTTATATTTGGGAAGTCTTGGTGATTGTCACCTCTGACCTAAGTTGTTCAAACATTTTTTTATGCTTAAACTTTCCCCAGAATTAAGGCTCCCACCCTTTGAATTCCTTTTGAATGCCTTTTGTATTCAAACCTAGTCTAGAGGTAACTGCATGCCCAAAGAAAAGGCATCTTTGCCGTCGCCCTTCCAGGCTAGGCACACCAGCACAGCTGTGTCTCTCAGTAGCCAGCATCTCGTGCCTAGCTCTCCCACAGGAATAGAGACTCACCAGCACTACATGGGTAACTTCTAACACATACGCCAGCAAAAGACAAGGGGTGAATAGATATTTGTGTTTCTGGATTCATGTTTTAGAGGGGAGTCTGAAGGCAAGTTTGGGAGCCAAATCCTTTCACTAAGCCTGTCAGATAGGAGGCAAAACAATCACAGTCACATGCTACATCCTTCATTTCTTTCAAGAACAAAAATGATTTTTTTCATTTATTACAAAAGATTTTATTCTTTTTTCTCCAAAGAGACCAGGTAGTAGCTGCCCACCAGCCTACTGTCAAAGTTCAGCAGAGAGGATCAAACTATTTGCTTTAATCTTGCCCTCAAAACAAGATTAACCCTTCCCCCCCATCAAATTCTAGACAAACAATTCAGCCCAAGTCATATATTCAGAATTATCATCTCCACTCAGCCATTTAAAAGGTTGTAAACTTATTATTATAAATCCTTCCAACACACTATTCCAGCTCTCATAACTTCTGGCCCAGGACCCAGATCAGTGTCATCAGATGAACATATCACCTGTCAGTAGATGAATAACAATGCCAGACTTGAAAGTTTTTAGCTGTCCTAGAGAAAATGTGAAATGTGATCTCAGTACATCCAACAGCTCAAGAATCAATATAAGATGAATGAGGAAAGTCTTTTCTTTGGATCAGAATCAGTTTTCAAACAGTTGACATCAGCAATTCTATTTGTCCCAAAATATCACTTGTACAGAATGTAACTACACTTGCACTCTAAAAAATTAGAAAGGAAATAGAGTGCAGTTGGAGCTAGTCATAAATATGAAAAAGTAGATAAATAATGAAGAAATGCTAACCTTACCCCCCTTCCTGTGCCCACTAAAATTTGAAATATGCCTAGTGGTCCTTTCTATATTATATTTAATAAGCCTTTTTCCATTACATGAATTTAAAAGAAACCATTTGAATTCTGCTCATGGAAAATTTTCTCCCCTCATTAAGCACAATGGCATATATTGAAAACAAAACCAGAACTTGCCAGTCAAAGTCATGCTTCAATTAAAGCCTTTTTTTTTTTTTTCAAAGTAGGATATTTGCATCTTGTAAGTGAACCCAGAGTAATTTTCCTTTTGAGCACTGTCCTGCAAACATTCTTGCATCTATGGGACTTCGTTTACATTGATTTAGTGTGGCAGTTCTCATAAGCAGAAATTATTTATATGGTCCTATCTACTGCTGAAACAGCAAAAAAAAAAAAAAAAAAAAGAACATTATGGGGTTTTTTCTTGTATACCAAGACCAGTGTTAGAAGAGAGTGTGGTGTTCCCTCAGCTGTGATCAGAACTTGGGCCATAGCCTGCCCTCAATTCACATTCAGAATTGTCTACAGAAATAATCTCTCAGCACATGAGGGGACTCATGGTTAGCAGAGTAAGAAATGTGATTCATGGAATACAGACACCCCAGGGCACCATTTACTCTCAATTTTTTCCACTTGAAATCTCCTAGGTGAAAAAAGATATTCTATGCTATCCAGTTTATTCTTGGAAAGTCAGGTTACACTAATAGCAGAGACTAACCCATCAAATCAGAGTTCACTTACTCCAATTAATAAATACAAAGAGATATAAACCCAGGGATCAGAATAGGAGATATAAACTAAACGGAAAAAAATCACATAGGAAAGTGATGTTTCTCTGTCAAAGGAAGGTTTATTAATAAAACAGGAAAAAAATCCAAGCTGTTCAAAATAATTTCTGGAACCAGAAATTAATACAGCAAGATCCATATACAAGCCTAGCAATTCAGTCAGACTCACTGCCCCTCTTACTCATGAGGAAAACTCCTGAGAAGTGCATTGCTGAAGGGTTACAGGTCTTACAGTTCCATGAGAGGACATTGGTGTGGATTAAGTATCACTTTGCAAAGGTGAACCAAATATACCCAGAAAAATGCAGAATTGTTCTAAATTCCTTGAAAGAATATCTGTGAGAGGAAAAAATGTCCTTGCCCATTCCCTGAAAGTGCTCAAGGCCTGACTGGATGAGACTCTGAGCAATGTGGTCTAGCAGCAACCACTCTGTGATGCTATGAAACATAGATGGTGGAAAATTAGTATTTCCATAGTTCCTTACAAACTGGGACAGAAAGAACTTGCCTCAGACATCACCCATCACCAGACATGTGTGTAAGGACCAGGAAGGGAATTTCCATTTTCAGAGTGTTATGGCTGTGTTTAAGTTACTTTAACGTCTCAGTGCTCCGGAGCACACCCCTGGCACAAGCCAGGTGGTCTCAGGTGGCCAAGGCAGAGAGTACCAACACACTCAGGGCAGCTGTGTGCTTGCAAGGACTGTCAAGCCAAAGTCAAGATTTGCTGATCTCTGTTTCACCCTGCCTTTGCCTAGTGACTCTCCTGTCATCTAGAGACAAAGGCTATATCCAGCATGGGAAATCCCTCATTATCTTGCTTGCAGCAGTGGAGAGAATCCTTAAACAAGTTATTAAGCTCTGAAGTCCAACTTATTTGTCTAATTTTTTTTTTTTTAATTTTGATGATTAATAACATCAAGTCTTCATCTTAGCACAAAGACACACAGAAGCCCAGTGCAGGCTTCTTAATGGAAATGCAGAGCTGAACAACATGTTTGTCAATTAGCAAACCCCCCAGTAAAGGGTCTGACTTCTAAAGTAATGAAACAATTATGGTTAGATCTTACTGCTTAGTTACAACACAGTGGCATTTCCAGTGTAGAACAAGATGCTGTGCCTGGCACAATGCACTGAACACAAAACATAATCCAGTGGCTTTCTTTGCAGAGCCATGGCCTAATGTCTGATCCTACTGCCTCTCTTTAATACCTGCAAGTAAAAGTTATATTAAAATTAGCAATGGTAACAGCAGCAGTTATTTCTACTGGCAGAAGGGATGCAGGTCATTTAGTCTGGGAGTGCAATCCCTTCTTCTCCTCTCTGTACTGCTAGGAGTTCACCCTGCCCAGAAGATGGAAATACAAGAGGAAAGCATTATAGCTGGCGCACAGGTTTTCACTTCTGGCAAGTATTGCTGAAAAACCAAAGGAGAACTCACCCTCTCTCCAATGCACGAGACAACCGCTTTTTTTAAACAGCAAGGGCAGACCCTGACCTGCACTAGCCTGAGAAAGGGAAGGTGAAAAACCTACTGAGAGAGGGAGCATGAGCCTGGGGGAAGAAAGGTCTACCAAAATGTGGGACGCTTTCCTTAGGCAGCTGATGAAGGCTTCTCTGCTGAAGCAATGTGAAAAGAATCACAAATACAGTAGGAAAATTCAGTGAACTCACAGTGATGAAGAACATGATCCAGCAGGCTTTCTCTACTGCTTAACAGCTCCAACCTAAATCTACCAATTTGTAAAGGCAAAAGGATCATGAAATGGAATCCAGTCTAGAAAAGACATAAGAAAGTAACCAAAATGCTTTTATCTTAGATCCAAATTTTGAAAAAATATTATTTTTCTCCTCAGGCCATGTATGCTATTACTGTCCATGTCAAGTACATGTGCATAACTTTGAGCTTCGCAGTGCGTGAAAGCAAGGGTGTGTGGCAGAGGTTTGTTTTTGGTGGTAAAGACACCCAACCCATGCCACTACACAGAGACACACCTAAATGTCTAAAAGCAACAGTCATAAAACTGAGAAAACACAGGAAGTAAAACACTTTTTATAATTTGGTGTTTAAAAGGAAAAAATCCAATCAAATTTCTTCAAGGTTTTGGGTACCTTCTGTGCTACCACAGATTAAAAAACCAACTAAACAAAAACCCCATAATCCAAGACTATTCTAGAAACAGGAGATTTTGAATGAAGTCTGAACACTTTCATAGCATCAGTCATATTGATAATTTATAAGTGTATACAGCTAGTTTGTATACTACCTTTTAGAAATTGTTTATCTAGAAGACACAAAAGGATCAAAGGACTGTGAGGATGGATGGTCTGGAAGGATCACAAGTGCCTATACTTTTCTGTTTCCATTCTTGCAAATAATGAAAACTGCAGAGAATTTTTTATCAGGTACATGCAATGCAAAAAATCACTACTATTAGCAATATCAACTAAATCCTGCTTCTCCAAAAGGTGGACTCCATTCCTCTTACAAATTTCTCTTTTTCTGCCTCCCAGTTTAACAAGTGCTACACTCAGTTGGCCAAGTCATCTCAACTATATGCAACACTGACTGAAGCCTCCAACCAGAAAACAAGAATAAAGCAGTGTTTTTTACAGCTTAGGACTGGTGTAAATTCACAAGGCCTACGTGGTTGACAGCATTAAGTTTTTCATTTTCCAGAAGACAGCTACATATGCAAGTGGGTATCAAAGGTAGAAGCTTCATCATTTCAGTTTTATCTACTTTTTTTCCGTGCTAACAGAAAAAAACCCGAGCATTCTTCCTCAGTAGTGCCAGATCATCTCATCCAATTCTCTCTCATAGGAAGATGCCACCAGCTAGGACACAGTCATGCAGAGATATTTCCCCACACATACTCCAAGTAGCCAACAAGGAAGGCAGTAAGAAACTGCTGTGGTGAAAGTCCTGTTTAAGCATTCACATTTATCTGCCAGTGGATTCCTTTCTTTTGTCAAGTTTTCTGACAAGGCTAAAAATAGTTTAGCGATGAAAGCCATTAATAATGGAGTGAACTGTGTTGTGGGATTTGATGTCACATTAACTGTATAAAGAAATAACAGCACAACAAAGATCTAGTTAATAATGCATCCCCTGTTGAACTCAAAATAACACCTAATTAACACGACAAGGATTTACATTGAACTCAGTGCTGAGGCAGTCCATTGGCCTTTCTGACAAACAACTGCTCAATTTTTTTGGTCAATCACTGAAGCACGGACATTTTAGGTCAGCAAACACCACAATACATAGCTCTGATCTCCTGCACCATATGGGACACAGAAGTCATTCAGGAGTCCCTGCAGTGGGGAAATTACCTCTTCTGAGGCTCATGAACAAACACTGACCTCAGGAGTTTATAGAAGAAGAAAATCCCAGGCCTGGTTATGATTTGCACTAAGATTGGCCTCCATTCAGGATTTTTTTTACCTCACTGGGACAGACTGAAGATGCAAGAATTGAGTCCTGTCCTTCCCAGGCAGGCAGCTCATGCTTTGTGTCCCAGCCTCTTACTCTCTTAAATGTAATTCACTCTTCAACACAGATCCTCCAAGGGGCATAACTGCAAGGAGAAGATAAAATTTCCAGTTGCTGCTATTCATGACTTAAATCATTACATGAATCTCAATTTTGAACAGTAGAAGGCTAGAGAATTACCCAGCTTACCTCTATTTCCCAGAGGTATGAATGATGTATAGTTTCATAGACAAGGCTCCAAAGCCAGATGGGAGCTGCTGCCTTTCAGATGGAGTGACTCACAAAACTGAACTGGAAGTAAATGCTACAATCTCAGTGTTCTTAAGAGCAACCATGTTAAGTCAGAGGAAGCCAAGAACAACTGCTCACTGATATAGAGGTGCACTACCTCTACTCTTAGAGTCATAGAATCATTTTGGTTGGAAAAGACCTTCAAGACTATCAAGTCCAACCATTACCCTGACACTGCCAAGTCCACCACTGAACCATGTCCCTAAGAGCCACATGTACATATTTGTTTCAATACCTTCAGGGTGGTGAGTCAACCACTTCCCTGGGCAGCCTCTGCCAGTGATTGACAACTCAGATGCAACTTCAGGCAACTTTCTCTTGCCCTGAAATCCTTATACAGATGGGGAGCTACATATACAGGAGTGGATGAAACATGGAAGGCAAGCCCAAGTCTCACTGTGTTCCAGCCCACAGGCATACACAGAGAAAACTACTAAACCAGACCATACAACCTTCTTCTGGGACTGACCTCCCAGGTTATTCCTGCCTGATACACTGAATAAGAATGAAAGTCACAGGAATAGGAGCTGGCTTAAGATACTGAAGCCCATGCATTTAATCCCTGAGTGGCTATCTTTAAAACAAAGGCATGATGATATATCATTTTGTGGAACCTAATCCTTCTGCAGTCTTCTGACAGGATCACCTGGTCCTGCCAGGACACTGTCGTGTGTGGCACCATAAGAGAGCTGCATTTAAAGAAATAAAAGTGTAGGAAAAAAAGCAAAATACCATCATAGTGTGCTGAACAAACACAAGTCATTAAATACCCCAGTTTATTAAAGAGGACAGATGAACCAACAAAAATGAGTTTGTCTAGGACCTGCCTTTGGGTCTCTCTACCTGTGTGCTCCCAAGTACAGCACTGCACTGTATTGCAGGGACAGATCCCACCAGACTCCAAACTGTACAGACAGTGCACAGCCCCAGACTGTCAGGGGCAACATCTATTTTGCTAACATATGGACACAAACTAATGACAGCAATATCTAACAGGGAGGAAATATACCCTGGGGATCCCACCATGGAGCAGAGAAGAGAGGGCACAGTTAAAGCATTAGCAGGAGGCCTTCTTTCAAAGTACCCCTGAGGTGTCTGAGGTTTTCACCAACAAGCTGGAACCTGATGCTTAGATACCAATAATAAGAAAAATATCCTACAGTGCCAGAAGAAAACCAGTCATACACATCCTCTTTACCTCATCATTTGAGCTATCTTGTGTGTGTTTTTCTACACAATTTAAAGGCTATAAATCATCTTATTGCAAACAGGCTGTAAGTTGTCTTATTTACATCACTACATGGTGGGGTTTGTATATTTAAAATCCTTTGATTGCCATTGGCTATTACGTGACTGACCTGGACTGTCCCTTTTTAAGATTCACTACTCCTTGTAGTTAGGCAAGGAGTACCCTAGGCCAGGCAGTCAGTCCCAAACTACACAATAGAGCAGGAATTCCCACTGGATTGCCCAAATCCCAACATTGTGCTACTTAGCACAGTAAAAAAACCCAAAGCAAAACAACAAACAAACTATAACCAAAAATACATTTAAAAAATGTATTGTACTTGTCTGTTTGTTTTCTACTTCTGGTATTGTTTTCACTTTTCCCAACTCTTCAATCTCCCGATGATTTCCATTCAGTTTTCCCAACTCTTATCCACGTAATGTCAGCTCTTTTCTATCCTCTCTATGCATATGCTGCTCACATAAACCCTTCCTATTCATAATTAGGTTTGCTTTACAAAAATCAGCTTCCCCTAGCCACAAACTATATTTGTTACAGATGACCACATAGTCAGGGGATAATTATGAGAAATAAAACTTGTTCCACTTTCAGGTCATGTCATCTATTCTGCAGAAGAACTGCACCATTGAAATGGTAGGTTATTGCATTCTCGACTGCTATTCATAATCTAAAGAGTCACTAAATCCAGAAGAAAGTTCTTAATCTGAAGAAATCTTCTGTTGCCTTTTTTTTTTTTTTTACAGTCAATACAACAAAAAATACACTTACAGATTAGAGCTTCCTGGCTATTATATCAGAAAGGAAGACCATATGACTTTTAAAGAAAGGAAGATGACAACTTTTAGTGATTTAATTTGCTTTAAAAATTAATACTCGCTAAAACAGGCAAACACTGTTCATAAACCTATAGGACTCATTTACACCACTGAATTCTGTATGTGGGCATTTGAGTCAGCAACAGTGAAGGTGATCTCCCGGCCATCTTTCCACAAGCATATGATATTAAAGTCATAAGCTCAATCAACTGCTAACTTGACCAATGAAAACTAAAACTAGTCCCTGTGAAACAAGAGATGAGTGAGGAACATGACAAATATATTTGGAACACTGCAAATGCAAGTCTTTCCCTGTTTTTCCAAAATTAAGGATAATTCTAAGTTACACAGAATCAAAGAATATCCAGTTAGAAGTGACCCAAAAGAATCATTGAGTCCAACTCCCTGCTCTTTGCATGACTACTTCACACTAAACAACATGACTACAATGGTGGTTACAGTAAGAACTGCAAACGAGAACTACAAAAACACTGATTAACCTATTTTCTGATCTTTCATAAGCTTCAAAAGTACAACAGCTCCAGTAAATACTGATGATATCACATATAGCTCACGCCATCTATTTAATCACTGGTAGTTATTACTGCCAAACTCTTGACATTTAGTATACAAATACCCCATCCTACGTTAACAGGCATCTCTACAGCCTGACTACTACTTGTTCAGCACACGCACAGCACAGCTTGCTGTTGTGGAAGTGAAGAGGACAGAAGACAGAATTCAAACTACAGTGCTTGAGCATCTGGAGAACATCTTTACTCATAGACTGCAACCATAGCTGACCACCTAGTCCTGGCTGGAAAAGCAAATAACAGCACTATCTAAATACAGTTAAGTTGTACTCAGAAAGCCAATAGTGTTCCCTAAGCAATCCAGAATGATAAATTTCTCCCAACAAGGTGAGTAGGGTTAACTACGTACTATTAACATGGAGAGGTAGATGGTTTCTGCCTTCCTGTAGCAGTTGTAGGAGTTCTCCGAGAGACGCAAAAGCGTGAGCGAGCAGCAAGGACCTCAACAGCACTGAAGTCTGACTAGAAGGTGGTTTCTGTTTCTGTAAGTGCAACCCAGCAGTTGTCCATCTGCTAAAGGTAGCCTGAGAGAGCCTTCCTCAAAACTAGATGATGACTCCTCCTCTTGCATGAATGCAAAGCCTCTTGCAGTGCACAAGCATGCACTCACTGTCTAGGATGGGCAGAAGGTGCAGGAGGGCTTGAGGTCCTTACAGTGTTTCTGAAGACTGCTTTTTCTGACCAAAAACATGTGGCAATGTTTCCGGGATGAATTTAAAGCTGAATATTACTGAACTGGCTAGAGACTCTACAGGAACCAGAAATTGCAAGGAGGACCTAGGTTTGCTCTTTTTCCAATTATGTACTTTTTCTTTATAAACAACATCAAAATCCTATAAAAAGATGTAAACTGGTTTGACTTTTCACTGCAAGGTTACTAAGGCAAATGAAAGAAAAGGAAAGCCTTTGTTCCTCCTCCCTACACAGTCACACACGATCTAGCTTAAAGTTGAACCGCTGAGTGCTTGCAGATTGGAGACACCTAAAGCTCTCTCATGTCTTGTTCTGAGGCTAGCAGAATGAGCAAAAGAATAAAATAAATCATTTTATTAATGCACTTTTTGATCAAACAAAAGAGTAAAGCAATCTTCATTGCTTCTGCACTGCAGAGCAAGCTTTCCTGAAGAAGTGCAACCACCAGCTCATCTTTTTTGATTTTTAATAGTGCTAGTTTTCCAAAATATTCTAGATCTATTATTCACAGCCAGTTCATTCCTGCTCTCTGCATTAGCTCCATCCAAGAGGTGCAGTGGGCTGCATGAGCTGAACCATGAGGACACAGCCCTCGTTCACCACACTGAGTGCAAGGCTCATGCTGCCTCCTACCTCACAGCCCTCTTTTGTCAGGTCCCTCTGCTATGTCTGGCACTCGTACTGTACACAGTACAGTTGTTGCGATACATGTCTGTAGAAATGCATTTTATAGAAATAGTTTGCTCTGGCTCACCCCTGGAAAATGTATAGTTTGTCCTAAGACTGTACCCTCCCTGCAGTATCCTGTATCTGTAACCTCATTGGCTAGAGAATGTTACCGCGCCCCTTTGAACCTCTGTGATAAGAATGCCAAGGCAGAAGGCTCTCGCCCTCTTGCCCCTCTACCCCTGGAGGCGTCCGGACGCTCCTCTCTCCTCTCCCCCCCTCCCCCCTCCCCTTTCCCTCTCCCTCAGTGAATAAACCCTCACCTCATCAGCATCCCACCGGCATCTGAGTCTCCTTGCCTGCCAGCGCGGGAACACCACGACCCCAAAAGACCCCGGGGGTCTCCGGGGGGCACTCCCCGGGGACCCCCCATAAATTTAAACAACAACACATGTCCTCCTCCAGGTCATTGTTGCGATACATGGCCTCCTCACCAAGAACACCAAATCCAACACAAGAGGACATGAAGCAGGAGAGGGGCTGCAGTGCTATCTCCTTGCAGAGGATATTTCAGATGGTGACACTTCCCTCTCCTAGGTCCCACTACATAACCCACAGATATGGATTAGGGCTATGACTGTTCCCTGTTCTCATGACAAGTGCACCATTGCATCATCCAACACGAGTTGTCTCTCAACTGGGAAAAAACAATGCTGTGCTTGAACATGAGGTTTTTGACAGCTGCTAGTACTTCCCATGCTCCCATGTTTAGCTGTCCTTTATTCACTGCAGCCTGCAGAGGCTTCTTAAAAAGGTATGAGTTTGTCCCACCTACCTACTCCTTTCTCACACCATGATCCTGGGAGATTCGGGGGAGTCTGCTTTAGGAGTCACACACCTAAAGGAGGAGATGCAGGAGGGAGTGCCTGTTCTGCTCCAGCACCACCTCTGCTCTCACAAGAGCAGGCACAGGGAAGGGAAGGGAGATGTCCAGGCTATCCTCCAGAGGGTGGGCTGAAGGGGTCTGTTTTGTAGCCACACTCAGGGGAGTTAAACTCCCTGCCCCTCCTGAGGTTACTGGGAATTCTTGCTTTTGATTTCCAGCATTTGAATTTTACTCTGTTTAGGGAGGGTCAGCTAGCTATTAGATAACCCACTCCTTTTTCAACAAAAAATGGAAACCCTGGAGTACAGATAAAAAAAAACACCTTTTTTTTTTTTTTAAAGTTTAATACTCTCTAACATTCAAAAGGAATTAGATAACAGCTATAATGGCCCCACCTACTCTTGATCCTTTCTGCTGCCAGAATGTTTTGTGTAATAAATCATGCGAGTGCTACATTATTCCAAAGCTAAAAATGGAGCAGAGTCAGGAGGCGGCACAGAGCCCTGAATACAGAATGCAGAGTCGTATTTGATAACATCTGCACTCAGTCTGATTTTAAGCTTCCTCAGGTTAGGATAATGAACTCAAATGAGAGGGGAAAGGTTCATGGGGTGATTACAGCACAGGCTGGCTTTTACGTAGTTTTTCTTTCAACTTCACTTTCACCACATTTTGATTTAGATTGGGTTAGCTCCTGGAAAGGGTTCTGCTTAACAGAACACACTGAAAGCATTCTTTACTGCTCCCCAAATCCAAGACAATTGTTGAAGTGTGCTGAGAGAGAGCAGGTGAATAGCAGGATGCAATATATTTTTTCCTCAAATCAGAAAGATGAGATCATTTTTTTCCTCCAGGCCTGCAGAGAGAGCTTCTGAACAAACAGTCTCACTAGCTGTACTGGGGCTTAAATACTCATTTAGACCTTAAAATGAGTAACAAGCACCGATCACAGGAGTGGACTTGATGAGGCAGCTCATTCTAGCTAAAAGCAGACATTATTCCAGTTGCCCATTTCTCCAAAGCCCATTCTGAAGCATCTTCATGTAAGTAATGGCTATCCATACTGAATAGGTAATCAGGCTAAACGTGACACCCACTGCCTTTGCCATGCTAACCTAAAGTATCATCTGAGCTTCTAGTAGCTTAGTGGTGGAATGCAACCCTCCAAAGGCTTATTCCTTAGAAGAGGTTTCAACGTCTGCTAGGGAAAAGTCTGGTAACTGTCATGAGCAGACATTTTAGTCTTTAGGTTTTAAGAACAGTTTTAGTTAAAACAGCTGATATTTTTAGATAGCTAAAGACATACTTTGTAAGCTATCACTAGTTCAGATTGAATAAAATACTACGTTTCATCTATTGACAATGAAAAACTTTGGGGACATTCTCATAACCAGGGAACCAAAAAGAATAGATCAAATGAAGGGGGTTTCACCCCATGTAGTCCTGACATCTAGGAAGTGAACTTCAGTGAGACCTGAAATTCACAGCGAGCTAATGAAAGTACAGCTGCAGGCTGTTAGTCCAGGAAGTTTTAACACCCACTGCTGCTGGAAAGCACATGGACCAGCTCACAGATTTCTGGCAGGTTTTTACTGCTGCCCATTTATGCTGTCAATAACCTTCTGTGATGCAAAAACATCTTAAGGGTTCTTTTCATATCCAGATGGTGTTGTTCTTTCAAGGCCAGTCTGCTAGACATCTGATCTGAAGATAGCCCAGCAGGCTACTTAGATCTTCCCCTCAGATGACTCCACAGTTTCTTCTGTTACTGATTTACTGAAACAAGAAACAATAAAAAGCAAAACTCAAAATTGCTACTTGCGGATATGCACAAACTGCAGTTATACTGAGAAATCAAATGGAGCCACCTCACTAAGAACTGATCAAATACATAAGCACCTCTTCTAAAAAAAGAAGAGTAAAAAGACAGATAATGACTGGCATGATTTGAATAAATGAATATTAAGGCCAACAAGACTATTATATTCCTGAGCCAATCTGAACAGCAAAATAGCAACCAAAGTAAACTCAGAACTTTTCTGTTTCCACCAAATTATTTTTAAGTCTGTACAGAGGCATTCATTAAGCACATTCATTTAGTCCTTTTATCATCCTGCACCATTCCATTTTTATTACTAATTACAGATACAGCAAAGGAGCACGATTTTGTTGTGCCTTTCTTTGCATGCTTTAAAAGCAGATTTACAGATTTTTGCTCTGCTTTCTGAGGGCATTGCTTAGTATTCTGACCACAAACCTGCACCAAACCATAGCTCCCCCAATCAGGAATATTTGAGGGACAGCTAAAACACACCAGCAGTGCTTAGCTCACTAATACTTTCAATCTGTTTTCCACTTTAATAAATTTTCCTTTTTAGAAATAATTTTAGCTGTTTTTCCTGTAAATGCATTCTCTACACTCTGTTCTCTCACATGCATATTAACACTGCAGAACACCTTCTCTCTTAAACACTTAAGACAACTGCCAGTTAATACCAAAGCATGGACCATCAATGATAGCGTCAGTCTTCTTCAGTTTACTCATATAGAACTTATATTTGCCCATCCACCCATTACCAGTAGGCAACCTTAAGGAATGTAACTCAAAAAACCCCCATCCAAAATTAAAACCTACCTTTAACTTCTAACATACAGCAATATCCCCATACATCTAGCAAACCAGAATCACTAAATCAGTGTCCTCCTTCAGTCACTGATAAGTCTTAGACCCACTGGTCTTGAAGTCAGACCCAAAATATACTTTGAACTTCAAAGGGCAGAAAACTGCAGGGACTAGAAAAGCTCCAGGCATGAGCATTGTCCTGGCTGCTAGGGTAGAAATAGGAGATGCAAAACCAAAATGATACTACAGGGGCTGATACTCTGCTCTTATCTCAGTCGCAGGCTGTTGAGCAGCCAAATATCATTTCTAATAAACACCACAGTCATGAAGACTGTATAAAGGCCCTTGGAGATTTTGCAGGCTCCATTCACAGAGGCTAGAGGAGCTCCACAGCTATTAAATCATGACAGAATGGCGCAACAGAACAAATTCCCTAGGTGATCCCAAGTTTTACACACAGTTCTCAAGGTAAAAATCAATACAAATGGTCAAGTTCTTGAGCTAGACTTAAAAAAATAAATTAAAAAAAAGATTGATAAAAGGTTGTTTTATTGAGTTCTGGTGCAGGAAGAACATCAGTCTATAAGAAAGATCTCTGCTAGGTGGGAAGGATTGCTCCTAATTTTTTTTTCCTGTCAGGAAGTATTGGGTTTTTAATGCATGGGCTGGTTAACAGGGCAACGGTGGTAATGGTGCGTGTATATTGAATCATGAACTCAGTCATGTACGTAAAATCCAGAGACAACAGAAAGATTAAACACTATCTCCATTAGGGCATCTTTTGCAAAATATATCCTTTAACTGAGAATACGTTTTTATAAATATAATTGTTATCGCCATGCTGTGGATATCTGGGCTCTTATTCTAAAAATAATTGAAGAGTTTCTCTCCACTTCAGGAAATTTAATATTATTAAGTGGCTGCAAAGCAGTGTACAGCATTCTTAAACAAGTCAGGAAGACTCCAGGCTAATACTGGCACTGTCAACTTGTATAATAAAAGGAGAGATTAAGGTTGTTGCCTAAATTGCACTTGTGTAATCGATTTCTCTGGAATACTGAAGAATTGAACAAAATGATGCTTTTATTCAATTTAAACACTAACAAAAATTAATATCTGAACTTCTAGCTAAGCAGCCAGGAATTACTTCCCCTGCTTATAGTGCATTGCTCATACTCTTGCTATAAATAAGTAGCCTAATGACATCCAAACAATCCAATCAGACAACACAGGGACACAAAGCTAAAAAACATTTTAATATTCTTGCCATTTTACTATGTCAAAAGTTAATTAGCAGTATTAACATTCATGTTTTGGGACCAAAACTGAGGCCGGTTTTAATGGCTATAGAAATTACAAGGCTGCAGAGCAAGGCTAGTCAAAGCAGAATTTCAGTATTTTTAAAAACTAAGAATCCCCAGGACTGAAGAGCTTGTTTTAATAAAACAACCAGGAGATGTTAGATTATATGCTTTTAAAGCTTTTTTTCCTCTGGTTTATGAGTCTCAATACTAATATCCCAGAGACTGAGAAACTTGAAATTGTATTTAAATACAAGAAGCAACTGTTATCATTTTAAAAACAAGACCCTTTAAAACCAGCAGAGTGTAATGAGCATCCCTGTGAGTGCATGCTGCTAGTAATACATGCAACTTGTTGAGCTAATATTTTATTTAATGTTCATATAATGTTTACCAAGGGGAAAAAAGTTTGATCTTTTAAGAAAGTTGCTGCATTTAGTACCTCCCGTAACACAATGCACATGGTTTACTGATATATGTCCAGGAGGCTGTAAGAGGAAAAAAGCAGCCTCCATCCCTCCAAGTGTGAGCTGCAGTACTGCCAGATCCTAGCAGGGAGGGGAGCAGGCACCTACCTGCCATCCCATCTCTGCAAAGTGGGCCCAGCCTCAATAAGGAGAGCAAATCTTGTAAGAAGCAAGCCCCAGGGGCTGGGCAAAAAAGAGAGCCACCTTTGAGTCCAAGACCTTACTGTTCCTCTGGGCTTTTCTGGTCTCCTCAAACTGATTTTTGTAGCAGGGATGGAGCCCAGTACACTGGCAGGCTTCAGTCCCAAATGTTTGCTGGAAGGCTACAGGAGGTGATGTTCCCTCTCCTGCCTGCATGCAGACCGGCTTTCTACCAAATCAGAAACACTCACAGAAGTGACACTGTGATTGGATCAAGGTAAAGAACTCAGCAGTCAGCTCAGACAGCTGCATGTCCACCAAAAGACCTGGTGGCATCTTCTTCATTGTTCCAAAGGACCAGCCCTTAATAGCAAGCTCTGTAGCAGCCAACAAAGAAATCTAGCTAGAGAAACTGAATGGGAGATACAGTGGTCAAGCTGAGACTGGGTTTTCTCCCTGTTTGAAAAATTCCAGGAAGACCACTTTGTGTAAATACCAGTTAAATCCTAAGTGAGGCAATCAAAAAACCCCTAGGTAGGATGGAGTATCTGTTGCACATAAGGTCTCTCTGGAATTATGAGTGCCTGTTTGTTCCTAGAGGAAACCCAAGATACGTGTCCATCCACCAAGATCATGCCAGTGCTTCCAGAGCTGTTTTAGATGCCATCTGCTCAACAGAGATCTGTTTTGGGCAGGCAGTGGGACAGGAGACCCAGAAAGGCCATGGAACCTCCATCCTTGGAGATACTCAAAACCCAACATTGGCCTACCCAAGCCACCTGCTCTAATAAGACCTGCTTCAAGCAGGAGGGGGAAACAGAGGCATCAGCCCACCCGATTCTGTGATTCATCTCTCCTCCAAAGCTAGCAAGCTGAAATTGAGCAAGATATTAACGTGAAAAATAATGTAGGTAAAAGTCAAAAGATGTTATAATTGGTCAGGTTCAGATATAGAAAAAATCTTAAACTGAAAATTTTGAGGAAAGATAAGAACAGACAAAGGTTTCATTTACTCCTGCTCTGCTGTAACCAGACCAGCCATTTGCAGTTCACCATAAGCAGATATTTATTTTTTAAAAAGGCTTGAAATTTTTGAACTAAATAAAACTTTTAAACAGCAAGAAAAATATTCTGAAGTATCTTGTGATTAAACTACTAGAGAGCATCCAAAGGAGGGCAGTGAAGATTGTGATAGGCCTCGAGGGGAAGCCATATAAGAAGCAGTTGAGGTCACTTGGTCTGCTCAGCCTGGAGGAGACTAAAGGGAGACCTCATTGCAGTCTGCAGCTTCCATGTGAAGGGAACAGGAGGGGCAGGCACTGGTTTCTTCTCTGTGGTGATCAGTGACAGAATCCAAGAGAATGGCCTGAAGTTGTGTCAGGGGAGGTTTAGGTTGGATATTAGAAAAAGGTTCTTCACCCAGAGGGTGGTTGGACACTGGAACAGGCTCCCCAGGGAAGTGGCCACAGCACCAAGCCTGACAGACTTGAAGAGTTTGGACAATACTCTCAGGCACATAGGGTGATTCTTGGAGGTGTGTAGGGCCAGCAGTTGGACATGATGATCCTTGTGGGTCCCTTCCAACTCAGGATAGTCTCTGATTCTGTGTTTAGAGAATTCTTTTATCTATTAGAGCTCAGTTCAGCTTTCTTGAAGTTGCAGTCCGTGCATTAATTTTAGTACAGTTTGAATCAAAACCTAAATTAGTTGTCTGATCAACCTTTCAATCTCAGCAATTTGGATATCATAATTGTAATCAAAAGGAGTTCTCAGCCATTCCACTTTTAGTGAGGTCCCCGTGTTTTTTGCAGGAGGTTAAGTGACTGCATCAATTCATGAGTAAATCATTGAATTCAAAGTGCATTTACTTGCTCCCTATTGCCCAAGTTCATCCAGCTAACTTGTTTTCTTTATCTGTGGCACCTAAATAGCTACCCCAGACACTCGCTATATTCTGGGCAAAGAGGAGTTGTCATATAAAAGCTTTAAAATGTTTGGAGTGAATTTGGGCTGATGTGTCTCAATCTCCCACTAGTAACAGCTACAGGCAGATCAATGCTTTTTCGTCAGAGATAGGACTGCTCTCTGACTCCCACTATTTCAAAAAGTAGACTACCACAATTTCCACTGCCACAGTAATTCTCTAAATAAAGGACAGTATATTCAGCAGTGATTATTGAAAGGAAGTTTGACAGAAATTTTCCATCAAAAGTATAGATAGACAACACAGTGTCCGTAAAAATGCTGTGAAAATAGATATTAAAGAGATGATAGTTACTTCCACAGAAGAGACAGACACTGGGAACTTCCATTCAGCAGAAAATTTTCTGTCTTTGTGAGAGCAACAAATAATGCTGACTGATCAGAGATTGCCTGGCCTTGAACTTTAGTTCACAGGAAACAGGAGAGGAAGTGAGCTCTCTCTTTGCAAACACCCAGAAGGTTAGAGTGTTAGGGAGGAACAAATGTGGATTTGAGACAGATCGTGCCACTCTTCCTCCTATGACAGGATAAAAGGCCTTTCTGTAAGACAGGAGTAGGAGATGCTCTACATCTTCAATGAATACACAGCTTTTGTATGCTCTTTCACAATAGAAAACAGAGGGTTTTCTCAGGGGTTTGCTGCCAAACAGAAAGGCTGTATTGTGTGATACTCACTTAGGGCTCGAGACAGTGAGACAGAGAACATGTATTTTCTATGTTCAGAGAAGATCTATTTTCTATGCACAGACAGCCTCTGGAAGGGACTGCAAGTACATGGGAGGACAGACTTAGAAGTTTAAATTGACTGGAATGGGCTTGAAATAAGATGAAAATATCATATGAACATACCATATGTGTAATGTATAAGTTGCACAAAGTCAACATGGAAAATGGGCAGATATGGAGACTAGATAGTATCAGAAATACATGTCTATGCCATGCTGTTGGAAAAACAAATGACAGACAAACAATGACTCCAAAACAAGCTTCACCTTGGAATCTATAGACATTTGTTTCACCTGCAGACATTGATGCATCAGCAAGAGTACTGCAGCAAGCCTGGGCACTACACTTCTCTAAAAACACTGCATCAGATTGAACAAAAAAGAACCCTGACAATTAAATGTAATGAGAGAAATAATGAGTTGTTGCATTAAGGATTCGGTATTTTTATGCTTCAGTTCTCTGTCACTGCTCAGGATCCCTCACTATGTTACATCTTCCACATGATTTCCATTCATGTTACTCATCCTGCATCACAGATGGGTGAGATGAGATTTTACACATTGCAGCATGGAAAATACTGTTTTATAGAAATCCCAGTTCCTTTAACAACCACACAGCACTGCTCTTGTGGGGACATGCAAGTTATAAGTGGGACAGCCAGCATCAGCACTAGAACTGAGGTGCAGATTTCAGATCACCCCACTAAAAGCACAGCTAGTTTCTTTCTTGCCTGCACCCTTTATTTCAATGTATAGGCAGAACAAATGGGAGGCTGTGACCTTCAAGGCATTCTCTCTGTCTCGCATGACTTGATTGATACAGAAAGGACAGCAGTGGTTCAGTAACATTACAACGTCTACTGTAAAGTGATGGGGAGAAAAAAAATCAGTTAAGAGGGAAAAGGAGAGGCAAGAGTGCAATACTTACAGAGACAAAGCAAAAAAAAGCCAGTGGCAGGAGACAGTCCCTGCTAATTAAAGTACTAATGGCACCTGAGAGTCCTGGAGTCCAAATGTGCTCATGGGCAACTCTAGCATCCAAAAGAGCTCCAACAGAAATAAAAGCATGTCTTTTTCTTTTGTGTTAATATGAACCAAACATACAAAACCCCCCAAAAATTAAAAGCAACAGATGTCTTGAAAAAGCATGGAAATGCACAGGGGCCCATGTTTGTTGGACTCAAGTCAAAAACTTAGAAGATGCATCAGATACCCATAATATTTACCTACTGTGTGATACTCCAAGCACTAAGTGCTTGGAAACACTATCTTCAGAGGAAATGAGTTAGAGTGTTGGCTCAGGAACCTCAGTTCCTCAGGCTCAGGGAATGCTATGGAAATGTCTGAAGAAGATAAGTTTGGCTCTGACCAGACAGCATAAATGCTATGACCAGATACGATGTTATGTCAATGCCAGTAGGAAGTTAAGGCCACTCTGCACTGTCTCAGGAAGTTTTTTAATTTACTGGAAGCCAGCAGACTATGCCCTGCCCACACTGCTCCCTGGGGCTGGCAGCAGTCTCCCTCCTCCTGCTCTGACAGCCCCTGCCTTACATAAGCAAAGGTAACCCAGAGGTCACAGCAATTTCTGTCTGAATACATGTCATACAAGATATCTCCTGATTCAGGAGCCCTTTTTTGTTTGCTTCAGATACTGCTGCCTGGTAAGAGAAGCAGAATCATTTTAGCCTTGAGAAGGGACTGTGCTTACAAAGGCATCCCCATCTCCAAGTCCTTAGCTGTCAATAGGCTTGGGCTGGAGGACAAGCCATCTGTCCTTCAGTTTGCCATGGAGGCCAAAGACAAGAGTTTCAATCTTCATCACAAACCAGCATATTTAATGTGTAGTTGTCAGCAGTAAATTTCCGATCAACTTGATGAAATGAATTCATTTCTGATTTTATTGGCTACAAGCTGAATATTTGCCCCACAGGGCACAGAAGAAAGGGGGAGACCACAAGGCTTCTCACTCCTTTTCTCCCTAGCTCTCCTCCCCATTAATCATTCATGCCCAGTCATGTGGCGTGTATGGTATAGTAGCTACATGGCCAAAGAATCTCCCTCCATTTTGGCTCTTTTCTGTCTGCGAGAGCCATTCTGCAACTCTCCAACCAAAGAAATCTCCCTCTCAAAACAGCAAGAAATCAGTCACAGACCAGTCTGTGTCGGCATAAGCGACATGGGTTTGGGAAGGAGAATTTAAAAGACTACAAAACAGGAAAATCAAAGTGCAAAATCTACAGGTGTTGAAAGAAACCCAGTAACAACCTGCTGGGAGCACACAGATTCACTGGAATGAGATTACATGCTGTCAGTTTCCATCAGTCCTCTCAACTGCTTGCAGCATTTGATACATGCAAGCAAGATTCTCAGGCGATGGCAGATGAATACAACTAATTTCTTCCATCATTTGAAAGTCATTAGGATTAGAGCACTGCATGCACCAGAAGCCTCAAATTAAGCACCCATCACAGGATCAATCCCCATTATTCCCTGGGTTTTTGCAAATGAACACTGCAAATTATATATTTTAGTGAAAGTACTTATAATTTGTTTTCTTTTTTAGCAATGATTTAATTATGCCAATTTTTAAAACACAAGATAAACAAAAGTTCTTTTTCACATAGCTAATAAAAATCAGTATTTTACTCCTCTCTATTACAATTGCAAAATTATGATGTGAATGTAGAAACTAAAATCCAGTTTTAAAATAATATCTCATTTGGTTGCTATTAAACCGATTAATATTTGCATTATTAAGGATTACTTGAAACAGTAGGAAAGTACAATTCACGAACAACCAGAAATAGCAGGAAAGGGGGAAATGCAGTCATACCAACTTTCAAATATTTTTGTCCATCTGCACAGTATGCAAATCAAGACATGCTCTAACTTCAGGCTCCCAGCCTGTCACAGCACTATACAGATTGCTAGATCGAGGCATCCAGAAGCACAGAGTGGGCTGAACAAACCTGTATATTTTGATTATTTGACCAAAGACACATAATCTAGAATAGCAGTACCAACACAAGTATCACCAAGCATGGAACAAACAGGCTCTGTATGTTTGCCAAGTCACCTGTCATAATCTTTAACGTGAAACATAATATTCTGCTTTAGGCTTGCTGGATTTCTTTACAGAGTAAAACAATTCACATTGGGAGAATAAATCTGGGGAATATATCCTCTCATCCAGTATGCCTCAGAGAGATAGCAAAGCTATTCAAGGTGATGCCATGTACATGAAAATATACAGAACAACAAGCAGAGGAAGCAGAAAAACACTCCATAGCTTATGGTTTATGTAAATTGAAATGGAAGTCTCTATAAAGAAAATAAGAACAAAATGTTAGAGTTATTGATTTCTGTTCACTTGGAACAAAAAACTGGAATTATAATAAGAGGTGTTTCAGATATATGTTTGAATGCCAGGAAATTACTTCTCTACAATTTTTGTCTACTACAAAGTAAATGCTAGCAATTTAGCCCAAAATTAGCATTTTTATGTCTCCCAAGACTGGGGGTTTCTTTAATCCAGGCCAGTTTATCTTCTGTTACCATTCTATGTATTATATATACAGCATCTTTCACACAGTATTAAAACAAACAAACAAACCCCAACCAAACAAAAAACCCCCACTCAACAAACTTCTAATAAAAATTGGTAAAAGTAAATATTTCTAAACTACAACATCCCCAAATGTTACTACAGATAACTACCACAATTACTCCACAAGTGGAAAAGGACAGAAGGCAGACTTAATGCTAGACTTACGTATTTCCAAAAGGACCTATTGCCACAAAGGATTAAATTATTTCCTCTCTGTGAAAAATGCACACAAACACAACTGAAAATATAACTATATGTTCTTAGCTCTTTCATACCTCATTTTATGCAAGCCACTTCAGAGCAGTGTGCCCCCTCTTTCACAGCTGTACACAATCTCCAAGGTAGCTGGTAAGCTGGCAGACTCCAAATATTATTGCTGAAGTTCTTTTTGAACTACTATGATACTGCAAAGCAGTTGCAGTCCCAGTTCCACAAATTGCTTTAGTCCCTAGTCCCAGCAGAGCATTAAAATAAGGGAGACATTTTATACACTTCATCTTTTAATAAGCTAGAAGCTATGATTCTACACAAAAAGTCACCCTTGTGGCCCCTTCATAAGCCACATACACTGTCCTAATTACTTCAAGTAACTAAACTCAGTTGTGTAATTTGGAGCCAATTATTTTTTCCCCCAGCTAGGCAGTCAGGATTTTAATGGAAAATGTGCAGATGTGAATATCCAACTGTGTGCATTCTCTTATGTATATGTTCATGCTTCATAAACCTTCTACCACAATTTAATTTTCACTGGATCATAAATATCTGAAGAAAATTGAACTCAGAGGATTTTCACGGAGTAAACACTTTAAACCTCAGAGCTAGAATCTACCCCCTCTGTTAAGCAAGCAATTTCAAGTAGTGAAATAAATTCTGGGGCTACCAAACACCAGACTTGTCACCTAGTGATTGATTTCTCCATCTTCCCAGACAGGTCACAGATATTTGTTTCAGTCAAGGATTGCATATTCTTATCATCTACCAGAGCCAATTCTCTTTCCTAGTCTGCAGGCCAGATACAAATTAAAATTCAAGACAAACATTCCATAGTGAATCAATACTCACCAACCAAACACCTCTCTGGAGAACACTTAGGCAGCATATTTGCCATCTGATCTTCCCAGAGGAGAGAGGGACAGGTTTAATTCCGCTCTGCATGCCTTTAGAGTAAACTACTAAAATATTCAGGCAAACCTGAACCCAGCCTTCACTCCCACCTCACCTGTTTCCCAGCCAGGGCTGTCTCCCCCAGATAATTCTAGCAAAGGAGATTTTCACCTTTATGGCCAAATCCCAAACTTCTGTGACAGAATTTACAACTAGCAGAAGCAGCTGTTAATAATCCCTTTATAACCTTGCAAGGAATTCAAGCCTGAATCCAATTCTGCAGTCATTACTTCTGAAGCCACAGGACCCCCTACCAAAGGAGAAAGATCTCTAAAAATATCAGAAAAAGCTGTGTGAGTGAGTCATTGGTTTAAGCTTGTTTCATTCCAAAGGTGCTTTTGAGATGTCTGTGTCTATCCATGTGCAGTCCTAGGGGAAAGACAAATACAGCAATCTCAGCAAAAATAGAAGAAATAAGTTTTTGTATTGTCTGCAAAAGAATAGCCAAATTCATTCCAAGGACAGAATTAGGCTGAAAACTAACACAAGAATGTAGTTCCAGTGGAAAGAAGATGTTTTGACCCTGAGAAGAAGTCTGAAGACAAAAACATCTCAGATAGAAATGTTGCTTTAACCAAGAGTCACTGCTACTTTCCCACACAGCTGTAAATCAGGATCCCATAGATGCAATAAAAATCAAAAAAGCTCATATACCAGCAAACAAAAACAAACAAAAAACTCCAAAAGCAACCAAAATTTATTCCAAAAGACTATGAAAATGGTATCATCTCTAAAAGATGAAAGGCATATTTGCATTCCAATTGCCTATTTCCCCTTTGTTATCTTGTTTTCAGATCATTCTTTTTCCCAAATCCTCTCAGGAGCCACATCTCTGGGCCTATGTGTAGCCAAGAAAAGTCAATCTGAGTAGAAAAAACAGCTGACTAGTCTCTGAAAAACACAGGTGAAGACATCTCCTCAGGAAGATGCAGACATTTCCATACTCCTCACCTCTCTAGTGCTTACACACCTTGGTGTCAGCCTCAGGTAGCCTTCCAGACCTTCATCTGTCATAGTACGTACAAGACACTGTAATGAAGAGCCAGCTCTAGGCTTCTCACCTGCAGTCAGCATTGCCAAGTGCAACTCCATGTGAACGGCAGGGGAGCAGATGCCTCAGGCACTCCGCTGAAAAGAAATGAATTTTCAGGAGCCAAGGAAGACAACCCTGAGGTACAAGGAGTGATGAAAGGAGCAAGAAGCCCTTTTGGGGGCTGTGATCAGAGGTCTGTGCAATATCTCGCCCCAGTAATCTGCTCCCACTATGAAGCCAAAGCAGTTCTTGAGGATTGTTGTGCTACACTGGTGGCTGCGTCTTGAGGCAGCTGGGGTGCCAGAGCAACACGCATGTGAGACAATGCACACTGTTAAGCAACATGATGATCCCCTCCTCTCCTTTCCCATGGAGTACTGAGTACTGCCCACGGTCTGCACACACACAGGTACAAACACGCTCATTCCTGCCCTGAGAATCTTTCCACACAGAGGCAGAAGTCCCCACACTTGGTGTGTCCTTGCTGGTGTGTGCAAAACCACACTGGACTTCAGCGGAGGATATGGAAAAAGCTCCTCTATGAGCAGAGGTAAGCAAGTGTGAAAAGTGAGCAATGGATGAGATGAATAAATGTGAAGTGACACTGAGATGCTCTGAGATCTCAGACACTGAGATCTGGGTGACAGCCCCTCACTGGCCTTTAAATCAGTTCTTCCCAGCAGCAAGGAAACAAGCATCATTAGGATTCCTGATGGTCTAATTTAGTGCCGACAGAACAACAGCTTTAGCACTTAATTAAACAAACTTTTCTCCACCATCCACTTTGATCTAGTGCCTCTAATAACTGCCCCAGCTGCCTGTGGTTAAAGCCACCCCTCTTGCGTGCCCCAGTTTAACTGTGGTACTAGTTTGGCAGTGATGGCCTGGAGGATGAAAGTATAAAGGGGCTAAAATATGGAAACCCCATGGAGGCTGTGAGAATCAGCAGCAAGTAAGAATGGCAGCTTGGATGTAGGTTTTGGCTCAGGACGCTCTCCTAACAACACTGATGAGGGCTATAGCAGCAGTGACCCCTTCCATCTGTACCTGTATATACACACCTGTACAGTCTGATGCTTACATTTGTGTTCTAGTATGTGATACTGATTGCCACAAGAGACTTACAGCGTGATCCCGGTATGGCCATTATTCTACCACAGACAGATAATCAATAGCATCTCTTCTCATGACTCCTGAATGCCTACGGGTGCTTTTTCAGCAGCAGAACATACATATCCCCACGACGACCTAGAGAACAGACAGCTAATGGCCGGCTAATGGCCAGCTGCATCAGCAATGTTCTGAGGGACGCTGCCACCTTGTTGTAGTTAGAGAGATGACAGCGAACACCCTTTACTCCTTCAGCTTCATTCACAGCAACGTTATCTGGCACCCAGAAAAGTGTTGCTGTCTTTGTTGTTGCAGAGGAGATGAAGGTGCTGGCTATTTATCAGTAGAATCTGCAAGCTCTGCAAGACATGACAATTCAACTTGGATGCATTGAAAAAAAAAAAACTTTCTCCCTTTCAGCTCCTACAGTACAAACATACTTAAAAACATACTCCATTTGACGGGTTCTGATTTGTCTAGAGCAATACATGCTTGTCTAAAACCAGAAACAATGTTCCACAACAAGCAGGGTAATACATTTAGACTGCCTAAGTCAGACTAAGGACTTTCTGAAAATCCAGACTGTGTTGCTCGAGGTAAATTCAGTATGAAACACTGTCACTCACTACACGTAAACATGAAAAAACACAACCTATAGGAGGCAAAGGAATGAGGAATTCAATCTTAAGATGAGTGTGATCTGCTGACATATCTGCCTGTCCAGAATATCTTCTGTGCGTGTTTTGGAGCTTATACACATACACAAGTTTAATGGGTTCAGCTTAAAATAGCCAGTTTTAAGAGCTGTATTTTTACCCACATAAACCTGGATTAAAGTGGCTAAAAATTATATAGTCATATAGCTTTATCTCCAATGATACAGAAACATTCCTGTAATTGACACTGCCCTGTATCGTGGTCAGTCTCTCACAGTGGTCCTCTCCAAGGTACAGGTTGGGCTTTTTTTCTATTTCCTGAGGTATTTGTAGAGTTTATACCAAGAATCTGGCAGCAATTACCATATGGCAGACAAAGCAAGAGGGCAAGTTAACTAGTTAAAGAACATGACATTTAAACCAAACAACCTTGTTTCTGTGCCTCAGGACAGGATTCCAGATTTGTAAGGAAACAAAAGACAAGACAGTAAGATATCAGGAAATACATCTAAGCCCTAATGATTTGAAAGCTCTATTCTTCTAAAACAGAATGATACAGTTCAAAAATAAGGTGATAGAAAAGATTTTAGAAAAAGGAAAGGCTACAGGTGAACTAATTTTTTTCAGCTTCAATCATTTAAAATGCCTAGAGAATTTACTTAAGAAGACAATACGTTCTGTTCAGACCTTTCCTAATATATTTTATTTTCTGGCTGTCAGCAAGAAAATGTTGCCTTACATCATACATTGTTCAGAGACTTGATGGTGCTGTTCATCCCATCCTTTCTCTCCTTCACCTTAATTAGAATTGAAGACTGAAATTGTGTGACTCTCAACACTCAGGATATGTAAATTACAGGGGAAAACCAGCTCAGGACTTGCCTGCATGTGTTGCACACCAGATAAGGCAATACTCTTTCCTTCCCCTCTGTTATTACAGTGTTTCCACTGCAACATGTTTGGCCACACTAAGATATACAGTAACACAAAAGCTATTTATGAACTCTCCTATCAGTGTACACACAGTGGTAACAACACAAGACTGCAGAAACCAGGAACATTTTGGTATGACATTTTTCTAAAGGAAATCTTATTCCTTTGACTTCTGCCGGAAAGGGAGGAGATGCTCCAAAGCTTCAGGCCTGTGGTTAAAGCCAGATGCTCTGGCTTTAACCAGAGCTCTGTCTTTGAAGATGAAATGTCATTTTGGATGCTCATTTTAAATGAGGTTTAATCGATTCACCTGCATAACAAAGACAGTAGCTTCTGAAAAGTGCTCACCAAAAGGAAGTGAAACCACTGACACAGTGTGAAGAGCTGAAAATAAAGTGATGCAGCGAACACATCTCAGAGACATGGTGCATCTCGATTTTCTTAGATGGTTTCTGCCTAATACTGTCATGCGAAGGCTCTTCAGAAGGCCAGGGATGATTTTCAAAACATCCAGCTCTGGCCACTGATACTGAAAGACACAGAGACTTCACCTGTCACAGAATTCTCTAAAATTTGTTCCTGTATCAGCTTTTGCTGTTTGAGCAGTATAATAAGAAGAATAATCACTGTCATAGCACTTGATGGTCTTGGTAAGTGAAAAACTGATTGATAGTTTTCTTTTTTCCCACCCCTCAAGAGAATTTACAAAGTGAAAAAAAGCATTTTCTAAATTCCTAGCAAAACAAATAATTCAAAGTATTTTCAACAAAATCATACATTATTGTTTAAAACTTTAATTAAAATAAAACAAAGTAAGGTGACTAGAAAAGCAATTTTACCTTGGATTTTCAGACCAAAAAATCTGACTAATGTCTCATTCATATGGAATGTGATAGGGCCACGAAATCTGCTTTATCCCCTTGAAGAAAATCTGTTGCACTTTATATCTTTAAAAGTTTGATTAACTTAATGTTTTATTCCATGAAGGAATTAAACTAAAGTAAACTGGCAGCAGATAAGCAGAGGTAGCACCAACCCTCAGCAATAACTTGAGCTGATGTGCACTCCTGGTGTTATGAAGAAAGATACTAGTCCACTGTGAAATCCCCCTTCCCTTCTCTTTCCCCCATTCTTATGTTTGTATTTGGCCCCTTGTTGTGGACTGATAATGTTGCATATTTTGTAAAACTACTTCTTGTGCTTGTAAATGGAAATAATATTTCATTTGGTATTAAAAAAACATGCTGAGGTACATACTACAACTTTATTTTCTTCCTATATTTTTGTGTTGAATACTGAATACAGCTCAGGGTTTTGAGCTGTTACTTTTAGATCATTTGATATAACAAACCAAATAAACAGTCCCCAGATAAACACATGAATGGAAGCTATCACCTTTGCTGCTAAAAAGGGCTATTTAAGTAGTATAGTACAGAGAAATAGAATGCTTCAGCTCCTCTCAGACACCATTTGGGAAAGAAATATTGTGTTAGAGACACACAACTATCATGGTTTTACTTGCCACAGTTGTAGCAACAAGATTTATTGGAGTACAAGGTGCTAACAAAGAGGAGCAGAGCCCGTCTAGTTTTCAAATTATTTTGTGCCTTTCATGGCAATTTTTATACAGCTGTTTTCAGAGCTTCCTCTTTCACCAAATCACTCTGAGAAATATCACAACAGGAACAAACAAGTCCTTTTAACACCACGCTAAGAACATCACTATGAATCACATCTTTAAATAAACTGCTGTCCTCTTTAGAAGGAAGTTCTGACTGTGAGTTATTCTAATGTGAAAGACAACAAATGGTATTTGACTTGTATTTCATGGGTCTTTCCCAACACTAATGAAGGCAGCCTCCCAAGCCTGGGACAAATTTTCCTCCTCCAAGGACAGTGGTTGTTCTTCTCCTGCTGTGGGGGAAGAGAGACAGTGAAACTACATGAGTGCCTTGTGGGTCACAGAGATAGTTTGGGTACAGGTGAGCTCAGCTCATGGTGCTCCCAGCTGTTAGAGCCACCTTGTGAACCAAGCCCAGCAATTACTTCTTCCTGTACAGACTGGCCACTCCTGCTGCCTATAGTGAAATTCTTCAGCCAAATGAAAACCGGAGGGGAAGGGACAAATCTTCAACTCTGTTTTGCCCTTTTCCAGCTCCTTTACCTTCTGAAGATCTTAAACACTTGATCATCAGTGGTAAACAAGGAGATATCAACTCCAGTTCTACCCAGCTGGTAGGTAACTAGCAGCACCCAAACGGGCACTGCACAATCACAACAGGAAGTTCTTCTTTTGACTTGCCAATGTTATGACACAAATAGGAACTTGATTCAGCAAGATCCTCCTCTTTCCAGATCATGCAGAAACATCGTGAACTGTAGAAAATTAAAATCGCTGCCCACCTGTAACTCAAACAACCAAAAGCCTCAGATGTTGAGCTGGCCCTGCTGTCCTGTACCACATGAAAAAAAAACATCTGGCAATATATATATTGCCAAGTTGTTTATTACTGAATCATACTGCATCCATACATATCCTAAGCAATCTGTTGCTAGGTGCTGATTTATTTAATAACTTCATGGACTTTGAACAGTTTTCAGAAAAGAATGCTGGACCTCAAGGTTGTGTTGTTAGTTTGTTCAAATAAAGCAACACTAGCTGAAAAAACTCTCATGAGTCCTCAGCAGAGGTAGGAAAAAAATAATTCTGCATTGTGGCAGAACTTGAAATCAGATCAAAGAGCCGCTGTGAAGCATCCTCTTTTGAACAGCAAGAGTAGGTGAAAAGAATTATTTACCCTTATGCTCTTAAAGTGAGAGTAGATCTACAGCTTGGAGAGACTGGTTCAGAAACAATCATTATCAACAAATCTTTCACAAGATATAAATTGTTCAGTATACAATAGATCTTTGAACTGGATGATCTTTGGAGATTTATTCTGTCATACCTGCAGTCCTGTAATTTTGCATCATCAAAGTGAAGCTGAAATACCCAGTTTTAGCCTTAGTTAAATCTAAACAGATCTTCTTCTATTTCTGCAGACCATTTTGCATTAAAATTTTCCAAAATATCTTGCAGAGTCCATTAAGTGGCATTCTTTTTTGCAGGAGAGGAAGGGCACATGTTTCTCAGAAAACTGCAATGGCCCCCCCTGGAAATCACAGATCCCTCAGGATGCTCTGTGGACTGGGGGCTGTGGTGATTGCAGACCATCAGCCCCTCTTCGGGGTATGAAGACAAGACCTGAGGAGTGTTTTTCTGTTGATGATGCAGAATTGTGGCTGGTGAGGCTGCATGCAAGATAAGGTTTGTTGTACCTCCCAAAGGCATACTTTGGAGTCTTGCATCCACACTGGCGTCCTCTCACTGCCTCAGGCAGCAGATGTTCCCCCAAGCACTGCCCTCCCGGACATGGGGGTGCTGGAGCATGAGAGTGGAGAAGCCCAGTGGAAATGAATTTGCCACATGCACCTTGGTACAGGGATGCCCCATGCTGAAGGACCAAGCTGGGCAGTTGGGCAGGCACTGGAGGCACGTGGCAGGCATGGTGGAGTCAGCACAAACACCCACACAGCTCAACTTTCTCCATCAGTGGCTGAGCAATGCAGGCTCAGCACGTGGCAGAGCCCGCGTATGGTCTTCAGTAACTGAGACCTGATTATCAAACAAAAACCAGGGCCCAGACTTTCACTAAACACTGGAAGAAACTCAGAATTGGGCTCAAAACTCATCACCTCTTGCTGCTGGTTAAGGAGATGGATCTGAACTCCTTATTCACACAGCCTCAATATTGGAGGTCTCAACATGAGTCTGAAGAGATCCAAGGTACTGCTAATCTAGAGAATGGCACTGCATTTTCCCATAAGAACTTCTGAGTTATTCTGTGCTACTGGATAAGATTGTGAAAAAGAATAAAACAAGTATTTTCTAATCTTTTCAATTTCAAGGGCAAAGCTATAGCTACAGTTCACTCATGCTCTAGCTCTTCTGAAAATGGGATGGTTACAGTGAATCAGGTTAGTTTCTGTTCTCTTTTTATAAACACAACACACAGGTTTCTCAGTCCATGAGTCCTTATTGTTGTGTCAAATAAATGTGATTTTGTTATTTTCATAAAGTTTAAAAAAAGCATGAATTATAAGCTCATAGCAATTTCAAATGAAAATCTATATTCACATCTCTGAATATTGACATCTCTCCATAAAAACAGGTCTAGCAAGTGCCTGTAAGCAACATGGTGAGCCCTGGTGAGCTACACACTTGGCCAGAGCTTGAGGAACTGAACGTCAGAATGCAGCACCTGCCTGAACTGACTGCAACTGATGTTGGCAAAACTCGCTTCTCCATGAGCTTCCCAGTATTTCAGCTTCATTTCAAAGCCCCTCCAAGTCCTAGAAAACACTCCTGGCCAGCTGAAGGCACTGGTGTCTTCTGGCACTGCACATACAGATCTGCACTTTATTTCTCCCTTTGAGCATGTTAAACCTTACATGGATCTACCTGTCTGCCAGCTGCAGTGTTCACATAAAAGTTGATGCAAAGGCCTGTCTCCTGAAGGACCACAAGGAACCTGCCTGTAAGAACACCACGAGCCCTTGACCCTTGTAATGTGAAACCACATTAGAGGTGGCAGAACAAACTACTCTGACTTCTGCGGGTCTTTGAGTACCTAAGGCCTTGCTGTAATTACATATCTACACAGAGTGTGTACTCTATACATCTATACAAAGCAGAATGTTGTATTACAGTGTTACATCACAGACTGACGTTGGTATAAAACAGCATCTCTTAACCTGAGGGGAGGCAATAACTCTCAGAACAGGTAAAGCAGAAGGACTCATATGTTGTATCTTGCATGGAGATCTTTCTGGTTTATCCATTTCCAAGTAAATTCATCTAATCATTTAGAGGCAGTGAAGTTAGGATTTAAGAGTAGCTCTAGAGCCCACTGAAGTCATCAGGTACCTCATGGCTTTCTGGAAGCTTTGGATTCAGAGTGCAACAGCTGATCAAAACCTAAACCTGAGAAAACTGAATATACAAGAACAAGTGGGACTGATCACAACTGCAGATGCAGAGCTTGTGGCAGCTTGGTTTATTTGTACACAGAGAATCTAGGGTGCAGGACATGATAGGCTTGGTTTCTGCAAGGAGATGGGGCTAATCCCGCCTTGCAGGGAGCCCAGCTCCTAGTAAGATCTCCCTCATAAACATTTATTTTTCTTTTTCTCTTGCAGCATGTGTTGGAAGCATGCAACAGAGCAGAATGCTGAAAGCTCTATCCAAAGCTCTCCATCGTACCACACTCCTGTCAAGCATAGCAGGCCTTTGAAGAAAGACAAAACCAGGTGACAAGCATTCAAGTGGTAGAACTTACTGCAGAGCCCTGAACAACAAACTGCAAGACAATGCATTATATTCATTTTAGACCCTATGTCTCTTCCACCTCGCAGGCTGAGCGCCTCACCCAGATTCACACATTGATCCTGCAGCAGGATCTGTACAACCGTGAGCTGACATAACATTAATTACTGACGCCCATTAGCAGAACCTCTTTTCCCACACAGCTTGTAGCATCCATAATAATTTTCCAGGGGATGCACCAAGAGGTGTAACTGAAACAAAATGCCCTCACATGAGAAGCATGGATAGCACATCACTCTCTGTGTTGCATGTTTAATCACTTTCTGCAAATTCTTGTACATTTGTGCACCTTTGAAGTAAAAAAGTACAAGAAAATCAGCAATATTGTTTTTATGATACAGATACAATTTTCCAAAACCCAGTCCTCTGGTAAATAAATGGGAAAATAATACAAAGGCTGCAAATGTGCTAAAAAGTAAATGGCATAAAAAGAAGCCAAGTTATTTGCTGCTGGTGCAATTAGAAACAGATCAGAGTCTGGGCGTCACAAACTACAATGCTTTGGCAGATGTACAAACCCCTAGCAAGACTTCACATGGCTTTCAGTCTGCTCGCCTCACACATAGCTGAGAAATTTTCTAATGCAGAGAAATAAACCAACACTCAGACACACATGCAGTCGTGCAATCTTGTACGCAAGTGTAAGCAAACCTTCAAGGCTGGCAATCGGAGATGCTGAAGGCAAGTAAAGGTCAGCCCGTCTTTGCACCTGGCCATGAACACCAGCAAGAGGGCTGGAAAACTACTGTGGTGCTGCGTTATCCCTGAGATCATACTTAGATGCCAGAGAATGTTAAAACAAACAACTGTGATAAAAGGCTCCTCCTTCTGCTGTAAGAAAAAAATAGGAAGAGAGAGAAAAGATAGAAGAAAACCACTAGAAGACCCTGTGGAATGTGGTGCCTTGCCAGCAATATGTCTTGCTACAGCTGTAAGTCCTCCTGAACTTAGGAGGTTGTACAGCCACAGGTAGTGTCTCTTCAGCAGCAATACAAAAACCACTTTCTCTGCTTGTATTATCCTGAACACATTCTAAATGTTTTCTTTCATAGAAGAAAACCTGGCATTGAAGAATCTGGCAGAATCTTGAAAAGCTTCTTTCTTTGTCTCTCAAATTCAACAACATAATGCTAAAGGTAAGAAAAAGTTCATAAAATTAACTTTCTGTCTCCATAAAACATGTTTATAAAACACTGCTGTCTTAAAAATACATGAAACAAATACACACTCTTAAAATTATGAGTCAAATGAGACTTCAAAACAAAGCTATAATAATTACTCCATTAATATCTCACTTCTAATGAGAATATACTCATTGTTGGAAGTCAACTTTTTTCCTAAAACTTAAACCTATTTCTTTCAAAGAACTGGAGAAGTAAAACCATTCCATTCATCTTATCATGCAGTGTGAGAGTGCATAAATGCAAATGTGCTGCTGAGTATGATCAGCACTGTACACCTGAGAGTCACATTTAGCCGAGTAAGGTTTCGTGGCTGAACAGGGAGCTCTGGCATCCAGCCCTTGCAAGCAGGGACCAGGGAGCTCTGGGATCCAGCCCATGCAATCAGCACACCAGCTTGTCACGACAGGTTATACATGGTCACAGACACATTTAGATATTTCAGAAGTTTTTCTATGACCTACCGTATGTGTCTAGAGTCACCTCAATCTGGACTGAAATTATTTACCAGGAACTGCTCCAAATGTTGTAGTTACTTTATTTCCCAAATAGATATCATTTTGGTATCTAGTAGTTTGTGTCACACCAATAAACCCATCATGTGAATACACCATTGAAACTGTTGATGCTGTTGAAAGATTGCATCAAGGACACAGAGAAACATTATTAAGTTCCACGTCAGTGAGTTCTCTCATTTTTGTATAACATACACAGTCACTGTTTCATGAAAAAAAGCTTTATTACAATGAGAGAGAAATATCAACTAAACCAAAATCATGTCAAGAAGAAGCGTAAATCATGGGCAGGTCTGACAAATCAATACCATGTTTTAAAGTTGCTATGGATGTCCTGAGGCAGAGCAGTACAGTTTTTTCAAGTGTTATGAAAATAGACAATTGAAGGTACAGTGTAAATTTGTTCCAAAATGTGCTCACCTTCAGCTGGTGTTCAGCGTGGTGCAGGCATTGAACCTGTTGCCAGAAAGCTGTAACCATCTGTTCCCAAGAAGAACCTGACCAAGTCTGCGAGGTCACCCATTCAGAAGTAAACGCTGCAGTGTTCCTCAAATGATGGAAGGCAGTGATGGGGAAGGGTTTCACACCATCTTCCAAGGCAGCTTGTTTAACATCATCTGCATTTTTGGACTCTTTTCTTCTATCACCATATTCTTCCAGTTTTCATGTTTGGCATCTTACATGGACTGTAATTTCCTTACTTTTGATTTGATTTAGTTAGCTTAGCTCCCTATGAAAATCAGATTTCCAGGATCGGTCTGTTTATATGTATGTAATAAACCTCTAATGCTGATTTCAGGCCAATCAGACAGATACTGGAGTGTGAGTGCTCCCGTTTTAAGGTCACTGGAATTTGATCTTACTCTCCTTGTGTTAACTCCTCCTTTGACCTAGACCCTACAACTCTGCCCCTACAACACCTGATAAAACCCCACGACCTGGCCCCTGTTGGCCTCTCCATCTTCTCCTTCGCCTTCTTCCCCCTCCCTGGTTCTGGGGTAAATAAAAATGGATCTCTGAGCTTAACAAAACTTGTTATGTCTGTTTCCCTGCCGGCTGCACATCCCCACACACAATGGTCACTGTTGCCTCACGATGCAACACTGGAGATCTTGAATATGATGAGCTCTCTGTGTATTTTGTAAAACCAGAGTGAAGGATGCCAAGGTTTTGATATTGTTGGCCAATTAAGTTGAATGAGGCAGCCTGCATGTAGCTGTCAAAATATTTGACAGAACAAAGGCTGTAAGAAAAAGTATGGGAACTGTATAGGATATATGGTAAAACCAGAAAATAGTAGTTTAATTTAGTTTTTAAAATCCCATGAATGAAAAGGCTCAAGATAATAGGAAACTGAGTTTCCGCAGTATTCTCTGTAGCCACAGGACCTGACATACACACTTTTGTGAACAAGATAAAAGTATAGCAACAGCTATATTGAAGCTAATATTAATGATGTGATTTTCATTACAAAGCTTAATTGTCTTCTATAATAAATGGGATTGCTGCTGGAATTGGAGGGAATTTAACAGCCATGCTGGGCTGGCCATCTCTGCACAATGCTCAGTAAAGATGCTGTGTAGTGTCTATGTGCCTAAAAGAAAGAAGAACAGTCTGTATATGTATAAACTAGTCCAACAGAGAGAGTCAAAACCTAACTAATAATGGCTCCTGGTTGATTTTTACCCCATTGCAATCAGTGGTGGGCTAACACTGGGGATGGCAGTGGTGATGGTTGTGTGAACTGCACTGAGCAGCAGAGCAGTAACAGCTGAACATCAGTCCCAGCTGCTCCCAACACATCCATCCCTGTGTCACTTCTCATTTCAGCTCAAATAGTAATTTCCACAAGAAATGGATTTCTCTGCTTTCAGCAGGGCAGCAAAGAAACCCATGTTTCTTAATACCACTTCTGGGACTTTGGTATTGTAGTTGTTGGAAGAAACTGCTACTTTTCAACCTAAAATTTAATTAAACTGTCTCCAGGATTTTTTCTCCTGTAATTTAGTGACACTTCTCCCACAGGCTAACCAGAATTATTTGCAAACTGTTATGGCTACTGCGGACAAAAGAGGTCACCAAGCTGCAGCAGTAGCTGTAATTAACACAGGAGCATATGTCAATACGTAATTGACTTCTGAGGGAATTCAGAGCAGCCATACAAGCAAGCAGCTCTGACAAGCTTTTGGCATCCAGACAGCAGCTACTCCTGCCACAAGCTGGAACAAGATCAGGAAGAGACCAAGAGGACCAATTTTTTTCTGCAAGGATTTTTCTAAGATCATCTTCCCTGGCTGCACGGTCATATCAGATCCATGAAATCCACCCTGCTTACGGAGCCTCAATTTAGGCGAGCAACAGTGATGGCAGAATTTCAAAGCTCTTGGCCAGTCAGCAATTATTTACCATGGCATGAATGACAGGACTGCAGGAGTAGGTATGATGAAAATGGGCTGCAGCTACCAAGATGATAGATTGTGCCATTGGGTTGGAATGCAACGTCTCAGCGCAAACAGGAGGCTCAGGCAGGCATACAAGGAATCTGGGAGGAATGAGCTTGGAGAATGATTTTTTGCTTGTGAGAGCAATGTGACGATAGGTAATTGTAAAGAGGGAACAGCTCTTCTTTGAGAAGCAAGCTAATAATTGCGGTTTTTTCCTCTGTAATTAGTCCTGAGAGTAAAAGGTATAGTCCAATATCTCCCTGATCAGAAACACAGACAGTGACAATTTAAGAAAGTTAGAGAGCCCAGCCAGATGCACGTGGTGTTTTGCAAGGGTGGGACACCAAACATCCCTAATCTGAAATGAACCATAAGGTGGCACTGCTTTAAAACATTACCTGAGAAGATTTTCCCTGACATTTTCTATGCTCTACAAAACCCCATAAAGTTAGCACTTTTAATTTAAGTGAATCAAGTCATTCTACAGAAACTTCAGTGATACAGTGAGAGTTGCACATCATTGGCATATGTTCTTGTACACATATTATTTTCTCAGAAATTGCTAAATTGTGTTCTGAAAACCAAGATGTCTCAGATACTTCTGTTTGAGCACTGCAACACCCACTTCAAAATTTATGTTTGTGTGTGTAACAGCCAGACCCGTCTTCTCTTTATACAACCTCTGGCATGTGAGACCACAAGGATTGTGCTCTTTCCCTGTGCATGGCAACAGCCAACAAAGACACTTCTAACAAGTGATTTTCTAGTTCACATCTAATGTAAAGGACAAGCTGCCAGACAAAAACAGTCTTTGCAAGTGGAGTCACAAGAATTTTCTAGTGGTTATGGTAAAATGAATTACAGAGATACCCTGTGTCTATTGATTTGCTGTTATGTTAGACCTGGCCACCATTTTAAATGAATGGTGAAAGAGACATAAAATCACCTATAAAAAGGAGATTACATCAGTCTGAGAGAGAACAGTAGAAGAGTGTGATTCTTAACAAACTTCTAGCAAAGATAAGGATCCTACTGAATCTCCAAATCCCATCAGCACAGAGAATCAGCTGCTGGTTTTGTGTCAGGGTACAGTACCAGTTTTACACAGCTGCTAAGAAATTGGTCATACAATAAATGCTCATCGACTGCAGAACCTTCTCTTGGGTTGTCATGCAAGAGCTTAACTGATCTGAAAATAGCAAGGCCATGAGTTCAGGTCCCCCTTGATCTTCTGTATCCACCCAGTTGCCAGCCCTGCAAAGAACTCCTCAGCTTTCAGGCAGTCCTTTACTATGAACAATGCAAGGTCTTTAAACTACTGTTATTTTTGCAGTCTCCGCCACAAAGTATGGCTCACCCACCTCCAGTACCACATGCTATGCAGAAGAACACATTAGGGGGAGATAGCAGAGCTACCTGAACTCAGATTTAGATATTTTCTTTCTTATGGGTACTTTTGATCTATATCCCAGATTTATATCCCAGAAGCGACCTTGCACTGGCACCCTTTCAACCAAAGGACCAAAGTGTTCAAAAAGCCAGTGAGGTGATGGACAGCCCACAGACCCCTTTCCAAGTTAACCACATGGTAGAATGATGAACCAGTGTCAGACTACAGCTGACTTCAGGACATGAAACTGCCAGTGAATTGACCCAGGCTGCATGTTGACAGACAAACAACATCTATTCACTGATGTATCTCTTTGGATTAATCTATTCATTCTGCCCATGGAGCAGAAGACACACTCAATACACAGTCTGGCACAATGCAAAGCAGTTAAGTGAAACAGCTGGAGAGACACCACAACTATCCATGCATATCTACATGAGGATGTTCTCACTTGCATTTCAAGTGGGAGAATAGGCTACTTCATACCAAGAATGTAAACACAGATCCCATCAGAGTGTAGTGACTCAGATGATTCTGGGCTGATTCCTACCATTCTGGCAAGGTAATGGGAAGCTTATTTCAGCTGCAGTTGGCTGAAAAACCTTCCATGCATTTAAAAACCAGAAGACAGCAATAGTGGGAGACAGGGGGATGGATGAATTTGTGAATATCAGCATTCAGCATTAATAAGTTAATAAGATTCTACCAGTAAGGTTCATATGATGAGTTTTAGTCTTTTTTTCCTATTTTGATCATCCAAGATAGTCTTCATTTCAAATATCACCATAGAAGCAGTCATTAACTCAAATGAAGTGGGATTGTCTCCAAATGAGCAAAGAAAATATTCCAAAACATTCTGAGCTTCAAAGCTTAACAAAAAGAGAAATACTTCGCTTTAAAACTTTAAAATACAACTTTTAGAGAAAGCAAGACCTTTTTTTCTTTTTTTAAGTCTGCAAGTACACTGTGGAAAGATGGCACACTGGCTTTCTTTAAGAAGTAGGCTACCAACTGCTCCTTTTCTGTCCCCAGTCATAGCTAACTGACGACTACCAGTTGGCAGTGAGAAGCTCTTGGACCTACTTGACTTTTACAGATCTTTTTGAGTTGGATACTAAGAGCAGTTACCAAACTGGAGCCCAAACATTAAATACTGTTAAATCCTTTGGATCCAATACAGAAGCACTTCAATAATACAAGCTTTATGTCATCCCAGATGAGGTCATGATTCTTAATGCTCCTCATATTGAATGTTCCTGCTGTATTCAGAAAGCTTGATTATCAAAATTATACTTTGCCCTTTGTGTCTCATGGATAACTGAAGTTTATACATTTCATGCAAAGCAGGTTTTGTATCTCAATAACAGACCTGTCTGTATTTCCACAATGTAATTCCTGAACGTAATCTGTGCAGTTTACATGCACATGGCTGGATAGCATGATTATGGTCACTATAAGGTAAACTCGGTTTCAAGTCAGAAACTTCTAGAAACCCACAAATCCAGTGATACTACTTCCAGCTTTGGAAGCAGATTGATTTTCTGTGCTCCAAATAGGCATGAAAATGGCACCATTCTGTTCTGTTATCCAAGCTGTTTAGCTGAACAACCTTTTACTCAGGTCTAACTTACACTGGACACTAATCATCACTTGTTTTCAGCATGAGGGAAAGTCCAGAAGGCAAAGCATACACAGCTCAACTGGTTTAAACCAGGACTACAAAAATGTGACATGCAGGTGCTAATTCTTAGTCTATTGTTGTGGGATTGCATTTTATGGAAATGGTTTGCTCTGGCTCACCCCTGGAAAATGTATGGTTTATCCCAAGTCCGCACCCTCCCTGCAGTATCGTGTATCTGTAACTCTATTGGCTGGAGAATGTTACCGCACCCCTTTGAACCTCTGTGTTAAGAATGCTAACACAAGGGGTCTTGCCCTCTTTGCCCCTCTTCTCCTTGGAGGCCTCTGGACTCTCCCCATCCCTCTCCCCCCTTTCCCCCTCCCCCCTTCCCTTCCCCTCTCCCTCAGTGAATAAACCTTCATCTCATCAGCACCTCAGCAGCCGTCTGAGTCTCTTTGCCTGCTGCACGCGAACACCCACGACCCTAGGCCCCGGGGGTCTCCCGGGGACCTCCCCCAGGAGCCCCCCAAAATTTAAACAACAACATGTTTTAGCAATGCAGGATACTTAAACAGAGTAAGTTCAGCATGTGAGTTCACGTACCTCCTTTTTTAGATACTGCTGAGGACTACACAGAAGTTCTCAATATGAATTCAATCCCATGTGTTTACCCCGAACACCTAAGTACACAACAGTACTTGTGAGGCAACAGACTTACTGTAAGACACGCAACCACAGTCTGAGGGAAAACCAAACATTTTACTCATTGACCAGACCATCTTCTTGGGAAGCACCCACAGAGACCATAGGAACGTTCACAACTGCCAAAGCATCACAGGAGTCTTGTTCCTGGGTAGCAGCGTGTACCTATGGCTAACAGAAAATTCTCAAATATAGCATTCATGAAAACTGGGATATCACCTGCCCTTTTGTTTTCAGCAAGACAGGGGATATATTAATCTAATCCTGCACTTTGTGTAATTTTTGTCCCTCTTTCACACCTCATTATCTGAAGAGCATCCTAGCAACATAAGATAGCTGAGAGAGACCTGTACCCAAAGTCCTATTCACAAGGCAATGCCATGCAGAGATGATGGCTCTGAGGGGCCTTTCAGGAAAGAAGTGGGAAAGTGGGGTGCAGTGAAAGAGAGGGGGAATAAAACATCTGATACCTGCCTCAGCCCACTGACTGCAGAGAACATGGGGCAGCAGTGAAACCCAGAGAAGGGGACCAGAGAGTAAGCCATGAAGGAATTGGGAAGAACCACACAAATTTCATGTAGCAGGAGATGGGGACCAGAGCTAAAGAAGCTAGTCATAGAGCCTGAAGGTAATTCTGAAAGGATGCAGCACTGGTTGATGCACCTCAAGAGCACAGCACTATGATTGAAGGTGGGAGGCAGCATGTGTGGGAGCACCTCCTTTGGAAGGAGAGCAGAAAGAGAAATGCCCACAGAAATAGTTATCATGGAGCTACCTAAGGTACAGGAAAAATGGCCTTTGTGGCTTCTGAAACAATGTTACTGTAAGCAAATTAATCTGATCAGCCTTTGAACAAACTGAGGTGTCAGACTGTAGAGTTCAGAAAACTTAAGTAGAAATGTACATCAGAATCAGCAAGAATACAGCTAGTGAGTTTTATGCTACTTAAAACGCCTCAGAAGGGTTGTTTAATGAATACTCCAACAGGCAGATATTTAATTTGATCAGAAATGTAATTATCTGTGTCCTAGTTCCTCAGTATACCTAAGTATTTGTCTTACAAGATACTACTCCACATGAATGTCTAGATTTATGCTATATAAATATACATATAAAAGTCTTGAATTATGTTCACTGAAAGCTGATCAGAAAACATTAGTGCTACCAGTAAAAGAAATAGCTTACAGTGTTTGTATTAGTAATTCTGACAAGGTTTTCATTTTTACCTCAGCTTTTTATTTATGACAGGAGATCCTCCCCTCCAAAAAGAAAGTTATTTTATACAGCTAGAATTAGTTTGCAGACTTCACTTGAAAAACTTAATTCATCATCCTGATTTCTGCCCTTTAGTGGTCAATGTATTTCCACACATGTGTTGCTCTAAACCATAAATCCACCTGTGGGAAGGCAGTTTCCATAGGGGTGCCTGGTTGAAGTTGAGTTTAGCTCTTTGCAGGATTAAATCTTATGAAGCAGAAGTAGTTTGCAATGCAGCGGAGGTCAGAGTACAGTAATTCTCTACCTGAGGCTGCAAATTATACCTCATGTGGCAGGTTGCCAAGGAGCTGCTAGGAGCAGAGAACATATACAGGTGGGAGGAGGTGGATGCAGCAAGGGTAGAATTACACTGAAATGGCATTGGCTGTGAAGTGTGACAATAACAAGCAGTAGGAGAGGACAAAGACTAGGACCTACAGTGACCAGGAAAGGATGCTCCAGCAGAACTAACAGAGGAGTCCCTGATGGTCCCAGCAATGCTTCCTCCAGTGGCTGAATTTTCACACCCCAGCTCTGTCAGGCACCCTCAGCCCCAAACCACCCCCCTTCAGCTACTCTCTCCTCCCAACTACTGCTGAGAGATCCAAGACCTACTCCTCACAAGTTCTGAAGGTGCTGTTGCTTTCCCTCTCCTCCACCCTCCTTTTCAAACTGAGTTACAGAGAAGAACTCACATGAGAGAAGTCTGAAATTGCTAAACAAGCTACAAAAAAACCCAACCCTTAGTAAGCTCAGTGATAGATATAAAAATTTCACAGCTTTTCCCTGCAGAATCATTCAGCTATTTCAAAGCTGCACTGGTTTCCCAAGCACTAGTTAAGGGACATGTCTTTGTTCAGTAGAGCAGTGATGCATGTGCCTACACAAGTGTATGCTTTTACAACACAGCAACTTAGAAAAGCAATTTTCAGTTGTCTTGGGCAACTAAGACAGCCATTTAAAACTATAGGTTTTCCCCTTGGCCTCTCTGGCAATCTTTGCATAAGAAAATTTTCTCTCTTGCCGTGTACTGTAGTGATAATACATATTTACATCACTTCATGGTGGTGTCATGAGGATTCATTAATGTTTATAAAGCACTTTGAAGATGAGAAGTCCTACAAGAAGTAAGTTATATCAAGGCAAGGGCTTTTTCATGCACACTCAGCCGTGTGGTGAGTATCTCTCCTCTTCCATGGCCCTTGTTAGCATCTCTGAAGCTGTTTGCAAAATCTGTCCTTTGGAGCAGCAGGACTGCTGTATAGGCCCAGGGGACTGAACCATTCAAATGAGTACAGTCTCAAGCACAGCAAAAATACTAAGAACACACATACTTTAAAAATTCCTACAGAAGCAGTGCCAAGGAAGAAAATGTGCTTATGAAATCAAAATAGACCCCAGAAGCAAGAAACAAGTAAACTGACTGGGGAAAGTATTACTTTTTAGTCATTTGATTCAATGCCATGATTCCCTCTGATTCAGTGATTTGTGTCTTCCATTTCTAAATTGTATTCTGTCTAAATATAGTTATCAAAGAACAGAAAACCCAGCCTGAACACCTGGGCACTTGTTACAGGCAGGCTATTCTGGGGGTGGTGGATCAGCACACCAGAACCAGCATTCACAAACCAACTGCAGTGTGCTCAGCATTGCTGAGAATGATGACACCAGCACTTGCTTCATCAGGCAGCTCCTCTTTCTCTCCCCTGTCCCACCTCACCCGTGGAAACCTGGTCCACATGCAGTCCCTGGACCTAGATCTGGAAACAGGAGCTCTCTGGCTGACTTCTCAGGTACAGATAGTCTTTTTTCATCTGTCCCTGCACTGCCACAGTCTAACAGCGACCCCACATTCTCATCCAAATTCACTGAGGAACCACAACTGGAAACCAGAGCAGGCAGGGCAGGTTCCAATAAACTTGAGCCACTGGCTCTCGAGAACATGTGAAGTGAGGCACAGCTACCCCCCACCCAAACAGTTGTGGGTTTGTCCCCTGAGCACCGGGATCTACTTTGGCTCCACCAGCTGTGCACAAAGGAGGCACAAGCACCCTTTGCAAGTGCTAATAACCCGAGCTATTCTTACAGCAGCGTTCTTATAGCACTGTTTCCTATGCCCAGCTTGTCAAAGCACCAGATTGCCCTCTCTTGACAGCAGTTCTAAAACTGTATACCCATACCGGAGAGGCTCTAGTGAAAGAATGTCATGGGGGATCCATAATTCAACATCAAGCAGTGCAAAAGCAGGTCAGGAGACATGCTGGCACTGCCCTGAGCCCACCTGGGGTCAGGGCGACTGCAGTGTCAGGGACAAGGTTCAACCTGGCGGCAGCTGCCCAGGACTCCTGCAGGCAGCAGCTCTCCCTCTGTGCAAGGGTCAGCAGCAGGAGTTCCACTTCTATGCTCTCTGCCTTGCACTGCTGGATAACGGGAAACACGGAAAAAAGTGTTTTAGGCAGCAGTGAAGAATTCCAAAGCTTTTAAGAGCTGACAAAGAGAATATTGCCACTTGTAAGCCTGAATGCTAGTTTGCCACAGGAGACTTTATATGATTTCTGCAATTCTAGGAAACTTTTCTTTAATGAAAACATTCTGTCACCACCTGTCAGGAATAAATTTAGGCAAAGAAAACAAGACAATATTGAACTAGAAGGCAGGATCTTGCAAAACATCAGAGCTGATTCATCCCTTCCCATTCCTCCCCCCCATCCTACTCCAGGCACCATGCCGAGAATACATTAACTTAACTTGCCTGGGGATTTACATTAGATTACTATCTATTACCAGGGACTTCAGATTCCTTTGTTCTCCACCAATGCTGTATTTCTGTACAAGAGTATTGACTAAAAGCAACTTCACCTTTTTCTTCAGTTATTCAGTTTCTGTAGTCTGGCAGCAGAGGTGCCAAGTACAAAAGTCTTGACTACTCAGTCTCACCACTAGAACTGGTATGCCAGTGTATTAGGATATAAATCTGATATTTTTGTCTCAACATGCATGAAATACCTGAGTATTATATATGTATATATACGTTCTTGCTTCCTAAATCTGCACTCTTACTTTTTAGTATCTGAAAACAGTAGTTGAAACAAATCACCTGTTGTAGGACTAACTTAAAAACCACTCTTGGATAAAAAAAACCCTCTTGAATCACACATTAAAAGAATGCATGATAAATAACTATGAGAAAATGGAGGCTTCTATTATCACCCAAGGCTTGCGATATTTTATTCTTCACACCCTCAACTCATTCTACACTGTTTCTGCAATGACAGCACCCAGGATTGCAGCCTAGAAAGCTCTCTGACTACTTTTCCCCAGTAATTAAACAAATTGAAATCTATTCATGTAATATAACACTTATTACTCTTCAGAAGGACCTTTTCCCTGCTCCTTTCCCTCATTCAGGTAGTTTCACGCTCAGCTGCCCTCCTGTGCAGGTGTTCTGCAAGCCACAAAAGCACAGCTTGCCCAGACAGGTAGTTCACCTGGCAGGAGCAAGCGGCATTTGAAAGCCTCAACAACCAGCCCTGCTTTCCACATCAGAGGAGGGAACAGAAAAAAGAAAATATTATTGAGTCCAACCTTTGACTAAACATCTCCATGCCACTTAACTAGATCACTAGTGCCACATCCAGCTGTTTGTTGAACACCTCCAGAGATGGTGACTCCATCACTTCCCTGGGCAGTCCATCCAACCTGAACCTCCTCGGTGCAGGTTGAGGCTCTGTCTTCTTGTCCTGTTGCTGGTTGCCTGGGGGAAGAGGCTGACCCCCACCTGGCTACAGCCTCTTTTAGATGGTTGCAGAGAGTGATAAGGTTCCCTCTTGAGCCTCCTTTTCTCCAGGTCAAACACCTCCAGCTCCCTAGCCACTCCTCATAAGACTCACTCTCCTGACCTTTCACCAGCTCTGTTGCCTTCTCTGGGCACTTCAGCACCTCGGTGCATTCCTTGAAGTGAGGAGGCCAGAACTGGACACAGGATTTGAGGTGTGGCCTCACCAATGCTCAGAACTGAGGGACAATCACTGCCCTAGTCCTGCTGGCCACACTATTTGTGAAACAGGCTCTAATTCTCAGGAAGATCCAAATAGATTGAATCAATGTGGCAAAAAAAGCGATGGAAAGTATATCTCTTCAGGCTTAAATAGAAAAAGCAAGCAAAAGGATAAAAAATCCCCTTTATTTTTGAGCAAGTCAATATTTATCATTCATCCATTTACACTCATTATCTCAAGTAGGCCAGTACTAAAGGTTTGCCACCAGGGGATATGTCCTTTTAAAACAGTTAATGGAGTTTTAATTAATTGTGTTACTTGAAAATATATCTTGACAAAAAGTAAGATAATTGAAATGCATTAAAAAGTGTGTTTATTCATCTGTCCAGAAATAAGGTGGAACAGACAAAGAGAACATGTAACAAATCAGTTTTTAGAACACCTGAAAAGAATGGAAACTACTAGGTGACTTCTGCTATGAATACTACTGGTATGAATAATTATATGCTAGCATATGCCCAAGATTAACAATAAAACAAACAAACAAACCACAAAACAAAAAATCCCAAACCCAAAAAACTAACTAATTTACAAATAAAAAGACAAAAATAGAATATCTGGACCAAACTATCAAGCATTAATACTGTATTGCTGCAGGGGAAAATTGTGGGGTTTTTTTACTCCTGGAAAAGACTTTGATTTTCTATAGAGAATAAAGAGATTTTTGCCTTTTTTTTTTTTTTTTTTTTTTTTTTTTTAATAGAGGTTACTCTTTCATTGGAATAATAATATTTTCCTCAGAAATATATTTTCTGGCTTTTGTTTGTTGGGGTTTTTTAATAAAAACATAATTTTCTATTTAAAACAGTTTTGATAAGAATAATATGGGCTAGTGAAGCATTTCCTTTAATAATGGTTTCTGGTATTCAAGGTCAGGTTCAACTCCATTAAATACAATGGCTTACGACAAATTGCTCAGAAGAAGGAAGGCAGTGACTGAAGAGCCACTGTCCTGATTTTAAAGGTCCCAAAGCCTCGTGAGATGTCAAGATATGCACAGATGTAGCAAGGCATAAAAGGGGAGCTTTAGCCATTTTTTACCTTACAACTGGAGACTATCAAAGGCTTTTGGAAGTTGTACTTACTCTTCAGTCAGCTCATCTCTCCCTTTTTTTCCCCGATACAATCCTGTATCCCTCCAAGGGTCTCAGCTAGCTCAGCCCTTCTCAGGCCTAGTAGGATTATATCAAGAAAGACAGGATAAGGATTCAAAAGAGGCTCTCTTACCCTTTTAGCTGCAAGTCCTTTATTCCAGGTTGATGTCCCAAGAGAGAGAGAGAGCTCCCGGGGGACAGGCTTTTTCTTAGGGTCTCTGAGGGAGAAGAAACCATTTCCCCAGGGGGATGTAACATCTCCTCCTTTTTTTGTTTAAAAAGATACAGAGAGAAATTCTCAAATTCTGTTTAACACGGAGTGTGGGTTTCCCACCACTTATGGTTGGTAGGGAGACCGGACCGCTTTAGATTTGCCAACTCTATATGGTTGACTTCTGAGGTAGAAGATATGAGGCCATTAATAGCCTTGAAAATCAAACAGCGTAGGATTCCGAATGCTATGGTTACAAGGAAAAGGATAACAAAAAGTAACAAAATTGTTTTGACTACAGAAGTCCACCACCCAGTGAATCCCCAGCCCTTGAACAGTTCCTTGATCCAATCTTCTGATTCTTGCTTCACTTGTCCAATCATGTTGTTCATGCTTCGGAGGGCAGCATGGATGTTTGGAGCCTTTGAGGACAAATTCATGCAACAGAGTCCTTCAAATTCCTGGCATTCATGTCCATGTAATAAGTGTCTGTGCCAGGGTTACCCAGACGTTCTGACGTGGCTGAGGGATGATCCATGCAGCTGCCAGACTGTTCAGCATTAGCAGGATGACAACTTGGATGGGGTTCATCATAGGGTTGAGTGGGAGGTAGGTTTTCTCTGGAAGGGAAAAATAAACATTTTTAAAACATGTTAAAAGTTCCTGTTTCTGCCAGAAGGAATCCACCTCTAAGGAGGATCTTTCTCTTCCATCCGGCGGCGTCTTCTCTTCGAAGCATCAGTCACTTGCTTCTCGTCCCCTTCTGCTGGAGCTGGATTTTTGGGGACAAAAGGTTTCACCCACTTCTGGGGAATCCACCGAGGGCCTGAGGGAGTAGCCACACATGCATAGCCACGACCCCAGGTCACAAGCTCATAGGGACCTCTGGTTTCCCAAGTTTCAGGATCCCTAATCAAAACCGGTGGACGCTGAGACAATTTAAACTGATCACCACTGTTAAAATGACGTACCACAGGTGGACTCATGTTTTCAAATGAACAGTTTAGAAAATTGATGGTGAACATGGCTTTGCAGAGCTTCTGCTGTGGTGTCATCCACGAAGCCGAGCAGTTCTGCCTAGCCAGAACCTGTTTGAGCGTTTGGTGTGCACGCTCGATCACAGCTTGACCTGTGGGGGAGTGAGGGATGCCAGTTTTATGCTCCACTCCCCACTGCTGGACAAATTCTAGGAACTCCTTGGACACATACCCTGGGCCGTTATCAGTTTTGATTGTTTTTGGAATTCCCAACACTGCAAAGGCTTGCACTAGGTGCTGCTTGGCATGTATGGATTTTTCTCCTGCGTGGGCAGAGGCATACACTGCACCTGAATATGTGTCAATGCTCACATGAACATATTTGAGGCGACCAAAACTAGGAATGTGTGTGATGTCTGTTTGCCATACCTCACAGCTGCCCAGGCCCCTGGGGTTAACCCCCATGCCCATCGATGGCATGACCTGGAGCTGGCAGTTCGGACAGGTACCTACAATGGCTCGAGCCTGGCTCCGTGTTAGTTGGAATTGTCGGATCAGGGCTGGCACATTTTGATGGTAATGTTGGTGACTCAGTTTTGCCTGCTGGAAGACATCAGGGAGATGTGCCTTTTCAACTGGTGCAGCAAGGGAGTCTGCCTGGCGATTCCCCTCTGCGATCTCACCTGGCAAATCAGTGTGTGACCTCACATGCATCACGTAAAACGGGTGCTGTCAATGAGAAACCAAATAGATTAGCTCTGAAAGCAACCTGAAGAGATGTTCATTCTCTATTTCTTTGAGCACAGCCTGCTCCGCTCTGGACACTACTCCCGCCACATAGGCAGAGTCGGTTACCAAATTGATTGGTTCTGAGAACTTCTCAAAAGCTCTTACCACTGCGGCCAGTTCAGCCACTTGGGGGGATCCCTCCACAAACTCAACATCAGCTTCCCAATGCTGAGTCCGTGGGTTCCTCCAAGTCACGACGGACTTGTTGGAAGCACCCGATGCGTCTGTGAAGACTGTGAGAGCTTTGAGTGGTCTCCGACTCCTTTTCTCATGAGGAATAAGGTGGAATTCCTCATTGAACAACTTGTGGGACGGGGCATGGACTGATATTTGTCCCCTGTAGCTGTCCAGAGATAGTTGGAGACTGGCATTGCTCTGCAGCAAATGCTCAAACATCTCTTTGGTCAATCTCTCAGGAGAGTTCTTTCCCTCCTCTGAAAGTCTGACCGGGAGGTGAATGCATGCAAAGTCACAACCTGCCAATTCACACAATCTTACCCTGGCCTTCCGAATCAGCTGTGCTATCAGCTCCTGTGGCTCTGTGATGGTCTTGGATCTTTGGTGGGAGAGGAAAACCCACTCTATTATCAACAGTGAATCTCTCTCTTCCTCGATCCACTGAAAGATCAAGCCATGCAGGTGTGGCAGTTTTCCTAGAACAATAAACTGGAAAGGCACCTTTGGCTCACACCGGTGAGCCTGTCTCTCTGACAAGGCTTTTTGTACCTTTTCGATTGCTGTCTTCGCCTCTGGGGTCAGCTCCCTGGGAGACGTCAGCTCCTTCTCCCCCTTCAATAAATTGAAGAGGGGTTCTAGATCTTGATTTGTGAGGCCTAGCCAGGGTCTTACCCAATTCAAGGACCCACACAGGGAGTGGAGATCTGCTAGAGTTTTTGGATTGCAACCAATTTCTAAGCTCTGTGGAACTACAGTCCTTGCACTGATTTGCAAGCCCAGGTATTTCCAAGGTGGCATCCTTTGAACCTTGTCCTCCTGTAATTGAAATCCAGCAGAGGTTAAAACTTTAACCACTAGGTCAAGCGTGTGTTGGAGTATAGAGTCATTGGGGCCACACACTAGCACATCATCCATGTAGTGAAGGATGATGGCTTCTTTCCTCTGTGCGCGTATTGGAGACAGTAATGAGGCTACATATTGTTGGCATATAAAAGGACTCGATTTGAGACCCTGGGGAAGGACCCTCCAGTGATAACGCTTCATTGGGGCCTGTCTATTGACAGTGGGAACTGAGAAGGCAAACCTAGGGGCATCTTCAGGGTGCAATGGAATTTGGAAAAAACAGTCCTTGATGTCTAAGACAGCCAATTTCCAATCTCGGGGGAGCATTGTTGGAGTGGGCATCCCTGGTTGGAGGGGTCCCATGTCTTCTACTATTTTGTTAATTTCTCTTAGATCATGGAGCAACCTCCACTTGTCCTTTCCCGGTTTCTTTATCACAAAGATCGGGAAATTCCAGGGGCTTGTTGTCTCCACAATATGTCCCTGAGCCAATTGCTCTTCCACGAGTTTTTCCAGCGCCTTGAGCTTTTCTTTACTCAAAGGCCACTGTGCTACCCATCTGGGGGTGTTTTCCAACCACTTTAACTTCTGGGTAGGGCGCTCCACAGTGGCTACTTGCAAAAATCCTGGGGTGTTTTAGGAATGACCAATCGGACTCCCCACTGAGACATGGTGTCCCTCCCCCACAGTGGGGCGTTATAATCTGCTACGAAAGGACGGACATTCGCCACCTTTCCATCAGGTCCCTCAATTTGCACCACGTTTTTCGAAATCCTTGCCATTGAGATTCCTCCTATGCCCTGAAGTTTGCCTGCCACCGGCTCTAATTCCCAGTTTGAAGGCCACATGCTTTGTGGCAATACGGTGACCTGAGCTCCCGTGTCGAGTACTCCCGCCACTTGGAGGCGCTCTGATCCACAAGTAATGTTGCACATCATAGAGGGTTTAGGTTCCCCCACCACCTCTGTCCAGTAGACCTCTGGTGATTTACCGTCTGCTGTGATCTCTGCTGGAACCGGAATGGCTTGGGCAAGAATTTGCCTCGCTATCAGATAAAAGGGTGGGTGCAAACAACGAGCCAACAACATGAGGCCTATTATTTTTCCCTTTATGGTCATGGGAGCTATCTCAATTTCCAATGGTGTGTGTGCTGTGTCCCCAATAACAAAATACTCACTGTCCAATCCCACATGGTAAACCGTCAGGTCCTGTGAGATGTTAGACAGGTCAACTGTTATAACCATCCACTCAGTAGATCTGAAATGGAAACCTTTGGTAGTTACAAGTCTAAAACGGCCAAGTGGCTGCCAAACCTTGTTAGTTGAGCATTTAACATTTACATTTTTCTGCACCCCCACACCCCGTGACCTGCCCTCCCCCCCCTTTTTCTTTAAGAGAGAAGCTTTTGCCAATGTGAGTCCCGCTACATTTATATCTTTGCGCGTTGTAGTATCAACCGCGGGCACGCGCTGTAAATTCAGTTTTTTTGTTTGTTGGATTTCTTCTGCTTCTGCGTCTGGGGGCAGGATCTGGCGAAGTGTCCTGGTTTCTTGCAGCGGAGGCAGATGATGCGCTGCAGCTGGTCTGGTGGCATGTGTTGCCTGCTGGGGTGTGGTCCAGCAGGGGCTGTATGCTGTGGGTGTGTTGTTCCAGGGTGTCTTTCAGAAGTGCAGAACAGTTCTGCCCGTCTGGAACAAGCTTCTATCATCTGGGACAGAGTAGGTGGTGGGTCCAAGGGTAAAGTGAGGATAATTCTACGACAGGTCTCATTAGCATTTCTTTGAGCCATCTCTTTGATCAGCTCTGCCTGCACCACGGGATCTGGTATTTGGTGTTCCACCTGTGTCCTCAGACGATCAACAAACTGTAAGAAATTCTCCGTAGGAAATTGTTTAACATTGACATAACTTCCTTTCCCTTCCCTTGATGGTAGCTGATAAAACATTTTCTCTGCAACATTGCTAATCCTAAGTAAAATTTGTTTGGATAATACTCGGGTTTGTTTTTCGGGGCAAGCCCAGACACCTTCACCACAAAGATGTTCAAATGTAATATCATTATTCTCAGTGTCTTTAGCCATATTAGGGTTTTGCTGAATCTCCTGTAAAAGTGTTCTTAAAGCTCTTTTCCACATATTGTCCCACAGATCATACTCTGAGGGAGATAACAGACATCTGAATAAGTCCTTAATATCATTAGGGACCATTTCATTAGAATCAAATGTGGCTCTAAACATCCCTTTAAAGATGGGGGTGTCCCTGCCAAACTCACGTTGTACTTTGCATAGTTCTTTCTTGTCTTGGTAGGAGAGTGGCTGGTATTGCCGAGAACCCTGCCTTCTGCCTACATACGCTACTGGAGCTACAGAGAAAATGGGTTCATCTGCATTTGCCAAGGGTCTGGAAGCTGCTGCCGGACCCCCCGTGTCTGGGGGTACCGGGGTTACAGCGTTAGCAGTCCCTTGTGGGTGGGGAAGGAAAAGCGTGCTCTGTCCGTGCTGGCTGGGCAACCCAGGCTGTCCCCCTCCCCCCGCCGTGTGGCAATCATACCCCCCTCTGTGGCCGTGCAGGGTGGGGGGGGCGGCCCTCTCCCTGCTGCCGGGGAGGCAGGAGGAGGAGCCGGCCCCCCCTGAGCCACCGCAGCAGCCGGGAGGGAGGCATGGGGAGGAGGGGTGGGGTGGGGCTGCCGGAGGCCAGCAGGGGTTGGCACAGGGGTATGGGGTGGGGGCGGGGGCAGAGGGAGGGGGTTGGGAGGGGAAGGGGTCGTGGGGGGAGGGTCGGGGCACATGGCAGCCGCCATTGTTATCAGCCACGTGGAGGGGGTCTCTAAGGGACCCTGCCGCCTCGCAGAAGTCCCGGGCCGCCCCTGCCCCCCCGCCGTGATCCTGAGGAGAGAAACTGGCTTTGTTAAAAGGATCCCGGGACAAAGGTAAACCCGGGTATAAAGGTGGATCAGAGGGAGGATTACATGGGGTAAGTTTTTTCTCCTGGCTGGGTTTATTTAACTCTAACAGATGGTTACGAGCTTGCAAAAATATTGGGATAAATACAGAAGCGGCGTGATCATTATTTTGGACTTTATCTGTGATCACCGTACCCACGTAATCCCAAAAGGAAACAGTATCTATCTGCAGCAATTCAGCTTCAGTAAATTCATGTTCTAACCAGCGAACAAAACGTTTTTGCAGCCTTTTGGAAATTTTAACGTTAATTAAAAGGTCCTGGAGTTGTTTTAATATACTCTTTTGAGGAGCTGATAGCTGCATGCCCATGATTCGATATTATTGAAAGCTATTAGCTCAAAATCCAGCCTCCAGCTGCTAAAGTCAGCTGTATGTAACTCCTGTGTCTCCTATAACCAGAGAGAACAGGCGGGGAAAACTCGGGGGCTGCGGTCACGCGTCCGCGCCGTTTCTCCAGCCCCGGTGGCACCGGGGGGGTCCCCGCAGCCTTGCTTGGCCGATGGGATACGTGCCCGGGCCGGGGTTTCCCCAAAAAGCAGGGCTCCTTGTGCGGAGCCGCCCCACGGGTCCGCGGGCTGCGGCAATCAGAAACGAAAGAAAAAAAAAAAGAAAAAAAAATCGCCACAGCAGGGTCCTAAAACCCACCCGCTGCTACTAGCAAAGGTAAAATTCCGCCCTCCCAGTTTGCAGTACCGATCAAACGGAGGTCTTTACCTGGTCCGTGGTATCATATGCTGAGTCAGAAGCAACTGAAGGTCCTGTCTTTAGCTCACTCGTGACTGGGCAACCACAAGCTACGAGCTTATCCCTACCCACCTATAGCAACAACATGTGGCCAAAGTGCCTAGGGTAATTGAACTTCCCAAAGAGCTTTCAAGACTATGAAAGGTCTCCAGCTCCGCATGGGTTTCTATATTCAAACCCACTTTGGGGGCCAACCGATACAATCCTGTATCCCTCCAAGGGTCTCAGCTAGCTCAGCCCTTCTCAGGCCTAGTAGGATTATATCAAGAAAGACAGGATAAGGATTCAAAAGAGGCTCTCTTACCCTTTTAGCTGCAAGTCCTTTATTCCAGGTTGATGTCCCAAGAGAGAGAGAGAGCTCCCGGGGGACAGGCTTTTTCTTAGGGTCTCTGAGGGAGAAGAAACCATTTCCCCAGGGGGATGTAACATTTCCCCATGCCTATTTTTTCATATATGTTTCTTAAAGTTAAGATTTAATTGTCTTATCAGTAGAACAACATTCCAGCAGCAGAGAACATATAGAGGAAAAGATGTTAAGTGGCCCTTCTCTGTATCTTTTGAGCTAGAAAGTGCTTTGTCTCCTCCTCAGAACAAGAGGAAATGGAAATGTTCATCCTGGCACAGGTAAGCTTTCAACAAACCTGCAACCAGCCATTCTGACCTACCCCTGTCCTGAATGGCAGTCTTGAACAAAAGAAATTACTTTAATCAAATATTTCTGGGTTTAGTGAAGTCAACATGTTTAAGACATCTTAGCCTTATTGCATTTCTTTTCTCACTATTTCAATCTCAAATTATGCACATGTTCTCTGAGACAACATAGACTCAAAACTTTTCTCAGCTGACATGCTTAATCAAGGGTATGACTAACAGGTTCAGTATTTCACAAGCAAGCTCAGCAGAAAATAAAGCTCAGTTCTGTGTTGCTAGGTGGTACGGAACACAGTGGTTCATATTAAATCCGTGCTTGTATCTTGGCTGGAACAGTGGCTAACAGTGGATGTCTTGGGAAGACTCCCATTACTAGAATAACTATGTAATGCTGCTCCCCAGAATACTTGCCAGCTGCTGGAGATCTGCAGGTCAAGGGGTTTTTGAGCCAACAGTGTTCATTTTATCCTCACATATTCTATGTGAATCTGAATCCAAGGAAACTCGTGGTACCCCAAACACCCAGTGGCCGGGAATCTCAGACCTAAATGCAGAGCCCATTCCTCTGCTCTGAATTTGAGGGGCCTGATGGTCTCAATTGACAGCCTCAGTTCTTTTGCTGACAGAGACTGAACAATCAGTCACTTTCTAATTCTTCTTCCCCATGTCACTTATGCCTTGTTCTCCTCTCTACTTATCAACAGAAGTGGCAGATAAAAATATGACCAGTAAGGAAGACATTTGAAAGCACATCAGTCATTTACATGCCATTTTAGAAAGTGAACCCAGGGACTTTGATACATAAACCCCATTGACTTTTCATTACATTTTGATTCCTTATTGCCCACCCTTAAAGAAATTAACTCTATAATCTTAAGAAAATAAATCTTAGGACAGATTCTAAGTAGATGGTAGATGTATCTGAAATATCCCATTGACATTTCTTTATACCACAACAACACTTCCAACGTAAGAGCTCGAAAACTGCAGAAAATTCACCCTACCTTTTAAACATCCTATTTTACATTGCTGAGCAGAATGAAATATACTTCCATTAACTACTGTCTGCCACAGCACACACCACTGCTGAGCCTGAAGTCTCAGCCTCATTGCCTTGATCTCCCTTATATCCTTGCCACTTTCAAATCTTCAAGCACTGGAAAATTTTCACCCCATTTTGACCTGTTTTTGCATCATAGACACTGTTGGAAGAGATGAATCCTGCTGCTAATCAGTTGAATCACAATTCAAAAAAAACACAGCAGAAGCAGTGATGGGAAAGATGAACTCCTTAGCAAAGAGGAGCACTTGAGGTAAAGGTGAGAAATCCTCTCTAGTCCTTCAAAACCGCTGCCGATATCCCACTGAAATCCTCATGCACATCTTGAGATCTTTTAGGCACTTAAACACCTGCAGGCACCTAAATTCACTAAAATCCATTTACATTCACGCCTGTCACAGCATGCCCAGTTGTAGAAGAAATCTCTGACTGTTTGTCCTGCTTCTCCAGAAGGTGAGAGCCCCCTGTTTGAACTGCCACTCTGCTGAGTTTGGTGACAGGATTGATCCAGTGCTCCCTCATGCCAGCGTGACCTGTGCCTTAGCCAGTTACATTGACTGCATGCTAACTCAGCTAAATCTAATGCTTAAGCAAGTTACCTGTTGTCATGGATTTAACTGCTAACACTTTTCATATTCCCTGAGGGTAATCAAAATAGAGAGCCTCTAAAATAGCTGAAAAGGAAAATCTCTACATTACCTCAACCCTGAAATGTAGTCTTTAACTGACAGCATTATATACTATTTGAAGGCAATTTCTGAGCAGATAAATATTACAAAAGGGCACATTTCTTCCCCAGCAGAGCCACAGTGCCACTCTCTTACATGAGCACAAATTGTCCCAGTTTTTTCCAACAAGTTGTAAAGACCAGACAATGACAATTTGGTAAAAATAAAGCTTTCATTCTGCTCAAACAACTAATGAATAAATTTCATAACAAGCACTGTTCTGTACCTGGCAAGGTATATTTGACCCTCCTCACTACCTTATCAATTAAGCAGAACATTAATAAGCCAGACTGTTTCCTTTCCCTCCTCATAAGTACTTGCAAGAGTAGTTACTGATTATTGGCTATCAGAGCCCAAACCCATCTAAGACTATTAAATGATACAAAATAAAAACAGAAGTAGTACACAATTTCATCTTCATTACAAGAACTTTGTTTAGCCCAGCCTGGATTTTCAGTATATTCTGCTCATACTAATTTCTTATTTTTGTTGTTCCTAAATACTAACTTTTGTTGATGTATTTAATTTTCATTAATTTCCAAGTGCAGGTGCACACTTTAGGTGTAGGTGTAACACTGGCAGTATTTGACATGTGAATTTGTTTACCTTAGTGAAAATGAACAAGGTACACAGAGCTGATATTCAAAGAGATAATATAAGCAGACATAAGTGAGAATTTATACCTAATATGTACTTCAGTGATCTGGTGAGAGACTGCTGAGACTGAATAAATTAACTTCTAATACGGTAAATTAGGACAGGTAGGTCATCTGGCAAGAGAAACTGAGAGGAACAAATCCAAAGAGACAAGACCGTCGAGGTCTGGAGAACTGGCTTTCCATCTGTTACCTGGAAATGCAGCCTGTCCTCTCTGTTACTGCATTCCAGCAATATCTAACAGCTTGTCTCCATTAACTGCAATGTCAGCCTACTGTATCTGAATGACCAGGAAGGAGGAGGTATGCAAAAACAGGAAAACAACCTCAGTGATTCTCCTCCTGCTTATATATGCATTAGTATTTTACTAGTAAGAAACTAAGTGAGAAGAGGGGCATGTAGAAGAAAAAGAATCAGATCTTTCAAGTGGAATGAAATCAAGTGGACCAGCCTCAGCTGACATTAGTTACACAGCCACAGCACCTACATATTCCACAACAGGGTTCCAACAAGCAAGAAAGTTTTTGGACATGTCTATGCTATCTATGTCATCTCGAACTATTTTGAACAGCTTGAAGAGCAAGAGAAGCAGTGGTGGCCAGGAAGATCTGTACACAGAGCTATCACATTTCTGAAGTCTGAAAAGAGTGTGTAGAGACAAAGAAAGGGAGAACTCTGTCTGGAAAGATCAAACTCTCAAAAGGGATCTCAAATATAGTGTTTGGATAATTACTAATCAATTACCTCACTACTACTGCAAGGATTTTAGAAAGTGCTCCCTTTGTGAAGAACAGGTTGGACACAAGCAGCTGGAGGAGCCAGAAGGGGCGGTAAGTAGAGGCAGGTGTTTAGTAAGACCTGTTGAGCTAAGCTCCAGGCCCAGCAGAGAATCTTGAAAGCAGCAGGCCAGCAGAGCCTTGCTACTGCCCATCCTTGCCTGTCCGTGGTGCTCTCTGTGCCATGCTGCACAGCTCTGATACAAACTGTGCCACATCTCACTTAGCCTGGACTGCTCTGCTTTCCTCTGCAGACTACGGCAGGGACCCGAGGAACACAAGGAGGGTTCTCTGCTTACGATGTGCTTCTGGACCTGGCAGCAAAGGTGCAGAGGGTGCTGCACAGAGCATCGCTGTGTCACTCCTGAAGCCCCAGGACTGCCAGCAAAGGTGCAGAGGGTGCTGCACAGAGCATCGCTGTGTCACTCCTGAAGCCCCAGGACTGCCAGCCTCTGCATGCCTCTGCTGGCCTCAGGTCACCAGTGCCTGAAGGACGTCACCCCACCGCAGTGCCTGAAGCACGGGGAGCAGGCAGGTTCCTCAGGGAGATCAGCTCACTGGGAGCCAAGGGCTCCACTTCGGGAAAGCCCACCCCACCCACACCACTCAAGAGCAGCTCCCCTGAGGCACCAACGTTTCACTGACTCCACACATCTTCACAGGTCTATTTGCTCTGTGTTACACTTGAAATTCAGTACAGCCCAAACAGAAAGGGAAAGGACATCATTTCATGTCTCCAGCCACAAGCCCCAGGTTTTTGTTATGTTAATGAGGCACCCAAAACAATTTTTTTACTTATTGCTCCTTTATGAGCACGGGTGGCATTGGAAAACATGTACCAAATGGAATGTGTGGATTTAATACACAGTTTTTGACCCATACTAAATCCTGTGCAAGAGCTTGAGCTTTCCAACTCAGTGGCCCAGCTTTTATTTATTTGTTTACTTACTTCTGAAGCAATCACTGTAACACAAACTGCATTTAGGGACAGCAAATCAGAGGGGTCACAAATGTTAGGCTTCCTCTTGCTGGCCATAAAATTGCATGACAGGGGATCAATAAAAAAAAATGGGTTTCTCTGTGTTTTATGTTCACTTTCTGACAGATATAAAAGCAAAACAAAAGGGATGTTAAGATGGAAATGGTAGAAAATCCTCTGGAACAGCAGAAAATAAAGAGGAGACAAAGCAGTCAACACTGAAGTTTCATACTCCATCCTAGAGAGCCATGACATCAAATTAATTTTACTGTTGGTTCTGCACATGATTACTGTTTTTCCAAGACATGCTAAGGACTATGAACTCAGTGAGGAAGGCTGCCCTGTGGGATGCCTAAAGTAGAACCGGAGCACTCCCGATTCAAAGTCAGAGCTGCAATTTCTTTTTATTTCTTGCTCCATTTGTCTAAAAGGAGACTTTCTTTCTCAGACAATTTGTTATGCAGCCTTCATTAGTGCTAAGGTGTTGCCTAAAAATTAGGAATTACAAATTTCATTGCTTTAAGCTAAAGTTAGGTTAGTTTAACGTCTCTTGGCAGTGCTCTGGTTGTGTATAGCAGAGGAATTTAGCACAGGTGACCCTTAATTCACATGGAGGTCAGTCTGTGATGGACAGTTCATAAACATGCAGCACAGAACAGTCTGACAGCGTAAACCAATGCTCAAAGTCCGATGTCAGCCCTTGAGCAGCCACGGAATTAGGTATGAAAAAGAAACAAGGCTCAAATACCCTGTATCCACAATCCCCAAGGTTTATTTCGCCATTTAATAAACCCTTAATTTCAAGTCTTGACCATGTCTGCATTTCCTCTCCTTGTAGCAAAGGACTATGATGGGCAGTGGAAGAAGATAAAATTCAAAAAAAGCATTTGTTCCACATTATTTACTAAGAGAGGATAGCATTAATAAGCTTTCTCTTAACCAGCTTGTCCAAACCATGTAACAAACACACAATAATTAACACTAACTGTAAAATGCTACTATTTGTAAAAGATTAGCAATATCGGGTTTAGGAAGTCCAGCTAAGCAGAGGGTTCCTCCCAAAACAAAGAGAAATCATCTTGTTTGTTCTGTGTTCCCTGGGCTCTGCCAAACCAAGCACAGCCTTTGCAACCTGGATCTGTGGCTCAGAACACCTGAAGAGGATCCCAGGCTCCAACCACCTGATTCACCAGGAAGTGATGGAAGAGATTTCCCGTGTCTTTTAACAAGAATTTTGAGAGATGTCTTACTGCCCCAGTTGTCTGAGCTACTGCACACTTAGGCTAATGAGCAAAGGATGTAACAACAAAATTTGAAAATTTGGAAAGATCACACAAAATGGGAGCAAGACAGGAACAACAGCGGGACAAGAAGCCTGAGCAGTTATGTGACTCGCTCTGTTGATAACGTGCCTTCTACACTGGCACTACCCTGTTACAGCCTGTCACAGAACGCAGCCCAAGGCTACCAGGAAGGGGAGCTTCGCTTTTGGGAAGGAGCAGCGAAAATCGTGATTGGAGGTGGATGTCAGGGAAAGGATCCCTACTGACTTTAACAGCCATTGGTTGCAGTTCCAAAGTGGGGTCTGGTTGGGTACCACGCTCTCCTCGGCTAAGAGCTTCGGGTTATTTTTCTACAGCTTTTAGCAGTGCCTTCGGCAGTCATGAGAGCCTTGCGTTCGCCTGCACACAGCACCACCAGCCGCTGCCTAGTGCGGATGAGAGCTGTTCCCTTCGCCCAAGTCTATCCGTGCCCGAGATCTCGCAGCCGAGGGATCGTCTGCGGCCGTGCAAGGAACAATAGGCGGCGGGGGAAGCCCCCGGCCGCCCGCCCCGCCACACGGCCGCCGCTCCCGCCCGCAGCCCCGGGCGGCTCCGGGCGCTCGGCGCTCGCCCCGCGCCGCCGCAGCCGCGTTCGCGGCCAGCGGCAGCGGCCTGCGGGGAGACCCGCGCCTGGACTCTCCGCCGCCGCCGGCATCTACGGCAACTCCGGCCGGAGCACGGCCCGCCCGGGGAGGCAAAGTTTGCCCGCACCTGAGACCGCGCCCCTCGGCCCGCGCCCGCGGCTCCGCGCCCCGCCCGCCCCGGCCGGCGGAACTGCCCCTCGGGGCCGCCGGCGCCAGGGCGCCACCTGGCGGGGCCCCGGCGGACCCGCCACTGCCTCCGCTCCCGTCCCCGCCCGGACTCGCCCGGCTCGGCGCCCGAAGCCGGCCGGCGGCCCCGCGCCCCCTGCCCCCCTCGGGCGAGCGCGGTGCTTACCTTGCGCAGCATGCTGCGCGGGCGGCGCCGGGGGCTCCCGCCGCGACGCCGCTCTCCCGCCCCTCACGGCGCGGCGGCCCCTCCGCGCGCGCCGCCCGCCTGCCCGCACTGAGCGGCGGCGCAACGGCTGCGCCCGCCACAGGCAGCGCGGCCGCGGGGGGGCCCGAGTGGGTGGGCCCGGCCCTTCCCCGGCCGCGGCCCCCGCCCGCCGCCGCTGCCCGGGGCCGGGGCAGCCGCGGCCGGGGAGGGGCGCGGAGCGGGCGGCTGGCTCCGGCCGGCTCCTTGTCACGCCGCGTGGGCGCCCGGAGCACTGTGGACACCCTCCCGCGGGGAGCGGCGCGCTCGCCCCTCAGCTGCGCCGCGTCGGCCGGTCCGGGGCAGGGCAGGGCTGGGGCTGCTCCCTCTGGGGAGCGAGGGGACGGCGGGCTGGATGGCTGGATGGTCCGAGGTGCTGCATCCCCCAGCCACCTTCGTGGGAAGGTACTTGGACCACGCTGCTTTAGGTGCTCGAACCCCGCGGTTCTCGTAGCGAAACAAGTCTCACCCGAAGCAAATCACACGCGTTCCAGCAGCAATTTACTCATCCTGAAAGCTGTAGTACACCACCAGAGTTACCAGCTGTTCTGCAGTTAAAATAGAATGCGATCTTGAAAGGTATTTATTGTTAATTATTACACACTTTCTGTAACAATGCTGAATGCAGGAATCCAGGGCTCTGCTGTCGGGTGTGTGGAGGTGAGTCGTGGCACGCTGCATCCACACACTCGTGCCCCCCGTGTGCCGAGCCGCAGGTTGTGCTGGGTCTCGGGAGGACAGCACCGCACGTTTCACATTCTGAAGGATGTGACTTTGGGCAACCCATCATTTCACGCTTTCTCTGTGTCCTGATACATTCTTCAAGTAATTTTTCATGCAACTTCAGTCCTGTGAACATATAGCCCACAGAAATTAATTTCTAGCAAGATAGTTAAATAAAAAGTAGACAAGTTAGGACAAACTGGCATGACATTTATGCTTGAACTTAGTCTGACAGGAGCAGTTTAGCTGAAGCAAGACAATATTCACTGGCAGGTTTGTAACATTGTGTCATGGAGAGCAGCAAGCCAAGAGTACTTTGCCATCAAATTTCAGCCGTCGTGCTTGTGATGCTGAGTCAAGCGTTGCTGCTTTTGATCTTGTGGTATACGGTGTCACTCAGCACAATGTTGCCTTAAGGTGCTAAAATGGTGGGGTTGTCACTTGAGTGGAATGTGCATGACTAGCAGTTTGTAATGGTGATTATGGTCAGTGTCAGCTATTGGGCTAAGATTTGCTGTGCTCCTTTTAGCATGTTGATTTGTGTCTCCTGATGCTGGTTGTTAGGTACTTCTGCTCTCTGTTCTGCCATCTGGCTTCGGCTCTCTCTCTGTGCTCTACAGTTAAGTCTGATTCTACAGACTTCAGGAGTGGTCCTATTCACTTGCTCAGGTTGCCTCTTCCCTTTCTTTTGTCTCCTGAAAATGAAAAACCCTGAGTTTTGTCAAAATGTCCATATTACAGATACAGTGGGATGTTTTCAGAGTCACTATGCATCTACTATACGACTATGCACAGAAGCCAGTGGTGTTTCCAAGAATGCTGCCTGCTACATTCATTAACTCTTTTTGGCCACTACCCAGTGTAAAATGCTGAGACATATCCCTCTTCATGTACCTGCTGTCACCCTGGTTGTGACAGACTCTCAAAAAGATTTCTTTTCTTCCAGACATTTCTCACTGAATTGCACGTCTTGCTTGCATGAGGTTTGATTGTGTAAGCTTGATACAACTATTAGTTTACCAATAAGTAAATGGGATAAAAACAAAGAATAAGAACATCAGCAAAAATCCTAGACATAGGGGAATCTTCTCTGGGTATTTAGCTAGTTTTCTCTGTAGTTACACTCATGAAAATATATGTGCTCTGAAATCACTTCTTTCCTGAAGAAAATCGTGAAGTGTGATTTAAAAAGAGTTGAAATCCTGAGATTTAGGATGCAATGCTAAAATTACATGTAGGGTTTCTTATAGTCCTCCAAACCTCAGTGCTTGGTACCTTGGCTTTTTATCCATTAGTAGGGTTCACCTACTAATGATGAAACCTTTGGAACAGGTTTCATCTCCTGATAAGCCAGAAACTATCCAAGGTCAGCAACTGAAAGAGATTTTTCAGACAACAACCTCCTTGGGATATCTAACAACATACTGTGGAAGTCTGGTTCCCATCTCAACGCTAGAGATTCTGTCTTCTCAATTCGGGGCTGAGCCATTTGCCCTGGAGATGGATCCTGATGTCCAAAGCTGTGTTAGATAACTCACCTCAGTGCATATTTTTGAATCACTTTCTCATAACAGCTCTGTCTCCTTCTTGCACTGTTGACCTCTGCACTTTTTTTTTTTTTCTGGAGCTGTAAAAGTTTAAGTACAGCACTTTATTTTGAGAACATAAGCATTTTAAGATAGATGAAAAGTTTGGAATCCAGACTGGTTGAGAAATGTGGTGGGTAAGGATTCTTGATACAACTCCAGGCCATCTGCCAAACAGCAGCAAATAATTAAATTTACTGACTTGTCTTTTCTTGTCTGAGATAACATCATTTCAGAGCCTCAGGACTGCTTATGTTTCCACTCTTTCATTCCATCACTGTATTTTTGGGTTTTGTGGTGTCTTTTGCTGGTTTTTTCAGTTGTTATGACTGTACATAGCCCTTGGCACCCACATTCTCTTGCCCCTCTGTTGCTGAAACTTTGTTTCTCCTCAGTATGCTCACTCTTACATCAGTCCGTGTGCCCCTTTTCTCTCACAATTTTAGTCCACTTATCATGCATGTTCAATACCAGACATCTTCAGAGGAAGTCTGAACACAAAGAAATGTGTGATTTGGTGGAATTGATCCACTGTCTCCAGGAACAGACCCTGTACAAAAACATACTTCCTTCTCCTAAAACCCTTTAATAAAAATTATGACCAATGAGAATTGTACAATTATTTGCAAGCTTGTTTTGACAAAGCCATGTTAATTTGCTCATCTTCAAAGAGCTTTAGCCACATGCAATAATGCCACTTAATGAGAATATGACAGGTGGGAATTCCACTCCATGCTGGACAGCTCCGATGAAGTCTGGTCAACAGGAGAGCAACTGGCATTCAGCATGAACACACCTGCTTCTTATTTCCTCTGACTTTCACTCTTATTCTTTGGTGTCTTCCTTCCACAAAACTTGTCAAATCGATCTGTCTGTATTTCCTTCCCTCCAAAAAGTGTTAGTAAGTTTGCTGCCTTCTCACATTCGGGTGATTTTACAGTTTTACATTACCAGCTGAATGATTCTACACTATGGTCTTCTCAACTTGTTCTCACTAAGGAATTTGCCAATAATGCCAACTTTTTGTTATGCTTAATGTCATACTTTGCTTATCAGTGCCCAAAGCCAAACATGAAGAAAAGGTGATGCAATTTCCCATAAAATATCACTGTATACTAATATAATTTACATTTCTTAAAATACTCTAACAATGTCTCTATGTGTGCATTTTGTTGGCAGTTTTGTCCTTCTGGAGGAATTTTTTTTTTTTTTTTTTTTTTCCTGGACCAAATTACTGTGTTTCTGACATGTTCTGTCCCACTGAGCTGTTTATCTGCCAAAGTGAAATCCTGGATAAATACATGGAATCTCCCAGTTCCGCCTGAACAACACTTGTGCTGATTGAGAGGGTCTGTCTAGAGAAACTCAGCTGGAGGGCAGCCAAAGAGGTAGGGCCAATTTGTATCATCTTCCCTAAAGACTACTACAGATTTCTTCTGCCCTGTCCTTATTTTCCAGTTTTTCACAAATGAATCAAAAGCCTTGAAACAAAATACATTCCTTGTCTTGTCTCTGTCACTAGAGTCCAATTCCCATAAAAATTACCCCTGCACTGTATGATCAATGTTTATGGAGTGAAAAAACCCAGAACATAAATTACTTTTATCCTCCAATCTTTGTCTAATGGTGTCTTCCTTCAGCAGCTCCTTGTATTGGGAAGGACTCTTTTCCTTCATCCTATCTGTCACTTCTGCAAGAATCCAAGAGCCCATGCCCTGGGGCTGCCCCACCTCTCTGACTTACAGCCTCCCACATGGGTTTTACTCTTCCTCAGCCCATTGGCCAGTTCCCTCCAAACATCTTGCACAGTGCTGTTGACTCCACTGAAAGTAAAAGAACTCTGACATCTGAGCTTTGGGCTGACTGTTTTTTACTGAAAGTTCTGGTGTCCAGAAAACTGAGAGTACAGACCATTCTATGAGAGCAGTTCAAGGGGTGGCCTGGAGCATACCTACTGTCACCAGGCTCCAGTTTCACATATGTGGATGCAAAAAAAAAATTTTTTTTTTCCTTCTGGTGTTTACTGAATAATTTCGTCAGATGCAAAAATGAAAACACATTGTAGAGTGCAAACTGCTCTTTAAAGGCAGTATGTTTGAAATGCCTGTAGCCAGCCTCATTTCTGCAGGTTTGGATGCAAAATGTTGCTATGGGAACAAAACCATCTCTCCATCCAATCAGCTGAAGTAAGAGATGGGGGTTTTTTTAAGCAACGAGATTGTCTTTATCTGTCCTTCACCTAATCAGTCAACACAAGAATGAGAACAATGATTTTCACAGCCAAACTATTGAAAACGTGACTCACTGCCAAAAAAACCCTATGAGCTTCTTAGGTCTGGGAGATTGACATCTTATTGTAGAACATGAATAAACAATAAGACAAACTGACAAATCAATCTCATTTGATAGTGCAATCAAGGAAGGAAATGGGTGTGAAACTGTTCAAACGTAACTAAACCTTGCTTTGGGAGGGAAAGCTTAAAGAGGTCTTCAAAGGAATTGAAGAAGGAATAGTGCTAACCGAGGAAAAGACTTTACAAGACTGTGTGATTTCTTCCTTTACCCTGCACGCTTGTTGAGGCTGGGTTTGCGTGGTGATTTTCTCTTCCATGAGCTAGTCCTGCCCATCCCACCACAGGAGTGTCCAGGCTGTTCTCACACAAGCTACAGCCTGGTAGCCTGCAAAAGCCCCTGTCAGCATTGGCTTCCCTCAGTGACCAATGGGACAAAGCTGGGGGCTGCTCTGTCAAGTCCTTCACAGTGGAGACTCTAGCATTAAACTCTTCATTAATGTTTTAATTCAGTCAAGGTGAGCCAGAGACCTCCATCCATGGCAAATTAAAAGTAACATAACCTAGTTTGATCCTCTCTTGTCTAGAATAGTGTATTAGCCCTGTGGCTCTGCTAAGGTTTAGCAACATGTTTAACTACAGCGATCATTTGTTTAAGTCCTGCCTCTTGTCAGTCTGTAAGCAGAAAAGATATTTCCAAAAACCCCCAACAACTGAAACAGATAAGTAATTTTGGGGTAGTTTTCAGACTAATTCAAACTCTGTTTGTTGACAGTGATTTTTTTAAACTTCCATATGAGGGGAAAGTACTAAATACAATAATAATAATAATAACAACAACAACAATATTAAAAATGTTTTAAAATCTGACTAGCCATTTCATGAATGGGAATAAAGTCAGTCTTTATTAATGAGTGATTGAACTGTCAATCTTCACTCCTTCTTAGTTATTAAAATGAATAAAAGCATACCCTTATCAATCGTGGATTATGTACACATGTCACATGCTGTCTCTCTCCTCCAGGAGCTGTCAATTTAAAGCTATGACACAGCTCACAGAAGAAAGGAAGTAGCTGTCTGCTCACAAGGCCCATGATAAAAATAAATATACACCAATACAAAATAAAATGTGAGCATCAACCAGTTACTTTCTTCATACTAAATGTAGGAAAATGATCTGTCCTTTGTCATTAAAAATCTGGGAGGTACGTGATGTTTTTCCTGCCTATATGAACACTTCCACCTGTATTTACTCAAGGAATTTGACTGTAACTGTAAAAATGTGGTGTTATTCATTTTTCACAAAGCAAAAGGTTTGGCTCATCTTTGCTAAGCAGTGTGCTACCACAATTGTAGTATAACTGTTAGCTTGGTGTGATTTTTAACTGTTGTATTCAGGATCATTGAAAAGCACTTCATGTTTTCACTTTTCAGACAGCTATTCAGTTGCTTTTGCTGCTGCTACTGATTCACCTAATAATTTTTGATACATAAAACCAAATCCTGCTGTTATTTAGTAAGACTTGTGTTTCCATTGAAGGCAATCTAGATTCATAATACCAAGACATTATGCTGATAGCATTGACTAAGACAAATACAAAGCTCATGTTGGGGGTGAATTCAGGATCTTGTTAGATCCCAGAGTATCCCAAGTCAAAATAAAATTGCCATATTTTAAACAGAAACTCAATAGATTGTGTGTTTGCTGTGCCTGCAGAGGAGGGAAGTACTATAATATATCCCTTTCAGCCTCTGTAGAGAATGGGAAATTCTAAGAGCTCCATTAGAGATGCCTCACGCCTTCCTCAGTCATCTCTGCTGCTTTTGGCTGGAGTAGAGTTAATTTTCTCAGTGCTGATAACACAGGGATGTTGCAGCTGTTGTTGATCAATGATCACACAGCATCAAGGCCTTTTCTCCCCGTACCCCACCAGGGAGAGGGCTAGGGGTGCACAAGGAATGCGAGGGAACACAGCTGCAGCAGCTGACCCCAGCTGGACACAGGCATTTTCCACACCATGTGGCATCATGCTCAGTGTATCAATCTGGGGAAAGAAGGAGGAAGCAGGGGACATTCAGAGCAGTAGTACTCCTCTTCCAAGTCGCTGTTATGTGTGATGGAGCCCTGCTCTCCTGTAAGGCTGAACACCTGCCGGCCCACGGGAAGCAGTGAATTAATTCCTTTTTTGTTTTGCTGATGTGTGTGGTTTTTGCTTTCCCTATTAAGCTGTTGTCGTGGTTGCGGGGGGAGGTCAATTTTTCCAGGGGGATGTGAGCAGGCCAATCAGTGATCAGCTTTTCTGCTGGCACCTGGATTGGTCACTCGGAGGTTTAGACACGCCTCTGAGGACACAAAGAGTTAAAAGCAGGACTTCAGGGGGGTTCGGCCTCTTTTGGATTCTGGTTTAAGCGGACAGACGTCTCAGGCCTCCTTCCCCTGCCCAGCCACGAGGCTGGGGGGGGGAGGGGAAACACGTGGTCGGGCTCAGGTGAGCCGGAGCTCCGGGGGGAGGAGAAGAGAGTGGACAGGACTGGAACTGAGCTGCCCCGTCCAGGATGGAGGGTGGAAAACTGTGGAAGTGCCTTCTGTGTGTGCTCATCCCCCTCCACCCCCAAACTCCGGGAGAAGGTGCCCAGCTACGTGGGGGTTGCGGAGCCTGGGAGTGCCTGAGCCTGCAGCCCTGCCCAGAGCTAGAAACTGTTAACCCTTGCTTGGCAGAAAGAAACTTTTCTTAGACATTGATTCTCATGACTGGTGGTTTCGGAGGAGAGAGGGAAGCAGCCTGGGACCGAGATGATAAAGCACGATTAGAAAGAACCCGATAGGCAAAGAATGAGAAGAGTAGCCTTCTGAGCTGGACTTTTCTTGCATAATGTCAGCCATGGACTGAACTTAAGTCTCTTTTTGAACATAAACTGCATTTTGGGTGGATACAGCTGCCCTGCTTTTGCTACAGTGACTGGCACTTGAAGAGTGGAGCGAGCAGAGAAGAGAGGGGGAGGGTGAGGTGGCACCCTCTGCCCTCAGGGGAGACCTGCTCTGGGAACCCCGGCCCCTAAGAAAAAAGGGGGAGAGCTCAGCATGCAAGCATCCTTAAAAGAGCCCTGTATGCAGCCTTAGACTATAGACAGTGGTGAGAGCGCTGGACATAGGAAAAAGAGAGAGTCACCCTGGCAGACCTCTCCGGGCGGTGCCACGGGTGACATGGGAACACATAAGGGGTGGACCCGTGTTTTCCGAGGAACAGTCTGTGGTGCGAGAGAGACTCCTCTCTCCCTTGCTGAATTGAAGATTGGTTTGTTGTTTTTTTTTTGAGTGGTGATTGTTTGATCTAAAACCCAAGGGTTTGGTCTGTGAAGAGTAATGTGTGGGGGGTGGAAACTGGGAGAAGAGAAGAAATGTTCTGAGAAGTTTTTATTTCTGTCTCTGTGTGTGTTTAAGAGTTTTCTGTCTCTGTTCTTATGTAATGTAATAACGTTTTGGTGGGGTTTTTTGTTTTCAAGATTTAAGCTTGCTCTGCTCTGTTCCTGATCACATCCCACAGTAGTTGTTAGGGAAAAAACATATATTCATGGATGCATTAACATCTGGCCAGTGCCAACCTATGACAGCTGTCTTTCAAGCTGTTACCTTCTGATTCTCCCCCGGTCTCACCTGAGGTGAGCGAGCAAGCACTGAGCAGGGCTCAGCTGCCGGCTGGGGTTAAACCACAACATCATCATTAAACAAGTCCTACATGGGAAGCATATGTTTGTGTTCACCCACCTGTGAACTCCGAGCACATGGCCAGGGAAAGCAGAGGAGGCCCAGCAGCGCCAGTGGGACTGACTTAGCTAATGAAGTGTGCGTTAACAGCAAACATCCATCATCATAAATTATCCTCAAAGTCCCCTTTCACATCCAGTCATCTCCTCGCATCTAATGCTTCTGAGACAACCTGTGACATCCGTGCCCTGAATCCTGCAAATGACTAGCCTGAGTAGGAAATGTGCTCTGTAAACATGCTGTTCATTATAGCTATTTTACCTACTGCCAGATGGATTGATCTAAAATGGTTTATTGCTTACTCACCCTTTTGCGTATTTGAATTAGAAGAGTTAACAAATTGCCTAGTAGTCAGGAATCAAGTGCTTCAGGGAAGCAAAGATTATGAAACTGCCTTTTCTGCCTCTATAGGCTGTTGCAGGTGAGCTGAAAATTTTACGTGGGGGTATTTTTATCTGAACAGAGTTTGGCTTTGTTAAAGAAGCTGCACATTGCAAATAAAACTTGTACTTCGAGACTATTAGTAGGAAAAACAAATATGAAAAGATTGTAGCTTATTAATTGGCTATGTTGTTGTTACTTTGATATATTTTAAACAACAGATAGAGAGAACTAGATAGATAGACCTTAGTAAAAGAACTCAACTGGGACATACAAAAGTTGATATTAGAAAGATATTTTTCCCAGAAAAGACAATAGTAGCAAACATGTAGTCTTTCAGTATCACTGTTTCAACATCATCTAGTACTCATGAGACCAAACTTTTTTCAGTGATGGCATTAGTACCAGTATCCAGCACTTATTGGCAAAGCAAATACAGACCAAGATAACCAGATAAGTGTATATTTTGAAGCATATGAGTAAGCTTAAGGAGCAAAAACCTATTGAAAGGAATAAAATATCACAGACAAGTAGAGCACAGCAGAGTTAATGGAAATACATTTTCCTGTGGCTAAAGAAACTAGCTAATCTCCCTAGACCCTAATCTCCCTAGACCCTAAACTCCCCTCCAATATTTTCATGGAAAGATGGCAAGTAGCTACCCTGCTACTTACAAGATTAGCTGTATGTAACTTCACTGAACTCAGCACACTGAGCTGCATTTGTAGCAATTTCAGTAACTGCAATTCTGGTTCAATTCTGTAAATTTCCTAAAAGATACAAAAAATACGTTTGCATTTGAGTTTACCTGCTCCATAGGTATAGCTATTCTCCCCCCAGCTGCTGCAAAAATAAGCCCAGCTTTTCCCAGAGTTGGCTAACTCAGATACAGAGCTGGTGCATCCAGGAAATATTTTCCATCTCTTAACTGCAGTGACATTTGAGAATGCCTGCCCTCCAGAAGGCTGCCTGGGCTGTAGATCTTTTATCAAACTGGGGTTTGCCTTCACTTTTGCAGTCTCTCTGAGCTTACAGAATTTTTGATTTTATTTAAATGAACAGATATTACTCCTGACTCAAGACAGCATTAAACGATATCCTTAATCACTTTCTTAAGGTGCTTAAAATTTACTGCGTGTTGAAATGCTTTCCTGCACTGACTCCATACAGGGCGAACAGGACTGTTCTGAAATTACTTTCGGTCTTTCCTAGCATTGCTTTTCACCACCTCTGTAGAAGTAATGCAATTTGGAAGCATCATGCATTGTATTCCTTCCCAATCCACTAGCAGTATCTTCTCCATGTGAAGGGTGTTTTGAGGAGCAAATCCTCTCTCATTACAACTTACCACACAGGGCACAGCTCTCCCACAGTAAATCCACACCAAACTGGAAACAGGACATAACACAGGGCATTGAAAGCACCACGGTTCACTTCAAAATCATAATAATGACTCCTTTTCATAGCAGCAAGGATTTGAGAAATGGCAATTCAGAACAAATATTGCAATTCAGAGAAATCTTGCTGTGCCTTTCCCAGTTGGTACCTTCTGGTGGGTATTCACACAAGATGCTTATTGCCTAGCTCAACTGTTGGAAAGTTTTTGACCTCTACCTCGCCTATACGTATACCTCGCCTTACCTGTACCTTCTCCTTTCATGAGAAATGGAGTAAATTTACTTAAAATAAGTAGAGGAATATCCGCTCCACTCAATATTCCTCCCCCACCCAATAATTCGAGCTGGTTCCCTTCTTACAGAACAAAGACTGTTTGAAACACCAGGAGTAAAAAAGCATACACTTGGCAAAAAAAGATGTAACTTTTTCTGAAGCCATTTGGAAAACAAGACAGACCCTTTAATTACCAAGTAGAAATAAAGCTGTCTGGCATTTACTGACAGTTTTTCAAAGTGATCTTTAGCACACAGCACAGAGAAAATGTAACTTCAGTGCCCAGTGTTCGATCAAAGTTTGTCTGCTGTTGATTAGAATGAAAGAATATATGAAGTCTGAGGGTGACATCTGGTATTTCAACACAAAAAATGGAAAATCTCGGACTTAAAAAGGCTTTTATCAAGATAGTTTCCATTTAAAGCTCAACAATGTAAACTGTGACCAGACTGAAGACTGCAAACAATAGAACACACAAAAGTGAGACACTGAAAATGACTTTTATTTAGCTGGCATTTTGTTATGTGTTAACATGGTATGCTGTGAGCAGTATATGGGCTGTGCAGAGCAAAAGGGAACACCATGGATGGCTGTGCTGAATTACCCAAGTAGAGTGATGTTTACTGCTCCATAAACCCATTGTATGGAAATCAATTCCCATCACAGAGGTTGTTTTTATGTATTTTGGCTGTTGAATTGTAAATCGAATGGTGGAAGCTTAAGTTCAATATATAATGTGTCTTAATACAGGAATTTTTTGTTTTTTGTTTTTAGCAGTTACTCTACACAACTATGACTTCTTGTTTTGAACAAATGCAAAATATAAATAGTCTGTGGCAGCATGTATTAAACTGATTGAACTCTTGTAGTCTGCCAGGAGAAGGGCAGAGAAAGGCTGTGTGCCTATTGCAGTGGCATTCCGTCAGGCCCTAGAAGGCCATTACTTTCTGTTTAGAAAAAATAGGTGGGAACTTGGCCAGCATGAAGAACTCATAATGAGGAGGCAACCTTTTGGCCTCATGGTTTGGTTTATTATTTTCAAAAGGTAAGCTGTTAAATGTAGGTAAATACAAAGACTGTTGTACAAAGCTAGAACATGGGAAACCCATATGGCCATCTACACCCACCAAAATAGGTCTGGCTTTTTTCTCCCATAAATTGCTCACATGCCCTGTTTCCTCTGCACACCCTGAATTCCCACCTGCTTCCAGTGCTCGCTGCCTGCTGCCCTGCTGGCTCACACCCCATGCCAACTGACCAGCTGGGACACCTAACATCACAGGAAAGGTCACAGAAAGCAGAACCTAGTGAGATACCTGGCTTTGATTTTATTTTAATTCTGATTTCCCATTTTTCTGTATGATTTTAAACTGATGGTGAACCGTGTGACATACAATATCACTGATGATCAGGGAATGCAGTCCCAGCATTGCTCTTGAGTCTGTAGAAATGGAGAAAACTGAGAACAGCAAGAGACTAAGAGCAGAGTAGGAGTTTCCATCTTTCCTTAACAGTCCCCTGACTATACCTACCCCAATAAAAAGCACTTGCATATGAGTCATCAATCATTTTAAAGCCTGTATTAGCTTGTGAGTATGTTATAAGCTGAAATTATTAACATTCGTCAGAAAGGGCTGGGGAACAATTGCTGCTCCATGGCCTGTTCTTCCCCATGGAAGTCACCAGCCTCATTGCAGCTCTAAGGGAATAGATTCCCTAGTTCACAGGCTCCCCTAAGTGGAAAAATGAGGTGTGCAAGCACTTATCCTTCTCACCATTGCCTCTAAAGGCCAGGCAGCTCCTACTCAGGAGGTTTGCATGCCAGCTGTGAGGCTAAGGTAAGTACAAAAGTACAGAGAGAGCCACATGTCTTGGGAGCGTGGCTGGTTCAGAATGAGTGATGAAAGTGCTAATAATACAGAACAGCTTATTATTTTTATTTTTATTTGGAAAAAAAATAGGATTCCTGTAATTCATATAAATTAGAGAGAATTTGTTCTTTGATCGTTTGGAGCTAAGGAAGATGTGTAGGATGAATGTGTAGGATGAACGTGTAGGATAACGTGGCATGTTTAGATGCCCATGAACCTCAGGGGTAATAGAATAGTTGGCTGAGGATTCTTTTTCACTGACCTTGATTTTGAAGGCACTGGGGGAATTCCAGGAGACTGAAAGAATACTTATGCTGTGCTAGTGCATAAAGTGTTGAAGTGACTTGACTAAGATAAATATCCCCTAGCAGTGACAGGGAGTGTGGAAAAAACACGCTGGTAGAGACAGCAAAGAGTGACAATACTCAAAGAATGAACAATAGGCACAGAATGTCAATTGTGGTGATTTTTATGAGACTTGACAAAGAAATCGTATTTCATCATTTCAAATTCAGGTACCTGTGGATATGTAATACACCTAGATGATTGCAAGGGGGTTAATTTTCTACTGTGTAAAACCTAATGAAAAGTTAGTGATATACCATGTCAGAAAAGCCCTTGCTAAGTGGTTTAGAAACAACAGTTCCCATGAGTATAATTTTATTTAGCTCTTCCCTCTGTATTTCAAGTATATGCTCCATGTTGTCCTCCCTCTCAGTGTTTGCTAACATATAATTCAGGAGCTCTTAGCTAGAGAGAGTGTCTGACAGTGGAGCTGGTGCTGCAGCCAGCAGGATATGGGTGTGATGGGAATGTCAGGGTACAAGGTAGGTCTGGAGCACATGGTGAGAAGTACTCAGCACTGGAACTAGAGGAGTCCAGGGCTGCTGCCAGGTGCCAGACCACTGCCAAGCTTCTTGGATGGACCTGTTCACCCACTGCCTTCAGAGCAAGCTGAGTTCCCTGTGCAATCCTGCATCAAACAAAGGAAAATGTCTAGTATGTCCTTGACTACTTGCTGATGGCTTGAGGGGAATAAAGCAAGTGTGAAGAAAAGGATGAATTTTACTCTTTTTATACAGAATTGGTATGATAGGTAGTCCTCATTCTGAAAAGACTGATGAAAAAATAGAGAGGGTAGAGAACCACAAAACATTGACAAGGGCAAAGTGCTTTTCATGGAGAGATGGAGGGTTCCATCTGTTTAGCTTGTCAACAAGAAAAGTGAGAAGTGACTTGCTTACAGTGTGTGAGTGCTTTCCTAGGCAGAAAATACTGGGCAATCATCACTTCTAACAGCTTGCAGAGAAAGACAGCAGCAGGATCCAGTGGCTGAAAGCTGGAGCCAGCTACATGCAATTAGAAATTAGGCCCAGCTTTGTAAAGATGCCTGCTTAGTAAACATGCGAACAAGGAGAGACACTTCCACAGAGCAAGACAGGGTGCTTTGTGAAAGATAGGCTTGAGCCAAATGAGACATTTCACTCAGCTTTGAATAAAATAAATGCAAGTTAGTAATTTCTAAGAGGAGGGATTAAATTGTCAAACAAGAACTTTAAAAACCTCCAAATCAAGCTCTTAGGTCCACTTTGCTAAATTCATGGACATCTGTCAGACTAGAAGAATAAGGGGAGACATTTCCAGCCTCTTTTCCTAACAAAAGAGACACAGATAGCTGAGAGGGAAGTGGCCACGAATGACGTCCTAGGAGGACAAAATGGAAATCTTACATCTCTTGCTCCTTCATACTCTGGGGGAAGAAAATGAAAGAGCATCTTTAATTATACTGGCCACTGTATCGATGCATTTGCATTAAGCACTCAGCTCCATTGGTGATGAGCACAGCATCATTAACATCCAGAAGGGGCAGCCTTGCAGGATTAAATGAAAGGGGAGAGGCAGAAGGCTACTGGTGTGAGAAGGGACAGCAGATCCCGAGGCGGGAAGGCAGGGGTGGCACAAAACCACTTGGCTGTGGCTGAGGGGAGATGGATGGGAGGCAGCATGTGGAGCTGCAGTGGCAGCCCCTAGAATGAGGCAACACTGGATGGAAAGTGGCCGGTAGCATGCAGAAAATTGAAGGGAAGAAGGAAAGGTGTGCAGATGCACCTCTGAGTAATAACACAAGCTCACTGACTGTCCAAGAGAAGCAAAACTATTACCTGCAGAGAGCTTCCCCCTGCTTTGCCCTCAGCTACAAAATCTGTTTACATTACTGGCCTCCCACTGCCTGCTACAGTCATCGCTGTAAAAGCAGTATGTCCTGCTGTGAAGAAACCAAGCTGCATGGAAAAGTTTGTTCCTGGATCTCACCAGCTATTGCTACAGTGCTCTCAACACCATGGGGCTTCCCAGCAAAAATTGAACAATCCAGCACAGCGAGTGAAAAGCTTTTCAGTGCTCTTAGAAGCTTCACTAAAATGCAGACAAAACATTTTTGCAACCCATGGGACTGGGCTTTCTTGACCTACTGTGGCATGGCTTTTGGGGATTAAAATAAGAGAAGGGAATTTCAGGCAATGTTGGAGGTGAGAATGGGTTCCCTGCAGACTTAAGATATATAAAAGACAATTACAGGCTTAAGCAAACTCATGTGATAAGCACAAATATTCCTGTATAACATGCCTATATAAATGAACATGTGTTTGTTAACCCTATTTAGGAGGTTACTGTCTTTCTTAGAAGGCTTTAGTTTAATTGATAATTTTTATTTAAATGTTATCTAATTACATTAATAATTAATTAATTAATTAATACATTAATTACAGACTGAGGAAGAGGGGATCGACAAAAAGGGGAGGACAGAAAGGAGGATAAGACAGTCCTACAAATTCACTCACGGCTCCTTGTTAACACTGACAAGCTCAGAAATTATCTAATTGCCTGATGTTGTCTTCTCTGAAAGCCCTGTATGCATCATAACACACAAGTGCCAGTCTACAGCAGCTCTTAAACACTTGATTTTAGGCAGCTTACCGTGGGGGATAGAAGTAGTTTGTTTCCTTAACATCTTTCTGTAACAAGATGCTATTTTGTTAATTGCAAAGCATGGAGATAATTATACTGTGGAATCATGGGTTGTGACATGTGGGTGTTCATTTTGCCCCGCGTGGAGTTAGGCAAATAAATGGTCAATCATAGCTTGCATTTCCCTGTTGCTGATTACCAACAATTACAATCCTGATTAATAGGAGCTACAAGTAGGGATAAGCACGCACTTGGGCTTGAAAAGAAACAAAGTTTACTAAATGTAGTTAGACAAGTGCTACAACATAGATTAATTGCTGCTCACTGCTTTTCTTTTGGAGATACATCACTGCCCTCACAGGCTGGATTTGGAGCATCTAGTCAGTGCCTCCCCATGATGGACACATTCACTGGTTTTGATGTTTGCTATTTGAAAAAGAGTTTGCTTTTCTTCAGCTGCCAGAAGGCAAGCCTGCAGCCATAGCACGGGTGGGGAGGTGGCAGGGCTGTAGCTGCAGCTCTAAGGTGGCTGTTATGGGGGTGAGTTACACAGCAGTTACTTGCTGTCCTTGCTTTCGTCAGCTGCAGTGGTGAGTGGCAAGCAGCAGAGGACTGTGCTTTGGAGAAGCTTTCCAGCTCTGGGGAGGAGGGCTTTTACTAACACAGAGTTGATATATATTCTAACAATTGTTCGGATCCAAGTGAGGGGCTGGCACCTTGCCAGGAGGACAGATTTGTTGGGGATGAAGGGTAAACAGAGCCAGGTATCCACTTGCTAACTCTGTGCTTTGTGGGGGGGGTGGCTGCTGTGGATTTGCGTGAGCCACAGCAGGGACAGCGCATGCAGACCCAGCTCCAGTGGGTGATACAATTCCCCAGTCACTGGGCAAAGCCGGACGTCAGATTTGGGATTAATCTCTGTGCCTCTGTGTGGTGGTTACAGATGTAAACAACCACAGAGAACCGCAGACGAGCAGAGCAGGCAGCCTTGGCGCCGAGCAGGGGCCAGTGCCGCTGTCCCCCGAGCAGCCCCTGCCGGGGCAGGCACAGCACTGCCTGCAGCCAGCGCCCCCAGCCCAGAGAGCCACGCGTGCACCGCCTGGGACTGACTGCAAGTGCTGCAACCCGCCGTGATGAGTGCAAACAAAAATATCCACCACCAATTTAATTCTTCATTCAGCTCTGATAACTGGTTACAGCAAGTGATAGTCGGGTGCTGAATTAATTTTTGCCCTCTCAAGTTCTATACTTTAAAATATGTCAAAAGACGTGTTGCTATTTGCTGCAGTTTGAAGTGATCCTGGAAATATCAGCTTCTGTTGCTGCTTTTCAAATCCTAAACTTCAATGGCTAATTCAAGCTTTAAAAACTCAAAGACTAACAGATGTGTAAGGAATTTTTTGAAGAAAAACTCAGTCAGAAAAAATCAATCAGAAATTATTTGAAGTCTATCATTTGAAGTCTATTGGAAAGAATTTCAAGTTGATAAAACACAAATTAACTTTTGCTGTCAGTATTTACAATAACAACACTCCAGGACAGAGAGACCCAAACTGGAAAATCTTATCTATAAAAATGAAACCAGATTCCACTGGAGAGGAATGCAAACTTAAGTAGCAGGAGTTAAAGGAAAGCCAGGTAGATTTTGGTGGTAGATAGCCACCATGACTTCCAGGTGCTGGGCAGAGCACTTAGTACCACCAGCATCTTGATGGTACCACCACCACCAGCCATGAAACAGAAGAAAGGTAGTGCAAATCCCTTGTTGGCCTCTGTTTTTATTTCCAGACTAGCTCTTCTGCTTTAGATTCACATTACTGATGGGCTTTCTGGGCACAGCCATCCAGAAATTAAGCTTCCGTATACCCAGAAGGCCAAGAGCACTGCCAAGAGTCGGCATCTGATTTAGACTCATGGTGATGAGGCTCAGTCTGAGATTCAGAGGTGATGTCCCCTGTCAGAGGCAGAGATGTCTCTTTCTCACGGTGGCTTTGTGCTGAGTGGACCAAGCCACCTCTAGGCTGGGTCCCAGAGAGATGTGAAGGTCAGACTGAAGATGTTCAAGGTCAAGTGAAGATCTGCCAAATAACAAAAATGTCCTTCTTGTGCCAACAGTGATCTTGCTGCTGTGTTGCAGGCTAGTGAGCTGTATCTGAGGCTCAGATCTTTTTCCTTTGCAAAGTAAAGCAGAACCGTGAATTCCCCAACATCCAAGGTATATTTTTTTTAAACACAGCTGCCTCAAATGAAAACATGCTATAGTTTTCATGATTTCTCTGGCTACTGCTAGACACAGGAAAATGCCACACACATATTGCTGAATTTGGTTTTGCCTCACTGGATTTTTATGGATGGTTACCCTCAAAAAACAAACTATTAATAGGCCTGTGTCTGAATGCTCAGCCACGTGAAACTTCATCTGTTACATTCAGGCTGTGTTTTGATAGATTGTTATTCCATTAACTAAAAATCCTTTGGGCTATGAAGGATATAAAACACTTCTACAACCACTTGCCTTAAATCTAATATTTAAATATCACAGGAAAAAATTGAGTAGTGCATTAGAGGAATGGGAAAGGAACTACATCATAGACAAAGAGAATGAAATAGATATGAATTCTAGCAGTATAAACCAATGTAAAACAAAAGTCTTTTGAGCTGTGATTTAGGTGATACTAACAATACTGCAGATAATTTAAACAGATTTTATAACTCTGATGCTGTTAGATTAAATTACACTAAAATAATATTGTTTTGGAGTAATTTACATAAAGAAAAAGCTAGGCTCCTAAAATTTCAGTTCTCTGCATATCTTTCTTAATGGGAACAAACTCCAAAACTATTTTGATTTTAGATGCAATTCGTGAAGCTGTCCAGTGATCATTGCTCCTGCTCTAAATTCCCAGGCAGAAATTAGCCAGTAACTTTTATTTTCACTCATGCACATAAACAAAAATTCTTGCTTAACCTCTTCTGCCTTTTCTGGTTCACAGTGCAGGATAAACCAGTTTAAATGAAAGAGATTCATGATTTTAATTAACAAGCAAGAAATTTTAATATGAGTTTTTAACTTGCATTACACATCTTTTTAATTTGAAGAAAGTTTAGCATTGTTGGAAAGTTTGTAATGCAAATTTCCACCTAAATATAATCTTGATCTTAAATGTAGTATTTTTTTCCTATCTATGTACCCATGCACATTTGTGCATACAGATCTTGCTGGGAGTACATGTATTCAAGTTCCCATTTTTTTTACTCTGATAATATTTAAAACCAAAGAAATCATTAATCAGAACCTCTAAGTAAAATGCAGAGAGGAGATGTATAAATCTAAGTCTTAAAGTGCTTTTTCACAAAAACAAACTGTCTCATAGATGATTATTACATACATGTATTTTGAAAACAATGCTTTTTTTCCTCTAGATCCTGGTTCAGTTCTGCCCTTTATGTTTGTTGCCTGTGAACAAACCTCAGACCACCTGCAAAATTCATCAGCATGTGAAGTGACATTGCATGGGTTCAAGATTCATGATTCAAAACCATAAGGAAATAGTCAGAAAACCCAAAAGCTGGTTTTGGCCCTTCAGCAAAGGGAAGTCTGTGGCAGCTCTGATTTCTGCAGATTGAGCACGCTCCTGCTGGCAGCTGGGTATGGTGCACTCAGCAGAGCACTCCCCTCCCTGGCTCCATGCTGGAGGTAAGTCACCATCAGCTCTGGCACGAGAGCCTTGCTCTGCCTGGCAACCAGAGGTGGTGTTCAAAGCCCAGCAGGTCTCCAGAACAAAATCCCTGCTGGGCCCTTCGCCACTGACATGGGCTGCTCTGATACTTCCACTGAGATCGGCTTCCCCGTGGTGCAATCCAGCATGTCCTGTGGGATTTGTGTGAGGAACCTGGAGCGCCATTTAAAGGCTGCCACTTCTGCCCACACCTGGAAGTACTGCCCACTCCTTGTAAGCACCACGTGAAAGCAGAGCCTTTAGATTTGCAGGGTTTTTAACCTCTAAGCAAAGCAAGGATCTGTTCCCTCTCTCCCTCCCAGCTGCCATCAGAATAATAGGCCCCATAGAATTAGAAAATCAAAGGTTTCACGCTGAATGCATTACAGCTGTGGAAAACATACACTTCAGTTTTCAGGGCTGATAACTTCCAGCTCTATCCAAAATAATTGCCCCTGTAATTCCCAATCAAGGCTGCTTCCCAACACCAACTTTAGCAAAAAAACATCTCAAAAGCTGAAGCCTGAGGTTAGATGACCTAGAAATATGAGTTGGTGAATATCTGAATGTTCTCAGTGTGCTCTCAAAGAGCCCGGTGGGCACAGTGTGCAGGAGTCAGTACAGCACAAGTTGGGCAGGAAGTGGCAAGGCCTCCTACCCTCTCCTTTCAGCATCCTTAAATGCTCTAGGATGTCCCTGCCTGTCAGAAATTTCTCCTCTGGCTGTAGCTGGAATGGTTGTGAGATGGTCTCCTGAAGCTCCTTTCACCATTGTTCTCTGCTCCAACGTGTCCTGGGCAGTTTCAGCTGAGGGCAGAGAGGTGCAGCCGTGGGAGCAGCGAGGCAGGATGCAGGGCCCCATGGAGGGAAGGGCGCCGTGCCAGCGCACGGGGCGGAGCTGAGCGGGCAGGGAGCACAGCAAAAGCCTGCAGCAGCTACAGCAAAGGGCTGCCCAGGACCCAGGGAATGTGCAAAGCTACTGGTACAAACAATTTCAAAACAAAAGTGGCTTTCAGCATTCTGCTGCTCCTGGAAGAGGTACCTGCCTTCTTAATGAGCCTGGTCCCATATCAGAAATTCAATACTTTTAAAATTCGCATTTAGTGCAAGGGGAATATTCCTTTCAGTGCTTCGGTTGCACTTGGTTGAAGACACTGCTGCGACACTTGGCCAGCTTGGCATTTAAAATGCCATTTAGACCAGAAAGCAACTGAACCAGAATACTGAGGCAGGTGTTATGAGCAAAGGTGAACTTCCCTAACTGAATGAGGTTGCTGATAAAAAGATTGAATTGCAGAAGCATTTGCAGAAAGCCGAGTGGAAAACCACTGACTCTTCTGCATTTGCTTTATTTCCTGTATGAGCCTTGTGCAATCTACCTTGGAGGAGCAACGCTACAAGAGTAGCATTTTACATTTAAAATCCAGCATTTGTGGTCCCTGCTGGTTAAAGCAGAATGAGCAGGTTTCTGTCCTCTCCAGAAATGGGATTGATGATATTTTCTAAACCAAGCTACCGAGTCCTAGACTTGCTTCAGCCCGGCAGGTCAGAAGGACATGTCCATTTTTTTCTCTTTCTGTGTAGCATTGCTGCACAAAAAAATGTTCAAAACAGATTGCTACCTCAACGCTTCTATTCCAGATGACAGCAAATGGACAAGCAAGCTGAGATCTCTTCTTTCGGCATGGAACATGCAGGAAGAGTTACTCCTATCCCCTAAGTACAGAATCTCATTCCCAAATGTACCTCCTGATGTGTGTTTGGGATGCAGTCCAAAAATCCACAGGACAAAGAAAGAAGAGGAATGAAAACAGTAGAAAATGCATTAAAGAGAAACAGAGGCAAAAAAAAAAAAAAAGAGTTAATTTGCTCTACCTGTGTTTGAGCCCACAAGGCTTGTATAGATGAGTGTTAGTGATGAAGCTCTCCATTGGCACCATGGTAAACTTTGTTCTTAAGGTAAAATAATCCATCAAGATAAAAATGCTACACAAGCCCTTTTCACTTATGCTGCACAGTAAGGCTCAAATTGCTTTTCAGCTGTGCCCAGTGCTTTTGCTGACTTAAAGTAAATTAAACATTATCCTTTTTTAATTAGGTTAGGTTGGTGCTACTTCCTACTAATTTAAAGACTAGAACTAATTTTAAGAAATTAAAGCTAAAACCCCCACTTTTAAACAACTAATTAATCCAGAATTTGATTTAATAAGGAAGGAAGCAACTGAGGGTTAAGTAACCCAGTCAGGTGGGCATGCAAAGGAGAATCAGCCAGTGCAGAATCAGTGGTACAACCACTCTGGGAGTTATTGGGGAGCAAAGGTTTTTTCTTCTTGACAGGCAACTGGAAGCATGTAATACATCCAACCCTGTTCATCTTGAACAACCATTTGTGTCAGTCATTACACCGAATGTTATCGTCAAGGTGCCGGCAGCGGGGTCTGCAGGAGCCTCATCTGGGACAGGCCAGGCCTGCCCCGTGCTGGACGCAGCCAACGCTGCACAGGGCACGGCTCAGCCCAGCTGCCAAACGGGGACACCTCTGGGAAAGAGGATTTGAGGTGGGCCAAAAAATATTGCACAGGCAGAGGGTGAGGGGGAACACGTGGGCAGCAGTCACCCGAACACCAAGTTGAAAGCAGGAGGAGGGTGAGGTGGTGCTGCAGGCACCAGGAGCTGAGATTCCTGGCAGCCCCGGGAGGAATCCACACCAGCAAGCAGGCATCTCCCAACAGGAGCCTGAGCCTGTGGAAAACCCACACTGGGTTTATCCAAAAGGACTGTAGCCCATGAAAAGGACCCAGGCTGAAGCAGGGGGGAGGACAGCAGAGCCCACAACAGCTGTTATGCACTGACCACCACTCCCTGAGGAGGAGGCCGAGGAGTCAGGAGTGAAGGTGTAAAATAATGGGAAGGGAGGGTGTTGTTTTATCATTTTTGACTTTGTTTCTCACTATGCAATTTTAATTGGCAATAAATTAAAGTCTCTTTTGCTCTTGATGGTAACTGACAAGCACTCTTCCCATGTTTCCCAACCCATGAAGTTTCTCTTTTCTTCCCCAACCAGCTGAGATGCTGGGGTGAAAGAGGGGCTGGGTGGGCACAACCTCCATCAGTTTTCCACAGAGTAAGGCATCAGATACAGGAAGCCTTATGGAGAGGGCAAGCTTTGCTGAAACACATAGAGCAGACTGGAATAAAAGTCAGCCATCAGCAAGATACAGAAAAAAGCCACAGTCCCACCAACTATCTTTCAAATGTGAACTTGCCAGCTTCACATTTTTGAAACTGGATTCTGGCACATTTTACTTCTCTACCTCCTAAGAAGGTGTGCAATATCAAACTTCCAAAGAATTAAAAAAATCTTTTAAAATCTTTAAAAATCTTGCCACTAGAGAGCGAACAGTCCATCTTAAACCCTTATGAGAACATCTTGTAATGAATCTGCACAGCAAAAGAGATTTTTATGACAGAGGGCCCTCTCTTTATGGCTGTGCTCCCTTATGGGTGAGATGTCATTTGATTAATGTAGTCTTACAAGTTTTATGTTATGTTTCTTCCCATACTGGAATAAAGCAATGCTTTTTGCATACTCATGCATATACTTATGAACACTTTATGAATGAAAACTATAATCCTGACTTGTTGAACTATTCTAACTTGTCTTATAAAAATTTAAAGAGATGGCTTCCCAAAATAGTACGTGAAGAGTTCATTATCTGCAGAGACAGTAAAAGGATAATGTTAAAGGTGAGAAATCTGTATTTGTATTCTGCTGAATGACACAAATATGAGGAGTAACTATCACAGGAATGATTATCATGCTAAAAAGAGTTTGAGAGCTGCTTACAGGAAGACAGGACACCGAGAAAAAGCACAATATCTTGATGAGATTAGGACTTGTCATGTATTCTGTCCTATTCCCAAATTTTCTCACTTATTTCCCTGCCCCAAATTCAATAAACTAAACTACAATTGCTATAGGAGGCTTTTATTCTGAACAAAACCAGTGACAATACAATTTACACTGAAAGCCCAAGCTGAGACATGTTGTTGCTGTTATTTGCTGGCTGTTTTAGGTGGGATCCACTCGTGTATCTTCTTGCGAGTAGTGGAGTAAGGCACATACTGGTCAGGAGTGCCACTCACATTGAATTTATGGTTCTCCCAGATAAATTTACGAGCAACTGGTGGATGAGTAGTTGGAGGGTCATCCGTCATTGAGTGCAGCCAGCGATGCCTTAAGAGGAAAAAGACATACTGTTATCAAAGAACATCACATGATGTCTACCAAGCCTATCTCCTGACTCCCAAGGGTCCTCCTCTGAAGAGACACTAGCTATTTATTCTGAGAAGGGAAAAAATAATTTCAATCCAGTGTGACTTTGAGACTACAGGATATTGCTTTTAATTAGTTTCACAAGCATAACTGACAAGTAACAGTTCTGCCTCCAAGCAATTGAAAGCACACCTAAGTTCAAATTTCCTGTTCCTTTGTACGCTCAGTACTTGGGTTGAGTTCGTTCTCACTTGTCTGTACAGCCTTCACCAGGCAACCAGGTTAAGGCAGGCACTATAAATGACAAAACCACGAGGTTTGGTTTTGTTGCCTGGCCTTTTTCTTTGTTAGGTTATGGAGATTTGTTTTGGTTTTAATTACCAGAGGACTATGCTGCACAACAATTTCAGTGCTGTTTTCAAAGTATACATGAGGCTGCCACTTGGAATACAGATTATTGACGTAAATACACCTAAAACAAGCACATAAATATTTACTGACTGCACAACACAATCATTAATACCAATCAGTAATAGGGTAATTACCAAGTGATTCCAGTGATTAGCCTTTACCTATGAACTAAATGTCAATTTTCCTCTGTGCAAGCAACATTAATGATCAAGCAAAGCATTTTCCCTAACAATTTACTGAAATGCTGCAGCAGGGACGAACTGAATCAATTTAATCCCTTTCCTATTTCAGTGCCTGAAGCAACTTTCAAATATGAATTACATTTTAATTATCTGTCAGTTTACACATACTTCCTACTGTGTGTAGTTATGACAAAAGTGAGGTTATGACATTTTTGCAAGCTTATGTGTTTTTTTACTGAGGTAGAATTTAAGGAGACTTCTGCTAATCAGCTTTTGCAAAGACTTGACCTAAAAATATGAAGTTCTCTTTTCTAGTTCTATTAGAAAACCTAAAAATTGCATCTTCAGCCCTTAGCAACAAATCCAGCACACTTCATTTATACAGCAAAACAAAACCATGATAAAAGTGGTGAGAAATAGACTGACAGGTATAGACTAAATCCAAAGAGCTCTACGGAAGGTTGGTAATCTTTTCAAATTGCTTCTTGACATGTATTTAAAAAAAGAAAAAAAATCACAACTTTGGCTGTAACTTTAGTACAAAAATGTCACTTTTAAAAAAGTATCAGCCTAAAGTTCTTTTTCTAGAAGTAAAAGGCAAACAAAACCCCCAAACTAAAGCCACATATTGTAGGACTAAGAGCTGCCAGGAAACCGGCTTGAATATAAAATCAGATGGAACCATAGGATTGTTTAAAACTAAGAAGAAAAATCTGTGTTTAGAGGCAAAGAACAACTTCCTGTGGGACAAGTGATCCACTCTGGGGTTTGGAAGTTACACACGTGTATAATGCACTTCTGTCTCCGCTCTCCTCTGTAAATCTGGCCTCATTCAAAGTGTACATCTTGCACTGCATTTATTAAAAAAAAAAAGATAAATGGCTAACGATTTCAGTCTGGAAAAAGGTGGCCCCATAGCACTACTAACCTTGATGTGGTCTGATGATACAGGATCAGATCTTGCTCAATTTTAACCCTGGTGTTTTAAAGCAGCCTCTGGAATGCCCTGGCCACAGCACACAAAGCTCTCCCCTTGGGTGAACCCTCTTGCCTGATTCACAGCTGTCAGAAGAACTCTGTGTCCTCCTGTGCTTCACATCACCTCAGGTATCACGTGTCCTGTGACAGCCTGCATCAAGGTTGGCAGAAACGCTGCAAAAAAGCTAACCTGACAGAGGAGGGATCCTGTGCTCACACCCGACAGGCTCTCCACTGCTGACACAGAAACACAGAGTTTGTGGCATGAGAGAAAGGCTAAAACAACAGCCTGCTCTGCTAATACTGACTCAAGGACTGCATCTCAAAATGCTCTGCAGTATCACTCCAGAGGAGCCCCAGCTTTTCAAAACTGCTGTCTGAAACATTTTATGCTGGCTTTGGCCAGGGTAGAGTGAATTTGCCTTTTAAAAATAAAAATTAAGGCTCTTATTGCAATGTGCAAGGGATATTAATAAAGTGAATTAAGCTCTTATGTGACTGCTGCTTTGGGCTGGGGTACAGTCAATCTGCCTCAGAGCTGGCTGGTATGGGGCTGTGTTTTGGATTTGTGCTGAACACAGGGTTGATAATATAGAGATGTTTTTGTTATTGCTGAGCAGGGCTTACACAGAGCCAAGGCCTCTTCTGCTTTTTGTGCTGCCATGCTGTCAGGGAGACTAGGGGTGTATGGGATGTTGGGAGGAGACACAGCCAGGACAGGGACCCCAATGACCAAAGGGATATTCTGCACCACAGGGCATCATGTTCAGTATATAAAGTAGGGGGAAGAAGGAGGTAGAAGGGGATGTTTGGACTGATGATATTTATCTTCCCAAGTCACCATTATGCCTGGTGGAGGCCCTGCTCTCCTGGAGATGGCTGAACACCCTCCTGCCCATGGGAAGCAGTGAATGAATTCTTGTTTTGCTTTGCCTGTGTGCAGCTTTTGCATTCCCTACTGAACTGTGCTTATCTCAACCCGTGAGTTTTCCAGCCTTTTCCCTTCTGGTTCTCTCCCCAGTCCCACTGGAGGGGGAGTGAACAAGCGGCTGCCAGGGGTTAAACCACGACTCAGGTGACTTAGAACACACACACATTCACCTAGAGGTGCTTCTGGTAACAGTGGATAAGGATCCTGCACACAAATCCCTCCTTAGGCACCTGTCATCACACCTCAGCATCCCCACGCTCCCCAAGAGTCAAGCACATCACCAGGATGGACAAAAACTTGTCAGACAGAAATCCAGTTACAAGGGCCCTGAAAGACATGCTGGAGCAAGCACAGCACTAGAACTGTATTAATGCTCAGCTAAAATCAACTATATTCCAAGCTTGCAGGATGTCTGGCCCTTCTGTCATTACAAGTGTACTAATCACACATTCATTCCTTGAAACATTAGAAAGGTTTCACAATATCATTTAACAGAGTAGCTTTTACCTGTCATCTAAACTATTCCTGTGCAGCTTTTTAAGACTAAATCCATAAAATCTTTTAAAATACTGCATTTTTGAGTAATTAACATCTTTGGGTTTAAGATTTTCTGGATTTCTGTAACATCAACATGAAACCAGGCTCAAATTTAAATAGACCAGCAAAACCAATTCTTGAATCACATTTTCCCAGTGGAAAGTAAAAATAAAATTGCTCACTAACAAGACATGCCAGTACGGTCACAGGTATTAAGAAATTTCAGAAGTTTGTTTAGACAATCAATCCACTATGAATTATCCTTATACCTAAGGGCTTAACCTGGTCACAAAATATTCCCCTTAGAAGCACAACATGCGACTTACAAAAGCATTTTGGTTTGCAGAGTCTGTTCTCTCAAACAAAAGCTCCCACTTTCCTCTTAAAATGGTGAAAACTTTATTTTGGGAAGACTTTCCCCTTGATACCTGCCTCAAAGAATCATTTGAAGCTCTGATATCTCAGACTCTACCCCCAGATGCTCAAGAAAAGCCTTTCATGCACTTGACTGAACAGCATGAATAAAGAGATATGATATCCTGCAGATGGCCAGATTTCTATACAAACTCCTCCTAGAAATCCATAGAAAAAAAATGGATTCAAAAGCAATTAATGACTGAAAACCTGCAAAGAAGGAGTCAACTTGCACAGAGCACAGAAAAATCAGGAGGATGCAAACAGCTCTGAAGAGGCTGAAGCAGCTTCCTGAATCAGTGAGCAGTCACTAGGAAGCAGACTGAGGCCAGCAAAGCCTTTGCACTTTTTCTTGCATAGATGGATAAAAGACACCTCAAAGTATCTTCAAAAGCTCTCAAGACTATGTAGATTTTTTTTCCAAAGTTTTAAAAAATATTTAAAAGCAAATAGATTTTAAACTGAAGCTACAAGGGACTGGAGCCAATTCTGTGATGTACAAGCTGTCAAACAAGGAGTGATGCTACACAAACTCAGCAGCCTCTACCATATGTGCATCTGCAAGGCTCAGGAACAGCCTGCGTCAGCCCAGGATGTTTGCCAACCCCTTAACATCCACTGTTTGCCACAAGTTAACCATGCTGCAATGAGACAAGAGAAATGAAGAGGTGGGTTCAGGTCATAGGGCACAGAAGCAAAAACAGACAACAAATGTGTTTATTTGTTTACACATGGGAGATACCTTTAATTTCTCATGCAAGCTACTACCCCATAGCAATGAGATGGAAAACACCAAATTAGCATTTAATTGCATTATAAACCCCAATAGATTTATTGTGAAGCTACTAGAAGGATAGAAATCTTCCCAATCCCCTTCCTTTTCTGTTCAATCTTTCTGTTTTGTTTTCCTTGAATGCAAACTTCAAAAGCAGCATTTTTAAAGGGAATTGCACATTTCCTTACATTTTCTAGTGTGTTGGCACTGAGGTGCTACATTCTCCCGTCACATCACCTAAAGAGGATGCAGACCATGAAACTGAAGGCACATTTGCAATACCTCACTATATGCAGTAAACACTCCTGGAGTCCTTCCAAAGAGATCAGACTTGCACCGTAAGGAAATAAACTTCAAAATACAGGACAGACACCACAAATACACAGGACAGTGCTAGCAAAATGAAGTGTCCCTACAAAAAGGAAAACTATTCTCAAATTACAGCTCTTCATTCCCCACAGGATGATATTGAAGGAGCAATTTATTTTTAACTAGTGTGTACACTTACATCAGTTGCCAATTTGTTTGTTCAAAGGATTTGGCCAAAATGCAAACCAAAGTTTGCAGAAATACACTAAACCAATGGCTTAAACACACAGGCCAAGGATTAGTGACGCTGCAATGGAGACATCCATGAAAGCACTAAACAGAGTCCCCACAGGCACTGCTATAAACGGATTTAACTTCTTTTGTTTATATGTTCACAGAGCACACCCGATCAGTGTGCTCAAAAATGGAAGCACTGAGCCCCTGCAAACAACACTGACTAGTAAGAAACAAACCAGGTATCTGATTTCTCTCACTGTCTAAAAGTGAAAAAGATGAATCTGTGTAGGGAAAAAATTGTGCCAAATATCTTGTAACACATTACAAGAATATTAATATTCGTCATTCCCAAGGCAAGTATTAAAGAACTCTTAAAAAAAATCTAATTAACTTGTCTCCAACAAAGCAGATACCAACATCTGGATCTTGGAGACAAAAAAAAAGAAAACCCAGAGTGAAAATGAAGTCAAACAACAACTAAATCAGAATAAACCACAAGCCTACATATTCTAGTGTGGAAACATTTTTAAAAAGCAACAGTCTCGATTCCCTGGAGAGTAGACATATGTCAAAACAACACTCTGATTTCCTCTAGTCTGTACAATTTCAGTACATCCGTTGTCAAAAGACATTACATCAATTATTTAAGAATACTGAAAAAAATACTCAGTAGCTCCTAAACTGGTATTACAATATGTTATTACATATAAGGTTTTTTTTCTTGCTGCTTTTTCTTTTCCTCTAGCATCTGAGAGAAGGTAAAGGGTAGCATTCTTTTTAGTTGTTTCCAGAACTTTTCAACATACCAAAATGCTTTTTACCAGTTCACCATACATGAGCTTCACTTCATTGTACTTGAACAATCATTCACATTCTGCAATCCTGAAGGCACAAAACTTCCTGCAGGAAGAGGATTCAACAACACACCCACAAAACTTCACTGAGCTGAGCTAAATTAACTGAATTCCAGAGTAAAAATGTAAGTGTTTAGGAGAAGCATTCAGATCACACCCACCTCTAACAGCAGCACTTTAAATACTCCCCAGTTGACCCGAGTATGACAAACTTGTATCATACTATTATCCTATGGATTAATTACTCTCTTTGTTAATATAAGTAATTTCACACAGTTTATTGCCAACAAATTTCTGGGTCCAAAATAACCACTCATTACCTGTTGCACAACTCTAGTGTTACACTGACAGCAGCTTGTACAAAATATTGTCAGTCTCAATTCAGAAGTCTATGCCATGTCAAAAAATTTAAGGCAGTATAGCATCAGATTAAAATTTTTCAAAAGTCTTAAAAGACAGCATTTATTCCCAGTCAAAATATTTCTATTTTTAAAGATGTCTCTAAGCTGTATGGAAATACACATCAGTGATTTAGATGTGTTACAAGGCTAGGATTCCTGTATAAGAACAAACATATATGATCATGGGATATACAGGTTTATCAGCAAGAAACACCATCCCCCACCTTATCCCCCCCTCCCCCCAAAAAACCCCAAATTCACAAACCTGACTCGTACTGCACAACGAAGTTTCCTGACAAAAATACCTTAGAACACAAGACTGTTTACCCTTTTGTGCCTCATTACACTCACCAGTCTTGAAAATAAGGAAATCTTTACTGCTTCTTTTAAAGGAATTTTTTCCACATTGATAGGAAAACAGGTTTTTCTACCTCATTAATGTCTGTGAAGTAAACAAGTTACTTAATCCTTGAAACATCACTTTGATTATCAGGAAGAAACCCTTTACTGAGGTTTGTAAAGAGGCAACAAATGCCCCACAAACACAGGCAAGGGAAAAAACCAAAATAAAACCCAAAACCTGTGTGAAAAAAACCCTGCATCTCAAAATAAAGAAAATCTTAAAACCCAGCACAGTCTAATAGTGGGTAACAACAGAACCAAACAACAGTTATGCAGAGAGCAAGGCATGAACATCCTGGTGTTCGAGATTCTAATGTCACTTCCAAAAGCAATGCCATTCAGTTCTTACCAAATAAGACAGAAAAAAGCATTAACCACATTAAACATAATGTGAGCCTGGGAGAGCTTGAAACAAAATTGACCACCTAGAGAGTCTACCCACACATTCCTCAAATGTTCCAGTGAGAGCCACAATTTAGGAGCCACAATTCTGTGCCAGCCTTGGCACAGAACACGTCACAGGAGTAATAAAAAATAGTGTTTGCTCAGTCTACCCAAACACTTCTCTCTTGATGTCACCTTTTGCTGCTTTGTGGCTGAAGTGCCCTTCCTGTTCCTTAAGAATTGCACAGAGATTGTTCTAACTAGTATATATGGTTACTTTATGTGGTGTGAGTTTTCTGGGAAAACAAAAAAAGGGTCAACAGCAGTGACCAGAGACCTTCTGGAACTCAAGGCTGTACAGAATTATTATTGAAATGCATGAACAGAAAATAAAACCTCAATAAAAATTATAGTCAAGTAGCAGTCAACATAGGGAGCATCCAGGCAGGTGGATGTTTACTACCACATCGATGTATATACATTGAAACAATTAAGCTGTCAGTGGCTGTGGGTTAGGAATGTTGTTCCACCACTGCCATATCTTCCTTAGGTTCTCGCTTACGATGGCAGTAACAAATATTTTACTTCTGGTGGCCCAAAGTCTTTGCCAAACCATTAACAGGGAATCACAAGTAATAAAGAAAATAAGAAGACTGTCTTGACCTGCTCAATCTGGCTGGCAAAATGCTTTTCTCAATCCAAAAAGCAGTGAGTGCCTCTGCCAGGACAGCGAGCAACAAGCATGAATGCAGTTCAACATTAAAAGTGACGAGTCTGAAATCTTCTGGTCACAGACAAGACAGCCATGACCACAAAAACTTTTTTTAAAAATATTTTTCTTTGTAATAGAAGGAATTAAAAAGCAATGACACAATTGGTATCTGTCCACACCACTAAGCTAAATAGTTTACCATTCAGGGGGCACCATGCTTCCATCAACTTCCCAAAAGGTATTTTTGCCATTCATTTCTTCAGTATATACAACCCATCTGTGCCGACCTAAGTAAACAGAAATATATATTAGCTCAAAAGAAATTATTTTCTTATAAAAGAGAGAGTTCAGGAAAACCAAGGCAAAACATTTTAAGTGATAGTATCTACCATATTGGGCACTTATTTTTAAGCCACCACAGCTTTTATTTTTCCCAGTCTTCTGTATTTACACTGTTACTGTAGTTTTAGATGACTGCATCTAACACTCGTACAAGGTAGCAAATATTGGCTATTGTAGAAATAATGGGAAATGGGAACTTACAAAATTTCCAGGCAGAGAAACAGGTTTGGGGGTTTTTTTCCTCCGTTTTGAGGAGTCTTTTCCGAAAGGACATTGCCACTTATAACCTAAGACTAAACTAAATTTTAAGACTAAACTAAATTTAAAACTACCAAGCAATGTTAACCAGCAAGTGCTTTCCCTGGTTACACTCCAAGTTAACCTACAGTCAGCAGTTAGTGTGGCCTGACCAGTGAGTCAATTGTTTATGTGTCACCTCTGTTGCTTTAGGTGCTGCCTCTTCCAGTACTCTAGAAGCTTGATTTCAAATCCCATTACTTAAGGTAATAGTAAGTTTAAGCCAGCCTGTGCTCCTTGCCCTGAAGTGATGATACAAGTGAGTAAAGCTGTGAGGAAGCTTTATATGTAGTTCTCCTTCTTTCCCCCCTGTTCATCTACCAGCCTTTAGGTCAAAGACCAAATTCAACTCTCAATCACATTATCATATAGCTTTACCTACAGAGACCATATGACTGGCTTATATTTATCCCATATTCATTGTTTCAGATTGACTGTGTTTGCAAATGAATTGAGGGATGCAACAGAGAAGCAGAAGCTGTCAAAGCATTTCTGTAAGTCTAAGATTCACACAAGACAAGTGCAGGGAAGTGAGGCAGGCAACAAGTTGCATTTCTCTAGCAGAAAGCACAGAAGCTGTGTGGGAGCTGCACAGTCCGTCGGGAGGTGTTCACATTAGCACACGTACCAAAGAAGTTTCTTTTGTCTTCATAGTATTTGTTTCCATACTTGTCAGTTCCTATCAGATTACCAGTCTTCAAATCATTGACCCTGTGAATTAGCAAAACAACAGCTTCAGTTGGTGTCCTCTCAGAATGAAATTGGGACAGGGGTTTATTAAGGGTTATTAAAAATCTGTATACATGTATGCAAAGGTATTTTGAAAAAAAACTATTCAAGCTTATGGATTGCAAAACAATCACCATTCCTGCAACTACTGTGCACCCCACTGACAGGATGATAAAAGCCATACAAAAAGGCTTTTGGGGGCTCTTATTTATTTAAAAGCTCATTATAAGCAGAAGATAAAGCAACTCTAAAATGTAAAACTTTAACACTCACAAAACCTTAAATACTGCGGGAGTCCCAGAGGCACAAGTTAATCCATTAAAAGTTAATGTACCATCCTTCTCATCTACCAGTAGCTACTATTTCAGCCTGCATTGCCACTGGAAGTGGTCTGCACTGAAGCAGCACAAGAGACCTCACGTGTCTGTGTGGGCAGTAACCTCCAAGAAAGGAACAGTAATATTTTAGGCCACGGCAGCTGCTTGTGGAGGAAATACATGCTAAACCCTAAACTATAATTGTTACTTTCTTGCTTTTGTATAATTGTGAAAGATCCATGCATTCACCCTGCAACTCTGAGATTTACATGGACCCAGATAAGGTACATACGAATTTCAACACTTCATACAGAACATATTTTAATGTTATTGTAGAAATCAATAATTAAACTGAGCCTCTGATTTACACTCTAGTGATAAAACCTTAAAATTAATGAAGTGATCTTCTCTATCTGCAATCTTGCTTTTTTTTTTTACTGACATTCATCCCAGGCAGAATTAGACAGGGAGAAGTTTCCTCTCAGAGGTTTTAGTCATTTGTAGCAGTATGCACACTCTCAACTCAGTCCCAGCTGACAGGAGAAATGTGCTCAGATGAAGTTTTTTTGTTGTCTTTTCTCCTAGGGTGTGTGAAAGTGACAATCATTTCAGCAGGTACTCATTTTAAACCTCCGTGGGGCAGGCAGAGAGATTCTCTGACACATCTCTCCTTTGTCAAAGAAACATTCAAAGATCTCTGGCTTAACTATACAAGCCTGAGTTCCCAGCTTCAGAAAAAGAAGAGATTCCACTGCTGCTCTCCCTTCCTTTTTCCCTCCCTTTCTTGTAAGTGTTATGCCCCTGTCATGACTTCATGATCTGAATGTGCATATCAGACAATAAGAATTATTTATGGCTTCTCAAGAATATTTTCCAGCCAATTTCTCTGAATTTTAAGTCAGGAGACTGTTTCCAGCCACAAAGGCTCTTAACAATTTGACTTTATAGCATATAAATCTTGTGCAGGTGCCTCAGTGGAAAACATACAGACAAAAGCAGGGAAATTCAGAGAAAGAGTCTCCTGACGTGGGTAAATAATTTGTTTCCAGTTACCAGTGATTACTTCTCAAAATTGACTCTCACAAGAAACAACACCTTGCTAACTCTCCCTTTAAACACCAAGCCTACTCCTTGAGCTGGGCTGGATGATTTAAAGGCCTGAAAGGTGAGCAGGAGGCAGCAGCCCTTTGTGGTTGGTGTGGCTATGAGGATCGGGTGTGGTTCCCCACCTCGTACACCTAACCTCAGTCTTCTGAAGGAAAAAAAGAAGAGCACTGCCTCCAGTCTTGCCTGCCCTCTTCTTCTGTGGTAGAAAGGTGTCAACACAGCCTTCGATCTTAGACCCACAAAAGATCTCTGAGAAGACATTCATTAAGCTGTGCCTAGGAAGAAGCATTCTGATGACACCTAATACTCAAATTCCTCCACACTTTCATTTCCCCAGCTCTAGTTCTTCTTGAGAACTGTCAGAGTAATTACTACAGCCTGAGAAAGAAAACAAAGTGGAGAAAACAACCTGGGGGAGGGAGGGGGCGTAGGTGTGTGACAGAAAATAATAATAATTGCAGTAAAGCACTAGCCAGAGAAACCATGTATTGTCTTACTGCTCAACAGGGACTAAAGCTACAATACGAAAATACTGATGAGGCCTGATCAGCAACTGTGTAAATGTTGTTTAACTCTTCAAAATAGATCAATTTAAGCCACAAGAAATAACAAAAAAAAGGCCATTATGATGTGTATGCGCAGGGGGAAGCTTTCAGGACGGCTCAGAAAGCTTGGCTTGTTTGTTCTAAGATAAGAAAGTCCTCAATATATAGCAGGGAATTTTATATTTGCAAATCACCTCTATCCCATACTCCTGACTTCCCAATAGATTTAAAAAAGGCATTTCAGCATGTGGCCAGGCCTAAAACATTTACTGGATACATCCTAAAATTTTTCCAGGACTAACTATAAAGATAGCCCAGGTTAATGACACTGCTGAATGTGGATCACATACTATTTAGACTTCCACCCTACATTTCATCAAGGATGTGAATGAAAAAGGAGTACCTTCGTAAACCTGCAGCTCCTGTGTCGGAGCAGCTTCCAGCATGCTGTATCACAGATCAAAATACTTGTGACAAGAAATGAGATGTGAGTGAGGGAAAAAAACAGGAGCAAGTTTAATGTGGACAAGTGCGAAGTTCTGTAGTTAGGGAAGAAAGCATTCAGACATGAATGGAAACAAAGGCTGCAACTTATTTTGCACTAAAAGCCACTGGGGCTGGAGGGCATCCAAAGCTGAGCACAGGTCAGTGGTGCCAGTCCATTGCCAAAGAGCAGCTGTAATCCGCAGCTTGAAGTGAATTAGAAGAAATAGAGCCAGTAAAGCAGATGAAGGAATTCTCTCGCTTTACACCACGGGATTTCAGCAGATGCACGGCTTTCACATTTGAACACTTCAAGGAAGTCCCTGCCAGACTGAGGTGACCCAGAGCAAAGAGCACGATGGTGCACACAGAAGCACCGAGTGCGGCTACAGCAGAGACATGCCTGTGGCAACAGGACTACGGACTGCGGCTGGACACCAGGACAAGCGGCCCGGGCAACACCGACAGCTCAGCGTCCACGAACGCTCCAAGGTGGCTCGAGAAGAGAAAACAGGCGCGGGCCGTGCCCGGGGACCGCTCTGAGCACAGCAGCCGCTGCCCACCGGCGGCCGCCCCTGCCCCCTGAGGCAGCGCCCGCCGCCGCTCGCCCCAGCCCGGCCGGCGCCGCTACGAGCGGGCGGCGCGCCCGCCCCCGCCCGGCCGCCGCTCAAGGTGACCCCGCGGGGCGGCGGTGGCACGGCGAGGACGCCCCGCCCGCCGCGCCGGGGCCGCGTTACCTGAGCAGCTGCAGCACGGCGCCGCGGACGCCGCCGTGGCCGCCGATGTGCTTCAGCGCCCGCCTCAGCACCTGCACGTACTCCGCCATCTCGGGGCGGGCCGCCGCCTCCGGCCCGCCGCCCCGGTGACAGCGAGCGCCCGGAAGCGGAAGCGGCAGCAGAGCCTGGGCCGGGCCGTGCTTGCGGCCGGCGAAGGGCGTGCGCTGCCGGGGGCGCCGGCACTGGGCTCCCGTCTGCACAGTCGGGATTCAGAGAACAGCTGCCTACTGCTGACACGTGAAGGTCAGCAAGATACAAAGAGCTTTAGGATAGGGAGAAAAGCCTCTTTATAATAGAAATGTCTACTGACAATCCCTCATTTCACACGGATCGCTAGATCTGTGATGAGCAAAGTTACCAAGAGTCGGCAGTAAGGAGTCCGGGACTGCCCGGATCAGGAATCCGGGGGCAGGGCAGGTGACTGCGGGCGATGGTCAGAGGAGAGCTTAACAGTCCTGTCTCTCCCGGCTTTTCCCAACCCTGGCAGGCCAAGGAATGTGTATCTTGTCTCATCCATGTGTCCACTCCACCTCTCCATCCTGTCCCAGTGCCTTCTCCTGGTTCTGCATCAGCAGGAGGAAGACTTGAGACTGCCCTGCTGTGAATGTTGGCAGGACTTTACTACTGTTGCTACAAGGCTGAGCAGCCAAGGTGCAGAAACTACTTCCTTGATCTTCACAAGGCTACTGCTACACAGGCCAGGCAAAAATAGACCCATTGTACTTTGTCAGAGCAGGCAGGACTTGGAGAAGCACCTGGTAAGCACATTATCGGTGCTGCAGCCACTGCCAGCTGATGAGCAGAGACACGATGTAAACATGGAAAGGCCAAGCTGCTGGACACCGTCATTACTGGAATTGGGGTTTGGGAAGGGACAAAACAGGAGCTGGAGTGAAAAATTAAGTAGGTAGTGCCAAAACTGAAAGGAAAAGGAGACTGAGAAAAACCTGTGTCAGCCAAGTTCACAGTGTGGAAATATATCCATTTCATGTGAAGTGTAGTGGTCTGAGTTTCCACTCAAAATTTTTAGTTTTAATACAAGTGGTTTTGTTTTCAAACACAAAACATAGGCTCTGCTAATTCTGTGCTCTGTGCTCGAACGACAGCGTCTCTTTTGCAACAAGTCTTAGGCATTCACATACTCACGGCAGGTTATTTGCATTTTCACAGTCCAAAGTCTTAGAAAAAGTATATTAAAATTTGGTCAGATAAGTGTACATCAGCTGGGATACAAACAGGAAGAAACATTTACAGTCAGAATTCACTCATTGTCTTTAACTTCATCCACAGCAACCATTATTTTGGTATAAACTACTTATGGAGTGTAAAATATGAATGAAGTGTAATTTAAATTAGGAAGCCAACTTTGGAAACATTATGTAGGTTCAATGCTTATGCCAGTTTCTAAACCTATTCCTGATTAATGTAACTGGGATAATTTTCACTGACTGCGAGTATTATTCCGTGAGCATTTTCACTGCTGGCAGTGAAATAATATAGTTGTTTGTTGTGGGGTTTTACCCCCAAGAGTTAATATTATGTGGATCACTTCACTGATCCATGTGGCACCATGGTTCTTTGTCTTGGAGCACTGTAGAAGACAAGGCATTGTGACACAAAGCTGGAAGAATGGATCGACTTCTTAATCTCACTGATGTTACAGAAGATTTTGTGGGGAATACTCTCTTCACAGCAGGAACATTTTACAGCATCTTCTTTGAATTACATTTTAAATACTTTTGTACTATTTTCTCCATTACTTTAGTCAAGTGAGATCTCCACTAAGAATTTCATTACCTCGTAACTGCTGAAGTCCCATCACATCTACTTAAATTGCTTCTGTTAATGGGTCACTGTGCATGAAAAACAGAATCTGACTACCGTTCAAAAATTCTCCCTGAACTCGGTGCAAATGTCACAGTTGAATACAGAGGAATGCAAATGCAAGTATGTCTTCCTAAGGATTTACTGGGATGTCTTTTGGAGACAGCACTGAAATGCTGTCTTGTCACTCAAGGTGCTTGTCAAATTCATGCACACACATGAAATAATTAATTCCCAGGGGTTTTAAATTTAAGACTCTTGTTAGATGTTGCTTTTTTTACCCCAAAATTAGCACACTGAACCTCACTGCCTCAAAAACTCTTGCTAAATATATTTAATGCTGTCTTGTTTTGCTCCTCTAGTTCAAGTACATGTCACAAAATTAGTGCCAGAATTCTTTTTCAAGCCTAAAAAATCCCCTCTCAAGTCTGAACACAAGTAACTGGCTTCTTTCCTAATAAAGCATAACAAACAACTTTTTTTTTTTCAAAAAGAAACAAATCCATTTCCTGCATGACTCAAAGGATGACTCCTAACTTCATTTCGTTAGCACACAACCATCTCACTGAATCCTACATAATTTAGGTTTTCCCTTAAAGAGCTTTATTCAGTGGTACAATTAATCTTGAAAAACTTAAGTTCATATTTTCTCAGAAAGTGCAAAAGTCAAGTGATCTACAGAATAACTTAGTGTTTACATTTTACCTTAGAAGAACTCTTTTTATTACATTTGCCTATTCCACTGCCATTTCCACTATTCTTAGTATGGAAAGTCATGTAAATTTACTCTGCAGTGGTTCAAAACTGTGGAACATACATTTGCAACAATAAATGGAAATAATTTCTTAATTAAACTAAGAAAAAATCCAACGGAAGAAAGACTAACAAATAAGAGTATACTATGCTCTTATTGCTACCCCATCCTTCTGAAACTGCAGAACTGCAGAAGCAAAGTCCAATCCACAACACAAATCTCCACAATTCAGTGTCCAATAATAATCTAATCCAGTCTCTAATCATAGTGTCTCTCACTTTAGTCTAAACAGTGAAATCTCTAATGCTTTCACTAAAACATTTTTTAGTCCTATCATCCATATATATTTCCCAAAAATGCAGTGGAAGTTTTTGTCACTTGGGTTCTATTGATTGAAAAAGTTAGAAGATAATTTTATAGCCTGAAACTAAGTGAAATGTTACCAAAAACATACCTACCTCATCATTTTCAAAAACATTTGAGTATGAAAACTGTGAGAACAGTTTAGGTCTCAAAACCCCTAGAATAATAAATTTACTTCAGAAAACACCTGCCACGTTATGGGAAGTGTCTGGGTTATTTCTCCAGCAGTAACTCTATGTTTATCTTTGATTTTCCAATGGCAAAATTCTCCTGGTTACAAAGTGAAAGAAAAATTCCTTTTGGAGCTGTTCCTCAGGTAGCCTCAATCAGCCAAACGACATGGCTGTTTAGTTTGCTCCCTAGGATGAAGGAGAACTGAAGTCATCATCAGGGAGCTCAGACACCTCATGAACAGCTTATTGGAAGGGATTAGACTGCAGGTCTGCAGAGGACCAAAGCACAGGGTTGGCTGCTCACAGGTCTCTTGCCAACCAACCTGCTTGTCTGGGGAGTTGGTACTGCCAGGAGGTTCAGAGCATGGCAGTTTGGTTCTCAGTTTGGTTTGGCAGTTTGGATGTCCAGCAGACACTTCTGCTGAGTGAAATACACTGTATTAATTCAGAACAACCCATGGTGGAGGAGTTCCATCTGGTTTCTTTTGTGACAGGCAAAGCCACCATGGAAGTTTAGTTAAAAGCATTCCCATAACATCACTTCTGTGCCATCCTTTTCCCCCACCATTTCATACAGAACACAGTGCTGTCTCCTTATCAGCACCCCAGCACCTCCCCTTAATCCAAGCAGAGTTAACTTGAAAATGTATTTGGGCAAGCATTACTACAAGATCCAGTTATTAAAAAAGTAACCAGGAATGCATTGGTTCAACCAGTATCAATAGCAACAAAACCCCTTAAGCATCCAGATGTTGCTGCTTGATGATGGTGATGCTCTAGCAGTTGAAATGACTTGCTTTCACCTGCAGCACAGTGCCTTGGAGGGCACAGCCCATTTTTGCATTCAAGCCAAATGCACAACCCTGACTTCTCATAAAGATTCACCCAAGAGAAAGCTGTATTCTGTATTAGCCATTGTATATCAGAGCGAGGGTAGGGCCATCCACAGCATGTATTTACACAAGCCTTGGTACACATGGGAAGAAAAACAAAGCGGCTCTTCATAGATGGATTCCTACGATGAACTAGAAATGCTCTTTGGAGTTATTTGACAGAGGTAAGGCAAAACTGGGTTCTAGGGATGTTGTTGACAGAAAAAACCAAATGCACAGAGGTGGCCCAAAGGCCGTGCAAAGTTAGTAGCAGAAGAAGGAGTAGTTCATTAGCAGACTGACTGGGGAACAGGGCCCTGCAGAAGTTAGTGGATCCAGAGGAGGGCCTCAAAAATGGTCTGAAGGCTTAAGCCCCTCTCCTATGAAGACAGACAGAGTTGGGGTTATTCAGCCTAGAGAAGGCTCTGAGGAGAGCTTCTAGTGGCCTTTCAATAATTAAAGGAGGCCTACAAGAAAGATGGAGAAAGACACCAGGGCCTGTAGTGACAGGACGAGGGGAAATGGTTTGAAACTGCAAGAGGGCAGATTTAGATTGGACACAAGGATGAAACAGCTGGACTCAATGATCCTAGAGGTCTTTTCCAACCTTAACAATTCTATGAGGCTATGAAATTCTGTATGATAAGAGTAGTGGGCACTGAAACAGGCTGTCCAGAGAAGCAGTGGAAGTGTTCAAAGCCAGGCTGGATGGGGCTGTGAGCAACCTGGTCTAGTGGGAGGTGTCCCTGCCCATGGCAGGGATTGGATCTACACGATATTTATGATTCCTTCCAACCCAAACCATTCTGTGATTCTAAGTACCAAGAAAGGTTAAGTCTTCAAAAAGGAGACAAGATAGAGCCTGGAGTAAAATTTCTTGGGAAAAAGTCTCTAAATGCTTATTTCCAGCTCTCATAAGTAGTAAACTCACTGCATTATCCAAACTTTTATCTTTTACCAATGTGCCTTACATTTTCTCTGCAGTGTGTCAGTGGGTAATAAATTTACTTCATGATAAAAACATTTCAGAATTTAAACATGGACAGAATGGCAATCAGTTTCTCATTTGGGATAACATTCTGAGTTATCTGCACATCCACGCAAATGCCACATTCATTGTAACAGAAGACGACAACTAAAAACCTTACACTTTCTAAATTATCACTGAGAAATCAGTTCTGAAATAGACCAGAACTTGTGCTGATTTCACAATTTTAAACATTAATAAATTCACTATTTATCCAGTAGTATTTAAAACTGAGATAAGTTTACTTGAACACTTGAAATCTGTTTCTTTCAAAAGAAAAAAACCACTTTGTTCAACCATCCTGTAACTTTCAACCTAAAACTGATCTGTAATTAATCAAATACTAATTTCCAAATATCCATTATTGCATTATATGACATGAAAATCCATGATCGAGGTTCATTACAATACATACTTCCATACAGCATTTTAAAAACCAAAACACCGGTAAATTAAATTTTACAATAAATTATTAATTGTCAAATGCATAGGCCAGAAAGTAGTCAGCATGGAAAGGAAACAAAGGGTTAATTGCAACAAAGATTAGCAAACAGCAAGATATTGCAGCTACCACAAATCCCAGAGACAGAATATAACTGAGAATACTACACTGTGTAATAAAAATGTGAAAGATCCACAAACTATTTGTAATCATGTACAGCGCTCTAGGTTCATATGACAATCTGTATAAAACACTAATGAAGTAATAGGATATTGCAATTGTTTTCTATAATAGAAAGTTACAATTTATTTTTAAAAATACATCCAAAATAGAGTTTTCCAATTTAGCCAGGTTTCAAGACATTTAAAGTGATTTTTTTATACAACAGCAAGACAACAGTGACACTATTGCTTACACTGGAACTGATGTACTAGCAAACCACAAAGGCTGAACAAAATGAACAGGACCAGTGTCAAAAACCAGAGACTGACTTTCACTGACCCTGAAGATCACACACAAGAATAAATGTATGGACAGATAGGTTTGTAACTACGGGAGGTATTGCAATGAAGGTACTCTTGAAAAAAGTTTAAAATGTAACAATTATTTGCACTAGGAACTTCAGCAGTATGAAACAAGCAACCTAAACCCACATACACGTGTGCAACATAGGTTCATGAAAAATATTTGAACTAGTAAGCTTCTTATGTAACAGTACTATAATATTTAAATTATAGGACTCTAAAATGTATAAAATTGTTCTTCCTTTCACATGATTTATATTAAAATGATTTTTCTTGCCCTCAATATTGAAAAATTTAAAGCTGTTGAAACTAAACTTTTCCTCTCATTGGCGAAGAGTTTTTGGTTGGTAAATGCCACAATTTGGTTAAATCCTGACTGGCTCTGAAAACTGTAAAGGTTTGTAAAGATCAAAAAGTTGACAAGTAATTTAAAGTCGAAAAGAAATCACAAAATCAAATATTTTAATATCCATGGTGGAGTACGTTTCAATACTCACATTTTTGTTATTGTATTGACAGTGGTACTGACAAAACCCAGTAATATTAGCCAGTCTGTCATTCAGGACCAAGGAATATTCATTCACAAGACTATAAATGACAATAAATCACACAGGTGGTAACGTGAGACCATGTAATAATAAAAAATAACTGTTAGAAACACTAGGGGTCTCGGTTGAAGGTAACTTGATATATTTCAATTACCTTAGAAGCAGTTACCTTAAAATAACCAGAACAAAACCAGAACTTCATGGTTTGTTTTTTTCCATGAGCTATTGTATTGTTCTTAGACAATTGTAAAGGTTAACATGGATGAATAAGGAAAAACCATGTTGATTCCTGTGTTTACCTGTTTTAAAGCTCCCATTCCTGAGAAAACCCTGTTATGCCACATTCCTTATCAAAAGGATGATTTTATATTGAATGATTAATGAAAACATTTGAAATAATTAATGAAGATCTTGCTGAGCAAAGTAACACTGAAACAACAACCTCCTGTATGGGATGCATCTCTTAGATCATCATAAAGACAAAACAAATTACTTGGTAGGCAGCATAGATCAGCTGTACTCCACATTTACATCAATCTTGAAAATTTATTATCATAAAAATGTAAAACTTTGGGGGTAAAAGGTCACTTACCAGGAGCCAGAGCTGTTTGCTATGTGTGGTATGTATGCATAGCATACATACTTTGGCTCTTTAGAGGTCCAAACATCAGAGGTATCCAAGATCATAACATGCAGGGTTTTTTTGGCCCTCACAGTATATAAACACCTGAATTTAAACAACCTGATGTGAAACATGAGCAAGGTTTCTGTGCTTATGTGTTAACATGTCCTAAGCACATAGTCTTGACCCAGCAGCTCGTGGTAGTTGCAATCCATGTATAACTGAGGTTAACTTGCATATAAACAGACTAGGGGACAAAGAGGAAACAAGGACAGGAATCCAGAGAAAATCAGGTTCTGAGGACATCCCCTCCAGAACAGTGCTCCAATTAAAATAAAATAAAGTAAAATTTTAAAAGAACCCCCCCAAAAAAACAAAACAAACCAAAATAAAACCCCAAGACATATACTAGTTATGGAAAGGCAGCTAAATACCCAAGGATTGCAAAAACCTTGCTAGGGCATGCAGAGATGCAGTCAGGAATGCTAAGTCTCAGACAGAACTAGAATTGGCCAGAGATGTCAAGAGTAACAGGAAAGGTTTCTACAGATATGTGAGTAGTAAGAAGCACAGGGAATAGAGAGCCATTGCCTAACTAGGCAGGGAAACTACTCACTCGTCATGCTGATAAGGCAGAGGTTCTCAGTATCTTCTTTACTTCCATCTTTACCAGCATAGCTGGACCACAGAGCACCGTACCGAGTATCTATGACAATGCAAGTGTCAGCCCACCAGTAGGTGAACAGCTGGTCTGCAGCCTCTTGCAAGGGCTCAACCCACAGAGATCCACGGGCTAAGAAATCCACCCTAGAATATTAAACGAAGTGGCTGACACTGGTGCAAGGCCACTCTCTTGAAGAAGTTTTGATGATCTTTATCTAATAGACTTTTCTCATGCTGAGAGCAATCAGCACAAGATGCGACTGGACAGGGTACTAGATGTCTCTTCTGGGGTCCTGTTCCCATGAAACGTTGGAATGAAAGATCTTTCAAGGTCCCTTCAAGCAATAAAGATGGCTGAACTGAGGGCTGGAAATGGGTTAGGGATAGCAAGGGACTAGAAAGCAGGGCCAGAATTTCTGAGGAGAATGATCAACCTCCCATCTGCAACTTGGTCCTACAGATCAAAAGTGGGCCTCTAACCCATTCAGAAAGAACAAGCACAGCAGGTTGACAGCAACCCTTCATACAGTCCTTCATACTTCCATAAACTCTGCTGATGAGATGCACTCCTCCTGAGGCACAGGACAGTCATCTCCATACAGCTCTCCCAGAAACACAGATAAAGGACTTGAACCCCACGGCCTTCAAAAGTGTATCATGAGAAGAGCTCAGCTGCCATGGACAGTTCCAACACTGAAAGCTGTCTTGCAGCAAGTCAGAAAGTGCAAAGGCTCAGCAAAGGCCCACGCACACCCCCATGCCATCAGGGGTCCTCAGCACTAAGTGCTTTGATCTGTGGGATTGGATATGGCCAGTTGTGTTGTATGGTCCTCCACAACATTCTTCTTTCTGGAGATGGATTTGATGGGTGGACTGTTAAATGAGTAAGGAAGTAGATGGTGGTCACAAGCAGAGAGTAGTGTTCAATGGCTCAGAATCCCAGGAGACATCAGTGATATGTGGGTCCATATCAAGGCCAGTGTTATTTATTATCTTCATTACTGACGTAGACAAACGGATCGAGTGCACCCTCAGCAGATTTGCTGATGACACCAAGCTGAGTGGTGTGGTTGACACACCTGAAGGATGGGATGCCATCCAGAGGGACCTGGACAAGCTCCAGAAGTGGGTCCATGGGAATCTCATGAGGATTAACAAGACCAAGTGCAAGGTGCTGCAGTTGGGTCAGGGCAGCCCCTGCTGTCAGTCCAGGCTGGGGATGAACAAATGGAGAGCAGCCCTGCTGAGGACTTGGGGGTGCAGGTGGGTGAGAGGCTGGACATGACCCAGCCATGGGCACTCCCAGCCCAGAAAGCCAAACGTGTCCTGGGCTGCATCCAAAGCAGTGTGGGCAGCAGAGGAGGGAGGGGATTCTGCCCCTCTGCTCCTGAGACCCCACCTGCAGGGCTGCATCAGCTCTGGGGTCCCAGCACAGGAAGGACAGGGACCTGGTGGAGAGAGTACTAAGGTGGACTGAGTTGATCAGAGGGACGGAAAACCTGTCTTATGAGGAAAGGCTGAGAGAACTGGGACTGTTCAGCTTGAAAAAGAGAAGGGTTCAGACTGACCTAATTGTAGCCTTCCAGGACCTGAAGGGAGCCTGTGAGAAAGATGGAGGGGGACTTTTTACAAGGGTGTGTAGTGACAGGACAAGGGGAAATGGCTTCCAACTGAAAGAGAATAGGTTTAGATTAGATATTAAGAAATTCTTGACTGTGAGGATGGTGAGGCCCTAGAACAGGTTGCCCAGAGAATCTATGGATGCCCCATCCCTGGAAACATTCAAGGCCAGGTTTGATGGAGCTCTGAGCAACCTGGTCTAGTGGAAGATGTCCCTGTCCATACAGGTGGTTGGAACTAGATGATCTTTAAGGTCTCTTTCAACCCCAACCATCATCTAATTCTGTGATTTTATGATACAGTCTCTGATTATGGAGCTTTGGTAGAGCAAGATCCAATCAGCTCAGTTAGTGGAATTGAGAAGAACACAGAAATTCAGTGTCAGAAGCAGTTGTCAGGTTTTCTGTCTGGTAGAGATCCTCAGGTGCTGAGAAAAACTACAGAACTCAAAAACTTTAGAACCCAAGCCTCACCTAGTAGTCTCTTGGTGTTAGGGTGGCCTTGGAACTGCCACTGCAGAATGGGTAAAGGCCTCCACTCAATCTGATCTTCTGGCTAAGCAATTTCTAGTGCAACCATGTGTTTCTTGACTGGGTGAGGCTCTTCTTCACTCAGTTATATCAGAGAAAGAAAGGAGTCATGCTAAATAGAACTCAGCCTTGACCCAAGATTCAGAAAATCCTAAATGCTACTGTCTGGAGAAGACCATCACTTTCACTAGGATACTTCTCTCATTTTAACCAACAGGAAATAATGCCAGAGGTGCATAACTTCCTGTTGCTAAAGGATGCAAGAAGCAACCACATGTCAGTGTTACTTGTCAGGTGAGTCACATCCTCAAGACAGAGGAACATTTAAACTCATCCTTAGATGGAGCTATGGAGTATGATTCAGGCAACATGTATGGAGTATCTAGACCCATTTCTAATAAGGAAGGGAAAAGCAGCAGAGGCTATGCTCTCATATGGAAAGACTGGATTTGACAAACTCAGATTTGAAATCTCATCATACAGGACTGGTTGGAAAACAGAATTACATACTCAAGGGCTAGCTGTAACAAAAAATAAAGACATGGACAGAAGTTAAGGGCATCTAGAATACCTCCATCACATACTGGGCACTGAGTATGAAAGAGGAAGGGGTGGGATGAAAAAGCTCTGAGACCAGAAAAAGCAGGAGTGCTGTCTTTGAATGCCTGCAGTATACACTTCTCTGTTAGTTCTTTCCAGTATAAAACAGCTGGTGTCTACCATGTTATTGCTACAATACAGTATTCTGCTGCACCTGCAGAACAGTCACTACTGACTCTCTGCTGCTTCTCTTGATCAACTGCATCAATGTTAACTGCATCAGAATATTTTAAAATGTAATGATTTGCACTTGTAATGATACCCAGGGTTTAATTCAGCAAGAAACAAATCTCTCTTCAAAACAACAGCCAACACTAAGTTGGATCTTGTCTGCATGGAAACTGGGCTTTTCAGGATGTTTGGTTATGTATTTTCAATTTGATACGTGAAAAAGAAATAGTAGCAAAACACTGAAAACAAAACTCAGAGAGGAAAGTTAATTTATTTGTCTAAAACATCAAACTAAGTTGAGACACCTTAGTTCAGTCAAAGCTTCTTCAGTTTCCTCATGAGCCTGAACTTTATAAATATTCCCAGTCTGTCTACCTACAAAAATAGGCAGATCAAATTCTTGACTTTCTTCAGATATCAAGTTAATTTACAAGTCCTTGAAGACAGATGAAGAACAGGAAGTGATCCTATATCCTAATACACTCCACCATGTTTCCCAAGTGTACTGGAAAGGAGGAATATGAGCCTTCTTTGGAAAGGTGAGTTGGAAGGCTTATGACCATCTCTTGGAGACAGGGTATGCATTTACATCACCATGATTGCCATGGTACAGAATCCTGGCCTGCTACTTTTACACACCGTGACCTATGATCTGAGAGTTGTAGTCTGCGGTCTCCATTCGCAGAATGTACGGGATGATGCTGTCAATCTGAACATTTCCAATCAGTCCTGCGAAGAACAGCTCTTCAGTGATGGCAGCACTCATCAGACGAAGAGCAGGCAATCGGAGAAGAAGTCTAGACAGTCTGGAAAGTAAGTTTGGTGAAAAGTGGTACTTAGCAGATCACAGATTTTGGTGTTGTTCTCCATAATGTTATTAGTAAGAGAAAAGAAAAAACTGACAAGGGGCACTACTGGTCAGAGTTTGCTACATCTAGTTCATAAAAGGCTTAAATACATAAATCAGTACAGCGTTAAATTTATGTTTACTCTTATATTGAACAGTATGGAAAATGTGCAAATGCCTGTCAACTACATGTACTATCTATGTTTGGATTTAAGACTAAATGAGGAAATAGTCCAAACAGATGCAATTCAAATTGAATTTTAGAAATTAATAATGAGATGAAAAATACCACTCATAATATGGATGACCACAGGCATAACATTTGAAGTGTTCTAAAGGTAATTGCGTAACTTTAAGGAGGTAAGAAGAAAATGTATGTATCTATTACATGAAAAACTGTACAAATCAGTGACTCTGAAAAGAGAATCAATCAAGTAAGCATCAAAGTTTACAGACCTGTAAGTATCGTCTGGATATGCCTTTGTTACATAGTCTTGGAACTCCATGTAAGCTTTTTCTTGAAATTTCTCAATCTGTACCACATTTTCTAGACCTGGGTGATCTGAAAGAAAGCCCATTTCTTTGTTATACCTGTTCTACAGAAAATGAACTAAAATCCATACAGACTATCCAGTTGCCAACACACTGAAATAATTATGTGGTAGCTGCAGCAACTTCAGTTTTAGTGGTAGACACTGCTTTACCTCCTTGTATTTCTCATTCTTTACATTTACATTTTACTTAACTTTCCATAAATAAAATCAGACATTTTAAACGGTTCAAATAAATTCAGTGCTTGTAACGCTTATGTTGATCTTGATGATACAACTCTATTTTCTGTATCAGTAAAACAGGATTGTTTCAACACACTGACATTTTCTGGAACACTGGAAGCACAAATAAAATTTAGGTGAAAAGTGAAGGATAAAATTAGGATCAGTATTAGAAGCAGAATAAAAAGATGTGAACTGTCTGTTTCCTAAGACATGTAGAAAACAGCAATGAATCTCAGAATATGATGAGTTCAAGAGACCCATCAATATCATCAAGTCCAACTCCTGACTTGCACAGGACACCCCAAGAATCACACCATGTGCCTGAGAGCATTGTCCAAATGCTTTCTGAATTTAGACAGGCTTGTATTTAGCAGATTGTTCTTTCTCAACTCCTTGGTGCAAAAATTTCAAATGTGGTAATCATAATTTTTAGCAGTAATTTGAACTTACTTGAAATGTAAGTGTTGCTAAAATGAAAGGACATCAACCTAACTGCCAAGCCACTCTTGGAAATTATTATCCAGTAATTCTCAGCTCTCTGCATGGTCTGTAATTCTATTATCCATCTATCTGAACATAAAAATTTTACTGTCATACTAGCATAGCAAATTATGTAGATGAAGAGTTAGAGTTATGTGCAAAATGCATCACTTCATGCTGCTGCTTTCAGAGCCATGTCAGGAACACAGCGAGAAGTCAACTTCTGGAAACAGTAGTTTCAAGACCACTGCTTGTACACTTGCAGCCATTTCCAAACGCCCTTTACACTAATCTCTTTGCCCAAGGTGTCTTGTGGCAATCAAACAGCTGGCTTGGCACAGCTGAATCACCAGGGCCTACTAAAGCACAGCTTCTTACAGCCCCATCCTGCAGCAGAGCAGTAAAATCCCTGCAGTTATCATTTCTGGCCTGTGAGTCATTGCCAGGACATGCCTTCTGTTCAAGGTACCAAACATGACTTTCATGTCTATGAAGACTTTATTATATGGCTCAAGGATCAAGAGTCCTGATAACACATTACCATTAAAGCAACTACTCATTAGTAATGTGAATTTTAAAACTTCAGCTAAAGGAAGTTTCTCTCAATCATGTGACTGGACAAAAGTCTTCCCAAGGTATTTTTCTTCTTCTTTTCTTTCTACCTTTTGTGTTTTCAAACATAATTGGAAGGACACAAACTTCAGACTAAACAAATAGGTAAATACTACTTTGCAAGTGCAAGGTTCTCAAGAAGTATTTTTTGGTGTCTAACAGGACTGATTTTTCCACACAGGCCAGAGGATTGTATCATAAATCCTAGGGACATCAGTCTGAAAAAATGGACTTGAGGCATTCTCCCATAATTTTGTTTCTTTCCTGGAGTTACCATACCAGTTCTTGGTATAGGAATGCCATGAAAAGGATTATTTTGGGGTAAGGAACACTTGCATGAGAATTACATATCCTGCAAGTATTATTTATTAAAATTAAAAGAGCAAACACCCTCCAACCATCCACTTAAAGGAAGTCTCTTCTGTAATAACGGTGTATTTGCAACTGTTCAATCCTCAGCACAAAAGGAAAACTGCGAAGATTTTCAAGCATGCTTAATATTGTGTTTAAACTTAGTGGGTTTAATGGTGAGTCCTGCTTGTCAGGAACCTGAAACTGTTTCAGTGATACAATGAACTGTACAAGTAAACACATAAAACCATGCAAGACTCTCCTAGTCATAAGAACTGACAGCAGGATTATGTTTTATCATAGAACACCCAGGGTCTGATTTTCCTTCGTGATCCACAATAGAAAAATATCACAATAGGAATATCCTCTGAAAATTTATCATCTTTCCCGAAGGGCTTTGACTCTACTTACACCACCTTTTATTTGCATGAATGTCTTTCATCTCAGAAGTCTTCCATTACTGCAATATATATATATATATATGTAGCAATGAAAGATATGCAGGATTTTGTTTGTGCACTTAGATGAATACCATGAATTCCTGCTCATGCTGCCACTTCTACTGGTAGATACTACATATAGAAAAGATCATGCAAATCTGAGGGAAACTGCAAAGCAAGAACCTCACAATATATGAATTCTATATATTAGAAAACTTGCTTAAAATTTACATTTTGGAAGTATCCAAGTTCTAAAAGATTTTCTCACTTCATCTAATTTTTATGTCTAAGGCTGAACTGCAACTGAATGCAAATAGAAAGCTCTCCTTGGATCGATTAAGTCTACAGAACTGACATGAACCAAATACCCAGATCTCCTCCATGTCCTACACTATGAACTGGGGTTACTAAGAATCTGTAAGCATTTTAACATCTGCTCCAGTCTTTTCCACATGACATCAGCATCTACAAAAGGCAGAGCAACAAGGATTAAGGAATGTGCTGGTGCTTTTAAAACCTTCTAATGCAAAATGGAGTAACTGAAGACTTACTTTCTAAAAGTGAGAGTGAAAAATTCTTGGAGATAGAGGAAGTACTTGAGACTTGGACATTTTTTCTCTAATGAAAAGACTTGGGTTTTGCTTTGTATTAAATCCCAATTCTGAATGATGAATCTAAGGCCTGCAGGATACTGATACAATACCTGAAAGCCTTTTGTGAAAAGTTAATTCTACAACTTTCAAATAAAGAAAATGGATTTTGTAACTTTCTACAGTCCAGGCATATGGGTTACACAACATAATTACCCAGTAAATATCCACTAAGACCAGAGGACTCTTTCCTCCCTACTGTAAACTAATCACCCAGAAGGGAAATAAATTGTATTACATTCACTGTCTAATGTATGTCTAGTAATGCTACTGAGAGTACATGAAGCAAATACTTTTTAGAAGACAGAATTAATAACATAAGTGAATGTTTGTGGTGTTGATTCACCAGAAATGCTATATACATTGTCTATGTGGAGGGAGGAGATGTTTCTGTAATTCTGAATGTGAGAACTAATGCCCAGATAGTCTTTCATATATTAAAATCCCAACTTCAATCCATCTCATCTGTATGTGCAAGAGCAACACTTCAGAAAATTACACTGCAGGTCTTCAGAAAATGTACCCCAAAAAGGAGGCACAGAATTAAAAGCAATAAATAAATAAATGAAAAGAAAAAAGCCCAAAACAACCAAAAGCCCAAACCCAAAAAAACCAAAAAGCATAAGTGGCACAGCCAAGAATAAAAATCTACAAATAAAAAGAATCAGAGTCTCCCCGGGCAAAAAAAGTCCCCAAAGCAACATTCAGTTGCTTACATTACAAGATTAACCCTCCTCTTCCTACAGTCCTTACACACCTTCCAAGATTCCTCAACAAATGAGTAACTGCACATAATGAAACAGTTATACGGCAACAAATATCATCAATTAAAATTTTCTATTTGGAATAATTACATACCAGGACTGAAGAGGACAATTGCTTTCAAATATGCATATTCATATCCATCTAGACACAGTTTAACCATGCTGTTACAAAACTCTTGCAATTTGAAGACATGCTCCATTACTAGTTTTCCTCTGTCTGTTGGCAGCTTATCTAAATCAAGACACACATTAAAAAAAATCCCAATTAACACATATGCAAAAAGTAGTCACACTAGACCTTTAAAAATAATTAGCTTATTAGATTTGAACAATGGGACATCTATGCTCTCTATAAATTCCTATTAGTTCTGAATAATCTTGACACCAACAATTATTATTACTAACACTCTTTTTTCCACCTCTTCCAATTAGGGCTCTTCCTGCCACTAATGCTTCCAGTAATCAGACGTGGATTAGAGCTTGAAATGATCAAGGAAGGAAGGGACTAGTTATGAGCAAAGCATACACTGCTGCTGCTGCCCTGTGCTCTGTGTCTAAGGCTCAGGTGCCACATGGTAGGATAGCGCACAGCTTCACGGGTTATTGTAGCCAGAGACCACGGCACTGCTGGGACAGGTGTGCCATTCACCTCCCCTGACTCGCACTGACGGGAATGTGCTGGGGGCAGAGCTGTTCCCCTGGAGCCAGCAATAGTGAAGCAGCCTGAAAAGCCCATTCGCTCCATAACCCATCAAACAAGAGTCTTTAAATGGTAGAAATATGTATGTGTAATAATGATAAAAACATGACTAACTACTACAATGCCTTTTCTGGTAAACATGCTTTAAATATTACATAGACTAAAATTTCCAGATTCCATTTGTATCTGCTCTAGAGATAATCACAGATTTGTTAGTAGCTTTAGCTGATCCAGTACATCTCATGATTTGATCAGTTTGTTTTAAGCGATCATTACTTATAGGAGGTTCTTGTGGATGTTTTTAGATCACAAAAAACCCTTGGAAGTAATTCCTTAATTACCTTATTATAAAAGAAGATGAAAAATCTATAGTCTGGTAGGCTGGTTTTTTTCCAGTTTACCAATCTGCATTTGCATAGCATCAGCAACAGTGAATTTTCATACCCGTAACAGCAAACAACTCAAAAATTTAGTTAAATCTGAAAATGCTTTGATTTTTGTATGCGCATCTATCTCATGAATAATGTGTTATGACTATGAACAGATGAAGACTATACTTTTATTGACTGATTAGCTTTCAGTGCTGACAACCTTGTGAGTACCCACGAGCACACAAAACTCAAAGACACCCCTCTGGCTCAGAGGAACAGAATGAAGGAAGCCAAATGACACATCTTTCATTTGAATCAAAAATATGCCAAAGATGCAGGACATAGGATTAACAAGGAGCAAAGTGTACTTAGTGGAGATCTGTTGAAGACTTCCATGTAGACTAAAACTAATACACGGAAGTCAACAAGCCAAGTTATGTAAAGGAACTGTGTCACCAAGTGGGCATTCAGCTGCTCCTGTCACAGCTATGAAGAGCAAGGACAGGTGGGTCATTCTTTACTTTGTATCCTTCATACAGAGGAATCAGATTCACAGTACTCTTGTGTTCTTAACGTTGATACTGCCCAAAATATTCCTAATTTGGGCTGATGATATTAACAGACAGCAGAACGCTATTAGACATTACAACACACAAAAATAAAAACAATATGGGTTTTTTTTCATTTGGAGGTAAATATTAGCATGGTTGACTTTTGCAAAGTTGCTAAAAAATTCTATCTTGTGGACTGTAATTGCTAGTAAAATTTTGTTTCAATACTAATATGAAATTCTTTAAACAGTAAATTTACAATAACAACTGAAGTATAAATAGCTTCTGTGCACTTCAAAACTTAAAAAACATCAAGTAATTTCCCAAGTCTGGCATGTGCACGACATACACCTTACCTTGTTGTAAACTGCCTTGAAGGTGATTAACAAAAGCAGCTAAGATCGTTGCCACATTCATAACTTGTGAGCACTGTGCTAGACCAAGCGTAAAAAGTTCATTCCAGCAGGCTTTTACTAATGATATGCTGTTATCCTGTCTATTAAAAAGCACAATAATTTAATAAAACCAGCTATTTGCATTCACTTTTTTTTTTAATTTGAAGAACACTTCATAAAACATTAATCAATCATTACAACCAACACCAAAATGAAGTTTTGCATCATTTTTCTTTGCATGCTAGAATTAAAGTACCCAGTTTAAAGTGATTTTTGTAAAGCAATAAATTTTTGTTTAAATGACCTAAAAGGAGATAGACTTCTACTACGAAGGCAAGCTGAAGTTACAGTAAATCGCAACTGTCACAGTGTACTCCATCATGCTAGTGTTCTTAAGATCTGGGACAACATTTATGTGCATGGACAGAAAAAGATTGCACTCTTCCTGTATTGTGGACATAGAACAGACTCAGGGGGCCTTTTTTTTTTTTTTTTTTTAAACTTGAAAACTGACAGGTTGGTATAATTTTTAAATTAAAGATACAGATGAAATGGAACATGTGTGATCAAGCTTCTGAGCTTCCTGACTGCTACCTTCTGCATCCCTTTCAAGTCTGGAATAAGGTTTGAGATATGGACTTCAAATTATATATACTAGTCACAAGGATTTCTTTGCTGTAGCTTAAAATTAAATATATCAATTCAGCCACTTCTGTATTAGTAACTTAAATTTCAGTAATGCCAAGCATCTCTAACTCACAGAGTTTAACAAGAGCTCAGTACCTTGGAAAGCAAATCCCACCAGAGAGGAGTGAAATTCAGGTACCACATTTCAGAGTTTTAGCCAGTGAACATAAATAATGGAAATTTAAAAGAAGTACAAGAGCTATCAAAGAAGAAAAGTATATTAAAGCTAGGATTTCAACTACAAAAATACAGTGGAATGGATTTTTGTAAGAATGTTGATGCAATCTTTAAGAACAGTTCTGATGATTTAGTGCAATACTAAGATGCCAGATGACAGGTGAACAGAGACTTGTCTTTAACTGGATTACAGAGAGCTAACTGAGAGCAGTATTTTTCATTATTATCAAGTTCTTTTTATGGTAGACATGATACTGTACATGCATCCTGTTCATCTCCTTTACCATAATCAAAGGGACTATGCTGAGCACCCCTGAACATTGGGTGTACTGGCTACTCCTCTGATACTTGTGAGTAGATAAATGTATCATCTACAGCATCTTTATGGCTAATCAAAATTACACCAGAACCAGTTCTTAAATTTGCTTAAGCAGCCTCACAAAACTAAGAGGCTGTAACCAGCTGGGTGAAGGTTTCAGCAGGAATCTCTTGTGAACAAAGACACCCATGCAGGAGGATGAACCCATGAGTATCTGGCATCTTTAGCTACATCATCAGGTGAAAGGCAGCTATGCTGCTGTGACTGAAGGAGAGTGTCCAGCCCGTGGAGGAAACAACCTGGGTACAATTATCCATCTTCCCTACAAAACCATTACCATCATGCTCCATGAATTTCTCTTCAGTTTAAAAGTGAAATGAGTCACCCTTCTGAAAGTCAAAATTATAGGATATAATGTGTTCCAACTATAAGGGCTGCTTTAATTTCAGATAAATCTCCACTTGAAAATAGTTTGCATCTTAAGTGCTTCAGAGGAACACTGTGAATTTATGTTATTTATATATTGTTGCCCATGATCTTGACTGTGTCTATAAATGCTATTACAGGTGAATATTAACACTATTATGACAGCTTACTCATCCATATTTTTGGAAAAAATATATTGTGAAATAACAGATAAAAAGAGCATGTGCAGATTTTTCTTGTTAAATCTTTTTGGAGAGAGAGACCTCCTGTACTACCATTTTATTTTTAAAAGCAATTCCCATTTGTTGTTACAATAGCAATTTGTACAAATTTGCAGTGTCTCTCGGTAAGAAAAACCTTTTTAATACTTAGAAATGACATAATGTACTATGTTTATTTGCTATGCTTATTTGTTTATTTCATTTTGTTATTCTGCAGGTCAATAATTTCTACCAAAATAAAACATCATATTTACCTATTTTTTACCCTTACTATTCTTTAACTTTATACAATATTCTTTTCTCCTTCCCCAAAACATAGTCTTATTTACACACAATACAAGATCTTTCTTTAAAAACTGTGGAATCTTTGGCTGAAGGATCTGAGTAAACACAAATGGTAATCACAGATCATCCTGCTTTTGACAGCTTTCCTGGAAAAGGGGACAATCCCTCATTTTCAAAAGGAATTCTCTTTGCTGCCACAGTCACAGGCTATTTTAATATTGAATGAACAGAAACACTACAGATGAGAACAAACTAACATGATTTATTCACCATTTGCGTCAGAGCTGATACAGTATCATTATTTGTTTGATGTATCTTCATAAAATTATTTCTGAATATAACATAAATCAGTTTTTCCCATGCAGTTTGGACACGTTTTTCATGATGATCAGCAATGGACTACAAACCTGAACTTAAGAATTTTAAGTCCTACACTGAATTCTGATGGAGAAGCAGGATGTTATACAAACTGTAAAAAGAACAGTTAGAATTACCTTTTGGTTACAGAAGCCATTTATTATTGGCAAATCTGAAATTAGACAACTTCATTCTGAGTGTTTGCTGAATCTAGCTAACCATTTTCTTCATGTACGTTATTAAAGGCAAAATTATTACTAGTAATTCACCTTGTGAAGATAAAGATTTTGGGGATTCAGAGCAGGAGTTTCGTTTTGCTGATTGCCTGATAAGCATCAAGATGTAGCATAAAGTTGTAGCAATTAAAAAGCTGATAGAAATTCCTATTTTCTCAAAATATATTTATGAAGCAGCAGTATGTGGGAATTTGATTGTTTTAAACTACTTCTTTTTCTTACAACACCCAACCAAAGTCCTGAATTTGGACTCAAATTGGGAGTTGTTTTGATTCAGAAAATTTACCTTACAGTTGAGATTTTTAAGTTTTAAGTAGTAGGGTTTTATTTTTAGAAGTCTCTGAAGAAGACAGCAAAAACCAAAAATTCAAAAGCACAGACCCACAATATAAGTGAACAGAGTAACTGAACACTTACCCCAGAACTTGGAAAGATGGAATGGAACGTGCCCAGTGCATGGACAAGAAAAGCAACCTGGAGGCAGACTCGCAGATATAGTGAACGTTAAGATAGTCAGGCATAGGAGAAGGCATGGTGAGCTGCAAAAAAGAAGTAGGAAGCAAAAAAGAAAAAAGAAGGAAGTGTAAGACAGTTATTTTACTTTCTTCATGATATGTTTAGGAAGAAATCAATCTTTTGAGTGTCTTTTAAATGAATAAATAAAATTGTTCTTAAAATAAAAAAGGTATAATCCTGACACAAAACTGAATGACTGCCTTTTGCATTATTAGCCACACCTTTACACACTGTATGTTATATAACTACAAAGCAACAAAAAAGACAAAAAGTTTCATTTCTAGATAATGATTCATGTCTGGGACAACTAGAGATGGAAAAATCTCAAAACTCAACCTCTGAGACATTCTTGAAGAATAAGAGAAGAATTATTGTAACAGGAATGAGTTGCTCACATTAGAGGAGTTACAACTCCTAGAGAGAGGGAGTAAAAGAGAGTGTATGTGTGTGTGTGTGTGTGTGTGTGAATTCTATTTCGCAAAACATCTGGTTTTTTTACTTTTACTTAATATTTTACAAATAAATACATGAGAAATCTTTTGGTGTTTGAGTAAAATACCTAATACACAGCTGCTCCCAAGTCCAAAATATATAACACATACATCAGAAAGGACCCTCTGCAATGTTAGTAAGTAAAGTTAGTGATGTTACCTGCATATGTGAAGAAAGAGATTTGACTCAAAATAGCTTAGAACTTGTAATTCTCTCTTCAGAAATTAATACTTTCTAATATAATGTTCTGGCTAATGCATTAAAAAAAAAACCAAACTGACATTTGCATTAGAGATGGTCATTTAAATGATCAAAATAGATGCTGATAAGAGGGGTAAAGTTTAACCAAATGCCTTTTACCAAGTTTTCAGATGACCATGCTTTTTAATTTGTCCATGAAAAATAAGATGATGAAAAAAAATATACAAGGAATTTCTGCAAGCTTGTAAAACGAGAACTAAATCCAAAAAATATATGGCTAACTAACACAGAAACTGTATTTGAGTCCACTACTACCATGCTAAAATAGGGTATCTCCACAAACAAGAAACTGAATATGATAGAAATTGATAGAAATTCCTATTTTCTCAAAATATATTTATGAAGCAGCATAAAATACACTTAGAAGTCTCAAAATCCAGCTGCAGATTGTATCAGATCCACCAGTTAACAAGTGACAATGTGGATGCTGACTGCTTCACGCAATGAAATGCTGACTCTGCTTCATGCAAATACTTTGTCTATATGAATCCTTTTGTATGCATTACCAGTACTCTTAAGGTAAGATATTATAAAATAACCAGTGCAGCTAAACCACTTCAGAGCGCAGTAGTTTCTGCCAAACAAAGAATTAATCAGTGAACAAAAGCAGTTCATTAATTGGAAATGAATGCCAATACCTGAACAAATACATCTCTAAGAAATTAAAAATAAAATTTAGATCTTTATTGCACATCACTATGTCAAAACAGCTGTAAACAGTCAACAGTAAGAAAGTATTCAGTACCCTGAATGCTACATGAGCATCGCTGAGCAGTGGCCCCTCTATTTCAACAATGTTCATGCTTGTTTCTCCACCAAGCAGCTGTGCATTGCCCTCAATACTTTCAGAGTTCTGGCACGCTGTGCTCTCTCCTGGATTTAATGCTTTTGCAAGAGTATCAAATGCCCTGTAAGATTACAGAAAAGCAAAAAGAAAATTTCATTTTGGAGACCATTTCAATGACCATTTAAGAGGAACCTGCACAGGTCTGAAACCTGTTGGCAGAAGTCTGTTTCAAAGAGTGATTTGAAAAATAAAAATCAGTAGCACGCTTTTCCTGACATTCCACCGAACTCTGAAACAAAAATTAGCAGCAGATCCTGTTTACACTAGTTGCCAACAAATTCACAGTTTTGACATATTGGTTGTGCTGCTAAGTCACAGTTTGCTTTTCAAGATCTCCTCCATGATGTTCACTGAGAGCGCTGGCATAAGTGTTTTGAGGACATGATCACCAGACTGCTGTTACAGTCACTTAGTGCACGTATAAATTTTACAGCCTTTTACTGCTATCAAGCACAGAGTAAGATTGTTTTTTGTTAAGTAATCAATTGTAGTTAGATTTTTCAACTTAATTTGAAAAGACTGCTTCAAAATATGTAAGAGAAAGCACTCCCACGCTTTCAATACAATCCTCAGTACCCTCTGCTGTGTGGCAAGGACTCTTGGCTTTCACAAGCTCAAATGCTAGAGGGTAGATGTCACGACAAGCACAGATATATTACTCAATATTTTGCTGCTTGATAACATGAGTTGTTCTTCTATTCATAAATACACCTGAGAACCACAATGGACACACCTTCAGTCAAAAATACACAGATTTGATCACTGCCTACAGACAGATGACATATCCTGGGAACAGCAACACATACAGTGTTGCATGAAAAACTTATGCACTGAAGCCTGAAAACCTTACAAAAGCCAATTATCAGCTTGTATGAAGAGCTCACTCTCAATTTATAGACATGTTTATTACCACAGAGTCTAAAATCATTGATTTAATGCCAAAATCTAGGGTAGAACTTGGCCACCTTCTCTACCCCCACGCTGCCTAGCTACATGAATTCACTAATACACTAAAAAAAATGAGCTGTTGCACATAACTATGCACTACCAAATGAAATATTACAGTGAAAGAGCTGCTGACACTGCCTCAAGGTGTGGGATGGTAAACGAACTACTTTTTGGTCCTCACTAGCCTGAGTACCTTGATGTTACACATGAGGGTAACTGAGGCATATGTGGGTGACTATACAGACATACCTGGGCCATCTTCTGTCTCCGGTATGTGCAAAGGTGGCACAAAGGGAAGGCATTCATAGCTCAGCTCTAGAAACTATACTATGGACTCCTGCTAGAAGATCTGAGGTCTTCCACAATTCACTCTTTACAGTCTAAGCAGAACAGGCAAACACAGCAGCTCAGCAACAGCTGCTTTTTAGGGATGTCTTAACACCATCTCTGCAGGGCTCTTCATGTGGCAGGGACAGAAATTTAGGAGGGAAACAGGACTTCCCCATTCTCCAAAAGCTAAATATTATATGCATCTGTCACTATCCTGTATTTATTATGGCACAGGCTGAGGAGCCCTTTTTAAATAGTGTGGGCATGTACACTGGTTAGCCATGTCTGCCCATGACACTTTCTTGACAACTCTGATTCTTCAATGTTGCTTTCAGAGGAATCTTCTACCTCCTAAACTCTCCTCCCTCATAAACTGCCAGTAGTAAAGCAGCAGAAGTCAGTAGCAGCTTTGCTTCTTCACGGCTCAGGAATGTGAGACCTTTCCTATACAAAGCCCCAACACGAGCAATGTCTGTAAGATAAAGCACCACGGAAAAGAGAATCTGGAACAAAGCCTGCCTGGGAGCTATCTAGAACACAAAATGAGAAAACAAGGCATAATCAATATTAAATACATGGTATTGATATCCTTTGCTACAAACAATCTTGGTTCTCTTTTTGTCAGGCTCAGTCATCAACAGATATATAGGACTGCAGATAAACTGTAAAGAAAGAACATCATGAAGCATTAGAGGACAAGGCATGTAAAGTTATAATATAAAAGTAGTGGGGCCTTGCAGCAGAAGTTGTACTCTGTGTCAGCAAATGTGAAATCGTAACTACTGCAAGCAATGAATATAAGAAATTACATGAAAAGCATGGATGGATGAAATGTGATTTCTGAAGTCCCTTAAACTCTACTCCCTCAATAAACATCTGTGTCTGTTAGATCATGCTGGCACTGGGTCTGATAGGGAAATCAATAATTTAGAAAAAAATCTTAGTTTCTGTTGGAGTAACAATTTCCCTTTCACAGCAATGTTTAACTTGAACCTTCCCACTGTACAACTGTTAGGTAACTTACTTGACAAGAGTATGTCAAGTCAGACCTCTTCCAAGCCCTCTGGCTGAGAGAACCTGATGCCTTTTCATAGACAGACTTTTAAAACTGAACAGAAATCCTGAAGCTGGTAAAAATAACATCCGGAAGTGCCAGCAAATGAAAGATTACTACATCTCTTTGAACAGCCATAGCATTAAATGATGTCTATCAGCACATGTAACTACTTACACAGCATATTCTAACATTCTTTACCTAGGAGGACACAGCAAAGGCCCAAACCAGAATTTATAAAAAGTCAGACTGACTTTCTAAACACTATATAAAGAAAGGAGCAGAAAAAAATGTAATCTGCTTGCAGTTATACAAAGCAGTAGAGACCACAGGGAAATCAGTTATTTCAGCCACTATATGCCCACCATTTCCCCCCTTAATGGATTTACTCCATACACTTTCAGAACAGCATGTAAAACGTAGGTGGTAGAAGAATATTGCTGGGGCAGCAGCCAGAAGCTTGCATGAGAAAGGAAGAACATGATTGTGATTGCTGGAATAACTGTGGATATTCTGTAGATACATCTTACACACATGCTCACCCCAATGGCTCAGTTAAAACTAGTGCAAGACACAAGTTTGTAAGACTCTCAGTGAAATCTCTTGAAAATAAAATTTCCAGGATGATGCAAAGTACTAAGACTGTAGTACAAGACCTAACATACCTTAGTACGGCCAACCAAAAGGTACGAAAATCAGCTGTAACCTTTAACTGAAATTATATTAATTTCAAGTACAAACAACTAAAAGGATCTATTTCTCTAATGAAACTTGCTTTTCATTTCACTTGGAAGAATCTTACAATATTTATCTTCTACATGAGCTTACACTGATATTACTTTTAAAGCAGATAAATTTACTACATTGTGATGATTTAACTAATTGACTGGTCTGAATTGACAGAGACCTCTTGAAAAGGACAGTATCTATAGGGGAAACATGCCTTACCTTGTAACATCAGTACTAGCTTGTTCTTCTTGCTTGAGTTCAGATAATGATGCATCTCCATTACTCAAACTCTCGATCACAGACAGCTCTGTACTGCTTTGTGAAATGTCTTTGCATTTACTGAGATTTGCTAATGAAGTCACCACATTTGCCAGTGTACTTAAATCTCCCTGACATGCTTCTACCTAAGGGAAAAGAACAGCTTTTAATTCTCAGTTAATTGGCAGCTGCTAACCTGAAAGAGAAGAGCCTAACTTTCACATAAATGAAGAACAGGGCATATGCAAAGACATATCTGTAAGAAAACTGTTTTCAGTCTATGGGTAACCACAATACAGCACTTAGACACTGCACTGCATGTAAAATATGGAATGTTTTGACATTTACTTGTAAAAGTAATAGATACCTATTTCTTTCAGAAAGAATACTGCTGATGGTAAGCAAGTGCAGAAAGAAGTTTTCACATCTTTATGCATTAGTCCATCACCAGGATGTAAGACTGCTCTAGATTGTATTTTTAGCATCTCCCTTCCCCATGTAAATGAGTTAGTAGTAGTAGGGTAGGAGAATGTCTGAAAAGAAGGAATGCATGAAAAATCACCTTTATAAACAAAGCAGAAAAAGAACTCTGCTGCAGCCTTTATGGTGTTTATGTCTTTGTTCAACTGCAAATGAAAAAAGTGATTCAGTACTGTCTAGCAACTTAGAGAAGCAGTAAGACATGTCCCACTCTGTCCCAGCAAAAAAAGAAAAAAAAAAAAAAAAGTACATTATTAGAGACAAGTATGCTGCTGCTAACAGCAGACAGAGCAAGCAAAGGAAAATGCATGAAAACAGTATGAGGTAATTTGATATCAGCTAGAAAACACAAATGCTTCCTACTGTGCATATATGAGGAAGGTACCACATGGCTTTAGTGGATCAGTAAGTGCAACAAAATGGAAACAAAGGAAAACCAGCTCAGAAAAAAACCTGTTGATGACAATAGGTCTTATCAGCTTTGCCAAAAAAATAGTGATTTGGGAGAAAAAAATCAGACCATATTTACACATGGCACTGTGATAGTGCCATGAGAAGTTTTGTGAACATCTCACTTTAATTGTACAAAAGAGCGAGCCAAGTGTCAGGATTATCCCAACACAAAAATTAAAATAATACAGCCCTTAAGACTCTCTAAAAATGTGAAGGAAGGACATTTACTTTGTCACGTTTTTAGCATTTTTACTGTGTGAGGCGAAGAAGAGAAGGCATTTGTAACACTCGTGAATATTGTAAAGGAGTGTTTCAAAAATTAATTTAACCAAATAGAATACTCTTCTTTCCTTACATATACAATTACAGCAATTAGCTCTACTTATTGTACCAGTAATATCACCACATACCTTATCTGGAGTCATCAGCACAGTAGGCTCAGTTTTTATTGCAGACGGATGAATGTTAACAAACATTCCTGATTCCAGCAAACCCGTTGATCTGAAAGAAAACAGCACAAGTTTTACTTTTGTTTAATTTTAAAACTGAATTTTCCTTTTTCAAAAGACAGAGATAGCCACTTCTGAATACAATTTACATACCTTGCTGTTTCATTGTCTGTTACAAAAGTTGGGGTTGCAGCTAATGGACTACGAAGATCTTTGCGAATGTAGATCTTTTCTGTAGAAGCTGCACAGTTTGAAGATTTTTCTCTTGACACTTCAATAGGTTTCCTCTCACACTGTACAGCTACAGAAATAATACCCAACTATTAAATCACACCCTGAGTTACAGAGTAAGAAATAATACTTTTCTCTCTATTGAAGATTTGATTTTAGTTATAATTCTGAAAATAACTAAAATATATAAAATACATATCCTATAACCAACAAGCTAACAAGTTGTATAAAAACCAGCAAATGATGTAGTAAAGATCTGATATCGAACATATGGAACACTTTAAAGTTACAATTAAAGGAGGCATCCCCTCATTTTTAATTTGAATCAAAATGGAAGCTTAAAGCTTCTCATTCTCTCAGTTTCACACTCTCTCTTCCTTTGTGAAGGACTCGTGGCATGTTTTTCTATAGATTGTGGGTCTGTGTTGAACCCATGTAACTTCGTTCATTCAAAGAAGCTTCTCAAGTTAGGACCTCAGACAATACAGCAGGAAAGACACCATCACCAAGTTCAGTTCAGACCACTTAAGATCAATCTGGGCAACACCCTGACCCAGAGTCACTGACTTCAGAGAAGAAGTGGATTTTTAATTTGAATGACTCAGTGAAACAAGGTGGAATGAATCTGGGCTTTAGCCTACAGATATACCACCTTGCTTTGAACACTAAAATGAAACTTACAGTATTATCCCCTATGGGGAAAATGTGGAAATGTGAAAAATGTGTAACTTCAGACAAAAAAATTAAAAACTTTTCAAGAGAGCAGCAGACTGTGATTCTATTCAAATTTTTACACTGGTAAGTATCTTAAACCCCAAATGTTGTAATATTCAAGTATCAACAATACTACCGAAGTCAGCCTGCAACCCACAAATAGTGCTTTAAAGGGTGGGAGATGGAGGCAAGTATTTAATGTTCCATTGCAAATGCTGTGCTCAACAGCAGGATCTTGCCTTGCTGAGAAAAGGCCAAGGCTTCTTCAAGGGACAAATAACCCTCACTGAGGGAGATACTGTCCGAGACCATACTAAGATTTCTTTCCTTTCCCCACCTCACTGAGGAATGAGACTTCTCATCACCACACAATCCTCTCCCCCACTCAGTACTCCCTCATGACCCTGAGATTCTTTTCCTGCCTTCTGATCCCTAAGCCCAGTGATTTTGTTCTGCTTAAGAAGTGTTCTGTGGAGGGGTCTTTTCTTACTACCAGCTGAACTAGAGGGTAAAGATGCACTTTCACTGCCCCAGCTTTTCCTCCCTTTCTGAATTAATTTCCTCTGTGTTACTGATTTCTGCTGACAGAAGAAGGGCTGTAGGGAGGAAAATGTCCACAGAGGTTCAAGAGGGTCAGTAAAATAAGTGCAGGATGACAGAGAGCAGAGAACAAGACCAATACTGTATGTACTACACAGTATCACAGTATTAGGTCCGAAGAATTTGTGTTTTGTGTGATTTTCTTTGCATTTAGTATTTTGATACTGCTGTGATATTGCAATACCACTACATCTGATGTACAGAAAACTTAAAAGGAATTTGGAATCTGCAGGAATGGGTAAGAACTGAACTTTAGATCACTATGGATCTCTGCCTTGTGAATGACTGTCTCTGCAGAGCTTTGCCAAAAGTGAACACCAATTGCCAGTAATCTCAGCTTTGGAAAAACTGAAAGGAAGGTAGAGTTCAAAAAGTTCAGTAGCTTAGTAGTTCATTTACACATAAAAAAGTTGAACTGCACAAAAAAACAAAGCAGACATGTTCAATATTTGCCATGTAGGAGTAACAATTCATTCACCTTCATCACACAGGATGGAGCTTATTAAGCTTTTAAAGCAAACACCTGAAAGCATTTAATATTGCTGATACACGAAACTTGTACAATGCTTTAAAGGAAAAACCTATAATGATTTAAAAATATGTAACTAAGATAACGATTTGTATCTGTACAAAGCATCTCTTTGGTAGCAGAAAGTAGCTGCCAGGTGAAGCAGTTAGCTCTTATTCAGACTCACAATCTTGTTTCATCCCAAAGGCGATGCATCTCTGCAGCCTGCAGTACTGACAGCGATTCCGGTGGTGTTTGTTAATGACACAGTCTTTTGCTCCTCGGCAGGAATAAACCAAATTCTTCCGGATGCTCCTTTTAAAGAATCCTTTGCACCCCTCACAGGTTACTGCTCCATAATGACGGCCTAGTTACAAAATAACAGAAAATGTGACATTAGATTTACAGTATAGTATTATTTTTTTACACTTCACAATAATTAAAACCAAAATATTAGCTATTTTACCCAGAAAAAAACACTTGTTTTCCCCCATGGATTGCAGATCTTAAAATATATTCAGGCTATAAAACAACATAAAAAAGCAAGTGAAGAATTTTTCTAGTTCAAAGCATTTAACAGGATTTTACAAACAGGCAAGTTCTGTTGACAGTAGTGTTAAAAAAGGCTAAGAAAACAGGTAAGTAAGAACACAGCAAAAAAAAAAATCATTTATAGATTTCTAGTAATTTTCCATACAGACAAGTCCAGTAATTGCTCATTACAAGTTCAGCTGTTGAAATTGTATGCATTAAATCTAATGGAACCATGGAAACTGCACACACAGCATTTACAGCATGAGGCAATCACTTCAAAGCTTTACTTTCACCTTTCATTTTCCTAACAGGGTAATGAATGTCCATAGTACTTGCAGTAAAACATCAGTGAAAGAATAATCTAGAATAGCTACAACCTTTTTTTTTCTGAAGACCAGTTCTGCAATTTTTCTGTACAACATAAAAATTTCTAAGATATACTACAAAAAGTAAGTTTTACCATTATTTTTAGAAGTAAATTATTTTGATTGTGCATAAAATATAAACATTACTAAAAAGGATTGATGAAGGCATGCTTGGCAGTTACAACAATTTTAATTTATGAATCCTCAAAATACCTATGGCACATCACAAAATAAATCACAAATATGACCCAATTTGGGAGAAAACACTTTTAGATTCTTTCCCAAAGTTTCTTGAAATTCTGACAGGTTTTTTAGATTCCTTTATCACAACTTTTTTACCACTACTAAAATGTGAAATTTCAAAAGCATCATATATATTAAAAGAAAAATGTCTGAAACAATTTAGTGGCAGCTGGATTAGGAATATTCATTCTGCAAAGTACCAGGGCTGCTTCTTCACCTACTCTTTTGATGCAGCTTCTTGGATTCCAGGTTGGAAGTGGCTGCAAAGCAGTTTTCATGACAATGGTCATCGCATGGGAGGGTCCCCAAAAGCTGCAGCTGCTCAGAGGAACACGGCACTCTCCCCAAAGTTACCACTGCCCAATATTCCAAGGCCAGCACAGGAGGAAAACCTCCTTGGATCTCCAGCTCCTCAAGGGAGACTCCAGCCCTCCACTGGAGTCAGAGAAGTTTTAACAATTAGAACATGCTAATCAGATCTTTGTCTTAAGTTTGGCAGAAATTTCCTTGAGATGGGTGAGGTCAGACAAATATTTAGAGCTCTAGCAACTGTATTTTTTATGTTAAACTTTGCCATTTTTGGGGGAAAAAAAATTAAAACATTTTACTTTCTAGCAAGTTTGCTCCTTTCTGAAGGGAGATCTCCTAGTGGTCTGCAGGTTCCTCAGCAGGGGAAATGACAAGCTGGCACTGACCTACTCCCTCTGCTGCCAGGACCAAGAGAATGGCATCAAACTGGTCAGGGAGATTTTAGGTAGGACATTAGGAAAAGGTTCTTTACCCAGAGGGTGGCTGGTCACTGGTACAGGCTCCCCAGGGCAGTGGTCACAGCACTGGCCTGGCAGAGCTCAGGAAACATTTGGACAATGCTCTCAGGCACAGGGTGTGACTCTCAGGATGTCCTGTGCAGGACCAGGAGTTGGACTTCAGTGATACTTGTGGGTCCCTTCCTACTCAGGATATTCTATGATTCTATGTAAGATAACAATAAATTTTATCTATGATACTAAAGTCCCATTTGGTGAAATTCTGCACTTCATGTATAGAAATTTATACATGTATATGCATGCAATCTGTTACACAGCTTCAGAAGAATTTTAAACTGCTTTTACAAAATTGCACCACCTTAAAAAAAAAATAAATAAATACCTGATGCTTTGTCTCCACATACAACACACAGATCAAACACTTTGTTTAGGCCCTGTTCATTGGGGGAGTTGTCTGTTAAAATCTGAAAAAAAAAGTGTGAAAGAATTTAATTTTTCTTGCCATCTAGAAATAGTAAAATATATCTCATGCTTGTGGTTTTTGTCTAAGATAGGGGATTAAATCTACAAGATATTATGTTTTCTTGATTATATCTAATAGTCTTCAGAGACATAAAGTCACTACCTGCCATGCCACTGTGCTCCCTTTCAGGAGGGAACAAGAGTTTTACTTGTAATGCTTTTGAGAAGAATTCAAGATTTCATTTCTCTAAATGCAAAATGGAGTGACATTTTGAAAAACATTTAGTATCTGCATACTCTTACCTTTTATTCAATTTTATATTTATATACTAATGGCTCTTCCATAGTACAAAAGAGACAGAAGCACTAAACAGATGGAACAAAAAAAATCCCTTGTAAAGGCTACTAGATTTACACAGAGGTTTATTAACTCCTTTTTTTTATAAAACACATAAATATGGACCAAAAGAAAATGTACTCTGGATACTACCATTAACTTCCAACGGGTATATAGCTTGGCTTTCAAGAAGAGTTTGACATTATTGAAGTATCTTGTCTTATTCAATTATTGCTGGTACCTGTAAAGCTTTGTTAAGCACATAATTTTAGAATCCCAGTAGTACAGGGCAGGCACCAGAACACTTCACCTAATCTTTGAAAACTATCCCACTACAACATAAATAAAGCACAGCAAAAACTCCATTTTCATTCCATTTTTACTTGCAATTTGTCCGTTCCAAAAAAGGAACAGACAAATTGCAAGTAACAACCAAACACCATCTTGACATAGAAAAGAAAAAAACATTCCTCTCAATAAAACAGAATATAGTTTAGAAGCTTGAAGAGTTTTTAACTTCTACTGTGACTTAAAGGGAAGCCAGACTCCTCATTCTTGCTTTGCATATTCAGAACAGGATCTCTGATAGAAAGGGAAATAACCAAAACAGAAAGGACACTCTCTTCCACTGAGAAAATTTAGAAATTTGCTTTTCAGAGTTTGGAACACAGTACAGATGATATATGTAGGAAAGTTTTTAACAAGCTTTTTTAATAAGCTTTTTTAACCCACTTTTCTAGTTAGCCTTGTTAACAATACTGTCTCTGAGATTCATCTCTAAAATTTTCTTTAAAAAACCACTAACGTTTAAAGGAAAATAAGATGATGAGTTAGGAGAATATTAACCTTTCAATCCTTCCAAATTTCCAGTATTAACATTATGTATTTTCATGATATTATATAAAATAAATAAAAATAAATTCTAAATCCTTCCACAAATTAAAGCTGCACTGAAATGGGAAGTTCCACATAAGGAAGGACTACAGAATTGGCCCATGAGGAGATAAAAACCGCAGACTCAGATAAATTATTAACTGAAGAACACGAAGAATAAAAATTGATTATTAATATGAAGAAGAGCCACTGAAGTTAAAATAGATGATGGGAGAGTCTTGCCAAATGACTCAACGTAAAGATAAGATGCAATAACAGAAAGGTTTTTGGCAGAACAAACAAATGGGCATTTCAAGTGAAGGCTACAGAAGAAGAAAACAGATGAAATTGCAGATGGAAAGATCATTTGAGGGAGAAAATACTATAGATCCCCAAGGGATGAAGGTGAACAACAAATGAATGGTAATTTGTATTTCATGAACTTTTAAATGGACAAAGGAAATTTCTACCCATACATATCAGTGGACAACAGAACAATTAAACTAGAGTGAAAGAAGACTGTTGCCTCTCAAACTGACCTATTTTGCCCAAATGATACTATCAGAACTACAGCTTTTAATTTTTTGTACAGATCTCCTCTTTTCCTGAATTTTGTCTTTTAAACCAGTGTGGCACACTTCTCATCTCTTAAATTGTCTTTGAAAATAATTTTTATGTGGACTACTCACATCCCACTGGTTTATATTTTTGTTGAGGCTAAAATACAACGTGTATGATAACACTAAGCATGCTTCAATGCCTCTCAATAGGATTGGCTTTTGCTACTGGTCCCCTATTCAGAGTAATCAAATTCTTTGGAGCAAGGACCTAGGATGTCCATTTGCAAATAACCGAGTTTCAAAAACTGAAGTATTATATAATACAGAGATTCTTTCAAGCTTACACAGCGTGTGGATAGTGAATCAGTGGACTGGTTCACGGAAGAGCACAAACTAAACAGTTTAAGGGTCTGCAGCTGGAAAGAGATTGCTTGAAAGAGGATTTTGTAGTGATTTATAAACTCCCACACAAATCCTTATTAGTATCTTATAATGCAAGAGACACCTAATTAAACACTTCTCTCAGATGGCCAAATCATCTAATGTATTCTTCACACACCATACAATACTATAGGTTATTATACAGACTGAAGCTTACATGGTCTATATAAATAACAAAAAAAGGTTGTTTAACTTTAATAGCAGCTCTCAAATATGACGGTGTTACTGCAGTCTCCAGCAGTTAGCTCTGTATCATCAGCTAATGGAAGTAAAAGGATATGCTCAGAAAGGTCATTATTTACTTGGCTATCTTTTAATACCTTTCCTTAAGCAGCTGTTTAGGTTCATAATGTTTAAGTGTTTCATACGGGACTAAATGGACTGCAGCTATCTGAATGCTGTCTGGCCTACCACTGACTGTAACAGCAGCACAAATGTCTGGGGGTGAATTACATGCAGTAACTGTACTTCAGCTGGAGTGCAGTAGCCTCCTACTTCACGCTGAAGGAGGCCACATCTCCCAACTCTTCTTGCATGTTTTTGACATTCTTCACTGCCATCCCGTCCCTGCCAGGCTGAGGATGTGGGACAGAAAGCTTGGAAGCTGGAGGGTAGCAACTAAGGAAGCATATAAGGTGTGTGGGAGTAAGGTGCACTGGAGACCAGTTCAGGGAGTTACAACCCTGGCTAGTTACAATATCACATCAGTAAACCCCAAATCATTCATGTTTTTTTCTCACCCCCCTGGAGTACTGTATTTCCCTACTAAACAGTCGGAGCACTGCTGTGGACTACAATTCACACAGCTGAATGGCAGTTGCAACAGTGTGCAAAAAGGAAACCAAGCAAAAGGAATTGTTAAATCAGAAGGACAATGGAGAAAAGTGAATGTTTTTCAACAATACATGAAAACAGATGGAGAGTTAATGAGCAGAAATAAAGGACTGTTGGCATGGCAGAATCTGGAAATGACAATAAAAATAACTGTCTTCTTCCTAATGTCATGAGCCAACATATAAATTTTAAAAGCAAGAAATTTACTAAAAAAAGGATTTTTCCTAATTTTCAAGTATCCACAGTGAGTTGTAGTGCAAGGAAAATTATACTTTAAAAAAATCAAAAAGGAGAACCCAGACAGACTTATCTGGCAATAAAACATCTTTTCTTATCCCATTTGAATGAAAAATATGAAATAAAGTGGATTATCTACCTGGATGTGTTGTGCAGATATGTCAGGGGATGCAAAAAACAGTTGGTTGACACCTGAAGCATCTGGAGTTGCTAGGATAACTTTTCCTGGAGTGGAATCTTGTCTGGCAAGGATCACCTTGCTTGGGGTAGAGCCATCATGATTTGTTAAGATGAACTGCTTGCCTGCTGAGCTCTGATCAAGTGCTGTAACAATCTGAATCTTCTGGCCCGTCTGCTGATCTGTGACAATCTAATAATACATTTATCTCAAATTGTTATGGTGATTTAAGTTAACTTTCTGGACCCAATCCGGGCACTTGAAGAAAAGTGGAATTTTGCCTTTTATATTTGAGAAGCAGGATCACCTTCCCCTCTGTCCCACAAGACCGAATTAAACTCAAATGAAAACTTGGATTTTCACTGTTTTTGAAACACATTTCAATCACAAGTGTTTGAAGTCAAAACCTGAGTTCATACTCAATTTTTACAACTGGTGCATGCTTTTACAACACTACCGAAACTCTTCACAATTCTAACATCCAGAACTCAAGGCACGTCTGTAGTTGAGCCCTAAGACCCATCAGGTTATAAGAAATCTTAAATCTTGAATTCACTGCATTCCACACAAAATGTTTGCTGCACCTCCAAGGTTTAGTTACTTAGCAAAAAACTTCTTAAAATCACAAACATAGATGCCCAAGTGAAAAAAGTAAGCAGCAAACAGCAGGAAAAGCATTTATACTGTTGCACCAGTATATACATTTTAGACTTCATTTTGTGGGGACCTTCTTTTACATATACATTTCTAAATAAAATAAGTGAAACAGAATCTCTTTCCCTGCTTTTTTTCCTTCTCTTTTTTTAAGGAAAAACTGATTTTTGTTTTATAATCAAGAACCGATCTACAGGGTGGGTTTTTTTCCATTTTATCCCTATTTTAAAGTGCAAATTCAACAGAATTTTATTAAATAATCCTTCACTTTCTGCCAACTTTGTCAAAAGATTATAATCCTCAGAAAAAATAATCAAGATTCTCTCTATATATGCCATTATAAATCTCACTTTTAGTCACTTCATTTCTCCATCAAAATGTCTACATGGAAAACTGCCTGGTTTATTCTGGAGTCTAAGGAGAATTATTCTACCAAGACTGCTTCCTACAAACTATTTTGAATTAGAGATCAATAAAATAGCTCCTATTAATTTTTTTTGACAGCTAAACATTTATGTTTATTTACACATTCCCAACATTCACATTAAAGATATGAATTTTATTTTTATTACAGATAACATTTATTTTGTTGTCTAATACTTACCATAACTAGTTCCACTGTAATTGAGGTGCCAATATTAATTATATTTCCTAGGTGGAGAACCATGACACAAAGAAACTGAACAAGGCATAATTTCATGTGTGTTTTTTATCACCCTTGCTACTGCACCTCCACAGCAGGCTTATTACTTTCTCTAAATGCTCAATACCTGTGTATATTTTACAGTTTAAAAAGATAAGCAGTGATGAGAATCCAATTTCAGCAGTTATAATGCAATATTGACACTTTCAAATATTTAGAAATCCTGAGTTTCAATACAGAAAATGAATGTGTTTCCTTCAGGTGGCCTTGTGCTCTTAACATTTTAAGGGATCATATTTCAATCTTTTTCTCTGGAAAATATGATTAAAAGCATATCTAAGAGAAAAGTGCAAGTAAAATGACAAAATTCTAAATACTAAAGAACAAAAACTATCATGGGATTTGGGGTATCGGGTGAGAAGACAATAGTAAGCATGACAATAATTATCAACATGATAAATTTTCTGTTCAGTTTTTTCATATATCTACATGTCTGGGACCACAAATAGCTACAGCAGACTCTTATTTCTTCTTTAAATTCCTTTATGTTGGTTTTATATTCTTTAGAAGGCAGACTTCACTGCCCTTTTCATTTCCTTCATTTGTTAATTTCCTTTTCCTTGTTCCATTTTCCTTCATTTACAATCCTACATTTACTTCTCTTGTGATTTTGGCTATTTTCAAACTAGCTGATATTCCATTCCCCTTCTTTCCAAACATCTATTTTATTTGGATTAGGAAAAATCCAATGTATCTTATGCTCAACAGGGTGCATATATGTACAAAAGCCAAACAGAACACTCTGCTGTTTTTTCAATTTCCAGACCTGCTCATCAAAAGACACTCTTAGCTAAAATCTGTCTCCCTATCAAATCTTAAAAGCACAACTGTGTGTACCCCAAAAAAGGAACATACTCCATCTAGTTGGTTTATACAAAGTATACCCAAAACCCAGCATGTCCCAAACAGTAAAAACACAAACTTGAACTATAGCTAAAATTATTTTTGGGACATATATACTGAGTTATCTTTTTTCCTACTGTAGCCCAGGTGTGTAATTAAAAAAACATATGTACTTGTAGATAAATACAGCAGGACAGTAGGCAGAAGAACAACTGCTACTTCACCCAATTCACTTCACCTTCTATTTAACAGAGTCCCAGTCTTCAAATCAGTTCCTGCCATTCTAGGAGGATGCCCAGGTAGTTTCCAGTACATGACATAGAAGGTACAGTGTTACATTAATATCCTTACAGAGCTGTTCAACCTGCACAAGCGATTTCTGCAGCTGACAAGCATCTGACAACTGACAGAGGCAAAAGGGAAAGCAGGTTAAACACAATTCAGCATCTGCAGCTGACCTCTTATGGCCACACACCTGCAAAACCTCCACCTACACTGCACTGGGGACACTGACAAGTGGAGCAGTTCACCACAGTACAACAACCTGCAACACCTAAATGTCAAGGTAAGAGAAAAAAATAATCAGAGGGAAGAGGAAGAACACTTCTGACCACAAATCCACCACGAATCAGTGACAACACATTATCTTTCTTAATAATCTGAAACTCAATATTGCTAAAACAATAATACTATGAAACAGGAATATATAAATTCAGAATTAACTGCATAAAAATACACTACCCTCATATATTTCATTTAAGCATCTTGATGACAATGGAAGATATTATTTTCCTTTATTGCTTTTAAGCCTTGTCTGTTACAAGTTTTGATTTCCATCTGAACATCATTTCAGTAAATTAAACACCTCAGTAACTGTGTGCTCCTATTTCAGAAAAAAGAAAATGTCTAAACACAACTAATACATCTGTTTATAACAGCCATTTTGGTGCAGAAATGCCTGTTGAACAAATGTAAAATTCAACTTTTCTCCCAGAAGAAATGCTAGCATTCCCTAAGAAGAGTGACTAATGAAACGTTTTAAAGAACCTTTTACTGAGGATTTTCTATTTCAATATTTCAGATCATGAGGTGCATTTAATAACAATAAAGGAAAAACATTGATTGAAACTATATACTCAAAATTATTCAGTGTAACATTTATGGTGGACATTTCACTGAGATACACTTATTCCTACAAACTACTTTTCACATAAATTCTTCTCTGAGCAAAGTTTTTATTTCTATGTTTGATATTAGTGATATGTTTGTAGATGTCTCTTGCAGGATGAGTGTTTTGACTGAGTGTTGTTCCACACATATCAAGAAATAACAACCAAAGAGCTTATTGTTCTTTTTGAAGAACGGTGGTTAATTGATGAACACTAATTAATTAATTAAAAGTACAGCTGCACACAAAGTGGAGAAATGCAGTGGAGCTAGCTGAAAGAATGAAGACCTACTGGATTGGTAAAATAGATACCACGACTAGGGCACAGGTAGTAGGTAATAAATCTAAAAAATCCCCATCATGTATGGGGGGTGGTTGTGAAGAGCCTTGGAAGGTTGACAGCTTGAACATAATGCACCAGAACAGGAAAAAAAACATAGGACAATGTTTTAGAGCAAAGCTGGTAAAAGAAAAAGCAGCCAAGATTATACTAGCACCTGGCTCACTTAAATGTGTGCTTTCATATGAACAACATATATCCTTGAATATTTTCTATATTCTGCAGCTGATATTTTTCTCTACAATGAAAATTAAAAATAAAACTGACTTGCACTGACTTCTACGGCATAAAATATAAAATTTAATTCCTCAAATCATTCTAGTCTCCATATATGCATTTCTAGGTTGATTTAAGTATCTACATTGCCAAAAACTTCACTACCCTCACTTCAGCTGGAGGTTATTACTTGGGCAGACTACGGATTATAAAACTGACATACAACATGGGTTGGGACAACCAAAAACCAGAATTCTTCTCAGACACTAAGTTTCCCTGCACTTTTTCATGATTTCAGAGATAAAATGCAGTATTTCACTCCCCGCTTCTGCTCCAAAATGTAGAAATCCTCCAACTTAGTTAAACTACCAAATCGACAAAATATTCAACTTTTAAGGAACAGCTTCACTTGCAAAAAGTATTCTTCTGTTCAGTGATTTAGGAGTTTTGTAATGTTAAAATTCTTACAAGGGGAAAAAATGGAAAAAAGAGGAAAGACTGAAATGATGTTTTATTCCTGTTTATATAGAAAGGGTCTCTGCCATCAGGGGCTGAATATTTACATGAAAGCAAGTAACACGATGAAAATAAAAAAGAACTGCACGTGAAAAGTGGCAGAAGCAAATAGGTCACCTCTGCTTTTACAGTGCCTCAGATGAAGCATACCTGTATCCGCTGGGACAGAGAGACACCCGAATCTGCAGGGACAATCTGTATTCCTTGTGGTGTCCCATCCATTAGTGTCTGTGTACCAGCTTCCTGGGAATGTGGAACCTACAAACAAGAAACAGATGAAATGCACTGACAACAGACGTACTGTTTTACTGGATCCACTATCTTAATGGGTAAAATCGTAAGGTTTCATCAACTTCTAATTTCTGTGAACAAGGCCATGGAAAATCTGACACTCTTTTTCTATAAAAATGCAAATGTTTGTAATCTAATTCAACACCTTAATTTTTCTAATTAGAAAATTCTGATTTAAACTCATTTTGAAATACCTTCCAATGTGAAATTTACAAATAAATCTGCTTTAAGTAAAGCAATTAATTGTTGACAAGTCCACGTATGTCAAATGAACTGAGTATTTACTACTGTTGGTGTTCATGAGACACAATACCTATCATCACAGCTGTGGTATGTTTGCAAGAAATGTACTTTAATGGTTCACCTGAAGGGACAGAAGGGTTTTTGTATGGAAACACAGCATTTGTCAGTTTCAATTCTTTTATTCTGTAGAGAAAACTAATAAATTGTGTGAGTTTGCAAACAGTGTATCTTGTATTAAAATCTCTTCGTGAATGCTCTCAGACACAATTCATGCAAGTGTTTTAACAATTCTCAGTATTTTAAAAATTCTTCGCATCCTACGGCCAACAGCATATGGGGAAGGTATTAGTCATTACATTATCTGTCAATAAAAATTAAGGACGGCTGCTATTTGTAGAGGCTTGATCAGAAAGGCTAGACTTTTTGCAGTCTTTGTCTTCACAGAGTTTACAGACACCTTCAAATTGAAAATTTTGTCTTAAATTCCCGAGTAACTCCAGAACCTTTTGGCTATTCACAAAACTGCCTGCAACACCCTGCAAATCTCTATTACCAATAATTACCAGTATTTACACCATTATACAAATACTCCTCTGCACCTGATTGCCCCTCTGCCCCTCCCAATTAATATAGAGAATATATATGTAAGTAAAGGTACTGTTTCGTAGCAGTTTGTGAGGGGTTTTTGTTCCTCCTGGATCAGCTTCCTGATTTTGCAACCATACCATCACCTGAATGGTAGTAGCAGCAGACAAAAGCAGGCCAGAACATGCAGCTGGAGGTCAGTATGAGAGGGGGACACAGTGGAGGGTGAGACTTCCCCTTAAAGCAGAAATACAAGCTCCCATCAGCCTACGTTGATTTTGAAATTTTGCCCAAAAAGGTGTTACTTTCATAATCTACTTGCTCCTCTCTCCGCAGGTAAAACTGGCTGGTTAGTCATTCCGTGATCTGGAACAGGACCCCGATGCAGGCTGAAAAGCAGCCCAGCAAACAAAGGCTATTCTTAGCACAGATCAAACCCTCAATCCAGTCTCCAAAATGCTCAGAAGCCAACGCATCACAGCAAATGAGTGGGGCTAAGCTGCTGGGAAGATTGCTTAAGCTGCCAGCACCACCAAAAGAAATGCTTGTCAAACTACTGCCCAAGCCATTTCTGGACAGTGCTTTCTAAAAATACCGCATTTTTCTGAGTAGAAGTACTTTTAAACAATTCATTCACTTCTTTGCATAAATAAAGGACAAAAAACTGCTCATTACCCAGCAGCATTTTCAGTTCAAGAGAAGTACTTTCAAGCACTGCAGTTCTGCATCAGCCTCTCAAATCAACAGATACACGTGGTGATTCAGAAGAGATTAAAGTTTCATATAGATTTACCTTTGTTTTACAAAATACATACTACAGAACTGCTTTACATTTGCTCCCTTAAAATGTTATGATCCACATGTTGTGTAAGGTAAAATGGCTTTTTGACCCCACAAAATGTCAGTTTGACAGTTTTACTTCAGTTTACTTCAGTTTACTTCATTTACTTCAGAATGCCAGTTTTTTATTGCACTTAATACTGATAAGGGTAACTACACAACTTGTTCTGAATTGTACTTTTTATGTGTGTGACAGATAGTTTCAACAACTATGTAGCTTTCCTCTGTTACAGTAAACTAGCAGGACTGTGGAAATGAACTACCATATACTTAATGTCCCCAGCCACAGATTAAAGAAAGAAGGTGGCTCTTGGCAGGCAGCTTCCCTACATGAATCAAGAAATATGGTCTTGACGTAGAAACTGAGCAGAAGATGAGTAGCAGATGGCAGAATCTGAGCAATGACAACCACTGCACAATGCCCCATACAGACAGGGTTATATTTTGCTTCAATGTTTTGCTTTCATGAAAAAAGTCCTAAATTAACAAAAGCATGTTTGTGAACACCATTGTAGAACTGTTGTGGTAATTTTGCGATTTAAAATGTTTCATGAAAAACAATATTATAAAAAAATCAACATCTATGTACAAGACACTGCTGACCATTATGTCAATGAGACACAGAAATATTTCCATTCTCCTTAATATTGGAACACCCTTTCCATTCAGGTCTTTTTCTTTTCAGGTTCTACCCATGTAAATTTTTCTTGTAAATTCAATTAAAACTACTTCAACATTCAAGAGAATTATAAATGCTAGCAAAAATACTGCTGAGGTTCTCTAGACCTTAAACTACAATTTTTCAGTGCTTACAGTGTTTAGGAATGTCACCAAGCAATCACAGCCTGTGGGTAGGCAGGAATGTAAGCTATTACATGGAAGCCCTTGTGAGACTGCCTTCCTTGCTGATTCCACCTTTCAGGCAGCACATTCACGCGTGGTATGCACCTTTGACAGTAATTCTGGCTTAGGGAGTCCCAGCTTGCACAGCCCTCAGGGATGCTTTTGAGTCCTTCCAACCACATGTCTGGCTGGGCTGCACCTTGTATGAAATAAGGACACTGACAACAATCAGCAGGGAGAGGACCTTGCTCCACTATGCTGTAATTAATGTTTTTTTCCTAGTTTTGTCCACTGGATGATGACACACAGAGCTTACATGAGCAAGACTAGTATAGCATGCAAGTAAGTGAGGACTGGGGAATGGTTAAGCTGCACTGCTGCCAAATACAGTGTGTCTGTCTCAGACACAGTAAAACCTTGCTAAAGGACAAATCCTAATCTACACTGCTGACAAAACAACAGCCATGAAAACTGTAGAACTGTGATTTCACCATGAACAGGAACAGCTACTGCTCTCTGCAGCACTGCATCTTCACTCTATGTCTGTTTTCTACCCTGCCTTCCTTTGGCTACCACTCATCTTCCTCTCTGTGCTGGCTCTGGTAGTCATTGGAATCTTCTCAGACCCTACTCCATGCTAACCGAGCAGAAAAAGTTCCACTTGTCCTGGCTGGGTTATTAGCTTGCTGTTGATGGGGAAATTAGTATGGAAAGAAACAGAAAAAGGACTCTCTCTCTCTTGTAGTACTGAAATACTAAGTCAGCTCAGTCTCTAATTTCGTTATGAAATTAGAGAAACAACCCCCACAGAGGCTAAACACCATCATCACACCATTCTCTGAGTGGAATGTACATTTCAGCTAGCTTTGACTAGCCTTGTACTGTCAAAAAGAAACAAATTTAAACAGGAAATACAGCCCTATTTAGACCTGAACAAGGAACTATAGTCCCAAAACAAAACTGCATTAAACATGCATTCTCACCTAATGAAGAGGACAAGTAATAAAAAGAAAACATCATACTTCCCATAAAACACTTATGTCCTTTTGAAACAGCCTTACCAACACTCAGATGCTACAAAAATAAAAGCTGTGAGAATTTATTCAGAGTAGAATTAACCATCCCATCCCCTACTCCAACCTTTCCATCTCAAATTAAGGCTGAGAGGAAATAAAATTACCTGAGAATAAGTCTATTTCTAAACAAAAATCCAAGAGTGGATATTTCAAGCTAAAAAATAACATTTATTTAAGATAAATAAATTACTGCCTCTATCTTATTTAAAGTGGTGCTAATTTTAAATAGTCTATGCTGTGCCGAAACTTTCTAGGTAATTATGTATACTCATATCCTCACTCTCAAACTATCTGTGCATCTCTGACAGTTCTCTGGCTGCAGCACAGACTCTGCACACAGGTCACAGAGAACCAAAACCAGAAATCTGCAGAAACAGGAGCTCAGTCTTTCTTTTGACACATAGCGAACACATATATCTGAAAGTGAAAAACACGGCAAAACTTCACTAGTGAAAATGAAAATGAAGTAATTGCATAGTTGTAAAGTAAAAGCTGTGTCCTGACTTTTTTAACTAAAAGTGAGTAAAGTAAGTACACAATCAGATGGCTCTCTGAAAACCACTACAGGTTCAGACAGCAAGCTGAGAAGCTAGTGATACTGGAAACACTGCTAGATTGTTCTTAATTTCTGTGGGGTCAACTTTGGCAAAAAAGGCTTTGCAGCATAACCTTAAAAGAGACATGGTAGGTTCTTCTGCCTTCTGAGGGAAGTGTCCAGAAGACTAGCCTGTACCAAAAATTTTCTCTTGCGATTTTGTTTTTTACCTATCAGTCTGTGCATTTTATTATGCAATTTCTCTTAAACAGGACTCAAAATTTATGTACCTCTCCCATTTGCTGTTCAAAAATTTGATGGGCCAGTTCCTCTATGGTTGCCATGATCTTTAATCACCAGAATTTCCTGTCAAACAAAGGAAAGAAGATGCTTAACATCTGTAGTGTCGAAAGTAAAAATATCCTGGGAAAAATATAGTTCACAGATTTATGAAGATGACATCACTGCAGAATTTAAAATTTGATTATACTATAAAAATAAAAAATTTGCTATTTGAAAATTTTGATTCGTTTTATTCAAATAACTCACACAGAGACTTCCTATTTTTCCTCTTTTGCTTTTCCAACAAGCAACAATATAGTAAAATCACAGAGAGAACAGAAGTCTATCACTGACCACGACATCAGCAGGTACATATTTAACATCTAAAAAACTGGAACATACACAGTTTTGTTAATGCAAATCAAGGGGGGAAAATCTAACTTCTTTTGAATTCATACAGATTTTTTAGTATTAACAAGTGTACTTGAAGGTCAGTTTTGTAACTAACAGGAGGCAGTACTTGGGACATAGAAGATAAGTGTTTTAAAAAAAGATGTTGTTTCGTTATCAATACTGTAGCTACAGCATAAGCCCAAATCTTCATGAGAAGAATTTTGTGGGGCTTAACAGACACCGCTACATTAATGCAGTACAAAGGATTCAGATGCTTGCCTGGTTTATTTGGCAAGGCATATATTATTGATACACAAATATTTGTAGAAGAGAATACAGGTGACCTTGCCCCTGATAAGTAACAGCTCTGTAAATTACCCAATACAGCCTCGCCCCTGACAAGTCACAGCTATGTCCAAAAAAGATAAGTGTGATACAAGGGAGTGGGTTACTGCTGAGGGAAAGTCATGGCGAAGGATCCTGGGGACAGAGAATCACTGCTGTGAGATGTGTCTGGGTCTGCAGTCAGAGCCTGTTCTTGGAACCTGCAGTCACAGTCTGCAAACTGATAGCTGCAGTCAGAGTTTAGCAGGAAATAAGCAGCAGTCAGAGGCTGCAAGGGAAATCTGCAGATGGAGCTTGCTGCAGCCAGGGTCAGTGAATAGTTGGAGTCAGCAGGGCTAAGCTCTAAAGAGGAATAAACCTGGACTCTTTTCATGCTGTGATAAACAAGAAGTCCGTGTCTTGGCTCATTTCTACCCTTTAACAAGAGGGCTGCTGCAACAATATTCACTAGGCAGAACTAAAAAGAACTACACAAATTATAGAAGCACCATATAAACAATGTTACTGACAAAAGCAAATTAAAAACACTGCAATACCTACTTCTTGTATGAACAAAGGCAGTACTCTCTTACATTAATACTGCTTTTCATTAACTTTTTTGGAACTCCTAGGAATTACCTCCTCCTCAATGAATCTTGAAACCTCTCCAATGAGCCATACAAGTAAAAAATTAACTCAAATTTAACTCAAGCTGATTCTGCCTTTAAAATTGGAAAGAAAAATCTTTTTCGACTAGAGGAAGAACTGCAGGCCTTGGAGGTGTGCCCAAAGTTATACTAAAGCCTAATTAATGAGTGTGAAAGGGAAAATACAGAAATATTTGGGCACTGTAGACCATTCTGAAACACTCACTAGCATGCTGCATTATTAGTTATATTCAGACAAAAAATAACAGGCATGCATATAGAGATAGGATACTGAAGTTTATGCTGAAAAGCATTATCTCTTAGGACAATCCAGGTGTCAGCGTCCTTGCAGGAGCACTTTATTAGCCCACTTCTGTATCCAGTGAGCTGCAACACAATCACTATTCAGAGGATTTAGAATTTTCAAGGCAGGCAGTGTGTGTTATCAATGTTTTCTTCTTTTAAATAAAACACTAGCAACAAAATATTGTACTGTTTACATACAGAGTGCCAGAAATAAGTGCTACTTCATTACAAAATAACAACAAAAAAAAAATCACTTCGAGGTATTAATTTGCACAGCTAGTCAGATCTCCTAAATCAGATGTGACTACCCTCACAGTCAAGATATACTAGAAAAACAACTTAGCTTGAAAACCGAAAGTGATTCAAACTGACGTGTTTCACCTTGGAGTAAAGCAGTGAAGGAATATGTATGTATTCAACTATGATGCACCAGTTGTAGGGAAGGAAACTGGCTCTCAGAGAGGCATAAACCATTAGCAGTGAATTTTTGAAACTTATCTAAAAGAGACTCATTTGAACTACACTTGCATGAACATAGGACATCAAGTACACAAACAAGACTGAACTCTTATGATGAAGAGGGACCTGGAGAAAATGCTGAACCTGTCCTACCTCTTCATGCTGTCTGGAACAAGCACAAGGAGATTCAACTTATGGATGCAGAACCAGCTGTCAAAACTACACAAATCATCTGAGTTTGAGCTTGTGAGGCATGCACACAATGGAAAAGCAATGTACTCGCTATTACTGACATGAATTTACATATTAATCACACAGTGCTTTATATTTTGACACGTACACTTCCAATTTGCATAAACATTCAGAAATAGGTTCTTCTGTGTATTGTTGCTTTATTTAACTCAGTGATCCCTAAACCAAAGGGCACTGACAAAACAGTATTTGTAATGCCAGTCTGTATTAAAATATCTTAATTGAAATCACCTCCAATAAATCATGCAACTTTGCTTTGAAGAGCATGTATAATAGTGAAAAAAATCATCTTCAATATTTCAAGTATAAAGTTTTAGATAATATTTCATGTTGCAGATCAACTACAGTATGAAGAGCTGAAATAGGCGTTCCTATCCCATTTTCCATTTTTGATTTATAATTTCATCTCTTCACGTGCTGGCATACACATAATGCTTGAAAAGTCAGTTCAAGCAACTGAACTGGCAGAAACTTCTTTACTTGCAGAGACAAGGAAATTTCAAAAGCAGTTTGAACAGAATTTACAGCTCACCCCCAGGAAGGAAGTCCTGCTCACCCTGACCAAGCTGCAGTGGCCTTGACCACACAGTGAGAAAGCTCAACTCACTAAAAGGAGAGAAAACTCAGCTGGCAGAAATGCAGCAAACATTATCTAGGTAAGCACACTGAACTGATTCTTTTGCGGTCAGATTCGTTCTATCACAGACAAAAGGGAGAATATGTTGTTATAAGTCAAGAGAGGGAGGAAAAGAAGATTTAAGGAGGAGGCAAACCTCCATTCCATTGCTATTGGTGGGAAGCTGGGTAATTCAGTTGAACTGCACCATAGAACTGTACCCATTGCTTTTGGCCCAGACAGCCCAGCCTGATGCAGCTCACTCTGGAGTCAGATAAACCCACAGCCACTTAAGCAAAGAAGCAAGGTCACTTCTCTGAGGAGCAGCTATGTGTTAAGCTGTGCATCTTGCTCTGGGGACAGGGGAGGAGGACAGGTCAAGGAGAACTATCTACAAATTCTCAGCTAACTTTGGGACAGCTGTAAAAGGTTTTGTAGTTCATATTTCGCTTACCTAGGATATCTGTGTTAGACTTCACATCAGGTATGCTTAATCACTCTTTAGACATCCCTGCAAGGAATTAAGGAGAAAAAAACCACTTCAGCTGTTTTTCTTCTATTCTGTAAATTTTAATATTTAGCACATTTTTTAAAGTTTCTTTTCCTGAGTTACTCCAGCCAACATCCTCTGTGGCTGAATTGTTTCACATGAAATGATAAATATATTCTAAATTCAAAGCTACCTGAAAATGAGAAAAGTTCCCTTAACATCTTATAACCTTCACTTCCCAGATTTCCCAGCAAAGAAAATGACTTGGGGGATGAAGCAAAGGCCATGGATGTTGTCTACCCAGAGTTTAGCAAAGCCTCTGACACCGTCTCCCCCAGCACTCTCCTGGACAAACTGGCAGCTCATGGCTTGAACAGGGGTGCTGTCCCCTGGGTAGAAAACTGGCTGCCTGGCTGGGCCCAGAGTGATGGTAAATGCAGCTACATCCAGCTGGTGGTCCACCCCAGGGCTCAGTATGAGATCAGCCCCATCTAATATCTCTATCAGTGACCTGGATGAGGGGATTGAGGGCATCCTCGCTAAGTTCGCAGATCAGGCTAAGCTGGGCAAGAGTGCTGACCTGCTGGAGGGTAGGACGGCTCTGCAGAGGGATTTGGACAAGCTGGATCCATGGGCTGAGGCCTGGGGGTGCTGCTCAACAGTGGCTCAACACAAGCCAGCTGTGCCCAGGTGGCCAAGAAGGCCTCTGGCATCCTGGCCTGGATCGGCAACGGTGTGGCCAGCAGAGCAGGGCAGTGACCGTGCCCCTGTCCTCAGCACTAGGAAGGCCATGCCTCCACTGCCGTGTCCAGTTCTGGCCCCTCCCTGCAATGAAGCCACTGAGGTGCTGCAGGCAGTCCAGAGAAGGGACACCTGGGGAAGGGGCTGCAGTGTAAGTCAGCTGAGGAGCAGCTGAGGGAGGTGGGAGTGTTCAGCAGGGAGAAAAGGAGGCACAGCAGAAACTTACTGCTCTCTACAAGCACCTGAAAGGAGCTGTACCAGGGGAGGTTTAGATTAGATACTAGGAAAAATTTCTTCACTGAAAGGGTAGTGAGGCATTGGTGCAGACTGCCCAGGGAAGCAGTGGAATTGCCATCCCTGGAAGTGTTCAAAATGCCTGTGTGTATTTGCATCAGGCTTAGCGGCAACCACAGGGGTGCTGGGTTAACAGCTGGAGTCGATCTTTTTTCAACCTTAATGATTCTAAATATCATCAGTCTCAATTTTGACCTTCAAGGTCTTCTCATCTAATGTGAATCTTCTTGATTTCAGAAACACTCTTTTCCATGCTTGTCAAAACCATGTTCAAAGGACATGCAAGCCCATATATGAGAAATATTTATTGCTAGTACAGGAAAGTAGTAGATGGAGTCAATTAATTGACAGGTTTTTCCTTAGAATACTCTCTTCTCCTTCCAAAATGAATGAGACAAATCATAATAAACCGAACTTTATTCATATACTTAAGAATGCTATTCACATTTTTATTTCCCTTCTACAGTTATCTAAAACACTGAAAGGAGGAATCTGCAATTCTGCAAGACCAGAGACCACAACAAAAAGGCTGCATATGCTTTTAGGATCTGCTTTATAAGGTCCAACAGTTAGAACTTTAGCAATATTAGTCATATATTATGACTACAAGGGAGAAAGGAAAGCCAAGGCCCCTGCCAACACATAGGCAGGATAATTATAACAATTATGTTGTTTACCAACACTGCCCAAATAATTTTAACCTCATTTAAATCTCACTTTGAATACTCTTGCAAAAATTATTTTCAACTGCTGCTGTTTCAACCAGCAAGCCTATACTATACAAGCAAGCTGCTTGTAACAAGTATTGCTCAATTGCTCCACTGGTTTCCCTTTCTCATATCAGACTAAGATCCTTGTCTTTACTTCTACCACAGAATTTCTGAAAAATTAAGTGGTAAGAAGTGCTTTGTCCCACAGCTATTTAGCCAATGACACTGGCACAGCTTAAGCTCTTATTTCCTTCTACAACCTTCTGCAGATCTACTGTTAAGATCTGACAGACTGTAAAAATACAGAACAAACACAACCTTCCTAAATTTTTCCTTTAAAAAGATCTGTTGCTGACAACTATGTCAAATTAACAACATTAAGACCGTCAATATGATTAGATTGCTGCCTCTGCAAATGTACAGTACATTCTAGTTTGGCAGCTTTGTATTCCTTTAGTCTGTGATGATCCCTTTGCGTATTTTCTTATTTCTGGGAACAGGGAAAAATTCCCTTCTCAGAAGATAACACAGCACAGAAATGTTTTGTTTCTGTTGCTCTAGGTTCAGAGTAACACAAATATCAGCTTCTGTACTTACATTGATTAGACCTGCTTTACAAGGATAATCACTGCACTTGTTCTCCAATTTATTCCTTGAGTGTTTGACAGCATCACTTGCCATGTAATTAAATAAAAAAGAGCTATTTCAAAACCACTTGAAAAACAATAAACAGAATTATATAGCCATCTCTTTTCCTTACAAAAGTTCAATTCCCCGACCCACCAGAAGCAGCATCTAAAAACTAAAAGCAGCCATTTTGACAGAAGGCAGGCATTACACTTCCTCTTAAATGCATTTAAATGCATGTATTGCCTTTTCTGTTCAATTTTCAGACTCAAAATGCTACCAAAATCTTTCTGTCTGTAAGCTACATATTGTTAGTTTATGTCCCTAGTAAATGAGTTCTTGACAAGAGTCAGAATTATTTGAAAATGCATCACTATGATCCGTCAGTATAAACTGGGTGGTGGTGGATCTGGCATCATCAAGTCCAATAGTGTTTGACTGCTACTTTAGAAAAGCACTCTGTAGGCCACCATAGCAGTGGAAAACTTTCATTAGCTTGCACCAATTAAACCCCTCCTCTCTACTTCTTCCTCAGCTTTCATATGCCAGAGTTTTCTCAATGTTTTAGTCAAAATAACTTAGGAAATACTTACTTTGTAAAAGTATTTCAGGCCTACTTGAACTGAAATGGGTCAGTTCTGAAAAGAAAACATTCCCATGAGAGCAGTTTTGAAGGCTGGTAGTCAGAAGCACTAACCTCTCCACCAGTACAGTTAACTTACACCCAGCAGACATCACTGTTTAACTTACCCTTCTCCAGGGAGAAAGTTATACAACTTTAACTGTCCTAGTAGGAGGTTCCTATTAATAGTATTTTTAAATATTATTCCAGGGTAGACTAAGGACTTTGAAAGTAGTAGCAGGAAGCATATTTCTTTGTTTCAATGCTCAATTTGATATAAATAATATCTCTCATTTTATTGTATTACACTGTTAGTAAAGCTGCCCCACTATCAAGTACCTTGATTCTGATGTAATGTCCTTTAAATGAGTAAGAACAAACCACATCAGCATGAAGATAGAACATGAGAAAATTCTGTCCATTCAAAAGATCTTTGGTTTACTTTGGAAAAAAGTAAATACAGTAAATGAACTGTCATACCTCTGACCACTTTTATCGTACAAAAACAATGTTTGTAAAATTTTAGTAGTTCAACCTACCCTGCTGGCACTGTTCAACCAGTTTGAGTCTGTATATATGGAATGAACACTAATTCTTCTAGTTACTATGTATGGAATGTGTCTTAATACAGGGGTCTTTCCAAGATGAAATCAACCTGTTAAACTAACAAAGTTACACAAGTATGTTCTAGATACTTTAGAGGTACAGATACATTAACTAGTTACAACTGCAGAAGTTACTGTGAACTTTACTTTTTGTTCTTTTATCACTGTGCTGGTTTGGGTAGGGGAAAGTTAATTTTCTTCGCAGCAACTGGTATGGGGCTGTGTTTTGGATTTGCCACGAACACAGGGCTGATAATACAGAGATTTTTGTTGTTATTTCTGAGCAGTGTTCACACACAGCCAAGACTTTTTCTGCGTTTTGTGCTGCCACACTGGTAAGGAAGTTGGAGGTACATGGGAGATGGGTAGCAGATACAGCCAGGACAGGTGACCAAAGGTATATTCTATACCATATGACATCATACACAGTATATAAAAATGGAAAGAGGAAGAAGGAGACAGAGCAATGGGATCTGTCTTCCCAAGTAATCATTACGCATGATAGGGCTCTGCCATCACATCAGATATTGAGCCACCAACCTGCCCTGGAGATGCCTGAACACCTGCCTGTCAACTGGATACAGTGAATTATTCCTTGTTTCACTTTGTCTGTGTGGCTTTTGTTTTCCCTACTGAACTGTCCTTATCTCAACCCATGAGTTTTCCAGCCTTTTCCCCTCCAGTTCTCTCCCCAGTCCCACTGGTGGGGGAGTGAGCAAGTGGCTGCCTGTGGTTAAACCATGACACACAGTAAAGACAAATACAGGACAGTCAACATGACTTTTTATGAAAGCTCAAAAAGTTAACATAACAGAAAACTAACTGCAAAAGAAGAGGAAACAATCCTCTCTGTAGTCATACTGCTTCAGTACTTAGTGATTTCAATACATCTCAAAGTCAACTAAGGATTTTAGCTCAGGTCATAACACTGGGCTTACAGGTATTCTGTACCTTAAAATGGAAACTAGTCCTCTCTTTCATTATCAAACTAATCATATACTAATTAAGAATTCAGCACAGCCTGTGCCAAAGCTGTTTAATAAACTCCTACACATAAAATAGAATGCACTTAACGATCCCTCTATGATTAAATGTGCCTGAGTTAGTGCTGAAATAAGTTAAAGATCCCCCCAAGATTTCTTTATATGTTAGAGTAGTTTTCTGTGATGCTTTACAGATAATAAATTAAGCCGAGGAATTCAAACACATTTGTGAAACAAATGATGCTACTGTGCTCAGTGCTTCATACAGGAAAAGCTCAATGAGCATGACAAGTTAAATGAGCTATTCTTGATTATTGTTCTACAAACCACACTGTTCAAGAGGGTAGAACAGTTGGCATACTTAAAGGAGTAAGACTGTCTTTATCAATGAACTGAGGAATATTTGTGTGACCCCTGACACCCAGTTAGATACTGTTTTTTAAATTCGTGTGAGACCAAGATTTAGTGCATATACAGGGGACAAGTCACAACACGAAACTGAAGCAGCTGGACCTGCAGGCAAGCAAGGGAAAATGAGATGACTCCAAAAGCATAAGGGAGTAATTAAAAGGTACAGAGCAATACAGAAAGAGATGCATTTGTAGGCATGCCTGTGCAATTAATTTAAAATCAGTGCTCTCACTACCTTTTCTTGTAAGTACGTTCTACAGCACAAGGAAACATGAGAAAACAGAATCACTGGAATAAATCTTCAGGTGACTGACAAATTGTTTTTACAGTTTGGGGCACCAAAGGGATAGTCCCACTTTTAGGTCTTGGCTTCTGTTTCTTTTTTCATGCTATCTCTAGAGCCTGCCCCATCAGCTGTAGGTGAGCTGACTTAGCTCACTAGTGTCACAACCAACGGGGAAAAGAAGGAAGAGGAAAGGCCAGGGGGCTGTCCGCAAGTGGAGCCTATTTACAGGAGCGCTGGCTGCACGCCAGAGCTAGGTGAGGAGACAGCCACTTAATCAGGTCAGCCTGCCCCGGGTACTGTCAGCCACAGCCTACATCTCCACCTGAAGCCTGCAGAAGCGAAAAATGAGAGAAAAACCCCAAACTGATCTCCTGCACCAGGGCTGAAGCTACACCATGAACCAGGACCAGGAAGCTCATCTGATGAAAGACTGCCCCATTCACTAGATTAGGTTCAGCCAGGTCCATTCCAGCTGGCACAGAAAGATCATCCTGACACAGCAGAGCAAGGGCAAACCCTTCTTTCCAAATACTTGGAGGCAGTACATCCTCTATGGTACAATTACAGTATTTCCTGAGAGGTAGCCCCACTGCTGGCTTTGTTCCACTCTGCATTTACCTTCATGGTTGTATAGCTGTAAATTCATCTTCTGACTTTATTCACCCTGCTTTATTCACTTTATTCACCTAAAAGTTGTTACACACAATACAGGAAATGCAAGTAGAAGCAGAATCAAGACCACTTCTTTTTGGAAAGAAGCCCACAGTGTTACATCAGCTTATCAATAATGCCAATTTGTCCATTTCAGTGTTATGCAAGATGATCATTTGGAGTGTTCACTGAATTACAGCCACAGAGGGGGTAGCTGATAAATGAAGGCACTCTACAGAAATCAGCACACCTCTTCAACAGTACTACTAATAAGACAACCCTTATAAACTTGTACATCTGCATATCCATGGAAGCTTCCTTCAGGTTAAAAAGGAAAAACAAAACAAAAAACCCAAAGAAGGAAACCCTCCATACAACAAAACTGAGTTTCTCACACATCCTTCCACTAAATCACTGTTGACACTGTCCCATGTAAAATATTCTGAGGGGTGAAGTGATCAAGAGCAGCTCTGCCAAGGACTTGAGGGTTCTCCTAGAAGAAAGGCTGGAAACAGCAAGGTGGACTGGCAGCCCAGAAAGCCAGACGTGTCCTGGGCTGCATCCAAAGCAGTGTGGGCAGCAGAGGAGGGAGGGGATTCTGCCCCTCTGCTCCTGAGACCCCACCTGCAGGGCTGCATCAGCTCTGGGGTCCCAGCACAGGAAGGACAGGGACCTGGTGGAGAGAGTCCAGAGGAGGGACACCGAGGTGATCAAAGGGATGAAGCACCTCTCCTGTGAGGAAAGGCTGACAGAATGGGGATTGCTCAGCTTGGAGAAGAGAAGGCTTCAGACTGACCTAACTGCAGCCTTCCAGTACCTGAAGGGAGCCTGTGAGAAAGACAGAGAGGGACTTTTTACAAGGGTGTGTAGTGACAGGACAAGGGGGAATGGCTTCCAACTGGAAGAGAATAGGTTTAGATTAGATATTAAGAAATTCTTGACTGTGAGGATGGTGAGGCCCTAGAACAGGTTGCCCAGAGAATCTATGGATGCCCCATCCCTGGAAACATTCAAGGCCAGGTCTGATGGAGCTCTGAGCAAACTAACGTAGGGCATGGCATCCCTGTCCATGGCAAGGTGGTTGAAACTAGATGATCTTTATGTTACCTTCCAACCCAAGTCATTTTGTGATTCCCTGTTTTTTCCCTTTGCTATCAATTAGACAGGATTAGATTTTGTTAAGAGGGTGTGGGTGTGTATTTGTGAATTTTTATTGTTGTTTTGGGGATGTTTTAAATTCCTATAAACATGTGAAAAGCACTCTGAAAAATCATATTAAGTCCAATTAAGAGACACAGTGACACACTATCTGTCTAATGCTTCAAATAAAACACATTCCCACACTAAATGGTGTAGTTCTCACACCACAAAGTTACTGCTAAATTATAAATATCAACCTCAACTTATTTGGAATGAAATAACCGTTTATGAGAGCTAATATGACAATAGCAGAGGGCTTGGCTTTAGTTTTTTGGTGGTTTATATTTTTCAGGTTTCCACTTTAAGTTCCAACAAAGACATTCAAATACTGAGCTTAGTCCAGCCTAGCTTACTACCAAGCTGAACAAAAGCAATTTAAGTTAAACAAATATAAACAGCTTTTTAGAGAAGCTCTGCCAAAGTAAAAAAAGTCAATCTAAATATTGATACAGAAAGGCAGTTCTTAGACCATGATTTTCAGGACGGAATGTATTTCCTTACAAAATTTGCAGCACTGCATAATCAGATACCTGGGATTCAGACAGCACAAGCCATCTTCCAGTCTCAGAGAAATGGAATTTTAAAGAGTTCGGTTTTACAAAAAATAAATCCTTTGCTGATTTAAGATTTTGGCAAGTAATGTAGTAGTCTCTGGAATTAAAAGCTGGTGACTGAATGGTAAAAATATGGACAGATCTGCATACACAAGAGAAAGAATTTAATTAACTGTAACTCTGTAGTTTTATCCATAAAATTTACTGATATAATTCTGGTTTGCAGCAGGTTACTTTATTCTAGTAATGTACAGGCACAAGTTTAAAGTGCTAAAAGCAGCTTGAAACACCACTGAGGGGGAAAAAAAAAAAGGTAAAAATTTTGCCAGAAGGTAACCCAGGTACAGTTGTTTCCCCTGAAGGTCACTGTTAGTTGCACACTGCAGCCTGTGTGTGACAAAAAGCAGAGCTGTGCCAGCCAGAGCATGTGGGCAACCCTCCCCAGAAGGTTTCTGCTTCTTCACAGGGGATGTTACACCCACCACAGGCCTGAGGGCTCCCTGATCTCCATCAGCCAAAATAACCCCGGTTAGCAAAGGTTACTGCTGAAAGTGCTTGAGCCAGGATGGCTGCTGAAGCAGGACAGACACACACCCTGTACCAGCCACAGCACTTGCCAGCTGAGCGCCACACTTCGTCCACCAGCAGAACAAACACGGGCAAGTTAAGATGTGACACCGCTCTGCTTCTTATGTACACTTAAACTCCTTATTTAAGCAAGAGGTACTGCTTTTTTTTCAGGGTTTTTTGACCCAAACATTAGACACAAATTACTTTCTTTAGGGAGTATACTTTCCTTCACGAACTCAAGAGAAATGCCAGCAAATTCACTGGCTGCACAAACTTTAATTACACAATACAATAAGTACACGATAAATTAAAGCAAAAATTAGGTATAAGCATAGAGAACAAACTAATCTTACTATTGTAAATATGAAATTTCACATTATGGATCAAAGTCAGTTTTCATTGGACTACCACATTAGCTATAAGTATTCTGTAGCTGTATTTCACAAGTGAACTATTTAACTGCATGCTATAGTATCAGCGGGGTTTTGTTTGGTTTTGGTTCCCTGCACATCTGTCAGCTCCCCCTGACCTTTAATAACAATACAATAATGAAATAATTCATGTTGAAAGGTACTTCTGCAGGTCATCTGGTTCAACCCCTTTTCCCCCCCAAAAATGTCAGCTTCAGAGTTACACATGTTGCTTGGGGCTTTCTCTTCACAAGCTAAGAACCTTGAACTGAAAAATTAGGGCAGACTTTAAAAAGGCACCAAAACCATGAAAACTTCAAACAAAAAAAACCTCCTATCCCACAATTCAGCCTGGGCTATGACTATTCTTAAAGATATCAGAACTCCTATGAAACTTGTTCCGTTCAAGAGTAGGTTTCACAAGAAAATACAACCAGTAAGAAAACCAGAACTATTAATGAAAATTGAGGAGAAAAGTTAAAGCTAGTTAGTTTATCTACTGTGAGCTTCTTTCTGTAATAAGCATCTTGATTTGTTGTTGCAGAACGCAGCAGACTTAGCAAAGTGGTGTCTCCCCATTCAGAGCAGTGCACAGGAGGCGCAGAAGCAGCTGAGGACTGCACGCTCCCGGATGACCTCAGTTACCTTCCTTGAGTTATCACACACGTGCACACACACAGCTGACCACCATCACATGCAAACAGTCCTGTGATAGGAGAGCTTCAGCAATACCTCTGACAAACAGCTACAGAAGAGCAGGCAAACATTTCACAGACCTGGAGATAGAATTATTTTCAGAAAAATAATTTACAGAAAAAGCCATACAAAATTATGAAGAGTCACCAGATGAACTATCACACTGTCTGAACTGGCACAGAAATTGTGATGTTTTCCCACCGATCACATACTTCTATTTCTACTTACATAATGCTGATTCCAAAACCAGGAAGCTGTCCTACAGAAAACTATTTGAATTTTTTCCCATCTTATTTCCCATGACAAGTGTGGATGCAGCTCTTCCAGCTACACCACTTTTCCAAAGTCCACTCTGCTGACATTAGTAGCCTCAAATCAGAGACTTCACATAAGAATGAATGCCTAACTTGTTTTTCAAGAATCATGTCCACACACTCGTCTTTCAGTAAAACCAGTATCAAGGCTTTTTTTCCCTCTTCTGTTTCGTAAGTTCACTTGCACAACACATGGCATCTCCTCTACTCCCTCCACGACCTGCAAACGTAAGCGCATCCTGGGGCACGCGGCCCTGCTTTTTACACTGACAGCAATATACGGCAACAAGTAAAAAATAATGACTCCACAATCTCTGCAGCTTAAAAGAAATACCCCACCCAACGAGACAAAACAAGGAACAGCGACAGGGTCATCTAACCCAACAAAAAGAATACCGGGTGTTGCTCAGGGCTGTCTTAACCCAAATAAACCCTGATAGCCGCCAGGGATATACAAAAGGAGCAATCGAGCGGGGTGATGCCGTCAGCAGGTAGACAGTGGTTTGGGGGTTGGAGGAAGCGCACGCTCACCCCCCGGGAATGCTGAGGCGCAGGGCTCGGGAGGGGAAAGGGAGATGTGCCCAGGCCCGGCTATCGGGGCCTCTCCGCCGCCCCGGCTCGCTGCCCTCCCATCTCCCCTGCCCGGGGCTGCGCGGGCCGGGGGCGCGGAGCCAGCGCCGTGCCCGCCCCCGCCGCGGCGCCCCGCACAAAATGGCTGCGCGGAGCCGGGGCCCAGCACGAGGGGGCATCGCCCATCGCCCGCCGCCGCCTCCCCCCGCGGCTCCTCTGCCCGGCCCCCGCGGGAAGCGGCGGCCGGCGCCGCCCGGATGCGGGGCGGCGGGACACGCAAGCGGTTCCTGTAGGTGAAAGGTCGGGGGGCGCAGGGCCGCCCGGGGCCGGGCCGGGCCCCGGGGCGGGGCGGGCGCGCTCGGCTCCACGTTCCGCAGCGGTGGCGGCCGGGAGCCGCGCGGGCCCGCAGCGTTACAGCGCGGCCGCCGCCGCTCCCCGTGCTCCCGCCGCCGGGCCGCGCCCGCTGCGGGGGGCGTCCCTCGGCTGCCGGGGGTCCCTCTCTCACCTGGCGGGCCCGGTGGCCGCTCCGGCGGGTTTCTTTAGCGGCGGCGCGGCTCCGGTTCCCGGGGGTCAGAGTTCGCGACCCCGCCTCCGCCGCCGCTCGGCCCCGCCCCGCCCCGCGCTCTGCGCCTGCGCCCGCGCTCGAGGCTCGCGGCCGGCGCGCGGCGGTGAGGGCGGGGCCCTGGGCCGCTAACGGGACCGGGCCGGGCCTGAGCGCGGCGGGCAGGGCTGCGGGGCCTCGGACTCACCGCGGCTGGAACAGGCCTTTCTTTGAGAGCGCCCAGTCCAACAGGGCAGCCAGCACTGCCTCCACTGTAACACCGAAACCCGCCACCTACCGCCACATCCACATGCCTCTTAAAACCCTTCCAGGCCGGGTGACTCCGGCGTCCCTGATGGAGCCTATTCCAGTGCCTGACCATCTTAAAGGAAAAAGAGATTTTTTTTCTGATCTGGAAATCCATGCTGGTTCCGCTTAAAGGCACTTCTTAAGTTCTGTCACTGTAGGCAAGGTAGAAGACACCAGTCCCTCACCTCACTACACCCTTCCCTTCTTACAGGTGGGAGAGCCATGAGGGCCTCCCTAAGCCTCCTCTTGTTGAGATTAAACAAACCCTGCTCCCTCAGGCCCTCCTCTTGGAGCATGTTTTCAAGACCCTTCATGAGCCTTGTTGACCTCTGGATGGTCGTTTTTGGAGTGAGGGGTCCAAAACAGAACACAGTTCTCGAGTGTTCTGCCCTCGAGTGGAGAGCACAAGTCTCCAGCCCCCCCCGCGGTTCTCTGCAGAGAAACGGGGCCAAGCGGCAGGGACCATCACAGGGGCACGGCACAGCACTCGGCCTTTGCGGAGACTGGGGCTCTCCCAGCCGAGGCAGATCCGGAGGCAAGCCTGGCAGATGGGGTTTGAAACGTGCCAGCGTGATGGAGGCACACACAGTGCCCAGCACAGTCACTGTAGCAGTTCAGCAGCTGAGTGTGAAAGAGCTGCGCTTCGCCTGCATGGCAGAAACGCTTCCATCCTCAAATGTCAACAGTGCCTGAACAGCTCTTGGGAAGGCAATGGCCTGGCTGCCAATGAGTGCCTGTTCCTGGGGGGTAGGGCCACAGGAACAACTTGCTCCTGTTCTGCCTCTGTCTCAACATCTGTTTGGACCAAAGCTGTGTTAGCTACTTACTTAGTTTGTGCTAATTATTTTAAATTGCCTTGATTTTAAGTAAGAGTTTTGTACTTTAAATACAGCCTTTCTCTTCTTCCTCTTTCATCTGTTCAGTGAAGATGGTCTAGCTGTGGTCAGAGATCAGCAGTGACTTCAAGATCATTTAGGTCACTAAATGATCTTTAGGGGCTGTATGTGCAATTTCATGATCTGAAAATCATTTAGACCATTTAATGCAATTTCTACTGAATCAGATGACATAAGCATCAACATCTGAGCAGCAGTGATAGGAAAAAACCCACAAAGAATATAAGTAAATTTATGTGTTAACATTTATAAAATTATTCACGCTCTTATCTTGTCAATTCCTTTACTCTTTTCTTCCAGTCCCAGTCCCACAGCTGCACTTCTATCTATCAGCCCTAGCTCAAGATCACTAGTTCAGTCAGTACTTGGAAGCATCTTATTTTGCTTTTTGATCAAAGACATTCCCAAACACCAAATGCAAATGAACTCAGTGAAGAACTTTTAAGGCAGAGAAATTAACTCTCTAAGCAGTTCCTTTAAGTGTCAAACATTCCAGCACTCCTGATTTATAGTACTTGTCACTTCCCAAACTACCTTGAGCTGCACATCCACTTTCTAAATGATGGAGCTTAGAGCAGTTTAATTTAACAAATACCAGGTAATTTGCACCAAAGCTTATTTAAGCCAAGTATTCTGATATCTGCAGTACAGCAGAAATGTCACTGTAACCAGTAAAACATAATTTGTTTTTTCCTTAGCAAGTGACCCAATTCATACTTGATCTGGGTAGGAAGGCGTGCTTCTAGCTGTGTCAGCCAGGATTACAAGAGACACATTTCTATCAAAAACACACAGAGAAGCAAAACCTTTTCTGCTATTACTGCAAGTTTTCAAAAAGTTGCTTTCAAACATATATAAGGAGGCAGCATAACTAACCTGACAGAAAAATCTCTCCCTTACATACCTTACTAAAATACTTACAGAATTAAAGAATCACATGCGTTGGAAAAGATCTCTGAGATCACCGAGTCCAACTTTTAACCCAGCAACTGCTAAGTCCACCACTTAAACCCACATGTCCCAAAGTGCCACATCTGCACATCTTTTAAATATCTCCAGGGATGGTAAGTCCTCCGCTTCCCAGGGCAGTCTGTGCCAGTGCTTGGCAACCCTTCAGATGAGAAGTTTTTCCTAATATCTAATCTAAACTTCCCCTTTTGCAACTTGAAGCCATTTCCTCTTGTCCTGTTCCTTGTTATTTGAGAGAAGCTGAACATGTGGCTACATCCCCTTTCAGGGGCTTGAAGAGACCAGTAAGGTCTGCCCTCCAGTAAGGTCTGGAGCCTCCTTGTCTCCAGAATCAACACCCCCAGCTCCCTCAGTCAATCCTCATGAGACCTGTGCTCCCGTCCCTTCCCCAGCTCTGTTGCCCTTCTCTGGACACGCTCCAGCCCCTCAGTGTCTTTCTTGCAGCGAGGGGCCAGAACTGAACCTGGCACTCGAGGCTTGGCCTCACCAGTGCCAAGTCCACGGGCACGGTCACTGCCCTGCTCTGCTGGCCGCACTGCTGCTGCTCCAGGCCAGGATGCCAGTGGCCTTCTCAGCCACCCGGGCACGGCTGGCTCATGTGCAGCTGCTGTTGAGCAGCACCCCTGCTCCTTTTCCGGACACTCTGCCTGCCCCAAGCCTGCTGAGGTTGTTCTGACTCATGTGCAGGACCCAGCACCAACAGAAGCTGTGATTCAGGCATACTTTGACTGATATGGCAGAACTAAATTTTGCAAAAGGATTTGTCGATGTTAAACCCTTCATTCGACCTTCACATAGACATTAACCCCCTTAACTCTTTTGGATAATTTTTAAAGTAAAACTGATGTGCAGGTAGTGGCAGCAAATTCTGCTGTTTGAAAATCACTGAATACACAGATTACATAATACATAAAACTTGAAAATATTAAAAGACACAGACTCAAATAATGTGAATTTATTTATACAAAAATGATGAACATCCACAGGAATATTTACAGCTTTAAACTGTTTTCAGTTACAAAATAAAAATTCTATTCTTCTGTTTAGACAGTATGATTTAGGGCTGCTCCAAATAAAAGCCTATTGGATGTTAAATAGAGGACAGCAGTTACAGCAAACAAATGCACTGAACGTGTCTGTCCAGACATCTCTTTACATTATGATGTAATAAACATAGTTGAATAATTGAGTTTCCATGTACAAAATATTTAGTAAAATGTGTTCCACAGCTGCTCAGTTTAAGTCCTTTGGGCACACAGTTTTAAGTTAAAGAGAATTCAAGATCCTAGAAGCTTTACCTACGAATAAAGATGATAGAACTAATATTCAATGCTAATGTTTGTCTCATCCTCTACTAATCAATCTTAAATTGATTACAAACTACAGATTCTTATAAGAAGAGGTAGCCAGGTGTCCAAAAACTTCTGATCTTGTTTTAGTGTTTAGCCAAATCAAGACATGACTATTTTATTTTTGATCGTAATGAATCAAATTGGAAGGTGAACTGGAGAAATAGGGCAAGTTTGAAAAGCAACCATCTGAAAATGTTATGAAAGTGCTTGTGTTGCGGGTTCTTTATATGACACAAAGCACTAATGCAGGAGAGAGGAAAAGAAATATTCAAACACATTTAGAAAGACAATTTATTTCACACAGAATGTGAGTGTAATATGTCTACTACTGTTTATAAGACTCTGTTTCAATCTATTTCTCTCACAATATTTTTTTTTTGATTGATCAGCCACTTCTGGAAGAAGTCCTCTGATTTCCATAGAACACTTTAAATTATTTTCTCCCTCTGCACCAAATCCTCTAGAGGTAGTTTGACACCATATGAAGCAGAACTTGGGCACCTTATTCAGTGTGTGTTTTGACTTTTATTGCTCTGTTTTGCAGCAGGGAAAATATCAAAGCATAAACTGAAATTAAATTAGCTTGCTCCTAGTCAGATTTCTGATTCGTTTGCTGCTTCAGGACTTGCCATCTTTGTTGGTGTGCAGTCCCTATGAAAATACGAGGAAGCTCTTCCCTTTGATACTATAAACTGGAAGAGACACATCACATCTATGTTATATTGGTATCAGTTTTGTTTTGGATACAGTAAAAATCATGTCAGAAATCACCCTGAAAAGACATGGTAATAATTTACTTAGCTTCAGTCAGCAGTTGTTTTTGAAAATTAAGTAAAAGCCCTTTGTATATAATAAGAGGAAAGAGAATAAAATAGAATAAAAGAGAATAAAAGAGAATACAGGCTTTGATCAGACTCCTATTGCATTTCCAGCACTATCTGGTCAAATCTCTAGCATTCCTGAAGGAAGTCGGATCTACAGCCTTAAGTTCCTGATTCATACGGTACTCTACTGAAATGATGGAAGTCAATGCAATTTCTTGTATAGTTAATATTAAGAATTCGACTTCCAAGCCCACTACTAACTTTAGAGAAGCTCTTGGAAATAAAGCTTCTTCAGAGCTCTGTTAATATCTTGGACATGACCTTGAGGTATATTGAGGGAATAATTTTGGTTTGCATTTTCATTCTTGGCCTTTTTGTGATGAATATTAACTGTTCTATCATCTCTTTCTATGAGGCCACAGAATAGCTATTAACGTGGAGCTCAAACTATTAATTAAAAATTAATTGCTCTTAATTATGTTGCCACAACTAGCTTGATTCAGGGGACTATGACAAGTGTTTCCTACAGTAAAATTAACTGTCTACATATGCATTGCACTTGACATAAAAAGGGCTTCCTTTTATGCGGGTTTCATAGTTCTAGTTCCATATATGCTATTACAGTGTTAAAATTTTTTAAAAGTTAAATAGAATAATGCACCAGAATCATCAGTAAGTATTTCCTAATGAGGTATACTGATGATTTTCTTTAAGAAAAAACCCCCAAAACCCAAACACCAAAAGCTGAATTCTGTTTTAAAGTGTCAAACAGAATAAATCATATTGCAAACAAAAGGTATTTCAAAGAGTGGTATGCACTTTCAATGCCTTCTATACTAAAAAGCTCTGTTGTCTTGGTATGGCAATTCCAGTTTAAACATAGTATTTAAATATACAATAGCTTTATATTTTTCGGAGAGGAGGGTGCACATATTTGGTTACTGTTCTTTGAACAATTATTTATACAGTGTTTCATATTGTGTACAGAACTCATTTGACATGAAGTTTTGAAACAAATAAGATATTTTGTCTTCAATCATCAAAAATGTATTTTTACTCTGTTTTGAATTATTACTGGAAACAAAAGATAATATATCCTGCAGTTATGGAAGAGAACTCATTTAGTCTCTTTGGCATCTGTAGTACTGTAACAGCTCTAGTGCTTTACAGCCCTGTAATTAAAAACTGGTTTTTAAAATATTTTTCCCTTTTCTGTTTTTTAATAATTGAACCGTATTTTGTTTTTGTGATACAGGATTTGTTGTACTGTTTTAATGTACTGGTATGCAAGATTTCAACTGCCACTCAAGGAAAGGAGCATCAATATCATACAATTTCTCATAAAGGAGCTTACATAGTCAACAAAGACCCCAAATCTGTGAAATTCCTATACTAATCTGTTCCTGCTAAATTGCAAAGTGAACATCAGCAACTCAACTCAAGAACCTATACACAAATCACGAGGAAATGTACAACTGCAACAAATCTGTTTTGTGGGGTTTTTTTAATAAAGCATAAAGTTTATGAATCGTTGACCAACAATCTGCCATTCTGAGGACACTTTGGACTTCAATGCACAAATAATTCTGCCCATTTAAGTAAACACTGGAATTTAATAAATAACACATTTTGTATCAACACAGAAATACATACAATTCTTTAGAAAAATATTACTTTACACTAAAAATGCAACAACTCCTAATCCTGACAAATATACAACTTTGTGTAGGTTGTGATGGCAGGATTCTGTTTCTTTGAACAGTAGCTGTAGTCTGTTTTATAACCATCCCTGGATATTTTCCTTTAAACTTGCAGACACGATGCTGACACTGCTATAATACAGTGCCTTCTTGAAAAGCTTCTATCCACCTGTTAGAAAATGAAACACTGTTAGGAAGGAGCTGATAAAAGAATAGCCCTCATTGCTGTCACTAGCCACAGACTGCACAAGAGGTAACATCACACTTCCACTCCGGGTTGGTCTGTGAGTGCAAACACCAAAGCTGTCCAGTGAGCCCGGCACACAGAGCTGCCTGGTACAAGGCTGTCGGATTGAAGCTTCTTTCTGTGCCTCTCCCATACTGAAGTTACATGCATGAAGAGCTGGTGATGCTGGGAAATCACATGCTCAAAAAGCAGCCTATGCCAAGGGTCTGCATACCTGTAAAACCCCTCAATACCCCATCTCTTTTTCACTGCAAACAGGACCTGGGAGGAATGGGGACACTGCTGGCACTGAGCCATCTGCAGTCCGTGCTCTGCTTCTGCAGCAGGTAAAAGCCCGGGTGGGGCTGAGGGGGGAGGTCATGGCACACGGAAAGGCAGGGGAGGGCAAAGAGGGCACAGCGGGAAGTCCCAAACAGCTCATCCAAGGTGTCTCACACTGGAAATTCAACGTTAATATTCAGACACTTTTATTCCCCATAGCTGTGGTTTCTTTTCCTACTTGGCTAGGAGGGCAATAAACATCCTCAGCTTCTCAAGGACGCAAAAATTAATGTTCCTGAAGCACTCCAATGCTACAGGACAAATAATTCTGTTTTCTGAGTGAGGGCTGAACTGCCTGTATGTAAAGGTAAGAGGCCTACAAAATAAGAATTTTTTTTCTGAGTGGAAATCTTGGAAGAACTGAAGGAGACAAAGCCTGTAATTATCTTTATCATGGAAATTCAAACTGTTTTGGTATTCACAGGGTATCTAAACATTAGTCACAGATGTTGGTTCTTCCTTGCCCTAAGCATTTAATTTTGTAACTGTGTGCATGTTCTTTGAATTCAAGGTTTTGGCATGAACATATTTATCATGTATTAGTGCTCACACATGTCTGCACACACAATTCAAACATCTACCTTACTTTTTAGTAATATTTTTAGTATTTTCTACTGCCGTGTATACATTAAAAACAACTAAAGTGGAATACATCTGCAAAAAAAAATAAGCAGCTTAAGCACTGAACTTAGCTTTAAAACATTTAAAACCACATTGAAAAGTAACCATCTGTTAAAATTTATTATTGCACTTAGACAAATACATCAAATACTTCTTTGGTCCTATCAGGAAAAAATAGCATCCACTGATGCAAACAGGCCAACAGCATGTTTTTGTTTTTCCTTTTAAGGCTGTAAAAGCAGTATTTATTCTGAAGGTTCTGCATAAATCTCCTAAGGATATTAAATACTTGGAGAAAGCTTGAAATTCAAAGTACTTAATGTTATTCCTAACCTCAGTAAAATACACTATGTCCAATTTCAAGTTTTCTTCTTATGAGAAGAGCCATTGTCTGAGTAGAAAAATAAACCTATTGAATGCCTGGGTGTTTCTTAGTTTGTTTTATATAGTACAAATGAGGACACAGGGGAAACAACAGGATAGTATCTTAATTAACAAAGAAATATTTGTGCACATCTGCACAAAATACTCCCAAAAATCAAATAAAGACTTCCAGACTTTTTTTCTGTAGAGAAATGTCATTAAGCATGCTCTCAGCTGTTCAAAATTTCCTGTTGTACTGGATACTTTGTTTTTAGAATGTTCCTATTTGCAGAAAACAAAACTTGCATCCATTTGAATGTTTAAGTAGCAATAATGGACTTGTAATTACATAAAATCTATTCAATAATGTAAAATTCATTTGGGAAAACTGCAGTGAAACCAGTCAGATAAGACAGGCGTACAAGATACGTTACATATATTCCTTCTATGCTCATTTCTAGTTTACTGTATGAATCCTGTAATGAATGTTTTCTACTGATTAATGATTAAGCTTCCAGGTTATTTTATATGAAACTAACACAATATATAGCTTGATAAATATGACCCCAAATTCAAACAGGACTTGAAACAATACAGCTGTGAATGTGTGAATGTTGCATTCCAACAACATTGTGTGAATGTTGTTTGAATGCAAGCTTTTGGTCTGAGTGCATGCCTAGGTGCTCATGGGCGTCAGCTTACACACTTCAAACCTTCGCCCCCAAGTTTTAGTGTTTGCTTTATTTTTCACTGCCATGTATTGATTAAAAATAACTAATATAAACAGATGAAATTAAAAAAGGAGCGTATCAGTTAATTCCTAAAAACATTTGCTGGATTTCTCCAAAGTTAACATTAAATTTTCACTTGAGTAGACCAGGGTGAGAGGAATGAGCGATGAAAGATTTCTTATTTTATCTTTGACTTTCTCATTCTACATTCAGTCCTTTGCAGAGTGAGTCTGCTTCCTTCGTTTCAGAAGCCCTAATAAAACCAGAACCTTGTGTTTAAGTAATTTAAAATTTTCATTTACTTATGATATAATATGGATCTTTTATACATATACTTAATGTGTGAATATTAACATTTAGTACTTCTGAATTTTCTAGAAATATGTAACAGAAAGGAATTCAAATAGTTTCTTACTTTTGAGCTGAATGGGGATCATCTGCCTTGAATATGTAAAATAAAGTGTTTTTGTGCAGTAAATGGAACACTCTAGACTCTGAGTTTTCACCTTTTACTTCACTGACTGTGAATCCAAGTAAAGGCTGGCTCTCTAATGCTGCCACATCCTATGTAACAGAGAAAAAAGGAAAACCAAAATTAGAGTTTGTAAGACATTCTAAGGCATGCATTTAGACTTCATACACCATACCACTGCAGCAGACAATACAACAAATTGTTATAAACAGACACGCACAGAATGCTGCTTTTCATATCATCCATGCATGAGTCAGGGGCAGGAAATAAAACCTTGCAGACTTCAACATCGCTGATCCTCTTTTCATTTCCCTGAGAGCATCTCCCTTGGCTTCCACTGCATGGTCTCATTCTGCCTGGCAAGGACTTCTTGTATCAACACATCAGCCACTCCCTGGCACAGCCCAGAGGCCATCAGGCCCAGTGCCCTCTCCAGCAAGCTCAGAAGTGAAGTTGGATGCTGTTAACCACACTGAGTATGCTAAAAGGAGGAGCTACAGAGGAAACCAGTGTTCTCCAGCACTGAAGTAATTTCCAAATCTTTAAATAGCTAAACTTATTTCACTTTCTTATGCTGGAAATTAACATAATAGGGGAAAATAAGGTTGCTGAGTGTTCACAAACAATTGAGTAGAAAAGACCCTTCCTCATTTAGCTCAGTTACTTTTTTTTTTTTTTTTTTTTTTTTAATACTGTTGTTTTTTTATTAATTAGCAGCTTTTTGGAAAGGAAAAAAATTATCCTGTGCAAATTCCAAAACAGTGTTTTGTAACTAGGCAAGGTCCTGCAATGCTTATGAAGAGAAGAAAAACCAGCTAACCCTCCCCGCCCCCAAATTTACATAAACACTGAGATATCAGGTGAAAACTTTGGTAATTGCCTCTGCAGTGAAACAAAAGTGTCCTGTGACAGCAGCATTTCTTGATATTGGAAACGAGTCATGTAAGACTGAACAATCTGTTTTACTGTCTCAGGTCTTCATACCACTAACAGGTGATTTCTTTACCATTGATCTTTCTATCACTTGGAACAAATATGAGTAGCTTAAGTGGCCAAGTCAACACTGCACCTTCCCTTTAGACTCTCTAAATAATGTCCCCTGCAATGGCTCACCAAGATGAAAACTAAGATAGATATTCCTCAGTTTAAGAAAATAGGAAAGAATTAATTTTGTGATTGAGAACTGCAAACTGAAGCTACTCTGTAAGGCTGATATCTCAGAGAAAGCAAAGCAAAAGAAAATTTAAGGTGACTGTCACAGACTTTGCTCTTTTTTTTACCTCTGCCAAAGTTTCCTTTGCAAATACCAGAAGAGACACAATGCTTTGAAATTATTTTCTCGTTGATGTAAAAGTAATTGTTTTCTACATAATTATTTAAGATATTTTTAGAACTACTTGGCTTGGTTTTTTTTTTTAGCATTGCCAGTGGTATGGTGGAAATAACATCACAGGTTTTGGACATAATTGAGAAGTTCTAAAATAAAGGTTGGCTGGAACAACCCAGGAACAAATGTGAGCACAAACCAGGAAATAACTAGAGTGGGGGTGGTGTGGATTAAAGAAAGATAAATTTTTACATGGCCAGGATAGATTGGGCCTTACATTTTGAAAGAAAGTGAGGGATAGCAATACTGTAAAAGAGATGCTTTGGATATTTTGCTCTTGAAAGCTAGTAGTAAACTAAAACAAACAATACAAAGACCTGAAGTGCAAGATCAATACATCTATATATGTTACAAAACATTCTAAGAACATTCTAAGATGCAATAAAACTACTTCCTCAGCACATGTTGGGATACCATATATACATATATATATATATATATATATATGTACATGTTAGAGATTATTCCACACTGCAATAGGACTACACATTCTAAATAAAAAAGCAAATGTCATTACATAAGATGTATTTCTTTTATATAAAATAACTTCAGGCTGAAGACTACAGTTTGAGGAGAAGTAAAGAGATTTAGTTTACTCCTTTTGCAAGCATTCCAAATACCTTATGGAACTGCAGAACAACATAATTCAAGATGCATTTACAATGTTGCCTTTGCCACTAGTCCACTGTGGTGCATGCAAACAGATCCCCCCCGTGTATCCAGCTGACTCAGAACACACCTACAACTGAGCAATGGTGTGCAGTGCAGAGGTACTCAAAACTAGATCTGGAATCAGAAACAGCGTAGCTATAACAATGTATTATGGTTTTGAGCTCACTGGGCCTTTTCAAATACTGCACCACAATCAGATCAAATACTGCATGGTGATCTAGTTTTATAGCTTTTTTTCTAGATCATAAGAATTAAGAACTTTGTTACAAAGTATTATCATTGGATATTTGATTTCTAATATGTGGCCTCTTACCTCACTAGCAGCATATGTGTATAGCACCTTATTTTTTATAACAAACCACAGGTGTTTCCATGGTTTCTTACTGCCCTTAGATCTGTGTAGGTAACCACTCATTGTAGAGTCTTCTGTATTTGCTGAAACCTGAAGAAGAAAACCAAAATGAATCAACAGCCCATAATAAGATTTCACAGTATGGCTTTTTTTTTTTTTTAAAAACAGATTTCCAGAGCGCTGCCTGTCAGAGACTGAAATTCTTCCTTGATCTCAGATTAATGTTGCCAACTAACTCAAGTGCATGAGAGACAAATTTTTTTGCCTGCTACCATCTATCTGGTCTGGAAGAGAGGTTTCTAGTAAATGAAGGTTGGAACTTAAGCTGGATACAACAGGACAAGAGAGAGCCAAAACACTGAGGAAAACATACAGCTGGAGAACACATATTCCTATATAAGAAGAAACATAGAATCACAGAGTGGTTTGGCTTGGAAGGGTCCTTAAAGATCATCTCATTCCAACTCCCCTGTCATGGGCAGGGATACCTTCCCCTAGAGCCTAGATGGCTCAAAGCCCCATCTAGACTTGTCCTGAACACTTCCAGGGATGGACAGTCCACAACTCTTTGGGTAACCTGTTCCAGTTCCTCACCACTCTTCTAGTAAAGAATTTCTTCCTGGTATCTAATCTAAATCTGTCCTCCTTCAACTTATGAAGGGACCCCCCTGTCCGATCACTACATGCCCTTGTAAAAAGTCCCTCTCCAGCTTTCTCGTGGGTGCCTCTTCTGGTACTGGAAGGCTGCTCCAAAATCTCCCTGAAGCCTTCTCTTCCCCAGGCTGAACAATCCCAAGTCTCTCAGCCTGTTCTATCAGGAGAGGTGCTCCAGCCCTCCCTCACCTTAGCAGCCCTCCCTCAACTTAGCAGCCCTCCTCTAGACCCATTCCAGCAGGTCCATGTCCTTATTATGTTGGGGACCCCAGAGTTGTACTGCAGGTGGGATCTCACCAGAGCAGAGCAGAGGGGCAGAATCCCCTCCCTCACCCTGCTGGTCATGCTGCCCAGGATGCAGCCCAGGATGCAAGTGGTTTTCTGGGCTGCAAGTGCACATTGCCAATTTATGTTATTCTTTTCCTCCACAAACAGCCACAGCTCTTTCTCCCCAGGGTTGGCATCAGTCCGTTCTCTGCTCAGCCTGTATTTATGCTCAGGATTTCCCTGACAAACATGCAGGACCTCATGCTTGGCCTTGTTGAATTTTGTGAGGTTCACACAGATCCATCTCTCATGCCTATCCAGGTCCCTCTGGATGGCATCCCTTCCCTCTGGTGTGTGGACTACAACAACAGCTTCGTGTCATCAGCAAAGCTCCTGAAAAATCACTTCCTCCCATTCCCAAGACCTACAGTAAGTTGGGTTTCGCTCCACCTTTCCTAATCATAAACCAAGAGCTGAGTTGGTGTAGGAGTCTTGTCATTGACTGTTGGTACAGTGATAAACCACAATTCAGGGAAACACAGGGAAGCAAGAAAGAAATTACAGTTTTAACTACAGCTCTGAATCACAGTCTCACAGGTGTTTATGCAGTTTACACAGTGCTTCATAGTTCATGTCTCTGCCTATTTAAAACTAAGGCCCAAACCTCAGAGACACATTTTGACTTTTGATTCTAGATAAGATGGTTAAAATAAGGGTTTTTTTCCCTACTCTTAATATTGATAATATAATAGCAGCATGACCCCACTTTTGACCAATGAAACACTCACTTCTTTGAGGGCCGCTGGAATTTTTTTCTGCTTTCTTCCAGAGGGAATACTTTGTAATACTGTAGACAAGGCACTTGATGGAGATTTATGATTGATTGGGGATCCGCTCTTAGGAGTGCACTGGTTATCTAAAATGCACAGGACGAATATATTGATTTCATGTCACAGATGAATAAACACAGGCAATTATTCTTAGACTTTTCTTCTTAAACACAGTTGGCATTTTTATTCAGATTACAGGGTTACAATACTAACACCTAATCACATTAAATTCAGCACTGAATCAACTTTTCGGTGTTATCATCAACACCATGAGTTAGAATCCCTCAAATCACAATCACTATAAAAAAAACCACAAGACGTTTAAAACTAAACCAATTTGTCTTGTTTGTTTTCAAAGTCTGTTTTCTGGGTGTTCACAAAGAGGGTGATAATTAAGTTTAAAAGTCACAGCAATGTAAAATTTTTACAGCTGTCCTCTATGTTGTCTGTACCTTATCTCTACCTTTCAACTCTCTACATCTGTTAACTTCTCAGCCTTATTCATTAGGGATGCTCCTCTTCCAGCACACACACACACTCCTGGATGTTCCCATCTCCCAGCATGTGCTTTCTCCACTGCCACAGGCAGTTACTCCGTCTCTCTTGGAAGACTTCTGCAACACTTCACCTCTTCAAAACCCTTTTTTCTAGCAACAGCCACCACTTTTTTTACAGCTGCACTTGGAATGAGTGGTTTCATAAAGTCTACTTCTAGAGTTGGCCCTGAACTCGGTGAGGCTCTGAAATAATGAGAAGAGCAGGAGAGCAATGTGATTGCCAGCTGTAGTGCACCTGCTCCCCAGTCTTTTCCCAGCTTCAGGCAGCTGCAATTGCCTGCAGCACAGCAGCCCCTAGTGCCCAGCGCAGACACCTGCAGGTGGTTCAGGCAATGGCCTTCCCATCACCGCACGCTCCCACTGCCATTTCAGGGTTATCTGCGCTGCCTTCCGCACCCCCATGAGAAATGTCACTCCCAGCGTGCCATGGGATCCATGGCTTTATTATTTCTGGGCACCACAGGTTTCCCAATACCCTAGAGAGCTGGTGTGGCACTGGAGCTTCTGCCACGGGAAGGGCAGAAAGCTCTTTCAGTCTGTTTACAGCTCATTTGTGTGCTTTATACTCGAGTATTTCAACTTAATTCATAGCAAGGCTTGGGAGATTGGACTGGATTCCCACCTCACTGGCAGATGCTTCCACTGATTTTACACTTGTTTCTGCAGAATGATATGAAGCTTCTTCCAAGAGATGCACTAGAGTTTTCTCAGGATGAGGGCACTGACCCTGGACCTCCTCTCTAAGCAAATGTTATTAACATTAGGCTGTCCAGCCATTGCTTTCCACTAGGCACCACATTCTCTGAAAGGATTTCAAAGAAAACTGCTCTAGCTGTGGTGTTTTATGTTGAATTCCATATTGCCAGTGTTCAGTAGGCAATGGTTAGGAGTTTTCTTTCAGAAATAAGGTACAGATATGCTAAATCCTTGACTTCCATCTGAGCTGAGGCCTGAGAGTGGCTTGAGGTCAGTTTATAGACCTGAAGAGACTCAGCTTCAGAAAGGTTAAGGCCTTTGTCTCTACAGAGCCCCAGAACTTTAGCCACCTCAGCAGCTTAGCTGGCAGGAATGAAGTTTACAGACATACAAGTTACAGAGGGTAACCATACACACGAAGCCCCTGGGAGGTCAGGATAAACTGCCAGGACTCTAATGTACACCTGTACCCTGTGACTGATGAAAAGCCATGGAACACCTGTTATATCAAAAGGAAAGCAGCATAAGCTATATGTCATTACCATAGGGTAAAGGCACACATGTTTCTGGAAGGAAGAGCCAATATATTGCAAATTCATTTCCTAGCTTGCTCCACAGAAGCTGGTTTGGCCTAGAATCTCAGGTGCCTATCGTTTTTCAGGCACAAGCAGAATTAAGAGCTTGAACCCAGCAGTAAAGATATTGCACACAGATACTATGTTATAAAGGCCACAAAAGTAAGACAGACAGTTTGTGAAGGTTTTATTTACCTTGCTTTTGTAGCTCCCTGAAGCAATGATCACATACTCTAGCTGGCTGGTTTTTCATATAGTCTAAGCCATGTTTGTTTGATGAACAAGCTTGACAGACAATCTGGAAACAGACAGAAACAGGTAAAAGCATTATTGTACATGATGGGCACCTGTAAATCACCAAATACCCAAAGACATTCATTTCAGCACTTTTAAGGTCATAAAAATCTGAAATAAGCACTGTTTTATAGTACAAATTTTTAAGATCTTGGCTTTTTCCCATATCTTTTATTCTTAACATGCTGTCCTTTCCTCCTCTAAATAATAAAAATTTAAATATTAAAAAAATCGATGATTTAGGAGTCAATAAACCAATGTTAATGATCCATTAAAATCAGAACAAGCCCACTGTGTTACTGAACTGTTTCAAGCATAAATTTTTTGAAATAGTTAAAAAACTATTGCTCTCTATATGATTTTTTAACAACACAGATGTCTCAACTGCATTTCATTCTAATTTTGTATTCCCACTGGATTAAAACAAGAAAGATAAAGTTTATCAGATATAGCTTTCGTAAGTGTAAAATATAAAAGGTTGGTACTAACTTAAAATCAAAAATCATTATTTATATTATGAAAATCAGAAAGGAAGATACTTCTTCATTTCATTCATGGGTATTATGTAATTGTAAAATAACCATAAATAGCACTCCAGAATGTAAAATAACTAACATGTAGCATGTTGAAGGTTGAATACAGGTCTGTCATAACACCTGTCCAAAAACCCCAAACTCCAGCCCCCAGACCACCAACCCAAACATGTTGGTTCTAACCCACATGATTGTGTCATAGTGCAGGGTTGCTTAGAAGAGCAGTTGGGGTGATAGGGCACCACCTGAATGTCACACAAGGAACTTGAATGACCAATGGAAAAGGTAACCACAAAATCATCCGACCTTCCCGCACGCCCTGCAGTGGTGCCTTCTCCACGTCAGAGTGAATTCACTGGTACAGATCATGCACATCGTGGCTCTCGTGTCAGGGATCCAGATGGGAGCCTTTGATCCCAGAGGACTGTCTTCCTCCTGTTTCTCTGGATCTGCCTGGGAGAACATAGGCACAAGATCCTTACATTCAGTGAAAACTAACACTAATTAATATTCATCAGTGATTATAGGATAATGCTAATGGTGTTGGAAAGCCTTCTCTGATAATTTGCCATGATCTTAAATGTTATCTGCTCTTTCATCAGTGACCATTATAATGCAAGCCTGACAAAAGAGATGCATTTAATGACTTTCAAGCTTTACCAGCCTCCTTGGATCAATAGCTGCTTTATTTTAAAATCTTTTGATTTCATCTTTCTGTGCACAAGGCTACAGAGAGAACTGTGAAAGCTGATTTGGCTTTTTTTGAAGAAAATACTTTTAAATTTATGAGGCAGATAATACTATGAAATATTCTGTTCTACCATCTGTTCAATTATTTACAATCCTGTTTTATTATCTGTCATGGAATATCTCTTGTTTCTCTAAGCACCTGTCAGGAAACTTTATATTCAAAACAGGAACAAGCCAACAATAATGCTGAGATATACCTCTTCAAGACTTTTGCTTGGATTAAATGTGATTCTCTTTTTTGTATATTCTTCAATCGACTTGGAGATAGCTTCTAACCACTCATCTCTTTCTGTAGCAGAACTGTTGGAGTAAAAACCCACAAAAGCAATTTATAATTATCAACATTCTAAGAAACAAGTGTTGACTAGAATTCCACTAGCATTATTGCACATTGGAGAATCTTTCTTGCAGTTTCAGTTTATAAAACATCTACAACTCCTACTGCAACTGGATTTATTTTTTAACCTTTAGCATGGTGTTATTTTTTTATATTGACCAATACTAAAAAAGATTTCTTTGTCTGTTGTTGTCATGTGGATTCCCCTTCTTCCCTTCCCTCCTTCCAAAATCCCTGTGATTCTTTCAAGGCTTGTCTGTCATCACTCCCCCTCCTCCCCAGACCTTTGAATAGCCTGAATAATACTTGTTTAAACGATGCTCCCAGAAAAAAGGCATGGGCCTTCCACCTTGAAGGCAACCTGAAATTTCAACAAGCTTTTTTTCTCCCTACTTCCTTCTGTCTCAGAGTGCAGTTTGTTATACCCAATCCTGTGAAACTCCAAGCTTCTGTCAGATAAAAATGCAGTGACTCTTCTGCCTATTTGCTCCTATTTGCTCCTACCAGGTCATGCTACTTTCAAATAATATTTTTTTTCCCAAAACGTTTCCATCGGATGAGCTAACTCAAAGAGACAGGTAAACTTAGTCCATCTCTTTATCCCACAGCTAGTGGATCACTAATCAAGTGCAAAGAAAGCATTAGGCTGAAATGGCATGGCACAAGGAGCACAAGGAGTACCTGGTGCAGCAGGACCCTGCAGCTATACTGGGTTATGTGCAGTGCCAAAGCACCTCCTCTGTCCATGGGCATAACACCATCTTCACAAATGTGTGCTGTTCCTGCTGCACTGGGCAGCCTCCTATCCCTTCTCTAAGCCACTAGATGTTATTTTCACTCTTGTGCCAGAACACACACAGTTATGCAGTGGGCTGGATTGGGAAATAAATCCATATAAAGCAAGCCATCAACCTGCCCTTCCTCTGGATCAATTTACAGACTTGGTTCATCACACAGCTGAACAACTACTTGTGCCAGCAAGAGAAGGCTCTGAGGAAGGATGAAGCAGTTTTGCAGCAGAGGAACAGCTAGACTGTTTAAGATGCCATGACATTTGAAAAAGGGCTTCCAAAATTTAAACAAGAGCGAACCACTCCCCGAATTTTTTTCCATTCCCCAATTTTGAACTGGTATCAAATAAATTAATTTGTTTAAACAAAGGGATTGAACACAAATACGTAAAAAGGAAAGTTAGGGAAGAGGTGCGCAATGACACACACAAATGAGGTGTCTTAGGCCGATTATTATTTAATGGTTTTGTAGATGAATTTGGAAGCTTTTATCATCTTTGAACCTTTAAGGAAAATACTTTGAATGGGGGGTTTGAATGGGATGAAACTGAGTACAATACAGAATCAGAGAGGACAAATCTGCTAAAGTAAACACACAGGAAGCCTGTGAGGCACAAGCTAAAAAAAAGGATCTAGCACACAGAACAACAAAATCAGAACAAAAGGAGAGGAAATAAGATACATGCAAGGGTAAAGCAATGCATTAGTGTCTGTCCCAGCATCTCACATTCTGAGTGGAACATTTTCCTCAGTCTATTTACCTTTGCTTCCTCATCTGGAAAAAACAACTGGTCTGCATTAACTACGTAATATTCATAACTCTAATCAACTTTGGCTTTTTCAGAATCTGGTTACATTTGATTAGATTCCTGTAACTGCATTAGTTAATTAAATTGAAAGTTGGAACAGGTTTTGGCGATTATGCACCACCAGCACCCCCATCATGTGGGGACTGCTGTGTATGCAGCGGCTTGCACAATGAGCTACAGGCTTACACCCTAATATTTCACCAGGAACCTCGTGCCTGGTAGGTTTGCTAGTGGTAGCCTTAGGATTGTTTACAACCCTTTAGAATGTAAGAGCAAAGGTGGTGCCACTGGCAATGGAACTGATGTAATGGTTTGCTGCAGCAAAATCGGCAGCTTCTTCTACTGTCACTCCAGCCCTCCCCTACAGCTGCCCAGCCCTACTGCTTCCCTGCTGCAAGTCCAGTATTTACTGCATCCTTCCAAAAGTGATTTTGGTTACTAAAATTGCAGGAGTTTCTCGGGTTTTTAAAACATTCTTATTTTTATTTATTTATTTAAGATTTAGCATCACAGTAGAAAGCCTCAAATGGCTTACAGAGAACCCCAGCAATGGGTACTACTGGCAAATGCATGTGCTGGGGGCACACATCCAGCTGCTCACTGGGGCTCAACAGCTCAGTGGCCCCAGGAGGGCACTAGGGAAGCAAGTCTCTCATGTTTCCAGGATGAGAGCCTTAGGGTACCTTTCCCAGCTGAGCCAGTCTTGCCTGACCATCCTTAGGCAGGATAGGAAGAGATGCAGCTCTGTCTGCCTGGGGTAGCTCTGCATCAGCTTTACTGAGGGGCCAGACCACGTCAGGCTGGCATGACTGTTGTTGCCAGGACCAAAGCTTTACTTCTGTACAGTGCTGTATCATGCAGATGCACTAAGTTGTTTTTCTGATGAAGAGATTTCTAGTACAATACTGCACCGTACTATGAAAAACAATTTCACATTCCTACAGATATCCCAGGAAAACTGAAACGTCAACCCAGACTGGACAAAGCAGAATACTAATGCAGTCAGTAAAACTAAATCTGAAGGGACAAAGACTCTTGTCTAGGCATTGATCTATATTTGTTATTAACTGGACTGCTTTTTATTCCTAGTAATTTTTCACCAGTTCCATTTCTCACTTCTCTGTCTCTGCTCCGAGGATCATTTCAGAGTTTCTGGTGTACACGCCACATAATGCTTATTATTTGAAAAAACTCATGGAAGTGAAATTTGTCTCCAGTGTCTTTAAGATTAATTTAAACAGTTTTGAAATTAAGGTGGGTTTTTTTTACCATATATTACTCATATGGTAAGCTGTAAGAATGAGGCATCACTCAAAGGAAGATGCACCCTGCGTTGACAAGATATGAATTCTCTTCACATTTAGAATATTTCTTAATAGGAACAACATAGCTGATTGGGAAAAACATATGCAAGCACCTGTTGCTGGTAGTGTTTTTCAATTGCTTCCCTCCTACACCACAACAGGCCCAGTTCTGGTGCCAGACAGACAACAATCTGAAAACTGTCATTTACATCTGGAGCCTCCAGCACCTCCTTCATGCCATGCAAATGCAACTTCTGTCTGTCCCAGCTGTGTAACTTAGGGCTCCTGCACAAGCATGACTCCCAGCAAGTATAAAAGTAACAGAGCTGAATGCTTCCCAAAGACATAACATCAAAAACACTAAAACAAAAAAAGAAAATTGTAGCTGCCTCAGTCGGTAATATGAGGTTAATTCCAGCAATTTCAAGGTTAAGACAAAAGCATAGCACAAACTATGCCAAACTGGATAAGCATGTTATATATAGGGGTTTTCCCCTATGGACCAGCACGTCTTTCCCAGGAGTTGCTTTTTAATCTACCACTTAATCAGTTCATCAAAAAGACTAGTCTATCCTGTTTTGTGGAAAATAGGTAGCTTGTGTGTTAAGATGATAACATTTTCAGAAGTTCCAATTATTCTTTTACAATTTTTTAAAAGAACTGAATTCAAAGTGGAACACTGTTCCAAGTGAAGCAGAGATAAATCCTCATTGCCTGCTGCCATGCCCTGAATGCCTTCATGTGTCTGTGTGACATCCAGTCACCAAGGCACCTAGGCAGCACAGAGCTGTTGAAATTACACTGGAGCAGAACCATATCCTAAATTGTGAAATGCATTTTTTTCCCCCCAGTGTGCAGAAGACCTATAAGACACGTTTAAATTTGTTGAAGAAATACAGAATTACCCATTTCAAGTGTGTTGTTATAAATAACTACTGCTCTGACAATTGAGCTACTTCCTTTGGCTTCTTTGACAATGTTAACTTTGGTCTACCCCTCAGCTACAGATACTGCTATCTTCGTGCATTCTCATGTCACTATTTACAAGGTCACACAAAAAGCAGCAGTCTGCTCTTGCTCAGCTTTGCTAAATAACAAAGAAAACATGTCTTTCTTCATTGGTATCAGCACTGTCACAGATGTCAGAACACATAAAACTTCAACTCAAACACCGTAAAAACAACAATCCACAAAACCAGACCTTTGCTAAAGGCATCTCAGTGAAGGTGACCATAGCTGCCTGGGCTTAGTGACCATATATCCTTTTGCTATTACTTAGAGAATTTGCAACATAGAGCATAGCAATAATTTTAAAAGAACAAAAAAATAACCCCTGAAAAAGCCTAAATTTAATTAAATTGAAACCCTCTCAAGGAAAGGCAGTGCAAGGATAGCATTTCAATTTACTTGAAATTTCTGAAGGTGTAGCTTATTTTTTTCTTCTAAAAAGAACCAAAAAATGGTTTTATTCACTCTGATTTAGTGATTCCCTCTATTCTGTAATCACGCTAGCCAAGAGTAACTTTCTATTACATTAAACTCAAAACAAGCTCTAAAAGGCTTGTGTGGCCTGTTTGAAAATACATAGTTTTAAAATCACTTTATTTGAAAGGCTTACCTTGCTGAAAGAATGAAGGATCTCTCTACGCTTTCAATGTTCAGTTCATTCTGATATGCTTCCTGGGTTGGCTTCTTAACCTTCAGCCAAGAGAGAAAACTTCACATTCAGACTGAAACGGTACTTTTGTCATTGCTTTAATTTTAATTCTTGTGAAATCTCTTACATTTTCATTGCAGAAGGGGAACACTGGAGGGAACATACTCAGAAATAGGAAATCGTATACCAGTCCAAAGGGCCCAGCTAAACTAAGGTTACATGCAGCCCATCCTTTTATTTCATTGCCCCTCAGGCAAACACTGGAGATGTACAGGGGAATGAAGCTCAAGAGCTGTCAGACACCTTCCATACAGGCCCAGTCATGTTGCCCCCTCCTGCAACTGGACAAAAAAAAGGCACTGCTGCTGCTGCAGGATGAGATGTAGCTCACTGGTGTACCCCAGAGTGGGAAAGAACTGCACTACCCTGTTGATCCTTCTGAGCTACCAAATTTCAAATATAAGGGGGCTTAAAAGTGGGTCTGAGCCACCACAAGATATCTGCTGGCAAAAGAAGTTTTGTAGCTCTGCTAAACTTTGGACCTGAGTACCAGATCTGCACTGCAACTGGACTTAGCGATTTTTTCTGACAGGACTGGAGACAATGATTCCCAAGGCAAGGATCTGTTGCTCCTGTTAACTGTCATGTCAATGACTGAGTCATTATATGGCATGCATGTCCCTTATCATTCCCCAGCAGAGCTCAAGGCTTAGCTTTGATGCTTTTCACAAGGGCTCAGGGACAAAAGCCGTATCTTCCCTCATAGTTAGCAAATCTGTATAAAACAGAGAACTGATCCACCAGGATCTTATCGGGCAAAGATGCTTAATCTCTAGGTGTCAGCAATAAAAAGCAGTTAAAAGGGAAAAGTGAGGCAGTCTGAACAAAATACAATACAAAAAGTAAGTCAGCAGACTGTTCCAGAGTAGGACAACGATGGGTGAAATGCAGCCAAGATGATCCTGTGGCAACAGAATATTTAAGGAAACTTAGATAGCAATCCCACAGGCCACACTATGCAAAAAACATTAAGCCTGTAGGGTTGCTCTGGAACATAAGCATATTTCATATCTCTTGCCAACATTAAACACAGTTGTGTTTTCAAAATTTGAAGGCCTGAGTTTAGGTAGATTTGGAGAAAGGCTCACTTTAACAAGGGACTCACCTTCATTCCAGCCAATGACAGCATGTTGTTGAGTTTATACATCCCTGACTGAACAGGAGTAGTGTACAACAGGGCATCATTGAACTGTAATACAGAATGCTTTTTACTGACTGAAGTTTGTTAAGAGACAGGTAAGTTCAGATGCATTTTACTGGAAGTACAGAACTCCTACAGCACTGAGATAACTGTCCAGAAGGGTATCTGTTGCTTCCTATTATTCCACTTAGAATCCAAGAAACATTTTTGTGTATGAATTTAGATAACAATAGGGATCTATTTATATCCTCCTCGTGTAAATATACAATTGGCATATGAGTAAACAGTGTACAGATGTCAAAGAACAGGCTGTCAAAAGGGACAAAAATGTTTCTCGTTATTATTGTACACAGATCTATAATATAGCAAACTACTTTAAAAGGATATCAGAATTTACCATTGAAACAAATCAAAGCAATCCAGAAACTAGGAGATAGCAGAATGGATTAGCAATTTATAAGGACAAACTTAACCATACCTTGTGAATTTTACCAGTTTACAGTGCATCTACTGTTTATTTCCTGTTCTACCAGACTTGGATTCAGTGTTCAGTGCACTTACTGAACAGTAACTAAAAATTTATTTTCTGTGCTGTTCAACCCATAGATCCAAACTTCATTTACTACACATAAACAAATACCAAAATCTGTGTCTCATAAGTTTTTGCTATGCGATTCTTTGCAAAATGACCAAATGGTTCAAATGATTCCTAAATTTTCACAATATGATAAATGGAAAAACCACTGTGTCTAATGGTATGAATGCCACCTTGTACCATTTCTATCTAAGAAAATCCCCAAACCAAATAAGCCCCTTGCCTGATAAAACAAAACAGTGAAAATCCAAGATAGAGACACCGAAATTAGCAATATCTGGTTTGTGAAGCTTGAGATAGCAACACATTTTTGAGAGTATTTCCATAACTGGCATAATACACACTCCAGGATTGCCTAGGGAAGTATTTCTTCATATTAGGGTAACTATAAGACAGAATTCAGCCAGGACTGTGGACCAATAATGCCATAAATTACAGGATAGCAGCTGCTTTACTGTCTAAATAGAAGAGATAAACAAAAGGTTCAAGTGGAAACAGAAACTTCAGAGATGCACCGAAGTTTCAAACAAAGCAGTAGCAGAGACAGGAAGAGAACCCAGTACTTGACTTCCACTCAGTGCTCTGCTCAGGATGCATGTGGGCGCCTGCAAGGGGAAGAGTAGAGGAGGGCGAGCAGGGGGAAGGAGAGAGGAGGAGGAAGACGGGAGGAAGGAAAGGAGGGAGGGAAGGGTGCAGTAGCAGCAACAAGAGTTCTAAGTTTTAAGATCTGGTACAGCAAAGAGGGATGGAGTAACTGTGCTACTTTCCACAGTACTACAGATGATGTCTTCTCATGAAAGCTCTCAGATTTTAAATGAGTATTGTTCCAAATAGTACAATTTAGTGAGAAACAGTTTTCCATTAAAATTAGTGCATATGCGACAGATAATATCTCTACATTAGAACTGACTGAATAGAACAGCAGCAATTAGTAATTTTTTCTACTACCTGCAGTTATTGGTTATATTTGCAGTGTAATGTTTTAACCATTCAAAACTACACTAGGATAAGGCACATAGCATCTTACCAGAAAAAACATTCTTGGCTGCATGACCTTCCGTGATAGCTTCATCAGTGTTCCCTCTTTCAAAAAGACCTAGTAAATTAAAACAAGAAATGCAAAACGTTAGCTTTTTAGGGCACAAGCCATGCAAATGAGCTGACTTTTTTAGAAGTATTATCATGATTATTATTATTACTAGACTAGAAGTGCTGCACAAGTTTTGGGATTCAGAGTTCCCTTTCTAAGAAAAGCTGTTTATCCTTAGGTCTCTCTAGAAGTGAGTGTGGATGACTGCATTAGTTTTCCATGCTGCACGAGAAACCATGAGAAATATGGGGTTAAGCTTGAGAACAAAAACCTGCCTACAGGGTCTGGCAAGGAATCATATTCTAAAAATTCTAAATTTCTGTCAGATAAATGTTTAAAAACCCCACACATATGGAGAGGCAGTATTGATTGTTAGAACCTAATAAGGAAGCAATAGACCAATTTTCTTCGTGGTATATTCCAGTGTCAGTCTTTGCTAGTGTATCATCTTCACTTTCACTGCAGCCTGCTGAATGCCATGTGGGGCACTTACCCTTCCTGGCTGTACGATCTCATGGTGTCCATTTAAACTGTATTGGATTTGCATGAGTTTCTGGAAGTTATCCTATGAGGGAAAAAAAGCAGAAGGTAAGTACTTGTCCTTGCATTCAGATTTTTTTAAGAAACAAAACAGAGAAAGAGAGAGAGAGATAAAGCTTTAATCAATCAGCTTCATAAGGCAAAATACTTACTCCCTGCTTCATGATGTCATTGGCATGGTTTGCAACTTCTATGACAACAGCTAAAGCATCTGAAAGATGAAGGAATGATGGCTTGGTTATACAGACCAGTCAGCATTGGTATAATGTAAAGCACAGATACCATACTGCATTTCCATATCATTCCAAGACTGATGGTTCCATCAATGGCATACTTATTAATCCATTCCATGGTTTAGTAAGTATGCCCTATCAAGTCATTGCTGCAACCAACAGTGTCAATTATTTCTTACAGCTATTCAAAACAGTCAACAGGTCAAGTTAAACTCCAGTTTCTCACACAACTAATTACTTACTATACTTACAGTGGAAAAGTTAATAACATTTTAACAGAGAATCTGTAGGGATTAAGTTTTTGCCATTTTACTTAAATACCATCACTGCCATTCATGGAAGACTACCTAGAAAAATTATATTAATCTTTGCCATTTCTGTGTTCTACCTTTAGTATTGCTGCCGCTCAAAATAACAGTAAAGTTCAGATTTCTAAATTTTGAACTTGTAATACCAAAAGAAAAATAAATCTTTGGAAAAAGTTACCAAATATGAGCAATTTTATTAAGTACCGATATTTAATAACCAGCAACTCAACTGTAAAATATCCTAAGGCATAAGTGCAAAAAGCAGTTATACAAAATGATTATGTGAACACAGTGAGTGTTCAGTCCAAGGATCCATCCCATACAAAGATCTTATCCAAAAACCTTCCATTTACTTAAGTAGAAAAAGGACACTTATGAGAAAGCTGGAAGAACTGTTCTGATGAAATGTAGTCTCGAAAGCATTTAGCACCTTCTGAGTAACTGAATTACAGGCAAGCACTTCAAAGCAAGGAATTAATTTTGGTTAAAAGTCCACAGAGAAGCCTACCAAACCAGGCAAAACCAAGGCCTTGGAGTTTTTCCTAGATAATCATTAGAGTATTAGTATTGTAGACTGCATGTACTTCCCTTATTGTTGACTCATATTCAGAAAGGAAGTATGTTAAAAGACAGAGCTTTCTGAACTGAAAGGTTCAGAAGGTCATGAAGCCATATAAGAAACTAAACAGACATGAACAAAAAGCTGCTCCTAAGCCAATCAAAGGAGAATTTTTGTAAAAGATTGTCACGAACCAAGGCAATGTAATCACAAAGTCAAACAGCTAAAATATATAGCACATCTCAAGCATTTGATCAAAATTTAAGTTTAGATATAGATATTATGGTATCAAGCAAGCCTGCTGAAATGTAGCTGGTGGTCTCTTTCTAGGCAATGTTGGAGCTGCTTCAGGCAAAACTCTCCCTAGCTCCCACCCACGTGAAAGAAGATGGAGGAAAATGTAGGAAGATAGGAATGAGTACCTAATTCTCTCTGTTATACTTTCCTTCTCTCAGTTACTATATATATTAAAACCTTAAAATTGTATTCATTGACTTCAAGAAAGATTGAACAATTTTAGAGAAAATTATAAAATTTGCTAGCTATTGAAGGGAAAGTTCCAGGATCTCAGGACTATTTATACAGCCAAGACCAAATGAATCTAAACAACAACATAAAGTAATCTATAGGGTCAAAGCCCATAAACAAAGTGCTTTTTGGCAGGGAAGAGCATTCCACTTATACCACTTAGCTGAAGTAATATATTCAAATGCAGGTCAGCAAGAAGAATTGTGCTATTTGGGGTTTTTTCCAAGAGTACTAATCACAACCAAACCTAGTCTCCCTCTCCACTCTTCCCCTTCACTCCCAGGCCCTGCAGTGGTAGTAAACAACTAAGCAAAGTCAGAAGTAATCAAGCTTAATTATTACAAGAATGATCTTGGAGACTCAAGATTAGATTCTCTTTTCTTACCCAAGTTCTAAGATGGACTACCAAATATGTCAAATGGCAAATTAACACTTAACTGTTGTTATAACTTAGCTTCAGCTTCTATCTTTGATATAAAAAGGGAGAGAAAAACACTGTGAAAGATATAACTACAAAAAAACAGAGAAGTTGGAGAAACCATAAAAAAGGTTTAATATATTTAGGTTCCTCTCTTTTCAAGTGGTCAACTATAGTATTATTTTGTTCACAGCCATATGAAGTGCAGGATGAACTTGTCTATCTCTTGAAGAGCCATCAGTTAAATTATTTTTGCTTGTATCTTGAACATACTCAAATATGTCTAAATGCCCTAAGAAATATATTTACTCATATATTTCACTGTATTCTAGCAGCAGACAAAGCAAACCTGGCTCAGTACATTGAAGGTATTCATTTATTGAAATTCAATCAACTACATCTGCACAAGCCTTCTAAAGGTAAGGGACTTGCACAAATGTGACAGGATCTCATGCAAATGAAATGGAAACATCAACTGAGAGCAGTTTTTTGCACTGCGGAGGCACACTCTGAAGAAGGAAACAGCCTGAATGTGCATTGCATTGATATGCATAAGTTAAACCACCTTAATCCTGCACTACTATGAAATCTGTGGTCTTGTCCTCTCCATCACCAACTACTTCTCATTTCCCCTGATCACCTTTCTCCTCACATGCAGGCAAATCTGTTTAAGTAACTTGTGTTTGTGCAGCTTTTGACAAGCCAAACTGGAGAACTCCTCAGGTTAAATATTACCCATGGCAGCTCCTTGATCTTGCTCACTTCTGCCACATGGATGCTTGTCCTGGCACAAAGAGAGAGGAGAAGGCCAGAAGGGCTCATAGCTGCAGAGAGCAGGCTGCCTGTTAAAGGTTTACAGATGCAAGGGACTGTCTCTTTCAATAGCGGTGCCTAAAATATCTGTTAAAACTGCCTGTGGAACCTCACTCTTATCTCTTGGTTTCAACTCAAGTGTGAGGTGATACGACTGCCAGCTCCAAACCTTTTTGAAACACAAGCTTGCAATCTTTTAGTATCTCTGCTGAGAAACCTAGAACTAAATAGAAAACATTTCTATTACTGACTTAGCATTTTACATTTAATATCTGGAAACATTAGTACATAAGCTGTTATTTCTTTAAAGAGGCATTTACCTTGAGTATCCCTATAGTCTGCAGATTCTTCTAAAAGATTCTTTAAATAATCTGTATAAAGAAAAAAATATAAAGATAGTTTTGTTAAATAAATAAACAACATCAGAAAGTTGTAAGTTCCATCTTTTTCCTGGAAATCAGCTGTTCAGATCTCCTACTTAATCAACAAAGATCTACTACTTCATCTTTTAAACCTGTCAAGGTAATAACAAAGTGAAAACTAGCATGTCCATAATGAAAGTATATCAGCAAAGAGACAGGTTACTGAAACAGTGTTCTTCTCCAGTGAAAAGTGATATAGTGTATACAGTATTCCAGAAAAAAACAAGCAAGTGAAAAATTAGTAGACTACTTGCAATCATTTACATTTAAGCTGACGCAAAAACTTTTGAAGATTACAGATGATTGTCTGAACACCTAAACCAGTCTATAGGAGCTAATAAAAAAGTAGTCCATTACAGAAGCTCTGATAATGATTAATATTTTTCGGTAATAAAAACAATAGACCTCCCTCAATATTCAAATAGGCATTTTCGGTTTTCAATGACGCGGAGTTCAACCACGAGATGGCACCCTCGATCCATTAAAGTCTTGGTAGTTTTACAACCTATTATATTTCGCTAAAATTAACTCCAAATGTATGACTATACAAGAAAACATCCCCTTCGAGTTTGTATTCCCTAGCTGAGTGTCTAGTTCATCAAAAAGTGCAATACCCTGTCAAAGAGTAACATACATTCTCAGTAAAATCTCAAACATCTACTCTCTATAAGCTTTGACCTCCTTAAAACGAAAAGAAACCAAACCAGAAACATTCCAAGGGATATACATTAGATTCATAAAAGCATCAAATACTGATTTATAATTACCTTTTAAATGAAGTATTAATATTCTGGCAGGTCTAATGAAAACTAATTACATGTAATGTAGTAAGCATTCAATTTTAGCTTCTCAGTTGTACAAGCTCCATGTAGGAGTGAAATAATTCAACTCCCATATGCTTGCCCTACCCAAATTCATTCTTTCATTCAAAAAGGATCAGGAGCCAATTGTTCCTGCCTTCATGAGATGTCTTGCTTCATGTGTGCCCCTCAGAGACCATTCAGTGCATTGTAATCTTTTCCTTATGTACAAAATTAAAAGGGAATTGTGAAACATGTTCCTGCAGTAGAACTGCTACGAAGAGTGAGAGAACTTGTCACAGTTAATTAAAGCTTTGAGAAAACCAGAACTACAGGAAGAGAAACATTTGGCACTGACATTTTATTGTTTGGCAGAGACCTAAGGGAGGATCCAAGTGAGAAGCATGAAGAGCAGGTTAGGGTGCAGGAAGAGGAGCCGGCTACGAGGCAGGGAGGGAGCTCTGGGAAGCAGGATTGGCTGGGCCATGGGAACACTCACAGCTTTCTGCTCTCCTCAGAGTTCTGCCTGATTATCAGCAGGCTTTGGTTAACATGTGATCTTTTAAAACAAGTCTGACCTGGCACCAAAATTTCTCCTGCTGTACTACATCAATATTGCATCCTTCATGTCCCTCAAAATCTCGTGCTGTAGTAGCTACCAGCCATTCCAATGAAATATTTAGGTAGCCATATACTCCATTAAAAAAAAAAAAAAGTTAACCTTGCTTCACCTTGGGTTATTCTGGTAAGAGGCTTGTATGAGGGGGAAAAAATAACAGGAGGTATTTTGAAAGGACCTGGGAAGAGTTCACACTGGGTTTAATTTGGTTTAACCTGGAGGAATCTGTCACAGATACACCAGTTGCCCTCTCCTGCCCTGCCTGTGGATGGGTGGTCTCTCACCTTGGAGCTGTGCTATGTTGCTGAGGCAGAGCACTCTTTGGACTTCACCATTAAGCCAACAAATGAAAGCTTTACAATTGCAATTTGATCTTCATTGGAGCCAGAACAAAAGACTCCAATGGGAATCTCCCAGTATAAAAAATTATTTCCTACAGCTCATACAGAAATAAGGCTCCCAAACCACACACTCACCTCCATAGGCTGGGAACAAGAGGTAAGGTGGGTATAATTTCCTCATCTGCAAATGTACAGCTGGCACTCTAAGACACTGCCCCTGGTACATGAAGACATCCACTTTAACATCCAAAGTAATTGCAGTGGAACATAAAACCAGAGACCTAAGATGGGAACTAATTACTTCTTGGCATATTCATGCTTTATAAAATGTTACCCAAAACACCACCACTCAAGCCCATTTTGGATGGGTATTTTCTACCATTTCAAATTATATAATCAGTGAATAGAAAAGGAAAAAAATCAAGATTTTAACATAATTTCATTCATTTAAAATTATGTATTTAAAACAGAAGGCAGCCTTTGCCTTACAAAACTACACCAGCCAATAAAACAACTGTAAAATCCTGGAAGTGATAAATAGGTAATTTTCATCTTAGTACTCTCTTTATCTGGTAAGTGGACCCCAGTTCACAGCTAAAACTCAGCTTCAGAGAAGCATCAGAACAGATATTTTTAATCTCTTCTGTGAATACACACTGGAAATTCTGTGCTTACAACAACTTTCTGGAGGTACTGGCATAAAGTAGTCAGAAAAGCTGATTTCACAGACATGAAAAATTGTGCAGTAAAATTTTTGCAGAAGTATTGCTAGATAAAATAAATACAGAAGATAGATATTAAGGTGAAATGGCATCAAATATCTTTGCAAAAAAAAAATTCCCCTCTGAAATGAGCTTTCTTTGTTCAGACTAGAAAGACATTAAGCATACCTTCAGAAATGCTTAATTCTGCTGGATACCCAAAAGCACAACAAAAATAAACATAAAAGCACACTAGTACTTTTTTGTGATGAAAATTTCTCTATGCTTACTTCTACCTGACAACAGTCCCCAATTTTCTCTTCCCACTTGCTGGGGGCAGTGGCTATCACTTCTGCTTAAAATTATCTTCTGTGCCACTAACTACTTTTTGTCTTAAGTTGTCTAATGTAATTAATTTAAACTCAAAGCAATCGTTCTACAACATGTAATTGGCCTTGAGTCTGACAACTCTATTTCCAATCTGCAAAGCTGCAGAGTGCAAAAAGGCTAATTTTTCATCCCACTCAGCCTCCCCTCACTGTAACCCAGTTAAGGATAATAAAAGACACTCTCTGCCAACCTTATGCTGTGAAAAAGAGGAGAGAGGCTTATCCTATGACAATCAAGAGCCTGTTCATATTGCACAGTCTCAAGTCATCTACTCAAATTAGAGGTTTTTGGGGGAAGAGAATCACCTCTCCTTTATTTCTCTCAGAAATCAGAGGCCTCTGCTTAACCTCCCCATAAGCTATCTAATAGTTACTGTACAGCGTTCAGGGCCGGTGTGTGAAGAAGTAGAAGTGCACTGACTGGACTGGAGCAGCTGTATAATTGAACAGAAAGTGCTGAGCTGTGCGTCTCCTTGGCTGATTTAGGAATCCACCTGTTCCTGCTTTTGTTAGCACAAAAGAAATTCTACTTCAAAGCGCACGATCTTGTGATGTGACCGAGTAGCAGCAGGTTATCAGTACAAAGCTGTCCCACTGACACAGAACATCGAAATAGGAAGAAATCCCTGCTGACTCAGGCCTGACAGCTTCGTTTCCTGGATTATTTTCACTCTGCTGCTCTCACCCTCCTCCCCACAGACTGCCCCCTTCTTTGGCCTTGGCATCTTGGCAGCTGGTCCATCGCTACATCTCACCCACTGCAACAAAAGATACAAATGTTTTGCATGTCCTTCAGATGTTCATATAGCACAAGTTTATAGAGGCATTGTTCAGTATTACACAGAGCTGTTGGAAAGTTGGAAAGCTGTTGGAAACTAAGTAGATGGGTCATCCACAGAGACATGGAAGAGTCAGAACTCAAGGGCAACATACATGCATGAAAGACTGAACAGACTGAAATTGAAACAGATCCAAAACATCACTGTCCAGCTCCAGCATAATTAAATTCTTGGCCTGATCTCTGTTATTATTCACATAAAAAAGAGAAAATCACGTTTCTAAATTTGCCACCAGCATGGCAATCCCATTTCTTTCAGCAGCATTTGCAGGTGTATTTAAAGCCAGGCAGCCACAGTAAGGTCTGCAGACTGGGGACACCCACAATAACCTGCATCAGCAGGTTAGAATAAGGATTTTTTCACGTCTAAAACAGTCTGTCCCAGCCACAGTGACAGATAATCATCACGAGGAATTCCCCTTCAACATGTGAGTTTTGTTTCAGTGTCATCTAGCCCTGACATCTTTTGCTCTGCTGTGTACATTGACAATGGCATTTGATTCATTCTGATCCTCTATTCAACTAAACTCTGTTACAATTAAAAACTTTGAACTTACCCAAGGCCCCACTGATTTTGAAGTGTATAAGTACACCATGCCCTAAGTGAGTATCCTTTTAAAATAGAGCAAGTCCCCAACCTTTTTATGGGTTGATTTCATCTATTAAGTGTCATTAAGATTCTCCCCTATAGAGTGCTCCATTTAATAAGTTATCCCCCTTTTATCAACACCTTGAGTTTAATGAGGTGATTAAAATGAAAAAGTCAATGTTAACTCAGTAACTCCTCTATAACACTTAAGTCTGAATCTGCCACAGAACAATGTTATAGATGGGTAGTGTGATGGTTGGCTCTCACAATTAAGGGAAGAATATCGTGTGTATGTTAACAGAAGTTTTATTGATGTATAGTGATGTTATTGTGACTTGTTGTTTGGATGTCCTCTGTTCCCTCCATAGCCCCTTCCCCTGTATGGTTGCCACGGGACGGCCTTGGTAGTCAGGACATGTGGAGGGACGGCGTGTACCTGTCCCCTTGCATGGGGCACCTGGGGAGGGCAGGCTTGTTACTAGGGGGTGAGGCATGGCTGCACCTGACCTCTCATCAAGTTGCAGTGGACAGTGCAGAAGAGTTGACTGGCAGAGTTTGGGAGGGTCCAGGGTTACCTGATGCAACACTAAAGGTCTCAAAGACGGAGCAGCCATTTTGTGGGTGAGCAATGGCGGTTTAGTTCCATGCTCTCCGTGCTGTAATTTTTCCTTATTCAGTCCTTTGCTGGATTTTGTTAAGGTTTAATTAACCTTTGAAATTTTTAAAAGTGAACGTTGTTTCTCACCATCACTAGTCTAAGTACATGCTGGGGAAATGCCAATGAGCTGCTACAGAGCCAAAAAAAAAGGTCACAGAGCATTTTATTTTGCAGTCACTACATAAACAGAGGCTATTTTTATATTGCTCATCAAGAAGCAATGGCTCTCAAAAACAATGCCTTAAGTATTTCCAAATCCTTACAGGAGCCATCCCCCTCTTACAACAAACACATCTCAAAATACTTCACAAAGGAGGCCTCTGTCACTGCCCTCCCTTTGCAGACAAAAAACCCCACTGCATCGTGGAGATGACTTGCTCAAGGCCACCCAAACAAGCCAGTGCCAGAGCAGGGTACAGAGCCAGATTTCTTAGCTCCAAATCAGCTCCTCAGCTGGCTCTGGTAGCAAGGCTTAAGCACTTACTGGTGTGCACTAAAAACATGTGTTTTGCCTTTAAAAGAGAATGGATTTTACAGACAAAACACCTGGGTGGGGGAGAAATGGAGAAGTTACAGAAGTTCACAGTTGCATAGATGTCTTTTTTCTCCTTGCTCCAATTTTCCATACTGCCTTTTTTATTTGTTAAACCCCCATTCCTCCAAAAAAAAAATCATAAAAGCAAAACTCAAAGCAGAACAGGAGCTTTCCAATCCTTTAAGGAAATTACAGGCTTCTCTTACTGCAGATTCAAGTAAAAACCATCACAGGTTTCATGGTTACTATGTACTGTTGAATCTACCATTGGAACATACCACAGTGCTGGAAACATTAGGACCTTACTTGTGTATCTTATCACAATCAATAGTAGCAAAAAAAGTCTCTAAACCCATGCCATGTTTTATAATGAGCTTCACATATTGTGACATGTTTTTAAAAAGCCTCTCATATCTGAAGTCAGATAAACATGTTTTACAGATGGATCCAGCTGTCTGAAGACAGGTGTCCTGGGGCTTGTGTTGACTGGCTTCTTAAACCTGCAAAAAGCTTGACTGTACCTGTCAACAGGAGCCTGTATTGGGGAATCCTCTGAACTGGCTTGAGCAGATAGTGCTTGAGGGCCAGACTAGCACAACGGGGGCTCATCTGAAAGAAACACCCAAAATAAATAACAATTCCACAGCAGTCAAAGCTTCCAGCAAAAGAAACCATGCCTACAAACAATTATAGTGGATAAGCTTTTTATCTTTGAAAAGTGCTACTGCCACAGTGTTAAGCACCACATTACAGAGCAAGCAATTCCATGTGGAAGACTGCATGCAAAATTTCCCATGTGTGAATATACTGTAGATTCAAAACAGGTGCTTTGACATAGGAGAAAGAGAGGTGAAGCTTCCCAGAAATAAAGGAACCAGGACAGCAAGGGCAACATGCTCCTCTGTGATTGCTGTCAGTGTCCATTAGGCAAAAAGGCAGAGAAGACGGGAATGCTCACTGCAGAAGTTTTAATTAATCCACACATCTAAGAACAACACAGAATTAAAAGATCCATGCTTCAAAAATGCTAATTATCTTGAGTTTGCACTCAAAATAATCTGAATCTGAAACATCGAGTCCTTCAAAAGGCCTCATCTTCTTCCTTTCTTAAGCCAAGAGTGCAGAAAAAAACCCCATCATCAAAATGCAAACAAATTAAGGATAGTTTCTAAAGCCCAGTGGAGGATCACAACTGCTAATATGTCACAAACCAGGATATATCTTAAAAAGGAATACAACACCTCGAAGTCTTTGACTACTGATGCAAATGCTGCATTCTTCTTACACTGTTCATCTAATAATGCAACATTTTTATCAAATTCTTTGATGTAAGTTGAATACATCTTTAGGTAGGGACCCTTTTTAACAAATATATCAGCAATTCTTTGATGCTCAAGCCTAGAAACAAAACAAAAAAGATGCAATTAAGAGCTAAAAATAGCATCCATCTTAACCCTAAAGCAACACGTTTCTCTTTTTCAGAGTAAGATGTGCTAGTTTATGTTCTGAACAAAAAGCTTACAGCAGACAGGCACCCATCTCAGTTGCTAATCTGAAAAACCTTATTAGGCACACGTCAACAGACTAGTGCTGGATGACAATCGCTTAATATACAGCCTTTAAAAATGGTCTTGAACCATTTGAACACTTTAGTTCAAAGTGAGAAAAGTCTTTACCCATTGCTGTGCCTTTGTCAGTAGGTTTTGTGTAGCTTCATCCACCAGTGGTAACTGAGAATGGTCTTCAAGGGGATTGTGGCTGTCAATCAGCACTGTGCCTGATCAGCAGATTGAAACTACCTCTAAAATGCAAACCAGTGTTCAGAATAGCCTCCTTTTCCCCCAGTGAAATCACTGCCCATGCAGGGTCCAGAACTTTCTGTTAAAAATGAAATTTCAAATAAAAACTGTGATTGCTACAAAAACTTATTGGCATGCCTTCCGGACTTTTTGGGATGCATCTAAATGGCCCAAAATCACATCTAGATGAAAAATTATCTCCTGTACTTTCAAAGTAAATTCTGACATCTAGGAAGGTACATGAAACACAAACAAGCGTCAAACCATGATCACATGAAGTCACATAAGCCCTCCAGATAAATTTCAACATCAAAGGAGTGGAACCCCTTTACTGATAGTCACCAGTGAGATAATCGCTCTTCCAGTTCCCTCAGGAGGTCCCGATTGAGTTCGTAGAGCTGAGGTAGGTAGTAGAGGATCTGATTCAGGATTCTGTCCTCAATCACTGGCTTTCCAAGTTGCCTAGAGGCGTGTGCCACAGCATCCCGGAAATCCTGCCCGAGTACAAAGAAGACAGAAACCCCCCTTGCCATGAGTGAACAGCCTTCAAAGCACCAACACAGAGAGCACTACAGAGTTCTCATTGCAGACATTCACTGCTCCCTATTACCAAAAGCAAGGCAGGTACCATCTGGGTTATGTTTTTCTGCAGCTTCAATTTGTTCCCTTGGGACTACCTTAATCCTTTTGGTTTGACACTGGAGCTTTACTTTCTTGGTCCCGTATGCATAATATAGAAGTTGTTCATTATTTTTACAACATGCCCTTAAGAAATGTGTTAGTATTACTTATGAGGAAACTACAACGGCCTAAACAAGGCTTGTATCTGCAAGGTTACTGGCAGCCTTGAGTGTCTTCTTGCAAACATGTAGGTCAAAAAGCAAAACTTTTATATCAGCTAATGCAGTTATAGTATCTTACTTAAAAATCAGCCTAGTGTTCATAACTCATCTACAAATGCCATTTTGGAGGAGAAAAAGTAGGGCCAAAAAATTACTATATGTAATATAGTTGCAGCTGTTCTATATATACAGGAAAATTAACATCTAACAAAAATATACTGTAACAACATGGGAATGACAAGATTTCGAATGTTAGCAATGATCAAAGCAAACTCTGACTGGTACCTTTGAAACATTTACAAGGGAGGAGGAGCACCCTGCTCACTCTTGAAGGATCTTATTGCATTTTTGTGCTATAATCAGCTCCCAACAGGACAGAGCTGAGGCTCATTTGTCCTCATTAAACTATTCAAAGTTAAAATCTTGATCCCACACAAATCAGTATGGCCAAGATTGAAAGTCTGTATCCATTATACAGGGTATTTTCCCTATTTGCAAGCAAACAAATCTTTCAAAAAGTTTAGCAATCTAGCACTTCACTTGAAAAACAATCCTGTCTTAAATGACAAAAAAGAAAATATAAATTACATATGTATTACCATGTCCCACTTAAATTTGGGCAAAAAGAGAATTAATCCAAAACAGTTCTTTTGGAGTTTGTGGTTAATGAAACCTAATATCACATGCACGATCTGTAGGTATCTTGAAAAAAGTGACCAACAAAATGTTCTAAATACAGTAATAAGTTAAATTTTAAATGTGCATGGAGTCCATGCCTGTCTCTGGAAACCTGTAGGGTCCTCAGGTTGAGGAAAAAAAAATTAATCCCCCCTTTTCCCCCTCCCCAGGTCTACTACTACAGCTCTTATTAGCTATCCCATCAGTCCAGCATCTGGCACTACTTAGGGTCTCTCAAACTGAAGCCTCAACTTTCCCCTGCTCTCCATCCTCATTACGTCAGCTCTGGGCAACGTGAGCTCCAGACATGCTTTCTTGCTTTGTGACCCTGTGGGTCACAAAGGCTGTGACTGGGCAGTTCTGACAAGAAGCTGAAATGAGATACAGGGCACTGGCTGTAACGGGAAAGGCTGAGAACTAAATGCAAGGGAGTTAAAAAACAGATGGCATTATTCATATGGAAATGTTCTGGTTTACATCCTCTGTGCAGACTAGTGACACATAGGTTAACTACCAGCTGCATCTTATGGGTTTTTCTGACCCTGGGGCACTGCTTAACACTGAAATGATACACGGAATTACAATGGCAAAAGCTCAAATGAGGCATTCTGGAGAGCTTCATGCACAATGCACCATCATAGTACGACAATATTCTTCCCCCACCCCCAACTGTATGCACACACAATATACTGTATGTATTTTGCCATAGGATGAGACAAGAATTTTGTTTGAATGTCATAAGGTGACTTGCATGATGAAAAGCAAAGCAGTTTTGTCTGTACTATAAACAACCCGGCCTTTCCCCTGATCAAACAACAAAAGGAGAGCAGGGAGCCAGGTTTAAGCACCACTAGATAACACTGGAACGTCAGCTGTGGTTAAGGGCATTTTTTTTAATTTCTAGATACAGCATTCAAAGAGTCTGCAGGGCATTTTCGAAATACAGATTTGGTTTTTCAACTAGCTTGACCCAAAGTCCATTAGCTTCATCATGGTTTATATATATGCCATGAAAGGCTCGACCATTAAAACAGCCAACCAAAACTTTACTTCAGCATCCCCTATGTCCCCGTCCACAACTGAGTAAACTGAGGAAGTGCTGCAGAGAGGAAATACAAGGAAAAAAGATAACGTGAACCTTTCAAATTCCAAAAGCCTGCAAAACAACAAGAGCCAATTTTCAATGCTCTTTTTAGGTTTTTTTTATCATCTTCACTACTGGCTATGCATTTGTCACTGCAATCATATTAAGATTTATTTTTAACCTGGCAGTGGGTGTGAAGTAACTGTCATGCCAAGTTCATCTTGAGATAAACTCAAGAGCTGAATGCAGAGAGCACATGCCTGGGCATTGGGGGTGGGAAAAGAAAAACAAATGTAACAAGGTTGGAATTAACAGTGTTTACACTTGAAGGTACTGGCCTTCTGCGAAAGTAATTTCATATCCAAAAGGACAAAACATAGATCAGGTCTGTTTTAATTACCAGATACAAAATATGCTACTTTACAAACTAAACCCTCAAATTTCACCACAAGGGGTGGAAAGTATTCAGATGACAACTTTTAATGCAAGTAGGTGAATGACTTAGAAATTAGAACTGCAGTAAAAATAAAGTAACAGGACCTAGCTCCTTCTAAACCTAAATCAGTTCACTGCTAAATAAAAAGCAGAACTGCTCTTGCAAATAATATAACTTGCTCTGATATCTATACATGCCTGCATGATGTGATTTATATTACAAGCATATTTAGCACACTGTCCTATATAAAACTGCTGAAGAGCACTGCTTTCATCAGCCTGTTCAAAGGCAATCACCTAGGTTGTCCTAGAAATTATTCTGTTTGGAGCAATGCAGCAATCCGTTACAAGTGAATTTTAAAGACAGACTTTCTAATTAAAAATGGGTCTTTCAAATACTGAAATCTTACTCATCAAAAAAACCCTAAAACAAACAAACAAATTTTAAAAAGCCCCAACTTGCCACACTTTGGAATGAATGTTCTTATTTCACTGAAAAATATTTGCAACTCTAGACATGTTTCATATGTCGCATGACAAAACTCAAAATATTTTGCTAGTTATACTGAATCATCCCAGCTCCTTACCAGGATTTTTTTTCCTTTCAGAAGTGGGGAGGCTATTGTACATTTTTTGAAATGCTTGTTTACAGTTTCTAGTTTTACATTATATTCTGGTCCAGTAATAATCTTCTGATTTTTTTTTATTGATTAGGTAACGGTAATTGTTTTCACACGGGTACTTCAAGAGGATAGCACACATCACTATCCCTGGGAAGAACAGTCTTTCCAAAGCAGGAACAGTTTTAGTTTATGCTAGGCTGAGACAGCCTCCCACAGGTATGGGCACCTGTCCATACAAAAATCTAGTCTAGGCATATTAAAGGCTTCCGAGTACATTCTGTTGCTGAATTACTGCCTGATAGAACACCTCCAACTTGAAAATGTGTAGGAAATTGTATTTATCCTGTTGGTATAAGCTCCCCTTATAGCTGTGGAGTTTTCAAATAATATTTGAGGAGGTTACTATCATCACTGCTTTTGTTTCCTCACACCACTCCTTCAATGCAACTTCCTTAAATAAGCAAAGAGGTTGTGATAGCTGAAATAATTCTGACCCTGTTCTGAATCATCTGCAATCAGCCCATGCACTTCCCCTCTGCAAAGGCCCTGACTCACCATCCCTCAGCTCTTCCCACCAGAGGATTCCTAGCCCGCAGTGATCTGCCCATGTCAGTCTATGGAGCAAAGGACCATTTTAGTTGTAAAACAAAGAGGTACAGAGGAGACTAAAACCTCACTCAGCTGCTGACTGGGTCAATTGCACCTTCAGGTACCTAATAGCTGAATGGAGATAGTTTGAAATGGGTGAAATTAAAACTTCTTGGAAATTTAACAGGAAGAGAAAGTACTACATAATCTAAACATAGTCACATATTCTATTCCTAAAGCCTCAACCAATATTCATCTTGGATCTGTTCCCCCAGAACATACCATCAGCAAAAAAAAATCACAACCCCTTCCACTGAGGAACAACTGCCCCAGCTAAATACATATGCAGGTAGCTCAAGTATCAGTTTAATTTAAGGAAAAAAGTATGTTTGCACTTGGATGCTTTTCAAGGAATACACACATACACACAGACAGACATGCTATGGAGAAGGAGGAGGGAAGAGGAGGAAGTTTCACAACAGCCAGGCTGCTAGATGTGACAAACTGTAAACATGACTGCTTAGCAATAGAGCTACAGAAGACTTCACAAATAGATTATCTAAAATATAAATAGGCACTCCTAGCTAGAGTCAGACTATTAGCCATAAACTGCTAAGTTAAACTACAGCAACTATAGTTAATCAAGACTATGACTAAGTGTGGATCATGACATTTTTCAAATATATGCCATTACTTTGGCAAAGCTGCCAAGCAGTTCCACACCTTTTTTCCTCAGGTAATAAATAACGTATAAGTCTTTAACGAAATAATGTAGTTGATTTTTTACAATAGTCAATGATTTGACTGTGGCATATTCCCAGAATGTTATTCCAGGCAATAGGCTGGGTAGTACAACAATACTTCCTTTTAAACGAAAATGATTTTATTAGTCTTCTTAGTAAGAGGACTACAGTTACAACTCATTGTCAAATGTCTCAGCAGTTCTAAAGTACTTCAGAGACCAAAAGTTTATCAACATATTCACCTCAGACTGGTCAAATATTGAAATTTTGCAGATGGAGAAAAAGGAGTTGGATGTTGAAAGAATTTTTCACAGTCAAAGAGTGAGTCAGTTGTAAGCCAGGACCAGAGGTCAGAACTTTCCTCCAAAGGCCATAGCTACTTTTTTTTTACATTACATTCTTTTTCCAAATCTACTATGAATTATTTTTCATACTATTTGGCTACAATAGACATCAGTTTATAAATATATAAAAGTATATATAGTTTTTATATACAGAATTTTGCCATTTTCTTCTGAAAAATGGAAACATTAAACCAGAAATTTTTTGGCAAGAGAACAAAATTCAGAACAAAAATGTACAAAAAAATGACAACAAATAAGCCAGGTAGTTTACCCTCACAGTGCCAGGGTGCTGCTGAGGAGGTCCTCTCACTCATGCAAACCAAACCATCTCCAAAGAATCCCACAATAAAAGTACAAAGGACACCAATCCTGCCTTGCTCTTTTTTCCAGGAATACTGTGTGTTTCTTAGGCACAAGGCAACTCAGAGACAAGTGATAAGCTTGTTTCTCTTATGTCACTTGTGTTTTACATCCAGTTCACTGTTTCTTTTTCTGCAAGTGTTGTTAGGAAAAAATAGTACTTCTCCCATATTCTCAACCCTTGTTCACTCTCAGGAGGCAATGCATGAACCATCTCACAAACATGCATACAGAAGAGCTAGTTTGATTTAAGCTCCTTTATGTCCAGGAGTTTCTAAAAGCATTTTACTGGAATCTCACCCTAAAAGAGCACTGACACAGTAACAGAAATACAGAGAATTCAAGATTACATCTAATGTTTGATTAGATCTTTAAGCAATCCCATTTGCTGAGTCTGAGACTCTGTGTGCTATGTGCAAAGCCAGGTGAGTCCCTTATCTCTGTTATGACCAGCTTGTTTAGTATTTATAGAAGTATCACCAAGTGTTTATAATTTTGCAGTGTGTCTTCAACAGAAGCAATCAAATGTACCTGAAGTGTGCAACAGGTCCACATAGACTGGCACTCTGGTATCTTCGAAGAGTTGGTCCACCTAACTTGACTTTGTCAACACAAAAGAAAAAAAATGCTAAAAAACTTCAGTGGTACTTGTGACCAGTTTGCAGTCACATTCCTACCTCCTCAACTGCTTCAGATTCCACTTCAAAAGCTCTAAGATGAAGCAAATTAAAAAGCTTTTTCTTATGTCAACAGCCCTTTTCCTTGGTGCCACGTGGTGCATTTAGCTGACACTGGTGAAATAAACTGAGGAGAGAATTATTCATTTCAGATCATTGCTAATGGAATTAGTCACTAAATTTCAAGTGGAAAACCACTAACAGACGGCTCAGAAGGTGCAATGGAGCATCCTCTGATAAGCTAAATGTTTACTATGTGTAAAGGAGCCCAGTCTGGGAAGAATCTAAGTACTAATTCAGAAATTTGTCAGAGGTTGCTTGACTGGTAGTTAGTAAGCCAAAGTGGTCAGTGCACATGAAATCAAAAGGAGAGTTTTATCAACATTAAAATATTATCCATAGGAAATACATGATTAAATCAACTGATTTAATCATGTGTGTGAAAAACGCACAAATCCCCAGGCATACCACTCTGTGGAAATAAAAAACTGAGTGTCTGCAACCTTTCTCAGCTATGGCAGTTTTTATTTAATGAAGAATGCACACACACACAGCACCTCAAAACCAGGGCCCTCTCTGACAAGGACACTCACCATGGTTCCTGCTGCAGGCCAACTGACAAGTTAAGGACAAAGCATTTCCTAAACTCTTAGCCTAGCAGCCTCCCTGTTAGACCAGGCTGAATACATGTGGATTGTTATTGCTAGCCAACAAAAACATTTCTAATAGTTTTTATTTGGCAGCTACAAAATAGCAGATTGTCATGAATGGAGTTGCAAGTTATTCATTAACGGAAAAGCAAAATACATCCTACACCACTGCACATCGACACTGTGGGGACAGCTTCAAGTTTATTCTAGAAACTTCCTAAGCTCTCAACTCTTCCCTTTTTCACATTGATCTTCTGCTTGCCTGCATCCTCCTTACCAATAACCTTTCTTCCAATACTGCACATATTACCTAAAAAAATGGTACACTGAAAAGCAAAGATACCTTTAAAAATAAGTAAAATGTCTGAAAAATATGATAATTTAAAACCACATAGCTTAAAATTTGCCTAGGATAACTCTTTTGCCAGTATTTATGATTGAGTTCTATATTAGAAACCATGTTGAATATAAATTATATATTGGCTGAGCCAGCTCTTAAAAACCAAGCTTCACGAGAATCAGAAAATCAGTTACTAGGAGGAAAGCAAGAGGAATCAGCAAAAGATATGCTGAGTTTTTTGTTCCCTGAAAAAAATCTCTGTATTACAGGACTGTATACAACTATCCATAAGAGTTTTTGTTCCCAGTTTCTCAGAACACACTTGTCAAGAGACTCAGACAGACCAATGCATCTGTTTGCAATATAACCACTTCTATTGCCCAAGGGAAAAAAATCACTGTTTGCACTTAATACAGTGACAAAATGGTACAAACAAATATCATTTCCAACTTGACAGAAAACACACAAAATAGAGCTAGAGAAAGAAAAATTCTTCATTAATTTGCTATTATCACCTTCAACACAGCATGTTTTACAGATGACTGATCTGCACAAGCATGGATTAAATACTTAACCCTTGCTGTGTACAACAACTGCAGGTACTACAATCACAGGTATTATCAGAAAGGAAACATCTGTCGAGAAACTGCAGCCCCCAAAAAAATAAACTGCCATGGTGATGGATGCACCATTAGAGCTATTAGCTATTAATTGGATTACTTCAAGAATGTGAATTTTAATGTACCATTTCTAAAATAAATTGTTCCTGCCTCCCCTCAACATTTAAGGAGTTATTCTAACCAAAATCTTTTTGTTGCTATGTACATATTTATAAGCCAGCTTGTACTGGTACTGATTAACACAAATTGATATATATTCAATTTTCAGTATTCAATACCCACACAGAACTGGAAACTGCATAAATCATTAAGGAGATCCAGAAGGAACCACCAAAGCATTCATCCATTATGTAAAATGTGAAACTTGAAAGATCAGATTAATTTTTATATTTTGAGTATGTAGATGCAGCAGAAAAAAGGCACAGTCACTACCATAAAGCCTAAACATAAAACTTTAATAGATAAAACAAATAGAAGAGGAAACTGCTTGGTTTTTTTGAGTACTTACAATGTGTAAGAGCTTTAGCACATCCACAAACCTATCAGAAAAGCAAGAAAAAGCAAACAGTTACATTTTAATTGCCCAATTAAAATAAACTGAGTAGTTATTAAGTGTAGCACTAACACTTACACTTTCTCTGAGCTCATGATCTCCTTGGCAATATGGTATACCTTTGTTTTCTTTCCAGCTGCCTTACCCTGCAAATAAAATTACATGTTACACTATGCACCTACTAAAACTGACATAAAGATAATTTCCAGCTATTAGTTCCTTAAATTCAATGTAATTATTTGATTAATTATTGTAATTGTAATTATTTCCAAGGAAAACACTTCATACTGCTTTGAAATCTCTTGGCTTTGACACCTTCTGGTTCTTCAGGATCTGTGAGAAAATCAATTTAGCTTGTATCTGGAAACAATATTAGCTAGGAGCAGTTTTTACAACACTGCTAGCCTTTTCTTTTAATTTTTACAGGAAGCACTGAAGTCCATAATGGATGAAGTCCTAGCAAACAACAATTACTGGTTTAGCAAAAGTACTAAAGTACAGGTAGTATTTCTATCTTACTTGGTTCTTTTTTCTGATTAATACAGCAACAGTAATATTTGCAGTGAACTCAAATGTATTTCAGGAACATCTTAAAAGACATACATTTTCTTTACTGAAAGATAAGATGACATGAGAAAAAAAAAAAAGGAAAAATCACTCTGAAGAGAAAAGCCAGTTTCTGATGGTCTAACAGAGCTGCTGGAATACATAGCAACCGTACTCCAAAGATGCAGATATGTGAGCCTTGTCTTCTGCCTGAAACACTGTGGAGATGATTTTGGGTTTCACATGCACATTTGGCTTCCAAAAAACCAACGGCACTGTCCGACATCAGGTAGAATAAGTGTAACAAAGCAAACGGGGCAGGCATCAGGATGCAAAAGTGTTTGCTACACAGTGTAACTTCCATGTGTGATTTCCCTCAGATGGAACACCTTTCTCCAAAACAGCTCTCATGGTTTGCCATATGCTTCTCTGCTGCCAGCTGTCACCACATCTATTGCATATTCAGGTTTTCATTTTAATGGGCTGCAAAGCGAGGATGAGGAGCTCTAAAACATCACAGGATGTACAACTCAAGTGAGATGGAGGTCCTGGGAAGGCTGTATTGAGTATGGTAGTATACTATGGGCACTAAAGAGTTTATCTAGCAAATCAGGTATTAGTGGCATTTTATCCACAAAACTTTGGTTCATAAGCACTAATGCTAAAAGATTTCTGAGAAGATTTAGTTCTTCTCAAATCCTATAAATCAGTCTCAAGTGCTGGAATATAAACCATGGAACAGATAGTACTCATAAGTTGGTTTTAACGATATTGTTGTATTTAAAGCAAAAAAGAAATCTAAAATTTTATTGGAATTTAAATGACACTGTGCCTAATTACTGAATTAAAATTAATTTCTAAATTAAATAATTTTGTATAACACCACATAAGTGCAAAATACATTATTTATTTTATATACTGTATAGTTAGACATCTGCACACAAATCTGGGATTTTACTTATGAAATTAAACTTATCTCCAAAGAACACTGAGATCTATCCAGTGTGGGTCAGTCGTATTAAGGCGAGATTCTAACACCTATTCTCAGGCTTCTGTGACTATTTAGAAAGAACAGCTGACATGCTCCCTGCAAGACTGAATTCACAAGTAAGTCAATTATGCAAAGCAAGGTATCTGCCACACTGTAGATGTGTCAGTTGCAAATGAGATGAAAATTAGTATTTTGAGAACAAGAAGCTACCACTAAACAATTACAAAATGAAATATCACAGCTTGTTTTCAACCCCATTTGAAAGACTTTTCACATACCAGCTGGCGCTGAAAGGACCACTTTGCATTTGCTCAGACAAAGATACTCTGGCTCTGAGAGTCTCTAATGGGAGAACCAAAGGGATACAAATACGGCTCTCCGGCACAACACTGGAAAGAAGCCCTGTAAGTCCCCTAACAGATATAAAGCATCAAAACAGCCAGATGCTTGTGGTAAGGAAAAATAAAACAAGCCCAGCTGATGACCAATGCCGAGACTGCTTCATTCTCCTCTGCAGCTGCTCTGGCTGTGAGGAAGTTGGATATTAACTCCCAGCTGGCAGCCGCACGTGCCACAGGCAGCTGAAGCCAGCGACAGCAGATGCCTCACAGCAAGTGCTGAATTACTCCATAAAACCTGCCTGAGAACCCTCCTAATGGGGACTCTTTCCTGTAAAACTGTTGTGAAAGGTTGAGGGCATTTCTAGAGGCACGCAAGGTAAATTATCTTCTATACAGGTAGAGTCTTGTTTAGTTTCACAGGAACAAGCTTTTCCCTAGACTCTGTCCCAATTCAATCCTCTCATTTAGTTTAACAACATTCAGGCCCGACATGCCAAGTCTTCTCTTCCAGCACTAAAAAGTTTCATTGGGTTTTTCTGCTTATCTTGTTGGGGCTTTGTTTTTGTTTTGGTTATTAATTATTTTTAAAGAAAGGAAGCAGATATAACTACTATCAAAGGAAACAGCTGCTGGGACTGGTGCTGAGGAGAGGCACTGGTCTACAGGCAGGCTGGTTTCAGGGTGTCCAGGAATAAGAAGTAAGATCATGGCTACCCCCAAAGAGGGGGATAGGACCCTCATAACTTCATTCAGAGTAGTTAGCACTGTCTTCCTGCTCCTCATTTGAAGAAGAAATAGGATTAAAATAAGAAATATCCAAGCTGGTATTCACAGAAGGTAATAGAAGGTCAGACCTCAACCTTTACAGGTGGTTTACATTTGAAAATATCCCAACAGGTTACAACTTATGAAATACTGCAAGAGTAAGGAATAGTTTCAGAAGATAAAAAGATACCTGTTTATCTTCTTGAGGATCAGTCTCCCCTTTGCTGGAATCAGAATTTGTGTCATCATCTTCATCAGAACTGTTCATGATATCTTCTTCATCTGACTGAAGATCTCCCATTACGACACTGGGATGATCATGGTGTTCTTCTAAGGACCTAATATTAAAATACATACATCATACTTTATTTATGTAAACAGCTTTCTGTTTCACCCCACAATAAATTATCTACTTTGTATCAGAGACCCTGAAAACAGTAATGGGTAGTCTGAAGATTACAACAGTTGGAGGCTTTTCCACAGTGGACTCTTAATTCTGCAACATTATATTTATGCTAGTATTGATACAATGCTCATTGACAGCAAGCAAAAGCCACAGTACCTTTGAAGTATTTATATTATTCATGTCCATCAGAGTTTGCCTAACTACAAAGTCTGATAAACCTCTTCCCTTATTGCTATGCACATGTATAGAGCAACATTTGTACTGTGTGCCAGGATGAAGATCATAGCCATTTTGCTAGCCTCTATCTCACAGCAGCAGGTCTTGTTCCAGATATGGTACTCACACTAGAGCTTTCTGTGTGAAATTCTAGATCCATGTATACATACAGGCCTGTTTCTCAATGCATATGCTAAACAACTGCATCATTCTGCAATGGCAATATCATAACCATTCTGGCCAACAGTTCTTCTTAAAAGCAGGAAAGCAGAATCTTTTGTGATTAAGAACACCCAGCCCCCAGAAACAGACACCTTTTGGATAGCTGTCAAAGCTATAAGACATAACCTGTTCTGCTGCTACACAATCATTATAGAGATCTCTTTTTATTAGCTTCAGCTGTATTTGCAATACAGGAATTGCATGAGACAGGCACACTATCTCCTTCCTCTAACTAGCCTTGACAACTTCAGAAGAGATTTAAGAAACGCAATTCTAGAAGAAAATAAAAAAGGTGGTAGGGAAATATTGGAAAACAGACTAGAGAAAACAGCTCTGAGTATTTGAAAGATTATACGGAAACACAGCAAATCTCCAGACTCCTACTTTTAATCCTTAAAAAGATCTAATAATTTCCAATTACACTAAAGCTATCTAAAAATCACATAATCTGTGTTCATGGTCTGCAAAAAGATGCTGAGATGTCACAGATTTATTTTGACGTGAGACAAAACTGATTACCTATCCTGCAAAACAAAAAGCAAATACAGGAACCCTTGTCCACGAGCTGCTGCAGCCAGCAGAGATCTCACTGGGCTGACCAACACCTAATTTTGCAACAACTGACAGGGCTGCACACTTCTCCATATACTTGCCCTCTGGCTCCCAAGGCAAGGCATAGTTTTTTTCCTTGCTTTGAATCAGAGGAAAGCAGGGATGGAGAGTAACTATTCCGACTTGCTACCTCTATCTGTGGTAGCTACCATAAAAAAACCCCTGTCACCATGGATCCCACAGAAAGTGTGTGCCAGCAATCTGCAAAGCAGAAGTATTCCTCAGGGCTCGGGTTCAGTACTGGGACTGGCACTGTTAAACAGGTTTGTCAGCAACATGGACAGTGTGACTGAGGGCACCCTCAGCAGAGCACTCAGCAGGTCAGGGAAGGGGATTCTGCTACAATGAAGTGTTTTTTACTCAATGCTCAAGACAGAGTTAAAAACAAACAAACCAATACAAAAACGCTGATCACAAATAGAAATATATTTGGAGGTAATGATTAGCTGGCCTGTGGACAGACCTTGGTCAGCCATGAACATACAGAGAAGATTAAAATAACTTGGTTCTATTATGACAACACAGGAAGGACTTGGGAAACTCCCAAGCAGTTACTGTCTCCCAGAACCGAACTGGAGAGGGGTGGGGGTGGGGAAGGAAGGCGACTGTAAGGTCATCACTGAGTTCAGCAAGGTCCTGAGCCAAGACTGCAGCACCCTGGGTGCAGAGAGACATCCCTTTATTCTGGTTTGGAAATTATCAGCTTCATGCAGGAAGACAGCAGCCACCAGAGAGATGAGTGCTGATGACAACAGCATATGGTGTATGCCAGGGACAGTTCCTGTAGTCTCCAGGAGTTTCAGGAAGGCAAAAAAGCAGCTTTTTACTGGAACTTTCCCTGGAATCATGCTAGCAGGAAACTAAGATTTCTGCAATTATTCATTAACTTCAGCAATTCAGAAAATTGTCTAGTTTACCTAAGTCACAGTCAGCTGAAAATATTTATTTTAGCAGATGCCATCTCATATTCTTTTATTATGACAAACATCTTTATTACATCAGTAGCATGACGTGAGGTAGATATATGCCCCAGCTTTAGTCAAAACCTGCAACAGAAATTACTGCTGTTCCTTCCTTTGCTAAATTACTCAGCTTTACCATCCGCATCTGTCACTGAATCTCTCTCAGATCAAGGGTATTTTTCCCTCACTGCAAAATAATATATTAAGTGCTTTATCTCTGACCACACTGGAATACACTTCTTAGTCCATTATTCATTAATGTCTATTATTGTTCCTAGACATTTTATTGCCCTTTTTTCTAGCCTTAGTATTTGTTTTAATTGCTGTTTTAATTTCCTTTAACTGAGATTCCTTCTCATCAAGAAGAATTGTTTTCATACCTGTGACATCACTGTTCTTTTGCTTCAGCATACTCTACTGGATGCCCACTCCCAGACTTTGTTGTCATTTTCCATTTAAACTTTTCATGGCAGCTGTGCCAAAACTTAGAAGGTTTAGAAAATCCACCCTTTTGGAAGTCAGAAACAAGAATATTTCCACGTGAAGCTGTATTTTACTTGCACAAACACAATCCCCTCACCACTGAAGGATGAAGAACAAACTAGCTGGCTTGTGTTGTGTGAAGCGTTTCCCGAATGTAAGATTAATCAGCTTATCTAATAGAGAGTTCCAGTAAAACAAACAAACAAACAAACACCCCACTACCCCCCCCTCCCCCACACCAACAACCCAAATACTTTAAAATTTTAACAATTAATTAGTGGTAATTTAGGATGTGTAGTAAGTGTCCAAAAATAACAGCTACTCACTGTGTAAGGTTTTTTTTTCTTCCTATAAATCACAATGTTTAAGCAGTAAGCTTCTTTTCTGGCCTTTGTGGTGTTTATAAACCTACTATTCACGTAAAGGAAGCTATTACAGCTGAGAGAACCATGTATAAAATCCTACATACAGTATCTACTCCACTTTTATCCTGTATTTGTTCAGTACACAGCCCTTCGGTTCTTCCACGTGATACACCTTGTTAACTTTTTTTTTAATGGTATATTTTAAATACTTTTCCCCTTCTTTTCTTTGCTTTTTAAAGAAAAAACACATTTGATGATAAGATGATTAATGATGAAGAGTCAGTTCACACTCAGCCATTCCCCAGAATCAAACAAGCCATCAGTTCAGGGATAGGATGCAATACTGGAGCCAGGGGTAGATACCTTCCTGGTGGTATCTGCAGTTGTGTCCTCATCTTCATAGAAAATGGGGACAGAGTTACTATGTTAATTTGTGTTTATAAGCCACTTGCTGAAGAACACGCAATTCTCCTCACACATTACCTTGCAAGGTAAATGCTGCACCTTTTCTGGCGAAACAGAAAGCAGACTTGTATTTACTGATTACTCTTTTCTGTACTTTTACCTCTGAAGTTATCTATAACTTAAGTATATGTATGGTTTTCTTAAAGTTATCTCTGGATAAAACGAAATTCCTTGCACTTAAACTGTCTTTGGAAACAGTAGTAAATCCTTAAATAAACAGAGTCTTTTCTAACACATATTAATCCTCCTTTTCCAAAATACCACAAGCATGCAGTAAGGCTTATTTTAAGCGGCTGTTCTGATAAGTATTTTGGGGATATTGTGAACTGTCTCTATCTTGTTCCCTCTTCATCATGATTCTCTGTCCTACCTACAGCAATACCAATAGAAACTTCTGCATTATCAGTCATGTGAAACACCAGCCCTGCCAACTCAGTGTGCTGTGCACTGAGTAAGAACATCTTGCCATATCTCGTGAGCAAGTTATCTAAATATAGATATGGGGCTTTCTTATTTGACACATAAAATGAAGGAATCATTAGTTTGCCTTGGAATGAGCAGCTTTTGGGATGATGCATATATGTTGTGATGTATTTTCCTATTGCAATAGTAAAATACTAATGAAATAAAACATGCTGGTCCAAACAAGACATACAGCAAGATAAATAGTCAAAAATTGCCATCAGACTATTACCAGTGGGAATCAGCATAAAAACCACTTATGTCTTCAAGAGATGACCAAGACAGTTCACACTAGCTTGTCTTATTATAGAAGCTTCAAATACACCTGTGGCTTCACTTTCAGACACTGTTGATTTGGACCCTCCATAGGGCACTATAGCCTAAAGTCACAATTAACATTTCAGTCTCAGTTTCCAGCTCTTTTAGAAGGCAAATAATATTTTAAGGTTGACTGAAATCATTCAGAGAGATTCTCTGCCATGGTATGCTCCAATATTAAGCATTTTATAGTATATTGGGATGACTTTAGGTGTTAGCATCACCAGAACTACTAAAAAGCAAGTTTCCACAGCACCAAAGTATTTGCAAAAATAGATTCATCCACGCTACTGCTTTACACACATTTCCTTGTGATCTTCATTATTTTTAGATCTTTTTCCTACTTTCAGCAAGTAGTAAAAATATGTAGGAATGCTGAATGAACAGAGTCCTGCACACAACACATTGCTAAACTCTTAATTTCTCATTCTTTTGTTGTTTTAAAAGGAGACTCCGGTATACTCTGATTTATCTTTCTGTCTCTTCCTCCAGTATTTTATTGCGTGTTTTTTGTGGGTGTTTATGTTTGTTTATTTTTAAAGCAAGCTTTCAACATGCAGGCAAAATTACACAAACTGAAGTTCCTACTCACCTAGAAAAATACACACCAGAACTTCAGAGAACAACTAAACATCTCCTATTATAATATTTAATCTCAAATCCTTTTCGTATCATTACAGCATTTCACAGCTGCTTGAATCTCATTTTTCCCCAGAGAGCAAGCAACTATTATTAGTGCTTATCCATTTTTAGTTTTTAACATCACCATTCCCTGCAATCAATGCCTTAATTAAGGCATATTCAGCTGCTGGTTTTTTAAGACCTAAAAGCACACTGGTTCTCTGGGAAGGCAGTAGCTGATAACATTTTCTTCCTAGCCCCTCATACTTCCAATAGCTGTATACGTATACCTCACTAACTGATTCCCTCCATGAACCCTAGTTGCACACTTCTGGGAAAATGCAATGGTAAAAGACCTAAAGAAACAAAATGTTCTATGGAATCTTATCTGTTTGGTCCTATCTAAATTCAGAATCTCCTTCAAGGAAGGACTGTAAATATAGAACTCGAATTAATATCCCAAAACCATTTAGGAAGTAATTCCCTGATTTGGGTGCTCAACCAACAGAAGATGCTCCTGGGAAGCCAACGCAAAATGCTTGGTTAATAACCCTTTTGTTTTGTTTAGTGAATTTCTTCTGCTTTTATTTAATGCTTCTTTTTAAAGACAGCCCAGTGTCTTTATTATTTAATTACTGCAGGTTTTTGGAAAAAGAAAATCAGTTCTAGAAAGCAAGCATACTGGGCAAGGCACTAAGATAATAAAGGATGCCAACTAGGATCACAAGTGAGCTACTATGGAAGGTTTAAGGAAATACATAGAGATTAGTGATCAGCAAGATTAGTAAAGGCATCAATTTCTGCACTTTTTGGATGAGTTAAATTTTGCTGCAATACGTTCCCCTCCACAACCAGCCTGAAGAAGTCAACACGAGCACAATTCATTCGCAAACCAGTCTAGAAAGCATAAAGATGAATTTCGTATCACTCTAGATGCACCTGGAGCTCAACTGGAGCTTAATATTCACCTCTCATTTGAACTTCAGATTTTCTGAACAGTGGTTGTTTACCATTAGAGCTAAAAATATCCCATCCCTTGTTGTTGTCTTCATGACCCCCTGCTTTTAATTTCTCCTTCAGGCACACTGAACCATGAAGCAGCAAATGAAGATCTGGTGCAACCCAGGCCAGGGGAATTACTTCTCTGAATTATTTCTAGAGCATCAGTCACCTCTCTGGTTTAATGACAGACTCACAGATGACAAAAGCTGAAGCTGAGACCACATCTCTCTTCTCTAGGTGTAGTGGACAGTGCAGGAAAGGCTGGTGGGTGCTGCTGCGTCGCTCGCAGTGCTGATGTGGCTGCCAGCACTGGAGACTGCTTGCCTTACTGCAGCCAAGCTGCTTGGGCTTCAGCTTCTCTGCCAAAAATGGTGCCTTTCACAGCAGGAGAGCAAGATAGCACGGTGCCCTCTCAAATACAATTTTACACAATAGCACTAACGTTATGCCATTTGTCCTTCTGCAGTAAGAAGTCAATGATATTAATAAATTCTTGTTATCATTATGACTAATAACAAGAAAAAAGGCAACCAGAAGTGAATTTTTATTGGTGTGATCCCAAGGAACATGACAATGGATTTTGATCTTCTTTTTCTTTGTATCTTTTAAGACTACCTAAAACAGATCATGCCTGTGAAATTCATTAGTTCCTTCCACAGGTGGCATGGTGAGGAATAAAACAGACCTCTACAATGATCTTTAAAATAAAAAGCGCCACAAAACAAGGGGCAAACAAACTAAACCAATGAGTCCATGACTATTTGCATTGCTTAGAACTGTAGTGCTATATTCTCTCCAGGCTGGTTAGGGAATTTTAAGGATTCAATTACAAATACAAACACTCCTCAAGAATCATAGCTAGAAAACAGGAACAACTAGCATCCAGCTGAGCAACTACAACTGAAAATATTTTGGGCACTCCAGGTTCCTTTTTTCAAATTTCAATTTAAAGACTTCAAGAACTGAAACAGAATTATTTTAAACAATATCATATGTACTGTATGCACTCATTAGTGTCTACTTTTTTACAGAAAGCCAGGATCCTTGATGACAGAGATACAGTATGAGAAGAAAAGCTCAATACAATCTATTTGAAATTGATTTTCATTCAGAGCTGCCGGCACTTTGAAAGCTGTCAGGTGCCTCCTGGGCAGTAGGCTGGCTGCTGAGAGAGGCCACATGGGAATGCCAGGAGAAACAACAAGAACTACCCTCTTTGTTCCAGTCCTTACCTCTGGCACTCACAAGTACACCTGGGACTTCTGGGCAAGGCAGATATCACAAACACTGCGAGAGCTGCCACCACATTCAGCCTGTTGGACCCTGCCACCGGTAGCTCCTTCTATACCTGGCTGAGCATGTTGCAAACTTCTGCACCTGACTTGCTTGAACCAAGTTATCCCAGCGTTTGCAGCCAGCAGTATTCAGTCCAGCATTTGTCACCCTCAGGTGAAGACAACACATACTACTCTCCACAAGGAGATGAAAGAAAAATACACCTGACTCACATTCTAAGCGAAAAAAAAAAAAGACAGCACATTTGTCATATGTGCCTCATATTTTAAAAGCGTACAAAGTTTATTAAGTAATCCACTCTGTCAGAATCCTTTCCATCCCTACTTCAGGTACACTATGGTCAATACAGTCATGCCCATATTTCCATGGCACAATCTTAAAAAGCACAGTTTAAAAAAAGGTGCAAAGAGATCTCAAATTATCTCCTTTTTTAGCTGTGATTTGCAAACATGAGCTCCTGAGGCCAGAGGCACGCAAGGATGGCTTACCACAGGCAGCCTCCCATGCTCACCGAAGTCATCTTCAGTGAGAGCGTTTGTTGACAATTCCTCAGTTCCTTGGACAGTTCAACATAAACACACATGCATGCTTCAGATGTTTCTACACTCACTACAGCAAAGCCACATTAAAAAAAAAAAAGGTTAAGAAAGAGAGAGGTCTCAGTTTAAAAGTCTGCAAGAAAACTGATGCCCACAGTGGGACAGCTCAGCTCCTGAACACTGTGGCACAGCTGACATCGTGACAAGCAGGACAGACACTCAGGCTGACAAATAATCATAAATACTAACCAAGATCACAGGTGGGTTTCTATGGAATGCTTAAGAAAATATATAGAATTAGTGATCAGCAGGATTAGAAAAGGCATCAATTTCTGCACTTTTTGGATGAGTTAAATTTTGCTGCAATACCTCCTTCTCCACAACCAGCCTGAAGAAGTCAACACCAGCACATTTCCTTTCGCAAGCCAGTCTAGAAAGCATAAAGATGAATTCCATATGACTCTAGATGCAGGTGGAGCCTAACCCATCACAAGTTCAGAACTGTCACCTGAACTTCAGATCTTCTGAACAACACTGACTGTCTACCATCAGAGCTACAAAAATCCCCTCTCCTTGTCGTCTTCATGTCCCCTTGCTTTTCAATTCTCCTTTGGGCATATTGGACCATGAAGCAAAAAATGAGAGTGAAATGCAGCCTAGGCCAGGAGTCTTACTTATCTTACCCATCCCACCAAAGGTGCCAAAAGGAGATGATGCCAACATAGTAGAATATGATCCAGAATACAGTGGGACAGTCTCGAGCACTGATACTGGAAAGTGAAATATTGTGGCAAAATCTAGGGATTTAAACCCTTGGCTGGAAGCCTGTAAAGGGAAAGGGTCCCTGCATTGGTGCCTTCTATCACCACAAAAAGCTGTGAGGGATTACCTGTCTCCCAGGGTAGGTAAAAAGAATTTACAGGCACGAGCATACTTTGCAGCATGAATTTCGAAAGCACAATTTTAAAAAAAGTGTGAACAGCTCTCAAATTATCTCCTTACAGAGATTTACAACAGAATTTAGAGCTTTTGCCTTCCCCTATCATTGCTTCTTATTTCATAGGGAGAGCTGCAGCACTCATGGGCAAGACCTTTGGAAGAAGCTCCTTGCAAAAACAATAGAAAAAAGGACCAGAAAAATATAGTACCCATTCACAATCAGGACCTCTTATTCTAACTTCTCTCAATTCACAAAACAGACCCTAGTGGGGTGAAGTAGACTGGGAAAAGACAGCAGGATCAGAAGAAAAACAACACTTCATTTTCCAGTCACACAAGAAAAGTAAAAAACACAACAGAACTCTAGCACACAATAAATAGACTTCTGGAAAACTATAATATAATTGTGACAAAAAATGTCAAAACAAATGTAACAAATAGGAAAGGGAAAACTCAGACCAAAGGAGAACAAAATTTCCTATTATTATCCATTTCAAATAAAATTTACCTTACCCTGCCAGAGCTACCATGGCATTTCAATGCATAGCTACTGCTCACTATAATCAGAGTTAGTAAAAAGCCCTATCCAGTATCTTCTGTACTGACTCAGCATTAGTTTTATGATTTTTGCATGACTATTCCTGAATCAGGGCTCCAATATCTCTCTTCAAACAGTTGCTCACTCACTTTAAAAATAATGCATATCCTATTGCACTCCAGTTTTTTTACACATCAGATATTGAGAAGATGACAAAAGAAAGATGAATAACAGATTATTCAAAAGGTAGTGACCTAGATGTGAAATAAAAATGGAGTGGCTTAGTTCCTAAACACACAACTTTCTGCATGCATGGGAGCTGATGCAGCTTCCTGGGCAGTATCTCAGAAAATAGAGGATGAAATAGTTTGGTCAAGAGCAACACAGGCTAAGAGTAAAGAATAACTGAGCTTAAACACAAAAATCTTACTGTTTTACACATACTATTACATTAGTGTGCAGTTGGAATATCACTGTGCCACAGAGCTCCACAAGCACATTTCCTGAGCTGATGCTGAAAATAACCCACAGGAAAAAGCTGCTGTTGAGCACATAAACGAGTCTTTCATCAATTCTCGTATCACATTTGACTCTCCACTCTGCATCTGACGTATTCTCTAGAGCTACATTTTGCTAATTTATATGATGGTTGGCAAAAGGAGACAGAGCGCCTACATTGGAGGCAGGGGAGAAAGGCCAACATCGGTGACAAATATGCAGCGTTAACTTAGCTTCCTCCGCCTTTAAGAAAAGGAAAAACATATGAAGATAGGACAATTTGGAAAAAACAAAATCATGGAATAAAAGAGGAAAGAACAAGATAAAGCACTGCAGATTAATTTACGCAAGTGCCTGACACTCGAGTTCCTGTTACCCAGACCAGGGGGTTAGGAAGGAGCCTAAGGGACACAGCAGCTCTATGCACAGCTTTGCTTCCTTCGGGCTCCCCCACGGCACACTGCACCACCCTGCAGCTGAAGGCAAGAGCCAGCGCGCTGAGCTGAGGGCAACGTCACCGGAAGGACAAGGACATCCTTGTATTGTACCAGGGGAGCAATGGCAACAGAAGTTTGGACATTTTTGCTATCTGTGGTGAGCGTTTCTTCAGTGGGAAACAAAGGATAGCACAAGTTTACCTCAAAATGGCTCTTTTAATGCATATGGATTGCATGTGCATCAAGGTTAATATGATGTAATTTTCTAGACTACACAAGACTGTGACAAAGTAGCCACCAAATCTTTTGGAGAGCAGATGAGGATTGATCCAGCAGTTGGGCAGTGCACACAGCAGCGCCTGCCTCATCACCACTGCCATCGCTGCCTCTTGTACTCACAATAACACCCAGCCCTAACTATATAAAATAAAAATATAACATTGAGAATTGAAACCGCATCTGTTTTTATGTAGCACTTGTAACACCACCTGATAATTTACCTGATAATTTTTTTTCATTATTGCACCTCCAGCTCTGTCAGAAGTTTCCCTGGCTGTGCCAGCTGCCTTCACCCACCACTTTCTTTTACCAAAATCAAGAGGGAGACCTTGAAAAGAGGGATTAAACAAATATCAAAGACAAAAATTCTTTTTCATTACAATCTTGGGGATCTTCACAATTATTTCCATGTCATAAGACATTTTATATCTTTTCATGACTGGACTGTACACCAGAATAACAGTATTGGAAAAATGTAGTTCTCCAACTTCTTTCTCTCCCTCATTGAAGATGAAGACAATAAGACCTCAGAATCTCTCCCACTGTCAAAAGAGATTAAATCAGCACATCTCAAAAACATATTTGCATGACAATATCTCAAGATTCTAAAAAAATTCCTATTTATTCTGATTTTAAAAAAATCTTAAAAAGAGGGAGAGCCATTGGGGGAGATTAACAGCATAGTCCTACCAGTTTGCTTTAGAAGATACGAGTATTTTTCCAGAGTGCTTATTTTCTTCTTACAGTATATGCATTTTATTTCAGGTTGTATAGCAGATTAACTGTAAAGCTTTATAACTGAAAGACACTCCAACGCTAAGAAAAACTTCTCTTACTGGAAAAGCAGATCATGGAGACACTGACTCATATAAAGTTTCTTGGAAAGAAAGAAAAAAAAAACCCAAAACAGTCCATATGCTCTCCTGAGTAAAAAAAATTAACTGCAAGTCTTCCATGTAGTTTCACAAGTAGTGGTACAAAATAATTAATTTGACACTACAAAATAGAGGAATTCCAGACCCAAGGTTCTCAGCACCTGCATCCTCCCCAAAGTTGTTATGTCAAACATCAATATTCCCAAGCAACGGTACCACTACCACTTCTCACCAACAATTCCATGCCTCCCTGGTTTGACTATGACTAGACATGCCTAACAATTACAGGATTTGTTTCTTCATGGTCTATAAGAGCAAAAAGTGACAAGTCAGCAAAATGGCTTATTCCTTATATCTGATAGGCAAGAATTGCTTTGTCCATTCCTGTTCATTCCCAGCTCTGGGGCTGGGACTGCCAGAGAGGCTCTGCAGTCAGACTTGTGGTGACTGGGAGCGCAGATCTGGGCCCTTTGACTCACTCCCTACTGACAAGAGCTGGCAGAGGCCTCCCTGCTGCACCAGGACTGAGAAAAGGAGGGAAGGGAAAAGAAGGGCAGGCTCAAGGAAGCACAACACAAAAAGAAAGCCAGTGGTAACACATGACCAAGGATAATGAAGCCTTATAGGAAACCTAAACAGCCTATTATCAAAGCTATTTCATTAAAACCTGATGGACAATTGCAGAGAAAAAAATTCATGTACAACGAAGGGTGACAGAAGCCAGCTAGACACAGAGGGGAGACTGGAAGACAAGGCAAAACTGCAGAGCTGATGTAGAAGGAGGAACTGACCTTCTTCAGATCAAAAATTATTCTTTGAGAAACAGATGAAATAAAAAAAACCCAAACCTACATACTTGGCCTCTACTTATCAGGAAGTTATATTCTTCCAAAGAAATTCAGTGAAAAAAATGACATGGGTATAACATGTCCAATATCTAAAATGTATTTTGTGCATCCAACTCTCAGCATAAGGGTTTGAACTTGCAGTATTCTAAATGCTATTTAGATCTTGCAGTCTTTTATTAATTTAGCGTTTCTGAATGGGAATTTTGCAATTGCAAAAAAAAACCCCAAAACACACCCCCCCCGCCCCAACACACAAAAAACACCCACCACAACATCAAAGAGGAATATGTATCAAAGGGAAGTGCTTAACCACACAGATTTCAATATTAAATTCAATATTCCACAAAGGTTTTCATGGACACTTAATTGACCTCTGGGGACTCATAGCAGAATTTAGTACAGAAAACTAAACTTATATGCTGCAGTGACATGCTTCTTTCTGAAAAACCAATGGATTACTCTAAATCAGCAGGCGTGGGTAAAATATGAAGTAATATTTGATTAAACCAACATTGAAATCATAAAGGATTGTTGCCACAATCCCCAGGCCTTTCCAAAGAAAAATCCTAGCTGGAAACACAAGGACACAGTAATAAATAAATTAGCAGTCATGTACATTTGCAACATCTTCATGGAATGCTGTCCAAAGTAGCCAGTGAATACAGTATGCTGTTCCCAGAAGATTGAAGGAGTAGACTCACTCAACTTAAAATACAACTGTCTTGCCTAGAAAAATGTAATGCTAAAAGGAAGGCCAAAAGAACCAAAAAAGTTTAAGTTTCTATTTTCTGCAGCATGACAGATGTTCCAAGGCACATTCATTGTTCCTTTGCATCTTTAGTTCACTGGACAGATGTACACACAATGTTAATTTTATATCTAAGGAAGATTTTGTTGTCCTCCTCAGAATAAAGGTTTGACACTAAAAATATGATAACTAATGCATAAATATTTCTTTTTCATTTGGAATTTTCAAAAGAATGGTGTTATTTTGAAACAACCATTACAACTTCTGGTTTCTGACAACACTAAATGAATTGTGGTACCAGCAAGACTGACTTTTCATCTCACTTTTCAGGCCTGAACCATAAAAAAACCCCAAACAAACAAAACCCCAAAGAAAACCAAATACCCCACACCAAAACCCCAAACATACCAAAAAACCCACAAACCCAGAGCTGCATTTCCTGTTATTATCTGACTGGATAATGATATTTTAAACTTCTTTAAACTTAACAGCATATTTTCTATCTCACAGCATTTAGTCTTCACTCACTTTGTTTATAGAGTCCTCATAAAAACACATTCATCTAAATTAGCCATTTTAAATTGGCAAACAGGTAGGATAGACCAAAATAAACAACCCTTAAACATAATTTTGAAAGACTTTGTTTTTGTATAGTGGAAACAAAACACAAACTATTCTATCTGCTCCCAAGCTACTGACATTACTTACTTTATTGAGAATATTCCCCTGAACTACTTAAAACCAAATCCATTCTGACTCCCACCAGCAGCACCTGTTCCACCTCAGTGGTTCATACCCCAGATCAGGACCCTGACTCTCTTCCTTTCAAAGCCAAGCCTTCTCTTTTCAGCAGAAAGGAGGCTGACATCAAATATCTCAGAAATGAAGTCCTGACAACTGATACCTACCATTAATTACCCAGGCCTGCCATTTGCATTTAACTCCCTGTGGGAAGGCTCAAGCAAACAAAACATAGCTGAATTAAATGCGACATATGAAGTTCAGATAAAAGTGTCAAAAGCTATTACCATTCTCCATTATAGCATACTGGTTTCACCATATGGGATTGTGAGGAAATTCCTCTGTAACCACCAAAGCATTGAGCAAAACATTATCAAAATTTTATGTCTTCCTCCAGAAGGAAATATAGCATGAGCTAAAGACACTATTAAACTCTTCTGCAATGCAAGACTGGCATTCAGACTTAATATATTGAATGTGCTATTATGACTAGAAGTGTTGGCAATTGGTCTGAATTTCTCAGAAGAACAATCTCATTTGTACATTGGCTTTAATCATAACATAATTTGCTTTGAGATCCCCATTAGCAGTGCATTACAGGAATTTGTGTGCCACGATCTATGAAAAAGAGCTGAGCGCGTGTTCTGACAGGCTGGGGAAAACGCAAGAGGCAATTATTTCAATAACAACAGCAGCACTGTTTCTCTAACTGGTTTTATAATACAGCCTGGCCCAGGAAATGATAAAAAGCTCTCACAGAACTATGCAGAAAGGGTAAGGCAACATTGATAAGGAAGCTTCAAAGGATTTGAGATAATACTGGATGGGAAAACTGGAGAAGCTGCCTGCCTGGCCCGTCTGGGCGAGGACCCTTACACCTCCCAAGGCAGGGCCAAAACAAATATTCATCCCTGCTCTCCCAGCAGCACTGATCCGGGTCAAGAGCCTACTGTACTATTGTGTCCCCTTTTTTTCCCTAGGGCTTTCTTTATTCTCTAAAATCTATTGAAGTAACTACATGCATTACTTGATTCATAAGGTAGTTTCCAACTATTTCATTCAATTTAAAATCAACACATAAATGGCTCTAGGTCTGGTTTTCTATGTGTGCTTTTTAAAGAAAAACAACAAAAACCCAGCTATGCCAAGGACATCCAACTTAGGGAGGAGCTTGAGGTGTAGATGTGCCAGAGAGACCACTTAAACCCTTATATCACCATTGGTACTGGGGAAGAGGGTAGAGAGGGAATAACAATAAATCTCCCACATTTAGCCAGATAATAAAAACTAGAGAATTTCACTTCAGGAGCAACTGCAATCTCACATCTTCATACAGCAAAACTATCCTCTTCCTAAAGCAGACAGATATTCACCTGCATTCAGAACAAACCAACACAAACCAAAATGAGTCACAAAAACACATGAAATGCATCCTTATTCAAGTTTGGTCTCACCCTTCTTAGGTACACCAAATTGAGGGGATACCAAGAGAGTGTGGTCAAAATCCCTGAAAGATGCTCAAATATTAGACTTAAGCAAAAAGCATGCACTCTGTCAGAAACTTAAAGTATACCAAAGACAAAACTAAGAAACACCCCACTGTAAACTATAAATATACTCAACAAGCACTTGAATAAATGTACCAGTACCTAGTCCATAATTAGAAATCCTACTTTCCATGACAAGGGTTCACGCTTTCCCAAACAAACGGACCCAAACAAATCAATATTATTAATGTTGATAATATTAGCTATAAAACAATTAACATAGGATGACCCTTAAAATATTTGTCTCTTCCTATGTAAGAGAACAGAGATTCTTTGGACCATATGTTTTCTATACACACATCCAAAATGAAACAAAGCTTAGTAACTCTCAGTGGAAAATGAAGTTAAATGTGACTATCTAGAAGCAAATTCATTTATTCTTGTCTTTATGCATATGTTCTCAATAGTGTGAAGAAGTTTGCTGGGGACTTTGAAATATACAGGCTGCATATTTCATTCAAATCCTTACTGCTGGTTTGAGATAAATGTTTAGGATCTATCTGTCAGACAAACTGATCAGCTGAAGTAAAGAAATTGCATGATACCATATTGGGACAAAGCAATGCTTTACCTGTTACCACACTGACGGACACATGGTGATGCTGTTTAGGGAGAGCACATGAGTCTGGCCACTCTCTGTGGCCCATTTCTCTTCTCAGCACCCATCACAGCAATATAAATATAAAAAGATCTATTCCTGCCTATTCCACTAAGCAACCATTTTGGACATAGAGTCACAGAATCATTAAGGCTGGAAAACACATCGAAGATAATTTAGTCCAACTATTAAACCAGCACTGCCACGTTCGTCACTAAACCTTGTCCCCAAGTGCCATGGCAGACATTTCTTGAACACTTTCAGGGACAGTGATTTCACCACTTCCCTTGGCAGCCTTTTCCAATGCCTGACCGTCCACCCTTTCAGTGAATAAATTTTTCCTATTATCAAATCTAAACCTCCCTGGGGCAAATGGAGGCTGTTTCCACATATCTATGAACCTGTCCAATCCCTTCTCGAACCTGCTGATACTATCTATCTCCACCACCTCATGAGCTGAAGAAACACAGCAGCAACCTGTGGAGTTACCAAACCCCATCACACTAATATTCTATGAGTCACACAGAAATTGTGCACCACTAGCACCTTTGCTGGAAGCACAGGCAGACACAGAAGACTTACTTTATTTAAGGAGAGGCAGCAGCTTCTGTTATACCCGAAAAAGCTTTCCAGACCTGATGAATTTGCATAAGCAAAAGCAGGTCTGCTTTTCCCAGCTCTATCAACTGATCTAAAAATATATTCACTCCCCCTACAAACCTAGCAGCTATGCACTCTTTGGATAGTTATTCCAGTTCATAGTGAGACTGGTAAGGTTCATTCCTCCCCATTGAAATATTCTTGGATACAAATACATGACTGTATCTGATTTGCTTTAATTTAACCTGGAAAAGTTTCCCAAATTTTGAGGAATATATGAGGAATAATGAGCTTACTTTTCCTCTTGACTCACTGCCAAGTGCAAGCAATTTTCAGAACAACAAAAGCCTATGTAAAGATATACAGGAACAACTGTCCTGCTGACATTTAACGAAAAAGGCACAACCTCTCAAGTTATCATTTAAACATATTTACAACCAACAGAGTTACAGTGCAGCTTTTTAACTTCCATTTCTCTTTATTTTACCTGTCAAGTCTCCAACGCCTACTTGTAGCTTCACAAGGCTCCTCAACTTCATAGAAGTCAGTGCTCTGGTCTTCCATGCTGCTGGAGTTCTGCCATTCAGAACAGAGATTTCTCCTAGCACCCATAGCAAAAGGCAAGTTCTCATACTCAGGTATTTCCTCATAGTGACGCACATTCTCGTACTCTGGATCACAAATGCTGGTTACTGAACTCAAAGACATTTGAGAGAAATTCTCTTGGGAGAGTCCATGTCCTTCTAAAGACTCCAGCCTTTGGTTATTTCGCATCTCAGGTTGACTTCTGTTTCTCTGCCTCTTCTTCTGTAATGCCAGACTATTTATTTCTATGGAATGCACCTTGGCAGATTTAGCTTTCCTTTCACTGCCTACAGACCCTATATTCCTGTTGTTATTTCCATAACCATCCCCACTGGAAAGGTTGGCAATAGCACTCTCCACTGACTGGCTGCCTTTAGACAGAAATTTTTGGAAGTCACTTTTCTTTAAGCAAACTGACAGTTTCATGTTCAGAAGCTTTTTCAAGCTATTTTTCTTGTGATGGTCTTTGCAGGGCTTGTCTGTCCTGTCCATGTCCACAGCAGACAGAGACTTGGCCCTAGGCTTTGTCACAACAGTCAAGTGGCTTAAGCTGGTAGCAGTTTTTAATGATTCAGAATTTCCTGAAAATGGAAGAATAGGATGAGGTAACTTCCAGACGGGTTTTTCAGAAGAACGTTTGGGTATGTCACAGGATGAAAGTGTATCCTGCTCCTTGGCTCGTGAATGTGCGAAGTGAGATCTTTCTAGAAGGCTGGCCGATTTGTCCTCACCGGAGGTGTAAGAACTTTTGTCCACAAGCTCTGCTGATGCAGCTTTTTTCAGCAGGCCAGCAGCTGGAAGGCCATGCCTCTGTGGTTTCTTAGGAATAACTTTTGGGGAACTCTCATCCTTTATTTTAACGTCTTTATTTTCCAAGTTTTGTGGGGAAATATGGAGGCTGTTGGAAGCAGATGGGTGCTGACTGCTTGCCAATTTGAGCTGCTTTGGCAAACTCATGGACAGAGTATCACACCTGACAAAGTCAGTCCTTTTGTCCACAGCATCTGGTGTACTGGTGTCATCTGTTATCTCATCCACGGAGTTATGGTCTGCATTTAAAGAAGACTCAACATGTCTCACCGAATCAGGACTTCCGTGTGAAAACTGAGGCAAAAGGTTTTGTGAAGCTGACTCTTTCACAGCAGGCTCCTTTTCCTGAGGCATTTTTTCTGCATTGCTTTCAGTTACCTCACATTTTTCAGGATGAAACACCTCCGCATTATTGTTATAACAAACACTTTGACCAAGGACATTAATTCTTGCTGGCTTTTTTAGGCTTTGGTCCACAACACCACCAGAATCTTTCTCTGAAATAGATGGTTCTTTTGTTCCTTCCCCTGTGCTGTCTATGCCATCCTGACGGACTAGACATGCAGCACGTGGCTTTCTTGGCTTAGGGATAGGAAGCACTTTGGAGCTCAGGACTGAAGATGTTTCAGGGGAGGTTTTATCAGCATCTGCTATTATCCCCACTTCACCTGAAAACATTCTATTGCTACTTAAATTTTCGTTCTCTAGAGTTTCCTTGTCCAATAGGGAAGAACAACTGTGATTATTTTCAGTCAAACTAGGACAAATTTCAGACATCTGAAACCTATCAGCAATAATCTTACCATCAGCATTTTGTGGCTTCCCTTTAGCTACCTCAGAAGATGAGGAAGACCGTGCAAGTTCTATAAACTCTATTTTAACATCATTCTTGGAACAGCTGCCATCCCCTTTATCAAACTTGTCTGCATATCTGTGCCTCACAGGACTGCTGTTAGGAAATACGCCATGAGTTAGGACATCCTTAAGTTTCTCTTCCAAAATGCTGGCTTTCAAAACCACCTGACTTCTACTTGCCAATTTTTCTCTGTGACTGTCCCCCAGAGATAGTGCATTTCTTTCACCAAGCTTGGTGTTCTCTAAGGTGTCAAAGTGCTCAAGAATTATCTGAGTTTTACAAGTGTTCTCTCCATTTCCAAGTTTATGAAGGCATTCAAATTTGCAAGGTGACACAGGCAGAATATATGATGTGTTTCCAGTACTCCCTTCTGAGATTTCATTTTTATAGTTCAAATGGTCTAGAGTTTGAGAAGAATCTTCCCTGTGCTCCTCAAAGCTCTTTGTGCTTTTTCGTGCAGACGATGGAGGTTTAACTTCTGGGATGGAGGAGCTCTTGAGAACCTTTGGTTTCGGTGCAATTGCTGGCTTGGTTTTCCTTGCTGCTTGTATGCCACCAAAAAGTACAATATCGGGCTTTGGTGCAACAGGTGGAGGCGCTGCCTTGTGTCCTAGGACAAATTTTGGTTTGGGAGCCACTGGTGGCTTCTTAATTTCTAGGAAGGATGGAAAACAAAGACTTTAGTCACCATTGCCCACAGAATGTCACTTACAATACAATAGTATTAAAAGTTTTGTAACATTTCACTCGTGATCTACAAACTCTCAATTTGTGTATGGATGTATTTTTCTCTTAAAAGCATGCCTTCCTTCCCTAACACCACTTCTTTACTAGTTGCCTGCCTTTGTTTGAATAGACACATCAAAGAGTGGCAGGGAAGTTTTCAAAGTCTTTTCATAAATAAACAGTTTAACATAATATTAGTACCTATACTCCCTCAGATGCTAAAGTCTGATGCCAAGAAAAGCAGAGCAGATTGGACTGGTTTAGCAGTTTTAACTGTAATACCATTTTAAAATGTTGCAAGTATGTTAAGTGCCACATGTAAAATAAGCCACGAAGACAATGAGACAGCCAGAACAGTGACCAGGGTAGTTCAGTCCCTTCCTCCACCACCTTGAGAAATGTGTAACCTAAAATGCCTCGTTCCCTTCCTTTCCTCTTCAGACAATGCTGAGATGAATTAGTGTACCAGTGGCCAAACTGGCACGTCACTACCAACAGTTCAGTTGGTCTGTGGTATGAAGTTAATGCAGTCATTCATAGCAAGGCAGTACCTTTCTATTGCAAAACACTATTTCTGTGCCTCATGCAAAATTACTCTCCCCAACATGTCTGACCTAGTAACAGTCACCGCTATTATGAGTTATGACCCACTTGGCACAACAAGATGACAAACTCTGGGGAGAGTGTACAGCACTCAGGAAAAGGAGCTCAGGAGGAACTTTGAGATTATGGAGTTTTAGTCCTGTTGTTTGAGTGGTTTGGGGATTTTTTTGTTTGTTTGTTTTGTGGTTGCTTTTTTTTAAAGTATGTCTGAAACATTTGACTATTTCAGGAGATTATTTATGACAAATTCATTCCCATATGCTGGAATATTTTCAGATTTCTAAGTGCTTTGAGTATTTTTCGATACGTGCAAGTTTATAAAGTAAACATGTTTCTCGCTGTTTATGCATTACCTTTGTATTTACCACCTTTGTTTTGATCAATATTTTGGTATACTTTCAATAAATCATACACATGTTGAATAATACCCTCAAGAAAACACATTAGTTAATGTTTAACATGCAAATAGATAGGGTAGGCCATTGATTTATTTTTCCCTTTGAAATGTGGGTTTGGTATTTGGTTGTGTTTTATCACCATTATTACTATAGATATGCCCTATATCTTAATCTTTAGACTAGAAATGCAAGAATGAGGTTTCAAAGTTTAGGTTTGTTTTGTGGGGATTAGTTTGTTTGAAGGAAATGTAGATGGGTTAACAAAAAAAGAAAAAAAAAAAGGAAAGAAAGAAAAAACGAACTGAAAAAGAAGCAGATGCTCTCAGTTGCAACTATTTCCTAAACAGCAAGCCACTGCTCAAAGCAGAGAGCCCAAAACAGTAAAACCATGTTTTTCTAGAACATTAATCCCTAAGGTATTCAGGTACCCACACTGTCTCTACCTACACTCAGAATGGCTGCCCTTGCTGCCATTATTTCAGTGAAGAGATAAACCTCTGATGGCAGAGACCATTTTTAAGAAATTTTGCAAGAGGGAATCCAGAATTTCTTTCCAAAGGTACAGCTCCCTATAGCCACTGACAACAGTGACCCAACTACCACTTACTGCCAAGGCTATCCCACCTTCTGCATCCCATCTAAAGGCAGGATTCCCACACAGAGATGAATCAACAATTTGCTAGGAAAAAATAAAATTAACTGTTTCAGTGGGTAACTACTGATCCTGAACAGCAGAAGAGAGCTGTTCACTCACTTTCAGACAAGTCAACTGCTTATTCAATTGGAATGTGAAGTGATGGCAATAAAGAAGCCTGTGTTCCACAGTAAAAAAATGAAGAAGGGATGCCCAGTTTGTCACAGAACACAAGACAGTAGTAGAATGGGCCATGTTCAGTAATATTTACTAAGTTATTAAAGTTCCCTGGAAACTGAAGAGAGACAGGCTGCTTCGGAAGCCTTCCTGATGCCCAAGTGTGAGAAACAGATTGAAAAAGACACAGGAGATTAAACACTGGCTAGGTAAGCAATATCCTGTGGATTATTTTTCCCACGCACAAACTGAAGTCCATTAACCTTGGAAGTTTCTCTCATTATAGGGAGCACCTAACATTTTGGATACCACCAAACTAGATTACTCTGCAAGGCTTGTAACTAGTATTTTTATGATGTGACACCATTCCCTGAATATAAACTACCAAAAACCCCCATGGTTTTATTAAAAGTAAACCATGAAAATGTAAAGAAAAAAGCAAACAGACCAGTTGTTTGTAAGCCAGTGACAAAAACCTGGATAATGAACAGAGCAGAAAAACTAACTTCTGATAGTAAGTGCAATTCAATGGCATTTCTGAAGCCAACTAGAATTTTTCAAATTACTTCAACGTTAAAAAGCATTGAGACAGAAGAGATCATCAAATTGTGTGGGATAATAAAGACACCACTGTCTTGACACCACCAGCTTTAAAGCGATTGCACATTACATCTAGAGCAGATATGGGTCAATGTATTAACAGGCACATTACAGTCTCGGTATCAATACAGATCTGCCGTCAGCCGCTCCAGCAGAAAGGAATGCGATGAAGAGCCCTTTCAAACATAAATGTGACATGAGAGGAAAGACTCCAAGAAGGGAATGCATACCAGTAGTTTTCCTCAACAAAATATCTTTAAGTTTCTGAAGAATACAAGCAATGAACCACTCAGAAAAAAATTACGGCAGCTGATAAGTGTGGTAGATTTACATTAGAAATCAAGAATTCAAGTTCAGTTGCTTATAAACTAATTCAATTCACTGTTGGACGAAAAACACAGTTCTACTTAACAGTGCTCTAAAAGGGACAATTTCCCATCCAGAATAGAAAGAAAACTAAGTAGGAGGCAACTGTTATAATATAAAGGTGTAAGGAATGACTGGGAGTCATATGAGAAGTACTTTTTGTTAAATGGCAAGCATAATCAAGGTGAAAAACAAGGTGAAAAACAAAATAAATATAATCAAGGAAATGTTATAGAGCAAATCCATGGGGTAGTTAGTTGTTTGGACAGTGGGCTTTTTCCTGGTGCCATATGGAACTAACTATTCTATACTAAGGACAGAGATGGTTGGTTATGCTTAGGAACGTAAAAATGGAAGAGAATTTGGAAATCATCACACAGTTATTTTATGAGAGCTGGTCTGAAGCTAAGCAGTAAATAATCTGGTAAGTATAAAAGATGAAGAAAGTTGAAAATATTTCTGTACATAGCACCTGCTGTGCCATGACTGTTAGTGAAATGCAATGTCACCTTCTGGCAATCTCAGAAATAACTACAGAATCATCCAAGGTCTAAAAATCATGCTTCAAATCCCAAGAAGCTCATCCTGGTTAATTTAACCAAGAATTTAAAAACTAAGATGGTAATAGAATATATCCTTATCCACATGTGAAAGGTTTTTGATAACAGGTGGCTCTTGAATCACAAAAACACCCCGAAACCAAAACAACCACTTAACCCCGATGAGATTCCTTAACTCACCACTGAAGTTTGACAAGTTCAAACTAGAAACAAAGCTCTGAATTCTTATGAAGCCTAAAGGATAATTAACTACAGAAATGTCTCCCCTAGTGCTGTGGGGGAGCCACAAGCATTTACAGGCAACTTAAACTCATTTTCTGACATGTGCAGAATTTTCAGAGGACAGTTTGGACTGGACATTGGATTCTCTAGCCTGTCTTACTCAGGAAATTAGAGAATCACTATGATTTTCCTCACTCCCACCTCCAACCTTAACCCATTTCTTAAAGAGAGTCCCTGCATCCAAGGATTCCAATAATAAATGCAAATCTAAGAGTAGAAATATAAAATTTTATTTGCACAAACAGATTAAATGTTTAGGAGCCAGATAAACTGTCAAAGAGATATACTCCAACCTGTTCTATTATGCAAAGGAAGGAATCCATAAATAAAGTGACTAGCAATGCTGCCATCACCAACAGGAAATCTGCTGCTCACGTAGGAAGAGCCAATGCTCAGTGCTGAAGGAAAAAAAAAAGGTGCTTAAAAATACCAACATCTAGCCCCCTTAGAAAAAGTGGATTTTAAAGGTCATTATTTTTCTAACAACAAATTGCCGTTAGCACCAGATCAATGCACGTGTTCTTTGTCTGACTTCGGGTCACAGCACAGAAAACAGACATTCATCTCTCTGGTGAATGATGTCCTTCAGCATGCTGAGGAAAAAGCAACACCTGTTCTCATCCTGCTGATCTCCTCTGTGACCAACACTTGTTATTACTTGACTGGTAAGTGCTCCTGTTCTTCCTTTGATTTGTTTCAAAGGAGGATGAGAACATCCTGAAGCAACTTCTACTCTCAAACCTTTGACCCTGAAGTGCTGCCCATTTCTGTTCTTCAGATGATAGAATTTGACAGCTGAGGACCTCACTTAAAAACTCTTGTGTGTCTTCTCCTATATGCACTACCATGAGAACAAACAGAAAAACCAATAAGATATCGCAGTCTTAAGCATTATTACTACACAGCTTTAAATCCTTCTCATTTTTTTACCTCTTGTTCTCTTCCCTGACCTACATAGGAGCAAGGAGAAACAATGATAGATGAAGATGAACTGAGGCTAAAAATCAAATAGCACTACCCCTTCTGCAATAAACCCTACTGTTGCTAAAGGAATGTTTTCCCCTGGTAATTTTTATGCTAATACCTTTGAGATTATGTCTACAACTTCCAGATTTAGGAACAACAAAAGAACAGGAATAAGTCATGTTGACTTGCATCTGTCCATGAAAAGTAGACAAAGGGTTCTAGACACTGTCAAGCTGACATAACTTAATATTCCTTCCCTTACAATGCTTCACATGAACAGAGGCTCCCCTCCTGGTATTCAGGATGTCCCATGGGACTATCTCAAATCACCCAAGAGGTGCCCTGGGCAGGATACTGCAACCCACCCCAAAGCAATGTCCCTTCTGAACCACAAAACAGCAGGAAGAAAGTAAAATAATAAATCAGTGTAGCATCAGATTTTGACAGCAGCTCAGGCTAAGCTTAAGATAAGGGTACACAATCAAACCACTATGGGATAAGCAAAGGTGTGAATTTAACAGATCAGCTACTTTATAGAAGCTGGTCATATGAATACTCTTATCTTACTACACAATATATATGGCAGTTCATTCCTTTTCACCTATAAGGTTACATGTATTTCACATTCTACTTCACAAACCTATTCCACACACAGTAGGAACAGAAAAGGGCTTCAGTTACCACGCAGCAGCTGGCCTAGAGCAAACATATGCATTGGCTTTCTTGTGGCACCCTGTTTGCATATGCACACTGTATTCTCAGATACAGCAAATCACATCTGTAGGCTATATATGAAAATAATGCAATGCCCGGAGGGTGTCTTACCAAGAGATCCACGTGGTGTTTTTTCTCACATGAGGGAAGAGCTTACTCCAACAGCCAATTTGCTATTTCTGAGCCTATTTCTGGCACAAAGCACTACAACTCCCAGTCTCAAAACAAGAAAGCCAATCTGGCTTTTAAAGAACACGTAGGGAGAAAAATAATTACTGCTATGTTTGGGATACACTGGGAGATTATTGCACTGGCACTCAATACACTGCAGAGAGAAACAGATAAAGTATTTTTAAAACTCCTGTTCTCCAGCAGCCTAAATTTTAAAGACTCACTACAATGCTTTTCAGGCCAATTACTTTGTTTTCAGTTACAAAAAGAAAGTTTCATTAGGTAAATACCTCAAAAAAGTATTGTGAGATCATTAATTTATTTCCTGCAAATGTTTATTTATTTTCTCATTATGGAGAGGCTCTGATTTTCTCAGGTGCCACAAGGCTCAAAAGAAACAAAAAAAGGAATGAGTCAACATCCCGGAAGATAACATACGTAGTTTTTAAAGTACAAGGGAAAACTATGGTTTCCAAGCCACTAGTTTTAGCAAACATTCTAATTAAACTGCAAAAGGAAAACATCGATTTCAAAATCTTAGGTTGTTCACTGACTTATTGAAATGAAACAGGAAAGTTAGAGGTAACTTCAGAGTAAGGACTAGAGATGAATAAACAACCTTTTAAGATCACATGCAGAGACAGAGCTGAGTAACTCTAATGAGACTTGACACATTTGAGGGTTAAAGGGACATTAAACCCTGCAGGCTTCATTTTTTTTCAATCCTTGAAAGCAATGAAGTTTGATTGGAAAAGTCATGTTGATTTTGTTTATTGTGTTCCTGCTATGTTTTTTCCATTTGAACTACATTTCTGACATTAAAATACATTTTTCTCATTGCTGTTGTCAAAACCAATTTCGAGCCTAAGCTCTACATTCTGCCCACATTAAATAAACTCTATAGATTCACATATAAGGACTGTTTCTTCAGCAAGAAATAATAAATGTCAAACTCATAACTCTGAGCTTTTGTTTTTTCCTTTTAAAGGCAAAGCACATACTTGAAGCCAGCATAATACTTTCAGGCAGAAAAATGAGTAAATGGACACTCATTGGCATCATCTCTATAGTGTGTATATATAAATATAACTTGTGCAGGGCATGAGAAATCAATGGCAGAAGTATGGCTCTAAGTGAGGATTGAAACAATGGGTTAATCACTACAATAAGATAATCTTCAAATTATATAGAAGTATTTTTAAAAGTGCTATAGTTCTTCAGTTCCAACAGTTCCAGACTTATATATACATTTTAAAACATGTCAGCAATGGCTGTGGCAGAACTCCATCATGGAATTATGTTCAGGTCTGGACTGAGAGGTAACTGAAACAATTTTGTAGAAGAAACAGAAAAGATATGCAGCAAGACAGCGACTATGCACTGCATTATTTCGAAAGGCAGAAGGTAAGCTGGAGCGAAGCTGAGGCTGGGCTATCAACCTCACACCTTTTGTACACTCCTGTCCTTGGGGAGAAGCTGTGTTTGGCGTTTCTCCCCACACCACAGTCCCCTCAAATAGTGCAGTATCTCTTAGAGAAAGCCCTGCATAGCAAGCATATACCTGCAAATGCTACTTAAAAAAATATTAAAACAACATAGATGATGGTGTACCATGTTGCTTTGTCCTAAAGGTACGTTAAAAGACGACACAAGAGAGGCACTTAGGCCCTTCAAGCCAAACTGAAGGAAAGATTTCTAGCGTTTCAAGTTCCACCTGAAGCCTTCACAGACAGTAACATTTTTACTGAAACGCTCTATTACCAATCAGTTGTCAGAAAAGTGGCTTACATAGCACAAACCAGAGTAAGAACAGAATTAATAATTAAATAATTTCAATGTAGAAAATCGATTCTATAGATCACAGGACTGAAATTCAAATGCAGGAGTAGTTAAGTTTTTATGTGAGCAATAGCTTTATAAAGAATGCCATTATATTACAGGCACTAAGTTCTGCAGCGATAGCAAGAGAGGAATATCAAACCTTCACAATTGTCTTCTGGCAGTCTTCAGCCTTTTCATGCCCTGGGAACTCCTTAACTGAAATGTCAGAAGCTGCCATGATGCTGTCAGCAGGATCATGAATCTCTAATCTTGTTTCACCTGTTCTCATTTATTTTTTTATCTTCACATAATACAAAATACTCTTCATCCCCTCTCAAATATCCCTCATCTTCCCTCTTTCTGCCTCCCTCTTGAAAAAACTTGCTAAAATTTAGATTTGCCATGAAACTGTCCCGCTTTCTGTTCCGATTCTCCTCAGCATCCCTTTTTCTCTCCTGCTTACTTTGTTCACCAGAACCCCTTTGTCCTCACCTTCCCCATAAACAACACCACAACCTACACGTAAAACTGATTTAGTCACACCACCCAAGATCTGAAAGTCCTGCAATCACTGTTTAGTACTGAAACGCTATCCACCTTTCTGAAACTTAGTACCATATCAAATTTTAACAGCCCAGCTCTTGAGCACCCCCTAACACTTATTTGCACAGCTGTTTAACTCTTAAAAGATCAGGGGTGAGCTGCACAATCAGCGGCCAGCTAGAAACGGCAACATACAATGCAGCTGCTTAAGCAGAGATCACCTGCTTCATTACATGCTTTTCAAAATCTAAACAAAATCTGTCAATCATATTAAAAATGGGGATGTTTTAAATGAAGCAGAAAGATGCATTAAATCGCCTTTCATTTTCCAGTAAATTCTGATTAGCTCAGAGCTCGGATAACTTAATTAACGCTGGAGTCAATAACAAGTTGACATACTTGCGAGGCAAACACTGAGAACTGGGTTGATATTTCTGCTCAATGATTATGTATTGCTTTTTCTTTAGAACACCCACCACCCCAATCCTTACAGGAAGTACTGCTTCCCGTTTAACCCTACAATTAGCTGTGATTCTATCCAATACATCATAATTTACTCGACACGTTTTCAATGCAGAAACTACTCCTGTTCTCGTCTTTAGGCAGATAAGAAAGGAATCTACTAATCTAACAGATTTCTGAACAAAAGTGCTAAGTTAGCACACCATCGTGCAGGCAAATATAAATACGAGCAATTCCCTTAAACACGGGGTGCTCTTGTTCTGAACCAAGAATTTGCCCTGGAGCTCCTTTAGTCATTAAATTGGCAGCGGTCAAGAAACGGGGGAGGAAAGGTAAGGAAAACACTGAAGTAGGTCAGTTCCAATCGCAGCTGGAAAGGCCAGAAGCGAACGCTTTCCAGCACCGCCGTGGGGATCCTTCTTTGCAGGATCCCGGCCAAGGCAGGTACATCCCCGAGGCAAAGCCGCAGCTGACAAACTCTCGCAGCTCCGCGGAGTCAGACGGAGCGACAGCCCCCCAGCCCCGGTGTTGGCTGTCCTGACAAAACCCGGCCACCAGCAGGTTTCCCCCGCCGTGAGCTGAGCCCGGGCGCAGGGACCCGCTCGGAACACGCGGGGCGGAGAGCGGAGAGCCCGGCTCAGCCTGCGGAGCCCCAGCCGGGCAGGACGTGCCCGTGCGGGGAGCTCGTAGCGGACCGCGGGAAGGGCAGCGCTCTGGGGCGGGCTGTGCTCCCCTCACCGCTCCGGCCGCTCCGCGACGCCTCCCGCGCTACCCCGGGGCGGACCGAGGGCGCAGTGCGCGGCGCTGCCGGGACAGCGAGCGCGCCGGCGGCTCCGCTCCCGTCCGGCCGCAAGTGCCCCATGTCCCCGCGTTCCCGCCGCCGAGGGGCGAGCGAGGTGAGGCTGTCCGGCCGCGGGGGCACGCGGAATCCCCGCCTGCCGCCGGCCGGGCGGAAACCGCCGCTCCCCAAAGTTTCCCCGGGCACTCACCGGCGGAGCTCATGGTGCAACCCAGGCGCGGAGCCGCGCTTCCCCTGGTCCCTTACGCCACGGCCCCTCTGAGGGCCGAGGAGAAGGAGCCCATTGTTCCCCCGCGCCGCCACCCAGCCGGAGGAGCAGCCGGAGCAGGAGCAGCTCCCCCCGCCACCGCCGCATCCCACCCCGCAGCAGCGCCGGAGCGCCCTCAGACGCCGCCCGCCGCCGCCCCCTACTGGCCCCGCTCTGCCGGGCCCGGGCCTCGCCCCGCCCCCGCTGCCCCCCGCCCCGCCCCCGCCCCGTCAGCACCGCCCCCGGGGCGCCCGAGCGCGGGCGCTCGCTGTGCTTTCTGGGAGCTGTAGTTCTGCCCGGCGCCAGGCGGCGCCCAGAGGGGTGGGGCCTGGCGGTCGGCGGCACGGCGGACTCGGTTTCCCAGCGTGCCCGCGGGAAGGGGGTGGCATGGCGGGCAAGGATGACACCGGAGTTCGACGAAGAAGTGGTGTTTGAGGTGGGCGCGGGGCGACTCGGCGCGGGCTGGGCCCGGGTGTCTTCGCCCCTCGTTGCGCCGCGGCCCGCGTGGGCGGCGTGCACCGGGCGGGGCTGTGCGGACGCGGGGCGCGAGGCGGGCGCGGTGCCCGGCCCAGGGCAGCGCCTGCCGCGGGCGGGCGGCGCCGGGCGGGACCGGCGAGAGCGGCGGGTCGGGGCGGTGCTCGGCGTGTCCCGCGCCCCGGAGCAGCCCGGGGCCGGCGGCGCGCCCTCCGCGCAGGCCGAGGGTGGGACGGCTCAGCGGGGCCGGGCGATCCTTTGTGCGGCGGTGCGCGCTGCCCGGCCCCGCTGCCGGGCGGCCGCGGTGAGAGTATCGCGAGGCCCTCGAGGGCGGGGGTTCCCTGGGAGCCGCCCGAGAGCAGCGCCCGGGCAGCCGGGCCGGGCTGCGGGGTCATGGCAGAGGGAGGAAACAGCCAAAAAAATTCGCTTCTGAATCGGTGTCACTCACGTAAAAGGTGTCTTTCAGCACGCACACAACTGTGCAGCGAGCACTGAAACTGCTTTATCTCTGACGTATTTGTGTTATTATTTGGATTTGCATAAACCGTGTCTAGTTATATCACGTCTTGTTAGACCTATAATATCATCTTGGCCTTATTTAAATAACTGTGGCTAAATGTATCAGCTGTTGCGGTTTGGTAATGAAATCGAGTCTGTTTGCAGCAGGTAACTGTAATTGTATCGTAATGGAGTGCACACCTGGTTTTGCAGGTGTACAAAGTGATTATAGAGAAATGCTGTCTATAAAATTAATAATTATTATAATAGCAATAAGGCTCCTCCTTCAACCAGGATGCAAAACACTCCTTATATAAGCAATTATTTTTTTCTCAGCTGTGTAAGTAGTAGGTCTTTTAGGTCTATACCACAAAGTTTTGTGTTCATCCACAACCAAGCTTGGATCCTAACAGTCAGCTTTTTTATGTTGCTGTTGTGTTAAATTGCTTCCTTTCATACAATAAATCTGTGGTGAGAATGTATTTCATAGATATAATGCCTGCTCTCTGCATTTCTGTCGTCAGTAAAAGTGGTACTTGTTTTACTGTTCCACAGTTCTTCAGTTCATGCAGCAACTCTCATTTTGCTTGAAAAAGTTCTGCTGCGTAGAGAGTAAAAGATCTCCTTGCATGTGCTCTTCACTATTATCCTTGTGTTTTGGGAAGGACTTCCATCACTAATAAAGGCTCTGGGATACATTTACTGTGCCAAGTGTGTGTGTATCCGTACACACTTACAGGTATACTGAATGACACAGTAACAGATCTGTCATATATTATGGTACATCATAATAAAAGCAAAAAAACAACGGTAGGACAAATACAGGCTGTTTGGGTTGCGTCTTGGTTTGGAAAGACAGGTGTCTGCTAAGGAAGGCAGGAGCCTCCCTTGAAGATGCAAACTCCCTCCTTCCAAATTACGATCATTTTGAAATTAAGGGGCTCTCAGGCAAAGATATGGGAATAGGAATAACAGTTAATTACTCAGAAAATTAAAATAAAAAAGCAGTAATACAAAAAAACCCCGCACTGACAGAGTCAGAATACAACCTGACACCCTGTTAGTCAGGGTGTTTGGTAGCAGTCTAATTAGAATTGTGCCTGCAGTCCTTCTGGAGTGACAGATGTGGTTCTGTTGAAGCAATGGTCCTGTAGAAGGGTTAAATTTTCCTCTAAAGTGGTGGTGTAGATGGGTCCAGTCCTCCTCTGGGAATCCAGTGGAAAACCAGCTTTCCTGGTGTTCTGACTCTCAGATTTTTATCCATGTAGGAATGTTTGTCTCCTCCCATGGGGTGGAGCATCTCTCAATAGGATGATGTCATGTTATCAGTCATATGGTGAGCCTTAATGGCCCATTAACAGAAGATATCCCCCTCAAGGGAAGATGGGTCATGGAACAGATAAAGAACACTTCTTCAACTGGTTTTAACAGATGGTAATAGAATACATACTTTTGGTTACATCTTGCATTGCAGCCCAAGACGGGTTGGCTGTTTGGTTGGACTACAAAACTGAGTGGGGTGCCGACTCATAGGAATGGGTACTCTGAAATACACACCAAAATAACCTTCAGGAGTACTCAACAGGATTCATGCCATTCTAAAATGAAGACTCCACAGAGAATTCTGAGCATACTTCACACTCAGGAGCCAGAGATGGGAATTGGCAAGGAACCAAAAAATATTGGCATAGTTAATGCTACAACAAATTTGTATTTTTTAATTTTTGTTTTCTTAGCCCCCAAACTCTCCCCTTAATTATTTGTTCTTTCTGGTAAGCAACTACATTTTTTATGCATCTCAGTATGTCACTTCCCGTGTTCTTCAGCAGTCACTGTTGCAAGAAGGCCTTTGGCATTTAGACCACAGTTGCTATGAACAGCTGTTTTCTCTGTGTGTTTGGAGCTCCCTTCAGCAAGATATCAATCGATGTCATAGGGAGCCATGGTGTGCTAACAAATGAGTAATCGGGAAAGCACTGGTCTTTCATGTGTTTCATACCCCAAAGGATGGGTAGGAGAGAGAAGCAAATGGGATATACTTCATGTGTTCCATGTGATGGTTATGCCCAGGTTATTTTCTGCATTTTCTGGGGGGTCATAGCTCTGTCCAGCTGGCCCTGAAGACATCAATAACAGGTGTCCACGTTAATAATTTTGCAGCATCAAACAGATGATGGCCTGCTGATAAATACTTCTGAGCTTCCAAGGACCAATCATTTTTCTCACTATCCAAATATCTTTTACATTAATTTATCTTTGAAGCAAGGAAGCTCAAACACTGCATTTGTGCTCTGGGAAGGAAGTGTTTTCCATCAAGTTCAAATGCCACTACAGATCATCATGATTGAACAGTAGTGCATAATGGGTATATTCTCTGTCCACTAAATACTGCCATATTCTATCCAATTGATAAATTAATTCCTGCAGGAGCCAGCAATATTTATTCACTGACTGAATAGTCACAGCACTTCAGTTCTTGCATTTCTTACAAGCCATTGCTCTTCTAATTAAAATACTACAAACAGTGGGGAGGAACAGAACTGAAGAAACACAGAGGTGCTTCTGATATGTTGGGCCTGGGCTTGTCTACCCAGCAGTGTGACAAATTAAAAATCGTGGTAGTGTAGAGCAGATGGTGCTAAACAATGGAGGAACAATAAATGGTGTTCTATATTTGTGTCTGTCTGAATTTAGTAGGGAAGATCACGAGATAACAAAATGTTAAATTGCTTAAGATGTTTTTATGCAAAAACCTGGAAGACCCTCATGCTGCAGTCACAGTGTACCTTGGAATCCTCTGGAAATTTTCAGCATTTTGTGTATTTGTATGAGACTGGAATTGTGTTAGGTTTTTTATTGTTGTGTGGACAGTGTGATCTCCTTCTTGTTTTATTTTTATTTTTAATGTATAAATTAAAGATGCTTCTTGTTCAAACTAGCTAAACTTTTTTAGTTTATGCCAGTGGAGGGGCTGTGTCAGAACTTTGATGATGTATAACTGCCATCTGATTTCTGACTGGAAATTTATTCATGGCCACTTCATGCCTACTTGCACATCAGCTAATATTTTCTGTTATCTTATATAGTTCTTATCTGTCTCTAGGATTTACAGAATCACAGAAATATTTAGTTTGGAAAAGACCTCTGAGATCAACCAACCTTAGACTGATCACCACCATATCAATCAGGACCATGGTCTAGTTGTTTCTTGCACACCTCCGGGGATTGTGACTCCACCACCTCCCTGGGCAGTAGTCTTTATGTGCTCTTTCCATTAAGGAATTTCTCCTGATGTCCAACCTGAACCTCCCCTGGTGCAGCTTGAGGATGTGCCCTCTTGTCCTGTTGCTGGTTGCCTTGGAGTAGAGGGTGATCCCCACCTGGCTACAGCCTCCTTTCAGGTCATTGTGGAGAGTGATGAGGTCACCTCTGAGCCTCCTTTTCTCCAGGCTAAACACCCCCAGCTTCCTCAGCCACTCCTCACAGGACTTGTGTTCCAGACCCTTCCCCAGCTTCACTGCCCTTCTCTGGACATGCTCCAGCCTTCGAAGGTCTTTCTTACCGTGAGGGGCCCAGAAATGAACACAGCACTCAAGGGATGGCCTCACCAGTGCCAAGCACAGGAAGAATTTACCTCTCCTAATGTGTTCATAGAAAGCAAACTTGTTCTGGCTAAGCATTATGCTAGGCTGGATAAACCAGTATATCTTAGCTTCCTTTCATGAAACAGATTTTTCTGTTTGTCATTTTTAATTTGCTTTGTTGAAGTTTTCACGCCTTTTCAGTTCATATTTCTTTACCACATCTTGTAGCATGGTACTCATTTGCTAGGGTCTTATACAGCTGTTTTCTGGGAATACTTTGTTTCTTGCATGCTAGGCCTACAAACAATGTTTTCAAGTTTTCAAACTGATTCAGATACAATATGATAAGGTAACTGCTCCTATGTGTCCTTGATTTTATCAACAGCTTCCACACTATTGGAGAGTTTGTTTTTATTAGTCCCTCTGTGTAAGGTCTTGTTGTCTGTTGTTAAATGGCATGCCATTAGCTATACCTACTTAAGGTCCTCCAGCTCTTTTTCTATTATGTTTCAATACTTTTCTGCATATATGATGCTACTTGCTGTTATCAGAAAATGTCCTTAGCAAGGTTTTTGATATAAGTTTAATTATGGCAAATATCAAAGCTTTTAAAAATGCAAAAGCTTTGACCAAAGACTCATTTTTTATGAACTCCATTAGTAACCTTCTGATCCAATAGCTTTCCATTCAGTGTAGACCACTCTGCCATCAACACACTTGCTTCCTTCCCCATCTTTTTTATCTTAACTGATATGGCATGGCAAGTCCATACCCATACAGCATAGTGTAAAAAGTCCACATAAACTTCCCACATTTCCTTTATCTATAAAAATTAGCTGTCTTATCAAAGATATCAAGTAAGTTTGCCACAATCTACCATTGGTGAACCCATGTGATATCTTCTTTGATGATCATTTGTTTTCTTCTTCCTCTTTGAATTTTGCAAGAAAGAATAATTATTCTCTGTAGCATGCTGGCTTTTGATCAAATTCATAAACCTGACATATTCTTGATTGCTTTTTCTCCTTTTAAATATAAGCACTGTGCTTGGATTTTTTCTGCTTTTGAGTTTATAGATTTATTAAAAATCCTTTCTGCTGCATCTTTCATCTCCTGTGCCCATTCTTTCAGAACACGGGGATGAAGGTGATCCAAATACTGCATTTTCAGCTTCCAATTTCTGCTTTCAGCTGTGTAATTTGTCCTATATTTTAATGAGTTTGTGCAAGCTTTTTTTTTTTTTCTTTTTCTTTTTTCTTTTTTTTTTTTTAACCTTTAGATAGATATTCAAGCTGTGCTCACATGCTCACAGAACCACAGAATGTTTGAGATCGAAAGGGACCTCTGGAGGTCATCTGGTCTGCCACCCTGCCCAGGTAGGGTCATGTAGAATCAGTGGCCCAGGGCCAGATGGCTTTTGAGTGTCTTCAAGGATGGAGAGAGATCTCACAATCTCTCTGGGCAACCAGTGCCAATACTCACTCTCACACCAAAATATTTCTTAGTGTTCAAAGAGAACCTCATGAATTTCACTTTGTGCCCATAGCTTTGGTTCTGTTACTGAGCACCACTGAAAAGTGCCCATTTCTCTCCTCTTTGCACTCTTTCTTTGGGTATGAGACCCACCCTGAGGTTTCTTCAGACTCATCAGTCCCAGCTCTCTCAGCCTCTCCTCATGTGTGAGATGCTCCTTCCTTTAGTTTCACCCGGACCATTGTTGAGATCCCAGAAAGTGACCCTTACTGTATCAGAGCAGTTCTGGTAGGGGGGTTTTGGGTGATTTTTGTTGTTTTCTGTTTTAATTCTGTGCATTCAGAAGAAAGTTCTCAGACTGCACAAATATATGATTTTGATACACACTATATCAAACTGCCACCAGTTTTAGATTTTTAAGGGCTTTTGCATCTGCAGTGTTTGAAATACAAGGCTTTACATGTAGAATTATGTACATGTAGAATTATGTGATACTGAATCAAATTAATTCACATAAAATTTCCATTTTTAAAATTTTTAATTAGGAAATAAATATTTTCTCTCTTGAGACATGGTTTTAATTCATTCATGAGTCTTGTGCCATTCCTATAACCAGTTGTGTCCATATTATTTACTTAATATTGCTATTCATTAGCTATTTCAGTACTGGTAGAAATACGTGTTCAAGAATACCTGGCTGTGTGTCATGATGGTTGTATCACTGTGGAATCTGTTGTTTTATTGTAGATCTAGAGGATCTGACCATTACTGTAAATCCAGACTTTTAAATTTGGGATTGTTTGGCCCAGTAGAAATCTACTGAACAATACCATATAAATTGTGTATGTGTTCCTTCATGACTTCAGATTCTCTTTTGTGCAAATGGTATAATAATACCAAGTTAACAAAATGAGGCTTTCTTTGGTTCACCTGTCTGCCTCAAATTGCAGAATCTATGCTAATCTGTATTAAAAAGAAAACAAGCTGTGTTTGAACACAAAGAGCATCAGACCCTCGTTCCAAATTGCGAAGTTTATATCTGTGTAAAATACTGAACACAGCTCTACTGAACCCACAAACTCAGAGCAAAGATTTTGAACATGTAACAGGTTACTCTAATGTCACAACCAGCCTTTCTTCAAGGCAACTTCCCATCACTGGAGCAAAATACGCACAGAAATGGAGTTACCCTTCCCAGAGTTTGAAGAGACACGTTCTGTGCTCTGTCTTCTTGCAGTAGTGCAAGAAGCTAATGTGAGAATTGAGTCCTGAAAATAGTGGGAGGTGGTTTCCAAGGACCATGCCATCCTAAGAGAGAAAGGAAGTCCCAGGGCTCAGCAGAGCAGGCAGCTATGTGGCACGGGCTGGGGAGAAGGTCGGCATGCTGGAGTCTGCTTAGGAGGGATGTGGCACGCAAGGGAAGTACTGGGCAACACCTTAATGCGTTCCAACGCCAGGTTCAGAAAGACAACTCTCACTGCCTATTTAAGCATCAAACCACGATGCTGCTTGGTGCTGAGGGGCATGGAGGATGCCTGCATATAATGTTCTGATCCACAGATTTCTGTAAGACTTGAAAGAGATTCTAGGAAGAACCACCATTTCCGAGCATGATACACAGTATACAGAACAGCCTTTAGCTGATGCATTCTCTACATGCCTACAATAGTAAAACATGTCTAACATATGGTATTTCTTAGAAAACTGGTGCATCACTAAATGTTCAAATCCTTATCTGAACCCATGTAAACCATATGTTTAAAAAGTTGAGCTTTTATTAAAACACTCAGTCACATGTTTTCACAATTTATTTTTTGCCTAAATAAACTGTTTAAAAATCATTTTGTTTAAAAAATCAAACAAAAACAAATGAAAACCCCAGGGAATCTAAGTTCAGAAACTTCTTGTTGTGAGGAGAATTTTAAGTCACTTTCATTCAAAACCCTGAAAACTTTAGGAATTGCAAAATAATGTGATTTTGGTCAAGCATCAAATTTGTAATGTTGTGTTCTAAAAAATAATGTCTCAAATACACATTAGGAAAAAGAAGCTGAACAGCAGCACACACCTTCAACAGTACCGTCAGTAATGCTCCATTAGCAGGATTTTTCTCACTGAATATTGGGTGGACTAAAGATGTAGTACTCTTACTTTTTACATATGCATGAAATAAAGCCAATTATAAATAACACAGCTCTCTCAAAGCCACAGTTCACTTGTCATTCTAATGAGCTGGTTTGGGACTGTGCTTTGTCTGCCTGAAGTGTGGGCTGTTGGCAGAAGAGGTGTTTGGGCTTCACTCCTCTTCTGCAGTTTATTCCCATCCTCTTCCTTATGCTGGCACCTGGATTTGTGGGTGATGCTGCACAATGGCTCAGGAGACCGATTAGATAAAGAACTTGGCTAAGAACATAAAAAAAAAAAACAATCCATCTTAGTTTTTTTCTCTCAGATTGTTTCCTTGTTCCATCTCACACCTGGCTGCATAAATACTACCATCGGTGTTCTGAAGGGGTACTGCAGCTTTCAGCTGCACCGCTGGTAATGGCAGATTAAACTGACCGTGCGAATGCAGCCTGGGGAGATGGCTCTGCTGAGGAGTGCAGTGTAGTGTACAGGCACTTGCACTGGTGATGGATGGAGGTCTGTTCCAGATATTTTGCTTCTCAGCGGTTTGCTGAGTTGAAGGGGAGGACAGACTTTGCTTCTCTTCACCACATGACTGGAGCAGGTGATACTAGAGAGAAAATAAAATAAACTGCAAGCTTAAAACTTTGTGAAGAACAGTCTGGTTGTTGTAGAGGCCAACTCAACTCATTAAGCATTTCTGGATATCAGAACTAATAGATGAAAGTATTATATGGACCATATAGTGCGTAAATCTATATTGCTTTTACTATTTTTAATAGAAAATTTTAAGGTGAAATACATGATGATTCAGAGTAGATCTTGAGGTCTGTTTTTAATCCCTCTCTGTATTAGTTGCTCTGGAGTAATTTAATAGAGGGTTAATACTGCAGTACTCTTACAACTTCAAGTCGTGAATCAACTTCCTTGAGACACTGGAATACAAAGAATTGCTCGGTATAGTTTTCTTTTAATCTTCATAACGTGACTGCCTTTTGCTTCTTGAATGCCTTTCTCTTCAGTAAAGATGTTTGCACAGCACGGTGTCATTAGGAGTAAGAATTGACATGATCTATAATAGGTAAGTTGATTATTTGGAGCTAATGTTTTAAAGAAGTTTCAAAAATGTAGCAGAAATATTTCACTAGTTTACCAGTCAGATACATTAATTTGATTAACTGAGTTTTGAATGTAAATGGAGTAAATCTGTGACTGGTATAAAGCAAACCAACCGTGCTGTATCATCAGTCTAGTCCGATAACCGGCATAATGAGTGACTCCCCACCCAAAACTCCACATACAGAGTAACAGGCTGCTTGTTACCTTGTCCTTCAGGGAAAGTAACGTTTACTGCTTTTACCTGCAGTTTTCCCAGTATTTTTCATCTCTCTCAGAAAGGAACTTGTCAGCTTTTCACCTGCATTTGCGGGTCCACTTTTGAATGGGTAAACAGTGCAGAGCTCTCAGTGAATTTCAGTGCCATGTCTAGAGTGCAATATTTTTTTCTAATGCTTTTTCATGATGGCATTAATGTGCAACCACCTGCTGAACAATGCAAAGGAAAGAGCATTCCTATGTCAGGGATACAGTGATACAGAAATATACACAGGCTGTAAAACTTCCCAAACTCTTGAGGACACTTGAGTCCATGCAAAATAGGTACATATAGAATCACAGAATATACTGAGTTGGAAGGGACCCAACTGGGTCATTAAGCCCAACTCCAGGCCCCAAGCAGGACACCCCAATAATCACATCCCAGTCCTGAGAGCATTTTCCAGATGCTTCCTGAACTCAAACAGACCTGATGCCATGGCCACCTTCCTGAGGAGCCTCCTCCAGTACTGAGCCACCCCTGAGGTGAAAAATTCTCTCCTGATATCCAACCCAAGCCTTCCATGACCCAGCCCCATGCCACCCCCCATGCCGAGTCCTGCCACTGGCCAAGATATTGTGCATCAAAAAATATCTGGGAACAGTAATAGATTAATGGCTTTAAAGTAGTTCTCAGAGCCTGCTTGTAAATCAGATGATACAGTAGTGCTGGAGAAACCAAGGTCTGTGCTGCTGTGGCAGTGAAAGCAGAATAGGAAATCTAAATGCCTCTTTGGCTGCCTTGAAGTCATTGTCTAATATTAGCCCTGTCAGCAGCGCCTGGCTCTTTGTCAGTCGGCGCTCAGGGGGAGGTGGTTACCAGCCAGGAGAATATGACCAAGGCTTTTAAATACTGTTGCTTGGAAAGTCTTATTAATGGCTGAATATGAGATCGATGTGCAATAATTCTTTCAAGCAGCATCTTTTTAAAAGCCTTTAGCAATCTGTCATCCTCGTCTCCCTCCTCCCAGTTAGAAAGCCACATTAGCCAGGAGAAATCGCATGATCGTGGGACGTTTCAAACTCCGCTGATGCTGTGAGGAAAATGCCACTGTGCAGGGACACAGGTGCAGTTACACTGACGGCTTCTTCTCTTCCTCATCTCGGATCATCCTGGAGGGACAAGCAGAAAGAAACGGGGAGGTGGGCGAGACTCTGTCAGGTGCATGGGAGCAGTACCAGAGAGAAAAATGGAATACACTCTTCCAGGAGACAAAGATCGCACTGTCTGTGAGTGTTAGCTCAACTTCTTCAGACCTGTTTTGAGAGAGGGGAAGATTTCAATACTGGCAATTTGTTCTGAGTTTAGCCACCTGTTTGGCATACCTTAGCCTTTGCTGTCATTCTGGTAGAAATGTTTAATCTTTTGTGATTTTAAACTGATAATTTATAATTTGTAGTTATTCTGGAGGTGCCTTAAGCTCCTGCAGTGTTTTTGACATATTGGAAACCTCAGCTTTGAACAACACCCATGTTCTAAGAGGAGATCTTTAACCCTCTTATTTTGTCCAATGTCGTTAAATACAACTTCCGAGGTTAATCTGTTTCATTAGCTACTAAATGGCAAATTGTATCATAGTAAAGAACATGGCTGAGGGCAGCCCCTGTCTTTATTGGAGAAATGGTGAGTCATTTACTTTGTGATGCATCAGCAAAAATAATTGGGTGTGGTTTTGATTTTCAGCTGCTATTGTAACAAGGCTATGAAAGTTAACAGTGCCTCAGTCTGATATGTGCTTGCAAAGGTTTTTCTTAGAATCGCACAAAATGCTTCAAATGTTAAAGTGGGATATGTGTGCTTGCAAGGCTATAACAGATGTAAGTATCTGAGTATTTATGTATCAAAAGCAAACTCTTGTCTGAGGCTAGGGAATTCTCTACTAAGACAGCCTTTCCATCACATAGTAGTAGGCAATATTATGTTTGATTATCTTTTAGTGTTTGCCTTGATTTTGATTTTTTTAAGTTTTTATTTTTACTGTCTTATAATTGCAAACACCATGCTTAGTCTTTGGTTTAGATGATGATTTTTCCTAACCCAAGCCAGTGCTCTATTAAAATAAGCATTGGGGAAGCGTTAAAGACCCACAGTAATTTAGTGGACTGTTCTTTAGTCCTGCAAAAAATATCTTGGGTTTAGAATGAGTCTCAACCACTTTCAGCAATGAAAAAAGAAGAATTTTAATTAAACATATGTATGTAAGTGAAATCATTTTTAGCAGTATGGATCTAAAATAAATATGCTCATCAAGTTGTGATTGAGGAGAAAAGGATTTTCTTTCTTGAGTCTCCTAACAGGAGCTTAGATAAAGCTATACTGTACTGTAAATGGTTACAATTGAATGACTTTGCAGTATTACTATAGTGAATTAGAAAAGGCATAAAAAGAGAAGTGTTTTATTTGTTGGTCTCTTCTGAGTCCATAGAAAACTCTGATTCTTCAAACTTTCGAAAACCATGTTCCCACTCAGTACATTAGCCATTTCTGACTATCTCGCTTCACTTGTTAACAAGTTCTTTTATATATAATCTGTGTAAAGTACACCAAAGAAGAATGGCTTTTAGTCTTCTGTCTGTTCTGGAACTGTTTCATTTCCAGCACTCATTTTGGACAATTAATATAATCTTTAAAAATGCCTTGGCCGTAAATGTAACCTTTGTCTCCTGTGTCTCAGAAAGTGACTTAAAAGAAGCAGCAGGGACTTGGAGGAAACTTTAGCAATCAATACAGCATATTGCTGAAGAACCTTGTTTTGGTATCACTTACTTTAGATAATATTTCCTGTCAGTAACTGATGGTATGATGGCAACATAATAATAAACTTATTTATTTTTTAAAATTTCCTCTCTACTTTGTACATTATTCATTACCATGTCATTCTGCCAGAGACAACTAGAAATAAACAAACACACGTGACTGTCAAACTTGAGTAATGCTAATAACTCTAGTTATTATCTAAGTTGAGAAGGGTTGAAAGCAAAAATTCAAAAGTACTTGGAATAGATTCCTCTAGTATAATATACTCTATTAATGGTAAGATGACATTTTGTATTTAAAATTCCTTCTTTGTGCCATCCACTGAAACAAACTTGCTGTCCCTTTACCTCACATTCTAATATAAAAGCTTTTTGACTAGTCTATTTTTTTTAATTACCACCTATTACTGCGATAAACTTCCTGGTGTGTCCTGATTTTCTTGAAATAAAAGTGTAGATTTATATCACATGCAGAAATGGAGAAGCTGTTGGGCTTTTTTTTAGTTTTTAATGTTGGACTGTTGTAAAAAGGAATGTATGAATTCTGGGCAAAAAAAAATTGGGAGGAAACAGGGCAGAGGCCTCCTATTTTCCCCAACAAATAAGTATATATTTTTAATATTATCATGATATTTGCAGGTGAAAGCAGCTGAGCCTAGCAGTGCTGATGAACAACAGCATGAGTTGAAACCAAGGAATTTTTCTCACAGTTAGAAGTGCATGTTCAAGAATTTGTGCATGTTTGCCATCTTCTTTATGGGAAAGAAGGCTTTTAGGAGTGAGAGGTTTGGGTAAGGATCTAAGCTAAAAAGTCAGAGCTATAATCTGTGATACATAAGATACACTATAGATTTAATTATTGCTTTTAGAGCTTTGTAAGGATTAAACATGCTTTGTAAGCATTAAGTGTAGTACTTCTGTCTCTTGTACTGAAACACACTATACAAAAAAGGATCTTTTAATGGTATCACATTGCAATTGTGTAGTTGCATAATTAGTAATTTTATGATTCCTTGATAATATTGGAAATTCTGTATGAATGTCCACACATAAAATTTACCATTTGACTTTTAAAAATTGCTTTAATGGATTTTCTAGACATTACTTACATGTCATGGGACATATTATCTATAGATTGGTGGAGACATCTTCCATTTTTTCCTTTTTGATTGTAGGCAACTGTGAGTTATACAGACCACACAGCTTTGCAAGTGACAGGCTTGTTAGGCAGTAGGAAATGAAATACAATAAATAAATAAATAGTGTGGGTTTATGTTAGCATAGACTAATGTATGCATGCCATCTGTGGTATTTCTAATAGCAGTGTAATCTTCAGATTTTTCTAAGCAAAATGTGAAGTTGCCTGTGCTACACAAGAGACCTCACTCTTAATGGAAGATTTTTGTGATTCGTTTGTTAGGATTCTTAATAATCTAATTTCAGAAGGGCCTCAACCCTATTCTTTTTCATTGCTTTCTTTACCCACATCTTGCATGCTTCTAATTGATTCAGAAAGGGGAACAATGCTGGTTTTACTTACATAAGGAATTTTAGTCACAGCATAGTTCTTGGTCACTGAAGTTTATAAAAATACAGGATTTTTCCAATATGCAAGTAAGTTCTGCTAATAATATTTCAGAAAGAATGCGATAGTCAAAGCATGGAGAGCCAAAGAAATCTGTTAGAGGAAGATTTGGTAGCCTGAGTACTTTCTGAGAAACTGAAAGAGAAAACCCATTATCTACTTAAAGGAATAGCATTCACATTAAATTTTAATTAATTTTCATTTCCTAAGCTAAGAGTCAGAAAACTGATTTCCAGTTCTGAACAGGGATAAAAAAGTGTAAATTTACCCATTACCAGACCATGTAAAAGCCTTCTAAGAGTTAGTCAGAAGGGTGGCTAGTAAGGTGCCCATATTCTACCTTAGTTACAAGAACAAATAAAATCATTCCTCCTAGTTAGGGGCTGAAATTTCACTAATATTTGAAGAGATGGTGTATTTTTTACTGTTTCTGTAGAGTAGAAAATCTACTAATTACAGTTAGATGGAAGGTTGTGACATAACTAGGTAACCAGTAAAAGGGAAGAATTTGGCATTCTTACATGTGTGCTGTATTTCACTTACTAGTGATAGCTTTCAGGATTTTAGATGATTCAGTTTTCAGTGGATAGTGTCTGTCTCTACCTCTCATTCTCCTTCCTTCACCCATTTTTATGAGGAAATGGAACTAATCTAAACAACAATAGACAAGTTTTCTTGATCAACTTTTAAAAAATTATCTAATCATGGACCCCAAAGAAAGGTGGACCCTGAGATAATTGTAGAAAAAGTCCTTAGTATTTTTGGGTTACTTTTCCAGCTGTCTGTGTGTTGGTGAGTGCCAATAAAGTACAAGAATAGTCATGTGCCGTATGATGGCTGCCCTTGCTCGTGGCAAGTATGGTCAAGATGATGGTCAGGTTTGCCAAGAGCCTAGATATGATTTCCTTGAAGTTCTGCCTGGAGTGAGCCTTATAACTATGATTTTTGAAGAAAACATTCTCTGTTCACTCACTGCTTTGTCTGTGTCTTCATCTAAATGGGGAAAATCCCATGCTACGCTAGAAGTTCTGGTGTGGAGGTGTTCAGGTTGTTCCAGTTGTGTTGGCAGTGCACAGCCTGGCTCTGTATGAAAGGTGTTTTAAGAAGACAAGGTTATGCATCTCCATGCATATTCTCAGTTTTGTCCTGAAGTTATTAGGTGAATTTAACAGTGTCTTAAATAGAACAAGTATTCCAGTCTATTACGTGTTCTCTTCCATTTTAATTAAGGAATTCCGGTAAAATAGCATGTTCTACTTAGAGAGAAACAGCCGGTCCAGAACAGCACAGTTTAATTAGAGCTGGATGCATTTTGAAAAAGTACTCAGCCATGGAAGAAGGGTCCTTGGAAAAAACACAGGACTGCGTTGTCACCCTGGAAATATTCTCACAAGGAAATGAGTCATTAACCTATCTGAATGTTTTGCACAATCATTGTCATTGTGGGTGAGTGTGATTGTCTGTACCTGTGAGTTGTAGGAATATTTAAGTTTCAGGTAATGACTGGATGCTGAATCTGTTGTGAGTAACTGAAACAGAGTAAACACAAGTATGATTTTGCATGCTTTAAATAGATAAGAGGGATTAAAATAGCACTTTGGTGGTAGGGTTAACAAAATTCCTAAAGGTAACAAGTTAATTTGCTCAGCTGGTATGAATGGTGGCTTCCAGGTTTTATTCCATGGCAGGCAGTCATTGGAGATTCAGCTGTGTTGGTACATGGTCAGTCAGGTGGGCCCTTCACAGCTTGCACCAGCAAGTTAATGATAGTCACTGTAACAGTGGTGGGTGTTCTGTTGGTGGTTATTTCTGCAGACCTCCACAACTGTGCATCATTTACTGTAAAGTTTTTACTTTTTATATACAGTATTGTGGTTGATAGTATGTGAAATTAAGATGTTGATTTTTTTTTATGCAGTTGGTTAGAGTTTGCATACTGTCATTAATAAAAATTTTTAGGGGTCAAAATCAATTCCTGTCTAACTAGGCTGTATCAGATGGATTGCTGAGAGTTTCTCTTCAAAAGTTTCTCTTTACATGTCCTGAGTAGAACTTGAGTTATCCTAGGTGTTGTTTTCCTCAAATGCATCCTAGATACTGGCATATATGTAGTTGTAAACTGAAAAATAAGAGTTAAGTAAATCTAGATACCTGGTGCAGATGACAAGAAGAAATTTCACAGATCTGTATAGATAAATATCTAATCACTCTAAATATCACTATTCTCTGGTGATCAGAACTCCATACTTTATCTGTTTTATTAAGGACTGTTTGTAAATCATGCGTTTTGCCAGCAATTTTAAGAAGTTGAGTTGGTTTTTTTGTTTGTGTGCTGTGGGATTATTTTTTTTTTTAAGCCAGAATACTAATACCATCCTTGGAGACAGCGGAAGTTTTTTCCATTTTTTTTTCCCATTTCTCAGTCTATTCATTGCTGGTTGCGTGGTTGCTGAATTCACAGTGCGGTTTGTGGGAAACACGGAATGATTTTTAACATTTTTTCCCCTCCCTTTTCTTTTTATAACTCCCTTTTCAGAATTCTCCACTGTACCAATATCTGCAGGATTTGGGACACACAGATTTTGAAGTATGTTCCTCGGTGTCACATAAGGCAGAGCAATGTGCAGCAGCAGAGAGCCAAAGGGAGCAGACTGTGCGTGCTGCCCAGAAGGTGAGCACTCTCCTGTTGCTGAGTATTTGTCTTCTCACAAGAAAACTGCATTGCCTCACAAATAGGAGAAATCAGAACAGAGAGAAATCACTTCCTGTATTTAAAAAAAACAAAGGCAAAATCCCCCAGACAATGAACCTCAGCCCGTTACCGTATCTGGAAGTTGTGGTTAATCAGTATGGTTTGGAGTGTTTCTTTGCACTTACATAAGCTAGGGAAGCAAGAAGCTTTGATAAGTAATTTTTTGAGTGTTGAAAATTATCTTATATAGTGGATCTTATTATGTTAGCTTAGCATGACATTCTGGGAATAGAACCTGTAATTTTCTAGAACAGAATATTTATAGTTTCCAGCCCTTCCCAGGCATTCAGTTGCTAAGTATAGCTTTGTCTGTGACAAAACATATTAAGAAAGAGGATTTCTGGGAAGTAGAAAGGCAGTAACCAATCTGAATGAGATACTTGATGCGGATAGCTATTGCATTTCTAATGATTGCTTCTATCACTGGTCACAAAGCAAGGCAGAATTTAAATTAGGATTTAAATTTTTCTTTATTTTGAGCTACCTTTAAAAGTGTTCATTGAAAATATTAGGTCTACTGCTTCTGCTTTTCAGAATTGTCAGCTGGCACTTACCATAACCCTCTGGAAACCAGCTGAAAATATGTTTTCTCTTTAAAGCTAATGGCTGTTTTGTGGTATGTTTACACTGAAGATACCTATTCTGACTTAGTGTAGGAAGACTTTGATTAAGTATTTATTTGTGTATTTATTTATGTGTTAAATGTTAACATTTGTTCACTGGTAATTAAAAACTAGGATGACATTTCACTGGTTGATACTCTGTTACTGTGAAGTAATGCATGGACTGTCACTACATTATTTTGCACAGTTACTTCTGTGGCAGTCAGAAAATCAGTATGATATTATGTTTGTGTATATAATTTTCACAGAATTTTATACAAGAGCACTGAGAGGTTAAGAACCTCAAAAGTATTAAGATATACTTCTTTTAAAAACCTCAGGTATTCTGTTTTTTCCCCTCCCTTTCCTTCAAGCATTTTACACTTCATCTTGTTGTGCTGGCAGCAATTCCTCTAGTACTGTGTCAGATGCAGAAGTCATTTTTCATGGTTTGCCTTGCAACTTGAAGGGAGTGGGTGTGTGAAATCAGGCTGTCCATTTCTTACAAACACTAGGTGATGTTCACATTGTCTCATCTCTGTCTAGACAAGGATACATAGTGGAAATGAGGGAGAAACCTGTGTGTAATTTTTAGTGATAAATTGCCATAGGTTTTTCCTGCTGCAAGTCCAGTACCAGCTGGAAGAGTTAACACTTTTTTTTGTAATCTGATGTCAGAAAGTCTGGTTTTGTCATTTGATTTCTGTGTCCCATTTTGGTAGGTGTCTCAATAGGAAATAAAATGAGGGAGAGGCAGCTGGCCACACATTTAGAAAAAATAGACTGGATTTAGGAGGACCTGAGGCTTTGTTGCAACTTTTTTATGACATACAGACAAATAATTTGCATTCCTATCCAGTCATTTCCTCAGTTTTACATGAGACTGTTACCATTTCCCTTCTTTTGGCCTTCACTGGTCTAGTCTACTGAAATGATAAAAAGTCTGGAAAATAAATGGTTTCTGACTTCTAAATATGTACCAACCCACAATCCTAATATAAAATGATCTTCCTTGAGGCTTGATGTAACTATGATTACAGGGAGCAGATGCTGTTCCACACTGAGTGATCCCCCGTATGAGTATATCACTTCCCTTCTGTTCTGAAAATCAAGTTCCCAAATGCCTTAAACACTTTATTCAAATAAAAATGTAAAAGGCAGAGTATTGCTTTCTCTTTGAGTTGAGATGGTTTCCTTCTCTTGTGTTCAGTAAGTGGGAATCCTGTGCAGCTGAAAGCAGGTGACACACAGCAAGAATGTGGCATGGCGAAGGTCTACTTTGGGATCTTCAGGGACTGAAAAAACAAATCTGGGAAGAAGAAGAGGTTCCTAGTGACTGATACAAATATTTCTGTTGTGTCTAGCTAGCTTGTCCTGCCAGGCAGAGCGCATGGTTCAGGCATAAGGAAAGGCACAGGCATCAATTGAATTTGAAGCACATTTTAAATACTTCTTGGGACGTGTGGTTTTGGTTGTGGATTTTTGGCCTTTTTTTTTTGATTGGAATATGGTGTTAATAAACATTGAGTTAAAAAGCTGTAAAGGTGTTTTAAGGTTGTGTTCTGGGAGCTGATGAAATGCTAAGCTCTCATCTGAAGGATTATTGAGATGTGATTTAGCATAGTAATTGTAGATGCCACATTCTTGGCTGTGCCAGTCTGTGGAGAAAGTTACAGCTAAAGTCCTGGTCTCATGATCACTTGATACTCAAAAGCACTGCTAGTAAGACCTCCTAGACTTGTTTTCTGGAATTAAATCCCATTTGGGTAATTCTGCTTGATCTATTCAGAATTTATCACTTCCCATTTACATCTTTACTTTCTCAGCCATTTTTCTAGACTGCTGTGCATATCTGAATGTTTAAATTGATTATACTGTCCCACCTTGTCCCACCTTAGATATGATATTTTGTCATTAGAGCAGAGCTGGTGCTGGAGGCAGCTTCTGAGGATTGTGTTGGGGTAGCCCTCAGTAGGTGTGCAGGTGCCCTGATGTGCATGGCAGAGGGACCAGTCCTTTGCCTTTGTCTAGGTCTCCCACCCACTTGATGCAAGCTATTCGGTGTGTAGCATTATCTTCTTCTGAAGAATTTCTCTACAGAAGAGAAATAGTTCTTAGAATTCTTTTTTAGATTCAAATTAATTTACCTAAAATGTGCATGTATTATGCTAATATTTTTTTAAATGTTCTGAGTTATGCATCTTTGAGATGCAGAGAATTTGACTGAGTGTTGTTCTAAAGCTGTAAGAATACTCCAGAAGCATTGGCACCATGACCTGACTTGTGTGTTGGTAAAAGTAGTTTTACTTGTCAGTAACACTCCCCATGGGAAGGCAAACTGTGAGACACTGTTCCAAGGATGTGAATAATTCAGTGTGTTGCTGTACTCTATTGGGTCACAACCCACAGGCAAGTGGGTTGTCTTGTTTTGTATTTTCAAGCACTGACTTGCCTGTTGAGTGTTTATGCAAGCTTGGGTCTTTATTTTTAAACTAGACCATGGGGAATAAACGAAAAGATTGCTTATGTAGCACACTGGGGTTTTTTTTCAGTAACTCCACAGTCTAGTTTAGTAAGCTGGTAGCAGTTTAAAGCTATCCTTGGTGTAGATTTAAATGTTCATTATAAAAGTCCAAAGACTTACAAAGGCTAAGCAGTTGAAAATGATAGGATTCAAGAGGCATAGTCTTAAATTAAATGGATGACTCTTTCTGTACCCTGCTTTCAGTGTACAGGGAACAGTACTGTTCAGTGAAATACCTGTTGGAAATTCAAATGTGGAGCAGGGCCTTTGTTAATTTAATTCAATTTTCTGCAAATTGTAATTAGAAAATGTTATTTATTTTTGCACCATTCTACAAGAAACTTGAAGGATAATCTAGTGCTGCAGTTAGTGACATTCTTCTGACTTATGTCATTGCCCTTGAGCAACATCAACATACAATCACTTGGATTTATTCCATAGTCTTAAGTGTGAATTGCTGGGATGGCTCCTCCTAACAAGCCACAATGATGTCAGTGTTTCGGGAAGAGCTATCATTATGAGATCCCTGTTACTGGTTTACCTCTTCACTGACCTAGAAACACTTCCTTGTGGCATAGATCTCAAAATCTAACTGGTCACAAACAGATGAGACATTTGTAAAGAAAAGTTTCAGTTAGATTACTTACATGGGCACCAAAATAAGTTATTTCAAAAACTGTGGAAGCATAGGGGCTTTATGGTGGCAGTTCCTGGTGTTAAGGCTGTTCTGCCCTGGCTTGCTGCACTGGTGGCACTGCCTTTCAGAGGGCTGCCAGGCTGGTCACAGGTTAACTACAAAACTCTGAGCTCCTCTTGCTTGGGTTTGTTCTTCTATTTCCCACCTTGTAGCTGGGGGAAAACCAAGAAAAAAACAAACAAGAGGAGAATAAAAAACGAAAAACAACCTGAACAAGAGGGAGAAACAGAAGCTGTCACCTTTTATACATTGAGCTATTACAATCTGTATGGTATGACAAACATTACAATATGTATGTTTTATTATTTTGAAGTAGTATGCCACAAAATGTAAGCACTTCACAATTAATTCTTTTTTGACATACATTTTATTTGATCGTGTTACATGTCAGCAGTCTGAAGATTGAGACAGGGCCTCAGAATTCATGAAATATATATAAGTAAATATTTTGAAAAATACTTCCTGTCAGTTCAGTCTGAGGAAAATAGATAGAATGTTGTGTCAAAAGCTGCTTTTTTTTTTTTTTTAATTGAATGGCTGCAGACTGAAGCAAAACCATGCATCTATTCAGTTATAATCTGTCATGCACCTTGTTTTAGGAAGATACGAGAGCAGAATGTGTGATGACTGAGAGGGAGTCCTCTATTAGTGGCATCTGAAGTTATGTTTATGGCTCAGACAGAAGTGTGGATTTAGGTTGTGTGGGAAGCAGCACAGACACAAAGTACCTGGCAGCACACACAGTGGTGTGGACAGGGAGTTTCTGGGTCATTTCTTCTTCTTACCATCACTCTCCCTGTCTCTGTTTACAACTATGCTGGAGTCTTGTGCTCAAGCTGCAGTGGGCAGCTGAGGAGAGATCGTCCCTGTTCTGGTCTTTCACTTTTCTAAAGCCTGTCAGTCATTTAACCTTTGGGTTTTTATCCCCCAGGAGAGAGAAAATCTTTCGTATCAATGCAGTATCTGCCAGCTTGAGATCAATCTAATCTTAGCTGGAGTTATTTTTAACAGAACAACATAACAATCTATTATGCTCCAAATAGGTGGGGTTACTGAAGACTTTATTTTATTCTCTTGTTCACAAGCAAACTGACGGGAAGCAGATGTTCTCTTAGGGTACTCTGAAGTTAGGCCAGACACAGTAAGTGAAACTTCCTTACAGGTACTTGGGTCTGAGTTAACAAGAAAATCAAATGCAGAAATAAAGGCTTTGTCTGCTGTTATTTATTTAATTTTGGCTTTGGTTTTTGTTGGGTTTTTTTTAATTGGAGTAATTTCTGTTCCTTTCAGCAAGGCATCCTGTCAAAACTAGTTGAATTTTTTAGAATCTGGTTTCCTTTTCCACAATATAAGAAAAACAATGACATACTTCACCGACTGGTAAGTGATCACTTTTTTTATTTTTCCATTTCCTTTCCTAATCCACAGGTCTTCCTCTCCTCTGTATCTCATCCTCTGAACAACATCTTTGGTCTGTATTGTTGATTTTGGCTCTAAGAGTATTACTTATTCTTTAGATAATACTAATTCTGCTTTTCAGTTACTGTGCCTAAGTGGGCACAAAAGGACAGGAGCAGCATCAGTAGCCATGTTGAAGATGTTCAAAATTTGGAAGATAATAAAATATGTGAGAAATTAAAGAAATTCTTGAAAGCTGAAATGAGTTTAATTGCAGTGTAGTACCCCTTTGGTGGAAGGCAGTGGGGAGATGCTGACTGAGAAAATCCACATGTAGCCTAGTGCCTTGTAGAGACCACCTGAGACAGAAGGTTGTAGAGCTTGAGCTGAGTATTGCTTCACCCTCCATTTCAGCTTGTTAGCTCAGGCACAGCACCCCACAGTGCAGCTGTACTGGCCCTGGACCCATCCTGCCTTCTTTGTTTCAACACTGCTCTCTACAGGGCTGCTGCTTTTGGGAAAGGCAAAGCAAACTTTGTTTGCTCCTTGTCTGCAGCACTGCTTTCCAGTCTGGGCTTGTCTCAGATCTGCTTTGACTTGTACCTAGCTCCTTCATGCTCCTAGCATGACTTGCAAATGTCACTTTAGTCAGACAGGTCCAGAATCTAGAATTCTGATTTATTTTTCTACTATGATGTAGGGATGGTGTCTTCAAATGGAGCTTCAATAGAAAATGTTGAGCAACATGAGAAGTTAGAATTTTCCATTTCACAGAGTTCTGCTATATCTCAGTTCTCCTTTAACTCACGAGAACAAAATTTCCTCTGAAAATCTCTCATTACTGATCTTTGATTGACTTTTTTTCTTCCTCCCTCTTCCCCTATGAATTGAGGGTATTTTCTTAACAGTGATTTTTAGCCTTACTTTCTTGAGATGGAGGCATAAGCGAAGAACATGGGAAACATGTTTGTCCTGCTGCATACTACAGTAGAGTACTGAAGTGACACAGGATGCATCGGAGGAGGGCAGAGTTTCCTCTTGCACACAGTCCTGAAACAAATGTTTTCCATTAAAAGTAGAATGAAAGTTATCTGAGGTGACATCTGTGCATGGAATTAAATTTCTAAACTAACTATCTTATGGTTTCATAAAGAATCTCATTCTGTCAGTGACAGAATGAAACAGATTTTGTACTGTGAAATGTCACACTTGTGTTAAAGCTTCTATTAGAGACTTTTCAGAAATACTCTCTTTTCCCTCTTGTAATTAGCTAGATGCAGGGATGCACATGTTCAGTGTTTGTTGGGTTTTGTTATGACATTCTTAACTTGAAGGAATTATGGTTTGGTGCAGTATGCAAATGAAAATTTCAGAGGGCTTCTCTGATGGTTGTATTTGTCTTCATGAGCTGCATGCTTGTCTTGAAGAGCTCTCGTTGGGGAAAAAGTAGCAAATGCTTATGGCACCAAATTCTCAAGTAACTCCCTAAATTGTGCCTGAGTTTTAGCAGGTGTGAGGTCTTTGGAGCCCCATGCTGTTTCATGTTTGGATTGAGTTCCCTTGGGAAAGGTGCAGAATCCTGCAGGAGGGTACTCCACTGCCTTGGCTTGGAGCTTGGATCCAGTGCACTGACCCTATTGTTACTAAGTGTCCTACAAGTGACTTTTTGTTGACTAATTAGCAATATCTTTCTTTCTAAGTTTTGTTTGTTTGTTAATGATAGAAATGATGTCATGACATTTTTTTAAAAGTATTTTCTGGGTTTTTTTAATGATCTAATAAATTCAGTACTTCTCTTATTCTTAGGCAAATATATTGGCATACTCTGTGGCCTGTTTCCAGTTAGCATCTAGGTCAGATCACAGAGTCAGTGTGATGTATCCTGCAAGCCTGAACTGTTAGGTAGTGTATGAGCTTTTAGTTAAACAACTTTAATTAAAAAACTAGCTATTTGTGATATATCTGAAACATTCCTGTGCTCTGGGAATAGATTGTTGTCAGTAAAGTAGAGTGTGTGGGTGTTTTCCTTGTTGTGCTAACTTAATTTTAAGAATTTGCATATTCTTTATTAATGCCTGTTTTTTCTGCTGCCCATTTGTATGTGGTAAGGATGTTGGATTTCGATTTGACACGCTCCGTACCATCCTGCAACAGGAAGTTCTGCTGCAGGAGGATGTGGAACTGATTGAATTCCTTGACCCCAGTATCCTGTCTGCAGGGCAGTGTAAGCAACAGGAAAACAGACAGCTTCCAACGCTACGCTCCCTAGCAACTCCTAATATTTGGTATTGTATTGAGGATATCTACCATTATAGTCACTGAGAAACAAGCAAAAAATATATTGTGCATTCTTGATATAAAATGCAACATTAAAGTAACTATACTTTTTCTCATGTCCATGGGTCTTTATTCTACTAGTCCCCAGATTTTTGTATAAGCATGTTTTTTTCATTGGGTGTTTTATTGAAAGAGTGAATTTTAATCTGAGGTAACTACATGAACATGAATGAATACTCCCTAACTAATATATTCTATAAGGAAGACCTAACACAGTTGATTAATTCATTAATTTCTGAAGCTATACAGAGGTGATTTTGGTAATGAGATGTGATTGTGAAAAGTGTTTATTTTGGTGTGGTCTCTATAGAATATGTTGTTGGTTGGTGGGGGGAGGTGAGGTGGGATGTGCAATTAATTTTCAAACATAGACTGTCGGAAGAACAAACTGCAGAATACTTCAATAAGATACATTGAATCTTGTGAAATTTACTCAAGAATACTGAAGGAGCTGACTGCAGCAGTATCTGAACAGCTACCACCTCTATTTAAAAAATAACGCCAGTGGTTGTTCTGACAGTGTCTTGCTTGAAATGTGGTAATCAGTAGAAAAAAAGTTGCACAGTATGGGCCAGTGCTATTTTCTCATATATACACTAAAATTATTATAGAGTCACACCTCAGCTGTTTAAGTTATGTCATCATTGATGCTCTCTGTCAAACAAGAGAACTTTTGAACCAGATTTTTCTAGTCCTAGCATTACTCAGTTTCTTTAAGTTTCAGTTGATAAAGTACACTGACAAAATTTGTGAATGTTGTTCACCTTCCAGATGACACTAAGTTTGTGTTTCCATAGACCAGAGTTCAACAGTAGCTCGGAGAAATGCCTTGAAAACAATAGAAAATTCATTTAAGACAAAAGTTTAATGCTGCACTTGGGAAGGAAAAGTTGAGTTCATGAACACCAAGTGGTGAATAATTGGGTATGCAGTACTACTCCAGGAAAGGATCTGCATATCTCTGGGATGGAATAGTGTTATGATATGTAGAAGGTTGGGATCAGTCATCGTTTGTTCAGTTCAGAAAAGGGAACCATATGAGGAAGAATAATGGAATTAATCTGCCAATGATTCAAATTGGGACTTGGGGGAAATCTTTTGAGCTCTAAGGATACTTAGGAGTTGGAATAGCCACGGAATGGATTGTGGAGTCTCCATTTTCATCTCTGGTCTGTCCATGATGATCTGGGTTAACCAACCAGGAGTTTAAAATGAACAAAGTGAGCTGTTAAATCCCTTCTTGTCTTTCATTGTTATGATTTGATTTATTTTGTGTGTGGGACTTTATTTTTAATGTACCAAGGAAGTTAGAGACTGTGTGTCTGTCCTTTTAGAGGTAGTTACATATTTGGAGTATTTTAATGGACCTTTACTGAAGCCTATCAATAGCCAGTACTCCTAAAGAATTAACACTTGTAAAGCTGGTTGAAATTTGACCACAAAACTGTCCAGGAAATAGAAACCCAGAGATTGTGCCTTATTTTAGAAATGGAAAAATATTCCATGTGAATACATCCAAACCTAAATGCAGGATACACAGCTTTAAGGGATGAAGGAAAAAATGTCTTTCATTGAACAGCTTCTGGAAAAGTATCATTGCAATGCACCTTGAAGCTGATATCCCATCCACCTCTCTAAAGATTGTGATTATTTTACAAAACCATGTAATAATTCATATGAAATGCAGTGTATTTTCTAGCAGTTATTTATGTTGAAGTTCTAGAGAGGAAAGTAACAACTTTATAAACTTTTTAAATGTCTTTGAGAAATAAGTGAGATACTAGGAACTCTATTCTTTAAGGATTTTCAAAAGGTGCCAAATTATTTTAAGTGATTATGCAAGCTATCTTTATAAAATTGTGTTAGAAACCAGTGGTGCATTGATGTCCAAGTTAAATGAGTCAGACTCTAGAAAAAATACAGCTGGCACTAATTGAGGGATTTGCTACCAAAAGAAACATGCCCTTCTCTACTGTACTCTTGAACCTGGAAGTACAGATACTACAGTTGCTACACGCCCTGGCTTAAAACGCTGAGTTGTCAGGATTTTTCTTTTTTTAATTTTCTTTTCTATTTTATTTAAGTCATACTTGTAAGAGAAACTGACTTTTCAAAGTGGTACATTACTCCTATTCATGTTGTAAAAAAGCTGAAGAAAGGTTTCCTTAGAGTGCAGCAGCCAAGTAATATCATGTGTGTATTCACCTAAACCCGTCACAAGGAGTTTTCAGTGTTTACAGCTCCCTTCAGGACCTACATAAAAGCCCCACAGTAAGATGTTGTAATCTCAGCTGTAACAGCAGACTCGGTAATTTTGCCACTTGTTTGCCCTCAGTAACTGTGGCTGGTGGTATGTGTCTGTTTGCAGGGATGTCTCGCTGTTCCTTGCCTTTGTAAGTGCACTGCTTATGTGTCCTTCGTGGTGGAAGGAGTCCTCATGGCTGCTGTGCGGACCCCTGCTGCTCCTCTATGCGGCCTTTAGAGTGTGGGGCACGTGGAGAACAGCCAAGCTGCAAATGTCCCTGCGAAAATCCTGTATCCAGCTGGAAGAAACCGTGGCCAGCAGCCGAGCCTTCACTAACCTCGTCAGGAAAGCGCTACGACTCATTCAGGAGACCGAAGTGATTTCCAGAGGATTTACCCTGTGAGTCTGTATTTCACCTTATTCAACACACAGATCCATTCAAACCAGCTGTCGTCTAAAATTGTCTTGTTACACTGTCTCCCATAACAAGTGGAGTTACTGAAAAACATAATACTTCAAGGTTTTAATTTATGTGAAATAGTATAATTACTATTCATACTAAAAGTATGAATTCTAACAACGCAGTGTTAAAACCCTGCATCCTGAAGGTGAATTAAGTCTCACAAAACTCATATGCCTTTGAATATCCTGCATTGCTATTGATGAAATATACAAACAAATAGACTTAGAACTAAGTTAACTGTTTTGGAGAGTCATTTAGAGAGCTTTTTTACCTTATATTATTAAATTATGTAAATAAAACAATCTGCAAGTAACTGCTCATATTTTAGAAAACAGGACATGAAAAACCATTCTATTTTTATCTAACAAATATGTCTTAAGTAGTGAGAACACAGTAATCAGCAAAAAAATCAAACATCATTTCTCACCTCAAGTAAAGTTAACATTAGTCTTTTTTTCTTGCATACAGTTGTTGAAACATGTAGATTCTTAAATTATTTACTGTTGAATTTGCCTCTTCCACTTAAGGGATGCAGAAGTGTTTCTGATTATTTAGCTCTTGTAGCTATTTGATAAGTTTCACCGATTTGCTATATGAAAGGACATCAGAAAGTCTTCAGTGTATGCAGTGATTCCAAAGCCCACAGGCCTGTTCCTATGCACTCTCATTGCCGTGGATGCGTTTGCATTGTAACCACCTGTCTTGGTTTGAAAGACAGGTATCTGCTAGGAAGGGGGCAGGACCTCCCTAGAGATGGAGAATTCAAATCCCCTCCCTCCAAATTATCCTAATTTAAAAAATTAAAGGGGCTTTCAGACAGAGGTATGGGGATAGGAATAACAGTTCTTTACTAGTATATATGACAAAAAAACAAACAAACAACAACTACAGCATTAATAATAAACAGAACCAGGAACCTTGATGGCTTTCTTTCACAAAAAACGCCCGGGGCAGTTTGATCTCAGTGCCCCTGCAGGGCTCCGAGAGGCCGAGCTGGAAGGGAGGAAAGTCCCGGGCTGGTGGATGAGATGAGGAGCTCTGCGCTGGCAGCTGGAGCAGCAGGGGTGTCCCGGCAGGGCTGGGCAGGGCAGGGCTACAGAGTAGCAGGGGAACCTCAAAGTTCCGAGGAAGCAGCAGCGGTGGGGGGAGGCTGGAGAAAGCGAGCTCAGGATTCCCGGGTACAGGAGCAGATGACGGTAGATTTCCCAGGACGAGACAGAGGCAGAGTGATGGCCATGAACTCTTCCTGCAACGGGGGGCAGCTTGAGCGTCCTCCTCAATGCTGAGAGCAAGAGTGAGCTCCCCTCCCCCAGATCTGTCTTTTTACCTTTCCCAAAGCTCATCATCTCTCCCCTCTGAGGGACACTCCCAGGGACTCATAAACAATAGGTGTAGCCTTGTGCTGCCATGTCCTTCAAGTACTCCCTTTTGTTCTGATTAAGTAGTCATTAAGGCTTCTTGGAAACTTATGGGAAAAAAAATCTGTAAGTGGAAAAAGAAAAAAAAACAAATCTAACCCCCAACACCACCTATGACGAATCCCTATGTGTGCCAATTCCACTCAAGGCTAAAGGAGGTGGGAAACACCAACACCTGAAATACAGTTAACTTTCTAAAAAAAAGTAAAAGTTCCCTTGCGGGCAACAAGGTGTTTATCTGTGCCAGACCAACTATTCTACATTCAGACACATGTTCTTACATGCAAGTGTGCAACTTTAGACTTAAAATTCTGAATTTTTAGCTAGAATTCTTCAGTGTACTTCACTGAAGAAATGTTTCATTGTTCCTTTGGAATGCATAAGCACGTCTTCAGTCTGCCTAGCTATGCGGTTTTTGTTTTGGTCTGGATTTTTGCTGAAGAAGCATAAACTTGAGCAATAAGCTGCCTTATCTTTGCAAATGCATTCTTAACAGAAATTGTTGTTTGGGCTTGTCCAAATTACAGATTAGAAAAACATTTGGATTTTTGCCCAAGTTTAAGCAAATGAACTTGTGGTCAATGTCTAAATTGCTGCTGCCTTGTTCTTTTACTAAATATCTTAGATAACAGATTAACAAAAAACAGACTGGTCTTTAAGCTGATGCTTGATCTAATAGCTTCTTTACTTGAAACTTTGGCAAGCTTTTCAAAAGACTTTGGTATATGGATGGAGTGGGAGAAGTCTGACTGTGCCAGGATCCTCACTGGAATAAATGTACAGTATAAAGAAGTCAGTACTGTACAAGTTTTGGGTTGGTTTAGCCTAGAGGAAGTTCTAACTCCAGAGTGTCCTTTTCTGCATCCCTATATGCAAGAGATGCTGCTGTACAGGGCAGTGTGAAATTCTTTGTTTTGCATACCTCTTTGAGTAGGATCCAAAATGCTAGTTTTCCCGGGTTTTTTTTCCTAGAATTTTCTACAGTAAACCTAAGCAGAACAAAGTTTAGTATGATCTCCTGTAGTAAGGTTATCAAAATCTTAGTGCTTATTCAGAAAGAGTCTCATGGCAATTGAAATGGTTGCATTTGAAAAGTTACTGAGTATACTCTTGTGCTGACATCCTTGAAGGACTGAGATTTCAATCAGGTACAGCATCATGGTCAGTGTTACATGTGCAGCTGTTTTAAGGCACTGCTAACTCAGCATAGTTTGGCCTCTGTGTTGACCATATTGTGAGTGGAAAGGTACTGAAGCTGTCATTCAAATAGTACCAAGTTCAGACTTTGACTGGTTGTACTTAGCTAAACTCTGACAGGGCAAGTCCAGCTCTGCAGCTTTGGCCTGAAGCTCCTTGTGCTCCTCTGCTGTTTTCCTCCCCATGACATCATCCATTGCTGTTCCCATAGACTAATTTACACATCCATTGAAATATCTATGGCTTTGCTTTCTTCCAGCCTATTTGCCCCTTATTAATTGATACTGGACTGTCTCTGTAAATGGTATGTTATTACTGATGAGGTTTGGTCAGTTCTCTATAGTTTAAGTGGTTTACCACTGTGTGGTAGTGAATTGCTGTACACAAATAGAGAGTCAAACATCCTTTTGCCTTCATTCTCCCACCCAGTAAAACTGACTGCAGCCACATAGATCAGGAACTAAGAACTTGAGCAGGGAGCTTGGATTAGATGGCCTGCAGTGGTCCCTCCAATCTCAGCTATTCTGTGATTCTGTAATCCTGTCAGGCTTCTCTTACATTAGCTGCTCTCAAAGACAATTTGATATTCTGATTCCAGCATAGCCTTTGGAAGTGTTTATCGCTCTGTTGGAATTTCAGGTGTGTCTGTGTGACACCAGCTCTGTGATGCAGAGATGGCCAAGACCTCACCTGGGTAGCCTGAGTTACAGAAATTGAGGAGCAAAGGTAGAGCAGTGCTCTACTCAGGCAGAAGGGCAGTATTTCTGTCTAATTGCTTCATTTGCAATTAGCCAAATGAAGCCTGATCACAGGTTGCAGCCTGGAATTTCTGGAGGGTAATGAAAGTATGCCCATTGTCTTGCACATCATAAAACAAGAACTGAAAGAATACATAATGAAAGGCTGCAGCAGTAAGCAGCAAGTGTTTATTCCCTTGCTTGTCACCAAAATAATTAACTTCTTTTTACTGTATTTTAAACTAGAATTAACTGTTGAATGAACTTAATATATATGGATGTATATTAGTATCTTTAAAGAACTGCAGTAATATATTTTTATTAATATATTTATATAAACTTGTTAAAAGTTGAAAGCCAATTAAAAATTTGGCTTGTAAAATTAATGAAGAAATATTTTGTTGCTCTATACAGTAAAATCGGTTTGGAGCTGTCGGAAAGGGGAAATTCACCCTTAAACTTTCTTTGCTTCTTGCTTCTTGTGGCTGATATGCAAAGCTGATAACATTTTGATAACATGTAAATCCAATTAAAATACATAGAGGATAAGAGAGAGACTTTTTACAGGGATGTGTAGTGATAAGGCAAGGGGGAATGGCTTTAAACTGAAACAGGGCAGGTTTAGATTAGATATTAGGACAAACATTCTTGACTCTGAGGGTGGTAGGACACAGGAACAGATTGTTCAGAGAAGTGGTGACTTACCCATCTCTGGAAGTGTTCAGGGCCTGGCTGGATAGGGTTTTGAAGAGCCTGATGGAAGGTGTCCTTGCCCATGGCCGGAGATTTGCAATTAGAGCATCTTCATGTTCCCTTCCAACCCAAACCATTCTGTGAAGATAAATGGAACACTGGGAATTTAGGGATATGACAGGCCGTACAGAAAGACGTATAATAGATTCTCTGAATCTTAATTACTAGAATAAAGGAGAATTTTTTTATAAAAAGCACTGAAACAATCCATTCCAGAAGGAAAGCAGATTGTTTTGCTGAATACTGGCAGTACATGCTGTGCATGAGTTACACTATATTTGTTCTCTATAGGAGTTGGAAAAGTCTTCATCACTGTAGTAGAACGTACATCTCTGTCTCTTTTTTTATGGCAGAAGAATTCTGCTCCTTTTCTTTGAGCTTGCTTCTGACAACTCACATGGCTTGAGTCTACAAACTGATGTGGGAGTTTACACATGAACACTTCCAGTTGTTACTTTCAGAAGCTAGGGAAAGGTTAGAGATTGGCATGTACTGCATTACATGCTGTGTACCCTAGTGAAAGATACAGCAAGGTTTGCCTTTTAAATTTACATTTAGAAATAGAAATGAACACTGTTTTTATTTTTTTAGATTTTAAATTAGTTTATGAGATGTTATATAAACCATTTCACTAACACATAATTTAGAATGGTATGCAGATATTTTATATTGTATTTCAGCTAGCAAATTCAATATATGGCAATATTTGGCATGAATCTGCTTGTGTTAATGGTGTTAAACATACTGATACATGATTCCAGCCTTGCTCTCTGGGTGGGCTGCTCTGGTTTTCATATTTGATAGTGAAGGCCACAAGCTATTTCCCCTCCCAGTCAATGTGCAGCACAGTCCAGCTAAGCACATGGAGTAGGGTTGACATTTCCCCAGCAGAGTTAGTCTGCTGACTTGGTCAGCTTTTTAGTCAGATGGACTACAGAAATAGTTACCATGCAGCAATCCACCTCAGGCTTACCAGGTACCCTGTATGCTTTTCCCTTTTAAGAGAGTGCACATGAAATCACCTCTTCACAGTGCCCTGGGAAAGATGACAGCAGAAGCAGGCTTCCAGTCCCCAAACAATTAATCACAACTCATTGTCCTGTTGTCCAGACTACGTTCATTCCTGAGTTGATTCTAGTAGAAGCAGTCCCAGCAAGGAGAGTGCACCTAGGCTATTTCCGGAGTCTCAGTCACTGGTTTGACATGAGATTGTACATGAAGAGTTATAGCTGAAGCTTAAAGTTCCACAGAGCTGTTCAGTGTTCACTCAGTTCACAATTCATTTGATTTCCAGATGAAGCAATTTGTTACAGTGCTAAAGCCAATCTGAGATATATTTTAATAGGCAAATGTCATCATTTCTTTTAAATCGTATATTGACCTGAATAGCCAGAAACCAAATGTATTTTCCAGTATGCTTGTGTGGTGTATACATTTCATGTGTTCGCCTGTCAAGACTCTCATAAATACAGCTGCCATTCATTGCATGGTGATAAAATCTATGTCATTTCTCAAATAATATTTCTCTTCACCTAGAAGACTTCCTGCATCAGGAAGGTTAAAAGAATATAGTGTTTTGCATGAAAAGCTATGCACTGGCACCTTTTTTCTGCAAAAATTAATGAAAAAATAAATTTGGATATAAAGAGGTATATGTTTAAAAACATGTTTATTAAAACTTCCAAAGCTGACGGTGGGCTTGTAATAGTTTTGTATCCTGATTGATATGATGTTGTGTATGTCTACAATTAACGTACCATTTTGGAAAATTTTAGAGAAAATAAATGTGCTCAGGAGTCTTGCCACAGCTCAGATGAGAATAGATTAAGGGTATTTACTGAGGAATCCTGGCTGCTGTCTGAAATTTCGATTAAATATATCGATGTGATCAGGTTTTTTTAGTCTCATAGGTAATGATTTGGAAAAGCTTTCTAAATAATGAAATAGGAAAACTGATGTACTGTTCTTTAAAAATACTTTAGGACATCTGTACAGTTGTATCACATTTTACTTTTCAAGTTTGCTTGACAGGGTCAGTGCCGCTTGCCCATTTAATAAAGCTGGACAGCATCCTAGCCAGCAGCTGCTCGGCCTCCGGAAAGCCGTGTACCGATCCGTCCGAGCCAACGTCCGAGCTGCAAGACTGGCTACTCTGTACATGCTGAAAAAATATCCTTTCTGTCAGAACCACCAGTTCAGGCACTCAGTGTTGCCTACCTGCAGCTGAGCCAATGCTTGGAGTCAGGATGTCTACAAACATACACTATCTAATTATGTATCTAAACAAGGGAAAGAAGAGGTAGCTTAGTAAATTTGGGCTTCATTTTTTTTGGAACATGCTTAAAATTTCCCTTTTTGCTGTGCAGTGTGAGATAAGATTCAATGCACTGAAAACACTGTATCATTATTGACACCCATGCTTAGGGTGTCAATAATGATGTGTTTCAGAGCCCTTCAAGATTTTGTTTTATAACTCCTGTTAGCCCAAAATATCCCTTGCACCAAAATATCCTGTTTTCTGATCAATACAGTCTTTCACTTGACATCCCTGTGTTCAAAGGTAAGTTGGTTTTCTCCTACCAGAATTAACTGCAGCAATTTAAGCTTTTATGTTCTCAAATATATTAGAAGGAGATCCGTCTGATGAACCTGTGACAGCGAATTAAAAATTTTAGGTCACAGCTTTATTCATGGTGATACAAACTGCATAAACTTGATATATTATCATTCTCACTTCTATTCAGTAGAACTAGAAGTTCAGCAATATGCTTGTGGCTAGTGGACCCTCTTTTAGTTATATAGCTGCCTTCAGTGAGTACATTTAAATAATTTTGCCCTAATTAAAATTTGTTCCCATGTAGAAGAGAAAATATGCAGTCATATTTTAGCCTTATACCAGGCAGTTGTGTCAAACTTGGTAGACCAGTAATTTAATGAGATGGAAACTCATATTGCTTACATTTTGTGTGGAGGGAAGTTGGGTACTAGGGAAGCTACTTAGCATTTTCTTACACCATTCTTGCTCTGATATGTTTGTCAGCAAGAGTGTATTGCTCAAAATCACAGAACAAAATGCCACAGAAGAGAGTATTTCTCTTTTAATTCAGAATCTAAGGTTATAGCAGGATGCAATGGCTGAAAGCCTGAACTAGAAATTAGGCACTTTAGGTTAAGTATTTACAGGATGTCGTGCAGACCAGTTCAAAAGCTCTCTGCACTGTCCCCCTCTGAATAGTGTGGTAACTCAGGCAGTGCTTCCCTCGGCATGCTAGCTGCTTCATACTTTTATTCTTAAGAGCCTTGTGGGTTCTGCATCATGGGAATCTGATGTAATTGTATACAAGCTGGATGGAGGAAATCCTGTAACTTATGTTACTGGCTGGTGTCAATAACCTCCTCCTCCTGCAGAATGGTCTGATACTCCATCTCCCTTGAACTCTTTTGATAGGTGGGACCTGGGCATTGGACCGCATAAACTTAAAAAGCTTGGATTTTGATGTGGAGTGATATTCTTTGCTGTCAAGGCATAAAGTTATTTTTTTATTAGTGATGAAACCAGACATTGGATAGTAATATTTTAAACGGAGCAGTATCTTACCCCATTAGAATGGAATGCATATAAATGCATTCTATGTCTTTGAGATGCACCGAGCACAGGGAAACTTGCAAATTTCCCATAGTAAATCTAGTAAAAACTTGTTCCTTCTCCGCTCTAAAGGTTTAGTTACTGCATCATGAGCTGTTAGAAAAACAGATACCTTTAACTAGGGAGAGGGAAAGTTCATACAAGAAAACAAGTAAGCTAAACAAAAAGTAGTACCTTCTTGAGATTATAAAAGTCTAAATTGCCATGCTGAAAGGTATGAGTAGAAACACTTGGGCATTCTTTAGTGCTTCTTCCTTGACCAGCCAGTTCATCACATTCTTAGCTCAGCCCTGGTGAGCAGGCAAGAATTTTGTAAAAGAGCAGCTTGGATTTCCCAGGTATCCTGTGAGGCCTTCCTGTTAGGTCTTTAGATGGGAATTTTGAAGACTAAAGTATGAATGTTAAATTGGTAGATACAGGGATATATTAGCATTCTTGTTTTTCTGTAGGAAAAGAAGAGTGTCTAACCTGATAGAGGTTAGACAATCACTGTACGGGGATTTTATTCTGGATTTGACAGTTCATTATTCAGTAGCATTGCCTTCTCTTCTTTCAAGCTAATAAGGTGTGTAAGTTAAACAGATGAATGAAATATTTTCACAGAGACATAGAAAAATTTAACTAATCTAAGATAGCCAGGCTTTTAGTATTTTGGCTTTAACAGAAGGCATTAAGGCTAAAAATACTTCTAGATCAAAGTGCACTAAGGAAGTGTGTTCCTGTATATAATGGTGTGTATATGTTTAAACTTTATAAATGTTTGATCCTTAGGATACTAATGGGGGCATGGGATCAGTTCTCTGCTTTCATCTGTCAGATAGAAATGGGAGTGGAAGGGCTGCAGTGGAGGAGGGCAAGGCAGGAGGTGCAGAAAGCCACTGGGAATCCCTGGCTGAGACACAGTATGGGTAAGTGGCTCCTTGGTCAAACCTCGCATTTGAGATGTTGCCTGAAATTTAATTTTAGCATGACTTAGGAATCCATGTGTGTCCAAACTGCTTTTTATAGTGTGCATACTGTTGGAAATGCCATGTTGCAGAAAAAGGCTAACAAGGAGTACAAGTGGTCTCTAAGATGAGTGGTCTTGAAGGGTTTTGACCTGACTGTTCAATTTCTGATGGAGTTACTATCCTTATCCTGTGTGCTCCCTCTGCTGGGCATGCTGTCAGGTTAGAGTAGACACCATTTATGTGAGGCAGCTGCTGGTGGCAACAGGAATATTCTGATCCTAATTAATGTCCATTGCAAGGTTTTGCCTGAACACTTAATAGGCTTCTTCCTTTCTGCACATTAGGGATAAAGGAGGAAGAAATGTGGTTTTTTAGATCCTGCACACTTTGCTTTACTGTGGCCGAGTTTCTCAGGTATCGTGGGCATGATATGCTCACAGATACCATTTGAGCTATTCCAGACTAGGCCAAACTAGGCCTCAGGCCTGGGCCTAGTAGGCCGCGGAACGTTCCGAGTACGTAGTGGCAGATAACCTTATCTCCTGCTACGTATGTGTTAAGGTATGGCCACTCGCAGCATGGAGGTAATGGCACTAGATCTCCGTAGCCACCTTAATCCTAGATTGCTTACATACTCCTGTATGCTCACTGCCTATCACAATGCACCTGCTACTGTAAACTATCTGCTCTGTACTTAACCGGCCATCTCGCGAAATAAAGCGGAGTTCGTGCTGGAAACCATACTGGTTTGGTCTCACGTTACTCTAGTCCCCAGTCTTTCCAGGGTTCAACAACAGTGGCGCCCGAACCTTAGAGACAGAGCCCTGGATTTTAATGAAATATAGAGCTTCGATGCTGTGTATTAATTAGCTTCAATGCTGTGGATTATTTAGCTTCAATGCTGTTAATTAATTAGCTTAAATGCTGGAAGCCCTCGCTTGATTTTGGACGTGTGTGTGTCGCTTGCGATCTACCGTCCGGAATTCCGAGGCAGGCTGGGGAGCGTCGGCTGATTGGTTTGATTAGAAAGCGACAGTGCCACCTGCTGTCAGTGGAAAGAAGGTAAGAGCAGCGGCGCGGATGGATTCACTCACGGAACGCGACTATATAGCTGCCACGCAGCTGTTAGCGTCCATTGTCTCGAAACGGGGCGAAAAGATCAGAGATTCTGATATCAATCAGCTGGCCCAATGGGCTAAAAAGAAGGGAAAGTTACAGCAGCCCTCGCTTTTGTTTAGCGAGACAGAATGGAAGGAGATCGGAGATTTACTGTGGGACTCGGTAGTTTCACAGGGAAAAGACGCAAAACTCTGTTCGGAGTTAGGCGTCACGTGGAAGAAAATTATAAATACGCTACAAACCTTTGCCGCGGAGCGCAGAGCTGCCCAAGCCGCGATTTCCGCATTGGAGAGAACGGCCCCTTGCTCTCCTGAACCGGAGACCGTTCCTTCCCAAGCGGAAGAGCGGAAAAAAGTATCCAGAGTTGCGAGATTTTTCGGAATTAATTCCACGCATCCGGTGAAAGGGAATGCGGCCCCCCTCTGTTCCTCCCTCCGTGATGTGGTAGACGTAGCCAGCCATGCGGTTGAGAGACCGAGCGAGAGGCCGGAAGTGTCCTTGCCGCGGTTCGGCGAGAATGGCGTGGGGGAGGAGACGAGCCAGCCGCCAGACCCGAGGGGCGTGGCGAAAGAGGAGGCAGGCGGGACCGGCAGCGGCGCAGGGCGGGCACAAGTGACGCAGCAAGGAGGCGGACTCAGAGGCGGTGCCACCGGCGGAGCGGAGCCAAACCCCTCCCCACCGGAACAGGAGCTGACGTCAGCTGCCCACATGACAAAAACAAAAACAGAGAACATGGCGGCGCCCATGACCGGATCGGACAACGCGAGTTCGATTCAACCTGAGATCCCTGCGCCCCCACAGCCTGCATCAGTGGGACCCGCCACCCATCCACGAGCGTCTCACTGTCCTCTGCCAGAATCTGACTCGGAGGAGGAAGCTTTGGACTTGGATAACAGCTGTGCGACGCAAACGCCGGAAAAGCCGCAGAGGTCAACGGAGCTGCAGCAAATTATAGCAGAGCTTGCTAAGCTCTCTAACCGGCAAAGTCAGCTGGAACAAAGGACATTTGAATTATCCAAAACATTCCCGCAGAAACCATGTACCATACAACCTCTGTCATCATTACAGAGCCAGCAGGCGTTGCCATCCAATGCCCAGCAGATGGCGCTGCCTGCCAACCAATCTGATCCGCTGCTGAACCGCTGGGCTGAAGTTAAAAAACATGCCATCCTCGATAAGGACTTTGACGCAGCCAATGTTATAGCGTGCCCTGTGGTGATTGAGCAGAACGTTGCCAGGTGGCAACCGCATGAATGGAAAGTACTGCAATCTGCAAAGCAGACAGTTAGTCAGTATGGAATTCGTGCGGAAGCTTCCAAAAGTATTATACAATACATCTTCACTGCTGATCTCTTGTGCCCTGCTGACAGTTCTAACATTGCAGCACTTCTGCTCACGCCATCTCAGTTTCTCATTTTTGAAAGAGAGTGGAGACGCCTGGCAACCGAGGAAGCCAACAGGCATCAAATAGTGGGAGATCCATTTTATGGGATTCAGCCGGACATGCTGACGGGCCAAGGAGCCTATGCCACGACGAATGTACAGCTGACTTTTCCCATCGAAATCCATCAACTCTCCCAGTCACTAGCCTACAGAGCTTTGCTGTTGGTGCCAGACAAAAAGAAGCCTCCATCCTATGCCAACGTCAAACAGGGAGCCACCGAATCGTTTGCTCAATTTATAGATCGTCTTTCTACGGCATTGAGGGATGCCCCAGATTTGCCTGACGAGGTGCGAGACCACCTGTTTCGTTCTCTGGCATTTGAGAACGCCAGCGCACGCATGAAAACCATTCTGGCCTCCCTCCCTCAAGGCTGTGGCGTGGACGAAATGTTGGTGAGAGCAGCGAGAGCAGAACAGTCCAACCAAACAGCAGCTTTCACAGCGGCAATGCAAAATGCAATGCAGCAACAGGGACATGTTATCGCAGCTGCATTGACGGGAAAGCCCTTCAACCGTTTTACTAACAAAAAATCAGCGGCAAAGTCCCAGTGCATCCGCTGCGGTGAAATGGGTCATTTCAGGCGGACCTGCCAAAAGCCTGTTTGGTGTCAACACTGCAATGTGGACACTCATGCCACAGAGGTCTGCAGGAAACAGGGAAACTTCACGGCCAGCGCGCCGAGGCAGCGCGCCAAGACACAAATCAGTGCCTCAACCCACCAGACCCCAAAAAAGAGTCATTGAGACAGACCAGACCTGCTGCGTGGAGAAGTGTTGGTGTGGACATAACAGCAGCAGAAGAAGTCACCTTGCAAGATAAGGAAGTCACTCTGATCCCGACTGATGTCTCTGAACCCATCTGTAATACAGTTTCCTCAGCTGGAGGTTTGATATTAGGAGGAGCCTCCACGAGCAAACAGGGTATTATGGTGGTGCCAGGAGTCATCAATGCTAATTACACTGGACAGTTAAAAGTAATGGTTTATGCCCTGCAGCCTCCTGTGACAATCCCAAAGGGGAGCAAGATTGCTCAGATCATCCCCTTTGAGAACATCCTGCCACGTCGTCAGTCCCAAAAGCAGCCTGCGGAAGCCGAAGGCAGAGCTGAGAGCTTTGGCTCTATGGGACACAGTGTTTTCCTTACAGTGGATTTACACGAGCGGCCACGGATTGCAGTGAAACTGCAACGAGGCGATGAAATTATCGGCATCGAACCACTTCCAGACACCGGCGCAGACATATCTTTAATTAACAAATTACATTGGCCTTCTCATTGGCCTTTGACATCCCCCTATACCCGCGTTGTGGGTGTAGGAGGCCTGACTGTTCCCTCAATAAGTGCAGATCCTATTCGGATCATCTTTGAAGATGGACAAGTGGTTGTGGCTCATCTATATGTTGTGCCAATGCATCAAGAGATTCTAGGACTCCTAGGTAGAGATGTGCTTTCCCAAATAGGGATGGTTTTGACCACTGACCGGCATTTTCCCTAGTGGCCACTGCAGAGCAGCCACCCATTTTAAAAATCACCTGGTTGACGGATGCCCCTGTGTGGGTTGAGCAGTGGCCAATGACAGAGAAGAGGCTGCGAATTACCAAGCAATTGGTGCAGGAACAATTAGAAGCAGGTCACATTCGACCCTCAGTGAGTCCATGGAACACACCGATTTTTGTCATCCCTAAAAAATCAGGGAAATGGAGACTGCTACATGACCTTCGTAAGGTTAATGAGCAGATGCAAGCGATGGGTGCTTTGCAACCAGGCTTGCCAGCACCGACCATGATTCCGCAAGGGTGGGACATTGTCATCATCGATTTGAAGGACTGTTTTTTCACGATCCCACTCCACCCTCAAGATACTCAGCGCTTTGCCTTCACTGTGCCATCTATTAACAGAGCAGCGCCAGCACAACGGTATGAATGGGTGACTCTTCCTCAGGGAAGTCGTACCTCGCCTACCATGTGCCAGATGTTCGTCAATTGGGCTTTGCAGCCGATTCGTCAGCGTTTTTCCAATGCAATGATTTATCACTACGTCGATGACATCCTTGTTGCTACTAAGGAGCCTCTGCCCACAGAGGACTTGGACTGGTTGATCACACAATTAAAACATCGTGGTCTGACTGTGGCCCCGGAAAAGATACAGCGATCAGCCCCGTGGAAGTACTTAGGGTGGCTGATCACGAGTGCACAAGTCCGGCCACAGAAAATTACTTTACATACCAACATTTCAACGTTATATGATGCTCAGAGACTTTTTGGAGACCTGCAATGGGTTCGTCCCATTGTAGGAATCACCAATGAGGACTTGCAACCGTTTCTATCATGGCTACACGGTAATGATGCCAGTAGCCTTCGACAATGTACCCCTGAACAGCAACGAGCCTTAGTTAAGGTGTCAGAGAAGCTGCAACGGGGTTGGAGCATTCGCCGCATAGAACACCTGCCACTGTCACTGTTCCTCTCCAACGCAGATGCCTGTCCGTTTGCCATCATTTTTCAATGGCAAAAGAAAAAGGGGGAACACCAGTCTGGGTTAAAATCGACGGCTGGGGTGATTGAATGGGTGTTCTTGCCGGTGCAGCCGAAGAGTCGTGTTATGACAAGAACAGAAGCCCTTGCCATGCTCATCAGAAAAGGGAGAGATAGGATCTTAGAGATCGATGGGGAAGAACCGGCAGATATCAGTGTTCCGATCAGAAATGAAGATCTGGACTGGAGACTGAGACATTCTGTGGAGCTGCAAGAAGCATTGTTGGGTTTTACAGGTGTGGTTCACAACCGACAGCCAAAAGGTCCGATGTGGACTCTGATTGCACGCCATCAGTGGCTGGAGAAGCCTTTGTGTTCCATGACACCTGTGGACGGCAGAACAGTTTATACGGATGCCGGCCGAAAGACACAAAGAGCTGTGTGTGTGTGGAAACAGCAAGGAGAATGGAAGCAGCATTTAATCCACAGTGAAGCCGGAGACAGCTTGCAGACCATGGAGCTGGGAGCAGTGTGTTGGGCTTTGCAAACCTGGAATAAGGAACCTCTCAATGTGGTGTCAGATTCTTTGTATGTGGTTGGAGTGGTACAAAGAATCGAAGATGCACTCATTAAGACCACTCAGAATCAGCGCCTCGGAGAACTATTTCTGCGACTGAGGAGCATACTCAGACAGCGTCAGCATGCCTTTTGCGTGATGCACATTCGTAGTCATCAGTGCAACAATGGTTTGGGAGAAGGCAATGCACGGGCAGATGCTGCAGTCAGTTGCGTTGCCCATGTCCCTCCTGAAAGCAAATTTGTCAGAGCTCGCAACAGCCACGAGAATTTCCATCAGAATGCTAGAGCTTTGCGTCGTCAATTTCAAATATCTATGAACGATGCACAGGGGATTGTGCGTGCCTGCCCTCAATGCAGTCATCACGGGCCAGGTCTTGGCCTAGGCACGAATCCTCGAGGAATGAAAGCCCTGGAACTGTGGCAAATGGATGTAACACACATCCCAGAGTTTGGAAGGTTGAAATATGTTCATGTCACTATTGACACCTATTCCAAATTCATTTGGGCCACAGCACAGACTGGGGAAAGAGCTCTGCACGTTGAGAGACATTTGACTGTTTGTTTTTCGGTGATGGGAGTGCCTGCAGAAATCAAAACTGACAATGGTCCAGCTTATGCGGGACAACGAGTTGCTAGGTTTCTGCAAAAGTGGGGAGTCAAACATACTACCGGGATTCCTCACTCTCCGACTGGCCAAGCCATTGTGGAACGGGCTCATCGGACGCTGAAAGAGTATCTCGCAAAGCAGAAGCAAGGCAATGACCTAGATGTGACCAATCGTTTATCTAAAGTGCTGTTCACTTTGAATTACTTATGCCTAGCAGAAGGGCGAGAAGAGCCTGCAGTTGTCATCCACCACCAGGCTGTGAAAGAAGGGAGACCACAAGCAATTCCAGGACTTTACGTATATCATAAGGACATGCGAACGGGTGAATGGCAGGGACCCAGTCCAGTCTTGTTTAATGGTCGCGGTTATATGTGTGTTTCTGCAGGAGAAGCAGGACCTGTCTGGGTGCCGAGTCGCTTTACCCGTGCGTGTCCACAAGAAAAGATACCAACCGGCGGAGACACTCACAGAGACAGCGACGACTTACCTGAAGCACCTCAAGAAGACGCGGAGAGTGCTGAAAATTGACTGTTTTAATACTATATCATTGCACTGTTGCTGTGTGACACTTAGAGGCACGATAAGTTATTGGTTAGGGTTTTAGGTTGATAGCCTGTGTGCTACACTGTGTGCTTGTCACAATGGGTGAAATGTTAAGCATGAGGGTGTTGGTTTTAATCAGTGTGGTAGTAAAAATAAGAGCAGGGATGTTTGACATTGACACAAGGGAGAACATGTGGGTTACTTGGGCCAAACAAACTAAACAGGATTCCTTTTGTTTATCTCTAGCGACGCCATCCAATCCTTTTAGAACCTGCTTGATTGGAGTTCCACTGACCTCCATGGCAGAGTTCAAGTCTTTAACTTCTGTCAGGATTGACCCAAAAGGTGATTTAGGGCCACAAGCTGCTGCCATAGCGCGAAACCTTCGAGCGGCTGGTCCAGAACCTCAGGAGCTTGATCTCTTAGGTTCTGTGCCAGGAAACTATTGTCTTGTCTTTGGGCGCTTTGCAGTGAATTCTAGTCTATTAATCATAGATGAGCAGCAATTGAAAGGCCACGCTACGTGGCTGTCCCCTCATTCACTTTTGTATTACAATTACTCTGAGTATTGTAATAGTTGGGTCAGATCTGTCACGCAATTGACAACAGCTGCTAAGAGATTGCCACCAGGAATCTTTTTAGTTTGCGGAGATAGAGCATGGTCCACAGTACCTCAAAACAGTGTCGGAGGACCGTGTTATTTTGGCAAACTAACTCTGTTCGCACCTAGCATTCACCAGGTTCTAGGCTTGCCAAGGAAGGCTCAACGAGTCAAGCGCAGTATGTCTCAGCTAGGTCCCAACTGCAAAGATCACGTTACCCTATGGCAGCCTCCAGCCGTGATCTCAGCATCCATTTTTGCCCCAGGAGTTGCTTCAGCACAAGCCCTCACACAACTGAAACATTTAGCCTGCTGGACAGGGAAACAGATTAACATAACGACGAAGTTGTTGAGTGAGCTTGCTGAAGATGTTAGTGGCATTCGCCATTCAGTGCTCCAGAACCGAGCCGCGATTGACTTCCTTCTTTTGGCTCAGGGGCATGGATGCGAAGAGTTTGAAGGCATGTGCTGCATGAATTTATCAGACCACTCACGGTCGATACATCAACAGTTAGCGCAGTTGAGGGACAACATGAAACATCTTGTAGTTGAGAACACTCCGTTTGACACTTGGCTGAAGTCTTGGAATCTCACTGGGTGGATTGTGGATTTAATTCATTTTGGTATAATGATCTTTATTGCTGTCATAGTAGTTTTGACAATAGTGCCTTGCTTGATACAATGCATGCGCAAATTAGCTGACCGTGCCTTAACGTCAGTTTGGATAGCCCAAAAAGAAAAAGGGGGAACTGTGGCCGAGTTTCTCAGGTATCGTGGGCATGATATGCTCACAGATACCATTTGAGCTATTCCAGACTAGGCCAAACTAGGCCTCAGGCCTGGGCCTAGTAGGCCGCGGAACGTTCCGAGTACGTAGTGGCAGATAACCTTATCTCCTGCTACGTATGTGTTAAGGTATGGCCACTCGCAGCATGGAGGTAATGGCACTAGATCTCCGTAGCCACCTTAATCCTAGATTGCTTACATACTCCTGTATGCTCACTGCCTATCACAATGCACCTGCTACTGTAAACTATCTGCTCTGTACTTAACCGGCCATCTCGCGAAATAAAGCGGAGTTCGTGCTGGAAACCATACTGGTTTGGTCTCACGTTACTCTAGTCCCCAGTCTTTCCAGGGTTCAACAACACTTTACTGTTTCCTAGAACACAGAATATTACTTTTTCATGCAATATTCTTCTACTTAGCTGCTAAATGTCTCTTGAGCAAATCACTTTTGCAAGTTCAATCCTTTGAGAATTTAACACATGAAAAATTTGGGTGTGAAAGCGTATGGAACTTGTAGCTCCCCCAGAAAACACATTCGTTGGACAATAGATAAGTGCTTCTAATTGGCTTATGCAAGAGATAAGAGCATTCAGTTCCTAGATCAAGCTATAAATGAAAACCATATTTTAAATGAAAACCATATTTTCATTAATGCTTTGCAAATATATGTATGTATTTCTGTGGAACAAATGTGATTTTGTACTTACGGCCGTAAGTTTAAGGACTTGTTTTAAAATGAATTTTACTATTTTGTGACTGGGTAACTATCAGAAAACATGCAAAACATGCAAAAATCTTGAAGTATTCCTCCCCAGCCTGAGGTTAGCCTAAAATCAGTGCTGTTTTAAAATAAATTCTGCCTAGGGTATGAATTATTTTATTTGTCTTCTGGTATCAGTTATATTTGGCTTGCTTCCTACTTTTTAAGCATTTTTGAGGACTAGAAACGTAATTCTCCTACTGAGATTTTAAATGTGCTGAATGGTGTTGATAGATATCAGTTTGCCACTCATCCTGCCAAAATCATAATGTCTTTAGAGTGATGTAATCCATAAAGTTAATGGTGTGACAGTCAGGGAGCTCCTGTTCTTCACAGAGCTCTCTGAAGTATCAAAGACCTTTTACTGTAAAGATCTCTGAGCATTCCATTCACAGACTGACTTCTCAGTGAATTCACATCCTAAGATTAGTCTATAACACAGGCTATCTTTAAAACTTAAAATTGCAAAATTGTTCTCATTCCTCTGTTAATTTCTGGTTTAAGATTGACATGAACTATCTCTTGGAAATTCAACATTTACAAGTAAGCTGCTTCACTTATTCAAAAGGGATGCAGGGGTTTTTCATCAATCTACTTAGTTTCTTTTTATGTGTTTGTATTTTGACATAGGTGTTTTGTCAGTGTCTTATCTCTCATCCTTGTAAGAGCCTTTAAAACTTGTCCTTCAAACAATCATTGCAAAACTTTCAATTAAACATGATTCAGGTGGATTTGGGATGAAAGTATGTGCTTTCATAAAAAATGCCTGGAATAAGAAACTTATTAAGTATTTCTTTCCTTTTCTATGTGTGTAATGCAAAAGTGGCTTTGTTTACCACCTTAACTCCAGCTAAACTTACCCTCTGAACTCAGAGAGTGACAACGTGACCAGCTACATCTGTGTGGTCCCCTTTAAGGAGCTGGGTCTGGGACTGAGTGAAGAGCAGGTCTCCGAAGAGGAGGCACACAATCTGACTGATGGCTTCAGCTTGCCTGCACTCAAGGTAAGCTCTCCTAGAAGGGCTTAATGCATCTGTGCACGCTCCTGGTGAAAATCTTTCTGTTGGCATGAGGTCCTATGGCTTGGTCCTAGCCTGTAGCAAGACACTGAATTGAGGGGAAGGTGCAATCAGTCAGGCTCTTACCATGGGTTTCTACATTTATCAGCATTCACGTGATTTCTTTGTGCATGTAGAGGAAGAGAAGTTACTCAATACATCATTAGGATTTTTTTCTGCAAATCATGGAGTTCAAGTCAGTGTTCTATAATCAGCTTGACCAATCCCCTTAAACATGATTCTTTGCTCTCTGATTTCACCTGATCCCAGCTGAATAAAATAATGTCTAGATTTATAATCAATTCTTTTTTTATCTAATCTCTTGATGTGAATAAAAAGAGAGACATCAGGAATCACAAATTAGTTGTAAATGCCAAAGGAGTAGCTGCATTTAGTCTCACTGAGGAGTAGAAATCATAAGCTTGGACCCCTGCTGCCATGGCCCAGTATGGTTCTTTGATCTTTGAAAAACTTTTAACTGAACAGAGTGACAACGATATAATGGCCTTTTCATCTATTTTATTTTGAGATGTTAGGTATTTTTATATGCATGAGTTGGTTGGAAGGAAGATCCAATTTGAATGCAAGCCTTCTATACTCTAATGATCCTCTGCCAGGGCAGTTCCCCTCTAGCATTGTCTTTTTAATGGAAAATTCCATTATTATATGACTTCTGTGTTTCTATGGGGTTGGCTTTTGTTGCACTTTTTTCTCTTAATTTATAGAAATTGACTTCTTTTGTTGTGACAGTAAATACTACCAGTCATAGTGATTATTAAGCTTTGAGGCTCTGCCTAATTAGTTGTAAGCTAAGAGCTACAATAAATAGAAGCTTTGGGGATCTTTTTCTGGCATTTCATTAGAGGAAGTTCTAATTGCAACCATGTAAGCCTGCTAATTTACCCACTTCTTTTTAAGCACAAGAAGCCAGTTAGAGGTACCAGAGCTTGCAAGCTAAGCCTTTGTTTACCTGCAATTTGCAGTAATTTAACTGATTTCTGTTTTAGTTAAACTGGTTTGGATGCTTTCTGGATACAGTTAAGCTCACAACAACTAGTAAATCTCAATTTATGTTAACTCATAACAGCCAGCAATGTAGGCTGGGTGTGGTGTAGCTGAACCAAGCTAAATTAACATGCATCAGTCCTAAGCAGGTTCCTGTGTAGGTATAACATACTTTGATAACCTTGGGACATATTTGTGTGGTGAGCCTTGGATGTATGTGCTAACCTCTTCAGGTTTTTTTTCCGCTTTGAGAGAATTTTTCTTTACATTAAAATGCAGGCTATGCTAAGCCATATGATAAATGTAGCATGTGTCTTTTGGTTACTTTGTCCTTGAAGTAAAACAATTTAAAGAGTGAAAAATTTTCACTTAAGAAAAACATACCAGTTTAAGCTGAGGAGACCAGTTGAATATTTTCTGTGTCAGCAAAGATGATCAGTAGTTATTGGCAGAGCAAACTGCTTGCAACCATAAATATATCTGGAATTTCCTTTTTTCTTCTCGTTGTGCCTTTTTTCAGGTAGGTTTTTGATTATTATTATTAGTTCCTGAAGTCCACTATTTCTGTGTGCTGATTTTTTGCTTGTGATTTATGTCTGGTGGAAGGGATTGGTCTTCTTTTGTGCTTATTACAGCATGAGCTTTTGATTTTTTATCTAAGGCACCACACATTCATAGACACCTGAGTGATAGCTGCCTATTTGTTTGCTTTGTATTTTTGCACCCAGCCAAATCAGTCTTGCATGTGTGCCCCAAATTAATTTCATGTCATTCATGTATTCTTTTTTTTTTTCCCCTCATGAGCATCTTTTGTAAACTGAGATTTCTTTTTTCTTTTGGAATACTTTATCAGTTTGCATCCAAGTATTTTTGCCATGATGAGTAAATGTTTTGTCTTCTTTGGTCTGGAATGCTTGCAAACAAGTTTCTGTCTGCACCCCATAATCACCTACAGCTGATCCCTTTTAATAAGGGCCATTATTGCAGAGAAAAGTAGCATAACCTTTCCTTTTCACTGTAGACATAAAAGTTGCTGTACTGTCATGGCCTGCTGTGAAAACTTCTCTAAACTAAGAAAACAGTTCATTTCATTGGAAGTGGAAGTTCTCAAGAAATTGAAATTTTGGGCTGCCTTGCGCCCAGATGGACTGGTCTCTTTAGCACCATATTTAACACTGTGAATCAATCCATTTCTTAAAAGCCTTTCCTTCCTTAGTGGTATTGGTGGAATTTCTTATTTTGGCTGAAAAAAAGAGTTAGCAACTCAACTTTCTTCAGATGTAGAATATTTTTTTGTTGAAGTACAGTGCAATTAGGCTCATATTTCAAAGTTGGGTGGGGGGCAATGCAGTAGTTATTAGATTGTAGAAATGACAGCTTGGCTTTATAAAGGGAAAAATGTCTTTGCTGCCACTGGAATTTTGTCAGCCCTTTATGAGCTGTAGGGTATGTGGAGATTATAGCAAATAATGAAACTGGCCAATGGGAATATGAGGTTTTGGACTCTGACAACTTTCTGAGCATAATTGCATTTAATATCCTTCATCAAGGAATTAACAGTCACCTGAGGTTCACAAAATCTGAACCTCACGTGCTCTGGAATACCCTTCGAAAGCAGTCAGCGGATTTTTGCAGTTTTTCAAAGTTGCTGTTGCTGGCCAAGGAATGTTTTCCCATGGTGTATCTGTACATTTACTTTGGAAGCTGCCTGCCTTCCCAGGTGCACAGGGCTAACCCTGCCCTGTTTTGCAGGTCCTCTTTCAGCTCTGGGTAGGGCAGAGTTCAGAATTTTTCAGGAGGCTGGCGCTGCTGCTGTCCCCAGCCAACGCGTCCCCCAAGGCCTCGGTGTCCCCAGAGCGGCTGCCGCACCACGTCCTGTGCGATGTGACCCAGGGCCTTCCCCACACGCACGCGGCCTGCTTGGAGGAGCTCAAGAGGAGCTACGAGTTCTATCGCTACTTCGAAACTCAGCACCGGTCGGGCTTGGAATGGCCGGCCAGGAGCAGGCAGGAGCCCAGAGAGCTCAACAGTCTCCAGACAGCGGTACGCAGCTTGCAGCTTCACCTCAAGGCACTGCTCAATGAGTAAGTTTGCACAAGAATTGGCAGAGTGTGCACAAGGCTTTGGACTCGAAGTTCTTTGGGTTGTCAGCTTGTATCCCCAGCCAAAAGCAAAAACATTAGATGCGTACAGTCTTTGCAATCATGGCCGTATCTTTACACAGTATGGCTCAAAGATCCTTGGTTTACTATGGAATCTGATCTTTTTCTTGGGTATTCTTTGAGTATCTGGTGAAAACTTGAAGATAAGCAGTGCATTAAGATTTTGCTTTGCTTTTGTCACTCCCTTATAAAAAAATAAGGGAACATAATTATCTTCCATTGATTTTTTAATATATCTTAAATCATATATCAAATACTTTATAAGAACATTCAGGTCATAGTAACTACCTAGTAAATATCCTTAAAGATTTGTCACTGCCTTGTTGAAACAGTTGAGACTCTCCTACTCCTTTAATCTTACATATAAGAATTACTGTAACAAATGCAGGTAAGCAATGTATCTTGATGTAGAAAAAATATATATTTTTTTAATTTTGTGGCATCTTTGAGGAATTGACTGAGTTAGGTTCTTAAAACTTCAAGAAAATAACAGTATATTACATTAAATACTTGAAAGAATGGTGAAGTCAAATATTTATTATTATTTACTGCTGTTTGTCTCCTCATCACTTAGGGTAATAATTCTTGAGGATGAACTTGAAAAGCTTGTTAGCACTAAGGAGACACCTGAGTTGACAACAGAAGCCCATCAGGTTCTGGAACAAAAACTGAAGTTTATTCAGCCTCATATCCAGGCAAGCAACAGCTGCTGGGAAGAAGCCATTTCTCAGGTGGAAAAATTGAGTGGAAGAAACCCAAATAAAAAAGGTAAATGTGAGAGGTTGAGCAGCTAATGGGATATACTTCAGAGATGAAATGGTCAAATGGATCAGTGACAGTGTTTAGCCTGTGTATCAGAATTTTAACTGAAGAAGGTCTTACAACCATACACTTTGTAAAACTGTGTCCTCATATCAGACTTTTTCAGTGTGATGGCCTTGAAGCTTTTGCTTCAGCAAAAAATGCAAACATTTTAACTGGGTCTTTTAGACCTGTGGATTCTGATGGTGAAATTTTCATGTGTAGACTGATCATGGCTTTTTGCCTTTGACTGGTGAATTACCTGTGAAGGGGTAGGATTTTAATGAATCACCCTCAAGATCTTCATTTATTTACTGCATTAAAATTATGCTATTAATTGAAATGATAATGGCATTGTCATGAAACTTTTTTGACAATCACATTTCCTGGAACATTTTAAATCATGGAGGACATGTTGAGCATATAATACTAATTTACCACTCTCTCAAAGAGAGTGAGCTAATCTTTGGTGTTCTTAAAAGTCTTAGTGAGCAGCACATCCCAGCATTTTGTTTGGTGTCCCTCTCCTTAGGAATCTGTACTGCCCACGCTGTTCTTGTGAAGCATCACCAGCTTAAATAACTGAAGTGAACTTAGGCTCTCCTGACATGGAATTGAACCTGTAATTTCTAATCTTTCTTTTTTCCAGGAGCATTTTTACTGTCCTAGGAAGGCACAGCCCAGCATCTGAAAAATGCTGGTAATGGAGACTGCACTAGGAAAATTGGGGGGGAACTTGGATCAGCAAGTTACCTACAGAAATCCAAATCTGAAGTGCACTATGCTTGTAATAATGTATGGGTGGAATATCCAGTAGATGGATAAATACTGCTGTGTGCCTAGAGGCAGGCAGGCTGACTTTGTTCATGCTGACATCAGAACTGGGAGTACTGGGAGGCTTCTTGCAGGTTCTGGGCAGGTCCAGACATGGTATTAACAGTTAACTCCTGTACTTTGCCTGATAGTGCAGTCTTACAACTTCCTCCTCAGTGCTGTATAAAACAGCCTGTGAGGATGTTAGATGTAGCCTGATACATTTGCATGTGCTGATCCGTTGTGTTTTGTTGATGCCCTCCACAACCTCCAGTTCCACTGATCTTTTTTTCCTCTTTCCTTAAAAGTTCTTTCTAGACTACACACCATAGTATTTTTAGTTATTTTAGTTTTATTTTTACTTTGTGTATAAATTTCACAGCAGGCCTTTTTATTATAACTTGCTTCCTTTTAAAGTTCGGTACAAAAATAACCTTGTGTGTGATCTAGAACGAAGGGATTGCGTGAGAAATAAAAATAAAATAATCCATCGCTTTTGCCCACTGGCTTTCTTGGAAATATGCTGGGATTGAACTTCTACTTTGCAACAAGTTTACTGAACTACTCCACAGGAGCTCCTTTACATTATTTTGGTCATTGAAAACTATTTTTATCTGACAACATTTGACTTTTCTGATATATTTCTGAGCCATCCAGCTTTTGTGAGTTGAACTTGTCGAGCTGTACATGAAATCAAGTTCAATTCTTTTGCTGTCTTCCTACAAATTTTAACAGCTGGTCTGTCAGTCATATTATGTAAATTACTTCAATAAATTGTCTCTTTTTATTTTCAATACTTTCTGAAAACTCTTTGGGAGAAGATACCTTCCTGTTGAATTAATATTAACAGCTCAGCACAGCTTTTATGTTTATGCTTTATTATCCAAAACTAAATCGGTCTTTTGACAAGAGGTGTTTCAAGAACCCCATGGGCTCAGAGCATTGTGTCTAAGTGGATGCTGAGCACTTTTGCTGCAACAGATGTTTAGTTTAACTAACTAGTTCAGCCAGTAGAGCATCTGTATAAGGTGAGTCCCCTTCAACAAGCAGGACATGCTTTTTGCCCTGAATCATTATAGGTCAGAGCTGGTCTCTTACAGGTACATTAAGCAGCCAAAGCAAAGCCTTTCTGGGTAATAGATTGAACACTCACACCCTCCTGTCAGCCTGTTGCTGGTGATGACACCAGCATGTATCTTACATTTTAGCATATGGTTCCTTCAGGGAATGCAGTTTGGCTTCTACCTTTACATGATTTGGTGTATTTCTAGAATTAATGTTTTTACTCACTGATCCTGTCTGGTACAGAGCAGAGCCTCAGAATAAGTGGGGCTTTAGCACACTGAAGGGAATTCACCTCTATTTAAATTCCTTGGGTAATGATGGGCCTATCTGTCATTCATCTACATGTACATCTCTGCTAATTTCCTAGAACTTTCTCTTTATTCTTTCACATTTTTTCATCACTGATAAAATTTACCACTTAAAGCTTCAGCAATTTAAGCATGTAGTAATCTACTGCTAATATTACAGAACGGAGTACTCTTTATGGCTAGTTACAGCATTGTATTAATGGCCTTTGAAACAATGGCCCTCAAACTGTTTAAATTCCATCCTTTTTCCTTTTCAACTGTCTCTGTCTTTGCAAATGTACACAACTTTTTTTGATATTTATAAGAGCAAGGCCGTGGTACTCTGCTGCAATCTCACCATCCCTTAAGTGTTCAGTGTATAGATTAGAAATGGAAAATAGGGTTAGGTGGGGCTTAGCAAGGTCATTTAACCCATTTCCCCTCTCGAGAGTAAGTTAGTATTTGTGAGTAAATGCTGTTTACCCGTTCCTAAAAAAACTCTCTTTAGAGACATTTTACTGTATTTCCAGGCATCTATTCCAGCACTTAATTCCATCAGCAGTAGAATGTTATTACTGAACAGAAGTACCTCTTGCTGCGATTTAAAAGCAGTACTTCTGATCCACCCACAATAGAAATCCATTTCCTCTTGATGGCTCTTATGTTCTCAGAGATTGTTTCTTGCTGTCTTCTCTACATGACTACCTGTGCTTCAGCTCTTCCCTGATGACTCTACTTCTTTAGTCCTCTTATCATTTCCAATGTTTTCCTCTGTATTCCATCTAGGCCCACTGTGTTACTGAATGAAGGGGCCCCAGACTGGGCACTGTGTTCCATCCACAGCCCAATGAGTGCCAGAGTAGAAATGTTATTTCATGTGTGTAACAGTCAGTGCTGTTGCTTGTATGTACTAGTTTGCAGTTTGGCTTTTTGCTTGCAGTGGGGTAGAGTTGACCATGAGGCTCCACACCTCTTTGTCAGTGGTGCTCCCCAGTCAGTTGTGATGTATTTGCGCACCTGGCTATTCCAAAGCACAAAAATTTTCAGCCACTGTCACCAAACCTCTGGGTCTGAAATCCATTTCTACCTGGGTTTTGTCTCTGATTTTCCAATATTATTTTTTATTGTAGTGGTGCCCTTCAGTGTTCTTGCAGTTTATCCCCAGTCAGCAGATTTAATGAGATACAACACTTCTCTTTCACCCACTGGAAATATTAGAGAGTATTGGACTTGAGACAAATTCTCACTCAATGTATTCTGGTCTGAAAATGGTATCCATGCTGTGATGATCCAAGAGGCTGTTCTGTGCACCTAACAGCAACTTTTCCTGGCCTTTACATTTTGCTTATAAGGATGTCATGACACCATGTCAAAAGTCCTACTGAAAACAAAATGCAGGATTGTCTTTGGTTCTTTCTATACACAAGACCTGTTACTGCATTGAAAAATTAATCTTCTGTTTTCAACAAATCCACACTGGCTGTTCTTGTCTCCTTGCTACCTCACAAACATCATTCTGTAAACTTTCCCTAATTATTTCTTCCAATATTTTCCAGTTATTTGAAGCTGCTTTACCTATAATTTTTTTAAACTTCCAAATGAAGTCTCTTCTCTGGTTTTACTGATTTTCCTTGCCATCTGCAGGTTTTCAAAGTCTATAAAATATCTGAGATTTCTTAGTTGAAGTGTTTCAGCACAAGTTCCATCGGACCAAGCTTCTAACAAAACAGCCAAGTTACTTAAGTGCTCTCTAACAGTGTTTCAGTGTAACCTGACCAGTCTTCTCACCATTTTTTTCATGTGTGCAAATCGTGCTTATGAAAATACCTGGACCCTGCCTGAGTGAGTCAGGAACATCATTCAGTACTCGATTTTATTTTTTTTAAATCCCTTTTCTTCTTTCCCCTAAAGGCAAAATTGAAGTTTCCCGTGACAACCTACAGCATACTACAGTACCTTTAACACAGCCTGCCATATACATAGAAAACAAAGATCCAATCCCTGAAGAGCAGGTAAAAAAAAAAGGGATAATTTAAAACATATTTAAAATAGTAATTGGGGATTATTTGCTGTATCCATTCTTTTTTTCAGTTGCTTGTGCAGTGACCTTGTTGTCTTGCCAAGACAGACAAGTAAGTGGCCAGTGCCACTTCAAAATTGGACTTGTAGAAAAAAATTGTGTACATTCTTTCTGCTGTTCCATGGGGAGGTATTCCCCATCCTGGAAAAAAGAGCACTAGTATTCATTTCTCATATATATCATTAGAAATGAGTGACCAAAAGAGAGCAGCAACACAAGTCAGAGTAATAAAAAGTGAGAATTGCTAAAAGGCAGTATATGAAATAGTCCTACTTTTGCTGGATAAACTGACACAGCTGCAAATGTGACAAGCTCAAGCAGAAACCATCCTGCCTTCAGTTTGCTTAGTCTCTGCATTTTTGGATATCTTCACAATTTTGTGTTGTTTGAAGAACTCCTGGGTGATGGTTGGGCTGTCTTGAAGAGAGGTGGGCCTCCTTCATCTCAGAACTAAGTGGCAGATGCATTCTGAAAGTACAGTGAACACCCATGCTCTGCTCTGTCCCTCCCTTGCTTCTCCCCCATATATATTATCTCTAGCTGTTTTTCCATATCAAAAAGCTGGGACTAATTATTTTATTGAAAATCTGTTATAACATAAATGTTGCTCTGGTTTTTTATGCTTGTAATCCAATATATTTAATATTGGAAGAGAAGTTTCTATTCTCTATATCCTCTTAATAAGGATTTATGTAAGTTAAATTAGCAAGATGCCTGACTACCAAGAATTGGTTATAGTGAAAATTAAAAAAAAAAAAAAAAAAGCACATCAGCATTGTTTATCTCCGCCTGTAATTATGGAGAAATGGTCTCCTATTTTCAAGGTATATCACTTGATCCTATTTATGTATCAAAGCAAATCTCATTAATGAGTGGACTTGCTCCAGAATCATACAGATATCACCAAGAACAGTGTCGGTTCCACTGGCTCTGCTCAAACAGGGCTCCATCCTATTTCTGTGGTTGGCTTGTGTTAGCATTACTTGATCATGAATCAGGTTGTAGGATTGAGTCCACCCTGACAGTGATGATCAAGAGTTTCTTCCTTTCTTTCTTTAGGAACTGGAAGCGTATGTTGATTATTCAGATACAGATAATGAATACAAACGGGAAGATTTTTACTGCTTCTCCCAAGAAGAAAGAGAGAGGCAAGAGCGAGAGAGACAGGAATCTAAGAGGGTGTTACAAGAATTGAAATCTGTACTGGGATTCAAAGCTTCAGAAATTGAAAGACAGAAGTGGAAACAGCTACTATTCAGTGAACATGGTAAGCATTTCTTTTGAAAATTAATTCCTTCCTTAGAAAACATAGGTATCTGTTTGCCATGGATTTCTGACTATGTTAGAATTCAGACAGTGCTTAGCTGTAGTAGTGTCTTTGATAGAGCTGTGTGGTCTTAGTTGCCATTCCATCTCTTTATATTTTAGCAATCATTTTACTATATATTGAAATGAACTTAGAGAAGTGGGAATTTGGCTTTAAACAAAACACTGAGCTAAAATATTAAACACTCAAAAATATTAAGACAGCATAAAGAAAGCTGTCAGGATATAAACCATGCAGATTGAACTGACTTTCTTTCATGGCTTTCCAGTAAATATGAATTTTTATCAGGGTGCATAAAATAAATTACTTTTCAGAATTTAAAGAAACCAGCAGAAATTTTCCTGGACATACAAAAGTATATAGGTTAAAGTGAAGAGCTAGACTTCGAAATATTAGAGAAATAAAATAATAAAACTGGCTTTTGTTCCCATAAAAGAGTGAATACAGAACCTGTTCACAAAAAAACCCCCAAAAACCATCTAAGAAGGGTTCTTTCAAACTAATCTTTACTAACTCAGGTCTGCTAGGTAGCTCTATCCACTTGCACTTGAAAGCAGGAATATGAAAATTTCTCTTGCCTCAACAAGACAGTTTGTCTGTTACAACTTGATTCCTCTCAATAGCTTGAGCTATTTGATTTACTGTCTTTAAAACTGGCAGGAGTTTGTCTTTTCCTTATTTTCATTTCTTTCTCCTAAAGACAGGTTTGGAAAAGCTTTCTAAAAAGTTTCATGTTCTGTGTTACAGAAAACAACCCTCAAGTCTGGCCTGTCAAGTCAAGGATTCTGCCTCTGACAGTGTCTATCAGAAAAATTACCACGGATAGCAATTTTTCAGTAATTTACTAGGAACACAAAGTAACAGACCATACTTATTTATGAGACTTTTTGTCATCAAGCCATCAAAAATATCCGTTCTTAAAATTTTCTTCTTTATATCAATTAAGCTACAACTGTGGTAAAAGAGATCACCATTGGTACTGATTTCTCTTCTAGTTGCATTAAAAACCCCCGAGACATCAAATTGCACCAGAGTTTGTTCAGGAGTAGGATTTCTGTATTATCCCTCTTGTGTTAGATACGACACCACACAGCTCTTCACATAAATTTCTTCAAGTCTTCCTTTCCTAACTGTTGGAGGAAGAAAAGATCCTCGCTCCAGTTCAAATCTTGACAGACCTAGTGAAACTCTTGCAGAAAGAGGTTTTGTCAGGAGGACTTGCCTAGGATATTTCCTTACTTAAGGAGCTGATACTTGTCCATATCAGCATATCCTCAGGCCATGTGTGGCCGTAGCTGGAAAGAGCCAGCTGACTCCTGTAGTTTGCAGTAACTGCTCACAAGAAAGCCTTTGTGGCTCATGTTGGTTCCTCTTCCTTTCCATGTATAGATACTACATTGGTTTAGGATTAGAGATAAAAGGGTGAGGAGGGAATACAGTATGATTTTCTCCAGCTGCATAGGACTAATCATTAATTATTTCCATCCTGTACAAACCTGGAAAACATGAGGGCAGTTTATGAAAGTAATTAATCTTGTCTCCTTTCAGCTCTGATTATACGTGTCTACTCTGACAAACTGATATGTACACCAGATACATTATTTTCTACTGGTTTTTAAAGAAATCCTTCAACTTTCTTCAAAGAAACAAAAGTAGTAAATATGATATCATGGACCCTGGCATATTATGGTTTAGTTTATCCATACACAAGCCAGTTCTTAAAGAGACATCTATGTGATCTGCACTTCCCGCATTTCTGACTTGCCTTATCTCAAAGATTGAAACCCAGAAAGGCTCATATTCTTGTCCTGTTGGCCCAAGCCAATGGATGGCCATGATACCATTTTTCCATAGTCCTCTTGAATCTTGCTTTTACAGGACAATCAAATTCCAGAAATCCTGTGTTTTCCTAACTTGTGATTATTGTGGAAAAAGATCCTGAAATACTCAAAGGTTCTAATCTGTTAGGCAAAGGCACCCAGCTAGCCATTCTGACTTGTCCTAACAAGTTTGTTTAAGGAGGGGCTGGGGAGGGTTTCCATATAAGAGGTCATCTCCAAACAAGTTGATATGTCTCAAGTATACAACATGAAGTCAATTGGAGATGATAGGTTGGATTTCAGAAGGAAAAAATATCATCTTAGCAGAGCACTGGACTAAAGCAAGTTTTCCAAGGCCCAGTACCATGGCAATGCTTCTTTACAGTCTGGGTAGTAAGTAGTTTATGGAGTGTAGGTAAGCTTATGTTTTTGGTCCTTTGGCCTCCTGTTGAGCCACTACATGAAAGTGCTCTTGAAAAGGTCTGCTAAGTTTTTAGTAGCTTCATTTCCATTTGTCAAACACTGTAAAACAACTTTCTTTTGGTGCAGAATCACTTCTAGCCTTTCCCTAACTTCTCCCCTGCAAAGAAGTTCATTGTGTCAGTGGTTATGTAGTATCCAGCTGTTTCCTCTTCTCCTGCCTTGTCCATACAACAGTTCTTATATAGCTATTTATCAGATTTGGAAAGCCATGCTATCAAAACTGATGGATTTCACCCTGTTTATTAGTTCATCAACTCCACAAATTGGCCAGCTACCAGTCTCAGGTATCTGTTTATTTTTTGAGAAATTTTGCCTTTCAAAGTATTCTTTGGAGGAAGTAGGCAAGAAGTTTGCTCCCAAATGACAAGATGCCTGTGCATATTCCTGTCTGTTCAAGCAAATGGGCAGAAATAAGTAGCAGCATATTCTTTTATGAGACAGGGAAAGAACTACTCCATAAACAACTGAGATAAGTCTGGTGCAGTGCTTCTTTGGTATATATGATTTTAAAGCAAACAGTACAATACACATTCAATGCCTCAGTCTTTTAGTGTGCTAGTGACAATAATTATCAATATGACAATCATACTGATGTGTCTGCCTTCAGCTGGCTAAAGTGAATATTGCTGAAATAGGATGCAGTTGAAAAATCCTAATACCATAAATTTTGTTTCCCATTAAAAGTTTATGTATTTCCCAGAGTTATTTTCATCTTTGCTTACAGGAGTAAAGTCAGAATGGAATTAGAAAGGGAAATGCAACTTGGGAATCTGCTGTTGCTACTCTCATTTATATTCATGCTGCTACTATAATGGAGCTGCTGCAGTTTAGGGAATCTGTTCCTTGGAAATGGACATTATATTGTTTTCTTAAAATGAAAGGCATCTGTTCTTCAAGGAGGGATTGTACCGAGTTACACTAACCCGTAACACTGGGAGGAGAGACTTCCTGGCAAACATCCCGTTGCAGGCAATGGGACTCGCTGCTGCTGCTACTAACTTCAAGAGAGCTAAATTAAAGCACCCTTTATTTGTGAGGACACCTGACCTGACTGTGCAGATGTGTTGTATTTGTATGTTGTGGTGTATGAGATCCAGTATTGCCTGTAAGGACTTTTTCACGTACCAGATGTCTTTAGTGGATTAGGTAAACTGCTGTTCACAAGAAGACAGTTAAATCTGTATGCACTACAGTAGTTTTACTTGGGTTTTGCTTTAATACTGAATACATCCTCTGTGCTTGATGCTGGCTTTAAACACCACCAAATTTGTGCTGTTTCTTTGCATCATAGATTTTAAGGAATAGTTACAAGTAGCCATCACATTTCATTTCAGCTTTGTTATTAGAAAACACTTTTAAGTTTTGGTGTGAGTTGTGTTTCAGTTGCTTTGGGATTTTTTTAAAGTAATTCTAACCCTTATAATCTTGCATTTTTTCAAGCAAATAAATTATTTATATATAGCAGCTTGCTTTTAGTTATCATATAATTTTTTCCTCCTTTTTAAGCTGCAGTGAAACCCTTGTCTCCTGTAGAACCATTGAAGCTACTAAATAATGTGGAATCACATTTGAATTCAGATACAGAAAAGCAGGACTGCAGCCAAAGTTGTGATAAATCTGAAGAAAAATACTCTAATCCAGAAGTAAATGCTGCTGATAAAAGCAGGACAGAATATTTGTATGAAGATCCTGAGATGGAGAAAAACAAAGACAGTGTGGCAGATAAAGATGTTTCTACGGGGGCTGAAGAAAGAACGTATTATCAGTGTGAAGGGGATGCTGAAGAACTCAAGCCAAGCAGTGCGGATGGAATAGAGGCTTCACAGCCTCCCTCTAAGGATGCATTACATTCAAAAATCAAGGATAGGCTGGCACAGCTCCACATATCAACAGATTTTAACTTCACATCTGGTCTGGCTGCACAAGTTGCTGCCAGGTCTTTCACTTTTACTACAATGCAGGAAGAGACTTTTGGAGATGATGGGGAGGAGGAGGAGGAAAAGACACAGGAGAATGAAGACCTTGTGGAGAACTGTGAAAATGAAGAGAGGCTCTGAAAGTGAAGGAACAGTATAAGTCTGAGCTGAACTTCATTAAACCAACAGCAGGCAGTTTGATGGAAAAAAACTAAGGTGGAGGGTTGAAGCTGAAAATACTGGATGGGAAAAAAAGGAGACCTAAATATAATACATCATGTTCCTAAGACTGATACACTAAATAGGACTTCTAAGTATATTGAAAATTTGCAGGTAAGAGAAGTTTAGGCTGCATCCAAGAAATAGATGGCTGTTCCCTTTTTAAGATCCTAGTGATGGGGGTTGGAATGTACCTTTGTGTTTTGTTTTTTTTTAATTTATTTATATTATGACATATTGTAGTTTTTTGTTTCTAAAAAGAAGGAAAAACAATGTTTTGATTTACATCAGACTCCATTTTTTTTGCTCTCTTATTCTTTTGCCATGGTATCAGTGTTTGTTCCAACAAAAAAGCCAGGACATTTCTTTTGGAAGAACCTGAATTGTTCCCTGTGATCTTCCCCCACCACTTTTGTTTCACTTCTTGTGTCTGCAGTGTGTTGGCTAAGCCACGATAGGCATTTGTGACTCTGCGACTAGTGATGTGGCACCCAGCTAAAATGTAGAATTTTAAATAAAAACTTGAAAGAGCTAGTATTTGATGTGTCCTGGGGTACGGGGCTGAAACAGTATAAAGGTAATCATGCTTCATATTAAGGTTTATTTAGAATTTTATGAAGAGTTAATAAATGATTTCTGTAAGTTGTAATTCATGTTAGAGAAATGTGTCGTAAGTAAATTTTACAGAAGGTTATAAGCACACCCGTAGAAAGTACTATAGACATCTAGCATCTATCTGTTGGATTGACAGAGATGAGAGTAAACACCTATTTATTAAGCCAGCTATTAATTGTTTGTTAATCTTTTGTACACTGAATCTTAATGTAATTGTTTGACTTGATATAATGATCAATTATACATTTTTTGCTTATGTCCTGAAGTAATTTTCTTAAAGGAAATTATCTGAGAGCTTAACACCATGCAGTATTTTGTTTGAACACCATAACGTCCTTTCACTTTTTTCTTAGATCACCTGTGGGATTAAGAATCCATGAGAGAACTAAATTGTGTATTTTGTTTCTTGTAACTTAATTAACTGACTGAAGTCTAGATGTTTGGTATGAGGTTATGCGAGTTGCTTTTTTCTCTGTCCTGGTGTTACAAGGAGCAGGAAACTGATGCTCACCTCACAGAGGAGCTGGTTAATGCTTTCATTGCCCTCTCTTCCTCTTGCTCTCTGACACAAAATGCAGTAAAGCTCCCATGTCTCTAATGGCGAGAGCACCACTTCTTTGTGTGGAATACTCTACTTGGACCCAGATGCACTTCCAGCACAAAACACTGCATCAACTGATGCAGTGTTATACTTAGAGTACTTATTAGGTTTTGCAGATTCTATAGAGTAAAGGGTTTTTTAGATGCTGGTGGTGCAAAGCAATATCTTTCCTAGAACAATGTCATGGAAAGCGAGGAAGGTAGCGCAGGTCAGCAGATTAGGGTGGAACTCTTGATGGTATATCAGAAAACAAGTGTTTTCTTTCAACTCCCTGGCCTGTATTAGTGATTTTGCATGAACACTCTGAAATATGTGGACCTTTTCACAGATGGTAAAGAGGGAAATACCAACTGATAGAGAAGGGCATATTACTTAAAGTGTTCTTTCACTGTGTAATGCCTGTCTTCTTCACACACAGGTTTTGGGAAGAGTTTTGCTGCTTCTAATCGACCAGTAACACTCTGTTCTGTGCCCTTTATTTTGTGTCGGTGACTGGAAGCTGAGTGGTTAATGTCTTGAGGAGGTTGTAGAAAAAAAATCAGATGCTTTACATAGTGTATTCAGAAGATAAGCCTCCTCTTAGTGGTAGAGTATATTCTTCTGTAAATAAAGATTAGGCTAAGATGATGAAACACTTTTATTTTCTCTGCAGTAAGCAATTTTTTTTACCAAGTCTAGAACAGCTGCTTTGGATAGGTTGTGTTTGAAGCATTGTACATGCTTCTGAAGAAGTCTTCCTCATTCTTGACTTGAGACCCTCGAGTTCACAAAGTGCCCAGATATTTTTTGTTCCTAGCTAGTTGTTCTGACAGCCTAAATGTATCTTCCATTAATATTTTTCCATGAACTGATCCACCATCATCTCATGATGTGATGTTGTGTATCCCAGAAAGGGTACTCCTGACCTTTTTCAATGGGATCCAAATCATAGTTTACAGTGTGTATGGCTATGATACCAACCTGGAAATATGATCAGATTTAGGATATGAATTATCACTGTTCTTATCATTTCAGATGAAGTCAGTAGTAGCCTGGGTTGCATTGGTACTGAAATCAGTGACAGATCTCACATTTATAAAAGCTGCTATCTCTTTATTCCTTTGCTGCAATCCTTAGTAAAAATCCTGGAGAATCTACTTCGGTGACTCACTTGGGGCCTAGATTTATTACATGTTGGTCTTGGTAGTGAAACTGGTCTTAAGAAACCCATCCATCATGAGTTGTTCATTTTCATCCAGCAGATGTGTCAACACGGGGTTTTGTGGCCATGCTATAAACCAGTTCATGAGTCCACCTGGGTCAAAAATTCACCCTTTTTAGGCTTTTTTGCTTTTCACCATTCTTATCGCAGCAATGCAGTGACAGCAGTTGCCTCCAAATCGCTGTATCAACATGTGCTGTGTCGCTGGCCTGAGACTCAGAATTGCCCACATTTACACTATTGGCAAGGATGGTCTAGTGTGGAATTACAGCCTTGACATTAGACACGGCTATGATCAAATGATGACTTTCTGGAGGAACTCCTGATCTTACTTTAAACAAATAGATTTTCTACAAGCAATTTAACTGATTTCCATGGTCTTATTTAATGCAGTCTTAGGGGTTGCCCATATGAACACCTGGACTCACTGGTTTTCTCTGCCTCTCATCACCTCTGTATAAAACAGCCATCAGGTCATTTATTTTGATCTATTTAATATTGTCCCTGAAGAAAAATATTGCTAACAGTGTACAGCGCAATAAGCCTGACTTCTCTTGATTTGATAACCAGGTTCCATCTATGTATGCCATATACTCTCTTACGATCCAGATTTCCTCATAATTATGTCATTTGAAGTGACTGTATATAGATACTGTAGGTTCCTTCATGAACCGGACAGATTTTTTGGCATAATTTATTGCTGCCTTTAAAGTAATGTTTATGAACACACCAAAGTGTGCATTAGCTCTAATGAGTTGTCTTAATATATTGAGCATATCAAGGTCTGAGTGCTGTTCTGTGTTCTTTGGCTTATTACCCGAGATAGAGATTTTTGTGAAAACGGAACATTTGCTTCTTAGAGCTTTGTAACTTTTTGAAACATTTAGCAGGAAGTCCATACTAAATTATGGGTTATGATGAAGAATATCAGCAACCAAAATCCTTTGCAAAGAGCAGAGCCAACAATAAATACTTTTCCCCTATCCCATTTCCAATTAGTAGTTCTGTGAAGTAAACAAACAAGTAATTATATAGGGTTCAATAATTTCTTCTCCTTCTGTCATATCTGGAAAGCACTCCAAAGGCAATATTTGCTTCTTGGATTGGACTGCAATCCAATCTACCACTACATCTTTTTGTATTGCTTCATTTTACAGCTAAAGATATAGGTAAAAGCTTAAATCTAGACAAAGATCTGTGATAAGAAGGTAACTTGTCCCTTTTGTTAAGTGTATGTATTCATGACAGAAATTAAATGGTTGTGTCATGGAAGCAAACATAGAGAGTTACAGATAATAGAGCCTCTTTCAAATGCAATTAAATGTACCTCTGTCATCTACAGACAAGATTTGCAAATGTGAAGGCTTCTGCCATCAGACATAGACATGAGACAGTTTTACTCTCAGCAGGATTGCTGTACATCACTGAATCTTGCACTTAGCGATCTAAATGCAAGATGGAATCTGGTAGAGTAGCCAGTTTTACTGAGATGTCAGACTTTGTCCTGTGCACACCTGTCTCTGTGTGACTGTTGGAAATAATTAGAAATCTTACGTTTATCAGAAGTGTAAAATTTGTAACTTTCTCATTAATTTGTTTGGTAATAAAAACCCAGTTATATGGTGGTCTGTGTAGAGTTGTTTGCCCACACTGAATTTTGTAATCTTGTAGGTTATCCCTTTCTTCCTTTTTTCCTTCTTTGTTTTTTACTTTAACAAGCAAGAGGACAAGTACACTAAACCGTCCTTGTCCTTTAAACTACTTTGTGAAGGGCGGGTGTTGTTCTGCCAGTGGCTTGTTCCCAGGGCTAATTGCTTTTTAGAATTAACAGGTTTCATACTATCTCATCTGAAAAAGCAAGCAGAGTGTGAGAATGGCACTTGGTCAGTGTAAAGGGCCAGGCTGCTCTGGGATCTTGCCTGTGACAGGGACTAAGCAGATGCTGAGGAATGACTATGTGTGGTGATACTTCTCCAGGCTATTCCTCAGTAATTTGTGGCTCAGGGACTTCTTGACCCAGTGGTGGTGGATGTCAGCTTAGCAGGTTCTGATGGAATCCTTTTCCATAGATTTGCTCAGCCTCATGTTTGATTGATTATTCCTAGTTCCAGTGCCACTATGTGGTCATCTTTACATCATCATTACCGTCTTGTATGCATGAGAACATTTGTCAATAAACTTTTTTGATTTTCCACTTTCCTCAGTCCTTCTGCAGAGGTCATGTTTTCTGCCTTTTGTTTGCTTTTCTTAGAAATCTCTCCAATTTTGGATGTGTAATGATCAAAGTGTGGTGAAATACTCCAGACGAACCTCAGCAGTGCAGAGTACAGAGTAATAATTACCTCCCATAAAACACCAAACCATTCAAATATCATTTGAGTCCATATACAAAGAAAAATACTTTCAGATCTTTTAGCCATGGCTATTAGAATGGCAAATGAAAATATTTGGTGGAGGAGAAATATTTATTCACTATCAGCGGGATTTGGCTGGACAATGTTTTTCTTTGCTAACAAAACAAAAAGTTGTTAAAACAAAATGATCTCCCAGCAGCTGCCACCTGGTCTAACACAAACTAAAGATGCCAAACAACACTTGTTTAAATTTTAGCTTGACTTTTCAGAGCTATTTTGGTCTCTGATGAATAAGCATGTATTGCAAAATACATTATCACACAAGAAACGTGGCAGTGGATAAATGGATATCAGAGATCAAACCAAAGGCCTCTGTGGCTAATTTTTAAAATGCTTAGTGGTGTGTTTTATTTCTCATAATATTTGATTCCCTCCTGTATATGTGTTTATTTTGCTACCTTTGATTTTAAATGCTAAAAAATACATTTGATTTATTCAACTTGGAAATTTGTGCAGAAATCAGGTAAGAAGTAATGGTAGTGTGTGATAAGACACAGTCATAGCTAGGGGTGAAATCTACCTCCCTGAACTTTGCTTTGTAGATGGATAAAGCAATCTGGCTTGAGCTACAGCTTGATATGAAACTGTTCCCAATGTGCTGCCTCCCCTTTCACAGTAACTGCCACGGCTTGGGTTACTGGCAGCTTATCAGAACGCAGCTTGGCTCAACAGGGTGAGTGTGCTGTTAGCCCGTGTTAGGCTTTCTGAATTGAACACAGGATTCTGAAAAAGTGACTGCAGTTTAGTAGACAAGGAAAAAGTTTCTCTATTACAAAGTGGCTTATTCTAAAAGGGTTGAATGGGACCAAAACTTGAATACTTTCAATGTGATCGGCATATTTTGACCCTTGTACCTTCTCAGCTTTAAATCTTAAAGGCCTCATGGACAGTTTGCTTTAGAGGATCCAGTTCTATGACAGCTTAAATCGCTTCCTGGCAATGAAATCCCAGTCCCTCATTTAGGCTGGCTTTTGTAACCATTCAGTGATTTAGGATATGGATAGGACTGGAAGTGCATCAGTGCTTTAACTTGCTGCTGGCTTCCTCAATCCTAATGAGGATAGTGCCACTCATTATTTTCCTCACTCATTTTGATTTCTTTTGTTGTTCTTGAGGCCTAGGCTGCCCAAGACCATTTGTGTCTTATTCCCAAAGTTTCTAAAAACTGTCTATGATACTGCCAGTAAAACTGAAATTATTGTGCATTTTTTTTCTTCTTACTCATTTCATCCTTCTGGACCCTCTGACACCCATGGTCCTCTCCCTTTACCACCACTCTTGAGAGGTTCACGTTTTAAAATAACAGAAATTCTTTTTACGTGTATTTGTAATGGGAAGAACTAGATCTAGAGTTGTGTACCGACTCTCTCACTTGAGAACTGAAACAGAAGCTGGACACTATAATGGGGAGCATACAGTCAAAACAGAAGTAATAATGTATAACAGCTCAAATTTATACCACACTCTTGGTGTATATTGGCTCTTATAAGTGATTGTGGCTTACTGAAAAACATTTTAAAGTTGCATTTTAAAAATAACTGCAACGCTAGTACAAGGTTCCAAAATAAGTGTCATTAGTTGGCTTGATTTGTGCTCAAATCTTAATATTTAAAGATTGCTTCCTGACCTCCAGCTGCATGGATGAGAACTGAAAATAATCTCAGATTTCCAAAAGAGAGTGACCAATCCTTTCCGTTACTTTGTGCTATTAAAGAAAGGTCCATTCCTAAACAAACAAAAAGAGAAACATCAATGCTTAATATCTTCAGTAGCCATTCGTGACAGAGAATCATGCATTTGATCTCAATAGAAGCACCATAAATGTGGGCTATTTATAATGTTTGATATGTGTGTTTCAGTAATAATAATAATAGGCTTTAACTATATTATGGGATAAAAGCCAGAAATCTAGAAACTGTCCTGTAGATATTTCATCCAAAGGCCCATCTGGTGAAATTTAAACAAGTTCATGTTGGCTGTTCCTGCACTGCTCAGTATGATGTAGTCCAAGTTTTTCATGTCCCAGCGTGGGTGTTCACGGGTGGTCTGCAGGCACCTGTGTGCTTGAGGTCCGCAAAGGTCCGCAAAGCTTGTGGTGATCACAGAACAGTGCTGAGTGAAACTTAAATAGGAACAGGATGCTTCACAAGCATTTTGGGTTTATTGTCTGTCTTCCTCTGTTGCAGCATCCATGCCATATGCAATCCCACTTGTGAACTTTTTCCTTCCCACCTTTCCTTTTCATTGGCCACGCAAACCAATGGGGGGGGGGGGGGGGGGGGCGTTTTATAGTTTGTTTCTCACCTGTGGGACTGTCTGTAATGCACCCGGTAAGTTATCCCCAACAGAAACTTAAACATTAGTGCCAGGCTGCAAAAGATGGGGCCTGGGCTGGAGAAGCTCCTCTGGTTTGACCACTTTTGCCAAGGGTTCTCCTGAGGTGGGTGACCATGGGAGTGCTGAGCTAGGTGCAGTGACTCTGCAGGTGTCTTTCAAAGCTCCAGTTTTTACTAGGTCTGTCCTTTCTCTGATTGTCTCTCTCTTCGCTCTTAGCTGCCTTCAGTATTCTGTTGCCAACTGCTGAGGAATTTGGCCACTTTTTTCCTTCAGTTCTGAGGCTTTCGTCTAAATTTTATGAAATGATAGGCTAGAGAGATTCCATGCCAAGGTGCTGCTGTGAACTCTCAGTCATAAACTTATAAACAGAAGGGTTCTTAGGGCTGGTGCACTGTCCTGACATTCCTTCCAGGAAGCTTTGACCTACATTTCAGCCTGGCCTCCTATTTCTTCCTGGACTTCAGAACATCCACTCCCAGGAATTTCCTTTCCTCCTTAATGATTATAAGATGGTAATGCCTCCTCAGCAAGACTGACCCTTGAACACATGTTCCTCATTATATGAGCCTTACTTGCTCTTTCCCACAGGAGGGTGGCACAGTCATGCCTGAGTCTGCCTTCCCCTAAACAAGCTTGCTGCTATCAGCAGTAGGGGCTGACCATGTACTCTCCAGCTGCTATGCCAATGTGCTTTGGCTCCACAGCTGCTTGATCCTGAGCTCAGGAAGCACTGGGATCTAGCAGTTGTGCTTAAACCTTTCCCACAGGTAAAGAGCATGTGTTTGCAGAATACAAGTATTACTAAATCTCCCTGAATTTTGAACCTTTTTTTTTTTTTTTTTTTTTTTTTTGAGGATAAACAAATTATTTCTTAATCTAGGGGGCTTGAATAATCTTTATAAATATATATATGTGTGTGTATGTACATACATACATATAAACATGCACAACCCTTTATGATGTAAATGCGTATTGCCAGGTATCCCACTGCAAGGCTTGTCTAGCAAAGAGGTTGTATTTTTCTCATATCAAACTATTCAGTTACTTACTTGAAAGGTAAACAACAATTTGATTCTTGCTATCCAAAGGCAAAAAAGATTGTATTCTAGCAGGCTGTGTGGAAGTATTTCAAACCTGATTTTACATCTTTTATTAGAGACGCTGCTTCATTTTGTTTTCACTTATTAAGGCTTTGCACCTGAGCTACTGTGAGCGCCTGTATGCCCATTTGCCCTGTCTTAAACATATAAACAAGTACAAGTTCCTCAACATCTCCTACCTGCTAAGTCTTAGCATTTGCCTAAACAGGGCCTAAAGGTGGCATAGATTGCCAAGGAACCACAGGGAAGGGAAAGAAAACAATCTTGATTAGCTGCTGCTTAATTGGCTAATAAATGAGAGTTAAAATGTAAGAGGAAATGTTCAAAACAACAAACTGCAGCAAGAGACTTCTGGCAGGGCTACAGAGGAAAATCACATGATACATTCTGCAGTTTGCAGACACTGGAAGGATCCACAATTTCTTGTCCATGTGGAGACAGGAAACACTCACCAGACTGGTAGTCTTCAGCAGCTTTTAAAAAAAGCCTCTATTTTATCTACGTTTCATTTCCACAAAAGCCTCGGTGCTGCTGTCTCAAGCTGTGTGTAATCAATCTGTGCATCTCTTCCTTTAAGTTCTGGGTGAAGTCTCCTTGCTTGCACTGCACTGAAAACGTGCGTGCTTCGGCGCTGTGGAGTCTGCCCTGCACCCGCCCCGCCAGTTGCAGATGCTGCGTTAAGCACAGTTCATTCGATGGGCCTCAAGGAGGTTGACATCAGCAGGTCCTTAAAGCAGGTATGAAGCCTGGCGGCTGGCTGTGCTAGGGCTCCAAGAACTCAAGTTCTGGGTTGAATGTAGGCAGTAGCAGGAAGACATTCCTTGATGCTGACCTTTTGTTGTGATAGAGTTTCCTGCCTATGATATTTTCCCAAATTATTTTGTTTCTCTTTTTTGTACTTTCATTTACTTCCTTTGTTTTTCCCATGGATATGAATCAGGACTTAAAGTCTTTTTTACATATTTAATCATGTACATCACCAGGATTATTTTTAGGCCATTTTAAAATATGTGGCTTCCCCTGGTTTCAGAAGTAGTTTTCTCAACTGTAATGCTAACCACATTTAAAGTCCCTTTAGTTGCTATTATTTCTTCAGCATCTGTTATAAAATTCTGCCTCACTAATGCCTGTATCATTTATTCTCTTTATCCTGTATCCCTGACAGTTGACAGGTGGAGTGGATGTGGCTTATCCATTCTCCAATTAGTAATGATTGAATGGAATAGAGAATGCTTATACAGGGATGCAAAAATGCTGTATGAGCACTTTGCTTCACTTTTTATACAGAATTTTATTTATAATTCCACTTTCATCCTGAAGATTAAATTAATTTTAAGCAATCCTGGCAATAGTTTCTGCAGTATTTTTTGCTGATTCCTTGGTATAAGCACTTAAGTAATGAGCACTGGTTACTCTTTTCTGAATAAGTGATGACTGAAGAAAGAATGTTTTTCTGTGTTTCATATGCTTCCCGTCGTACCTTCCCAACATCCTTCAGAGACCTCTGTGCTGTGACAGCTGCTGGCAAAACCCCTTTTAGCATCATCTAAATGCCTGGGTAGATGGGGCTTTAGGAAGAAAATAATGTGTCAGTTGAGGCCACTGGTAGCAGGTAAATCTTTAATCCAGGAACTGGGCTTAGGGGCTCTGCAGGAGATGTATTCTATTTGTGTGTGACTCCTAAGAGACAGACTTCCTTTGCAGGCTTTGAAAGTGCCAAAAAAGCGGCAACAAGACAGAGTGACTCTTTTTATCTGCAGCTTTTTGGTTCCCTCATAATGCTTAGCCTTTTTCTCAGAACTTATCAAAGGCTGTGTTCTGCTGCTGTTAGGAGCTGTGGCTGATGCACACCTCTTCCTGTAAGCATTCCCTGATCTGGTTTTAGAGTTAACAGCTATTGACCACTCTCTTCACTTAGGTACAACCCACTCTCACCTAATTCACATCCCCAGGAAGGCAAGCTCAAAAGATTACTGGGAAGAAGGGAAATAATTTGATCATAAAAGGCAAGAGGCGAGGGAGGAGTATTTTTTTCTTATCTTTTGAATCTTGCTGCCAAATTGGTGCATAATAAATTGTGCAAAAGGTCTTGCTTATTGTTTGCTGTTTTCGGGTTTGTGCGTTTGTTTTGGTATTGAATACTGAACAGATCCAGTTGCTGTTAGAAGGAGATGTCTGTCTACTAAAAAGGAATCCATAATGTTTTCCTGTACTTGGAGACTTCTTGAATGCTAAATTGCCTGTGTGTGTACTTCATAATGTACCATATGCAAATATTCTTCAGGAATTGATACTACCACTTCAGTCAATATTTTGTATGTTAGAATTGTATGTTTCCTATACTGCCAAGAATGTATCTATATCTATGAAGACTTAAGATTGTACCTTTTTGAGCAAGCCACTTTCTTCAACCATCTGAAACTCTCTTCCTGTTTCTCAAGTTTTCTGCTAATTTATTAGACTCTTGTGTTATATTGTGTACTTTTTGTATCAGTTGTATTGCTGTATTTCTTCTTTCTTTCATTAAAATCTGTTCTTCTCATTCTTCTATTGTGCTGCTTCATATTGGAAGTACTCACACCACATCAAGTGACCTGATCTAGTGTAGTGGCTCTGCCTGAGGTGGATCCAGGCCATTCTTCAAAAGCCAGTCAGTCAGACTTCTATTACATTGTTCCAATGATCCCAACATGTAATCAGCTTTATTGTATTAAGCTTAATTTTGCAGTGTAGTCTGTACTTTTATAATATAGTAAAGAAGAAACCTGGAATGGGACTGTCAAGGTTTAAACAAACGGACAAGACACAAAAAATGAACTGAATGATGAAGCCCATAAGTCTTATGGATGGTTGTTTCTGCTTACATTCACTAAGATATCGGTGGACCTCCCGAGGGAAGCAAATTTTGAGGAGAGATTTGGGAAAAGATTGCAAGGGCTATTTTTTCCTAGAAGTATGGCCATCAACTTAAGTCAGTCAGTTATCTGTGCTATCTCCATGCTTAATTTGTCTTACAGGTAAATGAAGATGCAAAAAATGAATGCAGATTAGGACCTGTTTGCTTACTTTCAATAAAGAAACAGCTGATTTACAAACAAGAAAATGCTGTCTCACAAGAAATCATTCCATGAACAGATAGAGAAATGATAGTGCTTTTTTTAACCTGCCAGTGAAAAGCAAGACTTTCAGTGTTTCAGTGATCCTAATTCCTTTTTAGCTGTGCAGTATCTTCCCTAACTTGGATCTTTCAATAGGATGTCTTCCCCACAGAATGACATGCAGGAAGAAAGAGTTCAAGGGCTCTTTACAATGGCCCAGGGTATTGAAAGAAAGGAAGTGAACAGAACATGCACATGCACCTGTGTGTTGAGTATCTGGCAATTTCTGAGGCTAGGAGATGATCTGGCAAGATGGGGAAATACCACAAGTTTCTGCTCTTGGAAACTTAAGGATGAAGTTAATCTCACCTTCAGCACCATCTTTATAATTATGGTAGCGTATGTGGAAATAGCTATATGTCACCCTACCTTAGTTTTCACACAGACTTCATCACCCTCTCCTTCATTAAAACTATTCCTGTGCCACAGTTGCATCTGTGCATGAAAGAACCCCATGGAATGTCCCAGTCCATTTCAGAATTTCTTGTCATGGTGTTGTGGTAGCAAGAAGCAGAAACACACACGTAAAATAACCATGCTGGTTCTGACCACACCTGACATGGGTTATATGTAGGTTCAGATTAGGCCAATGCCTGTCTGTGCAACTGCACACATTTGCTATTTGCTTCTAAAGTTGCATTTAGGGATGATGCCACAGTGGAAAATATTAAGGAGAATTCTAGTGTAGAGAAGAACTAGCACAGGGAATCCCACAGGCAATTTAGCCTTTTCAAACACTGACAGAAGTGTTTGCAAAACCAGCTAGCCTAACACTGATCTGTCCAGATTTCAATGAAGAACACAACTTGGAGAAAAAGCATGGTAGGCCAGTAATTAATGTGTTTGAAAATGCTACTAGTAATTATCTGTTATATTTAATCCCTGACTTCTCTACCACTCGCATATTTGTTTTGGGTGCACATGAAGTGACAAGCTTCCTTCAGAGAGCAATGGACCATAACTATAATATGTGCCATTGTTCAATATAAATGAAATACATTGTTTTGTTAGGTTAAAAAGAAGTCAAAGAAAGAGACTTTCTATGACCTGTCTAAGCTAGCTGAGAGCAGCTCAGGGAAAGACTGCACAATTCAATTTGGCCTATATTCTGTGTTCTTTCTTGTCACTGTTGACACCTGCTTCTTAGCTATTAACAGTAGCTTAATAGATCATCATCATCATCATCATTACCTGCATGATGTATTGGCTAAATCAAGAGTGGAAAACAGTGACCTTTGCATTCATTCCAGGCACTCTAAAGTTTCAGTTTGATTACTGGCTTGCATCCGCTTTAAATTGAAAATAATTTTATGGTTCCCAAAAGCCATGTAGTAAATAAATTGCAGAAGTTGCATTTCCTTTTCGTGCCTGTCTTTATTTCTGCTTTGAAAACTTCAATGAAAGACCCAACTGCTGCAGCACATGCTTTAGCTCCTGGAAATGCTCCCTCAGTATGAGGATGTGATGTATTTGACCATCTCCTGCTATTTCTCTAGGTTATGTTTCTAAAGCTTCCCTGCAACTATTAATGAAATGAAGAAGCTAATTGCTAGAAGACAGCTGGCTGAAGTAATTGCTCCTTCAATTGCTATTAAATTTTTATGACTAGTGCCAAAATGTAAATATAACAGCCCATAAAACAAGTAAGTCTTGGTCAGACATGCACAAAGAAACAGGGGATGAGCCCAGGACCTTCCTCTCGTTTCTTAATTTGTCTTACAGGTAAATGAAGAGGCAAAAAATGAATGCAGATTGCATTTTGCTCGTTTCTTGTTTCCTCTGTAACTACCAGTACAGATTCTGTGACTCAGCAGCTGAGTTTAGACAGCCCAAACTGTTGAATAGGACAGGAAGGAGTACACAAGATGGAGAACTTGTAAACACACCAAAAATGTCCAAATACTTTGATACAGAGACTGCTGGACTTGCTGCTATGAGTCACAGTGCTTTATATTTAAGAAACTAAACAAAGAAGTCAAAGGTCTCAGAATGAAATGATTAACACCAATGCTGTTGGAAAGTAAAATACCTTAACGTGAAACCACTTGGAAGTACTTCATGTGATAATCACTCTTTGTCTTACCTATTTTTTAAGGTCTTTAGTAGGCTGGCTGAACCCATTGACAATAGAGCTGGCAAAGAGCAACTTTCCTTGGATGTACATCTACCAAAGAAGAGAACAAAAAAATGCTGAATTGGCAAGAGCAACCTCTTATTCTAAATTAAGATGATAGATTGAAAAACAAAGAGGGTTGTTAGGTAGCCTGACTTACGACTTTATTATGGCTTTCAGCTTTCACCTTTCATGACTTTTTTGTATAAAATATTTTATTTTATTTAAGAGTTAAAAAGTAAAACTCAGATTCTTCTATTCCTTCCAAAATCTCCAAAGAGCATATGGGAGTGTACAAAACACCATTTTGCATGCTGCTTCATGGACTTTAAAAATCCACCACCCATCCTGGTAACATTTCAGTTTAGGTGTGTCATAATATGACATATTTGAAAATGAACACAGGAAAGTACCTTAGACATAGGGAAAAGCAACTGTTTGTTTGGGTTTTCTCTTCATATGTTAACAAAATATTTTTCGTTGTTGTTGTTGTTTTGTGTTTTTAACAAGGAGTGAAGTAGGATATCCTGCTTCTGAACTTTTGTAAGTAGCAATGAACCTTCCTGTTTAAGTACTGTATCTCTTAAGAAACTTTTCTAGAGAAGAAAGGTGCCCAAGGTTATTTTGACAAGTGATTATAAATCTATAGGAATTAACTAGGCTTGATATTCAAAGCCAAAATTTTTCAAAATGTGGGCAAAATCTGAAACTTTAGCAAATTTTTCTCCCTAGAAAAGAGAACCACAAAACTAAAGCTAATTCAGAGCTGCTCAGAAAGATTCAGAAACATTTCCCAATTCTTATTTCCACAGTTTTGAAATTGATTTTGATTCTGAAGTGAATTTCATGATGTCTCAACCATTTGAATATTTCCTGAAGCTGGCATTTATAGATTTTTATCACATCATAACATTCTTAACAAAGCAAATGAGTTAAAAGCCAAATTCTGTTTTGTGCTAGAATTCTTAAGTTGGGTTAATGATGTATTTTGTAGTAAGATGTCAACAAATGAAAGGAGGCAGCCTTCTGGATTTTAGAGTGTTTCTATTCACTTTGGGGTTTAGTCACAGTATCACACACTAATCTATGTCCCCAGATTCAAAATTAACAGAGCAAGTTCAAATAAGAGAAATAATTTTCCAACATATTGCAAAGACTGTTCCACACAGGTATCATGTATGGATGATGTCAGACTTAGGGCTTAAGGAAAAGCCTGCTGAAATACTAGATACAAGAAGGAAGGTGAGAGCAATAGCCTTTTCTTGGTCAGTGACATAGCTGGGCCAGATTTGTGCTGACATGAAGGCCCATATTATTCTTCTGACAGTGTAAAGGAGTCTTTGTTTCAGAGAAAATTGGCTGAATTGAATTTGAAACTGTAAGAATCATTGAAGATGATGTACTATCCAAAGCTGTTTGTGTTGTGGGATGTTCCCAGTGTTAAACAATTGGAAATCTCTGGCTTACTTCAGGGAATCTCTCAGCATGCAGGACTCCATGAATACTTCAGGGTAATGCATATTCAAGCAACAATGGATGTATTATTCACTAGAAGGAAATCCAGAAGACTACTGAATTGCCTTCATCTTACACTCACACCAGTATGTGTTAATCTGTATATAACCAGTAATGAATATAACATAGAAAACTGCTTTTGCTTATGGGTAATTGAGAGGGGAAAAAAAAATCATGCATTTTTCAGTTTTATAGGCAAAAATAACTATAGCATTGTTTTACTCGGAAACATTTTTCTTTCAGTTGAGTAGCAGTAGTCTCATTACTATGAAGAGCTTTATTTACCTGTGTGAGAGGAGCACTCAGCAGTGCAGATTTGGAAGTGACGAACAATTACATCAACATAACACATCTCACATTATGGTAAAGTTTCTCTGTCCTCTTGTTTAAATTCACTGCTGGGAACTGTGTCAGCATCATAACAAAGGGAATCCTATAAGCTCTCCTTGGGGTACAGTTTTGAGTGTACGTCAGCAAGTGGAAATGACACTAGCACTTGGCTTCAGCTACTGATTCTCTGGCTACATGGATCCTTTTATGTCTGTGTTCTTTCCCTTGAGGCAAATTCTTACTCATTTATTCTAACTTTCTTGACTCTTTCTTGATTTTCCAATTCTTATTTAATTCTTTTCCTCATATGTTTCTCTCCCTGCTTTTTTTCTTTTTGATAATGCCTCATCCTGCTTCCCATAACTTCCCTTTCCCTGTCCTTTCCCTATCATATTTTTCATTACACAGACCATTCAGGCTCTTAGTTCTCTACCTCTCTTATCATTCTCCCTCAGTTCTGTATGTTCTTTCCTTGCCTATGGTGGGAGCACAGAGAACATGAGAAGAAAGCCCCAGCCACTTCCAGCCCAGCTTCCTGCCTCTGCTCCATACAGCAGAGATTTGCACTTTGACTTGGTCCTCACGTGTAGTGCTGTCCAACTGAGCCTTTCACTGCCACATGGATGAGGACACCCCACCACCATGTTGGCTTTGTAACCATGGGCATTATCCTACTGCCAAAACGTGGTGGGGTGCACACTGGTTGTGCTGTTTCATCTGCAGCTCTGACAGCATTTCAGAGTGGCTAATGATGGAAACGATAACAAGCAGATAGGGAAGGAACCTTCTGCCACTGTGGGATTACCTACAGAGTGCTTTGCAAACAGCACTGCTGTTCTCTGATACGTGTGGTCATAAATCCACAGAATGAAGAGGCTGATAGAAGGGGTAGGTACCTCTGTTCCAAAAGTGATCTGATGCATGAATGCACACTGCATTGGAACTTTTCTAAGTGAATTTAAATGAGAAGGCTGCCTCTGGCAATTACCATCGCTGTCAGAGGAATGTAGCCCTTTCCATTACAATTCACCTGGCTGATTCTGTGATGTTATGACATGGAGGAATTTCATTATTCTTGCCACCACAAGCAATCAATTTGTGCCTTCAAGGATAAAATTCAAGTATGCTTGAAGCTTTGCTTTGCTTGCGTGGTACACAAATGTAACCAGTCAAAGTCTTCCAGTGTTTTTCAAGTTCCTATCACCCTTATTGCAGCCTTCTGTAACACATGACTATCACAGGCTGGCATTTTATGGCATAAATAAAAACTTTACCTTCTACAGGACACATTTCTGGCTTCCTTCACCTCTAAAACACCAGGAACTTACAAAATAAGAAGGTTCATTAGCAAGCAGCTCTCAAGATCAACTTTTTAAAGTATAAACTGGCATAGCCAAGCTTTTACTCCTATCAAGATAAATTTAATCCAGAGTGTTTTAAACCCCAGGTCTTAAGTAAAAGCTGAGAGATAAATTTGGATAGTGGCATTTTGGAGAGGAGGGGAGATTTTTTTCTCCTCTCAGAGCTAAACATAGTTCTGGCAAATAGCCCCAAACTGAAATTCTTGAGAGTCATAATAAGCAAGTCAGAGCAAAGAGGAATGTTTTTTTTTCTCCCTGACTAATTCTTCCACATAAAAAGGTGAAAGGTCAAAGATGAACTTTAATACTAATGAAATTCTGAACTTCTGTGCAGTAATATGTCAGAACATTAAAAAAAGAAGTCAAAATAAAAAGTGTTTTATCGTTGGCAACAGTAGCTTGGTTTTATAAGCATATATATCTTCATCCTGATTTCTTTTAACCTTTGGGAGAATGGGAACATTGAGATATTAAATACAGCCATTAAGAAATGCACAGTAGGGGTTTTGTGAGTTCAGCCCAGCCATACTTTTCCTCTCATGTGCCCTTCTGCATCATTCCAGCTTACTAAAGGAGTCAATTAGGGCTGTCTTCAAGTTATCACAAGTTCTCTTTCCCTAGCGTTTTTTGACCGAGACAGTCATTCTTGAGGTTAATTTCCTTCTTCCTTCTGTCGAGGAATATTTCATGTGGATTACCAAACTTCACATGCTTATAAAAACAATTCTGTTGATTCAAACTGCCCCTTAGAGAGGCAACTGGACAAATTCATATGTGTATGTGCATGCACATTCAAATGTTCAATTAAAAAAGATTTGCTCATGCTGAAGTTTATTTAAATTTACTCACTATAGCAGAAATACATTTAATGAAAGCTTTGTTATCTCTCTGGGTTTTGTAGTACCACCCTTCCTGGGCTGGTGATGTACAAACAAAATGGTTGAGCTGTCCTTTTCACATTATAGATTATCTGTGCTGGTGATGGTGACATACAAATTTTAATCATTGTGGGGTGTGCAAATAGCAATCTAACCTGTGAAATACAAAGTATAACTTGTAAGTTCAGCAATGCTGGAGTGGCCAAATGCATATCAACCAGCATGAATCTCCAGAAAAGCAAGGGAAATGGCCAGAGCTCCAGAAGGTATGACCAATAAAGTAGGGTTGCATAACCTGGGCTTGTTTAGCATACAGACATAAAGACTGAGTGCAGGAGTACAGTTGTGGGAGACAGAAAAGGACATAAAAATATGACCTACTACAGAAAGAGTAGTCTATTCTCCATGTCTATGTAAACAGAGCAAGAAAGAACAGGTTTTATCTATAGGAACTAAAACTAGATAGGAAAAACTGCCAAGCAATAAGAGGATGAAGCATTCAGATGTATTTTTGTAAAGATATTGTTTCTTCTCTATTACTGAGCCTTTACAAAGAGCTTAACCAGCAAGAGTGGATTTCAACTCACCTGAGGCTGAATCGCACAGGAGAGAAACATTTCCAGCACGTGATTCATTTGACCAGCATTTCCAGCATGTGATTCGTTTGACCCACTCCCGCTGTACATTGGAAGGAGATAAATTCCACTGTGGAAGTGCCTGTTTTTCTTCAGGAGCTGCGAAAAACTCTAGAAAATCAATTCAAGTGTAAAGGTCTGTTTTGTAGAAGTCTACAGCTCTGTCAGGACTGTACCATCTCTTGTCTCTGTAATGCCACTGACACAGTTGATTGTGTACTGGTAAAAATGGCAAGGTTTGATGACCTCTTCAGGCTACTTCTAGACTATGGAGAAAGTCAAGAACTGTCATTACAGGTTTGCCTAAGCTACAGGCCTAACTGAAAACCAAATCACCTGTTCAGTAGGATGACAGTAACAAAAGTTCATTATTGATTAATGACTGCTTGGCTGAATAATTTGGAATGAGATAGTGAATAACATAGTGGTTAATAAACAAACAAGTACACTATCACCACAAAATAAACAAAATGCCATTCTTAATCAGAGAAGCCAAGAGTAGAAGCAGCATAGATTTCTCTCTAAGTTCCTGACTGGCCTTTTCAAAATACCTTTCATGAACCATAAAACCATACAAACAGTTGATGTCCATTCTGTTAGGTTCTCTGTATAAACAGAGGATTCCGCACCCTGGCCTTATTTCTTAAGCATTACTTTTACTGGAGAAAAATTACTAAAAACACTGTCATCTTGATTATCTGCAGCAAAAAATGTCAGAAACTATTTTGAATTATGTTCTCAGAAGAATCCCATTCAACTCTTCAATCCAGAAAATTCACTGGCACAAATTCCTTCCATGCTATTGATAAGCCACCGAATCAGCTCAAAGCCTTCAGCCTGTCTCACAATGAGTACACTTAAGAAGCTGGCAAGGCTGGAAGGCAAATATAATTATGGAACCAAGCCTTTTTTTAAAGAGTTTTGGATCTTGAGAATCAGCTGAAATGAAATGAATTGCTGTAAATTTCCCTCACCTTTTTCAGGGCAGTACTCTATTTTTCAAGGGAAAAGTGTCATGAAAACACCTGTAAAGTTCCTCATGTTGATAAATTAGCTTGGCTGGTACAACCAGTTATATATATGTTGCACCTTATCACTATGCTGCCTCCATATTTTCAACCTAGACTCATGTAGGAACAGCAATGAAAAGTTACCAGTGGATTTAATGAAGTCTTTGTTCTTTCCCATCTCAAACCTGCATTGCTACAACACTGTCTGGGGATGGGGAAGTTTGGGATTTGTTAAGGTCTGACTGGTTTCACCTAACCTTTTATGGAGTCTGGTGCATATTCATATCTTGAGGAGAACAGCTATGGATTCTCCTGCTCTTCATCCCAGCCTTTCTATCTATGCTTGGATGGCTGATTTCCCACAGATGTCTGTTTATAGGTATGTATGGATTTCACCACTAATGGCAAATGCAGCAGGTGTTACCAAGGGCAGGCTTTCTCCTCTTCCTGCTTTCCTGTTTCCTTTTCATTTTTCCTCTTCCAGCTTCCTCACACATTTGGTGAGCTTGTGGCTGGTTTTCACACTTAGCAGGTTGCCAGTGGCACAAACCAGGCACTCAGCTGCTTGCTGGAGAGCCTCTCTCATTGTTTGAGATAAAGGGAGAATCTGGACTAATGGACCAAATCCATCTGTGCTTACACTAAGTGTCAGTAAGTTTCACAGCCCGTGTTGCTTTCTTCAAGCGCAGGAACACATGTCCAGACCCATCCATATGGGTTAGACTTCAAGTTACTTTCCCCTCTCCATCACATCATGGTGTCAGTTTGACGTGCTCCAGAAACTGGAAAATGCAGTTGTTGAGAATTGTGCTGCTAGAGGTGAATCAGTCACATCCAGAGGTGATTAAACATCTAGGAATGTAATCATTTAATGCTAGTGCCCCTCAGCCAACTCTCACAATATTTAACCATTGTTCCATGCAGTATGGCACTGATGAGGGCAAGAGGTATCTTGGCTTAAGGTCATTCTTTAACTTTAAAACACTGTCTTTTGCATGTGTGTATGCATGTAAGCACCCTGTGTTTTATTATTGTAGGGTTCGTATGTTATCCTCGTCATTTCTTCACAAACAGTGAATGCTTATCAAATTGCAAACTATACAGAAAAGGCATCTACTTTGGAAAAAAGAGGAATGAAAATCCTATGGGAAAGAAAAGTGCAGGAATGTTTGGCGTTTGGTGGTAATTTTATAACTCGGCCCAAACAATGCTTTTGAAAAGCCACTTCTTGCAAACAAAATGTTGGTTCCCTTCAGCCTCCTGCCCCTCAAACACACAGCTCCCTAATATTTTGAAAGCACAGGAATTAAGTCCTGGCTGAAGATCTTTAGATGGGGGGCAGGGGGAGAGAGTGGGATTGTCCATATGGCAGGAAGTACATGCCACAATCAGGAGGAACAACTGCCCCTGGGAGCAACTATGTTATTGTGATGCTTCTGTAAAACCATTTGCTTGAGGCATCTAAGAGACTATATAGAAAGCTGTCTAAAGGCAAATGTTTAATATCATACAGCATTTCTTTCTTGCTTAACATGTTCATTAAAAGTTGAATTCTTTTTTTTTTTTTTTTGAGGCCATGAATTCCTTCCCTTAAACTCACTTGTATTTATTTAGCTGAACAATAATTTTAGTAGGAAATTAAGGATAGACTCTGTCCTATGTGTACTAAGGGTAACCTTTTAAATCATTAGACACAGAGACAATTGTGTTTCATTTTGAAGGGTTTTTTTTCCTGATCATCCCAGGAAATTCCAAGGACCAGAGGAAATTAGTTATCTGCCTCTAGAAGAAAGTATGTAAAATTAAGTAGGTTTTTAATCTTTTACACAGTTTGAGAGAGACTTTTCCCTCTTGGGAACATTAGTTTTGCTTCATTGAGGCTTTACAAATTAAAATATATACAACATTGTTTGATATATATTGCCAAGGATGACTTCAGAGGTAAAGAACCTTCTTCTCATGAACTCTGTGCATTCTCCTTTGTAATCCTAAAATCTTACCCCAATTAAAGCAATAACCTTGCACATACTGGTATAAAAACAGATGTGTAGGATTATAGTAAAGGCTCATTTAACTTATCCACCATCCTGTCCCTGTGAGTGGCTGGTAACTGGGGGAGAAATGGAACAACATGTAAAAGAAAATCCTTCTTTTTGTGATCCATATCAGCTGTAAGTAGTTAACAATTCAGGGGACTTCAATTATCAGGGGATTAACAATTGAGGGATTTCCTCAACCAAAAGCTGTGTCTGGGCCATCACTTTTCACAGCTGCCAACAGAGCTAGCCCTCAGGAATGTATCGAATTCCATTCTGAACACACTTACACTTTCGGCAACATCCTGTAGCAAAGAGTTCCACAATTTAATGACGTGCTGTAAGAAAAAGAACATCCTTTTGTTTGAAATCTGCTGTTTATCTCTTCCTTGATGTGTCTGACAAGTCTGTGTGTTCAGAAACAGTCAATAATTATTTCTTATTCCTTTGCCACAACATTTTTGCTTTATAAAGCTCTCTCTTACCTCATCTTAACCTCTTTTGTAGACTTATTTAGTCCTTCATTATATGAACTATATTTATATCTCTTATTGAGATGTGGTGAAGACAGTCACATGCTGTGTACCAGAATCTCAAGAATGTTTTATTTACCCTTTGACTAACATTGTGCTTGTATTACAAAGAATGATCACAAATTTTCAGGGATTTGTCAATGAATGAGTCTTAGATCTCTTACTTCAGTGTTAAAACTATTGTTTCCATTCTGTATCTTTATGAATAATTGTGATTCTTTTTCCCCATATAAATTACTCTGCACTTAGTGACTAACAGACTACTAATTTCATACAGCAACTGATTATCAATCAGTGAGTATTGCACAATGCTTCTGGAGATGCCTATAAAAAGCTTTGAACATTGAAGACAAGCAAGTGTGACCTTAAATTTTGTCATCTCTGGCACATGAAAAATTTTTCAGAAATACAGAAAAGGGGAGTTGTAGTCTACCCTAAATGTAGTGACTTCATTCTTTATGACTATTACTTTTAAACTGCAATCAGGCCAGTCCCAGATCTTCAGCAGAGCCTGTGCTGTTGTCCAACAAAAAAGTACCATAGCCTATTTTAGAATCCAGAACTTCTGCATATTATTTATTACTTTGCTTTTGAGCTGCTCTGGAAATGACTGTGACCCTTTCCAATTTGTGACTTCTGTCAGAGTTGCATTTGACAGCTTCTTATCATTCTTGTGGTATTTTCAAGTCACTACTGTATGCAATAACACAAGGAGAGCTGGAGCTGCTACTTCAGGCAGGTGTCTTTAGTGCCCCTCAGAGAATGTCAGTATCCTGCAGTATGGCTTTGGTCAAGTGTAACAAGCCAGTCCTGGGAAACTGTTCTCAACTGCTACGGCTCTTGGTAGGATAAAGCTCTTCCAGCTGAGCATAGGAAAAGCTGGGTGAGTCTGTCTGGAACTGCTTGAAGTTGGGTTGAATACCCCCCGGGAAACAGCAAAGACAGCGCCATTTGTATGGGATGTTCACTCTATCAGCTGAAAGGCCATTGGAGTTGTAACCAGGTGAAAAAGGCTCATGGGGTAATTATTTACCATCTGAGAGACATTGAGAGTGTTGACAGGAAGGACTACTAACACATTTCTTCTAAAAACAAACTCCATTCTTCCTTAAACAACAGTTAGTTTCTTGTTGAAGCAAAAGAACCAGCCACCTTGCCTTTACCATTCAGCTTTTAAAACAAGTAATTAAGACCCTGCTGACAGGCTACTCCTCATGCATCTTTTGTTTATGTCTGTATCAGAGGAGGACTAAAATCGAGCATGTACTGGTGGCTAATCTTTGTAGCAGTGAATTACAGATAAAGTAAATGTAAAAATTACAAAATCAACAGCAAAAACAAACTAAAATGTTGCCCATATATGAGAATGTCTTTAAATTATTTTATAGAGTAGTTTGTAAGCTGTTCCAAGGATTAACCAGTTTATCAGCCAGAAAATCACATGTTATCATGATCTTTCTTTCAAAACTCATCAATTATTTCCATATGGGAATCCAGAAAAGGCAACATGGGATAGAATCAAACTGCATCTCAGTAATTTGTTACCTGAGATACTCAGAGCTGTTCACAATAATTTTCAGCAGCTGTGGGTCATTTATATTAAAGCATGTCCTCTTAATGAGTTTGCACAACAGGCCCTCAGTTCATTGTGTATTTGGAGTATTTTCTCACTTTGTCTCCTTCAGCCTTGTAAACCACATGTAGTAGGTTTGGAAGATGTTTTAGGTTTTTTTCCTGCATTTTGGTGTTCCTATTAATGTATCTCACTTTTCCACCAGAGAGGAAAGACAATGTTGCTAGTGTTACCAGGAGAAAAGAAGCTCTGTGGTTAAATCTTCTCATTATGTGTTCCATGGTGCTATGCACAGCTAACAATGTCAGATGGGCTGCTGGTGTCACCCAGTGGACAGAGAGGTTGATCACAGATAGGTGTCATGTAGAGAAATTTTTCTTTCTGCAGCAATAGCTTGTTCCTAAGCGAGAAAAACAGCCTTAATTTTGCCCTAGCAAAGATGACAAGATGATTAAAAGTACCTCTGTTGTACTGCCATGGCCAGTACTAAAATGTACAGAGCAAAGACAAGAAGCAGTGCACGTTCCTCACTGTTAGTAAGAATCGAGCAAAGAATAACCAAACAACAACAAGAGAATGCTCTCTCTGACTGTGAGAAAATAACTAAAATAACCAAGCAAAACAGTGTTTGTGCTGGTGTTTACAGAAAGGTGTGGGGATTATCAAAATCCAATTTAATGCAATTCTGTGCAATGCAAGACATGATTGCATTTTTGTAGCCTAATAACAGCTTGCAACAGAGGTAAACAGCTTGTCAACAGGGGTGAAGAAGATCTGGAGAACCCTCTCTTTGCAGTGTTACAACAGTAATGTATTTCAAAACATGCAACGTACACCTCGCATGCAAAACTTCAATGGAATAAATCACCTATAAATTCATCTCTTACAAAAAAAAAAAAACCTAGTGTTTCCAGATCACATATGAAAACTATATAAGTACTTAAAACTAACATCAGTGCTTGTTCCATCTTACACTTTTTCCCAATTTGCAAAAGTACTTCTCAGTGTTGGAAAATGGAAGACTTCTTATTTTTTAAAAGACTAAAACATGCTGTTGAGTGATGTACATCAAGACTTTTTGCCAGAGATGAAGCAGAAATGGGGTTAAGAGCACACAGATGACTAGATCATATAAATCATATTCCTTTTCTAATGCTGTGGCAACTGGGATATGCTTCCTACCCCTTGCAGGTGGAATGAGAATGACCTGATGCACTGAAATTCCTGAACTGCTAATAGATAAAGAGTCAGGGCTGCTGGGACAACAGTCAGTGCTCCTGAAGAGGAAAGGTTCGCCTTCTGCTCTCCTAAAGGCTCAAATGCACTTAAAATGCAGTCACTCATTTGTAACCAGATCAGAGAAGTGGCATTGGAAGTCAAATAATGACTGTAATAGTTTTAACATCCCAAAAACCTGCCAGGGGAGCTATGTCAGATCTCTTTTCTAATAAGGAACTCTTACAATCTGAAAATGTGTCTGCAGAATGATACTGTATGTGAGGGGGCCAAGGGAATCCATATAACCCAGAAGCAATAAGGAAAGTACAATTATATAATTAGGTAGGTGGTAAATTTTGCTTACCAATTAAGCTAGTAACATTCCTTGTAAATAAGCCCTTATGAACTCAAATTTCTCATTCAGATCAGATAGCAGTGGCTATTTACACTGTAAGTTTGATGACAGGGGCTCCCAACTGTCTCAATTTCTCTTTGTAAATCTATTTAACTCTCCCTAGAATTAACAGCTCCTCTGATTTATGAAGCTGGACTTCATAGTTGCGAGCACAGGGGAGGTAGGTACCCCCATGCAACTTTCTTATGGATTTGTCATAACCCTCTGAATCTAGGCTTTCAAAACCTTATGTTCCTAATATTAGTGGACAGGGGCCAACTGGACCAACAGGACTGGCACTGTGAGCTGGGGAGGCAATACACAAATCTTTTTTTCCACTTATTCCCCAAATAAGTTTTTGGATCAGGCTTCCAGGAGAAAGGAAAAATATGAACATTTAGGTCTAACATCCTTACTTTCTTCCTCTTAAAGGTAGATATTTAATTCAGACTTAGCCCTTGATTCTTGGGCTAAAAATCCTGGTAGTGCTGAAATGCATGGGAATTCTCCCAAAGACCTCATGAAGGCCAGATCGTCACTTCTTCTACGCTAACTTTTAAAATGCAAATCAGAAATTATAGTTTCTGTGCGACCAGTTTCTCAAGAACTGGAAAAATAAGACATAGTGAAAGAAGTAACTTGAATGCCTTAATTGGTACTGAAGCTGCATGTATGCAGACTCCAATCCTCTTAACATTAAATTTCCATGCAGCTCCACTCACATCTAGTGGCAGGTGGAATACTTTGAATACAGAAGTAACTGATGATTAATGTCATGTCCTCTATGCCAAGATGATAAAAATGCCTGTTCACTCTCTACTACCACTTGCAATGTTAACTCTATTGAGAAATTTTCAGGTAACAGACAAAATTCAGGAAACATTGCCCAAAAAAAAAAAATCCTTGTTTTAAAGTGCTCATCATATTACTTATCTTTTGCTTTTTTGCCTTTCCAAACTTTAACTTACTCATATTTCCAGTCCTTCTACATACTGACTTACACAAATATACTTTGTGCTGTGTATTTCCTTAGTACCTGGCCATGTGAAGGGAAGACGGTGTCTTTTAGTAAATCACTACTAAGTTTATACTGTAAGGAAAATGATCTGGTTTGAAATTTTCTAGCAGTATGCTTCTGTGTGGAATGTTTTTTTCACTCATTTTTATTAGCAAGTGCTGATTCCTGGAAACCAAAACAACAACAAAAAAGATACTTTGTCACACTGCTACCAAATGACAGATTTCCGCTCAACTGAAGCAAAAGCTTCTTGTGGTAATTAATCTTTGGGTCCCAAATACCACAGAAGTCACACACATGCCACAGAGTTTCCTGGTACTCTGCCACACAGTTCTCAGGTTTTCAGGTTTTAGGGCCCTGCTTTACATTAAGGGATTGTTCAGGGTTACTCCCTCAGCTGTTTCAGAAAAAAGAATTATGTGAAGAATTCATCCAAGCTAGGAATGGCAATTTACTCCATCTTCAAAGATATGGATTCAAGTATATTTAGTTTTCAGAAAGGGGAATTTTTTTTGGTAGGAAATTCTAGTATTTCTAAACTTTTGTTCTCCTAATTTCCTGTAGAACACATATTTGGAATTGGTGCCAGTTAGACATTTCTGGTGAGGCAACTTTTCTGACAGTTTAGCAACTAGATAAACACAAAAATATTTCTTAAAAAAAATCTTTAAAGTTTTAAAATATATGTTGGAAAACTATCTACTATGTAGTAAAACCCACCTGAGCACAAGGCATACTTCTGTTCTTGTTCTTCCTTCATACTGCTGATTTGTTTTGTCTTCACAAGCATCCTTGTTTGTTTCTGAAGATGAGACAGACTATTTTGATCTGCTCCTTAATGGATTGTCAGTGATTTGATTCTCAGTGAGGTGATCTAACTCCAGGTGTGGCAGATAAGGAATCTGATGATTATTTCAGCTGCACATCTTTCCTTCCTCTCCCCTAGTTCTGCAAAGCCCAGTAGGTTAAGCAGCCTGGGTTGTCACCCACAGCTTCTCCCTGCCATGAGAAAGATTAAGTATCAAGGAGAGTGTTACCAGGTTAGATTAACAAATAAATCAAATACAGATTGAAGAGCAGCATAAAATTGTCTCTATAAATGAGAGGCCTAGGCCCAGTCATCCCCTATTATTTAAAGCCTGCAGTTATCTCAGGATTTCAGGTGTTTCTTAAGGCCTGATGCAACCAGGAGTGCTTCAGATCTGGCTTCTGCCAAAACAGCCTCTGAAATCCAGCCAACAGGAGAAAGCAGGATGTGCTTTAACTAGATGAGCTAACCAGGCAAGTTTTGGTAGCAGCCAAGAGCAGACTTCAAAGGTTACTCCCAAATTATTTGAAGGTCTCATAGGCACCTCTTATCTCAGGCTGTTGATCGTAGAATACTTGTTTTATATTCATGTGAATGTTATGTGTGTTGGCATTATTTGTCTTTTACAAATGTGGTGAAGACTAATTTGTTTAAGAAGTCCTTTGTAAATTGGGGGATTCTGTAGATTTTCTGATCCTGTAAAGCAGGCAGCAGGAATGCCAAGATCCATAGCCTTATTGTTACACCTCTAATGAAGACATCATGTCATCAATAAACACCTGCCACTCTGTTCTTGTTCAGTCCTCTCTTGTTCCTTTTATTTTGCTCATTTTTAGACATTGTGGAGTTTGTAAAAAAGCCACTGTTGCTATTCACCCATAGGAAAGGTATCAATAAAAGCAGACTTGCCTCAGAGACACACGGGAATCTTGAGCCACCAAAGATGCAGCAAGAAATCATGTCACCTTGTCCTGTTACGAGAAACCGCAGACACAACATGAAGGACAGCTGAGGATTATTTAAGTTTGAAAAGCTACTACTGTTCTTACCCACACAGGGTTCACCCCATGCAATGGTGTAATGGCTTGGAGGAACAGGTGAACTACTTGGCTATATGCAGAAATGAGCTGCTAGTAAACTCTTACCAGCCGTGTCTGCATTGGAGCCATCATTGTCCAGCCTTAGTCCAGATTCCTTCCGGTGAATTAACAGCATACAGTACGTTCTTTCTCTTATTTACATAGAGCCCAGCCATAGGCAGCTTCTCTGATTTGATGTTACTATTCAGTAAAACAGAAGCCCTGCATGAGAAAATAACAGTAAATAAGGGAAGGTTTAACAGCAAAATAAAACAAATGAGCAATTTGCATTAGCAAGATGTGCCATGTCTGGGTGAAGTCAGGTTTCAGAGAATTGCCAAGGGTATTGCAAACCTCTTTGCTTTAATGGATTAAATGAAGACATTCATCTGACACTAGCAGATTATTTAAAATCAAATATAGACCATCTTGTACTTGAAAAGGAAAGGACTCAGGAAAGATGCTGTAAACAATATTCCCTCTGTTCTTCTGACTGCCCTTACACATTTTTAAGAAGGTAAACAAAGTAATATGACTATGACTCTAAAGAAACTCTGGGAAAGCAAGTCTGAAGCTTAGATTTTCTATATATTGCACTTGTCAGGTGGTGGCACTTGAAAGGGCAGAGCATCAATCAAGCACAAGACACACAGGGCTTGTGTCTTCATAAATGCTGGTTTAGAGAAGCATTGCTCCCAAATAGAGTTTTTTGGAGGCTACTATCACAAATGTGGCTGATAGTACAAAAAAACCCCACCTGATCTTATTTTCTAAAATAGTATTTAAAGATCTAATATGGGCATTTTTCCAAACCTTCACAACTGCAGCTTCATTGTTGTTGCTTTTAGAATGTCATATAAAGGCTCTGAGATACCAATACAAACATCTCATGAAAAAAGAGTGTAAATTCTTACTATGTGGCATAAGGAAGTGGTCAGAAAAGAACCAGCTAGTGACCACGGGAAGAGTAGTTATTTTATCTCTTCTCCTTGTTCCCCTCACTCACCTGAAAGGGTAAGAGTCTGGTTCCTGCTACATGCTGTGAGGAGAAGCATCTGATCTATAAGGAGAGGAATTTCTTACTCGGAAGCTTGGCTGTTCTCTTTCCTCTTCCCTTGTGATCTCTGCATACCTGAGGTAATTGAGAGAGCATCTGCAGTCTGAATTGTGCCCTTCCTTAAGGGCTGCAGAGGAAGGTCAGACATTTTCTCAAGGTGTATGCAGTCAATTCCCAAAATATGCTGAAATCAGTGACAAAATAGGCCTTGATTTGGGAACTGATAGTGTTTTTGCACTTATAAATGTAACTCATCTACTCCATAATACAAAATGGAGGGCTAATAGAGAAAGTTAATCACACAATTACAGAATCACAGAAATTGTAACTATTTTTTACTTATTTTTAACAAAATCTTGGTTTGCATGCCAGCATTCTGTATTCTCTAAAAATGTTAGAGATTCTACTATGTGACAGTGGGACTAGTAATTTAAATCCTGCAAATAATAATCTTTTTCAGAGTTGCATCTGTAAATTACATAAGTCCTTTCAGAAGAAAACTAATACAAAGATTCTGTGGCTAAACATACTTAAGGGCTACATAGCCAAGAATAATTTCTCAGAAGAATTTTCTCATCATGAACTCTAATCTCCTGTAAATTTTTTTTTCCAATAGTTTGTCCAAATAATAGCAGTTTTGAAGAAAAGTATTTTATGCTAGTAGAAAATATGGATGCAATGAACTACTGAATGACAGGCAATGGCAATATATCTGTTCTTAATGATCTCTGGTTATGCTGTGCTTACTGAGGGCAGGGAGAATTGAAAGGATTAGCTGGTTGTAAAGGTGTAGCCTGGAGCAGGATATGAATTACGTCCCCTACTGCCCAGCTCCTCATAATGATGACCATATCTAGTGTGGGAGAGCTCTTGGGGTGCAGAACCTTCATAGACAGATATGAAAGCAGACGCTAACGGGACTCCAAAAACAAGGGCACGAATCTTAGAATCCACTTCTTGAAGAAAGACAATCACCAGTTATGCTTAAATTCTAAAGAAAGTATTTATCCCTCCTGTTACGATTATTCACTGATTTCATTGTAAAGCAATTAAGTATTTGCTGGTTTATGCAGTTTTGGTGCATACCATCTTTAACTATTTGGATTGCTGACAACTGGAAGAAAAACAGAGTTATTTTATTGCTATAAAAAAGATTATTTGATTTTTGGAAGAGAAGAATATTGAGAGATTCTTTCTGACTATAAATAAGAAGCACTGTTTGAAATTCAGAGGAAAGATCATTAATAAGAAACAAAGACAAATTCTGATTTATCACAAAGTTTAGACCATTTTTGGTGTTTCCAGCTAACCTGTAATGAAATAACAGTTACAAATATTTAAAATATTACTAACTACAGATGTAAGCAATATGGTGTAAGCAGATATGATATAAGCAGATATGATGTAAGCAAATATCACCTTCCATATCCATTTTCAAAAAACTGAAGTTTAGCTAATGAAATAAAGTTTGGATTTTTGTTTACAAACAAATAAAAGACAGGTTAGATTTTAAATATTTTCATGTACTAGTTTATCTTCCCTCATTTAACTGTTTCCTTGACTATGTAAGCAGAAAGCTGTGCAAATGAGAAGTTGGGAGGTTTTTTGCTAAATATAGTGGTGTTAGTAGTAGTAGCTTCATGGATTGTGTTCTAGTATCTAAGACTGTGAGCTACACATTGTGGACATCTTACAAGGTGTCATTTAATAACTGAAAAATTTAATTTCCCAGAAGTACAGGAGTAAATCAAAATTCCTCTTCAAATTAATAGGATGTAAACATGCTTCCTATATGCAATGCATACTCTTACCTTTTCTAGGCTAAATGGTTTCATACATAACAGGAAGATGGAAATAAAATCTAAACAAATAGAATTCTATTTTTGTTTTACTTATTCATAGTTTTTTTCTGCTTTTTCAACTGTTTTATAAATACATTTTTCCTGACTGGAAAATCATTCTAAAAATCTATTTCACGAAAGCACATTTTAACCTAACTCTAAGACAGCCTTTGTCATAAAGATGTAGAGTTTTGGCTGGATAGTCAACCTAAATGGACAGACAGCACACAGCATGAAAGTGAAGACCAGAAAGATGTCAATCAGGATTTCTTGGGTCTTCATTCAGTACTCACCTCTTACATCACAATAAATTATAGCGACCTCTGAATGGGCAGTCAGTATACTCAATATTTTCTCTGGCAGGTCAGAGAATTTTAAATAAACTACAGATAATATTTAACCACCCTTTCAGAAGAAAAAAGAATATTCAGTTGTGTTCTGGTTGTACCTAAATACACTGGATGTAGGGTGGTAGAGACTTAATCAAAAATAGTGAATAGAGAATATTTAAATAATTCAGGAAACTAGACTGAAAAAAAAGCAGGAATAGGAACCTAACTCCATAGAAATAACTGTCCCTTTGGGCCAGATCTATAGTAGGTGGACATTGGCATAAATCCACAGGAGTTTACGTTTAATCTCTAGCTCTTAACTTCACTTGTCAGTTGCAAGGCAGTTAGCACATTTAAAAGGAAATAAACTTGGGAGGTGTATTTTATGGGAAAGCTCAGCAATTCCAGAGTTTGCAGAGAAAATAATATTTTTAAACAGCCTTTGCAAAATGCAATCCTATAGAAGTTACAACACACCAACCCTTCAAACTGTGGAAGAGCTGCACCCTGCAGCAGTGTCAAAAACAAGCACACACCTTCATGTTGCTACTTGTAGAAGAGGCTAATTGCAAAGCACCCTGCAATCTTCACCGTGACGAATTCACTAACTTTAAAGGGCAAAAAAATATTTACTAACTCTTACAAGCTTACATATACCTGTTTAGATGGAAGAAGCAGACTGAAGGCTCAAAGGGTGATCCAAGACAGTTGGTCATAGGTGAGGAAATTATCAGTTACTGTAGGCTTAAGTCTACAAGCAAATTTTAGTGCTGTCATTCTCATTTAAATCCTGCAAAGTTAGCCTGTAGCTTAAGAACTGTGGACAGAGACAGACATCATTTGTCTGATGGCTTCTGCCTAAAGTAAATGTACTGAGAACAGTGCATGTTTTGCAAGGTGGTGCTGTATAGCAGGAAGACCTGACCTCTCCTGCCTCTCAAGCCAGGTGTACTTCTGAGGCAGAGGCTGTGGAGTCAGACATGGACAGACTTGGGAAGCTCTAGTCCTTGCTTTCCCTTTAACTACAGTGGGCAGGATTTGGACAGGGTTTAGACCCCAGTACAAAAGTAACATTTTAGTGCATACAAAGTTCTTTCTTAAAAGCCTTTAGCATTGTCTGTGCACATAGGCCATGAAGAATGCCCTGGTGACACCAAGCAGGGGTCTTGGAACTGCTGCTATTTAATCCAAAAGTCAGTTTGCACCAGCCTTTTCCAGCCTCTGGCACTCCTACCCATTCAAATATTGTGTTCAAAAACTAACAGCTTTACTAGACTCATTAACATTTTCATAAGGCTCTTGAAAGCATCAAATTAATTTTATATATTTGTTAAATTCTATGATCTGTAACATCCTGTAATCTGTATTTGATAACACAAACACTTTCAATAATTATATGCCTTCAATTTTGCAGACTTAGTAAAAACCAAAACTGTAGATGCAGCATGATATTTTTGAATATCATGAAGAGTTGAAAATGACTGGAAAATTTTACAGAATAAACAAAAGTCAGTTTACAGGAAAAAAGAGTCCAAGTAAGAATACTTGCCTATATGAAACAGTCATGGCAAATGTTCAGCATTTTACTGCCATTTGTTTGAAGTTATTCCTTTATATCAGCTGCCAGCCTGGTAGTATGAGCCAAGTAAAGAACTGGGTATGGGTTTGGATACCTGTCATTCTGTCAGGGCCTTATGTAGACGTGGTATAAAATAGTAGGCATGGTGCCATAGCTCTGTATTGGGTAGCAGGAATTGAAAAAAAATCACTGATCCAACCTCTGTAAATAATGGGTTTGTTTACAAACTCCATGCCTGAAGGCACACTTACTGACAGGGGTCACAAATGTTCTACCTCTGTTTCTGGAATTTTTGCAGCATGTTAGGACCAGATCTGGTAACAAAAAAGCAGTGAGAGCCTTTTCACGGACTTCAGGGGAAATGGATGAGGCCTGAAGTAAGGCAAACAACTGCCTGCTTGTGAATACGCCCAAAAGCAAAACGAGGAATGGCTCGTTCATTTTCCCAAGCTCAGAAAAGACATTTACAGGACACTTTCAACTCAGAGGATGGACCTCTGTTGAAATCCTGAATTAAAACAGTTCCAGGCAATTTGCTTTTCCTTCCTCTTACCAAGATGCTACTTGAGTGAAACAGAGGTAAAGATACCCACTCGTGTAAGTGCTGTTTGCAGAGATGTTCTTTGTAGAGAAGAGACCGACGAGAGGTTGTGGATGTCCCATTCCTGGAAGTGTCCAAGACCGGGCTGGATGAGGCCCTGCGTAACCCGGTCTAGTGAAAGGTGTCCCTGCCCCCGGCAGGAGGGTTGGAGCTCAGTGATTTTTCAGGTTCCTTCTGACCCAAACAATTTTCTGATTCTATGATGTGTTAAAGAAATACAAGCATCTTGTTCCCTGCAATTAAGACACCTCAGAGAGAACAGATGTGAAATTGGAAAAAAAAAAAAGAAAAAAGAAAAAAGAAAAACAAGTTAAGAACAACTGCAAGAAAAGTAAAGCAATAAATATTATCTGTGCTATACCTGGCTGGGCATGCCTGCCATCCCAAGGCTGTTTCCATTCTCTGACCATTCATTTTTATTAGTCACCAGACTTTCTTCCTGATTAAGCATCACTGTTACGCTGTTGCTGTAAACAAGCAGAAATACGAAACCTGTTTTTCCTGGTGTATTTCAGTGAAGCCAACACAATCCCAGAAGCTCTCTTTGATCTATGAGTCCTTAATTAAAGAGCCACTTTGCATATCTGCTCCTTCATCTGACTTTTCTCATGGTACAGGCCTGTGAGGCAGGTATAAATTTTTTATCCCTGTGATACAGACTAGAGTTGGGTTCAATTCTTGTTTTAGTAATTCATATTAAAAATGAACTGGTGTTAATGCTGTGATATTAATGCCATTTCCAATTACTAGTAAATGCCTAGGAGTTCTAAAACACTTCAAAATCTATTGTAAAATTTAAAGTAAGTAAAAATAAGGTCAAATAACATGTAGATGTCATGCATGTATGAGCCCTCAATCAGCTTTTGGGAACATTTTTATGTCTCTAATATTTATTAAGAATAACATGGATGCTGATAACATTATCCAGAAGAAAAATGCTGATGTTCAATTTACAAGGTCTTGTGGGCCTGAATCTTCAGAGGAAATCACCTGCGTGCTTGCTTTCCCACAAAAAGGGATCTTTTTTACAGCTGCATTTGAAATTGACACAGAGGATATAGAAAATATCATTGTTCATGCTGCAGTTTAGCAACAGTCCCCTTTAGATAGGAGACCCACCCTCAAAACGAAGAAAGCTGTATAGAACAATAAGCATCCAAACAAATCCTTGCAATTGTTTTAACAAGACGGCATAACACAAACCTGGGAGAATAAAAGAAACAGAACCAAGATGAAAATAGAAAACCATGAGCAACATTTTTTAAATTACTTTTCTTAAAACAGGCATCTACTAAGATCTCAAAAATACAGTTATAGTCTTAATTTCTGTGCTTATTAAAAACAGACTAGAAAAAGGAGCTGGAAGAGATTTACACAAGTCAGATACATTTAATTAGAGGAGAAAAACAACTGCAGGTATTTGGTGGTGGTGACCCACAAATATCTCAGTTCCTTGTTGTATGCAAACTTCTAGGATTAGGTCAATAGCCTCACTGTCTCCATAAAGTTACGCCAATTATTTTTAATATGAAAAATCATAATTATGATTGAACAACACATAGAACAAGTAGCAGTTCATCACTCTTTTTATGACCTATATGATGCATTGTGCCTCATTGCTTGTGAAGCACTATGAAGTGGTGAAGGAGACAAGAGTGTGCCTGCAATTTGTTTCCATGAAATATCCATCTGCAGCTCATGTCATGCATTCCAGGCATCCAGAAGGCTAGCTCCGAATTGCCTGCTGGTCTCCTTGTATATTTAAATATTCTAGTAAGCCAAAGTGCATCCTGTCCTCACAACAAATGGGAAGTTCAATTTTCAAAGCGATTTCCATCCAGCTTAGCAATTTAGGTAACACAGTGTGTTTAGGCTTTGGGCCTTCTTGAAAAATTGGTGGCATTTGTCTCCTAGAAGGGACTTGTAAAGAGGACAAGGTCCTTCACCTCCCTGTTTCTTTACCACCACCTGACTTGCACACAAGATAGAAGTGGTGGTTTTTGTCTTCCCTAGCCAATATCCTCCAATGCCAAACTCTCCAGGGACTATTCATCTGTTTGAGCAAAATTCTGGCTGTCAAACACTGTGCCCAGTTTTATGTTTTTGAGTGAAGAGGGTAGATGAAAAACAATCAACCAAAATAAACCCAGACCACTGTTAGACAACCAACTAAGATATGACTGCAGAAAAAAAAGTTAAGTTGCACAACATATCACCTCTCTCATGTCCATTATTGTTCACATCCTTGTATAAATTCATGCTCTCTGCACGAATTTGCAGCTTCAAGGAAGTGTACACCTCCCAGCCTGCTAGGAAGGCAAACACTGCCATGTCCAAAAGGGGTGCAAGTTCCAACTATAATGAGACCTGGATAAGGGTCTGGTATCTGGTTATGCTGGTATAGAAACCCCCATTGGAAGTTTGCAGAGCTTTTGCTTGCAGGCAAACAGCAAGATGCTCAGAGGACAGCTAAAATGAGTCAAGGAGTTATTATTCTCTAGTTTATGGCTTCTGTTATATGCCTCTGCAGAGAACACAGGGACTAAGTCTCTATCAGCTCCATATCCTGGGTACTGGGTCCAGGTGCATGTGGAGAAGCGAAGCCGCTAACCAGTCATGTCCTTCCTTGAACACGCAGTTTGGGAGGAGTGGAAGATGAGCACAGCTCTCAGTACAAAATCCACCCACTTGGCTAAGCACAACCTGCTGATCTCCCAGTTCCCCCTGCAACAGTATCTGCCCTAAGCAGCAGATTTCTGTTTTGTTTCATCAATGATCTTTCCTTAAGACCTGTCTACATGGAATTATATGATTTTGCAGTCCTTTAAATTGTGTTTCACATGAGAATCCTGAGGAGCTTTTTAAACATTGATGGCAAATATTATTAAACACAGTCTCAGATAGAAAGGGATCTAGTAAGATGTCCAAGATCATGTAAGTTGCCTGTGGTTAAGCTGGCACCAGAAATGACCCCACCAACCTACACACATCCATAGGAGAGATCCTTTGACTGTAAGGAGCAGTCAACTTTGAAAGTCCATCTGATTTTTTTACTTCGCCTTTACCATCTTGTATTCCATATACCTGTTGTGCAGCTCTTCACTGCTATTGCTTACTTCATCCTTCTGAGAAAGAACAATAATTTAAACATTTTTAAATTTCTTTATCTAACAGTCAATTTTATATCTATTTCAGTACCATGACTGATCTTGAGAAGGAAGCAGAGAGAGTTTGAGGCTGGCTAAACTAACTCAAACCTAGGAGGCATTTATTTAGTCCTGCCTTTGGCTGACATCCTTTTCAGTCAGACACTCTGTGCACTGTTCTACAAGTATAGATGAGCACATGCCTCCAGTACTTTTATCTGTTAGTCCTGATGGAGTTATAAAATGTGCAGGTCACCACAGTAGCATTTGGGAAACAACACCATTAAAGGAAAAAATGAGCACAGAAGCTGGTCAATTTTGAGGTAAGCTAATTAGCTAAAACATCAGCTGATAAAAATCAAAGTAATGTTATTTCTTAAAGCAAATCTGTCTTGCTGTTCCAATTTTGCCATAAAATTTGCTGTATAAACTTTTTGCTGACCAGGCTAAGCATAAATATTTAAGAACACTAAGCCAATTCTCAGGCACTAACACAGGAATCTGGTGACAGCATCACCGTACAGCAGTATCAGAAGTAGCATTTTACTTCCAACCTGATGGGCCAGCAGGGTCTGCAAATCCTTGCAAACATGCTCAGGTCCCATGAAAGGGAACAACTTGCTTGTAGGGACACCTCATGATCTATTTGTGCCATAAAAGTTCCCTTCAACTAGATGATTAAATCAGCTGGTTTCAGAGCTCTGGGGAATGTGGTAATAGGGAAGACCCCAGAGCAGCTGCACCACAGAAAGTCTCAGCTATTCTCAGTGTCTGGATGAGCTCTGAGCTCTTTTATAACAATTGCAGGCCAGGATCCAGAATCCTGGGTAAGTGAGAGTAAATGACAGGTACATTTCAGAGAGTTCTCTAAAACGGGCAATTCTAAGACATGATATGTCTCACAGGTGGGAAGACAACAACACTCACTGAAATAATCAGAAAATATGATGTTTCCCCAAACAATAAGCTTTTTTGTTGCTCTTCTTTTCTTGGCTCTGCAAACACATCACATAGCAATTGGAAGGTGACATACAGAGGCCAGCCAAAAAATGCAAACTCCATGTTTTGCTGCGGCATCAGTTCTTTTGGACTTTGGGCTACTCAGTTCCCTAAGGAGTCAAGCAGTGATAATAACTCATTCCAGAGGAATAGTATGCCAGTGTGCTATACCATACAATACATTGTAGCATATACACTTCACACATGGAAAACGGCTTGATTTTATACAGCCACTTACCACTAAACCTATTATTATGAATGATGGTTTTTCATGTAAGATTAAATCTGAATATGCTTATAATTTTGCCAATGTACAGGAACTGTCAATTAAATAGCAAGATATAACAGTAGAAATTCAGAAACTGTGCTGCAGATACAAAATTATGCAAGTTAACTTTAATATCTTGTAAGTAATTAATACTTATAATTATTTATCAGAAAATACTTTCTTTCATTTAAACCTAGCCTGCTTTAGAACTATCAATTTGTCTTCCTTGGAGAATTGATCAGGCAGTGTAAATCTGAACTATCCTGATAGCTCCTCCATTCCTTCATACTGTTTAAGCACTGTAGTTGATAATCAGAGAATGGCCAGTGTGTTTGGAAGCTACCATACATTTTAAACACTTGGCCAGTTCTGTACAGGGATCATAGAGTGTTAAGGCTATCTTGTACTATGATAGAAGGCTTAAATATAAGCAGCATGAAGAAGTCTAGAGCCTCTCCTGTAAGACAACTGTAGTTGCAGCTGCACTATGGCAGGCATATTTCCCTTAGTAAATTATTCAGAAACAAGAACTTAGTGGGTAAGAGTTGTAGACAAAAGAAATCCATGACCTGCTGCTGGGCATTCCCTTTACCAAACTGAGAAAATAAACCTGTGATGACAGAGCAAGCACATGGGAGTTCCCAGGAGACAGGAAGGGGTATGGAGAGGTTAGTGGAATCTGGTTGTCTCGACCATTTAGGTGTTCATCTGTGGTTAAGAAAACTCCAACAGCTGCCAGACTATACAGTGCACTGGCAGATGCACTGGCAGAGTGCTGAAAGGAAGTGTGCACAATCCTGAGATTGCTGACACACAAGAGTAAGAGGCTGCCTGTGAGCACAAGAGATAAGGGTGGAATCAATACTCTTGCAAACTCAATAGCTCAGAGACACCAGGAGCATGCAACTCTACACCAGAGCATTTCAGAAATGATTTGGTACAGCCAGAAGGAAGTGGATGCCACATTTTCAGAAAGCAACAGAAGAGATGGTATCATTTCGTTCAGTGCCCAGTTACTTGGTTATGGAGCTGGTCCTCCGTGCTAGGATGCTGGATGTCTCTGCAGCACTTTTAACCTTCACCAGCCAAGGAATTTCAGTTCTGCAGCCTCAGTGGCACCTGGCCAACTTCATGGCCAGCATTAGGAAGAAAATTAACAAATGCTTTTTTTTTTAACATGGCAATGTCCTTAAAGAAATCAAAAGATCAGTGCAGAGTAAGCAAATCTTCCCTTCAGATCATTGAATCTGTCCCCGTTTTAGGCAGAACTGATATAATGCCTTGATGAAGAACTTTCCAGTTAGTGCATTAGTTCTCCCATTTAGTGCAAAAGTGGAATTGTGTCAAATATAGGTGATCAGATGGTTTCCAGTAGGAAAAGGCTTAATATAATATCTGAAAGCAGTTAGTCATCCTGTATTCTATTACCAAAGAGTAGTGGATCTGCAGATCTGTAGAAAACCTTGTTGGCAGATGATCAGAGATAATCAGAGAAAGACTGGATATTTAACAAAAATATTATATCCAAAAACCAAGGAGAGTTATTGTTTGAAAATTTCTCCCTTATGCTAATCCACACTTCAGTTAAATCAGACATTCAGAATAGCTGTTCAGGTATTGCATAATTCTAACCACCTCTGCTAAGAGCCATAGAGCTCTTAGCTCTTTCTTCCCAGATGCTGGGTGAGAGTGAGAAGCTGACTGTGATGGGTGCCTGACTGGAATCACTTTGCACAGCAGGAGCTAGACAGGAACAAAACAGATTGCAGTGCTTAGGATCATACATTGAAGGGTGAATCTGCTTTCAAAAACATAAACCCAAAGGTTTTTTTGGTTGGGGGGGGTGGTTCTTTGTTTTGTTGGTTTGTTTTTTTCTTTAAAGAGGAAGACTGCAGTAGCACCCAGACAGCTAGAATGGGCTTGACCCCAGCCTATGGTTCTGCACTGAGGATTACTTACACTTGCTGAATGAAATGCTCTGGATGCAAATATTTTTGCTGGCGCAATATGTTATGACTCTATCACTCACCTTGAAAGAGGAGGCTAAAAATGCTTTGATAAATGGTTTGAAACATTGCCCAGTTTCACTGGCTTTGTTCTTCTAAGCGTTTGTACTTCTTGCTTCAGCTGCAAAGTTATTTCATCATGTCCTAAAGCACTGCTATGCAGAGAACTGCAGTATAACAAGTTATAAAGTGGAGCATGTTGTCCTAATCAGCAAGCTGAGAGTGTAGACTTAACAGAAAGTGCTTTCTACCCTTTGCAGGCCAAACATCACAACACAGCACATTTACACAGTGTGACCCTACCTTTACTTCCGAGAGACATGTTTGGTGCTGTCTCATGTTTTCTTTTATCCTTTGTAGTGCAGGCTGGTAAAGCAAAGCTTTTCTTGCATTGTTCTCTTCCGATGGCAGTGATTTCGCACTCTGTACATTTGGAATCAAGAGCACCACCTTCAACATCCTCTGAGACTTGGCTTCCCCTGGTTCCCACACTTTTGTACACTAGTGACTTCTGGGGCTAGTTATGGTAACCGATCCCCTCACGGAGTTCTCTCCAGCTGCAGGTTAGCATGTTACCAGTCCCATATCCAGCAAGGAGTGCAACTTCTCTCCAAGTTCCTGCAACCTGCTGGCAGCCACGGACTTACTCAATATGTTCAGTGGTGAGCTCTCATCCGCCTGTGGGATCAAAGATGTTGGGCAGATCCTTGGGTTTGAGCCCTCCATACTGGTTTTACACAGGGGCACATCATAAACCTGGATATTGTTCTTTTCTTGTTGTATCACTCTTTAAGAAAGCATATTCATGCTTTTCTGTATGCTCCTCTGTACAGACGACACTCCTGCCTTGAACTGGGCTGAGGAGAAAAAAAAGCTGTATTATTCAGTGGGACCGGCACTAGTTAAAAACCCCAGAAAACAGACCAGTTATCTTTGCTGCCACAGCCATATGTGAATGGGCTGGCTGCATGCCCTTACACAGCTGAGCCTGAGCCACGTTTCCTCCCAAGGAAGACACTCCTAGATCAACCTTAGAAACACCAGAGCAGCATGAGGGGATTTAGTGCAGCCAGTGCTCAACCAGGATCCTTGCACTGACAGTGCATGCTTTGGACTACACCTGCTGAAGTGCAACACAATGTAATTTAACATGGTTATTGATTTCTCCTCTCCTATGTAAAATTATTTTTCTCTTGCCCCAGAGAATACTAATCAAATAAATAAAAATTTTCCTTTTTTAGATGTCACATGAAAAGAACTTTTCAATGTAATAAAACTTTGAACGTCTAAAAATGTCTTTTCCAGTAGCTACTGAGTCTATCTATCCTATTTTCTGTTGGGCTTTTTTTTTTTCCCAGTCTGGAAACTGTGATTTTCCACGGTTTGGAGAGGGCCACATTTATTATAATTAGAGACCTGCCAATGTGGAAAATTTCTTAACGTCTTTTTTTTTTTTTTTTTGAGTATTAAAATCTAAAATACAAAGAACATTTACCAAGAAAAGTTTTAGTCTTCAAGCCTCTAAACACAAACAAGCTTAGCTGTAACCACATGGTTACTCTTTCCAGTTTCAGTGGTAGCTTCCCTCACAATATCTTTCACTCTCTGAATGCACACAAGTTCAGAAACTGAAACAATCTGGAGTAAATTTCTGAAATTCCAAAGCAAGTTTGGCAAAACAAAGTTTGTCCTTGGAACAAAAATATCAGTTTAAAGCTAATGTGATGAGATCTGAACTCAAAACCCTGTTATCCTGGGGAGTCACACCCCAGAGGAATGCTGTGAACACTGGCTCCCTGTACATTAGTCAGCAGACATGAATCTCATGAAATCCACAGAGCTCTGCACCCAGCAATGTGCTATTGTTCAGTCCAAGCCAAAGCAGTAGAACAAAGCTATCATGTGGCATTATATAACTAATTGTTTAAGGTCTTTAAGTTAAATATATTAAACTCATGAAATGCTGACTGCAGAAATGAACATTAGGCATCACAGCTCAAGGAGGTAGGGTTAGATGTAGGACACTGTCACCTTCCCATTCTCTCTCTGCTCACACTGCATGGCAGAGTGCCAGTTCTGGCCCTGTGCTCCCCCTGTCTCTCCTGCTCTGTCCTGGCCACATCTACTTTGGGGGTAACTTTTGTGCCTTCCTTGAAATAGTTGACAGAAACTTCTCCCACCACTAATGGTCTCCCACCATTACCTGGCAGTAAAGCCAGGGGGAAGATCTATAGTGAAATACAAGAACAGTTCTGGTTTCTTGCCTTTCTCTTGCATTCTAGCTTTCTTCTACAGCCAAATGAATGACTGTTTCCAGCTTAAGACTGAAGGAGGTGTGAAGGTGAAATAGATGACTATCCTGGATATAAAAGAAAATACCTGGTGAAAGAAATACACAGGTACTGCCTCCAGCATTGCAGCTGTAAACATTACTTCCATTACTCCCCAGAATGAAGAAGGGGTGGAGCAGGGGAAAGTTGCAATGTCAGCAGGATGTGGAAAGGAAACTGTTAGTGCTCTTCACACTAAGAGTGAAGCTGAGAAATTACTTTCTGTGTGAGGCCTTGAGAACTTCTTCAGACAAGAAAAGAACCTTTACTGTGTGACTGGGAATACATTAATACATCAGTGTATTAAATTATATAAAATTGATTAGAAATCTCAAATTCATAATATAACTTTGATAATTTAGATTCATAGCACTCTAAATTAGGATTTTCAGGAGATATGACTTACAATTATTTCTGAGGATATACAATGTCTCTGTTATCTGAAAAAGAAGACTGCTTCCATATGCAGTTATGGCTCAGTGAGTACATCAAGAAATATGCTTTTATTATAAAAAAAAATTTTATGGCTCTATCATAAACACCAAAAAATTGTTTAAAAGCATCAGTCTAGGGGCCCTCCACTCTCTGTGGTCTTTCATCCCTTAGCAAGACTAGGCACAGGCACAGAGGTGTGCTGTCAGGGAGACGCTCACTGCAGCATGTCCTAATGCACGTTTCTGCATACCTGCCTAAGGCAATGACTCCCTGTCACAGAAATACAAGGAGTCTTCCTGAGGCACTGACTTGGTTTGTTCATGTGGTTTAAAAGCAATTTGAAAGGTAACCTCTAAAGAAGGCCATAAGATGACTTCTTTATATTTCACAGCATGCATCTATTGATGCAAAGTGGGAAGCATTTGCCTTGTCCCAGTTTGAGTACACACAGAGCAGTCTGTGCTTCTCACAGTGACTTTCACCACTTAGAGAAATGAAATTTGCTTCTTTTCAGAAGCACTCACACATCCCCTGACACCTGTCCTCCAAAGGACACAGATGTTGGGACACCGGCTGAGCCAAGGCAGTATGTTTGGATTAAGGCTGACAGGCCTTTATCTAACTGGTGTTTGGCAAAAAGAAAAAAAATGCAATCACTAAGGAATGTGGAATGAAGGCCACAGTGAACAGAGTTAAATATGAATTTTTTGATCTCGCTACTTCATCTATTTATAAGAAAACTTTAGAGATGGCTGAGGAAGTACAAAAATCCTTTGTCCTCAGCAATGGGTGACAGGGATTATCTTTCCTTCTAGAGTCCATAAGACATATTTCCTCTCATGCAGGAAACATTCTCTTCGTCTACTTCCAGCATTTAGGCCTAATATTAAACCTCTAGTCATAAAAATTTTCCCATTGACTTTGGTGAATTTTTACAGCTGAGTAAGGACTATGAGTTTGGCCCTAAGCTAGGAAAAAGAGAATTAAAGTGTCATAAACACATAAATAATGGCATCAGTCCCAGAAACACAAACAGAAACAAATATAACAGCCCACTGTTCAACTCCTCTGGGCGCTGATATAGGCCACTGACACCCTAGTTGTCCTTGCTCACCCTCTTTCCAGGATTAAACCACAGCTGTCAGAGACAGCTCCCCCACTACATTCCAGGCCATTTCTTGACACTTACATACGATTTGAAAACAAAACACAAAAGAAAACATAACATACCCTAAAAAAGTCTTTCTCTGAAGATCACAACTTTGTTTGCTTGGAAAATAGTGCAATTGGAGCAGCCTCCTTAGAAGAAAAATAAGAGGAGGTGACTCTCTGTGTTGTCTTTCAGGAAAGTGTTTCAAATCCTGCTGAATGCTTTGGACTGCATTCAGCCCTTCCCTGAATTCCCCAGCCACTGCCTGCCTTTGTCTGGGAGGCTGGTTAAGACAAACAAATAGTGAGAAAACAAAAACCTCCAGCTAGAAATGGGACTCACAGCTCTGTCCTGGCCTATGGCCTGGCTGATACTTTGACCTTATCGTGCTGCCCAGTATAGCATGCAATTGGGAAAAATAGCACCCATTAATGTAAGGTGTCTTAAATGCTAGGAGCAGCTGACTGGCAATAATGGAAGAAGGACAAAACCTCTGAGCTGGTAAGGGCATTCTACAAGATGTGTCTCACTCTGTCTGCACCCCTGAGCTTGGATCCTTTTAAAAGCAGCCAGATGGGGAACGTGGAACCAGTTGTCGGCCTGTTCATGTTCATGTTTGCTTTGTCAATGCAGTCAGGCCAATTTCTTTCTCCTACTTTGCAATTTTTTTAATAGAACATTCTTATTTTTGCACATTGGTTATCACACTGTTCCCCTCTTAATTATCCATATTATCTTCTATATGGTACCAATTCTGGGTCTGTAGGTAGCAGAACCTGGAAACCACTTAACTTTGCTTTGTCCAATGCACCCACTTCCCTGAGAGCCTGATGAGCACCGCCTGGGTCCAGTGACACCATCTCAAACTGCAGAGACGCTCGGGTAATTCTGCTGCTTCTACCTCACTCACACTTTGCTGCTGAGTTTCATTATATTGTATGTTGAGTTATGTGTGACACCATCCCACAATTTATTTTCAGACTACTTTTTTAAAGAAAGAGGGTTTATGAAAAGGTTCATTTTCAGACAAAATTGGTGGAATAACACACCCAAACATAATGAGACTTGGACACACTTCCAAAAATCATCAGCTGCGTAGACAATAGCAGCTCAAAGAATGTCCCCCACCTGAACAAGACAGGCCAAAGTGCTGAACCGTGTGGCACAAGCCATGTCTCCATCTCTGCTGCAGTATCACAGTGGCTATGAATGGTGCCAGAGTCACTCTGGGGAGGAAAGAAACAACGCTCAGAAAACTGCCTTTGTTAGTTCAGCTGATCACAGAAACATTTATTCTGCTTGTGAATTTTTTTCCTCTGCTGCATTTCCAGATCTCATGTCTGCAGTTTCTGCATGAGACATATCCTTATTTTATCTATCTCTGGCCATTATCTCTCTGTCTTCCCCGGGCTTCTGCAGACTTTATGAACTCCTTTATCTCTAACTTCACTTCTAGAGTCAACAAAATCCATGGTCTGGCAACCTGTCTGTTCTGGCACACAGCAGATCGAACGGAACAGGAGCACAAGCACTCTTTTTCAAGTTGTCAAAGGCACCAGAGGGGTCAGAGCGAGGGGTAAAGCAGTCTGATGTATGAGAGGCTAATGGATTAAAGCAAACCACAAAAGCACTGCTGTCAGATATCCTGGGACCATTACAGGGCCCAACTGCAATAAAAGCACAACAGGAAGATGTAAGATGACTCAAAATGGAGAATTCAGGGAATTTGTCCACTGATGTTCCCCCTTTCTCCTGCCACCCTCCACAATAAAACTCAAAGCCAAGTTAACTCTGTAGATTCTGCTTTTATCTAATTAGAAAACTAGAATAGAAAGCAATACATCCAGCTTGTTCTAGGCAGCATTTGTGAACATGCTTTTGTGTCATCCATTCTCAGTGTGAGAGCAGTGGATATCATGATACTGTGACACTTGCCTGGAGCAGGATGAACTTATATCAGTACTAGAGCATTGGTTTAGTCTTTCTGAGTTCTGTTCTTGCTGGGAATCGTATCGGGTCAGGAGAGAGGAGATGCCCATGGGTGTGAGCTGGGGAAGGGGCATATGGAACCAGCCGGCCTGTGTGGGGCCAAGGGGGCAGAGCTTGGACCTCGGTGAGCAACACGGCGTTACCACCTTCCCCAGGCAAAGACATGCCTGCAGAAGCATTTTAAAACATACCTATGCAACACAAGGCCTGTTTTGAACCTTTATATGTTATAAATTATAATGGCTCTATATTATACTGTGTTATGTTCAAGTACAGCAAGGAGGAAAAGCCAGCATGGTTATACTTGTAGAAAACCTGTGAAAAGTATAAACTCAGTAACTGAATTTTAAGGATTGGGCTGATTTAATACTTCATTAGTGGATGCTGGTAATATTGGCATTTTGCCTTAATTTTACACGTAGTATTAGAAATGGGATGAGGCAGTGTCCTTTACCATGTATTAGAATCTTCCCTTTTTTGCTCTATGTGACTTGAAACAAGTGATTTTTCCCTCCTGTGTTACTTTCCTTCTGTACACCAGTTATCCCTCGTGTAAGTCACATTTCCTCAGTGCCCTCAAATGGTAAAACCCTAACAATCTTACATGCCTTAAGAAGCGAAGGCAGCAGCTGTTCCTTCTGAGGAAAAGGGCTGTTTTTGCACGATTTCTTCTTTCCACTTTTTATCGCGCCGCGCAGCCGGCAGCTACCCCTGCCCCGCCCCCGCCCCCCCTCACGGGCCTGCGCGCGCACGCCGGCCGCGGGGCGCGTGCGCGGCTGAGGGCCCGCCCCCTCCCGCCCTCCCGGCCGAGTCCTCCGCCGTCCCGGCGTGCCCCGCGCGCACCACAGAGCGTGGCGCCGGCCCCGCCGCTCTCCCCGGTTCGCTCCGTGCGCGCGAGGCGGCGCGGCCGCGGCGACATGGCGGGCGTGGGGCGGGCGGAGGAGCGGGAGCAGCACCTGAACGGCGAGCTGCCCCCCGAGCCCGAGGACAGGGACGGCGCGGCCGGGCTCGGCGCCGAGGATGGCACCAAGAAGAAGCGCAAGAAGAAGAAGAAGGGCAGAGCGGGCCCCGCGGGTAAGGGCCGCGCCGCGACCCTGCGCTGACGGGCTGGCGGCGTGAGGGGCCCCGGGCCGGCGCACCGGGGGCGGGCGCGGCGGACGTGGGTGGCGCAAGGGTCCCCGCGTGCGGGTGCGGGGCGCCGCCGAAGCCGCTGTCCGGCCCGTGGCAGCGGTGCGGGCTGAGGGGATCCGCGCGGTGTCCGGGGGATGCTGCTGCCCTTCGGTTGGGGCTGGGGATGTCCTCCTCCCTCCGGTGTGTGCAAGAGAAGCCACCGCTTCCCTCACCCTCTCCTATGCCCGGAGGGGAGAAAGGTGTAAGACTGCTGCTGTAAAAATCATCCCGCCTGGTGGAGGCTCTGCACCCCTCCTCCCAAGTTCTCGAGGAGAGCTGGAGCAAGTCTGGGCAAATAGCGTAAAGGCGCGATGATTTGGGTTTGTTTTAGCAGCCATCAGTTAGCAATGATTGTGCTGTGCGTTTATAATTATCTACTTCACGCCCGTATTATCTCATAAGAGCAGGCTGCTGCTATGGGAAAAAGAATTAGTTGCTCTGGCAGAAAAAAATAATCAGAAGTGTCAGGGTAACCTACAGCACCTGTCGTTGTACTGTCCTGCAGCCTTGCACATGGGGGCTGCTTTAAGACAGGAAAAAGCATTAGGTGCTCAGGTGTCTGTAAGATGAGAACAACATAATGTCTTTACAAAGTTTGGGGGGCTTTTGGTTACAAACGTGGAGCTAATGTTTTACTGTAAGGCATACTTTAACTTTACAAACAGGACAAGAAACTGATAAAGAAATGGAAGGTGCTCTTGATGATGTAGCAAGACAATTGGACAAGCAAGCACTGGAGGAAAAAGAAAAAGATGATGATGATGATGGCAAGTATAACTTATATTTTCTCTTAACATTTCTAGTTTCAGCTTCTTCTGAGACTCCCTTTTAACAGACTGCTTACAGGTGTCTTACGTATTTTGATTTTGTGGGTTTCTTTTTGGAGAGATGAGGTGCACCTATCTATACTTACTACCTTTTGTCAACGATTTTGCTGTCACACAAGTGTACACATAAAAAATAACAGGAATACAAGATTTGTTAAAGGTTTGTGTCTTCAAGGATCTGCCTACTGAAGGGAAATGTTTAGTTTGAGATAAGGTAAGCTATAAATCATTCTCACTTTTATTACCATGGTCAGTAGACATTTATGTTCCAAATTATGTCTCTTATTCTTGGCTTGAAACAAAACATACAGATAAAATTTTAAGGGAACATTTTAATTAATAGGTGTTGGAGTCTTTACCAGTGACTTGAAACCTGCTCATCTGTACTTAAACTTTTTCATTAAAATTGAATTGGGGGGAGATTAATACGTAAGCAAGACACGTGCTTTGTGTCTTGTTTGTGCTATGTAGCTGATTTTCTAAGCAAGAACCTTGAAAAGAAAGTGTCTGTATTGAAATCCACACTGGGTCCATTTTTCTGTAGGAATATCAGATAAAGGTGCTGTATTTCCTTTGATTTGATGAATGGTTCTCAACAAAAATGGTTGTTCAAGAAAACACATTTCTTAAGTTAGTAATTTAGTTTCATTTTTCTGAATTAGCTTATAAAGTTGGCTCAGCACTTTGAGCAGTCTGCTTAGAAATCACCTTAGTTGACTTGCTGGAATTTGTCCTTCTGGAATTTCATTTTAATGAATTGGATATGGAAGTTTTAAAAAATTCAGAGTGCTGAGGCATATTAAATAATAAATTTATCTTTGACCATTACCAATCTGCAGCATCGAGTTTAATGCAGGTATTTTGCATAGAAATGTATTCCAGTGGTTTGTTTTGTGGTATTTTTCAGGTTATGGAGTTGAAATTAATGCAATATGTGCTTTGCCATCATTGCAATTTGAGGAAGAAGTGTTGAGGAGGGTAGTGAAAACTGTATGCAATGAAAAGAAATCTTCTAAATCATTAGAATAGTTAGAGTTCTATCTCAGGAGAAATAACGATAGTTGCAGATCAAATGCTGTGCTCTCTTATCCTTTTTACAGTATTAGCAATTGTATTACAGTATTTGCAAGCATAAAAAAAATGAAGTGATGCTATGACTGAATTAATAATCTTATTTTTCCACATATTAGACTTGGATGTGGTTTTAGTAAAACTAGTACTTTTGCAGAAAAATTAGAACTAATTAAGGTTTTTTGAAGACGGCTGTGTTCTTGCCTGTACTGGTTCTCACTGTTTGCCATCTTAATTGTGTAGTTTCAGAATTGTTTAAGACATGCTGCATTAGATTAAAATTAATAAAATACGTGCTTCCTTTTTTTCTTTTTCACCACTTGATAAGCCTGTAACTGAGTGGCCTCAAAAAGGAGACTATAACTTTTCAGCTCCAGGAGAGACTAGGAGTGCTGCTTGCATTGCCCCTGCTGTGTTAAAATAGGCTAGTCTGTAACATTTTTTCATGTTACTATGCTAGGTTACTTAATATCAAAATGATACACGCTTGGACTTCTGTTTTGCAAAGATCTGAAATTGCTTTTCTGGTGACAGTTCTTCTCCTGAGCAGCCAAATAACCTGGAGACAGAGTATGGGTCGGATGCAGTGGTTGTGTTTCTGGCAGCACAGTTAGTCTGCAGCACTCTTCAAGGACGTGAAAGCATAGACAGGGTTAGTTCGGCTCACAGTTGGCAGTTTCACGTGCAGTGATGTATGAAAAGGCTACAATACGCAGATAGCAACAGCAACAATATTTAAGAAAGCTTGGGGTTTTTTTCCCTTCAGTTTAGGCCTAGTCTTTAAAAAAAAATCCAAAAATCACTTGGTGAATGAACTGGAGTATGTCTAATTAATTTCTTTATTAATGATTCGGGCACTGCTCAAGGTCAAAACAAATGTGACAAAGTTACCACATTTTAAAGAAATTTATGTGCACTGGTACAAATTTTTGGTTGGCCATGAAATACAGATTGATGAAGAATCTGGGAGGTTGGGACTGTGTTATAGATACAAAGTATTTATATTTGCAGTTTTTTACAGAAACTTAAATTAAGATACTTAATGCCAAAATGAGCTGGGGAGGGGCAGGGGTGACATTATGAAATTTGCCCCAGCTGCAGGATTACAGCACTCATCATGGTGTAAAGTTGCCAGTGATATTGACCATCAGGAGAGGCTTGAAATCTAGTGACTGGAGCAGCTGGCCAGTGGTTTGGTTTGGTTTTGTTTTTAAATACAAACTTCTGTATAAGTACACTCAAAATGGAATTCTTTGACTTGATTCTAGAGGTTCTTTTAATTTTACTTCTTGCTGTAGTTGAAAATGTTCTTCATGTAGATAACTAGTATGTGTCTACTTAGAAAAGAATTTGTGTTTAGGGCCAGAAGGTTTAGGTGGCTGATAGCACCTGAGATATTGAGTGTGAAGTAGGCATTAGATGTAGCCAGGTGTGAAGTCTGCCGGGTTATTGTTACCTTCCAAATGTGACTGTAAATGGTGTGGCTGTTTCTTGGTGCTTATCTGCTGTGCTCCCCAGAAACCTCCCACTAGTGTAGATTCATAGAACGTTTTGGGTTGGAGGGGACGTTTAAAGGTTATCTGGTCCAAGCCCCTGCAGTGAGCTGGGACATCTTCAGCTAGGTCATGTCCCTCAAAGCCTCATTCAGCCTGACCCTGACTATTTCCAGGGGTGGGGCATCTTCCACACCTCTCTGGGAAACCTGTTCCAGTGTTTGCCCACCGTTGTTTCTCCCACAGCCAGTGGTTTTGCTGAGTGTTGTTTGTGACCTTCCCTGTTATCTCAAGATTAAACGTATCCTGGCCTAGAGTGCTGTCATCTTTACTACTTTGGGGTCTTTATCTTTCCAGATGCAGTAAATTCTTGTAGCTGAAGCATCAGAAGATGGGGTGGAAGCAGTAGTTCCTAGCTTTTTGTTAGCTGTTGTGTCTAATACAGTTGTCTCTTGTGTCCTTCAACAATTCCAGGCATCTATTTGCCTGAAAACAGAGGAATATGAGGTAGGACTTTCTGAAAGTACTTTACCTGAGCTCTCTTTTTTCCTCTGGTGATACATTTGTTGTCAACTTTCAAAACTCTTTTCTTAGGTCTGTGTTTGGTGTAGGGCCTGAAAATGCTGATGGTTTGATGGCAGCTTCTGGATGTTGTCTTTTAATCTATTAAACTCTGCTGTGAGAGAAGCGTTTCCAGATAGTCCAGATGTTTTGTGTTTTATTCAAACCTCTTTGTTTCTTTCAAGATTATTTTATGTTTAGCTGAGAACTTTCTTTCCTATAGATGGAGAGGGTGAAGGAGATGGAGCTACTGGGAAAAAGAAGAAGAAGAAGAAAAAGAAGAAAGGACGTAGGTATCAACCATTAAAAAACAGACTATGTGAATATTTAGTATTAAAAGTGTGCAAGTGCTGTTCTTGCAGCTGAAACAAATTTAGGGGTGCAGTTTGTGTTTGTAGGCTGAGTCTGGCCAAGTTGTTTTCTTTTTGGTGTCCCTGAATTGAGGGCATGCATTGGCTAAATAAAGTCATATGAGGGCATTGTGATAAAATGTCGTGGTAGAAGCCCAGATTCTAGTTAAGAGGTCTTAAATAACTTCTGCTGTTTAACTTTTGTGGTTAAAGGGGGTTAGTATTTCCAGTATTCCCAGTATTTCCATGTGTAACACTTTCTTAAATTATACTCAACAGCTAAGGTCCAGACAGATCCACCTTCTATTCCAATATGTGATCTATTTCCCAGCAATGTGTTCCCAAAGGGAGAAGAATGTGAATATCCACCAACTCAAGATGGGTGAGTGTTTTAAGCTTAATAAATAAATGCGTTCATTTTGATGTGCTGAAAAAAATATTAATGTACAACTAAATGGACAAAATGAGTAATGTACTTTCGGTTTTGCTATTTTTTTCATTAACTGGTTTATCCAGGAACTCAATGAATACAAGTCTTCAGGCCAGAGATTGTTCTTCTCTACCCTTTTAATAAAAGTGTAGCCAGTATGAACAGAATTGCCATGAGGCAGGGGTCCCTTGAGACCCACAGTACCAACAGATTTCAGTAGGCAGCTTGTAAGAAAAGCATTATCTGAGTTAGAGGTGAGTGAAAGTTTAAAATTCAGGGAGATGAGACACTACTATGCAGCAATTTTGTGACCATTGAGATGCCAACTTTTCCTTACTTGTTTTTTGGTAGAGACATGTTGATCTCTTCATTTGATTTAAAAGCCTACATGTTATATTCTGTACTTTGCTTCTCATTCTTGGAATGAATATATAGTTATTGTAACCTCACCTGGTTTTGTAACTCATAGTGATGTGGGAATAATGCAATTCCACTGAACAAGCAACAGCTTCCAGTGGTTCACTGGAACAGAGATCTGTGCTCTTATGTTTTTACAGGAGACTACTCTTTCTTTATGAATTGTTAGAACTAGGGCATACCAACTTGAACAAGTTTGCCTGATTTTTTTTTTTTTTCTATGTGAAGTGTTGTGGAAGGTCATCTTTTACCTGGAAGGCACAGGATGTGTGACATAGAATTAGCTTGAATTTTATGCAAACTTGAACGGAAAGACCAAGTATTACTGAAAGCTTTGATACTTCCCAGGAAATACTGAATCAAAGCTCTGAAAAAATAGTTTAAACCAAAGGGAGAGAATAGGTAAATATTTGTATGTCTGAAAGCATCGTCTAGTTTTGACTTTTTCTTCAGAATGAAATTACTTTGAAATGTTTTTTAATTGGTTATTTAAAGTCAATGCCTGCTTCTCATAGAATGTAAGTAAAATAAGTAGAGTCCAGTACCCCCTATAAATTGTGTTCAGATAATATGGTTTCATTTTTATGAGGTGAAAATTTGCTTTTAAGGAAGTTATTTCTTTCTAATTACTTCAATTTGAACACAAGGTGTACTCCTATTTATTTATAAATTACTGCCTTGTTTGCATGCACAAGATCAGCCTGCTAATGGAGAGCTTGGTCAAGATGGTTCTGGTAGGCTGATCCAGGAGTGATTCTTTAATGTTTAGGAGTTAAGTTTAGCATGTGCCATATTCATAAGAATATGATTTAAGTAAACCAGGAGATTGGATAATAAACAGCTTAAGCATGTACATAGTTTATTAACAAGTAACACACTGTTTTTACACCTCTAATACATATATAGTTATTGAAGATTAAAATATTTGCTCTGGTTTAACTACTATTTATTGAAAAGAAAAAGGACAAAAGCCATAAAAACAAACCTCCTTTCGTAACAGGATTTAAGTGGGGCATCTTTTCTGTACTGCAATGTTCTGCTATGGAGAAAGAATACACACTTCTAAGGAACCTAAAATAGTTTCCTCATTTAATGTGCTTAAGCAAATATGTGCTTTAGTTTTCTTCCTAATTTAAATATTTAAATCTTACTATGCTACTTTAGGATTTCCTAATATAAGCAACTACTTAAATTATTAGCTGACATTAATGCCAGGATATTTCATATTCTGAGTAATAGCTTTATTTTATATATTAGTGGAGCATTTTTGTGCCATGTTTTATTCATGCTTAGGTCAGTAGGGTTTTGTCTTGGATTTTTTTAAGAGTTGCACTTCTATTCTTAACTGTTGATGTCATGTGCTTTCTAAAGTTACCTCTCATCAACCTACAATTGTGTATTTTGTGTGAGAAGTTCAACTAGAAGTGAGTGTCATTCAAATTGCAGCAAAAAAATAGCAGATAATCAGTACTTCCATATAGACAGCAGGCTAACAGGTTTAACATTTTTTTATCTCCAGTATTTTTTTTGGAAGCTTGTGGGTTTTTTCTTGAAGATATGAGAATTTGAAATTATACAACTGGGAGGGCAGAAAATAAATAAGCAATATTTCATGATACACCAATTTTGTTCAAGTAGAATTAAGGAATTCTTGTCCCTGCCTACTTGTTTCTGCCTCTGTACTGTTACAGAGTCACAGACAGGTTTGCTTTGGAAGGTACCTTGAAGATCAGCTAGTTCCAAACTCCCTGCCATGGGCAGGGACACCTTCTACAACTGCTCTGGACAGCCTGTTCCAGTAGCTCAACACCCTCACAGTAAAGGATTTCTCCCTAGCCTCTAATCTAAACCTACCATCTTTCAGTTTATAGCCGTTACCCCTTGTTTTGTCATGACATGACCTTGGGAAAAAGCTCTCCCTTTTAGGTTCTGGAAGGTGCTATAAGGTCTTCCCAGACCCTTTTCTCTCCAGGCTGAAGGCCCCAACTCTTCTCAGCCTGTCGTCCCAGGAGTGGTGCTACAGCCGTGATCATCTTCACAGCCTCCTCTGCACTCACTGAGACAGCTCCACATCTTTCTTACGCTGGAGGCCCCAGAGCTGAATGTGGTACTCCAGGGAGGGTCGCACAAGAAAGGACTCAGGGGGCAGAATCACCTTCCTTGACCCGCTGGTCACTGCACTGTGAGTGCACATTGCTGGGTCATGTGGAGCTTCTTGTCTACCAACACCCCCAAATCCTTCTCCTCACAGCTGCTCTCAATCCATTCTTCACCCAGCCTGTATTTATGGTGGGATTGTCCTGACCCAGGGTCAGAACCTTGCACATGGCTTTGTTGAACTTCACGAGGTTCACATAGGCCCACCTCTCAAGCCTGTAATGGTCCCTCTGTATGGCATCCCTTCCCTCCAGCACGACTGGATTATCTGGGTGAACATAATCAGGGGAAATTATTTTCTGGAATTCTTTGATCACTAGAATCTAGTTTACAGTGAGATCCTGTAAAGAGTTGTAGTAGTGAAAACTGTAGGCTGTGAACTGGAGTGAAAAGCTAGACCAAGTGGCTTTGGAGCAAGAGTTGAATTTCTTCAGCTGACACGTGGCAGGCAGCACATTAGGAAACTGCCAAAAGCTTGTTAACTCGTGTACCGGTTGGAGGACTTGATGTTTGGTGTGAGGCTTTCATGTGACCAATTGATTTTTGACATGTCCTGAAGTGCTTAGGCCCTAGCAGAAGTTCTTGTTGCCTCCGTTCCTAAGCTCTCAGGAGTGCAGCTTTGTCAGCAAAATGCTTTGGGTCTCATACAGTGTTTTTACATGTAGAAGCTGTTCCATCCCCCAGCTGACTTGCGTGAGGTGACTGTATGCTGAAATACAGTAAGACAGAGCGAGGATGGCGTCCTGCCAGTTTGCTGGAGTTTGCACTCAAGTCTGTGACAGATGGCAGAGCAGCTGCCCAGACTCTGTCAGCAGTTCTTGCTACCAAGGGATGTTCGCTGCTGGAATCCAGAACAGTCTGAGAGGATCCTTGAGTCTCTGTCCCCAGTGTTTTTCTGCAGTGCACCTTTTCCACCCTCAATGACCACTGTGCTGGCTGAAGTTCTAGTGGCAGTGCGGGGGCCCAAGTTTTGCAGCCCATTGCTTTCTTTTTTTTGGTAGAATTTGCCAGATTAAGGCAAATCGTAAGAGTAGCATGTGTGATGCTTGCTTTCTATTGGAGCAAGAAAACTGCTCAGAAAGGTAAATGTGGGATTTCTCCTTTGTACTTCTATCTGAAAAGGAGTGGAAAGTTCAATGGAAACAAGCCAAAGGGTCTCAAAATGTTTTGCATCCTCTGATCATCTTGAGAAAGATTTATGGAATAGCCTGTTATCCTCCTTTATATTTTCAACTCTTTTGAAATACTCAGTATAAATATATGTACTAACAAATTTACATGTAAGTATATATTAGTTCAAAACTGCAGGGCATAGTCTCTTGGTTCACTGGTACCTGTTTTGTGGCTGTAAAGAAAACTCTCAAAGTGGAGCTAAGTTACGTGTCTATGGAACAGGTAAAAAGCTACACTTTACATTCTGTGTACTCAGCTGTTTGCTTAGAATCAACAGATTTGCATTAATTTGGAAATTTGAAAACTGGTGTATTTCAGCATCTTTGGTCCATCTTGTCCTACACCCACTTTTTTTAAAGACTCACCTGCCAGCATGTGTAGCTGTGTATTGTTCTAAGTAGTTTTTGTCTTGCATAGCATGTATGGAGTTCTTTGAGTCATCACTAGGGTTTTTTGCACTATTCCGAGGCTGCAGTTTCACCATTTGAAGGGTTATCTCTGCTTTGTAGTTAGAGTAGTCTTCTAGCTAAGTTCTGACAGTTGCTGGAGTACTTAAATTACGTTTTTGTTTGTTTGCTTTCATGGAACCTTGGTTGCACTGGATTTTTGCATAATGCAAAATATATTCAAAGCTAATCTTATACTTAGTCCTGTATTAAAAAATATTTGTGTATTTCTTCTAAGAACCTAGCAAAGAGCCAGAATGAGTGGTGCTCTCCCATAATAAATGTTAATTCACTGTCCAGCCTGTTTAGAAAGTAACCTTCTGGCATGTGTCATAGTTACCATGCACTGTGCTAGGTGTTATTACCTAAATATTCTGAGCATGAATGAAAGTAATACTGGGGCTGCAAGGTCTTAAATTTTGAAGATGTTTATTGTCTGTGTCAGCAACTGTGTCTGGGCCAAGCAGCCACACTACAGTGCTGAGGTTCATCTCTATACGGGAACAATGCTGTCTGAATGAATAAGATTGTGAAGAAAATTAACTTTTTGCATGAGTAGAGCCTGCTGCAGTTTTTTGCCCTGATAAACTTAAGGTGGAATTGCAGGCGTTAATATGAATTTTATATGCTTGTTCTGTCTCTTTGAATACTGGGGCATCCTTCAAGCACCCTGCTTGTCTGCTCCTTTGGTAGGATGTTACTGTCTTTCATAGCTGCTACTCTGTGGTACTGGTAGATTTTTTTTAATAGGCCTTCTTTATTCTGAAAATGGTATAAATCAGGATCTTTTCTGTTACACAGGGGAGTGTAGACTGACTGGTTAATAAACACTTTGCAGGCTTTTGGCAGAGGTTGTAATGACTGCTGAGATTATACTAACTTGTTTGAAACATTTCCTTTATTTTCAAGGCGAACTGCTGCTTGGAGAATAACTAGTGAAGAAAAAAAAGCACTAGACCAAGCCAGTGAGGAAATCTGGAATGATTTTCGGGAGGCTGCAGAGGCACACAGACAAGTGAGGAAATACGTTATGAGCTGGATAAAACCTGGAATGACAATGATAGAAATCTGGTGAGGACACACATCTTCTGGAAGACCTCTGCTGTGGATTTTCCTTCATTTTCCAGAGGGGGAGAGATTTAGTCTCTGTTTTGTGTGCTTAATTCACTGTGTAATGAGTGTTGGGGAGATTTGTATTTTCAGGTCACAACCAGTGTTGTCAATTATTTCCTTTACGTTTCCTCTTGCATTTTTAGCTTATGCAGCTTTGCAGGGCCTGGGATTATACTGAATTTTAAATTAGCCTTTCCAGGATGTTCACTTACTTCGATTATATGCTTCATTTAGATTTCAGTGCCTTTGCTACTCTGCAGAGGTGCTGCAAGAAGCAGCAATAGCAGTAGCACTGCTGCCCCTTGCCAGAATTGTCATGAAATGCCACGTGGACAGTGCAGGTGCAGTCTGTGCCTGGGACTGGGCAGGGAGGCATAAAACCAGCATGGCTGTGTTCAGTCCAGGGCAGCAAGGTTTGGACTGTTTAGTCTTCATTGACTGACTGATGTTTCTGGTGGAAACACAGTGTGGTTTTTTATTATTCTGAGCAAGTGGATTCAGATGAATGTGGATTTGATTAAGTTTAAAGAAATAATTACCCTGGACTGATTTTTGTGACTCTTCCAACTATTACTTTTTCTGTCCTTCAGTTCATCTAGATTGAATATCTACTGTCCAAGTACTGCACTGATCCAGAACAGTTTAGCTTCCAAAATCAGGTGCTTTCAGCCTGGTGTGACTGAGGACTGTGCTGACAAGAGTAGGATAGTAAGAAAGCTAATGAGAGCTGATCCCCAAGGTAACTGTGCTAGGGTAACAGGAGGACATAATATATTATGAGGGAAACGAGAAGAAAGGCAGCTCACTAGTCTGGGTGAAGCAAATCTGTCATAGTCAATTACCCACTTTGACTGTTCTAAGCATCATTCTCTCAAAACACGACTATTCTTCCTAAAGTTCCTCAGGCTACGGGGCCTTGCTGAGTAAAATACGCTCTCCTTTTTCATATTTCTGTGGCTTTTTAAAATCAGAGTTTGGTGCACTGCAGTGAGCTGCAGTTTACCTCATTCACTGACACTGAAGGAGAATGCACCGGTGGACATGTATTTGTGGATTTGCAGTAGCTAGCATCTTGAGATAAGACAAAATCAAAAAACAAATGCTAGTCTCACAAGGTTTTATTTTATCATAGTTATCACTCAATTGTTTTTAAAGATCCTTTTGTAATCAAAGTTTTTTTAATAAATAAGAGGCTTTACCTCCTTTTTCCACCTCCTTTTAAATCACAGTAATTGTAAAGAATACATTTAATTTGCCTAAACTTTGGTTGTCTAACCAGTGCTGCTCAGGAAGAATGGATTAAATATGCTTGTAAGGATAAATATTTTAAACTTAGAATAAAAACAATAGAGAAGGACTCATTTTTGCTCAAGAAAGGGTAGAGGAAACAACAGAACTGAAGATTGTTGTGTTGTGCCTATGTTTTTCAGCTTAGGGTTGTCTGTCTATTTAGCATACAAATAGTTTCATTTGATATCAAAACATTTGCTTTAATATTTTTCTGAAGTTTTGTTCTTGCATTGATTGGTTTGAAGTCATCATAAGAAATACTAATGAAAACTGTCTTATTCTTTTATTTTCTTCTCCCTCCCCTCTGCCTTTTAGTGAAAAACTAGAAGACTGCTCACGTAAGCTGATAAAGGAAAATGGTTTAAATGCAGGTCTTGCATTTCCTACGGGCTGTTCTCTGAATAATTGTGCTGCCCACTACACTCCCAATGCCGGAGATCCGACAGTCCTGCAATACAATGATATTTGCAAAATAGATTTTGGAACGCATATTAGTGGTTAGTTTTCATTTATTAATTGAAACTTTGAGAATGTTCTTCAGTGCAAACACCATGAAGCTAACTAACTTTCACTGATTTCAGGTCGTATTATTGACTGTGCTTTTACAGTCACGTTCAATCCAAAATATGACAGACTATTACAAGCTGTAAAGGATGCCACAAATACTGGAATAAAGGTACAATCATTATATAAGTAATTTACAAAGTCTTTTTCAGTAGATGTTGTGATTATTTTCCATTTATATTTCACTTTCTTTTCAGTGTGCTGGAATAGATGTACGTCTCTGTGATGTGGGAGAGGCCATACAAGAAGTTATGGAGTCTTACGAAGTTGAAATTGATGGCAAAACATACCAAGGCAAGTTCTTTTCTTTACACATGGGTAGGTGTTTAGAAGTGTGAATCTGCATATAGATTTGTACAAATACTGGTTTTGATATTGAAAAGACTTTGATATTGAAAGATATTGAAAAGACTTTTCTGCTAGAAGTATGATGTGAGTCTTGCATAAATACATGTGTATGGCTCGCTCTCCGTTCCTTTGGAAAAATGTTCTTGCCTTATCCTTCCAAGTATTGTGTCTTTAACAGATGAGATGAATGCTAAACAACAGTTTTGAACTATACAGATAATTTGATACTTGCTATTTGGCTATATTAATAAGCTGTTATTACTGTTGGAGTTGCTGGTCTTTCATAATGAAACCTTGCTAAAGCAAACAAAACTAACTGGTGTCTTGGCTGGTGTTTGTACAAGATGTGTGGATAGTTTTGAGTTTGGTTCCTCTGCAGTACAGTGATTCACTATTGTACTTTTAATATGGGATAACAAACCAAATTACCCTAAAGGGTTTAACCATTTATTAGGAAATTGCCTGTCACGTTAATGTTTTCTTCCAAAGTGAAGCCAATTCGCAATTTGAATGGACACTCCATTGGGCCATACAGGATACATGCAGGAAAAACAGTACCCATTGTGAAAGGAGGAGAAGCCACAAGAATGGAGGTCAGTTGAGTTCTTTATTATTTCTGTTAAATTTCCCCAGTATGATTGCAAGAAGAATATTTCCTGTGCACTTTCAGTTTGTAGTTTTTGTGATCCTGGTGAATAATTGCAGTGGAATAGCTGCTGTACTGTGTAATGCTCCTATACAGGTATAGTTTTGTCTCAGTGGCTTCTTCATTTTAGCCCTGGAGTGTTCAGGTATCTAACACTTTCTGGAGTTGAAGCTTTGGAACCCTGCTACTTAAAAAACAAACCACAAAAAAACAAACACAAAACCCCCAAACAAACAAACAAAACCAACAAAAAACCCTCAAAAGAAACCCACCACTGTTGAAATCTGAACGCCATAGTAATACTTACTGAAACTCCTGCATGTTTATTTCTCAGTGCATATACATTATTAAATGGAGTGTTGGAATGTTGCATTTAGGAACATGGCAAAGGACAGAAATTCATATTTAGGGGTGAACTGGAATTCAGGAAATCAGAGATTTTCTGAATGACTTGCAGGTCATTCATAGTCCTTGTTTGCTTTTTCTATGATGAAATCTTATCTCACTCAGGTACTTCTTGATTAATAGATCAGTAATGTAGTTTTGGATAACTTTTGTGAGTACAGTTAGATACAGTATTTTTCTTGAAAAGCTTCCAGTGCAGTTTTTCTCTGCAGATACAAAATAATTAAGTGCATTTGTAGTTAATGTGAGAGGCTAGTTGAAAGATGTTGGTTGCGTAGCGTTCTGGAGCAGGGGAAGGGCAAGGGATGATATGGCCAAGTTCAAGTCAGGAAGGCAGTTTTCAAACATGGAACCTGAGATTTAGCCATCATTTTCACTGAAGCTCTTGTTCTAATGAGATAAGATTTAGAAGATGGGTGATGAAACAAGAAGCTTTTAATATCATTCTAAGCTTCATCACTAATGATCACCAGTAAGTCTACCAGGATAGGTAAAGACTTCTAAGAGCTGGATAGGCACAGGTGTGGTCTGGACAGGATTGTTTTTTGAGGTAGGATCACTCTTACCATCCAAAACTTGTATCACAGTTGTTGACCTATAATGTGCACAAGAAGTTTTAACTATCATCTTATCTATAAGACTGTGCAAAGGGATTAAGAATATTGGAAAAGGAAGATGGAAAAACTTCTTGTTCTTAGTTTGACCTGATTAATGGTTTGATTTTGGGGAGAAGACATTTTTTAATTTCTTCAGCTTCTGTAGGTTACTTAGGACATAATCCTACATCATTAAACACAGTGAAGAATGTGAAGCACAGCCAAGGTCTTACTGTACTGCACTAATTATAGTATCAAACTGCAATCCAATGAGTTTTGTGATGAACAGAGCCTCCAATGATCCTTATTCAGAAAAAGTGGGTGTTCAGTGAATCTTGTGGCAGCGTTGTGTGGGGATTTTTGAGGCTTTGTGGTTTTTTAATGAGTCAGTTGAATATTCAGGGACATCTTCAAGAGTTTGTCTTGAATTTGAAGCCTGTGTTACTGCTTTTCATATGGCTTCTTATTTTGGGCTTGTAAAAGTAGCTTAATAAAATAAACAATGTAACTCATAGTGTCTGTCAGTGTTTGATGCCCCGGCTTGTTAAGTCCCTGTCACAGTCCCGCTATTAAGGATGTGTGAATGCACTTGGCAGAAATGAGTTTGTATAATGGCATTTCAGTATGTTCTTGACTAGAATTTTGATAATGCCCTTGCAGATATAGGTGCAGATATGCACTTTTGTCTCTTGAAGAAACTCATCTTGTGGCATGGAAATTTGCAGGTTAAGAGTATATACTAGCACCTGTTAGCAAAAAATTCTTACAGAAACTGGGCAGAAAGTTCATCAGTGTAGTAAGTGTAATTAGCATCTATTTGCTGTTTCTAAACTATACATTTCATAAGGCTTATATCTGAGTAGCACGGGAGAAGTACTTCCAGGTAGCGATTGTAGTTTCATAGGTGGACAATGTTTTAACTGCAAGGACATGGAGAAATTGTGTCTAGGAATGTGCTGATGCTTCTGGCTTGAAATAAAATGGTACCAATGTAAATAGTTGATGATTTGGACATACCTGTAACTCTAATGTGTGAAATCTCCCTGCTGAATTTTTTTTCTACATTGATTTGGCGATTGAATCTGTTCACATTTAATTACTTGTATTCAGAAGTGGTAATACTGAGATGTTGTATCAGAATGACACAGTGTCCCATCATCATATTGCAATGTGTTCCTTTTCTCTCCCCTTAGGAAGGTGAAGTGTACGCTATAGAAACCTTCGGTAGCACAGGAAAAGGCGTTGTGCACGATGATATGGAGTGTTCTCATTATATGAAGAACTTTGATGTGGGGCATGTGCCAATAAGGTTGGCTTTTGTTGGTGTATTTTGATAGAGCTTACTACTCTCTTGGGATTAAAAGTTGCTACAATGCATATTTTTCACTAATTAAAAGGCTGTCAGAGAATTCAAAGGGCAGTACTAGCAACATCGTTCCAAAATACACTGATTGTTAGTGTGGAACAATATGGAATTATTTCCAAGGAACTGAAATTGGAGAAAATATGCTTTCAGAATTTTATATTGGTTTTTAACAATCTTATGTTAGTTTTTTCATGATCAGTAATATATAAATTATATTAGTATATTCATCTGTGTATTAAATGTATAGTGGGTTTCTTCAGTAAATGTCTGTACTATGGTTATGTGCCACAGTCTTTGCCTTACTGCTGGTCCCAAAATCTATTAAGCTATTTGCACCACTTGTTTTAGTTTATGGATATTTTGAGAGTTTTGAGGTTTTGTTTTAGTGCATTGCTGTAAAATTAAGAAATTACTGATTTTTAGTTTCACTGGGTTTGCATTTTGCCATTTCTAGGACATATACATACTTTCTGAAACAAAGACTACTCAGAAACAGGGCAGGCAGACCTGCTTTTTCATAGCACATACTAGGAATGTGAGAGAGGATGGGAAGAATTAGACTAAAGGTCACAAAGGAACTGCTTGAATGCAAATAAGCTTACTTCTTAGTAGATCTATAAATATTTTTTTATGCTTGTATATTGTATGAAGTATGAATAAAAAGCTTACCTGAGTATTTGACTTCAGAAGTGAAAACTTAGCATTTTAAACCACCAAGCTTCTGCCAAAATTAGTTGAGATTACTGACCACTCTGGATCAGGAAGAATTCTGTTTTTCTTTATAAAATGAAATGTACTTTTATTTTTTAAGAGAAAGATTCCTGTCCCTATGTTTAGTTCAGCTTGCAGATAGGGTCACAATCTGTTTTGAAGGATATCTATTTGCAGGAGGAGAATGCGCTTTATTTTCTAAAGAGAACGTGTGATTGATGTAGAAAGACACCCCAAGTCTAGGCAATCTGAAAATACCTTGCAAATCTAACCTTATCCTTAATCGGTGTGTTTTATTTCTGTAGTGAATGCACGCTGGTGATACCTCTTTCTTCTCTCACACGTTCTTGTTTCTTTTTGTTTCTTCAAGGCTTCCAAGAGCAAAACACTTGCTAAATGTTATCAATGAAAACTTTGGTACTCTCGCCTTCTGCCGCCGGTGGCTGGATCGCCTGGGGGAGAGCAAATACCTGATGGCGCTGAAGAACCTGTGCGACCTGGGCATCGTGGACCCGTACCCGCCGCTGTGCGACATCAAGGGCTCCTACACGGCGCAGTTCGAGCACACCATCCTGCTGCGCCCCACCTGCAAGGAGGTGGTCAGCCGGGGGGACGACTACTGACCCCCAGCCCCCTCAGCACCTTGATACGCTAGGCTTTCCCGGAACGTAATAGACCGGAATTAATTTGCAACACGTTGTCTGTTCTAACAGTGGACTGAAGTTAATACTTTCCGTATTTGGAAAGGAAGGAATTTAATCTAAGGCAAGTCTTCTAATTGTAACTAACCATGGAAAAAGCTTTCAGGCCTTTAGAAATACTTCAAAAGTTACTTATTTTTTCTGTTCAGGGAAACATGTGCTATAAAGCTCAACTTTTAGTTTGGAATGAGTTATACATTTTGTTCTGAACATTTATGATAAAAGATGCTTTTCAAATATTTATATGATCATATTCCTACTTGAATGCTCTGAATGACTACACCTGATTTCTGCGCCCCAGTCCTCTATGATACTGCCTTTTAAACTTCCTGGAATCCATTTTGTAAAAAATAAAGATAAATTTTCAAATCTGAAAATATATATGCTTTTTACAAGTCTGGTTATCATAACTCTGCTCAGGAGTCCACTGGGGAACTGCTCTATTAAATATTTTACAAACTTGATTTGCCATTTCTTGTCTTGAAACTGGACCTTGTCTTACCCTTGAAATGAAACTTGGCCTTTCATGCTTGTTTAGATAGTCTTGTCAGCTGGGATACAGGGCAAGAAGTCATCAACACTTTACAGGACAAAATGTGACAACTACAAAAGTAAAGGTGTGTGGTAAACGTTTTGAGTGTGCCAGTCTTTAGTCTTCACCTGTATTAAAACACGTCAAATGCAGCTGGTGGCATCAACATGCAGCTTCAGGCTGAAGTCAGTTCAATTTTAGTGTGTGTGCCTACATAATCTTTGCCACTGGCATGTCCTCTTGCACAGAGTCAAATTTCATGTGATTTTTCTGTCTTTTTAAAGTTCACATTTGATTGCACAAGTGGTGGGGACAAGGAGAACTATTTATTTTTGAGTGTTAATAACTTTCATGCAGGCAAAATAATTGGAGCATTTGATGTTTTCTTGATGTAAAAAGCCATTATCTGTCTTCCTGCTGCAGTAAAATCTGTTGAATCTCATTTGTAAAGGAACTAAATGCCACGGCTCTGCAGGTCTACATGCAATATGTCTTCCAATGCTGTATCTTTACCTCTTGCATATTAAAATCTTCAGTAGTTACTGGTGATCAAAATGACAGCTCTCCTAACAGGTCAGTAACAGTGCCTTTAACATAACTGCTTAGGAAACATTTCACCTCCTCCTTTACAGTCACAGTCTGTCTCTATAGAAGAGCTCATATTAACTAGAAATACCAGTTCTTTTCTCCTCTGTCTTTGGGTAAAAGCTGGCTAATAGACACTGGTGGGGTTTTTTTCTCCAATTACAAGTATTGCTTAACTGTTTAAACTTGCAGAAATGGATGAAATGGGATACTGAAATGTGTATTTCTGCTGTTGCTGTTTGGGAATCTCAACATCCCAGCAATGTATTTTAATTTATGCAGCCGTGTGGTTATGTGAGTCTCAGCTTCCCAACAAACAGTAGCTGGTGTAGGCTGTGCATTGCAAAGTGAAAGCTGGCACCTGGAAGGATCTCTGGAGAGAGGGGTTGCTGGGTATAGTGCTGCTGTGCTTTTCATTTATGCTAACAAGACCATACTCTTGTGTACTTCTTGATGTGATAACGAGCAGGTTCTGGCAGCCTGGCTGGCTTCCAGCTCACCTGTTGTTGTACAAAGTCTGCTAGAAATAAGCAAGACAAATCTCTTTTGCCTGCTTATCGGCAACTTCCAGGCTTCTCTTTAGAAGGTGCCTGTTTAGCAGTAGCTCTTCTACAGCTTAAGGCTTCCTTAACTTCACCAATGGTTACTTAAAAACCATTTGGTTTTACAGATCAATGATGTATTTTCTTCCCCCCCCCCTTTTTTTTTTAACCTGAATATAACATTATTATATTGCTGGCTATTTGTTAGTTCACATGTGGAGGCTGATAATCATGTACAACAAGTTGCAGTGGAAATGACTCAGAAAAATACTTGCAGAGCGTGATGATTGTTGCCTATAAAATTAACTGGGTGTATCTGAATACAAGTGTCCTGTGCTGCTGGCCCTCCTGCATCCTCCTGCCCAGCAGTATAAAAGGTAAACCCTATTTCTATCTCCTTAAAATAAATAATTTTCCTACTGCTTTTGTGCTCTTCAGGCTGCGTTTTCCTGTTGCTGTAAGTGGGAAAAGTCCTGGCTGTGTTGTCTGGTAAGTGAACTGTGCTCTTGTCACTTGACAAAAGTTTACCAAAAGACTTTTGAGGCAGATGTTGAAGTCTGTTTTCGAATACCCAGAAGATGGGGTCATCTTGTTTCTTTTATGTGCAGCACTGGAAATGGTGATAGTTTTTGTAGAAATTATTAGAAGCCAGAGTCCAGAAGCTACTTGGCAGGGTTTTTCTTTCACACAGACCTTGTGGGACACATCATTTAGGGCATGTACAGCTTGACTCTGAGTGATGTGTCCTTTTGATGATGGAATGGCCTACAATTTTCCTAATTTTAGAGTCAACTACCATGCTTCTCTTAGTTGTGGGTAAGACAGGGCTGGCAGGTACAACAAATACAGCTGGGTGAGTATAACTGTAACATTTCAAAGAGGAGGCTGAAATAGGGCAGGTGGAGGCAAGTGGAGTTCCTGTTTGAGCAAGAGAACTGCTGCTGCGTCTTTCTGCGTGGTTGTGTTGTGTTCAGTGTATCAAAATACTACCTGCATTTCAGAACAGTACAAAAACAGTAAGATGGTATGGAAACTTAATGATGGAACATGCAAACATAACTGGAATTTGTTAATTTGATTATTACAGCTGGTGTTTGTGGAGATAGTGGAATTTTGCCAAATCTTTTCTTCAGGAAAAAAAAAGAAAAAAAAAAAAAGAGGGTAAGGCTGTTCATTGTTATTCATTTCCCAGGATTATGCACTGTTGGTACTTGGCGTTCTGTGGAACATCAGTCAGCTGTCCAGAATGGGAGGTGGGCAGTGTATTTTGCTCACACCAAACACTTTCACAAAGGTGTGTTTAGAGATAAAAGACCATATTGCTTGAGAAAAGCATGGCATGCTTTAAAGCAGGTTATAATTTTTTAAGACTTGTGCATAGTTATTTTTATCTACAAGGATTCAAGAGGCCTTTCTGTTTCTATAATTTTAAATGTTTCAGTATTTTTAAAGTAAAAGAAAAAACAGACAACTCTGCTGTGACTCATCATTTTTGACTTGAGTTTTTGCCATGACAGGCACCCAACTCATATAACTCAAAGTCATATTTATTTTAGCTTTGCTTTGCATTTCTACTGATGCTTACATCTTCCTTGTTTTAAAAAGGTATAGGGCTCTAGGAAAAAAAGCAAAAGCTGTGCAGGCTAGTCAGCAGTTCAGATGAAGAGTATATTTTTTACCTAGTTGTTTTAGAAGTGTCTGTGTCCCCAGTTTTTTAAACTACAATTTTTTTTTCTTTTGGTAAGGCTAAATAAATCTCTGAATCCCTTAAATGGGAGAGGGCTGCATGGAAGCCGCCTCTAATACTAGAGAAAAGTGAAGGCATGTGCTGTCAGGATGCACAAGTCAATTACCACTGGGACTGGAAACTGTTGCCATGTTTCAATTTAAGGTGAGCCTCCTTTGGCCCGTGTGCTGCACCCCTGTGATCTCAGCGAGTTTGCAAATGGCACAAAGCAAGACGAGTGGCTGGTAGGCCAGCTGGGGGCACTGCCACACAAGGGCAGCAGGACAGGCCCAGGAAGGAGACAAGAGGAACCTCATGCAGCGTTCCGAAGGGAATCACCACCTCTGCTCCTGGGTGGGCAGCAGCTGCCCAGGAAAGAACCTGGGGAAGAAGCTGTGCTTGAGCCACTAACAGCCCTTATGGCAAAGGAGGCCAACAGCCTTAATCTGGTTAAAGAGTGCAGAGCTACCTGAACTAGTCAAGTATTAACAACTAAATCAGAAGCTGTGGAGAAGAACACCTGAATTAACTCATCCTTGTAGTGGGCTTCACTAATCATCTCTACCCTCCCACTGCCTTGATAGGGAGAACTAGAACTCTTTCTCCTCCTCTTGTTCTACCCAAGAGCAGTAGTAGGAAGAAAGGTGAATTTGCTTTTGCAGAGTTAATGATGTCCTTCAGAGAAAGCCTTGTGACTTAGCAATCTTTGCTGCAATGCAGGGGAATAGCTGGAAGTGCAGCCTGGGCAATCTTTCTAGTAAAGATGGCATGTAAGATTCCGTCTAAGGGACTTGAGTATGTGCTTAAGAGTGATGATCCAGACTAATGAGCTCTCACACTCAAGTTGCTCTGTACACACCCAAAGACAGCCTTGCATTAATGCTTGAGTCTCTGAAGACCCCTATGGATCTAAGAGATGTGCTTGGAGGAAGGAAAAGTATGAGGCAAATTTTCTGAACTACCTGTAAGTAGACAAAAATGTTTAAATTGCATTCATTTCCTCACCAGCAAGGACAGCAGAGAAAGTATTTGAAAGACTGAACAGCCATAAAAGTACATTTGTCAGATCACTCACTTCAGCATTTGGCTAAAAAATGACAAAAACAAAACCACAAAGAACCAAACCAACCAAAAAATTTCCCAAGCCCACACATGAACGTTTTTGCACACCTAATTGGGATGAGCACAAGACCAAGAAGTTTAAGACCTGAGGCTATGTCCTTGCTATAATATGGCATCTTTCAGAAATAGAAAAGATAGCAAAAGTCATTAATAAAACCAGCTATTAAATCACTGGCAGATACCCAAAGCAGTTGTATAGTTAATGCCTTAAGCCTGTTAGACAAAATCTAAAAATATTTTTTAAAAATGTAATGAAAACGTAGGAATTGATTCCAGTACACACACACACTTTTCTGTCCATATCAAGGCATTTTATTGAGGTATAAACTTTGCAGAAGATGAGGTAACAACTTGCATAGGATTTGCGCAAAATAACGAACTTCACAATTAAAATTTAATTGGCATTAATTACTGTATGTGGAGGATTGATAATTCCTGCTTGTTAAATTCTCCTCACTGCACAGTTCTGTTAATACTAGTGGTAGGACCATGTAGCATAAGATACAGCAGTTGTGGGTAATGAAAGCAGACTGAGAATGCTTTCATGCAAACATTGCAGCTGCTTTCCATCAGCTGTTTGTTCAGGGATGAGTGAGACAAACAATGCTTGCTACAGCTCAAAGTAAGCTGGTCCAATTCAAGAAAAGGGATGCTAATGTTCTTGTAGCAATGATAATGAGGTGAGTGAGTGTGGTTTTATTGTTGGGGGGTTACTGAGTTTTTTAGTTGTTTAAGAAAACTTGGAAAATTTTTGGAATAAAAAGCTCCTGGTTTTAAATTACTTTGAATTTGGCACTTGAGTTTTAAGTTGTCAGGTTTGTTAAGGCTAAAACATGCAAGTCTTGGTAAAGATACATTCTCGTGTTATTAAACACTCTTCTTACAATACTTACACGAAAATAACTTCATGCTCTAGTTCCTCAAGTTCAGATTTTAAGAAATTCTATCAGTGTATCTTTAGTATAGCCATTCAAGCTTGCAAAATAATTTCACAGATAGTTGCCTACAAAAAGTTCAATTACTATCTGACATGTTTTAACATTCCTTGCTGGTGAATGTCAATATTCTAAGACCTAGTAGCAATTCCTGCAAGACAGTAAGAATCACGGTATCATTAGAACTACACTATAAAATGTCCGCAAGCATATACAGAAAATTAACCAGAAAAATATCAGTTGCCCATTGAAGTAAATTTTCTAAACCAATTCAAAAATATTATCAAAATACAAAACCAGCTTAAAAAAATAGCCTGAGGTAAAAGTTAAATGCACATAGCAATCTCTTCCTTAAAAAAATAGCTGTATTGAAATTCTAGGTACTTAGAAAGTTACTTATTGTCAATAAAAACTTTTGCTAACCATTGTAAAGAGTACTTCAACTAATACAAAACTATATAAACATTGAAAAAGTACAATACTGTACTTCCTTTTAAAAATACATAGTTATGACAATTTAAACCTTTAACATACACACAGTTAACTGGCTTTGGATTAGCTGCTACTGTTGTCCACAGAACAGCCAGCTAATTCTGTGTGCTGCTGACTTTCAGCTGTGCTAGGACAGGGGACTCTACCATGTCCATTTGCCTGAGTAAGTCGTTGGCTGTAAAACAAAATGTAGGCTTGAGCCTTGCATACTTCTTCCATAGTGCACATGTTGAGTTTTGAATCATTGCAGTGTACCCAAAATCCTACAATAGGGAAATATACCAGGAAAAAAGAAATGTCATGAGAGCACTGATTTTAAGTAATTGCATCATATTTAATAATTAATTAGTGCACCATATTTAATAATTAATTAGTGTTTGGTCCCATTTAATGAGTTGTATACAAAGAGCAAACTGTTTCAGTTGATCTGGTTTATTTGCCTCAATGTTTTAGAAGCCCACCTCAGCTCCTCAGATTTACAGGCGTCTATAGCTAGAACACACTGGACAAGGCAATACAAAAACAGAACTGTTGGTCTACAGAGCTGCACTTCTCATTGCAGGCAGGTCAGCTACAATTGATTCCCTTTTGCTTTTGAGAAAAGACAGTCAATGTATCAGTTTAGAATTAGGAACACCCCTTCCTCCCTCACTGCTCATTTCCCAGCTGGTTCCTACCTCCTTCAGAATTGTAGCAGTAGGCAGTGTAGTGCCCTGAGCCAAATCCTTTCCCGTGATGCATTACCACAGCAGCCAAGTCGTAGATGAAGCAGTCAGGCAGGAGAGACTTGAGGGATTCCCTGCAGCAATAAGGCTCCATGTTTAGCATTTGATCAAAACTAACGTGTACACCGATCTTCTCACGGTGATTGCGTCCCGACCACCTGGAAAGTTAAATGAAAACTTACTTTTTTTTTTAAAGAAAGAGCACAGCATACTGAACTATGTTTGAACATAACATAAAATTGTCACTATTATTCTGTGCACAAAATAAATGCTAGATGTTTTTTTTCTAGGCCTCCTCTTTCCCTTCTTTATTTCAAGGCCTTTTAAGTATGTCTGTGGTACCTACTGTTCTCATCTTCTGAAACATCCATCTTAAGATCTGCAGTGGTGAGTAGGAAGTATTTCCCAACCTGTTATACCTGTTTGGTATTTCTCATTTATTCTCTCTCATTTTCAGTTTTCCTTGTACAAGGCACAGACGGTACTGATGTTGGGCTACAGAGATGCAGTGTCCACTTCCCTACTCTGAGGCTAAATGTATTCATGTATTTAGACATAGGAAGGTTATCTGAGACTTCCACTGAATAGTGTCCAGGTTTGTGCATTAGAGATTATGGGCATCCTACTCTACCTCAAGATATCACAAGATTAATTTTTACCAATAGAGTTCAGAGCAAGGTTAGTAGGTTTTGAGCAAAAACAAGGATAAAATAATTTTGGTACTAAAGTAACAAGTATCTGAAATCCAAAAAAGTTAATTCCCTACTTACAATGTATCTTGCTGATGTTTCAAGTGAACAAGAAGTTTCTAGTAACTATTTCTCACCATACTAGTAAAGGGAAATGAAACCCATGCTGAACAACATTGAGCTTAAGCAATGGTAGAGCAAGACTGAATCTGTCACTTTGCAACACTTTTTGTTGTGGTGCTACTTACCTAAACCGTTTAAGGTGTAATCTGAGAACCTGAGGTAGCCGACACACCATAAGCTGCTTCTGAGCTTCTGTGAGTATAACTGGTTTAGAAGAAAACTTCCTTCGTTTTGCTGAGGTCAAACACACAGTTACACAATACAAATCTTGGTAACAGCCTTGTATTTCAGTCTAAGTTTTAACCACAGAATTTGTGTGGACCTATATATCTGTGGTACATGTCTCCTTAAAAAGGATACGCTCTGAGAGCTGTTTTGCAAGGATTATTTTACTATGCAAATAAAAAATACTTGTGGTCACTTACATTAGTCACCTTAATTTAAAAACGTTATGGCTTCTTCAGCGGGGAGTACTAGAAACCTCATTAGTGTGTCACGAGACTGTATCTAAATGAAGCATCACACTTCAAAACATCTTTTGAACAATTCCTTCTTCTAGGGGGCAAGTAAGAGCTCCAAGTGACCACATCAGAACATAAAGTCTTTGTTTGCAATACACTTTTAAGACTTCTATACTTGCACTGTCAGTTCATATTTTACACAGAAAACGTATGCATGAGTACATACTGCCTTTACTCACTGTTGCACTGATCACATGCATATATCTTTCCTTCCAAAGCTTCAGTTTCTGTAAACTTGGCCAGCATTTCTGTCAGCAGACATGGATACTGAGACGACATCTCCTTGCCATTGCTGTGATACCTCTCAGGAAACTCCAGGGACAGGTCCCAGAAAGGTTCTACGGTATTTGATTTATTGTCACAGGCAAGACATGTAACCTGTAAAAAAGATATTTCACCAGCTGCTTACACTCAAAAATGTATTTTCCTAAACATGTACCATAACATAGCTCTAAAAAGAGATTCTTTCTCCTAGAGATAACCAAAGACAAGACAAAGTCATTTAACAACAGAGATGATACACCTAATTTCTTTTTTCTGAAGCAGCATGTCCGAAACTGTTATCACAAACACGTAAGTGTTCTTATGTTTTACTGAGAAACAGAAACAGTGTCAAAATGTTCTGTCTGGGATTGTCCAAAAGAAAGCAGCTGGTGAAGTCTCACGAGTCTTTTCTCCAAAAAAAAAAAATTACATGAGAAATTATAATATAGGTTAATTTAAAAATAAAAATAAATCAAAAACACACACACAAAAAAGAAAACCAAAACAAAGCAAAAAAGGAACAGCTGGGGATTTTAAAGTCATATCCTTCTTACTTTGTAAGTCTTCCAGGGAAGCCTGGATTAGGAAGCACAATTCTTCAAAGAAAAACTAACAGGTAAAAATAATTTATTTCTTCTTTCAGTAAGTGGATCCATCGTCACACTAGGGAAAGGACAAGCAGTAAGACAACATAAATAAAATGTAAAGAAGTGAGGTGACTCAACTGGAAAATGCAGATACTACAGCAAGAGACAATAATTTACTATAGCATTCAATAATTCAGAAAATAAACTAAAAGCAGTGGCTCTTCTAAGCTGGAAAGACAACACATTAGGTGTTGCATGCTTCCTGTTTAGCAAAATACCACAAGTTTGGAACAACTAACACAAAGACATAGTATAAAAGGAATGAAAATTCGTGTGACATCCAAAGATTGCTATTTCACAGGGACCCCTTTATGCTGCTGCTGTTCTACACAAATTCAGTGTAGTTCCCTTCAGTTTGGTTAGTAAGCCTACACAAGTGTGAAAGCACACACAGTTGTTTCAGATGCTCCTTTGTTTTCCTCTGAAAATTTGCTGTTAGGTAATTATTCACCCTGCTTTGTTATTTCATGGTCATGTATATAAGGACCGATCTGTCACCTCACGGTCTCTTCCTCCTAGGTGTTCTTGTGACTGCACTCAGTAGCTGCAACAGCTCCATCTCTGCATTAGCCACCTAGTGCACACGTGGATTTGTGTCCCAGCATGAACATTTAGCAGTGCATTTAGAAAAGCTGTTAACTGCTTTAAGATGAGAATGCCACTGCCTTGTTCTTAGAGAACAAAATTCAAACTCACATGGCAGAAAGGAGAACATTCTTCTGTTTTAATTGACACTGTCAGGAGCATCTTTTGTAAGTGCTAACATCTGGCAATGTTTCAAAGCCACAAGTTATTAGTAATTTGGAGCTGAAATCTAGACATGGGAGACAAAATGATATGTTCGGCCACAGTTCAACCATACTCCAGGCTTAAACCCAGAATGACTAATAAATTTCTGCTGTACAAATGGGTAATTTTGTTGGGCCAAAAGTTTATTTAATTGATGAGTTACTTCAGAATTTGCTGCGCATGAATGCATACTTAGGATTAAAGAGCTCAGGATGTAGAACACACATGACCTCAGTATATATAATTTTAACACATTCTGAGGTTTTTAATTTAGGGTATTATATTAATGATCTAGAATAATCTTATTTCCCAACTAGCCAATGAGTACTATCCCAGAGAAAAAGAAATTAATAACAGACCCAGCTTCCAATCGTGCCAGTCAAAAAACCTGAAGAACACAAACAGATGCAATAAATCTGCTTCTCGTCTCGTCATGCAACTGTGAGCAAAGTGGATTGGTGGAGACAAAACCCTGATATACTGATATACAGCTGCACTTATTTCCTCAAATGTAAGCCAGCCCTCAGTCAGCAGAGCTAAACTCTGGGATTTATGTAGTTGCCAACAGCCCGGTAACCTGACACACGCGGGCAAGCGCGCCCAGCCCATCAGCCCCTGTGCGCTCACTGCTCCTGGGCACGGTGGGACAGGACAGCCAAGCACGGCTGCAACAAGGGTGGAAGGCGTTTTCTTAGCCAGGCCTGCGCCAACCAACTGGATTCCTCAAAAAGCAGGAGGATTTTCAGCCTTCTGTGGAATCCATCTCCACTGGCCTGTCCATTGGCACTGGCTTCATGACATTCCTATCGCTGTTCTTTCTGTCTGAAATGGGACTCCTTTATCTCACACTCCATTATCATTCGCACAGTGCAACTCAGATTTTCTTTCTCCATGAGAGGGGCAGAAACTGTAAAAACTGTTCTAAAGTTGGTTGAGTGAGGTGAGATGAGATTTTATAAAACACAAAACAAAAAGAACCCCAAACATGAACTCAAAGAGCAAAAACTTTATGCATTTGTCCAGTGTAACTTTGTATAGTATAAGTATGCACAACATTAATGGGGAAGGGAGTCTACTCTAGCAATCTCATTAGTGATGTCTATCTTTATGATTATACTTTATAAATTCTGACGTTGATTTCATATTGTAATTCAGAATTCCCATTAGAATTCAGAATTGCTATTATAAGAAGCTTTAATGCTGTCATTTATAGCAAAGCAAATGAGAAGTTCACATTAGAGCGAAGTAAATTACAGATTTTAACTAGTCTGAAATCTCTGCCTTATGTTCTGCCCTGACCACCCTCTCATGCCTTGAAACACAGGTACTAAATACAATTGTTTGCTTAAAGCTTAGTATTCAATCACGGGCCAAAGGCCAGCCAGACTGAAAAGAGCTGGATCAAATTGCTTGATTCAAGTTAAGCACGGAGACTACTCAGACAAGCATCACTGTGGCCACAATAAAGTGATGGACAGCCACTGCCCTGGATGGCATTCAGTGCAAATGCAGCCAAAGAAAATAGTTAACATATTGCTGTAGAAAAAGCCAACTCCATCATCAACTGTTTTGCCTATGTTCCCTGCACTTGCATGGAAGAAAGAAAACTCTTAACCACCTCTGCCCCAACTCTTTTTTTCCTTTGTTGTGTTCAAGAAGAGTAAAATAGCCAATCCCATTTTCGTGCTTTCACTAGACGAGGCATATATATAATGATTAATAACTCAATTTTTGCACAGGAAAGTAACTGAATTTGAAGGGGTTTCTGAACTACAGCTACAATGCAGAATTCATATGACAATCAACATAAAAAAAACCCAACTGAACTTTGTAGTGATAAGCATACAGCATAATCAAAATGATCTTTATCTATTTAGCAGAATAACATAAAGCATAACCACAGCTAACTGTGGTCTGTGATTCAATAGCCTCTTACAGATTAATTCAAAATGTTACTTTCATCTAGTTGGAAAACAACTTGACAATCATTTTGTAGGTCAGACTAAACATAAAAGTACAAAGAACACCAAAACATAGAAATCAAGTATACATGACATTAATTGCTTTAAGTGCAAATCCTCCCATTACGTGCCTGAAGTTCTTATCTTTTTAAAAGCCTATTCAGTGCCAGACTTAATACCCAGCAGTATACATATCACACTCAGCATTCTCCCCCAAACTCTAACTCACAGCATACTATCCAAAACGGAAGGCTTTCAAACAACTCAAAAATCACATTTCCCCTTTTCTCAATCTGTCCTAAAATATGCTTTAAGAATAGTTTACTTACTACCCTGGTTAGAACCTACTTCACTCTTTGAGATTTGGCACGTTTGTTTCTCTGATCACTGCATGCTGTTATTCTGCAGTGCTGAGCAGGAGCAGGGGGAAGCATTTTGCTCAGATACCATCTTAAAAATGATCAGGAAGTAATCAAAATGCTTAGGACGTTTTAAGCACACCTAGATGTATCAAAAGGTAGATCCTACCACACATTGCTATAAAAAATGTTGGAGCCAATTTTTCTGAACTCTGAAAAGTCTGCAGATGACACAAAGCAGGAGGTGTGCCTGGTAGGCTGGCTGGGGACACTGTCACCCAGTGGGAATGGGACAGGGCTGGGAAATGGGACAAGAGGAACCTTATGCAGCTCTGCAAAGGGAACCACCACATCCTGCTCCTGGTCAGGAATCACCCAGGCACCAGTACTGCAGGGAAGAGGATGACCTGGGGGACAAGCTGCCCATGAGCCAGTAACGTGCCCTTACAGCAAAGCCAACAGCCTCTGGAGCTGCATTTGGCAGAGCATCACCAGCAGGTCCAGGCAGGTGATCCCGGCCCTCTCCCCAGCTCCCACACAGCTGAAGTGCTGGGCCCAGGGCTCAGAAAAAAGGGAGACACGGATATACTGGACTGAGTCCACCAAAGCGCCAGGAGGGTGATGAAAGGCCTTGGACATATCTGACCTATGAGGAAAGCCTGAGAGAGCTAGGACTGTTCAGCCCAGAGAAGGAAGCTCAAAGTGGATTTTATCCTTGTACAAGAATTTCTGCTCATATGATTTCTGAGTACATGTGGCACACCATAAAATCTGCTCTTTCAGTTTCTGGAGTTTTAGAAAGATACCTGTCCCCTTCCTTGCTTAATATGGACAAAGTTGAAATAAAGATACTTTAAAAATTTTTGCACACGGTGCTATTAGGTTGATACCATTTAAAACCACACAAGCCAAAAACTTTTGAGACAACAGCGAACATACTCGAGCTCTTGAAGTGTACTTTAAAGATCTGTGAGGCAGCGTGGGTCAGTTCACCACTGCCACATGAGTTCACAGCACAGTAATTTCTCCTTTCCCACTGAAGGACTGAGGACAGGAGACAGTAAGTACCCTCCACAAGAGTACAAGCACTGGGGGATTGAAAACAACTAGGATTTTAATGACACATTGGGATCTCCTCCGAGTCCCAATGGGTTTGAGAGGTATGAGAGGTATGAGCCACTTTGTCCAGACAATCGATGCAGGAAGACTAGCATGTGAAAAGACAGAACAAAGGGGAAGGGTTTTGCACCTACAGTGCAGATCTTTACTTCTCTTAGGTGTACCAGGTATTGCAGTTTCACAGTACTTCTAAGTAAAAAGCTGAAATCCTAAAACAGGTATTAGAATAAATATAAATTTATAAAAACAGAGGCAATTTGCTCATGCTATTCTTGGAGTTACCCATTACCTAGTCTAGTACTCCATAAAATAGTAAAACATTTCAAACAGTAGATAAAGAAAACTTACTTTAAATCTGAGAACATAGCAAAATAAAACCAACGACCTCATATAAAACGACCAATAATTTTGACATTACCCAAAACTTTTTCTAGTTACTAAAAAGTAATCTGCATAAGATTCTCAAACACTGAATTCTCTGCTTTCTTACATCCCAAATTCAGTTAAGGCAGCACTTCAATAGTAACAGACTGATGGCAAACTCAGGATTATGACTTCCCTTTACGTTAAATTAGAACTAGAAGGGGGGAACAGTTTAGCTGCACATGTGAAAGTAATGTGATACCAAAGTAAACACACAGCTTATCAGCACAGTAAGGGATCCTCTGTGTGCTTTATCAAGAGTGGTTCATAGTATTCCTGAGGTCTGAAGGTCAGAGAGATTGACTTCATGGCACTTGAGTATCTCACAGAATCATCCTGAACTTATATTTTCTGCACATAGAGGCAGTAAATATGGTAACATTTTAGGGGTTCTAAAATGGAAGGCAGCTGCGCACAGAAACACACTTCCCAATTCCCCTTCTTCAATGAAGTAAGATGTAACCTAACACACTAGACTAAAATCCTGTCTTATTTTTAATAAGAGCAGCTGGGAACAGCTCCAACTATCTTCCAGAGAGAAACTGTAATACTGTCACAGTATTACATATTACTTTATTTTTATTACTATATTTATCACAGTATTACTTCATCTTGTAGGTAAATAAAGTTAAGCCTGTAAGGACTAAATATACACTGCTTGCTTTTAAGAGCTAACACTGTTCAAGATGTGATGACATAGCAAGAAGTTTGGGGGTTTTTTTCAGCCCTGCATGGGTGTTTTCTTGCCTTTTTTGTTAACTTCATTAAAGCAGTTCTGACAAACGCCTAGTGAAATAATGATGTAGGAACCTTACTGAAGAAAGGAAAATAATTGCCTAATAGAGTTTTTCAAGTTCATCTTTCCATGTGCAAACACCAGGGACATTAAGATGACCTGAATATATTTTACAGCGAAGAAATCTTTAGGGCTTACCTTTTCCTTATAATATTTATCATGTTCAAAACCACAAGTGAGGACTGAACTAAGAAAAAAGGAGTGGCAGAAGACAAAGGGAACACTGGGAGGGGTAAAGTGTTGAACAGTCTGTGGGAACTGCCTAATGAGCCAGGGAGAAATTACTAGATAACAGCCTCAATACGCTTTTCCTTGTTCCTCTCACTTCAGGCATTCTTGAGTTCATCAAGGCTGTATTCTGCACACAGACATGGAGCAGCTGCAGTAAGAGCTGTATGTGGTCACAGAAATCACAGGATACCTCTTCACATAAAACTAAAAATATGTGAAAGTAGTTATTACTGAAATGATGCTGTGTCTTTAGACCCTTGAAAATTCTTATCAAAGCAATGAATCCTCTAAGGAGGTTCGCAAGGCAAACAAACCTTGTCAGTATTCCTAAAAAATTACTTTATTTTGCTGACAAAATTGCTCTTTTAGAGAGGAATGGAATTTTCAAACAAAAAACTCTTTAATGACATAATATACTAAACACTTCCAGTTGTGCAACACTAATACAAGATATGTACTACCCAAAGAAAGGAAGTATGCCACAGAAGTGCTCATACACTGGGCCAGACAGAAGTAGCTGGTGATCCAGTTTTATTGATAGATCTAACAGTTTCCAGTAGTTTCACAAAACCTAAAATGACTGAGGACTGACATCTGCTGCAAATAACCTTGTTACCTTGTTTACATGTATCGTAGCAGTAAACAATCCTACTTCAGTCAAAAAACACTTAGATTTACAGTTTCACGTATTAAAACATTAAACCATCAATCAACTAGTCGGAACACCAGAAACAGACATTTTTGTGTTAAGCCTTTTCTTTACACACAATATTAATCAAATGCTTCCACACTCCCTCTGTAACATATTCATGTACACTACAGATCCATTCCAGCAGCCAGGAATTTCCCAACTTCTGTTCCTGCTTCAATGTGGTTAGTTTTCAGATTAATTCAACAGAAAGAAGCATTTGTTTGTTCAGTCAGTATTCAGACATTTGTACACATACACTATTGAGATATGCATAATAGCACTGAACACACTGAAATACTTAACAGGGAGCTGAGAAGTAGGGGAAAAAAAAAAGTAGTCATGCAGAAAGAAGGAAAACCACCATTGCCTCCACCCCACAAATTTGGTTCCTGTGTTGACAGAGCCTTCTGTATCTTTGTGTTGTAATAGAAAAGAAATGTTAGTATTTCTGTACATAAAATCAAGACATGCAATTACTCACTGGTAATCAATCTCAAATTCAAGCTATTTAGTTAAATAATATCCTGTTTGACATCCATTACCTAATCAGTTTCTACTTACACGAGATTAACACCTTTCTTAACACCTTTTATCTAGTAGCACTATAGTGATAAGCCAGATACTTAAATTGTAAATTCTTTATTCCTTCAAATGAGTTGGTGCTTAACAGCAAATACAAGTGTTTCTTAGTAGGCGGAAAGGTGCGTTTTAAAATAACAAATTAAAGACTTTTATGATTAACAGCTGTATTGGGTTTCAATGGCTTGGTTTTTTGGTGGGAGGGCTACAGGGTCGTTTCTTTTGAAACTTCGCAATATTTCTTCTGAAACTGTGTAATATATCCTCATCAGCCCACCTCAAGAGTTATAAATGTATAAACCTTTGAAGTATGTCCATCCCTGACAGACCAGAGTAAATCTAGAACTACAAATCATTAAACACCTTAAAAAAAGTAATCTAAAACATACCTGACTTAATAGCTGTCCATGAAAAATGTTGTTAACCACATTCAAAACCTGCTTTATAAGTTTTCTTTGAGAAGTAGGGATGAGAGCTGGGTATCTGGTCCCTGTAGTCTCCAGTTCCTGCTGTACTTTATCCAAAAGTTCACAGAGAAATTCCTGAGCATCTTGCTGGGCATACCCTCTGAAGGCTGGAATAAGTCTCCACACAGAATGAAGCATGGCAAAAGGAGACACCAGTGCCCATTTGCCAGACCACATAACCTGGAATAGAGTATGCAACTCATGACAGAGAGAAATATGCTTTGAGCTGGGCTCCCTGGGCTGAATAAGTTCCATACTTTTTGATGCTCCTCCACTTAATCCAGAGGATAAACTAGGCCGCCTCACAGAGTATGATCCCTTTACTGTCTCTTGGTTCTCATTCATGTGTAATGTTGAGGCAGCTATTGACAGGTGTTTAGATGAAGATCTTGTTTTACCATTGGTTGCTGTTGCCAGCAGTTCCTGAGTTTGGTTGAGATCAAGCTTTAAAAAGCATTCTCGAAAAATAAGTAAGTGACTTAATACCTGCAGGACAGAATTCATATAGCATGTGTTTCCCAGATTTCTCAGTCCTGTTACTCCAGGAGTCACTGTAGGCCTTCGTTTAATTGGAGAGTCACCTACTTTTTTCAGTCTCAGTTCTTCTGAGGTATATGTTTCTTTCAACTCTGCCAAAAATTCCATGTTCTGTGACATTTTCTGAGGGCAGGGTTCTGGTTTTGAGGACATTCTAATCTGATTTTGTAAACGACTGCTCTTTCTTGGAGGCATCTTTTCCATCTCTGCTTTCCACTCACGCTTTCGTTCTTGTCTTCTCTTCCTAGCTCTGTCCTTTTTTAGCTCTTCTTCTTCTTGATGTCTTTCTTTTTCCAAAATCTTTTTTCCGGTAGGTGTCAACTCAAGCCATGACCTGAATACTTTTCCAAGGACTGCACGCCGTCGGTGCCAGAGAGCTGTGAACATCCTGTCTTCATTCCGAAGCGTGGCTTGGGCACCACCGTGCGCAAGGTACGAATCATCACTTGTGCCCGTGGAACGCAAAGTCCTCCCACTTCGAGTAGTGCACTCATAGTTTTGGCTCTTGATTGCGCTTAACGTACTCCGCAAGAGCTTCAGATCACCGGTTGCGTTGTCATTGAGAACGTAATCGTCGCAGAGATAACAGAAAACGTACAGCTCATTTACTTCCAACGCCACTGGGTGGCTGCTCTCCTGAAAGTGCTTTAGTGCATGTTCCTCGATGTATCTACCACACGCCACGTGCGAGCAGCTGAGGCATGCCCACACAGACTCCGTAGTATTGCAGTCCATGCAATGCCATTTCTGAGGATTGAGAATGGAGTGATCTTGGGCCAGTCGCAGACGTCCTACGTGCTTACACTTATCCATTGTTAAAACTGAAATTGCAGAGATATGCTGGCAAAACACATCATCCAAATTATTTTCTGCCCATGGTATTTCAGTCTGCAACTAAAAAAAAGGAAGATATAGTTCATAAATGCCCAACTGTATCCCTTTTACAGGAGTCAGTGTACCAAATTCCTATTGAGATGAAGATTACTATCATCATCCAGCTGAGTCCCACCAAAGACATGAAAGAAATCAGTCATGTGGAGCCACACTCACACTCAACACACTCAACAGCAGTTCCACGTTCACACTAAATTGCCTGCATACCACTGTTTATATTCCCAGTGCTTTGTGGCTCAGGACTGAAGCATACTAGCTAATTTAGGCCTGTTTTTGGGGGGTTTTTTGTTTCTGGTTTTGGGTTTTTTTGATTTTTTTTTTATTAAGGGGCACTGATTTCATTAAAAGATGTTACAGAGTTCAGATACAAACACAATCCAAAGTGAGAAAGGCTGCTCAGAGAAGCTGTTGACGTCCCTGTCCCTAGAACTGTTAAGGGCCAATTGGGATTGGACTTTAAACAACAGGGTCTAATTGGACGTGTCTCTGCGCACAGCAGGAGACTGGACTGCAAGATCTTTATGGTCCCTTGCAACTCAAACCATTCTGTGATTCCAAAATTCTCCTATTAATTCAACCCCTAAGCACAGAGGTGCAGAAGTACTGAGTTCACTTAAATTTATTATGTTTACATAGTGCCAACAATTCAGACAAATGAGGCATTATACAACTCAAACCCTTAATTAATCCATACCTTTAATTAAATCACTGCCCCTCTGTGCTCAGTCAAGCCCATTATACCATTTCTATAATAATATATCTTAAACATATACATTTTAACATGCCATCCTAACCCCTCTGAAAGAGTAACTTGGCAAAACAGAACTTGATTTCTTAAGACAGAAGTACCAGGAATTATCTATATCACTTACCACAAAATTTATAAAAGCTTTCTAATCCAGGTCTTCAAAGACCATTTAAAAATATGGCTAGCACTGGCTTACATCCTTTATTAAGCTTGTATGGTTGCATTTATTTGTTCACAGCTGCTGCTTTTGCTTCTTTCTATAAGGTGCATTTACCCAAAACAGACAGTCTCTCATTAGCAAAAAATTAAAGAGACAGTGATTAATTCTTGTTTTTACCATTTTCTTTGACTATCTCGTTTAGATATAACATCTAGAGATAAATGATAACAGTGCTACGATGCATCAGGAAGTGACTACATTTGATCTGGGGTATTTGTGCCCACCACATCAGTGACCAGAAGGGCCAAAGAACACACGGCGCCAGTACCATTATGCACAGTGCTTGCCAGATGAAATAACTGATTCACCTGAGGAGTTCAAGGCTTTATCAAATAATCAACCTATGCCAAGTGAGATGAGTTTGCCATTACAAATACATGCTCTGGACCTGGCCTAGGCTGTCCAGTATCAAGGTCCTGGATTCTATGCTTTTCAGATAAATAAACCATACTACAAAACTACTGAGTGATTTACACAACTCTGGAGAGAACCAAAAAAATCTGTATTCGAGCCATTAGCCTTAAATATGCTAGTATTTATCACTTTCTACAGTTCTGAAGCACACAAGAATAGGTTACTCAATACAAAACAGATGTATAGTGTAAAATAAGCATTAGATAAAGGGAATCCTAATGTACAATGTCATGACACCACTAAGGAAGGAAAACAGGTAAAAGGCTGCAGACAGCTAGAAAAGATCATTTTCATCTAGTACTTCGATAAAAACTGTCATTAAAAGATTCAACCAAAAATGGCTTTGTTTGGTTAACTGGCCCATGGTTAGCGCCTTTTAAAATGTTACCATACAGGCACCAACATAAGAGCTGTAATAACTCTCTAAGCACATAATCATACCCAGCACTGCATGTGTTGTATAGAATTTATGCTGTAATGAAGACAAGCTTGAACCAGCTGTAGAGAAACTGAAAAACTGTACACAGTTTTATATGCCCATATTAATCTCTCATTCATTCCAGCTAAGAGTTGTTTCCAGTCCATACTGACTGCACCAAAGAATTTCAGGCACCACGACCTCTGGGGAGCCATTCAGCAGCTCCCAGATCAAATGCATTAGGGGAGGTCGAGATCTCTTGTGTGCTATGGTCAACAGATCACTAAAGTAATGATTTGCTTAACTTTTTCATCTTACTCACACCCATAACATTCACTCCTTCTAAAAGGCAATCTTATCTGCAGGCTGCCAGCTAGAGTCTTTCACAAATAGTTGTGCACAGTAAGTTTGTTTTTTATATTGTCTTTATAAATAAGACAATCAGCATTATCTTGTGTCTTCTAGTCTGACAACCTCTTTTCCACAACAAAGTGGAACTTTTGTAACACTGACAAAATTCAGGAGAGTAATACGTGTGTAAAATGTGCTGCAATAATCAACTATGGTATTATAGAGAATTTTAAGGGACACGACTCATCTTTGTGTTGGCTAACATACATAAGATTCTACTGCATAACGTACTAGTAACAGTTTTTTCCAGTAGACCAGAAAAGAACACTAAACCCTGCCTTCCCACAGGGCTGTCACACACAGCAATGCTGTCAGTCAGAGGAATCTGACAGGTCAACTCTTTCTGGATTTATTAAAGTCACTGTGTAAACAATGTGCCTTACTTTACCTTCCTTTTAATGCTTTATGATCAGATTATTTTTTTTCACACTTTTAAAAACATTCTCCAGACTAAAACTGCTTACATGCCTCAGTGTAAGCAGATATTGGACTGAGGACAGAAGTAGTCCTCAGTGGACAGCCACTGTGTAAATCCATACTGCACGTTGAAGCCCTTCATGCAAAAGCAGCACAGTTCTACGAAAGCGCAAGATCAGCACCTCCAAAGGAAAAACCTAAAGCCTCAGCTCCCCCACCAGCAACCAAGCCAGCATGACATTTTCCCACCTACGTCGATGTGTGGAGAAAAGAGATGGTGGAAGGGGGAGGGGGGAGGAAACATCTTAGCATGGGAGAAGTCTTGCTTTGAAAAAAAGTGAAGAAATCAAAATGCAGTTTGGTCAAAAAGACAGCAATAGCCGAAAACACTGCATAAAAGCTTAAGAGTACAAAAGTGAGACCAAGAAAACTTCAGATGAATGTCAAGCAGCACTCTGACATCATGAACGTCTGAAGTACTGAGACTGTATCAACCCACAATACTTAAAAACTGTACCTTAGAACCAAAACCTGGCAAAAGGTCTCAGGGTAAAAACAGAAGTGATGTGACAATTAATGACGGAAGAAATGGGAAAAACACTGCATACTCATTCCCAAACCTGAAAACTACAGCTGGAACAAAATAGTACAATATATAATGCTCTGATGTTAAAATTCCCTAAAGGAAGTTATTCAGCCCTAGTTTCTGCATTCTTCTCTCCTGAGGTTCAGTTCTGTGCACACACACAAAGAAACTTTGAATTAGTTGACCAGCACTTCAGAGATCAAGCCCCCCTCTGTGTTCTTACCACAGACCTGAGCTAAAGTAGTAAGCAAAATAACAGCTACTAGTATATAGAATAGTACTATTGAAAGCATTAAGTTGTCTGAAAACAGAGAGATACGCAGAAGTTTTTTCTTGCACCAAAGTTTCACAAGCTGGAAACAAAGATATATAGAAAAGGATTTCTTAATTGTACAATATTTCAACCTTACTGACACACTCATTCCTTTTGTTCTACTCAAGAATGGCTGGCAAATTCATGCTGAAAAAGTACTTGATGCCAAAACCAGCTTAAAAGTCATGAAAATTGATGGGTTTCTTCATTTCTGTTCCATGTAAAAAAAATCCAATAATTTAACAATTTAAGGGTCATTTTCACAGCTGATAAATTTATAAAATGTAACTATAAACAAAAGGATGCATTTTAGTCACTACCTATGTAATTAACTGCCTGCCACATAAATGAGAAGTCTCAAATATTAGACCAGAAATACAGTACAGAATTTTACAATTATATATACACGTGTACGTGTGTGTGTGTGTGTGTGTGTGTGTGTGTGTGCTCTTGTGCCCCATTTATATTCTGGCTTTTAAATCAGATGACCATTTACCAACTGATTTTCATCAGGCTGAAATACCTGTTGAATATCTGAAAACACAGGAATCATGGGTACTTAATTCAGTTTTCGATAACAAATACACTAACTAGAAGGCAGACGTACTGCTTTATTGCTTTTTTAAACGAGTTTTCTTTAAGAAAACAATTTAATGACACATTTATGTGCGTAACTTCCAGCTGTAGTACAGTCCTGCAGGCGTAACAATTTAGACTCGAAATCTAAGCAGCACCTCAAAAAAAATTTTTGTGAATTATTTCCGATATCCAACAGAACAGCCTTTGACAAGAAGCCCCCCGGTCTCCCTTCTTTGGAGCCGTGCAGATAGCCATTTAACTTTTTTTACTCTTTTTTTTTTTTTTTTTTTTTTTTTTTTTTTTTTTTTTTTTTTTTTTTCCACCAGCTAAAGAATGTACATCCAGTGTGCTGCCCAGAAGTGGTCATTTACCCAAGGACACCACAGACAGCGGTACAGCTTTGCATTCGATGTCTACTACTGCAAATAACCGCGCGATTCCTGCAGCGGAGACTTCACGACAAACAATACAGACTGAAGCACTTTCACACAAGCACGAAAAACAGGGCACTTCTTACTGATCTGAAGTTACACTTGACAGTTCTTTCCGTTTAGAAAAACGAGCATCTCTGACTGCTCTGACAGCTCCTGTTCTGACAGCCCCTGCAAGTACAGACACTGCGGCTAGGCTGGCCCGGGGCTCGCAGCCGCCGTGCCGCTCCCGCAGAAGGTCCGGCGCTCCCGGCGCACCGTGACATGGCGCGACTTCACCCCTGGCCACAACAGGCAGGAGCCGAGAGCAGCGGGCCCTGCTACCGCCGCCCTCCGCTCCTCCCCGCGCTCTCCCTCACCTCGACGTCCTCCCGGCCCCTCAGGGACGTGTAGGGGAGCGAGCCCCATGCAGGGGTTCACCACCACACACCGAGAGCGGGGGGAAGGCGGCAGAACCCCAGCCGCCCAGCGGGGGTGGCCGGTCCCGGGGTCCCGCTCCCTCGACCCCACGCCGTGTCGTGCCCGGCTCGACCCCGCGACAACGAGCGCTCCCTCCTCAGGTGCCCCTCCGCAGGCACGGCGCCGCCGCTACCGTGCCTTCCGGGGTAAAAGGCGCCGGTGTCTCCCGCCCCACGCTGCCCTCCACCGGGCACCTGCTCCCCGCAGGCCGGCCCCGGGCGGGCTGGCTGCGCCCCGCGCCGCTGCCGCTCCCGCCCGCCGGTCCCGCACGCACCCGTCACCCGCCGCCATCTTGGGCGCCCCGATCCGCCGCCGCCTCGGAGCGGCCCCTCCGCGACGTCAGTGCCGCGCGGGGCCGCCCCCGCCCGCCCCACACCGCCGCCCGCGCGGGGAGCGCAGCCGGTGGCGGGGGGGCCGCGGGAGAGGCGCGCCGGGGGCGGGGGAGCGCCGCCAACATCCCCGCACTCGCCCACGACCCGCATCCCCGCGGTCGCCCTGGGCCCTGCCGCCGCCCCGCACCCACCTGTCCATCGCCATGTGCCAGCGGCCGGTCCGTCACCAGATTTGTAGTGGCAACCGAAGTCCTTCCCACGTCTCCTCCCACCTCCCCCGGGCTCCCCCGCCCGGCGGGCCGGTCCCGCGGAGCCGGGCGCGGGAAGCCTGGTGGGGCGCGCCGGGCGGCCGTCGGGAGCCAGTCCCCGAGGCGCCGAGGACCTGCCGCTGCCCCGGCCTGTGCCCGCGGGGCACCTGTTTGCCCTGAGGTGGGTCTGTACCCGGCCGGGAAGAAGCGGGATCCTGGGCTCCTCAGGAGTGAGTGGGTGTCCAGACTACCTTCCTACATTTTCACCGGTGATTTGTCATCGGCGGCGTCATGCTTGTCCGAGCACGGCGCAGCGGGAGCTCCGAGGGCTGAGCACTGCCCTGCGCCCCAGGCCTCCCCCAGTGGCTCGCAGGTGCCGCCAGGAGCCATCTCTGGCCTGGCGCCGCCTGGCCGTGACAGTCACACACCGTACCGGGGATCCCAGCCCATGAAACGCCTTCATATCGTATCTCTGTGCGTGTTGTTTGTGGAAACTTCTGCAAGGCAGCTCACGTGATGAAAAACCCCTATGTCTTATCAGGGCCCTCTTACCCATCTATTGAGTAATTTTTCAGTCTCAGATTTCATTACAGAAACTTAAATAGGCAAAAGACTTGTAAACTCACGTCCTGCAGATGTCCTGGTTTTTAAATTTGATACCTCTTTACCCTGATACTTTCAGAACTAAAGTTTCTGAAGTGCAGCCAACTGTTTTTAGCTGCTTTCCAGTTCTGCTAGCGCTGAATTAATTTACACTTGTGCATGCCTTCTTCTCTGCCCTGTGTACAGGCAGGCTGTGTTTGGGACAAGAGGAATATGGTGAAAATCCCCTCCTGACTGGGCAACATCATTTTCTGCATCCATGCTGAAGCAGGCTGGCTTGTGGTTTATGTGAACCTGCTCAGAAAGTCAGTGCATGGTGCTGCTGGCTATTGCAGAACATGATTGTGATGTGTGTGTTGCTGCTTAGTCACAATAAATAAGTAGTGGTCTGATGCAGAGTGTGAGCATTTCAGATCTCCCCCTCATGTTTTGGATCTGTTATGCATTAGGATGTTTTCATGACAGCATCAAAATCTCACACATCTGTTTCTGTGTTTCTAGTTGTGTCATCATAGAAAATGTGTTTCAGTTTAAACATTTAAATCTGTGGGCCCTGGTTGCTCCAGTGGTGCATTCTGGTTCTTTCTGTTTCTGATGAGGCTGCTGAGATGGTATTAGCAGGATGTGGCCAAGAAGCACAATTCCATTTGTCTACAGGGTCACTTTATCATGGTGCTTTCAGAAGCTCATAAAAAATGTATACAGATAAAATCACCAGGCTTCAAATGTGTTTCAAACCTCTAACTTTAAAGTGAGAAATACAGTTGCCTAATCAAAATGTTTATGGGAATTGTTCATGCTTAGTGATTCCACCGTATTAGGTGTTTTAAGATAATTTTAACGATTTTCAAATATTTTGTCAAGTTCCTATCTCCTATCTTTAACAGTAGCAATTTCTTCTCTAGTGATGGTTGGCAAACTAACCCTTCCATGCTTTTTCTTGCTGGAATCCTGTTACACTGTTCTCGCACTAGGATCTCAGTGCAGTTTGGTGTGTGTGGTGGTGGATCTGCTCTCAGCACCGGACTGACGCGCCGTCCCTGCTGCCCTCTTCAGCTGCCTTTGCAGGCTGCTTTCGCTCGGGCTCCTCGCCTCCGGAGCCCCTAGAGAGGGAGTCCGAGTTCCTGATGCCTCCGCACACTTTGGGGCTCTTGTCCGGGTCAATGAAATAGAAGTGAGGCTCAGGGTGTTACCGTCCAGGGCACTGAGAAAGAATCCCAAATCCTGTTTTTCCTAAGCTTTGATGTGGGCTGCTCACAGGAGGGCTGAGGCCAGCAATGCAAATGGGAAATGGTGGCTCTCAGCCATGCACATACTTACCCCCACTCCCAGCCAGTGGCTCACTCAGACACAGCCTCAGGCCTTGTCACCAGCTCCCTTTATATCCTAAATGGCCACTTTAAGCAGCTATTCCCAAAGTGATTATGATCCTTAAAAATTCGTTTTTATCTATGCCAATTTTAAATTTTGTAGTCTTATCATCTAGCACGCCTTTCTCCTTCATCACATAGTGCCTCTATGTCCAAACCCTGTTCCAGTGATAAGAGATTTGCCATGTCTCTGCTGTCTCTGCAAGTATCTGATTCAATGCAGAATACACTTAGTATTTTTTTATTATTATTTTCATGGTTGTGTGTGGTTTCCCTGTGTTAATGGACAACATTTCAGCTGATATTCACTAAGCACATTTCATACCCTTACTGGGTTAAGGCAGACTTCAATCCCCATTCCTGCCGTGCTGGCTAATCCATTGCAAAACATTGATTTGGAGTTGGGATTTGGCTTTGGCATAACAAGTGAATCACTGAATTGCTATGTGCTGCTCTTACCGTATCTGCCCTGCTTCATATGTGCCTTTAGTGACATCCTGCTTAAAATTTTTCACCTCCCTTTAACTTTTCTCTGAGTCATGTATTTATTCTTCTAAGTAACATCCACCTTAAAAACATTCAAGGCTGATAAGAGAATTCCTGAGCCTTAGGGACACATAAGACTCAAGTCATTTCCACCATCCAGACATTACAGCTAGAATGTTGTGATTTATTGAGACAGACAGAAATTGATTTCCCAAATGTAGTTTAATTGAAAATTCATTGGGCATTTATAAAAATGGATGACAGATACAGAATGTATTGTCAAGAAGGAGACAAAGGTAATAAATTCCTATAAGCAGTAAGTAACCTATGATGTGTGAAAGAAAGGAAGGAAAGCAAGCTTTAAACAGACAGAGAGTCATCTTTTGCTCTTGCTGATGTGAACACTTTTGCTTGTTTGCAGCTCCCCGTTAGCAGTGGGCTCAGGTGTGTCCCCGTGCTTGCAGGGCAGATGTCATCCTGGCAGACACAGTGCTCGGCTGTGAGGTCACTGCTCTGGTTTTACTCTGCCTGCACCCGCTCTACTTGCACCAGGAGCTGTCTTGAGGTTCAGCTGCTCCTGGATGAAATTTCTCCTCCTGTAGAGCCAGACAGCTTCCATGAAGTGCAAGGCAATATTGGTGATCAGGAAATTTGTTCTTTGCTTTTACAACAGTACAGTCACGTCCTGTGTAGATACTGGCAGATGGGCCTGACTACATGGAGTTAATTTTGCACATCCGAGGCACAGAAAAGAGATGACATGAGGGGAGTGATAATAAATCACAAATTTATATATGTTAATATAAGCAGCTTGATGCTTTCTAGTTCAACCCTAGATGATAAATAGAGTGGGAGCATTTTAAAACAGTGCAAAAGAAGGTGAATCTTGGAAAGCATACCTAAAAGCTCAATACACATATGCACCTGTTTGCCTGTTTGGGGAACATTTGCATACTTACCTTCATGCAGGATCTGCAGTGGGAATTTGTTGTCTTGCCATGTTTATTGACCCAAAAATTCAATTTATCTACAAACAGATTCAGGGCTCAAAGAGAAATTCTGCATGTAACCCTGAAAGCAGGATTTTCTCCAGCACCTGTAAAGCTTTTGGGCTGCAGTTCAGTTCAAGATGACGATTTGTACATGTTGGTGTCTACATATGAACTAAGTATTTTAATTCCCAGTAGGGCTAGGGGTAGGGGGTGAGGGAACTTGTGTAACATATACCTGGGGTACTTCTGTGGTGTGAGATGGTCAAACAGGGCTAACCCACCTGGGATGTAACCTGCAGGACTGTAATGCCCTTCTGGAGCAGCAGCTGGAGACAAAATGGGCTAAGCTGTGACTTCTCAAATGGTACTGGGTGCTGAACTGAGCACTGCAGCTCTACTTAGGCTGACCCTAAGCAGAGAGCTGATGGCTGGTTCAATTAATCTCTAGAATGCAGTCTCCTTTGAATCCACTCACAAAGAGTCAGTTCTGTGAACATCAATACTTGAGAGGCTGTGGATGTCCTTCCTGGTCTGTGGGTATCCTTCTGGAAATGTATTAGTTCCCATATGTCCTGTGCCATATCTGCTGCCTCTGGGCAGGTGTCTCAGAACCTTAGGGGCTCTCACTCTGCATTAGATGCCATCGTGTCGGTAACTGAGTAAAGCCTTGTATCTCCATTGCCTGTAGCAGGAATGCAGACTGTGCTTAGTTGCTTTAATATAGGCTCTATAGATGACTCTGGCCACCAAAGGTATCCTTGGAGGCTGGCATGAGGGAGAGTCTGAGAAGAACCTTCCTGAAGAGATCTTCCTGGATCTGCCTGTGGGCCTGGGCATCTCTCCCCAAGCCAGATGCCTCAGGGGTGACAGATGCCTTACTTATCCTTAGGCAGTTGAATCCTGCGCTTAGCCTGCGTGGGGATACCTGTGTTTGGGTGTCTGACAGTGTACTGGATCCCACCCCTACTCATTTGTCAAACTTCAGCTGGGTCCAAACACGGATGTATTTTGCAAATATGCATTTTTCAAAAAAGGGGTGAAAGTTTGTGATGATTCCTGAGTTTTCAAATAATCTTCAGATTTAAAAGCAAAACAAAAATTGTAAAGTGTACATATGACGTTACAAATCACTAGAAAATTTTCCAAAACTTTCGAGACTTTCCTTCTTAAGAATGAAGAAAACAGAAGATACTGATTTTGATACTGATTTGAGTGAAAATTGTCATTGTCAAGGTTAATGCCATATTTATTCCATCTTTCTTCCTCCCATTTGATTTCCCTTTACTTCTTCATATTGGCTTTGCCAGACAAATACAGTCAAACTACCTCCATGGGTAAAATGGTTAAACAGTATAGAAGTATTTGTACCCAGGGCTTTGAAGGCCTGTTAACAGTGTTAAATACATGAAAATACTGAATGACTTTGAAGGGTAGGGGATTTTTTTGGTTATTATTTCTTGTCTTTAAAGAGCTTGAAATAGAAATGAACATTTAACAAATAGTTATTAAGGTATGTGGTGTTGATTTTAATTGAAAGCTCTGAGACTCTAAGGTTCCTTTTCCTTATTAACTATTTGGCTTGTTCTCCTTGTGCTGCTGGTGAGCTTCTGAGTTCCAACTCTAACAAAAATATTGTTACTAAAAGTAATCAGACAGGTCCTGTTTCTGCCAATCTTTCATAGAAAACAGCTAAAAATGCATTGGAACCCTCAAGAGATAGAATTGAATGCAACAGAATTATATAAATCAAATCTTCCCTCTGCTCCTTGTAAAAACAAGTGTACAGGGTAAAACTTTACCAGGTTTTTAAATTTCAGACTCAGGAGTTATCCCTTATGACTCTGAATCCAAAGTATACTGGTGAAAACACCTTTGTCAGTATTTTCTTCACCTGCTTCACTGAGTCCTGCTCTAGGAGCATAGCACATGATGGATATCTGATTTGGGTATACTTAGATTTGAACTGACTTTGAGTCTAGACAGCAGAAGGAGACTTCTTAGTGATGTTGGGGTTAACAAAGTAGTGTTTTTCCAATTAGTTCTTGATTCAAGGACAATGTTACACTCCTATGAACCAGAAGGAAAGATAAGTGCTCTCCTCTGCAGAAACCTTCATATTGTGGGTTTGGCTGCCAGATAAGAGTGCTCAGAATCTCTTGCATTTTCACTTTCCCTAAAGCCTATGTTCCTCTGCCTTTGCTCTCCATGAGCCCGCAGAGTCATCGTCCTACATCCTTCCCAGAATACAAAGCACCCTCAGTGCATGACCCCTCTCCTTGGCCAAATGCTGAGTCCTTTTCTTCTACTCTAAAAGCTTGTTCTGCATGACAGTGCTTCTGTCTTTAACACGTCTTTTGTGTAGCAGGTTCTGCCCTAAGATTTGCTATGGATCTCCCATCGAGGTCAATGGATGTGGGAAGTATGTCTGCATAGCTCAACCCTGCTTTACTGTAATGGCAAAGAAAGGCAAAGTACTCACATGTGATAAATGTGGCATTCTTCACTCTGGATGCTGGCTATCACAGCTCCTGTAGCTCACTGGCTCCTCAGAGAGACTGAGGGCACAGCTTGCTTTTCCCCCCAGCCCTTCTCCTACTCCCGTCCTCCCATTGGAGCATCCGTACAGTCACACAGAGAGTGACTCTGTCACAGATGTCTTTATTCCGCCCTCCTCATCACAAGGGAACAGGTCAAAACAGATGCACTGATGGGTTTGGACTTAAATAGTTTTAGGCCAGAGAGTTTACTTCAACCAGCCTGGAAATTCAGCTTCAGCTTGTTTCAGCAGCGAATGCGTGCGTCCAAGGACTTGGGTGGGAGCCGTGTCTGCAAATAGATCTGAACCTGCAAATATTCAAACTGGCAAAAGAAACTGGACTTGATTTGGCCCCTAACACAGCCTGTAATTCCATTAAAGAAGCAGAAGAAGGACATGCTTGTCTATTTGTTTTGCTGCTACATACTTTTTTTGGTAAGTTTTGTAGCTGCAGAGTAGATGGTGTGTTGTGCCCCTTGATTTTATCCTGTGTCCGTCTCCATTGCACTGAGGTCGGACTGTACCCTTTAATACATTTTCAAAACTTTAATAAGCTTATTAAACAAGCTTCTTCTTACTAAATATCTCAGATTTCGCTCAGTATCTCAATTGAGAATCAGCTCTTTGCACTACCTCTGTAACTGGAAAAACAAAAATACCTGTAAAAAATTTGGATTTGGGGGAATTTTTGCTTCCACTGCACCGCATGGTACAATGCAACTATTTCTGCCTTCAGATGTAAATGCCTGTCCAAATGCTGCTTTTCAATTAAACTGTAGTACAATTCGTTGAAGTTTAGCCAAAGAAAGCCTGTGAATTGAAACACTTAAACGATACATTAGGATTTAGTTACAGACTTTGCATTTGCTTTCTCAACCAAATGTAAAACAATTGTTTAGTGGCCCATAGGAGAGAAGATTTTACTTGGGTTTTGTTTGAGCGTCAGTGTTAACGATCAGTGCTCAAGCGTTTTAGATTTCAATCTTAAATTAGCAATTTAAAGACAACAAAGAATGATTTTCATGCTTGTCAGTTCTGATTAATGTAACATTAACCCCTAGAGAACAGTATATTGCTCCAGTACTTTATTTCAGCTTGCAGGAGACCAGTCCTGCGAAACAATGAAAGACTGTTTGGGGCTTTTAATTTTTTTTTTAAGCTTGAAATGTAAAGATAACACTATTTCTGTTACCACTTTTTTTTTTATTGTGAGTCTTATGGTTGTTATCATCTAAGGTATGTGACAACGAGAGATTTCCGAAATCACACCTCTACCAAGTTAATACTATTTCATTGTTTCCTACAGATTCTGGCGCTGATTTTGCTGCTCTCGTGTGGATCCCAAGTAGCCCCAGCTTGCTACCTGCTGATCTGAGCTTTCGAGGACAAAAACTTCTGGCAGCATGCACAGGAAATTTATATGTCTCTCCCCTGCTGACTAAATTACAGAGAGGAAACAAAACCAGAATGTGAAAGTGGCACATAAAATAAGGGCAGTTTTGCTGTAAAAGCAGTTGCTTTTTGATAACTACCTGTAAACCCAAAAATTGTTGTAATTTTTCTGGCTGTAGAACAGCAGTTTAAATGGTTGCTTTTAGTCATTCACAATTCAGAGATGGTGAGATGAGCATATGAAAACGATGATGGAGATAAGGGGAGACCAGGAAATAAGAAATTACCCTCCGTTGGGGTGGATTAGGGTGTAAATGGGGGCCCTCTGCTTCCCCATGTCCCTTCCCACAGTAAGGTCAGACAAAACCCCTGCCCATATGAGACAGCAAGATATCTGCCATTGATACAGATACAATCCCCCCCAAATAAACCAATGGAAACCTGGTGACATGTTTGCGGTGTGATCAGTTAATTCAGCATGTTTGCAGTTAATTCTTTGCCAGACATTGCTCCTCATGCATTTTAAACGAGAGCTTTGGGGCAGGAAAAAGCAGTTGCAGTAGAAGAAAGAAAAAAAAAAAGAAAGAAAAAGGAGGGGAAAAAAGAAAAAAAGAAAAAAGAGAGAAAGCCCAGGAAGGTTTCCGCTTCCTAGTTGCAACAATTAAACAGTTTTGTATAAAAATGTCACCAGACTTTCAAATAATTCAAATGTGTCATGGCTGAGATAGCTCTTACCTAGAAACCACTCTGTGGGAGAAATAAAGACGATTAAATCTTACAGAGGCACAGAAAAAAACCTTGTTTCTTCCACCCCATCTCTTTATATCTACTTGTGCATTTCCAGGGGCTTAGACCACATTTTGTTTTGTTTTCCTTCTGTTACTGCTGAAACACTGGGGGCGGAGAGCCAACAGCTGCCTCACATGAGCCCATCACACAGCAAAGAATGCAGCATGCCCTCTTTGTGCTTACAATATTTTCCTTGACTCCAGTGGGAGCTTGAGGATCTGCAAGGACTACAAATGTGGTCTTGAAGGATGATTTATGCTTCATATTTTTATTTTCCCTTAGTATCTGTGCATTTGGAAACATTCTCAGGTTTGGATGGAAGATCAGTGCATGCCCATGAACGTGTACATGTTTGTCTCCCACAAGATGACAGACCGACAGCAGCATCCTGCTCCTTTAGCAATGGTGATGATGCACAGCAAGAGGAAGTTCCTACAGTGAAGAGACTGCATTTAAATGGATGATAGATACACAGGGCATGGGAGAGGAAATGTATCATATTAATTTACTATATTTGTCACACTTCTTGGGCTGCTTCACCTGCATGGGGTTAAGTACCAGTAAGTTCTTCTGGGTGACAGCTGGCTTGCCAAACCTTGAGGTGTCTTTCAGAAAGCCCTTATGTAAAGAAGAAAAATAACGAACATCTGGAAACATGGTGAAAAATTATTGATGTTTTCTCGGAGGGTGGAAGTTCCCTCCCCGGATGACAGGGAGGGGCCAGGAAAGCAGAGCGAAGGCTGGACTTCCCCATGGAAGAAGCTCAGAAATCAGCCTCTTTTCTCACCCAAGCCTTGGCTGTGAACAGGAGGAGGGAAGGGGAGGAGTGGCCAGATCCAGGAGCAGGGGTGCTCCCTCAGCCCCTAGGGTAGCCCCTGGCTGTAATGCCTGCTCTCACTGTTGTGTACACAAAGACACACTTCTTTCTGTAACAACTTTTTTTTTTTTTTTAAACATTCCTGATGCTATTTTAATAATTATGGCAATAGAATAATTCACATTTATGTTCCACTTTTTGTAAACTTTTTGGAGGCTTGTCTTTCCTCCACTTCTTGTTGCTTACAGGGAAAAGTGTGAAAAGAAAGCACTGACTTTTGAGACTAACCTAGGATTAGGACAACTTCTAGTTATCTAGTGCTGACATTTAGCAAAGTTTACTGCACACTCACCCAGTGTTGTTGCGGCCAAGTTTCATAAAAGCTGCAACTGCAGTTACAAAACAGATGTGACGCTCTAGTTTACGTAGAGGAGGAGATGATGTAATTTTTGTGGTTCTATTGCCACATTAATCAGGAACCAGGACTCGATGCAGATTTAGTTGTGCTCTTTGTGGGCAGTGAGAAGTTCAAGCTATCTCTTTAAGAAACTACAGTAGAAAACCCAGTTCTGAAAAAAATTTCACCTAATATGGGCAAAACTACCTCCTTAGTGTACTAGAGCCTGAATCAATTCAAGGAAATGTCTTTCCTGTTTGTTTACTTCAAACCTTCAACAACCTTGTGGACTTACTGTGTGTATCTTTTTTCTGGCTGTTTGGTGTTTTTTTGTGCCCCACCACACAAGTGAGCATTTTATGAAAAAAAGATGAAAAAAGAATGCAATAAAATGGGAGAACAAGATTGTGAAATCACTGCTTGTTGCAAAGGATATTTGGCAGGCATGACTTTAGAAACCACTTTGATTTAAAAAGTGACTAGATTTCACGGCTGTCTTTCTGACTTCCCAGGCTTTTCACCACAATTTTTAAAAGATTTTTGGTAGGCCTCTCCTTGGGGCATACACTGACCTGGGAATACAGCACTGAACTAGGTCCTCCTATACACCTCATGAACCCTATTTCAAATGTCTGTTTGTGTTGGAGAGTGCTTGTTCTCCAGACTGATGAATGCTCATTCATCTGTCACTGATCAGAACTGTTATCTTGCTGCTGTGTCCAGCAGGGACTGAGGCCTCACAGTCACGGATGCTGCTACAGCAGGATGAAGAGATGATCCCTCCACTGAGGCACAGAGAGCAAATCAGAAGCAAGGGAAATAAACATCAGTACAGACAGGGAAGTAGGAAGATGGAGAAAATAACACTGCTCTTGCATCTCAGCTAGGCTCGTAAGTCCTTATGTAGGCTCGTATGTCCACAGCAACCTCTTGCAAGCAGCAGCAGAAAGGAAGTTGTTGATAGTGTTCACCACAGTGCCACAGGCATGTTCTGTTCTAATTATAGATCCTGTGGTGACTTGGGCATGACACAAGGGGCATCACATGGACTTGCCAGACTGCTGCTGTGCAGCAAATTGCAATGTCCAGGCCTTAAATGGTGTGGTCACTGGTGATAAGAACTGGGGCTCTCCAGTGGTAACCACTGTAGGTAGTTTGTGGTCAGAAGGATGGCAACCACAGTGAAGAGCTTTCAAATTGTAATTTAAAACAAAAGGTAAAACCAGCAGGAGTCTGTGAGCATTTGCAAAGACATCCAGATTGTTGCAGGGAAAACAAGGCAGTCACTGAGGCTGCAGAAAGTGTCCATTTTTACCAATGTCCTCAGTTAACAGAGCTATTTTTAAAACTAAAAAAACCTTGTGATTCTTTTTTCCTTGCAATTTTGTTAAACACCGACCAACATTTTTCAGGAATTCCAGACTTTGCTTTCATTTGGTTATAAACTAACCTCTAAGGGTCCGCAGATACCTCTGCTTCTCCCTGGTACATAAACTCCAGGGCCAGATCTGTGCAGGCTCCTCTCGGACAGCTTAAGCAGAGATATTACTCTTACTTCATGGGGGAAGGATGCTGTCTTTCTGGTGTGTTTTCATTTGGAGTTCTCACAATATCTCATGATTCAGATGTCTTGGATGTTAGCGTGTATGACAAAGTTGAATAAACTCAAGCATTGCTGGGTGAGGCTGGGAAAAGACAGGTTTGGACCTAGCAGGTCAAGATGAGAGGTTAATCTGGAGCAAAGACAGCTCCTCATCCTCGCTACAAGTAGCAATTGCACTGCACTGAATTGGCCTGCCCTCAATTCAAGAATTTTGCATGGGGTTTCCCTGCTTGCGCCAGACCCCTTTTTTTTTGGGTGTGGGGGGGTGAGAATGGAGATAAATGAATTATGTAGTCAAAGGAATTGTCACATATTTAATAATTTGGATGATTTAAAGATCCTTTTTAAAACCTTCTTTACCCAGGACACCTCATGTATAACTTCCTCTCCCTCTTTGAAACAGCAGGAGGTATGGGATGCTGCATGCCCTCCACAGACGGCTGTCAGAGGCTCCAAGCTGCTATGTTAAGGATGAGGGAAGATATACATCATGTTGCCTGTCTGCAACCACATGTGGGGGAAAACAGCTGGGAAAAACAAAAACATGGAATCTATGCCTCAGCCTGCAAGATCCCAAGGGCAATAGGGAGCTTTATAAAGGTTCACTGAGACAGTCATGGCCTGGGAAAAGTGCCTGGCTCAGGGACTGGGGCAAAAACGTTTTTGGGTCCTGTGTGCAAACATCAGGGTTTGCTGGATCTCAGGGTGCCCGAGGACAAGAACCAGGAAACAAACTCCACTCACAGTGGCTCTGGAGGGAACAGATGGAAAGGGAATCACGCAGGACTGTGCTGAGTGTCTTTTGGCACCGACACAGCTGTCCTTTACTGTGTCATGTTCAAACCTACTCTTGTTTGGGGGACTGGAGTCTGGGCTTCCTGGACCGAAGCTGGCAGCCTGGAAAGTAGAACCTCAAATGTTACGTTCCCTGTTCAAGTGAAATGGAGCCTGTGAAAGTCCTCAAGCTCATGCAATCCATCATCCAAGACAGATAAGGCAGTAAACATAATGATGATCATCTCCGCTTAACACACAGGGAGGCAGATGGCTGAGAGAGAGAAATGGCTTATTCTAAGTCACTACAGGGAGTGCAGCCCCACTTCCCAAGCTGAATTAGCAGGTAAGTGAGTGTCTCCTGGGGAAAAAGAGTTCTCACAGCAGGAGCACCTGCTCATTAGAAAGGAACCAGTCCTTTATTAATTTTACTTCCTCACTAGCTTTATGCATTGAATTTTGGTATTTTGGGAACTCAGTGCTTTCTTGTTTATACTCTTCTAATTTTGAGGGAAGGTATTCTTCTGACATTCTTACAATATAACTGTTCTTCATGTCAAATTCATACAAAAGTTTTGAAGTTGTTGTTTGGTGGTTATAAATGGGGTCCCTTCTCAGTCCGTGCAGGACTGTAATGCATTAACCAGGTGTGACTCATGGTTTTGCAATCAAAAGCACAGGGTATTGATTTTCCAGATTGAATATCTAAATAAAAGAGGTCACATTGAGGCTTCATAACTTCAGGCAAGGTAACATACACTAAGAGCTGGGAACCAACTGGGACTGAAAAAATGTTGATGAGTCAAGTATCTGTTCTGTACTCCACTTATGTCACTATCTATAAATCAGCTATAAGAGGAAATAACTTCTTCCAGAGGACTGTGTGGTCATAGGGGTGATGTATGTCCCTTCCCCAGCCTGTAAGTTGTTATCATCAGGAGAGGGCTGTTCGTCAGACACACTGGTGCTGGAGGGAGAATGTAAATAGATCTGTGGATTAAACAATCTCTGGCTCTGCATGGCTGGAAATGAAAGACAGTTTTTCTCCAGGTCACTGTTAGAACAAGCAATGCTGCCACTATAAATTCTTTTCTCTGCCTGGGAGTTCGAGCAATTGGCAAGGGTCTCTACCTAGCAGGTGACACCCTTGGTGTTTTTCCTTGTCACACAGCTACAAAAGACCCAGGGCACTGTCCTGGAAGAAAGCAGTAGTGGCTTAAGCTGACAATACTTGGGACCAGAGCGGTTTCTTTTGGCTTCCTTCCTGAGCCAGACCTTGCAACCAAAATGTCACCTGAGCGATCAGTTCCTTGGTCTCCCGTGTACAGACTGCTTTCTGCTAACTCGGTGTGCGTATAGGCAGGCGGATGCCTCCGCCGTGCCTGCGGGCTGTGACACGCAGCTGCCTGTGGGACACCTCCTGCTGTCCTCTAGTGGCGGGATGTGGAAGAGCTCGGGCGCGCTGCAGCGCCCCAGCCCTGGAGCACCGGGCCAGAATCTCGGCTGAACGTGGTCAGTGGCACACAGCAAGGCTCCAAGAGTCCCGGCAGTCACCGCAGTGAGGGCCGTGAAGGCTTAGGGGGCAGTAAAAGTGCGCTCTGCAGTCTTCTCTCTACCATGTTTGAAGTGACTGCTGGTTTTTTAAGGCATTGTACATTGAAGAGGTGACATGAATGCACAGATAAGGTGGATTCCTCCTCACCCTTTCTCTAAAATGGCAAGAAGCTCCTTTGCATGTGTCTTTCTTCATTTGCAGAAAAGGCCACCGTGTGTGGGGCAAGATGAGTTCCCTGCAGAGGAGCAGCCAGGACCGAAGTGGTCAGAGCAGCATCAAAGAGCTGGGCTGGAGGCTGCAGGTTACCCTGCCTGCTTGCTCATTGCTACTCATTTCCATGCAGAGCTCTGCAACATTCATACATTTGTCCATAGCCCGCTGAGGTGGCCTTTAGGATCACTTTGGTGGCCAGAAGTTCAGTCCTGGTTTTCTGGAGCTGTCTGCAGCATGGCAGAGCTCAGCTATGGCTTCAGCAAAACCTTGTCACAGCTGGCCCTGGGTTTGAGAAAATCCTCCAGTTTGTAGGGATTTGGGGACCACTGAAAGCCTTCATCCTGCAGGAAGTCAGGCCTTCTCTAATGTATGTGAAGAGCAGTGTGTATGCGTGTGTAAAGTACAAGCGTGTTAGAAAACTTCCTGAACACACACACACCAGCTGGGCATACTTCTGCCAGAGGAGGAGGGACGGGCACACACAAGGGTACCAGGTGTTGGCCAAGCTGCTGAGCAGGGGATTGGCAGTGCTTGGGACTGGCAGGATGACTCGGTGACAGCACCTGTGTGGGACAGAAATCAATCAGGCAGCCATGGCTTCTTCCCTCTCATTGTTCAGAAATTTTTAAGTCTAGACTTCAGTAACTGAACTTGCAAAACCATTGAAAAGCCTAAGAAAACTTACAGTTTAAAATTTTGCCATAAGAGGGCAGTCTGAGATAACCACATAAGCAAGCTGCCTTGCAAGGACCTGAGTTTTTCTTCCTTAAAAAAAAAAAAGGAAGACTGATAGGAATTAATGACTTGTCTCGAGCTGAAGTCTTATATTAAACTTTAGAAGGGATTTTTGCAAATGTTGACATAGAATGAGTGTAAAAGGAAGCATTTGCAGTAAAAAACCACAAAATTCTGTTTTTCTGGAAGAGACAAAATGTTGTCTGAGTTCTGAGCTCAGGAGTCAGGGGGGTGAGGTTTCCTCTTTGCACAGCCATATTCTCCTACTAAGAACACAGATCCTGATTTTTCCTTTCAGTGGAAAAATTATGTGGTCTAATGTGGGACATGGCAGCACGCTCATGGTGAAAGAGCAGAGTAACTGCAAGACAGAGATGGGGCACTATGGCCTCTTTAGAGAAGTGTTTATAAGGGGCTCTGAGGTCTGGCTGTTAAGAAGGCTAGGTCCTGCCAAAAGCCATGACCCTCCTAGTTCCTGCTGAGTTTTTCCCAGTGCACATAGTCTCTAATGTTGAAAATGTCAGCATGGTACAGGACTTGGAAAGGTTGCCTGCTGCTAGTCTGATTGCTGGGGTCTAGAAGACAAAATCTCATCCTCTTTAAGCCCCAACTTATCTTTCTGTGGTTCTGGGCAAGGCACTGGTGTCCCCTAAGCATAAGCTCCTGATGAATGGAGGCAGAATACTTCCCACAGCGTCGTTCAAAGACTGCCTCTTGCAGAGTGCCTTAAAATGCTGCCAGCACTGCTCTTCCATGTCAAATATATAAGGCACTGGCATTCCAGCCCTTGGCTGCTGTTGTTGACCTCTCCCTGGCACAAAAAGTAGAGGAGAAGAGGATTAGAACTGCAGTGGCTGCTGCCTCTCAAGGCACTGCTGAAGGACTAGTGGGGCAGTGGCAGATAGGACAACCCCAAATCTGGCTCTGGTCCAGCTCTGGGGATGCTGTGGGGGATCCCACAGCTCGTGGGATGCTACCTCTTCTTCCTTCTTCTGCCCAGGCATCATGGTGGCTCAAAGCAAGTACAAAACATCTTTTGTTAAAACATCCTTTTGCTGCGCTTCTTTGTCCAATACATTTTACACCTTATCAGCTCAGACAAATTAATTTGCTTCATGGTGCAGCTCAGGGGCAGCTGTTCAGTCAATAAAAAAACCTAGAAGAGAGCAAATGTTGTTTATCCCCTAGTATCACCCTGCAAGGCAAAACCAATCAAATTTAGCTCTTCCTGCAAGAAGAACCATGAAGGGAGGCACACACCAGAGAGGGCTGGTGACAGGGTGATGCTGAAGCACAGAAGCAGGCTATGTTCAAACCACAGCAGCATTCAAAGGTGGGGGGTTGAATCCCTGGCCTTCAGACACAGGGTGTGAATTGCACTCCAGTGTCCTTGGCAGACCCCTGCTGTCCCTCTCCTGCAGTGATGAGGTGACATAAGTTGTCTTCTGGCAATACACCGTTCTTGTCTTGAGCTCAATCTGTCCAGTATAGATCAACCTAGAACTAATTTGGTCTGAAATAAAGTACTGGTTTGTATGGGAATGGGCAAGGTTATAGCAAACTACAACTGGACTCCACCATAGCTTCTGGATGCAGAATTAACTCTGATTTGATTTCAGTAGTTCCAGTTAAAGTTGTTTGCTGTACATTTTTCAATGTTGTTTTTCAAGAGTGGAAACCAAAAGTATATAAAATACTTGCTAGTCCCTCCTCAGGTCTGCTTTTACTATAGCATATAATGCACAAAATAAATTGTTAAAAGTAAAACACCAGATAGTCAGAAATAATTGCCTGTGGGAGGAAGGAACTGGAAACTCCCCAAGATGTTCCAATACCAATAATCTGAAAAAAAGCCCCACACAGATTTCATGGATGTGCGAAGGAAGGAAGGAAGGAAGGAAGGAAGGAAGGAAGGAAGGAAGGAAGGAAGGAAGGAAGGAAGGAAGGAAGGAAGGAAGGAAGGAAGGAAGGACACTTTTTTTTTTTAAACTCAAATTCACAACATGTAATATTTAATGAAACTGCTCCTGGGAAAATCTATGGTAAATCAATACACCCCCCATCTCACTGTCATTACTGTGTTAAATACAATTAAGTGTTTAACTAGTAGTTAGAAATAGAGATGATCTTGGTTTTTATGAGTAGGAGGGAGATCTTTAATGAAAGTGATCCTTTTCTGTTCACATTTAAACTTTAAAACTGAGGGAACAGGCAAACAGCTTCACGGTCCAAAGAGAGTTTGCAGTTTGCTATAAATGCACACATAGGCTTCACAGCAGCAAAGTGACCTCCTCAGCTGTATATGAGCAGATTCCTTAAATCAGTGCAGTCACCCTCACAGAAGTAAAAAATGGACCTGTCATCTCTGAGAGGCAGTCAGTCCACTGCTCTGCTCCCATGGGAAAGGGAAAGGCAATTTTCCCAACAGAAGGAATTGCTCCGTAATGTGAGAGGTCATTGAAATGCAAGTAACAAACCAAAACAGATGAAATATGTGCAAAGTAAATAGATCAAAGACATTGAGATAATTAATTATCGGCGGTCTAGTTCTCAGAGAAAGACGATTCATTCACAAAGAAGCCACTGTATCCGACACTTCCCTGTATTGGTGTCTACAGCATGCATTTACTGATGTTTGTTAATGAGTAAAGACAGAATTATTATGCCAGATAACTGTCCGCCCTAAAAGTTTATGTTCTGTTACCATAATGCCTTGGCCTACAAATAAACTCCACTACATTCATAACATTTTCATTTAAGAAAAAGTGCCAAGTCTGTTTTTTTGTTCACTAATGTGGAAGTTTTGATCTCTATATGCTAATCATTTGTGAATTTACAGGGCCATTTCAAAAGAAAATTCAACAGTGTTTTGAACTCAAATTCTCTTTAATTCTTAGTGCAAGGGTACCCATCTTTTTAATCCCATTAGAACTGCAGGAATATTTCTGCTGCAAGGACAGCAAGTGTGGAAAGGATGAAGTCCTTTCAGCCAGTCCTAGTGCTGGCTGTTTGGCTGCCCACACGCTGAGATGGCTCTCTTTCCCTGAGGAATTACTGGAATGATAAAAAATGGACTGAATTTTCTTTTGTGCTGCACACCCTGGTCTGATGGGGACCTGAGCACCTTCAAGACATAACAAAACTTGTGGCTACAGGGCTATTTCTGCGAGGAGGAGTGTGGTATGAGCCAGGTGTGAGCAGTAAATGGTAGTTGCTCTGAGTCTGCAAACCCAAAGGTTTGCCAGGTGGGAGGATTTGCTGGGAGCAGGCAGTAAGCTGAAAGGCAGCAGGAGTAAGCTGATTGCTATACCAGGGGCAGCACCTGCCTTCTGCAGGAAACACCAAGAGCCTGTTTTAGTTGCTAGGTTTCTCTCTTTGAAGAGTAACATTTGAAGCATCCCTGGGAAGCTGCATGTTTCTCAGAGGTTTTCTGAGGGATGCTGAAGATGTTCATCCCACCCATTCCCAGGACCGTTTTTGTCATGACCTTCAGCCTCTAATTTTTTCTCCTTTAACAGGTGACTGAAGGCACCGGGTTGGATGTATAGACCCTGTAATTTCTCCCACTCCTTGAAAGAAAGCAACGTGCTGTCCTTAGGAGAGGACTATCATAGCACAAAGGAGTAAGGCTGTGGTGGAGTGGCCAGGGCAAATGATAGAAAAGTTCTCTCATTCTGTAAGTGTTAGCAATTTGGGACTTTCAGCATGCCAGCTTTAGTTCTGCATCCCCTAGAAACTTCAACCCACTTAGGTGGGACCATGGTCCTGTGGAGCTGCCTGGAAGATGCATGGTGCCATACCGTGGGATGTCACCCACTCACACAGGATCTGTGAGCCCACCAAGGGACGGACCAGGTGACTCCACCAGCCGTGGCAGGAACAGTGTTATGGGACAACAAGGGAGTGAGGAGACAACAGCCATGTTCTCCAAACATCTGGGGAGCAGGACTGGGAGAGAGGCCAGGAGGACTAAAGAGGCTTGGAGGAGAAAGGTGAGTGATGGCCAGGACCTGGAGAGGACATCTGGAGAGAAGGAAAGTTCTGATGTGGCTGCAGGAGCTTGGGAGGGCTCTGGGAAAAGTGGGGCTGCAAAATACAGTGCTCCAGTTGGCTGTGGACAGGACTGGGATGGTACTTTGAGGGGAATGGAGGCACATGTGAGGGGCAAAATTGTGCTTTGCAGCATGTGGGATGCAGTGTTGGGATGGAGTAGTCTTTCCTCACCCTCTCCTTTCTTTTATTGTTTCCAAAAAACATCTCAGTCGTCACCTAGATGGATGTATGCTTGTATGAATGGATGGATACATAATTGGCAAGGGATGGCTGGTTCATCCTCTTCCAGATTACCCAGACAATTATATCCCAATATGATATATTTATATTTGGGATATAAAATCAGATGGACTTTCAAGTCTGAAAACTTGTCACGGATTCTCTCTTCCTTTTAACAGCATCTCAGTAACTATAAAAATAATGTCGATAAAGCACTCTCTATTTATATGAGCATAGGGGATGCAGCACATCAGCTGTGTGCTTTTGGGCTTCATATCTGGCAAAGACCCTACCATTGTCAGCACACAACTGCACCTCCAGCTTTAACACTCTCCCAGAATAGTGTTCTACCACCAAGTTAATAGAACCTAAGCAAAGGGATTTAAAGAGCAGCAAGCAAGTGACAGGGGATGAGTGTGAAGGCTTAGTTTACTTTGTTTAGCATAGACCTTTAATTTTAGCCACCACAAATCTAATAAGGCCTTTTCTTTATTTATCTATGCAGCCATGGGGCAGAAAGGGCAGAGGAGCTTAAAAGACTTATTCATGCAAGCAGGATTGCTGTGCTAAGTCCTCTATTTACATACTGCAAATGTGTTTCATTCACATCAATACAATGTGAAGGAAAATGGATGCAAATTCTGTGTCTCCATCTCTATGGAAGTACAGAAGCTGACAGTGCAAACAGAGGCCAGTAATATTGTTATTTTCTCTTCCACTAAATGGAAAACTCATCTACATAGAAGGGCTGAAAGTGTTTTCTAAGCCATCCCAAACAGAACAAATTTGCTCATGTTCTGTGGCTCAGGGACTGCTATGAAAATTATTCGTCATCTTCCTGCCTGTTCTATTTCAAGCAGAATTATTTCCCAGCAAAGGGACAAATAGTTTGAGACCTTATTAGCATTTTTTAAGAATTCCTGCTCCTAGTCTCTTGCCTGTGCCAGGCAAATTTGTTTACTGAACTTCAGCACAGTTTATGCAGAATATTTCCAGGCTTTTGGGCTGTAAGTTGGTGAAACCCTGGTACAAGCACTGAAAAATGGCAAAAACAGAAATCATTTTTGCAAGGTACATCTCTGGAGTTGTTTTCCTGTATCCATGCACCTATTGATACCTGTAAGCCAGAAACAAACTGGGTTTTTAAGATAAGAAGAATTACAAGTCAAGGCCAAAATAGCCTCTTTGCCTCCAGCAGCCTGTGGCAGAACTGGGGGAGGAGTGCCACCTATTCTCGGAGGTGCTCCAGCAGCTGGAAGTGCTGTGGAAACCCTGCCCTAGGGACATGGCCAGCTCTCACCAGCCCCTCCCAGCACCTGGGGTCATTCAGCAAATTCTGATGAAGCTGTGAGAACCTCTTAGCTGCTCTTGCAGGTGCATTTGGGGCCATGCAGAAGCCCAGTGCAAGGTGCCCCAGCCGTGCTCGGCCACTGTCACTATGGATCCTTGAGCCAGGACTCCCTGCAGTACCTTGGGTGCCATTGTGGAATGACAAATCAGAAAAGCCTTTGCTGCTTCTGCATCCTGTCCAACACCAGCACCTCTTTCTCTCCAGCTCCATAGGAGAGGAAAATACTCAGTTAACAGCCTGTCAATCCTACTGGGTGATGATTACTGAAATAATACCTTTTCCCACCCCTCCTTGCCCGGAGTGTGGTTTTTGTGAGCTCTAATCAATGTAAGGGACTAACCTGCACCCTGGGAACACCTATTTAAGAGATACATTTTTAGCTGTTTCTTTTCATAGCCAAAGTGAAAGAGAAAGGAGAAAGGCCAGGAGTGATTCTCAGGCATCTCTGAGCTGCTGTAGGAGAACCATGGGTAGGGGAGTCAGGGTGGCAGAGGATCAGTTTTATCTGCCTCACAGATTTACAGTCGCTCTTTCCAGGAACACATTCCTAACTACTCTGGTTCAAAAAGTGCATTTCTTTGTGCAGCTATCATTGCTTTCCAGCTCATTTTCTGATTTCTGTCCTGGCTTGAATATTTAAAAGAAGGATGCATGCAGGGAAGTCACTGCTGGAAAGCTGCAGCTTTCTTGTCTCTCAGGGACTACCAAGGCACCAGAGACCAGAACACATGTTTTTCTGACTGCATTAAACATTTTGAATGTATGCTAAAAATGTTAATACATTATTGAAGGGCCTGGAATTTTTCCTTCAGGTGTGATGCCTTTAGGCCATTTCTGCTTCACACACAACTGCAGGTAAGGGCTTGTTACACTGCCAGAAACATGCACTTAATGAAAAGTTATTCACTGTCCTATTATAGTCAATAAGAGAGCTCAGCAGTCACAGCTTTAACATACCCTACTTTCTCCTCAAAAGCTTTGTGCTGGAGTCAGAGCTGCCGTGAGGCTGAGGCAAGAGGTCCATCCTTCCTCTGAGGAAGGCCCTAAATGGGTGCAAACACTCCAGGGCCAGACTGGCCACTGTGGACTCCTGCTAATGCAGCTAATGCAGTGAGCAGGAGGTGATGGCAGCAACAGGAATGACCCCAAGGAGGAGAAGAGGTCACTGTAGAGCACCAGGAACAAAACCTCTGGAAATAAGGGACGGTGGAGGCAAGGCACCAGATTTTGCCCTCTCTCTGACTGTGTACCAATATGATTTTGCTGTTTGGTCCTTGCTGGAGCTGCAGAGTCACAGTGCCTCAGTCCAAAGCAGCAGGGAGGCTGCTCAGGAGGCTGGGGATGTTCCTGGGCAAAGGAAGGGCAGGTTTCCTGTGTGTGCCAAGTGTAGCACCTCTCACCCAGGGGTCTGGCAGGGAGCCATACATCCCAGACACAGCCTGCAGGGATTCAGTCAGTCCCTGTGGCTCAGTGGACTGCTTCACACCAGGAAAGGTTAGTGGCACAAGCCCTTGTACTTGCAGAAGCTTCTTACAACTCTCAATAGCTTTCCAGAAGTTGGCTATAACTTTGCTGCTCAGGTAATACCCCAGTGGAGTGTCCATCTCAGGGTTCCCTGGGTGACTTGGTGTTTCCTTTCTGGCTAGCTTTGTCATCAGCTGTGATGTGACTATTTCATTCTGATTGCATATTATTAGCTAAAACTGTCCCATACTGGCTGAAGCCTCAAAGAGCCAGCAGGCTCAGCTCTCAGGAGGGTGCTGATCAGTGCCCATGGGTATGGACTGGAGTTCTGCAGTATACTTGAATCAACATCAGGTTTCATTTGGGTTTCTCAATATAGATTTAACTCAGGCAATTTGAAGATGTTAAGGTACTGAAGAGCACATTTTCAGGTAGCTGCATTCTACACAAAGGCACAGGTTTTTTTGCTGGATGTTGGCAGGGTCTTGTTGTATCCATAGGCAGCATCTTGAAGTACAATGCACAATCAGGGCCTCAGAGTTCATGGAAAAATTCCATTTCCAAGGAGATGGATCCGTATGGCTTTGCAGAAGGGAAGGATTTTGAGGAGGATCACTGGGCTGGGCTGTATGCCTGAACCATGCTGTATGCCTCAGACCTGAGTGAGCTGGCTGGGATGTGTGTTCTCCTCTCCCCTCACACCTGTCCTTGCAGGACCGTGCCCGTACTCTGCCTCCTGCGCGTGTGGCCTCAGCGTGGCCGGGCGCTGATCCCAGCCTCTCCAGCAAGCAGAGCGCGTTGTTCTGCCTGTCTGCCCGCAGCTCTTGCCTTTCTTCTGTCCTCCCGCTATTCTAGCGCTACCATAAAATGCAGGTCTGACCTTTTTGTCCTCAGCAATCTATTCATTTAAAATACAAATGCTGTCCTCAAACAGCAGTCATTAATATGAGGCAGCAAATTCTTTTCTTTGTTCCTTATTGTTGATTTCCCCCCATTGGGAAACTGGGTGGCAGGAGAACTGCATAGCTGCAGGAGTGGCTTGCTAATTGCATACTTTCAAATACTAATTTGTATGGGTTGGTTTGGTTAAAAAGGGGAAAAGAAACAAGGCAGGGGGTGATAAAAAAATGTCAAGGTTATAAACTCCACAGAAGCTCTCCAGCCTGGAATTTTTATTAATTCTTTAAATGTAAATTGCAGGCCCAGGGGTGCACATCCATGCCTCCTGCAGAGCACCAGGTAGCGTGGTGCAATTTGCCCTGCAGACCTTGGGTGCAGCAATCAAGCCCAGGAATGGAGCTGTGCCCTCGGCTGCCCGGAGCAGGGCCGGCCTGGTGCCAGCCAGGAGCCATTCCCGTTATGGACACTGCGCCCAGCTGGCGCCTGGCTGCCTGTGGGCAGAGCCAGCCCTGGCCAAGTGGGGTCAGGCATTGGTGGGGGCAAAAACACCTCTGCCTTTAGGGAACTGAGGTTTGGAGTGCTTCAAGCCAGCCTATGTTCATGATGGTCTAAGGGAAGAGGTGAAAGAAGGTGCTCATCAAGGAGGGACACTTTTTACTAACCCAAGAGTATAGCTGAAAAATGGGCAAGTCTTTGAGCATTCATGCTGAGACTGCTGCTCATGCAGCAACACACCAACATGCCTCCCCATACCTGCCAATGAAAGTGCTTACTAAACATGAACCGCAAGCTTTCAGTGTTTTGTAATGTGCCTGGATGATTTGTATTGGAAAAGAAAACAAGACTTGCAGATATTCAGCTCTCTCAAGCCCTTGACTACCAGCTCCTGCTAGGTTATTTGAGGTGGTTATTATTATTTTGAGTGGTTGTCTTTTTTGCCCACTTCCAGGGTTTTTTACCATAGTTGATGTCTTCCTACAGATTCTTCCTTGCCACCAACTAAAGTTAGCCACTTCTCTTTGTAAAAGCATATTTTTAGATGCTCTGTTCTGAGAAGCTCACAGTGCTCATGCATGGTACTCAGGCATAGTGGGGACACTTCTGCCTGTAGGAACCATCTCAGTTCCTTTTGGACATTATTATCACTTCATCTCCTTTTCTGTCTGTTTTGTGCAGTCACTTGTTTGGAAAAGCTCCATATGCTCACCCTCAGCAGCAGTACTGCCCTTGCACCCAAGAACCACGGCAGCCAGGGCATCCCTGCTGCCTGCAGGGATGTTCCCCCAGCACAGCTGCTGCTCACACAAGGGCGGCCCGAAATGTGAGCTGAACTGCTCTGAATGTGGGAGAAGAGCAGCCCTAGGGCCCCCTGTGCTGCTTTGTGCAAAGGATGTGACAGAAGCCAGTGCCAGGAAGGTCCTTCCCAGGGCAGCGAGGGTTGCAGGGACAGGCAGGGCACAGGGATCTGGAATTCAGTGTCACACCGAGCACAACAGCCAGCGTATCAGCAGCTAGAGATCCTGGAGGGCTCCAAGGCTGTGAATGCGAGGGAGGCAGAGTCAAGGAAAAGTTTTATTAACTGTGTTATTTTGTGTCTGTTTGCTCAGAGCAGTAGCTATCTCTGTTAATTCTCTTGTCACACAATGTGATACAGAGTCAAAATGGATTTTATTGTGTACCATTTGCATTAAAAAAAATCCTTCCCAGTGTATGCTACAACAGGTCACTTTTATTATTTCCTTCTCTGCTTAATAAAGTTATCATGGATGCATGCAGCATCAAGGGAAAAAAAAGCATGTGGATGCACCAGCTCTCTCAAATATAACTTGTGTTTCTTTGATGAGAAAAGGTTTGGAGAATCATTGGCCAAGTCCCACAGCTCAAGTGGATTTGCAGTGGAAAGCACCATAACTGCAGCCTTGAGCAGCAGCAAAACCAGTATCTGTTTATAACTCATGGCAAATGTTGTGTTGGCTGGGAATTGACACCTGAAGGTAGTTTCTCAGTTTATAAAGAACAAAACAGTTGATCCCTTAACAGGAATCTAATTTCTTTTGTGTTTTGTGATGTTTAATATAACTGACCATTTTCTTAATGGTAAGAGGAAGGAAGAGTCAGTCATCTTTATGGCTTATTATTAAGATAGTGTTTAATCAGGGAGAAAATTGCAGGGGAAGTGGTGTTTTTAGCAGCTTGTGAGTCATTAGGATAAACCCATTTAGTTGCAGTGAGTAAGGTCTGTAGCACCTCTGATTTGCAAAATGTGATCCTTAGTGACTCTCAGATGTCTGCACGCTCACTGAGGGATCTCCCCCTGCCCCAAGCCTACAAAAAGTGGCATTTGGTGGGCTCCAAAGCCACACTTTATGTTTTGTGACAGCTTTCATGTGTGCTGGAAAACAGAATCACACAATGGTTTGGGATTAGAAGGGACCTTACGGATTATTTGGTTGCAACCTCCCTGTCACAAGCAGGGACAGTTCCGACTACACCAGGTAGCTCACAGTGCCATCCAAAGTGGCCTTGAACACTTCCAGGGATGGGAAGGTGTGTGGATTCAAAGCAGAGGGTTTGAAGTGCTGTATGTTACTGGTTCCCAGCAGGTTGTTCCACGGCAGCTAAGCTGTCTGGCTGTGAGCTAGCACGTGTTCCCAGGGACAGGGGCTCCTGCAGCCACACGGTGGGTTCTGCCTCCACCCTGTGGCACCTGCTGCTTGCCATGGCCTGCTGGTGGAGGGGATGGGCTGCAAAGCCTCTGTCGGGACTGTGGGAAGTGGGAGGTGTGGTGGTCTTACCATGTAAGCACTGCCAGACATGAAGGCTCAGCTCCACGCTGCTCCCAAGTAATGCCAGGGAAGGAAAGCAAAATCCTCCAAAGAAGACAAAGAGGACAACACTTCTCCCCCAAACTCTAGTTTGCCCGGAGCCCTCAAGACACTGCAGTCTTTTGGGAGAAAACTTCTTTGGACAGCACTTAGTATAACCCAGCACCAGCATGCACCAACAGAGTGCAATTCTGTACCAGCTTGAGAGGGGGAACTGGGGAGACATATCTCCATGGGCTACAGATTAGACTACAGAAACATTTTAGTTTCTTTGGTTTAATGAAGAAACATTCATAACAATACAGAAATTGTACTAAAATTATGGTTACTCATACTCCTTCACCAGCAAAGCAATAGACTTCCTTTGCTACAATTCAGTCAGAAAAAAAACCTTCCTTAACATAACATGGAAGCAAAATCCTTGCTTCCCCAGGTGAGGGAAACTTGGAGATTACCCATGCAGGTCTGTTTTTCAGGATGCCTTCAGATAACCTGTTCCCCAGAATAAGTTGCGCTGCTAACACACTGCAGGAAAAATAACAGTGCATGAATTGTAGCATGAAGCAAGAAGTTATCACAGTTGTGGGTTCGAGTTTGAAGCTGGCATCCAGCTGGCAGAGACTGGATGACTATTAAATATGTCAACAGCCCCAGATGAATGCCAGGATAGCCTTATGAACAGGGACTCCTGATGGTATTTTTTCTTGTACTGTTGTTATTTTAGTTCTTTTTGATTTCTCTCTATTTTGGATGTTACACAGAGGATAAAAAAAGACTCTGCTAGAGAAATCAGAGTCCTGGAAGGAAAAGAATGAGGATGCCAGCCTGTCACTTCTCCTTTGCCCCTGGCAAGTATAACTGCAGTGTATTTGATTTTTTTCAGGTCACAGAGGGTTTAAATGACAGGTATAGTATGGTCTCAGCATATGTCATCATCTGCTGGGTATTCAAGGATTTCTAGGGATTTAAGCTAGCCTGTTGTTTGAATAAAAGATGAGCAGTGATTTCTGTTCTCTGGCATGTGTTGTGTTTCCCTGAGGGTGGAAAGGGACACTGGAATTCAAAGTGATTCTCATTTCTTTAGTATTTCCCTGTACAAAAGCAGGGAGTTTTCCAAAGCTGACTGGAGTGCAGTCATTTGTGGAGAACAACCCGTGGCTGCTACCTGGGTTATGTCGGCATGTAACAATACCTGTCTGCCCCATGAATGTCAGACAAAGCTGTCATAAATCTTGAAGGTCAGGCAGTAAAATTAATGGGAATTGCAGAGAGCGGGACCTTGTCAGCTTCATAATAATGCTGCGGGTGGAAAAAAAAATTCTCATGCTTTTCTTCAGGCTTTAGGCAACCCACCTACTGATGCTCAGTGGCCATTATGCAATTATAAGTGCTTTTTGCTCGGAAGAGTCCACTCCTTTTAATGTGTCAGATGGTCACCAGCACGGAGCAGGGGCGAGGGAGCAGACCCCTGTGCGGTCCGCGGCAGAGCTCCCGCGGATGTGTCCTGCCCATGCCCCGCGGTGCCCATGCTCCTTGCACCATCGCCGGTGTTTTGTCATTTGCAGTAACGCTTTGTCATCCCAGAGGTGACCGGGACGCAGCGGGCCCCGGCCTGCTCCCCCTCTGCCTGCCCAGCTGATGGCTATCAGCCACAGGCGGGGCCTCCTGTTTGTGTGGCGGAGCGGGGCTGGCAGTGCCGGCCCGCCCCGCACTGCCGCTGGCCCGCTCCCCGGAGCCCGGGCTCTTTGTACTCACAGGGCCTTTCGGGCTTTCTGCCGGTCACCCGCTGCGACCAGGGAAATATTTTTATTTCCCCTCTGCCGCATAACTTGGCTTCTGTTTTCTTGTTGTTGTTTTTTTCCTCCTGCCTTTGTAGACGTTGGCTGCGGCCAGGGCCAAGTCACGGGGCAGGATGTGCTGCTCCTGCGGAGGTACAGGCACGCTAATAAATGACAGAGCTTTCTGGAACTTCCCCGGGCGCTGGAAGGTGAGGATCTGTACCACAGAGTTGCCGGCTTGGCCTGGAGCACGGCCCTGCACCACCACATCCCCTCCTGACCCCCTGGCCTGGGACAGCATCCCTCCCAAAATGTCAGTGTCAGAGATCTTTGATGGCACAGACCGGGTTGCTTGCATTGCAGAGTGGCTCTGGGCACGTCTATTTTGCACACACAGCTCCACATGAGCATTTTCAACCCCCTCAGGTAACTGCAGGCTGCATGTGTTGCCATGACCAGGTTCAGGCTCCCTTGAATCGGCCTCCCTGTTCCAGGCACACCAGCAGCTCTGGGGGCCTTCCCGAGGAGCTGCTTTGCAGGTCGAGGAATGGTCTCTTCTTGTAGATCTCTAGGGAGAGAGGCAGGTCCAGGCAGCCATGCCCAGCAAGGGGCAAATGCTGCGGCTTCCTTGTCTCCTGTGGCTGGGGTCCCTTGTCACTGTATGTGCCCACAGCTGCAGAGGTGACAGTGTCCCTGCTTGGACCCCTGCTCTGTTTAACTTCCCTTAAGCATCAGTTTGATTCCCTGCTTCTATGCCAAGGGCATCTTGCTGGTGCTCCTCGAGCTTCACAAGTACCTGTGCATCTTTCTGCTCCCTGTGGGGCAGCTGGCAGCTGTAATGGCCCCTCAGGGTGCTCCTGGGTCTCTTCTGCAACCCTGGGGGGATCGGGGGATCCTGTCCCGACCAGCATCTGCCACCAGCACCTCACGTCAGAGGAGGTGAATCTCTCCTTGTGTGTGTATCTGAAATAATGTTTTCTGATCTCCTACAGGTGCTACTCAGAAAACCCAAGCAGAGATTATGCTGCAGATTTGACCACACAGAGGCTTCACAAATGCTTGAGGTCCAGATGCGAGTTGCTCTTGATGCCAATCAAGGAAAGCTCCAATGAACAGCAGAGACAGAGAGCAAACATATTTTTAAATGTATACTGTCGCGGCGGTGATGTCTGCTGTTCCCCGTCTGCTCAGCCTGGCTTGCTCTACACCGCCAGCAGCACAGACTCTGGGAGGCGAGCTGACAGTATGGTGGAGTCAGCCCTGCCCCTGTGGGTTCTTGGCCTCGAGAGGCAATGCAGACCCGATGGTTTGCCACAACCAAGAAGGAGGAGACAGAGAGGCTCTCTCGGGAGGAACATACAGTGAGGTTTATTGCCACCCTGGGTTCTCCCCGGAGAGAGACCCAGAAAGAGGGATGCACAGGGGTTTTAAGGGACAGAGCATGGGAGGAGCAATGGGGGTGGCTAGACGCAGCTAGCCAATCCAAGTTAGTAACCAGGATAGAAAAGGGGCAGGGGCATGCAGTAGAGCAAATCAGGGAGGAAGGGGAGGAGAACATTTCTGGCGGGAAGGCTGAGGGACACTTAACAGCAAGGGCTAAAAATAGCTTGGGGTGCAGGGACTGTGAGGGAAGGCTTGCATAACAATTAGGGGGGAAGGGGTACATAAAACTGAACCACACAGAGAACTCATAGAGAAATAAATCATGAATCCCAACAGTATACATCTTGAGGTAATAATGTGAGAAACATCTCCTACTGTTTCAGGCAGAGATCGTGTGTCAATCTGCCACAGGAAATGCAGAGAGGAATGCCCTTTTCTCCAGGTTCATGCTAGCCTCATGGATGGTTGTTTGGTTTTGATCTTTTTTCACCTGTTTTTGTACCTTGGCATGTGTCCTGAGCCTGGAGCTGGGCTGCATTTTGCACCTGCTAGAAAGGGTGCATACACCCATGTGCACAGCAAGTCAGTTCAGGGAAATTTCCCTAATGTTTGCTTTAGGAAGCAATTTTATTCTTCCCAGCAATTTTCATACAGATCTGAGGGCCTTTTGCCAGCCTTCATTTCCAGATGGCTTAAAAGCCATATCCTGTACTAAATAACTATATTTAATGTCTATGTGTAAGTCTGAGACAAGGGGTCAAAGAAAGAAATGCAGTCAGTATGAGCAACCTGCCTGGTCAGGGGGAGCTCAGAGATGTGAGCAGAGAAAGCAGAATGAAGAAGTGAGCATGGGGATGCACATACACACACACTTTCATCCATACCCACCACCCTCCTAGACCTTTCAGCAGCCTGGCAAATTTCTTTTACATATCTTCTGCAGATGAGAAAGGTTCCAGGCAGTACTTGAAGATACCTAGAACTGCATATGGCATTGCAACAAAGCTTGGGCATGGTGACATTTTTCTGGGCCACAGGACTCAGCTGGGCTACCCTAAGTGTACCCCTGAGTACATCACACCAGTGATGCATCACATGTTCAAGCAACCCAACATTATTTTTGCTCCAGAGGACCCCTAGGAGTGATGGGGAAGTGAGGAGATGAGCTAGACACAGAGAGTGGCTCTCCCAATGCCTGCTGCAGTACCTTGGCCTCTTGGCCATGCTGACATTTTAAATATGCCTTCAAGTTTCCCATATATAGTGCATTTCCCAGCCTTTGAGCATGCTGAAGCATCATTGCCTTCCTCTGAAGCAATACAAGGCATTCATGAAGTTTCTGTGCTGAACTGTGGGAAAAGAGAGGCAAGAAGCTGTAACCCCTGGGTAAGAGCATGCTTTGGAAACACCGTCATCAAAAAATCAACACACCAGCCCAGAAGGCCCACAGACAGCTGATCCCCTCCAGCCTTATCAGAGAGAGAGCTCCTGGGGATGCTGAGGCAGCAGCCACCGGACATTTTTGAGATGTTTATTCTATCCTCTGTTGATATTGAAGTCAATACTACAACTAAAAATAAAGATTAAAAAACCCCATACTGCAGCTATTTGTTCCTGAATTGCTGGTATGTTTACCCATACCAGCCTAGATTTCCATTTAGGCAGGCCTGTAATCCCAGATGTTCAGTCATTTTCAGCAACATCATCATATCCCATAAGATTTAGCCTGCTGGAGCAACTATATTAAACTCTCCTGTAATTTTCCACTGTAACTGGAAGACTGCATTCCTCAGGGGCGAGCAACTGCTGATTGGACAGGCCCTGTGCACACGCAGGCAGCACAGCCCTGACTCCTCTCCAGCCTCTCACCATGGCAGGAGGGCAGAGCACCTCTGTGGCCCAGCAGGGCTTGGTCTGTGTTGAGGCTCCCATCAGTAGCACTCCCTGGGAGAGGGGCCGTGCTGCTGGGATCCATGGCCAGCTGCCGCTGCAGGGATGGGTGTGGCTGGGCCTGCAGCTGGCTTCTCTGCCCGCCCTCCTTGCACTCACAGCCATAGGCATGCTCAGTGTCTGTTGAGGTGATCCAAAGAGAAAAATGATCTTTAACTGAATAAAAGCAGATGCTTCACCTAATCACCTCCTGATGAATGGGCTGGGCAGAGGTACCTGTCACAAAGGCTCTGCACAGCTGGGGAGACTCACCCTGCTCCCAGGTACTGGTGGAAGGCCACCTCTCTGAGGGAGGATGTGGGATGACTCTGACTACAGCCTCCTCCAAGAATCCAGCTTCAGGTTAGTGAAAACTAATGGACAGATCTGTGTGGCTTATTCTGCTTTCTTCCACAGGCAGCAGTGGTGGCAGAGGACATGGAGAAAGCCACAGTGGCTTAGGGCCTGTACTTGGCAAAATTTATGGCACAGGATTTGCCTCAGAGAGTGCAAGGAGGCACTGAAAACTGAGCCAAGTGTTGGAGCCAGGTGTTCCCTTCTCTGTGCCAAAGCACCTGCTGAGAGCTTATGTGCCAGAGAGTGGAGGTCTCATGTCCAGCAGAAAGAGTGGAGGAGGTGTCCTGTGAGTGCCTTGGAGGAATCCAGGTGTGGATCGTACGTTGCTGTGCTGGAGGGGCTGTATTGCCATGTATAGCCGGGTCAGTGTTGACCTGCCTGGCCTCCTCCAGACAAGCACAGGTTGCCAACAGGACCCACTCCTGCAGTGCTGACAGACAACCAGGAGCACAGGGGCTCTGGCAGGCAGCCCCAGTCCCCAGGGCCCTGCTTACACCTGGCCTCCAGCCTTGGAAAAAGGAAGATTCCACCAAGCTTCCTTCAGCAGCAGGGAGGTACTTGTTCTTTAGGTGCAGGTGAGGCATAAGGACAGCGTGAGGATGCTCTAGGGAGAACTGTAGCAATTCCCATCTTTGTTTCCTGAAAATCCAGCACTCACCTCTCGACAGGAGCAGCACAGTCCAGAAGGGGCAGCCTGGCCTCAGCTGCCAGCTTTGCCTACATCAGTGGGACAATTCTGGAAGAAAAGACCCTTCTGTGGGTGCTGTTGCCAACTTTGATTATGACTGGGCTGGTTTTCCTGCCACTGGTTTTTGTCACACAGAAGGACTGGTCAAGGCATTGCTACTCCTGGAATCATCAAGCAATGCATCTACTCTCCAGGTGGGCAGAGACAGATATCCCCTTCTCATACATGTAATAGAAGGGAGTAAACAGATAAACTGGGCATTAAACAGCTTATCAGGCAGGCTGCTTCCATTAACTCACCAAGCTGCAAAGACTTAGTGACCAAAGAAGCTTTTCTTGCTAAGGAGGGCCTGGCTGCCCATCTTGTGATCTCATCTGAATACAGGGATACAAAAGGGTCTAGAGGGTAAGTCCTGTGAGGAGTGGCTGAAGGAGCTTGGATTGCTCAGCCTGGAGAGAAGGAAGCTCAGGGGAAACCTTCTCTCTCTCTACAACCACCTGAAAGGAGACAAGACAAGAGGACATAGTCTCAAGCTGTGCCAGGGGAGGTTCAGGTTGGACATCAGGCAGAATTCCTTCACTGGAAGGATGTTAAGCACTGTAATGGGCTGCCCAGGGAGCTTGTGGAGTCACCATCCCTGGAGGTGTTCAAGAAACATCTGGACATGGCACTTAGTGCCATAGTCTAGCTGATCAGGTGGTGATTGGTCAAAGCTTGAATTCAATGATATCAGAGATCTTTTCCAACCCAACTCATTCTGTGATTCTGTGATTCTTTGATATCCAGCTCACCCACTCCTGGTAACGAACACTTCTTCCAGCCAAAATCCACTGACAGAAATTTCTCACGGGCGGATTTGCCCCCCAGAAGTTAACCCCTTTCTTCCATAAAACCATCAGTGCCCAGCTCCAGGCCTAGGACAGGAGTCAGACAAGATGCTGTAAGCAGCACTGCCAACAAAGCCATGCTGGATACCTACAGTGCTCGAGCTGGCTGGGACGGTGGGATCACACCCTCCAGTTTCCACAAGGTCACATGGATCAGCTAGCCATTGTGAATGTATTTTTGGCATTAAAGTGGCATTAAAATAAAACGAAGCTAAAGATGTGTCAAGCAGGTAAACGCAGAGTTTTAAATCAAAGCAGAGCTATTGGAGGCTCTTGGTCTCTTGAGTGCCTCCATGGGAGAGCCTGTCCCTGCACTCTCCTCCACCAGGAGATGGGTGCTGCCGTAGTCACTGATTAACCACCCACCCAGGGGAGCTGCTGCCCACACTGTGGATTATGTCTTGACCCCCTGGCCACTAATTTCTGATGCTTGACTTCACTCTGCAGTGTTTTTGTAGAACTTTTGCCACAGCACTTGTTTCCCACAGACTTTTGTTTCCCCTTCGTAGTTTTAAATGTAGGGAACAAACCTTATTTCTGCCATCCCAACTTGCTTCTGACAAGATCTGCAGCTCAGCCTTCAAATCTGTGTGGAGGCAAGGATCCAGCCAGCTTTGAAAATATTTAGGTACAATTCCCCTTCTTATGAGAAGAGCTTATAAACCTCCCAAAACAAGAGGCGAAATGGGATTTTTGTGAGACATCCATGCTACTTTGCTTTCTACCATGTGTTGCATTTTAACCCCCAACAAGAGGAAAATATCCCCCATGGCATCTTCTCCTCACCCAGTGCAATCTTTGCTTGTATTCTTCAGTGCAGGCATGAAGACCCTCCTGCCATTGACATAAACAGTAACAGGAGAAGAAGATGTTGAAATCATATTATATTTATTACATACATGAGATACAAAACCAAATTACCAAAATAGTATCTTTTTTTTGTGAGTCCACAGGACCTTGAAAGAAAAATACATAAGTAATGTGGATTGGTAGACTAGTGACTTTTCTGGTGTTGTATGTCTTCTTTCCCCTCACACTCATGAACAAAATACACTCTATGCAATGTGATTTAAAGATGCTTTACAGAAAAAAGGTATTTTAGTGCTGAAAACTGCAGTAAATTGTGCTATATTCATATTGGTGTTAATGAGGAAGTATAATGGCTGTATATATTGCAAACAATAAAACAGAGAAAACAAAAATATGTTCAGTTTTAAATACTAGCATAAAAATAAAATAAACTCCAGGCTCACCATGAATTGTTGGGTTGTGATATGTGAATGCAAGTCCTTTCCATTCTCTGCATCCATTCCTTTTCCTGCAGTTGGAGTTTTTTCTCCTCTGGCAATTGCATTTTTATCTCAAAGTCTCTTCTCCTCACTCTGTTTACAAAGTCTTGCTGGAGTCCTGCCCACGGGGTCCAAGTGCTGGTCTAAAGCTGGGACTTCAGTGCAAATACTTTATCTTTCAGACTGCATCCTCAGATACTCTGAGTGGCCAGAGCCAGGCTGGTCATTCCCTTTATACTGTTAATGCTGTCCAACTGCGGGGGTCTTCAGGAGTGCTTCTGTTTCAGGGAGGTTTTTTTCACGCGCCACCTTCAAATTCTTCTTTCCCCAACACAATTAGACTTCCCACACCGTGAAGTGGCAGGTAGTAAAGTGCTTTATACAATGAAATATTTACACTAGAGCTAGGTTCACTTTTTAACACTTCAAGGACAAAAGCTCTGAGATGCTGTACCCTCTGCAGCTGGCTCTTCTCTGCAGCCATGCAGTGGGTGAGGACCTGGCCTCTGCCCTGCATCATGCCTGTGACAAGGCAGAGGGATTCAATTCACTCCAGCAGCTCTCTCCTCAACAGCATCAGCAGAGAATCCAGCCCCTGAAACCTTCAGCAGGGCAAAACAGGTTAAAAGCAAGTGGCACCCAATTCTCTCTGACGGGTGCCATGTCCTAACCTGTAAGAGGGTGTTACTGAAGAGTGGTTCTCATTGCCACGCTGGTGCCAGCACCTACCCACTGCTGTGGCCATTGCCTTCCACACAGCATCCTTTGGCAGCCCCTGGAAGTCACTCAGGATCCACACTACTGGCACTGGCAGTGTTTTGCTTCTCAACAGTAGCTCTTCTAGGGTGGCAGTTTAGTCTCGGGTGATCAGTGGCTTCGTTGGAGTTGCTCCAACACTGCACTGGAGTGAGACAAACATCCACCACCCTTCCTTTTGTTCCCCTCAACATAACGATAAGCAGGGCTCACGGTGAAGCCCTGACAAGGAAGCTATAGGCAAGTGAAAGAACATTGGCCAGAAAGGGTTAAATTAGACAGCGCCTACAACTCTGAATGCCTCACTACATGTGTTGGCACTATTTTCTTACATTCCAGTTTTCATGCTAGAGGTCTTCTCTCTGTGGAGGCTGTTGCATTTTGTGCATGAAGAAATGCCTTAGGCAGCTGCACACCTCTAGTTGCAGTCTCTTTTCAAAATCTCCAAGACCTTTCTTCCGAGAGCTGGCTTCCACTGATGGACAAAACTTTTCATGTTGACAATGAGTCTGCCCGTTCGGATGTCCTCGTGCCCTGCCACAAGATACTCCAAGCCTGCAAACCAGCAAAGTGGTCAGGGACTGCACAGCACCATGATTAAGAGGCCTGTTGAGCTGAAAAGTCAGCCTGGATATCTAGTCCCATGTAAAAAAGCACTTACACAAAGAAATATTTCTATATATTGACTCTCACATATATCTGTGTATCTATAGATCTATCTGTATCTATGGCAAAACAACCCCTGTAGCTACCTGTCAGTGAGATGCAGCACACAAAATGTTATTTTGTTAGCTTCTAAATATAAATGAACTCTGGGGGCAGCACTGCAAGTTTTTATACCTCTTCTGAGAACTGCTATTACCTTCATTTGCCTGCCACCTGACTCACTTCTCCCTGAATAGATATGGGCCTGGTAATCAGTTCAGCAAATTCAAGGAATGGAACAGTGCAGGACAGTCCAGTGCTTGGTATCTTGCTCAGATTGGCCAGTGGCCCCCTGGAGGCAAAGGCATGCTCCAGTGAGAGGCAACACTAAATGTGCTGGCACCTAGAAGAGTCTGAAGGAGTGGTTGTCACACTGAGAAGAACTGCTAGTTTCTGCCTCTGCCAGATGTTTTAGAGACATGACAACAGGGTCTGACAAAGCCTCAACTGGCTGTCCAGAAACAGACAGAAAGGGCTGGAGTGTGTCCCTGCAGTGCTCTGCTGCAGGTCTTTCCTCGGGCATCCAGGTCTGTGCTTGACTTTCAGGACACAACTCAAAATAGTGCTTGAAACCAGGTAACAACTGCTAAATGGGGGATGGAGCAAAGCCTTTGGTTTGAATTAGCTAAAGAAACACTGCCACAGACCCAAACAGCATAAATGGGCCACAAATGTGTCATAAATGTGAATAATAAGGAGGATAATCCCTTTATGGCAGGAGGAGCTCCCTGCCAGAGTCAGCATCCTACTGCAGCACATTTAGGGTACAGTCACCATTAGACCCTTCCTGTACCCACTCCTTCTTGCACCAGTCTGGGGAGCACAATGTGCTGGTGCAAACCCCATGCTCTCAGTCATTCCTGTCTGTCCTGGCTGCAGCTTGTGCTGTCTTGGGTTTTCATTTTGCAGTCCAGAACAAAGGGAGGGTGCCTCCCAAGCTAAAGGTCAAGCAACACTATTTGTTTTCTACTTTATCTGAGGTTCTGGGCACACACATCTTCTTTACTGCCAAGTAAACACAGGATATGTGTGTGGCAGCATCGCTCTTCACAAGACATTAATTTTGGCCATGTCAATCTTGCTCTTATATCACTTTTCAAGTGTTCCTAGATTTATTTCCTTTGAGAGAGAAACATAGTATGCACACTCAGAGAGCAAGCAAATATTGCCATGGTTGTTGAATGTGTAGGGCTTTCTAGATTTTCAACCTGATGCTACAGAACTGTAAAACTGAAATGAGTCAAATGACTGAGATGCCACAAGCCAAGACTTGAGGCTGTGCAGTTTTCCCTGGCAGGCTGCTCTCTGCCTCTCTGTGACTGTGCTTGGCAGAGCCATGGAAGGGATGGGCTCCTCTTACCTTGCAGACAGGCGAGACCTTTAAATCTTTCAGCTCAGTGTGCCCCTAGAATCAGAATCTGCCTCTGTGTGTGCGTGTGGAGCAGCAGGTGTGCAAGGGTGGTGGAAGGGTTCCCTGTGTAGGAACTTAAGGACGTTTTTCATCTGAAAATAGCCCACAGAGATTTGATAAATGCTTGGAGGTTTTTTCTTGTCAGAGCCTTTAAGAGCCTACTCTCCTTTTAGAATCCCTTTACTTCTGTAAAATAGTATAAAAACACATCTGTCTTACTTTTATGTTTATCTTTGATCTCCTCTATGTTTTTGAAGATGTGATTTCCATTATAGCTGTATGTCAGAAAATAGTTTTATGTCAGCTTGCCTTTCATCCAGCTGGTTTTGGTTTATTCACATGTAGGCCATAAGCTCTCACTGTAATAGAGGGTTGAATCTGATAATATTGTATTGCAGACCACTCAGAAATGGATGTGGTAGCTAAAGAAAATACTGAATTTAAAAAAGGGTATCTGGAATCCTTTCTTCCCTCTTTGACATTATTGAATCTTAAAGATTCACTCAATGGATGTTTTCAAGTTTCCATTAGCAACAAACGTCATGACTTCTTTTCAACATGAAGGCTGAGACTAATTTATACTCATGGGACTAGCAGCTGTATTTCAAATTAATACCAAGCTTTGCAGTGTAGATCACGAGAGCTGGCAAGGAAGTAACAAGGAAGTAACACCTGATGTGTCAGACACCTGGACTGTCACTAAAGACAGTTGCATCTCCTCCTTTCTGCTGTAGTCTGAGAGACCTCCATTGATTCTGTGATTAATGCTGTCTTTTCATCTGTTGGGGAAAACCAGTGAAGCTCCTCTGAAGTTAGTTGAATGGCAAATCTGGGTGTCAGGTGTGGGGCTGCCCTGCAGGCTCAGTTTTGGACAGATTCCATGGCATTCCTTCAGGTTCATATTAAGGCAGCTGCATCTGGGCTTTCTTGCTTGTGTTTTCATTGCATGTGGAAAAATAAAACAGCTATAGCTATTTGATTAGTGATTTATGGTGTTCCAGCAATATCCAAAGTCTTAGTGCACTTAAACAGTAGAGCCCTACCTAATGCTGCTGACTCATCTGACCTTTGCACCTGACAAGACTTCCTAGCTCCAGCTGTGCTATCCCAGCAGCTCACCTTCAAACACCAGACAGGCACTCCTGTGCACATGAAAGAAGACTGCAAACACCTCGGTGAATAATCAGTGATCAGTGAATAATCAGTGAAGAATCCTTCTGTACACCCAGCCTCACGGACAGCCCTGTGCCCCCTAGTTCCTAGTGCTGCACATGAAAGGGACGTCTCAGCACCTCCATCAGTGCTTCCATTGCCAATTTCCCAATGGTATATACACCCTGTGGAAAGAAAGCCCTCCATCTGAACTAGTCAGTAACTGCTCATTTATCTTGGAGTTGTAAAGAGAGGCGTGTCAGCTGGAGCTTAGTTTTGCTCTGTGGAAGAAACTCCTGAATCTGCATGTCCTTGTCCATACTGGAGACTGTGTGCACTGTTTAGACACCACTGGTTATACTCCATTTCAATGAAAGAAGATGGGGAAAAAATTGTGGAGCTCTCCCCTCATTGCATACAAAAATTTCTTCCAAATCTTGTAGATGTAAATTTGTGCTACTTTCAAAGAGAAATCTTCCCTGCAGTTTAGATTAGAACTTCAGCTCATGAAGTTGAGTTGAAGTTGAGTCATGAAGCTCAATCATGACTCAAATGAGAATTAAATGTATTTTTATGGATTCAATTAGCTTTAGCTTTGAAAGATATATCACGCAATTGTGATGTGATGTGCACCTCCCTCCCTCTGGGAACAGAGACTGGTAAAACTGGAAGCCTGATACACTACATAAAGAGAACTGTATGTTTCAAAGTCCATAGGATGAACCAAGTTTTTCTCTATGAATTTTCAATTTGATGGAGATTGCTGCTGGAATCCAAGTGATGTAACAGCCAATAATTTTTAATCAGCACTGGGCTGCAATCTCAGCTTATTGGCATGAGGGGATAGAAGATTGGGAATGAAATCTGTGTATTATGTGGTGGGGATGTACTGTTCAGGGAGTCAAACTTACCAGGATTGAGGATGGGACAAGTGCAGCCTCTGTTAGTCCAGGATTCAGGGTAGAGTGTCCTCTTGCCCTGGAGAATCTTCAGCTTTGTAGATTTCAAGACTTTCTTGATCTTCACACTGACTTCTGCATGCGAGCCTTTGTCATGAGCTGACAAGATCTTCGTCTTGATCACTGGGATCACAGGAATTCAAAACCAGGAATATACAAACTATTTATTTATATATTTATTGGCCTCTCTCTTTTTTTTTTAATTCTGGTCTAGTGCTGGTATTTGGGTGAAGCAGTGAGAACAATTGCTTTGTTACAGTGGAGTTAGCCCAGTGCTCCTTGCTGGGGAGCCCAGGATCAGAGCAGCTGCTGGGGAGAATGTACATCCCCACATCCATGGGCAGAAATGCTGCCAGTTGTTTTGGCCATGGCCCCTGGAACTGCCATGAGGGCATGAAGTCCCATTTTCCCACAGAGCTCAGCAAACCCTTTGTGTTCCTTAGCACTTTTGGAAATCAATTGGATTTAGGGATGGACCAGGAGGCTTTGCTGGCCTCAGCCTCATCCCATCCTGGTGCCAGTCCTGCTGCTTTGGAGAACTGCCAAATCCAGTGGAGGAGAGTGAGACATTGATGGGGACTGGGGCAAGTCAGGGAGTATTTTGAGCTCACTCATACCCACAGGCACATTTTCACCAGCTGGCATTCCCCTGCTGAGCCCCTGCGAGGTTGACGCTGAGGGCTCAGTTTCCCCACCCGACCCATACTGGAAGGTATCCCCATTTGGTGGTGCTTTATTCAGCACTCACGTTGGGGAGCTCAGGGCAGCCTCTCACAGCGTGGCCTCCTGGAGCTCATGATGAGCCCCGTAATTCATCTCTCTCTAGTTTAGCTGACACCTTCGCATGTTGACTGATGAAAGGGGGGGGAAGCCTGAGTGCACTTTAGATAAGCTTTATGGAGATTTTGTGACTTTTTTTTTCCAGTTTCTTATCTTTTGCAAGATTAAACACAGTTACTATCATGGCTGGAAAGCAAAACAGAGCAGAATCAAATTTTTTCCTAATATCACTAAGCCAGGGCTACATTTCAACAACTGGCAGCCCCTTGAACCCCACTTTGTGGGTTGCTCTGCATCCTGCAGAGGTATGGGCTATCTCTCTGTGCATTTTCAACTTCAGTATGAGACGAAACAGGTGCCAGGGACCTCGCAAGATATTCCTTGGGAATGCTGCACAGAGCATTCCTTGCTCTGCCACAGTATGAAGGAGGCAGTTCAGTGGCACACACCAGGGAAGTCTTGGGAAACAAAGTGCCTCTTCTCACTCACTTAAATCTAAGAGACACATAGACAATATACATCATCCCATTGCAACAGCTGAACTTTTTTGACGGGGAAAATTCTCAGAGGCTGCTGGAATTGTTTTATCCACGGAGCGGTGATCAGGGTCCCTCCTTACATTCGGTACCATTCAGATACACTCATTTCTAGACTCCAATTAGGGCACCTCGTCTACAGACACCGTTTCAGTGACCCATTTTTGGTAACAAAGGTTTATAGACTGTCTTGGACCTAGACAAGCTCTCAGGGACACTTCCAGCTCTCGTCCTCCCATCATTTTTGTACAAGGGTATTTTGATAGCAAGAGAGATGGGTAACAGAACAAGATGCTTCACCACCTTGTCTTGGAACCATGACACCTACACATTTTGGTTGAAGATCTGCCTTTAGACTAAGTATCCCATGGGTTTGCCAGGATGGAGCGGTGCACACACAGCACCTCTCATGCTTTGTATACAATTTTGCACTGCCTTGCAGCACGTCCCTTTACAGCCCCCTCACCCACAACTCACCATAGGTGTACTTCATCCCGCAGAAGACCTTGGGATTCCCTAAAACCTGCTCTTTACATTCGCATTTACCTGGGGAAATAGAAGGAAGCAAATGGTTGTGAATTGCGCTTGAAAAACAGGAGCATCTGCAGGCAGAGCCAAGGAGCTGCCAGAGGTTTTTCAAGTGGTCCACAAGCCTCATGCAAAAAAAATAAACTTGCAACTGTTTTTAGAACTGAGAGTGAATATAGACTCTTAGTCCAAGGGCAATTACTCCTTGTTTACAATTAGAAGAGAAGGAAAACAAAGGCCTTATTATTTTGCCTTGGGATGCAAATAACATGCGTATCTTTCCCTGTGGTATTTTCCACACCGTAATGTACCAGACAAAATTTTAAAAGGAAACGTCGCAGAGGTTAAGGCAGATTAATGACTTCCGTGATCTCAGAACAAAGAATAACATGATATACTTATTTACGTTTAGAATGAGATCGCCTAGACAATGATGGAGCTTTCCCCTCAATTAACTCAATTATTGTATCTCCAAGATGTTATCAAGCTGCTCTCGGAAAATGGAGGAAATGACGCTTGCCTGCCTGCATGCAGCAGCTGCAAGGGGGCCAGCCTGCCTTGCACCAACCTTCAGGTAGCACCCACCTCCCCCAGGCTGGGAACACTGGAGGGAAATAAGTTCTCCAGCTGCATGCTAGACCATCTCAAATCACATCATAAGCTGCAAGTGATGCCAAAATTGTTGTGGGTATCAGGGAAATAGTTCTGAGTTAGAAATCCCCTAACTGCCTGGCAGTGAAGTGGCAAACCTCACCCTTTGAATAAAGTTGCCGGTTTGTCGAGTTTTAGGGAATAGAAGGATACCTTTAAAACGTGATGGTCAAGTAAAACATGAGGGCATTCAGCCTTGAAATTCAGAGCTGGGGCTGCAAATTCTTGCCTTACAACAGCTATATGCTGGGTACAGGCATTCAGCATGGAGCATCTGCCTAATGGGTTTGCACATCCTTGCACTGATGGGATGAGCCATAAGGCTCCTCTGGCTCTTGGAGGGGAAGGAGGCGGTCACAAGGACATTCCTCCACATGTTAGTGAGGGAATGTCCATTTCCCCTGCAACTGCCAGGGTGCTAGCTACAGGTCAGTGCAGAAGACTAGGATTGGGCAGGTGGAACACGTGCAAAGTCCTACCAGAGTGCCGGAGTGCTGAGAAGCCCTGCTCATCCTCCCAGCCCCAGGTGGGCTCGCTCTCATTGAGCACTGCCTGGAAAGGAGGTGCTTCATTGTGCCAGGTCACATCCGAGCTGTTGAGGGGAAAGAGAGATGATCAACCTTCTTTTGGGAGCCAGTGGAAAGCAGGGCCACTACCAGCCTGTCCTCCAGACACAACGTGACTGCATGTCTTGATGATGGGAAATGCAAGAGGCAGTTTTGGAAGGTGAACAGGTTGAGTGTTGTCAGAGAGGATCACGGATCCATTTTGGCTTTAAAATATGTTATAGGGATTTATGTACCACAAATATCTTCAGTCTGGTAAAAAAAGCAACATGTCAGATTTGGAGAGTGGGGTATTATTAAAATGTGCTGTTTTCTGTAAGTCAGAGCTTGACTCCGAGCTACAGTCAACATAAGCTGAGTCACAACAGCAAAATTAGGCCTTCGGTCTCCTCTTACTCAGATGTTCCTGAGGCCCGCATTTTGCTTCTGGAGAGGAAACAACTGTGAAAGTTATGGAAAACACCCAATACATTAACACCAGCACTGAGAGCAAAATTCCAACATTGCTGGTGCCCTGCCACGGTGTGCCAGGTACCCAAGGGAACCACAGCGTCAGCTCCCACTCTATCCCCACTCCTAGGCCATACCAACCCCCAACTATTGGACATAATGGATACTTTTCGGCCTGCTTGCCATGTGTGAATGGAGCCCTCCCCGGAGCTGAGATCCCGGAGGGGTGGTGAGAGCCCCGGCTCACCTGCTGCTGTGGCAGTCCCCGGTGTGGGGGTCGCAGCTGCGGGCACAGTCGCAGGGGCGGCAGCCGTAGGCGCCGAAGCCCCAGTAGCCGGGGAGGCAGTGGTCACAGCGCGGCCCTGCCACGCCGGGCTTGCAGGGACAGTCGCCGGTGCTGGGGTCACAGAAGGTGCTGGGGCCCAGGGGGAGCACGGCCGATCCCACGGGGTGGCAGGAGCAAGCTGCAGGGCAAGGACACGGTGAGGGACACAGCATCTGTGAGTGCACAACCTCTGCATCACAAAGGCAGGAAAAAGACTGCCTCTCTGCCTAGGGACACCTCTGGGGTTCCTGGGCATGTGTGTGTGGGATAGAAAATTAAGCCATGGGAACAGCCTGTCCAAATGATTCAGGAACCAAAAACAAAGGGGTTGAGTTCTCTCCACATCCTGCCCTGCCCCTCCTGTTAGATATTTCTAACTCAAGATTCACCATAAAGAACAGCCTCTTCTGGCATTTATTTCCTACTTCCTTGTTTAGAATTATTCATCAGCAGAATTATTCTGAATGAAGCTGTTAGAATAATTTTCCGCTAATCTTGGTGATGAAGCTTTAGCTGTGCTCGCTCAGCAAAGGGATGCAACCAGACAAGAAGTCAGTCTCTCATCCCAGGACAGCAGTCACTGACTCTTTCCTGTAATCTTCCTGTAAGTGGCTTCTTACATCTTGTAATTTCATAAAAGCTAGGTATGATTCTGAATACACCACACACTTGGCACTTCATATAAACTAACCAGAGGAATATAAATACAAGACTTTTTTATCCCTCACATATACAAATCTGAGCAGAGTCTCCCTTTGGAATCTGTAGAATTTAATCTTTTGTGAGTTTTTTAGTTTTTAATTAGTCAACCTACCCTGGTGTTGTGTTATGTTTTGCCAAACAGGCCTTCATTACTTTCCTTGCTGCATCTGGAGTCTAATCCGGCCAAGTACCCAGGGATGTGCCTGCCTCACTGTGATGTGAGCAGCTGCGGGTGCTTCATTGCAAAAAATGAATCAGAACATAATTGCTTTTCAAAGTAATAACAACTGTCTTGGATCCAGGAGGTTAAAAACCCCCTCAGAACAGTCATTTTAATTAAAGTGAAGGCTGAGCAAAATGTACCCCTCTGTCTCAGTCTGATTTTTAAAACCATCAATTAAAAACATTAGGAAAAAAGAATGAGGAAACTGACAGCTCAGAGACAGGCTTTTGCATATTCTCCAGGACACGGGTTTGCAGAGTGCACATCAGAAATGCCAGCTGCTCTCTTTTCTCCATCACAGCCCCTTGCACCAGAACAATGCACTAGAAGTGTGCTGGGACATACTGGGTTCTCAGAAAGGATGGCTTAAAATAAAGGGCATAAAGGTGGTGTGAAGTTTTCCTTACCTACTGCTTAGGGGTTGTTTTTTTTAACATAAACATAATTTATGTCTGTTACAAGGCCACTTTCCCTCAAAGATGCTAATGTTTTCAAAGAACAGAAGTACAGTTACCAAAAGCACAAGCCAAACCTCTGACCATGTGGCGAGGTCAGCAGGCGATGCTGTGGCCAACAGGACCGGTAACTGGGTAACTTGTGCTCTTCTCACCTCAGGGTTTGGTTCTCTGACCAGGACATGGTACAGTCAGCCTTACACACTATGGCAAAACATTCCCTGCTGAAAGACCTTTGCCCAAAGCTTCATTTACATAAAATTGAGTTTCCTGCAAAAATTATGTGTGTAGGGAATATTTTCACTAAATTCTAACACCAACCATTCTATTTTGCAACTGTGAATGCAACAGAGCAGGAAAGCCACTACAGGCAACATATTTCTTTCTCTTAAAATACTTATTGCTGCACACATACATTTAATTTTGCTCTGACAACATTCTTGTGGTTTCAGGAATCTGACATATCTGGAGTATAGTTTCAAAATATTAAAGGATAGATTAATATTGGCAGTTAACTTAGAGGCGATTATGATTCTAACATCTTTGCCAAAGTAATCCCCAAATTTTCCCCACCCTTTCCACTCGCAAACAAATATAATTATATAAAATTAAAAGATTAGAAAGCCTCTCCACAAACTGTGTAAGTAGCTGCAGGCAGTGAACTCTGGTACCTTTAATAGCATAGTTTTCAACAGGGTGCACTGAGACTTGCATACCTTTCTCCTGAAGTCTGTGAAGTGTTTTACACCTGATACATACAACCAAATGCTCTTTTTTTCTACTAGATGAGGAGGGTATTTCTGGCATTCCTCAGGCCCTTCAGGGGAAATATCAGGCACTTCAGGCTCTTCTATTCCCCTTCAGTTAACAAGATAAACCCACTGCTCAGCCAAAGATTTGGTCCTGTTTTGGTCAGGTTTCAGCTGAATTTTACATACAACCCCACTGAGGTCAGAGCTTTTATGTTTCAGACAATTCTTTTATACACTTTTCTTTTCTAATATGAAATTTAACATCATTGGCAACACTACGGTGAAGTAAGAATATTAAATTACAAAAGCTGTTATGAAAAAGAGCAAACTCATAGGCAATTAAAGACAACTAAAAATGAGAATGTAGTTGGCTATACTTTTTAATAAAAGCCACAAAGAGATGTTTTGTAAGGGCTGGTAATTTCTAACAGGCCTGCATATCCACATCCAGGGATCCCATCCTTCCCGGCTGCTCCTCAATGAGCCACCAAGGTGTCAATCCGCTTTCCAATGGTGGCTGGCAAATCAAAGGGTTTTGCTCTTGGATCTTGGGTGAAGGCTCAAGATGACACTAAAGGGCATTAATCTGGATGGTTTGGGGGCCAAATTTTCAATACAGTAAATGTTTGCAATGGGCTGCAGTGGGAACTTGCTGAGCAATGCAGACATAAAGTGAAGCCCAATGCAATACACCAAGAACAGAAATGAGACTCTAGAGCTCAAATTGTGAGCATGTTATACCACATTTGAAAGAAATGCATGGAAAAAGGATGGAGTGCTTCCATATTATGGCAAGGGCAGGGAGGAAAACATTGCAGGACTGGTTATACAAAGTTTGAAAGCTGGAGCTGTGGGTCCCTCTTGGGCAGTTGTGCTGCGTTGGTTTTAGACCCCATTTTCCTCCTTCCACACAATCTGCACCTCACTGTAGCACAGGTAGTAGGAGACTCACATCCAGGAAGGTGAGAGGAGCAGCTGAGCAGCAGAAAAAGTAGCTACAGACAGTGTTGGATGGCATTTCACTGTGGACACACAGGTGCAGAGTGTAAGACTCTCAGTGTGAGGCTGCTCCATAGTGCCTATCTCATGTGCCGTGGCCACTCCACCAGAGAGGCTGGAAGTCTCCACAGCCAAGGGAGCTCCTGCAAGACAAGGAATGGCTGGGGCCCAGCCTTGGATCAAGGGAAACCTTCCACAAGCTGGATCCTTTTGTTTTCTTTTTGATTTGTAAGCAGCATCGCTACAATTACCAATTTACCAGCCAGTACCACATAGCAGTATTCTGCATGTGACTTCCATGCACATTTGAATTAACAGCTGCATGTCCAGGAATTGCATGTGCTGATTGGAAGGAAAAATCAGTGAGTGGGATGCCAGCAGAACTGGATTTCCTTGCCCTGGATTGCTGATACTGTTGTGGTTTTCTCAGCTGCCAGCTAACCTTTGGAAATGACAAATATTTACCCTCAAAACCCTACAGTTGAAAAGCAAAATAAACTTGGCAATTATAAAACTCGATTTTATTGTCTGCAACTGTACTGTAGCCGAGGCTTAAAAACTCATGAGGATGGAAAGGAAAGGACTCATAGGTATGACGGGGGGAAAGAGTCATCAGATTGGTGTTTTAAACATCAGAATGTTTCATTTTATCAGGTACACACCTACTCCTGAGCAAATATATACACTCTTTGCCTAAAAGAATCTTTAAAGTATCCTTAAAGATTATGGTTTAACAACTCCTTTATTTATTTTGACCTAGGTATTTTTAAATTTTCAGTGGTTGAACAATAATGGTGTCTTGAGCCAGAAACAAGCAGGCGATGCCATGGCCTTCCCAAGAAAGAATAATAGGGCTCCATGCATGTCCCTTGTTATTGAGACCATGGCATGGTCCTTGGAAATGTTCCAGGCATAGGCTATAATTGATCTTATATAATTTAATTTAACAGTCATTAGTCATTAGTCATTTTCTACGGCCCTGCAGCTGCCATCTCCCCCTTGAGGTGCTGGGTCCCTGGGTGCATGGAGCATTCCCAGCAGCAGGAGACCAGAAATGAGGAGGTGAAGGGGTCTTAGGGAGGAATGTATTTGTGAGGGTTTGAAAAGCCCACAGAGAAATCATCGGGGAGTTTGCAGTAACAGGGTCTCTGAAAAGAAAGCATTCAGATAATCCCTATATTTGTGGAATTCAGTTTGTGGTAGGAAAAGTTGGCTTCTTCAGATACTTGAGGGAGTATCATGCTCTGCAATTCATAAATGCAGAAAAAAAAAAGAGTGATGAAGTGGATGTACTTAATGCAGAAGGTAAATAAATGTAAATTCTTTCTCACTATACTCAAGAATATCTTACAGTTCTTGTTAAATATATGTTATCTTTGGCTTTAAATACCAGAGTTAGTTAATATCTAATGATCCATAAAGCTGGATTATTGCATTAAAGAGTGATGGAGGCACACTTTTTTTTTTTTTTTTTTTTTTTTTTTTTTTTTTTTTTTTTTTTTTTTAATGTGGAAAGCAGAATGCCATGGGCCAGTAATTCAGAGATGCATGCAGAAAGCCAAGAGAAACAAGCACTGGCATATGTCAACAAAAATACCCATTAATCATCTAATATCCACGACTTCCTCTGGCTCATAAAGGCAGGGAGAAACTTTTTAATCAAGAACCCTGGAATCTGGCTAACACATAGTTAATGATGGGATGTACTGCCTGACTTCATTAGCAATGGTCTAACTTGCACACAGGCACGTGCACAAGGCTGGCAGCGTTCCCTTCGAGCTGGGGCTGCTTTGCAGCAATATGTCTGGAGAGCTCTTGTTTCTATCTGGCTTTGCAAGGAAGGAACCTCTGTGCTGGCCAGCCCAGGAGGTGCCACTTGACTTCCTCTTGGACCCTGCAAACAGCCACAGATTATGGACAGGGCATTCTGGCAGAAACCTACAATGAGTCCCTCATGAATTCCACCCCCTCAATGGGCTGAAATGAAGTGACAGAGGAGATAGAGGCCACTTTTACTGCTTCCAGGGTGAAGGGTGGTGTTTTTAGGTGTCCAGAAAACCACACTCAACTGAGTGCCAAAGCTTTGCTTGTCTTCAGTGGCCTCAGAGAAGTGCATAGTCTTCCCTGATGGGAGATGGCATGTAAACAATATCAGGAATTACAACCCTAGCAAAGGTAACCACAGTACAATGATGTTTCAGAGCTTGAGGGTCCCACGTAGCATTTATTTCAGTCTTCCGTCCTGCATTATCTACCAGTAGTCAATTAATACTATTCGTTCTTTTTTTAATCAGCCAGGATGAATCAATGAGTTAGAACAAAACATATAGCCTCTGCTTTGGGTCTAAATGCAAGACTTAAGCCTGTTTTTTTCCTAATGAGACCCCAAAACAAAAGCTCATTGCCTAAGTTCTGGCAATAATTAAGGAGGGAAAGTATCTGATGTTACAGAGGAGACTTAGATGTACACAAGTAGGTAATGAAACTTTTTAAAGTCATTAAATTCACTGTTTAAAAAAAATATTGTGTACATACTACAGGAGTGAAGTAATTATTTACACAAGCAATGGAGAACTGTGGTCAATTCCGTCTCCATAAAGAGAGCTAGGGTTGTAAAACAGGCAGTTCAGCTGTTGTTGCCCCTCCTTGTAATGAGTGAAAGGTGGAGAGGAGGAGGACTCTGCAACAGACTGGTGGGGCTGCTGGGAATCTCATGAGGATAATATGCAGCAAGGGAGCAGGACAAAAGCAGCTGCTCCCCACCAGACCTCAATGAACAAACTGAAACCTCACACATCCTCCCAGTCTGGGGTGAAGCTCCCCACTGCAGGAGGGTTCCCTCTTCCTTTACATCCAGGTACTTCTTGAGAGGCCAGAGATGTGCTCAGTGTCTCCTCAAAAGACACAGGCAGGGTGTCAGTGGGATTTCTTTCTGTCACTTGTGAAGGTGACCCTCATAGTAAGTGAGTCAGTGAGGAGAAATGTGGTGAAGCTGGTGGGCAGGTGTAGGCACAGCAAGGAGGCCGTGCCTGCACCCCATATTTAGCTGACCAGTATAAAGTTCTCATATAAAGTATATAATTCGGGGATCCGGAGTCCCCCATGGTGAGCCACCAGCCTCACAGTGGTCTCTGGGGAGTGTCGCTTTTGGATTGCTTCTTTGCTCGGGAAAGATTTAATTTCACATGCGCCTGAATCATTGCTTTTAGTTTTGCCTCCTCAGGGTTCCACCTTCTGGAATATCACTTAGCTGGTGTTGCTGTCTGTCCCTCCATGCCCACCTGCTGCTGCTGCGCACACAAACTGGTGGGTGATGCTATTTATCGGCTTCACCCCTGCTGGCTGAGGGTCCTGATTCTGAGCTTGCGACAATCGCCAAACAAGGAGAACATGAAAACAAGATGCAGCTTTTCTTCTCCAAAAATAGCAATAGGGAAAGTAAATGAATCATCTCTCTTCCCCTGCCCGCAGGCTACAGGGATCCTTGGGACAGATTTGTCAACAACATCTGCAGACTTTCACCCTGCAAATATCACCACTTTTTTGCAAGTGGTATCACAAAGAGGATTCAGGGAGATCCCTGTCCTTCACTGAAGCAAGAAGATTGCTCCAAGGAGTAGCAAGAAGATCTCACCTTTCATTTGCCACTTTCCCACTTGAGAAGCCCTTCACTAGTACAAGGCCACTGACTCACGTTTGCAGGTGTCTGGGGCGGAGAAAGGCTTCCTGAGGTCGCGGTAGAAGCCCAGCTTGCAGCGCTGGCAGTGCTGCCCTTCCGTGTTGTGCTGACAGTTGTCGCAGACGCCGCCGCTGCGGTTGCCTGACGCCAGCCACGCATCCATGTCAAAATGACAAGTGTCGGCATGCCCGTTACACTTGCATGCTGAGGGGAAGCCAAAGGGAACAGAAAGGCTCATTAAGGCAGTGAAAGATACTGATTTATAGAAAAGAGACACAAAACCCAAACCACGTTTTGGAATGGCGACTCGACCTATGAACCTGTAATTCATTCGAATGCATGAAGTATCACTGCATTTCCATCTGCACTTCCCAACCTCTGGAGATAACATTTAAGAAAAAGTATTTTCTTTAACTCTTTATTTCCAATATAGGTTTTCCAGTACAAGAACAGCCACAGGTGGTCATGCCAGAACAGAGAGACCCACATTCACTGGTCCTGCTGAGGAAGGATCCTTCCCTCCCAGCTTTAGAAATCGGTACTGCCCTATACAACATCTGCCATGAGGGTGCTGTCAGGATGTTCTCTGCAGCTGCTGGAGGAAAAAGGCAGGTGGAGGAGCGGTGTGTGAACGAGGATAAGCATCCTTCTTACCCTGTGCTGGCTGTGGAGGATGTCTGCATGCCTACATGAAGTCAGAGGTCAAGTGAGATCTATGTCAATCCCTGCTCATCAAATGTTGCTGGTGTAAGTAGGAATTCATTGTCATTCCCTCAGCATAGGCAGGCTGACGGTAGTTTATGGATGGATAGCATTGTAGCCAGGGCAGGACGGCACTCAGCAGGCCTGCAAACCCTCCTGGGTGGTGTGGCTAGTCCTCAGTGCCCTTCTGGCTAGACTGCTGCTCTTACTGAAGCAGATGCACCCATGACCTCTGCATTCCCCTGCTTCCAGCACTCACCCTAAGCATCCTCCCTGGCACTGCAGAACTGATCTCCAAACCTCCAGAGCTCATGGATCCTTCTGCCCTCAGTGCCCAGGGGTGAGCAGAGCCCACATCTAGCAGTAGAAAATCTTACCTCCTGCAAACATGTTTGTTAGTGGTGTCCATGGAGAGGACAAGTCTGGCCAAGGTACCCTGGCAGGCTGCAGTCTGCCCATAGCAGCAGACCTTATCCCCAGGAGATGCACTTGGGTCCCAGAGAAAGGCAAAACCAACAGAGATCATGGTCTTGTGAGGCTTTCCCAGTGAGGGGCTGTGCAAACAGGGCTGTCCTGCCACACAAACATGTGGTGGGTGCTGGGCAGGGACGTGGCAGTGGCTCTTCACTCACTGGGCTGCTTGGAAAGCGCCTTCCCCCCACCTCAGGATGTGCTGCCTCTTGTTCACATGGGAGAAAGCACACATGGAGGAAGCATTTCACTGTGCAGAGGGTCTGGAGACCCCGCTCCTGACTGGCCACTTACACTGACACTCCCTGGGGGCTCCGGTCCTGCCGTCGGCAGCCTGCCAGGGCCGGTCGTTGTAGAGCGGGGCGCAGTGCTGGCAGTGGGGGCCCGCCGTGTTGTGCTTGCACATGCATTTCCCATGCACCTGGTAGGGGAAAGAGAGCAAGGATCACCCACAGCACAGGCCAGAGTCTCCGGGGCACCAGCGGTGCCCACACACAGGAAATAGCACACCAGCTACATGCTATTGCATTGACTAGAAGGAGGGATATAGCATGGTGCCCAGTTCAGCCACGGGCAAATAACTCTGTAGTTACTTTCAGTTAGGTTAGTATGTGTACATCTGCATGTCATGGTTTTGTATAATCATACCTTTTTTTTTCTTTTTTTGAGATCTAAAAGGGTCTTTAGCAGTTTCCAGATGCAGCATGAATTTCCAGGAGAGGTTAAAAAAATGCCAGGATTCAAAGCATCCTTGGGGAACACTGTAAAACCTTTCTCTTTTTCTCTCTCATAAACATGAACACACCTTTGCAGTACTGCAGAAATAGCACCTACAATTTCAGCACCCAGCTCTGTGTGCCCAGCTATCTCCAGCACAAATAAGTATGTGAGAAAAGAAAATGAACCCCCTGAAACATAAATATCTACTCATCCTAGGCAGAATTTTTGCCCCACAAAGGAAGAATCAAGGATAGCACAAGGGCTGCGGCTGACTATACTCGGACATGTTCATGACAGATAATTTAATAGCTAGACTGCCCGGTGTAAGGGGGTAATTGGAGATGAAAAGCCAGCACAGCACACTTGGTGCCAGCTGTCCTGTCAGTTGCTGGCACCACTCACCCTGTTGGCAATTGCAAAGAAAACAGGATGTAGCCAGAGGGCACGAGCAGCCCGGCAGTGCCTGGATGCAAAAAGATCAAGCTCTGCAGCAGCATGGCTCTGCTGGCAAGGCTGAAGGCCCTGCCTTTTCCCATGGAGCATGACAGGTAGCTACCTACTGTAGCTATTTTGATATGTGCCTGTGCTTGCAGCTTTACTCTGCTCACATTTTGCTTTTACATATGTGATTTGGCCTTTCCTGCTGCTCATGATCAAGCTGAGGTCTCAGTCTGCCCTGCCAGCCTGGCCCTGTGCTCACGCCACAAGCTGGCCATAAAACCAACGGAGCTGCACCAGCTGCCAGTGCTTTTGGCATCGACAGGAACACAGGGTGCTTGGGGTGCCTGCTGATCCAGCTGCAGCTGGGGCATGGCTTTAACTGCTACTGGAAAATGCTGCCTTCCACACAGTTTAACTTGTGGTTTTACAAGTGTGCTGTTCCTAACTGCATGACTTGCTGCCGAGGCTGCCACAAAAACATTCCTGTGAAAAGCCTGAACAGTAAACAAAACAGAAGAGGACCTTGAACATGTTGTAAACAGCTCCTGCTTGTTACCTAGGTGCACACACACACCACACACGCTCCTGGCTAATGATGACTTTCTGATTTATTAATGTGTAATGAATAGATTTCAGCTGCAGGAGTCAAATGTAACCAGTAGAGATAAAATTTCAAAACTGACCTGGAAAGTCCTTTCAAGACTTTTAAGCAGAAATAAAAATAGCAAGATCTTCCAAAAACTTCTTGAATTCATTCCTGCCCTATTAAAATGTTAGATCATAAAAAAAATACAGAACAGCAACTGGGCTTTGTAAGCAGTGGATAGGTACAGATGGAGTCAGAATGCATAAGCATCTAAGCTAAAGTGAAAATACTAAGCTAACATTGTTTTCTGTGCTATCTGGCCTCATCACAGATATTAGCTGGTCTCACTGCAGATACTGCTTGGTCTGTCTGGTTTACCGTATTGATATAAGCTTAAATGTGTGCTAATGTTTGAAAAGAATGAGAAGTAAATACAGAAAAAAATCCATCAAATTTGCAAAGGGTATATTTAGTTCTCAAAGTGTGTCTTGTGTTTTCATATTTTCATTTTTGCTACCACCAACAAAATGTTCTTCACACTCTCAGATACCTCCCTTTCCTAAATTACCATTCATCAATAAATATCTGTCTCTCATATTTTTTAGGCAAGGTCCACACTCAAACTAATGTTACAGAATCTCTTCGCACACATTTACAGACATACACACCTGCATGGAAACAGAAGATGACTAAAGCTGTACTGGTCACCTTCTGGTGGTTTTGGTGGTGTCCTAACTCTTTGATGACACTTTTGGTAGGAGCTTCTTGCAAACCCTTTTGGCCACTGAGTGGTTAGGGCTAGACATGTTGTACTAGCCTGAACCACATCTGTGGCCAGAGACATCCTCCAGAAATCCTTCCTCGCAGGAGTGTCCCAGCTGTAAGGGCAGAGGGACCTACCAGACCCAGGACATACATGATCCGGAGGGGAAGGTGACCAGAAGGAATCAGAGGGTGCCAGGGTCAAAACCAGGGGTCCTGTGGGCTTTTGCAATCATGATGCCAAAGTGAGAAGGAAATTAGAGAATTGCAAACAGAAATTGTCTCAGACATGAGGACACCTGGGATTACTGTGGGGATGTGTGCTCCCCCTTTCTGTGCCCACAGCCTGTAGCTTCACCCTCCAAATTCAGCTTGTTCCTTGCCAAAGCCACACCAAGAATCAGTGGGGACCCAATCAATCATCCAGAGGCTGCTCAGCATTAACAATCCAAAAACTCATCTGAAACTCAGCAGCACCCCAGAAATCCTCAAAGAATTAAGCATCCCAAGACACCAGCAGAGAGCAAAGCAAAATGCCTCACCAAGGAGCATTCATGGTTCCAAAGAGCTTTGACTTTCTGAAAGCCCAAGTACTGTATAATAGAGCATGCTGCATTGCTGGAATAAAGGAAGGTGGGTGAAAATAAAACAGAATAGGATGGCTATCCCAATAATCTGCTGTGCCACCATTAATTTGACATGCAGAGCTAATAAGTAAACCACTGACTAGCTATGCACCAAGATGCTAATATTAATCTGTTTGTGAACTCTAAGGAAAGAGGTTGTATACAATTAAAAAACTGTTGCAGCAGTGAAAGGCTTGTGGTCTCTCATGCTGTGGCAAGGAGAGCTGCAAAAGAGCCAAGCTGGAGATGATGCAAATCAAGCCAGCTGGTGTTTATCTAGATAGACTCAGAGGCAGAGCATGGCATGACACTCTTGGTATTGATTGCTTATAAAGGGGCCATGCACTTGGGTGAAAGGAAGCAAATGGTCTGGCTGGAAAGCTTAAAAAATAAGAGAATAGCACCATTCTGACACCTGTGTAAAGGCAAGCACAGGACCAGCACAGAGGCCCTGTAGTCCTGGACTCCTGCCTGACTCAGTGGGTGCTGTCCAGGGGGGCCAGGAGGAACATGTTCCCCATTCTTATCATAAGGGTGCTGCTGTGCAGTTCCCTTTCCTCAGGGTTTATCACAACCAGCCTCCACCAGCTGCCCCCTCCCAAGGGCTGATGCCACTGTGGATCCCACATGCCCCCTGCTTACCTGGGCAGGGCCTAGCACAGTTGCTCAGTAGCCCAGCCTGCAGTGCACACGTTGCAAACCTGTGTGCCCTGCTTGCTGCAGGGCTGGGGACTCGTAATCTCAGGGGGATTCCTGTTGGGTGAACACCTGCAGAGGCATGGGATGCAATGGCCTGGCTGACCCCACTTCTGTATCAGAAGCAGCTACCCAGACCCAATCTTTGGGAGTAAGCTTTGGATAAGGTAGCAGATTTCCCAGTTCCGATGGTGCTGTGCCTTTACAGCACTGCTACTTAAACGGGCTGAGGAAACCTTGCCTCTCCAATGTCCCCTCAGGTCTCATGGTGGCCCCAGTCCCTCTCAGCCAGGCAGAGCGTGGGGTGCAGACCCCCTAACAAAGAAGCTAAACAAGTAAATGGGCAGTCAAACCGAGGGGGCAGAGAAAAACAGTCTTTAACAGCCTCCTTCTCAGTGCAACCACTTCGTTAGTACCTTCTTTTCCTTCCATATTCCTTTTTCACAGAAGCCTAATGAAAAGTCAAACCTAGGTGATTCAAAAACCTTGCCTTAGGCTGATGTATTTCTTCTCTTAGAATAGCATTACAATGACTACAACCCAAACCAGCTCTGCTTTAAAACGTTTCTCCAACCTAGCTTTATCCCACTGAAGAAAATATCTTCTTTCTTTTGCATAACTCCATCATGACAGCGAACATTTTTATGCATTGGAAACAATAAAAAAGGTGGATACTAGCAAGCCCTTTCTTGCAGCCCATAGGCAGACATGTATTTTTTTTAGTTATAAAGAAATACTATGAGAGCTAGAAATACGAGAAAGATACGACATGAAGGGGTAATACAAGGAGAAGTGGCAGCAGGTGAAAAACAGCCAACACACTGCCTACACTGGGCAAAATTAATGTCTGCAAGAGCTGTAGGAGGGCTACTTGCAAGACTGGTCTGCCATGCAAATACCGTCATGCCATAGAGCAGCTGGGAGACGGGGCCGAGAAACCAGCCCAGCAGCTCTGCTGGGACACAAGGTAGCCTGGGGAAACGACGTACCTGGCCTTCAGGATTTCTCCAGCATCTCAGCACCTTTCTGAAGGCAGGTCCCTGTGCATTGACAGGGGAAAGAGCACATATTTTCTTCCCTCTTCATTCACCTCAACTTATAGTTAGCTGCAAGGCGTACCCACTGGGGTCATTATGGAGCATCACTAAGTACACAAACACAATTCCCAGTATGTCTCACTCCTTTAAGCATTCACACGGCTCCTGACTCATTTAAGCAGCAAGGCCTTCTTATAACATTTTTCATTTTGTCATGGGGTCTTTATATCCCAGTTCACTTTCACACTGTTCCCCTTCTTAGCTTGACAGCCCTGTCACAACGTCAGTCGCTAGAAGGCACAATGCAAACAGTGTTACAAAAGTTGCCTTCTGTAAGATAAACGAGCGACTGATTTCTCTATACAAAGACAGTTGCTAGGGCATGCTTCCTTCCAGAGCCTTTTGTTGCCAAATTATAACCTTGCAGCGCTTCCTTTCAGATTGCAAATACATAGGGCTTTTTCTCTAGTTGAATCCCATAAAATCCTTTTCCCCATATTTATCATGTTCCAAAGTGTTGGACAGTGCTAAAGAATGCTGCACTGGGGGAAAAATGCTTTCAGTCACCTGTTATGAATTGATTTTTATTGTAAGAACTCACCCACTATATGGAGTCCAACACAAAGACACACTAAAAGAAAATCAATGTCCCAAGGACTTGATAGCCTAAACAGTCTAAATAGCTGGGAGGGGCAACTGCTTTTAATAGAATTTCCTTTTTGGAACTGCTAAAACTGTATTATCTTCTCTCTTTTTTTTTTTTTTTTTACTTTCATGGAAAATGAGCATGATACTAACCTAAGGGAAAATGGCAGCATTCACACTGAGTCTGTAACGATAGCTTTTAAACTGTGTTGTGCTCAAACTGCTGTGCCAGTTTTAGAACCAATGCCTACTGGTGGCTGTCAGCACATGGGGAGGTATTCTTTTCCCAAAGCACCAGACAACCAAATTTATGCATGAGAAAATCCTCATATCCTATCTTGTTCTTGTGAAAGAATACAAAGCTTGTTGTCCAGGGTGTGGGGGCTGTGTGGTGAGGTTTTTTTAATTCCTTGTACAATAGGCTTCTGTCAGCATTGCTCTGGAAGACCTTGAACATCTTTTGATGTCAGTAGAATGATAACAATTTATAACAGCCACTGCGTTGGCCACATGGGAAGCAGGGGGGAATATTCACCCTGCCTAACCACACAGAAGTGCTTTAGCCGAGTATCTTAGTCTACCCAGGATCCCAACCGTCATAACTGTGGGAGAAGTCTGGAGAGATCACTGGCTAACTTGCAGGAACCCGCATACAAGGAGGTCAAGGAGTCTCTGAGATGGATGAACTCCAGCTCTCACTTTGAGACAGAACTGCACAGCCCAGTTGAAGTATCTCTGGGTTTGCTTTCCCCACTTTGGAGTCCTAAATTGCAAGATCCTACTTATCCCCAGGCTTGCACAATGCTTGCCTCTCCTCTTGCATGCCATTTGCCATAGCTGCAGGCAGGCCATGGGGATGCTTTAGCTGGCAAGGGGCCAAGCATGCAGTGCAATGGCTCCATGTGCAGAGGTGCTGGCTAAGGGTGAGAAGCTCCTCTGCCACAGATCAGAAGAACAAACAGTTTTCTCATGGCCACTGAAGATCAGGAGGGATCTCCTATATATGTGAATTTATTTGTTTGCTTGTATTTGGGGTTTGCCATGTGAAACAGCTCACAAAGTGATCAACTGCTTAGCATGATATGGTGGGAGGTCTGTTTGAAAAGATACATGCATATCTTCTCCTGGCTATGCATTGGGCTGTTGTTGATGAGATCTGAGACCCTTTGAATAAATTAGGAAGAAGTAGGAAAGAGAGAAGGTGTATCTGTATCAACCTGACCATTGTCTGTTGCACACAAGTGTACAACAAGGGACAGACAGGATCATACTACCCATGGGGAGCAGCCCTTGCCATCCTAGGCAGCCAGGCCTTCTTGGGGAGCTCATGGAAATATACTTTCCGCCAGAGCAGAAGTTCCACCTCTATATTCAGGATTCACCTAAGGGCTGACATGGCATTTCTGACACTCAAACAAAACCAGGGTTTTCCTACACAAATTTCATTCTCTTTTAGGAGAAAGAGTAGGTGTGGGAATTACCAGGAGGAGAGGACCATCATGGGGTTTTGCAGCTAGATGGTGATGAGGGCACAGGAAAAAATCTCTTTTCAGACTCTGTAAAACTGAACTTTGACTCAGACAGATTGCAGATGGAGGTTTCCTCACCCCAGAAAATGAAGCTAGAGCTGCTTCTGCCAGAGCAGAAGGAGCCCCTCTGTTCATGAAGCCACCCTGTTTGTATCCCAGCCCCATACCCTGAGGTTGTCCCAGGTAAGTATTATCTCATGGCCAAGTGGACTTTGGTGATCCTCACTTCAGCCTCCTTCAAAACTGTCACCTTCTCAACACACAGTTTGCCAAGATCGCAAGAAAAAAATGCACAGGGAAGAACCCCATGGCAGCAAGCTGGGCCTGTGTCCCAAGCTGACCCTCCTGGCCAGAGCAGCAGCCCCCAGCACTCTCACATACTCACACTCTTTTGTCAGATCGTCTCTGGGTAAGGTGGCTGAATTGCTTCTGGTCGCTTTGTGAGATCTGGCTGAGACCTGGCAGCTGTGCCCAGTGCTGCTGGGATACCCCAGCTTACTGCCCAGATCAGCCCAAGAGAAAAATAAATATATCACATCTGGATCTTCTGCTGGCCAAGCAGGGACTGAAACTAAGGCTGCAGCTAGGATTTTGCCTGTAGGCTGAGAACAAGTGGGGGGGGTTTAAGAAAACTTGCATATATATTTTTTGGAAAAGTTTTTTGGTTTTTTAATTAAAATATCTTAAACATGTTTAAATTTTGATGTTAACTCTCTAACTTAGAGCATATTCTTCAGGAGCGCTCTTGCCTACACAAGCATAAAAACAGAGCCAGATTTTATAACCATATTGTGAAATGATACTCTGCTTCCCTGCTTTTGCTGTCCTTAGTTTTACACTGATGGTTCTGATAAAACCCTTGGTAGATAGAGTTACATAAAGACTACACGGACATTTCCATCTCCCTCTCGAATGACTGGTCATAATCCTTCAGAATTATGTTTTCTGTGAGCTTTTCAGCTGAAATGTATAAAAATGCTCCCTCTCTGAAATCCTACTCTCTTTTCAGAAGTTTTCTGACTTCTACCACCTAAACAACCATAGACATGGCAATCTTTTGTCCCTTTTCTGTTCTTTCACATGTGATGAATCCTTCCTATCACCTTGGAAATAATTCTCTCTTCCAGTCTTGACACAATGCACTGGAAACCCCAGGCTGGGTTGCACAAGGCAGGTGCCACTCCAGTCCCCAAATAGCAGTAGTCTCATGTCACAGGGGCCTGGCACAGACTAGGCTCAGCCAAAACTGCCCCAGCTCTAAGATGAAAGGTGGTATTGGGAGAGGAAAGCTTTTACCATGCCTTGACCCTCCCTGCAAACCTTGGGACTATGTCACCCCTCCACTGGCACATCCCTCACGGGATGTGCAGGATGAGGTGAAAGTAAAACACCGTATGACACAGCAAAAAGAGTCAGCCTCACTGTAGAAGAGTCACTTTTGGGACTTCAGCCACATAAATATTTATAACCGGAGTTGAATTTCCCCCTCGAGGCCAGTGCAGGGGTTTGTTGCTATTTCTTGCTCTGTTTTCAGTGTGATTTTGGCACTTGCTTCCTTCCCACAGCGCTGCCTGTTACCTGCACACTGTGGTTGCCATAGGCTGTAGCTGTACTGGAAGCCTGTTCGGCTGCAGGCTCTGTTACAACTCTCAGTGGTGCTCCAGGGCACGCTCCCATGCAATTGTATCCCACCAAAATAATCCTGAGCAAACAGCTCCTTTTAAAGACCTTCACTCAGGGGACATCTGCAGAAAGCAGAGCAGTGCTACTTGAAACAGTCTTATCAATCACAGCGCTGCATGTTTTCAAACTGGTATATCGTTAAGATGCTGCAAGGCTAGAAGGGAAACATCCTGTCTGCTTCATGTCTGAGGCTGTAATTTAAGTGAAATGAGAGCTCCCCAAAGAGCTGGACTCCTTACCTTGACTAACTGCCTTCTTTTTCTTTTCAATTTTTCTCTTTCTAACATTATTCAGCGTGGTGTGTTTGGCTGCTCTGTCTTCCCCTGCTGCTCCTCTGCCAGCTCTTTCCAGAGCTTTCAGAGCCAGCCTAGATGAGCAGAAAGGATAAGATGTGCTGGGGGCAGCAAGATGTCCCTGGACTAGCTGGGTGCAGGCATGCCACGCCACAGGCACCCAACGTGCTGGCCACTGCTGTGCCCATCACCTGCCCTGTGGGTTAGTGGCTCTTGCTTCCCTGGAGTTTAGGTCTTGGTGGGCCCTTAGGAATTTGAGCTCAGAGCTCTTGTGATGGCAATCCCCTTGAAACCAGAGCAGAGGGGTTTTATCCAGAGAAAGGTATTTCGAAGTGCAATAGAAAGCCCATGAGCGAGAGTCAAAATGTGTCTCTATCCCCTTGATTTAAAACACAACCCAATATCCTTGGATCCTCCAGGAGCAATGGTAGTCACAGGATGCCTCATATCTTCAGAGAAACTCTCCTCCATCTTTGTTACCAAAACCCCCTGCAATTTTATCCTTTAGATATTGTGTTATTGCAAGTTAGCATTTGGGGAAAGATGGGTGTCAGCAGTTTCATTATTTTTAAAGATTTACCTGAAATGAATAAATTACTGTGGAGCACCTTTGAAGGATGAGAGTCCCACACCAAGACACAAAGGAAGTTCTGCACTTCAGTCCCACACGGAGACCACCTCCTTTGTAAAGACCATTTCTACTCACTGCTCTTGGAATCCAGTGCACCACAAGTCAAATATCGCTTACTTGCACCTACACCATACTCTATACCGTCCTTTACTATTTTTAAAATCCTGCTTTCCTACAGGGGAGACACTGTTGGGCGCACGTACATACCACATGGAAAACACCAGCCGCCTTGACGGGCTTGAACCCCGCGACGGGCGTGCAGTGGTCGGCGTGGCCGTTGCAGAAGCAGCTGCCCTTGACGATGAAGTCGTAGACGGCGAAGTGCGGGGCGGGCGGGGGCGGCGGGCCCGGGCCGGCGGGCAGGCACGGGCATCCCTGCCGCCGCAGCAGCCGCACACGCAGGTTGGTGATCCTCAGCAGCGCCTGCGCCTCCGTGCTGTACGGGTTCTTCGCGGCGTACGGCGGGGACAGCGCTCGGAAGATCACCTGGGCAGAGAAACACGGCAGGTGAAGCACCAAGGAGCATGTCAGCCAGCCCCAGGGTGGGCCACGGGGTGGAATGGCAATGACAGCAGCCTCTGGGAGCATGCACCAGGCTCTCATGATGCTCTTCCCCCTCTACGAGGGGTGGGAGCAGTAAATCCACCTCCAAATCAGGGTGCACAGGGTGACCCCCCCCATGATCCCTTACATTTCTCTCCACAAAAAGTAAGAACCTTATCAGTGTCAAGTGACTTTTTGCCATTAACTCAAACCAGAGGTGGGTGCCCCTGCTATGTGGTATGACCCAGCACAGAGACCAGCACCCTCCAGGGTGATGTGCATGTGGGGACTCCTCATTAACATTCCCTGTCCAGAATGGGTGCATTTTTAAACAAATATAGCTCATATTTCCAAATATTTGGTTCCTGTCAGTCCCAGGCTGCTTCTTAGTGGAAAAGTAATTAGGTGTGGCAAATAGTGACAGCAAGCTGATAATCAAGAAAACTGAGATAAGAAAGAAAGAAAGAAAAGAGGGGGGCTTCTAAAGTTTAAACAAATACTTATCATTCATTCTTTATTTTAACTTCAGTCTGATTGAATAGGTAAATATTGGCTCAAGCTGAATATTGAGAGCACTAGATAAAAATAACCAATTTTCTTGAAAAGCCTTGTTTTAAAATTTTTGGTCTAACTGCCTACAATGAGAAATCAGAAACAGTATATACTTTATATGACTACCATTGACATAAAACAACAGACACGTATTAGTTACTGGTACACTCAACTTACAGTGACACTTTCTGAGGAGTTAAGTAGTTTTTCACTGCACAGTCACCAATGGCTTGATGAACTACGATAATTATAAACAACATTTGACCAAATCACTTGAGTGCTTGAGAGTGTGATGCAGCCTAATGACTCAATGCACTACTCCCAGCAGTGATTTAAAACCTCCTCAAACTACCGTGCTGCCCCACTGAAACCATCCATGCCACCCAAAATGCTGGCCAGCCTCTTGCAGGCAGGAAGGAGGTGACCATTGTTAGCTGCCCGGTGAGAAGCAGGGCACCAACTTGCTGCTGTCACTATCAGGGATCACAGCCTCCTACCCCTAAATCCACTCCTTCCAAAGAAAGTGGCTGATATGCTTCAGCTGATGAAGGCTTCTCTTTTATTTGACCAGGATCCACAGATCCTGGAAATAATGACCTCAGAGCTGCCAGCTGGCCTGCCCACAGGCTTTGCCTACCAGCTGCTGCCTCCATCAGCCCCACTACTGCTGGCACTGCTCCTGGCTGGGACCTGGCTTTTCTCCAGAGCTACCAGAATGCAGCCAGAGGAAGCTTTGTGTCGGCCTGGAAGGAGATTTAGCCCTTGTTTTGGAGCTGAATGGCGGCAGCGTGCTTTTGCGCGTCCCGCCAGCCTGCCAAGCACAGTTGCCACCAGCAGGCTGGTGACAGCAGGGCTCAGCCGTGCTGAGCTGGGCATTGCATGCTGGCAAACACATCATAGCTGCAGTTCTGCACTGCTCTCCTGCAAACACTCCCTCCCAAGGGTATCTGAGCATCCTCTGCCAGAAAGACACAGATAAGGGAGAAGGTTAACTAGGAAAGGTGGTCAGAGCACAAGGCTGGTGAGCGTGCTCCTTGTGCAGAAGTGTTGAGTTCGATGAGGGGTATTAATAAACAGTAACATACTTCAAAAGAGGTCTTTTCCCCCCTCTCTTTCAGGGATATACAGAGTTTTTTGTTCATCCCTAAAATAAAAATATAAACCAGATATCAACAGAAACATAAGTGAAACCCAACTATCAAGTCCTGCACCTCTACCCAAGGCTTGTTATTTACCCAAATTTAGATCAATGCCATTCTGATCACATTTACTTGCTAGTGGTTTTGTGAACACAAGATGCTTTCATATATGGAAAGAAAATTATTTGGAAAAAATCCAAACTGGAGACATTGATTTCCTTTGACTGGGGTTGATAGAAAACGCTGGGTCAAGAATTTTTGGTAAAAACTAGCATTTTGGGTTTCTTAATATTACATAAATTGCATCTCAGAGAATTCTTTGTTTGTCCTAATTCAGATGCGAGCAGGGAAGAAACTATATAAATGGGAACAATTTATGCTAGATGGAACTGCAGACTTTCCTCTCATGTTTTCAGTTTTCCTTGTTTATCTATCCCTGTTTAATGCATGTGACTGATGTTTGTGGTTCTAGTAAAGACAATCGCAGCAAGGAAATCAATAACCTCAAGTGCCTCTGCACAGACAGAGTTAAATCTTGTCTGTGTGGAATTCAGGGGGAGTTATACTACTGATTTCAATGGAGCCAGTATTCCTGCTCAGACCCTAAAATGCTACAAACATTTCTTTTTATGGCTACTTGAAAACAGTGATGCTAAACATGAGCTCTATCTGTAATTCCCAGGGGCTGCAGGCTCTCAGCTGCTCCCCCCTGCTGTCCTGTACTGCTCTGGCTGTGCCCAGCAGCCCTGGCCTGGAGCCACACTGTGCCCTGCAGCTGTGTAACAGAGCCTGGTCTCAGTGCTGCCAGGACAGTAAACATCCCCATCCCTCTGTCCCAGACCCCGCAGCCCTGCTTTACCGAGATACTGACTGGTCATTATAATAGGTAGGGCATCATACAAATTGCAATCTTCTGCTCTGACACAGCAGATTCAGCTGGGACTCTACAAGCCCTCAGACATGCATAGTAAGGATAAGGATGTGTTTCCCAGCAAGATTTCCCTGTTCAGCCATTAACATCATTAATTTATCCCAGCTGGTCTCAGGAGTCTGCACATCACTGGGGCCACACTGGTCTTACACAGCTGTCGTGGGTTTGCACCCCTGTGCTTTCCAGCAGCCCAGCCACACGTACACACATAGGCAGTGCCAGATTTCCTGCTTTTACCCCTTACTGGGCTTTTCCATGCAATTGTTGCAGCAATAGGATGGCCATGGGGCTTCAGCATCCTCTCTACTAATGAACCATGGTTTGCACAGCAGACCTGACCGGGTTTTCACGCCTCTGGTTCTGGTGGCAACTCCCAGCTACTGCAGAGGTCTCCTCAACCAAAATATTGCTTCATTTTAGCAGTGTAGGGAAAGGGTGTAGTAAAAATTGGAAAAGAACATTTTGTCAACCTGTGTGTGCACCTGACGATGTGGTTTTACAAGCCCTGGTGCCACTGTCGAGCCAGGACTTGGTTGCACAGTAGTCCCCAGCCACTCTGCGGGCAGCAAGCCTCACCAGTAAGCACCCCAGGGTCACCAGACTCCTGTCTGTCCCACTCAAGTCTGTCTCTGTGTATGAGGCCCTCTAACAAAACATCAAAACCCAGCATGACAGCATTAGGCAGATGATGGAACTTGTGCAGTAGTCAGCCCCATGTATGACAGCAAAGTGTGGGAGGCCTTGATCTTTACATCAGCAGTTCTAAAATGTATGCGCTAATTAAAATACTACATTTTGTAAAAGAAGTCAGAAGTAATACATCAAAACACCCCTGCATTTCTGTGTTTTACATCCATATTATATCCTATCAGAAAGATGTTTTCATTCCCAGTGTTGCTCGCTCACAAAAAATCTTACGATATCTGGGATTTTTCTTAAATACAGTACCAGGAACTGAATCTTTATCTCAGCTTCCATTTAAAATTAAGTATCTAGCAATAACTCATGTCATAAACCAGGAGGCAAATAGAACCAGGAGGCTAAGAAACAAAATAGCTAGTCCTTGGGGCAATGTTCCTTCTGTGCCATGTGGAATTATGCTGTTGGATCCCGTGTACTACAAAAGCAACCTTTGCATGAAGCAAGATCAGTTGAGGAGCGATTTGAAAGTTGCACAGAGATTTTTTTTGGTGGTGGTGGTCTCTCTCCACAGCCAAATAGGAGCTGTAGTCTGCAGTCTCTGAGTGAGGAATGCCACTGCAGTGCCTCGAGAGGGTTGGGCTCACCTGACCCTCTTAGTGCGATGCATATTGGTGGCAGGGGGGAGCCCACTCCACTCCCAGGGGAAGCCCAGTCCACTCCAAGGGAGCAGGACTGGATAAGCTGTCCTACAGTACCTTGCATGTGCCATGGAGTAAAAATACTCTGCCCTTCAGCCAGACCACTGGTCACATAGTTACATAGACAGCCTCTAATAAATTTCCACAGGCTTTCGATTTCCTCAAGGGTTGTTCTGAGAAACTCTTGCTCTGTTGATTATTTCACAAGTTCTAGGGGCAGAAGAAGCCTGAGCTCCTCACCATTATGCAGATGCAGTAATGTAGCCGTGTATATAAATAAAGGAGCAGCCATGGACGTGGTGCACTCAAGTAACCACTTGCACCACAATGACCTTGATATATAAATACATAAAGTCCCTTTGCAAGAAGTACCCTAGTATGTTTACATGTGAGAGGCAATGAAAGGACATCTTTATATATATATCCCCAGTGGGAAGGAAAATGCTAATGAATTATTCTGACAGTAACAAAATAGGCTGTGAAATCAACGTTGCCTGAGGAAGTCAACAAAACCAATGAAAGACTTGCCAGAAGCAAAGGTTTCTCAATGAGTCACGGGCCCACCTGCACTGAATGCAGCTGCAAGGGCCTGGACCTTTGTCAAGATGCAAACGTCCAGAGCAATGGAGAGGGACCCTTTGGGATAGAAATGCCTGTGACATTGAAGAGACATGAGTGATCCACAAGAAGTTCCTCACAGACCTTCAGAAACATGCACAATTACAGAGGCTTTGCACAGGGTCTTGCAGCTGCTGTGCATGTGCCCTTCCCTGGGTCCCTGCACCTGGCCAGAGCTGCCACGCTCCAACCTCCAGCTGGGAGCCTGGCCTCAGCCAGGAAGGCAGCAGGAGATGCTTCATGAAATGGCAACATCCACAAATGACAAACAGACAGAACAAATGGATAGAAGACTCAAGAATCATATACACAAGGGAACAAGCCAACAAACAGGAATACGGCAGAAATAAAAGCAATAAGCAAATACCAAAAACATAACCACATTTTTACTTTGTTGCAAATGAAAACCAGGGTGGTAACATTGCATGAAGTGAAGTCTCTTTCCAAAAGAGACTGATGAACTCTACCCTGTATTGTCTGACCTGGGTTCATGAAAATGTACCTATAAGTACTCTACAATAATGACGTATCCATATTAGTGATTCATGTAATTAGCTCAGGGGGATTTGATAAATTCAGTACTGGTTTATTTGATTTTTGCTGGTAGATTTATCCCTTTCAATGCATTTTACAGGAACAAATGAAAAAACAGTGTGAATAAAAAGAATGCAAAGTTTGTTGTCTTATACAGATAGACAGCAAAAGCAATGAGGGATGTGCACCACCTCACAAAAGGGCGTATGATGTCTCAGTAAGTGTTTAACAGAAAAGTTAAGGTTTGCATTAGGAGCCTGCAGTGACTCTTGGTATGTAGGCACTAAATAAATGTGCTTAATTGGCCCGTATTCTGGGGCCCTGTGGAATCTCCATGTCACTGGAAGTGATCTGATTTGTTTAGTGCCTGGGCAAGGCTCTGAAAATGTAGGCAGTAAATGCAGTAGTGGAGCTCTGCCAGCATGTCCAGGACATCAGCCCTTTGCCTCCTGAAAAATTTCGCTCAAGCACAACAAGCAGCTGAGGTTAGGCACTACTTGCCTGGTGCTGGGGCTGAGGTGAAAGCGAGCCCTTGTCTCTGACATCCTGGTCCTGGGATTCCCAGCTGTGTGCCCAGCATTGCCTCACATGTGCCTGTGCTCCCAGGCCTTGGCTGTCCCTTTAAACAATGGCACAATCTGAGACAGTGTGTGGTGTATCTGCTGCATGGTACTCTTCTGCCATCCCCCAGCCACTGCCTGCCCGCACCCCGGCCCCCGGCGCTGCCCTCCGCAGCCAGCCCAGGACTCTCCTGGAGGCACTGCCCAAAGGTGCCCACTGCTCCCAGCCTTGGCTGGTCTTATTCAGAGACGCCTAGCAGGGAAATTTGATTGTGGCAATTAAGCTTTCCTGCTCAATAGATGTAAAAGTTCTAAGTAGTCAATTCTCTTGGTAAACATTATGGAAAGCTCCCAGGGAGCAATAAGACTGGTTTGTAGAAATGTGTAACTGAAAATATTAATAATGATGCAATATGTGTGCCAACTGTCAACCTGCCACACTGTCTGCTTTCAACTTCCACCCAAGAAATGTACTAGGAGCAATAAGCTCATCATCACCACAGAAGCCTGACTGATTGGGCTGGATGTAAATTTAACTGCATAAATGCAATGTCAGATAGGTACTCCCCCGTCAAAGAGAGCGTTCTCACACTTCTTTTCCACCTCTGCTTAGTCACCTTCAGTGCTGCAGAGGAACCTTGGAGCTAAGACTGTTCTGTGCTTGTCCCCTTGTGCCTTCCCAGGAAAGAGTAATAAAGTTTCTCACACCACAACACGTGCAGGGCAGGTTGAGGCGAGACTGTCTGACTGTTGCTATGAGGATGTCTTGACTTTCAAGGCTTGCTGTGCCATGCAGCAGGACTCAAACTGCAGCAACGAATTGAATTTGGTTCCTTTGGGGAACAGGGACGGTCCTACTGGCCCTGACACCTTTGGGGATCTTTATTCTTTTTACAGGAGCTGCCTGGTTTAACAGGGTTCTCTCAGCAGGAGCAGCTCAGGCACACCTACTGTCAGTAAACATCAGACCTAGTGCTGGCAACAGCCAGCAGATTCCCTGCCCTCATACACCCTCTGAGAGAGACACATACTCTGCAGGTAGCTTCTTTTGTGAGTGCAACTCTATGCATTTACCCTCCTGGTCGGTATTTTAGTTTCTGGGATTTTCTGCATCAGTGTGGTGTAAATGTGCCAGGCTCTCCTTGGCTTTTCCTGGAGGATACAGCTGCGTCCGCAGAAGAATATTTTACTTGCAAAGTTAGTTCCATGCAGAAATGGGCTCTGTGCCATTGCACTGTATGTGTATCCATGTCCCTGCCCATCAGTCCACTCTAAAAACCTCTGAAACCACTGTCTAACTTCATTCACCTTTTGGAAATACACCTTAAAGGTGTTAAACTCCTGAAAGTTTTAAGAAAACAATCTCATTGCTTCACAAAATCAAGCCTGTTCAACTACTACCCCCTGTGAAGCAGGCTGATAGAGCCACAATGCTGGTACCTTCTAGTGACAAAACTTATTTCATATATTACCACACCAAGCAACAAGATTTTAGGAGAGAAACCAATGTGCATCTCTGTGCTATGTTCATCGCAATGACCCTAGGCTAAAAAAAGACAAATCTGCTTTTGGCAGATGCTGCAAATAAATCACATGGTGTGGAAAGTTCAACTGAAGCTGGGCAGGTATTACCCACCAGCTCCTCTAAAACACTTCTTTGTTTTTCTGCCTGTCAGACCAAGTGGACTGCAAGGAAGAAGAGCCTCTTTTTCTTGCAGAGAGCTCTGACCACTCCCATGGTGCACACCTCAGCATCACCTGGATGAGGTGAAACAGCAATAGAAATTGGAAAACTTGCCTTGCCATGCAGAGAGGAGACCATCAGAGACAGTAAGATCACACTGGAATTTTGCAGGCCACAGTGTTTGGCACTCAACCAACATTCCCAAGCAACCATGACAGAAAGCCACTGTGACCAGCAGCCCCTGAGCTCCTTGAGATGCTGGAGAAATGTCACTCCTGCAGCAGCCTTAACAAGGCTCCTTCATATAATTTGACATAAGGCAGCATTTGGCCCATGCCTCCAGCCCTTCTTCGGTGTTTTACAGGACATAGATCAAGGCAAATAATCCCTTGCCTCACCATTCAAAAGTTATGCAATCTTACAAAGACTTAAGGAGGAAAATCCAACTATTTCAAATAATCAGCCCTCACAAATTAATTTATACCAAGGTAATTTTCTCTTTTGGGAAACTCAAAGCATTCTTCTGTCACGCTCAGAGGCAAGGAGCTGTACAGGAAGAGCTCCAACCCGCATGCAGCAGCTGACCAGTGAGGGGCTGGAAAAGGCACAAGGAGAGCTAGGGAAGAGCTTTGGGATTTCTCCAGGATCCTTGAAATCTCTGGCAATAATCAGCCAGATAAGAGCCGTCTTCTCAGCTTTTCTTCAACATCCAACTACACAATTTCATTAGATGAAAATGAACACTTCTAGGTCATTCCTGTCTTCATACTGTTAGTGATCACAAAAGTCATGTTCTTATCAGAAAAATCTCACTACAGTGTGGGATTGCATTTTATGGAAATGGTTTGCTCTGGTTCACCTCTGGGAAATGTATGGTTTATCCCAGGTCTGTACCCTCCCTGCAGTATCGTGTATCTGTAACCTCATTGGCTGGAGAATGTCACCGCGCCCCTTTGAACCTCTGTGTTAAGGGTGCAAACGGAGGGGGCTCCTCCTCTTCTGCCCTGGTGGTCTCTAGAGACTGCTCCCTCCCCATCCCTCTCCCCTTCTCCCTCTCCCCTTCCCTTCCCCTCTCCCTCAGTGAATAAACCCTCATCTCATCAGCACCTCAGCAGCCGTCTGAAGTCTCTTTGCCTGCAAGCACGGGAACACCCATGACCCTAGAGCCTGGGGGGCTCCCAGGGAACCCTCCCCGAGATCCCTCCCAAAATTTAAACTACAACACTACAGCTCAAACCTCTTGGATTTCTTCATCTCCAGTTAATAGTGCATCTCCAGTAACTGACAGTTTATTCCACAATGGCTCCATTTTTCTTAACCACTACTTTTGCTCATCAAACAGACAGAAACACTCAGTTTCTTGGCTCACAAAACCCTCCAGATGCATTATATCCTTGGCTATGAACTATCAAGTAAAACAATTATTGCCTTTTTCTCATCTTTAGAATCACCGTTTCCAAGGCTGTGCTAGCCCAGTCAGGAAATGATTCAGCACATCTCAGCTGATGATATGAAGTCCTTTGACCCATCAGCAAGAAAGATGATATTTAAGAACTTTTCCTTCCAGCAGTTCTCCTCCTTTCCCTATCCCCATACAAGATTTATGTTCTTAGCCTTGGTCTGCCAGCAGAGTACCTGTTGTGCATATGGAAGACCCAAAAAACCCCTGGAGCTACCTCCAAAGAGCCAAACAAAGGACTAGACTTGGTTTTTCATTGGCAAGGCTGTAAGAAAAGCTAGCTGACACCCCAGAGCTGCAGAATAACCTCTTTAACAGCTTCTGAGCACAACACACCACTGCAAAGGCAGTGTGAAAGGTAGCAGGTTAGTGTTTCAGTAACTGCAATGGTACTCAGGATCAAGGAGATGTCTTTCAGCCTAAGAGTAACACAATTCCATGAATATTTTTCAATTGCCTTTTTTTATAATGAAAAGGCTTTGTGTCTGCAGGACTGTCTGCTTGAACTACCCAGATACCATGAGCTACACTTAATTCTAGGAAAAAGAACACCTGTCAGAATTAAATGTAACTACACACTGTCAAAAAGGTCACAAGAAGCAGCACCCCTCTTTCAACCCACAGCTATAGATTTTGATTACTGGAATGAGGGATGCTGCAGAGAGACTGGTGGTGAAAGACTCATAGCACATGCATCTAATAAACTGGGTTCTGGACCTTAACTTATTTTCTTCCTGTGAGATGTTACCCATGGACAATTTGAGAACTTCACCATTTATGTAGGACTTTGAAAGTTGTTAGACTGGGTATCTCACACCGACACCCACTGTTGCATGGCAATTAATCTCAAAGGAGCTTTTGATCCAAAACTTCTGAGACGCGTCAATACACTGCTTTAGGTTACATGCTTCCCATGTAACCAGTTGTATCCAGGAATCTCAAAGAGAAACATGGCAGTCCTGCTTTCCAGCCAGAGAACTGAGAGCTGAATAAGTGAGCTGGCCTTCTCTTCATGCCAAAAATGAACTGTGAAATGAAGCAGTGGGGTGCAGTGCCTGAAGAGAGGCTCCGGAGGCACCGGTAAAATCCCATGGCACTTTTCTCAAGGGAAGCAATAGTCCCGCTAACAAGGCCAGATGCCAATTTAGAGAATTAAATTCTGCCTACCCAAACTCCTCTTGTTTCATGTGGGTACAGTGCTCTTCACGTCCTACATAAGAAGTTTGGAAAGGGTCTCCTGGAGCCCTGGGACCCATTTGCTCCTGCTGCTGGCAGCCTACAATATCCCCCCTTTCACAGCCTGGTCAAGCTCCCTCCAAAGAATAGTTTGTTTTATCTGTAGTTGGAGGTCTACCCAGAAGCAGTTGTTAGAAACTTGCTTTTCCAAACAGGGGGCTGCCGACATGCACTTTAAACACTGGCTATGCTCCATCCCAGAGGCGGCTGCATTTCAAGAACTGGCCAAGCAGAGGGCCAACCCCAAGTGCCAAAAGCACTGAGAAATCCAGGAAGGAGACGATCCTATGGGCTAGTTGCAATGGGAGAAATAATGGGAGGATCAAGGGGCAGGTTGCTCTTCACATGCTCTTGTCCTTCTGAGATGCTGGGCATCCAGGAGGCCTCATAAGGGGACATGTCACTCCTCTAGGGTGGCCTGTGGGAGAGGGATTTTTCACAACGTGGCCCACAGATCTGGCAGTATCATACCTGGTACTCCACATAGAGGAAACTTAAAAGGAAGGTGCTGGCTGCCTTGCCAGCCCTCTTGTGACTGAACTCTAAAGTATCTTTCATGGTAAAATTTGTCAGAGACCAAAGGTTCATCTCCACATGTGCCCAGAATGGCCCTTGTCTCTTGTCCTCCCAGGCATAGGTGAAAACTAAGCTAAAGTTTCCCCTTTTGCTCTGATTCAGTTTTTGCTGCCCCATTATTTAAAGGGAAAATCTCCTCTCCTCCACTGTTGGAAACTTGCATCAGCTTGGAAACACCCCACAGTGCTTGGGAAGATGGGCTTCCCTGCAGAAAGGAAAGCTTGAGGACCAAACCAAGGGATGCACTTCTCCACACCCCTCAGCAAGGTGGCTGGTGTGAGATGGTGTCCTGCTGGTGTGCTGCTACTGCCAGCTGCTACACCCTGGGATTTGTAGGCTCCTATATAATTTTATTGACTCCAGCCTAGCCTCATTTACATCATCTCATTAACTATTCCCCTAGAAATCATTATATTTGAGTTTATGAAACAACGGTCCCAGTGTCTTGCTAGATTCAGTGATATAATGCAAAGAGCTGGACAGGATTTGGCTGTCACCCCAGCCACTCCTAGATGAACAGACCCTCCTTTGCACATGGCATTTCTGAACAGAGCCCAACAATTTGTGTTTTTCCAAAGATAGGATGATCAGGAAGAAACTATTAAAGAGGTCTTTTTCCTACGAAGTGCACTTCTACAAAGTGTAGAGATAGGACTTGAAAACATACTTCCCTAGGTATGTCCTCACACACCCTGAGCACTGTTGAATGCCTGCCAGGATCTTTCTTTCCTTCTTATCAGTTTGGGTCTTTGTCTTCTCTCTGTGCAGACAGTCAGTGGCACCGAACAATGAAAAAAGATGTTTGCAGCCCTCTAATGGGTTGACATCCCAGACTGTTTTGAGGTTATTCTTGCATATTTGCCCAGGTTCATTGTGAAGTCCTGCAAGTGACTGAACTCAAATCTGCTACCCACAAGATCCTTGAAGGACCTCAGCACAATTAAAATGTAGCTTTAGTTAAGGACAACAGTGATAAGCTTGAAAACCAAGCTTATTCAGGCTTAAGAGGTAAAAAACCACAATGAGGCAGAAGTTTCTACAACCCAAAATCAGGACTCAAAAATAAAAGTTACCAATGGTCTTTAGTTCCTATTTGTTTCAGCAGTGAGTGTTACAACCACTCACTGTCTGGCATGGTCAGACTTCTGAGTAGAAATTTACTTCTGCTCTACACAGCTAATTTCGGGTAGAACCAGTAGGACTGGTGTCCAAATCCTCATGGAAGAGAGGCAGGCTGCGTGCAGTAACAGAGATTGGCAAAACGTGAAGGTTTTTCTGCTACGGAAGGCACAAGAACAGTGAAATACTCAGTAAGACGCACATCCCACAGCAAAACAGTGGTCATGTGATGTTTCAAAAATTAAAAGCATGTTAGAATTTGTTGCTGGAATATAGTCAAACTGCAAAAATGCCTCTTCTATAAATAGCAAACAACAACAATAGCTGAGGTCTCCAAGTGATTTATTAGCAGTATTCTGAATCGATGAACACTAAAATAAGTTACTAATTTACCAAAATCTTGTCAAGGAGACTCTGCTTCAGTAAGCCTTTTTATCCTGGAGCTTGTCTAAATGGGGACGCTCAGGCGAGCTAATCTGAATTGACCACAGATGGGAACGTAAAGTGAATGAGATAATTGCATTGCAGAGTGGACAGTCACTCTCACTCACAGTTAAAGAATTAACATCTGCTAAGGGCCCCTTGTGGATGAGCCCTCAATAATGATCCCTAGCCAAGGATAGTTTTAAGATTAGTGTGTTGAAAAGGAAATATTATTATGATCCAAACTATGGGAGGGAAGATAGCCTTTTATGCATATTAGTAAAATTAGTATTCCTGCCTGAGCATGAAGCTGAAAGAGTTTATTTCTGCATCTTGTTTACTTAGATCAGATTATGTTTGGCTAGTGAATCCAGTTCTGATTTCCCTTGCAATAATGTGGCTGAAGGGTTACACCCTGAAAAACAATGAAAATACTCAGCATTTGTAGCATTTTTATATGATTCAGGCTAAAACTTGGCCATAGCCTTTCTCTTAAAACACTGGTGATGCAAGGGTAATATTTAGAGGTTTCTGCCTATGCTAAACAAACTGCTGTTGTGAAACAATTAATTCGCAATATTGAGCATAGGGGAAGTCTATAATGATGTCTCTGCATGCAGCTGATCTGAAATTATTCCCTGACATGGGAATGTGTCCCCTTCACAATGTGGCAAATCCAGCTCCTCAAAGAGGCAGATGCTTAAAGCCAGCTGGAAACCCAGATTGGCTACACCAAGGTTGGGATGCCAGGGCAGGAGGTGGGCACCCACCCTCTACCTCTTTTCCTGTTCCCTGCTGTGGAGGGGCTCAGTTGGTTTATTTGACTTCTGTAAGCTTGCAGAGAAATCTGACTGACTGACTACTGTGCTGGTTGTTGAAACAGTGGTTCTTCTTTGCATGAGGTCAGACTGCAGCCAGGCTGCCCCGGTATGGGGCTCAGCTCAGCAGAGCCCCTGAGGTCTCTGGGCACATGCTGACCTGTGAACTCAGGCTTACTTCCACCAAGAAAACCATTTAGACCAAACCCAGGGCATTTTAGTGCAGTGCTCCTGCACCAGTGCAGCCTCCAAGCTCTTTGCTTGGCAGTTCTGCCCAGATTTGTCCTTTTCTTCCTAATCCCACCACTGGGCTGTTGATCCTCCATCTCTTGCCTGCCTCAGGCTGGAGCCACATCCACATCAGAGATAACAATGTCCGGTGGACTTGCAGTATTAGAGACAGGTAGCAAAGAAGAGCAGGGCCCTGTCAAGTCCCTGGTGAGGTGATTCTATCCATCAATAGACCATCCAAGTGCCACACATGGTGTGTGACATAATTACCTCGTCTGGTTCCCACTGCTGAGGTGGCACCAAGCTGAGGTGACTGCAGCATAGTGCCGCCTTTCAAAAGGATCTCTCTCCCAGTGCTCTTCAGCACCCCAGTCCCACCACTGCAAAGACAAGCCCAGAGCCACACTGCTCCAAAAGGATGAAAGGCATCTCCTAGAGCCATTTCAGCGTTTCTGAGGTCTGTGCCTTTGAAATGAACCTACAGGTTGGTCAGCTTGTTTTCTGCACTATCATAAATCTCCTCGAGAACAACATGACAAATCCTGATGAGGGAGGATTTTTGTCATAGGAGTTGAAGTAGGCATCTAAGGAATGACTCATGATGGTGAGGGCAGAATGCAAGAAGTCTGATATCTCTTTTTAATAAAAACGGAAGCAGATACACCTTTGACCCAAATTAAGGCAGGTGATATGTTGAAGGCCCTGAGCCCCTGAGTCCTGCGGGGTTCTGCACACTGCTGCCTTGAATCGGGGCTTGCTGGCACTGTAACAATCAGCAGAAATGCAGGGGGATCAGCACCGCCTGTTCTTTACAGAGGGTAAAACCAGAAACCACCAGCCCAACAAGCCACAGGTCTGAGCCCAACTCCAGTGATATTTGGGGTGAGTCACCACCACCTGTGGCCTCACCTGATAAGCTACTCATCCAAGGGGATAGACAGCAGTGAGTGATGCCAGCAGCATGCACAGAGACTCCAGCATCCTGCAAAATCCTGCAAGCCCTTAACGCTGTGCCCAGAAATGCACGTGGTGTTGAAAGTGTGAGAAAGCAGTACACAGACAGTGTGACACATGGTTTGGATCAGGGGCTACAGTTGTTACATCACAGTTTAAAAAATCTAAAAAGTTAAAAAAGAAATGCAGAGGCACTCACAGATTTTGTAGTTGTGCTTTAAAGAAAATGAGTAATACCCTTCAGAGTAATGAGTAATACTTTTCAGACGCTGACATTTTGGATGACTGCATATTTGAAACCACTGTTTCAAGTGAAATTACTGTTTCCATATGTCTGAAATTAGGTGCTACCAAAGTGGGAGTAAAGCACCACATAACTCCAAACAGAACACAAAACTCTGATGTTTCTTTAGGTCAGATACATGTTGCTATTGGCAGCTACTAGTAATTGCTGGAATGCAGCACACTGTAATAAATTAAATGTGATATTTGCTAAGCATGCAGGCTTGCCATCTGGAGACCTGCTGATATTACTCTGCAGGTAAAAAGTGGTGTTTAAGTGCAGGAACTGACGTGTACCATGTGAACAAAATCTTCTATGCTCCAGCTCCTAGGATGCAATATTTGTTTAAAACTTGGAACAATTAAATGCTCTTGACTTTTATAGCTTCTTTGCAATAACACAGAGTAAAGTCATGCCAAAAGAAGAGGTGCCACAGGAGCAAGCTCGGTACGTAACCTCTCTTTGCAGCATGCTACTGCAGATGCACCAAACACCTCCAAATTGCTTTTCTTCTTGAGACGGGCATCGGCTTCTACACACAAGACCTTGATTCTGCTGTCCCCACATTGCATTGCACCACCCCAGAGAGGAGCTTGCCTGAAGCTGGGATTTGTACAGGTTCTCTCCAGGCACAGCCACCATCCTATGTGCAGGGACAGCACCATCCTGGTGTGCAGTGACCACAATGAAAACTGCACCAGGATGGTGCAACACGGGACCCAATGCCAGTGAGGCAAATACTGCCTTGTAGGATGCCCTGGCTTTCTCATCCCTGAGTAAAAATCCCTGGAAAGCTAAAAAAGAAGCATGCAAGTAATACACCCAAGAGCAGTCCCACTGGCTGACCTAAGAGCTGTGGATTTCTCCCTGCCCTCCATCACAGGCTGGCATAACTTTATGATTCAGGTGGTTGGACACAGAGGCTGGCACAAGTAGTGAGGGCTTGAGAAATTCCCAGTGATGTACATACATCCTTCCTTTTGTAGGTCTTACTTTGTAGTTAGCCCTGATTCAGAACCACAGAATTATCTGGCTGGGAAAAGACCTTCAAAGATAATCGAGTCCAACATCCCTGCCACGAGTAGGGACATATTTCAATAGATCAGGCTGCTCAAAGCCCCATCCAACCTGGCCTTGAACACTTCCAGGGATGAGCCATCCACAGCTTCTCTGGGCAACCTATTTCAGTGCCTCATGACCCTCATAATCAAAGAATGTCTTATTTCCAATCTAAATCAATTTCAGTATAAAACTGTTGCCCCTTGTCCTATAAGAAAAGGCCATGTTGAAAGTCTTTTTCCACCTTTCTCATAAGCCCTTTAATATATTGCACTCTGAAAGGAGGTTTAGGCAGCTTTTTGAGGCCACAAGCAAAAGGTGGCAGGAAAATAAAGACAGCACTTCTTCTCACCAGCCATTTGATTTAAAATGTAATTTAGTAGTCACCCTGGGTCTGTCTGACGGGTCTGGAGATCCTTGTTTCTCAGCTGATGAGAGCATGGAACAGCTTCTCCTAGAGGAAGACCTGGGCTGCCTCCTGAGACACAGCTAACAGATGCACTTCAGCGAAAAACAGCTGCCAGTATTTCTGCAGAGAGTGGCTTCCTAGCCAGAGCATGGCTAGAGGTGACCACAAATGATTGTAAAGGGGTCCGAATGTGTGACTTTTCTTAACATGAATGCTGGCCTCCAAGGACAGCACTTTCACCTTAAAACCAGTTCTCAGCCGAAACTGCAATGATGTAAGTGATCTCCTGATTCGCTAACCAGATTTTACCCTTTCTCTGTTAGGCCAGAGGGAAATTTTAAGTTTGCGCTTTCAGGCAATTTCATTAAATTAGGCCACTAGAGGGAGCAGCCTTTAAAGTCCAGAGCTGGTCACCGGGGATGGGTCCCCTCGAGTGGGTGCACACAGGAGAGCGGCCCCATGGCCACGGCTCCCGGGGAAGCGCCCAGCACTGGGGGACAGAACCGCACATTGGGAAGAGTACTATCGGTACCGCCTCCATCAGCATCACTTGTTATCTGCTGTTTCTAGATTGAAAATTGTTCGACTTTCATGTATATTTTTCTTCCTAGCAAATATGATGGTTTTTTCTCTTTTCTTCAAGTTCTTTTCACATAAGTGTGCACAGGAAAAAAAGAAGACAAGGTATAACTTTTAAAATGACCTGGCTAACCTGGTTTATGGGGAACCATACCTCAGTGTGCTGTGAGTAGTTACTTTGACTGGTTACACGCCTGCTTCTCAGTGAAGGCAGTCACTATCAAAAGTCAACCTGGTGACTATTAATTTTAATGTAGTTGCATTTTGGGCAGACTGGTTTGCATCATCCTAAAACCACACGACCGCAAGGTCTGGAGAAAGCTGTCTAGAGCGAGTTCCCTTCGGCATGCCTGCGGAATTAGCAGCACGTGCCCAGGCTGCAGCTGTGCAGCAGGGTTCACCAGGTGAAAGGAAAGGAATGTTTTGGAAAAGAGAGGGGCTACGAATGCAGCAAAGCAAGAGCCAGGGCGGTGCTTACATCACCTAGGAATGAATTACGTTGACTTGCCTTGTGAAATACGTGCGACGACAAGAGATGCTGGTGTAGTGAAACACGAAGCGTAAACACGGGTGCAGAGATTGCAGAGAGAAAAGGGGCTGGAGCAGGGGGTTCTCATCCCAGCCCAGGCAGACTTACCTCTCCTCCAGTGCAGGGGAAGGGGCTCGAATATCTGGAAGTGCAAATGGCTCCTCTCTGCCTCACGTCATCCTCCAGCCCGAAGGTGGCCGAACAGTTAGCAGCAAAGTATTTGTAAGGCTTCCACGTCTGGCCGAAGTCCTGGGAGCGCTCCAGCACCATGGCGGCTGGTCTGGGCGACTTGAAGACCATGATCAAGTGAGTGAAGTAGAAGGCGGCTTCCAGGTCCAGGCGGATGGTCTCTCGGGCCGCATCGTGGGCCGCCTGCCACCAGGTGCGGGGCAGGCGGAACGGGGAGTCGGCCATGGCGGCGGGGGGGTGCGCCAGCCCCGCGTGGGCCCCGCTGCAGCGCCCGCACGAGGGGCGCCGGCAGCGCCGCTGCGCGTCCTCGCTGATGCTGCAGAAGCGCTCGGCAGCGCGGCGGCCGCAGGCCGTGTCGGTGCGCAGCGCCCGCCCGTGCGCCAGGTTGCCCATCCGAGGGTTGCAGGCCTTCTCGCAGGGGCTGCTCGCCGCCGCCACGCCGCCCAGACCTGCGGGGCAGAGCGGCGGCTGAAGGCGGCCCCTGAGGGGCAGCGCCTCGCCCTGCCGGAGCACGCGGGATGCTGCCCCTCCGGAGGTGTGTGCCGCTGGCACCACCTAGCCCTGGAGGGACTGTGGCACAGCGTGGCACTGCTGCTCAACTCTCCCCTCTGTGGAGCTCAGTGTGCCTAGGAAAGCAGAAAAACCCACCCCCAAAACTTTCAGGGTTTCCCTACCCACCAAGAGATACAGAGCGGGCAGCAGACAGGGAGAGATGAGTACATCCTGCCCTCCCACCCTGGGGGAGCAGAGCAGGGTTGCGGCTTCAGGGCCATGACACCCATGCCCCGAGGCCTCCAAGGGGATCCAGGTGGCCGTGGGGAAGTGGAGCAAAGCAGAAAAAAGACAAGCTGCCGCCAAGGCAGCATGGGGCCACGAGGCCAGGAGACTGCCTTGGGGGACAGCACTGCTGCAACCCAGCCCACCGTGCTGGTGTCAGGGGTGTGAGAGCCCACAGAAATATCACCTGCCTGCAACGACCTCAAGTCTTCACCCCTTTTCCCACCACTCATCCCTACCCCAAATCTTCCCACAATCAGAGACTGCTGCGGACAACAGTGTTTAACTCTCGGACCGCTTAAGTTTGGAAAGGCTGCTGCTGGTGTGTGTAAAGGGAAGGAAAAAAAAAGTTTTGGTTGAAATTATACTGGCAAGCTGCTGCACAGCTGAGGCTCTGTGGTTTTTGTTCAAACTTTTCTGGAAGTCCCATCAATTTTAAAATCCACAGTTATAGAGTCAAATAAAAATAAAATCACCCTGGGCTTTATTGTTAACCATGTAATTCTCACATGTAATCAATGTAACTCTTGGTGCAGGAATGCTTGATTAGGGGCTCTCCAACTTTTTATTAATAATGCAAGAGTAGGTCAAAGTGGTATTTGGTGAATTGTTCAACATTAAAAAAATCTCTGTTGACTCGGATATGTGCAAGTCAAAGCATCTGAGGTGCATAATGTCTTCTTTATCACCAGGCCAGTCATACACAGTCAGCTTTGTGCACCAATTAATTTCTTCTTGGGATTTTTATTATGTATGAAGGTCATTTCAGTTTAACATCCAATAAATCCTTTATCTGGGGCTTATTCAGCTTTTGCCTACAATGTCATAGTTGCAATTAAGCTATATTAGCAGTGCTAAGCCTTCCAAGCCTGACAGCATCCCCTACTCCTCCCACTCCTCAAGAAGCACCCTGGATAAAAACCATTTTTACCACCAAAGCTCTATATGGGTTTTCTATAGTGTTTCCTTAGAAGAGCTGTGGACCACTGCTTGCCATGCACGCAGTACAAGGCACTTCTGAATCCAGTCTCTGGAGTTCACTAGGTAAGCAGTCTTGGGAAACTTTTAGTGAACAAGAAATGCTCAGTCAAGTTAGCTTCCTACAGTGTGCTGGTAAAGCTGCATTGGAGATAACCTATAATAACTCTAGAAAAGTATAGTTAGTTTGCTCTAGAAAAGTAAACAAATTGAACTGTAAGGTCAATGTAATATCACTTAAAACTCCTGAACATCCTTTTCAAAGCACTGTATAAACATTAACTATGTAGCTGTCCTGTGGGGCAGGTAAGTTAAGTGCTATTATCATATTATCAGTTAGGCTAGCCAGCAGTTGGCCTAATTTATGTCTTTGGCTGCTTTCCTGGATTCTTTTGCATGTAACACAGTGCAGTTGGCTGCTACACAAATAGATGAACATTTACTGCAGTTCCCCCAGTTGTGGGACTGCAAAGCAGATTTGGGAAGTGGTAGGAAGTGCTGGGTTCAGTCAGCACCGTCAGACAGGTTGAGATTACTGTTTGTGTTCAAGTCCTTTTGTTTTTTGCACACCAGACTGCTGCCTACAGGAATGCAGTGGAGGAGGACCTGGTCACTGGGAAGTTTCCCCATGACTGTAGTTGGTGGTAGGGCTGTTGTAGATGGCCCCAGGGCAGGGAAAAGGCTCTGCCTGAGCCCAGCTGCGCGGGGCTGGCTACCAAATCCCATGTCAGACCCTGGGAGCTGAGAGTATTTGATTGCTCCCAGCTCGGGGTGTGCTCCAGCCCTGGTCATGCATGGTCACTGACCACAGTTGTCTTCAGGCCAGCATTGAGGGTCCCTTCCTCACCCGGGATCAGATCTGAGGCAAGGGACCTTGACTTCAGCAGGATTTGAGAAATGCTGCTGGCACTTAGACGTGGGTCCCAGGGGCAGAAGGCAGGGAGAGGAAACTCCCTTTGAAAGGGTGTTTGTTTTCACTTGAATTGGAAAAGAGTTGCATGACCGATGCAGAGCACTTCGTGTTATGAAAAGTGACAGCTTTCTAGTGTAACACAGTGTAACACTGGCTGCCACGGGAATTCAGTAAAAGGACAAACTGAGAGCATAGAGATTTCTATCCTGGCAGTCACAAGTTCACAACTGCTCTTCCACAGCACTGAAAAAGGTGCTTTTCCTTACTACACTTAATGCATCTGCCCAACGAAATCTTCCCATTCTATCTACTAGTACATGCCACCAGACTGAGATCTTCAGTAATGAGTAAGAGCATGCAGCAAATACCATGACTCACCTGGGAAAACATCCATGGAAAATCATATGCTTCCTGTTTAAGCATTTTAGCAACACATGCCTTGTGATGTTTCGTTTATATCTTGTGCCTGATTAAATGTTTGTTTCCCATCAGAGTTTTTTTCTTCTTTTTAAAAAAGAAATTTGGCACTCAGCTTGCACCCGGCCGAGGAAGCGTTACGCAAACTGTTTATGCCCGAGTGTATCTGCTGCGGGACCCCGCTGCGGGCAGCTCTGAGCGCGAAGTGTTTACGCTGCGGGAAAGGGCTCTGAAAACTCTGTCCACCCTCCTCCGCATCCCGACGGCTCGAGGCACCGCCGCCCAAAGCGCCCGCGGAGCCCGCGGCGCTCCGCAGCCTCGTCCCGCTCCCGCGGCATCTCCCGAAGCCCCGGCCAGAGCCCACCCGGCCCCGCCGCCCCGCCGGAGGCTCCGCGGACGGGAGCGGCCCCGCGCAGCGCGGCGCGGTGCGGCCGGACCCTCTTTGTGTGCGGCGCGGGGGGGACGCGCATCCCGGCGCGCGCCTCTGCGCGGCCATCCGCGCGCACCGCGCACCGCGCAGTGGCACACGCGCGCCCGGCCCGCGCACACGCGCCCGTCCGTACGCGTGTGCGGACACGTGCGGACAGAGCCCGACGCGGGTGCGCACAGCGCGCGCACGCCCGTGCGGTTCCCCGTGCGTGCGCGAGCCCGCGCGCCCCCGCGCGCGCGGCGCGCATCTACCACGCGCGCCCGCGGAGAACGCCGAGCGCGGCCGGTCACGACCCACCTGCAGCGGCGGCGGCGGCGGCGCCCAGCAGCAGCAGCGCCAGCCGCATCCCGCGCCCCATGGCCGAGCGCCCCGTGGCCGCCCGCCCTGCGCGCCCCGCCGCCCCGCGGCGCGCCCGGCCCCGCGCGGCATCAGCGCCCCGCGCGGCACCGCCGCCCGCCGCGCTCCGCGCCGCCCCGCGCCGCCCGCCGCCCGCCGCGCAGCGCCCGCGCACCGCCCCGCGCCCCGCCCCGCCCCGCCCGGCCCGGCCGCCGGGGCCGCCCGCCGCGGGGGGCTGTTGCCGGTGCGCGGCCAGGCGCGGTACTGCAGCGGAGGGCGCCCCTCCACACGCACACACATACCCCCCGCCCCGTTCCCGCAGCCCCGGCTGCTCCGCCGCGGCAGCCCAAGGCGGGCGGGCTGGTGTCCGGAGACAGATCCGCGGTCCCCCGGGACAGGGGGCTACCCCTTGCCAAGCCCCGGAGGCTTCGGCTTCCGAGCGCGGGCGCGCTGCCGGGCCACAGCGGGTGGAAGTGAAACTGCAGCCTTCCTCCGGCCCGGCTCGGTTTCAAACGAGGGACTTAATTTACCACAAGTAACCCCGGGTCGCTCAACTTTTCTTTGTTTCATCGGCTCTTCTGGTAACTGAGCGATGGAGCCACGTAAACGTAAGAGGTTTTCCCTTCTTTCCTGGGAATTGGCAGTCAATGGCTTAGCTCCCATGTGGTCTAATGGGTTCGATAGCACCGGTCACCATACCGCAACAGCAGTTTTTGGCTCTGGAAATAAGAAAAGTCACAGTTACATCCACTGTTCACCGCCAGACCATTACCTTTTTAGGTCTCAGCAAAGAACCATTAGGAGCACAAGGGTGGAGCAGACCTTTTTTTTTTTACTTACCTGAATCTAATCTGGGAGATGAGCAAGAGCTCAAGGTGTTGCAAGAGCTACAAAATGTCACAGATGTAATTCTCTGCACTTTGAATTGGACAACTTAGGAACAATTCTGTTTTAAAAAGCAGCATGACAGTGTCTTAAGACTATCACACTGCCTCTTTCAAAAGTGCTGCACATTTTGAGCTGCTAGGACTATATAATCACCAAAATGCTCACTGAAAGGTATTTAGTGCACAATCATCTGACTGGACAGTGTAATTTCTATGTCTTTACCTTAAAAGGTACAGGAAGGTTGATCTTTGCCATCTTTCTAATTTTTCAGTGCTGAGTTACATGCCACAGGGAAGCATTGTGCTTGCCTTGCCACTGTCGTTCTCTCTGCCCTCCAGATGAGAGCATCTAGACAGGGACTTCTAGTCCCCAGGCACCTGTTGAGTGCCCATGGTTACTTGTGAACTACTCAGGGGCTTTTCCTGCAGCCTGACTGTCGTAGTGTGGGCTGCTCCCACATGTCTGAGCCTTCTTATAGCAGTGACCACAGAGGAAAAGGATGCTCCAGAGGCTTTCTGTCTTGCATCTTTCAAAACAGTGATGTGTTGCCAAGAAATCACACAGGGGTTTGTGTTGTTACAGATAGGTTGCAGCAGTCACATTCTGCAGGGTTGGGAAGTGAAAAGTGCAAGCCACAGGTGGGGAATTTATCTCCATTGCAACTCATAGTTCCTTCTACGTCAACAGTGCCAGGTGGTAAGTCTGCTGTAGGGTGATAAATCTGGGTGGACCTGAGCAAGAGCTCACACTTCTGTGTCAACCCATTTGGCATCAGGAGCACAGAGCAGGTTGAGGTCCATAAAGCAGCAGGAGTAATTTTCTTGATGGGACAGAAGACGAGCCTGACAGGAGCAGAGGATGGCTCTGAAGAAATCCTGAGGCAGGAGGGAAGGAGATGATCTGGACTGAAAAACTGCAGAATGAAAATCTTGAAGGAAATGAATGGTGCTATCACCACCTGGAGAGAGAGAGTGCAATGAGGCTCAGGCTTAAATTGGAAGAGGGAAGAGCAGTGCCCAGTGAATGGAAAGGAGGAGAGGGGTTACACAGTGGGTGTGTAATTGTGGGGATAGGAGAGGGAGAGAGGATGTGCTCAGGACAAACTCACAGCATTGTCAGAGGTAGGAGGTCAGATATTGCTGAAACAGATCAGTGGAATAGAAAACTGGAGAGAATAAAGGACAATTTCCAGATAATGTCAGAGATGACATCCAAAAGTCATCTTAGGTATCCATGCATTTGAGAGCTTGATAGCATGATCCCACTCCTTTGAGATGCTGCTGGCTCATGTGCCTCAGTCCTCTTAAGCCAAATAACTCAATTGCCCTTTCTTGCCTAGAAGCTCTGCTCTTCCTAGAGGAATTTGTTCTACTTGTTGGAGGCCTCACAGTTCTCTCTCAGGCCATGGGGAACATGTATCCTCCTGCACCCCTTTCCTGGCTCCTGGAGGCTCCATGGGACCTGCACACACCTGCAACCACGAGAGCACCCAAGCCAGTGGCTCAGTGAATACATCATGGGGAGCTGTGCATCGCCACAAACTGTGGGCATCTTCCCAGGGTAGATGTTGCTGTCTGCTGCTTCACAGGGCTGTGGGGAGTTCACCAGAAGGTTAGAAGAGCACAGAGGAATTTCAGCACAGTTTTATTTTCTTTGTCAGTGTTGCCTCTTGAGTTGCCAGAGGAAGAAAAATCATATATTTGCAAGGAGGTGAATGTTCGCTGCTCACCAAATTTCTTCAGGATCATAAGCTTTTGGGTTCATACGGCACTACTAGTTAAAGAAGACCAAGAGTTGTTTACAGCTGTCATTTGATAGTTTATCATCACTTTTCACTGTGAGGGTGGTGAGGCACTGGAACAGAATGGCTCAGAGAAGTTGTGGATGCCCCATCACTGGAAGTGTTCAAGGCCAGGTTAGATGGGGCTTTGAACAACCTGGGCTTGTGGAAGGTGTCCCTGCCCATGGCAGAGGGTAGATGCTGGATGATATTTGGCCCCTTCCAACACAAATCATTCTGTGATTCCATGATTCCTGCAGTGTGGCTGAAGGTAGACAGGGAGATGGAAAGGCTCAAAGTGTGAAGATCACCTGTCTGGTGCATGCATTTCTCAATTATACTTCAGAAGTCTTTAAAGAGTAATGATGTTCCCTCAACAGACAGGTTACAGTAAGTGCAAAGGAAATAATCAGGGATGATAGGCCTGGGGGCATGGCCTCAGCCTCCTCAGAGGCTGCTACCCTGAAGGAAGGAGCCTGCTGCTTTGGTGGAGGTCCCCAAAGGCATGGTGCCATCCCTGGGGAGTGGAAGAAGAAGCCTTTTGGTCTTATCTGTCAGTGCCAAATCCTGGCTCCTGAATCGTGTGAGGAGAAATGATCCTCAGTGAATCTCCTCCCCAAGCACCCTGCCAAGGGTAAGGATGAGCTGGGAGTAACACTTTCAAGTCAGTGTATGATGCTAAATTTAGAAGCAGACTGGGGGGGGTGGTGGTAGGGGGAAATACTTCACCCAGTTAGAGCCACCAGGTTTAGACTTCTGTCATTAAAAAATCTCAAAAATTCAAAAGATCAAACTTATTTTTAACTAGAGGCTTGTTCAAAGATCAGCATTTTCTCAGCATCTGTGCAAGTACTCAGAACCCCTGTTACAGTTTAACAGGAGGCCCTTGGGGTCGAGGCAGCCCTCCAGGCATGCCTGACTATTTTGAGTGGTGTGACGTGTGCTGTCGTGGGCCTGCCGTTCATTCACTGCTCCTGCACGGGCCGGGCAGGGCCTGTCAGCGCTGTGCGAGGAGTGGAGGGGCTGCCCGGAGAGAGCAGCACCGTTTGGCAGGAAGATGAGAGGCTGGACTGGAGCAGTCTCTGCCAAGCAGTGTAACTGCAGGGCAGCAGTTCCAGGTGAACACTTACCTATGTGCTTTAGCTCTAGAGATGCTCATTTTTTGTTTGTTAATATTTTTCTTTGAGGGACACTTTCAGTGTCGTCTGGGTGGGACTGGATGTATCTCAGTCTGCTCAGTAGTAGAAGGGGTCCTTTACTGGGTAGGAAATGACAATGTTACTGTTTCTATGAAGGACTCACTGCATCAGCAGCCCTTTTGATTTCAGAGATGATTTGGCTGATCCAGATCTTGTGGCTGTTGCAGTTTTCAGGAGATGATCCGCTCCTCCAGCCGTGGATGGAGATTGCTGTACCATGCACACATTTAAACATGTTAGAAGAGCTTTGTAGAAAGGAGTAGAAATTTGTTTCAATAAAAAATATGGTTTTGATTCCAAGCCTACTGAAGTAAATGGAAACTGACGGCTGATAAGTGGATTTTGGATGGGGTCTGAAGTCACCTCCCTCCTCTCTGTTTTGGTACCACATCTTTAAATCCTTTCTATTAAAACACCTTGTTAACTCTTGTACTTCTCAATTTTTCTTGCAAATCACTGAAAATCTTCCAACCATCATCCATGAGCAACAAAAACCTTTCACTGACTAATGAGATTTTGAAACAACTTGATTCCTAAGTTTTCTGTATGAAAATATACCAAATGAAAACCCAGAGCAATCATTACTGATTAAAGCTCTGTATTCAGTGTCACAGAATCACAGACTGGGTAAGATTGGAAAGGACCACAGTGGGTCATCTGGTCCACCCTCCCTCAAGCAGGGTCATCCTAGAGTGGATTGTACAGGATTGAGTCCAGACAGCTCTTGAATATCTCTAGTGAGGGCAACTCCAAAGCCTCTTTGGGCAACCTGCTCAAATGCTCTGTGATACGTAAATTCCTGTTAAATCTAAATTATTATACATGGCAACACCCTTCAAACAACTGGAGAAAATGAGGGAGCCAAAGTACCCTTACTTTGCTCTCTGCCAGGTGACTGGCTTACTTTTTGGAACCAGGTATTTTGTATGCTGGACCAGTGTGCATATAAGAATGGGAGCACTTTCATGGGATTTATGGAATTCAATGTAATTGGAAGTCAAGTCACAGAAGGATTATACAGTGATAGTGCTATTCTTCAGAAGTCTGTATTGTGGATGGAAAACACCCTATTTCTGCCCACCACAAGGAAAAAATGCAAAGGGTCAGTCAGGAACCTGAAAAAGGGAAGAGGAAGAAATCCTGGAGTAACTCACTGCACCTCACATTTTATATGAGGGCAAAACTGAGACCATTACAGTCTCCGAGGTAGACTTCTGCACCTGGCACATAATGCTAAACCCCTTCATTAATCACAGAAAATCCTGTTTACTATATAGTCTGGTAAAGATTGGAATCCTTGTTGCTCTGTGTATGGCATTAGTCCTTTTAGTGTGGGAATGAGTCTCCCCACAGCAGTGCTCCAGTAAGTGTTCATCATCTGGTCATGCAAGCAAGTATTGCTTTTACTTACAATCCTCTCAAGATTCATGGGAGGGATGAGAGGGTTAAGGCTGTTTCAGGTATTCAGGAGGTCCAATAGCTGCTACACTCGTCTGACTAGCAGCATCACAATGCCTTCTGACAGGGATTTGTTTTAGGAAGAAAGGTCAGTCCCAAGTCCACTGCTGCAGGGGGTTGCCTGGCAGTGCACAAGACTGGATCCAAGTGCATTAAATTCTCTGCATCCATTGCTATGAAAACCTAACCTCAAACCCTGTTTTCAATAATACTTTTTATATGTTCTGTCATCTTTCTGGAAGAGTGAGTTGGTGTTTCATTCTCCAAGCCATAATAGCTCAAACCCCCCATCAATTGTTTTTCATGTGCAGCTGTTTTATATCCACAAGCCATGGCTCCAGGCATTTTGAGTTGCTGGTGGTTTGGTTGTTTTGTTTTTTGGGTTTTTTTCCCCTTTCTCTCTCCCTCTCCTTTTACTGTCCATTTTGGACAAGCAAGAATGAAGGGAAACCAGCTAATCTGCCCAAGTTCCATTTATAGAGGATTCAGGATGAAAAAAAGCAAAGTAAAATACAGAAAGATATGGGGAGGACTTGCTAAAGAAAGAAACGTGTTGGTAGGCAGTCAGCATAATTTTTTGCAATAGGACCTGTGCTTGCTGGACTATTGCTGTCACTGTTTTCTTAGCTCCCACATAACCTCTGCCCTTCCTCCTCCCCTTCTTTCCTGGGTAATTGATATGCAAATATCAAGACCAGGATGAAATTTAAATGGCATAGAAACACACAACATCAACGTTTTCTATGTCAGTTCTCTGCTCTGTCCTCCAGGCTACAAATTATTGGGAGGATTAACCTGCTGGCTGCTTCCTGAGTGCCACCTCTGCCAACTTCAGCAGCTAGTCAGCAGAAGCCCTCCTGGCAGGCAGGGAGAGCAGCCGGGGTGGCGGGAGCGCCTGGGATGGTGAGAGCTGCCCGTGGGCAGCAGCGATGGGCTGGCACTGGGAGAGGCTGGGCACAGCCTCCCGGGCCTCACACCGCCTTTGTTCAGCCCTGGCTAACAATCCCCAAGCCCAGAGCAGAGTGCCAAATGAAAGCCCAGCAGCCAGCAGTAGCCACAGCCATGGGATGTGGAGCTGAGGGAGTGGGCTGGGGATACAGAGGGAAAAGGATTAGCTGAGGAATTCTGCTGTCACCTCTCCACTACCCTCCAAACCACAAGTTTGTCTGGACATTTGCCTTGTGCTGGAAAACCATCAATGGTAAGAGCTGGCACATCTTTCACCTCCAGGAATCACCTGGCTGGCCATGGAATACCACAGCCTATTTCTCAGCTCCTGATGGAGGAATGACCCTTGGCATTGCTCTGCCTCATCACTGATGTAAAGCGAGCCAAACCCCCAAAGCTGGGGTTCAGGGTGCCTGAGGGAGGCTCCTCTGCCAGCAGGTGTAATTACCTGTGTGGCCACAGAACCCATCATGCTGTGCTTCCCTCTGTGCCTTTTCCAGTGGAAAGGAAGGCAATACAGCTGTGTTTGCTCCCACCTCTCAACCAGGACATCTGTCAGCAGGACCCTCTTGCGGGCCCTTGGATGTATGAGATAGATGTTGGTGAGGCCATGCCACCCTCTTTGGCATCTGCTCTTCATTTTTTGGTTCAAACCATGAGTATCATCCTTTTGTGATCCTCCACAACTCTATGGTGCTGAGCAGTCCAGGCATCCTGGGGACTCTCAAAGCATCCAGCTCTTCCCTGGTGGCCTGATCAATGGGAATTTGCCACCAAAGTGCAGGAAACAAGCCTATTGCACTGCACCTTACAGAAAGGGAATTTAGCAGAGACAGCTGCAGATGCAAACACAGAATGAATTTAGAAAACCAGCTTAAAATCTAACTAAGCAAGCCAGGAGCAGGCACTGGATGATCAGGGTTTCCTCCAGGACAGTGACTTGTTGCTGAACCTGCTTCTCCAGTGGGACTATTCAAGAGCTGCACTACATTTGGATTAAATGACATTTAATAGCCTTCAGTTACAATCACTACTCATGCAGAGGAAAGATGGTATTAGTAGAAAGCAAGATGGGAAAAACATGCCTCTGTCTGCCTGATCATCAGGGCAAGCAATGAAAAACTGACAAACTCAGTTTAGAAATGCTCAAACAAGCATTTGGCAGTGGTTTCATGGCAAACCTAGGGAGGGTTAGGCAGTTGTAAATCACCCCCTTCAGGCATTCCAGACCAATTTAAATAATGACAATTTATCAAGCATAGCAATAAAGGTAGCACTTAGAGAAAGCACATTACTGTTTTATGATCCCATTGGACTCCATTGAAAAAAAAAAACAGAAATGACTGTCAGAGAACATGTGAAAAAATGTTGATTAAATGACTTCACTTGATTGTATGAGCTGTTGGAATAGAAAGTTCCTCCCAGGGTCTAAGAGGTACTGTGAGCATTGGTGCCCTCTTGAGCCTGGGCCCCTCTGGGCAGCAGTGCAAGGACTCGCACCCTGCTTGCTGCAGGACATGCAGTGCAGCCTCCAGAGGCAGGCAGAGCCCCATGCAGAAGGGATGGGGAGCTTGTACCGATGAGCCGGCGGTAAAGATGGGAGGAGCCACAGTGCTGAGGGTGACAGCACAGCTGGGGAGGCCAGGGACAGGAGTGGCTGTCCTTCTCCTTCCCCTCGGTGTAGCAGGGACTCCACAAAATTATGACAGAAATGATGTCTGTCCTGTACTGGTGGGAAAGCTCTCTTGATAAAGAGGTGTGTTGCAGAAGGTCTATTTTCCCTCCTTTCTTTGGAAAACAAAGTATCTGCATCTAGGACATCAGGAATAATCCACGGGAGCCGCGGTCCTGGCTCAGAGGAAAATACTGGGCATGCACTGTGGGATGCAGCAGAAAGATCTAAGGCCAGAAAGAGCTTGTGCTAGCTGAGATACTTTCATTGCAGTCAGACCTCATGATGCAGGTCACTGGGTGTGAGCCTCACAGACTGCTGGCTGGTGGGAAATTCACCTTCAAAAGAGAATGACTTCTGTAGGTCTAACCCACATCCAGCAGATTATCTGGAGTACATCATGTAGTCAAATGAATTAGCTTCAGTGGAAGTGGAAATGGAAGAGCACTTCTCTCTTTAAACAGAAAGAGCTCCATAAACGTGGAATGTGCCGTGTCTGTACTGTTGTAGCACCATAATGCATCAGAGCTATGGATTAATGTAACTTGTGCATTTACTCCAGTCACCCTTTGGCTGCTTTCAACCTTGGATCACTAGGCAGCTTTTAAACATGATTTTTAATAGGTAGTTAAATACAACAGCCCTGTTTGTTCAGTGTGTCTGGATGTAGAACACTTACAGAGTGGGAAGATGGCCAGGGAACCAGCCTAAGTAACATATTCCCAACTGCCTTATTCCTGCATATGTTAAAGATGCCACGGGCCTCATGACTTCTGCTCTGGTTGAAAATAGAGCAATTAAGCTAAATTATCTTGTATTAAGCTCTTGCTTACAGCTATCTTTGGTACCTCTAAGCCATGCTGCAGGCAGCAGTGAAGACATGAACTATCAGCATGGCCAGAACAAAGCCTGATCATCTCGGAGAGAGTCCTCTGGGGATTCTGCATCCTCCTCAAAGCAGCTCAGATTTCCAGGCCCTGGTGTGTATGCCTCTGATCCACAACCTGCAGCAGGAACTGGGGATCTGGAGACATTTTGCAGTCCATAGTAGTACACTGACAGATTGTTACCCCAGGACATGCTAGCTGTGTACCTGTGCCCTAGAGGTTCAGGAGGAGCTCTCAGAGAAGAAAAAGATGTAGAGGCAGCTTTGGTCTGCACAGCCTCCTCTGACCAGCTGATCTGGTAAATTCACAGGAAGAACAGAAAATACAGCTGCTATAGGGCTGTGAGGCCTTAAATGCCCAAATCACTTCTGCAAGTGGGCTTTGGGCACTGGGAACTACGGGGGAGCAGAAGGGGCTGCTGTACCTACATGCAGCTAGATGTTCATCTAGGTCTTTTGGCAAAGGCCTATGGACTCCTATGAAGACATTTCAGCAGGCAAGATTTCTTCAGATTGCTTTAAACTCCTGAAGGGTAACTTTGCTATATGGTAGCTTAAAATCACTTTTGCTCGGCAACAGGCAACTCTTTCAAGTGCCATGAGTCAGTGCTGTGACTGTGCTTGGAAGGGGAGGAAAAAGCACACAAAAAGGGACAGATACCAGCCAGATGCTTAGTTTGTATGAATAAGACCATTCTATCAACAGCCCTGAGCATCCTGCTCATAAGGCTATGCTAATTCAGTGGGGAATTGGAACTCTTTTACAGTATTTTTGGAGGAGTTCACATGCTTAGACTAGGATGTGCAAAGAATGAGGGGATTTGCTCTCTTTTTGCTGTTGCTCTTGACCTGGTTCCCTGCCCAGGTTTGCTGTTAAGCCTTAGATGGGATCTCTGCTTGGGGTCAGCTGGCACAGCTGCTCCTTAAGGTTTGACTGCTTTTGATGCTTACATTGGGAAGATTCAGCTTGTTCATTAGAGACTGAGAGTGCTCAAGTTCCCTGGCACACATTACATGTCAATCCTCCCAGATTTCCAAGCTGTTTCAGTGGTGGGTCTCTGAAACCACTGAGAGCTGGGGTGCTGCTGTAGCACTTATAAGGCCATGGAAGCATAGTTTTAGAGAAAAACAAAACCCCTACTGAGGACTGAATTAGTAGCTCTTTTTCAGTTCATCATCTGAACAGAAATGTGATTGCCCTCTTTTCAGCTGACCTCTCAGTAAACCAACGCAAATCATACCATTCTTGTTGCTGAAATTAAACTCTGCACATCATTGATTTTTTGGGCAACTTTTCTTTGTATCCTTAGATGCTGTTATTGACCATGGTGCCTGAAAGTTTTCCTATTTGCCATGTTCAGCCTGCTGAAATGCCAGGCTCCCAAGGGAGCTAAAACAGTGAAAGAAGGGCCTCACCAATGAACAGCAAAGTATTGGTTTGAGTCCTGGGCAGAATTAAACCTCCTTCTTGGGAAAACCTCCTAACCAAAGAGCTATTGTAGGCTGAAATATTCTTAGTGTTTTTTTCTTGCTCATTTAGGTTTCTTTAGCAAGTGTCACAGCCTGCTGCTGCACAGAGATTGTACATGAGAGGATGGCTTTATCACCTGCTGCTTTGGACACCACATTAGGAGGAATGGCCCAAGTTTACAGTGATGCATATCCAAGTGCAAAGTGAATGTGTATGCAAAGAGGTATAGTGTCAGCAGAAGCAATGAAAAGCAGCAAAACCACAACCCAAAGCAGTGTGGCAGGAGACAGGGGTCTAAACATCTGCAGGTAGTGAAAGGGCTTGAACTGATGCATCCTGGATGCACTGGTGTTTCAACTGGGATGACACCAGCAGCAGTCAGTGTCGGTACCATTGCTGCTTGAATTTAAACTTTTGCTACTAACACAAATGAATCCTAAAAATTGCTGTGAACATTATGAAAAGGTTTATCCTGGCATTTCCGGATCATTAATTCTTGTTATAGCTAAACCTATGTCTTTAACCCAAAAATATTTTTTGCTATTCCAAACTGCACTTCTCAGTCAATGAAAGCTTTGACAGGGACATTTTTTTCTCCTTGACATGAACTTACCATCTGAAACACATACTGTATACTTTAAGGAGAAAAAAAATGATCTATTTGGGCTGGAAAATAAAATTAAATAAGATTCTATTTCTATTCTTTCTTGATCTTCTCTTGTTGTTTTCTTCCTTAATCTAAGTTCTTCTTGAGTCTCAAACTTGCTCTGCTTTTCCATGTTGCAGTCTAGATCCATCCTTTACTTCCTGCCATCAGGACCTTTAATTCCCTCCTGTTAAAAAAAACTAGTCCTACCCCTGTAGTCTACACTTGCTATCCGTCTTCCCTCCCCTGGCCTGTCCTTCATACCCACCCACTTCTCTCATTCCCCTTCTGCTGATATCTTTTTTTTTTACAAAATTAGTATAATATTGTATGTAAGAAATTATCCCTAAAGAATAGTAGACAATAAAGGAAATGTTCAAGCATGACAGACTTCACTCTTCTGGGTCATTATAATATCCTTTTGTGCTCCAAAGCATGAGTCCAAAAGCCAAGTCATCTGCAGAATGAAAAAATACGAGACAATCACTCCTTGTGTTTCCTGTCTTTATAAAATGAGTCTAGACTTCTTAGAAAGTGTCCATTGAGAGCCTTGAAACTCCTCCTTCACTGGGCAAGCACATTGACTGCAGTGACAAAGTGACTGTTGTGCTCAGTATCTGAAAACAACAAAGTCCAGCAGTGCAGTGGCATGTTTCCACTATCATGACCATAAAATCTCTGACAGACAAACACGGGAGTAGTCTTGGCTTTGTAGGAGTAGCAGTGCAGTTTGTAAACAAATTCCCTGATAATCTCCACATTGCTTACTGGTTGGATTTGCAGAGTTGTTCTGGTACATGAGAATGAGATGTCCTTCAGTGACTACTAAACAGGAGCTTTGCTCCAGGTGAGCATCAGCAGCACTCCAGCAGCAGGGGCTCGTACAGGATCACACGAGTGACCTGTCCTTCAGGTCCTATAAGCCATATGCATGATAGGAACACCACAGTCCAAGGAAAATCCCTTGGGCAGATATGGTAGATGCTGATTTGATGATCTCTCTGATAGAGATCCTTCTAGCATGATGAATTACCTGCTCATGTCCTGGATCTCCAATGTCCTGACCTCTGTTGTCCCATTCCTGGGCACCCAGCTTTCTCCATCTCCTTACAGTGCACATAGACAGCTCACTCAGGAAAATATGGACAAGAAGGTGGCAGGATGCCTAAAAGGAAGATGTCAGGACACTTTGATTGGCAAAACTTCTCTCTGCTTGTGGCCCCAGTCCCAGTGGAAATTGCATTCCTACTTATTTAGGCACCACTAAACCATGGTCAACCCTAGTCCTTTAGTCTGAGTTTTATAATGCCAAGGGGATTAGGCTGACTGCCCTCCAATAACCCAGGCAATGAATTAATGTTCCCTTTGCCCTAAGACCTCCTCTGTAATAGAAAAACTCCTTTGGAAGGTCCTAGAGGTCTGTTCACCAGCTTGGGAACCCCACTGTTGGAAAGATGCTAACCTGCTGATGGGATTCATACAAGAACAGGAGGAAACAAGAGGGAGGACAGAGCTCTGCTAGGCACACAGAAAATGAAGCCTGATCTGGCTGAACAAGGACTGGAAAGAAATACTGATAGTAAATGAGTCATGGTATGGTTGTTCAAGGCAGTACAGTGTGCAGCTGTGCACGCAAAAGAAAATCATAACTGAATGCCAGGAAAAATTAAAAGAACTATAGAATGAAAGAACAAATTAAAGAAGTTTAGGGGGTTTCCAGCTCCACTGAAAACATAATAATGGATAATACAAGGATATCATAGCACTGTAAGAGCAAGACATATAAGAGACTTCTTTTCCCATGTCCCATTTCTATATCTTTACAGACCAGAAAACAGAATGTGCTGCCCTGCAGAGCTAAGATTTTTAAGAGAAGCAAATAAACACATACATAGCTGCATATGAATGAAGTCTGTACCAATATAGGATCAAAAACATATTTAAGACACATAGCAGACACAGAACTCTGGGGAATATCTCTAATTATGGTCAAATCATTCAATTTCATAGTTTTCCATTCTGAGCTTGCTTGGCTCTTCACCAGATCTTGGCCATTCTGAGAGATGGGACACTGACTGATTGAATTATGACTTAGATAATGTTCTTCTTAGTTTGAAAGAAAAAATCACTAGAAAAGGATGAAGAGAGATAAGCAATGCTTAAGAGGAAATTTCAGAAAGATTCAGGAGTTATTAAGGGTGGAAATATTTTTATGGCTTTGTGATTTTGGCATTTTACAAAATTTTAAATACATTCCTGACAGATGAGATACTCAAACATCTGGCGAGATATGAGCTGATACAAAGCCAGTCACTCACATTTCATACAAGACAAATTTAGACATTTCTAACAGCTGGAGTGACTGTGAGATTTGGGCAGGGCCATGGCTCTCAGAAGTTCAACAAGGAAACAGACTGACAGACAGGCTGGAGACCAGGGCTTCATTTCGTCATTGGCAAGGGGAGGATTTTCCAAGGGAAAGGAATTCAAGGAGGTAACAAAATTTTCCTTATGTCCTGAACAGACCACTGCAGATCTGGGTGGTGGGAATGAACTTCTACTGCTTGTGTAGGTCAGTGACATCCTAATCCTCTCTATAGACCCCTGGCTCAGAAATGTCTGAAATCATTTACAGACTGAAATCTGGAACATGTGGTCTGAATCCCATCCACCCCCAATGTACCACAGAAAAATGCTGCTTTGGGAGAGGGTTTCTAACAACTCTGGCAGGCACACGGGTGCCCCCAGTCCCTTTTTCATGCCAGGGTCAGGCCATGGACTGTAGTAGCCTTGTGTAACCAGAGCACTTGCAGCACTGTGCCCTGCAACAGAGCGGACAGCCAGGACAAAGCTCAGACCACAAACTGGGACGTATTTTGGCATCTTACTGCCCATGCCTAAATAAGGCATATGAGCTTCTGGAGGCCAGAGAGGAGTGGGAACACTACAGGACAAATGGCTCAAGTTTTTAATGGGTTTAAATTGGTTTGAAATCAAAGAAGACAAGATCCATTGATCCAATGTCGACTGAAGTCCTTGATAGGCAGCCAAGAAAAGCAAGCTGCCATTCAGAAAGTCACTGAAGAACAAAGGACAGATGTAGGAGATGAAAGGGAGAATGGAAAAAAGCATGAAGCCACCAGCTCAGTATAATGTATCTAGCAGAGGTCTGCCATGTAAACACTAGTGTCTAGTGAGGTTAGTTAAAAAAGGATTTTTCATTCCACAAAAACCTGTTGATGTGTTTGAAATGTCTCTTACTTAACTAAGAAAATAATTTCTGATTTCTAAGCCCATTTCAAGACATGAACTCCCTTTCCATACTGGACAGATACAGAACAAGTTCTGGGATGTGATATGGTGTAAAATCAATTAAAGGGGTTGTTTTTCTTTCTCTGCTCATCCTCCAATGTATAAAGCAATATTGCATTCATGTTTGCTGATCTAAACTGAAGTTTCACCCTTACCCCATAGTCTTTATTTCTCTTTTTAGTGTAGAAAGGCCACAGAAAAGAAAAAAGCAAAAATGTAAGTGGCTTGGGTTTTTTCTATCAGGGCTTAAATAAAAGAATTTTTATGCTAATATGAAACCACTTTTTAAAAGCCATTCCACTACAAATTCTGTTCTAAAATGTTCCACAGAAAGCAATACTCATTTTGGTCTCCTGCTTTATTTAACATACAGTATGCTCCTCATTGCTGCAGCAACACATCACTAAATCTGAGCAAAGTTCACTATTCTTTGAAAGGCAAGGAGATGTGGGACACATTATTTTTTGTATATTTATTGAACAGGAATAGAGACATAGTGAAAGTAATCAAACTATCCCAGCCTGCTGAGGAAGATAGAGACCGACCCAAAGGCACAGGTTCAAAAGAGGGCTTGGAGAAACGCCAGCAGTGACTCAGTTGTGAAGGGTCAGTGATCTCTGTTTTCTGTCTTGGGACAAGGCTTTTTTTTTGGTGAGTAATTGTGTGGGTTTGTTGGTGGCCTCCTATGCACAGAAGCTCTGTATTCTGAGAAAAGCAATGTCCAGTGCGATTGACACTGAAGTGTCTGACAGCAGATTTTAGTGTTCAATGAGCAGCCATGATTGCTTATGGTTTTGAAAGTAAGAATGCATACGAATTTTGGGTTTCTTTCCCTCAGCCAATTTTCAAGATTATTCAGAAACATTAGACTGAAGGACAATCTCCCAAACCCAGCAACTGCTTTGCATATGTCCACATAACAACCGTAACATTCAGGTGTTGCTGGGACACGTGCTGTCTTTATGGGCTCTTCACGTAAGAATTTTAATTTATCCAAAGTTGAAAGTTTAAAGCTTGTGCTGGCTTGTTCCAAAGACCTTTTGTAATATTAACTGAATTATGTCAAGTATTTTCTGTCAGCTATAAGATTTGTCATAAATCACAAGAAATCTTGTAACAATGTAGGTCTGAGCATTATGTCTCCAAAAAGCCCCTTTCATAATGGGAAATACTGTCTTATGCTTTTTAATGTCTTTTTTTTCCTCCCTTCCCTTGGGCTGTGCTTTTTTCTTTCTTTTGTCATTTCTAGGGAAATTAGAGCTTTCCTTTGGACTAACTGGAGAAAATCAACCATTCAGTTAAATTCTGTGTTTGTGCCTTCTTTATCTCCCTGTAATAGAGGCAATTTCCCTTCATCTGCACAAATGTTTGGTACACTGGACTCCGCATTTAACATTTATTTCTCCTCAGTAATTTTCCACTTGAGATCTTTTAGCAAAGATGGAAATAAGTGAGTTTATGAGAAAGACTTCTATATGCTGGGAACATTTCATTTAGAGTCAAACCCATCTCCTGTAAATGAGGAACACCTACAATCATACAATCACCCAAATACCATAACCAGGTAATGCTGCCTGTTGGAGCAGATACTCCTAACATAAAGAGATCTCTTGGATGTCACTCTCCCTGCATATCCTCACAAGACCCAGGGCAGAAGATGCCCTTCCATTGGCACCAGGATATCCAGAGCAAAGGTAGGGAAGCTGAGTTGGGCCACAAGCCCGTTTTGAAAGGTTTATTCCCCTGGTCAGTGCTCATTGGTAAGCCAGGGCTGTGCACTTTCATCCATAATGCTGAGGGAACCAACAGATGAAAGAAGCTGCTGGCACTAAACAAGGCCAGCAAAGGGCTGTCTTTGATGAGGAACCCATCTAGGACCAGCTGATGGGAGAGGCTGTGTCCCAGCTGATATTTCCACCCTTCAGTAACTCAAGACAGACCGCAGCTTTGGTGAAGCTGCACAGCGCAGGGTCACTATGAGATAGCCATTTACTTGTTTCAGAACAAATCATGAAAGGACCAGCTGTTCCAACCTCTTCAGTTCCAAAAAAAGCCTTGCAAGAGTGTGCAAGCCTTTGAGAAATATGTCTGTGCAAAGCTTGCATGTTGAGTCCCATACTGGGGACTTCGATGTATTTCTGTGGTGGATTGAGGACCCTGTTTTGATCATCTTGCTTCACCTCTTCTCCCTTCAAAGAGCCTTGAGGCTCCTCTCATACAGTGGGAGCCACAGAACCACAGAATATGCTCCTCTGGAAGGGACCCACAAGGACCATCAACTCCAGGCCCTGGCCCTGAGCAGTACCATCCCCAAGAGTCACACCACACGCCTGATAGTATTGTCCCAAAGCCTCTTGAACTCTGTCGGACTTGTGCTGTGACCACTACCCTGGAGAGCCTGTCCCCATGGAGAAGCAGCTGGATGCTGCTCAGAGCCACCTCAGTGTATGAGCTTCACCTGCAGGAGGGACAAATGGACCTGAATTACGCTGTCAGGTCACCTCATGAGACAGAGCTCAATGCAGCAGTGCAATGAGGCAGGAGCTGATTCTGGCTCTGCTCCAGGGCCTTGTGCAATGTGGACTTTAGGCCTGAAGAAGCCCTGAAATGACAAGTAGACACTCAAAAAAGCTGTGAGCAGCAATTAAGCGACAGGCAGAAGCCTACCACCAACCCCCTGTAGATCCCCTGCTCAGAGCCACTCAGGGCAATCATGCAGCAGGGAGTAGGAAGTTTTGGGAAATGAGTCTGAAGTATTTGGGGTATTTTTTTTAAACATTAGCTGACTGTCTGGGCAAATAATTTTCTGCCTATGGGTGTCCTACAAAAAGTTGACTAACATGCTCCGCTAATGAACCTTTGTGACTGGGCTGCCTTGTGGATGAACCAGTATGGTTTCTAATTCTCTAAGCAAACACCGACATTCCCTAGCATGAGTAAGTTGAGTGGTGAGCAGTGACTAATGAACAGCTGGTATGAATTCCTGACACTCCTGGAATCCAGAAATATGTTGATGAATTCTGGCAGAAGTCCAAATATTTGCAAAGTAATGACTAAGGTGGTAATGAACTACAGCTGACTGGCTCATTCATGTTCAGAGGCTCAGCGATTTATTCCAGTGTACACACAGCATCTGTGACCCAGTTCTGGGTCACCTTTTCCTGTGTGGAAAGTGGTGCATGCCTAGGGATGCTACAAGCACTGCAGCAGAATGGGGACCCACTGAAATGCTGGTGCTGGTCTGCATTGCACACACGCTCCATCTCAAGGCAACCAGGACTTCTGGATTGTGTAAGGGCCCCAAGCCCCTTCCTATCTGCAAGGCAAGGTGCACAAGCAGCTCTACAAATACTGGCCCAGGCAGAGTAGATACTTCTGGGAAGAAGGAAACTGAGCATCAGACTAGGAGCATTTTGAATTAGGAAATGTCTCATCTTGTACAAGAAGCAGGGCAGTGAAGACTGAAGTTGATGAAGGAGATGGAATGACTGCCAGGCCAGCAGGGACAGAATGGTTTAGGACTAGATAATTTCAAACTGGAAAGAAGATTATTCTCTGGAAATACATCCCACAGCTGAACAATAGAGAAGGATAGGAAAAATCTGTCCTAAGGAGCATGGATTCTGTGCCACAAACATATGTATTTACAGATGCTGACAGGCAGCAGTAAACCAGTGACTTCTGCTGGGTCACCTTTGAACACTAGATTTATGCCAAAGCCCTGCACTGCTGTCATAGGGTTCCTTTTGATACGCACAGAGACAAATATGACCAAACCATACCTTGGACAGTGTTTCTGTGACAGCTGGGTACGTATCTGGCTTGTCTTCCAGCCCTTCCTGGCAAGCAGACACATTCAGTATATATGAACACAGGCATACGTCCCAGCGTGGACTGGGAATGCTGCTCAGAAATTTCCTTTGGTATATTCAAGTAGACATCTCAAATGAAACTAAACTCAACACAACATGTAGCCTCACTTTTCCCTTTTTTTGAAAGGGATTTATTCTAATGATAAATTAATTTAAGTGTCAGGCAAAACTACAGATGGGTGAACAGGACAGATTGATGCAGCCAGATGGAATAATGTTTGTTTTTATCCACAATCAGTGGGCACAGCAGCAACAGCCTTTTAATGCTGCTTTACAGGAATCAAGTGCTCTGAAACTTGACTGAAATTATGTAATGAGAAATAAATAGCGTAGCTGGAGCCAGAGATAACAGAGAGTGTACAGCAATGGTGGTGTAAATTGCTTCAGGGGAAAAAGACATCCAGAAATTGTTGAATGTAACAAACCCAAGGACTGAGAGGAATCAGCTGACCTGATGGAATGTTTTGGCTGTCACTGACTCCTCGTAGGCCAGCAGTGAGGTCTCTACATCATTCAGGAGCAGTGAAAAACACAGCAAAAGTTTTCTTGGCAAGAGCCACTTTACCACTGCTACCTCCACTGGCCTACTCTTCCTCCTCCTGCCTCACCATCAGCTCCAGATGCACACTCCACTGATACCAGGAGACATGAACCCCACCATCCACAGGCTGTCTCCACTGCATGCACCCACTTGCTGGGGGCTGTCCACTGACACACAGGGGCTTTGCACTGGAGCAGGATTTTGTATCAGGGCAGGGTTTTACTTGTGTGACCTCCCTTTTATGGTTTGCTTATGGTTTGCTCACTGCCAGATTTGAAAAGAGGAATCTGGACCACTGGTGAAGTTCTCTCCTCTCTCCCCATTGGAGCCTCTGACTTTTTGTCACAAAAAGCCATGGCTGTAAGTGCTTTCCAAGAAAAGCAGCAGTGTTGTGCTAAATGTGCCGACTGGCAGCAGGCTGGCATTGGGTTTCTTTGTTAAAAGATAACACAGCTTACGTTTTCCGGGAGAAAGAAAAGTCCTATTGATATAATAATATCATGCCAGGCAGACAGCCCTGCCTGTGTAATCCGCTTTGAGCACAATGCCGTGTTGTGGCTCAAGCATTGTTTCCAGCTGAAAAGTGGCTGTGATTTGCCTGGTCAAGGACGTTATCCTGACTGACAGGTCTACAAAAGGAGACAGCATGTGTGGCTGGTTGGGAGGCCAGGGGAGTCCACCTGAGGGGTGAAGGGATTGGGCAAGGACTGGGGTGCAGGAACCTGTCCGTGTGTGTACCTCCTGTGGGTCAAAAGGATGCCAGGGGCATTCCAGGGAGCTGGAGGAATCCCACGGTGCTGGAGGCATCCCACAGAGATGGGCTGCAAGGGAAGCAGTGATATTTCTAAACCTGACAGCACTGTACAAACAGAATTACACACCGTTTGCCAAACCCCTTGATTTTCACTTTGTATTTTTTTGCTGTTCACTGGCTATTGAAAGGCCAGGATGGTTTATGCTTTCAAAATCCATGATGAATGTGAAAATGTTTCTAAACAAAGAGTTAGCAGATAGTACCAGGTTGTAGGCAGGAATCTGCCTTGGGTTTAAATCTGTAAATTGCCCCTTTACCTTCCATCTTTTCTTGACAATTTGTGTGAAATCAGAAAGACACCATTGCTTCAAAGTGTTGATCCCAGCTTGCTTTGGATCACACATGGGTTTTGAGGCAAATATGATGGACCTTGTGGGCACCTCTGTCACCTTATGGGCTAAGCTTTGTTTTTGCAATATAGCTATGGAGTTAAAGAGTTTGTAGGAGAAAGTCTGCTTTGCATGTATACCTACTAACTCTCAAGTTGTAGAGCACTTGCCACTGGCAAAATTGTGTCTTCTATGTAAAGTGGTTTATCACAACCACTTGTGTCTAATGACCATCCCTAGGCTTTTGCAAAGCCTTCTTTAGGGATAAACTCATCTCTCAGTACACAATGATAAATCTGGTTCATACTGAAGTTCTGCAAAGGTCATTTGGGGGTGTCATGCTAGACATTTAAACTGAGGGCAAATTTCATTCATATGTGAAAAGTGTGTAACAGCAACAGGGCCAGATGAGTATAGGAATTAGGTGCATACGCAGGACAAAGAATGCAGGAAAGAAGAGATTTTTTCTCTTCTTGTTACTCAATCAATGTCCTATCTCCAGGAAAAAAAAAAAAAAAATCAGTATTAATGAGCATCTGCTGGACTCCAGACCAAACCATCCTCATTTTCGTTACATATACTCAGGGGATCCACTAGGAGATAGTGCCATGCTGATGGCCAGCACACATGTTGTGCAGCATCAAAGTACTTCTCTGTTCTCTGAACAGGAATTTCAGGATTTAAATGCCAAGGAGTCCTGTGCTGGTCTTCAAAATCAGGCTGGTTTACCTGCTCCTCATGGAAAAATGGGTATGAAGTGCCATGCCTGTAATAAAATCAAAGTTAGATGTTCCAGACTGCCAAACTAAGTGTGGCTGGGACAGTAACTGATTACTGGGAGAAGTGCATCACCTGCAGCCTCTGACACCACTCCAAGCTAAGGCATATAATTTTTTGACAACTTTCCATCTGATACTGACCAGGCCTGAACATGCTTAATTAGTGAGATCTGATGAGTGCTAAGCCTGAGGTTGTATTAGTCTTGCTTCTAAATTTGGACACGTGCTTTGAACTAGTAATACAGGAGTTAAAAGCATCGTGTAAACAGGATTAGACTTGGCTCCCAAAACCTTGGCTTCTTCCTTGTTTGAGGGAATAAGAGACAGCAAGAAAGCACACAGTAGTGCAGATGCTTCAGACAAAAATGGCTAGCAACTCTACAGACACACCTTTCGACGTGTCTGTGAGCATGCACGAACACGACCTGCCTGCGGTCCTGCGCTGGGGCCGGCGCTTGCAGGTGGGACCTGTGCCTGGGGAGGCAGCGGCCCTCGGCAGCAGCAGCGGGGACGGCAGTGCCTCCACCCGCCGAGCACAGCCCGCCTGTCCCGGGCAGGAGCACATCCCGGGGCTGGCGCTGCCCAGAGCACATCCCGGGGCTGGCGCTGCCCAGAGCACATCCCGGGGCTGGCGCTGCCCGGGAGCACATCCCGGGGCTGGCGCTGCCCAGAGCACATCCCGGGGGCTGGCGCTGCCCAGAGCACATCCCGGGGCTGGGGCTGCCCAGAGCACATCCCGGGGCTGGCGCTGCCCGGGAGCACATCCCGGGGCTGGCGCTGCCCGGGAGCACATCCCGGGGGCTGGCGCTGCAGTCTGCACTGACCGGAGCAGGCAGGGCTACGGAGCAGCCTGGGAAGGGCATCATGACCCGGCCTCCCTGCTCAGAGGGAGATCAGGACATCCACGGCCCTCATAGGCAGCTGGCAAAATCAACCTGAGCACAGCTTCCAGGTGGAAAGCAAAAATTGTCCAGGAAAAGAACCTTGTAACATACACCCCATGGTTGTGACAGAGCACTTCGGTTGTTTCCTGCATCCAGATCTTCTGTTGCTGAACTTCAGAGATCACAGACCAGACAACCACTGCCTCCAACCAGGGCACATTGCTGACACTGTGAGCACTGAAGAAAATAAAATATGAAAGCCTTCCACTCAGTGTTGTGGTGCAGGCATTTATCTGGGGATTTGCAGTCTCAGCAGGAGTGCACAAAGAATACATGGAGCTTGATATGTTTGAAAATATGTCAGATGGCACTGAAACCCATGCACTGATGGATGTATGCAACTCAGCATGTTTCATACATCTGAAGCATAGCTTCATGAGGGGAATTCAAGCTTTAGGAAGCATGCTAATTTTCCAGATGAACGTCTTCATAGTGCAAATTCAGTCTACAACACTGAAATACAGATTCTGATCTGACCTCTTGACATTTCCTAATGTAAGTATTAAACAATAATTTATCATGTCTTGTGAATATGATCACGGATGAACACCAGTTTTGGAGCTCTGGGTAACATGAATGCTCTGAGAAATGTATGTTCATATTGTTCCCATCCAATATCCAGCATCCCTGAACAGGGATCTCCCAGGCTAGCTAGAATTCCTGAATTTGCATTTCTGTTTAAGAGAGAATTAAATCCCCTTTATGTGCTATTTTGCCCTCTTTTCTTTTTCTCATTTATGTGCAGATGTTTCAGAATTGGAGCAAAGTGCTTAGAAAAAAACCTCCCAGCTAATGAACAAAAGACAGCATTTAATTTAGTCACTTTCAAGTAAACCAGGCAAGCCATTCAGACATTTGTAGCCTAAGATCATCAAGGCTAAGAGGCTTGTATATACTACTCCTATTGTTCTGGTGAATTATTTGCCTTGTACTTAGAGCAGTCTGTAAACTGTTTCTCTCTATATAATGAGAAGGAATTTTACACGTGTAAAGAATTCTCCATGCTTCAGTTTACAGATGTGATTTAACAGTCCTTGCCTTTAGAGAGCTCACTGAAGAAATATCTGAGGTATCTAAAATATTATAAGAGGGGTCAGAAATGGCACTGAGAACTCAGGACTGGCTGCTTTTCTGGACTCATTTAGCCTGCTGCAGCCAAAGAAGGGCTTTGACTTTTGGAAAGTGTATTTAGTGGGCTTGGAAGGAAGTGTACCAAAGCCAAAAACATCTTATGGAGAGTTTGAAAAACATCCTCTATTCTTCTTTATGTATTTGTTTCTCCATTGAAGAGTAGTTTCAGGGGAACATATCAAAATGGCTTGCTGTGAAGGTATTCTAAACATTATTAAATACTTTATATATAGCCTTTACATTATAAAATGGAAAAACTCATCTTCTGAAACCATTTTTCTCTTGTCTTAAATATTTCCAAGTGAACACACCCCCAGAAACCAGAGTTCTTCACACACTAGGAAAAGTAACAGCAGCTCCTTCCTTTGCCCCAAGGAATATCAGACAAGCTGTTGCACTTCCAGAGGTGGTGGCCCTTAAGCATCAGTCTCCTCTAAAGATTCCTCCACTCCTCTCTGAATTCCTCCCCACTCACCTCCTTCCAGACTCCTCTGTTTCACCAGTCACTTTTGTCTTCAAACATTGAACTTCACCTCACTTGCAAACCTGTGGTCTGCACCACACCTGGGAGAGTATTGGTGCAGATGCTTCATTGGAGATTTTAAGATGTGTCACTGGGGGCTATGACCAACACAGCTCTTTTGGTGGTTCTGAGAGGCAACACTGAAATCTTTGCTCCTTTGGATTATGTCCCTTTTGGCCCAGTTGAGATTTATCTTCCTTTTTCCTTAGTCTTGCTGAGTCCAATTCAAATTCAGTGCTGAAAATAAACTTGGAAGAAAATGAACAGAATGTGCATTTTCACAGTCATGCAATTTTTTTTTGAATAAGCAAATGTTTTGTAGTTGAGGGAAGCTTCTTTAATATTGGTTTGGTAGGTCAGGGTTCCTTAATAATAGATAATAAATCTTGTTCCCTGCTTTGTACTGCATGCTTAAAGCAATTCAGGAATATGAACCTGGTCCAAAAAACTGGGCAGTGGTGTCACTGGTGAATCTCCCAGAGGAAGAGCCATATGTGGCTGCTTCTCTCCCTGTTTTGCTATATACAAAACCCCAGCTGCACTCTTACCTATACCACTGCTCATAACTCCTTCGTCATAAAGCCAGAGTTTCTCCCTCTAGCAACAGAACTTTCCTTGTGGGAAGGACAAGACACTTCTGTGGTTTATCCCAATAGCAGACCCTGATTCTCCTTGTCTTTGACAAAGCACATATCGACATCCATACCTGTTTCATTCCTCTGCTGTTTTAGTTTCCCATGAAATTCTGCATCTGGGGACTTTTTCACAAAATTTTCAAGACAGCTTGGGAACAAACATGTGCCTTGTTTACTTAGCAGTATTTTACTGCATGCAGCATCTTACTGCATGCAGCCTTAGACCATGTCAGACAGCCTTACAATTTGGATTGATTTAGTTTCTTTCTCTCTCTTTGCACCTTTTCCCATCAATAGTTTGAGGCCACTGGGTTGGTACCAGCTGTCACTTGCTAGCAGATGATGTCACCATCACCACCATATACATCTGCTGGGCCTCTATTTTCACAAGAGGTAAGTTCTTCTGGATCTCTAGACAGCCCACATGGTTCAGACTGCATCTGAAACCTAGAGCAATATATTTGTTTTCAACAGCTATAGTTCTTGAAATCGAATGATTTACTATCAGTTCTGCCCAGATAATTTTACTCTCCACACTTGTCTTTGAGAAATTTTTCTGCCTGCATCAGATCCAAATTTAACATTTTCTGCTAATGTCGATGACATGCTCTTACCTCCAGCTCATTAACAAAGCTGTTAGAAACCTTTTGTTGGTCCTCAGCATGATTTACTATGTGTTGCTGCTTCTCATGACTAAGGGGGGTTATTAGTGGGTCTGGAACATGGCCAGTATGCCTGGAAATTTTCTGTGTCACCACAGTTCAAGTCCTGCCTGCAAGACAAACTGCTTAGGAGATAGAAACAATAAAATAACTCCATTTTAGACCATGTCCATATCCTCCCTTCTGGAACAGAAGTTGCTTCATTCTGATTTTAAATACTCAATACTTTAGCAATAGCAGTGAGCTTTTCCTGACCACAACACTTGAGTACTTAGAGAGCTGTGGTTCAGAAAGTCCTCTTTCTTATTTCTAAAACAGCTGAGCTATGGGAACAGCACACTGTGATGATTCTTTTTATTTATTTACTTATTTATCGTCTGAGTTGTTTTTTTTTCTTTTCTGTCAAATTAGGTCTTGCTGGCATTTGCTTTAGAGTGACTGTTTCCAGTCTTGATTGATGGCATTTCTCTGCAGTAGCGCTGAAAATTGCTTCTCTTAATGAAACCACTTCAAGTTTCTGCATTAAAATTTGCACAAAGCTTCATTAAATTTTCATTGTCTTCCAGTATGCAGCTAGTCAAAGAACTTACAAATAAAAGGGTTTGCTCTTTTTGAGTCAATTACTAAACCTGAAAACCAGTTAGAGGACATACAGTTCAGGGCTTCAGTTTGCATAGAAAATTCTCTCAGATCTCACACAAGATATATGCAGCAAAGGTGAAATAAGATTCCCCAAGTCCTGCTCCTTTCTCAGTAGAAGCAAGGGCACCTGTTGCCTGTAAGCGACCAATCTACTCAACATTGCTCTTGTTGGGGACTTTGATGGAAGATCTCTTCTTTGTAAGCCTCACTGTCCAAGCTGGAGGTAAGGTAATGGCATTCCATGACTGCCAGGAAAAACCAGCTGTGTGGACAGCCCTCCACACCCCTCCTGCCAAGCAAGGCTGAGGAACTTCCAGTTGCTGATCATCACAGAGATGAGTGATATCCAGAGCATTTCTGCCAGACTCAGAGGTTCTGCCAGTCCAGTGACACCGGGGAGTAGACAGGACCTCACTTGTAGCTCCTGACAGGGACAAAAGTCACAGGACAATTCAGTGCACCTGGATTTTAAAAGACAAACTGCAGAGAACAGTTAAAAGCAATATTTAATAGTATTCCCAGTTCTTTTTTTGATTTCTTTTCCCAGGCTGATACCTTGATCAAGATGTCATGGTGAAGCCAAAGGAGGAAGAGAGAGCTTGAGAAATCAGACCCAGGACCTCAGAGCTGAACTGCTGCCTCCAAATCAGCTGATGTGTGCATGCCTGAGCCCAGAGCTGCCTCCCAGCCCTCTGAGCAGCTCTAGTTTCACTGTAGTATCATACGACCCCCTGCTGGCCTCATTTTTCTCCTCAGCACTTCTGGCATTCCAATTTTTCTGTTTTTTCCCTCCTCGGGGATCTCCAAGGTGTCACCTCCTGCAGGCACTCCTTTCTGAGGATGAAAGCAATGTTTTTTGGGAAAAGGTGGCCTGGAAAGGGCCTGGCCAGTGTTGCCCAGCATTGTCCTGCTCCCTCTGCAGAGGTGGTGACGGTCCCTGGCAGGAACTGACCATATCTCAGGCTAATGAGTTGTCAGAAACCCGTCCCTGTGCCTCGCCTCCCAGGCAAGTTATTATTATGAGGGCTGTCAGTGGCGGGTGAGGATGGGGCAAGCAATCCATTTCTGCAGCCAGCGGGGAGCTGCGAATCTGTTCACAGGGGATCAGCGGGGTGCTGTGGGAACCGGCCTGCCCTGCGAGCGTCCACCAAGGGCTACCATTCAAGGGAGCACTGTGGGTTCATGGCGAGCGCAGCGAGCTTGCCTCTAATGTATGCCCTAATGAGTCAGCGGAGGGTGTTCTGCCTGCCTGAATGTCTTTAGTGTGGCAAAGCGGAGTGGACATTCCCATACAATAGTGGGCTTAAATTCAGCTTCTCACCGATGTCTAATTCATGGGCGGAACGGCCTTTGTAATACCTATAGAAGAGAAGTACAGTAGGTCATTTCTTCAACTAATTGGAGTTGACAATCCCATATCTGTCTATATCTCAGAGCCATTTGCACACAGTTGGAAAGGGAGGCATTTTGTCTTCACTCATGTGGTCAGCCACCAGAGAGGGAAAATTATGTATGTATGGGTTTCTGCTTTGGGCAGCCACAGAATTGCAACAAAAACTAATATAACCTGGCAATGGCTTTTTCACTTACTTAATGGCAGGTAAGGCAGTAAGGGTTATTTATCTCACCTTCATTCTCCAAGTCTTTTAAACTATGCTTTCTTTCCCCTACCCATGGTTTGATTTCTCTACAGGGCACCCTTTTACAGCCGTCAATTGCTCCGCAGCACAGAGACTCAATAGTGCACAAGTCTTCTGGGTGCCACCATAACCTCAAGGGCCAGAGTGATACAAACCACCCCTGCCTTGCAAGCAGGAGTTTCACAGCTTGCTGAAGGCCGCTTGCTGGATCAGTAGTAGGGGTAAGGCTGATCCCTGACCCCAGGCCTATAATGATAAAGTGCACCAAAGGTGTCACATGTTTTAGTCTTTTTGAGCATGACATGAACTTCTGCTAATATCAACGCTTTATCCACTGCCTCGTTCAGACACGGCAGTTGTATTTGAGAGTACACAGAGAGTATTAACGCTTCCAATTTAATCTGATGTACATCACCTGAAGAGGCAAACTTTCCAAATTGCGTGAGGAAGCCAAATGGGTACTTTGGAGTCATGTGCCAGTTAAAATTGCATCCTCCCCTTTCTTCAGTAGACCATTTTCTCCTCAAAAGCATGAGCCACTTAACTAAGTCCCGTCCCCACATATGGCAATATTTGGAAAGAATTAACAGTGGTTTGAGCCAACCTGGGAGAATTTTTTAAAAAATTATAATTATATTTATATTTATATTTATATTTATATGTATATGTATATGTATATGTATATGTATATGTATATGTATATGTATATTTATTTTTATTTTTATTTTTATTTTTATTTTTATTTTTATTTTTATTTTTATTTTTATTTTTATTTTTATTTTTATTTTTATTTTTATTTTTATTTTTATTTTTATTTTTATTTTTATTTTTATTTTTATTTTTATATTATATTATATAAAAGCTTGGGTTTGTCTACTTTTAATAGTAAAACTTCCATGCTCAGTGGAAAAACTTCCTCAGTGCAATCCTCACCTCTGTTAACAGTATATGATGAAATTATGTAACTTAATTACTGGCCTTTTTCACTTACTAAAGGCTCATTCCACATAGAATCCAAAATGTAGAACATGGTAAAATTGCCTGGTTGGTACTTCATGCTAGGACTGAAGGAGACTGTAACACCACCAAGCTGGAGACAAATAAACTTTACACATCAATCTTGTTGACTCAGAGGTCATTTAGTTGTTCTTGATTTGACATGGAAATTTTGTAAGATGCTATAGAGCTGGGAAGCAGAATAAAGATACACAATATATAAAAACAGATGCGATAAACTGCCACTTTATTGTTCTAAATATGTTCATTAAGGATATTAATTTACTTAGGAGGAAAAACTTCACTATGTTTTTGCTTTTAAAAAATAATGATCTGCTGGAAGTGTGGGAAATATGTTTTAAAAAGCCCAGTAAATGGAGCACACGTCAGTAAAGACAGCTCAATTTCGTTACGGTGGTGTGATCACAAAAACATTTTCTACCATGCAACTTTTAATTAGTCTCGCAAAAAATTATTCTGCTTCACTTATACAGAGTACAGTAAATGGCTACATAAATGCGTAAGGAATGAAATAAATACACTTTGTTCAAATGTGGTGACCTTTGGGAAATAAGACTATAAGAGAATGAAGTTTCTTTCTGTTTCCCCTTGTATTTATCATGCGGCAAGTCAATGTTCCTTCATGAAATACAGTAATTATGATAAAAAATAAACCAAAGTGAACTTCTTCACTTCACACTTCAACAATCTTCCAGCCATAGAGACGCATTCATGCATGTATGGCTGTCATTTCCAATCCAGACAATTTTTGATAAGCTTTAGCTATTCTGAGGTGCTGCCAGTTTGAGTGACAACCTTGATACCTGCAACTAAATGGTTAATCTGTTCACCATTGTGAATGTAATCAGTACTCTTAGACACAGCAAAATCCCACATTTTTCTGATGTCTGAAATAAAAGTGGTTGTTAGTAAATAATATAGAGTATATGTACATATAATGTCCAGCACATAAATATTAATATGCATGGTACTGCCTGCACACATTCTGTGGTGTCACACATATGTACATATATATATATATGAGTATTAACCAGACAACATATGGAAAGCAAAATATATTTTAAAAATATATAAAATAGGTTTGCCCATGCTATAAATAATAATAATTAAAAAATTAAGTGATGATTTCACTACAGTAATATTTCAGATGTGCAACTCAGGTCTGAATCATGTGTGCTGTATGACTGCTTGGTATAGTTTAGCATCCAGGTCCCATGGAACTCAGGAGCATTCTGCCCTTGAAAGCACAGTCATTACTTCCATCCTGCTGCTATTTAAACACACTAGAGGATGGTGTGTACTTCCAAACGTGAATAAGGCAAAACCAGTGAAGGCAAAGGTTATGTAGGCAAAGGGTACTCAATTTCCCTCATTTGCTAAAGACATTACAGCTCCAACCAATGTGATGAGCTTGCACCTTTTAGTCCATTATCCCAGGCTGGAGTCAACTTGGCAACACCAAAAAAGTTGTATTTTTCATTTGTATGAGCGATTATATATTCATATGTTTGCTCAGCACCAAAAACACTGGTCTGCAGTTTTCCATCTATAATTAGCTTACTGATGTTGACTACTCAGGGAAAAAAAAATCCGATTTCATACCAATTTTCAGAATAAACTCCCTGAAATTCTTATATGTCCCAAAAAGAAAATGCATTGTATGAATAGTGTATCTGTAGAATGGAGTTTCTTCACGTATAGCCTCAAAGGTACCTCACTAAACACAGGTTCTTAAGTCTGGTAAATGCTGCCCACCTAACCCCACAAAAAGAGCTTTATAATAAAGTTCTTTGCTGACACAGCCTGTGGGGAAGGCTCTCCACAGGCCTAAATTCAGATAATTATTAAATGGTGACAAAGCATCATGGCATTCAGGTTTCCAGCCACTCTTATCTTATGGGTGGGTAAAGTGTCTGCCAGGGTCTTCCAGTGGGAGGTGGTGTCCGGATGCTGGGACAGGAGCGGTGTCACCCACCACCACAATCACACTTCACCTCACACAGACCAGTTCAGGGGGCATGGGAATTGCCATCCACTTCACTCTACTGAGAATTATCTTATCAAATACTTAATGCAAAGTCATAGCTCCATGAAAATTCTTGGTGTCTCAACACGGTAGTATTGTGAATAAAGCTTAAACAAGACTGTTTAGTGTTGAACTTCTTTCCTGTTTTTAAAGAAATCTTTAATTGCATCACCTCTAGATCTCATTTGCCTGAGATAAAACATGATAAGAATTTCCTGAGCATTTAAAGTAAAACCCTAGAAAACCATAGACGAGCTGATGTGTTTTATGTGCAATGCACAGAAGTATGTAAATCCATAAAGTGTCACAGGAATGAGCCAGCCCCTTTCCCCTTATAATTACATATCTTTTACAGTCTGTCAAAACAAGTAGTTACTTGCCTTATGTGAAACATCATAGGAAAGGAACATCAATATCAGTCCATTGCAACCTACTACCAATCAAATTACCTTAAGAATCATTTTAAAAATACATTTGCCAGAAAATACTCAACATTGTGTAAGACTGTGCTACATTCTTGCTTGATGAGCAGCAAAATAAATGGGCACAAAGGTTTAATGTCTAAGCTAGCATTTATTATACAAAATCCATATCAAACACATCTGTTTATTAAGTGCAGTTGCCAATGCTATTATTAAAGTTTCAGTGTTTTCCATCCTAAGCTCCTCTATCTTTGCTGCTTATAACTTTGGCAGTCTTTAATTGTTTGTATAAACATTTACCGGAGGCATATCTCTAGAAAAGCTTTCCTGGAAGCAGGAAATATCTGCTCAAACCTGATACGTTTCAAGAAAATTTCAGAAGGTCACTTCCAAGAATGGTGCTTGGGAAAAACATAGGTTCCTTTCCCTCTACTTAAAAAAAAAAGAAAAAGAAAAAAGAAAAAAAAAAAAAAAAAAAGAAAAGAGAGAGAGAGAAAAGTTTCTTCTGGGAAAAAAAAAGTTTTGGAGCAAAGACTTAAGTGCTGCAGCAAATGGTCTTTGTTAAGGGTACACCTTCTGCTGTGCTTGTGAGATGTGGCCATGGTCTAACCCTTGAACCCTAATCCTCCAAATCATCCCAGTTTGCATGCAGTGGTTGGAGAGAGCCAGCTCAGACACCACAATACTCTGTCTGTTGGCAGAGAAGCAGGCTTTTTTCAATTGTTTTTATTACCCAAGCTAGCTAAGTGTCTCTATCCTGCATTGCAGTAAACAATGCAATCAGGGCATGATCTTCCCTTTGCTGGCCTGGTCAGCACCCATCAGCGCAATGTCACAGCATTCCTGGGCAGAAGAGTGGATCCCCTACCGACCACCTTGGGTCCTACTGAGAGAACACTTCACCACTGGGCCTTCCCACTACCTGCACTGCAAATTGCCACACAGAAGACACTGCTCTGGAGAAGCAAGGCACCAAAGGATGCGAATGCCTCTCAGAGACCATGCTATGCTGCTGAGGCCACTCATGCCAAGTGCGTCTGCTGTAAAATATTGAAAGAACGGAAAAAGTCCCAAAGGGGGCAGTGTGGCAGTAGGGCCAGGTCACCTGGGGCACTCAAGGAGCATCAGGAATTGTCAGAAGCACTGAAATGGCTCATAGTATCTCTTCAGGCTCTTGGCCAAAGCAGGGGAGTGCAGGGCACATCAGGTGCCTCCTCAGAAACACCTGCTGGGCAAAGAAAAGCCAGCTCTCATCCTCTGTGCACTTTGGGGAAAACCTAACAGTTGTATAATTGATCTAAGAGAATACTCAGCAAAACAAAAACAGAAATGCCAAACTAAATGACAGCTTACAGCTTTACAGGAAACAGTTGTGTCAAGAGAACACCAGCACATCAGTGGACTCCTGACTACAAATGAACTAGACAGAGCTCGTCTCTGTGAGCTGCCACTGACATAATGGAAACTGCAGTGGAAACTTCACTGGCCAGAACTCCAACTTACTGAGCTCTTAGAGAATTCTCAAAAAAGGGATTTCTGTGACTCCACAGTGCACTCAGCACATACAGCTGGGCACTGCCCCAAGAAGTAGGAAAGTTAGGGCACTGGTAATTCAGGGATGGTTGGCATACGACCAGTGTAAACAGCTATAGCCATGCTCTCTCCCTGCATTTGTAACAGATGATGTGTGTTAAACCATAGGATTTTGAGTTATGAGCCTACTGCAGTCTTTTGTGCTGTCTGCCTTAGCCATTTGGTCCCAATTAACTGACCATCCCCACAGTTAATTCCTGGTTCCTATAGTCCTTCCTATCCTGAGCAGGCTAAGCCTCTGGCTTTGCAGGGTTCAAGAAAAGCCTGTCCACCTACACAAGCTCGGACTCCTGCTTGTTTCAGACAGGCAATGAGATACTCCAAGGTTCTGGTAGCTGGCCACAAACTGGCTGCATGAAAGCTTCTCCTCCAGCGTGCTCCACAGGGAAGTTTGTACACATACATTTGCCTTTACTGTGGACCCTTGGCAGTCCCTCACCTAGAGAGACCCTAACAAAGGAACACCAGTTTTGCAGAGAGGCAGAAGCCACTGGAAGCCACTGGACTCAGATGCAGGGCAGTGACTGCTGCCTCCAAGCCAAGATGTGGGCTTTAGGCTCAGGTTCAAGTCAAACATGAATTGCAGGCGTCACCTCTGGCACATTTCCAGAGCACCGGAGGCTGGAGTTTTTTTCTGTCTGCAGATCCTTCCTGGAAATGAGACTCTTTGGCCCATCTGCCTGAGGACCAGCACTGGCTTTCCTGGGAGGGGTGCAAATAACCCAGTAGATTTTGCAGAGGCTCCAACCCCAAATCACTCTTCCCTCTGGCTCTCAGAAGAGTAGAGGTGTCTGGCCAAATTAATAGAACCACAGCACATTAAAGCCTCACTGTGTAATGGAGGGAAGTCCAGACATATTTGTCCCTGCAGCTGCCAGTCAACCTTGATGACTCAGGTTTTTTTTGAACCTGGGCTCCTATTTCTCTGCCTCATCTCTCCAGGATATTGCTTGGGCTCAGACAGAATTTTCTAAGAAATTCAGGAACTCTAGATTTAGCTGCTCCTTTTAACCCAGTATCATTTATGTCTCTGACTTTCTCCTATCCAGCTAGTTTCCTTCTCTCTCTGAAATCGTGAGGGAATCTATGCAATACCTAGTCTCTCTCGACCAGGTCTCTGTTGACCTACGTGCCTATTGCCTACCAGCTCCTTTCTCTCCTTCCTCCCCACAAGACTCGCTGTTAAAAATGGCAGCAGATGAGGCCCTCTGTTACAGCAGAGCTTGCCACCTTACACAGAGAGCCTCCAACACCAGCCAGACTTTCTGAGCTCTGATCAGACAGATTTCTCAAAACACCAACCTTTAAACAACTTCTGTGATTTGGAGCCAGTTATTAATATGTATTAAGATGCTTGTGTGAAAACAGAGTTTCCAAATTCCTTCTGCACAATACTTGATCTCTTTCTTTTTTAACACACACAAGTGCACCATTTTATTATTTGTACAGATCACTTTGTTTTCCTCAGTACATAATTTCAATTCCAATTCATTAATGTGAAAGCATAAAAGAAGCAACCGCACATAAAGCAACAAAAGTTTGCTAAACCCAGAAGATGACAGTTGATAACTAAGGAAGTCCCATTATTTCTTGGCAAAGGAGACTGTGTTTCGAGAGACACATTCTTAAAGAGCCTCTCTTTAGTGAAGCTGCATAATTTGCATGAACATTATTTGCACAGAAAAATAAAGGGTTTCAATATGGATAAAGGGAGGCTTTAATGTGCCCATAATTTCTGTACAATATCCATCCCATGTCCTTCTTGTTGGCACAGCCCAGCCTTTTGACAGGTTCACAGAAGAGCCACTCTGGCATATCTTTTATGGTGTGGACAAAAGATCTGTGCTTTTGTTGGCACATACCTGCCCCCTACCTCCATCCTGCTTTTATACTGACATCATTGAAGAAAAAACACACTGTACTGATCTGAAACTGCAACTGCACATAAATCCTCTACCCAAGAAGAAACCCCTCATTTCTATCTTCCCAGGCTCACCTATGCCTCCTGCCCTGGGAGTTGTTCACAGCATGGTCTCCTTGCTGGGTAAGTCCATCCTAAACAGACTTTTGCATTTTGTTTGTGTTCCCTCACATTACTGCCACTGCCAGGCATGGAGAGCCAAGGGAAAGTCTCCTGTTTTTTGTGGTTTCCCTGTGTCCTTCCCTTTGGCTGTTACCAAGTGTTGTTCAACAAGACTGAGCATCTATTCCAAGCTACAGTCTTACACTGAGATAAGGTCTACCAGCATGTGGAAAAAGGCATGTTTCTTGGATGAAACCTGAAACAGGCTAACCAGTTTTGTGCCTCCCAGTACCTGGATCCTGTATATAACCCCTGTAGCACAGTGTGGCTTTGCTTCAGTTGATGAGAAACTCAGAGAGAAATTACAGCCCCCTGTTCTTAAGTCTGATGTCACTACCTCCTGACTCCCAGTCACAGTCTGTGGTGAAGGTCTGTGGTGGATAGTTATTACCTCACTGGAGATTTGATCAAAGATGGTGCTACTAAAATGACAATCAGCAGAGAGGAAAGATGTTTGACTGGTAGACATATCTGAAAAAATACTGCTTGAAGCAAAACTGTTTCACTCTGGCAAAGCCCCATAGAGTCAGGACTATACCTCATATGAGAGCTCTTGACAGTCCACACAATACTGCTACAAAAGTTCCCAAGTCACCAAGAGCTGATGAACAGGAAATTATACAGATTTTCTGCACATTGAGAAAATTTTGTGTTACTTATTGGAAAGGATTTTTAGACAAGACATTCTCCACAGTCAAACTGTGGGCAAGATCTATTTTTCCATTCCAGTATGATATCTGTTAGAAAATCTTCCATTATGCCTATTCCTGAAGGAAAAATAGATGTTCTTCATGTAAATATTTAGCCTGAGTTCTAGGTCCTCTTCACATTTTAACAGCACTGCTACAACAGCAAAACTCCCCAAGGGTGCACAGAGCTTGAAAATCCTCTTAGGTCCACAACAGTCATGACCAGTGCACCCCAAGAAGTTGGAACAGAGAGCTTGTCAGGAACCAGCTGCTGCTTTGCACAAGCCTACTTAACAACTGTCAGCCTTAGACTGAGGCATCGTATCACCTAATAGCTTGAAGGACCAGACTGGCCTGGGAGTCTGGCTAGGGGGGAGGAAGGAGGGTGGTCTGTCTACCTGGGACAGGTTGTATGGGGAGAGAAACAGGTTCTTACAGGGCTTTTTCAATTATGAACCCAACAGAAGCAGAAATTCATCTGCCACATAGCAGGGCTAACTCTGTGCTGCTGCTCTGGATCCTTTTTGATGCAAACCTGTCCTTTGAAGGTGCTGTCTCCCAATGGAGCTTCCATTTTGTGAACTCAGCTCTGCCCACTTGTAATTCGGGCTTTAAGTTCTTTGACTGCTACTGGTGCCCATGGCATGGTGTGTCCAGTGTGATGGCAAAGCTGATGCTCTTACTGCTCTGGCAGACATGACTGTGCCGTATCAGAAGTAGTTTGCCAAATGTGGAATAAGGATGCAGTGGAGGAAACCCCCACTGACACTGGCATATCACTAGGAAAAGGCACGGGGTGGTCACTAAATGTACAGCTGAGAAGCTGGAACATGGGGCAGCTCTGAAAGTTTCCTTAACCGTGTGTTTATGGCAGGCAGAAACAGTGTCTTGCTTTGAAAGACAGATATCTGCTAGGAAGGGGGCAGGACCTCCCTAGAGATGGAGAATTCTAATCTCCTCCCTCTAAATTATTCTAATTTAAAAAAAAAAAATTAAAGGAGCTTTCAGACAGAGGTATGGGGATAGGAATAACAGTTCTTTACTAGTGTATATGACAAAACAACAACCAACCAACAACTACAGCATCAATAATAAACAGAACTAAGAACTTTCACAGAAACCCGGGGCAGTTTGGTCTGGGTGCCCCTGCAGGACTCCGAGAGGCCGAGCTGGAAGGGAGGAAAGTCCCGGGCTGGTGGATGAGATGAGGAGCTCTGCGCTGGCAGCTGGAGCAGCAGGGGTGTCCCGGCAGGGCTGGGCAGGGCAGGGCTACAGAGTAGCAGGGGAACCTCAAAGCTCCCAAGAAGCAGCGGCGGTGGGGGGAGGCTGAAGAAAGCGAGCTCAGGATTCCCGGGTACAGGAGCAGATGACGGTAGATTTCCCAGGACGAGACAGAGGCAGAGTGATGGCCATGAACTCTTCCTGTAGCAGAGGGCAGCCTGACCGTCCTCTTCGGCGCTGAGAGCAAGAGTGAGCTCCCCTCCCCCAGATCTGTCTTTTTACCTTTCCCAAAGCTCATCATCTCTCTCCTCTGAGGGACACTCCCAGGGACTCAAAAACAATAGGTGTAGCCTTGTGCTGCCATATCCCTCAAGTACTCCCTTTTGTTCTGACTAAGTAGTCATCAAGGCTTCTTGGAAACTTATGGGGAAAAATTCTGTGAGAAGGAAAAAAGCAAATCTAACCTCCAACATTATCCACCCCGAATTTTTTCCCATACCAACCTATTACATTGAATTTAAACCTTTAAAAATATATACACACATGCACAATCTAAATTATATACATCTATACATACAGATATGGGTACAGACACATGATGTGGGTAGTTCATCTTAAAACAAGGTCTCCTTGAGGTATGCATCTGGTCTCTCTATCTCTTTGCATCACTCACTAGGTGCATCCTGGTCCCTGAGCGAAGACAACCCCACGGATGGGATTGTCTTTGCAGGAGGCAGAATTAATCTAAATGGTTTTTCCCAGCATACCTCTCACGTGTACTACTGGAACTCAGGGGCTCAGATTGGGCAGGGCCTGCTCGGTTGGTGGAACCACGAGTGTTCAGTAACCATGTGGCTTTTGCTAAATTAATCTCCCAGTTCTTGAAAGGCCCCCCCACCCAGTGCCTTCAAGGTGGTTTTAACCAGGCCATTGCACCGTTCAACTTTTCTGGCTGCTTGTGTGTGATAAGGAATATGGTACACTCACTCAACGCCATGTTCCTTAGCTTAGGCTCTTATAAGGCTGTTCTTGAAATGGGTCCCATTGTCTGACTCGATTCTCTCAGGGGTGCCATGTCTCCACAGGACTTGCTTTTCCAGGCCCAGGATGGTGTTCCTGGCAGTAGCGTGAGGCACAGGGTAGGTTTCCAGCCATCCAGTGGTGGCTTCCACCATGGTCAGCACGTAGCGCTTGCCTTGGCGGGTTTGGGGAAGGGTGATGTAGTCAATTTGCCAGGCTTCCCCATACCTGTATTTGGACCATCGCCCGCCATACCATAGGGGCTTCACTCGCTTAGCCTGCTTGATTGCAGCACACGTCTCACAGTCATGGATAACCTGAGAAATGCTGTCCATGGTTAGATCCACCCCTCGGTCTCGTGCCCACTTATAGGTGGCATCTCTGCCCTGATGACCTGAGGCGTCGTGGGCCCATCAAGCTAGGAACAACTCTCCCTTGTGTTGCCAATCTAGGTCTATCTTTGATACTTCTATCTTGGCGGCTTGATCTACTTGCTCGTTGTTTCGGTGCTCCTCATTAGCCCGACTCTTGGGGACGTGGGCGTCTACATGGCGGACTTTTACAGGTAGCTTGATACCCGAGCAGCAATGTCTTTCCACTCATCAGCAGCCCAGTTTGGTTTTCCCCCACGCTGCCAGTTGGCCTTTTTCTACCTTTCCAGCTAACCCCACAGAGCATTGGCTACTATCTATGAATCAGTGTAGAGACAGAGCTTTGGCCACTTCTCTCTTTCAGCAATGTCCAGGGCCAATTGAACAGCCTTGAGTTCTGCAAGTTGACTCGATCCACCTTCTCCTTCAGTGGCTTGTGCAACCTGTCGTGTGGGGCTCCATACGGCTGCTTTCCACTTGCGGTTCATCCCTACGATGCGACAGGAACCGTCAGTGAAAAGAGCGTAGCACGTTTCTTCTGCTGGCAGCTGATTATACAGTGGAGCTTCTTCGGCACGTGTCACTTGCTCTTGTTCCTCTTCATCTGTGAGATCAAAGTTTTCACTTTATGGCCAGTTTGTGATTATCTCTAAAATCCCAGGGCGATTTGGGTTTCTGATATGGGCACGCTGAGTGATGAGGGCAGTCCATTTGCTCCATGTGGCATCGGTGGTGTGGTGGGTAGAGGGAACCTTTCCTTTGAACATCTACTCCAACACTGGTAGTCGGGGTGCCAGGAGGAGTTGGGCTTCTGTGCCAATCACTTCTGAGGCAGCTTGGACTCCTTCATAGGCAGCCAAGATTTCTCTCTCTGTTGGGGTGTAGCTGGCTTCAGACCCTCTGTAGCTCCAACTCCAGAATCCCAGTGGTCGACCCCGAGTCTCACCAGGCACCTTCTGCCAAAGGCTCTAGGACAGGCCATGGTTCCCGGCTGCAGAGTAGAGCACGTTCTTCACCTCTGGTCCTGTCCTGACTGGGCCAAGGGCTACTGCATGAGCGATCTCTTGCTTGATCTGGGCAAAGGCTTGCTGCTGTTCAGGGCCCCAGTGGAAATCGTTCTTCTTGCGGGTGACCCGGTAGAGAGGGCTCACAATCTGGCTGTACTCGGGAATGTGCATTCTCCAAAAGCCTATGGCGCCTAGGAAAGCTTGCGTTTCCTTCTTGCTGGTCGGTGGAGACATCACAGTGATCTTATTGATGACCTCAGCGGGAATCTGACACCACCCATCTTCCCACTTTACTCCTAGGAACTGGATCTCTTTGGCAGGTCCCTTGACTTTGCTCTTTTTGATGGCAAAACCAGCTTCCAGGAGAATGTGGATGATCTTCTCTCCTTTCTCGAATACTTCTCTTGCTATGTTCCCCCACACAATGATGTAATCAATGTACTGTAGGTGTTCTGGAGCTTCACCCTTTTCCAGTGCAGCCTGGATCAGTCCATGGCAGATGGTGGGACTGTGCTTCCACCCCTGGGGCAGTCGGTTCCAGGTGTACTGCACGCCCCTCCGGTGAAAGCAAACTGAGGCCTGCATTCTGCAGCCAGAGGAATGGAGAAAAACGCATTAGCAATGTCGATTGTGGCGTACCACTTCGCTGCCTTGGACTCCAGCTCTTACTGGAGTTCCAGCATGTCCGGCACAGCGGCGCTCAGCGGTGGAGTCACTTCATTCAAGCCACAATAGTCCACAGTCAGTCTCCATTCTCCGTCAGACTTGCGCACAGGCCAAATGGGGCTGTTGAAGGGTGAGTGGGTTTTGCCGACCACCCCTTGGCTCTCCAGCTCTTGGATCATCTTGTGGATGGGGATCACAGCATCTCGATTCGTCCGATACTGCCGGCGATGCACTGTCGAGGTGGCAACAGGTACTCGTTGCTCTTCTACCTTCAGGAGTCTTACTGCAGATGGGTTCTCTGATAATCTAGGCAAGGTGTTCAATTTCTTAATGCCCTCTGCCTCCACAGCAGCTATTCCAAAAGCCCATCTGAACCCCTTAGGGTCTTTGTAATAGCCATTCCTGAGATAGTCCATGCCCAGAATACTCGGAGCCTCTGGGCCAGTCACAATCGGATGTTTCTGCTACTCTTTCTTAGTCAGGCTCACCTTGGCTTCTAACTGAGTCAATTCTTGTGATCCCCCTGTCACCCCGGCAATGGAAATAGGTTCTGCTCCCTCATGTTCTGATGGCATTAGGGTACACTGAGAACCGGTGTCAACCAAAGCTTTATATTTCTGTGGCTCTGATGTGCCAGGCCATAGAACCCACACAGTCCAAAAGACTCGGTTTTCCCGTGCCTCTTCCTGGCTAGAGGCAGGGCCCCTCTAGCACCGGTTACTACTCTCTTCCTGTGTACACATAGTAGAGGTTCCTTCAAGGGGGTCTGACAGAGCATCCTCATTTCTGTAATACCTGACAGCCTGGTCGTGGGAGGCTGAGGCTACCTTCATTCTAGTGGAACCCCCTCATTAGTGTTTCTCTCTTTGAGCTCACGCACCCGTGCTGCTAGGGCAGAAGTGGGTTTCCCATCCCACCTTCCCGTGTCTTCCCCATGGTCACGCAGGAAGGACCACAGGTCAGCTCTTGGGATGTACCCTCTCTCTCTAGCTGAGGGATGTTGGTTCTGACTCTGGGTCCTGTGACTCACACCGGTGCCACATGGGAACTGTTCCTCCTCATCTCCTCCCTTACCTCCCTTACCTCCCTTATCTCCTCTTGGAGTTCCTTAACCACGGCAGAGACCTGAGTCTGCATTGGGCCACTGATCATACTGTCAAAATTTCTAAGCTTGCTGGCTACAGAACCTACAGTCACTCGGCTGGTATCAGCATTAATCATTGACATGAATGTTTTGTATTCAGATGGCCCTTTAGTTGCTAGATTCCACAACATTTGCCCTGTGCATCTGACTTTGTTGGGGTCATTGTTATGCTGTCCATCCCTCCTAAAAACTACCTCCACTATTGCCACTTCTCTCAGCTGTTGGATCCTTTCTTCAAGAGTCTTCCAGCGCATGCTGAGGTGGTGCTCCTGCATTCTGTCTCTGTGGACAAACCTCTCCCTTACACTCATTAAAAGCCGGTCCCAAAGGTGAAGGGGTCCTTGCTCTTTTACAAATACCTGATTCACACCTGAGTCTTGGGTCAAGGGTCCCAAACCCTAAGTAACCAGGCTGTATAAGGCTCACGTCCCTGTCGTGCAACATCTTTTTGCAGACTACGGAGATTTTCATGACAGGGACTCAGCGATGATCTCAACCTCTGGCTCCCCTGTGGGCTGTGAGAGCCCTCCTTTTTTATCTTTATCACCTGGGTGCTCTGATTTCACCTTATATTTCTTCCTTTCCACAGGGGCAACTGCTGCTGGCTGTGACTGCCCCTGTGGTTCAGCTGGAACCTGGACAGTTGTAACGTCTGTGGGTTCCACTGCTGCACCTTCAGACTCTTCCTCTTCAGGGCAGGGGGAGGGTTTGCCACCAGCTGGGGCTAATGAGGCCAATGAAGCTACCACTAGTGAAGTGTGCTCCTTCAGCATCTGGCCCATCTCTTTCACCAGAACTCCCACTACATTTGGGTGGTTCATTTCTGAGGTGGGCTTCATGGCAGGGTGAGGTGGTGGGGCAGCATCCTTAGTCTGTGGGGCAGTGTCAGGCTCCATGGCAGCACCCTCAGTCTCTAGGGCAGTATCCTTATTCTCTGGGGTAGGTATCAGGGTGGTTATCCAGGTCAATCTCCCCTTGTCTCTGAATGCTAAACAGAACAGGCATACCAGCAGCACCAGCTACTGTATGATATCATTAGCATTTAGAGAAGATTTAAACCCTTCAAAAACTGGTGGAATAGACCTAAACAGCTGAGTGAAGGGTTGGGAAAAAAATTCCCCTGGAGTAATTTCCTCACAATAGGTACCATTGTTAAAGTAACCCCACAAACAAACACTTAGAGTGTGATAGCCATGTATCCATGTGCCTGCCTTCCAGAGGAAGTTAAAAATCCATGAATTCCTCACCTTATTAACCCATAGTGCAAACTGGATAACAGCCACAGTAGCCTTAGTTATAGGGCCCATGTTTAAATAAGGGCCTGCAAATGGGAGAAACACAGCCACAACCACATGCCACCCAAACCAAGGTAAGCTAGACCACATGATGCTATTTAGGGAGGTTTCTACACCCAGTGCACAAGGTCACTTAAGAACTGTTATTCCTTTTCCTCTCAATGCCCTCAAGCTGCACATTGGGCGCCAAAAATCTGTCTTGGTTTGAAAGACAGATATCTGCTAGGAAGGGGGCAGGACCTCCCTAGAGATGGAGAATTCTAATCTCCTCCCTCTAAATTATTCTAATTTAAAAAAAAAAAATTAAAGGAGCTTTCAGACAGAGGTATGGGGATAGGAATAACAGTTCTTTACTAGTGTATATGACAAAACAACAACCAACCAACAACTACAGCATCAATAATAAACAGAACTAAGAACTTTGAGGGCTTTCACAGAAAGCCCGGGGCAGTTTGATCTGGGTGCCCCTGCAGGACTCCGAGAGGCCGAGCTGGAAGGGAGGAAAGTCCCGGGCTGGTGGATGAGATGAGGAGCTCTGCCCTGGCAGTTGGAGCAGCAGGGGTGTCCCGGCAGGGCTGGGCAGGGCAGGGCTACAGAGTAGCAGGGGAACCTCAAAGCTCCCAAGAAGCAGCGGCGGTGGGGGGAGGCTGGAGAAAGCGAGCTCAGGATTCCCGGGTACACAGCAGATGATGGTAGCTTTCCCAGGACGAGACAGAGGCAGAGTGATGGCCATGAACTCTTCCTGTAGCAGAGGGCAGCCTGACCGTCCTCTTCGGCGCTGAGAGCAAGAGTGAGCTCCCCTCCCCCAGCTCTGTCTTTTTACCTTTCCCAAAGCTCATCATCTCTCTCCTCTGAGGGACACTCCCAGGGACTCAAAAACAATGGGTGTAGCCTTGTGCTGCCATATCCCTCAAGTACTCCCTTTTGTTCTGACTAAGTAGTCATCAAGGCTTCTTGGAAACTTATGGGGAAAAATTCTGTGAGAAGGAAAAAAACAAATCTAACCCCCAACAAACAGGTTCTTGCAGTGCCAGCAAGCTCGGCTGAATCAGGAAGGAGTTCTGGGCCGCCGAGGTTTCTCTCAGCAGTGTGATGGTACGAAGGCCCTCTCAGCCAGGTTTTATAGGAGCACAGTGCATTAGTGATGTCAGCGAGAATTTGCACTTACACACACAACGCCATCTAACCAACCCCTCCACCAGAAATGCTGCTGCCCTTGAATATCCAGCTGCTTAACCTATCTCCTTAAGAACAGATGTAGGCATTTGTGTTAAATTCCCATCCTTGAGCTGCAAGAGAAAATCCTATCCATCTATCCAGGAGCTAAGGTTTGGACTAACCTATTACAACAACTCTTCCTGTTCATTTCCTGTTGGGCAACAGCCTAAACACCCTGACCCAAAGGCAGAAAAGAATGCAAATTATTACTTCCCCTGTTACATGGGAAATACAAAGAGGACAAAAGGTGAACTTCACCCCTGTGCTGAAGGTCCAAAGATCAGCGTAAGAAGACTGTCTCTGAGTCAGAATGATTCAGTCAACAAGGTAAGCAGCAAATTCCTCATAAGGGGGAAAGAAAAACAACAGTTATTTCATTTCCTGATTAACTGATTTACTCAGTTAACTACATGAGATGTAGTCACACATTCTGTGCTTTCAGTACTCCTTCCTACCCTACCTCCACACAAAATTGCTGCAGACCCAGTCTGAGATGAAGTTGAGATTACTGAGACATGTGAATTCATGGACCAGTTATGAAACAAGAAGTCAAGCACTCTCGCTGTCCGATTTCTACACTGACATCCATGATGCTGGGAAATGCCTGTTTTTTGTAACAATAGGGCTGGAATATTTACTCACCCGAGGAAAAGATCATATTAAAAGAGGAATATAAATGCTCGTATTTTTTGGTACACAAAAAGTTTTCCCAGCGTGAGTAGGAGACGTCAAATTGGTCAAAATTGGTTTCATATTTCATATGTAAAAGTAACAAGTGCTATTTACAGATAACATACCAAACCTGTTATATTGCCATTCACAGATATACATGTTTATCCCTGTCAGAACAGTGCAAAAATTGCTCTTGCAGTATGATTTTATTCAGGACACTCGCTGTAAGCTCATTGCATTCTGCCACATTATACATGTTATCATGTGAAATCAGCAATTCTATACTGCTAATGGCATTAAAAAAATCCTCCATTATATATATATAATATATAATATATAATATATAATATATAATATATAATATATAATATATAATATATAATATATAATATATAATATATAATATATAATATATAATTATATATAATATATAATATATAATTATATTATATATTATATATTATATATTATATATTATATATTATATATTATATATCCACCATTTCTCATTGTGCTTATATTTTTCCTACATAGTCTAAACAGATTTCCTTACAGAAAAATCTTATAAGTTAGTTACTCTTTCAGCTGGCCCATGGTAAGTCCTGCTACCAGAAAGATAATTAGCATGATTTTGGTGTTGTTTCTGTTGCCCATCCACTACATCCCAAAAGAAAATCACACTTATTTCTAATGGTCATGGAAATGCGCATCTAGATATCTTCACAAGAAATTTCACCTCAATATGAGGAAGAACTTCTTCACGTTGAAGGTGGCAGAGCCCTGGACCAGGCTGCCCAGGGATGTCGTGGAGTCTCCCTTTCTGGGAGGCACATTCCTGTGTCACCCATTCCAGGTGATCCTGTCTTGGCAGGAGAGTTGACTGGATGATCTTCAGAGGTCCCTTCCAACCCCAACAATTCCGTGATTCTGTAACTGCACTTTTGATACATGCCAGGGAAGGGGAATTAAAATCCCATCTGTTTCACTCCTACACATTCACCCAAGACGGCTTGTTGCATCAGCAGCTCTAAACGCACAGCTTTGAGGAGGCGATAATGGTTTTGCTTTCAATACTAGGGCACCAGACTCACCTTTGGAAGGCTAAATGCACAAACCCCACAATAGTTCTGTTCCTGAAAGGGTAATTTTCCCGAACGTGTGTTTTCCACATTCAGCACCCAATACACCGAAGATCAAGGGAATATGCTGTATGCAGGAACAGAAATACATCTCGTGGCATTTGATGAATAGAGTATAGAATATACATAGAGTAGTAGAAGACATTAGTGAGGATGTGACAAATTGGTAAACGGAACAGAAGTCGGTTCAACATATTTGCCTGTCAAAGGTTAAGACATAAATTACAGCTAGTGCGGGACTGACGTTTCACGAATCTCTCTACACCCAGGAACATCTTTGCCAAGGAATCAAAAGACACCGAGAGGGAACTCGCACTCAACGCGTCCTATGAACTCTGAGATTTTCTATCCCTGCGTGTGGAATCGCGACAAGGGGCTGCTCCGCGGATTTATTTTCGCAGACAGAGGGACACCGCCAGGCATTCGCCGCTCGCGGGGCTCCACGGCCGGCACCACCAGGAGGGGCTGTCAGAGCCTCCCGCCCGGTGCCACGGCCACCGCGCCGCTCAGGCGCTGCCACCCCGTGGGCACCTGCCCTGCACAGCAGGAACGAGCCGCACCCGTGTGCGGGGCGGGCACGGCCGCGGGGCCGCGCAGCGCTGCGCCGCTGGCACGGGCACGGGGCACGGGCACAGGGTACAGGCACAGGGTACGCGCACAGGGCACAGGGTACGGGCACAGGCACAGGCACGGGCACAGGGTACGCGCACAGGGCACAGGCACGGGCACGGGCACAGGGTACGCGCACAGGGCACAAGGTACGCGCACAGGCCACAGGCACGGGCACAGGGTACGCGCACAGGGCACAGGGTACGCGCACAGGGTACGCGCACAGGGCACAGGGTGCGCGCACAGGATACGCGCACATGTGCGTCACACGGCCACGCACAGGGGCACGGGCTCACGCGCGCGCACTGCCCGCGGCCGCGCGACCCCGGCGCGCAACAGCGATTGGTTGGGACGGGGCTGGGATGGGGCTGGCCGGGCCGGCCAATGAGAGAGGCCCGCCGCACCGGCCAGCCAATGGGCAGCCGCGCCCGTGGCCCGGCGCGTCCGGGCCCGCCAGCCTATGGGGAGAGCGGCGCGGCGCGGCGCGGGCGGGAGGTCGGGGTGGGCCAGTGGCGCCCCCGGAACTGGAAGCGGAGCTGCTTGCCATCGCTTCCATCGCTTCCATCGCCTCCCGTTGTCCCGCGGCGCGCACGAAGGGTTCCCGCGCGGGCCTGCGCTTCTCCCGCCATGGTAAGCGGGAGCCGGGACGGGCGGGAGCCGGGCCGCCACCGGCCCCGGGCGGCGAACCGGGAACTGAGGGGCCCGGGAGCCGGGAGGGGCGGGAGGCGCTCCGTTACCGGCGCTGACCGTGTGCTTCCCCCGCCAGAGCCTGCCCCTGAACCCCAAGCCGTTCCTGAACGGGCTGACGGGGAAGCCGGTGATGGTGAAGCTGAAGTGGGGGATGGAGTACAAGGGCTACCTCGTCTCCGTGGACGGCTACATGAACATGCAGGTGAGGGGCCGGGGGCGGTGCCGGCGCTGTGGACGCCTCATCCCCGGCAGTGTTGAAGGCCGGGCTGGACGGGGCTCTGAGCAGCGTGCTCTAGGGGAGGTGTTCCTGCCCGTGGCACGGGCCGGAATGAGAAGGTGCGTGAGGGCCTTTCCCGCCCGCAGCCGCGCTCTGGGGTGCGGGCGGTGCCGCGGTGCGGTGCGGGAGGGAGCGGGGCCGCTCGGCCTCCCGGGCGCTGGAGCCGCGCTGGGGCAGAACCGTCCTGTGCCTTGGGAAGCCGCTTCTACTGCCGTCATTCTGATTATTTTCTCATTTTTCTTTCGAGCTTGCGAACACAGAGGAGTACATAGACGGTGCGTTGTCTGGACACCTGGGTGAAGTTTTGATAAGGTAATTGGGGTATTTCTTTATGGTGGAGGAAGGCTCCAAATCACCTCACCACTTGCATTAAATTTTATCCTGGTGGGTGCTGTGTTTCTTGTCTAATTAAGATGCCAAGTGCAGCTCTTACAGGAAGGCTATGAATGTGTCTTTGATATCAAAGTCCCTTCTGAGAGGAGACAAATTAATTGTTGAATATATTTAAAGACGTATCTACTATCTCCTTTGTGGTGACTAAATGCTTTTGTTTTCCACATTATTGTATATCTGGGAGTCCTTTGGCATTGTAAACTAATGCATTGCAACTGGAAATGTTTTGCATGCTTGAAAGTTAAATTTGACCTTAACTGTTCACCCAAAAGTAAAAATTTTCTTGTACAGCATTGTCAAACAGTTACTACATTTATGAAGTTGCACAATTTAATGTACTGTGTGGAAAAGGTGTACGAGGTCAACAGCATTTTATTCTGTAGAATTTGGCTGTTGCCAGGCTATATTCAAACAAAAAAATGTTTAAAGCATGTTTTATGTGGGGAAAATGATAACATTTAGAGCTAAGGGAACTCTTGGTTCTGTTTACAGGTGCAATAATGTTTTGTACATCAGAGGTGTGGAAGAAGAGGAAGAAGATGGAGAAATGAGAGAATAGGTGTTTTGTATTTCTGGAAATAAACTTTTTTTTTGTTTTGCTTTGTTTTTCATACTTTTGTAGTAAGGTGTTTACTTTTTTTCTGTTGTGTTTTAGTACTGGGAAAATTAACCCTTTAAAAGGTCTCTAATAATTTATTGGTGTCTGAAAAACAACTGCTGAAGGAACAACAGGTAATTGTTAAAATTTAAAGCTGAAAATACTAAAATGAGAAGTATTTAAAAAATACCAGTTATCTTCCCATCTGAAACACAGGAGGACTTGGCAGTCTGTATTTTACAGTATGTATGTAGTGATTGTTTGAATACATTTCATCTCTAAACCTGTTTATGAAACATTTGGAATTAGCTGGGAAGATTTCACTGCAGGTGAGGTGTGGAGATCTGTTATACCCCAGTTTCTCTCAGAAATACCCTCCTGCTTTAGGTCAGGAAGCTTGAAGTGTGGCTGTATGGTCATTAGGGAAGGACAAACTTGTATAAACTCAGTAGCCAACAGCCACACAGACACAAGCCTCCTGGCAGCCGTGGCGATGCACAGATTTCAGTGGCATTAATAGAGCTGAGACAGGAGAGTGCAGAACGGGAGTGTGCTTTGTGAGTCTGCTGAAGAATGGAAAGGGTCCTGTGGTCCTCCTCAGCGTGTTGTGCAGAGATGGTGTCCTGTCTAAGAGCTGCACAGGTTGTGGCTGCACGTGGAGTGCAGATCTGCAGCGCTGTGGCTGGGGTCACACGTCCTGCCAGAGGCAGCTGGAGTGGGCAGTGCCCGGAGCTCGGGGCTGCGTTAGGATAGAGCATGGTTGTGTGAACTGGGGGAAGGACAGCAGCCCCTCAGGATAGATCCTGCAGAGAAATACCTCCCTGTTTCTCTCATGTTGGAAGTCATCCCTGGAGCTATCCACGTGTTCCCTTAATATTTACACGTGTAAGCTTCCCTAAAGAGTGAAAGATCACTTTGGATGTACTTGTCCAGGTGTTTCATTGCTGAAACCAGACCATTTTTGGCAGCGTGGAGGCTTTGCAGCTCTGCTGAAGTACCCTACAATGCCATTGGAAAGGGAAAAGAGCTATTTAAGCTGAAATCAGTACTATCACAAGGATAAATGAGTACTTTAAAATTTGCAATAAGCATAGGAAACTTCAGAACAACCCCATGTGTTCTTGGTGATGGCAGGAATGAGAGGCAGAAAAGCATCTTGCCTGGTTTGCAATGCAGCATGCCCTGTTAATGACTTCATGATGCAGAATAATGCCCTTCCTGTGCTGCCATGTAGTCACAGTGCTGTCAGAATTGCAGGAGGAAGGGCTGTGACTGTCACCTTCGTGTCTAAATCAGTTCCTTCTCTGCAATGGGCTGGCACTGATTTGAAAGTGCTCTTCCTCATGAGGAGGAAGTGGGACTGGAAGTGAGTTTGTCATATACTGTCTGAGCACTGGATCAGCAGATAGGGCCATCACTATGACAGCTCACCCAGCTTCAGCTTTTCAGAGTAACGGGAAGACCAAGCTCATGCTGAACCCCTTCTGTGTGCACAGATGAATGTGCCTGTTTCTCAACTAAACAGGCATATCTGTAGTTGTGCTGTGCAGCCAGAGTGCTTAATTCCTTTCCTAAGGGTAAAGAGAATGTTTTTACCTTGCAGAGAGAGCTACTTCCTGTAATTTATAGCACTTCTGGTGTCTCCCTTCCCACAGGGTGAGAATTCCTCAATGTAGAACACCGGTGGTTGTTGGTGAAATGCTGGTTTTTGTGCTAGGAAAAATCTTCACACAAGGAAAGTCCTGTAGCAGTTTGAAATTAGTAGAAACCTCTCTTAAAAGAAAACAAGGCAAAACACAAAAGAAGCAAGGGAGCATTTTGTGTATAACATCCTTAATGTTGTAGATACTTGCTAACTTAAAAATGGGCTGTTGATATTCCAGGACAGACAGCCTGAACCCATCATCAGGAAAGCAGTCACATCTGTTTTTGAAGAGGGCTCTTGAGAAATGAATCAAAGTAGACAGACACACTGGTGAATGCCTAGATGCAACCACTATCTAGAAGAAAGTAAAAAAAAAACCAAACCAAAAATCCACAGTAAGATGAATAATGGGAAAGACAAGTGGACTTACATTTTGGAAAAGCAAGAACTCAGAACTAAGGAAACAAAGATATTTTTATCATGTAATCTATCTCCCTCTTTCAGACAAATAAGCTGCTTTATAGAGTTGAGTTTTCATCCTCAGGAAGTGTGATCCTTTCACACAGTCTCACATTCTTTTGAGATGTTTTGTTATACCTTTTTTTTTCTGACAGTTACATTCCTTAGACCATTACAGTTACATTTTAGACAGTTACATTCAATCTCAGACCATTTTACTTTTGCGTGGTACCAGGTGTCAAACACTTTAACTAAATAATACCTTGGTGCATAAGTTGATAGCTAATCTTAGTTCAGTTATGCTGCAAAAATGGAGGCATGTGTTTCTCTTTGCTACCATCAAGTGTTCCATTAATTTAGATGGAAGAACCCATGCAGATAAAGTCAGACAACAACTTAAACGTGTGCTTAACTTAGATCCTGGTCCTAAATGATGTGGAAAAAATTGCAGTGCAAGTGAAGATAGAGTACTCTGAATATATCAGAGTAATTGCAGCTGGTTCTTAGTTTGTATGGAGGAAGGCCCATGAATACAGATTTTTTTTCTTCTCCTCTGGAGCAAGTCCAGAAGGCAAAAGAACTGCAAAAATTCACTTAGGTGTATATTAAAGACAAATAAAAGGGCTTGTGATTTTACATGTTAAATACAAGGTACATAAAGTAACTAAAAAGAAAAATTGCTTTCATGTGTTTAAGTTATTCCAATTGTTTATAGGATAAAAGAAAATGGAGACAAAGTAGCAGGACGCTCTCAGGAAAAGATTATGCCCTGCCAAACCACTTACTAAATATGGTGAAAAGATGGTCAAAAAGAGCCCAGAAATAGTGAGCCATGACGCATACCACGTGTAGCTTCAAGCTTATAAGCTTATTTTTGTGTGTTTCTCATTTGAGTATTAGGTTGTTTGCTGTTTATTTTTTACTTGGAAACCTTCCCATTCCTAAGAGTACATAAGAAAGGGTACACAACCTACCTGAGAAGACCCTAAATCCTTATTGTTGCTGAAAGAAAAAAATGTGCAAACTCCAGTTCTGTATTGCGCAGCTCACAGACTGCAAAGAAGGACAAGCTTTAGCCATAAGCCCAGATGCTGGGATTGTACCAGGTGCCCACAGCTCATGTGAAAAGGAAACCAAGGCACATAGGCTGGCAAGGTTGCACTGTGGTCAGGGAAAATCAAATCGTGTCCCCTGAGGCAAATTGTGGTGTTCCCTTCCAATGTCTCTCCCTCCCGAGGCCATTATGGAATTTGTCAAAGACATCTGGAAACAGGATTCAGGAAGCTCTGAATCTGAGCAAAAGCAATGTCTCCATGGTTTGAGGGATGCAAGGTTCACAGAAAAAAATAGAAATCCAGAATTTACTTTCACTTTTGCAAAACTGTGCAAAAAGTATTTGTAAATGTGATATTAAGCTCAATCCGACATGAGGGAAGTCAAAGGTACATAACAGATTTGCAATTTAGTTTGGATGTATTCCACATTTGCAAGTCACTTTTCATCCAAGTGATGCATTTTCTGTGTTTGATCCTGAGGGTTTTCTGACCTCTGCTGCTTTTGTAAACAGGGAAATAGCACTCAGTAAGTTTCAACAGTAACGGACTTGTGTTAAGGCACGCGTGGTGTCCCCTTCCAGGACATTTCCTCATGCTATGTGTATTACTGGAAAGGTCTGTTTAGCACATGAAAAAACCTAATCTACAGATTTAAGGAAAAATTAGCCAATACTTGATCTGAGACTCATCTCTAAGGTTGGGCCTTTTGTTTTTAATTACAAGTTGTTTACAAGAACAGACATTCTAATGTAGTTCTGACAGTGTATTTGAAAAGGGGTTCTTGAGGAATAAGCATACCATATTCTCATGTAAAGCACCAGCAAGAAGAGATGAAATCCCTTAAATCAGTAACCTGATACTCAACTTGTTTCTCTATTTCTCCTGGGATTTTTTCTCTCATTGAAAATGTCACCTTTAAAAATTATTTTCAAAAAGAAATTTCACTGGAACTTTAAGATGATTTAAAAGCCATAAATTTAAGAAATTTATGCTGGGTTCCTTTAGTACCCTACTCTGTTTACATCTAGTGATTTCTGCCAACATTTCAAAAATACAGCCGAGTATTTACAATCTGTACTTTTTGAATCAAACTAGAATTTCCTGAGGATGCAACCTAGAAACCATCCCTGCACTTACCTTTCTGGGCAGTATTCTTAAAAATAGATCAGGCACAGCATGTCAGAAACCTGCCTGCAGTGGATTGATCTTATTTCATATGCTGATCTGTTACAGAGAAAATTCTTCACCAGAAAAGAACCAGGGCATATAGAAATACACAAGCACATCTGTAAGTTTTCTGCAAACAGAATATAAATCCTAGGAAAAAATACACTCCTAAGCATAAAGTCCTCACCAATTGTCAGGATTTAAATCAGGATCTGACCTTGATTGTTGGAGAAGCCTAGAGCACAAACCTGACTTTTTCTTTAAAAGTGTAACAACACAGCTCACAGGTGTGTTGATCTCTCCTTTTTTCCCCTCCACCACGACATGCTGTGTTTCATTCCTGACACAACAGCTCTCAGCCCAGCGCCACTGCTTAAGCATCCCCCACAGTGGGACATCCTTCTGTGCTCATTATGATGCTGTTGCCAGGTTCCTCTTTGATTTCTGCCTTCAAACATGTTGTGATACTGCTGGGGAGGACCAAAGTCAGCAGCAGGAACTCCTGGAAGTGGTAAAGCACCCTCTACCAACTCTCCTGTCAATCTTCTGCATGCTTAAGTGAGAGTTTAGGAGGAAGACAAAGGTCGTGGTGCAGCATTTACACCAGCATCACAAGGTAACACCCAACTTTATTGTAGTTTTATTCACTTTTGAGGTTTGGTATTAAATACAAACTACTGGGCTTTAGATGCAAATCTTGCCTCCTTTGCAAACAAGACTTCACCAGAAAGGCTCATTCGAAGAGCCAACATATCCAACCCTTTCTGCTGAACAGGAATATGTATATGCACATAAATGTGTTACCAGCATTTTAAATCGTTTCTCTTTCTAAAAGAAAAGAAGGTGTCTAAAGATTGGCATCCTGGGAGAAGTGTTTGAGGGACCAACTGTTTAGAAAGACACTCCATTTTCCAGCTGGGAAATACTGGAGTCCTGTAGAGGCTATGAATATGTGAAGAGAGAAGAAAACCAAAAAAATCCGTGTTGGGAGCAAATATTTACTCCCTGATTCTCCCATCCCTCGTTCTCTAGGGGGCAGCAGAATCGCACAAACGTTTCGGGTTTGGAATCTTTTAAATGAATGTCTGCCTGGATAAACGAATGTCTGCCTGCACACCTTGCGCGGTGGGAGGTGTTGCGGTCCCTCGGGGGTTGGTGCTGCCATGCGGGCAAGGTGGTCGGGGCAGGCAAAATGATGGATGCTGGGGAGGTGATGGACGCCGGGGAGGGGGCACGTGGGCAAAGCAGCGCTCCCAAACCAGAGGCTCCTATTTTCTTGGCAAAGGGAAATCTCCAGGTGGTGCTGTGAGGACTGAGAGCTCCGGGAAGCCCCGGCTGGAAAACCTCGTGCTTCGGAGATGCTGACGAGCCAGCGCGATGCACGGATGTGGTCCCGTTATCCCGGAGCGAATCCAGCACAGCATCCCGCGCCTGCAGCGGGCTGCGGCACAGCGAGGGCAGCCCGGGCCGGGCAGGGCCACGGCCGTCTCCGGAGCTGGGTCGGGCTGGTCCCGGGCGAGGCGGGGCTGGACGGGACGGGGGGCGGGAGGGGCGCCGGGCCGCGCCCCCCGGGGGACTTTGAGCCGAGGGGCCGGCGCTCGGTGCCAGCGGCCATGGCGGGCCCGCAGCGGCACCGGCTGCTGCTGGAGAACGCCGAGCAGCTGGTGCTGGTGTGCGGGCGAAGAGAGCCCTACCTGCGGCCCAGGGACGGCGCGGCCGGCCTGGGCGTGCTGCGGGCCGCCAGCCTGGTGGTGGGGCTGTGAGTGCGGGGCCGAGTGAGTGCGGGGCCGTGAGTGAGTGCGGGGTTGTGAGTGAGTGCGGGGTTGTGAGAGAGTGCTGGGCCGTGAGTGAGTGCGGGGCCGTGAGTGAGTGCGGGGTTGTGAGTGAGTGCGGGGCCGAGTGAGTGCGGGGCCGTGAGTGAGTGCGGGGCCGTGAGTGAGTGCGGGGTTGTGAGTGAGTGCGGGGCCGTGAGTGAGTGCGGGGCCGAGTGAGTGCGGGGCCGTGAGTGAGTGCGGGGTTATGAGTGAGTGCGGGGCCGTGAGTGAGTGCGGCGGGGCCGTGAGTGAGTGCGGGGTTGTGAGTGAGTGCGGGGCCGTGAGTGAGTGCGGGGTTATGAGTGAGTGCGGGGCCGTGAGTGAGTGCGGGGCCGTGAGTGAGTGCGGGGTTGTGAGTGAGTGCGGGGCCGTGAGTGAGTGCGGGGTTGTGAGTGAGTGCGGGGTTGTGAGTGAGTGCGGGGCCGTGAGTGAGTGCGGGGCCGTGAGTGAGTGCGGGGCCGTGAGTGAGTGCGGGATTGCGAGTGAGTGCGGGGTTATGAGTGAGTGCGGGGCCGTGAGTGAGTGCGGGATTGTGAGTGAGTGCGGGATTGTGAGAGAGTGCTGGGCCGTGAGTGAGTGCGGGGTTGTGAGTGAGTGCGGGGCCGTGAGTGAGTGCGGGGTTATGAGTGAGTGCGGGGTTATGAGTGAGTGCGGGGCCGTGAGTGAGTGCTGGGCCGTGAGTGAGTGCGGGGCCGTGAGTGAGTGCGGGGTTGTGAGAGAGTGCTGGGCCGTGAGTGAGTGCGGGGTTGTGAGTGAGTGCGGGGCCGTGAGTGAGTGCGGGGCCGTGAGTGAGTGCGGGGCCGTGAGTGAGTGCGGGGCCGTGAGTGAGTGCGGGGCCGTGAGTGAGTGCGGGGCCGTGAGTGAGTGCGGGGCCGCGGGCGGGACGGGCTCTGCTTCTCCCGCCGGGCTCGGGTTGCCGGAGCTCCAGGCGAGGCTGGAAGGCATCCCCCAGGCACGATGCAGGGTTCCCGGTGGCCTCCTCATAATCCACTGGGAGAGCAGTCCTAAAGTGGCCGATCCCTGTAGCTTCCCAGGGCACGGGGCATGCTCCGGGTCCGGGCAGTGCCAGTTTGATTTGAGCGCGGGGACTCACTTTTTTGATTTAAATGCCCTGCGGATGGATACCTGCTGGAGCGATGCCGTGTGCTCGCTGATCCACAGGAGGAAAACAGGGTTAGCTACCGGGAACTAGAGCAGAACCAAGGTGTCATCCAGAGGGATCCAAGCAGAGGACAAAGTTATGGCAAACAGCTTGAAATGCGTGGCATTACCCCAGTGTTTGCTGTGCATCTGTAAAATAAGCAAACCACCTCTGCGTGGGCATCTTCAGTCCTGCTGAAGGTCCTGCCCCTATTGCTCCAGGAGCTGTGTCGTTGAGCACTTGACTTTTAGACAGGCTCACACGTTCTTTGTTCATTGTGTTTTGCAGGGATGGTTGTATCAAAGCTGTGGGCCAGGCAGATGTTATCCGCAGTCAGTTTTCGGAAGCAACATTTGAAAGGATAATTGACTGCTCTGGGAAGTGTGTGTTACCAGGTAGGTGTGTTTTTGTGATACAAAGGAACAGCACTGCCAACAGGTCAAGGGATGTGATCCTGTTACTCTACTCAGCCCTGGTGAGGCCACATCTGGAGTGCTGTGTCCAGTTCTGGGCTCCACAGTACAAGAGAGACATGGAGCTGCTGGAATGAGTACAGTGGAGGGCTGCAAAGATTATGAAGTGTTTGGAGCATCTCTCTTATGAGGAGAGACTGAGAGAGTTTGGTCTGTTCAGGCTCAAGAAGAGACGATTGAAAGGGGACTTCATCAATGTCTATAACTATCTAGAATGGGGGGTGCCCAGAGATCCAGGCTCTTCTCAGTGGTGCCAAGCAGTAGGGCAAGAGGCAGTGGATAGGAACTGATGCACGCAAGTTCCACCTGAACACCGGGAAGAGCTTCTTTACTCTGTGTAGGTGGCTGAACACTGGAACAGGCTGCCCAGGGAGCTAGTGGAGTCTCCCTCCCTAGAAATATTCAAGCGTTCTTTTGGGCTTCATGCTGGAGCTCTGTCTCCTCTTGTTTTGTCTTTGGATCTGTTCCTCCATATCATAGATCACAACAGGAACGTGGCTGACCCACAGAGTGACTCTTCAGATTCACTGCTCTTTTTGTACCCTCTCAGCCTATCAGCCCTTCAGCCACGGAGCTCAGTCTGTCCATCCCTCCCACAGCTGTTTGGATGCAAGAGGGATTTTAAGTCACTTATTCTGCAATTTTGCCTGATAAAAAATCCCCAAAAGATGGGCAAGTCTATTGCATGTTAAACTGTCCGAGTGGTGTTGGTACATGTGCTGTCAGACCTGTGTTTCTCTTACAGTGGTCTTGCCATTCAGCAGTGTCAGTTTCAGAGCTTGTAGAAAAGACTCTGTTGCTAGAGGAAGTCTAGTGTGCTAAGCCCAGCCTAAGCTGCTTGTCTTTGTTAAAATAGTACAGGCTTAAAGTCTAATGAACTCTTTCAAAGTTTGTTGTTTATCCTTTCTTCCACGGTTTGAAAACTTTATCAAAATAACATGACCAACTCAGCAACTGATGCATTTACCTGGAGACATTTTGCATAAGGTGTCAGACCTAAAGAAAAAAACAAGAAAGAAAAGTAATAGCCTCTGAAGAAAATCCTAGATATTTTGCTGGTTGGATTTTTATTTCTTGCTAACAAATAGAGACTTTTTAGGGGAGCTTCTGCTGTGTATTTAATTTGCTTGTGTGTTCATAATCTTTTCTCTTACACAGTGAAGTAACTCAAGTGTGCATTTACTTTGTTTTCTTTAGGCCTGGTAGATGCACATACACATCCAGTGTGGGCTGGTGATAGGGTTCATGAGTTTGCAATGAAGGTAACACCATAAAATTACACAGACGGATTTTTCTTCCTCCTTTTTTCTTTAACGTATAACTGTTTCTACTTCCTAATGACTCTCATCTTTCTTTTATAGAAAATACATAATTTACATTAGATAATCTACCTGAGGGAGGAGGGATGATTTTTGAATACTGACAGGCTGAGAGAGGAGTGTACCTGCATCCTTTGCAGCCACCCTTGATATATTTTTGCATTAATTAAATCAATACAGGAACGCCACCTTCTATTACCATCTAAGTCTTGATTGTTTCCTTTCTTTTTCTTTTCTGAATAAATGAAATTTTAGCTAGAGAATGGTTTTCCCCTTGGACTCGGGGGAAAGCAGATCTTCAGAGTAATTCTCTTTATGCCACTTCTTACAACATTTCTTCACTTAAGTGGAAGGGAGAGAGAAATAAAGAGGGAGGGAGGAAGAATTAATGGGGATTTTTCTCCTCCCTTGAGCTCTCTCATTGAGAAGAGATCTCAAGGCACTTTCCAGAGTCTCTTGGAAGGAAAACTGTTCATAGCTGATTGTATGGGGGGCGGTTTTGTGTCCTTTTCTTTAACCCAAGCTGGCAGGTGCGTCCTATATGGAGATCCACCAGGCGGGGGGAGGCATCCATTTCACGGTGGCGCACACGCGGGACGCCACGGAGGAGGAGCTGCTGGCCTCCTTCCAGCGGCGCCTCCAGCGCATGCTCCGAGCGGGATCCACGCTGGTGGAGTGCAAGAGTGGCTACGGCTTGGACCTGGAGACCGAGCTCAAAATGCTCCGGGTGATCGAACGTGCCAAGAAATCCATGGACATTGGCATTTCCTCCACCTACTGCGGAGCTCACGCCGTGCCCCAGTAAGAGGCCTTGGCCTTCCTCTTGTTGAGTACTGCTGCTTTGCAGGGAAAATCGCTTTCTTCTGCCTCGCTCCTGAGTGTACTTAGAAACCACCAGCCAATATTTATAGGAAGCTCTCCTAAATTTTAATTTGAAGGAAGGCAGGGCAACATTATTTAGTGACTCCTAAATGCCAGCATAGGCTTAGCACAGAACCCCTGCCTCCTGCTGATGCTCACACAGATTGAAGGGTTTCCTGTACAGAAAGTTCATCTGCTTGCATTTGCTGCTATCCTTCAAGCTTGGTCTCTGCCATGAGATTTTATTTGACCAAGCAACAACAAAAAAAATCATATTTAATCTTTATATAGCTCCATAAACAGAGTTTAATGATGCTTCCATTAAATGAAGACTTGCATACATCTTATAGCTATGAGATGAAGATTAAACTGCGTTTAATCAATTATTCTGATGGCTCAAGTAGACATATCATAAAAATCCTTTCTCACTGCTGATTTTTATTTTGCTGTGATGAAGATAACATCTTCATGTTATCAGATTTCAGTGTAGGAAGGAACTAATAAGGAGTTTTAGCTAGATATTTTGACATACTAAGTGGTAGGCTGCTGCAAGACAAGGCATGTGAGATGGAGGCAGGCTTATTATGTGGCAATATTCAAGAGATGTTCATTAAAAGAAAAAAACATACTCCAAAAAAAAAAACTCAAAAAAACCCCCACCAACAAAACAAAACAAAACACGCACACACACACAAAACAACAACAACAACAACAAACCCCCAAAAAACACCAACCCAACCTTTTCTAACATTCAAGAAAACATGACCCAGAAAAATACTTTTTTCAATCTAATTCTTGTGTATTTGGAGCAAGATGGCAAATTATCCTTTGTCACTCTAACTATGGAACATGAATCCTGTATCATCTTCAGTAACTGGAAGATGGTTAAGAATAAAGTAACTGATATCAGCTGAAGGCAGCAACTACAATTTAGAGGACTTAATGGTAAAATAAAATTGGCCTTTCACCCCACACTGTATATATATTTCTTAGTCCTTCCTTCCTCCCTCTCCTAAAAGCCTTGGCAGGATCTCAGTCAAAATCCTGATAAATAGTCTTTCCCACCAAAATGCCTTGAGCATTCCTGTAAACCAATGAAATTAATTCCAGTTTGTCAAACATACTAACTCCCATGTATTAGGAAGACAGGTGTGCCTTCTCATTCTCTGCATACTTCGTACCCCACTGATGCACATCAAGCATAAAAAAATGTAGTAGTAATGACACTGTATTTTAAGTAAGGAGAAAAGGTGGTTGGGAATTTAAGGAAATTTCCTAAAGGAAATACTGAGTTACCTGTATTTTCCAGGGTCTTTTAAAATACTCTCTTCTCTTTTCAATCAAATGTTTGTGTCTAGACTATTTTGCTTGAATTTTATGCTACCCCTCAAACTTAGACTCTGGCTTGGGTTTTCATTTTGACCATGAGGAAATCTGCAGTTCTTCCTTGGTCCCCCCAGTTATCATTTTGAATCAAACCTATGATTTGGGGAATGTCTGGTTTTTAAAAATCATTATTATCTTTTATTGGCAAGTGATTATTGGGCCCTTTTCAACTTTATCAAGAAATTTTCACAGTGTTTTCCTGAGCAGAAATCTGCTGCATTAAAACAACAGCAGTTTTATTTTGCACTTTGGGGCATTATATCCCTCAAAAAGTGAAACCATTTCTTAGTGTTTCACTCTGTTTTGTCTTGGCTCTGGCCCTAATCTTTCAACCCAAATTCCTCCAAGGGCTGCTGAGTAGAAAGAAAGGGGAGAAGCCTTGGCACAGTCAGAGGGTGAGCAGCCCCAGTGACTGCTTCAGGGAGAAGGGAATGGAAGAAGAGCTCTGCTTTACAACCTTGTTTATAAATTCAGGCAGAATTTGGCTTCTTGAATTTCTGGCCATTGCATGGCTCAGCTGTGTGTGGTACTCCATAGTGCCAGTGTCTGCATGCCTTACAGTGCCAGAAATGAGCATTGAGAGCCTCAGGCATTTAGCTGCTCTACATCCCTTGGCCCTAAATGCTAAAATTGGAAAATGCTAACTCAACTGCACGTTTTGGGATTATTTGCTAGTTCTAAGGCATTTAATGATCTCTCCTGGATTATCTTTATGTAATAGAGGATTCCTAAATGATTCTGACTTTGGCAAATCAAATCCTGGGAAGTCCTTCTGATTAGAAACAGTTATCTGTCCATCACTCTGAATGATACAAAAGGAGGAGAGGTAAATTAAAAATGATGACTCATACTGCATATCCCTTTTGAGCTTTGATACTTGCATAAAAATATTGTATGAATACCATTTAACATATTTAAATGCTCATTTATATATTTTAAATAGTTATATTTTAGAATACAGTATAAAGAGGTCAGAATATATGAATAGGAATGCAGAAAAAATTGTTTTGAAGTATCCCATATCTTCGTTAGCATCCAAGATGCCAACCTTATTAAAAACATTCAGTAATACAATCTAATATTCTTTGAATGGAAAGCAACTCACGTTGGAGAGTACATGAATTACAGTGGGTTTTAATTTTTTAATTTGAAGTTCTTTTGAGGGATTTATATTTACATCATTTCCTAAGTAATTCAGTAATTGCATTATGGCTTGAGTGTGTGCCAGACTTCGAGGATGTTGCTCATATGGCTCTGTAACATTTTCTTTTCATTAGAGGGAAAACTGCTACTGAAGCCACAGACGACATTGTCAATAACCACATTCCTAAACTGAAAGAACTCAAACTACGTGGTGAAATACATGTCGACAATATAGATGTGTTCTGTGAGAAGGGAGTCTTTGATCTGGAGTCTACAAGGAGAATACTTCAAGCTGGAAAAGATATAGGGTTACAGATTAACTTCCATGGTGATGAGCTCCATCCGATGAAATCTGCTGAGGTACGTCTTTCTTAACATTCATTTTTGCTCCTATGAGAGCCCAGCCTGTGAAAGATGTGCAGTTTTCAAAACTGAGGTTGTCTTTTCTAAGACTTTATGAAATAGACCCTCTGACAGAAACAGATGCCAGGAAGTGCAGTCCATGTGCAGCTTTGGGAGGAAGCCTTGACCGGTGCGACTAACATGCACTGGCTAATCAAACATTGACTTTGCTTATCTTCTGCATGGGATACAGATCAAGGAGGGGGATATCCATACACCCAAAAATGACAAAAACATGCTTTCTGTGCAACTTGAAAAACATTTTTTGTTAAATGTCTTCTTAGAAGCAACAAGTCAAACTGCAGTGACACTCAGCAGTCTTATTACTCGGATATCAGTATCCTCAAGCACACTCAGAGAGGTGATTTAGTCAAGTCTAGGTTCCCAAATATCTTGATAAAGAAAGTCTCTTTGACACCATGTTTCACCATCATTTAAATATTGCTTCCTTCCTGTGGGGCCTGCCCAAGCCGTACATAAAAAACAAACCAAACCAACCCAAAAACTTGGTTGATCATAAAAGCCTATTTGACCTCCCCATGGAAATTTTCAGTTCAGCATTCAGTTTTGTGAACTATTTTCTGATGGATCCTTTATCAAGAGGAGTTGATAATGCTTTCATCCATGGCTCTCACACAGTTTGTGTGTTAGGCTGTTAAAGCACCAAGGTGTTTCTGAAGGTGGGCTTCTGCTCTGTGGGTGGATAAAGTGATCAACTTTTCCTGCAGTAAATTAACATTTTGTCTCTGTATTCTGATTGCCCTTTAAAGCATTCTTTACTATTTATCTTCTGATATATTTTGCTTTAATAGTGAATTGTCTCTTCCAGTTATTTAGAAACAACTTTTTAAACTGAACTAATTGAGAATAGTGAGTAATTTGCTTGAAAATTTACTTAGCTTGGAGCTGAACTAGGAGCCCGGGCCATCAGCCACTTGGAAGAAGTTACTGATGAAGGTATTGTGGCGATGGCAAGAGCTAAGTGTGCTGCTGTCCTTCTGCCAACAACAGCCTACATGCTAAGGTAAGGCCACTAGATCCAAGGGAAACTTCTGTAACTGCAAACCCATGTGTGTGGTTTGAGGTCTTTTAGTCTTAAAGCATAAGCGTGTATCTATGCCTTAAGGATCAGTCTGGGTCAGTGAAGGCAATCACATGTACAGAGAGTACAGAGAACTGAATGAGCCTCCCTCCTTATGTCTGTCTTCTGCTGGAAATCCTCAAAAATCTGTGAGATTGCTGAGAAGTCTCACAGTAAATCCAGAGTGGTTTTACAGCAGCTATGGCTAAAATTTCCTAGAGAGTGTATTTCCAAGTGGCCACCCTGCAGACATCTACACAGATTAATCCAGGGGATGAACAATTTTGAAATGACTATTCCAGATATTGAAGTTATTGAAAACATCTTTTGTAATTGCTAAGTGAAAAGATCTCTAATGTATGCAGGCTAAACTCACATACTCAAAAATTGAGAAGGGACTATTGCATTGCATGTGCCACTGCTCATATTTTGGAGCCTGTCTTTGAAGCTGTAAGAACTAGAAAATAGTTTTTTTCATAAATGAAGATTTTCATCTTGTAAATTCTTAAGTGGCTGAGGTCTGAATAAATACCAGAATTTCAGTGGTCTGGAGGCTGATGGTTGGCACTGGCTGCTGTCACATGCTGTTACTGCAAAAGCTGTGCTCACACTTCCCGTTTATGTTGTCCATATGGTGATAGGTAGGGATGCAAGAGGGGAATTTGGGCTTTCATCTCCATAAGGATCAGTGTAACTGAATGCATGAATGTGGCCAAACAGAGAGATGACTTTTGCCCTTGTAAATCATTGCATGATAACTATTGTTATTGTACTGATTGTTACTGCAAATTGTACTGATAAGTTTATTTTTCCCACTAGACTGAAGCAACCTCAAGCTAGAAAAATGTTGGAAGAAGGTGTTATAGTTGCTCTTGGCAGTGACTTTAATCCTAATGCATACTGTTTTTCAATGGTAAGATAATCCTAATACTGAAACCACAGAATGATGGAATTTCTTACTTGTATAACTTTTGTATAGGTCTTGCACGCTTCAAACTGGTTTCATGTGGACGAGGAGAGCTGCGTGCCCCACACAGACAGCAGCCTGTGTTTGTTTGTGTGTATTGGCAGTTTTTGCCAGAAATTCTTGAAATTAGAATGGGTTCCATCCTTCATATGCACTGGGAGGCCTATTCAAAATGCTCTCAAAGCTACTGATTTTAGAGTTCTCGTTTTGGAATTGGCAAAATTTGTGTTGTACAAAACAAGTCTTTCTGTTGTGCAAGGAAGAAGGAGAGTGCTTAGGGATTGGAAGTATAAGCAGCTTTGTGTTCCTGGTAACTCCCATTGTCCTCTTCCTTGCCTACCAGCCTATGGTGATGCATCTGGCCTGTGTAAACATGAAGATGTCAATGAATGAAGCACTGGCAGCTGCCACCATTAATGCAGCTTATGCTCTGGGCAAATCAGACACACATGGCTCCTTGGAGGTTGGCAAGCAGGGGGATCTTCTTATCATAAATTCATCAAGGTTTGTTCTTCCACTGGCATTTGAAAGGTGTTTTAACCTTAGTTATCTTCAGTGAATAAAGGGACAATGGTAGCATTTCAGACCCACTTTCATTTTCCTTAATTACTCCAATGGAAAACAAAGCCTAAGACTTTTGGGGCTGTTATTACAAGTAATCCATGCCTAATTAAAAATTACCTGGGGATAATACGTGTTTATTTTGTGGAACAAATTCTCTACTGATAGACTCACTGTATTCATGCAGCAAGAGACAACTTCATGTAGACATGGAATAGTGTTTTCCCATTTTCAAGCAAATCTTATAAGATTGCCAGGTATGCTGGGCATACCTGCTCGTATGCAAGTTTATATATTCTTAAACATCTTGTCTTTTTAGGTGGGAGCACTTGATTTACCAGTTTGGTGGACATGAAGCATTGATCAACTACGTTATAGTTAAAGGAAAAGTCATCTATGAAAATGAGAGGTGTGAGACAATGAGCAGTTACTGAGAGAAGGCACTATTTTAGTAAGCTACTAAAATCAAATTAGCATGGAGTATTTCAAAGCAACAGACAAATCAGATTTGTATTTACTGGTAAATTGTTTGCCTGCTCACCTTACTCTTATTCAAATAAACCTTACCAAGCATTACCCTTTTGGTGCATCTCCATGTCCATTGTTCTTCTCTTCAGCACAATAAAATAATTTCTAATTGTATCCGTCTTAAATAAGACCATTTCCAAAAATGTTTTCCTTTACAATTAATCCATAATATTATTATATTTGAAAATAACCCAAACAAACTGGCAATGAATAAACAGAGTTTGGATCCAGGTAAGATTTACTGAGGAGTGTGATGTTAAGTAACTGTGACAGAGGGCCAGGAGCTCAGGCATGCACATTCGGGATGGCCCTTGGCTGTATTGGGAGGATATCACATGCAGTGTCATAGAGATGTTCCAGAAAAGACCTAATTTTATTTATTCTAGGCTGAATCTGAAATAATATGAGACGTATTTGCTTGTGGAAGTTTGAATGTGATTCTGGTAAGTAAGTATGATAACTTTTCCTCAAAGCCATGTTGAAACTCAGGAGCCTAATTTTTTAAAAGCACTCTTTCATTTATCTTTCAACTACGGCTTTTTTTCCCACAGCTTGAAACATCATTTAGGAATACAATGTGTAGAAAAAAGGATGATACAGCTCTGGAGAATTTAAGCTTTTGCAGTATTAAGCGGAGGGTCTGGGGTCGGAGGGTCTCTGAATACCCATGGACTAAGTATTTTCTTCAGATTTTCAAAAGGATGGTGGCTGCAGAAGCAAAAGGGATTTACTTTCTGAAGGTGAAGTCATAAAATTGCACCAGACAAGCACGAAGAACTTCACATCAAAAATAATTATTGATATAAGCGTCATAACCTGTGATACAGAGCAGAGTGCTTTAGTGAACCAGAGCCTTGAGGAAGGACAATGGTCTCATTCTGATTGACAGGTATTTGCAAGCCATCACGAACATGTATAAGCATTATTATGACCTTCTGATCTCCCTGAGCCTTGGGCATGTCTATTAACACCCAAAATCTGCAAGGCATCCCCTGTAGTGTCTTTATTCATGCTTTATTTGATCCAGGCTAGCCAACTAAATCAGTTTTTAAAACAATGTAATAGCATTCCTGCCACCTGACATGTTTTCTTGCAAGCAGATGTGGTACCAGATGTGGGTGTGGAACTTTGTTTTTATAAAGCTTGAAAGGACATCTCAAGTATGTGATTGCACAGTCCATTCTGCCCAAGACAGCCTTCATAAATAATGTTTATACAGGGATTTGGGAAGGCTGTCAGAGAAGGAGCACAGGCATTTCTTAAATGCAAGGTGCGGGCAGAGTGGTGCCTCTCAGCTCTGCACAGGCACGCTGCAAAACTTGAGTCCAGCGTGCTGCAGTGGATCCCTTGGTCCCAGGCAGCCAAAAGCAGAGGTGAGTGGGAAGCAAGGCCCAGAATATCTTCTCTGAATGCCCAAGGCATTTGGCAACCTGCTAGGTTGCCAGCAGGCATGAGCCCTCTCCTCAGGGCATGTTTAACATGGCAGGTGTCACACTCAAAGGCAGCCCAACACTGGTGCTTTGGTTGTCCCCTGCAGCATAGCCAAGAGCCTGGGGAGGCTTTCAGCTTGTGCTGAATGCCCCTCACCAGATCAGTACTGCCATGTCATCCCTGCACCATGAGGTGAAATCCACGTCCTGACTCTTGCATTGCAAAACAAAGCCTGTGCCAGAGGTCAGTGTTGTGACACAGAGCACACTCAGTCATGATCCCCTCTGTGGGGACAGGGCCCTTGGCAGACAGGAGAGACCTGGTGAGCCATGGGAGTGTGGGTCTGGGTGCTATTGCCTCAGGTTTACATTCACTAGTCCTACACCTCCTCTGGCCCGTGTCACTTGTTCTACTTACTACCAAATTAGGCTTTTGCTTTACGTTTTCATCATCACACATTACAGGAAAATAGATTGCTACAGCCGGATGTGAAACCTCAGTTTATTGATTGCAGGTGTGAGCCCATAGCTCTTGGAAAGCTGCATTAAATGCAATGTAGTCTATCACCAGAATATAATACACTTGTTCTGGAGCAATGGTCTCCATAGCTGTCTTGGTTTGAAAGACAGATATCGGCTAGGAAGGGGCAGGACCTCCCTAGAGATGGAGAATTCAAATCCCCTCCCTCCAAATTATTCCAATTAAAAAAAATTAAAGGAGCTTTCAGACAGAGGTATGGGGGTAGGAATAACAGTTCTTTACTAGTATATATGACAAAGCAACAAACAAACAACAACTACAGCATCAATAATAAACAGAACCAAGAACCTTGAGGGCTTTCTTTTACAAAAGCCCAGAGCAGTTTTATCTGGGTGCCCCTGCAGGGCTCCGAGAGGCCGAGCTGGAAGGGAGGAAAGTCCCGGGCTGGTGGATGAGATGAGGAGCTCTGCGCTGGCAGCTGGAGCAGCAGGGGGTGTCCTGGCAGGGCTGGGCAGGGCAGGGCTACAGAGTAGCAGGGGAACCTCAAAGCTCCCAAGAAGCAGCGGCGGTGGGGGGAGGCTGGAGAAAGCGAGTTCAGGATTCCCGGGTACACAGCAGATGACGATAGATTTCCCAGGACGAGACAGAGGCAGAGGGCAGCCTGACCGTCCTCCTCGGCGCTGAGAGCAAGAGTGCCTCCCCCTCCCCCAGATCTGTCTTTTTGCCTTTCCCAAAGCTCATCATCTCTCTCCTCTGAGGGACACTCCCAGGGACTCAAAAACAATAGGTGTAGCCTTGTGCTGCCATATCCCTCAAGTAGTCCCTTTTGTTCTGACTAAGTAGTCATCAAGGCTTCTTGGAAACTTATGGGGAAAAATTCTGTGAGAAGAAAAAAACCCCAAATCTAACCCCCAACAATAGCACATTCCTATGCACACAGCTTTTCTGATTTATGAAGCACCTGCTCTAAAAGTGCTCCTATACAATAGCCTATATCTCACATATGATCTGCAAGAGAGAGAGGAATTAAGTGTAAAGATAACCTTGCTTGTGGCAAAATGAAGAGGTTCACAGCAGTTACCCAAAGGGGGAGAAGATATGTAAGAATATCAAACTTAGGCTGTTTGGTATCATTGGTGCAGATGAAGAGAAAACAAATGAAAAGTTGACAAAACAATTACTGGTTTCAGCAGAAGTTTGAATGACTTGTATTCAGAAGTTCATGAAATTCAGTCAAAACCACACTATGATGACAAAGTTGTCTTTTACACACGAGGAAAGCAGTGAGACTTTACTATCTATTTGTGCTTCTGAGCTAGACAGTCAGGTCCTCTAGCTCACCTGGAGAAACCACATTGAGTTTGAGTAGAACAGCCATGCTCAGTGTGAAAAAGGCATATTGTGTGTGTGGCTCTACGCAGATATTTACTATATGTAATATGCTAGGTAGAAAAGTTATGCAATATTAACATTTAAATAATATAGTAAATGTAGTTTTAACATTAAGTCTTAGTAGAAAATTTGTGTGTAAGATATTTTCTTTAGCTCAAAAGAAAGAAAAGATGAACAGGAGGTTTTTAGTATAGAGATAACAGTTACAAGAAATCCTCTAGTGAAGAAGAATTTATGGCTCCTTATCAACAGAAGTAACCTCTTCAAAGACTTAAACCAGACTTGCAGACGCCAGGGAAAATATGCATAGTAATGAGGAGGTTGCAGAAAAGACCGAAATTTCTCTCTAAGTTGCCCTTCTCCTTCACAGCCTTTGTCTGGAAAGGAGGAGGGACGGTAGTCCCGGGCTACCTTTTTTCTTTGCTCTTATTGTCTCATTATTTGTCCTGTCTCTGAAAACTTTTTAAACTTTTATTATTGTATTAATATTTTTGTAACCAATTTTTATTCTTTATTAAATTTTCATAAATTTCAAAAAGCGAGTGATTGGCGTTTATCACACTCAGGTAAGGTTCTGGAAAGGATCTGCTCTTGCCAGAAGATCACAACTCTTAAAGTTCATTCTGATGCTTGTGGTCATGAGTATCATCAGCACTGATTCTCAGTGATCCCAGGGAGAAGGCTGTAGGTGAAATGGGTCTTGATTCAGGGATGTGTTCCCTCCTGTACTTTTCAATGTAAGGTTTAGCCACTTCCCACACCTGCAAAACAAGAATGTGAAACAGCAGAGTCAGAGGCAAAGAAAAGGTCAGCTAAGACATCAATGCATGCATTCAGGAAACCCTGAAGAAAAGTTTTTGGGTGGGATATGCTATATGAGAGAAGCAGAACCAGAGAGGTAGGTAGAGCACGGTTAAGGGAAGAGCATGTGGAGGGAGCTGACAAGGAATGGAAAAGGATACAGCTCTAAGGGGACAAGGTGAAAGGATTCAAGGCAAAAATACTTTGTCTTGTCTTGTTACCAGGCTAATGCTCTGTGTGCAATACTTGGGAGATAGTCACTGCCACTTGCTACATAACCATGAAGAGGATTGGGTAGCGAAAAGAGCAGCTGGCATGGACAAAGGAAAAGGCTTCTAGACAATCCTAGGCACAAGCCAAAAGCCAGCACTTGCCTTCTGCTCCACGAGGAGCCTGTGAGCTGCTTCAATGTCTGGGGCCATGAAGCGGTCCTTTATCCAGGGCCTGTAATGAGACATTGGGCAAACATTAACCCCCCCTGCCAGCAGCTGCTCTCCAGGCAGGCAACCTCTGGGGAAAGTGTTTATCTGCTCTTACCTCACCACGGAGCGCACAAGGTCGTAGACCTTCTCCAATGGGGTTGTCGTCCTCAGAGGGCGGAGGAATTCAATGCCCTGGCAGGCAGCGAGCAGCTCAATGGCCAGAACTGAGAAACCACAGCAGCAAAAGGGATTTGGCAGGCGTAGCTCAAGGCAAGGTTTCCTCTGTAAAGCTATCCCTGGCCTTTGTTCTCACTAATATGATATGGTTCAGGCTATGGGGAAAAAACCAATGCATCCACACCCCCTAGAGAGCCAGCCCAGAGGCAGGATCGTTTCATGGATGATGCTGGGGGCAGTATCCAGCATTTGAGAAAGCAGATTTTGGGTGCTCTGTTGTACAGACATTTCAAGTGTACCAGGATCTCCTGGTCACCAGAGTCTTAAATCCCCAGGAATCTCTTTCATGGTAACTTGAATACTCAAATGTAATGTCCATCATAAATCAGAATACTTTTTTAGCACTGAGAAAAGAGGAGCCTGAGCTAAAAATTAAAGTTCTCCCTCTGAATCTTGCCAGAGCCCACATGAAAACACCAATAAAATGACAACACTTTGGAACAGTCTTCTGCCTGGAGAAGTTTGCATTGTACCTGCCTACCTCACACCTGATCGTTATTGGTATTAGCTCCTCATTTTCATGATCCAAGGTCTGTCTGGAAGTCATAATTTTAATTTTACCTTGTTCCACATGTTCAATAACTCTCAAAGCTTTTCTTGCAGCCCATCCTCCCATGGACACATGATCCTCAGTAGCAGCACTGGTTGAGAGAGAATCCACAGAAGAGGGGTGGCACAAGGCTTTGTTCTCAGACACTGCAAAAACCCAGCACAATGAATGTGGGACAGAATAGGCATGAGACAGCAGATGCAATGGACAACATGGAGATAAGAGCACCTTGGGTCCAGCTACTGCTCCTCTTTCAAGGATCCATCGGTATTTTACCTGGACTGAGTAATTTTTAATAACCACCTTGAAAACTACCATTGCCTCTGAAAACAGTAACCAAACATCAGTCTTTAGATGCAAATATTAACCAAATATGGAACGATGGCTCACTCTTCACTCCCTCATCTCCAGTTTGATTACTGTGGCTCAAAGGCCTGGAGGAAACTGAAGAAGAGCAGACAGCATAACAAACACAAGCCTGGTGCTGCCTGTTGCTCTAGGGCAACTCTCTGTAAAGGGCATTGGTTCCTTCTGGTTTTGGTCATGAATATCACCCCTCCCCTGCTTTCAAGAATACAGCTAGAGATCAGCATCTGGTCTGCGCATTGCAGCTGAGGCACTTTCAGAACTTCCTCTAGAAAGATAGGGGAATGAAATACAAACCCTCTCCCTCCCTCACCTCACTACAAGGCTGCCCATGCCCCTGAGGGTGACACACTCCAGTTTTGAAAGCCAGGTGCGAGGTCTGGAGTAAATTCTCATGCTGCATCCAAAAGCAACAGGCATATGGCTGCAGGAGAGGCCTTAGGCACCATTCAGTGACAAATTGAGGTTGAGAATTGCTCTTTTAAAGAGAAGAAATGAAGTCTGCATTCACAGCACTCTGGCTGCACTCAGCCTTTTCTTTCTGAAGCCCAGCAGGATGCTGTGTAATGCCCTCGCCAAATTAATGGCTTCAGAAAAGCAACAGGAGCAACAGAGAGGTGGTGACACCAATTGCAAATAGGCTGGAGTGACAGTCTAGGACCAGAGCCCAGCTGGCACATTCAGGCAGGTGACAGCAAGTCCCAGAGGAGCTGCATGTGACCACTGTAAACAGTTCGGTCTGGCAGGCACAAAGCTGCTGGAGCAGGGGCAGACAGACATATCCAGTGGTCTTGCAAAATATATGCTTTGTTTTTTCAGATTTATCTATTTACGCTGGGAGTGAAAAACATTAGCTGGTACACAAATAACCCAGAAACTGGCAGAGTGATTTGAAAAATACTGGTGATTAAAAAAAAAGTCAAGAAAAATAAAAGGAACTCAAACTTCAATTCAGATAAAATCCTGGCTGTTTTGATCAGGATGAGAAGATTTTGACCCATGGACTTCTAGTGTCAGTAGAGGCAGAGCTGTAATTATCATTTCCCACAGCAGAAATCACAAACAGCCCAGAATCTGTCACTCCAGATTGCAGAAGTGTGCAGTGAAACCTGAAGCCATGCAACCAGCCGAGGCCTGGACCCATCCAAAACTCTCCCCAGCTAAAAGGTAAAGGTTCCAGCCCTTAGAAAAGGGATGAGCACTTCAGTTCCTCTTCCAGACCCATCTCCCAAACCAGCCTCTAGGTAGGGCTCCTTTAGCACACTGATTTAGTTAATTCACTTGTTTTTTTCTGCAGAATGTTTATCTACACATTTATCTGTTATCCTCTGTTCCTGTGTTTGTTTGTAACTTTTAAAATTTACTCTCTTCTCATAGCATATTTATCTTTCTATTGGCTCATGCTTCCCTGAACCTATGAACTGTAGCATCCCAGCAGCCAGCAGGCTTCTTGTTCCCTTAGCCATAAGTTCTAGAGGAAAACCTGAACAGATGTTTAATTTCAGGGTGCTCCCCCAGTAGCCACCCCTGTGAACTCCGGTCTTCTGAGGACTGTGGGGTGTGGCAGTGATGTGCAGACCTGACTGTCAGATGGAGACAGCCACTGCTGAGGGCATCAGGCCACCTTTGAGACAACCCTTCTCAACAAAGTCCACTGAGAGTTTGCATGCTCAGAGCACTGAACATGCCCAAGGGTCGGTGCAGAATAAGGAATTTAAACTGAAATAATTGCAGCTGCACCCAACACTCATACTTTACAAGACAGCACAGAACACACAGAGACAGAAAACAGGAGCCAGATACCTTTGTGTCTACTATTAGATTATATCTGTCTTGAAAAAACAGTCTTTCTATCTTGCTCTCTCTATGGTATTGCTCAAGCACTCACCCAGGGCAGCTGCAGTGCAGTGTGCAATCATGAAGCCTGAGTTCAGACCTCCTTCAGTGACTAAAAATGCAGGCAGTTCACTGAGTGAGGGGTTGCAGAGCCTCTCAATTCTTCTTTCACTAATTGCAGCGAGTTCATGCACACCAATTGCTAAGTAGTCCAGAGCCTACAAAAGATCTCATTACAGCAGATGACAAAAACAAACAAGCAAAAAAAAACAAACCAGAAAAAGGTTTCTTTCCCTTTCTTCAAATGCTGAATTACCTTTGCAGGATATTCACCATGAAAATTTCCTCCAGAAATGGTCTCTTCTCTTTCAGCAAACACCATCTTTAAGGAGAAGTTAAGGCCCACATGAGTGAAATATAGTTTACATGAGTGATATCTGCCAGCGATTGGAATATCATAACTGAAGGAGTGTTTGTGCCAATAGGCTTCTATTTGCAAACATGTTATATTGCATCCACACTTCCACTTTTCAGGAAACGAAGACACAATCTCAGTCCTTCAAATTTGTAAGTACAATTTTGACATGCACATTTTCCAAATAAGCTACATAAAGGGAGGTCTTTGATAGAGGGTGCAAAAAACCCCCCATCTGTTCAGATCCTAGCATAGATGTTCAGTTCCTTGATAGATTCTCTCCATGACAGTTACAATTTTGGACAAATTAGAACCAATAATGCTTATCAGCAATTGATATGATGCTATGTACAGCATCATTATAGTGCTGACAGAAATGCAGCCTTGCATTACGGTGCTGACAGAAATCCTTCAATGCAGTCATAGGGAAAGGAAGAGAGGTTGCTGTTGCAAACAATGGCAGGTATTGACCAAAGCCAGTTAGGAGATTTTTGCCTCCTGTGTGAGTAATTATAAAGAAGAAAAGAATAAAAAAGGCCAAGCAGAATTTTATATAGTAGTAATGAAGTATGAAGTATGAAGTATGAAGTATGAAGTATGAAGTATGAAGTATGAAGTATGAAGTATGAAGTATGAAGTATGAAGTATGAAGTATGAAGTATGAAGTATGAAGTATGAAGTATGAAGTATGAAGTAATCCAAAAGATACAGGGTTGTCCGTGGCGCTGTTGATTTCTGTTGTTATTATGTCCTTCACAAAAGCAATTGTATCATTTACAATTCCATGGACCTAGAACAAAAGACATTAGTGTCTGAGCTCAGCATCTGCCCTTAGATCACCTTCAGGATGCTGAGTGAGCTGCAGGGACCCTCCTTCTCATCATCCCACTCAATTTTCACACATGGAAGATGGTTTTGGATTTGCTTTTAACATCAGGGGCATCACTGCCACTCTTAGACCCTTGAAAGATGGTATTTACTATTACTGTGGCAGTTTTGCCAAAAGAGTAACTTGAATATGGCATTTTTTACTTATTCAGGTTGGTTTACCTAAATGGAAGATATTTATTCAGTAGCAGAAGTGCATGAGGGAAGAGGTAGCCTTACAAAGACTCACAGAAAACAAAACCTCTTATTAACTAATTAACTTCCATTAATTCCACTGATTTAATAGCTTTGCTCTTGTTAAAACACATAGGTCCTAGCTCTTCCAATATGTCTGAGATACCACACTCTCTTAGCAACACTCAGTTCATGTTATTAACACCAATGCAGAAGAAAATCCCTACAAAATCTTCAAGCATGGAAACCAGCATTTTCCCTCTGCTTCTGACCCTTGGGCACTCCCAGATCTGGACACAGCTTTGTTAGATGCTGCCCGATGTGTACATGCACATGATCAACAAATTACATGTCTCCATTAACACCACTGTGAAGCAAAGAAGAAGCAAAATACAGCCACTTCCTCTAACAATGTCAGACAGCACACAACAGACTGTATTTCTGAGGGGGAAATTTCACCATCATTTATTTATTGTGACGGAGGGATCTAAATGTCAGTCCTTACCTGAGGGCAGCAGCGCATTGTGTACGCGTCCTGAACTCGGTCACAGAATCTGTGGCTCTCTAGAAGACACAAGGAGGGCAAAACCCAAATATTGCTTACACAAAAGCATTGTGTCCTGTTGAAGGACCCAGCCTGTCCTGGTAACCTGAGAGGGTGAAGGTTAAGACTGTTCACCTGCTATTTCTGATGGATGATGGTCAGAATCTAGAAGGGACCTGAATCGAAAGGCCACTTCAGCCTGCCCTCGATGCGGGCGCACTGCATGGATATCTAGTAAGACAAGTTAGACTGTCAGGCTGTGCCTCTCTTGTCAGGAGCTGTTAAGCAAACAGACAGGGAGGGCCCAGTACCCACCAGTGTCAAAGGCCCTCGTTGTACCCTTCAGGACCTCGAGTGTGAGGGCAGCGATGATGTCAGCTTGCCTCGCTATAGCCCCAGCTCTTTCAACCGCCTCACATCCCAGCGAGGTGATCATCTGTGTCCCGTTGATGAGGGCCAGACCCTTCCAAGGGAGAGCAGATGTTAAGATGTTAATTTTCATTGCCGCTATTCCACGCAGTGTCAATTCCCTCACTGTGATATCTGTGATATATCTCCTCACATGAAGGAGTTAAAGATCTTTGCCTAGCTTTTTGCACCATCCTGAAATCATAAAATACACAGCTTGACTGAGCATCTTTGCTACATAAAGTGCCAATGCTCATGACCCCACTAAGTCACTGCAGACACCCTTGGAGCACCAGTAGTTCCAAGCAAGTCAGATAACTGCTTCAAGTCAGTCATCTGACCTCCTGTTATGGCCAAAGGGCAGGTACCTTGAAGATGCCTCTTAGCTGTTTCAGGATGGTATAAAGTCCTTTCTGAAGAGGCTTCTCTGTCTCCACTGACCACAGAGCCAATCTGAACACCAAGCTTGGGTCTGACATTTCAAGTCAAGTAGGGTAACACTAGGAGTGGTGAATCCCACTCCTGACAACACTTCATGATTATCCTTGAAGCTTGATTTAAAACTATTATTAATTCATGTAATGCTTGTATTGTACATATAAAGCAAATAGTGATTTACTATGCTCGTTTTCATCAGCTGGCATCATTACACTTTATTACCTCTTTTGGTTTCAAGGTAATTGGTTTCAGTCCATGGGCTTCCAGGACCTGTGAAGGAGTTAAATGCCAAGGCAGTTAATGAAAAACATTTTTCAGTCACTAAAGTCACAAAACTAAGTCACTAAACCTTAAAGGTCTCCATGAACAGAAATTTTAACAAATTTCTCAAGTGATGGAAGAAAAAGAGGTTTTTATCACAAACATATAACGTATCTTTTTTTGCTGGGCTAAATAAAGGGCTTCCAAACTAGCACCTCATTTCTTAGTGCCAATACAAGAAGTAGCAGGAGCACTGAAGCGTCATCTGCCACTGTCATAGCTCATTAACATCTTCTGTGTTCTAGGTGATGGGAGAGGGCAATAGGAAAGGAGGCTGGAAACCTCTTGGGAAGGCAGTTCTGCCTATACCCTACCTCACAGCATTTTAGCTTGGCATAAATTATTTCTTTTTAAATTATCCCTAATCCTTTCTATAGAAATCTCTAGTGACAGGAGGAGTCCAATCCAGTTTGTTCTGGATATGTCTATTCTATAGGCCAGTAAGTCTTGTGGGAAATGGAGAAACAGCATAACCTATTTCTCATTTAATCCTCTCACCCTGTCCAACAGAAGAGGTAACGCATCTCAGAAGTGTACAGCTATAACTTCTGGTCTTGAAGATCCAGGACATACTGGTCTGCTTCCTCTTTCCTCCTCTCCCTGTGTAATTCTCAATCCTTCTCCAGTCTCTAGTGATGTACACCTATCAATCCATGAATGAGTCTGATAGCCAAATATTCATGGATAGGAATTATAGGTGTAGCAGAACAAGCTACCATGAAAGACTTCGGAGGGGGCTGGAGGTACTTAACACAAGATCAATCTGTTGATGTGTTAGTGGCAGAATAACAACGGATTAAAAACTAATTTAATTTTAACATTTCCATCTTGTGAAGGAGAATGCTACATAGGCTCCTTGTAACCCTAGTTAATTTATCAAAAATGAAATATCCAAACCTGTGTATTTACTTAATGCCACTATAAAATCAATAGAAACTTTACTGCACAGATCTTGCCTCCAGTGAATCTCCAGGTACTCTCTGCATTTGAGAGGTGATCTTGGATTTTTTAGAAAAGCATTGATGCTCATGGAGCTGAAGATAGAGTAATAATTCTTTCATAGTTGGTATCATATCCTGTCCCTTTCTCCAGTTCATAAATGATGTCAGTGTGGTATCTTGTATGTAGTACTATGGCATGATATTTCTTTAGGGCTCAATAACATGCTGCTTATTTATGTCTGCCTCAGTGACATGTGGGTCAGTTCTTGCATACTCCATGGATCTACCTTCCTCTAACTAGATGATGAGTAGCTAAAGGCAACCTAGTCCCAGTTCAAAGTGGTAGAGAAAATCCAAAGACTTTTACATGTTATTAATCTGAGAAAAAGCTCTCTTTCTCTCAAAGCTACATGCAATTTGAAAAATGAGTCAGCAAGCAGAAAAAAACCCAAACTATCAGCTGCATGAATCTTACATATTTAGCATCAGCCCAGCCACTCTTCGGGGACCACATCTTTCCCTCTCCAATTAATCCCAGAGCAAGATGAGAGAGAGGGGCCAAGTCTCCGCTGGCTCCAACTGTCCCTTTCTCTGGGATATAAGGAAGGCAGGATGCTAGAAAGAAACAAAAATCACTCCTTTTAGAGCCTTTCCCTGATACACTCCTTGGAAAACAAAGAAGCCAGCTTGTAAGTGTGGTCACAGTAACAGCCTACAATCATGGACAATGGCATCAATGGGACTACTCTCGTTGCAGCTCTAGTCCTGATCTCTCACAACTACCAGGTTGAAAGACCAACATCTGCATCTTGACCCATTGAGCTACACCTCTTAACAAAATAGTTAAAAGGGGAAAAAAGGGAAAGGATGATTTTCTTTAAACATCTTTTTACCATTAAACACTTCAATAACTTGCTCGAGGGTTTCCAGGGATATTCCACTGTATCCTTTGGCTAGGACATTGATTCTCAGTGCCAACAGCATGCGAGTTCTCTCTGGGGTCAAAGGTTTCCCCACACCTGAAACAGTAACAAAACCCTCTCGGTTACTCACCCGCTACCAACAAGGGCAGAAAAGGGGAACATCAAGCAATCTCTCATTACCTGCAGAATGTGAACGAACCAAGTTCACTTGAAGCTCCCTACAGAAAAAAAATATGTTAAACCTCAAAAAAAAAAAAAGTCTCATCAGGTTTTATTTTGCACAAAACAGAAAGAATTCCTAAAAGAGCTCTCTCATTTAACCCCAGCTACAGGATCAAATGGCTCCCTCTTCTTTCTTTCCTGAAAAGAAAGGACAGAGAAGGCTGCACACATACCATACCTCAGATTACTGTTTGGGATGACAGTCCTGGCAAACTTCCCAAAACCCGTGGTGATTCCATAAACAACTGCAAGAAAGGTACACTAAGTTAAGGTTAAGGAAGGGAAGGTTAAGGTTAAGGAGGGAACCTGATTAAGTTTTCTAAACAATTAATAGTTAAAAGCAAAAGTATTTACCCGTCTGTTCCTTTACGATCCTTTCAATCACTTCTCGTGATTGTTTGACTTTAACTTCAGCTTCGGGTGTGAGCTAAAACATAAATAGTTTAAATATTAGCTTATTTGTCATTATTTAGCCATAGAAAAACAAACATATAATTTTTAGCTGCCTTTGTTCAGAATTTTTACCTTTATCTTGTAGAGTCCCTTTCCTAAGTTGACCAAGTCCTCCGTTGTTAAGCTGTTGCCATCTAAAGAAATATACTACACAAAGAACCACCTTTTAGTTTGGGATATGGATACATACAAAGTTGCTTAATAATCAGTATAAATAAAAAATACAGTCAAAACTCAGCAACAACAGGAAGTTTCTTCATGCTTATTCATAAGACAGGAACTTGGCTAACAAAAACATCATAAGCACATTGTAGTTTAGTTTCCTAGACCCAGCCAAGCTTTTGCGAATGCTGCAGTGGCTGAACTCTCAGCATTTTCCGGTGAGTAGCAGGATTTTTTTACAGAGATGTGAAATTGTTGGTGATTCCTACCTGATCTGGTTCTCGGTATTTGCTGTATCTGAAAGTTTTGTAAAGGAAAAAGGGCAGACAGGATTTCACAGGCAGTGACCACTTCATTACAGTTGGCAATGTATTTTAAGAATGAAGGAATTCTAAAAAACACAGGCAATCTAGAAAATTATAAATCTCAAATTATAAAAACTTCACAAAGCACTCAAAAAGGATACAAATGAACTCCTTCTGGCTGAGATGGTATGAAATCTGGAGACATTATATCTCCTTCTATAACTAGAGGAAATATGCAGAATAAACACATACAGGATTAAATTGCATTCTTCACATAAGTTAATTTGTTATTTATTACAATTCACAGCAATAAGAATTCTAATTTCCAGTTATCAGTCCTGAACATAATTGCATGCTTTTGGGAAAATAACAAGGAAGTATGCATTTAATTAAGGTATTCCAAAGGCTAAGGCAGAACAGCTTACACTATCTATGACAGCAGATACAGAAGATGTATATAGAATCCTGTATTTTCTAACTTTTATGTAGTTCTATTCCTAAAATTTAAGTATTCTTAAATTACTGGACATTTTTCCATAAAAACTGTAGACAATCTCTCAGGTGCAATTTTAGATGAATCTAGATAAAGCCACAGTTTGCTGATTCAGATAACAACAGAGTCACTCTACAATGCAATCCTTAAGGCTTTGCTTACCAACTTCAACAAATTCATTGTCCTCTAGAGCATCCCCCACAGTATCATCAAGATCCAGCAAGCCAAGTCCCTTGCACCTTCGAATGTAAAACTTTACTTCTTCCACTGAGGCAAATCCCCCGTTGTCAGGTTTGTTTTTCATGTACCGTCTCACAGCTTCCCTTCCCAGCCACTCAACGGTGTTCGTGGAGCTTAGGCACGGCACTGCCAGCCACTCTCCTCGGACGTGCACCGTGTACCTCGGCATGTTTTCTCTCCAAAAATGGTTCCTTGACCAAGAAGGGCTGCAGCGTGCAGCAGCCGCACATTTACTGTCCGATGGCCTGAAGAGCTGTGCCTATCTAGAGCCCAGCACTGCAATTGGATAGAGGCAAAAATCCCACCCTCAAACTCCTCACCTTTGTAAATAAACGAGATCAATGTGTTTGGCTGACTTCATCCAATCAAACCAAACTCCAGAACACACCCTTTTCACAGAAAGGCACCTCCCTCCCAGCTATTGCCACATGAATTTTATTCCAAAGATCACATCAGGAATATAGAAATGAAAAACGAGGATCTGAAGCTTATGTACCAGGACTAGATAAATTGGACTAAGATGCAGTGCAACTGTTCTAAAAATGTAAGGGTTTAACAAGAATGAACAGCTATCACCTGGCAGTAAATCACACTAGCAAAAACCTCCACGAGAGACAGGGCTGCAAGAGAGGCACCTTGGGTCATGGTTGCTAGGGCTGAAAGAAGATTGTATTATGCTTTTACTGCTCTATCCAGAGCAGGATTAAAGCAGGTAGTAGAGGCAGCAAGCCTGCTTTAATCGGTCCCATGCTCAAGTTTGAAAACATAATTGTTTATTGTAGGTAAGAAAAAGATTAATTCATTTCTACAACCTTTTCCCTTATGCTCTGGAAGATGTTACCAGAACAGGTATCAACAAATACTAGGCCACATCTGCACACTACCAAGCCTGGTGTTGCTGTGTCATGCTTCCTTTGCAGGCAGAGGATGCAAAGAGGAAAAGATATGGAGATAGCTGTTGAGATGGTGCCAAAAAAAAGTTTAGCAATAACCATGTACACCCAGAATTGAAAATACCTCTGGTTTTAAAGGCCAAATGGTAGCACCACTCATAGGCCCCGCTTCCCACACTAGTGCTCCTAAACAAAGGAACTACCTAGGTCCCCTTCTAGGGTTTAATTATTGTAGGGAATGTTAATGTGGGATCCATTAATGGGAGACACCGTCCCAGCAGAGCTACCTAGGACCATGCTAGAGAAAGCCATGCCTGACACAATTTTCTTTTTTCTGACTCAGACAGCAAGAAACCAGGATTATCTGGCGCAGGAACTCTAACTGCCAAAGCACTGTATATGATACCTGGCCTTTTACAACAAAATGCACGTTACCCCAAAACTAGGGACATAAGGCATTTATAAAAAAAGGACAGTTTTCATTGCAATCTGGTAACTCAAACCAGAGCCTGTTAACATCAGCTATCCATGCCCTCCTCTGACCAGAGCTCATGCTCACATACAGAGCTGGGGAAGAAAGAGGAAGCAGGGGAACATTTGGAGTGATGACATTTGTCTCCATGGGTAACCCTGCTCTCCTGGAGATGGCTGAACACTTGCCTGCCCATGGGTAGCAGTGAATGAATTCCTTCTTTGGCTTTGCTTGTGTGTGCAGCTTTTGCCCTGTCTGTTAAACTGCCTGTCTTTATCTCAACCCGTGAGTTTCCTCGCTTTTACTCTTCCAATTCTCCAACATACCCCATCCCATGGGGGCGTGAGCAGTGGCTGCATGGGGATTAGTTACCTCCTGGGTTGAAAGTTATACAGATCAAAACTCAGAAGTAAATCAGAGGACAGGCTTCCCTCTCAAGTCCGAAGTGCTAGAATTCAACCAAACATTTTGCCACAATTATACTGCCACTCTCCTCTAAACCAGCACTTTTTGGTTTTGTTTGTCACCTCTTGATATGGATTATCCCTATGTCAGCAGATTGAATTCCTGTAAACCGATTATCTCCAGGAAAAGCAGTTCTTTTCCAACTTGCTGCACGATCCAGCCTACAGATGGCAGCATTCACCACAGCATCATCTAAACCATTGCCTGGAACTGCTGTATCAAGTACAGGAAAAGTTCAAAAACAATGGGAGAGCTTTATCTCCACTTGTTATATAAGCATGAGGGGTAGTGCCCAGAACTGGTTAAAAATCCAAACATAAAATGGATCAAACTGAGTAAGGAAAGACTTGGGCTTTAGCCCCCCTGGAAGAATAAGTTTTGAAAATAAATAGTGGGTTGGAAAACCATTTTGGTCTTCATTGTCCTCTTGGACTCATAACCAAAATTTCTCCCACAACAAAGAATAAATAAAACTATTAAATCAAAACTTTTTGTACAGATCAATACACAGACAAGACAGACAAGTAGGGAATGAAAAGATTTATTTTTTAGTCTTTAGGTACTTGAAGTTTCAACCACTGTGCTATGGAAGAGACTGCTGTGCACAAAGAGCCATACCATCGACCAATTAACTTTCCAAGCTCTTCAATTTTATCACTGACAAATGACCACATCTCAGAACAGTTTTTGTGTATTCTAAAAATTGCTTGTAATGAAAAAATTCTCTCAATTCCAGAGATGTAGCAATTTTGCTGCTTTAGTTGCAAATGCAAAATAGAAAGTACTGAACTTGATTTGGAAAATTAATTAATTTAGAAAATTGATTTTAAACTACATAAGTACCAAAGCAGCAGAGCATTTTATGGCATAATCAAGCACGCATATCAACGGTTTGGGCAATCAGTCTCTTCTTTCACCAGCACAAAAATCTCAAAGAAATCAGTACATTTGTCACTGGTCCTGCTTCAAGTCTTTGCCCACAAGCATTGAAGTGGTGGGGTGCATAGAGGCTCTATGCTCCAGAAACGTCTTGACAGCCAGATCTCGACTCTTGTCAAAACTGTAAAGGTCCCTGTAAAAGAAGGAGTGGGGGGAGGCACCTTGACAAAAATCCAGGAAAATAATACAACAGGGATCTTCCAAAGGTTTTACTTTTCCCTCAAAAGCCTTGCCTTAAGGTGCATCCTGGGACTAAGCTTTCTTCTATGCAAAAAAATGTCAGCAAGTGGAAAGCACCTCTGAAGATAAGCTTGTCCAATGTATACAGAGAATTCTGTATTATGCCCCTTCAACATGTACAGTAAATGCATTTCAAGTATTATACATTCCATTGTACTAGAAATGCCAATAGCATGAGCTCCTGCAATTTGGAGACTATTTTTACCTGAACAATGGTCGAGTAAACTTCATCCTGCCCTGGTCTGTTGCCATTTTTAAAGCCAGAGGAATAGCTTCTTCCCACTTGGACCTGATACAGAGGCGCAGCCATCTGAGGGCAGAACAAAAAACTTGCCCTTATAATTTCATTTGTGATAATGTGGTGGTTGGTTATCTAGGAATTCTGTTCCCATAAATTGAGCACTGCTGTGTCATCATGGGAATGAGATTCTAGCTGAGTTCAACATAAAATATGTCGTGTTTGAATAGCACATTACAAACAACAACATTTTTGTACAATTGGAAAAGATTGCAGCCAAGTTCCTCCAAAATGGAAGATTATTTTCTGCAGCTATATATTTTTTTATATTACAGTAGTGTCCAGTTGCATCACTCAGATCTGAATTATACAGCACTTGTCCCATTTGACCAATGGATAAAACAACCAACCAACCAAATGGAATGTCACCAGCTACTTGGATGTACTTACTTTGGTTCTTGTTACAAGAAGTAGAAGCCATATGTTTAAAATACTTTGTTATCAGGCCATCAGGTTCCTTTGCTAGCATGCCAGATTAAAATAAAGAACAGCTTATCCACTGTCCACTGAGTTCTTCTACTAGACTGCATTTGCCCACCTTATGAATAACAGGATACCACACTGGTAAGCATGATGCCTGCACGTGCATTTACAAACCACAACAACAAAAACCCCAAACCCAAGCCCTGCCCCAGTTCTGTAAAACAGGATGTCTCAGGTGAAGCAGGACACCTTGTTCTATGAAAACATTTAAGATTTTAAAAGTGCCCATACTAGAACAAACCTGAATCTTATTTCAGAGTTATTTATAGCATTGAAGTCATACACTTCCTGCATACGTTGGACATGTGACAATGGAAGAGGTGCCTGAAAAAGAGATTGCACAGTCAGAATAAGCCAGAGGAAGGCTTCAAGCCAGACATTTCAATAGTAAACAGAGTAATTCAAGAAGACTGTTGCAACACAGAAACTGAAGTCCTACCATGACAAATATTTTGTTTGTTCCTTTCATCTTTTCAGTGTACTGAAAGGGGCAAGGAATAAATATTACCTAATTCCCACATTCTGTATTATTGAAACATTCAAAATATAGTATTTTAGTTCAATTTTACTTATAGCTTATTTGCTATAACATTCAATACAGACCTATTCAAGCACCTCATAGTTTTGTTTATAGCTTTCAATCCAAAATACTTTGTTCATTAGCTGAAGAGTCAGATATAATAAGGGAGGCAAGGCTGAAGGTTTCAATAACTATGCATAGTAATAGCAGATTAATTTAGCAAAACTTAAAAGAAAAAGAGCAACTTAATTTTAAAGCACAGTAGAGCTTCTATATCTGCTTTTGTGAACCAGAGTCAAGTCATCCCAAGTGTGCCTTTACCTCCAGAAGCAACAGTGCCAGGAACTCAATTAACTGATGAGATGACATTTCCTTCAGATCTGCTGAGCTGAATGAGCCCAAATCACTTTCTTTTGCCTAAAAGAGAACAGTTACTTAATTTTTAATAGGTATTTCAAAATACAATCAGTTGTAATTTTCTGTTTTGACATCCACACTTACTGTTGACCCACTTAATTTAATTCTTAATTCTCTATTTGTTGTATGACTTTTATGCTTTAAACTAGGAGAAAATTATGTGGTATCAATTAATATACTTTATGTACCAATTTTTGATGGGAAATGCATACTAACTGCACTATACCATAGAGTAACTACTGCTAATACATTATAATCAGTAATGTAGAGATACCCTGGCATTTGTTTTTAAATCAAGCCATAATATCAAGGTTTGAAAAAGAGTATTTTCTGTTCAGTTACTACATATGTACATCAAGAAGTTGGTTCTGTGCCTTGTTAAAATATGGACTGCACTTCACAGACAGAAGTCACAGCTAATCCCCTGACTCTGTGATGAAGGTCTAGTCCAGGAAATGCAAAATCCCTGGCAGCCATTCTGTGACTATGAATACACACACTGAAGAAATGAGAGATTTCAGAAAAGAATGGCTCACTTTGTGTAATGAAAAGGAGCTTTTCAAGATAGAGACACTTCAGCACTCTTTAACTACTCACTTGGATCCATCTTTGGCTCAAGGCAACACAAGCATTTGATAGTGTCATATCATACCTGCCAAATATTGAAAACAAAGGTTCACATATTGAAATAACCATAGAACAAAAGACTGAAAACATTAACAGAGACTACTTTTACTGCTATATACACCTACATAGTACTAGGGCATTTTCCAATAAAACATTTATAAGACTTTCACCCTGTTTACAAACTGCTTCATGACTGTTAGGAAAATCACATGCAATCTGGAGAAGGAAAAGATGAACTACAGAAGAGTGCAGCTTACTTAGGCTTCACTGGTGGCATTCCTGGAGCATGAAACCATGAGCTCCAGTCAACTTTATCAAGAATATCTACCTACAAAACAAGACAAAGACTTATTAAATTTTAAATGTGGTTTTAGGAATTTTTTTTTGAGAAAATGAGATCTAGTTTCAATCTTTTTATTTGTTCAATCTATTTATTTGTTTTATTTTATAACATTCCTCCAATTATCCTGAAGAATCCTACACAGATTACTTCAAAACAAAGCATTACCCTCTACGAAAAGGAAAAAAATAAAAGGCATCATAATGAAAACCCATCTTCATAAGATGCCAGATTACATCATATTAAGTTCTTGAAATAAAGAAAAGAAATACAAAGAACTGGTCTTTAAATAAGTTCTGACCTAAGCCATAATTTCACATAATTAAAAGGTTTCAAACAATCAGTTTTCAATATTACCCAACCTTATCCTTGAAGTAGGAGTACAAGAACTTCTTCCAGTCCTCTGTTACGATGCTCTTATAAGCAAACTGCACAACATAAGCCTTCAAGAAGCCAATGAAGACATCTAACAAAAAAGAAAATATTTTACTCTTTGAAATTAAGGTGGAAAACAAAAACATGTAAAATCTGACTAATTCTTACCTGGTCCTCCAAGGAGCTGTTCAAGGTAAAAAAGCAAAGCAAAGCCTTTCTCATATGGCACAGATGAATAGGCAACATCAGGATCTACTTCATCCAGATTAATGACAAGGTTAGTTACAGGATTTTTATCTCCAAGAGTATTTATCTGTGTCAAAGACACAAGAACACATATTAATCTAAGAAAACTGCCACTCCTGCAGATCTGTACTAAATCTATTTATAAAGGTATAAACCATCCAAAACTGAAACAGCTTCATTTCAAAGCATTCTCCTTCTTTTTCCTGAAGTTCTGAATCTGCATAAACTTTAGATTATGAAAATTCAGAATCAACCATTCTGTGCTCCCGCTATCTCAAAGCAGTTAATCACTATCATGTCTGTCATAACCATGAGCACCTATTAGTCTGGCTGTATTTATCCCCTTACTAACAAACTATTTGAACTACATCATTAAGCCTTTGAATTTAAACCTCTCTTGACAGAAGAAGTGCCAGCAAAACTTCAGCTCTAGATATGAGCAGAACAGACTTCAGGCTGCACAGGGAACTAGTAAGATATCACAGACCAGAAATCTGAAAACTTAAGTTTGACTACGCTACCAAAACACAAAACTAAACAACCCTCTTAGACAGTAAGGAATCAGCTGCTTGCGTGAGGCACTGGAAATCTGATGGTTCTGGTTGCAGATAATTTTGATAAACTTTCTGCTGCTTACCAGGTAATAACAGCAATTTAGCCACACCCAGAACAAACAGAAGATGCTGTAAAGATGTTCATGCTTACATAAAAGCTTAAAACAATTCAAAAAGCTTTATCAAATCTGAGTATATTAAGCTACTACCTTGGGTAGCAATTAAACACCTTGGAATCAAAGTTGTTCATGCTCTAATAAGAAAGCATTAGGAAAGCTGACTAGACAAATTTTATGTGTGGGAAACACGTATGGTAACTTTAAAACTATTCACCGTATTCTGCAGCTCTCGCCAACCTCCTAGGGCCTGAAAGTGCCTGAACTGCTCACCAAAGAGCCGACCACCAATCCTGCGTTCCAGGTACACAGTGTGACCCTCATTCAGCCTGCAAAGACATGGATGAAGTCAGTACTGCTAGCATGGCAAAATGAGTTCAGTCAGCCTCTTTACAGATTAACTTCAAAATATGATTTGTATTGCATTGAACATCATACCCACCAAAAATGCTCCCATGTTTTGTTGGTTACCAAGTTTCCTGTCCAGCTATGAGAGATTTCATGTGCAATAACCTAAAACATAAACACAGATCCACCATTTAGACTGCTCTGGAAAAAAACCAACAAATCCCAGCAGAAAGAATAAAACGTTGATGGGATCTCATTTACCATGTTATGTTCACAAAGTCAGTTAGCATTGATGGGATCTCATTTACCATGTTATGTTCACAAAGTCAGTTAGCATTCACAGTTCTGCAGACCTATCCGTATAAAGTTTAAGCAGAGGACCAACACTACCCTAGCTGACAGAAACAATTTTCAATGTCCAGCCTTCAAGCCATAAAGCCATAGTCATCAACAAAAATAATTCCTCTGGCAGCTTGGTGTAGGTAACTCGTTTATAAAATCACATTTCAGAATACAGAATACCAAGTGGTAGACTAGTACTGCTTTCCCACCTAAGCAACTTCTGCAGTGTGAAAGCTAATGATCGTGATACAGTAAAAAGTATCCATGTCAAACATTTAACTATTCTTGGTTTAAGACAATCTGGGGTTTTTTAAGTTTAGCAGTACATCAGTCTTAAAAAGATACAGGTAACAAAATTGCATTCAGAGTATTCAACTTTACAGTACAAAAAAGTATTTATTCAAACTATACTCACTATTTCCACTTTGAAGGAATCTGGATATAATATGAGTTCTAGTGCACAGACACACAGAGGAAGAAGTTATCTCCTAACAGTTTTGACGAGGCCAATTCAGCTATGATTTTTAAACATAACTGTACACAGGTGTTGTGGTTTACCAGGATGGTAAAAGAGCTATGGAGCAGCTAACCTCAGTCAGCCTCCTATGTATACAGGCACCCATGTTATTTCCATCTGTCCATTATACAAAACAGACATGTCTCCAGTTTTACAGAGTTTACTTAAAACTAACACTCACTTTTGTAAGATTTCTTGAGTTACTGCCTTAACTTTTAGTTTACCGAATGATAAGAAAACAAGTTTTCATGTATTTATTATAAAGGAATTCAGATATAACCTCATGTTGTGTTTTACTGGAAGAGATGGACCTATTTTTGACTTACGTTTGATAGAGATTGGTCACCTGCCTAAAAAGAAAAGGCAAAAACAAGTTAGTTGTTAGGTTCAAGTCAACCTCAAAATAGATCATGTCATGCAGTTTCTTGAATGATCCCTAGCTCCAAAGGAGGCAGGAATAGTTACAGGTCTTTCTAGAAAGAGTAATCCAATTTGTGCATTAATATCCATCACCTGATTGATAAGCAAGCCCCAAGGAAAAGCTGACTTTTATCACTGCTATACTTACCAGTAGTGTTGGAGTTACAAAAGTAAGGCAAGGATTCTCCATACCACCATAAGGAAAAGAAGGTGGTAAGACTAACAAATCATACTGTCCCCACACATAAGGACCTGCCAAATCTTCTGCTGTTTTCAGCATAGCTTCAGCCTGAAACAAGAATTCACACTAGTTTCTATAATGATTTCTGACTACAAACACTGAATAAATAATAAGCTATTTATTCCATATTTCAGTCTCTTTCACCTTAGCAAGTCTCATATGTAAAACATGTATTTTCAATACTAAGTTTGCCCTGCAATAGAATAGCAGCATTTTGTGGGATGGGAAGTAGAGAAAGGAGAACTAAAGATGAACAAAACACTGAACTGTAGTCTGTTTCTTTTGCAATACTATGTGAAATAGTTATCTTACAACACTGTTTTTTGTTGTTAGTTACTCACCTCAGAAAATTCATAGGCTGATTTATCTACTAGTTCCTTTTCAGCCCACACCAGTGTCCTTGGGCCAATCTTTCTGTTGAAAGTAAAAATAAATGCCAATAAGATAGCACAAACCACAAGTAATTCCATGGGAAACTAATACAGACAGCATATATGTAACTCTGCTCTTAAGTAACCCATGTTGCAGAGGAAACTCATTAGAGAATCTTTGTCTGCTTTTCCCCTCCATTGCTGAAGCAAAGCCTTAGAAACAAGACAACATGCATGCATTGTTCAGAACAAAAAACCAGGAAAACCTCTTACAGATTTTTAAATGCTATCAAGCCCTAATATAAAAGCATTATTGTGGTCTAGATCAACACAAGCTTGTGCCAATGAGAAATGAAGCTAAAGCAATACTTTTCTGCCTTTTGTACCTGACAAGGCTTGACTGTTACCTAAGAAAGATCTATTTCTTCCCTGTGCTAAAATGTAACTACTGAGGGCTTTTCCAGGTCCAAACTCTTTATGCTGTTTCTCTAATTTACAAAATTAAAACAATTATTCAACAGCAAATCAAGATACATGGTGTTTGATACAAATAAACAAGTTAACTGAACCTCTAAGATCCTTTAAAACTAGAAATAAGACCAAGAAAGAAAATTTAAAAAAACTCTGAAGATTTATTATGGTTATTAATATTTATACATTGTACAGATTCACTCACCTACTTTCTAAAGCTCCAACCACTAAAGCAAACAAGTAGCAAGGTATGGGAACCTAGTGGAGAACACAAGAAAAATAAAGAAATCTTATTTGTAATGTCAGTTATCAGACTACTGACTCAGAGAAGAACAAAGGCATGTAGATAAAGATGCTTCCTCCACAGTTTCCTGCCTTAAAGGCAGGCACTGTTTTTTCAAAAATATTATTCTTTCTCCCCAAATGATATTCCTTTATCTACAGGATGTACTTGCTTCACAGATGTTTTGGGCAAAACCCATGACACTGTAAGTATCATCTCTGTTTGAAAAAAATCTGCATACAAATTTCCTGCTGCTTTGGTTTCTCTTCAAAAGAAAGTAATTTTTCCATATTCATTTCAGTTCCATTAAATTTTATGGAAGGAGAAGTTAAGAGATAAAGGGCAGTTTTATCACACAGAAAGATGCAGGAAGAGCTTTAATGAAGAAACAAGAATATTTATGGATATAAAAACATTAAAAACAAGATTCAAGAAAAATAAATATGTATATATTTGATTTCCATGTTTGGAATTAAAATAAACTCTAAATATTTATTCTTTTAATGCAAAACTCCTAACTGAAGTATCTTTATAGAGATAATACTCCTAAATGAAGTATCTTTATAGTCACTTTATAGAGAACTGCTTTCTCCAAGTGTTCTGGAAAGAAAAGGGGATAATACAGCCATCGCTGTTGTAGAAGTTACACTTTATCTGAGTAAACAATGTTAAATAAGAAAGACTTTAAATCATAATTAATTGGAGACAAAATTTCAGAAAATTTTATTCCACCATTATCCACAAACCATTTAAATATTGTTATTGAAATACCCATATCATCATGTGTGTTTTTATTTTATCTATTAACCCACAGAACACATTCTTGAAAAGACCAAACTCCACTTGACTTGTGTTGTAGATGAGGTATTAAAAGACTATCCAAACAGCCCAACATTTTGATGTCCAATTTGCTATTTTGACATTTTGAAATTCAAATGTCAATGCCTGTTGGGTTGTAAGCTCGTTTTTACAGAGGTTGCTCTCCACTACCTTTCTTTCCAGCCTGGCTATGCAGGAGCAGAAAAATTAGTTTTAGATAAGCTCACATACATATCCAAGAGCTTGATGCATTTGCCTCTTTCATCTAAAGAAACAGATACCTCTTCTAACAAATCAGTGTCATGGTCTTGTACATCAGATGATGTGTGTGTTGTTTTTCACATGTTTGTCCTTTTTCATTTATGTGCTTTGGGCTTAATGCATTATTTTTTAAAGAAAAACATGCCTTTTCTAAAGAACTAATGGTCTTCTATATCAGAAAGTGTATTATAACTTCAATTACACTAAGTGTTATTTCTAGTCCAGGTCCACCACGCTGATCAACAGTGTATTCCCAGATAACATTCAGCTCTGGATGACACACAAGATAAAAGTTTTCTGTAGTAGACTGAGAGTGGCAAATGTTTTGGCTCCACAGAGGGCAGAGCACTGCCTACTGATGAGCTCATACATAAGGGAGCTGTTTTTTCCCCTCTCTCAGGTTTCCTGCAGCAGGCAAATCAAACTCGGCAGCTGCTGCAGTTCAGAGTAGGCTCCCCTCTCCTCCAGTCACATAATCCCATCCCTCTCAGCAGTCATTCACTCCCAACAGCCCAGATCTCATGTTAATTTTATCTGCTTGTTCAGCAAAATGAACTGGGCTCACTAAAAGAGCCCATAAACACCAGAACTGTAACGCAAAAATCTCTAAGAACAAAAATGCCAGAAGAATAAATCAAGACTGCTGTTTTATGAGCAGTGGAGTCATTGGAGCAGCTGTACCACTTAATAAAACTTCCAAAGAATAGTAGTCTTTAATTGGCTGGAGAGACCTTCCATAGAAACTAAAGTTTTCACATTCCAAAAAATTTAAAAATCTGTTGTCAAAGTTTGCCTAACTTCAAGCTAAAAATTGGTTCTGATGCTGAGTTTCACTGCTTAGATCTTGGTGAGCTTAAAATTTGCGGGGTCTGTTTTCCGAAACTTGCTCCCATATTATTTGCAACTGCATTATTTTCCAAGAATCAGTGCAGACAGAAAGGGTTTTGACCCGATTAGTTCTGAGTACTGAAACATTTTCAAAACTCGAATTTGGCTTTTCTGGGAATGCCAAAAAAGACCAGTAAACACCACCAGCACTTACTGGTTGTCTCCTCAGAGCTGCAGTTCCACAATGCCTATTTCTAGGGCGGCAAAGGCCGGTGGTGAGTCACGTGATTCACCGGTGACACCAAAGCCATACCTGAGGCGACTGCGAGTCGCAGTCAGGTATGAGGTCGGGAATGAGAGCCGTGCAGCCGCGCCCAGCCCGCAGCACTTACGTTCTGGCTGAAGCGGTAAATCTTGCGAGCGCTGTCCTCGGGGTCGGGCGCCTCTCCGTCGCGATTCGCGCTCATCAGAGCCACCAGCTCCTTTGGGACGGATATCTGAAAAGGCACCCCACCACAAGCAATGGAGCTGCCGCTCGGCATGGCGCTCCACACTACAAGCTGATAACAAAGAGCAGCCCAGATTTGTTCTGTTGTTAGGTCAGCTCTGTCAAGCAGAACACAAGGCATATGGAAAATATTGTCTTGAAGACTGGCAATATTGAATTAATCAGAGCAGTACCTCCAACAGAAGTTAAAAGGCAGGCTCACTTTCTTCAGACAACTGAATTGTAATGTCACAGTGCATATCTTGGGTTTTGCTTCCTTAAAACTATTTACATCAGGACTGCAAATATCCCCTAACTATATACTGGAATATATTACTTAAGGCATACACGACAGCCATTTCAAGTATTTTTTACTTGACAGCACTTCTTGCTGTCTTACTGTCAGCTTTTCCTGATTTTACAGCATATTTCTTTCTTACTACTGCATTTTTATTTCCTTTTGGAAATAGATACATATCAATGATAAAAGAGTTGATATATACAAAAAGGAAATTATAAAGTTAGAGAACTGCCACAGGGAAGATCAGCAGTTCTTTCCGCTCACATTAAGCTAAAAGTCAACATTCTGTTTTTCTATTAGGCCACATGCTGACAGCTACCAAAACACCCTGACCAGTATCAATTCACCCATTGCAGCAACTGTCTTTAGTTAAGACACATGACTGGGTTCATCTACCTCTGCATAGTAGGTTAGTTTCACAGCAGGTGTGTCTTGGCATGGAAAAATGGCTCTGCAGTGGGTAGCCTAGAGAGGGAGAAAGGAAAAGAAAAAAGATAAAACAAAACAGTCTTTCTAATGCAGAGGACTAGAAATAAATCAACTAATACACTGTAGTGGAAGTCTATATAGCTGCTCCAGAGAATTTATTATCTACAAACCAATACTTCTATCACTTAGAGCTTACAGGCCTTTGTAAAAGGACTAATAGGGTAAGGCAGACCAACAGACACTTGTACTGGTTGTGAAGGACTGCATGCTCTTCAGCAAGAATACTGGAGAGGGTAAAGCAGTTCTGGAACTACCAAACTATGAACACATAATAAAATCTCAACCATGTCCTGACATTAGGTGTTTTTCTTTAGGACCTTTGACACACAGAGCTGGAAGTTACAGGCTACTGTTCTTCCCCTTTCTAGCCTTCCTCTCCAGTTCTTTAGAAACCAAGGGAAATTACAGTGGTATGGCAACAAGTCTGGAAAAAATGAACTCCACCTGGCACTGGCTGAAGAGAAATGGGTGTTTCTTTCCAGAAGTTTGCTCTGGAGTAAACCACTGGAGAGCTGAAGATTGGGGAGAGCTTTCAAAAGAGATTTCAACAATTGCTTCTTGTCCCCTGTATAATAAAGAACACAGACTGTTTTGACACAAATCCAGATCACACTGAAATTCCTCTGCAAAGATGTCTGCAAAGTAAGTCTGCAGCACTGTCTCAAAAGCATTAAAAATGAGAACAAGTATCATATTAAAAAAATTATTCCCTTTCAATTATGGTATTAAAAATGGCTAGTTTATTTCAAGTTTTACATCCCAAGGCACTTTTATTATTGTTTTTACTAATGAGATACTTTTCCTCTTATCTCTTCAAGGAGAGCACAGACCTTTCCTTTAAATTATTTGGGCCAGCTACATGTATATAGTTCTGTCACCGCTAAGTAACCTTGTACATGTAAATGTAAAAAGCCCTCTGCAATACACAAACAAAAAATGCAAAACTGTACATAAGAAGACACATGATTGAATAACATAGAAAAAGTATTCTGTAGATTAAAAATAGATTTTGTATCTGATATTAATGTTCTGCAAGTATTTTCCTTAAGAAGAACAAAACACCCTGAAAATTACCAGTAATTACAGAAAATTCCTGTTAACAGCAGGGGTTAACAAGAAAAATAAATAATGTTCAGATTTCATTCAAGGTGTCAGAACTAGTGTCAAGTATAAACTAGCAGTTATGTGTAAGACAGGTATCAGTTTGCTAACAAGAGAACACACATAAACCTGACACATTCATATACTCTTGTTTATTAAAAACATATCCTAACCATCACTGACACCAAAAGCACATGGAAATATTTGCTTCTGTTCTCAGAATGTTCCAGATTATACATGCAACTATGGGAATAAAAACCCAGCCATAAATCAGAACAAATTTCAGCTAATCAGAGGAGTTGGACACTAGATAAGTTGACCAGGTAGACACATCTGGTTTACAACCAGTATTCCAAAGTACGTATTAGACAAGCAAAGAGAACAGAACTGGTATTACCATGAGGCACATTGCTTTCTGAGCAATCAAACTTTCAGTTGTAACTCCCACCCTTTCCTATCGCTGTTTTATTGATAGTTACATGGGGGACTATGTCTCACACAAGATTATGAATTCTTACAGTCACAACTCATATCTCCCTCTTTTTTTTTTTTTTTTTTCTTACCAGGAAGTTTAGCACTTAAGAAGAAAAAAAGGCAGCTGAAAGTCAAACAAAAGAAACAGGCCTATATTTCTGAAGTGGCCTCTTTGCTCAAGTATTTAATTTGCCCAATTTCATAACAGACCAGAAGTGTTTCTCCAGAAGAGACAGCTATTTTATAACATCCCTTTCTCTTCCTCATTATTTATGTTTCATTGCACTGATTCAGAGCACCACATTAAAAAAAACAAAACAAAACAAAACAAGCTTGGAAACCAGACTAAACTGAAAGAGTTTTCAGGTAGCAACAAGAAGCAACTTAATATTCAATTGTATTCAAACAAGGGAACTTCCTTATGCAATCACAGCTTTCAGTCCATGGAGGACTGAAATACCACTGAGTTACAACATACAAAGCAAATTGCCAAAAACCATATTGTATTTTGGCAACAGCTTTTTAATTCATGCACCTTAAGAGGTAGACCATGGTTAGTTCACTCGCCATCATGCTGCCAAAACTCGAGTTCCAGTTTTCAGGGACTTGGACTTAGCATAGTCAACAAGATAAAACTTTATTTGAAAACATGCTTCTGTCTAATAGTGGTAACCTGAAGTTCTACAGAAATGTAGAATCAGCCCTTGTATTAAAGAAGACCCAACATAGGCTGTAGCTCCATGTGCTCTACACTGTAACAATTCTGAACCAAGCAGTGAAAGCAGAAACAATATTACTGATGAGAAGCATTGGAAAAATTGTGACACATTACACATAATTCTGCTACTCAGTTTAGTAAGTAATTTTGTACGTGATACAAGGTCTGGGGACAGGTACAAATACTCCCAAAGTTTTGACTAATGAAAGCCAAATATGACATTAATGTACAAGATCATACCAAACTAATGCAATACCCTAATTCTAATTTGTAAGTCCCTTTGCAAGCTTTACTCAACAATCCTACAGGCAGACGAGCAGCTTATACAGTACATTTTGAAAACCACCTACAGGAACAGGCAAAAGTGTGTACCTTCTTAGTTCATTTGGAAATGTGATTTCTAGGGGGGTGCCCTTGAAACTGTGCTTTTCTCCAAAAGCAAATCGTGCATCCTGTCCATTTACAGTCACTTTAAAGACCTGTACGTCTCTTGTATCCAGGACCTGTGATAAAGAACACATTGCATACCAGTTAAACAGTATAACAATAAATGCAGCACTATGAAATCTTAAACACAAGTCTCTCTGGAGGAAAAGGTATTTTCTTTGTAAAACCAGAAAAGCTGACTAACTGTGTTGACCACCAGGAAACAGCATTTTAGAAGAGCAGCACTGAACTGGGAAAGCTGGAGGTGAAAGAGGAAGAAAACCAACTTCTAACCATAGAAGTGAGTTTATTAAGAAAAACTACAAAGGCAACAACTCCACAGTACTGCTGTGAAGCGAGGAGAACTGTATAAAAACTCGTGCTACGGCTTCCATCCTGGAACACACCACTGCAAATCCAGACCTTCATGCAATGGAAGATGAATTAAATAGTGCCTTTACTCATTTTTAGCACAAACGAGGCATTACTCACTTTACTAACAGGACTGGGCTTTTTTCCAAAAAATATAAGCGCCAACCACAAAAAAATTTTATGGAGTCAATATGAGAAAAGCCCACAACCCCCAAACTTCAGATATAATGTGAAGCTTAAGAGGTTCATACGCTTATTTGCAGAGATAACAGAGAAAGAAGACATAACGAAACACACAGGTGAAAAAGCCCTAAATCTAGATTTCCAGTGATTTATTCCCATCTTTTCGGCAGCACGCTCTTCGCCTCCTACAGGGAAGAGACTCGGTCCTGCCCTTCCCTTGCGCACCGCGCCGGCTCTGGGCGGCTGAGCGGGAGCGGGGGGCTGCGAGGCGCTGTCAGGCTCCAGCCGAGCAGCAGGCAGGGGCGGCGGGTCCGGGAAGGCCAAGCGGCAGGGAAGGACGGACGGAAGGACGGGGACGGCGGCCGAGGGAAGGATGTGGGAGAGAGAAGCGGCCCCGGCGCGGGCTGCGGGCTCGGCCCTCACGGTCCGCGGGGTCTCCTCGGGCCCCCGGGCCCCCCGCCCCCCGCCCCCCGCCCCCCGCCCCCCGCCGTTACCAGGCAGCGCAGCGCCTCGCGCTCCGCGCGCGCCGTGAGCGCGGCCGTGCCCCGCAGCACCCGCGCGCCGAAGTCCGCGCGGCAGCGCAGGTGGAGGTGCCGCGTGAGGCAGCACGCGGGAGACGCGAACGAGCTCGGATCCGCCATCGCTTCGCGCGCCGTCTGCCCGCCCTGCCCGGCCGTGCCACCGCCGGCAGCACGGAGCCTGCTGCGGAGAGGGCAGGGGAGGCCCCTGGGAGGTGTAGTGCCGCCCCCCGCACGGAGAGGGCGGGGGAACTGCGGGCGAACTACAAAATCCATAGTGCATTGCGAGAGAGGCGGAGCGGGTGAGCCGAGAAGCGTGGTTGGCCCAAACGAACGCTCACCGGGTTGCGAGCTGCGAAACACAATATCAGCCCTTCTGCATAGCCAGTAACTGTACATTTCCTCGTTAGTATAGTGGTAAGTATCCCCGCCTGTCACGCGGGAGACCGGGGTTCGATTCCCCGACGGGGAGGTACAATCATTTTCTATTTTCCTTGCTGCCTTTACCCCAGAGGCAAAATCAATTCTTTTGGGAAATCAAAGCTGTTCCAGACAGCCGTAGGAAAGGCATTGCGACTGTGAAACAGAAAGAACAGAGCAAAACCCATCCGGGTCTGGCTGCCTACCTCCTCCAGAGCTGGGGTTGCTGCAGGGGCTCACAAGATCAGCTGCAGAACTGAGAGCAGGCACAGGGAAAGTATTTTCATACTTCAATGGCTCAAACAGCTGACAAAAGGGGTTAAACCTTTCAAAAACATTCACCCTTTTTCTTAAACCGAGACGGAAAAATCCTAACCTGGCCTCACCTGAGTCTGAAACAATGGGAAGGGGGACAGGTGAAATAGGCACAGAAGAGGGAAGGTGGAAGGCCAGAGGCTTCCTGGTTGCAGGAACGCAGCCTGACATTTTTGTCCTCAAAGTGAGAATTTCAGCGATCGGAAAGCCCCGAGGCTTCACTGGGTCCTGGTCAGAGCCCATATGTGCGCTAGCTCAGGGTAGCTTGCAGAACAACTGTGAGACTTCGGCATCCCTGCTTACCTTTATTTAATATCACTGAAGATGCTTTTTTAGGAACACCCTCTTTCTTAATCCTTTTGCCACAAATTTGTTTATTTACTTATAGTTCAGCACAAAGATACTAAAAGAGATCTCCTCCCCTCTGTGGGAGGTCAGCAGATGCTAAGCAGTAAATATGATCACCCAAATTTCTCTTTTTCCAAGTCAGGAAATAGCTTCATGGCCAATTGCACATAAAAAGAGTAAGGAATTAGGACCCAAGGCAAAAGGCCAAGACACCCAGCTGTGAGGGGTGCAGGATGCATGTGCCTGGTGTTCAGAGCAGGAGGCTGGTGAGCCCTGCTCTCGCCCTGGCTTTGTGCACTCAGTTTCAGTAAAAGTGATCTGATGGCCTGAACCACACACTAAAAGCAAATAGTTCTGTACCATGAGCAACCTGCATCAGCCACCTAACCACCATCAAGCACTCAAGTGAGAATATACACGAGACATTTTCTTTGTGTAATAAGAGCTAAGAGGCTACTTGGCAGAAAAGTTTGGCAACAAAGGGCAATTACACAGCATTGCTGGAAACCATGGATGTGTAATGGCAGAATCTAACCCTTGTAACCCTCAGAAATTGGTTTCTGAAGCAGCACACCTTCAGCCCAAGTGTGCACGGCCATGGGAGCAGCACACCAGGAGCTGTGGGAGCTGAGGGCACAGAGGAATGCTATGCTTGATGTACTGTGCAAGACCAAGAGACAGTTTCCATGTGCTCATCAGCTGATGGCAAAGCCCATGGACCTTTCAAGAGCATCCCACCGCCCCAGCTGTTCCATCTAGATGTGAATCTGAGATGGCAATATGAGAAGCACATGAAGAAAATGGGATGTGAGCACCATCCACAGTGACACCCTGGAGCTTTATATAAACTCCTAGACTACAGCCACATGGCCAGACAAACTAGTTCAGGACAGGGAAGGAGTTTCAGTAGATCTGTATTGTAGAAGAGAGAAAAAATAACCATAACATTTTTTCTTTCGTGATTTCTGAATTTCCTGCCATGCTCACTTCCCTTTCTCAAAATCCACATATATATATCATCAGAAAATCAAGGGAACTTATTTTGTTTAGTAGGCAGTTTATTTCAAAACAGAGTTCAGACCATAAAATAAGATGCAAGAACCATTTAGTAGTTCATGTGTGTTGGCATCCAGTCAGGCAATTTCAGCTGTTATAAAACAATAAGGGATAAGAAAAGCAATTAATTCAAAACAGAACTCTGCTGACAGTAGTTTTAGTCATAAAAAAAGTCTTGTCAGCAATTTCATACCTGCTTAGTCGTGGTTCTTGTTTTCAGATTTAGCTTTCTCAGTGCTCAAGCCACTACCCAAGAGGCAAAGTTTTGCAGCAAGCATACAGCTTCCAAAGTCCCAGAAAGGCATTCTCATTGGTGCATGGCCAAAGGTGAAAGGAAGAGGAACAAGGAGCCCAGGGCACTGAGCAGGCTTTTACAAGGTCAGCTCTCTCCACCTGCAGGGTACTTTGTTCTCATCTAAGTCATCCAGGTCAGCTCAACCTCTTGCCCTTCTCCTGTGCTACCAAATCCTTCCCACACACCCCCACGGTGCTTTTGTTCCCCAGCTGGCAGTGTGGAGCCAGGACAGCTGGAATGCCAGTGAGCCCAGACACAGCTCCCCGCATGTTTCAGACCTTCCTGAGAATTCTAGTGCAGCTCAGGATGGCTTCCTCATGGACAAAGTCCACAGGAGGCACAAGGTGAGGGATCACTTGGCTGATAGACTTCCGCAGTTGTTTGCAGAAGCTCAGTTTGAATGAGCACTAATGAAATCTGGAGGAGCAAACAGTTCAGTATTGATAGTAGAATTCTTGCCCAGATTTCTTTTTCAAATGCCTCTTTTAATTATCCATACACAGCTTTAACCTTCATGTCTTTTGATGCTTTTAGTGCTCCCACTTAGCTTGCCATCGTGTGTGTGTGTGTTATTACCCTCAATTTATCACAAACTCATGGAGGGCCAGTATTATGGCTGGTCTGTGGCCAAACCAGCAAGACAAGAGCAGGTTGGAGAGTAAATTACCAGTTCCAGTCTTGCTGAATTCATAGGCTGATAGCAAAGCAACACTGTGGGGAGGTGTGGGCTGGAGTGTCAGCATAAGCATATTAATGGCATCTTGCTAAAGCAACTGTTCTATGTGTCTTCAAGCCTTGGGGACTGTTTAATTTCAATATTCTGTCCTCTGAGGGTTGTATTCATATGTGTATTTACCTAAGTGCATTTTATGTACCCTTAACTCTGCCAAATATTTCAACTAACCTTTGACAAGGTGATTTTTGAAAAGCAAAATATTGATTGCAAATGTTAAAAAACACTTTAAGTCATTAGTAATGATGAAACGCAAACTTGGGAGAACTAAGTATCTTGGAAGTTTTATGTAGGTGATTACTCTAAGGACAAGGAAAAGAGGATAGGATCCCTTCTCAAACTTAGTAACTTATGTTAATTGCATATCCCTTGGAAGTAAACTGATCTATAAGTAGGGAGATGAGGTAGGACAGATTAGAAAATGTCAGTATAAGTGCTCATTAAGGGGTGATAGCAGGAATAGAAAATGACAAATTGTTCACAAGCTTTCTTGCAGGTCAGGACATCCAATGAAATCGTGATGAACTGTCAATTTAGGAAGATACAAGCCCTTTACTCCACCTTGGTTCTTCTACAGAGACCCTCCAGTGCTAAAGCTTTTGGCTGCTAAGAGAAGAGGGAAATCTTAGCCCATCAGAAGGTGCTGAAACACTTAGCAACAGTACCTGTTGTTTGCTTCTGATCCCTGCACATTGGATCATATAAATAAGATAAGCAATGTAAAAGAATTTAATCTTCATTGGAGAAGTTTTGGCTTGTCATCATTAGTATCCACAAACTTTTGGCCCCAAGGACCCCAATTTGCTCTGCAGTCCTCTCTCTCCACTGAGCAGTCTGGCTGCCAGTGGCCCTGGCCAGCTCTCTGATGCTGCCAGCCTTGGATCAGCTCCTGGGAAAAGAGCTGTGTGAAGATGACAGCTGGGCCATGGCTACCCAAAGGAGGAGGATCTGAGAGTGGGGGGATATGTGAGCAAAAAGTTGAAAGCTCCATTGCTCGTGGAGCTGCTCACTGTGACAGGACTCCAGTCCCAGGAGTTACAGTCTCAGGTGGTGTGTGCAGCTCTGTCGCGGTGTGTGACTCTCTTCAGTCCAAGGGCACACAGCAGCCAGGGGTGCAACACCTTCCCCCTGGGGAGCTCTCACCTCCCCACCCAGGGACTCCGATGTCCTCGGCAGTGTCTGTTTTGGAAGCAGAGATGGAGTGGAGGCGAGACGGGTCTTGGGGTAAACTAAGGAGATTTATTACAGGTATAACTGAAGCATAACAACTAAAAGCTGGACCCCAAAGACGGGGAGCACATGTCCCGCCGTGGGTTTTATAGACGGGGCGGTACAAAGCAAACAACCAATGAGAATGCACTCAGGGAGGACTCTAGGGTAGGGAATATGGAACTAAATCCAATGGGAATAGCAGAAGCAGTGTAATGATATGAAACAGCAAATGATATATCAAGTTAGGGAAGATTGGCAAGGAAGGTTCTAGAAACAGAGGAAGGGACACAGAGAAATGACACATAACGGCATGTATAATTTAAATCATAACACAAAAATGAAATATAAAGCTAGCTTGAAAACTTAAAGCAGAAAATCCACACCACAACATCTCCTCCTTTTGTTTTCTAAAAGAAAGAGAGTGTGATGTCTAAAATAATGTTTACTAAGGAAAAGGGAGAAAGCAAATTTAAAAGAAACTGGCATTTACAGCATCCAGGAACTGCATTCATCATTGCAAAATTTTACTTTTGGCCAATTAAAGCTTCAGGGATCTCTGTCTCGAGGTTAGAGTTCGAGCTGATAATCTTAAACTTTGAATTTTAAAAGCCAAATTTAATTTGTGGTTAATGGGTTCCTGATTACTGTATTTTCACAAAGTAAAGTTTTCTTTATTAAGGTAATAATAAATCATGTTTATAACTAAAATAAAACAACAGAAGTATTGGTCATGCCCCTTGCTCTGCAATCACTCAGTGCTGGATCTTCTTCTGGACAGCTGAAGATCTGCTCTTTGAATGGCGAGGAACAGCGTAACTACAGAGATGTTCAGTCTCTGAATCAGTTCTCTTAATTAACAAATCTATGATGCTGACATTTACAACACAAACACACAAACTTGCTGAGTCAAAGCAGGTTGCAGCAAACTTCTCTGTTGACAGAACTGATTGATGGCTGTTCTCACTGTCAGCTGGTTAGAAAGATTCTCAGCAGTCTCAAATCCTTAGATGAAAACATCAGAGTGCAAGGTGGCAGGTGCAGGTGTGACAGCATGACTTTCCTTCTATAATACACAACTTGATAAATTATTTCAAAATTATCTGGAACACAGAGAACACTCGAGTTTAAAAGCAACACAGGAAAAACAAATTGGGATAGGGAAATTAAACAATTTTATCAAGCTCATGAAATAAGGCATCTAATTTAAATCACTTCCTTTTGGTCTGGAAAACAAATACTAATTCTAAGAAATAAAAATAAATTGCTTTATAGTTAAATTTGTTACAAAAGAAATTAATTGTCATTAAACAATTAATTAACTAAGTATCACTTGTTTTGAATCTGTTTTTCATCACCAAACTGTGGACATTTACTTTCTGCTGGGCCCTTGCAAAAAGACAATGGACAGGGTTTAGTGAGTAGACCAATGAGCCTATATTTTTAAATTAATAAACATAATACAATATAGTGAAGATAACAAAATACAAAAAATATAAACATAATAAAAATAAATATGACAATAGTAAGAAATTAAAAGGGACACTGGGCAAGGAATGACCAGGAAATGGATAGGGGTTTGTGTAGTTACCACAAATGAAATAATTGCAGCATATGCTGAAGTCTGTTCTTTCAATGACTAAATTTAAGAAATAATATAGCAAAGACAAGCAAATTAATTTGATGTTTTAAATCGGGGAAAATTCCTTTCAAAAAAAAAAGCAAAAACATTCGGATTAATGAGTGAATTATTAGAAGCAGAAAAGAAATAAGGAATTGGGTAACTGTCACATTCAGTTTTGGGGTATCGGTAACAGGTGCGACCTGGGCGGAGCCATCTTGGGGGGAGCAAGACGACAACCCGGAGCCTGGGTTTCCAGCTCTTCCTCCCCCATCTGAGGAGCAGCGTCCCTCCTTAGAGGAGGGGGCTGTAGGGCCGGAAGAAGGAGTGGGGTTCGCGGTTCGGCGTCCCTTCAAAGGGGCTGACCCCTCCTCTCCCTCCCCCGGAAGACCCCACGAAAGAGGGGTATCAGGGTGACAACGGAAGGGAGGGCGATTGAAGGAAGGCGTGGAACCGGGGACAGATTCAGGGACCGGAAAAGAAGGAGAGGCAGGGGAACGTGGGTTCCAGGCGGCGTGTGCATCGCCATCTTGGAGGGGAGAGCCTGCCTGACCCAAGTTAATGGCGGCTGGCTCAGGGGACAGACAAGGGTTAAGGAAAGTCGGAGGTGTTATAAATGCCAGGACAATTTATTACCAAATTCAATAATTTGGTTTATTAAAAATTCCAATCACAAAATTTGGAATCAAATTACAGAATTTTAAGCAATAAGAAAAACAAACCCCCACAATCAGCGACACTTACTTGACAGAATTTCTCCCGGGAAAAAATGAGCCAAGGGTGACCCAGAGACATGAACCCTGGCAGTCTGAGTCTCTAGCTGGGTTCACGCCTTGCCCACCTAGAGGCTTAACTTAAATACCCTTAATTTCACCCTCGGCAGCCTTTCTCCCATTGTTTCCACTAAGCACCGGCCATTAAGTTTGTTTATTCTGAAAGAATCCCTTGGCCCATTCAAATGCTAATGTCCAGAGTTAGTCCTTGCTTTGTCGTAGAAGTGTGTGATGATTCCTCTTGCACGTAGCACTCGATCAGTGTAAGTCCCTGCTTTGAGCCGTAGAAGTGTGTGATGACTCTTCTGCATGTAGCATTCGACTGGTGTAAGTCCTGGTAATTTTCGCTGCATGTATGCAAGGGTAGGTTGATCGGTACTCATTGTCTCATCAGTGCCTCGTGTTCTCACCTTCTATTTCTGGACCAGGGAGATCAGGAGAGGTGCTTTACAGAAGTCCGTGAAACGTGCGGGTTGAGCAGACACACATACCTTTATGCAATATATTAGTTTCCAGTCTATAATTATTTATAGAACATGAATTAAATAACCCTATTTTCCACAGAGGGATTGGGGTTACGGGGGGCTTCACAGAAGCCACAGGAGAGTCTATGGGAGAGGGGCCCAACGCAACCGAATTTCGACGCAGCGCGTAGTGGTAAAGGGCCTCCTTAGTTATAACACAAACAGCCTTTAACTCATCTTCTAAAATCCAATTTTCCCAAAAATTCCAAAACTCAATCCTAAAGAAATCATTGATTGGGGTCCCTGGGAAAACCCCAAAAATTAAAATTATTATCCTTTTAAAATCTTTTTTCTCAAATTCTCTCCCATAATTTCTTAAAATAAATTTAAACCTAACATAAACGTCTCGCTGTCCACTCAACACTCTCTGCTCCATTATCTTTTTTCCTTCCACTCTCCCTCCTCCCCCCAAAGATGCGCCCCATGACTTACTCCTGGTTACAGGGGGTGAGAGTGAAAGGAATGGGTTGGTGAGCCTACTTCCCTCCTCAAAGGCTTTTCTCTCAGGTAACTTACTGCAGTTCCCCCATTGGGGCCGAGCAGGGGCAGTGAGAACTCGAAACATTCACTCAAGCTGCCACTTTATCTGCCGCAGACATCTGTAAGGTCTGGACAATAAGCTACCAACAATCCACCCTTTTTTCCTTTGGGAGAAGGATTCCCCACTGGCCTGGCCAGTTCCCAACCGGTAGGGACCTAAAACCTGCGCGCTGCTGGGGCGCGACCCCGGAGCCTTACCCGTTCCAGGCACTTGGTCCTCGCAGCACCTCGGCTCCCCGCAGGCTCAGCTGGCGCTAGTCCCCCCAGGCGGACCGCCCTGGCGCTGGATCTAGCTATTCTTGGCTCACCACGCCTCCCGCAGCTGATCGGGTCGCAGGTCTCGATGACACGTGCCGAGGGCTCCCTTTCTGTTCTCGGCTCGCCGCCCCCGTGACTGCATCTCTGCGAGTCACTTACGCCAGAGACCCCAGCCACGGCGTGCCTCTGCGCCTTCCCTCCAAGGCACCGTACCTCACGAGGGCCTTCTCGGCGAGCTTTCTCCTTCGTCCTCGGGTACACACCCCCACTGGGGGCAGGCACGAAGGAGTCCTGGAACCGCTCCTGCCTTTCGGTTCCTCCCCGGAGTCAAAGAGTCCCGTGCCGCCGATGTTCTTTCCTCCCTTCCTCTTCCTTGGCGAGGCGGGCGCCCTCGAATTTGCCCGTTTGGTTCCTCAGAAGAGGCAGGGAGGCCCCTCGTTGAGCGCCAGGATGTCGCGGTGTGTGACTCTCTTCAGTCCCAGGGCACACAGCGGCCAGGGGTGCGACACCTTCCCCCCTGGGGAGCTCTCACCTCCCCACCCAGGGACTCCGATGTTCTCGGCAGTGTCTATTTCGGAAGCAGAGATGGAGTGGAGGCGAGACGGGTCTTGGGGTAAACTAAGGAGATTTATTACAGGTATAACTGAAGCATAACAACTAAAAGCTGGACCCCAAAGACGGGGAGCACATGTCCCGCCGTGGGTTTTATAGACGGGGCGATACAAAGCAAACAACCAATGAGAATGCACTCAGGGAGGACTCTAGGGTAGGGAATATGGAACTAAATCCAATGGGAATAGCAGAAGCAGTGTAATGATATGAAACAGCAAATGATATATCAAGTTAGGGAAGATTGGCAAGGAAGGTTCTAGAAACAGAGGCAGGGACACAGAGAAATTACACATAACGGCATGTATAATTTAAATCATAACACACAAATGAAATATAAAGCTAGCTTGAAAACTTAAAGCAGAAAATCCACACCACAACACAGCTCCTGGAAAGGTGTCAGAGTGCTCAGGCAGTGGCTCCTCGGTTAACAGGAGTGCTATGGAATGGCACCTAGATCTGGTGCTGACTTTCACCAGCAGATGCACAGAAAGGCATCCATCACCTCCTGCTTCTGCACCAGTCCGTGCCATCTGGTCACTGTCACATGCAGTACTTGGGCTGCTTTTGAGCTTATTGGCAGGCCTGCTTCAGTAGATCAATGTATATGACTTCCCTTAATTAGCCTTGATATTTCTTTGCCCTTAGTTTGGCTTCTTGGAACTTTTCTTTGATTTTTCAGGGAAACAGTGCAAGTAATTATCTGGATATTTGTCCCTTATATCCATACTTAGAGCAGGAATGCAAACAAGAGCAAAAACACAAATAGAAACAAAAGAATTGTGCAGAAAAAATATTTTATTACTCAAAGACTTAATAAAAAAGCAGAAGTCTTATACATCTCAATTAAAGACGTCTTTATTCAAGAATGGGAGCAGAGAAGAAATATATACTAAACACGAAAAGCTTCTATTACAATTTTGTAAGAAAGGGTCAGTCATCTGCTTTCCTCTTTTCAGTTAGGGCAATAGTCTCTGTAACTTTTGAGGTTACAGAGGCATTGCTTATTTCGTCTGCCTGGTTTACTACAGTCACACCACCTGCAGCATTCTGCTGTTGCTGCAGCACCAACCAATGGAAATTTTTGCAAACCATCTGATATTATATTTCTGCCCCTTCTTATGCATAGACTTTGAGTGTGAGCTGAAGACTGCTCATTAGAGCAGTATTTATATTACCATGCAGCCTTATGTGGTGTTGTCAGTCTCTCCAAATTTCAAAAGCTCTGTGTCAGATGCACAAGAATTTCATATAAGCCTGAATTTCCCTCTATGACTCTTCTGCTGAGTTTTGCCTGGCAGCAGCATTGGCCTCAGTTTGTAGAGTTAAAGTTGAAAAAATGGAGTTATTCTATGCTGGTACCTAGCAAACTCTGCTTTTTCACAATAGGCAATGAAAGAAGTTTAATCAGACAATATTATAGAGGAGAAGAAAGAAAAAATTAAGAGAAAGGAAGCAAAAGAATTATCAAAAGAATCAAAGACAAATGCTTTCTCCAAAATCACTGAATGATAATGGGAATATTTATCACTCCTCAGAGAAGCACTATAAGGGTGTGAGCTCTGCTCGTTCACAGTTTGTTGTCTTCCATTTCTCAAACCCAGGAAAGCCTTTCCTTATCCTCATTTCAGTTGCTGGTCAATAAGTACCACTGTTTACTCTGCATGAGCTGCTCCCTGCAAAGCTCTTCACTAGTTGGCTCTGCTTTTTCTTTACTCCAGATATCTCATCTGCTTTGCAGAAACAGCCACAAAGCCTACAGTGTTCTGGCCATAAAGTGAAGTGTCCCTAAATAGATGTACTAGTAGACTTCCCCCTTTGTGTGGGGATGCCCCATGTCTGAGAACAACTGAAGACCCTTACCACAGGCACAGCCAGCTTTTCACAACACGGGAAGTAATTTCTGTACTTCTTGCATAGCTGGTTTTTGCCATGGATAGTTCACAAGGCAGAAGTGTCTTCCTACCTCTCCCACAATTTGTTGCATAACATGGAACATAATACATGAACTGATTAAATATGCTATTCAGGTGGAAGTCTCTCCCCTAAAAACCTGTGAAACATCCCGTAGATCCAGGTTTCCACACATGTGGTGCTCTCATCAATCTACTCTTCTTGGCCCACTGTGCATAACCTCAGCCATGCGACATTGCTATAGCACAATGCCTGCAGCCCTGCTCTTTCTGTGCACAGAGAGCTCCAGAGCTGGGAAGCAGGACCTTCTTGGGAGAGGCCTCACACCAAGAGGAAAGGTCCTGTGCAAGTTTTGTTCTGGGCCATGAACTACAGACCTTTCCACTTCTCCCCTTTGGTCTTCCTGCTAAAATAGGTGGGGGATATCCCCAGCACAAGGGAAAACCTTGGGGCTGCATCCTTACTCCCTGAGTCTGACTGAGTTCAGGGTGGATTATTCACTTTACTCATCACAAGGAAAGTCTTTGCTGAATTGTCTTCAGCAGAAAGGTTCAAGAAGGCCCAAGAGGCCAGAGCTGAAAGGTCTGCTTGAACAAGTATTGCACTGAGATACAGGCAGTGCCTCAGGCATGTCAAGAAATGCTTGCTGTAGCTGTTGGGACTCCTCAGAGGAGTGGGATCCTTGCGTCCTGAAAACACCAGGATGCTTGGACAAACACTGCACAGTCAGGACTGAAGAAATATCATTGATAGCCCTCTTTAGCAGAAGCTGAAGTAATTTTGGCTCAAATAATCTCATTAAGGGGAAATAATAAGTCTGAAAGGCTTCAGCAGAAGACATGTTCAAATACATTTATTTTGCAAGGGCCTGACCTCTGCAGGTTTCTGGCTGAAGTCCCAGGGAGCACATTTGGCTCTCTGGGATCTGATTTCAGGCACTCAGCAGTGGCCAAGGGGGCTGCATCCCATCCTGGGACTTACCAGGATCAGTAGTAAGATATTCCTTCAGCCATGCCCTCCATGACCCAGGAGAGCCAACTGTCAGGGATGAAGGATTTGTGATTTTGTGAGCAATACAGCACCCCAACTTCAGACTGACACTTTTCACCCTTTTAGCCACATTATCCAGGCCTAGGCTTTAAGGAGCAATGTGCAAGGCTTATGGGATAATCCAGCCATTTTCCAAGGAGGCCATGGACCCACTGAGTCTTGGCTATCCTCACCGAGATGATTCTCAGAAGCAGTGCAGACAGACCACATGCAGTCTGGTGCAGGTATAGCAGCTTAAATCTTCCCAATATCCCTTCTCCCCTGCTTCTCACAGAGCACAGCATAGAGCTTTCTCAACGTCATCCCACTCACAGAATACTAAAAGCACCATTTCTACCAGGAATCAATAGATTTATCTTTTCAGTAATGGGGTACATATTTTTTTAAACTTTTTTTTTCTGCCCGATTGCCCTTGTTAGCTTACCAGCATCTGCTGGCAGTGTAAATTTTACACCAGTGTATGATTTGCCAGAAGGAAGCTAAAAGCGTGCCAAGCACCTCAAAGAAATAAACAAACAAGTAAGCACAGACATGCTGAGCAGTCTCTCTTTCCATTAGGGCAGTAACGTGTGACAAGGCAAGGCAAAGGAAAGGGAAAGGGAAAGGGAAAGGGAAAGGGAAAGGGAAAGGGAAAGGGAAAGGGAAAGGGAAAGGGAAAGGGAAAAGGAAAGGGAAAGGGAAAGGAAAAGGAAAAGGAAAAGGAAAAGGAAAAGGAAAAGGAAAAGGAAAAGGAAAAGGAAATCCTGTGTATTACCTTTCACACTGCCCAGCCTCTCTCCCAAAATTTATTAGAAGTATGCAGCTACACCCAGTTTTGACTTCTGCTTATATTTAATGTATGGCTGCACCCCATTCCTATTTCCAGCTGACAGCAAACCTCGAACCATGGGATGAATCCCCATGCACACAAAGATGCTGGAAGCTAAATCACACAGTGGACTTGTGTCCACTGATGGGTAATGTTTTTCCACCATCAGTCCAGCTCATGGGAAGTACAGTGCTTGCCGTTCTTCCACTGCCAGTATCCAGTGGGATTCCCCCGTCCCCCTGATTTTCCTCCAGTTGATCCCTGGAGTACCCTTGAGTGTCTGAGACAGTCCAATGAAGGAAGTATCCATGCAGTCTTGCTTTTAAATAAATACTTCCCACCACACGCTAAAAGGCAACATTGCCAGAAAAACACACAAAATGATGCAAGAGGATGAGCAGAATGTATTTACTTTTGTTGCTAAAATATGTAGCTGGACAATAGCCACAGCAAGCTTCAACCCAAGAAATGTGAAACAGGTTTTATATTTCTGTGAAGACACTGATGAAAGCTCAGGGAATGTATTTTAAAACATTTTTTAAAATAGATGTCTATAAAATCACAAATGGTCTGGGGAAGATGAACTGAGAATAGTTATTTATTGTCCCTCATAAAAGGAGAACCAGGAGGCACACACAGAGATATTTGGCAAGCAGGTTTAAAAAAGAAAACAATTTTTCTATCCAGTTAAGTTAAATGCAGCCATTTAAACTATGGAACTCATTGTCACAGAATGTTGTGGACACTGGGACTATAAACAGATTCAAAAGAGTTAAACAGTTGTGAAGTCAAGATCTAACAGTGCTTTGAAACACTTCTGAGTGGATGCAGCTTTGTCTTAGGTTGCAATGCAAGATGTAACCAGATGTATTCTTTCACCATCTGTTGAAACCAGGTGGAGCAGTGTTCTTTATCTCTTCCATGACCCATGCCTCATAACTGTGGGGGGATATCATATTCTCTGTTAATTGAGTCTCACTGCATGACTGATAAAATAACATCATCCCATTGTGAGATGCTCCACCCAGGAGGAGGAGCCAAGCATTCTTACCTGGTTAAAAATCAGAGCATCAGAACACCACAGGCAGCCTTTTTCCACTGGATTCCCAGAGGAAGACCAGACCCTTATATATCACTTCTGGACCTTCAGAGGAAAACTACACTCTTCTAAAGGATCATTGCTTCAACAGAACCACATCTGTCACTCCAGGAGAACTGCAGCCACCATTTAATGGGACTGCTACCAACACCCTGACCTACAGGGTGTCAGGTTGTATTCTGACTCTCTCAGTCTTTTTTGTAATACTGCATTTTTATTTTAATTTTCCTAATAAAGAACTGTTATGCCTATTCCCATATCTTTGCCTGAGAGCCTCTTAATTTCAAAATTATAATAATTCAGAAGGAGGGGTTTTACATTTTCCATTTCAAGGGAGGCTCCTGCATTCCTTAGCAGACACCTGTCTTTCCAAATCCAGACGGCTCCCAACTCCTGAAATCTATAGAGTGCAGGTTTCCATGACCTGGGAGATCATAGCAGGGGTAAAAATCTCTCCATACATCTTATGCTGTTCTCCTTAAATAAGATGAAGGTACTGAGTGGGGTAAGCCCTTGGTTCAGCCTGCTTCTGGACTTTCTTAGTCAATTGTATTCCTAATTAGGTATATTGGTTTTGTCCCTGGCAAGCCGTATGTCCTGCTCAGGAGTGTAGTGTCTGAGTGGAAGGACATGGGTCTGCTCAGTGTGGGTCTTGTCATGGACACTGACTGGGATTCCAGAGAACATTATATCATGTTCATCCAGGCTCTGCCACAGGCTCTTTGTGTGGCTCATTTCAAAAGTTTTGCTATATGAGAGTAGTTTCCCCTTCATTTTGCTTGTGATTTTGACTACAAAGCTTTTTTGGGGAAGGCATTATGGTTGCAGGGCCTAGCAACTTCTTTGGACACAACCTGATAGAGGAGCAAGAGAACACAGAAAGGAAAGAAACCTCTCTAGCTTTCTCCCCTGATGGAGAAGGGTGAAAGGTAGGAAGAGAAGATTTTTACCATGGAATCCTCATACTTGGCTCAGTTGGTGTTACTCTCCCAATTGTACAGAAGAGGTTGTCACATCCAAGAAATGGGTTTGCACAGTCTCCAGCCAAAATGAACTTGGCAGCAGCAGTCAGCGTGACAGAGCATTCACTTATCAGCAAAAATTACAAAGAGTATTAATTTCACATTGTGACTCATGTTCTCTCATTCAGTCCCTTGTTTATGTTCCGAAGGAACTATCAGTTACAGGAGAAAAATTGAACCTTGAATTTCCAAAAAAATTCTTGGTTTTTTGAAAGTATTGAATTAATTGGCAAGATGTTGCTAGCTGCAGTCTGGCAATTCATGCCCTGCTGTGACCACTGTACTCGGAGGTCTGGAGCCTTCCTACTCTTCAAGGAGTGGGGTCAGGCAGCAGCTCTAGGAGCCAACAAATTACTGTCTTTGCTTGAGGATTTGCTTGGAAGCCAAGCTTACACATACCTAAACTGGTTGAACTAGGCATTTCAGCCATTGTAAACAGTTTATTATAAAAACTCCTGCTTAAAGAGTTGTTTAACTCCATGAAAACTTCAGTGAGGTTTGCTGGCCATGCCTGTAATTGTGACCAGTTAACAAATAGTTTTGATATTTCCAAAATCTGTTTGGCCAAGCAGATGACACTTGTATGTCCCAGGAGTAGTGTTGTACTAGTGTTCAACCCCCTGTTGTACAATCTCTTCTCATGGGGAAGGTGTAGAGCATTATGATAGATGAGGCAAAGAGGAAAGAACACATTTCCTGCTCTGTTTTCCTCATGACACACAATTAGCCACCTTAGCCCCATGGCCCCTGGCTGCTGTGAATGCACAGACAGGCTCTTGGCCTGTTGGACAAGCACGGGCGGTGTGAAGCCAGGACGCGCCCCGTGCAGGCGCAGCAGGCAAGGCTCACACCCAGCTCATTCCAGCCCAGCCAGCCCCGAGCAAGGCATGCGAGGCATGGGGAAGGCTCGGTGGGAGCTTTGCTTTGCACTGCTGAGGCTGAACCTGCACAGAAGTTGAACCTCAATATTAAGAGCTTGAAAGCAAACTGTTCCAACAATGCCAGGGACTTTCAGGATTTGCTCATCCAGTGCCCCTCTTGCTGTCTGCTGCAGTAACTCTGCTTGTTAGCCAGGAAAACCTTTTGGTAGGAGTAGAGGAACCCTTAAGAATGAAAGACTGCATCTGTAATGTTAGATGAAAGTTTCTAGTTTACCTCCTTAGAAATCTGCTGCTGTGGAGTGGTGACACCTAATGGTAGTGACACAACATAAAGACAAGGACGCAGCAGGGATGAAAATGAGATAAAAGAACTGTATCACTCTTCCTGGATAGGAATGTCAGGATACTTTATGCAATTTACACCCCAAACTGTGCATGATTTTGATGCAATATCTCCTTTTCAGCCTTGGCTACCTCAGTATAATGTATTTTTAAGATCTGTTCATAGAGACTTCATTTCTAGTTCTGATGTTATACTAGCCTTTCCTTTCCTGTGTTATCCTCTGTTTTACTAACCCTTTTTATTAAATCCTGCAATTTGTAGCTTGTCTCAGTGCAGCTTGTTCAGATTAGACTTGCCTAGGGGCTAGTTTAAATTGCTCACATGACTTCTCATAAGAAATATTACACACATGTTAAATTCATGAGCCAAAGAAGGCTTGTGTGTGGAGCACTTTCCATTTCCCTTTGCCCTTTCCAGGTGCCTTTCCCCTCATTTTTCATGCCTTTCCCACATTCTCCTTTGCCTGCTCCCCCAACCTTTCTGTGGTTTTGCATGGAAAGGAAAGAGAATCTCATCTTTGCACAGAGATACATCAATCCAGTCTGACTATTTAAATATTCAGAGCTGGAATCTGTCCCTATCAAATCTATTTGCAGTTAATTGTAATAACATACCCAAGATGTGGAAAGAGACCAAAGGAAACCATCCACATATCCAATAAAAGAAGGAGGCATTTTTGCCTCTGGTTCTGGAAAGCACAAAACAAGGGTGGTTGTTCCCACTAAATTTTTGTTTCAGATTGTCCTGTATTTCTCTCAGTGCAGAGAATGACATCTTTCCACAGCCTTACTCTGAGTACAACCCCAACACGTTCTCCAGAGCTGAGAGTAGGACTCCCAGTACTCTGATTACTTACCCTTTCTGGCAAAGATCACCCTTACAGGGTCACAAACACTTACAGCTCTTGTTACTCAGCTGTATCAGGAATACAGCTTTCTTCTAATTTTGAATTCTTCCAGCTCTTTACTGAATGGCTAGCAGATGCTATGCTGGTGCAGGCAGACAGACTTATTTGTTTTGGAGGTGAGCACCTACAAGATGAAACCCCTTTCAGTGCGTCTAAGGTCACAGTCAGGGGACTAAGAACCAAGTAAGTATGTTTAGCCCAGCTACTGTGACTTGAAAAAATGATGCTTAGTATAATTAAATGAAAAAAGTAACTGGGAAGGGAAGAAAAATCCTACTAGTGTCTCTTCTGAGGGCAAGGCTGTGACATTTTGCCCTCTTTAGGCATCATGGAGGAGAAACATTACAAACCATTTCTTCTCAAGTGGAGGAAAATAATTTGCTAGGGTTCATGTCTCCTTAGAGTCCAGATAACTCAAACATGAGACAGTACCAAATCTTCATGTTCCACCTCACACAAAACTACTCCTCCTGCATTCAGTTACTGAACAGACCATGTCAGGTGCAAGTGTAAGTGACAATACAGCAAAGCCAGTCACCTGTTCCAGCAGCAGAGCATGAGCAGAGTATGTTTCCACCGTGGGGAGAACTGGCTGAAGGAATGGCACAGTCACACCATTTCCTCATCTGGATGTAATCTGAGCTATTAGCACTGTATAAAAACTGGAGGGATGGTAAATAGTTTAGAGGCTGCTCTTGAAGGACCATGTCTTCCTCCACAGACCTCCATGGAAACTCAGATAATTGGAAGTATTTTTCCTGAAAGTCTGTAAATGTTCATCCAGAACATGAATTAATTTCAGCATGACTGCAGCTGTGCAACACCACCTTCCCAGCACCCTGATGGCCCTAAAGTTTTACTGCAGTAACACCTACCTAGCTGATACCATGTCTTGATTCTACATTTGAATCAGCTGCCCTAAGCAGACTGGGAAATTGCTGTTATGCTTTGTGCTCCTTTGGTATAATGTTCTTCGAAAGTTAAAATTCAGCTATAGGAGTCCCCTACCCAGGAACCTTCCTGCCCCATTCCTAAGACTGGAAGACCTCTGCCAGGCTCAGACCTAGACCCCAAACCTGCCAGCTCTTCTGTAGCCTGCACTCTTGATGCCTTGGGAAGGCTGACCTGAAACAGAGACTGGACAAAGCTGGAGAATAAAGTAGGTATTTATTGGAAGGCCTTTAGGGTACACCTTGGGCAGGACAGGAGCCTGACTGGGGCTACACCCAAGAAGGACTAAGAATGGTCACAAAAATGGACCACCGGTCATGAAGTCTCACACTTTTATAAGTTTTGGTCCATTTGCATATTGGGCTGTAATTGTCCAATTACAGCTGCAGGTTGTGAGGTCTCATGCTTCTTATTTCAGTCCACCACTGTTTGTGCTTTTAGGCCTGAAAGTTGTGCTTGATCTTCAGCAGGAAAGGATTTGTTTTGTCTACCTGCTCTGTGAAGAGAGCTTACCAGCACTTAATATGAGGCACAGAACTACACCCCTAGGCAGCACAGAATCTGAAAACATGAAAGCTAAAATGCAAGGCATCACTCTCCTGCTCTTCCAGCCTACTTGATGACCAGCACTTCAAGAAATGTAGTCCAGAAGAAATACCCATCTATCCCACAAGAGACTGTTAGCTGTGAGGTGCAAGACTGCAGGCTGCTTGTCCTCACTCTGTATCTTTCATTTCCCACTGCCTCTTCCTCCTTCCCTGTGATCTCTTCTATAAGGCCATCAGGGCCAGATGCTTCCCTTTTCTGAGCTGTGGAGAAATCCCTATTCTCAAAACTGTTTGTGTAAATGACCATGATGAACAGCTCTTCATTCCCCTAGTACTCCCATTCCGACTCCTTTCCACTTTAATGTGCCTCTCCTTTTCATGGAATTACTGGGAATTACAGAAAGTTCCTTTTGAGACAACCATCAAAGAACAAACTTGCCCCCAAACAACCTGCTATCAAAGACTAGGCCCTCTTCTTTCAGGAAAGCAAAGGTTCTTTCTACAAATTTTCTCGTGCTGGGTTACACACATTAAAGCAGTGAAATCACGAGGGCTTTCCTGAGAACATCTGTGATGTCACTGGACAATGAGGATGCAGGTATACACATAATTGCCAACAGTAAATATCTACTCACCTTTAGTGTGCCTGTAAATTCTTTATGTATTTGTTTTGTTTGCACATCTGTGGGGGCCCTGGGGTCCTTAGTCACAGCAGCAAGGACACAGCAGCCAACTGGAGCAACGGCATGGTAGGTAGAGACCTACTGACATTGAAGCAGGGTAGCTTAAGTTCTTCAGGGAAAACAGTTTGAATTAAGGCTGATATAATTTTAATTGAAAACACCCAAACCATATTCACCTGGATTGGGATATGATTTATTAGTGAATAGTAGTAAACAGAAATTTAATGCGGATGGGGCAGTAGAGCACATGCTCTTCCACATGCTTGGCTGCAAAAACTGTCTGGTGTGTTGCACTGCAGTGTACTCTGAAAAGCCTTTATTATTTATTGTTGTATTAGTGGTTCCTTGTTTGGACTACACAAAGCTACTACACAAATCTATACAGAGAATACCACATATACATCACATTAGAAGGAGACCATTTCCATCTCCTGACACCCTGCCCAGTCCGGCCTCCACCAACACTTCCTGTTGACAGACATGTGATACCATGTAGACATGGTACTTCCTGGCTATATTTGGTGTCAGATAGTCAAATATTTCATAGAAAATGGTGACTGAATTTACAAAGTGGCAGACAGAATGTTTTATGAATTTAGGTTTCCAGGTTATATGCAAAACCTCTCTGACAATTCATGAATGCTGTTCATCATGGCATCAACATGGAAAGAAGACAGTATTCAATGAGCCATACATCATGTAATGAAGTACAGTATTCTTAATGTTTTTAAGAATAAAATAGACTTAATGCTTTTACAACCTTATAAGTAAATGTCCCTTTAATTCATGTCCATGAATATGTGAAATGCAAGTTATTTTTATTATATTTTTATTTACCAGATGACTATTGCACAAATTATAGACATACCCCTGAGACATACACACTTTCCCTAATGGATGTCTCCCCAGAGAGACAACAATCCAGTACATATTGTTGTGTACATTCAAAGATTTATGTTTCAGTGACATTTTTATTGGTTCTACTGACTTACTTGATGCTGTAAATGCTTTTTTAAAAAAAGTATAATAAAAAAAGTAATGTAAAAAAGTAATGAAAAAAAAAAAAGTATTTTATATTTTGATGTCCTGATGGTGGCAGCAGGAGGTTTTACAACAGAGCTTGCAGGAAGAAACAATGACCCAGCAGTAAACAGCCTCATTATGTCTTCAAGAGGAAAAACTGCCTAACACATCATACATTATTTTGTTCCCTCCATTCAAACACAAGTGCCACATTCTAATTTACAGAAACAAGATAAGTAACGAGGAATCATGAGCTCTTCCAGAAGCACTGATGGAAGTGAGCAGTTGCCTAATGCATACATTTTCCTCTGTAAATTTTTTTAAGCAGAGGAAGGAAGAAATGTAAAGAAAGAGGTGTAAAGGAAGGGGAAAGCTGCAGACAGGGCACCCATATCTATGCCCTTCAGATAGAAGACCATGAACATTTTATTGCCCGTGGCAGATACCGCTCCTCCTCGGAGAACAGAAGAAGTTTCCATCCAGGATGACCAGAGGCTGTTGGTAACAGAGGGCAAACTATCACCACACGTGATTTGTGTAGGAGGCAGGAGCAAATCTGCTGTGTTGCAGACAAGCAGCACCAATGCTCTCCCAATGTCCTTACCTGCTTCAAGCTTGCTGCAGCAGGCAAGTGAAGATGAGCCCTTTTCCCCCACCATGTATTCTGCTCTCTGGCACTGTATCTAACTTTGCTCACCTGACCATGTTGGTCATGGTGAGGGCCTGGGGTCTTGACATATCACAGGCAGAGGTAAAGACTCTTGATCCTGCAGATCTTTTGTGCCAATGTGTCCATGATGCAACTGGAGCTGGACTAAAATCCAGGAAGAACAGGTACAAGCATGCCACAAAGAGACACATGCACAATCCCTGCCTCTGCTGCCCTCTCCCACAGCTGACACAAACCATGCCAACTTGGAGTGATCAATAAGTGACTTAAGCAGCTCAACGAGTCTGCCTTCTGTCCTTAAAAATTAAATAACAGTAACCAAAAGTAGTAATAGGGCTTTAAGAGAGTTCAAAAAGAAAAGAAAAAAATCTCTTTTCACTGAACTATCTTAAAAAATACATTACAAGAAATGAATGCCTGTAAGTGGAGCAGAATGGATATACTCACTACTCATATCACAGAGGTAGACTCTGGTGCATGGTTCCTAGGGAATATAAGTTGTAAATATCAATAGCCTGATCCTTACTCTGCACTTGCCATGGTGTAAAGGAGGAACCACTCCACAGGGACCTCAGAAGTTAAACCCACTTGAAAATTCATTTGCACGAGACCTGAGTCACCCTGTGTTGTGGCCAGCACAAAACAGGGAGCTGAGATTGATAAAACTTGCCAAGTCTCTTGCTCAAAAAGCAACTTCACACAAATTGAGATACTACTGAAAATTAAACAAGAAAAAATGTAGGACTTTAATAACTGGGAACATGCACTGGCTATTGTTTCACAGACTGAAATCATAAACCTGTATTAAGGCTATCAGAAAATGAATTTGGAGCATTAAAAATTTATAAAGCCTTTTGAGTCCCGGGAAAGATCATTACTAGGCAACATACTGCTGTAGTTCCCGTCACAAGACACAGAGATGGCACCAACCTGGCTTCATATCAGCCCGGCTCCCTCCACCCTCGAGGTGCAGAAGAGGGAGCCTTGTGAACACTTTGGGACCGTAAAGTGCCTTGGTGAGAGAAGATCTTTGCCACTGTGAGGAGCATCAAGTCAGCAGGAGTCTGCTGAGGCACACGGGGTGGGAGGACTGAGATCTCCAGTTATCAGCATTCCTTGGGTTGAGCTGTAGGTAGCCTGGTTATTTCCAACATTTGCTTGTCAGTGCAGTTTTGACCTTTTCCTTAATGTGAATTAGCACTTATTCCCTCTATTTAGCAGGCTGAATCTGACTCAAAATACCTCATAAGAAGTACTTCAAATGAACAGGTCTCATAAAAATCCTTTGACTCTAAAATGGCTTAGTACTTCAGAGGTACTGCTACTGACTCCTTTCAGAGTGACTGCGCTTTTTATGGTGCGTGCAGTTTTCTCATTTACTGCTGGGTGGTTTTGTGGCAAAAGCACTCAAGGGGCTCCACGTCTCCTCAAGGCTCTGCCTTTCTCTTTCAGCTGTAACACCAAATGTGACACTTTCACTGCAATAGCTTCTGTAGTTTTGAATAGGGAAAATAATACACTGCCTCTCAGAAATAGTAAAGGGCTCTGATCCTCCTGCTTATGAAGTGCTTTCAGTTTTCAAGAGAAGGTGCTGTAATTGCAAATTATTTATAGGTATTACTCAACATAAATGAAAGAGAGTATTTCTTTTGCAGGTCTCAGATGAAGTGGAACAGTAATGTCAAATGTGCTGTGTTAGTAATAACTTGGTGAAAGGAAAACCAAGACCCAAGATATTGGGACTGCTATCAAATCTAGACACAAATATATTTTTAGAGGCCAGCGTTAGGACTAAGGCTCTGCCAAAAGTTAGGTGGGATTTACTAGGTTGTTGCTCTCCTGTCAAGATACATTGCCAAAAGGCTGATTTACTTTACATTCTTATATCTACTGCTTTATATTGTGTTGGTTTTTAAAATATTTGTGTGCATTCAGGAGCAGCGATTTCATCTCTCTAAGAGAAAAATGTTGCAGCTGGCAATGGCTCTGGGCCAGTAACACACAGGATGTTTAAACACCCCTGTGTTCAGCGTTCCTCTGCCCCAGCAATCTGGACTATGTTTTTGTAGATTTATTTGATCATAGCGTTCATGAAAATTACAAAATAACATCAATAAGTAGAAGCTAACATGGTCTCAGTGTACGTCGAGTAGTCTTTGTCCTAGCTCTTCTCACCCTGGCCCTGACCTGCTGTGCTCCTCCCCTTCTCCAGGTTATGCTCCTTTCCAGGCCGCCCCGGGTGGTGCACTATGGAAACTGCAGGTGCTACAAGAACTGAAGAATTACTCACTTTGTAATTCAAGGCAGGTGAATCCATTCGAGTTTCCTATAATGAGAGGAATATGATACAATAATTCTTCAGTGCCTTAGTAACTGGCCAACAAGCAACAATTTCGTTAAAGCCATGAGCATTTTAGAATATACTTAGGTACATCTCTACTTTGCAATGCATTCCTACTTTGGTTCAAGCCCCCTCACTCACACAACCATATTAATTGTTCATGATTTAAGGGAATATGATTTAAGATTCAGTCCTTAGATGAAGGGTGTGCTAGTGACTGAAGACTGACACAAAGTGGCAAAATGAACCTGTTTAAGCCTGAAGTACTAATTTCTCACACCCCCACACCTACATACACCCCCACCCCATCTTTAGTTTTCAACCACTTTAAAAAGTGACTCACTTCTCCATTTGGAAAAATATTAGTCTTCATCATTGATTTTGGGAATACTGAAAGAAAAAAACAACAAAACCAATGTGCAACAAAAATGTAGCATCACATAGTAAGCTATACACACTGTGCATGCACTCAGATGACATCCTAAATATGTCCCAAAGGCATGCAGTAAAGCCATTTACTGGCAGTTAATGCAAGTCATTAACTCACAGTGTTTAAGTTTAGATGATGTTCATATGTAGCTATCCTAAGGAAAACTGTCATTTGTCCACTGAGGAGCTGTCCAGTAGGTTAGAGCAAAAGAGATCAACAGAATCAGCTTTTGCCTTCATTTTCATCATGAAAGCTTACAGGAAATTAAATTGAATTTGCTGTAACCCGAAACACACTATACTGCCATTTAATTGTATGGTAATACATCATATAAAGCACTCCTCAAAGTTCAACCTGCTAGTTAATTTGATTAATTGAACATTCAGCACTTCCTCCCATGTCTCTACCCTCTGTTCCCTCCTCTCCAAAAGAAAAAATGATCAATTCGTTCATTATTGACTCCCAATACAGGATAATTCTCCTTTCCAATGCCAGTATACAGGTGTTCCCATCTGTTAAAAAAACCCAAATCAACACACAACCCAGCAATAAGAGGATGAAATATATTTTTAATGGAAATCACAAGCTAAGAACTGTAATGTTTGCAGAGACCAGTACAGTTCAAATTTTAACACTAGCCTGCATTCCTGTGACGAGGTGATCAAATCCATGACATCCAAGTGTCCCACAGTTGCGGCTCAGGCTGACCTTCAGTCTGCAATTGCTGTACCAGTGGGTTTAATAGCCAGGACAGTTTGTTTCCTCACATCCACCTTCCCAGCAGCTGGGCAGGAAGGCAGTCTGCCAGCACACTCCAGTTTGGGGCTGCTGCTCCCTTCCCCTGCCTGGGTGCAAGTGCACTCAGCAGCGTCCTGAGCAGTGGTGCTGCCTGTGTCCCTCCTCTGCACTCCTGCTGGCGCCCCTGCAGCCAGTTCTGCCCACTGACATGGGGGCCAGGCACTGCTACTTCATCAGGAACAGCTTTAAATGCTTCAAGCCACTCCTGAGAAATAAGCAGCCAGCCAGGTGTTCTACTGGGAATGGAAATTTGAAAATGAAAATTGTAGTCGTCTGGGTCACAATACTTTTTTTCTAAGAAGAGTAGAAAATTTAGGAGTAATGAGGAGTCACATAGATGGATTTCCCCAGACACTTCTCTCTTTCTCTCAGAAATCATGACCAAATAAATTTTAAAGCTTATCTCAGATATCCAGATTGATAGGTATAGTTCATCGTACACTACTATGACTGAGCTTGGACTACTAGAAGATTTGACCATACTACAAGATCTTTACCTCACCGTTAGAAGATTGCTCTTTACCCTTCTGAGACAGGTCAGATGGGAATCAAGGGGAAAGCAGAAAGCATTGCCAAAAAAATCCAATACCGTAATAGTTTTGTTGCTAATTATTAAGGAACACAAACCCTCTAAGCCATGTCCACAACTTTTTGTAACTCAAAACACTCAGCTAGCAGCAGACATCTGATCCTGGAATAGTAAACAAATAATTTCTAAAACATGATATGGGATTTTGCCTCAAATATCTGCCTGCATAGCATTAAAAGCCTCATGAACTGGCAGAAAGTAAAGGACCCTGTGCAGAGGAACTCCAAATCCAGTGGAGTGCTTTTGGAGGTGATGAGGTGGGGTAGTTGTGCAAGCTTCACAGAGCCCAATGCACAAGCTGTCTGGTTTCCTGTGGGAGCACTGGTCCAGTTAGTCAGTAAAGAGAGGCTGGTTCATGAAAAGACATTGCCATGTTGCTCCATTGGCAGCTCAAGATGTGAACAGCAGCACTGTTCATTCTTTTCCTTGACAGACCACATGTCCTTCCTGAAATGTAAAAATCTGTTGTAACTTAGTCTTGGCCTCTCTTAGGAGCCTTGAAGCAAGACCAGTGTGACTACTCCGTTCACACAAGGCAGAGCAAAAACACGTGACTGACAAGGTGGAAGCTTTTCTTCCTGATCTTGCAGAGAAAGCACCAAGCTCCTTTTAGCTTTGCATTTAAAAATTTAGGGTTTTGGTTTTCACAGTAGATCATTCACATCAAAGAGTCGTCCTGTGGGAACCCCATCCAGCTGTGCCTCCTTCCAGGTGAGTCTGGAGATAGGAGAGGAAGCTGTCAGCAGCATCATTGCTGCTGACACCAGGTTCAGGAAAGCATCCCCAGGAGAAGGCAGGAGTAATACCAGCCTCCAGAAAAAAAAGACTGTCCTCCTCCCCTTACCCACAGGACCAAGCTTTGGAATATGCAATGAAGTATTACTGCTTAAAAATCCCTGTTATTTGCCCAAAATGCCACTAAAGGAAGGCTGAGTTAAAGAAATTAGATTTGCCTTTGGTTTCCTCCTGCAAACCCTGCAGTTGTTCCTGTCTCTGGTGTAGTAAGGGGTACAGTTTAATCTAGTCCTGGTTCTTTCCTCCTATTGGAAATAGCATTGGTGCTCCATGAGGATGCAAATGTTAAAGCCAGGTGATGTCATAGATGGAAAGGAATGACCTGGTCAGGAAGGACTGAAGGGAGATTTTTTACCAGTGTACAAGTGCAGGAACATCTACGACAAATTGCAGCTACTGGATGAATTGCTGCTGCTGAAGATGTTCTGACACCATGTCCAGAGGTCCAGCTGGCAGGATATTACAGGTTTGCAATTTTCTCAGCAGCTACAAAGTGAACATGAAGTTTTAGCTGTCTTGAATATTTGGGTTATTCAGAAGCATCCACGAGTCAAAATAGGTCAACACTCTATTATAGATACTTAGGTCAACACTCAATAATAGATACATTTATCAAGATGCCATCAAGTGATGACAGGCATTATCATGGACTGGGAGATGATACTGAATTTTTGTGCTGCATATTCCAGAAAGATTGTGTGAATGTCACCATTCAAGCATTGAGTTCAGTCTACACCATGGCTCATAGAAATCCAGCAGTGAGCAGGGTGTGCTGGCACCTGGGTTTCAGTACCAGCAGACCTCCTGATGGCAAAGCCCTTCCACCTGTAAACGAGAAAGACAAGAGATTTTAGTTGTCTCTGAAGGAGACAGCATTCAATGCTCTCCTTCTGCCTAGGTCCCTTTATCTGTGCAAATTGTGCATTTTTTTCTAATGGGAAGAGATTATATGTAATCACAAGTGGTCTATTGCCATCTTTGTTAGCTTGCAGGAATAAAATTTAGACTTCCAGAAGGTAATAGTCAATAAATATCTTTATCTATTTCACAGAAGTACTCAAAAGAAAGAGGAAAAAATTCATAGTCTAAATCAAAGCTGATAACTGGAAGAAAAGAAACATCAAAAATACAGAATATACCAATGATCAGGTGTGTTGGCCTATTTGTCAGAACCAATGGTTCTTGGATATAAAAATGACAGATTGAAGGGTTTATAAAACACTCTTTAAAGGGTCTGTTTCTTCCCTGTTATGGTGAACAGAATGCTGTGTAAACATCACCCAGTGGCAAAAGATTAAATATGTGATCACTCGAAGAGTGTTATAATTTCCTTGTACAACCATCATAGGAGCAACAAAAGAAAGAGATGTAGGAGTACAGGTGGATAGGAAAAAAAAGGCTTACAGGTGTCAAAAAAAAAAAAAAAAAAAAAAAAAAAAAAAAAAAAAAAAGGGAAAAAAAAAAGAGAAAATGCTGAGAAGTGATCAGGCTAACAGTGAAGGACATTGAACTGCCTTCCCACTTAAGATGAAAATCCAGGTACAAAATCAGTGGAGATGCCAACATGGCTTCTACCCTTGGCAAATTAGCTCAGTGACTCTAGCAATCATTTCAGCTGCCTTCAGCTGGCTCACTCACCAGTAGACCACATTGCTGCAGACACTCACACAAAATTATGATGTGTGTAACAGAAAAAAAATACTTGTTGAAAAGAGCACTTACTGAATTTCACACTCTGGGCTGCTCATCTGCCCCTGTAAGAAGACAAACAGCTTGCATTCTAGGTTATTATTTTCAATGTTCTTCAGGAGGGGAATTATTCAGGATTAAGAAACAAAAACTGCTGGTCAGTTTTGCAACTCTGAGTGCCTCTTCACAGTGATAACATTCTTCGAAATCTGCTGAAGGGAAGGTCTCACCCACTGAATCCTGTGTCTAATCTAAAATGGTCCATACTAAAACTTCCTGTTGCTTGAAAACAAAATGAAGAGGGGAAAAAAATCAAACATGACCAAGTGGAGGAAAAGGAGAAAAACATAGGAGAGATTTGATTGTATTTGAGCTGCTATTTTGGATGATCATTTTTTGGGGAAGAAAAGAAAATTTTCTCAGGCCTATTTCTAGTATGTCTTACTGTCTCAAAAAACCCATGCTGAGGTTTCAGATATCTGTTCTGCAGGACAGGTGTCCAATAAAATGAAAACGACTGTGTCTTTGTGGTAGAAGAGGTTAAGCCAAACATACTAACGTCAATAAAAATCTCCTGGTGTTTTCAACAGGCATTGAATCAGGCACAAAGTAGGTGATGGGAAACTATGGGGTCTCTGCCACTGTCCAACTTTACCACTAGGATTTCCAAGTGATCCCAGCAATTCATTTATGCTTCATGCCTCAGTTTCCCTACTTTTCTGAGTATGTTAAAGTTCCTGCCCAAAGGCATAATCAGGCTTAATTGCTCATAAGGTGATGGTAAGATGTCAGGAAGGATTGCAAGGTATTCCCCCATACTCAGCAAAAATCTTCTTTCATGTTTGGTTACACACTTAAAGTTTAAGATATGAGGGGCTGGTGAACACAAGGGTTAATTACAGGTTCCCACAGATTATGTTTTCTCTCGTGGGTCTACTTTGAACTTCATTCCCATGTTTATTTAGCTGTGCATATGTGTGTGCATGGCCCCGCATGCAGCAGAGGGCCAGAAGGGCCAAGCCCCTCCCTGAGGAAGCTCTGACAGAGGATCTGTGCAAATGTGCTTCCTCTTCCTTTCACTCCCCAACCTTAAGGTCAGAGGATCTGGAAAATCCTCCTCCACCCTGTGACTTGATCTGATGATTGTAAGCGAACTGCGGTTCCCCCGCGCCTTCCTGCTCCTTCCGCTCCCCACCCTTCCCTCTCACAGCCCGGTAACCCTTTAAGGCCTTCTCCAGAGTGATGCCTGGTGAGCCCAGGCACTGGAGAGGGACAAGGGCAGTCAGCTGCTTGTGTTTTCACAGGAGGAGCAGCCCTGGGTTATCCCAGGTGGAAGGCTGTTTCTGTGATCCTCATGGGTCAAGGTAATATGTGAAAATTGAAGTTTTCCAGGGGCATTGCTTCCTGTTCTCTGACAGACGAGACAAGCCTGGAAATGCAGAAGTTATTAACTCAATTGAGAAGAGCTGACTGCTTTTTTTTTTTTTTTTAAGTTTTTCATTTTAAATCTCAGATTTCTGGATTCAGAACAACCAAGTCAGGAATTCCTGCCTTTGGCTTCAGCTTCACTGCAGCATGAGGGGCCCGCGCGGTGGCTGGTGCTGGTGGCTGGCACAGATGGGAGCATCAGGGCTGCAAGGATCCTTGTTCCAGGTATCCTGCTTTGGGTGGAATGCTCCCATCAAGGTGCTTCCCCACAGCTGCTGGGGCTGCCCTAAAACTGCTCTGAGGATTCTTGGAAAGGCCTTCAAGGTCCCCCATGTGGAAATCACAGCAAAAGGCCAAGTAGGCAGAGGTGTGTCTCTATGCCCAAAATATGTGCCCAAGTTGGATGCCAGGCAAAATCAGGAGCAACCTCAGCTCCAGGCATTCCCAACAAGGCAGCACACTTTCCTCTCCCTGGATTGTAAATCTCCCAGCCCTTGACCTTGGCTGCCATTTTAAATAGAGCTGCAGTAAAATGGAGTGCCCATCTTCCCAGCAGAGAGAAGCAGCAGCCCTGTCCCACCACAGCCCAGAGGGCTCTTCTCACCCTGGTCTCTGGAGCAGTGGGGTCACATTCCTGCCTGTCTGCACAAAGAGGCCTCATGGCACTGATGAGATCACAGGCTGCTGGCTCAGGGGGCAGGTTCGCCTCTGTTGGCCAGTCAGCTGGCATGGCTCTTCCTGCACGCCTCTCCTTGCAGGGCTGGAGGTGCAGGAGGGGACACCGGGGACAGGATCACCTGGTGTGTCTCTGATTCTACCCTTTGCAGCTCTGGGGTCATTTCAGCAAGCAAAGGGCCTGCCCCCTCTAGGATGGGACAAGGGAGGTGGCAATGTCTCACCTGCTGCTTGTATTTGTGGTGGACAGTCTAGCCAGCACTTTCCAGAGATGCTAAATACACTCCCAAACTTTAACACATGCAAACCTGATTATTTTGTGTTAATTTAAATTATTTTTAAGGAGCCATTTATTAGCACTTGTTGCTTTTGTGTACAGTCTGAATTTCTGATGCAATATGTAGACTTTGCCTCCTTAAAAGGCGCTGAAGGTGCTCCCAAAGGGCACATTCAATGTGCTCCTTCATTTCTCTGCTCAGTCTGGACTGAGCAAACATTTTATGCTCTACCAGTGTTTGTGATCTGCAATTAAGAAAGCTGAGACAGATACAGGTTAGTCTAGTTCTTCTATGGATTGATTAATTACAGACCAGCAGGTCAGGGCTGCAAACAGCAGCAATGCTGACCCACAGAGTAAGTACTTTCTAACATTAGCATTGACCCAGGTGTATTACAAAGATGCCTATGTAATTATGCCTCTTTGGAAGGCCTTTCAGTTAACATATCTATATATAAAGCATCTTTAATTTAAAGAGCACAAACTCTCCTGGGTTTTATTCCACTCTGTTCACACTAAGGTCCTGTTACTCTTCCATGGAGGCGAAACTGTACTGAGCTTCACTCTGGAGAAAACTACAGGTGTTTGTATCCTGCAGCAAACATTTCTGGATTCCTACACTAGTGTTTGTACAGGTAACCATGAAAGGAGTTACCAGGGGCCCACAAACCTGGCTGTAAACATATTCACAAATTTCACATTTCCTGAAGCAGGAGCTGCTATTTATTGTTTACAGCACCTGACACAATGTAGTTGTGAGCTGGGCTCCTGTGCTGTCCTGCAGTGAAATGGCAAATAAGAGTGATAATGATCTCTTCTCCTTGCCTTCTTCATATCTTTATTGCTGTGGTGTTTTGGTTTAGTGAAATGAAAAGGATTTCAAAGGGAGCATGATTTGTCATTTGTGAATCCCATCTACTTTAAAACAGAGCATGGATTTCTTGACATTTTTAAAGAAACATAACTATAGTTTTTACAATAGTAATGGATTCTGTGCAGTGAAAAAGGTCATATGGAAAGCAGCAGGAGGACAGGATGCTGGGATAAAGTACTGAGCAGATTTACTTCCTAAATTAACATTTCTCTCTCTCTCTTTTTTTTTTCCCTACTCTCCCTGGACTTTGTGGAATAACAGCATCTTGTGCTAGACAAAGGAAATGAAAGAGTATTAAATACAGGTATACTGGAAATGTAGTAGGCAAAATATTGGAACATTTCTAAAGAAAAAACCCAAAAGATCCCAACAAGGAATGCAGATGTAAGTGGAAAAGTGCAATTCAGCTTATCAGCAGCTTTACATCTTACTCATTTTTAAATGTATTGGAAAGATATTAAGAGGACAAATGTATGTAAAAGTTGTCAAATATTATAAAGACATCAAAGTAACTAAATTTAGGAGAAACTCATGTACATATCTCCATGCAAATATGAATGGCTATTACACCTATCTATAGTTCTCTTGATTTTGAAGAGACTGGGCCAAATTCTTCTCTATCACAATTTCATTGGTCTTCAGACATTTATTATGCTCAGATTTGCCTGGTGTAAGTGCCTGAACACATAAGCTCCAATAACATTTGAACCTAAAAGATGTAAGAATGTTCGTTTTAATAAATGTGAGGGTCACAAATTCAAATGTCCAATATGCGTGGAATACGTTTTAATTAAAGACAAGTTTTGCACTCTGCAGCAGCTAATTATTTGCTTGTACGAGGTGTTTGACACATATCTATGGCAAGGCATAAAATGTCATGACGTAGACTGAAAATATTGCCAAGTTTACCAGAAAAGTTTGTATACATTTGCCACTTTGCTTTACTAGCTAGACCCTTCTGCCTGATCTGAGGTCCCAGGAGGGCTCTGCATTCAGCTGCCCCAGGCCAGGAGGAGCACTGGGGCACCCTGACAGTGAGACTCATCTGCCTGGTTGTGGGAGTAATTTATCTCATCGTCCAGCTGTACATTTTGGCTGTTGCAACAGGGGGTCTGCTCAATTCTTTGCCTTTCCCTGTCCTTCGACATCCCAAGGAGATGTAGAATTTGCAGTCCTGGCATCTCTGCCCATTCTTCTTTTTAGTCTCCTATTCCACGGGACTGTTTCTAATTTCTTGCCTTGCTGTCACACTTACTGGGCACACCCATTCGTCCTTGTGTTTCTGTGGGATAAAAGGAGGATCAAGTTACCTGTTTTCTATTTCTGGCAAGGATTTCAGAGCCCTTTCCTGTCTCGAGTCCCCTGGACTCACTAAGGATAAGCTCTTGCAGTAGAAAGGAAGCAAAGAAGACTCCCATAGCAACAGCACCCCTTCCCCTGTCTCTCTGAATCTCCCTGTGTGCAGTCTCTGGATTTTCATCTGCAGAATAGAAAAAGCTAAGCTTTGCCCCATTTTCCTTTCCCACAGGCACTGAAAGATTACAAAGAGGGCTGGGGAATGTAAAAAAAGCATAAACATAAAAAGATTAAGAAAAACAGATTAAAAACAAAAGATAAACACCTGAAAGCCAGAGAAGAATACAGGGAAAAAAAGAAAAAAAAAAAAAAAAAAAAAAAAAAAAAAAAAAAAAAAAAGGGAAAAAATAGTATAAAATAAGAAAGAGGAAAGAAACCAAAGGTACAGAAAAGAAATCATGATCCCAAATATTTGCATAGCTGAGGCTTTCACTTCTCCAGTAATGTGCACTTCCTAGATTGACAATACTGTGCAGGAGTATTTTGTCCTTATAAACACTGATTTCACACATAACCAGTTGAAAGGATCACAAAAACTCAGTCTTCTGTGAGATGTCTGGGAATAGCTGTATCCAAGTTACAGTTCCAGGGAACAAGGAGAGAAGTCAATACAGTGTGGTGCACTACAACATGTTTCACTTTCTGCCTGGGATTGCTCCCCAAGTACATCCTAGTGGGATAATTTAAAACTTTTAACATCCATGACCAGTGCATACAAATTGTATTCTCCTTTGCTTTTTCTTTATCATCTTCTCCCAACCTTCCTCTTAGTTCCTTAGGTCAAAAGGGCATAACTTCCTGTCTGTCTCCTAAAACCATAGTTGTTTTTATTTTGAAAAAATATTGAGTTGAAGACTAATTTTATTTTGCAGATAACTGAACACAAAAATATTTAAAATCCATAGGAACAGCATTGGAGGTCTTTTTTAATGGAAGAAAAAATCAAGCAAAGTGGTTCCCTCAGAATACTTGCAAAAAAAAAGAAACAGATGTGAGAAAACCTAAATATGAATAAAAATAAAATGCAGACCAATAGGTGGGTTTTTTTGTTTGTTTTTGTTTTGTTTTGTTTTGTTTTGTTTTTGTAAAGAAAGCCAGATTTTTTTAATACCTATCCTCAAAATATGGAAACAACTTACCTGGAAAAGTGAAAAATAAGGTGAAGATACAGCATTCTAGGCCTAAAAAATCAAAATCAATGAAAAGAACAAAGTGAGTGAGGACTTGGAGAAGCCAAATAAATGTTGATAGGACTTGAGGAGAGCAAATAAAATAATCCTACCTAGAAAAATATAGTCTCTGCATCGTAGCTGAAAAAAAATTGGAGAGATGACACTTCAAAAGATGATCTCTTATCTTCATCAGGAGTTTCCTAAATTCTGACCCTAAACAGGCTGTAGTAAATTATTTCTTCAGCTGATCAGCGTGCTGCTTAAAAGGATGCTTATTTTCTATAAATCAGAGACCAAGGATACTTTGAAGTTTCTAGACAGTAACATCACATACACTCCCTTGCTGTGTGTGCGTTGTTTCCAGGCTGAAAGGTTTAGAAAGATGTACAACTGAACTCCTAAAGAGAAAACTCATCCCAGTCAATTCTATAAGTTACTCAGTTTAATATAATAACAAGAACTGGGGTTTTTTTCTCACTATTTTGAGGAAGAACAGCAAAAGTCATACCTGAAAATTTGTGGGGTTAGAGGGCTTCGTCTGTATCTGTTGAACATTTAGCACGAACAGATACAATCCTTATTCCCTCTAGGAAATGAATCCTCATTCTCAGTGAATTTTGATGTTCAAAATACAGGCTCACTCAAAAATCCCAAGTAGATGTCTGACAGAAAACAGACATTTGGTTGATTTTCTTCTTCATAATTTTAAGATATGTAAGATGTTGCACACACAGGTACAGCCCAAGTAATTGTTCAAATTTATTTGGTTTATAATATGTAAGATGTCAGCTGCCAAAAATGGGGAAAAAATGTGACAACAGTAAACATTTTACTTGCAGAAATTTCATTAGTGCCATTGACAAAAAAACCCCCTCCAAACTTTTTAAATTAGGACATCAGTGCAAGGTCTTTATGAAACTTCCTAAGCCATGATGACAGTCCAAAGCAGACACTTCTAAAATTTCTTCAGTTCATATCTCACAGACCGATAATTTTCTGCAACCTCTAATGTTGGGTCCAGTAATGCACTGCAATCTCATACAATAGCATAATCAGTACAGAGCAACCCTGTACATTAGCCTTAATGTTAGTGAACACATGGATTACCCACTGGGTGTGTAACTCACAAATATTTGAGGGTATAACTCCTCAATTAGGATATTTGTGTATGTAGTGTAAATTGTTAGATATAATTGAACACAGTTTAAATCTCTCCTCTCCTCTCCTCTCCTCTCCTCTCCTCTCCTCTCCTCTCCTCTCCTCTCCTCTCCTCTCCTCTCCTCTCCTCTCCTCTCCTCTCCTCTCCTCTCCTCTCCTCTCCTCTCCTCTCCTCTCCTCTCCTCTCCTCTCCTCTCCTCTCCTCTCCTCTCCTCTCCTCTCCTCTCCTCTCCTCTCCTCTCCTCTCCTCTCCTCTCCTCTCCTCTCCTCTCCTCTCCTCTCCTCTCCTCTCCTCTCCTCTCCTCTCCTCTCCTCTCGCTGTTTGCTTTACAGCTCTCTGGAGAAGACATTTTTCATTCTGCATTTGGGGAAGCTGGTGATACTCAATGAAATGTCTTTGCCTTTCTATCTTTGATATTTTTTCTCTTCTGTACCCTGGAAGAATCCCATCCTCATCTCCAGACAGATGACCCAGTGTAAGTCTTGCTTGAAGTCACTCAAATAGCAAATACCTGCTACAGAGTGACAGTGTGATGGATATCTTATCTGCAGAGTTTGCCTACCTCTTTCTAAAAAATTTCACTGAAAAAACCCCAGATAATGCCAGAAGCCTTAGCTTCAGCATCTGTGGCTCTGCCTTCTCAAACAGGTATTTTTCAGACAGATGACCTACCTTTTTCTCCAGACCGGAGAAGGCTGACAATACAAATCACCGCAAGATAATATCCCCTGAAAGATATAAAATACTCTCACAGTTCAGCAAAGATTATGAAACTGTTAAGTTAGTTCTCCCTTCCTGAAGCAAAGGACCATTATCAATAAGTGTTCATCACTTCCTGGAACCCTTGCCAGGAGACCCAGAGCATCTCAGTTTCCTGTTTCAAATCACTCAAATGTTATGCAGAACTTTGAAGAGAGGGGAGGAAACAACAAACATCTTGGAAAAAAGACACCACCTCTCTTTCCATACAGTTCCATGGAAATTAAGCAGTCACCTGAGAAGAAAAGCTCATTAAGAGGGGACAAAATGCTACAATTCCAGATTTTCTTTGTTCCCAGACATCTCTAAGATAGCAGTCCTACCTTAAAAGTAGCTGGCTAAGCTGCAATGAGGAAAGACAGAGGTGATTCTTGCTGGGAGAAAGACAGGCATCATAGAAGTTGCTGTTTCCTCTTCTATACCACACATCATTGAGGGCATCTGTTTCTAGATTATTAAATTAATCTTCTGCCTGTGACTCATTTTTTGTTTTTTCATAAATATAAACTCCCTTGGTAGCTGTTCTGCTCAAATAGGGAAAGTATCAGGCCTCAGAATAAGGGTTTTGCTGTGGGAGAGAAATGGAAATGAAGACTGTGGAACTTGAAGGGGCAGATGCAGCCCTGCTCTAAATATGACTTTGAGCCATGATTTAATGATGTAGCACTTGAGTGCATGGAGGTCTTGCTGATCATGCTAACTGGGGAAGCACGGAGAAGAGGAAGGAAACTCTATCAGCATCATGGTAAATGCCCAAGTTGGATAACACCCACAGGAGACACAGGTCATGATTCTGACTTCACAGTTTTCAGAATTATACAGAGCACTCTTCTTTGTGTCTTTACCTCAATAAACTCCTCATAGAAACTCATACTTTTTTTTTAAATTGACTCAAACGATGAAACCGTTTTTGAGGTGAAGAAATTCCTTATAATGATGTTTAAACAAACAAACACACATGAAAATGCAGGCTCTGAAATAGCTATTAAACATTCAAGACACTGTTCCTCACCTTTAGTGAATCTTTCACTAGAGCAGCCCCTTTCTACTTCCGTGGAGTCCAGGTCTTATCTGTCTCATCTAATAAAGCTGATCAGAAATGTAATTAATAAATTAGGGTAAAATACCCATTTCTTTGAGTTTTCACCTTTTTTTTTAAATAAAACTTTTTCTTGTGAAAATCACATGTGTGATTTTACACTGGAGGAAAAAGGAAAAAAGACTCTTGCAACCTCTGAGAGAAGGTATTGAACTGTTTGCACTTCTTTTGGGGTTAATCCAGAGAGCAGAAATAAGTTATCTGAACCTTTGGATATGTGGTCTCCTGATAGGCAAACCAAGATTATTAAGACAACTAGAAAGACCAGAGAAGAAAATGGTTAAAGACTGTTTATATTTAAATGGCATAACACTCCCTGAGGACAGTCTGGTCTTGCCTACTAGCATCTTGTGTGAGTTAGACAAGAAGAGAAGAATTTATATATCTGTAGAGATGTGAAAAAAACCAAGTTGTTCGAGAAAGGAAGAGACAGTGAAGTCTGGCTTCATATGGCTTTATCTTTTTTGACTGGAGTTCTTTGTTGCCTAATAAGTGCAAACTCTAGTTGACTCTAATCACATGATAAAGGCAATTACACCTTATCGTCCTGTGGACTCATTGGTGTCTGTGACTTGTTGAGTTCAGTTACACTTCCTCCTGATTGTGGCATTAACAGGGTCTTCTTCCTAAGAGCTAATTTTCACAGATTTTTCATGGAGTTTTTAAATAATGTTCATCTCTGCCCAACCTGTAGGTGTCTTGGGGCAATCACAGACAATGCTGCAGGTTGGGTGGAGAAATGATTGAGAGCAGCCTTGCAGAGAAGGACTTAGGGGTCATGGCTGCCAAAAAACTCAGCATGACTGGGCACTGTGAGCTTGCAGCCCAGAAAGCCAGAGGAATCCTGGACTGCATCGAAAGGAGCTTGGCCAGCAGGTCAAGGAAGGTGATTCTGACCCTCTGCTCCTTTCTTGTGGGACCCCCACCTGGAGTGCTGCACACAGCTCTGTGCCTCTAACATAGAAAGGACAGGAGTTTTTGGAGAAAGTCCAGAGGAAGGAATAAAGATGACAAGGGGACCAGAATACCTTCCCTATGAAAGTTGGGGCTGTGCAGTCTGGAGAAGAGAAGATTGAGTGGAGACCTCATAGCAACCTTTTAGTATCTGAAGGGGGCCTTTGGGAAAGCTGGCAAGGGAATCTTTGTCAGGAGCTGTAGTGACAGGACAAGGGGGAATGGATTTCCCCTCAAAGTACTAAGAGTAGCTTTAGATTAGATGTTAAGAAAAAATTCTTTACTAAGAATTTACTGTGGGGGCAGTAAGGCACTGGCACAGGTTCCCCAGAGAGGCTGTGGATGCCCCATCCCTGGTAGTGTTCAAGGCCAGGCTGGATGGAGCTTTGAGCAACCTGGTCTAGCGGGAGGTGTCCCTGCCCATGGCAGAGAGTTGGAACTACATGATCTTTATGTCCCTTCCAACCCAAACCATTCTATGATTCTATGAATCTAATGTTGGTCAGTTTGGCTGAAATGGGAGGCCTGGGTTACCTGCTAGGAGGGAGAAATGACAGATACCATGCAAACTCATCAAAATGTACAAATCAGTCACACACACATGGGTTCTCTAACTTGCACTCACATGGTGTGTGTTCAGAGAAGACTAATTTTCTTTAAAAATGGGTTTAAGTTATTTCAGTCTCCTTGGGATTGGAAAGCCAGTATTTATTTCTAAAACATCAACAAGGCTCTGAAATTGTTCGTAATTAGCCCAATGAAAATTCAGAGTAACACCAATGATTTCAGTAGTGTTCTGTTAATTTAGACATGAGGGAGCCTGAGCAGAACAGGAGTTGGAATCAAATCCATTAACCACAAACGCAGAATGCTCTAATACAATCATAAACATTTGCCACATGCAAAACTATACTGCTCACTCCTAACTATCATCTTGTGATTTGATTAGAAAAAAATCCACTCACTTATTTACAGTGTCATTGTATCAGTTTTAAACACAAGGGTTTTTTAGGGACCATTCCTTGCCACATATTATCCTGGTGCTAAATTGCTTATTATTAAAGACATAATTTTTATAGAAGTAAAGGCCAGGCAAGAACATTATCATATAAATAGGTATGATAAATAAAATAAAGGTTAAATTGATGTATACTTCTTAATCATTTGGTAATCAGTGAGGACACAAACATGAAGTCATGAATTTTGCTGGCTGCATTGTTATTTTGCTCTTCATGCTAATTATTTCCTGCAAGTCAAAACATTTCCCCTTTTTCTGTTTGTTTTTGTATTTAGCACAAAAAGAAAGATAACCACCCTAATAAAATATATACATTATCAGAAAAGGTGGATGGAAAATAAAAGACTGATAACTAAAGGGAACGTAACTCAGCATATCTTATCCATGCAGAGGTAGGATTTTGTTCTGTATTATTTTAAAAGTAAATTGTGAACCATCTACTTATTGTTTGCTATGTATTTCAACACATCATCTGAAACCTCCACATGTTTTTTAAAGTTTATGCATTTTTACATTGTTTTTAGCTTGGCAGCTCCATGGAGTTTTTATTATTTAACATACATGAACTTCAGTTAAAATGTTTGATCTTCTCTGTCTACCAGATGATGGAATAATTCTCTTCCATTATACCCAGCATCATGCCTTATTGCTATGGCTAGGAAAGAACTTCTGAACGATTCAAATGAGAAACATAAATATATACATCTTCATTTATATGTGTTATAAAACAGGCTTCCAACATACAGAGGAACAGTACAATGGTTAAAGACTACGCTGACTGCTCAGCAACATCATCCATTAGCATTGCCTACATGTTTTTACACATCTTGTTCCTTCTTTTTTGTTGTAAGTATTAACTTTTAGAATGAATTAAAACTGGAACTTGGATAAAGGCCTTTGCTAATTTCATTATTTATTACTGGGAGTTAGGAAATTCCCCTACAATTCCCACAAGCATGCAGAGAGAGTCTGGACAGACAGACAAGTGAAAAGTGGGAACTAGTGAATATTGCTGCAGTGTCAGACAGGTAAAGCACTCCCCCTTTCCTGTTAATTCAGTCGAAACAATGAAGAGAAAAACCCAACCCACCCTTGTCTTGTTTGGCTTAGACATGAACCCTTGATAAGACTCTGGAAAACAAGAAACTTTGTAATAGATTTTAGCTACCTTTGGCCGACAAATTCATATGTCATAAAAATTTAAAATAGCAGTGCACTTCTGCCACTCAGCTTGATATGTTGTTGATTACAGAAAATTACTGAGATAAAGAATAATATAACGTTTTTACTTGAATATTACATACTTTACATTTCTCTACAGAAAGGATATCCCAGCAGGAAGGAGAAAGGTGGAGCACAATCCCTGTAGCATTTCTTGTTCTGCATTGTACAAAACTTTGTAGGGACACAGGAAGAGGATACGGAAGTTTCTACAGGAAAACAGAGAAAAGTTCAAACATAAACAGCATCCAAAAAATTTACCAACACTTTATAACATTTCCTTTTTCTTTTTAAACGTTTAAGGACAGTTACATTACAGCACAGTTTACTACACATTTCTATGTGTAAGTATTTTTACAATTTGTCTTGCAATAATATCTCAAAGCATTTTTTCAGATGAATTGTGAAAGCTTTATAAGAATAATGTATGCAATAATCTATTTAGGATAACATCATCCTTTTAACTGAATAATCAGACTAATAAGTTTATGCTATAATCTATGCAGAACTTTGAAGAAACTTGGTATTTAACCACAGTCCCCCTGAAGACCGCTTCCTCAATGGACCTGTAACTGGAATCCACCACAGTCAAAGGCAACCTAAAATGTAACTTCAACACCCTTCACAGAAGGATGGGAAATCTTGCTTCAGCAAAGCTTCAGAGCATGCTTAAATCTAGTGTATGAGAGGGTTTAGCCAAAGTCCTGTCCCATCAGCTGGAGCAGCCGTGGTGGGACGGTGCCAATGGTGGGATACATCCATGTTAGCTGTTCCCAGGGGCTTGTATGTAAAGGAAACATCCCACTCTGACCATCCAGGAGCCACCCTGGCAGTCACACTCTACCACCCCAGCTGAGAATGAAGCCCCTTTCCAGCCACACCCTCCACACACACACACCAGCTAGACCCCAGGCTGCCTTTAGCAGAGTCTCGGACGATCCTTAAAATATCTTTGTGCAATAACTAATTAACAAAACATCAACTCGAGCTGGCATCTCTGAGGAGGGAGCCCGAAAAAGGGAGCCTCTTTGCTTTTATCCCCTCACAGCCGAAGCACTGGGAAGTCTGAGGGTTGTTGGCTCCTGCCCCATCTCTGAGCATCTGGTCCCCCCAGCCGGGGCCACAGGTCCCTGGGCCCTTTGTTTGCACTTTTCATCTCCTTGTCTGGGGCTCCAGCCACCCAGAGCTCAACCTGCAGCTCGAACTGCAGCTGCACCCCCAGCTACCTGCACTAAATGCATTCCTCAACATGTTGTTGCTTGAAAATATTTTGTGTTAAGCAAAGCATAGAGCACATGGTTAGCTCCTAAGAATTTGTTCAGTAAGTATGGACTTCGGCTTGTGTTTACGGCCTTTTGCTAAGTCTGGCTATGAAGGAGCCTATGGTTTGCATCAAAAGAGCTTTCCATATAAATGTGGCATGTTGTGACAGCACCCAGTCAGGAGCACACAACAGGAGCCAAGGCAATATTCATACAACTGTAGATTTGGCTGCACATCCTCAATTCTCTTCGAACTGCAGCTACCAACAAACATGTGATGATAGGGTATCAGCAGGGATAATGGGTGTCAGCTTTTGGTGTGTGTATTGCAGGTACAGGTAGGACAGTAGTCACATTCTATTACAGAGCAAGCAAGTATATGGACGGTGTATAAACTGGGAATTCTTCTGAGGAACAAGATCAAATTTGCACTGCAAGCCTACATCACTTGAGTTTTTAGAAAGATCAAAATGCTGTCACTTTTAAAGTACTTAGATGTGAATTTGTCTACACTGAAAACCTTCCATACTTGTAGTTAAATTGTATAGCAAATAAAATATCCGCACAGCAGCTGAAAAGTGATTCCACATTTCAGCTGTACAGAAGGCAAAATATGAATCAAAGATATGCCTATGTCTTCTAACCCTAAGCACAGAGTTAGAGTTAGCTGAGCTAGCTAGAGAAGCTCCCCAGGATCCCTGCATGGTCAGCAGGGAGAAGCAGGCACCTCTAGAGCATTCATACCAGGGTCCCAACTCAGATGCCTTGAATTATTTTCCAAAACCTTTCTCCATTATTATTCAAGAAAAAAGTATGCAAAATAAAGGTATTAAGACACATTAATTTTTAAACTCTTTTTGTGTAACATGGCTTAGGAAAAAGGATTTCCTAGCTAGCAGAATGGAGCTACAATTACAGTAATAGCCATCATTTCCCATAAGAAACACCTAATCTAGGTATTTTATGGTCTGCACCAATGACTGGTTAAAGGGTTAGCTTTGAGTTCTAAAAACCAAACATTTTGAAGACTTCACTTTTCCAAAGTGTCTTTTATATGATGTTTATAATTATGGCTATAGAATATGAAAACAGGAAGGGCTTTAAGAAAACATCAGTTATTTTATTAGAAAATGCACATTACCAAGAACATGCATAATTAACTTTCTAACTATAAAATACAAAAAATACATTAATTGGAACATTATAATAAAATACACAGTAATTAGAAGAGAAAGAAATGTTGTCATTTTCATCTATCTGAAAATTTTTAAGTAGAACCGTGTCCCAAAGTGCATGTCATACTGGGAAACATAAAAACTATAGGGTCACATATTGAAGGTAAAATACATTCAATTCCATTCATCATTTAAAAACTTTAGAATTGGTGTGGGCTGAACAGAAGTGGCAGTGAGTTGTGCTCCATTGTGCTCCAAAGGCATTCGAGAACAGTAAAAGCAGTTTAATTATTTTCAGATGCTATGGCGATATTTGTCAGTAGAATTACCTTGGATCAGTTATATCTAGAGATTAGGTTAGGATAAAATAGACAGATGGGAAATGGGGAGGCGGGGGGGAAAAGACCAATAAAATGCAACTAAATTTCTAGCTCAGACCTTTAATTAATTAGCCTGGAAAAGAAATGGCTGTAGAACAGATTTAAAGATTTAAGAGAAGCCTGAAATAGTTAATCTTAGCATTTAGATTAGACTTCATGGTTAGTTAGAGACTCATGGAATCCTCTTTCCCTGTTTTCATGGGTTGCTCATTAGATGCTCTAGGCTCCTTCAATACACAGTGACACCACATTCCTTTAATGACAACAAAAAATCATGGGCAATTACACTGCACACAGGATGTAATTCCTTATAAATCTTTCACTAAGAAAGCAAACCTAATGAAATTGTACACGCAATGATGCTTTTACTTGAAACATGTTGGGTCATGTGCTTTCTTCCACAGCACACAGGGAAAGCAAAACATTCAGGAAAGCAAAATGTGCCACAGGAAGAGGAGTGTAAAAGCAGTCATTTCCCTCGAACACTCCTTCCTGATCAAGTACCACAGCCTTCCGGGGCTGGATAGGGGAGAAGAGGAAAACCTTGGGGTCTCTAAAACATCATCTTAAGACTGAAGGCAAATTTCTCACTGCAATCCAACAACAAATTTCATTCACAGACAGTCACGAGGGACTCGAAAATGCTCCCTAAGGGAAAAAGAAGTCCCTGGGAAGACAGAAGAGGCTCCTGCTTCCTAGCCAAAGTCCTACCCTCTGTACAGTATACTTGTTTCACGGTGTGAAGAACTTAGCCCTTCTCCTGCCTCTGACAGGAAATATTTTAGGTTAAAACACACAGGATTTCTTTGTTTCAGAAATGTGACATGAAGTTTTGAAGCTTTTGATAGCAACATGCAATTTTTTTCCCACTAATCTGAACCAACATTGAACAAGAGGTTTCTCAAGAACAGACACAGTTCTGTTGATGTCTGCCATCACCTCTTCTCAAGTTCACAATTTTATTCCAGATAGCTTAGCAAAAAACCCAGGAAGAAATGCTTGTGGGAAACGCTGTGCAACCTGGTCCCTTGAGTTTCCATGGATTTGGAGTCAGTGTTACATGCTGGAGCTAGGGTAATGCACACTTTTCTTGCCAGTGAAGCTGCCTGTGAGATGAAATAAAACTAAGGACCTGACCACTTTGTGAGCAGTATGGATCCCCAGGGCTTTTTGCAATAATGAAGTTGTTGGCTCTAAACCCTGTGCTTGTTCAGCTACAAGAGAGTGTGAAAGAGAAAAGCCAAACCTCCTAGAGCAAGATTCACCAGTATTGATGCAATATTTGCAAGACATTTAAATAATGCATTGTGAAGGGCAACCAAGAATCTTACATGAATTAGACTTTCATTTCAGCTCAGGTAATTAGTTTCTATGTTCCCAGTTTCCAAAATTCCCTGGAAATCCTCCTGTAATCTGTCAGGTGGTTATTCTAGTTAGAATTGCTAGAAAATAAGAGAAAAGAATGGTTATGGGTGTTTCTCCCACAGAACTATTGTGCTCATTATCCTAAAGGCAGACACAAATCTGAAGCCTCCTTACTGCAGAGTTTGTAATCTAGAAAGGAATAAAAAATTATTAGGCAAGATAAAACAATGTATACATTCATTAAATATATTAGCATGAACCAACAATTATTTTCAACTGCTTTCAACTTTATTCTTGATAATTACATGCAATTATAAGCATCTATGTACACTTAAGGAAAATTGTATACCACAAAGTGACATTACAATTATATAATTTAATTTAATAATTTAATTACGGAGGGACTCAAGGCTCAGAGTGAAATTACACTAAAACCTAGACCAACCCATTTATGAGCCTCAGCCTGAAGAGCTTTAAACAGAGATCTAGAGAACAGCAAATCTACCTTTACTTTTTTGTTTCCTTCTCTTAGATGGTTTAATTACACCAGGACATGAGATTTATGAATGGTTTAAAAATGCAGGAGAAACAATCTGAAAAGACAGACAAAGCCTGGTTTCTTAATTGATGTAATCTAATAAAATGAGGCAGAATAATAGTCACTATCTTAGGAATGCTTTGGGGCATTTTTTTTCAGCAGGAATGGTTTATAAAAACAGGCTCTTTTACAAATCACACTGTCTCTAGGTCAACAGAGACATCCTGGGTGCATGTGTTTGTTCAAGGATTGCCTGAACCCATCAGATTAGGACTTTCAGCAGCAGTAACCTGCTTTACTGGTCGAAGGGGAGCTGTCTCAGTTAAACTTAGTCCTTTATGAGTACAACAGCTGTTGTCTGGACCAACTCTGAGCAAGGAACAACAATTTCCAAAGCTAAACCCTCAGATCTTCATAGCCTGAGGACAGAGCTAAGGCTTCACAGTTAACAGTTGTAATGATATCATGTGCTGATGAATGGATGTGAAATGAGACACAGAAGCTCACTAGTGGCTCTGCTAAAAATATAACCAGCATTTTTATAACTATGTCAACCAACAGGTTTCCTGAAAAACAGAAGAAGAAAGCTCCTATATAACACAAACAGTTTTCCTCATTAATTGTCTTGTATTTTTGATTCAGAAAATCCTTAAGGTTAACTCTAAGGGTAGATTAATAGAGCCAGGCAGATGTTGTAGAAGAGAATTTCAGCAATCGTTCCGTAAAGCATAGTGTTTTTATCAAAACATAGATGTAGTTTCCAAAAATACTTTTCCTATGACATCCACAGTGCTATCTATGATCAGTAGCCCTGGCCAAAAGATCCCAATTTCTTCCACTTCCTGCAGAGCTTTCTGAATTGCTTGTGTTTCAACACATTGTGGTATCTTCATTCTGTTGAACGAGTTCTGCACTTTTTACTGCAGCTTTTGTAGGGTAATTATGAAGAACCCTCATCCAGTAGTAATCTGACCTCCAGCATGGGAGCCTTATTGAGGTTTCTACCCCAATAGTCAGAAAAAGAACTGGTGTTGCAAAAAAACATTTAAAAATTGGTGCTGTTACAGGTACAGCATAGGAAATTGGAAGAAAAAAATTAAAATTAAGGTTTAAACATTTTTTAGAGACATAGTGTTATTTGTGGAAGAAAAGATCTTGTACTGGTTTTGAGAGTTTGTTCTCTCAGATCACACCAATAGCTGGTCAAGGCAACTGTGGTATATATGCTTCAACTCTTGGTCAGAAAAACAATGAAAGATAAATGTAAAAGATAAATACTGCTACTCTCAGCTGTCAGTTTAGCACTTCATTTTGATACCATAAAAACTTATCTGACTGCCCTGTTTGCAAAACTGGGTCTTCAGCTGTAGTTCCCACATAAAGATTGATTCCTTCATTCTCATGACTTAAACTAGTGCTTACAGCAAGGACTTTATCCACTGTACATTTAATCTAGGAAATATGCCACCTGAAATTAAACATTTTAATGCTTCTTTATTTGGGAAACACAAAACGACGATTTATCAGACCTCATATTTTGAAATTCAGAATGACTTCTAAAAAGGAATGATTTAAGAAAAGTAACAAAGTTCCACTATTTGGTGTGCTGGTACCAAGTTATTCTTGCTCCCCTATGGCATGTAAGAAGACAAGAAGGAAGAAACTTGATGGACTTCCTCAAGAGGCTGAATGTGATCCTTTACCTCTGTTCTGATGCTATTGACTGATGCTTAATGGCCAACTGTGACAATCTCTTTAACTCCATCAAAATATACTTTTGTTTCCAATGACATTACAAGCAACAAACCAATAGAGTGATAAAAAATAATCATGGCTTTTATGTCAGTGCTCATCAAAAACATTCTGAACAGCAGCTACAGTGCTGGAATTAGAAATCTCATCACAATTAAAAGAAATAGCAGTATTGGTTTTGAAGTATTATGCCTTGAACATCACTGATGTTCTAGGCAGACAGAAAATAATGTCACTCACTCTGAAAGTTTCCAAATAAAGTTAGAAATGCTGATATATGAGACATGAGAAAGACAAAATTTGTATAAACTCCCAGTACTAGAAGTGTGTGTCCTTTTTAATAAATCCAAACCAAGAGTTTAGATCTGAGGTCTACAGCTTGAAAGTCAAAACCTAAACCTCAATCGGCTAACTAGCACTGGTCTGACTTTTGAGATATGATGTGGACCTGCAAGATCCAGCTTGTATTTGATGATTTGCAATAGGAAAAGGGGTAATAATTTTAAACTAAAAGAGGATAGGTTCAGACTGGATATAAGGAACACATTTGTTACAGTAACAGTGGTAAAGCACAGGCACAAGCTGTCCAGAGACGTGGAGGTGCTCCATTCGTGGAAACATTCAACGTCAGGTTGGAACAGTAGTTTTGAACAACCTGATCCAGTTGATGATGTCCCTGCACATGGCAGGGGAATTGGACAGGACGACCTTTAAAGGTCCCTTGCAAACCAAATCAAACCGTCAGCCCAGGATTCTATGATTTGAGTGCTCCGTGATTTTTAACATATTATTTCCCTCGATTGTTGTTGTACCGTGTGGCACCGCTTTTGTACTTTGCTGTCCCTGCGAGGCTCAGCTCGGGAAGGTGACTAGCGAGCGTCCAGAGAGCGGCTGCATCCCGCCGGCCCCTCGGCCCCCGCGAGCCCAGCCACAGGTGCCACACGCTCCGCTCCTCGGAGCCCTCGGCCCCAGCACGGCGCGACAAAGGCGGCCGTCTCTGCAGGGGCCAGAGGCCGTCACCATCCTCCGGGATGCTCGTAAAGGGTTCATAAGCATCTCTCCGGTGTCCCCCGGGGAAATGCGGGTATATTTTGGCCCAAGCATCTGGGGCGGCCGGCGGGAAGCTCCTCCCTGGGGGTGTAGCACAGGAAGGGGTGGCGGTCGGCGGAGTCGCGCAGCTCCCTGCGAGGCGGGGAGTCCCCGCTGCCCGCTGTACTATGCGTGTGTCTGGTGTTACAGCCATGCTGCTGCACATCGGCGGCCAGAGCGAGGGGCGCGGGGAGGAAAAGGCTGTTTACACAGCCTGCAAACCGCCCGGGGAATAGTGCGGGAGAGGAAGTGAGCCGGGCCGCTGTCTGCCTGCCCCGGCTTCCTGCTCGCTCCCTCTCACGGGCAGGCGCTCGCACACACACACACCGGCCCAAGGGGGGGAGGAAAAAAGGAAAAAGGGAAAACAAGATCAGGATCTCATTACTAGAGCAACAGAGAGCCTGCAAGAAGGCTGTCAGCATGGAGAACCAGGGAATTTTACTCGGTTCCCTCTAGACTACCGGGAGAGAGCGGAAAAGTCCCTCAGCCGCTGGGTAGGTACAAGTGCTGCTGCGCCCCGGCTCCCGCAAAGTTTCGGGGGGCTGCGGGCAGAACAAGGGGAGGCCGGCGGCTGCTGCGGAGCCGCTCCGCTCGCCGGTGGGGTGGCGGCGGGACAGCCCGCGGGAGGGAGGGGAGGCTGCCGGGCACCGCGGGGAGGGGGCTCGGAGCCCCGCACTGGGCCGGGGAGCCCAGGGGTCCTGCCCCGGGGTCGGGCCCGGGCAGCGCGCCGCTAACGCGGCAGGGGACGGCGGTCGGGGGGCGGGATGCCCGCGGAGGCTCCCGCCGCCGCAGGGGCCCTCTCCCCGGGGGAGGGCTTCCCCGGGGGCCCTGCTGCCCCCGGGAGCCACGGGTGCAGGTGAGGGGACGGACCGTGTGTGTGTGTGTGGGGGGGGGATGCGGGAGAGGGAGCCGGGGCGTGAGGAGGGGCAGGGCCGGGAAGGAGGCGCCGGGGGTCGCGGGGAGCCCGGGACCCCACGCCGCCTGCAGCCCCTCGGCGGTGCCGGGGCGTGTCGTGTGGCCCTCCCCGGCGGGGCCGGCTGGCGGTGCCGTGGGGCTGCCCCCTCCCAGCCCATCCCGGTGGCGGCGTTCGGGGCGACGGGGCCGCCCGGTGCCTGTCAGGGGTCCCCGCGGCGCTGCGAGGCCGAGCGGGGCCGGGGGGGGCGCGGCGGCAGGGAAGGGAAGGCTCCTGCAGAAACTGAAGAAGGGGCTTTAAAAAAGGGAAAAAAAAAAAAAAAAAAAAGTGTCGGGAGAGTTTCTGGCTTGTCTGGAAACAGCAAGACTAATTGCCATGCGCTTCCGGTTTGAAACTGGCAGCAGACAACATCTTGAAAATGAGTCACTGCAGCTCACAAAGAAACTCTGTGGTTTTCTCCCTCTCAGGTTTATGTATTTGCTCCTTTTTACAGTTTCCTTTGTAGTCTTCTACCTTCTCCCCGGATCTCCTCCCACCCGCTTTTCTTAGCCACCCCTGCCCCCAGACCCTCTTGGCCGATGTGGATAGTTTCCACCAACAACTGAAAAAAAAGAAAAACACAAAAAATGTTTGTAAGGGAAGGGAAAAAAAAAAAAAAAAAAGAGAGAGGGAGAAAGGGAGAGAAAGTGGAGAGTTGTTGTTGGATCTGGCTTTGCTGAAGGTTAGAGGGACTCTGATGCTGCAGGGGGAAAAAGTTCCCTGAATTTTCCACTGGCTGCAGGAAGAGAGCCCATTTAGTCATGGCTAAGTAATGTCTGCACACACACCAACTAATCTCATTAGGAGTTTCCGTTCCCTAACACAGGAGGGTTTTGTGAAGCCCTGTCAGCCTTTCTAACGTCGCAGTTGAAAGGGAGACAAGTTACATCTTTATTTACTTAGGAGTGTAGTGCTATGACAATTTTATATAATGTAGCATCTTTTAAGGCAATGAGGACTCCAAATGTAAATGGCTGCATTTCATTTCAAGCTGAAGGTCGTGATTCATCTCATATTTTGCTCATACAGACTTTTCAGTTATTTCAGATTAATTTATACATAAATATTTCCATAGGGTGAAGCATATAAATGGGGTAGCAAGATGTCTGTGTTGTGATAGACATGTTCTATGCATGCCTGACAATTGCAAAGTTAAAAGACTTTTGAGCCAAGATACTGAGGTGATGGCCATATTTGAAAAATATATTCAGCCACATAGCCTTCCTGTATTGGTGCTTTACATGTAGTTTTCAAGTGATTTTGTACATACCAGTTTTGATTTAGTGGTTTGCGTAATTACTTTGTGGTGATTTGCTTTCATAATGGTCATGAAAGAAGTCTATGTTCAAAATTGCAAAGATTTTTGCCATGCCCTACCAATCTTTAAATTATAAGTAACAACTTTTTGTGGAAAAAAAAAGTCTGGAGCAAACAAAGAAAATGGATTCTTGCTTGCAAGTGGATTTTAGCTAAAGGAAGTGTCAATAAATGTGAATAAAATGGTATGCATTAGGAAGTAGCACTTAGCTACTTATTTGAATTATGTGATAGCATTAAACTAATTTGCAAATATTATGCAAAAAATAGTGCTTGCAGTATACCACGTGTTTATCTCTGAAGATCTGCAGTGTTCCCTGCACTTCCTATGTCCAAGTGACACAGAAAAGTTCTTCATTAACATCACTTCACAGAGGACTTCTATTAGTGGGTAAGTGACACAATCTCCAGACACAGATGTCTCTCAATTTTCTAGCTAGGCAGTGAAGAATTTTTAGAATAGTGTACAAACCAGACAATGCCTAATCTCTGTCTCAATCAAATGCAGCATCAGGAAGCAAGGGATTATTTTTCACTTTTGGAAGTTTATTTCTTTTGTAAAATTCTCATTTTTAGACAAAGAAGTGCAATACAGGACATAGTGTTCAAAAACCTGTTGAATATGTTATGGAGCAGTTAGCGTGGTGTAAAACACCAAAACTACTGAGGATTGTTTCCTGCCTCTTACTGCCTCTTTCTGAAATATGGACATTAAATTGTTCACTTATTGCTTTAAATATTTAAACATTCATTCATACATACATATATACATATATATGTAGTCTATCCACACTATATAAATTTCATATGTTGTGCTCATTCGAGATAAGTGTAAAACATCTTGATGTCCTCAGGAAAACAGATGTAGGAGTAGTGTACTTTGTCTTGTGTGTTCTGTAAATTTGAAAGACTGAATGAGAAGTAATCCATAGGTGTGTTAAAAATACATCTGGAATTCTGGAAGTTCTGTCTGGAATAGGAAAAAAAAAATCCAGATATCATATAATGCATGACAGTTCCCAGTCAAATAATAAAAAATACTAAAGGTGCTTTTAGTGTAAATATAATTTTATTCTTCACCTGTCTAAAAATATGTTAAGAGTATATATTGTCTGCTAAGTGTTACAGTCATTGTTTACATCTTTATTTTTCCAAATCAACTCTGTGGGTTGTTCCTAAAAAGAAAAAACACACAGGCTTATATCCTTTCTGATGTCACCGACTCCACCTAGATGCAACAGCTGAAATAAGCAACTCAGTCTCAGGAGAGAAACTCAGCTACAGCCTTCTTTGTAACTGTTTATAACACCGCTCACATGGACACTTTTATATGTAGAAACAAAACTTGATTTATTCGTTAGCGGTTCTCAGTGCTTACTGATACACAGTAGTTCTTTGCTCCCGTTACTTAATGTTATTTCATTAAACTTAAGCCATGGAAAGAAATCAAGTTTATCTCTCCAAAGAATGAAATATTTCCCCTTTGCTGTGCAGAAAATCCAATTATATAAACTTCACCGTGTTGTTGTAATGCCCTTTTTGGGATGGAGGTGTTATGACAGAGTTATTCTTAGGGGCAGCTATTATTGGTCAAGTGAACACAAATATTGATCAAAAACTGGTTCTGAAAGAATTAACCCAGAATGAGAGTCAATTTTCAGGTTGACCAAGGTGCACAGAGCTTGTTGCTTGTTCTGAGGCTCATATGTTTATATGTAGGAAGGTAGCTATACACAACACGGACATGGGGGTCCATGAGCTCTACAGAAAGTACAAATCTTAGCCTTGGGAATGCAATCACATGACAGCATGTTGCTTCAGAAGGAAGAAATAGGTACCAAAATAAACAGACATTTGGCTACTAAAGATAAGAGAGCACGGGATAAGGGTGGGAGCACCAACACATAGTTACTTGTGATGCATGTATTTATAAAAAAGTATTTTAACTAGTGTGTTTTGGTGACATCATATAAAATTTGTGAGTTCATGTAGTTACCATTATCTCTCTGAGTGGTTCTCTGCCATAATGCTAAATAATGTAAGATAGTAAAGAACTGATACATTACTTCCCATAAAGATACAGCAGGTTGGACTCCTTTGGCAGTGAGGTGATTTATCAGTCCGTGGCTTGCTCCTGGTGGAGGTGGCTCTGGTGCACAGCGTGCCTGGATGCTGCTGCTGGAATCCATTTTGGAGCTGTGACACTGATTATAGGACAGTTATCCTGGGCCAGTTCCAAAGAGCACTGTTGGTTTTGAGCTGCTGTCTCTGCTTGGTAACCACACCCAATGGCTCATGCCACAGGCTGTCACTGAGGGCCTGTGGAAGTCCTGTTGGGCCGTGTATCCTTGGATTGATTCACCATGGCTTTCCTACAAGAGGGAATCTCACCGTCTTGAATCATTAGACACGTTTACTTCATCTGTGGCTTGTTAAATGAATCAATGAGTATTCTGAAGGCTGCTGAGAGCTCTTGAAAGACCGAATGTGTCTGTTCTCGTGTTGAAGTATTTTGTTGAATAATGAATAATTAAAGATTTAGTCATGATTTTGAGGATAATGTCAAGGTGTAGGCACAGGAAGTCCAGCTCACATGCACCACAAAATACAAGGCTGCGTGGATGGAAACAAAGCAGATGAAGCACAGAGTACCTCTTATCTGTGCACTTCACAAAAATAAATTCATCTTTGTCCTTAAAACTTTCTTTAATGCATTGTGATTTTATGTGCTAGTAATTATATCAGATTTCAGGTTCTTAAGGGTTTGTTGTTAAGAGTGGATTTTTATTCAAAATCTCTTTGAAGGAGACTTCTAAAAGCAAGAACTAAAGAGATACCTGCCAATAAACATTGATACAAAAATATCAAAAAGGCACTACTTGCCAGCTAATTCAATGCCAGTTAATAACTGTATAGCCAGTTCTGCATTTTTAGTTTTTTATGAATACTGTGGTAGTTTTTTTGCACTATCAAAATATGCCCTGAAGTGGTTGATGTGCTTGATAGGTGCAATTCCTGGGCAGTATCTTATATTATACCAGACAACTAAATATTTAGGTAATGTTTTAAAGTTATATTGCAGCTAAGAATATAGGAAGCCAATTTTGCCATGCCCTAGGCAGGTACAACTCAGCTGAAAATGATAGGGTTTATTTTACTGTTATGGAGTTCTCAACAGCTTGTCTGATTTGGCACTGCTTGCTCAAGTAGCATTGCTGTGACTGTGTACAGCAGTGGGGTTTGTCCTTGTATCTGTGGATCCATAATTATTTCTGAGCAGTTGTGCCCACAGTAGTGGTGCCGCAGTGCTTTGCCTCTCTGTCAGGAGGAAGGTCCACTGACCCTCCCATGCATGGGCCAGGTGTTGAAAGCTGTTCGACTGTATGATGACAGCCTTAGACAAGACACCTATGCACTTTAAAGATAAATATCAATCAACAAGGTAAAGAAAGATTTTTGAAGAATATAGCATGTCATCTGTCTGCATCTGGGCAGTTAGATACAGCTCAGGACCTTCAGGACAAGACTCTCTGTAGGAAGCCACAAACTTTGTTTTGATCTTGTAAAGCACTTAGACATGTATTTACTTTTGAGTGTGTCAGCACTTCTGTTAATGCACTGAGACTAGCTGCATGTTAAATGTAACTAAGACACTGCTGTGGCTCTTGCTTGCTCTGTGAAGGGTCCTTCCTAGTCTTCTCTAAATTTTGCAGTATCTGGATGTACTGTGTGAATGATACTGCCCATTCCATGGCTTCTCCCACACCCATTTCAGAGAGCCATTTCAGTCACATCTGTGTCTTTGCTTACCAATTTACCCAATATTTAAAGATTCAGAATATAACTTGGATGATCATTGCAAATACCAGTTTACTACATGTTAATGTATTTTGGCTCTTGTGCAAGCAATCCTATCTTAGTTTTTTGAGTTTTAAAGTATATATTTTTTTATCTTGTGGCATCCTAACTTGAAGATCATTTGAAGTACTATGAAGGGAAAACTCATGTCTTACACATTGTCTTTTATTTTTCACTGTTATTAAATTATGTCATGAACAATATGTAATTTTTATGACTATTGCGAATCATGCAAAATTGGTAAAAGCTTTCTAGACTCTAACCTAAGTATTAAGTCCCATTAATACTATTTTACACGATAGGTCTTTTTTCTGAAAACACTAATGAACAAGCAAAAGTGTTTGTGTAAAACATGCTTTTGCAGTTGTAGACTAAAGAGTAGAATTGGATTATATCCTTTGTCTAAACAATCTAAATGTTTTTAATCAAATGTCCTCCTATAAGTTTCCATTCCTTATTTTGCAACACAGCTGATAGTTCATCTGGAAAACAGATCTCTTTTCCACATTCATTTGCCTGTAATGTGGTGACAGCACCTCTTTACTGTGTCTCTGTATATTTCGTCTTTTCTGTTGTTTTTTTTTAATGAAAATTGATCAGATGTGTTTCAGTTTAGGCTTTTTGAGAAGGATGCTAATGTCTGTTATTGTTTTTAAATGTTTAGATTGTGGTAGTGTTGAGTGGCCTTTGCTGTATCAAGTCACAATACAGCACAAACAAAAAGTTTATAGACTAAAGTACCACCATTATCTCTTCCCAGCAATTACAGTAATTCATGTGAACAAACAATCTTTAAAATGCATTTAGAAAATAAGGACAAATTCCTTTTGCAGTTCAGTTAATGAAATCTGGAGAAGGTTGACTACCTTCAGAGAATTTCTTCCATGCTACACTAACATAGCTGAGATGGCAATGTGGGTTTAGATTCTGGTTACAGACCTCTGTGAAGTCTGGTGACTCAGAGCAGACTCAGAGCAAGTGGCGTGTGTGGTCAGTTCAGCAGAGAGAGTGGAATAGTGCTGGCATAGAAGGGATGACTGCAAAACTCCTTCAGCACTGCCGCTTCAGTGCTGAAGCCCTGGGATAAAAACCCTTACAGAACAGAGAAGTTTGATTCCCTGGGAGCAGGGCACAATAATCCTGACCGTGCAGTCTCATCCAAGCTGAGGAGAGGGAATAGAGTCTTTGCATTTTATTTAAATGTGTGATTTTATGCAGAATTCAGGATACAAGTCAAAACAGTGGCCATTACGTATCCTGAGCAGCAGAGACCTTGACAAACCAGTTGGTGCATTGATGTCACTTCTAAACATGTGCAATCTGAGCACTCTGTGTACAGCAAAGTTTGCTGTAATCATTGAAATAGTGTCTCATTTGTCTCTCATTCATAGTTTGCAGCAGCTGTGGGAATTAGTTTAAGCACACAGGACACAGTACAGGGGAGTGACAACCAGATCTTCTCCTGGCTGAGATCTCGTGTATTCTATGATACATTTAGTGAAGTATTCCAGTGTTTAATAAATGAAGTAAGGTGAGACATGTAGGTGTGACCTGCAGGTCCTTGTTGGTGTAATAGGCAAGTGAATAATGTCAGAATATTAAAATATTCTAGTTCGGTTTTGGTTTAACTTAGTGCATGATAAATACACATATCAGAACTTTGATTAGCACTGAGAATAATAGTAGATCTTGGAGATTTTTAGGTGTAATAGTTCTTAATTTCTGTTTTTACTATGAGATAATAAAAATATAGACCTTGACTAGTACTGTGACTTGTTGCTTATTTTTTATGGCTAAGGAACTTACACTTTGGCTTGTGCTCCAAAAACTACTGCAATAGAGCTAATGTTTTGGGAAGAAACTGTCCAATTAAATGATTCCATATTTGTAGGTTACCATCTGCTGAATTGTATTACACCATTTTTGGTATAATGCTATAATTGACTCCCCTTGCAACATGACAATATGCAGGTAAACCTGAATATTTATAATCCAGTAAATTCTGAAAATCCAGTTTGCATGGTAAGGCAAGTCTGACTACCAGTCTAAGCTATGATGATCTTGCTATGCTTCAGGTTTCATGAAAATTGCCAGCCACCTTGGTTTTCCTTAACAGAACTCCAAGGACTGCTTCCTGTCCTTTTGGCCAGTTTCCTCTCTGCTCACAGTGTGAAAAAGACCTGCTTTTTATCTGAGTTTTAGTCTAGGAAAAATTGGTGACAAGGGGATTAGTTTAAAAATGTGAATATGAAATGTATTAAACCAGCATTTGAAACAGCAAATAGTAATAGTACACAATTTAACATATTAGAGCCACTGCACAAGTTGTAAAGCATTTGGTCTGCCATTGCAAAATTGAAAATTTTAATACTTCATTTAAAGAAGGGAGTACAGATAAAGCATTTACATTTGGGAGTAATCATCTCTTGATACATTAAGTAAACTTTCAGAATAGCCACTGTTCCTGCAGGTTGGCACCTCTGCCCTCTTTAGCTCTGGAAACTGAAATTTTATATAGGACGGTCAAGTAATCATGATCTGTGTCCTACTGATGCCGACAAAAATATAAGGGCAAGTCGTATGGGAAAAATAAACATATAGGGCTGGTTTTGAAAGCAGGAGCTCCTCAGATTGCAGCGTAGCATGTTGCCAGCATGCCACAGATGTGCACCACATGAGCAGTCAGAAAGCAGCGTGAGGAGTCTGCACTCATTTTGTGCCTGTCCCAAGGTGAAGAGTTGGAGCCATTAGAGATTTATGTAGTTTTGTTTATGGCTAGCTTTAGGAATAATTGAGCAGGTTATTTTTTATGCCTTCACAGGGAAGCAACTAGCCATTTTCCCTCCTGCTAAGGGCTTTTACTCTAGTGGGATTAAAACTGTTTCTTAAACTGGATCCTTACAGAAAATGTGAAAACACTCATGTTGTAGAGATGGTGTCATCACACCTCTGCTTGGCAGGCAACTAGTCCTTTGTTGTATTAGTGTGGATATTGCAGAACTTTCTTCCTTTGGACATCTGCCTCTGCTTTATTTTTACTTAGGTAAAAAAGTTAAAACCTGCAAACATTGTATTACCAAATGTACCTACTTGAAGCATTACTGGACATATGTGTGAGCGCTTTCCTCTCTGCGGTGGAACTTGATGTTATCCCTTAATATTTTGCAAGGTCTTCTGCTGTCTCTTTTGTGTTGCTCTTAACCACAGGAGTCTGTTTATTTTTTTAAACATGCTGGGCCATAATAGTTGGTATTTTTGCTTGAGAAGGAGAGCTTATGGATTTTTACTGTAAATAATCTTTTCAAATAGAATTTAAAGTAAAAAAGATGACTGTTGTGCCAGAGTAGTGGAGTAGTCATACTTTGTATGACTCTGTTAAGTAGATCTTCCAGCAAAACCCTCTGTGTCTTTTTGGCACATCCTTAAACCAGTCTGTGTTTATGTGACAATATTACTATAGTTTTGCAGTAAATTGGAACTTGTGTGCTGGGGCACCCCTGTGGCTTTCTCTAATGTTTCCACTGGGTGGTGCTGCAGGAATTCCTTTTTTTTTTTTTTTTTCTTCACTTGAATCTGCATTTCCCAGAAAGACGCCTCTAAAATATAATAGGAGGAAGTCCTGATTTAGAAAGTTTTTGCAGTTACAACACAATGGAAGGACTTGGAGGATGCTCTGACAGGAAATGTCCTGGTTGCTGGATGTGGAAAAATTACCAGCATTCTATCATACATACAGTCTGTTCCCTAAAGTGTCCTGGGTAAGGATTGCACTACTAGTTTGATTCATTACCTTTAATGGAGAGAGTTCTGCATCAAATGAAACCAGGTATATTTACACACTTAGTTGAGAGCTTATTTTTTCAAGCCTAATTAAATTAGCAGTAAGATCTCCTTTGATGAATATTTGAAAACTTTCTGAGTAAACAAAGTGATATTTGTTTTTTCTCTTTTCTGGCAGAATCACTGACTCCTCATCAACCACATCCTATTTATCACCCTTGAAGCATCTCTGTTGAGAAATAAAGTGTTAGGACTGACTCAGCCTTTTCTTTCAAATAGTTCTGAGCAAACATTTGGACAGATTTGGCAGTTGTCCTTAAACTCTCATGATATAGTCATAATTATACAGATGAATTGATACAGATGAACAGTGAAAATGTTATGGCTGACTAATTTTTAAATTATTTTGGAAAAGTTCCTTTTGTTGATTGACACACTTGCTTTTGCAATTAAATGAAAAATAAGTGTACTTCATTTTTTTTATAGAAACTAAAATGTAAAATAGAAAAATTATCCTAGAGGATGTATAAGCTCTTCAACTTTTCATACGGACATTCACTTCAGAACTGTGTTTAGGATGTATATAGACACTGCCTTATTCCATAATTTTTTCTCTATATATGCTTCGGTATTTTATATAGCTTGGAATTTATATATGGAATTGTTTTGGTAATTTCCAGCAAGAGTTTTTTTTAAAAACTTATGTAACTGTTTATTTTCTAAGTGTTAATAGACTTTAAAATTAATTTAGTTAAGTAAAAATCTCCATTTCTAGTATTGAGAAATGGTGGTTAAAAAATAATGTTAAAACAGTCACATTCTTGCACATGGTATTGCAGCAGTCATCTCAAGGGTTAAAATGAACCTGAGACACTTAGAAAAATAAAACCAGAGCTGCTGTTACAAACTGGGACAGATGTAGGAGGCCAGGTTTCCTGTGGCCCATTTTCCAGTTTCCTGGCTGCAACCTGCAGAAATAAAGGAAGCCAAATGCTAACGTGAATGAGAAACTAACAATGCCCCACGTCACGCTGCTCGGAGAAATGTGCTGGGCAGGATTAGGATACAAAAGCAGAAAATGGACAAAAAATGTACACACATCTTCCAGATTAGTTTGAAATGGTAAAAAAGTAATCTGTTACTGAGAAATGCTGTGTGCCTGCAAAAGCACACACGTGCCTGTAAGGGAAATGTAGGTGGAGTTGTGTGCCTGCTGTGATGGGGCATACAAAAAGAGCTGGATCTTTTGCAGCTGCTTTGGCTACAGAAAGAGTCAACAGTTTCTTCACATGCTAAGGGAAATTAATTTCCCTGCCCTGACTCAGCCTCTTAATCCTTTTCATGTACATGTCTGATCACCATTTTTTTGACTACCTATATGGCATAATGCTGGCTAACATTTTCAGTCTTCCTGATTTAATTGGTCACCAGCTGTTTTTTTTCAGCCTCTAGGCACCCCAGTGAGTCTGTCCCACTCAGCTGTCCCTCCTCTGCCCCAAGACCCACGGCCTGGTTTATAGCTCAGGCTCCCAGATGTTCCTTTGCAGACCCTCTAAAGCAAAAGGGACTGGGTTTGATCCTAATGCCTGGAGGGATTCCTAGTTTTAGCCTTCAGAACTTGTTCGTGTTGATTGTCCAGGATCAGCAGTTTCTCTCTATTTCAGAAAGGCTATAGGGGAGCTAATATGAAGAAAAAAATCCAAGCATGAAACCTGGACTACTTGTGAGAGCAGAGCAGAGCTGTGTTACAGCTGTAACATAGTTGTGTGGAAACTCTGTAAAAGTCCTGAATTGCTACAGAGCTGCTTTCCAGCTTTTTGCCTTTTACATGTGGCTTTTCCTGTGCAGGAGTCCTACAAAACTTAATGCTTTTCTATCCTGCTTTTCTCACAGTTCATGCCATAAATCTTTCCAATACTGAGATTTTAGTTAGCTAGATTTGTCCCTGAGCCTCCTGGTTTTCTACTGCTTCAACTTAAGATGCCTTGCTTATTTGTTTTATTTTGCCCAGTAGGTCAATAACTGTATTTTTGGATCTTAATGCCACCTTACTGACGGACATTTTATCACATGGACTTTCATATGTATTGTTTCATTAAAAAAATAAAAGCCTAAACAGCTCATCAACACATATATTATCACTTCTTAACTATTTCTAGTGTAACTTGCATAATGTTTTCATGGTGTTTTTTTCATTCAGGTTGAAGCCAGTCTTCATATGCTAAAGGGAGAGAGAGTATTTGACATGTGGGCTGCTTGCCTAAGTGAGGAATTTGGGTAGACCCTTTACAGGAGAATCATCTCTCAGGTGGGACACTGCTCTGTGAATGTCTGTCCACTTCCATTATCCTCATCAGGTACAGCTTATGGTGTTGACTCTGCTGCTGCTCCAAGTTTAGGCATTTCGGCTAGTTTCTCAGTTTGGTTGAAATTGGAGCAGAATTATCAGCACAGATACTCTGATTTGCCGCCTTATGGCATCAGACCTAAACTAAAAATTTGGTGTGTGGAGGGCATGTTGTATCACACTGATCCTGCAGTTGCGAGGGTTTGTATGGGGGCAGGCACATTGCAAGGAATGTAAATTGCTAATGCAGATGGTGTCAGTGTGGTTCCCTGTCACAGCTGCCAGAGAAATGAATTTTCAGAAAACTCAGTCCTGAAATACCATTTTGCTGTCTAAGACAGCATTTCCAAGTATAATTCCTTCTAACTATGCCCGTGGTTATTTGCATTGGTGGTAGTGGAAGTGATCACAAAGTAAAATTACTAGGCTGTCTAGGTCAGGTCAAACTAGCAAATTTTTTTTCATGGCTTAGAAGACATCTTTGACTGTCAAATGCATTGTATAAATATTTAAAAAATGGTAAGATGGCAAAATCAGATATGTCGGAGTTAATGGATTAAAAAATCGACTCTTTTGTCTGCATGAATTTTAGGCTTTCCATGACACAGGATATGTCTCTAACATAAGTTGTGTTTCTCATTCTGTACCATTGATATGTGTCACTATCTAAATAAGGGTTTTTTTAAAACTATTTTTTCTGCTAATCCACGTTATTCAGCATGTGGTTCCATGTATTATTTATTGCCCTGCATTCAAATCTTGTACTGAGCACAGAAGTAAGAGGAATATTTATTACTACTATTTAATATTAATAAAGAATTTAATGAAATGTGGTCACTATAGGAGGTGACCACATCCTAACAACTCTTTGTGTCTGAGTAAGGCAAGACACTTTCCCTTTGAGTCAGTAAAAATTCAGAAGAATCAGAAAATACATAAGTGAAATGTAATGTTTTCTGAAGATCTCCCACTCCTCACAGTCATAGTTTATTATGACTTTTAATACAGGTACCAGATTTTTTGTTGAATTACATGACTTCTAATAAATCCAATACATCTGTTGTGCTTCTCTTGCTTGACCACTCAAATGAGCCACAAGTTAAGCCCTTTGTGGCCATTCTGTCCTCCCAAGGGGACACTTAGTGCCTTGTGGAATCCAAAACAGTTCCCATAGAGAAAGGCAGCTTAATACTTCTGTTGACCTGTGTGGAAATTAAATAGTTTGTATCAGCTTAAAAATCCTGTTACTGCAGAGTCTTAGGTTTTTTACTGTTGTTATGGGCAGAATGGTAATTTGCCATGGGCAGAGTGGGAGCTTCAAAGTTTAATTAGAAGAGCCTTCCCTCTGAGCCACGATGTGCAGAAGGGACCCCTTTGCTTTCCAAACTCCTTGTCAGAGAGGAGTCCAGGCAGACTGGCATCCAGGCATCCTGCTACAACTACTCCCCTGCAAATCACATTTTACAGAATGGAAATGAGAATGACACCAGTTGACCACATTCAAGAATTCTGAGATTTTACTTGACCGTATATACTTAGAACAAGGCTTCTGTTATAGGTAGTTACAGCTGTGAATATTCAGTGCAACTCAGACCTGAACACCTCAAGTTTGGTGGCTGGAAGAGTAGGACCATACAATTAATGATCAGCTGAAAATGTAATTAGCATGATTTGCCTCATGTAGGAATCATACATGCAGTTACTGTCCAAACAATATGGGAAGCTTTATACAGGAACTCAGTGGCAGATGGAGGGATGAAGCACAATGCAGCATTGAGCTGTTTTAATCTTATTTCTGTAGGGGCAGACTTGGGTCATACCAGTAGAAGATTTATGCTTGTACCAAGTGAGCACATTGATGCTGAAGTCTGAGGTACACAGGTCCTTCATAAAGCCTGTTCAGGGCCACAGGCTTGGGAGAGTTGATGGTCAGGCAAGACAGGGTTGTGAGGAGCTGCCTAAATCTAATCCCACCACAGCCATCTGGCCTGGGTCCAGCACCTGAAGTGACCCCCAGAGATTATCCATGGATCTCAGCTGGAATAACTGAACCACTTCCAAAAAGGTGGCAGTAAGCTTTTATGTAATAACCCAAGGGGAGTCACCTCTTCTTGCTCAACAGGATGTATGGTTTGTGGAGTGGGTATTCCTGTAGGATTCTCTTGCCCAGGCTTGTGTGTTCATGCATTTTACATTGTGCCTGTGGCTGAGTCACCTTGAGCGCCACACTCAGTAGATAAAGTGGAATCCAAAACTGTTTACATTTTACAGATGATAAGCATCAGAAAACAGGTTCATAATGGAAAGTGTAGTACAAAGCTGTAGATGTGAGTTTTCACGGGCAGAGGATGGAGCAGGCTGCAGCAAAATGTTCTTCACTTTGCATTCAGTTCCACCTCAGCTCTCTTCAGACCCACGATTGCTGATCTTGTAGTTTAAGATCTGGATGAGAGAACTGTGTCTCTGAGGTATTACATTGTTTTGGGTCATGATATGGTGGTGAAGTTTGTATTGGTACTTCTATAATTCTCATCCCTCTTTACTTTTCTCAGCTGAAGTTCTGCTGACAGGTCTTTGTAGCATGGGACACATTTTAGTACAATTTTGAAGAGAAATACTTACACGTTACAATTTTCAAGAGTAACAAAAGTTCTGTTTGTGATTTCTTGTTCGGAAGAGTTGTGTGATGCAAGTTGAAATTGTGCAGGGTATGGCTGCATAATATGTGATGTACAGAAAATAGGATTATTCAAGAGGAATATGATTGTATATAAATTCACCTTTTTAGCAAAGTAAATTGCAAAACTTACAAGTATTAGAAAGTATATATATATATGATGTGTATCTGTATATTTATGATACCAGATTAAAAAGGACACTATTATCTGTGAAGTTATAGATAAATAATCTGTTAAAGATTATTATCTGCAAAGAGGGTGTAGTTTAAAGGAACTTTTAAAGGCTGTAAAGCAAGTAACTGTCAGGTATACTTAATCCTAGCTATGAATTTTTTCTTGCCTTATTCTGTGTGGAAAAAGATTTGTATAAAATTGCAGTGAAGCAAATGCAAACGTTTGTGAGTGCCAAACCTTCCATACAGGCTGTTCTGTTTCCAGGATCCCTAACAGTCCTAGGAGCATAAATCAACCTTTGAAAGTGCTGCGTAGTTACGGTGTCACTCAGCTGGGCATCAGTGGTTTTGTCTTTGTCATTCAGACGGGACCCTCAGTTAATCAGAGAAATGAGGATTTTGAGGACTAGCAAAATCATCATTGATTCTGCCAACCCTTGTTTGGCCAGGATACTTAGGAATTATTTGGACCAACACATACCTCCATATCCTGTTTTTCCACAAAACTGTTGACGGCGTTCTCTAGTATCATTAACCTGCTTTACGCTAGTGAAGCTCGTGCCATTTATGTTTTTTATACTCGTGATCCTGATGCACGGTGCTTTCCATCTTGCTGGGGCAGAACTGAGGAGGCAGCTGCTCCCGCAGCCGGCCGCTGTCGTGTTCCCTGCCGGGGATAGCTGGAGTCTTGTGCCCTCTTGCGGTGCGCGCATCCAGGGAAGCGGCAGGCACCAAGCCTGGCTTCCTCTCCGTGTCATCCGCTGGGGCACAGACAGCAATGTATCGGGAAAGAAAGTGAACGAGCGCGCTGAAAATAGTGAGCTTGTCTAAAGACAAAAATACCCATTGTTTCGTGCACAGAGGTAAGTCAGGTAATAATTAGCCCCATTAGCACCATAGTCAATTAATCAATATCAGCAATGAATCTGTGTGATATAACATTTCCAAGTTAAGAATCATAAGAGGCCACGAAAAAATTATTTGATCCAGTGTTAACATGCTAGGGGCTTAAAATGTTTTTGAAAGTGGGTGAAAATCTCATTTAATGGTTCTGTAGTTTAAAAGGTCAAATTTAGCTGCATCTTCATTAAAATGATAAGTTGTTAGCAGTGATAATGCTCCCAGTTTTTAAGTTGGGTATATACCTGTGCTGAGTTGGAATATAGCCAGCCTTTAGTTTATCCTTTAATTGCAGTGTCTGAACAAAAGGTTTGTTCTAGGGAGGGCTCAGTAGCACAGGCAGTTAGCAAAGGAAAATGATATTCAAACAACCTTTAGCAGAGAAAAAAATATTCAAACAATCTCAGATATGAGACTCAGGCACTGTTAAAATTTTCCTAATTCTCAGTAGTACATATGATAATGAAAGAAAAGATTCCTGTTAATGAGAGGTTCAGGGTAAACATCACTTACTTAGCTGTGCTTAAGTGTACTGAAATTCCAGCTTTTCTAAAAAATAAAGAATATTTTTGAGCTATTTGAATTGGCAAACAGAAGCAGCAAGAGTAATTTCAGGCCCTGGAAAGAACAAAATAGACAAAGGCTGTGTAGTGGTGGGAGGGGGGAGGGATGTAGCTTCTGGTCATGTAATCAAAGGCAATTGCTCTGGTCTTCCCTCGTCCTCCCCTTTTTCACAGTGATGTGTCCGAACAAGTCCAGTATATCACTTTCCTCCTGAGAGTGAACAGCAGGCTTTTCATATCATTTCAGTGGACAGTCACACTGAGTCCTTTTCTCCCCGCCTTATATGTTCCTTTGAAGAGTGATTGCTTACAATGAATGGAAGATGCCAACTGGCAGTGACCTTGTATAATGTGAACTTTGTGGGCAGTGCTTTTCTAAATACTTCCTCTATTTTTTGTGTCCCTTCAGAGAACAGGAGTGGGAAAAGTGGAAGACCTGTAGGTCTTGTGGATGTTTGGTTGTGAATGATGTGGTGGCTTCCTTTTCTCAATTACGTAGGATGACTCCTGCACAGAGCTTATTACAGAAATGAGCATGGGGTGGAACACCTGCTCCCAAATGTTTTTCACACTGTTGCTCTCCTTTGTCCCTTGTAGGTATGGAGAGTGCAATCACACTGTGGCAGTTCCTTTTGCAGTTGCTGCTAGACCAGAAACACGAGCACCTCATTTGCTGGACGTCTAATGATGGTGAATTCAAGCTACTCAAGGCAGAAGAAGTGGCTAAGCTGTGGGGACTCAGAAAAAACAAAACTAATATGAATTATGACAAGCTGAGCCGGGCGCTCAGATACTATTATGACAAGGTAAATTTTGTTATTCTCATGCAGACTAAGAAAATAGAAATGCTACCAGTTAATATTTCTCCTCTCTGTGGAAGCTATTCAGAAGTTCCTCTAACTAGTCAAGGTACTAGAAGGAAAAGATTGTAGAACACAAATATACAAATATTGTAGAACACAAATCTTGCATATTCACATTTCTCAGTTTTAGCATCCAATAAATTTAAGGAGTTTCCAAACTGTTTCCGCACCCTTTTTTTGATAAATGTAACATTTTTTTTTACTCATTGATATTAAATCTTCTCAGGATTAGTTCTCCTTAAATGGATATTTTTCAATATGATATATAAATTCCAAGTTATTAGGTTTTACTATTTCCTATATTCTTGAAGATAATATTAATAACAAAGACTGTTATGGATTTGGTATATTAAAAAGGAAAACTTCATAGTCATGCTTAGTGGCCTGTTTTCATCTTGATTTTCAGAAAAGGGGGTGAGAGGAGATTATAGGGTGAGTAATGGCAGTGTTAGCACAATTAGGGCATGTTTGCTGCCTGCACAAGGCAGAGGAGAGTAGATGCTGTTTCTGTACTGACCTTAGAGTCCTGTTGGCATGTATTACTTGTAGTGCACTAATTCTTGCAGGGCACAGTGCTAGGCAGTCAGTCTAACACAGCGATCAAAAAACTTGTTGACTGCAAATTAATAATGAACAATTGGATGATCAGACTTTTCATGACCCACAGGGGCTCCTTCTCCTGAAAAAAATTCTTAGTTTCAGATTTAGAGGTGTTAGTGTTTTGTCCACTAGAAGTCAGATTTTCCCGCTTAATATGTTTCAGAGGTGGCCTGACTGAGAAGGCACAAAAGGATTTGGTGAGGACAGTGCAGCGGCTGTTCCAAGCAGTTGGTGTGGTGAATCCCCTTCACTAGGTGCTAAAAGGCTTCTGCTCAGCATGGGGAAGCTGCTTCATTATATGACTCCACCCCCTCTGGTTATAAACTTGACTGGGATCAGTGGAGACAGTGCCTGCTGGTGCATGAACAGCATAGGCAGGCCTCTAGAGCCCAGATATGCTGTTAGTGACTGAACAGACATTGCTTAAAAACAAGGAACAAGATATTTGTAGCACTTACGCTTTGAGATTTCTCTGATCTCATTGAAGTAATGGAGTATAATGGCTCCTTACCTGAGACTCTCTTGCTTCTTCTGTCCCTTAACCTTTTTTTTAACCCATTCTGTTTTCAGTTCCCTGCCCCCAGCACACACACACACCTTTGTCATCTGTTCTGTCTCTGCTCCAGCAGCATCTGCCAGAGTGGCTGTGCAGTTTCTTCATCAGGGCTCTGGCCAAAGTGACTGCTTGCTGTTTGTAGAGATGGTCTTCTGTCTGACAGTTTTAGCTAAGTGTAGCACAAGGATTTTGGCCATTTTTCCAGGTGTTCTGCAGTCCAATGGAGGTCACAGCTCCTAGATGGAAAGAAGGATAAGTTCTTTCTTTCCTATGTACTGCAATCAGGGTTTGAACCCTCACCCAAACCTATGGCTATTTCTATTTAAATTGAAAGAGTAACTCCTTTAGAACGAAACAGTGGGAGCTTGTCACTCTATGGGCATAGTGTTTTGTGGCCTGTAGGTTCCCAGACAGTGGAGAAAGGTGGATTATTGGGAGAGTGCAGAGGGACAGAGCAACTTGCTGCAGGTTTTGAAGTGTGAAATAATAGGATAAGATAACAGATAGTGAATCCCTGTAGAGTGGCAGGGTGTGCTCTGCAGTGAGTACAGTCCTAAACGCTTCCTCTGCCTTCAGTCTATACTGCATAGCACAGCAGGGAAGAAGTCAAGGAAGGAAGGAAAGGCTCCTTGACATTCTTCCTTCCCTCTGCAGAACAAAAGGGGAAGGAAGGACTGGGGAGGTGAAAGAGCCTTTGTCAGACTTTAATGCTCTTTTCCTTTAGACCATTCACCAATTTGTGAGATAAACCCAAAAGCAGTCTAGACTCTGAGGCAGCCTTAAGGAACCTGCTGAGATCCTTGTCCCCTCCCTACTTGTGTGCGATGATGGATGTGCTGGCAGCTGGGGGTGCTGGGACAAGTGGGATGCACTCTGAACAAATGGGACAAACACTGAGCTGCAGATGGGGGAGTGGCAACAGGAAAGATGAGGCAGAACTCTGGACAAGACTTCATTTGCACCATGGAATTATTGACAGGGATTTCTCTACCTATAACCTAAGTGATCTGGCAGCATGTGAGTTTGAGATGAGGGTCAGTGATTTTTTAGAAATTATGGTAGTACATGGGCTGGACCTTCCTTTCTTGGACTGCCCTTTGCTCTTACTGCATACAGTTGATACTGAACTAATGTTTCATGGTCTATCTTTGAAATTATTCACCATGGAGAAATAAAACCTGATTGCTGGATACATGGGGGTTTATGAGCTCTGCCTTTTGCTTGGGGGGAACACTGGCTTGTTAAAATTCATCACCTGATTCATCTGAAATTAAAAGTAAATTAATTCCAGTACTGGAGAAAAATAACACAATTAGGACAAGTTCCTTAGCTGGGCTTTAAAAGCAGGCCTGTGCCTGCATGCATGCTTTAAAAGCAAGCATGACATGCTGTTGAGGCTGATGGCTAGATTTATGTTAAATTCACATAAAAAGCACCCCAGGAAATGTAGAGTATGGCATGTCTTGATTGTAATTTGCTGCCATGATTATATTTCCTAAAGTTTTGTAGATCATTTGAAGACTCCATTTCCTGTTTCATTTGTTCCTGAATTTTTTCCCCCCACACCCACTCTTATTTGTATATAATGCATTTCCCCTATTGCCTCAACAGAGCAGCAGCACAGATGACAGCACTGAGGAAAGGCATCCTGCCCTCTACCTACACCTTGTGTCTCTCATGTCACACACTTTTGCCAGTCAGAAATCTCTTGTAATTCTTTCAAGCAGGGAAATGCTTCAGCACTATTCCCATGCAGAGCACTTTAGTTTGAAGTAAAATACCTTTAAAAGTAGGGTTAATAAGTTCCTTTTTTTCCCTCAAGTTACCCAGTTATTTTGTTTTTATGGTAGCTGTAATGGCACATATCTTTTGGAAGTCACCAGGGGTTTCAAGACTACTGCAAGCCCCTATGAATATTTCAAGAGAGAAGCTAGTGAGTTTTCCTATGAGGTTTTTTTGAGGGAAGGAGGGTGAATTCCCCAAATTACATGCTGACACTAACATTAATAGGATGTAGTAGTGGAAGTCAAGTCCTTAGAAGTTAGGAAATAAAAGAATCACAGTTCCCTGGATAACCCTAATGTTTGTATGAGTTATGTTGCATCTTTAATTACACAGTCACATACTGTTGTGATGAGCAGCTATTCAATATTTTTGCATCCTCTCTGAGCAGTACATGGCCCGAGGCTTTACTCAGTGAGTGCTATTCAGTCTGTTTCAGTTTTAGTTTCAGTTAATGGCTGCCCACTTGTTTAGATGGCATGGCAGTATGATTTATAGTATTGAAATAATATGGGCTGCTTTGTGCTTATTGCAGTGCAGGGACAGGGCTTCTCAAGTGCTTGCAGGTGTCAGAGGTGCCAATGCATTCACTCCCCTCCCATAACAGGTCAAACCCAGTAACCTGGTTACTGTTTCTTATTTTTAATGTCCAAGTGTGGGTGGAAGCATGGAAGAATTGTTTTGGCCAAGAGTCCCTTGATTGGATGCTTACTGAACTTCAGGATATAAAGTGATAATAAATTATTTTACTTTTGGAAAGGTCTTCTCTTAAGACATCTCAGAGCAATAGAATCCTACAATGAAACAATAGCAGTGTGATTGTGCTGGAATACCAACTGTACATTATGTAGTGGTGCAGGTAAGAGGTGTTACAAGGAAATACTTTAAGGGGCATTAGAAAGTACCTTTATAGAAAACTGGAAGGAGCTTCATCCAAGAGCGATTTATGGAAGTCAAGAAAGTGCTTGGCTGAAATGGCATAAATGGTTATATAGTGCTACCCACATGGAAAGATGGAGTGAAGGATTTGACATCAGTAAGAGGTGATGGGTAGAGGAGAAAACCCAAGAACCTGCCTCAAAAAGACACATAAAATAGTTCATATTTGATATGAGAGGAAAGGGATGTCCAGTGAACTGCAGTAGAGAGAGCAGAGAACCTGGTCATAAGTGCCAGCCAGAGCAATAGCCTTTATCTTCCCGATGGAAGTGATTGAAGAAAGACTGAAATCCAGCTAAATGGGATCTTCCCAAGGTCAGTACAGATGCACAGTGTAGTAGCATCTGTTCCTGCATCAAAAATGTTATAAAATCTACACACAGTGTAATAAGCATAACTGCATAACCTGTGATGCTAGCAGAATCTGCCTGCCTGCACATGTTGATGTGGACACACTCCCATTTTTCAGAGCAAACCATCCTACCACAGGTACCTCCTGCCAGCATATATACTTCAGACCCTGGAGTGTGAGCAGCCCTCTGTCTGGGTAGGGGTCCCAGTAGCTGGAAGCACCCTGGATAGAGTTCTGAGGGGAATTTGTAGCCTGTGTTCCTACATGTGTTGCACCCCTCAGTGTTCTAAAAGCCAGGGAACATGCAACACATCCAAGGGGAACTTAGGAGCAGCAGCTACAGCTCAGGTCTTCTTTTCTGACTAGGTATGCCTAGTACAGACAAGTTCATTCTGCTCTGTCATAAATTTTGAGATCTCAGGCATCCTGATTACAGGTCACTTCCTGGAAAGAGGGAAAAATGGTCTTCCTGCTCCTAAGATCCCTCATTAATCTGAAGTTTGACTAGGAAGAGGATCCCATTTCCCAGCTCAGTCTCCCAAGTGGCTCCTGCAGCCAGCAAACTTGCTAGCTAACAGGTTTGGGCCAAGCCACTAAAATCCTTCAGTCACCCTGGTGGTATAGTTACACAGTTGCTCTCAGTGGCTCTAACACGGAGTAGGAGTCTGATAAAAATAAAACACAAGCACACGATCGATTTCAGCAGAGCATATGGCTCTGCTGAAAGGCGTGGTAGACACAAGTCCTCCCCAGTGTAGTCCAGTTCAAGCTGCAGGGAAAACCAGTCCACCGAGCCTTTGACATCCAGCTCAGCCAGCTGCTCTGTGAGGGCAAGGGCAGAGGAGACCCATCCCTGCAGCTGGTGATTCAGAGCTCTTGGGTGAGGCTGGCTTTGGAAGGGCTCGCTGAGCTAGGTCCTGCAGTGCTGGGGTGTGAATGAGCTCCCGAGCACGGCCGATGTGCTGCAGCAGGCAGCAGGCACTGCTCTGCCTGGCTCCTGTCAGCAGCTTTCCACGCACTTCTCAACAGGGGCATTTGCTGGAGTCACTCTTAGGTACACTGGGACAGAGGAGGAGAAGTGTAAAGTGTTCAAGAAGCCAGCAGAAGAGGGGCATTCCCTGTTGCCTGCCCTTTCTCTGAGTGTCAGAGAGTGCTGTCTATAAAATATATAAAATATGTAAAATATATAAAACAAGATTTTTTTTTTAAGCTGTTGGACTGGAACCCTTGCTCTTGTCTCGGTTGCTCATTTCTTCTCAGCAGCAGCTGCATGGATCCTGCAGTCCTATCCTGGCTCCCTGCAGCCCTGGCCAACAGCCACTAGCACTATTGCAAGCCTGTTCATGAGGGAATTTACATAGAAAATTGAAACAAAAACAATAAAATAGGGCTGAAGGTTCACATACACTTACTGTCCTGCTACCAAGCAAACGGTCTAGGCTTCCTGCATCTGCAGGATGGCACAATTCTTTGCCCTTTCAAACTGCTTGTTGTGGTGCCTGTCACTCTCTTCTGTGGTTTGAGCCATCATAGCTCAGAATGGTTCTGACAGATCACTGATAGGTAGTAAAAACATGCTGCTTTTTACCTTCAATTATTTGTCAAAAAATATGGAAAAGTCAGTGCCATTCCGAGGCACTTCATTAATTTGTGTCCTTATTTTCTCTTGCATGCTGGTGGAGATTTCCTCAGGCAACACATTTAAGAGAAGCCTGCAAAGTGCTTGAGGGATCTACACTTGAATTTTTTCATCTCCAGCCATCGTTAAGTGGGTCTTTGCTGCAGGCTGGCAGAGTTGGAGGAGCAGCACTGCAATGGTCTTAAAATATAACTGTATTTAATAATAACAAAAGAAGTATAAACTCACCATTGCTTTTTATAGCAATGTTCCCCTGTTTCAAGCCTGCATCTGTACTGTAAAAGTACAATCCTTAAATACATTTAATCTTGTTCTTCTGGGAGTCACATTTTCAGTTGCTAGTGCTTGATTTAACAATAATTCAAAGTTGCCAGGGGCAGAGAGGAGGCATTATTTTAAATTAATATATATATATATTAAAGAAAGAAAACAAAAATCCAGTTGGGATGGGTTTTTTCGTATGTGAGTACTTCGGAGTTTTGCTCTTTGGAAAAAGAAAGCAGTATCAGGAGTGCAGAAAAAGTGCAATCATCCAATGTTGCACCTAATTAGCAGTGAAAAAAAATAAATCTAGGCCAAGCCCAAAGCCATAGGAGTTAAAGGTCATGCAGATTGAGATTCTGTGGTCTAACTATTTGTCCTGAACTTTTGGATGGCAAAAAAAGACACTGCAGCATCTGCCAGGTGGGTAGAAGTGTGTACAATTCAGCATGGAAGAGGGCAGTTTGTGCCTTTAGTCTGAACTTGCTGAATTAATTCTTCTCTTTGCTACAGATCCATGTTATCAGCTTGGGAAACATCTTCTATTTGTGCCACAGCTGCTGACCTGTGATGCAAAGCTGTATCCCAGGATTCTTTGTGGGGTTAGTTTCGTATTCAAGAAAGTGCCTGAATGAAATGCCAGGACATTCAGATAGATGAAATACAGAGTGCAGTAGCTCAGCTGAAAGACAGAAGAGGTTCTGATACCTAAGTGCAGATTCTTCTTTCACAGAATTATCCTTGCTTTTGTGACTGAACAAGGTGTAATGCGGGCACTACGAGCACCCAGCACTACATGTTGTCTGTATATAGAGAAAGATGATGTTTCTTTTCCTTTTCCTTTTCCTTTTCCTTTTCCTTTTCCTTTTCCTTTTCCTTTTCCTTTTCCTTTTCCTTTTCCTTTTCCTTTTCCTTTTCCTTTTCCTTTTCCTTTTCCTTTTCCTCTTCCTTTTCCTCTTCCTCTTCCTTTTCCTCTTCCTCTTCCTTTATTTTCTTTTTCATTTCAGTCAGTTTAGCAAATGTTTCCACTATTGGTGTCAGAAGCTGTGGTAGAATGAAAAACCAATTAGATTTTTAGGAAATTTGTAAATATTTACATTCCCATATGTTCAGCAAAGCAGATGTCTGCAGAATACCAGCTGGAGGTGTAGCAGATGTGCTGGACTAAAGGGAAGCTTCTTGGAAAGAGTTTTTCAGAAGCGACTTAAATTCTCCACCGGAGGTTTCAAGAAAAGAGAAATTAGCATGGAAATCTCAGGACATATTTCTTCTTTTGTTCTGCGGCACTTGGCTTAGGGTGGTAAATATTCCAATGCCTAGGCCAGGCCTGTGCCATAAAGTGCCTTTGTGGAGGAGCTCACACATCCTTGGGATTTGTGTTAGAGCAGGCAGCCAACCTAGCTTTGCAGGAGGAGTGCTAGGACTAGAAACAGGATGCTCATAAAAAGTCTCAAAAGGAATCAGTTCTTTACATAAAGGGGACACTTCAAGAAAAAAATAAATGGTTCTACAAATCTTTGAGAGGTTTGGGACTTTTACAATAATTTCCATAGTCAGTTTAGACTGATGAAAACCTTCTGCCTGCTCCAGTGAGCATCCTGAGCCTAATGCACGCCTGGAGATGGTGCAGGGGATATTGCAGGACACAAGTACTTTTCCAGCCCATGCAAAGGCTTGCATTTTTCAGACATAAATTCATGATCATTGACAGACAGTCGCAGTAAGTTTAGCTCAGTCCTTTCCTTATGTGGTAAGGAACAGAGGTTAAATAACTGGGGTCAGGAGGCTGAGGTGGTTTTGTCTATTGCATACATTCTGAGAGTACTTCATCCTCAGGGTAGTTGGTGTCAGTTTTAGGAGGCATGAATGAAGGAGTCTGCCTTTATTGTGGAATGTAAGTGGTGGCATGGCTCGAATCCACAAGGCAGCAGAATTGCTTTTACTGGAAAGAAAATATTCCCAAAATGCTTCAGAGGAGGCAGAAGTCAAACAGGCCACCAGTAGGTCTTTGTCACCAAGTGATGGTGGTTTTGTTGGAAACCATGAGGAGCCAGGAGTGGATTCCCTGGATGAGCAGAGAGAGGTTTTGGAATAACCCAAGGGTGATCAGCATTTGGAGGCCCACAAAACGACCTGCATAGCATGACAAGGGAGCAGTGGCCCCCGCCCTTATGTGTGCAGTACTGGGTGCCTCTGAAATGCTGATCTTTCTAGCACCTTCTTTGTATTTGCAGAACATCATCAAGAAAGTGATCGGACAAAAATTTGTATACAAGTTTGTCTCCTTTCCTGAGATTTTAAAAATGGATCCACATGCAGTGGAAATCAGCAGAGAGAGCCTTTTGCTGCAGGACAGCGACTGTAAGATGCCTTCGGAGGGCAGAGATCAGCACAAGCACAGCTTGTCAGCACTGAAGAGCACAAGCCGTAATGAATATATCCACTCTGGCCTGTACTCCTCTTTCACTATCAACTCTCTGCAGAACCAGCCAGACCCTTACAAGACAATCAAAACAGAAAAACTGGAGAAGTCAGAAGGAAACACACCAGTTGAAGAAGTCCGGACTGTTATCAGATTTGTGACAAACAAAACAGACAAACAAGTGACGAGGCCCATGGTGTCATTGCCTTCTACTTCTGAAACAGCAGCTGCCTCTGCTTTCCTCAACTCTTCAGTATCAGCTAAAATATCTTCCTTAATGCTACCCAACAGTGCCAGCCTTTCATCTCCATCATCCTCCTCCTCCAGGTCACCATCTCTGTCCCCCTCCTCACCCCTCCCTACAGAACACAAGAGCTTCTTCCATGACTCCAGCTGCCACGACTCAGATTCCCTTGAGCCTCTGAACCTCTCCTCAGGCTCCAAGGCCAAATCCCCATCTCTTCCCCCAAAGGCTAAAAAACCCAAAGGCTTGGAAATCTCTGCCCCACCTATGATTCTCTCCAGTACCGACATTGGTTCCATTGCCCTCAACAGCCCCGCGCTTCCTTCAGGATCCCTGACTCCAGCTTTCTTCACTGCACAGGTAAGACCTGCCTGTCTCTAGGCATTCCCTCCACGGGGCCAAGAGTGTTAGTTCTGTGTGTCTGTCACCATCTGATGGGAAAAAAAACACAACAGATGGGAAAAAGGGAAACACAGCAGTGCTCTGAACAAGGCGTGGACAGTAGGTTTCTCCTGAGGTTTGTTCCTAATTGAGTGTGGGAAAAGCCATCACAGGTCACTGACTGCCTGAAAGAATAAGGAGATGGGCAGCCATTAGTGAATTGTTTATCAGTTCAAACCAGCCTTCAGATCTACAAAACAAACAGGAAAAAGCCAAAAAGAAAACCACTGGGGTTTTCTAGGTCACAACTTGAGCATGTGGGATGCTTGGTTAGATTTCTGTACTAGATGTTGCATCCATTTGGACTGTGTGACCTTTTTGTTAATTTATCAATACAGAGCAAATTAAGTGGTTTCTAAGACAGACTCTGAAGTCAGTTTCCATTTCTGAAGTTGTATAAATTCACAGAGCTTCCCTTCAGTACAGACCTATTGAATAACCAGAAGGTTATTTTGTTCTTTTTAATAACATTATTGTGGTAATGTCAACAGTGAGTTCTCATTTCCAAGCTAGTCTATGAAAAAAAGCCTAGGAGTTCAGAGCAAAAGAGGAAAATCATATAGATATGACTCAGTATGTTCATTGGTGAGTTTTGTCTTCCACTACCACCTCAAAATTAGACAAAAAAAATTCCAAGAATAAAATTATCCCAATGTGGAACATCCCCCAAGATCCCCAGCCCTGAAGTAACAGCAAATGCTAGCAGTGAATGTAGCAAACTGGACAGTAAATAAATAAGGACAAAGGTGTGTTACAAACCCGCACTCACCTCCAACTGCCTAGAAGACACATGGTATCCAGAATCCCGTCACCTCTTCCCTGTCTGACGCGTTGGAGGTGTTTGATGTGGGCAGCATGGTGTGCCTGCACGGCACAAAGGCCTGGCAGAAGTGAGAGTGCTGGCAAGTGCTCTCAGCCAGCGCAGCACTTGCTCTCCTGAACTTGTCAGCTGGCTGCAGAGAGAGTTTGTGCAGCTCAGGCACACCTGAAAGCCACCGAGATGCAAAGCTGTGTCACCAAGAAAGAGCAGTCTGTGGGCTGACACCTGTCATTTTTGACATCATAAAGCCTTTAAGTGAAGTTTTGTTTGGCAGGAAGAAGTGTGGCAAACCAAAACTGAGATGCACTGACAAACTTATAACCTCTAACGGTGGTACAACCACAGTATTTTTGTCATAGGGAGCAAATCTGACAACGTCAGATGCCAACCAGACACAGTGACAGTGTGAGTTATTTTAAACCCATCTGCTGCTGCACCACAGGATGAACAGAGATTTGTTTCCTCGTTTTGTAATTACTTTGAATATTTAACTTTCCCATGCACCTATAAACTGATGTACTTACTGCTCTGAAGGATGTAGAAGGGAATTGTGTTGAGGATTGTGGCACTGCTTTAGAGGGAGGGATACTTAAGGCTGTGATGAGTGCTACCCAACTTAAAGCCATCACAAATCTTTTTTACAGAAAGAGGCATATGGCATCTGTGTAGGGTAGTTCCCGGGTCTAATAAATTAAACTTTTGCTTATACAGCAGCACAGCTCTTATCTTCTCCTTTAGCCCTCTTTTTCCAGTGTGGGTAAGAAGCACCCTGCATGGTAAACACTTGTCCCAGTGAATATAAAATGAAAACTACATAGCAGCTGTATTCAGGTAACTGTAATACCACAATGCAAAACAACTAAAGCCATAATTTAGACTAGAAATCTGCTATTCATTCCATTATCCAAGGAGAAATATGCATCATATCTCAAACAGTCTCAGATTTATCAGATCCCAGTGTGAAACACCTGCTGCCAGGGGCAGGTGCAGAACAGGATGACTGCTCCAGGAGTGATGCATGTCCTGAGAAGGTCCTGCTGCCTGAGAGGATATTTCAAATGGCTTTCCACTGTACCTGCTGGTCATGAGGAATATCCTCAGGTGGAATGCTGTGAAAGGGTACATGATACACACAGTCAATTTTAGAACACAAATGTATGTGTGACAGCACTTGCCTGCCTTTTAACAGCTAGAAGTGACAAGATTGTACTTACACATTGTCATAGAAGTCAGGAGCCATGAGCATCATTGCTTAACATAATCTTCTCTGTGCAATGAATCCTCTCTATTTAAAACTGTTCCTGTGCTTAGATTACAAGGACGTTTTTAAAGAAGGAACTTCCCAACGGGTTCCACATCTAATACAAGATGTATGGCTGTATGTGGGCAGAAAATGAAGTGACACATCAGTTTCTGTGGGTAATTTGGGGATAGCCTGTGCTGTGGTGTTGTTTACACTCAGGTTTCCTCTGGTGGTTTTGATGCTTGGCTGATGGCAATACTGAGAACAAGCCTGGGAGGTCCTGTGCTCTTTTTGCATTAAATATTAACAGATTTGGAGGCTTGCTTTGGCTGGCTCTTGGTTCTGGCAGAACTTGCTGACATTAGTGCTCTGCTCATCAAAGGTTATGAGCTTTTGCTTAGCACTGTTTTAGGCATGTTAGTGTGCTTCCAGAGATGAATGGAGGGCAACTCAGTTTTTCAGGTCTCTCTGAAGACTTGCTTTGGCTGCATCCAGGCAGGAATAAACTCCTCCAAGTTTTTCATCATTATTTTTGGAAGACCCCCCTCAAGAACTGCACTTTGAGTTCTGGATATCTGCAACTTCTTGGAATAAAAATAAAGAATGGAGGCTGTTCACTGGAGTTCTTGCTACAGTTGCCACAGTACTGTGTCCTTAGTTGAATGTTGTCGGGTCTAGCTACTTACATCTTTGGTTTTAAGGTTAGTGGGCTCTTCTGTAAGTAGATCTGAGTATTTGTCCTGACCTAATTCAGTGTGTTGTCAGTCTTATAAATCTCCACTGGTAGGTGCCTGCCAATGGAGCATCAGCTTGAAATGCGCCATAGGAAAAGGGCTCTTGCTGGTGCTGCTGATTTCCTTCCCCATGAAAGCACCATGGCCCTGGGAAGAGTTTTTGTAAAGGACTCTTGACAAGGTCCTGCTTGTCAAGTGTTTGGGGGTTTTTGACTAGAGCTGTCACTTGATGAGATCAAGACTGAGGTCTTCTTGCCAGGCCTCCACCCACTCTTTGTCCCTTTTGTGGGCATGCAGGTATATCCCAACCTTGACTGGTACTCCTGTGACCTGCTGATTTACTGCATCAACACCTTTTGCTTTCCCAGTGATACCACAGGTTTATTACTCCTTGGGACAAACATGGTTTCTTCCATGGGGTGTGGTGTTTCTGATCCACCTTCTTCAGGACAAGGAAGGTGGCACGGTCCTTTCCCTGCACATTTCTCCACGAACCCCACTTTATCTGAGATTCCTTAGCAAAACCATTCAAGAGCAGCCAAGGTCTTTGTATTAAACAGCCTTTCAGAATTACCAGGGTAACTTTAATGTCTGCTGCTCCTTGTCTGTCCCATCTCTTCTGCTGATGCCAAACTGTTTGGCCCTGTTGTGAACTGCACATCACAGCAGGTCTGTGTTCCCGTGTGCCTGCACAGAGCCCCAGACGCTGCAGCCGATGCCTCAGGAACTGCCTGGCAGGTGAATGTGTGACACTCGAAATGCAGGGGAGCTGTGGCAGTGCCTGTGCGAGCCTGCTCTCTGCAGGGCCTGGCACAGAGCAGCTGTGATGGGCCCTGGTGTCAGCAGCTGCAGAGGGAGACCCCCGGCTGCAACTGCTCTACGAGGGAATGTGTATTCCTGGCCTGGTGGGGAGCACCAGAATACATGACCTGCTGCTTACTACAGGGAGATGCAGGTTCTCTATCTTCCATCTTCTCCTTAAATATTTCTAACTTTGGACAAAAGGATGCCCCAGTTCAGCAGAGCACTGAGGCAAGTTGTTCAACACAGCAAAGCACATGCTTGCTTGCTAAGTGTGTACTCCAATTCCATTAAGTGCTTTACTAAATAGGACTGATTTTGATAATTGGCATAAAGATTACTGCTGAGATTAACTCATTATGCCAAATACTTTTTTCAAAAGTGTCACATGTTCTTTTGTGGCAAGATAAAAATTATTCTGGACACAGAAAAATTCACATAATTCTCCATTTGAATGAAGACTTGCATGTGCTCTAACTCTACCTCCCCTCCAATTGTGCTTTAAGAATGCTGAGGGCAATCCCAGCAGTTCTTGTGCATTGTGGCACTGGAAGGAGGCACCTCAGAGTTGGTAAAAGCCTTGGATTCTAAGTTCTTGCCATTTTGGTTTTTTTCAAACAATTAGCTGTGCTCTCTGCTGTCCTCCTGGGCACCCAGCCCATACACCTGTCTCTCCCTGCTCAGCCCATGCACTGCCAGCTTCTTGGACCCTCTTCCATTACGAAGAGGCGCCATCAGGGGAGTAAACATCAAGGGCCAGCAGTGACTCTTCCAGTTCCACACACAAGTGCAGTAATGCTTCAAAAGGTGCAGTCAGGTCAAGGAATTCCTGCCCTTCAAAAGGTAAAAACTGATTCTGAAGGAGACTGGGTGGTGTTGGCAAGCACTGAGGCACGCATAATATTATTCTGTATCTTACACAGTTGCATGAGCGTGGTTCAAATAAACAATAACTGTACATCTTGTTAAGCAAACAGAAATTAAATCAGTTTGCAAATGACGGAATATTAAATGTGCAGGTATCCAGAGACAAGGATGCAGGGCTGGATGGGCAGCTGCTGCTGACCATGCTGTGTATCTGAATTCACCGGAAAACAGAGCCAGTAGATGCTGTGTAAGGCTTTGGAGGTGGTGAGTGCTGCATGGAGCTGTAACTGTGAGCTGTGCATCATGGCATGTTTTCTGTCTTGCAGACCCCCAACGGATTATTGCTGACCCCCAGCCCGCTGCTGTCCAGCATTCACTTCTGGAGCAGCCTCAGTCCTGTTGCTCCTCTGAGTCCTGCCAGGCTGCAGGGACCAAACACTCTGTTCCAGGTAGGTCTTCCCAATGCACAGGTTTCATTGCTAAACACACACATATGGAAGAGACACTGCAGGAAGATCTCCTCACATCAATCTGGAGCTTTTCAAACAGATCAAGAAAATATAGTCATTAACAGTGCCTACATTGTTATAGAGAGACCTACTTAACTTGTACCCTCCTCCAATCCTTGGCAGCACAGTCGGAATGTACAGGGCAGTACATTTTTTGCAGAAAGCACATGCATATTGTGTGAAGGAAAGAGAAATAAATGCTGGACCCCAGAGAGAGCATGTAACAGAGCTCTTGGAGCTGCAGGAAGAGAGTGCAGACACTCAGTGACCAGCCAGGAGAGGGCTGGAACATGGGCTCTGGGAAAACCAAGACAGTTTGGGTCTCACCCAGTGAGGTGGGTGTAGGTTTATCCTTTTGTCCTAATGAGCTACTTCTCACTCAGAAAGACAAGGCTCTTTGAACCCAAAGGCTCCATTTCCAGTTCTCCTGCCAATTATCCATGTGTCCTCAACCAAGGACATACCTCTGATCATGACCCCGCTGTATGTGACAGCAGAAAGGCAGCATTGTGACCACTCTCTCCTGAGTATTGGCAGAGTAAAATTCTCCAAGCTTTACAGATATGGGGTAAATACAAAAGCTATTAAATAACCCACGATGGCTACAGCACTTGGCAGCAGCATTTGCCTGAGGCTCAGGAAGAAGAGAGTGGGGATGGTATTTGCAGCTCCAGCTGTAGCTGCTGCAAAACGGCTGATTCATTAAGTCACACAAGAAATTATGTTAATCTGCTGATTGGCAAGGAACCCAGTGGCTGTCTGGACAACTGAAGGTGCAAGGACACCCCTGGAATGAACACCCCAAATGCTGTGGAGAGCCAGCACTAACAGAGGCCACTAAGAGAGGGCCACTGCTAGACAGGGGCCCTGGGTTAGTCTCTGAACCTTCAGGGAGGCCTACTGCCCAAATCCAGGGCTGGGCATTAGCTCAAGTAGTTGCTGAGGTACTGTCTACACTGGGATAGTCAGTCTTTTACCTCCAACTGCACATGGAGCTCAGGGCTCCTTATTTGTATTTTAGATAAACTCACTAACCCCTACTGGACCTTGGTTTTGCACACATGGTTAGAAACAGCCAGACATTTTATCTGAGATGTGCCTGCACCGAGACCAGGAATGAGCTGTATGGACACATGCTGGCCATTCCCTGGGGGGACTGAAAGTGAGGAGTGGCCTTGGCTTTCCCTTCTGAGAGACCCAAAGGGCCTTATAAATGACATTTGATTCAAGTAAAGGCCACGAGGACAAGTTGTAGAGCACAAAGCCTTATTTTCACAGCAAATAGGAAACAAAAACCACAGCTGAATGCTGGCGAAGCTCTCCTTAGGCTGCCTGCACAGGCCAGCCCACACTCCATGCATACCCAGGGAAGAGACTGTAATCAGGTTGTGTGTTTTAATGAATCTTGGCAGAAGTGATGGAAGCCTTTCCTGAGGTTTGGTGTGGTTAAAGCAGAGGTATCAGCCAGTTTGGGTCACACCAGGACGGTGCCAGACCCCTGCAGCACCGTGCTGCTCAGCCTGGCTTTACAGGGAGCGGTGGAAGACAGGCATCACCAACTACCATCTGAGCGAAGAGTAAACTTGTTACTAGCATGTTATTATATGCATGTGGAGGCCATGGTTACACCACAGCTGGCTGTCAAGGACTGATCTGATACAGGGTAAAAATACACCAGATGCTTGAAGTTGTTCAGCTCCGTCTCCCTCAAGCCAACAGAAACTCAGCACAGCTCATGGAGCTGGGCCTCAAGGCCAGATCAATATCTAACACTGGGATAACTCCTGCCTCATGCTGCAGCAAGTTTATTCCTCCTACCTGCTTTGCTTTTTCTCAGGTCAGAGTTAAGAACTAGTCAGTACCCACCACTGCAGGCAAGGTGCAGTCACGATGCCATCATGAACTAGGAATACATGGCTTCTGTATTGGATAAGTTTGTTTGCACAGTACTTCTAAAGCAGCAGGTGATAATAAGTGACAATACATTCTGCTTCCCATGCTGAATGGGGTAGCTAGTTTGTCGTTTCTGAGTGATTATACAACTGTAATTAGTTGAGAGTAATTTTCCCCATGCTTTGTATCCCCAGTTGTACTTTTTCTGCCCTAAAACTACATATCAACATTCACTTTTGCCAAACTCTTTCCTGCCTAAGACAAAAAGGATGTATTGTAATTAACAGACTGAAAAATCTAATCTGTAATTAATACTGTGTAGACTGAAAAATATTTTTGTAAGCAGAATGGATGGCAGATTCCTCTGTAGTGTGCACTTTTCCAGGGTGAAGATACACATATTATGTGAACTTTTATTTAAAAAATAGCCAATAGCAGACTTTTATATCCTTGTGTATTTACAAATTATTAAGGTTTTGTCCTCTGTCTTCCATTCCTAACCGCGGATGCAGGCATTTGGGAGATATCTTACTGTATAGACACGACAACTCTTGAAACCATCTGGAGCCAGTTCCTAATGCTGAATCCATGTGCTTCTTGGGCTGAATGTTTTTAAAGACTAATTTCTACCTTTTGGCCCCTTACAGTTTCCAACTCTGCTAAATGGTCACATACCAGTGCCACTCCCCAGTCTGGACAGAGCCTCTTCACCAGTACTGCTTTCTCCAAATGCTCAGAAATCCTGATGACGCCTCCCACACCAAGGATGTATTGGTGGATTTAACACTTCATTCCTATGGGCTAGTTTTTCCTGTGTCATGAGAAGGACATTGTGAAACCCTTTATTACTTTGGTTTGCACTTTTCATTACATGGATAATCTACTTTTATTATGTTAGCATTTTTCAACAGTGTTTATATATAAAAGTATATATAAATCTGTTATGCATTAAATGAATTGTAATTTTTTTATATCATAGCTCTTAAGTGTTGAACACTTCTGTTGTTGATGAAGTACTTTTCTTAATGGATTGGAACAATGTATCTAACAGGGATGTGAAGCTTCTTTTTAATCCCTTTTTCTGCATATTATGCATTGCGCTTGTGTAAACTGTAACCAGCTGTGCCTTCTTTTGCATAAAGTCATGTAAATGATTTATATATTTTCTAGTATTAAGATAAAAAGTTGAAAGGAAAAAACGAGTATTGAAAGCCCTGTGGTAGTATTTCAGTATTTTCTCCACGGATAGGCCATATAATGCAGTGTATTAATGTAACTTTGTATTAAGTGCTTTCAAATTGTATAAAAATAGCCTTTTTCTTTGCTGAAATGAAAACGTAATCTGTGTTACAGCCAGGAGATGTAGTTCAGAGTAACAAAGCCACATTTAGACATTTATGCCCAAGTTCTTCTGTCAAGTTGCAACAGAGAGGAACTGGGCTCTGTATGTTCATGAGATGTTTCCAGCATTTGAGAGTATTTTTGTAGAAAAAGAGACATTGCTTAGAATTTATTTGGCCTATATTTCTTATGAACTGTCAACATTACAGCTGGAAGGAGTGCAGGTAATCTCTGTACTCCCAGGGAATGAGGATCATTCCCAATAGTTTCCAGGTGCTTTGTTCAGCTGTGCCAAGTGCCTTCTACTGCTTCCCTGGAAAGACTGTTGTAGCTACTCAAGCTCTGAAGGTCACATTTCCCCTTCCCCCAAAGCTGCAAAAGTTACAGGTCTGTAAACTGATGGCTGGTGCTTGCAAAGAGGCAGAGACTGTACATGTGGGATGTTAATGTATAAACAGCTGAATTGTGGATGAAAAGACAGCACTGTGTTACTGTATACTTGCAACTTGAACTTACTGGGTATGTCCTCTATCTTGAGGGGATGGTTTGGTCACAAAGAAGTCAGGTTAGGATTAGGCCAGACTCCCTGGCACCACAGACTCTAATCCTGGCAGGGCTGATGCAAATCTTCAGTTTCCTAAGGTAGCTAAATTGGCTTGAATGCAGCTTTACTGTGTCTTCGGTTTTTCAGATGAGACCTTAAAAGCCAACCCCAAATCTGATCCCTGTTTGTGATAGGTCATTCGAACCTCAACTTTGCTTTCTGGCCAAGCAGCTGGCCACAGTCTGTTCTTTTTGAAATGTATGTAGTGAGTTGTCTGCTGATTTTCTGCTTGGATGCATTTCAATGATGATGTGTGTAGTTACTTGTAAAGTGCTTTTGGATCCTTCAACCTGAAAGGTGCTAAATAAACATTTTATTAATGCAGTTCTGATGTTGAAAAGCCATTTTTGGGGCAGAGGTGGTTGACAAAAAACAGCAGGAATCTTCCTCAAGCTCCTGGGTTGCACAACCAAAAGCTACTCATGAGTTCCACTTGCCGTGATAAAAACCTGCAGTTGCCATGTAAGTACCAGCTGATAAAAACAGCAACTGAATCCCAGACATGAGGAGAAAGAATGAAGCTCTTGGGATGTCATTTGCTCGACTCAGCGTTTCAAGAGCTCAAGATGTGCCACCCCACGGAGTCAAAAAGAGAAGATGAACCTACGCAACATTTATGAGTGAATGCAAATTTTATACAAAGTAAAATCAGAATAGCTTGAAAGGGCAGCATGCAACTGATGGGATTGACAGGGTTAGTGGAGATAAATCACCAGGGCTTGCAGACTGAGCATTTATCTTACAATGCATTCCTCCCAAGTACATGGAATATTTTACAACAAGTTACAGAGAGGCAATTATTTCACACTAGAGAGCTGACTCCTGTCTCATTTTTAAAACCCCATGAATACCTACTTACACCTATAAGACATGAACAGCAGCATAGTCTTGTCTTGTATGTGCCGCTGCAGCTAATGGGAGAACGCGGCATCGAGACCGTGTTTCTCACTGTGAGTTTAAAAAGATGAAAACATGCTAGTATGGAATATTACCCTGCAAAAAATGAGACCATGAGAGGAGGGACTGTGTGACAGAGAAGAGATACTTAAAAGTACCCGGATTTCCATGATTTTACTTCTTCCGAGGTTTTACTACTAATAAGGCAGGTTCTTTCTCTTCTCAAAAGGCTCAACCACACCTACAGTTTCCCTCCCATCCTCCAGCCCTTAAATGATTTTGGACTTTTTTTAAAGATAGCAGAAAACAACAATTCTGGGACAAAATACTATTTGAAAAATTACTGGAAAGGATCTGAGAGAATCCAACAAAAAAATGGAAAACAAAGTGGGAAGAAGTGCTGTCTTCTCATCTTTGAGAGAATAAAAATAGCAAGAGAACACATCTGCTAATTGACTTTTCAGTTGAAAAAAATACGCTGTCAAAATCTGACTTCTAAATCAGTCAATAATGTGGAATAAAAATTTTTGCTATTGGGAAGTATTTCTACAAAAAAAGTCCAGCCTCTCAAGTCTAACACTCATATGAAACACTCGACTGTTATGCCTTTATGCTTTTAAGAAAATATTCTGTTGGTAATCTACTGAATTTTGTTAACAGGTATCTTTTTAACTGTAAAGAAAAATCAAATAAATGTTTTTAATTAAATACTGTGGAAGTGTCAATATTTCTGTGGCATGGAGAGCTCCAAGCCAACAATCCTGGGGAATAAAATGGGAGCTATTCTCTTTTCAGTATTCTTGGTAGTAATTGCAATTTGATCATACTTGGGGGGATTTATTACAAGATTTGCATTTTATTCATGCTTCAGCAATACACAAGAAGTTCCCAGTTACTATAGAGGCTGGGTGCACAATTAGGGTATGTTTGGCTTACCTGCACCTTGTTTCCTCAGGAAAGCAAATATCCCCCAGAAGGGCCACAGCTTTGCCAAGAGCTTGTGCACACCCTTGGCCCTGGCACAGGTAAGCAGCTTCAGTTCTAAAGAAAACTTCCAAGGTGGGGAAAACGGTGACAGGTGATAAACTATAGCAAGACCTGACACACACCCATGATGCCAAGAAAGAACGATTTGTTTTAGCTGACTAAAACTGGTCTCATCAGACAGGCACTTAGCCATCTGGAAATACCTACCAAGGAGCTGAAGAACTGTCAATAAGATTTCTGTTTAAAGGGGAGGCGCTCCTTTCAAACAAAACTACAGAGTTAATTTTAAAAGAACAACCCTCTGCATTAATAGGCTGTGTGATCTTGTGCCTACAGGAAACATCTTCAGAAGCTATCATGACACCCAAATGAATTCAGAAAAGGCACAGTAAGTATAGGTAGTCTTTTATGTAAGGGCATAGCTATTCCCTTCTGATCTTCAGACTGTCTGTATATCCTGTAGGATAAACACAGGCCTCAGTTTTAAGCACAGCCCTTCAAAGTCATCAGAAAACTACAACTTTTAAAATCCATTTTATCCCCAAACTGTAACTGCTCTTACAGATTAACGTGCGAGTGCTCTGCACACATGGAGTACATACCTGTTCCTTGAGGGCAAAGAGACTGACAGCACGAGTGAGAAGCAGTATGAATTTATTTAAGTGAAAGAAGCAGAATGAACCTCAAGCAAGGACTCTGGAGCAATCAGCATCATGTCCTGCCTTGGGTAGGGGCTGGTATTTGAAGAAAGCATCCTAGAAGAGAGGTTTCTAAGATATGCTGGAGTTCTTTTGTGAAAGATTTCCATCAGTTCACATTCACTCTGCAAAAGCGCAAGTGCATAAATGTAAAGTTAATTATTCGTAACATGGCTCCAGGCCAGCTCCCCCCTCCTGCAAATCAAACAACAAGACAGCGAAGAAAGGGAAAAACAGTCTGAAAAAACAAGCTCAGGGTGTGAAAGAGGAGGGGCAGGTGACAGTGCAGACGCTACCATGCAAGGCCTGGGGGGAGCTGCTCTACAGGAGCACACTGGAGAACAGACAGGGAAGAGCATTTTTCCTGCTTTAAAATCCACAGCAATGGTAATTCCATCAGCAGAAAGATCCCACTGCAACAAATGAAGCAACTTCATAGCTCTCTGGGGAAAAATGTATTTCAAGGCAGGGCATCGGAGCCAAGTAAGACTCATATTTTATTAGGAGGACCATGAAAGTGATGTGCCCTGGCCAGCCTGCCTGTTGAGTAAGCTTGAAGGATGCAGCCAGCACAATACATTCAGCAGTTATTTACCACATTAACATGTGTGTAAGTGTGCATTCAGTTTAGGTTTGCTCAAAAGTTACAGAACTTAAATATCTGAGTTTATAAAACATGCAAAAATATTTGGAAATCGTTCACATTTTCCACTGACATCAATTTTGCTCAGTTAGTTATAGGCACTGCTCAGTGAAAGTCACATACAAGAGACCAATCTAGAATATCTGAACTCTAAGCCCAGTTCTGAAAACAGGTTCCCAGTATGGCTGAGAATGGGACTATTGATTTTTGTGCAGCTGAACTCTACAGGCGGAAGAAGGTGAATGGTAGAAATTCCAAAGCTTGTACATTCCAAAATGTACCTGCTTGGCTTTTATACTTTTCACAATCATCCCACCTGTACAGTCAGAGCATACCTACAATGTTCCAACTGCTACATACTTCCTTGTTGTTTCATAATTGCACTCATTAACTTGCCAGTCTCCTAAATTGGTATGACACGGACACTGGTGACATACACGGATGTACAAAGGCCCAATGAGAGCTTTAAATCTTTAACAGCTCAATCTCTGAAAAAATAAAACCCCCCAAACTGCATAGAGTAAGTATTCAAGTTCCTTCCCAAAATTAATGCATTTCACAGAGATGTTACATTTGTTTTAAAGCCAAAATTTCTGAAGGTAAATAAAGTACTGAAATGTGCTAACAAGGTGCATTAATTACTTCAACTCTGCTCATCAGTAACCAGACAAAATGATCATGATCATTTTGTCATGATCACAGACAAGCTAAGTTCTGATTTCAGTGTCATCATGTGCTGTAGCTCTCTATTTCCATACCCTGATTTGTTGGGATTTCCTTGAAGTCTGACCTTAATTCCAACTATTTCCTGGGTTTATGATACCTAGCCTGGGGATATTTACAACATACCTTTCATATATTTTGTCCTCAATAATGGAATGTATTCTTAACCCTAATTCCATTTTAACACTGCAGAACAGAAACCATGTACCTTTATTACACTGAAAAACTCATGCACAAACAACAAGCAAGCAGCCCAAAGAACGCTACCTTCCAATTTTTCAAATGATTTGCAAATACAAAGTATGTTGATTCTTTAATAATTGTTTATTTCAACTTTTATTGCCCAATTCAGGGATACACTCTGGCTACTTAATGCTGTGGTAAAGCAGCACAAAAATAACAGCCATGTTGAGATGCACATTCCACCAGAGCACTGCTGAGTTGTTGGTTTGCCACTTGTATCTCCCACCCTGTCCTGTCAACCATCCTTTACCAACCCTCTCTCCCCTTCAACCTTCACCTGCACATGAATGCAACCACAACACCAGCACCTGCCTCCGTCCTGGCTTCCAGCCCACCTGACTCTGACACACACCTACACCCACAGCTTGCCAGCCCTACCCTGGGCTAGGTGGGACACACCAGGTATCTTCTAAAAATACCTACCTAAAATCAGCCACGACATGCAGGCCATTTCTCATTAACTGATCACTCATCGTCAAGCAAAGGTGGTCACACCAAACACTGAAAGTCATCCATTTCTAGTGATTCTCTGCTTGGTGTTTGACACACTTGAGGTTTTTTCCCAAAAAGGCCAATGCTCCTACAGTTCTTGGGGACAGTGAGACCAAGTCTGTAGTACCTGACTCTGCCAGACAGAGTCTGGTATATGAGGCATAGCACAGAATTCCATGGAAAGAACGTCAGAGATGCCCAGCAACTTCAGACTTGCTGATTACTGCCCCTAACAGGCAACTGCCACAGAACTGTCTCTGCTGATGCAGGAATTTCAGTAACAGACAATTTTAAAAAGCCCCAAACTGGCCTGACAACAGTTGCCAGGTTTCTTAAATATGTTCTTTAAAGCTACCTCCTAAATAAGAACACAGATTCACTTGTAGGTCTTTAGAAAAAATTTCTTTATAAACAGACTGCTTAAACTTCATGGAAGATCAATTAATTTGTAACAAAAGAGCCAGATTCCTACTTAAAATGCAACATCCTTTTGTTAGCTATGGCTGACCCTTTTCTAAGTTTATTAATGCACTTCATTTTACCAGGTAAACCTTTAAGTCCTTTACTCATTAGTGTCACATTATTACGTGTTCTTCTATGACCTATAAAGTATTACTGTACTAGAAATGCTAAACCCCACATTTATCCACAGTGAACATTTAGTCTATCTTCACTACTTCTGTAAAAAAGATGTTTCTCTGACACTTCTTTCTTCAGCACTGTCACGTCTACAACTTATTTCCTACAAGGTCCATCAGTATAAAATCTAGATCAGATCCGTAGCAACTACAAAAATATATATAACAACTATTTCAGGACAAGGTTTTCCATCAGTGCCACCTGAGCCTCAGCCCCGCGCCCGTCCCAGGCCGTGTGACACGCAGGGCTGCCTCCCAGTGAGACTGCACCACCGAGAGGAGCCCAGCAGCCCCAGCCACGGTGAGCCACGGCACCGCCACTGCCTCTGCACTGAACCAACCAAGGGAGCGGCCAAGGGCGACCTGGGGGCTCCCACCACACACCAACCTCGCTAAGCGCTGCCAACAATGCCCAAGAACCGCAAGTTCACTGAGTCTGGACTTTTAACAACGCAGGGCTTTTGTTATTATAAATTCCAAAACAAAACCAAAGAATTCCACGTAATATTTATACTTTCAAAAGTACAATATTAATACAGGTCGGTCAGTTAGAAATAACAGCAGTTTGTTAGGTCTACAAGATTTAACGTAAAACCGGTTTACAAATGCTGAAAAGCGGTAGTGGTCCAATAGTCACCGTTACACATGAATTTCTCTCTTCCAGAAAATAAAATTAAAAAAAAATTCCAATTCAAATTTACTAGTATCAATGAAATATTAATAAAACACCCCCAAACATGCCACAATCACTATTCACAAATAAAGTTAAAATGAAATATACAAAAATTCACTTAATACTGTTAAATAACAATAAACTACAAGATTTCCTGAACAGAAATGGTAGGACCCCTGAACGTTTTACAGTGAATGTCAGGAAAAATTAAGTTACCTATGACTATTTTCATGATATACCAGCCAAAGATTTACATGACCATTTCAAAATATACCAATAAAGATTTACAGTCTCTTTAAGATGCACTAAACAAATAGGTTCATAAAGGTGAACACAAATGCTTAAAAATACTGCAACCATCACCAAGGGTGTACTTATGATACTCACTGAGATGCATAAGCATAGTAGTAATATGTTTACTATCTCTGGAAAACAGGTAACATCTAAGATCTCAAAAACTCTCTAAGTTCCCATTGTAAAAGCTCTGTAGCATAGTGAGTTCTTCTCAAGTACAAACTTGCATCTTTCCAGTTGATTTCAAGTGAATAATGCACAAATGGGAGAGCAACAAGGTGGGAAAAATGTGACATTATTCCCGTATTTGTATAATTAGTTGTCCTGTTCCTCTGTAATGAAAAGTAAGCCAGGGTCCAACATACATGAATTGTCTTTTTACTATTTGTATTTCTAAGTTAAAAACAAGGTAAAAAAGTTAATTGTTTCTGCAGGCCCCATATGCACAACAATGTGCAAATATGTTATGCTGGAGTAAGCCTGACAAAACGTCCAGCCTCCATGCTCTAATTTACCAATAACTAACATAGGATCTGAGAGCAAATCAAAGTTACTTTTCACTTGTTTGAATCAACCTTCACACCATGTGCTTTTCAAGAACATAATATGCATTATAATTTTTCAACTATTCAACACATACTTCCAATGTTAAATAAGGAATTAAGTGCCAAGAACTTAGAGCATTAAAGATGGCTCACCTATAGCCAAGCAAAGCTATGTTTACATTCCAGGAAACACTGCAGTTTAAGAAATACAAAAAACCCCGCAGCAGTAGAACATTTTATCAAGAGAAACAGATGCATTCACATATTATAAAGCCATTGCAACTTCTTCAAGCATGGAACTGTTGTGTTAACTATACAGACAGTAGTTATTTAGCAGCAATGATTCCGCAATAAATAATGCACTGTGTTTCTCAGTCCTGCACAAAAATTGCAGCTACAGTTACATCAACAGCTGTAACCTACTGGCTCTAGTGGCAGAGGAGACCTTAAAACCAACTGTACAAAAAATTGTCACACTGTGACAACAAATATAAAAACATAATTTGCAGGTTGGAAATAAAAAGACTCCACTGTTAAGAGGACAGTGTAGACAAACTGCGATTCCAAGTCCACCAAACAGAAAGCACTGCCTTCAGATCCGAGTCCTTGATCGACAGGATAGGCTTGGGCTTGATTCTGCACTGCCCCCTTTAGAAAAGCATGCTCTGCCTTCTGTTCTTCCCATGTCCTGCAACACAACACGGACCATGGTAAGAAACCGAAGCATTTGCACTACGGAGTATTAAGTTATTATCCAGATCCTCGTCCTACTTCAAGGCAACACCCCTTGTGTTTCAGTCAGCATCAGCACCTTTAACTGCACTCACTGTTCTTCATTTTGCCACCACTCAGCCCCATACAGTACTGGCTTGAAACTCCAAAAATGTTGTCACCTTCACAGTCCTTGCCCGTCCCTAGTAAAACTCCCATCTTTCTCTGCACTTAGCTTGTACGTCTCTACAGGAATGTCAGTAAATCATTCTGGATTTTTTTTCCCAGTATATTCACACAAACCAATTTAACAAAGCATTTTTCAATTCTGAATGCCTCTGGCACAGTATTCTTTTAGCAAGCATGAGAAAACATAAAGCTTTCCATACCGGTCTCTGGGTAAGTGGAATTTCGAAAGCCAGGGTCTTTTTGCAATTGAATCTCTTTTAGACTGAATATTGAAACATCTGGAATGTAACAAAGAAATTAAGTCATATACAAATGTAAGTTATACAATTATATATTATATTTATATATTTATTTATAGATTATGTTCTTAATGATATTGTTTGAATTTAAACAATGTTTCCAATTCACAAATATTTAAGCCACTAGATATCAGATTTTTTTAATACATTAGAGTTTTTCCTTACACAATGTACTCAGCTTTAATGCACTATCTTAACATTATTCTGCTACTTTACAACTCCTCTTACTTTCAGGCAGAGTGTGTATTCTTGTTCCAAGACTTCTGAAGTATGCATGTTTCATGGCCTCTTCTGCTGAAATTCTCTTCTTTGATTCATACTATTAATATAAAAGCATACAAGTTTGTTGGTTTCCATTAAAAACCTCTTTGCATCAAGTGATTTCATCAAAGGGAGAAAGAGTTCTATTTGCTCAACATTCCCAGAATTCATTAGGACAATTTTTTTTCATTACTTTCATTTCACATGAACTATCTGGTGTTTTATCAAAATCAGTACTGGCAGCAAGTAACAACATTGCTAAAATAGTAAAAATAACTTCTGTAAACGGATGCAGGTCAAAACTACACCTAATCTTTATCTATAGATGGTACAATGATTAGGTATCTCCTGCTTGACATCTGTGCAATTCTAGGCAAGGATGCAGATGTTTAAAAAGCTGCACACAAATCAGTTACAATGCTGCACCTACTCAAAGGTGCATACCACTTCAGCTTTTGAATACAGTTGCAACATCAAGGAGTAATACTACACCTTAGTAACTCCTTCTCTAGTACTAAACTCAGTTTATCATTAAAGAAATTTAGCATTTGTATTTAAAAGTTCTGGTTTAATACCATATTTCACAAGAGATTTAGTTTATTCAGGGCTAACATAGAATTATTCTATTTTTACAAAAGGTAGTAAGAGAAGAAATTAATTCTGGGGAAAAAAAACCAAGCATCAGTTTTTTAATTCTCACACTGCACTGGCTTATTCTCACACCTGTCATCCACTACAGACTCAGCTACACATTCCACTTAGAGACAGAACTAAATACTTTGGCTTCTAATACGTTTTGTATGTAATATATTAAAACTTGAAACTTGCACTTTTATAAAGTAAAGCCACAAAACACATCTTACTTGAAGGAACTTCGCTATCAATTCAATTCCTTCCGTGTCTAGCCTAAAAATAAAAATATTTTAAAAAATTAAAACAGTTACTGAATTGTATTTACGCAAGTAAAACCGCAGAGGAACTGGCTTAATTAAATTATATCAAACCTGAAAATTAGATCTAAACAATGGAAATGCTTTCACCTAAACAACATTTATTCATGCTATGGTAAATACATATGACTCCTAATATCACCGAACAAGACGATCTGGAAAACACTGAGGACACACACATCCTTAGTTTGGATTGTCATTTACTAGGTTGACCTAGATCACTTACTTGAATATTTTAAATTATTTCTTTTAAGCTTAATACTACTTAGAGCAATACAATGTTAGATCTTCAAGGCAGACAAATGTCTTTGTTATTAATTTTATTTATGATTTATGATATGATTTATTTATGATATTGATACAGGATTAAAAGAAACTGCTCAAGGAAACCTGGCCGTTTTAGCAAATGGCCTGGGTCTAGTATATAACCAGAACAGAATTTGTGCTCTTTAGGAAATGCTGTGTGAACTCTCCTTCTATGGAGACATTATTGAGTTTATTGCTCCACAGGTCATTAAGGAGCTGATGGTACCTAGGATGATATTGGAGGAAGTGTGGTTACACAGTACCAAGTTCTGCTTTGCATTATCATCTGCCCACAATAACAAAACTGATGAACACTTTCACACCATTCAGTGGCAGATTGTACTTGGAAATGCATTCCCACTTAGGAAAATGCAAAGCCACAGGGATGCATATTTTCTATTAATAAAACACAAAGTACCTTGGTGCATGATTGATGAGAGGTTGTGGTTTATACTTAGGAAAGTTGTAGTTTCTAAATTCATCACTGGAAGAAATGCCTGGCCATGTTTCTTGACATGGAGTTCCTGCATTTAGAAGCAGTAACAAATTTAACTTAAAAAAAGTAAACAAACAACTTCGACATATAAAAGCATTTAATCCTGTAATTTAAAGGGGAAAGAGAAAAATCATTCAATATGCCTATGTTGTGCAAGCTCATCTGTACAGTCAGCTGAATCATTTTGCATAACCTTGATTACAATGCAGTATATAATATTGTTCCAAGATAAAGATCCACAGTTCTCATACAAATATGGTGCATTAACATTAGCATTACTAAAAGTATCAATTTACCAAGAAGTCTGAAAATTAAGTGCAGTTCATCTTCAACGGTGGAACCAGGAAAAAGAGGCCTTCCTGATGCCATTTCAAAAAATATGCATCCGACACCCCTTTATAAAGACAGAGAAAAAGATAAAGCAGAAATAATCCTATAATTTCAGCTCATAAAGACTTCTGGGATTTCTCCTCAATTAAAACAAATTATTGATTGTTAGCCACATACTACTATTAAAATATTCAGAAAGATGTGTTCTATTCAGCAACAGAAGAGCTGTCAAAGACTACGCAAAACCTGGGTCATAGCTATATTATATCCTCTTCCTTCAGATGCTGAGGTAGTCAATTTTATTAAAGTTCATGGTAAAATACCACATTGCCCTATCATTAGGAGAAGGCTTGTTTTTTCCCCTAATACGCTTACTCTGAGCAATAAAAAAGTACTCTGCATTTTCAGAGAGGAATAATAGCATCTTCCCAGTCTACCACTCCTTTCCCAAAAAATCCAACTCAATTGTAGCCTACAAAAATTCAAAGGTTGAATATTTGAATGTTACTATTTAGCAGCAGAGTTGACATTTTTTCAACTTGACTCAACAAAAATTTGAATTCAACGAAGCTATACAAACCACATGTCAATTTGAGTTGAATACTCCGAAGATCCAAGGAGAACATCAGGTGGTCTGTACCATAATGTGACAACTTCATTGGAATAAGTCTTTGTAGGAACAGACTTAGCTCTTGCCAATCCTTGATAACAAGAGAAATGAAAAGTCATATACAATCTGCTGAAATTCTTTTTGTATGAAGTTGAAAAACTATTTTTAGGACCTTGTTATACTTGCTAAATGCCATCTCCTAATGTTATTTAAGGCCCTAATAAAGAGATTTCTATTGCCTTTCAGTATTTATGGCAATCTCATGGTCAGCATTTTTAAGCACAAAAGAAAGTAAACAGATCAAAACCTGGACTAATCCTGTAAATTTCATTAAATCAGTACAGAATCAGATTGACATGACACCACCCTGCTGTGAAAAACTTCTGCACTGTTCTGGAATATTACATTGCAGAAGGCAACAAACAATTAACTAAATGGCGAAAACCATTTAGACCAACCAGTGTTGGATCAGCAAGGGTCTTCCATCCTAAAATTGTCAATTTGTCAGCAATACCTTCAATAAAATTCAGGTATATAATGTAAGAGGCAATCTTATGAGCAACTTTCATTGACACAGGAGGGTAAAATCAGAGGCACAGGGCACAACTTTTAAAGGATCTTCCAGACAGAAGGTAACAGGAAAATGTAGATGCCCCACTCTATTGTAAATTCCAAGGAATTTGGTGTATCAGTGACAGTGCAACACCTAACAATTTAGCATATGAACAAGCTCTTCCTCACTCCTGTCATTACTCTGCTTTAGAGTGACTGTGGAGTGTTAGGAGAAGCAACATGAGCTCCACCTGAAGGATTTGACTAAGTATCAATTTCACAGGAAGCTGTAAGGCTTCTTTCAGGAGGAGTGACAGTGTTACCTATACAGATATTACACTGATTACTATACCCTGTAAAAGGCTTCCATTATCTGTTTGAGAACACCCAAATACAGACCAATGTACTCTTTTCTCCTTTTAAGGAAAAATGGTTTTCCTTTGCTGAGAGAAAAAAATATTTGTTACAGAGTAATTTCAGGCCATACCAAAGTCTGCAAGCTTCAGTTCTCCTTTCTCATTAATTAGTAGATTTTGTGGCTTCAAATCTCGATGTAACACCTTTCTCCTATGACAGTATGCCAAACCACGAAGAATCTGATATAAAAATAGCTACAAAAGAGAACATTTATATAAATTAGACAAAAAATGGTAATCTACAGATTGCATGACTAGCTGGGCATTGGAGAGTTAAGCATTGTGGAGGACAAAATTACTTCTCTAAAAAGTGAGTTACTCTCTTTATGAGCAAATTCTGGACATCATCATTATTGTTCAAAGAGTTAAAATTACACTAATGCACTGCTTTAACACCATACTTTACAACAAAGACTTTAAGAGCTAGTTGTTCTGTTTAACTGAAGAGAAACACAGGGCTTTTTATTTTTAAAGTAAGCATTTACCACTGCTCTTCCCCACACTAATGTCTTTAAAGATAACGGTCTCTGACTATATATTCAAGTTCCCTTCTGCCACAGAGTCCCTTCTGGAAATGCAGCTCAGTAGTGTTTCTATCCAACCGTGCTGAACTACGTAAAGAGCATCTTGGCATCCGACTGGAAAAATACATCTAGATTCACAAGCTGAGGGAAGATGGAGAAATGGGTAAATGAGAATTATTAAAGCAGCCAAACTGCCTCTGGTATTTACATTCATCCCCTCACCTTGACACACACAGGTTTATTTAATCCTTTGGAATAGTAAGCCAATCAACTTCAGTCATGCATATCAGTGCTGCACATATATAGATATAAAAGTAGTATGGGGCAAAGAAAGGTTTAGCAGTGGACAGGCAAGCAAGTTTAATGTATCACTGCATTAAGAACTAATACTTTGCAGTTTCTGTACATATAAAGGGTCTGATCTTGAACATGCGACTTTTGGGTAGCCATTGCTGGCGTTTACCACACAGCAGTAGTCAGTCAGCATAGGTAATCAAATGTACAAAGAAAAAATACAAAGCATTACAGAAGGCAATGTGACAAATTCATCATGTAACAGGATCTCTGAGGAGAAACACTGGAATGACAGAATGAGAGGACACAGTCTTGAGCTGCACCAAGGAAATACAGGATGGATATTAGGAAAAAGCTTTTTATGGAAAGGGTGATAAAGCACTGGAATGGTCTTCCTGGGGAGGTGGTAGAGTCACCATCCCTGGATGTGAGACTTGGTGCCATGGTTTAGCTGAGGTGTTAGGGCTGGGTTGGACTTGATCTTGAAGGTCTCCTATAACCTAGTAATTCTGTGATGGTGTGAATGTTTTTATATGACTACATTCTAATACATCTAATACATTATTTTTGCATCAAGTGACATCATCAAATTCTTATTCATAAACTGGACAAATACACAGCAGGTGCAGCTACATCCATCTGCTCTCAGTGTGCAGTCATGGGATTCATCTGTGCTAGAAAAACAGGAATTGAGACTGATTTCTTTCTTTTTGCTTTCCTTTCTGAAGAGCAGAATGAGAAGCAACAAGCCTTGTTCCACCTACTCAGGCCCCATACTGTTGAAGGGGCAGTCAGTCCCAAGCTTTATTAGCAAGACTTCTATTGAAGTCAATGGCCCTCCCTAATGTACACTGGGACTGTAAGGATTAGTCAAGAATGCAAGGCAGATTACGGAAATTGTGAAGCTTCACTGCAGTTGGCAGGGATCCTTTTGGATGCCATGTATTAGCTCAAAATTTTGGTTAAAACAGTAATATCTGCAGTGACCACATATATCCTCATTTTGTCAAAACACAAAAACTTAAAATTAGCTGAGGAATGTGAGGAAGTGATGTCAGGGAGGTCTCTCAAATGTTAATGATGACTCAAACCCACACAGTTATTCTAAGGTAAGCACCTACAGCTACGGCAGCTGAACAGCTGTTGTGGTTTCCCAGTGCCAAAGGTACTGACCATATAAATTTGCTCTTTGAGCATAGCTTAAATCATAGGTAAACAAGGAAAGACAATTCCTCTGCTTAGCTCAGATTACCACAAGCAGATTCTGGCTTGTTCACTAACTGCACTTATTATAAGAGTCAGGTTCCCTCTTAGAGCTTTCCCTTATTTTTTTAAGCTTAAGGCACTGCAATATTAACTTGCAGATAATTCAAAACACAAGCATAATTATGATTTTTGGTTGTCTCTCTGAAGTAGAAACAAGTGAGAGAATTTTCATTTGCAGACTCTCAGAGGAAGTAACAGAGTACGCTATGGGCAGATGTCTTTCCCTGGAGACACTTACAGTAATGTGACAACAGAATGAAAGGGAAAGCTCACCAAACAGTAATCAATATCTAGCCTGAGTGTCAAATCACTTCACTCATTTCTCAACAGTACTGTACTCTGTTTGGAAGCTTGTGTCTAAGCCCTAAGCATTAAAGAACACTAAGAGTTATGTCCGTTTTCCAAATAAAAGCCTGCTTTTTACAAGAGAAGTAACACTGACCCTGACTTAGTTTCAGCAGGCCAGACTGGAAACCAAGTCTCTTGACCTGGCCACAACCATAACTAAAAGAAAAAGCAAATTAGGCCCTAAGGAAAAATTTATTTCCATTTCTTATTAATAGAAAGACGAAAATCACTCATACTTAAATACTTATTTTTAATTTCTTATTTGTGTGGTAGGCAGTGGCACCCAAAGCCACATTCATGACTGAGGCTACATTTTTCCTCAGTGTCCATATATAAATTTGAGGATATATCAAACTACAGACTTAGTAAATGGGTATAAAATAATGCAAGGACAAGAAGCCAAAAGAGTTACAAATGTATTATTTTTTAGGATTTGTTAACTTTTTGATATGTAGCTTCAAAGAGAATGAAAACACATGAATTTATATAATGTCCTCTTATCAATGTTTATAACACTTTAAACAAAGACACCATCTGATGTCAAATGTCCCGAAGTCAAGGCAAAAAGAAAGTTGAGTTGCTTTATTTTATTTTTATAGAGACTAAACCATATAGCTCCTGATTATTAAGTTGTCTGAAATACTTAGGACAAAGCTGGAAGGTGGGCATTGTCACTAAGAACACTCACCTTTACATTGTGCATACTCATGATGTTACCACAATCATCCATGTACTGCTTCAGGTCCTTGTCCTATCAAAACACCGTCATGATGGTTCAGTAAAATTATGCACAACAAATTACACGAATATTACTTATTGTTGGAACTGAAATGATTCATCAAAAAATGAGATTTCTGCAGAAGACATTAAATGATAAAAACGCCAAAAGCCTGGACACAAACACCCCTGGTTTTCCGTAGGATAGAAATTCACTTTTTCCAGAAAGCTGCAGTGTCTCAGGCTACATGATATGCCATTGCCTTCTCTTTCATCTGTGTGAGGCACAGTCTTTTATAGAATTGGTATATTCTCCAATTACATTGAAAGTCAGCTATGTCACAACAGAAAAATATCATTGCAACTATAGTGTGATTACCATTTTATACAGGTAATGATTTTGAACAAGGAGACAGTTTGATCAGGCAGACCACCACTATCTGCTATTAATGAAACTCTGAAATGATCACAACAGTATTTACTAATTTACAGTCATTTAAGAACTGAATACACAGGTTTATTTATTTATTAGATATATTTAATAAAAATATATTTATTATTATTTATTATCTTTATTTCATTTTTAGCTGAATGACTGTAAATGCAGGAGAAAACTCCAACAGTCCCAGTATTTTAAAAAACAGTACATTTTTTTGTGTTTCTGTTTCTTAGAAACAATAAATCAAATATAAAGCTCACTAATTGTTTAAGCACTTACCAGATATTCAAAAACAAGAGTCAAAGACTTGTCTGTGTGCACAATATCATGTAACGTAACAATATTTGCATGTTTCAGATCTTTTAATAATGACACTGCAAGAGAAAACAGGAAGAACAAAATAAGTGCAAAATAAATGAGGAGTAAATGCAATTTCTAATTAACATCATCCATATAAGCTATCTGGGTTTTTTTAATTGAAAAGCTATTTTAGGGACATAAAACTCATATAGATCAAGTTAATAAGAAAGGTATTTAATCAAAACACCAAACATACACTTGAGTAACAATCTTGTATTTCCTAAACTATGCATTTCAGATGGAAGTAATTCTATTAAATCTATTTTGAGTCCCTGAAAGTTATTCACTAACAGCAGTATAATTCCGTAGTTAATCATCCATTTGTAATACTGCATTTCAGATCACAATCACCCCATAAAGGAAATAAATTAGAAACAAAACTCTCCTCTCAGTATGTCTGGACTATAATTTTACTCATCAATACTAATAGCAATTGCACTAATGTCCCGTGTAGCCTATGTATTTCCAAGTACTGATAATGCTTTGGTCAAAAAGAAATCCAGAAGTATCAGAAATTTTAGGAAAAAAAAAAAAAAAAAAAAAAAAAAAAAAAAAAAAAAAAAAAAAAAAATTACCACCTTCTCTTATGGCTGTGCATGGTGCTCCCTCTTCATGTTCCAGGCGGATTTCTTTGAGAGCTACCAGATTCTCTGTCAATTTACTTCTCCCCTTATAAACTGTGGCATAAGTACCCTATAAAATGAAAAAGAAGGGATTTTTACAAGTTTTTTCCTTTATCAAAACATTAAATAAGAAAATAATAACTTCTGTCTGAGGATCTAACAGCTTTCATTTTGCATATGAATAGTTTTTACATTATATTTTTTTGACTATGTAAAAGTACAGATATATTATTTTAAGCACAGAACTGAACTCACAGAAGCCACAAGGGATGTATATGTCTAACAGCTCAAAATTACATGGAAACCTAAATACCACAGAGCTACCAAAGAAGTTGGATCAGGTAGCATTAAGTTCACTAAGTTCACTGCTGGGATCACTTACACTCCTGAAAGTCTCTCTCTGACTATGGATACCTAGCTCGGGTATCTCTACACTATGTTATGTTTCCAAAGGCTGCAAACATACTCTTCCACAAACTCAAAGAAAATATGTAACTCCTTTGGACAGCTTCTTGTCCTCATTACATATTTTTAGACAGCAAGAGATACAAAACTCTAGAGGGATATTAAATTAAGACAAAAAATTCTGGCAAAACAGTAGGCAAAACTAATCCCTGCAAATGCCACGAAAAAGCAACAAAGGTACAGAAACTGCCCTAGATAACTACAGTACTGTAAGACTCTGCAGAGGGATCTGAACAGGCTGGATCCATGGGCTGAGGACAGTTTTATGAGGTTCAACAAGAATGAGCACCAGGTTCTGCACCTGGGTCACAACAACCCCATGTAGTGCTATGGGCCTGGAGAAGAGTGACTGGGAAGGTGAGCCAAAGGAAAGGACCAGGGGGTGCTGATGAACAGCAGCTGAACATGAGCCAGCATGTGCCCTGGATTGCCAAAAAGGCCAGTGGCATCCTGGCCTGAGTCAGCAACAGTGTGGCCAGCAAGGCCAGGGCAGTGATTGTGCCTCTGTACTCAGTACTTGTGAGGTGACACCTCAAATGAATCCTGGGCCCAGTTCCTGGCCCCTCACTGCAAGAAGGACAATTGAGGTACTGGAGTGTCCAGGGAAGGGTAATCGAACTCGTGAAAGGTCTGGAGCACAACTCTTATGAGGAGAAGTTGAGGGAGCTCAGGGAACAAAAGGAAGTTCAGGGGCATCTTACTGCTCTCTACAGATGCCTGAAAGGAGCAAGTAGCCAAGTGGGCATCAGCCTCTTCTCCCAGGTAACAAGTGACAGGACAACAGGAATAAGCTCCAAGTTGCATCAGGCGGGCTTAGATTTGATAACAGGAAATTAAAATGTTTTAAATGGAGGACTGACTGCAGTATCCCACAGCAGATGCTGACCAGCACTGCTTCCTTCTACAATGTTCACTGCATCCCATTTCAGTGCTCCTTGTCCAGTTTTGATCCCGTTGGTCAACCTGAGTCAAACTGGACAGGAATGACACTTGGCTCCTCCTGAATTCCCCTGTTCTCTGGAAACCAAAGGCTGACTGGAGGGCAAAAGCTGCTGCCCCTCCAAGTGTTATGTAGTTCACTTGGCAGCCCCTGGCTGGCTGCCCAGTTCAGGTGTGCAGGCTTCTTTACCAGACCATGCACAGCTATTGCCTGCACCTTGCAAGCACTGGTCTCTAATCCATCATGAGTGTTCCAACACCTAAGTCATGGCAAGAGGACACCAGACTTAGTGTTATCAAAAACATAGTGTTACCATCAACGGAATAATTTTTCCTATCTGAAAAAAAAGCCAGCCTATAGAAGAAAGTCACAGCACATTTGCTAATGGAGTCTTGCTCTTCCCCAGCTCTATGACAGTTTTCCTGTTTTTTTTTCCTTTTGCTTATTATATGTGCATGAACATTTGTGTGGTTGTGACATTGGTACACATGTTGAATATGTTTGGTTTACTGAAAAAGTAAATTCAATAGATATTTTCAGGAATATGGAAAATTTCAGTTAAACTCACATAAAATTTTACATAGGATATTGTCACCATTCCAAGAGAAAGCTATACATACCTCTCCAAGCTTTTCTAACTTGATATAGGTTTCCATTTTTCCAAATCCAATTTCTGACTGCAGTGAAAAGAAATGGCAAATTGATCACTAAAACCAAACAATTCATTTGTACATCATTTAATGAACAAGCTAAACTTCATTTCAGAAAATTAAATGAGAATACTTGACTAATACTGCACAATTCCATTATTTTAAAAACAAATTCACACATTTTGATATAAATGCATCCCAGCAACCAAGCCCAGTGCTCAGCCTGTTAGCCAGTTTACTGTGTATCCTGGAGGGACTGTGAGCTGAGTTACACTTAGACCAAAACCTCATTTTAACCTGCCTCCTACTTAGGTCTTCTCCACTCTTCTGATCTGATTACTACTACTGAGGTTGTTACAGCTTAAGTATGGAAGTCATCTCAAACTAGTCCATCCTTTCTCTAGTTCAGCATAACCATATGCTGCTGCTTTTTTTCAGAATAACCTTATTTGTTTGCTATGTTCAAGATCTTAGCTCCAAGTTTCCTCTTCCATTCTGACTTCTCAATGCCTTTCGGATTAAAACTTCAGAAGAAAATCCCTAAGCATCATTCCTCAGCAAGCTTCAGCTTTGTCTCAGCAGTTCACATTTCATACCTTGTAACTCCGAGTCTTTGTGTATTTTACTTGGATTTATTTATTCACCTTCTCTTTTTTTGTCACCAACTTAGCTCTTCAATGCAAGCCAGAAGGGTGTGCCTGCCTATGTAACACATTTACTTCTGAACACTGTAAGATCATCACTCTTTTCTTGTTCAAATCCACTGCTATTCTCATATAACACTGTTATCTCTTACGATTATTTGCTCCTAAGACCACTGTGAATTGCACCAAAGCGTCCTATTGTTCCTGTAGTGTAAATAATGTGAAAGTAAATATGTACGAATGTGAACTCTTGAAGCAATTTACAAAATGCATATAGCCTGTTACCCTATCAAAATCCTGAACTTACAGGCTTCATGGTGTTATGCTTTACTGACAACTGAACACACACTGCAACAAAAGAGCCAAGTTTTCTCCTCAACATCACCCCGTCCTTTCACTTCCAAATATAGCTCTTTACTGGCTTTCTCTTTCCAATAAACAATCCTTTGACTCTAAGATGTCTTCAGCACCTAGATCCATGTCGCATGCTGATTTGCTCCTAAAATCTGATGGATTTTAAGTTTTCTACTACTTCATGGTAACACAGGGTAACATAAATACTGTCTACTGTATTAAGATTTGACAACAATATAATATGAAGGGAAGAAAAGTTTAATTAATACTTAGTTTTCAGAACACACATATGAAAATAAATCCAAACTAAGGGTAAGATCTTGCCTGCAAACATATTTGATATATCTAGGGAAAAAAACCCCAAGTATGTAACTATATTAATATAACAGAGCAATTCTGCTTTACTAAACTAGTGTTAAAATTGAAATGTATAAGGAGACTTTAGCATCACACACATTTAGGAGCTTGCCAAAGACAAACTCTTTATCTCAAAATACAAGCAAAGTTGATATTTGCTACCCTTGTAGGCCCAGTAAGATTTTAAACACACCACTGATATAGGTGCAATGCTAGCAAAATAAATATTATGTTTCCAAAGTGCTTTTTGACCTAGTTAAACAAACATATCTTGAAGTGAGTATTAGATGGTATTAGAATTAAAAAGACAGGCTGCTTAGTTTATTGGAGAAACTAAAGAAGAACTCATAGCCATTGGTCTTGCTATCACCAAACAGTCTGGAATTTAAAAGCCTGGTTTTTAAGAAACTCCAGTGTTTTTCATTAAGATTCATAAACTTAATATCTGTTTAATACAAAAAGCATCATACAATATTTCCCACACACAGAAGACAGGTATTGCTCAAGACCTGCTTTACAATGTGTTGAAATTTTTGATCACATCTTGGTTCCTTATTACTTCTAAGAAAAAATAAGTTATAAATTCTTCAAATTAAGATCAGTTTCGTTTTTACTTCAGAAAGATTTTGAACTGTTTCACATTTTTCAGAAATATGCATCTATCTTGCCTTACACAGAAAACAGTGATGCACAGTATTTACAGTCTTTTACTTCCAGTGAGTGTGCATACAATACTGCACATGTATACACAAAATGCAATTACTGTAAAAACTAATTTTTTCTTGTATTTCAAAGAAAACCACAAAACCTAAAGTATAACAAGTGCTCACCTGGTAATTTTTATAGCATTTTCCCTTTGATTTCTATTAAATCTTGAAAAGAGACATGCCTTTGAAGCAGAGCACAATAGTCATCTATTGTAAGTAAAAGTCTGCTAGCAGGCTTTCAATGACAATTTAAGAACAATGAGTCCTCGGGTTTCTTTTTTTTTGAAAGCTTAGTTTGAAATCATAGCAAATGCATGCCTGCATACCACAGCACTGCTGGCAGGTTTCATTTTGGACTTTAAAGCCCTTCAAAAAGGAAAGCATTTTAAAAGGCGAAACAAAACAACCTTGTGACAGGAAGCTGATTCCAGGCACACACCAGATTCATTAGAGGGCACTGTTTTTCTGTCAGTCTTCTCAGAGGTAAAGAGGAGAGAACTTCATCTGCTCTCAGGGGTCACCGTTAAATGAGCAAGGGAATTCAGATTTACTAGAAAAATTCCCCCAGCCCCCAAATACTTAACTCCACTGGCAAGATTCTACTGAAAAGGTATTTTGCCAGCATCTGAAGAGAGGTTTGGGGAAGTCTGCTCCTCAGCTCCATGCTATCGCAGCAACTATGTGGTGAATGAGAAAATTCTGGCACAAGTATTTAAGCCTGACACATTACCATTACTTTCAGAACTTCACTAAAATATTTTCCATTTTTTTAATATTGTTTTTGCAAAAGGTGGCATACAGATCAGAGCTTTTTTAGTCCAGCACACTAATTTTTTTCTTTCAGGGAGAAAATACTCAAACACTGCTTTGTTATAGACCTTATTCATAACAAGTAAAATAAATATATTTTACAGTTAATAAACCTACTTCACTATATGCACTTTCATATTTATTCTTCAGTAAATAAGTAATTAAATCAAGAAAACAACGTGCACTTAATAAACCTATTCAGTTTTTCTCTGTGACAAATTCCTCACCAATGAATTTACTCAGGATGCCAGTAACAGTCTAGCAATTCTTTAAGACCTCAACACCTAAGAATACTGATAGCCGAAACTATGACTGAAACATAGCAATTAAAAAAAAAAGACAGTAATGTTTGTTTTTTATTATTTCAGGGATATGCATAATTTATATGTACAAATATCCAAGTTTTCTAGCACTTATATGCTAATTACAGTATAGGAATCCTCATTCTGTCATCTCTAAGGAAAAGACTTATTTTTTAAAGTAACCCAATAATCCAAAAAGGTGTATGTGAATTTGTTCCTTCATTCTTTTAGGAAATTACATGTGCTTTAAAGAAGAAAAAAAAAACACCCACTATTGTCTCCACAGCAATTCTGAGAAAGAAGTGTTATCAAATTCAAAAAGAGCAATGAGGAGGACCTGCCTTCATATTATGCTGCTTTAGGGCCCTCCTACTAAACCCCAAGGGGACTCAGCCTTGACCTAAGACTGCGTGGCCTATTTGCTCAAACAGATCATCCCTGCTCTAAAAAGCAGAAGGATTTAAGTTTGTACTTCGGAAGTTGAGTTTAGCCACTGACTTCAATAGGTCAAGACCTTCACTGAGAAATACGACAGCACCAAGTTAGCAGAAGAAAAATGAAACAAAGTGTGCAGTTCTTCGCTGGATTTTGACTACTACATGCTGGTGGTCAGGAATAAAAAAGTCCAAGTGGAGATGAAGCTGAAATATACCTCTGGAATACAGGCTTGTGTGTTAAATGGATTCTGAAGACCTAAGAGGTTGGTTAGAAAGGCAAGTGAACTACACTTACCAGGGATGCTCGACGAGAACGCCGACTCATTGGCTGGTCAAAGGGCGGGCTGTTAATCTGCAGTTTCTCCAGGTAGCCATCGGGTATCCTGATGTCAGCAGGCAGGGACAAGCGCTTGTTCAAATCCTGCAGCAAACAATGTTAAAAAGAGAAGGGAGAAGCAGAATTCAGAACTTCCTAGAACATCTTTTAACATCTGTAGTGTTACTATATAAAACTGAAACATCTATACAATGAAAAATAATCTCATTGAGAGGGTTTAAAAAGCATATTCTCTTCTTAAAATACCTCAACTTGCTTATAGAACAGGTTAAAACATTACACCTGTGCAAACTTATTACTCTGACCAGAGGAATGCAGTATTAAAATGCATTAACTACATTGTGGATAAATACATTGAGTTTAGTCGACTACTTACAGAGAACTGGAACATCAGAAACTGAGAATTCAGAGACTTGTGGATGCATTGCTTTTTATATAGCAATTACTTCACTATTAGAAGAGATTTCTCTAATTCAAAATATATTACCCTCTCTTTCTCTTGACTACAAACAGCTACAATCTTAGTCCATCTTTTCCAGTCTCACAAAACAGAGTCACTTCATTATTAGAGTCAACTATTACAAATATTATTACATTTCTTTTATTTATAACTCTTTACTAAAGGATCTTTTGAAAATGAAAATGCCATTATATGAAAGCCTTTCTCTCTGCAGCATATTCTGTTTTTCCCCAGTATATTTTTTCAACAATAACATACATTATTTCTAAGACAAGAGGGAAACAAAATCACTTCATCTTTTATCAAAGGGGGGGGGGGGGGGGGGGGGAAGAAGATTTTTTTGGGAGGTGGCTGCACATTTTTATTGTTTTTATTTTCCATTTGGATTTAATCTCAAACATGCCAAGGAACAAAAATATTAAATATTGTCTTAAAATGGCCAGTCACCTTCTCATGAGATAACAGGACATCATAGCCAGACTCACAAAAAATGGGAAGTCATTTCTGAAATCATGGAAATTGGTTTTCAGTGTAGGTAGTTTATCCGAGTAAAGAAAGCAATGCTCAACATCGAAGTGTACAATCTGTCTCCAGTGAGTCTACACTGCAGTTAAGGACATCTCTGGAAGCATCAGAGATGCTGTGTTCACTGTTTTCACACTCTTCTCCAGCACAAGAGGTAACTCTGTACTTCTGCTGGTAGACCTAAGATTTAATCAATACTGACCTGAGGGCAGTAAACCCTTCTTGAAGGTACTCTTCTGTCTTACCTATCACCTCCAGCTGAGCATCCTGAGCTAACCCAAATGTTGGCAGCTACATCCCTGTTTGGATCCCCTCAGGCTTGACCATGTGCTTCTACTCATGTCTGCAGCAGCTTTAAACTATTTCAGCATGCTAAATCATCAAGAAACTCTCAGGCGAAGTACATCGCTTGCTGCCAGCTTTGTGCTCCAAACAGGTTCAGTGTAAGGTCAGACAAGCTCACAGCCTGAACACAGGGCAAGAGAGGCACAGCAGGACAAGCCCGGGAAGCCGGCAGCCAAATTGGCTTAGGCTGACAAAGAACTGGATCATCAGACTTTTCCAGACTTGAGATCTTGGTGAACAACTTGCTAAGCTTTCAGTGATGAGAATGTATTTAAACCATGTATGTGCATGACCTGTACACATACCTGGAGCAAAAGCTAAGCAAAAAATACCAATTAAAGAGATATATTTTGAAAAACCTAAGTAATTTGGGAATTAGTTGGATCTCAGGTAGGACTGAAGTGCTAATATATATTCCCCTGGATGGTTTACATATGCTATTCACTATGGCCACCCGATACATGTGGAACTTTTTGGAGAGATGCCAGCAAAGCTCTCATTTCTGGCAGCCAATCCTCCCGTTCTCCTTTTGCTTCTCACATCTCCTTAGGTACAGAGCACAAAGTCTGTTAGCTTATGCCTTGCTGCCCAACATGAGCTTTGCACAACTGGAAAAATCAGTGTCTATTTTCAATCTAGTACAGAATTTTTTAATTGTCTTTAAACAAAAAAAGTGCTGTTAACAAAATGGCAGCTTTGACCAACATTTTGAATCTAACTTAAGAGAAAACAGAAAGTATGGCTCCATTCTGGCATACTTTCTGATTTATTACCTGATTTTCAACTTGCATATTTTAAATGTCTTAAAACACTGGCAACGGTAAAACTGCCTGTGTGGCTTTTTGGTGAGTGGTAGAACCAAAAAATTGTAACAGGACCCACAAGTATTCCTAGAGCAAAATAGTATTTTCCACCACAGTACTTTCCTTCTTTTTGCCAGGCTCTGCTAATAGCTCTCTCCTACTGAAGAGGGTTTCAGTATGAAAAAAACCCTATTTCATCCTATAATTTACTGCATTCTTCAGAAAATTCTGGTAGCTGTTCACTACAGTTGAGCACAAAGGAAGGCATGCCATGATAACTTAAAGACAGCAGCTTTGACATCTCACTGCAGAGTAAAACCATGAAACTGCTGGAGCAAGACAGTGATGACTGGAAAAAGATCAGCATCAGTCTCTACCTCACCTTCCTAATGTACTCCCAGATGAACACTGGCCCATATATTAGCTTTTTGCTTTTTCTGATGGCTCAACAACAATTTGACAAATACCAAAAGAAAAAAAGATCAATGAGCTGAGTTTTTCAATGTAACTTCCTGAACACAACAGATACTACCACTATTCTATAAACTCTGTGACAAAACAGAGTTTTTCCTACTCTTACCTATTAACTCTTGCGGCACAGAAACCTATTGAGTTGTGTTCTCACTGTCCCACAGTGCTTGTTTAACAAGTGTGTTTATAGGGATTTTAACAGAAAATGTTTATAGGGATATTAAAGTTATGCAACTCAACTCAAATGCCCCAAGAAATACTGACCTGATTATACCCCAAAGTTCTCCATACGCATGTTCTCTCCCCTAATGGCACTCATGGTTGGCACAGCTGAAGTGGTGCTTCAAATCCACCTCCACAAAGCATTCCCAAGCATACAAAGTTGATGGGTATATAAGAAGAAGGAAGCAAAGGCAGCCTTCAGGCTGCAATGGCAATTTGAAAACTATGCCATTAAGTGTGCACTGTGCCTGCCATCAGGAAACACGCACCTTTTCACATGGAGGGCAATGGAAACACATCAAGTCTAAGATTCTACACAGGTACAAAGAATCCATTACTTTGAAGCCCAGCTACCATAGAAACAAGATAAAATATTTTAGGCACAGAAAATATGACAATGGGAGGTAGACGTAACTCTATTACAGAATTCCTATTCCTTCATTCTCAAAACTTCTGCCCACACCATTTTTGCAATAGGCCCCATGGCTTTACTTCAGAGATTCATGCAACATCCTCAGTTCTAAAGCAAGACCTTAAGCTGTAAACTTACATTTGGTGCTGCACAGCAGGTTGTAGAGTTTGAGTGTAAGTACTTTGTGCTGCAAAGGCCAAACTCTGCTTCAATTCGGGTAACCCCCCAAAACCAGTAATCCACTTTTACATAAAACAACAACTCTCATCTCCATCCCTGGCAATGTCTTTCTTTAAAAAACCCTGATAACACACCACAACCTGAAGGGAAGAGGGGATATTTTTTTTTGAATTAGAATACCTGATGTTAGTAACATTTCTTTCCCTACATTTGTAATGCAGTAGACAATATATGACAGCAATCGCTCTTTTTCTTCCCTAAAGAAAAAAAAAAAGTATTAAGTGCCAAAAGCCTAAATTTTTGTAAAAGTATAAATAAAACCAAAACAGAATCAATTCTCTTAAACTGTTTTGACCTGAAGAAAGGTTCTTTTCTGTGAGAAAAGATTGATAAAGATTTCACAGAAACAGCAGTGAGTACTTTATAGATTCTTCCTCCTAATGATTTACACTATTATACTTCCAAAACTCATGCCTATCTGGCTATGTTAGAATGTCAACCAAGCCAAGACTTCCTTTTTAAAACCATACATTAAAAATTGTTACCTAAATTGCTCTGTCACCAGCCAGAAACCTTTTATGACACCAATATTTGAAATATCATAGAATTATATATAAGAAGTCCTCCTCTCTGTATTACAATTTTCCTTTACCTAACTCCCTAAAATAGACAAAACTGAAGAAAGTAATTTAGACTACAAACCCAAATGCCTGAAAAGAAGGGAATTAATATGTTGTTCATATTTGTCTGTACCACCTTAATTCCTCCCAGTTTTTGCAATAATTGAAGCAACCATCTCTTGGGAAAAGCAAGCAATTATAATTAAATGCTATACAGTAACATGAAAGGGAATTCATTAGATGTGCATGAGAGGAGTAAGCACAACGTTTCCTAGTGGCTAAATAGAAAAACTGGAAACTAAAATTATATCGTGTGGCACATTTGAAAAACCCAGGTAGTATAACAAAAAAAAATGAGTTAATTGAGATAATGTTGAAAGAAAAGCAAGAACCTGCCACGCAGCTACCAATTTTGAGCCTTAAGTGTTCAAGACCAGGCAGCCTGCTGACACTCAGGTAGCCTGGTCATCTGATGGCAGCAGGACACTTGTTCTCCCACTGTGGGCTGACCCTGGTGAACAGTGAAGTCTTCATCCAGTGGAGCACTCACTCTGTGCTCCCACAAAATGCAAAGACTGAAGGATGGTGAGGAGACTTGTAGCTACTTGTGTAGCTAACAGCAGTTTAATAGGGAAAGCAAAAGCTGCCTGCCCGAGCAGAATTGGAAAAGGAACTGATTCACAGCTTCCTATCAGCACAAAGGTGTCCAGCTGGTTACCGCAAAACTGGGCCTCAGCGTGCACGTGGCTCAGGAACTGGAAGACAAATGCCACAGCCACAAACGTCATTCTTCCTCCCTCCTGCTCCAGCTTTTATCACCAAGTGCCATGCTGGATAGCATAGAACAGCCCTTTATCCAGCTGGGTCAGCTGTCAAGGCCAGGGGAATCAACCTGTTTCCCTGCTGGTGCTGACCAGCCTTTACAGCGAGTCTGGCCTTGGCGTAGGAAGCCTGGACCTGCCCATCAGATGCAATCACCACCTCTGCTCCCTCTGCTGCTCCTGCAGCCATCCCACTGCAATCCTGCTACTGCTGCTTTACCAGCAGCAAAACCTGCTCTTCTAAACCACATGGCTTGCTGCTGTTTTGGTGTGACACCAGGCTGGAGGGCCAGCAACAACAAGAAATGGATTTTTAAGAATTTATAATTGTCTTAAATCTCTGTGGAATTCTGTGAAGCAATGAGAGACTTTCTGGACGGAGCACTTTGCTTGCACTTATTTCAATGACCAGCTGAATATAGTGACCTGTTAGCATTTCCCATAGGAAAGAAAAAACTAAAAAACTTAAACCAAGGTATAAAATGTCTTGCTGCAATGCTGTTTAAAGAAGTCATAAGGAAGCATATAAAATTAATGGCAGGGCTGAATTTTCCCTATGCTCTTTGAGACTGTCAACACCACAGAGCTAAATGTCCTTTTATTAATACTAATTTTGCATCCCTTTATAAATCTTCTAAATTTTTAAAGGTAGTAAATTAGAGCAACTCCCGATGTTATTTTATGTATCATTTTTTAAACATAACAGGTGTGTAAGTGGTGTACACAGACCCTCAACTATGAGAGAGAATCTGGGTACATTCCTTTATAATTCTTAAGAAGCAAGGGTTTACTGAAATGCAAAACCCTAGCTTTTAGGGGCAACAAAGTACTTCAGGTAAAACAAAAAATCTTTTAGAGATTTGAAACTATATTATTTTCTTGTATATAACTTAAGATTTATTTTTCCAAATGTGGTCTAATTTATGAAAAAGCTTTTGTCAATTCACAGCATTTTCTAGTTTATTATTTTATACTTATCCTTAGGGTCAACTTGCAACGAAATATATCAGTACTCAATAAATGTGGTACTCCAAATGATCAAATGCTTATGGTTAACTGTGTGTTATTTAATGAGCTATTTTTTGATCCAGTTCCAGATTATACTCTGGAGAACATATTCAGCCACCATTTGATTTGTTAGGGGAACTGTCATGCTTGTGGCATTCTCCTCCTCTTTCTACAACTTAAAAACACATTTTCTATCCTCATATGCAATGCTTATTCTCAGTTTTGCTTTACTAGTGGTATTACTGACAGAGAAATGCATCTATTTTTATAATTTGTCTGAAATGAGTTTCACATTTGTCCTACTCTGCTTCATGGCATATAAACACACAAGCACTTGTGACACTAATATCACTTTGTTTTCTGTGGAGATAAACTACCCTAACTTGTGCTTATCTTTATCATCTATTTTTAATACCAGCTACAGCAAATGCTCTTCCCTTTTCTTTCATCTGGCTAACATCCAAACGTGTTGCTGTAACTTGATGTGGAAGTTCCGTCTACCACCGACTACTTACACTTGGGCACAAGAAAAGGAGGCAGGAATTCCAGCTTAAATTCTGCAGGTTGTGTGAGCTGAAGAATTTGACATCCTATGTAAACAAATTTGTCTTCTAAATGAAAAACAAACGAAATAGAACCTTGCCCCCAAACTTGGCCTGTTTTTCACACATGTAAGTAAACCCCCAAAATCCTAACTTATAATTTCATTACCTCTGGTTCTCTTCTGGATAGCCAAACATACTATTGCAAACATCAGCTTCTTCACTTGCCACCCACAGGAAATTATTCACAAGACTTTAATACTAGAATTTTGTTACCACATTCTGTTTTTCACCTCTGACTGTCAACTTTTTCCTTAGCTATCTATCCTTTTCTCATCTCCTATTTCCATAATACAAACTTACCAGCTATTCTTTTTTATAACTGCCTGACTTGACTCATTTAATACTACATAGTACCACATTGTGACATATTTCAGGAAGTCTCATTCCTGACCAACAGGTAATTTTCACTCCTCTTCAACCCTGTCAGAAAAAGTACATTGTTTTACCTATTGAATAAACCTATTTGTATTTGTGAAAAGAACACTGTTAACATTTTCCACTTAAAATCAGGTAGTATAACAAAAAAACTTACGGATTTCCTTAACTCACCTTTTTTTTTTGCCAAGATGCTCTACACAATTGAGGTAATTTCACTGAAGTTAACAAAGATGATTCCAGCTCAGAACAGACAAAATTTGAACTCTACATATTAAAATTGCTGTAAAAAGATGTAACTTGAAACATTCACAATTTTTAGTCTGTCTTCTGTCAAGTCATTTTGTCTTTGACTAACATAGCTCATTTAGTCAATAAACACAAATATTTATGATGAAACAGAAAAAACATCATTAAACACAAAAATACATAACCAGAAAATTGCCCCAGGGAAGGATTTGCTGAGGTCTTCCAAGACCAATTTTAATTATACTACAAAAAGCAAAAACAAAACCCAGACTACTTTTATTTTTAACCTGTAACAAATGTGCCAATTTGTAAAGTGCTCCTTTCTTGCTCCAACAGTAAGTCTCTCTTGTACCTACAGGACTACAAGTGCTGCTAATCTTTGAACTGATAGGCCATTTGAGACTAAGTGCTACCACGATCACAGCTGCAACTGCAGCAAGAGAGGGAAGATTTGTGCCTCTTGTCAGAAAAAACTTGAAGGGAAAACCCTGATAAACATCAGCCTCAGTTCACTCTTACTGAATGTTTCATTTAACAGCTGAGTACCTCCAAAGCCAGTATTTCATTGCCTGTGGCCAGATGTTCCCACTGCTTCTGCAGGAGAAAGGGCTGGGTGTAAGAAGAGTCTGTTAACTACGCCTTGCAAACAAAGGAATTATCCCGATACAAGGTTAGGAGCCAAGGGGAGTAGAGGAAGCTGTCTCTGTCAGTGGATGACACAAACTATACTGCCAAGCTACTATACACCAATTCTTATAGTTTGTGTCATCCTCATTTGGCTGTTCTGTTTATTGGTGAGTTACATTTCCAGACCAATCATTACTTAAGGTATGTACTTACTATATGGCAACAGACAACTTGCTGGTCACCTCTCCCTTAAAATTTAGTTAAATTTTAATTTTTAATTTAGTTTAAATTTCAGTCTTTTAAGAGTTAAGATTAGGAATCTGCTAAATTCCATCCATGAAATTTTGTTACAGCCTCACAAAGAAAAAAGGATTGCTCTTCTAAGTCTACAGACATCACTCTGATGGCCCAAACAATGCACTGTGGATCAAATGAAAATGCTCTTGTGTAAGCATCAGTCAGAATTAGCCTTCTCACCAGCTGTAGTGAGCACCAGTGAGACATCTCAGCTGCAACCACAGGCTGTTCACTAATAAGTCACTGTGCTTTTGTTCACTGGAGAATGCTTAATGACATCTAAAATACTGCATCATATAACCCTGTATGCAACACAATTCAACTTCATTACATGCTTATTGTAAAAGAACCTCCAAAATCAACCAATTTTTATGCTATTCTTTCCTAGCATATTTTAACTAAGAATGTGTTATATGCTACCTCATGATACACAAACCAAATTAATTTTAACACATTACCTTGTGCCAGTAAGAATTTAAACATTCTAATATACAACTTTTAATCATGTACTTACTGTATCATTTTAGTATCAGACACCATGTAGAGTTTTTTTCTGACAGTTGCCTAATCAAATCTCAGTGCATTTTTGTCAAATGACAGCACTGGATCCTCTACAGAATTATGACATACAATAAGACTGCTAGAGGCAAAAGTAAATATAATTTAAAAAAATCCCAAAACAACCAACCCCAAACCAGAGAACACATTTGTAGAAAACTGTTACTTGGTTACAACTCTGTAGATCTTCAAGGTCTTGAAGAAAAACACCAGCATACCCATGCACCAAAAGAAACCCACAGCATCCTTGCAGCACACTATTTTAATAAGTTTATAAATAGGCTTCAATTACCATAACCAAAAAGACTATTTTAACAGCTGGGATGAGTTATCTATACCAGTCCCTTATATATAAGCCATCATCATTCCCCCACACAACTGACAGGTTTAGCTATAATTTCATTATAATGTATAAAGTGCATTTCTTTTCTGCCTTAGCAGCGTGATTTATATCTGAATATTACATTTCTCCTTTATACGGGACTGTTGTTATTGTTACTATTTTACTGAAATCATTAAATCACAATTATTCACTTACTATTCTGCTAAATTTGAGGAAAGGGTCATCAAACAACCTCTTCTGTTAGCAGCCATAATGAAAATACAATCTTAAGATACATCTACAAAGGATTATTGCTAGATCTCACACCACAGATCTGTCCTGATTTTCAACCAGTCTGTTGAAATGCAACACAACTTAAGAAAGCGTCAATTTTGAGTATTGAATCAAGGGACTTTTTTACATTTGGGACAGAATTGACCCAAATACGGTGGAATTCATTCATCAATTAAATCAAAATTAAATCAAAAAATTAAAATCCAAATATGCTAATTGAGTACAGAAAGCACTTTCAGAGATTTTGTCATGAGATGGAGCCCACAGGCCATTTCAGACTCCGAAGAAATACCACTGACCACAGACAATGCATGTTCTCTTCCTCTTGTCCAACATAAAGACAGTTTGTCACATTGCATTTTGACATGCTAGGCAAAGACAAGGAGCCAAGTGTAATCAGCGAAATACTAGTATTACAAATTCTAGGGTTAAATCTCTGGTTTGGGACTAGGTGTCACATTCTCCCAGCACATCTAGAGTCATCAATCAACAAAGCAAGGACTTTACTGCCAGTAGTTGAAGAACGTTATTGCCCATATCTACAGTAGCTGTCGTTCTCAAATAAAAATGTAAAATAAATATAAATAATATAAAAATTGAAAGCATAGAAACCAGTATTGCAAGCAGATATCTTTGTTTTTATTTACTTTAGCATCATGAAAAACTTAAAAATGCGCTAAGCATCTTTTTCACTAATATTTGCAACAATTAGTATTTTTGAAGGCACAAAATTAGAATTACAGGTCAATAGGTTTTTTTTAAGCAGGCAGAAATATGAATTCTGAACACTTTCTTTTGCAAAATACTTTTAGTAAGAATTTTCATTTCATGGATATGCTGCTTATGTTACCAACTAGCTGAAAAAAACCTGCTCTTTCACACATTTTTCAAAAAACCCACAGGCTGTTGTTTTATTTACTTAATCTCTCCCATTAGTTTTAAAGAGAAAGGTTTAAACTGTTCAGCACAAACACAGTACTCACAAACTGCATTCCAGGAGCTTCTATTCACAACCAATGAAACCAAATCAAAATAAATACATGTGTCATAAAGGCAGTTTTGAAAAATATGAGAAAGGAGAAATGAAAATCAAATGTGAGACATTAACTTTCAGCAAGTATATAAACACACAGGGATTTTGTGACAGATTATGCCAGAAACACTTGAAAATTCTTCTGGTTCTGTTTGGTTAGTTTCTGGCTTTTGTTTCGGATTTTTTTTGTTCGGTTTTGGTTTTTGTTTTTATTTTTATTGTATTTATTTTTATTATATGTTTTCATTTTATTACATCAGAAAGCTTTTCAGGAAGTGAACTTAAAGAATATAGGAAGACTATGAAAAATAATAACAACCATAAAAATATCTTGTCTGATTTTGTCTGCCTGCTAAATTATCACCTATCAAAATACCACTCTATAGCATTGGCCTCAATATAAACCCTGCTGAAATTCAGGGGCCGTGGCTGTTTGACTCAGTGGTAAGTGCTGGGCAGGAACAGAAGCTAATGAAGCAAGCTCTGCCTCACTTACAACTACATCTTCCTGATTTTTAAATATGGGTTTCTGTATGTTTTCATCAGTTTCTGCAACACAGCAGCAAGAGAAACTGCTCCGAAAGAAAAAAGGTAGTGTAGGTTACCACTTGTAAGAAAAAGGAGGCCAAGAGGAAGGACAAAGAGAAACGGAACACACCACTGCAGAAACATAAACATGGACCTTTAAAACATGCGTAATACTGCGTAACAGTAATTACTAACGCTGGCATTTACACCATCAACATTTTAAGTACCAAATGGTAAATCCCATGAAAAAAGTGGCTAATTAAAAATAAATCAACTTCTTGAATATGAAAATGGGAAATCTGACCTTCCTGGACGAAAGTGTGGCTGGAGCACAGGGTATGAAACTGTACCCCATTACTTACTTCTCATCTGATGCACTTCTGTGATTATGAGAGATGTGTTTTATAGATGACTGAACACATCCAATGTGATACTAGACTACTCCTAAATGGAACTTAAAGGAAATCCAAGTCATCAAGATACAAAACCGAAAAAGCATATATTCCATTCTTATGGAAAGAACATTGCCTAGTGCAGTAACTTCTTTAAAGGACCTTTTGCAAGTGGAATGCAAGAACTTTAGCACCAGAATGACAAAAGTTCCCAAGGGCAAAAAAAGTGTTAACTGCTGATAACAAAGGCAGTTACCCTTTTAAAAAGCCTGGTAAAAGGCAAGTTAAAGTGATCTGTTATCTAAGCTGAAATTCTTTTTCTTGGTGGAGTGTCAGTGTTCTGTAGAAGAAATGAATCTGCCAATCAAATACATCAAAAGGAGGTCCATCAGCTTAATCAGAACCATACTAGTAATTTAGAACACACACTTGGGTTTTTAGAAGAGCGCTTTTGAAATCACCAAGGGTTATGGAAACGTGAAAGTGGGAATTTATAAAAATGGTAACACATTTTCTAGTGTAACCTTGAAAAAGGCTGAGAAAAATGAGACAGGCATGACAGAATGGAGATAGTACAGTGACCACTGAAAATCAAAAGAAGTCTTGATTGCATTCAGCTTCAATTTTTTTTCTGTCTAGTACTGTAATCTTCTGGTAGGTGATCATGTGCTTAGTTCATAGAAGTGACAATCAGAAAAAGCGCGACCGCTTTCTCAGGAGTCAGAGAGAAGCAAATTAGACAAAACCTGATAAATATGGCAGAGAGAGTTCTGTAGCTGCCAAGCACAGAAAGAAGGGGTAAGGAAGAAACTTTGCTCAGAGTAGGTAGTAAAGCCTACTGGGTATACAAGGAAGCCTCCTAGAGGGCAAGATGCCTAGGGCTGAATGCTCAGGCTATGTTGGATAAAGCGGCTTCCTACTTCCAAAACTAACAGCAGAAGAAAATACTGTCCTGCCTGTGACCAAAAGCTTGGGTGAGTACTGCATCCAGTCTGCTGTTCAAGCATTTAAACAATTGAACGGAACTGAGAGTGCCTTACTTGCACATGAGAATGGGGACCTACAAACCACATTCTAATCTGAAGCTTATGAACAAATTCTTAACACTTTTATCAGCTGAAGCATCAATTGATTTTGTGTATTTTTCTTAGGAGAAGGTACACTTGCCCAGGTGGACCAACAGCATGTTGAGTTACTCAGGCTATGTGTCAAGACCCCCTATGCAGTTACATCCCGGTAAAGAGCAAAGCTCACAAAAAACTTACTTTGCATGTACATTTTTATTTTTGGAAGGTGACCATCACAAAACACACCTGCCTACAGCATTGATTCGTAGCCTTCGTATTTCCTACTGTTCAGCTACAAGTACCAACCCTGCAGCTAATTCTCCCAGGGGAGAATTATACCCTATAGCAGTGTGGTAGGAGCGGTTTGATCTGGAACACACTTCTGTCACTAATGTGACAGTCAGATGGATAAGAACTGTTTCTCAGGATAAAATATCTGGGAAACAGGCTGGTGAACAGTGGGTTATGGCCCTCCGCCAGTTCACATGCTAAGACAGCTAACAGACCTTGGACTTCTGGGAAAGGGAAACAGATGTTTCAATTTGCACAGACTGTTTCTCCTTATTTTTTATCCACCACAGCTCGTAATGATGCACTCGCTATCCAGTGCATGGGCACAGGGCCCCCAGTGAACACTTACAGCTTGTAACATAAATTTATATTAATGCATCACTCCTTTATTTATATTAATGCATTACTTCTTTTCCAGCAAAATCAAACTGAAAATGCTTTAAGCTATAGTTCCATGATCTGGAGAAGTGTTTCTCATTGCATGACAAAAGCATGTGCACTCAAAATAGAGATATATGTGTAGACATTCCCAAGCTGTATCGCTGACACTTGAAAAAATTATTCTATCCATTCTGTTTGCTAAACAATTTTACTGACTTAGTAAATAATCATTAATATTAGCATGAGAATAGAAGACACTTTAATTAAAACCTAACAGGTGTTTGAAGCCAAACTCTTCACACAATAGATGCTCACACCTACTGTCAGCATGGTTTCTGCCTGAACAAGTAGAAGGAAGGAGAAAGAAAAAGAAAAAGCAGCTGCTTTACCGACAATTAGTAGCTTGTGGACTATAAGCAAAATAAACTTTATCTAGGCAACAGAATGAGACTCTGGTACTTTCTCTTTGTCTTCTAAGCACATGATAACAAGAACAATCATTAAAAAAATCCCCAATCTCAAACCACAACTGCAGCATTGTCGAATTCAGAACTAACCACGTTATCATCTCCCTGTCACGCTGGCCTAAATTATAACTGATGGGAAATGCACGGGGGATGGGTATGACAGACTGAGAGCTGGTATTTCCATGGCTGCTACTGTGCACGGAAAGTTTTCACCCCAGCAGACTTCTCACTGCAGAGAAGGATTAAGGATTCTTTCTCATTGCACTATCACCACTTCATAATTAAAATGTTTCATATTTAGGTTACATTGCAGTATGATGATTTGCTATTTTCAATTTAAGGTTATGAAATTTCAGCTTTCTATTGCTATGGAGATTCTGCTATAACAAACACATTTTTCATTTCTCTCTCCACTGTCTATTTTGTATTTCTCTAAATGAAAATTTTAGAAAGATCAAGTTTTATTTCCCAACAGAATCTTTCATATATTCTGTAGCAGAAAATATGTCTGCTCTTTGACAACATTTTATTTGTAGCTATGCATTATTTAACTGCAGTGGGGATGGGCACTAAAAATCAGAATGTGTATTCTAATGGACAAAATATCTCAGGGATAATACTACCTTTTTTTTTTTTTTTTTTTTTTGCGCTATTTAGCACTTTGAGTACAATATGCATTTTTTTAGCAAGCATCTAATAAAACCTGGTTGCGTTGCTAATTTTCCAGATTCTAGAGGAAGTTCAAATTGAGCATAAAAAATTTGGTTATAGATACAAAATTCCTATAAGGAAAAGGACCATGTCAAGGTTTCAACTTTACCTGATTAGTTACCTTCAAAATGAATTTGGACTTCTGTCAATTCAGCACAAAGAACCAAACATACATAACCAAGAATTTATGTTAAAAAACCACTACAAATACAGCAAATATTGGTCAAACTAAACACAGGAAAGGACACAGCTGTAGTGTGACAGGCACATTCATCTTAGTGAGGAGGAACATGGAATATTGCTTTATCATGTTATCCAACTGTGCATGTTTAATCAAACACATTCTACAATGGATTTCAGCTGGGGCTAATGACTTCAGCAGACTACAGCAAAAGCATTCTGTCACACATGTACTAATTTACTCCAACCTGTGATGTATAACACACAGCTGTAATTCATCCTTAATGGCTATAAAGGGCGTATGTCCTCAGGCTGCCCAGTGTCTACAAACAACGGGTCCCCACCAGCCATCAAAATAAAACTGAGATCACAGAAACTTACTTCTCAACATAGATTGTTTCTTTCTCTTTATATAATCACATTGCTGCTACTGAATCAGCCAGCTCCATGGCACAAATCTCATAAGGCATAGAGGCACAACTCTTTACAAGAGGAAAAAAACCTTGCTGTACTTCCCGCAAAGGTCAAGGAAGCAAGTGATCCCATTCCACAAAGAGCAAAATGAGTAAAACTGGGTCTTCTGTGGACTTACATCTTGCAACCTAACTTGTACGTGGATATTGTGGTTTTTAACTAGCAGTGAATACATTAGCAATGCCTCCCTATGCCGAGCTTTTTTCACAGAAATTAACAGAGAATTACAATTTGACATTTCTAGCCATCTGTCAAAACTGACAGAAAATGACCCATGGGGTAAACAGAAGGAGGAAAACACAGACAGACAGTGTAAGCACTTAAATCCCTTTCATTTAGGAAATGAGAAAGTTGACAGAAAAAAATTATCATTAGAAAGGTATTTTAACCAAAGCAATGAGATTGCTGTATTTTCTTCCCTCTAGAATGCACAAACAGGTACAAGTCCAACCTAATCTACTACAAAGTACTTCTAAAAAGCAAACTTAAGTCCACCAAACACATGTCTCATTCTTAAAATTCAGAACTGAGACTGTTTGCACTCATCAGCATGGAGTCTTACAGGAAAAGTCACTGTATCAATACTATAGTGATTTGAGGGAAACATTACAATTCCCACAGAATATACATGAATAGATACCAAAAACACACTTGTTCTCTCATTGACTGAGCAAGTCAATGAAGAAATAATGCTAATTCCAACAGTCAGAAGCAAGCATTTGGAATTTGGAGGAAAAGTGAGAAAATTAACATTGCATTAAAACACCTTAAAAGCTTCCCAAAGCCTGTTAAACAGTAATATTAGAATTGTTTTACAATTAAAGAGGCAAATGAAAAGATGCGTTCATTTGGAAAAAAAAAAAACCCTTCTGAAAATTTACACAGGAATTTCCTGACCTTTACTATTTCTGAGTTCTTTAGTAATTTGTTTTGGAGTTCTTGAATTCCAATACAAAAGAGAATCCTTTAATGGTTCTTAGCCCACTCTGGAAGACTTGATACATTTTCATTTCAGTTTGTTAATTTCATTATGAATCATTAATTTCTTTGTTTCTTTCCTGTTCTAAAGAGGCATTTCAAAACTGAGATGAAACAGACAGTGACCAAAAAGTAAATAATCCTTTTAAATAATTTCCTTGATTTTTAGTTTCTCCAGCATACATTCTGATAAGCAGGTTTTCACAATGACTTTTTCCCTCATTTAACTATCCTGCATAAACCAATAAACCCACATTTGCTCTCCCAAGTAAATGTCAGCAAGCAAAGCCAGGAGAACAAATTTCTTGGATCAAATAACATAGAAATTTTAGAATTTGAATACAAAGCCCCCTGGGTGCAAGAAAACATCTAAATAATTCATACAGCTAATTCATACATTTTTGAAATCATATCTGCTCTGTGAAGGCTTGGAATTCTAAGCATAATGGAATGCCTCACAAATAAAAAAAAATTGGCATGTACACTGTACTGTAACTTATCCAAATCAGTTTCCCAATCCAGTATTTGATACGATGCCCTGAATGAAGATTCAAAATCTTACAGCTATGCTTATTGCTATGTATACTATAAAGCAGCAACTACAAAAGTCTACATGCTTCAGTAACAAAGATATCATTATAACTGTAACTTTTATGCACTCTAGAAAAAGGGAAGTGTTCTGTTTTAGTTCACCAAGGGAAATCACAACAAAGCAAGCACAAGGGTGGCTAGTATTCATAATGAGACTCATAAATAAAGGAAATTATGTGCACAGTTATTCATAAGGTACTTTTCCTCCTTTTGTTTACCATCCTGTAAAGTTCCGCTCATGAAAAAACAACAGGAAGAGAGGAAAAGGCTGAAGCAGTCAGGACCATCGCTGCTGCTGTAGCATTAGTTTTGCAAAGACTAGAAAACAGTGTTAAGTAAAAAATGTCTAAACTGTGTATCTTGAATACATTCAACGGCCTGCACACAATGAGACAGAAAGCTATTCAAATGCTCCACTTAAGAAATTCCTCCCAAAAATTCAAGTTTCAAAACATATTTAGATTTTCAAAATTAACAGCTCACAAACAATGCAAGATAACCATCATTCTGTGTGACAAGCGGAGACAGGTTTAAGTAGTATTAAAATAATGCTCTCTGCATGAAATATATTGGCAGAGTGGTTGGTTACAGTTAACTGAGAAGACAACCACTTACAACAATCAATGATCCTTATATGAAAAGTGAATTACCTCCATTGAGATTCGTCTGTGTATCCGGTTTCTGAGACAAACTCCTGTGGGAGACTGAACTTCATCAGATGATGTTCCAGAAGCTTGGTCACTTTCCCCATCCGATCCCATTTTCAAATTTTCATGAACAATATCTTAAAAATAATCCAAAGAATTGAAAATAGTTAAACAGCAATGCATCAAACAGCTCTTCTGTACAGATGGAAAAGAATTGAATCATTACTGTGCACTGAGTTACACAGCAGAGTCAGACTCATCAGAGCCATGGCAGTCTTGATACATGCTTTTAATGGCTCAGTAATAACCACAAAATGAACAGGATTACTTCAGAGGAATTCTATGCAAATTTATTTAAACTGCAGGAGAACTCAGTTCTCAAAAATGAAAACAGACATTCCAATCCCAATTGTAATTCCCAAAAGCTAAGTCCCCCTCCCAGCTTCAGTTCCCAAAATCCATCAGTACCAGTCCTCTTTTAGCTGCTCTTGGATATACAACATTACTGAGAATAATTAACATTTTCAAATTAGAGTATCTGATGCTGGTAACCTAAATGTATCTTCAGAAAGCTTGAAAGTCCTACCAAGACGTATAGTAGTATTTTCAGAAATGACAAATACAGAAGCTTCAAATATAAAATCCCCTGGCATCCATGTGTAAAGTCAGAGGATGTATATAACCATCTAAATCAAGGCCCACCACATGCAAGTGCATTCAGTAGAAGACTAGATGTTTCCAAGCCATTAAATGAAATTTGTGACCTTATGGAGGAATTTATCTAACTACTTGTGTTATGTGATGCAGGATCTTCATGTCAACTGAACCTGTTAATTTTTAAACAATCCTTAAGATTCAAGCATATAAAAGCTTATGTATATTATATATACACATACATATATACCTTGCTTTTAAGCATCAAAGAATTTTTCAGACTTTGGAGACAAACACTGTCGTGACCAAAAGAACATCAAGGCAGTGTCATTATAGCATAAAGAGCCAAATGATTTGCAAAAGGACACACAGAAAATTGGTGAGACAAGAAATTCACTACGAGTAATGTTCCACCAACAACTTCAAAATACCTGAACTGCAAAATCACTCCAGAAATTAAATACCTATACATATAAAGTAGGTGCTTCAAAAGACACCAGTTTCCCTGCTCTCTCCTGATCCTTGTTAGTAATCATTATCTTCTACAAGGTGTAAAAGAACTTGAGGAACAACTAAAAATCCCCGAATTCTATCCCTAAAAATGCTAGTATTAGCAAAACACAGAGATTGATTCAGCTTTACCAAGTATTTAACATTTGCAAAGCATCACAGCAATTTTAAAAAGCCCTCAAAAACCAGACGGGAAACTGCAAGTTTCATCACCATCAACTAGCAAGAAAATTGGATTTTTCTAGGGGAAAAAAAAGCCATTAGGGCAATGTTTTGTTATCTGTACATCTTCTAAAATATTTGTCTAGCTTGGCTCACATAGAATCATGCACACTTCAAAGGAACAAATTCTTCCTCAGTACAAACAATTTCCTTTTATGGAAAACAGAATGAATATAAAAAGAAAGATTAATTTGTAAGCTAGTAACAACACATATTTTAACTCAAAATACTGTAATTAAACACAAAGCATGCATCTCACGCACAAACAAAATTTTCCAACAGTGATGCAGATTTATATTGGATTTCTATTAAAAATCCACACTGAAACAGAATTTTCCCTGCGAGTCATGCTCAGATTTGGACTAAAAAAAAAAACCAAAAAAAAAAATTAACCTGCACTCCATATATAATAAGCAATCTTCTGATTTCAAACAAGCTAAATACTCGTCAGTGCTTCTAAAGGCAGGGCAATCTGAACCACTGGAAAAGGTTTTCAGAAAGCAGTTCCTAAAGATCAGCCTTAGTTTTGAAGCTAAGCAGAAAAAAATGTGACTCTCTTTTGCTAAGTCTCTAAGAAATGTCTTATTCTCTGTAGTGACTTGACCGCTATCTTTTAAAAATCTCTAACAAATTGTGGAGAATGAATTTTAATAATATAAAAGTATTACTGAAAATACTACTTGCAGCAAAGCGGTTATGCCAGCACAGTTATGTCTGGCATAACAGCACACTCACCATATCTGTTCTTTAATAAAAACTCTCTTTTAAAATACTTTTCTGAGAGGTCATGTAATCCATTTTAGCAATTACAGCTCTTGAGATTCTGTTAGTAAAATGAAGTGTAGCAGCTACTGACAATTGTTTCCCAATCTATTTATCCCCATGTTAGAACAAGCTCATTGGTTGGGACCCTAAGTCTACTTTCTTTATGGAAGTTAGGCAAAGGAGAGTTATCTCAGCAGTCTCACAAAATGAAAACTGACAAAATTAAGGTAGTATTACATTTTAAGCCATGGGGCAATTACATAATTTCTTTTTTAGAGAGACTGATACTTTAAATAAAGTAATTATGGGATTGATACTGTCATATTTTTCACATTTAATTCACAAATGCATCTGTATTGTGAAATTACTAGTAAAAAAAACAATTGGAAATGCAGTGCTCAGAACTACATAGAGCACCCTAGTTGACAAAAATAATTCTTCTACTAAGAAGATTACCTATGTAACACAACTAAGCACTACTTCAAGAACTAGTAACACAAACCCATATATTTGGGACAGATAATGTAGCTGCAAGGAGATTCTGTTCTTTATAAATCAGGAATGTGAAGACAAAGAGGGTCTTTACCATTCAAGTCTAAAAATGCAGTATTTCAGATGTACAGAAGATGATAATTTGAATACCACAGTGATATGATTAATTCTGATAAATCTGGATAAGCTACATACCCAGAACCAAGAGGGTTTATGCAGGATACTGGCTGGAGCAACCAAAAATGCATCATTAAAGCACATGCATTTCCAATTGGCTAAATACCCAACTTCTCCTGTTTATAAGGGCTTGCAGATGTTTTAATTATTTTCTAAACAGATATAATTTTAAGCTTTTTAAAAATAACTTGACTGTGCTATCATCTGATGCATCCTTTTATTTGATTCAATTAATAAGGCATGAGTAGAGCCTTATGTTCATTATTTTAATAGCATAACCCCCAGACTAAGGCATTAATCCAGATATTTGGATCATTTCTACACCGGTGCACAATGATGTTTAAATAAGCAATGATAAAAACCATGCAAATATTTCCCTAATTTCTCTAAACCTTTCCATAGACAAGTTTACCTCCATGAAAGCTTGCTTGCATAGTCTTCAGAGGTTTTAGTCATTCAATAATACATTGAATTGCTTTCACTGCAGTATCAAGCCATTCTCTTACACAGATGTCTATTTTAATGTACTCTACATATCTAATTAAATATCCAGAATGGCCATGTAATGAAAAGCTAGATGTAGATGACTACAATATAACAGGGAAACTACAGAAGTACATTTAAAGGAAAAGGCTGTCCTCATTTTAGCTGTGAGCAATGCACCACAGAAGAAATTAATACAGGGAACCTATGGTGCAGCAAATGAGAACTCCTCCAAGTGAGCTATAATCAAAGTCACTAATTAGTACTGAGTCAGACTGCATGATCTTTCCACCCTATTTCAAATGATAACAAAAATAATCATGTGACTTGCATAATGGATTTCTTCCAATGTGCACTCTTCCAAATCTTACTTTTCTATGAAATGGATACATTGTGCAATTAATTTCAGTGATAATATAATTCAAATTGAAGAAGGCCATAGTGAGAAATTGCCTTTGCCATTACCATTACTGAACTATGAAAGCTGTATGGAAACATCATTTCTTTCAAATAAGATTTATGACAATAAAACAAAACTCCGTAACTGGCAAAAGCAAGGATTAACTCTCTTCTGCCTGTTACTGCAGTTCACCAGCAGGGCCAGCTTCAGTTAGCTCTGCACATTCCAGGAGGCTCTCCAGAACTGACAATATAAATATGGAACAAGGACAGTTGGACTCCTCCTGCATTCAGCCAGGTCAGGTCCAAAAAAGGTTTATTAGCTCTGGTGTCATCATGGACTGCAGCAGCTAAATGTTTCCAGAGGTACAAGACTGTAGAAGCTGTACAGAATGGAAAAAACGGAACCTATCAGCTAAACTTTCATTCAGTAGTTTCACAATTTGGTCTGAGAATCACCTCTGTTATTTAAAATCATCTTGGTAACTGAATACTAAATTTAAAAATTGCTGAGATATTTTGTAAAAAGGCACAGCTTAGTTTTTCCCTTACGCAGCATTTTACAAAACAAAGCTTACAGAGAATTTCCAAGTAGAAATTATTTTTAAAGTATTTTGGGATTTTATACATTATCACAACTGCAGAAACTCAAGTTCAGTGCTCAAAAAGCAAACAAAACTCCAAAACCCTCCTGGGCTTCTCAGTCAATTTTTATAGTGATAGTCTCATTTAAACACAGGCAGCACGAAGATGCACTTGTGGCAGGTCTCAATTCAATCTGGTTTTCTTTAATGAATTAACCATCCTTTACCTGCCATGATTTTGTGGTATTTCAAGGATACCTTTCTGATACCACTTTTCTACCTAAGTAATAGAGGAAAAACTGTAAAGAAAAGAGGATGGATGAAAAAAGCAAAGTCTCATGCAGTGTAGTATATTTGACTATTTTGTTTCTGATGCCATTATCCCAACAGGGAAAATCTCAGCTTCCTGATGAGTAATGACTATTCTTATATAGCAGGAACAAAAAAAAGAAAGCTGTGGAAAAGGAGCAGAAAGAGGAATTATGATTGCACATACTTGTAACTCCTGTCTTTTACCACTGTTTTTTACCACTAGATAACATGCACAAGTAGCTTGTATTTCCATCAAATAAAGAGTTTTAAAAAAGGCATCATTGTATCCAAACCAAAAAGAGGTGTTTAACATAGACATCCAGAGCAACCAGGCCCAGTAGAAGGTGTCCTTGCCCATGGCAGAGAGGTTGGAACTAGATGATCTTGTCCCTTCCAACCCAAACCATTCTATGACTGGAAGCTGCTAGATTCCATGACACATTCTGTACTCTATTCCATACTACTTAAAAAAATTACAAATTGTTGTTAAAGACAACACACAAGTTAGAGTACAGGCATCTCTACCCAAAAACATCTTTGCTGCTCTTGTACTTAGTTTACATATATCAAGATTGACAAATAATCCATATACAAATATAGATAAACACAGATTTCTCTAACTACCTAATTTTTTAAAAATCTATCTCTTCCTGTTAGATTCTTGGCAACTTAACTAAAGCTTGGCTTGGCAAAAATGAAAAAGCAAATGCTGTGTACAGGCCTTGAGTGAAATCAGAAATGGATATAGTAGTCAAACCATGCATACTAAAACCTGTTTTCTTGTGTGATAGCAACAGCTACTATGGATAAAGGATGTCTTTTTTCAGTTAGAACGGTAACTCAAGCAGTAAAAAGGCATGGTTTTGAACATGATGAGTGGTATTATACCAGAGGGGGATGTAAGTGGTTTGACTACTACCTTGAAGATTCATAGCTTTATTTTGAAGAACAGTTTATCACACTTCTAAAGGAGGCCAGGAGATTGAAAAACTAATAAAACTCTAATTAAGCTGTGACTTGCTCTCATTTTCTAGTATCAATTAATTAAGCATAATTTAAAATAACATAAAAGCAGTATAAAACATTATTGGTGACTGGAGCAGCAACATGACAAATTACTTGAAGAAGAAAAAATATTTCATAACTTATTTGCTTCATGGAAGCACAAATATAGCTCCAGACCACAAGAAGAAGATAATCATAGTTGAGTGGCCTTACTTTGTCACTGAAAAAATAATTTTTTTCTCTATAATAATGAAAAATAGTACAGCAGGTCCTGCCAAATTCCACATACAGGATGATTATCCTCTGGGGTTTTTTGTATTATATTTATTGTGCTTCTTGCCAATGCTAAAATGAGATGGATACATGGTTTCCTTGCAAAGTATTAGGAAGAATATTTTGTTACTTTTAAACTTGTAAAAAATTCATGGGTGATTTCTGTGTGTTCTTCTAATTGCCTGCTTTGTGAAGACCTTAAGAGACATTCAGCGCCTTAAGAACAAATTTCTTGAACTCTAGAAAAAATTACTGCATACTCAGAGATTTATTAAAGCATTAGAGTAACTGTACCTCTTGCTACGAATCAATACCAACATTATTTTTGACAGAAAAATTAACTTAAACAAACGGTGTATGAAATTACCTAATCTGCTCCCATTTCTGGGCATTGCTATGAAGGAGCCGAGGCTGCCCCCTATGACGCTGTGTGGTCTCCGTAAAGGGGGCTTCTTGAAAGATCCCGTGTATTGGTGGAGAAAGGAGTGCATGCTGTGAGACGTTGGAGGCCTGCCATTCTTCACAATAGGCTCTACAGTTCACAAGGATCAAAATATTCATTGCCGCAAGCAAGGAGGATTGTCAGGAACACGCCAGAAGGAAAAAAAGAAAGATGAAAAAGAGTTAGTGAACAGGAAATCACCAGTCTGGTAAAATTATCTTTCATGCTAACAGCAGACCACCATACTATTGCCATTTGTCTATTAACAAACAAGTACAAAACATGGCATTAAGTGTTACCCAAATTTAATTTTACTAAATCCTGTCACTCTGCTGCTGGACGAGTAAATGCCCTGAATATACAGTCTTAGAACGTTGATAAATCCCCAACACTATAATTATTTTCTTCTGTCTTTACTGTACAAGGTCTCATCTTTACATTTAAACAAGACAGCTGCTAGATCAACTATGATGAGCAAGTTCAAGCCTTTAAAAATATTCTCTCTCTCAAAATTCTTGTGTGTCACTAGTACCAAGGCCTTGCCATTGGAGATCTTTAGAAGTAAACATACTTGTCTACACCTCCCAGAGCTGTTATATCATAATTAAGGTTATTGACTTACAAGGTGTCCTTAGAAAAATTAAGGATTCAATTTTTTATTTTGGTTTTCTACTGGATCGCATTTCAGACAGTTCACAGAGATTTTTTTGAAGAAGTTATTATCATTGATAAGCACTTTCTGAAAGAATGAAATGTTAGAAATTTTTAAATCTTGTTTACAAATGTGAACAGAATTTGGGTATTCATGTTCCTTTAGCAACCTAACTCCTCAAACATGGACTAGCCCTCAAGGATAGGCATGGTCCTAGAGGGGTATTTTTACCCCCAAAAGAAGCAGAACAAATGTCCACTTGTATTGAGTGTCATGACATTGGACTTGGCAGAACCACCAATGAAGTCACTCATACAAGAAAATAAAGATGAAATACTCTCACTTCAGAAAATGAGATTGGAGTCACCTGGCAGCTACATGCAAGTGCTCTCTCTATACTAGAAAAAAGAACAGAAGCTATGCACAAAGAACAGTTGAGAGTTAAGTAAATTTATTTTTCCATTCTTTGATTTGATTCTTATTAATATTGTAGATTCATGTTTGGTATTATTCAGAAGATAGAAAAGGCAGCAGCCGTGCACTGAGTAACCATAGTGTGAGGGCTACTGAATGGAGCAGCACCCACTGGAGCCACTGCTCAGGGTGTGCTCAGAGCTTCACTCATGCCTCCTGGGACAGGGAGCAGTCTGGGATGCTGTTTCATCACTCCACCTTATATACCCACACGCAGGGATGCCAAAATCTTGCTTTCCCTTCCAAAAAACGGGAGTAAGAAAAATATAGCTAGGAGAACATATTTTATGGAAAGCAGCATTTCAGTGGTAAAGGAAAGTAACAATAAACACCTAGTAACCTAAGGGAAACAGGATCCTGAAGGCAACCCTCTCCCATCCCACATAAACAAAAACCTTCTAGATACATTATTATGATTAGTCTGAAGCAGAGACAGAAGTACACAGACAGGATTACCCAAGGACAGGTCAATGATCTTAAGAAATAATTATGCAAGGAATTTTTGCATATAAGCATGAATAACACAGTGAGACAAAAAAACCCAAAAAACATTAACTCAGCTTCTGCAGGGAAAAAAATAAAAGTCCTGGGGAAAAAAAATGTACTGCAGGCCAAAACCAGAAAAGACATGTCAGCACTGTACAAACCTGCCTGCATCCTTGCATTAACATCCTTCATAAATACAACGTTGGAGTGGGTGAACATGAGGAAAAATACATCATACATCTGTGTATATGTTTGTGAAGTATGACCAGGGTCTTCAAACCTCTGCATATCTCTGTCCCAAATGCTGATTTCTGTTCGAATAGCTTGCATCATCCTTTTGGCTTAAGAGTGGTACCAGCTTCCTTGTTGCATGCCTTTAACAGCAAATTTATCCTTGCACAGCAGGCAGCAAATTCCTCATCAATTTTTAACAGAATCTATTACTACTTCCACAACACAGGACACAGGTTCACATTAAGCACAACTACTGCTTTTGATAAGTTAACATCTGCTTTTTGTTTTCCAACTTTCTTGCCAATTTGATTTGAATTTGATTAAGTTTCTGCCTCAACACCTCACACTGAACATGTGTTCAGACATGCAGTGTGAACAAATTAATAGTACCTTGTATGTTACGGCTTTGTCTACTCATGTTAAAAGCAGTCTACCTTCATGAACTGTGCAGTACGTAAAAGAGGCCAGAATTTATGAATACACTGCATGTCTATGCAGAGATGGAGTTTTACATTCATTACTAACATGACAGTGTGATGCACAGAGGTGATTATTAAAAAATCTGTTTTTCTCATGGCACTGGTAAATTTGTATGTATTTTACAGTTTAAAACAAAATTCCTAAGATATCCTAACACATGCAAAGTTCAGCTCAAATATAAGGATAAATACAGATCACATTAATAAGTAAATTTATATAAAAATGAAAGATAAATGGTTGATAAGATCTAATTAGAAGAAATAACTTTTGTCATCATAGGCAACTACTACTTGTCTTCACTATCCTAAGTACTGTACTAAATTGTGGAGCCCATCATAAAATTTTGCAACGATAACTTAGGTCATGTAGTAGGATAGGCATAACTACTGGCAGACAATGAAGTGAAGGTTACAAAACCACACAGGTGACACTGAACTTCTGACTAAGACAAGTATTAATACTACTTTAAAATCTTGATACATGTTAATTTACAAAAAGGAGGGATTGTATGGCTTATGATGGTATAACACATAGGCTTATGTTTTGGAAAATACATTTGTTTAAACAATGCAGTGTGCATTGCTGTATGCTAGGACATTCCAAAGAAACAGTTGCATAAATTCTGCATTTTGTTATTTCCTCTCCAGAAATGCAACAGTAACAGCCAAGAGCTGGAACAAATATTGAAAATGATCAAGCAAACTCTTGCTGGAAATTAATTTACATGACTATTTACTACAGTTTTCATACATTTATGAGACACATGAGTTAAATAAAGTGCTTTTGAAAAAACTACTTAACTCTCTCTCTCTAAAGACCCACTTCTTCTTTTGAAGTTACAATTCCACTTAATTCACTTCATTTTTTCCAAAATTATTAATTGAATTAGTTGAATCGCTATCTTTAAAGTACAACATTGTAGTTATAAGATGCGAGTTTAGTCAGCTGTCTGGTCTTTTATAAAATGGGTCTAAAATGTAAAAGTTATATGCCTTTATTACCTATATCTATAAAAACTGCTTTTTATAATTTTATTTCTGTGATTATAGGTTTGATTTGTCTTTAAAAATGTTTCCCCTATATAAAACTCACAAACATCCCTAACTTGAGTGTCCCTGTACTTGGTAAATATAACTCAGTAACCACATGCTGCTGTTGGTTTAATAATCAGCTACAGGCAAAATGAATGATGGAAATTAAAAGGTGAGTAAAAAGCCACTAAAAATTCACTGTGCAAGTGTGTGGATCTACTGCATTTTGAGATAATGCACAAATCTAGTCTTCCTCTCTCACCTAGATTACAACAGCAGAAGCATGATACAACCCACAGACTCAGTGGAGGGTTGAAGAGAGCACCTGGGAAGCCACTGCATCCACCAGCTCCTTTGGCACAAGAGTGAAAAAGCCAGCCATGGCAGGTTGCATACTGCATACAAAATGATTCTTCTGTGGAAACTCCCTACCACAGGATGCTAAAACTATCCAAACTTGTAAGACTCAAGGGGAGACTCAACGAGCAATCTGCTCAGGGTTACTAACCACAGAGAGCCTTGCCTAGTTCAGTAAGTCTCTGAGCTAGAAACTGATACAGTACACTGGGGAAGTGATGCTGTACTTTGGGCTCTAATCTTAGACTTGTCCTCAAATGTCATCCTCAGAGACTGAAGAACAGACAGGCAGAACTCCAACTGTCCTTACAGCATAAGACTTCTGCGGCACCAGGGCACTTCACTTGTGTTGGCTGTCAGTGGCACAACCACTCCAATAAGGGTCTTATTAACCATTTATCTCCAGCTCTCTTTCCTCACCCTACTCTATAATCTGTTACTTCAAACTGATAAAACAAACTGATACAGAAAACAAGCTGAAACAGAGACTTCTCAGTGGTTCTTTAAAAATTTTATTTAATCAGTTGTTATTATATTGTCTTCTTATTTTGGCTACAACATCACGTAGTCTTGGACTTATCTTTCAAGCAATGCCATTTCAACCCTTTCATTTCCTAGGCACCCTACTAAGCTATCATGTAAATCTAGTCTTTAAGTGTGAAAAAAGTTAAAAAACATTCTCAATGAAAATATTTATAAATATTATACTGATGTACAGGATGACAGCACAGTTTTCTTTTCACTGTCCCTGAACAATTCTTGCACTAGATAGCCTTTTAAAAAGTGTATCTACAGACACACATTAGTTTTATATCTATAAAAATGCACACCCCTTTTTAAAAATGCCACATCCATGAAATCTTGCTTTCGTGTGCACCTTCAGCAAGGTTTACAATTGAGCAATGCACGGTGACTATGCACTGTTGACACTTGAACTTGATGTTCAAGTTTGGTGAGTGCTGAGCTAACCTTTTATATAATTTGGATCATTTTCTTGGACTTCTCACATTCCCTCATTCAAACTTCTGTTCCTATTGGCATAACCCAAAATAAATACAACAGTGTTGTTCAAAGAAAACACCATTCAAAATATAATCAGCCTGGCTTAACAATGGTTTAAGAGTTGCTAGATCATGAAATGTTTTGGAATACACACACGTATTTTAAGAAAACACTGTACTCAGTAAGGTACCACTGCTTTGCTAAGTTTGAAATAATGCCAAAACCAATGCTAACAAACATACAAAACCAGACAACAACTCAAATGAACCACTGAAATCATTCAATTGTGAAGTGGCATAAATACATGTTTGAACATAAGTGGAACTGGTTTTTTTTACTTCATAATTATGAAAACTGCCAGAGTCAAGTAGAACAGCAGTGTATATAACCAAGAAACCTGAGGAATTAACTAAACCCAACAATTTTATAAAGATGCCTCCTCTTCCTTTAACTGCAATTCAAATTAACCACAAACCTTGACCTGAAATTACTCCTGAGTTAAGCAATTTTTCAATTAATACACAATGTTTCTTTTCCTCATCCATCTATGATAACAAAGACCCACACTACCACTTTCTTTCCTGTGCTGGATTTACTTAACTGGATTTACTTAAGCTGAACTCCAGAGAGCCTGCAGAATTGCCTGGCATTTCTTTGCACAGCCTCAGCAACTGACATACTGTCACACATCAGTCAGCTGGTGGATTAAAGAAAGAAAGAGTTTTCATTAGAATGTAAATGCATTTTAAAACACTTTTTATGACTATATATTATCACATACTCAACTAACTCTTTCTTTTTTAATGTCCCATGAGTAAGAGACCAATGTGCAAAGAGACCAAGCTTTTTTTCAGATTTCACTTCCTAAATTTTGCAATGGTATTTTCTTAAAGTAGCTTTAATAAAGAATTAAATCACCAGTCATACAAGGTGACACTTTCCCTTGAATCAAACATCTCTGACAGAGCAGAGTATGTCTGCAAAAATATGTTTGATTCCACAACCACTATCCATTCTGAACATGTAAACTATATAAATATGTATTTTAAATCCATTTAAATACAGTTAAAATACATGTGGAGATTTTCTAATCAAAGTAAGAGATATTGGAGACCTGGCATTTATGACTATTTATATGTGTATAAAACGGGGATTGAATCCAGACATGTTCCATATTCTAAGTAAGGATGAATCTTTTTGCCTGCCACAGTTCGCTGCTTCTACCAAAAACGTGGCTCAAGGTTCTTTTCCCTGTGCCCCAACAAAAAAGAAATGTAATTTTGATTTATGTTTTTGGACTAGATCACTACAGGGTATACAGAGCACAGCTGCTGGCAGAAGGATGGAGGTAGAACCTCACTTGACACTTTTAGATACAACTTGACTTTGGACTGGCTCAAATGTAACAAAATCTCACTAAATATCTCGAGAATCCACTACTGGATTTTATAGGACAGGACTCAATGTAGTTTCTTTTCCATCACCTTGACCTCACCCTTGCTCCAAAAAACTTCCAAGGCTTTTTTATCATTTCCAATTTGATAGGGAATGGAAAAGTGTCAAAAATCTACACTTGTGAAATTAAATATTCATTCTCTGAACAGCTTTGCATTCATGAAGCTTGTGATGCATCATCACAACATTTTAAAACTATTTATGTAGGCTTCTCAAACGCCACTGTCATATAACTTACTCACATTTCAGCACCATCTACTACACATTCATTTACCTGATCTGAATATTAGACTCTGCTAATGATTATTCAGTATTTGCGTAATAAAACCTGATTTTTTTTGGACTGGAAATGTAAAATATTTTGAACAAACTGCTGAAGAAGCTCTTTATTTCTTCAGAAAATCTAGAATGTAAGCACGTGAATTTCTGATATTATAGGATTGGCATGCTTCATTGTATAATATTTAATTACACTGCTGTAAGGCAGTCAGACTCAGTAAAATTAGTTGATTGCATGTGTCAGCTTGTATAGAAAATAGATTTAAATAATCGAAAGCAGCAATACGCTTGTTATATATGTACTCTCCAGGAGCTGAATGAGGAACACTACAAAATACTGTGTATTTACAGATTATTTTATGGGGCTATTTCCTTAGATTCTGTTATGTAATAGCCAGGGAAACATTAAGTCACTCGAAAACCAGAGCAACCACTGAATACCATTTAAAACAGTATTTTTCATTAAACAAGATGAAATCTTCAAACTATTGAATATTATGATTTTAAAAACTTGGCAAAACTTCGAGGGATTACTCCCATTGCTCAAATTAATCCATTTGAGTACAGCAGTCATTCCAGAGCAAATGTTCTTCACCTGCACAACCCAAGGCAAAAAATATTGGTAGAACATTTGAAAAAATATGCTAATGTAACCCTGAAGAAACACAGTTGTCAACTTTTTCCAGGAAATGAAGTACCTCAATTATTAAAATGGCAATGTAAATGCCCTATAAACCTTTTTTATTTAAATTTAGGACAGAAAGGACAGATTTTTTTCTGTCTGTTTGAACTACAAAAACAATGCATAAAACCAAACTAGAAATACACAAGACAAAGAATGAGATCAAGACATCTAAAAAACACTGTAAAAAGCCTTTCAAAGTTGACTTCATGCAGAGTCAGGTTTTGCCTTCAGTCTGGGTACAAAACAGGAAAGATCACAATCAAGTGAAATATATTCAAAACCAAACCCTTGCCTTTAAGATTTATGTATTTCATACTGCTTAGTAGGTAATGCTCAGACTTTTTGGTTATCAGAACCTGTACTGGAACATAGACATGGTAGTTCTGTACCTCAAATCATATAATTGTAACACACCATCAGTTTAAAACTGGTGACTGCAAAAGACATCACATTACACCAAATCCTTCAGAAAAATATTTCAGCTACAATTTATGTGCTGGTTTTTTTTTTACAATTTTACAATGTGAGTCAATACCACAGCCAAGATACAAGTATGCCTGGCCTCTATCCTTGCATTCACACACACATCTCCTGATGCAAACAGCTGCGAGACCATGCTGCCAACCAAACCAGAGAACAGAGGATCTAGCTCCTTTTTGCCCTACTTTCAGAAACAGTGTTGGCTAGTTACGTGTATTTTACTTTTCTGTACTTAATGACTCCACCTGGATACCATTTGAGAAAAAAATCTCTGCATATTAATCAGTGAGCCTACACTAACAGAAATCTGTAGTATTTAGAGAGTCCACTTCTGTATCTAGATACTATGTTCTCTGCCAAACTTGTATTCTACTTCTATGGAAAACACTTAAGAGTGGACAAAGCCCCCACACAGCCCTCCAAGACTTCAGGTCTCTGCAGCATGCTTTCAGGTACTGAATTTTCATGCTCATTTCACTTTATAAGCACTCCCACACATGAACAGAGCCTCTAGGTTTTGTGGGAAGAAGCAAATTAAAACAGAAGGGAAGAAAGAACACTATGTTGCGCAGCATATGTGGGATGGAGAAATCATAGTGAACAGTAATAACAAAAATGGATGCAGACCACAGCACAGAAGGGTACATACAGACTGTAACAAAAACATTGCCAGTACAGTGTAAGGGACAGTACAGGGATCAGTGTTTAGCTGTGACAACCAGCAATTACTCACAGTAATCTGTAGCTCTAGAATGAGCTCTAGCAATTCTGGGGATTTCTTCTCCCTCTACCCACCCACATCTTCATACTGATACTTTCCTCCAACATCAACAGAGAAATTTTACCAATTTATTACCAGTAAGCATTTCTGTGCTCATATTTTCAATTCAAGAACAGTGTCTTGAAAATATGTTGCAACACACTGTTTTCCTTCCACATTCCAGGAATTATACATAGCAGATGGAATGGGAATTTCTCAGCTCTGTTGAAGATGACATGAAATGATTAAAAAACTACAAAGGCATTTGGATGTTTTGAGACAGTATCGCAATGTGTTAATTTTTATAAACATTCATCCCTCTTATCAGAGTATTAACTAGTCATTAATGCCTTAAACCTAAAAAACACTTACGCACTTTACCGTAGCTGATCCTTCCATTATTACTCACACCTGTAAAATTACAAAAAAATTATGCAAGTGTTCATGAGACTGGATCCTATGATCACATCACTGAGCTAAAAGAGACCAAATGGAGATAGGTATTATTTTACAAATTCATGAAGCCATTTCTATCAGAACTTCACCTTTTTTGATTTATTATGTACATGTGTATTTATCTGTACCAAAAAACCCCAACAAGACAGAATGCTTTCCAAGTTACTTATAAATTAATGCAAGAACTGTGGATGTATTTTGGAACGCGTCTTGCAATTATTCTTAAAAGCATGCTTGGAGTTTGTGATAATGCATTTCATAATATTAGACAATACAGCCACATTTTTTGCTTTCATTGGAGATCATATGTATTTGAAGTATTTGCATAAATTTTACACTTAATTAGGCTTTAAATATGCATGACTTGGATGTTACTCCTACCCAAATTTCATTACTGTGTCATTGCCAGAGAAAAATTTCAGGGGCAAATTTAGCTGTCAACTCCTACAAATTACCATTTAATATTTTTCATATTAATCTAAATACATATATTAAGGTAAAATCTAGAATTAAAAAAGCAAGCCAGCACATTGTTAGTATGACAAATTAAAAATAAACAACAAATCCACCTAATTGGTTTTATATGTTGAAACATCAGAGACCATGAAAAGCTTCTGTCCTTAGATAAAAGACTAGCCCGAAGTATACTTCATACAGTCCACAGTTCATAAGGCTTCAGATATATTACTAGGTATTTCACTGGTCCCTCTATTTTTGTGGTTTATGACCTCATTTGGCAGAAATTCCTCACCCAGAAGCCAATTATGATGAACATAATTTGTAAGAAAGATTTAATTATATATAGGTTTCTGGTCACTAAATAATTTGATCGTGTTCCAAAAAACTCAAACCCAATGGTTATTTTATATTCAGTGCAACAGCTCTGTGCTACTGCACTGAACAATATGGGTTGATCCCTGCTAATCCCATTTTGCTGCTCATGGATGAGTGATGCATACTGAGATTGTACTGACATCACACGATGAAGGAGGCTATGTATTAAATGAAACTGCATACAAAAGACTAGCTGATTCAGTGGTACCAATGCACTGCAAAGAAATCATAAGTTATGGATCTATTTTTATGTCTGTGAACTACAAATGGGACAATTTGTTCCACATTAGGAGCACTGTTCTTTGAATCTTGAAACAACCACTCAAAGCTGGAGCTAATGACAAGGTGGGCCTCTGGATGGGAGCTGCAGTTAACTTGAAATCACAGACAATTGAAGGAGAAGAAGTATTTGGCAGGGGGCTGAACAACACAGGTTATTGCAAAAACATGACCATAAGGAAAGGTCCCTGATGCTATGTGCAAGTGATCTACATCTGGAATGGCAGTACTGAACTGCAACTTATAATAAAGACTTTTACAGGATATGTGTATTTTTATATACACATATTTATATATTTAAGTATTTCACAGAATATAAATCGGATGGAGGTAAGACTGGATTCAAGGTCAGCACAGATGCGGTTTTGTATGGACACAGTCTCTACAATCTCTATAACCCAGTAACATAGCTGTTTCCCAGGAAGGAAAAAAACCTAGCATGTATAAAATTATAATCGTCAGTGAACACAGCCATCAGCATGGAATGACAGAAGACAAGATGAGCGATTTGCTAGGAAGAAAACATTAAAACAAAAGAATTGGACAATAACAATGGAATTGAATTCTGCTGTAAAGGCCTTCAGCATTCAGGATCTAGTCTTGCCTTCTGACCTGAAAAGCAGTTTCAAATTCATTTCTTCAACTCTTATTTCTCAATTTCGTGATGTAATGTTTGAAAATAAAGCACATATGAAGAACCACCTTCTGAAGAGTATTTGTATCTCTGACTTTGATTTTCTGTAGATTAATATATTGGCATGCCTTTGATTTACCAGACAGTGTTTTTTAAGTTTCTTTAGGAACAGATTCAAAGCCTGTTAACTGGGCACATTTGTTTCTCTGTTCCACAGGGTAAAGGAGCTGTTTATTCTTAAAAGCAGAACTAGGAGATGGTTACTCCTGCCTCCTGAGATCAGCACCATCGCAGCAAAAGATGCACTTTCAAGATCTTAATGCAGCTATCACTTTATAAAATATTCTTCAAGAGACTACATCCTCTCATGTGTCTCAGCTGGATATTTACAGTTAGGGGAGACCTTTTAGCACTGTGAATTTGTAAGATGCCAAGGCAAACCTTTCTCATTTAAGCACTCTTTTGTAAGCCAATTTTTTTAGAAGCACGCACAAGGATTTTTTTCCAGGTGATGCTCTTTACCAAACTAGTCTTTCACCAAAAGAGAAAAATAACTTCTAGGCTGTTTTTCCAACAATTGTTGTTGCCCAAAGCCCAGTCCCTGCGGTCTGTCTGAAAAATACTCTTTCCAAACTGTCTTCATCTGTGGGAAAGCTAGAGTGTTCTTTAGAAAAACAAGACTAGCTAGAGCTGCAAGCAGTTTCCAACCCTACTAAGAAAAGTAGGGTTGGAAAGGAAAAACCAAGGGAAACAAAAATCCACAACGCAGTATCCTGTTCACCTCTGCAAGATTCAAGAGCATAAGTACTAATAACTGCATTCTGGAAGAATCTGAAAAAGGTAGCAAGTGTCAGTAAAACTTTTTATAATGACATGAAGTGATGAGTTAAAGACTATGCACAGCAAAGCAGAGTTTGTATTGTTTGTCTTCTTTCAAGAGGACCAGCAATACCTTGAGTGTATCCAAAAAGACTACTAAGGCATCAACAATGTTCAGCATGTATAAGCATTGCATATACTATTATCACAATTTTAATATGTAAGATTCCCTTTGGAAAGCAAAATAAAAGGAACACTAAAAGCTAGGTAAGAAATTTGCAATTAGGAACATTTTCTTGAATTGTATTTTTTACTTATTTTAACACTTTAAATATCTACTGACAAGCTCATCACACTTTGGTGACAAGCATGCAGACATCCAAGTATTACTGTATGGGATTATTCTCAGATAAATGTTACAAGCTGCAAATGGTTTTATAGATGGTTTAAGATGGCATAAGCTCATACTTCTGTAAACAAGTTACTGTGTTCTCTGTCCCTCAGGGTGACACCCAGGACATGGTCCAGTCAAAGGTAAAATCTTTTTATTCTTCCTGGATTCAGCTTTCAATTAGTCAATTCAGCAACCCAGTTCAGTACACTCATTGATGCTGCTAACAATTTCTTCATGCTCATTTCTCAGTGCAAAAGTAACATTCTTTGCACTTATTTACATAATGAAATCAATCTTGCAGAAGTATATACAGGTCTGAAAAAATATGCATCTGTAACAAAGGCAAATACAAGTGAAATCATGTGGGACAAGTCTGTGTCTCAGAAAGAACTTAATAGGTATCAGTGCAAAACTACTGCAATTCTTGCTCCAGAGTAGACCCTTTGTATCAACACATAAAAAGTTTTAATAAACCTTGTCTCCCAAAATACTGGGAAGGGCCCATAGTAAAAACAGGACACCAGCAATGAATATACCGGGGATTAAAGGTAAAAAACGTTACCTAATGAAAAACGTTATTAGCTTTGTTTTACCAAAGGTAAATTCTGCTTCCAAAATCGTGGTATTCAACATAATCTTGAATGGAGTTTTAAAAATCTGCAGGGCAAATTCCATTGTCTCTACCTCCGCTCAAATTTCCTGGCCTTTTCAGTTTTCAGTGGGAAAATTCAGAATCCTTTATTGTTGTGAAGTGGGAGATAAATAAAATTCAGATCTCTTGATAAATGAAAAAATCTTAGATATCAGCAAAGCAAAAAATAACATTAATCAGCACTGAAGATGAAATATGACTTAAATGCTGCAGCCCAGGAAACAGAACAAGCAACAAAATCTCTTCCAGTCATTATTACTGCAGATTGCATCCAAAAGCGGCACCATCACTAACGTGGACTTTACAGCAGCCAGCACATTTATGGGATCAGCCAAAGACTTATGTAAGAATACAGAGACAAGCTGGTTATCCTGAATGTTTCTAGTCACCTTCATATTGGTGAAGAGAAGTACTACGGAGAGACATGAAGAGACAACAGAATTTAGACTACTCCACTGCATCACCAATGTAAGGTAAACAGTTTTATACGGAATGCTTAAGCATTTAGTCAATCATATTACTAAATAATGATTTTGAGAACAGACTGAATTTGAAGCCATATGAAGCTGATGTGAGACCCACTAAATCCATGCAATGGGTTTATATATTAGAAGGGCATCTAGAAGCCTTGCTACACACGATATAGAAAGATAAATTTAGGTAGCTTTTGATAAATAGCTGTGTAACAGTTCAATACCAAAGCAAGCCAAAACAGTATGTAATAACATATTGACCTGTTGAAAGAACTGGGGTAGAGGAATACAGGATAAATTAAAAAAAAAAAAAAGGTTAGTGAGAAAGTCCCTGCAACTGTGAAAACTGAAATAAACCCCAGCAATGCTCACTTGAATAGGGCCTGACAAAATTCTTACATTTTCTACAAAGTGAAAGATATGCTTACCGTTATCTTTGCTGCTGTTTTCTTCAATTGTCATTTGTTCTGCTAGCTCAGACAGCGATTCATCAATGGTCTGGCTTCCTCGCAAGGTTAAGGAAAGTCTTCTCTTAAATTTTTTCATTCTATCGATACTGAGTCTGGCTTAAGGAAGCCTGAAAACAAAAATAAACAACAAAAAGTGGAAAAAAATTAATCAGAAAATGAAGTTTAATTGACTGACATAAAAATGCAGAAAGGCTTACAGAAAATTTGGGCAATATGCAAATTTTACTTAAAACAACATCCTTAAAGCAAGATTACTCTACTGGAATGAAGAAGAATGTTTTGAGAGGATGATGTACGTACGCTTTTGCAATTTTTATTTCTATTTGGGAACAAACCTCCTGTGGGTGTGTTTTTTTGTTTTGAAAACTTGCTGAGTGTGTGCTCTGTGGTCTCCTCCACAGTCTCTTTCACTAATCTCACTAAGCAGAACGAGACTGTAACCTTTTCTCTTTTTCAGCACAATTTTTTTAGGATGAAAACTTACCAAACTCCTCTATATTTCACCCTTTTCATAAACGGAAGAAGGGGACAGTACTTAAAGTCTTAAACACAAAAGCAGTTCTCAAACACCATCCCACCTAGGGAAATAGGACAGCCAGGGTCTGGTAACAATGGCTAGAATGAATGTTTCTCTTAGGAGTCAAGCAGCAGGATGGAACTCGGAACAAAGCAGAAGGCACTTTCTTCCTGGAAAGTTGTAAGCAAACAAACCATAATAACAAAGGTCCAGGTCAATAAATACGCTGACACAAGTCTGAGATGGTAAGTGAACTTTGTAGTGTGCCATACATGCGCCCTTGCACACCAAGAAGCACAGTTCTGTCTTTCCTTACTCCACATGGACAGTTCACCCTTGATGTTACTTCTCAACAACTTTTTCATCTCCTCATAGCCTCCAACGATCACACATGCAGCGTTCAACACAAACACAGCATTCTGAAGTCTGAAATGCTCATATATGTATTTCCTCCTGTCAACTTCTTTGCCTTCCAAAATTCCTAATTCACATACAAAATCTAATTTTCCTCAATGTTATAATTTCAACAGAGAAGGGCAAGAAGCAGTATGCCAAAGATCCACATTTAGTAACAAATCATGAATATGATTACTTCTATACTGACAGCATCCCTTTAAGTATACATATTTCCACTGTGGAACTTACTCTTCTTTTAAGCCGCTTCATAATAAACACAAGAACAAATTGGTAGAACAAATTTGAAAGTGTCTGCTGGTGGTAGGAGAATGCATATATAGGCTAAACTTTCACACGACTAGATTGTTTAGGACAGCAAGTAATACATTAGGGGTGGACAAATGAAGACCTTTGGGATATGAGCTCCAAAGTCTGAGACAAACAGCAAAATCACTGGCAAAGCAAATCATAGCTACTATAAAGCAGAATCAGTCAGGCACTAGGTACAGATACACAGGAAATAAAATATACTGCTGTAGATACAGCTAAGCCAGCAGTTTCTAAACTGCTCATTTAATGCATTGCTGTGTGTGCAATAAAGCCACACCTTAGCATGAATAATTTTATTCTCTCTCACTCAAAAGAAGGATATTTTTATTGTTAAGAACTGCATTTAGAGAGCATTCCAAAGAGAACATTTACTCTTCCTGTTCAGTACCAGGCTATAAAGATCTTACTTGAAACTGTCTTATTTCTGCATTCAAACCTTTTCCAAAAAACCCTGCCCATGTTTCTCTAAAAAGGCCAATTTTGTCAAAAATTTGGAAGGACACATCATTTATGTGAAATTTTACTCAATTCTCCCATGATATTTTTTGAGAATAATACATCTTCCTACATGTATTATTCTCAAAAAAGGATATATGCAGTTTTTAGCTATGTAATACCCTAAAGCTACCTGACAGCACAAGAATTTCTTTCCAATTTTCCACTTGTGCAGTTAACTGAAAAGACAGGTGCCTTTAAATGGAAACATGCTGTCCCTGGCTTTTGATCCTTCAAGTACTTAAGCCTACAAATTTTTTTAATCAAAAAGAGGGTCTACTGCTGAAGAATATTACATATAAATTAAGAGATACATGAATTAGAAAATCCAGGAAACATTCTAAATCTCAAGCTAATAAAAAGTACCCCAAAGTATTTTGTCAACCACAATTACAACATTTCTCTTGTTGTGGGAAGGTTTCATGGAATAATGAAGTACCATTTTTGCTAATGTTTGGAATTAATTCATGGCTTGATTTTCACATAATTTAACAGTAAATAGGAACAAGGAGTGGAATACACATGTGACAGATGTTCTTTTCTACTGAAATGTATGTCAGCTTTTTAAAGGAAAAGATGCTCATTGATATGAAACCAAATTTTTCTCCCTTAAGGCACCAGTATTCTTGCTAGTTCAAAATTGCAAAGGAGGTTTAAAAAAACAAAACAAAAACAAAACAAAACAAAACAAAAATTGACTAGTATCTAGCACTTAAAAATGTCCTCTTTTTAACTTCTTTTTTCTCATGGCCAAAGTTGCAGAACCTGCTCAATCTTGGAAGTTTAACACAAAACATCAGTGAGCAGAGCTTTGAAAATACGATCTGTACAATCCAAAATTAACAATAGTTCTCTAAAATGACGGCACTTTCACAGGAAAGTCCAAATTGTCTGATACTCATTTTAACCAGTTAATAGCAGATGTATACTTCTTATCTCTCTTTAACAGTAAATCTACTTTAAATCCAAACTGGAGTTACTTGATTAGTAACATACATGTAGAAGCAATGTTTCCCCAAATTCTTAATGACTGTAAGAAGAATACAGTTATTTCTATATTTAGTTTTAGAACAGAGCCCACAGGCTTGACTATTCTGTTCTGTAAATTTCTCTGAGTAAGTCATACCTAAATTAAGTATTTCAGATGCCACAGTAGATAGATGCATACACTTGAATGCAACTAATGCAAATTCTAGTCTTTGGCAGACAGAATGAGGACAAGCAATCTGCTATGACACTATTTGATACAACCCACAAAAGCTGGCAGAGACATATTTGTTCAATCCTTATATTGATATGAAATAAAGGAAGCAACACTGTATTAGAGGAACTGCTGCTTCTTTCAAACAATCTGCAGTGTAACCCTGAAAAACTGGTCTTTCTGACCTTAAAAGTAATATAAGTTAATCCTTGAAAACAATGCTAAAATTTACTTTTTTATTTTCCAACATTCATTGTCAATAACTCAGTACACTTCACTAGTCTTAAAACCCTTTCTTAAACCCAACATCTTTTAAAAGTGATCTTCATAATACGGTTCTGAAAACAAACTCCATTTTTTAAATGATCCAGGTAAGATTAGATTTAAGTAGGTATGTTTTGGTTCACTTTCTCTGAATCACATCAATCCTTCCCACAATGTCTGGAAGACAGCACTTCTCATTTAGCACATACATATGTTCACAACACCCAGGCTGTACAGCAGACAGAAATGAAAGCACTTTGATTCCGAAGCAGTAACTCAGCTAGAGTCTGCACTCATGTATTCACCAAAATTCAGAGTCTTACACTGCTAATGGCTAACATTCTCAAAAGCCCTTCCACTTCCCTCAACTTCCCAGACTCTTGGTTTCTTGGAAGCTAAAAAAGCAAGGCCTTAAGATCTTCATACACAATTACTATGTGTGCTTCATCCTTGCAAATTTAAACAAATTCAGTTAAAATTTTCAAAACCAATAAAGCTATTTAATGGCTTCTATTTTAGTCGGTTTATTTCACAAGGGTCACAAATACCAAAAGCTCACTAAGATTTGGCTGATTCAAAGCCTGTTGAAGTCAAAGGGAACCTGTCCTTCAACTTCTATTTGCTTTCGATCAGTTTAACTGCTGACTCTTCTGTTTCCTTAAGTTATATTGCACTGAGGTCCATCTACATAGAGATTAAGCATTTTAAGATTACTTTTCCACTTAGACACTGAAGTGCAACCAGACAGTTTTTAGAGGCTGCTTTACAAGGCAGTAGGTACTTTCCAAACCTCTAAAGGCAGTTCTTGTCCAGGAAAACTCACCTGTAAGACAACAGCTGAAGTGGGAGGAAAGGAGAAGATCAGAAACCCTACCTAACAGCATGAGCAACAGCATGGATGCAGTATGGCCCCTAAGGTGGGGTAGCAAACTAAAGCCCAGACACAAGACATCAAAGAAAATGGGTAACAGTGCTCTATATGAACTCCTTCTGTCAGAAAGAGAGGCCTGAAAAACTCAAGAGCGCTGCAAATGGTATTAATTACAAACAGAAATAGTAAACACTTGTCAAGGATATTGTCCCCTTATTCTAAAAAGAAAACTGGATTTCCACTATGTTAAACTGTTCTCAATCTATCTGAATGTAAAAAATAAATGCAACCACTGACATCAGTTTTTGCACATCAAATACAGCACAAACTATTAATTACACTAATGAGAAATATATGGATAATTTATCCAAGATAACAAACATTTTGAGCACTCATAAAATTCACATATAGTACAGATGTACCTCCTCACAATCACAATTCTACTCTACAAGAATGGATTAGAAATGCACTATTTTAGTCTTTGCATCTGTTCTCTGTATTTGTCTCCCCTCATATTTGTTCACATCAGTGAAAAAAAATTTCTATTGCATTTTTCCACACTTGGCCTTTGGGAGTAACATGCGATCGGTCAGCTAGATTCTCTTGTCAGGAGCACAGCTGCTTTAAAAATTACTAGCTTTATGCTGCATTGGGTCAAAGAACTGACATTGTACAGATATAAGCAACACCTGACAAACAAGGCCTTTGTCACTGATAAAAGAAAACTGTGAAGTCAAATCCCTCATCTTAGTCTGACCTCCCCAGTGCAAAAAGAGCAAAAGGACCCTCATAGCTTTTTCCTTGATGGAAAATATTCAGTATGGAACTAAATTTTCCCACTGAAGCCCTTTTTAATGTACTTAGAGAATCACAGCCAAACAACTACTCAAAAATGGAGGTGCAAAGGTATTTACAAAGGTTAACTTCTTATCTGAGGATAGTTTTACTAGTTAATACAGGCAAATAGGCTCCTCCCCAAGTGAATGAGAGCATCTATATTCAGCTCCTGATCTAGATCATCAACTAGAAGAGGAGCTCCAAAGAGAGGAAAAATCTGGAAATTACCCTGTCCTAATTTAATTTTGACTATGAATACTTTTCCTTAACTTCACCCCCTCCCGCCCCCCCATTCCCTTTGCCTTTAAAGAATAATGAAGGACATAAATTAGTACAATAGGTTTGTGGTGGGTTTTTTTAAAATTAATCTTTTAAATAAAAAATATATATTGAACATTACTACAGGCATATTTAACTATGCTCCTGGTACAGAATTTAATATACTGAAAAACACCAAATTTGCCCAAAATATCAAATTTTGCAGTCCTTTTTTCATGTCCTATCCTTTTTTCTCTGGACTCAAAAAGCTTTACTTAGGTAACCCAGCTAGTTTACATTCTTTAAAAAGTAGACATGTATTTGCTCCCATGTAGATTCAAGCAATATCAAACAGTAAAATCAACAGAGATGTACGATGTGATAGATCTCCCTGGATTAGACATGTCATACTGATTAATAACTCCATGTTAATTATCAAAGGCTCTGTTCCCTCAACTGCTAAGTGAAAAAACACAGTATGAGTCTGGTTAAATTGGCTGACATTTAAGCCAAGAAAACAAATGAGCTGACTGGCAAAGCTTCTACACTTGCAGTCAGACCCACAAACTAAAAGCCTCTTTTCTACTGAAGGGGAAGGCAAAACCTAAAAGGTTACATGGATGTAGCATAAATACTACCAGACAGTTACAGAACTTCAGATCTTGAAAGACGTAATGAGCACTGGAAACCAAAAGTAATGTCTATAATTTTTTGAGCTTTGATTAATAATCATGAAGCCTTAATAGAGCATCGAGGAAAAAAAATATTTTAAAGAAAGAGTTGTATACACAAAGCTTGCTGCTCCCTAATAATCAGATTATTTTAGCAAATGATTTACAATGTTGTACTATCACTTCTGAGATAATCTTCCTCAGTCTTGCAAACAAACAAGTCTTTGGAAGAACACTGAGCAGAAAATTCCTTCTACGTTCAAGAAGACAATGTTGGTACTAAGACTGAAAAGCATCTGCAATCTTCTGTGAGCCTGAGCAATTCTGTCAATAAAAGGCACAGTTTTTGAGGCTTCTCTGGTTTTTTTTTCCATTACAGTTCAGTCACCAAATCAAACAACCTCATACCAAAGAACCTTCCCCCAGACTCCAGCTCCAGCTCTCAGCCCAGAACCACCTGTCCTCTAAGCATCTGAACACCCACACTAGAGCCTTCAACATTTGCTTCTTATTGTGCTAACAAAAAAGATCTATTTACAACCTGAGACCTAAGGCAACAAAAAGCTTTCAACTTATTTCAGTGTTCTTGAATCAAGCGCTAAGAGACAAAGACATCAGAGCAATATAAAGTGAGATGAAAAACGAAAGACACACCTGTTTGGATGAACAAAGAACAAGACTACAAGTTTCTAAGCAAGATAAAAAAAAAACAGTTTGGCCTTTTCTCTTAGAACAGAAATTAACTGCACTGGCGAAGATGTTGGGGAAACCTTATGATGGTCTGCCTGGAAATTAACCACCAAGTGAAAACTCACCCCAGGAATAAAAATTTGCAATTGTTAAGAGTGCCCACAAAATAAAGACTGTTATAAAAAAATTAGTTTTCTAGCTCACAGTTTTTCCTCTGAATGTCAGATTTTTGGTTTATTACTTGTTGAATCTCTATACATGTTCTGTATAGTGTGAACACAAAAAAGCCCCATCAAGACACCCAGAAAGTCCTGACAGTAAAGCAAATCAGGCAAATGTAAAATCAAACACTTCCGTAATTACTGTATGTACAGCTCTGTGCCTAAGAATAATATCAAAGAGTCATGAACATTTTAAAAACATACAGCTTTGAATGCCTTTCTCTTACACTTCTATGTACATGAAGAAGAGAATAAAAAAAAAAAAGAAAAGCCAGAAAAAATAAACACTTTCATGGTAATTGATAGTTTGGTTTTGATTTTTTTTCCCTAAGGAAGAAGGATATAACAATACAGGATGAGGTTCCACTTAGTGAAGAGACCAATAAACATCATGGTATAGAACACATTTTACAGTACTGATGACATATATGTGTATTTTTCTAACAAATAACGGGCCACACAGAAGATCTGATACACTAATGGCATAACATAGAGACACAAAACAAGATATTAAGAAAAAAAATGGTATGATAAAACTGACACTTTTGAAACATTTAATGCCTAAGATTTATCAGTCTCTTCTATATTCTGTGTTTTCCTAGAGATTTCTGATGATAATAATACTATCAATGGTATAACTACTATTCCTGAAATAATAGAAATAGAATACCTTGGTCACAACTGAGAAAGCAATTACTGACAGAAACAACAGCCTAAAACAGTTTCTTATAGTCAGACTGACTAAGTTTAATAGCTCCACTGAAGTATTTCAAAGGTAATTCCAAAGGAGCAGTAAATAAACTCATTCTTGCAATAAATAATCTTTGAACTATGGTTCAAAGATTTGTCTGAATTCATGAACATCTTTTACCTAAACTTTTAACCTTCTCTGATTTGGTATTTTTTTAAAACTTATGAATTACTGCCTTTTCTTTCCTTCTCCAATCTCATCATCAGAACAACTTCAGAGATTCCTCAGCAAGAGAAAATCTCTGAACAGCAAGTCCATTACAGTATTTTCCTGCCGTATTAATTTTTACATAGCAGTCACGATTGTCCCAGCATAGCACCAATTTGTTCTGTTATAGCATTCAGACAAATGTTGGCTATATTTGTTTGAAGTGTTCGTGCTGCCATTTAAAGGTCAACTGAATATGCACACATGGATCATTTCAGTATTCATTGCTAAGGATACTAAACATGTAAGACACTATTCCTAATGCAAATGATTATTTAGCTGACAACCTGGGAAAGAAAGAGTAATTTTAACATATGTTTTGCCAAGCAGCTTTGCAAATAGCTGTGTTGGCACACAAGGCAGAGAGTAAAGCATGAGGCTGCTTAAGCCAATTTAGTACCTCCACAGAAGCAGAATACTTATCGTTAGTGTACACCAAATCCAAGGTAAGACTGTCCTTACAGGGAGCACTATGATACTACTGCTGTGTAGCAGAAAAATAGTCTGAAAAGCTGCAGTTTTGCCAAAAGCGTATTTAGATTAGCTAAACAAAACCCAGGTTCTGAAATAAAAGCCATCTATGAACAAAATAAAGGACAACAGCAAATGCTGTTAAGGGGAAGATGACAGGGGAAGCTAACAAATGGATAGGAAATAACGCACAAGTGCCCTCTTCCACTGCAACAGGTTCTGGCCACTACAATTCCCACCACAATAACTACATGCAGACTCTTCTTCTGTCTTACCCCTGCACCAACATCCTGCTCACAAATTAAGTCTCAACAGGTGACAGCCTCACAACAGGTATTTTTCAGGGTTCAAGAAGCCAGGGAAAATTAAAAAAAGGTACAACTTCATTTAAACATACAAAATAAGGCAACTGCCATATATCAAGCTCTCAGAATTGTCACTGTTGACCCACGAACAAGAACTTTACATGGAGACTAACAGATATGATAACTAAAGATCTTTTGGTATCACTCGATGTTCCTTCTCCTTGCCTAAGCAGATCAGTCCTCCCTGCGCATCTTTTTACACACAACATTACACATTGCTCCTCCTCCAAGTAACTGAGGCTGTCCAGACAGAGGTTCCTAGATTCTGAAACTATGCAGAACAATGAAATTACCACTACGTCATCTAGGTGGCTCCGGTTTATCAGTTTGAGAGGCCACTCCTCTTCCAGACTGAGCAAACAGTCTAGCACATCAAAGGACGCTTACTCAGACTTCATATTACCTCCTTTTAGCATAAACAACTCTCTACCTGAAGGTATCCAACCAAGTTTTCTGGACCTTGAACACAGGCCAGAGAAAGATTAAGAAACAACAAAAGGTCATATAGAACTGAGCCAGTGACAATACTTCATCTTGACTCAGTAGAGGAGACAAACAGCAACCACTAAAAAAAGAAAATTGTGCATTTTCAAGTAAATGTCAGGCCAGTAAGAAAGCATTAATAGATGGGAAACCTTGGAAAGGAACAAGTATTACTATCAATAATACTGATATCACCAAATTTAAATCAAACCAGACACAAATAATTAGGAAACACAACCTGAAGGACATGTAGTCTTCAAATTTATTTTCAATAGAATTATAAAAAGGTAAAGTAACCGTGACTAATGCCAGGCAAGCAACACCGATACCATCAACAAAAGCAGAATTTCTGTAGGATCCTCCTGCAAGCTACATTTTAAAGTGAGAGTAAGGACAGCAAGACATATTACTACAAAATTTCTGTAAAGAAACAGTAAAGAATTCAACAGGATACAGTACAGAATACTGTTTCCAAATATGTATTTGTGCTGGGCAGACACATTTGCCCTCTTTTGTTTCTCAGGCTAAAGAAAGAAGTGAAATTTTATATTTATCTTCAAAACAATTTCTTCCAAACTACAAACAATATCATTCTTCTGCTATTAGAGCCTAATGCTTACACAGTCTCATCCCAGCAAGGACAAACAGTGAGCCAAACCCTTGAACAGCAAACTACTTTCCATTGCATTGCAGAGGCCGATACTGCTGTTACTTTCAATGATCTGGATAAACTTCCAAACTCTAAGATTTGTCTCGCCAACAGAAAATGTTTTATGAAAAGGTAAACTTAAATTTTTGTCTCTACAGAGACTCAAATTCCCTACAGAGTCTTACTTCAGCATCACATAGTATTATGATATAAAGATACCCATATCTCTAATAAAGATCAGTACTGAAAGTAAGTTTTTCGGTTGGAGAAATATTGAAGCAGTTTTGCTGTAAAATGCCAGGGGAGAAAAATAGAACCCTGTTGTTATAACGTCACCAGATGACAACTCTCAAACTAGTCCAGTTGAGCGAGAATCACAGAATGGCTTGGGTTGGAAGAGACTCTCAAAGGTCACCCAAGTCTAACATCCCTGCAATAAACAGAAACACCTTGAACTAGACCAAGCTGCTCAGAGCAAAACTGACTGTGCATTTCCAGGGATGGAGCATCTACCACCTCCTGGGCAAACTGCTCCAGTGTTTAACCACTTTCAGCATAAAAAATTTATTCCTTTCATCTAGTCTGAATCTACTTCATTTAGTTTAAAACCATTACTCATTGTCCTATCACAACAGGCTCAAGGACAATTTGCATCACCATCCCTCTACAATGAGAGAGATGACTGATTCCTTCCTCCCTCTCTCTACCACATTCCTTTAGCAACTTTGTTCCCATAATTCTATCTGGAATCTATTTGCTGGGATGAAGTGACACAAAGACAATCCACGCTAAAGTGGCACTAACATTCAAAACTAATAAGACAATTTTAAGAGCAACAGATGTCACCTTAGTAATTTTTTTTAAAAAAATCTACTTGGTTCTCTGTTCCTTAGCCTCCTTTGGAACACTCTTGTTGGTTTTTTCCCCCCTGTATTCAACCCTCAAATATACAGTACTTACCTTCAATATACAAAGTCCAACTGATGTCATCTGTCATCTTACAGAGTAAAAGATCATGTTTTGACTGATGTAACAGAAGGCCTGTTTCTTTAAAAGTTTAGAACATGATACTCTTTCACCCAACTACTGTTTCTATGTCAAGTACTTGGGCTGATCTTGAATTACACAGTTCAAAGCCTTGGAAAACAGTATCCTTTTGCCAAAATATTCTTTAAAATAATATTACATGCATTCTAAGGGAAGCTTGTGTTTGCGTTACCACTCAGGTATGCTGCCTTTCAACATACCAAAGCATGCTGAAGAGTAACCAGAAATCCTCCCCCTGCAGTTTATTCCCTTTTGGTAACTAGGATCCATAAGCTTTAAGTTAAACAGTCCAAGAGGCTTCTAGTTTTCACTTGTAGTACTTGTAATTCAGATTTATAGCTTTACTTTCTTTAAAATTAGTCTACATTACTTTTTAATAAAAGGGAACGCAAGAAAAGGCCTTCAAAAGGACCAGCCATCTGTCTCATTAGTAAAGCATAAAATAATCAGGTACTACCATACTAAAATTTAAGTTGTGCATCTTGAATACAGTTTCAGCACAACACCTGGTAACCATATCTATCTTTAAAGTAAATAAAACAAGCTGAGTGTTTTTATTAAGAAAAACTAACAACACTTGCTCTTACAGGTGGTTTCTTAACTAAAACCCCCAAAACTCTAAGATTCTAGTTATGCAATTATTTCACTCTTATATTCTGATGAAAATTTAAGAAAAAAATCTGGAAAACTGTTGCTGTGAAGTGAGCCTTTATTTTTTTATCTCCCTGGACTTTAATCTTTTTAATACACATTTGTAACAAGATTTGAGAATTGAACTTCTTATCAGCTGAATAGTAAACCAGAATGGCAGAGGCTTCCATTAGCAGAGGCACTACTACTGTTTACTGAAGTAAACTATAGGTTTGCTTCACAGAGAAACAAGCTATGCATGCACGGTTAGAAAATTTTATACTTGTGTTTGGTAACAGTAAGCAAATCTTGCCAGTTACAAAGAAATAGTAGTTTTTAAGAAGGCCAAGTCATAGCAACCATGCAGTAAGGAAATAAACTGAATTTTTTGTCTACTGAACTGTGCATGCTTCCTTCTGTCGAACTGTTGACATGCACTCCTCTTTCTGCCATTTCTGATTTTAATCATATGAAATAAACTGTTGGATTGCAGTCCAACCAATCTGCCATCTAAAGGTATATTGTATATTCATACAGCATAAATGAACTCATCTTTTCTTCCCAACATGGTTCATGTTATATATGTACTATCTCTAACAGTAATCCTCTAGGCATTACCATTTCTTACATCAGAATGACTCAATTGGAACAAGCCATACCCTTTCACCAAATTTACTTGAACTGAGCACAAATTTGAGGTTTTACATCCAGATCTTGTTACTTTAAAAGTATTACATTTCAAAATTTCACTTTAAAAATACTATGGTCAGATATCAGTTGTTTGGATTAATCTCTTGAACTCTTTTTAAAAATTATCATTATTATTGTAATTTCAAACGATTGGGACAATTTCAGTGCTCTAAGTTGACTGGGATATTTGTATCTTTTATTCCACACCACTGCTGAAACTTAGAACCATGTTTCTCCAAGGTCCATCTCTGAACCCAGTATGTCCCTAACACAGGTTATTAAGGAATACTTCTTGAAGGGATTTTTACCAGTGTATTTAGATAAGCTTTAGATATAATCTGGGGGGTTCCTAGTTCTTCAAAATGATTGTTATTGTCTCTACAGTTCAGATTCTTTTCACTGTGCTGCTATGGGGACTACAGATGGTAAGACATCAAATTTTAGGGTTTTTAATTCATTAGGAAACTGAATTCACCGCAGAACTAAAAAAAACGTCACAACACAGTAAGATAATGAATGTTTACAAAAATCCTTACAGTAATTCTGAAAAGTTGTTTTGAGAGCACCGATGAAAAAGAACTTGGGGGTGCCAGTGAATGAGAGGCTCAATGAGTCTTGTCAGTGTGCACTTGCAACCCAGACAGCCAACTGTACCATGAGATATATCCAAAGCAGTGTGGCCAGCAAGGCAAGGCAAGGAATTTTCCCCTTCTGCTCTGCTCTGGTGAGACCTCACCTGAAGTGCTATGTCCAGCTCTGAGGCCCCCACAATAAGGAAGATGTGGACCTATTGAAACAAGCCCAGTGGAGGGTCACCACAATGACCAGAGGGCTGGAATACCTCTCCTACAAGGAAAGGCTGAGAGAAGAGAAGGCTCTGGAGAGGCCTTTGAGAACCTTCCAGTACCTAAAAGGAGCCTGTAAGAGACCTAGAGAGGGACTTTTAACAGTGGCATGTATTGATAAGACAAGGGTGAATGGCCTTATAGCTGAAGGAGGGTAGATTTCTTTGGACTTAGATTAAACAGTCCAAAGAAATTCTTTACTAGAAGGGTGGTGAGACACTGGAACTGGTTGTCCAGAGAACTTGTGGAGCACCTCTGGAAGTGTTCAAGGCCAGGCTGGATGGGGCCTTGAGCAATCTAGTGTAGCACAAGGTGTTCCTCCATCTGTACATGGGTACATCTGCCCATGGCAGATAGGTTGGAACTAGATGATCCTTAAGGTCCCTCCCAACCTAAACCATTCTATGATTCTACACAATCAAGAGAGCTTCAGATCTTCACAACTTAGCTATCTCTGCTATTGGAAGCAGGGTCCAAAATGAAGCTATTTATCATGAATAAAGATAAAATAGACACAAATTGTTATGTGGTTATGAAGTATTTCCCCTCTGAATTCATTAGCTGTATTGAGAAAAGAGCAGTAGGAGAAACTTGATGATGGCAGCATGGGGCAGGCATGAAGTTCCTTCTGTCTGATGAATTGCAGTAGAAGCATAATCACCTTTGTTTTGTACAAAAATACAAAATGTGCTCAAGCTGGTTCCCAAGAAACAAGACCAGATTTGCTAAATTAAACAGGGCTTGCTATTAAAAAAAAAATCAATTTCCAGAGAAATAGCAAGTAAAAGTATATATTATCTTAGTATACTATCTTAGTATACTGTTACTGAAACCAACCAAATAAAAGAAACTGAGCAAAATCTCAAACAAAAATCTTTGAAAGTGGCAAGCAACCATGTAAACATGAAAGAACTGCATAGATTATAAACACAATCCTAACCTCATTGTGATGTTCACTTTAACATCTCAACCTGTACTTTGCTATCCGCATTATAATTTATATAAAAGCTACTTGAATTGTCTCTTCAGCTTATCAGTCTTCAATTTCATTATAGCATACAAGCTACTGAAGAGAAATTATGTCAATCACTATGCAGTCTTAGGGAAAAGAAAAACAAAAGAATCACCTATTTTCATTTTTAGTATCATACAAATATTTAAACATTTACTAAAAAACTGTGAAGCAGGTACATATGAATTTATTCTTGACAGGAAAGTTATTCTGGAATCCACAATTTAAAAAACTGCAATAAAATAAGCTGTAAAGCTAAATATATATTGATGTTTCCATGATAAAGCAGCTGGAGAATGAAGTTTGAGCTGGGAACTACAACAGGCAATTAATGACAAGAGAGATGCAAACTGAAATGACAACTGAGGAGAAACTGAAGTAGAGAGAAGACTCACAAGGTATTGAAAACAGTGAGAGAAAGGACTAGAGTAAGCTGTATGCAAAGAGTTCTCTCACCAATAAAGAAGGAAAGTGACAGAGATTTGATCTACATTTCAAGATGGTAAACTGGATATTAGGCTGCCTAACTACTAGATCAAAAGCCCACACATTCACATGAAGCATAGCACCGGAGTTTTCCAGCTTTTCCGTAAGAATTTGTTCAAAACACTGAAAGTGTAACTCTGTTTCAAACCTACGCTGAACAGAGAATCAACTGTGCTGCCACAGCCACCACAAAGCAGAAAAGCAGCATTGTTGCATGTTCTAATCAAGTCAACAGAAGTGTCATTATTTGCTTACACTTGATCTGGATCAAGTTTGCACCGATGGGTGATCCTGCAGGGAGAGTAATGAACAAATCCACTATTGCTGGAAGTGCAGCTGTGAGCTGAGGCACAGGAGCCCACAAAGAGAGAGCTGTATTGACAGCTTTCCAGAGTAAAATAGCAACCACAAAACCCTATGGCTCCCTAAGCAGCCTTATTTCACACATCAAAGAAACAAGGATTTACAAGAAGTCCACTTATGGACTTATGGGTTAACATTCTTATTTTGTATTTTGTTTTAAAATATCTTTTCCATTGAGTAAAATATTTCCTCTCTTTAATTTCTATTGCTGTCTTAATTACTCTTCTACTGAAGACATCTAAACTCTCATCAACTTCCCCAAAAACCATTAGATGAACCTCACACACCTCAGACTAAAAGCTTTGCCTTACATTTCATTTGTGAACAAAACTTTTTTCAAAAATTTCCATCAGCTAATTAAATTTTACAGTAAAATATGAAATTTTCTCTTTTCCAAATCTTCACTTTCCCATTTCTCAAGTGTTTCCAAGAAAAAAAAAAAGTTCAAGAATCACTTCAAAGTTTAAGAACCAATACCATCTTGAAACTAAGCCTCCGTCTTGCATAGGAACAATAATTGTTCAGTCAAGCTACCATTCTCCTCTTTACTCGGTGTCACGGTTTTTGCTTTTTATTTAACTTTACAAAACTAGTCAGATCTCTATGAAGTGTCTAGCCTCAAGAGGTTGTTCCTTCAGAAATCACTCCTAAGAAGGACACAAGACACTAAAGGACACAGTGTGGGCTAGTTCGTGGTTGTGAAGTCTTCTTATAAAAATAATACAAGAAAGAACAAAAGTGATAATATATCTTCAATCTAATGAAAAAAATGTTATTGATTTGCCTTATCTAATTTATAAACCCTTAAGTGCCTATGTCAGGTTTTAATCTTTAAAAGGGAATGGCACACAAGATCTCCAGTACTTCAAATATCTCTGGTTTCCTTTACTGTGCAAGCAATGTTACTACTAAAAATCATTTGAGCATTTAGTCAAAGCAATAATGACTACTGATACCACAGAAATTCATCTCATTCCTCAGAGACACAAATATATTATGCAAGCTCCAGTTTGGTACACTCTTCATTTATTCCATCCTCAAAAATGGTGGAAAGCCCAAAAGTATGATGAAACAAAAAGTCAGGCCATGAGAAACTGAAGTAAAGAATAAAGTCTAAAAAGATTTATTGAAAGTCTTCAAAACTCAAAAAGGAATTTCGTTTTATTCAGAAATAAGCAAATACTCAAAAGAGGTTTTTTAAAGAATTGTAACTCATCCCCTGCAGGTAAACCAACAACAACTTCTTTCCTTTTCAGAAACAGCAAAAGCAGCTGTGATTTATGAGGACGCCAGCACAAAACCAAAAGCCAACTCTTACAGAAGAGTAAGAAACACAGGACTATGCAAACCTTTTAATTACACTGTCTAGGTAAAATTTTCAATGTGAACTGCAGATAAATTTACTGGTTTTGGTAAATCAGATATATTTTAAAGCAAAGGCATAGCACTTGGAAGTTATTCAGTTTTAATATCAAGTATTTTTTTCTCTTAAACTGGTTGCTCTAAAAAATTAATTCTTCTAGTCTGTTTTTAAAACTAGAGTTCGTTGCCAGTAAAAAAAAATACTCCTTTAAACTATGAAGCAGATCACTACCCAGCCATTACTCTGCCATCTATGTCCAGTCCTTTATCTTAGATGGCCAACTCAAATTTCATTGCAGTAGAAACTATTCAAAGTAAAAATACTGACGTGCGTTATTTCTAATTGTCTTGTATGCTGCAAAACAGTTCCTTAAATTTGAAATAAAAACAAAGAAGTTGAAAGAAATAAATGACTCAACCAATTTGACAGGAACATTTGATATTTCACATAATTTCAGCATTGCCACAATGCATATTTATATCTGGTTCTGAAGCAACTACAACTAAAATTTCTGATACAATAAGCTACTAACCTGCACAGAATATTTGTTTGACTCCATAAAATATGATATACATATGAATACACTTACAGTTGTACAACAGCACACTGCTTAAGCATACATATTAATACCGGAATTGACTTCTTGGAAGCAAGATTGATTCTTCTTGACTATGAAAAGTAGTACACTACAGTGAACGGCTGTATGGCTATCACTGATGATTTTTCTGTTTATTTTCTCAATGCTTCACATTTTATAAAACTATTTTAACTTCAGCAAAGGAACAACAAGACTACTTGGAAATAAATGCCTTCTTATTGAAGGTACAGTTACTTGAAACACTTGCAGTATTTGATCATAATATATACGAGCAGGTATGGCTAAACAATAGATGGAAAAAACATATAGCAGTATAAGCACATTAACCAACTACTTGATCCCTGGAAGTGGACAGTGTCACCGCTTGGCCACTAAAGGATACATTTTAAAAGAAAAATATTAATATGAAAAAAATTGTAACTTCACTGTACTTGCACGCCCACTGTTGAAAAGTATGTCATCAAAACCGGTACTTTTGGAAAGAAAATAATGTAAAAATGTATCTATAAACTAATTTTCAGAAAGGGATTGTCTCTGGATAAATTTATGTATCAATCCTCAGTTCCCTGCAGGGATCATTTAAGTCATCCAGTAGACAAACTGGGATTCAACGCTAGGATGAAATTTTTCAAGAAACTGAAACATGAAACATGTTCAGAATAGCTATGGATCAAAATCAAACAAAGAACAGTATATAGTGATCAATAAGTCAACACAACAAAAATATACTCAGTTTTCCTGACAATTTTCAGGATTGTTTACCTAGCTACAAATTACAAATTCAGCTACTAGCCTGACATCAAAGCATAAAATACGAATGTACTTTTAGAGTCCATTTTTCTATCTTTCCCCCTATTATCTAATCAATTATTATTTCATATTTTTAATAGCATCAACAAATATTAAAGGCATATTTAGAATTACAGAACAGGCCATTCTATGATTCTATGAATCCTGGAATGGTTTGGCTTGGAAGAGACCTTACAAATTATCTAGTTCTAACTCCTCTGCCAAAAGAAGGGATACCTTTCACTAGACCAGGTTGCTGAAAGCCCCACCCAGCCCGACCTTGAACTCTTCTAGGAATGGTGCATTCACAGCTGCTCTGATCAACCTGTTCCAGTACCTCACCATCCTCATAGTAAAGAATTTAATCTCAATATCTCATCTAAAACTAATCTCAATTTTAATCCATTCCCCCTTGACCTGTCACTACATGCCCTTGGAAACATCTCTCCATCTCACTTGTAGTCTTCTTTCAGGTACTGGAAGGCTGCAATCAGGTTGTCTCAGAACCTCTTTTTGAGGCTGAACAATCCCCATTCTCTCAGCCTTTCCTCACAGGAGAGGTGCTCCATCCCTTTGATCACCTCTGTGTCCCTCCTCTGGACTCTCTCCACCAGGTCCCTGTCCTTCCTGTGCTGGGACCCCAGAGCTGATGCAGCCCTGCAGGTGGGGTCTCAGGAGCAGAGGGGCAGAATCCCCTCCCTTGTCCTGCTGGCCACACTGCTTTGGATGCAGCCCAGGACACAGCTGAAGTTCACATCTTGCTATTATAACAAGAGAAGAAAGTAAATGAATTTTACAGGTGGTCCTAGTCTGATCCGGATTTCATCATGATAGACACCACTCAGAAAAGCATTTTCAGAATCTTGAGTATGCCTTAGAGGTAGCAAAGTTTTTTGTGTGTTCATCTTTTTTTCTTATTTCAATAAAAGCATCAAAAAAGGAAATTGTGAAAGCTCTTGAAAATTGCGTGCAAGTTGAATCAGGCTGTGAAATAAAAACTACAACAAAAAAATCCCAATGAATAACCCTCCAACCTTTCAAGAAAAACGAGAAAGAACCCTGACAATGGATTTAGTCTCTCAGCCCTCCATGACCTCTACAGAAAAATTCTCATGCTTAAGACAGTCTTGTTTTTCAACTGCATGTGTTTACAAGACCACAAGTGCCTTCACAAAATCCACACCACTAAGCCAGCATCATTTAAAAATACCCTCCTTATGTAACAGTACTTTAACATGCATTTCTGCTGTTTAGCTTACTTTTCCTTGTGTGTCAAAGCTTATTTCTGATTGCACTATATAGGCGAGGGATTAAGTTCTCCTGAACTGCTGAATATAAAGAAATAGATGTAGTTAAAAAGCAAAGCTACAATGAAGATTTGAAATAAAAAGAAGGAAATGCTAATCTGTAAGAGGGTCTTACTGAAAACATCAGAAATTAGCTACTCTCTCCCTAATGCTTAAATCTTGACAAGTATTTTTAGCATTTTTCCCCCTTTTAGCTTTGATTTTAAAAACTCCCACTTTCTTACTAGCCTAGCTTGTTTAAACATCAGCTATAAATTTTTATTAGAAATAAAAGAAGCCGAAAGAGCACAATTGCAAATGAAAAATTGCCAAAAATGGGAAGCATTTCACAGATCTATTTTTCACATTGAGAAATGCTGAGTGAATTACGTAGGAAATATTACCCTTTTCAGGATACGTAGCAAACACGTAAGAAATCATATCATTTCTCTGAAGTTCCCAAACCTGAATCAAGTAAGTTATTGTAAAGAAGAGCTGAAGAAATTAACAGGGATCGTAACAAAGATATACACAATCAAATTATTTTGAAAAATAAAGAACACATTTGATTTAGTTTTTCCAGTGAAAATCTGGAACTTGCAAATCTAACAAATCGTAACTTAGTAGATCTGAAATATCAAATCAATTTATCAACCAGCAAAATAATTAGTCCAAGTACTGATTCCCACAAATCAATAATTATCGTATAGACCGGAAAATCAACAGAAAGATGTTAATATTTCATCACCTTAACCTTAAAAATATGAGGTGTTTTCTGAATTTAAATAAATACCAAAAAACAACCCCAAAAAGAGTACCTTTTCTTCCCTGTTTTTGGTATTACTTATCTTTTCTATATAAACTTACATCAAAATCTTGCCATTAGACTGCCAATATGAAAGTCAACTATAGCTAAAAGTCATTATGCTTGCTGTTGTCTAGAGAAAAACAAAATAACCAAGCTTACAATTCAATAAAGAAGAAAAAGGCAAAAGAGGCCTCCGGAAAACCAATTGCCCGTCCTTCCAGATTGGGGTGGGGTGGAGAGGAGGGGGAAGGAAAAAAAAAGGCTTGGTTTAAAAGCAAGATTCTGTAAGCAGTTCACTTTGTTCAGTGAAATAAAGTGTCGGCAATGCCACTCTGTTTTCTAACATAACTCTTACCAATGATTCAAATGGAGACTGTGACCACTTAAGCTCATACACTTCCCTAATAAGGATGTTCTAAGCTGTCTACTCCCACAAGAAAAAACCCTACTAGCAAAACAACAATGGAGAGAAAGGTGTATGAAAAGGATTGTCAAATATTACTCCCCATGTAACATTCTGATACTGCCTATTTCAGGACTGACAGTGGAATACTTTCATTTTAGACTTGAAAACTTGTAATATGATAGCAGGTGATGGCAATCCAACAAAATACACAGTTTTCAAACAAGCTCTTGCTTTGCACAGCCTCAGCAAGCATCTCAATTTCAGCATGACATGGACTATTTTTATTGTGTGTATTTAGACTGTATTTCAAATAGTATAACAAATTGTTGAGGTGAGGGGGAAATAAACATTCCTTGACCACTTGCTGTCATAGATCATGAAACAGATTAATTGTTGAAAAAAACATTGATTCTAGTCTCCAAATGTTGACGTTAAATGGAACATTGAAAAGTGAAAGGTTTTTAACCTGCAGGGAATAAAAACCTCAAGTCATGGAAGGAGATGACTGGTAAGACTTCACAGGAAGTTTTATAACATTTTCTGCAACCACTTCCACCAAAAGGCTTCTGCCAGTAGCAATGTGCATACCAAATACTCTATAGCCAGCTCAGGTATCACTGCTGCAGTACTGCAGCATACAGAAGATAATGAAAAAGATACACAATCCACCACAAACTATTTCCCCTCATGCTTTTGTTTAAATTGTTGCCACCTATACTGCCCTCGCAATAATGCTGACACACGAATATAAGCTTTCACAGTTTAAGATTTTAGTGAGTTTTAAGTGCCTTATCCTTTTGCAATGAAGCAATCAAGGTATCAGGTGCTTCAGAACTGCAGGTAGTTTTCCATTCCGCCTTCATCAAATGTGTAACATCAATACATGCAAGTACCCTCTGCCCAGCAACACAGGTGTTGCCTAGCCCCCTGAAGACACCAAGAAAAGAGTAATTTTCTCACCTAAAGAAAGAACTGCTGTCTCAGAGAATCAGTGATTAATCTGGCCTATTCTTCTCACATTTATTTTGATTTTAGCTTCTATCACTTTCTAATTTTCTCTTTTTTCCCTGTGTGTAGGAGGAAATCCTACCCTCTGCTAACAAAAGAGATAATAGGATGTAGCCATTACTCATGAACTAACAAGACAAGCTCCTCTTTATAAAGCAAGAATTTGAGAGAACCTCACTAAGGAGAAATACACACACTTTGCTCTAGTGGCAGTAGAGATGAAAACACATTTTGGACTCCCCATGAGCTGTAACTACATTGTCAACGATGCCTCTGCCATCACACATCTCACATGCTGGAAATCTGGGTAAGAAAGCACAAATGCTGTACGTGTATTCAGAGCATGTTTCCTAGACTCACCCCAATTAGTTCCTTCCCTTCTGTTTCCTATCACTTGAATAAAAACATTGGGAAAGATCCAAATAATGACATTTTGACAGCATAAAAGCAAAGACAGTCTAACATTACCAAAGCAAATCCGAAACAAACCAAGCGTAGAGGGACCTCTTTTCCCAACACCTAACTCCCCATTATATACTTCCATGAACTTTAATCAGGTCCTTATAAGAAAGATAGTATGATTCCCACATACAACATAAATTCTGTTGGTACAGATCAATTACCTTCCCATGAATTAGTCTGTACCTGTAACAAGCTTGAAGAAGTTCATTCAGTATGAGAGACTAGGAAAAAAATATAGAATCTGCAAACCTAACTACATGCAGCTTGCAGATCTCAGATGCACATGGAGGACAGCACTCATGCAGATACATTTATAGCTGATAAAGTTATGCCTGAAGAATGACTTCCCTCTTCAACAAGGAACAATTAACAAAATCACATAGTTAACTTCTGAAGAAAGGTAACTAAACATACAACTACCTGATAACCTGATAGAAAAAGCTTTAAGCTTTGGATTAAAAAAAAAAAAAATTAGCTACCTGTCTCAAATTAGACATCAGAGGAAAATAAACAGCAGAGTTCACATCCTGAATGTCAGTGGCACACACAGAGCCAGGATGCCCTAGGGACAAGACTGACTGATCCATAAGTGCTATCTTTTCCCCCACATCCATCTTCCACACTTCTTTATCATTCTTTAATGATACAAGACTTTAAAATAAAAACCTCTAAAATTCTATCAAAGAATCTACCCTCTACAGGGTTAACACAATTACTATTGACTGGTTTTCGAAATACATACTTATAATCAAATTTGCATTTTAAATATTCAAATCTGATTTGTAAAATCAAAGTAAAGTTGAGACCAACTCTTTTTAAACCTATTCTTGCTACACACACTGTCTGCATGCTGTGGAAATCTATTACACCATGGTTATACAAACCAGATATCCTGCTTCTTCCTAGATTAGCTCTTGCTTACCACTGAAATATGACAGAGTTATAAACAAGTACAAAAGTCAAGCAGAAAATAATTTTAGTTGATTAGAAATTCCAATATAAAGAAAATTAACCCTATTAAAGGCTCATGAGTACCCCAGCAAGAGGACGTAAAATATCAAAATGCAGTAGTAAACTTTCATTTGGTAGAAGACTTTTGAGATAAAACCCCAAATCCAAAGATTAATAAACTAAGCTACACATATGGGGCATCTCGCTGCCATTAAATGCAGAGACCAAGAAAATCCTGTAAGCCAAACCTGATGATTTATGAACTCTTGAAATATCTTGTATCAACCCTTTGAAGTAAACATTACTATGTTTTTCTTCACAGTTATACAGGGCAAATTGAACATCTAAAAAAATAAGGGATGGCAAAGAAGTAAGACACACACTGCCTGTCACACATACTAGCAAGACACCTAAAGCTAAACTTTCCATTCTCAGGTGTAACAAACAAATCCAGTAAATACCATGCTGAACCCCGTGTACTTCACAATAAAATAAAAGCAAGAATAGGGATCCGAGTCTGCTACTATCAAAACAGTATTACTCTATCTACAGCTCAATAAACTTCTGAAGCTGATTTTCTTGTGCAGTTCATGTTTTACAAACCAGCAAAAGCTCTCACTGAATGTATTTCCTTAAGACAGCACAATAAAGCCCAAAAATCAGCTTGTTTTGATAAGACTTAAAGGACTGACATAGTTGGTTTCACAATTATGATAATTGACAAATTGTTCGAAACAGTTTAATTATGTATTACACTAGCTGACATTTATTAAAACAAGATGAGGTTATGCATGAGGTGTAAGGGTAGAATAAATGTTTCTTATGAATAAGGCTTGTAATGAAGGTTTTCACTTCATTTATGACCAGAGTCAAAGTATCCTCTATGAGAATTACCTAATTTAATCACCAAGTTAACTAAAAGACGTAAGGATCTCCCTTTGTTTTGTAGTACACTACATGCACTTTGCAGAGCATCTTGGAGGACAAATTGAAAACGTGCTATTTTTTGAAATGTAAAGGTCTGACAAACAGCAGTCTAACAGATTAGTGCTTAGGTCAATGAGCATATACAGGAAAGAGCTTTGCAGCAAATAACTCATGTAACAAAATGAGATGACTAAACATGAACTCTTCTAAATGCCATTATATTAAGCTCCCACTCAGAGAGAAAACCACAGTGTATTTACCACCCTGTGTAAGGATTTACCATCCTCCTATCACGGGAGTCCTTTGAAGTCTGCAGGGGAGGAAAGCTGTCCAAGACCATTAGGTGATGGAAAAGGCCATCACTACTCTACCCTTATGACCATAACATTGAGAGAAAACATGGTGTGGGGACAAGGCTAAAGCAAGTTATTTTCAACCTCATGCAGAGTGCAGCAGGGGAAAAAATAATTTACTCAAGCTGGTTCAGCTTCTACTAACAAACACATGCACACCCCTATCCAGATTTTTTATGTAAAGACATTTACCACCATCACTAGAACAGGCTTAGAACCAGTTTTTATGCTGTATCTGTACAATAGCAGGGGATAATACCAGGGACAAATCCTGAGTTTAAGAACCCTTTTCATAGTATCACAGCAAAGCTTTTGTTTGCGTCTCACATTTCAGCTTTATGAACTAAACCCAGACTAACAGAGATTTGCTTTCATATGGACAGGCAGAGTTAACTAAGAAAGTTTTTAATCGCAATGGGATCCCACCCATAGCGGTACATAACCTCATCAGTACAGACATTCGGAAGTGACAGCAAATACATATTTACTTCAAAGCTTTTCTACTCTTAAACCAAACATTTTTTTTATCCTTGAAACAAGTATAGGTCAAACAGGTGAACACCCTGCAAACGAATGTTCATTCTCCTGCAGCTCACACTATTCTCAACCTAATCTCTTTCCTGGACATCTCTTTACATTGGTACCAAGATGAAGTTTTAACTGAGTGTATGTCTGCCAGGTAGGAAGACCAAATGATCAAGTTAGTGAAAATACAGACAGCAACAAGAACTCAACAATTCACCAGGTGTCACTGTTTGAAAAAAAAGGATTAAAGCAACAATTTAAGATGCTTTTCTGAGCTTTAAACTATCAAGTTAGTTTCATCATTAAAGAATGCACCCACTAGAGGCACCAGAAGGGAAGCCACATCACTCTCCATGGCACAGCCAGGCTATGAAGAGCCCAGTCCCCACCATGCCCTGGCCCAGTCAGTCTCACACCCTAAAGGACAGGACTGTCACTCCCAGATACCTGTACTCCTAGAGAGACATGACCTCTTGTGAAAAAGACTCAAACTTTGGTTTTAGTTCAGATTATTTATGTTGACCTGATTGTATAAATAAAAACACCTAGAAGACGTTACTATTTTCTTAAACCTTTTGTTAATCCTTTTGCATCATTTTGTTAAACGGTACATCACATGCTTCAGATCAGGTTAATTTTAGCATTGTACACCATTTCATACAAAGAAAATTCACTTCCCCCTTTAAAATAAACAATTAACTTCGAATAATGACCAAAAGCTGTTTAAAAGCAACCTTCTCTTTAACACAACTAGATGATTAATACTGCTGTTTTGAGACTGGATATCTAAATTTGAGACATCAATTTCTTTCAGAAAAGAACGGTATTTTTAATTTATTTAATGTTTGTATTGAACTTCTACTTTAGCATGACAAAGGCTTTATTATTCTTTATTCGCATGGCAGGTAATTTCAAGAAGTGGTCCATGCAGCTGAGAACGTAAACATGGAGATATTGCTGATGACAGCATTTAGGTCTTAGGAGAATTCATTTACTCTCTCAAGTGCTGCTAGACAATTCTGGGTAATGAGCAGTGAAAATACTGCATGAAGTATTTATGATTTACACAGTATAAATCATATTCTGATATGCCAGACATGCATTTATAACATGCCCAACACGCATTAACTAATCATGAAGAGTGCAAAAGTAACAGCAGAAACTGCTGACAGAACATGCTCTTGCATGCGTGAAGAATATGTGGTTGCCTTTTTTGACATCTCATTTGCCATACACAAATTTCAACTAGGCAATTTTAAACCTCCAGTTTAAAAACTGCAATTTTAAACCTCCTCCTCTCAATACACATGAAAGTTTCACTAAGGAAATACCTGAAACTTTCATTGCACCTTTCAAGTCAGAACACTTCCAAATACATTAGAAATAGGATTTTCAATAAGCCAAAATATAAAAATAGGTCATATTTATTAGAGTAACTTTCAAACTCCTTAAGCAAAACATACAAAGGCCCACTAATGCTTGCTATAATGTTAAATATTTTCTGTTTTCTACAAGGTCAGAATGCCTTTCTATCCATCTGTCTTTCTCTTTTCTATTAATTTAGTTAACATTTAATATATGTCACATTTTCTCCTTTTACTTGTTTGAAGTTAAAAGTTAGATAGCATACCATTTAAAAAACAAAATTCAAGATAAAACCCCTTTCAGCATAATTGATAGATTGTCCCTAAGTAGCACTTCGAAATTATACAGAATTAACTAATTCTACAGGGCAGTCTTGTACTGTTTTTACACATAGCTTTCCCTAATCAGAAGCTGCAAATTTTCATCTTCATTACAACAGTACAAATTTGTACAGCTAACCTCATGGAATTATTTAAGTGAATAAATTTCTGCACAACATATGTAGCAAAACCCATAAAAGAGTTAGAAAAACCTGGGCAAACACACTCCAGTAACAGCCGACTCTGGAGGAGTGCAAAGAACACCATGCCCTATCCGAAAAGGTCTCTTTTGATCCCAGTTATGCACTCCTTCCCCCATTTCTGACACCTTCGGTCCCCTCTGCTACCCAACCAAACCACTGCTAACCTGGTCTGGTTCAAAAATACAACAAAACTACTCATCCAAAGAGGGCAAAAGGACATTATTAAAAATAAAGATGTATCTTTATGCTGTAAAACATTGCAGCTTTTCTGTATTTCAGACTGCCTAATCAAAAAGCTTCCTAGACCTTCTAATAAAGAGCCACAGTAAGTCAATCCAGCTGGAATATTACTACCTAAAAGAAGCAAGAAAAAGCAAGGCTTGTGCACACTGTGGAAGGAGCTTTGACAGGATGAGATTGAAAGACCATCATAATTTTTTCTGATTTCTGCACAAAAACACGTTGTTTTTCCAAAGCCTCTTATGATCACAGAGGCAAACATTTATAAACTAGAACATAGCATAAATAACACAGCAAAATACCACAAAAGACTTTGGAAGAATATTAAGCCATGTAGTTTTCTTTATCCCTTTCAAACCTTTGAATACAAGACAAAAAAAATCTATTATGTCACGAGGATCCACTAAGAGTTAAATATATTACCTTTGGGGAGTGGCACTTCTCATAAAAGTGACTATACAGAAAAGGAATTTTCTCTGTCAACAATTTTGCTTCCTGTGCTTTATCAGACGGTTCAGGCTTTTTTCCTTCTTCAGTGACAAAGACCTTTGTGGGGTTTTATTACCAGCCTACTATTCAAAACCTTGCATATCAAATATAGTTAAGAGAAAACACTTCCTTTATAAGACAGTTAATGGGGCTGTTTTCCAAGTCTGTGTTTCAGAGCTGGCTGGAAGCAGTGAGGTTACGTATTATGTTAGTTCTGTATGAGATATGACTGGAAGAGGCCCCGTGCTATTAACTACACTGAGACATAAAGCATTAATGTAGATTAAATAATCCAGGTTAGATTCATTTACATTGGTATAAACAGACTGAGAGCAAGATATCTAGCCATTCTGTTAGTATAAAGGTGGCTTAGCAGTATTTTAAAGATAGACTGTCATTGCTTCTCCTGCAGTTTTTTCTTAGAAATATTTACTAGAATTTATGCCACTAGGTTTTCAGACACTGTCATGGTATTATTTCTATTGACAGGTCTCTGCAGACAACTCTACTAAGGCTGACTTTCAAAGCATCCTCAGCACCTTTACCCTTAAGATCAGTATCTCTAAGTCTCAAATTCAACAACCAAAAATTGACATAATCTATCCCCACATACTTTTTAAAGCTAGTGATGCACCACTTTTCATGAGATCTGACCAATGCCATTACACAAAACCTTTTGCAGTTATATTTTAAAATATCTTTGACAAGTTATCTAAACTAGCATGGAACTTGGCAAATAATGTCAACTAATCCAAGGAAGACTTGGCAAATAATGTCTACCAATCCAAGGAAATCATTCTCAAAATGTAAGCAGAAAAAAGATTTCACATCCTGTTTTTCAAGTGAAAACACAAAACAAACAACAAACTCTGAACTAGGATACAATTCCAGTTACCAAAAGCAGGTATGACAATTCAGTCATGTAAAGATGTAAATTTACCATTACCTTAATGCAGTATAATATCAAAAAGTCAAGAATGACCATCAATGGCAGGTGTAAGATATGCTCAAATCTTCTCATCTTACTTTATGCCAGAGAACACATATAAAGAACAAGGTTCTCCTGCTACAAAAAACCAGATCATTTTTATTTGTCCTTGCAATCCTAGTTTCTGAAATTGCCAGAGACATAATATGAATACAGGTCATCCAGAAACCTATTTCAATATTAAAATATACTATCACTACCACTCACATGACTAGAGTTTTAAAATTCTAGTGCTAAACACTTGCAAGCAGGAGCAATGAATAAAGAAAAATCTGAATGTTTTATTGCTTACTTATTGAAAGACCTAAATGCATAAATGGGGGAGGTGGAAGGGAGTGGGAATTGACATTCATCATCCTCAGGCACCTGAGGCACTTCAGAGAAAACTTCACACCAGTGCTGCAGACACTCTACAATTTCCCAGGACCAGTAAGAAAATGCTTGCCTCTACACCCTCAGCCAGTCCCTCTCTTCCTTCTTCACCATCAGCTTTGTAACGCACACAGGTGTGGAAACCTCTTCAGTTTACTGATGCAACAGAACTGATTTGGAAACAAGTGCTTAATTCAACTCAAGCTGTAATGCTGTAATACAAAAACAATGATTCTGCTGGGCTTCCTCCAAGGTAAATGTGAAAAGAGGTGGCTCTGTATTCAAATCTTTGGATTACCCTCTGACCCTATTTCTCTCTACTGGTTACAGAGACATGCGTTTAAAAAAAAGGCACAATGCAAATCAGTTAATCTGGTATAATTCATATTATTCATATTTTAGATGTGACTAATTTATTTACTGAAAATGTATCTACCCACTGCTAGAAACAGAAGATTAAGAAGAATATAGGTATTTTGTTATGATGGAGCTATGGGTGAAAATGATTACTAGCTATCCATTCATGCCAAAATTAACTTTTAACAGTGACAAACAACTAATGACTTAAATCTTTCTACTAATGTCTACTTCCTTCACTACCAGAAATATACACAAATATCAGGAGGCCAAAACTATTACATAAGACCACCAGGAACAATTTTAAAAAAGATCCTTTTAAAGAAAGCAGGTTCGGAACACTTTATTAATAGCACTGAACATAGTTAATATTTCATGCATAAACCATACTCAAACATATTTAAAAATACTAAATATTAGTAACTAAGCTGACTACCAAAGCATATCAAATCCCTATCTTCAGAACTCATAATCTGCTTAGTATTGCTTCTAACATACCAAAATTGCAAAATTCAAGAAGAAAGGCATATAACTACTGAAGAAACCAATTACTATACACTATTATGTTGTTTCTCCTGTGCAGCCCACAAGGGAAAAAAAAAAGACTACGCTTAATAACCAAAGGCCACCTTCTGACAAATACATTTTAAAGCTATTTTTTGGCTCATGGATCAAGTATTTTTAGTTTTGAGAAGTATACTGAGATGTATCAGAAACAAGCCGCCAAAAGACATTTAGGTTAACTGTATTCCCTGGTAAACAACCCAGAATTATGAGCAGCAGGTTTAAAAATACTGTGACTTGTGCAAATGGGAACACTGTTAAGCTGTTTATCTTGTTTAATCCTGAAGGTAAATAGCATAAGCTCCAAAATATTTTGCTTCTTTGCCATAACCTACTGAATCACATTTACAAAGGTAATGAAACATTATGGAAAATTTGATCTTTTTGGAATTGCCTCTGAAATTGCTTTACCTGAGTATTGTACAGGCCATTATTCTCAAGACCACTGTGTCTGTAAATTTCAGTGATTTAAACCCAAACTGTGGCTTCTGTGATGCCGATATCTTGTCTCTCCCGAGGTGATCATCGCTTCAGAAGCAAAACAAGAACCACTTTAAATATGAATACTAAAGTAATTTTTTATTGCTGCATCTTCCAAATATTTTCAAACTCCTACTGTAATTCATTTTCAGCTTATTTCATTCAGTTTTTAAATATGATTTGCAAGAAAAAAAAGTAGTTTTTAGTTTCCTCAGATGTCTTTTGCCCAACACTAATGGATTTCCATACCAAAAATCCTATTTCATTTCACCTCAAACATGTACCCATATTAAAAATTAAGAATATATTTTATAAGACATATCAGTAATTATTTCCACACTGTGCCTTCTTACCCAGTACCAAAGTTTCTGAGCTGCTGTTTTACACATCATTTTTAGAAGACTTTAGTGCAGCATATATGATTGATATATTTAGCAGCTGAGCACCTCCTTTCCTCTCTGTACACAGGAAGTTTCCCCTCCCATCTGCTCAGGATATTTAAAAAAATAAGTAATTACAAACTGCTGGTTTTCCATCGATACTGCAGAAAGTGACTATTATTTACCTGTAAACATGAAAGCAAAGTCGAACCCAGACACACAATGTAACCTGCACCGGCTCCCTGACAGTCACAAGACACCTACTGGTACAAAGGGAGGAATGTGGCGATGAGCAGCGGCCAGCAAAGGGGAAAATAAACGCAGCTTTGAGTGATAGCGCCAGACTTATGCCAGATTGAACTCCTCTGTGGAGCGACTACGTTACTCACAGGCAGCAGCAGCCCAAGCTTTGTCTCATACTGTCATACAGAAAGTCTTTAGTTTTACATTTGGGTTTGAAAGCAAGCATAAATAAGGCGAACTATGAAATAGACCCATGCTTTACAAGCTGACACTTGAAACATTTAGTATGATATTTATGACACAGCTTTAAGACTGAAGAGTGGCTAAGCAGGCAACAAGCCCACTGCACATGTAGGAACTGAACTGCTGTTTATGAGAACCAGATGCCGACAAAGAGAAAGAACAGAGGAAGATACACTCGCAATAAACTAATGAGACTGAAAAAATGCCTTCTAATTTTACCAGTTAAATGTCTATACAGCCACATCTTTTTTGGCCTACAGAGAATATTTATGAACTCCACATTGAGAAACTCAATTTCATTTCAAGACATACAGAAAACTGATGGAAATACAAAATGCAGTCTATTATTTTATAACTATTTTTCCTCCTCCTATGTACTAATTATATATTGATTACCATATTTTCAAAATAAAAGCCCTCCCTAAACCCCACATACTTAATGCAGATCAACACTTAGTATCTGTTCTGTATTATACATGAGAAACTATTCCCCACCTTTACAGAAAAAATACCCAAACTAAGAGCTAATATTAATAGCTGCGCATATTTGATTTAGTTATCAAATACAACTAAATTATTTTAAAAGTTCATACACCGTATTCAATCTTTAAAAGCCTGATATAAAATATAAGTAAACAAACAGGAAGCTGCCATTTTTCCCAGAATCTATCCTGTGCTAATGACCTATTCTTCAGGATCTATTGTTTTCCCAATTTACTGGAGCTACAGAAATAATGGGCAATTTTCACTGACTTTCACTTCATTACCAGCAAAGCCCAACAGCTGACACTGAGCAGGTTTCCCAGGGCTTCTTCACAAACTTACCATGAGGAGCCCTCATCACACGTGGTTACGTAACAGAAACTATTTATAGGTAACCACTTGCTTCACGTTATCCACTGGGTTTTAAACCATTTCATATGTTGTCGCTTGATCTATCATTTTAGTTCCATAATCAAAATGCCACATAAGAGCCAAGGAAAAAGTTTCAGTGACACCTGTCTGCAGTATCAACAACATACCACATGAAGTATTTAATCTTATCAAGAGAACCAGACGTTAGTTTCACAAGATTGGTCCTCTATAAGTATATGCTGAGAAACAGTTTTCTTTGCTTAATCTCCTGCTCTGCCAATAGTCATTACTGTGCATATAACTACCTCCTAAAACCACTGAAAGAAACCTTAGTTGTGCTAAAATCACGTAATCTCTCAGTGTTCTGAGACATACTGAGATATATGACCAGCATTTCCACTCCAGAAAGTGTCCTAGCAACTTTTACAATTCTTACCTCACAACTTCAGTGACAGCTGTTTAACACCTTCAGGTTCTCTTAGGAAATGTCTCAGAGAACCACATACAACTTTAAGGTGGTTTACTTACTAATATAGTAGTATTTCATGAACATCAACCTATTCTAAGAACATCAAATGTTTACACTTTCTTTAGCTTTTCTAATGGGCTAATGGCTTTCTTAGAATACAATTTCATCCTGAAATACACCTAATTGTAATAGTTGGTGACAGCATGGGCTTTCCTCATCACAGACTTTGGCCTTTCTTATCAATCATATTAATTGATCTCAGTGTCAATTTCTTTACATTTTTGCAAATTGGCTTCTTTACATTTTTTGTAAACTAACCTATAGACCATAACTACATAATCTAAACAGTTTTCTTTCAATTACACGACAATGGTTTTGCAGATGGCTAATATTCTTTGACAATTCTTAGTAATCCATATTTTGCAAAGATCTTTACTTCAGTGAACACAAATTAACTGTAAACATCACAAAATGGTAACTTTAATGACTGCTGTGTAAAGACACACCTTGCACATACCTGAACAACATCCCAACAAAGTTACTTACAGATCGTAAGACAAGAACAGGAAGGCAGAAACACTTGGGAAAAGATATTTCTGAAAGACTATACAGACTATGACAGTTGACTATGATATTACTGCCTCAGAACAGCTACATGCCTGCAAAACACTCTAATCCACCAAGGAAAGAAGAGAATGTCATGATTCTGACAACTTTAACACAAACTGAAAGCATCCTTACTGAAAAGTATCCTTAGTGAAACTGACAAAATGCAGATGCTAAAAATCAGAGACTGCCATGCAACTCTACCAAACCTTTAAAAACAACAGCAGTCAGAGAAGGGAGCACAATAATGAGGTACTGATAATAATTAAATGAAATATGCTTAGAGGGCACAGAGTAACATTCACTTATGCAAAGTACCTAAGAAGTTCAACCTAAAATCAAAGATAGGCAAGAACTGTAGCTGGGAGTGCTACTGAAAGATACGTCATTTCTTTGTTCTGGTATAATAACACAGCCCTGATCATCATAATATATGCAAAACCAGTTGTTCCAGAGACCATAAATTAAAAAAGAAAACAAAAAGTTCATCATCAAAAAATAAGATACAATTGTCCTTCAGCTTACTGCATTTTCAATGTATTGCTGAAATAAGGAAGGAGAAAATTGTCCTGAAATTCAGAGAAACCCTTCAGTAACAGAGTAACCCTTCATAACAGTAACAGTGTTTAGTTAAAAAAGCTTGTATTTTTCAGTCTTTTTAAAATCATTTTGCCTAATTCTGGCTTACTGCATGAAAAATTAAATTGTGACTGGACAGCTGTTTCTTCTGCTGCTGCACTGACAATGCTGCTCTATCACATTTCTGTTTTTTCTGATATTCGTGCTTAGGCATAGCACCCCTGATAAACTGATGTTTCCTACTGAATGAAACTTCTAATCCTTTAAAAGCCAGCACTATACACAAAAGCCCAAATATGCCAGTAAAGCATTTTTACAGTGATTCCCAGTATCAATGTGTCTATGGTATCTTATAGCATGATCAGGTACATGGTATAATGATCTCCAAGGATGTGGCTGAAGCCTTACTATCCAAGGACTGATGTATCAAAAGCTGGTCCAATGCAAATTACCTGATTTAGGCACCCATTATAGTAATGGTTTTCCATATAATGGGATCACAAAACTAAAGAACTCTTTTTTTTCCTTTCCCAGTGTTCTCAAGTTCTTCAAGTTGGCAAATCAGCTCAAGTACAAGTCTTGTTTATTCCTTGAGACTATCAGTGGTTTAAACTGCTGTTTGTATATGTTCTAATTAGCCAGTTCTACTAAACTCTTGACAGTTGACATCACTGCTAAAAGAAGGAAACCAGCAACTCCAGAAGAATTGCCAATCCACCAAGTTAGTAAAGAATGAGTATCTATGAATTCGTATTCAATACAGAATTATAAAAAGTCATTTTTCCAAACAAGCGTTAACTTTCATTCTTCTTCAGATAAAGCTGTCAAAATTGCATCATGATTCTTCACAAAATACACAGGAAAAAACCCCATCCCACACCACTAGCGGTAGTTCTGGAGAAAGCCCTATTTTGTGGGGAAGAACATTGCCAAGGCCCAAAAGGAATAAGTAACAGGATATAAAATATTGCAAAAGTTTAAAAGCCCCCTAGGCCTAGACTTATTTTTAAAAAGGGAATTATTGTCTAGTGATTAAAATATGTAAATATAAAATGCTTTTACTTCTATCATTCAAGTTGCTACATCAGTATGTGAACAGGCACCAAAAAAACCCCCAAATCCCAGTCCTTACACTCAGAAGGCAAAAGCCATTGCTATAACTATGTGCACTGCAAAATAAGGCAGTGATTGCTAACAATACACTGGCTTAGTTTGTTCTTTAGATGTGAACCATAACTGTCAAGTAAACATTTGGCATTTTAAAAGTGTTTTTACATGCTAAAGTTGTAGTGTAAGATATAAAATTCTGAACTGCCACTTATTACAGTGGTGTCCTGCTGCCTTAATAGCTATACAAGGCTTGCTGCAGAAATAAAAAAGAGTAAGCACTAGAAAGCATGCAGCTGAAAAGATATCTGTAACTTAACAACTGTAAGCAACGTTTAGTGAGTTTATGCTAGAAAAGCTTTATAATTATTGAGCTTGATTTTTAGACATGATCTTGCTCATTTTCCCATCATACCATATAATGCATTCAATAAATACACAATTGGTATATACAACTTCTTAAAATACAGCTCATTAGCTTTTCTGGACAAAAACAGAAACTCATTTGTTCGTGGAATATCAAAAGGCTTCCACTTAACATGAAAAACGGGTCAAGAGCAAACTCATGGAAAGATTTTAATGTAGACATTTCACTGAACCAGACTTCAACAAAGCCTTTCCCAACTGCACTTTTTAGGTACAATTAATCAAATATACTGCTGGACAGAAACTTATTAAGATGAGTAAAACATCCTTTTTTTTCCTAGCAGCAGATAGTAATTTAAGAAATTACAAGATTGGTATGTCACTAGGCCATTCAAAAAATTCTGCATAGTTTTACTGTATAAGCTCCCCTTCATAACAGCAACACATGCAGACTGAGCATCTTAACATCCCTGTCATAAGCTATACCATATTTACACACTGCAATGTTAGGCAGAAATTGAAGCCAGAGCCATTCAGGGGAAATACACAGCCATGATCTGTTTCTCAATTTAAATTATATTTGCAATTATAAATTAGGTATTTCACTACACGCTAGTGGCATTTCACATATTAAAAAGATCAATTAATGCACTACATCCTTAGCCAAGCTTAAAATAAATGACTCCCCACATTCAAACTATAATTTGCTTCAGACAACATGGGCTTTAATTTGCAAACTCTTCAGTACGGATGTAGGCAGCACCCACCTCATGATTTGTGTAGAGCTCCATCCTGGGTAAACACATGGCTACACAGTACAATATGCAAATACAAGGTATGAACCTCACTGCGCTTCCTTCCCAAAGATTTTTGTAAGTCAGACTCATTACTGCCAAAGCAGTATTTAAACAATGCCAGCAAAAAAAAAGATGCTTTCATCTTTCCAATTTAAATGGCTTTTTTAATGCCAAGTTAACATTAAAATGGTTTATCTGTGTTGGAGACTTAAATTCAGTTTGTTCTTTCAAGCACAAACATTTTAAAGGAAAATTTTCACCATGTATTTAAACATGTGATTTTATGTTTTCATATCTATTACTTCTACATTAATTATTCAAAACAAGCCTCTCTCATGTCACTTACTGAAGTGCAGATGTAAATAACAAGAGCTATGTGTGAAAACACAGAATTCTTATAACAAAGCAACCTGGCAATTTCTTTAACATCTTAAGCACGTAAAATATCAGATTACCTACTTCCTTTTTTTCCCAATTTTAGTAAGAAAAACAAATCTGAATTTGGTACTAAGTCTAATTTCATAAATGTTTTCTTCTGCCCCCATCTTCCCAGTATTTAACCTTTGGAGATATAATTTCCAGTTCAATTAATACAATAAAAATGGGGGATGGGGGAAGGGGGAGAAAAGTAACGGAAGAACGTCAAACCAGGCTTACTCTTGTACCTATACCGTGATACCTACAAGAATGTTGCTATCGATCTTCTGTGAAATTACAAAAGAACAGAAATTATTCATCAAAATTTAAGAAAAACAAGGATTATAAATCAGCCCTGTTTCGCTCGTAACACCGTAACACTGTTAACAACCATGAGCAAAATGCCAAAGACAGCAATGAGTTTAAAACAACTAGAGCCAGCTACCAAAATTGTTGCAGGAGAGACAAAGGGGATCAAGGTCAGCATTCTTCTAACGCAACAGCTAATCCACTCATATGAACATGGCATTAGCAGTGCTGGGCGTAATAAATTTGCAAGAAATATAAAATATCCATGATCCCACCTGATTTCCCCCGTCCTTTCGAGAGAACCATTTTGCTCTCACTGGTCTCAAGCCATTACATATCTAAACGAGGAAGGGGAGGGAAGAGTTCACAGAAGTTCAGGGTCAGACACTGTTCACGTATCCTGTCACCTTCTAACTCAAAGCTCACAGCAGAAGAACTCCTATGCCACGCACTGAAACCTACATATTTTGGGTGTGCGTGTGGGGGGAGACCGGCAATAGGCGCGATGTGTCATACGTGCGGAGGCTGCGAGGAGAAGAGCTGTCAGGAGAACGCTGCCTCGCTTGAAGAGGAGGAGGCGGTGGGGAAAGGACGGTGACGAACGCAGGATCACCAAAAAATCCGGCAGTGCTCAGGAGCTGCCATCCCCGGCTCACCCCTCCGGCCCGGCTTCGCGCGACTCCCTCGGCAGAGGGCTCAGCCTCCCGGCGCTGGCCCCTGGCCCCCGCGGAGCCGCTCCCAGCCGCCACCGGGCAGCGGAAATCCCCCGCAGCCCGGCCCGACCCTGCCCGCGGGCGCCAAGCGGCGCTCCCCGCGCCCGGGGCTCCCCGGGCAGCCCCCGGCCCTCTCGCGGGGCGCTCTCCCACGACCACCATCACTTCCCTCTGCTCCGGGCCGCGCTGTCACCTCACCCCCCGCGACGTCCCACGCACCGCAGGCCGAGAGCCAACACCCCGCCGCGAGCCGGACCCGCACCCCTGGGCCGGGAGACAATGAACAGCCACAACTCACCAGCAGCGCCGGAGCTTCGCAGGTCCGGGGGCGGTTCCTTTGCCCCTTCTCCTTCCCCTTCTCCTCCGCCGAGGAGCAGTATCCGGCCGCCGGGAGCCGAGCCCCCCCTCCGCTCGCCGCCCGAGAGCCTTCGCCTCCGCCGGACCGCCGGCCGCGCTCCCTCCCCGACGAAAGTCACTTTATTCCCCGCTCCAACATGGCTGCTCCCCCCGCCGCCGCCGCCGCAGCGGCAGCTTTCTCCTCGCCGCGGCTCCCCGCCGCCGCCACCGGAGAGCGGCCGCAGGCCGTGCTCGGGAGCCGCCCGGCCGGCCGCTGGCGGTGCCGAGAGGATCAGCCGAGCCGGGACGCGGGGGTGTGCGAGGAAGGGGCGAGCCGAGGCGAGCCGGGCTGGGCTGCGCGTCCCCGCTGCGGGCTGACGCCTCCGCCCGCTCGCACTGAGCCAGCCCCGCCGGCTCCGGGCGCAGGAGGGGCCGCGGGGACGCCCGTGCGCCGGCGACACCTGGCGGCCGAGGCGGCCCCGGCCGAGGCGGCGGCTGCGCGGGCAGCGGGGGGGTCAGGGCGGAGCACGGGGAATGCCCCGGGCGGCGGCGCGGGGAGCGGGGGCTGCCGCAGCGCTTTTCTGGGCCGCCCTCCCCGCTGCGGGGGAGCCCGGCCGCGCCGAGCCGAATGGGGCGCTGCTGCCGTTCGTCGCGCCTCAGCGGCCCTGCGCGGCCGCCTCCTCCCGCGGAAGGAAGTGGGTCTGTTCGGCAGAGGCTCCCGGGAAACCGCCCCAGGGCCCTGCGTGCTGCTGGTCATCCGAGGGGGCTCCCTGAGCCGTTTCGTGAAGGGGCGGGTAGAAAAAGGGCGTTTGGTCGCTTCATTTTTACCGGTTCCTTGGCAGCGTTTCGTCTTGGGTTTGCAAGGCGATTTAGCTCATCTCTGAGGCATCCTCCTTCTCCCCCTTTCTACGGCTGGCACATTAGTAACTGAAGTTAAGGGAAGCCCGTGTCTCTTTAGATCCGTTTCTAACTCATGTTTTCCGTATTTATTCTTGTGGTATTTTCTTTCCTTTGTCTCCTGCATTCGCGGTCCCCGTACCATCCCCCTTGTCCTCCTCGTGATCGCTCTGACAGCGCCAACGGTGCTGCCTTCCTGCGCCCAGAATCTTTTTCCCCTCGAAGTGATCTAGTCTGTGTTTCCTCATTTCTCGGCCCTTTCCAGCCCTAAATTTCTTAGGCTTTGTGTGTTACTGAACGAGACCTTGAAGGTGAAAGCCTGTCTTCAGAGCCAGTTGTTCTGTACTATCTTTTTTTCACATTTCCATCACACAAAGGACAAGATCTACCAGGAGGACCAAATCTGAACTGATTTTAGTGACATGGTTTTGAACTAAAAGTACCAGGGCAAAGGTACACTTGGGCCAGAATTTGGAGAATAGTTTGTTTTTTTCCCTTTTGGAAATCTGCTGATCCTTGCAGACCACCTGCTCTCTTGCAGTTCAAATTTGATGTCATAGGGCATTCTTCCATCTTCACGCAGATCCAGGTTATGGGTCTGAGCTTCCCCACACTCCTGTGGATGCTGAGTGAGGCCCAAACTGCTTCATTCTGCAGGCAGGTCTGTACTCTGCTGTGTCTAGGTGGAGACTAGAGTACATTTTAATTTGCAGCTGCAAGCCCCTGATCTCAAGGAACTCCGTGTGCAGCTTATTTGAGCCAGGCCTTCTCCACAGCAGGGCCAAGTGGGAGCTGCCTTCACAGGAGCAGTGCCAGTTGAAAATTCCCCTGCTTCCGGCTCTGTTGACCCTTCCAACAGCACAAGCAAACCAGAACACAGACAAGTATGTTTCCCAGTAAACACAGAAGTCAATTTCTCTTGCCTAAAAAAGGAGTGCAAGCATGAAACCACTTAAACGCACAGAAATTCACTTTGCTCATGCTGATGTAAATTTCTAGTGAAATCGGTTTAAGATAAAGAGAAGTAAATATGAGTCAGAAACAAACTTTCTGTTTATACAGACTAAACATGATTGCCAAGGTATTTTTGCATGTTTTCAAGATGTAGGATAGCTACCTTGTATTTGCAAAACTTGTGGGATTTTTAATAACACAGAGAACGCAGACACTCAAGCTTTGAACTTTCTGGTAATGCAAAGATACCCTTTACAGATCTCCTTTAAAGCTCAGGACCTACCAGTTCTTGCTAGACCTACCAGTTCTCCTGATTTTTGAATGCTAACTAGATGATGTATGTTTTGTTTTATCTTATTCAATTTGAAGGCTATTTTGAGTATGTAGTAACATTAGAAATGATAGTGTGCAAGTTTATTATGTGCATGATTTGTATAACGAGTTTTTGAGACAGCACAGTAATGAGTGCAGCACATCCATTTATTGCAGCACATCCAAGTAAATGCTGCTCCACCTATGAAGTACAGAGAGAAGGTGGGTTGGAAGTTTATGAAACTGTGTTTTTATATATTAAAAATACCAGTAAAATATATTTGTTTTACTTGATACATATTCATGCCTGCTGTTGATACTTCTGTTATTACAGGAAAAGAAATTATGGCAAATAAAGGAAGAAACTAAAAAAATGAGCAGTTAGTATGAATCCCCCAAGAAATGAGGGGTCAACACTGAATGCAGTGTAATCAGAGTATTTTAGGGTTTTCCACTTGTAATGGGGAGAATAATGAATTATTTAGAGGCAAGAGTTTGTAACAGTAGAACACTTGATATCCATTTGGCCTTTGTATCTGCTACTACCTCATGACCTCAGATGAAGATTTTCACATCTGGGCAAAAGATGGTGCAGAAGGAAGACAAGAGTGACAGACTTAAGTTTGAAATGTAAGCACTAGTTTTGATTGATTTATCCCACGGGTCTAGTTTTATAACTATAGCTATTGATTTGTTTTATTATTTAGTGGATTATGTAGCAATCAATCATATTTCCATCTAGCTAACCGTGATTATTAATATTTTAAACTAGTTTTAAAATGGATTGGCTAGTGAGTGCAATAGATCTTCTCTCTAATCCAGCAAGAATGGAATACACCCAGGTTACATGGAATGAATTATTGCCACTGGACAATCTGATGAAATCTACATTAGCCATTAGAATATAAATCCAGGAGTAAGAATACAGTGCTGTCAGGGGACTGAGATTTCCTACTTTGAAAATGAACATTTTGGTTTTACCTCTATGTTTCTTCAACCAAAGTATGTAGTTATTCTGTGACAGTAAAAGTATGGGAGTTAAATCAGTGGAGTTCACATAATGGTAGATGGAAACCCTACAGAAACCTGTGCATTTTTAACACAATGTATGTGGAAAGCAGTTACTTCCCTGCCAAGAGGCAAGCTCAGGATTCTGTGTCACTGCATCAGGAGTCAGCGACCTCTCAATCAGCCAGCAGTGTGGGAAAGCATTGTGCTAAACTACAAGGGATGTGTTCGTTTGCAGGGGAAAGACTGAAAGCCTTGGCGGGTTATTAAAAGAGGAAATGATTTCCAAACACAATATTCTGTTTTGAAATGCAATTGTTTTTTTCTATTGGGTGCCAAAAATTTCTGAAGAATGCAATATCCTCTAACTAATTGTATCTGTGCTCTGAGAAAAGAAACAGGGCTATTGTTCTCCTCACAGCACGAGCTATTTATGTATTAGTCTGTGTAGCGCTCTTGTCTGTAATGATTGTCTTCCACCTACACAAAACTCCATTCCATTTAAAATAATCAAATTAAGACAGTTTCTTGGTTTCTTACGCCAAGCTGATATTCACATGAAGTGTTTTCCAGGTTACTTGGATTTAGTACAAGGCCTCTAGGCTAAATACAGTACAATTCTATTGCCTCACTGGATGACCAAATCCCTTCCTTTCTGATGAATGGGAGCAGGAAGTAGTAACATGAAGGAGGTACCCCTTGAAAGAAGCAAAGAGTGGTATGCTTCTGCTAACAAGACCTGTAGCCATTTCTACCAAGATTTCTGTAACTGGTAGCTGGTCATTGTTTTAGTTGCACTTTGCTTTAGCTGTGTATATTTCACATAGGCACATTGCAGAAAGTTACTATTTGTTCTTGTAAACCTTGCTTTTGGCAAGCAGGAAAGGGTTCTCAAAGTGAAAAGAGTGGCGTGTTCATTATCTACACTTGAGATTTTCATTTGCATAGCTATAAAGGCATTTGGAGACTGATTAACTGCTGCAGAATTACTAGACGACTAAGTACATTAGCTGTGCTTAGTTCCTATCTATATTATAATTTATAGCATATTAATACTTCTAATATATGAAAATACATATACATGTAGCATATAATCACTGTTTTCTTCCTTTATACTGTGTTGTGGTATGTGTTTTAGTGTTCTGTCAGGGTCTGTAAGTTGTTTTGTTAATGGCTTTATAACCCTCTTGTTCTGTAATACTTCAGAATAGGATGTCCCTGGATCCCCTGCCTGTCAATCTTCCCTGGACCTACCCTTCCCTCCTTCCATAGAGTGCCAGTCTCCTTTGTGCCTGCCCAGTGTTCTGGAATGTCCTATGCCAGTCTTCCCTGGACCAACCCCCTGCGTGTTACCCTACCTATTTAGTTGTCAATCTATGTTTATCCCTACCCATTGTTCTGGAATATTCCCCGCCAGTTAGCCATCCTTCAATGCCCTGTTGGTCATTCTAGGATATCCCCTCCCTGTGTGTTCCTTATTGGTCCTTGTGTGGTTTTCTGTGCCCCAAACCCCTCCCTAGCTAAGTTGTCATCACACCACGGATCCCTCCTTGTCCTTCCCCATAAAACCCCCTGCACGACCCCGGTGCGGGGTCCCTGCCTGTGCCTTAAGTTCAGGTTGAGAGTTGTTTCCAGTTACCAGAGAAATAAAGCAGTTCCTGGACTGCAAGCAGGGCCCACCTCATCTTCATTCCCAGTGCGCCGATCCCGAACGACAGCTTGGGAATCTCCGAGCTCCAGGGCAGGGTCGCACCCCCATTGCAGCTCCACGAGGCACCATCGGAGAGAACGGGGAGGACGTGCCAGGCTGCCGCAACACGACAATATTGCTAAACCTTTTCGTTCCTATATGTAACAATATCCTGTCACAATGCTGCTTAAATATCGTTTCACATTTCCTCACACCTTGCATCTCTAAATTTTGAAGAGTATGTATCAGTCATGTAGATAATAATTTCAGTATCTTTAAAATATCAGAATTGATGCTTTTATTTATATCTGGCATTTGTGGTATTTGTACATACAAGGTATCTACCAGTTGTGTATGTTTTTTGGATCTGGAGCACTGTTTTAGTGGAAAATCTAGTCTCATTGCTTGGTTATTCTTGACTGTTTTTTTCTTCCAGATAGACATTCCTCCAGCTAATGTAAATGAAATCTTTCTATTGACTTCAGCAAAAGTCAGCTTAGTCCTTGTAGAAGGAAGTTAATAGCATGGAGACAGACTTTTTGTACAGTTCTGCCTGGGTTTGCAAACAAACATTAGACACTCCTTTATTTCTCTACTACTGCTCTGAAAGACAGGACATCCTGCTTTTCAAAACAAAAGATATTAAGCCTACTTCAATTATCATACTCACATAGAAAATGGTGAGGTATTTTCTGTAGATTGTCTAAAAATAAGGTTTGTGCCTTGGATGATACATCACTATAAAACTCTAGCCTAGTGAAAGAAAGATTTTTAAATTCTTTTTTAATATATATATTTTGTTTACATTTTGTGTTGGAGACTAAAGCTAGTGAAAAGATTTTGAGCAAAACAATGAAGATCTGCTGGTAATGAAAATTAGCCGCATATATATGCACACCTCTGCTGCTTGTCCCTTTCAGGTACCATTCAGGGATACACTTCTACCTTTATGAAAGAGAAATCTGAAATGGCAGGGCAAGAGGGTCCTGTTAATCCGTTTCTTTCATGCAGGTTCAGTGTCTCAGACAGAATAGCAAGCATCTCTTTATCTTCTTCATGGCAAGTAAATTGCTTCATAGAAATCTGCAGTCATTATTCACTGAATTGATTAGAAATACCATCAGTGAGTCTCAGAACATTTGTATCATTGCCAATTCAAACTACTTAGTAGATTTGAAGTTAAAGCACAAAATATGCAGAGACTCCTGCTGTTATAAGACTATAGGTGTCAAACATCTTGGTTTTTCCTTATTGTAATGGTTGCTCTATCTACAGTGTTTCAGGACTTAAATGAAATTGCTTTCAGTCATGACAGCTGGTTACTTTCCTGTAATCCTGTTACATAAAACTTAAGTTTGTTCTAGCAAAGATGGTATCTGTTCAGTGAAGATAAAACCAGATCATTCTCAAATTTCTCTTTTTAATGCTGGACAGCAAGGTGTAAGAGACATGGGAATAAAAGAAGTGGGAGCAGAACTAAAATCCGATGAGGGGAATATGATGAGTATGAGAAAAGGCACATGAAAATGGCACCAGTGTGCATGGTGAATGCTGGAAATGAATTGAGACACAGGAAATCTGGGGATAGAATGAAATGAGCTGAGGGAAACATAGGCTATCTCAGCAAAAACTGAGTTTTTGTTTTGTGTGAAACACATTGTTTTCTGTATGCCACCGGTCAAGGGTATGTGATATATTGTTCACGTGCAGAGACTTTCTTGTATATTCTAGAGATCCCTGTGCATGCCCAGATCAACCACATTTTGGAGTTTTTTGTGCACTGGCAGCTGGTTGGCTGACTGCTTTGAAATTTATAATGGCAGTTTCTGAGATGTCAGTAGGAGGTAGCCTTTGCAAAACAAGCACTACAGATAGAGAAGAGGACAGGAGGAGAGCAGGGATGGATGAAAAAGAATGCAAGAGAGAAGATACGGAAAATGAATGCAGGAAATTAGGAAGTAAGTAGATGTAGGGCTTTATCTATCAGTCTGGGCCAAAGGCTTTTGGCGTTTTGTAATCTTAACAACACTAACTATGCAGGGGAGATAGGTAGAATTAAGATGTTACTTTTTAACTGCCCCAGCTAGTTGCCCTACCCTTCTGCAGAAAGTTGTTACACCCTGAGGGAGAGAAGATGGAACCATACCTATTTCCCTGTATAGTGTGGCAATTAGTTTAACCACGAGTGAGGACATAGGGCCGGTGAGTCAGATGCCTTTAGTTTCTTCTGACACACCTCCTAGGGAGGGTACTCTCTGGCACATGGGAGAGACAAAGTGCTGAGGTCTGTAATCATTTTTTAATTGGCACAGCTAGATCAATCAGGCTTTTCTTAACTGACTTTTGCTGCTCTATGAATCCTGCTTTAGGCAGCCATGTGTATATTTATATGTTGGTGCTAGATTTGGAAGACTCCATCCAAGTGAGAGAGAAAAAAGGGTGGCATAAAACCAGAATAATATAGATGGCAGCTCCTATCTGCTCACTGAAAGAAATGTTTCCTCTTAGGTACCTGTGAGACGTTTTACATAGCTATCGAGATTTCTCTCGATAACTCCAAGGGTCCAGCCAGCGGAGCAATGGCTTAAGAAAATAGCGAGACGGCTTCCCAGGATATGCTTTGTAAAATAAAGGTTTTAATAACAGCAAAAATAATAAACGTTACAAAACAAAAAGAGATAAGCCAAGCACAGTGTACCAAGCACAATTACACAGGCTAAGGCACTCCCAAAAAGCCTCGTGTACCCTTATGCAGGCCCTTTAGTACTCGATGGTCTAGGTGGGCTTATTTGGCTCTTTGCCCAATGAGATGGACACTAGACTTTGAGGTGCACTTCCAAAGCCCTATCACTGTGTCTGTGCTGGGACTGAGCCAATTACAGCGAGCAGGCTATAGAAAATTCTAGCTTAACTTCCTTATATGGAAACACCTGCTCGGGTACAGAAATGCACGACTACACATAGCTACATGTGCATTTAAGGTTGAACAAGACAATTGATTAAACTGATATGTAACCTATAGAATTTATAGAATTTATAGAATTTTATAGAATTTATAGAATTTTTCTGACACTGGAAATACCAAAGTGCATTATTAAATGAGATTAACAATTTCTACAGATGAAAAGATATAAAAAAGAGGTCACTTACAAATTCCAATTGATTTAAGTGTGGAATTCCTCACCAATTTCTTTTTGTGTAGCTGCTGGCTTTGCCAAATCACTGATTGATCCACCAAACTATTCTCTAAGTCAAGCACAGCATTTTTCAAGTTGAGTTTCAGCACAGTATAAAATAATTAGAGCTATAAACAAAAAAGAAGCAGGAATGCCACAGTCCCCCACATATCTATTAGTTGTCATTTGTAGAGTCTTGCTGTTACACAGAAGCATGTTAAAATTAAATGGTGAGCTTTATTTAACATACTTATTTGTTCTCTCCTTCTTTACTTCTTAATTTCAAAGCTCTTTACTTCACAACATGGCATATTCCTGGTCATGCAGATACTTATACTCCCCAGTAAATTGCTGCACAACTATACTTACCTTTTAAAAATAAACAAAAATTCAGTTGGAGCTTTTGTAGTGACTACATGCATGGCTTTAGAATTAGTTACGTATTTTGCAGGACAGATAGTAATTTATGTCAGTTTATAAACCATACAGAATTTAGGATAAATGTCTACTAGAAAATGAAAAAATAATAATAAAAAAGAGGAGGTAACTAAGTACTTGAAATTCTATATTAATGTGATTTAATCTCATTAGCTTCATTCAATATTTTGTTTTGAAAAACTAATTTACCTTTTTTATAATTCATCAAAGCAGTTTATTTTGCCCACCAATAAGCTCTCCATAGAAACAGTTGTATCCTAGTAACATAACAAGAATAGAGTTCAGGGAATACAATGCCTCTGTATATACTGCCCTTAAAGAGCCATTTGTAGTTGTTATAAGGGAAGGTGAGAGTTTCCTTTCTGAAATTGTAGCAAGCACAACACTGCAATACAATATCTTGGTGTTTCCTAGGTTGATCTCCTTACGCCTGAGATACAGGTCATTTCTGCCTCTTAATCCTTGCCCTTCATAGGAGCATATCAGCAAAGATGTCAAATGGCTGTCCCTTACACCTGGGGGTTTATTTTTTTAGTTTTGTTTTAATTGGATGCTAGTTGATGAAGTACGGGAACACGTCTTGCTTTTGGTCCTTGTCAGCTAAATTCAAAACTGTTTTTACTGCTGCCCGTTTGATTTTTTTTTCCATCCCAGGTCTTTCTACATCAAAAATTTTTAAAATTGTTTTGCTGGTATCACTTTGTGTGGATCTGTAGCTGCTCTGTAGGGCACTACTTTTCTACACTCCAGATGACTCCAGCTTTACCAGCTCTCTAATTGTGTTGCCTCTCTCCTTTCTGCTTTTCCATGCTTGCTGTAGGGCACCTGTTTGTCCTCTGGCACCTTTGTTCTCTCTGTCCCTCAAAGCTGAAGCTGAAGTGATCCAAGGGAACGGTTGTGATGACATTTGAGCTTCTCTGCAGCAATGTGTTGATATTTGCACTGAGGTGATTATTAGCAAGTTGAGCATATGACTACATTGTAAAATTGACTTAGTTTAACCAGCATTTCAGGGGAAAAGAAGCAGAAGTAGAGTGATGCAGGGGCTGTGTCGCTCCTTACATGGTTGCTGGGGGCTGTGCCATTCATGTCCCTGGGTAGAAAGGGATGAAGTATGATTCTTACACTGCTTTGTAGTTGTTATTTGCTGCATATTGCCAGCCTTGACTGATATTCTTCTCTGCTTCAAAATAAACCAGGGCATTAAACACTAGGGAAGAGTGGAGGATGTCCTAACCCCAGCCCTCCACAAGAAGCTTTTAAGATGTAAAACAAAAGATCATCCCATCCCAGGTTTTGATTAAGGAAAAGAGTAGTTAATAGCTTTGGTCTCAGGCACAGACTGAGGGAATGAAGGTAGAGGCAAGATACCTCTTTTCTCAGCACACAGTTATTAAAGGAACATGTCTGGAGGCAAAAAAGAGGCCCGGGAACCCAGAGAAACCAGACAGATTTGACAAGAATTTCTCTTACCCTCTGTGTGGGGAGAATGAGGCAGAGGGAAAGCATCTTGCTGAAACATGGTTTTAGAAATTTTGTATTTGCATGGTTAATCTAAATTTGCAGCAGTAGCAAGTGAGCTATTTCAGAATAAGAAATGAGGACACTGGGAGGGGTCTCTTTTGTTTGTTTCAGGGAAATGTTAGGGTACTGTGAGCTGCCAGTGATTTTTTAGGAGGCTGAGGTATAAAAAAAAAGCATCAGAGCTTTGGAAGTCATGTGGGCTTTGACACCCCTCTCTACCAACCTGTGTATGCTCACTTAACCCTAGGGACATTCTTCTCACTTCTCTTTGGCTATGACATCTCCATGCTCATGTCTCAGGGAGCTGTTGGTCCTCATTCTACAGCCTGGATCATCTCTGCAGCCACAGGTCACGTCCTGCACCTTCCATTGGGTGGAAAAGGGGCAGGCCAGAGACCTTTTCCAACATGGGAATGGATATGGGAAAAAGAATAACACTGAGTGCTGATAGAAGGGCAGGAAGGCCTGCAATGATATTGAAAGGCGGTCTATGGAGGGAAGAGATTCAGCCTAAGGCAGCTGATTGTCTCTCCTAGGCCCTAGCAGAACCTGCAGATTGCTCCCTCATCAGCTGTCAAAGAAGTCTGTGTCTACATTAGCAATTAGTTTCAAAGCAACAGTGTTGTTTGGAGGAAAATCTTGTCATTGTCTCCACTTACCATGTGGTGTTTCAGTTCTCAAAGTGGTTTTGGTGCATACAAACCAAATTGCTTCAGGAGGAAATGAAAACAGAAGCTCTGCTTCCAATCTGCTCCACATGCACCCTAGTGCTAATGGGGACAAGAGGTTCCAAAATAGCGTGTGAGCTGCATCATCTCAAGGTCCTCTAGCACCTAACACTTCTTCTGAGAAAGCTTTGAAACGCATATGTAGCGGAGGTGTTTGGCTCCAGTGACCAGGCTATATAATCTAGATTAAAACCCCAAAACACATATCATGGAAAAATGAGTTGCCTTAGTATCAACTATTTTATTCTACCAATCCAGTCCTTATATGCTGAATCACTTTCTCCTGAAAATACTGCTTACTTTTTCCTGTACCTTGAGCTGGCTTTGGAAAATGCCAAATTTAACCTAAAAATGTACCTAGAATGTTTCTTGTATCTGGTAAGGGGGATGCCCACACAATTTAATTATGTATGTTACCTCTTTATTCACTAAAGACAGCTCTCTAGTCACTGTTAAAGAGCTAATGTTGCTCATCTTAACTTGAATGACATAAAGCAAAACCTGCCAGCAATCACAATAGTAGGTATGCTGGTACTGTAGTCAAGGATACAGGGAGAGCTGTGGAATTGTACCCCAGGGTGGGTAAAGGCACATAGGCTGAAAACTGCACTCAGTAAGATGCCTACTCACCAAAACAACAACAAAAAAGGCAGACACAGCTGGGTGAGTAACGGTGACAATGTCATTCTCTCCTGAATGGAAACTATTATATGCCTGCTATGAGGCAGAATGATGAAAGATGTAACAGTATACATTTACCAAAATAATTACAAAATGATATAAATTCTTAACTGTTGTATTATCTTTTTTTTCCACTTTTCCTATGATTTCCATTTATTTATGAGCTTCTTTATTTGCATAGCTCAGTGGCAGCACCGATGTAAGCGTCTGCATGTACCCAGTGCTTTGTGCTGCTATTGTCACTTACAGTCAAGATTTAGTTACAGCTGCTCCCAGGAGCCATAATGTGCCCTCATCCCTCACATATCCTACTGTGAATTGAAAACATGTTCTAACAAAATGTTGTGAAATGACATGCAAGATTACAAAGACTTTTTTTCATATGGAAAATTTTAAAGTTATTTAAGAATCTGTAATTTGTAGAGTTTAATCTTTTTTTCTTGCCATGTCAGATAAACCTAGACATCCTGCTCTCAGATGATAGCACATTTGGAGATATGAGAGAAACAGGGAGCTGCTGGAACATATTGCAGAAGCCTAAAGCACTTAGCAACAGAGAAAGTGTGGGCTGCAGCGACAGAAGCTGGAATGTGGAAACAAGTGACATCGAGGCGGCTGTTTGGGAAAGAAGAGCTTTTACTTTGTTGATAATTTCAGTAATTCCAAAGAACTTGGCAGTGTGGGAGGTCACTGCATTCTCTGACTCTGCACATATCCTTTTCTGTGTGACTATTTTTCAAATGCCTATGATAATTATTACCAAGAGCTCTGGATGTTCTAATTTCCTTTTGTATTTCCTGTTTCTCAAAAACTAGAGAAGCAAAATTAAGATACTTGTTTTGCTTCAGTTTATCCTGTTAAGATGTACTCATGTGACAGGGGCTGTGAATAAATCATAGTGATATAATGTTATATATTTTATATAAAATATAAAAAATAATATTAATTATAATTATATATTATTATTGTATGTTTTATAAATAATTTATATATTTTTTTAAATTATATGATAATGTATTCTGGAGTGATACAATCATTTACCATGTTGTTTTTTAGTGCTTTGTGCTAGAACATCCTGATAGTGTGCACTAACGATGAATGTCAAATAACTGCTAAAGAGAAGATGCCTGAGATGCTGAGCAGGATAAATTGAGTTGAAATAAAATAAATTTTTTTCTGACATCACAGTGACTTTTACAAGGGCATTCAGAAATCAGTGCGTTTCTAGGTCCTGCAGGTCCTACTGAGGTAGAAATGATGTGGAGAACTTTACTCACCACTTGCTGGGAACTGTTTTACCTCATGCATATGCACATGCACTTGCAAATGCAAAAATCTTCTTTCCTCTGAAAAATTATTGTGCACATTAAATGCAGGGGCTGCACAGCTCTAAGGTTGAAAAGAAAGGCCTTAGGCGATACAGGACACTTAAGGAACTTGGAAACTTTACCATAATTGTTACATTTTGTATTTAATGAAAGTTGAGTTAGCCATTAGCTTGTATTTTCTTTTTCCTCTCTATAAATGTCTGTTGTGGTTTGCATTATTCAGTAATCTAATTGTGTCTACTTTTGAGGTAATACCTCTTAAAAATAACAGTCAAAGTAAATGATAGAGATGTGCCAAATTATTATAATAGAGGTACTACAGAAATTCATAGAATAGAAAAAAAACACAGGGAATAAATTTATATGTAATAATGATGCCTGAGGAACTATTAGTATTGAAGTCTAACAAATTTATCTGCTCACTAATACTACAGTGTTGAATAGCTTCAGGCTACTGTTGATATTCTTAAACTCCACAAGTGACCTGTCATGGGGTAACTGGCCTTTTAAAGGGAATAGGATTGAGCCTAACTGCTGATCAACTGTTTACTTCCAAAATGCTATAGTAATTTCAGGTATTAAAATGCAGTAATCACCTCACATTAGATGGCAAAATTTGAAAAAATAATAGAAAAGTAAAAGAAAATTTTTTAAAAAATAACACAAAATGCAGTCACCAGGCCAAAGCTGGGTAACAAATGTATTACTGAGAAAGTTAATAAAGTGCAGAGACATCCCTAGGCTGTAAGAGAAGTGTAGTGTAGGCGTTATCAAATCATTCAGGCTCCAACAGGATGAACCTGAAAAGTCATCCCATGACACTTACAAACAGCAACATCTTCAAGCCTTCCAAAACACACTGGGACCTCTTACAGCTCACTTATGGAGAGAAGATCATTTTGGTCTGAACCTCCCCAGGTCCTTTTGCTTAGGAACAACCCTGAACATATGTTTCACCACTTGTACCCTCAGGGCAAAACACTTTTCCTTGAGGAAGTTTCCCACAGCTCCTTGTCTGCAAACTTCTCAGGGACTAAGCGCCAGACTGTCTCTCTGCATTTTAATAGCTAGAGTCCCGGGGAGGAAGTATCACCTGTTGAAGGAGTTTAAAGACCTGAAATTCCAGCACCATTGCTAAAATACATGCCTTGACCTACTCCCACTTGATGTTTTTCCTTTCTTCTTGCTTTCTTCTATTGCTCTCAGCTGCTGCCTTTCTCTTATTATAAGCAGGACCATTATCTCTTTATCTCAGATCTCTGTTGTACCCAGTGTACCTAATTGCCACTATCAACCCTGAATTCTCTGACTCAGAAAATTTAAATCAGAGGCTTGAGGGAGAACCACCTGCACTGCAGAGATCTGCCAGGGCCCCTCACCTTCCCATTCAGCACTCCCACCCCCTGCCTTCTATTTCAGTTACTGCTCAGATAATGGAAACTGTAGGAGCAATAACGTTAGCCACCACACTTGCCTCTGCTAGAAGTCTTAATTTTTATTTTTCAAACTGTGCAAAAGCTTTTCCAAAGACAAGGGGGAAAAAATAGTCCCCAAACCAACCAACCAGCCCTCTTCCAGCTCCCCCTCCCCCCACAAAACTCAAAAAAACCCACCTTGAGAATTAAGGCTCTTTTCCCTAGAAAATGAGCCTGGAACTCCCCTTTTAAAGTCTGAAGGCAGCCAGCATCACTATCAGGCATGGAGCTGGAGCTAGATACTAGTCAGTGTTGCTGTTATCAAAGGTAAATTTGTCCATCTTTAGGTCTGAGAAATGGAAGCTAGGGACTAAGGTTGCCACCACTAACTTTATCCTTTTCTTTGCCCAAAACCCCTGACCACAACAAATATATATAAAAGTAAAAGTATCTCTTTTGGGAAGGGTTCTGAAGAAGGTATTATTTTTAATTTTTCATGTATTTTCATCTTCTGATCTTCATCTTCTTTCATCCGGTCTGTCTCTCACTATCCTGAGCAACTTTTGGAGATATACTTGAGAGATGTATTTCCATCAGTGTTAAAGGCAGGATTTTTTTTTCTTTTAATGGAAGACTGTCCTGCAGACTCTACTCTTAAACATCACAGGCATTTAGAATGCTGCAGACCATTTCCTTTCCTCTTATGTCCCTTCATGCCTTTGTTTTGTCTTTACCTTCTTGTCCAGTGCTTTCTGTGAATATCTATATTCTGTCTGGGCTCCCTCCTCTTCTGCCCTGAAAAGAGAGTACCAGACACATGCTCTTTTCCATCCTGTACAACAGAAGTTGTACTATCATCTACTATGCTTCCTTCTCCCTCCATGCCAAAAGCCACATCTTACAGCCCTTGAGCTTTCCAAGGCAAATCACAGTTTCTGCGTCCCATTAACAATAGTTTCTCCCCTCTTGTCATCTCCGTGCCTGTACATTTCCAGATCCTTCATTCTTTGCACCTGTGGTACTGTGAATACTGGCCATTAAATGGGGACTCACACCATGCAAAGTAGCACCCGATCAGAAATACACAGCGTTATCCCAGATACACTGAGTCTGGAGACAGACTGTTCCGGTACATCCTTCTGCTCTAATTACATTGTTTTGGTATTTCCACACTGATCAGTGCTATACCAAGTGGCTAAACCTGATTAGGGCTGGCTCAGATGCTGCATCTGGTGTCAGATCAGAACTGGCAACAGAGTCATCCGACCTCTCACTGAAATGGGAATTCGTCATCATGGCACTGATCAACTCATTTCCTTTTCTTCTCATGTTTTCCTGAAAACACATCAGTTTTCACTGTCCCTGAATGATCAGACTCCTACAAACTATAGCTCATATAAATGCTGACAAGAGTGAGGTGGGTATTGCTGGGACAGCTGAACAGACAGGAGGCAGGAGGAGCACTATTACACTAGGTTAAACATTACTCTCAGACGTGTCTTAGGATGTTTTAAGGAAATTATTATGGGTTCTCTGGAGGGACCATGCATATCTGCTGCATGGTAAGGGCAGACTCTCTGTTCTCTCAGCCCCTGAAATGATTGTAATGAAGCAGTGTGAACAGAGCCATCACTCTGAGTCCTGCATTCAGTGACTGACCTGCTGCCCACCAGCTGAGCTGCTCACACACAGTGGTCTCTGGCTGAGGGACAGCATTTACAGGTAGATGGCCCATGGAGGGTAGCCTAGAGAACATGGACATGATCCATTATCACTTTGAGGAAATAAACCAAAGATATAAAGAAAATGATGTTGTTATTCCAGAGCTGGAGAACACTTTTTATAACAGAGTTTAATGAAGTGGTCTTTTTTTCTTAACTAAATCATGAGACAAACTACAAACCAGGGGCATAGGCCCTATTTGTAAACTTTGACCTGGAAACTGACAATGATACCATACACAATGCACTGGCATGCTTTGTTAGCTATTTGTGATCACTGTAGCGTTGTCCTCTATGTTAATGGTACTCAGGAGACACTAAAAATCTTCACCTCTTAAAGACAAACAGAAGATGTAGTTCTGCAACAAGTAAAAATGTTTAACTTGTGGCTTAAAGTTTGTAGGCATTTCCCTCTCCTTTGCAAAGAAAAGTGCAGATAGCAGTGGTGTCTTAGGCTGTGTCTTCAAGTATAGAAATCTTAAAAAAAAATCTCCAGAAATGGGATAATTGGTTTTCATCCTGCTTCAAAAGACATTTCTTCCCAATTAGCAAAGTAGTTCATGGCTATATTAACAAGAACAAGAGTGTAATCAGAGCAGATCCGTACTGTGAAACAACTAGTCACGGGGACTGGATATTCACATAATGCACATTTGGGGGGGTTTACTGAGTCTGTTCCTGGAGACTGAATGTCTGGTATCAGATGGAGGATGTCAGATGTGCTTGTGGAGTGCACCCTTCAGCTTAGGTTCATTCAGAGGGAGTCCAGCCCATGCACTCAAGATCATTCTGTAACATACAAGTGCAGAACTGGGGATACTACAGAACTGTGCTCTTGATCACAACCAAATTGCTAATGTAGATGCAGTTCCAAATTATCATGGAATTTTTTATTTATGTTTTAAACCTAATGATTATGTTTCTAATGACAAAATCATATGTAAGTTACTTTTTGTGCTACGCCAGATGGATGTATAATGCTTTGCTTCAGAGAAGTTCTGTCTGCCTTCTTTAAGGAACCAATTGTCAGCTTTATAATGGAATTATACAGGTACAACATAGCAAAATTTTCTTTAAGGACAATTTATGAAGCAAGTCCATTGCTAACAATACAGAAGAAGGAATACAATCTACCCATTTACTTTATTATACAAAGGTAAATACCTTGGTTTTGTCTCTAAATATAATATATATGCCAGAGTATATGAAGTGGATCCACTGAGTAGAAAAATGGCTATTTTAATGTATCCATATCTAACAGATGTAGAACCATATGTCCACCTGAAAGCATTTTAGTAAAATTTTCAAAACTTGCTGCCAAGGTTTCATCTACATTTGTGAGGCCAAGATCTAACTACTTTATGTTACTGCATCAATCAAACACAGTAAAGTGCTAATAAAAATTTCTGGTTTTCCCTAAAGGTGTCATCATGTAGAGATAAGACAATGGTTCACTTTTGTTAATCTGAAATTCTGAGGGAGAAAAGGGTAAAGATCACAATTTTATTTTTCTTTTCACATGTATCTAATATGCAAAACAATTACTTGTTCTTAAACATTAGTTTTCTATAATTCTAAAGTATTAAGATAAAAGTTCACAATTACATAACTACATATATCATTATTAGAAATAATACATGTAAAAAGATCAGAATTATTTATATTATGAAAAATTAACTAAAAATATAATTATATAGAATATTTTTTTAAGGATTGAAAAATATGAAAAAGCCTAATAACTATGGGAAAACAAAGATTTTTTTTTCTACTTCCTTGAATAAGCAATGCTTAATAACAAAAAAATAACTACTCTTCCACATTGTGTCATTTTCTACTGCTGACCTCCAGGCTGCTAAATCTCCTAGTCCAAGGTCAGGCTATTGTCCAAAACAATTTCTGTCAGCTGCTTAAAAAACCTCAATCGGCAGATACTTTGACCTTGGAGTGGAATATTCTTGCAAGCAAGTGCGAAACTAGTAAGAATGGAAAATGGAAGAAATGGTGTCAAAAAGTTTCAAAATTCATATTGTAATGCAGTAAGAAAAGGCCTGAACAGAAATGCATTTATCTAAAAATATTGGAGGGCATCACCAGGTTATTTTAGACGTCCTTTTGTTGCCAATACTTAATTCCTAGAAGTGTCTATTTTCATCCTGTGAGTACTCCCTGACCAAATGTACAACAGAGAAAGAGTCATGATAAGGATGCATTTGACTGCTCACGAGTTATATATACAAACAATAGTGTGATTTCCCCAGGATCATTTCTATCTATAGCATTTGCAGCAGCTCAGAATTATAAACAGTAAATGTGCGTCAGGAGAATATGAATAAAAATGCACTGTCATACTTGGCTTCAGGAGAATTTGGGAAGATCTGCAGAACTGATTTAATTCTTGGAATAGGCTATACTCTCTCTTATTTAATGTTTGTCATGAGAATATTTATGAAATGAAGAAAATGTATTTTAAACAAAACATGCCACCACTTCTTTTCCAAAATCAAATCTAACTACTTGATGCCTACCTAGCAATCAGCTTAGGCTGAATGTAGCTAAAACAGAAATAATTTCCACACTCAACTCTGCTACTTCACATTTCGTAGCAAAATACTACCTTGGCCATCTCTGCTCAATAAATTAGATGTTGTCTTTACCTAAGGACTCTCTCTAGCTTTTTCATACATACACCTAAGTGTTCCACATTTTTAGAATATTTCTAAGATGCAGCTTCCATGCACATCACTAAAAATCTTGTGCATATCTTCACTTTTTCATGATTGGAAGGGATTTACAGGACTTTTTTGCAAGACATCTTTACTGTTGCTCTAAAATAGCCTTAGGTGTAGCTCCTTCTTCAGAAGAACCCCTACGGCTTCCCGAGATTTGAGACAAGATCTTTAAGTGAGACATGAACTTTTCTCCATACTCTGTCTAGAGAACTGAAAATAGTACATTCTTAGATGAAATATTTGCAGGTTCCTAGAAGCCTTTGCAAAATAATCATCAGTTGATGTCTACTTGAGTAGAATTTACTTGTAAGCTGAAATGAAGTATATCTTTAAAAAATTAAGAGAATAATATGAACAGTAGACAAACTCTATCCTTGAAGCAGTATTTCCATTTTTGGAATATCGCTCACAGACTTTTATATGTCCAACTGCTACCTTGGGCGCTTAAGTCCATAATGAAGGTCTCAGAATCTGTCATTTTAAACCTCTTACAAACTCAAGCAGCTATATAAAAGCCCTGCTGTATCTCCCTCCCTGAAGATTGCTTAACCCACTCAGTGCACGATACAACTTGAGTGGGTGAGTCAAATCTCACAGATTGTTCACACAAATATTATACACTCCTACACTTTCTTTGCAGTGGGGGAAAAAATCAGCTGAACAAGATCACTTCTTCCAGATTTCTCCATTTTCTGCAAGTCAACTGAGATTAATTTATATGCCTAATAAAATTTTCCTAATGATAGAAAGAAACTGAAAAAACCTTTTGTAAGCATTCACACTCAGATTTTAAAATAAAAAATCCTGCTTTCATATACTATAACCTTGAGAGGTCTCATGTCATCTTTAAAGCTTGGCACTGTGAAGCCTTTCATATAATACAATGACACAGAGACAATTGTCACTCCAAGCTTGAACACAGCTCCCTAAGAACCTGGCACTGGTATAATTCTCAGTCATTGCAGTTCTTTCTTGTGTTGATCACTCTTTTCCCTTCCTCTTACAACACTGATGAACTAGATCAGAAAGGAAGCCAAGAACCGTTCTCAAGTAAAAACTTAGCATTTTCCTTCTCTTAGCATTTACTTGCATTAAAACTGTGCCAGATCTGCTTTCATTATACATTAAAAGATCATCAATGGCTTGTCAAAAGACACACATGCCTCAGCTATTGTTAATCTATGTCCCAGAGTTCAGAGACCATGCCATTGTCTGACATATTTGGTATACTGCTCACTGACAGGAAGAGTACCGAAATATTTTACAAATATATGTAACTGTCTCAGTAAAGGACTTGGACTGCTGCTTTGTTTGAAAAGCTGTATGCTGTCCTAAGTAAGCCATTCCCACCATCTTTTCACCTTTCTCTACCTTTGCAATCAGGTATGTCGCTTCCTAGTTCAGGACATGTTTCTTCATAGTACGGCAAAAAAATACAAATGCTGTCAAAAAAGGACAGTGTATCTCTCACCTCCTTGATAATTTTCCTATAGGAAGGTAGTAAGTAGCCCTTAGATAAGGGTAGGAATCCAAAAATTTTGATTGAATGTAGAGGCAGATTTAAGTAAGGCATCTGAGTCTAAAGACACTTTCAGTAAGCCACAAGCAGCTTTACCAAAAACAGCCCAGAAGCAAGGAGGTGGTAAGGAAATGCTGACTATAATCTCTCATAGCTGCCCATAAAGGTCCAGGATTCCCTTATGCGCTTCTTTAGCTGTAGATACAGACAAGTGCCACAGGAAGTGATAGCAAGAAGTTTGCAGGTCTGCTGCACCTCTTTACTTCCTGTACAGTTACTCATTTGGAAAGTACATTAATTCCAGCATGTGTTTTGCCTCTTGTAAGCTCAGCACAAGTTCTTATTTTCCCCCCTGCAATCAGACAACTTCTTCCAATTTATAAAGTACCACTGCTCCTGGCATTCAGCAGCTTAGTTCACTTCTTCCAGGTGTCTGATGGCTTTTTATGGAGCTTTATCAGGTAATTTAGAGCCATTACTTTGTATTATATATGATTCCCCTATAGCATGTGAATAACCAATGCTATACTGTCATATAAGACGTTGTATTTCCTTGACTTTGTTTTGCCTGACTAACTCACAAAGAAAATTTCTTCATAAGAATCACTATGCACCTGCTATTGCTTCTTTCTCTAGATTTTCTTCTGGTTTTGAATCCAACAATTCACTCCTACTCAAAGGGGAATACCCTACCCAAAGTGGATTCCCACTGGCTCTTAGGACCAGGTAAACATACTGCAAGTAGACCCAGTTCTGAATATGTTGTCATAGTACCATACATATAATACATAAGTGAGTTAAGCATTATTTTAAATTCTCGTGCCTTCATTAGCCTATCAGCCTGAGATACGAAGTGATAGGACAGAATAATTTCAGCTCAGTCTATTTTTTTCCTGAAAGCATCAAGGAAGAGATGACATAAATGTAGCTCTTTCAAATCTCTGGAGACTGTCAAGTTACCCTGCAGAAGTCTGGTAATACAGCATCTGTGACTGCCTCTTGTCTCTGAATATCAAACAACAAAGTCTGTAGGCACCATAATTCAGATGTATATTTGCTACAAGTATCCTAGAAAGGCATCTGAACGTGCATCTCAGAATTACCCAGAGGAAACAAACTTGGATTGATGTACCAGACAGGGCTCAGCAGACGTTACCTCAGCCCCTGTACTCAGATATCTCTGCACACTCTTCCTGCCCAACTCTGCTGCAATCATGCAATGTTTCCCCCCTTTGTTTGCTCTTAGTAACCACTGCTGTTCACACAAGGGGAACAGACACAAGAGAAGTAAGCAGGCAGCTTGATGAGTTAACAGCAAGGTTTTCCTCCTTTACAGCTCAAGCATACTCTTGGCCCCATAGCCATGAAAGCAAACACTACCTTTATGGTTTTTTACTAAGTTAACTCTTCGTGGGTGCTTCTACTTCTGAGGCAGCTTCCTTCTATCTGACCCAGTGGTATTAAAGCACAGGTTTCTTTACCCTCTCTATTTGGGTCAGGGGATTTACCTAAGTTCCATTTCTTGGGATCCTGTCCATGCCAATGCCCCATAATCTATCCTACTTTCTCCCTAATGTTACTGTAGTTCAAATTACTATCTAAATGTTCACCTACTAATGTTCCAATCAACAACAGATCACATATTTTTAGGGTGTAGGGACCCCAATGTAATGTAATCAAAAAATTGCTATAAACTTTCCAAATCATACAGGTATGCATCTTTGAGGAAATTATCCTAACATGGTTAAAACTTCAGTAGTCACCCTCTTACTGTTTTGTATACACCAAGTTTTTCTCTGTAAAGATCACGTTATACAAGCTGAATGCTCCTGAAGAACCTACACTCCTTCTGAAGTTAAAAAGTTCTAATCATTTATCTATAAGCCTTTTTGACTTTTGGACCCAATTAAATGTTCAACACACTAAATATTAGGTGGAAACTATCTGAAGTTTTAACTCCAGTCTTCCCCAGAACAGTATAATCAATATTGTAAGCATCAATATTGTAAGCATCCAAAACTGAAATAACATACACACCATAGTGTTTGTGGTGGTGTAGTTCCTTGCTATGGTCCACCCTGGGTGCTGAGAGGGTCAGAACTGCCCTCCATACATTAAACCTCCACCTAGCAGGGAATACATACTTTGATCCTGTTGAACTCTGACCCAGGATTTTTAGACTAAGCACTCTTCATGAGGTGGCTGACCAACTATGCCCTAGTTAACCTCCCAGTGGTTAAAGCTTTATCTTTACATAGTTCTGCAATCCTGCCTTCTGGGGAATGGCTATCCTCCCTTTCCCTTATTGTTTTTCTTGACTCAGTTTGTTTCTGTGACTGAAAAGCTAATCCAAATTGCAAATGTTATATTCATTCCACCATCTGCTACCCAAATATTAGAGATATGTAAAGTTTTACTTAGCAGTCTCGTTTCCAGTCTCTTCCCCTTGAAGCTTCTAGGCACTGCTGGTTTGAGAACAGCACTCTGCATTCCATGAAGGTGAATATCAGCCCTTTGGGATGCAGCACCATCTAGTGAGGCAATCTAGCTCAGAACTTCATAGGGACTTGAAACGAATGCCACCAGCGTACTTAACAGTGGCACAGGCCACTTTTCCCAAGAAGCCAGTGTTTTATTAGTCATCTGGTATCCATCACAGGGAGTTCTTTGGTTAGCATGGCAAAGCACAGGCAAAAACTTTAAATGTTGCAGTAGCTGTCCTCCAATCCAAGTTCTCATATTTCATCATTTGCTCTGTAGAATTTGTCTCTGAACACAGTGATTTCTAAATTCCTGCATCAAAATCCTTTTGCCTCATCTTTTCATTGCAGACTTCATTTTCTACCTCCTCCACAGGTATCTGAGGAACCCACTCCCTCTTGTGCTTTGTCTAAATCTGCTCCCACCTAAATGCATAGCCATTGTCACTGGATCTTCCCATAATCTCACAATACCTGTTGGACAATGGATCCACACAACTGCCAGCAGGTAACAATACAAAATCAATGCGTAAAATGAGTCAGACACGTTAGTCATAAATTAATCATATTTTCGCTTCTTCCCAATTTTCCAAGGATGAATAGTATCTAGATGATTCCCATGTAATTTCTTTGACCTTGCTAATGCAGTATTTTCTGATTCCAGTAATTGAGCTGCTGATGCTGCGTGTCTCCAGCTGTTGGAAGGACAGTTATTTTGTTGTCGTCTATGAATTACTTGGATGCACTTTTCAAGCGTTTCTTTGCTTTACCCATCTCTTATTGATCCTTTTCCATTCACTGTCAAGAAACTGCCTCCAAAGGCCCTGGTTACCAGGTCACTCTGCTCACTTGCCGTATTTCATTCACTTTCATGTTTTCAGTTCAGCTGTCCCTTATGCTCATCGTGATGGTGAACGTGGCAACTAAGTCAGTTTCCTTCACATCCCTCCCAAACTTCTTTACCACAGTGCCTGTAAAGAACTTCAAAACACATAGTTTGCTATGGGCATCTCCTATAACATAAATACGGGCTGGTAGTTTCCTAGTTTGCCACATTGGTTTTTATTGTTGTTGTTTTTAATAGACAAACAACCATTTAGAGGATAAGCACGCTTTCTTCTTTCACGCTAGCAGTAGGCACAGCGACACAATCAGTAAGCGCAAAGTGCGCTCCCTGGTGAAGCGGGCTGTGGAAAAGCCCTCCCCTGCGGTACCTCCCGCCCTGGCCAGGGCGGCCCCCGGGCCCGCTGCCCGCCGCCGTTGCCCGGAGACAGCGACGCGGCCGTGCCGGGCCGGGCCAAGCCGAGCATGGCGGAGCCCGCCGGGCCGACCCCCGCCGCCGGGCCGCAGGCCCCGCACGCCGCTTTCTTCGGGCCCGTGGCGCGGGGCAACCCGGTGGTGGACAGCTTCGAGGCCGAGCTGCGGCGCGTCCTGAGCTCCCTGCGGCGGCTGCGAGGCGCCACGGAGGCCAAGCCGCAGCACGACCTGCACCGCCACGGGTAGGGCTGCGCCGCCGCCCCTGACTGCCGCGTCGCCGCCCTCTCCGGGAGCCGCTCGCCGTTCCCTCTGCCCTGGCCTCAGCTCCCTTTCTCGGCCGCACCTCTCCTCCTTTCCTCTGTTCCTTCAGCAGCCCCGCGGGCTCCCCGCCCCGCCGCTCCCGGGCCGCGCTTGGCGGCCCGCTGGCAGCGCCGCGGCGCCCCGGCTCGGAGCCCTCCTCACGCCGCTGCCGCGGGCTGCCGGCCCGGGGAGCCCCGCGCCCGCTGCACTGGGAGACAGCCAGGAGTTTCGTCGCCAAACAACTTCCCTAGCAGCGTGCCAAAGCACCGGCAATCAGTTTCCTTTTTATTTATTTAATTTTTTAAAATTTTTTCATTGTAACAAAAACCCCTCAGAAATCTGAACACCGCTTTTTTTGCAGTACTTCCTACAAGTCAATGCTTTAAGGGAAAAGCACGAGGGACTGTGGAAGTTGGCAGCACCGCAGTTGGTTCTGTCAGAGCTGCCTGAGCTTCCCGGTGGGAAAATCCCTTGAGAGCACTGCAGGGACTGGCAGCCCACCAGCGTGTGCGAGGGTGAGCGCTTGTGGGCACGCACATGCCTTCAAAAGTAGGGCTACACGAGGATAACGCCACACAGCTCTTCCTGTGCATATGTCTCTGTCTGCGTTGGTATACTTTTATACACATAAATGCGGGCAGAGCATATGGCAAGTATAATAGTGCATATTTGTTTGCTCGCATACATGCATCTCTGTGGGTATCCGTAAGTTGAGATTCTGTAATGCAGTTAAGACAGAGCAATTGGAATCGGTGTATTCATAGTGTATGCAAATGTCTTCTATGGACTGTGCGTTTCTCAAGCAGCTCTCCCTGATGCATTTAGACAGATTGTGACATAAGATCTCAACTACTTCTTTTAAAGTAAATAGTTGATTTTCTATTATTTTTATCTGAATATCACTCTGTTCTAAATTCACAGGTCTTTAACATAAACCCCACAAGTTTTCCAGGGTATCAAAATTCCTTCAAAAACAGCATAGGAGTTAGGTTACAGGGTGGTTACCTTATCACTTAGGAGCAGCTTCTACCTTGCGTATTCCACTCAGTAGTTTCCTAGAAATAGTCCACGAATTACCCTACTCTGAAGTAGGTGTATACATTCTCAGAAGGTACTCAGATTCTGCAGCCTGGCCTTTGTCTGAGCTGGAGATCTTTCCTATTCTGAGCTATCTGACTTCCCAATTTGTTTATGGGGCATATTCATCATCGGGGCTAGGCCTTGATGTATCATGCAAGTATCACTCTCCAGGTTTTTGCCTCTAGTGTTTTGAATCTCAGTATGCTGGCTTTTTATATTGTTTCAGCAGCTGGTTTCAATGGTTTGCTATTTTGAAGCCTTGTTGTAGTTTCAGACCTTCTTTTCTCAGCTTTAGGTGATAGGTATTATTATACTGAAAGCTGTTCTCTCCAGGCCCACTTAGAAGAAGTAACACTGCTTGGCTGCTTCAGACACTACCAAAATTACCAGTGATTCTTTTATGGGTTTTTTGTACCTACTGATTGGGAGGTGGCTCATATTGACTCTAATCTGTTTGCAATATAATGCTAAGTTACCAGTTTTTGTGAACAATTTCTCCAAGCCATTTTTGCTTTACGTCTCAAACCTAAGTAATTTCTGTCTTATTCAAACTGGTATTTTGTGTTTGCGACCCATGGCTGTGTGCACCTTTGTTGGCATGAGAGCATTTTCACATCTGAGGAAATCTGCAGCGTTCATCATGGAGGTGAGAACTGACTCCATCAAGGCCTTGATCCTAGGAGTTGCTGGTGGGAATGATTGCTACCAAAATTCCAGGGCATTAGGAATATTGAGTAACGTGAAGTAGCTCTGCCTCCTCAGGCATTCTTCATTTGTATGGGACAGAGGTGGAAAACTGAAATTCTGATTATTAGCATATGTTCAGGCAGTTAGCGAAGTTGAGACTATTTATTTGTGATTGTGAAATTTCAGGGTTTTTTCTGCTTCACTGTTTGATAATTCAGAAGTTGAGCATGTGCTGCTTGCAGAACCAGCTGCAGTCTGGCTGGTCCTAAGAAATTCTGAAGGTAATGGCTATTACAGGTGCTTTCCTAAACGCTCTAAAGTCTTCTTGCTGTGTCATTTTTCAAGCTATCTGTTGTGGTATGGATTGAGATCAAAGTGTTCTTGTTCTTCGAGCAATAATAAAACTATCTTCCACGTGGCAAGTATGTTCAGTTTGGAAAAATACAATTATCAGCTTCATTCCTCCAACTCTTTCAGCCTTTGGGGTTTACTGGTCAACAGAAAGGTCATAATTTAGGCACTTACATGTTCTAATGTAGGAAACAAAAATTACTGAGGACTTGCCCTTCAGTATCACAAATCTTTTCAGTTGGAAATAGCAATCAAAAGCAATTTTTCATCAACTAAACAAGAAATTGTTTTGCCCCATTTCTCTTGGCAGCAGGGCCATCAAAGCTTTACCTTGAACTATTGATTTTATCTTATGTTGTTCGGCTTAGCCACCCTTATTGAATAAGATGGCTTTTGATCTATATCAAAGGATTCTTTATACTTGTAGTAAAGATTTTAGCCACGTGGGCCTTATCCTGTGCACGCTATTATGGGTTGACCTTAGGGAAATTTTTTCTGTTATGGATGGAAATAAGGAAATTTCACCTCTGAGCTCCAACAGTCCACTATGTTTTTTTAAAGATTTTACTTGCTTAACTTGTTACTCTGGTGTCCTACAGGCTGTTTAAAGGAAAGGCTGAGGAGCTATTTGGAAAGTGTCTCACTCTCCTCTTTTGTCTGTGTCAAATAAACATTCCTGTGTCATGAACTCACTTGTAGTTAGTCATGGCATTCTAGCAGAATCAGTTTACCTTAATCTTCCCACTGAAGCTGAAAGTCTGGTCAGGTTTGTCAGTACTTTGCTAAACTAGTTTTTTACAGATTTGTTACTTGTTTATTATATCTGAGAATCTCATGTGTTAACATGAACATTCAAAACAAAAAATGAAGATGATCATTGCTGGGGATTTTGAGATGATCAGTCTTAAAGAAATGTACTAGTCTTACCATTCCAGAGCTTCATCCAGGGTAATTCTTGCTCTTTTCCCTCTTCTTCCCCCCTTTCCCCCTAATGTCCATCAAATCTCTCAATCTCTGAAAGTCTTTTCCTAAATTCTTCCTTTAATAGTTCAAGAGAACTTTGCTCAGCTGCCTGACAGATTCTTTTGCTTTGGAGCCCTTTTGCAGATACTAACAGGTGTGGAATATTTTTCTTAGTGTAAGAACTCAGTACACATCCAGGCTGTTAATTGTTAAGGATGAAGCAGGAGGGACTCATTTTCATCCATTCGGAAGGTGCCCTTCATTTTACTGGGCTATGGTTTCCTTAAAAAATTTCTCCTTAAAAATGACTTAGAACATTTTATTCTGATTGTTGCTTTTGGCCTAGTTTGTGCTGTTACTGCAATTTTCCTTTAGGATACACCTCCTGGATGTCCCACTTATTTCCTTGTTGCGTACTTTCAAGAACTGAGAATTGTGCTGAGATGATACTTTTAGAAACAACAACAAAAAAGTATTATGATTGTTGTAAAGATAATTTTGACAGATTTCTCATAAAGCCATCTGTTTCACCTTGTAATGTGAAGGTGTCTCACAGTTTTCTGTGTGGAAAAAGGTTATTTATTGTGCCTTTCTTTCTTAATTGGGAGTGTTTTTATAAGCTGAAATGAAGAGTTATATGAGAGACTATGAGAATGCATTTAAGTGCTTCAATGTCAGAGAACGGTTTAACAGAGTGTCTTGTGTTCTAACCTACCATCCCAGCCTTAAGAGAATTTGAAAAGTTCCAGCCACCTCACACCAGTAAGCATATGGTGTATGCATGACAATTCAGCTAGAAGGATAATTTTCAGATATTAATTTCTTTAACTGTTAATTTCTATTTCTTCAGTTGTTTTTTTTCCTCATAAATTGCTACCTGTAAATAATTTGGCTATAGCAGTATCACAAGGCACTCTGCTGATGTTTCTGTAGAAGTGATTTGTTAAGAGAATAAATGTAACAGGTGCCTGGCACTCTGACCGCTGTCAATACTGGTAATGATTTGCTAACGGGATTCTTCTATGAAAAAGTCGCAGTGCTTATTGGCAGTCTGTCTGATCAGTTATTGTTTTCCTGCTAGAATGTAGCTTTCTTAAAGAAGTGTAGCATGGGGAAGCTGTACACATGAGGGCACGAGGCCATCCAACCACGGTTGGTAGGGGCTGTAGTACTGGCACGATGTTGTCAGTGTCTCTGTAGCAGAGGGAAACTGCTTGGAGCCAGTTACCATTTGTGGGAGGCTGGCTGGTTCAGCAAAGTAGGCAATTTGTTACACAAAGGCATCCTTGAGGATAACTGTGGCTACAGTAATAGACAGAGGCAGCAGAAGAGCATCACAACTATTGCCGTGAAATCCTCTCTGTTTTAGCAAGTGTGTTATTTGGTTTTCTCTGAATCCTACCCTTTACAATTTAAAATTCCTGAACATTTCTTCTTTCATGATTCATGGTGTAGCTCTGTATACCGTAATCTCTATATGCTCTGTAGCTTTATGGTTTATTCCATGGCTAGCAGTTCCCAAGGCTGCAGCTACCTGACTATACATTGTTATTTTTGGATTTTTTTCCTACTCATAACATTTGTAGTTTCCAGTCCAATAATTGCTGTGAACTATAATTCATTGAGTCTAAGATATTGAATTGTTTCTTCAAACAGAACTTCTCAAATGCTAACTGAAAGGTGGGATAGATTTTTCTGCTTGAGACTGTGCTTGAACAGCACAAGGGGATTATTACTAGGACATTTTAATAAGAATTTATGTGGGAGAAAATTAATCCTATTTCAAATGTATGATAAAATCTATGATAAAAACTTTAAGAAATGAAACCTAGAAATGTCCTTGTCTGCCTGTTAAATCTGGTTTTAATGATGACTTGATTTGAAATATGTACAAGTTCAAATAGATTTGGAAGAAAGGAGTTTTCACAATTCAAAATCTTCCTGATTTGTTTACTTGTTATGACAGGTCTACTGCCAGTTTAATCTGAAATCTTTTCTCTTATATATTTTTTGTTTTTTTAGAGCAAATACTTTGTTTGACATTTGGATCAAATATAAACCACGACTACCGGAGTGGTATTACAATGAAAAACTTGTGAAAGTTGGTGATACCCTTGCTCAGATCAAAGTAAGTAATTTGAAATCAGAAAAGGTACAATCATAGCCTTTGTTTCCTTGTTTCTATGCTACTTTAATTTTTTATCATATTTTACCAAAAGCTGTTTAAAAAGTAGCAAAAACTTTTACAAAATAAGTCCAGTGACAGTTGGTTGTTTGTATGTCTTGTTTTTTTATTGTAAAATTGCCCCGATTTTGTAATATATTTTCTATATCTGTATTTTCTATGCACCAAAATGTTTTCAAACATCCCCAAATATTTCTTCAATATTTGTTTAATGTTTCAGCATGGTAGAGTACAATATCTGACTGTTCCTTTAATGCTGTTAAAGTACAAATTGACAATGATAGAGCAGTGCCACTGACTCGACTCAGTGCTCAGTTAACCAAATGTGAATAAAAGGAATTGTCAGGAGAGGAACAGAGAACAAGAACCAGAGTGCAATTACACATTGTACAACTATATGTATCAGTGATGCTTCTGCATCTTGAATTACATGTGCATTTCTGGTCGCCTCAAAAAGAGTAGATCAGAACTAAAAGGGATTTGGGAGCTAGATTGTTGAAGACAGAGTATTTGAGGGACGTTTCACCATACGATAACACTATTTTTATGTTTTTACTTAGTCGTATGTTACTGACTACTGTTGGAGAGGGGGTGCCAGGCTAGTGACTGTTGATCTGACTCAATAAGGCAAATGTATTTTTTATATACTGTTTGTTCTTTGTGTTTCCTGTGAGAAAAATCCAAGGGTGAACCATTTACAAGCTCAGTGATATTTGTGTCAGAAGGTCATGTCATAAGATCTGGGGCTTTCAAGTGTAGTTACTAAACACCATTCAGAAGCAGCTCAGAGATGTATAGTTAGAAAGCCAGTTCTGTAACTTCTACTTAATTTTTTTAACATAATAAGAATAAAAGAAAATAAATAAAGAGAGCATAACTGGAATTGTATGAAGGTGGTTTGAGGGGCCGTCTTTTTGAGACACATATCCAGTGAAATTGTTCTTTCACTCATATGTCCTTTGCTTCTGGAATGCAGCAAGGAGAGGTGCTCTTTGTGCTGTTCATGGAGAGTGTATGTGGCTGCCTGGTGAGCTTTTCCACAGGCCACGGCAAAGGCAGGAGTATCATGCAGATGTTATGAAGTGTTCTATATCCTTCTTTGCATGTGCCCTGAAGAATGCCACAAAAGTGGCCTGCTCCTGACTAAAGAACAGCCAGCTGAAGCTGAGTTTGAGCAGCACTCAGCACTCACTGGGAGGCTGAGGAAGGCGTACAGAAGAGTCAATAACTGTGGAGCCATTACAATTGAAGGTGCAGGGTCATGGTGTAGGTTTAGACATACAGAAATTCTTTAGGAATTCTTGAATAGCAGCAGTTGTTAATAGCATTGCCTGGACAATTCTGTTCATGTTTTCTTCATGTTTGTGTATTCTTAAAGTTTTCATAGCTTCTGGGCTCTAGGAATTGTCTGAAACTTTACATGAAGCTTTTACTGCTTGGGAACTGCTGCTCTCACAGAGTACTCAGCAAGGTTATTTCAAAAGTATCAAATGCTGCTCTCTGTACTCTGCATTGGCTTCCCAAAGCAGCACTTCAATATAGTTTTGTCCTTATATTCAAGGTGTTTAGCAACCTGACCCTAGGTTGCCTGAAAATAATCCATGTTTCTGCACAAAGACTTCTGCTTGCAGCTTCAATCTGCTAGTGTAATGTGTTTTTCTACAGTAAAATTATTGGTGTTGTTGAAGAAGTTGTTTTGCTGGCCAGCTTAATACTTTCAATTTTTTTTCAGAATTCACACTTTTAAGTGATCTCTCTAACTTAATTTTAGAATGAAAATCTAGTTTTCATTCTATTTTTTCCCTGAAATGAAATAAATAGAAACAACAGGGGATGGATGTTGCAGATTTCAAATGCATTACAGGAAGGATGAATGTGGTGTAAAACCAAGGTCTGTGATTGGTGGGGTAAAGCCTATTCCATAAGTATCCCTCTTGACTCCTAGTTGAAAATTAGTGTTGAATATTTTTAAATTTAACCTGCACATTATATAATACTTAGTGACATGTAGTCCTTAAAAAATAATTTTTGTATATGAATAGTCAGTGGGTAGGCACCCTCTTAGTTTTCTGTCCTCCTGCTATAGATTCCTTCCTATAATACATCTGCTATGTGTTTTTTAGGACACACCTAACTTCATTAAGTCATATATCTGGAAATTACTTAGTCCATTAGTCATCATATAATGAGCACTGACTCGTTTTTTCCCAGCCTCCCATTCTGCCTGTATCTGCCTGTTATCTTTGGTCATACACACATATTTTAAAGTCTTGAGGAGAGAATTTACCTTTTTGCTATGTGTCAATAACTATCTTAATGGTATTCTGATCCATGGCTTTGGATTCTGAGTGTTATCACAGCCTGAATGTACACATGAGATTGCACAAGTGACTGACTGCTCATAGCTGTCCATGGAAACTCGAAGTTTCTTCATATGGCTGCTGCTTTCACATAGCAAATAGGACAGTAGAGCCATGTGAGTTAGACTCCTGAGAATATAAAAAATTTCAGGTGTCACTGTGGTGGAAGGAATTTATATTGAATAAAAGAAGGGAGTGCAAGGAAATAAGATTTTTGTGTGATTAAATATTAAAGGATCATTTTTATTAGCAGAAATTAGTTACTTTTTCCTCAAGAATTTATTTTGTGTGTGTACTAGAATTAGTGAAATTGGTAGAGAAACATAAATGTCATCGTTACTGAAGGAATTGGTGATGATGATTCAGTAAATGTCACTTCCAGATCTGAGTCAGAGCTGAACCATAGAGTCAGCATGATTTTAGCATGGTTCAACATGCTGCTGGGGAGCCCTATTTGGAATGAGACACAAAGCTCAACATTCCCTTTGCTAACAGTTCTTAAAGACCCAGTTGCAATTTCTGGTCTATTAAAGCTGATTTCTTGGCCATATGTAAATTCCAGTTTTTACTTGTTTCAGTTTTTTTAATGCATCATACTCTTTCCATCTGTTTCATTAAAAAAAAAAAAGAGCTTTGACAACACGGAAACAAGGGAGAAGTGATTATATCTATATGTTGCTTATGAAGTTCTATATTATGAAGTACTTTTATCTGAAGTGTAGTATCATTGTCATTACTGTTGTAAAACTGCAGAGTACTCTAGTAACTCTTTAAGTTTATTACATTAGCCTGGGACCCTGCTTTATAATTCTTCTCTAATATGTTGTATTTTATGATTAGAGTAAACAAAACTCACTAAAACTTGCAAAGCAGAAGCCATTTTTTTAAGTATTTCAACCTTTCATATGTTGAGTATTCACACTACATTGCTGGATATTTGTATGAAACTGTAGTGCTTTACATCCTGTTGTTCTTTCACATTGATAGTTTTTTGGTAAAGATTATAAAAAAACAAGTTTTAAAGAAATTGAAGTGCAATATACAAACTATAAAAAAAACATTTCTTTTTTTCAGGAATATAAGTTGGCTCTTCTACAGTGCTATGAAAGATACCTTCAGCAGTTTGTTTTTGTAAACCTTGATGATGTCATGAATGATGTGCACTGCTTTAAATCCACCTTTTTTCCAAATGGTGTCAGAGACAAACAGGCAATGCTTACGGTAGGTCATGGGTTTTTAAAATTTTTCTGGTCAAAGACATACATAGACTCAAAATAAGTATCCCATTTTATCCTCCACAAATGTACTTTGTATTAATTACATATTAATATTAACTAATCTTTAATAGCTTGTTGATATAAATTACATTGAGATTTAATGATCATATGTAAGATATGAACATCTGGAGTTGGTGCATATTTTTAAGAGGATATAAGTGCCTAATGCTTTTGTGGCAAAAGCCAACCACCATCAACTTAATGTTAAAACAGCAGTTTCCTCTGAATGTGGTGTTCTGTAACTACTTACAGCAATTTTTGCTTTGAAATAGTTGCTATTATCCACTGTCAGAATCAGGATATGGGGAAAAATTGATAAATGTCCTGCAATTTTGGAAATTTCTGTATTGTATCATCTAAGAACCAGGCAGAATACAAGAGAATTAAAACACTCTCCTGTATTTTGTACCATAAGTGTGCAAAATACTACTTGTAATAAAAGGTCATGACAGTTAGAAAAGCAGTGTTATGTTTTTTATAGCTTATTTACTCATTATGAACAAAAAGAGCAGAATGTGGAATAATTTTCTAAGTGCTTTGAGCTCTAGGAAGCTGAGTGACCTTAAGAATGTGTTGGAATCCTTTTGTGTTAATTGCTTATCAAGGTAGGGACTTGCAGTGTACCTTTTGTTATTCGTGGAAGAAAGCGTTTCAGTTGATATAGGGGGAATGCTAAAAACGTTATATTTTACTTTAAGCAGTTCTTTGCTGAGAAGAAAAGACTACTACTTTTGTACACGGTGGGTATTTTGAATTAACTAATGCAAGTTACTCTGTGATCAAGAAAAATGAACAGAAATGGTAGGCAGCTCCTGTGTATTGAGCTAATCAAATTCATATCCTTGAGTCAGAGTGTAAATAGGTGTTGAGAGAATAAAGCGGACAGTTTACTTAAAAGCTAGAAGCAGATATCATGATAGAAGAGATACTTGGTTTGTGTTAGTTTTTTGTTTTTAAAATGTGGTTCAGCTTCCTAGAAAGAATATGATCAAAGACTGTGTTAATACATTTTTAAAAATGTTTTGTAAATAAATTTGAAGTTCCAGAGATGCTCTCCTGTTTTCTGTATGTTTGCCTACACCAACCTTACTGGCAAATGCTATTATAAGTCCATACTAAAATGCCTGTTCTGTAACTCAGCCTTTAGAGACTGAGATATCCCTGCATTTTCAGATATGGAATCTAGTTTGACAATGATCCCTACAATTGGAAATGGAAAATAATAATGTTTAAAATGATTATGTCTAAAGGCTTTAGATGTAATTTTTTTGCCTTTTTTTTACAGTTAGCTTTTTTTTTTTTAATGTAACACTAAAAAATGACGTTTCAGGGTTAGAAATTTCCAGCTTCACAGAATTAACTGCAACAAACAAATATAATTTCAAATGTTATCAGGTTAGGAGGCTTTTGAGAGATTGATGGGTACTGACTGGTCATGTCCCACTTAGCCTGTTTTTTCCACATTGTTCAGCTGATGCTATAGTCCAAGCACAACTGAGGTCACATTATGTTAGGTATTAGAAGGAAGAGAAGGAACAATCCATCTGCAGAAGAGAAAAGCAGCAGATGAGAGGGAGAAATAAGATATTAGTGATATAGATGGAGAAGTGCAGGAAAGTTAAAACTTGCCTTAGTTTATGCAAGACATCTACAGAGAAGCCAAGTGTCAAAGCCATATTCTCTGAATAGCTGTTTAATGCCTCATTCTCCCTACACCCCTTCCAGCACTCCTAGAGCACTAGCTGCATTTTCATCCTGTGACACTGAGGAAACTGACTCTGAAGCTTTAGCACTTTTATCCATATTCTGATGCTCAGTTCAATGTCATACTGATTTCTTTTTGCTGTTATGCCTAGTCTTTTCTTACTCACCATTTTGTTGTGCTTTGCTGATGTGAACCGACATATGCTTATATTTTAATTAACGTTATATGTATTTCTGTGTGTTTTAGTTCCATGCTTTGCAAGCGAGAAATGTTTGCATTTATCAGATGGTTTGCAACAGAGACAGAAATCTTCAGAACCCAGAGTCCCTGCAGACTTGTCTCAATGTCTTGACCTCATTACGACTCACTATGCAAGTGGCTCTACCTCAGGAGAATTTGTGCTGGCTTATCTACAATGGTACCTCAGGCTTTCCATTTACATTTCTTTGCTAAGCAAAGCTGTGAAGGGAAACTTTTATACTCTTTATACTCTTTAGGGTCAACCTAAGGGTCATGAATAAATCTCTAGTTAGGCTTCAATCACAGTAGTTTGTGGGTTTTTTTGTAATTTTTTGTTTTTCTAATAGAAGGGATTTTAAATTTAAGATTTCCACAGTGTACATTTTCAGATGGACTGTTGTAAAAGCATCAACTTTTTCATCACAACTGTCCTTAGGCATACTGATAAAAATCAAAAGTAAGGACATTTTTGGAGTAAATACTGATTAACAGAAAAAAAGCTCAAGATTTTTCTGTCAAAAAAATGTTTGTTTTGATGAGTTGTTTTTGTCTTGGTTTTTTGGTTGGTGGCTTTTTTTTTGGTTGGTTTTGGTTTGGAGGTTTTTCTGCTTGTTTGTTGTTGGGTTTTGGGTTTTTTTTTGAAAAGAGGACTGCACATCTAAGAGCAGAAAATTATTGTCTGCCATTACGTCTTTGTATTTTTGAAAGTACTTTGAAGGGAAGAGTTGATAATAAAACTGTTCTAAAAAATACCATATGGCACTTAAGAATTTTGATCTATATGTAAGATTTCAGGATGCTGCTTGTAAATGTTTCTATTAGGGAAAAATTGAGAAAAGAATGGAACTTCTGCAAACTAGATACACAGAGAATGACTTATCAAGCTTTTAATTTCAGGAACAACAACAGTATATTTTTGCTTTGAAAGGCAATGTGATTTAGTCAGATTCAGTATGAATTTCACAGACTCACAGAATATTCTGAATTGGTCTGCACAAGGATCATCAAGTCTACCTCTTGAGTGAATGGCCCATACAGGGATTAAACCCACAATCTTGACATTGTTAGCACCATGCTCTGATCAATTGAGCTACTATGATCACTTGTTGCAATATAAATTAAGGAGATAATATGTTCTTTATTTTGAAAAATGTACTTTCTCTGAGCTATGATTGATCAAAGTTCTTGTCCTCTTGTTTTGCTGGCACTGCTGTTGCCCTCAGTCCCTACTTTTGGTGTGTTTTTTGATTGTATGTTTCTATGGGAGAAGAATTAAAATATACTCACCTGCCATTCTTACATCCCAGTGCCTGTGTGTGGGACAGGTCTCTGTACCAATCCTAGCCAGTAATCTACTCTAATTAGAAGGAGGCGGTAACTCAGATTTTCCCAAGTTCCTGAGCATTTTTCTGCAATTTCAGACAATAGATTTTGTGCCTCATTACACATTTGACTGATAAGAAGAAATCTTCCTAATACTTACTCCATTTGAGTTTATTGGGATAATAACACCCTTCTAGCTATGACAGTTGACAATATGATGCCTCCTGCTACAACAGGTGCCCCATCCTGAACATTCATACAGACAGAAGAACAGGATTTTTTTTTTTTTTTGTCTCCCAGAACTGCAGTGTCTTTTATACTTCTAAGACTGATTTTTGAAGATTTTATGACAATGCTTGAGTCAAGTACATTTTTGACAGGTTTTTATTTCCAAGTCATTTTGATGCTCTTGGAAAATCTACTCGTTTTCAATTTTCTTCATGTCACTTACCATAATTAATATCATGTAATAGTGGTGGTGTCTGCCAGGACAGTGCTATGATGGACTAAAACAATCATGTAAGATAAGGTCTGTGAGGAGAGGTAGTATTTTGTTTTAAAGAGCCTGGCATTTGGGGATGAAAGTAAGATTTGTCTCTCTAGCAGTTACTGAGTAAAAATTTGATTGGGTAAGTTTTTAAGATTTCATTCTCATGAAATCTCATGGTTATACTACTTCAGTGTGTAGGTGGTTTTGAAGCTAATATTGCAGAAGAATTTAATGGTTTCATCTTCTCCAAATTAGAAGTTGTTAAAGAAAAGTCATTAGTTTTTCATTTTTTTAATGAAAAGTAAATTAATTGTTCTTCTCTGGAAGTAACAACCCAGATAATAAGAAAAAGATTGAGTTGCTTAGCATAATAAATTTCACGTAGGATTATAGAACTTACCTGTTGGTTTATTTTAATTTATTTTTGCAGGTACTATCCATATTTACACCATATGCAGACATTTGATGGTGATGGGTCAGTCTGCTAAGGTATGGCAAAATATATAGAAAGAGTTCTAAAATTTGCAGAAGTTTAGAAGATGCATCTGTGTTTTGCATAACACCATACCCTGACTTTCCAGTTTCACTGGCATTGCCAATAGTAGTTATTTGTCACAAGGAAATAAAATGTCTATGTTTCAAAGTGATTTCTAAGCCCTCAAGCCTTCCTGAGTCTGCTCCTTCCTCAGCTGTGGAAGGAGCCCAGTGTAATGTTTTGCTGGACATTGAGATGCCATGTTATGCTGTTTCAGAGGATTCCAGGTGCTTTGTTTTGGAGAGCTATACATGTTCAAGAATTGGTCTTTTGTTTCTTGAAATGTGGAAATGTGCTGACACCTGGTGGCTAGGGTTTTAGTTGTGAATACTTGCTAAAATAACGTCGCCTTTCTCTCACACCTTTTTTTATTTTCTGGTTGTAGTTTTTGTTTGTCCTAGCTTTACTCTTTTCTCCTAAAACGTGAACAGAATTTGAATCAACCTTAATACAATGTATTTTCTTATGTGTTTTTTTATTAATCTTTCAATGAGCAGAAAATATTTTTTATCTTTGAATATTAAAAACAGAAGTGATTTAGTACCTCTTTTCACATACTCAGGTTTCCACTATACAGGAAATAGAGGAATTGATCGTGGGTATTTTGGATTCTTGAAATTCAGACTACAAGAAAATTTGTATATTGGCTTAATTTAGGACAAAGGTTGTGCATATTTTATGTACCTCGGGGAACAGCTGACCCAAAGAAAATACTAAGATGAAGATACAGATATTATTCATTCAATTGAGAAGGACTAATTATTAAAATTAGACTTCTGCAATGACAATGTTGCCCTGCAAGTTAGGAGCCAAGAGTTCTGTGGGTATAAATTAATCCAAGCACAGATTTTCACTGCGAAAGACAGTGCATCCCAGATAAGCTTGCTGATCCTATTGAAAACTGATCACTAGAGGTGCCATAGGATATGGATATGGGAGGGGTAACTCTCAAGATAAGAGCAGATGAGAGACAAGGGCAGGATCTTTGCCTATTGGCAAGACTGTAGTGAGCTGGAGTGGTTAAGGTAGCTTGGAGACTAAAATAGTGCTTGACCACAGTTTAAGATGGAAAAAACCCCAATAATATGCAAGTGGAATGCTTTTCAGTCAATAAAACATGCTAAAAATTAATACAATTTCTGTGATTTCTTCCCCCCATTTCAATTTGTCCTGCCAAGTGAGGATAAGTCTTTATATCTGTTGTTTAGTAGTAGGAAGCATATTTTTGTAGGTTAAAATGCATTCATTTTGAAATTAGATTTCTTCTATACAGGTCCTGGAATACATACTGTGGGCCAGTATATGTATGGAATCATCCATTCCACTCTTATCTGTGCATTATTTGACGTGGAGAGCCACCCTATATACGGCAGTTTCTCAGTGTTATTTTGATTGTCAAGCAGGCATTCATGGAGAGGTATCCTGATTTACCTTATATAGCATTTCAGATGCAGTCAAATGGGAAATGTTTATTTAAGTATTCCTACTTACAATCAGATCATATGTATTTAGAGCTCTGTCCATATTCCAAAATTTTACTGCAAATTGGAGGTATGTTTCTACATGTAAATGCAGAATCAATTCAAATGCAATGGCACTTTGTAATATATTCACAGTTACAGACTTCTAGCATTAAACACTGGCCAGGTCCCATGCATATATACAAAAGATATTTTGGAAAGGTTTTGTTTTCTTTTTCAATTGTGTAGGACCTAACTTTCATTGCAGCTCTTTGCAGCTGTATAAATTCAGGAATGGTTTTATTCTAAAATTAGGTTATCAACATACAGGATATGAACACAGTGTATATATATATATATTTAATTCTTTGGACAGATATTTGCTCGCCGTGGTTTGATTAAAATTGATGAACTGAAGCAGTTAGAAGATATCAATTCTTCTTTGGAACAGACAGAGACAGAAAAGATTTTTAGAGAGGCCACTCTAAAGGTATTATCCTGCAAATCATTATAAAAAGGTAGAATAGTTATGATCTCTATGAACAGAACATATAACATAGATATTGTCTTACATTTTTCTTTGTGCCAGATGTCAGTAATGATTTTCAAGAGAGCAGTATATGAATCCAGAAGGAAGTCGAACAGGTTTCAACATGGGTCAAAAGTTAACCCAAGAAAAGCAGTAAATGTAAGTCTGACATTTCATATAATCCTTCTCTTCCTTTACTATTGTCATGTGATGAAACTGTGATATAATTCTTCTAAGTACACATGTTACTATACAGAAGCAGAAAGTTTTATATTTTCAATTCCATAATTAACAGAATTTATTAATAAAACTCAGAACAAGCTCAAAAGTAAGGAAGATGTGCTAATTACCACTTTAGAAAATGATCAGGAGAAATCTTCATGGCTTTAAACTACATGGCCTTAATGCTTTCCCTCATAATTTCTATTGTATTATTTTTGAAGTAAAATACTATGCAGCAATGTGTCTGGTTGCTATGAAATGATTCGTCTTCCTAAGTGCTATACCTGCTTAGCATGAGGCTTTGTTATGCCTTCGAAACATGACTTTAATAACAGCAATATATTTTACAGTACGTTATTTTCTGTTTTGAACATGTGCTTACTTTATGATGGAGAAATGTTTTGAAAAAAGACTTGCTTTATTGAAAGTCAGTTTAGACGTCATAAGAATTAAATTACCTTTTCTTACTTAGCTGTCGTGGCCTCGCACCGCTACTGAGCGGCTGTTGGTGGAAATGTTTGATGGTGCTGCTGCTCAGTTCCTTGCCATCCTGGAGACACTGTCAGATCGCAGGAGGAAGCTATTGCCCCCTCATCCTCCTGCTCCTGATGAAATTGAAATGCATGATGTCACTTCTGAGCTTTTTTCTGCAGGCCTAGAAATCCTCTCAGGTAACAGCTTTTAAAGAAGTAGGAACAGTGTTGGTGAGGAGCCTGGACTTCCATTTTATTTTGTTTTTTTTCCTATGGAAAAAAAAAAAAAGAATGTGCCTGAAGGGCACACTAATTAAATAAATTGTATTTAATTTATAAAAATGGCACCTGCAAAAGTTGGTAGTCTTTTTTATCTTCATATAATAGAAGATAGAAATCTGACTTGATCTCCATGGTCTATTATAATCAGTAAAAATCTGCAGCGGTTTATGCATCTATTTTCTAAGTAAACTGGAGTTCACTTTCTTTGCAGCAGCATTTACAGTCTTTACTGTGCCATATATTTATGGATGAAACAGTGTTGTTAACACACCAGTGTTTTCACTACTGCTGAGCAGTTCTTTGCACAACCTCAAGGCTGTTTCTCCAACCCTTCTCTTCCCAAAGGCCTCCAGGCTGGGAGTGGGCAGGAGGCTGGGAGAGGACATAGCTGGCACAGCTGAACTGAACTCACCAAATAATCCACACCAAAACCAGTTCAGCAGCAACACGTGGCCAAGGGAGAGGATGGGGATTCCCAAGCAATTGCTACACATCCTGAAGCCTTGCTTACCAGAGGGTGACTGGGTGTCTGTCTACCTATGGGAAATAGTGAATAAATTCCTTTTTCTAGTTTGTTTGTAGTCTCAGCTTTGTTTTCTTATTTAATTGGGATTATCCGAACCATGAGCTTTCCATCGTATTTTTTCTCCCTGTCCTGTTGTAAAGCATGAGTGAGAGAGCAGCTGGATGGGGGTCGGGAAGCCAGGCAAGGTCAAAATACTATGGTGTTTGATGTATTCTGTTTTTTTAAAAAGATCCATTCAAAGTTAGATGTAAAAATTTGGGAAAAACACTATGCTGGTAGTTCCTTCCACGCTTTTTTTTTTTTTTTTTTTTCCTTGAGTCTGGGCTGAATATAGTCCTGGGTATAGAGGTATTTTGTCAGTGAGAGGATATATAGAGACTAAGTACACTTCAGAATGATATTTTTCTTGGTATGACTACTGGCTAATTAGAATATAAATTGATTATATATAGATTGATGATATAATTGATTATATAATAGAGAATAAATTGATTTTATAAGTTGTCTGTGTTGAAGGTGGAGAAAGCAATGGCACCAATCATTTTGGTATAATTAATCCATCATCTACACTTCTGCAGTTGATGCTAACAGGTAAGCTAGCTTTGAATTTCAAAGGATTTTTTTACCCAGTGATGAAAAAGCTCAGTGGGCAGAATTGATTTTCATGTTAGTAACAGTTCTATACATAAAAAAGGTCTGCAAAACAGTGTCCTCTTTGAATGGGTCTGTAAAGGGCCAGGAGCTGTACTTTGGAAGGGACCCAAGCTTGTGGGTCCCTTCTAACTCATGACAGTGACTGTGGCGTATTGTTAGGATTGTAGAACACTGTGAATATATTAGCTGAAACACTTGCTGAGAGTTCCAAGGACCAAGATGTCTATTTTCTGCCTTACTGTGGTCTGGATAAACTTGAAAAATGACCAAATAGGCTCTCTGTGTGCATATGAGCATTTTCTGGCACAGTAATGAGAAATTTAAAAGAAACTGTATGTGTTTCTGTGCAATTTTGAAACCAAATTTCAGATAGCAAAGTGTCTTTACAGGATGATAAGCTCTTCCTGCAACACCAAGGACTAGATCCTTGGTATTCTCTACACAGGCAAGTTAATATCAGTAATTGTAGGGTCTCTTTTGAATGTAACAGGACACTATGACATAGTTAAGTGGGCATGGTAGTATTTCTTAAAAGTTTGGATTCGATGATCTTGGAGGTCTTTTTAAACCTTTATGATTCTATGTTTGTGGATCCATCATTAAAGCGGTCTGTAAGCATAGACATTACTGTGAAAAGATAAAGATATTGTTTCTTGTAACGTTATTAAAACATCCTTCAAGATTATGCTGACTGTTCAAAAACGTGTGGAGATTTGTCTTTGTATTTATCAAAACTCAAATTATGAAAATAAACTTTCAATAAACTTCTGAATACATATATAAAACAAAGAAAATATTTTTGTCATCACTGCAGGAGAAAAAGGGGTGTCTGGAGATGCTGCTGTGAAATTTGTAAAATTAGCTTTCAGCTATGAAGAGTGGGATATATTTTATTCTGCTGTTGAATTTGTTGATAATTTTCTTCAGGTAAATTGGATGTGATTGAGATGTTCTTTATTGTTTTTTCCTATGAGGGTAAGGAGTATTCAAAATACATATTTTAAAGACCAGTTTTTATGGTTTTTTCCTCTCAATTAGACTCAAGATGACCCAACATGGAAGAAAGCTGAAACAGAGCTCAAACTTCTTACGCTGATGCAACCTTTAGTATTCCCGGGAAAATTTGAACGTAGTTCTTCTATTAGTAATGATAATAGCAAAAAAGCCAGCGCACTTCAAGGCTCTGAAAAGACACAGACAATTAGAAGTGAGTTTTGTTCAGTTATAGTTGCGTTTCAGTTTCAAATACTTTTGCAGCAAGAGGTTTTGTTGATTATTTAAAAACTATGTAATATAGTTCATGCAGTAGTCTATGACAAAAAGTAGTAATTGAGAAATTGCCACCTATTTTTTTCCAGTTTTCATTTGTCAAAATATGACTTCATATGATTTCCCTTAAGTGGGAAATGCATGGTGTATGTTAAACATGCATCAAGTTATAAGCAAAGACGCAAAATGATTGAATGTTTTCAGATGTTTTCAGGGAAAAAGTGAAACAGATCTTTGAGGATTTTTTTTTGACTGTTCTTATACTCCATTTATGCAAAATTTCTTTACAAAGAAGCAAGAGAAACTTGTTAGAGCAACTGCAGTTTAATTCTATGACACTCAATAACCTGAATATATCTTGAAAACTTTCTGTTTCCTAAAAATACAAATGCTCACTTTTCGCAAAAGTGAATAAACTTGGAATTACCTGTCCCACTCTGAATTTACTGTTCCATGTTGTCTACTGGCTTATATTAGTAATTCTGTTGACTCAGATATTTTCAAACTTAGGTTTTAAATTAGATATAATATATTGCCTTTTCTTTCCCCCCCTTTTTTGATAAATGTTGAATGTAGAGGAATCGTTAAAGCCTCAACACCCTTTTTATGATCTTATGGTTTTGGCAACAACAGTGTCTTCCTGTGTCTCCACATCTGAGCAGGTAATAACAGAATTTTAGACATTTCTTCCCAATGTATCACTTAATCTGTGATGAATGCATATAACTGAAGATCAAAGAAATCTGTTGCATGAGTAGCAAACTGCAAGAATATAAAAAGTGAAAAAATGTATTTATGACTTATTAGTTTGTGACTTTAAAATGGTTGATTTTTTTATGCTCCATAATCAGCTACTTTAAAAATGTTTATTAGATATTGAATCTATTTAGAAGACCATAGGGCTGATTGCATATTTCATCTAATCCAGCAGAGATCAAATTTCTTTACATATGTTAGATTTAGGTGGGCAAATATGCTCAGCTGTGGAAAACACTTCTGCAATATTTATCGAAATGGAGGCAGTTGCCCTAAGTAATAATGCCTTTTCAACAGCACTATGTCTGCAATTTAAGATCATTTCCCACTGCAAAAAACTGAAACAAGCCGCAGCAACAAGAAAATCAATGAGAGTGGGACTCTGTGCTGAAGTCTCTGCTGTGGAATAATCCCATTATATGTCTGATGATTTATTCCCGGAGTAACCACTTTTACTTGTTCAAACTGAGATTTCCCTTAATGTGCTACTGAGAGGGGAAGATAGTTTGTGATCCAAAAGACTAGTGAAAAATTTTCCTTCAGAAAAACCTGCTCTTATAACACTAACTGCAAAATTTATTTTTGATATAATTTGAATTATGCCACAATTTGCATGTAACTGGAGCATACGCATTTTTAGCTTTGGTGTAGTATATTTAGTCAAAGCATCTTGACTGTGAGGAACCCCACAGGTACCTTTAGATAGCATGATTTGTCAGTTTTTAATGTGACCTCTCTCACAATAAAATGGAGACAGTTACCTAGATACTGGTTTCCTGCAAATCTTCTTGTTCTTCTGTCCAGAGAAAAAAGACAGATTTGCTCCTGATTTACAGAGCATTCACTGATGGTGAATTTACATGATATATAGCTGAGGCAATCTAGCAGCTTGCTGTCACCAAACCAGTGGCAAAAATAATTTTGATTTACGTATTTTCCATTTCCTCCCCCCACCCCCGGCCCAGTTTCATTATCAATAGCCCATAAACCTTATGCTCAAACATATAAGAGAGTATAGATAGTGTGGATATATCAGGTTTCACTGCACCTGAGATAGTCATTCTAGTCTGCTATAACTGGTGATAAAGATGAGTACTGATCCTTGCTCACTGTTCAGAATGTGTTTAACACATAAATGGACTCTATTGCCTTTTGAAATGTGTTAATTAGGAAGTTAACTGACGAGAATTTTGAATTTGCTAATTATTCTCTCTGCAAGATGCAGATAGGGTTTAGCATTTCTTCCACTTGTTAGATATTTCACTCCCAATTTTTTTCTAGTAGTTTGTTTTCGCTGCTTCACCATCCCAGATGCACCAACCAACAGCCCAAGGAAGTACTCTGTCAAGCAAAATGAAACTACAAATTTAGATTTTCTTCTGCAAGTGTTTAAATACTTTAATAAAAATAAAATTTCTCCAGAATCTATTTATTTCAGCATTATAGTTAATTTTCTCTCTCATGCAATTTTCACCTCACTGATTTCCTTGTCTGTGTTATTTTAAAGAGCTTGTCAATTAAAAAAAAAGGAAATAAACATCCCATATTTCTAAACCCACTTGTATTGTTGAGAGAAGGAAAGCATGAGTGGTCTTCCAGAAATTATTTTTAAAAAGTATTTCTAAAGCTTTCAAAATGTTGTCATCCCTTATAAGAAAGTGACATATTTTATTTACTTGTGTTGGAAAATGTTGAGACTGTTTATGTACTGGGCTATTTGTGTACTTATATGCCTACCCATTTCCACAGTTATATTGTTTTTTCTTTCCAGAATGTCCATCCTGACAAAGAGATACTTGTTGATGTAGTAATGTGTTTGTGGCAGAAGTGCAAAATGGAACTTCAGCAAATCCAAATGAGCGGAAGTGGCTGCTTAGAATATATCCACAAACACCAAGCTTACCAAGTACTCCCTCAGTATAATGTATTTCTCTTAATGTGAATGTAGTCTGTTAAAGGCAGTAAAATACTGGTATCCAGTCTAAGTACCTTTTCTTATGGTAAAATGCAGATAAAGCTTCAGAAATACAAATTATATATTCACTTTGAACACACTGCGTTCACAATTGCCAGTAGCAAAATATTCTCTTAGTCTTTTTGCAGTAAAGTAACCCACTATCTGCCAGTGGGCCATGGTGCTAAGAGGCTAAATTAGTGAAAACGTTTGGGCAAGATATAAGAAGAATTTGAGATGTGGCAGAAAATATCAATTATTTCAAGAAAGATTCCTAGGTCAGTTGAACAAAGTGGCAAAAACCTTACAACTTAAGACAAGGGAAATGGGAGTCAATAGCAGAGTAGTATTCAGCCCACTGGATAGAGTCACAGCCTTACCTTGAATTTTCCTGTGGCTGAGAGGCTCTTGGTGAAATGGGCTTTGGGCTGCCAGTTGGTGCTAACCATCCAGTTTCTGGAGGAGTTAATTTTGTGACCCTATATAGTAAAGTTGTTCAGAGGTTCCCCAGAAGGCAGGGTATGATTATTTTCGTCTGTATGTACAACAGTAGAATTTGGGTCTCTTTTATTCTGAGTTTAAGTGAGAAGATATGGAGATAAATGAGAACCATGTAATCAAATCTACTGGAAGGCTTACTGCACTAGAGCAAGGTATAAAAGTTATAGCTGTAGAATATTCATAAAACTTTCCAAAAGGTATGGCAGGAATAATAATGTTCTAAAATTTAAACAAATCTGCTGATTGAAGAAACAGGGGCTATGGAGCACTGTAAATTTAGAATCTTAGTCTGGTGACATTTAAAAAAAGAAGCAGCCAGATCCAGGAAAGGAGTTGTGTTCATGCTGGTGAATATTTCTAAACTATTTAGAGTGCAAAACCCTGTCTACCTCTGTAATACATAAATGTCTTCCAAAAATTTTGATTTATCTCTGTCTTGATTGTTTTTCCCCCCTGTTCCCTCATTTTTAGTGGGTTCATATACTCTGGATAATGAATGAAATAATTGAGAAGAGCAACATAGCAGACACTAATGTAATGTTTGCAGAGATAATGTTATGTCTAGCTGCAATACTGGAAAATGTAGCTGATTCTACAAGACAGTCTAAGGAAAAAGAAGGTAAAGCTTTCACGAAAAATTTTCTTTCAAGAGTGACTTTTAAGATTGGAACTCTTCTGAGCTGAAAACTGACTAACATACATATTCAACAATATTCTAAAGAGATTGTTGAGAGTAGGACGGTGTTTTTCGCACAAAATGTCACCCATTATTGGAGCTAATGAAACCTGTTTCTTCCAAGGATTCATGATTTCTCTTTTTTCATTTCCAGTTCTACTGAAGTAACCCCATTTTCAATTACATCTCTTATTGCTCACTCTCATTGCAGGTCTACTACATGTCTTTTAGCCCCTTCAAGTGTAGCCTCACATCACTGCTGTGTTCTCTGAGTATGGGCTAGGCAAAAGGCAGTACGTGCTGTGGCTCATTTGGAGCCTTCAAATGCTGGTTGATTAGCTGCAGGCCAAACAAAAGGGGGAAATACTGAGGTCACACTGAAGCTTTTGCATTTATTGGGTCATCAGTTTGGTTTTCTTCTTTACATATTCTTGATTTTTTATAGTAATTCAATTGTTTTTGAAGTTGAACTTGGCTGACATTATTGGGATATGCTATCACAATCACACTAAACAAATTTCCTTCCAAAATCTGACTAATGCTATAAAATATGAATATTTAGACATACTTTAAAAGCTCTCTGTTGTATATTTTGGAATATGAATCATAATCCTCATAAATGTCTTACAGTAACTAGAGAGTAAATGTTAAGGGTCTTATTAGACCATATCTAGAAACAGGAAGAAATTGTATTAGTTTTGCACTTTTGGAAGTAAAATCTTGGGAAATTACTGTTTGTTATTAAGGTATAGTAGGTATTGTTTTTGGTAGTGTTATGAAAGTCATAATGTTCTCAGGGAGACTAAATGAGTCCTCATTGTAGCACCCCATCTTTTTCATTCAGTTTAAATATGTCTTTTTGGAGGAAAAAAAAAGCTGAATAGATAGGAGCCATTAGTCAAAACAGGTTGACAGTCAAGCACATGCTGTTGCTGAAAAGAACCTATTTACTGAATGAATACTGAGTGAATACAAATTTTCATTTTTAAGAGGCAGAGACAATGAACATGAAAAAACAAGCATGCAAAAGTAGCACAAGGAGTGACTAGAAGGTTGTTTATCTGAAAGGGCAAAAAAATTTATTTCAGCAAAGAAATGAAATTAGAGAACTAGAGAACTAAAAAATTGTTTTCTCATGTTTTGAACAGGGAAACAAGTTTGGATGTATTCTTCATAAATGAAAGTAATTTAAACAATCAAAGCAAACTTTAAAAGGGTCATAATACTGCTTCAAGAAGTATTAAAAGGGAATAATATCTATCATAATAATATGACCTATTCTTAAAAATCCTTCTATAAGTGAAACTACCTGTGAATTAGATAACAATAGGTTTGAATTTATTTCAAAATGGAGAATTAATATGAATGCTACAAAAATATTAGGAAATTCAAAATGAGTCCAAATTTCATTAGCTTGGAAATGACGTGGCTATGAAATATATGGTACCTTTAAAATACAACTTTATTGGCTAATAATATCCTGTATTAGTACAACTGTACATACATCGCTGAGTGTCTAGGCCCTGGAAAGCTCTTCAAGAAACAATATCATTACCTCTCATAGTCAAACTCTGAAGAAGAGAATTATTGCCAGACTCTGAAATTAGTAGTAGGGTTGATCAAATGGTGCTAAAATTTTCTGGATTTATTTGATTTTCACTTCTGCTTTTCTTCCTATAAAAAAGGAGGAAGTGCTTCTCTTTCTCAAGACGAAATCTTTGACATGCCTGAAATACTGATGGTAACGTCCAATTCATCTTCATTGATACAGTGATTTTGAATAGAATAAGAATACTTCTGCTTGAAGCTTTTCATATGATTTTGTATTTGTATTTGTATTATGTGTGTCTGTAGTACCAGCCTTAAATGGTGTAATGGCACAATTTATTAAGATGGTAGAAATTTTAGTCCTTGCTTAATTTAGGAAAATATTTTGGGTTGTGTTTTTGCTTCCTTCTTTTGTAAGGATCATGTGGAGTAGATGAAACATCCTAAGTGTCCTTGCTTTGTTCAGCACTTTGCAGAATTGTCCAATCAAATGACTTACTAAAGCACATTAAGGATGAATGATATGTCTTATCCTGAGGATTCAGGAGTGTTGTCAGTCATATATCTTAATGCTTACACATATGGACAAGGTTTAGTTCAGTGACAGACTACTTAAAGGTGATGTGTCCTGAGAAAACTGTTTTCTTAGTAGTGTTTAATGGAATATTGAAAAACTGCAAATACTATATTTTCAATTTAATTCTTTAAGTTTGGTTTCATACTGCTATAAGCTACCTCTGAGTAATTTTTTTTTTTTTGCTGAAGGATAATCAGTTCTACTTGAAATTTAAACATTGATATTAGTGTATTAAATTATTATATTATATATATGTTATATATTAGTATATTAGTATATTAGTATATTAGTATATTAGTATATTAGTATATTAGTATATTAGTATATTAGTATATTAGTATATTAGTATGGGGAGCAATACCTATGTAAAGATTATCTGGCAGTTTTAAACTTCAACAGCTAAGAAGAAAAGCATATTACTTTTGACAGTCTATATTATAGATTTTTATGTTATCTAAGGAAATGTGTTTATATGAGTTTTCATTTCAGAAAACACCTACAGAGCAATTACAAACTGCTTATGAAATTCTTGAAAAAGCAATTAATGACATGAACACATCTCGGTTAATGACCCTTTTACCAGATGGAAAATCGATATTTGACAACTGCTGTACAAAGGTATAGTTTACAAAAAGCTACTCTGCAACAAAATCTATGCATAATATATTGTATTTTGATGATACAAACCACATATTTTCTTCATACTTAGAAATCTTAGCACTATCAAATGTACCTCGTCTTCCTGGCCCATGTAAGAAGCGAATAGAAAAAATATATCTCTACTTATTAGTGTCGTGGTTTAACCCAGCTGGCATCTGAGTCCCACACAGCTGCTCTCCCAATCCCTCACAGTGTCCTGAGGGAAAGGTAAAAGCCAGAAAGCTCTTGGGTTAAGATAAGGACAGTTTAATGGGGAAAGCAACAGCTGTGCACACGGCAAAGCAAAACAATGAATTAATTCACCACTTCCCATGGGCAGGCAGGTGTTTGGCCAGTTCCAGGAGTCCCCATCACATGTAGCATGGGTGACTTGGGAAGATAAATGCTATTACCTGAACATCCACTTCTCCCTCCTTCCCTGAGGTTTGTGTACTGACTCAGATGTGGTATGGGCTGGCACATCCCTTTGGTCAGTGGGATCACCTGCCCTGGTTGTGCCTCCTCAGCCTCCTCTCTGGTGGGGTAGTGTGAGAAGCAGTGCTGTGACAGCCTTGATGCTGTGTGAGCACTGCTCATCAGTAATGAAGACATCCCTGACATTATCAACACTATTTCCAGCACAAATCCAAACCACAGCTCCATACCAGCTACTATGAAAAAAACTAAGTCAAACCCAGGACAAGTTGAAAGAGCACTTTTCTCTTTCAATAATAAACTTTGAACTCCCCTAGGCTGTCTTTAACGTTTTCTTTTTAAATAATTATAACATATAGATTTCTTGTGTAAAATAAGAGCAGAAAACCTGTTCATATTTATTGCTTGTAACTGTTTATTATTAAAATCAATTTTTGTTCTTGATGCAAGTTCAGATTTTCTAAGTATTTTCATTCTATGTCAATATGATATTTGGTTTGTGGATTGGAACACAGCAAAATTTTTTTTGCAGTTTTGTCTTTATTATTGATCCAGTTTTCTATTGATTCTCAGATTTTGTCCAGTTCTCTTTGTCCATTATCTGTGCTCTCTCTGGTCACTCTCCCTTCCTATTCTTTCTTGATTGACTGCATATTACACAAATATGACAAATTTCAATGTTTGTCAGTTTACTGAAATAATATCAATAGCAAGAAAAATGCAGTAAGCTAAGTAGTGAAAGCTTGTGTTTGCTTAATTGCCACTTCCTATTTATTAGGTGGAATCAAATGATCAGAATTCTGTTTCGGGAACAGGAACAGATAATGGTTTTGTAACAGATTTACACTTGGAGCTCATTCAAGCCCAACATCGAGTAGCTGTGAAACTTCTTAAAATTACACAAGGTAGGTTTCAATAAAATTAAATAATCTTAAATAAATATTATAAATATTAAATAAATATTATACATAAATAATATTAAATAAATAACTTGATTATTGTCTTTTTGCTAATATATTCTGTACTACTAAGAAATAAAGGAGTATCTGCTTTCTGGAGAGGAGCTGATGTTGGGCAGTTTGTATGCCACATATAGACTGAAATAATGTACTGAATTTGCAGAATTTAGATTTACATGATGCTAGTCTTCAACCTCTACCAATGGAAGTTAAACTTTGCTGCAGCTAATAGATTTCATTGCTAGACAGTTGGTTGTTGTATTTTAGTTATAATATTAACTTTTACAATGCCACTAAAGAAAAATTGGGGGATGTTCTGCAAATTTATTCTTTTTTTCGGTAATGGTAATGTTCTCTCTAGAGAATGTCTTGAATATTTTATTTAGTGCTCTTGGTAATTTGAACTTCTACTCCTGTGAAGTTGTCTCTGTATCTTTCCAGTCAGCAGATACTCCACTCCTGCCAAATGGCTTCTGAAAAAACTCAGCATGTTCTCTCGTTCTTAGTGTTGTTTTGGTCTTTTTAAATTAAAACCTAGTATTAGTTTGACACTGCAGAGCTACACTGTGCCCTTCTCCCTATTATCAAACAACCCTCTCTTTTCCTGTGGTGTTAATATACCTACTAAAGATGTTAGGCAGGAGGATGGAATATTTTTAGTGGCATGATCTGTACAAGAATTTCTACTTGAACCAAAAAAAAGAAGGTGAGATGGAGCAGAACTTTGCTGTAAAACTACATATTAACCTCTCACTCTTTTTTTTTTTTTTTTTTTTTTTTTTTTTTTTTTTTTTTTTTTTTGCAATAGCACTATCAAAATAACTCAGTATTACCTTCCTACACAGGTGTTAAAGTTGTTAACAGAAGTCTTAAGTCTAATAAGTCTCATGAGAAGGATATGGAAGATTTCCAACATTTATCAGGTAAGACTTATTACTTAAGATTTTAGAAGTATAATAAATTATTGCCACTGTTTTATAAATGTCTCAAAATATCTGTTTTATAGAGGAACTTATAATGAAAAAAATTAAAACGAATAAGCTATCCAGAGCAATCTTTTTGATGCAGAAGGCTGCACAGAAGTTTCCTGAAGAGTTAACTCCTACTTCCCAAAGGCAGCTACTGGAGGTAATAAGAAAAACCTTATGATAGAAATTCTTTACCATTAGCACAGTTTTTCATGTTGTGTGTAATTAAGTCACATAATACTGCTTCTTATAAAAACAGGAAAAATGGAAGGAACTTGAGGATGATTGTGTGTTTTTAACTTCAATTGTCAGTTTTTTTCCTGAGAAGTTTCAAAGAATAAAGCGATCTTAAAAAAAGGAAAGAGCACATCCCCCAGTTTTGTGCATGCATGCAACTTTCAGGAAACGTGAGAGAAGATAAGATCTTTCCTTCTACACTTTATCTCCTCGACTCTGCAGTTAAGAACCTATACTTGCCAAAATGTCATTCAGGTTTCATTACTGTAACCGTCAACATTGTTCTACTTCCAAGTCCTCCAAGTCTTCCTAGAATACTTTAGCTGGTCATGATGACATGGACCTTATTTCATTTTTTTCTTAAAAAACAGTTCAGATATTGGATTTTGGAATCTATTGGAGCTAAAAGCAGAGTCTTCTTGGGTTCATTTCAGTCTCTTGAAATCAGTGAGAGTATTTCCATTGACTTTTGTGTCACCATCTGTCCATGAAAATTGACTGCTCTTCAACAGGGCTTGAAATTTCTTTATAGCCTATACAACAGATAACAGAATCTACAATTTTCACTATATAATATATAAAAGAGTATTTTAAATAAGATGTTTAAGTGCCACAAATTTGTAAGCATGATAAGCAATACATATATTTATTACATCAGAAGAATGCAAAAACTGGGTCAGAAAATACATACATTAAAAATATCTCTCGTATATTTGTAAAATATATTTTTTTATGAATATCATATCAGATGTTGTGATATGGTATAAAAGTTCTAACTGTAGTCACCAGTGAAGACTTACAAGCAATTCCCAAGAAATATCTGGTTATCCTAAACATTTACCAAGCTCTTACACTGGCCTCCACTACATTTTGCTTCTCTGCACTTTTCAGCAAGAAAGATGTGGATAAAAAAATATATCTTCAGGTAGTTGCCAGAAAATTCAGAATTCATTTTGCCCGGGCAAACTTATCATGATCTCTTTTGATATTTGTTTTATGATGAAATATTTAATTATATGCTCAATTAATTTTCCTCCTTGAGGTGGATGGTGCTCACTTAATAAACAGCAAATCCATACTTCTATTTTCATGATTTTGCTTTTTTTAGGGTATAGTTTTATATAGAATTACTTGCATCTCCTGATCTTTTCTCCTGTAATCAGAACAATAAGCTACAAATTTGTTTTTATTATGTAGCAAAATAGGAAGCAGTTTATTTTATTTTGAGAAGCATACAAATAACCATTTCTCATGCAGTAAATAACTGAGTAGATATGGAAGCTTCTGAGTCATATGTGTTTACTCGATTACATCAAAGTGCTTAACAAGCTGCTGTGCATTTCTATTATTTCTTTCACAGTTTTTTAATTCTTTCTTCTTGTCCTATATGTCTAGTTGGACATCTGAGTTTTTACTGAATGGGATGCACTGGTAGTCTTCACTGGCCAGTTGTAAAATTAAATTCATGTGATTAAGTTCATACCATGGTGCAAGTCTGTGAAAGAGGCAGAGATGAAATGTGTTTTGTCACAGGTCAAGCATCTGGGGTTTTTATGGCCGCATTTGGTTTCCTCAACTGCAAGATTAGTCTTGCTCATCTTGCAACACTGCTGTATTTATTATCTTACAAATTCTACAATTACTGAAGTACTGGTCATACATTCACACCATTCTCAGTCACAACACCATCTTTATTCAACCTGAGAGCATTTCCACCCTTGCACTAATCAGAAATATATCCTTAGACAAGAATGACTCCAGGATACTTTTAATTAAAAATTGTATCATAGGACTGCTTACCATGGAGAGGTATAGTTTTTAAGGAAGCAATGAAGCTTCAAACTACTGATTGCAAAAGTTGAGTGGTTGAGTGATGGAAAGTGTCATTCTGTATCTTGTTCTTTATCTTATATACTTCCTGTAATGTGTCCCACTAGGGTGGATGCAACCCTAATCTAAAGAGTGAGGGAATGGGGTGGAGTGGTATGACTGTGAAAATTATTAGCTATGCAAAAGTCACAATTAAATCTTAGCTCCCTCTTTCACCCATTCCACCATAAACCTGTAATCTTTTCATAAATTTTGGACATAACATTCCAGGCTTACTCAGTCTGTAATCTGACCCACTGGTGTAGTCTTCTAAATGTACGAGGACATAAACAAGGAACTGTTAAAGTGCAGGATTATAGGATTGTCACTGAATTACCAATAACTTGGAAGGTTTTTCATTTTATCTTTCAGACTTAGGTCAGCCTAAATCCTTCGTCCAGTGTAGGGTACTGAAAGTCTTCAAATAAAATTTCTAGTTGTAGGAATATGTCATTTCTTGTCTCTACACAAAATGTAATCCTTGTTCATCTCTGTGAGTTGGCCTTTTTGGCTTTGATATGCATGAGTGGTTGCCACAAGTAAAGATACAGAACTACTAAGTTCTTAATATTAGATTTCCACATTAAATTTCTCTTGAACTGGCAGTGAAATCAAGGTGAAGAAACTTACCAATTTGCTATTCAGTCAAGTAAGAAAAAAGTGTAGCCTTGATCTCCAACCAAATGGCCACATAATCACTGTATGCAGGGTGTCCCCACATCTTCGACAGCTGACTGTCAGTCAGCTTTCAGCTGTCTACAGATAACCAAGGGAAAAATGGCTTAGCCCTAATTTTTCTGGACCCACATTCTGCTCCTTTTTCTTTATTTGTAGACTTTGTTTTTTTTCCCTCTATTTCTGAAGTACAAAAAAAATCAGTCTAACTGCTTCTACAGCTCCAGAAATTCCACAGATGATGCTTCCAGCTCTCTCCTAAATAGGAGTTGATATCTTTTTTGTTTCTTGTTGGAGTTAACCATTGGCTGGCACAAATTGCTTTACAACATTACATGTGAACACTCTCTGTTTTCCTATAGGCTCTTCCAAAATTGGATATACTTCTTTCATAGGTAACCCTGCAGTCTCTAATTCTGAACTTAACCTGTGTATATAAGCTTACACAAAGTACCATTCATCTTCACTTAGGATGTAGGATAATATTAAAAGCTACTGCAAGTTTTCTACGTAGCAGTGAAATTTTCTATGACAATTTGAAAATAATGTATAATTCAAATTGTTATATTTTAATAGTTTTCTCTTTTGTTTTTATTTCAATCACAGGAAGCACTAACTTTAATTGAGCAAGTCGAAGCTGAACAAAGCGCATTGTATCGCAGTCTCCAAGAAGCTATGAGCAGCAAGAAAAAAAGCAGGACTCCTCCTCCTCCTCTGTTACTTTCTAGATCACATTGCTCCATGACATTTAAACCATCCCCGTTTGATTCAGATATTCAGGTAATGTTTTTCATGATGACTGCATAAGAAATAACTAAACCATAAACAAGAGAAAAAGTTGTTTCAGCAGTGCTATACCAAAACATTTTTCTTTGTTCCTGTGAGGATTGTGTTATTCTGACTTAATTAAGTATCCCTTTTTTCTTCCTCTGTGAGTCGGTTTTCTTCTGTGACTCACTGTTTTGATCTTCACATTTGCATGAGACTTTCTTAATCTCATGCATCATGTCCCTAGGTGCTTCTGTTGTCTAATACTTATTCCACTTATCAAAAGCTACTTTTTTTTTGCATAGGGATTGACATACTCCTAGTTACTGTCTGAAGAGAGGCAAGACTGTTGCATCATGTGATGCAAAAAGTAGCACACCAAAGTCTCTGTTAATGAAGTGTTGAAGTGACATAGTTCACATGGAAATAATCCACTTTCTGTTGAACATCTGGAGTTACCGGACTATGTGGATTATAGGGGGTTATTCGGAGAGGTCTCTTGTTCAACCTTCTGCTCAAAGTAGGGTTGGCTGTAAGACTAAACCAGTTTGCTTAGAACTTTATGTGATCACTTCTGAAAACTTCCAATAATGGAGGCAGCTTCTCTGGAAGGTGTGTTCCAACAGGGCAACATGCTCATAGAAAACTCTTTTTCTCATGTACAGCTGGAGACTCCCTACCTTCAGTTGAGGTCTGTTGTTTTTACTTCTACCATGCACTGCTGCGAAAAGTAAACGGCATCTACTCCTCTCCCTTCCTCTGCTAATCAAGTATTTTATCACAGAGGCCAGTCATGATGGTCAGCCCTGATCTGCCCTTGGTAAATCCCTTCTGACTGTTCTAAATCACCTTATTCTCCTTGCCTTGTCCAGAAAGGATTCAAACAGGCTGAAGGATGACAAATAAACTAGCTGCAGTTTTCTTGAGAGAGAAATTTTCATAGTGATTTTCCAAGCTTCTTCAAAATAGTTGTGTATATACACCCAGTAGAAACTCAAGTCTTACTAGTAGTGGTAAGAATGTTTCTGTGAACAGTTGTTTCAGAACCTGCAGTTTTATTAGTAAATTTCAAATAGATAATCAGGGAAAAATTTATCACTTTTGTCCTTACTGAATCTAAAATGAATTTTGTTAAAAAATTGTTAAAACTTGGTAGTTAATTTGTTTTAGTATATGTTCAAACTTCATTTTGTTTGATACAGGAGAGTGAATGCAGCATCTTGGGCCACTAGATGGCAAAGTGTGATTATTGTTCTTATAATTTGAAGAAGTCTAGAAAAATTTCCTTTCTAAAGTTAACACATAGCTGTTGAGCAGATAGGAAAGATTTGTGTTTTTGTTAACGTAGAAGTTATTAACTGGATAATTAGGATTTATTTAGTTTCTTAGGATAAATGTGTGCCTAGGATTAAATTAGACATATATAGTTCATCTACTAGGAGTCAAAATACCTGTGAAATTTTCAGATCTTAAGGCTCATTTGCTGAAAATAATCTCAATTTCAATAAGACCTTGTGAAAAACAGTCAACAGGGAAACACCAACAAATGTCGTCATTTAGACTTCTGTAAAGCCTTTGATACAGTCCCACATGACACGCTGATCTCCAGTGGAGACATGGACTTGATGGATGAAAAGCCATTCAGCAGAGAAGGACTTGGCTGGGTGGATGCAGCCGGAGAGTTGTGGCCCGTGGCTCTATGTGCAGGTGGTGAATGGTGATGAGCGGGGTCCCTCATGGATCTCTCCTGGGACTGATGCTCTTCAGTACCTTCATCAATGACAGTGAGATCGAGTGCAGCCTCAGCAGGTTTGATGACAGGAAGCTGAGCTCTGCAGTTGACACAACAGAAGGGATGTCATACCTGCATTTCTTTTGCCTGATTTTAAGGATCTGTCCTCAAGTAGTTTGCTAAAATGGAACCGAATGTCAGCTTTAGAAGAATACGATTGCAGGGATCAAATAATGGATCTAGGTGACTTTAAATCTATGGCCTCTAGAGTTTGTGCTTTGGGGTAGCTTTGAGGAATAGGGTAACTCAGGGTAGGGTTAGGATAATGGAGAGTCACCTGGTTTTATTGCCACTAGTAGTATATCTAGTTTTCCAGCTAAATTAATTGATGTTTTTAGTGCAATTAGATAATACTTTTTTGTAACTAACCTGAGTTTTTTTGCAGAGACGATTTTCACAAAATTTGTACATTCTACATTAGGCAAAAATTGGAAATAATACTGTGCATCAAGTAATTTTCTTCTCATTTTTTTCAAAGGTTTCATGGTACTGTATTTTGGGCTGTGTAGCAGGAGGAAGTAACATGAAAGTAAGGTTAAATAGCAATAAACTTCAAAATTCAGGAGAACAGGTAAGACAGAGGTAAAACTTGTTTAGGTAATTATCTCTTCCTCTAAAATACCTCAGCTCTCTAAATCTTTCTGTCTGGCACATTTTTAAAAAAAATCATGTAACTGGCTAAACCTTTGACAAACTCTTCTATCTTTACACCAATCAACTTCCAGGAATCTTTTTTGAATAAGAAATTAAATTACTCAAAAGCTTCAAGTTAAACAAATCTATACCTTGTTACAACTACTTTTTTTTGAGTGATAACTAAGAAATGCAAAAGTAAAAGAAAGTATATGAAGTATTTCTGGAGTGTGCTCCAGACATTACTCTTTCCAGGAATTCAAAAAAAAGAAATTATAAACAGATGAAAATTCATTCTTCTTCTTAATTGTGTAACTTCTATCAACTATTTCTTCTAAACAAGACATTGCTTTACTTAATTCTGGCAGCATGATAATACAACAACCTTCACATTCAGACACAGTTTATTTCTAGGTTCGTGCTCTTTTCCTTTCATTTTGTGAACATATGGTATGGTGACTCATCCCACACGTCTTTAATTACTTATGACTGATCATGTTGACTGCCTTGGTACTCCTACGTTATTTGTTCATTACAATTTGAACTTATTTTTTTTTATTTGTTGGTTTGGTTTTGCATTTTTAGGTGGGTTTTTCCTTTGGATCTGGTGTTTCTGCACAGACTGAGAAAATTCTGGTTTTCTTTCACTCATGCCTGCTGTTGCATTGTCCTCCTGTGTGACAACAATGAACCATCCAACTACTGTGCATTTTGTTGTTTAGGAAAGGAGCAAGAAAGCTTCAGTGTGTCTTCTTCAGCAGATTTTTCTGTAGTCTAACACCTCATTGATCACCTCAGTGATCATTTTTATATCAGGAAATCTTTATGAAAAGCTCTTTTCAGGGAAGGTCTCTTGTGCTTTGTGACAGAAGAATGATCTCAACCTCTTTTGCCTGTTGTTTCAGGCTTTCTTGGTTTTGTAAGCAAGCTCTCTACTAACTGATAGACTTGTGTTTGGTGATGGAGAGGGAATCTTCCCCTTTGCACCTGTCCCCTGGCTCCTCTCCCTAAAGGAAAGTGTATGAAAAGAGAAGGTATGTGTAGATGCTGGCAGTAGAGGCTTTTAAGTTATTCCTGATACTCAGATCATCAAATCCACAATACCAAGCTTCCTGTGATGTTTAGCAAATTAGTTCAATATTCCACCCTCTGTCAGGTGAATTAAGTGTTTGATAGGTGACTTTCACCCCACTGCCAGCTGTTTTTTCTAAGAATTTGCTGCAGTCCATCCAAGCCACTGACCATCTTGGCTCTGGCAGGCACTGGAGACACACAGACCTCAGGTTAAACATACACCTCTGCAATGGGACTTCTGTTTGCTTTAGGATGTGCTTTTGCAAAATGCTGATCTGCAGACAAAGTCTCTATCTGCTGACTCCAAGAAAAAAGTTCAGAGTTCTTGAGCATCAAATAATCTATTGACTAATCATAAAGGGATGTTGCAGGCTGCTGTACACATATTTCTGGTCTCCTGGTTCAGGATTCAGCCCCAGCATTTGAAGGGATTTCAGTTGTTCAGAGGTCTCCTTATGAAGGACAGACTGTTTGAATAAGAGCATTATGTTGGTGCTCCCTTATAATGATCTCAATTCTCATGTTATCTTTCCATCACTGGCCCTTGTTTCTTGTTTCAAGACCCTTGAAGTCTTCAAATCTTCCTTGTGTCATCTTGGTTACAGAGAGGACAATGTAAAATCTTCTTAGGAGTGAGCCATGATGTTAAAGTGCAGGTATACATTTACCTGAAGGAAACAGGAAGATCTTGAAAGTATGTTGTTTGGTTCACAGACTCCAAAGTGCTGTTAATGGTACTGAAAGGACCAGGGATATCCCTGCCTATATCTGATACAAGAAAGTGGCATGTATAAAGGAGAGCAGTATGGTCTTTGGAAGCACAGCTCAGGGACAGAATGTTTCAGCTCAATGACTGCAAGCATGGACAATCACTGTGTGAATGTTCAAATGGACACAAGTACCTTAGAAAAACATCAGGTCCTGGTACTTAACTGTTCTCTTAGGTTATGTGCTCAGTGTACGCATCAGCAGAGAAAATGGATGCTTTTTTTACCTATCATTTCATTGTTTTCTCATAGTTTTCAAGAATTGAATTCAAGAATCTAGTACATGACATGCTATTAATCTGGATTGTACTTTGATTGTATCCAAGACCATTGAATAGTTTGTTTAATAATAAAAGTTTAGAATATGAGATTTGTTTTTGGTATGTACAATGAGTGTAACTAGGAAAATATTTTTATTCATAGATACCGGCTGATGGGAAAACTCTCTTAGAAGTACAAGGCTTAGATGCCAATGAGAAATACATATTTGCTGTTGCAGCCTATTCTTCAGATGGAAAACTTATTGGGGATGCCATTGGGCAAATGACTAAGCCAATCCTGGCCTATCCACCCCTTTCTGCTACTACTGTTCGAGCATATCTAACTCAGGTAGGGTTAGAATATTATAATGGACATCTACTTTCATTTGGTTGTAACTACTTGTTTTCAGTGGTTGTTCTAAAAATGCATCTGCTAACAGATTGAGACCTTCTTGCCAAAAACTTGATAGCACAAATCACAATTTTAACATAAAAGTAGGATATCTCAATAAATTGGTTCTTAATTCAAAATTATCAGAAATGTCAGGTTAAATGGAGAGGAGTCAGTTTTCTTACCCATCTGTTTTACAGAGATTTAACTTATCTTCTTTCTTCTTTTTTTTTTATAATTTGTTTTTTCATTTTTGTGGTTGAGACTAAGTACTAGAAATCACCTTGTTAGTCATTATGGAATAAAAAATGTTATTGAACTTAGCAGGTATCAGAAACAACCATTCTTACACTGAAATCAGTTTTGTAGTATCTTGTGAAAGACCACAGTGGTTGTCAGATCATTATAATTTTCTGTGTTCTTACTAAAGGGTACTTACTAAAGGATATTTAAAACAGATTGTGACACAGAGAAAAGTGAAATTGTCTAGCCGTATAGATAGATCATGGGGAACAGTTAGAAGCTTTCCTAAAATATTCCTGTGTAAGATGAATCCACATGAATGTATGCTTACTTATTTGGTTTTTTTTACATCCCTTTATTCAGAGCATGAGGGCATTCTGCAGTATTAGGAAAACAAAAATGAACCTAGATGAATTTATATGCCTTCAAAAACTGTAACACAATGGCTGTAAAGTTTTCCACACAGGGCTGTTAGAGCATTGATCAGCAGTCAAGGAACTCCTTTGCTTTCTCTGATGCTAAATCTGAACCACACTAATATTAGTAGAATCTGATTGTTACTACCTGTATTTTATCTAACTATGCCAGAATATTCTTAGAGAAATTGTAAATTTACATGTTGTGGGGAGTTTTGAAACCTTATTTATCCTGCAATTTTATCTGGTTTGGTTATTTCATGAACATGTCAACTCACTCTCTGTTTGTTTTGTAGGTAGCCTATCAGACGGGCAACTTTAGATTAGCCAGAGCAGCATTTTCACCAATGTGGGATTACTTTGTTTCAGATTCTTCTCCATTTTCTCCCAATGCAGCAGTTATTTCTGCAAGTAATAATTTGACTATATCTGAAAAAAGGTAATTGTTGAAACAAAATTAAAATAATAATTAATTATCTGGAATTATTTTCTTATTATGGATGTATACATTTTATTTAGAAGAGTTCCAAGTTGGTTTGTTCAGGCTTCTGATATGAAAAACGTTCTACAAAAAAGGCTTCTAATTAGCAGAGGATTTTTGTTATTTATGGAACTGCTGGCATTTGCAAACCTAATTCTTTATAATGACTGTTTTCTTAAGATAATTGTGAAACATTTCTAAAGTGGGTAATAGTTTTGTGTGATGCATTTTCGTATGCAAAATATATCATATGCACTGGGTTCTTGACTTTCCAATTAAGGGAGTGAAAGAACTCAGAAATTATGAACATTTTGTCAAGAAAGTCAACCAAAATAGGTAAATGCTTGCTAATTTTGTTTTGGGGTGGCTATATAATGTGCCAATAATCCTTGCATATGCTAAAGGGCTTTAGAGATATGTAAAATTAATTCTTTCATGAAAAAAAATTCCAATGTTCAACCACAATTATATAAGCTTTTCATAGCCCAGCTAGAAATTTTGTGGTTACATTTACTGAAATTCAGTAGATCCATGTTCAGAAAAAATCAAAACTGAATTTATTCCAAGATAAAATAAATTTTTATGAAAGAATGGACATGAAATATTATAAGAAAAATAGTTTTATATGTGAGTCAGCTCTTTATGAGTTGATAATGAATTAACATCCAATATAACAGGGCACAAAAAATCAACTTCACTGTCTGCCCTTCAAGTGCCACACGTGTCTGATACCAGGCATATAAACGCACCAAGGGTTTTGATGTTACATGCCTTAGCCGTAGCAGCACTTGGAATTTACACTCAGCCTCTGGACTGCAGTGATGCTGGCAGATAATCGCTTTACATACTATTTCATGACTATATGGGTTTTCTAATCTGTCCCTGGCCTTGGCAACAAAGCGGGCATAGTCATTGTGCTTTTTTCTGCATTTGTTTTGTCATTACTATATTTTTCCTAAGCCTTTTTTTAAACACATCCAGCCCTAGAGATAACGTTGTAATGAGTCTATTTTCAGATAAATCGGATAAAGACAGAAAATTTTAAGCAACTGTGCAAAGCAGTTTCAGGGAGTTTGCTTTTCTGATGGTTAAGGCCAAGCTTTTTTTTTTTTTTTTTTTTTTTTAATTAACATGGAAGATTCTCCCAGCTGCGGTATTAGGCAGTTTCAGTTTTACAGAGCAGTAGGTGAGAAATTGGACTCGCTAAAGGGACAGCAGAGGGAGCCTGAAGCAAAGGAAACCTGTGTTTCCAGCCAGAAGCCCTGGTAGTGGTATCTTGCTAAAGTCAAGTGTGTGAATGTGTCCATCTGATCTTCCTTCTCGAGTTTCAGTCTCTTTCAGGAAATACAATCGAGGAGAAGAAGGAATTTATTTATTGTACTTCAAAAGATAGGAATTTTCTTGTAACAAAAATATTAAAAAAATACAGCAAGTACAAATGCCCCTCTGTCCCCAGAGAAGGGAAAAAAAAAAACCAACAAAAAATATCTTGACAGAAAAGTAGGCAAAACAAAAGAGATTCTTTTGAGACTTGTAATACAAGACATAAATGTTGAAAAGGAGCCTGTTAGTAATACTTAGTAATGAACTTCACAATTGCGTGTATCATCAGAATACAGAAGAACAATGTGTAAAAGAGACAGTGAAAGTAAATAAGCTGTAGCATCTGAAGTTTTCAAAGACAGTTCAAAATTAGTTTCACTAGATTAGTTAGGTGATGCAAATAAGGAAAAGTTGTCTTAGATTAGAATAAGTGGATAGAAATTTCAAAAGAAGTAGTATTTTTATTAGGTTTTTAATTTTGAATTTTTTTTTTCAGTTTTATAGGTAACTCTTATTTCCAGAAGAAGTTAAAGTAATCCTTTTTGTGCATAATTTTAAAACTAAAGAGTTGATTTTATTCTAATGCAGTGTCAGGCATGCAAGATCTGAATCATAACTAACATGTTTTACCATTCTTTTACTTTCATATTTTGTAGATTACGTTTTGAAGCTGTATCTCAGGTTTCTCCTATTACCTTGCACCTCTTTTTGAGGAATATATTTGCTGTTTCTGACATTAATGTCGTGGAAGGAGCACTCTTCTGTGATTCCATCTGTTCCAATGAGATATTTTATAAGGAGCAAGTATGTGTGGTTTAAAATAATGTACTGGATTTGATTTTACTTTTTCATCAGCTTTATTTCATCATTGCAAGATAGATGTGGCAATCAGCTAATCCTATTTGCAGGATACTCCATTTTCTGTGGGTTACATGGCTTTTCTTTCTGAAGTATTTCAGAAGCTGTTGGTTATTTACATCCTGCTGGAATGATGGTTTCTCAATCAGTTATTGCCTAATCCAAAGCCCACTGATTCCTACTGAGGAAAGATTTTTGAGTTCAGTGGTGGTAAACTATAATATAAGAAAGAAGTATAATAATTGTTATTTTTGTCCTATTAAGATCTACCTTGATTTTTTAATTTTAAACATTTGTGCTATTTAATACATGTGTTTTAATTAATGTTTCTAACAGCGTTTAATGGTTTTAATATACTGATATTTTATTTCAGAGTTCTTTAATAGCATAATAGCATGTTAATGACAAAAAACATCCTTTCTTTTTTATTTGGATAGTCAAGCTTTGCCTCCTGTTTTATTGCATTCCTATTCTATTCCTTTCTTTGCACATTTTGTAAAAAATGTGAGCAGCTGATTATTCAATGACTTTACAAGATCAAGTCTCACTTGCAAGGACTGTAACAGATAATTTGAAGGGAAAGGAAGGAATTAGCCTTCTCTTACCTACTCTGAGAGGCTAGCATATGAAATTTCTACTCCACACAGTTTGAGGTTATTAATCAGCCTCAATTTGTAAAATATATGGGCAAAATCAGAGGGCACAATTAGACCAAGCACAATTATTTCCTCTAGTATCAGGAATAGTGTGTTTTTAAATGTACTTCTGACAGGCGTCAATGTAAATTCATTGTTAAACTTTAATCTTACTTGCTGCTTATCCTGATTTTTAAACTGCAGTAACATCTGTCTTCCTCCACTTTTAAGTGATTTAAACAACAGAATGCATATTTAAATCAAAACGTGTTTTTCTTTTACAGGTTGCTAGATTAGCTGAATGTGAAAGAATGACTGTGGCAATTGAACTTAGCAACTGGTTGAATGACGCAAGTTACACCCTGCAGTCTGTTGTACAATGTTATGGCCTCCTTGCCCCCCTTATTTATCACAAGATTTTTTTAGTGCCAGTGGTTCAGGTGAGCACTTTAAGACAAAGCAGCTGTCAGGTCCTGCAGTTATAGTGGTTCAAAATAAACTTGTAATATGCAGTACAGTTGGAGAGCTAAATATCTAGGCTTTGCCTTCTTAATGGTTGATGAAAGAAAAGCCTTTTCGAGTTTTATATGTCCCCAATGAATATAAATTCAGTGTAAGCTGCACACATTCTACTCTCAGATATGGTGAAGTAACTGCAGAGTATTGATGGTTTCTTCAGGGTGATTGTTGATGTTTAAACTGTAGCAGAATCTACAATGTAATTTCTACTTGAATGTTACTTGCAGATGGCAATTTTGAGAAATGGAAAGCAGCATGTGCCTGTGATTTTTTTGTTTGTTTATTTGTTTACTTGTTTGGGGTTTTTTTGTGGTGTTTTTTTTTTTTTTTGTGGTTTTGTTTTTTTTAATTCCAGAATGTTTGCTTCATAAACAGTTTAGTTTTCTTCTTAAATAAAAGAAAGCTATTCAGTGTTTTGATAATGCAGTCTTTAGTTTTCAGGCATGTGCTCCTTTCCAGAAGCAAGCACCTTCTCTTCAAAAACTGAGTACCTGAATCGTCCCCTGCCATTTATGAAGCAGCAGATGTGGTTTTTAGATTTAGCAAGCGTACAGTAGACACATGCAAATCTTTTTCCTGTAGTTAAGTAGCCTTTTTATGTAGCAGCAATAGGAGTATATTTGCTCTGTGAGAAGGGATGAGGTGACTGCACTGCAGGTGAGGCACAGACCAGCAGCATCTGAGTGTGGCAGACACAGCAGGATGTTGGTAAGAGGATCCACTGACAGTCCAGAGAACGTGGGGTTATTGAGCTGGCCCAGGGTCCATCCAGAAGAAAAAGTCAGGAGATACAGGAATTGAAGCCAGAGGCTGGAGACAAGGCTACAACACAGGTCCAAGGTCCATCCAGGAGAAAGAACTGAAGCCCACCACAGCTCAAGCAGGGACTGAAGGGGGTGCCTGAGCTTGATTGGTGCTCTTGGGCTTCTGGGCAGAGGGTGTGAGGGGAGGTCTCAAGTGAGGATGCTCAGGGAAGGACTACTGGGGTATTTAGGGCCCTGAGAAGTTTTCAGGAGTGCTTAGGAAAAAAAAATCATCTATTTGAATACAAGGAAAGCTGCTTGCTTAAGATGTTGTTGGCTGTGGTGTCTGGCTAAAGGTACAGCTAGCCACTAGAAATGGCTCCTGTTTCAGATTTCTTAATTAAAGTGAAAAAATCATAGCCACATATTAGCCACATATTCTTTTCATTTCTGATGAAATGGACAAAACTGGGGAAAGAAGTATTTTATATCTACAGCATACTAGAAATATTTTTTTTTCATTTGGAATTTTTGCCATCTCAATATATTTTTAAACAGTCCTCCAGTAGAATTATGTAATCTCACTGAATTAAACATTCTTGGATTCCATGTTAGTTAAATCAGCAAAAATATCCATCATGTATCTATATATTAATATCTGGAATTTTATGTGAACATGTCATTTATTCCAAAGGGCTGTGGTTGAACTCTTGACACTGTTCAATGAAATGAGAATTTTATTATTGGAATTTGTGCAGGTGATGGTTTTTTATCCTATTCATTAGATATCAAAGCATTTTCAAAGTTCACTATGAAATACAGTGGGCTGTACAGAGGTATAAGCTTGTAAGCTCCAGACTCCAATTTTTTTTTAACCCATATATTTACAGATCCTCATTAAATGCTTGGCTGTTCTCCAAGAAATTCCATGTGCTACTTTGCAAAGGAGACAGGAAGGATCTTATGTGAGTTTTCAGCATATGATAGCTTGTACTTCATATCATATAGCAAAGGTATGCTGTGTATTTTTGTGCTTGTAGATTAATTTGAGATATAGCTCTTGTCATTTGAGAAAAAAAAGAGATTTAGTAAGCTGGCCTTCAGAATAATATCTTAGAGAATCAGCAATCTTAAATAGTAAAGGCATACAAATATTTATTAGTGTCTTTGAATCAGTGCATTTTTATAACAATGACATTTTGACTTTTTACTATTTATTCAGAAAATAGTCTGTAACTATTAGTCTATGTCATTGTCTACATTTTATAGATTTTTACTTTTAAGGTTGTACTGTTTTCAGTAAGATGTACATGTAATATTTAAATTTAAAAGTTTATTTATTGCAAATAAGCCATATATGTCAATTTAATCAGATTAACATATCTATTTTAGTTGCCAATTAGATACAAGAGACTTTATACTGTTTAGTCTTGCATGCTGGCAGAAATAAAAACACCTTGACTCTCAACCATAGTATATATCTGTAGATGACATTTATGATTCAGATACTCAATCTATTTAGTGAGATAAGGAGAAACACGGTACTGGATTTTTTCCCTCATGTATAGAGACATGCTGCAGTTAATTACTTGCTGTCATAAATATGTGATACTGAAGAAGTCAGCTTTCATCTAGCTTTGGGTACACCTCATTTAAGAGCTCACACCGAAGCTGAGCTGTGGCAAATGATTTGAGGGATCCCTGTGCTGGTGAATCCTCAGCTTGGTCTTTATAGGAGCTGAATCTCCATGCTCACCTCACAAGACCAGATCAGTATCAAATAACCCTAAAAATGCTCTGCAAGGCAAGCATAGCTGTGAGGCCATGAGACAAGGGCAGTGTCATGGTTGGCAGAGCAGCACCTGGTATTGAGGTTCAGGCAGGCATCCAGATTATCAGGTAAATTTGTGGTAAGGAGGCAGGTCAGATTTGAAGCTGCCAAGTCAGTCCACAGGTCAGGATAAGGCCTGGTGAGGTGGCTAGGGTCAGACAGAGCCCAGCAGGCTGGTCCATCATGATGGGAACAGTCTGAGGTAAAGCTCAGAAGTTGGTCTGCACTCCAAATGCCCAGTCTAGTGGATCCATTGCCACACCCAGGCATGATTTAGACCAAGCTGGAGACCAACTTTCCTGCCATATAGGAGCCAGCAGGGACTGTAGGCTGACTAGAGCTGAGAGGGAGCTCCTGGCCCCACAGGCATAGGCCCCAGTTGAATGCTGTCAGGCCAATAAAGCCTATTAGAAGCCTTGAAACCTTGATTAAGTGTTTGTTGTTGGATTCCTCACTAAATGACTACCATTTATATTGCTGATTTTTTTTCCTTAGCAATAGCATTTCAACAGGATAGCACACAGAATATCAAAGAGAATGAGTGAGTTGCAAATGCTTCTCATTAAGGCATGGTATATGTTTTTCTTTTGACTTACAGTCAGGTCATGTACTGTGTTTATCCTAAGGTAATCTGTACACTTTGGATCATAAAGGCAAAGATCCTAGTGTGAAGTTAGCTTGCACATAGTAGAAGACTTGGGCCTTTGGAGCTCTATCTAAAGAAGATAAAGCCATCTAAAAACATTCACTACACTGTTAATTTATAAATTCATAATTAAAAAATAAATTTCAACAGTCCTTTCACTAATACAGTTGGGATTTTAAAATGTGCACTTGATACCGGAGAGGTAGATGAGGATCATTTAGTACCCCTTCATGTTCTTTGATAGCAGTACTGCCTGAGAACAGGGAGAGTGTCAATCATAGCAATAGATACTTCTGGGTAAATCTTTTTATTCTCTGAGGGATAGGCTAAGCAGAAGTAGAATGCATAGATAACATATCTGCAATTCCAATTATTTTACATTACATTTTACAGTCTACAGTCCTGGGTTTTTTATTAAAAGAAACTTGCATACTGAGTAATTGATTTCTATTTATAATATTCATGCATTTCGACAATTATAAGTAGACAGTAATGAAATATTACATATTATGTAAACAAAAAGTGCATAACAGATGATTCTTTTATAGGTACTACATTCATGGAAAGAGTATGAACTTGCAGAAATTATCATTAACTATGGGAAAAAATTGTTGATTTCACCAGCAGTTTCACCCAGCCTGTCAGGCGATGTGAAAACTGAAGAAACACACACTGGCAAAGGAGGAAAGGTAGTTTTTCTGGTTTTTACTTCTTCTGTTCTCTAAATTGTGTGTTCTGTTAATTTGAAGACTAGATTTATTGTTTGGTATTGGTTTGTTTTTGTTTTTGGTGTTTTTTGTTTGTTTGTTTGTTTGTTCCAGAATCATAGAGTGGTTTGGGTTGGAAGGGGCCTTAAAGATCATCTGGCTCTACCCCCCACAGCCTTGGGCAGGGACACCTTTCACTAGACCAGATTGCTCAGTGCCCCATCCAGCCCAGTCTTGAACACCTCCAGAGATGGATAGTCCCCATGCTTGACAAAATATGCTATGCTAAAAAAATCATGAACATAATTTTTATTTCATCAGGAAAGAAAAATAATATAATATTGATAAAATTATAAGATATAGATTTAGAAGACTTGGGATCAAAGCTAAATTCCACTATTGACAAGCTAGTTTTAGTTGAGTTAAAGCTAAGCTTTCGTAACAAAGTATTCAATATTTCAGAACTTTTCTTCAAGGGCATGCCATTTAGCTGCAGTGGCAAAAGCAGCAGAAAATTTGAGTGCTCTTGAATCAAGTCTTCTCAAACTGACAGAGCCAGGTGGGTGTACTGTTGAAACACTTCTTACCTTTGTCTATGGAGTTTGCTATGGTTTGTTTGTAAAAATATATTTACAGAAGACGTACTTTTATTTCTTATATCTTCCATACGAATTGGCCAAAGCAATAATAACCTTGGTAATGATCACCTGGTACTGATGTGTGTATCCATATTTTTTGTAATTTCCACTGGAACGCTTATTTCTTCTTTCAAAGGAATATTCATTTGTGAACAAATCTGCAAATATTTATGTTCTCCCAATATGTTTAAATCGTATTCCTTGTTATTTAGGCTTGCTTTATCTTCTTAAATTATAAAATGCAATGGCAAAGACCACTGTCCATTTATAGCTTGTCTCAATACCCTGCCAATTCTAGTAGTAATGACCACTGCAGGAAATTTTAGTGGAGAAAACTCTCCGTGAAGAAAGTTAACAGAAATTGTTCTTTCTGGGAGGGAATTGCATGCATGCTAGTATTTAACTACCTTTTAATTCAGGAATGAATATACGAATTCTAAAATATCTTAGAGACTGGATTAAGCACAAGAACCTTTTGGCCAATAATCCTGCCAAAGTTAGATGAATTAACTAGTAAGAATTATAAAGAAAATTTGGTTCAGAGACACTACTGATTTTTTCCCATTATATTTACATGGCATCTTGTACTCCTTGGAGGCTGGCTAGAATTGTAGAATAGTGTAGGTTGGAACTGGAAGGTTCTGGAAGGTATTTATTCCAGCTCCTTCTCAAAATAGGTAGAGTTAGATCAGGTTGCTCTGGGGCTTGTCCAGTCGAGTTTTGAATCTTTCTGAAGAAAGAGATTTTGCAACTTTATGGGCAATCTGTTCCAATAATTAACCACTCTTATTATGGTTAGAGAGGTTTTCTTTATATGTGTTTGGAGTTTTCTGATTTGTGGCTTGTTTCAATTGCCTGTTGTGCTATCTGTGCTAGTGAGGACAGTCTGTCTCCACATCCTGTATTCCTCCTATTAGGTAGATATAGATTCCTCTTAGCCTTTTCTTCCCAAGACTGAATAAACCCAGTTCCCATAGCCTCTTCTTGCTTTGTCACGCACTATAGCTCCTTATCATCTTGGCTGTCCTTCACTTGACTTTGCTATGTTGGTGTCTGTCACCATGAGATCTTCCTAGTTTGCTGAGCATTCATATTAAAATAGAAGGTTTGCACCTTCTCATGCTCTTTTCATGTAAACACCAGTTGTGTTCTATAAACATTGATATTGTTTTCACCTTCCTTTCTGGAACAGACAAGGTTGTGTAACAGTCCCTTTGACCAATGTGGTTGAGAGGTGGGAATACCACCCTCCAATCTATGGTCACCTTTCAGAACATATATAATAGGAAGTAATAAACAAAGGGCAGAGATTCTTCTCTGCTGATGCTGCTCTCCCAAATTCTGACTCCGTGTGTCACTTGAGTGAGGTTAACAGTGACAGATGTCTTGTCCTACAGTGCCCAAATTCAGGCACAGTGACCTAGATGGGGTCTCACAAGTGCTGAATAGAGGGGAATAGTCATGTCCCTTGACCTACTGGCCATGCTGTTTCTAGTATAGCACAGGATGCAACTGGCCTTTGCTGCAAGACCACATCCCTCATGTTCTAGTTATCATCCATCATCTCTGTATATGCATTTGTTCAGAAGAGAAAGCATTCTTGCGAAAAACAGGATAAGAGGTGATGCAAAAATTTCATTAATCTATGCAATAATCCTTCATTTTTACTCACATTGATGCCTACATTCCTGCAGAACAAGTCACATAAGGAGGGAATTCTGTAAGTGAATTGAAAATCATGTTGATTACTTAATAGAAAGTTAAACTAATGGATTGATCAGTTAGAAAAAAATCACATTTTCAGTAGCTGGCAAATAATTGATCACTAAAGTCTGCTCTGTTGTTGAAATAGCCTATTTGTCAATAGTTTCAGGATACAAATTGAGAAGAAGTGTTTTGGTGTGGCCATGCAAAGCTTACAGCTGTCCTTACAAATTTGTATGAATGGTTTAGGGCAATGTGCACACCTGTAGGGTATACTGTTAAAAATGTTTTGGAAAAAGCCTTGTCACAGGAAATGCTTATAATTGGATCAACAGCATTCCATTGATGATAATCTGCAAGAAAAAATGGAAAAGAGCTGAATCTGCTTCTTTCAAAAGAGGCAAAACCCAAAATATTTCACACACAGTGCAATTTAAATTCTGAGATTTCAAATCTTTTCCCATTAAAAAAAATTGTGACATATTTTTCTTTGTGAAAATGCTTATTTGGAACAACTTATTTTTGAACTTGTCCAAGGGGAGAGAATACTAAGAAAGGGCATCCTAAAAAGAAAATTTTAATAAGTCTGATTTTTCTGCTGGATCTCCTACTTAATTGGACATTTACATTCAACAGACCTAACTGCTCTCACTGGAGTTTGTAGCTATTGATCTACGATTATAACTGGTTCTAAAGTGCATTTTTAATCTTGCTTTTTCCAGGGATTTGCTGCATTGACGTTTTTCAACCACAAAACTTGTCTAAGTACAGAATTTGTAGATTTATTAAGGAAAAATTTGTTTCTTTATTAAGGAAAAATAACAAGTAGTATATGTAGCATTGTTTTGGTGCTCATCAGCTGGTTGTGTGGTTGTGTTTAACTGCCAGAAGCTTGAATCCAAGTTATTGTCCTATATGTTCTGTATACAATTTATATCTGTGTATTCTATATAAAATATTTTATTTATAGAATACAAATGAATTTCTATACATATATTTATGTAAATATTTAGTTTAAGCAAAAATAATCCTTTACCTACTTACGTTATCCATATACAGAGCATGAATGCAAGCATTAGTCAATAGCAGTATCATGTGATCAGTTCTTGCTGTGTAGCCTTAAATGCTTTTTTTGACATGTCCTTTCTGTACATTTTTCTCCGCATACGAGTTTCATGGCTCCTGCTAGCCCTCTGATGAGCTCCAGACATCCTCCGTATTAGTCTCGTAGCTGTAAGTTCATCAGTCACATCTGTGAGCTCTTTAAGTTGTGCAGCCACTTACATTAGAAGTAAAGAACATGCAATTGAATTTCTCTCTGGATGACAGTGGGAGATTTAAAAGCAAACTCTGTGCTAGAGAAGGATTTTTTAAACTGTCAGTTGTAGGTGAAGTTTTTATTGCATATTCTCACTGCTTTTCATAATAGTTTTCATTTGGTTATTGATGCAGGTCCTGGAAAACAGCTTACAGGAAAGGAATATCCTTTGTTCCTCTACCCTGTAATTTCATGTTGGCCATCAGAGCGTGCTTATCGAGAAGGTAGGGATAGTTGGTGTTTATATTAATTGTAAAGGCTCCTTTCTTCAGAAAGTTGCTAGTAAAGCAATCTCATTCTTGCTTGGAATAATCTCTTGGGAATGTTATCTTCATTTGGTTCTCAAATATAAAAGATCAAGTGAATTTTTAGCTTATAAAAATTTCTTAATATAAACACAAGAGTGTTTATAAAATGAGAAGTGAATGCAACCAAATATTTGGGGTGTTGATGCTAAGTATATAAAATATTAATATTTTAAATTGAATAATGTTTGTTTTCTAATAACCTTAGAAACAAGTAAATTAAAAAAAAATGTGCCAAGTTTTCAAAGATTCTGTTTGTATGGAATGTTCTTTTAAAATTGAGATACTCTATTTCCACATTATTTTACTGGAAGAGGAATTCACAGAAATCTCTATCTCTATAATGTTTGTAATTCTAGGAGTGTTTTAAATAGAGTGAGCTTGTGATTCTGGATGTCCAGTCGCAAGAAGCATTTAGCAGCTGCCATGGTATATCCCTGGTTTTGATGTCACTATGAATATACAACATGACATAAATAAGGGCTTTGAGACATACATAACTGTAATTATAGCTGAATTCGGAATCCTGTTATAGCATAAACACCTGTGTTATTGTTACTTTATTGCAGTGCTTAAATTCAGAGACCAAACACGCTTCCTTGAGTTCTTTGTTCAACTTTTGCACAAAGTCCTGAATGAAGAGAACTTTCAATGTGTTCTGGAGTGGGCAGACAGTGTGGAAGTTTACTTGAAAAGGTAGAGCTCTGTTATAGTAGTAGTGAAAAACTACTGCTTAGGGTCATGAGAGTCACAGTCACAAAAGAAATGGTAAGTTTTACATGTCAGAAGACCCATCAGGAGTAATTTCCATGACTCCTAGTCTGCAGAGGTTCCATGGACACAGAGGATGACACAGCTACTGTATTGTAACCTTACTATACATGGAGGTGTAATATGTGATGATTTCCCAAATTATTATGGGGTGGTGGCATAGCTTGGGAAGGTATGATGGGTTAAATCAAAAGCCAACTGATCAGGGCCTAGTATAGTGTCAAAAAAATTCTATGGGGAAAAGATAAGTGGAGCCAATTTCAAATTACCTGAAAAGATCCTGTTTTAAAAAAGCACATCAGTATTTTTAAACTATGAAAGGAAAATAATCAGTGAAAATGAGATATATATTTTAGGGAACAGGAATTGTGGTTACAAGAGACCAAAACAATAGGATGTGAAGAAATTCTTTGCATAATTCTGTAGTATAATTTGGATAATGAAGAACACTGTTTTGTTTTAAGGGGCATTAGGAAGGTGATATAGTTGCTACTCACAAATTCAGATTTCTATAATAAACCTAGAAAAGTAACACTTCCTATTTCCTGAAGAGGATGAAGGAAAGACAATCTTTGTAATTTAAAACTGCAAATGAAATAGGAATTGCATGAAGTGCTCTATATGTTTCCAAAGATAACCTTTTCTGTGAAAGGAGTTTAACATATTGATTATGATGATGATGATTTTAGAAATATTTTTTATCAGGAGGAATGAGAACTTCCTCGGTGCTGATGGAATTTCAACACAAGCAAGATCTCTCACTCTGGATGAAAGCACATGTGCTGGAGGAGTTCAGAAAGTGAGTTTTATTTTTAAGGAGTAGCAATACCACAGGAACAAAATAAATTTTAAAAAATTGTCTCATAAAAACCTAATCTAGAGACATCCACAGCTGCTAAAATTTCAGATACAAATTCTAGTCTTCAGCTTACCTTTGCACTCCTAAAACCAGGAAGGGAAGTTGGCGTGGGATTCATCTGAAAGACCAACAATTGTGAGAATTTGAGATGAGTCAGAATGAGGCGTCCCAAAATCAGAAGAAACTTGCCTTTCCTTACTCCCTTTAAAATAACATGATGGTAATAGGAAATGTCTTGGGTACCATCACATTCAGAAAAGAAGACCAGCTCAGGCCTTGTTGTACAATACATACCTACACTTTTTTGTGAGTAATTGTTCATGGTTAACTCCTTGTGCAGATATTCTAATTGCACAATAAAGGCTTTTTGTTCAGAATTAATTTAAAATAAATTTTTAATTTTACTGGAAGATACAAATAATCTTAATGGATTTGTATTATTTTGGAGGAAGAGTTTTCTCCCTCATAATCCTCTAGTAATGTTGTAATATTGTTAGCATCTGAGATAAATCAGGAAAAGGGGTTTTCTGTCTCAGTTTTTGCATTGCAAAGTTTTACAGTTTATAATATTAGGAAAAGAACTATCATTATTTCTGTGATTAAAACACTGATGTATGAGAGAAAATGTTTAGGGACTTGGCTGGCTTCTTTGTGTCAGGCCTTTGACATGTACTTTCCAGAAAAAATTGTGAAGTTTTCTGGAATTTTTAAGTATTTCTTTTGCAGCCTTATTTTGACAATCATTTCCAGGATTTATTTTTTGTAATGTTCTGTTCCTATATAAGCCAAACTGCTCTGTACCTCAAGTTGATAATGTAGGTATAAACAATTATTTGAAGTATATTTAAGATTTTGATTCAAGATTTTTTTTAAAGGAAAAGGATACCTCACCTTCAAAGAAGCCAAAGGCATCACCTTCGAAGAAACCAACAAAAAAAGCCATGCCTAGGAAAGGACCGCTTAGAGAGTTTTTAATGAAAAACCCAGATGCAATGAATTCTCCAGAAACACAAAAGTAAATGAACATAGTTGTCAGGCTCATATAGAGAAAAATATTTTGACTGAAATATAGTTTACAATTAAGTGTGTCTTTTAATTTTTGTTTTATATCAAAGAGACTAGTTTCTGCACAATCCTCTAATTTTTCTGATTTAGTTTAGTATACAATTGGTTTCCACTCAAGCAAACAAAATCTGTTGCATTTCTTTTTAAGAAAATAGCTGTTAAATATTTCCAGTCTTTATATTAATAATCAAAGATTGTGTTTGAGTTGTGTTAGCTTGGGCATGTTGATTCATGAAGGTGGGAAAGCTCTGTGAATCTGTGTATTACAATGCTTTTCAAACTGTGTTGGGGAGTTACCTGTTAAAAAGCTAATAAAATATTTATTATTTCCTGTTGTTCATGTAGTTTCAGAATGATTCTTGTGGTCCTTGTGCTAGTCTTTTTGGACTATCTGTGCTGTATCTTCCAGAGGACTGTTTTTTGATTAAAGGAAAAAAAAAAGATATTAATTCACCCCACCTTTTGGCAGATATTTGTTTATGTTTGGTAATTTGCCAATAACATTACTTTCTGACCTAAAAGAATGTGTAGTATTCATAACTTGGTCCTTTGGTCACTTATGCTTTCAGCAATTAACAAATAGGAAACTATAAATATTTGCATGTAAACAATCATGTAACTGATTCTGGAAGTGTTTTAAATAACCTAAAAAATTTTCCAAAAGAGGGGATGTTAAATCTTGAGTTTTTTTCAGCTACTCTTTTGTGTCTCATATAATAGTAATGCTGTATAATAAAATCAAAATTCTATGTAGTACACTATTCTGCCCACATTTTAAAGATGGAAAACAGGCAGAAAAATAATTTAGATTAATAAAGGATCAGTTTACAGTTAATTAAAGAAAGAAAGAAAAAAATGAGACTTGGTTTGAATATAGCACTCTGTGTTTGTGAAGTAATACAGATTTTTTCATCTGTCAGGGAAACTTCAAAAAGCTTTGACTAGAAATTAAAGACAGGCATTCAAATTTGAAATGTTCTCTTCATATTGGAGGTACTTAACTACCAAAGCAAAGCAGTAAAAAAAAATTACCCAGATTTATAGTATAATAGAAGATTCTCCTGAACTGACTTTGAAGCACATTGTATTTGCTATAATAGTCTGTTTGTATAATTCAGATACAAATAACTTCAAGCTGAGCTAAACTTTTTAAAGTGTGAAGACAAATATCTTATAGAAGTTGGTAAAATATAAAATAGGATTTATTGTGTGTTAAGCGCACTTAAAAAGAGAAAGCACTGTTGCTTTTCTTGACCAAAGCAAAAGTCCTTTAGTTAGAAATATGTCATATGCTTGTGTGCTTATGCATATAAATCTGGAAATATGCATCGGTGTACTTCTGTGTATCTTTACCAGGACTTTCTTCTCTAGAGCTTCAAGAAAACAGAATTTAATTTTTTGCTACTTCATATGTTTTGGTTTAGGAAAGGCAAGGATAAGTTGAAGAAATTAGCTTATCAAACCTTAGTGATGCTGCTGAGTAAATATGTAACCCGAAGTCGTTTTTGTCAAATGTGTCTTGAAGAGATGCCCTGGAAGTCTCAGATGAATATCTATCTAGCAGTTGCACACTACCACTTATTTAAAAAGAACCTGGAGGAGCAATATAATATTGGAATTAGTGGTTCACAGCATCTGGACAGGTACATCTTACAGCACTATCAGTGATTGCTGTTAATGTAGATTATTGTGTTATTGCTGTTAATGCAGACGGATCTGAATTACAATACATTCATATGAATAGTTCGGCTTTCAAATAGAAATTACTTCTTACTATGTAAAAAGTTTTGCTTTCTATCCTGTGGACATCAGGCACAATTTTGATAGCTAACTTCATCAATTGGATGAAAGCTTTGAAATATACTATACTATTTTTTGGTTCCTTATAACATTTGGCTATCATTCATTATTTCTTATTCCTAAAGCTGCTGGAAAATAATCACTTCTGAGAAACTGAATTTTGTGTATGTATATCAAAATTATTTTTGATATTGTGTGTGAGGGTTTTTTTGTGTTTCCTTCTCTTTCTCCCATTCTGCAGTTACAGTATTTTGGATCCTGAGATATTCTCATTAAACAATTCTGGCACTGTACTGATGAGAGAAGCTGTGGAGGATAAGATAGAAAAACCAACTCCTCCTCTCCTCGAAAAGTCAGAAATGACTGAAACCCAAACCTGTAAGAATTTTTACTGGTGCACAACTGAAAATCAGTTTCAGCTTAACATTTTGTTTCTCCTGATTTCTGTCTGTCTTGACCCCATCAGTAGTTGTCCACATCACCTTTGGAAAAATAGTCAGTCATGCCAAGTTAATAGAAGTATAACAGAAGTCGTACTAAGTGATGTGGCATATCTAATAATTCTGAGCATTGCTTAATCTATTAATAAATATGTTATGTTTTATCAATTAGTTATTCTTTATCCTGTATTTTATTAACAAGTTTGTAACTTTAAAAGAAATTAATGATACTAGCTTTAGGTTTGCACATACCACACTACCTACACATATTAAATTGATAATATGCTGAATTATTCTGAATGCATTGATAATTTCTTTTAGTTTCTGAAGTTTGTAATTGGTTGGTAGTTCCTTTACACTTCCTAGCAGGTCAAAATTTACCCGGGTCATTCTGTAAGTAGTTTTTAAAGTTATACACTGAAGTTTATTACTCTGTTTCAAATTTTAAGTAGAATTTAATTTTCCTTAAAATTAAAGGAAATTAATTTCTTTAATTAACTTAATTATCTTTAATTAAGTTAATTTAAGTTAATTAACTTTCTTCCCAGTGTTTCCCTGTGTCAGAAGCTACCTCGGGACCAATTTATTTTCTACCACTTTTATTTAATTTCTCTGTCTTTCATATCTGACATTATTATTCTAGCTATTTTTAGTCCTATGACGTTTCAACAGGAATCAAAAGGCTCCTGTTTGTGTATAATTGTGAAATGCAGGACTTTGATTTTCTCAGATATTAGTGGTAGTGTACAAGTAAACACAAAGTCTGCATAGGCACCAAAAGTTCAACAAGTAATCACAGGGCTGGTCTTTTCAGTAGCTCTTCAGGGACACATTCTTGCCACAGCAGTAAAGATCAAAATCCTTCTCTTTCCATGTAGGACTTCCTTGGTAAAATCAACTGTCCTCTTTGCCTTCTCCAAGGAGGTGTGACAAAAACTAGCGTTTGAATTCACTGGTTCTCTTTGCAGCAGCCTACTTTTACATAAGCACTTTTGCCTTGATGCTTACCAGTCACTGAGAACCACTGAAATTGGCTGAAACCTAATAAAAGTCCTGCTTACTATCTCTTAGCCTTTGCAACAGTTCTGATTAAAAGAATTGCACAAAATGTGTAATTTGCCATAGAGTTCAAATACTACATAGCTTGGAATTAGCTTCTGCCTGAAACCTGTTGTTCAGAAATTTCCATATCCCACTACCATGAACCTTTGCCTTTCTCCTTGGGGGATATCTGATAGTGAATAAAATAATGAAGGAATTGTACACATACTGCAGAATTGGTAAGAAATCCTCCTTTCTTCCTAACATCTCCTTTAAGAGTTTTCTGCTTAAGAAAGATTCTTGCAAGCTTGCAAAGAGATTTCTTGCTGTAGTGATTTCTTTCTAGAACTTAACTTAGGATTGTGTTTTATCTTTGAGGCTGGAAACTATTTGGTACCCATTATTATTTTGCTCAAACTTGTTTTCATTCCTGCTTCTCCCAATTCCTAAGTAAAAGCATGTCATAACCTTATAATCATGATAAACTTAACATTGGCCGTAACCTTAACATTTCCTAACATTTAAGTATTTAGTGCCACAGGAAAATCCTAGCTGACATTTTTTTTCTTTTTTTTTGGAAATTCAATTCAGTTTTAATGAGTGAACATTTGGTTTTCAGTTACAAATAAAACTCCTAAGAACAGAAATAAACAGAGTCGAACATCTCAAAGTCGAATAACAAAGACCCATGAAGAACAGGACCAGTTGCCATCAAATACCCTTTTACTGAAGCATTTTACAAGCATCTTCTTGCATTTGAAAAGAGCAGTGGTAAGATATGTGGTTGTTGTCTTACTAAACTACGTATTACTAAGCATTGTGTTATGGTACTTACTACTTTTTATGTGAAAAGACCTCACACTTCAGAAAACTCAAAAAAATGTCACTGGTTTACAGTAATATTTTCTCATCTTCTGAAAAATATCCAAGTACAAGGTACAAAATGTCAGACATATGACCTATCATAATATATATTTCTATCAAAAATACAATAATTTATGTTACTGTTCTATTTTTCATTCTGCCTTCTTTTGTTTGTTAAATTTTTCTGAAAATACTTGCAGACTCACCTTTCTCTTTATAGGTGTTAGTGAATGTCACACTAGAAACAGGAGAACTGGTGATTGAAGGGATATGCAGACTAACTTCTCTTCCCATAAAACTTAATAAACCCAAGTGAAAACACACATATAGTGGTGTGAATTAATTTTTTTTTCTTATTCTCACACCAAAACCTACAATTGAATTCAGTTATAAATTAGCACTTCTGTGAAATGTAAAAAATTAAGGTTCTATAATGCTTAGACAGTAATTCTGAAAGATTGCTTATGCCCAAGTTTTACAATAAAAAAATGAAGCTTTTAATTTCTGCATTTCCAAGGTAGAATTATATTTTGAATGGTATACACAGGTTCTTGCTCACCGTGGTGGCTACTGGACTTTGCTTCAAAATGCTTGTCGAGAACTTTGGAACTACACTCAAGAATTCCAGTTGATTGCTAACCAGTCACATTCACATATGGATGCATTTCCCATCACCTGGGATTTTCTTTGGAACACCATCTGGTTGCCACATTATTTTGCATCAGACATGATCATTGATATGATAATTGACCTACAAGCAAGCAGTTCTCTTAAGGTAAAAATTATTTTAATTAAGACAAGTCTATATTAGCACATTTTCACTAGAGAGAGAGTTTTCTCTTTCTTGCATTATATTTTGGTATCTCCAAGTTATTCTCTGTAATAATATTCTCTGGTTTTTAGGTGATTACAGTACTTTCTAATCTCTGTTGTTGATTTGTCCTAAAACACATTTGAAAACAATAGGTATAATAATGTTTCTTCTCTGTAGATTGTGGATCCTGAAGGAGACTTTTGCATTCCCAGTTGTTTAGGAGGTATTGTGGATGAGAATGGTGGTTCTAATCTTCATCCCCAGCCTCCCCTGGATGATGTGAATGTGGTTGACCTGAGATGGATATGTAAGCTGATTCTTAAAACAATAGAATTGTTATATCAAATGAAGAAGTGGGAAGCACTGGTACACATAGCTGTACAATTTAACATACTTACACAGTAAGTTATACCAACTCTAATAAAAACTAAAAAGTTAACATTATATAGTTTAATATACCATTATATTCCTTAATTACTACACTTTGGGTTTTTTTGCAGTGAGAGGTTCACAGAACAAGTGAGTCCACTGCTGGTGTATGCTCAGAGGCAGCTGCTGGAAAGGATACAGCAGTTCAGTGGGCCAGACAGCCATGAATCTCGTTTCACAAAATACCTGTCTGATGATGCACAGAAGGTGAAACACAGACTTCTTTTTGGGGCACTGACTCTTAATGTGAACTAAATGTGGAAAAGCACTTTCACTGATTAGATGAATATGCTTTCTTATAGTGTTCCCAAATAGTAAATTATAACAAATTAATGAACATAATTGATTGAAGTGCATGAAAACACTTGTATGGCATGATTCCAAGAGCAGCAATTAGAATTTTCCTTTTTTTTTTTTTTTTTTTTAACATAAGATTTATTTCTAAGAAGTTTTGAAGTCAGTCTCACTGTGGATTTTTTAGGATGTTTCTATTACTAACGTAAAAAGAGGACTTGAAGGGGAGGAGGGGGAAGTGGGATTTGGAGTACCAAACAGGTTTGTTGTGAACATGAACATAAACACGAACATGGACATGAATATGAACACGGGATTCAGGAGCCACTGCCTTGGCTAGAGACAGCACACCAGTGACCAGGGCTGGCAGGACTCTGAGGGCACTCGTGGCTCTCCAGGGCAGCTGAGGTGCTCTGTATTCTCTGTTTGCTGCTGACTCTCTCTGGCCCAGCCATTCAGAGCATGGTCCTTTGTCTATAAAAGGGCACCATAGCAAACCACTTCATAATGGTGATAACTGAGCTGTGGAAAAGTAATAACAATTTTGAAAGACAGCTTACAGATTAAAGACTACTTAGGTAATAACAATAAGGATTTCAGGTAAGAAATTTAGAGTTTATGGCTGCATTTTATAAATCAATGCCATTCAGAGAGTCTAGAACTAGTTCTGTTGGTCCTTCTGCTTCTGAAGTGGTGTAACTACTTTAGCAAAATAAAAAATTTGTTGTGGATTAGTGCCTTATAGAAGTCTGGATGTTTGCTTCTCTGCCAGAATTAGGCTGCTGTTGTTACTTCCTTAGAGCTATTTTGTATCTCTCTATGTAGCATTTCAGGCAACGTCCTTTAGGCATGCTTACCATAAGTGCAAGCATGCCCTCCTCTGGAGGAAAAAAGGTGCAATATTTGCAGAACATCAAGGAGTTGTTAATGATTATGGCAAATACCAAATAAGAGACAAGTTTAGTGCAGTAACTTCGAAACACTTATATTCAATATTTAGGCTTGAATGTTTCACCTCTTACTGACAAGAGTACTAGTTATGGGCCATTGGTGTCATTCTTAATTTGTCCTCTTTTTATTTTGTCATATAACTGAGTATATAGATATTTAGCTGGAAGAATGAAACATTGATTTTTCTTAATATTAATCAGTTATCATGAAACAAATCCTGCTTTTTTAGATGAGTTGCAGAAACTACATAGGGTGCAAGTTACAGCTGCCCATTGCTCGTTCTGCCAGTGAAGGGGCTTTTCCTGGATGCTTTTTCAATCCTGAGATGAGTAATGATTCTACAGGTCAGAGCACAATTCAGTATTGTGTGTTCTCTTTTCTCCCAAAGTCTTTTTTTTGTTTCATACTGAATTCTTTTTAAAATTCTGTTTCCTGTGCTTATCATAGTCCTTCCACTTCTCCTACAATGTGTCTTTTATTCTAAACTGAGCTTTGTCTTCAAATTATTGTTCATGATATTTTGGATGGATTGTAATGTTGTCAATGTCTTTCAGAATATATTCAGACTATGTCTGAAAGCAGAGAAAAGCAGTGCCAGATGACCTACAGCCTGTGAGGCAGGGTGGTGATCTTGGTCCAGTTTTCTGCTGTTATTTTTGGATATCCAGCAATATACCCAGAAGTTAGTGTAAATCAGCACTGTTAATGACAGAATTGATATTCTTGGTGGTTAAAAATTCACATTAATTTGTAAAGCAACAGGAAAAAAAGGGGAAAGTTTTAATATGCTTTAGTTTTGAAGTTGTGAAAATGTTCAAATATGTTTTACAGGATGATTTACTAAAAATATTTATTTATGTATTACCAATTTTTTCTCCATAATTATTAATTCCTTTTAGATCACAATCAAGCAAAAGCCCTAGTTTGTGTGCCTCTTGATGTGAATGACACACTGAAATGTTTTAGAGAAACTCTAGAAAAATCTAAATATCAAAGCAGAGCACTGAGACACAGCAGAAAACTACTTTCATTATTTCTTGCACACACACAAGGTGAGTGATTCATTGAAATGTTTCTCCCTTAATAAAGTGTATATGCAGTTAAAATAGCAAAAAGAGTGAAACGAACAGATTTTTCTAAATTCAAGTTTTAGTTACTGACACCTAGAAAAAATATAGAATATGAAGTTAAATTTGAAGTTCTGTTAGCACAAGCTCTAAGCCTTATTTCCTATGGTTTGTCTGATAGTTGGATGATAAATTTTTTTCATGCAGGTGTGTCACCTGTCTGTCTGCAGCCATACCTCTGTCAGAGGATTGATTGGCAGATCTTCCCAAGTTTATTTTCACTAACAGAACTCATATCCGTTGGTTACACTGACCAATGAATTATGTCCCATGAGTTTAATTAGGAGACACACAGAATTATAGCACAGGAAACCAGATGGATATAGGGTACACAGGAATTGTTTATTTGTTTGACTAATGTGGCATGGAAATATTTGGGGTACTAGAAATAGTATAATACTTTTCCAAACTGATCATATAAATCACTTTTCTAATCTAGAAAAGGCTGGAAGAGCAATCAGCAGTCGTATCTCTTCAAGCAGAAAGCTGAAATTTAATGTGGCAGATGAAGTGATATTTCTACCAGCACCATGTGACCTTTCTCAAGAAAAATATAATTTCTCCAGTATGGTTGAGAGTAGACCAATCCCAAAGTCACAGCTTTCAGTAATTATCTCTTCCTATGAGCAAACAATAGGTATTTTTTTCATAAATTTCTGTTTGAAGCTCAGAAGTAACAACATTCTGCCTATCTGTGTTTATATATGTTTATTCCAATGTTATTTTCTGCTGTCAGACAGCTGTAACTGTCTGAAGGCTGGTTTCCAGGAATATACAACCTTCTTCCTCTTGATTAAGGAAACCTGCATTAGATCCTAAACAAGCCACTAGCTGGTTCATAATTTCTACAGTTATCTCATTTTATGAAAAAGCATTACTTCAGTGGTGTTGTTCTGATTATTCCCCAATTCAGAATTTGATGTAATGTTCAACAGTTTTATTTTAATTCCATGACAATTTTTTTTCCTAGCAAACAGACTTTTCAGATTCTGTGCATTTGAACATGTGACCTAGTTACTTGGATTCCATCTTACATTCTGGTATTGCTTTACTCATGCAGTCACAGCTCCTCACTACTACCTGTTTTTGCTGTATGGCTTAACAATTCAAGTGTAGTAGGTCAACAGTTGCTCTAAGTGGTTTTATTTGCAGCATAGGTTCCAAAAATGAGTCTGTGAGAATGCTACTGTGTTGTATGCAGGCAGAGTTGTTTAGCAGGGCCAATGACTTGTTTTCCAGTTTTTCTTGTGAACAGGAAGAAATTTGAGAGGTCTGAAAAAACAAAAATACAGAGGATTAGGGAGACAGGTCCATATATCTTACATTTGCTTTCAAAGTTAGTTGAAATAAATGGTACATTTGAAGGTAAAATATACAAGACCAATAAATGTAAAAAAATATGCATGCATTGAATTGCATGTGAATTCATGTCTACTCATGGCAAATTTGTTCAAGGTTCAGTAACCAGTTAATTGATATGATTTTTTTTAAATTGAATAAAAATAAATTGCAGGAATCCTTGAAATGACTAACCAGAGAGACCTCAAGGTACAGGCTCTACATGAACTTGGAAATCTTCACTTTTACACTGGAAATAAAAGGTACACAATTACTGAATTAAAACAGAGCAGTTTGATTTTTTTAATTGTCAGTCCTATACCCCTCAACTGTCTTGTAAGCTCTTGTGCTGTCCACTAGTCCATATAACTTCTTTCATCTAACGTACTATTAGCTATATTTTGAAAGGGCTTTTTCCTAGACATTGTTTATTTTTCTTAGCTACCTAATTGCCATTAAGCAAATTAGAGATGCAATTTTGTGTTTTTAAGAAATAATGTTTATGGCTTGATGATTTAATTTGAGTCCCAATAAGTCTCTTGACCAGGAATGATATCTTTTTTTGTGTGTGTGTGTTGTAAAAACTGTATTTCAGTTTTTGACCCAATTAGAATTAGTTAAATCTCAGGTGATAAAGCAAAAATGAAGCAGGTTTTATCTTCCACTTTGAAAAATGTCAGCAATATGATGGTATTTTTTTATGTTACAGAGCTGCTTTTAAATATTGGTGTCAAGCCCTTGATGAAACACTCAACATTGCTGATGCTCTTAACACCTGGCAAGAGTTAAGTTTTCCAAAAGATGCTACAGACTGCTTTGCAGTTGGAAGATCAACTGATATGAGTCAGAAATTTCTTTCTCAGGCTGGAGCTTGGGGATGTTTACATGCAGCAGTCCTAGTGGCTAAGATAGCTCAGTACGTATCTTACCCATATAGCTATTTCTCTGCTCATCCAAGATATGAGGCAACTCCAAATTAACTAAAAACCAATAATGAGTTGTTATGAAAAGGACTCATCAAAAGCAGAGGAATTTGTTTCTTTGAGGGAGAAATTTGTTTCTTTGGAGAATATTGGGTTTTTTCCCTTTTCTTGAGTGCTCATCTTTGATCATAAATGCAGCTTTATGTCATATGGAGAGATCATTAAAAGAAAACAAAATGATAAAAAGTCATAAGTGCAAGGATTTTACAATTATATTGATTTTCAATCCAAATATCACATTTCCCAAGTTATTGCATGTATTAAATATTAATGTATCTTGAGGTCAGATTTACTACCTAAAGTACTATTTTTCTATTTTTTGAGGTGAATTAGAACTAAATGAAATTTGAATTACTGTATAAAAATCTACCATCAATTAATATTTCCATCCAGTACTCTTTGACTGCTGGATGGAAACACTGTGAATGTTATTCTGAGCTGTTCCTTAATGTATTGTACAAAATATAAGTCTAGAAGTACCCAAGGCAGCACACTAACCATGTGCTAATCATGAAGGGGCAGAGCTTCATCCAAGTAAATTGCTTTACCTGTGAAGCAGGTCATATTTAAATAGCACTGTAAAATATCTGTAAACCAAGGTAGCTTTGAGGTGCTAGCATGGGTATTTCAGGATGAAGGGGCATTGCCACACTTAGAATTAGCACCCAAAAAGAAAAGGAGTGAGTTTAACTTGACTATAAATGACAGCTCTTCTAATTCTGAGCTGTGGTTCAGTCTCAGGTCCAGTTAGGTGAGACTAAACCCCTAGCTGCTTTTACAGGTATCTGTGATACCTTTTGCTGCACTGGATACTGTCGGGGTCCAGGACATCCCTCTGGCCGCCCTGGAAGGTTTGGAGGCCGGACAGGGGGGTCTGGGATCTGTACAAGGGGGTCAGCCAGCTTCACACAGAGCCCAGGAGGACACTGCTTCTGATTCCTGGCCATAGGAGTGAATGCCCACATTATACAAAAAATCACAAGCCAAGAGAGTTTGGAATAAGTAGTAGTTAGTTTATCACAGAGTGTGAATGTATAATCTAGGATTTTTGGTATATGGGCTTGAAGAGGCAAGATGGAGGAATTGGGGAGTGGTCCTGTCCTACTTGTTCTTGTTCTTGTCCACCATTTTCTGCTGAGTTGTATCACCAGGATTGGTTTAGAGTAGAAATAACATGTTAACATAGGTAGTAAGTACTGGTAAGATTTTGTAAATAAAAAGTGGACGGTGGTTGGACCAGGGAGACCGTACATAAAGTCTGGGACCCTCTGATCTGCCCAGTCTGCCGCGTGTCCTGCTCTGCTGGGGACGCCTTGCACAGCTGAGAAAGAACTAAGAGATAATGAAAGAATAAACAACCTTGGAAACACGGACTGGCAGGCTCTGTTTGTCTTCTCTGCCTCTGGACTTTTCGGGCAAGAAAAGCTCAAAAACCCTACATACCTCAGGGTGCAGCAACCCCGAGGTGAGTCTCAGGGAACAGCACCCTGAGAGATATTATCCCTTTGCTGCTAATACATCCATTCCAAATCCTGGCAGGATTTGGAGGGAACTGTCCTCCTGGCTTCTCCCTCAGGTGGTTCTTTTGTGTTTAGACCTGACTTGGACTTTTAAACATCTTTCTCTTGAGTTGCTCTTTCTACAGCAACTTAGTCACAGGCTGTAAAATGCAGATTAAAGGCTTCTAATCTGAAGTAAAGATTTCTAGGATTGTTGATCATAGAACTGCCCTGCTGCCAGGATGGTTTAAGGCTTGGATGAGGTACTCTGTGGGAATCATTAAATTTAGCTAGACACGTGCCATGGTAAAGTCCATGTGCTAGTTATCTTAGGCTTCCTTTTTGGAAAGAAATACGTTTAAAGTGTGAGTTGCTTAATCTGCTTTATCTGTTTTAGTTTTGTATGAGATGCACTTAGATGGCTTATGTCTCTCCTTTGAATTTGAAGATAATCTAGACAACTCCCTTTGTTTAGGTATGTCTTTGGACGGTCAAATGCTTCTTTGCATGGTGTGGCTGAGCACCTATTTAAAAACAGGCAGTTGTTTTCTAGTAGGAAAAACATCTAGATTGTGTTAGTATTATTATCACATTAGACTAAAAAACCAAGGATTTCAGAAGATTATATTGATGGCTTCATTTGTATTTCTTATTATTTGTTGTGCTTTAGGTATGTAACAACATCACAGATCAAATTAAGAACAAAATACTGCTATTTTTCTGCGATACTTTTTAAGGTAAGAATGCAATTTCAGTTCAAATTCATGAAGTTAACGAATTGCTTATAGAATGACCCTCTGTTAAAATAATTCTCTTTTTATTTTGGTGGTAAAGGAAAAATGGAGATCAGAGATAGCTGACAATTTATGCATATTAGATACTATGTTTTTATTCTTTGTTTTTTAACATTATTTTTGTATTATGGCCTAAAAATTACCACTTCAGTAGGACGCTAGAGTGTCTCAGAGAAAAAATACTGAAAAGGGAAGATGACTAAAACATTTGATAGTCAAATATATTTTTCTTCTCTTGAAGTATTCTGCTCAGGAAGAGTTGTATGGCATCTACAACAGCAGAGTGCTCTCTTTTAGATCTGTAGAGTTTCACAGTTTGTCTTAAATTTTCAACCAAGAGCAAAGACTCTTTAGGAAAAAAGGAAATTTTTGAATCTTTTTTAGAACTGAAAAATGTTAGTTTGTGATACTAAAATCTCAGCTCTATAATAAGTTTGCTCTAAAACCAGTGGATATTAAAAATGATCCAGTTTCACTCACAAAGAAATTAAGATCACTAAGTTTGCAGAATTTCAGAAAAAAGACCTATAGAGGAAAAAAAAATCAGTTTACTTTTAAATGCAAGTTAAGATGCCAGTAGCAAAAGCAGTGCAGGAAAAAGAAATGCAAATATTCTGCCAGTAATATTCTACTGGGATCAATGATTAATCATCCCAGTGCAGCTTCGGGAAGTTATGTGACTTCTTCCAAAACCAAGCAATGACACTGATATCTTGTGTCATGGCTGTGGCTGTGAGACATTCCTAGGCCACATTGGAAAACTTGTTGAGTTCACCAAAGGGAGAACAAGTTGAAGAAACAAAGGTAAAGGAGAATTTTGACTTGCTTCTAGCACTGTAATTGCTGACCAATTACAAAGCTGAACAACGGCAATTCCTCCTTTTGACACAAATGGTAGCAAGCATTTGTTCCAGTTGTGTAACAGTAGGAATAATTGTGACTTGACTGAAGTGGATCTGATATTAATTGGGATAGGAGCAGCTTGCAGGGTGATTGTCTTGAAAAATATAATCAATTACTGTCACTGTACTGCAAGAAGTTCAAGCTATAATATGTTCCTTGAATTGTAAAGCTTTTATAACCTTGTTTAAATTCCACCTCTGGTGTAGGCTTTAGGCTTGTTAATATCTCAGATCTGAGTGTAAATGCAAATTTCTCTAGCATATCATTGCTAATTACACCAAGATAAATACAATTGGGAAGAAATATCCAACAATATCAGATACAATGTTAGCATTCTTCCCTTTTTAAGAGAGAACATTTAAATTATTTCCTTGAATTTCATATTAGTGTTTAGTTAAATGACTTAAGGTGTGCTAGCTGACCTTAGTTAAAGGTGGAACTAGAGTGAAACAAGATTTTTACTGGCCTTAAAGTCAGCAACTCTCCCAGAAACAAGGGAGACATACTGTCCTTAGACTATTTACAAAGCTGCTTATTTCTCCATCAACTTCACACATAAAACATTTTCTCTAAAAATGTTTTTCAATATTGTGTCTGGATACAGCTGAATAATTAAGGCATTGATGGAGTTGTGTTTATGAAGTAATTTATTAGTTGGAGTTTATAGTGTCTTACTAATACCTGTACACCTTCTCACAAATAATTCATTGTTATTACTTTCAGACCCTGTTTAGGGCTTCTCTTCCACATCCAACATCTGACTATGACTTTGCACAATATGAAACCAATATTCTTATTCCTGGTATTGACCTGTTCTCTGATCGCTACAGAGCTGATGTCTCTACTGTAGTTGCAAGTCTGAATTTCATTATGTTTGAACTACATTGTGCAAAAATAAATTTAATGGTAAGTATTATTTTTATGCTCTGGAAATGATTTGTAAGACACCAAGTCTTACTTTTTTGTGTGAGTGTACCTTCAAGGTACCTCAGAACCTCTAGCAAAATACCCCTATGGCTATGTTCTGTGGCACTTAAAACAAGGGATCAATTGCTGCATACAAGTTTGAGAAAACACAGGAAAATCTTTTATTCTGGAAGATGACAACACTTCGGTCATTTAGCTTAGGCATTTTAGAGGAACTTTTCTATTATATACTACTTAAAATACACTGTACAAAAAATACTTTAAATGCAGTATGTCCAGAATACTTTCAATACTTTGACTTCCAGTGGATAAAAGTCCCTTCTGCCTTTCTCCTTTTCATCTTCTCTTATTCTTCTATGTGAAGAGTTTTCATAACTTCCCTCCTTGATGGTCATATTTCTATTTCTTCTATTTAATGTCTGACCATTTCCACTTTAATCCAGCTTCCTTCAAAGGTGCAGTGCTGTGCATTAGAATAAATATATTGAATTGATTACTAACACTGAAAAAGGTGCAATACTCTCTCTTTTCTAGTTTGGTCCTGTATACACTAACAGAATTTCCTATCAGGTGATTATCTTATACCTCTGTAAATCAAGCATGACAGAAAAGATGACTGTCCATCTGAAAAAGTAGATCAATTTTTCCTGCATTGATGAGTTGAATCCACTTATGGCAGGGTCCTGCAAGTGGCAGAGCCAGTGCCAGGGAGGGCAAAAGCTTGCAGGGCTGGCAGCAGGGAGTAACAAAAGTTAGGAGGTGGAGATGGAAGAGGAGTTAGACAGGAGGAGGCAGAATGATGTTACATTTTTTTTGTCAGCAAGCCATTTGTTAGATTGATTTCTTTTGGAACTTCATGCTAACTTCCACTGTTGCTTCTTCCAATCCTGCATTACTGGAGTTCACTGTGTTATTTAGCTTTGTGTAACTGTCCTTGCTGTAGGGGATCCAGCAAAATCAAGGGGCAGGCAATTACCTAGAGGCAGAGGCACTTGACTGCTTGCTTCACAAGGCCATGCACATATTTGATTCTTTCTGCACTTTCACCAGTGGAATATAGATCCAGGTCATGGATCATGGTCAAAGCAATTGCAGTTTTAGCTGAAAGAGAGCTTCATTTCCCCTGAATACTTATTGTGTGGGAACGTTTTGGATGGTGGGTGCTAAGTTGATTTGATGCTTGAATCAAAATACATCTAGATTCAAGTTTTATTAAAAATAAAACTTCAAAGACTAATTTTGTTGAACAACTTCAAATATCAGTAGGAAACTGTATGGGTACAATTAAAACACTTGCCTCAAGCATTTGTAATCCAAATTCAGAAGTATTATGCTATATTAGGAAAACTTAAAGTGAATTTGACAAAAATCTGACAATGCTGTTAGCATTTTCTAAGCTTGGGGACATTTTAAAGTGAAGAAAAATGTAAAAGCTGAACAGTAATTAAATTTTGGAAGTTCTTTCATTTTCAATAAATGCATAAATCTGTTAGGAAAGAATCTGCTTTTTCTGAAATGTTGTGTAATGACAGATCATAGAATCATAGAATCTTTAGTGTTGGAAGGGACATTCAAAGATGATGTAGTCCCACCCTCCCATGCCAAAGGCAAGGGTGTCTCCCACTAGACCAGGTTGCTCAACACCCCGTCCAACCTGGCCTTGAACACTTACATGGTTAGGGCATCCAGAAGTTCACTGGATAACCTGCTCCAGTGTCTTGCCACCCCAACAGTAAAGAACTTCCTCCTAATATCTAACTGAAATTTTCCCTCTTTCACTTTGTAGCCATTACTCTTTGTCCTGTCACTAAAGTTCCTGATGAAGAGTCTCTCTCAGGCTTCCTTGTAGGCCTCCTTCAGATACTGGAAGGATATACAGTGTCTCTGTACTTTAATAGAGCTCAGTTTTAATTTTTTTTGATAGTTGTCCCTACAAAAAAATTGAATTTAAAATTAGTGTAAATAAATTTGTCAATAAGACTCATCACCATCCACATTATTTTACAACTGGTATAATTTCACTTAGACCATTGCAGGACTTCATTGTATTTACTTTAAAAAGCGTGCATAATTCTATCCTTCTGTTAGTTATATTGAAAAAAATGGCATCAAAACGCAGACAATTTTAGAAATCCCTTGTGTCAACCTATTTCTGGTAGGTTTACTCAGTAATGATGTAGTAAAAGAGAATAATTTGGACAAACTTCGCTTTCTACGCTGTGAATCATATGTAAGATAGTATCAGTGGTTAGCTTTAGTGAGCTGAAGAACTTTTTAACATATTAGTCTTTCAGAAAGTGTAAAAGAAGTAGTGATGGTGTGTGATGGTCAAAGCAGTAATCTCATCTATATACTATTGAATGTAATTGCAATGCATATTTCCATAATTGTATGATGTTTATACCTGCATGACCTACTGTTTTGCTACAGATTTTACCTCTGTTCACACTGTACCAATATATTGTATCTGAGATTTGTAAGGACCCAGTTAAATGTATTGAAGGAAGAATCCTCAAGGTAATCAAATAAACTTTTTCAAAACCCATTGTATTTCAAGTAAGCTTTTCAATTATTTGTTAAATGTAGTCAATTTAATATTCATATATTTCTGCTATGAAAAGCAATGCTTTAAGGCAATTTTAGTAGCAGAGTTATTTACACAGTTTTACTATTAGTTTTCTACATAGGCTGTTAAGTGCTTCCATGAATTTTTTCTACTCTCTATTTAATGAAGAGGAGGTTTTCCTTCTTTGGTCCAGACTTCTTACTTGGTATTTTTTATATTGTTCCACTTTTCTTTTAAATGTTTTCTGAAGTACAAAACATGAATGACTATTTTTTCCCCAAATGTCCACTTCTGGATTTGTTCTCACTATTATGGTAGAACAAGGTTCCGTGAAATCTAGGAACAGATTTTTGTTTTTTTACTAATGTTCACCTTTTGTTTTTGTTGTTGTTGTTTAAATAATTTGTGAGCTTTGTTATTTTTTAAGGCTTTTTAACTATCAAGAGTTATTAAGAGTATTAAGAGTCAAAGTGATATTGGCTTTAGATATTTTCAGGAAATGCTGATATGGGTTAGGTGGAGTAGCTGAGTACTATGAGACTAAGATGAGTAAAATCTATGAAACCGATTTTGATAAGGGTCTGGTCTTGGACAGGCAGTCAAAACTCTCAGCAGATGTAGCAAATTCTTCCCCTTTGTCAGGAGCAAGTTTTTAAAGGATTTGTTTACAAAAGAGAAAACTTATCTTTGAAATTATTCACTGTAATATGTAAAAGATTTCTTTCCATTGAAGATCATTCTCCATCAATGTACTATTCTGGTAGCCAAATCTATTTGAAAATTACCTTTAAATACATTTAATTTTGAGCAAAGAGAATAATGAATAATATTCAAATCAAAGGCTTTGTTATTTTTTCATAGATTAAAGTACTTACAGATATAGGATTTTTTACGGAGGCCTTTCATGAGCTATCTTTGCTTATTTCGGGAGAGAGAATTCCATGGAAAATACCAGCAGGATACAGATATACTGAACAAATGCAGGTAAACATCAGAAAAGTATGACATCAAACTGCAACAATCCATTTTCTTCATGAAACTGCACATACTCCATATCTGCAAGTTGTTACACATTCCTAAGAAATTCCGAGATTTCTTTCAATAGATCAATCAAATGGTAGGCTTTGAATGACATTAAAGTCTCTCACTAAACAGCAGGAAGAAAAATCAATTTTGAAATGTGTTTTGTACACTGAGTACTGCAGATAGTACTGTAGAAAAAACAATGTGGGATTTCAAATGCAGGCATGAAAAGTATGGATAAAGCTGACATGGGGTCTTGGACCCTGGGGAGGGCGGGGGCAGCCTCAGAAGGTGCTGGGCTGTAAGAGCTACTGCTGCCCACAGAGCCTGGACACTCACATCACCCCAGGTCCCTTTAATTTTCCCTCTATCTGGTCATTAATGTGCTGCAAGGGTTGGAAGCTGTTAACCATTGACCTGGATTTTTGTCTTACCTGTGAGCACACCTGTGCAGGCAGATCTGGTTATCGGGTAAGCCTCCTCCATATCCACCCTTTCCTTGTTTCCCAAGCACGTACCAAAATAACCTAATGATTTAATCCTAGATGAATGTAATCAAGGTCTCCCTTATCTGAGTGGTGCTTTTGGGCAGGTGACATGACAAAACATTTCTGGACAGAGCACCAGCTGAAATTCAGCATGAACAGTAGGAAAAATTTTATCACCAAAAGCGTTGTCAAGCATTGGACAAACTTCACGCTTGCTTCCTTTACCCTGTGTTGCAGACAGTGAAGCAGTGCAAAAGAATTTAATGAGCTGATTTGAAGAGAAATTTCCCACCTCCCACCTCTGTTAACTCATTGCTTTTATACTCCTATTGTAACACATTACTTTCTTTGGTTTTGTGCATTTTACAGGCCTTACAGAAATTTGATTCCTCAAAATCTCTCATGACTGCTACAAATTTGCAGGTAAAAAGAATCAGAAAGAGGTAAATGTTTTGTGCTATACATAAATATATGTATAGATGGGAGAAATAATATGTACAAATCTGTGGCTTTTCTGCGCAAAACACACTAATGGAATTATTCAGGCTTTGTTGTGATATGGAAGGTCAGGTGTCTATCCTGCTAAAATATTGAGAGTGTTGGGCTTTTAATGTTATAATTTCTATCAATCAGAGTTGTCTTCATAGATTTGTCCTAATTCAGATCAGGACCGAAGTCCATTTCTAGGGGAAAAAATTATAATGGTAAATCTATAAACCAGTGTCTATACAGTATTTTCTAATTTTATTTAAAATCACCTATTAATCAATAATTTCTTTTGTGTTCTTTCAGTTTTAGTAATTTCCTTTTATTAACCTTCTCACAGATCCATTGAGCTGGTAGGGGTAAATGTTAGCAGAATGTGAAAAAGTTGTACCATTAAAACAAATTGGTAAATTAAAACCCCTACCTTTTTCCTCCACTTTTCTCTCTTGTTTACAAGAGAGCAAACTTTCTTCTGCAACAGTTGGTATTACAGGATGGAAATGAGGAGTGTATTTTGACAACTTTTGATCTCACTAGTTTCCGATTTATTTTGGAGTTGTGCGTTATCTTGAGCTTTTGATTTTAGCACTTCACAGTGTATTTAGTGCTGTTACTGGTCTCATGATCTTGCAAATCTATGTGGGCTTTCAGCTTCTAAATCTGCTAATCTAAAGTGATACTATTAAACTAATGATGAAACGAGGATGCTATAATGAATAACAAAAAGAGTCTATGAAATAGACTAGAGTGATGTGATATATAAGAATTTTTTTCCTTTCTTAACAACAGACTTTTCTCTGAGTTGAGATTTTTGAACTACAGATTCACCTACAATGCAGAAAACTAGAACCTGCAGTGATAATAGCTATAACTTCTTAGGTGCACCTTCTGCTGTAAAACCAATCTGTTGAGGCTGTAGCAAGTGCTACTAAGGGGTGAAGTATGGAAAAACAAAAATAATAACTCGTTCATAATAAATGAGAATATTACTAATATTGTTCGTGTTATTGTTGAATTGTATCATTATGAATAGAAGCAGAATATGTCTAGAACAAGAAAAATGTAAAATGTGTCATTTCAAATAATTCCAATTGTTAAACTTCTTGTAGGTACTGGAAGATACTTTTAATTGTAGTCTGTCTTTAACAGTGGTGCCACTGTGCAGCCAACAAATCAAGAATAAATTAACCTTAGCCAAAATGCATCTCATCATTTGTCTTACTGCCACAATAAATAATATACCTGAAAAAGTTGAAAAAAATGTATATTCTGTTGACAACAACAACTTGCCAGAGCCAAACAAAACTAAAGTATCAAATGTAAAAGGTAATTATAAGAATGGTGGAAAATTTCATTTATATTGTTTCAAGCATTTTTTTTTTCACTTTTAACTGCATATAAATTAATATGTCATGTTATGAACAATACTCATTTTAAATGTTGGTGAAAAAAATTAGTCATTATTGAAATAAGCATTAAGACTTGTTAAGGTTCTTTTATTATTCTTCTATTATTCTTCTACTATTCTTCTATTATTATTAATTATTATTATTATTATTACTATTATTACTATTACTATTATTATTATGTTCCATTATTATTTTGATGTCGAAAGTCCCCGTTGTAACTAGAGAGAAAAGGGCCGTGTTATTCCAGCTACTGAGAATGCTTTGGTTCTGCACCTGTTATCTGAAACTTTATCCGCAATGTATTTGACAGTTGATGCTGATCAGAATTCAAGACAGCAGGAACAGAGGGACAGAATGGTGCATCTTGTTGACTGTAAAGACAAATTAAATATGGCCATGTTGAAGGTAATTTTGATTTTTAAGATAAAAGGATTAAAAAATGCGGATTGATCCAAAAACATTTCTAATGCCTTCAATGTAACAGAAATTATGATGAGAGGATGGTATGAAAAGGGAGACTCAAAATTTCTTAGTAGTCTTACTAACTGTGCATGAAGTGTTGACTATTTGGTGCAATCATTTTTGATTTTTGGTGCATCATTTTTCAAATGATGGGAAGTATCTCCACAATCAGATGTCGATGTGGCTATTTCAGCATAACGGGTAAAGACTGAATATGATTTCAAGATAAAATCATCTCCTTTCAGAGGGTGCCCTCTGTAGAACATATGAGGGACTCTTTGATGGGGCAATATTCTATTCAAATAAAAAAACCATTCTCTACCGTTCTCATATTGTTCAAATTCAATATTTCAAATTGTTCATGTTGCTCTGTCTAGTACTTTATTTTGAAGAAAAAATACCACAGCTTATTAGCTTCTTTTTGTGAAGGGGGTTTATTTTGTTGGATTTTGTTTTATTTAATTGTAAATTTTATGCTTGGCAGTTTCACATCACAAAAAGACCAAAACTAAGGGCTGACATATTCTTCATTCAGAGGGGTCTTTCACTTTGGAAGTATCTACTTTTTGGCCATTGTTACAAGCAAAGTAATGCAAAAAGTACATCTGGAGAAGGGAGTATGATTTTGTATAGCAATTGGTATAGGTCATACACTAGAAACGTGAAAGTTTTAGTATAACTTGAAAATAGCAACTTATAAATAACTAAAATAGAAGTGTTCATTTGAATTGAATAGGGCTCATTTAAGCAGCATAATATATTTCTGCCTCTTGATTTTTCTTTAACTATTCTATTCTGTTGGAGAGGTTTTTATGTTTTGGATTTTTTGGTGGTTTTTTTTTAAATAGAGCTCTTAATTTTGCTCAAAGTAATGTATTGGAAGATACAAACCTTTAAATTAATTTTTAATTCTGCTGAAATCTCCACAAGTGAGATTTAATTTAAAGTTAAATTATAGTTGAACTTTCAGGATACATGCTGCACACAAGGATGTCAAAATATAGCTGATAAAGAACGTAATACTTCTTTTGACATCTTTAATGTTGTTTTTATCATTATATTTATTATTTTAAATTACTAAGTATAGTGAGAAGTATAGTATGAAATTATCAGGTATAGCTATTAGCTAAAGAATGGGAAATTAGTGAGTAACATTGCTAAGCCTTAAAATATGTAGTTAAGCATGCATGGCAATAGTACAGGCACAGTTAAGATGTTGCTGATTTGAACACAATGATTCTAAAAACCTGAGAAAAGCAGAATTACCCACCTCCCCACCACCTCACCCCCATTTATAGAAAAGGCATGTTGCACCTAAGTTTATATTAAGATGCAGTGATAGCAAGCTATACAGAAAAATATATTTCTAAAGAAAATGTTCATTCCTTTACTTTTTGAAATCATACAACTCTGTGTTCTTTCTAGGGGATTTTATTGACAGAAGCTGAAGAAAGTCTTAGCTATCTTGTACAGGACATACAGGAGAAATATGATGGGGACAGATCTTGTTATTCTGTGGAAGACTTAGAGGCTCTTATTCAGGCCAAACTTGAACTTGCTTCTATTTCTCAGCAAAGGCATCAAGGACCTCTCAGGTAAGTAACACTATGAACAACCTTATCTTGCACAGCCTGGACCACCTTATTATCACCACCAGTGATTAAAAAAATAATTGCTTTATTGCTGCATCAGTATTGTAAATCTTAATAGTTATCTGTAACAACTCCATTAGTATATTTACAAATGTATGATAAACAGGCATTTGATTTTTTTATTATTGCTTAATTTTTGCTTTTTAAAAGATGATCAGTTATAGGGCCAGAGATTCAGTTGGCCCAGAGAATCAGTTACAATTTCTCTGTGAGATGTTTTGTGATAAACTGTTGTATAAAAACAAAAAGTTGCAATCTTCATGGTTTTGGTTAAAGTCTGGATATTTTAGATCATGTGTGTTCTTATAATTTTTAAGTGTACAACAGAGCACTTATGTTATCTCTGAACTACTAAATTCTACTTTGTTCTAGAATGCCCCATGTTTCTGTCCTAAAGGAACTTTTCTTCTTGCTACTTATTGTTTTCAAATCAAAATGTCAAAATTTTATTTTTTAAATTACAGTGATTAAAAAGCATGAAGTAAACATTAACATATTATGATAGATTTTAGCAGCATTAATGATATTGTTAGTGATAGTGTCTAAAATACTTCTGTATTAGCTCTATGTATCTGTCTGCCTGATATTTTCTTCAAATTAACATTCCCAAATTCTGTGATATTTTTTTTGGGATTCTGATTTCTTTTGGAGAATTTAATGAAGTTACAATTTTAATATTCTTGGAATATAATGGACATACAGAAATTTGAAGCATTATTTTGATCTTGTACATAGGAAGATTCATCTGTTTAGCATACCTGTAATTTTACATTAATTTGTGTAAGAAGGATGTTTAACAATAAATCATTTTATCAGTCTGAAGCTCTTTTTTATCTAATATTTTATTAGAGGGAAAAACCTTTGAGTGTAGAGATTGCCAAATGCAGATGGAGCATACTCAGGTGTAGCACCATCACCTGCCAGACTAGATTGAGATTTCGTACAATGTAATCAGTATTTGTAATGTTTGTTAGGTCTAGTCTAACTAAACACAGTGGAATGACTACAATAAATCTTATATCACAGTAAGCATAAAAAAAGGAAAAAATTGACCCTTTATTGTTGAAATAGTGATGAAGATTGCTGATGCAGTGGTAGGTGGCTCATCAGGCCAATAAATAAATCAGTCTTGGTGGGACTTTTTACCCAATTAAAAAAAAAAAAGTTTATTCTATGACAAAACAAGCCACCTTCCTTCTCTCAGCTCTCTTAGCTGAATAAAAACTCTCCAAATCAATAACTCTTAAATAGCACAATTGCTTTTGCATTGTTATGATACAGCAATAAAAATAATTAACAAGGGCAGGAATTTCACAGTGTTGTATAGACTACTGAACTGAAAACAGTAACAGTCTGCACTGTGGTCTTTCCCCCAGGTTTTGTGTATGTTATTTTAAAAGAAAGCAGTTTCCCAAAAATTTAGATATTAGGACTGTAATAATTTAGCAATAATGTCATTAGTGAAGAAGCAAAGTAAGAACTTGCAGGTTATTTGTAGACATTTCTAATCATGAAGTATAAATCCATTTCGGTGCTTTTTGAATTAGATTCATTTACTATAAATTGGCAAGGAGAAATCCATCTGTCACTGACAGTCACCTCATAACACTTTTGAGCATTCTGAGTTTTATAAAGGCACTATACTAGTAACCAAGGAGCAGTATGCACGCTCATGAAATATTGTGTGTGTGATCTTAGTTTGATACTAGACTTGGTAAAACCTGCATTAGTAGAGTCCTGTCTCAGACATTCTCACCCTGCTGAGCTGGTTCCAGTATATGCAAGGCAGTTCAATGCAGCACTCTTCATTATGCCATGCAGTTTATATCCTAGAGACTAGTTTCTGTGTTGGTTTATAACTTGTCTCAGATTGAGGAAACTTTTTTAGAATATTGAGGATTTCAATGGATATTAAGCATTTTATATATCACTTTTTCTGACTCTCAAATTTTTGATGGGTGTTTGTTTAGTGGGTCTTATATATTGATAGTGGTCAGTAGCAGGGAAAAAAAAAAAACGAAGTAAAAGTTTGGGGGTTTTTAACCTATTTTGCAGTTTTATTGCACTGCCACGGAAACTGCTGATATGTCTGCCTCAGATACAAATGAAACATTTCTTCAGGCAGCTGAATGTTTCCTGCCTGCCACCCTAGAAATCAAACTTTGCATGATATTACAGAAATTCATCTTTTTTTTTTTTCCTTTGGCAAAATGACCTAGTGGTGAAATTGTTACAGTCAGCTGTACTTTCCTATTTTGATCATCTTGTCACTTTCTGATTCAGCTGATAAAAGGATGTGTATTTTATCATGGGAAATATATAGACACATCACTCTTGTTGACAGCAGAACAGGGTTCACAAAAATTTCATCAAGGGAAGCTTCTGCATTACAAGCTGCTGTCTTGCAAAAAAATGTATGCTTCAGACTAAGTTTATATATAGGACTAATCCCATTAATCTCAAGGAGGGTACTTACATGGTGTCTATCCTATGAATGTGAGCTTTTTAATTACCCAAATGTGTGCTTGTCTGCTTATGTGAATAAATTGTTACTTAAAACAAGGCATATATGAATCTTTGGGCTTGTGGTCATATTTTACTTAAGAAATCTATGTGTAGCCATGTAGGTAAAAATAGCCTCATTTTCAGTATTGCTAAATGTTGACAAGAGCAGTTAACTTGAGGCAGTGATGCTGAGGAATTTAGGTTAATATTTGTTCATAACCTGTATATTCTCTCAGGTGCTGTACCTTCTCAAGGTATTTGAGATGTGAACCATAGCATCTCCATAAATGTTTTAAGAAAAGTCAGATTTTGCTGTAATTTTAACTTTGATACCTGGTTTCAGGGAAGAACTCTTAAAAAAGAAAATCAGTTGGGGTACATCATTGCATTATCCTTATTTTCTGTTTGCATTTATAAGGAAATTCTGTTTCACCTTCTCTGTTGTTAGAGAGAAACTTATTATCAAACTCAACATTGATTTATTCTGTTTTCATTTTGTTGACTAAAACTGAGGTAAAAGGGATGATGAAGGAGATTCATGAGATTGAATTCTGAAAGGTAAAAGCCGAGATATTAACGGCTCCGGTTCTCATTGTTACTTTGGGGTCTATTTGTGCTGAATTGGTGTAATCCATCCAGGTCTGCGTCACAAAAACAGCAAGGAGGATAGAATCAGAAATGACAGGAAGACTTTAACTAGTCTCTTATCTAAACAGGAGGTTATCCATTCTGTGGTTATACACATGTTGACAGAATAATGTGTGTAATTTAGAAGTAGTTCAGCTCTTCAGAATTCTTTGTGCAAGATCTTTGCCTGTGTAACCATTAGTCTGGAACATCTCAAAAGCAGTAAATTCACACAGACCCTGAATCTCTCTTGCATTAAAATCTCTTTGAATAGTTCTGGCAGTGTAAAAAGGATTTTCAGTTGTTAGTAATTATTTTCTTTTTTTTTTTTTAATATGCGTCATAACAGCCAGTCTCTATGTAAAGAGAGTCTATGTAAAAAACCAGCATAGATAAGAACTTTGGTTATACATTTTTAACAATTAACCTGCTGAAAAAGATCTTCTAAGTGGTGAGCTAGGCATACTCTCTGGTGGATAAGAATTATTAGAAAAAATGTTTCTGTGGGCAGAGTACATGTAGAATTGTAAAAAAAATTCCCAAAAAAACAACCCCCAAAATCAAACTCAAAAATGTTTTAGAGAAGATATAGGAAAGTAAAGATTTACAGACATAGAGGAAAATGTGCAGTTGAGAAAAACTAACACAAAGAGGCATTGATTTTGGCAATTCTCAGAATATTTTGAGTAGTGTGTTCTCTGGACAGCAATTCCTGTTATGAAAAAGGTCTTCTGTCTATGATAGTTTTGCACGATGTCTTCAAATCGTGAAATCATTGTATTCACAGTTTGCTGCTGCAGATACACATTTTTGTACATGTAATGAAAATGGAACATTATTTGACTGTATCTGAGTGCTTATGAAGACATAAAAAAAAAGAAAAATCCAGTAGTTCTTACCTTAAGAAACCTGACAATATTTTGAGATCTAGGCCCACCATTTTTTGACACAGAGGATTGAATGTTGCATCAGTCCTAATGGTGTCTGTATCTTTCAAAGGTGCTGTTCAGAGAGAACTCCAGACAAGAATTTAGGATATGGGATGGGGAGTACGGTAGATGCAATATTATGTGCTTTCCTACTGGTGAGGTTTTGCCTCATCATCTTTATGGTGTTTACTTAGATCCTGTGAGCATTTGACCATGTGTATTTAACCGAAGGATTAATGCATAGCCCAGAAAAGTTTTAAGGAGAAAGGTATTAACCTTAGTTGTGGATGATATAGAACTTTCTCAATATATCTTGTAATTTTCAGTATTTTTACATCTTCTAATTTCTAAGAACTTATCCCTGAAGACAGAAATGCCATGGTTGGTCTTGATCTAGTGATTTGACTAGATCTAAATGTTGGACTTCACAATCTTACAGGTCTTTGCCAGTCAAAGTGATTCTATGATTCTGTGTGTAACTGGAAATTATAATGGAGTTCTGCTTTGATTGCTCCAATAGAATATGATATATTTTAGTTTATATGCTATTGATAGAATAATAGAACATCAGGGTTGGAAGAGACCCTGAGCTCATGAAGTCCCTCCATCAACCCAGCATCACCACTGTGACCACTAAACGACTAAATTGTATCACCCAGTTCCAGATACCTCTTAAACCCCTCCAGCCAAGGTGACCTCCCTGGGCAACCTATTCCAATGCCTGACCACCCTAACAATGAAATGTTATCAGATTATGTCTGTTATTGGCAAAGCTTTTTCTCTTACTGCTGTTTTGTCACTTTCATAATGCAGTACCTACAAATTCAGAAAACAGTCTGAGTGCAACCTTCAGTAAAACTGAAGCAAAAATTGGTAATTGGTGATTTACATCTCTGACATAGTAAAAAATGAAGTATCTATTTTAATATAATCATAAAGTAGCAAATATAATTAGTATTTTTAAATAATATTGCTCTATACCACAGTGTTGCTTTGGCTTTCTCTGCAATTCGACTGCTCCAAGATGCAAAAGTTTTTAGAATGGACGTGGCTCATTTTCAGGAAGAAAAGGATGAAAGGGAGTATTTGGTATGTGAGGATATTTGTTTTAACCTTACCTCTCTTTGGATATGAATCTTTCTTGTATTAAGTGTTGAGGGATTTTCATAATATTAGAACATAGCAGTCATTTGTATTATGTGGTTAACATTAACCTGGAGAAAAAATTATCTTTGACATGCTTCGGGTACCTGTGTGCTCAAGGTGTGCTCAGTGTGTCTGTAATCTTCATTATAATTTGTATGAGATTAGGAATTACTGTTTTTATTTCTATTGCTCTCAAATGGCTGCACTGAAAATCTTCTGTTGTTTAAAAGCCCCCAAACAAAAAGGAAGTGAAAAAAGTCAGTTGCAAATCTTTTACCATTCAGTTAAGGTCCTTTAGATTTTCTGATTGAAAACTGAAGTCTCTTTCAAAGAGGCAGATGGAGCATTTCACATCATTGCTGTGTGCCGTAAGGAGCAAGATTTCAGCTGATTTGTGTTGTCCAACACGTAGAGATTCTGACCTGTGCTTTGGAAAGCCTGTTGGTCACACACTACACAATCACTCTTTAATGCACAGTGAGTCAAATTGACTCATATGGACAGAGCAATTGAGCAGTGATATTTTGAACATCTGTGGAGACTGGACTTTCTTGAATGCAATGTAATTTTTTTCTGTCTGTGTTGTATATCAGGGGCTTCTGTCTCTCTGCACTTGCTCCTCTCTTTTCTTAGGATGGTCCTGTAGCCAGTAACTGAGCTATAGATATTTTTTTTCTTCATTTGCATCAATGCAAGTCAGTCATGGTGCTTTTTTGTGCAAGTAAAATGCAGGTGGTGCATTGTCCAGTGACTGCTTGCTGAAACAAATAAAAGAACATGGACTGTAGAATTTTTGTAATAGAAAGACTTTTTAGAATGTATGAAGATAGCACAGGGAGTTGAACTGAGCATTGTCACAAACACTTGTAATACATTACACTAAAATTTGTTTCTAAACACCAGAAACACAAAAAACTAGAAATCAAAAACTATTTGTTTTCTAGTCATTATTGAGGTACTAGAAACTGATACTGATCCTGCTCTACAATTGGGCTTTTATGTGCCTTAGAATTTTGTGTAATGTTCCTATCTGAGTGGAATAAAATCCAAACTGTTTGAATTATTCTTCATAAAAAACTGTTTGAATTATTCTTCATAACAAATATAGTATATAGATATATTTACGGAGTCTCACATAAAAAGTGGTTTAATATTCAATGCTTAAAATTATTTATATATATAAAAAAATTAAATAATGAATGGCCTCCTGTAATTAAAAATATGTATCTACTCTTCAAATAAACTTCTGTTTAGAATGTTACTATTATTTGTAATATATTTGTATTAATTTAATTTATTTTAGTCTGATGCTACCCTGTTGCCTTGTTTGTAGTAAAGTATGTTACCTAGAAAGTAACATTTTTCTTGCTTTTGGGACTTATTAGGACTCCACCACTGAAGGTGCTGAGCTCCCTCCCCGTGTAACAGCACAAGAGCACCTGAATGTACATTTGTGGCTGAGGTGTCGAGCAGCGTTAGTGACTGCACTCATGACACAGATACATGGTGTTGGTGATGTGAAAGGTACTACACTTTCTTGCTTTAGATTTTGGGATTATATTGGGCAACTGAGCCTATACAGATACAAGTTTTATTCATAGTTAAAAAATACTAGCATTAATTCTGGGGCTTGTATTATCACTGAACAATTATTTGTACTAAATTCATCCAATTCAATAAGGGAAGTATATTTATGAGCACATTCTCTCCTAGAACATGAAAACATTATATTAATTTTCATTTAATGGTCATTATCTTTTGATAATTGTGTCTAAAAGTTTCAAAAGTGCTAGTGTAATTAAGAAAGTATGATTGTTCTAAAAAGCACTGTTGCTGAGTACTTCTGGTTTTAAAAGTCTCAAAATTATTTTCACTTTCTATATCTCCAATAAATGAAATATCCCTACATAGCTCCTAAAAATGTTCCAGATTATTTTTTTAACTATTTAAAAGAGATATTGCAAAATACATTTTTTGAAGTTTGGTTATGAATAAAAGTGTTTTTCATTCTTTGGTTCTATGAACAACTCTGATGCTTATTTAAATATCAAAATCAGTCTAAGCCTGTTGCCAAACTCTTACTTAGTCAGTTCTGAATAATTTCTCTGAAGGCTATTAATATTTTGCAATTTTAACTAAAATCAGATTTTTGAATAAGTAGAACAGGTCTGAAATACCTTAATATTTATGTTGGTGTCATGCATAAAAAGCATGCATTTGGATGAACTTACACCTAGTGCAGTCTACAAACTAAGCGATTCTTTCAAAAGTAAATTTGACACAAAATAGTTCGATGGAATGGTACATGTGCAATGTGGAATTTATAATGTCATATTTTCTGTAACATTTTAGTGTGGAAATGTTTAAGAATTTTAAAACACACAATAAACTATTTTCTATTGTATTTTTACTATTCATGTATTCTCATCTTTTAGGAAATGATGTGGCTGAGCGCAGAAGTGTGATAAAAGAAGTTATATTAGAGGCAGAAGCCTTTGGTGATATTGAGACTCAGGCTGAAATGATGGTGCAAGCTGCTATTCTTGACCTGCAAGAAAAACGTCCTGTGGCAGACATTAAACTTCTTTTGCAGGTTTGAACACAAAGGAAATATTGTTTGCTTTCTTTGATGCACTTTTTGTATAGTCAGAACAGCTGATGGCAGCATTAAATAAGCTTGAAATAGTGCCTCTAAAATAGATTATTTTTCACATTGCATGATTTGTCCTCATAAATAGACAGGAAGATAGTAACTACTTTGGTTTATGTTGTCTATGTCCAAACAGAATATCATCGGTTTATTCCAAGACAATATATTTATTTCCCTGCGAGCTTCTTTGTCTCTTGTGAAAAGTATGCTTCTGCTGGCAGAAATACTGCTACTGCAAGTAGCAGAGGATTCAGAACATTGCTCTTCTGCAGTGCAACCATTAAACTTGCTTGTTTTGGCACATGAGCTTACAATTAAAGCAGTGAGTACATGTTGGTGCATTTGCAAATTTATTTATTTATTCTGGAATCTATTTTATCAGTTATTGAGAAGGGGCTATTCCTAGTAACTGATCACTTCAATTTTAACTACATTAGAATAGTGTAAAGAAGTAGTTAATCTTACCAAACTCTTTATCCATATTCATCATACATGCTCACGTGTGTTGTCTTGTATTTTCACAGAATTTAAAAATATTGAATAGTTGAAAAATAAACATCCAGATGTGAAAAAAGAAATTGGTAGTTTGACTTTTAAAGGGATGCAGAACACTCACTTTTACCATTTGCAATGAGGGATGGTTCCCAACACCTCAGGGTGAATGTAGATCTCATTAAATTCCTAATTCTTAAGCATCCAAGAACTTAGCTTTTTGTCTTAGAATAATTTGAATCAGAACAATCTATTTAAAGTAGCATGATATTTTAGATTGATGAGTTGTTACAATTGATATGAAGAAATAATTTCCATGTAAAAATTTAAATATGTAATTAAAAAAATAAACCTAAAGAAATGAACTTCATGAGAGTACGAAATCATTTGCCTATTTGGGATCCAAAAATAGTAGGCATTTTTGTCTGAATTTGGTACAGGTTATAGAAAAAAGTTTTTAGATCAAACTCTTTCCTCATATTTTTTAAAACAGAAGTTTAATCCATTGAAATATTTATTTCCCTGAGTACTAAAGAATCATATGAGTCACTTCAGACTCAAACTTGCAATTGTGAGACTTGCTAGCCTTCAAGTGACTTGACACTTTACAGTGTCTCCCCATTGTCTTATCTCCATGAATGAAAGGTTTGATGGCCCCTACATGTTAATTTCTTTTTCTTTTCCGGCCTTTGCTGGATGTCAGATTTCTTTGTAAAAATGACAGTTTCTTTCCAGAGCTTTGGTTACTTGTGAGATCTATTTCTTAAAGACTGATTTTAGGGAGTTTTCTTTTAAAAAACAAAGTCTAATGTTATTAAATTCAATCAAGAGTTCATACAAATTGTTTACATCACAAGATTCTTCTGCAAGACAAGTACACACTAAAGTAAAGAAATTCAGGAATATTGAATCCTTTTCTAGTGCTCTTTTCAAGACACTTCAGTTTTGCAATACCTAACTTACTTTTTCAAACTGCTATTTAATTTGCTGTCTGCAACTTGATTTTATTGAGCTTACTCTTTCCATAGATTTTTTATTGTGGTGAACCCATTGAATGGCAAATAGAAGACAGTACATTGACTTGCCTGGTCTTGCCCACTAAGAATGTCTACCTGCCACATATTAACTTGCTAGCCCAAGTCAAAATGAAAATTGGTAAGAAGAACACAACTCATTATTATTTTAAAGTTGCAGTTAATTTTCATTCATATTTTATGAATGGGTTGATTGGTGTAGCTTGGGCTTCTTTTGAGTGGCCTAGGTAAACCTCAATGGCATTGTACATTAGTGAAACAATGTTATAGTTTTGTATTTATATGCATCAATCACTTGAATTTTTGGGAATTGGACTGTAACAGGAAATACGTAGCAGCATTTCTTCTAAGGAATTAGCTTAATTTTGCATAAATTGGTTGTCTACTAAATAATTTACAAAGAACTGTTTTGGTTTTTTTTCTTTAGGACATACATTAGCTTCTATGGCTGCAGGAGATCATTTGCAATGGCTACATGCTCTCAGGCATTTAGAATCAGCATTGAATCTTTGCAGAGCCTCTGCAACAAAAAAATTAGATATGGAAGCTGAACTTCTTTTTCAGATAGGTAAATAAACCCCTTTTTGTACATCCCAAGTGCCATCCTAGGCAATGTTATGCATGGTGTCTCTTAAAAGGGAGACATTTTACTGTAAAACTAGAATAGATTTGGACATATCTCATTGTCTAGATGCAGATCTCTCTCCTGTGTTTAGTACCACACCATGGGAGTTCAAGATGCATTAGTCTACAAATAATTTCAAAACTGGATTAGAACTACTTTCATCTGTATGTTATCAGGGATCTGAGGGCGTGGCCAACAAGATTAAGAACATTATGTTTTGGACCAGGAGGTGTTTGTTTGTGAGGATCCCAGCCAGAAAGACATTGAAGACTCTGTAATGTATCTCCTAGAATGCCATATTTTGGAGTTAACACTTCAAAAAAGAAAAATTTGATAGTGTAGATAATCTCCTATTACTGCAGAGGCTGAGAACTCTAAATTGTGCAGTATTGAACATACTTCTGATCAGGATATAGCACAATATGCAAATCCTGTTTGTGAAAATGTTGCCTCATTTTGGTCTTTTAGCTAATCTTGAGAGAAAACAATGCTATTCATCATTTCTACTGTCAAACAAAAAGCATAGTCACATAAGAATCTCTTGGTTCACTTTTACAGAAAAGTACCAAGAAGATGCTGCCAACAGGCTTTTCTGTTACAGCAAGCGGGCTGCATTTATCCTGTGGGATGTCCCCAGCACAACACACTGTGTGTGCAGCACAGCACAGAACTGGCCTTTGCCTGCTTATTAACTGCTCATGTATAGTGCTCTGCTAGTTGGGATCAGGAAATGTTAGGCATCATTTTGATTCACAAGTTCGGTTATTTTAGCTACTCCGTGATGAAAGTTGTTACATTTACAGTTGTTACACATAACACGTGCGTTACAACACACAGCATTGTGCGTTGCATTTTAAACAAACTGGAAAAGATCTTGCTTATAGCAGAATAGATAATGTACTGTGTTGTTTAACTTTTCTGGAGGGAAAAAGAGATTGAGTGGGTCTTACAGAAGAAAAAATATTAACATCTTGAAAATCTACTTCCTATATTTCTTTCTAAGGTCAGGTAGAACGCCAGATAACTGAAACAGGCAATAACAACTCATCTCAAGCTATTGAAACCCTGTTGGAAGCTATTAAGATCAGCCAGAAACATGATCAAAATTATGAGTAAGAATCTAGCTATATAACTTTGAAAATAATTTAAATCATACATGAATGTAATTTTTTAACAGTTTTTGAGATTTGGTCTGGGACTTCTATTATGGGGTATCTTTTATGTTTTAGAAAGTTTTATTTTAATAGAGTAGAGCTAGTGGATATTTATTTTCTTATTTAAAACAAACAATGAGAACATTTAAAAGCATTTTTAATGCTACACAAAAGTTACTGCTTTTTGTTCTATTTCCAAATTTGTACCATATCTGTCAACAGTGGGAACAGACCTATCAATTAAACCGGAGGTTTATTCATATTTCAAAAGATGAGCTATGGTCTGCCCCCTTCCAGATAACAGAAAACCAGCTTGAAAAGGTTACCAGCCAGAAATATTCAGAAGAGCAGAGGCAGAAGGAGTGTAGGAAATGTGTTTGTAGCAGATATCAGGACACTGACTTTGGCATTAGTTATCAGCCTAGAAGATGCCTGAAGAGCTGAGCCAAGACAGCCAATAAATTCTGTCAAGCAGCTCTGATACATTGGACTTCAGTTTTTTTGTTTCTTGACCAGTCTAAATGAATAATGTGCCATGTCTAGTTAGAGACAGTGTAAAGGCAGCAATTTACCTTGCTTGTTTGGGTATTCTGTTACTTAAGTTAATGAACCAGAACTCTGAATGTAGAAGTAGTAGCATAATAATAAACCTCAACAAGCAGCCTGCATGATGGAAGATGGTGCAGAAACAGATTGTGGTGAAGTTTTGCAAGTTTAATTTGCTACCCTCTTATTTAATTTGCTACCATCTTTCTAAAAGAATGTACAGCGACATCAATGGACCACGGCTTTCTTGTTTTAGAGAACTTAACATTGTGCTCACATTTATACAAGCCTTGTGATATCTGTGGGATTGTTCAATTAAAGTTGATTCTTGATGTCTCACATCCTTTTTTATTAGCAAGACTAGAAATTTAACTAAGTTATTGCCAGCCAAGTGGAGAATTTGCCATCTTCTCAGTTAGTTTGCTCAGTCTTTAACTGTACAGTACTCTGACTTTTGTATTTTGCTTTACACAAATTGTACTACAGCTAGAATTTATTTTACTATATAAACAACCGACTCTGTGCGATATTAATCTGTCCAGAATAGTAACTCTGTGAGCAGAAGTTAGTTGCTGTGCTTGGGGAAGTTAATTCATAAATGAGATCTGAAGAAATCTGCAGGGCTAGGAGGAGTCTGCATAAAAAGACTGTTATAAACCTATAGGGAATAGAAACGTTGGAGAAATTCTCCAGGTATAGTTATTTTCAGCAGGTCGAGGGGTGTAATTCTGCCCCTCTGCTCTGATATAGTGAAATTGCTCCTGGAGTACTGCACCAAGCTCTGGAGTTCTCAGCATAGGAAAGACCTGTTGGAGCGGGTCCAGAGGAGTGCCACAAAAATTATGAGAGCCTGGAACATCTCTCCTGTGAGAAAAGGCTGTGAGAATTGGAATTTTCAGCCTTGAAAAGAGAAGGTTCCGGGGAGACATTTTGGCAGTTTTTCAATACTTAAAGGGGGCTTACAGGATGGAGATAGAGTTTTTAATAGTGCTTGTAGTGATAGGACAATGGATAATGGTTTTAAACCGAAAGAGGGTAGATTCAGACTAGATATAAGGAAGAAATTTTTTACAATGGTGATTCAATGGAATAGGTTGCCCAGAGAGGTGGTAAATGCCCTGTACCTCAAAACATTCAAGGTAAGGTTGAACAGGGCTCTGAGAAACCTGATCTGGTTGAAGATGTCCCTGCTTCTTGCAGGGGAATGGTATTAGATGACTTTTAAAGGCCACTTCCAACCCAAAGCATTCTATGATTCTACATTTTTTTTGCTTAGTTTACAATACTACTGTAAAAATCACTGAAAAGAGAAGGAAACATAGGAGGAGAGTGGGAATAGGTGAGCACTGTCTGAAGATGTGAAACATTGTGTTACAGAACTCAGAACTAAGAAAGTTCCTTATCTGAGCCCAATTAGGAAATAAAAAAATTGTCTCCCACAGCACACTCCTGGAAAAGCTGGCAGCCCACAGCTTGGACAGGAGCACTCCTTGCTGGGTTAGGAACTGGCTGCATGGCTGGGCCCAGAGTGGTGGTGAATGGTGCTGCATCCAGCTGGGGCCAGTCACCAGTGGTGTTCCTCAGGGGTCTGTTCTCAGACCCCCTCAGGGGGCAGTTCTATTTAATATTTTTATTGATGACATGGATGAGGGTATCGAGTATTTCATTAGCAAATTTGCAGACGACGCTGAGCTGGGAGTGTGTGTCAATCTGTTGGAAGGTAGGAGGGCTCTGCAGAGAGACCTGGAATGGTTGGATGGATGGGCAGAGTCAAATAGGATGAAGTTTAGTAAGTCCAAGTGCCGAGTCCTGCATTTTAGCCACAATAATCATAACCCCCTGCAATGTTACAGGCTGGGGACGGTGTGACTGGACAGTGCCTAGGCAGAAAGGGACCTGGGGGTGCTGGTCGACAGCCGGTTGGATATGAGCCAGAAATGTGCCTTGGTGGCCAAGAAGGCCAAGGGCATCCTGGCCTGGATCACGAATAGTGTGGCCAGCAGGAGCAGGGAGGTCATTCTTCCCCTGTACTGGGCACTGGTGAGGCCACACCTTGAGTGTTGTGTCCAGTTCTGGCCCCTCAGTTCAGGAAGGACATTGAGATGCTTGAGCGCGTCCAGAGGAGGCAACGGGGCTGGAGAGGGGCTTGGAACACAAACCCTGTGAGAACGGCTGAGGGAGCTGGAGGTGTTCAGCCTGGAGGAAAGGAGACTCAGAGGTGACCTTATCACTCTCTACAACTTCCTGAAAGGTGATTGTAGCCAGGTGAGGGTTGGTCTCTTTCTCCAGTCAGCACCTGCCAGAACGAGAGGACACAGTCTTAAGCTATGCCAAGGGAAATACAGGCTGGATATTAGGAAAAGGTTTCTTAGAGAAAGAATAACAAAGTACTGGAATGGTCTGCCCAGGGTGGTGGTGGAGTCACTATCCCTGGATGTGTTTAAAAAAAGATTGGATGTAGCACTTGGTGCAATGGTTTAGTCGAGGTGTTAGGGCTGGGTTGGACTTGGTGATCTTGGACGTCTTCCAAACTAGTGATTCTGTGAAAAGTGTTTTGGCCACTGTGGGTATTTTTGCTGATTCTTGGAAGAGTTTGACTGAGGACAATCAATTTGATTGATATCCAAATTCAGCTACCTATGTTTCAAGGAAACCAGAACAATGGGTAAATGCCTTAACTCGAGCAAGGAAGACAAACAGTACAGAAAGATCACTAGATCACTTCTCTTGTAGAATTAGTTTTCTTACTAAACATTTGCAATTTATTTATTGAATATTTGTTTCAAATAATGCAAATTATATTTGATTTACTGTTAAATCATGGTGTTATTTGTTAAGCACACCATAGGGATATTTTAGACTCGCATGACTTTAAAACAGGATCCCATAGATTTCTGAAAAAAGTTACACTTTAAGTAGATGATGGGGGCTGGATGAATGATTTATTTGGTGAGGTATCTAGCTAGCCTTATGCAGGAATCAGATTGTATCACTGTAATGTTTACTTTGATAGTAAAGCTGATTATTCTGTGATTTGTTTCTTACAGGTTAGTGAGACGGTCGTACCTTGAAATAGCACTATCATATTTGTATTTTGCCAAATATAATGAGGAAATGTCAGAGACAGATAAGTTGGTGTCTTCCAAATCGAGTGTATGTTTTCTATCTTTTGGGCAGTGGCCCCTTCAAAACAGGAAATCTGTATTGTGCACCTTGTCATATTAATACTTGCAGTGATGACTTATACATAATACTGATACTGACAGTCCTAGAAAAATCACGCAAAGAAATCATATAGTAGAATTTGATCTTGTTTGATGTTATCTGTCATGTTTATTGCATTAAATGATAATATTTAAAGTATTTTTCTGTATAAAATAGGAAGACACAGAACCAACAGTGTGTTCATTTCCAATTATATACAATTAATTTGTACCTTGCAAACTATACTTAACATTCAAACCTGGTTTTTTTTAAATGCTAACTTTATCAGACTTAAATTTTTCTATACAAGTATGTATGATACTCTGAGAAATATAAGTGTCTTTAACCACATTAAAGTTTCTACAAGACATAGATGGAAAGCAAAATGTGTAACATTAGAGAAAAGGGTTAATTAAGATTAAAAAAAAGGGAATATGATAGCAACACTGTATACCATAGTGACCATAGTATAAGCTGCTCTGAGGAAACTTTTTCCAGGAGCAGCCAATTAGTATGCTCTGGAATTTTTTTCATTTTTAGTAATTAATCCATGGATTTATGGTCAATGCCAATTTTTACAACTTACAAATAAAACAATTATTTTATAAGTTGGAGGACTTTCTTCTATGTTTAGAATATATTTTACCGTACTATATTTAGAATCCTGATTATGAACTGGTATATAATTTTCAGACCTCTTCTTCAGAAATGTCTTCTGTGGAGGCTATGAAATCAGAAGTCAACAAAGTACAAGCCTGGATTGCAATAAGAGCAGCTACACAGGTTGGTGCAATATTCTGAAGAGGTAATTTTTTTTTTTTTTGCTTCATCTTATTCTACTTGCACAAGCAAATAAGGCAATACAAACAAGAGTGTTAAGGTTTCCTGAAATTTCTGGCATGGGTCTTGTTTAATAAAATTAAAATGGACATTGAATAATCCCTTTAGTCTCTCTTGGACAGATCTGACTCTGTTTGCTTTAACTTTGATTCAGTGCAAATAAAATGGCACATGACCTGATATGTGTGCACGTGTATTTGACATGTGTACTGACATCAGTGGCATCCAGATGAGGATATCTGGTTTGAAATCACTATGTAGTAATTAAGCTGTCATCAGTAATGATTTTTTTAGATATAATGTGTACCTTATGTCAGAAAAAAAAAATATTTTCCCTTTAAAAACATAGTATGTTAAATATTTAATTTTTTTCTCCTCATCTTGCTACTCTAAGATTTTAAAATCTATATAAATTCTGTAGTGAATGGGTCTCGAATAAAATAAATGTTATTTTTAGGTCAGTGAAGCTGTACTTGCTTCTCAGCTGTTAATTGGGATGAAGAGTGTTAAAGAACAGAACATGAAGGATGAAGTTCAACAAAAAATCCCAGAATTTGCTTCTATGGATCTTTTTTCTTCGTACAGAGATTTCATATCTGGTATTCCTTTATACCTACTAATATCAGAAAAATAAATAAATAATAAGCTATATATGCAATCTAGTAGTACATTTAATATGTAACTTTAATTTATGAAAAATTATATATCAGTTTTGGAAAGTAAAAGCAAAAGCCTCATCATGCATAGCAATACAAAATATTAAGTAGACACCTCATGGGTCTTTAAATATGAACCTGTGCATATGTTCAATATGTTAAGAAAAATTCATTGTTTGTATACTGTGGCTCAGAAAGACAGAGTGCACATGCTGCCATAATTTTGGAAAAGCAGATGGCCCTTTGTTACAGGACTTCCCCAGACATGCAAAGCAGATATTGGCCTCCCTATCAGTCATCACTACTTTTTTTTTTTTTTTTTGACTTATAACTGATGTTCTCCCCTAGGTATATTAGCTTTTCCTTGGAGAATTTCAGTTTTACTCTTGATTTTGCATAGAGATGTTGGTGTTGAATAGCTTCTCTCCCCTCATCCTGCAAAAAACCCAACCCAACCAATGAAATAAAAACAAAACCATAAAAAACAAAACGCATCAAAACTAGCAAGCCCGAACTCTTGCAAAGTTTTCTGTCTGGATACCATATTCTAAAAGTCAAAGTCAGTATAAGAAAATTTTCACTGTCTTTCCAATCCAATGGATTATTATTTAGATATGCTTCCACTAGTTTGGTAGAACTTTGCCTGGTTTATTTCTAAATTCTGCATTTATTTTTCAGCTAAAGGAGTTGATGAAATGCAAGTTTTTGATCTAAAAAAAAAATCCCCAACAGTTTCTCAGAAACTAGGAATTCTGAGATAATGACTGCTAGATTTTATATAAATACTAAGGCAAAATAATAATTCTTATTTTTAAACTAGGGACCATTAATTTAGTGATAAAATTTTGGTTCAGTGACTTAATTTCAATTATCCCAAGTGACTGACAAAGACTGAATTGCTCTGCTTGATAGGTGCTGGCAAAACTGAGCCATATCTGCATACTGTACAGTATTTAAACATATGTGTTTTGATTGGTTTATGAAAACAAATGTTGTATGCTAAGACTTTCCATCTGATTGTTTTGTACTAGCTCCATTTGCTTATAATTACAGATCATTTTTTCATTTAGCGTGCAGCAGGTGTTTCTCCTGATAGTTTTGTTAGCCAATACAAAGAAGATTAGAAAATGTGAAGCGCAATAGTAGGCCAAAATAGAAAAATGTAAATTGAAATGTAAATTCTCAGTATAGTGCGCTAAATATTTTCTGTGAAACTCTTAGTGAAACACATATTTAGGTTTTCATCTACAAGACAATATGGCCATTTAAACTTTTGGCATTGATAGTGAAATATCAGGATTAATAGAGATATTCAGATTTTGTAGAATTACTCATAATTGTTTTCTGAAAGTTTACTGCTAGGAATCACTATAACATAATGTTTGTTCAATTTCGAGAGAGAAACAGAGCTCAAGAATTGTGCTTTTGAAAGAGCCATGTACTTATACCGTAAAAACCAGTATTGAATGTAAGCACTGATGTAGTGATATCTGTACTGATAATTTTTTCCTCTTTCTGCACAAGTACAACTTTTAGGCAGCACAAAAGAAAATATTATCTTTTGTTTTATTTCACAGTTAAGAGTATATTTCATTGAAAATATGCTTAATATCGAAATGGGAAGAAGGATTAAAACTAACAATGAATCCTTCAGAGTAGCTAACTCTTCTGAGTTTGGGACAACATAACTGGGAAGTTCAGCTGCCGCAGTTATGACCGATGACTCCTTGTGTTGTTGCCATTTACTGAATATCTTCTATTGGACAACATGTAGAAATAATGGGTTTCTGTTCAGAGAGAGAAAATGCGCTTTGCGCTCTACTCCTTTTGAATTTCTTGCAAGGATTAGTAAGGTTCCTGCCCATGATCTGAGAAACAATTTTCAACTAATTTTAAGGCTATTTACTGCTTTAACTCATATTAAAGCAGAATAGAAATAATTTTTCTTGCATGAGAAATATAAGCAGGTTCACAAGTTACGCTTCTAGTTGCAGATTAGTCAATTCCAACACAACACAGAAATAGCTTTTGAATTCCAACCACTTCATGTGTGTTCTTGAACTCTTATTGAAGTTGCAGAGGGATACAATGTTGTTTCTGAAACTCCTGAAGTATCTTCTACTGAAAACAAACAAATCACAGAAGACTCTCAGAGTGAAAGTGAAGGAACAGAAAGTCTTGTCACTATGGGCAGCCAGAAGAAAGATACAGTAACATGGGTTCACCTCATTCGCTACCACAATCATTTAAAAAGAATTTACAACACAAACCTATCTGGTATGTATTTTAATTTCCTTCTAGAAAACTGCTACAGATGAGATGGCTCTTGAGAGCCAACAGTGTCAGATTTAAAGGCTATCAACTGAAATAGCCTAATTTTGAGTTCCTTTAAATTGTATAAATGCAAAAAGTCTTAATGGAAATCCAGATTTATGTCAGTTTACAAATGCTGCAAGTGAAGATATTACTACCTTTCTTTGTAGTTATTCACAAGCCTCAATAATACCAGGAAGGCCTCCCTCAAAACTTAACTGTTATTACTACATCTGAAGTTCTACAGAAATCAAGCTTAAGTCATATCATAAATGAATCTTTTCAGTTTGAGGTTCTGTTCTGAAGACCTGAGAATAGAGTAAATTGGAAAGCTGAGCATTATTGAATGTATTTTGACTAAACCCCAGATATGATTTGCATGTTTGGGTTATTTCACTCTAAGCAGAACATGGTAATAGATAGGACCTTTCAAAAAGAGTAAGGATCCATTCATTGCAAGGCCCTGATCCCATGCACCTACATGTGATGGCCAGCTTTTGGATATACAAGTGATGAGCCAGTAGGTGATAACAATACTGCATTGTACATATAGGTGTTGTTTAGAGAGAAACCTAGCAACTCTGAAAGGAACAGTTCCAGAGAGGGCTGGGTCTTCTCCTTGCAGCACCAAATGAAAGTATTCTGGCTCACTACAGAACTGTAAGGACAGGAAGGTATCTACAAGTAGGTGTCCAAATGTGCATGTAAATCTCAGCTGTAGTTAGCTGTTGGGGAGCCTAGGGGGAAGCTCACCTTATCAGCCCCTAGCTGTCTAAACTGGGATCTTACGAGCTCTTAAAGCTTATTTTACTGTATTAAATAAATATGTGTTTATTCTAGTGTGTGCTTCGGCATCTAGTGAACATACTGGTGCTTACACTCTGAACTGAAGTACCTACACATCAAAACTAAACATCTCATTTGATGCTACTTTATAATGTCTGAAGAGGGTGTGTTTCATTATCTGATCACTGGTGAAAAATTACAAATAGCATAACTGTTGGATATGCATTATTTGATATTGAATCTATTTACATATTTTATTATGTTTTCAGAATTTATGAGTATAGAGTAGCTGTAGTAACTTGACGATTTAATGGCAAAAAATGATGCATTTTTAAAAATCTTTTTTAAAAACTGCCCCTGACCCAGGACCTGGATCACTTTCTCCAAGAGATGGACACCTTGGTTTGATTTCTGACACAGGAATTGTCCTGCGCATAGCAGAAATGCATTCTTTCCTTGAAAAGAATTTGTTTGAATATTCAATGTGTTGTCTTGAGAATTTTCCAGAAGAACTACGTGATGTAGAAACGCCACCCAGTAGTGCAACTACTGATTCTTCAGAGGTACTTAAGTTCTTTCTAAATTTCCAAAAATATTATACTGGTATTTCATTCAGATTCTCAGTAATTCCAATGGTGATATTTCTGGGAGCACTACAGAATAATGAAATTGTTTATGCAGAGGATCAGTTGTGCATGCAGTGAATTACATAGTTAACAAATGCAAATATCCTTATGTTATTCATTCCTGCAAAAATAATCTCCATCCCATAGCCAGTGTATTTAGACCCTACAAGATTAAGCAGAATGATATTTAAAACGGTGTTTTTACTGGTTAATAATTAAACTCAGTAAGGGCTGAGGTTTTAAATCTTGTAAATCTCCATCTTTCATACCAAAACTGTCCTGAGGTTGGTTTTTGGATGTTGTATGTACAAGTCTCTATATTGTTAATTTAGTCCATAATAAAAACATGATTTTCAAAAAATATGTACATTATATTTTCTCAAAAATTTTTGAAGGTCTTGTATGCCAATTTTTTTCACTGATTATCAGCTGGTTAGAAAAATAAAACTTTTTAGATCTGTGGCTTGTGAGCAGCCTATTTAAGTTTTCAAACGTAGGCAGCTCAGAATACATTACTCAGATAAATCTTGAATTAGAATTCTGGACTCTACACTGACCTTGGTACATGTTTTGAACATTGAATGAAAGTTGTCTTTGAAGACTCACTGTAAAAATAATTGTCTTCAAAGTCTCTCAATCCTACTTCTCACATTAATAATTATCCCAATACTAAAAATTAGAATGACAAATTGCAGGAGAAAGGATTACAGGCAACCTCACCCTGTTAATTACCAAAACCAGCCCTGCCCCTAATGAGCTATATCCAACAAGGATGCGTGTGATAAAAGGATGAGTTGGGTGGTCCGGGGAGGAACTGAAGGACAGATCAAATGAGTTATGATCCAGAGGAAGGGTGGACCAAATGGGGACTAACCAAATGACAGAGAGAATTGCTGCTGTGAGGGGGTCTGCTGTAAGGACAGTCTGAATCTGCAGTTGGAGCTTGCTGTTGGAGCCTGCAGCCAGAGTCTGCAAGGGAAGCCTGCAGTGGGAGCTTGCTGTAGTCACAGTCTGCTGGAGTTGTAGTCAGGATGGCTGAGTTATGAGAAAGAATAAACTGGGACCTTTTCATGTTTTATGAACAAGAGTGTGTGTCTCGTCTCATTTCTATCTCTAATGCAAGGTCTGCTGTGACAACAGATGACTCTCTGTGGCTTACTGTTAAGTTATTATATTTAGTATTAAATGGAGACAGGGAAGCTTTGAGGAGGGAGAACTTGGAATGTTATAAAAATACTGCTGTGAAAGTAGCTTGTCTAGAGTTGGTGAACTTTCTGCAGTATTGGACAGCATATAATTACTCATTTCCCAACAAAGAGCTGACTGTGCCACTGAATAAATTGTAAATATATGGTATGTGACATTTATAACAGCCATCATATATCAAAAATTATTTTATTCTGTCTGCTCTTTTTTTGACATAATTAGTATTACAGTGTCCTAGAATAATAAGCTTCAGAGCTCACTGTCATGTTCATGACGGATGCAAGCTGCATAATCATGTGTTAACTTCACTGTTGTAGACAGCTAACAAGCATAGCTCTTACTATTTTTTTTTTTAATTTGAAGATTCATTGATTTTTATCACATTTTTAGAAGCTTTAACTATCCAGAAGGCTATAGATGTTATTTTAAAAGTGTAATTGTAATTTATTACTGTGAGTTTTAACAGTACAGATAGACATACTTTTTGAAAGAATGATTTTTATGTACAAAGTTGTTTCATAGATGTTTACATCTATCTCTGTATTCTGACTCTTGAAGGTTTTTTCAGGTCTGCTGACCAAAGAATCCAAACTACATTAGTTCTATAATTAAAATTCTGGGCCCTTTTACATTTTTCATGCTTGTTTTTTTGTTCTGCTCCATGATAGTAAGTAGGACTGGAAATGCTTAGCTAAGTTTGTTTTCAGGCTTTTGAGAAAGTTGAATAGACAAATATTTATGTATGTTATTCAGCAACCCACCAGTTTGACAAAAGCCTTTGTAATGTCCTTCTTTAAAAAGATTCAATATGGAAAGAAACCCAAAGGAGGCAGTTCAGTGAAAAAAAACCCATAACACACATGTAAGAAAGAAATATATAGCATAAAATGGAATTTTAAGAGTTCTAGTTCACGGCACAGTATAAATTAGGTTCTTCCCATGTCCATATATGTTTTCTTCTAGTTTTGTTCACAGTCCATGCTAGCAGGAATAGTGGGTGGTTCATTACTGAATCAGAAGAGGGCTCTAGTAGATGGGGTCTCCATGCACAGCCATGGCTTACCATGGGTTGTGGCCACTGAAGGCACATACACGTGCTCAAATTTGACTTTCCCATGTCTGGATTCATGATTACCTTCACTTCTACTAAAGTTTCATGTGGGATGGTAACTGGCTTAATGGTGTGTGATTAGGTTATTGGGAAAAATCTATCTTCTGCTCACTTGGATTTACCGTCCTGGAGTTGTCATATGCTGGATTTTTCATAGAGAAAATAGGTTAAATTCTCTATTTTTTCAGCAATGAATATTCAAAGTTTGAAGAGAACTAGCTTCCCAGGGAGCTGTTTTCAGTGTCCACATTTTGGAATCAATGATGGAGACATTAGGACCTTTTCAAATAGCTCCCACATTCCCTGAAAACGTGACTTTGGCCAGTGTTCTTTGCAGATCTGTGTAATACTTTAAAAAATAGAGATGATGTGTTACTGTTCAGCCTTTAAATCAAATATTTCACAATTTTAAGAAAAGGTTTTGTTCATGAATGAATGTTGGCTGACAGTATTCCTGCATTAATTTCCTGGTGAATGACAGCCAGCAATAGCTATTTGATGAATGCCCTGCTAATGTTCCATATGTATTTTAATAAAATACATTGTTATATAATACATTGTTATTATAATACATTTTACAAAAATACAATATGCTCACAAATGGATTGAATTTTCAGCAGGTGTCACCCTTTGTTAGGTGCACAGCTGAGAAAACAGATAGGTAAATATAAACAAAGCATTATTCTAACATTCAGAAACTTATTTTAATTATCAGTATGTATACTTGACAAATTACTTTTTCATCGCTAAGTTTTGTATCCCCAGTGTGCCAAATAACAGATTTGAGCCAAACCCATAATGCCGTAATGATTTTAAGTCAAAGGCAACAATCATTGTGACTGTGGGTGTCTCTAAGTCAGCCTACAGATCCTTTGTATTACCTTTTGAAATGTGTCATCATATGAGTTTTGAAAAGTCTTAACTTGGTAAAAAGGACACTTTTAAAATCTACCCATTTACCTAAATAAACATGTATCTATGCTGGAACGAAAGTCATACCAATTCCAGTAGACACTAGATTAGAACAGATTTTTCCTGTTTCACTACAGAAAATACAATTTAAACTTTTATTTTGTGTTTCAGGTGTCTCTTGATATTAGTGAAATTGCATCAGAAGTGTCACATGTGAGAATAGCTTCTCCAGTTTCTGTCATTGTAGAAGAAGATGAGCGGACAGAGAGTAGGGCAGCAACTGCTTTGTTTAAGGAAATTAACATTCAGTGGTATATTCCTTCTGTGCCAAAGCCATCAAGCCATATAGAAACAAAGGTATAACTAGAGCATGGCAGTTCCTTAGGTAGTGGAGCAAATGAAATCTCATTTCCAATGAATATTTGTGTTATGAGTTATCAGCTTTTAAATCAAATTCTGCTGATAGCAAGAGTTTATTTACTCTGCTGCAAACCTGCTCTTTAGAAAAACAGGATAACGTGACAGTTTTTTGTTGGCAGGCCAAAAAAACCCCACCTTTTTTTGCCCTTATAGAGCTTCCAGGCTGTACTGTATTCATGCCTGTTGTAAATCCCTGATATCTTTAAGATGTCCACTCTAAGTCTGCGTAGACCTGACATTTGAATAATAGTTTGGTGGGAGACTCTTGGAAAAGCAAAGATACACATATACAGGGAAAAAGGGATTTTGTAAGCTTCATTTTCCTGAAAGATCAGACTGAACCTGAAAGATGAAAGACATGGGAGGGTTGCAGTAATGTGAAAGACTGACGTGAAATTTGTTCTATCTTTACACAAGGGAACAATGTGTAGGTAAAATTTCTGCCACAGCAATATAAATCCAAGATCTCAAACTTTTTTGGCAGAGCAGATCCGTTTCTAAATTTCTATTGGACCCATTTATCTTTATTAGGAAACTGATAGAAGCCCTGTGAAGTTAATGTAAATAGTGTACCTTTTTATATGGTTTTGCAGGTTACTTTACCATGGCCATATAGATCAGTAGAGGACCAGGGACAACTGTTAAAACCAAATAATGCATGAATTCCATATTCTTGACATTTTCCATATAGTCAAAATATTCAGCTACCATTAGGAAGCATATTTTCAACTGCACTACTAAATTCTTGCAGTGAAAGATGACAACATTCTATTTGATTTTCTTATAATGGTATGGCTTTATTAGATTGGTGTTGTTGGAGTTGCGCACACTCCACGGATTTAAGCCTAGCATGATGACAGCCATGCATATGATTGATGGGCATCAAGACAACACCGGAATTTTCATAGTGGCACCATGGGGTATACCTATTTTTTAAACCCATAGTAATTATATCCAGTTTAATTAATTAAATTAATTTAAAAACTACAGAAACTGAGTGGAGTACAAATTCATATGAAGTCACACTCCACTCTTTTTTGAAGTTCAGTTATCTAAGGCTTCATCAGCACACTGTATTTGATATTTATAGTACTCTTGTATCACTGAACTCAGCTCAGGTCTACTGCCATAGTTTTGCCATTCCATCTCTTTTATAGGTTTTGTTGCTTTATGCTTATAATATAAACCCTGTCAAGATGAGTGACATCACGGTTTTTAGTCCAACATCTGCGTTTTCAGGCCACTTGTGGATTCCATTGGCTAGGTAAATAATCACTGACTCTGTCCTGTTATTTCATGCTGTATTAAAGATCAATCCGCCATTTAGAGCGAGAGAAAATAAAGTGCAAAATATCAAAGAGCTGTAAATCTTTAAAAGCATTCATTTTTGCTTTTCAAAGATTTTTGACTGTAAAAACTGTAAGATGTTGTACACAGTGTTAAACCCACCCAAACAGTTGCTTTTTCAATGCATTCATTAGCATTTTAGTTTTGATTCTTAAAGAACCAAGTAACATATGCTAATTATATTACATGGGCATAGCAGTGTAGCAGATCTAAGAAGCACTCCCAACAGTTATTCCCATTCTCTCAGTGGATCACCTACTTTCTCCCTCCCATATTACAACTCTGAGAATGCAAGAATTTTTCTCAGTTGTAGCACCAGACTCTGCCATTAGTTTTACATCCTATGGCATTTTTTATTATTTCTTCCTTGTCATTCATCTACTCTTAAAATTCTTGGAACTGCTTAATGGGTGGAAGGGAAGAAATAATGGGGCAGCCTCTGCCACCCTTGTTCTGGTTGGATGAAAAAGCCTTTTCTTAGAGAGGCATACCTAAAATAATATTTCCTGTTTTTAATGTAAAAAGCTAATGCACTATATCTCCACTTTATTAAATGGAAAACCTATTTTTGTAAAATTATGAGATCAGTCCTGAAGTGAAAGAAAATGTAGAACTTAATCAATATGTAACAAAAGCTAGGTCAGCTTGATTATAACCTGGAAACAACAGATGTTTTATAACAGTAGTAATGAAAACTTTGTCTTCTTTTAGAATTATTTCTTTAAGGGAGAAATTGTCTGATCTCAAGAAGCAAGTTGAAATATTGATGCAAGGTTCTAAGAGCTTTTCAACTTCAGTACCTACAAGTTTTCTTGAGCAAAGTGAAACTTTGAAAATAAGTCCTTCAAATAAACCCAAAATGAGTGATGCGAAAGTGCATCTTGATGAAAAAACAGAAGTAAGTGGGAACAGTTCAGCTCTTACATGTGTTTGAATAAGATGTCTGTTTTGGGGAAATAAATGACAGGCAGCTTGGAAGGCAGACATAAAGGCAGACATTAAACTTCCTTCACCTCTTTACAGAAAAGTTGAAATACTTTCACTCTCTATTTAATATTTAACTTCTCCCTATGTATTGCTTGTCACTTTATAAAAAAAAACAAAACCAGGCATTTTCAACCTTCTACTTGAAAATAAAGGCTACCTCTTTAGTTATGTAGACTGGGAAACTGATACCTAATTTATAGTAATCTCATCTGAAAACCCTTGGCAGTGTGTTAAATTAGCATGGCTATCAACCCAAAAGTGCTTTTTAAACATCATTTACACATCTTCAATGTAAAATGGGCAGTGGTGGCTTCTGAAATAAGAACTTTCTAATAACGTTATTGAGAAATGACTAAAACTGGCACTGAATTTACTTTCATTTTCTCTATGCCATCTTCTTTTGTTTTTATTAGTAAGGCTGAATGTGGTCCATAAGCAAATAACTCTCCCCACATACACACACACAAAAGGTAATTTCAGAATTTTCCATGTGCTCTGTTTGAGATAATGTCATTGGTACAGAATGTTGCCACAGCATAAGTGGTGCTTGATAAATGCCAAGGCAAAATAGACGTTTATTTTCAAAGTGGGAGACATTTATCATGTGACAGGATTCTCTTTGTATCTATTATGTGAAATGATTAATGATGTAGAGGCTGTCATTTTGTCTGATGGATGCTGTGAAACAGTGACAGTTGTGCACTGTGCCATTATTATGCGGCTGTATTTTGACCAGGTTGGAGAACAAATGATATTTTGGCCAATCCCTGTTTTCAGAAGGGTAGATAGAGCTGTCCTTTAGTGGATGTTTCTGATTACCTGAAGGTGTTTGCTCAAACTTTCATTAATATATGTCAGTAATTGGTAAAATAATGAATTTAGAATACTAATAAGATTAACATGCCATGCATTATATATGTATAAATATCATCTTGTCAGGGTGTTTGTTTATCATATCTTCAGTAAACACACAGCAAAAGTATGCTCAGTCACTGGGTTTAAAACCTGAATCAGGAGCAATTTTGCCTCAGTAGAAACCACAAGATTTGGGCATTGTGTTTGTACAGGAAACACAACTGTTTGTGTTGCAGAAAATTCTTATTCATCAGCTAAGGTTTATTTTGCTGTGAATTCAATTAGATTAACCTAAAACTCGAATATGCTGAAAATTTTGTAAGGCTGAGCCATCTGTTAGCTTATTGGAGAAGACTGATAGTACAGCATATATTTGTACTACACAGATAGTACAATTTTTTTCTTGTTTTATACCATTAGGAATTTGCTAAAAGATGTTTATTTGAAGTCAAAGCACTGCTCTCTGTTGTTCCAGCCGAGTCCTCTCCATTAACTAAGGTATGTTGTTCTCATTAAGAGTAAAAATCTGTTTTCTAAAATAAAAGAATTGTTCAATTAAACTGAAACATGGATTACACCACTATGCATCTTCCTATTGTTTTCTCATTGTTGGACTTTCTGTTTTGTTTTTTATCATATTTATAAATAAAATACAAATGTGCATGATTACAAACTGTGACTATCTTCACTGTTCATAAGAATCAACTTTTCATACATGCAAAAATGTATTAAAAGGGGATTTTTGCTCACAATGGTTGATACAGATTATCCACCACTCTCTGGTCATTGCTTACAAAGACTCCAGTGAATTTCCATGATGCAATCACCAAATGTGATTTCTTTCCATTTCTGCAGTTATTCAGGCTTGATTATTCAATTTCCTTTAGCTTTCTCTGCCTTGCCCATGACATGTTTTCAGAGATAGCATGCCAATTTTTTGTGCATGCTGTTAGACAAAACATCTTATTCATCCTGTTACCGAGTGCAGTCACCAGAGGAGACTCTGGGAACTGGCCCATGGTGGGGAGCAGTGCTGTTCAGTGTCCTCAGCCACCCTGGGGACATCAGGAAAGGACCACAGCTTCCAGGGCTCAAGGGACTCCACAGGAGATTCTGGAATCCACTGTAACATATCACTCCCTCAACTAATCCTCAAATATCTTGCCAGTAATTGTTCACAATGGAATGATAATGGAAAGGAATCCACTGTACTCTTCTGGTCAGGGAGCTCTTTGTACCAGAACAGAATCTGAGTTTTACCTGAGAAGAGTTGGGCTAGTGCCTGTTATAGCAGAGAGAATCTGGACGCTGTCCTGTGTGTCCTGCAGTCCGGTACCTGAGAGTCCACGCTTCCCGTTGAGACACATGGCACCATTCTTGCCACCCCTTGTTATCCATCCTGAAGATCTCTCTCAGATGACTCCCAGGCCTTCATATCACTCAGTCTGGCTTTATCAGTGCATCAGAGTACGCCCTTATCCCTTCTGCAAAGCTGTACTTTTCAGAGTCCCACTGAAGTATCTTCCGTGGTAGCAAGATTTCCCTAGATTCCTAGGGAATCAAACTTTCAATGAATCATGGAAACTGTCTGGAACTGTTTAAATTCTTGTGAATTCCTTTCACTTTGCCTGCTTTTATTTGTGGATCTATGATGGAAGTGAGGGAGCAGATTTAGTGGTGTTCTATTAAGAATATGATGTTTACTGCACTGTTTTATTCTTTCTAAATTCCACAAGAAACTAAAATGTTTCAACAGGTGGAATATCACAAAGCTTTTCATCATGAAGTTTCAAATACAAACTTCAAACTAAGATGCTTTGAGAGATGATAGTTTTGGTTGAGCAGCTGAAGCCTAATCCTTCAAGTGCTGAGTATCTTCGTTCTTCTCTGAAGCCAACAGAACTTACAGGGTGCTTAGCATTTCATTATGTATAGCATTTCAAAGTAGCATTTCCAGACTTTCATTAAGTTGTATGTGTGCATTGCCCTGTCTCAGCCAGAGACAGAAAGCTCAGGGAGGGACTATGTACACCATAGAATAGTACATTCCTTTGTTTTCAAGAATGCAGAAGACGGCAGCAAATACATGTCTTATATGTGGTTTTTCACCATTTTCCCCCACCAAACACTCTTCTGTTGCTCATCTTCTGGTGAATTAATTGGACAAAGCCAATTCTAATTTGTGGTTCTTGTTTTCTCATTGTCTGAGCTGTCACACGTCTATCATGTTTCTACCTTCTCGTCTTTGATTCTGTTTTTTCTGTCTGTGTGTCTTACAGTGCTTTTGATTCAACCCTGAATTATATTTACAAATGGAAAAAGTGCATTTTCATTGAATTATTCATTTAAAATTACTTGACTCCTCATGTTTCAAGAATAAAAAAGGATTAGCCTACTTGTTTTTAATGCTGTTTAATGAGTAGCTATGTCCTTGAGGGAGACAAAGTGTAGTGTTTGGAAGCTCCAATCCTGAATATTAGAAGTAAATTTATAAATAAAAGAATTGCATTAAAAATTAACCTCCCTAGGTAGCTTGTTCCAGGCATCTCTTCCTTCAATTTTTTTGTTGGGACCTAAATCACTTAAATAGTTCTCCGTGTTCAATGGACACTCAAAATCAGTTTATCATTGCCCTCTATTTCACCTTTTACTGTCAGCTCAATTTGTCCAATTTCTCATCTTAGGAAAAGCCTTCCAAATTACTAACCATTCTTGCTGCTCTTCATTTTACCTACAGGTGATCATGATAAACTTTGTGAGCAAGACTGTTCATTAAGGTTTCCTCTCTTGAATCCTATTTTACTGGTTTCTTGCAAGAGATGTCATTAACCACAAATTCATACCAAGGCAATAAATGTTTCTAACTTACTCATTGGTTGTAGTTCAGAAATCTGGCTTTATATGGAAATATTGGTATATATGTGTATATATATGGTATATAGGTATATAAATATGTATACTGGTATACATGTACTTTTTGGTACCTCTAAGCTTAATAAATTTATTAATTTGTTTGTTTGTTTGTTTGTTTCCAGATCCCATTTGAGGTTACTTGGCAATCAATAACAAATTTGGAAGAGATGTTTGATCTTGCCAATGGATGTATAATAACTGGAGGAAGTCTTTTAGATTGGATCATTTCTCTGCTTCAATAAATGCTATTTTGCAATAACTTGATCAGTTATTAGCTGAAAGCTACAGACTTAGACTTAAGTTCTAGTGTTAATGTAACAAGTTCATTAATCACATCAGGTTTTGGCTCCTGTTATGTTTTATAATTTGCACTTTTAGCTTATTTCTAATTATTAAAGCATTAATAGTTTTTAAAATCAAAATAATTTTTAAGGAATTTACTAATTTTAAGGAATTTAATTTTATAGGTAGTTTCTTTATAAGAGGATTTTCTAGCTTTTCAGTAATTTCTTATTGTTTAGAAGAGCTGAATAGGTTTGTAGCCTTTTAGCTCCTGCTAATAGATTCCTTTTTCCCCTGAAGTTGTATTCTCATCAGCAGTTTTTATATTGCTTTTACAGTTATCAAAAAGTTGGTATTATTTCTGAAGTTGAGAATTTTTGGGGAGGCTAAAATCATCACTGAGTTTGTTCTTTAATTCATCTGGTTGGAAACTAGCATTTCACACTATTAAGGGTGCAAGTGATAATTCAAATGTCTTCATAATTTCAAAGCATTTTTTAAAAAACAAACCAAACTCCCACAAACAAATAAACAACTCCCCCCAACAAGGCAGTACAAAGAATGAAATGGTACAATACAGAATATTTTTATATCGTTCTAAAAAGCTAAGGGAACCTTTCTGAATGTTGCTGTAAACATTAATTTAAAGTGCTTAAGAAACACAAATGAGTCCTAGCAACAGCCACCTGAGGCAATATGCTTGAGCATATTCTCTCTCTCAATGCGGGAGCATCTCAAATGCTCCAGCGATTGAGATGGAGACTTGCACATGAACAAGTGAGTTCGCAGACCAGAGAGGGGCCATGGCACTTTGGTTTTGCTCACATCCCAAAGCCAGGCACTCCTTCGCTACTTATGTTGATTTGTTTGCAGCAAACAGCAAAAAACCCCAGGACATTTTGGCGGGAGTCCTGTGAGACTTGTCCTATAACTAGTTATGGTTTTGTATTCCAGGAAAATTCAGCATTAATGGTTACCATTCCTGGCCTCGTTACCTGTGAAAAATGACAGTCCCTTTCACTTCAGTCAGACATTCCCTGTACTGTAGCCCAGTACTAAAACAATAAACTTTTTAAAGCTATTTGGAAATTGCAGATTTACCTTGGCTTGTGCTTTTCAGAAAAATGTTGTCTGGTTGAGTTTCTTTTAGGAAGGAAGAGGGAAAGAGGTAAGATTCTGAATAATGAATATCTTAAATGTTATCAGTACAGGAAGAAAGGGAATAAAGTTTTCTCCTATTTTTCTTCATTCCTATAAAAGAAAGAAGGTTGGATGTATTTGCATTATGTGTAGCTGTTTTAAAAGTTATGCTGTTTTTATTTTGTGTACACTTTTCTGGAATGCTGTAGGTAGCAGGAAAATTAGAAGGGCAATGATACAAAGAAAGGAAAAAAGTGAGTAATTGGCAGGGCAGTTATTTTTGCAAGACAATATAAAAACTGAGTTTGTGTGATTATTTATTTTTACTGCTTCACAGCCAGTTTGGAAGATACACTCCTTGCATTATTCTTTCACTAAAAGAATTTCTTGTTCTGCAGTTGTTCAAAAAGCGGGAAGATAAAAATTGACATCACTCATTTTTCCTTTACAAGAACAAGTAGGAAATTGATTGAAGCTTTAAAAAAAAAAACAAACAAAAACCCACAACAAAAAACCAAGAACCAAACAAGGTATTCTGTCTTTTGTTGTGCTTTGTAAAAACTAAAAACTTCTTTTTTTTTCTGTTTGGGGTCACCTTGAAGATTATCATAGGACTTTTATGTAGCTTAATTAATATTTGTAAAATATGCTATGGCATCAGGTGAAAATGGAAGTGAAGTTCTATTACAGACAAGGGGGTTTCAGTCCTGCCTGTCTGGACCTTGTTATATTTCCTATACTTGAAAGAGAAATATTAAATAAAAGCCTTTACCTTTTCATTTAAAACACATTACTATACTTATTTTCCTATAATATATACTTTGTAAGATTTTTTTTAAAAGAAAAATATCCTTTAACACAGCACAGCGAAATAATAACATTAAAACATTGACCTCACTGTATCCATAGCAGCAGATTGTATTCTCATAAACACAGGATAAAGTCTTCCATGCAGGTTTCAGAAGAAACATTGGAGAAAACATTTTTCTTTTAGCATATAATTAAACTGTTTAGTTAAAATCTGCTTGTATGTAGGGAAGCTCATATCTGAATGTCTCCAGTAATCGCAGAGAAAAGACGTATAGAAGTAATTGCAAAGTAAATTGTTTCTTGGTTATGTATTGCAGTAGTTCGGTGGGTTTTTTCCTTGTCAGTAAATGGAGACTAAAGCCTTCAATATGTGAAATCAGAAGATATTTGTGTCAGCATCATGCTGAATTAGATTTGCATAGAATACTTGTCTGTGTCACTGTCTCCAAAATTAAAAAGGAAGAGGAGGAAGGAGGATTTCACTATGTAAGAGAAGACCTTTCTGCTGTGGGAAGTTCTTCTCTATGATCTGCCCCCTACAAAAGTGCCAAAGAGCTACTTGCCATATTGACAGCTTTGAAACTCTAGCATGTTTACCAATTCTTTTAAATTTTAACTGAAATATTTCTGCATTCTACATCTATGGAAGGAATGGATAGTGCTTCCCTGTCTGATAAATTGTGGGATAGGGCAAAGAGAGAGAGACAGAGAGAGGGAGTAAGAGCGCACTGTGGGGAGAAATTGAAAGATTCTGAAAAGAATGACATTTTATCTTCAGTGCATTCCCTTGAGTGATGGACAAGACAGACCTAAGCACAACTAAAGAGCAGTAAAAAGAGATGTTTGGGGTTTTAAAATTATTTTGGTATTTTCCGTTATGTGAACCGAATGAAGCAAAAATGCTGAGAACAAAACCAGCTTCTGGTCCTTTAATTAAAAACTGTATCATCAAGAACATGCTAGAGCTCCAATTGAATTTGAACAGGGAGCTTAACAGTGAAAAGTCTGAATGGATTTTAGAATATATCAGTTTTCAAATACTGTTTCAAAATAGTTTCAAGTTATATTGGTGCCTTGAAAGATGTTCTATATTCAAGGCATTCACAGGATTTCTCATGCCTCCAAATGTATAGTAGCTTGAAATTATTTCTGGCTAAATTAATTTTATGATGTGGAAATCAGTAATTTCACACAGATTTATCCAATTGTATGTGACTGGTTTTTAAATTCCACTGCAGCTCCAATTCAGAATATTTTTTTGTTGTCCAAAGTATTTATTCATTTTTTGGATAACATAAATCTGACAAAATAATCCTAGTAATTACCCTCACTATGCCTCAGTTTCTTTATCTGAAGATAACAGTAATCCCCTCAACAGCGAGGGATTTTAAGTTTTCTGCATCAACATTTAAAAAATATTTTCAGAATGAAAGAGGAAGGCTATTTACGTTATTATTCAATTGAGACACACTGTAGAAGGAACAGTCATTTATTTCCAGTCCATTTTCAGTGAAATCCAAGAAGGAAGATTCTTTAAAAGAATAATGATGGAGTTAGAATTAATTGTTGGCTAATATGCTGAACTAATTAAGCCAGCAGAGAGATCCATTTATGCTTGCCAAAGGTTTTCTCTGAGTTAAAGATACTGAGAACATCATTAAATGAAGGAAGTGAAAATATGAAGCATAGGTTAATCTTTAAAACAGAGTGGGTGAAAGGGTCCAGAGGCAAGTGCTGAAGTCAAATATTTACCACTGCAATTTAATTTTCCACTTGAAACCCTAGAGATAATTAGAATTATTCTCATTTGTCTACCATCTCAGCATGATTTAGGATTCTGCTTAATGTGCAAAGAAAAAAAAAAAGACTGTGCTGAAGCAAATGGTACCAAAACTCTCAGTGCTAAACCAGAATCTGCTACCTAAGGAATAATCACGAGCTGACTGAGCCAGCCCTATAGTCCTGTGCAGAGGGTGAAAGTCTGTGAAAACACAGAGCACCTAAAGGGCTGGTTTAGTTCCTGGACAGACATTCAGAGTTGAAAAGTACATTTCAGCAGCCGCCAAAAAATTTTAGTGCCCTAGGCAGAGCTCCTTGCTTCTTGGCAGTGACGCTTGCTTCATTCCCCTTGAATTCTGGCTTCATACAGGTACTACACAGCAGAGCTAGTGGTGAAAGTCAAGATTCTGTCTGTCTTATGAAATTGCTGTATATATTTTGTCATCATACAATGTGCAGTGTATTAATCAGCTCTGTTACATTCCTATGATTCCACTACCAAATGCGATAATACCAACTTTAAAGTGGTCTCCAAACCACTCTAAAAAAAAAATTATAACCATAAAGAAATTCAGGCCTTTTTTTTCTCCCTAGTGTCCTGACTGTCTTGCTCTCCTGGAACTCTGTGGCTCATCCTTCAGAACCTAATGTCTCTGCCCCTACAATGGAAACCTTGTTTATGGGCAAAGAGGACACCTATGCATGTTTAAAGCAAAAAATGTATTAGCATAATTGAAATCTTAGCCTAATCCAAGAATTGTTATTAATCCAGGTGTCTTGGTTTGGAAAGACAGGTGTCTGCTAGGGAGGGCAGGAGCCTCCCTTGGAATGGAGACTGCAAACCCCCTCCATTAAGGGGCTCTCAGGCAAAGCCATGAGGATAGGAATAACAGTTCTTTCCGAGTATATATAGCAAGGCAAACAAACAACAATAACTATGGTATTAACAACAAAACATAACTGAGAGCCTCGTGACGGCCTTCTCAGCCAAGACGGGAAGGGGTGGAGGAGAGGCTTTGCTTCACAGAACCCTGGGGCACTCTGACCCCTGTGGCCCTGCAGGACTCCAAGGAGCACCAAGCTGGAACGGCAGGAATGAACAGAAATCCCGGGCTGGTGGAGGAGATGTACCAGAAGCTCCACAGTGGTAGCTGGAACTGCGGGACGTCCCGGCAGGGCAGGGAGTGCGGGGCTACAGCGTAGCAAAGGCCCAGAGCAGCGCCCGAGAAGCAGCGGGGCCGGGACAGCATCGGCCCAGCTCCCGGCAGGGCAGGAAAAGGCGAGCTCAGGATACCTGGACACACGAGCAGATGGTGGTAGGTCCCTAGAACTGGGCTCCGGTGGTTACAGTGAATTCTCCCCGGAGTGAGCAACAGCCTGACCCTGCTCCTTCCGATGCCAAGAGCGAGAACCCAGCTGCCCCAGCCCCGTCAACCTCACGGTATCTCCCACTCGAGAGAAACTCCCAGAGACAAAAGTGTAGCCAGGTGCCACACTCCTCTCCCGACCGTAGCAACTTCCGGTTTTTTTAACTACTCATAAGTACCCAGTAGTTAGTTTCCTAGCAACTTATGGGAAAAAAATCTGTAAGTAAAGAAAGAAAGAAACCCAACCCCCAAGACCAGGTCTAATTATTATAGGAAAAGAAAGAATACTTCTATATGCAATAAGTTTTAAAAAGAACAGTAGTAATACAGTTAAAATTATTATATAAACTATTTTTGCCTCTCTTTACCTGTGTATTGCTCACACTTCCACTACTTTTACAGCCTTGCACAATTGCTGGGAATACCCTGCCTTGCACAGGTGGCCTTTCAGCAACACCACCACTTCAGTGTTAAGGGTTGGGCTTGCAGCTGCAGTCCTTTCCCTGAATAGGACACACCAACGTGTCCCAATGGTGCCTTACAAATACCAATAAAAAGCACAGCACAGGCACTGGCATTAAAAAAATGCCAGCAAAGGTCCTACCAGCAGGAAAAACTGGTTAAATTGAGGGGCTGTTACAGAATAAAGCAAAACGTGGTGATCATGTTTACTTAAAATCCCCCACATTTTTATTTGTTCAAGGCTTCAGGGCATGTCAGGCCGGTGCTCGCCTATCCGTCTGTAAAAACAGCGACGCTCCACAGTGAAGAGATAAAGAAAAAAAGCCAGAGGATGTGGTCGTGGTAAAGAAAAGGCTTTAGATTCTTTCTGTAATGAAGCTAGGATGGAATAACAAGCGCTAGCCTCAGGAGTGAAACATGACAGGTTTAGCAGCAAATTAGGACTGCAAAATAAAGTGGAGTGAGAGTAGAAGACTTGCAGGAATGCTGAGGATCCCTTAACACTCAGCTGAGAAGGCAGATGATTGAAGATATAGATTATGACTAATGATTGGTTAATGAGGATTAATAGATGCAATAGAGACATGATTCTCATTGCTGTAGGGAAATAATGGCATTTTGTGTAACAGTGGCATGATTTTTTTCCTCTTGATTCTGAGTTCACTTATACCGACTAGATATTAAATGAACTTGGAAAATCAGGACTCCATCAAAAAGGTAAGTAAATCAGGCATTTCAGCTTGACTGGTTTTGAGGGCACATAGGGTGAACACTCACTCTGAGGCAGATGTCTACAAAAAGTTTTGCTACAGCTCCCACATCTCATACACCTTTCATTTAGTACATAATTTTGTGTTTAGGGGTAGAAAGCAGGAGTGCAAACGCGTATTACCGTAAAGTGCTACCTTTTATTTTACCAGATGAAAATAACAAAAAAATTCCCTCCTTCTGTAAAATCCAGCATGACCAGCATAACAGTTCTATTGCAAGTCAGGAAACAAGCCAGCAATACTCTATTACTTGGTGTTAGTAGAAGCAATGTATTAACGGCAATATTTTCTTTCGCTCTGTCGCGATGATATCCCCGTGTCCCAGATGTACCGACATCCCAGATGCCGGCTGTACTGGATGCCTTTTGCTCAGCACTGGAATCTGCGTTTCCAATTCAAAACGCAGCAGATGGGGTGCCCCTCAAACCCACTTCCCGCGGATTTATTGCGTGGCCAGCGCCACCTCCCTCCGGCAGCTGCCAGGGAGCGGCTCCGTGCCCGTGCGGGCTCAGGGCCCGTCCCGCAGCGCAGACTGAGCGGGCGCGCCCCGGCCCTGCCCGGCGCGGGAGCCGCCGCGAGGCCTCTCCGGGCCGCCGTAGCGCGGGGAGCGGCGCGCGGGGGCTGCCGGGACGGGGCGTGTGAACTTGGGCGCGGCGCGGAAAGTGCGGCCGCGAGCGCGCGCGGGGCCGGGGTCGCGCGGCCGGGCCCAGTCGGGGCGGGCGGAGCCGGGGCCGGGCCGGTCCCTCAGGCGGCGCCGGGCCGCACCGGCGGGGCGAGCGGCGGGGCTCGGCCCGGTGCCCGCCCGGCCAGGTGCGCAGCGCCGCGGGGAGAGCGCGGGAGAGGGGCCGGGGCCGCGCCGTACCGTGCCGAGCCTAATGCCGTGGGGCGGGGTGCGCCGAGCGGCTCCTCCCGCAGCCTCCAGGGCTGAACCGCGGGGCGGGAGACAAGCGGCTCCGCGGGCTGATGCCGAGTGAAGGCGTACGTGGACCCGGAATTTCTTGTGTAGTTTTGTGAGTGTTAACGCTTCCGGCAGTAAGAATGAATGGCCTGAAGCTGGAAGTGGAAATGTCCCGCAGACTTTGGCTAAGGGGTGGTTTTGTTTTCAGCTGAAGGGAATGCTCACGTTTACAGTCCTCGTTTTTTGATAGTTCAAAATCACCAGGAGTAAAAACCTGAGTGTCAGCATTTCAAACTAGGCACCAGTAAACCTGGCTTTAAGTCTTAAAAGGTGTCGGACAAAATAAGTAGCAGTCCATTGTTCTTGGCCTTTTTGTTTTGTAGCGTTTTGTAAGGTGTAGTGAAAGGTGACTCGTTGTCGCTCGTATTCTGCTGTCAAAGGCTTAGTTTAAAGGATTCTCGGATGTCTCCTGTGGAGTGGTGAGATGAACTCTGAAACGAGTCCTTTAGGTCCTCATTGCCAGCCTGCCCCTGCTATAGTTTTATTCTGGTTTGTATAGCCCCATCTGCTGGGGAGAAATAGGTCCTTCACGCACTCAGGGCTTCCTGGTAGGCAGCTGTGAACTGTGGAGATAAAAGCTTCATTTTAGTCTCTTGATGCCATAGAGGGGGTGGCTTTGTGAAAGAGAAACCACGCATTTCCTGCAAGAGTTCAAGTAAGCAAAAGCTTGGAGGGTCTGCTGTTTTCACTCGTGTATGCAGCTGAACAGTACTAACTGTTTAACTCTCAAATTCATGTTGTGATTACCAAGAAAATGTCAACCGTGCCATTTAAAATTGTCGTTTTGAATTTTTAGGTTGCCTGGTTTGGTTTTTTTATTTTATGTATTTTCACTTATTTATTTCTGCCAAAACAGGTGCAGCCATGCAAGAAAGCATACGTTTTGCATCATCAGGAGATGACATTAAGATATGGGATTCCTCATCTTTCACTGTGGTGGAGCAGTTCAACCCACATACGCCCTCACATCCAGTCAGTTCACTGTGCTGGGCCAGCAATAGTATCCTTTACAGCTTCAGCCATATTTCTGTGGGTCTTCTGCAAAATTCCAGTGGTTTTTTCTTTCCTTTTTTACGGAAGTGTTTGTGAAACACAGGCCTGATGTCTTTTGAAGCCTTGTATAAAATTATTGGTATGTGTCTTGACCAAAGTTTTGTGGTTCCCCTTGCTGAAGGGGTTGGCAGAATCAGTTGATGATGGTAAATAATTCGGAAGAAGTTTCTCATCTCGGGAGCCAGCACTTTTTCTTATGACTGTAACGTGCCTGAATTGTCTGCCAACTGCAAAACTTACTCATTTGTTTCTTCAGTAGCCGATTATGATACTCACTTTCAAGACAGTGTTTAATTAACTGACAAGCTTGAGCAAAGCAGTTGTTGATGTAGTAAAATTCTGAATATAGTATAGTGAGGAAAATTGCCATCAAAGATTTTTTTTTCCCCTAGTTAATGTAGGAGCAAAAAAGTTACAACAATTGGAACACAAATGAATGTTTTAGCTATGGAGCTTGAAGAGAATTTGAAACACACATATAATGTATATGCATACACTCTTGTATGTGTTTAGTAAACTTTATCTACAAACAGTCTGTCTTATATGCTTTCTTCTACCAAGTCTCCTCTTCATCTCCCCAAACTGAAACAATGAAGTACCTTGCTTTATAGACTTGTCAGCTTGTTAGGGATAAAACATTAGTTCTGGTTCTGCATAGTTCTGTAAAATTATACAAAAGTGCCTTAAAATAATGAAAGCAGTAGCAAGCACTGCTTTGCCTGCTGGTTCTCTTGTGTTAAATCCAGCCAATTAACGTGTGTTATTCTTAAAGGAGCAAATCTGTATTTGTATCACAATGGGCATTGGCCTGAGGACTGAGTGATTACTCAATTTGTTTAGTGGTGGTGCAGATGCCATCTCCCTGCTCTGTAGTTCTGTAAATGTTCTTATTACTTTGGCGTACTTGGTTTCATAAAAGGTTCTTTTTGGGGTTTTGTTTTTCTTTTCTCAGTACAGAGTGGGAGAAATTGGCAACTGCTCTTTGTACTCTAGAAACTGTGGTGAAGTAGTCTAACATTTGTCGTGACCAGGACCATTCTTTAAATCCATAGTCTGCTAACAGCAACAGACATTCCTTTGAACTAGTGATAAATGGGGCTCTTACTTGGGGGTGTGGGGAAACACAACTGTAGACTGGATAAAGCTGCCTTAGTGGTAAAGAGCTCTTAAATAATACCTGGCAGATATTTCTCATCTTTTCTATCAAAGAAATTGCTGTCTGTCTTGTATTGGCAAGTAAGGGCTGTAGCTAATTCAAGAACTTCTTAGTGAAAGCTGGGAAAATAGCCTTGTGTTTCTGTTTCTAGGTCCCTTCAAGGTACAGTGCTTTAGACTGTTTAGTCAATCTGTCTTGTGTTCAGTAAGGGAAGCGTACCCGTTGCTCCTATTAATCACCAGTATCCTACAATTATGCTTCTTAACCCGTGACAAAGATAGATACCTGGCCACTGCTTCTGCTACTGGTGATAAAATAGTTGTTTCAAGCTGTAAAAGCAAACCTGTTCCACTCTTTGAAATAGCTGAAGGAGTAAGTATGAGTAATGCTTTTCCCTCGTTTTTTCCCCTTTTTCACTTTGTATCCTGTGTGTCTTACATCTGTTCTGCATATTTGGATCAATTTAATTTTAGTATTGTTAGAATTATGACACATAGGTAAAAACATTTCCTTGTGTATTGTTAAACACAAATAAAGAGGGGGGGCAACGATGCTTTTAAAACAATTCTGTCAGTAAGAAGATAGAGATGCAGTTACACCAGTGTGATAACTTGAGGCAGTCAGTGGTTCAGATGTGATCTAATGTGTAGAATATGGAATAGCTCAAGTTTGAACTTCATTTTTCAACTTGAGCTGTCAGTATTGTGCATGCCTATGAATTGTATCCTGGAAAACATAAGAGTCTATGTAGAGGTGGTTCTTGGAGCATACATGTGCCAGCTTCTGGAATTGCAAGAAATGAGAGTTGGTGTTGTGTTCAAGGCTTTTTTTTCCCCCTGTTAAATGGAAGTGGGGCACTTGAAAAAGCTGGACTTAGTTTTAGAAGAGTCTCTTCACATGGTCACTTAAATAGCTTGTTAGTGTTCTAAACCAGTCTAATTATTCTCCTTGGATAGCTGTTATAATGCTAATTTAGACTGGAAATTTTCTGAAAAGTTGTTCAAACCTTGCTTTTAGGATGCTAAAGCAAACACTTTCAAAGGTGGAGTGTTTGTCCTGAAGGTTTTGCCAAATTTGATCTATAACTAATGCAATCCTTTGCAATTTTATCATATCAATTATTAGATGGACTTGTTTTTTCTTCACTCAAATCTTGAGAACTTAAAAGTGAATTTTCAACGTCATGGAACTGAATAATAATTTGTCCTCAGTGTAGGCCTATCATTAAGATTGACTTTTTTTTTTTTTTTCAAAACCTGGTACTTCATTGATTATTTTAAAAAGAATCACTTAACTGAATTATGAGGTTTGCTGCTATAATATTCCCTGTAATGTTTAGGGACTGTGAAGTATGTAACTTAGACAACTCCTTGGGTTTTTTTTAAAGAGTTTTATTCCTTAACTTAGGATTAAAAAAACCCACCTGAGTACCTGAATAAAATACTATGATTGCACTTTACGGAGCTATGATTTAAAGGGAAAGTGCATATTGGAGGAAAAGGTGCCAAAAAATTTGAAATGGGAAGGGGGAAATGCGAGTATTTGAAGATACTTTAAAATCTAAGTATATTAATATATCTTAACTGTATGTCCAAAGTAGACTTGATTTTAAATGCCTTTTGATAGGAAATGGCTGTAGAGTATGAATACGTCTGTCTATTCCCACAAGTCGTAGGACTATTTGTGCTGATGAAAATGAAAACACACATTAATATGCTTTGAAATAGATTTGAATAAACCCCTTAATTATCTTTAAGCATACTTTTTCTTCTTTCTCCATTAGATGAAACAGACATGTGTGAGCTTGAATTCTAGTTCCTCGTACCTCGTCAGTGGAGGCCTTGATAACACAGTTAATATCTGGGATTTGAAGTCCAGAAAGATTTACTGCAGCCTAAAGGTAAGTTTGGCTGAAGACTGTAGCTCTCCACTTCCAGGTTTTGCTGCCAACTCTAAAAAATATACTTTCTCTAAGTAGTGTGTGTAGGATCAAGGTCACAGATAGGAGCTAGCAAACATCTGTGTCTTGTTCAAGTTTGTGTTCTTTATGTGCTGTAAATAGCAAATTTAACAAATGTGTAACTTGGTGTTTTCAGAGTAGAGTTCTATAATAATATGTGTTTAAATTTTCAGAATAGACTTCTTATTTTGCAAATTTTTATTGGTATTGTCTGATGGGGGTTTTTTTCCAGGAGTTGCACTCCAGGTAATTGCTGTTTCTGGTATGTTGAATGAGAAAACACTTCTGTATTTGTGGAATACTGTAGCAGAACTAATGTTGTGCAAAACTGGAAGACGTTATCTTCTAATGGATCCAGTATGAATTCTCTAAAATGTTTTTATGATGCATGAAAAGTAGGATGGCTTAGTATTTTTCCCACATGCCTTCAGTAGATGGTTTGCCCTTATTTAGCACCACTGTTTTTAAGAGGCTATGAAACTTCAGCTTTTATTTATCCTGGCTTTTTTGGACTTCCAGAGTTACAGTTGGAAGCAAAACTTCTAGCTAGCCAGTACAATACTCTAAGTATCTGTTCCTAACTTTTGGGTTAGAAGTACTCAATTGTCTTCCTCTATATAGGAATATAGGAGAAAATAATATATTCATTATACACAATATCATCACTGCACATGACTGTACTGAGAAGCTGGTTGGTAAATACACGTGTTAATGCTAAAAGTGACAGAAGGGGAAGTTGTCAGTAGTACATCTGATTAACAGAAAGTATATTCAAATATCACTGGTTTCTGGGAGATTTTACTTTTAAAATAATGTTCATAATACACTTGCGGTAAATATCTCTGTGGTTGTCTTATTAAAATATTTTATATAATTATGTGATCATCTTTACTAATTTATTAAAACCACCTAATGCAAACAATTAGAGAGTGGTTATGATTGATCTTTGGTATGTTTTGCTGCAGTTTTCTGTGATACTCCATAACAACTCTTAAATCTTTTAAAATGTTACATGTGGTCAGAAAAAAATCAAGCTGGAGTTTTTTTGCAGAAGCATAAATGAGGAAGAATGTCTTTAACACTCTCCTTTTAACCTCCCTTTCCCACAGGAGCATAAAGATGAAGTCACGTGTGTTGCATATAATTGGAATGATGGCTATGTTGTTTCTGGGTCTTTGAGTGGAGAAATCATCCTACACAGCGTTACCACCAATTTATCAAGTAGTCCCTTTGGTTATGGCAGCAGACAGGTAGGCTGTCGGTGTTAAGTTCCTGTCAGGTACTAAGCTTAATTTGAAGTCTTTAGAAATTGAAAGTACATATCAAGAGCTTTCAAGTTTTGGTATTCTGTTTCATTTTAATTTTTAAGAATGCCCTTAAGGAAAGGAGAAAGCAGACCACTGTATGCGTTATAGCCTTAAATACTAGGTTGTGTCAAAATACAAATTTCTCAAGTGCCTTCTTTTCTATACAGGTTACAGCAAATTTTACTTGGTAGACACTGGTTCCTCAAAAAGAAACTTTTAGATGTCTTAGAAGTGATTAAAGCACAGTTGGCTTTACAAACCAGAATTTCAATTCACCACTGAATGTATATTGTTGCAGAGGGCAAAGACCATGCAGCCTGGATTCTAACTTATTCAAAGCTGTCTGTACAGTAGGGGTGAATACAAGGCTGTATTTGGAAATAAGTTTATTTAGTCTGGAGATTAAAATTGCACAGCTGCTCAAAGAGAAAAGTAATGAGGTTTTATCTTACCTACTTAGGTGTTTAGTTTGGGAGAACTAGTTTGAAGGAAGATTGTGCACAAGGCAAACACAAAGTTTGTGTACTACTTAGGAACCTTGGTACGGTTTGCCACTGCAGTTCCTTTCTGCAGACTCAAAAGATATTAAAAGAATTAGTGTGTATCACAGGGGGAATTCCCTTGATATAAGAGCATTTGTAGTAGTAAATGAGCTGTGTTGTCCCACTGGAAATTCCAATGTGTGCTCTTAGTGAGAATCATCTTGTCTCACAGATAGCCATGTGTTCGAGTTCCAGGCATGCTTTTATTTACTGAAACATTTTTACAGAGGTAGGAACTGCCTAGGGGATACAGAACTGTTGCTTTGATCCTAAACCTGACCTTTAATGTTGCAAGGAATACTGAAGTGGTGACTTATTCCTTTTCTGTTACTGCAACAGCTTTTTCAGTCTTAGATTGCAGATAGTGTCAAATTAAATTCTTCTCCTGGCTCGCACGAACAGTATAATGTAGTGAAAAATCTCTTACAATCTCATAGCATCTTGGGAAATATGGTGTACTTTCTGATGAAAAACCTCTGTTAAATTCAAACTGTCTCTGCTCCTAGGTGCTGCAGTGTCTTTGATCCATTGCCAATCCTATACTTATATTGGAGCAAAATTGTGCTTCATACTTGGTTTGAGCTTAAAAATCCATCTATATAGTCAGGTCATTTTTCTGATTTGATTGTTATGATCTTATGAAGAATGTGGATGTGAGGCAGGAGCTGCTGGGAGGTCTGATGCCTTGAGAGGCTACCTGGAAGAGAGGCTAGACAGTGTTAAAGGAATGAAGTAGGCATTTATTAAAAAAGCCTTCAAAGGATACACCTTGGCCAGTACAAGAGTCTGGCTGCAGCTCTACCTAAGATGGATACCCAGTCACGAGTTTTCACATTTTTATAAGTTTTGGCCCATTTACATATTGGGGTCAATTGTCCAATTACAGCTTCAAGTTATGAAGTCCCATCCTCCCAGCTGGCTTGCTTTTATTTATAATTTTTGGGCCTGAAGCTGTAATGGTGTCCTTGGTTCTCAGGCTGGAAAGGATTGTTTTGTCTGACTACTCTGTGAAGAGAACTTGCTAACACTTTATGTGAAGTTCAGAGTTATATACCAATGCAATACAGAATCTAGAAAATATGAAAGGTGAAACTTAAGGCATCGGGTCCATGGCTGGATTATGCAGCTGAGGTGAATATCCAGAGTGGGGACTATGCTGATAGTTAATTGGAAAATGACAAAATTCTTGTGAGGATGATTTGCATGAACCTGTTTGATATATTCAGTTCTTTCCACCAGAAAGTGATTAGGTGTAAGAGATAGGCTGTGAATAACTATTTTGTTAGATGAAATCAAGAAGTCTGCTGCAAAGCTGAGTGACCTTTAGGATGGATAAAGCTTTTTGATGTGTTAAAGTAATTGCAAACAAAGAGCTCCTGTTCACATTCTAAAGGGTCTATAACATTTTCTTAGGGAGGGCAGTAATTTGATTATAACTTTAATTCAAAATGGAATTGAGCTATCTATTGGATGTCCCGTATTCCCAGCTTGTCTTTGATTCTAAAAATATTCTTTACTTTTATGTGCAGAAATGGCTTTATTACTGTTTTGGGTTTTAACTGGAGAATTGGAGAAATGATTCTGCAGTGAACAAATACCCAAAGACTTGTGCAATTCTGTTAAATTTAAAAAGCCTTTACTTGATTTATAGCTTAGGGTCTGGCTTTCCTTAAGAGTAAACTTGAACAGATAAACAGTGTATTATACTGTTTGATCCTGGCGCTAGTTTTCTGACTTAGGAAGGGTCACCACTCCATAGTAACGTTTTTTAGAATTGAGGAATGTGAAGTCTAACTAACCTTATAAATTTTAGCTTGTCTCTGTTTGATTCAGCATGATGGAATGTTGTTTCTGTGCCAGTTAATTTCTCATGTTGTGTAGATTCTACAAGTAGTAGAATAGCCCAAGGTTGCAGTGCTTTCTCTGACTTTAAACAAAATTCTTTTCATCAGAGCATTGGTCTATATTCTGTTAATTGATTTTCATTTAGAACACCTTTGTGTTTTATTAGAATTGAGTTCTTGCAGAGTTTTTTGCAGATCCCATAGTTTGTCTTTGCTATTGGCAATCATTTAGACTACCAGATTCTTATCTGCTTGCTGTTGTGAGGATAAATTAAGATTTGTTTCAAAATACAATGTTTGTTCAAGTCTTCACTGCCTGGTGCAATTCTCCTAGCAACAGGATTTAGTTGAACTGTTTGAACAGCTGGCTGGTTTGTAAAGGAGTGTTATGGATTCTGGCCACTCCATATAGTGAAAAGCTTGTCAGCTTTTAAAGCTAAAAGTGGGGAGCAGTGGTAATACAGGGAATGTAGGCATGCGAAAGAAAATGGAGCACTTGCCCAGACTTGTGAGATTAAAAGGATAAAGGAGAAAAGAAAATGGCTTACTTGGTAGGATAGCGAGGGAGGTTTGAGAAGACGTAGAAGAGAGTAATCTTGGTGGGCAGAAGGGCAGGAGTGAGAAAATGAAACATGAGCAGATGCCAGGACAGAAAGGAGGAAGCATTTGGAGGTGAAAATTTGAGAGAACTGTGAGGGTCAGGAATATCTCGCATGTAGATCCTGTTAAAACTGTTACTCCTGAATCTCTCAGTATTTTTTTCAATGTAAACAAACAGAAAAATGATGATGAAATTCTGACCAGTAGAGAACCATATTAATGATAAAGAATTATGCTTGTTCCTGTTTGAATATGCAGTTGAAGGTGCCACCCCTTTAAAGCAGGTTGAAGCAATTTGTCTTCCAGCAAGATACATAATACAAGTGCTGGAAATGATGCTGGAAGAGTAAGAAGCAAGACATATCTCCATTAAGATGAAGTTAAAGACAGAAATAGGATAAAGACCGGTACTATGCGTTGTGGTGTGGTCTATGCCAAAATAAAACAATAGCTTTTTGAGACCATTTTCAGGCAAATAATATGAGTACTTATTGGACTGGACTTGAGTAAAGTACTTGATTCAGTGCTTTGGAGAAAATACTAGGTAGGATGGTAAGAAACTTACTATATTGATAATCAAACAAATATTTTCTTTCATTATCTGTCTTGTTTAATATATTTAGTGGTGCTTATGATAGTAGAGGTAAGGTCAACAAAACTGGGGGAGTGTCTGGAGCACGGGCCTTGTGAGGAGCAGCCGAGGGAGTTGGGATAGTTCAGCTTGGAGAAAAGGAATTACAGGGGGACCTTACTGCTCTCTACAACCACCTGAAAAATAGGTACTAGCAAGCTGGGGGGGTTGGTCTCTTCTCACAGGTAACAAGCAATGGGAGAAGAGAAAATGGCCTCAAGTTGCACCAGTTTAGATTGGATATTAGGACAAAATTCTTCTCTGAAAGGGTAATGAGACATTGAAACAGGCTGCCCAGGGCAGTGATGGAATCATCACCTCTGAAAGCATTCAAAAGACACGTGGGTGTGACATTTAGGAACATGGTTTAGTAGTGAACATGGCAGTGCTGGGGTAAGGCTTGGACCTGATGATCTTTGAGATCTTTTCCAGCCTTAACAATTCTGTGATTCTAGGCAGAGCTATGCTGAAACCCAGTGAGAAGGCATTTGCCTGTAAGAGAGGATTGTGTCAGTATCAAAAAATAGTTGAAATGATAGACACAGGAATAACTGTGACAGAGTGGAAATCAAGATACTGGATTTAGGGGACAACTGACCCTCTTTTAGACTAGGATTTCAAAATTCCCAAGGGAAAGGAGGAGTTGGATTTCCTAATATAAAATGACAGTGACCAAAGCAGACTCAAAAAAGAAAATGCAATCTAGGATATTTCAGGGTAGGTATTTACAGTATAAAATGGATGAAATGTTACTACTGTTGCAAAGACAGTAGCAAAATATTTTGAGTATCATGAAAGATTTTAGTTGTCCATATTCAAGAAAGGTTCATACTGGGAGAGTTGCAAAAAGACTGATGGTACTGAAAAAACAGTCCTGGGGGACTCTATTGTTTTTTTGCCTGAAGGAAGCTGAGTTTGCTGTTCTTTAAAACAGCACTGGGGAGTTAGGAAACTGTTTAAGTGTGAGGGCATTATGGTCACAGGAGCAAATAGGTACAGATGGCTCATAAGTAAAATTAATCAGGAAATGGACTACTGTAGTATTATAGCAGTGAGCTTCTGAAACATCCTCTGAAGCAGTGTGGTGGAAACAAAATATCTTTTCTAAAAGGCAAGCTAAGTTCCTGGATTACCTGGTTCTGCAATAGGAAGGCTGCGTGTGATAAACCACTCTTGTTATCCTCTTCTGTGGTCTTAGTCCAGAGGCTGAAGTCTGTTCTGCAGGACCTACATACTTGCTTAACTCTGGTGTCTGTGTGTCTTATCGAATTGGCTGATACCCAAGTACCTCAAGTCAGTGAAGGAGAATTAAATTTAACAGTCTCGGCAGAAGACTAGTTGGTGAAATAATGCACCTTTTCACTCCTTTAGTTTTAGATATAATGTGGGGGTGTTTTTGTATGAAGCCATGATATTTGCTGGAAATTTGAGAAACCTCTCTGGAAGTTTCATTTTTCTTCTCCATAATTTTGCTCATCAGCTCATGTGGTACCCCATAATAGTAAAAAAAAAGTCTCCCCCTCAATAGCAAAAATGGCATTGTAGTGCAAAATTACTTTTTCTGGTTCTACTATTTATGTTTCAGAGTTGAAGCCTTTGTAGATAACTTTACCTTTGTGTTCCTAACTGGTTTGTGTCTTAAAAATAATTTATTATCATGTTTAATATTGGTATTAAAATTCATTTTTATGTCTGTTTTACAGCCTATTCGACACTTGAAATATTCATCCTTTAAGAAATCCTTGCTGGGCACCGTTTCTGACAGTGGAAATGTAACTCTCTGGGATGTAAATAGCCAGACCCCATATCATAATTTTGAAAATACTCATAAAGCACCAGCCTCAGAAATCTGCTTTTCTCCAGTCAATAAGCTGCTGCTTGTAACTGTAGGTTTGGATAAAAGAATTATTCTCTATGACACTTTAAGTAAAAAGTGAGTATATGAAAGACCTTTTGATTTTAAAAGATTCCTTATTTGGGTTTTGTAAACTGAAAAAACATGCCGAATTTTGACATAAATTATTTCATTCAGCCTCCATGCAGAATGGTTGAAGTATTGCTACTGGAGAACCTGTTCCATAGTCCATTTTGCTTTCTAAGTTAACAAACAAACAATTGAAAAACGCCAAGGCATGTGAGAACTAACTGAAGTCCAGTTTGTGGGTGGTGTTCTGCAGTGCTTGTGTATCGGCCTCTCTTGTTGATAGAGAGCAGTTAACTTCTGTGAGGGGCAGTGCAGCCTGTGGGGACCTTCAGCCACCTGAGCTTAGCTTGCCTGCTTTGCTAGTTAAAAGATGTAACTGTGGTGCACAGAGCTGCTGAGATAGTGGAGAACGTTGGATGGAAAAGCAGGAAGGATGGGACATGGGTAATGGGAATTTGTAGTAAGAGGATAGGATGGCAGGTGATTTTGTGGTTTTTAGCGTGAGTGGTGCTTTTACTCTAGCTGAATAAAAACAGGAGTCTTTGCATTTTGGAAGGATGTCCTAGAAGGATGCAAACTAAGACTAGAAGTTTTTCTCAGAGCGGTGGGAAGGGTTGAGTTGATAGGCTTGGGAAGCTAGAAGATGAGAGGATGTATGTAGTATGATTGCTGCTGTAAATGATGATACCAGTAAATAATGTTGGTGTTTGCTATTAAGAAGGCAATGTGATCCTGTTTCTATGAAGTCTTTTGGGGCATATGCAGGTGTTTTTTTTTTTTGTTAAGCATGAATGCTTAGTGTAGGCTAATCTACTGTTTGTTAAAATAGTTCACTGAATTTACGTGGCACTAGAGAAGTTGAACTACTGACCTATAGCTGAATTACAAAAGTTTATATATATGTATATATTCTGTGTTGAAAAGTCCAGCTTGTGAATTCTAAAAGATTCATCCTGTCCTTTCCTGTATTTGAAGGTTACTGACAACAATTGTAGCTGATTTTCCTCTGACCACAGTAGACTTCATGCCTGATGGTACTACTTTGGCTATAGGATGTTCCCGGGGAAAGATCTGCCAGTATGACCTAAGACAGCTGACATCACCGGTGAAAACAGTTACTGCTCACAAAGGCTGTGTGAAATGCATACGCCTTCAGTTCAGCAGCACTTTTTCCAAGGTATTTTTATTGCTCAGTATGCAGATTAATGAAAGCAAAGCATAAGCTGGAGTTCTAAAAGAAGTTAATATTCGCTGTCTAAGCGTTACAAATGCCAACAAAATTGGATCATACCAACACAGGAATTATAAACGGCTTAGTCTTAACTGCTGTTTTAGGCATTGTTAATGTGGAATTCCCCCCACTCCTGGCCTCAGTGTAGAAATAAGTGGAACTTAGACTTGTAGGTTTTCTGGTGTGGATATGCTGCCTTTGCAGATCAGTTTGTGGCACCTCCAGTTATTTGTAGGCAGTAGCAGAAAGGTCTGTAATGGCCCTTCTGCTTACAGAGAAGACACAGGGCTGCTCATTTGAAGATATTTTGTATGTCCTATATATGGACTTTTGCTAGCACATATAAACAGTGGAGAAGTTAATTAAAGAATAGAGAAGACTTAAGATGTTCTTCCAAGATTTAATTAGGCTCTACTATATCGAGAAACCCTGTGCTTCCAGTTAGTGGATATTGAGAGAACCTTTGAAATTGATACTTTACCACTCTGAGACTTTCCTTCTCCTCTAGCATGCTTGCTGCTAGTGGTTAACTATTCCTGTAAAATTTGGAGTCCGTAATAATGTAATCTCTTTTTTCTGCTCTATCTAAACCTGGAATCAGAATTAACTCAGGCAGGGTCACTCCAGTGTTAAATTGTTGCTATCCTTGTGGAGGTCCTCACAGTGTCTGTATGATAATATGGATGTTTCCCATGCTCTTTGAAGTTACATGAAGATACCTTTTTTATATTTATAAAGGCATATCTCCTTGGCAACCTTTGCAACTTGAACTGAATTTTTTTACTGTTTTTAAAAATGAAAGTATATTGTCTTGTATTTTTACTTCTGGCTGAAGGTATAATAACTTCTCTTAATTGGTTCAATTTTTTCTTCAGTCTAACCTCACAGGTTCTTCAAATAAACCTGTGTCCAAAAGAGTAGAAGTCAAAGCTGGTAGTAATCGTGGAGGAATTCAGAATACTGGCATCAAAAACATTGCCTCTCAAGCATCAGCAGTAGTTTCCTCTCATCTTACATTGACAAATGAGAATACCGGAGGAGAGATTTTTCAGGAAAAAACAGGTAATATGGCGTTCCTACTCTTGAAATAGTTAGCAGAATATGGAAGATGGAAGCAATGTTTCGTGTTTTTACCATTACAGTATGAAAATTTCACTGAGGGAAGAGCATTTCTTAGGAAGTACTGTGTGTATGTGCATGGGCGTACATATACTTCTTTTCCCTCTCCACTGTGAGAGAGAATTTAGACGATCATGCTATGAGACTGTGGAAGGTAAATTTGGTCCTACTATAAGCTTAAGACACGTAAAGTCTTAAAATTGTGGTGGTTCTGTGGGACTACCTCTTGCCATTCTGTTTTTTTGCAGATTATGTAGATAATGTAGTTTCTGATGCAATGTCTGCATGGAATTTAGAGCTAAGGATTTGTAATTCTGTTAACAAATAGGAGTAACAAACCTCATCCAAAAAAACAAACAAACAAAACAAAAAACAAAAACAAAAAACAAAACAAAACAAAAAAAAACAAGGAAAACATAGGAAAAAAAAGGTAGCCTAGTCCAAAACCCTAGTGACAACTGAAGCATAATTTTGTGAGAGGCGTGATTCCAGAATCACATGGTAGGAAAGGTGTTAAATGTAGTTGCAAATACGATTAGTTGTATAACGGTACTTGCTATCTATGCCTCTGAAATTAACAAGTTCTTTGTAAGAATTCTGAGTGTTCCAAAACTGCCACCGCATGAAATTTACTCTTAAAGTTTTCTTGAACTCAAGAGTTCCGAAAATATCAAATGAGTAACACTGCTAGTTTGATTCTTGAAAAAACTCCTCAATCCATTTTAATGTAACAGCACTTTCCCCCTCCCTTCTAAAATAAGGAGAAATACATTTAGTAACAGTAATCAGGCAATAAACCACTGCAGTCCATAGGGATGTGTATTAATGACCTCCCTTGGGTATGCAGTGAAGTATGAGGTGAAGTAGAATGCTTCCTGTGTATGCAAGAAATGCTGCTAATAACATTACTGAATGGTGTGGAAAATCTGATTCTGGTTAAAACATACAATTTATTATCTTTTTTGAAGCTGTAATGGCTGTTACCACTTAAAGAGGACCATGCTAAATAAATACATGTTTTAAGAGAGTAAAGACTTACCAAGCAAAACAGTTTTCCTTAATCTGAGTGTTCACTTTAAAAGTAAAGACCTCTGAATAGTCCAGAAGATACAGTCTTTAGGGTTAAAAATTGGAACGGATGAGATGCCAAAGATTTCGTTTGCTGTCTGGAATTTCTTCTAGAACCTGTTCATGGGATTTAACTTCGGTGAAATAAGGGACATTCAGTAAACTAATCTGATAGTATATTTAAACAAAAATGAGGCTTTCTGTCACAGATGTTTTTAAGATAGAAAAGTATAAATGAAGTCAGAATGTGATATGATGAGAAACTTGGATGTACTTGGAGCTAGCTTCCCATAAACTCCCATTCAGCAACTGTTCTCTGCTTTAGGTATCTTACTACATTTAGATTACTGGCAATGGGTAAAAGTGCACAAGATATTTTAGCCCAATTTTATATTACACTTTTTCCACATAGATCCTCTAAATTCTGATACACAGGTGGATGCTGCACTTCTGATTTGACTCAGTATACCAGTAATTTACTTAACTAGCAGGTGCAATCCTGTGTTGGTGTCACGATACATTTGAAGGAGTGAAAAATGTAATATATTAATACATTTAAATATGAAATAGTAAACATGACTCAAGTTCCACTTAATTTAAATACTTGGACATGATTAATTGCAATCACCCACATGGTCATATTTGGATCACTTCAATAAATAAATAATCCCACATAGAGAAGTACTTACAGGTTTTATGAATATTTTGTGAAATTATCAAAGTTATTTTGGTGGTTGTCTGAGCAGTTCAATTCACTTTCTAAAAACTGTAGTTTGAATAATTACTGGGGATTTTTTTGAACTTAAGATACGCTTCCATTCTTCAGACAGCTGTCCTTGGTACCATGCATATAAAAGCTGATTTTTTTTTCCCCACTGGATTGGGTCAGGGATGGGGCTTGAGAGTAGAGTGAGGATAGGAACAAGCTTGGCTGGGGATTTTTTTGCCTGCAATTGTAACTCCAATTTGATTTTCTAATATTAGAATATATAAATTGATTTTTTAACATTAGAAATAAACAGAGAATACTAACACTAGGTAAGCTTTAAAAAAGGTGTTTCATATAATGTCCCTTGGAATGCTTAATGGCAAGCACAGTACAGCAAATTTTTCTTCTAGCAGAACATTTACATTTTTATCGTTTGAGTGTAGTTACCGTATTAGCAGAAGGTGCAGTCACTAGTTTTCACTTCACCTGATCCACCATAAAATTGCTGCATCCATCATACAGATTTCTCTGAACATGGGTGGGTTCTCCAATTTTACTACCCTCCTCTTGAGCTTTTAGTTGTAGTCACCTTTGTTGACAGCTCAAATGAGGAACTTAAAATTGACCCTCTAACTGGCATCTGCAGACAGTTCTGAGGTGCTTACTGGACTTCCCAAGTATTTGTGTGAGATTATTTAGCCATAATGTATGTTATTTTTGGAAAATGTCAATTACTAACTGAATTATATTGTCCTTTGAAGGTTTTCCCCATAGTTCCAGCTTGGATGTCATTCCATCTAAAGAAACAGATCACGGGAAAAATGCTGAATTAAATAATTTTGATGGTTTGGGTCGAAGTAGTTTAGGAGATGTGTTTTCTCCAGTCAGAGATGGTAAGTTATTAATACTGGAATTTGTAAAGCACCATTTGTCTGCATGTATTGTGAGAAAATGTCATTTGTGTCTTATTGACTGCTGTACCTACTTGATATTTTAATTTGTCTTTGATTATGCGCTCGATGCAGTGGTACAAACAAACACTTCATTTGTCTGTGTTCTGCTATTTTGTAGATATTATTGCAAATAAAGTGGCTGAAGATCCTCAAGAAAATGGTAAGCATATGCCAGTGATAGGTCTTTGGAGGTCTGTGCTAGTTCTCACAAGCTCATTTTGTCATTGAAAACAAACAAACAAACGACCAAGCAGACACTGAAACAACTTTTCTGGAAATTATCTGACTTTGAGAGACACGACATGGTAACAGGAAGTCAAGAGTATGGTCCTAAAGTGATTGGGTTTTTTCGTTTATAATTTATATCACAATTTATAGTGATAGACAGAGGCTTTACATGTTTTATTACTTTTATGAGGATGGGGGCAACATAAGTTGGATGGAAGGATGTAGTTTTTGTGGAGTACATTTTTTGGTGATTTCTTTTGTCAATCAATTTTGTATGAGTGGGCAGGCATTTTAACTGTGGGATAGATTTGGTGTGTGTGCTTATTGATCTGTGTGTTTTATCTTTCCCTTTTCATTTTAGACCTGGATTTCCAGTCTTACCCATTTGGTTTGGATTTTCTCCCACAGCCAACCATTGCCTTTCCAGTAAAAAGAAACCCAGTGGGCAGTAGTGTACAAGGGACACAGTCTAGCCCATTACACACACTTGTGGGATCTTCAATTAAAGAAGAAGAGGAACATCCAGAGACTGACTCTAAGAAGATAAGTCTTGGAAAACAAGAATCAATCGACGTCTTAAAGCAGGTATTCTTGTTATGAGTGGTCTTTTTAGAATCTTGACAGAATATTACTGCTTGAAGAAAGATATCCTGAATAATGCCCCATCTGATGTCATTTTACAACTCTGTTCACATAATGTCGAGACAAATCTGTAAAACCTCATGTGATTTAGGTGAATTTGCCTTCAGCATGGAAGATAAATGTATGTTTGTCTTGAATAAGATCAGGTTCCCATGAAACAAAACAGGTAGCCTGAGGAGTATTTTGATTTTTCTAGAAAATCAAGAAGGATCTGTAGATTGTTGCACCAGTGTGACTGATTGTTGTTTGTTAGGTCAATTCCACCCTCTTTGTTCTCTGTTCCCCATCTCCCTCTTTTTCTTGAGGTCTCTTTGATATGCCTCTGCACAGAGCTTAGCTACTTTTGTATTGTGCTTGAGAAGTCTGAGTTTACTAGGAGTGATAAAACATAGTCACAACATTTTTTTATGTGAAAATTAGAGGCCCCCGCCTTTTTCACTTGCTTCTCTGTGCCCACTTGAGGCAATTTGGAATGTTTTAGCAATCAGTTTTTCAGTTATCTTGCTAGGAAATGAAAAGCATGTATTTCTGAGCAGATTCCTAAATGCAAAAATGTTTGCAAGTGCATTTCGGAAAACTTAGTCTTCAAGTGAAATTAGACAATTTTAACAAGTAGATTTCATCTTTAAAATAAAAAAAAAATATTTTTTGTCATCAGGTTTCAAAATCAAGCTTATCGAATATAGAACCTATAACTTTAAGTTCTCCAACATCATCTACTTCTGATGTAAATGAGAAACTACTGAAGAATATTCAGGCCCATCCTGCATATGATCTACCAGTAAATGGTACTACCTCAACGAGTAAGTTGATCATTTTGGCCCAGGTCTAGGTGTGATTGATTGTAAACTGATGTGAAATCTGATAAAATGGACTTAGCATTAAAAAAGAACATCTGATCTCGATTCTTTAAATCAAACCATCCATCCTGGAATGTCTCTAGTTGCCTTTGAAAAGACTCATTCTAAATATGTTTTGGGGTTTTTTTACCAAGCAATATTTGAGGTAAAATTAATAAAATAATTATTTTTTAAAAAGTATCAGTGTAATGCGGTATATGAGGGGTTTTTATTTGTCTTGAGAGTTCTCAGTATTTTATTTTCAATTGTAAAGGTTCAAAGATAACAACACCTGTCACTGCTGGAGTTGCAAGTTCGTTGTCAGAAAAAATAGTAGAAACCATTGGGAGTAGCAGACCAAATGCACCTCTGACAGCAATTCAAATCAACTTCATTCAGAATATGATACAAGAAACAATGGATGACTTCAGGTACTGGTCCTGCAGAGTGTTGTTGTTTTCAGTGCCATGTTTTCTTAATGAGGTGTTTCAGCATCTGCTGAAACAAATTTCTCTTTGGATTAGAAAATTACACTATTTATAGCTCTATTTTTGAAAAACTAGTTATGAAACTTAGTTTTTAATAGCTCCGATGACTAATTAGACTGATCCCTCCGAGGGCTGTTGGTGTATGACTTTTCTGATGTTTCCAGAATGAGTGAATATTTCTCTGATGGTAAATTTAGTCTGCATAGCGAGGTCTCTACTCTTATCCTGAAATCTTGCACTGATTTCTTTCCTTCCTCGCTCGTCTCCCTATCCCAGCAGGAGAAATTTCAAGTTGACAGTGAGGAGAGTCTGACATAGCCAGCTGACTTGTGTTGGCTTTGATTGTTGTTACTTGGCATGTGTAAGGTAAAACAGTGCGTGTGTATTTCTGCTGGTGGAGCTGTGCATTGAAATAACCTCTCTGCTGTAAGTGATGGTCGGTGTCAGCGTACTTTGTAGATATCTAACCAACATTCCAATTGTCTTGGAAGAAGTCGAATTAGTACGGTTCTGTTTAGAGTGGAGTTTGAAGAAGGTGAAGAAGTTAAGAGAGTCTTATCTATGGGATCACTTCCCAACCCATGTTTAAGATGAAGTAGGTTGAATGGAGATGAAAAATTGCTGGCCAGGGGAAGTGCTGCTATCTTGATGACAAAAAGCAAAGCAAAATTAGCTTAATAGGTCTGTGCACTATCGCTGTTCTGTATCTACCAACAGAAAAAATACATCAAATGTTATTTAATGTCTTTACATAAATATAGTATGGTAAAACTCCCCTGGGATTTTTTGGTAGTGAACACACATCTGATGAAAACCTGTAAGTGATGCAACTTAAAATGCGGTCTATGTATTGCAGATGTGTTTTCTTTAAAGCCTATGTTCAGGCACCCCAGAGTTAGAAGTTATGCTTGCCAGTTTATTACTGCCAGTACGTGATATCTGGAGCCTTAAATATTGTGTTTCTCCTCTGACCTATACTTTTTGTAGTGGCTGGAAGGCTCTACTGGCTCTTTTCCCAGATGTAAGTTGCAGATACATTTAAGACTCATAAAAGATTGTTAATACTAGGATCAGTAGGAGAGAAGGGAACTATTGTAATCTTCCCATTGATATTACTGCCTTTCAGCTGCTGTAATCTGAGGAAAGGGTTTTTATCTTCCTTGCCTGAAATTCATTGCTCTTCAAGTAATGGGGGGAAAAACCATAGACCTTCAGGAAAGGACCAGGAATAATACGTAATTCATTTATTCCAAAAAGATGTTTGCTTCTTGATCTCCCTGTCTTTGGGAGATAAACTGCATCTTTGGATTTATAGGATTCTAGCTGGGATCTAGACACTTGATACTCTCAAAGAAGATTGCCTCGAGTAGGAGTTTGTAGCACAGTAATCTGTGGAAAGAGGAAGTGAAGATTCCTTTGGGTTTGCTGTATGTTTGACAAAAGGAAAATGAAGTAACATCTGCATGTGTCTACTTAAGAAACACCTTACTTTGTCAGGCCAGTGGTACCTATAGCACAGTACTCAGTCCCAGACAACTCCAGTGTTCAGGAGGAGCTTGTGAGCTCGTCTGCTTTTCTGTGAGCTGTCCTCCTTGTTCTTCCACAGCTCCTGGAACTGTTGCATTAGTGTCATGATCAGAGGCTGTTTTCAAGCTTGATTTTTGTAGTGTGGAACAGTCTTCCATGAATTAAATTCACATCCACTTCGCAGACAACACTGCCACTGCTTTTTATGTAGATTAACCTGGATTATTCCATAGGTTTGAAAATAATGTATCACTTACCACAGCTGATGTTTTGGGCCCTTTTACAAAAGAGTGTTGAAAGTCATGTACTGAAAGGTGTCTTTTCAAGTACAGAAAATGTCTTCCTCTGCAGTGCTTGTGATCAAGGGACTGAAAATTAGCTTTGGTGATAGAATGGTAAAAATGAGAGGAGACTATAGCTTGCAACTGAAAAAGTATCGTGATACCACCATGTATACATTTGTGTTTCTAAACTGAAAAGTCCTATGTCTTCTTATATGCTGGAAGAAATGGTACTTATGAAAATCAATGTAATAACAAGTGTTCCAAAGTAAGCTGTAGAGGATTATGTTTCATGGTCTAAGGGTTTCTAGACTTTGTATGAGAGTGAAGGTGAGGACTTGTGGAGTTTTGGGTGCTGAGGGTATGAGAGAGACTGCTTCCTAAATAAGTCTAAGCATCATCCTTTTGCAATTCTTCCCCCAGAGAAGCATGCCATCGAGATATTGTGAATTTGCAAGTGGAGATGATCAAGCAATTCCATATGCAGTTGGTATGTATAAGGACCATGATTGGAAATGTATTCAGTTTTCAATTTTGGTAATGCCAAAATGCCATCTGCTCTCAAAAGTGAAAATCTATTTTGTTTATTAAGACCAAGAAAGGCAGGATTTCTTGTGAAGGAGGGGAAAAGTATGAATGGGAATCTGGTAAACTGGTTTTTCTTTGATTAATAAAGGGAACCTAGGAGTTGACTAGGTATGAATTCCATATTTCAGGATTTATAAACAAGTTCAGCTGTTCTTTGGAAAGGGCCAAGGGCTGGGGTGAGGAGAAGATGGAATTCAAATAGAAAGCTTCACTTGTAGATACAGTATGCATAATGAGCTGTTCTGTATTCTTTAGCTTTATCTTTTTATGAATCTTTGTTCTTTTGATCTGCATTAAAAAGACCTTGTCTGGGTTCTGGGAATTTTAATGGAATCAGCGTTAGTAGATTCTCATCCTGAAGAACTGTAAAATATTCTTTGATAAAATATTCACTAATGTATTAATGATCAAAATACTGTATGTCAGCATAAAAGGGAAAATGTTGCTTTTCTTATCAAAAGTTTTTAAAAACAGAATTATCTACGTTATTTCATTTTTAAAAGAAATATTAAAGCAAATAGGATAAAACTGAAATTGTTAACTTTATTATTACTGATTGGGACTTCTTTCTTTTCTGTAGAATGAAATGCATGCTTTACTTGAAAGATACTCTGTAAATGAAAGCTTAGTAGCTGAAATTGAGAGACTACGAGAGGAAAACAAAAGACTGAGGACTCACTTCTGAAAGGTTTTTACATTGCTAATTTTATTAGTGTGAACTCGCTGCAGGTGGTGTGTTGTCTCTGACAGATCATTTCTCATCACTGAAGTGTTGTTTGAAGACCTGTTGCTATTTTGAACATGAATCTATTCTTCTAAATAACTGTTGTAAGATACTATGTGTAATTATAAAATTTGTAGCAGATAGGCACTGCATAAAGAACATTTGCATCCTCATGCTGACCACCTTGCAAAGCAGCCTTCTAACAGAAAAACTCAAAGGACAAGTGCGGTATTGGAGTTTCAGTAATAGGTGAAGTGCCTTTTTATAAACAAAATCAAACCAGGACAGATGCTTTTACTGTAAGAACTTTTTTATATATACCTACTTTTCTATCTCTATTCTACTGCTGTGAGAAACACAGCTCAGCAATCACTACAATCACTACAGCTTGCTTTTCAGATACTTTCCTTGAAGAAAAAGGGGAGCGAAAGCTCCTCTTTTGCACAACATGGAGTCTTGTTTACAAAGAGCTGAAAATTGCAGTAGTCAGTTAAGTTTATTCAGCTGGCAACTCTTCTGTCCTGAGTAAAACTAGAGCTTGAAAATATTCCAAACTATTCCCAATATTTCAGTGCCACAATCTTTCTTACTGAGTGCATAAGTTTGTTGTTGCAAATGCTACATCAACTGCACAATGAGATTTTTTTTGTTACTACTTTGGCTGTGAATCTAGATTTCTTTTTATTTACTTATATTTGAATGTTGTCATAGCTTGTTTGATTGAATGCAACTTTAGTCTTCAAAATGTAAATATATTAATAATATAGCCATTAATAATACAGCAATGTGTAATTGAAGTCTTTCAGTCTGACTCAAGCACCTTTTGTGTCCCACCTCCCCTTCCATTGGTAGTGAGCAACACTTAATATTGAGCAGTTGTGTTGCAGTTTTGAGTCATGCTGGTTTAGCATTATTGTGGCCTTTTTCAGATAGCTGCATACCAAATCTATTATCTTGTATTATTAACAACCATTAAAGAGAGATCATTACTTCAGTAGCATAATACTGGTACGTATGTAACATTTCTGAAACGAATCTCAGTAGGAAGTCCTGACTATTGGAGTGCCTGGGATATTTGGCTTGGCCTTTATTTTGCCAAGAAGATGAAATTAAAACTTCAATTTTAAACTACTTTGGAAATTAAATGAAAATTTGAAATTGAGTTAAAAATTTCTCTGAAAGACAACTTCTACAGGTGCTTCTTGGTATTTAAGTTTTTCTGGAGGCTTCTTAATTTTCCCTCTAATATTTGCATGTTTCTTTTCACAAATTCAAAACTCAAGTCTGAAGAACAGGCAGGTTGATTATTTACAACCTCTAGTGTTTAAACCCATGATGACACTGCTACTAAATGCGTAGATAAATAAATGAAAGCCATAATATATAGTGTAACTTATTTTTATATGTGGCAAGACTAAAGAAAAACTTCAAACATGTGTATAACTTTTCTTTACCTAACTTTTTTTAAAAAAATAGACTTCCTTTTTTTGATTTCATTTAATGAAAAACAGTCTTGTAGCAAAATGAGGGTGTTCAAGTAGCCTTTAATATTAGGGAAATTACTTCAAATGTCTGTAGTTCTGCTGCTTTTGTAAGCTTTTAAAAATATTTCTGTATCACATGTAACTTCATATTGAAAGGAAGCAAAGAAAGTTGGGGTTCTTTTACTAACTTAACACACAGTGTAGAGCTTGACACATAGACTGCACAGTTCATGAAGACAGTATTAGTTGGAGGTAGCAAAAATATCTTAGCATCCTTCTATGTATGCTTTCCAGTGTTAATGAAGTAAACTTGCATATTTCCATCTCTTGATTCATTCAAGTGCTCTTGCTGGTGTACCTGGATGACAGCAGGGAATTAGACCATTGTCTTGGGTATTTTTCTTACAGGTAATTTGTTTTATTGACTCTGAACTGTATAATATTTTTAATTCCTAAATGGAGGTGACTATAGCAAGAGATTTAAAGATAAAAAGATTTTTAGAGCTTTTGTCCATATCTCAGGATTACTGTAGTGCAAGTGTCTGCACATGGTGTGTGGAGACCTACTCTGCCTATCACTATAAGGGTATGTCTTGCCTTTTACATTGTCTGATTTGTATCTTAAAATAAAGCTCGTTTTCACCTTTTTCAGAAGAAAGCTGTGGTGACCTTATTAAAGAGAATAATCTGTGTTGTAATTGTTGTGCCTCATCAGGTACCATCTACCTGAAATTTTGGGGTAATCTCTCTTCTGCCTCTGTGGCTTTGTGTAGACCATCAAATCATTTCCACAGAAATGTTCACAATACTTCATGCTCTTGGAGTAAAGGACAGATCAGCAGTTCCCCCTTCCAACTTGAATACTGTGACAGTCATGCCAGAGAGATCATGTTCACAGCTAAAAATCAAGTTCAAGTGGATATTTTGGGCGGGGGAATAATCTTGTCTCCTAAGCTCCAGGGGAGTTTGACATCCTGCGTCTTCATGTTCAACTTACGGATTTGAAATTTTTTTAATTCCCTTCTCTCATGCAAATACAGACTTTCTGTGATAAGAAGTTTATTTGCAGTTTCAAGGTATGTAGGGTTTGAAAACTGATTTTGAATAATGGATTTATTCTCATAAAAATGCAAAATGTCAGCATGTTCTTACTTCCTGGCAGCAGTCCACCAGTGCCTGATACACACACCATACTCTTCATAAGTAGAAGGATGAATTTGGAAGTTGCACATTGCCCCTCCTGCACAAGGAACATGGCATACTAGAAGAGAGTACGTGCTTTACAGACTGCATTGCCAAACTCTACAGTTCCTTGGCAGCAGCTATCCTAGATACTAAAAGTGAAGATGCAAAATGAATGGTTGTAGATTGTTTGTATATAGAGGTAACAGATCTGATACTGCTGGGTGCTTAAGGCTGACAGGTGCTGTGTCTGTGCTTCCTCACAGTGTGCTTGTGTCTGTATGTCATTACTGGTGTTTGTCAAAAGCTGCACTTCTGGTCAGTACAGACGTTTTCACACCATCTCAGGCCCTGCATCTGGGCAATGCTGATGAACAAATTCTCAGCAGTGGAAACAATCTTGTACTCTTCCTTGGGCATCCTGTGCCAGGCACTGGCAAAGATAAGTTACAAGGCCAGAGGGACAAGAGTAAAAAAATCTGAGGTGTTTTCAGGATTAACTGTGAAATTAAGTGTGATTCTGGATCTCTCTAGTCAAGGAAGTACAGACAGTACCTGTGAACTTCACATTTTCGTATTTGTTTGGCACAGCAGTAGGACAGGGAAACTTAACAGTAGAATCTACTCAAATGTTTAAAAAGCCATGTTTAAAAAGCCATGGAAGCACATCTCTTTTTAGCTGATTTTGGCAGTCAAAAAACAGTGCTACATTTGTGGGATTGGGAGCCACACTCCTTCAGATGTTCAGATGTGGACAATGTCATATCTAGTCTGCTGTCTACATAGCAGTTGCTAATAACACTTTTTGTTATGTAGCCATGTTTACTGAAGTTAGGGGCATATATGAGATGTTTCCATTTTTTTTGTGTGTGGAAAGCTATAGTAGCATATCTAATATTTTCAAAATAAACAGAGAAACTTTTGAGGCAGTGCATATATAATAAACTGTGGATTATTAAGAGCATCTTTGAGATGGTAGGTGGGGTGATGACCCAAAAAAAACTATTCTTAGTCCAGAAGGCACTTGATTTTGAGAGCAAGTTCAGAATCCACTAAATCAGCAGAAACTTGCAGGTTGTTCTCTCTTTAACTTGATTTAAAACAGCAGCTGATGAAAAATCAAGGAAAGAGAAACGTAGAGTGCTGATACTTATTCTTTAGCCTCTTTAGTACTTAAAACATCCAGACCTGAACGCAAGTAGGAAGCAGCATTCCCTCTTCCGGAGAGACTGTATCCTGACTGAAGATGTTTGGTGGAGCAACAACTGCCCTATTTATTTTGGGCTGTGCCTATGCTGAACCAGTTCAGGCCTCCAAATGCTGCTGCAGCATAAACAGTAATGCCCGTGTTGCTTTGGGGCTGTCATGATAGAATTTTCTAAGTGTCTGGCTTGAGGCTCTAAAATTGGCTGAGCGTTGGAAGCCATCTACTCTCCAGTATGTAGCAGAGCAGGAGTTCCCCTAAACAGCTGCCCAGCTTTGTATTAGCAGTTGTCCCATATAGCCACTGACCTAGCTGCAGACATGATTTTGGAGGGAGTTTAAAATGGTCATTATTCTTCTAAGGATCACCTGAGATGTGTTCTGGTAGTAGAGGCTTGTGTTCTTAATAGCAGAATATTTTTCTCTCTTAGTTCTATCATGTGAGTTGCAGGACAAATGCTCATGCCTTGGGCTCTGTCTTTTGAATTCCCCATTTCTAGCTAAAAATACCAAGGCTCATATAATGGAAAGTTATTATGATTCCTTTCCAATTTCTTATACCACAAAGTTCTGTCTCTTTATGGAAATCAGAGAGACAATGCATTTTCAGCCTATTATATTGCAAGAATGCTAATTCTGATTTATTCTTTTCATCCCTACTTGTCCTCTGAGTAATGGAGAAGAAACAATACAGAGAGAAAAGGACGCATGAGAAAAGAACACTATTTCCTATACAGGTTATTTACATACAAGTGCCTTTACTGATTATAAAAATACACATTAACTAACACAGGCCAGAAGTGTTCCAGAAATAATTTTTAAAAATTAGTACTGTAAATAAATACTAGTGCTTGGTTGCATTACTATAACACTATTTACCAGAATGCCTGAATACCCAGAGGTGTCCAGCTGGGGATATTTTTTATAATTATCAGGTTGCAAAAGGTGAGCTGTGTTTTCTGAATAGCAATTCTTCATGTTTTCATAAGGTCTTAGACTGGCCAATCAAAAATTAGGGCGAACAAACCCGATTCATCATTTTTGAAAGTTTTGGGCTAAGTAGATGGAATTGTTCCCCTAATTTTGTAGCATCTAAACTGAAGCAGTTCTGGGTTTCTGCTGTTTTCCAGTTCTCATCACTGGACTGTTTTTTTGAGTCAAGGAGCTGATGCAATTTATCCAAGTCCACCTGAATAAACAGAAGGGTGCAAGATCTATCTAAAGCTTAAACAGTCAAAGTACTTTGGTCTGCCACTTATTGCCATGCACTCAAGTTTTAAATTTCCAACATTAAACAAGTCTCTGCAGATTTATCCTCTAGTTATTTTGTTACTGAAATAGATCCTCTTGACAAGAGAAGTCAGCAAATCAAGGCAAGCCTTAATTAAATGCACCCTATGTCCTCATACCATGATACCCAAAATTATTTCCATTACATATTTGCCTAAAAGAAATTGGTGCTAGATGTCACACTCTGGCTTGTCCCCACTGTGTGGAGAAAAAAATGTCACTGCACTGTGTCCAAAATACTTGTCCCTGGAATCCTATCTCTTATCAGCTCCTCCAGCGTCAAGAAAGCTGCTCCCTCCCTGCCACTCAGCAACAGCAGAAGCAATTACAAGTTTGCTTCCCCTGGGAGGCATTTGGCCCTGCTCCTAGAACCCTTCTCCAGGCTCAGCACTGTCTCACTCTGCCAGTGCCCATATCCTACTGCAGGGTGTCCTTCCACAGGGATGTGCTCCACCAGATCAGGTCACACCATTAACTGAGACTCACTTCACATGCCAGGGGTAAGGCTCACGAATATACATAAATGACACTGCTTGTTTCCATGGTAACTTTGATGCTTCAGAATGGAAAAGACAAAAAAGCCAAGAACAAGAGGAGACATGCAGGGAGGTAACAGCACTTCAGTCACATGTATTTGAGTGCTATTCTGCAATGCCAGAAATCCCAGCTATGCCAGACGATCATGCTCTGATGATACTCCAGTGATACTATGATTTCTATATTTAGAAATCCATAGTTCATTTGGCTATTTATTTTTTGTATTCTTAGGGGTTTTTTTGAAGGTTACTTTCTACTCCAGGTATCAGGCAAGCAGCAGTGGCATCGGTGTGACTGCTATGTATCCTCTAAGTGCAATACAGAGATCAGTGGTATGAATGCTTTGAAAACTATGCCATGCTTTTTAGAAATACTGGGATTTATGTATAAAACCTTCATGGAAATACAACTGGGATCAAACAAGATAAGCATTACTCCTTTTCAAAAGTGTTTATCTTTGTAAAGTTGAAAAACACTTTGATCTCATTTCATTAATTGCCAGTATTTAATTGTTGCTGACCTCTTACAAGTTTAATACCTAGTCATGTAGTGTATGCATTCATTTCACTGTTGAAAGCTGATTTTGTTTCTGTTTCATTTAAGTGGCAATAGTGTAGCAAGCTTCCTGGGAAGACTAATCTTGTACTGAGTGAAAGTATTAGTAGTTTGTCAGTATTTCAATCTCAACAATGACCAAGGCGTTTATTACTTGCAGAAATGACGAGTCTCGTCACCACCACCACCCAATCATCATCATCATCTTTATCAAGAGGTCTCCTCTGGGTGAGGTAAATGTTAAGGAAACTCTCTTGTCCGACCATCCAGGAGGCGCCCTGGCAGTCACACATGCACCATCTGAGCTGGAACCGAAGCCCTTTCATAGCTACACACCGCACATTCAACACAGACCAGGTTTCCTTACCTCCTTACCGGCTCGTCCCCAGCTTTCCTACAGCAGTCTCAGACGTCCCCATCCTTAAAATAATTTAATCTCGGTGCAGTGACTAAATAACTACATAACAGCTCGAGCTGGTGCCTCCGAGGAGGGACCACGAACGAAGGAAACCCTGGACTTTTATACACTGAGAATCTTAGAGCGTCAGGTGAGGGGATGGTCCCCCGGCCGACGCCACAGGTCCCCCGGCCCTTTGTTACGGAAAGGGTTGGCGCTTCACGGCCCGCTGCCTGAGGCTCTCGCAGCTTGCAAACCAGCTACCTGCACTGCACGTATTCCTCAATAGCAAATAAACCAAAATATTTCGTATTTAGTCCTTAGATTTCACTGATGATTTACTCTGCTCGTGACTTTGGCCTGTTTCCATCTGTTCAGTAGCAGAGTCATTAGGAAGAGTATGACGATTTGTCTTTTCTGAGAGAATTGATTGCTATGCTGTCAATCAGTTGAGCTGTATCCTTTCCGGACAGAGTGGGACTGCCGGGGAGAGTCCACATTTCAGATTACCTTCTTGGGTTGTATCTTGTCCTCCTTTCCCAGGAATAGCACTGGTCTTGAGAAACCCGACTACTTGTTGATCGTCGCATGCTTAGGAAGGAGGGAGAAACAGACATTAGGATGGCTGAGCAATTAACCTGATTCACCTGCTATTCTCCTTTGAAGATGGGCACCTTGAAGTTATCTACAATTGAAGAGAAAACCCCAACTACTAGAGCAACTGCTGCTCTCAGCTGGCATGCTTAAAAAAGTTCCCGCTAATGCCCCCATTACACAGCAGATCAACTGTTAGAAGCTGCTCTTCCTAGTAAATTGGTAGGTGGTAGCTTAGCCTAGGGACCACAAGGCTTGGCTAATAGAAGTCAGTCCAGCTGCGTCAGAAAGCATGGAGACATTTCTTGCACTGTTGCTCTGTGTTAAGAGCATCGAAGAATGAAAACAGCTCTCAGAGGATTTACAGCCCTTGCCACACACAGAGTCACAGCACTGAGGATTCAATAACAGGAGCCTTTCAGGTCCTTGAAATGCTTCTTTCAATGAACATCCACTCCATCACACCAAGGCTCAGCGTAAACAAACTTTTCTATCCATATACTTGTCTCGGCCACATATTGGGTTTTCCTGATAATGCCACGGCAAGCTCTGAAGGGGGATGCAGTACAGCTACTCCTTGTACTATTTTAGCATCGGGGATCAAATTAACATCCATGAGGGCGGGATAGCTTAATAAGACTTCAGAGGGCTTGTCTGAGGGCTCTTTTTAAAAACAAGAAAATAAATTGTTTTCTGTGGGGTTGTGCAATGAACACTGACATGGAAGAGGTGGAGGGAAGGATGGAGCTAGGGGGCAATGAGGGGGCCTCACTCAGCTTTGGGGGGCGTGAGACACTCAGGCCGCGGCCGTGGAGGTGGCAGCAGACCTGGCTCTCGCGTGCTGCCGCCCACCTTTCCCGAGGCTGCCCGAGCACAGCCTGTTCCCTGCGCGGCGGGGCAGGTGGGAGGGAGGTCGGGCTCACTGACGAGCGCTGACCGGGCGGTGCAGCCCGTGATGGGGGCTCGGGGGGCGGCCCCGGGAGCGGCGCACGGGGCCTTTCCGCCGCTCTGCGCCCGCCGCCTGCGCTGTCCGGGGCGGAGGCTGGGGCCGCTCAGCGGGCCGGGGGCTGCAGGTGCTCTTCCTGCCGGGCACCGTTCCGTGGCGATCCCGCCCGTGCCTGGGGAACCAGGCGGCCGCGGGTCCCCGGCGCCGCGCTGTACACCACGGCGGTACCTCGTACCGGGGCCGCCCCGCCGGAGGCTCGGCGCGGCCGCAGATGCGGCGGGAGGCCGGCAGTACCTCCGGGCCCCCGCAGAGGGCAGGGCCACCCCGCGGCTGCGGCCGGGCCCGGCTCGACTCAGTGCCGGCCTCACTGCGGGCAGCGAGCGGGCCGGGGCTGTGCCCAGGGCTGTGCTCGAGCTGTGCCCGGCGGGGGCCGGGGCTGTGCCCGGCGGGCGGTAAGTGACCCATTGGCGGGAGCCGTGACCAGCGCGGCCCGAAGGCCCGTCCTGTGCCCGTGCCCATCCTCCTGAGGTGGGCTCGTCACGGCAGGGGTCTGGTGTAGCAGGATAGGTCCGTTTTGTAGAAGCCTGATAAATAATCTTTCATTCCAACAGTTTTCAGTGAAGAGATGAAAAGTGATTTAAATTTCGTTTTAGAACTACATGAAAGCAATATAACTTCAATGTTTTTAATTGATAATTATTCTTGGTAATTAAGATATGAAATATTCAGTACATTACATTCTAGGGGCAGAAAGAAGTGAAAGAATAGGATGTTATCAGATGACCTCTTTTGCAGTGGCTCATTTCCTTCCACTGTGAAAATAGTAAACTTCCTTAAGCTAAAAGCAAGTGAAAAAGTAGTTTGAACTATTTCAGTTAGTATGTATAACCTCTCTCTTAGAGGACCAGACCTTCTCTAACCCAGTGGTGTTGTAACTATGCAGCTCTAATAGGAGAGTGAGACTTCACATGACCCCATAGTCAGAGGTCTGAATAACTTTGACATTGTGGGGTGCCCTGCTTCACCTCTCTCCTGCAGGAAAATGTTACTAGTGGAGATCAAGACAGCCAAACAGAAAGATTAATCAGTATTTCTGTTTCAGTTCGGGTAGAGCAGGGACTAGAGGTAAAATTCTCGTCTGTCATGATAAGTAGCCTATGAGCATATCGTCGTTGTCATAAGCTTTTAGTCATTGTTGAATTCATTCTCATTTGCCAGGAAAGTTATCTTAAGTCTTGAACTAGTCACCTTAACACAAGGTCTGACAGCTGTTGGAGAACAGCAATCCTTGCTTAATGCCGCATCTGTGCAAGATAACCCTGAAAGAGTGCTAGACGTGACTCCAGGGTGGCTGGGCTGTATCAGAATGTGTGCAGGTGCAACCTGTGAGGGAATTAAGGCTCTTTGTAGTTCAGTCCTTTCTTTTAAAAAAGTGAGAATATGCAGTCTCCTCTTCCCTTCCCTTTGACGTGTGTTTTGGAAGAATTTGGAGACAGCAGCTCTCAACTGCAAAAGGAGGCTTACTTACAGAACCAAAGGTCTCTTGATGGCCACCTTTGAGTGGACCATATATATATGTATGTATATATATAGTTTTCATGTTAGCTCTGGTTCTGTGAATGACCCCTCTTATGGGACAATCTTATTTATTGCCTTTCAAAACTTGGCTAGAAACCATGGCGTAAGGTAACTCAGTGTTGTCAGATTTTAGTGGGTTTTTTTGTTCATGTGCCTCACAGCAGAGAATGAGGGTCTGCCAGGTCCTTACAGGAGCCAGGTGGCAACGTTAGTGCTTACCTTTTATACTTAGATACAGTTAAGTACTTAATGTTCTTGGAGTTTTAGCATGGATTCATGCGCTTGTTTTCAGTAGTTGGAAGTTCAGGTCAGGCTATTCTTTGTAAGTTAAACGAGTTAGTAATGTGATAGGAAAAGGAATACCAAGATTAGGGCCAGATGACCTTCAGGCTAATTCAACAGGGTGTGGAATTGTGATTGGAATTGTTATTTGTGGCCACAATATAAGGTATCGATTGGATTCTGAATTATTTTGATGATCTTTTTTGTGTCTTTAAACAATAATAAAATTTCTTATCAGCCTTTGGTCAGTAGGAGTGAAAATAAGAAGTGAAGGCAACTATGAGGTTTTAAAGCCTCTGACTCACTAGCTGCTACCCTTTTAGGCTTCAGTGCACAGCAGAGCATGTTCCTCAGAGACAAATCACTTTTTTCTTCTTTTGTGGCCGTTTCAATTTGACGAGAGTTCTTCTGAGACTGTGTTTCTGTGTGAAAGGGCTCTAGTTCAGGAAGGGAGAGGAAATAATTTGTTAATTTCTAAAGGCAGTGGACTCTGTGGTCATTCACACATTTCTTGAGTGTAAGTTACATGGCTTTGTGGATATCATGAAGGGTACTGGTTTCTCCTGGGGCAGATTGTTTTGATAGCGTGCAGCTGTGGTCCTTGGGTAAAAAAAATTCTCAGTAAGTGGCATAGATATTACAGATGACTTTGTTTCTCTGTTTTTCAGTGAGAGAGATACTTCCAACAAGTTGTGTTCAGTGCAGAGCTGAGAGATGGAGCAGAGAGCAACATCCCTGGGCAACATGCTAAAGAGGGACCCCTCTCCATCCACTGAAGACATGTTTCTCTCCATTGAGGGTATGGCTGGAAGTCCAGGTCAATAATTTAAGAGCTAAAAGTTGGGTAGTGCATGTACATCCTGCCCTTCATCTGTTTGCAGGCATGTCCGGGTTCATTTCAGGTTTGCTGCCTGTGCTGAACATTGCTGTTGGGTAGTATGCTTAAAGGAGTGAGGGTATGGGTAGAGCAAGAGGCCTGTGAAGTCATGAAAGAGTAATTTTCATGTGACTGAAAGAGCTTTTCTTCCCTTTTTCCTACTCCTCCCCACAGTCTGTGGGCTGTCTTTATCTTGCATTTGTTTACTATTGCTAATGGCCATTGGCATTTACATCAGAAAGAAGGGAACACCCGCATTTCATATGACACCAAGCAGAAGCAGTTCAGGGTTTGGATTTTAGTAATGTTGGTTAAAGAAGTGGCAGTGCATAGTTCTTTATAAGTGATTGTGAACATTTATTTTTAAAATATCTTTCTTCACTTTAGCTACTTTGAGATGGCGTTTACTTATTCTTCATCTATAACTGTACTGATGTTGAGCTTCTGGGTTTTTTTTCTAGAAAATGTAGTAGAAGGCTATTCTGATTATTTGGAGAAAGCAGTATATTCCTGACTAATAGGCTGGAATAAAGCAGTAAACAACAGTGTCAAAAATTTGCATAAAAGCAAAGTTTGTCAGTGTGAGACGTGTTGTGACTGTTTATTGAATGGCCAGGCCAGAGGAGAGGTTTTCCTTGGGTCTGTTGGGTAAAGACTTGCTTTAAAAAAATTAAAAAAAAAAAAAATTCTATTTTAAAGCAGCATAATGAGGAAATTTTCACATTCAATGTAGATTACTTTCTCTTGTTAATCCTAACAGTGGTCTATAGGAACATGGTGTTTTATGACAACTAATTTGGAGTTAAGTGGTTTTGTTTTTCCTTAAAACAATGTCTTCTCAATTGATGATATTTTCACTGTGTGCATTTTCTGTTAAAACAGAGTAGAATGGCAGTTTCTTTGTTTTCTGTGGTGTTTTTTGTTTGTTTGTTTTTTGTTTGTTTGTTTTTGGGTTTTTTTGGGGTGGGGGGAGGTGTTTTTGGTGCATTTCAGATGTGTGCCCTCTTACTTCTTTCTGTTTATTGTGAGTTCTGGTTGCCATGCAATGGGGGATCAAGCTTAAAATGGTTTCAAGAGACCATTTCTTCATGTGAAGGCTCTACAGGGCTGCCAAAAAAACCCCAACAATTAATGCAAGTATTGTTCTAGTACTTGTTTGGAGTTGAGTCACACTGATGCTTGTAGCATGAATTTGTAGCACAGGGAAAACAAACACTGTGTGCTTGGCACCAGACGGTTGGAAGAACCATAAGGGAGATGTAAGTGGGTGAAACCCAGGAGGATGTAGTAAATAAAACAAGACTGGATGGCAATCAGTGTTTGGTATGAGAGAATTAATCTGAGGAGGTGTTGAAGCACAGGAAAACAAAAACGAAGTCAAAAGTATTCTTGAGACCATATGTGAAGGTTGATGGTTATTTGGTTTAAAATGTATTAGGAAAGCAAGCAAAGATGAACCTGTGGTTTCAGCTGAAAATAAAGCACCTAGCATGTGGCTGAGGGAGAGCAGAATAATGAATCTCTCATTTTATTGAGCTGCATGGGTTGGATAAACAACTTGTAAATAAGTTTGAAACAAATATTATCCCATTTTAAAAGTGAAACTTATGATGTTCATTGTGTTCCTTGATTGCTTGGCTGAAGATGAATGGCTGGATTTTCCCCTCTGAGATCATAAAGCTGCATTATGTGTTATCCTGAAATTAGGGGAAAGACATAACCAACAGGTACAAAGCGTAGGAGTTTCATAGTCTGGGAATAACTGTGATAATGGAAAGATTCGGGAAAATGCTTTAACTTCTAGACAGTGTTTTACTGTTTGCTTACAGAGAATAAGTATAGTCTCACTGCTACAACAGTAGAAACCATGAAAACCTCCAAGGCTGAGACAGAAAACCTGTGATTAATTTTATTATCGTAATAGTCATGTGGTGATTCACAGAAAGTGCCAGGGATTTTTCCATTTCAAATGGATTGGTATTTTGCTTGCATACTTTCTAAATAATAAAGCTGAAATGATTTGTAACAGAGCTCAGCTGAAGTAGATGGATCTATACCAGCAGAGGATTTGTTCCAGTTTCCTCTTCTGTATTCATTAGAACAATTGGGAAGCTGTTGTTTTCATGATGTAATGCACTGGTTGTTTTAAGAGCTAATTCCCAAACAACGTGCTAATTGGCCTGAAATAGTGCAGAGCATGTGGTGCCCTCTTGGGATTTAAAGTTACAGATGATCCTACTTGTTAGTGGCTTCAGAAATTAAACCTCTCATGAGTGTTTTAACTGTGATTTTGCAAGGACTGAGTGAATAAGTGCATGATATTTTGAAACACAGTGTTCAGAGCAATTGTTCTATATTACATGATTGCTGGGCAAATTAGACTTGCAGTGGAAATTTCCTTGCAGGTTACTGTGCTGAAGTTTTTGGCTCACCAGCATAGGATTGCAAAGATGTGATGGAAGGTATGACATACACCCTGATCTAATTTTGCAGTAAACTAGAAACCATTTAGCAACTTCTAATGGCAAGGCAATACAGATACTTAGAGGGGTGCAGCATAAAAACAGAGGCTTGAAACTTATGAATTGAATTACATTTCACATAATTTTTCTGTATGTTCTACTGCCAAGATGCTATGCTTTTATATTGACACTGCTTTATGCCATTGTTGAGTGGTGGAAGAGGAGTTGGAAAGAGTGACTTTTTACAGCTTTGTAAAGTATGGTGAGCACTTCCGCAGTTTGGAATTTAGATTGACAATTTTAACTGGATGTGCCTGAGCAGCTCATCAGGGACACGAAATTGATTAAGATCTTGGTACCTCCCCACTGCCCTCCTTCCCTCCCTCCTTCCCTCCCTCATTTAGGCTTCTGAATCAACTTGATTGGCTGAACAACTCTGTTCTTAATTTTTCAGATTTGCTCAGGATGTCTCCAGAGAAGGGAAGATGATATTGCGCTGGATTTCATTTGATCCATGTCGGTGATTTCATGACTGTGAGAACAGGGAATGTGTTTTGTTTTCAAATTAAAGGTTATGTTTTTGTGTAGTGAGGTCCCAAACTCAAGGAGCAATTTCTGCAGTGATTTCTACAGTGAGCAAAAACCTACTGTGTGGTTGTGGGCCAAGATCAATAGTTGCATTCCTGCTGCTGAGACTCTCCTGCCTTGGGACTCATCTCTGGGCTGAATCTACCATGAGAAACATTGAAGGTATAAAACTGGTGGGTAAGTAGATGTTTTACTGATGAATAATGATTCAATTACATAACTTAACTATAGTATCTGCTAATGGGAGTGAAGTGCAGAGTGAAAGAGGCATCCTAGGCCGGCTTATGTGAAATGTGAATTAATTCAGACAACGTAGAGAACACTGGAGATTTCTGCAGTATTTTTGTGAGTGTTATATGTGCCTCATTTTAATTTCTTGATGTTATTCTGCAAAGCTGTATGAAATGAAATAAAAGAAAACTTACAATGAAACAAACAGGAAATGAAATAATAAGTGGAGTAAGATGTCTCTGGAGAGAATGGCAAGGGATTTGCAGTAATATTTGAGGAGTTATTAGAAGTGAGAGTCCCACCTCTGTGCTCCAGCAGCCTTGTTTTTCTGACACCCATATAATACTACATAAACTACATCATGGAGAGAAGTGAAGGTGGGAAAGGCTGGATGCAGAGGCATTTGGAGTGGGAAACAGAAGGAATGTTATGTTATATTTCTTCCCTTCTCTCTGCACCCCTCACCACACGAAGTTTGGATTGGATGGGACAAAACCACAACTGAAGAAACAATAATTTGTGAATATTTGAGTCAATGAAGTGTGGTTTCCTACAATGTTTTCTCCACCTGTTCACCGAAGTTGATGCCCATCAATCACCACTCCCTGGTTGCTCTTATAGTTCAGTACCTCTCATTTTCCTTTGGCTGCTCACCATTACTTGCAGCCTCCTCCTGCATATCTGAGATCATGGAGCAGTACTCCAGCTCTGCCTCCTTGAAATCTTTGGGCCCTGTGCTGTAGGTAGTTGAACTCATGCTAGGCTCAGAATATACTAGAGAACTGTCAGACTGCATGGTCTGTTTTTGAGCCACCTGACATTAGTCTGGGAGGGATGCTAGTTTTGGCTAATGGTATACTGTGGGCAAGATCTTCTTGCTGTGCAATCACCAGCAGCAATAAAGACTTGTGGTTCTATCTTCTGGACAATGCAGGTGGTACTGTCACTGTTAAGCTGTTTCCTCTAGTGCTGCTTTGCCTCTAGCCTTGCCAAAAATGGAAGCTCTTGCATAGGCTACTTATCATTACATTTACTGTTACACTGCCTAATCCTGGTCAAATGGGAGAAATTTGTCCCTTCATAAGTGGAATTTTAGCATTATATACATTGGCTGGCCTTGGTCCTTCTCTAGTATGTAGGCTTTGCAGTTTTGCAGTTTGGTCAAAGCAGTGTGTTCAGCATGGTACTGTCATTTCAAGTAAACAGAAGAACTGGTCTGCTGGTTACCAGGTTGGCATATACTATTAGGTTTTTGAATGCAATGTTTACATCTTAGTCAGTGTACCTTTTTTTTTTCCCACTTAATACAGTGGAGTTAGCATTTTTGCTGACTGCAGCTCCCACTGGAGCTGATTGAGCTGGTATTTCTGTTCTCTAAGCCTTCTCTGTGTGGTCTCCATGAAGTAGAAAGTAGTTCTTGGTGCTGATTAGGTTTTTTTTCTGGCCTATAATTTCATCCGGATTTCATCTGTTCCAAATAACCCTTCTTGGGTTTGTTGAATGTTTCCCAAAATTAAAAAGAAAGCACTCTCTGTGAAGTTTTCTTAATTTGAAATGGTCTGTGATGTTTCTGCTAGAGTAAACACCTTTTGCTCTAGCAAAAATGTAGTTACTTTTTGAAGTGAGTTTGATATGGGACTTGGGGCATCAAAATCATTTGGCTTATTGAACTGTAAGATGGGAATACTCTTTTTCTGTCAGGCCTGTAAGCTCCCTTCTGGTAAGCTGTAGTAAACTCTTAAATATTAGTATTGAAATTTTTCACACCATCTGCCTTTTTATTTGATGTATCATCAAAATGTTTACAGTTATTTTTAAAAATTAATGCGTGGAAAAAAAAGTATTGTTTTGTCACTTGCAAAGGTCCCTTCTGTCATGGCATTGCAGGGTAGATTTGGCAGAAGTTGGCATTTTTAGAGGAAAATGCTCTGCTGCTTTTATTTAATTCTTGCCAAGTTTCAAAGTCTCTGAAAAATACGTGTCAGTAATAAAATTCTGAAAGCTTACCTGTCATCTCTGTGCAATTAAGCAGCGGATGTCCTATCCTCGCTGAGCAAGCAAGAATGTTGCAGCCTGGGGTTATTGTGTGTTTGAACAGACCTCCCTAAGCAGTTCCTTGTTGCTGCAGGCTCAGGTTAAACCACATCCTGAAATGGAAAAGGAGCTTCTCTTTCCAGAGTACCTGGTGACCAGCAGGTTATTTAAATACAGATGAAATACATGCTAGGCTGTGTCAGGAGGTGGAAAGAGGGAAGGAAGGAAGAAGCAGGAGGAATTTGGACATGGGCCCTGGTGATTCAGGGTAGGAAAGGGAGGAAAGTTGTCTTGGAAGGTGGCAGTTCTACCAGAAGATGCTATGGCTCCTCAGAGATGTCTCTGAATCCCTTTTTTAGGTCCTCAAGCCTTATCCTTCCTTAGTTTCTATGAATAGCTACATGAGCATGAGGAAAGGATCCCTGTGAGAGCCTGAAGTCTGTCTTTGGAGCAGGGGCTGGGTACCAGGTTTTGTGTGTTCATTTCTGCTGGTCTGTATAATGCAAAAACTGCCACCACATTTGCACTTTGAGTTCTGTCATGCAGAGATTAGTGTCTGTTGGCACTGGGATTGAGACAGTATTTACACTTTTTGTCTTGTAAAATGTTCATGTGTACCTTATTTGAGCTTTGATTTTATATATATTTACTCCATTCTTGTATTGTTTTGGGAAAACATGTTATTAGTAGATGTAAACCTGAGACATGATTTAAATAAGATGAGAGTTGTTCAAAATAGGAATTGTCTTGAGGTTTTTTATCTTGTGTTTTCAAATATTCTTTGATTAATATTTTATGTGATTGAATTTGTAGTATGAATTTTACCAGCTCCATACAGGAGGCAGCAAATACAAATTGTGCGATCTAACAGCTTTAAATTCTGTCTGCACTGCTGTATTAGACAGACTGTCCTCATGGATCCTGCCCACCTGCTGAGCCTCACTGCTTTATCCATGGCTGCATCATTTCTAACCCTGTCTGGTAAAGCCTTGAGGCTTTACTGGAGCTCCTGTCAGGAGCCATATGTATACCTAATAAGTCACAGTCACAGTCCTGGAGGGCTTGCCATCTGAGTGGAGAAAGACACAAAAGGTAAGTGACACACTCAAGCAGAGGAAAAAGAAGAGGCAAGGGATGGCTTGTTCAGATGTGCCTTGGTTTGGTGTTGAAGTTGGTGGGCAGTGCTACCCCATAACCAAGTTTGGTCTCTGCTGACATGGTCAGGTGCAACATAAAGGCCTCTGCAGGTGAAGCTTCTCCTCAGAAACAGCTTGGATTCATCCTAACATCAGTCAAATAATTCCCCATGGTTGTTTTTATGGAAAAGCTGCTCTAGAACCCTTTAGCAGTCAAATCTTTGTCATTTTGAGTTTAAAGTAATTTGTTTCCATATTAACAAATGGCCACGCATTCCTTGTTCTCTGGTTTGAAGGATGGTTTTGTGTTTTTCATTTTGGCTTGGACAAATCACTGTTTTTACATGAAAAGGCTTGGCTTTTACCTCATGAGCATGCTTACAGTAGAGTTGTTGCTGCAAGTGTGCCGCTGTAGACATACCTGATGTGCCTTTGAGCTTCCTTGTTGGCAGACTGTTGGCAACACAGTTGCCACAGTGTAAAGGCCAGTACCAGGTGACCACATTCAATTTGAGTATTCTAGTTTTTGGGATTTTTTAATAGAATCTGGATTTCTGGAGATTGAAGACCTGTCTGCTGCAGAAAACTTGTTGTCTTCTTTAGAATTTTTAGATTCTTCTTTAGAATACTTTAGATTCACCTCAAGCCTCTGGCCAGTGTCACGGCCCTTCTCCAAAACAGTTCTGAAAGCAACATCAGTCCTCTTGGCTCTGCTTTCCTGATTTCAGGATGGAACCACAGTGATTGTTTGGAATCATCCTGCATTCACAGTTCTTCCAGCCACTGCATCTTGCACTGCTGAATGTTATTTTGTGTTCATTGACACGCTTTTCTTCACTTCTGATATTCAACTCTGTCCTGAAAGACCACTTGTAAGGAACTTCCTTAGTAAGAAGCTTTCTGCCTGGTAATTTCCCCTTGCTTTTGTTTATCTCACTTATACCTCTTATACTTTTGGTGACTTTTCCCACTTTTTCCCGGTTTTGCCTATGTAGTACTTTGCCAAATGATTTATTAAAATCCAAACAAATTACACTCACATTTTTGTGGGAATAAAATAGAAAAGAGACATTTTGGACTAGGATGCCATGATCAGTTTTCTGTAATATATTTGATCTGGTTTTGTTTTCTACTCTTTTGTCAAGATCTGTGTGCTATCTATAGATGACTGATGTGTCTGTGCTACCAAAATGACTTTTTTCCCTCTTTCCTTCCAAGTATAGGCACTGTATCTGGCTTTATTCAGTTATTTGGTACTCTCTCATTTGATGGATTTATTTAATATCTGTGCTATCAAACTTAAAATTTCATGTACCAGTTCTTTCAGTGTTCTGTGATTTAAGATTGTTCTGCCCCCCAGACTTGACAGCAATAAGCTCTTTGGATTTTGCTTCTATCTAAGTAATTTCTATCCCTGAGAACTCATTATTAGCTGTCGTGTCTGCTCCACTGTTCAGCATCAGTTTGGGTTTTTTTGAAAATGAGTGGCGATAGCAATTTCTTTTGGGAGCTATGTGTACATTTAACATGAAGTCTGTCCTACTCCAGTGAAGAACTTAATGATTCTTTCATGTGCTTACTCATTTCTTTGCTGTTCTGGGTTTTTGTATTATTGACATTTTTTTTATTTGTCGCTTTTTGTATTTAAAATGTGTCTGAAGGGCTGTCTCGTTCTCTGTATTCTCTTAGAAGTCTGGTTCATCTTCAGCAACACTGCTGTTGCCTGTTATCAGTCTCGTGAACTCTGAGGGTACAAGTGCTTGTGAGTTTTAGGACAGCAGAACACATTCAGCAGTTACCCTTTTCACTGTGTAAGATCTCTTTTACTGTTTCTCCTTGAAGTTATCCTGTGCTGGACCCTTCTTTTACCAGACTTTCTTCCCTTAGGGTAAAAGCTGGTATAATAGCTCTGTCACTGCTACCTTCAAGAAATTCAGCATCACTGCACGCGTCTTGCAGGGTCTTTGCTTTTTTTTAGTCACTTTGTGGAAGTAAAGAAAATGATTGTAAGAGAGCAGGATAATGTAGGTTGTTTTTCAAATAATAAAGAGAAGACAATAAAAGCATATATGTCTGTAAAAAGTACTATGGACTGTAGGTAGAGCATATAATTAATCTGAAGCTAGATGCTTTTTAGTATTGGGCCTGTTGTCCCCTACTGAGGAAGAGGCTCAATATTTCTGAAGTATTCCAGAATAATTCCATTGCCAGTGGCACAGATCATAAAATAAACCCCAGAGTTTTACAGTGGTTTTTTTGGGAAGAATTTAAATTGATCTATCTTTCTGGTTTCTTTTAGAAGTCTAGCAATTAGGAGCTTGCAGACTTTCAGTGTCAGCTTTTTCTTTCTGAAGATAGTTCATGCAACAAAGAGTGACCCAGTCTTGGAGTGGGTACAGAAGCAGCATGGGTTTTGAAAAATTTTAGCCAGCTCTAATTGCTCCATGCCAAGGATGTAACTATACAGTGAGTTTTGAATTAATCTAAACTGCACCAATTTAATTGTGTGGACAATTCATGGACTGTTTGTTATCTTCTGAAAAAAACTGAAACTGCAAAGCAGCAGGGAGGTATTTTTAGTTTTCTTCTAGGGCTTCTGTGGAAACAGAGAAATTAAATAAGGGCACCTTGCTCAGAAGGTCACAGATAAAACTGTATGTGGTGTGCTGCCATTGCTAGCTTTACTCCAAGATCCATGTCTGCTGCCACATATAAGATGCACTTGCTGTGAACCATCCACCTGACAAACTGTAGCAGTCTGGAAGCTGAAGCAGCTTGTGACCTGAGGAGATAGTGCTGACAGGGGGAAGAAGATGTCCACATCATTTGTCCTGGTGCAGGGATACAGCTGAGTTCCAGCTGTCAGTGTGTGATCAGACAACAAAAGACTGTAAGCAGAGCTGGCCCTATGAAGAACATGCTCAGTTCTGGCAGGGTTTGGTAGCACTAGTGCTGTGCAATTCAGATTGAGCTAAGCTCTTCTGGAGTCCTCTCAGTAGTACTGCTGCTTCTGGGCATTGCCTGACCCTGTGGGTCCTGATAGGGCCAGGCTGGCTTCACAAAGAGCTGCTTGGCTTTGGAGGGCGTTTATTAGGTTGCAGCACTAGACTTGAAATGAATCTAGATTTCTGTGCTATGCTAATGCCAAGTTAGCCAGTCCTAGAACTGGAGTGCTAAAGTGCAGATCCACTGGTGTCTTTGTAGGCATCAGAACCAACCTGTTAGGATGAAATGAGGACAGGAGAGACCCTGTGAACCTGAGCTGACTCCACGTGCCTTGTGGAAAGCCACAGCTTTTTTCAATAAAGGTTTGGTAGCCTAGTACTGTAATCTCAGTTTTAAAAAAATGAGTACCCAACGTAACCAGCTGAGGAAAGCAGCAGTCCCAGAGCCAACTGCAGGCACTATAACACAAAGGTAGGCTGGATTAGCTGGAACTACATCTGCAGCAGGTGGCTATTTCACCTTACCAAGGCTGGTGTATGTGTTTGTGATGGCATTTTTTTAAAATGACATTCAGTGTGTTCTGACAGGTAGAGGGATGCCTGTAGCCAGAGCTTTAAGCTACCTGTTTTTAGCTATCTGTTTACTTAGTATTTGGGAAAGGAATAAATATTTTATGTGTTTCTGTACCATGATGATATTATACAAAATTCTAGGTAGGCTTCAAGCATTCTGCCGGTTGCTTTCTGGGAGCCAGCAGGACTAAGTAAGATTTTGCCTGTTTTTTTCACTGTAAATGCAATCCTAGATGTCTTTCTATATTGAGAATGATCACACAAAGTGAATTTAACTAGCTCCCTGCTACTGTAGGTCCTCCATGCCCATTTGACAGTGTCCTTGATCCCTGACTCTTTTTGCTCCTCACCAGATTTGTCTTCCATGTTCTGCTCTACAGCTGGAGATTTTTGTAGGATTGTGGGAAGTTTCAAGTCTGTGCTGATTCTGAACATGAAGCATAGATGATTGTGGATGCAGAAAAAATGTAATTACTTGTTTTCCATTTGAGTATCAAAAGACAGTTTCAGCATGTGTCCACACTGGAGTCATACCATACTCCTTCAGGCATAAGTTGACATCCTTACTAAGTTTTTAAATTTGGTTTTTTTATGTCCATACTGCCTCAGTTTCAAGTGGACTACATTTTTAGCCACTCTTCTCAGCTAAAACTATAAAATCAGTTAGGTGCCCTTCTGGATGATTAGGTCAGACATGTCAGAGAAACATGATGAGAAATTGTTGCTGTGAGTGCTCATAGCACTCATCATCTTTGTGTGTACATTGACAGAAATGGATGTCCAGGAAAAACAATACCTGTAAGAGCTCTTGGTTGAAAATATTACCTTTACAGGTGTCTGTAACTGTCTCTGCTGTGAAGAAAGAGATTTGAAGTAACTGTAATTCTGCCATTTTCAGACACTGGAACTGTGGAAGACAATCAGATTTTATAGTCGGCTTATTTTTTTCCCCTGTTAGTGGGAGGAAATGGTGGAGTAGTTTTGTAAGCACTGCTAATGCTCAGTTTCTGGAGTGGCACTGGATTTGATAAAAAACCTTATCAGAAGTCCTGCAGTTTAACTCTGCAAGATTCAATAGAGCAATGAGGTTGATTATGTAGAAGGTATTCAAAATGCTGGAGAGGATAAATAGCAATGTTTGCTGTCTTTCATTAAAGAGGAATCAACAGCAGGATGCAGAACTTAGTGTTTTGCAATTCAGAAGTTTCAGGCAATGGTAATAAATTAGAAGATCAAATTACAGCAGTGCTTTGATTTAAAAAACAAAATAAAAAAACCCTACCCAAAACATATGGAAAAGTGGTACTGTTGGATATTATAATTTCTTTTGCCTGAAAAATATCACTTTGATATATAAACAGTATCATTTATGAGAGAGAAGTTGCTAAACTGTATTTATATTAGTGTGAAAATTTAATTTCTCCTCCAGTTTGTTTACTAGAGGCCATCACAGTTAGTACAAGCAGCTATGTGTGTATGATAATGACTAATAGGGTGGCTGTTGATGGTATTGAATGTTTTAAAGCTGTTAGTTTAAATGCTTTAGGTTTATTATTAAAAATGAAGAATTAGATTCTTAAATAGATAACATACATAACCTCAAGAAAATGAAATATAACATATTGGAGTCTTATGGAAACTTAAACTAAAAGTGTTTGCCAATAAGTTTTTTAAAATCAGATTAGCTCTTAGTTGAAGTGTCTGCTCTATGTTTGGATTGCCAGAGACCATGGGGAATATCTCTTTCTGTTGTATTTAAATTGAACAGAGTCATGTTTATGTTACATCTTTGAAAGCCCCTCTTTGAAGGCATGTAAGAGAGCCCCTTTAGCAAGGGAAATGCTGTAGGCAAATAGAGTGAATATTGATACAAATGTATGCTGTTTAATGAAGAAATCTTAGAGACCAAAGTCTGACAACACAACAGCAGAGGTCAAATGAGAAACACTTGGGCAAGTGCACCAACCTAAAACCTACATAACTGATCATGATATGGGCACAATAAATTAAAGGTTAAGAATCACAAAATCTCATAAAGCAATGTCTCTGAAGTGGCTGGAGCAGAGTGGGTAATTATTCACAGGCCTGTGATCTCTCCAGCACAAACAGTTCTGTGCTGCTACGGAGGTCAGCACTGCTCAGCCTTTTGCAGTGCTACTGCTGTAAACGTAGCTGAGAAATTGTGGTTATATTGTGAAGATAAGTGGGTTTCGAGTTCAGTAAACTTTCTCCCTCATCCCGAAGAGCTAAAATGAAATGGCTTTCTGTATGGTCCTGTTTCAAGAGAGGTAATTGTCTTCTGCTGTTCCTTAACATCCCCAGAGCTTTATGTTATATCACAAGGGTTGTTTTCCTCTCTTGCTCCACTCTGTAATTCCTTATGGATGACATCACAGTGTTTGATTTTTGGCTGAGATTTGAGACTTGGATATACTGTTCAATCTCTATTTCTTTCCAAGAACTTCTAGGTGTTTGGCATTGCACTGGGTGTCCCTGCAGAGTTTTGAGGGTGGTGAGCTGCAGTGGTGGTCTCTGTGACAAGGGCCTGGAGGCTGCTCCAAGCTGGATGTAGACAGCTCCAGTGGATTCACCACAGGACACAATAGAGCCCATCAGCCACAAGTGTGGCACCTCTGTAAAAACCTATTTTAAAAATGGGCAAAAAAATGCTGGACAGCAAAAAGAGGAGGGGAAAAAGTGTGACAAGCAATAGAGGGAAACAGAGGTCAGAGAAGGAGGAGTGGGATAAAAAGATGCTTCCTGGTACCTTAGCAGATACTGTAGCCTGAGGAGGAGCCCACACTGCAGACAAACTTCTTCATTAAGAACAGTGGCCTTTGGGAAGAGGCTAGCCTGGAGCATGGGAGAAGAGCAAAGAGGGAAGGGATGGTAGAGAGGAACCCCTGTGTACTGACTGTAGTGCTCCTGTTTCCCCTGTGCTGCTCAGGGGCTGGAACGTGGAGGAATGTGAGGAGTGAAATCGAGTCTGGAAGGGAAAGGAGGGAGGATGTTGCTTTAATGTTTGTCTGTGTTTCTCTTGACAATAAATTGCAGGAGTTTTCATCTGTCAAATTTGTCTTACCTGTGAAGGTAATTGGTAAGCAATATCTCTGCCATTATCTCCACCCACAAGCTTTGTCATCCTGTTTTCTAGCCCTTTCCTGATGAAGAGGAGAGAGCAAGCAGCTAGGTAGGCATTGGGCTCTTTGCTGAGGTTTCTCCTGCACTTTGTGCTTGTGGTGGGTCAAGAGGTACATACTGGTCTACCTTCTAATGACAAGAGACTTCAGTTGTGTATTATACCACTGTTTTGCTCTTAGGCACAAGTATTCTGTGAAAAGCAATAGGAGTAGAGAACTATTGATTCTTTAAAAATTACACTGTGAAATAGACTTGTAGAATTTTTAATTTCAATACATTTTATTTTATCTTGAATTTTGATTATCTATATTGTCTCTTATCTTCCCTCCTTACTGGATAGTGAGTCCAGTAGCCAGGCTGGGAAGGGCTGTGGGGTGAAAAAAATTATTTCTGCAGTAAAGTCTCTCTGACTTCAGTGAGCTTATGGAGGCATTAACCCTATGAAAGTCTCTTAGAGTTGTTGGATCTTTGATTTTAACAAGTATTTATCTTGAATTCAGTATCAAGCCAGGAGAGACATCAGGGGAGTTTGCAACATGAAACAGATGGCTGTTTCTTTGGAGGAAGCTAGTCTGAGAATTGAAATCCAGTCTAATTAAGCAGTTGACAGGTTGAGTCTCTCATCTTTTCTGAGCAGTCTGCAGCAAAATTAAAAATGCGAATCCTGGAAATAGTTAATTAAAAGCATCATTGTGGCCATGCAAGTTTCTTTATTGAACTGAATGGGATTTCTCCAGCAGTCACCTGTGCTGAAGTGTTTCCTGGGTTTGCATTTTTCATCTGTGAAGATCTAGACTAAGGTTCTTCAGGCTCAGGGAGTCTAGTTTTTGTTCACTTTGTGATATTGAAAGCCCTAAAGCCACAGTACTGAGAAATACCAAAACACTTTCTTCATCCCCACAGACTTCAGCAGTTTAAGTCTGTTTTTAAGTACTGAGCTGTTGAGGAAGCCTTAATTCCCTCCTGCCCTTAGATCCTGGGTGTGCAGGTTTTTCAAAGCCATCTTTATTTTTAGCAGGACTTTCAGAGGCACCAGGACAGGTAAGTTACCTAGCCACTAGGTATTTCAAAGGAGGATAATTTCAATTACTAGAGGTGCTTATAATACCCACCAGGTTCCTCTATATCTTCTGAGCTCAGTGAAAAGTTTGAAATTAGATAAAGCCTAAGTAATTTTAAGTGTTTTGTGGTGATCTAATTCTGAAACATACCTGAAAATGTTTGTTGAGGCAGAGTAAGAGTTACTACACTTTTGGGCAAGGGTAGGCAGTTTGCTCATAACTGGAAGTAGTTACAGTACAGAAGGAGGATGAAAAACACATGAACTTGTTTTTTCTGTTCTTCTTTGCCTTTGAAGAGCCCAGGTATATCCATTAAAATACATCAGGTTTTATCTTCCACATTTTGAAATCTACGAATTTAAAGTGATGGCACTTGAACCTTTTGCTCCTACTTTCAGTCCTGGAAATACCGGTTGGAAGGACCATGTTCTTGTACATCTTTCTTCTTCATGTTGCAGAAAACAGAATGACAGTGGCACTTAACATTTTCCATCTACATGAGGAAACTTCAGCATTTCTCTGTCTCCTACTATGGATGATTGTCATGGGTAAAGTGGAGGTTGAGGTTTGCTGAATTATAAAACGCAGCTGTTTGATCGTCTATGTAGTGGATCAAAAAGAGCCATTTCTCATTATTTTGTGCTTTTCTCGACACATTTTTGGTGCAGCTGAAATGTGCTATTACTATTAGAAGTATGGAGAAAGCCATAGGTTTTCTGTGCTCTGGCAATTTGTGTAAAATAAAAATGAAGCATTAAAACTAGGATGTGGTGATATATATTCAAATCTCAGTAAAGGTTTTGTTTTGAATAGGTGCATTTCAAATTGTCTCTAAGAACATAAAGACATCTTAAAATGTGGTTTCTATTTACATGTGCTCATTTCTTTTATTAAAGGTTGTTGGTTAACACTGTAATTCATAGTTTGTTGATGTAACACTTTAAAATGTTCTGCAGTGCTTTCCACAGTTAAACAAAACAGAATTTAAGACATTGCTAAAGGACTGGTATCAGTCTCTAGAGCAATGAGGCGAGAATTGCTGCAAAGACATGCCTTGTCGAAGTACTCAGCCTTCTTGGGGAAGTGGTTATATATCTGATAGAGTTCTGATACATTTCTTCATCTCACTTTTGTTTTTATAAATGTCTGTATCTTGGTGCTTAGTTCTTCTAAATGAGAGATGTAGGAAATTGAACAGATGTTTGTATAACTACTTATTGAGCTCATGGAAGAAATGCGTAAAGTGGTATTTTCATTGTTCTAATGAAACTATAATTACATTTGCTTGTAAGGTTTGAATTGGGTTCTTAACAGGAGCATGTTAAACAGGCAAAAAAAAATTAAATGGCATAAAACATCATGTGACATTCCAATAATGAAAAATGTATCACTTAACAGTGTTTGCATTATTCAGAGTTATACACATACAAGTGTCTGCTCTAATCCCTTGCCAGTATGTTGTCTTGGTAACCAGCTACCTGCACACCTGCTCGGCTTCTGCAAGTGAGGGAAAATGGATGGTTATTGGCCACAAATATATTGAAATGGAATATAAAAATCCAGCAGAATGTTAATATTTAATAAGACTGTGCCTTCAAACTTCAGTGTTCAAGCTAGTCTCTGGCAGCAAGCTTTACACCTGAACAAAAAGAGATTTGACATCATTTGTGTTCTTTCTGTAAAGCAGGGAGAAGTCAAATTCAAATTTGTACCCAAAGATCCAATAACACAATGAAGAGTATCAGCAGTATGTATATGAAAAATGGTGTTATTCTAGTGGGAGTCCAACTGCTTTGGAGTACTTAATAACTGTTGATGAGTTAATCACTTTTCAAAACACTTCCTGTTTGCCACTGAACTGAACTATCAGTTCCATACAGGTATGTGGACCTGAAAACCTGAAATGGGTGGCAGGGGACTGGGGGGAGGAGGGCAGGCAGATAAAATGCTGTTAGGATTGGATCTGAAAATACCTTCTGCTTTGGCTGAACTTCATTGGCAGAGTTTTACCTTAACTTGAAATAATTTCTCCCGCTTGCTTTATAATTACGACCTTCTACTGAACATGAAGAACTTAACACTGGGATTTTAAGAGCTGGTAAAGAAGGCCTAAAGGCTCAAACAGGCATTTTTATTTTTCAACTCCAACTTCATTAGTAACTGCTAGAAAAATGGGATTTTTGACTAACTGTACCTGAAAAATCTAAAGAAAGCAAAAAGGTGAGTAAAATATGTAAAAAAGTTAAGAATAGGTACCAAACCAGTGTGGTGGGTTTTTTTTTGTTGTTGGTTTTTTTTGTTTGTTTGTTTGTTTTTGTTTGTTTTTGGTTGTTGTTGTTGTTTTTGGTGTTTGTTTGTTTGTTTGTTTTTTTGGCATAGAAATGTCTTGTGCACAATTGGAGCCAGAAATAAACCAGAACAAGTATGGGACTGGTGTATGTATGAGGCTATGTGCACACTGATGGTGTCCCACTAAGAAATGTCTTCCCAATGCAGAGTGACATTGTGAGCTTGTACTTGCCTACTGCTGTACTTGTAATCCTTTGCTGACAGCTATCTCTCTATACAGACATAGGTATAGTCAGAGATGACAAAGAAAAAGTTATAATCCTGAAAAGGACAACTACTTGATGTTAACCAGATGCATATTTAGCAGATTGTCTCCTGGGTGGGATAATGCATGTCACTCCAGCACTTATTGTCTAAGCATCCATTTGTATGGTGTTATACATAGTCCTGAATCACAAAATGGGACCATATTGCTTTAGAGGCATTTCTCCTTGTAGTGTAAAAATTGGATGGGTTTTTTGCCATTGTTATTTTTTTTTCAGTTGTATTCTAAAATGTTAAGGATTAGGAAATTAGAAGTTATATGGAGTTAGAAGTCCAGCTTTTTTTAAAAAGGCAGCCTGAACGTGTATTCATGTTAAGGTGCAAGTGCCCTGGTGCTCTTTTAAAAATTCAGAGGTTTGGTTGGTTGGTTGGTTGGTTTTTTAATAATGCAGGGTCTTACATATATTTGTGGTACAGAGTTGAACTGTGTGATCTGGTAAGGTGGAGTTCAGCCTTTTGCAAAAAAAACCACAAAGGGCAGAAAGTCCTTATTCTAAATAACATGTAAAGTATCTTGCATTCAAAAGCTGGTTTTAATCCTTTTGTTTCTGCTTATGTTTCAGTAGCCTTGACAGCCTGCTAGGTTATGCCCACACAGAGGAAGGCTGTTTTGTTGCCCTAATGTATAGATCCCATTGCATAAGACACATGGCAAAAACAAATGAATCACCACAGGAAGAGTTTCAAACTTTAGCTATATTTACTCCTGTGCTTACTCAGAAATTGATCTAAGATGAACTGGGCCTCTATTTAGAATCATGTGTATGGATATGTGTGTAATTTACATACATACAATATAAAAATGGAGTCCTCTAGATTTCTCATTAGCTACTCTTATTGTTAACTATTAGTGAAAGTCTCTAAATTTGATGCTATTGTACTGGCAGTTCTGAAGGCTGGAGGTCATAATAGTTTTATATGAATTATGATTTGCTTTTGTTTTGTAATTCACTGATACTGTAGGAATATATTTTGCCTTGCTTTTGGCATTGGCATGATAAGCTTGGACAACTGAAAGGACAATTGTGATTGTGTTTTACTTTATAGGTTGTGTAACAAGCCCAGAGATTTTGCTAATTCAGATTTACACCTCAGGATGAAAATGGTTTTATTTTCACAGCAACGTGAACTTAATAAATTGACAACATTTTGAAGTATAAATTCAGGTTCTGTAGCTCAGAAGTATGCGAAAGGATTGCACTCTCTGTTAGACTGGTTATTCCCTCTCAGCTGTGTGGGAAGGGTGTGTGCAACACTGAATCTAGTTAAAATTACATGCTCACTTATGCTGCTCCCCTCTGTTCATCCCTGGTGAGACACAGCAGGAGGGTTGTGTCTAGTGCTGTCTCACTCCAAGAGTGAAGTGTGTCCAGCAGTGTCATGGGGAGGATCAAAGGTCTTGGAGCATCTGACATATAAGGAGAGGCCGAGGGCTGGGAGCATTCAGACTGGAGAAGGAAAGCTTGGGGGGATCTTATCCATGTGTGTAATGGCCTGATGGGGGGGTGAGTAAAGATAATGAAGCCAGGCTCTTCTCAGTGTGCCCAGTGACAGGATGGGAGGCAATGGGCACTCACTGAAATAAGGGAAAATCTGTTTGAATGCAGTAAAAATATATCCTTTTTAGGGTGGCTGAGCACTGGACCAGAGTGCCCAGAGGGCTTGTGACATCTCCATAATTGGAGATATTCAAAACCTGATTGGATGCAGCACAGAGCAACCTACTGTAGTTGGCCCTCCTTTGAGTAGGGGGCCAGATGACTTCCAGAGTTCCCTTCCAACATGAATACTTTTGTTAAATTAATCAGAAAGAAATTGCTTATTGTTTATCTGTTCTGTTTACTCTTTCATCCTGACTGATGGTGGACACTGTTAATGTAACTCTGGTGTCCAGGAGTTAGTTATGTTTAAAGACAAGCATATGCATCAAACAAATGCTTTTTTCCAACATGTTGTGTATGGTGCACTTAAACTCTAGGGTTCTTTCATTCCTAAAAGCTGAGTATATGCTTGTTTCATTGAGAGCTTCAGAAATTAGTGTGTCCAGCACACTGAAGTGCTCCACAGGCACATGTCTACGTGCAGAAAGCACAGCACTGTTGCATGGGGTGACTTCAGGCACAGGTGTTTGTCTGCCCTTGGGAAATTCTAGTTTTATCACCAGAGGACATGATGAATTCCCATCCAACAGCACTCTGCCTATTGCTGAGCGAAGTAGGCAAGGCAGGGCTTCAGAGACTGCCAGCCCCACGATGAGCACAAAGGGGTTTTCTCCTACGTTCTGTTGAACTATTTCTGCCTGTATCTGTAATTAAAATATGAAAGCTTTTAGAAATGTTTGTTGCTTGTAAACTGCAGCTGCCAAGAGTCAGAGCAGAAGGTAAATGGTTAAATAAAAGGGGTAATATTTAAGGTCTGTATTTCAGAACCAGCTAATGTTTCATCTTGAGCCTGTAATCAGCAGCAACCGTGAGGGAGAGAGAATATGAACATTATTATTTTAGTATAAAAACCTAGTTCTGAATAAACCCTTTCTTGCAGATGTGTTTCTGGGCACCAACAGAAAATCTCATTGTGAAGACACAATACCATTTTAGTATGCAGGATTGCCATTGAGAGTGCACTGTGGAAAGGAGTGATTTGCTTCAGTAAAGGTAAAGTGCCTTTCAAGCTAAAAAAACCAAAAAACCCCAATCAACAAAACAAAAGCCAAAACAGAAGCTGTAGGTCTAAAATGCTGCTCAGGAAGAAGGCAATTTTTTTTTTCTAAGATGAATGTTAGATGTGCATCTTCAAGAGGAATGTATTTTTTCACAGTGGTGCTCTTTGAAGTTCCTATGTACATGTAGAAATGACTGGCAGCTCCAGGTGGGCATCTTTGGCAAAATTAATTTGCTTCCCATGATTCATTGCATTGTTGGGTATTCCTGTGCAGATTTGCTCAGATTTTAAAGCACATTGTGATTATTTGAGCATTTTGATAGATCTCTTTCTGGACTTGTGAACATATAAAGCTCTAAAAGTATCTTAAGATGCACTTTGTTCCAGAAGAGAACTTCTGAAGTGATGCATCATGGGGGAAAGGGTATGGGTATTATTTCGGCCTCTTACTAGATCTTTAGTCTTCAGCTGTTTTTGAGACATGAGGAGGTACTAGTGATTATTCACAGGTTCTGTATGTGCTGTATAGGGAGAGCTTTACCTTTAAAGCAGTTGTAAACCATGCTGTAACACAGAGCCTTTCTGAAACAGTTAAGTCTAAACTTCATTACTTAAATACGTTTTAATCCATGTGATAATGCTTGTATTAATCAAAATTCCAAAGATGAAATTTGGTGGCTGTGCATGGAAAATTGAGATATGGGAAGGAGTGCAACAGTCTGTATATGCTGTAATTTTGGTCAGTGGTTGCAGAGAGTGATGCTGGTGTGAAGGTCAAGTTCAACAGAACTGCCTCCATACCAATTTCTATTGGAGTAACTGATGTAAAGGAAGTAAGAATTAGCCTTCAACTGTTGTGTGATGTGGGCAGCATATTTCAGCACATATTTATGTTTCTTTCTGTTACAAACATATATGATAACCACCAAATTAGAGCAGTTTTTAATGATGACTGTGTATCAGCTGATTGCTTCACTGGACTGGATATTGGAGTGGCCCATCCCATTAGCTGTGCACCTGTCCTCTGTTCCCTTCTGACTGAATGCTCCTCTGGTGTTGGGATCTGCCACCCCACATCTGATAGCCAAGGGTGAGGCTGATTTGGATGTTATTAATCTCCTAATCTTATGGATGAATTAGATGTGCTGACCTTATATCTTCTCTATTTCCAGTCACTTAAATTTGACATTACTGCCTGAAGAATGTTTATTTTCTTTAAGGAAAAATGCTTTTGAAAAAGATTTTTTGTTAAAAATGAGGTCATGAGTGAAAATAGCACTACTGCTATTTTACTGCTGATTGTACTGATAAGCCTTCTATCTTTTCTTTGGTCATCACGGTGTTAAATTTGCTGGGATTAAAAATGAAATGATCAGTACAATCTGTAAAAAAAAAAAGACAGTTATGAGTTTATGTGAGTCCATGAGCAAAGTCTGAGTGAAATGATGAAGATGGAAACATTTTTGCTGCTGATTCTAGAAGGTCTTTGGTTTGATTTTGAGACCAAGCTAGACTTTGATTTTAATGCTGTGTCTTGTAACCACATGGCACAGGTTAAGCCTTTATGAGTGGGTCTACTTATTTTACTGTAGTTATGTTCTTCTCTGCACTGCTTTGCACTGGAAAATGGTTGATATAAATCACTGGTCATGCAGTGGAAGCAAAAATGGCACTTCCAAATGAAATTTAAATGTTTCAAAAAGGCCATAATTTGTGGAAGCTCAGCACCTTTACATCACACGGATATACTCAGTTATAAAAGTTAGTTATATTGATTCTCAATTAGTATTTTTATGGGATATGCGGTATGTATTAGCAATACTTGAGAAAGCATGAAACAATCTCCCCCCCTTTCAGATTAGCATATAGTTAAAATCTAATTAAGGCAGTTCCCATTATACGGGGTTATAATTTACAATTTAAAACAATTGCCTGGTAAAACAACTAAATATGCATTAAAAGAAACAAAAAAACCTTAGCAATTCATGACCTTTTAAAACTGGTGTAATCAATCCAGAGTTGTTCTCCACTTTAATGAATCCTGACACCTCAAGTTTAAATGCCAAATGGTGTTCCTTTCCTCTCCTGTGGGTCTGAGGACATTTGTTGTAGAAGTTAAGCAGATTGACAGCTGGTTGTGTTTGATGGCTAGAGCTCTTGACTATCCTGTTTTTACTTTCCTTCATAAGAAGCTGCTAACAGAAATTCACTTGGCTGCAGGGTAGAGTTAATTTGTCACAGGTATTGGGCTGGTGTAACAGCAGTGGAAGGCAGCAGAATAGGGAGAGATTTTTATATGTGGGCTCTTTTTGACTTGATGATGTCAAACATTTTCCAATAAAGAGGTTTTGCCTTAATGCAGTGAAATTTTAAGCAATTGTGCTGTGTTTGAAAAAGCATGTTCACAGCTAAATATTTGAAAAAAGAGGAAATTTGAGATTTTTCCCTTATATGTCTGTATTTGCATAGTCAAATATTTCAATGCTATTGAAAATACTTTTGCTTGTGAAACAGTTTCTCATAATATATACTATTAATAAAGTAATATTCTGAGAGGAAATAGAAAACTTGGGGTTTTGGTTGTATCCCAGACAGAAAATCACATTTTCTTTTTCAGGATGTAGATTATCCAGGTTTCATCCTCAAGGTGCTCTTTCCTCAATTTGAGTAGTCTAATACTATGGTCAGAATGTCCTTGTGAATATTTGTAGTTGGCACGGCACCTTTGGGGATCTCAGAATAAGGATGCAGCAAAAGGACAAATGAACAGTAAATATTACTTCAGAATGGCATAAGACAAAGTAAAGTTGGATACTGGCTTGCACTTATATAGAATTCCAATTCACTATACACCTCAATTAGAAAAGCAAATCTTTCTTTTCAAGAAGTATCTCAAAGAGCAAGATGTTTAGAAAGTAATTCTAGCACCAGGATAACCTTTACAAGTTTTGGTAGCACATGAACTATTCCCCTAAGTTTGCTTTTATTTTTTGCTTCTTATAATCCATGCTCTTGATGATTCTGTAAGATGGAACCAGCAGCTGACATGCCTTCCCACAGCTTGATATAAATCTCCTCTGGTACAAAATGAGTTGAGCTGCAGTGAACTTAAATGCTAATGCTGAAGACAGCAGGCAACCTGCTGTTTGATATCACAAAGTTTTAACTGTGGCTTACTCCCACATCTTCCTTGTTCCAGTATGAGCTAAACTGGCACCTTACCATGGCTGATGGCAAAAAGCTGTTCTTATTTGCAAACAAAGTAATTGTATGATCAAAAGACTCACTAATAACAAGCATTGCACAGTGCAGGCTTCAGTCATGTAATGAATAATCCCAGTCCTCCTTTAAGATAAAAAATTATCAAATAGTTTTGACTTTATGGGTATGACATTCCATCTTTAGAAGAAATAGTATTTTTCCTAGCCTCATAATCTGTATACTGATAAAATGTATTAGATCTATAATACTGCATATTTTATTACATAATTATTTTGTGCAATGCATACTATTCTTTTCATTTATTACTTGTACTTTTAAAATAATGGCCTTTCAATGATAAGGTATCACAGCTTTATTCCTTTCTTCACTATATGAACTTCCATGTAACAAACTGAATGTACTTAGTAACAAGGAGTCCTTCATTTAAGCCTTTCAGAGGTTTACATCTAATCGGGAGAAGAAAATTTTGATGTCTACCTTTCTGCTACAAATCTGATCCTGCTGAATAGTTCTGCTTCTCAAACTTTGCAGGAAGTAGATGATCGGCTATGTGTGGAAGGATACATGAGAAATGTTTCTTAGTTGGGGCAGGAGTAGTTCATCCATAGTGGGCTGCCTTGTGTCCCTTCCCCCTGTGGAATGGGGGCATGTAATCCAGACCTGTCCCCACAGTATCTGAAAGAAAATGCTGAAATCAGGCACTGCATCTGGTGAACATCAGACCTTATAATGGGGAAGATGAAGGGCTAAAGGAACATGAAGCTCTGCCTCGTAGCCAGTGGGGTGTTTTGCCGTTCTTCGTTTGAAGCTGTCATTTCTTGGTTTACTGCACAAAGCAGATACAGTCAGACACTAAAAAAATATTGCCTGCTTGCTTGTCATCAGTCTGTATTACTCTGTCTTCTTCATCATTTGAGATACTAATTCTTCTGCAAGACTGAAGTAATTAGGTCTTAAGTCTTCCATCACCTCTTCCCCACAGCAGATTTTTCATCCACTCTTTCTAAATCCCATTGTTTAGAGCCTATAAATTTATGGGACATTATGTGTTGGGCAGAGCCCATCATGTGATGATCATATGCTTGAAAGTAACATGCTCAAATCTGACTCTGAGCAGGGTGAAGAAGGTCCATCTCTCACCAGAAGGAGGTTCTTTAAATGCATTGGGAATTCTGTGGTGTGCTTCTTAGTCCATTTAGAAGAGTTACTTATAACCCTGTGCTAAACTAGTTGCAAGGATGATTTATTTATATTTCTGTTATTCATCTGATAATTTTGTATTGAAATTAAATCCTTGGTTTACATCGGGAGATTGAGAAATGGAAATTTTTGAAAGTATAATGAGAATATCTTAGTCTGTTCTTTTCTTCCTACTTTTTTTTTGGATTTTACATTAGTGAGCTGTATTGACTGCTAATTTTTTTCTATGATTTTGATTATTGTTCAGGTTGTAGTTCTCTGAAGGTGGTCCTACATCCTGTATAGCTGTAATTTTAGCTAAGGTTTTCTGACATGTTGGTATTTGTTTTCTAGCAGAAGTCTTACCTTGGGAAAAGAAGCTTCTCCACTTGGTTCTGATTTTAATCACAGAATCACAGAGTAAACTGAGTTGGAAGGGTCTCCTACTACTTTAGAATCATCTGCTACAATTCCTGGCCCAGCACAGGACCCTCTCCAAGAGCTATGTTGTGTGGCCAAGAGTAGCTGCTATTCTGAAATATTACAGAAAGGGTAAGAGAGTTTCTCTGTCAAAATCTCAGTAAAGCATCTTGTTCTGTGATAGATAATTTCTTGCAAATAAGAAGGAAAAGTGTCTCCTTTTATGTTGTGTATATTAGTGTATTGCTATAATTTTTTAAAACCGATATGAATTTTATGGTTGAAATTTTAAATGTTTAATTGTGCTATACATATAGACAGTGTCATGGAGTATTGGCATGATACTTTAAACAAATTATGGTAGTTAATCTGGTTTAATAAATTGATATGAGCAAATTGGTTTGTTTGGACTTTGTGGACCTGCGTTCAGCATGTGGGATAAGGCGGTGTAGCTTCACGTTTTGTTGTTGCAAGCACTGGAAACAGTTTCAAGAAACTGCAGTGAGGATGTGATGAGCAACAAAAAATTTCAAGAAAAATATCTGTGCATTTTCTAATTGCAGATGTAAGGGTTTTGCTAATCGGTCTGCACAGATTACTAGATTGGGTGGTTGGAATGGAACTATTGTCTATTTTCATTTGCTCTTTGATGTTATCTGCAAAATGGGAGCTACAGCTAATTTTTTAATTGTTAATAAATAATATTTGTGTTCTTTCTCTGGCAATATTCCGTATCAGTTGTTAATGTGCCAATTTAGCTATTTTAAAATAGTTTTCCTTATGTTGGAAATGATGGATATGTGATGCATTTGAATATTCAAACAGTGGTATTTTCCTTCTATTTATAACCTTTCTTTGGTCATTGGATCCTTGTTCTGAATATATTTATTTATTTTTGAGATGTTTGTAAAGAACACCTACAGAGATTGTTAACATTTGTCAGCTCTTGGAATGACAGCTCCAGTCACTATAGAAGACAAGTAATTTTCCTCTTCAAGAAAAGGCTAATTTCCACCTACAGTAACATGTTTTGAGAAACATAATGCACTAAGAAAATGTACCAATTACTTGGCTGAAAATTGCTTCCCTTCTGCAAGATAGACAATCATAACATTTTTGGACTTTTTTTTTTACTAGTTTAATAACATAACTCCCTCTTCTACAAAGTTGGAAACAGGAAGTTTTAGAGCAGACTAGTATTCTATCAGGTATTGGAGCAGCATTGCACTGTGGCGTGGCATTTCTGAATGGTGTCCAGGCTCTGTAGCTGGAAAGCAAATAGGATCTGATTTATTAAGAGAATGATTAAGTATATATATATGCTCCCATGTGTGTTACTTACACAGCTGAAGGGTGATTCTTACACTGTTGTTCAGGATGGGAAGTTCTTTTTTAGATGTGGTTTCTTAACTGGCTTTCTGAAGCACGTTACTGATTTTTACCTGCAAGTAATGTGGAGGTTGTAGGTGGAAATTTTCCAATTTGCATGTGCATGAATGAGTGTATGTTTTGATATAATTATTGGCATATACTAAGCCAAAAGAGTGAGGAAAATGGCAATTATATTAATGAAGTTGCTTAATTGTATATAATGAAATTTTTAATTTATTGCAACCTATTGAAGCTATCACTGACCTAATAAAGATTATACCCTTTTACTTTTATTGTTTCCTGCTTAAATCAGCAGGCGTATATTAAAGCAAACTGCTTAATTGTTGAGAAATTAGATTATTTGGGATGTAGAAGAAAAACAAAAAGATAGTAATATATAAATTGACTCTATTTAATAAGCAGTTAGACAAAACTATCTTTTTTAAGATGTTTTGTGCCACAGGCTTATGACATTAGCAAATGAGTCATATCACGTCACTTTACTTGAAAAGATTTCTAATATTTCAGCTGGAAGCCATCTGCAGTTATGTCTTCTGAAAACAAAGAACTCCGTTGCTTTCATTCCCAGCCTCATGAGACTCCAATGGGGCCGAAAGATATGCAGTAAATGGCCTTTAAGGGCAAGAAGGAATAAAGGAGAGAAAAGGCTTAATTACAGCTCATTCTGAAGATATGTTCTTAAACTGTGACAGTGGATTTCTGAAAGGTAAACAGGATAGTTGGCGTTGCGCCCAGCCCCTTTCTGTTCGGTGCTCTGTCCCACCACTGTGCTTCCCTGGTGCTCAGACCCACCTGTGAAAAAATTTCTCCTATGCCCTGCTGCCATCACTTTTTTAGCCTTTTCTCTCCACCTCCTTGAGACCTTGCTCCGTTAGCAGCACAGGTGTTAGCTGCTGCTGCCCTCTGCGGCGGAATTGGCCAAAGGAATTGCAGAGGTGGAAACAGATCAGAAAAGTTTGGGATGAAGTTCAAGTCCTGTGCAGAGTTGCCAGAACAACAGGTTTCTGGTAGGATATAACACAGGCAATTAGGAAAAAGTCATGCTAGCGTAAAGGCTGGAACATCTGTTCAATGGTTTAGAAAGTTTAATGTTCGACTTCACTAATGGCACTAAAACTTGATATCATTAATGCGAATGATAGTGACTCACTCCAATGTCTGATGAGTTTTGAGAGGGATGATTCCAGCTGGAGCTGTGCAACTGTTGCATTTGAAGTCATAGCACTTTGATGGAGAATTCCAGCAGGACAAAACCTATTTTGAGGTGTGTTGTTATGCATGTTTTTGGCATCTGACTAATCCAGTTCTATTTTTTGTTACTGGCTCTGGTTATTGCCTGTATTGGTATGTGTACTAATGCTTAACTCTATCGTAAGAACTGAAACATCTCAAATGTTAAAGTTTTATTTAAATCCTCTTGTACTTGGCTTGTACATGGGGAAATACATAGCCTAAGTAAAGACTTTTATGTAAGGAGGATTGTCGTATTAAATGTACGCATGGAAATCCAATTAACTGCTCAACAATTTGAATATTTTTTTTCCAGAAACACTCTGCTTTTTTGATTTGTGGGGTTTTTTCCTACTCTGAGCGATTTTCATCATCCCTCTCTTACTTTTAAGCTAGTTGTATCTTTGTAAAGTAATAAAAGCTTATTTCTTTTGTAACTTGGTTTGTATACTCATGGCTGTCACATTAATCTGATGTTAGTATTAGATTTTAATAACAGGCTCAATGTAGTAAGAAAAAAGAGCCTTGCTGATATTATAGTGTATTTCATATAATTTAATTTTTTCTTTCTAATGTTTATACTTTTGGTACATTGTGAGTTACATTGGACTTTGCCAAACATCTTTTATAAAAAAACCAAACAAACCCCCAAATACAGGAGTTACATTGAAGCAATATTAAGACAGTGACAAAAGGAAAAACCTGAAAGGGTAGAAATCTGCAAAATGCTTATCTTTTACCTGGTTTTGAGATTCAGAGAAAGGAAGAGAATATTAACAGTGCACTAATGTTTCTTATTAGCAATTGCATTTTCGATTAACAGTTTCAATGATGTTTTGTGTATTTCGTGGAGTTAACATAACATAGCATTGGATAATTGATTGTGGGGGCGTGGGTGTTAGAATCCCCTTGGAAGATTTCTATGGTGCATGTTTGTATAATTAATTACTGCAGGTGAGCTAGAGGCAATCCAATGGCTTTCCACATCTTGATAAACAAATTAATCAGTTCAGGTTGCTTTCCACCTATGGGACTAAGTCTTGGCCAGTCTTGTGGTTGACATGACAGGTACATCTTGTTGGGTGAGCAATCATGGAAAAGAATATGGCTGAGATAGTGCTACATCAAACAAACAAGAAATTCTCATATGCGCTGCTCTTGCAGGCAAGAAAATATTGCCTATTAGTAATTCCTTAAAGTTATTGCCATTGTCTCATTTGTTATCCATCATATAATCTCTCGTGGCTTTTTTAAAGTTACAATATTATAGTTTTAATGAGAAAAATGGGGAACTCTTTATCCCTTCCCAAAGAACTGTTAACAGCAATGTCTTTATATGTAAACTTGATTTAATATCTATTATTTAATATATTGGGTAAGGGAAAAACGGTAAGAAATTTGGTTTTCTGTAGAATCTGTGGCAGTGTGTTAATTTAATCGGTTATACTTTATATATTTTTGTACTCGTCTGGTTCTCTGTACCCTTCCCCCTGATGGTTCCTTTGTTTAACTCACATGACTCCTGTCTGCACCTGCACCTGTTATGTGGCACACGGTTAGCTGTCTGTTATTTTTCCCCGCCTTTGTGAAACCCTTCCCACCCTCTCCTGATTAGTCCAAGTTATGTCCTCCTACCCCCGGGTCCCCCAGCAGCTGACCCTGGTTGGCTGGCAGCGGGTGACCACTCCCTTTGCCCCCCCCCCGACTCGCCCCTGACAAAAACCCACTGCACCCTCCTCCCCCCAAACAATCCCGGGCTGGGGAGGTGTTTGTAATAAACCCTCTGTTCGTCTGGAATTTGTTTCCTCCTTTCGTTCCACTGCCTGTCGAATCTCCATCGCTCACACGGGCCCCTGATAAGACAAGAACCCACAGGAGTCAGCCCTGCCTGCGCTGCGTGCAGGCTGACCCTTGCCGACGTCTGTCGCGGTACCTGGGCTAGCTGGTGACAGAGCCCATCGGCTCTCAGTGAGCATTTCGACAGAATCCCCTCTGCTCACCAGTTCACAAATCTTCTAAACCCCGCCAGTACTGGATGTTCAAATTTAATATGGCTCCTGAAGATTTTTGTTTTAACTCTGCTGCTTATACTTGCATTCCAAAATTCCACTGAAGCCAATTTTTTCAGTACAGCACCTCTGGAAATTGAGATAAACATCTAAAGATGTTAGATAAACTTAGGCCATGTGCAGAGTAATGGGCTTGTGATACCCTGAGACTGGATACTGCAATTAGTGCAGAGGCTTTTTTCCTACTCACCAGGCTGGACCTTGATCTAGTACAGGTTTACAAAAGAATGAGCTTGGACATGCACTGAAGATACCCAACAGCCTACGGGAGGGAACAATGACCTTTGCTATGAATTTCCAATTATTTAGTTCATTACTAAGAACATGAGATCTGAATATCTGTGTGTACACATCCATATGTGTACACTGTCTGGTTAGTGTGGGGTTTATGGATGCTTGTAAAGTGTATATGTGCTTGTTCTTTTAAAAAGGGGTTTTTGTGACATCTCTTGCTGCTTACAGGCTTTTGTCACTGTTCGTATAGACATTGGTTTCTGGCCTTGGGAAATTTGCTGTAATTATTTAGGGAATCTAGTGCGTGAAGTAGTGTAGAGAAAAAAACCCACTAAGTTGTAACTAACTACAGTCTCAATAAGCTCTACATGTTTCTAAAAGTCAATAGAAGAGAAAAATTCTAGGGCCGTGTTGCCTTTTTTTTCCCTTTTCTTTTTTAACAGAATTAACATTATTTGAGCAGGATTTCTTGGGATCTGTCTTTTTGGAAGTGTCAAGATTTAAAAAAAAACAAAAGAACAAGACCAAATTTTTTTTTCCTTTTTTTTTTTCTGACAACAAGAACAGAAGACTCATCACATAGTTTTTCTAACATACTTATATAAGAATTAAAATCTAAATATAATTGAATATATTCTTGAGAGAAATTTACTTTTGAATAATGTTTTCAATTATGGAGGTCTCAACTCTCTTTGCAAAGTGACTACTGCTGATCTGTTCCAATTTCAGTGAAAAATATTTCTAGCTGCTTATGTTTGAGAGAGTGCACCACATGTAGTTTCTGCCTGGGAGCCTGAAAAGAAAAGTGGAGTTCTTGTATGTCAGCGGGGAAGGACAGGGTGAAAGTGTCACAGATAGGATTTGTGTATCTCCTTTTTTGGAGATGAAAAACTGCTTTGGTTTATCAGAGGCAGGTCCTGCTCAGGTGGGGAGACATTGCTGTTACAGCCAAGATTTACATTTGCATTTTCCAGCTGGTCTTTTTGTTTCTGGGGTTCTTACAATTAAAATTTAATTTGGTAGGTAAGCCAGAATGATGCTGGTTAGGATGTTTGGAGTTAGTGGTTGTTGGGATAGGAATGTGGCTTTTATATTTTCTGGGAACTTGATATTACAGTCAATGTAGTGTTCTAAAAAACAGCATAATGATGTTGAAATATGTATCTTTGGTTAACATCAGGACATATTAATATCCCTCATGATTGCTGGACTAATGTGGGAGGGAAGAGAAAAAAGCAGCGGTCTGCTGCCCATCCTAAATTTCTAAAAGCCATGTAAGATATGTAAGAAATAAAGACTAAGAACTGTCAAAGTTACATGCTATAAAAAAAAATCTGCTGAAGTGATTCAGAGGCTTGAATATTTATATTGCCTTATTAACAGGAGTGACATTGATTTGTCTAGGTTGTACATGCTCTGAGGTCCAGACTGCTGCGTAATTTGAGTGTGGAAATCTATGGGTAATCATTATAGGTAGAAAAGGGAATTAACTGTGATCTTCTCACGTAGCTGGCATGATTACTGTCAATGAGTAGGTGTAGAAAGAGGAAGAAAGAGATTACTGTTGTATTGGCTGACCCTGATGAATGTCATCACATTTAAGGAAATGGGTAAAATATTTCTGTTCAAGAAAACACTGACAGAATTTTCAGTGAAGATGGTGAGTTTTCAGAAAGATGAAAAAAGTAAGAGAATGGAAGAGAAATGCAGACAATTTGCCTAATTTAAGTTCAAGTAAAGTGCTGGAGCTTACAATCTTTGACAAAATTGAATAAAACCGACCCATACAAGGCATCTTGACTGAGGGTAACTCTTTTCAAACCAGTCTAATTTAATTTTATAAAAGTGGTGGGCCTTTTAGAGTCAGAGAGGCTGTACATGAGATGCAACTTGCCCTTAACACCTGGACTTCTTTTTTTTTTTTTTTGCATGCTGCACCCTTAAGCAAAAAAAGAAATACATGGTAGATGAAACAATTGCAAACTGAATCAACCAGTAGTTAGGAATCTGTGCAGACTAATTGTGTGAAGCATCTGCTATTAAACAGGGAACTGAATGTGTTTCTGGAGGGCTTAGTTTGGGTCTGCTCAGCATACTTCTTTATTTTGCAGGTGGCTATGAGGAGGAAACAGCAAGAAGTTTGGAGGACAGGATTAGGATAAACATGCTGGAGAAACAGTCTACAAAAATGTTGGAGAAATTTACTAAGGACTTTTGCAGTCTGCTACCCTTTGGAATAATTATCTGCATAATCACAAGATGAAGGAACTCTTGCTTAGAAAATACTGAAGAAAAGCTTATGGCAACTGTATTGGATACTACATTAAATATGAAACCACACTGTTCTGCTGTTTAAAAATAATTTATAAATAGCATTACATTATGTCATGTATAATAGAATATTGGCAGAACTTACATATCATGTTTGGGGCACTGAATTTAAAGAAAAATGGGATAAACAGCAGAATCAAAAAGGTAAGAAAAGTAGAGGAGGAAAGAGCACTTACAAGGCCTACTGAGAGCAGGAGAAGAGGCAAGTTAATTTGCATTGAGAGATATTCAGGCTAGATGTTAGAAAATTACTTTTTTGAAAGTGAGGGAGGGAGGTAACCTCATTTAATGCCTGGGGAATGTTGCAGAGATCTCTGCTGCTGGAAGCCTCTTAGCGAAGCTATGTGGATTTCTCTAGCAGAAGTGATTGGTTTTACCAGATATTACATGACCTGTTGAGACCTTCTTAATGTATTGTCTTGCTTTCTGGAAAGTTTTATTTGAAGAAAAAAAACCCCAAGCAACCCAGAGCAAAAAAATCCGTCTACGATTCAACCAAAATTTTTATAGAGCAGTATTCCTCAGTAATATGTAGTGTGGCCTTTTAATATGAGATTGCTTCTGGGATTTCTTACTCATCTGTTTACCAATTACTATCATTATTCTGATCATTTTTCCTAGTGGAAAGCAGAACAAAAACCTACCCTACATCATGAGTTTTCTTACGGGAATTGTCAAAAGTATCATTCATTTGGGAAATCTAAATGCTGAGTGCTTTCCTCGGACTTCTCTGGAGTGTGTCATACAGTGTTTTACTCTAGTCTTTCAGAAAACAATGCAACATTAAAGAAGTGCTTCAGGTGTCAGCTTTTCCATTATCTCTATTGTTAACTGCATATTCTGTTTATAGAGACTTGCTGTAACATAGCACAGTCCAAATAGTTATTATTCAGAAAGCAGCATTCTAGCTCATTTACATGACAGGAAACATTTAAAAAAATCTTTTATGTTGGTTTACTGTCAAAGCAACAAAGCATATCACTAGTAATTTTATTGCTGTTATCTAGCTAAATATTACAGACTTTATTTATTTGTTTATTTATTTATTTAAACTAGCTGCATAATGTTGGGATGTGTACCACTATGCCTCAAAAATATTTTTGAGTATTTTTTGTATTCACATTCTTCCTTTGTCTGCCATTTTCAAATGAATGTGTATTAGGTGATTAGTTTCAGTGACAGATTCAAAAATTTCAGATGGCACACAGAGTGACAAACATTTTCTGAAAAATGCATCCTTTCCCCTAATATGTTGTCTGTCTAGCTTAGGAAATGAGGCATATACCATTACTCCATCTCTATCTGTGCTCTAATAGCTAATGAATCTTTTTGCCAGTTTAAAGCAAGATCTTAAAAATTTTCAGGTTTTAGAGGTTGCATGAAAACTGGTGTTGGCATGGAGTAGAAACTCATGTTTATGCCCCCATTGTGAAGAAGGAAGGGAGACTTCTGCTCTTATGACCTTTATTTTCAGTATGTGTTGTTAGAACCAGCTCAATGCATCTCTGGGAGAAAAGGAAACAAGAGTCCTGTGTTGAGGAGTCTAGGATTAAACTTGAGTATATGGTGCTACATGCAGGAGTGTTTTAGGCAAGAATAGAGCAGATGCATATCAACTGTCTTAGTCTGAAACAAGAAATCCATACAGACCTGATGTGGCTCTGGGCATGTTGGGCAGATATGGGCTGTTACAGTGACAGATGTCGGGAATATGAAGGAAAACTGGGGTTTGTGAGGGACATGGGTCAGGCTAATTAGTTTAGCTGCTCAAAGAACAGTTGGTTTAAGGTCCTTGTTCTTCTGTTCCTGAAACTGTTCCTGCTGTTGACTGAAATCCAGTCACAGATGACCAGACATGGACTGCAAATGAATCTGAAAAGAATATTCATAATATTCTGACTACTCTTTGGTTGAAATGAAGATATTTCTATATTACAGTACAGAAAAATCTGTGCCCTGCATTCCATTTCCCTTCTGAAATTGTTCCAGGCCACGAAAGCACTTCTGTGGTTACATTTAACTTTTTTTTTTGTATAATCCTTTCCTTTAAGAAATATTAGTCATCAGTTGCTCTTCCATAGCAAGCATTAGAGAGCACCTGGGGGGCAGAAGGGCAGGGGAAAGGTTAAGACAAACGTTCACAATCACTTCACTCATAGAAAATTTCAGCCTTACAAATCCACAGACAAAATTAAAACAAGAAATGAGGCATAACACATTACTATCTGTATCCAACACATGGTATTATTAGGCAGATTGCTTATCTGATCTCACTGGCCAGCTGTCATGGGATGAGTGGAAGCTTCAGACTGGCCCTGCTTTAGCCTCAGAACTTGACCACACTTTAAAATGAAGGAATCACTCTGCAACTTCTAATGATAGCAAACCAGATCCATTTATAAAAGTGATTATTAAACAGACAAGAGATAACAGATGAAAGATCTTAATCAGAATTACTTACTACACAGTGTAAAGTTAAAGCACTCCAGGTAGATTACAATACAACATAAAACAGTACACAATATCAAGGTTCCTACATTAAAGTTAGTAAAAGAAATAGTATTGATTAGGAGTTGAATGTACTTTACCACCAGAGTGATGATAATGTACATAGAGTTAGTTCTTCACCTAACCTCTTGGGAGTAACAGAGAAGCAGGCATCCCTGCTCAAGGGAGAAACTGCACACGTTTCTAGGAAAATGTTTGGAAGATTCCTGCTTTGTGAAAGTTTGGTGTAGCTTTTATAGTTTGCAAAGTCTGATGTTACCCCATTCAATCTAACTGTGCTCGACCTGTGAGCCAGTTGCTCACCTACCACATGACATGGTTATCCAGCTGTGAACTGGACATCTTGACCAGAAGGATACTGTGAGAGACAGTATCAAATCTTTGCTGAAGTCCACAGGAATTACATTTGCTGGCTTTCCTAGATCAGCTAGGTGGGTTAACCTTCTCATAAAAGGAAATCAGGTTCGATAGGTGAGACTTTCCCTTCATGAAACCGTTCTGGCTGTGACCGATGTCTGGAGATGTTAATTGCTACAGCCAGGATTATGGATTCTTACATGGTCTGCAACCCAGCTGAATCTTAAGTGTTTGTTATAGCTGGGTGTAGAGGTGTTTTGGGCCAGGATTAAGCAAAAGCATATCAAATGGCTTAACAGAAAAAATCTAATAGTTTTGAAGTTCATATTTTTGTTTCTTCTAATTAAACGAGTTGACTTTTTTTTTTTGCCTTTAAGAACAAAAGACAAGGAGTAAGACAGAATGCAACTGTTACAAATTCCTGAAAGATGTAGCTCATCTAGAAAGTGTTATACCTTCTGAATAATACAAGAAAATGATTAAGTCTTTTGTTTGAGAAAGGTCTGAAATTCTAGAGGGCTGGAGATGTGATCTTCATTCCTCAGGAATATCTCCATTCTATCTTCCACTTACAGTGAATTACTTGCCATGTGCTGTGACTCACTTTCAGGTGTTCTCAAGGTGGATTATGTTACTGTTGCTCTTCATAGTGCAAACTGTCATAAATGCATGTCTCCTGCAAAATGCATAATTCATACTTATGATCTCATGATTTACATAAAATGAAGTCAAGGACCCAAGTCATTTATCTTGAAGATATCTGCTCTCTAAATAAATACTGGACTGTGAATAAGATTATTAGCTACCCAGGTGATGGGTATCCATGAATCCTTGAAAACCTTGACTCTTTGATGACAGAAACTTACATTATTTCCTTTTCACAATGCTGATCTATATGTTGGCAACAATAAAAGATATCGCTTTCACTGGCATAATAACAAATAATATAGTTCATCAGTAGTTTGCATATTGAAGGTAATTCACAGTAAGACTTTGGGTTGTTCAGAAATCTCATAGCACTCTTTCTGTTCAACTTCCCAAATCACGGCTTTGAAATTTTCACAACAAAATTGAAATCAGTGAGCCTCATCTTATATTCTACCACAGATCATGCTGAGGTTAATTAAATTGTATAACCACAAAAGCCAAACACTGGATAAACATTATTGTTTCTATGCTGGGAGGATATGACCTCTGTTTCTCTTCTTATCAAAATATCCATGAAATCTATTTCCTGTGGCCATCATTCAGAACTGCAGAGACCAGGACACCTCAAAGAATATGAGAAAGCAGTAATCGAGTCATATCGGAATTCTGATTCATTGAACTCTACCAGCCTGAAAAGACAGTATGATATAATGAGGATTTTTATTGTTTCTCTGTGTTACAGTGTGAACCACTAAGCCTCAGTCGGATAGTTTCTCTTGTGCTTCTTTTATATTTTCTTCACTTCTAGAAGAAATTGTTTCTACAAAGAGCTTGTACTGAGTCTCTGCTGTGAATTTGTTCCTGGAGAAGCCTTTCTTTCTCTGTTGAGTATTGAAGAGCCACAGGATACTAGCTGCTTATGTAGCACCTTAACTTCAGTGGTATGAATACCACCCCCTCTGGAAACGGGAAAAACTTTAAAAAACTTTACAAAAGTTACAAAAACTTTGTTTTTCGAGATGAATTTGTTAGAATTTTTTTGCATTTGGTGTATGTGTGCACCTGGGCTATTTTTGTTAATATGCTTATATTTTGAAGTAGTATCTGTGCAGTATCAGTACAGTCCTATTATATTGTCAAAGTGATATTAGGAGTAGAAGTATTGTTAATTATTTCCTGTGATATTGTACTGTTGAGTACTTGTTAACACATGTAGCTAAATGAGGTTTATTGCAGATGGGTTATTGCAGGCAGGAATTAACACAAAAAGTGTTTGTAAAAGAGAGGTTCTGGGCACGTTGGCAAAGTTACTGCTTAGATTTAGTTGCTCCAACATACCTTTAATAACAGCTGGGGTATTTTGAAATCCCAGTCAAAACCTGTTGAAAAAAACCATGAATGATCCTTTAAGGATTATTTTTAGTGCTTTACCTATCTGATAACCCAGTATTAAACTGGAATAACCTTTCAGAAACTTGTTTATCTCTGATTAAATAACAGGAAAGCTGTTATATGGAAAGGAAACCTGAAGTCAGCAGCTAAATTAATCATTGGAAAGCTCATTCTTGGCTTTATCGATATCCTGTACTCAGGGAATTTATTATGTGAGCAGTAGCAATTTCCTATGTGGGCCCTGAGGAACCATGATTGTTGAGGAAGCCTCAGCTTTGTTTCCAGCTGTATGAAAAATCAGGCATTCTGGACAGACAACAAGAAGCCCAAAATGAAATTATATAGATCCCATGTCGCGGTGTGTGACTCTCTTCAGTCCCAGGGCACACAGCGGCCAGGGGTGCGACACCTTCCCCCTGGGGAGCTCTCACCTCCCCACCCAGGGACTCCGATGGTCTCGGCAGTGTCTATTTCGGAAGCAGAGATGGAGTGGAGGCGAGACGGGTCTTGGGGTGAACTGAAGAGGTTTATTAAGGAGATGAGCAACTAAAAAGCGAAACCCCAAGAAGCCCCGAGCAGGGCTCGGGCAGTGGGTTTTATACAACAAGCTTAGGGGAAGGGTAAAGGGAGCAGTAAATTTAAAGCAACCAATTAGGGTCTGTATCTAGGGTGTTGCATCCGTGGGTAAAACTAACAGAAACCAATCCAGGATGTGTGGGATGGGTTTACGTAAGGCAGGAAAGATAATAGACAGATAACTGAAAGTCACATAACATAACAGGTGCACGCATAAATTAAAGCAACTGAAGGAGACAAAGGAATACTAATGAGGGGGGTAGGGGTACATAGAGCTGAATTAAGGGCACATAAAGAAGGAAAATGGGGTACACAAAACTGAGTTATTACAACAAATATGAAATCATAATAAACTAAAAATAATGCACCGCCACAATCCCATAGGGAATTAGTCCCATGATAGTCATGTAAAGTTTTAGGATAAATCTGCTCTGTCAGTGGTGAAATACAGCTAAACCCAAAAGAATAGATCATGCAGCAAATTCATACTATAGTCATGAGCACAACCCTATCTTACAGCATCCAGCCTGGAGCACAACTTGAATAGATCATGCTGTCTCGCTTTGACTAAACTCATAGCAAGCCTGAAGGCTATTTGTGTGAAGATCTAAGTGCACTTCAGCATTGTCTGTTTTTACTACATTTCAAGCTATTGGCCTGACCTTTAATCCTCAGTTGGTCTGTCATTCAGCATTTGAAATACCTGAATACTTGGTTCAGATTCATCTGGGGTGATAACTTTGATCCTAGATCAAAGATACAAGCACAAAACTGTTTTCATCAAAATGTTGTGGTGTATTTCAGAGATATGTTAGTAGAGTTTTCCAACTTGCCTGATTTTGTCAGATTGTAGAAGAAAAGTCTTGAAAGTTAATGCTTCTTCCCCAGACTGCTGTTTACCAGTGCTGAAAATTGTTCAAATGCAACTTTCTTTGAATATATCCTAGGGGATGGAGCAGGGAAAAGGCTATCTTACTTAATGTCTAATTAAAGTCTTGTAGTTTTTTAAAGCTCTGCCTTTTGCTGCAGTGGAAAACTCCCAAAGTCTCTGAATTCTGAAGTTTGTGGTAAAAGCTGAACAATTTTCTGGGACCCTGACTTGAGGGTGTAAGTTTCCATGAAGTTTGGTCCTTTTCAAATTTTTTCCCCTCTGCTTCCCAAGTGAATTAAACAGTACTGATTGCTAGGTGCTTGTATGTGGAGTGGTGGTGGGGTTTTTTTTGTGTGTGTTTTTTTTTTTTTTTTTTTTTTTTTTTTTTTTTTTTTTTTTGTGTGTGTGTGCTGTGTTTTTATTTATTTGTTTATTTATTTATTTATTTTTTATTTGTTTGTGTGTGCTGTTTATTGGGTTTTGGTCTTTTTTGGTTTGGTTTTTTTCTTTTCCTCAGGATCCTGCTTCTTGTGAAAATGAATAGTATTTTCCTTGGCGTACAATACTTGAACTTAAGAGAGAAACTTTATTGCTAATATTCTTCATTAGAAAAAAGACTCATGAATTCCCAGAAATAAAGTATCCTGTCTGAAATGCTATGTATCACGGGTTCATGTCAACCTCTATCGAATATGTGAGAGTCTATAAGTTGTCAAATCAATGGCTCATGGCAGTGTGGTACTGAACTGGTGTTTTCAGCACAGAGAAGAAGCTACCTTAGGAGCTAGAAGGCTGTTACTCCTGCAAAAATGAGTTGGTTTTAGCCACAGAAATGGTAAAAGATGACCGTGGCTTTGCTTTAGCTCTATAGCTTCCAATGCACTCTGTTGGAGTAAAATTTAATGGAAAGGATGCCTACAGTGAAAAGAAAGACGTGGTCTTCACTGGAAGCCAGAAGGTAAGACTTGAGAATGACTGTTCCATACTTGCCTTATTTCTTATGTTCCCTCTCCTAGTATGACCTCTTTTCTGCTGGTTTAGATCGCCTCTTTATCTGACCCAGAAAAGAATGTTGATTGGATTGAGAGGTTCATCATTTATTCTGGGCCTGCTGTCTTGACAGAGCCTGATCTGGAATGTTGGATCTCAAAGGTGTAGGACCCTGATGAATTATAGAGACTTCATTGCTGCTGCTTTTCCTGGTCGGGTTCTAATATGCTTTGAGGCTGAGCTTCCAGCCCTTTTCGTCTTGGGCCCTTGGAGTACGGCCTCTGAGCTGAGTACTGATCTCTTTAACACTCAATTCTCTACTACCACTGAGACCCTGTTGGTCTGACTTTTGGAAATCACTGTTTTCAAGCTACAATGTGATTGCAGTTGAGGAGCTTGTTGGTAGCACTGAAGTCCCTTTGCATGTGTTGAGTGGGTAAATTGATGGAGTGCTTTTGATGGAGCAGTGTATGCATCCAGAGAAAGGCTGGGCGAGTCCATTACGTGTATTTTACCTAGTTCAGAAGCAGTCATTAAACATGGGGCTGGTCATGTGTGGGAGCCCAAGAGGCCCTCCAGGAGAATAGCACTCTCTCTTGGAAAGAAAATATGTTGTGAGCCAACACGCTGCCCCTTTGAGGAGTCTCCCTTGTTCATGTTCAACTTTGTTAGGGCGACCTCCCCAGAGCAAAACCCATGCTTCCTTGCCCCTATGTTAATTGCTTCTTCCCTATTGGTCCAAGTTACATTTCCCTGTCATCCTGCACCCTGATTGGTGCACTTTTGGATCCTTCCCCTGATTGGCCAAGTTCTCAATCCTTGTTCTGATTGGCCCGAGTGGCTGGCCCTGCCCCCTTTAGTCCCTATATAAGCAGGGCACTTAGAGCCCTCGGGGTTCTTCGGAGGTCGTTGGTTCCGGAATAAAGAAGGCCCTGGAGAATCCATCTGACTCTCGCCTCTTCTTTCTGCGCCGCCTGAGGAAGAAGAAGATCTGCCCGGCTGAGCAGTTCCACCGGCTCCCCCTCAGAGGGCACTGCTGGCCTCTGAGCTCGGTTGCCTCGAGTTGCTTCACAACTGAGCTGAATCACTGGGGAGTGCCTGTGCCTCTGAGGCAAGGAGCGTCCTTTGAAGGACGACTCGCCGCGGAAGGACACGGCACCCCGAAGACCTGCAGCAGCTGACCAGAGGGGGTCAGTGGCCTTCAGAGGACACCGCCAGGCCGCGTCAGTCATATCACCGTCTTTCTTTCCCATTGTGTCATAGTAGCACTTTGCTCAGATGAAATTAGTTCTGTTGTTCTGCTTGCTAAGGATGAAGCTCTGAGTCAGGGAGAAATGTTCTCTCAGCTTCAGTTAGGGTCACCTTTATTGCTGTGTAGTGGCTGTGCTCAGGTTGCAGGAGCTGTGCATCCAGAAGCTGTCTTGGGGTGTACTTGCTAGCTGTGTCTCTTAGAATTCACAATTGCTCCATCTCAGGTGTGCAGAGGTGACCTCAAGGTCCCCTCAGCGGTTTCTCCCATTGGAGGTTGGATAGCACAGAAATTATTTGAAGAAATTGAATTCAAAAGAGAAGCAAGACAGATACCTCCCCTTTGATATTGTTTCATCAAAGAAGTAGTAAAAATCAGTGGACTTTACCTCAGGAAATTGGTTCAAATCACTCATCTTCAAGAATAATATGTAATGCTCAGGCTGTAGGATAGATCCACTATCTGCATGGACTTCCTCATAGGGGTTTTCTTCTGAATTTTGGGCCCCTTACAATGCTGAGGTAGTTATTGCTGGGTTCAGTTTGATTGCTTTTTTTACCTGTTTTTCAGCTTGTGCTTTTTTTTTTTTTTTTTTTTTTTTTTTTTTTTTTTTTTTGGTAAAACATCTACAATTCAGGGGATATTTATTTGAATGTTCTTGTGTTTGTCAGTTACTGTGAAAAACAGAATGTCAGAATGTAGAACAGTGAGCACGAGGACAGAATTTTTTATTAGCAGTGTATATCCCGTGCACCTCTCTGGATAATCCCTCTCCTTACTGACTTTGTGGGGAAGAAAAATGAGATAAGTGTGCTTTCAGTGGTATCAGTAGAAATATTTTGGAATTTAGATTAACAACAGTTGAAACTTATTCTGGTTTAGGCCTATATTTATTCTGCTTTGTCTTCTGTAACTAGAGGACTCTTTAAAGTTTCCCTCTGCTCTTCTCTCTCTCCAACACATTTCTCTTTTCCTCTGGGTATTTTCTGGGTAATATGTTTCTGGAAGTTTTACTTTTGAAATGAGACTACAGGTTTGGTGACACCCATTGAACATGTAATTAAAAGAAATCCTACACTGGCTTATAGGCTTTGTCTTTCACCTTATGAAAAGAGTCTAAAAAGATCACCAGTTATCAAAACCAACTGTGAAGTAGTCCTCTAAAATTGAGAGATAACTTAAAAATATGTTTGTATGATGAAGACTTTGAAATTAGTACATCCTACTAGTCACATGATAATTTTAACAGGAGTTGGGATTCAAGGCCAGATTAGGTGGAGCTCAGACCAACCTGATCTGGTTGAAGATGTCTCTGGTCATAGAAGGGGAGGCTGGACTAGATGACTTTTAGAGGTCTCTTCCAACCCAAACCATTCAAAAATTTGTCAGTGGATTTTCATGTGCCTCTGCATCTCAACTGTTTGTATTTACAGCACGAGACATTTGATATCACTTTGAAGTTATGGTAACAAGATGCATCCTTTTCCATTGGGTAACTTTTGGAGTAGACCATGGCATAGATAAGGTATAACCAGGAGCTGACAAATTTTAGTAGTTGGTATCTTTTCTCCTGCTATTTGAATATCACTCCCTCAAAATATTGGCTGATTATTCTTTCTCTGTAAACAAGTGCATAGATAGAACTTTAATGCTCTACCTTTTGTATGTAACAACATAAATAAAAATGTGCATTCAGACAAAATGTACTTGAATTTTAATTAAATTCAAAGGTTTCTGGTTTTCCCTAATGGTACTTCTTGTTAATGAGATAGATGAGTCTGCTTGGAGTCACAAATCTGTTTAGGAGCAGTGGGAAGTGTCAGACATAAAAGTAGCTCATTCTCAGTACTCAGCAGGTTACTGTACTTGTTTTTAACAACAACTTTTCCAGAAAATTCTGCTTCACAGAGGTATGAAGAAGTAGAAAAGGAGCATTGCTGGAACATATGATAAAAGAGTCATGTACATCCTTCTCTGATTTTGTAATCAAACCACCTATATTTGTCTTCCTGTAACTTCAGTAGTTCATCACAAGAGCGGTCATGCATCTTGTACACCTTTGGAGTTCTGTGGTTTTTGCTGATCTGTTCTTCAAAAATATGAACATAAATTAATGTCCTTCCAATGTGAGGATCATTTTCAGCGAGGAAAGCTTCACATATGATCTTAGGTTTGAATAGCTGTCTAAAAAGCTTTGATTAAGCTGCATGAGTAGGTTTTAAAACCGTCCTTTCAGGTAATTTCCAGGTTCAAGTAGCATTGCACCAGCATGGGTTAGATTCACATTGTCCAAGGTATTCTTTCTGACTGTAGGATGGAAAGTAAGCAGCCTGCCTGGAAGGTGGTATGGTTATTGCTCTCTTACACATGCATGTGTTTTTGTTTACCTATGGAGAAGAGTTTGAGCCTCAGTTATGATATCACCACTTTCAATGAAACTTCATTTTGAAAGAGTATTCATTTCAGGAAATGAAGACTGAAACCCAAAGAGAAGTGGAGGAATGAAGGCCAGAGAAGTACTTAAATGGCAGAATTATATGCAGACCTTTCATTCTTTCCCTGGTGGCCCATCTACCTGTACAGAAACACACAGCACATAGGAAACCACAAGGCATGCCAAGTCTGGGTAGCATCTGGGTACCTCTCTAGGGGCAAATGTGGATGGGGTGGCTCAAAGGAACAGTGCATGGTAGGGACGAATGCAGACTCTTTTGGAAGTACCAGCTGCTAAGATGAAAGAAAGGCTTGTGCTCCAATGGTGGCTTGAATTTGCAGATCCAGATTTGCTTTGGAAGGAGTAATAAGCTGGTCAAGATCAAAGGAGAGTCCAACATGAATGCCTCTCAGCGAACATCTGCTACAGACTGAGAGAAGAAAGGAATCGTTGTAAACCTTCTTTAGAGGACGGCAGGAAGTCCAATGTTGAAAACATTGTTTCTTGAGAGCAACTTTGAACTGTCAACATCTGCTGGAGAGCGTAACATGGTATGGCAAATGTCATCAAGGAGATTTTTAGCATGTGTTGAGGATCTATTTTAATAAAAGTGCTGCCTCATCAGTCACAGGTGATCTGCTGCTCATGAGTAAAGAGGACTTAGTGGAGCATGGGAAGGTGAGCAGTAGCTCCAGCTGCACACCTGTGAGGTGGTGGTGAGGAAGGTAAATAGCGAGATTAGAACTTTGGAGTTCAGAGTTCAGTAATACCTTGGTGGCTAAACTGATGAGATACTTATTAGGCAGACTAAGGTAGCTGGAAAAACAAGCTTGACAGTTGGACCTAAAGATTTAGGGTCAGTGTGGTCAGAAGTCCACTTGATCACCAGTTTCTGGCAGTTTCATAGGGCTAAGCACTGGAGCCAGGACTGCTTAACTCCTTCATAACAACCTGTGAGATTCTATTGCATGCAGTTTCAGTAAGTTTGCTCAGTGTTGCTCTTTTGGAGGGAAGTGGTTGATTTGCTGGAGCACGGAGCTGCTCTTCAGAGTGCTCTCAACAGGCTGAAGAAATGGGCTTGGAGGAACCTTGCCTTCAGCAAAGGCAAATGCAAATTGCTGCAGTTAGGATGAAACAGCTGCATGCAACACTACACAGTGAGGGCTGTCTGGCTAGAAAGCAGCTTTGCAGAACACCAAGCTACAAAGGAAGCCAAAGACCTGAGGGCTAGATTGATTAAGTATAGAGACTAGAAGACTGAAGGGGAGGTTTGAGGTACAGCTCTGATTTTTGTTTCAGTTGTCTAAAAGGAGCTTATAGAGAATTTAGGTTCAAGACTAGATGGTCCAGCACCTTGTCCAGGTGAATCTTAGATATGCCCAATAGTGGGGAATCCACCACTTCCTTGGGAAGATTATTCCAAGTGCTGGTTGTTGTCATTGTGGAAAACTTTATTCCTCTGTCCAACCAGAATCTCCCCAAAAGTAACTTGTTCTCATTATTCCTTCTTTTCCACATGACTGCTTGTAAAAAGGGGGTCTCCCTCTTCTTTGTAGCCACCCTTTAAATACTGGAACATGGTGATAACGCCTCCCGTGAGACTTCTTTTCTCAAAGTGAACAAACCCTGTAATTTCAGCCTTTCTCTTCATGGCAGACTTCCCAGTCATCTGCTCACCTTTGTGGCCCTTCTGTGGGCCCTCTTCAGCCTGCCGTGTCTATTTTTAATAGTGGGGACCAAAACTGAACTGTATTCCAGAAGCAACCTGACAAGCACTGAAGAGCTCTACAAAGACACTTTCTTCTTGTACTTCTTAATGCTATGTCAACACCTATAAATTTAATACATCCAAAGAAAGCCAAAACCAAGTTGTGACAGGAAAGGCATGGATAAAATTTAGGACTGACAGTCTTGCAGACACACAATTCCTTTTTAAAAATGAATTCTTTTAAAGAAATTGAGAACATCACATTTGTTAGTCAGCATTGTGTTGTCACTCTCCATATTTCTTATGAAACATATTTTTATAACCATGAAATAAATGAGTAAATGAATAAATAAAAAAGAACTTGGCTTTAGATTAGTAATCAAAGCAATTCAGCAGCTGATCCATACCAGATGTCAGCAGATTTTTATTTCAAACCATGAACGAGATGTCTTGAATTTTTTTTTTTACTTTTCAGATGCTCTGGGTGAATATTTCTACTTTTACTGCTGCTTCTTCTTTTGCCAGGAATCTGATTCAATATTATAAAAATAGTGAAAAGAATATCAAGAATTTCCATTTCTCTTGTGCCATGTACTGGAGGTGGGCACAGCCGGGGCTAATGTTGAATCTGAGTTAAAGGACAGTGCTGTCAACCATTATTCTGCATTCCTGCATTGCTTAAAGGCTTAATATTTTCTGATGTTGGATAACAGGCATCTGAAAGTTAAGATGATATTCTCTTCTAGCAGAAATTCTGTTTCAGGAGAAGGATTCTCAGGAAGTGTCTGCATTTTGAAGATATTTAAGATGCTGTAGGTAGGTCTGTATGTCCAAAGATGATTATCTTCTTCCTTCATCTGCTACTTGAGCAGGTTTGAAAAGAGAAAAAGGTAGAGACTTTACTTACACTGTTGCCTGTGCTGAGATATACTGAACACTGTGCTTCTAGGTAAATTTTGCTTTTGTAAGTCCTCCTAGTATTTGGAACAATAACACAGCTGCGGTTATTTTTCATGGGGATGTAGTGATTTCTGCTCTATCTCAAAGCACTTCAGGCATATGAAGTGCTCTGAGGGCAAAACCTACAGGTCTTGTGCCAAAGCATGCAACTCAATAAGCGTGTTTTGTGTGTTTTAGCTCCAGTGATCACAGATGCCCATTTCTAAAGAGGGGAACCTGCTGCCTGTGCGGTGCTGACTGCACTGTTAATACTACTGAGGACTTGAAGGTCTTTGTGCCTGCCTGTGATTGCAGATAACTGGTTCAGTGGAGGATGAGAATGGAGGATAATAATGCAAATCCAATGGCATTTACATGGTGTTGAATTTGTCTCCTTTTTAGGTGAACTGAAGAGGTGAATTTAGGGAGATTTTTTTCCCCCTATCATCGTTTAGTGTGCTTGGGCATTGCTCTCTCTCATTAGCTGTTTCTTTGACAGTCCTAAAGACATTGTGATATCTTTTTGAAAGGCTCTGCCAGAGGTTTTTCCAGCCTGCTCTGTACTTCCCTCAAAGTGTTGCGGGGGTCTTGGCTGCCAGGTTTCTGGTAGAAGGGTTTTTTCAGGCAGATGAAGCCACTCTTTAGGGATAACAGACCAAAAGAGGGAGTAGTTACGGAACAAATTTTTAAAGATAGTTGTTAAATGTTAATAGTTCCTTCTGATTGCTTGTAGAGAGTTGTACCACAGGTTATTTCATACAGAAGTCCTCAGTGTTGCAAAAAATTGGAAAGCTGGTTTCTTAAATGAAAATTACCAGGATCTTTCAGTCATTACTAAATGCTAAAACTTGTAATAAATTATTAAAACTTGAAGTAGGTCTTTATGGAAAATATTTGAAATGCCATGGAAGGGAGATTAATAGCACTTTGACAAAATTTAAATATACAGTTGATGCAGATGAAGATGGTAGAGCGGTGTCTCTCAAATTTAGTCTCAAAGAATTGAAATTTTTTACTTTCTTTGCATTTTACTGTTTAGATTTAAGAAGGGGTTAATTCTAAACATGGTTTCACTCAGATGTCCTATCTGCTTTTGAACTTACAAAAAATATCACTTTCCAAATTGTTTGCTGAAGACCAGATGTGACCTTGATGCATTCACAAAGATCCACACTCACACTCTGGTTTTAGAGCACCAAGGCATTGCTTTCTAGGGAGCACATCTTCACCCTGCCTTAGCTGATAGAACTGGTCATGAAGTCACTAATGATGGATAATATTTTTAAGTTGTTGTCTTCTGTACCTAACTTGGCTTAATAATAAACAATGTCACTTTTCAAATGTGTTTTAGAGGACAAGAGTGAAAGAATTTTCATTTGATTTGGGATTTTTTCACCTTTTCTCCCCAGATCTGTGTGAGTTGGGAGTTGTATCTGTACTGGGGAATTACTTAACTGCCCACTTGTAAATACTTGTGGATGTGCTTCCTACCTTGACATCCTTTTGGCCCACATCTGGAATATCAAGTGATAGACAAGAAAAATTTTGTTTTTGAACTGGAGGCATCAGACTTGTACAAGCTCTAATTGGGGATTAGTATTTCTTGGTTCCAATACATGCTAATTTTTATTCATGCAACACTGAAAATACACATAAAATACTGCAATCAAACAGAAATATCCCCTCTAAGATGACCTCCCCAAGTCTGTTAGATTGTTGTTTTAAGTCAGTTTGTCTTAACTCATTATTAATTCTAGCTAAGGTGCTAAATGTATTTCATCCTAAGGTTTGTTGTTTTGAGAGCAGAGAGCAACTATGCTGAGAACTTTTCTGCTTATTGGGAACACTTTTCCTACTGAACTTGATTTGCATTTCTGTTTATCTCTTCTAGCTTTTGACATATGTTCTTAAGAAAGTATAAATCATCATTACTGCTTCCAAAAAGACTCAGTGAATGCTTTTGTCATTCTGCATGCTTCTGAGCAGCCACCTGCATTAATATTGAGGGTGCACTGGCTTGTGCATGAATTCAAGTTGATTAGTCAAGTAGAGTGTGCAGTTCTTGGTTTTATTGAGAAAATGGACTTTTTTATGAAGGGCAAGAAATTTATTTGGAAGAAACAGCCAAGATATAGATAATATTTTATATGTTTGTACATTTAAACACTGTAGTTTATAGGCTACATGAAGCTCTCCCAACTCAAATTTACAATATCTTGTTGCGTTAGACATGAAGCCTTGCAATCCAAATATCCTCTTCTGAAAAACTTTGTAGAGAATTATACTGAGTAGTAAAATTTAGTTTTTGTGATACTGTGCAAAGCTAATCTTGAAAAGATAAATTAGCTAAATATTAAGTTTTCAGTAGTTTTTTAACAAGAGCTTTTTCAGTTGAATGGCTTGTTAAATTTTGCAGCACTTCTAAAATAAAAACATCCACTGCATTTTCTCAATTGAATATGGAAACTGCGTAAAATTTAATGTTATGCTCAAAAGAAAAATCTAGAAGCAACAGCTCACCCCAAGCAGTGGTTCGACAGAAACCAAACATTTTGAAAACAATTTAGTGTTACGGGAAGAGAAATTATGCTAAACACAGTTCCCTTTGCCGTTTTGACTGGCATCTGATCTGTGGGGAGCAATTTGCCTGTCCTGCCAAGGAGAAAAAAAAGTATGGTAATGCACTGACAGCTGTTAACAGCAGCTACCAGAGGGATATGGAGAGAACACACATCTTCTCTACAAGCAGAATTATGTAAAGGCTCCATTCCCCTTAGTTAAAGATCTTATCCTTTTCTGTCTCATAGTGCTGAGAATCAGAAGGCAGAGATAGGGATATTCTGCTATTGTTTTGTTGGTATCTCCTGTTTCTGGGTCTATGTGGTTATTGCAAGCACAGCTGAAGAGCAAGCTATCTGACATTTAAGTAGAGCAGATATTCACCACTGGTTTTCCTTCTGTCATTGCTAAGTGGAAATATTGCTTGACTTCATTGTTTGAGGGAACGGATTTAAATATGAGTTCATATCATTCATGTCTTTGCAAGTTTTTGAACTTGAAATTGAATTGATATCTTTCGGTAACTTTTATCTCTCTGACTTGTATTTGGACACTGTGTGTCGACAGTGATGAGGAGGTGATTAGGCCATTGCCTTGCAGACACCATCTCTGTGCATTTAGCAGAGCTCAGATTTGATTCTGCTGCTGCTGGCATTGTGTCATTTTTTTCTTTTGCTTTCCTCTCTTCCTCATCGTTCCTCTGTGGCCTGCCATGGCTCAGGTGCTACTCGTTGCTGTTAGTGTCCAGGATTTATGAGCCATCTTTCATAGCAGGTCTCACATTCCTGGCAAGAACTAGATGGATTAAGTGTCCTGGATCATCACTCAATGCTGATCTGGTCATGAAGAGCATGTGGTTGCATTGTAGGGCCTGATTATTTCTCAGCAAATCCATTCACTAGTAAAGAAATACTGAGGAAACATTAAAAAAGTTAAAATATTAGCAGTAGTGATTTTTCAGTTAAACTTCAGAGGAAGTATAACAGTATACTCCCACCCATATTAAAAAAGTATCCTCAAGATAAATTCAGTGTGGGAGTAGAGGATGAATTTTTATTGACTCCAGTTTGAATTGTTGCCTATTTATGCCAGTCTAATCCTGGGAATCACCTGAGCAATGACAAAGACAGCTCAACACAAAACAGCAGTGTGCAGTTCCTTAAAATGATGTTTTTATCATGTGTTGTAGCCTGTTAAACTCTTGAGTCATTCCACATTGTAACAAAAAGTAAAATATTCTTCTGGCTACTTAGTTGTGTGTTTGCATATGTTTTTAATTTTTTTGTGACACAATAGAGTAGACAATTTTCTGAGTGTTTTGTGTAATGGCAGTGCAGAATGTTATGACTATCTACTTGGCAGAATGTCTTGCTGAGATATAAATAGATTTCTAATGGCTGTCAGGCTCTGTGCCCAAGAAATTTTCTTGTAGATATCTCATTATAGAAATAACATCATCAATAAAATAGCTGAAATATTTTGAAAATGCGGGAATATTTTTACATCAGTAACTGCAAGGAAAATACCTACCATATGCATAATTTGAGGCTGATTTGAAAACTGTAATTTATCATAATTATCTCCATATTATAATGGCAAAGCATGGTTAATTGCTTTTGACTGGACTGGTATTATGATGATAAGGAAAGTTAACAGCAGATGGCCCTACTGTCAAAACTGTAGTCTCTTAAGCCAAAATGAAGTAGCAGACTGAACATAACATGTTTCTGGCTTCTTTTTGTGATTTTTCTCAGTAAGTATGAACTAGCATTTGGTGAGGTTGTGAATGTTTACAGACCAATAGAAATTGTCCTATCTGGTGACAAAAATAGCAGTGAAGACTTGACAACATAGGATTCCTTATTGCAATATGACTTATATTTCCTAAAGCATATAAAGTTCTTTAAAATATTAAACTGGTCTGAAAAGCAAATTCTTTCCAAAATATTAGACTGGATTATAGCACTATTTTCTGCCCTTTTACCATCATATGCACATCATCTACTTTCATACAGCAATGAAAAAAAGAAGTGCTTAGTCTTCTATACCTGTCTGTCTGTGAAGAAATAAATGAACAGTTGAAGAAACAGATAATTTTGCAGTGCTTCAAATAAGTTCATCTTTGCTGCATCAATTGCAATATGCCTGAAGGATTTCTCTTGTATTAATCACAATGTGCATGCACAGATGCGCTGCTGTAAAAATCCCAGCATCTCTGCTCACAAAATGCCTGAGAGAATTGAAGAATTTGAGATTACATTTGTACAAAGTTAAATTACAAAATGGGAGAGAGAAAGGCTGGTTTGGTTTTGGTTTTTTTTAAATGTCTAGCCAGAGAGAATCACAATAAGCAGGTGGTACATTATACTGCTGGATGGTCAATGAAAGTAAATTAGCTGCTTCAGCTGATAGAAAGGAAATGCTGGCCTGATCAGCTTAAATAAAGGTGACATGTTATTTGTGAAATAATGTGAATACCGAAATGTGGTTTAACCCCAAAGTTTGTGTGTTTATTTGTATGTGTATTTTGTTTGTGCTTCATATTATAGATTTTGTAATGGTTAATCTTCTAGACTAAAATAATGGGTGAATTTATTTGAAAGCAGAACTCATTACAGCGAGAGATTTATTATTTGCTTTGTGTCAGAATTGATGTTGCTCAGACGTGGTGATTGATGGGACAATGTAATTTGTTCATCACAGTAACAATATGTAAAAGGAAAACAGTGGGACAAAGATATTTTGCACCTTAAACATTTTCCCCTTTTACAGTCCAAGCCTAACAAGAAGATTTTTAGAAGATATTCTATTTTTTAAAGGGCTAACCAAAGTAAATCAGTAGATTTTAAGATCGAAATTAAATAGTAAGACATAAACTCTCTAGAAGAAACCCTTTGTATAGGTATTTTTAACACTAAGATGATGCATATTTAAACTTTTTTCAATGAATCATCATTTAGTGGTGATGTTCCTGGAAACTGACAGCCAGTTGCCAGTTACAATCTGTTTTATGCCTATTTCAGGAGACTGTTCTTTTTTAATCTTTAAGTTTGCTCCTTAGGCTGTATCATCTTGACCCTTGTTTCAGTTAATGCAGATACACAACTTGATAACATTTTGTGGTGTAATGTAGGTATACAGAAACACACTGCCCAGACTTTCTCTGCTCCTTCAAAACTTGAAGGGATCTACTTTGAATAACTTACTACGCATAGCACTAAACTGTGTGCAATATCAATATAATTTTTATTTAGCCTACTGTGTCAGAGTAGACACAAAGAGAGGTACTCTTGAATATGCAAAATCAGCTGTAAAACAACCTGTAAGAATTTTCCCATTCTTTATTTTCCCTTGGAATCATCCTTGTCTTTGTAGGTGGTTCTCAAGATAGGTTTTCTTTGTACATATAGTAATGAGATATTTTGCTTTTACCCCATGCTGGTCTTCTGAGCATCCTCTAAAAGAGTTTTTGTGATCCAAAGTAAAGTTCCAAGTTCAAATTAATTAAAATATCTCATTATTGAATCTGATTCATGTACTGTAGAGGTTTTATTGGGAGGCTTTAATGAATCAAGTTTGAATTAAAATAAAAAATCTTGATAATTCACTTATCTTTTGCTAATTCTCTACATTCTGTTACAAAATATTACTGCAGTACACAGGGGTCTTGAAAGTAGGTTGAGGAGCACAGTCTCACAAGAGTTTTTAAGAGTTTACCTGCTAAGCTATATTTTTAAATGGATTCCTTATACAATTCTAGGAACGTTCTGTTTGCTGTTGGAGAGTCATATTCCTTGTTCTGTCTGTGCAGTTTTGCTAAACTCTTTAGCACTCACCAAAACCTAAACAAAGAAGCAAAAGGCATTCACAAAAATTCATCAATTCTGATGATTTAAGTTTTGCCTGCTTCTCCTCTGCTGTCATTTTTGCATACTACTTTTCTAAAAACTCTGTTAAACTAATTATTCACTTTTATTTATTGTTCATCAAAGTGTTTTTCTATCATTATAAAGCCTATATTCCCTATCTTTTTATGAGTCAGCAGAGGGGTGAATTTTGGAGCATGTGGTAACTATCAAGATTCTGAAAGCCTTTCTGTAAAGAAAACACATTTTTCTTAGTAGCAGGTTGACAACTGAAATCTTGAGAAGTGAAAGCAGAGCAGGATATCAGGAAAGGAGGAAAAGGCTAGACATAAAGATACAATAATGTTCCAAATGTAACAATGAAACAATCACTAGAATCATTAGAGAAAATTTAAAATAGTAAGGAAGTCACTTTGAAATTATGGCTTGACATTTTTAGTCCAATAAAATGTTCTAGCATTTGGTCTTGCAAAGAAGTGTTAGGTCTAGAGCAAAGGAGTGCAAGTCTCCATCAGTGTGCATTTATAGAGAAGTCTTTCTTCTTTGTGTAACTAACTGGAATCAAATATCCTTGTATAGGGCATCTAAAAGTATATATAGCCACATTCTATTTCAGCCCTAAATAGTATTTTTTTTTTTGCTCTATAGAACTATTTTCTTGCTTCAAATATTAAATTATTATTAAATCATAGTTTAGTTGTGTGAGAACTAAGTGGCTTGTTTTTACTGCTGCCAGAATATTAAGTTGGTTAATTTTAAGTTGAATATGTGTTTTCCCAATTCTTTACACTTGAAGACCAAAAATGACATTTATTGAAAATAAGTCTTAAGTTGTTAAAGGCTTGAAGGGTGTCACTGTGGTGTTGCACGTCATGAAACCAGCAGATTCTGGCACTACAGATGCAACACAATGCCTCTAACATTTTTCTTTTTCCTGCTAGAACAGGCGAGCTCCAAAGGCCTGTGTTGACAGGTAATGAGATCTAATAAGCAAGGGAAAAAGGGGTGGGCAGGAATGAAAGAGTAAGGGAATATCCATATTCATTATTTAATCAAATAAGTTTCTCTTGGTGGATTTTGGGAATACTCATTCCTTGCTTCAAAAGCTTCTCTGTGATAGCTGTAAACAAATTACCTCTACGAATAACTTCTTAATCAGGGAAGAGTAGAGCTGTTCTCCACTTGATCTCTCCCTTTGGGTGGTCCCAGTCAGAGAGCAGCAGCCTTCCTTCTGATGGCTTGGCTTCAGAGAAACTATATGATATTATGCTGACAGCTGTAGACCTCTTTTTGTTAGGGATAACAAACATCCTGTGCTAAGGACAGCATCAAGCCCAGCCTGCAGTATGCCCAATTAGAGAAGCTAAAATCTCATTTGTTTCACCATGGGAGTCTCTGAAACACACCGTTTTGGCCTCATTACAGGATTTTTAACTTTACAAAAACAATTTCATTATGGAAATTAAAGAAGCTCATTTAGTCTTAGCATTTATGCTTAACTTAATAAATTCCACAAGTGTATCATTTGCCTTAGTGTGCAGGCTTTTTGTTCTTTATCTAAGAAAAAATTTGTTTTAGAAACTATTTGCAGAGACTGTTTCATAAAAGAATGTGCCATTTTAATATGCTGGTTATTTATTATTAAAATAAACAAATTTCTGGACTCCATTGTAGTGATTTTCCTGTGTTGAACATCTGAGCATTGACCAGCATTGATTCTGCTGTACTCTACCACATAAGTCAGTGAAAAGATGTCAGATGATAATCTCTTTTAGTCCCTAGCAGTGTGGGCTAAGGATAGGATACCTAAAGGTACAGCTGAAATAGCTCTTTATCACACCAACATGTGTGATAAAGAGCTATTTACAAACAAATAACAAATTACCACAAATTACCACAAATTACCACAAATTACCACAAATTACAACAAATTACAACAAATTACAAATTACCAACATGTGAAAGGCTTTAGTTTCTCTGAAATTTTTCTTTTAGATGAAATAAATCAATAAAAGGGACTGCTATAAAATGTGCAGTTACTATATAGTTCTGAAAACAAACTAAATTGGTTGTAAGCATCTGTTTTTATGGGGTTTTTTTTCCTCCTTGGAATATGTCCCAGTGGCTTGTTCTTTGTTAGAATGATCCAATTTACTTAATAACGTATAAATATGTTGAGCTCAAGTCAACAAAGGTGTTTTCAACAAACACAGCAGTATAAATAAATCAAACTTTTTTCTTAAAACTGTTGTGGGCTGCAGTAGGAGAAAGGTAATCAGTATCAGGAGTGCACTTGGGGCTTTTCTGGCCTCAGGTGCCAAATCCTTTTTTCTTGCTGCTGGAGTTGGCGCTGTCACCTCTGCTCCATTTTTACTTGCCTTTGTAGACAGGAGCTGGAAGGAAACAGGACTGAATGAGGCAGAGGCAACCTTGTTCCACCAGTCTTCATCTTTCCTCTGTGTTTTTGGAGCTACCCCATCAGCTTCCTGAAATTCCCTGTGTTAAGATTTATTTAGACTGGTGAGAGGTGTCTGCTTAAATCCAGCTTAAATAACTGAGTCATTTTTCAGAGAAGAAGCTGTCCAGCTTGTTTCAAATCTGGATTGTGTTTAGTGGGCATAATAATTTGTTTCTCCTATAGCTTGCTTTTTCAGTCAAGTGATGGCATTTTCCATAGTTAGAATGTGAGCTTTGTTTGCTTTTTTATTTAACTAGGGTGAGGTGATGAAAACAACTGTGAGAACATTCTGTTTGCCTTAAAATAATTGGACTTCAGTTCTTCAAAGATGGTTGTTTTCTTTTTTTTCTCTGCTGAAACCCCAAATCCTTATATTACTGAGAGTTGATGATTTTATAATTTTCATCCCTCTTGGCTCTCCAGCAATGTGATAATAAGCAGAAGTTGGATTCATTTAAATAAGTGAGCATAATAAAACTATTAAAATGGAGAATTGGTGCAAATGGCTAATCTGCAGTTGGCCTGCACCAGGTATTCTCTTAAATTACAGACGCACAGTCTCAGTCTCTCTTTGGTTCTCCTTTTGAGGCATTCAAAACTTGACTGAACATGGCCCTAATTGACCTGACGAAGCACAAATGTTGGCCTGGCTTTGTGTGAGGATTGGTCAAGATGACATCTACAGGTCTGTGCTGTGGTTCTTAGTCTGGGAGGGAAGGACTAGCGATGCTGAACGTCCAATTCCAGTGGAGAATTTCCTTGGAAACACATTTTTAATTTCAAAACTTGCTTTAAAAAGCTCGGTGAAGCAGGGCAATCAATATGCAGTTACTGGAAACTAATTCTGTGAACTTCTCATGGTTGTAAGCTGGCACTGCCATCAAAATCACGGTAATGTGTTATTCCTTTTTCTCTTCTCTCCCCTCTCCCTCTCTCCCTCCTACTTCCCCATTTCTTTCTCCTGCTCTTCTGCTTTTCTCTCCGGACATCCCATACCCCTACCTGGTTAATGCACCAACCATTGTGTAACTTCATTTTGGACAGAAAAGGGGACTGAACTAGCTGAAAAAAAATCTATTTTAATGGACTGAGTTTTAGGGGGTTTGTTTGTTTGTCTGTTTTAATTAAAAAACTGTTGGCAGAACTGTAAATGTGTGTGAGAGCATGGATGTCTTGGGAACAAACTGGTCTGGGAAATTTGTAATATTTTGATTTTTTTACTGCATGTGCAATAAAACAAGTTATACAAGGTGAATGGTAGTCTTGGAGATCTTTATTCATACAAATCTAAAGAAGGGAATGAGATTCCTGTTGAGTCTGAATAATGGCAATCTTCAGCTATTTGGTGTCCTCTGAGTCTTAACTTTTTTCACTATTTCAAATGTTATTTTGTGTGCTAGAAAATATCAGGATTCCTATTTTGCATAAGCTACATAAAAAATACCTACCTTTCTTTCAAAGTCAATTAAAGTGCAAAGCTGAAATAATACGAGGTGGTTAAATTATAGATCAAATGTTGTGCAGATGTATCCTTGAATAGTTCTCAGTCTGTTTTATTACAGAAATGCTGTGTTTACTTCCTTTATAAATCAAGCAAATCTTGTTTTTATTGCAGAGAGTGGGAGGTGAGGTAATAGTGGAGTGGGAGGATAATTTAGAATAGAGATACCTGGAACATGCAGATACAGTGCTCCAGAGTATTACGATATGTTATGTTCCTTTTGAGAAGTTGTTTGTAATGATTGTTAATAGCATCCCACAAGAGGAAACAGAATGTAAGTATGCTGAAATCCAATCAAAGTTGTGATATAAAGTTCAGGATCATTTATATCAGATGAGAATCTTAATAGGAGGGCAGTCAACAATTTTGTCCGGAGCTCAGTCCATACTTCTTCAATTTATTGAAGTTGTGAGTGGTCTGACCTGTCTGTTTTCTGAAAGGACTCTGTATTTAGTACTTATCAGAAACTGAAAGGGCGATAATATGGAAAAAAATGTGGAAAAGAAGATAGTAATTCTAACTGGTAATGAGGCCATGTCTTATGGCCAGAATTTTTTTCCAGCTGACATATAACAAAATGAAGAAAAATGGAAAGTAAACATTCGACTTCCCATCTAATTTTTTCTTCTAGTTAGAATGTCCCATTGTGGTTTGACTGAGTTGGCATCCTTTAACTCAACTCTGTTTATTCAATAAACAAGAGGTTCTACTAGTATCACTGCTTCTTCTGCATAAGTTATTTCATCCCCAGGAAAGAAATCTGCCTACTTGGTACAGATTCCTTAGTATGCATATATGCATTTGATCTGATACTGTAAGTAGCTTCTCTTCAGAGTCATATTTTTCTAGAGCAGAACAAACTCAGGGGAGCTTTGAAAATTTGGAAAGACATATTTTGGCAAGAGAGAGCTAATGATAATAAGAGAGACGTACTCTAAAAAATATTTATTTGTGGAAAGCTTTTCATAGCAATCTGGTAGGAAATCTACCTATTAAAAAAAAAAAAAAGCTGGCTTTTAACAAATAGCTTCTGGACTCATCCCTGTTGTTTTAAAAACTGTTTCTTTGCTTTATTCTGGTTTTATTAAGGAAACAAGGTTAGCAGTGCTGCAGCAAAGTTTGTGGTGTCTTTGGGTTGAAATGTTGACGTCAAAATTGGTGTGAGGTTTATCATGAGTGTGTATATATATACATACACACTTACCCGTGTGTGTATGTGTGCGTGTATACATGTGAAAATTGATGGCAACGTCAATGACTGAAGGAGTAATAAAAACTTGATTTTTTTTGAGGAATTCTGGCATGATTTCATCAGGTATCTTTGAAGACTAGAGAGACAGAACTAAATGTTGACTTTCCAGCTAAGCCCCCAGTTTAGAAGACTGCTGAAGATATGGTGTCAGATATAATAAGCATTGTAATGGCGTTTAGATATAGCAAATTTAGTGGCTTCTTAAAACAAAAGCCTTTCCTTGGAGCAGGTGTGTCCACAATCATGTGGCTTTGGAAATGAGTGTGAAAGTTTACCTTTTGTATCTTACTTGGTGAAAGTTATTTCAACCCTTCTCCTTCATCTGATCACTTGCTCTATCGCAGGTCTCCACACTTTTCCCTCTCCACCTGTGCAAGTTCAGCATCACCTTGATGTCTGTACCTAGTTGTAGGAAACTGTTTCTGTTGTGGTTATGCATTTAACAGTTGGGCTGCTTATGCCAGCTTAATCAACATTTTTTTCCTTATCATTCCTTGGTTAATATGTAACCAGATGGATATTAATCTGCCTGGAAGCAGTTAGCATATTGAAAACCACTACATATCTAACAGGCTTCCCACAGTTATCCCACGTGTATACAAAAGACAAAGTAACTTAGGAGAAATCTGTTCCTTATAAGTACTTTCCAAGCAGTGAAGCTCTAGATTGCACTGTAATGTATGTCATCAAATTTAAACAATTTTACTGTCAAGGTCTTTGATAAGAACACTCAATATACATATTTCATGGGATATGCAAGTGTCATTGGATATGGTGGAAGGGCACCCACCAAGAAATGTACACATCTTTTTGTACAAGACATTGTAAATGGAACTAAACAAGGTCAATAGAAACTCTAACCCAAATGGATACTTAGTTTCAGCCTACAGATTCTTATTCAAATCATTAACTGTGTCTCACGGTGTCTTGCAAAGAAAGAAATGGAGGCCACTGCTTAATGAGCCTTTCTTTAAAATAGATCTGACAGCCAAGCTTCTTACAATTGGCCAATTTAGGAGTTAGAAAATGGTTTAATTTAATTCATCCACTGGGGCTTTGTAAATGAGTATATATGTATATATCTACTACATGCAATAGTAAAATTGTCAGATGTGTTATATACTTCATTTACCATAAACTCCCAGCTGCCCTGCCTGTATTTTCCCCATTAATCTGTCATGGACTTTAACACTTCAGACACACATTTCTGAAGAGCTGTCATGGGTTAGCACTGGCCAGATGTTAGTGCACCCATGAATATATGTTTTTTCTCTAACAACTCCTGTGGGATGTGATCAGGAACAGAGCAGAGCAGGCTTAAATCTTGAAAACAAAAAAAAAACCCACTAAAACTTTATTAATTACATAAGAACAGGGACAGAAATACTCTTAAACACACACAGAGACAGAAATAAAAACTTCTTAGAACATTTCTTCTCCCAGTTTCTACCTCCCCACCCATCACTCTTCACAGACTAACCCCTGGGTTTTAGATCAAACAATCACCACTCAAAAACAAACTAATCTTCAATTCAGCAAGGGAGAGAGGAGTCTCTCTCGCACCACAAACTGTTCTTCAGAAAACAGGGGTCTACCCCTTATGTGTTTCTATGTCACCCATAGCACCGCCCGGAGAAGTCTGCTAAGGTGACACTCTCTTTTTCTTATGTCCAGCGCTCTCACCGCTGTCTCATAGGCCACAACTACATACAGGGCTTTTTAAGGATGCTGCATGCCGAGCTCTCCCCCTTTTTACCCAGGGGCCGGGGTTCTAAGAGCAGGTCTGCCCTGAGGGCAGAGGGCACCACCTCACCCTCCCCCTCTTTTCTCTGCTCGCTCCAAATCTTCAAGTGCCAGTCACTGTAGCAAAAGCAAGGGGCAGCTGTATCCACCCAAAAATGCAGTTTATGTTCAAAAGAGACTCAAGTTCAGTCCATGGCTGACATTATGCAAGAAAAGTCCAGCTCCAAGGCTACTCCTCTCATTCTTCCATCGAGTTCCTTCCAATCATGCTTTATCATCTCGGTCCCAGGCTGCTTCCCTCTCTCCGAAAACTACCAGTCATGAGAATCAATGTCTAAGAAAAGTTTCTTTCTGCCAAGCAAGGGTTAACAGTTTCTTCTCGGCAGGGCTGCAGGCGGAGGCCCTCCCAGGCTCGGCAACTCCCACATGGCTGGGCAACTTCTCCCGGAGTTTGGGGGGGGAGGGGGTGAGCACACACAGAAGGCACTTCCACAGTTTTCCACCCTCCATCCTGGACGGGGCAGCTCAGTTCTAGTCCTGTCCATTCTCTTCTCCCCCCTGGGCCCCAGCTTACTTTAGTTTCACCGCGTGGTTGTCTTGAGCCTGGCCACGTGGCTTCTCCCTCCCCCACTCAGCCCAGAGCTGAGCAGGGCAGAGATGTTTCCACTGCTGAAACCGGAACCCAAAAGAGACCGACCCCCCCCCGACTCCTGCTTTTAACTCTTTGTGTCCTCAGAGGCGTGTCCAAACCTCCCAGTGACCAACCCAGGTGCCAGCAGAAAGCTGATTACTGATTGGACTGCCCACATCCCCCTGGAAGAATTCACCTCCCCCCTAACCACGACAAGAGCCCAAATAATTATCTTATTTCATCTATCAAAATTAACCTGTCATAAGAATAATTTTTTTTTTTAACAACCAGGGATGAATTTTCCTCAGACTGTGTATTTTATTTTGATGCTGTATATGCAGAGCCAGACAAACATGGGTACTGTTACTGTTACAAACAGGCTGTTACTCCCACCTGTTGTGAAATCCAGGATGATGTTTTGTTCTGAGCTTATGATGGATTTCTAGTTTGTATTTTTTGGTCCACCTGGTTTTAAAAACAAAGGATTTGAGCTATGTGTATGTAGAAATAAACAGAAGTAGGTGCATGCTATAAATCAGCGCTCAATTTTTTATATAAAACTGAAGATTAATAGATTTGCCCTATCAATTAAGTAGGCAGCATGAAGACATCATTATAAGAAATGGTTTTTTTTCTCCCAGATAAATATCAATGCAAATTTGTAATCTCTTGTGTTTTCCTGACTTTCTTGGCCTTTTTAAAAAGGAAAATCCTTGCAAAATATACTGTATTTATTTTTTTTACCATAAAGCCGCAGGTGATATTAACATGATCAAAGGAAAAATTTGGAAAACTGTTACTTTTCTCATTACTTAACTCACTATAGAGATTTTCAGTGTAGCAAATCACACTTTGTTTTGGGAAAGCTGTGAGGAGGACATGTGTTCCAGCACCTCCATCCAAGCTTCTCCCAAGGTGCTCATGAAGGTAACACTGTTGGTGTAAATGTTGGGGTCTTGGGGAAGAAAGAAGGAGCTGGACCAGACCGGGCTGTGAATCCTATTGCTGCCAACACGAACACAGAACTCTGCCAGGCTCTGGGGTGTTGCTGGTGCTGAGGTTGTGTAGCATGGAAGGGTAACTGAGGTTCCAAGGCCCTGCGGGGCTGCATCCACCTGTTTATCCATGAGCTGGAGTATGAGCAGGCAGTAAGACAGCCCTGGCAGCACAGGTGTCAGCTTTTGCTGGGAGCTTCCGAGGGTGGTGAGTTTGCAGCGATCTCTGCAGATTTGGACTCACAAACAAGTTTACATTTGATGTGCTGTTACCTTTCTCTTCTTCCCTGTTCTCAACAAAAAGGAAGATGTCTCAGAGAGAGGAGCAAATCCTTTCACCCTGAAGTGATATGAGAATGTCTGTACAGCTTTCAGGTTTATGTTATATCTCATCTTCAGGAGAGATGTATAGCAGTTGCTTAGACGGAAAAAAAAGTCAGCAGAACAAACAGTCAAAAATGGTTTTGAATTTTTTGTCCTCCCTTCCACAAATTTGATAGCTTCAGAATGGTATTGCCAGCAGAAGAGAAGGAAGGTGGCAGTTGAGGTGTTTATTTACTTATTTCATATTTAACTTCCTTAAATGCTACCCTGATGATTGAGTCATCAGTTCTTTGAGGCAGAGTTTTTCACAATTTATTTTGCATTTTTGGTTTGATTAATATATTAGTTACAATAAAGGCGAGAGCAAGAAACTCTAAATGTATTTGTGTATGCTTTGTTAATTTTCTCGTTGAATAGTTAGGTATTTTTGTCCTAGTTTTTTTAAGCTGCTTATTTAAATTTAAATAAAATACTATGACTGATTGTTCATTTGTGTAATGTTAGCTCATGTTTATTTGCTGATATTGCTCATTCTTACGTGTGATGCTTAAACATATGATTTTAAATTGTAGAGAATTATTGAACAATGACTGTTAGAATGGAAGTTTCCCATGTTATCATTATTTTATATTCCAGCTTAAATTGACAGTAATATAAACCAGAAATATTTTGACATTTGAGTGGTTTTTCCTTTTTCTGCCTGATTGAAATGGTCATTTGCTTTGAGTGACAAATCTGTATAAGTCCCTGGTATACCAACTCTAGAAGCACTGATTGATTTTCGATTGAGTTCTTTCAGGCTTCTCTGAGTGAAGTTTTATTCACTTTGGTGATGACTGGAAGAGTAGAAGAATAGTTGCACCATCAACTTCACTGTCTCTTTATGCCTGTAGAAGCTAAAACAGTCAGTGGTTACCTAGAATGAATGGTTACCTTTCATCTTGAAAGCATCACCATCCCCTTTGTCATTCTAAAACGTTAACTCACATAATGGTTAGTTCCTCAGTCTGCAAAAAAGGAATGATTTACCACTGTGAGGAGATGATTCAGGTGTACATAAGCCCACAGAGGGTGAACAAGGGGGCCAAGCTTCTGGCATGACAGATGGGCTGGAAGACTGGATGAACTTTCTACTGAATACAGGAGGAAACGTCGAATGGGGATTTTGGACCCTTCTCAATAGAGTGAGGGAAAAGCAATGGCATGTACAACTGGGAGGATTAAGGTTGCTCAGAGAGAGGACGTGTCCTGCTGAAGGCAAAAAAGCAGAGAAATCCAGGGCATTTAGAATGACAGCATCTAGTTTTATTTTAAACAGGGAGTGGGATTTTACAAAGGCCGGTGGAAGATAGGTGACTTCAAACTGGAATACTTCTGAAAAACAATTTATTGGCTTTTGACACATTTAGGTAGTTGAAATAAATTAGTTTGGGCCATTTCTTAAAAATGTGGATCTGCAAGTCTTTTGCTTGTTGGTGTAAAAATAGATGATGATGCTGAGATCCAGCAGTGGCAGTGCTAATGAGTAGAGACTGCTGCTATACACATTGTTTGTTCTTTTTTTCCTGAAAGACTTGTCAAAAAGACTATCTGGAAGATTTTTATCTAACTAAAAGCTTATTTGAATTGTTTCAACTCTTCCCTTAGGATCTGGCAATATTGCTCAACTCCAAAATATTTTGTAGCCCTAATTGAAGCTGGCCTTTTTTTTCTTCTGTTTCAGCTTTTACAGGCATCTTGTGGCTCTGCCTGATATTTGAGACCCACAGAGTTTGTGAACACAGTGTTTGTCTGTGAGGAAACGACTTCTTGTTGCATGTTAGAGTTTTGTAGTTATATTTTATGATGAAGTATGAGTTTTCATTAATGTATTTTCTCCATCTGAAAACTGTCTGAAGCTAAAAATTTGCTTTTTATTGATTTCCTACACTTTTGAAAACTTCAGGTGGCCCTCACAGATTTCCTTTTTTTCTTTCCCCCCCTCTTTTAACCTGTACAAGATGCAGTAAATCCGTGGGGAGTGTAATGTGTGAAGTCAGAGTTTACAAAAAAAGAATATAGAAATATTTGATACTTTTGGTGTTAATATTGTGTCAGTGTAATTTTAAAGAGTTTGCAAACTTTAAAGAAATATGTGCAGGCTCTTCCTAAGCATTATTTTGTAACCTAAAATTTGTGTACAGAATGTCTTTGTAGTATAAAGTTAAAAAGAGTAATTCAAGCTTGGAGAACAGAATCCAAAAAACTCTGTAGATGCTTCTGGTGTTAGTTTTGGAGATAGTTTTAATGATCTGTAGCTTGCAAATAGTTGGGAAGTTTTTTCATTTACTTCACTGAAAAGAACAGCTTGCAGCAGGATACATTTTACAGTTGCATCAAGTGCACAATTACTAAGCATGCATGGGAAGCCTGACAGTTTTACTTCTTGCAAAGCTGACCTCTGGAGGAATTTATTAAAGGAATTTTGTTTTTTTAACAGCTGAACTGAAAAAAAAAATCTTGCATGAAACAGAGCCAACAGATTGTATGGCTAACCACACTGCTTCCAAATTTCAGGAATTTCAAGAAATCAATGTAACTTTAAGTTTCTATGCAGTGTTATTTGAGAGTGTGGAATACAGCTCCCTTTGTTCTAAATGCAATATGAATTGTCACCATAGTCTCTCCCTTGGTTTATGGGTGCAGTCCTCTGTCTTACCTGGGTGTAGCTATGACTTATGTATTAACCTGAACAGTTTCCTGGCTCCTCAGTCTTTACAGGCTGGTAAACAAGTGTCATAGCACAGAGAAAGATATAGCTGTCAGGAGTGTAGAGCCATGCTTATTTCACTGATGCACATTCCTGTGACAGGATGAAGGAATACCATTAGGTTAGGAATAGAGTTTCCGTCTAAAAACCAAAGCAGCCCCTTCCTTTATTCCCCAACCAGACAAACAACCCCCTGCAAACCAAACAAAAATCTCACTAAAATCAAAAGTGTTGAAAAAATGCTTAGTTCAGTGTTGTGTTTGGAGTACCTGTATAGGTGAAACCCAGTAATTTTCAGTAATAATGTACTCTCAAGATAATTTTTTTTAACTGGAAAATGTAAATATGAAAGTTGCTGCATAGACACAAAGAATAAGAGTCAAAAGGAAGCTGACATGATTTTTTGAGTAGAATCAAAGGAGATTTTCAATAAAATATGAAAGTTAGCTTTACTTCAACTAGGTTTTTAATTATTGAAATATCCTTTCCTGTCATTGAAAGGAGTGAAGTTCTGTCATTGAGCACTGCCTATTTCTGTCATACAGATGGCATCTTTTACCTTATGTAGGAAGCCTACATGCTTTCTGGTTATATTCTATAGTGTATGTAATATAGATTGTATTTATAGATTGTCCTGGTTTAGGGCAAATTTGAGAGGAAACCTCTGAGTGAGGTCCCTCTAGAAAACAAATTCAGGCGTCCCCCTCCCCTGCACCAGTTCAGGAAAGATTTCCTTGGAGAAAAGTGGAAAAAAATTATTCAACAAGCAAAGTATTCACAAACATGAAGAATAAGTATGATATTAAACAATGGAACCTCTCGCTGTTCTGAAGAGGTGGCAAATTCAGAAAGTCCTTTCAAGGGGTGTAGCTCAGCTTGCTCTGTCATCAGTCCCTCTGGTGCCAGAAAATGCTGAGGCCCAGGCCCTGGTGGGCCACAGGTGTGAGGTCCCAGTGTTTTTCTGGGATTTTGGCCCAGAGCAGGATGATCAGTTCCAAGAAAAAGAAAAGCCACAGTCTGGGGAGCTACTCTGCCTCAGCTAGCTAGAAAAATCCCCATCCCCTAACTAAAAAGCAAAGGAGAGCTCTCTCCTACTGTCCGTGCTGCAGACCACACAGTTCAGGAGAGGGAGTGTGAGGAAACAAGTGTAGTTTCTGCAAACAAATCGTGCTTCTTGTCCCCCGCTTGGCTCTCGGAACTAGTCCTAAAGTGCAGAACTTAATATACAGCATAAACAGAACAGACAATTGGGGATACAAGCATCATAAAGTCACCCTAGGACATAGATACATATATATTATATTTTCCTGGAGAATGAGGAATGGTATCTAAATACAAGTATGTGGAGGAAGGCATTTGTCTGCATGTTGCCCATTCTTTGTGTGAGTCTAATGCAGGCAGAGAAGTTATGGTTCAAAAATAGTGACTGTAATTTCCAGATCCTCTGGTTCCCCCCAGCCCCACATGTGTGTTGGGTAGGGGTACAAAAGACTAAGACAGGCTCTTCTCAGTGATGCCCAGAGACAGGACAAGAGGCAAAGAGCACAAACTTAAATACAAGATATTCAATTTAAACATAAGAAATTTTACTACTGTGAGAGTGGTCAAAGACTGGACTGGTTTGCTCAGAGACCTTATGGCATTGGCCCAGAGACTAATGAAGACACTTAAAACCCAATCACACATGGCCATAGTCAACGTGCTGTAGCTGGCCCTGCTTTGATCAAGAGGTGGACCTGCCAGCACCCCTTCCAACCCCACCTATCCTATGTGCCATTTCATTTTATTGCAAACAAAATTTTGGTTGCATTTCCTCTCTGATTCCCATGTTTCTACACTGTCTTTTCAGACAGACTTGAGAGAAATGTCTATGCATACTGAAAAGCTGCACCACTGAGGGCTTTAGAAATGCTTCTTTCATATAGAGTAGTTAAAGTTTGCCATTCACTGAGAAATATAATGTAGCTGCAAAATACATATAGGGATTTAAATATAATTTTTGGAAGCTCAGGAGTCATAGCTAGCCACTCATCTGTCCATTTTATATGTTATGCTACAAGTATGGGTAAGCTTTCATGTTAACATCTTGTACAGATCATATTTTTTCTCTATAAAGGGTTTGCTGGACTGTTCTCAATCTGTTAGCTGGCAACAGAATTTTAAAAAGGCTGCTCTATTTGCTCAGCTAAAGGATACATTCACATTGACAGGGTCTACATTCCTTTCTAGAGAGCCTATACTTTAGCCGTCCTTAAGGAAAGTCCAACTCCACTGTTTATTCCATTATCATAAAAGGGTGGGACCTCATTAAATTTTGGCATGGGGAAAGAGAAGCTCATTATTATTAGGATAATAAACTGTGCCAAAAGGATGCAATTGATACTAAATATGGTGCAAAAGGAAAATGCTGCTTAAAGAGCAGGATCCATTAGTGTTTATTGTAAAGGGTGTGTTCTCTGGGCATTGCTGTATCATCTGGAAATATTTAAAATAGAGTCTATTATGATCGTAGTGAAACCTCAGGAAGTTGAGAGGACTTTGAAATTATAATAGCTGCTGGGTAAAATACCCCATTGAATCAGAACTGAAGCAGCAATGTATTATATGTTTAAGGGAGTGTCGTGGTTGCGGGGGGAGGTGAATTTTTCCAGGGGGATGTGGGCAGTCCAATCAGTGATCAGCTTTTCTGCTGGCACCTGGATTGGTCACTGGGAGGTTTAGACACGCCTCTGAGGACACAAAGAGTTAAAAGCAGGACCCCAAGGGGGTTCAGCCTCTTTTCAGATCCCGGTTTCAGCAGAGAGACGTGTCAGGCCTCCTTCCCCTGCCCAGCCACGAGGCTGGGTGGGGGAGGTGAAACACGTGGTCGGCTCAGGTAAGCCGGAGCCCCTGGGGGGGAGAAGAGAGTGGACAGGACTGGAACTGAGCTGCCCCGTCCAGGATGGAGGGGTGGAAAACTGTAGAAGTGCCTTCTGTGTGTGCTCACCCCCCTCCACCCCCAAACTCCAGGAGAAGGTGCCCAGCTACGTGGGGGTTGCGGAGCCTGGGAGTGCCTGAGCCTGCAGCCCTGCCCAGAGCTAGAAACTGTTAACCCTTGCTTGGCAGAAAGAAACTTTTCTTAGACATTGATTCTCATGACTGGTGGTTTCAGAGGAGAGAGGGAAGCGGCCTGGGACCGAGATGATAAAGCATGATTGGAAGGAACCCGATGGAAGAATGAGAGGAGTAGCCTTCTGAGCTGGACTTCTCTTGCATAATGTCAGCCATGGACTGAACTTAAGTCTCTTTTGAACATAAACTGCATTTTGGGTGGATGCAGCTGCCCTTGCTTTTGCTACAGTGACTGGCACTTGAAGAGTGGAGCGAGCAGAGAAAAGAGGGGGAGGGTGAGGTGGTGCCCTCTGCCCTCAGGGCAGACCTGCTCCTGGAACCCCGACCCCTGGGTAAAAAGGGGGAGAGCTCGGCATGCAAGTATCCTTAAAAAGCCCTGTATGTAGTTGTGGCCTATGAGACAGCGGTGAGAGCGCTGGACATAGGAAAAAGAGAGTGTCACCCTGGCAGACCTCTCCGGGCGGTGCCACGGGTGACATGGGAACACATAAGGGGTGGACCCGTGTGTTCTGAGGAACAGTCTGTGGTGCGAGAGAGACTCCTCTCTCCCTTGCTGAATTGAAGATTAGTTTGTTTTTGAGTGGTGATTGTTTGATCTAAAACCCAAAGGTTTGGTCTGTGAAGAGTGATGTGTGGGGAGGTAGAAACTGGGAGAAGAAATGTTCTAAGAAGTTTTTATTTCTGTCTCTGTGTGTGTTTAAGAGTATTTCTGTCCCTGTTCTTATGTAATGTAATAAAGTTTTGGTGTTTTTTTTTGTTTTCAAGATTTAAGCCTGCTCTGCTCTGTTCCTGATCACATCCCACAGTAGCTGTTAAGGAAAAAACATATATTCATGGGTGCATTAACATCTGGCCAGTGCCAACCCATGACAGGGAGATAAATGTAATTTTCTGAATATACATAATGAATATGTATACCTTCTGCTTTGTATTGCACTTTGAAGGGAGGTGGGGATAAGGTATGTGATGTTCTTATCCTCAGCCTGATTAACACATCTTTTGCATTTTCACAGGGGGAAATTGAATGGCTCACTTTTGTATCTTCTAATTCCCATCCTGACACCCTGTTCTGTGGCATACACATATTATAAATATTTTCCTTTGGCCTCCTATACTTCCTTACTCCATATGTTAGATAAAATTTTGTGTTCAGTCCTTCAGTCCTCAGTTTTAAAATTTGAAATGCTGAATGAGTTTCTGACAGTAACAAAAGCTCATAAATCCTCTTCTGTTGGTATTTTACGTTCAAATGGAAGAACTTGCTGCAGAATTAAATAAAGAAGATTAGATACACTTCAGGTCAGATTCTGGATTTAGCTTGTTTAGTTAGGGACAGGGATAGACATGTGAAAAAAAGACAGATGCTGGGGTAGAGCATCCACGCACCTTGTGTAGCAGAGACCTTAAACTTCATGTCAGTGAATCCTGAAGCAGATGCCTCCTTCTTTCAGGTCTTTGGTGGGGTGAAAGCCATTGGTTAGTTTGTGGTGGCTTTACTGTTCCAGTGATTCATCCCATGCAATGGCACAGGGTATGTAGGAGCGCTTTGGAGGACGGTTCTGTAAAAAGGACCTGGGCATTGTGTTAGACAAGCTGAACACAAGTGCATCTGTGTCATGAAAACCAGCCAAATTTTGGATTGTAATAGGAAGAATGTAGAGAGCAGGTTGAAGTTATATTTTTTCCATATTTTGTTGTCACTTGTGAGTCTGTAGTTGCATAAGTATGTGCAACTTTGGGTTCCCAACACAGGAAAAATGTTCAGAGGGAGTCCAGCATGGTGTCACCAAGGTGAGAGCTAGAGAAATGACGCATGAGGATCTGTTCAGTGTGCCCAAGAGAAGGTTTTGGGGTGATCTTAGTGATCTCTGTTGCGATTGTGCAGTAATGAGTGAGAAGCAATGGGCACAAGCAAAATCTGATAAGTTATTAGAAGGAAATAATTTTTCACATGTGATAATGATTAAACACTAGGAAAAGTGTCCAGCAAGGACATATCCATCATTGGAAATGCTCAAAGCTTAACTGAATATTGCTCATCCCTAATGACATGATCTAGCTTTGAAGTTAGATTCAACAACGAATTTGAAGGAGGATTTGGGGCCAAATGACCTTCCAGTCTAACTTATTCTGTGATTCCATCAACCACCTAGACCACCAATAGCAGGGGCAATTCTTACGGAATTAACCAGGAAATATTTCCCTGTCACAGAGAATATCACACATCCTTAATACATTTCAATCTCTTTCTTGTCAGTAGCTTCTGGGATATTAAGATATGGACTGCATGTTCTCATAACAATAAATAAGAAGCAAAATATTTTTGGTTGTTATTCAGTGTTTTTTTGCTTTCTTGAAGGCATAGACTTTTCAGACAATATTTATCATAGGCAGGTAAATTTTTAAATTGCATAATTAAAAAAAATATATAGAATATTGTATGCCTAATGCCTGTCAGTTTGTAGTGATGTAGAAGTGAATTCAGCTTCCTTCTTGCAACAGGAAGCCCATCAAGTACAGCTCATGCTCATGCTCTTGTTTTTGGCATTTCCTTACTTCTTCCAAAATATGAAGGTTATCTGGCTATGTGCAGGAAAAATTATTTGGTTGATTCCTTGATTGATTCATATTTAGATTAGATCAAGGATGTTCCTGTTGTTTTTAAGGACTTTATCCTGCTTTTCTGGAATGATTCTGTCACATCTTCTTTCAGATCAATTGCAGATGGGAATGAGGAATCAATTGCTGTTATAATTTATACAGGAATAAATGTTAATCAATTCCCAATGCTAACAAAAGAGACAAACCCTCACAGTAATCCAGCATATGAAAGCAGGTTTGAGCTTTATAGACTAAATTAATTTAGGATGACTTAAAAAATAAATGCGTATTTCTCTTTCCTCTGCCTCTGCCCTTCTTTTAGGATGAAATATGTGTATATATTCCCAGCTACCTTGATGAATTTTCCTTTATTTTACCTTTTTTTAAATTTTCTCCCCTCAGAGAAAGCTGACAGCAGTGGCTGAACATGTCTGTGGGTTCATACAAAGTTTGCAGAATTGGTTTAATGGAGGGAAGCAGCCTGTGTTTATTGGGAAAGATCTAATGTGTGACCTCGGTAATGGAGATAAATGCACATGGTACTCTTCACAGTTCTTGGAAAAATGAAGAATCTGAAATACGGCATTAGACACTTGCTGTCTTGGTGCATATCCCCATTTTTCTTTTTCTGCCTTGTCCTTACCTTTATACAGAATTGCTGCAAGTTTGAAATATTTCTTATAAAATGAGAACTTTTATTTTTAAGAGTTTGAAGTCTGCATTCACGGGCAGTTTTTGTAAAAATTGAGTGGTGGGCTTACAAGCCTTTTTCTCTTCTGCCTCAGCCTCAACAGGGGCACATGTACCAGCAGCAGGTGTTTGAATGAGGCAGGCATATTGAGGGAGCTGAAGGAGAGGTGTGAGGGTGACATGGTGTGGGTGGGCAGACCTTAGTCAGAGGTTGGTGGAGCTGCACTGTAACAGAGACACGAATAGTAACTGGAGTCTGATATTGTGTGTAGAAGTGGGAATGTTCCTGGGAAAGAGAGAGAGGGAGCATTTTCCCTTCTAAGTGCACCAGAGACAGAGGATGTGGCTGAGATGTCAATGGAATTTTAATAGCTGAAAATGCTTAACTTATCAGGCTGTTGCAATATAGACAGTGTCTTCTGTTTACCTGTCCTGTTAGCTCTTCAGTGCTTGGTTTCTGCTCCTCATTTCTCTTGCATTTTTTTTTCACCATCTAATTCTAGCCTCTTCTAACTTTTGCATTGTCTGCTCTCCCCCTGCCCTGCATCCTCTCTTGGGTCCTCTGTGGCATGTGTTCTGTAACACCAGGAGACAGATATGGCTTGAAAAGCTGTTGGGTAGACAAAACTTTTATTTTGTAAATTATTGCTTTAATTTGCACACCTTTGTTTCTTTCACATGTTCCTTTTCTGCCACAGCAAAAGTCTGCAAGATCTTAAATTCTGTGTTTCTGTTTTATATCTGCCCAAGAGAAATGTGTCTGGCTGTCAAGTGCTCTCCTAAAGCCAGTGGTGAATCAGAAGTAGCACATCAAAGAGTCTGGAGGAGCCTGTTCTCCATGCCTGCCACGCAGGGTTCATTACCAACCAGAGTGTACCTTCTGGGTCCATGTGTTACCATCAGCCAGACCCTCAAAAAGTCAGGTGAGTATCCTGCAGGAGGGCTGGTCCCAAAATAATGGCTGCTCAGGAGATATTCCGATAATTTTGAGAGTCATTGAGAAGCTGCATGGAGAGTGAGGCACACCTGCAGGAGATGCGTTGCTGTGGAGACTCCTGCTGAAGGCTGACAGCTGGGGAGATTGTAGGTCTGGCAGGGGCAGCAGAACAGGAAGACATCATCTTGCCCAAGCATGCAGTTTGAGAGAAAAAATGATGCAACATGTATAGGAATTGGTTATAACTTTAACACAGTCAGCATGAATAGATATTTTAAAAGTGCATGAATTAAAATGAAGGTGCTGAAGACATTGACTGTGGGCTCAAGAGGTCTGTGAAATTTCTGTAGAACCTTGTAAAATGACTGTTGCAAGTAAACAATAAAATCTAGCAGTACAGCTTAAAAAACTGCATCCTAATCTAAACTATTTAAATGTGTGCATAGGCAGATGTAGCTGGAAATTCTGCTTATTCTCTGAACATAAACTCTTTGTTTCAGTACTCCACCATCTGTCTTCCACTTTGATGTTCTTGTCTGTTTCAGTTAAAATTGTCAGGGAGCAGCACAATTTGGTGGATCCCGAGGGACGGAGAGCTGAGAGTGACCCCCACTCCTGTGTCACAGTCCCAAGGGACTGATGAAAATAAGAAATCCTGCTTAGTACTGGTGATTTCTAAAGCTAATTATTGGCAGTGTTTTAGGCAGTTGGTGTATCCTGGTGTGATCCAGTGGCAATTCTGAAGGCAGGCTGGTTCTGCCGTTCCTTCTCGACAGCTGCGTGCAGCCGTTCCTCCTCGGGACTTTGTCAGCCACTGACCTCAACAGGCACTTTAAAAAAATGTTTTGAGTACGTACAATTTCCATGTTTGCTCCCAAACATTTGTCATATTAGTTTTCCCCCTCCTGGAATTCTGATTATTTACATGAACAGAAGTGACTTTGGTATTAATGATGCCATTATATACTACACTGAGTCCATTAATAAATTAATAATGCTGTGTCTTGTTTGTTTATAAATGAGGCTTACTGAGGGCTGTTTCAAATGAAAAATACCACTGATTGCTTGTAATTTAATCTAGTGAGTTTTATGCGAGTGAGGCAAAGGCAATTAGCCCTAGCGGAGATATTTCTAGTTTCCAACTAGATTTCAAGTTTAACACAAATAATAGCAACCTGAAAAAGGAGGGAAAAATATAGCCAACATTCTTTTGTTTTAAAAGTTCCTTTTATTAGTTATTTCTGTTTTGAAATGTGGTTCTCTTTATGCTTTCTTCTTGTGAGTCTGAAAATAATATTTTATTTTTTGTATGTAGTCCTAAATTTGAAATTTATTTAGATTGTCTTGACCTGGTCTAGCACCAAATCCGGAATTTTCCTTTAATGCCAGATAAAATGTCATTAGGCAGCACAATTTGTCAACAAAAGCCTGTAAACTGCAAAGTTGTTCAAGCCTTTATTTTCTTCTTTCTTTGTCAGCTTTTTGCATTGTTGATTGATTTGCTGTAGTGCTGCTGTCAGTAGTTTACCAATAGCCTGGTAGAATCTCATGACTGGCATTTTGCCTTTTTAAAAAGCATCTCATTGCTGCTGTAAAGAATCTGAACCTCTAAATCAGCTATCAAAGCTGTTAACCTTCTTTTATTATTATTAATGTGCTCTTGGGAAAGGAATATTGAACAATAACTAGGAGCAAGTAAAGTACTGGAATAAGCCTGAAAAGGTCAGTCCCAAGGCGAGAGGCCTTTTGTATGTTATCTCTATTTATTTCTATATTCTAATATAATAACATGCATGAATTTATATTTTAAATGGAGTTTTAAATGCTGCTCTTTAAAATACCAGTAATTATTTCAAAGCACACCTCAGCCGCATGGGTGTTATTCAGTTTAATTTCTAACTACTTTAGTTTAATGTTTTTACATGCTTTTTGTAAAAAGTGATGACAAATATTGGGAATACTTTTCCACATAATAATAGAAAAATACTGAATATTGAGGAAAATGTGACACTTTAATTCAATAAATTCTCTTTTTAAATTGTAGATTCAATGCAATTTTATTTTATGCCTGTGGGACCTTAGGTGAAGAAAGTGATGTCAGAATTTGAGGGAAACTTATTCTAAGTTTGTGCATCATAACAAGCAACTGCAATATGCACGGAAATACTTCTGGAGGAAAACACCTTTAAGCACTGCATGATGCTGTGGGATATCAAATGTTTTGGAAATAATTTTTAATCTCTTGCAGGTAGAATTGCTATGACCAAGGACCAGGAAACCTAATAGAAATCTGTAGGAGTATTAAGTGATCATGTAAGAATTCTCTCTTTCTAGTCCTAAGTAATAATAAAATAATGAACTAGCTTTTATATAAAATACTTTAGTAATTTATTGCTCTATTTTTCTGATGGGCAGTTTTTAATATGTTGTTCTACTGACTACTTGTATTCTGGAAGTTCAGAGAACATAAAATGCTTTAAAATTTTTCACTACTCTATCCTAAAGGTAAATTTCCTTCTAGCATGAATCTGCATATGGTGTTACGTGTGCCTGAGATACCCATGCTAATATATTTGTAAGATACTTTAGAGGGTGTGCACTCCTCATGCCTTCAACCCTGAAGGTCGCTGCTGATCTCTGTGTATATGTGAAATAATGAAGTATAGGAGATGCATGTGGTCGAAGCTTTTAACGGCTAATTATCCCATAAAGTAATCTATAACTAAGTGGATTTTGTGAAATTATGGGAGGGGAGAAAGGTTGCAGACAGGAGGTTCTATGAGTTGAGAAGGTGGCAGTGAAAAGTAATTTTCAACTGAATAGTTTTTGTGAAAATTCTTAGATTTTTGTCAATGTTTAAAAAATGAAAGATCATCCCAGAGGACATATTTAACTAGGCAATTAACAGTTACTTTTTAAATCAAGAAATATTTTAAAACCCCCAACAATACTAATTATAGAAATTAGGCTCCCTTTTCCATCCCTGTATGTCTAAGTCGCAGGCATGTATTTACATTATCCAGGTGACAGCTGGTAGCATGTCTTGCTGGAAAATGGCAGCAAATATTGTTTATTAGCAATGCTTAGAACTGAATAAATGCTTTCTAGTGTATTATGACAACTGGAAAATATTATACATTTACCAAGCTGAAGATGAAGCTGGTAGTCTTCATTACCCATTTAATAGTAAAATTTAATGCAGGCATATTAAGTATCATTTAGGGATACTTCATGTTCTACATCTAATTTATAAATCACAGACACAAATGAGATTTCAGAAGAGTCATTCCTTTTTATTAAATTCTGTATTCTTTAGTATAACTTTGCCAAACAAACTGAGAAGTCTTATCTGCCAAAACTATTAATTCAGCATAGATTTTTTTTCTAGCACGTGGCTGCATCACCTTGGGAAATCTGGGATGAATAGGAACAGTAAGTCTAGACGACATGATTTTTCTTTACCTGAGTAATGAAGGAAGGTGCAGGAAAAAAAATCTCTTGAACAGTTAACATTTTGGGAAGTCTCTTCACAGTGACCTCTCAATTCTTCTCTCTTCAGAGAGTAGTTTGTAGTAATATTATTTCTTGCAGAACAGCCCATTTCTCTTGGCTACATTGCTCTTTTTGGTGGTCTTTTTTGCTTTTGTTTTTGTGGTTTTGTGTTTGTTTGGTTTTGGTTTTGTTTTTTTTTCCCATGGGTGAGATGGAGAGAAGATACTGTGGTGGAGAGGATTAAGAGAAGGACTAATTTCCATAAGCTAAAATTCACAGATGGCAGAGGAAAGTTGTGCATAGCCCCATTTGCAGTGCTGTAGAATACATATGCACAGTGTTAGTGTATCTCATGGCTGTATTGTACCGTGGGTGTACATGAGAGATTTGTTTGCCACTTATTCCATTTTCCTGTTTGAGCCATGTCCTCATTGCTTTTCTATCTTGATACTCTTACTTGGGATAAATGCTCTAAACTTTTCTTTAAAGGATATAAACCATTACGAGGCTGTATCCATATAAGAAGAGGAAAATACTTAGGATTAGTTTGGAATAAAGCTTTAGCCAGTCTCTTGGGATTATTTGTAATCCTCTATGTGAGATTTGTGTTTAAGGATAAAAGTTACGTGTATTTGAAGTTTTTTATTGTTCAGCCCTGCTTGCTGTGTACTTCTGTGATAACTTTTTCAGGCAGGTGTCTTTGCAGAACCTTCCCACTCAAGTTTTCAGCTTTAATGCAGTTACTAGCCATAACTATTTTAAAAGCTAAAAGGCCATATTTAGTCTTCAGTGATGTGAGTGTGATCCAACCTAAAAATAAGTGAAATTCATAATGAGCATTTTAAGGATTGTTTAGGGCTATCTGTCATTGAAATTCTCTATTGTCATGAATTTGGGGAGTTACATTTCTTCGAGGTGCTGTTCGGAAGGTTCTGTGAGATCATGTTGGGACAGTGGTGCAATGGATTTTACTTGCATGTTAGTTACCAAATTCAAATGGCTAATAAGAGGTGTAATAATTTGGCCTTTTACATTTTACCACTATTCTACCCAGAAACTTTGCAAGTCTTCCAATCCATTCAGGTAGAAAATGGAAATCTCTATGTTTCAGTCATATAAAAGATACACTTTACAGGTCGGGGGGCATCTGGCAGTTCGTAATGCCTAGAAAGGCTGAGATCAGCAAGAAGTTTTGATTTCCACACAGATGCACACTGCCAGCCAGTTCTAGACTATGCTGGACCTGGTGGGTTTTATTTCTCCTTGTCTCTGGGATATTTGTATTTCAGAGCCATCTATGAATTTGGATCATGAGTGGGAAATGCAATGATACTTGCTTCATTCCATAAGATTAAGTTGGTAGCTTTAAGCAACCAATACATAGATGCTTGGTGATTAAAAACACCTCCAAAGACCCCAAACCCCACCCAACAAAACCAAAACCAAAAACCAGCCAAGCTCTTTTGACTCCAAAATGGGCACAATCCCATTTGCTCTCTGGCTGGTGTACTTGCTATTTCTTTTCCTACAAGGCTGTCTACAAGTGAGAAGAGAGAAACTGCTTGTCTGGCAGCAGCTTCCATTTCCACACTTTCTAAGTTCTGGCATAAGCCCCGCTAGTATTCAGACTGAGAGCAGGATTTCAGCTGTCTGCTGGTGATGATGTTTATTTGTTTGTTTGTTCTTAATTAAGATACAAGTTGAGGTGACCCAAGCACAAGAACTTCAAGTCTTGTAGTAGCTTCTTTGTCATCTTAGGCAGTTTGTATTTAGCTTCTAAATGGGACTATGTGAAGTTCTGCTTGTCCTATTTTTCCCAGTGCAGTTCTATTTGAATTGGGTAGAAAGAAGGCGCCCCCACAAAGTGAAAAACGAGCCTGTTTATTTTGTAAAAATAAAGGTGTTGAATCTCTTTTATGTGCAATGCATATGCCTTCTGCATACCAACTGTAGGATATTTCAGGCTTCCAAAAATGAATTATGAAGATATCTTCGAAGTAGGCAGATATTTAAAAGGGTTTTTTTAAATGCTTCTGTTTTCTGTATGTTGGTATCTTAATATTTTTCCGCATTCATCATGCATTCCTTTTTGCTTCACCAGTAGAGGGTTTTACAGTGCATCCAGTCAAATGTCAGGAGATGATGCACCACTGAAATTGAGTCAGGGAAATCTTTTATTAAAGGTCTGTTGAAAAATACCTGGAACAGCTGCAGGGGAAGAAGCATTGTCTCATTCTTACTGTTTGTCTTGACTCACAAAAATCTCATTTGGGGCTCTGATGAGTTCAGAGAAATTCTGCCAAAACCTAGAAATGGCACATAAAGCCACAAAAATAATGGTTCCTTCTTTACTGAAATATGCTCCTGATGTGAGAAGAACATGAAGACAGCTACATGTGTGCTGCCTAGGCATGGCACGGGGTCAGCCCAGAGCCCAGGTCATTGGACAAATTCATGGTTGCAGGTATGGGCCAAGGGAGAATCACTTTCCATGTGCCGTATTGCAGACAATTGAAATGTCAGATCCGCTTCTGAACAGAGGCTTCCCCTTCCCTCTCCAGCTTGGAATGGGCATTTACAATTAGCTCTGAAAGTTGCCTTTCTTGTTGCTCAGAGGCTTGACCATGTATTTAAATACTGGATTTTAAACATCTATATTTAAAATACAACATATAAAATCAAATTAAGATGAAACTTTTAAGTGATGTTTGGGACAGGACCATACTAATACTTCCCTAGATATTAACTCTGGGAGGTGTAAAGAGTGCATGCCTACAGTAGGTTATGAGAAAAGTTGTTGTGTCTTAGAAATCTGAAAACCGCCAAATTTTTCAGGGTCTTAGAAAATGGAACAAAAGCTGTTTTTAATAAAAGCAAGAGTTCATATTTTTTCCTAATTGGCTTTTCTGTTTAATTTACATGCATTAAAATAAAGGCTGGTCTGAAGTTCAATAGTACCATCATTTTCCTCATGGTTGCTGTATTCTGAGCAAATCTCAGGGCAGTGTAGGTAAAAAGAAATACTTTATTTTTGGAGCTTGTAGGAATATCTCCTTTTCTCTCCACCAGTTCCATCTGAGTGAACATGATATATTTTCCCAAGGAACTAAATTCACTGAGAACTATCATTTATTCTGGAAGAACTTCAGAACTTTCTCTTTTTTTATTTCTCTAGTGAAAAAATACTTGCTGCTTTTCTAAAATTATTATTATTATTATTCCAGAGAGACTAAGGATCAAGTTGAGCCTTTTGTTAAAATAGGAGGTTGTCCTGATTTTTTAATCAGATATTTTTTTCCTCCTCCCCTGCTATTTACTGTGACATTGGCTATCCACACCTACCCATGCCAAGAAATGCCAGTTTTATACTTTTGCTATGATTTGTTTATGGTCTTTGGAGTATTTTAGACTCCCTCAGACTCCAAATAAAGTATTTATTTAAATACATCATATGCTATTGTCTTGAATTCCTTGTAGAATTACTGGATAAATCTGGCATTCTTCTGTCCTCTGTGTACTTATATTTTATTATATTGCAAGTCATTTAATCCTTATTACATATTACCATCCACTGAGAATTCGTACTGTTTTTGCAGGTATGGTTGTACTATCTCAAATTGTTGTAACATAAATAATAGAAATACTGTCTTGTTTGTCTTCTCAGTTCCTGTACTTCTGACATTTAGTGCCGATGTACCACCGATTTTTCTTCATTTTTCCTACTGATTAAATGAATTTGTCTTTATGCTGGTGTTGCTGTGGGGCGGGAGGGTGTGGCTGCTCCAGCAGTGAAGGGTGGCTGGGAGCCCCACATTGTAACAAGGCAGGTGACCATGACAACCAGGAGCCAGGGCGATGAGCGATGAGTCAGGGCTGGGGTCAGCCTGGAAACAGTGCTCAGGGTCAGGGTCTGAGCAAGGATTTCCCAGCAAGTCCAAGGTGAGATGGGAATGTCTCAAGCTGAGCCAGAAGGGCTGGGCCAGGGTGAAGGCCAGGGTGGTGGGAGAGCAGGCACAGATACAACAACAGTGCAGCAGTGGGTGGAGCCAGTGGTACAGCCCCAGCCAAAAAGCAGCTGGGCAAGGACCTCTCTTCTTGTTTTCTTCATGATGATGCTTCTCAGAAGCACTGATGAGTTTCAACTCAGCTGCTAAGCTGGAATTGGCTTTAAGCCCTCAAGAAAGATGTGTTCAGAGGCCTCACAGTGGCACAGGTTTAATTTCTTCTTGTTAGTGTGACTTCTTCATCAGAGGATCGTGAAAGGGCTGAGGTTGGAAGGGATCTATGGAGGTCATCAGGTCCAATATCCCTGCACAGGCAGAGCCACCTAGAGCAAGCTGCCCAGGACTTTATCCAGATGGTTTCTGGGTGTCTCCAAGGATGGAGATATAGTGAAATCAAAAGCTGTATTAGAACCTGAATCGTTGATACCCAGGAGCTAATTATCTTGCTTCCAGCAACCAGGTGCTTTTATGTAGTGCATCCATGTAGCTTTCTGTATTCAGTATATGGCAATATTCCCCATCCCCTAACCACAGCTGGAAATGTCAGGCAAGAAATGCAGTACACAACAATGTATTTTCTCTTTCTCAGCCCATTTTCTTTTTATAGTTTTTTCTCTCTCTTAGATTTGGGGTTCAAGCATGTTATGTCTAAGTCTTTTTCACCTCCTGCCCTGTGTTAGAGACCATTAATGTGAGGTTTTCTGTACAATGATGAGCTATCTGTGCATCTCCTTTCTTCTTAGCTAAGCTTAGAAATCCACGTGATCAAGAAAATATCAAATGTCAACTTTATAGTATGACACTAATCTTGAGCGTTGAATTAACAGCTTCTTAATTTTTAGGACACTATGTTACCACACCGTCAGAGGCATGTTTATGGTTTTTCAGTTGTATTCTTTAGAAACTGAAAAGACATATTTGACTCATTTTCTGTTAAAACAGATTCTGTTTGAGCTGTCATGATTTTTTTCTGACTGTGTGCGGTCTGTTCCTCATGTAATTTTATTTCTGCTTGCTGTCCCTCTTACATTCTACACATCAGCCTTTTAACCCGTATACTTTCTTTGAGTGGTTGACAACCTGTTAGATTTACCTTCATAATTGGATAGAATGGGTCTTTATGTCACTGTCTAACTTGATGTTTAGCCTACTTTTGTCTTTGAATTATCTTTTTCTTGAAGACTTAACAAAATGACTATCCAGTAACAGACAAAAATTAAATGAAAAGCCACTGAGCCTGGTTCTCAGCACTGAAACTGGAGCATGTTTCTTTTTTTTTGTCTCCTTTTCCAGCCTTCATCCAGTATGCGTAAGGAATTTGTTGGCTTAAAAATAAAAACAGGAACTAGAAAGACAATAGATATGCATATGTTTTTTGAGAAGAAGGTTTTAAATATATTTGGGGTTTTTTGATCTTTATCATTTTAATTAGAATATCTACGAGTAAATAATTGCAATGAATGACCAAAAAAGAAGTCACCAAAAAAGTCTTAAGAAAAAAAAAGAGAAACTAAATGCATGGTGGATGCTAGAAGATCATACTGGTTCAGAATTTCCCTTGTTACAAGCAGTTTTCCTGAACTTTGTGGGAGAGGATCCTTCACAAAATAGTCAGACACTGTGAGATTGTAGAAGGGATGGTCTGTTGTGCTGGGAATTTTGCTGCCATGGAATTTAAGTGCCATTTCTTGTCCTGTACTGTGGTATTTTATAGTTGTAATCCTAGGCATAACCTATGTGCCAATTTTACTTTACAAAGAAAAGTTTATGTCTTCCACAGCTGTGAAAAAGATATTTTAGTCTTTATTATTTCAACAGTCTCAGATTTCCATAAATATAATGGTCATATCTCTTATGAGTGACTAGGTGCATGAGCCACCATGACTAACCTAGGGTGGCTGAGAATTCTTTGTTGTTGTTTTTGTTTTTGTTTTACCAGCATTTTATGTCTAGAGGAAGCCTGGAATACTACTGGAATTTAATGGTTGAAAGGATTAGGGCACCTTATGGTGTTTTGTTTTTACTAACATCCATTGAACTCCTGCATAAATTTGGAAAAAAGCTGACTTTTTAAAAGCTCAATCCCTCTCCTTCAAGTAATGTATGACTTGCAGTATGAAAACCTTAAAATTGAGATTTGAGATTGAAATTTCAAATGCTTAATTTTTTTTAAGAGGAAAAAACTCCCTAAAACTAAGAGGTTTTCCTAAATAAATAAAGAAAATGCTTTAGGCAAAAATCCAATTTAAGAAAGCCAGCCAAAAATTGACAGTTCTCATTTAGAAATATTTTCTAAATGAAGAATTGATGTTCATTTGAACAAAGCCATGATTTCTTTGGAGACAAAGTTGTTTTGACAAACCATTTTAATGTTATGACAGCAAACTTTTAAAAATGAAACGCTTCTCAGATGGCATCCTTACAGATATTTGGCAATGATTTATGAAGCTATTGTGATGTTGTTAGTTAACCAAAAATTAATACTTGTCTAGCAGTGAAAGAAAGAATTTGCATTGATTATCATTAATGCTGGTATAATTTTAAAATGGAAGAATGTTTGAATGGTCTTATTCCACACTGTTAAATCTAATCTCAGTACCTTGATTGTTTGTTTGTTTAATTATACTTAGATTAAATTCAAAACAGCCAGCTGATCTTAGCAGCTGGTAAATATTTACTGCTCATTTGCCAATTTCCTCAGAGCATAAATTTCTGCCTTTTCTGTGTTCTAATACTAAATGGATAAAACTCATTCCTCAAAAATTGCAGTGTCAGAAGTAGCAGAGGTGGCAGGGAGCCTAGACATTCTAGATATTGCTCTTGCACATGAGAAATGTATGTGGAAATTCTGGGAAAATTACAGGGCTGGATATTCTGTATGTTGAACATAAAACCTGTCTCCCTAGAAAATGCACTGAGACTTGAGTGAACAATTATTTGGTAATTATTAGTGTTTTTACTGGGATGTACCTGTGTCCATGCTTGTTACAGCTCTGTTTAGCACAGCTAAACATCCAAGAGGCTTGGTATTCAGGAAGCAATAGGAATATTGGAAGAGATATGAAGTTGGATTTGTGTGCCGAACCAGTAGGAATCATACAGCAGTGAAAGCCACCTGACATTTGCTTTAGCAAATGCAGAGGAAAGACATTTACTTTCTGAATGATCCATCAGCCATTTGGTATATGGCTGTATCTGTTCTAGGAAAACATGATGGAGTGTTGTTAACCAGTAAAAGGTGTTATCTCCTCAGAAAGTGGCAAGGACTGTGTTTTGGGCTATTGCACAGCACAACTCCAGGCCCATGTCTGAAGGAGTATCTCCGTGACGGTAGAGTCGGCGACAAAGTATCTCAATGAGCAAGGGTAGCACGTGGTTTATTGTGAGGGCCTTGCTTGTAGCTGCTGGGCACAGCTAAAGCAGGCCAGGAGAGCAGGAACAGAGAACCGAACGCAGAGCCCCGAATCCCGTACATTAAATATCTTTCTAAGTTGAATAGTATGAGTTGGACCAACCAATCTAATACAAGATAACAACACATACAGCCAATAGAAATGTCCCACCACCCAAGGCAAGCAGAAGGGGATTGTTTAATCAAATGATCTGGCCCTCAGCTTAGCAGGAGTATATTGTTCACAAGCTGATGGCCCTGCACCCCACACCCTAAATCTCAAAGCTTGCTTTCATTTCTATCTCGCTTGTTGAGCTCATACTCCCAGAATCTAAACCACCATATTTGCAAGGTCTTTCTACTTCATCCTTCCCAACACATGTCCCATGAAGAAAAAGAATATTTGAGAGGTATAAGGGCCTAGAATGAACAATTTAGAAGATAATGTAATTGGTCATTAAAGTCCAGCAAACCATAAAACTCTAAGCATATTCACGGGGATGTATATGCATATTTTCTTTGGTTTTGGTACAGAATAAAATTAACGTATGAAATTTAGGGAGCAGAAACATTCTTTCAAAAGTAAAATAGTCTGCTTGGCTCCTGAGCAGAAGGAATGTTTCAGGAACTTTAAATTTATATTGCATTATTTGTGGTTTTGTTTTTGTTTTCCCAATTAGTTTTTGAGTGGGGAGCAGGTTTGGAACTTGATTAGATTTTTTTCACAGGAAAAAAATCCACTTATTTATAGTCCAGTTACCAATTCTATGAAGTGAATAAACTGAAAAGTCTAGATAAACTTCTAGAAGTTTTAACAGTGTACCTCTTCTTACTGGCAGTAATATTTGATGCTGCTTTTAACACTGCTAGTTATCAATACATAAAAAGATCTAGCTTTTTTTAACGAAGGGAATTTACACTTTACAGTGTGTCTTGGAATTCAAGAGTCTGTATTTAAGTGGGATAGGTATTTTGGGGTCTTATTATTATCATCTGGATCTGTGCATTAAAAAGAGAAAAGTAAACAGTTCCCAGACATTACAGTGTGATAAATGAACAGAGTGGACAACTGATCTCTTTCCTGTGGTATTTTCCTCATTAAGGGAAGCACAGGATATTTTGAATTATTCATGAACAACTATACGTTGTTCACAGAGTCCAATCCCCTGTCTTGCAAACTTTTTCGGTTTAAAACATGCATCTTCTTTCATAACAAGATTATTTAATTTTGCTACAGCTTGCTTAATTCTGAATGAATCTGGCTATTTGCAAACTCAGAGGAACGGTCATAGGGAAATGAAGGGTTATTGCCTTGGTTTAATGTTTCATAAAAGAGTGAATTGTATTGTGTCTCTGAGAGCATGAAATTTCAGATCCCATCTCTAAAAACATGTCTACAAAGAAACTTTCGCTGAAGCGTTCATTCAGAGGGTTTTTTTCCCTTTTCCCTGTTGCTGTTTCTTTCACAATGATATGTTAATGCTGGTCCTGCTCTCCTGACTGACACTTCATTGCCTCAAGGCATTTAGGTATGGGTTGTAACACTAGTAAATTGCCACACGTATGGAAATTGCCCATTTGCCACCAACACTCTAACAGAGAGGCAGCAGGAGGTCCTCACTTCCCTTCGTATGTGCTCTTAAGCTAATGCTTTTATTAGGAGGGAAATGTGAAGAGGAATATCAGGTTTTATTCTCAGGCTATTTTGCTGTGAGCTTTGCTGTCAACTTTTGCAGTGCTTTTTGGCACAGTCTCAGCATTCAGTGATAACCACTTAATAAGTGTCTGTTTAAAAACTAGCTTTGGACTCAGGACACTCAATTTCATGGCCTATTTGAATACATGTTGCTTGTAAACATAATGTTTTCAAAAACACATGTGCAAAAGTTTATCATGAAACCAGATGTGTTGATTTACCTGAAGTAAATAATCTTTTACAAATGTTTTACATGTATTTAATACTTGAGTATGAAGTTCATGCTGTGCACTGAATTTCTAACACAGTAACTAGGCAATAACTGTGAGTTCATTTTTCTAACTGGGTTTTATTCTTTTGTATGTTTTTCTGAGAAAAAAAGTTCTTTGAAATGATCATATACCAATATTGTAATTTGAAAAGTATATACAAAAACCACCCCAAAGCTCCAGCAACATAGATGAGTAATTTGAGTTGTCCTAGGTTTTTACATAACTTGTGGGATTATACTGCTTCAGACAAGGAGTATTGAATCAGAGGTCCTCCTAAAGCACTTCATCACATAAAAACTGTAATTAAGCAGTGGCTAATGTTTCATGATATAATTTATTTTCTCTTTGAAACTTATTTGTTTATGATACAGAAAATATCTGTGATTGTGTTGTGCTATTGTTTTCTAGGTAGCAAAAGAATATGCTGCTGAGGGAGGAAGTTAAGTTATTATATACTGGCCTTAGTCTCATATTCTGATGTAGTTTTCAGATTGAGTTTGGATTTTAAACAGATAAAACAACAGTTATGTACTTACTAGACCATTGGGAGACAAATAGCAGAATTTTTCCATACCTCTTTAATGGACGAAAAAGGGTCTTCCACTTTCAGAATACTATTAGGATGACTAGTCAGGAAATCACGAGATCCAGAGGAAAAAAAAAACCCCACAATTAGAAATGCTGAAGACATTCTTACAGCAGATTAAAAGCTCAATAAAATAGGAAGTTGATAAAGATACAGCCGGAAAAAAAAAAAAAAGGCACAATAAAGCAGTATATAAAGGAAATGACAGCACAAAATTAAAAAATGGGAGTTGATAAAATCTCTTGTTAATCCAGGGCAGTGTGAAACCGTAGACTAATAAATTTGTTTCCTACATTTTAAAATCTTCTACATAAACAGCGATTAAAACTAATTTGGAATCAAGTAACAATAACTTGTAGTATCATCCCTTTTAAGTCCTTTACACATGCATATATCATCTAAAAGGTTTTCTCAGGATGCTTGAGAGAGTACTTCTGGAAGAATTAACTGAATTGTTAGAAATATGATGAATTATAGTTAACATGTAACCTGGAGATCTTTGTATCTTACAAATGAAAGAAAATTGTATCTAGGACAGCAGATTTTGTTTAATGTTGTGTAGGATGAGAGCACAAAGACTGTGAAAAATCCCTGTTTAATGCTTAAAACATTACAGATGATCTGTAATCTGAAAGAACTAACATGCAACAAGAAGTAAAGTGTGTAAAGAGAGAAATATCTTTTATAGTCTTGGAACTGCTGGAAGAGCAATAAACAGGGATTCAGTATGCATAATACCTTTCACAGACTTCTAGCACTCTGAAGAATGGTAGATGTTCACTACTAATACAGAAAACACAACAGCAGTTGTGGTTGGATGTTGGCATACATCTTTATGTGTCAAGGCAGGGTCCAACTGAATGTTTGGGCAGAGACACTGCCTAATTATGATCTACTACAACAAAAATAACAGAGCAGGTAAATACTAGGTTTCCTCTGTGTCTTGGGTTGAAAAATGTCACCAAAAATGTGTATTCTATTTTCATCTTTTGAAGCCGGTCAGGAGATATTGTTCTGTATCTCTTGTAACTCTAGGGGTAGAAAGAGGGTGGATGCCTTCTGTTAATAGGACACCTGATAACAACAGATAAGGCAGTGCCTTTCTATCTCTTCCTCCACCCATCCTCCTCCGAGGGACATCACCTGTGAATGGGCCATTTAAGGCCTCTCACATGACTGATAACATTCCTCATTCCATGGTGAGATGCTCCACCCAGCAGGAGGAGCCAAAGCCTTTCCACCAGGATAAAACCAGCAATCCCAAATACCAAGGTAGCCTGTTTCCACTGGACTCCCAGAGGACAACTGGACCCTTTGTTGAGGATCATCTCTACTTCAATGGAGCCCCACCTGTCACTCCAGGATGACTTACTTCGGGCTGCTTCCAACATTCTGACTAACAGGGTGTCAGGTTTACATTCTGACTCTGTCAGTGGTTCTTTGTACTATTGCATTAATCTTATTTTATTTTTACCCTTTTTGTTGTTTGTTCTCTCTCTATTAAATTGTATTTCTGACTTGGAGTCTCACTGGTTTTGCTTTCAAACACTGACACTCTGTCAGATGGTGTGGCCAACTTCGTGTGACTCCCGTTGAGGTTTGCATCCCTTCATTTCTCATCATATTTGAGTGTTACTATTTTGTGTCTTTGGAGAACAGCAGGCATTCTTGTGGAACTAGTGGCTTCAGAGAGGTGCAAAGGCCACTTAGCAGCCAATATAATTGTATCCACATAACCAATAACTCTGGCATGTTTGTGGAATAAACCAAAGATCTCCTCACAAGATTACCAACAGTGAACAGACTTCCCCTGGAAGTGTGTTATGTTTCTCTATTAACATGGGTCATGGCAAGTTCCTCACACAGTTCCAAAAATGCGAATCTTTCTTATGTGATGCTGTTGCTCTTTGTGAACAATGATGTGATTCCAGCACACTAGCCATGCACAAGAACCATCTTCTTGTACTAGGCTTGCAAGTTTTGGTAAAAACACGATCCTTGAACAGCTGAATCATGCAGTAGCTGTTTTGCTTTGCCTTTTCAGTCTTTGTAATGCCACTACTGCCAGTGAACTCTAATCTGCCTGCATTGAATGCTGTAAAACATCTCCATTGCCCTCCATTGTCACCTTTCCATCAGCTGCAATAGCAAAAACAGGAGCCATTTGTGCACCAGAGTCATAACATTGGTTCAGCATAAACAAATAGAAGGAATTTATGTAGGAAAAAATGTCCATTCTAAATGTGTCTGTGAGTTAAAAATATCTCCATTCAAACAGGGCAAGCAAGATCTCTCTGAAAGCATCCTAAGACAAATCATTGGCTTGAAAGAGTGAGGAGCATATTGAGAGACATCCCTAAGAATCCTAGCAACAAGCCTGTTACCTAAGATATCTGCCTGATGCAATTACACAGGTGTGCATTGAGTGCTTCTCTGCAATACATCTATTCAGAGGGGAGCTTGCTAATTCTGGATGCTTATTCTCAGTTAAGTACATACCCTCCTTGGGTATAACATCTGTGCGTAATTTCTTATCAGTAAATAAGGGATGTTAACATATCTTTCAGGGTTTGCAGCAAATTTCTCCTCTAGTGCTTTCTTCTCAGTTGCCCAGAATTTTGACGACAGACTTGCCTGAAATTTTAGTTCTTGATAAAGATTATTCTTATTTGTTTAATAGAGTCAACATTGTTGTTCAGATAAAATCTTCATGTCCCTTTGTACTTCAACATTGCTGAACATTAATAAAGCAAAACTTAAATCAAAATTTAAAGTTGTAAACCATAATATTGCAAGTATCAGAGGTGCAGAAAAAATGGAAATTATTTGAGTGTGTTCTGTCATGTGAATGATGACAAAAGCAACCTTTTCTCTTCCCCCTTCTCTCTATCACCAAAACAAACTAATATTAGACTCCCTAAACTCCTTATAACTAGGAAGTCAAACAGAAACTCATTTTGTGACTCAACTATATGTTATTTAGGCCACAAAAGCAAGATCACTGCTTTATTTTAATGACAAACCAAAGTAAACCCTAGTTTTAGAAATCCAAGTGTACAAAGCCCTGTGTGAATGAAACACTAAGCCTAAACTATAACCACCTAAAAATAAACCACATCCTATAGCATAGAAGTGATTTTCAATCAGCTTTTCGATATATTCCATTTTCAAACAGAGCAAAGGGAGATTTATCTCTAGTAGGCCTCACTGGAGAAAAAAAAAAGAATGAGGAGAACCAAAAAAACTCTGTAAATGTCCAAGAACTTTATTGGAAGAATAATGAGAAAGCGCTCCCCCCCCCCCCCCCCCGCCACTAAATCTCTCATTTTGCTGGACTTTTGAGGTAAATAAGAGCATTATATAGAAATATAGAAATGCTAGGAAACAGTTTGAATATTCTAGAAATCCAAAAATGCAAAATGAAGATAGAGTGTGATTTGTAGCTGAAATTTTAAGTAAATTTATTATGTTTATTCTAGTAGTTATTAAGAAGCAGCAACAGAATAGGTTCATACTGAGAGGATGAATGTTTTGAATTAATTTATGAACCTTAGGAGACTAGTGGATATCATTATATAATTGATTGCAATTTTTTATTTCCTAGTAGTCTTTAACAACAAAGGTTTTTTTCAAACTATTCTTTATAATTTTATGATAATAGCAGAAAATAACTATTTAATTTTTGGATTTCCACTTCAATCTATTTTCACTTTTCTAATAAAAAGAGAGAGAAGAGTGACCTACAAAGAAACAATTGGGACTTTTTGCTTATTAACAATGGCACACCCCCTATTTTTTTAACAGTTGTAATGGAAATAAGGATTTGTTTAGTAAGTTCTCTTTTCTGTCATTGACCAGAAAGATGAAATGAACCTTTCCTTTATATTTCTGAAATGAATGTGTATTCAAACCTTAAATGGTATTTAAAGAAGTATGTTCTTTTATAGTGTTTTTTCCTACATGTTTTTCAGTCGAAAATTCAAGAAGGAAAAGTATTTTTTCTTTAAAGGAAACTAGGTTTTGTTTTTCATCTGGTAATGTTAGTATAAATGAATGCTCAACCTTTTATTCAGGTTTTGTTCCAAGTTTAGTTGTGGGGACAGTTTTGTCTATGTAATGTGTCTCTGGATTTTACTGTTCGGTGCATGGGCAGGGCAATGATGAGGGTCAGGCTTGATTCCAGGTTAAGGAGTGAGTGCTGAGTGACTGTGCGTTTTGGTAGATTTCATTATCTTCCCTCTAAGCTCCAGGTTAGCTCTTGTACTTCTTGTCAAATGCTGCACAACACTGACAGTTTTGTCAACAACTTTCATGTTCTGGAGGCTTTTGCTCTTTGTTATTGATACTTCTCAAGACAGACTGAGCTATTTTGGAATAGTATCAAAATGTTTGTACTTTTCTTCAGATGTTCATTTGCCAAAAATACACTGTCTGTAAAAAGCCTCTTTAGCATCCTGGATTCTTCCATTTTCATTACTTGCCTAGGCTGATGCAGATTAGAAGTGCGTGAGGTTTTGGAATTAGATGGGCTACTATGTGAGAGGACACAAATTTTTGTCACATCCTGTTTGTCACTTGTAGCCCGCTGCAGACAGCACACCTGACATTATCCGAGTTCTCAGGGAGGAGTTACAGTACAAAGCTGCAAAGGAAGCTCTAAAAGGAGCAAATGGCACCAGCTTGTTGCACTAGTGTGTCAAGCAGCCGGTGCCTCAATGGCTCTGTTTGTGATAATGTTACTGCAGCCTGAGGATAAACTTGCTTTTGGAGCTTGGAAGAGATCTTGTTGTCAACAGCTCCTGGCCAGGGGAGACAGCAGCCAAGGGGATGCCTGTTGGCCACTTTAAATGGAATTATCTCATTCTGCTCCTGTGGAGGCTGGATACAAAGTTTTTGAAGACTGTTAAAGAACAGAGGTACTAATTCAGCTCCTTTAAGGGTCCACGGTTTCCAGAGTTGCCAGCTGTCAAACTCCAGGTGAGTGCTAGTGACCTTGGGCTACAGCATGAAGCAGGTGATGGTCAGGTTTACTGAGGAAGGCTATTAGTACTGAAAATGAGGCCAGAGATGAGATGTAGGCAGCCCAATTTAACTTAATTTGTGAAAAACTCATCAGGAATACACATAGCTCTTAGTCTAGTGCTTTTTATCACACAGAAATGGATGATGAGTAAGGCCAGAGAAATGCATTTTGACAAAGATCTTACAGAAAGCTACTCAGTTTCTAATTGTTTTCCTGCTTATAACTCTAATATTGACTTATCTTCAGCTGGCAAGGAAAATGTGCAGGATTTTCAAATGTGTGCAGGATTTTCAAATGTGTTTTCAAGACTCAGCTAAACTAATCCGACTTAATTACCTGTCAATGAGGCAGTGTGTTAGTCCTGTTCCAATCCTGTTGTCTGGTCTCATATTCTAAGCTAGCATTTAGTTTGTCTGATACGGTCTGCAGTTTGAGGGAGTTAAACTTGTGAAACTTGTGAGGGATGGCAGTGGTGATGTTAGTTTGGTTTTGTTTGGGGTTTTTAAAAGCCGCTTAGTTTGCTGTGCCATGACCAGATGAACTGTGCCGGTGCTGAGTGCACAGCTCGCCGTGGCTGTCTGGGGCCATCACACTCACGTGGCTCCATGGTGAAGCTGCATGCATGGGTACATCGGTGTCAGGGAAGGGACATGTAAGGTGTGACATCAACACCACCGGTTTCTCAGGATAAAAAACAAAATTCAGCTGTAATGGTTGTTGCACAAGAGGCGATCATTGTCTTTTTTCTTTCATACAAAGGATTTTATGTATGTGATACTGTGAGTTAAAGTAGAAAACTAGAAATGAAGAAAGTAAATGCTAAATCAATGACAGAAGATTTTTCACATATTGCAGTGTTTTCTTGTTAAGTTACCTTTTTTCTCTCTTTTGTTGTTGACTTGCTGTTTTTTAACAGTTTTCCTTTTCATCTATCCAACGTTATCATCTTGCTAACATAATGTTCCATTTTTGCAGTTTATAATTATCAATCTGTTCCTTCATTGCCAGTCTTTCCTCCTTGGGATTCTAATTGACTTTTAATGGTCTATTTCTGCATTGTTTTTTACTCTGTCTACTTCTATTGTGTCTAGCTTTCACTTTTCAGCTGCTTACTTTCACATGCATCTGGTCATATCTTAATCTGAACTGTAGTCTCTGCCACCCCTCTTTCACTGATGTGAACACCCTTCTCTTTCACAAGAAGAATTTGTGACTGGTAGGTTCATTCTTTTAATTCCTTTCAGATCTCTGGCTAAAGTGCATTGGTTTGGGGTTTTGTTCAGGAGTGCAATGCATTTCTTGACTGACAAAACACCAATGGAGTCTTATAGCAAAATGTGCCCCTATCTGTCAGGTAGCAGTTGGCAGCATGGTAGAGGTGTGTACCCCAGGCATTAATGCTGCCTGAGGATTATCCACATTCAGGGTTTCCCTGGAAATCTTTAAGGCAAAGCCACCAAAAAGTCTCTAGTACTTGTTTGGGTCACTTCATCAAATTAAAGCTACAAGTTGTTTTTTTTATCAGTGACATTTCCACCAGTGAGAGCTTTCTGGATTAAGTGTGGGCAAAGCTGTTGCTTAGCTGTTTTCAATGTTTCCTGTGGATTTTTCGGCAGTCTCCATAAGTCAAGATAAGGACTGAGCTGGTGGTTTTGGAGGGGCCCCTGGGAATGGCAGCACTTGTAGACTTCCACTCCTCTGAGGCTGGGACTCTGACCAGCTTGTGCCAGAGGATCTGGTAAGGTGTGTGGGCAATGACAAGGCTGTGTGGTATCTCAGTGGGGGACACTTAGGCTTCCACTTAGGATCCTAAAGCATGAAATCACCAGACAGTCTGTTACAGCTCTTGCAAATTACAGTGGCAGCAAGAAGATTTTTTTTTCCCAAGCAATTTTAGACTAGCTTTCCTAAAGGGTTGTAATGAGGGTGATGGAATACAAACGAAGCTGTTTCTGGCAGGGTTTAATCTAGGAGAAATTTCCCTGTAAATGCTCAACATGCTGCTCTCCCCCCCACCCCCCCCCCCCCCCGAAAAGAAAAAAACCCAACAAAAAACAAACAAACCCAATGTTATGAGAAAAGTAGATAGGTAGATGTGAATAAACCAGTTAAAGATACACCATCAGGACAATTCATTTTAATTTATGTGGTTTATCAGTGTGTATATGCATCTGTATATGAGATAAAATACTCATACACGGAACAAAACTGGGATGTGTTAGATGAAACAGTTTGTATAGATACAGCTTTTAATAGTAAATTTTCCTCCTAAATTTCTCTCTTGAGAAGGTGCTTTAAAATTGGTTTCTCCCTTGAATGGGGACAGACTTGCTAAAAAATCTTGTGAGAAGGTAGTTTTGTGTGTTTTAGTAGTATAATATGTACTGAGTAAAACTGGAGAAAAGTCAGAGTAACTTGTTATTTTAGCATAAGTCTTTGGGTAATGTGCAGGATCTTATGCTATGCTGCAAGTCTGTAATCTAGTGAAATAGAAAGCTAATAATAATTCAGAGACTTTCTTTTTGTTTGTTTTGGATTGCACAGGGTTCACTTGGAGCTTCCATTAGCTGCTCACTGTTTTGTGAACGCCATGATCAAAATAGCAATGACATTTGCAGGATAAGTGCTTCACTTGGAATATTCAAAGAAGCAGTGTTTTCACATGTCAGCAGTGTACTTAAGCACCCCACCTGAATGACTGAATAGCTGAGCAAAATGCAATCGCAGGAGCATTGTCACAGTGATCATGCTGTAACACTATCAAACTGTTGTATCCCTGTTACCTTTCAGACATCGTCATTACTCAGCAGGAACAAGTTCTGGGCGCTGTGTGAGACCTGTGATAATCTGATCAATTGCGTTTTAATGCTTGTCAGATCACTTTGTTAACTCAGAAACTCTAATTCAAGTTTTCTTTCATTATTACATTATATCTTACACCTTTATTGACTAATAATTTGTTGAAAAGGAGAAAATTATCAGTATGAGGCTGATAGTGCCATCCTTACAGGGATGTTACTAAGAAAATCAAAATCCTCTGGAAGTAGTTCTGAGCTTAGTGATATTTTTAAAGCTTAAAATTTTGACAGCTGTCAAGTATATCTGATCAAAGGAAGTGCATTTGATAAAATTTAATGGTTTGGGAGTCACTTTAGTAGTAATTAATCCGTCTTGCTTAAGCATTTCTTAAATTCTATAAATCCATTTGACTGCTTTAACAACAGTTGTGTTATCAGCTTATTGGGGAAGTTGATATAAACGTCCCTGTTTTGCATGTATACTCTGAACAACTTATCTTTAGAGACATTGTTTTTAAATGGGAGAAAAATTAGAATTTACTTGCTTAAAAAAGAGGTCTGTATTGTTCTCTCTGAACCACACTTCCTTTTCAAGCTGGCTGGAACAGTTTGAAGGGTAAAGCTGAGGGCAAGACTAGTTCACTTGCAGTTTATATAAGCAAAATGGTGCAAACTCTTCTATAAAACCATAAAGTAATTTAATGATGGTATTTATATGAATACAAAATGTTATATATTCAATAAAATTTTGAAGAGTTGTCTAGGTAAGTCAACAAGAATGCAATTTTCTTCCACTCCAGTTAATTTGGTCACAGAGGACATATCTTCTGAATAAACAAGCAAATCTAATCACTATGACTTAAAACACAGTAATCAGTTTTTAATATAGAAGTGTGTAGGGATCTAGAGTTCTGAAAATAACACTACATATATCATCTTAGATTTAAGTCTCAGGCTGGGAAGTCAAGTCACTAAGTCTCTTGTCTCCTATCCAGACTGAAGCAAATAGAGGGGAATGCACAGAAGGTTTTCAAAATGTTCAGACTAAGTGCTGACAATCTCTAAAACTCACAGAACTTCTTGAATGGGGGGACATATTTGAATTCAGTCTGACCTATTTGATTCTTACTTCTAAATGATGTTGGTTTTATGCTGTTTAATAAAATAGAAAAGCCTGTTTCTGAACAAAACCTGACATATTCTTATGGTTTAGATAACACGCAGAGCTAGAAACATGACTTGTTTACTTCTTCCATGACTCCAAAGAAATTGTGTTGATATCAACTACTTATCTAGAAGCTGTATCTCATTTCATAAGGTTTTTTTTTCTGTAGATGGTGTAGACCTATATACTTAGTTTCAGAGATAGCAAAATTAGATATAATACCCAAGCCGTCTATTTCCACAGGACCTTGGCCTTTAACAACTGAGGTGATGTGCCTGTCATGCTACTGAAGTCATATTAAGTGAAAATAACATCTTACATCTGTACTTACAGAGTATTTCATTGTAACTATGCTACAGCCACTCTGATCTGTTCCAGCTCTTGAAGCAAGCACAAACTACTGCAAAACTTTCTCACTGTTCATGGCTTCCTTAAGAAACAAAAGAGTGTTGAAGAGTGATCTTTGGCATTTTTAGAGGTTTAAGATCTGGTATATGTGAAGGTTTTAACAATAAATGGGCTAATCTTCTAGGATTCACAGGAGGGGAGAAAGGCAATTGTTAAGTTACTGGGATAAGATTTTCGATTTGACACTTTAATAAGTATCCTCTGTCTGACAGATGTGAGGTTTTAGAAGAGTGTGGCAAGTACAAAGTCTGTCTTTGACAAAATTTATACATTTTCCAATATTCAATAATATGTGTCAGAGGAAACAGGAATTCAGGTTTAATATAAAGACAACTGAATAGTAATGTGACTTTAACATGAAATTTGCAATATTCATTTTAGAAAGGTCTTCACTGACTAGTGAAGAAGGTATGCTAGTAGTTTTCCCCATTTTTATCCCCTCCAAAAAGTGTTTATAACAACTTTTGCTTTTTAAGCCAATATAAGAAGAGTAACATGCCTCCATTGCAGCAAAAAAGGAAAAAAACTCCCAGCAACCAAACCCTTCAAAATGATCTCTCTTTCATGTATGTCCCTTACTCTTTTTAGATTGAGTGATCAGGTGTTGAATTTTAATTTCAGGATAATTGGCAACTCAACTAAAGTATATGTTTGGGGTATTTTTCCTAATTGTTGGCTAACTGACATCCCCATGACTCAGTCTGATGTATGCAAGCACATCCTTGTTTAAACACAGAACTTTGCAGGTCCAAAATGTTGAAGTTTCTCCAGCACAGGGCAAATTGCAGAATAGAGAGACATCATGGTAATGTTAAATCACTTGCCAAGAGGCTTTCATTTAAAAGAGCCTTGTACCTCTGTGTGAGGTGTCTTGTAAATCTACTGGTTGATTTAAACATGGTATCTGAAACTATTTTATTTTCCTCGTGAGTTGGAAGATGCTTACCTTTTTCTGAGTATGAAATACGCACGTGGGCTTTTTAAAGAGGGTATTTGTTTGAAAACTTATCATCACTGACAGTAATTCAATGATTGTTCACTACAGGATTCTGAAAGCAGTAAAATAACAATTAGAGGCTGAATATTCTCTTAGGTACTTCAAATGGAGTTTTCTTGCAGGTGGTGGATAAGGAAAAAGCCATCTTTGACATTCAAAAAGTAGTAAAATTTTTGTTTGGCTTCAGTGGAATTTGATCAACTTTATAACCCATGACAATGTCTTAAGGTGAAAATCTGGTTTCTACATGAAACTACTGTTACAGACTGGAACTTTCAGGTTGCCTTGAAAATTGTTCATGCAATTAACCTTATTAGGGACTACAAAAACATGAATTTAAAAATCTGTTTGTTTTGAGAAGTTCCAACAGAATTATCCCTTCATGTATCCTGATTTTTTTTTTTCTGGTAGCAAAAGATCACTAAAACTTCTGTCTCAATGTTTTTCCATGTTTAAAATTGCTCTCACATGACTGATCAATAACATTGTCTTGGTTTGGCAAGACAGGTATCTGTCAGGGAAAGTTGGAACTCTTCTTGGAATAGAGAGTGTAAACTCTCTCCAAATTATCATAATTTTTGAAATTAGGGGCTTTCAAACTAAAATATGGGAATAGGAATAACAGTTCTTTACTAGGAATACTAAAAATACAAATGCAGTAGTACAAAAAAAAACCAAACAGGAAAATAAACAAAAGTCCTAGAAAACCGTGACAGAGTCAGAGATATGACCTGACACCCTGTTCTCAGGGTGTTGGAAGCAGTCCAAATAAGTCTTTCTGGAGTAACAGATGTTGGTCTGTGGAACAGAGATGATCCTGTAGAAAAAGGGTCCAGTGCTGGTGAGATGGGTCCCGTCTTCCTCTGAGAATCCAGTGGAGAACAGGCTGCTTGGTGTTCCTACATCTCAGTTTTCATCTTGGTAGGAATGGTTGCCTCCCCCTCACTGGGTAGAGCATCTCACAATGGGATGATGTAATGTGTCATGGCACTGGTGAGCCTTAATGGCCCATTAACAGAAGATATCCCCCCCCTGCAGGTGGGCAGTGGTGGAAGAGATAAGAAACACTGCCCCACTTGGTTTTAACAGATGGTCTGTTATCAGAAGGCATCCACCCTCCTCCCCCCCGGAGGTACAAGAGATAATGAAAAAAAAACCAAAACAAAAACAAACCATCCCCCAACTGCTTTCTACAGATGAAAGAGAATACACATTTTTTTGGCCACATAACCCAAGACAAATATACATCTTGAATCCATGTTTTTAGACATGTAGAAATATTACTTTGTGCTATCAAGTTAAAGTTGCTAAAAGTCACTGCAGTGAATAGCCTGTGCACACCCTGGTAAGATGCAGCAGATTTGGAGTACTTTGTCTGACTGGACTGCCTTTGCACTACAAACTTAGCTAAGTATAGACTATTCTTTAAGGTTAGTCAGCATGGATTCACCAAAGGGAAATCATGCTTGACTAATCCAATGGCCCTCTATGATGGCAGGATGGATCGATGAGGGGGGATCGGTGGATATTTTCTACCTTAACTTCATCAAAGCTTTTGACATTGTTTGCCATAACATCCTTGTAGGTGAGTGCAGGAAATATGAGTTAGAGGAATGGACAGTGAGGTGGATCAAGAACTAGGTGAATGGCAGAGCTCAGAGGGTCGTGATCATCAGAGTAGAATCCAGTTGGAGGTCTGCAGCCAGCGACATTCCCCAGAGATCAACATTGGGTCTGGTATTATTCAACTTGTATATACATGGCCTGGATAAAGGGACAGAATATACCCTTGGCAAGTTTGCTGATGATAAGAAACTGGTGCAGTGGCTCATACACCTGAGGGTTGTGCTGCCATTCATTGAGAGGCCGGATAATTGGGCAGAGAGAAACCTAAGGAAGTTCAACAAGAGCAAGTGTGAGGTCCTGCACCTGGGGAGGAGTAGCCCCAAGTACCAGTACAGGCTGAGGGAAGACCCACTAGAGAGCAGGTGTGAAAGAAGGGACCTGGGAGTCTTGGTGGATGACAAACAGACCATGAACCTGTGGTGCCCTTGCAGCCGGGAGTACCAACAGTGTCCTTGGGTACATTGGGAAGAGTGTGGCCAGCAAGGCACAGGACGTGATCCTTTTGCTCTGCTCCACCCTAGTGGGGCCGTCACGGTGTGTGACTCTCTTCAGTCCCAGGGCACACAGCGGCCAGGGGTGCGACACCTTCCCCCTGGGGAGCTCTCACCTCCCCACCCAGGGACTCCGATGGTTTCGGCAGTGTCTATTTCGGAAGCAGAGATGGAGTGGAGGTGAGACGGGTCTTGGGGTGAACTGAAGAGGTTTATTAAGGAGATGAGCAACTAAAAAGCGAAACCCCAAGAAGCCCCGAGCAGGACTTGGGCAGTGGGTTTTATACAACAAGCTTAGGAGAAGGGTAAAGGGAGCAGTAAATTTAAAGCAACCAATTAGAGTCTGTATCTAGGGTGTTGCATCCGTGGGTAAAACGAACAGAAATCAATCCAGGATGTGTGGGATGGGTTTACACAAGGCGGGAAAGATAATAGACAGATAACTGAAAGTCACATAACATAACAGGTGCACGCATAACTTAAAGCAACTGAAGGAGACAAAGGAATACTAATGAGGGGGGTAGGGGTACATAGAACTAAATTAAGGGCACATAAAGAAGGAAAATGGGGTACGCAAAACTGAGTTATTACAACAAATATGAAATCATAATAAACTAAAAATAATGCACCGCCACATGGGGCCACAGCTTGAGTACTGTGTTCAGTTCTGGTTTCCACAGCTGAGGAAAAACAAGGAGCTCCTGGAGAGGGTCCAGTGGATCAGGGCTGGCAGGGGGTCTGGAGCATCTCTCATATGAGGAGAGACTGCAGGAGCTGGGCCTGCTTAATTAAGAGAAGACTAGGGGGCATCTCATCAGTACATGTAAATATATGAAAGGATGGTGCCAGGCTTTATTCAGTGGTGTCCAGGGACCAGATAATGAGTAACTGCTATAAACTAAAACATAAGAAATTCCACCTGAACATGAAGAAGGACATCCTTACATGGAGAGCACTGGAACAGGCTTCCCAGGAAGGCTGTGCAGTCTCCCTGTCTGGAGACATTCCAAACCCACCTAGATCATGTGTAACCTGCTCTAGGTGATCATGCCTTGGCAGGGTGGTTGGACTAGAGGATCTACAAAGGTCCCATCCAATTCTATTGTGTGATTCTGTGAAGTGCCTGTAAAAGCTTATAATGGCTCACGTCTCTGGTGATAACCTATTCAGGTGTTCTCCTTGGCAGTGTTTCTTAACTATAACTCCTACCAGATTTCAGTTAGAATTTAGGTCCTTTACATCTGGATAATTTTTACTGAAATAAAGACTTGACCTTTATACCATTGAAGCATTGTTGAAAATGAAGAAATATTAGTTATCATACAAAACTTTTTTTTTAATGTTGGCTTAATGAACAATATGTGTCAGGGAACTCTGAAGAGATTCCAGTACCACTACATGCCAAATGGCACATTTGGGTGCACCAATTAGCACTTGCTTTGCCCTTCATTCCTCTTGGAAGAAGTCATTTTCACATAAGAGTATGCTGTGCTTTTTGTCCCAAGCTTCTGTTTGTACAATGTAATGTTGGACTCTACTAGGTTTTGTTCCAGTGGGGATCTTTGGGCCCTTTAGATACAGTAGAGAACAAGAAAAAAGTGTCTGAAATTTGAAAGGCCTGAGGAAGCACCCAGAGTGCTGTTGATTGAGGGACAATTTCTTGGAACAATTTTGTTCTGATAAACAAATATGTGATTGGTCTGGTAGTCCTCCAGTACTAATCATCTATCACTGTCTAGGGGAAGTTTCAAAATCCTTAATCAGTAAGGCTGGAAAGACTGAGTCATAAGAACAATAATCTATGTTTAATGTCCTAGAAATTAGTAGAATATCCAAAAAAGCTTATTATAGCTCGAGTCTGATGCTTCCATCCCTTCTGTGACCTCTGTGGGGCTCCCAGAACATGTAAAAGCATCATTGAAATAAAGTTCAGGGCAAATTTTGCCTTTTGACAGACTACCCAGGCAACTGTGCAGATTTTGCTCTGCAAGATTGTGCCATTAAAAATGCATTTAGTAGGCCGAGACATATGGAAGCTATAACACATCTGGTCCCTAAAGCCAAATTGTGTATGAAGCACTATTGGTCTTTTTTCATTCCTAAGTGTTCTCTACTCTGATGGTAGATTAAATGGTTTGTAATGTTTCCCAATATGTTGATGTTCATGTAAATCAACACATAATCTATCAGCATTGTATCATTTTGTCTAGTGATATTCCTCACTATTGATTTTGTCTAGCTTGGATGCAGAATAGAGGAGGAGTTATTACCTTAGTTACACCATTCTTTCAGTTTTAAAACATGAGGTCATTCTGATGCATTTTTATTTCTGGTTTAAAAACTCCATCAGCCCAAAACAACAGCTGAGAGTTGTCTTAATGAAGAATTAAGACCGAGGATATGAGCACTTGCACAAGCATAAAAGATACTTGATGATGCATTATAATGTTCCCCAAGCAAAACATTCCTAAGAAATAAAAGGGAATCATAATGTAAAAGATAAATGTAAAAGCTGGTAAAGAGAATCTGTAGACTTGATATATGGATATATGCTTCCTCTTGCCTGAGGCAACCTACTAAGTATAACATTGAGCAGTTGTACTATTTCTGTTCTAGAAAAGATTATATTAATAAATAAATCAAATTTCAAAGCCATACTTCTACCTCTTGGATAACTATGGAAAGCATTTTTGAGGTTGTTGAGGAATAGCAATGGCACTTTATAGAATCATAGAAGGGTTCCAGTTTGAAGAGACCTTAATGATCATCTATTTCCAACACCACAGCCATGGGCTGGAACAACTTCCACTAGACCAGGTTGCTCTAAACCCCATCCAGCCTAGCCTTGAAATCTTCCAGGGTTGTGGCATCCACAGCTTCTCTGGGCAACCTGGGCCTATGCCTCACCACTCTTGTAATAAAGAATTTATTCCTAAAATCCAGTCTAAACCTGCTCTCTTTCAGTTATGATCTGTTACCACTTTTCCTATCACTGCATGTTCACCCTGTACAAGAGAACAACAGATCTCTCCTGAACTAGCAGTAATCACTTGGTTCCACACCTGAAAGGTAGTGTAGCTACAGCAGAAGATGTAGCACATAAGGGCTTTTTTCCTCATATCAGGCGTTCTGAGGGCTTCAGATGCAGAGATGTAAAGTGTTAAAGGCCTCCATGACACTGGCAGATTTTGACCTTCTTAAACACTCTTTGCCTGCAGTGTCTGCTCAAGAGCAGACGTAACACATTAGTGTCTGAGCTTGTCCTATGATCTTATTGAGAACATGGCTTTTCATCTCTGAAAGAGGACTGATTTAATTCACTTGTTGATCAAACCAAGGTTAATTAATTTAATGAAAAGACTGTATTTTGATGTTGTAACATGTTCTGGCAGGATCAGATTGATGTTGCTGCTCCTTGATATCCATGCCCACAGTTGACCAGCTTTACTGATAGAAGTGTGGTGTAGTCGGTTCAGTGACCAAATTAAGGGGCTGATCCATCTGAAAAGCAAGCTGGTGAAATGAAACAAAGTATTTCCCATCTTTTAGTATTTCTGATACTCAACAAGACCAGCTTCCCAGCCTCATGCAACCTCGTGGAAAGCTAAGAAATTATGAGAGGGTGGGAAAAGCAGCAGGAAAAAAAAAAAGCAGGTGGAAATTTTATGAGAAGGAATTTTTGTAGTAAGAGACCACAACTACAGACAGCAGGGACTGCAGAGCTTTTTTCCTAGCTCTTCCACTCAAGAGTTGAGTGGCTTTGAATTTATAACTTTTCTGTTATTTGTAATTCTTTAAAAACTCTACTGAAATCTGAAGGAAGTAATTTTTTATTGGAAAATGTTAGGTCAGAAGAGCATAAATGTTTCAAATTTACACAGCTTTTGCCAGAGCATGTGTTTTGCTACAGTGAGCTATATGAGGACTATGGTCTTCCTTGACTTTCCTCCATTCCTGAAAGTTATAGAGTCATAGGATGGTTTGGGCTGGAATGAACCTTGAAAATCATCAGCACTTGGTCTTAATTAGTTTTCTGAAGCTTTTGCATCTCTCTGCAAGCAGCCTAAGAAGCCTTGGAATCCCACTTTTAGCAAGAGGCTTTCAGAAATTCTGTGCAGTTACCCTTTCTCATCATGGAGAACAAGTTATATTCATGGGAATCAAGATAGTGTGGTTGTCTTGGCAGTTAGAGTGACTTTTTTCCTTAAATTTGATGTTTCTAACATTCAATTGACTAGCGAAGATATATTTTTCAGAATATTTGACTTCTAGTGACAGAAACTCTGTTTCTATCATCCTGATTTTATGTTTTTATCCAAGACCTCTCTCTGGTTTTAGCATATTTTTGGTTTGTTTATATCCCTTCATTCATTTGCTTTCAGCACTCCTACATGGAGAATGTCATATAAAGATCAGTTCTACAAGAGTATATTCGAGTAGGCCATTTGTGTCATCCTGTGAGTTATAGACTTTTCAGGTCATTGGAGTTCTTCCTTTCCTTTAACTGAAGTTGACATGCTTTAATATCTGTACAATATATGGTTAAAATATAGGTATTTTATTTTCCTCTCAGGCAGTCATTTTTATGTTTCTGTGATAGTGCACTACTTACATTGTGGGTTTTAAAAATTATTTCATATTGTACATGGGTGACTGCAACCATGTTTGACAGACCATAGTTTGATAGAACACATCTTCTATATGCAATATAAAAAAAAACACCAATTTTTTTCTTCTCTGTAATCTAGTGCATCTGCAGACTGATTCTGTAAACTATATATGAAAGGAGGGATGTCAATCGTCTTTGGCTGTGTCTGTATGGAGATCTTGGACCCTAGCCTTGTATAGACCTGCAGGTGACCCTGTATATGCTTACTCTGGGGCAGGCAGTAAGATGAAGGTAATGGACCAAGGACCTGATCTCCTGGTTGAACATACACGGTGTGTCCTGTAGCCACGATGTCCAGTGCTTGTTTCTGAGCTGTGGCATCCCAGCTGAGATGTAGCCCTTGCTTGTGAAGTTTCTGTGGTCTGTAGTAGGACAAGGGAAACCAAGCACTAACCACAGCTGGGCTCTTAGATTGTCTGTCCAAGTTCAGAATTAGACTGAAAAAGCTGGCCTATTTGTGCTGCAAGATGGCAAAAAATATTTTCTTCATAATTTCTTAACTGTTTGTAGACTTTCCAGCTGAGGTGAGAAGTAGTATTGGACCCATGGTACACAAAACATTCAAGAGTGAACATAAGACTGATGCAATAGGAGTATTGTTGCAGCCGTGAGGCCTGGTAGGCCTCCCTGGCGGTCAGTCGCCTAAGGGCAGAAATGCCTAGTCATGGTGACTAGGCCAAAATAACCCTTCTCCCGTGCTTGGACCCTCGCTTATCTCCCTGTAAGACAATAGGTCACTTTCTACCCCAGCTAATACCATTGGACCCCTTTTCACCCTATAAAAACCCCACTTTTACCCCCGCTCAGTAGAAGAGCTGTCCCTGGAACCCTTCACGGAGGATGCCAATAAAGATTCATCTGTGGAACTCCATACGGCGCTTCTCCTCTCTCTCCCTTGTGTCTGCCAAGGCACCTTAGCAAGCTTATGAGCTGAGAATCACTGCAAAAGAGCTGAGCACTGCTAAGAGCTGAATATCACTATAACTAAGCTTGCTAAGTGTTGCCTGTGCCTGGGAGCTTTGCTGGAGTTGCTTGGGCAGGGGGTACGTAGGTGCACCCCTAGCCAGGACCAACCAAGGCAGCCGAGACACCGACTGAAGCTACCAGGGAAAAACAAAAGAGTTTGCCATGGAAAAGACATAGGTAAAGTAGGTATTTGGGTAGTCATACCGAGATATTTTTATCTTGTTTGGAGCTCATTTAATTTGTATAGTAAAGAGCCAATACTTTTCTTCTGTAGATTTTAGTGGTTTTATATTTGAAAAGTCTTGGGTTTTGCTGCTTTTTGTTATTTAAAGGAATGCCAGTAATGACTGTCTAAATGCTGAGGTGATCAATTCTTAATTTATGTAACAGCTGTCAGCTTAAACTTGAGGTTGATTTATTCCACTTGCAAAGTATAGTGTATGGGAAGTTCTTTTCTGCACAGAATGGGTGATGTGTAGATGCACGGAAGGACACAGATTTGTTGTGGAAAATGCAAGGATAACTGCCCAGGCTGTTTTGTGCAATGATTGAAGCAGTGGTAAATTTATCACTTTTGGATAAATTAATTTTTTTATCCACACATCACTCAGAATGGATTTAGCATAAAAATGTCAAACTTTATAATCTTGCTCTCATCAACATTACCTTGGCTGTCCAGTGTTACACTGACCTTCGAATAATATATTGTGTGAGCAGTTGACCTTGATTGATGATGTGTAGATTTTTAATAGCAACTGGGACTGCTAACTCTGTATAACTGGGCATGAATTTGTTTAGTGATGGAAACAGTAAGAGAGGTATGCACAGTGTACATACACACTTTTCTGTGGACTGCTGATATTGAATTTATCACTGTTCAGTTTATCACAGTTTCAGTTCACTTTCTGATGCTGACACAACAAATCAATTTTATTATTTAGTATATTATTATTATTTAAGGTACCTAAATACACTCAGTTGCATCTGCCTTTATTCCTAGTACTATAGATTTTGAATTGAAAGGGTAAATTAAATTAGTAAATTTGAAAGGGTAAATTAAATTAGTAAATTTTCCTTTTCTCTCTGTCCCCATCATTTTTTGCCATCTTTTCTGCCAGTATTCCCTTTATGCAGTTTTTCTCTGTTTTTTAATCCATGTTGTCTGACATCACCTGAGCACAGTAAAGTGAGTTGCTTTCCATTTCTCCTGAATCAAGCATGGTTTCTGGGTAGTTCCATATATTTATGGAGAATGGTCATCACAACTTTGATTTTAAAATTGCAGTTCTATGCTGACAGGCAATTCCACAAAGTACTTTATTACCCCTAAATGTGTTCTTTTTTTGAAATCATATTTGTATCTGGATGCTTTAGCTTGTTTTAAAAAGTAAAGAAAATAAAAATGCTTTATAAAGACAAACAGGAGTTTGTCCTGCTGTTACCTGTCAAAAGCTAAGAAAGATGAGGGGTAACTGAAAGCAAGCAAGCTTTTGGATTTAGTCCATTTTTTGTATAGCATTTAGTGACATTAAATATATAGCTGCAATTATCCCTTTGCAAAATCTTGGGAGGCTCTTTGTGCAGATGAAAGGGAGAATACAGTTTGAACATGATGAAATTACTAGGCAGCTGTGCCAGAGTAGCATCTTTGGAAATTTGTTTCATTTTAATTAATGATGTAAAGGAGGAACTGACATTCTGTGTAAGATCCTGAGAGGAGCTAAAGGATCTAGTGCTCAATCTCTCGCAAATACTCTATTTTCATTTATAAATTATGGATCCTTAGGAGGCGATAGACACAGAATCCCACCCTTGGTGCTGTTTTTTTAGAATTCATGTGGGAAATGCACTTCAAGACATGGTACTATGAACAAAGCTGCACATCCTGTAGAGATCAGTAGAGGTGTGTATTCCCTGAACTGTTATTTAAGTCCCCAAAGCTGATCTTTGGCAGGTTTCTCAACTCAGTGAGATCTTACATTGTGATTGTTCTCCTTGTTTTTAAAAGCTAAAGTATTTATTTATTTATATTTCTTGAAGCCTTGAGCTAGGCAGCCTACTGATTTCTCTAAGCTGCACTGTTAATGTAAGGACCATGATATTTGTGAGGCCAGGAACATACAGCTTATGGTTTTTGAAGCAAGGCGTACAGTCAGTTTCTTTAATCCTTTTGGTTTTTAAGCTGCTCTGTAGCTGGACCCCTGGTTTCCCTGACTTGGCACTTCAAAACTTTCTGCTTCCCTCTGGGTGAACAGGATAACAGTGAATTGGGATAATATAGTTTTTGGATTTCTGTACAACTAGAATGAACTTCCAAGTTTACCTCAGATCAATTGCTTGTCTGGCATCTGTCAGACTACTTTTGCTTTCATTTTTTTTTTTAGCTTCCCAGCCAAGTTAGTAATAAAGCTTAAAGTCGTTTTCCTCATCTGAACCCACTTGCTGCTTCTGTAGTTGTCAAATTAGTGCTCGGTACTAAAGTGTCTCTGTAGTGCTTTTAAATTTAAGTGTTAGTCTGTAGCTGTAAAAAAATCCCTTTTGTGCCTGCCTATGCAAAAAGAATGGGTAGAATTAATACTTCACTGGTTGCTGTGAAAGACTGGATTAAAGACTTCTAGTAGATGTCTTCCTTGCTATTTCCCCACTTCTCTGGCCACAGCTAACAACATAATCGCTGGTTTTTTGAACATAGGCTGAGATTACAGAAAGCGACCAGACTGATCTAATGGTTTGCTGCTGCTGAGACGGCTGCCTCCTGGCTTTCTTACTTGGGAACTGTGAATCTGATCCTGGGTGAATCACAACAGTTCACTGCACTGTTAGAAAATTAATCAATGGGGAAAAAAAGGAGTGGGGGGGAAAGTGAATTTCTTCCTCATGATTTAGGAATCTAGACTAGCTTACTTGAGAGACTTGTGCCAAGGAAAGATCCCGACTGCGTTCCTGGGAGCTGAGGAGCTCCAACAAGGCATGGATCACCCCTGACAGTGACTACTTGATCAGCATTATAGTAAAACCTTGCTCTTCCTCAGCAGATTCTCAATGTTGTAAATGCCAAGCCAATTTCAATTAATAAAATAAAATTTTATTAATTAAAGAATTACAGGACAAAATTTTTGGCGAACCAGCAATCGGAAGCACAGTGCTGATGCCCAGGGTCGGCACTGGGTGAACCTCAGCTATTGCCTCTATCGCACCGTAACTCCCCTCGTTCACGAATTGGCCCTTTTTGGTGTCCCCTTTTTATACAGTTTATTTGGCTGGCAGCAGAGGATTTCCCCACAGTTCTTTGTCTTTGGGTTGGTTTCTTCATATTCTGCCCTCCGGTCTGCTGAATGGGGTTCCCTGCAGAAAGGTGAATGTTAAGTTCCGTCCTCCAGTGTATGAATGGGAGGTGAAATCCGGAATGGGAGGAGTTCTCCTGATTCGTATCTCCTGCCATGGCTGGGCATTTCACAGTTCCACCGCCCCGGAGGACTGATTCCAATCTTGATTTACCCTTAGTTCTGCTGTCAATAGTGTGCTTCCCAATTCCCGGCAGGGGCATTATCTTTCCCAGAATTGCAGCCTCTGGGTGTTGCCCATCCTGATATTAGTCGGTTTCCTGCCCGACCTGCTTGTGTATTTCATTTCACAAAACATATTCACATTTTAAATATATACCAAAACATGAGTTAATAGACAGTATTTATTACATTAAGATGGCAAATATGACAATATGGGCTAGGACGATGCTATGTCTATTAGGTAGTTAGGTTTGGCACAGGGCTTACAACAGTTTTCTACCTGTTTGATTTTCTCTGATTACAAGTACACCAGACATACAGCTATGATCTGGGCACACAAAATCAGTATCTGCTCACACACTGGGTTGGAGCCAAGAACTCTGTGCTATACTTGCATAGATTCTTGCAATAAATTCTTTGGTTGCAAACATGATATGTCTTTGTGAGTGGCAAATAAAAACTGGAAGCATTCTAAACTGCACTAGGCATATTTTTGACTGGTTGATTTTACCCCTCACCATGGTAAAAATACAGAATTCAGTAACATGATAATAAAATATCATTTGCCATGTTGCTATGTGAACTGTGAATTACTTCTTCCTACTGGGGAAAGAAGCCAATAGTTGAAATATTTTAGCCAAAAAAACCCCAAACAATTGAAAGTATTTTGCCTTTTAATATTACATACCACTGCCATGATCTGGCCTAGAACTTGTTGTTTGTCCTTTGTTGTTTGGTTTCTCAGAAGCTGAGATCAGAAAAACTTCCTTGTTTTCTAGTACTCCAGCATAATAATCTAGGTTTAAGAATTTTATGGTTTTTACTTTAACTCACAACAGCACTCCTTCTGTGTCTCCTCTGTGTAATCCTAGCAGTAATTGCACTAACAGTGTGACCTGCAGGCTGTCAATTAGATGATCATCACTTAAGTCCTTGCTTCATTTTACCACAGGAGCTCAGTCTTCCATATTCTGACAAACTGCTTTTATTAGACTGCTGGAATTGACCCCGTTCCCTTCACGGATCAAAGCAGGGGTTTTCACTTCCCCATCTATAGTTCTACAATTCTGGTGTCTGTTTAGCATATGCTAGTGCCGTATGTGAGAACGGGAGGTGTTAGCTTTCCCCTCCTCTCTGTAACCTGGGAAGCTACGGGTGATGTCTTGCATACATGTGAGAAGTACCGTCTGCAATCCATGTGTGATCAGAGCAGGCTGGAGCTCCGTGCTGCAATCTCACAGCCCAATAGATGGCTACTTAACAGTCCTATCCTACTATTTTCTTCTTTGCTGAAGGATGCATTTAAAATCATTCATACATTCAAGGGTGGTTTTGTGTTTTGGTGGTTTTTTTTTTTCCTGTAAGTTCATTGAACTATGTTTTGAGCTACAATGTTATGTTAACTGTGTGAAGCTCACTTATTGATACAAAAGTGACTGAGGAATCAGACTGCAATGGTGATTCAAACCAGACATCATTCAGAGTACCTTTCTGTCTTATGAAATAACAAATATGGAGGTATGGCAATAAAGGTCATTTTTCTTTAACTGAGAGGGCAAAACAGCAGAGGAAATGAAGTTTGGTTGTGGGAGGGGGAGAAGGATGGAGGAGGTGAAGCTGCTGCAACATGCGAAGCTGAAAGAAGTGTCTGTCCCTGCTCTGAGAGTCACTTAAGTAGATAATCCATTTGCTTAGCAGGTTGCTGGCACTTAATGAAGAAAGTTCACAAAGGTGTGGAAGGCCCATTACAGTGTCATCAGCAATGAAAGGCCATCACTCACTTAGGGAAAAAGGGATTCAGCTTTGAGCTATGTGCTGAAGTCTTGAAATTCTTCTCATCCTATCCCAGCCTGATTGACACTACTGGAGGAGTATGTGAAGATAATTTCTGACTTTTTGTTTGATGAGTTGTCAGAATATTTTTTGATTGGTTTTGTTTCTTAGAAGGCACATATTTCTGAGTAGGGGTTCCTACCCCTGCTTAGAAGCAGGTGAAAAATGGAAAGTGTGGCTTCTGATAGAGAGACCAAAGCACAGCATGTCCATATAGGGCAGAAGGAGGACACTTAGGGGATGGGGCTGTCATTTGTGTGCATATCTACATATTTCTTCCCTTTGTTTTTTGTGCAGGCTTTGAGGTGTAATGAAGAATTATGTATAACATTTTTTTGCTTTTGAGCTCATGTATGCCACTAACATGTTAAGTAAATGATGGTAAACTTTCTTGTAAAACTCCTAATTTCAGGGGCTGATTAATGCATTGTGGATGTGTTTTTTTTTTTTTTTTTTTTTTTTTTTTTTTTTTTTTTTTTTTTTTTTTTAACTCAGCTCTCACAGTCTAATAAGCAGGCAAAGCTCAAAGTTCAGCATGCCTGAAGTATAACTGTTTAATTTTATTTGGTTTTCCTACACTGTGATAAATGCCAATAACTCACCTTTTGAAATTTATGAAAATTTAATAAAGAATAAAAATTGGTTACAAAAATTAATACAATAATAAAAGTTTAAAAAAAGTTTTCAGAGACAGGACAAATAATGAGACAAATAAGAGCAAAGAAGGTAGCCCGGGTCTACCGTCCCCCCTCCCTCTCAGACAAAGGCCGTGAAGGAGAAGGGCACTCTTTGGGAGGAATGTCCCCTTTTTGAAGACCAAAATTTCACGATTGTGCAATCTTTATCTTAAGACAGACCCATTTGCCCAGAGTCCCCCTTCTAATCCTGGGCGTTCAGGAGTTGGGCTTGACCAGGTGGTTCGTGTGGATTCAGTCTGGGTTGACCAGGTGGCTTCTGTGGATGCAGGGAGATATGCCTCTTGTCTTCTGAAAGTCCTAAGGGTGGGTTCTCTTCTTCTTGTTGTAACTGTTATCTCTGTTGAGAAACACCTCTGGGCCTCTCCTTTTTTTTTTTTCTCTCTTTTCTTTTCTGAGCTCAAGAAAATATCTTACACACAATTCTTTTATTATTAAAACTTAATGCTAAAAACTACATTTACTATATTATTCAAATGTCAATACAGCATAAATTTTCTACCTATCATTATTGTATATAGTAAATATCTGCATAGAGCCACACACACAACAAGCCTTTTTCACAATCCCCCCTCTTACTTTTTATAATAATTTTGGCTCGAGCAGTATTTACTGCTTTTCTGCATCCATTCTACATTCATTTTCTTCATAAATCAGTCTAGCTTCCTGGAGGGGATCTTCTACTCTATCTTGTTTCTTTAATACCATAATCCTTTGCACTGTTTTTGTTGTATCCATCCTTTGATCCATGGTCACTAATTGCATTCCTTGAACTACACTAGTGATGAGTCGAATGAAACAAGGGATCAAACAAGGGAGGAATATTAAACCAGCTGTGGCACATAAGAGGAAAAAACCTAGTTTCTTCCACCATTCTATTCCTAGTACATTATCCCACCAGCTGGTACTTAACATGGATTCCCACTTCTGAACTGGTACATGGGCGATTTTTCTAATATCATTGACTATATCCAGGACAGCTTCTCCATTATCATCTATTTTTAAACAACAATCTGATGTATTGAATTTTCCACAAACGCCCCCTTCTTCAGCTAGCAGGTAATCCAGTGCTAATCTGTTTTGGTACACAGCAGCTCTGATTTGAGTTTGTTGCCTGGATATCAATTCCATTGCCCTACCAGTTTTGTTTGTTATTATTTCTACGACTGCCTGAAGCCTTATGATACGATTTAACATATAAATGGGAGTTCGATATCCCCAACTCCCATCTTGTGCCCAGGTGGCTGGCCCATATGTTGCCAGTATGCGTTCAGGGGGCCATTCATCGTCTCCCCATTTTTGGAATCCTCCAATTACATTTCTCTTGCTTCTTTTTAGATCCTCATAAACTGGTATCCCTAAGTGATCCCCTTCAGGTCCGGGCAAAAGAAAAAATCCTGGTTGTATGACACCCAGAGTACAGCTCCCTTTCCACTTGGGAGGGAGTTTTGGATACGCCCTCTTCCCACATATCCAGAATAAACCGTCTGGAGCTTTCCAATAGTCTAATTTTTGCTCATTCATATTCTCCCAAAATTTAGAAATTTCTGGGATGCCAACATAAGGATTTTTTCCTGTACCATTACATTGAAAAAGCCTGATTTTATTATTATATTCACAATTTCCGTTTTTTTCTTTTTTCTGGGTCCAGTACATGGTAGGTTCTTCTGGGATCCACCATACAGAGGTTCCATTACTAACCTTGTATCTTTTACAGGGAGTTTTTCCTACTTCATGAAGGAACTTTTTTCCTTCACGCCAAAGACATTCCTCCCCTATGACCACTGAACTTAAAATCCATCCCTCTGGCCGATTTTCTCCCCTTATACTTGTTTGGTTCCACTTAAGGAGCTCGATTGGGCCTAGGCTGCTGCCTTTCCATGGCCATTCTTCTGACATCAAAGCCCCTCCACAGACCCAACAATTGGTTACGTTAAGTTCCTTACTTATTCTTTCTCCCAATTCCACAAACAGATTTTTACCCATCCGTGAAATATCTATTTCTTTTTCTAATTGTTGTTCCAATTTCTTATACAAACCGTCAAGTGAAATTGGTACAGGTTTAGGTGGTGGTGTTGGCCTAATTTTTTTGTCTATCAATTGTTCTTTTACCAAATCCTTTGCTTTACTCCCAATAATGTGGGTGAAACACATCCATTTGTCCCCTTTTGCACATTCACTTCCTCTTAAATTTTCCGCAATCCAATACTTTTTCCCATTGTGTATGCAGTTTCCCAGTTTGGAGGGGTTATAACAGTGACTGTTGATATGAGTGTGAGAAATAAAGAAGGAGCCTCGGCGTCTTTCCATATACAGTTTTTTGTAACACCTGTAGCATGGCCTGGTCGGCATCCCAAAAGGGAAGAGCCAGAAAATGAGTGACAGAACCAGGAGAGGTCCAGTATGGCTTATAATCCCACCTCCCATGCCTATGGGGTTGCAGCCCACAGCAGGTGTATGTGATCTTCTCGGTGGCGATTATAGAGGCCAATCTGGTCTTGCCCTCTCGTCTCTTGTCACTTTCTTTTAGCTAATTTCCAGGCAAATCGTTTTTGACACTTCTTGACCGTGGTCTCCCACTCCTCCTCAGCTATCTCCCATTCAACAGGCACTAATAATTCCCAACCACACAACCAAGTTATTATTTCAGTAGCTCCAAGGTCTGCTTGGATAGAGGGCTCAGGTGACACTCTACACTTCATACAACGAGAGCGTCGTTTGTGTGAACTACAGTACCAATGTTTCCCACAGCTTAAACACTTACATTTACACCAACCAGCATGTCCGGTATTTGGGTGAATTAAACAGGGTATTTGGTGTGGCAATGAATAATGTTGTAATTCACCCCCCTCTTTATATAAATCACAGGCTAAGGCCAGAACACAGGGATTTTCTGTCCGAAACAATCCTGATCCTCCTGTTTGTGGCGGCAGTACTCCTCCCCAGGGAGGGTGCCGGAGGTGTCTCAAAGTTTGTCCGGGCGGTATTTGAAACCACTGATACAAGCTCGGTTTAATTCCCCAATCAGGTTCAATCCTGCGTATGTTTCTTGGATCATTCGGATCCCCCCAGTTCATTATTACTCATTTTCGCTTAAAAGTTAATTTCGTTTCACCCGGCTCCGAGGATATCGTCCACTCCTTAGGCTTTTCCACAGGTCCTTTGATTCGGTTGGCGTGAATCCACCCTCGTTCTCTGGTTCGGATTGCCGTCTCGGTTGTCAGCAATACCTGAAAAGGACCTTCCCATTGTGGGGTTAAAGATTGTTCTTTCCATGTCTTTACTAATACCCACTCCCCTGGATGAATATTATGGATTTTAAAGTCTAAAGGGGTGGTTTGAGGGATTATTCCTTTTAGTCTTAAATTCTCAAGAGTTTTTGCAATTGTGTTAATATATCCCTTAACACTCCTTTCCCCTACTTCATAAGTAGCATTTTCATGTTTGGTGGTCAGAAAAGGTAACCCAAACATCATTTCATATGGTGACACTCCCAGATCTGATCTGGGTTGTGTTCGAATTCTCAGTAATGCTAAAGGCAAGCATTGTACCCATGACATTCGGGTTTCAACTATTAATTTGGTTAAAGTTCTTTTTAAAGTTTGGTTCATCCTCTCTACTCGGCCTGAACTTTGTGGATGCCATGGGGTGTGTAGTTCCCACTTTATCCCCAAAGCTTGAATTAATTGTTGTAACACTTTTGATGTAAAATGTGTTCCTCTGTCTGAATCTATTCTATTAATCATTCCATATCTTGGAATAATTTGTTCCAAAAGGGTTTTACTTACCACGTTAGCAGTAGCTTTGGTAGTGGGAACTGCCTCCACCCAATGAGTTAGATGGTCTGTTATTACTAATAGATATTTCCATCTTTGAACTTGAGGGAGTTCTGTAAAATCTACTTGAATACTTTGAAATGGCCTTAAGGCTAATTCCCGACCACCCCACGTGGTTTTCCTCATTACCTTCTTGTTTACCCTTTGACAAGTTATGCATCTTTCAGTGATTTTCTTTGCTACCCCATAAATCCCAATGCACCCATAGTTTCTTAAGAAATGATCACACAAAGCTTGAGTGCCCCAATGAGTTTTCTGATGCATGTCTTCTAATATTCTTCTAGTGAGTATTTTATTGAGTATTTGCCTTCCATCCGGAAGTCTCCACTTCCCTGATTCATCTTGTTCACTGCCTATCTCTTTCAATTCCTTTTCTTCTGTTTCACTAAATTTTGGAATTTCCAACATCTCCTCATTGGTAGTTAATACCAACATTACTTTTTCCACTCCATTTTCTGCTGCATCCCTTGCTTCCTGATCTGCCAAATTATTTCCCCTTACTTCTGGAGTTACTCCCTTTTGGTGACCTCTAATATGTACTACAGCTATCTCTTCAGGTAATTTTAATGCTTCTAGGACTTCTAAAATGAGCCCCTCATGTACTAATCCTTTTCCTCTTGAATTCAGCAAACCTCTTTCTTCCCAAATTTTTCCAAAGGTATGTACCACCCCAAAGCAATACATGCTGTCAGTGTAAATTGTACCCCTTTTACGTGCTAAGTGTTCCAGTGCCCTTTTTAGAGCATATAATTCACAGGTTTGAGCTGACCAGTTTGAAGGTAATTTCCCTTTTTCAATAGTTTGCATGTTCTTCCCATCAATTACTGCATATCCTGACATTCTTTTCCCTTGTAGGCATCTGGAGGATCCATCCACATAAATTATTTCTCCTTCTAGAAGGGCCTGGTCCTCAAGGTCTTCTCGAATCTTTGTCTGGTATTGGATAATCTCTAGACAATCATGTATTAAGTTATCTGTTGGTTCCCCATATAAAAATTGAGCTGGGTTCAGGCTTTTATTTACTTCTAATGTCAAATCATCACTGTCTATCAAGATCGCCTCATATTTTAGCATCCGAGAGTCTGTCAACCATTTTTCAGCCTTTTGGTTTAACACATTTCGAACTGCATGAGGCGTGCACACAATTAGTTTACCTCCAAAAGTCAGTTTACGACTTTCTTCAACTAGGATTGCAGTAGCTGCTATAGCTTGGATACATACGGGCCAGCCGTGGCTTACTGGATCCAACATTTTTGATAGATAAGCCACTGGCTTCTTTCCTCTTCCCCACTCCTGAGCTAAAACTCCATAAGCCACCCCCTTTTCTGTATTTACATACAGATAGAAGGGTTTCGCTAGTGAAGGTAAGCTTAAAGCTGGTATCGAGGCCAGTTTTGACTTCAGTTTTCCTAATTTATCCTCATCTTTCTTGTTCCATCTTATATCATCTCCCTCCGTCAATTTTTTATATAAAAATTTTACAGCCTGTGTGTATCCTTCAATCCATAATCTACAATATCCCAATAACCCAAGTAGTTTTCTGATCTCCTTTTTAGAAGAGGGAGAGGGAAGGGATAATATTCCCGCAATTCTTTCGGGGCTTAGCCTCCGATTTCCCTTGCTTATTAAGTGTCCAAGATATTTTACTTCTGGTTCCACAAATTGCAGTTTCCCTTTTGATACCCTCAATCCTTTTTCTCCAAGAAAATTTAAAAGCTTTATAGTAGCCTCTCTGACTTCAGCTTCAACTTCTCCTGATAGCAAGAGATCATCTACATATTGAATGACTTGTATCCCAGGAGGAGTGGGGAAAGTTTGTAATATGGTTTCTAAAGCTTGCCCAAATAAGTTCGGGGATTCAGTAAACCCTTGCGGCAATTTTGTCCATCTCAATTGCTGCTTTCTCCCAGTTTGTGGGTCCTCCCATTCAAAAGCAAAGATATCTCGGCTTTCCTCAGCTAATGGGCAAGCCCAAAAGGCGTCTTTAAGGTCCACCACACTAAACCACTGATGCTGGGGAGGGACCTTACTTAGGAGAGTATAGGGGTTTGGTACAACTGGATATCTAGTCCGAGTTCTCTTGTTTACCTCCCTTAAATCTTGTACCAGCCTGTAACTTCCATCAGACTTTTTTACTGGAAGAATGGGGGTATTATGAGGAGACATACAGGGTTCTAGTGTACCATCCCTTATCAGCCCTTCTATTACCGGCTTCAAACCTTCCCGTCCTTCTAATGAGATAGGATACTGACGCACCCGTATGGGACAATCTTCTCTCTCAATTGTAACTTTTATGGGATCAATATTCAATCCTCCCCTATTTCCTTCAGCAGCCCATACCTCCTTCTTAATTTTCTTTTCATCCTCCTGTTCTAATTTCAATATTTTAGCTGTCATCTTCCCATTTTCTGGTATAACTCCTATTCCTAATTTTATTTGGAAATCTCGTCCCAATAAATTACTGCCTGCCCCCGGGACCAGCAGAACATCTCCTACCCAGAATCTAGTTTCTCCCTCTATTAATACGTTTTTGATGATTGGAGCAGAAAAACCTTCTCCTTTGGCACCCACTACCTTTACAGTCTCTTTACTTACTTTATAACCTTTGGGAATATTTATCAGACACGTTCGTTCAGCTCCCGTGTCTGCTACAAACTTCAATTCTTCTCCTTGGGGACCTACTTTTAGGGTTATCACAGGCTCTTGATGGTATTTGTCCCCTAAAAAATAGAGCCTGAGACTTCCCTAGTCACTCTCTGTATTCATCTCTTTGAAGATTTTCAGATCTCTTGCCCGTTTAGGACAGTCCTTTTTATAATGTCCTTCACCCTCACAGAAAAAGCAGACATTTCTGGGATGCCCTTGTGGCTTCGTTTGTGTTGGGGTTTTATTTTTTCCCATTCTCCTGTCTTTATGACCATCATATTTAGGAGCAGTGCCTGTGTGTCTTTGATTTCTCTGGGAATTGTTTTCCCTCATAGTAACTGCCATAATTTTTGCCTGTAGCCTAGTTTGTTCTTCATCCCTTCGAACGTAGACTTTTTGAGCTTCCTTCAATAAATCATCTAATGGTTTTCCATGCCAATCTTCAATCTTTTCTAATTTTTTTCTAATATCTGGCCAAGCATTTGTAACAAAATTTATTCTCAATAAAGCTTTTCCCACTTCAGTTTCAGGATCTATTCCAGAATATTGTTTTATATTTCTCCTAAGTCGATCTAACCATTCAGTTGGGGTCTCTTCTTTTCCCTGTTGTATTTCAAAGGCCTTTTTAGCATTTACTCCTCGTGGGGCTGCCTCTTTTATCCCCTTGATTATGGTATTGCGATAATCATTCATACGTTTCCTCCCTTCCTCATTATTCTGACCCCATTCTGGAGGTTCTGTCGGCATTATGTCTTCTCCAGGAGGTCCCTGGGGATGCTCTCTATTCCATATTTTTACCCCTGCTGTTCTAATCATCTCCCTTTCCTCATGAGAGAATAATATCTTAATTATGGATTGCAATTCCTCCCAAGTATAGATATTTGGTCCCAGGAACTGGTCAAGCTGTTCAGCTGTGCCTATGGGGTCTTCCAGAATCCCTCTAATTTCCTTTTTAAAATTCCTGACCTCAGAGGAGGTCAGGGGAGCATTTACGAACCCCGTTCCTCCCCCTCCCATGGGTACCTCTCTTAGGGGAAATAGCCCGATTTCTTTTTCCCATTCCTTTTCTTTTATTTTGTTTTCATGTGGTGAGTAATAATCAGGAGAAAGTTGCTTCCTAACTGCATTTCTAGTATTTTTATAAGGGGCATCTGGTAGAGACAAAGGATTCTTTTTAACCGTAGCGGCAGCGGTTTTCAGAGAAACAGTTCCCATAACCGGAAGCGAGAATCTTGGAGGACTAATCATAGAGTTTTGGTCCTCCCAAGTAACTATAGAGTTTGAGTCCTCCAGAGGAGGGGCATGGGCGGGGTCTGCCACCGGAATTTCCGAAGGGGAAGTCATTTCCTGTCTACTCCATGTGGCTGGGCTGCCCACGCGGCCCATGGCGGCTGGGCCTGCCGTCTCCGGCACAAACGGGGCCGCGGCAGCAGCGCCCGGCATCGCCGGGGCCGGGGTTGCTGCCCAGGTCATCGGGGACAGGACCGGCGGAGACCCTCCACACGCTGGCAGCGAGGGACTCGTCGCCCCAGGAGGGCCAGGAGCCGCAGCTGCCTGCGGCGCCATCACTGCGGCAGATGGGAGGACTGGTGATTTCATAGCCACAGGAGAGGCGTGCAAGGGTCGGGCCGCTGCTGTCGCCGTTTCTGGCGATACTATTCCCGCGGCTGGCGGAAAAGCTTGGGGACCTGGGGTCGCGGGGGAAAGGGGCAAGAAACGGGCGGCCGCCTCGAGCGGGAGAGGGTCCGCCGCAATTACTGGCGGAGAAAGGGAAGGGAAAACCTCCCCCGCCGCCGTCACCGTGGCCGGCGAACCCGCCGCCGCCACTGTGGCAGGTGAAAAGGCGTGCGGACTTACGGCTATGGAGGAAGGGGTCAGAAAGCCCGCTCCTGCTGCCCCAGGCAGACAGGGAGCGGCTACCGGGGCCGGGGGGGGAAGGGGTCCCGGTGCCATCGGGGCTGCCGCCCCAAGCGGACCCGCGCCCGGGATGGGGACCGGGGCGAGATCACACGACAAGCCGGGACCCGCGATGTACGCGGGGACGAGCTCCGGCATTGGGGCCGAGGGAGACCTCCCGCTGGGTCCTGAATCTGGCAATGCAGGCGTGTTTTGAAAAGGAGGGGGTAAAAACTGTAGAGGGTCCCAATCCTTTTCTTTCTTTCTCTCCTGTTCCCCTTCCTTCCTTTTCCCTGCTTTCCTTTCTTGCTTTGTTCCAGGGGTTTCTGTTACTTTAAAAATTTTTATTTTTCTATAATCCCCTGTCCAACAGGCCGCGTAATTTCTTTCTTCTAAATCACTCTGTTCCTTTGAATTTATAAATTCGTTTAAAGCCTGACAAATCCATTTTTCAAAGGAACCATATCTAGGCCAATAAACGTGATCAGATCTTATTTTCTCTCTTGGCCATTCTAGCATACAAAATTGTATCATCTTTACTTTATCCTTTGTCCTTGTACAAGGGTTCTTTTCCCAATTACTTAACATGATTCCCAGTGGACTGTCTGGAGGAATTTCTGTGGATGGTTTTTTACTTTTTCTTTTCTTCCCTATCTTCTCTTTACTGGATTTCTGTCCCATTTTTCAATATTCTCTCTCTACTCCAACCCCCCCCCGTGTCTCTGTTCAGCTTCCCTTTACCCCCACAAAAACTATTTTTCTCCTTTCTCTCACACTATTTCTTAATACAATTTACCTTCTCTGAGGAACTATAATAAAGCTTAAAATAAAATAAAAATCTACACTTTCTATGCTTTCATTCGTCCACATTCACTCCACTCTATTTTTCACTTAATCTCACACACAACAAAACAATCACAACTACAAGGTACCTTTTACTTTCCACACACTTTTACACTCTTTAACCTGGCCAGACAATGCCCTTCACAAACCCTCAATCTGGCAGTGTTGGGGGTTCTCCCCAACCCCAGGTGCTCTTGGGTTTATTTCATAGATTCTGCAGAATTTAACATAACCCTGGATGTCTCGGAATTGCTTCCTCCAATCCAGCTGGTTATCAACCCGGGCAGACAATGCCCTTCACAAAACCCTCAATCTGACAGTGTTGGGGGGTTCTCCCTTCCCAACCTCAGGTGCTCTTGGGTTTATTTCCTAGATTCTGCAGAATTTAACATAACCCTGGATGTCTCGGAATTGCTTCCTCCAATCCAGCTGGTTATCAACCCGGGCAGACAATGCCCTTCACAAAACCCTCAATCTGACAGTGTTGGGGGGGTTCTCCCTTCCCAACCTCAGGTGCTCTTGGGTTTATTTCCTAGATTCTGCAGAATTTAACATAACCCTGGATGTCTCGGAATTGCTTCCTCCAATCCAGCTGGTTATCAACCCGGGCAGACAATGCCCTTCACAAAACCCTCAATCTGACAGTGTTGGGGGGTTCTCCCTTCCCAACCTCAGGTGCTCTTGGGTTTATTTCCTAGATCCCAGCAAAAGCTTTTTAGGGTCCCCTTTTTCACACACTTTACCTTTTCCCTGGGGGGGTTTCTCTCACTCCTTTTTACCATTCACTTTCGTCCCGGTGCTGGCCGCCTCCCTCGCGGGACAACGGAACCGCAGCGTAGGGGACTCCGCTCTCGCTTGGAAGGTCCGGGTGTTACCCCAGCCCGCCTCTCAGGCACACACACTTTCAGCCCCCGTTCCGCGCCAAACGCTGCCACCCCCAGTCCCAGCAATTCTTACCACTCCGTTGTTCTTGGGTCTTTATTCTTCGTGTACACTTTGATGTTAGGAGCTGGTTACCGCGGTTTTTAGGGAATTCTTTCCCTTCTCTTTGCCTTATTGCCTCCTTTTGTCCTTGGATCTTACCCCTTTCTGGGGTACTCTGCAAGGACCAGAGCCGAGGCCGCCTAATGCAGGCGGGACGCGTCTCCCTGGTCTCTAATCCTCTCACAGCACTCACAGTGGGGGTATTTTAAACCATCCCTCTGCTACCAAATTGTGATAAATGCCAATAACTCACCTTTTGAAATTTATGAAAATTTAATAAAGAATAAAAATTGGTTACAAAAATTAATACAATAATAAAAGTTTAAAAAAAGTTTTCAGAGACAGGACAAATAATGAGACAAATAAGAGCAAAGAAGGTAGCCCGGGTCTACCGTCCCCCCTCCCTCTCAGACAAAGGCCGTGAAGGAGAAGGGCACTCTTTGGGAGGAATGTCCCCTTTTTGAAGACCAAAATTTCACGATTGTGCAATCTTTATCTTAAGACAGACCCATTTGCCCAGAGTCCCCCTTCTAATCCTGGGCGTTCAGGAGTTGGGCTTGACCAGGTGGTTCGTGTGGATTCAGTCTGGGTTGACCAGGTGGCTTCTGTGGATGCAGGGAGATATGCCTCTTGTCTTCTGAAAGTCCTAAGGGTGGGTTCTCTTCTTCTTGTTGTAACTGTTATCTCTGTTGAGAAACACCTCTGGGCCTCTCCTTTTTTTTTTTTTCTCTCTTTTCTTTTCTGAGCTCAAGAAAATATCTTACACACAATTCTTTTATTATTAAAACTTAATGCTAAAAACTACATTTACTATATTATTCAAATGTCAATACAGCATAAATTTTCTACCTATCATTATTGTATATAGTAAATATCTGCATAGAGCCACACACACAACAAGCCTTTTTCACATACACTATCAGGCTTTAGTGCAAATAATGCTTGGAAAAGTATGTAGCAAAGCTTCTTTCAAATAGATCTTACAAATGATTTGACAAGAAAATCTCTGCACCATAGAAACTCTTGATTTCCATCAATGAAAATTGTAAAATGATGAAAATTACCTGGAACTTTTTGGCTGTGCCGTAAGAGAGTGATAGTGTCACCTCACTAATAATTTTATTTTCAAGTTGATGATGGACTTTATAGACAAGAATCTATCTTACCATATGATGCATGTAAAGTAAATGAATATGTGCATGTATCCAGCTATCTCTTATAACTCCTGAAACTGGAAATAATTGAAAAGCACATATTTCACACCTCGGCAAAAAAAAAAAAAAGTGTCTTTAACTTAGAGCCCAGGGAAAAGATTTTGATTTTCTTAAGAATATTCTACCTTCATAAAAGAAAAACTAATAGTTGGGAGGTTTGTTTTGTTTTGTTTTGTTTTGTTGTGGGAAGGAGCCCTAATGAAAAGATGGATTTGATAAAAATAATTGTGGAAAATAGGGTTATTTAATTCATGTTCTATAAATAATTATAGACTGGAAACTGTAATATATTGTATAAAGGTATGTGTGTCTGCTCAACCCGCAAGTTTCACGGACTTCTGTAAAGCGCCTCTCCTGATCTCCCTGGTCCAGAAATAGAAGGTGAGAACACGAGGCACTGATGAGACAATGAGTACCGATCAACCTACCCTTGCATACATGCAGCGAAAATTACCAGGACTTACACCAGTCGAATGCTACGTGCCAGAGGAATCATCACACACTTCTATGACGGTTAAATTACTCAAAGCAAGGACTAACTCTGGACATCAGCATTTGAATGGGCCAGGGGACCCTTTCGGGATTTAGTATAAACAAAGTTAATGGCCGGTGCTTAGTGAAACAATGGGAGAAAGGCTGCCGAGGGTGATATTAAGGGTATTTAAGTTAAGCCTCTAGGTGGGCAAGGCGTGAACCCAGCTAGAGACTCAGACTGCCAGGGTCCGTGTCTCTGGGTCACCCTTGACTCATTTTTTCCCGGGAGAAATTCTGTCAAGTAAGTGTCGCTGTTTGTGGGGTTTTGTTTTGTTTTTTTATTACTTAAAATTCTGTAATTTGATTCCAAATTTTGTGATTTGAATTTTAATAAACCAAATTATTGAATTTGGTAATAAATTGTCCTGGCATTTATAACATAATGAATGTCTTTCCAGGAGAATAGAGGAAGGAAAAGCCCCTACAGAAGTCTAGGAAGAATGGTGCATCACAGCACAATTTTTTTTAATTTTTTAAGTGTTTCATATTAGTAAATTTTGAGCAGAATCTAACCATGAAAGAACATATTATAAATGCTAATAAATTCTTTTTTAAATTGGTACTTTTGAAACTGTTGAAAGTTGTGTTTGCTGAGCTTGTAACATGTTACACGTTGAACTTGTAGTCATTCACTTCTGCCCCTCTCATAGCAGATGCAGCTGGGGATGGTGGGGCAGAGGAGGTGGAACTGGGGCTGGCAGGCAATTATGTTAAACTAAAACTACTGCAGAACTGTGTCTGTCAGCAGCTACCAAAGAGTCTTTGAAGTTAAGGGAAAGATTTCCACTGGTTCTATATTGTGGATGGGATGCTTTGTGCATTTTTTCTTCATTGTGTCATTTTGTATCATTTACATAGTTAGTGTTCCACATTACTCTATTGCCTCTTTGCTCATATCTGTTACAGGGCCAAGAATTCACTGTTGGTACTTGTCACATAGTAAAACAATAATATTTTTTCCAGAACAGGTTGTTGTTCCGTTTAGGTGCATTGAAATTCATAAAAATTTTGAAAATACAGATTAATGTGAGCCTGTGGGGTTTTAGGAGGAACTTTCTGCACTTTTCCTATAATAATATAAATTATTTACTAGTAAACTGTAATAAAGCTGCAGTCTTTAGGCTATAAAAATAATGCTTGTCATCAACTGGTTATGGAAAGTTTTAACTGTTACTTTTATTCATTAGTGTTCTTCCACCTGAAGAGAAAAGCTCAATGTGTATTGAAGAAAACCTGACCTTACAATTAAAACACAAAATAAGGAAAAAGTAGGGAAAACAAAACCTGGCCGATTTTCTTGTTAGATTTAGGATGTTTACTTTAAGAATGTCCATACGAATTAATTTCAAAATGAGGGCAACCCGTTTTTCCTACCCTTCTTCCAACCATCACGTGTGTGAGGATGTGATGTTTCATACATGGTTCATGCGTGGTGCATGATCATGATTTTACTATCTCCTGTTCTTATCACCATTTTTTTCTGTATTTTCTGATATTTAGGTTTTTAATCCTTTAATTATGTATCTTTTGGTCTTATTTCTCATTTTGGTTATCATTTCCTTAGTCTTCTGATAGAGAATGAAAAATTTTTCAGTTGAAAGAATAGAAAGTAAAAAAAAAAAAAGGTTTGATTTGGAGAGATAGCCTGATGATCAAGGATAGATGTGATCTGTGAACCGTGGAAGATAAGAACTCAGAAAACGATGAATTAGTAACCCTGCTGCATGCAGCATGAATAAGGTGTCATACTGCCCAATCATAACCTAGAAGTACATTTTAGCAAATCAATATTTGGCAAGTAAAGGACAATTTAAAAAGAAATAATCTATTTGGTGATAAAGAGTTTGAAATATTTCTGAAGACAATATATTCTATGCATGATAAGTGCAATTTTAAATGTTTGCCTCATGTGTGATTCAGATTATCTTGGAAGCAACATGAAATGCATCCTTTTGTATATGTCAGACTTCAACAAAGCGTTGTTTATGCCATGGATCAAATATGCAACATTAAAATTCATTATAGGCATATTACCCACTCTCATTATATGACAGAAGTGTGTCAGTGAAATTAGCAGCCACAAAAAAGACAAAGATTTTCTTACCTATTAGTTGGAAAGTAGCAGCTGTTTGAGTAATTCCACAGAGGGATAACAATGACCAACTGACTTGCACGTTTTAAAGAAAAAATGATATCAAATCCTTTGAGGATGCCATATGTTCTGGGCTTTGAGGCAGGCTGTGTACGCTATCATAGCAATTAGACAGACTGGAGACTCTGCTAAAATTTTATCCAAAATGCCAGCAGAAAAGTATTTCTTGGGCCTTCTTAATTGTGAACATAGACATACTTATGCTCCCATTATTTATTAGAGGATAAGTTAGTTACAGCGTAGAATTTTTTCCCAATCATTTTCATAGAGAACTATATATAAATAAACTGGTTTGGTATGGGGTTTAGGTTTTTTATTTATTTCCTTTTTAATTATGCTTGAGTTTATTTAGGCTTTTTAAAGATATGCATGGTGGTTATCCTTTTACTTACAGAAGAGACTGTGAAGTAATATTCTTAGAATAATTCTAGCTTCCTTTATCATTTGTGAATGGGATCTGAAGAATGTCAAGTCTTCTCAAACAAACTTGGTAATTGCCCCCGAGAGTTGGGCCATTCAGATGATCAGTGGATCCATCTGTAGTTTGGTATTGAACTTCTGTGGTTTGATGTGACTTCTTGCCAGGCCTATTGTGATTTAAGAAAGCTTGTATTGACCAGTTTACTCAAACTGGGCACATACAAATAACCTGTGCTGGTGTTGTGGAGATGGGTCACCTGCCAAGCCTCGGCTGGCTAAATGGAAGATGCCTGTATCAGAAAAGATCTATTTGGAGCCATTAGGAAGCAGAAAGGCCTGCTAGCTGAAACTGCTGTGAAGATATTTTGAGTCTCCAGAGTCCTACCAGGACACATAACCCTCTGTTAACAAGCTGAGAGATGGTTTGTCTGTGGATATCCATATGTATTCAGAGCTTCTGTGTCCGTTTTGAAGCAAGGCCTTTTCTGCTGTGCAGGTTGGATTATTTCTTCACCTAATAACTGTCAGCAAGATCCACACTTGCCTTCACTCTTCTTCCAGTGTCTTGGCAGTTTGGCAGTTCACAAAGAACCTTTCTGACTCTCTAGGCATTTTGGCATTTAGCTTTTCCTTTATTTGAAGGACAAACCTTGTACATGTACAAAAAAGCTCCTCAGAGCTTTATAATTCTGGGTCATGGTGCTTTCTAATGCAGTATTGCAGTATTACTCTATTGAGTACTGTGGTTCCCAGGTCCACTTGTAGCCTCTCCCCTCTCCCTGACCCTCATCCAGAAAAGTATTGAATCCCCACATTGATCTCTGAAGTCAAAAGAATTATTTAGGTTTATTGTTTGATGATGTTTGGGACTAGGAAGAAAGCAGTATAACCAAAGGCTTGCCTAAGAGGCAGTGCAAAACTATGGGCATGGAGTATGGAAGAGTTTGAGGTCTGGAATTTTGTGATCTGTTAGATTTAATATCAGGAAAAGAATGAGAAGGAATGGTAGATCCCATGTTTTTCTGTGAAAGAACATAAAAATTGAATCAATAGAGACCATCTAACTCTAAAGGCAATACAATATGAGGTCTAATTTACATATTTGGGAATGAAAGGAAAAAATACTTTCTGAATGGTTTAGGTTTTGTTTTTGCTTTTTGAGGTAATTTTTCCCCATAGAAACAGATGTTTGAAACTATGAAGCTTGCCATCACAAAACCAATATTGATTGATATAAATGATCATGTTAATCGTAAATAATGAGGTCACAGTCATGTGATGAATAAAGTTTTAAACATACTTCTGTAGTTTATCATGCTTCTTCTGCTGAGGTACATGTGTATATACACTGTGATACCCAGTAAGTAATGCTGTACTTAAGATATAATGGGGGTTTTGTTTTGTTTTGGTTTGTTTGTGGTGGTTTTTTTTTTGGTTTGTTTTGTTTTGTTTTTTTTTTTTGTTTTTTGGGTTTTTTTAATTGTTTGTTTAAAAGAAGCATCAAGTAATGTTTGAAGTGCCTGGTATAAGAGTGTAATTATCTGTGTGACCTCAGTACCATGCACCCAGGTATTTATCTGCTATAAAGTGATGAAAGGAAAGCTTCTTCCCTTTATTTATATCTTAGGAGTTTCTACATTTTCTTTCCTGATTCTCAGATTCTCAGATGTGGGCACTGACATTTCTGGAAAAGCCCAGACTGTTGGTGACTGGGGACATGTGATGTTTCTGGATCTGTCTCCGTGACTGTGGTATCAATTCTTCAGGGCTCCTAATAGTCAGTCAGGCTGAATCAAGGAATCTCCTATTAATTGCCATTCCTTTGAAATGCCTTTGCTGCTTCTGCGGGAATAAAAAGGCAGGGATGCAGACAGTCCTTGAGCACTGGCATTGCTATTGTCTGCTTTATTGAGCCATGGCAACCACAAGGACAGGATCCTGGGACATCTCCTCTGTGAGGGTGCTGTCTGCCATGTTTCAGCCAAAAATGCATCTGACAGGGAGGTGGTGGCAGGAGGTGTTTGCTCTTGAGGAAAAATGCAGTCCCAAAGGGAAGGGGGAAGAAATAAAAATTGCCTCTGTGCTGGAGGCATTATGAAGTGAGAGGATTTCTTCCCAAAGGGATTTCCTTTCCTTTTAGGGAGAGGTTATTGCTGTTTGTCTCAACAAAGTGATGGTGGACGATCACTTTTTACTTAAGATGTTATTTGCCAGTTATACATCAGGCATTTTCATCCTCAGGAAATTGCATACAGTCACCTCTTACTCTAAGTCATGAACCCAAGGCAATGTAGGGCAATCTGGTAAAAAGGATTAAGTTTAGGTATTGTGATATCTTCTTTGTTGCACCTGAGAGGTCTTTCCTGCTGAAATTAAATGTAATTGGAGTTGCTGCCTGGATACCTCACAAGTCCTGTGCATCAGGCTGGGAGGAACTGCCTGCAGCACTGCTGGTAAAAGGGGCGTAGGGGGAATTTTGACAGCTGGGTCCATTCACAGCTGGGATCTGGGAGTCATGATATTTAAGGAAAGAGGTTTGTACAGAGCTACTGGGTAACTGAATTTGGTGAGGTCCTTGACTTCAGCACAACCTACAGTCATGTTCAGTTCATTGGAAATGTAACCCAGGATCCTTTAAAGGTGAGCAATCTTTAAGAAACTAAGTGAGTAAGCATATAAAACACTTAATTGTCTCCCATTTTACCACGTGACCTATACAGAAGCAGGATAGTATCAATAAATAGCTGGAAGGGACTTTGGTTATTCTAATAAACCCAAGGGAGAAGTAGGCAGTTGTCAGTACAGGGGTAGGGGACAAACACAACTAGACACACGTCTTACTCTGCATAACAGCTGTGTTGCTTCCAATGCTTCCTTAAAAATTCTGCCCCTTTGCCGAGAAATTAGACAAAACCTTATAATGAATGAAATAAAAATCATGTCAGTATCCAAAACCAGTAGCAAATGAATATAGAGAGAGCTGTAGCTATGCAAATCTAGATGTAGGTGAAGAGGAAGAGGCATAGTATATGTGTAATATTATCTGGGAAGTTTGTGATTTGAATTACATGGTAAAGATGGTGAGGCATATACAAGAGAGAACATTTGAATTCAGTATGTTGAATCTTGTAATTGATCAGTAAGATTTTTCCTAGGAATTTTAATACCTTGCACTGTTTAACTTTTGTTGCTCTATACATCTGCTGCTTTAATTGTGACAGCAGTTTATGCTGCAAATAAAAGCATTAAATGTTTTTGCTCTTACAGTGTTTGCTATTGACTTTACACACTCTTCTCTATGTAAAACAAAATTAGATTTCCTAATATATCAATAGAAAACTGTTCAAAAAGCAGACTGATTAATAAATGGTCTAGTGTTTCAGCACTTACGGATACCATTTCATTTTATCTCACTGTGAATTGACAGGTTATGACAGGCAATTGAGAACAGAATGCAGTTCAACTTCTTTTGTGCCAATGATATGTCTTTTAAGAGGTAAAATACTTTAATTAAAAAAGACAGTTGAAATCTTAGCTTCAATTTTCCTTGATGTGTCAGATTTTTTTTGTTGCAGTCTTAACGGTTACTATTCTTGTCTTTATACATCTATTAAAAAAAAATTATTTTTGTAAAAAGTGTATTTTTAAAAATTTCCTTCTAGATGTTATGTTTATTTTGCTGATGTCAAGAAGTAAAAAATATCAATAATAACTCCCTGACTATCTGTTTCTTGTTTCAAATTTAAACTAGCTTAAATTAGGCTTTCTTTTGCACATGTTTAAAGCAAAAGCTTACCACTAGACAGTCTGATCATAAATTAATAATTATATTATTTTGATGTTGTAGTTGGACACGACTACTGTAAGAGTTGTCATATGTTTTCTAAAATTTTCATATGGATTAGAAGGTTTATTAAGGACTCAATTTGTTTTTAAGCAGGTAAAGCTGGTGAATTTACTCTCAGATAACCTGTGAATTATTCCCTGTATATTTCGCTTGGATGTCATATTTGAAGTTTGTTCTTGAAGAATAATTATTTTTAAAATGTTCTTTTGCTGCGGGACAGGTAATATGGGCACTAAGCACTATAGATCATCCTCTTTGTATCATCTACTGACAACCATGTCAGACCTCTTTTCTCTGAGCGTCTAGATTGATCCTTTCCTCAGGTCACTTATCATCTTTCTTTCTTTTTATGTTGGAGAAACAAAAGTAGAGGGGAAGAAAACCCTCAAACAAAGGAGGAGCAAGAAGGCCAAGACTGCAGTGAAGGCAGTGGGTAGAAATGCAGTGGGAAGGGCAGAGCAGGCTTCTGACTAAGAGAGTATTCCAGCTCATTTTCATAATCAGGGCAATTGAGTGTCAATAAAAAGGGGGTATCCACATTTCAGAGAGTGAGGTTTTCCAATTGTCTCCTTCCAAGCAACAGGCTTCTTAGTCTTGCAAGAGACATGAGCTGTGTGCTTAGCTGCCTCACTATCTGGACTTGCATCTGGCAGCAAATAAACATGGCCATATGCAGTCCATCACTATTACTTTCAGTATACATCCTTCCTTTAACAAGGTTTGCTACACTATTTGTGGACAAAAGCCCAGCTACCCATGTTCTGTCTTTTCAGTGGCTCTTTGTGTTTAGTCAGAGAAGTGTTTCTGAAGTAGGCAGCTCAAACATCAGAAAAAATGACACCAGTGATAGAATTGCTTCAGCTGCAGTGGAAAAGATCATTGTACTTTGTTTTGAAAGCTACAAGAATAAAGAACGCTTTCCCTGTAATAAGGCCTGTGGCTCCTTCATTCTTCTGCACATCATCACAGAAGGTCAGGCAAGACAATGCAGTGGTTACTTCTCTGTGTCTTTGATAGTTCTGTCACCTCGGTTTCTAGAAATTGATGAGTCTGGCAGCTCATTCATTTCTGGACACTTCAAAAGACACTGAACATTTGTTTTAATGCCCTGTTCTTCAAAATCTTAGGTGACTTTTGAAGGTGACTACAAGGAAGATGAGTAGAGTTGCTTCATGCAGGTGAGCTTTTCAGCTGTTGCTTGATTTAATAGCAAGAAGATACAGACTTTGTACGTGAATTCTTTCCTTTTGCAGATGAGAAGACACTGTGGCATTGCCAGCTTCCAACTTCCTCTTGAAGAAATGGAACTTTTTTCTTCGGACACTATAAAAGTCTGCATGCACCAGATACCCTCCCTAGTACTAACCTTGCAATTAAAACAGATTTCGAAAAGAAAGAGAGGTTAATATCTCAAAGTTTGCAGAGTCCTGGAAAAGGTTTTGGTCCTGGAATACTATTGTGGGAGCTTTGCTTTAGTTTCAGATTCCCAGGAAACTCTCCATTGAGAATGCTCTTTGGCTTTTTTAAAGTAGCATAAGAACTCCTGTTATCTTATAGCAATAGGTTAAGAAAGTTCTGAACTGTAATAATTTCCCTCTTAATTTTCCCTGCGATATCTTTGTTTTTAATTTATTGAGTAGATTTTCTTTTCTCAACCATTATTTTATCAAAATTTGTTGTGAACTAGTTCCCATCTTGTTCCCTCCCTTTTTTGCTGGCAACTTTTGCAGCTGTTGCCAGTGAGACTTTTGAAAGCTTTAACCCTTGCTTGGCTGCTAAGAAATGTTTTTGTTTAATGGTTGTGGTAAAGGGGACTCAGACTTGAGGTTACTGTTTCAGGATGTGTGTGAAGGTGTTGCTACCAGGGAGCCTTTGATAAAAGGCTGGGTAGCTTTTGGCTGGGGAAAGGGCAGGTCTAGGTAATCGTCCCTCAGGGCAAGAGAAGGACCATGTGAGCTCCTGGGGCTCCTCCTTGTTTGTTGGGCCGTTCTGTGGTTTTGGCCCATCTTGTTTGGGGTCAGGCAAGGGGATTCCTGGGCTGTTGTCTTTTCTGCCAGCATAATTCAGTGATACAGCAAATGAGTGTTCAGCCTATATCTCTAAGTTGTCGGCTGAATGCTCTGAAGGCTCTTTATCAGTTTGAACAGGGTAGAACTGTTGTGTGGAGAGAAAGGGCTGGTTGTTCAACTGTTGTTTTATTTGAAATTTTTATCCATCCTGGATATGGGAGCTGTTCCCAGCAAATTTTAAATCTCATCAACACAAGAAGCATGTGTGGGATTTGGGCGGAGGGGATATAAGGATGTATGTGCATTAGGAAAATGGTTTCAAAACTGTTTTGCCTCTGTGCTTTCTGATTGCTAACTCTCTGAACTGCTTGTATGGGGAGGGAAGAGAGCAGACTATGACAAACAACTAGTGCAAAGTAGCTTTTCTTTGTGTCAGTAAAATTGAGTAATAGAGAAACATAGCAGAAGCTCCTTTTGCGAGTGGTTGGTTTCTAATGTGCAGGTGTTATTTTAATTAACACTTTTTTTCCAGCATTAACAAAACCCAAGAGATCCTGTTGATGTCCAGGAGAGGCATAAAGAGAGACAAACAGATTAATCCTAGTCTTGCCCATTGTGAAAGATTTTATATATAGTCACTATGATCTCTACTATGACTTTTTAATCCAGGATCCTGAGAAGTAAATAGCAATTCTCACTGTTGAGAATTCTTCTGCAAATCCATACTGATAGATCTTTTGCAAAGGTTCCCTGACAGCACTCTCCTGCCAGACCTCTGTAAGTCTCTGACTTGCACAGTCATAATCTCTGAGCTACCTATAGCAGGTTCTGGCATTGTCTGCATTTATTATTGTGTAGTAAAAATGTAAGAAATGTGATTATGGACTTCCCTGATGGTGGAGGGCATGTTACCTATTTCTTTGAGCTTTGCAGGCAAGGCTAGGTCAAATGTATCATTGTTGGAGTTTAGATTTTTTGGGTTTGGTTTTGTTTGGTGTTTGAATTTTAAGAGATGTCTGGTTTGCTGTATTGTTTGGGGGTTTTTTTAATAATGAAGAATTAATTGAGTAGCAATATGGAAATTGTTTAAACTCCAGTTAATAATTCAGAGAAGAACAGATCCTAGAGTTTACAAATCTCATATCTTTTCTGATAGTATCCAAATTTCCTCTGGTTTTGTTGACCTGGAATCTATTTAGGATCCTTATAAATGCTGTGTCATTTCTATTGGTATGTGTCAGGGTTCTGGATTTGGTACGTTAATTATCACCAGTTACATTAGCATTTAAGCAAGTTTGCCAGATGGGATGGAAGGACAAAGGAAAACATGCAATATGTTTCTTGTTCTGTCTTGCCCTCTATAGGGGTAGCAGATCATGATTTTCATTCATTTTCATTTGAATGCTAAAATCTGCCTTGGTTTGATAGAGATAGTTAAGCTATGTTAGCTTTGCTCCCCAGCTGAGTGCAGGGATATTTCTTCTCATGCAGTAGAGGAAAACAATTTTGTTCTTTACTTAGGACAGAAAAAGGAGATATAAACATTAGAAAGCCTGTGAAACAGATGGTGATTTAACTGGTAAAGTTATTACAGATAGAATGGCAGTCATTCAGACAGAAGATGTGCAAATCATAATAGCTTCTCAGGTGCATATGCATGATACGAGCTGTGTTACAGAGCAGGTCAAGCAATCAGTTTTACATTCATATCCTGAGCCTCAGTCATTTTTGTTAGATCACTCTCCTGTGAGCTGCTTATTCCATCAGGGCATGGAAATTTATTCTCAAATGAAGAGCATTTGTTTGGGAAAAGAGACAGGAAATTCAAACTGGTTTGACCTGTTTCTAGATGACCAAGATGAAAATTACGTTTAGTCTAGTTGGGATATGGTGGCAACTTCTTCTTTAAAATACAAATGGGGCTTTTAACTTTAGTAAGGTAACAAAAATATTGCACGTGTTTTTATGTGGAAAAGAATATCCATAATATTTTCCCACTGTTCTTTCATGTTTCTAAGGTCCTTTTTATTAGAAACATCCTAGTTTTCTTTTTAAGCTTTCATGTACAGGCATGGACTTGCCTATTTTGTCATTCTCTGTAGAATCTATTCATTAGCACAATGTCATGTAGATGAGTCTTAAAGTTCTTTGGATAAAGAAAGAAAAAGAACATTTCCAAACATTGAAACATGTATAAATGGATGTGCCATCATCTCCTTGAAAGTGCAGAAAGCCTGCAACAGGAACTCTGATCTTTTGGACCATTCTTATTATCTTTTTGGAGTGTCAACACTCAAACTGTGATAAAAATGTCAGTGGCAGCGTTATCCATTTTTGTGTTGATCACTTTCACAGAAGTACTCACCAACTGAGCCTATTACTCAAGCCCAGGTCATATTTGAAGCACTAAATCCTTCATGCATTTTTTTCTGTGCAACTGCCAAAATTTCCTCTTGTTACAATGATGTTGACATGTCACTCTTACAACTAAATTTACTTATTTAATATAAATGGTACAGCAGGTGTGTTTATGCATTTGAATATGAAGTTCTGCCTGATTTCTTTTTAAAAAAAAGGTGATTAGCAGTGACCTCTGTGATGAAAGTAAATTTGATACCAGGGATTTTACTGAAAATCTTTTCAACTCACAGTTCAATGAAATTTGTCATTAGCTGTGGAAGTATTTCTAATTTGTCTAGTAAAGTACCACAATTATAAAAGACTTTAATAAAAATCAGAGCAGAAACTATTTAGTCAAGGTCAGGGTAAGAACCAACAGTGAGAGCATCTGTTTTAATGCAGCTGATGATGTAGAAAACCTGAGCAAGACTTAGATGGGTGGATGCCAGGATCATGGGTATATGCCTTCTCAAATGCCCGCCCCTCTGGCAGGGTTTTGTTAGTGCTCTAGGTCTGACATACCACAGACTCGTGGGAGTGACAACCAAGAGCAGCTTCCTTGCCTGTGAGATAACTCTGTCATATTTCAGGGGTTGAAAGCACCGAGTGCTCGGGAGCCCCAGTAACCCTGCTTGTGCCATGGTGCCCTTCTAGCCAGAGGTAACCACCTGCAGGGAAGATGCACTAGAGGAGGCCTGGGACACTTAGCAAGCTGCCTAGGATTTTTATCCCAAAGAAAATAGGTGCCTGTGGAGGTGACAATGGTGAACAAAAGTGACAAAGGAGGTGCGACTAGACTAGGTTTCCATTTCCAGTAAGTGGAAGCCAGCAGATTAGACATGTGAGTAAAAGTTAGCAGAAGCAAAATAAAAATTATCTGCTTTTTTCCCCCCAATCATTGAATAATTTTCATCTTTGACTTTGGAAAAAAACTAGTATGTTATTGTTGGATAAATAAAATAAAATTAGTTTTGAGCATATAGCAAATCTATTATGTATGTTCTAAAAAGGAAAATCTAAACAAGGACTTAGTAAGATGATAGGACATGTTTTACAGAAAATATAAACATTTAAGGCTTGAAAATAATTCAAAGTATAAAGGCTAGAAGGGTTTACTAAAGGGGCGTTGTGCCAGGCAGAGACATTATCTTCGCTAAAATTATTGAACTTCTAGACCAAGGAGGTCTGGTTTAGATCATCTGACTGTACTGGGATCTGGTAATTAAAATCTGGATATTTATAGTCAAAAGTGGAAAACTGGGGATCTGCATAAGTAATATAAGTGATTAGCTAAATGGAAGACAGCACTGGTTAGTGCTGAATGAGAAAGTACAGGGTTGTGTAGGTATCCCTATTGGAGCTCTTGGAGGATGAGTTTTGTCATGTCTTAAATTTTTCAAGAGATTTACTTGGACCCTGAAAATGAGAGCAAGTTGATGAAATTTTCTTAGGAGAAGGAAGAGAGCTAACTCAATGAGTTGATCACTGAATGACTAAGTCACTGTTATTATACATCAGTTGGGAAGGGAGATGGAAAATCATAGGATGCATTTGGATTTGATTCTGCCCTACTGTTTTATACCAATTAAAGCGTATGTTTAGGTTTTTTTGTGACCTAAACTGCAACAGTTAGCCTTAGTGTCACAATAGATCATTTTCTTTTGCCAGTAAGAACCTTGCAGGTATGCAAAGGCAAAATGCAAAATATCTTGAATACTTTGCATTACATGCAAATGAACCTTGCAGTGCAGTCACATGAGGGAAAAAAAAGGACAGGAAACTGTTTTGAGAGACTTTATCCGGTGTGCATGACAGCAGGAAGCAAGAATTCTTCTTCAAATTAAGCTGACTACCTCAGATTTGACACAGTGGTGAATGGTTTGCAATGTGGGCTTGCACACCCCTGCAAACAAGAACATTTTTCCTGTAGAATCAATTTGTGAGAACAGATCAGAGAGAACTGGAGAGAAATGGTACAAAGGGGAGACTGAGAGAAGAGTGGTGCAGATAAGGAGACAGAAGGAACCAGAATATCAAAAAGATGGAAGAGAGAATATGAAGATGAGCAGGGATAAGGGGTGCACGAAGGAGGGGATGAAAAATAGAGGAGAGGGCACAAGGGAAGGCAGGCAGAAGAAGGTGTGTGTGAATGCCAGTAGGAGTTGGTGAGAAAAGGCTCACGTGCACTGCAGCAGCAGAGGAAGATGCAGGATGGAAGCACGTACTGGGGGGAGGGGGAGAAGCAGTGAATACTCTCAGCAGGAGGGGGAGAGAGATAGATGGCAAACATACACAGAGGAGTGGTGGGGAGAAATAGTGGATGTACACAGCAGGGAGAGAGCAAGTGAGAGAGAGACACAGCAGATGCACACAGCAGGGGGGAGAAATGCATAGAATGAGGAGGGGGGCAGCACAGGGAAAGTATCAAAAAGCCTCAACAAAAATTAACAATAAAAGAATAAGAAATAATAAAAATCTTGATTTCATTATATTATTATTTAACACAGGAAATCAAGAAGAGAATTGAAGATAATTTATATCAGTTAAAAATTTTAAACACTTCAGATGTTAATAGTGTTTGGTTTGGAATAAGACTGTGCTTGACGTAATGAACTCCTCTTTGCATTTGCAGTGAGGCAGATGTCTGCTTTCTGTGTCTGACAGGGGACCCAGTCCATTGCTTTTTGACGTCAATAGGACCGGGGCTTTTTCAAGGGCATGCATTTATCTTGTCAATGTGGTCTAACCAGCCAGCCTCGCCTCACTGCTCTGGTCTCACACAGGTGAGGAGGGTGGGTGGGAAGTGTCGTCACCTAAACTGTCCAAAATCTAACAGCTGTCACATGCTTCTCCGTACTCTTAGGCATGTTTGGGGGCTGATCGCTGTTACCCAGTGCAGCATGCACTTGAGGGGTGGTTGCTGTGATGGGCCTCTGTGTGCGGCTCATTGAGTATCTGGCACCCGCCCAGTGGCATGAACAATATTAGACCAACTTGATAAATATAAAGCACCATCAGTTAAAGAGAAGTCAAATGGTGGAATAGGTAAAAGAGCAGTTTTTTGAGGATCCTTTTTCCTGTTATTGTATTAAATGATGTGTAACTTTTCCTAGATTTTGTGGAAAGCAAACAAGAAAGCTCCAACAATTTTTATGAGCATAACATAAACTCCACTGGTATGCATACGGAGAGAGCACTGCCACTGGAATGACTTTGCTATTACACCTGTACTCAAAGTTGCTTCTCAGTGACTGAGCTGGCAATTCAATGAAAAAAAATGACATAGGAAAAGGGACTCAAAGGGAGACATCTCTCATTCGTGAGGAGACAATATCAGTACAGCAAAGGCATGAGGATCTGGAGGTTGAAGATGCTGTTTCCTAGCAAAGTAAGGTTTGCTCCACAAGAGAGGGGGAGTCGCTGTGGAATAAAAAAGTGTGGATGGACATTTTGGTTTGTTTTTGTGGGCAGAATCAAAGGAATGTTCTGCAGTTGGGCATCAGTATGAGCTGTTAGGAAAGTCTGTCTCTCCTTCAAATGGTTTGTAACTCCTAAAATGATTCATTGTCATTGCTGTGAGGAAGATTCTACATAGTGCTGATAGCATGCTTTTGAAGGGAGGGGTACCACTGTCCAAATTCAAGGCACAAAGAGAGTATACCCAATGTACTCTGTATAGCCAATGTATCCATGCAGGCACACACCTTTGATCAGGGAATGGGAATGTGAGGTTCATATATCTTCAGTGAGAAGTAGAATAGTGATTGGATTAGTCTAAGGTGGAAATATGATAAAAGACATGCTCAAAAAATATAAATGTTCTTATTCATATCACTGTTTTCCTCCTTTCTGAATTCTTACTTATTCTGAAAGCTCTCAGAGAAAAGATTTATTCAAGTTTCATTTAACCTCTGCAATATGATCAGTGGCTGCTGCTGTCCTCCTACGGTGTAAGGAGCTTCATGGAGTGCTGTGCTCTCTGGCCAAGCAGATACAGTAAAAAGAGAGAGAAGATGGGTGAAATGTGTGGGTTTCAAGAGAGATGATGTATATGTCAGAGACTGATATGAAAATGCCAGTGTTGTAGATCATACTGAGAAACTAGGAAGTTCTAGAAGAGTCTGTTTGTCTTGTCCAGATTTGGAAAGATCTCACTGCCCATTTCCTTCTGCCATGGTGAATCCTGTTGTGATTTGACAATGAATGTGGAAAAACAGGGAGGGAGGGTCTCCTGCCAAAAAGAATCCTTGTCTTTTTGCACAAGTGGAAGCAGAAATAAATATCATGTGGTGGGACTGATGCATTCAATTAGATTTCAATACTTGTGAAAGGGCAGGTCAGCAGCAAGCTGACTGTTCTGCTTCTGTGTGCGTTGGTACCTGCTCTGAGAGTGTCTTAGTGATCTTAGTGTAAGTGCTATGTGTATTAAGTCTTGTAAACATACTTCCATCAGTCTTGTGCTAGATCAGCATGATGAGTTTATGCTCCTATTTCTGAACTGGATGAATAGAAGGATTTTGCTTAGGCACTGCTAGAGTGGGGAAAGGTTCACTCTGAGCTGCCATCTCCATCCTCAGAGACTCTGCTCTCTGGTAGCATTAGCTGAGACTTCTCTCATTCTGTGCCCTAATGCTGCTTTGAATACAGCAGGGCATGGCTCAGTCACCCTGAGTGACCAAAATGAGTGCTGATGACCAAGAGCTCTCTCTTGCACTCTTTTGCAACCATGTTTTCAGAATGCTGCTGGGGTTGAGGCAGAGGGAGGAACTCTCACCCCTCCTGGGAACTCTGAAAAGCTGTCTGAAACTGATGGGAAGACGTGTCTTTAGGCTGGGCCCAGTACACATAGAAGATTAAATAATTGCTTTTTGAATGGTACAAATGGCTAGGATATTAATACTGTCTCTTTCTGTGTTGGTAGAATAAGTTTTGTCTCTCTTCTCAGATGCTTTAAATTTCTACAAGGTTTTCAAATGTAAAAATCCTTTTAGTCCAAATGTTCAAGTGGGACTTGGAAAAAATCCCCCTTTGCATTCTGATAATTTTGATTTTGACCAATGTTAGGCTGGGAAAGCAAGGGTTATTTTGGGCAATTCAAGTGTGACAAGATGAGCTGAATCTTATTATCAGAAATCCAACAACAACAAAAAGACTAAAATAGAGGGAATCAGTAAATGGTGATTAAACCCCCCCCCACCAAACAGTAGATACAGCTTCAGCAGGTCTATTATAACAGCAAAAGCTTAGCTGATAGTATCAGATGGGTGACAGCTGAAAACTCCGTGGAGGTAACGTTGCCACTCCACAGAACCCATGTGAGAATATGGTAGGGACGGGAGCACCACTTGGCCTCAGGTACCACAATTGCTCTGTAATTCTCTGATGAAAATCTTTGCTTTTCAATAACTGTTGGATTATTTATTATATGCTTATATGTCAATAGCACAACAAAGTGTTTTTTGACTTATATTCTTCTGCATATGTAAGTAACACCTCAAAAACCCTGAATCTTGTTTATGAAGTGGCTGCTGTGAAGATTTAATTCTGGAGGGACAAGCTTTAGTAATACCTATAAAATACTAAAGCCTTTCTCTTTTTCATCAGCTTCTCTACTGAAATTAATTTTACGGAATCTAAAATTAGATGCTGTTTGTTTAACTACTTGAACTGTAGGGGTTACATGCCAGATATATAAAAGTGTTTTGAATACAAAACAGTACAAAATTAAGTCATTTAAAAATGAGAATGATAACTGTGAGAAAAGCTCAGTCCCCTTCAGCTCTGATTAGTGACTGCGTGATACTTAAAGGGATAGGCTTGAATATTAATATGGTTGATGTGTTCTATTTTCAATCTATTCTATAAAAATTAGAATTAGGTGTAAAGCATAAATCACCTTTGATTTTTTCATTTCATAAGAAATCCTGGGCTTTTTGGGTTTAGAATTCTTAGTTTTTTGGGGTTTTTTGAGGTATATGTTTCTTGTTTTAAACTTCAGCATTAACAGTGTTGTGATTTAAATTATCCTTCTCATATCCAGAATGAAATTAGAAGACCTTATCAGGATGTTGATTGCAGTTTTGCTGATTTTTTTTCAGGACCAGGTAGAGTGCAGACATTATAGCTTCTTTTTCCCTGTCAACAGACAGAGGAAAAAAACATATAATTCTCACATATGATGAAAGACTGGAAGGAAAAGACAGAGAGGAAGAGAGCAAAAAGTAAAATGGTAGGTAGGGTAAAGAGATGAGTATAATGCAGCTGAATTTCTGTGCATTTATGCAGCACAAACCAGGACTTAACACAGCAACGTGACAAAAATGTCAATTATGACTGCTGTGTAACGAAAAGGAAAGGCCTGCTCAGCTCCTGATATATAGCAAGATCTTGATTTCAGTTATGTTATTGAAGTTGAATTTAGGTAATGTCATAATTACAAATGTATTTAAAAAGAAAGAAAAAAATGAAAAGTTTATACATGCTTTTTTAGACCTATCTCACCATTGACATTTCACTTGACAATTCAAAGCAGTTAGATCATACCATGCAATTTTTAAAGTATTATTTATTCCATTATTAGTAAAGGTTTTCTTGGTGTTTCTATATTTACTCAATTAATGATACAATATGCACAAAAAGTGTTTTAGTGACCTTATTTTAAAACACTATTTTGGATATGTTTTGTCCCTCCCCTCCTCCCTCCCCCTCCCCCACTATATTGTGCACAGGTTCTGAGAATATTTTTCTATTCTGTATTAATTTTTGCTCCATCTAGTCATTGTATTCAATTAGTAAGAACTTTCCTTTCTAATGTTGTTGTGTCTAGGGGCTTGGCACATAAGGGCATGATGAGAGAGTTCTGTGCATCATCTTCTTTATTGCTTCCCGTGTGACACATCTTTAACAGACTCCAGAGAAAATCAGTGTATTTGAAAAAAAAATTAGACATCTCTTCCCTTAGGATTTTTTTTAGAAAATAGATACAATATTGACTTCCTGTTATATGTTAAATAAGAAAAAACATTTTCACACTCTTAGAAATGCATGTTGTCTATGTGATCTGCATTAGACTGGGACTGTAGTAATAGACTGTATTCCTGAGTATTCCTCAATTAATGACTTACACCATAATAATGTATAATATTCAGTTCTGATAAATACAGCTTTCCTTATTTCCTAAATGTACTTCCATTTAGGAAATGAGTTAAATATGACAGTTACAGATAAGATAAATCTCTGACTTTGGGCACATTTGGAAGCGTATATGACAATAAAGTAATCTGTTAGTTGAGAGAAATTCCTCCTACCCTGTTAATGGATACCTACTTGGATCCTCTCTTGAAAGATACTTATGATGACCTGGGAAGAAAAGGAAAGGCTCAGTGCAATACATGGGTTTTGTGATGTCCTATGGCATTCAACTCTTTGAACTAAATTTGTACAGTAAAAGCGTTTCTTTTCAGGAGGCTGAAAATGCATTATTACATGCAAAAATTACTTTTTGTTGGTGTTGTGAGAAGAATTAAGCACTTATTTTTACTCTACACTGTGTGCATATTTATTTATTTACTTATTTTTGCAGATGGACACCCTAACATAAGAGACTCCTGACCAACTGTGACATCTCATTCAAGTAGAGGGAAAAATATCATGCCCTGTACTGTTTCCTTTTCTTTATCAGTCAGAGCAAGTCAGTTTTCTAATTACAGGTTGTATTTAGAGTATAAGACATAAGGAATGAGAATAAATAAACGAAAACCTGTTAATATGCCTTTCTACATCAGCAATAGGAATTGCATTTAAAATGCTCAGTGCAATATTGTATCAACAAGACAAAAATATTGGAAAGAATGCAGAAAAACCTGAGCATTAAAAACATTTTTAAAAGGCAAAAGCAAAAAATACTGGAATTTCTGATCATCAAATAGATGGATTTGGTAGTTATGGTTAGCATTTTTTTTATTAATAACAGATTATTCAGTAAAACAGGAAGGTGAGGTGGTAAATTCCAAATGTTCGAAAAAGTTCTTCCAGAAGACCTCTGCAACATACTACTACAAAAAAATCAAGTTAATCAAATGTGGTATAGGAGAAAATAGTTAACAGGTCTTTGATTTTTAAATCTAATTTACTTTGAACTTCAGACTATTTGTCAAATTCTTTACCAAATGGTCTTCAGAAAAAAATGAAGTTGGTGTACTTAGATGACTTTGCTCCCAAGGGCAGGCTGAGCAGACCGGAACTTTAAAGAACCGAAGGGGTACAAATGTGGGAAGTACTCTGGTGAATACAAAGGTGATTGCTGCAGAGGGGATAAGCATGGACCAATGAGCTGGTAGGCTCAGACAGAGGGAGGAAAAAACCCCTAACCCACAGCATTTCTTTTTTACCTCTGCACCACAGAATTTAAACTGTGGTATGTACCTCTACTATTTTTGGATGGTCTTATGTACAAACTGATTTAAAAAAGGACTGGAAAAACAAGAGAGAGGTGGCTAATTAATAGCTATTGATAACAATTTTGTGGACACAACCTGTGACTTGTGAGATACTATCCTCATTTATTACTGACAGGTATTTTGCACGTTCCTAAACCATAGCAGCTATGGAGATGGACTGTGTACTAGACGGATTAATGTTCTGATCTGCAATTGCATTTTTCTAGATTTCCAATATGAATATGAATGTATGTACAAAAGCCATCACTTTAATCTTTTTCCATAGGCTAAGAAAGATCCAAAAATCGCTTGGTATAGTGTATCCTGTAAAACACTCTGCATGAGGTATGGGTTGCTGTGTGGTTCATTGCCTGTGTTCTACTTGATAACGGTACATTACAACAGCAAAGGTGGTAGAGTTTTGCTGAACTGGGTGGGCACAATGAGGTTAACAGCTGTTCTTGCTTTGGAAAATACTCTAGGATGTGATGAGGAGGAATGTTTTTGAGTCAGCCTTTTCTGTATAAGGGACACTTACATTAAAGCTTCTGGTGGTGATTACACTCCAGTTGTATTCTGCCTGGCTCCTGTGGATTGCATTACAAAATGACAATTGAACCTCTGGGTGCTTTATAATGTATATACTGTTGGTGCATAACATGTGGTGGAAAGCAATATCCTTCTGCATCCCAATTTTGGATTGAGGAAATAAATGCACTAGGCAGTTTTGAATAATTACTTATAGTCTGTTCATGAATCTGTGTCTCTGCCATTTATTTGAGCATAAGCAAGTCTCTGGTTGCATCCAAGACTTTGGCTTTTCTTTTAAAATTCTTTGCAGAAGAATGCTTTCTCTTCTCCTTCAGGAGGTATATTTGGTATATGTATATATACTTGTCAACTTATTCAACTTGTCATTTCCCGAGAATACATTTGGGGAACAGTCAGAGCAGGAGCCTGCTATTAGGGACCTCCTGCACAGTGTGCTACAAATGAAAGAAAGGTTCACTTTATATTGATCATGTTATATTTTTAACTAAAAGCTTTTTTGCCTTATTTGATTATTTTTTTTTTGTTTAAATGTAAAACATAAAAATGATTTTCAGTCAATTCATATATAGATCTAAGTACAACAGTCTTTGAAAAAGTATTTATTTTAAAACATAAATATTACCTAGTTTAGAAACAGTAAATAAAAACTAATTCCTAACATATGAATCTGGCTCTTGAGAAAATACACCCAATTCTGAAATGTTGGTGAATTAATATTTTTGAAGAAGCTAAAAGCTTAAGGAGTCACCTGCTTAATATGCATAGCAAGTAACAACCACTGCATATGACTTCAGCAACAGAGCCAAAGATTATGGATTTGTGCATTTTTATCAGCACAACATTTAGGCTTATACTAAATTTTTCAGCTTACTCTTATATTTCATTGGCTTCTGGATTGAAAGTGAAACTTATGCACACTTACAGTCCTTAGTGGTGGGGGACCCCAGGACAGCTGAATGTTTTTGTGGGCTTAGGCCTAATCAAGAAATATCTGGCATGCTGTGTTTCAGAGTCAAATATGTTACTGGTTTAATTGATCTCAAATTCAACCTGGTTTTGGCATAACAATGTGTTTTTGCAGAGCAGCCTGCTTTTACTTGCAGAATGGTATAATAGTGTATAGACTCTGTTGTACGCCTTTTGTTTTAAAGAGTAAAAAAAAAAAAAAAGTCCTCAAGCCCAAAAGAGAATGAAGGTCTTGCATAATTCTTAATGGAAGAGCTGTGCTTTATTCTGAGGTTAAAAAGGAAAATTGAAACAAAAGAATGACCAGTTAATAGAATATAGGATGTTTAGGTAAAATAAAATCATTTAGTCCATGATGAAGAAGGTGCCTGCTGTCAAGCAAGCAAAGAAGGCATAATAACTAATATCTTATTTGTACCTGGGTTATTAGGATAAATCTGCAGATAAGGATATGTGTATAATAGAAGCTACAAAAGCTGCAAATCTGATGTGATAAATGATTCAAAGTGCAACACATTAGATTAGAATTTAGTGTTTGTAAAATGAATGAAACAATACATCTATATGCCAAAACCATATTATCATAAATGTATTTGCCAAACTATTAGACATAAATTGCACTTAAATTTAGTAATCTATGATGGTATGCTTGAATGTATCTTTGTGATTAAACATGAACAATTGCTCCTTTAAGGTAAAGGTCTGTGTATGTGTGATTAATCAGATTGAAATGACAGGGCGGACAGCTCATGCCATGCCTAGTTATCAGAGTGATTGATTTTAGTCAATGCTGCTGGATGAAAAAAAATCTGTTAATAACTACAGCTGCAAAACTCCTGATGTCACTGATAGCACAAATCACGTCTCACACTCCTATTATCTGGCTCATTTGCAGATACGGAGCACACAAACCGATCCATTGGAACGCAAAATTATAACGTGCAGATTTATGTAAGAGGGATGACTGCAAGGTGCGTTGCTTGAGCAGTGTAAGAAGCTGAAAATTGCTGCTGTTGTAGCTGTCATAGGCACGTTATTTTCTTTGGTATATGTGGAAATTTTGCTGTCAGGTTTTTATCCTCCCGATTGTTTGTGCTGTACCTCTCTTCCTGCTTAAAATAGAAAATCAGTCACTGAAACTGGATGCTATTAAGTGTTCTTAGAATAGTTCTTAACTAAGTTGGTCGATTTGCACTTTCTGATGAAGGAACATGTGGTTGTTTATTGCTGGCTCTGAACAAATATGTTTTTCCAGAGTCAACTAATAGGATTACTAATTACATTTCATCAACAGAATTGTTTATCATAGGTATATTCCTTCTATCTAATATTTATCTTTTTAGTTGTCTTTTCAGTTTGAAAGATATGGAATTTATCTGCATCAAACATCGTGTCTTGTCTGCATTTTGCAGGGGTTGACAAGGAACGCTGACGTCTTATGGACTTCATAGGAGAAGAGGGACAACAAGTAGTCTCAAGTATTTGGTAGGATTGTTATCCTAAATCCAGCCCTTTACCAGCCTTCCTCTATTAGCTTTTCATCTGCCATTCCCCACTGGCCTAAAGCAACACATTTGATATGCCTCTAAGAATAAAAATCTTTTTGGGTTCTTATAGTCCCTTGTCTCCCCAGAATTCACAGGTGCATCTGTTTTCAAAAAACACATACAGTTATGGTCTGAAATGCTGGGGCTCTTGTTTTTTTTAAATGATAAAAAAATCCTTGGCTTTTTCAAGCTTCTCCCTTCTGCTCTGTAGGCAAGTAATTCTACTGCAAAAGTATTTATAAGAAAAACCCCAGACTTACTAATGTGTATGCTATTTCATCCCACCACTGTTTAGTGCTGTCTGGTATTCTGCAGAAGACCAGAGTGTGCTCGTAGGGATACCAGTTAGCCCCAACATTTCATGCATATAAATGATAGGGGAAAAAAATGTTCAGTTCGAGAAAGCAGAGATGATTCTTGCTTAGTTGGATATTAAAGCACTGTCATTATTATTTGTTCTTATTTCTCCAGAGGATCTGTGTCTTGATTAGGATTCTATTGTGGTAAGTGCCTCTATCAATCACAGGGAGATCAAGTCCTTGCCTGAAGATGTGCATATAAAGATACTCCATACAGTAGCATGCCTTGAAGGAGCTTGATGGTAATTTCATAGGTGGCAAATATATTAATGTGAGTTCAGGTAAAATGGCATGTTTCTGAAGTCTGAGGTGTTTCAAGATAAAACCTTCTATTTATTTATTTATTTTAATTATTCCTATGATCCTCACAGGAATAATTGTGATGCAAAAACAAAGGACTTAGCTGACTTTTAGATTTGTGACTTTCTGAACTTTAGATATTGTCATTTAATATTTTCAGTAAGGCTGTGTAGGAGTTCTGTGTTAGGTGCTTTCATCAAAGGAATGAAAAACTGAAGATGAATCCTTGCCACTGGTGCAGTTTAGTTAGGAATTTACTGAGGATTTATCACTTAATCTAAAGGTCATAACATTTTAAATAACATGTTTTAATATTCAGAATGGACCCAATTGCCCTCTAAACAGCTGATAACCTTGAAATGCTGTTAGCCACAGATACCCATACATTACCTTCCCTCACTTTCCTTTCATAGAAATAATGAAATTTGAACTTTACTGCAAATATGCTTTTGTCTTTTGTTCAAGAAAAAGAGTTAGAGTTGACTATAAGCCTGCTCATGTGTGATGTTCCTGAGCTCCCTGCTTGATTTTTTTGTTGATATGGAAAACCAAGAAGATATGTTTAAAATACTGCCAGTTGTTTTTACGTGTAGGAGGAATGCCATCCATGAAGGAATCTGAACTAGGAGGACAAGACAGGAGTTCTTGGTTGCACTCTTTTGCTAACGTCATTAAGCCATTACCGTAAGATTGCATGAAGATGCAGCACCCAAGGAATTTTAGATAAAATGTCACAGTTTGACACTGAATACAGGGCATATATATACACATCCATTCCATCTCACAGAGCATCCACTCTGTCTCCAGGCACAGCTGCAGGACTCTTCATAAATAAATAACCTCGTGTAAGACAGATTATGTTCCTTGGATATCAATCACTGGTAAATATCGTGTTCCTGTTTACGATGGAAGAATACTAAATGGAAACTCATGAAGATTTCAGATTTGCCATTATATTTACAGTCCTGGGGCTTACTGCTGAGAATTATTGGATGTCTTTGCCTCTGAATGCAGGCTGAAAGCTGCAGTGGGATACTCATTCCTAGCTTGCCTCACAGATTTTCAAATCAAGACCAATTGTACTTCTTAAAGCCCTACCTCTAAATCACTGTAAATATTGCAAAAGGATTCTAAACTTTGTCAGATGGGGTCAGTGAGGGAACAAAAGCTCAAACTCATCCATTCCTGATTCCATACCTACAAAATGCTTTGGACCAAAGTGTTCTCAATATTGTGTGATTATAGGGACTAAATGTAGTGGAGGAGATGGAGGGAAAAATGTCAGAAAGATACCTGGAGCATTGGAGTGCCTTCTAGTAGCTGCACAATGAAAGGCCAGTTATGTCATTTCCTTTCTTTTACTGGGCAATCAGCTCTTTTTGTGTCAGTGGTCAGACATTTTCCAATTCCAACTGCAAATAATACATCTCTCCATGTACAGATATCATGAAACAGGGTTGTTTTAACCCTCAATTTTTGCCATCTCTCAGAGGCAATGAGTCTTATTTCTTGCAGTCTTGAATGCTTCCCTCACCAGCCACTGTTGTTCACTGGCCAAAATAAAGTTGAGAGATTGCTTACTAATTCAGGAATCCTGTGTTGAAGGCTGTCAGTGTTTTGAATGAAGCCACAGTAGGGTGTTCTGAGATAACTCTAATTTTTTTCAATATGACTGCAGCTGGTGTTGCATTCCTTATTAATTTTGGTTTATTTATAAATAATCCCAGACAAGTTTCAATATTTCTTTTTCATATTCTATTCCATTCTGTTTATTCTTACAGGGAAAAATATAGTTAGAATATACAGACTCCCCTCCCCCTCTATTTAGTATATCCCAAGCTAGCTTGTGATCATTTTTATTGAACTCTAAAAATAAGGAAAAACTCAAAGCTTGCTAAATACTCTTTGTTTTTAATTATTGTTTTTATTAGGGTAATAAAAGGGATATTTGTTATCATTTACCTTCTTAACATAATTGCTCTTATTTTAGGATTGGATTACCTAATTCTGGAACACTCTCATTAAATAGCTGAAGGATGATCAAAACAGAGGAGGAGCCCAGCAGAACAGTATCAGCAGAGTCAAAACCACCTTGGCCAAAATGTGAGCTAAGTGGGGTACACAACATTTCATTACCCTGGTTTAGTCCAGGTACCCTGGAACCATTCCTATGGAGGGGTATCTAGCCGAGGCAACCAACCTGGTAAGAGAACCACTGAAGCTTATTGTAGCCATCTGTATCCTGAGTGAGCTTTAACGTGGTGCTGTAGGATTCAGGCTGACCAAAATTCAGATGTTCGTTGAGGGATGATTGTTTCCAACTGGCATATAACAAATATGATTTTTTCATAAAGTTTTTTTAAAAATTTCTGTTCTGAGTTAAAGCTAGAAAAAACTAGTTTCAATGTGTCTCTTAATTTGGCATTTTTGTGGTAATGCTCTACTTCATACAATGTCGTGGTTAGTACACCATGGGCTTCATAACGCAGCCTCCTGAATTTTCCAAGAAGATTGCTTCAGTGTAGGGGAAAGCTTATTATTTTGCTATTAATTTCTCTTACAGAATAAATAATTTCCAGATAAAAAGTGATTTAGCTTACCACAGAAATGCACAGCATTTTCAAACGTAGAAATCAGAATCTTATTTTTACTACTTGTATGAAACAGTCACTAGGAGAAAACCATTTATGGATTGAGAAAGGGAGACATTTTAGAGGTATATTCAGCCAATTTTGATTCTCTGAAATTATCTTAGGTATTTTCAATCATTTTTCTTCCGTGGATTCATATTTCAGACAGTATTTCTGACAATCTATTTTATGCTTCATTGACCACAAGGTTTGAAATTCTAGTTCATATTGGCACAGTAGTGTCAAATTTGTAGTGATAAATGGATAACTTTTTTCTAATTTTAAATAGGCCTCTGTTGTTTAATTTGAGATCTGTAATTTTTTTTTTGGTTCATTACTGCTGCTATTTTTCTGTCTAGGAAAACATCATTAAAAGAGACAGAAGGATCAAGGTGCTTTAGACTCGTCCATGTGAAGAAATGGATTGTCCAAGGAAGGGTAAATGTACTCATGCCATCTATTCATTTTGTTTTAACAGAATTAATGTTTTAGTTTTCTGAATTTTTTCTTTTTTAGTGAACCAATACTGCTAGTCTTGGGAATCTGTTTAAAATGTGCAACTCAGGATTCATTTTTGGGTAGTATGCTTGCTAATGTTATTTTCATAAGCCGAGATCTTTTATTTAGGTGTATTATGAATTAAATTTCTTGACTTTCAACAGATTAGTAGTGCTACTAAATTATAACCTCCTTATACTTAAAGTGATAATACCTCCTATCATTATTTGTGTTCCATTACCTAATTGTAAGGAGGAGGAAGCTGAAAAAGAAATTATGCACTGAGAAAATGCTTTTATTTTAGTATGTTCTTTATTATTCTTTATCCATTTTATAACAAACCATATATCTTCAAAAATGGACCAAGAATCTCAAGTTACTTATGTTGCTTTCCTAAATCTACAGAAATTTGCATTTTATATCACTCGTATAGGATATTTCTCATCCCAGTCCTTAAGATTGTGTAGATTTTTTTTCATTGTTTTTTTCTTGAAACGGGTGAAAAAATATCCCTAGATTTTCATATGCTGTCATATCTGGGAGAGTCTATTCTTTTATATAGACTGCAATTAAATAGAGAGGACACAGAGCAGGATTATAATATGTCAAGAGACAAAGAAGGGAGTTGCCTACCTGTGGTCAATGAATGAATAGCTTGAGAGAGCTGAACAGTACTGTGTTATATCTAAAGACAATACAGAAAAGCAGCTATTCCTTAAAGTGGAATAAAGAGTTTGCTTCTGAAACCAGTGAATGACAATTAAAAGACATGGTGTGATGAGGAATAGGACTATTTCCCTTATTTGGGACTTTGGCTTGTATGTACTTATGTGTATATAATTTCCTTGTGTATATTTTGTGTTGCAAATTAGTCAAGTTCCTGCTTTTTGTGTGTATCAAACCTATGCTTTCACCAGGAAAATCTATTTGGCGTATGTTTTTGATTGCCATTTGTGCAGGAAGCCATGATAGTGAATCATAGGATCATAGACTATTCTGAGTTGGAAGGGACTCAAGGATCAACTCCTGACCACATGGGACAACCTAAAAGTTAAACCTAGTATCTAAGAGTGTTCTCAACCACTTCTGGAACGCTGACATGCTTGGATCCATGAGTTCACTGGTGAGCTTTTTTCAGTTCCTAATCACATTTTCAGTTAAGAACTTTTTCCGAATCACAGAGTCAAAAAATACCGTGGAAGGGTTCTCAAGGGTCGCCTGGTCCAACCATTCATAACAAAAGTTAAGAATTGTCTCAACAAGATGGCCCAGCACCATGTCCAGCCAAATTGTCCAGTGCTGGGGAAATCACTTCTTCTCTGGGGAAGTTATTCCAATGTCTGGTTGTTTTCATTGTGAAATTTTTTCCTTGTGTAAGCAATCAGAATCTCCCCAGGAGTAACTTGTATCCATTAAACCTTGTCTATTCTGTGTGACTGCTTGTAAGAAGTGCTATAGAAGAGCTTCTTTTCACAGTGGTTTCAAAATTCTGATTGTTTCTTGAAATGCTAAACTGTTATGTTATAGTACAAACAGAAAATCTTTTAGTTAAGTAAAGATGAAATGTTTCAACTGGCACATATTGATGCGCAAATGTGTGTGTATATATACATATTCATATATGTAAAATGCAGTCTGATGTATATAATACTTATATCATGAGTAAGTGAGAAATACAAAACTTACGTCATGAACTGTGATAATAATGCGCTAAAACTTGAACGGAAATTCCAGAATAACCAGGTGACATTTTGTCCTTAAAATTCTGGTGGGCAAGATACCATTTTACCATTTTCTTTACTGCTACAAATTCAAGAATGGTCTTTCATTAAAAGTAAGAAAAGGATGGAAATAAAAGTACACAAACACTTCTCTTTGGGATTTTTTCGACGAGGCTTACTCTTGGATTTCAGAAGGCATGTGCGTTTGAGGAAATGTTGGTTGGTATTCCAAAGCGTGCTGACCTTACCACCATAAGCTATTGATGTCATAAATTACCTCTAATACTCCTATGAGATCATCACCCCATTTTCAGATTTGATTATATTTGGCCAACAAGTTAAAAAATCACTGTACCCAGAAAAAACCCATGATCTCATCTAGCCTAATTTCCTAAGAAATCACGGCAAAGTGTTAAGACAAAAAGACATGGTGCTTTTAAGAAGGAATTGTAGAAATGTGTTTAGTGTTTAGGGTTTTCAAAGAGAACTAAAGATTTTTTTGGGCTGGGAGTGAGGATTGATTGCTGGTGAATAGCATGTATAATTCATCAATTGTCCTCATGTATTTTGATATTTGTGAATTTGTAACATAGACAACGACACTTTGAAACAAAATTATTCTCCTCCTCTTCTTTTTCTCACTGATTTTCTTTAACTTCATCTGTGTTGCCAGAAAGGAACTGCAAGGAAGAGAACTTGGATGAATTTATCTGTCATGATGGGAGAAGAAAGGCAAAGAAGAGCTTCTAATGTTTTAGCATGCATTAGAATGTTAATAGACAATTATCATAATTAAATAAAAACATTCTGGTTTCTTAGTAGTGTGCCAGTTTTCAAAAAGAGAGTATTCCTTTCTGTCTCTTACTTGAGAGATATAAATCAATTTGTCTACTAAATCCAGGAGATGTCAAAGCACATGTTTTATTTATCATGGTGTGTTCATCTATTTGTCCTTTCCTTTATTGAAAATGTGGGTTGGTTTGAGATTTAAAATTGTTAATTTTCTACCCTCTCTCTACTTGAATGTTCTTTATTTTCATGTGCAATCAAAGAAGCATGAGCATAAGCCTCCATGCTGTGTGCATAAATAACTCCTCTAGCAACTGGAAAGAATTAAAACACGGCATTAGCAGCAAAAGCTGCATTAGTTGGAATGGTTTACCCGGGATACACTAACTGATAAACTTGTATCCATTTAAGAAAGATCTAATTAGGACCCTTTTGTTACATAAATGAAACCATATTATTATAATGAAACATACATAAAACAATGAATAGAACATAATTTTTTATAATTTCATTCAAATGAGATGACTTAAATGTAATTTCTACGTTTTAAGCATTTACTTTCATGACATTTCCTAGCAATTCACCAATTATAATGCCTCAAATGTTTCCCATTATTAAGAAACATTTAATGTAAGATTAGATTAGTCATAAATATTTTATAGGGGGAAAATATATTATTTCAGGTACATCCCAATATCTTTATGCCTGTAATTCTGTGCATCTGCATACAAATAAAAGGGATGCTCTGTAAGCATATTTCACTCCTACTACATCCTTCTGTTATGGGTGAGTCAGTCTTGAAACAATTTGAAGATTGTCTTGATTTTGCTTCCAAAGTCTAAAGCTAGATACATTTTGGGATGACTTTTCTTGCCTTTCTCTGTCCTGTCATCTTCGTGGCCTTTGAAGTTAGGCTATGGCTGTTCTAAGGCACTTGAAGATCTGTCTTTGACTGTCCACAGCATAGTTCTGCCTGGTGCAGTAAGGGACAGGTCTGTCAGCCTCCTTGCTGTTTTTCTAGACTGTTATGACAAATATGCCATTTTGGTTTATTTTGTAGTGAAAAACTGAAGTACTATGATATTAAGTGATGGTGTAGAGTTTGTAGGGCTGGGGCATGGAGGGGCTTTGCTCAGTACTTTTAATCACCTTTAGAACTGTAACACTGTTGAGGCATTGGTTTTCCTTTCCAGGGAAGATAAGATTTGCACCATAGCAGTCCCATATGAGTAGGGAAAAACAGTCTTCATGGATCAAGCCAGTAAAGGGGAAAGTGGAGCCAAGGAAACAGCATTTCATTTCATATTTAACAGCCTATTATGGCAGGATTGCTGAAAACATAAATATTTGAATTTTAAGAAATTCACACATTTTAAGAAAAAAAAGGGGGGGAACAAGACATTCCGTAGGTGTTATTCCTCTTCATTCTCTTTGCCTTTTGTGTCAAGGAACTGCATACCAACCTGATGCTGGTGCATTGTGCCCACATCCCTCCTGACTATACTCTCATTTTTATGACCCGAAAAGCAGTCCCAAAAGTTCCTTCCTGAGGGGCTCATGATGTGTATCTGGGTTGGGACTCACCTGCAGCACTCCAGGCATCACCTTAGTTGGTGACCACACATCTGTAAGGACAGTCTGTCCTACAGCAAGCAGGCCTTCACTGAGGAACTCTCGATGTGAGCCCTAGGTAGGAGCCGGATGTGCGCAGCAGCAGCAGCAGCAGCCTGGTGTGGAGCTTCCTAGAGAACACTCACAGCTTTAGAAAGCAATGACACACTTCAGAAGAGATGCTTGGTAAGATCCTCTGCTGTGTGTTTTAGGGGTGTTCTTCACTGCAGAGATTTAATCAGCTTGAAGGAACCATAGTGTCTGCTCTGGAGCGTGCCTGCTCCATTTATTCTCTTGCTATCTGAGGGCAAAACAATGCTGGGTAATTCTATTTGGATCACACATTAACCAAATTTCTATCAACGACTTAAAACATAAATAATACTAGCTGCTAAATAAAGAATAGTGTTTCACAGAATAATTTCAAACCATCAAACCAAATGAAATTAGCAATAATTTCTTAAAAGGTTGTTTTTTAGTTTATGTCTATCCTCTGTTTTCTGCAGTTTTGTGCATCTATAAATTCTGATAGTTGTGGCATGGAGGGGCTTTGCCATGCCAAAATTGTTGATATTGGTCTTCCTTTGAAAGTTTGATTTGCTTCCTATGAGATTTCTTGAAACATAGTAGAAGTTTAGTTATGACTTAAGCTTAAAAAATCCCACCTTGACTGTTTCGTTGCCTCTGTGATAACCTTAAAAATCTGTGTGATCCCCATGCTACCACCTGGGTGTTGAAGCAACTGCATTTCTTTTAAAAATGAACACAATTATTAAGAAAGATAAGGGACTAAAATAATAAAAGATAAATAAATACATATATTCTTAGGTAGAACATGTGATTGTTATGTTTCTAAAATAGTTTTAGCTGCATACTTGGTACCAACTTCTTAAAATTTTATTTTCTTTTAGCTGTGGATTCCCCTCACTCATCTATACCAATGCAAGCAGCAGTCCCCATTCAATGCATAGAAGGCTTTTATTAAGTTGTAAGGACAAGAATAGTGTCTTTGCTTTTTAAATTTTCCCTTTTGTTGGCAAATGCATATTGGAAAGAGGGAGAATAGGCTGGCAATTTCTTGGTATTTGATGAATTTTTAAAAAAGTCAACAGTATCTCCTTCCAGCAGATACAAAAGAGATATAAAAGAAATAGAAAATTGTTTACAGTAACACCATTTTCCCATTTATTTCCCTTTTTTCACTCTATGAGGAACACAGTATTTCTTGTGTAAGAGGACCATTTCTCTTCCTTATACACCCTGTGAAGTAACAACAGCCATCAGTTCCTTGGTGCCAGTTCTGCTGGTACTAATGAAATCTCTTCTACTTGTTTATCCTGTGGTTAACTTTACTTTGGAGCCTTGGAATGACATAAACATTGATTGAAACTCTTGAGAGGTTTTGTGCCTGAGCTCTTTCCCATGTTGGCTTCTCTGGTGCATACACTCAGACCACAGCCTGTCCCTCTTTAGGGGTGTGTGTTTGAGGTCTCTCCCTTTCACCAGAAGTATTTTTTTGACAATACCTGTGGGAACAGTGTGTTTAACCTCTCCACCCCAAAGTTTAATTTCAGCAAAACTAACAGTTCAGAACATGATTAATGAGGGTGGTAAGCAGGCTGACAAGGCAGATAGTATTGACTTCATTAACCTGTATAACTAGGAAACTGGTAAAAAAAAACCATAAAAATTAAATGTAACCTCTAATGCTTCCTTGTCATGTGGTATAGGAAGTGAGAATCACTCACAGTAAATTATAATTCCAAAGAAAATGTATGCCGATATGACAAATGTAATATAAATAGGCAGATAGGCTGGCTTTCACTGCTGCCTTTTACTAAGTCATTGTCCTGCCCCAGTTTGGCTGTACTGTAGAAATTCATAGATAATTTCTTGTAATGAATGAGCATAATTCTGGTGGAACTTGGAAATTGGTAGTAAAGCTTGTTTTTAAAACACTTATTTCTTTTAGTGATATAGTAGAAGCTGAAACTAAAATAAGAACAGAAGTCTCCTCCTTTCCTCTTTCAAATTCTTTTGGAAAGAACACAACATCTGACTCTCACATCTTGTAAAGGTATAAGAAGGCAGATGTCTCCGTGGGTTCAATCTCCATCTTCATTAATTAGAAAAACTGAGGGGCTATTTGGTTTCTGTATTATTTGAACCAGAAGTTGGAGATTAGCAGTCTCCTCTGTGGCGGTAGCCTGCATCTTGGAAGAGAAACAGAATTGAAAGGGCTCTAATTTTTGGGTTAATTTTTATAATAAAAGTAATTTTTTTTGAAACTTGAGTCAGGAAATGGAAAAATGAATCTTCTCAGGGTAACACTAGCTCAGCCTCCTTGTACAAATAGATTTTTTTTCCTCAGTAGATTTCTAAAGCTTATTATGTTACCGTTTGTTTTGCTCTGCATGGAAGAAATTCCCTTCCTTGCAAGGTATACACTGCCTTCCTGTACACTGTCAATAGCTAAACAGTACTAATAGCAATTTTTAAAGGATCAGATGTACAGTTCAATTAGTAGAAGTGGGTTTTAATTTCCTGAGTCTCGATTGGGGATGATATTGATGTAACCTTAATTTTAACTCTGTGTATGTTTTGAAATGTAAATACAAAACAACACATCGGGAAAATGTCATCAGGCACGAGGGAGATGTGCTAGACTGTGTATCCCTCTGATGCAAGAGCAAACAGCAAAGAAATAAGCAGCTAAGTAATCCGATATCCTGTGCTTCACTCAGGTCTGCAACACAGCCTTATCTTCCTCCTTTTCATCACATACAGCTCACATATCACTACCCCCCATCCCATGCAAGCAATTTTGTTATTATTTGCTAACACACAGAATAGAAATTACAGAACTGAAATTTATAAATTAGAACTGTCCTGTAGCTCAGCCACGCTCTGCATGCTCATGAGTTGGGCTGAGCAGTGCTGTGACTCCGCAGCGAGGCCATGGAAGGGCGTTTTGAAGCTCTCGGGGTTCTCCTCGCTTGCGAGCCCGCGGGCGCCCTCGGCGTTGAGTGTGCTGCCCTCTGCCGCTGCGGCCCTGCCCGCTGCAGCCTCTGCTCGGGGGACCGGGAGCCCCGGCCCAGCGCAGCGCGGGCGGGGACGGGGCCGAGCGAGCTGCGGCTGTGCCACAGCACAGCACGGGAGCGGGCCGTGGGCTGCCGCAAATACAGCTCCGAGGCTGAGGGGCAGAGGCAGCAGCGTGTGTGCCAGCAGCCGATCCCGGGTTACCCAGCAGTGTTACTGGAGCTAGCCCTGAGCGCCTAAAGCCCAGGGTGGGCCAGCAGAAAGGCTCTGGCATGCCTCTGTGCCTCAGGCAGGCCTCTGTCATAACCTTTCTCTCTAGAGAGGAATGTATCAATGCAAATAGAGTTTAATTACTGTCTCTTCATTCCCCGTTGAGAAATGGTGAGGGAATGGAACCAGGACATCTGGAATTGGCACCAGTGGGAAATTATCCCAAGTAGTGCTTGTCTCTTCTTGGCTGCTTCTGCAATGCATACAGTGAGATTTCCCATCATCAGAAAAGAAAATGTGGGTCTGAACATTGCAGATCTGATGACAATTCTGATCTTTGTGACTAATGCTGTCAGGGGAAAGGGAGAAGGTGATGCCTTGTGTGGGAAAATAGAGGTGAATGAAAACTGAGCTAGAGAAAAGTCAACTTTGAGAATGCTTTAACATCCTCAGGTCTTGTAATATAGACCTATGGTAACTCCAGAACTTCTGCTTGGATTTCAGAAAATAAATAAGCTCCCATCCAGTATCTGACACTTCTGCTGCTCCCTGAAATTGTAAATTTTCCCCTCCTATGTTGAGGTTCATGAACTGCAATAGCAACCTAAATATGTCACCTTTCGTTTGTCATTTTTCTTTTTCTGTAGGAGTTGGGAGACTGAGTTGTTTAACATATGAAAAGTGAATAATTAAGATACCTCTATTCCTTTCTTAATGGATGTGAATGCCAAGAGTAGCTAATAATGAGGAGGAGACTTGCATGTGTTGATTTTTGTTAAGAAATGTGAGAATGAAAGGAGATAAAAGTGGTTTTCTCCTTTGTTTTCACTGGAAAAGAATAGCAAATAGGCTGTGATGTAATATTAATAATATTGGTCAAAGAAGAGGATATTTTACAACAGTTTAATTCCACAGGTTCATTAAAGAATGGCTAATTGAAGGTCAAACAGTTAAAAAATGTACCGTCAGGGCTCTTTTTGTCTCTGCAGTTCATCTATTGGAATGGTAACTTGCTCCTCTTCTCAGTATTGAATACAATGATCCATTTTATTTCCTAAAAATGAATTAAAGATGGTGAATTTTCCTTTTTATAGGAAGATAGCAGAAAGAAAAAGAACAAGTCTAGAACTGTTATTTGGGTATCTTTCTCTCTGTGAGGAGGACCCCTGTGGTGTTATATTCAGAGACATTTATTCACTGTCTCAAAGTGAATCTTTTCTCAAAGATCTAAATTTCAGTTGTCAAAACTTTCTCCTTTCAGATATAGCAACAGAAGACTTTAAAGCCATGGGATTAACCTTTGGCTTGAATTAAAATGCACATCTCCACGGACTTTAAGCTCAAATCAGACTGATTTCTACCCAACAGATTTTGTAGGTAATACAATATAGTTCAGAAATTCTTTTCAGAGATGGGCCTTGCCCAATCCACCACCACACATACTATGAGGAAGGTGAAAGAAGAACCCTTATTACTACAGGCAGACAAAACTCCTTTTGTTTACATTCCCTTGCATTGGTTCTTTTTCACTCTCAATCAAATTGCATGCCTTTGGCAGCTGGTACTTGTTTCCATTTCTCTTATAAACTGGGTTACTCATAGCTGTCTCTTGGTTTCATGGCACACAACAGTTTTGCTCCAACTTTGCTGCCTTTGTTTTGGCTGGTGTTCTTAACAATTCTTAAAGTATTTTTCCATTTCAGAAGAGGAGGTCTCTGAAAACAGAGGCAAGTCATCACAAGTGGATGTGTCATGACAGTTTTGTTGGCTGTGAAGAGGCTGAGGAGCTGTAACATGAGGATTGTACCTCTCTGTATGATGTAGATGTGTGTACAGTCCTGACTATGGCCTCTGTGTGCATACACACACGATCTCTCTGTGCAGGCCACCCTAATTCATGTGGTGCAACTTTTCTCCTGACAAGAGGTTTCTGGGACCATGGCCATTCATAACCATCATTAAACATTAAGGAACAATAATGCAATGTCCTCGCAGGCATTAATTATCATTTTGGTTTCAACTATGTTGTGGATGTGTGGTGTTCATCTCAGCCTAAGGACTTCTGTAACACGGACTGCTGTTAGATATCAGACAGAAAATGGCCTTCACAGGTGATGTGAAGCTCAGAAAGCTAATGTTCTGAAAGAAGCTTTGCTCAGCCTTCCAGCTGCAGTGCCACAGCAGTCACATAATACTTCCAGAGTATTATGAATACTGTGGGGAGTGTGTGTTAAAATGCTTATGAGCAGGACATATAAGTGTCTTTAACTGAAAGAAATGAATCAGTTATTTTTTCATATGTTGAAAAGGAGCAACTGGAAACAGTTCATCCCATCATGGACAGCAGCACAACGACGATGTACTATTCTACCAAACCAGAGAACTCATCCTATCCAAGTCTTCACTTATATCACACTGTGCAGTGTTTTTCTATCTAGCCTTAGGATGGAACAGAAACAAAACAAAACCCACACAAATCCTCAAGGTCAGTCAGTCTAAATAATGACAGGCAATACAAATGCATTTTATACATAAACAGAAAAGGAGTGGGGAAGGTCTTTCTCATTATGCCAAATGGCAGTCTGGCTATGATTTAATGCATTTGAAATTAAGTCTGTCTCTTCAGCTGTACACTTTTACTAGGTCTGCAGAACAGACTGGCAGACAGTGTGAGCAGATGCTTCTGGTTGGATCAGGATAAATTTCTTTGTGCTGGCTTTTTTGTATGATAAAAACTTCTGAATCTTTTTGCAGCAGTGAGCTTTAGGTGTTTTCCTGATGAAGTGTTGGACCAAATGAGCCTACTGGTGTATCATTGTAAGGAGTCTGTAAAGGCAACTTCTATTTAAAGATCTCTGCTTACTGCATAGGTAAAGAACCAATATGACTCCATGACTTCAATATTTTTCTTGTTCTTTCCATTTTCTCATGGCACCTAAAAAAATGTAATTTTTCTTGTGAATTCTTGTGATCTTTTTCACTCAGTCAGTGCAACATCTGGTCCTTTAGGGAATTACAGTATGTGAGATCAACACCTTATATCATAAGTAAACCAAAAAAAAGGAGATTATGGTTTGGTGTTTTTTTCTTCAGAATTAGGAGAAGTAGTAACCTACTCTTTTTCCTGCTGCCTTGTGTGTGTGTGTGTTTCTGGACAGTCCAATTGGTATCAATAATCCAACTCATAAAGTCCCAGATCCCTGTTTCTATCCCACATGCAGACCCTGACAACAATGACCTTTTCCTGAAGAGTGGGGAAAACATATTATGCAAGCATTTATTATTACGAACTGTCATCTATCATACTTCAATACATAACAATAAAAAAGCTCCTCCAGAATGACACAAGGTACAGTATAGCCAAAATCATGGCTGAGTACCATTGACCCAACATATTACAAATGTAATTCATTATTGTTGATGTGAACAGTTCAACAGTTTAAATTTTTACTTTAAACCAGAAAATAATATAGAATCTCTGAAGAGTGATTATGCTTCCTGAAAATTTCAAATAAATTTAACTTAATGGAAAGGAACAAAGAACAAAAACAAAGGAAAAAAGAAAGGGAGTGTAAAATGCCCTTCTTAATAACTCTCTACATGCATGATTTTTCTTTGTCCCTCTTTTTTGTTCCTTTTTTTTTTTTTTTACTTAGAAGCTTTGTTATCTGGGTCTTTAGTTCTTCCTGCTCCTTTCATATCTTAGCTACTCTTTCAGCAAGAGTTTATGGCCTGTGAGCCAATTGCCTTTTTCTTCTTTAATTATGGAAGCTGAAGGCCACTTTGTCTGCCCTGAGTGCTTAACTGAAGGAGGACCATGCTTACTTTTTTGTTCCTGCTTAGCTTGCCAAGAGTATGGTGCACTGCACAGACAACAGCTTCTTTGGTGATTTCTTTTAACTAGCATCCTGAAGTAAAAGGGGGAGCCAATAAGGAGATTATAGTACTCCGTCTCTTATTTAGGAAGGATTATGATGGCCATAGTTTAAGTATATGTAGAATGTACTTCTGTTTTTCTTTCACCTTGGTAGAAGATATGGGAAAGCCTTTTTTGTAAGCAGTTCACGTAACATATCCTGTGTCTGTCTCTTTTTCCCCATACTAAAAGGGGAAGGGGTATATTCACAAAGAAATCCCCTAGTTTCTACTCTTTCCTCACTAAGTGATATTTTTCTCATTAATTTATTTTGAAAGAAGCATATGTGTGGTCACTGCAAGCTGGTTTGGCTTTTTATATGCCATTCCTATATCAACCAGAATGTGACTTTGAACAATAATTATCTCTATTCAAGTTTTATTATTTATTTGCCTTTTTATACTTGCCCAATTTGATGTCTTGCTTCACAGAAGGAATGTCTTTAAAATTATTCAATAAACCAATAAGATTTCTAAGCAGAGAATTTGAATTACTCTCACAGTATTTATGCTAAAATGACAATCAGACACTCTACCCTGAGATACTTGCTAAATTGGTAGTGGGATTGAACTTGCCCCTGCCTTTTCAGAACATGCAGATCTTATGACTGAGTCATGAAGGGTGAACTGTCACATATCAAAGCTTAATTATTGCTTAAGTTTATCCTTCAATCATTCTCTGATTTGCTCATACTAAAGGAAAAATATTTCCTGTTGGGATGCTTTTTATTTTCCCAGGAACAATTTGAATGATGCCAAAGGAAGCTGTAGTTGCAGTTTAGTGACAGAATACATTAAAAAAAAGTGATAATTATGTTATGAATATTGGTTATAAATTACATTGTCTCATGTAAGCACTCGGAACTTCTTTTGTCTTTTTCTTTTTAGTGCATCATTTTTTCACAATATTGGAAGCCTGGCCATGTGCAGAGATTTTCTTATCTAAGGATACCAGCTGTTTACTGGAGGATGAAACTTGTTATTCCTTTTTCAAGTAATGTCTGTCACAAGGAGACAAAAATGTGTGTATGACTTGATTTGTTTTCATAGTGACGAATGTAGTTTAGTTAGCAAATTGATTATAAAAATAGAAACCAGGCTTTGAAAAGCAATTTGAAGATATGGTGTAGATCTGTTATGATCATTTTAAGGCTACTGAGAATATTTCACTTACGTTGTTAATCTTCTCAGTGTCTAGCAATAATGTTAATGTGGGAAGCCAATGTTGAGAGTAGGATGCACGCTTGGCTGATATGCACCCAAATTATATGCTAACTACTTAATGCATTATTTCCATGGAATGAGTACATAGAATGCAAATGTAATATAAAGCTGAGACATTAATCTTCTTCAGAAGATACAAGTATCAGCACAGAGGAGCAGTAATCTCATTTAGGCTTTCTTCAAATAACAAGAGAAGATTCTGACTCTCTACTGGTTTAGAAGTATAAGCAACAATTTGAGAGTCAGGATCTATCAGATTCAGGCTACCCCTGAACCATGTTTCAGATCCCAGCCTTGAAATATCTCAAAGCCTAGGCTCAAAGAAATATTCCTTGTATCAAGGGAGTAATGTCTTTGTATGACCCCGACAGGGACGGGGCTATGTATCGTGCTATTTCTTCACTCCTTCACGTGATCAGTGTTGGTCACTGTTACTCTGTATTAATTCTGACCAAATTATGGAAGTATCCTTTCTGTAGCTGTGGAAGAACTGTCTACCTGTTGATATCAACAAACTATTTGGTGTTTATTTTACAAAATGTATGCACATTGCTTAGGCAGATCAGATACTTCAAATTTGCTCAAGGCTTTGATAATGTTCTCAGTACACTGCTACCTTCTTTGAAAGTTCTTCCACTAAATGAGGAAATGAATCAGGTGTAATTTAAACAAACAAACAAGTATATGAAAAAAATAAAATTATCTTGGTTTAAATATGTTAGTTTGCCTTTTAGCATGCTAGAATTGTAAACTTTCAAGTCCTCTTGGCTCAGTTTTGTGTTTATACGTTCACTTTGTGGTTATTTTTCTCTCCTGACAAAGTTAAGACAGAGGCAAGAGGCGCACTGACAACAGCCCAAGGAGTTGGCAAGTATATTTTAGCATGAGACTTGCTTTCTGTGATTAGGTCTAATCAAAATCAGTATGGAAATGCCTATCTCTACTTAATTAGTCCACATGAAACTTTGGCATTTCACCTCTTTACTTTGCTTGACGTATTTCATGATTGTGGCATAAATGAGTCTATATCTTTAACAGAAGAAAGTGTTGTAGATTATAAAAAGATTCAATTTTCTTTAGAAAAAACCCCAGACATTTCCTTCTTGCTCCTAAATCCTAAGAATGTGGGAATACGTTGACACAAATACCACTTTACTTTAGCTGAGTAGACCAACAGAATGTCTACAGATTCTTTGTAGGCTGAGTCTCACTCTGTGAAGATGCAAGGCTTTGTCAGGTCTCTGCGCTTCTCAGGTGCTGCCATACCAATTTTCAAGGCACTGTTTTGGGATATTTGGATACACATTTTTCGTCATGTAGGACCTGGGTATCTCATGGGTATTTTTGTTTGTTTTCAATTCTGTAGTACTGTTTTGCCACATTGAATACAATTTTTCTTTGGGAGATGGGAGGGGCTGCAGGTAGAATTAGAGATGATTGTCCATGTCTTATTAAACAGTTTTTTAGATCCTTCTGCACAATGTCTTCAAAACATGTTGAAGAATTTAGTTAATCTTAATCGTGTTTCTCTTTGCATGCAAGTGGAGATCTGGTTGTACGTACAAGAATTTAAACAGAGTTGTCATACTAACATTTAAATCTTTTCTCTCCAGCACAGCACCACTGTGGGTGTGTTACATAAATTGCCATAACGGAATGTATTTCAGATCCTTCATCCCAGAAGCCATCTGTTATTGAAAGTGGCACGTTCACCTGCCCATCACTTCTGCAGCGATGTGTGCACTAGACAGGGCACATCCCTATGTAGTTAACAACAGGAGCAGCTCTTCACAGCTGGCTTGGGAAAGACTTAGTAATCAAGCCACTCTTTCAGATGGGAACAAACACCACAAATAGATTGTTTTTTCTGTCCAAGAGAACAAAAAATGCTTTCTGTTTTGCTTCAGAAAAGAGCAAACTAGTTCCCTGAAGGATATTTTTTCTACTCAGTAGAATTCAGCATTGTTTCTGTAGAAACAATGTAGCTCTTCTCTACTGTCTCTGACCCTTGACAGGTAATCTCAGAGTTCTAGTAAGAAAAATCACCCTCAAGTCCTTGGATGGATCTAGAAGGATTCAACATTTTTATGATGGTCAATACTTATATATTTCTCTCAATTTTCCTTCCACCATTGTATTTCCTTTAACTTGATGAAGGGGAAGTAAGACAGGATGATGTTGACCATTTTTAATATTACTCGTCTGGAGTGTTTTTGGGTTTGAGAATATTTATGTTTTTCTGTATTTGTTTAACTTTTCCTTGTTTCGTGTTTAATGCAAACACTGGAAGTTGTTGAAGGAGGAACTTGACAGTGTGGATGTGTGCTCACAATTTGCTCAAAGAATTTCAACTATGGGTCAGAGATTTTTCTTTCAAATCAGTGACAATGTGCATAACCTTTCTGTCTGCTGTAAATGTTCCTGTCTGTAAAATGAGGTTTTACTTGCCTGCCTCACAGGCATGTTGAAGCTTAATTAGTATAGATAATAAATGCTAAGTATTATTTTAAAGGATCTATTGCTCTCTGAAATGATCAAGTTTGGATCTTAATTCACAGATTTATGAGCTAGGGTTCAGTATTGACTACCTCAGATTTTCACAAAGCCTCTCCTGAATTTAATAAGGGATTTACCAAAATAACTCTTGAAAACACTTATGATCCTTCTGAACAAAAAGCTAACTTGTACTTGCATAAAACTCACAGAGCTGTGCACATTATCAGAATTTTCCTGAATGACAGACAGTCTTTGAAATGCAAATGTTGTACAGGTCTTTCTCATCTAAAGAATATATGGTTGTTATTGAGTTACCATATGTAAAATGTTTTTTCTGCAGATATTTTCTTAAATTATTTTCTTCAGACTCCAGTATACAAAAAACCCATAATTTAAAAATCACATTCATGTGGCACTCTTTCAATATTTCACGAGTAAAAACAAATTACACAGTGGAAATGGATTTTATTTTTCTAAGTTGGAAGACCAAAGAGTAAAATATTGGAGTTTTGGGGTGCCTGGACTTGTACCTCATTATGTTTGATTCCTTTCTCACCATTGCTTGGGAGATAAGCATTGCATTTTTTTTATTTTCTCTTCTTGTTTCAAACCTGCTTAAAGAGGTTGGACTTTTTTTTTTTTTTTTTTTTAATGTATCAGAGGTATTTCTGGAAAATTCTATCAATAAAGTTAAAATATGCAGCACAATCCCAAGGAACAATATGTGTTCTGCAAAATTTGAAGAACAGTAAGAGGAGCTTTCTAGAGAAACTTTGTCTATTTTAAAGTTGGTTCTGTGTGTGTTTTGAATGTGATTTTCCTTTTTCTGCTCTTGCACTTTTTCTTGACGCCACTTTTTGCTATTGTGGCATCTAATTAAAATTAACCTTACTTTAATCAGGGATTCTGAGAAAGTTCCTCTCATGAATTCTTCTAATCTAAAAGTTGTCTAAAGCTCCAGGATGAAAATGTGGTTGCAAGTGTCATTCTTTTTCTACAATGTAAGCTGCTTTGGTAGTGTTAAAAATCATCTCATCCTTGGGGTTCATGTCAAGGCTCTGGGATTCTCCCAGAAGCTAAGAATCATAACAAATCTTGTTTCAATGTATTTTTTCATAACTAGGAACATTTTAAAACTTGCCAGTGTAAATATACAACAGTATATAGAAAACAATAAAATAAACTAAACAAATCTAAATAAAATAAACAATATATAGAAAACAATAAAATAAACTCCACCACAGTTCCCTTCATTTTAATCCTTCAAATAACAATTTAATGTGTACTTGCTGATGTGTCAAAATTCATGGTGGTGGTTGCTGTTTTCGATGCATGCACTGAAGTGGCTTTAGATAGTTGCATTAACAGCTGTGCCAGATGATGTACAGAAGTGGTCATGCATAAGATCACAAGCATGTTTAAATAGACATGGGGTAAAAAGGATTTATCTCTTGGTGGTTGGTTGTTGATTTCCAGTGATAAGAAGGAGTCCTTGTACACTGTGCAGTTTTAGGTACAACAGTAATGACATTCACATTAGTTGTGTTCCAGCAAAAATTTGTAATGTCTTTTTATGATGAAGAATGAAGTACGTTCAAGGATTTTCTGTGTAGCATGGTTCTGTCTCTCCATCTATTTGAAGGAGAAAATCTGCACGGAAATTTTCAGCTAAACTGTCATAAGCAGTTAGTTATGTCCTTGATTTATAGCTGATGCTCTTCTGGATGCATCTGACGCTTTTATTCATTAAGGAAGATTTTCAGCAAATGGTTTTATATCTGCATATTTATCAAGTTGATATGTCACTAAAAACAAAGCAGCAAAGCACTTCTATATTCTCTAACACTGGCCCAAATGAAGTAAGTATTTAACTTTAGGAGCTTTAAACTGGCTCTGAATGACTGATCTGATACTTCATGCTGCATGTCCTGTACTTTAGTATTTCTTTTCTTTTTAGGAAGCGACTTCTTAGATTCCGCTTTCTGTACAAGAGAAATATGTCTGTGATCTTAAAGATAGTCTAAAAGGCTGCCTGATTTTTATTTCTAAATATATATTTGAAAATCTCAGTGGAGATTTTGATTGTCTTTCTCAGGAAATGATGGATACCTTAGACAGGGAATTCCTGATGCTACTGGCATTGGTTCTGACAGAGAGAAAATATGCTACCGGCTTCTCATGGTTGTGTGTAAATAAATCAGGAATTCATTTGGACAGAGGAAATGGAATGAAAATGCATCAGGAGGAGCTCAGAGTTAACACTAGGAAATGGTTCCTCACCCAGAGGGTGTTTGATTGCTGGAATGAGCTTCCCTGGGAAGTTGTCATAGCACCAAGCCTGACAGAGTTCAAGGAACTTTTGGATGCAGCTCTTAGTCATATGATTAAGTTATAGGTAGTCCTCTGAGGAGTAGTGAATTGGATTTGGTGGTCCTTATGGATCCATTCCAACTTGAGATATTCTATGATTTAAGACTGCAGAGTTTTTGACTGACTGAACTAGGACTGCAAACTTTAAAACATTTTGTAGTTCATGTCTCAGTAGGCTGCAGATTTTCAGTATTTGATTAAGCATGATTTGTGTGGAGGATGGTTTTGGAAAATCACAGCAAGTAGCAAATTGTTTTCCCCAGAAGGAAAAATTAAGAAAATATTATATGAGTGAAAGAAAGGATTTTCTTTTAACTTCTTTTATCTTTTAAAGAAGATGAACCCTCCCTATATATTCAGGAAAAATATTTTTCATTTCTTTTGTGAGTAGTTTTCAGGCAGATAAACCAATAATTATATAGCCTGTTTTTTAGCTATGTACTCTGCTCCCCTGCCCCTTCCCTCTCTAATCTGGAGGATGAGAAAAAGGGACTCATTGTTGAAGAATTGCTGAGGAAGGGGAATTCTCTGTAGATTTTTTTTTACTATGAATTTTAATGAACTAATGTGAGATCTAAAAGTGTTGTTGTCTACTGCCTAAGCTAAAAGAGAAACAGTGTCTGTGTGAGGTCTACCTGCAGAGTGTGACAGGAGGAAGGATTGTCACACTCTGAGCTTGACCTCTTGTCCTTGTTTGATGAAGAGAATGAGTGAATGCCCTGGATGCTTGTCAGCTGTATGACTGAATCATACAGCTGAATCATTTATATTAAAAGAGATTTAACTAAAAGAGTGTAACAACAAATATTTATTTACTTTAGTTAGCACATTCATGCTGTATTTAAGAGATTTATCCAAGGAAAGTATGCAGAGCTGTGTACAAAGAAGTGTGAAATTCTTTTTTTAATGTAGACTGTTAGTCAACTCTTCATTTCAAATGCTGTGTTTAGTCTCTAACACCTAAAAAGAAAATAACTTAGTTTGTGTTTTCCTTCTAAAAAAGTAATTTCCTGAGCATAACTTGGCTTACGGAAAGACTGGGGATAAATTCAACAGTTTCATACAGTCCCCAGAAAGTCAACAAAGTTGCCTTGTGAATCTTGCAGAAACCATTTGAATGTCTTATATATGTAAAGTTTGGAAATAAAATACTGCGAGAACATGATTTAGTGCTTTTTAGGTAGCATGAAACTGACTTCAAAGATTTTTGTTTTGTAGAAGACTAATTTTTTATCCTTAGCCCTTTAGAAAAAAAGCTTTTCACATTTCTTTTTATTGATGAGTTGTTTTTAAGGATCTGCTTTTCCCCCATGTTGCATAGAAGTTCTCCTTGGTGATTCAGGTTTGTGCTGAGGTATGTGTGCATACAAGATTTTAAAATAACTATAGTGTTTAAAATAGGGAGTGTGAAAAGTCATAATCCTATTGGAAAGTCAGGGTTATACTCACTAATGATTAACATGGGTTATTTTTTTTTTCCAATGCATGAAAAATCTGCACAAAGACAGTATTTATCATTGTGAGTCAGATAATGCTGATTACTTGAACACAGTGCTTAATATACTCATTAAATGGTCCTTGAGAGAGTTCTGGGGGAAAATAGATATGTAATGTAGGTTCAGGTTCTGTCAGGTTTGCTACAAGGGGCTGTTTAGTGGCTGCTTGCCAAGGGGTAACAGGACTTCAGTGAGCTCATCTCACCCACCCTTGTGTCCCAGGGCAGCAACATCTGTCTCTGCATCTTTCCAAAAACTGCTGCATCTCTCTGTACCAATTTTGGCCAGGACCACTTGTGGACTGTTTCAGTAATCAAAACAATCTTAGTAACTCACAGCTTTTTGTTTACATTTAGTCCTTCATATATAGCTTGGTGTAAATTCTTTTTTCCAATAAACTTTATCATAAATACTAACACACCTTATGCTCACAGTTAGTGCGTGCTGATTGGCTGTGGGTTCCTATTGATTTTAATACTCCAAAAGCAAAAATCAGTTGTAAATTCATTGTATAAATAGATGACAATAAAATAAGGGGCTTGGTAGCGTTCAGTAGATAATCTGTTTGGAAATAAATAATTAATTGCCATAAATGCATCCAAAAGGAAGTTGTGTTTTTTCTCTCTTTTTTTTTTTTTTTTTTTTTTTTTTCTCTCCTCTCTCTTGTAACCTCCACTGAGGGTTTTAAGATATTTGTCCATGTGAATTTTGTGCTAACTTTTCCATAATTGTATGAAAGTAAGAAAACTCATAGTCACCTGGAAAATTTCCAACTCAAAAAGTTTTTGTAGTATATTTATCTTTACATGATAGGAATTCAGTATTTTGAATAAGTTAGCCTATTTCTGACTCACAGAAATAGTACAGAAACTCATGAGAGTGAAGGAAATGGCTGGGCTTAACCACACACCCAGTTTCTATCAAGCTGGTTAGAAGAGGGGTAGGGAAATACTGTGCTTGCATTCTGCAATCTAAAGACTACATTTTTAAAGGCATGATAACAGAATAGAGGTGTTTACTTAGCTGAGTTCTGTTTTGTTGGGAAGATGATGGTCTCATTTGTTTAGCAAGGGGTTAAACAGAAACTAATCCTTTAGGCTTACTTTGAAAGGTGGTTATCTTTCCAGCAAGAGAGAGTATTGTTTGCTTTGACAGAAATAATGTAAGTGTTCCTTAAATCATTTTGTTCTCTAAAAGAATAAACTTCTTAGAGGAACAAAGTCATTGGCAAAAGCAATGTCTTTAGCAAGATTCCAAAAATTAATGAATGTGATTTCATTTATATCTAACAAACATAGGCATTTTGCTTGATGTAGGTGGTATTAAAACTTTTTGTGAAGAAAGTAATTTTTTTGTGTACAAGTGCTCAAATAGAATAGCTCATAGGTTATGGGAAATGGAACAGAAGTGTGGTTGGCTCAAGTTAATTACATTTATTCAAATGAAATACTATTCTACTGTACAGTTCAGGACAAGCAGAGAAAATACCCAAACCTTTTTCAGCCAGCATTTATCTATTTCAATTATTTTTGACAGTTTGTGTTGCATGTGTGCTTTAGCTACAGTGCCTTTATATCGACAGTTGGTAGCACAAGCCTTTTAAAGCACAAAGGGTAGCAGTACTTCAGCCAATCTGTGATAAAAGGGAAAAAAATGAAATCACTATGGAAACTGCAGGAAGAATCTAAAAGCTTTCTTTATAAAGTAAACGTCTGATGTTTGTGACTGCGGGGGCAAAAAATTCATAAATCTGTACGATGCTATCATCTCTGATTTGTTATCGCAGCAAATGCCAAGTCTGAGCAGTCTGACCTTAGCCTTATTAAGTGCTTTCTTTTCAGATACAGTTATTATTTGACAATAGAGAGACTGCAGTGCTGCAAGGGGGAAAACTAATATATTTAAAATATGTGTGTGTGTGCCTACGTGTGTCTGTGTGCGTGTGTATATATATAACTACCCATCTTTTTTACCCTGTGAAGCTTATAGAGTTGAGAGCACTGAGTGTGGGAACTCAGGGACTACTATTCTGAGCGCAATTGAGAAAACTGTGTTTCGTCCCATTGCATGTGCTTGTCTTTGATGTCAAATTGAAAATCTCTCTGCCTCTCCCTCCAATCCAAAAGCAAATAAATACTGAGAGAAAGAAACCTCTGCTCTCAGCACATAGGGCCTCCACAACTGAAAAATGAAGGTGGCTGTAAGAGCTCTGATGAACCTGCTTGGACAACAGACAGCAAAAAAAATACCTGTCTTGGTGGAGGAGTTTAAGAACACTGCAGAGATCATCAGACTATCAGAATATCTAGGCTCACACAGGCCGTTCTCTTTATCTCAAAACAATACCAGCCAAGCTCCTCCATTCTTACAACTGAAGAGCTGCGGGAGCAGGACAGTAACTAATACAGCTTTTATTATGAATCTTCTTGTCTTCTTAAGAAAAAAAAAGAAAAAAAAGATAAATACATTATTCAAAGCAAGGCAAGATACCTGGTAAGTATTTTATTACATTTGGCTGCTTGAGATGGGAGATTGTTTTTAGTCGTAAGTACCTGCTATAATCAAGGTTTGAATGAGTGTGGGGCTTTTGTGAAATTTTTTAGTTATATAAAATTTCATGCCCATCTTTGCATCTCCAACTTTGATAGTTTTTGTATTTCTTTGTTTTGCTGTTGTGCTGTTATTAGTGTGCAAGGTGTTTCCAGATGCTCAAAAGATCACTGTTGTTCCCAGGCTCTTGGAATACAGACATGCCCATGAGGAATACATATTATTGCATATTATATGTACATACACAAAACCAGGCTTTAATATTTGTTTTAGTATGGCAGTTTTCAAATATACTGATAGTGACCCAAGCCAGGCAAGTATTTTCTGACTCTTAAGCTCTCAAAACAGTGTGAATGCTTTAACTCTTATTGAGTAAGTTTATATATGACAATTTAATCTATGACAGCTGCCAGCTTAAAGTTATTTGGTTATAAATGTGAGAGGCCAGAAGAATTCTTGATTATATTTGCATTTCATAGTACATTGGTGAATGCTACTATAGAGTGTACTTGTGTTATTAACAGAAAGATTCCAGGTTAACAGTAGAAAATCAGAGACAATACAGTTCTGTCAGGAGCAGGCCAGTCTTTCAGTAATAAATATTACTCTAAGAAAATATATAGTTTGACTTATTGGCTTCATTGCAGCTTTTTATACATACAATGAAAACCAATTATCTGTGGAGGAAATTTGACATTGTGGAATGGAATTAAATTGCTTTTTAAAGGCTTGCTTAAACAGCACTAGCTGGAGGGAAGTCCAATAACATTTTTAGCTCTGAATTGTAATGACTTTGCTGCATTAATAAATCAGGTTGTGTTCTGGCTTTTATCAAAAGATTCCAAGAAAGAAAACTATCCACGGCAGGTTGATGCCACAGGGACGGTCCTGACTTGCCTTTCTCCATCCAGCTACTGTACTCCAAAAATGTCCCTTCAAAAACCAGCAACTTCCACGGATCAGTGCTTGAAACGGTAGGTCCAAATCCATCCAAGGTGATGAGAACAAGTGATAAACATTAATTACTCCTAAAAAGTGAATTGTCAAACTAGAATATCTGTAATGTAGGGTGCCTACTTAAATCACTGTTCTTAAGGAAGAAAGGGGAAAATTCCTATTAATGTTCAACACATTTGGGTTGGTGTTGATATTGTTTAGGGGGTTTGGGGTTATGTTTTATGAAGTTTTTATTTTTGGGGGGATTTTGTGTAGAAAATATCTTGTTTTATTTATTCTATTTATCTCTTGTCTTGATATGGAACTGGGTACATAATTGTCTTAAAAAGTACAATTTTTAAAAAGAGATGGTTTAATTCACTCTACATGTGTGAATATGCCCTGTTGCTGTAATTCATGTACTACTAGTTAGCTAGGCAAATGTTTGGGCTCAGAGATGAATGGAGGGAGACTTTACAAAGTAAGTAATTTGGGCTCAGAATCTGAAACTTTACAAAAAGAAAAGGATTTATTTGAATAGTGCTTTGGTCTGCTGATGTTAGCTCTAAGGTAATCAGGGGAGAAAAAAAAAGATATTGTCATCTTCTACACATTTTCTCCAACAGATCACATATCAAAAATGTAATCTGTAGGAAGAATGTGAACTGGTGAAATCTACCTCTGATATTGGTTTCCTATGCTTTTATGTAGAATGTTTGTAATTATCTTGCTGAGTCGTAATCCCTGACATTTGCTTTCACAAAGCATCTAGTGGAGAATGTAATACTCTAATTATGTTTCTGTGAAAGAGTTGAAGTGAAAAAAGTTGAGCTCTTTAGAAGAGTATTTTAAAGAAAACAAATTTTGTTAATAATATACATACCAATTTTTGGGAAGGTTAAGTATTCTTTATTGACTGAATTCCAGGTTGTTTTACATTGCAGGATGCAAACATAGTTAAATGTATGTTAATCATAAGTTCTTTCCTAAACTACGTGCTTTACTTGCCTACATCCAAAGAAAAATAGGTACTGGCTTCTGTCAAGATATTTTTGTATCTTTATATCTTTATGTTTGCTATCTTATGTTTTTCAGTATTTTCTAAGATAAATGAAGTCTAGTTACCTCATAATAAATAAACATATTTTTGGTAAAAAAAAAAAAAAAATTTCTTATATTATGTTTTACGGTAGCTTTTGTATTAAGGAAATGAAGATCAAGAATAACAATCAGTTAAATTTAAATTGCACTTCGTGAAGATCACCTCCTGTTACATTCCTTTATGTAGGGAACTAGCCACAAACAATGTGAAGTCATAAAACTGACTTTTGATCATGAAGGGAGCTCACTTTTTATAGATGGGTTTGTCCACAAAGTGAGGCAAAAGGTTAATTGAGGTTGCATATTTGAATACATTATATACATTTCATCTTTGTAAGACAGTTACTGAAACACTGTGCTTTTTTTAATATCTGGTATGAATAATTTCTAAATACAAAGATATTTACCCCAGAATCATTAAAATGGAATCTCCAAAGGAAAATGGATACCTGATACTGGTGTGTGCCTTTGTTTGCCAAAGTGGGGCTGTGTGGGTTAGCTGAAAGAAATGACTCTGGCAGTCTGCTCTCAAGCAAATTTCTCAGATGCAGAATTGTTATGCAAGACATACCTGGCTTTGTTCATGCTCTCTTTTTGGGAAATCAGTTCAAACTGTTCAAATATCCAATGGTATGTGAGATTAGTTACCCAATGTTGTGTCCATAATGTTTGCTTTAAGTAGATGACTTATACAACTAAAAAGAAAAAGAAGGAAAAAAGCCTCGCTTTTCCTCTCCCTTAAGTGGCCCCTTTTTCCCTTCCATTTAGTTCTTGTGTGGCTTTTGCTGTTAAAATGAAAAAAAAATAAATATATATATATAGAAAAAAAATTAGGGCCAATCAGTGTAAACAAACATCATCCTTTCCATAAATCCCATAAGTTATAGCAAGACATCTGTTACTGGTCACTTGGGGTAGACGTGACTGGGGAGAGTGACCATTGTCCCTGTCAAAGGTGACCTCCAGAGGCTGTGAAAGCCTTTGGGCAGAATACTACTCTCCAAAAGTGAAGAAAGATGTTTTCCTCATAAATGCAGGCTAGGGACTGCTCCAGTAGAAGTGTGGAGGGTTTCTGAGAAGGAGGAGGAGGAGGAGGAAGTCACACCTTCGTAGCAAGCACCAACTTCTCTGTCTTCCCGCAAAGTGCCCAGCTCCAAAATGAGCTGCCTCCAGACAGTTTTCATTCTCATCCTCCTGTAAAAGGGTATTTCCAAATGCTTTTGGATGGCCTATGTGCTCATGGAGACACCGAGCCTGAGCAGATGAGCACGTACCAGGATAATACAGCACTGAAGAGGTGTGAGATCCTGGACTCAGGGTGAAATACTCTGCAGCTATTACACTTAACAAGGCCTTCCCAGAGGTTGAAATCAAATGTGACCATGCTCAGTAGCCTGTCACATGGTCCTTAGCAGGGCTTCAAAGCAGGCTTTCCATGGTACTGGTGCAGTGGAGTGCACATGCTGGGCAGGGTAGGTATTTCCACACAGTAACATGTACTCCACAGGCTTTTGTTGTTGCAGCTCCATGGCCACGTTCTCACCAGTTTTTCCATGTTGTGCACCAGCAGCAGAGGATCTTCCTGGAATATATTTCTCCAGAAATTTTAAATTCAGTTTAGTGGCAGGAGTTTGTTTCTGGTTTGCTCAAATAGAAAGCTGGTGCATAATGCTTCAGATTTCATAATAAATTAATCTTTCTGTCTAAGAACACTATTAAATTGCAAACACATTTATAACTGAAAGCTATTTTCCTGCATACATGAACTGATGATAAAAAGTACAGTCCAAAGTATAAGTCTATCATTAAGGACTGATATTCCAACTGATATGAAAAAGATACTCTGGAATTAAACAGCAAAAAGGTTTTTGAATGCAAACTCTTGGTTCTTTAAAATGCATTGGGTAGGCTAGAGGTATTCTGCCACACAGGGCATACTACACTGAAAAACACAGATTTGCTTTCCTATTTGTTTGTTTCCTCGCTGCACTGGAAGAATTTTGAATGGCTCTGAACGCCTGGCATTCTGGTGGGAATGCAATTAAATTCTCAAACATGCAGAAAAGGTTGCTTTGAGACACTCCAAAGTGACCACTGGCAACTTTCAAATTCAATCGCATGCAGTGTTTTTAACATGTCATTTGGAAATTGCTGATAAAGTGATTGTATATTTGTAATGGGTAGGAAGACTTCTCTGAGTTGATAGGGTCTGTCAGGGTAAAATATTGCTTTTGCTCATGTCTCTAATTTGCACTTGTGTTAGCAGTCTCGATTTTAATTTTTTTTTAAATTGTGCATTTTATAAATCTGATTTTATTGGCACGTGAATGTGTTGCTGGTAATCTTTAACTTTTATGTCTTAAACTTGTTTTAAAGCAATCCAAATAACCCACCCTAAGGCACGTATACCCATGCATATACACATCCTACTACAATCTGCCTGAAATGAAATGAAGACTGACTTACACAGAAGGGAAAACAATGTTTTAGAGCTGAAGTAGGCACCTGGCTTGAACTTATACAATAGTTCTACAGAATGCAGGATCATTAGCTTCTCATATAAAAATGCATTACTTCCTAAAAGTCAAGCACAGAATGTAAACGTCAGGATATTTCCTCCAACAGCTTCATTGACCATGTCTTTGCAAATAAATGATTGAGCTCCATGTCATATAAAATGAAAAAAAAATCAAACCAGAACTTCCTGTGTAAATAAAATCTCCTTATAGAAGTATATAACTGCTATGGGACTGAAATGAGTCTATCTCTGCTTTTTATGCCAGCTAATTACTATCTACTTGCTCTAGCTATCTTCATTTTCAGTCAATGCTTAAAATGTATGCCTGTTGGGAAAACTGCTGAAGCTTTTGCACTAAATTTTTCTGGTTTTTAATACCTAGATTATTTGAGCAAGGATGCATGAGTTCTACTCCAACATTTTTATTTTCCTATGAATTATGAAAATTCAGAGGAAGACAGAGCAGGACTTATTTCCCTTATAGGGTTGGAATCCTGTTTTACTGCTGAAGAGTGCTGTTGCTGTGTTGTCCAGCACCAGACTAGATGAGATTTCAAATGAAAGTCAGTACTCCTAAATTTGCATAGGATTACTGCTCATGTATGTGAAACATTTTTCTTAACAAAGCCAGAACAATTTACCGATTTTCTTTTTTTTACCTTCCCTGTCCTTCCCTCTCCAGGGCAAAAGGAGATCTTTGTAAAAAGTGAATGGCTAGTAAATAAAGAGTTAAACCGAAGGCAGGCTCAGTGGTTTGTTGAGATCTGTCAGAGTCTGAGTGGCTGGCTACATATCTGTCTCAAGAACAATAGCTACCTGTATTCTGCACGGGTTGCTGGGCAGGCACTAGCAGTCTGGAGAAGGTCTGCCTCTGTTAGAGGCTTTTTAGTGGGAATCCCTAATGACAGCCCTGCTTCTCATTGGGAGGGGGAGAGAAATCTTGTCTACTCTGTTGATGAGGGACAGAGCTTTGATCATTTTCATTCAGCCCTGACTTGGCCTGAGGTTTAGGCTCCCAGTCCCGAAGTCAGCAGGCTCTCTTTCCTCCCCGCACACACCCGCACACGCACACACACCCCTTCGCTGGTCTGTGCGGGCAGATCAGTGTCACGGCGGTAACTGAGGCACACAGCAATAAACATAGCAGAGCCAATCTCCATGGTGGCAAGAGGGGGCACTGGAGGTGACAGCAATGAAGAAGGATCTTTCTTCTGACAAGTTTTAGGTAAGAGAGACTATTTATACCCTCTGCCAAATATGTGATAGCCTTCTAAATAAGTCAGGAATCGGTAGATTGCAAACATGCCTTGTTATAGAGATGTCTTCGTTTACTGCCGTATCCAGGCTGTTACTAGCGTTTAATCTGTAATTGACATGCTTTGTGCTATGAGAATGTTTGCAGAGTGCAGACAGGCTTTCTTTTTGTGGAAGTGGTGGCTACTATAGTTATGTTCTTGAAAATATAAGATCTCTAATATTTGCATTTTTAAAATTTATTTTGGACGTGTTAAAATTATACTTAACTATCGTAAGTATCCATATCTGATAAAACGTTGTGTAGCTGATAGCACACATGCAATAATAAAACAGTGCTCCCTCAACCCTAATTTGTAATTATTTTCACACCCTTAACTGCACTAGGGTCAGAGAGTTTTAAAAATTAATGAGATTCCCTGCTGAGTTCACATAGTATAATCTACATGAGTTGTTGGTGCAGAGGGCTGAAATTATTCCTGCGTGTTTTTAATTAGGTGTAGAATTTTTGTTTCTGTATTTTTGTCAAACACTCCTTTAAACATCAATCTATGCAACCTACAGTAGGAAGGGAATGACAATAATAACAAACTGAGCATGAGAAATACAGGGCGTACAGTGGCAATACAACACAAACATTTGCTGGATGCGTTTTTTGATTTCATGTGTTAGGTCTGTGTTAGATTTCTGCAGCTGTGATCTGCTTCACCTATTTACAAATAACTACTGTTTTAGGGAGAGGAAAATGAGCAATACTTAGTGCTTTGTGTGAGATTGGAGTAATAGGTTACTGATGTGTTTGGCACATTAGAAAGAATTGTTCAAGTACTTGAAAAGATATACAAAAGAAAAGAGGAACACTGTAAAAAGAGGCAGTAAAAATTAAATAATGTACTATCCCTTACCCTGGAAACACGAGACAGATACTATCACCAGTGCTCCTGGAAAGTAGAATTTGCTGAATATCCTCAAATGGAAGGACTCAAAGGAAAGGGGGAGGGAGCTGTTTACTATGAAATTTCCATATTGAAATCATCAAAGTTTCATACCACAAGATTTAAAATGTTGTTTATTATTTATTATAATCTACTGTGCATTATGTTTAAATGGCAAGCATTTTAAAGCTGAGTATAGTGTAATCAGTGCTAAAGACATGTCTTCCATTTGCAAGACCCACTCTGAGCTTCCTGTGATATATTGTTATGTAAATACGGTGCAGCAAGGGAAAGCAGCACTATGGAGATTCAATTTACTTTGAAAGTTGTTCATTATGGAAGGAATGAATGTTATTTATTGGATGTGAATCAAAGGCTAGAAATGACTTTTTCACTGTGAAGTCTATTGTGATGGGTGCAGCGTGATCTAATCTTTTTAATTTTGGCTTTCACACCAGTGGAGATGAAAAGAGATCTGAGCTCATTTATTGGTTGCTAAGTCTTACTGAAGGCCTAAGTACCATTCTTGGTTGCTATGGCCAATCTGACCTCAATCTATGCAGTTTTAGGGACTTAAGCAATCCCTTTTTTATTTAGGAGCATGTACCTTGATTTATGTCCAAAATTGTGCCTGAAGTCTTTGTCTACAAGTGATAAATGGTGGTGTACAATTCATCAGTTCTTACAAGTAAACACTGCTGTCCCACTAAAAATATGTTTTGTTCTGAGTTAATGGTATGGAACAAGCCAGTCTCCACAAATAGCTATCTTTTATAGTAGAGAGCCACTGAAAGTTGGAGCAAAGTGAAGGAAATTGGCATTCATCTTCTCTGCCATTAGCATTTCGTTTGTGCTCTCTGGTGATGAGACTGTGTGTCCATGGACAATGAAAGGCTAGCATTGTTCTTCCCCGCCTGAATATATAATTGATCAATTATGAATTTATTTATTCTGAACAGATATTAAAAAGTCAGGAGTATGATGTCTTATGCTGTTTGCCTGCTATTTTTGTATTACTAACTGCAAAAATAATTGCAGTCAAATAAACTGTGTCCTAGCTGCAGGAAATACCCAGTTTCCTAGGCAAGTTCCTTGTTTTCGAGTAATAGCAGATATATGAAACTTCCAGACATGTACTACTTGTGTGGTGCTTAGTGGTGCTTAGTCTCTCATCTGTATTAGAACATCTTTCAGTAGGAGCTGCTCTAAGAGGTAATTGAGAATATAGAGTGGTTTTTATGATATGAGTAGTAAATTTTTTTCCATTGAAATTACTTGTAGCCATTCAAGTTGTACACACACGGAACAAATGTGATACGGAACACACATGAGCAGAAGCAAAATATTTTCCTGGGTTTTTTGGTCATTTTTATTATTGTTGTTGTTATTATTTAGTTTTTTTGTTAGGGTATTTTTTTCTAGATATCGTATTAATAAATATATAAAACTATACAAAGCTGGATGTAAAAATGGCTCCTGCAAAATTTGCTACTGTCAGTTTACTAGTCCGTAGAGGGAAAAGTCAGATCAATTGTTCTCTTAGTACTTGACAATATTACAAACATATTGCTTAAAAACACCAAACTATTTCTTTATAAAAATATAAAGAATACCTGGATATTATAGAGTTCAATATAGCTTTGGACAAAAATCATTTTTCAGTTGTATGCCTTTTAAAATTAGAAGAAAAAGTATTTCCTGAAGCTTGATTTCTTTCCACAGCTTATTTTTAATATTAGGCTATGGTGAGGGCTAGTACTTTAATTGAGCAGCTTCTAGTCCTCCTGAGGTAGATTTTTTAACGTTTGAATCTCCAGCGATAACATATTTTCCCCATATACTCAGTAGACGATAGTTGTTGAAATCAATTCTGAGAGATGGAATTTACAAAGGCTCCTGGAACTACTGAGCTGCTTTGCAGCCTCAGATTGATAGTAGAATTTGCAGAGGCAGTTCCTTGGGGTTAGTTCACAATAGTGCTACTGCTTCAGGGCTTTTAAGAGTTATTAGCAGCTATTGCTAAAAATGGTCTGGGATGCTAGTTACAGAACTAACCTGGATTTTCTTTCTATAAAGGTGCTTTGTAACAGTCCAATGTTCTCCTACTGACTGCTTTATACAATAAGAAACTCTTAAATCAGTCCTCTACACTTGGAAGATTTATGAGATTTAATATAAGCACAACCAAACAAAAATATGATGTTTTTTGAAGAGAAATGTCTTAGAAAAAAAATCCAAAATACTAAATCAAGAGTACGTTGTTACTATAATGTGTTTCAGTGTTTATTATTTGTTTCTGCAAATGTAAGGAAAGAACAGCTAGTTTTCCAATCTTGTGAAAATTTTTCATTTAATAAGACAACGACTAAAGAAGCTTTATCGAAGGGTTTGTATCTTTTTGTCTTCTGCACACTTGTATTTAAGTTAACTGGTTTCTGCATGCTTAGGTAGAAATTGCTTTTGGAATAATGGTTTGTAGGATCTGGACACACAGTATATCTTTATTCTTGTTAAGATTTGGTCATCTAAAATGCAAGTATATTATGAAATACTCTCTTCAAAGCTACAGAATTCTGCTTAAAAGAAGAGAATGCAGACATTCTGTCTTTGTATTTCAATAGAGAATAATAAAAGAGTGTGAATTAACTGGCAAAAATGTCACTACCCCCTTGGTGGAGTACCTAATGAGAGGAAAAAAATCCTTACTATTTTTTGGGAGTTAATTCAGTTTATTAAGCAAGTTTCCTTTACTGGTAGTACAGTTTTAGTTTTTGTAGCAGAGTTTCCATTTATGAAAATATATAAATAAGATCCATCAAATTGCAATTTGTTGCAAGAAAGCAGTAAAATTTATAAGCTTATTTTAATCAGTCATCATATGTGAATGAAGTCATTATCATTTCTTGTCAACAGCTGCCTTTCAGCTGATTTATATTCTAGGTTTTGAAATAAAGGTAAAACAGTGGAAAACCCCTGTATTTTTGCTCTATGAAATGCATGTTCTTGCATGTAATCTTGTCAGTAACATGTACATACTTTGAACATGTACATATGAACTCGGTTAACTAATAGTCTGCTTTGTAAGAAAAATAAAGGAATATATAATAATATTATGTATAAATAAGTACACTATCATAAATCTTGCTGGTTTCATTTTCTCTCCCTCATGTTTTCCACAAGAATTACATGTGTTCTCTCACATGTACCCAGAGTGAAGAAGCTGTGACATGTAAAACCATTTCCTATGATTTTTTAAATTTTGGGTGAAGCCAAAACTGCGCAAGTATAGATTTCTGAAAGGATACACTTAATTTTGACAAAGGTTTTTCTACACCTACTAGGCTACAGTAGGTCATACACTAGTAAATTAACGCAGAGGAATTATAAACTATTGAGGTATTGAGGTTTTTTTTCCTTTTCTTTGGCACAGTTCACACGTTGAGGACACCAAATGATGTATCTAGATAAAGCCTGTCTTACCCAGCCTACTCTTGCCCTGGCCATAAATATTGAGCAAAGTATTCAGTTTACTGTTAAAAGCCCTTGGTTCCTCTTCCCTTTAACTGGGACAACAGAGTCACCCACCTGAGGCTGTGGGCAATCATCTTGCTCTCACACAAGCAAACACCACATATTTATTTCTATCAAGGTCAGTGTTTGTTATCACACATGCATTTGTACTTACCTAATTGATCTAAGGCTCCTAATGTATTCTTATTCTTAATTTCCTGGTGTAATTTCCCATAGCTCAGTGTCTGACTCTCCACAGTTCTTGCCTCCTCTCTTTTGAGACATCTTATTGATTAAAGTTTTGTGCAGGATTGGAGTAGTGTCTGGGTGGCTCATGTTATAATTTTGCCTACAGAGGAGCATTTTAAATTTGATGAGGAACAGCACAAACCCCTTTAACATCTGATGGTTGGTCCAGGTTGTGCCATCACTCTTCTCGTTCCCATGGTGGCTATTGTCTATATATCACACTGCAGACCAAAGATGCTTGAGAAAAGAGTAATTTGGATTAAATAATCCAGTATTCACTAAATCTTTCTGTGCACTTAATGAGATGGGGTCTTATCAAAACCAGAAAAAATATAGTTGTGTAATTAAACATGCTATAATGAGGTCCAGTTCTGATTTCATCATCAATTTTAATTTTGGACCCTCTCTTATTATTTATTTGATAATTCTGTACCCTTTATCATAATCTTTGATATTAATTTTTCAGTGTTTGTATAAGATAGAGTGTCTGTGGTTAACTTAAAGTTTGTGAGAATTGTGCCTTTTAATAGCATCCATTTTGTTGAAATGAACTGACAACCAAAATATGCCTGCAAGATTGTCTGAATATTATTTCTCACATTGCTTTGTTTGCTGTAAATCAATAGATTCTACCAGAGCCTGGTTGAGTGAGAGCACTTTGATTTGTCTCTCTCTATCAATTTCATCATCTTCAATCATCTTGATGATACTATTGACCAATTATATAAAAAATTTTCAGGCCTCAAGTACAGGGCGACATGCCCTTCTCTCTTTCGCATGCAAGAAAGAAGTAATTACTATCTCTCTGATAGTAATTACTATCAGAGATATTTTGGGCCACTTGCTCTGTAACTGTGTCTGAACTGCAGGCCAAGATGTCCTCCACTAAACTAAACATGTTTGTGATGTGAAGTGCCTGAGGAAGGGTCACCTGGTTAGCAGCTCTGTCATTGTGTCCATGAAGGACTGAGGAGCATTTCACTGCAGCAGCTTTGCTGACCTGGGCCAGCCAGAGACACTGCTGGTCCTGTCTCCTCTTTGTTGTAGAGAGAACTTGTAAAGCTTTGCTGATCAACTGAAAACTAATCTTCCTTTTCTTTCTCTGGTAGGGTTAGTTTTCAGATGGATCAATCACCTGATCCAGCTGACTGCATGGCTGCTCACACCCTGATGCCTGTGCTGGAGACAGCTTTAGCAGGGCACGAGGCTGGAGAGGGCAGGTCAGCCCTTTGGGCCAGGTCCATCCTGAGCCCTCAGCAGGAGCTAAACCAGTGTTTGGGGACAGGAAGCTCTGTTACACTCCTGCCCCTCTTGCTCCTGCACTTTCTGGAGCAAAATCCACTTGCCTTGGTGATTTTGAGGGTCAAATAATGTGTGAATAAGATGCTTCTCTTCTCTGCACTTGTATCTTGAAAGAGATCTGATCCAGTTTTTCTTGCTCCACGCTGTGACATTTCTTGCAAAAAAAGCTTTTGGAATGGTCTGTAGGTCAATCTGTTAGACAAAGATATTATTCCCTTAAACCTGAATGAGAATGTAGACCCCCTTGAATTCCAGTTTCAATTCTCAATGCTCTAAATGTGCCATGCTGTGATTAAATTGCAGGTCCGCTACTAAAATTGATAGGTCACATTTTCCAGAGGTGTCTTTTACCTCTGCAGGTTTTTTTTCATAGTCAGGGTATTTCCTTTAGCTTCTTCTGCTTTTGTTCAGTCTACTGTTATTGTTTGCATGGGTTCTAGCCCTCTGCTTTAAAGAGGTAGGAGAAGTTTGGTCTTTCATTTCTTGCTAGTAAATCCTCACACACTTTTAAAAAATCATCTTTATCTTCAGTAAATCTTTATCTTCCTCTGGGCCTGTGGCATCAGAAAATGTGGCAGTGTACTCCTTGCTGATGGCATTGACTTGAATGGAAAAATTAAGTTTTGTAGTGTTATTCTCAGCTTTCAACATTAAATTTTTCAATTTTGCTACAGCAACTATACTACATAACAACACGATCTCTACAAATAACTAGAACAGCTATCTTATGTTCATGACTGTTTAATATCTTCTTAAAATTCTGAATTCCTGTTGTTGTGACAGGGCCCTTGCATCTAAGAAAGGAGAACTAAGGCATCCAAGACCTGCACTTGGCCATCAGCTGGAAACCATAGATTTGAAAAATGATCTCATTGTTGGAAGCTGAACCAGCCTTCATTTTGCTGTTTAACATTTGGTTTCCGTCACTGAGGAAGAATGGTAAATTGAAAGAGAGTGAGTGTGATGGGGGCACTGTAAGATTCTCTGTCAAATTTAACTATGAGCTTGGCATGTCTTGGCAGGGTTGTTGCATTGACACAGATGGCAACTGTACTGTCCTGTACCAGGAATGCTGATTTGAGCAGACTGCTCTTCTTTCTATGACGAGAATAACAAATTCACACCTAACACTCAGTAAAGTGCAACAGACACTGAGAAAAATGCATGATACTGAGTATTATTTCCCCATAAGTTACACCTTTGAAAATCTTTATTAAAAACAAACTATTTGCTAGTGAGTTGAAGTGCATTGTTTCAGAAATTTGCTTCCTGGATGAAGTAATTACTACGTAGTTCAGACCAAAAAATTTGCCTGAGTAAATGTGTACTGATATTGTAGAAAATAATCATCATCCTGGCAAATAACTTGTTATCACTACTATCTGCATTCAGTACATTGGTTCAAACTTATTGCACAAATCTTACACTTTTTTCTTTTTGTTCATGTTTCATGAAATGGACTTTAAAGTTAGTATTTGTCTTACACATTCTTTATATTTAGAAATTCTTCACAACTCTAGATATAATAAAAACTAATATGCAGATACATTGTTTGCACCACGATAAACGTTTGGATTGTCAATTTGCTTTAGGGTTTGATTTAAAACAATAGGTAAGAAATATCTACAACTTACTCTCTGTGAGTATATATTATTATATATATTCACATTAGTTTATTGTGCAATCTCTAGGCTTACCACACATACCAAAGCTCCAAATCTGTTCTGTAATGCATAATTTGGTTTTTTCAGTAAGTACGTATTTCATATAGTGGTGAAGACTTTCATGCATTGGAAAAAAAAAATTAAAAATCAGTTCTGTTTCTTCTAGATTGTTCAGAGTTCTGGCACACAGTGCACACATCTCTTGAACAGAAACTGTCTGCAGGGCTTAGTAGCTACAAGGAGGAGAAATTGTGTTCATATACTATTGCAGTAGTTCTCAAACACAGGAGGATTGACCCTTCTTTCTCTAGATTTTCACGGGATACATTTTGTAACCTCTTACTTAGTGCTGAGTGTTTTGTAGGCTCCCTTGTTGTTAGCAAGTTGCCAGAAGTTGTTATTGTGTTTTTGTGTCCATAACCCACTTCTTCCTGTTCTGTGTGCCTGAGAGCAGAGAATTTTTATTTTAAGAACAATTTACTCAAACTGAAATGAGATTAGCTGGGCTGGCAGAGAAAACCAGTCTGAGGGACTGTCTGCCTGAACATGCCCTCTTCTGATGAGAGCAATTCCCCATCTTAGAGTTTTTAGTAGTCCCCTTGGGCAGTCTGTAGAGAGTAGTAAATTCTTTTGCGTTTGACTAGTCAGTTTTGGCCACCTGATGACTCATAGCTGTCATCTCAAAATGACACTTTTTTGGTATTTTCCAGTTGGGATAATAGTGATGGAAAACTGAAGCAGGTAAAAGAAAAAGTACCATTCTATTCATATGCAGCCCATTCAAAGAAATAAAAAATAAATATAAGTTAATTCTCAGTACCCCTCTCTCTCTAAAAAAATTGATTGACACTAGAAAAAAGTGGGTTTTTTCCTAGATAAACCATTTAAATAGAAAAACACCACGGAAAAAAGACTTTCCGCAGTAGAGGTGGTATTAAAATGTACCTCTGAATATTCAGGCTGGTCTTTCATTTTTTTTCCAAATACATTTCCTGATAGTGTCCCCTGCACTTTTCTAGAAGCAGGGAAAGAGGGGCCAGAGTTTAAGAAGTGCCCCACTTTGCAGCCAGCTGACTTTCTCTGTGCTGATTATGTAGCTCAGTATCCCTCCACTTCACTTGTTTTCCAGCTTTTGGGGTTTTAGTTTATGAGGTCTAAGGTGTTTCCTTCATCCCAACCATGCATCCATCTCTGCAAGGGTGCTAGAGGAAAGGGAAGCCACTGGGATTGGGACGAGCCTTGTGCAGCAGTCTGAGCGATGGGCTAGAGGAGATTTCTCTCTTGTACCCAAGGTTTGCGTGTGACTGGGGACCAGCAACGTGAGCCTCAGCACCAGAGGGGTGCTGCCACTATCCTCTCCCAGCTTGCCCAGCCAGGCTTAGCACCAGCCACATCTGAAGGCTTCAGGCTAGTGAGGCAGGAGATGCTGCTGCAAGGTTTCTATGGAGACAGAAGTGGAAGATGAAAGACAACTAACAAGAGGCCAACTAAGACAGCTCCTGGATAGTGATTTGAAAATAAGAGCTTTTAAAAATAACCCTTTACCTTATTTTCCCCCACTCTATCTTTGTTTCTGAAGAAAGAAATCAGAAAGGCAGTGGGTTGCCAGCAGCAGTGAATGAGAGCTCTCACTCACCACTTTCATCTGTTGGCTGTCATGTGAGACCTGTAAGTAGCAGTTTACTAAAACTGGCTGGAGGCTTATAAAGTGTGTAGTAATTGTAATTTTGAACTAGAAGAAAATGTGAAATGCATTTTAAAGGTGTTTTTCCACTCCTGTTTCCATCCTTTTGAATGCAGTAACTTCAGGCATGGCACAAAGGCTCTTCCTTGGCCATGAACTTCCACAAGATATTAACTGCAACAAAATAGATGTATATTTTTCTGCATTCAAAAAAGTTTTGGTATGTTTTACCCATATTGAAAACAGGATCTAGGTTTTTATTCCCTTTAATCTGTTTTGTTCCTCTTTATCCTTCACGGTGTTGTCCCTACACTGACAACTTCTAATGTAGGCATTAGGAGGTTTCAACAAAAATTGTATGAAGTTTTTTCCAAAAAAGATCTTAGAAGAAGGTCATCGTGTATCAGTGAAAAAGGGAATTCTTTGCCAAGTCGCTGTTTTACTTTTTTTTCCCTCCTCAAAGGGTTTAGGAGGTGGAAAGTTATAATTGTATCAATTCCTTACATAAAATTTAAAACTTATACAACAGGCCGTAACTGGAATTAAGGATGAATTTAGTGCTTTCAGTCTCATGCTGGATTGATTTTTGCTGCTGTTATGTTAATGTGATGGTTGGATGCTTGTATTAACCTTTAGAATACAGATACTAGATGAGACTGTGACTCAGCTTCTTAATCAGTTCCTAAAATCTATTGAGAAATTAAAAATAAAGAAAAAATAGTACACTCAAGAGAGGTGGGAACTCCACAACTTACTGTAATATGTCAGTTCCCATCCATGCTGTTGCTAAACCAGAATGAGGAAACCAACTAGTTGATATCCTTTTGCATTTGCACTCCTTACACTGAAGTGTCCTGTTCTATCCCTCTGACCGATGCCTTAGGGAAACCTGGGGCAGAGGCAGTGTGGTCTCTGCCTTCTCTGTCCTGTCACATATGCACAGGAGTGTTCCTATTTTTCATATTGTACCCAGAGTCTGATTTGCTCCCTAAGGCCACTTCTGCATCTGATGGGCATGTCTGTGAACATGTGGCTGTGTGATGCTGCTGAGAAAATTCTCCAGAGACTCAAAGTGGTGGCAAAGATCAGAAATCAGCTGTTTGTGGGAACTGGGAGCACTCTTTGTTGATTTAGGTAAAGTTCAGTTGGAATAAACTCCTGCACTTCATACCTCAGATGAGAGGCACTTCTGAAATTAAAAAAAAAAAAAATCTCTTTGTGTGGACAAGTGGGAGCAGAGAACAAAGTGTCTGGTTAATTTGAACAAGAAAAGTTATTTTGCTGGAAAAGGGCATATGCCCAAGGAGGGCATTTGAACACTCTGCATTTAACAAAAAGTTTTTCTAAAGTCTTGTACAAAAATTCAATAACCTTTAGAAAACGTTACCAAAACTGAAGCACCATTATAGTGTAAATCAAATAAATTTGATTTACCTCTAAATGCAAATTGTTGGAGGTTATGTAGGTTTCCATTACACAGATGTTTTCTTTTTTTCACAGTCTAGTTTTGGAAGCAGAGAGAGGAAAGGAGTAAGGCGTTGAAGAAGAAATAGCTAAGTCTTATGTTAATTAATAGTGATTTAAGGATGAGCAATTTCCAGCATCTTAGTATTTCTTACAAAAAAGAAGAAAATTGTTACTGTCTACCAGGAGTTTTATTTTTCCCTTTAATATACTCTGCATTCCTCCTGTTGATCGTAATATATTTAACAATTGTGCTTGCAGACTTGAAAGTGTAACTGATGCTGATTTGTCCTCCCAGAGGCATGCTAGATTTGACATGCAATATACAATTTGACTTTTTAAAATACTGTATTTTTCACCGTTGAAAAGCTTCTAAAACTATAAGCGTCATTATTTCATAAAAAGCAACAACAAAACCAACCGCAAAACACATCAATTACTACAGCTTGCTGTACATATACATACATTTGTACATATACACAGGTATAAGTTTCGGGCAGTCATAAAAATATTAAATGTTGCATTGGTGTAGGTACCATAATATGCAAAGGCAATTTTCAGTAGATTTTTACTGCTGTAAAAGAATCCCTCTGGTCCTAGAATTGGTCTTCCGCAACACTGTGCTGGTAAGTGCTGTTTTGAGTATCTCTTAGAGATGCCAGAATAAAAGTAGGGTTATGCTGCTGTCAGTTCAGAAAGCAGGTCACTTTCCAGGGACAGTCACTGAAATTTAGTCAGGTAAGTGAGGAAGGTCCTCTGGGAAGGTGATCTAGGCACTTAAATGCTTCCTAATTTTTATAGCACATTATAGACTTTCCTGGATTGCCTTTTAAATCTTGCACCATGTAACAGCAGTGGAAGTGCTGCCAGAAGGATTGGTAGACATACCTATGCATTTGTGGAAAATAATTGAGACTGTATGTTAGTAGTGAGGGTAGCACCCATCACCACAGCCTGGGAACATAATTAATTAAAATATTATCTTTTATGTTGTTTTTCTTAACTAGTCCTGCTGGCACAATTTAAGCCTAAATGTAATATATTTAATAATATTTAATAATATTTAGATTAGTCCAGCTGGCATGAGTCACACTAAAGGAAAAAAGATAACAGTTTTTATATCATTCACTTAGATACTCGTGTGATTGGTCCTAACACATGTCTGTAGGAACGGAACAGATTTAACTTATGGTAGTACTACTGCAGGGCACTTTCAGGGTGTGGGGAGCAAATGTTAACTTTTTCTCTGAATATTTCTTTTGGAAGAGATATTTAGGAAGCGATTTTTCAGCCTTGGTTCTGCTTCTGTGTAGGTTTTTGTTGTTTTTTTTTTTTTTAATCCATCCTTATGAGTTTTTCTTTTGTTGCTTTACCAATTTCATTGTTTTGGAATGTCACATTCATGGATAGTGCCCTTGAAGGGAAAGAATCAGAGAGAGAGGTGGGGGCTTTGAAACAGCTTGAGCTAATCTGATTCATCCCTCAAATTATCTGTGCTCCACAGGACTGTCTGCCTGGTGAGTATATGATAGCCATCCATCAGCATTTGCAACTCTGTTGAGTGTGTTTCAGGCAGAGGTCAGTTTTGTACAGCTTTTTTTTAGAAGGGAGGGAGATCAACCTGTAGGAAAATCTGTTTTTTAATTTTGCCCTCCATGTGGAATTCTCTCTTTAAAGGTTTTTTTTTCCTATCTTTTTTCTTTAAATATTCTCAGAAATGTAAAGTACATTGACAGAGAGGACCATATCTTAGTTTAACAGATCTCACTAACCAATGGTGTTTTCTACTGTTCAATCTTATTTTTTCCTTTCTTAATGCCATCTCATTATAACTATCATAACTTTCATGTCACACTAAGTGATTTTGTGGATCTAGTGAAATATAGACAAATGTGTTCCCTTGGTCATTAGTTCAGTTATCAACAGTTCTCTCTAAGTGAAAGAAATTGTGTCTTATTTTTAAACTTTATCATTCTCCGTCAATTTCCTTACCCTCCATTTTATTGTTTTTGGTTGGGCTCAGGATAAATGTTTTGTGTCTCAAAGGAGTTTTTTTATCTCTTTTGAGCAAGACCCTGAGCCTTTAGCTTTCTTGGGATTGAATATTTGTTAAGGTAAAGGAATCAGCCAGCAGGTCAGAGGGCTTTCTTGCATGGTGATTTTAATGCTCACAAATACTACGGTTAATTTAAGTAGAAGCACAACTTTAATTTAAATAGAGTCAGCTCAGGAAAGACTCATGGACCAAAATAACATGACAGAGTTGACTACTAGAGCAGTCATAAGCCTCCTGGCAGAAGTGTGCTGGGAAGAGAGAGTTTCTTAGAAAAGGAATTCACTGCTGTGTTCACAGGACAAAGATGTTGAAACAAGAATTGGGGGGGGGGGGGGGCGCGGGGGGCAGGGGAAAGAAGAAAAGTCTCTCTGTCCTATGATACAATCAGTTCAGATTTGGCTCTCCTTACACCAGGGCATTGTGAGGAGAGGGTGACCAGGAGACATAATGTTTCTTCTGCTCCCCAGGAAGAACAAGTTTTAAAACCCTTCCTGGCAGTGTGAAGTTGAGTTGTGGAACTCAGTGCCAGAGGAAATTAGGGAGGACAAAATTGTAAGTTAAAAATGGAATTAGTGAGGTTCTTGGGGTAGACATCAGAGTGGCTATAAAATGTAACTGTCATGATGTACCCTGTTCGTTCAGGTTAAGTTTAAATTTCCAGTTTAACCAGAAAATGGGAGGAATACATCCTAGTTTTATAATCCTTCTTGACTGCCGACTCTGAGTCATGGTCAAGGATAAGCACATACAGTACTGGCAAGACTATTCTCACAGATCAGGGAGCTTGGATTTTTTTTTTTTTTCCTCCAAAAATCAGATGCTTATTTCTGTGTGTAGTTCTGTATTTTTTAAAGGTTGCACTGAAAATGAATTCTCAAATTGTAGTATTCAGCCTTTGCTCTGATTTGCACAAGGAGGTAATGCACTGGTGTTCATTAGGAACCCATAGTGATCAGGCAACTTGGAGCTTTTACCAGAGTTGTCTTCTCTTTGTGCAGCTCTAAGTCCCTTGTCAGGATTGAGTTACTTCAGTGTCATCGCACTCCACACTTACAGAATGCATTCAGCTGGGATCGTGGATGCCACTTCTGGAATCTGCATCCTGTGGTTTCCTCTATTGCATTTGAGATGGTTCGTGTTCTTTAAACTTATACCAGCAGCAGCTTAATTTTGTGTCAGGCTAGCTAGATTTTTACGTCACACTTGTAATTTTGTGTCAGACAAGATAGATTTAATAGATTCTGACTCTTTCTCTCCCTTCTAAGGATGATTTTTTTTTTTCCTTTTAATTTTGTACCAGTATAGGAAGAGGGCTTTGGCTGAATGCAATCTATTTAAAGTTTGATTTTCTATTAAAAGTTTTATAATTAGGGAAGAAAAAAATACCAGAAATTGCTTATGATACTAATTATTTTTTCTGTAGCTTCTTGATCAATGGCAATCTTGAATATTTTTGTAATCAGCCCTTTAAAGCATATTTGAGGCTTAAATTCAAGGTTTATGGCAGTATGCTGATTATTTCTGAAAAATGTGGCTGGCACATTGTGAATTATGCTGTTGAGTTTTCAGTCTTAAAACAAATATCTACAAGGGCATCTCAGTCTATTCCTGACTGTTCTTTCATTACTCTATTCTCTGTTCCTGGAAGAAGTTAAGATAAGGCTGGGAAGCTAGTGGAGATGGGCTTAGGTGAGTGGGAGAAACATTAACAGTAGTGAAGGCTGATAGCTACTTTAGATTTTTAAAATTCCTTCTTGGACTTTGAAGTTTAGCATATCGAGTAAAAAAAAGTTGCTGATTTAATTAGCATTTTCATTTATGGATAATTCTGTTTCAAGTTGTCCCCTCCAAAGACTAGTTTTAATGGTGGTGTTATCTGTTCCAAGAAAATAGAAAGCAAGGATTGCTTTTAGGTTTAGGGTTGGGAATTTACTTAAACATGAATCCCTGAGGAGGAGAATCACTTGATTCTCTTTAGCCCTACCTTAATTGTATTCAAAAGTTTCAGGAGATAGTTATATGAAATATCCTTCATAATTTAGAAATTTATGGAAAATTATTTTAGAATAAAAATAGTATGTTTACTTGTGTATATTTCACAATTTTGAATTGTGCAAAAATTAACCCATACATATTGAGATATACATTAATTCTCTTGGTAACTGACTAAACTATATTGAAATGTATATATGTGTGGGTCTGTAAAAAATTAGTACTGCATGTATACACTATAATATTTTAGTGGAATTACACCCCTTAGATGTATACATCTTAGAAGCCTTGAACCTGAGTTCCTGGAATATATTTTCTGGTTATATTAAACAGTATAGTAAAATAGACTGTTAAAGCCCAGGGAAACATATCTTTTTATTTTTATTGCAAATCTTGTTGGCATGCAAGTGCATATGATGTCATGTGCATCCTTGTTTTCTAGAATTCCAAAATCTAAGGAACACTCTTACAAAATTTTGCTGTTTTAATCCACATTTTATATTTGCTTGCACAGCAAAATTTAAATCACTGGAGCATACATATTCATAAGTTGTAAGCTTATATTTCATATTTGATTCCTGAAAATGCCTTCTTTTCCTGGAAAAAGATCCAAGATAGTGCACATTGGTCAGTAACAGCCTTAAGTTCCCAAGCACCAAAGATCTTAGTATTTCATAGCTCTTCCTAGCTCGATTTCAACCTAATTTGGCACATACATTGTAGTTGACCTCAGACAGAATAATTCAGATGTTTGAACCCCTTAGATGGTAGCCAATAGTGAATTATCTTGTTGCCTGTGCTTTTAAAGGTCTGCAAACTGAGCTGAGAAGCAGAATGCAAATTCCAGGACTTGAAGATACCTGTGAGATTATGAAAATGCCTTTGGGATTGCAGAGAATCCTGGTGCCTATGAACATGATTTTTTTGTAGGCATGGTGTATTTAGAAATTTCATATTTGCTTAAATTTCTGGTAACAGAAGTAAAAATGACAATAGAAGCAGCTTATCAATAATTCAATAGTAAATTTACAGTCTTAGATAATAACTTTTGTTGAACCTTTTAATGTCTATTCCATGAGGACTGAAGGAACTGTTTCCTGCAGTTTGTATTTCTGTTTTATTGGGATGGATGAATAATTTTTTGTTCATGCAGAAAAAAAGTTGTATTAAATTAACACTAGCAGAATTGGTTCTTTCAATAGCTTTCTTTTGGTTAAGTAGGTATGAGTACACAGACAAATTATATTTTCAATAGATTGCTGAGGAATTCCCATGTCTCTTGGCTAGGAACGAGAAAGAGCTAACTTCTCAGCTTATGGTAAGTGGGGTTTAGGTTGGGAGCTTTGAGTACTTGGAAAATTTAACTAATAAAAGATGTGGTGATTATTTTACTTAATTAAATATTGCGTATATCTGTACAAATTTCCTATTTTCATTATACAGTAAATTTTGTTTGAGATATTTCATTCTCTGACTGTTTTTTTAGAAGTAGTGAGGGAAGCCTAAGTTTCAGCAGGATGTTCTACCTTCACAAATTTATCTTTGATGGAGATTTGTGTCTAAACACTGATTTTTGAAATTCTTTTATTCTCTGAAACCATGGGTTTGATTCCAAGAGGGGATTGTTTGGTTCTTCACCGTTATAAAGCCTATCAAATGGGCTCTGTGAGATTTTTTTTGTGTGGAGGGTGTTCTTATAAGCACCTATAATACAGAATTCTCTTGATTGCAAAAGTCGTGTCTCTTTTTATAACCATAAGCTCTTTTGGCCAAGCTTCTGTCTAGTCATGAGTCTATAACATACATTCACCCTCCTCTACCAGCCATCCTGAACAAAGTTGTGTGTCAGTGGCTGGTGAAAAGACTTGTCTATGCACTGATTCATAAGATCCTCTCAGATTTTTGAAAAGTTTCAATATGTTTTTCAAAACATCACGAGCACTGGTTAAAACAAAAGAACTCGTGCGTTAAGGAAATGGGTGTGTGGTACCAAGTTTAGATGACTTTCATTGTGTGCATTGTTGCATTGTTTATCCAACCAACAATCCAGTTCTGAAACTGCCTTGAGCTTCCTTAGTTTGTCTACAGGGCTACTGTCTCTAAAAGCTGTTGTGAAACTGAAAACAACAAATTACATTGGCTCCCACAAGTTTGTGAGTTCATCTGCCATCCCCATACAGGATCTGCTGTCAGTATGTATTCAAACATGCTGTCACCTCTCCACAGAGATCCCTGTCTTCTGAAAATCTTGTTTTAAAAAATAGACAAATATTTTGGTGCAGGAAAACAAGGTTTTAGTTTTGAGTTTTAGCAGTAGAAGCCACAGTAGAAACTGCCATGTGTGTTTCCTATGACATTGGGATCATGTTTACCTCTTCATCTTCAGTAACAAGGTGTGCAGCAGCTGCTTCTCTGAATAGTCCCCTCCCTGATCTCACTGGACTAGAATGTATCTAACATCCTGCCAATGATAACTGAATGTGGTATCTTTTTGTCATGGGTTGGCACTGGCCAGATGTTAATGCACCTATGAATATATGTTTTTTCTCTAACAACTACTGTGGGATGTGATCAGGAACAGAGCAGAGCAGGCTTAAATCTTGAAAACAAAAAAACACTAAAACTTTATTACATTACATAAGAACAGGGACAGAAAACTCTTAAACACACACAGAGACAGAAATAAAAACTTCTTAGAACATTTCTTCTCCCAGTTTCCACCCCCCACACATTACTCTTCACAGACCAAACCTTTGGGTTTTAGATCAAACAATCACCACTCAAAAAAAAAAAACCAAACCAATCTTCAATTCAGCAAGGGAGAGAGGAGTCTCTCTCGCACCACAGACTGTTCCTCAGAAAACACGGGTCCACCCCTTATGTGTTTCTATGTCACTCGTGGCACCGCCCGGAGAAGTCTGCTAGGGTGACTCTCTCTTTTTCCTATGTCCAGCGCTCTCACCGGTGTCCATAGTCTGAAGCTGCATACAGGGCTCTTTTAAGGATACTTGCATGCCAAGCTCTCCCCCTTTTTTCTTAGGGGCCGGGGTTCCCAGAGCAGGTCTGCCCTGAGGGCAGAGGGCGCCACCTCACCCTCCCCCTCTCTTCTCTGCTTGCTCCACTCTTCAAGTGCCAGTCACTGTAGCAAAAGCAAGGGCAGCTGTATCCACCCAAAAATGCAGTTTATGTTCAAAAGAGACTCAAGTTCAGTCCATGGCTGACATTATGCAAGAAAAGTCCAGCTCAGAAAGCTACTCCTCTCATTCTTTGCTCATCAGGTTCCTTCCAATCGTGCTTTATCATCTCGGTCCCAGGCCGCTTCCTTCTCTTTTCCGAAACCACCAGTCATGAGAATCAATGTCTAAGAAAAGTTTCTTTCTGCCAAGCAAGGGTTAACAGTTTCTAGCTCTCGGCAGGGTGCAGGCTCAGGCACTCCCAGGCTGGGCAACCCCCACGTGGCTGGGCACCTTCTCCCGGAGTTTGGGGGGAAGGGGGGTGAGCACACACCGAAGGCACTTCCACAGTTTTCCACCCCTCCATCCTGGACGGGGCAGCTCAGTTCCAGTCCTGTCCACTCTCTTCTCCTCCCCCCGGGGCTCCGGCTTACCTGAGCCCGACCATGTGTTTCCCCTCCCCCACCCAGCCTCGTGGCTTGGCAGGGGAAGGCGGCCTGACACGTCTCTCTGCTGAAACTGGAATCTAAAAAGAGGCCAAACCCCCCTGGAGTCCTGCTTTTAACCCTTTGTGTCCTCAGAGGCGTGTCTAAACCTCCAAGTGACCAATCCAGGTGCCAGCAGAAAAGCTGATCACTGATTGGCCTGCCCACATCCCCCTGGAAAAATTGACCTCCCCCCACAACCACGACACTTTTGCAGGCAGTGACGCTAAGGATCTGTGGTTATGATCTTTTTCCCACCTGTGTCAGGGAAAGTAGCTGTGGTTTTCTCCCACAGGCCTCAGAAAAATGTTGGCCTTGAGCTTTGGAAGCTTGAGGCGGAGAAGAAGGAAAGAAATAACAGAGTTCCATTCCATAAAGCAAAGTATGCAGGAACAAAATCCAGATGGGAATTCGAGTGTATTTTTGAGCACTAGGTCACCATATTTAGGAGCAATGATTTAGTATATCAGCAAGGAGGAGTAAGCAGTGGTCTTAGCTGATGTAGTTTCAGTTGAGGATATTGTAACTTTCTGACCATATACATTAAAACAGGTTGGCATACCAATACCTGATCCAGAGGAAATGTGTTAGGACTGCATTTTACCTTTTAACTTAGATAGCAATCTTTTCAAATCCAGGTTTGAAAGGTGTCAATGATTCACAGGGATGCTCAGGAAAATGAAGGTCCTCTGAGACTGGCAGTTTTTGGACGCTGAGCTCAAAACCAGCTCCTGAGCAGTGTTCCAGGACATTGTAAACAGGGAGGGAGGTATGCTACATCCTATTGGAAGAAAAAATAGTGTGATGTGGTTTTCTGGGGTTTTCTTCTCTCAAAACTGTGAAGCTTTTAATTAACTAATGGTTTTGACCATGTCTGATCATGAGGTAAATTGAAGTGTAGAGCCTGTTCGAGAACTAGTTCAGCTGCAAAATGAAGGGTGATTTATTATGAGTTCAAAAGGAAATGATATTTTTGGGGAAAAAAATTGGGATCTTTCAAGTCAAGCTTTTATGTGAGCCTAAGTGTATTCAGCAGGTTGGCTGTTCTGGTGGGTTTATCCCTGAAATGTCTTAAGACAGAAAGTGTTTTAAGAGAGTGTCTTTGTGTCTTTGTCACAAAGCAATTCCAAATGTATAATTTTGAATGAGGATGTCATCTGTATTGTGGAAAACACCCTTTTTACCTTGTATTTTTCAGGACTTGTTGACAGAGCAGCAAATTTACCACAAATCACCTTTGTCTCACCTTGCACTTCCCTGCCACAGATGCTGGGGTCTTGCTGAGCCATTGCCAACCCCTGGCAGAGATGCTGTTCTGAGCAGGAGGAATGCAGTGAACCTCTTCCCATGTCCTGGGGAGCCAAATGCCAAGTGTGGCAAAACCCTCTGGAGGGATAATACAGGTGTGTGAAAAATGTTGGAAACATGAATCCATATTGATTTTATATTAATGTTTGACATGCAGAGTGGGAATAATATTCCAGTGGCAGTTCCTCTCAAGACATGCACCCTTGTAAAAAATAAATGTCAGTGTCTGTATGTGTACAGTTTTCTGATTCACATAGATAATTTGAAGATTTTGAAATTTAAGTTGTCCACTTCTCTTTCTTAGCAGACAAAAATTAATTAGTGTGTCCTGAAATAATTATTTAGAAAATATTGTCAGGATTTTTTTTTCTGCTCCTTTTGCTCTTCTTCGGAGACTTTGAGCAACACTAAATGTTTAGATTCACTAACAAAGATAAATACTGACTTCTGATCCATCCTGCTTTTCTTCTTTTCTCTGCTGCACCTTCCTGTATCTCCCTCAGCCTTTCTGATGACTTCTTAGTCCTGTTTCAGATAGTCGGTATCAGAGAGCACAGAGATAGAATAATCATTCTAAGCATAAATATATTCTGATAAATCACAAATCAGTCATTGGTAAAAGTCAAATTTTGATAAAAAATGAGTCAATTTCTGAAAAACATAAGGCAGGCCTCATAAGAAACTCTGGTGTTTTTCTTGAATATGCTAGTTTCTAGGCTATTAGAATTATGTTCGGGTGCAATGTGAAGCCCTTGCAATTTGATTGTCAGTGCAAGTGCACACTTCGTAGCTGTAGAGTGAAATCCGCTAGTCCTTTAGTCAAATAATGTGCACAAAAAAGGGGAAAGATTTACACACTCTATACTGTCAGAGGACAAAGGCTGATGGTATGGGAATGTCCTGAAATTTGCACAGAGAGGTTACGTTCTCCTCTGCTGAGAATGACATATGTAAACATCATGGTAGAGGACATTATCCAGTGACACATGGAGAAAATCGTCAAATCCACTTATTTTATTGCCTGAGAAATAATTTGAATAGTGCGAAAGAATTTGATTATCTCTATTCTGAACCTGAATGCAAGACTGAAAAAGTCCAGGGTGTGAGTTTTCCATGGTGACTGAAATCAACCAGATTGGTGGGACTTGTGCACACAGCTGGTACCTTCTGGGATCAGGACTTGATTCTTACTGAAAATTTTCTGGAGTTGTCTGTCTCTTTCTGTGGTCTTTAATTTCCTATAGACAGGGAAAAATTAAAATGAGTAAGTTATCATGTCAGTAGGCTTTAGGAAAGGAAACATTTTCACTAAACCAAATCTGTTCTTGGAAGAAATTACTTTCCTTTGGTCGAAGAAAGGATGGTACCCTCACTTCCAGTTTCCCCTGTGACTTAAGAAAACAAACAGAAAAATCACCATGGTGAGCTGGGGTGTTTGCCTATTTTAACATTTCAGGAGTTACTTAGTTAACCACTTTAAAGTAGTAAGAAACTGTAGATACCATATTAGCTGCTCAAAAAAGATCTTAGAAAAAACAGAAACACTGATTTATTCACTTAAGCTTAAACAGGAGTTACCAGGTGGTCTCTTTCCCAAGGTTTGGGCAGATAATATATTCAAGGCTTACAGAATAAAGAAACATAAGCCTCAAGCATCTCTTCTCCTCATATTCTTTTGAATTACTGTGCAGTAATTTATGTAAGTGGCTTCTGTTGCTCCCTTAATGACTACATAATTTTCTTGCTGTGTTTCATCACATGGGATCATGCAATGACTACACAGTTACTTCAGTGATATCAGTACTGGACTAGATAATCTTAGATTTCTAGACTGAAATATCTCCACAGAACATGAAAAAAGGGGAAAAATATTATGCTTTTCATGCCTGAGCAAATATAAGAGTGATGAGAAGCTAGATTATTAAGATTAAGTCAGTGGAGAGGTATTGCTAGAAATTGTGATAGCTTTCCATATTCTAGTTTTCAAATGATACCCCAATACGTTCAGAAAAATACTGAATAAAAATATGACTTTTGATCATTCTCAATGCTGTTATATTTAAAATATTTTCATTTTTTCCCTGGTAAGTGGTCAATTTTAGAAAAAATATATTATTCAGCATAAGTTTTTGTGCAGGATTTTGAGTGGATATTATGCTCAAAGTACTGGGTTTTTACTTACTGGCAATATACTTAAGTGTAAATGGCGTACCAAGTTAATTGAACAATATTTTCTTAATACTTACCCTTTTGATCACATAAGTTTTTTTCAACAAGATAGAAAATGTTTTTCAACTTTCAGTTAGATAAAAAAGACTTATACAAATATTGCTTAGTAACACCTTTTTATTCTACTGGTTTCTAAGAAAAGAAAATTAGGACTATTTAATGTCTCTCTTCACCAAGGAAAACAATACTGAGAATAGGATAAACTGTTTAAGTGGAGTGGAAAATGCTTCTCTGTTCTTAGGAGATGCCAATACCTTCTGTTACATCATATCAACAAATTTCTCTTATATTGTGGAGCACAGTTCCCTTATAGATTCCGGTCCAGAAAATGATTTTGAGATGCAGTTTGAGCAGTAAGCCTGTGATAGTTCATTATGTTCTGAATTTCCATTGCTCATTCCTATTGTGCAGGTAATGACTTTGGGGGCAGAGAGTGAAATGAAATTCCCCAGTGAGTAGATAAACACTCATTTATTACTGCTTCTCCGGGTGCCAAATTATAGGCTAGTTGATAGTGAGAACCTCTATCAGTTTTTAGCCTTTGACTCCAGACGACTGAGGTAATCACGTGACTCATATCACCTCCAAAGAAAAAGCTCCTCTTACGAAAGAGGGGTTGAAAGACTGTTGCTGCATTATTAATAAAAAACAGAGGCAACACAGAATCCCTGATGTCTCAGGATGAGGAGGTGAGACTTTGAATTGTCCCACAGGAAATGGTTTTATTTTATTTATTTTTCCCAGCAAGTTTTGCATTGCCTTTGTTGCCACAGGCAGCTGTAATGCTTTCATGTATAGAGTACAAAATGCAAATAGCAACTCTACAGTTGATAAGTGGTTGGAAATGCCACAGAATGGCAAACCTGCTTGGAATGTGTTATCTCATATATACATTTCTATTTTGTAGTACATCTGCTCAGGGTTCCTGGGTAACCTTGGCGAGCAAGGGCACTCTGCTAAAGTCACAATGATGGTGATATGGGATGGTAAAATACCTGGAGCAAGCATCAAGATAGAGTCCTATTGCTTTAGTTAGAAAAAAAATCACTCCTCCTAATCACACAGACATTGAATTGTTGAAGGGTGTATAGTTGGAGGCTTGGTGTTTCATTAATGATGGACAACGTAATTCAATAATGTAGTTTAAAATGAACATTTAGTATGGACTCACCTATGGTTAATTTGTAAAAACTTCACTTTTATTTTGATGATTTAGGTTCAGTGCTCCAGGAGCCCTGCCTTGGGAACACTCTCTAACCAGTTTAGCTGATAATGTTTGATGAGAGCCAGGGGAGCAATGACACCTAATCCATAGGAGATTTAAGGAGCAAGAGATTCCCTCCGATCTAGACCATTCCTATTGCTTATAGCTCACTGTCATTTTCATTTCTTCCAAAAGGAGCTAGTTATCTTCATAAGATAATGAACTTCCTTATATTTCTTATTTAATGGATTTAACTTTCTTCACGTATATGAACACATGATGTTTAGTTTTGGGCCCTCTGATTTTGCACAGCAACTTGCAATGGGTGTACGTGAAATATCTGTCAACCTAATAAGTACCTACCTAATGAAATAACACTCTTTAGTAACAACGTGCCTTGGCTAGGTAATATGATGAAGCAAGGGCAAGTCACACCACAAAACAGAGTGCAAAATTTAAATTAATGAGGTCTGGGTTTGGGGCTTTTTTAGTGAAATTGATTTTACGTTAGCCATATGTTTCTCTTTATTGACCATTCAACAGTTTTATTAGTAAAAAATGCTGAGGTACCATTTTAGTTGAAGAACTCAGCAAGCTCTAACTTCAGTAGGCTGTTACCATTTGTGTTTGTTGGCAATAGAAAGGACAGTGCTGTGGAAGTTAACAGTATGTTTGTAGCTCCTTACCATACTTTAGTTGATCTCCGACTTCCATGCAAGTCCAAAGAAAATCAATCAGATGGTCAGCATGCTAGAAAACTTTCCCCAAATCCACAGTTTAAAAGAATTAGTCAATTGAAGAAAAGATTTTGGATTGAGATTCAGATACATGTGATGTTGTTGCAAAGAGGAAAGTACTAAACTGTGCTTTTGGCTATGGGGAACAGAAGAAGAATAATAATATTTTCACATTCTAGTGGGGAAGATTTAAGTTGGACATTGGGGAAACCATTGTAAGTGTAAAATTAGTGAAGCACAGCAGCTGACAGATTAGAGATGCTGCAGCATCCCTGTTGGAGATTCTGGGAGTGAGGCAGGCAAACTTCGGTCAGAGGCAGGTTAGCGAATCCTTGTTGTGAGCAGAGGCAAATATGGCTTGTGGCATCCCCAGCCACCTGTCTATGTCAGCTCTGTGTTTATACTGTGCTTGGGAGGCATTGAGATTAAAAACTTTGAATTGCAGTGACTTTTTTACCCTGATCTGTTTAATGATTGTATCTCTTACTTTGCTCTTGTTAGGGTACAAGATACAACCTAAATACACTTTTGACCAGCAAGTTTCCACAGCTTTCTTTTCTCAAGAAGGGTATTGAAAGAAAATGCAGCATGTCTGTTTAATACTGTGCTAGGCCTGATTTTGTGTTATTTGGCAGTATTCTTTGTTCCTGTGTTGTGAATGAAATATTTTTCTAATAATTTGAAACAAAATTTGCATATTGTCATTACATTCCAAAATTAAATTCCAGAAATTTATGGGTTAACTTCTATTTTTATTTAAAGATTTGTAGAAATTAATTAAATTTGAGTTTGTAAAATGCCCTTCTGGTTTTTTTTTTAATACCATAGCATAAATAAAGTCCCTTTTATTCTAAATCTATGTAGCATTGCATCATTTCCCACAATTAAAGCTTCTGTTTTCTAAAGAAGGTGTATTTACAGTAAAATCCTATGGTAATCAAAGTAATAAAATGTGTCTTGTCACAGGTGATGAAGACATTGTTTTCTAGAATGGATGGTAAAGTTCATTGGAGCATTAAAAAGGGTATTCTTGGTTTCTCATATGTAGATACAGCCTAAGCACTTGAATAACCAGCAGAGTCATTACAATGTCTGCCTGTAAGAATACTGGTGTTGGTGGTGAGAAAACAGAAGTATATTTTGCTCATCACTGTCTTTTTTCCTTATTTTTCCTTAGTATCTGACCTTTCTTGCCTTAATATTAATTTGCTTGACCCGTAGTTTGCCTTTCCATTTCTTCTTTTTTGTTTCAGTTCAAGAGCTGGAATAGGAAAACTGTATGGGAGCCCCACTGATATATTTCATTTGAATGGTAATAGAATTTAACTCACTGATATTATACAGTCCTAATTAATTTATTTACAGCATTGGGGATTAGAAAAGCACTTTCTAACAAAAACCAAGCCATTGTTTTCCATACAATTGCTTTTTCCATTGTGCTCTTAGATTTGGAAAAAGAGCAGTGCAAAGTTCCATTAACATTTTTAATTAGAAAAAAATTTAATTGTGATCTTAGACTTCACAAAGATCTGTGGTCTTTCTGAGTGCTAAAAAAGTGGCACATATAGCTTCTGCATCTCTTAAATCTCTTCTTTGAAAAGCACAATTAAAAGTGTATTTTTGCTGCTACTGTCACCACACTTTAGTTCCATGACAATTTTAAAGGAGAAATTTTCTTTGAGTCCAACATGATGGGGCTGATGTGCTGCATGTGAGAGAGAATATATTCTAGTGGGCTTTTAATAGATTTAAAAAAACCCCACTGTTTGTCTTACAGAAACAAGTAAAGGGCCTCCTGTGACACATAAGATTTTGTAAGCACACTGAACTGGCAATCAGCTAATCTCTAGTGTCAGAACAATATCAGTAATTGGATCCCCTATGAAACAACAGGAGTCAGTGGTGGGTGGATTGTTTCTTTGCAGTGCAGTGCAGGCAGCTGAGTGCTCTATGCTCAGCTGCGAGGTTGTGGGAGCATGATTGCCACAGTACCAGGAGAATTGAGACAGGTTTTTAATTACTGCTTTATTGAATTATTTGGTATTATTTCTTGCAAGTGCGCAATGAAGCACCATGTGAGAATACTAATTTCTACTAGGTTAATCATGTGTAGTAGTACTTCTGCTGCATGGATGTAGCCTACTTTTGTCTTTTAGTCTTATAGTAATCATGAGAAATACCACTTTTACAGTTGTATACTTAATGTAGGTAAATTTTGAGTCAGAAATAATATTGTTAATAGACTTGTGATATTATGATTGAAAGTCACAGGAGAGATTTCGGCTTTTCAAGGTACCACAATGGGACTGCCTTGTTGTTCAAGAATAAACAAACAAACAAATGTATAAGGGAGAAGTATAAAATAATCTTATTTCTATTTAATTTATTGTTTGTAATAAGTAGGCCTGTTTTGACTCAACTAATTATCAGAAACACCTGTTCTCCTGTGAGTATTTTCACCAAGAGCAATAACTCCTACAAGACAGATGTACTGATATTTTGAAAGAGTGGTTTAAATATGTATGTATATGGTTTTTTGCATCTATTTGATGTTAAAATTAATTTTAGAGACAGCCATGATGTAAGATGCTCTTTTTCTTTTACTGCCTTAGTCCATACTTCTGTGAAATGGTATAGCATATTTTCTGAGCCATTTAGGCCCCTAAAAGGCCAACTTTTTAATCACCAAAGTACCAAATAAAGCCAAGTATTTGAAACTCTATAAAAACATTTTCTATCATGTTATGTGCTTAGCATTACTTGAACAACACCTCCAAGCTTCTGAAGTTGTTTTTTTTCCCCAGCTTTGACATAATTTTCCTTCACCTATCACCTGCAAATATTATTGATGCTTGAAAGAGTCAAAATACTTGGAAACTGTTTTACTATCTTATTCAAAACTGGGAGGAACTCAAAGTCAGTCCCTATTTAAATTATATCTATTGAGTAGAATTGGAAATGGAGAATATTACTATGGAGAATAGGCAATATATAGGCAGAATACATAGAGGAAGCATTTTAAAAAGGGTTTTATTTATAAGTGATGTTTGTATGTTGTAAGTTTTACTCTATTTTTATAACAGCTTCAGAAATGAACATAATTTCATTGTTTATCATCCATCCACAGTGACACTTTAATGATGACTTTGCAAATCAGAACTAGGCAAATACAGGGAGAACAGTGTTGTGTCTTCTCAGCCTGTGTCATTACTATCTGACTTACATCAGTAAACTGTAGTTTCATGCAGTTAAAGCAGGACTGTAACTGGCTTTGTAAAGAGCCAAGTAAAGAGATCAAGGAAGGATATTTTAAGTCCAGTAAGTTTTAATAACCTTTCAAAGAAAGACAAATTTTGATCTGATTTGACATAGAAAAGGAGAGAGTTTTTTCTCTTTGAAATTAATTGCTCCTCTTCCAAGAACAGTTTCATGGAAATTAGTTCCTTAAATGAAAGTACTGTAGGTAAGCCCAAATTAGTTTTGTCTTTTCTGCCTTCGGTGGTTAAATAAAAAAAAAAAATCAGGTGTATTTGCCTCAATCTTTTATTTTGCCTGAATGAATGCTACACATAGAAGTCAAGTCTCCTCTTGCAGAGCCCTTAAATAGCTGATCATGTCTTTACCCTACTTCACTGGGGTTCTGTCTCTGGAGCATTGATTCAAAGGGGGATTTGGGCTTTTCCTTGTCCTTTCCAAAACTTCTACTGTGGTAGACACACACATACTATTAGGTTTTGAGGTATTTTTTTAAAATTGCTTCCTCTTGCTATAATTTTCCCAACCTTTAAATGTTTTTCTCTCCTATTGTAGTTTTCTGTAAGAAGGCATATTGTGCCTGGTTGTGCTGCAGCCACTTTTCCCATTTAAAAGTATGCTTTTTCAGCTTACTTTGGCAGATCAAGCAAAGTGATAAGATTGCTATGTAGGAGAGTTAGACAAATGTATCAGTGCTGTCCTTGGCATTGATACTTTTCCAAATACTTTGTTTTCTTAGTTGTCTTTTTCATATTCCACATAATGTCAGCATTACACATTCAGGGTCTTAATCAGATTCCAACGTTGCAGTTATCTTCTCTTTTTATGTGGTTTTGGTTTTTTTCGTAGGGTTTTTTCCCCAACAGCATAAAAAACGATCATTTCCTTGTCTAATTTTCTTTGTGAGAAATGCCATTTAGGTTTTACTTTACTTTGACCAATTACACATTTTTGCACCTGCTGTTTCTGTGGCTGGGTGTGCAATGAGGCAGCTTCCTGGTTCTCAGTGCTGGATTGCTTGACAGGCTGTGTTGACTAATTGGTCTCTGCCATTTTCTGTGTCTTTATCTCCTTTCCCTTGCTCCTCCAGTTGGAGCAGAGCACAGTCTCACTGAGAACAGCCCACAGGAAAGCATTCTCCTTGAGCTTCTGACAGCCAGCTCGTCTTTGGTGCTGCTATTAGCAAAACAAAAGCAAAAGTCCTTGTGTGGGCTTCCTGCAAGCAGTGAGGACTCAAACTGTGAATTAAACCTCTCTCCCCTGCTTTGCAGCTAGGAGAGAAACATATCCACGATGTCTGAGGCACAGATCAGGCGGCTTTTTCAGAACACCAAAGAGACAGTCAAGTTTGATACAATGTTTGTTTCGTCCGTTCAGGAGAAGTAATCATAGCATGTCACTTTAGTAAGGTAATAGATTTAAGAACTAAATCACAAGGTAGGTATAATGTAAGTGCAGCACTCCATTCCCACACACTATATATAAACTTTGAGCATCTTTCTGCTCTTTAAATTGAATAAGCCCATATGAAAATGAATAGCTTCACCAGTGTTCAGACAAGGGAAGGAAGTTAATGCTTAAAGTGGTTTAATATTGTATTTACCTTCTTCACTATAATTTTAATTCAATTTGAAAATTATAGAAAAGATTTCTATTCATTGCATTTCATGACATCATTTGAACAACACTTACTGTTAAATTGATCACATCATAGAGCAGAACTGTCAACTTTTTAATGTGTATTTTGAGTTGGGAATTTAAACATAACGTTTTTGATGTGTTCATGCTTGAAGTTCTACTTTTAAAAAGTGTACTGAACAGAATACAGGAATTTACAGCTACAGCATCTAACCTGTCTTGATTCCACCCAATCAAAATGCCCTGTAAGTATAACATGATTGTGTTTGAAAAATTTTAGCACTGAGGTTTTGCACATATTTTCTTTTGTTTTAAGAAGATATATGGTTCAAAGTTAAAGCTTTTGGGACATCTTTATTGTGTATTTCCCTGTTTACCCTGGGAAATACACAATAAAGCTCTTTGTTTTGCTTATTTTTTTCTTTGGTCTGTGGTTCTGGACTAACAGTCTATTAAAAACCTATGTATGTATACTTTATTTCTGATATAGAGACAGCCTTAATTCCATGGCAAGGTATTTTGATCATTTTGGGATGAGATTGCTCTTTGTTATGACATATTCCTAATGAACTGAAGTACCATGATTAAATCTTGTGAACTATGACTTTCCATGTTAGGTTAACTTAAACTTTAATTTGCAGTAGGATAACATTAATAATATCCCAAACATCACTGTTGGAGTGACACAGTTGTCCAAGTGTATCTTGTATGTGTATGCATACCTATACATAAAAATAATTCCCAAAGTATTTTGAATTTCCCAAAGTAGATTGAAGTTCACTGGTAACTTGGTTTAATTTCAGCTTTTTCAACCTAAATATTTAGGTTGAAAAATTTTTAAAGTGTGACAATTGAATCTTAATTGTGGTCACTCAGGATTAAATCTAATCCTGACTGCTAGATCCCTTAGCCATTTTAAAACATTTTAATTACTAATTATACCTGCACAAAACTATTTTTAAAATAAATTCCAATCTGCAATTCAAGGATATGGTGTACTTTTCACATATTTCAGTTGCTTAAATGGCTTATAACAGCCATTTATGTTAGCGTAGGAAAACATATAACTACACAGAGGCGATCATATGCGGTTTTTTATTCTAGCGCGCGGGACACCGGGGTGATAATACACCCAAATCTGATGTCCGAAGCATACAGAGTCGATTCGTGATTTTTATAGTTTAAATTATACACATGTTAACTAACCCCCACCCCTAGATACTGATTATCCTATTCTTTAGTTACTATCTTAAATCATACCTACGCTTCTACCTTGATCTACACTTGATTTGGTTAAAACAATAGCATGGAGCTGTTTACCGAAGCTGACGCTTGTTCCCAGCTAGCTGCGTCAAGTTCCAGTTGTACGTTCTCTACTTTCCTCTCCCTACACATTGCTCAATCTAGAAATTATATTTTTTAACCCTCCACCAACATTTCTCCCTTTGAAAGTATTTTTACTCTAATATACTAAGTGTAAATGCTTTCACTTAATACAGTCTATTAGGCTTCAGAGTTCATACTGGATGTTCATCTTCAAATCCTCTGTTGTCATAGGCTTTGTCCGGGATGTTGTTGCGGATTGAAGGTGCTGGGTTCCGTGCTAATGCTTTCATTATGGTCTTGTTCTAAGATGCCTTTTTCTGTATCTCTCTCTTCAGGATTCTGTAAACTAACTAAATTACTAAAAATATAATCAGTAAAATTATCAGATTTTCAAGGATAGACTTTATCTATGAACTCACATTCTATCTTAATCCTTCAAAGATTTTACTCAACTAGCTAGTAGCTAAATCTTTTTGTTCCTTTTGTGCTTCATGCTCTATTTGTTTTAACTGACTGATGTCATGTTCTACATCTGCAGTTACATTTGGGATGTGGATGCAGCAATGGTCGATTTGTCTCTTTAAATATCTACACACTCCGTGTTCTTTCAAAAGTAACATATCTAAAGCTAAACGATTTTGCAGGGTCATTTTGGTGGTGGCTTGTAATTGCACATTGAGTTCTTTAAATCTCTCTCGTGTGATTCTTGCTAATCTGTCTACTTGACTTGTGAGTCTATATAGCATTTCTCTATTTCGATAATTTGCAATGGGACTAAACAAGGATTCTAGGGCCTACCTAATCTTTACTCTACTAGAGGGTTCTTTCCAAGTGTCATCTGGGTTCTTGTCTTCTGAGACGTCTCGCTTTGCTTTTATTTGCAAGGCTTCACTGCTCCTGTTAAATGGGGATTTCTTCCAAATTGGACATAAAGTGGGAAGGCCCAAGGTGATTTCTCTTACTTCCCTATCTATAGGCAAGTGTGTTGTCCATGTGCCATTACTCATTGCCCATACAAATGGTCCCAGACTTCGAATTGTACTCTTGCTACATCCTACTATAATCTTAGAATCTATTTTGCCTTGTTTGTGTTTAATTTTCCTGCAGGCACAACTAATTCGTAAGGCTATTGCTAATGGTGACCACTGTTTCATTTCTAGATTATCAGAGGTGCAATCATAAATTTTCTTACATACCTACTAACTTACCTTATTTGCCTCTTTCTGACTGCTAGTATCAGTATTTGTCACTGTGGGATCTGTCTCATTTTCAGAGCCTTTCCATTTAATGCACCAGGGTGTGCTTTCTATATATTGGAATTTCTGGAGGATGCTCACAGACTATGCACTGTCCCAAGGTTCTAGTCCTTTCTAATCTTTCTCTTCACATTTCTACACCACAACACTTTCTGTAGCGTTGTCTCTGATCTTTTGATAGCGTAGAAACTAACATTGCTATTTCGTAAGGTCTTGGTCTTTAACCTACCACTCTATGATTTGTCCCAATTTGCCATTACTAAGAATGCACTCTGACTTTCTCATGGGTTGCATATAGGAATCTTCTGTTATCTTCTAGTATTCTCTGACTACTACTCTTGACTCTGGTACTTGTTTACAGTTAATTGTTTTGTTCTCTCTTATTTCAGGTAATTTTGATGTTATTATTCCTCAGCTTACTGGGTCCCCTGCTGCCTTTGGTATTGGCAGACAGGCCGTTATTCTGCTGGTATTATGCATTTTGGCAAAGTCTCTGACCAATCTAATCATTACATTCTCAGCCTGAATTTCATTAGAAATTTCTATTACTTGTGTTTTTGCCTGTATCTCTCTCTTCATTCTAGAATGAAGAGTTGTTAGTTGACCCTTCTGTATCTTATATCTCAAAGTAACAGCAATCTTTACTGGTGACATTAGTATCTATGAAATTAACATTACCCACAGGAAGAGCATGAGCACAGTTACTAATACTATTTGAACAGTTACAGACGTTTCAGCCTCAGCTTTGTTGGTCTAAAAGTTTCTACAGCCTACGACTGGACTCTACGAGGGACTTTCTTCACACGCGTGTAGTGTATCCAGGGTTCTACTCTAGCTACTTTGACTGCTGTAAAGGTGGTTAGCAGTACCTGATGGGGACTAGTCTACTTCTCTTTTAGTGGTTCTTCGTTCTAGGTTTTGATGTATACCTCATCTCCTGGTTCGATATTGTGGACTGGATTCTCCAGGGCCAGTGGTCTGTTCTACACGAGAACACTTCGGAGCCGAGCTAGAGTTTTCCCGAGGGACAGAACATAATTATACACATCTTGTTTCTCTGTGACATGAACATTTGGATTGGGGTTAGGAGATTCATATGGTTTCTCATACAATATTTCATAAGGACTAACTGACATCCTACTCTTAGGCTTTATCCGAACCTTCAGCAATGCGATCGGCAAAGCTTGTGGCCACTGCAGTTTGGCTTCCTGGCATATTTTACTGATCTGCCTTTTCAGTGTCTGGTTCATTCTTTCTACTTGCCTACTTGACTGGGGTCTCCACGGTGTGTGGAGGTCTCAAGATATTCTCAATAACTTGCTTACCTCTTGTACTACCGTGGCTATGAAGTGTGGGCTTCTGTCTGATGATATCTCTAGGGGCACCCCAAACCTGGGAATGATTTCTTGTAATAACCACTTAACTGTTTCCTTTGCTTGGTTTGTGCGACAGGGAAGGGCTTCTGGCCATCTAGAAAACGTGTCAACCCCTACTAACAGGTATTTGTATCTCCGAGTTTTTGGCAGTTCTGCAAAATCTACTTGCCAATAGTCTCCTGGTTCTATTCCTATCCGAATTCTGCCTAACTGTGCCTGTCGTCTAGCTACGGGATTGTTTTTCAGACAGATTTCACATTTAGACATTACTGACTTGGCCATTGTTTGCATCTGTACTGAGATTAGGTATTGTCTTAACTACTTTACCAACGCCTCTGCACCCCAGTGACACTCATTATGTTTTACTTGTAAAATTTCTCTCATTACCAAAGGAGGTACCACTATTTGCCCTTGTGCGGTTACATACTACCCTTCTGCGTTTTTTTGTGCCTTCAGCAGTTGTGCTAGTCTGTCATCTTCGATTGTATAGTTTGGCTTCGGAGGCAAATTAAATTGAGAGATATTAAGTCTTGATGGTATCAATGCCATTGTTTTCTGCACCTCTCGCGCTACCTGACGGGCTGCCCAATTTGCTTTTCGATTTCCTTCACAAATTTTGGAGTTGGCTGATTGATGTGCCTTGCAGTGCATGATTGCTACTTGTTCAGGTTTTTGTACTGCATCTATCAATTGTAGGACTGCATCTTGATGTTTAATATTTGTCCCTTGGGAGGACAGCAGTCTTCTTTCTTTCCATAAAGCTCCATGTACATGCACTACTCTAAAGGCATATTTGGAATCAGTCCAAATATTCACTGTCTTCTCTTCACTCAGCTCGAGTGCTCTGGTTAATGCGATTAGTTCTGCCCTTTGTGCAGACGTGTTAGGTGGTAGTGATTTTGCTTCTATTACTACATCAATTGTAGTTACCGCATATCCCGCGTATCTGGCTCTGTTCTCCATGAAGCTGCTTCCATCTGTAAAGAGTTCCCACTCTGGTTGCTCCAGGGGGACATCCTTCAGATCTGTTCTTGCTGAATAAGTGTGCTCGATGACTTCTAGACAGTCGTGCTCTAATGGGCTTTCCTCAGCTGTGGCACCTAGAAATAGAGCTGGATTCAAGAGGTTAGTTGTTTTTAGTGCAACATCATCCTGCTCAGTCAGGGTTACCTGAAACTTCATCATCCGGCTTGGAGAGAGCCAATGGCCCTTCTTTTGTTCCAGGACTGTAGTTACCATGTGTGGCACATAGACATCTATGTGTCTTCCCATTGTGAGCTTCCTGGCTTCCTGTATCAGCAGTACGGTAGCTGCCACTGCCCGCAGGCATGAAGGCCATCTGGCACTTACGTTGTCGAGTTGTTTGGAAAAGTAACTCACCGGCCTTTTCTAGCTTCCCAGTCGTTGGGTCAGGACTCCCAGTGCCAGTCGCTGCCTTTCATGCACGTACAGCTGAAAGTCTTTAGACAGATCAGGTAACTCCAAAGCAGGAGCAGTTGTCAGTGCTTCCTTTAACTTCTGGAAGGCCTCTTTCTGTGGTTTGCCCTAGGTGAACGGCTGCGTCTTCTGAGCCTCATACAAGGGTTTTGCAATCAGTCCATAGTCTATGATCTACAGGCGACACCACCCTGTCATTCCGAGGAAGATCCGCAGCTCGTGTAGATTCTGGGGCTCTGGAATAGCACAGATAGCTTGAATACGATTAGTACCCAGTTTTCTCTGCCCTTGTGAGATTTCACATCTTAGGTAAATCACAGTCTGTTGGGCAATTTGTGCTTTTTCTCTGGATACCTTATACCCTCCCATTCCTAATGAATTTAAGATCTCAATGGTTACCTTTATGCAGGTCATTTCTTCCTCTGTTGCAATCAAAATGTCATCTACATACTGGAGTAATAAATATTGGTCTCTTGGTACTTGCTCTTCTCTGGTCCAGATTTCCAGTTCTTTTGCCAGTTGACTTCTAAAGAGAGTGGGGGACCCGTTGTACCCTATCGGTAATCGAGTCTAGGTGAGCTGAGTTTTTCTTTTACTTTCTGGATGTTCCTACTCAAAGGCAAATAGTTTCCTACTTTCTTGGTCAAGGGGTATACAGAAGAAAGCATCTTTTAAGTCAATTACAGTAAACTATTTATATATCTCTTTTACGGATGCTAACAATGTATAGGGATTGGCAACTACTGGATGAATGTCTTTTGTTATTTCATTTATACTTCTTAAATCCTGTACAAGTCTATACTCACCATTGGGTTTCTTCACTGGGAAAATTGGGGTGTTGTATTCCGATTTACATTCCTCTAGAATTCGATATTTTAAAAATTTATCAATGGTCTTTGCTATTCTCTGTCGTGCTTCTGGTTTTATAGGGTATTGTTTAATTCGTACAGCTTTTGCTCTTTCTTTTAACTCTACATGTACCGGTTGTGCCAATTTAGATTTTCCAGGTACATCTGTTTCCCAGACAGAGGGAATTACTGCATCTTCTACTTCTTTAGGAATATTAGAAATTGGTTTTTCTTTTATCATCAAAATCTTTCCTGTCTTAGACTCCGGAATTTTCATTACGAGTTCACCATTCTCAAAAGTAATTACTGCCTCCAGTGCTGCCAGTAGATCGCGCCCTAAGAGCGGAGTTGGGCAGTCTGGCATGTATAAGAATTCATGGGTCAAGATCTTATCTTCAAAGCTCAATTCTAGGGGTTGCAAGAATGGCCGTACTTCCTCCTTCCCTGTGGCTCTAACGACTGCTGCTGACTTGTTCTCGATTTGCCCCTCAAGATAATTTAGTACAGAATGTGTGGCCCCCGTGTCAATGAGAAAATCTACGTCTTTTCCTTCTAAATGCAAAGTCACCATGGGCTCCCTTGATCCTGGCTCTCTCTCATGTAAAACCATGACCCTGGCTACACCCTCCAGCTGATGTTCACCACTTTGATTAAACATACTGTCTAACTGAGGCTGACTATTCTGGCTAAACCGGTTTGGACACTCCCTTTTCCAGTGTCTCTCCATCTGACAATATGCACACTGATTCAGACTTAATCTACCATGACTAGAACCTCTGCCAAAGCCACTTCTATTAACGCCACGACCACCTCTACCACGCCCCCGCCCCTGTCTCTGTAAGACTGCCAAAAGGCTTTGCCCCTGTTTCTTGACAATTTCTCTGTCCCTGTTATTATAAACTTTCCAGGCAACCTCTAGGAGTTTATCTAAGTTTCTTAACTCTTCACTTTCCAGTTTCTGTAGCTTTTTCCTAATATCTTCCTGTGCCTGACCCAGAAAAATAAAGGCAAGCCGAGTTCTTCTTTGCTTACTGTCTACTTGAAGATCAGTATATCTTCTTTCAGCGGGTGTGGGCGGGGGAGCAGGATAGCTTTGAGCAGGTGTATGTGGAGAAGGGGGTTTCTCTGAGCAGGCAGAGGAGGGGCAAGCGGAGGAGTGGCTGGCACAGGCAGAGGAGGATAATTACTTTCAGCAGACAAAGGTGGGGGTGAAACATATTGTGCTGGCGTGCGCGAGGGGGGTGTAAGAGAATCAGGTGGGGTCAGGGTGAGCGGGGTAGAACTTGGTGTTGAGGGGGCCGTGGTGGTTCCGGGAGCCATGGGAGATACCAATAATTCCGATTCCAGTTCGTCTCTTTTTCCCTCTAAAATTTCACTTAAAACTGCATGTTCCATACAATGCTTATTTTAGACGCAAGCCAGACACTTATTATTCTCAAGCTTCATTGCTTTCATTTTGTCAAGCCACAAAACCGGTTTCTCAAGCAAGCACAGAAATAAGTCAATATATGGTAATTGTTCTACCCTTCCATCTTGTGTACAAAGCGATCTAAGTTGCATAATAACCTTCACATCAAAAGACCCGTTTTTCGGCCACCTCTGATTTTCAGGCAAAGCGTATTTTGGCCAGTGAACATTACAATATTCAATTAACTTATCTTTTCGTAATTCCTGACCGAAGTTCCCCTCTTTCCAATGTGCTAACAAACAACCCAACGGAGAAGAACTTGGTATAGAGGCATTATTGCTGCCCAAAACCTCTTTTAACCCTTTTAGTTTCTCCATATTACAGATACATAAAAACCACAGATGCCGAACCTGCAACGCTTTCGCGATGTCTGACGGACGGCTGCCTAGGCAATACCACCAGGAATTCCTTTTGCCCAACCAAGCGTAGCTTTCGCTGCGTCTTAATGGCAGGCCCCCAGACCAGAGAATAAAGAACCTTACCTCTCACCAGGGGTCGTTGTGAGCGGCGAGGGTCGCGGCTCCGATGGGCTCCCCGAGAAATCACCCGGTGCCGGCTGGAGCGTGATCGGGTCGCGGGGTCCTGGCTGCGCCCACAAGGTCCCATCTGGGTCGCCAAAAATGTTAGCGTAGGAAAACATATAACCACACAGAGGCGATCATATGCGGTTCTTTATTCCAGCGCGCGGGACACCGGGGTGATAATACACCCAAATCTGATGTCCGAAGCATACAGAGTCGATTCGTGATTTTTATAGTTTAAATTATACACATGTTAACTAACCCCCACCCCTAGATACTGATTATCCTATTCCTTAGTTACTATCTTAAATCATACCTACGCTTCTACCCTGATCCACACTTGATTTGGTTAAAACAATAGCATGGAGCTGTTTACCGAAGCTGACGCTTGTTCCCAGCTAGCTGCGTCAAGTTCCAGTTGTACGTTCTCTACTTTCCTCCCCCTACACATTGCTCAATCTAGAAATTATATTTTTTAACCCTCCACCAACATTTACTGTATAGTAATTGCACAGTAATTATTTTTGTCATAATTTTCTCATTAATATACAAAGCAAAAGTTCTGTCAAAAAAGTTTACTAAGTTGTGGGTTTATCTGGCATCCTAGTGTTTAAGGAGTTGTTTAAGTTAAAATCTGAAATCACCTTCCTGGGAAAGTGAAAGCCATGATGAAGTGCGATGTATGATCTCTGATCACCAGTGGCCATCTCCTCCGTCCATCTGATCTCTGGGAGGAACTGAGGTCCAGCTCATGGATCCCTCTGGATGGATACAAGGAGGCAGCTGATGAATGCTATGAAATTTGTCTCTCCTGCTCAGTCGTAGTTCCTTCTGCTGGTGTCTGTGGAAGCTGGCCCTTTCCTTGACATACCTTTGAGCAGGAGAGAACCACAGAAAAGACAGGACTGGGCTAGGCAGTAAACATCCTTCATGTGAAGACAAAAAGAGAAGCTTAGGGAGGAGGTGTGGGTGCTGTCTAGCCCATTTTGTCTGCTGTCAAAGGCCTGTCTGTATTTTTAACTAGTCAGTGCAGGCAGTTTCCTTAAAAATCAAAATGGGTAACATTCTTGTGTACGTCAATGAATATGCAAACAGACAAGTCCGAAGATCCATTGACTTCAAATCTCTTAACCAAATGAGAAATGTTAGAACAATTCACAGGGAAAGCAAAACAGAACTAGGACAACTTATTCTTTGATAGAAGATATCACTGCTGTCTTTAATTGGTCATAGCTCTGAGTACATATGACCACCTTTCTTTGCTGTTATTCGATAAACAAGTTTAAGGTAATGCCCCTCGCAAAAACCAGGATGAGGATCCATTCAAAGATTGCTCTTAAAACTAAATACAGTTTTTAAAAGGCATGTTATGCAAAGCGCCTATGATGGTTGTTCTTGAAAATGAAGGTAAGATTTTGAGAAGAAATTAGAAATGTTTTTATATTTGTCATATGTTTTCTTTAACACCGTATGAACCCTTGTCTGCTGATCAGTTAAGTTTATCTGCAAATATGAAGTGAGGGGAAAGAGATTATTCAGATGAAAATCTGTATGGTCTAAAGCCTTCTATTTCATAAAAGAAATCAGATCCAAATTCAACTAGTAGTGATTCAGTAGTTAGCAGTGAACAGTTATTGCTTGGTCAATGGCAAAATGAGAAATCGAGATGATATCTACTTGGTATTTTTGAAAAACTCTTTTCCACCTGAGGCAAATGTATTTGATGATGTTAGTAAACATCAGAGTTGCATGGGAAATGAAGCTGCAGGAATTTTGTAGGACATTTGATTTTTATTTACCTAATGGTCATGACTGACATGTGTGGTAAATGAGGCCAGATGTTAGATAAAAAGTCCACTGTTTTGGCTGCGTATAAATTTTTTTTTGTAGACATTCTTTCTGTACTGTTTAAACCAGAGTACACTTTTCATTAACTTCAGTGGATGGAGGATCATGCCCTTGCATCATAATTTTATTGAATCTTCTTGGAAAAAGTGTTCACATAAACCCTGGAAATGTTTCATGTTTCAGAGGAAACAGAGTACATTACAATTATGTTTAGAGAATGAGGAGAAAGACTTTAAATTAGAACAGATTCTTATAGACTGTATTTTCATTAATGGCAAATTCTAGAAAGGTTTACATGGTATAATTTTCATTTGATGACTGGGGGGTATAGTAAAGATGGAAGGTATTTCCAAGTCATTGCTGTTAACTTGTTACTTGTTCTGTGAGTATAACAAAATTTCTGGCTGCTCTTCTGGAAATGACTGAAAAATATCTGTGAAATTAAGAAAAAACATCTGAAAATTTACCATCTTCAGTAGAAACTCATCTAATTTTAATGTATGCTGTGGGTTCAAATTTATGTTCCTTTGTCACTAAGCTAATCTGAAAGAGTTTAATTGGGAAATACCTATTACCCTTTTCCTCAGTGGGACTGAGCTTTCAAACCTATTCAAATTCATCATCAGTCTTGTACAAATTATCTTAGAAAGCCCAAGGAAAATTCAATGGAAATATTTCCCTCAGGATCCACCATACTGATTATGAAAAATATCCATGCTTAATACTGAGTTTATGCTTATATCTTCACTACTTACCATGAAAGAGATTCAGCGTATACATTCATGTGGAGCCAGAGATGTTGCAAGCACTTACAGCTCTGATAAATTTTGTAACAGCTTGCATTTACACCAAACTCTGCTTTGCACTTCTGACAAAAATACATATGTAACTCCCAGGGCATAACATGTGTGTTCATTTTCTCACCACACATGCAAATCTGATGCATTAGACTTGACAGTGTATAATAGAACATTTCCTATTTTGAACTAGCTCTACTACCACTCTGTCATCTTCTGCAACAACCATTTACCTTTCCTAGGGTGAACCACAAATGTTTGCACTCAGGAAAAGTTGACAGTGACATGCAACACTGATTTCTTGTCATTACCATCAGCTGCATGATCCTGTAATGTACAACAGCAGCAGGAACTCAGTTGTGAAATCAAGACCACACAGTTGGCTTTTGGGACCTTCTATGTTAGTGTTGTGAAATTCCTATGGAGTATGGCATCCTTTTCTTTAAGAATGCATAATTTTCTTACAAGTAGTGTTACTGTTTGCTTCCTATTAGGCTTGCAAAATTGTGACTGGCACAGTCTCAGTAGGAGCTTATTTTCCTTTTATTGTTTAAGTTAAATTTTGTGCTCGGCCTGATTTTTCATCAGTTTGAAGGTCAAATTCTTTTACAGATCAAGACAAAATCAGATTACGTTCCCTGTTTTTGGAGAACCACAGTAATGTTAACATTTCTTCACTTCCTGTATCAAATTTCTGATGCCATCAGAAAAGAGGTTTCAGCAGCATTGTCATCAGAAAGGAGTTCAGGAGTGGCAGGGGCACCTCTAATTCACATTGGTATTTTTAAATCCATGACAGAATAGTGAAGGCAGCAGGAGATGCAGACTTTCTTCAGTGTCCACCTTACTGTAGACTTCTGTTGTCTGGTCTTATTTCAGTTGTACAATCAAGGAGCTATTAAATTTTGTCCCTCCTGTTCTCTTATGTTTAAACATGTGTTTTCATGCAAAATTACTGACATCATTAGCATCTCATCCATTTGCCCATTAATGCTCTTTTGCACATGATAAAAAGCTATTCCTGTTACTGAAACAGCTCATATGCCAGGCTTGAAGTCTCTGGAATGACAGCACAAACATTTTACCACAAATAATCAGCTGGTTGCCTTCTTAGGTATTTAAAGACCTGTTTGCTTCTCTTTGACCTGGTGGGTACCTGAGGTTTAAATATTCATGCTTTTAGAGCTTTGTGGGAACCCCACGCAGGACCCTGAAGACAGTGTCCTGTTTATACCCAAGGTAGAATCAGCAGATTTTAGGAAGAATGGAATTCAGGAAGTGGTGGAACAGCAGTCCCAGGCTGGGTGCCCTGTGCTGCTTCCTGCTGCAGCCAGCTTGCTGTCTCTGCAGGCACTGGTGCTGATGCTCTCTTGGAGGGAGGGATGACTGCAGCTTGCTTGTTGTGAATGCTGGGTTTATCAAACGCTGCTACTTAAAAGCATTGTTTCTTAAACCAACCAAACAAGGGAATTAAACAGATTATAGGCTTATGTTAGAACAAGTGAAAGACAGAAAGCGTGTAATTGGAAGGTGGAGTGTTTTGACAGCTTCTGCAGATGGCAATAGACAGAAAGGAGGATTGTGCAACTTTTTTTTAATAAGGCTCAAATAATTCCAGCAGCTTTTTTGAGGGTATTGTATTTGTCATGAGATGTATGACTGCATCTCTTTCTAGGTATTGGTTATGAAAATTTTACTTAGGCTTTTTTGGTTTTTCCCTTCACGATCCAGAACATTTTTTGAGCAATACTATTGTTCAGTTTCTGCGCTAATTTTTGAAGTAATCCTCTGATTTGGTTTTGTATTATATTATATTATTTTCTGGAAGGATAAAATGTGTCCAGAAGGATCAGGAATTCAGTATTGCCTCAGAAACTTTTTGTTGTTTTATCACTCAACAGTGTTTTCATATTTAGTATCATGTCTGTTGCAAAATATTTAAATGGAAGATTGTTTCAGAATACTTATTTTTCAGAAACTTATATAAAAATATTACAGTGAAGAATTCATTTTTTATGATTTTGCTTTTGCCTTTTAAAAACCAAAATAGTTTCTTGAGGGATATGTTTGTCCACATCTATTTTCTCTCCAGCATATGAAATGACAGGCTATACAAAGTGCCCAAATATTAATTTTTGTGGCATGTCTGTGTATTCATCTGTCAACCTTCAGTGGATTTTCTGGTTTTCTATTAGCTTGTCCCAAACTGCTGGCAAGCTAAATTTCTCTAACAGAACATCAATTCACTGCATTAAACTCCTATTCTACTCTGCAAGATGTATTGATTATTTTTTTCTCAGCAAAGTGACAAATACCATTTTCATGACAATAATAGAGATTGATTACCATTTTATAGAACAGAGAAAGAGAAAATATTGCTGGAAGAACCTTGAGGCTAATAAAAAATTGGGAAAAAGATCGTTTGGATTATTAAAAAAATAATTAATTCATCTGTTGCTGATGAAGCTGAAGTATTTTTGATATGAAGAAAACTAGAGTAAATGCATGATCATTGCTGAAGTGAGGCAGATTTAAGTGTGTTTGTAATGTTTGGTGCCTGAAATCACTTGAAGAAATGCTAGTAATTTTGAAGGGCTCAGACTATGAATTCTGTAAAACTGTAATAGTTTTTTCCTATGCATGTAGGTATGCATGATGACATATGCGTGATCATGCTGTGTTAACTTGATCAGTGGAAGTTGAACCTGGAAGACCACGGAAATATTGTTGGGCTTTGTATAGGGGCATCTATTGTGAACCCCAAAGGAAATAAATTTATTTTGGTTTTTTTTTTATTATTTTAATTAGTTTCATTTGCATCTCACTTTATCTTTGCTGGAGATATAAACTTCAAGTCGGGGCTCCTTTACTCTTCTCTCACACCTTATCCACTCTAAATGAAGCTGGACTGAGAGTCAGTGAGGGATCAAGATGAAACTTGAGTATTTAAATTTTACCTGGAGTTTGTTTATTCGTGACATGGCTTCACAGTAAAGTATAATAACAGAATTCATGCAGGGTATAACAACATATACAGTTTACATGTATTTTTATGTATTATCTCATATTTAATGTTATGGATACTTTCATATAAGGCAGAGTCTTCTGTGTGTAATATGACTGTAAAATTCACCTCACATTCATCAACCTTGTATGAATTTTAGGTTTTTTTTTTTTACTTCAAAATATATTTTTCTGATTGATTTACAATTGGTAAGCCAAGGTTATGGTACAAAGAAAGACTTTTAAACAAACTGGAAGGTAGGACAGAGAAGAAAAAAGTTTTACAAATAACTCTAGTCCCTGAAATGACACTTGCTTTTGCATTTAGTTTATTCTCCGATTTTCTCCATCAAGAAATACGAAGAACTACAATTTTAGTCTAGGAAATGAAATTCAGAAAAGTAAGCTTACAGGGATAAGCCAGCGTAATATGTTAAACTAATTAATTCTGTATCCCTTGCACATGTGAATATGTGGGCACAACTTGGAAAATTTTACTCCTGCCTCCATATAAAAAGTTGTAAGTTACCACAGTTCTTATTTAGTGCTGAACCAAACATGGTTTGAGGCAGACAAAAACAAGAAATGTTTCAGAATTAAGTGTGAGGGCATACATTTTGCCTCATTTAGCATACTTACCCATGTCCAAATGTTTGGCTTTTTTTTCTTACAGTTCACATTAACTATAAAGCTTATAAAGGATTTTTGTTGCCAGATTTTTTTTTTAATTGGAAGAGTGAGATAATGTATTGTTTGCCCTCTACTAATTCTATATACATATATGTTTAAAAAAATGCAGATCAACAGAGCTGGAGATTTAGTATTCAAATGTAAAAGCAGAACAAATTAATGAGTACATACATCCCACTCTGGAATTTTCATAGGAGCCTAGCGGTTAAATTAACAAAAGAGACAATTTCTGTATTTGACTTTTCATGATCTGAACTCTTCACATACTACTCTAAAATTTTCAATGGTAAACTTTCAACACAAAAGTTATTTCAATTTATGGAAAACTGTTGAGCAGGAGAAGGTAAAATCATTACCTCATTATAAAAAGGAATGTTTATGACCTTTTAAATGACAGCTGTAGGACCAAAACAGCTGGATAAACAGGTTGAAATTTTTCAAAGTGGCACTTCTTTCTTGGGAGAAAAGTGTTTGAAATGTCTCTATGAAATCAGTTGTGGTTTGGTCTGAACATATTGTGGTTTGCCCATAGGTGGTAAAATTTGTGATAGTATATCCACCAGGTTACTTGGAAGAGCACTTGGCTCAGTCTCTGCTTTATATCTTGTGACTTTTGCAGTATGGTCACCTGGGATTTGCAGGAGTCCAGGTGTCATGTGGTGCTGGCTTTAAATTGTAAAACTTTGGGCTTCCACTTGACTAACTTGCAGTATGCTAACAAATATGTTTATGCCCCAAGAAATCAGGAAATCGGCATTGTTAAGGATTTAGGAGCAATCTCAATTTTCCTTAAATTTTCTGCTTGGGAAGAGGGCTCTGTCTCGATGAGATTGAGGATTTGCAGTTAGACTTCTGCAGAACAAAAGCGGATCCTGTGACTCCTTAGGTGCTTCCCACAAGAGCTGCTCTTGTGGGAAGCTGCTGCTGATCAGCCCTTAAGCACCCACATTATTTTCATGTGGAAGCTGGGGAGAAGTCTTGGCACTGCACTCCCCAAAGATGGCAGAAGGGCAGGGAGTGACAAGAGATACTCTTATCTCCTGTGGCATACTTCAACCTTGCTCCTCAAAGCATGGGGAATGTGGGCTCTGTGGTGAGCTCACTGCAGTTCTGACGGGATGGTCTCCCACAGTGTGCTTTAGTATCTCATTTAGGCTACATCCATGATGGTGCTGTCTGGTAACATGTAATATCCTCAGTGATGAATTTCACTGCTGTTTTCCAGTACAAAATTCTAAGTTCAGAGGAGTTCTGCCAACTAATAATGTGTTCATAACAGTATTGTGCTTCCACACCATTTTGTGAAAGAGGAAAGTTCACTGACAATTAAATAGTGTCAGAAAATAGTTAAATCTCCCTCTGTGACATTTTGCCAGATGTATTTATAGCTAAGTAATTCTATTTGACCATGCAAGACCAGGCAAATGCTTCTGAGTTGTTTTAAATATTGTCAGCAACTTGAACCTATGCAATCACAAGTAACGTATCACCAACTAAACAACATGTGAAATTCCTCATAGGAATACTGGCTGAATTTTGTTTTAGTGTCCTCACTTTGGCTTGAGATTCTGAAAGTAGCCCTAGAAATTCTTCTTTAAACTGTGCTGCACAAATTAATATTTGTAACTGATTTTGGAAGTGCAATGAGAGAACATGTCTGTTTCTCATTTTAATTTCAACTTTGAAACATAAATTTATTTAAATCATTAAAACTGAATATAATGCTTGTATGTGAAGATGAAATTATCATTGCATTTGCTATTTTTTAAATATCCTATTTTTGTAGTGAAATCTTTAAGTATTTAGCCAGATTAGGGACTGACTGTGGGATGAAGCCCTACTTTCATGCAGTAGGTGAAGGACTCTTAAATCAGTCTCTGGAGTTATTTAACGGTTACCAATTACTCCTTCATTGTAAACAATCAAAGTGCTTGTATCTGCAGGCAGTAGATAACCTGAGAATCAAATATATCAGCTCTGCCCAGATCCTTGAGGAGATTGTCCTGTCAGCTAAAACAAGAATAAAAGATGTGATTGTAAATAACATTTCTGGGGCAAGCAGGTTAGTAACATTCATTTGAAAAATAAATATGGAACCACCTGTAGCCCACAGTGGATATTAATTTCACATATGTCAGAAAGTAAAGCCTTAAGAAACTTGGGAGCTTTGCTTCCTGATTGTTCTAAATTATGGTTTGCCATCTTATGATGTGATCCCTGATCAGTTCCCTGATCCATTCTTTGCAAGGAGGCGTAATGGATAGCACTGATCCTGTCAGAGGTGTTGGAAACCCCTGCAGTTTGGATTCCTTGAATCATGAAGTTACTGCTAGCCCTACATTTTCCTTTTTTTTTTGGTGAGACTGCTGTGTTTATGCCTACATGCATGTCACAGGGATTTTACTTTTATATAAGAGTTAATGGATTAATGAATTAAATTGAATACTGTTTCTTACCCGTTAACTTTTTTCTAGTTTTGTTTCTCATTACCAATGATAAAAGAAGAGAAACTAGTCAGCTATAAATTTTGATTGAAATGTCTCCATCTCTATCCATAAAGTGGATGAGAAAAATGAAGGATTTTATATAACCTTATTTTAAATACCATCAGTATTAGAAATAATATAAATGTTACTGACCCTTAAAATTAATCCCACAGCACTGAAGTTATTTGAGATTTGGCCAATTAACACAAGTGCTGGAGCACAAAAAAAGCTTCCAAACCAGTAATATTGTGAGAGTTTCATTGAGAATACTAGGCTGATCCTGCTATAGATGGATGGTTGTGTTGATAGTTTAAGTGTCAAGCTTTCTTCTTTTATTTTGAGGGAGTGAGACGGTGGTGATAATTTCTTTATAGTCATTTCTGGTGGAAATATTTGGTAAATAAATGAAATGGAGGGGAAAGAGCAAATCTTTTAGCTGCTGTTTTCTTGTATAGACTCTTTTTTTTTTTTTTCTCCTAAAGATAGCTATTTAGTCCATTAGTGTGTTTCTTTCCCCTTGCAGGCTGGCTTCCTGTAGGTTTCACCGTAGAGTAGCAGGTGTACAATTCCAAAGTGTCTTTACAAGTGGCTCAGCAGGGCTTCCTGTGCCATACATTCACTGGAGACAGCTCATCTGTTTAATCCTTATGTTTTAGTCAACCTTTCTTATTATGCGGACAGGGCTCCCATGCTCAGCTGGATTTTGACTCTCAGAATGAATTGATGGAGCTCTTTGATCTTTGCTGTGTATTGCATCTGTTTCATCTTTCTTCTTAATGCATGAGCTTCCTAACGTCTAGTTAATGCTTTATTTTGTTTATTTTACCTTTTTCCGCTTGAACACATCAATTTTATTTTGTTCTTTTAGCATGACTTTTTATTTTCAATGAACTTGATTGCACAGCTTTAACATTATGATAATTAAGCTGATAAGGATATTTAAAACACAAGCAAAGACTGGGAGAGCCATGTCTTTTTCAGGGTTGGCACTTTGCATTTTAGAGCCTTGATTGGAATACTTTAAAGGGATTAGTGTGATTTTTTACAAATTCACAGATTATGCATCTGGTGATAGTGGTGATAAATAGTGGACATGCCAAAGAAACAGGTTGTGACAGCACACACGTTTGGAGCAGCCTGCTACTGGGTCCCGACACCTGAACTGCAGTGGCATTGAGCAGTAGTGGGCAGAGATGGTATAATGCAGAATTTTCTTGAGGAGTATCACCTTGACATCCTGACACATGAGCATATATATTTAAGTTCATCCCTTCTAGACTCCTGTTAATTAAACCAGCTCCTTAAGGACTGTTAAGAAGTTATAGTTTTTCATATCTGTGGGGTTATTCCACTCCAAGAAGTTTTGATTTAAAGACATTCAAAACTCCATGTTCTAACTCTAATGCCGAGCTACAGTTACATTTTGGGTTATCCTTTTTTTCCCCCAATCCTAAGTTTAAGTATGACGACCAGCAAGAGATTACTCTTTTTCAAATAAAGCCAGCAAATTAATAATTTTCGTTATACTTCTCAGTTGAAACTAGCACCACCAACAGAGCATTTTCTAATGGTATGATTGAGTCCTCTACTCATACAATGGAGTCTAAATTCTGTTCTTAAGAAGATTTCAATCAGTGTTCGACTTTAAGTGAGAGTAGAAATTTAATTTTTCTCATGATCAATAATGCTATAGTAGAAAGAGCATTTTCAAATGAGCAAAGAGGTCTAAGGCAGCAAAATTCTTGAGTCTTTGCTCATAAGAGGTTTTGATATATTTCACTGCAGTCTAGCATCTTACATGTATGGCATACTCAGAGCTGTTCCCCATTTTGCTGCATATACACACCATATATTGTCCCTTTGGGAATAGCTAGCATTTGGACACTAAAGTTTTTCTGGGTTTTTTAATGCTCTTTCTCTGGAGAGGGGTCTTTATGCAGAACTTCCACTTCCCTGTTTGGTGTGGTAAAACCTGGGGCAGTTGATTGTTACGTGATGGGGAAATCTACATTTAAAAATGGAGATGTATCCTCCAGTGGTGCTTCCTTGGTTAATAACACATGACACAGTCAATTACATGAGAATCTTTTACTATCTTTGTGCAAATACCATCTTTATAAGTGAGGGAAAAAAAGCATAAAACAGTATATTTTTGGAAAGAGCAAAATTTTTACATTTGAACTTGTTAAGCTTTATTTAAAAGGAACCATAGCCTCACAAAATTACTCATTTTAGGCTTGATTTCACTGTGGCATAAGTAGATAACACTGTTACTAGTGATAATTTCTGTAACGAAGAAGTAAAAGGAGATCTGAATCTGATCTAATACAATGACATCTGCTGTTGCTGCAGAAAAGATGATTTGATAATTTTTACCTGATATAATAAATATCTTTCCCCCAAACAAGCAAACTAACCCCTTCCAACCCCTTCCCTCCAACCCTAAACTACACTTCTCTTACAGTTAGCTTAGTACTTCTTTCAGGTATTTTTGACATAAGACTATGTAAGAGCTCTCTGTCATATAATACTGAAAATAATAGATAACTGACATTGATGTGAAAACCAGTTTAAAAATATATAAAGAAGAAATTTAGAATTTGCAAAAAAAATTATGAGACTTGGCCTCCTCGTTATCTTTTTTTTTTTTTTTTCCTTTGGAGTTTTTTACTACTCTGAAATGAATCACTAAATGAATCACTTGTAGAGTATTACCTGTCAGGAAATTACCTGTTTGTATTGAAAGAAGCTCATTAAGTGAATTTAGAAAACTATTAATATCCTGGATACCTGTGTTCGGCAGTTTCAAAATTTGAGACCTATCTTTGTAGAATCCAGACCCGAAATGTAACTACATTAACTCTATACTTTCTTTTTAATGAATTATACTCTATACTTTATTTCTAATGAATTATAATCAGACAATTTTAGTGGTTTATGTTATTGGATTTTACTTTTTTTTCTGTCTGTTGGGTGTTTTGTTTATGTCACTGTGATTGGATCATTGAAGTTACAACCTTTCTAATGGGTCATGTGCCAGAGTTTGTTTCTGCCACATTATTAGTGTTTTACGTGTTTCAATTTTATTCAGACAAAATGGATAATTTTATGAGACTACTTCAGCTGCATTTTTTATTTTGGGGAAAAATATAAAATGACACATTAAACATAAGTACCATATAATCTAAAGAGATTGTGTTGCTGTAGCATGGCAATATGTTTTCTCCAATGTATTTTCTGTTGTTTTCTCCAGAATAAGCATTTGTTCTATTGAGTTTTTATTTTGTTCTTGTGTGTGTGTGTCTGCCATCCCAGTTCCAGTCTACTGCAGGTGAGAACTTTTGCATAGGAGATGCCTTCAGGCTGTAGAAAAGGCTTTTTAACCACAACATTGGGCATGAGTTTCCTGTAAAACAGTACAAACACTGCCTTTAGGGAAGAACTATTGTTAGCTCCTGGAGTTGTGGTGCTCAGATATCTCACTTGACCTAGCAGGAGGCTCTCTGGGAAGGTGTTTTTATGTACTGTCATTCCATGAAGACAACGTGAGATTGAATTGCCTCATCTTTATAGAATGATACAACGCTCAAGCCCACTTCAAATCCAGAATTTTTAGTCTGACTGTTAATGAACATCTTGTCGTTTTTAAAAAATAGGCAAACAGACAGATTGATTTTTTTGTAGATTTCAGATCAGCCTTTCTTATTCCCATGAGCATTTCTGTTTTACAGATATATTGCCAGTAATTCAAGTGTACACCCTTTGTACTGATTTTTTGGGTCATTCTGTTAGGTAGGTAACAGAATTGAAATTGTTATCAAATGTGTTGCATTAAGCCATTCTGGCTTTGTGCTAAGTTAACTTCCATGCCATGAATGGGTAGAAGATGGGAGTGTGTATGAAGAATGAAATTGCTCCTTGCTTACCCTTACATTTTTTCTTGGACACTTGCTACTGGATATTGTCAAAGGCAGGATGTGGGTGTATATATATATGTATGCAGTGTCTATATTCTTAATAGTCAGTTTAAGAAGAGGTATGTCTGACTGCTAGTGCAGGTAACAAAACAGCAGAGCATTGGTGAAAGGGAGTGGCAAGGAAAAAACATTTGCAGCTTTCGGTCTTGTCTGTTGCCCTGGTTTTTCTGAGTTTTTTTAAAGCCTTGTACTTGTTCATAAGATGGAGTCAGTTCTTTAGTTTCTGCACAATATTAGGAGCAGTTTTTCAGTTTCTCACACATTGGAACATAAACAAACCTTCTTGTTTCTGATCACTGTCTGGTTTTTACATATTTCTAGCCTGAAAATAATGTTGGTTGACTCTGGTCTGGCCAGTGGAGTGAGGAGGTAGTAACCCCAGAAGCCAATCCACAAATGTACAAAAATGAAAGAAATGAACAGGCTTGCTCTCTTTTTGGGGAGCAGCTCTTTCACTGAAGACCTCTTGCCTCCCTGTTGTCGTTTCTGCGTGTCGCTTTCACGCTTGTCAGCATCTGGCCACCCCAGGACAGAACAAAAGTCCTTTAGTTCACGTGTCCTGACAATATTAAAGTGAGATAAAACTGGACCTGCTCATCATGCTGCAGGTGGGGAAATAGTCCTTTTCTCCTTTTTTCTTTCTTTGTCAGTTCCTAGAATATAGGCAAGGTTGTTTTCCTTGCAATGCATTAATATTTCACCTCTGCTCATTCTGTGCTAAGGATTGACACAACATGTGGCCTCTTGCCATGGCGCTGCCCTCTCAAGAAGCTACGTGTGACCTTTGCAGACATTGTTCTGCATTGTGAAACTTTATGCACTCATTCTTTTCAGTCGAATATATGTGCACTTTATACTGCAAGCTAACTGCTTAAAAAAAATTAAAAAGAAAAAAATATCCATGGCTATTTCAGGTGCGTGTGATATGCCAAAATGAGAAACCATGCCCCAAGGTCTCTATCTGTAACTGTGTATGCTTTTTCTTGGAGGGGGGAGTCAGTGAGTGAGAGGGTCAGTGTGTCACCAAGCCTTCAAAGTTCCTGTTTTCAGGAAGAGCTTCACTGCAGATGGGTTTTGGTCCTTGGACCCAGGCTCTGCTATATGTGCTTGCTTAAAGCTCTGCACTGGTTGGTATTAGTGTACCTCCCTGCACTAGCTTTGTGCCCTTGTGTTACACTTTTCCTTCTCCTGGTTTGTGTTTTCTAGCAGAATCAAACATGTAAGCTCCTTTATAATTGGCAGTGGCAGTGCATTAAAAGTTAATTTAAAAACCCACTGGATTTCAGTGTGAAGAGTGGTCCTTTCATTACATTGTTCATTATTTTAAATGTATAATTTACATATATTATTGTTTAATTTCGCTTAATTTTTTTTGTAATGAGGTACTAAATGGAAGATTTACAGGATTTATGAGAGTAAAATGGAAGGTTTATTAGATGGACATTCTTAAAATTAAGCTTGTGAATAGGTTGTTTTATTTTGATTTTTTTTCTTTAGATAATGTATCCTACTCTTTTCTATACTTCTTTCTACATTGGATCTTTGGGATTTTAGGGAGTGTTTTGTTTTTTTGGTGTTTTGGGTTTTATTGCCTCCAATATTCTGTGTTCTCAGAATGTAGCAAATACTGTGGAAATCCTGGAGTAATCCAGTCTTTGCCAAAATAAACCTTTCTTTTGAGGCTGTAACATCATTATTATGGCCATGTCTTATGTTTTCTTTTTTAAACTTAATATACTTTCAGTTAACCATGGCCTAGCCTTTGTTTAATCTCCCTCCATGCTAATGAAATTTTTCTTTTACCTGACCCTGAGTTTACTCCTCCTTTACCACTCACTTTCCTTTTCTCCTGTATCAAGTATGTTTTTCAGTGCCTTCTATGGAGGTCTTTGTGCATTTCTTTTGTGTATTCCCCTTGATATGTTTCCTTTTCTCTGAACTTCTTATTGTATGGAGGATTTGATAATTCTAATATTTTTGTCTCAATGGACAGGGGCAAAAACCCCCCTAGCAAATATGGCTGATTTTTCAAAAGGCTTAAGAAATTGAGGGCCAGAGTACTCGGAGGAGGTGCCCCGCCCTCCTGCAAAAATTACATCTCTAATTCCTGTAATTTCGATCATCTCATAATTTTTACTATTTATGTTGCTTTGCTTTAGACAGTTCATAGATAAATGGAATCATTCCATTTGGAAGAGACATCCAGAGGTCAACTAGTCCAGCCTCCTGCTTCAAGCACTGTTAAAACTGAATTCAGACCAGTTTTGCAATTTCCATGAGAGCTAATAGAGAGAGCTAGTCTATCCATCCAGTGTAAAAGTCATTCCACCAGTATCCAAGTATAAAAAGGGGTATAATAATTCATGCTCAGCGGAGTCCATCCACAGTCATGCTGTCCATCCTAGTGATGACGGAGGAGAGTGTATTGACAAGCCCAGTTGCCTTGTTTATCACAGCCGAGGGTACGTGAAGTTAATTCCATATTTTTGCACAGTGATCTTTGAAGTAATGAAAAGGAAAAGAAGTGTGAATAAGAGAAAAAACTGATGTAGCTGTTGAAAATGGACAAAAGCATTTTCTGCTGGGGTCCCAAGTTTGATCCTTCATTCTTGCTTCTTTAAAATGAGTGGTCAGGTCAATCTGTATCTGTCAGAGACCATCCAGTTTGTTTTGCAGCTTTGCCAGCTCAGATCTGTTCTGACAGCTTAGAAACCTAGTCAGGTCTGTACTGGTGGCTGACTGGAGATATTTCTAGGGATAGAATTGTGTATCTGATGATTTTGGTTAACTGTCCAGAAAAATGAATCGATAGTTACAGCAGCCTCCTCTTTTTGTGTACTTCTCAGGTCCCTCAATCATTTGTGATGCTCAGTTATTTCTTCTTGCCTTAAATTGCTGTGCTAAAATCAAGACTATTTCTTCATATTTAGCTGCTGCCTAAATAAAGCAAGATCTGGTTTGAGTAAAGCAATAGAAATGAGAGCAAATAATTCATGAAGGTCTTCCTACCGAGTAGAACCTTCTTGGTGGTAGATATTTTAATAAAGTGAATTATTCAGGAATTTCTAACAGTGTTTGTATTGGTGTCAAATGTTGTGGAGGTATTTGAGTTAGATCTCAATTTGTTAACAATCGGGATATAGGATGCAAAGCAGAACTGGTGTAGTCTTCAATATCTGCCTGAGAAACTGGTTGACTACTTCAGTCATCCAAAATAAATGAAACAATGACATCACGTTTGAAAGTGTAATTTGTTTTCTTGTCCTCATCCTTTCCAACAAATATCAGAAAGCAATTAGCTGTGCTTAATAATGAATTATGAACACCATTATTATTCCTGTATTCAGCCTCCTAAACTTTCCAAATGAGGAAGTCACACAGGAAACTTTATTTAACAAATTTAACTTCTCCAAAGGCAAAGTAGGTTCTGCAACACTAATTTCAAGGGAATAAGGTCAGGATGTAATTGTTACTCCCCCTATTTTTAACTGTTGATATTTTCTGTTTGCATTTCAAGAAAGCGTGAAAATTTCAGCTGAACTGCATGTGAAAACTTTCAAGAAAAAATGTATTGTTTTAGTGAATTTATTAAAAACAGAGATAATTTCATGCTGTGAAGTCCACAAAATCTTCTTCATGATTGAGCCAGTATTGCTAGATACCAACTTAAATATGAAACTAGCTTTCAGTTAAGGTGAAGTAAACATAAGATCACTTTTTCTGAAAAGATATGGTTTTGGAAAAGCAGTCTTCGGTCCAAGTGCCAGGGCAGCCAATGTACCAATAATCCCAAACTGATCCAGAAAATTTTTACATGTCCTTATAAATTTGTGTTCATTGATTATTATGCTCTGTTTAGTTAAGTGGAACTGTCAACAGGGATTTTGAAATTTACCAAGTTAGTTGGGGGGGGGGTTTTGTACCAGAATGCATTATTCTGATAGCTTGACAAGATATCAGAAACGTTTGTTTCTACTTCATATGAGCCACCTTCCACTAACTTTGTCGTGCATTTGGTTTGTAAAAAAAGGTCTTGCAGTAACAGCGCGAGATTGTTTAATGTGCTCTAAATGAAAAGCCCAAAAATACTCCTGTTTCTAGACCAATGCTGAAATTCACCGTCAGCTCAGATTCTGTTAGGATGTTTTTATATTCTGGGTTTATAACATATTTGAGTGCTTAACCTTCTCAAAGCATAGGCTTCACTTGTGGGGTTTTATGTATGGTCAGACTAGTTGAGAGGAAGATGTATACAGAGAAGCATTTAATGGTAGCTAACTGCTTCTGTGGGCCCAATTAAGACTATCCAACTGTGAAACAAATTCCCCAGAGTAACAGTGCGGTCTGCTTGCCTGGGTTTTCTGAGGTGGGGGAAGGAGGCCTGGAATAAGAGAATATCCAAGGCAGCTTTGGAGAAAAAAATTTTAGAGTTTTTTTAGGGGAAAAAAATACCCCAAAACCCTAACAAACTCAACACAAAACAAAACTAAAAGAAGAGCAGCCCTCAAACTTTTGGTATGCAGCATTAATAAAAGTTGAGGTCAGCTTTATGTATACACTGCATTCTAGACTTGACACTGTAGTAACTGTGCCCCAGATCTGGATGCGTTGTTGATCCAAAATCAATCTTGTTGCTCCTCAGAAGGCAATGAGAGATAATAAGTACTATTCACCTGATTGCCTTCCTGTTCTGAGACAGCTGGTGACGCTTGTCTTCCTGATAACCAGGAGCTTCAGATCTAAGGCAGGGATAAAGAAAAGCTGGGAGCTTGCTGAATCTAAATTTGACAGTCGATGGCTGTGTAGAGGGTCAGGAGGGATAGAATCTGTGACATGTATAAGAAAGGAACAAAATTTATCTGCTCTGGTTGCAATGATTAGATGTCTCTTCGTCTGGCTTTCTTACAGTGGATGATTGATTGTACCCGCCAGCTGGCTAATATCATAATTAACAAAGTTGCTACCATGTCTGAGAAGTTTAATCGAAAATATTGCCGGCAGTATGATGCCATTGTCACAGAGATCACAAGCGCAGCAGTGTTGACTTTTGTACTGGTGGAGCTGCAGGACTATGTAGATGTGCTTCAAAGTCGTTCGCTGAGATAACTAAAGGTACGTTTCTTTCCCTATACATTTCTCTGCTTTTCATTCTTTTGAAAAATGAAGTACATGGTCCTTTGATGATACCTTTCATTTCAGGGTGCCATGTGAAGCTATTCTGTCATATTTTAAAGCAGTTGCAATAGCAATACAGAATATGTTTTATCAACGAGTCAAGAGGTGAATAATCAAAACTGTAGTTCAGTGATACTCACCCTTTCTAAGTGGTCTTCGGTGTCTTACTGGACGCTTTTTGCAAAAAATGTGTTGTTTCGTGCTAATTTTCTCAGCTGGAAGCTCAGAAATGCTGTTGACAGTCTACGTTCTAAGAACTTGTAGTTCAGCTTGGGTTTATTTTTGCAGTACTTCTTTTCATACATTACTTCAAGTTAGAATGTAGCTTAAAAAAAAAAAAAAAAAAAAAAAAAAAAAAAAAAAAAAAAAAAGCAACCCAGGGAAAACCCGGTGTTCTTGCATCCATAATTCAGCATTAGAATGTCTTGCTAAAATGCTCTCTTTTGTATACGTGTATTTGTGTCTGTGTGTTCGTGTGTGTGAAAAGAGAGAAGCATTGATGATGTTAGCTGGGTATTCACAGCACCATTGTAAAATACTGCCTGAGAATTTCACTTGCTCCTTTTGTATGTTTACCTAGTTTTCCAAGTTAAACATTGTTCCACGGAGCTCGTTTTCTCTGCAATTGTATTTTAATGCGCGTGTGTGTGTGTGCACTGTGTGGTAGTTGAGTTATGCTCTGGAGTGTGTTGAAAATGCCAGCCTGACATATTGCTAATGAGTGTGCATATTGACAGTGACGGGGGCGTGTGTCTGTCTGTGTGCCATATATTAAAACAAAAAGAGGAGAGAGACGGAGACAGAGAGAGACAGAGAGACAGAGAAGGAAATATTGGGATGGGAAAGAACAGTTTATTTACATTACGGTATGTCAAAATGTTATTATGGCTAAAAATTCCATTTTAAATAGATACAAGTTTTCTTTCTCGCAGGAGCTAATATGGCCATAGTAGGAGGATAAGGGAGACCCATATATTTTGGTGGTATTGGTATTTTTCTGCCCAATAAATTCTAACTTTTTGGTACCAGCTTCTAAAATTTGGGAAATGAATTGTTTGTGGTTTGTTTCGGTTCTGTAAAGAGCTCTCCCTGAGTTTTCTGTTGCTTTTCTCTGTGTCTTTACAGGTAAACTAGTTTTGAGGATTCAGATGGAATTGTTACAGTAGACTTTTGAAGGAATGTATTGTTTAGTTGGTAGCATAGCCGATGTTTATCTAAACCCAACATTTTTGAGGGGATGTGCTCTTTTACATTTGAAAATTGTCTGTTTTGAGTTAAATAATTTCCCCATTTTGAGCTGAAATTGTTGCAATGGTAGTTTAAAACTAATGTTGATGTGAATTTTTCAGAGAGAATTTGCAGTTCGCAGTCAGTTTAATAACATTAATTGTTCTTAATTGGTAGACTAAATTTAAAAACAAGCTGCTCTTTTTTATTATTATTATTTCTTTATTTTTTTAATGGGTTATACCCCAAAAGATACTTCTGTTTTGTGAGAAAATACTTCTCTTCAGGCCAGAAACATATTCCTATCATCATTATTATTCCAATTCTCGGTAATGGATTTTAGGTTTTAACTTATTCTTGCAAATCTATTGCTTTTCAAGAGCTGCTAAGCAAAATTAAAAATCTATATTTTGCTTTGAATAGAAAACATTGTGAGCAATGACAAAATACATTAGTATTGTGATTGCAGACAATAGGGAAGATTAAGTTACTAAAACAGTATATTGTTGTTCTAAACTAAAGCCTGTAATATTTTCTGTAATTGAGACTTCGTGCATTGTTAGAACTCGGCTGGAGTATCAAATGGTTGTGAGGATTAGAGCAGACAACTAAATCAATGTCACAGTAGATGTGGCTGGTTTTTAACAGGATTATCTTCTGAGATGTGTAGAAATGAGCTCTTGTAATAGTTTTGGAGGAATTAATAATTTTAGTAAAATGTTAATAGCAAATGTGCTAATGTAAATAATTAAAAGATTAGTGATGCATCTTTTTGCATGGAAATAAGAAAATAATAAATGTCCTGCAGGTGACTGAAGCTACTGCAATTTTATTGGAGATTAAAGTTTGATTGACCTTTGCTGAGGTGATTAACCCTTCTGAAATGAAAAGCCAGTAGTAAATTATTCTGTCCAATTTAAATGCAAACATGAATGATACAGCATACTGCTCTAAGTGTAAGAGAGAAAAGCGTTTTAATTTTCGTTTCGCACTCAGCGAGATGTGCTCGCAGACAGCGCGGCTGGGCTGCGGTGGAACTGGCCGGTGGCGCCGCGCCTCTGCTGTGCTGGCTCCCGCCGGAGCAGCCGTGCCCCGGAGAGCTGGGCTGGGAGCAGCTGCCTGCAGCGAACCCTCACGGGCGGGAATGCCGGCGAGGTGAGCGGCGCGAACCGCTGCGGGTGCGCTTTGTCCGCTGGCGGAGACCAGCGGGGCGTGCGGGGCAGCGCGCACAGGTGAGGCTCCCTGCCCAGCCTCACAGGGCGCCTCGTCGGAGAGGGGTTGCTCACCTGTGCCAGCCACCGCAGAATTGGAAATTAGTTTGCATCTATGTTGTTCTTTGAGTTGCTTTGCTTCTCCCTGATCCGTAAAAGTCGGATGCACGAGCTTGCAGAGCTGTACCTTTTGACTGACGGAGTGCTTCCTCCAGCGCTGGCTGAGTGCAGGTGTGTGAATTGCCGCGCTGCTTCAGGGCTGTGATTCCCATCCTTCCTACAACGGCGAACAAGTGACTTCTCAGGCTGTAGCCAGTGCGTCATGCTGGATGGGTAGGATCAGGACGTGGTCTTAGTAGTTGTCTAAAGCCTGTGGGATTACTTGCATGTGTAAAGTCTTGCAGATGGTTGTCAGAGTTGCTGTGGCTATGCTACTGAACAGCATTTGAAAAATCTAGAAAGTTATTTTCCAATAGATCTTATAATTCTGCTTCACATTACAGCTTGTATCTGTGTGTGCAAAGTTTATTACTTAATATTAAATTGGAAAGACCTCAGTAATATGCTTGCTGCGTTTTTTAATAAATCTTTCATTAAAAGTTGAACACTTAGGAATTCCTCCCAGAGTATCTGCTTGACTTTTTTTATTTAGCAGCCAAATGAATGTCAGGGCAGTGATTTGTTTTATAATGAATTACATTTAACTTTCACAAAGTAAGAACTCAGGGTGTTGCTATAAAGCGGCATACTGTCTAAAAGTCATTCTGGAGGACTATAATGACTCTCTGAGGGCTTAAATTTACACTGGCTACAGCCATTATAAATGGATCCAGTTCACATATTTTTATTGCTTTTGTTCGAAATTATGTTTTTGTTAAAAGCACCAAAATAATGGTAATTTAGAAGTAGTTCCATTAATTGAGATTGGTTTAACTTGCATGAATAAGTCCTTCAAGGATTACTATCTCCTTCCTTCTCCTGCCAGTCCAGAAGACGGAGGCAAGAGAGTCAGAGAGTCAGGTCTGCACCCAGGACTCTTCATGGTCTTTGGCATACACTGTACTGGATCAGACTATGACAGATTTTTTTTCCTTTTTTTTTTTTTTTCTTTTTCCTTTTTTTTGTTTCCTTTCCTTGAATCCACCTCTCCCTGACCACTTGAAAAGAGATAAAATAGCTCTTTGAAGGCTTCTGCTTGTATGCCAACAGCAGTAGTGCTGGGAATTGGGCTGAAGGGGAGAAGGGCTGCTATAACTGTTTGGTCTTGAGTGGACTTTCTGCCTAGTAAAATTTCCTATTCTTTAATGCAGCTGTAAGGCATTAAAATGATAATGAATGTGCCATCTGCATTCCATATTCAGTTTATCTCCTCACTTTTCATCAAGGAAGATTTCATATTGCATCTGTCAAGGTAGGGAAGTCCAAGGAATTGCAGTTCAGAAATTAAGGACCCTGAGGTAGCAGCTCACTTCTGTCTCGTCTTTTCATTTACACTTTAAACAGCCTTCAGAGAGATGGGTTGCTGCTTCTGGGACCCAGTGAAGAAAGTGAGGAATAGATAAAAGCTAAACTTGTGGTGAAGTGACCTAAATGGAACAGCTGGCAAAAGTATAGAGGGGATCCTCCAGGGTACTGAATTATACCTTCAGGCTTGGATTAGTGGGATGTTTAACAAAGAGATCCATTTGCCAAAAGGATCTCTGCCTGATTTTTAATTATGGAACTAGCGCTTCCTTCAACATTTGCAAATTATTGAGCTTTTTTTCCTCATGTAAAGTGTAGAGTACTAACTGTTGGCTTTTGGGTCTTGGTTTTGCTTTTCTCAGACTAAAAAATTTTGCATGTTTTTGAATTAACCATATGAATACCTGGAACATGAAGCATTTCAACAGTTTTTATGTTATGAATAATGAGTTGCATGCTCTGTGGAGAAAATAAATAACTTTAAATATTTATTGTATTGTTTCTAATTCTGGGATGTTCTTGAGTGCTTGTCATAGGATGAAACTTTTCTTTAAATTGAGGAAAACTGTGTTTACTGATTCTTTGTAGTCATACATATACATAGTATTTTAATGACCAGTAATAGGAATGTAAAATCCAAATTTTAATTGTTTTTTTTAGTAGAAATGTCTCTCAATTATTTTCCATATTTTACAGTAGAGTAATGCAGAAGAGAAAAAAATGGAGCTACCTGTGTCAGAAATACCTATTTACCAGCCAGCTTTCAATATAACATTTTCTCTTTTGAGATAGGCATTATTTCCTTGTCTGTTATCAGCTAATACTACCATACATTTATTAAATCTCTGCAGAAAACCCCCCTCCAAATCACATGAAATAATGATACTCTAGCATGATACAAAAATTTCAAATGGGTGGTGCATCAGGAAAATTCACGATGAAGTAATAACATACACTAAATATATATGTGTTCAGTGAAGATATTCTCCTAACTGTGTCTGCTTACATTTAGTGAGACAGTCAGGCTGAAAAGACAGGGCCTTGTAGTAAAGTTTTTCCGGGAATTTTGTTGGAATACTGTATCTGACTACTTTAGGCAAAAAAAGTGCTAACAATGTGGCTGGTGGGGGAGGGAGAAGGCAAGGAAGTTGTCACTGTCCTCACTTCCTACTGACTGTAACATCTCAAATAAACACTGTTAGTCATTGCACCTTTTGCTTTGCTCTTTTGAAAAAGCATTTATCAAGCAGGTTCTTTCAGAGACAGGTCACATAAGATTGTTTGGATGATCTTCACTGTATGTCAATGTTAACAAGTCACGTGAGAGGTCGGTGGAGTGCTTAGCATGTGATATCTCATATAGATGACTGTTTCTCTCTTGGAAAAAAAAACCCAGAAAAAAAAAGATGCAGGTAAAACCCTGTTTGCCCCCACTATTGCTCCCATACTTTTATGTTGGTCTCGGTTTCTAATTGTTTAGAAATTATCTTGTTTACATTTCTAACATTAGGAGTAGTCATTATGATTATTTGAAAAGAAAATACCTCAAAATTTTACTCCTGCCAAAGACTGTATTTTTCTTCCTCCCTCTCATTTTAATATTCTTTCAATATATTACTCAGCCAATAGCTAAATGAAAATTGGAGGTTTAAGGCCATTTTAACTGCAGCATTTAAAAAATATTTTAATAATGGAACAAACTGCAATTTTTTATATAGAGAAAAGTTTCTGAGTGACATAAGTGACATGTGGACTGCATTACATATGATTTTAAAACACACTGCAATTTCAATAGCTACATAGGCTTTGACCTTAAAGCTGTAAAGAATTCTTTTTATTCACAAGGATGTTTTTAGCAAAAGCTATATATTCCATGTTGCAAATCTGCACAAAATGTATTGCATATTTTCGCCTAGAGTTTTTCCCTCAAATCAGGGAGAAGATACAAAAATTGTAGATTAATTTTAGGCTTCTGTTAAAAATCAGCAATTGCCTAGGTATTTCATCACGGAAAATTAGCTGCAAGTTGATAATTGCATTCCTTGTTCATCATACCTGTGTAGCTTTCTGAAAGTGTGCATAACAGAGAATTGAATTTCAATAACTTGAATAGTTGCATATGAAAACTCTTGGAGTATAATGTTTCAATGAACATTCCTTCATTCCATTTGAATAGAAATTGAAATTCTCTTATGAATGTGCAGTTTCTTATACTGCCTAAATGTTTGGGTTTGGGTGGGTTTTTTTATAGTTTTTGGAGGGATTCAAATTTTGGATTAAGTGAGAGAAAGGGAAGGAAGGAATGTCAAACTTTGTAGGTCAAGGCAGGATATTTTTGAGGTATTTACTTTACATTCTTGAAATGGACGGTGGTAGAAATTTCTAGCTTTTGTTTAAAGGAAACCGAAATGTGCCTCCTTTGAAGAAATTACATTTTTATTTTAGTGGAGGGCTTTCTTATTAAAATTTTTCTGTCTGAAAATGAGAACAAGTTGGACCATTGTGTTCAACAGTTCAAAAACTGCTTGAGAAAACCTTAACTTTTAAAATCACTAAAATTTCCATCAGAAACGAATTCACTCTTTCATTTAGAAACACTGAGGAAAACATTTATATGAAAAAAGTATTGTCAAGTTTGTGAAAATACAGACCAATTAGTGAGATTTAATTTAAATATTTGTGACTGGCTATGTATCATGTATATGTTAGAGCTGATTTATCATTATATTCTTGCCTTATTTGCAAAAAAGGACTCCTACTTATTGAAATATTACTGAAGAATCCAGCTTTCCCCACAAATTACACATTTTTTGCATAAATGTGCCTAATTACCTGAATTCAGTTTTGATTAACAGTGTTAATTGATGCAGCTGTGGATGGGCTCTGTTTACCTAAATTACCATGTGCAAACACCAATACGTTTGAAAGTGAATATGCTAAACTGAAAATACTAATTAGCTAAGACAGATTATTATTCAAGTCACATCTCAGAGCTTTTTAATGAAAGCCTGAATGTGTCAGGGTTTTATGATATTCAGACAGAAATGTCTATATTACATATGAATTCTACATTTAATTCAAGGGAACAGATGGGATGTTGACCGGGGTTCTTCTCCATCACTTCCAGTATTAAAGTGAATATTTTACTCTAGTGGATGCATTTTTGAGTGTGTGTATGTGAGAGAGAAAAGATGTGTGTGAGTGTGTGTGTGAGAGAGAGGAGGGAGGCTCCCTCATTGTATGCCTTGACAATGTGCCAGCCAGGAACATTTAACTGGTCTATTTTTGACTGACATATTTGCAAATTGTAGGCGTCTACTTTCTCAGAATGAAGATAAACAAGCTATTTTGCAAATTTAATAAGGCTAGATAGTAAATGGAATAAAACCAAACAACAGAAAGATTAAACAGATCTCATTAAAGAATTTTTGCAACAACAGAAATTTCCTCTTTTGCAAGAATTAAAAAAAAAGTTCCAGTTTTTTATATAATAGGGCAATTGGGCTACATGTTTCAGATTGTCATGGAAAGGCTTTTAACTGCATTAATCTGTGCAGGAAAATACAAATACAACTTATTTTCTGAATTTTATTTAGAGCAGCACAGATTAAGGTATTCCATTACTGCACTTAATCCCTCCTTTTAGTTGGATGCAAAGCTGTAAATAAGCCTTAAAGTAGTACAAAAGAATATCTAGAGCATAAGTGTTCTTAATATAGATCACCCACCATAAGGCATATGTCCAGTTTTCAATCCATTTATTCTTTTGCTTCAGAGCTTAAATATTCAGGGGTCAGCTCCCATGTGAAATTGAGTAATTCCATCAGAAGCTTTACACACAATGCCTTGACAAAATGAAAAGCAAGGGTTGTAAGTACCGTACCTATTAGTACCAAAATAATAATTAGACTTGTAATTTTCTTATTTGGACAGTTCTTTCAGAAATGTTCTCAAGATACTTGTAATGTTCCTGGTTCAACGTAGGTAGCTACAGTTACAGTTATAAAAAGTTTCAGATCTTTTGATCTCGGTTGGAATCTCTTCTGTGTGTTGCAATGAGAGAGAGAACCCTTTGACTCTGTTATTCCACCGTTATGGTAAATAGAAATGGTCCTGGTTACTTTAGCTTTGTGAACACAATACTCCTTTTTAAAAGGTTCAACAGTTCTGTTTTTGTGTAAGTTGACACATAGAGTTGATGATATTTTCTGCAAGTAATTATCTAAGGTCTTAAACATTATACCTGAATCCTTTAGTCATGGCCTCTTGTACTCCATTAGTGAAGGCTTTACACATGGAACATATTCCCAAATAAATTAGTTCCAGGTACCTTCATTGTTCAGCTGACAATTAACTCTGGCTGAAGAGGAGAACAGTAGTGGTACAAGTCAGATTTGGACCAATATGATAAAAAAATTGCTTCATTCCTATTACATTGCTAAATATGAGTGATCCTCTATAATGAACTGTCTCTTCAGTCCAGACATCTGACCTAGGAAAAAGCTTTTATCCCTGATAAATCACATTTATCAGGAGCTCTGAGTCATAAAATGTTATACTGGACCATTTAATGTCAAGTGCTTCACCACCCTCAATAGAGCTTGACTTCGTTATGCAAGGAGTAGCTGAAAGAGAAAGAGAGAGAGAAGCATCAACTTCTGGAACAGAGAAAGAGAGAGAGAAGCATCAACTTCTGGAACACAGAAAGGGAGAGGGAGACACACAAATCCAAAAATTAGTTTTAAGATGGAGTTTGAAAAAATCATGAAAATTTGAGTCCAGCAAATTTCTGGAATAAATGATTCATAGACAAGATCTTTCAAGCAGTTGATGTAAATGAAAAAAAAAAAAAAGGGTTAGCCCATAGCTTAAAAGAACATACCAATGCCTTTTTTTCCACAGAAAAGAAAGCAGCAACTTCCACATAAATGTTTAAAGAAAGACAATACTTGATGCAGAAAATCTCTCCAAACTTTGACCTTTACTCAACCACTGTTTGAGAGAAAAACCAGTGCAAAAGAAGTCTGCAGTATTTGCTTTTGGCCTTTAAAATAGAAGTTCACACCAGAATCTTGGTGGCAGAAGTCAGCTGTTACTCAGGGCATCTATGTGATACAGCTGCAAAAGCTGATTTAACCGTGCAACAGGTTCTTGTTTCCAGTCAACGATGTAAAGGTGTGTTTGGTATTTTCTGACACCTGCTGTGCCTGAACTATGCATTCTACAGAATTTGTATAAAATTGCTTAGTAAAAAGATACAATAACATTTTTAAGATTATGTCTTTCTTTAGTTCCAAAATTAGCTAGTTTAGGCAAAAATTAACCAAATAACAATAAATAAATACTTATGAGCTCTGCAGTCAACCCTCAAATAAGAAGGACACAAAAAATCATATGGGAAAAAATCATAGCGTCATGACTAATTGCCTTTCTAACTTTTATTTCTCAAAAATTTCTGCATCAATAAAAGTGAGGGATCATCGAATTTCTGTGGAAAATACATCACTTTTGGTCTATTGGAACTGAAATATTTTAAAGCATGTGTGAAAGCCACGGATATAAGCACCCTCGTAAAAAGATCTGAAGTATCCAGGAGACTTGGATCTTATGAAATGTGCTTAACCTGAACAGCAGACATGAACCAAGGAGGAATAATACAAAAGGAGATTCTTCCTCCTCACTCAGCACCACCTTTACAAGTTTAACATTCCCACATCATGCAGCAACATTACATCTCTGGTCAGGGACAAGCTCATCTAAAAATGGAAATGGTTACTAGCACTGTTTATATGTATCTTTGGTTTGAACTTATCTGCCTTGCTTCTTACTTAACCATTCATACTGATTTTCACTTTTTTTTTCTACAACAGAAAGACCATCCTGTTGCTAATGCAGAAATTCTCTCTTCATCTCCTCCTTAAGTGCTTTTGGGCCTTTATTTTGCAGTCAAGATTATCGTAATTCTTGTCATACAAGGTTGACTTGGAAGGAAAGATGAGACACTGTGCTGTCTTGGTTTCTGCTCTGTGAATGAGTTGAATGACTATATATATTCATCCCCTCTGTTCAGATATTTCCAGTGGATTCCAGGGATTTTTTTTGGTTCCAAAATCAGAGCAATGTTTCTGGTCTTCCAAGCCGTTAATGTGTCAGTTTTGGCTCTGTGGGCTACCTCTTTGACTTGTTAAGGTATTTCTCAGAACAAGGAGACTGCTGTTGTTGCATTGGGGAATCTTTTATAGAGTGCAAGCCAAAAAGTATCTTCTGCTTTTATGGATAATTTTTGAAATTTTTCTTATTTATTCTAATTTTCAGCATTGAATTTTTGAGATCTAATGCATTCTGAAGTAGTCTTTTTGTTACAAGTTTATTAGAACACTTTACAGTTCACGTACAGAAAATAACTTACACCTCAGTTACTCACTTGAGCTTTTTTAAAGTCACATTTAGTCTGAATCTATTGCATAATTAAATATTCTCTATTTTTAAAGTTCATTGTATAACATTAAGCAATTAACGTTCCCCTTGAAAAAGGGAAACACATATTAAATATAATTTCTTTTTCATGTTCTATCTCAAAGTATCCATTGGTACAAAGGGTCCTATTTAAAAATGCCTTCAGGACCTTGCCAGAAGTAAAATCCTCTAGTCTCTTCCAGAATCTGTGTTCCCCTTCTCCAGGCTCCTTTTCTCTTATAGTACAGTTGCTATTTTACGTTCACTCTGTTTCTGTACTATCACTGTATCTCACCTCATCATTTACCCTGATCGTCTTTCATGTTTGTTCCTTTCTCCTTGTACTTGGTACACAATTTGGGTAATTTTGATTTTTCTTGCTGGTAATATTTCTCTTCTACTTTAGGCTGACCACAAGTTTTGCTTGGTCTTTATTATACTGCAATTGGTTTTTTCTTTCTAATAGTGTGTGAGAAATTCTATGCACCTGAAAAACAGTTATTTTGCCTTTCAAAGGCAAAATAAAAGTGTGTTATTCTACTGGGCTACTCTAGACATCTGGGAGTGCTATTATCAATAGCGAATATTTTGTTTTTCTAAGTGTCTTGTGCCAGTATGGATTTGAAAAAGTCTTGGAAACTCCTACTTGATCAACTATTTCCGTGCTATCAAAGAATCACAACTCATTTTGTACGTGATCTTCTCCATATGCTTTTCTCTGCTAGATGTTCTTATGTCTCTTATGCTCAGACTCAGCTTCAACCTTCATTTTCTCATTTATTAATTTACTTCATGTCTGTATTTCAAACCATGATATGTATGTCAAAAGGGCAAGTGTAATAACTGTATGTTATCTGCAAACGTCCATCAATTCAAGGCTAATAACTAAAAATTTCTTTTTCACACCACTGGTCTTTTTAAATCCTACTTTTAATTAAATTTCCCAAATTTTTTCTCTATTCTTCGATACAGACTAAATTGTTCCTCTTGTATTTTTTTTTACAATTAGAATTAGAAACAATCTAATTAGAACTAATTAGAAACAATCTTCTTTTAATCTGAAATTACTTTCAGCTATCTGAAACTACACAGGATAGTAAGAGAAGGAAAAGCAGAGTAGGCCAGTATCACCTTTTCTGCCACATTAGAGATACTCTGCTTGTTATGTTGTCCATGTCTGTGCAGAAATATGCTCAGAAAGAAAGACTCAAGCTATGTGAACAAATTCCTTTCTTAGATAACTTCATTAGTTCCTTTGTCAGTGACATTAAGTAGAGATTCCTAGTCTTCTTTTCACCCCCACATATTTCCTTACTTTCTTACTTTCTTACTACCTCTCCTCAATAGTCCCTCACGTATCATTGTGCTTCTTCCCTCATCTACATTCCATATCATCGATGAGAATGATGCTGCAACCCTTTCTTCTGGTAGATCTTGTGTATGTGTGTTTTTGTGAGTGTGCAATGTGTGAACTTACGAGGTTCCTACTTTGGGCCAGTTCCTGTTTCAGACAGAACTTCCATGAAATGGATAAAGCCTCAACATAAGACAGTAAGTTTTCTTATGTTCTAATATCTAATAATGAACTAATTCAGGTTTCAATTGAGAAGTAGAAAACTGAGAAGTACAAAAAACATTATGAGTATTTGAATTTAGTTTGATTCTTTCCTGAGTGTGTATGTATGCACTGACTGATGCTTGCACAGCAGTTATGAACCAACCTGTGTGTGGCATTTTTATGTTGTCATAAACACAGAGTATTTGATTTAGGTGAATATCTACTATAAGAGACATGATTTTTGAAAAATGGCTTTTCCAAGCCTATAGATTCTGAGAAGGAAAATTCCAAGACCAGGAAAAAAAAATACATTTAAAGCAGTGAAAAGACCTGTCTGAAAGTTGTGGTTGCAGAGTATAGCAAGTGTGTTTCTATCTATAATTGGCATACTCATGTGTATGCATGTGCAAATACATAGCCCATCAAAATGGCTGTATAGATCACACAGAAAATTTATCAAAACTCTCACTATCACTCTTCTTTTTCTTGACAACTCCACTTTGACCATTTTTGGGGCATTTGGAGCATATTCCAACAATTGCCATTGTCTTTTTCCAAACGGACTAAAAAGTCCTTTTTCTCTTAGATGAAAATTATCTGTATGCTTATTAGTCTCCAGAGTAGTACTAGACTATGTTTAAATCAGAGACTATTTTTGTTAATTTTCTCTTGGGATATGAGAGTGAAAATTTTACTTTTGGAAAGAAGGAAGAAAACTTGGCCAAATTCCCAGTGGAACAAGATACTTCTTTCCAAGCACACGAGCTCTCAGATGCATAAAATCAAACCTTGATGTTATTTTACCCAGCCTTTTTTTTTTTTTTTTTTTTTTTTGTTAGACTGACTTTTAAACATTTTTGCTTTGATTGTCCTTTTCCTTTTGTACCTATACAATTTGAGTCTGCCTTCAACAATGCCAGTGTGCTCTAAAGTGTTATGCACAATATTAACTCTTTCCCCACTTCCTCATTATAGTATGAACTTTGATTCCTTAGTTGTACCATGTATTTCTCTATAAGGTCTCTTTCATCTCTTTAGAAAGAACCAACCCTGTAAGACCATGCATGTGTGAAGGAAAGATAAAAGAAAGATTTTAGGCAAGTCACTTTGTTTCTCTTTCGTTTCCAACTTCAGCTGTAAGGCCCCTGAGGAAGGAAAGTACAGAATTTGTTGGCTTGTAGTATGTGCTGGAAGGAGCTGGGGATTTCAGGTACTATTTTGATACAAGTAAAGGAAAAAGCTCCACATTCTTACAAACAGTGTGACATAGAAGGGAGGCATAAACATGAATGGTGCCATTTGACCTCTTGTGTTTGTTTGTCAAAGACAAATATGCTGTAAGTGATCAAACACTGAGATGTTAGAGGGCTGCAGTGGACAGCTACAAAATAATCAAAACACTGTATTTTTTAACTCAGTGGAATACCCTTCAGGGTAACAGGTGCATACATTCTAGCTTGTACAGTACAAACTAAAATGACTTCTTGTCCTGAGCATTCACCAATGGCTTTATTTGTAATATGTTATGTATTTATAGATGTATACATCTTTATATGTATGTATTATGTAATTGAAAGGTTGATTTCACTTGACAAAAAGGGAATTCAGCAAAAAAGTAAGTGCATATTACTGCTTTCTAGCTTTAGTGTGGCTGGAGATGGGTCAGTGCTGTGTCAAGACAGAAAGCCAAAAACAGTCCTCCAAAACTCTTTTAAAGAAATTATTGAATAGCTAAATTAATGGTAGATGTTAAAGAAAGTCTGCCCTTAAAAAGAGCTTTTCTTACCACAGCTACTAGTTTTAAATTATTTCAGAGCTGAATTTTTGGAGTAGAACTCACAGAAAGTCAACTTCACTCAGAGTGAAATCTGAGGCCTATAAAAAAAGACATTAATCTATCAGGAATATAAAATTTGGAAAAGAAACCTGTGGTTTCTGTATTGCATTATATAAACTCTAATTTGCTTGATGATATGACACACAGCATGAGAAGAACCTTGACTGTATCTCCATTACATTTTTGTAGGACAGCCAAAAAATTTACTCACCTATATATTCTGGCTTCCAAAACCAGTTCTAATACTAAGGAAAAAATGTACAAAAACTGACATTCAGTTTTATTAAATAATTATTTATAGTGAGTACAACTTGGAGAGGGTTCAACAATACACTGAATAAAGATGCTTTCTGACAGTTGATTTAAAATTTACTCTAGAAAAATGGTGAAAGGCCTAAAGTTCAATGTGCAATGTCCAAATCATTAAGGCCTGTGTATCACAGAATCCTTTAAAAACAACTGCTGATTGGAAATATATATTCACTTTTCTTCTTAGAAGTACAGAAAAATTCAAGTGACAGCAACTGTTTATTCAAATGTTTAGATTCTCATTCAAGTGATCAACCAACACTGAATCTAGCTCAAACGTTGAGAGGAAAAATCAGTTATAAATTCCTCCTGTACCTATGTATATTTTTGAGATCCCTTCATTATAACTTTAATAACAAAAAAGGATTTTCTCTTTCTTTGCACTAAACATACATAAAATGTTGACTCTGGTGCAGTACATATGGTATTTTAATTGCATTTCATTGTTCTCAAACGTAATTTGTTGCATGTTAAGTCTAATGATATTAGAGCTGGGAGCTGAATCAGTGTTCACATGACAGAATTTGGCAAAATGTACTATTATGCATAGTAAATCCAAAAGCAAGGTTTTTTCCTATGTCTTGAGGAAGGTCTAATTTATTTTAAGTTGCCATTTAAGACATAAACATTACATCTAGTAAGTGTATTGGAGCCTCTTTTGAAAGTGCTGTATTTCTTTTGTATAGCAAAAAATGACAGGTTCAAATTACACACCTCACAGAGCAGCTTTTAAGAGAAAGCAAATGCTTACTAAATGATTAACTGACAAAGAATCAGCGTTATTAAGTTGGAAAAGACATTTAAGACCATCAATATTTGGGACCTGTTCTGAAGGATGCAAAACTGGTTTAGCTGCCTCAGTATGATGGAAGATGCGGAAATGTTTCCTGTATCTTCATTGAGAAAGTTTTTAAATTGAGCATAACAAAAAAAGGCAAAACCAAAAGCACAGAAACAAACAAACAAGCTCACCTGCCTTTTCCAGTAGCTAGTCCATTCAGAAAGAAGACATGTTGGAGTATTTGGAAGTAGTAAAACTGGTAGCCACCACCTAACACTGCTTGCTGGAGTCAATCTTAGTAATTATGTCCATCTCTCAAACATTCCTTCCTCATCTGTAAAACAGTTACCAAATTCTTTTGTGTGAGCTACACATGTGAGCAACATGGCCTGCTACAGGTTGAAGGGATGCTGGAGCTCATCTAAAACTCGGATTGTTTCTGGGGCATGCTCTGAAGCCAGCTTTTTGTTGTTTTAGTTTTTGTGGGGTTTTGTGTTTGATTGGATTTTTTCCTCTTAAGAAGAGGGATACAGCTTAGGCATGTCAGCTGGTCAGAACAAAACTGAAGAATACATTAGCGACATATAATCTTGGTAAAATGAGTATGAGAATTAAATCCTCCTTCAAGCCCTTTGAGGATTCTGGCTGTTGGTCAGGACAGACAAATGGCATTTTCCTTTGTTATCAGCTGTTTGGGGAGGAGGGGCTTTGAATCAGAAATGAAGGACAGGATTCATTCAAGTGAAAGACTGTACAGGGAATACCTGTCTTGTAGCTCTCATGGTTATGTACTTCCAACAGAAAAAAAATATTGTGTGGATTCATGTTTTTTCAATTGGCTAAAATCTTATGCTGGATGGGTTTCAGTAAACTAGTGTTCACAAGAGAAAGGCACCTACAATTCCTTTCTCTTAGGACACAGAATTACAAGGTCTTCATTTCAGATTGAATATATATAAGTGTCAGTCTCTTGCTCACACACAAAAAAACCAGGAAGTGAGACATCCTAGTGGTGGGATCCTGTTACTCCAACCGATGTTCCACATGGATCACAGCACTTTAGACTTAAAGGCTGGAAAGAAGAGTGATTCCTGCACCTAACCAAACAACTTGTTGTTAAACTGTGAGAATATTGTTTAGAATGAAATCCTAATTAGAAGTAACTGAAAATGTCTCAACTTTCTGAGCAAACTGTTTTGGTGGTAAACTAAACCTATTGTTACAGGGCAAGTTAGCCTTATTTTGAATTTTGCAAAATTTAACCATCAGCATGGCTAATAATCATATGGGAGGCAAACAGTATCATAAAAATTAGTACAAAAAGGTGGAGACTTGTTGTTACCTGTATGTGAAGGTTAAATTTTTTGTCTTAGAGTGAGAAGGATGTCATTTGGAACATATTAAAAACCTACCCCTTCCATACGTGGTACAATGAATCAGAGTTCATTGAATTAGAGTTTAATTAGAGTGCCTGCCATTGAGGAGACAAGGGAAAAAAAAAAGGAATAGCAACAAAGGTAGTGAGGATTTTGTAAACATGAAATGATGTGGCATCATGGTACTGTGCTGCAAATGGCATCAAAATATGTTGATGGGAGAATATTTTTGGAAAATTGAGTTACAACATTAAATGTTTGTGTCTTGAACAAATATTTTTTCATGATGAATAAGGAATTTTTGGCATAAAGACTGATAGGGTACATGATTTTGTCTTTGAGCATAGGTCAGGAGGACAACAGAACTTAATTCCTCTGTCACTCCTTTTGTTGAGAAAAAAAATAGGAATGAAAATCACAATATTGTCATGTTGCCACAGAAGCTGGAGGGTTCCTCTGTAGTTACACATCTGTGATCTTAGAAAACTAAATTCCTATTTCCTTTTCAGCATCATCCTGAAGATACAGTGGAAATTGGATTAAAAGAATAAAATAAGAGTAGAGTCTAAATCAATTGTTGCAAATCTAGTGATTACTTCTCCCCAGTCCTTTTTCCATGTGTACAGATGCACTTGTCTACTTTCAAGAGCTTCCTAAATTGTAGAAGAGAGTGCTACATTTAAATCTTTTCTGCATCTTTTCTGATGGAAAGTCCATTTCAATTGAAAGTATCTGCTGCCATTAGTAGAACAATTCCTGATGCTTTTTGTTCTTTGCTGTAGCTAAACAGTTTGTTTCTGACTTCCTTTCAGAGGCAAAAAGTTCTGGAGGAATGAAATATAGATAGATAGATAGATAGATAGATAGATAGATAGATAGATAGATAGATAGATAGATGTGCAATTCTTCTGCTGCAATTTCATGTGACCCTCTGATATACAGGGCTTGAAGGGAGGCAATGTGATCATATGGAAATGGCTTTCTTATCGAAGTGGAAACAGGTTTAGTCAGCTTGCAGGAGGGGTCCATAAACATAATACAGTAGAGGAACTCACAGAGCTGTACTTTAATGGCTATTAATTGCCTCTGCTGTGCATTCAGGGTCAGGGTACACGGAATACATATCCTTGTATTATGAATGAAAATAAAAATATCTTCTGAGCAAAAGAAAATCCAGTGTTAATTAAAATTTTCCAGGGGTTGGGTTGGATAATTCTTCTTTTGTGTTCTTAAATCTCTTTTGATTTTAATTGTATGACAAAAAATTGACTGTAAGTGTGATGTTAGCAAATGTTCATATTTGATTACAAACATCTGTGAATGCTAAGTCAAAGAATTGAATTACTTTAATTGGGGCAGGTTTGTTTTCTATTTCTTCATGAGATGTGTTGTATATTTTTTTCCCCCAAGACAGCCACACTGGTAATAAAGCTTGTACTGCCAGTATGCTGAAAATCATTCCTGTAATCTATTCAGTAAGATCTGCTCCACTTTAGGTGAAAAAAATCAACTGAGCATACCTAAAAATGTCAAGAAAATCCTATTATGCTGACTGAATTTCAGTTATGTATTTCAGATTCACATAAAATTCAATGAGTGCTCAGATCAAATATGAAAAATTGTAGCAAGTTTCTGATGTTATGCACAGGGTTTCCCTCTCTCCCTCTCTTCTGTGCTGTCTTAGAGAAACAAGGAAACTCTTCTCAATTATGGCAAAGGATAAAATGAAATTATTAACATCAAAACATACCTAATATTCTGTGCTATGTTTTAAAACTGGAAGCAAAGGTAGGATATGTCTTATCTGTCTGTCGTGACTCCCTGTGCATCTGTCTGTCTCTCTAGAGCAAGTCAATAAAAATGATTAGAGCTGGCATATCACAATTGTACACCCTTAAAGCATGGAGCAATAATACTGTGAAGGAAATTTTTTTTCTGACCTTTTCAAATTACATCCAACTGTCTAGGGAATTTCTCAGTGACTAGAGGTAATAAAGTTCAATCCGTTTTGCCGGTTGGCTTCAAATTTAGCTCCTCAGAAGCCCTAACTTATCTATTCTTTTTATCTTGGCCTTGGCATCTATTCAGTACAGTAATCCATGCATCTAATCTTTTTTTCTCTCCCCTCTCAGGTTTAGCTGGTGGATCATATTGTGAAATCTGCAGCCATGAAAGGCCCTCCATTTACTGTACCCTTCAAAACGAAATGTTAGCATGGGAGGCTAAGCTGGTATGTTGCCTTTGAGAGGCTCTTGTTGAATTTAATTAGCTTTTAGATTTCATCTCCATCTCGCATCTCAGCTTTCCCCATTGTGTGTGATTTAGGCTTCACTGACTTATTTAAAACTTTTTCAACTTAGCTGTGCCACTTTAGAATACTGAGGGGAAAGTAAAGTTTAAAGTTCATTGTCCTAAACTGTTTCTATATCCTATTTAGTTTTTATGATATGAGCTCAGAAGCAATAGAGAAACAGCCTCCCAGTAAGTTAGGATTCAAGTGACAAAGATAACCATTTCTGCCTGTCTTGTTTCTCACTGTACTCCATGAAGTAAAACTGGAAACAGGTAGAGAGCATTTTTAGCAAAATATTTCCTAAATTACTTTTAAATTTGTAAAAACTGGGCTCTACTGCTCTTCCCTGAAAGACTAAACCTGTGTTTAGATATATATCTGATCTGCTAATGAATGACCTGCAGAATATTCAAAATGCACGCATATCGAAAAGCACCTGTGAAACACTTGCTTTTTGTATTGAAAGTAACACATTGGAAGAGATATGTAGCTGTCTTAGTACAGTTGTGAGGGAAAGGAGTAGCTAAAAAATGGTTTGGTAAAGATAGATGGTTTGGATTTTTTTCTTTTTTTTTTTTTTTTTTTCTGAATTCTTCTTCATTTTGATTCTCTTTTCTGAAGTGAAGGGAAACATGGTCATATGGGTAAAGTACAAAATTGGGAATTTATAGATCTTGCTCCTGTATGTAAATGGGACTCCGCTAGGGCTATAATATTTGTCAAGTCACTCAATCACTGTACCATAACCCTGGCTACTGTGAAAAGCTTTCAGGGAGAAAAGCTTTCCTCAGCAGAGGATGAGCACAGGGTGGAATCTGACTATTTCACTGTGTTTAATTGATTCAGTTAAAATGAAATAGGTTCATTTTTAATCAAAATATACTGTGCTCCATTGATACTAACCATGTTGAAAGTAGGATAATCAGTAATCTGTCATGCCTGAAAGAATGATATTCTCAACAAAATTACTGAGGATATCTTTAATTCTGAAATTAATTTAGGAAAAACAGTACCCCACATTGATAAGGCTTCTCACATTCACAGGGATTTTTTTTAGTGTCCTTACTGTTACTTCCTGAAAAGAAATGTTGCTAAATTGACAGATCCAGTTATATTTTTAATCAAGCATGAGTAAGCATTTCAAAATTCTTTTACTAGTTTAGTGCAAACAATAACATACCTAAATTTGCAATATTCTGGATTGTGTCCTTGTTTCAGAGATAATATGGAGGGACATATAGTGTACATGAACACCCAGCTTGGTATTAAAATAAAAGTAAATAAATATTTGTGTGGATATGTTCATTTACTTTCACATCTTGGAAGCTCCACTGATACATGTAGAGTTATTTTTGGCAGAGCCAACTGTTTTTCAGTCTACATGATTTAAGCTTCTACTGATACTCCAGCATTCAAGTCGGTCTCTAGATATGGAGACAAGCAACCCAAAAGGGTACATAGTTTACCAAGTGTCATAGGTCTGAGAAATACTTCATGGAAGTAGCAAGTTTTAGCTTCTCAAATATAGTCACTGTTGTTGGCTATATCTATCTATCTATCTATCTATCTATCTATCTATCTATCTATCTATCTATCTATCTGTATTTTTTTACAGTAGGTGCTTGAAAAACATATGATAAATATTCCCCATAATATTTCAGGCAGAAGTACATAGGAATGGGATAACTTTGAATACAAGTGGGATATTCAGATGGTGGTGATGAGAGTTTTCTTTCACTGAACAACTTCTTATTTCTACAATTCTTTCTAATTTGCAAATCTGAATGCTGGGCAACAGCAGTTCTGCTGACAGGTTTTTCTACCATACTGATGGTTTTCAGCTCAAAAGTATTGAAAATTAATTTTAAGGAGAAAGTATTTTTCTTATTTATTTATTTATTTATTTGTTTGTTTGTTTATTTATTTTATTTATTTGAATTCCATTCAGCACATTATACATTACATAAAATGATCCATGTTGTGATATCTAAATGCTTACATTTCATTTCTTGGAGTGCCTGTGTGGACAACCACTAGGCTGAAGGTGTTGTTTTCCACTTGGAATGTAGCTATGTTTTACTTTGTCAAAGCCAGGCGTTATGGATTACTGAAGGCCTCATCACCTCAGAACAATATTCCAGTTTTTGTCATTAGTGAGGAATAGAAATCTTTGCAAACTAATCCATTCCCTAAAGTAGGTAATTAAAAGAAAAGAAACAAACCATAAGTGTCTTTCAAATCAAGCATACACTACATAGTGTCTTCTAGTAGGAAACAACAGATGTCCTCATGTTTTCCTGGTTTAATGTCTTTATTGCTTTCCTTCCTATTCTGTCTTTCCTGATTTTCATAAATAGGGAATACAATAACAGTATGTCAGGAATAGGTATATGAAATATTGTGTTTCAGCTTTGTTTTTTCTAGTTAGAAAATATGTAGTTTAACAAGTCTTTTTGAGAAGTAAATACTGTAGACTGAGTCAAAGTAACTCCTGTCCGTGCATCAGTGGTGTTGAAATAGAAGATTGCATTGTGCATATCAAAGAGATTGTGTGAATTGATACACTGTTGATCAGTGTTATTTATATTTTCATCATTAGTCTATAAAGTCTTAATAATTAGCTCTCTAATTTCCCAGAAAAAGCATGGTAATCTGTTGAACTGGTTGAAGGAAGAAAAAAAAAGCTGACCAATCTGGCATTGTAAGTTAATAGTATAGAACAAAGCATAGTCATAATTAGTCAAGAAAAAGACTTTCTCTGTTCATTCCAGTTCATAATAAAAAGCGCTTCAACAGAGTGACTTAGAAAATAATACATTCAGACTGGGCAGAATTACTGCCTAGCAATTCTATTTATCTGTAGCTTAAAAAGCAGCTGCGTTTTTGTAAAAAGCAATGAATGTGGCAGTCCTACTTAAAGGTAGAAGAAAAAGAACACCCCTTGTTTTGTAATAAGGAGATTTTCAATTTAAAAGAGAGAGAGAGCCTGTTGTGTGAAGTATGGTTATTACATTCACTGTATTCTATCTCACCCACCAGGAGGCTAATAACGAAGGAGTCAGTGAAGGAGACCAATGCCACGAGGGTTATCTCACAGCCCCAGATGCTGGATAAGTTGAAGGAGGCAGAATCGCTTTTGGATGACATTCAGGAAGGTCTTGAATGATTATCTGGCAAAGAAAAGACTATTCTTTCCGAGGTAAACAGCCCATTTCATCTGTCTGCTGTTGGTGTAAAATATGTTTATATAAATACCTCTAAAGTTCATTTTTTTATCGTTTTTCAGGTTTTCCTTTTTTCCCTAGATGCAGCAATGATCATTTAGGAATCTTTTTTGAGACAAAGGATCCACTCCACTTCCAAACACACCTAAGGAAATGCTTTGAAGGAATTGACAAGCTCACTTTTAATCACAAGAGAGAAATTACCCACATGGAGTCAGCAGAAAATGAAAAAGTAGAGCTCATGCTGCGAATAATTCTAGCAAGTGCTAAGGGGCTAGTTGAGAAATGGCTTCATGAGGTGAATATCTTTAGCTCTTACTTAGGATACTGTATGATCATTTTCTCTTTTAGGAGAAATGAATATTATAAGCGTCTACTAAATAGCTCTGAATATTCGTCAAGATGTTGACAGCTTTCAGCCTTATTGTTTTTATTTATTGCAAATAATTTAGGACCTGAAAACATGCAGAAATTACTTCTAATGAAAACTCTCTTGAATCAAGCTGTCGGCAGAAGCTGGTCTGTGTCTGAAACTATGTGTGTGAATATATGTTTGAGTCTACATGTATGTGTTTTTGTGCTTTCATGGTGTAATGTCTGTAGTTCAGGAGGATATATGCAAAAAATAATCAAAGAAATGTAAGATTTTGAAAGCTTCCCTCCACCCTGCATGAAGTGTGTCCCATTCTGTTGGAGGGGTTTAATATCCAATCATTTCAACAAAAGGGAAGAGAAATTATGTCACTGATAGCATCCTAACCTTTCCCCTTTAGGCCTCTAATCGAAATTCATTGGTTTCAGTACAAAATTAGTTTGGTGACCTTTTTTGTTTGCTTTATTTAACCTTCCTCTACCAGTGGGTAGGAATGGGACCTTCCATTCTTTCATTTCTGGACGTTTTTCTTCCATGTGCTTACATTTCTCCTGGGGCAGGATCAGCCCCAGGAATTCCACTTTCCCTTAGTTCACTTTGTTGTGGGTACTGGTCTCATCCTCAGTGGCTTGTCCCTGGGTGCTCCCTAGGCAAGGGTAAGTGGCAGGGACCAGCACCCAGCTCTAGCAGGAGCAGGGAGTGGAGGCTGGGGGGTTGCTATTTTTATAGCCAGATGACTGGGCAGAGGCTGGAGTGGAATCCCTGGGCAGTGAAACCTGGAGCAGGTGTTTGGCCCTAGTGTGTACTGTGTTTCTGCTGGCTGGGTGAGCAAAGCAGGACTGCATAAGCCCACTTGTGAATCCCCTTTTCCCACACAATGAAGCAGCAATGTGCCAGCTTCGGATGGAGTCCTTTAGGGACTGACTGCATACAGTTTAAAAGGATCCATCTGCATCAGTATTCAGGATAGAGAAGGTGAGGGATGATTTAGGCAAGCCGAAACTCTTCCCACCCTGCTCTCTCTGTCAAGCCACTAGTTTGGTTTTGGACTAGTTTTACAGTCAAAATTGTCTTCCATTAAAAAAAACCAAAAAAACCCACAATGAACAGTGACAGTGGGTAAGTGACAGTCCTGAGGAGTTCAGAAAAAACCCGGATTCTCAAGCCTGTGATATAATTTTTAGCTTTCACTTTCTTCCACAAATAAAACAGAATTGAAGGAGGTGAACAGCAGTGTTTATTTTAATACATCTATTTTAACCCTCACCTAAAAACAAATGGGAAGGTTTGGGAGTGCATTAATCTGGATCCGATTAGTGTCTCCTTCTCCCTCAAAAGTGCAATCTGAGATTAATGAATATAAACTAGAGTTTCATATGCAGTCTTTAAGTCATTTGCATGTTTTATGCATGATAATTGAATTTATTTATGCACTTCCTTTCATTCAATGATTTCTCGCTCTTTTCTATGCTATCAACATTATATTATGCAAGAAGTAGGATTTGGTAGGTGAGAAAGGATAGCAGTATATACATCAAACCCAAGTTAATTTTGAGTTCTAGTGTCAACACTAGATCAGAATTAATGTTGATCCTATGCCAGTGGGTTTCTATGGCGGGGAAGATGTAAAATATTTTTGGTGAAGCATAGACTGTTAGCTTGAGACATTTCTGATGCAGCCTAGTTTGCTTGCAAGTGCACAAGCAAAATTATTTTCAAATGGCAGTTAAATTATTGTATTGACTTTTCAATGACCCTAGAGACTTATGTTTCTACTTGGCCAATTAGTAGTAATAAGAAGATGAATAGTAATTACACTAATAAATAACTGTCTTCAGCCCAGGACCTCAGTATTATAGTCTGGGTTAGAAAATAGGGATATTTTATGATTTGTCTTATTTGGTCTTTCATCAGGAGAAATATGGACTTTGGAACTATAGTAAATTTGTCATAGCCAAGAAGTCCTAGGGGCGAGAAGGTCATATTTGACAGGTGCTCTGTGACAGCTGTTTCGGTGTCATAGGTAGGGAATCTTGTTCTGTTTCTGCAATTAAGCACAGATGTCGTAAAGATGTCTTAGTGCTGAGTCTGATTTTTTAGAATGCATGCCAGGAAGTTACTAAGGAAAATTAGGAAAAAGATGCTGGTAGTGGTGCTTTCATAGCGTTTATCTATACCAGTTTCTTTTGTGTCTCTTGTCTTTCCTTATGTCTTGAAAGCTATATGTGGAAGTGATATTTTTCTGTGGTGTCCTGTCTTTTATCAGTGAACTAAATGGTTGTGTCTTGTGATTGTTTCTTGATTCTCATAGGTAGGAATGTGTTTAAAGGGCAAAGCTCTGTTGATTTGTGATGTAACCATTTCAGTGTCTTTCTTGTCATTGAAATGTAGTTTAAAATGTTGAGTAATGTAGCATGAAATCATTGGTTAGTTTTGGAATGGTGGTGAAATCATGTGAAGAAAATAAGTATTGCATCTGATCAAGATAAATTCACTCTAGTGTTTTATGGCTTTTTATTCCTATGTGATAGTAATAAAGTCTCATGTAGGGATGGAAGCCATGAAATACATTGTGAAAAATCATCAACTCAGATGGGGCCATCAGGATAGCGTGCTGTAGTTGTAGAGTTATTGAGAATGATTGGAAGATGGTTTAGTGTGTCATCACTTTGACTACCATGTTTTTGCATTTTGTTTCTTCATCCTTCACCCTCGTAGTTTGATGAGAGGAAATCAGTTTGTAATGAGGTGATCCATCTTTACATCAGTGTTCAGTATTTAAATTGTTCATACATCTTTCATTTTCTGCCAAAGATAACACTGTATATGAAACCCATAGCTAAGAATTTAATATAGCTAATAAATATATGCCAAAATGAATACAAAGAAATGCCAATGAATTTCTAAATGCTTGGAAATAAGGAAGGAAACAAAGCAAGGTCTACCCTGTAAGCAACTGGTCCAGATTCTTTATTTCCATGTTTAAGACCAAATCTGAGAGGTAATCCAGTGATTAAGAAAGATTTCTTTTCTCTGGCATGTCTTTCTGAAAGTTCTTGTTTTTTTCCTCTCTGGAACTAAGATGAAGCCTGACAGTCTTGGGCTCAGAAAACAGTTTCTGACAAATTCCTTACAGTGCTGCTATTCCACATATTGCCTTACTGCTCCATCTCCTTTGCTTTTGTGTACCAATTACCTTGGGGAATGTTTTGAGGAATGTTATTTATTCTGATGCAAATGTTTCCAATTTTTCTGTTTTAATATTTCTCTGAAGCATATGTTAATAAAACATTATTGAGTTTTTGGTACTTTGACTCCTTTATTATTTCTCTTAGATATGATTTTTTCTCTCTGCTAAAAATACTGGCTTTATTGTAACTAAGGTCATCTTCTGGTTAAAAAAACCTAGCAATAATTAGGCAAGATGCATATTTCCCATTTTATTATAAATTTTAATTTCTTCTTTAAATCAAACAGCACATGAACAAATTAACCATGATTAAATTCCCAGACGTGTGGCAATTATTTCAGTCTTACTTGGGCTTAAAAGGGTAGACACAGGTTTGCTTCAGTGGTGCCAATGGTCTCATGTGAAAGAAAAGTATAAAAACCACAATACAAATCACTATAAAAAACATTATCTTCAGACTCCTATTAAAAGAAAAACTATTTTCTCCTTACATATTAACAAAATATTTTTCAACAGTATCCAGGATGTATAGTATAAGAGACTAAACTGATTTTTTTCAACTTTGTATTTGGCTAAGATAAAAATTGTCTTCATCCTTTCAATACCTACTTTGGTGGTAACTTTTCAGAGACCTGAGAGGAAGTCCTTTAAACATGAGTTCCTGTACTCTTTTTCTCCATTTCTAGCAGTTTAATGATGAATTGCAATTAAACTATTCTCTTGATAAATTGAATTCATCTTTACTGCAAACTATACTTTGAAAAGTAGTCTACAATCCCATCTGTAGAGTATATTTTCAGTACTGTATTTTATTTTCAAATTATTTCAGGAGTCAAAAGTTACAGTGCTCTGAAATAACACCAGAGGTGAGTTCATCCTTGGAAACTAGGCACTAGAATGGTCTAAATGGGCTTCTATCACCCTCCTCATGGTATGTTTGCAGATCTAACTCCGTTGACTACTTCAGAAGCAACTCCAAGTGCCTCTGAGTGTTCAGCCCTGGAGTTAATGAGCAATGACCTGTCCTAAGGAGTGGTCACACCTTAAGGTGTTAGTGGAGGAGAGAGTGTTACTTTGAGATTATATATTCCTTCTAGTAGTAGTTCATCTGTAGATGTTGTAGATAACCTTTATTCTGTTATTTTCTGAAAAAAAAAATTAGTATTTTTATCCTAATTATTTTCCTTTCCCTCTGCCTCCAGGGTGGAGCTGATCTATATTTTTTTTTTGGAGAAGGAAAAATGCTTTCTTATAAATCCTGCAATATGACTTCACATATACTTCTTTGAATTATACATTGTAAAACCTTGACAATCAGGTTTTAGGTGACACCTTGCCATGATGGCAAAGAGAGTATTTTTCTTGTCAGTGTCAAATTGAGTAAAAGGTGTGTATGTTTAAAATACAGTTAGTTGTCAGAAAAAAGCAAGGTCTTGTCACAAAGATGAAATGTTAACATTATCTCTTTGTTAAATATATTATAAATGTCCATATTACATGTGTTCTTAATAAATTAGCAGCCTTAGTCAAGCGCAAAACAGTGTTCTACTTATACCTTCAAAATACTGTCTGAGGTAGTGGACATACCAGCTCTCAGGAGAAGCAGCACCTTGGTAATCTCAGATTCAAACAGGATTTCCTAAGTCTTTCCTGGATAATGCAGACAGCTTGAGTGTCACCTGTAAAGGGGGCAAATATCTGAAAGCAAGTGTAATGTGTTTTCCATGGCCTGGGCTATAAAATCAAGACCTGTGGTTTTCTGCTGGAGCTAGTGCATTAAAGCAGTCTTCAAGGGCAGCATCATGGAGAATAAATTACAGCGATTTTATCTGGATGTAAAAAAGTCTTTGTTAATTGTTGGGAAGGTTGTAACACTGAAGGGAGAAGAGCACTTTGCAATTTCTTTACAAACATAAAACTGGAAAGGCTATTTCTGGAGGCTGGCACTTTCCTATTCTCCCAGCACCATCATTGTCATGCTGATGTCAGCATCAGTTCCCTGTTCATCCACAACCCCATGGTGGGTTTTGAAAAAATCAGGTATGGCTCATTATGAGACAAAAGTTGGAGGAGCTATGTCATTTTGTGGAGTTAGGGGATGGAAAGATTTATACGGAGAGGGAGGGGGAAAAATGGTTTTCTGATCAAGTTTTTCTGCATTATTTGAATTTCTAGAGTTAGTTTAGAGGGTCTGTGAACCTGCTTACTACCTTTAAATTATTGTCTCTTCCAATTTTCTTAGTATTTCTTGATTTCTTAAAAAATATTATGCACAATTTGTTATTTTTCATTCCTCTCCCATAGATGTTTTTTAACTACAAGCTATCACGCAGAACTTCTGGCACACATTAGATGAGTTGGTTTCTGGTTTTCTGATCTATGGCAGTTATTGTTAAAATAAAACTAGCACTTTCTTTCCATGGAAAAAGACACCTATGGCCAGAATTGTGCCCATCTTTTTCCAGCTCAATACAATTTACTCAAAGTTATTACACATCCTTACAAATTTTCCTCTCTTTATTTTATTATTCATACTTCTGGGAAGAACTCAGAGTCCTTGTTCCTAATTATCTACTTGGGAATCTAAACGTTTTGGGGGAATGTTTTTTTTCTACTTTGAAATTAAACACTTTGGCTCAGCCTAAGTTTTCAATAGATTTGGTCAATCCTGTGTGTTGTTTTGAATGAGTTAACTCTGTCACTTTCAGAACATCAGCAAGTAGGGAAATTCCAAGAATCATTGCAGAAAAAGAGTTTGACTCCTATTTGGGACAAGTAGGTTTTTTATTGTTATTTCACTTATGCTTCTTAGTGTTTATGATTACTTTTCCTACCTCCACAAGAAAATACAGAGGGGAGGGTATTTCCTTGGTATTTCAGCCCTGGAAGCACTTGTGCATTAGAAAATTGTAAGCATGCAGAGGTGCCCTGGTCTGATAAAATCTGGAGTCTAACAGTACTCAGAGGTGATACAAATTTGGTGCTTAATATCTGGCCGCAGTTCTTGCACTTTCTGCAGAATTTTCTGTGAGTGTAGGACTGGTCATGCTGAGGAGCTCCCCACTTATGGTCCATTTCAATACATTTCTGTGGGATATTTGTGCTGTCTTCATTGTAGTCTTTCTCCATTGGCAATAAGACCAGAGCAGGAAACAAAATGTAGGGGGACAGGGAGAGGTAGGTAGGCAGTGGAGATGGGGAGCCAAAGAAAGGATCGGGGGTTAGAGAAAGCTGCATGACTGGATTCATTCCAGCCCTCCTCTGCAGAGAAGCTTTTGTGAAACTCACTGTGGCTTCTGAAAAGAAGGTCCCTATTCATCTGGCCACTGAAGGAGATCATACCAATAGGCTCCAGGATCACAAAGACAGGCACCACCTGCTGTCATGACCACAGGTCAGGCTTTGTTTGCTGTGCTGAATGCTTTTTTTTCCTTTATAAACTGAAGTGTAGGTATATATTTGGCAGAGTTTATGATTCTTTCATGTCAGAATTTCAAATTCTAAAAGTTAAAAAAGAAAAGCAGATATTGTCCATATAGTTACAGGTAGACATAGGATGTATTTCTTGCCACTGACACAAGGTAGAGTTCATAAGAAATTTCTGGAATGCACACAAGTGTAGATAATAAAAATAATATCTCAAATAACTTGATTTAAAATTAAGATAGATTTAAGCCAAACTTCATTTTTATCGAGGAGTATTATTTTGGCAGACAATATTGGTATACTCAAGTTTTCTAAAGTAACATTACATTTAAGTGGTCATTGAACTTTTTACCTTAATAAAACTTCTGTATTTAATTTTAAATTAACAAAACAGATCTTTAATCTTATTTGGCTTATTAGAAGAAAAATATCTACATTTTTAACAAGTCTATCAAATTTGTCCATTGAGAGAAATAGAAAATAAAGGACCTATAATATAAAAAATGTTCAGTGTAAACTGTTTCATGTTCCCAGAATTTAATTCATGATAATCCAGGATTCCCAAGATTATTAAACTTTGTCCTGAAATAAGTAACCCAATTAGAAATGTAAACATCATAAAGAATCTGTATTTGAAATCACAGGAGTTCTGCCAGCGGTGCCTGAAATGTGTAATGAGTCTTGTATGTGAAACAACAGATAGCGTCTCCTTTTTCTTGCGCGACCCCATGAATGTCTATTGTAAGAAATCAATTTCTTTTTGTGTTGAGATAATAGCAAACTTTAGAAGGACATATTGTGATAAAAATTGAATTAAATCAGTGCTTGAAGCAACAAATATAAACATTGGAGTTATTTCATGCTTGATCCAAGTAGGAACACAGCTGCAAATAATTTGAAAGCTAAACTGTATTTTTACATCAACACGGTTAGACAAAAATGCCTTATTAAGTAATTGCTATTGTGACATAAGCTTTATGCAGCAGCTGAATTACTTGGCAGAGCTAAAACATCAAGCTACCTTGGGAATCTACCACATTCTTTAATTTTCTGATTGATTAAATGGATTATTTGACATTTTGGCAGAGCTTTGAAATCACGGCAAAACAAAGACTCCTTTCATTGCTTATTATTTGCTCTCTTCAGGCTTAGCACAGATTCTTTGAAATGAAAAGTTTAAGGTGCTCCCTCTCTGAGTAATTTTTGTTCCAGTTCACATTTTTGCTAGGAGTGTCACATTTCCAACTCAAATTCCCTACTGTGTAAATGTAGTTCCTTATAATGACAGTATAACCTATGGAGATGTGTAATCTTGAAAACCACTTTTATATACCTTACAACAGTGGTACTGAAGAATTCAACATGACCAGTCTGCTGTCAGAGAGGCTCTTAACCCTTTCACCACCAACATTTTCTGGAGTGCAGGAAGGTGGGCAAAGTGGTGGGTGTTTCTGTTTGGGTTGTGACAATGTTCAGCTTTCTGCTGACCTAGGGGCAAGAAAACAACGTTATGCAGGAACTTTGGGGGACAGTTCAGAGACAACCAGGCAAGTTGGAGGCCAATTGCCATCGTCACCTTGATATCAGTGAGCAAATGCACTGCCTAATTGGACTTCATGTCATTAATGGGTAACAGTCAGAAAAAAAAAATCTTACTTTCAACATAACTGCACAGTTCTCTCTATTGAGAAGCAGCTCATGAGGGTACCTTCAGGCTTATAGACTTACAGGCTGATCTGCACCATGTTTCTCAAGCACAAGTTTGGTGGAGCTGGATAGCAAGTGCGCAGGTGAAGTGAGACCTTCAGTGTCTTGTATTCATGCACTTTAATGGCAGAAATGCTTGGGCATGCTGAGTGAGTGACTCCTGGTTTTAAACATGTCTTCTAATACTGTGAGTACGGTTGAGTCAAATTGCTTTGATAGTTACCCTCAAAGGGGTCTGTGTGTCCACCCTCACAACTGTGGACAGCAGTCTAGGGCAACACAATCCCGAGGACATAATTGTAAGAATTCCACTGCCCTGGTAAAATTTCTGTTCCAAGAAATTCCTTGCATGAACCTGCATCAGTAACAGAGTTTCTAACATACAGCAAAATATTTACATGGGCTTCTGTGAGCTCCAGACATGCTTTTTGAGCTGTCATGGGCTCATGAACAGTTAGAATCGTACACACTGCTTACTATTCACATTACTTCTTGCTAAGCATGACTTTCTATAATCCATCTCCATCTCTTGTCCTTTTCAAGACAGAGAAATATCTTTGAATATGAAAAACTGAGGTTATAAACTCACAAAAGTTAAGGTGTGATTCTTTTCTTTTCCCATACCATGACAAGAAGAAATGCAAGTCTCCTGTTCAGTCACCAAACACTCACAGATGTGTCTGTAAGATAAGAAGTTCTGATTGTGTGTCTATGGATCTACATTTGTTTCCAGTCATTACAACTCGTTCAGAGGGGATGCTCATACCTGCCATGCTTCCCTTCCCAAGAGTGGGAGCAGGATCCCAGTAATTAGCAATCTTTTTCTGAGGTTATGTCTTGAACTGGAATTTCTATGGTATCCAAGTCTGTCCTGACTTTGACAATTTTTCTAGCTGAAGGAAAACTAGTGTTTCTGATATTTCTCTACTATAAGGCAGTTTCAAATCTAACGTTGGAAGAAACTGTGTAAGTTTATATATAACTTTATTCACCTGAAATAGTGATTCTTGAAGTTAAATTTGTGCAGTGCTTTGTTTTAATATGTTGCTTTCAATTGTCAATATTTGATCAGGCTGAAATTTTCTATGGCTGTGGTTTACTTCAGCAGATTACCAAAATATTGAAAGCAAAACCCTGGAACCACAGGCTACTTAGGAAAAAAGTATCAACATTTCTGTAATAGTTTGAGGTGAGGGTCTCTCCACTGAATATAACCTTTCCAACACTACAGTGAACTACACTACTGCATTAGTTCCTCAATAGTACCTCTGTTCATATCATAGAATTATGAAATAACATATAAACTTATGAAAGAACATACACAAAATCAAAGAACAAAAAGATGCCCAGTTCTCTGTGTGTGCATACACTTCATAAGAAGTGTATGCACACACAATTCCCAAAATAAGGGAGAAGCAATCTTTTACATGCATTTTGACAGTCTTCAGTTACATATTAATAGTAGGTCCCACACAGCATAGCAAACCGAGTGGAAAGGGCACTCAGGACCTAGCCTTCTTCATGGCTACAAAGACAGGAAGGGTTTCACCAGAAGTGGAACAACTTTAGTTGGAAAGGGTGAGGAATTTCCACTCCAGATATAACAACTCAGATATTTGATATGAGTTCAAGAGCTTTCAGGTAAAGCCTTAAGAATCCCAATAACTCATCAGCTGGATAAGTATGAACAACACCAGTATCACATCTGGAATGGGGTGTTTTTAGAAGTTGAAGGGTTTAGAGTACAGGTCTAGAGTACATTTAGTAGTTGTGCAGCTGAAGTTGGGATGTATCAGAAGGAAACAGTTAATGTGTGAAGTTTAGGAATTGGTAGGTTCCCAGAGCCAGAAAATAGAGGTATTTCTGTGCCTAATTCCGGGAAAACCATGTGATCAAAAGTGAGATTTCTGGGAGGAAAAATGTGATTGTGCAACTTATAAATGGCAAGGGAGTCTGTGTATAAAACATTACATGTCTCTTCACGTACCATAATGGTTCAGGTTTTAGACATGTGCTTGAATTATGGCTGACGTAGCTGCAGAACGGGTGTTTATAGCATTATAGCTGTCCATGTACCTGCTTTTAGTCTGCTGCAAATTAAAGGAAATATGACTTTGTACCTCAGTCATTTTAATTTGCATTTGCTGATGGCTGGCAGCAGTTACTGGAGTTCAGCTGATGTGTGGTGGCTGGATTATGGGGCTGAACCTGGGGCCACAGTAAGATATCAAGTTAATGCATGAATCCTGCATATGCAGCAGGTTATAACAGTGACAAAGTCATTACTGACTTGATTTAAAATGAAAGAAAGCAAAACTCCCAAAGGTTTTACATCTTAGCAATAATGAGATCATACAGCAGTTGTATTTCGTGTAAGACTGTTTAAGCCATGGCTCTAGAGATAAAGTCATCCCCTTTGGGTCACATATATGCATCTGGTGTGCCTCAGCTCTAGAGAGAGCAAGACATTCAAGTTTCAGTGTCCTCAGAGCAGTGGCATGTGTGTGATCAGGCATGCTGCTTAGGAAGACCTTGCTTAAGCAGTGGTCTTAGTCTTTGCAGTAATGCCACCTTGTCATCAGTTTAAATTATCACTTTATATTACCTCTGTATTAGACTTGAACAGTCCAGCACCATGCAAATAGCTTAGATAAACTCTAAATTTGCTGAAGGAGGGTTCTGCCTTTAAATATAGGCAAGCTGGTGCATGAAATTTTGCTTGAATGTGTCACAGGTCAATTTTGCTCAATTTCAACCCTGTATCTTAAGCCTAAGATTCACCTTGAGTGGTTATGCTTTGATAAATATTTGGTTCCTTTCTTGTGCTTTATGTTGCAGTATCTGCCTCTAATCAACTCAGTTTAGGAAAGCACCCTCTGTAGCAAAAATACGATCTCAAAATTAGCTCAGCTCAGCATATAATTAGGATCTGGGTTTTTTTAAATATCTATAATATTTATGTTGTATTTTGCATTGTTCATTGAGAGTAAAAACTCAATGGGTTAGTTCTATCCAGAGTAAATGGTAGTTAATGAAACCTTTTATTAATAAAGTTTAGATAATTATCTGGGTAATTGTACAGACAAATAATTCAGTAATTTGAAATGATTTATTCTGTGTATAATGATACTTTATTCCCTTTAAGTGCAGTTTAACATGTTAATTACAGAGACTCAAGGGTCTTGTGAAGAGTTACTCTAGTGATCATATGTTATTAATTCTCCTGGGACACAGCTTTTTTGGAATAGCACCTACAGAATAATTCAAACCTCAAGCCAATATGCAATATTGGCAATTAAAAATTAAAAAAAAACCAGCAAAACAAAAACTACCCTCTATTGGGAAGTGGGTTTGGGGGTTTTTTGGTTGGTTGATTTTGAATTTGAATTTGATTTTGGTATGGGAACACACCACATCATTTCACCCTGTCTTTCCATGCGACAATTTCTGTAAATTGCTTATCTTCAGGTTCTTGTGATTGTAGACACCATGGAGATAAATCTGGTACTAAAGAAAACATCACTCAGTGTTGTTAGTCAATAATGCTAATAATATGAACCTTTTTAGGTTTAGTCTGTGATAGCATCTTTTCCACTGACACCTCAATGACATACATCTTTTGCAAAAGCAGAGCACAAAAATCTTGCGAGCTCTTGTTCTCTGTGAGTAATATCATGCATCTGATCCTCAGGTGTGGAAACATCAATCCCCATATCATTGGAACTATTGCTGTCGGACAAACCCCTCCATTTTTGTAAATGAAGAGGTTTGGTGGTTTTTTTATTTTGTGATTTCTTTTGGGGTTTTGTTTTCGTGGTTTGTTTTTCCCAATTTCTTTGTTTTCTTGAGTTTGTTTTGGTTTTGGTTTGAAAAATCTCTGATTACTGCAAGGCAGAACTTCCCGAAAACCTCACTCATTCCTAATGGCTGGTAAGAGAAGATTGGTCATGTCTGGACAATTTGGGTGTGCTGCAGCTGTTACGATCCTTGTTTTGATGTGGCGGTTTGAGTACCTGCTTCATGCCAGGCAGCTGGGAGCCCCTTGTCACCCCAGGACATCAGAACTCCCACATCTTTTCTGTGCAGCTGGGAGGGGAGCTGCCCACGCTTGGCTGTCACAGATGTGACAGAGGCATCACTGGGGGCTTCCTGGTGAGTTGTTACCGAGCAGGGAGAAGTCTTGAAGCATGTAGTGAAGCACTAGTACTAATCCCACAGAATCCGGGTTCTCTGTTGTGATTCTGCTTCATGTAAATAGGAAACTGAATAACACCAAAACACTGATAGTTGCCATGGATCATCTCTGCAACATGTGCTTCAGACAGTTCTCCTGGGGAGTCATGTGTCAACAGTAGTATGTTCATATTCCACACATGTGGGCTGTCTAAGTTTGAATGGAGGCAGAGGGAGGGAAAATGGAATGATTTATTAGTAATAGATATTGAAACTCCAATCATGCACAATAAGAAATCCTGCTGGTGAGTTTGCCATCTCAGTCCTGTCATATCTGCAAATCCCATTGATCTCTTTTTAGACCAAGTTATAGGTAACAATTTGTTGTTCAAATAGTTTAGATTACTTTGAAATCTCACCTGATCTTAAAATTGATAGGATAATAGATGCATTTGAGGAGGCTTCTACTTTCCATTACACAGAAATTTTTCTTTGCCTTCACTAGGTTTAGACCTATCATCCAAAAGACATCAATGCCCAGAGACAGCCAACCCCTTGAGAGAACATGCTTTTTCCCTGGTCATAATATGGGATTGTCTGGTCCCAGGTTTCACTTTGGTGGAAATACCAGATCCTCTGGATAAAAATATGCAATTCTTAAAAAAATGTATGTTGTGTAATTTCTAAAATGTCTAACTGTGAATTTTTACCCAATTATAAGCAATATTTAGCATGCTGTAGCAAAGATGAGGAGATTGCAGCTATAGCAGAGGAAATAGTGACATTAGAAGATATTTTGAAAAGTGAAGCAAGAAAAATGAAGTCCCATGAAGTAGCAGCATGAGGAATACAGAGCATGTCATTTATTTAGTAAATATATAGATCACCATTCATTGGTATTCAGAATGTGCTAAATTGAGAATGTACTGTTGTTATTAAAAACCCTTAGTAAGTTTTTAAGTGATGGCTCATTAATGATTAAATCAGTCATCTGGTTATCTATATATAAATATCCATATAAATTGTGGATATTTATCATGCTGTTATAGTATCTAATACACTAAAGAGATGTATATCTGATTAAGCTAGGAAAAACTCTGATAGCTGATATTTTATCTTTAGGGCAATATACAAAAGGAGCCTCTCTAGCCATGCATAAATGTTCAGACATTACAACATGCAGAATAATATTGATCTCTCAAAATGATGACAGGTGGGAACAGCAATGAAAAATAAGGAAATACCCGAAGGGATGGAAGATGTGAAAGGTTTCCAGATCTTGCAGCAGGTATTTCCCAAATCCATTGGTTTGAGCTGCTAACAAAAGGGCAGAAAAGTATTGATATTAATTCACAGATTTTGAATTCCTGAACCATGCCCATCAACTTTCAGTTATTTTGAGAAAGCCTGTTCCTGAATCTGAGTGAAGTAAAATTGAATTTTTAATATGTTTCAGTACAGGATCTTGCTTGTGGGAACATGCTGGGAGCTGCCAACACGGGAGCAAGAAGCAGAGGCTGTCCAGAGGATGACTGGCTCCTAGGTTATGTTTCCCTGTGGTTCACTAGTTGTTTTTCCCCTGCTGTTGTTGAGAGCTCCTGAAGGTGCCCTCTGCAGGGGCAAATGGATATAAAGCGTTGAAATGAGGAATAAATAAGGATTACCATGAAATTATGTCAAAGCAGATAACAACATGAAAGCTGAAACTAATTGGAGAGATGATGTATAGGAGTACAGAGGAAAAAAGTCTTAAAAGTAACTTGGAATGCATAATAACAAACACCTTCTTGGAGGACATCCATATGTGCAGCAGTGTTGGATTATTTGTTTGGGCACCTAACATTATAATATATTACACTACTGAACCCTGCTATTTTCTCATGAAATTCTTAGGCAATAAAAATACAGTTGGATTGGAAAAAAAAAAAAGGAAAAGAAAAGAAAAGCTTTTTGCAGCTATTTTTTCATCTCAAGGCCTCACTTTGTCTCTCCCACATTTTACAGTCTCCTCTTTCCCTGCATTTGCTTTCAAATCAGGGACAACTTAGAGGAGATTGCTGAAAGAAGTAAAAGTATGCAGCCAAATGAAAATTCTAAAGTGAGTGTTGTTTTTGAATATGTTATTCTCATTGAAAGCCTCTCAGGAAGCAAAATCAGATTTCTTTAAAAAACATTTTTGAGCAAAACAAAAATCCTCTTTTTTCTCTTGTGTTAGGTAAGTTACCTTCAGGCAGTCTGATAAACAGAAGAGGAATTCTTTTACTGAAAACTCAAGAGAGGATTTACTTGTTGGCCAATTTACCCACTAAGCTTTTAATTCTTCTGACCTTGGAGAAGAGAACTGGAAATACATGTATGACATCTAAGCGCCATTTCAGCTTAGAAAGCTAAAAGGAAACTTAATTTTATTTGTATTGTGAAAATTTACATCCAATCACAGCTTTCAGCCAAGTGTCTTGCTGAGCCTGATGTGTGCATTAAAATATTCTGGAAAAGCATCGCTGGGATGGTAGAAAGATGTTCTTCTGAAAGGTAGCCTCAGAGTCATTCCTTTTCTCATTGAATGAGGCACAGTAGTGCTCTTAGGGTTCCAGGAGCTATAAAACAAGGTTTTACTGAGCACTTCTTTTGCATCATCCTGATAAGAATTTCTGCTACAACAATATATTTTTGATCACTTTTATAACCAAATACATGTGTGGGGAATATTTTTTCACACTGTTGTTATATATTTATTGTAAGGGTAGGGAAAAAAGTCAGTGGCTCACCTGGCTAAACACCTTTTGTAGGTGTTGTTAGAACTTGTCCATAATTTTTACTCTTTGTGCTATTTGTGTTGGAACTTCACTTGTTGTCTTTTTTACTGAGACCTCTCCCCCTGCCTACTCCCACCACCATGGAATAGTGTGGCTCTTTTGGTGATTACTGAAGACAAGTCCTAGGAAAAGGTTAATAAAAGGAAAGTGGATTTACCATAGTTTGACCTTTTCTAGCCTTGCCTTTAAACTAGCCTTTTTCTCAGGAACAGTTAGCATTGGCAAAGATTTGTGAATGAAGATGGCAGCATAGATAGCCAGGAAAACCACCTGTGCTGAACTTACTCCCCTGCCACCAGCCTTGGAGAACAGATAAGCCCAAGTGTTGCACATACAATACAGTTTCTTGCCACTTCTTTTCTTCTTTTGGCTATGAGTTACTGAGAAACCCCAGGTCTTTATTACCATTGAACCATGGTTGGTTCTATGCACCTCAGCTACATAACGATGCTGCTCTGCCTTATGCCATCAGATTAAATTGATCTAGCCATTATTCATCAGTCTTTTGTTAAAACTAGATGTAGAATCTACATTCTGGTGGGGTAGGTTTGAGCTAACTATTCTTTCCAATTGAAAATAACCAAATTTTTATGCTTGTTTCTACTGTCTCATGCTCACTGAGCGATAGTCTTCTCTGCAAGCTTCCCTGATTCCCACTGAAGACCAAAGTGGCCTGCAGGTGATTTAGAGAGCACATCCTGACAAAGTCCTGTGCAGGGACAGGGGGCCTGAACTCAGCTCCAGAGCTACCTCAGTCACAGCATGGGCTACCCCAGTTTGGATCAGGGCAGCCGTAGGCAGCTGTGAACCACAGAGAAGGTCACACTTCAGGTCATTTGTAAGGCAAGAGACTCGTGATTCTTATAACCTTTTAATGCTACTAAGAAAAAGAAGGAACCAAACACCTGAGGCTTATCTCACAGGGGTTTCTCAACAGAAATTTCACCTGTGCCATGCAGCAAAGCTACCACCCAAGGAATTCTTTCTCAAAAATCCCAATAGGTAAAAATTACCTACCCTAGCAAACACAGAATTTGAAGTTGTTCTTCCAGAGGAAGTTATCTATATTGCATTGCTGTTACGAAAACACTTCTAAAATATTTTAATGAACAGGAATTTTACTTGAAGAAGACTACAGACTTGAACATAGTATTGTATTGTCAGTCTGCTGCAGCAATATAGATGAGATTTAAAAGCCACAGTAATTTATGATCTGTACTTAAAACCTATAAAGGGATATCTTGGATTCAGAATTGTTTCATTCCTGATGCGATTTAGAAGATTAAACTGTCATATTTTAGCACAGATAGATGATTGCTATAATTAATCATGTATCATGAATTCTATCATTTAGAAGCTACTTCATATAAAAGTTGAAAATACTTTTTATACATTGCAAAATTAACTAGCCTTATAATTATGTTTTATGGATATATGTTGATTTGTTTTATATGTGAAGGATATTTACTTTACAAGATAATCCAATATACTAAATGCATACTGCAAAACAATACGGTAATGGAGTGTTTGCTAATGACTTCAGTTGAAGTACAGCCTGTCTAATAGCTGAGATAAGACATTACTAAAAGAGTGTCCTAATGATTTGAAAATTGCTACCAAAAATGTGTTCAGTCTAGGAGGGGTAGCAGACATAATTGTGCTAATAAATATAAATATCCAAGTCAACCCTGATTTTGAAGCTTGTATCCTGATTACTACAAGTTTTGGAAATCAGACAGAGCTAAATCATGCTGTTGTGCTCACATGAATAGCTTCTCTGGTGGCACTGCTCATTTGAGTAAAGAGAGCAAATACACCCGTGCTAGACAGAAATGCATTAAACATTCATAATTGACTGGTTAAAATGCTTAACTGTGCATTTTCCTTCCAATTCTATCTATTGAAATTTGGTCTATATACAATCCTGAGTGTAATTTTGGATGTAGGTGTATAGAATTTTAAAATTTGCCTAAGAAGGATTTTGTTCCTATCTGTACCTTACTGTAAAGCACTGTGTGTGTACCAGTGCCACTGTGGCATTTTAATACCTTATTTATGTGCTCAAAGAGATCATCTAGGACAAGATAAGCATGAGCTCAGCTTCTTCTTTGCCTGGATGGCACTAAGGTTTTCCAGATTTTAAGAAAATGATCTAAAGAGCAAGCTAATAAGGAGGGTAAATCATAGCTTCTTATGGGAACAAGGTGTCACTTTGACCATCGCTCAAAGCAAATCTTGGTTTCTGTTCTGCTATGGGCTGCATATGAAGTTTACCTTAAATAGGAAGAGAATAAAGTACATTAAATAGATCTTGGGGCAGAAACTGAACTAAAGTTCATTGTTTACAGTGAGCCAAACCTCAATACAACACCACCTCAGAGGAGCCTTCTATTTAGTTATTAGCCTGTAAGAAGAGGGCTGCCTATTTGAGCCCTCTGATGAGGCATAAGGGTGAGCTAGGGTTAGAGCTGGATTGTCTTAGCAACACTCACATTTCTGGGAGCTGCACAATGAAAAATTCTGCAATCCCAAAGCAGATGGTTGGGAAGCTATGGTACTTGGTATTACACAGCTGGACCAACAGTTAGTAAATCAGAATTTGATGTCTAAGCGTGAAAATCTCCCAAAGCTTTTGCACAACCTCCTATTTCAGCATTGATAGTATTTCAGCCTGTGTTCTTGGAAAAAAAAGCTAGGCCTCTGGCACAGTGAATTTAAATTTTTCCATTTAGAAACAGAATTAAAACCTCTTAAAACAGCTGCTCATAAGATGCAACATTCAAAAGTGTTGGTTCTAAACTGAAGATGTGAAAATCAGTTTGTCCACCACTTTCCCAACAAGGTATGGATTGTGTCTTCCTTCTGCTCCCCACTGCAAGGTGAGGCAGTGGACCAGCTAACCTATACATCTATGTCAACCCCCTTGCTGCAAATTGATGGCTGAGGCTGACTCCTAAGGTGCTTTATTAGGACACCTGCTTTGCAAGCATGAAGTCAGTGGTGTGTGCTGGAGTGGCCTCAGGGGTCTGGGAGGATGCCAAGGAAGGCAGATGTGCCTTTAGAGGAGTAAGTGAAAGGGGCAGCACCATGTACTTGCCTTGGTATTGCAAATTCCCTACTACTGACCAGAGGAGGGTTACACGGCTCCTGACAGCCTCAGAGTGCTGCAGCTGCAAGCCACAAGCAGCAGTGGTAAAAGGCTGTATTCAGATATAGGTCAGAGAGAGAAAAGAAAGGCTAAGCAAGGAATATGGAAGGCTTAATTCACTTGGCTGCTTCCCTTCCCATTGCAGCTGCTCTACTTCAGGTTATTTACCAGGCCTGAATTCTTTCTTTATTTGTCACTGTTGACTGTAGCTAGCTTGCTTTGGGGTTGAAAGGAGCTGAAGAGTCAATTATGTGTCTGGGTGCTTTTGAATGTCTTAAGAGTGGTAACTGGCCGCAACCCCTACTGCTCATGTCTAATGAGGCAAGGCAGAGAACTGCTAGCCTCTGGTCCAGCACAGGCCTGTGGAAACACTCCAAAGAGCCAAACGAAAGCCAGCAGGAAGGGAGAGAATCATGTCTCCACAGGCTTGCAGGGCATTTGCAGCTATAGCACGGTTCCCTCTGCCTCCCTGCCTGCTCTGGAAATGTTCCTCTGCAGGGCAGGGGTGTTGCTCTCTGCCACCTCCAGTGCTGCCTAATGCAGGTGGAGTATCTTCAGGTGGCTTCAGGGTTTAGTGCAGGTAAGTGAAATAAGCAGTGAATGAGGTGCTGGGCTGCAGGTATGGTACCCTGTCAGAGCTCCAGCAAGTGCTCATGGTGCCTGACATCATTCACTACTTGCTCATCTGCTGGGTTCTATCTTGCCTCTTCTCACAAAAGCTTGGGCTGACACAGTGGTGGTTACTGGCATATACTTTACAGCATCATTTACCTCACCTCTGTTTCTAGACCCCAATCTCTTGGATTTAGCCTCGAGAGTTCACATTGCTGGTCACCTCCTCTGACTCCTCTGGCTTGTATCTTAGTTAATTATCTGTAGACAAAGCCACAGTTGATGCCTTATCAACTAGAAAGACTGAATTACTCAGCTTTGTTAGGCAAAGGTTATAGCAAGAGGGTGACCATCCTATCCATCTGTCCACTCATCTCACGAAGAGTAAAATAACAGAACTCTTTAAAATCCTATTAATGGATTATAGGTCAATAACCTAGACACTCTGATAGCTCTGCAAGGAACTATGGACAAAATATCTGGGATTAATGCATTTTCTGAATATTTTTATAGGATCTTTTATAGATTTTTTTCTGTCAAGTGCTAATGTGTTCTGCAAGTAGAAAGAAAATTGCTTTTTACTACTGTATTCCCTTGATGTGGCTAGGCAAAGTTGGGAGGTACCTAAAACTATATAAAGGCACTGAGCTGATCAATTCATATGTAAAGTTCAAGGAGAAAACTTTGGCCTTTTGCCTTCTGAAGTAATCATCCAAGTCACAGAATTGTCTCATCCTGATGTTTGAGTAGTCTCATGCACTGAAATCCAAAAGTTCACCCAATTTACTACTGGTCGTCAAATTGGCAAAATGTACTGAGGAAGCATCAGACCATTGTGCAGCATGCCTTGCTGAGGTGAACCCAATCTCCTCAAATTCTATCTTTTAGAAAAATGTTATACAAGTAGGCAAAGAAATTCTGTCACTTTTTTTTTAATTATGGAAAGTTTCATTTGGAGGTGCATTGTAACCTGTTCAAATGTTAGGGCTCTAAACATGGAGTTTGTGCTTACTTTGCAGTAAGTACAGTTGTGAGGCAGGGTAACCATTTATCTCTGTTCTTTTTTGCCTTTACAGCTGGACTTGACATCTCCAATTGCTGCAGAGTAGGACACTCACACCGAGAACAGGACACAGTGAATGGTTTATCAAATCTTTGTCCCTACTGTCCATTAATCAAAAGAACCTGAATGCCTAATTATGAGAAATTGAAGGTTTATGCCATTGTGGAGATTTATTGCTATTATCTGCAGTGCTAAAATATTTTTAATGTGTTCACCTTTCCTGGCTATTATTTTACAAGAAGGAAGGATCTTCAAGGACTGAGTATGATTTGGGCTTGGTTTCAAATAAATACGTGATCCACATCTTTTCTGGAACAATAAGTAATGGCAGGTGTTTAAAATATTGCATTTATGCTCTGGAAATAGTAGTGGTGTTTTCCTAGGAATTTTTTCATTGGGGTGCGTTTGTGATATTAAAATTCCTGATTTTAAGCAGAGCAAGTTTTTCTGTTCAGTAGCTATGCCAGTTTCCCAAGGCCTTTCTGTGCTTCTTCCAGGCTCGCAAAAACGACCCAGTACCATGCCATGCTTTTCAGTCTCTCAGGATGAATGTCTGGGCTCTTGCAGAAAAATTTCTTCCTCTTTCCTGAGGCATACCCCAGAGAACAGTGATGCCAAGATCCCCTCCTCTCACGGAGCTGGAGCTTTTCAAGGAGCTAGTCTGCCCAAGTGCTGAGGTTTCTTCTGCCACCTGCAGAACAAAAAAAAAATTTACAGAGCAATGCTCTCCCTATCCCTCAAGAGCAGAGAGTTCAAGGGGAGCCTGGAAAGTTGGCCATGAAATTCCAGTTCCTCCTTGACGGGGGGGCATTATTGGAGAACAGACTTTTTTTATTATTATTATTTTCAGGAGCAACCCTGGAGAAAGTTGTCAAGCAGAGTTAGAACCAGTAAAAGTGAGAAAGTGCGGACACACATCTGAGGTGGCAAAGGTCCTTCTGGATTGCAGCAAGCAGTTCTAGCAACACCAGGGCAGCCACTGTCTCTCAGCACTGTGTTCCTGAGGTGCTTCTGGATGTGTCTGACTCAGACTGCTGAGATTTAGTTTTGAGGTGTGAAAAGCGATCAGCATGAGCTCCTCAGGCTGCTCGCAGGGCAGGATTCAAACACAGCTGTGTGGTGCTGCCAGGTTGTTTACTTATTGCCCTGGCTTAAATGACTGCCTAGCAAGATCAGTACTTAATTCTCCTTTTGTCACGCATTACTTCAGGGAAAAAAGAAAAAAAAAGAAAAAAAAAAAGAAAGAAAGAAAGAAAGAAAGAAAGAAAGAAAAAAAGTACAATCAACTTGAGAATATTAGTACATCTTTATGATTGATAAATTGCACACAAATTTTCTCTGAATATCACAAATTCTTTCCTGCCTTCTGATTTCTGGGAAAGGAGACGGCCTAAGGGATGAACAATACAGGTATTGTATAAACAGTTCAGTGCAAATCTTCCTTCACCAACTCCCCAAAAATTGTGTCAACAAGATAGCTGGTTTTGTCAAGGTTTTGTTTTTAATCTGAACCCACCGATCTTAATGGATGTTTCTTTTTTCTGTTTTCGCATCTTAGCTCTTATCTGTCCCACATTCCTTGTGGAAACATATGAGTAACAGTTTCACTAGAGAGTAGGACACAAACAGAAAGCAGCTTATAAAGAAAGATAATTTAGATGGTAAGAGGCGAGGCCAAATCCCTTCCACAGGCCTGCTGTAGTCAGTGTGACAAGTTGTGTGAACAAAGCAAACAGGATTTGGCTTTTGCTGCAGTCCCAGCCACCTTTTATCATTGGAGAGAGAGAAAAACACCATAAAATTAAATAGGTATCATCCTCCCTGCATTCCTAGTGTAACTATTTTAACTGGAATGCCTCATAAACAGATAAAGGCACTCTTGAGCTTTGAGATGATCATTTTTTAAATGACCATTTAGGACTGGATTATGGTTTTACATTTTCACCTTGGAGCTTTTAAAGGCTGTTTGGGACATTAAGTGCTAACATATCAGAGCTTAAACTGAAAGGCAGTGTTGCTTGCGGTTGTACTGCCCAGCAAAATAATATAGTTTTGCTGCTGTTAATAGGTAAATACTTTCATTTGTGGAAGGAAAATGGTGATTCAAAATCGTTTGATGCCCCTTAAACTCTCATAGCAGCTGGATATTTTACATTGGTTTCTATAATATTCTTGTGATAACATTCCTATCCCGCAGGGGTCTGCTTGAATATTGAAGCACTCATCTTTTTTAAGTTTTGCATAATGTGAGATATTAAAATTAAGGCTGGTGTTTACTGTTCAGTTCTTACACATATATTCCACATTCACAGCTAGATTTTATTTCCCTTGGAAATGCTTTCTGTCCCTGCCAGTTACTGAATGCAATCAGGTAGCTTTGCATGGGCCAGCATACCAATTAAGTGCCTTGCCTGGGATGCACACTGCTTCCTCCGTCAGAGGCTCAAGGGCTTGTCGGCAAGGGAGCCGCGTGTGCTGATAAGGAGAAAGCCTGGCCCCACAGTGGGGGCAGAGTCTATTTCTCAAGAAAGGTTTCAGACAGTGGTTTGAGGGGGAAAGGGGAAAAGGGGCAGGAGACATATAAAATGGCTAGAGAAATGAAACAGGAGGAGAAATTAATGGAAGCAGGATCAGAAAAATATTCAATTAGAACTTGCAGGCCTGGTCACATTACTCTGTGTTATTGTACATCTTGTCATTACCCAAATCTGTTGCTAAAGTGTTGGCATTTGTCTTCATTACGCAGTAAAATGGTATCATGAATAGATTACAAATATGATGAAGGAAATATCCTGGAATTATCACAATGCCTGAAAATGAAAAATGCCTTAATTTAAATTATTGGTGTGTGGCATCTGCCAAGTGCACAGACAGATGTGAAGAGTGTAACATGATTTTGTTCTGATGATGGCTTCAAAGTTTCTGCTCCCCTTCAAAAGGGTTTTCAGGCTGAATCCTTCCTTATAGCAAATATCAGGGATGTGATACAGAGAGCAGCATTTGACATATTTTTTAGCTGCAAGGAACTGCACAGCATGATACCTTAGGTCTGGTTTTAGAAACTTCTGCAAGCAGCACTCCTCCATATTTCAGGTGGAGAGCTGGTTAATGTATAGATTATGGCTTTTAACAATTAAATTAAATTTGAAGTGGAAAAAAAGCTACTATCTTTGCCTAGTCAATTAGACATGATTTAGTCTTCAAAATTGCAACGATCTATACAGACGTGTTACCTTTCAAGCTCAATTTTGCATTTGACTGATTGTAATCTTCTAGAAATACATTTTCAGGATATTTAGACCTCACATTTGGCCTACTTTAAAACTGCAAGATTCTGAAAATTACTACCAGTACATAATAAAGAATTTTATATTACGACCAGGATAGGAATTAATATTTAACTAAAAGTTCAATTAAAATCTTAAATAATATCGAAGTACTATTTCAGTAGTAGGGATCATAGCCCTCCTTTTCCTAGACATGTATTAACTTTAATAAAGCTTCTGAATGGCTGCAAGGACTGTCTACCCAGGCTGATATCCATGCTTCCAAACTCATTAGGAGGTATGTATCTTTGCTTCACTGTGAACGGTAGGTATATTTTAAATGTGTAATATGCTAAAGTTGATAGAATTATCCTTTCAGAGGTTAATTCTAGTCTTCTACTTCATAAATGCTACTAGATTCTTTGTGGTAATGCTTCACTGTTAAATTGCACCAGAAATTTTAAATGTTAGATTTGAACCAGACAGCTCAGAAAATTGATGAGATGATACCAAATCTCTCCCTTCTCAGTCCCTGTTGGGTTGAACCCAACCCTGGCTCTGAGTAACCAAACCTTGCTCATGTCTGACAGCTGCTTTTTGAGTTAGATGTTTTCAAGTGGACAGATGTCCACCACAGAAGAAAAAAAACCTCACCTGCGCAAATAGAGGGTTGCAGCAGAAGAGAGTCTATGGGCACTGAAAACAGACCAACTTCTCTGATCATTGGATAAAGTGTGTTGCAAAATCGAGTCCACAGATCTTTCTGGAAATACCTAAAACGTGTAAATCCTGCTGTACCCTTTTGGTGCACCCATAGCTGTGAGTAAGCTTCTGTAATGTCTTTCATGAAGTGCTGCTCAACAGCAGCTGCACATGAGCCAGCCGTGCCCGGGTGGCTGAGAAGGCCACTGGCATCCTGGCCTGGAGCAGCAGCAGTGCGGCCAGCAGAGCAGGGCAGTGACCGTGCCCGTGGACTTGGCACTGGTACAGCCCTACCCTGATTCCTGTGTCCCCTTCTGGGCACCTCACTGTAAGAAGGACATTGAGGTACTACTGGAGCAAGTCCAGAGAATGGCAAGGGAGCTGCTGAAGAGTCTGAAACTCAGGTGTGATGAGGAGTGGATGAAGGAGCTGGCAGTGTTTGACCTGGAACTGATGATGCTCAGTTGCTCTCTATGACTACCTGTAGAGAGCAGGTGAGGGTTGGTCTCTTCTCCCAAATAAAAAATGACAGGACAAAAGGAAATGGCCCCAGGTTGTGCCAGGGGATGTTTAGATCGGATATTAGGAAATATTTCTTCAGCAAAGGGGCTGGTGAGGCATTGGAACAGGCCCCTCAGGAAAAGGCACCATCACTGGAAGCGTTTAAAAAAATGTGGATGTGCCACTTAGAGAAATTGTTTAGGGTTGAACACAGCACTCCTGGATTAACAGTTGGACTCAATGATCTGAGAGCTATTTTCTTACCTTAGTGATTTTATCTTTCTATTCTATGATTTCACTCCATGTTGTAAATTCGCCTAAATGTTGAGTTGGTTTTGGCTGGAATAAAGTTAATCTTCCTCTTAGTAGTAGTAGTAGTATGGGAGGATGTTTAGTGCTTGTGCTGAAAACAGTGTTAGTAGATGTTTTCACTCCTGGATAGTGGTCTTACTTAGCCACATTCATGTCTACTCGAAAGCAATTGGAGATCTGGACAGGCAAGTGCAGCTGACTTGAAAGGTTTGACTGTGTGGTGACAAGATTTATCTGAATGTGAAGTTTTGGGAGATAGTTACTGCTTGTGGCTGGTCACAGCTGCGGTTTATGGCCTGAAGTTTTTGGTGCACTGCCTCAAGTTCTGCACTGCATCATCTGATTGGACTTGATAATCTTTTCCAACCTAAACAATTCTACTGTTCTGTGATTACTTCTGAGCAGTGCTCACGCAGTGTCAAGGCCTTTCCTGCTTCTCACATCAGCCTGCCATGAGGGGGCTGGGGCTGTACAGGAGGCTGGAGAGGAGAGCTAGGACAGCTGACCCCACTGACCAAAGATATATTCTATACCATAATCCCAGCTGTATATGCTGGGGAAAGAAGAAACAGGAGGGGGGGCACTTGGAATGATGATATTTGTTGACTTTCTCAAGTTCTCAAGTAATCTTTGTGCATGATAGAGCCCTGCAGTCCTGAAGATGGCTGAGAACACATGCCTGTCCATGAGATGTGGCGAATGAATTCCTTGTTTTGCTTTGCCTGCATGCACAGATTTTCCTTTAACTATTAAACTCTAATTAAATGGATTCTCTTCCCTATCCTGTGGAGGAGGTGGGGAGCAAGTGAACGACTTCATTGCAGTCTGGAGTTAAACCACAACAAATGCGTAAAGATGAAATGCTATGTTTTCCCTCCCTTTGAAATAAAGCTCTGATCTGTACAGCTTACAAGTTAGCTCCCTGATGAACAAATAATTCATTACAGAATTCATGTAATGGTAACAGTGTAGGAAAACATTTATAATTATAGGGATGCCAGAACTAAAGAAGCAGGATGATGACTATGTTTTTTTAATCATTATTTCCTAGCATAGAGGAACTGCTACAAAAGGGAAAAAAATAGTCCCCTTTCTGAAGATGAAACCAGAGGGGAAAATCTATCGTTGATTTGAACTAGATCTATACTGACCAGAAGGATACATGGTACAAGATCTAAACCTGTGATTCTGATTACTTATCATTAATGCTGGGGGCGTTGGTGCAGGGGTTCATGTGGCAGCCAGAAACATGGGAATCCCATGTCCTTTTGATGCTTTTGCCCTGGGAGCCTTTGTGTGTGTGTGTTTGAACCAGTCCCTGTGCTTTAGTTTTCTAAATGTAGAAAAAGACGGATATCACTCCTGTTCCTAGTGCAGCAGCATGAGTTAAGTATATTTAGGTTTGTGTACAAGTGCTTCACAGAGGTGACCCCGGCAGGAGCTGTAGCTAGGCAGACAAAACTCCTGTTAGACCTTGTAGGGTAGAAAGGATTAGTGAGCCTGGCTGCATTTGCTTTGCACTATATTTTTATTTATTTTCTTTCTCACAAGTTCATGTTGATCCTGCACAGTGTGGCAGTGGTATTCCCAAATTGCCAGCATAAACTTGGCCAGAAATATCTCTGCCTGTGCTGGGGCTGTGAGTCTCCTCCAGGGGTAAGCCAGGAGCAGGGATGTGTTCTTCGGTTCCTGATATTGCCCCTTCACCTTCTTGAGCCAGGGCTGCATAGGACTACGTGGCAGAGCCAGCTGAAAAGGTGTTGATGCTGAGTTGAGAATGATTGTAAGCAACAGAAGTCTGATCTGCAAATTCAACTTGGTGTCTCCTTTCAGAAGGAAGGCATGACTTTCTTAATGGGCACTACTGGTGGATGGAGTATCAAAGTGGGAAATGTGGCAAAAGCAAAAAGTTGTGTGCTTTCCAGCCATTTGAGAATAATTACACACCAATTAATTGAAGAAAATGACATCTTACACTATCAGTGTTCTGAAGTGTCACATATTAGACCCCAAAAAGTAAATGAGACACATATTCATTTTAATTAAAATGTTATCAAGAGGTGCTGTTGACCAAGAAGCCCATTAACAATAATCTGCTTTAGTAACAAGTGAGCAAGTCAATTTATTGAACTGAACTAAAAAGCAAACCCAGTAACAGCTGCCCACTGAGCAAGCATTTGATCTTTCAGCTTTCTCTGATTAGCAGAGGGAGGCGTTCCCCAAATATTACAGACTTTTGTCTACTTTCTCACTACTCTGTGGTTACTTGTAGAAACTGTCTCCATGGTGCAATCAGCATTTGCTCATCAAACTTAAAAGGGAGCTTTTACTAGCAGATCCAACTTCAAAGAAGACATTTATGTAGAAGCAGTTGCCGGGTACCATTATTTTCTTTTGTGCCTCAGCTGTTAAAATCTTTGCACAGGATGGACTGTTTTCCTTTGAGATCTGGCTCTTTTTACAAACAGAAGCTAGTGCAGAAGCTTTGAGGGTTGCAACACAGGCAGGCTACTTGCAATGTAAAATTACATGGTTGCACAAATTTATGTTTTCAACCTAAATTCATTAACTTCACTGTTTAGGATAGGTTACTATGGGCTAAGGAGAATTAAATTGGCCAGATACTTCCTGAGCAGATTTCTACCCTTATAGGAGATCTCAGTAAGGACATAAAGCTGGCGATGATGACAAGTTACTGCTTGTACCAGGGAGCACCAGGAATTTTGATGAGATATGCTTTGCTCTGCTGTCAGCATTAGAAATGGGACAGGCCCCACTGCAGCCCTCCGCCTGGGACATTTTGGGGAGCTACCACACCTGGCTGCTTCCTCTGGCCTCTTTTTGCTGTGCCTGTACAATGGGGCCAATTGTTTTTCAGCTGAAGAAATTTTAAAAATCACTTCTCATATTCCTTTTGCTCTTGATTGGTGAAAAAGGCCAAAGCCTTTACTATGTGAGCAATAGGCATGGGATTTTTTCTAGAATCAGCCATTATTTCAGAATAAATTTTCATAGTTTCATGAGAAAAACCTCAAAAGCAGAGTGGACTTGTATGTCCAAAATACAGTACAATTGACAGTAGGTTAATTCTCTTTTTGACAGGAAGGAGTTCAAAGCTTTGGATTCTTTCTGAATCCATTGCCAAGCAAGATGCATCAGCTTTCTTGACTGTAGGAGAGCATACCAGGTCCAGAAGCCCTCAAGATGCCTTTCTAAAAGTTCTGTTTAAATGGGTATGATCCAAAAAGAAGGAATTTTTATAGCAATTCAGCGAACTTCTGTCTGACGGAACATTTTATGTGGGAAAATGAATCCTGTCAAAAAAGCACTGATGCCTTTTAAGTCCTACTGTGGACAATAGACACATCTGTCACATACTGTTCAGAAGGGATGCCATGTTGGGCAAAACTGAAAGTCAATGAGATTTAGTGTACTTCAGTCATTTTGAAAACAGTATCCAGTAACTACTGGTCCAGAAGTTCACCCAGGAGTATATTTAAGGTAGAAAGAACAGCAGCAGCAATTGAAATGAAAAAGATTGATGATAAAACTTTTATTTCAGTTATTTTTTCGTGTTTAATCAGTCAACAACTTTCTCAGAAACATAGACATGTATGAAAATAATCTTAAATATTAGAATCTGAGGGAGTCCTCTTATATTTTGTTGCAAAAAGACCTGAAGTACTAATGGAATGACTTCACAGAACTTTAAAATATCTTTTTTAAAATGAACTTCAGCAGTTTTTTTTTTTTGACAATTTTAAGGTACCTGTATTGGCACCAGAACATTCACAATTATTTCCAGTGGGTAAATTGGAATGAGGATTGAGTAGATAGGGGAACTCTTGAAAGAATTAATGCAATCCTGTTATGTCTGATCTGCTGTCCATCAGCAGGGAAAGTTATGGGCCCTATGAGACTGTTATTCCAGCTAAGTGGAACAGTAGATTCAAACTTTAAATGCTGTTATAAAATGGCAACTAAAAATCTCTGTTACTTCCTCCACATGTTGTTTACTGAGACACTGGTGACTCTTCACTTGTTTGCACTGAAGTCCTTTGAAGGTGCTTTAAAAAATATTTTTAGTTGTTTGTAAGCTGACGCATTTCATACTATTTTGGAATTTATGTTTCTTCATATCACTTTTCATGGATATCCCAATCCAAGTTCAGTGGCCAGCTTATTTCCCATACACATGCATTTTATTTTTAGGACCAATGGGTGGTTTCTCACATAGATATTGTGGGGTTGGGGAGGCAGCCCAGAGCTAAATGCCTTTATCTTCACCAGAATAATTAACAGGCATAAGCAGTCACAGCCTGATCTGTGCTGCAGAGATCCCCACTCACCCAGCCTGCACAGTGGTAAGTGGAAGAGTGAGATAATTTGACATAGAGGCTGCAGTGGTCTGTGGTCCCTGTGGTCACTCTTGGCATGGAACAGCAGTTGGTCTGAACACGTTGCAGATGGTGTTTTCCTCCTACAATCCTTTCCTCAAGAAAGGATTGCCTGCTGAAGCCTGCCTGGTTATCTTGTGAAAATCATAAACAAAAAGAGAGCTCACTGAGGATCCAGGCCATTTATTATGTTTTTCTGGATTTTTGTGATGACTCAGCTACCATTTAGCAAAAAATCGTAGGAACTAATTCATAGGAATGAATTAGGCCTGTTTCTCATAACCAGTGCCTGACAACAAGTTATGTAAACCCTGCAAAATACACTGGGCATGGGAGAAGTTACTGCCTACAGTAGATTTGGTATTTAAGGGCTTGCTTTTTAAATTTTAGTTGTTAATTAGTATTGCAAGAGTGGGGAACTTGGATGGCTCAGCTAGTCATTCAGAGTGTAAATGCTATTGATGGTAAACACATAAATGGAGGTCCAGGCAATAGGTCTGCTTTAGAGGAACTTCTACTTCTTTCCATTTATTGCATAATATGATGTTAATAACACGAATCAGTGTGGTTGGACTTGACAGGATTTTTTACTTTAAATATAAATCAATGATGAACCATCCTAATTAAATAGCAGAGCCAAAAGATGATGCAGTTTTCAGACAAGATATTGTATACTAAGAGGAATGTGCCTCTGGATTTTGTTGTTGTTGTTGTTGTTGTGGTTTTTTTGGTTTTTTCAAATTTAATGGATGAGAAAGCAAACTTCAGAGAATAAATGGCGTCCAAAATTGTCTGATCTCAGCCAAGTCCTTATGTGTATATGGAGGGGGAAATGAGACCACTGAGGATGAGTACTAGCTATAATCAGCCACTGGTATACTGGAGGGTATTTGAAAATTGTAACTCCTGTCCTCTCCCCAGGTGCAGCATTGTGGGAATTCCAGGCACAGAAAATTGTCAAAACCCTGTGCATGCAGACCCAAATACAAAAGAGAATACAGGCTTCGACCTGAGCCCTTGGAAAAGGCTTTCAAATTTAGAGATCAGAAGCAAGAATGTGGGTTTGAGACATATATGGATAGCGACATATTAAGCTAGGTAGGGGAAATTTTTAAAGGTTTAAAGTTTGGATATAGAAGTAGTTACAGAAATAGTAAAAGGTTTTAAGGTGTAGCAAGTAGTTTATGTGTCACTGTATGTTTGGATGAAAAAAGCCCGCATTGCGGCAGGATGTGTGATGCAGTTTAATTAACCATTGGTGTGAAAATTAAAACAATGTGTGGCAGTAATTCATTGGCTAATAAACCTTTAAAATCCCTTGTAACCTGTGGTCTTGTGACCATTGACCACGATCTCGCGGTGTATGCAGTAAGATGTTCTCACTCCTTGAGACTGAGGCAATAAATCTTGTTTTAAGACCTCTCTCAGTGGTCCCGTCACAGTATCACTGAGCTGGCAGTGCCATTCTCTGTCTTAGTCCTGAGCATTGATTCCAGCAATATGGCTGGGGTCAGGCACCTACTTGAGCTGTGATAATGTGTGCTCTGGTCAAGTGAGGTGTTTTTTTGTAAATTCTAGTGGTGACCAGGAATAGAAAAATATAAAACCATTCTCTTCATAACGTACTTTTTAATACATGAAAAACATAGTGTATCAGCAAGGAGAGGTAATATACACTTGTTCAGCCAGGTGTAGCTTTCCAGAGGAGCCAGGAGGCAACTAAACTCTACTGAACAAAAACATCCAATACACATTAGCTACTTTTATTACGTATGTTATAGGTATGTTCCTATATTCCCAAGAAAAGAACAACCACAGTGATAGTAAATGCAAAATTTTCAACATTCTCCATAATTCATACAGGCTTTGGCAAGAAGATATGGATTATGACCATGATGAACTGAAAACAACATTACCAAAATAACTGGAATTTTCCCATAACCACCAAAAGTGCAACTATTACAGTCTACTATTATGAGTGTAGTTGAAAGTGTAGACATGTTTTGAATGTACAAAACAACCTCAAGACTCGACATCTTGCTTCTGTATTAGTTTCTGTAGCAATGCTAAAAAACTGTCATCATCTTTTAAAGTGCATTCACAGCCCGGGCCGTTGGCTGCTGGATCTGCTAGTGGGCCAGTAGACTTTTTACCCCCCTCTATTGCTTCAAATCCAGCCTTATTTACAATTGTGGACAAGCATCTGTGCTGGCTACCTGCAATGCTTTGGCTGAAATCTGGAGTTAACTGCTCTCAGCTTAGTGCCAGCCTTCACTTCCCCATTGAAAAGTGTCTGCTGCACTTTTAGAAATGGAAGGGAAATAGTCTGCTTATAAATGTTCCAAACTTTAATTTTCCAAAGTTCACATTCCCCAGTTGACTGAAGGCTTTCTTTTCTGGAAGGTAACCCAGTTTAACTGTCTCTTTCAGAAGAACTCTTTTCATTTGGCAAAAGTACTCTTCAGGAAAACAGAAAATAGATTCTTAACTGGACATAACACCAGATGCGTAAATATCTTCAGTAGTTTTTACCTACCTTTGCAAACAATCATGAAATTTAGCAGTGAAAAAGAGCATGGGAGCCAAACCACAATCAGAAGGTACAGTAAAGACTAAATATACCTTGTCTATGCAGCACAAATGTTTTCTAATAGCTCTGAAATATCATGAATGAAAAGAAAGGTTATGTAAATTCATCCCTTATAAGAGAACGTGTTGTATTTGACAGAGCAATTAGCACAGTTTAATTAATTTTCTCTTTTAAGAGTCAAAATTGCTTTGACTATGCTCTTTAACAGGTTTTTTTGTGTGGTTTTTTGTTTGTTTGTTTGTTTTGGTTTTTTGGGGGTTTTTTTTGTTTGGCTGGTTGGTTTTTTTGTTGAATTTGACATTATCTGTCACCAAGGTTAAATAAGGAAAATACTGCCTACTGGCAATACAACAGAAAGCTTTAGTACAAAATCAATATTGTTTTAAGGACAAATTTCTCTAATTAGACTGAGGTGATAACATGACTGATCTCTCAAGAAGTAAACTAACTTTATATATATATATATGCAGAATTTTGGTAAAAGTATCATTAGAAAGGGAAACTCACCTCAGATGAGGCAATTCTAGTTGAAAAGCCTTAGTTGCTGACTGACCTGGTGATAACAGCAGCAGAGATTTTCATTTGCAAAATATCAGATTCTTTCCTAATTTATTATTCATTAATTTATTTTTTTGAGTGAGTGATTTAGATTTAAATATAATCTATTACCAAGGGAAAAGAATATTTCAGTGCAATGAACTTACTGTCAATATGTTTTCTGTCATTAATGTCTGTCTGGGCTGAAGAAAGTTTTTTTAATTTTTTTTATTTTTTTAGTTTTAGGGGTTTTTTCCTAAGATGATTCATAATTATGTGACACAAAATGATATCAGTATAGGATTGGCTGTAACTTCTAGGAGCCTGTCTGAAGGTAGGTTTCAGAAGATGCTGGTTAAATGAAGACATTAATGACAGAAGCTTTCTTAGGATCATAGAGTCATAGAATATCCTGGGTTGGAAGAAGGTCACAAAGATCATCCTGTCCAGCTCCTGGTCCTGCACAGGACATGCCAAGATTGATACCATGTGCCTCAGAGATTGCCCAAACACTTCTTGAATTCAGCTCAGGCTGGTGCTGTGACCACTTCCCTGGGGAGGCTGTGCTAGTGCCCAACCATCCCCTGGGTGAAGAACTTTTTCCTACCCCTTTTGAGTCAAAATTTTTTTTTCAATAGTGGAAATACAGTGAGAGACAACTTCAATATGAAGGTGAAACAAAATAGATGCGTTCTAGAGATGTTTCTCTGCAGTAATAGTGAGATTCTTTTTCATATGGGTTTCTGGGGAAAAAAAGAAATAGGCAAAGAGCTTCAATACAAGGACAGGGAGCTCAGCAGAGTTAATGATTTCCTGTGGATGCAGAAAAGTTACTTATTTTCTACAGGCTATTACCGCCTCCACAAACAAAGAAAACTGTTCGAAGTCCTATCCAAACCCAGAAACACAATCAGAAACTGTGCTTTAAATGAAGGTCATGATTTTATTGTTGTTTGTACTGTAGGTAACCCAGATTTAGCAGCCAAGATTTTTGACTGATTTACCAACACTGGATCAATTTTAAGCTTTCTTGTGCAGGCACACCTATTTGGAGTACTTCAGGGTTGAGCTCAGCCCTTGCCCCTTGCAGAAGGAGTACACAGTATGCACTTTAGTATGTTTGTGTTCTAAGACAATTTTTCAAGTCTGGATGATTGGATGTGATCTTCTGTTCACCCTGATCAAATGTGAAAGGCAACACAGAAAATCATTAGTATTACTCTGATCTAAAAGACAGTGCTCAAAGTTGGATGTATGTATGTATTAAAGATTTAGTCAATTAAAGATAAAAAAATGTACAATTGTTCACAATAGTTGAGAAAGAACATGATTGAATTTGTTGTCTACAGCTTCTATTTACATTTGTGATTGAATTTCAGTAGCAGATGATTGCAGTACATAATTTAATAATCAGCTCTTGGATAGTTCTGTAAATATAGTAAAGATTAGTATCTCATTTAGGTATGTAGCTTGTTGAGTAGATGATAAAAAAAGCCAGGAGACTGATGAAAACAAAGCCATGACAGAGAAAGTGTGGGAGATTTTCCTGAGTTTTTAGTGAACATTACACCTGAACCTAAGTATCTCTTCAATCTCCCTGGGATCAGGGGAAGAGAATCAAAGGAGAATGAGACTCTAAATCTCCTGAGAAATGAGGTGAAAAGGGCATCAATGAAACCAATTTAAAAATCAAATTACTGTAGGTTTTAGAGATACTGATAACCTTCTAATACTCCAACAATAAAAAAGCAGATAAACAGCACCACCTGTTCCTGTCTTTTCTTTGTCACCAAGTAAGGAAAGAGGTGTCCTCATTTCACTGGATATTTAAAATGCTTAGACATTCAGAGACAAAAAGAGAAACAATGATTTAAGTGACGGTCATGGTGGCAAACAATCAAGTGAGACAAGGCTTTGGCAGGAAAAAAAATACTTTGCAGGACACATGGCCGTTTTTATTTCTTAATGCTCCCCAAACCTTTTTAGGTAAATAAACATTAAGATCATGCCCAGTTAATATGGCTGTGACATTCATTTAGTTTTTTATTGTCTCAGTAGCATTAATGACAGAGTCAGTTTAAAGATCAAATTAAACGATGCCACCGAAGATGTCAGTTACTGCTTTCACCCTTCACTGTGGAGCAGTGATGGATGACGGACCACCTTCTAGATTGCAGATGAATCAGACCCTGCTCTGATGGCTGATTTTGCTTATCCTTAGATGGAAGTTAAATCCATAATACACCTTCCTTTTGCTGTGCTGCCTTAGGGCTGTCTGCTTCAGGAATACTAAATTAATTGCAGCTGCAGTGTGGCTCCACATCTTTAGGTTCAGCTCCATCCTCTTTGACACATGGTTTCTGTGACCTTGGACATTCACTTAATCTCTCCATATACTGTTCTTTTCTTTCTCTTTTGTCTGTTTTGATTTTATAATCTCCAGGGCAGAGAAGACTGTTGCTTATCACAGCATGAGGATATCTGGCTACTATTGTTATGTAAAGTAAATTATGAAGTGAAGTTATTAATACTAAATGACTTATACTGGTAGAAATTTAACATTTAATAACTCTTCCCTGTTTAAAACTGTATTCTCTATCCAGCTGTTTTTATGGCAGTTTAAGGCGAAAGGCCATAGAGTTTAAGCTGAGTGGAAGGTAAGCAGTGACAGCAGCTGGGTTTACCAGTAGGCCACAGAAATTGGTTGGGACCGTGCAGTCATTAGACTGAAACTAAAAGTTTTACCACCTGGCCTAAAATTTAAGCAGTAATCTCAGCTACTTACATGAAGTTTTAGAATGGTCATAAAACAGTCAAATGCTGCCTCCAGGTTCACCTCCCATCCTGGCAGAGCAGCAGTTCCATAGGTCATTGCCACCTCCTCAGCCATCAGCAAAAGTTGCTCTCTTCTTCTAGACATCTTTCCCTGAACTTCTGTCAAGATTTGACACTGGCTATATATCTGAATGGCTGCTTTTTATATTGCCCTGAGTCCATTTTCACAGCATCTGGAAGAAATCTGAAAATGTACTTTTTACAAGTACACACTCTTGGATGGGGTTAGTGGGGAGCATCACTATGTCTGGTGTTTTGCTGGGTGCACTTTTCCCCCAATTTCCCCGTCATGTCCCTGTTATTTCCCCTCATTTTCCTTTAGTACAATAGAATATGCTATTTTGCTATTGTTGACAAAGAAGTGGAATAGACTTGAATAAAATATTGATTTCAATATTTGACTGAGTAAATGTGTGAGCAAATGACATTTCCTGTGGCTTTGGTGCAGTAAAAAATGTAGGAAATGTTGCTTCTCACATCTAGTCGTGTTTGCAGCCTATCACCTAAGTACCAGATGAGCAGAGGCAGGAGGAATGTTAGCAAGGATAAAGCAGTCTTGGCCAGGACTTCCTCAGGCACTATGCACACTGAAAACAATGCACCCTCTTATTTGACTTGCTAAAAAGTCTTTATTCTTTGATTAATGCATCTAGCAAATCTTAACTCTTAATAACTTTGTGCTGCCAGTACCTGCTGTCCTGTCAATGCACTCACACACATGACTGAGGAGGCAATTGTCTGCTTTGCACATGTAATTCAGCCAGGTCTTTTTAAAAGTTAGCCACAGTTGTTTCTTGGAGGGTTTTGTGTAGGTTGCTTTTTCTTTTAATGTGCTTTCTGCAATGCAGCTGTGTCTCATTGGCACGCAGCATTAGTCTGTAAGCTACTTTTTTCCCCTGTTTTCAAGTATTCATTCTGCATCTGCCATCTCTGCAACAGGGACTGTCCAATTTGTGAGTGGGCACTGTTCCATTTGAACAGACGGGGAGGAGTGGAGACAGACAAAAGATCATATGGAGTAGTCGTCTAAAAATGTGGTGGTGAACCTGATCAAGTGGCATGGATTTTTCTTTATTAATGTCTTGGGTTTTGCTTTGTTTTTATTGTTGGATTTTTTTTTTTTAAATATAAAACTTAGAAAATCCTTCATAAATTCCATTACAGGGTAGCCATGAACACAATTGGCAGTAATGCTGCACCCTGAGTGAATGTAGGGATTGAAAACTGAGTTTGACCTCTCCTCTCAGGCTGTGATTTCTTGTTCAAGGGATTAAAACAAACAAACAAAAAACCCCTACTTTCTGTATTTTGTTTCCATGCCTGTGTCTAAAGTGTATTCAGAAGAATTCGTTTCAGCGGTCATGACACAAAGGCTTATACAACAGTATGAAGAACCAGTGTCTAACTCTGTAACTCTTCAAAGTGAAAAAAAGCTTCAAAGAAAAAAAAAAATAAGCTAGTAACGCAGCTGGTTAGACTGGAGTCTAACAGGTAATTTAAAAATCAACCCCTGCCTCTGCTTATGTTATTACAATGTAATCTGGCCACAAGGCTGAGAAAAATATTTTATCTGAAGCAGTTTTCTTTTTCTCTATTTTACAGTGTTTGTTCTGAGATTTTCCAAAATGCTTTTAGTTTTCAGCTTCACAGTGTGAAGTGTCATAGCACACAGAAGGTTTAAAAAATAACCTAACTTCTATTTCTCGCCTTTTTCATTTCCTTGTTTTTCAGTCCTAGCCAGTTACATCTCCTCTTTCCTTTGCCCTTGACTAAGCAAGCACAATTTAATCAGATTTATTGAGAGATAGGGAAGCAGAAATTAAGAAACAGATAAGAGAAACAATTCAGCATGGTTACAAGTTACTAGTGCGTCTCACAGCCAATGTGAGCGCATTTTGGGGGCCTTATTTACCCCCCAGGTAGTCCTGTGGGTCATTTTGAATTGTTGAGTCAAGTAATATTTTGGATGGACCAAATAAATTATTTTCCTTTTTCCTTTTTTTTCTTTCCAAAGCTTTTTGAAGACAAGCTGTGTTTTTGGTTCTGAATAGCCTACACAACCTGCATTTTGGTAGGTTATAATGACTTTAACTTGCGTGTTTCTGAATAGAATTTATACTCCTAACAAAGATATATTAGAGGCTGTTGACTCCTGTTCTCTAAATTTGAAAATTCTATACCAACGGGTACCATTTCTGATAATTTTTAAATGTAACAGATGTGTCTTTATTTTTTTGAACACTGCACAACTTTTATTCAGAGTGGTTGCTGGCAAAAAGAATTACCTGTCTGGGTAGATAAGAGTTTATCCCCATGTGAAATCCTGTCTTGGTAAGATGAATAGTAGATTGTGCTGCCGACTTTTTAAAACTCCAGACCTTGGTGCATACCAGGTCAAGAGCAAGGCTCATTTACCATATCATAAAATGATGTTTGAAAATTAAGCTTCAGCTTTTTATTTTGCCAGGTTACTTTAGAAACCATTATTGAAAAACAAACAAAAGCTGAAACAAAACCCAACCCAAGTTTCATCAGAGTTGACAATACTAGTGCATTCTTTCCTGCTAATGTTTATTAACTAGGTACTACACAAGTGTTGCCTCATTTTGTGTTTCAAATGGGGCATATGTTAAAGTTCCAGATCTGTGTCTGTTTAACTTTTTTATTGAGAATTTCAGTTCTTCAAAAATCTAAGTAATTTTTTCTTAGCACTTCCACAGGGAAAAAAATGAAAATGTAACTTGAATGCACCTTGCAGGCTTAGAAACCTGACCTGCAAATAAAATCAACCTGAAGATTTTTAGGAAATCTGACAGAGTGGAATCTATACTCTGTTGGAATCAAATCTGCCATCTACTTTTCTGAGAATAAGTCTTCATCTCAGATGTTTAAGGTGAATTTATGACTCCTGAAGGTCATGCATTTGTGTGTGTTTTTAGAATGCTTGGAGCTGATTCATCCATAGTTTCTTTAAAAGCTTCCTTCATATATTCAGCTGTCTGAAAAAAGAATTTGCCCTTTATAATGGAATGTAGAAAAATATGATAACTGCAAATACTGACCCTTGAGTTCTCCACACTGGTCTCATTTTGTATTGCTTTTGGGTAGCTGCTGCAAAAGGTGGTGAAATACCTTCTCTTTCACAGACATAGAGACTGGAGACTCTTGACTGGGAAAGGCTGCATAATCTGGCTACTTTGCTGAGCTCCTTAGCCTTACACTCTAGTTTCTTAAGATAGCCTTGCAATTTTCATTTGTAATTTTGACAGTTGTGTTTTGAAATTTGGGGCAGTAGTGATTTTGTGGCTTTTGAACAGCTAGTGTCAAAACTGATGTACAGGAGCCGTTAAGGGAGATTTGAAGCCGTGGCATTACACAGCACACCAAGCATACCTGATCTCAGATTTACACTGTATCGTTCATCTCAGCTGCTGCATCCCTCTACAGCAAAAGGCACGTAAGCTGTAAACGTCAAGGAAGATGTGTTTTTGTTATATGTATCCTCGTGCATTTTTCTTCCTCCACCTTTACACCAGTTCCACCCACATATTTTCCAGTTGCTTCAGATTATAATGATTTCAAAAATCCATTTTATTTCTTTGAATTGACTAGGGAATGTGCAAAAGTGTGGCAGCTGTAATTGGGAGTTTACAGAGTTTGTTGTGTATTGCAGTCAACAAGGGACCAAAACAATTTAGTTTTCATCTTGCATGATAAAACACACAGTCCTGTACTATCCCCAGGCAATTCCCAGTATACACCTAGTAACACAGTCTCATTTGTTAGAAATATGTAAGCTGTGTCTGTTGCTACATAGAAATATCAGTAATTTCATATATATTACTATATAAATAAAAATATTCAGGAAATCACTGCAGTTATAAAATAACTTCTATGTAGCTCTTGTTCTAGAAAGAAGTTTGTCAGAAAAGTTGAAAATATATTCACAACCTTGCTGATACACAACCCCAGAAATCCTGCCCACTGAAGGGACATTTTTACATGTAGTATTAATTCAAGCCTAAGAAATGGGGTTTTGTTTCCCACCCACTGAAAACAAGAACTGTCTCCTTCCAGCCCAGTACTGCCAAAGGAGGGAAGAGAGATCCTCATGCCTTGGGAATCCCACAGATGCTGTCATTCTGGTGAGCACTAGGCTTGTCCTCCATGGCAGGGAATGTGCTGTGACTGCTTTGACTGGGTCAAGAAGCTGCAGTGAAGTCTGTTGCCTTTCAGGTGTGAAAGGGAGCCCTCACTTATCCCTTTCACACTCCTTATTTTTCTATAACAAGCCATCTGCAGGGGGACACTACCAATATGCTGGATTTTTACACAATGCACAGAAGGCAGGAATTCACTCACAGTACTTTTGCTTTCAATGATGCTTTCAGAAAAACAGTGGATGATTTTGTACTAGAAGCCAGCTATTTGTATGTGTTGACAACTATTTGTAAGCTGAAGTAGGGAGAGAGTAGCAGGAAGTTTCTGCCCAGCCTTGTCCCTAGAGCAGAGCTACTGCTGTCCTGCAGTTCACAGCCATTCTGGGTGGGTGTTCAGCGACAAATTTGCAGTCACATGGAGGAAATAGACCTGAATTCCACTTGTTCCCACACTGAATGGTCCACACTGAGGTGTCAAGAGTACATTATGGATCTCAGTTTTCTACTCCTTGGGGCTGTTTATTAAGCAGCACACACTGCAGAAAGACACTTTGGTTACCAAATGCCTGGTAGTTATTTCAGCAACACACATGAAAACTGGCCTCAGTGTGAACAGGTAGTATTTCAACAAGGGGATAGGATAGGACTTTGCAGTCTTGGTGCAGGCAGGGAGAAGAAATTTGATGCCCTGTTGAAAGTATGAGAAAGAATAGGAAGGAGGAAGAGAAATATCAAGAGAAGCAAGAGAAATAACTGCGATAGTACCGTTTCTGTTCTTGATGATGATGATGAATGTGAAGTGTGTGGTAACTTCCACCACTTGTTTTAGATCAGCAACCCTTTAACTTTCACTGCCTGATGAAAGATAGAAGGGTCTTTGGAGGCACTGAAATACAGTGATGCTACTTTTTTGTTATTCTCCCTTTCTTTAGGGGAAGAGACCACCAGGTCACAGGATGTTTAGGTGCAGCATTGTGCAGCCCCCTTTTCAGAACACAGGCCCTTAGTCCCCTTTAAATTGCTATTAGGTGAAAGGGCACTGCCCTGGGATATCTGGGTATAATTCTTGTATTTATAAGGGGACATTGCACGTGATCATCAGGAAGTGGGAGGGGGTGAAAAATAGATTAGGACTTTGTAGGATAAACAGAAAAGTACAAGAAAATAAAGGGTAGCCCAGGGGAAATAATTTGTATATTCATAAAATGAAAAAAGCATTGATGACCTTCACAGAAGATGGGCAATCAGATGGTGCCTAAATTATTAAAGAAGTCCAAATTCACTGGCATACTAATACCATGGAAGAAAAATACCATGATTGCAATTTGAGAAGAACCGGCAAGATGGAAGTACCCTTGGAACTGTCAAAGGAGAGCAAGGTGATATGTTTAGCAGCTGGTGTGTACTGTACAGCTGGCTGTAGTTCAATAGTTGATTTTTGTTGTCTAGTACCCCAAAAGAAGAATAGGAGGGGAAAGTACCCATCCTTTGATTCTTTTAACAAGTCTAGAGGAAATGTCATTAAGCTGAATCAGAGGAGGTTTAGGTTAAACATCTGAAAAAAATTTTCATCCAGAGCACTGTAAGAGGCTCTCCAGGGAAGAGGTCACAGCAGCAAGCCTGGTAGAATTCAAGAAGAAATTGTTCAGTACTCTTAGGGACAGGGTGTAACTCTTGGGGTGTCCTGTGCAGGATCAGAAGTTTGAATTTATGGTCCTTCCAACTCAGCATGTTCTATGATCTGATAATGCTGTGGACTGGGGATAGAGCTCCTTAGGCTTTCCCTTTCTCACTCCAGTGTTTAACATCATGGGGAAATGAAGTATCTTTGTCCTCCAACGTTTCTATTGAATTGCTGGGGCCCATTAGAGCCCTGAAACCAGGATCATGGGGCAGAGACTGGCAGTGAACAACATACAGAAAATAAAGATGACCTGTACCAGATGAGTCTCTGCCTACAGAGTCCCCAGATTCAAATATGTCTTTAGAAATTGGGGGAAAGGAAAAAACAAAAAACATTTAAATAGAAACAGTCTGAACTCTATGTACTTTTAGTGCCTTATACATGGTTTCATTAATGTTTTTAAGTATTTCCGTCTGGTTAATAACAGCAGCTTTAACAATACAACTTCTAAATTCCAATACAGCTTTTCTGTACATTAAAAATAGCCAGTTATTATTTTAATGCCACTTAAAAATGTAAGTCTTATGTTTCATTTTTTTAATCAGAGTTAGACATGTAATGGTAATACCTTTGAAAATGTACCTGTTCCACAAATAGTAAGTAATTGTAAAAGCTTTCGCAGATTCTAGTTGTTCCCATTCTCACTAGTTATGGCTTGAGAAGGCAATTGGTCTGGAGAAGGTTGGAGAAGAAGCTGAATATCTTTTAAATTTAGCCAGGTTTCTCCTGCATATAATTTTTTTTTTTTTTAAGCATGGCTATTAGCCTGGGCTTTACTTCCTTGACTGCTTTTTTCTAGGTAATGAAAAGAACAGTTGTAATATTTCTGTTTTTCAAGGATATTGTAAGCAGCACAAGCCTAGATGGAAAACATTTTTGGATTTAAGTAAGTAGAGATTGTCTTTTTGTGAAGTCTGTGAGAAGTAGATTGTTTTCCAATGAAATGAGGTACCCTATCATTGCCCACCTAACTATTCTGGAATGTCTCCTTTTAAGGGCATAAAAAGAACAATAAAGCTGGTGCAGTTTTCACTTTTTCTCCAGGAGAGGTCCCATTCCCTAATTACTATTTCTCTTTCCAAGATATGTTCATTGTTACCATGTGCTCCTTTGGTTCACAATGCTGCTTACTGCAGTGTGAGCCCCCTCTTAAATAGACTCAGAATAGGAAATGAGGAAAAGCTGTCTTCATTGCCTTTCTCAGGCACCTGAGGGTCCTCATTCTTCATTTTGCACTCCTGGTTGCTGATTTTAAAAGAAAGGAGATATAGTTGTAAAAGAAGAGGTTTTTCTTAAAGAAGAGAAGAAAATTAAAACTCATAATCCAAATTCTGGTGCCCAAACTGGGTAGCAGATATGACAATATTATTATTATTGTTATCAATACTATTATCAGTATATTAATATTAATATTAATAATAATTAATATTAAATATTATTAATTAATATATTAATATTATTAGTAGTATTATTTTGTGATTAATTTCAAAAATCTCAGAAACTTTTCAAATATCTTCACTAGCAATTTTGACCAATTTTACCCTCTAGTTCTGCATAAAGAAGGCTTGGCTACTTCCAGCTGGACTCTTTGCCTGACTGAGGAATAGTTTCAAGCAGGCTTGTAGTTTCCTTGCTTGATAGAGAGATGAGACTGATACAATTGCCTTGAAGCTGACTTTGCACTAAAGGACCAAAGGAGCATTCACAAAGCTGAATTCGGGTTTTCCAAAGGGAGCAGTCAACAGCTGACAGAGGTACAAGTGACAGCAAAGGAGGCTTTAAGCATCAGCACCTCGTTGTCTAGCAGTCTCTCATACCTTTTCTATGCAGCCTCCCATGGGCAGCTTCACACAACTCTGGCTCTTTCTCTCCTTCTTATCCCTTTCTTCTGCAGTTCCAACTCGCTCCTTCCTATCCCTGGCACAGCCACCTGACCATGTTTGTCCCTTGTACAGTGTCTTACCCTTTCTGTCCCTTTCACAACCTCCTACCTCTTCCTCCTCACAGCACAGCCAGCAGACTCCAACTGACTCCAACAAATAAATTCACCCTTTACCACACCCATAGCTGTGAGGGCAGCACTGTTCCTTCTCTTTGGTAATTAACACAGCTACAATATGTCAGTGCCTTCAGCAATATCTCTGTCTTCCCACAGCCAGTGGCATCACCTGGTGGTTGTGTCCAGTGCTGGCTGATGCCACAGCAAAGGTGCACTGGGAATGTTTCTGGGCTGAGCTGGGGCACCCTCACCCACGGTGGGACCATACCTGCAGGATGTTCCAACGAATGCCAGCCAGAAATGACAACTGTAAAGCACCTAGACAGATTGTCAAAAGTTTTCTACTGCCCTGGTCTTCCATCCTTGGCACCATTGTTTGGATAATAGGGGTTTGAAGGTATGTCAAGCATGGTAAAGGAAACAATGGAGGAGGCAGCAGTTGCTGTACGAGGGTCAACTTTACCCCCGAGCCAGAGGCAAGAAATGGATCTATGGTGAATCAGACAGCTTCAACTAGACACCTGAAATAGTAGTGTTTGTATTCAGCCTATCTTCTGCCAGTATAATACAACATCCCTGCAAAGGTTGCAAAGGTTAATCAATTTGAATGTTAATATAATTTTTATTTTCCAACCATTATCTTTCAAATATATGATGTGTGTTTGTCATCTTCCAGGATTAACAACATGACAAGTGTGAACTTTTAAAAGCAAGACACTTTTTGGTTATTGGAGAGTAGAAAAAGGTCACAATGCTTTGTACAAAACAGAACCATGTACACTTCCAGGCCCATAATTTGCCTACTCTTCTCAACAATTTATAAAGCATGGAGAAAAAAAGGGCTAATTTGCTAAGAAGAGGGGCTTCTCTGTTTATGTGTACAGTGTGAGAGGAATTATTATACAGAACAAAAGGAATTATCCATGTAGGTTGACTCTTGCAGCCTTGTTCTGGTGGGTAAAATATAATTTTTTTTTCCTAAGAATGAAAAATGCTGGGCCCAATTCACCATTCTTCTTGATTATCTCTAGAAGTTATTTTTTGGTTGCAAATAATAGTCACAGAGAAATGAGAAAATGTATTGGCATCAGTGTTCCCTTGATCAGTGTAAGGCAAAGGAAAACTCGAGTATTTGCTTTCTGCTGTGGCTGCTGCTATTGTCCTTGGGGACTGCTGGAACTTTAAATCAGAGTCCTAATTGGCACTTGGATAGCCATGAAATACCAGAAGCTTCAAAAGGAGCTTAAGAGAGTAGTTGCTGCCTTTTCCCTTCTCCATCCTTTGCTATCCACAGCACACACATAACAAGGATTTGGGAGGCAGAGTTATCAGCCTTAAATCTTGCTCTGTGACTAGCTCAGACTTTGTAAGACTAGGCACCCCTGAGCAAGGAGCTGGCATTGAAGTCATAAACCTGCAGCAAATTACACTGTGCAAGTGATTGGAAGTGTGACATGATTTGCCCCGACTCATCCACTGTGTTTTCGCTGCTCTTCAGGTAAGCCTGCAATGCTTTTAAGAGTTGTGTTGTCATTTACAGCTTTTTAAAATTAAGATAGCTTGCAAAAGTTAACGTACTCATATGCCCATAGCCTAATTAGTCAGGAAGGATGGGATAGGAACAAAAGGGATGAATGAATGAATGCCACTTGAAGGAGACTGGGGGCAGAGATACTCCCTGCCTGGCTGGCACAGTTGTACATCCCTGGTTTGGACTTTGCCAGTTCAGAGCACCTTGGTTGACTGCAACTGCTCCCTCACTGCTCCAACTCCTCCAGTGCACCCTCACGTCTGATGCATAATTTGAATTTATTAACCTGCCACCCAAACCTGCTTTTATCAGAAAGCCCCCTTCACAACCGTAGCAATCAGTTGTGTAGTAGTGATCACTACTCAGGGTAGTAGTGATCACAAAGCAGAGTCTTGCTGATCTGCAAAGTGCTGGTCCCAGTGCTTTTGAATCCACTCTTCCACTGAGTAAGCATGATGAAGTAGGAAAAAGCACAACTGGAGCTGTTAGCTGGATGAAGGCAGCAATGGTCGTTGGAAACTAGGGAAATTGATTTTCTTTTACATCAAATATCATCTAGTCCTAATTTAATTTCTCCAGTTTAAGACTGTTCTTCAGCTGTTGAAAGCTGTTCTTGGTGGCAATGTGTACACCACATCAGAGAGACAGCACAGCTGGAGTACATGTTCTCTCTCCTTTCTACTGGTAAAATAGAGGAAAGTGGGGAACCCACTCTAAATCTAGTGCCACGGCAATGAAAGTTGTTCTAAATTCACTTGAAACAGATGAACCTATACTTTCAATAGAAAACAAGTTGTCCTTGTGCAGTGACAGGGTGGGTCTAGTCAACAAAGAGGGTCATTGAAGGCCTGGATATTTTGAGCAAGCTTTTCTGGTCCTGAGAGACTTAAAACTCAAAGAAAACTGGGAGAATTAAATCCAAAGATTCCCCCAGAGCTGGTGCCCTCAGACACTCAGGGTACCGTATAGGGGTTAGGTACACTGAGAGGACATCAGAGAAGCATTGCTTGTTTTGTCCTTTTTCAGCTGATGCAATGTCAGGCATGGATATTGAGAGGTGACAGAGCCCTCTGTTGGTACCAGATAAGGTTTGCCTCAGTGCTTTGCAAAGAGAAGAGGGTGCACCAAGTCCTGAACCACCTTTGCTCTTAACCTCCTATCCCAGCAGTCCCAAGAAGGGCTTCTTAGATGACAGATGACACAGAATTTTAAGAGGAAGCCATTACATTTGGTAAGAGACACCAGAAAATTTATAAGGGAAAAGTCAATACAATTTGTACCACTTTGAATCTGGACTGAAACTCCATTGTCTGGAGCAAGTTGTTTGTGGTTTTGAAATGGCATTATACAGTGAGTAGGGGATTCTGGTTGCTGGAGGGCAGAAAGTACAGCTTTCTAAGATCATTCCCCTTCATTCATGGGAGTTAACATTTAGGTACTCACTGAGCCTTTTATACCAGAAAGCCATCACTCCACAGGCTGCTACTGGTGCTGGGAGATGCCTATGGTTGTCACCACCATCTCAATCTGCAAACTCATCAGCTTTCTCTCAGAACTCTTCCCTTACGCCTTCTGTCACAAAAGTGTGTGTATGTGTGTAAGTATACACAAATAATATCATCAAGCATAAATATAAAATAAATAAATATAGAAATAGTGAAAAATAATGGTAGAAACTACTTACTAATCTTCATTTGGTTAGTTCTTTGTGCATTTTCATGTATTCATATTATTCTTGTATTAGCTTTCTCTCTGATAAAGAACGTAAAGTAGATTATGGTTTCGGTTGTTTTGTTGGTTTTTAATTTTTTTTTAAATTTATACTTAATTTTGTGTGCAGTATTTTAAGCCTCCATCTAATGAAATGGGTTGCTCCTTTTCAGCCGTAGAAGTGCAGCCTCTAGTCAGAGCTAGGCTCAGTTTTTCTTGGTAATACCAGTTTTACTAGCAAAATACAGGGGCACCTGGGCAACTCCACCAACCATCTAGAGCTTATGTGTTACAGGCTGGAATTTAGCTAGAATTCAGGTGGCAAGGTAGTGTAATGTGTAGAAAACAGCCTGTCTGTCCATCCATCTCTCCCTCCATCTGTGTCTCTATCTCTTTCAATGTTGTAAATTTGTAAAGTAAGAAATTTTTAGTTAGTGTAAGTAGAAAGTGCTCATTTCACAGTCTTTTCCTGAAGAGGAGCTGCTTTTTGATGCTTGGTTCTTTGTTAGAGGAATTTGATAGATCTAATCAGTGTTATGTCTGGGATGGAGTATCATTTAAAAATTATAATTAATGTATTTATGTATTTTCTATTATTTATTTATTATACATATCCATACATTACACAGGAGTATAAGTATTTTTACTTCCAATATTTTTACTGGAAACTTAGAAGCTATATTGCACAGCTGGAGTGAAGAGTAACTTTCAATTATTCAATACTTTGATTTCACCAAGGAAAATGAATACCTTCTTTCCTAATGGTACAGTATATTTGAAAGAAGTAATAATACGAAAAGTATTGATTTTGGTCAAATGAAAGAAATAGCACTTGATAGCATTGCAACCACCAAATAGCTGTATTATGTTATTAAAAAAGAAAATTCATACTCATGAATATCTTCATTTACTGGAAACTTAGTTAAATACTCTAGTGTTTGATGGCACAGGCTATTTGGTGCTTTGTTAGAAGGTATATTTTGCAGGCACTTCAACTTTCGATACTGCTCTAATTTTAACCCCCTAAGTGTTGTTGACAGGTTTCTTTACCTTGAATCAAGGCTATTATTATAAAAAATTCACAACTCTGCCAAGGAGAATGAGATAGTAATTTCTCCTGGCAGACTAATTTAGACAACTTTTCAGGTATGCTTTTTTAACTGAGAGTTGCATAAGAAATGTGAAAAATATTATCACTTATCGGAAATGCAAATGTGGCATTTGTTCAGCCTAATATGAATGCCTCTGCACCAGGCAACAGCACCAGAAGTGCCAATTAGGATGCAGTCCTGGTTCCAAAAATTCACCCTTTCTTTTCAGCTAATATGACATTTATGTGTTGTGTCTTTTTTTTTTTTTTCTTTCACAGTGTGGCTGTATTTCAACCTACTTGCACAGAAATGCCGGTTGTGCTTGAATTTTATTTTAACTAGAAACCTGTTATTGTGCCAGGCGTCAATACAGAAGGGTTATGCATGTAATGTGTTTTATTATGGCTAGGATTTAAAGACCAGTGCCATATAGGTCAATCAGTGTTACGAATGACAGCAGTTGTTATCTGCTAGTGAGGACAGCAGTATAATAATAATGTTTATTGCACATCATTTTTCAATGATTTTGTGCTATCATTTAGGAGATGAATGAAATGGCTCTCTAGCTGACATGAATGTAAATAAATTAAGCATTAAGAACCAGAGAGTTCTAATCATCTTTCTTTAAGATTGCACTAAATGGTTGCAATCAGTGAAATAGATGAGAGATTGCGTTAAATTGCTCTTCCAGATACTATATCATGCCAGCTCAAACAAGGTTCACAGGCATTACAAAACAGCTCAGATTGAAGGAGCAGCTGGAATGCCTCATAGGCATGCATTAGCTGAGAGTAATGCATTGGACGTGTACCTCTGCTTACAGTCTTTTATATTAACATACATGGAGTGACAAGGAGAAACCCAAACAAATAGACAAGGGAAAACCACTGCTGTTTTGTTCCAGGGATTTGCTCTCATTATAGATTTATATTAATATATGCCATGGTTTAGAGGATTATGCAGCAGCATTTGTTGCAGTATTTTCCCAGCTCTTTCATTCAGCTTCTGCTGTTCTTTTCAGGATGTTGTTGGAAATTCACAGGGCAAAAAGATGACAGGTTGGAGAATGAAGGGAGGTTTGTTACTGTTATTAGGAGAGAATACAGGCACTGTCTTATGGGCAGCAGATAGGCAATATCTGAGAAGCTGTCAACAGGACAAATTAAGGCTGGGTTTTCAGGAGCTGACCTCTTATTCTGCCAGTACAAATCCACAAATTAAATTGTGTGACCAGTTAGGTCACAGAGAGGTAGAGACACCTGTAGTCATCTGACCTAAGACAGAAGCACCAAAGTGAACCTGAAATATGAAGGGTCTTGGGGTCAGCAAAGACAGATTGGAAATTTGTCTCTTTATGTCTTTAAATAGAAGCACAGTGAGCACAAATTTGTGATGGTTCAGGTCCTCTGCTGCCAACAGTAGGGGCAGCATCCCTTTTCATTCAAGGATAATATGGCCCACAGTTATCTCATTACTGACAGCACCACAGTCCTGGCTGTGTGGCACTGCCTTGGCAGGATGTTCCAAATACTGCTCCAGCAGTTCCTCTGGAGCTAGCTAAAGCCCAAGACCTCAGCACAATGCCGTGCTGGAAGGAAAGGGAGATTTTAACATTTTCCAGCTTCTGGGTTCGTGTCCTGTTGAACAGTTGTTGTATCATGAAATAGAAAATTCCGTATTTCTAGATTTCCTTCCCTCCTGCTGAAATATCCATTGACTATGCCAAGCAGACATTCCAGTTCTTACTTAAATGAACAAATTAGTCTGGGTTGAACACTTAGATGTAGTATTTCTTCACCACAGTCCAAAAAAAGAATGAATGAAAGGAAAAAGCTGTGTTCTGAGGTTTTATCGAATATTTTTCAGTGACTACCTAAATTGTAAACACTTTTCTGTTTGCTTTGGTTTGATTTAGTTTGGTTTGGTTTTGTGGTTTTTGTTATTTTTGTTGTACTGGACATTTGTACAGTTTACTCAGGACTAGACAGGAACCAGCCAGGTCATATCCTCCACAAGTATCAAATACAAACACTTGGGTAAACATGTGGGTATGTGCCTTGTAATTAACTGCATGCTCTTCAGAGCCCAATATCCTTTTGAAAGGGTGACACCTGCATCTTTCTTTAAATGCCTTAAGGTTCAATAAAAAAGGCCTGCAATATGACCACTCTTTCAAGCTACAGTGGGAAACAAAAGAAATGATTCTGGAGACTTGCTGGTTGATTGGTTGGGTTTCGTTTGTTTGTTTTTCTTTTGGTTTTGTTTTGTTCTGTTTTTGTAGTATTGCTCATCTTTCTCAGTGGGTCAAAATTTATGGCAGGAAGAAGCAAGCCTAAGAGAGGTCTTTGCCACATTTTTCAGAGCTGATACTGACTCATTCCACAAAGGCAAAAAGCTCAATCTTTATGTCATAACTTCAGGGAAAAGAAAGATGGCAGCACCTATTTTTTCCCAGTGGCTCCCAATTTCACTTGCGATCACTACAAAACTCCTTGGGTGTCTGCAGTGTCTAGTGCTTTTATAATCCTGAATGATTCCAAATATAAGAGTGCTTTTCTGAACCCAGCAAGAATGTGGTCTTTAGACTGTGAGATTCTTCAGGCTACAGAGGAGTTCCTTTCTGTCACAGGTGGTGCCCAAGGAATGAAGATATTAATGGACTGTGTTGCAAGAAGATGTCATCTGCATTTGGTCAGTAGCATTTGAATGTGTTGCCTACTGAGCCGTACAACATTTTGCCTGTGCCTTTCCCGTATGAGGTGGTATTTTTAGCATTACAGCTTGAGAAAGCTTCTAACTCAGGTCCCTAAATCAGGAAGTTTTAAGACCCCACAGTTCTTACTGAAGTTAATGGAAGGTATGAGAAAACTGCACTTTAAGCTACAAAATTTCTGGTACCCAAGGGGTAGAGAGGCTTATGTTATCTTTCCATTAATATCAGTTAATACACTTGGGTAGCCTGCTGTCCTCTGGTTTATTTAAGACTTTAATATTTTAACTTACAGATAAAAATTATGGCTTAGTCCTAAGTGTGAGCTGTCCACATAACCATGACCATATAGACAAGAGTTTGCTGTCTGCTGAAGGGAGGGCAGAACAGATAATCATATCCTGCTTTTTTACTTTTTGCCTCCAGAATATAATTGCAGAATTTAGAGGCTTCCTCACAGCAGGTAGAGGGCACTGTTCGAGTGGAATTTTGCCCCTATTTATGAATTACTGTCTCATATTTCACTAAATTTCAGAGGTTTATTGCTTTAATTCCCCATCAAGTAAGTTAAATCAGAACTAGAACAATAGTGCGATGTATAAAGGAACTCCAAACCGATTCTGATTGAATTGTTAGTAAATATTTGAGCTGTTGTCCAGAGCAGGAGGATACAACTTTGGCTTGATGGATGTGGTGACTGAGACTGAGATTCAGATTCAGTGGTTGTTCTTAACAGAGACTCTGAAAGAACTCCCAGAGTGGCTAAGAGCAACCTGTTTTTTCTATATTTCCATATCACTTGCTCTGGAAGCCTTATGGTTTTTTCATTGCAGTTTGTCACTGTTTGAATGGTTTCTAAATCCCAGCCAGGTCAATTCTAATGCTAGATATCTGTGTTCCCACAGTTAGAAATCTGTAGATGATGTCTGCAGTCTGCAAAGAAAGAGCTTTTCAGCCAAACCCTGCTCCAAGGGAGAAGTGCTGAAAATGATGGAAGGCACCCTGACAAGATAATAAAACCCATTTCTTAACCTATGCAGCACATAAGAAGAGACCAGGAGAAATCAAAGATATTACTGGTGTCTTGTGTTCCTGTAGCAGAAGTGGTTTTTATAAGAGAAGCTGTGGCTAGACTGTGAGAGAAGCAGAATAGATATCATCTGAAATTACACATGGGTTTTGCTGGCTGGTATTTTAAGAGCTTTCTGATACACATCCAGGTACCCGAGGCTCTACCTAGACAGGTAAAGCACATATGTGTAAAAAGGGTTTTACAAGTTCTGTCCCATTTCCAAAACACATAGAAAACAGTGAAATGGGATGTGGTGATGAAAATCTGTTTCTATAGTGTTAAAGAATTTGAAATATATGTTCTGTTTTGATGGGGGTGGTGCACTTGGTGTGGAAATGGAAGAAGGATCATGCCTGGCTGGAGAGACTAGCAGTGCATCTGTATAATGCCTTAAAATGGTGATGGGGGCAAGGCAGTACCAAGCTTGTAACATCATGGTGCAAAACCTTTGCTAACCAAACAGGCTAATGCCCCACAAAGGGAGCATCATCCTGTCCAGCAGCACTGGTTGCATGTGACAGATCTGTGAGCTGAGACAAAAGGCCCCCCAGCTTTATCTTTCTCTTTACCTTCTGGGTTAATTTTGCAACCAATTAACCCCCAGGCTAGTTTGCTGTGTGGTGCAGAAGCAGCTGTGCTGATAATGCTGAAATGTGTGTGTGTGATTAGGTTGGGAGGTGGCCAGCAGAGATGTGACTCTGTTCCAGGGTGTTGGCACCAGTCATCCTCCTGCATGTACTCCCAGCTGGCCTGAGGTCCACAAAAGCAAAACATCATAAGCATTTGTGTATGTATATTGCTTATGGTTTTTTAGGCTTCTACTTGGCTGCAGCATTTTAATTGCTGTAACTCTGCTTGAGAAGGATACAAGCTTTTTTCTCAGTGTTACTCTGAGCACAGATATCATTAGACCAACACTACAGTACCTTCTACCAGTACAGTTTATTACCCTGTGGGAAATAAAAACAAATACCTTGTGCTGATAAAAGCATTTTCTGTGGGTGCATATGTCTTCATGTCCAGTTTTGACCCCAGAGCATTTAAACCATGCCTGTGTCAGGGCTTTATCCTTCTATCTGGAAATGACTGCCAGCTTGCCTCACAGTGCTGGAACAATGGATTAACCACAATATATGGTGGAAAGGCCTGTCCCATGCACTGGGACAAGGGGTGGGTGATATCTGCTGGGAATGCTTTCAGGGTGAGAGAAGTGCTAAGGCTGAGACACAGGTCAGCTGTGACTGGTAGAGAAGGTGACACTGTTATTTGATGCCATGCTCCAAAGGTGACCAGTCCAAGTATGTTAGAAGTGCAACTGTTCTAAAGACCACTGAGATAAATATCCTAGGTGGTGCTGTTCTATCAAAGACCATTGGCACTCCCCAGAACTCATGACAGAACCCCAGGAACCCTTATTTTTCAAAGTTTCTATAACCTTCTGCAGAGCAGCTGCACTACAGCTGGTGTCTGCATCACCTCTGGTTCACAGTTCACAGCCTGGAGACACTGCTGGCTTGGTACTGTGCCTAATGATCTGAAAGTCAGCACACTCAGGGCTGTCCTAAGACGTCTTTAAGATCCAGAAACACTCACATCTCTTCTCAGAAAAGCAATATGAGAGATTTTGGAGGTTGCATGATTAGCCTGGAAAGCATTCATGTCTGACACTCTTTTCAGAGTAGCAGAAATCAAAGCTAAAATCAGTAAAGGGTATTGTGAAAGGAAAACCAGCAAGAGTTGGGCTCTAGGAGGGTACCAAAGCAATATTCATACCATCTTGGATAAGGTATTTTAAGTGCCCCAAAATCACTATCAGGGTGCTATTGAAATCCACTAAATAACACCATCACTTTAAAAAAAAAATTAAATACATAGTTTAGTCCGGTGACTTTAGGATAAATGATAGTAAAAGTAAAAGATCGAATTCTAATTCACATGTCTCTTTGTTCTGAATTTTGTCTTTAAAAAATGACAAGAAAATGAAACACTTCCACTGTATTGTAGAATAAAGGTCCTTGCAGTTCTTGCAGTTAATTACTTTGTTGACATCTTTTTCAAGTGGTGTTTTTGTTTTTGGTGGGTTTTTTTGGGTTTTTTTTGTGACAGTTGTTTTTGAAGGAAGTATTTTTAATACAAGGAATCTGAAATCTACATGGACTTTTGTTATTGTATTGCACCAACACTGGGAAATTACGTTGGATTGGTAATGGAAACATATTTGAAAACAAGTAATAATGCTAGTAAAGGAACTAAAGATTTGAGCTGTTAAGGACATTTCTCTTGACTGCCTGATAAAGAGCAAAAGTTGGAAATTGGAAGATCCACTGGTCATCAGCCGGAATTATCTTTCTGGAGATCCAGGAGAAAATCAAGTCTGTGGGCAAGACCATCTCTAACAAAACTGAACAGTAAAAGCTCACTCAATAGGCTATTTTTCTTGTTGGTAAAAGCATTTTCTCCTAGGAGAGTTTTATTTCATCCTCTCCTCTTCCTGATTTTTATCCTGATTGAGCAGGATTGTTCAAGGGGCAAATATGAATAAATTAGTCTTTTTCTTTGACGATGGTTATCTTTATTTGATAATCATTTGTGTGTAACAGGACTATAGATATTCTCAAGCACTATACTCTTAAATCAATAAAAAGAATAAGGAAGAGTCTTAAAGTAGACACTCAACATGGCTGGAGAATTGGTGGCAAGTATAATCCCTACCTCACTGTAAACACTGTGAAGTTTTTGATTATATATTGTTAAATCTACATTTTTCTTCACTCTGTCATTGTAGTCAAGGATTTCAGGAATGGTATGTTTTAAACAGTGAACTCACCGCTTCTGGTATTTTGAATTGTTTGCACAGAGTGGAAGGGTTGTGATGTTAAACACTGGAGGTAATTTCAGTGGGATCCTTGAGTGGAGGCAAGTTACACAGAGCAGATGAATGGAGGCTGATGGGTCCCGGTTATCGATGCCTTCGGCGCAGGGACAGACGGAACAGCAGCACGGGTCTTGGGGTTGAACAGAGGGGCTTTGTTCAACACATGGTGGATCCAAGACCCTATTGCCCATGTGCAGAGGGCTTTTATGCACACAGAAAGCAGAAGGGGTCAGGGTCAGGGTGACTACCCAATGATGGCAGAGCATGAGAGGGGAATTAGGGGAAACAATTAGGGCAATTGGGCAAGGGAAGGATTGCAACACCTGGATTGGACCAAAAATTGGGGAAAAACACAGGGGTGTGCTGGGTTAAACTATAAAGTGAAAATATGGATAAATCTGACCTAAAAAGCATACTGCAACATCATAAATATGACCTAAAAAGCACACTGCAATGCTCCTGGACTGGGAGAGTTGACTCTTCTGCTCAGTTCTGGGACTTTGATATCAGTACCAAAAAAGCAGACACAAAGAAGGATGTAAGCAAATTCTTAATGACTTGACCTTTCTGAAGATACTGTATATGTGACTTTTACCCTTTTCATTGTTACCATCCAGTACCTTTCCTTTAAAAAGAGGGGGAAAAAAAGTCTAGGACAAAACAAATAAGCCCTGAATTAATTAATGTGCATATGACAAGTTATAGGATGATCTCCTGGGAGCCAGGCAGAGATGTGGCTGGGATTTTGAAGTGCCTTGCATTCACATAAAGAATGACATTTCTACACAGTCCTCATGATTGCAAATGATGAACTTTGTATCCAGGCTTAATGTGACTGCATGGCTTTTGTGTTGGTTGGTTGGTTGGCTTTGGGGTTTTTTTTACAGAAAGCTGATGGCAATAATTGAAGGGAGAAAGGAGCAACAAGGAAAATAAAGTCAGAACCAAACTATTTAAGAGAGAGAACCTGATAGTGGACTTGGACACAGGGTTTTTGAAATAAGCAAAGGCAGATTCGCAGAGGTTTCCTCTGATAGACATCCAGAGCTTAAGGTTTCTTCACACACATCATTTCTTTCTGAGCATTTAGACTGAAAACAGGCACAGCATGACAGATTCCAGACTAAAATTTTAGCTAGTGCAGTAGAATAGTCAGAACCCAACTAAATTCTTGTAAATTTTTCCCACTTCATTAACATTATTCAGGATTTTGTAAAAATGGAAATCCAGTGAAAACCATGGGGAGTTCTCTTAGTAAAAGCAGACAGCACTGAAAATATATATATTATAAAGAAATATCCTATAAGCTGTAGTGTGGGACAGTGCAAGGCGATGAAGCTAAACTCCTGGGAAATGCAACAGGCAGCAGTACAAAAAAGATGTTCTATAAGAGGTCCATGAAGTTGGATAAGGGTAGTTCCCATGTAGTACCCCACATATATGAGCATCAAGGGAAGAAAACAATTGCTTGTGGCATTATAAAGGGGGGTGGTGCTGTGGAATAGGGAGCTTGAAAATTCTGGCTGATTCTTTTAAATGCTGCTTCTAGCAGCAATACCAAATGAGGGAATGACCTTTTAGTAAGCATAGCATCACTGTAGCATGGGCCACTTAGATACAGACACTTTGCACTATAGGATTGAGTACAGGATTCTCTACAGTATTTCCCTTTGTTTTTTCAGTGATTAACTCTGAGAGCTGGGATGAGATACCACCTGAGGTTTTCTCTGATGCTGAATCAATTTTCTGTTGCTCATATTTTATTGTTATAGTTATTGGTTCTGAAGAACCTCTGAAAGCTTACTGCCATATATGAAACTGTTTCTTCATTAGTGTATGACAATCCACAGGGACATTTTCTTGGAAGCTTCTACATCTTGACCTGTAAATTTTCTAGGATTTGAACAATCTTACTGTGAGCAAAAATCTCCTCTACTACAGAGGGTGGAAATAATTTATTTGTACAATCAGGAGTGAATGTACCCCTAAGGTATAATAAAACTGTTGAAACCAAGTGTTCAGTAACTTCCCATCTAGAAACATTTTCTAAACCTTTCTCTTTATAGTTTTCTGTGGTTTGAATTATCATTTGTTAAATATATTATGACATACTATTTACCACAGATGATGGCTTTGAGACCTTTGTATGTCTATGTCCCCTAGGAGTTTCATAAATAAATCACTGAAAACTAGACATATGATTCCATCCCTCTTGCTGTATTTATATTTTTCTGAATGATATCTGCTTTGACTAGGATGAGACCAGGTTTATTAATGTTGCTTTTTCACCTGGCAAGGGATGTGATGTACTGAAGCAGGATTTAGACACTGCTTCTTCTTATCATCAGTGGCTTGTAGACCATAAAGCTGTTATCTCATATGGGGAGGAGGAGGAAGGAAAAAAAAGGGAGGGTGGGAAGGTACTTATTATTCAAGACAGTTGAACAGATTGAAGATTCTTGGTTCATCTGAAAACCTCAACTGAACTCTCCCCAGGAAAACGAATGAAATCCTGCTTGACTATGTTTATTTTCTGCATTGTATTTTGACAATGATTTGAACTGAAATTTCATCTTGACCAAAAGTCAACATCCTTAATATTCATATTTCTTTGGTGGCTTGGGTCTGTGCGCTCAAGGATTTGCCGATAAAACAGCAGTATTTTGTAAAAGTTGGTGGGTTTACTTGATTGCTTACAGAAAGTAAATATAAGAGAATTGGTCTATTACTGGATGTGCATCTAATTCTGAATTAGTGAGAGATGTAGATGGTCAGCACTTCTCATTGTTGAACCATACAAATAAGGAAGACACCTTATACTGGCTCAGGCAAGCTTTTGAAAAGAAAAAAGAAAAAATTGCCCCATTCTGAGAAGCTTGGTTTATATCTTACTGCTTCTCCTTCAGGCATCATTCATTTAATAATGCAGCCTTATCATACAACACATATAAGCATATATCTAATTGAACCTTAATTGCTCATTTGGCGTGATAGTGCATATGGATAGACCAAAAGGATGTGGGTTTAAATCTTGTACATGTGAACTCAAAACAAGTCAGGCTCAGAACAAATGCCTGTGCTTACTGCCTGGACACACTGGGACCAATTGCTGTCACACCGTCCTGTAAAATGCATTCCCTATTCTGATTCTGGGTGGATTCAATATGATGCCTTTTCTAAAGGTTTTTTCATATTCATTTTGTGAGCAGTAGAGAAAGATTTTAATCTGAGTTGCCTACCTCCATTAAATAACCGGATTGTAATAAACCTGTTTAAATGTTATATTTACTTTTAAAATAATAATTAAATGGCATTATTACCTTCCAGAACTATTATTTAATCATGAATCATTCTCTTGGACCTCTTTAGCCATATATATATATACTCTCTACAAGTGTTCTTATATATACATTTCACATGCACTGAAATAGATTTTTTTAAGTTGTTCTAATTCTTATTACATAAAAATTTTTGACTATTTTTCACCTGTAAATTGAGAAAGTTCTTTTTGTAAATAAGCTTGTTACTGTTACAGTACAATCAGTATTGTCATTTTACATATTTCAGCAGCAGGCTTACCAATGTAATGTAATATACTGAGATCAGCCATCCATTTATGAAATGCCCTCCTGGCATTTAGAAGCAATATCCATTCTGCAAGAGCAACAATGTGTGAAAACCTGTAGGAAGTAACATAAATAATGGTTTATCCAGTTGAAACATGGAGTCATTGGTTTGTAAATAGCAGAGATGTAACTCACATGCTGCAATTTGGACGCTACTCTGTCATAAAACCATCTGACTTTTGCCATGTCTAAGACATATCACATAGTGTATCACCTACTTCCTACTCTATAGCTGGTGGTTTATTTTTGGTAATCTCTGATATATTAATTACTAGATCTAATAGCTTCATGAAATTAAATAAATTCTGAAGCCAAAGTAGAACATCTCTATTGCATCTCCCTCTGTCTTGGGCCTTCTAAGTTGCCTCTCAAATAGTAAATACCCTATTTATTCTTAATTACAAGTAGATGATGCGTACTTGCATTAACCTTTGCTTATTCTGCCATTTGCAGAAGTAAATTAGTGGCACTGAGCCTATAAACTTTTGAAAACAATATAGCCAAGCGATCTGCTATAACCACATAGTAAAAAACTGAAAAAGGTGTTTATGGAAACTTGATGAGATTTTGAAACCTAACAGTACAGAATTAAGGTTTTTTGTGTGCTGTGGAATAATTTGTCTTGTAATTTAGCTTTAATTCATATTTTCACAATTAATTAAACATCAACCTAATCATTATACACATAAAGCATTTAAATTGATGTATGAAGAATGACGGGGAATGAATAATGCTTTGAAGATCCATTTCAAATTAGTTGTTTGATTAATGAATATTCCACAAGGGCATTTGTGTGATGACCTCTGTTGATGACTTAAGGAAAGGCATGTCTGTTTAGATAATGAGAAGACAAAGTGAGTGAGAGTTATCTCTGTGAATAAGCAGAGTAGAATTACGAGGATTAATCTATAGAAAGCATATTACTCTTTTGCATTGCTTGTAAGAGATAACATAGAACAGTAAGTTCAGTAAATAAGTTTGACATTTGAAGATGCTGCTTAGTGATAAAGTGTGCTGACTGCACACGCTGCTTGTCTTTCTCTGGGTATGGAGGACCATAGGGGAAGGCTGTTCTCTCTTTTCAAGCCCATGATGATCCTTCATAGCGCCTGACATTGATTTCTTGCATGAAAAAAAAGTGAAATGTTTCACACTGCAGCTCATTCACTTCTCATCGTGTCTATAATTAGCAAGATGAATTGTAAATGTTTTACTTGGTAACCTTATTTAACAGATTTGAATTCCAGCTGTTTTATTTAAGCAGTGTACAAAGTGTATGTACAAAAGTAATAGCATCTTATACATTATCAGGCAATACTGGACAATCAAAAGAAAGATAGAAAACTTCCCATGCACTGACTGATCTAGAACAGAGACACTGCAGGTTTCAGATACCTTCTCTAACTTTTTTCCCATTTCTGAGTCCCTTTATTCCAATATTTTTCTTCTCTTGGTTGCAGGCTCAGCGAAACTGAAACAAAATTCTAACATTTCCTCTTAACCCAGAAAGTCAAGGACCAGCCAGGTTTTCTTTTGCTTTCCCCAGAAATAGAGACAAAAGGCAGCAAAACATAGCACACTATCTCTTCTGGGTAAGACATTTCAAATTTGCTATCAAATGTAACTTTTTTTCTACATCTTGAGTGATTTCAAGGGATTTCTGCAAAATCTGGATACAGGAAGAGCAGGAGTTCCCATTTCCCCAGCCTACATACTATTAAAAATAATTAGAAGGTAAATTAAAGCAGAATTGAAGCAAGGACTAATGCAGTGAAAATGATGAAATAAATTTTGAGTTAGAGAATATCAGCACGCATCTGTCAATCACAGTATTTACACAAGAGAAATCAGAATGATGCCCACTGTGACGTGTTCCAATAAGCTCCTTTGGAGAGGCACTATTTAAAGCACAGTACAAGGCCACAAGTAGTAGGACTTTAAATATAGAATTCCTTTGCATTCATCAATGGATAATCATGATTTAAAATTTATATCTCTAAAAGTGATCTCTTTGAGATTTGTCATTTTTTCTTGCTATATTTTTAAATTTTTTTTCTGATAAAACTAACTTTCTCTTGTGATTGCAATGAATAAGTGAGAAGGACAGAAAAACATATTTATTAATAAGTTAGTTTTACATAACTCTTTGAATCAGCAGGTGCACATGAAGCTGAACTTGCACAGAACATTAAGCTGTGACCAGGAAAAACTTTAAAAATAAAAGTTGTCCCTGCCCAGGGCCTAGAAATGTAAAATTCAGCAAGAGGGATGAAATTATATGTCTAGTTTCAACAGGGGTTGGAAACTAGGTGATCCTTCAGGTCCCTTTCAACACAGGCTGTTCTGTGATTTTGTGATGAAAATTTAGAAAGTTACTACATTGTGGAAGTTAGAAAAGCTACCTGCAGTGAGAAGCTAGGAGGTAGATGTGTTAGGCAAGGGAAATTTCTTTATTCATGCATAATGCCTAACAACTCCATCTAGTGTAGTGTATAGCCTCTCATATGGTATTGATTACACTAAAAGTAATCACTATTTTTATAAAATGTCTTTAAAACCTTCTTACAATTAGCTCATTTCTAATGATCCACATAGCCTAAAGAAAAAAAAATCCTTGGGAAGAAACGAGGACTATTCTGCCTCAAGGAAAGAGAAAACAAGTGCTTCCCTCCAAGTTTTCAGCTGGTGCAATCAGTGTACTCCAGGAATCAAACTGCTCAGGAGTTTGTTGCATTATGTACTTGTCTTTGCTTGTGGTATAGCTGAAGTGAAAAGAAGGCAATTGTTTATCTCTGAGCTTCTTATCTTGTGAACAAAATGTGCTGGAGCACATGTGTGTGTGTGTGTGCATAGATTCAAAGCTAGCACCAGAATAGAGGAACTACCATTTATTCAGATATTTTTCTAAAATTGTAACACATACCCCCAAACCACTGAATGTTTTTATATACCTGTGATAGAAGATCAATTGAAAGATCAATTGGAAGTTTTCAGCTGACTGCCCTGTCCAAATTGTTCTCCCAGGACAGTCCAGTGGAAGTGGTCAGAGAAACTCAGCTCAGCCAGCAGCCAGAGTAACACCAGGCTGGCATTAATATGCTTTCACTAAAGAGTGAAACTCTGCAGTTTCTCTATCACCTGTGTATCTATTTTTTTTTTTCCTATTCAAGCTTCTCCTCATTAGTGTCCTAGAAAAAATAGCCGTTCTGTGAAAGTGAAATGTTGAAACTCTACTTCTAAGTGTATACTGTTCCACTCTTACATTTTCAGTGTTGAAAACTGGTTGTTACATCTACAGCTGCACCCTTCAAATCCTGAGCTTATTGAAAGAGAAGGGATCAATTTTGAAACTGTGCTGGAAAGAAAAAGGAAAGTATTCAGCGGTAAGGTATCCAGCCGTGCAAAGCTGTTTGGAGGGGAGAGCTGCTGCCTTTCCTCTTGAATGGCACAATTCAGAGCACTTTTAGAGCAATAAAATCACACCTTTGGCAATCATGGAGAATGATTTCTGCACTGAAGTCTTGCAATGTAAAAGTATGTGCAATGGACCTTGAGCTTGTTTACTTGGTCCACCTTGAGGGATCTGGGATGTTGTTTATGCATCACTGTCATGGTTCTCCAAATTTACCCACAGCAGCCATTCATTTCCAAAGAACCAGGTGGTTTAAAACCTGCCTGGAGGGCCAGGTATGATCTCCTTCTGCACTCTGAAGGGCCTGATAAAATCTACTTCTGTACTTTGCAGATCCTGGTACAAAGAGATTTTTATCTTACCATGCAGGTGGATTCCTAAATTCTTATCCCAACTTTCCCTGCATTTTCAGATTTAACCAAAGATAATATATCAAAATGAAATTCAGTGAAGTGATGGCTTTATTTTGCCTTATCTCATTTAGAAAACAGTGTGGACTGTGAGGTATGAGGTCTGTCAGGTATCTGTCTCAGAAGAGAATGAACTGCTGCTCCTGTAAATCACTGTGGCAGCTTGAGGAAAGATTAATGTTGAACCGTCCTGAGACAAGGTATTTTAATTGTATTTAGGAAACTGAATTAGTCCTGCATGGATCAATCTAACCTAAGCCAATCTGTTCCATTTTCACTTTGCACATCAGAAATTGAAACATGACAGAAAAATCCAGTTCTCACAAATTTGCTTTATATTAAAAGTCTTACCCCCAAATTCTCTATTAAATTCTCAACTGACATGTAATATTTGCTTTTTCCTGCTCATGGCTGAAAGCCAGCTTTCTTCAAGGTTACTATTTGCAAAATCCTTTTGCTGGACAGAAGGCATCCAAAGATCAAAGCTGTCCCTGAACTGCCTGGTTTCATCACGGAAAGGTACATCTTCAGCTCATCAAAACATACACTCTAAAACCAGGCAAACAACTCTGAATAAATAATGTATAATCATTTCACTCAAAGGGGTAGGTTTCAGGTTTTAGCCATTCTGCCCATTGCATGAACATGGACAGCTTTAGTCAGCTTGGACAGTGAGTTAATTATCCTTGCTGTCTGTAGTAAAATGAGCCATTTTGCAGAATCACAAGCCAGCAAATTCAACAGCAGGAAGGGAGAGAGAGAGGGCATTGTGGAGTCGTTTCACAAGGGCCAGTAGCTACTGCTTGCTGGTGAGAGCCATTCCAGACCTTATGCTTGTAATTGGCTCTCTAAGATGCTTTTGCTTTTTATGTTTCCAAGTGAGCCATTCAGCTAACGTTAATTTCATTCAATGGCAATAAAGGTGAAATCTCTCTAAAAATAATTCTCTTCTTTTGCATCGGGATATGATCCCTGAGTAAACAGACTTTAATTAATGGCAGAGAGCATCCCATCAGCCAGCAACCCTCCTTTGCTCTGTGCAGCTATGCTAAATTCATGGCTCTTTAAAAACAGCTCCTTAGACACAGCACCTGAGCCTTTCATCCTGCTGCCCAACACCCCTCTCTGCAGTGAGATGCAGTGTTTTGAGTGATGTGATACAAAAATAGCGCCTAAGCAGCTGTAGCAAGCCAGCCTGCTGTGCCATCGGGAAGGAGAAAACCTTTCAGTTTGTTTTGTGGAGGTTCATTCTGTGCTGGTATTTCCATGAGTCTCAATATGGACACATTTTTCTTGTGTCCATATTGAGAGGTGATAGTCTCCAGCAAACACGGTATGCCTATCATTGTCAACTTTGTCTAGGAGTTATTCTCACCAGAAGTCAGGACATAAAAATGTTTTGATGACTCACAGGTTAGGTGAAAAAGTGTTGTACTTTTCATCAGCTGTCTGTTGTCTCTGTCTGATCGGTGCTGTGGGGACCGATCAGACACCAAAAGAGTTATTTTATACTGCAAAACTTTTTGGCAGCAACTTGCTCTTGGCCTGAGGTATCCCACTTCTTCTTTACCTCCACAGCATGTCTGAAAATTAGGCAATGGAGACACTGAAATATCTGAGCATTTTCTCACTGCTTGTGGCTATTTCAAATTAGCTCTCTGTGCTGGTAATAATTCTAAAGTGATGAGTGGATACCTGCTAGAGCACTGCTTAGTGCATGCAAATTGCCTTGCAAAGTGTTGCTGGTAGGATCCTTCCTGCCCATGCTGAAGGGACCAAGTCATGCAAGCTCCCTTCTGCCATGGAGGACCCGTGTAATATAAAGGAAAGTGCTTCGGGAAGGTGTCTTGGTTTGGAAAGACAGGTATCTGTGTGGGAAAACTGGAGTTTCTCTTGGAATGGAGATTGTAAAAACCCCTCCCTCCAAATTATTACAATTTTTTGCAATTAGGAGCTTTCAGGCAAAAAATATGGGAATAGGAATAATAGTTGTTTACTAGGAATATTAAAAAAAATTACAAATGCAGTAGTACAAAAAACAAACAAGCAAACAAAAGTCCTAGAAAACCCTGACAGAGTCAGAGATAAAACCTAACACCCCGTTGTCAGGGTGTTGGAAGCAGTCCAAATAAGTCCTCCTGGAGCAACAGATGTTGCTCTGTGAAGTAAAGATGATCTTATAGAAAAAAGAGTCCAGTGCTGGCGAGATGGATTCCTCCAAGAATTCAGTGGAAAACCGGCTGCATTAGTGTTTGGGACTGCAGGTTTTATGCCGGTGGAAAGGCTTTGGCTCCTCCCACTGGGTGGGGCATCTCACAATGGAATGAGGTGATGTTATCAGTCATGTGAGAGGCCTTAAATGGCCCATTCACAGGTGATGTCCCTCGGAGGAGGATGGGTGCAGGAGAAGGATGGGTGCAAGAGCAATATCTCCCAACTGGTTTCAACAGATGAAAATAGAATACACATTCCTGGTTACATTTTTCAACCCAAGACAGAAGGGTCCTTCATTCATGAAGGTTTCAACACCCTTCTCTTCCCTCTGCAAGGGTACCTCCTTGACAACCTGCATGTGCTACCTGCTGGTGAGACTGATCTTTGTGATGAAAGATGCTTAATGATCATTGAGATTAATTTCCAAAAGTCCTTGAGATATCTTTCAGAGAGGAAGATGAATGGTGGGTTTGTTATATTTAACTGGGTTTTGTGAGAGATTTGTTTTGCTGGTGGATCAAGGCAATGAAGAAATGTTTGGCAGCAGCTATGACCTCATTGATGCCACTGACTGGATGGAAGGATGGTTACTTCTGGTGGCTTGCCTGAGCACGTGCTAGAGCTTCTCCCTCTGCAGAAAGCAAAAGAGATGATAGTGCTAAGTGGAGCTTTGCACATTGAGTAATTGCTTGTTGAGAAACAAAATGAAAGAGACAGAACTTCACTTAGAGAGAGGAGAATAAAAATCGAGTCGGTGCCAAGGCCGGGTGTTGTGGGCACAGCGTGGTGAGCAATTTCCTGGTGGGCACACCAGCACAAGCAGCAGTTGCCCTTGCTGCTGGCTCTTTCCCTGTGTTTTGTGCCTGTCTCCTCACCCTGTAGTCCCATGCTGGCACAGCTGTTTTATTCCAAGAAAGAAGTGAAGCAGGCTGGAAAGTAAATATTCTTGGTTATTTTCTTCCAGAGGACATTCTCCAGCTGAGTCAGGTTCCTCCAGCCCACCTGACCACATGGACACAAATGCAGCAGAAGGGACACACTGACTCATGTCCAGGAGTGAGCCATTGGAAAGGACAGATGGACGGAGCAGGAACTGATTGGACAGACCTGCCTCTAAATGCCCACTTCGATCCTTGTGACATCATGGAAATGCCCTGTCTTTTGATTTGCAGGTTTGCAAAAACCTGCAAGGCATAAATTATGCCAATTAATTATCTGGATATCTGGAAAGGACCCCCTATTGTTTTTTAAAGACCTTTGGTCATATAGACAAAGGAACATGAGCACATAGCTTTGGATCTCCTGTCTTTTTCCAGCAAAGAATCAATACGGGTTTTTGGAGAAGCTGGTGACTCATTGCTTGTAAAATTGTTTTATTTTAGTTCTTGCCTTGCTTGACTGTTATGAGATTGGAAGATATGTATTCACCACAGTCTGTTAACAGAAATTCTTTGGAGGTGCTGGCAGGTTTCTGGTCTGATTGCCACAGTGACTTAGGGAGCTCATCCCAGAGCTGCAGTATGGTTAGTGGCCAGAGGTCTGGGGGCTGAGACAAAAACCTGAGAACTCCTTGTTCCTAGGCCAGGCCAGAAATCATGAACTGGGACTGTCTAAACCAAAAGCTAAATATTAAATGAAAACAAACCATAAAATGGTGCTTTCTCACTTTATACAGAAGATGTAGAAGAGTTTAAAGGGTTCCATCACAGATGGCATAATTACTACATGGCAAAATCAACCAAAATTGTGGCTTTAATATCTGATATATAATCAAGATTTGGCCTACTTGTTGCATATATTATTTTACAGGCGGGAGTTATGGGTTTATGTACTGGAACTCTCTTTATAACAGCTTCTCAAAAATGCTTCACATGAACATATGTTTTCCCTGGGTTGTGTTTTCCAAGCATGCTGAACGATTTAGTAATACTGGCTAACGATGCAAAATGGTTTTCAATAGCAATTTTAGTGCCTAAATAAATCATACTTAGATAAGGGAAATCTGAAACATTCCATTTTATGCAAAACTCCTAAATGACCTATCCAACATATCTCTGAGGAGAAGTTAACAGAGGGTGGTTCATAGAACTTGAAAAATACAATGATATTTTCTTCTTTACCAATGGTTGGGATTTTAAAGTGATCTCTAACATGAAATGCCAACTATTTTCTTTATGCTTGTTATATTTGAAAAGATTAATGTATGTCTTTGGAGATGAACTCTTTTATTCCATTTTTGCATGTCATATGCTGAAATACTGGTTTATTTTCATTTGTTTTACCTGTGATTTCTGCATCTTTTTTCCTTTTTTCTTTTTTATTAGATATTAATAAACTGATAAAAACAGAAAAATAGAAGCACTGTGACTTGAAAAACAAATGACATAATGCATATTTTACCCTATTTTATTCTATACACCTGTGAAGTGAGGTATTTCCTCCAAAAAAATAGTTTCTCAAATCAGCTTAGAAAATACCAGAAGATTTATATGCAGTTTTGGACATGCCAGAGTTGATTAACAAATTCATTCATATTTGTACAACTAAAATCAAATTACTCTAAAGCCCACAGAAAAGAAAAATGCAATTAGCTGTTTCATGCTGTGATTTTTATCAGAAAGTTATTTGCACTATTCACATGTTCTTTATTTTTCTTATCCAAAATATGTGATCTACTTGCTTGTTACTCCCTGGGAAAACAGGGGAAAAAGGAAGGGAGAGAAAAAAACAATGGAAAATCTGTTTGATATAATGAAAGGCAACCCGTCCAGAAAAGTTACAGTTACTCGCGAGACACTAATCACTAAAGAGGTTCATGGTTTGTGAATTTCTTTCAGTATTCCAGGATCAGGAGATAGCATTTCTAGCAGGGATGCCTGAAAAAGGACTTTATTATGGAAGTGTACACTACTCGCTACAGCACTGGGTAGAATTTTATATGGCAAAACACTTCTTAACTTTTAAATAAATTTTATCCCTGGTGACAAGTTAATAGATATCACACTACACTATTTGCTAGGAATTGATTTATGTTGGTAGCAGACAGAAACAGTAACCTTCTTATTCTGAGAGAAAATTGGGAGTGGGATGTGGAGGAGGAAGTAGAAGAAATATGAATTTTATGGTAATATTAATTAAAAAATATTATAGCATCAGGATCACACAAAAGGGGTAAAGCATTGTTTTACTTTATGACAGAAAGATTGATACATTCCACCTAGGATTTGTGGCAAAAGCCCATTTTAAAGTGCCAGAAACAACAAATAAAAATTACAGCTGGAAACAATATTTTTACACAACTGGTCTACACAATCAGGATTTTTTTTTCCTAAGTTATTTCATACTTTCAGAAGACAGATATGTTCCTATTTAGGTAATCTACATATTTTCCACAAAACAATCTCTGCTGCAACATGAAAAAACTAACAATAGAATATAGAACCTAATGATTCTGTGAGAATGTGTTATCCTCAATGAATATAATGAGAAAAATAGAACACTTGAAGCTGACATTGATTTATTTCAATAATCTCTTTGCTTTTCAGACACTGAAACATGAGGTTTAGGACAAGCAGCACCTAGAATCTGTTCTCTCAATAGGCTGGAAGCATACTTGGGAACTCCACTGAAGTATAAAGTAACATTACCGGTTGGCATGATAACTGATAGAAGATTACAGATTCTGATTAAATTACTGCCAGCCAAAACCAGTTAAAATGCACAAGAAATTAATTTACAGAAAAATTGTTCTTGAAATGTTCTCAAGCAACACTAATTTAAGTTATTAATTGCTTTGAAGAAACAGTGTTACATGGAACCCAGAAAGTATTTCAAAGGTCTTGGTAACCCTATACCATCTAAAATAAGTTCCAAATTACAACCCTTCATACCCCTCCTTTCTTTTGTTTCTTTCACTAAGAAACATGGTGGAAAGGTGGAGATCTGCATCAAGGCATACTTACTGTGTTTGGGAAGTAAAAAAACCTAGAAATCTGATCCTTACACCTGGGCATGTCAAGTGATAGTGTCAAGTATTAGATCTGACTGCCAGATAAGCCAACAAATGCCAGCAAACATCTTAATGACAGTAAAACTCAGCAAACTGTTTATTTTTGTGGGCTTCAAATATTTTCTTTTTTTTTTCTCTCTCAAGGCTGCAACTTGTGTTACTCCAACCGTGACAAACCCTGACCAGATCCTTGTTTCATTTGGTGTAACTCTGTGTGCCTTAATAAGCCTTCTGCCTGCTACCAAAAGCTGCAAGCTGAAACCTACTCTTTGCTTCCAGGATACCTTTTATTTATCAAGTCCTCTGTAAGTTAAATGTTCGTCATGTGGAAAGGAACGTCCCTTGATTTTGTGAAATTTGGTATTTTCACATTCATATGCTGTCTTTCTCTTTATTAATACCTGAAAGACATAAACTTAAAAACACAGGTTATTGCAATGATTCTGTATCAATATATTTACAGAGCAAAAAGGACAGCTTTGAACATTAGAATAAAAATTGAGAGAGTATATTTTAATGTAAATCCAATGATAAGTTCTAAAATTAGCAGTTAAATATGTTTTGTAAGAAACAGATTTACAATATCATTAACAGCCAATTATGCAGTGTTTATATTCTTACTCTTTTAAATAAATTGACTTCTCTGAACATTTTTTTAAGTCTCAAAGTAGCAGCTGTCTAAAAAGAATTTATACATTTTCCTTGAAATTAATCCTGGGCATAGCAAATATTAGAAAAAGATAAAAAGTAAGATTGTATCCTCTCTCTCTATTTTTTTCCACTCTGAAATTGTACAAATGACATTACAACATTTCAGAGTGTTTTTTATAAATAATTTTCACTTTACTTTGAATATTTGCACATTAATAGCTCGGGGATTTTGTCATTTTCAGTGTACTCTTCTTTCATGAACACTCTGTGATTATTCATAATGAGCTGATGCTGTCTTTGAAAGTACTGCAGACTGTGCAAGTAAGATTAGAAAAAAATTTAGTGACTTCAAATGAGAGACCTCATTAATCAACTAAATTCCATTTAAACATTAGCTTTATAAACTTCAGTATGTCATCATTATATGTTTAACCCCTTGAAGTCATGCCCCTCCAAGTCCCACCCTGGAACCTGTGTGACATCATAACACAGAGAATCTGTGTCCTGAGTTAACAAAATGTATACTCCAGACTGAGTGTGGAGCCCCAGTCTCATCCTGGATGCATTCTCAGACCTCTCTCTGCGCTTACTTAAAGTACTGTTTGAGTATTGATGAGAGAAACATTCAAAGCGTTTGAATGGGTTTAAGAAACTGTTGGTCCTCCAGTAAAAAGGATATTTATGTAGTTAATGTTGATGGATTTTTGTGTTATAAAGTCAGCCCAGTAACGCTTCTGCATTTGCATTTCTCTGTGTGAGTGTGTGTATGCCATTTTAAAATTGGTTGAAGAAATATTTGAAGTGTTGTAAGTTTTACCACTTTTCTCTGAGGGAGCTACAGAGGTATGTGTCTGCTGCAGTCTGTGGTTAAAGCTGGGACACATTTTTGCATTTATTAACCATTCAGCCCCTGTTCATTCCAAAGTGGGTATTTTGGGACCATATTCTGGAAACACCATAAGTGACAGGGAAGGTAGCCTGAAACTGTGCATCTATCAACTCAGTTTAATCAGGAGATAGAAGCATAAAACACAAAGTTTCTTACTTGCAAATTATAATAGGGTGTCAGCAGAGACATTCCTTGTTTTACTTCTTTTAAAACAGTAAACCCACTGGAGGCATAAAAACAAAGCAAAACAAGCCTAAAATTAAACTGAAACCAAATAAACAAAACCAGATTAAATACCTCCTCCTCAAAAAACCTCTCAGACTTCATAACTTGATTTGTGCTCACTTGGGGCTCTAGGTAAAGAACAAAGACCTGAAACCGTGCCAGGCTAAAAGAACACTTGCTGCTGGATAGGCTGTCACTGACAGCAGCATGGCACAGGGTTAGACTCAGATCTAGCTGTGCAAAGCTCTGGTTTCCCTAAAGACCTGAGTACCTTTGAGGACTGAAAATTAATGTGATCCTTGTGTGGTACTATAGGATGTGCATTCAAAATACGCTAAAATAAAGTTTGTATTCCGCTGTGATCCCAAGGTGCTGTTTATAAGTTAGAGTTTCTCAAAACCTGATTTTATACTAACTTCACCTGGACTCCACAGCTGAGAAGTTTCTGGGCAAAGAAGTCCATGGCATGAAACTCATATTTGGTTCCTCTGGCACTGGAGTAGGTGGGAGCTGGGACAAGCAATGTCCTCATACCCTCCCCGAGGGAACATGCATACCTGTATCACCCACACAAGTGTAATTTCCTCCTCCTTGTTGGCTTCCCACAATATGAGATAACAGAATTGTCCATGCAGACAAGCAGCTTGTGCCTGATTTATTGTTGCTGATGCTGACACAAGTAATAAATTCAAGGGAAGATGAATATTGCCTAACAAGAATGATTCAAACAACACCTGCCTTCCTGGGCAAAGGAGCACTTATTTTCTTCTATTCCACTGACAGCACATTCACTGACCTTTACAGGAATGGTGAAAAATGCACACATGCCAATATTTAAGAAATTAATGCCTTTTTATATCTTGTCTCTAAACAAGCAATGGAAAGTGCAGGCTCTGTGCTCTGGCACTTACTATATGGCAAAAATATGAAAATTAACTCTCCTGCCAACAAGTGCTGCAAACCTTAGTTACTTAATAAAAATTTAAAGACATATTATAATGATGTAGCAGATGCAATAATTCTGAAATGTTGATGAATATTTTGAAATGCTGAGTTGAATAAGTGATTTTTGTTGCAGCCAGTGGCAACATAAGTTTCTGTCCACATATTAAGTATAAGCTGTGATTCTCCCAAGTGAACGATATTAAGATTTGAATTTGAAGAGTAATTTGTGTCTTAAAACCACTATTGCTCATTGGGCACAGTTGATAATATCTTTCTGCCTATTCATATACCTTCTGGCTTTCAAGACAGGAAATAATTGCTGGAAATGTATGACTTTCTCCAACCTTACAGCTGGAGATCCTCCTGTATTTCCTGTATGAAAATATGTATTTCTTTTCCTCCCAAAGGCCTGCAGAGACAGTCCTATCTCCATGCCAGAGATCCAATACTCAAGCTGAAGAGATTTTGAGCCTCCTTCCTTTGATGGACTCCCTTTGAGGGGGAAGCTGCACCAGAGCACCTCTGGAGATCCCATCTGGCTTCTTTGCTCTGTAACTCCCTGAAGCACTTAATGCCTGCTTGGTGATTCATGCACATGACTTGTGTGAATTGTGTGAATCATGTGATTTCTGAAGGCGTTAAGGGCTAAATGGTGATGCAAAGAGTTGGGGGAAGAAGTCAGAGGCACAGATTGCCTTGGGTTACGGCTGTCAAAACTTCTAGTACCCGAACTGAACATCTCACTGAGGAACAGTGTTGTGTACAAAGCTCTCTTCAGGCTAGTGCTGTTGGTGGCAAGTACTCATCTTCTGGACTGGTGTTACTGAGAGCATGGTGGGGGAGCAGCAGTGGAGAGTCTGAATAGATGCTGTATACTCCCAAGAGCAGTCTTTCCAGGAGGGAGATAACCAGCATATCGCACAGCCACCTTGTGGGCTGACTTTCCTGCTCTGTCCCAAAGTAGAAGGCAAATGAAGACAGAAAAATCACCAAGATTTCTTTTTTCTCTCCTTCTCAACTGTGCCATGGCTGATATGTCAAAGAGGATGATATGCTTCAGCCATTTAAAGACAATCTAGTAATTTTATTTTCCTCTTAAAAGGAACAATAGTCTATAAAGAGCATTCTTTAAATGCAGAGTGCTATTTAGTTGGGGGTTTTTACCTTCTAGCATATAGTTCAACATAATTTTAGTCATGTACAAGCATTTAAGCAATTAGCACTCAGTAAGTTTTAAGATAAATGAAAATATTTGGGTTCAAGATAGAGGTGTCAGAATAAAGGCACCAGGTGTGTTGTACCAAGCAGAACTCTGAGTTCTTTTTATTGTTTTATGCTAAAATAACACAAATTGGCATAAATCTCTGTAGCTGGGGACCTCCCTCTTTCAGTTGTGAGACCTTGGGATACCTAGAATGCCAAAATGTAAAGAAATGGACAGCTGATCTCTGCAGTCCTAGTAGGCTGGAGATGAGCAGGTCTTCACACAGCCACAGCTGCAGACTAGGACATGTGCTTCTTTATTTAGCACTTTGAGACTGGCCAAACCTGGAATCTGATGGACTGCTCAGTAGATGAGTGTAAAAGTTCCTCTTTGTTCTAATTTTTGCTGCACTGTTTGGTCTGCTTCTATTATAGCTGTCTAATATGATGATAGCCCATAATGTTGGGTCACCCAATAGTTTCTTCCAAATTAAGTAAAGGAGGAAAAGAGTTGTAAATATTTATAATGCAAGATTGCATATCAAGTTATAGATAACCTCAGTTTGAGATGAAGTCAGATGTCCTCAATTTTCTTTTGTAATTGTGGAAATTTTGGTGTGACTCTGACACAGGTCATATCCCATGGGTTTCTGAGCAGGAAGCTGATAACACTAAGTTGTGATTGTGGGACTGAGAGATAGGAATATCCTTTAGAGTGTGAGTAATAGACAGAAATGTTTTCTACAATGACCAAATATTATTTTTCATCAGCCCCTAAAAAGTTTCAACCTGCCCTGATTTTCTCCATTGAATCTAATAGAACTGGATTAAACTACAGGGGAGGTGAGAACATAAATTTGATTCCTTTCATTCCATGTAATATTAGGGTTTGTATTCTTTCCAGCTGTAATAACCTCTAGACTTCAGCAAAATTGAAAACCTTTAAATAGCCTTTCACAACCTTTCAGTGTAGTAATGAAGTTTTAAGTGCTCATTGGGGATTTTCAGTTCAGAAAAATCTAAGCAGCAGTAGATATTAAAATCTAATGTTTACTTCAACTCTTTTAAAGCCTAATGGGTTTTTCTGACAGTGTAATTTTTAAAAGGTTGGGTTTCATTTATTGATGTAGTATATTCACTCTGGAAATCTTTCTTCTTTAAAAACTCTGGTGGGAAACTTACACTTTGTTGGAGCACCTGAGAAGCCATCTAGAACAGGGAAAAGGAAAACTTGCCAAGACCTGACTAGAACAACAAGCAAGTTAAAAAAACCCCAAACCCACAACTCATGATTTAAACACCACAGGAGGCAAAAAAACAAATTAAGGATGTAGATTCCCTGTGTGCACATAATTACAAGTATGTGAGTCACTGGAGTCAGCACAGTTGCTCATCTACCTAAAGACCTGGAGAGGATGTCTGGCTGCACTCGACTCAGGGAGTAGCTGATCCGATTTTATTTATTTATTTGTTTGTTTGTTCATTTATTTATTTATTTATTAAGCTGTTGCTCAAGGGGGCAGCAGTGGGGAGAGAGAATTGCAGAGTGAATTTACACTGATTAAAGAAACACAGTCTGTGTACACAGCCATTTCTGAGGCACAGTGTGGGACTGCAAGGATTCTGGGGTTTTGTGCTGCTAAATTAGTGGTGAAAAGAGAACCTGAATTTTTTTGAGACAGTAACAGTGTAAGTCCCAGAGGGATATTTTTCATTGCTGTGTTGCTCTATATACAAATTTTATACATATCTATTTTTATTATGCGTACAAACAGTCATTAGTATTTGCTGGGAACATATAGTAAGGTCACTTGTAGGCTTGCTTCCTGTTATAATAATCCATTCAAACGGCACTTAAATATCTTTTGTTGATAGTTTTTCATCTCTTAAATAATAAAATAAAAGCAGAAAGAAGTACAGAAACAAGGAAATAAGAAAATTATCAAAAATTCTCGTATGTTACAGATAAAAGTCCAGTGCTTCTAAAGCACAAAATTACAGCACATTTTCATTAAGAAAATAAGCATGTAGGAGAGAGAGGATTTGCTTATGAATACCTCTTAAACACATAAACATATGGAAATGAAAAGAAACAGGTCCCAGCATAGATATATATGTAATAGCAAAATATCCTGTGGTTGGGTTCTAATTTCTAGCTAATTTGGACTCATCAGTGTGTACTTAACTTGAAGAGTGTGTTTATATCTATTTGTTAAACAAAATGCTGTTGGACTAACTACCACTGCAGTGTCCCAAGCTGCCTGCTGAATTCCCTGTTACAGGTCCTTGTGTATCCATTCAGGACAGTGCCAGCTTCACAGGAAAAGGAGCTTCCCCACTTGTCTGTGTTACTCTCCTTTTGCCCTCAGACTGTACTTCACAGAGAAGTGCAAGGAGAGTCACAGGTTGAAAATTAAGAGTTACAAACCATTTCCAAGGAACATGAAGGCCTGTGGTCAGTGCCTTGCTGTTCCAGTTTTGGGCAGACATTCTTCGTCTGTCCAACACTCCTGGTTTGACAACAGCACAGTGTTAACAAATCAGAGAATGTCAATTGTTGAGCAATGCACAGTGATACAACTCTTCAGTCTTCCCAAGCTGCAAGAGGCTTAAGGTGAAGGGAAAAGCTAAGAAGCCAGAGAAGTGTTCAAAATATGGGAAGCAAAGCCTTAGAGAGAGAGACAAAACATACAGTGAAAAAGGTTTGAAAGAGACATTGGAGGTTCAGAAAAAGCAGTCGTAAGAACATTGCAGAGAAAGATACTTAATTAGAAAGTTTAAGAGATTGAAATGTGGGATTTCCCATTTCACTTGTCATATGATGCTCAGTATTAAATGCTCCAGCTGATGGAGATATTTTAAAGGAGTCATTTGAGCACCTTTCGTTGGTATGGTTCCAGCTGCTGCTTCTGTGAGGGACACAAAGCTCCAGTCAGCTTTCCTCCTTGTCTCCAGATATATGCACCTTCTGACCATGTGAATGTAGCTTTCTGCAGCACATAAGGTATAGAAATGCAGTGCCAGTAGAGCAACTGCTTTTCATTTTGCAGGCAAAAGTCCCATTCACATTTCTTCCCTGTGGATTTATTTAAATCAGTCTTAGGCAGATAGGAGATGGAAGAAAACAAAAGGTTAGGACCAAGAGGGAATGCCGACAGAGAAGAAAAGCTGGTTAGAAAGAATAATTGAGACCTAGAGTGAAAAAATGACAAATGGATTACCCAGACCTCTGTTCTCACACAGTAAAGGGAAGCAGGGAAATGAACAAAAGGGAGAATGCCGTGTAAAGAAATCATGGTTTAGGGATACGAAAATCTCAGAACAGTGTGAACACATGCTGGGCCTGCTCCTTCCCTTGGTGTAACTACTGATTCAGTAGGTATCTGGAAGTGCCTTTATCAGCATGGGCATGTGTGTCAGACTCACAGAGGGGAACAAAGACAGGTATACCTCTACAGTAGGTCTTGCTCTTTCCTTCAACTATTTGAAGCTCACTCTCCTGAAATTTGTGTGCCTCTGCCATTCCCCACTGGCCCCCAGCCTTATGCTTTGGTGAAGCAAAACATGAAATTCAGGCAGACCAAAATGAAAGCGCCAGGCAGCGCAGTGGCAAATGGAAACCCTGCTGATGGATACAAACTAGCGGACTTCAGAGAGAATCATCTGAGTTTTCATGCACATTGCTGTCTTGAAATTATCTGTTAACTACCAAGGAAAAAGGCTAGGATATCATTGTGGACAGGTCAGTCTAAACCTCTGCTAAGGGTGCAAATGTGAAACAGTTGATTAAGAAGTGGCCCAGTTAAACTGTTTTTTAAAGGAACTGAATACAGAATATTGAAAACATCTGCCATGATTCAGAAAGACTCCCATCTCCCTTCAGCTCCATGCTGCTTTTCAGCCAAAGAAATTCTGTGAGGAAAGAAGGAAAGAAGTTACAAGAGGGAAGGTCTTAAGATGACAGATTTATGGCGCATTTTAAGACAGAGTGAGATTTCAGGTCAACCATATGATCTCTACAAGGTCCTTTCCAGCATGAGCTGTTCTATGAGCCTATGATATTGAAATGAGAAGAGGCTGAAAATATTGGGACAGTAATATGTGCACAGGGCCCTGCCCAGCAGAGGTATTCTGCTTCTGTGCCCCTTTTTGCTTAACAACATATGTGAGAGGACAAAGATGAAAATCAATGAACTATTAAAAATATAAAATAAAAAAGTGTAGCCAGTTCATCCAGTTGATAAAGATACTTCCAGTTCCTGGGAGTTGAAACAAGAATTGAACATCTGCAAGGGCAATGAAAGCCTCCATGTTATCTTCAGACAGTATACTTTTTTTCACACTTACTGTTTGTGATTATAAAAATTGAAGTTGCTAGGCATGAATTAATTTCCAGGTCTGTGTCTCCATTGCAGAGAAAAATGCTGTGCAGATATGATTGAATGAACTGATAAAGAGGTGATACACTATTTGTGACTCCTGGCACTTGAAATTGCTGTCTAGTTATAAGGTTTAGGAAAGTGTCCATGGCACTGCTACTTTAAAACTGACAACACAAGCTAGGAACTTCTCTTGTCAGACATTAGCTCATATGTCGTGCATGCTTCTCTGATGTTACAATCACATGAAAAGATAGACTGAATTCAAGATCATCCTAGTCTGTTGCTCCTCAACAGAGCTGGACCAAAAAACCCATGTGTCCTCATGTACTTTTGTCCATCTTTAAGACCAAAGAATGGACATTCCACATCCTGCACATTCACCATCGTCACTGTTCTCTTTGGTTTCAAAAACAGCCTTATAGCCCTTTTTTTTTTTTTTTTAAATGATTATTCTAATTGCCTCTTTCACTCTTATGAAATGATTTATTGAAGAACATTCTTATTTCTCTTTCAATATATTCTCCAATGGCATACAGTTTTGTTTAGTTTCTTCAAAATTCTGCGCACCATTTTAGCTGCAGATTTTCCAGTGATGTTGATTATTTTTGAGTGTATCTCTATGCTCTTTGACCTCTCATCACAGCATTTTTGAAACAACAGTGTTTTCTTAATTCACAATAGTGAGGTATATGCTTTTTAATTTTTACACTGTTCTGTGATGTAGGTGGCTAATGAAAAGCCACCTTCTCTCACATCAGAGAACAGCAGACTTAGGTGTAATGCCCTGCAGAGGCACGTTTTAGATAGTCTTCTGCTTGATAGTCAGCCATCAGTAGTTAGATTTAAACTATGTTTTTCCAGCAGTTTCACCATCCTGAAAAAAATTCCCCCACAAAACTTTTCCTTAGTTTTCTCCTAGAAGGTGTCAAAAACCTTACTGAAGAGATGGCATTTGACGTCTACCATAACTTACATATCTACTCATCAGTCTCCTGTCTCAGGAAGAAATCAGGTTGTTTTAGTGTGATTTTCCCCAACAAGTCAACCCAGACTGTTGTTCATCTTATTTTCTTTTCAGGGCTTTTGGACAGTCCTTTGTTTAATTGCTTGTTTCAGTGCTTTTTAGGGGATTTGAAATTCGGTAGTAATTCTTCATTTTCTCCTGTATAAATACTAGCTTTCTGTTGGCCCTTACCAGTTTCCCAGTGTCTCACTAGTCACCCACGAATCCTCAAAGACAGTGGATAATGATTCTGAATTTGCTTCAGACAGGTATTTAAATACAATAACTGAACAAATTGGTTTTTAACCTCTTATCTGCATTAACCTGAGATATTATCCCTCTGCCTGTTTTTAGCTACCACATTGTAGCTAGCCTCTCTAGTAAAGAGATGCAAAAAAGCAGTAAACTTGGATCTTCTCATCACTATCTGTTGCTGCTTTTTCCTTTTTAATTTGTGTTCCAACTTTTTTTTCATCTTCTAGTATAACAAATACTCTTGAATGACTTCTAGTTATGTACCATGTCACTTTCTTGTTGTATCTCATTTCATGCTTTTGTGAGTCTGTCATCTTTGGCTATTTTTGGAAGCCTGTCTGTAAACAAATACAATTTTTGCTTCCTATGTATCGTCCAATATTTTTTCTACGTGAAAAGATTATTTTTCAGTTAACTCTTTCTCCCTTATTTTCTCCTTATTAAAGTTTGCATTTATGTCCTAAGTACAGTCAAATTGGGGAACTGCTATTTCTCCACCAATATTTTTCTCTTTCTACTTAGTTCCTGAAGAGCGGACCAGTCAATTTTTTGAGGTTATCAATATCTGGCAGTCCATTGGTTTCTGTTTTGCTGTTCTTTCTCCATAATTATGTTCACTTGAGATGTTTTCTATATTCAGGTTTTCCAGTTACTCATGTCATTAGAATCAAACAGAAATATTTTTTTTTCCTGGAGGTTTCTCTGCCATCTGCATTTAGTGGTTGTTGCCAAAGGATCTGAGGGAGAATGGGATTTTGTATCCCAGTATATCCAGTTACCATTAGTTACATATGTAAAGGAAATGCTTGGGTGCCACTAAGTCCTTTCATTTAAATGGTTCTGGTCATGAAATTATCTTCTACCAGATCATTTTGTTTAGCTGAAGTATTATAGATTCCGCACTACACGTATTTCCTCATTGAGAGCTCTTCAGCTGCTCAAAAGTCTTCTCCTGAGATCTCAGGGCAAATAAGTGTGTCCTTAATATTTGAAATATCAGATTCTTCCTTTCTCCTCTACCTGCACTTCTTGAGGAAATTTTGTACTACCTCCTGTGCTGGTTCTATGAAAGTGGTTGGACTGAGCCTCTATGCCATGTAAGCAGTAATTTTGATCATGTTTGAAAACTTCAGTCCTCTTGTTTATTACACTGTATGTTTCTTCCACATACTTGGTATGTAGATGTCAAAGATAATCACTGAATTTGATACATTATTCTTTTCCCAATGTTTGTGGCTTGACCAGATAACTCCTGCTAATGGTTATTCATGGTGACTTGCTTGCTTTGTCACCTCTCCCTTTCAGTGCCCAGAATGGCTCATATAGGCTTTAGTGGCTCATGTGCAAAGATTGACCTCTGGTGGATTAGAGGGGCTACTGGTGCGACCTGTTTGGGTTGTTCCTGCATCTCCTAAGTATCTGCATCTCCTATATCACTGTACACTTTGGAGCTGAGGCTCCTGATAGTGGCAGGTGAGACTCCAATTGGTGTTTTCCACCTCTGTATGGGTTGGAGCCTGATGGCTCCACACATGGGCCATCTGTCCAAGTCTTGCTACTACATTTATCTTGAAGAATAAACCTGAGAGTTTTAGATGTCTTTTTATTTATAAGTGTAGGGAGGAAAGTTCAGCAAGTATAAAGGCAGGAGGGACAACTTACCTGCAGCTGCATCAGGTGTCCAACCGTGTTACCTATGCAGCAAACCAAAACTAGTGGTTACTATTGAAAGAGCTTGACTGAAAATCCCACTGTCTTGAACTTGTTATGTAGGTTCAGGATTTCATTTTCCTTGTATTTATTTTTCTTTTTAATAATTTGAGCAATTTTATTATTTTTAATCTACAATATATGTTGCCAATTTAGCTTTTCCATCAGTGATGCAGTATTTGCCTCTTCACCCTCTGCATCCTTTAGCCCAGCTACAGCAGCAGGACAAGAGTGTATCCAGCACCATGTAAATCAGCATGCTGATTCTGAGATTCTTCAAGTCTTCAGACTGTCTATGGTTGCATAGGTACTTTAGTTTCCACAAAACCAGCTCTGTGGGAAGTGACTTCTTGTGCTTGTTCTTCAGGAGATGATGCATATACATTTCCAGGATGGTATAAAGAACATGGAGAGAAAACAGTGACTTGCTTGGGGGAACACCCAAGTTGCTGTACTGCTTGTGTGCCACGGGGCTGCCAAGGAGAAGTGTCCAATGCAGAGTGTGCCCAGCGAGGTACCTGCCCCTGGGCTCTACTGGAACTGGTCCTTCTCAGAATACCAGACATTTTGGTGAGAGAGGAAGACGTGGAGATAGAGGAGGAAGCTGGGTATTATCCAAGTGCCTCCTGGTGATATCACTCACCTCACCCTGGTGAGGTTCCTTGTGTCAGCAGAGAGAGGAGAGGAATCCAGGAACATCTTTTCTCCCATTTTGTCTTTTCTTTAAAATAATTGATTTTTTTGAGGGATTCTGAGAAACATATTGAAGTGGAGAAGTTGGGTGGACATGAAACTGCTGTTGTTCCTCCTTTATTTTCCTGCTGTTAGAGATTCATTTTTAAAAATGTGTGTAAATGCATTTCCCATGCTACTGTGGAAGATTGAGTTAGTTAAGAACTGCATGAGCTGTCTTTATATTACACACTCAGATGGATAAATAAGGGGAAATTCTGGGGCTGGGGAATGACAGCAGGAGAGGCTGAATTATAGGCAATATATGTTGCTGAGTCCTATACATTTTAAATAACAAAAAAAAGAGATATTTTTTTAAGGTCTTTTCTTTGCTCAGTGCATTGTGTTGAACTGCTCAAATGGACGAGACTACAAAGCCATGGGGAAATTCTTCAAAGGTCTGGCACAATCTGGAGCCGTGGTGTGCTTTGATGAATTTAATCGTATAAAGCTGGAGGTAATTGTAGTACCAGTTTCTTAACAAAGTTGGTATTCAATGAAAGTGACAAGCTTGACAACTTCATTAACAGCACTGACATTAAACAACATTGACTGAATTTTACTGTTAAATGAAAAAATCTAAAATTTTAGTACAATTTAATCAAATACAAGCAGTTGTCTGGGGCAAATATCTCCTTGTGACTTTTTTTATAGTTTCTGCATTTCTTACTGGAAATGTAGCAGAGAAATATTGCTGTTGTAACCTTCTGAGCATAGTGACAGAGGGAGGTTTGTGGGGAGACATTGTATTTTGTTCGTGATAGATTAGCAGCGAGATTTCTCTTTCACACGGGTATGCAACTGCCACTCATAGTGCTTTGAAAAACAGGAGTTAACTTCCATCTTCAGAAAGCTCACAGCCAGAGAGAGAGACTGCTTTCATACCACATTTATTACTTTGTTGGGGAGGAGGGAGCAACAAAAACAAAAAAAACAGCCCTGCAAGAGGGATCTGCAACAAATGAGAGCTCTGGGGTTTAAGACAGTAATTTATTGTACTTACACAAAGCATAATTAAGTATTGGGAGATACTGCATAACTTATTTTCTTGCATAAGCAGATCTGATTGGTCTTTTATAGCTCCCACATTTTTCTGATTTTTTTTTCTTTTGGAGTCACAGCTACAAGTAACTCTAAGTAGAAGTTATAGACAGTGAATTAGTTTATAACCATTCATTTAAATTTCTGCTTCTGAGGTGGCACAGAAACTGGCTTTAAAAATACACTATGCTTGCTGTATTTTTCATTATCTTGTATTAGACCATTAGAGACACATAGCTGTTTCTGGAAGATGATATATCTTTAGCATTTTCATTTATTTAGCATGTTATCCCTATTTGATGCATAGGGAATTTTTCAATGCACTGGGCAATTTATTAGCCTAAGGGTGTGAAGGATTTTTGTTTTTATTACACTTAGTAGCACATTAAAGTATCATTTTGAAATTAAAAAAAAAAAAAGCACTGTGTTTTTCAAACTAAAATCGTGTCAAAAATCTTGCTTTGTGCTTCACTTTAATGAACTTTATATCTGTTTAGCAAACGTTGACCCTTCAGACACCAGGTCTGAGCAGATGTGGGTTTTGGAAGACACACCTGTACTCACTTCAGCTATGTTTATTATCAATAGTTTTGGTGAGCTGGAGGAGCAGAGCTGTCAAATAATCCAAAAGGAACAAAGTAAAACCACTTTGCTATGGTGGACAAGATTATAGGATCATTTCTTCTTTATTGCTGTTTTGCTTCTCGGCTGGACTTAGAGAGATTTTCTCCCTAGATCTCAGTACCACAGAGAGCAACTGTGCCCGCATTGGTTCTATTTCAATAAAGAGGCAGCAGGTACCCCTTTTTCTATTAGAGTGCAGCAAACACCAAGTAAATGCCTGAGTGAAATCTTCTTTGCCTTTGTGCACTTTTTTCATTTGCCCACTGACAGGAGATCCCTCAAGACCAGCACTAAGCTCCTCTTCATTAGAACCCAGTTTTCAATTTAAATTTTAATTAGAATGGATGACTAGGATACTCACCATTCGCTGTAATTTCTGCATGCCACTAATCAACAACCAGAGAAATACTTGTTTTTAAAATTTATTTATTTCTAAAAACTAAGTTCCTTTTCTGTAAAACGTTTGTTGCTTCTAGTTAAAATTATTTTAGCTCACCTCATATTTTTGCATGGGTTTCATGCTAGCAAAGTGATATTCTTTTTTCATTCTTTTAAGGTAAGGTCACCTAAAACCTGGATTCTTACATTAATGTAGGGCTAGTTAAAGTTAGAGTTAAACTACACACATGTGCAGTCCTAAATGTGTTGTGGTTTTTAGCTCTTCTTTGATTCATTATGAAACATTATTTCATGTTAATATATTATCATAAACTGGATATAATGATATCTACTTGATGAGACTCAGCGGAAGGATTAAAGCAGTCCAGTGCTGATTTCACTAGTCTTTTAATCTTTTTGTTTGCTGTTTGTTTGTTTAAATTCTGAGACCTAGACTGCATGTATTCCAGCTGGAAGATAAACCATTACATCTAAATATTACGTACCTGGTATCTCTAGTCCTCAAATTCCTGAAGCAATTTATTCCCAAAGGAAAAAGTACCATACTAACTGCAAAGAATTTTATCTAAACAAAGGTCAGTATATCTGATTAAGCAGTGTTTTGGCCTCTGGCACCCACAGGCAGAGTGAGATGTTAAGGGATAGCTTTGGTAGAGGCCACACATATATTTGAATGATCTGATGTAATTTGAAGGTTTTTATAGCCTATGTAGATCAGTGCTTGGAAATCCAACAGAGGTCCAGTGGGTATTTTATTCTGGTTCATGGTTTTGGTCAGTTCCTGCGGCCACTTCCAGACACTGCTCATTATCACTGCAATTGCCTGGCAGTAAAAAAGTTCAGTCTGTGTTTGAGCACTAATATCAGAGCTGTGAGTCAGGAAAGACTTTGGGTTTGCTAAGGCTTTTTCATGTCTGAAAACTAGCTCAGGTCTAATACAGTGCCTAGTCTGAAGATTTAAATTTTAAAAAATCATCTTTACAATGTATCTGGTTTCTCCCCTCAGTCCAGTACTGTGACATGCATCTCATCTGCACAAGCTTGACATCTGCTATCATCCATTCCTAGTGAATGTAGGAATTCACTTTTTTTTTTTTTTTTTTTTGTAACTGTTGAAATGGACAAGATTAAAACAGAGACTGTAAATGTCCTGTAGTGAGAACCATTGGGAATTCCACTGGGAATTTTGCCATTAAAGTGTGTATATCCAAAGTTTTGTCTCATTATCTTTAATTGCTCTTCAAAAGCTCTGATACTGTCACTCTTAATTTTGTATAAGTATACACACAGGAACACTTAGAATACATGGTGGAGGATTTGAAATTTCTAAATATTTTTAAACTCATACACTGGAACATTTTCTTAATGTCATACTAAAGGAAAGAATAAACTGGAAAAATAGGAAATAAAATATTCCCTTGGAATTCTGAGTACTAAGATCTAGATGACAATAAGTTCACTGGTGTGGTTCAAGGTCTGACACTGTGTAAGGGGCAGGTATTTACAAGAATTTTAGACTATGGAGAAAGCCAGCTACTATGCCACTGCATCAGGCCAGGTATTACATTATAATACATCACACAATTCAAACAATTTCAGAATTTCTCTAATTTCACAGAAAGATATTATGCATCTCTGTGCTTAAAGAAAGTACTCTTTGACACCACTATAATAACAAGAAAAGTAATATTGTAACAGGAAAATGAATAGGACAGTATGTTGTACTAGTAGTTGGCAAAAGAAGTGAACCCATCTTTTCTGCAAGTATATTCCCCAAACTAGAGATGAAAACTGATTTAATTTCTGTAAGAAATATTCTGAGAGAGAAATCCAACCTTTTGCTTTCTGACACCAAAAATATTTTTTATACATAATAAAGTATTTGGATTCTTAGCCTCATCTATTTTTTTCTCCTTTTTTTTGTTTCATTTTGTTTTGTTTCGTCTGCTCCTTTGCATTCTGTGGTGTGCTTTTTCAGTGCCTGAAAGAGTACAAAAACTTATTCTTGCCATTGAGCAAGTGATTGGTTTTGAGCTAATATCTGCTTTTCTATTGGCATTTATAAATAAGGGAAATCAATGGAACTATCTTAAAGCAGAGCTTTACCTTCAATTAACATCAGGTAAAACAGGAAGGGTCTGCTTTTTTCTGCCTACACCTGTTTGATTTGAACCACAACATGTACTTTCCCTCGTTGCCAATATTTGTATTCTCTGAGCTTCCCAGCTTCTCAACCTCACCTGCACAATCCCTACCACTGATTAATGTCCAGATTGGGTTCCATATCTCCACACTATCTTGTAGAAGCTGAAGTAGGCACACAGCTCCAAATTTAACACTGTCTTCATAACCACATGATCTGCTCTGGGACAGTGACAAAAATGTTCTTTTTAAATTTGAAAGTCCTCAAAATATGACTTATGAGTGGTCCCTCCCACATCCAAGGAAAGGCCAGACATTGCCTGATGGGCCATATCTTCTCAGTGATGCCAGGGCAGATGTCTCTTCCCAGGGCTGTGATTCAAACTGTCACACAGGAGTGACCTGTGTTGTATGCAAAGACTTCTGTATTGCAAGATCATCTCTCACTTTTGAAAACCATTAAAGGTTGGAAACAGGAATGCTGCTTACTGGGAGGTGATAAGTTCCAGACAGTGTCTTCCAGATCAAAATCACCAAGACCAAGACAGCTTGTATCTCCTTCTCGGTGACAGAGGCAAGGGGAGATCCATCCTGCTTTCAAGGGTGATTTGCTTATCTGTAGCCAGTACCCCTACCTTTTGCCCACTCTGGCTTATTGCTCTTTGTGCATTTAAAATACTGGTAAAATAGATTGCGGTACCACCCCCAGCTTTTTTGCCATCCTGAAAAGATGTGACACTCTCCTGTATAGGATATGGTTAATTGAAGGCATTGAGTTGAGCAGGAAGAGTGCTAAGGAAATCTTGCATCACAGCTTTATATCGCCCAGCGCTGATTCTGTAAATTTTGTGCATGAATTCTTTCAAAAATGTGCTTTCCCAGCAGACAAAAATTTTCTGGTGTGTATCTCTGTATATCAATTATGGTTGTCTATTCATGCTAATTTTGTGATATTTTTTACTTTATGGGAGCTCACAAGGCTGCTTAATTTTCTCTACTATTATGTCACATTCCCCTATGCAAGGTACCACTTACTGTTTCTCTGTTTAGTTTTTTTAATGACCATGTGTTTACACAGCAGCCTTGTAAACAACATGTTGTCATAATTTTTTCTTACAAATGAAACAAATAGCTGACTTTTCCTATTCGTTTTCCAAATGTCACTATAAATTCAGCTGGTTTCTACTCACTGAAACTATTCTGGGTAGGTTCTGCTATTTACTTTTTTCCACAAGTAAACTTTTAAGCTCGTTTGTACTGTTTTTAACATTTTCAATACTCTTTCTTTGAAAGCTTCAAGAAAAGTATGGCTAATTAGTTTAAATGCCAAAATCCCATTTTTGCTTATGTTTTGTCTTGATATTCACAGCTGTAGGAATGTAGTGTCAGCTATTTGTAAGTTTTGAGGTTTTTTAAATATGAAAACAGGTATTTTATCCTTAAAAAAATCCTTCTCTATGCCCTCCTAAAATTCTCCTGCAAAGTGCCTCTCACACTCTTTTATATGAAACGTGTTCAGTTTAGAAGGCTGAACACAGATCATCTAAAGATCTAACATCTTAAGATGGATCTGGACCTCTTTCTGCTCCTTAAAATTTAATGCACTGCAAATAGTGTGCACTGGGAATGCTTGCCAGCACCTTTGCTGACCATTTAGAAGGCAGAGGATGATTTAGATTGTTCCTCCAAAGCTCTACACTAACACTGCAGTACCAGTCTCAGTAAAAAATTTTAAGATATACATAGTAAAGCAACTTGAAATCGTAGCCTTACAGGAGTCAAAGAAAATATGGCCATTAATTTTGAAGGCATTATATGTTCTCTTGTTAATTTAGTAATGCATGTTGGCACGTGAATAATGAAATGAACTACTCCAATTGGTTTACTTGTCTGGGCCTTGAATCTCTGAAGATTCCAAAATACATAGGTTGTTTGTGCTTTTTTATTAATTTTTTTCTCTTTTCCCTAAAGTCCTATAAAAATTGAATCTTATTGGACTGATATTTTGTTTAGGATAGTGATCCTATATTTAAGTGAACAATTCACTTAAATTGTGATTAAATCAATGTCACTGTAGCATTTTCTTCGTGGACATAGTCCCAAGTTTATATAGAAATGCACCTTAAAATCTGTTCTTCCCTTGCTGTGTTTTTGCATATGTGCAAGGAGGAGATATTCTGAATGCCCCAGAGGACATTTTAGCAGATGACTTCATTACCCTGACCATTTTGAATTTAACTCCACACTAATTTTTCATAGTTTTTGATTATTTGTCATATAATATATGTGAAAGTTGCAGTCAGGTAATGGCACCAATTTGTTTATAGCATGTAAAAGGCTCACTTGGATTTCAAGAAGGTGTTTGACTGTGCTGGTATTTATTTTATGTATATCAATTTTCCCAACTGATGACCACATATCTGTGTATATATTTCATCCTGGTGAGAGGTTGCAATATTTTCCTTAAAGAAAATACATTTCATATTTCATTTCCTCATGCAGCTAATGTTGAGACTGTTGTTACGGGGCTTTTATTTTTAAACTAGGGGCTAAAGCAAATGTTTATTTTCTTACTTGCTTAAAAAGAAGACCTAGGTTGCTATGCTTAAGTGTACTGGCCTTTATCCTGGATAACCAGGCTTCTAGTTAACTCAAATGTTTTAAAGTATTTCATCTGAAAAGGTGTATTCCTCTGTTGGAATTTTATATTTCCATACCTTCAACAGGACCAGAATTTAAAAGCTTGAAAGCAGATCCCATGGATTTTTCTGGAAGTCTCTAATCAAATAACCAATAAATAAACTTGGCCCAAAATAGGGATTTTTAGGGTAAGAAGGATTTGTCTGGGTAGTCTGCTTCTGAAACATAAAGCTTTATTCTTTCCTCTGATGAAGGACACTTGATGAAACAAACATAAGGAATTCTTGGCAAAAGGGAAATAAAGGGTTTCTAATGTGCAAGTAGAAACAATATCTCTTTTGATGAAGCTAATGATGTTTTGTGTTAGAAGCAGAATTTAGGCTGGACTTACACTCTTAGCAGGAGGAAGTGAGACACTGCTCTGGAGGCTGCAGACATTACCTACACAGGTACCCCAGCCCAAACTAAATAGTTACCTCTTTCTCTTTTTTTTTTTTTTTTTTTTTTTTTTTAAGGGTTGCTTTCTGTTTGTTGCTTATTTCAATTCTTTTCTTAAAACCACATTCCTAAACAAGATAGCCCATGATGTAAAAATAAACACAGCAAAATCCCAAACTACTAAGTAAATTTTCTATCTGCTATCCCAGCTTCAATAAACTAGTAGCTTCTTTTCAGCTAAGTAACTTATTTTTGCCTATTATAGTTTTAAGGAATAGGTTATAATTAGCATGCTCATATTAAAAAGGGGCTGTTTATCTATGTTCCTTTTAATACAACATGGGGAAATTTATTAGAAGTCAAAATAAAGTGGAGTATTTATTATTTTGCCCATCTAATACTTACAGTTAGGTTTCGCATCCCTGGACAGTGTAGAAAATAAATTTGTATTATTTAATTGAAGCAATTCTCTGTTGTACTACCCAAACACAGTGTGTAATATTTGCAGCCTACTTCAGCTAACAGAAAAGGGTGAAGGGAAAAGATAGAGATATATTTGAAGATGTGAAATGATAACAGGGAGATCTTTTAGGAATGAGAGGCTGTGGTTTGGGGGTTTTTTGCGGGGGGGGGGGGGGGGGTGCGTTCCTGGTGTAAATGCCTTCAAACACACATGAATAAACCCCACAAACTGTAAAAATAATAACTGAACTTCCTCCTGACTATCTGCAGCTAAGTAGTTGGAAACAATGCATCATTCCCTGTACTCTTTGCCCCTGCCCTGTATGACAGCACTATATCTTTGATGCTAGATTTCCAGTAGGTAACCTTGTTACTTTGATGAAATGTCTTTGAGAGATGGGTTCACAGAAGAGAGTTCGCGAGTCTTACTGTCATAAAATGGAATTTTAAAAGAAAAAAAAAAAGATGGAAGCTGCTTGCTCTTTACACTTAGGGAAGGCTTTGTTTCGCTTCAAAGCATGAAGATCTCTTGCATAATCCAAATAGAAGCTATCTCTTCATTAACTAAATTATTTTTTCTGACTAGTTTAGTTTAGTTCTTACTGTCTCATTTCACAGCTATGTCCAGCAGCCAAGTACAATGTGCAAGACATATCACTACTACTCTGCACATACTGTCTACACTCTAGGTTGGAAAAAAAGAAAAAAAGGACCCAATATGGCTCCTACTGGGATCCTACCAACCTCCAGTAGGATTTTGAGATGGTCTGCACTGAGGATTGCAAACGTGGCAGTCAGCAGAACTCTAGTACCCACTGATAAACAAAAGCACCATTTCATTACGTCTCTTGTGGTAGCTCATCAGCTTTTCCTTTAACCAATCAAACTTGTTGGTAAATTATGGAAAAGCAAAGCCTTGTGGAAAAGCAAATATTTCATCTAAAGCTGAACTGTCTCTGGTAAATAAATTTTTAAAGGTAAATTTCTTGAGATTTGCCATTACATTCAGGAGAGATTTATCAAACCTTTTTCTGTGGGTAATTTTATAAACTCCAACTAGGGAAACATTTTTACAGCTAAATAAGTAGCTTGCCTTCACTGGGGAGCAGGCTGCAGAGACTGCAAACACTGACAGTTTTGCTGAGATAGTTTCATGGCCCTCTAGCACAAAGTGATGAGCAAAGAAAACGGCAACTCTTGATTAAAAAGAAATTCACTTATTTAACACTCTTGCTTTTAATATCATTTTAGCCTTCAAGTAGCCAGCGTGAAATGCAACAGTGCATGTCTTGCTCATATGCATTAAGTCCTCGAATGCTTTCATTTTAATTTGGAGCTGAAGTTTGACCTAATTTAAAGTTTCCCAGTCTTATAATTATAAATTGGATGTATTCCAATGGCTAGTGTTGTGTCAAATATGCTTTTAAAATGAGTTCCAGATTTTAGTTCTTGTCACAAGATCTGTCTTTGCAACCCATGGGTGACAAGGGTAAAATTTGTTGTTGTCTTCACAGGAAATCTGAAAGTTAATTTACAGACATTGGAAATGTTGGTTTTCAGTAAAACAACCAGAGATGTCAGCTTGCCAAAATTAACTCTTCTTGATGGTAGCAGAGGGCATTTTCTTTGGAAGCATCTATTTTTTACTCACCTTCCCTTTGTCTGCTTGTTCTCAGGAGGAGTTGATGGAGTGACAGAACCAACTTCTTGCCTCTCTGCTGTCAAAATACCTTTCCTGACCATTACTGAAAAAATACACCTGTGAAACTGCTTCTGTTTCAAACTATGAGGTATCTACCACTTCTCTTGAATAGAAAGTTTCCTTGAATGTTTATATCCTGCTTTTGCATAGAATAATGCAAATTTGTGCATTTGTGCACACGAATTCATAGATTTAGCTTACAGAATTTTCTGTGCAGAGGACTGTGCGTTTCTGGGGCACTTGGCTGGGAGGCAGGGAGCCAACGCCCTCCTGCAGTAGCCCTGATGCCCTCCTCAGCTGCTGCTCCAGGGTGAGATGTGCTGCTGAGCCCTCTCAGTCCCTGACACAAGCACAAAGCAACACATTTTTAACACCAGAACCAACCAAACTCCCTGACAAAACTGAGTGCTCCAATGAACTTCCTGCTCTCCCTCACTGGAGGGAAGAGCACAGAGGGAATAAAACAGAAATGGCAGGTATTAGGTGTGGTTCAGAACACATGGCTAGAGGGTATGCTCATAAAAGTTACATATTAATAATGAATACAAATATGTAATATAATGCAAAATTATACCTATAAATATGTATTAACAATATGCTTGGTTTAGCATTTCTGCAGTAGCATTGTTAAAAAACTAGTGTGATATTTTGTTTTTAAACAAAAAGCAAAATGTTTTGTCAGGATGACTTAAGACCACATACAGTAAAAAATAATCAAAGAGAATAAATATTCTTTGGCTGGAAGTGGGATTAGTATGTGATTGTCAGAGATGTAATCAGAGGTCCTGGCGATGGAATGTGTAAGCACCTGTCAGAAAGGCTGCCCAAGTGTGCAGGCTGAGCATGGCTAAACTGGCAGGTAAAGTGTGCTAGTCCAAAGCTCAGTGAAATAGACTGAGGCTAATGCAGGTTCAGACTCATCTTTGAGGAAGTGTGTAGGTGTTGGCTGGGATGGACTTAATTTTTGTCATAGTAGCTAGCATGGGGCTTTGGTTTTGATTTATGATGAGAACAGTGTTGATAATTCAGTAGTTTTTTGCTTATTCCTGGGGAGTACTCAGACAGAGCCAAGGCCTCTTCTGGTTCTCACATCAGCCTACCAGAGAGGAGGCAGGGGGTGTGCAAGGAGCTGGGAGGGGACGCAGCGAGGACAGCTGATCTCATGGACCTATCTCCTACCATATGGCATCACACTCAACATGTAAACCTGGAGGCAAGATGAAGGAAGAGGGCACATTTGGAATGATGGTGCTTGTCTTCCCAAGGCACCACTACATGTGATGGAGTCCTGCATTCCTGGGGATGGCTGAACACATACTTGCCCTGGGAGGGGTGAATAAATTCCTTGTTTTGCTTTGTATTCATGCTTTTCTTTACATATTAAATTGTCTTTATCCCAAGGCATGAGTTTTCTCTCTTTTACTCTTCCAGTGCTACTCCCAATCCCATCAGGGGCAGTGAGCGAGCAGCTACGTGGGGATGAGCTGCTGACTGGAGTTAAACCATGACAAGTCGGGATTTGGGTGCTCCAGTTAGTTATTAAGCTGTCATAATTTGGTCTTGTTCATGTGAGAGCATGTCTGTCACTGCTGCTCTGGGTGGAGAGGAGCTTACTCAACTGTTCCGTGGATGCTAAGCAGGGCACGTCTGTGCAAAGCTGTGGTTTCTTACAGCCCACCCGTTTGTAGAAGGTTTCTTTACCGTCATGTCTTTTTGTTTTACCAGTGGTGTTCCCCCTCTTGTTCTTGGTCAGTCATGAATATGTTTCTTGATGTTTTACTCTAGGAAAAACTACGTAAGGCTTTCCAATACAACCATCCTAGCAAGTCACCTCTAATAGTTGCTTCTTGCTTAAGTCAAACCTGAACTGAGATTTCTACTGTATTTATACAAGCTATGCTTCTGCATATCAGAAATCACATTGCAGTGGAGACTTTATCAGACATATTCAGTATGGCCCATTATGGTTAGCAATATGACCCTTTAAATCAAAATTATTTTAGGAAGCTATTTATTTCTGGAAATGAAAAGTGATATATTCTAAATGGGCTTTTAAACTAAGGAAATAAAGAACTCATGGCTTCATTGCAGGGCTTGGAAACTCTCCAAGGAAGATTTTTAAAGTTTATATCTTGTTTACTGTGTGTTATCACTCACATATCTGATAAAATATCATGTTTTCTTACCTTCACAGCTAGTGATAAAAAGTTTAACAAACAGCTGAATGCAAGAATTTACAAAAAATAATGTCTAGGAAGATACAGAAGACAGATTTATCCAAGATGAACAGCGTAACTCATCAAAGTTCCATTTATTTTTACCACCAGTTTGGATGTAAATTCATGAGGCTCACACGACATTTGGATACTGTTCATTTTGTCTTATCTTTTTTAAGACAAGAGAATGAGAACAAAGCTGTTAGTTTCTCTGGTTCATATTTTCCCTAGTTTGTAATGACACACCAGGAGCCTCATAAGGACTAGAAATAAATGTCTGCAAAAAAACCCTCTGTGTTCTTCTTCTTCTTACAGGGCAATTAAACAATCAGAACTGACTTTTAATTTCCATTAGTGAAAAATCTGAAAAAGACATTGATAAAATAAGACATTGAAGATTCTCTTCAAAAATCACTCAAGCATTTTCCTTACACGAAACCCCCAGTTCAGATCCACCTTATATTGTAAATGATAAAGCAGGAGAAATTTTACTCTTTTCTTGCAGCTTTAAAAGAAGTGAATGCTATGCAATAAGGTTTTAGCACCTATGTTCTCAAAGTGTAATCCTATATGTGTAGCAATTTGCTAAATATGAGGAATTAAATTTTTTTAATAGTGCTCATGTGCTTAGTTTGTTTTGCAGTCTGAAAGTGAGAGGTGAAATTCATAATGAAAAGAGGTTGTCCCTTGCAGCTGTAGCTGTATCATATTTATGAAGGCTTACAAACCAGTATGTACAGGCTCTCCTTTTCAGCAGCTATTGACGGATTGCTGGTGAGAGGCCTTCAGCTACCACTTTGACCTACAGACTGGAAAATAGACACTGGTTGCTCTATCCAGGCTGGAAAGCAGATAGATCAAGGAAGTATCAAGGCATTATCAAAGGATTTTTGTTACTTGCAGATCACCCTCAGCTTGATTTACATTCATATTTAACTGTGTCTGGTTAAGAGAGCTCTTTGTTGAGTGTTTATTTCTTCTTTGTAACATGAGAAGTAGATGAATTGTGGGTAAAATACAAACTTTTTGGTATCTGTTGTCAATTTTATTTACAACTCATGTCTACTAGTTTGTTTTAGTAAGGTTAGATTAGCAAATTGCATCTTTTGAGCCAGGGACACCAGGTACAACATTCTTAATTAGCTAGAGGACATTTTTTCTGTGATGCTTCTTCAAATCCTTCTAGGTTTTTAAAGCAAGACTTTGCAAGGATTTACAACCTATTCATAAGTAGATTATAAGAGATTAAAGGATTTTTTTTACTTAGTGGGTAAGAAAATCTTACATCATAGCTCCTGAAAGGTTGTGTTGATTTTTGTTTATGGCCTTGGGACCATTTGTACTTTGTAGCTGCCTTTTTCTTCAGCCTACTGAACATATGGGGCACTTGATGATCATGCATCAAGAACAATAAGCCATTAAACTCTTTGTTAATCTCTTTTGATTTCTGTATAAAAAAGAGATGCACTGAATGGCCTCCTGAAACTCACCCTAAATAATTCCATGACAGTAATAGAATTACTACACTACCTATATTGTATATTGTATTAATATTATAATTTTAACTAGTTTTGAAAGATACTGCAAATTTTGTGTTAGAAAAACTGTAAGTGATAGTGTATTAGAAACTCCAATGTCCCCACAAACTATATCAGGTGGGTTTTTCTGCTAAATATTAACCTTTTCATATAAAGAAATCTTTGCCTAATTAACCAGACAGCAGTCCCAGAGCATTAAACAATGTAAATTGTGTAAGTAAAGGACAATGACTGTTGCTCCAATTTGAACTAGGGAAGAGGAAGTAGAGTAGCTATTTGGGTTTGAAAGAATCACAGGAGGGTCACAGAATGGCTGGGGCTGGAAGAGTCCTCTAGAGCCAATCTGGTCCAGCTCCCCTGCTAAAGCAAGTTCACCTGGAGGACATTGCATGGCATCATATCCACGTGGGTTTTGTATATCTACAGAGAAGGAGACCCCACAGCCTTTTTTTTACAAGTGTTGCACTCTAGGTAAATCACCTGAGCCCAGCTACATTTCACCTGACTCTGATTAAGATGTGTAAGTTTGAGCCAATTACTTTTCCCTGCCCTGGCAGGAGAGGTAGAGATTGGGATGTTTCTAGAGGGTTATTCAGTGGATGAGCCTGGGGTGATATCAAACTTTAAAAGTTAAATTAGGGCAGGAAGACATTGGACTTTTTTCCTCTGACTCATAAGATAATGCCCCAGAGAGGCTGGAAAGTAAACATATTTAATACAGAGAGGTACTCAGGAAGCCTGCTATTGGAGGCAATATCAATATTGCAAATGAATACACAGACAGAATTTGCCAGGACATTCCCAGACAGGAGAGTACTTTCAGGGGTTCTGGGATTTATATTTTGTTTATTTTTAGGGTCTGTTTGTTCAAAATGTGAGTGAGGGTTTAATTGAGTGGCAGCTTGGGAGAATAGAAGTCCTTTAGTAAAATAATTAGCATTACTTTAATTAATGTTGAGTAATTAATGTTTCTTTAATGTTACAGGAGAGAAAATAAATTTACTGCTCATGCCCTGACTATGAATTAACCACTTTTGCAGGAACTTTAAAGAAATGTTCACACTTTCATTAGGAGTGTAGGTTTGAAGCTGCTGAGCTGCTGTGAACAAACTCGTCTGGAAGTGGGAAAAATGAATCAGTACCACCAGATTTGCACTGACCTTGCTCTTCTTTTTTCTTCTCATACTTGATCAATTTACTAAGTTCCCACCCTGCAGCCAAAGAAAATTTATCTTAGAATAGGTGCTAATTTATAATAGCTGAAACCAGATTGTGCAATGCACTGAAAGCTAGGAATTTTAATTTAGCTGAGTATTACATAGAAAGTGTAGCATTTAAAATGTCAGTTTGTATATGTTTACTTAATTTTTGTGTCACAGTTTTGTTACCAAATTTTATTGGTAAACTTCTGAAGCTTCTCCAAGGAAAATATTTTCTCCAGTTAAAATTAATTTTTCTTCTTGATTTGCATGGTAAGAGGCATAGTTACTTGTGTTGAAAGTGAACATTCATAGCAACAGTTTTCAATTTTGGAAGAAAATTCCAAGTATGTACAAAGAACCTTAATATACTATACTTTAAATTCTGAGAACTATCTACTATAGAACAAAATCTGGTGGCTCTGGAAAATAAATAGATTACAGATAGATGTATAATAGATAGAAATAGATTAAAAGTTAATGGAATTTTATTTAATTAGCATATTGCTAAAGTTTTAAGTGGCAGATGTCACTTGGAATAGATCCTGTTTTCCAGATGCACTATCAAAGTAATCAATAAAACATATTTGCTTCAATCCTTTCTCAAGTTGCAGAAAATAAAAATTCTGTCTCATCCACAACATGCAGCTCTCAATTCTTATGTGTTAAAGATGCTTCTTCCCTTGATGAAAATTAACAAGAAAATGTGTATTGTGTTCCCTGAGCTCGCTGCAGAGAGCCAGCTGGATCCAGCCTTTTCACACAGATGCAGACAGTGACAGTCAGATGGCTCCACAGGAGCCGTTGCTCAGTTCTGGGTGCAGCTCTGGCAAGACTCAGGCTGTGGTTTTTTAGCACAATAGCACTGTCCTTTTTCATCTATGTAATTCCAAGGAGTAAGAGGGGATAAGTGGGAGAGGGGCATGCATGCTCAGGATTTTGTGGGAATAGCAGCCATTTCTGTACTATCTCTCTTAAAATGGAGACCAGTCAGGGTTTGCTCATTCTACAGAGAGACAATTTTCTGCTTGAGATCCTGCAGATTAATTGCCGAGTGTCTCAGCTATCCCAGGAGAGGTGGTGGAAGGTGTATTGATAGTACCTGCAGATAGCCAGGAGATATGAACAGTTAATGGGATTCAACAAGCCACCTCCCCAAATGGGAAAAAGCTTCTGGTCTTAACTTAAAAATCAAATTCACCTGTCAGAGAAGCTCTTTGACTTTGCAAGGTTAAGAGTTTCTTTGTACACTTAGGATTCCTGGGCTTAACTGAGTGATTTCTGCACAAAGTGGGGGACCCTGTGCTTTGCTCAAGCCTTGTCCCTATCAGTGAACAGCAAAGTAAGAGCTCTCCTTGGAACAGCTTGTGTTGTCTGCTCCTACTGGGGCTCATTCCCAACCTAGTCCTGGCAATGGGGTTTATGAAGGGGGGGACATTCCCCATGCTGATGATACGTGCTGTGAGAGCACTCCTTACAGCCAAAGGTGATGTGAGGCCCAGCCAAGCCCCTGTTGCAGGCTGCCTCGGGGACGCGCAGCGCTGCCCGCAGCGCGCCGAAGGGCTGCGCTCCCAGCCCGTGCTGCTGCGGCGGGTGCACGCACTGCTCCCCTTCTGCATCAGGGAAATGCTGGGAAACAGCTGGCTTCCAAAACCTCATTGCTGAGGCTTGTAAAGAGGCATTTTAGCACTGATGCCTGTGAAACCTTCGATCTCTTAAGAATCCTGGTAATTTTGTGGGATTCTTCCCGGCTCGGTTGTGGAAGTAATTCCCTGCATACATAAACCAGGCGTTAATGCAGACTCCGGCAGATTCCAAGGGCAGATCATGCCATTTGGAAAGATTTAAGGAACACTGGAAGCATCTGAATCTGGGGCTGAAAAACAGTCAAAAAGATAGGATGTTTATGTTCACAGGTGTATTCAGGGGTGAAAATCAGTAAAGAACACTAGGAGGAGTACAGAACACCATGGAGTAAGGAGGTATTGATCATTTGGGTGAAGCACGTGCAGCTGGTTTGACAAGCCAGTGTGGCAGTAATTTGAGTGAAAACATAAGTGTGCTACAGATTCCTTGTTCACAAAACATTTACTCAGAAAGAGAAGTGCAAGGTCACTGTAAATAACTAATTCAAGTAGATTAAATGCCTTGACAATTAAGAAATCAGGATTGTTTCTTGAATAACAAATAAGAAGATCATCTCATCTTAATATTTATAATAATGCCAATGAAATTGGGTGTCTGAGGTTGAGAGAGGGTTGATAAACACTAGATTGAATTAGCTGAACATAAAGAGAGAAATTCTCTCTCAGTAGAATTTCTCAGCAAATCAGTTCTCCCTCATACATGGACACATATACCAAGTGCTATAGTACTGCCACCCCAAATGACTGCAGTAAGGCTAGTGAATACTGTTCTTATCTCTCTGTGTGGATGCCCAAGGTGTCTGATGAAATCAGAGCTGTTACAAGCTCTCATCTGAACATGAAAATGAAGTAAAGTCTTTCCCAGGCTTGAAAAGTTCAGTTCTGTTTTTTTCAAATCGTCATAGGTTTGTCAAACAATTATGCCTTGTCTGGGAAGGAAGAGTAAAAATGTTCACCATCTCACAGTTAAGCTTGTTTACATGAGATTTAATTTTGGTCTTGTAGGCCCAAGGGGTTCAGCTAATCACCTGGACTGTGTAGTGAAACAATCTCCAAGCTGTTAGAAATCCACTCATCAGTGCTCTGCAGCAAAACCAAAGGGTACAATTACATATTTGCACCTGGGGAGGAGGCACTTAGCTCTGCACTTTGTTTTGTACCCCACCAGGCCTGGTGGGCTCCCTGTGCCAGGTTCTCCAACTCCCCCAAGGAGCTCTTCTCCTCACTTCCAGGCACCTTCCTTGCCTGCCCTCCTGGTTCTTCCCAGCTTCTCTTTCCAGTTCCAAGGCTGCTGTTAATCCCAGCAGGATGACTCCACAGGTTGTGGGCCTCAAAGAGCGTGTCTCAATTACTAAAGCTAAAGTTGAATTAGCACATTTCCCAATTATGATGTGCAAAGACATCATGCTGAACAAATCCAAAACTATTTAAAAGTTTTGCTTTTACAGAAATAGCAATGGAAGGGGCAAGACATTCCAAGAGGCTAGAAAGGGGACATGAGATGGAGGCTGGCAAAAGAGGTGTGAGGTGATGGATCAAGACTGTACAGCTGATCTGACTTGCCTTGTTTTGTGGCTGGGCTGTACATATGTCACCTCTTTTTATCAGCAGCTGTTCCTGGAATATGTGTGTGGGGAGAGGGACCATTTAGTTGTCTTTGCCTATTTCCTGCATGGAGAATGAAGAGATCTTGGAAATTTAGGACAGAAAGATGCCTTCTTGATAAAAAAGGCTAGCAGGGAATCAGAGGGAAGGAACCATTTTGTCTGGACTTAGCCATACCTGTCAAGCAAAGAAGCATATGTAAATATAGCTAATTGCAGAGAGAGGATCTGATATTTGCTTCATTTGGAGGTGAGGTTCCTTGAAAGAGGGGGAAACCACTTGCACAAATCTAGACAAAGCAAACCAGTCTATACTAATGCATTCTTAATAGACTTCCCCAACAGATGAATAAGAGAATTTGTTTTCTTGCTCATGTATATGTTTTCTACATGTATGAACATACAAATGTAATCAAAGCTTTATATCTTACCATGCCAAGTTTTCCTACAACAACTGACTACTAATCTCCTACTAAGCCCCTGCTTCTAGCTTCTGCTCTCTTCTCTCCCTGTGAAATATGGATTTGCAATGTCTGACGTTGTTCTTAATAGAATTGCTTTCAATTTATGCTGGCACTGATGAGAGGGATATCTTGTCTTTCCTGTGCTTACTGTCATCAAAAAAACTCCTATTGTTTCATAGTTGTTAAAAAAATGTGGAAGGAGAATGACTGGGATACTATTGCTGATATTGGGAATTTGAAAGCAAAATGGTTTTATTTCTGTGAATCTAGTCAAACTAATCTATGAGACAAATAGAACATAAAATATCTTTGCTGATCAAACTTAATTTCATTAGCTAATGAGTCATGTAATTAAAAGCAATGTGTCCATTTTCCTGTCTCGCCAGACAGCTCCTGGTAGGTGCTGCTGACAACATAAAATGAAGGGGACTGCTGAGAGCACAAAACTAGAGAGGAACAGAATACTGATGGCCTCACTGCAAACATGATTCTCTGCACTGTGGACATCTATAGCTACTTTTTATAAAGTGTGATCGTGCTGGGCACCTTCTCCGATGATAACCCTTAATTTGAGAGGCATGCTGCCACAAGACTGTGAAGAGGAAATTGCTAAGGATATTTTCTCTTTCTAAAACAAGAGGATTTTTTTTACTGTGAGAAAGATGTAAATTAGAACAGGGAAATTGGTCTGGGGAGAAATTAAAGTTAGTGTCTTTATCACATACCTTCCGAAGGTGCAGTATTTGAGATGCAGCCACAAGAAGGGCAACCTCATGTCTCCTGCCTCCACAGCCACAGCAACCTGGTCTTTGTGTCCTTATTGGAGTGCTGCCTGCCTATCAGGCTAGCTGCCACAGGATGTGCTAGCCTCCCTAGAGGCTCAATGCCTGCCTGGACAGAGAAAAACAGGTTTCAAGAGCAGCTCCAGGGCAGTTTTTGTAAGACAGTCAAACTTCCCATTGATCTTGCAGCTTGCAGTTCCTCTAACCTGCTGCTGCTAGATCCATGGAGCAAAAAGTGGAAAGTTTGTTTTCTATGGCTTTAGCCAACAGAGTCCTAAAGACACAATTTTTTTTTTACTTTTTTGTGATCTTGTACAGAAGGAGATGACTTGCAAATATGTCCCTCTATGTTAGATTCTAATTCTTTATTTCCACAATGTTCTGCATTGTGTATTTGCCAGGTAATTCATTCAAAACAAAGGGGTTTGTGTGGTGTTTATTCTTTAATGATTGGACTGTGGATTAGAGCAGACTTTTGGCAGAGATCCTTCAAACTTGTTTACATTTCCATCTGTCTCTGCATCTTCTTGAGGTTTTTCAGGTTATTGTGCATTTTTTCATATTCCTAAGAGGAACTGGCATTTTAAAAATAGAAATAAATTAAGTGCTTTGGGTTTTGAAATTTTGCACTTAGGTTTCTCTTGGAGTTCTACAGGCAGTTGTTTTAGTTGCCTCAGAATTCTGAACACTTTTGTTTCTTCTACAGATAATTTATTATGCCCTCCTTGAGAAAACTAGATTGCTTTTTTTTCAGCCTTTTCAGCTTTACTACAACTTTGAGTCGTTGTCTTTCATTAATGTGCTGGATCTATAGTTAGGGAGACTAAAAAACATTTCTCTTTCATGTGTTGGCTACAACACTTTGAAAAATAGATCTTAGACTTGGTGTTTCATATTCATTTCCATTTTGCTTTTGAACATGCATGGAAAAGTGGCATGGTAATTTAAATTGTTTTGGCAGGGAATTTGCTAGTAGCCTTTACTCCTTGAAATGCATTTGGAAATGTTTTTATTGTTTGAAAAACCTGAAAGTATCATTACAGCCCTGTAGAGTTATTAAATATATATTATAATGGAAGCTATGAGATGTTATTTTCCCTTGGATGCACATCTGTATGTGTATGGAGGAGGTTGGGGATTGACAGGCTTTTATTCTGGAAGTTGTCATTTTTTCTGTTGATATGAATTATGTTTATTGAGTGATAAATTTCTCTTTTTTTTATCGGTATGAAACCTCTCTTCCATGTATTTATACTGCCTTGCAGCAACCAGAGTGGTTTAAATGTCATGGTGAGGAATTGAGTTCAATGTATCTGCAATCTGATCGCAGAGTACTTTTCAACTGTTTCTTTTGGGCATGATTGAAACCTTATCTCTGATGGGACTAAAAACATGCTGACAAACAAGATGTTTTTTACCATTTGAAATTTGGATTTTAGAGATTTTTGTATGTTGAAACAATATGACATTTGAGATCTTATAAATGTGAATAACATCATTTTTACATATTTTATCAGAAAAAGTAGCATACTTTCAAACCACTTGTCTGTGAAAACCAACCTAGGTCTCCTAGCTCAAGAGGGTAGGACATCTCAGAAATGTTCAAGTCAATCTATTCAAATGCTGTTAAGCTGGACAATCAGAAACTATTCACTTTTGAGAATCTTTGTCATGTATATACAACATACAATGCACATCACGGTGTTTTGCTCTTTTGTCCTTGAAAGCCAGATTGGGTGGGGACTTGAGCAATCTGGTCTAGTGGGATGTGTCCCTGCCCATGGCAGAAGGGCTGGAATTAGATGACCTTTAAGGTTCCTTCCAACCTGAGTCATTCTATGATTCTCTGGTTGTATATCATAGAATATAGGGTATGTTGTTTAAAAAACACAAGCAGCATGTACTCCTATACTGTAGTGGTACAAACAAGAGATATGCCCATTCAGATATCCTGCTGAAAAATATAAACTCGCCGGTGTCAGCCCTCTTCCATGGCTGCAATATTATCACTAAACTGCCCTTACGTTTTTTAGTGGTCTCAGGGGACACCTCTGCCAGAGTCCCACTCTGTGCGAGTGGATGTCAGCAGAAGTAAGCTTACCAACTCACTGCCTGCCTCTGCCTCGTTCTGATGCTGCACATTGGCAGGGTGAGGAGCACTGAAGAGATTGGCTTTTTGGATCCAAATAGAGTGTCACCTGCATTCAAAGCTACAGGAGAAAACATCTCCAAAATGCAGAACCTTTCTCCTTTGATTCCAAACGTGCCGTTGAGGAAAGACAGGGAACTGCTTGACGAAGGGGACTGATCCAGAGTAGATTGACTTATACTCTTGGATATATACACATATCCCTCTATATACAAGAAGAAAACTATGAATTATGAAGGGTAATGTTGTCCTTCTCACATTAAAATTATGCCATGTCCTAAATTTCTCAAGGCAGCACTACTGTTCATACTGTAAGTCACTCTCATGGCAGCAAATCTAGAAGAAATATCATCTATGAGAAGAAAAAAAAACAGGACACACTTTTGGATGCACAAGTTCTTTCTCGGTTCTGAAATGGAATCAGGAAAGGATCTCTTTAGACCTGTTTTTAAGCTTCTGGGTCTTGATTTTTTTTGAAGTATTTCCTCTAGGAACACTTACTACACAAGACATTCAAAGGTGGAAGAGATAGTCCTGATTATACAATAGATGAAAAATCAATCAGATCCAAAGCAAACATATAGGGCAGATTGGAAAAGATCTCTTTTTCTGTGGCAGTGTAGCTTTGGAGTTTGTCTGTGCTGCCAGCAGGACACTAGTGGCCTCTCTTCAGTCTGTGGCTTTGGTCAGAACGGGGACTCCATTTTGCAGGTGTTTTGTCTCCTCCCTGCTCTGCTTCCCCTCAGTCTGACTGCCTCTCCGGCAGGCTGGTGGGCAGGATGGGCTCTGTGCCCCGGGGTGGGTTGTGCCCACACGCTCCCTACTCGCCCACTGCCGCCTTCCCACCTCCAGGCAAGGCAGCATCGGCTCCTGGGCCAGAGCCCCTGGTGTAAGAGTCGGTCCGAAAATCCCTCATTTTGCCTCACGACTGTCAGAGGCCGAGACCCCCATGGACCCTGGGCCACAGCACAGGAGTTCTGGCCTGATTGAGGAGAGATCCAGGCTTCTCCCTGCAGCTACACCCACTGGACCAAGACGCCCTCCTCAGGGATCCGTGCAGGAACAATGGACACTGTCACGGTTCCTGGCCGTGTTTGCAGAGGCCGTGTTTGCTTTGACTGACTGTGCTGTACCTGCTGCAGAGCCCAGACCTGCTTGCCCCAAACCTGCCTGATCTGAATGGTTGCAACTGATTCCCAGAGCAACGGGCCTCCTCACAGTGACTCTTGGGTGCTCCCCCCACGCTGGCCAGGTGCCCCCCACTTCTGCCTGCATTGGCCGGGTGCCCCCTGCTTCTGAAATGACTATAAAAGCTTCCCCCTGCGACTCACACTCTGAGGCCTCCCCTTCGGACGACGGCTCCATTGACCCGCATGCCACGAGGACTGCGAAGGTGGTCTACTGGTATCAGCGTCACGAGGACTCCCGTCTGTCAGTCGGTAGCTATCACCCTTTCTTTCCTCCCTTTTCTCTCTCTCTCTTTCTTCTTTCCCCTTCTCTACTATCGCATAACTGTGTGTATCAATAAAGATACAATTGATTTTACTTGAACTAAGTTATCAATGCCTCTTTTTGCACTCTGAAATCAAAACGAACCATCACGACCATCCTTTGGCTCGTGACACCTGGGTGGCCGGGGAGATCCCAGCAGGGTTTGCTCCACGGCGTGTGGCCTCACCTGGCAGCTTGGGTGGAAGGAGAGGAGAGGTTTGCTCCACGGCATGTGGCCTCACCTGGTGGCTTGGGAGGAAGGAGAGGAGAGAACTGCATGCAGCTGGGACTGGCGGCATTCCCCCAGTGCAGGCTGAGCCCATCATGGGGCTGTGTGACACTAATGAAAGGAAGGCACACAGGGGCTCTCCTGCACTACACACCACATCAGACTCATCTCAGTGCAGCAAACAGGACTTTGTTTAGCCTTTTTGTTGAGTCACTTGTGCAAATATGTCACCTGGGTCCAAAAGAACACAAAATATGTGTATGTACAGTTTCTTTTTTATCTTGCTGTCGCAGTCATTTCTGCAATGAAAGCCCACATTTAACATTAATTTGGGGTCATTTCCTTGTGCTTATTGCTTCTGTTCTTCCATGTGCTGGTCTGTCTGTCCCTTATTAAGAATGAGAAAGATAATCTCTGCATCTTTAATGGTCTACCTTTTATATTAAATGAAAATTTGTTTTCATAGATGGAATGCTCACTCTCTTTGATGACCACTCAGTATGCCACTGAGTATCATCTTGGCTTATATCTTTGCTACTCTTTGCTGGGATTTTGACAATAAAATGTTCATTTTTGGCAGTTTTTTAACTCATCACCTTCAGAGATGTTTAAAAAGAGATTTTTGATTCACAAAGTTTTATATATATATTTTAGATGATGAAAGGCCAAAATTTTACTTTTATGTTTTAGCAATAAGTGTGGAACCCTCTGAACTATTTTTTTTAATAGCAAGTCATCTTAATTGTGGATGAAGGATTAAAAGAGATTTAAATAGAAGAAGCTAGATTTATTACATTAGTTATGGCCCTAGCTGCACATTCCTTATCTGTTTTGGTTTTGGTGTTTTTTAATTTTCTCTGCCTGTCCCACAGTGTTCTGTTCTCTGACAGCATCATTTCTGACCTCTTCACAGAGGTTGTTTCACTGTCTCCTGACCATAGCATCCTGAATGTACCCATCAGGGAAATCATACAGAAAATGAATCTGCAGCTGGTTCCCAGGTTCATTGGTTCATTTGTTAGATAATACAGACCAGGACATGTTTCTTTTTAATGCTTTAAAATGTGAATGCAGAATTCTTTGGTTTGAGAAAATAATGTAAAAACAGTCCAGTGAAATAATAGATAATCTTTCATATATTTAAACAGTTACTGTTTTGAACTATGTATGCTCACTGTTTAGGCAAGCTGATAAATGGAATCCAGAGCAAAACTTAACAAAGGAGAAAGGGTATTATGGAGAAAAAATAACCTTTCCTTTAAATCCATCCTTCTTGCCTTCCTTCCCCAATATCACTCCCTCTTTATTTAGGAAAGTTTTTGTATTGCTACATTTGTATATTTTACAATGTATCGAATTCATTTTCTATATCACATTTCAGAGGTGTACTACCTGTCCTTCTGTCAGCCCTCATTAGATAACAAGCAAACGAACAAACAGACTTCTTTAAGAACATAATAAATATCTTATCTTTTTATGAGGGGATTTAAGCTATGTGTAGCAACTTCTGTCATGGAAAAGTGAACGATTGCCTGGTTAAGCATTTTGTCTCCTTAAATAAATGTGAACATTATTTTGTCTTTGAAAGTCTATAAATGAATGCTAGTTTGGTTTTAAGGTTGTGGAAAGCCCTCTAGGTTGTAAAAACCTCTATTATGAAAGTACTTGCTAGATTCTTGAACAGCAGGAAGGAAAAGTTCTAATAGGTGACCACAGAGTAAAACATGTTTTCATATGCCCCAGAACTATCACTGTGAAGCAGTTGTATAGCAGATTTGATCCAATTTCACATGAATGGAATGATGGCTGGTGTTTCAGAGAGCAGAACATGGCTCCTGTAGTGAAAACTACTAACCACTTTAATTATATTTTCATGTGTAGCCTATTTTATAGTGCAATTTTCCTGATTTCTCAGACTCTGGAGGTTAGTTTGGTTAGAGTTTTTCTTTGGAAACTGGTGGATTTAAATAAAAGCCTGGCAAGCTTTTATTTTTTTTTCTGCATCATGTGTGAACATATGCTACAAATCAGTCTTACAAATAAACGCTTAAAACTATTTTTAAATGTGATAATGAGTTACAGGCCAGTGTATAAGTGAACTGCAAAAGACTGAGGAGCTTGTTATGATGAAGTGCCTGTCTACAGTTTACTTCAGTTCAGAAAATCTTTGTGGTGAGGACTGAATAGGACAGGATGACTGTACGCATGTATGTGCATGTGCACTGTCTGTCCAGCAGTGGCCCAGCCTTTCTGGGTGTTTCCTGCTCTGAATTACAGGCTGGTGTGCCACTCAGTTAAGTGAGTTGAATATCTGAACAGGATTTGGCTATGAGGAAGAGAATAAATTCTAAGCCCTTGTTCCTGACTATATAAATATTGAAGCTAAAACTATCATGGATTCATGTTCTTCACAGAAGGCATCTTCCTTTCAGTAGGGTGTGTGTTAGTCATTTCTGTGAAATGGATACTATAAGGAGATTATTTTGCAGTATAGTTAAATCTGATTCTTAAACAAACTTTCATAAATGAGCACAATGCAGAAGCTGTCCAGAGATATCAAAAGAGAAAGATATTTAGCCAACATGATTTTCCAAAAGGAAAACAAAACTCTGTCTTGAATCATCAGTACATAATCATGAGCAGACACATTTTCATAACATCTTTGAAACAAATCTGCCACATGAGATAAATACATAGTATATAAAGATACTGTGGCAAAAGCTACTTCAGTGTAAGTCGGATCCAAGAAGCTGAGACAATATTAAATAACAGAATTAACATATAAAATTATATTTCTGAGAGAAAGGAAAAGGAATTAAGGAGGGAAAGAGAGTGAACCTGCTGCCAGCAGTGAATTGAAGTGAGATAGAAAATAGGTGAGAATGATATAGAACAAAGTTTCCTGCAGATGGTGGGAGAATGGAGGATGGTGGGTGAGTGCTCCAGAGAGGAGCAGGAGCTCCAGAAAAGCGGGAATGGCACTGCTTACTTAGTGGAAGGAAGGAGAAGACAACAGCAGAAAATAATTCTACATGCTGTTATATGCTTATTAAAAAACTGGCTCTGGTGTAATTTATAGTATGTCTGTGCCAGTCATCTGCAAATGTCTGAGTTTTACCTTTGTAGGGACAGCTGCTCACGATCTCAATAGTGCTCCCATGTGAGGATTGCCTACTCAAAAAGAACTGGAAATAAGCAAATATTTTTTCTAATATTTTCAAGAAGACAAAATTCCATGGAGAATGTGCTCATTTTAACAAGTCACAGGTTTGGCAGCAGGACTGCTCTGAGACTTAACTGGCAAGAAATGGATTGTTTAGCACAGGGGTTTTTTCTGCCCCAGACTCTTCACTGCTCTCACTTCTTCAGCCAGCTGGGACTTCATTACCCACTCCTATGCTGCTGGGAAAAGTGGTTTACCTTTTCTTGAGTCATAGTTCAGGGTGTGTGTTGGGAGAAAAGCGTTAAAAGCAGAAGAATGGCAAGGACGATGGTAGATACTCTCCAGTGACCCTGCAGCTGGGAATGCCAGGGTCTGGAGAAAAACAGTGTGGGAAATCATATGTTATGGTTACTGCTGCTTATGCTCTCTCTGTTTTGAGAAGTAGAATTTCTGTGTAGAGATAACATAGGCGTTGGCAGAGACTTGGAGGTCCTCTCACAGACATGCCTGAGCTCCATGTCTTGGGACAGAGATCAAAGCAGAGATCATAAAAAGCAGAGGAGATCACAGCATGGAGGTAAACTGTGTCTGTGTGGGCCTTTGACAAACGGGTGCAAAGAGCAACCGTGCCAGCCACAGGGATGGACCGAGCCTGACAGTGCCTGTGTCCCCATGGCCTGTGTCTCTGCAGCCTGGCACTCCTTCGGGATCCTCCAGCCAGAGAGGTAACAAAATACCTTTACTCATTGCATTGCAGCTGTGGTGTTTTCGTTGCCCTCACTCATCCGTGTGCGTTGATTCATGCAGCCCTCAGTGTGTTAGTTCAGCTCTGCCAGCCTACGTCGAGCAGGGCAGAAAGACCCGACACAGAAACTTGTGCAGGAGAGTCTGCATGCTGCAGTTCCTCAGTGCCAACTACCCTGCCAGCGTGGGAGCTCCCCCCTACCCAAATGGGCACAAACTGGACCTCTAGTAGTTAAGTGACTGGAGTAAAGTTTGCTTGGGAATCAGTGTATGAAACCAAAAGTGGCCTTTGGATGATACATCCTGCTGTCAAGACCAAAGAAAATTTAATTTGTTCTTACTTTGAGGAATTACTTCCACTCTTCTCCATTTCTCTCTTCTCAAGGATCTTTGAGATGTATGATCTAAATGAACATACAACACAAACACGGTAAGAGTAACTGTCAGCAAAGATGGTTCTCCTTCCCAAGAAAGTTTCTAGGAATTCTTCAGAGGATACAGTGAAGTAGACTAGTACCATGCAAGGACACATGACACAATGAGACAAAGAAAAGAGAATTCAGAGATGGTAAGAAAAAGAAAAGAATCAATTAAAATGAAGAGACTAACCAAAAAGGAGGAGGCCTCATAACCAGTTTTCTTCATGCAAAAAAAAAAAAAAAATCTCACAGAAGAGAATTAGAATAAATTAATACTTCAGCATGGTGCTCCAGGGATGTTGGGTAATCGTGACTGGGAGTCTGGGAGAGAGGGTGATCGCTCTATTAGAATGTGGTCCACACTGTGAGAAAATAATAATAAATGGATTGCTGCTTCTTCAACTCTTAATTTAATTTAATTTAATTTAATTGCATTTAATTAATATGATTTTTTAATCAAGAAGCAAAATCTAATGTATGATAATAACTCTGCTTTTCAGGAGAGCCTGTGAAAATCATGCATCTTATTTGTAGATGTTACCAAAAGCTGTTTAGTCTGGGGGGCAGATGCCATATATTTCAAGGATATTGAGTTCAAACTCTATACAGTTTGCATTTTCATTAAAATTTCTCTTAACATTTTTTAATTGATATAGGACTTATGATTTAACTTTTTTTTTTTCAAAGCAGAAATTGATGTGTAAGCTTTCTTTTTTAATTGATGTATTTCTCATGTAAGAGAGAAATTAACTGAGAGGTAAAGTAACTGTTCATCTGCTAGCCACTATCTTTATGAAATTTTAGCAGTTTATCTGTTTATTTCCAATATTCGGATTTCATACATAAATTATTCTTTAAAACACTCAGAAAAACCTAAGATCTGATTCAGATGCTCTGGTTTTAGTCTTCTCATGTTATAAAGTCTACAACTCCACATTTGTGTAAAGAAAAATATAACAGGCTTCCATGAGGTGCCCAATACCTAAACTAAAATGCCACAATGCTAAATACATAGCTTTGCTTCATATACTGTAACAGTATGGATTGCATACTTCCACTAACAGTGCAAATCATCTTTTTTCTTCCAACAGAGTGAATGATACACCTTTAGAATGCTAATAAGGTCTGTAAGATCTGTTCTGCACTTGCTGCATTTTCTGGCACCAGACTGTAAATTTCCATTGCCATGGGGCAAATGCCAAGTCTGCATTTGGGAAAGTCTTTTCTGACTATGTAGATGAACATCCTAGTGGGGACAATCTGGCCTATAGCACCCACAACACACTTTAAGCTTCATTTAAGAATGCACTTTTCAGGCTTGATTCTGATTCCATTTGTCACATTGCTGTTTTTCAAGGTCTCTTTTTCCTATACTGATGTATTACTCTTTAGTTTGAAAAGCGATTTCAAGTCCTTGAGGCTTGTAAGGGATTTGAATACTTTGCTGACTAAGGATGTGATTTAAATAAATGCTCATCATTAAGCAGGTACCTAAAAGCTGTGTTACATGGGAACCTCAATAAGAGGTTCCCATAGTTCCTAAGAGGAACTTGGTGCTATAAAAACACAAAGATATTTTGCACAAAAGGGCCATTCTTGGAAAGGTTTCACATGAAGAAGAAGAAACAAATAAGTGCAGGCAACTGAACTTTGAGCTGGTCTTTCACAATCCTCTCTGTGTCCTTTAATTCCTCATATATTGAAAAGAAGTGACACAATTACCATGATATTGAGGTGTGAACAAAAAATGGCTAAACACATCTCATGTTTAGCTCTCTGGATGTGGCAGACCAGCAGTGTGGGTGCCTTCAGAGCACAGGTATGTCTGAGGACCTTCACAGCCAGGATGACCTTTGGCCTCTTGTTACCCCTTTGAATTAGAGTTCTATTCTCTGAGTAAATGCAGCAATATTTTTTGGTTTGTGCTGCCTCACCCCCACCCCATTATTTTTTTGTTGTTGTTGTCTCTGTGGCTTTCCAGAGTTGTTAGCAGCAATTTTGGCTGGTGTGTGAGGAGAGAACCACTGTATGCCTGGCACCAGCAGAAGCAAACTGCAATAAAATGTTCTTCTCAACAGCTTTGCTGAAGAATTCCTCTTACAGTCCTAAACAGAGGCTGGAGAGGTTGGGATGTCAAACAAAGGACCCAGCCACATGTTTTTCTTCCTCGTGTTTGAACACTCTTTTCACAGAACCATAGAGTAGTTTGGGTTGACAGAGACCTTTAAAGGTCAGGTCTAACTGTCCTGCAATGAATAGGGACATCTTCCAATCCATCAGGATGCTCCTTTCTTTTCTGTTTGCAAGATCCATAAAGCCAGATAAGAGGAAAGGAAATCCCTCAGTTGCAGACTCTGATTCTTCCCCTTTTGGCCCTTCAGCAGCAACTGCTCAGTGAATTGGGTCCTCAGTGATGCCAGTAAAACACATGCTCATCCCTGCACTGGATTAGTGGCACAGGGAGCTGCTCAGCTGCTCCTTCCTCTCTGCCTTTATGTCTTGGGTTTGCTCTGCTCAAGTTGCCCTTATGTTCTCCTCTGTCCCATGTTAAACCTGTGCTCTCCACAGTGCTCAGGAAAGGTAGTGTTGCACTTTCATGTTGGTTTCTTTCAGCTTCTTGCTCTCAGTCTTAAAATCTCTTGATGCTGCTGTGACCAGCAGTTGAAGGAGTCTGTGGGAGAGGCATTGACTGTGTGAATTGTATCTAGATCATAAACCCATCTATTTCCCAATACTTTAAATGCATCCAGCAGTTCTCTAGGCTAATGGTATCTTGACCCTGGGCTTCTTCAGAAACAGGGTTTCTGTAATGCTGTCCTTCATCTGTGTCCAAGACTTGGGAATCACTCGGTCAATGTCAATCAGATCTGCCACAGAGGCAAAGAGGTCAGACAACACATTCACAGATAGATTCACACTTTCCTCCTTATGTGTGGTAAAGCTTGACCTGTGATCCTTGTATGGAAACAGGATTCCACCTTTTCTCCCTCTGTATAGACTGGGAGCCCAGATGTTGGATGCAGTTGCATCAGAGACCATGGAGAGCTTCTATGTTCCACACTGCAGACAGGAAAAAAAAGATCTTAAAATTCTTCAAGTTTTATGCAAAAAGAAGGAGCAGGAGGGGACCGAGGTATCTGGAGGGATACCTGTGACCTCCTCAGCTGCACGAAGTTTGCTTGCAAGTTGCACCTTTTCAGCCACAAGGCAGAACAAACATGCTGGAAACTCAAGTTCATTAATTCTGCTGTTCATAGATATTTGTCTGAAGCAATAAAAGCACAACGTTTCCTTCCTTCTTTCTTCCAACTCGTAAGTTTTTACCTTTGCGCTATGCTAGCCCTGAACCTCAGCCTGTGCAATATGTTGTTAGAGATTATAACTGCTTTAGAGGCTGAAAGTCAAAAGGTCTTGAGATTTAACATCAAACAATGTTTTGTAAGGAAAGGGGAGACTCTCAAAGGGGTTGAATGAGCACCAGAATTTGATATTAGAAGTTGAATTTGCTGAATTATTATGTATAAAAAATAGTTTTCTCTCAAGACCTATAAAATAGCATTTGGAGTATTAAAACATCCCTTGTTTTTTGAATAAGTAGGTGATGAAAAATGCATTTAAAAAGCATAGATTCAAAATAATTCTGAAACATGTAATCTGTAAAATGCATTGTGTATATGAAATATATTACTACATAAGTGTTCCTTTTCTAGGGCTTGAGCTTAGAAAAGTAGTCAGAAACAGGCCGAAGGTGTGTTGAGGGTAGTTCAGGATAAATTTGACTTTGTGCCTTGACAGGAAGTTGCTAGGCAGCTCTCTTTGCTGAGCAAGTTACAAGCATTTGCAGTTTAAGTTGAGCATCCAGACAAATCTTGTGAGCAGTGAGAAAGTAATTAGTTTTGCCTGTGAAGTCAGATGTTCAGAAAAGAGAGCATAGGCCCACAGGGTGAAGGCTGATGATGCTGAATTTAGTCTTCAGTTAAAAATCTATTTCCACTTGCAGGGTAGTTGTTGCATGAGGACCATGTTCCTGGTAGAGACAGGTCTTGTGGGCGGGTCTCTTCCAGCATGGCCAGGAAAACAACCTGCTCTGAGCACTTCATCCCCATCTGTGCATGGGGACAGAGGTGCTGGAATACTCTGTGCTGGTCCATATGGAGGTCAACAAGGGAATAAACTTCCATTTCATTAACAGCAAAAGCAGTTGCACTGACAGGGAGATACAGACACAGAGGAAGAAATTATGTTTATTTAAGTTCAAATAATTCTCTGGATTCATTTACTGTTGTGACCTTGACTTTGTGACATTGCTATTCTTTTCATTTACAGTTTATACCTGTAAAAAACAAGTGTGCTTTTAAATACCTGCATACTTGTTAATGTAAATGGATATCTACAGTCATTTTCACTAGATTTTCAGCCATGCTAGATATGGATAGGTATAGAGATACTATCCATATATCAAGGAAAAAGTGCTGGTAATGAATAAGATCACCTTGGGGTAGAAAATGAGAACAGGTGTTTAAAGACTGAGAGAATAAACATTGAAAAATATTTACAATTTCTTTGGGGTCAGTTAAGTATGAATGTGATAAGAAAAGGGAAGAAAAAAGAAGGAAGGAAAGGAATATGAAGAATGAATATTAGGTTCAAGAACAAGTTATCAAAGAACATATAATTTATTTAATAAAATTTATTATTTAAAATGGATAATGAAACACAACCAGATTTCAAGCAAGGAAAGTACCAAGATCTGTCCCTGATGCGCGTCAGTGCCTATTATATACAGGCCACAGGCTGATGATTCCTGGCTCTCAGACATTTTTTTACCTCATTTACAGATTGTCAGACCTACCCCTCCCCTCCTTTCAGCACTGCTCTGGGCTCTTCAGACATATGCGGTGACTTTTGTTTCAGTATATTGGCTCGAAGTCATTCTTATTCTTGTTTAGATGTGTGGCCAGGAAGACTATTCTGCAATCTCTTATCATATATCTCCACCTCTTGAAAAAGAGAAAATAATAATAATAATAATAATAATAATAATAATAATAATAATAATAATAATAATAATAATAAATTGTTATTGTTGTTGTTGTTGTTGTTGTTGTTGTTATATTTTATATACACACACATAGATGTGTGTGTATATATGTAAACGTATATGTGGCAAAAAGAATATAAAGTTGCAAAGTCCAGTATTCAAAAGTTAAGCATTCAAAAGTTAGGCAATATCAGACTGAATTTCTCAAGGCATCCTTAAATTCACCTCCTGGTGAATATGCATTATGATACAGCTTTAATTACAAGGTTGCATACTATTACTTTTCCCCAGGACACCTGCTTCAGCAGGGCACAGGATGGATGGTGCTCGCTTAATGAGCAGCTATTCAATATGTTCTTTTATCCTCATTGCTTGGCGTTTGGCCTCAGGCCTTATTTACTGCACACTGCTCAGGCTTGATTCTAAAGACAGAATTATTCATTTCCTACTTGACTGTTCTGCAGTTCTTTCTCTGTTGAACACATTACAAACTTTAAGGAATCTTTACAATACCCTAGGAAGAGCAAGGTCCACTGACCCTCATTTATAGGTAGAGACCTGCAACATTTCCACTTATCCTTGGTTTTAAAATTCATTTGAACCGCTTTCACTTCTTCCCTTTCAAGAGAAACCTTGTTTTACAAGATGATTTCTTACATCTTATTTACTGAATGTTGTGGCTGAAAAATTTAAAAAGCAGTGCATTCTGAGGTAGTAGTCCCAGATGGAAAATTTTGGTGCTTTTGACAGATAAGGTGTCTCTACAGAGCAACAGCACTCTAGATGGGAAGAGTGACAGGTGCCACTTTAGTTACAGAAGTTCTAACTTTAAAAAAAAGCGTCAAACCTTCCCTGAGCAGCTCTTCCCTGGGCTTCCCCACAGCTTTGTCCAGCTCCTCCAGCAGAGGAGTTGGTCAGTGTCTACATGGCTTCTTCCCCAATTATATAATGAACAGATTTGCTTACAAAATCTAAACCTTATATGCTTATTTTAAACCCCAGACTCCACATATCTGTTTCTAGTAATGTGCAGTTTTAAGTAACTTTTTTGTAGAAAGAGAAGGAAGATGGGCACAAACACTGAGTCTTCCCTCTCCTTGCTTAACCTCATGTTGACCACATAAAAGCGGAGAGTTAAAAAAAACCCTGGTGATAGTCTATCCTGGGCCAGTGAAATCCAATATCCAATATCCTTTGGTGGATTTTTTGGCTTAACAAGGTGGCAGTTTGCAGGTGGTTCAGTGAGATTAACCTCTCTAGGAATTACTGAGACAAAATGATAGAAATGATAGCAGAAAGAATCTCTGTTGCGCAGCTGGAAGATGATTAAAACATTGATAAATTACTTAAGCATAGATTTTTGGTTGGTAGGTTGGTTGGTTTTTTGGTTTTGGGTTTGTTTGGGGGTTTTTTACATATAGATATAAAAAACCCAGCTGGGTAGATTTTGGTTGGCTAATTTCTTTAACTGAAAAAATAGCAGCCAAGTTGGGATTAACTGAAGAATTACTGGCATGCAAGATGGGAACCATTGAACGTCCTGAACTAGGTAGCCACCTCTTTTATTAAAAGTAGAAGTTCACAGCATGAGGTGTGGAATTGCATTTTATTGAAATGGTATGCTCTGGCTCACCCCTTGAAGTGTATGGTTTATCTCAAGCCTGTAACCTCCCCTGCAGTATCGTGTCTCTGTAACCCCATTGGCCAGAAAATAAACCCGCGCCCATTTTGAAACTCCCTGATAAAGGTGCAAAGACAGGGCTCGGTCTCTTTGCCCTGGAGGCCTCTGGAGGCTCTGCTCCTCTCCCCTTCCCTCTCTCCCTCCCTCTCCCCTTCCCTCTCCCCTTCCCTCTCTCCCCTTTCTTCCCCCTCTCTCTCAGTGACCATGCTACCTTCCCGGGGTCGAACTCCAAATAAATCCTCATCTCATCAGCACCTCACCAGCCATCTAGAGTCTCCTTGCCTGCCTGCATGCAAATACCAACAAACCTAGAGCCCAGGGGGCTTCCTGGGGAACCCTCCCCTAGGACTGCCCCAAATCCAAACTGCAACAATGAGGTTCAAAGCATGTATAAGAATATATTCTTTTTCTAGAGTATATGAATCTGCCTGTATCTGATGCTGCTGTTTGGAGTTCAGATGTGAACTCTGATACTGTCAGGTTTAGCATTCAGACACAGGAGTTTGGAAAGCAAGATTTGTTTGAAAGTCATGAAAGAAATCCTGGAGAGAGGACCCCAAACCAGCCCTACTCTCTGTAGCCTTTGTGCAAAGATTTTGTAGTTGTTTTGGTTTTCCAGTGGAAGAATTCTTCACTTCTCTTTTGGCAATAAAGATTCGATGACATTTTTTTAGCTTTGGTAACTAATGAACACTGTCTTCTGAAATGCCATAAGATCAAGAAGAGAACTTTGGCTGAACTACATTAATCAGGACTGTATTGTTTTTCCCTTTTCCAGTTCATGGCATATTCTCATTTAGTTCACAGTTTACAGTGCAAGATAAATGGGCAAAAAACAATTGCAAGAGACAGAATTTTCTTTCTTCTCTTTACTTATATTTGTTGTGAGTACATTCTCCTTCTATCTATCCTGCTCCTCGGGTTAAAGAGAAATTGAATCTTTGCTGAGGGACTGACGGCAGAAGGAAGGTCTGTCATCCTTTAAACAAATATATATTCCAAAACTTCAACTATTATTAAAATTTTCTTAGACTTAGTAGTTTCAAATAAAAATTAACTGTAGGATAAACGTAATCTGATTTTCAAGTGGTTGAAACTTCCAGTTGGAACAAGAATTCTAGATGAGCTCCATCTCCTTCTGTTGTGACCCATTCTATACAAATCTTCCTTTAACCATCTGCTGAAATGCTTTTCAGAATGGTGAACTGCATATTTTTGGTTTCTGTTTTTTCAGTTTTCCTTTCTTTTCTGTTTGGAATATTAACAGAATGTTTTTAAATTATGGGTTATGTAACCTGCTTAGAAAATAACATCCATTTGAATAGTAATACAATCTGAACTACTTCGGCACTGTTAATGATATTATAGAGAATCACTGAGGTGAAGAAAAAGGATTTTGCTCCATAAGACTTCCTGGTATTTCATTGTCCTTCACTATCAAAGATGTTCACACCCAGTTATTTCAGCTAGCAAAGAAATGGCAAAATAAAGAGACAGTGATTGACAGGAACATGGAAATTAAAAAGCAACTTCATTGCACAGGTACTTCACTGTTCTGCTCTTCCTGTGATAAGCTTTAGCAAGTAAGTTCCTTCAATCGCAATGGGTTATTCTTAACATTGATCACCTTCCTCTGCTTCTATCATTATTTAAATCTGGAAGATATTTGTCCCAGACTTTGCCATGAGAGTTTCAGAGACTTCATTTGTATGGAGCTCAATCTATTCTCTGTAATTAATATAGTTTTGATACCGGATATGACTGGGTTTTATTTGAAACACCTTTTTTTTTTTTTTTTTTCACCTAAGCAACAAGGAAAAAGCACATTCTGAGAACGAAAAAGAAAAGTTTTTGTCCTTGTACTTGCCCTCTGGGGTTGCTCCAAACAAAAAAAAAAATCAGAAAGTACTCTGAAAAATCCAGTAAGTTCAACATCAATTATTTTCCTGTGGTGTTTTTCCCCATCATGTTGACTGGTGGCACAGAATATGGTGCCAGAAAGTCATCAGTCTGGCAGCTGGGGTGTTTTTGTTTTGTTTTGCTTTGCTTCGCCTTTCTAACACTGATCCAGTAAATATTTGCTGGGCCATTTGTACCATCTGCCATGCAAATGTTAGTCCAAGGAAGAATGGCAGATAGGGTGGAATATCTATGGTAAAGCTCCATTTAAAGTGGAACTGCTGGTGCCAGCAGCACGAAACTGTGAGAACAAGGAAGTTAAGCAAGAAATAAGAGCAGCAAAGGACAGAGCCTGTACAGCTTTTCTAAAGAAACATCTGTTTCCCTGCACCTCTGACAAAAAGTAGAGATCACACATTTCACATCCTTCTCTTTCCTCAAGATGCAGTGAATGTGGAAAACTAAGGACACGTACTTGAGTGGCATTAGGAGAAGACAAACTGTTTTGACTCAATTAGAAAATAGAGACTTTGCCCAACATCTGCAACAAAAGATACAAATTTGTGTGGCTAAAACCCACTTAGGTTTCTGTCTGCTGCTCCTGTGTGCTCAGGGGCTGCTGTCTGACTCAGAAGCTGGAGGAGGCATGATTTAGAGCCAAGTTGGGATCATCTTGGCATTTGAGAGTGTTGTTTCAAACAAAACACCATGAGATGCACTAATGTAATGAAATGCCCATGTTGACTCAGGCCAAAGAGAAGAACTTGCAATATTCTTATAAGTCCCTGGGTTTTGATCCCTTCTATTGTGTGAGTCAGCTGCTCATTTAATACAAGAAAAACTCATTATGTTTCTGCATACCTTTCCTTTTAATGAAACTACCTTCCTTTTGAGTTTCTTTGTTGCTCACTGGATCATTTCAGATGAACTCTCTCAAAAAATTTTTTAAAAAAGAGACAAGCAAATACACCTTCCTTTTGTTTGACCTGTGAGACAGAGAGAGGCAAAAAGACCATGCTATTGATTTTCAGATGACACACACTTCACCACAGGTCAAGTCAGCGTACAGCAAAATGCATGGATCTGTGTAACACAAAAGAAAACAATAAAAGGTGATTTCCTGGGCATCAACCACTCACTGTTAGTGCTGCTGCAGCTCCACAAAACCCTGCATAGTCCTGTTGCTTGACCTTCAGTCACTGTAACAATGATGCGTGGTTAGAAAAGCACCAAATTTCGCTTTGTTCCATTGTAACATTCTCCACTGGCATTTGTGATAGGAATGATTGCTGTCTTAGAAAATGACAGGATGTTTGGACAAAGCATCACAGACATCCGCAGTGGTAGGAAATCACATAAACAAACCCACAATGTCATGACCAGTGTATGTTAATGAAAGAATGATTGTTTCAACAGGGTGAAATAAAAACAACCCTCAAAACAGAAAGTGTCTTTCTACATTGATAAAGTGATGAAATAATTAGCAGTGTTGTTCTTATTAGCAATTCCTGATCATGTATTTGCAGTGAATATCTGACACATTTTTGCTGTTTCTGGTCATTTTTCTTCTCTGCGTCAAAACCAGAAGGTTTCATTTTTGCAACAACATGTGAAGTACCAACCTTCTATCTCAGTTCAAGTCTGATGAGGGTTCACATATAAAGGGACACCAGTGAGCTCTTTTGATGTTTCAATAAAAAGTAAAACCAAAACAAACTAATCCTCCCTATTGGAAAAAAGTATGGCACATCAGAGTTTGGAAAGCCAGGGCTAAATGACCTTTTTTGCTTCTATTGTATGAACAATAAAATTGTTTTCCATATGCTTGATTGCATTGGGTTGATAATTCTCATTTTGTATGCACATGACAGTGAGAGAGAGGTTTACTTTTTTCTTTCCCATCCATGATCTCAGTCAATTTACTGATTCCCTCAAATCTGAAAAATACAAATTATACTGTTGGAAGGGAAATCAAAATGGCATTTCTTGCTTCCAGACTTCCTTTGCTGCCATGTAGGTTATGCTTGCCTGCATTGGAATGGAGAGTGCTGTATTCTGTACCAGTGATGGAGTTACTGTTGTGGATTTGCAAAAAGACAGTGATGTGAATGAATCTGAAACTGTCATCTTTTTATTGTTTTGTGAGACAAAAGGTAATTTTTAAGTCAGTCCCATGTGTAACTCACATGTTCAGCATTCTCTGCAGCACCATCCATTTACCATCTTCACCCAGCCCTGAGGACTGGGAAGGCCAACTCTGGCAAATGGAAAGCACACATTAAAAATAATGAACACTTGTTTTTCAGCATTCCAGACCAATTTTTTCACTGATGTATATGCGTAGGCTTATTTATTTCAATTGAATTTTGTTTCTTCTGTTTGACCTTCATAACAGATATGGCAGCTATTAACCATTAATTGATTCATTACAGAAGTATTGATTAATCACAGGCATGGAAGAAGGTCATTGTCCAGCTGATTTCAATTTTAATTCCAAATGATGCTTTTCACTATCTTGATTTAGTGAGCCTCCCACTATATTCTTTGTGTCTTGCTAGGAGAGGGATGCATCTTCCTTTCCTTTCAAGCTGATTGACAGTCACTTTCAGGCCGGAGATAGCAGCAGCAGCAAACTCACATTTTTGTCTTCCTTGTTTGCCCCAAGTGAGATGAAACTATATAAAGGGAGTTTATTCTCCAAGATCACTAGAGCTGAGACTTGAGGCTGAGACTTGGTGGGTTTTTGTTTTGTTTTTTTTTACGTGCCACAGGACTGCCAACCCTGGTTTTTTTCATAGAAAAAAATTCACATGCTTTTCTGAAAAGAATTTAAGTTTTGGAAAAATGAAACTTATTTCTGAAAGTCCCTGTGTAATAACCATATATAGCAAAATGACTTTCCTAAAGGCCATATTGCCATGTTACAATTTGCAGTGTCACTGCCACTGGGACACTATAGATGTATGCAGTGCTTAAAAGGGCCTGCATAATTTAGTGGCTCACATATATTTTATTTCTCAGAGCAATTGCCTGTTGCCTGGGGGAGAGGAGAAATTTACTATATTAAGCAATAAATATAATGTGTAATTGTGTTTAAATGTAAACTCATATTTTCATGTAATTTTTTTTAAACTGGTCAGCCTGAAGGTAGTAGTTAATTACAAATAATGGCTGGACATCAGGAGTGACTTTATGAAATTCTAAGGCATGTCTTGACATACAAAATCTGTTGGTTTGCAGTGCCTGCACATGCCAGTTTTTTATTTCCTCTCTCTTTTCAAATATCTAAGTTGGGCATGAAATGAACAACACATTATGTCAATTCCAGACCCCCAGAAGGTGACAAAGCATCAGAGCATTCAGCCATGTCAAAGAGAGATGTATGTCAGGAAAGACAGTGTTGTGAGGGTCAGGTAGGGTGTTTGCTTTTGGCTCTGTGCCATTTCCACATGCTTGTTTGGCCTTTCAGACAGATGGACCTCAGCACAGTTTTGTTTAGGACAGGCTCCCACATTTATATTCTTCAGGTATGTTCTCATTCTCTGCAGTTGTCATCTTGGGGCTTGAGAAAAGTCACTACCGTTACTCACAAAGGGAGCAGCTGAGAGCATGGCAAGGTTTCTCCTGTTCAGAGAGTACCTGCTATCCATCATCATCACATCACGGAGTTTCTAGAGGTGTGCACGCTTGCCTTCTCTGGGCCATGTGGCAAAGCAATCTCTTGCCAATAGTGCAGAACTTTGGCTGAGTGCCAGTCCTGGACCTTTCTAAGAGCTGTGCTTCCAGCATCAAAGGCATAAAAAGAAAATTTCAAGGCTTCTGGCTCAATTTCTCTGGCAGGGAAAACTCAAGGTCTGGGACTGATGTGCCAGAACAGGATGGGGTTTTCCAAATGGCATGCCAGTGCAAAGGAAAAGGTAATTTGTGTTATGTCTTCATGAAGTAAGTTGACTGAGTTAGATGAAACAGTAGAATTTCTCAGGCTATTCTGTTTCCTGATACTAATCAAGTATAATTAATCTGTATATAAACATTATAATTATGATGGAAGATAAAGATATGTGAATTGCAACTAGCTTAATTTTTTTCTAAAAATGTCTTGAAAAATAAATCCCTTTTCTAGTGCTTGTTTTTGTTTTTTTCTTGAAAGTCAATTTTCATTCATGCCTCAGAAGAGGGGCAAGGTAACTAAAGTAATTTTTGAAATTTTTTTCTTTATTCAGTATTTTTGCCTTGATTAAATCTAGTCAGTGAGCAAGCCACAGGTGACTCAGAGGATGTCTGTATGGAAATAGATGCTATTGCTGGGAGGAAATGTTTCTGAAGGATGGGAATGGGAGCTTCAAGGAAGTACAGCTACTCACTTCCTGGTGTGTCTGAAGCTCTGGGCTTCAGTCTGATACATGTTGCAACCTGCAAGGCAGATCATTTAGCAACTGATGGAATTCGTCAGGGTACGACAATGACAATGATGACATTTGTATTGGCATCTGTCTAGCAGCAAATATTTTAGTTTCATGCTAAGCATGATCAAGCCAAACAGGAATTGATTATAAACTCAAGTCAATATTTTGCTGGCAAAAGTAAAGTATTCAAGTAAAGTGAGAAAAAAGTAGCACTTTTCAGCAAAACGTATTGTAATGTATTATTAATGCAAAGATGATCAGATAAAAACTGGAACTTGGCAAGCCGTCAAAAATTCAGAGTGAATCAAAAATTTATAAAACACTATTGAGTTAAAACAATCCTATTATAGATCCTAGCAATCATTTTTGCTGAAGCACACTCCTCTAGATTATTTTACTGTTGAAACATTAGTATACAAGGATTTAGAGCTTTGAAGATTCCCCCTCTCTCTTTCATTCGCTCTCCTTTCTTTTTCAATGGCATAAAATTAAAAATGAAATTTACACAGTAAATTATTTAGCTTCAGTTCACATTTTGATTGAATAAGAACAATAGAGTTTAAAATAATGGCAGTACTTTTTCCTTTATGGATTGTATTTTGCTGACTTACATGAAAAATTACTGCTATTACACTCAAGCAGAATAAATTGCTTTATGAAATCTGTAAACTTAATTTGTGCATGCACTCAAGCACTAGCTGCAGACATGATGCTTTCAGGAAAGAAAATAACCCTGGTGAAATTCTTCTTGGTCTATGGAATTTTTTCTGCTTCCAAATGTTTTAAATTTTTATTATCTGTGTCATTCTTAAACATGAGATCCATTTTTCCCAAATTCTGGACAGTGATGCTTGGTGGATACATTCTGAAATGGGTGCCCATAAATGTCCATATCTCTGAGCATCTGTCCCTTTTTGTATGGGAATTTCTAAAGCGCCTACATCACTCTTGCATTTAAGCTTCATTTTTCCTGGAGATAGCTTAAAGCAAGGGATGTCTTGAAATATCAGTTCTTCTAGATTTCATCTTTGTCTCTTTCACTTAGGAGTTAGCAATTTTTGTTCCCTAAAAGTAAGGTCAGCCCTGAAGGTTTGTTAATTTAAAGCAATGTAGTTCTGAAATAAGGATAAGACTTCTCTTTCTTTCTTTCTTCAGATGCTCACATTCTGTTCTATCTCAGAACAGAACGTGAGCTTACCAGGTCCTGTCAGTCATAGATACTGCAATTTAACTGCCATAAATGCACTGGAGGGGTAAGGTGTTACATATACTTCCCTCTGCTGGGTTTTTGTTAGATTGCCAGCTCTTTCAATTTGTATTCATAAATCGATTTTTCTAACTGATAAAGTAATAATTGTATATTACTTATTATAAAAGTAATGATATGCCTTGTAATAATTTGCTTTCAGCAAAGGAGGAAAGCTGCTTAGAAGGGACCTGGAAGATCTTTCTTTCAAGCAGCATTTCTCCCAGAACCAAGGCACACCATCCCAGGAGAGCCAGCACAGGTAAGGCTTGTCTGCAGGTGCAACACAGCTCCCACACGAAATGCAGGAAGCCACCTCGGTGTGATGCTGATACTGAGCTGATGTGCAGCTTCCCCAGCTGGCTGGAGAGCCATCCTCAGCACTATACTAGCCACGGGCTTCCAGCATCCCACCCTGGCTTAGCGCAGACGCTGCAGGCTCAGGCTGCGAACAGAGCTCACCGTACTTACCTGCCTCCCGCTGAGCACACTCCATTGTGCTCTCATTCTGGCAGTGTGGGGAAAAAGAAGGCTCTTTGTAGGTATTTGAATAATTGATAGCCTTAAACTGAAGTAGATTAAACTTTTCTTCATTTACAAGCTCACCTAAAGTCTGAATGCCAGAGCAGCTTTAGTCTGCTCAGAGACGTAATGAAATCACAGTTGATACCATGACCCATGAATTGTTATTTTTAACTTGACATTTCTTTCACGTCACTGCAGATGTTTTGAGGAATAGAAAATAAATGAAATTACTGGGTTCTTTCTTTTGAACTAACAGTCTGTTGTCAGGTTTATCGTGTTACAATGGTAACAGCAATTGCCTTAAGTGATTTTTAATGGATAACAGTACACATCAAGTTATGATCTTGTCAGATGTGAAAACTAACCAGGGTTAAGTTTCATCAATATTTGAATAGAAAACTGAAGAAATTCCTGAGGGCTAAAGAAAGCTTTGAGAACAACAGGTTATTAAGAAAAGATAATAACATCAGGAAAGCGTACTGCTGCTAATTAAAATTAATTGACCATACTGTTCTCAAAAAATTAATGTAAGTGCAGCTATTTATGCAAAATATGGATGACAAATTTTTTATTAAGAAGAACATAAATTTTATAAACACAGTCACAATTATTTCATTTACATGTATATGTATGTGTGTGTATATATATATATACACACACATACATATATGCAACACACATGATCAGCTTCATATTCTCCAGTCTGATATTTGTCAGGTGAAAATGTCACACTGCAGTTATACATGTAAACAAGCAGAGGCAAGTTCTGCTGTTTTGACATTACATAGGATCTAACACGTAACTAGTACTTTAAGATCAATAATATAAAATTTTACTGTGATACAGTCCAAAAAGCCAGTTGCTTCCTGGCTCCTGTTATGCTAGAATCTGGCAAATATAAAAAAGAAACTATCCCTAGCTTTCCCAGTCAGACAGAGGAAAGAGGACTGGAAATAGATTGTGCAAACAAAGAAATGAGTAGTTGATTTTCACTAATTTAAATTAATTACAATTTTCCTCATTTTAACTATGCTGAATAAGGGCAAGAGGGTAAGAGCAGCCACAGAGAAGAAGAGGAAAAATCATAATGCACGACTCTTTAAGATACCTAACTTTAGGTGGCTACACAAATGTCTTCCTCTCCTCTGGATATCTAAGTTTCTACTGTGTTCAGTGGATATTTAGCTGGGACAGGGGACTCAAAAGAGCCATTCAGCTCTCATACCAAGTGGTTTATCAGGCAGATTGCTCCCAGAAACTGTTAAGAGTATGCAAAGGAACCTGACCCTGCAATATAAGGTGCCTATTCTTCAAGTAAGCCATTTTACAGGATACTATAATCACCTTCCTACATGAATGCATTGCTTTGTAACATTCAATGCTCTTAATTTAAATGAATTCTTAGTTGAAGCAATGTATGTGTGAGGTAAAATACACGGCATGGCTTTGGGATCACAGGCTTTCCTTTCCCTCTGTGGGATGAAAGAGAACAACACAAATCTTCCCCAACCCTTCCACAGCACAGCTGTGAATTTCTGGTTTGATTGTAACATTTCATATTTATTTTCATGTTTATTATTTGACCTATATTTTGTCTTATTTGAACTGCTCGCTTGAATGACACTCCATGCATGTAAACTTAAACTTTTTTTTTTTAATTTGGACTTTCAAAAACATCCTTTGCTCTCAGCATCTGAACTTGGTACCCGTACTGATTGAGTGAGCAGAAAACAATCTGGAGTAATTTAAGAGCTTCTCTCTAAATTACGTTGCACCAGTTATCTAATGATGCATGAAAACTACATAAAACTGGAAATGTTCTTACCAATCTTTCTGTGTAATCACAACATAAAAATGTCAGATCTTTGGGCTTGAACTTTTTGAGTGGCATAGTACAATTCACTTGTATCACTTGATGATCAGGTATGAGTCATTTCCCTTCTGTCTACTGGATGGCTTTAAAGCCATGGCGGGATTGTAGCTGTTGAGTTTTTCAGGTGCTGTTTGAAGATCAAGAATAAGATTTTTATAAGAGCAGAAGAGTAGTTGCATGGCCAGGGCTATCTTCTAATATCTGAGGTTAATCTCGTTTCTCTCCATTTTCTACCTGTATTGCAGATAAAGTGAATTTTCCAAAAATGCTGTTTCCACAAAGATACCAGCAGCCATGCCACTATCTCTGAGTTACCTAGAACTGTGTTGTAGTTTCTTGAATCATCATGCTGGGCTTGCACTCTCTTTCCCCACTCTGTGCTACTGGGCTGTTATCTGTAACTCTGGGCTGTAGAAGAAGCATGCCATGGAACTTATGAGTAGAGCTTTCAGCTTATTAGCATCTCAGCCAGTAAAGCATTTGATTCCACAGGGGCATGTCAGTAAACCTCAAGGAAGGTCTTCTCTGAATTAATTTCTTTTTTGGCTATTAATAATGTTGACCAGCCCATAAAACTATCAGTAATAAGAACTACCAGCTGCATCTGAAGCTGTGGTACTTTAAAAACCTTAAAAATTCCTCCAATGTGTATGGTGACCCATTATCTCAAATGAACTCATTGCAAATGCAGTGTTTGATTACTACTACCTCAGTGTGATTCACTAGAGTGCTGGATAATGTGTTGCTTACTTCTGTTAGTTTCAAAAGAACAACTGTAATAATCAATTATCAGCAGGCGGTGATTTCCTCTGTGTTCAAATATATCAATTGCCGGTTGCTGTCAAGCTCTGCTGGGTGCATCAGAAATGGTCACAGCCTCCAAGCATTTCTGTCTCTGGTACTTTGCCGTGGCAATGATTTCTGACCGTTTTTACTCTCTGTGCACTCATGTTGGCCCAATGAAGTCACTTGTTGCCCAGTCTTTTGCATAACGTCATCTGAGGTGTCCTCATGAATCTTATCAGCCTCTTGGCACATTTTAATTGGAGTCTCTGTTTTCCCCTCTTTCTGCACTTGCTCTTTCTCTCAGTCACCTCTGGGTTTATTTCCATTCTAAAAGTCTCTGGTAGTCAAGGGAACTAGTTTCTGTGCAGCCCAGTGTGAGCTTATTATTTCTTTTAAAGGACTCACTGCATTGTCACTCTAAGTTTCTCCATTTTCCAGTTCCTGTGTTTTGCAGATCTGGTAACCATTACAGCAGTGTGTGTGTGCTTGTTCTTTCAAATACTTTTCTTTGGTTATTTGCTTCATTTTGTTCCATTTTGCATTTTGTCCTTCTTTGAAATTACTCAGTTTTCTATTTCACATTTGAGGTGTACTTTTATAATTCTAACACTGAGCCTGGAAGTCACTGTGGCACAAAAGACAAAGTTTTGTCAAGAATGTCCTTTTATTCACATTATGTAATATAAGAGCAACCAGACTGAGTTGAGAAAAAGTTCTATCCAGCCCAGTCTTTTCCCTACCAATGGCTGACAGCAGATGCCAAAGGATGAGTTTGAAAACCTCTTGGCTATCTATGATACTACTAAAATATTCTCCAAGCATTCTACCAGTTGCAGGTCAGTGGTTTCATAAACCGATTCAAATCCCGAAACATTCGGGATTTGGGGATGGTTTCATTATTTATTTATTTTGGAATTAATTTCCCTCCAAAAAAATATATTCTCTTCATTGGTTGTTTTTTGAATGTCTGTAAGCATTTATGGAAACCCCCAGAAATCTGAAGCAAGAAATTCCACAGAAGAAATATAAGCTGTTTGAAGAACAACTTGCTTTAATTTTGTTTTTATGAACACACCATCCCTGAATGACTATAGATGTTTTCTTGTTCTTGTACAGAAGCACACTGCAAAGTCTTTCTGAAATGGTCTAACCCTGCCCTTTGCAATTTCATAATCTTCTGGCTGTCTCAGTCATTGCTTTTCAAGGCATCACATTGTTTTATGATTTGATCTGTGTTCTTTCCTTATAGTTTTTATGCTGGGAATTTGGTTTTTTGATCATGACTTCTCCTTGCTAAGATTTTCAAGGAATTCTCTGCTTATCCACTAGAAGCCTAGGATCTTGGTCCTAAGGGCTGATATCAGAAAAAATTGTCCAATTTTGTATCAGAAGTTTTTCCTCGTATCTTTCTCTACACTGAGTTGTGATGCCCAGGAATTCAGCTTTAAAAGGTCTTTATACCTTTTTCCACTGCTGGTCTTCAACTTTCTGACCCTGAACAACCCAATATTCACAGTAAACTTCGCCACTTCACTGCCCACACTTCCACAGCCACTGCTTCACAGCATTTTAAGAATATGTTAAACAGCAGGAGTTCCAGCATGGTCCCTGTAGGACTCCACTGGTGACCTCCCTCCACTGTGAAAATTGACCATTTACTCTTACCCTTTCTTCCAGTCGTTTAATCAGTTGTTTATTCACAGAAAAACTCTTTATCCCACACCCGTTTATATACTTCAGGAGATTTTGTAGAAGAACCTTGCTGAATGACTTTTGGAAATCCATATAGACTGTATCAGACAGATCTCTTTCATCCACATGAATGAAATACACAGTGTTTAAATTGTGAATAATCTGACCTATTTTCCAGTCACTTACATTTGGATAAAAAGAAGCTACCCTTGTAGTGCTTATTCACTCCATTGACTTGAGAAGGACTCTAGATATACAACCCCTGGCTTCAGAGAGTTTTCCACTAGAGACCACAGATATCCTGACTTTATGTACAAATGTATGAGGAAACATACCTACAACTTCCTGGCCCACACATCAGTTATCCTGTAGAGCTCCATAGTTGCTGCCCCATAGAATTAACCTCTTCTCTCCTAGACCATTTTTCTGAAATAGTTCTTGCTCCAAGACCAGTTTTCTGAAATAGCTCTTGCTCCAGATTCCATCCATTTGTTCCTTTTTTTTTTCTTTTTTTCTTTTGTTTCTTTTTTTTTTTTTTAATTTTTCTGATGCTATGCATTAATTTCCTTTGAATGCTTACCAAAAGGGAGAACTCCAAGGAGGTGTCATGGCTTAACCACATCCTCCACTGTTCTACACATAGCTACTCACTCTCTAACCCACTCCAGTGAGATGAGGGAAAAATAGGAAGGGTGTAGCAAAAAATCATGTGTTGAGATAAAGACAGGTTGATAGGTAAAGTAAAACTAGATGTGCAAGAAAAAATCTAACAAGGAATTGTTTTGCCTCTTCCCATGGGCAGACAGGTGTTCAGCTATCTCCAGGAAAGTAGGGCTCCATCACATGGGAAGACAGAATCATAGAATATTCTGAGTTGGAAGAGACTCTCAAAGATCATTGAATCCAACTCTTAAGTGAATGGCCCATGCAGGGATCAAACCCACAACTTTGGTGTTATTAGCACCGGGCTCTAACCAATACTGTCATCCCTCCTTCCTCCTTCTTCTCCCAAATTTATGTACTGAGCATGGCAGCATAAGGTCTTGAATGTCCCTTTAGTCAGTGTGGTTGGCTATTCTAGCTGTGTCCCCTCCCAAATTATTGAACACCCCAACCTCGTCTCTGGGGTGTTGCAAGAAGCAGAAAAGAACTTGGCTCTGTGTAAAAGCTGCTCAGCAGTAACTAAAACATCTCTCTGTTATCAACACTGGTTTCAGCACAAATCTGAAACAGTCCCATACCAGCCACTATGAAGAAAATTAACTCTACCCCAGCCAAAACCACCACAGGAGAACTGGGAAAACTACTAGAGGGATGTTAATAGGGCTTTTAAAGGCTGAATTCACTCTTACCAGCTCACATCCATACACCTGGGCACAGAGGAACAAGTGAGAGCCCAAGACACTTCCTTTATGCCCTCAAGGGTTCCCATCTGGCAACTTGTCACACAATGATATCTGAACACATGCACTTTCCATTACTTAGTGTTTATTTCCAAAACTGTGGTGTTTGGTTTTATGCTGCATTTTTGGTTTCTTTAGCTTGTGTTTTTTTGCATAGACTAGTTTTATTTGATTGACCATTTTCACAAATAAAAAGGTACAAATTCCCACGTTCAATGTCTAGCTTAAATATTTCACCTTCTCATAAAAATTGAGAGAAATACTGCTATATTTGTCAGCTATTCTTACTGTAATGGAGAAATAACCATTTATTTAATTCATCATATTACTCTAACAGCCTACTACAGGCAATTTGACCTTATAAATATGTTTTCTGTAGATGATTGAGAGTTTCTTTATTCAAAGGTTTCAAACAGTTGTTACAATTAACCCAATCAGCTTTCCTTTATGTTAAAGATATTAATTATTAGAACTCAGATAGATGTATTTTGTCTGTCTATTTCATCTCAGCATAGTAATCCAGATTGATTGTAACAGTTTGGTTGGCTGCATTTCCACTGATAAAGAATTAGTGTGGGACAGCTTCTTCATCCTTCTGGTCCACTCTCTTTAGGGTTTTTGTTTTCCTAAGTGTCTGCTTTTTTTATAGTTTCTTTTCCTTAATCTGCTGAATTTATTATTTAATATGATTAACTCTGAAATATTTTCTTCTGTTTCCCAGTAGCACCTATTTCAAAAGCTTAATGTCAGTTTGTGATTAGAAAATTTTAGTCTGAATGAGTTTAAAGTCTTACATGCTATTCTTAGGCAACCACTACAGCTGTCTTTCTTGATTTAGACTAAATGCCTATAATTCTACAGCTAATTAAATTAAATCTTTGAATGCCCTATCTCTAGACTTAACTATCAGACCACTTTAGAAATATGAATATTTTAGGGGGTTAAAATTAGATGATTTATAGTAATGTATCTGGGGATTTTATTATGCCTCCTTTGAAATACATAACATTATTTAATTCCAGATTAATATGTCTAGCAGCAAGTCCCTCAGTATTTCTGACTTATTTGTCATAAGCCTTAGTTCTACCATCTGGCTACTGTTGCTTTTGCCCATGCTTCAAGACCAGACCCATCAAATGTCATTTGTTTTTGGCCTTAGCCCTGCTCTCTTTCACAGTGGTATTTGTCCCTCTCATGTTTGCATTGAAGTGTTGAGCCTCTCTTCTGGTTTTGAGCCTCAGCAATGGCTGTGGAGCCCAGGTCTTCTACTGAGGTGTGCCTGGCATGGGGGCCTCTTTTTTGCAATAGCCATTGGTGCAGGCCACCAACATCCATCTGGAGGACCCTTTCTTTGTCAGGGTCATCCTTGTGGTTACCACTTGAAATACCTGTCATTTTCTGCTGTTTCCCACATGCACAGGACACGATGCAAAGTGCCACCACATTGCCCCATCCTAAGAAGGGGGGCCCCCAGAGCAGGAACAACTCACACTGATGAAAGGGTCACATAGGGATAGATGTGCACAAACACAGTTTATCACATCCAATTTCTGCTTTTTTGACAAAGCGGGCAAAGGCTGGAAGGCACAGAGGCTGGTTGTGGCCATGTGTGTCATGGCTGAAGTGGAGTCCTGGAAAGATGGGTTTATTCCTTCTCTGTTCCACAGAGTGGGGAGTCAAAGCCAGATCTCCCAAATGCCCAAGACTGCCTTGGCTGTAAGACTGAATGTCTCCACTGTGGTGATGAACTGCTTTTCAGATGAGTTGTAAAGCAGTTAGCTTGTTCCTCTGCAGTCATTAAAGCTCCCAAGATTGCTTTTCATGAACTTCCAGTAGTGGTACTTGATGGAGTATCCTGGCTGCAGTCCAGCCTGGCTTACTGTAGACCACACCTCCAGACTTCCATCATTTCAGCTGTGTAACGTTAATCGTCTCACTCAGCACTGCTAATATTGCTAGTTACAAATGCTTCCTCCATAGCCACTGTAAAGCCATGAAGTGAAGTAATCCTTTCATGTAATGCTGTATACAAGTTATAGTTTGTCTGCATTTCCTGCGTTTCTTTTAATTGTTTTCACTATCATTACTGTTATAATGTATGCTCATAATGGCATGGACTAAGGAACTCTGTGAAATGCCAGTCTTTTGCCCTGGACTTGAAACTGATTATTTACACAGATGTCAAGATCATGTTTCACTAACTTGTATTTTGGAAAGTCTGCATACAGACAGAAAGGGATGAATAATTGTGATTGCTTTTCTGACTCTCAGGCAGAGTCCTTACAAATTTCCGAGCACCTCTTGGGGATTTTCTCTTCACTTTCATAGTAAAGCAACCATAAGGTCTGAATTAAGCTCTCTTTTCTGCTTGATGGTCCTATCCAGACAAGCCATACCAATCTTAATTAAATACTGTAGATGTAATCCTCATGCATTCATATCCAGTATTTGTGTTGTGCATTTTCCTAGATCTGACTGACCAGTCTAATCACAAGATAAAATTCTGCATGGTCAATGGCCTTCACTTTTCTATTCTTTGCTACTGGGGCAAGGCTGTGTTTTCACCACTACTCTTTTCTAGGGTGATAGTGCAGGAAACAAAACCCAACACAGTTACAGCTTCCTTGCCTGCAGCCCACACCAGGGATACCTTAAGGCCAGCATAGACTAATTCACGGCAACATCTATTCCAACCCCAGAACTTGTTCTTACTTTGCTTTCGGTTTTACCTTTCTTTTTAAATTACATCATGGTCATTTTATGGGATTACTGACTTTATCTGACTATCTTATGTATTCTGCTCTTAAGCACCAGGAATTTATTCATCAGCCCTCTTCAGAAGCTTTGTCCATATTCCATGCAGAGACTTTTGCCTTCCTCTGCTTAAAATAGTATTCAGGTTCAAGTTGAATTTCCTCCATGGATTTTTTCCCATTCTATTTTTATGTACTTATTTCAAAGCCAGGATAGTTCTTTTTCAGATATGCAAAATATTCTCAAAGCACAAGACCATCAGTAGACTTCAGCTGCTTGTCGCCTTTTCAGTTAAAACTGTATAGTATCTCAACCCCAGCTTTGGCTGGAAAGCCCTATGTATGGTGAACTGGTTTAGATTATCTAATTTTATTGTCTTCATTCATAATTCATAATCCATTATACCATTACTGTATGATATGACTGCAATAACATTTCAGACTTGATTAGAATTTTTTTTCTCAGAGTTATTGTTTTCCTGTGACAGAGATTTTGAAACTTTTCTACATAAGATGTGGGTAGTTATTTATCTTCTTCTTATTCTATTCTAAATGTATTTCTTGCATTAGCTAGAAGAGGGAATTAATATTCGAGACCTTTCAATAAGTCTTTTAACTTTATAAAACTCAGACAAATGTACCATGGCATTGTCACTTTGCCTTTTTGTTATACATCCTCAAAAATTTCCGAAAAATATACATTTCTGTCAAATGAAATCCAACATTTGTTACATATACCCACAGAAATGTATTCTAGAAATTGCAATATGTAGCCAACTTGAGAAAATTAGGTTGATCACTACTACTGCTAGATTATCAAAGCTTGACTTAAAAAAGTCACTAGAAAGAAAGGCCTAAAAAACCAAAATTCTACTTGTCACGTTCCTGTGTTATTGGCAGCTGCTCCAGGCAACTCTGCTTTCTCTGTCTCAGATTATTACCCTAGAGCACAGTGTCTGAAGAGCTCTTGGGGCTCAGAAAAACTCCAGGGCAGCGGACATGTTCAATAGGGATGTGGGATGAGTAGGATTTCTAAATCGCACCACCTGCTGTTCTCTTTTATTGGAAACCTGAACATTTGGATGCATGTTTCAGTTTCAATATTTTCTCCAAGTGGTTGAAGGGGACAACAAGCAGTTCAGGGCTGCTGGCACAACCAGTTCTGTCTGTGCTTTTGTGCCGTTGGTCCACTCAGCAGAACAAGCCATGTTAAAAGCTAGAGATGAGCATGGTCCCTTGTGCTGAGTAATGGCAGAGACTTATTCTTAACACCGTATTTCTTCCATCCACTCTTTTTCCTCTGTCCTTCCCTCTGTCTTCCAGAGAGTGTGGTTCTGCTTTCCTCGATCCGTGTCCAGTAATTTGTGATGACACTAGGCACCAGAGTGAGGGGGAGTGAGCGTGACCCTACCGCGGTGCGCTGGCTCCTGCCTAGCAACAGCGTGCTGGTCGTGTGCTCTCCCTCCCCTTGCTGGAAGAACAAATGCTAATATTCTTCACATGTGACTCCAGAAACTGAATAATAGGAGCTGACCTGACCATAAATGCCAGGATCACAAAGTCTCAGGAGTTTAGTGGCTAGCATAATGCATCATTACGCTGGTGAACCAAACTCCTTGCTTGCTGTTTGCAGCCACATTAAATATGAATAAGAGAACTAAACAAAACCCTGAAAAATAGTCTAATTAAACTGTGCAGTGAGATAGGCCCATGGCTTTTAGTGCTTTAATTCCCTATGAAATAAAAATAAAAGCATATTCTCTTTCCTTCTTTTTTGTGACATTTGGTCCTACACAGAAAGGCTAAAAGCAGCTGGTGTTGGCTTGTTGTTAACAAAGGACTTTCACCTGCGAATTTGCCTGCAAATGACTTTTGCAGGGTTAAGCAAAGCATCTGCAGGACCAAAACAAGACTTAAAGCAACAGTGAGTACAATCAAACTTCATTAGTGTGCCCACTGATCTCTTCTGCAGAATAATCCCTGCTGCCTGGAGAAGTCCTTTGCTCTCTGGCCTAGAAAAGGAGGGGAGTCAGGGGCACAGAAGACACAGCAAGGCACAGCATAGCACGCTGCCACTGTGCCAGCTCCTCCTCTCCATCCAGGCTGAAGACTATGCTCAGCTGTAAGCATGTCCTTTGGGAGCCAACATTACTACTTACAGGCTAAAAGATAAATGGGTGCCTGAGTGTAAACCAAGGTCTAATTGGGAGCTCTTGTATCTCTTCCATACAAAGCATTTCCTTTACCTGTTTTACAAAAGTTAAAAGTGAAACATTCCATAAGCAGTACTTACAGTCTTTTTCTTCTTGGTGCTCCCTCTCACTTGAAGGATACAGAAAATAACTTTCTTTAGCTCTAGTCATCTGCACTTGTCCCTAAAGGAGAAGTACCTATTAAATTTTTTATGATGTGTAAACAAGTACATTTCCTTTAAAAATGACAGTGTTTTCACAAACAATGCCCCAGTCCCTGGATTTAGCTCCAGAGAGGTATTTCATGGAAAACACCTTCCAGTCACTCTGCTTCTGATTACCGTGGCAGATCTGAAATATGGCCACTTGCCACAAAGGCCTTCAAGCACTTGTAATATCCCCCTTCTCCCAAATCAAATGTATTTGAATTTCTTTGCCTCATAGAATCCAAGAGCTTTTTTTGGGGTGAGAAAAAACATGTATTCTGGAAAATGAGCAGCTGAATATTTCCCTCTGGATTCGGGTTGATAAATATTAAAGGATGGCAGCAGTTCTTATTTGCAGAGAAGAAAAAAGACACTACTCCAATCTCCTGAGCCATATTGGAAAGTTTATTTTATTTAGCAAAGATGAAAATTGCACTGGAGACATCAACACTTTGATAGCCCTGAAGCATTTTGGCACCCTCTGATCACAGGAGCTGCAAGAGAGACTGCCCCGTTGCTGTGCTCGCTGCCTGTCCTTACAGGAGTATTGGGGAACGTTTGCCAAAAAGGCGGAGAATGGTGCATTTCTGATGAGCCAGTGAATGCCATTTGGCCAGAAGAGTAGCTGGATTATCATAATATGTAAAAACACAAGCAAAACATAACCTTGTGCGAATCTCTGAATGCTGTCTTTTTCCTGCAGTCTGCAGCCTCTAAAAGATACTAGAACTAGGCAATGTATTTTAAATCATATCAACAACCAATTTTTAGAAAAGAACAGCCTAGGACCTACTACTCACTAATCTCATAATGTGAAATAGTCCATGAATGCCCAAACCAAATCTGTCTTTTGGTCTTTAATCAAAATATACAACATTTTGAAATTTTCTAGCGACAGTGTTTCTAAAAATAGACTACTAAGGCTATCAGCACAGAATCTTCAGCTAACCTTTTCAAGTGTTTGTAAATTACAAAATTGTTCCCATTGTACTTTATAGCATTACATTGAGGAATATCGGGAAACATACCTAAAGGCTCTGACAATAATTCTGTTACTAATATATTCCCCTGTTCTGCCTTTGAACCCTGTCATTCCTTGCCTTGCAGCTGTATTTAATGAGTGGTGAGATTATTCAAATGAGCCCACAGTAGAACATTGTTTTCTTAGCTCCTAGATCTTGAGAAGACATCTCCTGCCACAGTCAGTAGGTAAAACCTACATCACAACCTTAGCATTGAATTCAATGTTATGCTTGCGGGTTTGCAAGTACCTCTGTAGCCTATAAATATAATTGTGCTTGGTTGTAATGGAACTGATCTCTACTTACAGCAGCTGCCAATGAGCCAGCAATAAAACAAAAGAAGAAACAGCTCAGCCTGTCATCGATAAGTGAGAAGCCAAATGGGGCTGTGCTTATGCCATGGCATACAGGCTTCTGCAAATACATTGCAAAGAGAGTCTGCAGGATGCTCAGATGGAGCAGATTTGTATATGGGAGATTGCTGCCATCTGTTATTTCCCATTCTTAACCACTGGGTTTTGTCCCTGAGAGAGAAAAGGGAGACAGAAAGAAATTCAATTCTGTCCGAAGATGGATTGTGAGAGGCGTTTTCCAGCAGGGAACAAAATTAATAAGGTCCAATTTAAAACTGATAAATAGTCAATTCAGTATGGTGGGATTAAGGATTTTTCCTAAGGAATTTACAGAGAGATAAGCATCTCATGAATAAATAAATTCAGCTGCAGCACACAACATACTTATTGATTCACAAGCCATTTGTTTGAGAGTTTTCCCCTGAGGAGCAGAAGGTACCCTATTATTATTGATAATATAAGAGCTACAGTTATATTCAGAAACGACAAACTGCATTTAAATGATATCTTGGGGTTAGAACAAGAACCCACCAAAGCCAGGAAATTCAAAGTTAAGTCTGACACTATGTCAGACTGCATGGTGTCAGGAAAAATGACAGCCGTGTCTTTGCATATCTTGGCTTCTGTGGTTTATATCTCAATTTTAATGGCATAGAAGTGATATAATTTCCTTCTAAATTCATTTTTATTTTACTTTATCATAAATAAAACAGAGCAGTGGAGGACTGAATATGGAAAGAGGCCACAGCAGCTCTCCCAAGGTAATAACTGTCTGTGATAGAAAGGACTCTACCACTTGTCTATGACCTACCTTTGAAATTGATTATTATTTATTAGATGCATGTTTGCCTGGTTAAACAATTTACTGATAGCTTTCACAGGAAGATACAAGGACAAAATATCTGTTCAAGAAGCTTGTAGATAGGACAGGTAACAGGAAAGCAAGGCTTGTAGGAAGACCCAGCAAATTTGTGTGAGTGTGGCTCTGGGTGGTGCTGGGACTTAGAGCTTTTGCAAAGAGAGACTATTCTTTTTCAGTTATCCCTTTTTCTAGCACCTTCTGGAGGAAAACACCTTGAAAATAACATCCGTGATATGTCACATTGCTCTCTACCTTGAACTGCGGCTGCTGGTGCTCCTATGTCAGTTTGCTGCTGTACAAAGTCAGGGCAGATGAACTGGTTCACAGTGGCTGTCTTCACTGTCCAAAGAGGATATTCACTCACGTGGTGAGAGTCTTGGGGAAGATCTTGCAGGAGACTTGTGATGTTTTCGTACTCACATTCTTGGAGGAACAAGAGGATCTCCTGTTTTTACACTAGCTAGTTGCACTGTATGTGTAATTTCCTCGCAGGTGGAAAAGGTTTAACTAAAACCATGCTTTCATAGGTAGAGGAAAACCCACATTTGCCTTTACTGGGCCCTGGGAGGCAATTCATGAAGCTTAAATTATTGTTGGTAGACATAAACTATGTTTCTTATCCTCTTTATTTTTGTTCTCTGAAGGGGTATCCCAGGTTAAACAAACTCTTAGCCTTCCATATGTCAACTCCTGGCTCCAAATGGGAAACCTACAGCTCTTTACATGGTGAATTTGTTGTGTGTTGCAGATGACAACACATCTGTTCATCAATGGCAGGATTATATTTACAGATCTATGTGTTCATCGAAATTATGCTCCAGGTTAACTTCCAGGCAAGTTGGGAACACACACACTTTAGGAAGGAAAATTCAGGAATTCTGTACTATTTACAGGCTGATATAAGGAGTGTTTGATAGGCTGTTTCTCATGTGTGTGACAAAACTGACAACCTAGACCCTTTCTTTAAATATCTCAGAGCAGTAAAAGATATAAGATGGAAAAGATGTAAGGTAGAAGCCCAGGTGAGAATCCTGTTTGAACATGGGGCTTGATCATTATATTTCCTTCAAAGGTATCCCAGGAGAGGTTTGTCTTCAAAAATAAATACAGTATACATATATATTTTGTCCACATTGGGCAAATTCACAGGTAGCAATACTTCAGAGCTATTTGTGCTGAAAAAATTCATCATAGTAATAGATTTTTTTTAAGGATTGAAAAAATAAATCCACAGATGTGATGAATTTCAGATGGGCATTAATAGTTTGAACTCAGATAAGTTCAAACTGACAGAAATTCTCACAAAAAAAGAATAAAAATCTAGATCAGGTTAGATCTGTTTGATTTGTTTATTGGAAGCAGGATGGAAGATAACATTCTTTGAGGGCAATTTTACAGATAATTTCTGCTCTCCTAGATTCAGTCAGCACTTCAGCACGTGACTAATAACTTAGCTCATGGAGAGGGCCTGCCTTTTATTTTTTTACCCCTGATACCCTTACAGTTGTAATCATGCATCTTGTCAGCTGTTATAAAGACAAATGTTCCCCATTGCTGTACTGTCAGCGCATTTCAGTACAAGCAGAACGGTAGCACAGCACACCTGTTAGATGTGTGGAATATACCATTTGTCTTGTCATAGCAACAGAATCAGGTATACCTTGAGATGACAGGTCTTCAATGCAGGAAAAATTTGGGTCTACTCTTTGCACTGCTGTTGACCATTCTGCTGCCATCTGTGCACTTCCATAAGGCTATTTTAATAATTTAGAAAATAGGGAGCTAATTTCTCTGGGAAACAGCTACTTCTAATATGGAGGAAAGACCCTTGCCTTTTTCTTTGAAATGCATCATATAGAGAACCACTGAGCTATACATTCATTATTAAAGACACACGGTGTGACTTGGAGGCAGAAGTTCATGATTGTGACCTTTCTTCCTTTATTATATTCAGTTTTTGAAGAAGCAGATGGGGTTTAGCTTAACTGTTAACATAAATTGCCATATGGAACAAAACACAGCTGATTATTATATTAACACAGATTTTAATACGTTTTATCATGTTGTTGCAGCTTCAGTTGCCATGTTATTCTGTTCAGTATATTCATTCGAGAAATTTAATGTTGTATCTTACAAATTGAGATCCTATTACAAACATATGGTGTGTAAATAGATTTTGCCACCTGGTGACTGTTAAAAATCTGTAAGGGAGAGATTGCCATAGTGTTAACTCGTCCCTGCCGGAAGTCACTTTTCCAATTGCAGACATTTTAAAGAAACAGTAAGAGGTGAAAATTCTTGATTTGCTGCTGTGACAAAGGGTTAATTGTGCTAATTGCATTGTAATACCTGTTCAGTTTAAAGTGTTTCCCTGTTGTTATTGCCTTGGGAGTCAAATTGTTTTTAAATTGGTTTGTCGCTTGAATGCATTTGGAACTTTGTGATTAGGGTTGTGGAAATGGAGATAATGTTTAAGTTACATAATAGTTCCTTCCATAATCAATCACTGTCTCATTTTAGATCTACCTAAGAAGGTTCCTTTACACATGAGAATATGCCAAATGAAGTAATGGATGAGGGAAGCTAGCTGCTTGCTGGCTGTGAACATTTGCACTTTCCACCAGTGACAGCTGTACAGCATATTTGTGGGCTTTCGGCTTTCTAGAGTCACACCCATGACCTCCACAAGTCATGGTACACCATGAAATGAGCAGACAAAAAATCCCTCTCCTAAATCTTAAAAAGGTTTGCTTAGTTGTGTTGCTCTTGTCTGCTTTCACAAATAAAGAAATAAGGCAGCAGACCCTGTTCACTGACCACTCAACAAGTTCATCAACTTTTCTGGGCCAGGCCCTAGGCCATGGCATCTGGCAATCTGCAAGGGTAGAGGGGAGCACTGTTACCCATGGAAGCCTTCTCAGCTCTGCCTGGCAGAAAGTACCTACAAATACAAGTCCTTTGTACAAATACAAGTGGGCTTTTCTTTGTTCATAGATTGGCAAATGTATTGATATGTATATATGAGCTAGTAAGAAAGGGTTAAGACTACTAGCAAGAATATCTAATTAATGGGTTGGGTTTAAAAGAAGTGGCTCCAATGGTAATTGGTGATCTCGGGAAAGGTAGCAGTACCTATGCTCTGTAATGACCTGAGGACCGTAAATGCTGAAGATAGATGGGTAGACATGATAGCAATACAGTTACTTCAACAGTTTTATAGGGGCCAAGTAAAGGGCAAATAATTCCCTGGGGACAAAACTGATAAAAGGCATCAGGGTAGATTGATGGAAAGAACAAGAAATGGGTTAGCTGAAATTTATTGCAGACCTGGCCAGTGTTTGCTGTGAATAGAGTGAAAATATGAAAGAGAATTGAATGGCAGTAACAGCCAAAGTGGAAGCAGCTAATAGGGAAAGGAGACTGAAGAGGTGATTGAAATACTAAGTGGAGAAATATGTGTACTGGTGGGAACTGGATGCCCAAAAGGCAGGACTGAGAGGCAGAGACATGGTAGATCAGCATCTGGGTGGGATATAGTTGGGGCTTCAGGGCCATGTGGGGATGAGCAATGAAGAAAGGAACAAGAACAAGAACAGTGAACATTGTGAGCCGGCTGTGCATATAACAGTGAGCTGTGCTAGGGACAGAGGCACAAACTGACAGCTGTAGCATCCTTAGTGGGCTGTGGAACATTTTCTCTTAGGCCTGTGTGCAGTTCGGATGTGATGGGGCCTTTGGCCATGGCTATAGGGTGCCCAATAAAAAGTCCTTACCTTAGGTTCCAGCTGCTGGAGCTGTGGGGGTTATCAGCAACAAAGAAAAAGCAATAGCAATACAGAGAAGTGAATTCTCTTCTCAGCACATCCTCAATTCACTGCACAGTGAGCCCACTTAAACAAGCTATGCCAGACAACCAACAGAAGGACAGTGGAAAAATTTCTGCAGTGTTTTGTATCTAAAGCAAGTATCAGAGGTGTTATCAGGTCTGAAAAGTACACAGAAGACTTGTCGGGCCCTTCATTTGTCCCACTACAATGAATTTTGTCCAGTTGCTGCATCACAGCAACTTCTGGTCACCCAAAGATCCTTGTTAGCCAGTGGTGTGTGTTCTTTGCTATTAACAATCAGCTTAAGGGAAAGTCTAAAGATGTGGTCATCACCAGAAATTCTATTGTAAGAATAATCAGTTGTCTTTCTGTTTTCATCTTTCTGTGGGCAAATTGTTATCATTTAACTGCTGCAAGCAGGAGCCTGTTTTTATTCATTCATTTTCTTGCCTGTTCTGGACCTGGTTATTTTTCCATGGCTAAGATTTTTGCTGAATTTAGATGTGAATTAATCCTGAAACCTTCTGTTGTGCGATTTCTGCTATTTGTTTTTCCTGTAGAAATGTGTACACCACTATAGCAATTTTTAGTGATGAAAATACTATTTAGCATATGAGATATCATGGAGATCACACAGAATTTTACAATCAAGATAAATTTTTGCCAGTGTTTTTCCTAGTATTTCTTGTCATATAAATTGCATCTAACACAACTTGTTAGTGAAACAGAAATGTACTGTATCAAGCTACTGTTATGTGGTTTCTAAATGACTTTAAATCACATTGTATCCAATAATTACTAATGCTCCATTAAAGATTGGAAAGGCAATTTATTAGGAACTCCCAAAAGTCTTCTTTAAGCAATGCAATCTGTGTTTGTTTAAAAGTTTACATAAAATCAATACAAAATTATAGTAACATAAATAGTTAAACAGTTCTCAGTTAATGTTATAGTTGAATCCACTCTGCTCTCGATAATTTAGGAAATGTAAGTTACAGAGGAAGAATAAGGATACAGAGGAGAAGGAGGATACAGATGGTTTTGCTGTTCTGACTGCTGTGTGGAATGGAAGACCATAAGTCTGTTACTTGCCACTTGTCTTTGTAGATCCTTGTCATCTCCTTGATGAATCTTGAAAGTTCCATGAAAATAATAGCAAGAGAAAGTTTTTACTAAGTGCTAGTACTCGCTAGCAAAATATTTGATATCATTCCGTGGGAAGAAGTGATTCTAATTTTAATTAAGGTCCAAATCATCTCCTCTCTACACAAAAATAAGAACAGCTAAGCAGCAAGTTCTGAGGGAATAAGTGCTTCATTCCTTAAAATAAAACTGAGGACACAAAAAGCCCTCTAAACAAAACACAAGTGAAAAATAAACGAAGGAAAATTACTTTCACTTCCACCTACTCTGCCAATTTATTCACGAGGACATTTATTTACCTCTATCTAAAAATCTTATCAGCTTAGGAACAAAAAAGAAAAAGCTAAACCACCTGTCTGTTTTCCAACCTTGCAGGATAATTTCAGCTCTTTGATTATGATTTGAACATCTATTCTACTTACTGAACTAAAGCAATGGGTTAGTCATAGCTGGTGACAAAAGTTGTTTTTGTTTACAAAGTGGCAGTGTTGGGTATATCTAAAGAAAGTCTCCCAGAAGTCACATTTTTGCCACAAGCAAATGGTTCAAACCTCAAGCTGGAAACATACATATTACTTCTCTTTCTCTCCTTGGCAAATAACATTAAAAAAAAATCGTCTCTGAACAGCAGTTTCAGAGCACTTTTTTAGGAAGGACATAATGATTATACGAGACAGAGCAGGGGCAGAGGCAAATAGTCTATTTATTCCCATTGTGTTAGTCAAGAATAAAGGAGGGGTGTTTTGTACCTGATTTGGAAGTGCATAAGAAGCAAAATATTTACAAAGGATTTAATCAGTGACCCATATTGCATGTATCCCATTTCTTTTCTCTAGCTTGATCCCTGAAAGCCTCTGGGCTTTGGGAAACACAGGAAAAAACACTTCCATTCTTTAGGGCTTTTCATCCCAATGAAAAGCAAAGTGGCCTGACCTTGCTCCAGGGCAAGTGCCCATAACTGTCTCCATGTGCAGAATTTCTTTTGCCCATCAGTACCCTGACACCACAGACGTGTAATTTTATGTCAAGTGAAGGATATGTTTGCCAGAGGTGTTGCTTCTCTACTAAAACAAACTAAAAGCCATGGTGTAATGAATTTGCTTGACTAACCATAGATCTACCTTAGGAAGAAAGGTCTATATTTAGGATTTATGAAAAATCAGCAGCCCTTGTCTATCTGAACATCCTATTTGTTTTAGACATAAAATCTAATTTCTTAATGAGAGTGTCTTCATTACGATGTGGATCTTATCAACCTGCAGTTAATGATAAAAGCAAATCTTATAAACAAGCAGAGTTTAAATAACACATTAAAGCTTATCACTGATGATATCTTTAATTATAGTAAAGCAAATTGTAAGATACTCTAATGGGAAATACAAATTACTTGTTAAAATTATTAACAGAGTTAATGTGCTTACATTTGTTTATGTGTACAGGAATAATTTCAAATATTTGACTGTAATGACAATACGTGTAAAGATCAATTAAAAGTCAGGAAGATGAGATATTGGATTTTCAGACCTTAATAGGATTTTATCTCCACTTGTTATATTATGTTATCCACTTATAATTGAGCTTCCATCATATCACAGAATCTGTCACTTCACCAATTTATATTTCTAACCTCTAATGAAACTTCTGTTTGCTAAGGAGAATTTTTGAGGCCGGTGATCCTGCTCGAGCTGTTTGGTACAAACATTTATCTGCCCCACTCAGAGGCTGGGGTTCAGTCTATCGACCCAAGCCCCAGTGTAGAAGTGAAAACGCCTGCGTAGCCGCCTAATTCACAAGCGTCACTACCCACACAAGCTCATCTAATAAACAGCTTAGGTGCAATCATTGGCAGTTTTATGTGTAAAAAGCCAGGTACATTTGTAACAAGAAAAACTGCCAGGACTCTGCCCAGTCTCTAGTTTATTACATTTAGCAGAAAGAAAACAACCTCCATACAACAAAACCACTTTTTTTTACTTCCCCACTGAGTCAGTCATGCCCCAACTGAGGTTTTGTCCTTGGAATGGATCCATGATAGTCTATCAACACCATTTTCGGGGTGGCACTGTGAGGGGGATCTCCTACAAGTAATGGCTATGGCCCGACTGCATCCAGCCCTGGCTACCCTTTGTATTGGCAGTCACTCCAGGGGAGAGATCTCTTGGCATTTTGACTGGGGAAGTGTGAATGTGAGGATGAACACATTTCACATGTTTCATGAACTCATCCACAAAACAGTGTAAAGCCAGGGTCTTCCAGTGCTCTCAAGCTGAAGCTATTGTAAACAAAAGTGATTGCTACAAACAAATATCCTTGTAATTTAGCTTATATGTTCAAGTTTCAATGCAGTATTATCAGACAATAATTTGTGCATAAAGTGGACCTCAGCCAAGGTATTTCTACAGAGAGCTAACATTTTAGGAGTACTTTATTGTAACAGCAAGCTTAACGTTGAAATCAACAGATGTTGCTTTGAAATTATCTGATGTAAGGTAGTCTATAAAGCCCAGCTTACATGATAATGAAGAGAAAAACACCAGACACAGAGGATATCTTGACACTGTTTGAAAGCATCTATCCATAATAATTTTTTTTTTGTCAAACTACAAGTATTTTTTAAAACTTTTTAGAAAGCAGGAGTATTTAATTTTTTCCTGACATGAATCTGTCCCTTCCTTAAACTCTCCAGTGCTAGATATTGTCTCAATTGATTACACCTGGGACACTAAGCAATGTGCTACAGATACCACATTGCATTCTGTCTTCTCTGATATTACATACAGTTGCTTAAAATAAAGGAATACTTCCAGAAAAAAAAATCAGAAGGAGGTAAAAAAAAAAAAAGCAAATATGAAAGAATATATGCTAGGTTCTCCAGTGGTATAAGCTAGTATTGCTCCTAGCCTAGCCTCAGGTTTATTTACAGAGCCAAATACTGATGCTGAGTTGATTTTTAATGACATGGGGAAAAGCTGAATAGACATAGACTTGCAAAATAAGACAAAAACCTATGATTAAAACAAGTTTGGAGGAGAACAAATCTCACCCCACGGGTTGTCCCTTCTGACTGGGAAGCAAATTTCTTGCCACCTGAATTGATCCTCTCTAGATGTACTTCATTTTAAACACTGAATATAGAGCAGAAAATGTTTGTTTATTTATGTATGTAGGCACCAACAGCTGTGAGAAGTTGTGTACAGATCCATTCCCTCACAAAAAAGGGGTCAGAGAGGGCTCTGAAAGCCATCAGGAATGTCTGACACCACCAGGCAGCTTACCAGGGTTCTGATTTATGCCTGTGCTTCCTGAAGTACTGGATTCCCTGTTCCCAGGTGACTGTCCTGAGCACCACAGCTGATCAGGTGAGTCAATGGCTCAGCCGCCCATGGTGTATGTCCCTCACCAGCAGACAAGGTCAGGCACTGCCTGCTACCTCACCAGAGTACTCCCTGGCTGTGTGTCTGGGGCAGGGACCCTTGTTCAGAGCTATCACCCTTTTGACATCTTGTTATCCCCCATTCTGGTAGGCTTTGGATACTCCCTTCTCGTCTGCTGCCTTTAGTGAGCCAACCCTGTCTCACCGTGCCAGCTGGAACAGCCTTAGGTGCTGAATTTGCCTCAGGCACCAAATGGGAGTTCATGTTCTAACCACAGGGCTCTGATTTTCACCAGACTATACAAAAACCCTACTCTATTCCTTTTGTTGCTTTCCCTTAATCGATTTAAATGCCTTGGACATACAAAGTTCTCTATCTGCATCCATTTTCACAAAAATATGTTATTTGAAAATGTTCTCACTATCATTTCTGTGCTGATATTTCCTGATCTGGTGGACTGTTTTTTGGCCTAAGTTTCCTTTTAATAAACTATTTTGAATGACACTATCTAGAATTTTAGAAAAAAGAAAGGAAAAAAAACTGCTCCACTCATTGCAGAACTAAGTTCTGGGTGACACTGAAATACTCATCTCCTGCGGCATGGAGACAATGCTCCTGCACTCCTCTGAATGCTAAAAATGATCATATGGTAGGGATTCAGGATCACACAGGATGGGTTTTGCAGGTGGAGGCATCAGTCAGAGTAGCCTCAGAGTGTACAACTGGTTGAATTTTCAGAGACTGAAATTTGTCATATCCCCTTAAAACCACGGAACCGTTTTCATTATTTTATTTGCTGGCTTGTTACTAAGGCAACATTTACATGAATAATTCATTCCATCTTCAACTTTATCTTCACAAAGTCAAAGACTGCATTCTTAATATCAAAGCAGGCCAAACTTTTTTCCTTCTACTTTTTCCAGCTAAAATGGCATTGTTATCCTTTAGTATTATTATGCTTATTATTATGAGACAAGCATTATTCTCAATTATTATTGGTCATGGCCTGAAATTATCAAGCATGAAGTCTTTTCCACGATGTTTTCACTTAGAGATTAATTTAGCCTATTCCTCTTGCTAATTGATCTGCCTAAGCTAAAACTTTTTCAAAAAATATTATGTGTGATATTAGCTTTTAAAATCCCTATCATTTCTCTGAGTTGTTTTCCCCTGATGATAATTGTAAATTTAATGACAAAGACACGGTCATCGAAATCCCCAAATTTCACTTTGACTGTGAAATACACCCCCATGTCTGCAGTGAAACTGCCGAGCATGTCAGCATCTGCCTTTGATCACACCAGGTCAGCCAGGAGAGATGCACTACAAAGCTCCAGGTACTGCAGAAAGCAGCATGGGCCTGGCTGGCAGTCAGAGGAAACACAGTTGTGCACAGGATTGCCCAGTCTGGCACAGGACTTGGCAGCATGGCCCAGGAGCAAGAGGTTTAATGAAAAGCAGGAGATTTCTCTCATTATCAGCCCGTGAGTGACCACTGTGGTGGGACAGCAACACAAAGAAGGCTGGTGCCATCAGACAGTAGTCTTAGATACCCAGCATCCTGGTTATGCCCTTGGGTTGTGCTTTGACAACATCCTATATTTTCCACAGGTTTTAATTTACTGGCTGTTTTCACCAGAAAACTCAGCGGTTTGCTAGGGTGGCCTTTTGCCCGCAGCTAATATATTTCAAAGCCACCCATACCTAGCATTGGAGATGAAAGATAAGCTCTTCAGACTGCCCTCTGCAAAATACTTTTTATTGTTGAAGGGATGCAGAGATGACTTCCAATGTCTCAAAAATTTTGTTCTAGCTTAGTTGATACTTTAAAAGAAGCTATTTACTTAATGACTTTTCAGTTGATTTGCTTTTTATCCCATTTCCTCTGCATATAGTCTCATATTTATTGACTTAAAATCAGACAAAATAGATTATTTGTGAAACTTTCTGAGAGTTGCAAATGAGAAAGCCTGTCAATACTTTTCAGAATCTAGAAAAAACCCACCTGAGGATAGCTGACATTTTAAAAAAATCAAAGCAACTTTTCTGCTATGTTTTTAAAGATTTGGACAACTTCCTCACAGAAAAACAGGAAACATTACTCTACATTCTGGGCAAATACATGGGGGTTTTTAATGAAATTCTCAGTCAATTTCCTATGTAGTATGAGTGATCAGCAAGCAGAGTTGTCTGATTCTTGTCATATTTATTAATGTTGTACAATACTGGCATGGTATCCTGTGTCAATTATAAGTTGATTAGTTTTCAGCCATGTCAGCTTGTACTTTGATCCTGGCTAAATCAATATGCTAAGCAAGGAGAAAGCAAATTATTGCTTAGATATCAATACCACATATTTTCCTCTCAGCAAGGCAGAAGAGGAAAAACATAGAGTTTATGTAGGCTACTTCTTGTTCTTAATAGAGCCCAGCCAGAGCTGGTTCAGGTGCAGTGAATGCTGTTAGTCTTTCTGTGTAATCATATAGCAAAAACTACCCCCAAGCTGCAGGAAATGATGCTTTGGCCTTTGGTAGGTCCAGGCTGCATCAGTACCAAGTCCAGATGGCAGCAGAGACTGTGCTGCTGGAAATGCTGATTTAGCTGGGCCATGAAGCCAGGGTCTCCTCACTTTTGTGCACTGCAGGCAGCCTTGTCTTTAAGCCTCTGACTCAGTCCTGATGGCTTCACCAAATCTCAGTTTATGACTGGTTTCCTCCTTGCAGCTCCCCCTGTAGCCAAGCCCACAACTTCTTCAAATTAATTTGACACAGGACACACAACTGACATCAAGAACGGTTTCAAGCATCAGCGCTTTATTATTCCCCAGTACAACCTTTTATACCCTTCTCACGTGCATAACACCTGTGTGCCCTTTTACTCTCTTGTGACTGGTCGATGCACTTCAGCATTCCGTGCTCCTTTTCCTTTAACCATGCTCACCTGTTTTACACAGCTGCACCCCAATAGGGATGAGGCTCAGCCAGCAGCCCCATTCCTAATTTCTCACAATCTATTTTCCCACAATTCCCCCTGTTTTGTTTTAATTACAAAGTTACAGCCTCTCCAGAAAGATACGCTCAGGTAAATTGACATTATCACACATTCACATATTTCACTTAGGACTAATATTTATACAAATGTTTAGGCAACATGTCACAGTAAGAACATATCCTGGTTCTCAAATATCTCAAGTTGTCTGCCTAGCTTTGTTTTACGATTCTTTCTTTCAGCAGGTCCTTATATTAACACTGTGAGAAATGATTGTTTCATGTTTATTTTCTGCATGATGTAAGTTATCATAGAGCTCTTTTAAACTAATTAGATATTCATTTTTCTTCAGAGCCAAAAGTCTTATTTCACGACTTAAGTTTTTACTCACATATGAAACTATTCTATACTCCAAATCCTCCTTCAGATGGGGCATCTGTGTTATTCAAAATTTAGACTCAGTGTGAAAGTTTACAGTGGCATAACAACCTTTTCCAATTCATTTTGCGTTCCTCTCTCATTAATTGTTAACCCTCTCTTTTTGTTTGTTTTGGTTTAGTTTTGCTTCTAACAGTATAGAACATGATTCTCTTATAATTCCGCCTGCTTTTCATTAAATTGCAAATGCCATGTTTACCATCCTCCCTACAGGGCTCTTCACAGAGAAGATAGCAAACACAGTAAAAGCAGCTATGATCAAAGTTTTTACACTTCTGGGATATATTAAAGTCTTTACACTTATATCTATGGAATATTAACCTTTGCACTTATGCCTATGGAGTATTAACTTTCATACCTATGCCCATGGGATATTAACATTTACACTTATGCCTACGGAACATTAACTTTTATACCTATACCTATTAATATTAACAAGGAATAATAGCTACAGTTCAAAACCACAATACATATGTTTCACAGCCAAATAAACACATAATACTGAATAGCATAACTACTCTGTCTCCAGCTCCCAATGTTGCTTTAGCAAATTCTCTTGTCCTTTTTTCAGTTTTTGTTGCTTTTGTCTTCTGCAGTTTCAGTTCTTCTATATGCTGAAGCAACATCTCTGCTTGCTGCTTCTCTCCCTCATCTTGTTCTTTTCAACACTTCTCTCCATGCAGTTTCGTACTCGTTTTCATGACATTTCTTCCCTTTGAGTCGGCTATCTCTTTTCTGTTTTGTTGCACTAGTTGGTCACTCCAAGCTTCTCTTACATGCTCTTTGTGCAGTGCTGACTCCGCCTCTCAAAGCTCGCACTGTTTTTGTTCCAGCGCTCATGCAGCAGCAACGCAGCAAACTTCTTTTTGCACTCTGGGGCCGCCTCTCCGGCCATCGCTCCGCTCCGCTCCATGCCGCTTCTGTGTCCCGCCGTGTGCGCCGGCATCCAGGGGAACTCCGCACTGCCCCGGGACCCTGCTGGGCTGCGGCCATACCTTGGCAGGGGACGCAGGGCTCGCTCTGCTGCACATGCAGGGAGCAGCAGGCAGTGCCATGAACAAAAGTGCGTCTGGTACTCTCCCACACTCTAACAAAAATGGCAGCCTGCATGTTTGTTCCCAAGCCACCTCCTCCATACCAAATAAGCAAACTGTGCAAGCCATCTCCTTCACACCAAATAAGCAAAGTGTGTAGCCTACTGTTCCCTAGCACTGAACAGCCAGAGGGTTGGTCAGGGCAGCCCCTCCCAAAATGCCCTCCCTGACCACACTGAAAACAACTCTTGGAAACCTGCATAATTGCAGCAACCTGCCTTGCAAGCTGCTCTGTCTGATACTGTGTCGAAACAAGCTTAGGTTGTGGACAAGATTCACCAGTGGGTCCTTCCTGTGAGGAGCCTACTCTGCTCGTCCATCAGCAACCTCCAGGCAGGCCTCACCACAGGGCCCTGCCAGCTGCAGAGTACAGCCAGGGCTGCCTGACGATGGGGGCACAGCCCCGCCAGCTCTCTCTGGGACTCAGCAGTGCTGCTCTGTCTGCGGCAGGAGCGCTCGGGAACAGCCCGCGGTCAGGTCCGCGCTGCCCCCGCAGAGGCAACTGCCCACCCAGAGAAGCTTCAGCAGACAGCAGCGCTTCCTCGGCAACCCACAGAGGCTCCTGGCTGCCATCCCTAACCTCTGCATGCCACCAGACCTGAGCAGGCAGTAGGGTCACAGCATCTCTGCCATGGCCAGGCCGGCACCACTTCCCAAAGACCTTGGATTGTTGTCATTGGCATTTGAGGGAAGGGTGCAATTCTCAGAATGCTGGCAGGATAGGACCCTTCACAGATGGAGCACTCTGGGAGAGAGAAGGAGACAAAGGGGACACAGCTGCAAAAGGGGGGTTGGCTGCTGCAACAGATTCTGTGGCCAAGACTGGGGAAGCAGCAGCGGCGGTGCCTGTGGCTTCCACTTCTCCACCATCTTGTATCTGTAGCAATGAGTCCTAAACTAAACGTTAATGTTTTAAGCAACCCTGTGGCTACTTCATCTCCTATTGGAGCTGCCTCCCACAACCCATGACCTGCTTCTTCCCATGTTTCAACATGAAAAGCAGTCTGTGCATTCTCTGTCAGGTCCATAGTATCTACTCTTCACACTTCACATCTTTCCTCTGTAAAATTCTCAGCAGAATGTCCAAAACAGATTCTTCTGCTGCTGTTATTTGTGCTGCCATTATTATGTTTCCCAGTCGCTCACCTAGGACTCCAGCGACTCTATTTTCTTAATGGAAAGTCATCTGGATATTCAGGTTCTCTGGTCCAACTGCTTTGCTAGACTGGGATCCTCTGCCAGCTGCTCTTTGGTATGCAGTTCTCTACCCTAATCACCATTTGATGGAGGACTCACAACTGACACCAAGAATGGTTTCAAGCATCAGCACTTTATTATTCCCCAGTACACTCTTTTATACCCTTCTCACATGCATAACACCTGTGTGCCCTTTTACCCTTTCGTGATTGCTCAGTACACATCAACATGCCATGTTTCTTTTTCCTTCAATGCTGTTTACTGTCTTACACGGTTGCAACTTATCAGGGACAAGAGTGCCTGCAGCATTATCTCTATTATTCTACAATCCATTCTCCCATATTAATGTGTATGACTGCATGCCATTAAATAGTTGCAAGCTTTCACCCTCTACAGGTCATGTTTTATCAGCAAACAGGTCATTTAGGTTGCAGTTTAGGCAGCATATGTATGCACATCTGGGTATGCATATGTCTATGATGAAGGGCTGTGAGCAAGACAATCTTAATATTGGGCAAAGGTTCATAAACACTGATCTCTCTCAAAGCAACACTGTTCTTTAACACAGCATTATAAAACTGTGACACAGATAACTACATTAAGAATCAGAACTTAAAACTAAGTCTTATAATTCAGTTGTTATTTGAATAGAAAATGGAAAGGATTAAATAGTTTCTTTTTAACAATTGCAACACATCCCACAGTTTAATTCCTCTCATCATGGCTGTTATTTCAATGCACTGTACTGTATTTTGCTGCAAGAGATCTGTATATCAGGGTAGATGAAATGGAGTGATGGCTTTACAAATAACTCTTTTTGGCTGTGTCCTGAAAATTATTCTACAAGGAGGGAAGAAAAAGAGAGTAGCTGAGTTGCGTGAGAAATGGTAGTACAGCATAATCTTTTAAAACACCTTGTCACAGAAGGACATATTATAGGTCTATATTGATTGCAAAACTCACTTCCTTGTGGGAATGATGCAGGATATGCTAAGGCATTGCAAACAATGGGAAATGAAACTTTCCATTATTAGACAAATGGTTTTATTATTCTTTAATGCTTTGTGGAAAACAAATAGGGACAGGAACAGAAGACAAAGGAAAATACATTGCATTCTCATTATCATGTGAAATGGTTGTGTTTATTTCTCTTATTTTATGTGTTACAGTTTCAGACTGCTGGTGCTTTCTCTGCTCAGAGGACAGACCCAAAATTAATCCGATCATGCCTGACACCAAGCATAAAAGCACTTGATATATTTCTTTGTTCTGTTGGGTGCCTACAGTGAACAGTATTTTATTTGTAGTCATCCATTTTATACACGAGACTCAAATTTGGTGGAGTTTTCTTACTCAAAAAACCATCTAGGCATGGACTTTAATCAACTGGATTTAAAGTAGGCTTTAAAATAAGTCTTTAATAGTATAGTCCTAGAGAACAGTGTGAAGGAACTTAAGTATATACTTAAATGTATTCCTGAGCTAAAAATATAATTCATATGAGAAATCCCTGAGAAAACTGGTAAGCTCTCAGCTGCAGTTATGTCCTCCCTAAAATGCAAGTAATTGTACTGATAGCATAAGCTTTTTGGGAAATCCATGATATAATGTTGAAAACAGTTTGCATACAGCAGCCTACCCAGGGACATGATTCCCTTTGCTGTCAGAGAGAAAGGCGTGCTCCCAAGATGCCAGCAACATTGTGGATTGCACAGGGATATGAACACATAAGATATAGGAGTGAGACACAAGGCAAGGGAGCCTGGCTTCAAGAAGGGATATGAAATTTTGCCAGTGGTGGTCCCATGGCTGCCCTAACTGACATTTTTAACCACAACTGCTTTCCAAGCCTCATTATCAGAAGCTGCTGCCACCAAAAGGAGGAGAACAACTGACTTTATGTTTTGCCTACTCTTTCCAGCGCCTTCCTAGTGAGGCTTGGCTTATTCTCTGGAAGTGCTAGATGAGCACATGGGGAAGTAGAGGAGATGTAATCACAAACCTCCTGCCTAGTGGGCACTGCCCCAAAGTAGCCTGTTTGATCCATCTCCTCTGCAGCAGCTGAGCAGGAAATCTCTCCTGGAGGGATTCAGTCTCCAGGTTCCTGAAAGTTGCATACATCAGTGGGAACAGGCAGGAATGCAGTGGAGGTCAAAATCAGCTGTTACATTGGTTGCCATCAAGTTGGACCTTGCTTGCCTGGCAGCCACATAATCTGTGGAGAAATCCACAGACTTAAAGTTCTGCTGACACATCTTCTCTGAACTTCTAAATTTAAAGTTGAATCTTGAGTCTCAGTTCTGTGATTATTGTTGAGGAGTCTGAGTATTACAGACACTGTATTTGTCACAAAGAGGGTACATCTAAGTGCAGACACAGTGTGTGAAGGATGTAAATGGGAGGCCCGTAGAATAGGCTAATAATTCTTCAGTATATCTAGACAGAGACAGGAAAAAATTATACCTTTTCCTGATGATTTCCATATAATTTCCCATTCCACTGTGACCATGCTGATCTTACCACTTATTCTTCAGTGCCATAAACAAGTCATAATATATTAGTGAAAACAGTCACAAAAGAGTTCATATAGCAGACAGGAATCCTGAGAAATAGGTTATATGGAATTGATCTCCCAGGAGGTCTTAAATAACAATCAAAAATGTATGGGACAATGATCACTGGATTTGTTACTGCTATTTCACCTTGATATTTTGCAATTTATACTTTCTTGATAAATTGGAATCCATTCAGCTGGTTCATATTATGTGGAACTATGGAACTGCCTCTGTTATACTGAAGGATTAAAGTGAGATGCAAATGACTTTGCTTAGCAAATTAATGTAGATCTGAAATAATCTCTGTCCCATTAAATGGAATAAGAAGCTACAAAACATCAACAAGCAAGCAATACATCAGTTCAGGGTGTCTCCCCACTCCAAGAGGGCACTCCAGCCTCTAACTTCAGGATTCTCCACTTCAGGGTTTGAAACTGTTCCCTGATGTTACGATTTGTATTTGTAAAACAAGGTTTCAAGCTGATGATTTTCCAGTCACATCCTTAACATTCCAGGAGAGGGTGGGGGTTAAAAATCAAGTTTTCATTCCATTTGTAATGCACTGGGAATATAAAAAGGAATATTTGCAGTTTGAAATGTACTTTTCCCCCTTAATTAGTTTCTGGATGATGGTAACAATCTGATTTTTCTGTTAAAGAATTCCACTGGTACAAGCAGACATACCATGAAACATTTGCAAAATATTTTGAACGGTTATGCTTTTCAAGCTAACATCTTTGAGACTCTTAAGATTGAAAAGGAATTGGTACTTTGAGAAAAGTTTTTCTAAAAGCATAAAAGTTGAAAGAGTCATTTTCCTTAAAAATCAATCTACTACCAGTGAGTGATAGTTTTTGTTCAAGGGGAAGTACTTACAGCTTTCACGTGTTCAATACAGAAGCTTTTGCAGATTGTAACTGATGTTCTGCCACCATCAAGGGATGAAGAATTCCTCGCTGCAGAAAGGATTAATCCAGGATAGGTAAGGGACCCCAACACTCAACACAGCAGGATTGACTTTTAGACATCTCTTTCTGGCCACTTTGGGGACACTCTGCTGCTGGAGGAACTGACAGTCACTATTATTTTATTTTATCCTCCTTAGCTCAGCCACTGCACTGAAAACCCATTTGACTGCTTTTCCACAGAAATCATGCAGACTAAACCCACCCAGAAGCTGGAAAGCTGTTGGCCATCATTTGCAGAGCATTATTTTGCATAGAATTTTCTGATGGGTTATTTTTAATTTGGATCATTACAGTAATCTGTTTTAAATCCTCACTGCACAAAGGAAGGTGCTAGGACAGATTTGGAGCAGGGCTAGGAAGACTGTCTGACCTCCTGGGGGCACAGGGAGGGCAACAGAAGGCTTGCTGCCTTCAGACTGTGGTACTTGACTAGAGCTAAGCTGCAGTTACTTCAATTCCCCAGACTCAACTCCAGATCCTTTTGTGTTGCTGTGGAGTTGGAGACAGGGGTGTGAAATTAACACTGAGATCATGCAGCAACAGCCCTCGTTTATTGTCTGGCAGCTCCTTTAATAGGGCTTTCAAATTTCCCACACTTACAGATAGGATTAGTCAAGAGCCTCAACTCTGCCTATCCAGAGCCAACTCTATCACTGGCCAATGATATGGGTGTATCTGTACCCTCTTCAAAGGGTGGGCTGAGCTCCTCTGCCTGGATTTGAATCTGACCTATCACTGTCATGTCCAGGGACTTGTTTACTTTGAATTAGGCTGGTCGAGCTGGTATCTGCTACGGCAAATCATTTGTGCAGGTATAGTCCAGCTGTATCTGTCATGATTCCTCCTTTCAGCTTTAATAACACAAGCCTAGCCTCTCCCAGCCAGTGATGCGATGCACAGAAAACTCTAAAACTCAAAGATAAAGTGAGTTTTAAAGTAGGTATGTAATTTATTCAGTAGCTGGGTGCACAGGGATAGCTTCTCCAAAGGCATGTGCACTTGCTCGCTCTCTTGCATTCTTTTACCTTTTAAAACGTTACATATGCATCAAGTTTTACAATACTCCTTATGCATATCCATTCTTCAGCTCCCCTCTGTCCTGCTTCGTATGCTGATTCTCTTATCAGTCTTTTGCTCCTGCGCACTTGTCTCTGGTGGTCGTCTTGGTGGTCATGGATGATGAGGTAATGTCGTCTTCCTCAGGGTGACTTTTTGCCCCATTTTCTTGTGCATGCTCACTGGTCGTTTGGTGAGTCCAAACTATAAAACTGATGTCATCTTAGTTCCGGAGGTCTAAGGAGCTCCATTATCTCAGTATCTTTGGGAATTCAGCATACTTGTGTCCTATTCCTGTGAACATCCTTCTCCTTATCACCTATCCTTGCATTCCTTCCTGCTGCTTTTACACATACGTGCTGTTTTTTTCTCACAAGCGACTAATACTGTAAAAAATGTAGCAGCTACTAAGCAATACTATGTCTATTTCTAATCAATACCCCCTAATTTCTAACCCTGTGTTTCAGATGCATCCCACATATCATTGAAAACATTACATCCATTCCCAGGAGCTGTCAGGCAGGATTATCAACAATAAAAGTTTTCAAAGCCTTGGCGCACCAAGGCTTATTACTTGGAAGTTACAAACTTACAACTTAACTATATGAACAAGAAACATTTCAACTTTACAACTGTGGGAAAATCAAATAACAGAGAAAGCAATTTTTCCAGTTCAGGTTTTTGCCTTAAATAAACTTGTCATCTCAAAAAGGTCCCAGATCACTATGTATCAATTGCACATGTCATTTAACTCACTGCTCCATGACATCTGCTGGAGATTCATCAGGAAGATGTTGTTTCTGGTCCCGAGCAGGACACAGAGCAGGACAAACATACCTGGAGGGTATCCATCGTGTTCCACTGTCCATGGAAACACAGGCATACCCACATCTCCACATAATGAGGTCCCATGGACCTTCCCACTTTTTTGTGGTAATGTCTTTTACTATTACTTTAAGTTTAGGTGACTGGGCATCTCCAGATGACTGCAGTGATAGGAAATTATTTAAGATTACTGGGGTTTGGGATTGTTCTGGTACTGTTAAGTGATTCAAGGTGCGAACAGCTTTCACTACTCTGCTCTGTGGGGTTTCACTACACATTCCCCTTTTTTGTTTATCTAAAATGCAATTTAAAGTGCCATATGCACATTTGATGATGGCCTGTCTAGCTGCCAAATGGGGCATACCAGTTTGGTGTGACATGCCCTAGAGCTGTAGAAATTGTCTAGATTTTTGCGATGTGTATGCAGGTCCATTATCTGTTTCAATGTTATGAGGGATACTCAAAGCAGCAAAGGCTAATCACCAATGTGCAATGGCATCCCAGCCTTTTTCTCCTGAGTTGGCTGATGCCCATATTGCAGAGGAAAAAGTATCAATTGATATATGTACATATTTTAGTCATCCAAATTCGGAATAAAGGTGACATCAGTTTGCCACATTTGTAAGGCTTTTAAGCCATGGGGATTAACTCTCATCTGTGGTGGTGCAGTGTGGCCTTGGCAATCAGCACAAGTACTGACTATGTTATGAGCCTCTGTGTCCAACAGCTTGAATTTCCTCTGCAGAGCTCGAACACCTTGATGAAAGAAGTCATGTGAGGCTTTTGTTTGTCCCAGCATGTCTGGCAGTGGTGCTGTCCATGCAGGGCTAGCTAGGTGATCTGCTCATGTGTTGCCCTCTGTAATAAAACCTGGGAGATTTGTGTGGCTTCTAATGCGTAGAATGTAGTGCAGGTAATTTCTTGTTTGGATGGTATGCCACGAAGTTTTTAGTAGGCCAAATAATTGTGCATTGTCAATTTCTTTCAGCAGAGCTCGGTCTAATCTCTGTGTTATGTCAGAAATGTACGCAGAGTCAATGACAATGTTTAAAGGGGAAAATGCTGAAATGCCATAGTTACAGTATGTAGCTCCACCAACTGAGGTGACCCATTCTCAAAGCCTTCCAATGTATGTAATCTGCTTTCTTCCTTGCATGTCACAATTGCCTGCCCCATATTCCCATAATCATCAGTACCTTTTAAGGGTATGTAACTGTTCAGGAGTTTTAGGGATAGTGCAGTGGTTTTACTCAATTGCAGTAATGTATGACTTGGTAAATGATAGCAAATTTGCACTAAGAAATTTTTTAAGGCACTTTGCAAAGCAGTGCTGTTGGCTAACACCACTCAAATTCTTCTTGTGTCACAGGTATGATGATTTTTGAAGGATATTTTGCAGTTAATTGTAAACACCTTTGATGACATGTGGATGCATGGCTGGAAAAGCAGGGACGTTCACAATCCTGCTCTTAGCCTAAGGGATGAGTAGAAGCTGAAATGTCCTTGAACCATTCCTTAGATGGGATAAGGAGGAAGTAAAGCTTGGAACAATAGCTGTAACAGAATGCTAGACAGGATGCATTGACCATAAGTTAGGGAAGATTTGCAGCATTTAGCCTCGTGGACAGAGCTTCTGAACCAATCATGTATACTGCAAGGACGCATGAACACTATGGTTTAACCAATGATGTTCAGAGTTAGGTGCATGGTATGCTTAGCACAGTATAAATTAACGTCAAATAGCTAAATAAACGAGCAAGATTTTTAACTCATATTGAGTGTTGTCTTGACTCTGGCTGATGCCCCGGCCAACAATGACATTTCATGATCAACTGGGCAATTAACTCAAAAATGTTAGGGGCTGTTTTACTCGGTAGGTTCTGTAAGGTAGGAACATCCATTCTAAAAATTGCAAAGGGTCAGACCACTGAGTAAGCCACTGTCCAATAACAGGAGTAGGATGGAAATCAGCAATGAAAATAAACACAGTACCACACACTTCTAGGCATATTCAATGGATTTGACTGTGATGACTTGCTCTGCTATCTCGAGAGCAGCCATTGCCTCTGGCGTAAACTTCCTGGGAGAAGTTAGATCAGGATCACCTTTTAGAAGGTGAAATAAAGGTACTAATTGTGGAGTGGTCAACCCTACATAGAGTCTGAGCCAGTTGATGGTACCCAAAAGTTTTTGAGCATTGTTTAAATTTAAATTTTAAATTTTGGTTGAGCATTGAATTGTCTGGGGCTGTATGGTCTGATCCATAATTTTGAGTCTAAAGTACTACCAAGGTGGTTGCTGCTGTGCCTTTTCTGGTGCTACATACAGCCCAAATGTTTTTAATGCTTGCAACAGGCTTGGCTAAATCTGTGAGAGTTCCCTTTTTGTTTGGGTTTCTATCAAAATGTCATCCATGTAGTAGTAACAGTATGCCCCTGGAAATTGTTTTCTCACTGATGAAAATGCCTGAGCAACATACCACTGGCAAATTGTTGGGCTGTTTTTCATACCTTGATGAGGTACTTTCCATTGGTAACGCTCCACTAATGCAGTGCTATTAACAGAAGGCACAGTAAAAGCAAACTTTGGGATATCATGTGGATGCAGTGGAATAGTAAATAAACAATCTTTCAGGTCCACTATTAGAATATCCCAGTTAGCAGGAATCATAGTAGGAGATGGTATACCAGGCTGGAGGGTGCCCATGCTCTCCATGGCTGAATTGATCTTTCTCAGATCATGGAGCAACCTCCACTTACCGGTTTTCTTTTTTTATAACAAACACTGGAGTGTTCCAAGGGCTTGTGGATGGATCTACGTGCCCTTGAGCCTATTTTTCCTGGACCAAAGACCTAAGGGTGTGTAACTTTTCTTTCTCAAGGCTCTCCTGTAGTACCCACACTGTCTGAGTGATAAGCCCTTTTAGGGATAGTGTGGAATATTTCATGCCCCTTAAAACAGTAGCCCCCATTAAAAATCTGTCCCTATCTGGACTCCCCAAGCAGAGAAAACATCCCTCCCCCACGGGTTAAGTGGTGCTACAATGACGTAACATCAAATGGTACCTGTTTGTCCCTCAGGATTTTTTACCAAAAACAGATTTGCTGCTCAGATTTGCTCTGTGTGGTTCCTCCGAGGCCAGCAACAGCAAATCCTGCAGGCTAGGTGGGCCGCAATGGAGGCCAAATATGGACAGAGATGATGGTGACCTCAGCCCCTGTGTCAATCACACCACTGGCTTTTATTTGGGAGGGCCTTGCCCAAAGCATTGTGACAATACACACCGTGTTTGGCCACTGGTCCAATCTAGGTCCAAAATAGCTGAGGCTCAACTGTTTACCCGAAGCCTTGGTCTCCTCACATTCTGGGATTTGTATTTGGGACACAAGACTTAAAAGGGATAAGCTGGGCAATTCTGGTTTTTTTCAGGGATAGTTACAGGTGGAGTAGAGGTGGAAATCATGGCGTATATTTGTCCTGTAAAGTCTGCATCTATAACACCATTGTGCACATAGATGCCTTGCAAGGTGGCACTAGATCTTCCAACAAACAGTGCACTCTCCTGATAGGCCCTGTTCCTCAAGAGGGACCTTATGTACCTTTAAGGTAGTAATAGTTACTGAGATGGAGGTGGAAACATCCATTCCAGCTGCTCCTCAAGTCCTTCCTGTGGCCCGGTCGCATATGCTTGCATAGGAGGAGACGCTTTTGTCTTCACACGTCTCTCCCTCACATTGGATTGTCTGTTTCCCTGGTTCTTAAATGATCCTTTAAAATATTGTTTATTAGTATAGACTTTGTATTTGCACTGCCTGGCTATGTGACCAGGTTTCCCACATCGATCACAATTAATGATCATATGCCTTTGTCCTTGACCATGTCCCCATTGCAGTGGGCTTGTGGGGAAAGTTCGCCCTCAGGTGGCCTTGCTGTCCACACCTGCAGCATTGAGGTGTTACCTTTACAGCAGCTGCTATTGAATCTGCTAGCACGGTCATGTTATGAGAGTTAGATCCCATCTTAGCACAGGTATTTATCAATTCATTTAGTGATGGATTTTCATTAGGTAGCAATTCTATGACCTTGTCCTACACGACCATATGTTCTGTGACCAGTCCTCACTGGCATTGTCAGTGCCAATTGCAAAATCATATGATTTTTGACTTTAACATTAACAATTTGTTTTTCCATAGCATCTTGTAACCTCTCTATAAACTGTAGATATTATACTTTGACTCCTTGTCTGATTTTGGAATATGTTTGAGTTGGGTTTGTCGTATCAGTTACCTTAAGCAGGGCCTGCAATCCCAAATTTTTCACCTGTGCCAGTATTAAGGGATGCAAGCTAGCCTGGAGTCGGGGATCCCCCACTGGTGGTAATCTCTGAAGTAAAGGGTCCCCTGCCTCATAATGTGGGTCTTCCCATGGAATCTTTAGATTTTTTAATTCCTGCTTTTCAGCACTGCTCTTCCACGTAGTTTAGAGCACCATATATTGGACTATTGTAAGCATTAATTTGGCAAGCTGCTAAAGCAGCTAAATCAAAAGGAGTTACTTACTTCCTCAGTGGTTAGGAATCATAGCCAAAAGGGTAGAACCCAAATTGTGCTTAGCCACTAGCTGACACAGTTCAGAGAGAACTGCCACTGGAAGGGGGTGTACTTGTCAGTAGTTCCGTTGCCCCTTATTGCTGGACAAATGGCACCTGTCCTGTCCTCAGGCTCCCAGTCCCCCGACAAGGGTACACCAATGAGTTCTGCCCCTTCGTAGTCCCCACTAGCGTCAGCCACCTGTTTTACTTTTTGCCAGAGGCTCACAGGATTGGGCAGGACTGTGCAGTGCAGCAATGGCAGTGATACCACTGTGTTCTACAGGGAGATGTTGGCTCTGGCTCTCTCTGCTGGTGTCCCTCATGTCCCTTGCTGGTATACATTCCAGGGACAGCTACAGCTCTGGTAACAAGGGTGCACTTGCAGAAGCAGGAGCCGTGATTCCAGGGTCCCTGGGTCCATTGCTACTTCTGGGTGTTACATCTCCAGGAACTGCTGGTGATGCATTTCCCGCACGTCTCCAGAAGCTGGATCAGAGGTGGAGCCATGTCCCACAGAGGCTGGGTTGGAGGTAGAACCACGCCCCATGGGGGCATGGTCTTGGGGCTGGCACCCTCAGTCTCAGGAGCAGGTGGTCCTGGCACACATGTTCTAGCAGGGGGTGCATGAGGTCCTAGTGCAGGCTGATTTGGTGGCTGTGCAGGCACAGCTGGAGATGTAGGGTGCTCCATTGCCATGGGAACCCAAACAGCTAGGCATGGTAACTGAATGCCTGCTTGTCACAGGAGGACAGTATGGCTCCACCACAAAAGCGTCCAGACTGTGACAGTAGTTGAGCACCTGACAGGAGCTAGGCACTGCCTCAGAGCAGCCAGGTTTGGTCTCAAGTGTCCTGGCAGATATGGCAGGAAGCAGAGCAGCAAAGCATGGAGCAGAAAGCATGGCTTTGCACCAGCCAGAGATCTCCAGTTGCTGGGCATGGTTCACAGTGGCTAGGGGCGGTCTTGGGGGCCCCCATTCATCCTGCAGAACATGGGGCAGCAGAGCACAGAGCAGAGTGATCTTGGGGGATTTCATGGCATGCTGTGACTTCTCTGCCCCTCTTCCTCTCCTGCTCGCCTGGCACAATGTCTGTGACCCATCACCTCCCCTGCACCGTGCTTTCACTGCTCACCTTGGCAGGTGGCACCAGCAGCGATCTCTCTGCCCTCTTTGCCTCTCACTCTCTCTTCAACTGTTCTAATAAATTAAGGATGAGCCTCCAGGGTTTTATAATGTTGATGGCCGTGTTATTGCCAATGGAGGCTGTGGCAAGTACATCTCAACCAGCCCACTCCCAAGTTTTTAAGTCTAGGGCATCCCCTTTGGACACATTTAATTTGTGGCTCTCACACCACATCAGCAGGGCTAGAAGAGCCCACTTGTCATGTTTTATCTCTCTCTTTTTAAGCAAATAAGTTCATACTTTCAGAGTGGGATCTTCTGGTGTAGAACCCCATGCTCCCACACTCCCAGTGGCATCTCTATCCCATGAAAGGAGGATTCTGAGCCATGAAGCATGCTCCACCACCTTCCACGGCATTCTGGCTGCCGGCAGCAATATTCCGCTGCTCCGCCAGGACTTTGTAGCAATTCTGCTGCCTGCAGCAATTTCCTGCCACCTTCTGAAGCCTCAGTGGTTGCCCGCGGCAATTCTGCTGCCTGTGCCAATATCCTGCCACCTTCCCCAGCCTCAGTGGCTGCCTGCAGCAATCCTGCTGCTCTGCAGCAATATTCCGCAGCTCCTGCCTCCCCGCAGTACTGCGGCCGCTTGCTGCTGTCACGTTGGGCAGTAACCAGATGTTGCTGTGGAATCGGAGACAGGGACAGAACATTAGCACTTTGAGATTATGCAGCAACAGCCCACCTTTATTGTCTGGCAGCTCCTGTTATAGGGCTTTCAAATTTCCTGCGTTTCTAGACATGATTGGTTTAACTCCGCCTAGCTCACTGCCCAATGATAGGGGTGTATCCGTATCCCCTTCAAAGGGGTTGGCTGAGGTACTCTGTCTGGATTTGAATCTGACCTATAGTTATCATGTCTGGGGGCCTGTTTACTTTGAGCTAGGCTGGTTGAGCTGGTATCTGTTAAGGCAAATCATCTGTGCAGATATAGTCCAGCTATATCTGTCACACATATCAAACTCATGACTGAATTTGGTAGTTACAGCTTTAGCCAACAGCTACTTTTGGCAGCAGTTACCGAGCAAATGGAGGAATATGCTGAAAATTTGTGGTCTTCTCAAAACATGTGCTATGCTGCCTTGGGTTGCAATATGTAACCAAAACTGTGTATTCTATTTTCCATCTGTTGAAACTGGTTGGGAAGGTGTTTTTTTCTTTATCTCATGCGTAACCCATTCGTCATAACTTCAGGGGGGAGGGGGCAGGTGTCTTCGGTTGATAGGCCAGCTGTTAAAAACAGGTGGGGCAGTGTTCTTTATCTCTTCCACTACCCATGCTCCCTCCAGGGATATATCTTCTGCTAATGGGCCGCTAAGGCTCACCATATGACTGATAAAATTACATCATCCCATTGTGAGATGCTCCACCCAGTGGGAGGAACCAACCATTCCTACCTAGGTAAAAACTGAGAATCAGAAACACCAAGGCAGCCTGGATTTTTCCCACTGGATTTCCCAGAGGAAGACAGGACCCTTCTACTGGATCATCTCTACTGCAACAGAACCACATCTCTTACTCCAGGAGGATTTATTTTGACTCCTTCCAACACTCTAACCAACAGGGTGTCAGGTTGTATTCTGACTTTGTCAGGGTTTCTAGGATTTTTTGTTTGCTTGCTTGCTTGTTTTTTTGTACTACTACATTTATATTTTTAATATTCCTAAAAAATTACTGTTATTCCTATTCCCATATCTTTGCCTGAAAGCTGCTAATTGCGAAAATTATAATAATTTGGAGGGAGGGGGTTTACATTCTCCATTCCAAGGGAAGCTCCAGCTTTCCCTGGCAGACCTCTGTCTTTCCAAACCAAGACATGTGCCCCGCAGTCAAAGTTTTAGTTGGTCTTGCCATGATGCTACTGTAGAATTAAGATATTTCTAGAAAAGGAATTCTACCCAAGAAGCCCTAATGGATTAAAAGCAATGTCTTTGGTAAATGTAATTTTCAATTTGATATGTAGTTGCTCAGAAATTCTCTTCCATATTTCTGTAATGTAACTCCTTTGCTTTCCTACATTTCCATTTTTATTGGACGGTGCATTCTTCACTAGCATCATTCACAGACAGGATACAGGATTTGGGAATGAGGTAAAAGATGCACAGCTGGCAGGACTCTCAACTGAAGTGGAAGTTGAGGTCAGGGTCATTTCCCTTCTTCCTATTTCATCCTCTCCCCAGTACAAAAGAGGTCACTCCCCCTGCATCTTCTCCACACAATTCATGTATCTTCAGGCTTTAATCTTACCACCCTCCAGCTGACTCTCTTCCAGACTGAGGAATTCTCATATATTCTTCTCTTCTTGAAAGGATGACATAGTGTGGCTCTCTTTTTCTTCTTTCTCCTTGTGTTAGCCAGTTCTCTCACATTACTTCTGAGGTGACTAAAATCACACGCAGTCATAAAAATGTGTGTAAGTGACATAAGGTCTTTTCCCTGTTGCTTCAGTAACTTTACTGATAGCTCTGAATGTCTGATTTGCCTTTCTTGCTAATCATTGTGTTGAGGTACCTACAAATCCAGTATTTCTTTGTGAGTAACAACTGCTAAGTTAGAGCTCATTTCTGTATAGTTTGGATTATATTACACACACATACTCTGCTTCATATTTATTACAATAGTAGGTAATTTTCCATTTTATCACTCAGACACATAATAGTATTAGATCCTTCTGAAATTATTTGCAGTCAGCTGTAGTCTACAGATGTGGTTGTCTCATTCCCATTTACAGCTCAGTTCTAAACACACTGAGGAGCACAGATGCATCTGGAATCTCATTGTAACGTTTCTGCACAGTGAAAAAACTGGGCATTTGTACTTATCTTGTAGTACTTTGTTTCCTAGTACTAACTTTACATTTCCACCTTGGATAGTCACTTGTATAAATTTAAACTACTTGATTATATGTCTTTGAGTCCAGTTTGAAAGTCTGAGTCTGGGGCTTCTGGTTTGGTGGGGTTTTGTTTATTTGTTTGTTGGGGGGGGGGGAGGGGGGGGTTTGTTGTTGTTTTGTTTGTTTGTTTGTTTTTTAATTCACTCTTTGGGATTTCTAGTATTTGTTTGAAGTTATGGTACCTGTTAGGGATTTCTTGATGATTTCTGCAAAGTGTCATTTTCATGAAGAAACAATAGAAAGTCTTTTTGTGATTTCTGCAATGCAGTGCATAGATATAGTTCTATTTGCTTTCTAAGCTGATGATCAATATCATAAGTAGTTCTCTGACCTGCAAAAATCACAAAGCCTTTTTAATGTAAGTTCTTCTAGGTCTAAAAAGGATTGCTCTCATTAGCCTTTCAGTGGCATCACTGGTAAGGCTTCCTTCTGCATAGCTGCTTATTTTTGCAAACCTTGTGGGAGATTAAAAACCTCCCGTTTTTATTTTTCTCCTTGTTTACTTTGGTTGAGACTGGGTTCAACGGTTGCATGCCAAAGACAGACACACAGATGTGCATGCAGTGTCACAGCATGAACCCTTTCCACAGGCAGTTGGCCTAAAGCAAAGTACAGAGATGTACTATGAATTCTCCTGGAGTCTAGTATGTGCACTCCATTACCATGTATCTGGGTCTTTGTAGTCTGTCAGAAATCTGACATCTCGGGGTGTGCATAAGGCTTACTTGAGAAAAAACACATTGCTATATATATAGGCATATAATAACAATGTCACATTGTTTTGTGAGCTTCCAAAAGTATTACTCTACTGTCAACTAATGTTGAATGGAATAATGTGAGTTTAAGCAAAAGCAGTTTCCATGGTTACTCTGGAGGCATTCTAAATATAGCAGATGATGTAATCAGTTACAGAGACTAGATACAAGATTGCTGTGTATTTCAGTAAGAAGTTTCTTCTCTGGAGATACCGGTGAGAAAGAGTCTCTATTACTTGAGGACACTATTTTTCAAATTATTTCTGTTGTCCCATGATTTTCTGCTCCTCAGAGCCTTTCCATTCTTCCATTTACAGGCTGGTAGCTTCTTTATAGTTATTATAAATCATATACATCAGATCAGTTTAATGTTTTTACAGAATTCTTAACAGCAAAGGTAAAATTCCATAAAATAATTACTACATCTTGTCAGAGAAAGATTGTAGTTTTTGCAATCTTCTACCCCATATATTAACACCTTTTTATCAACATCTGTCATATCTGTCTTTCCATTTTATCTCTGTATATGTGCATCTATCTTTGATACTGTTGCTGTCATGTTTCCAGTGCCCTCTGATATGATTTTATCCAGACAGAAAAGGATGGCTTAATGACCCAAATGCATCTCTGTTTCCAAGATGTATAATAAAACTTTCCCCTTCCTCATCCCCAGCCAAGCAATTATTTCCCAGTGGAACAAACTTCATTCCCTGAAATTTGGACTAACTACTTAGCATGCAATACTCAAGAATGAGTAAATAGGCAGGACAAAGATTTGTTATCACTAAGGGGGTAAGAGAGGGCAGAAGAAAATATTCAGGGAATTTCTTCACAGTTGGTTGCCTAGCTTTCCTTTGTGTCACTTTTCCAGTGCTACAGAATCTTGTTGAAATCTGGATTTTTCTCTGAGTTCATAGCAAGAGCTAGTCACTGCTTACAGTCAGTGCAGTTTTCTTCCACAGTAATATATCTAACTTCAGTAATTCCTGTTTTAATTAAAAATTCCTTTCCATTCCCACTGTTTCTTTTAGTGTTCTACCTAATTTCAACCTTAATTTGTTTTTAAAATGACACAGTCCATTTCAGGAGTGCTGAGGAAAAAAAAAAAGGTAAGTTGATAAACCAGGAAAAAGATTGGTAAGTTAGATAAACTGAAAAAAGGCCTTCTCGGAAAGCACTGCTGTATTCCGAGTCAGGGTTTCTTTGGTTATTAATAGTAACTGGTCAACAACTACTTGTCTTCTCAGAGCAGAATTGTGAACATGTTACATTTCCAGTATCCACAGAAATGGCATTCCTGTTTTCCAAAGGCAAAGAATGCCAGCGTGTGTACGATGCTGCATTAACAGCTAGAGGCTAAAAATCATGCATCCTACTGCATTTTCACCCCTTTCAATAAAATTGTTATTAATCTTAGTTCCTACACATTTTTTTTTTTTGGGGTGGGGGTGTTGTTTGTTGGTGTTTGTTTTTTTTTTTGTGGTGTGGATAGCCTGAAGATGAAGATATGACAGTGACAAAAGACTGCAATAAAGGGCAGCTGAAACTTTTTGGGGAGATGCTTCTACTTTCACAAGGCAAAAGACAATGGCGACATTCAATGAACAGAAATTAATTTTGTTTTCTGAATATGAAAGGTCATGGAATTATAGAAATGATGGACCAAAAAAGAGATCTATTAGGTCATCTTTTCTGTATTGGAAGATGTGGCAGCTTTGTCCCTGGCTTTTGAGGTACTTTCTGAGTCTGGGTTTAAGGTCTCAGTAGACTTGGCTTAATGGCTTACTGTGGAAAGCTGTTCTTCTATATATTATCAAAGCTTGGCTGTATGTTTAGCTGTGAATGTGTCATTTCAGAAAATATGATCCTACTGCTGCTCCTGCTCTTACCTATCACAACCCTTTAATCATCTTTCCATCTGTGGGGTTCGGGCGTTTCTAGTACTTGTAGGTGGTTCATGTATCCTCATATTAATACTTGGTACTTGGTAACCCTTGTCATACTTAGGTTTTGTATCTTTCCACATCAGTCAGACTTTCTGGTTGTCAACTAACATTTCTTAGCAAATGACTCTTCTTCCAGATAGGTTATTGATGCAGTTGAGTAAGACTTTACCTAAGGATAAAATTGTTTCTGCAGACTTAACCATGTTGAAGGTTTCAGCTGGTTCTATACTGACTGGAAATTGACAGTAGTAGATTTGAACAGAATGAAAGGTAAAAAGAATTTGAGTATGGTAAATGTTAATTAAACAGGCTTTCTGGGTGAAATCCCAGTCCTATTGAAGTCAAAGACAAACTACAACTGGCCATGATATCTCTTTGCACCTGTAATCCAAGTGAAGTTGCCCCTGAGGATTCTCTTTTCAACAAAAGTGTTCAATCATGTTCAAATAAGGACTGTTAGTGGGCACTTCCAATTATCACTTTTGAAAACAATAATACTATTTTTCTTTTGCAGATTCTTTTGAAGGTCCCATGATCCTGCCTCTCTATAAGTATGAAACTGCATGATATGACATTCGGCACCTTGGAGGGAGGGGAAGATGAACATGATAAATGGAGAACTGTCAAAAGTTGTCTTCTCCAATGCAACAGTATTCCTCCAGCAGCCATGAGTCTGCCTTAGAAAACTCCCAATACAAACCACCAAGCCTCCATATCTTTCCTTCCCCTCTGAGGACTTTCTGCACCTGTAGTTGTACCAGGTCAGTAGTTTACATGGTTGAACTCCAAAGGGGCGTAAAAAACACCTATAAATTTTATGTTTTGCAGCAGGATTTTTTTCCAGTTTTACCTACCAGACAAAATTAACAACTACAGAGCAGGTTAACTCCATTAGTTCTCTTGCAGTCTTTGTGCTTGATTCAAAACCCCTGGGAGTCATTTAGTGACTTGTAACCTAAGGGTGGTTTCTCTAAAACTTATCCATGGCTCCCACTTGGACAGTTTTGGCACTCCTTCCAGCGGGGTAATCATGCACCGTCCTGTGTGTCGGTTGGGTGAATTCTGCTCTCATTATGGAATCTGTGCAGAGTAGGCAATCAAAGTCTTCCTGCAAATCAATTCCAAAGCATGGCCCAAGAATCCTGTAAAAGGACTAGCCACATGAGAATTAAATGAGGATGAAATTGGGTACCTGCCGACATTTGTACAACAGACAGCAGCAAGAAGTTTGGGAACATATTATCAGCCTTCAAAAGGAACTGGCTAAGAGAATCATCCTTCCAATCCAATCTTTCAGTGTTTCAGAGGCTCAGGACAAGGTGAGAAATACATGGTTAAGGCAGCAAGTTTATTACCTTTCTTCATCATCACAAAGCAATCAAGGAATCACTTTAAAATATAGGCCAGCCATTCTCCTTCATTAATTTTAGCCAATTTGAGGGCTGCTGCATCAGTTCGTCAGGCGTCATGCCAACCTGTTGTCAGTATCCCATTTTTCTCTTCACGCATGAGCTATCAGAATGGAGAAAGATGGTTTTCTTCTAGCTTTGGAAGCAGAAGAAAAGACTTTGGCACAGGATCCCACCTGGGGCGAGGCAGAGGAAAAAGTAAGGAAGGGAAATGCATGTTATGCTCAGGAGAAATTAATTAATTAACAATGACCAGGGGTTTGCAGCTAAGAGCAATGCAAGGCCATGGCACATAGAGGCAAAGAAAGGTTTTCATGATAGCCCCAATCCTGTCCTCCTTCTGTGCACAGCAATAGACAAGCATCTCACCAAGCAAGAAGGATATTTCTTTGCTCAGTGTGTTTCTCTGGTCTCAGGCTGCACAGGGTGTTTTTCAGCAAAATGTCAACGCCGACCTCAACTATCACCGTGAACCTAGCTAGATAAGGACCACTCAGGAGACAGAGGTCTGGGTTCATGAGAGCAGCAGGGCAGGAGAGCCAGAGCCCAAGTTTATTTACAAAACTCAGTTTTATACATTTCCTATGGGGCCTGTAGATTGGAGGATGGAATCCCACCTCTCAATCCACATTGGCCAAGCCAACTGTCAATCACCTTTCTCCTCCCACTTAGAAATATGTAAACAATGAAAGACAGTTAGCAAAACATGGCCAGTGTTTATAGTAAGGAGCGTGAGAAGCTGCACACTTCTGCTTTAGTATAGAATGCTCAGGAAACTGGGAAGAATCATGGTAACACTCAACTACCCATCGTCAAGTGCTCTCAGGTTTTATTTTTAATTTTAATTTTTAAATTTTTTTTTTAATTTATTATTAATTTTTCCTGCTACCCCATATTAAGCTGGTGTCAGAAGGCTTCAGAGAGCAATAGCAACCCTCTCCACTATGAAGATGAGTGCACCAAATCTCCCCAAACTGTTCTATTTCATATAATATTCTAGAGCAGGAAGGCTGCTACAATTCCATTGGACTAAGTACTTATTCCCCTGTCTTGGGTTGCAATGCAAGATGTAAAGAAAAGTACATATTCTATTGCCATCTGTTGAAACTGGCTGAGGAGATGTTTTTTTCTTTATCTCTTGTATAACCCATTCCTCATAACTTCAGGGGGAAGGGGGCAGGTATCTTCTGTTAATGGGCCAGCTGTTAAATCCAGGTGGGGCAGTGTTCTTTATCTCTTCCATGACTCATCCTCCCTCCGGGGGATATCTTCTGTTAATGGGCCATTAAGGCTCACCAATGACTGATACAATTACATCATCCCATTGTGAGATGGTCCACCAACTGGGAGGAGCCAAGCATTCCTACCTGGATAAAATCTGAGATTCAGAACATTAAAAGAGCCTGTTTCCGCTGTATTACCAGAGGAAGACCAGACCCATCTCACCACCACTCGACCATCAGAGGATAACTACACCCCTCTACAGGATCACCTCTGCTTCAACAGAACCACGCCTGTCTCTCCAAGAGGACTTAACTGGACTGCTACCAACATCCTGACTAACAGGGTTGTATTCTGACTCTGTCCATGTTTTCTTTTTCATTTGTCTGCTTTTTTTTGTACTACTACATTTTTAATATTTCTAAAAAAGACTGTTATTCCTATTCCCATATCTTATCCTAAAAGCCTCTTAATTTCAAAATTGTAATAATTCAGAGGGAGGGGGTTTACGTTCTCCATTCCAAGGGAAACTCCAGCTTTCCCTGGCAGATACCTGTCTTTCCAAACCAAGACATCCCCCTAGCACACAACATCCTTCCAGTACAGAGGGAATGAACTAGGGTACTGTCTGTGGGGAAAAGCTGTGGAAAAAGCCACTGAAGGCCTACTTTCCACTTCCTGCAGATCAGGGACTAAATGTATGTGAAGGCGGGGGGGGGGGGGGGGGTGGGCTGAAAACAAACATACTGAGAGGCTTTAGTTTGTTTCTGATCTTATGAAACCTGTTTATTTACAGTCCTGCCCTAACCCTGCCCATGATATCCCTGGATGCATGTGAATTTCAAATTCTGGAATTTTATAAACATATCTTACAGGACATTGTCAAACTTTCCCTACATCTACTTTATATAAGCCCAGTCTCTGTCTCTAATAAAGCAGCCTGTCATTGTAGCCTCAATCTCCTCTTATTTCCCAATCTCCTGTAAAACCCAAGAGGCTGAGCCTTGTTCTGGGGAGCACTTTTCTGTTGACAGCAAGCCTGTGTCATTTCAGAGGTCCCAGGTTGATGTGGTTATGTTTTCAGCACAACTAATAAAGTATCAAGTACATTGTTGGTATCCAGGATGGGGGCAGACATACAGGAGTAGAGGGCAGATCATGAGAAGTGTGGGTCTGGTTCAAGCTCCTTGACTTTGCTGATGTACAGGGTGTGAGCTCAAAGGAGGCGTAATGTTTTTGCATGCCTGGGTGTCCACCTGCATCTGACAGGCAAACAGAGAAATTGAGAACAACCTTCCATGCATTGCTGGAAGCTGAGCACCCCTGGTTTTCTGGCATCTAGACTGAATGGAGTACTGACAGCTGATATCCCAGAGGCTTCCTGATCCAGGAATATGGAGAAAAGTGTGGCCAGAAAGCTGGAATGCTCCTTCTTCTAAAGGAAGATAACAGATAGGGCACATCATGGGGAAAAAATTCTCCAGAGGAAAAGAGTGAAGTGGAAAATTCCAAGCAGTTCTACTGTTTTTACCCATCGACTTTCTTCTACTCTTTCATCTGTGTTATTTTTGTTTTCTCTATGCACTTTGCTGTTTCTAACTCCTTAAAGCCTATCTCTCTGTTCTGCTTTGCAAAGCATCAGGGATGCATGGCAAGTTGATTATCCTCATGAAGCAGCTACCATAGCATTGAGATTCAGGCATTTTCTTTATCATTAGCCTAACAAAGCATATAGAGTTGTAGCTAACTGGAAAGATACAGTACATTATTATTGTTATTATTTCTATTTTTGAAAACCAGGACACCATGGTGTGGGGAGGGGGTGGGATGCATGCCTGCTTAGACAGACAGTCATTTAATCTGAAATAGAGAGCAAAATGTAATTGGTAGGCTTAGACTCATTAGTATGCTGCAGCCTGAGTCTATGATTCCTATTAGAAAAAATATTAAAGAGCCACTGTTCAGGGAATTGAAGGTGGCACAAACAATTTAGTGGAGTTTTTCATCAATATCTTGCAGAAGAGTTGAGTTGCACCTTTTTGACTTTTAGGATGCAAATGCAATATTTAAGGAGAATATACAGCATCAACCATGCTTGCAATATAGTACCTTTGAAATATAAATCTTTCAAAATAATATTTTTGTTAGTCTGTGGTCTGTAGTCTTGGGCTGCAACAGTTGTTTAGGTTTTTGTTTTTAAGTGTCATGTCTACCAAAGTAAAACAAAATAAAAAGCTAGAGGGAAAATGCTGTTCATATTCTTACCATCAAACAGAAAAAAAACCCCCCAAAAAACCAAAAAACCCCAAACCCTTAAAATAATCAGGATGTGTATATTTCTTTTTGATATTTCTAATCAGAAAATAGGATGAACCGTAGTATTTTCATTAAAACAGTACAAAGAAAATTACAGGGCTTCATACAATATTAAACTCTCTTTTTTATAAAAATATAAAGTATTTAAAATAATTGAATACCTTATGTATTATTTATAGTCAATAGTTCCATATTTAATTTTGACTGAGTTAAGTCAGATTTGTTGCTAGATTTAATGATAAGCTCCTTAACATGAGGTATTTTTTCAGTAAACAAGAAACCATCATAAACTCCCAGGTCTTGTGAGAAAATTAACCCTATACCATACCATGTGTACAACAGTGGAGGAACTATATGGTATTCAAGTGTTTCCTTTGACTGGTGTTGTAGGGTGGGTTTGTTTTAATGCACCAAGGTCTGACTTAAAGAAAGCAAAGGAAAAATTCTGTATTAATTCCTCATAGATTGAATGCACCTGTGCCAAAGGTCACAGTTCAGAACCTCTAAAAAGATGACATAGTTTCTTCCCTACTAATTATTTTTAAGGTTAAGTTTTATTTGGAAGAAATCTCTTCCTGTTTTCAAAACTTATCACAAATGTTGTTCCCAAAATATGTTTTAGAATCCCTTGCACAAGCAAAGACTGAAGAATAACCCTAATTTCCTTGTGAAACAGAGATGCCAGCAGAGACATTTCAATGTATTACATTTAATCACAATATTGTGTTTCATTCACCTAGAAATTCATTAATCATAATTCACACCACAAGAAACCACATTAAAATACAGTGATAGCAGGCAAGCAAATCTGTGCTCACAGCAGTGTTATTTAGACAATACAAGGGTTTGTACACCCTTGTAGTTATGCAATTAACTTGCAGTAGTAATCTTTGTTATTACTATTAGTGAACTAAAACATTTACCTCAGCGGGCACACTACTTTTCTTCCATAAATTAAATGGGTAACGTTTGGGGACCTTGAATCTTCATATTTAGTCAGAGTTTTGGTCCCCCTCATTTCATACTGTAATCCTGAACCTGAAAATGTTGTGTTTACAGCTTATGGGGCAGGGATTCAGATGTGTTAAAAAGAAGAATACTTTTGGTCCTTTTGCCTTCTGTTTATATGTATATATATACATATTTTAAGATGTTTTTCGTTTAGTATGGATGAGGCTTCTCTCTGCCTATTTGGCTAGGATGGAAATGACAATTGTGAAAATTGTGAATAGTATTGTCATATTATTAGGAACATTATGAATTATTTATATATAGTGTGCTCAGGGTGCTAGACATTTAATATGCACATAATCAGACTACTTCCCATTTCTAAAGTCAGAGTTGTTACTGAGGAGTTGTTACTGAGGAGCTGTTACTAATAAGTAAGAGATGACTGGGACAGGATACAAGCATGCAAACTCATAGATGGGAAATTTGTTGTTGATTCTTTTGCCTTTTTCAGGATTCTCTGTCATTTTCCCATCCTGTCTAACCTTACAGCCAACTGTGCCTATGCTCTGTACTTGGTGAAAGCAGCCAACAGACAGCATAGCAGTGCACTGCTGGTCCCAGCTCTTTGCAGTTGTTCTGAGGCACTGGGGTTGTTCTATGGGATGATAAGTTTTTAACAGATGACACTGAGAGATGCTGAGCTGGTTGAGATGGTCCTGTCGGGGCAGAAGCTCGGGCCATGCCTAGTGGACATCATGCGATGTCCACCACTCATTCCTAGCACTGGGTCTCACAGCAGAGCTTAGAGGTACATCTCTGTGGAGGGCTGAACACAGCGTCTGGCTCGCACAGGTTCTAGCACAGACACTTGTGTGAGCCCTGACAGTGTGACTGAGGCCAAAGACCACCACCAGCAGTTCCTTTGAGCTGAGGAGATAAAGCAATGTCAATGGCAGGCAAAATAGGTAGGTTGGTGCTCAAGTCCAGAGCCATGAGGACCTGAGGTGCTCAGATAGCTCCCAGTGCTTAGGTGGGAGATGGTTTCTCCACAACAATAGGAGAATAAAAAGCTTGTTGCTTTGGTATGAGGAAAAATTGCACTTGTGCCTTTCCCAGAAACTGTATGCTAATGGAGTGACTGATATTTACTTTGTTTGCAGAGATAACATTTTTGCTGCTGGTCAATGGGGCATGCTTCAAATGCTGCCAATAGACCTGAGGTGCTTTGTAATAGGTGACTCCTGTAAAAAAAATTTGCTTACTAACAGCTGTGGAAACAGGGGTTTAATACAACAGCAGTTTCACAATACATTGCTTATCAAGTGATTCCTCCATGATTACTGTTTGCAGCAAATGCATCAGCACTCAGCATTCTAGCCAAACATGGGAAGTGTCTGCAACAGCAGTGTAAAGAGGGGAGAATCTGACACTTGAGGAGCATGGACTGGTGCAGCCATGACCAGAAGGCAGTGTGCCAAGCCTGGAAACCAGACAAATACAAGGTGGTGAAAGATACAGGGTGAGTGGTTTCTTTGCCCTAACCTCCTATAAAAAGCCCTCCACAAATATGAACACCAGAATACCGCATACTGCATGAAATTCTGATAGATTACATTAATTTCACTGTGGTCACAGACATGGAGATGACCCAGGTACAGCCCTTGCAGCAGAGATTCAACCATTCCTGGTATTTTCTCTGTGAAAACCTGTGGAAAATGCTGGACCCTTGGGTACAACTGCCAGGGCCCTGAGGGGGCTAAGAGCTCTCCAAAGGAAAGCCAGGGCCCATCCCATCTCTCCAGCCAGGAGCAGGGCAGAGAGGGGTCACCAGCCATGCTGGGACAGGGACTGACAGCTGAAATGGAGTTCTGGGAGCCCCAGGGGTTCGGGCAAGGACGGGTGGGGCTGGGGATGCCCTCAGGGCCCTGGCAATAGTCACTGGCAGCTCTCTGTGAGCACATTCAGACAAAGGCAAATGTGTATGTAAGCACCCAGTCTGCAGTTACAAACCAGACCTCAGGAGTATGATAGAGCATTTAGAAGTGATGATATGGTGGGGAAATTACCTTATGTTGCAATTTAGTCCCATCTCTCCTCCCTCCCTGGGAAGTACCTATTTTGACTGTGAGAGTAATATAATATGCTTGTGTTTGAAGGAAGAGACACCTTGAGTGTATGCATGTTGCTTAGATAGCTTACACATAAAAGCTTGTGATTCAAGGAGCTCCCTGTCTAGCTGAGATAGGCAGTACCAGCAGAAGCAGCATTAAGCTGAGAGATGAGATACCATGCAATAATGCAAGGGGAGACAAGCAAAATCCTCTTGGTGAGTGCATGCCGTGGGCACAGATGTTGCAGCTTTAAGCTTATACTTCCCAGGTTTCCTTCCATATGGGCTGATGGACAAGCCTGGCACTGTAGTGATAGTGGAGATTGTCCAGGGAACAGCAGTGCTCTGGCTGAGACAACCTGAACCATAACCATGAGACTACTGTGCCCAGTGGAAGAAAGAAGATATTCAAATCACAAAAGCACTGTTAGCAGAAATTCAGGCATCTCTAATGGGAAGAAGAACTGATAGTTGATAAAATATTATGCCTACAAGGTTGCAGAGAAAGAGATAAGGACTGTGGGGCAGTTAAAATAGAAAAAGTCCAGGAGAGTAGGCTGTGACACCTGACATAGAGGGATCTCTCAGGGACTGAAGCAGAAGACTGCAGATCCCTGGATATTTGGTTTACAGACAGGAGAGAGTCACTTGCAAAGACTTGATTTTGTGGCTGGCTGTCAGGAGTATCAGGTTTGCTATGGAAGGAAAGTAGAAGTCAGTGAGTAAAAGAAAAGCTGCAGCAGATGTTGTTACAAGGATGACCTGGTAGTTAAGTACATGGGGTAGGAAACTAAGGAGGAAAAGAGTGGGAAATACACAGGGGGGGTATCTGGTCTCCCTTGGAGCAATAAGAGCTAACCTGATGGAGCCTTCAGCTAAAACTGGAGCAAAGCACAGTAGGTCAGGCAGGCTGGGAAAGCTGGCTAAAGAATATCATCATATTTAAAATGCAAAGAAGAAAGAAAGACAGCTGTAACTGGGCTTGTGACAGTTGATTTAACTGCTCACTTTTAATTATATTTTGTCATTTGAAGTGAAATGTATTCCCCTGAAAAATTTTATCCACACAGCTCTTAGCTTTTCTTCCAATTATATTGCACCCATCCTCTTAAAGATTAACAAGCTTTAATGAACTCTATTGTTGCTAATTCATCTCCCTTTTATTCTGACAGTGTGACTTTTGTTTACAATTAGTACAGCTAACATTATGCAGGGTCATGTGGGTCAAAAGAAGAGGATATCTATTTGATGGGGTAAGAAAACAAATGAGTCCTGTCCTCTGGGGTGCTTGTTAGTTTTGTTTTGTAATGAAGAAAAATCTCCCAGATATAGATCTTCTGGTGAGACTTAATCAAACTTGAGCATCTTATTCCAAAAGATAACTTTGAAGACTTTCCTTCCCTACATCTTCCCTTTGGAAGTACCTTAGTTTCACCTGTACAACAGACATTTACCTAGTTTCTTAGGGAAGTATGACCAGTATCATCCAGAATTCATTTGTTTTACCTACAGATTCTCTTTGAGTATATTTTGAACTTATTATTTAGTTTCAACCATATTTCAAAGTGGAAAGATAGTCTTAAATATATCAAATTCCACAAGTTTGATGAAAATAAACAGCTGTGTAGGGGAATAAGACTGTAATTAGGGTGCCCACTGTGATAAAGCCTGCAGCATGAGTTTAATCCTTATTAGACACTGAAGTCTCTATGAGAGAAGAGAATCACAAATCCCAACTGTGGTCTCAGAAATCTCAAGTCAGAACTCATATTCTGTCAGACAGTAGATAATCCAAAAAAAAAAAAAAAAAAAAGAGCTGTTTGTAACGTTGCTCACAGTATTTCTCCTTTTACTCTATTTTTAGTTTAGTTAATAATTTTATCCTTATGACTCTGAAAATGCCTACAGACTCAGTTTGTTCCCTATCAGCTTCCCTCTGTTTTGAAAGAGAAGAGCAACCCATCTCCACCTGAGATCAAACCCTGAGGAAACTCTCCCTCTGAGAAATCATCTAAGGCCAGCCTGAGCAGCTTCGGAGGCCACGGGCAGCCAGGCTGGGCTCCATGGAGAGGCCAGTCCAGCTATGTCCTCCTTCAGAGCACCTGCTGCCTCCTGCTGAAATAAATCCCCCTGTAGCCCCTCCAAGGTTCCTAGGCTAGCCCAAACCTTAGAGGGCTTTGGAGGAATATTTCATGGACAGGACAAAGGATTCCAAAAGAGGCTCTGACCCCCAGCTGTGGTTCAAGACTTTTATTCCAGGTGGTGTCCAGAGGGGAAAGAGGATGCATGCAGAGGGTCTTTTCTAGCTTCTGCCAGGGAGGGGCAGTTTGGAACACAGCCAATAGGGTCAGAAAGGGGAGGAAGGGTTAAACGACATGGTTACAGGCTCTAGGGGTTCCTGAAAGGGGGAGGAACCATTCCCCAGGGGACTGTAACATCCTGCTCTTAGCCTACCATCTTGGCTTGTGGCTTCTGTGTTCTTCTGCCTAGTGGTAGAAGCTGACCACTGCTTAGCTCTGTGTTGCCTGAAGGGTCCTCTGAAATCCTGTAACTTTCAGACCAGGATTGCTCTGGGGCAAGGACAAAGGTACCTCTGGGGCTGTGCTAATGTACACTGAACAAGTTCAGAGATGGTGTAATAGACTGAGTATAAAGCTATAGTCTGTACTCGTTCAGAGGCCCACATGGGATAACACCTCACTTTAATTCTTGTTCTGGGCTGGTGGATTAAACCATACTGAAATGCATGCCTCTCTTCTCACAGCTGAACATTTTTTCCTTAAGCTATGAGATTTATAATATAATCAAATATATTTCATCAATCCCTTTTTCCTGATTCCCATATGTATCTTGCATTATTTTTATATAGTTACAAACTCTCAACATAGGAGCTGCTTAGCATCATTTTCCATGCTAGCCTAATGCTTCCTGATTTTGTTTTTGTGTGAGGATTACCTCAGCAGACGAACTGAGATCTTGCTTAGGACTTGGGAAGAAAGAAAGTACAGATGTCAATCTTCACAGGAAAGTTTGGGTGGCAACTTCTGCCTGAGGGACAGGACTTAAGAGTTACTGTTGTCATTAACTGCATGTGTCGATTAGCTCTAGGCAGCTTCCTGCCCAGCATGCTGGCTATTTGTGAGCCCATTTTGCATACGGGAATGTGTGTGTGACACATGGCTTTGTGGTGCTGCTGGAGACCAGGCTGGATGTGCTGTCAGCTGGGGAAATGGCACTGTGTGTCATGCCAGTAGGGTGCAGTTGCACAGGGCACTTAATGGCCATCTGAGTCTCTACCGTGCCGTGCTGGAAATGGATCTGCTGTTTAACCACTGCAGAGCAGAAGCACTGTAGCTCATGCTAATTTACCCTCTTTCTCAAAGCTGTTTCAAATTTTTGAGATAGCTGGGCAAAACTTTACATGTTTTGTTGCTCTGCACAGCAGTGATGCACAAGATCACCTGTACCAGCAACCTTTTAGATTGCATAAGAAATCTTGAATCTCAGAAGGAGAAGGTAGTTAAGAGTTCAGCACTGTGGCATCTAGCTTTTGGTCCATTGTATTTTGAACCTAACTTTTAATCCGGGTCCCTGACCATCTGTATTTTCATGAGTTAAACCCCATAATTCTGTCAGTCTTTGTAGTTTTACAAGAAATTTAAACATCCTTCAACCTGAAGACCTATAAATAGATTTTGTCTTGGGCTGCCTTTCCTTTTCAGCAATCACACTACCTGTAGCTGTTTGCTGTGTGCCTGTTTACAGTTTTACCTCTAAGCATAATCAAGTAGGTAGCACGTTTTCACTTTGTTACTGTTTCTGCTGGTGTACTGATTCACTCCGGTATGAATGACAACTGCATCTTTTTCCCTGGTACATGATGACTATTCAGGATTACATGGGCCATACAGCATCCCCTCATAGGTCACATGTGTAGAGGCTGCGTGAATCACTGAGCTCCTTCGGTTTTTGCAGGAGTCCCCATGATAAAGTTTGACTTGGACCAGGAGCTGGCAACAAAAAGCCCCAGGGTTAATAATGATCACAAGCAGCACAAGTATGCGGTTTTTCAAACCTCTTCTGGGTAGTGTGAGAGGCTGATGAATGTAATCTTTTTCTCTTTAATGTTCAACTATCCTTGGCATAAAAATTTTCTTCAGTCTGTGGCTTCATGGAGGTGTCTGACTCAGAGCAGTGAGTAGCATGAAAAATGCTATGTTCACATCTTCTTTTTTTATGTATTCATGCAGAGGAGATACCTTTAGAGTCCTCTGGTGGCTATTGAAATCTAAACATAAAACAGTTCCTGTCTTTGATAAAGTTAAATATCAGACTCCTGAACTGAGATCAGACTCCACAGAAGATGTAGGCACGCATAACTTTGTTTTAAGTTTTCTCCCAGGATGAAAGGGATGATTAGTGGCTTCAAACTGAGAATGGATTTTAATTACTTCATTATTTGCCAGGAGGTAATAGCCACTAATATGTGGCTGTGCTGTGTGAATTATGAGCATCCTTACTTCTGTAAACTTCTGTAAACTTCTGTATTTTTACAGCAACATGAATGAGATGCTCTAACTGAATTTGAATAGACTTGGAGCAACTGACTCCTTAAATGTCTTGTGCAAAGCACAGTCATAGCCTATTATGATTGTAACAGAGTATGTTGGGACCACTAAGGATTGGACTTTTTCCAGGACCAGAAGATGATTAAGTTTGAGCCATTTTCCATTCTGTGACAGCAAAACAGATTAATTGTATCTTAGGCTCCATCTTCAGTATGTTTGTCACCAGACTTGGTGAATAGGATCATAATCCTTCTATTCATCTGAACTATAGCTCTGCATGACCTTTTCAACAAATGTATTTTAATTAACTGTATGTTCACCTTCTTCCTACTGCTGAAAGCAGGAAAAATGGATTACTGACAATATGGAGTATTATATATTTAACCTTTTAGGCTGAGAATTTGGACTGGAGTGAAACCAATCTGTAAGACAGCTAGCAATATTGTACAGGCCAAACTGTGCATAATTCACAGCTTAATTGTGTATCCTCATATGGGTACAGTGCACATCTCTGGAGCCACAAACTTTCTGTGATAATTGAATAGTTTTTATTATTATTTCCAGCTTTCTATGGCAGCACAACAAGGTCCTCAGTATGTGATTTGTGCAGGGGTGAGGTACTACTAAAAATGGGTGTCCACCTGCAAGAACATCTAATTCCAGCTCACCAGTAATGTACAGCCAGGCCCAGAGACAGCTTCTGGTCAAGAAAAGGGCCAATTAGAGAGCTAATACTTCACGACATGCTCCAAACACAACTAATTCTTTTTTTACAAAAATGGGTAGGAATCCCAGAGGAGAAGACATACTCTGTTGCAGGAGTACTGACCAACTGCTTCCTCTTCAGTCTGTAGCTTTAAAAGGCTTCAAGGCTTCTTGTTAAAATGAAGAGGATGTTAACTTCCTATGCACTTATGTATGTTGTATATTTGGTCATGGTTCTCTATAAATGTAACAGGTATCCTCACTGGAGGATAATGAGTCTTACCCACCTGTGCTTCTCACCACAGTACCCTGCTGGAAGGGACCCTGTCACAGCCCCAAAATTGCTATTTTGACCCTGGGACACCGTACCACATCTCTGCCTTTCCCTCCAGCCTTTTCTCTGCTTTTTCTGTTCATAACTCAAGCTCTTGCAGGAGGTGAGTTACCTCTATCTGTATGTCTGCGTGCTGCCTAGCAAAATGTTGCTGCACACAATATACCCACTCTGGAGCAAATGCACTCTCAGTAATAACCCCAGAGAATGAGGGAGGAGACCTATGTGGTTTGACCTCAGCCATAGAGAGAGTTCATAAGAAAAAGACAGAGCATTACGTGAGAGTGGTTTTTCCTTCGTTTCACTTCTTTTTTCTGCACTTCCACACCTTGGCCCTACTGTACTGGAGTCTGGTACAGTATATTTCCACTGGCTATTCAGCAGTGTGGTAGCTGTGCTACCAGCTGTGGCCAGGTTGAGCTGGGAGGAGAGCTGTCAGCCCAGAAACTGGGGAAGGTAATGCAGATATGGCACTACATTTAGTCCTGGACAGGCAATGAAAATATTCTTGCAGCTATTGTTGCTCAAAACAAAATTTGGACCCTGGTAGAGGGGACTGAATAACTTCTGATTTTCAAGAAATATAAGTGACAACCTATCAACCCCAGCAATTTGTTTCTATCAGCTTATATTGGCTACATTTTCAAAGCTATATTCAAAAGGAAAAGGGCAGAAAACGTAATGCTTCAATGATACTGTCATTTGAGATATTTCCTTAATAAGCCAGCTGTGAATAGATGAAATTGCTTTGTGAACTTGCTGCATGGAGCACAGGTTCTTCTTTGCTTTCTCATGCAGAGGAATAGCTGCTGAGGTTAGAAGATGACTCATGGAACAATCAAACAATTCTGTCACCCATACCCCAAGTTCAGGTAACTCCTAAGGAAGGGTGTAAAGGAGGAGTGCATGCAGTGAGGTTATTTTCACCTCTCTCTAGCCAGACCATGCACCCATAGCAGTGATGAGGGTAGGAAGCTAAGACCGATAGGGGAGAACAAAATAAGTGCCAGGTTGATATACGAGACATAGCAAGTTTTAAGCCTGGCTCCTGCCCTTTTCTGTGTGTAATAAATGAAATGACCTCCCAGTTAAAGTGTGAGAGATTGAAAAAGACAAAGCAGAGCAGTGAGGTCCTTTTTTCCCAGTATATACCTACATTAGAATTCCGCTCTCACATTCTTGCAAAGGAAAACTGTAGCTCGAAGAGAAAACAACACAGCATTAAGCCATCCTGGTGTCAAATATTGTAAAAGAAAACAGTTAACGACACTGCATTCTCATTACCAGCTTTGTGTATAATAGCTTCCCCCCCTCATACCAAACAGGATTTCTTAGTGCTCTTTTGTGCTTTACTCTCCAACTTGGCAATTCCACCCAGCCCGATGCTCATAAACTGTAACTCCTTTGTCATTCCCAGGTATTTTCTGTGGGTTTTGATTTTATTGTGACCTGAAACTATTTTATGACTGAGTTCTACTGTTATTCTGTGTACAGTGGGTAATGAAACACCTTTATCAGTATCTGCATCTTTTGGTTCTTTCTTTTTATCTCTCAGCTTAATGACATTACTGTGAGCACCACTGGGACTGTTATGCAGATGTGCTGCATACTAGAGAAGTTGCTGCTTCAGGATAAGCCATTACTTTTTGTTGCCCCCACAGGCCTGCGAAAGATAGCTATTACAAACAACTTCCTGCGACAGTTACCTCATGAAAAATATGTTGTATGTCAAATTAACTTCTCAGCACAGGTCTCAGCTAATCATACCCAGGACATCTTCCTAACAAAACTCGAAGGGTATCCTGAGTTTTAATTAAAATCAAATATATAATTGTGCTCAGTTTGCTCCAGAGAGACCATCCACAAAATAACATGAAATGCTCTTCTTCCATTTATGACAGAATAAATGAAAGCTGATTTATTTCTCTATGTAATGTTTATTACTGGGGAAACTACATTTTAACTGATGTTGACAAAAATTCTGATTTATGGCATATACAGAACAGCACATAGTCCAGAAAGCATGTCTGCTTTACCTTGTCTTAGATTTTTTTGCTTTAGGAGAGTGAATCAGTTCCCTGTCCCTGAATATTCTTCAGTCTAAAGCATACTAAAGGGAATCACCAGATTGAGTCCCAACCAGTAAAGAGAACCATCTGTTAGGGAAGGATCTGAGCAGTAGGCTATATATGGTACTTGCCAACCCATGGAGGGCAAAAAGATCAACTGGAAGAATGGCAGCATCCAGGGGACTGTATCTAGAAAATGGCTAGCTCACCAGCATCTAAAGCATGCATTTTAATTCATCACATGGCAGACAAACAAGTCAAACATTAATTGGCATGATAAAAGGGAGCTCATAGCATATTCTACACCTTTCAATACGGAGAGCCTTGCTTGCCAGACAGCCTAGACAAAACCTTGAACTTCATATTTGCAAGCACTAGAAATGAGATATGTGGGCAGTATTACACCTCAATCCATGCAAAATAAATAAATAATTTTTTTAGAAGTGAAAGAAAGCACTGAAAATGCTCACTGCAAGCATGAATCTTTAGGAATATTGGAGATTATATTTTTGGTGCTAAAACTTACTGTAATAATTGTAGATTCCCTGAGCAAACAAAACTAAAAATTTGACTCAGCTGTTACATAAATAGTTCAAGTATATAAAGAATGCATTTTTGTGCACACTGGAGTTTGATAATGCTATTATGACAATTGGCAGGCTCTAGTGAATGGAGAAATATATCCTATCGATAATACAAAGGACTAGAAAATGCCATAAGGGTGTTTGCTGTGGGGCTCACAAGTCATGACCATCTTAATCTCTGAGTAGTCAAAATAAAACCACTTGCTCCATGTATTTTTGTTTTATATTTGTATTTTTTATAAGCTGTGTTTTCAAAGTCTGTTATAAAAACCCCAAAATGTTAAAGTAGCCTAGGCAGAAGATTTGGAATAACTAGACATCCAGAAATATCTATCCCAATCCTGACAAAGTCATCATAAACTCTCTGAGGAAGCTGCACTGTTTTAGCCTGCACTAAAATAGGAATTTTCTCTCAAAAGAGAAAAATTCTCAGAAGAGCATTCTTTTCAATTTATCAAAGAGCATATGCAAGAGTAGAGCAGATTCTAGCAAAGTGCTATAAAGAGAAAAGTGCAACATAGAGATGGTCAGGTTTTGATTACTAGCATTTTGATTTTCCAGTTCATAAAAATTATTTGAAAAGTCCATGTGTTTAGTTGATGGATTGCAGTGGATTAGCTATGAAATGAGTGAGATCATGCGGATTCTGAAAAATGTAATATACATGTACATATATATGTTAAATATTTTTAAAGTGCCTTTCATATCTATGTGCTCTTTTAATAACTATTTCTGAACCAAAAACTGCTGAAGGACCTGAAAGGTGGTCTTCCAAAATGATATTAAGGAAATAGATGGGGTTTTTTGTTTGTTTTTTTTTTTAATGAGAAGCACCAACAATCCAGTTTCGGTAGTTTTATGGCCTAGATGATGTTTCTTCTCTGATTATGCTTGGCCAAGATCACTCAGGATTACACACTTAGAGACCAGGATCATTTCCTGAGTTACTTTAACCTCCTCAACTGAAGCAGATAGTGAATATTGCAGAAACATTTACCCAGAGTGAGCAAATCTTGAATGTATGCATCTACAAGAATTCCTGGGAATGAAATCAAACTGTATTATGGGTGCTGCAAGCTTAATTTTAAGGCTTCCAGTTGATCACAGAGACTTGTAAAAGCTAAGAACAGAGGAACAATTTTTGTAATAAAGGTCAATGTATTTTATTAACGTTTTAATTGCTACACATCTGCTACTAAGCTAGAACCCCAGCACCAAGGATGTGATATTTTATGTAGTAATCAACACAACCTAGTGTTGTAAATGTCAGTGATGGAATGACACAGCACCCAACTTGGCCCACATAGTGTAGGCAGCTCTCATCTTGAGGTGGGTGCTGTGAAAGTTAGATGTGGGGAAACAATTTGAAAAATGCAGCCTAACTAGTAAAAGAAGGCTGTGGATGGTAGTGGCACTAGTTAAACCCCCCACAAAACATCTCCACTGCAGTACTCACAGGTAAGGACCAAGGGTAAGGCGGTACAGGGCTCTCTTGGGGGCAGAGTGCTGAAGTAAGATAAAGAAAGCCAAACGAATGCAAGCCCATCTGGACAGTCATCAGCTGAGAACAGGGAGGAGAGAGGTTGTGGCCCCAGAGGAGGGACGAGGAAAGAGTTGGTCATGGTTTTCAGGCAGAGTGGGGGCAGCAGGAGGCTGTTCAGGCAGAAGTGCACAAGGTACCTTCAGCATAGCAAACAGTGCCAAACTGCCTGATCAAAGAGACATTCAGCACAAGGCAACTTCCTAGTCTATGAAAAAATCAGCTAAAGGAGAACCCAACCTGGATCTGTCAGCATGATTCAGCCAGTGATTATTTCATTAAGTATTTGATCAAATGACAAACTTTCAGACAGTTTGTCAACTGACTGAAAATGAACACCAGACATCTGACTACACAACTAAAGTCATGTACTGAATTAAACAGTCAAATAAATAAGGAGTCTAACAGACAGTGCACAGTATGCTCTCAAAGGAGAGATTTCTTTCACACCTGACGACAAAGATTGGCTTTCCCCTCTTTCAATAAGTGAGGAAAGACACCCTGTACTTCTTTATCCATGTCTGCTTGCTTCTTAACTCGTCCAGATCCTCCCTGCTGAAGGGCACTGACATAAAGGCAAGGGTTGCAGTGTACTCTCTTCTGTGTCAGTCAAAGTACTCTGGTCTGGAACATGAGATGAGGAAGAATGCTCTTCAGGGGCTGGAGAAAAAACTTTATCTTCTTCTGTGGAGCTTTTTTTTTGTGCTGCCTCTCTCCAAGAGCAGATTGCATTTACTCACCTGCTGAAGCAAACATAGGTGATGTCCACAGTTTGATTACAGCTTCTGTTTTGCAGTTCTTTGCTGAGCTCTTTTACCCTCCCTTGGTGACCAATTTATTAATTCTTAAAAAGAAGAGGGATGCCTTTGCCAAGAAGCTTCTCTCACAGATAGGTCTTTTCAGGGTATACACTCAGGCCCCTGAGTGGAAACTTATCTGCATGTAGCAATATTTTTTCTCAGAGCATAGGCAGGTTGCACAGTTAAAGCCATCACTTCATGCCTGCTTGGGGAATGTGAAATGCTGCACTGAAAGGCAAGGAGCAGATGAGCACCTTTTCAGGCTTGTCTGCACAGCCCTCTGGTGAGGAAAGGAACTCTGGATACAAGTCCTATCTGGAGAGTTAGTGATTAATGGCAAACCTTTCCTGTATTTCCTCCAAGAGAAAAATGAGGAAGAGTGACCATCTTATGAGCATATCTGGGCCCATCAGGCACTGCTGGAGCTGATATGTGTTGCTGACCCTGAGACGCAACCTTATGAGAGATTAGAATATAGACAGAAGCTTCATGGTGGATTTCCCAGCCTGCAGAAATTCAACATGTTCTCTGTGAACTGGAAAATGAAATACATCTGTCTTTGGGAAAAGGCTTTCCCAAAGACTTCTCCATATGTATTGCTGTGGATTTCTTTGGTGCTCCTCTTCAAGCAGAACACAGCTTGCAGGAATCCTCTGAACTCCCAATCTTCCTTTTTCCTTTGATGGAAAGAAACTGCTTGAGAATCCATGGCTTTCCAGCTGTCCCACACGGAGGAAGAATGACCCTCTCTGAGTACTGCAGGCAGTTCTCTTCATTGCCAGGGGGAAGCCGTTCACAAATGGCATCCTGTTGGTATTTCTGTATTTCATTTCCTGTTGGTATGCAGGGCTCCCTCATCCAGAAGATTTTAGAACATATCTTACTCATCTACATGAGTTACCACTACCAGTTCCATTTATTTCAGGCAAGAGGCCCAAGTTAAAATGGAAATTAATGTGTTTGTTAACATCCCTCTTATTCATGTTTGTTAGCTTTTCTCTTATGCACAGTGTATGTTACAACAAATTAAAAAATAATAATAGCTTGGCAGGGATCTTAATGGATTTAATTTTTCTCTATCATGCTTACATGTAATCTCTAACATTCAGTGTTTTGTGGGTTTGTTATCTCTTGTAGTGTTTGCAGTGAGTGCCTGGAGTGCTTCCAGAGTAACTGTGGGAATTACAAACTCCCCTAGGACCAACAGGTGCTGGTTCCCATCCCCAGGCCAAGCAGCACCTGTCCTGTGTGTGGCTGGTTTAGTGATTCCCAACATGGGAGTTTTTGTCCTTCCCACAACCACTTTGAGGGAAGGGAGCATTCACTGGAATGACTTACATCACGTAATCTGTAGGTGGTCTGGAAACTGTGCTCAGGCTGGGCCCTTGAGCTGCCCTTGTTGTGCTGAAGCTGACAGACTCCGCGTGCTTTTTGTCAAAATGAAAGGTGGCCGCCTTTCATCACATTGTGACATGTTACATACAAAATTACCACATTATTACACATGAAATAGGAGAACCTGAACATTGCCCTATGTGGGCATGAGTGATGTACATGTCAGCTGTGGAGGGGATCAGGGCAGGCTGGGGTTCATCATTCTACCCACACAGGTCCTGCCACTGTCCGGAGGGGGGGTGGAATTTCATAAAGCACGAATCCATTGTAATGCTCCAAAATAGTGAGGATCATTGGTCCGTGCAGTGCAGAAAGCACTGTTGCTATGGTAACAAGTTCTGTATCATTTTTTGTGTGATTCTGTAATAAAAAACTATATATATATATATATGTGCATTATTTTTATTAAATTATGGTACCTTCAAAAAGCATTGCTCAGCTTTTTAACTCAGAATCAACAGTTTAATTTCAGATTGGGTCGGTACCAAAATGATGATCATTATTATTCCAGATGTTTTTTTGGTGGCCTTTGAGAATTTACTGACAGTCCCAGATCAATAGATAGTGACACGCGTCTACACTATTAGTGTCTACTACAATTAGTACTAATTGGTACCTCTATTGGCAGTAGAAGTTGGCTAGGGATTTAATGGAGATGAGAGAAGAACATGCTCTATCTGAGTTCTTCCCTTCTTTCCCCAAATAGAGAGGAAAACATATCTGAAATAAGTCTTCATGGTCAAAGTAAAGAAGAAAGTTTCAATATTTATTACTTGGTTTGTTCCTGAGTGGTGGCTTAATGGAAGCATTCAGTCTCTGAGACTTCCAATTTGGCACTTCTCAGGTGAAATTTTCATTACTAGTCTAATTTTTTCCAGGTGCACTTCTGCAGCTGAGATGTATTGTGCCATAATTTAGCACCTGCAGTTCTTTCTAATAGCAAGAATTTCCAGCCAGAAAAACAAAGGTTGGGTCCAGCCTTGATTTAAATAAATAAAATTTTAAAAAACAAACCTATCATGAAAAGAGCAACAACAACATGCTTTTAAAGAATTTTTAATCAAGCAAAAGTGTTAGCAATACAATACTCTTTGTTGATAAGCTTTAACAAAAAGAGGAAGGAATCTCTATGTGTTGCATTTTAAAGGATTTTCTATTAGACTGTTTGCTTAATTGTCACTCCCCTTTGTAGCGAAATCTCACCCATTTGTTAATTTTTTTCTTTCCTTCTTATGCCTGACAAACAGCTCTAACCATGTTAAATTGTTTGCTTGTGATAGGGGAAAGGTTTTTTTTTTCATTTATGCCTGTGAAGTTAGTTGAAAGTCCTAAAAATATGAAATTTACAGTGAGTTCAAAACAAGCGAATTACACTCCAAGTAAGTGATAGTAGCTCTTTATCTTTTCCTTGTTTTCCATATTTAATTCCACCCTTGAAAGATGGAATATGCATCATTTCCCCATCATCTCTCTCTGGTTCACACTGAGTGAAGTGTTTTGAATTAATTATGTTAAATTATTAATAGCTCAAGATTTGAAAACATTACAGGATTTGAGTAATGTTTTATCAGGCAGTAGCTGTATGATAATTCTGACGTTTTCATAGAGTAGAGTACACTTCCAGCTGATAGGTAAAAATTATGACTACATGCTGAAAGCACTGAATTCACTTCATTGTGAAGCATAATAAAGTAATGAACGTTTAAGCTGCATATTAGAAAAGAGCTCCTGTTAATGAATAGAATCCAGGAGAAACAATGAAAGCAGCATTTCTTAGGTTATGTAAAATGAACTCTATAGATATATAGAATACAAAAACACTACATATTGGTAGGGACACTAATGGCATAAGAAGTCTTTGCTGCATCTAATTCCTGTCATTCTCTGATACCAGATATTATCTGATATATCACCTCTATGTGTCAATAATTAACTGATGGCTAACTTACAGTCCATTTGTCAAGGAAAATGGAAAATACTGTTGACAATAGGCCCTCAAAGCATAGCTTTGAGCTGCTGGAATTATTCTAGCAAATACAAAGTTTATCTTCTGTTAAATCTCCCTGACATTTTAACTAGGGCTATAAAATAAATGGTCATCTAAATCAAAATGTATTAATTTCTAGTATTATTTTGAACCCATTTTATGGTTCTACAACCATCCAAGAGCATTTAAGGGAGAGGCAAGAAAGCTGACAAAAGACCCTAGAATTAGTTCTATAATTATATGCATGGGGAAAATGGCTTCTTTCCAGAGTCAGACCACAGTGCACTTCTTGATACATTTCACCAGCCTCGTGTAATAAACCCTGTAGAGGAATTAAAGACCCAAGAAATACAGGTTAGGCTCACAAAACAGGCACCGGCACATAGCGCTCGTTCAATCGCCCCGGTGTTTGCATCCTGCCTCCCCTGCTCTGACTCTGGCTCCCTGGCTGCCTGTGCTTCCCTGCGGGGAACTGGGGACCCAGGTTCATCCCACCTATGCCATTTCTCAGGACAGCTGCCCTAACCACAGCATTTTCCTGGGGTTGACACGGTTCCTGTTTCTTGGGTTAAGCAACCAGCTATTACAAGAGTGGAGGGGTACCCAACTTTCCTTAAGCTGATTCTGCCTTGCTCTGATATTGAAGACTCCTAGTGTATAAGGCCTTTGTATAGAAGCATTGGCAGGTGGTGGCTTGGAACCTGTTCTTCTCACTACATGGAGAAGCCTCAAGCACCTAGCTTTGAGCTGTGGTTCCCTTTAGAAGTCAAAGTGCCTAAAAACTGTGTGGCATGACCTAAATTTTCCCAGTGGATCCAGACCCATCTGAGTAACAAGCCTTAGTATAAGAGAAAAAATATGTATACATCTGTCCTTGTATATCTAACCATAAAGGACTGTATTTCCTAAGGTATTTAGACATCTGTTGAATCATGTAACTGCTAAAGTGATTTTTAAACGTACCTTAGTAGGTCTGACAGCCAGTTCTTATTTCAAAGAGTTATTTAGACAGCCAGTGAGATACTCAAAGCATTTATCTATTTCTCTGAGTATTGTACTCAAAAAACCCAGCCCAGACTCTTTTGCAGGGAGAAGCATGATGCTGTTAATATGCATCTATAACTGTAAACATTAAAACACCCATTCACTGAACATTTTATAATTCTATATAGTATATATAGTATTCTATAAGTGTTCACAAGGACTCATGCATGACTGGGCTTTGCCAAGATGATCTACATACTCTTCAAGAGAAGCAAAATCTTTACTCGTTTTCTAGCCAGTAAGTTCAGGTTGTTTCACTGCTTTCACCCTTGGTAGCTGATATTTCAACTCTGCCTCCTGTCCTATTCCTAGATCCTCCTGTATGTTAGACATTTCCCAGGGGCCCAGCACAACCAGTTAAGCTCAAGAACAAGTAGGAACAATACCTTACTTTTGATGCCTTAGCCTATATAATAGCTACAGTGGAGCACTATCCTTTTTCTGACACCCCAACCTGATATTTTTGAGGGGGGAAAGAAAAAAGGGGGGGTTTTTTTCAAGGCCTGTAATTAAAATTTGTTGTCATGCTACATGCAGAAATGCAGGGTGTCATAGCTCTCTTCCATTTATGTTGTTACTTCACAGTGTCCGCAGCATTTGTGATGCAATCAGGATACAGGCTGGTGGAACTGAAGCAGTCTGCTCTGTGGCTGCCTTTAGTTCAAGTTCTCTCTGTCTTGTAATTAGCTGGAGTGAATATATCTCCCCAGCAGCACACTGTGCACCACAACATGCTTTGGAATGAGGTGCAGGACTCAAAATAAAAGCATTTTACTCAGGGTGCCAAAGAGGCTGCTGTAGATGCAAAACCGAAATTCACTTATTATAATCCTTCTTGCCTAATTAATTCCATTGATACATTCAAGTTCATCAGAGTTCTGTTGACAGTCTTTAACAAAGGGTTTTTCTTTTCCTTTTTTTTCTTTGTTTAAACTGGAATAGTTTTATTAGCTTGTTTACTTCAGAACAACATGCCACCTTTGATTAAACTCCATGTGGATTTATAACTATGTCCTCCCCATGTTTCTGTGACCTTTACAGCACATCTGATAAAAATAAAAGGTCATGGATTCCAAAAGAACTGGTTCTAATAATAATGTCAGGCAGACTCCCCAGAAAGTGTGTGATTTTCCTTCTTTCTTTTCTTCTTTTCTTTTCTTCTTTTCTTTTCTTCTTCCAATCTCCCTTGCTCTCTCTTTCTGCTTTTTCAAAGTAAGATGAAAATTAACATGAATAAAATTAATGGTTTAATTTTGCAGGAGAAAGAAGAGCATTTACAGTGCTCCACCAGGGAAAAGGGCTTTTGTCTTTGTTGATGACCTAAAAACATGCCTGCCAAGGAGAAATATGGTGTCCAGCCTCCCATTGAACTGCTACAGCAATAGATTGACCATGGCTACTGGTTTGACAGGTGCAATAAATATTAATTAGTGTGCTTGGCTACAGAGGAGTAATGATATACACTGTTTCTCTGAAGCGTTAAATTGTAGTGTTAGTCTTTTATAATTCCTCATCTTCTCAGTCACAACAGGAAAACACTCTAAGTTACACGACTCCCTGTATAGGAAAAGGAATAAAGAATTATATGTTGCAGTGAATTACAGCATGAGAAAGCCAAGTCTATAAGGAAGAAAGGCACAACATGCATTTTCATGTTTTTGAGAAAACACGATCAGTATTTAAGCCAGCACAAAACACTTTCAAATAAATTTTTAGTTCCAGGTTGTTAAGGACTGAAACAAAATAATTTGTCTTTCAGCAAATGACTTTGAGGTTGGAATGCAGCTGAAGATGTTTTTCTAAAGCACAGCCAGCATTATAGGAGTGAGTAATAGACTCAGACACTTTTCTGCATGATTTGTGGTAATACTGGTTGTTAGAAAGACTTCAAATGCTCCCTTGTTTATGTCTCATATATATGAACATTAAATAAGTATCTGTCGTTTAAGAGTGAACCTACTTAATCTGCAGCTTTAAAAAAGAAAACTAAATTGGAACAGGAAAAGTAAAATAACATGTAGTCTAGCACTTAGCCTTTTACAGAGCTCAACTATTAGAAAAATATAACCATAGTTTATGATACACCTAATTATATACACCTAAGGTATAAAGCAGCTGCACTTTACCCAAAGTAATGGGCTGTTAATTAAGAACTGGTGCTTCTTGCATGATTTATTATTACTCTAGTTTGCAACTATGCTTAAACCTCTTATTAGATACATTACTGTACTGAAAACCTTGTTTTCTAGTAACGCATGTTTAACGTTGTATTACAACTTTACATGGCAGTCTCAGATTGTGATCCCTCTGTGCTTTTCAGGAGTGAAGCATGAAAGTTGACAGGTACTGTCTGCATTTCAATTGGAACTCCTACCATTCTTTTCACCCTAAATCAAATAAAAGAAAGGCTCAGCTTTTCTACAGTACAATACAAAAGAGTAAGGAAATAGAAAATGAGAAACGTGGGTGTTTTCAAATCTGATGTTGTCTCAAAACTACAGAAGGTTTCTTAATATTTTCCAAGTGAATTTGCACTTGAAGCTTAAAACATTACATAGAACTTTTTAACCATATTACACTGAACTTGGGATAGTGCGATTGAAATGCATAGAATTTTGCTGGTCAAAAATCCCTTGTTTTTAAACAAATACTGCAGAATTTCTTTCCTTTAAGGAGCAGTAAGGCTTTTCATTGTAAGAAATACTCATCCTCCCTTACCCTCTGTATGAGCCATGTGATGGAGGTTAGGAAGAAGCAGATGGGGACAATGAGAAAACAAACTCATGCCATTTGAAACACAAAGGTTTTGCTCCTTTATAGACTCAGAATTACTTGTGCTTGTGGGTGCACCTTGTCACTTGTCAGCCTGTCTGGATGAGCAATATACACAGAAAGAGCAATTCGAGCAAGACTGGATAAAAACAACGAAGCATTAGTTACCTGGGAGGCAGAAAGACTGGCATGTTTTTTCCCCCAATGACAGTTTATAACAAGCAAATATTTGCTGATAATATCTGACAATATAGCCACAGGAAGAAGCAGATGAGGTAATTCTAGGTAGTATTCTTTACTGTCAGAGGGAACCATGGCTTTCTAAGGTGATTAAACTGTTGGTGGCAAAACCATTGAGGATGTTATATAGGAAAGATTTTCTAGCAAAAGACCCACTACTGCCTCAGAGGCTGCTTTCTGTCACACTCATCTGCGAGCTAACTGCAGACAAGGAGAAAAGTTCCTGATTTCATGCAGGTAAGAAGTCCCAAGGAAATCATGCTCCTGTGTTTTCATTATCCAGAAGCTCCTGCTCCCTGAGAACTTGTGAACCAGTTTTGACACAGCAATTGCAGTCTCGGAGATATCAAAGCACCCCAAACACAGAAGGTGTGATGCCAGTGAGGGACGATGGAGGTGGTTCAGAAGCAGGCCCACGTGTTGTGTGGTGGGGTATCTGGGGTGGGAGGGCATTGGGGGACAAGTTAGGGAACCTGCAGCTGTAGAGCTTGAAGAAGGGGTGAAAGGTGCCTTGGTTCCCCAGTTTGTGAAACAAGTAATTTTTATTCTCATAAATATTCAAGAGAGCTTTGCAACTACTTGCCTGGACATTCTGTTCCAAGGCATATTTTCATTTCTCTACTGGTCTGCCTTTCTGTAAGTTTTGGATCCCTAAATATCCCCCTCCAAACTGCTGGAGCCCAATATACCAAGCTCAGACTACCTTGAACATTCCCAAACACCAGTGTCAGAGGGAAAAACAGATGGTGTAACTTATTTATACCAGAATTATCCCACATCAAGACTCCTCAGTTGTCAACTGGATGTGAGTAGCTCCATCACCTTTCCACTATCCACACAGGGTGAAGGAGCAGGAGCCAGGACTTAATATCTGACCTCTGAAATAATCTCCATCTGACAGATCACAGTTGAGGCTCCTTTGAGGAAGCCCCCTTTGTGGCATAAGTAAGACAGCACTCTTTAGAGGGGATAGTGAGTGGCCAGAAGGAGTTAACAAACTTGACTCATCTTCTCACAGCTAAGGGTGTCATGACTTTTAATCTCCTTTCTGGGAATTTGTTTAAAACCTGTTGTCAATCCACGGGTACACTTATGTTTGCTCATCTAGGTTTATTTGTTTGCATCTGTGTGTATCACTTTCAAGCCCACTGAGGGTTTGTCTTGAATACGCTAATGAAATGCTTAGATGAACACGTAGATGCCCTGTGCAAATGAGGTGTAGGAGGGGAATCACAGAGCGGTAATGAGGGAAAGAAGATCTAAGCTTAGTTTTGGATGATGAAGCCTTGCTGGCTGGAGGCACAAGTATCACCAGCGCTAGACAGGTGTACTCCACAGGAGAAGCAGAATAAATCTGATTCTGAGCATTATCATTATCCTTTTGTATCCACAGCACGTTCGACCGTGTGTTCATTCGTACATCTGTTGTGTACCAAGGTCTTTGTACTCCAGCAAGCCTTGAGTTATGGAAGCAGTTGCAGGTCTACACCTAATAGACCATATGTTGCAAACTGGCTCTGAAGTGCCAAGATAAGGAATATGAAACAGAAAGCTGAACTGTAATAGGAGTGAAGAAATTCATGGAACGTGCAGAAATGAATAGAAACAAATCCTGCCTTAAGATACTTACTGTGAGGTAGGTAGCTTTTCCCATGATGACAGAACCCTGTTTTTCCTGATGCAAGAAAAAAAAAAACCAGTTGTGTGAACATCTCCTTGTTTTGCTTTCCCTCTCATATGTCTTCCTCCCTGTACATAAGCCTTGATTGCCTCATTAACCAGGACCATTCCTGACAAAAATTGTATTAAAAATGTTAAATTTAAATGCAGTACAGCTGAAGATGATTTCTTTCAGAAGGAGGTCCTACAGCCAATGGTTGAGCAGACAGTCTTATGCCCTCAATTTATATCACTTTAAAATTATGGCTTTTCAATCATGCAGTTTTAGTGGTGAATGAGAAACTTAGTGGATGTGTTTCTTCAATGGATCACTCCTGATTTTGGAAGCTTTTGTCATTAAACTGGAATTGTCCTTTGAACTTGGTGGGAAGGAATATGTAAGGGAAGAATTTCATAAAGGAAGATGAGGTGTGTTCACTGGGTCCTTTGTAGTCCATATGGGTGGTTGAATTACTGTACAGTTGGACTTGACCAGTCTGAGACTGTCATGTTCAACTCTAGGTAGAGTAAGAATTTGTGGTCCCTCCCAGGGCAGGCAAACACATGAACTGCAGCTCTTGTTGGAGAGGAGAAAATGAAGGTACGGTAGCCAGTGAAAGATGACAGAAGGCTTTCCTGACACACAGCTTTCCCAGGTATCCCATAAGACCCAGGAGATATTAAACAACACAAAGGTCAGAATTCTGGCACATCCTGTGTGGTATTTTCCTGTCCTGTAAATATCACACAAGTATCCTGGTTTAATCAAGAAGCAGCTGTTTACCTGTCCACTAATTGTTCCTAATCACTTTAAGGAAAAAGAAACAGGCACGTATGTATACATTTATGTCTTTCTCTCTCTCTCTCCCTCTCTCTCTCTCTCTCTCTCATACATATATATACATATACATACATATACATATGTATGTATGCATATATATATATACATATACATATATGTGTAATTGTAGTTAATATAACACCCTACAGTAGCAAATAGATTTGCAGATGTTTGTGTCATTTTATGTAGGTATGAACACAGTAGGGAAGCAGTCCATCATGTGGGACTTTCCATTATAGCAGTTTCCATCAAATCAATGGGTCTTCTTTCATTTATTTCATTAGGAAAAGTCTTTTCCTCCTCTATGCCCATCCCTTAATAATCCTGTGGCTTTGTTTGAAGACTGCAGCAGAGTCTAATCCAGACACAGCTGCAGTCTGTTCATATTAGTAAGGGATAAAATATCTTAACGCAACAGCCATGACTGGTGAGGACAAGCCGTGACAGTTTGTGTTGCAGACCTGTGCAACGGTACTCAGAAGAGACAGGCAAATGCTGCTCTGCTCTAGTGTCAGGGCTGAGCCTGAGGGTGGACTTCCTGCTGCCCTCACTGAGGCTCATGAGAAGTAGCTTGAAGGCAGTGGAAGGGCATTCATGGCAACACAGGGTGTTGCATGGGCTTTGCATGAGCTGCAATCCTGCCTAAGAATCTGTGCAAGTTCTTAGTTGTCTGTACCACTGTGTTGTCTCTGTTGCTTGTGCTGTCCCAGTTAAATAGTGTTACCCAAGCTAACTCATTTAATATGGGTTCAAGCATGTCTCTGGAGACAGCAGTGTCTGTGGAGCAAAGCAATCCTAAGGATGTACACATCTGGGGTTTGGGGTTTTATTTCAGTTAGTGAACAAAAAATGTCATGAAATGTGGAGAACTTTGGAGGAGATTGACTGACTTCTCTGCAACTTTTTATCTTCAACATGCTGCACCTATACCCATTGCTCCTCTGTTCCTACCCTGCCAATTTTACCCCTTGTTTTCTTCTCAGTGTCTGGGGTTTTTTTAATGAATCCCCCAAATCACACTTTTTCAATTTTAGATATAGCATTTCATACTTCTTTCTCTCATGTGGTTCTGAGAAGTCATAGATGTGAAACCAACAACTTTTGGTCCCTGGAAATTGTCCCTGCCTTCTCCAGGCTGAACTCAGTGTTCAATCCCCAATGTGGACAGAGAAAGTAAGCTGAGCTACCTGAAGAAGGACTGTTGCAAATGGTTCAGGTTCTCTGTAGAACACAGAAGAAGAATAAAAACGTTTTCCCCTTACTGCCCACGTAATAGGCACTATGAATCTTGCTACAGCAATTAAATATTTCAGCAGCTTCTGAAAACGTAAAATCCATTATTTCTTCATGCAGTCATACTTATCATGAGATTACTAAGTTAAATTTATTTATATCATATTTTGAAAACTGCCACAAAAACAGGAAAAGAAAAATATGTTTCAGTCCTTTCCTTGGTTTTAGGTTTTTGGAGAATATTTACACATAAGAAAGTTTCAGAGTTTTAATCCCCCATCATTTAATGTGCTATTTTAGAGGTATAGAATGGAAGAGAGTGCACCATTCTTCTGTTGATTGCAGTTGCCTGAAGAAAGCTGGTTCAGACTGTGTAAAGGATAGTAATGGGGAGACAAGATTCATATCAGAAACTCCTTTCTTTCTCTTGATTTTCACCTTGCCACTTGGTTTGCAAAACCTCTGTGTACAGAGAACTATAATGGAAACAGGCTCATCTCTGTGGATTCCTTAATTTTAGATTTACAGGAGGTTAGAATGTACTCGTCTACCCCTGCCTATCACAATACAGCTTGTATCATCTGTAAGAGATTTAGATGTGTTTTTTCTTCTGTCTCTCTTCTCAGTGGCCTTGTCACACACAAATCCTTCCTTACATGATGCAAGATGACCCCCTTTGTGCTGTCTTGGTCGATTCTTCAGATAGCTACCAGGCACTTACTGATTGTTTCATCCCCTCAAAGGCAGCATCCAAAGAACTCCCTGGTCTCACACAATCAGTGCAAAACTGGGAAAGGATTCTAGCTGCATTTCTCTCTCTTCTCTCGCTCTCAATTTCTTTCAGTTTCTTTCAGGTTTTTTGTACGCGCCACTTTTTGTTACTTCCCTTGATATCTTACCCACCCTCTACAGTTTGAAAACACAGACTCCTGGAGGTCACTGATGAATGAACAGCACTTAAAAGTTATATATAAAGTCCAAAATTGTTGTCTCTGAAATGATGGTTTCAGAAGCATTAGTCTAACATTTTGGGAGTGTAGTTATTTCTACTCATTACATCCGTGCTCTTAGAAAACAGCATGAGCATTTAAAAGGAAAACTGTGATACTCAAACAAGATCATACCTTCAACCCTACCAGAATTATTTTACTCCTATTACACTGAACAGGATTGTTTTCATGTTCAGTCTGGGAAAATTTCAGAGGCAAAAAGGGGGTTGACTGTAGAGAAAGGCACTTTGGTAATTTACTTTTGAAATGAAGCATTCTTGATAAAATGGCAGCCAGCTTAAAAAAACTAGTCTGCTTACAGCCTCATAACATAGTGGGACATTTGAATGGGTCCTCCTAAGAATAAACGTGCACAACATGAAGCCATGAATGTGGTGTGACACTGCAACAGTTTCCCACAAAAGTTGTGGGTACCCCATCCCTGGAAGTGTTCAAGGCCAGGCTGGATGGGCCTTTGTGCAACTTGCTCTAGAGGAAGATGTTCCTGCCCACTGCAAGAGGGTTGGGACCAGATGATCTTTAAAATCCCCTCCAAAGCAAACCATTCTGTGATTCTATGATTCTATGAAGGACAGGTGTGTTTCACAGCCCAAGAAGAGAAGGATACAGAAGGAGCTCCAAGGACAGAGGAGAAGATGCCTCTTGAATGCTTTAAAAGAACCTGGTGCTTTAAATTGATAAGGAAACTGAATCAGAGAACAGCAGGTAGGATTTGGGTTACTTTACATATATATGTATTCCTTGTGCAATCTTTATGTGTCAAAGCAGTGTGGTTAGAAACCTCTGCAAGTCCTATTGAATGTCTTGATTATTGCACATTTGTGGAGAATTGGATGGTAAATCAAAGAGCCTTCAAGTCTTGTACAATGGTGAGGCCTTGGGTTAAGCAGTGACAGGTGATGAGTGGTCCTGAGCAATCACACCCTGTGCCCCTCTCTCTGCAAGGGGCAAAAGGGAGCCTATGCAAAGGAAGCCTGACAAGGAATCAGAAGACATAGAGTTGCCAAGCATAGCCAAAGCATGAAAAAACATTTATATTCATTTTATTGGAGAATTCCCACCAACTGTTAATAGTCATTTGTAGGTGGAAAACAGCTGTCCAACCAGCACTGACAATTGGGAATCTTGAGTGTCAGAGAAGAAAAGTACATTGAACTCTCACCCCCACTCAGATTTTGCTGCCTGTCTCTTACTGCTCTCTGCCTTTAGACCTGCTAGGTTGGGGTGGCAATCAGACTCTCAGACAGCACCACGTTTCAGATCACAGCAGCAACTCTCTGTCTTCTGCTTTTTTTCATGTGTGAATAGAGCCGTGCAATCCTCTCACAGCAAGGCATAAAGAAGCTGCACCACCAGGTGGACTGGTCTAGCACCAGTCACGCTGCACTTTTCTATAGCTCAGACTTCATCAACTTCTGCCCTCATCCCAGCACCCTCTCAGCCTCCACTCCCAGGGTATTGGTTTCACAACTGGAACAAAAATGTAGTGAGTCTTTCAAGCCTTATGACCCTGCAGTCCAGGCTCTTTCCTTGCCCGCTATACATTTTCAGTTGTAATTTAGCAGCAGTATTTTGGAGAACAGAGTTTCAGATCTGTGACATGGATGTGTTTTGATGGCTTGAGCTACATGCTGTTACTGTGGTAGGGCGTAGGGAGAGGAGGAAGGTGAGACAAAAGGAAGAGTTGCTCTGAGAAGAGACGAAAGAATGGGTTGACTAAACTGCTGCCAGGGCATTTTAAACTAAATAAAAGAAGCAAGCAAAACAAACACAAGCACTGATTTTCAAGAGGGAGGCTGCACATTTTTAGTAAAAAAGGGACTAAGTCTCTGCTCTATTAGTCTGGTGTAGCAGTGGACAGTGATGATGGCAAAGACACCAAAGCAAAGTTCCGTAGGAAGGAGTCAGCTCCAGGTTAGGACCAGAGGGAAAGAGGGCAGCTGGGCTAGTGCAAACATGGCTGCATGTACAGACTTTCCCCTACAACTGGTACTGCATGTCACAAAAGAATGGCCTTTACTGGGCAGACAGTGCCCAGTAAACTCCAGTGCCTTGGAGGACACACGTAGCTGAAGTGCATTCTCCTGGATGGTGGATCTGCCTGTCTGGAGTGAGGCAGGAGGACGGGAGAAAGCAATTTATTCCTTTAATGTTTTTCCTCTGTCTGATTGGCAGACCAGAAATTAGGCCTGTTCCAGTAATTTCTCTGAGAATGCAAATCTTAATTCGCTGTTTGTTAAATGCTTAACTAACGTCTGAGATCATTATTTTAAACTCGAGCTGCCAGAATAAACACTGTCAGGAATCCATTTGCTTTAGAGAATAGCTCTTCCTGACAGCAGCAGAGATGCAAACAGTTACCTTTTAATACCAGGCTATGGAAAGCTCAACCCTCCCAGCCCAGCCCCCCACTTTCATTTGCAGTAAACAGCATTGCCCATCCTTATTCTGTGCTGTGATTCTATTCTGCTTTCTGAGGCACACTTAGTAGCAGAGGGATACCATGGTGTGCTTTATGTTCTCCATTAAATATATTTTGTGGTAGGAGAGCAGGCAAATTCATTGGGTTTCAGGTTTTGGCAAGGACATGAAAGAAAAATTAAGTAATTTTTGGTTTTAATGTATGAAGGCAGAGGTGTGGTACAAGTCAAGGACAAGTTCTTGGTTGCAGCTATGGCCCCTCCTGGTGGCGGAAGACAAGCAGGTCTCCCTGTCCTTTTTTGATGGAATCTCCACAGATGCCTTCCCGAAAAAAGCAAGATAAGTGTCTTTCCTGTCAAGCTCCTTTCCTCAGGAGCTAATTGAGCATTTTGATGCAGCATTGACTCTTTTCTGAAACTGTATCCAAGCTTAAAAGCTTAGCAACCATGTATCTTCCTTTGTCTGACCATATTGACAAAAATATGAGTCTAATTCTGTGTCAAGGATTTGTACCCCAAGAAAGTGAATTCCACTTCTGCATCAGTACAGAAGTACGAAAATAATATAAATAATATAATCAGTACTCTGATGATATGATTTTTCCAATAAAGATGACAAAAAGCCCTCATAGGCATTCATTGAAATACTTTCTCAATGGTTTTCAGAATTTTAAGCCATGTATTAACTATTTCCTACATTTAGGTCTTAACCAAGGTCTGTTTATTGTGCTATTCTATATCCAAAAGTAACTAAGAGGGAGAGTTTTGATGAGAAGAAATAACACTTTCACTGTAGGCAAATGCAGCATGCCCAGCTAACTTCTCAGATAACTTGATATATAGCCCTTTTCAGAAAAAAGGAATTGTGTCTAAATTGTTGCCTTATTTTATCCTTCAGTGGGAATAAAATTGGCCTATAAGAATGAAAAATTTTAATACATCTCTATTACAATATGTTCTCCTGATTGGTATTGATCTTCCCTGTGGTACCTGAAATGCAAGAAATAATTTCAGCAGGATTTGAGCTAACAGAAATGGGAAATGGAGAGAAAGACCGACATGAAATAAGGTGGTGGGGAAGAGTAGGGACTGGCATCAGTCAGTATGTATAGCTTCATCATCAAATACAGAAAATGGTTTTTACAAGGGGGACAAGTATAAAACAACCTGAGATTTAAATGGAGATGATAAATAGCTTCAGTAGGAGAAAAACAGAAAACAAATATGGAGTAAGGAAAAAAATTAAGAGTCTCTAAAGAGGAAAGGCATCTTTTTGTGAGCCTGTTAGGTGAACAAGCTGTAAGAATGGATTTGGTTGGGAACTTAGATCATGTCCAGCAAGATCCAGTGACATATTACAACACCCTGTTGGAAGGTCAGAGGCTCTGGAAACAGCCAGTGCCAGAACCCTGCCAAGAAGCATCTCTGCAAGTGGCAGTGTCCTACAAAGAGGTACGATTAAAAGAATTCCTGAGCCTAGCTGAAGCACATGTTGGCATTTTTGTTTAGTTTTTCTTGCCTCCCATCCATTTTGTGAAGTTCAAAATCTCCTAAACTCCACTGTGCCAAAAAAGCAGAGACACACTCTTCTAATGCAAGCAGTGCTTGACAACCCAATGGGCTGCATACAAGATAATATTGTTTGCTAATAATACAACCCCAAATGTATTTATCTTGCAACAGTGCACCAGGTAAGTAATTAATTAAAAAGCTGATACATGCAGCTTTCTTGAAATGGAGAACAGCATTAGTTCTGAAACATAAGATTTGTAATTTAGTAAAGATATTCAGCATTCTGTGAGAAGCCTGGTTGATTGCACTTTTTCAAAAGACTAGTCCCATCCTTGTAAGCAGAACAAGGTAATAATGAGGCTCTCTGTCACTGTGTCATAATGGAACACAGAGGGCAAAACTTCATTACACTCTTCTGACTCCCCTTCTATCAATATGAGCGAGATCAACACAGGGACCCAGAACACTCCATCAGTTTCCGGCTGTGTTATGTAGCAGTTTGGTGAAAAGTTCATTCTTTTTCTGTGACGGTGGAGGGAAACCACTGAGACAAGAGAACCCTCAAACATGAGCAAAGTGACCTGTACACAATATTTTATAAAGTGGTATGCAGCTTTGATGTGCATGTCTTAAACAACTTGAATGAAGTGCATTTTTTTTCTCCTTTTTAGCCTTATTTGTATGTATTGTTCATCCACATCCTTTGGCAGTTGTGAAGTTACTTGGAAGACAGTACTGCAGCTAGTTGCTGAGTTTTGTCTCTGAAACCTTCCTGAGCTGAATTTGGACACAGCCCAAAGTGACATAGAATAAATTCAGTTCTCAAACTTCATTCCGTATAGGACATAAAAAGTCTGAATTATTTCTCTTTGCCAGGTAAACTTCAGACTCTCTACATTATTTGTGACTGTTGGGAATCTAAAGGGAGGGGAAGGAGTTTTGGATGTACACTCGAGAAGGAGAAATCATAGTTTGCAAAGAGTCAAAATACTATTTTTTTTTCCTTTTTTTTTTCCCCCACAGTCAGTGCAATCCCTGGCTATGCAAGTCCTTGTTTCTGTGCCCTGACATCCAGCCAACAGAGGGAGCACTAGTTTAATTATAAAACCCAATCTGCCCCATTGCCAGTGTTGCTGCTGGCTGCACAGATAAGGTCATTATGGAAAAGCTGTGCAAGCCTTTTCCACTAAGACCTGGTGGAGGACAAAATCTTTGCCAGTGGTACAAAAAGAAAACCTAGTGGGGAATCATTTGCAAGCGATTGTGTGCATGTGGCACAAAAAAAAGGGACATATACATACGCACCCACACACAAATATGAAGCATTGCCCATTAAAACAAATGGTGCCTCCCAGGGAGCAGCCCAGTCCTGGAGTTCAGCTGCTACCCAGGAACAAGCAGAGCCCCCTGAGCCAGTGCAACCTTGTATTGGATCTGGGGCCATCTGTCACGTCATTTACTAGAACTGGTTAAAAAAGGGATGAAATTCTTTGCAGAGTCCTTCTGGTGAATTTTGGCCTTTTTTTCAGTGAGGACTTAATTGCAAATCTTATTTATCCAGTCTCTAGGTCTGTCACTCTTTGCATGGTAATATGGCCGTAAACTGCAACTGTGAGCTAAAAATCAAACTGAGCCAAATGAAGTTTCTGCATGCATCTTTGTTTTCTTCTTTCTAAAAAGGTCTTTAGTATTGTTTTGACAGGCACTGGTACTCAGATTTGAATCCCCTCAGCATTTTTTCTTGTTCAGGGTTTACCTGCCTGCATCTTTAGCTCAGGTTTATTCCTTCCATAGTTCTGAAGGAGAAATTAAATCCATCAAATCAATACATATATATCTATATTTCCTAAGAATTGTGTTTGTATGAAATTGGGAACTTGTAATTAGGAAATTGGAGTCACAACATGATAGGGAGACAAACATGGTTGTATCATAAGAGCCCTGTGGACACACTCATCTCTGTTTGACTGGCTTTTTTTTTTTTTTTTTTTGTTTTGTTTTGTTTTGTTTTCTTTGTGTGTGTGTGTGTGTGTATGGTGCAGGGCCCTGCATAAAATAACACAAGTAGGGGAATAAGGTCAGGAGGTAATAAGACAACTGCATATGGTGGCAAACACTGAGCAAAAGCTTTTTTTTATTTGGATTTGTAGTGTTTTAGAAAAACCTTCCCTCCTGCTGATTAAAGGCTTATATCTCTGGCTTCTCTATTGTAGTTTTCCAGTCTTTCCTGTCTATAAAGACTGGAAGAGCCCTTAAAAATACCTAGAAAACATAAAACAAGAAGTAAAAATGGGAAAGATGCAAACAGGAGGTTGATAATGTAGGATGTAACACCTAAGAACAATGAAAATAGCAGAGACAGCCATATATGGATTAAAAAGAAAGTAGTCTTCATGCTGAAGTTTTATTCCCTTTTATCACTTACTTCTTCAAATTGTTCCCCTTTCTCTTATGTTTTGATTACATCCATATTTATTTTGTTGACTGATCTGACTTATAGCTTCTCTGGCTTGATTGTCTAGAGAAATGATCCGAAGGCAGATGGTTTTAACTTGGCAAAGTTTTGTTTCACACACATTTATCACTCTCCCTGGAGACCAAGGACACAAGGAATGGGGGCTATATCCAAGCTCACTTTATCACCAAAGGATTCCTAAGAACTGCACATACTTCTAAACAAGATTCGTCTGAACTCTCGACTGACAGGCTAGAGCTGCTGTTTGATATCAGTCTATCCAGTTTCCTGCTGATAAACCTGAGCTCTAATGTGGTGCTTTGAAATATCAATATAGATGCACTTCTAATTTTTTTCTTTTCTTTCTTTTTTTTATTATTTTTTTTAATTTTATTTTTAAAATCTTCTCCTATTCCATTCTTGACCTTGCTTCTATTCCATTACAGTTTTGGGCAACAAGATACATGAATAACCAAGAAGTGGATGCTGTTTATGTAAATCTTCTTACACCTTCCCCAGAAAGGATTTTTCAGCATATTTTCTGGATAATATGTTCAGTTTGAAATAGCTAAATGTAATCCATGTATTTTTGTGACTCTATAAAAATGTACATAGAAATCTGTATTACAGAGGGGAAAGAATGGGGTTGGAGGGTGGAGGGAAGAGAACTAGTGAGTGGAAGTTGTTTGTAAGATGCTTGTTACACTCCTGGATTTGAGTATAGCCAGAGGGATGGAATGGCAGTGCAGTTTAGAAATCCATTTGAAAATATGCTGCCCTAGCACATGGAGCATGGGGCTGCTGAGGTTTTCCCCTGAATTATGCTGTACTTGAGAAATGGTCAAAAGCAAGGAAGATCGAGGTTGTGTGCAAGGTCTTTCAGTGTTATGCACCAACCCAATGGAAAGCAAGAGCAGCAGAAACTGAGGCTAGGCTTCGAAAAGCACTGAGGGCAAATGTGAAAACACATACTTTTGTGCCAGTCACCCTTACTTCTCATCATTTTCTACTGTTAATTTGTTAGTACTTTCTTTGCAGGAAAGCAAACTTATATGAGTGTAGCGCTCAGAATGAGCTCTAAGAAAGACTTAAAAAATACAGCCATAGTTTACAAATATCTCAGATTCAGAAAAGTGTCAGTATTTGAAAAGGTTGAACAGTTACATGGCAATTATTTGATACCTTGGAATTTGAAGACTGCAGGTTTCTTAAATCACATTACATCAATGTATTATTTAGGAATCAGTGCCATTCCTAGAACATCCATTAGCTAACTTTCGAACATGACTGAAAATGTTATGAAGAAGATGAAGATCCCAGCCCTTCACCCAAGAAGGCTTCTTGCCAAATGTGGACTTTCCAAGCTGCTTTCAGCTTGCATTTTTGCAATCATTTCTAACTAGTCTTGTAATTTTTACTTCTGTAAAGTGGCCTCATGAATCCTCTTTGCACTACATAAATAACTAGTGTGAGAGGTTATTTTGTTCTTTTCCACCTTGTCTGAACACTGCCATTTCAATTGACAGCCAGCAGTAGAAAGTTTTTGATCAAACAGCAAATCTTCACATTTAAGTGGAGTTTGTTTTGTGAAAGTTGAGGGAACAGGCTGAGGAGTTAATACACCCACTCATCATCTAACCTTGACACTGGCTCACACAAAAGTGCAAGTGAATAAAACTACATCATTTTCTGTTAGTTTCTGGAGGCTTTGAGATCACTGGTCCTGGTATTTGCTTTGACACTCCAGCTATCACTAGCATACTTGCATGATTATTGTACATAATAATCGATTTTGAATGATTCATATTCTCTGGTTTTTGGGGGTTTTTTTATTGATTGGTAAGGAGTGATTTTATTGAAAGCAGAAAAGTACCTCAAGCTATTGAGCTGACATGAAAGTCAATACAACTATGGGTACAGGAAGTCCACTGGGTCCTTCGTGACAAAGTTGTAGACAGTCAAAGCTGTACAGAGGGAACTTTCCTTCCACACTGTGAAAGTAAAGAGAAAATGAGCTAATGATTTCAGACAAATCCTTAATGCCTTGGGCCTTCTAACAGTAAAAATGTTATGAAAGATGCACTGATGCTTCTTTATTTTGCTTGTTTGATTTTTAACTCAATGAGTCCAAAATATGTTCAGGTAAATGAAATTTGGCCCTTGGAACAAATATTGTACAATGGAAAGTCAAAATTGCTAATGGTAGGTGGAGAAATTAGGTGCAGTGGAGAAATTAGTCCAGCTCCCTATAAGCTTAATTTCATTTCACAAGTCATTACTGCTAGTCTTCTCCACGGTTTCTGAAACAGTCAACCATTCATTTATTGTATAATAATAAACAAAGTCTATTATTTGATTATTATGTTATTCAGAGCCTGCTTTGAACTGTTAAATGGTCAACAGTTGCCACACAACTGAAAGGCCGTAACTTCCCCAAGGTTCCTCTTTTAAAGGGAAAGAAATTACTTGGTTTAACTTAGCGATGCTGCCTGCAAAATATTCACTTAAATCTGTGAACTATGAAATACCCTCCCCTGCTGAGGATGAAGAGTTAACAAACACCGCAACTATGCAGCTGCTCTGTTAAACAAAGCCTCTCTGGCACTCTCAAGATGATATCTTCAATAGTTAAACGTGTTAAAATAGGAGAGAGTTCATCTCATTTTTGGTAGCCCTTGCAGTAGAGCTTAGCATCATGCTATAATGCAGGAAGGGACCAGTAACATGAGGAAAAAATATATCTGATGACAATTTGTGTCTTCAGGCAAGCTCACTGCTGAGAAATGAGAGCAGGCATGTGCAGTTTGTAAAGGTCTAGAGAGCTGCCTCTGATGAATAAATAATGGGGCAATATCAAAAGCACATTCCTTGAAACTGTGGAACACCTGTGACTACTAATAAGCCATAATCTACTGAGCAAACAAACCAAAGATAGGGGGCCCTCTGCTCACCATCAGACTTGCTGACTGGCAGGTCAGAGAATTATAGAATGGTTTGGGTTGGAAGTGACCTTTGAATGCCAACTAGTCCAACCCTCCCACAGCCCCATCCTCCCTGGCCTTGAACAATTCCAGGGATGCGGCACCCACAACTTCTCTGGGCAACTTGTTCCAATGTTTCATCATCCTCATGGTAAAGAATTTTTTCCTTATATCCAATCTAAACTAGTGTCTTGCAGTTTAAAGCCATTATCTCTGGTCCTGTCTCTACAGGTAAATGTCTTTTTGTATTGAATGGCTGCAACAAGGTCCTCAGCACCTACTTTTTTCCAGGCTGAGCAACTTGAACTCTCACCCTTTTTACAAGAGAGGGTAAGAGAGGTTCCAGTCCTATTGTTATTTTTTTTCTGAGATTTAAATAGGAATATTCCCTGAAATTATTTTCTCTGGTATTTTCTTTTCTCACGAGTTTCAAAACATGTGTCTTTTCCAACTCTGTTTTTTCCTCTCTATTTACCCAAAACTTGGCTTCCTTCAAAGAATAGAGTCTCATTTCTTCTCCTTCTAAAGTGTAGTAGCATTTTGTGGTTGCAAGGGAAGCATTTGTCTGCCCTGGAAAGATGACAGGTACAGACAGACTGAGCTGCAGATATACATGGCTATAGCTGTTGCCTTTCCTAGTGGCTTGATGAGTTATCCCAGGTGATAGCTCTGGGATTATGTGTCACTGTGACTTTTTGACAAGGTGATGACTCTATAACAAGATTACATTCTTCTACGTGTGTTTCAGTTCCTTTGTCTCATCCAGGATATGTGGGAAACAGAGTGGACCTATGACTAGAAATTCACCACAAGTATTGCCATAGAGATTAGAGTTTACCACAGTTTTGCAAAAAAGGCAGTTCCTACATATTAACTGGTTTTAGTTGTGTTCTGAACTTTGATGGATGAGCAGTAGTGACTGTGAAACTCCTGGGAATCTATCACTGGATTCTTGAGACCTTTTGGAAGATGCTCAGTCAACCCATCACACTCATGTACCCATTGAACAGGGAGAACACCTCAGCTCATCTAGCACAGTCATGTAGCAAAATGTGTTAAGACATGCAGTAAGGCTTAGCAGGAAACCTTTAGCTTTTGAAGACCTACAGGAAAGCCAAGTCAATCTTATCTGTCCACAGCTAGAGGGATTTGTCTCACATGGAGCTTCTCATCTTTTTCTTTGGAGTTTAACAGGTAGGCCAGAAATGGTCTTTGAAAAGTGTCCAGGTTGTGGTAACTATCTCCACAGAGTATCTCAGACTCAGTAACTCAGATGAATGTACTTGCTTTCTTCTCTTTTCTGGAAAAAAAAAATTAAAAGTAAGAAAAAGTAGTCTGAAAGCCCCATATAAAATATCTTGGAAAGGTGGTGTATTACTATGGAAAAAGAAAGAACACATCAAAACTGAAGCTGAATACAAAACCAGTCAAGGGAGAGTCAAAAGGGCACATCTCTATGCCAGCGGGACCGAAAGGGCTGACAGTGGAGCACATGATCCTTCCAGGGTGACACCACTGATGGAGAAGAAATGCAATTTATTACTCAAAGGCTTATTACAGACATAGTGTACTTTCCTGCTAGGTTTGTTAACACTACAAAATGGCAGGGAGGATTACTGGAAATTGCATTGTTTTATTAAACTGTTTCACCCAACATAATACACTATGGTTTCTAGAAGGAAATAAATGTCTCCAGACTAAGTTTTCCATTTTGCTTAAGAGCAAGGTTCATTTGCATGGTTTAGTTGGCAACATGCATGCTCCTGATGATTAAATCCTAGCTGTAAAGCCCCCACATTATAGTGTCCTATAGCTTGTAATTGTGTCTGGACCTGTCAAGAGCAGTTTCAGGCATGTCCATGTACTTTTTCATCCTTTTATTGATTCCTCAGCACCTAAAAAGCCACAGCTGCTTCCATTTCAGGGGATGTACTATAGTTCTTCTTTTAAAACAGTATGACACAGTTCAGTAGCTAGAATGGGCTGCAGAGCTGGGACTGCTAGATAGCTTGTTTTTAATTTTCTCCACAGGAAAGAGTAATGTGTAACTTCTCAGCAGAGTAACTGTCACAAAGAAAGAGGATAGAATAAAAGGCATATTTTGGCTCATGTCAAGATAAAACTGAACAAAAAAAAATCTTTCTTGCAGTTCTGTCTTTATAACTCTGAAACTGAATTTATATCAAGATTTCTGGTTCAAACAAGAAGCCAGCCTCAGATTCTCTTAGAAATTTTGGAACATTTCAATCTTTCCAAGACTTTTAGTGTGTTGGCTTCTATATTTTGATTCAAACAGCTCTCTAATTAATACTGTAAAAGATTTCTGTAAAAGGGGAGTGCTGATGCAAGCATAGAGAAGAATAGTTAATTGGGGAAGAACTTCATTACACTTTTACACTTTGCAAACTGGTTTTTACCAATACCTGGGTGGCAATCTTAGCGCTCATGGGCAGTGGCTGGGAGGGCACACTGAAGCAATAGGGACTTGACCTAATTGCTCTATTTGCTAAAAATGTTTTAACAACTGCTTTTAGACATTCTGCTGGTATTAGAAGTAGTGATTTCTTTTTAATTAAAATCTCTTAAAAACTGATGTGACAGGATTCTCTGAAAAAAATAAAAGAAAAAAGAAAATAACTGGAAAATTAATTAACTAAACCAGAAGGTCAGTTTTAAAATCCTGCTGCAGCCTAATTAAATCCTAGACACTGACATTTTTGGCTAAAGATTGCAACCATAGTTATTAGTGTTGCAGGAAATTTCCATATGCCATTGTGCCAAATGAATGAGACTATTCATAATTGTTCCTATAGGACTTCTTGCAAATAGCTGGGAGGGACATGCTACTATTGTAGGAAATATGCAAAGGCAATGTAGTATTTTCATTCCTGTAATAGAAGCTCTCCAAGTCAGTGGTATGAAGGTAGGAAAAGCCTGATAGATGAGAGGAATATTGTAAATTATTATTATTATTATTATCCTTAATATTATTATATTGGTCTTGCCTTATTGCCTATTTATAGAAGCAACCACTATTTAAATAAATAGGGCAAGCTGTTAGTCAAGAGGCTGTGGATAAATACATGCTGAATGCAATTAAAAATCATGATAGTGAACAATTTTATATGATAAACCAAAAGATGCTGTTAATTATTTTATTTCATTTGCATGTATTTTAGTTAACTCCACAGAGAAATTTCTTTTTTCTATTTTAATCATTAACTTTTTCAGGACTGCTAAGGATTTGTTAAATGTCAAGCAGTAAAATTAAAATGTCATTATATGACATATGGGTCAAGTAGACTTAATAAACTTGAACTCCATCATTCCACATTTATTTGTAGATTTTTCTTTTCTATTGAAAAATATGGTGAAAATGTAATAAAAACATGAAATATTTTTGTTCAATCCATGTGGCTTTTGAATACAATGGTCAGAGTTATTAAGAACTTTCTCTTCTCAGAACATTGTGCAAACTTCACTCAAAGGGAAAAAGTCTGCTCCCTTCTTGAGGAGCACTGCTACAAGAGGATGATTTTTTTTAGCTTTTCTTTACATATCTATCTCTTCAGAGAAAATTAAAATTCCAGAATAAGAAAATTACTGATATACTCCATAAATACAATGAGTAAGATATAAATTACTGTTTCACACAAGAAACAAAAAGATAATCCTGCCATGCATAAGGACCTGTCTGAGGAACTGGGAGGCCTGGGTTCATGGATCTTGTATGTGTGCCTGAAATGGTGCTCTCAGATGGCCCAGCTTCATACTCTTGTTCTGAGGCACTGCTCATTACTATTATGTCCCTCTTTTATTCTTCACAAAAGTGTAATGATTAGCACTTGGAAATAGTTGACAGCCTTCTCTGTGGCCAGTTAAACTGCAAAATGTTCAGCACTGCTCAGCAGTGAATCACCGTTTGAGCAAGGAGAGAAACTTTTAGAGTACCTACAAGTCCCGCTGGCCTAATGTCCTCAAGTCTCCACAGTCTGCAGTTTCCTCTTTCAAAGACTAATGTGATGGTTGGTGACTGACTGTGGCAATCAAAGAGCACTCAGGTGCATGTAGAGAACAATTTTCTGCTTGATCTGTTCTTTCAAGTGAACCCATTCAGTGAAGTGACATTTCGTACTCCTCTTTGAAATTTTCAGTATTTTTTTTTATTTTATTGCAGGTGGAGAATGTATGTTTTTCAAGTTATTGTTTCAGATTCTATGCAAACTTCAGTCTTCTCACAGCAAAACCTAGTGTAAGACTGAAGAGCAGGTGAGTATAAACTGGAGTCATAATGGTAGAATTTCAGGCACATATGGTCCTTTAAAATTCAAAAAATGAACAAAGGACAAGTGTATTTTACCTGCCAGGTGATCCAAATTTTGCACAGTATCTTGAAGTTTTGGGAGTTTTACATAATCCTCATTCCATGGCATTGCCCAATCCATAGTCTACACTTACAATTTTTGAGCTACACTAAAAATTTTTCTATCCAGCCAGTCTCCCCTGAACTTCAGAGTGCATTTTGGCCTTGGGGATGGTCCAGCTAAAGTAAGGAGGGGCTTACTACTCCTGGAAGAAATGTAGTTCAAGAATTTTTAAAAAAGGGTGTTCCAATGCTAAATACCATACAAACATGCACCTAAGTAGAAATTAAATTGATAAGCCTGGGTAGATTTTACAAATATTGTGACACATGCTTTTTCTGGGTGCAACAGCATTGATTTTCTCTTTAGGGAACTTAGTTCAGCAACAATTTCCATCACCACCCATGAGACACAAGCCCATCACAACTTCTGCTACATCAGTGGGACATTATTCTTTCAAAAAGCTGTAAGGAAATTTGCTCTTGTGGCATCAGAATGAGCTATTAATCACAATATATTATTCATTTTCCCAATAAGGCCACAAGGTTTTTTTATTTTACATCATTAGTGAACATCTTTGTCCTCTTTTAGGAATAACCCTCCAGGTTTTTTTAAACACTTAGGCAGAGGAGGAGCCTATTCTTTCCCTGTACTTAGCCCCCCGAGCTGGAGCCCTACATTTCCGCCGACATTTCAACTAGCGGACAAAATCTCAACAAAACAGGGCTTGTGATCTGTTGGGACACAAGAGTCCAATTTAGGACCAAATTCAGGGCAACAGATATCTTTTCCAGTGGCAAACATTGCTGTTTACTTGATTCTGCTGTTGGGAGACACCACCACTGGAATGCATTTAGGTCAGCCAATTAACAATATTGGATTAGAGCACAGAGCAAGGAAATTTTGCAATAGATCTGCTGTAGAACGCTAGGACAGGTACCTCACAACTCTGAGGTTTATTTCCTCAGCCAGAAATGGCAACACTGACACTAAGCCATCCCTGCATCATACACAGTTTGTATTCTGATGAGCATACCTACACTGTTTTATAAGCTTTGAAGACTGGGAGGAGAAGAAGGAAGACTGTGGAAGGACTTGGACAAGCACAATTTGTCTTTTTGCAGCTTTCAGAGAACCACAATATATTTTCACAAAAGACCTGTTTATATGAAGCTGTCAGAAAATATTTTCACCACAAGTGTATATCTAATGCAGGCACGGTGGTATTACAGTCTCTGGATTTTGAGAGCACATTTAAAATGGAAAAAACCCTTCAATATCTTCAAATAGCAGCAGGATGCTGAATAATTTACATTGTGCCTCATGCAGGCAGGCATAAAATCCAGCACCCTGAAACTCTGCCTGCCACACACTGAGTGCTAAGAACTTGTGTTTGTAGCACGTTTGAGAAAAGAGGCTGCTAAACTCACTGAACAACAGTGCCTTTCTTGAGACGGAGTTCATCCTCTCTAAAGTCTTCGGAACAGATGAAGCTGAGCTAATCATCAAGAAACCCTCTAATCTCTATCATTACTCAGGTTTTCATGTTAGTCATTGTGACAGCTTTTCCCCCTTGTCATCAGGGGGAGAAAGCAGTGGTTGGCGCTCTCTGGCGAGACTGGAGCCATTCATGGCAGGCTGAGCTTTTCCAAGTTAGTATTCAGGAGTCATACACAGCCAGTGAATGGAGAGACAATCTCAAAAAGGTGTCGCGAGGGGCCTGGCACGATGTAGGCCTTATGTTGCATTCTTCTTGGCTGATTGTCAAACAAAGGTAGAGCCAGCCATTACCAAAGGGTATTAATGTGCAGAGAAACACAAGAATAAACTGGCTACTTAGGGCACTAACTATTACAGGCAGAGAAATAATATAATAAATCACTGAAATGAAGAAAGAGTGGCAAGAGGCACTGAAAACTGAGAGATATTTTGTCACTAAATTGCAGCATTAATAGCACTTTGAAGCTTCACATTTAAATTGCCTATTTCTGACACTCAAAATGCGCATTAGGAAAATGATGCTTATTTTATAGTTACTCATTAAAAGGAAGGGGATAAATAAGATGGAGTTTTAAACTATAAATCTCTTTCATAACGAACAACCAATAAGAACGTGTAGGGAAGACAAATAAATGGATAGTGAAAGAAAGATTTTTAAAATGCTTTTGTAATCTGGGGTGTAAATGAGGAACTGTCTCATCTGATTGAGGATAAGTCATTTTTAGAAGGTCTGGGTATGACTGCGAATGCAGGAGAACTCATATGTTATTTGATAATGAAGAAGAGCTAGAAATTACAGAAAAGGTTGTTTCTTTTCCCTTGAAATAATTCAGGTATTGTGCAATTATACTATTTGTCTCTTCTGTACATGACTGCAATGCTGCATATATTTCCCCACCTACAGATACATCAACTTTCCCCACCTGACAAGGCATAACTCCAGATTACCTCTGAATAGTTTGTATGACAAATTCAAGGAAAGAAGCAGAAGGAACTTACACATCACTGTGGCATTTAGTCTTCCTGGTAAGGTCTTTCATGATCACCTGTGTAATTTCCCAGCACTTATTAATGGCTGCCCAGTAGCCTGCTGCTACTTGACTATTTGCATAGTATCTGCATTTATCTAATCTTTATTTTTTAAAGACTGCAAAGTTACAGCTCATTTGCAGTGTTTCAGGATTTGAGTATTAAACAAAAATGCAAATACAGCAGTAAGCCCTTAATGAGATGTATCCAGCTCATTTTTTTCAGCATTAACTCCATTTTTTATCTTGTTTGAGCATCCACAGTATAAACTATTCATCAGCTCCAAAACTTCATTTTATTTTATTGTCAGCTTCTGCCACATTTTTGCAAGCTTAAATTCTAATTTTATCTGTAATAAGTATAATAATGATGTTGGAAACCGGCATTTATTGTCCAGAGAAAAATAATTCAAATACTGTAACAAACCATCTTTTCTTCTGCTCCTCAGGGAGATACCAAGCCAAAATGCAGCATTACAAACCTCTGGGTTTGTTGTACTTGCCTGCTATTTTGCACTAGCTTGAAAGATGATAAAGTCACAAGGTAAGGGAAATGCTAGTTCCACACACTTGAGGCCATAAAAGAAGATCTGCTTGAGGCAATTTAAATACCCTGAGGAAAATTCCTACCTTTGGAAGTGTATGAGCATACACCTCATTTTTAGTTTCTAATTTTAATCGTCTAATGATATAAACCAAACTTTTGCCTCCAAGAAAAGGAAACATGATTCTCTGATTAATACTGCAGTATGGATAAAACCCTCAGGCCTGGGCCACTGAATGACTTGTGATGAAACCTGTATCTCACCTTAGGAGTTCTCCCTAGTTTCAAGGTATGCAGCAGCTCTTCCCCATAGCTTTAAGATACTTTCTTCACCATCCTTGGTTTTGGGCTGGGTTGACAGGACTAGAGACAAAAGGGAGAACCTACATTACTAGCATTTATTCTTTCAGTAGTAGTATTTCTGTACTAGTTTTTTGGGGTTTGTTTTGTTGGTTTGGTGGTTTTTTTGTTTGTTTGTTTGGGGTTTTTTTGGGGGGGGTTTTGGTGTGGGTTTGTGGTTTGGTTTTTTGTTGTTTTTTGTTTTTTTTTTAATCTCTCCTGACATACTAATTGTCCTGGAGAGAAGAATGTGAGGTTCTGGATGCCCAGAAATAGAAGTGGTAAGGACCATCAGGGGTCACACTCTCTCCCCTTCACTGCCAACAGCACCCATCTTTTCTCATCACTTTGATAGCAGTGTGAGAATCATCCATAATGTAGTTTGCTGCCACTGCTGCAGAGTCACTCATACTCAGAAGGATGATAAATTCTTCATGTCAGGCTTTCTCAGTATTTCCTCTGGGATTATGTGGGATTATGTGGTCTGCAACAAGGACTATCAATCTCTCCACCAGCTTTGGGAGATCAGGTCTGTCCCTGATCATATTGATGGTCTTTGATCTACTGCTTCCTCCCACCTCCCCTCCCCCCTCCAAATTAGGAGATGAAAAACAAGCTTTGAAGCAAAAAAAAAAAAAAAACACAAGAGTTTTGTATTTCATTGCTGCTGCTACAGAAATCCTATTTTTTCCTTAGAAAATGTGCCCAGTTCAGTTTCAGCTTAATTTTTAGAAAACTGCAGCCTTTTCCCTGTTCCCTCCCTGCCTCATGCTTTAATCTGCGGGTTTGTACATACTGTAGTTTTGATGAACAGGCTACACTGTGTGGGGTGCATATTGCTTTGAGTGCCTCAGAGCAAATTTTTATTTACATTCATTACAAGCAAAGGCTATAAGGCTTTACAGGGGGTTTTTTTGCAATTGTAAAATGCGTTTATATAAGATACTGACTTTTATGCCCAGGTTGGCTCTGATGGTTAATGAGTTTATTTGAGTATCAGGATCCAGATCTTTGTCACTGTGACAACTTTTACAGCATCTTTGGTATCTTGCTTGGGAAAGAACAAGGCTTTGCAATATCAATTTTTTTGTCTTAAAATCCTCAAGAAAAAGGCTTCATTGATGCACCAACAATAATGATAATATAATATATATGTTAATATAATAATAACAAGTATTCCAACATAAGTAATACAATAAAGATTATAATATAACAGAGTCCAAGGGTTTTTAATCTCCAACATTTTCTTTGGATACAATGTTTCTGAATTTTCACTATGGAAAATTTCATAAGTGCCTTGTCTTTATTGTTTGTTCATTTGCACTAAAGAATTACCAGATTCACAAACTTCTTTGTAGCTCCCAGTGGAATTAGCACAATTATAAAGGTGTGCCAAATTGGCTTCTTAGCACAAGGTATCTATTGGAAGAAAACACATCACCACATTAGATTCCATCATGAACAAACAAATCATTTAATTTGCTGCGTAATGTGATAGCCTTTTGTAGAATATGTGCTTGGAAAGTTCCCTGTTACGGTGGATCTCCTAAGTTCTGCACAGGATGAGCAGGACAACAGAGCTAATTGTAAGAAATATAGCACTGCTTTGTTTTAGCTTTTGAAATGTAGATTATTCATGTACTGCTTTTCATTATCTGTTTAACTGTTTTTAATAATTTATCAGACTCTAAATTCCCACTATTTTACACAGTTATGTACTTGAAGGTTTTATTTTTTTAAGAGAAAAGGACAGAGTGGTATACTGCAGTTATAGGTCAGCTTCATCTTAAAATAACCTTTATTTCGCCAATTCCTTAAACATTGCTGATTTTAAACAGACAGCTTCAGGGTTTCTAAGATACCATGTTTAGACTGCTTAATTCTACTGCAACCTTTCTGTAGATTATTTTACTAGTTGTGCCAACCAGTGTCTTTCTGGTAGTGGAGCAGGGAGAGGTCTTACCTTCAAGGTTGTGGGATCCAACCCCACAAAAACTTCATAACCCTTTGTAAAATCTTTCCCATGCCCTCCCTGTGGTGAGTGTGGCTGGTGCACACAGCAGCACCCAGCCCCACAGCACAGCAGAAGTGAAAGCACACACACAGCAGCAAGTTCCCCAGCTATTCCCAAGGTCACAGATGTGGGTATGCACATGCAGGTTGGATTGAGCAAAAGAAGAGTTTTAGGCTATAATTGGAAGGTCACAAAATCCCATCTGCCCTGTGATTTTGTTGATGAGGCAAGTAGTAATAATTTCTCATATAGCCTTGTGGTTCAGCTGCCATTTTCATAGGGAAGATGAACAAAGTAGATTGGTTTTGAGTTATAAAAACAAATTTAAAAAATGCATTTCAGGGCTCTTGTGCATTTGAGTGTTAGGTAGCTCTTACTGGGCCCTTTTTTGTCTGTCCTCAAGCTCATAGAGACTGTCACATGGCAACTTGGCTAAAGCTTGAAAAGAGGTCACAGGAAAAAATCAGAAGGGTGCTTATAGGATGTACCAAGAACATTTTATCTGTTTTTCAAAATCTAAGCACTAAATATTTTTTTGTCTTGTTAGGTTTATCTTTCTAATGAAAAACTGTATTATTGTTTTGTGTAGTTGGACTCCCTTAAACTTTGATTATGTACAGTATATCCAAACATGCTCACACATCTACTACTGTTGCGATCCCTACTGTTGAGTCAAAGGCTATCAGCACTAGCTCTGCAATAGCTTCAGTGTGGTTTCAGCTTGGTTTCAGAAGACATGACTACAAAATACTTCTGAGGTAAAGACTTAGAAATGTCTGAATAATGAAACTGTGTCAATGGAATTAAAAATCAGGTTGTAATTTTAATGCGAGTATTCCATCCAATTTTCTTAAGCATTTTCACAAGATGTCTTAAGGTATCACATTTCTCTATCATTATGAACAATGTATCATAATTTCTGTAACTTCTGCTTTACTGTATTTTTTTTATACTTTTCTATACTCACTTTTAATATCTAGAAGTTATCACCCCTGTTTGGACTTTCTTGTCTTCTCAAGGAGCTGTTGTTCAACATTAAAGAAGCAAATAGAAAAGACATATTTGAATCAAGATTTTTAAGGTAGATCTACAGTGAAACTGATCGACTGAGACTGTTAAAAATGTATAGTGGAAGCACATCAATGGTCCCCTTAACATGAAAGACAAGCAGGTGGTGTTCATGTGTGGGTGTCCAACTGTAGCCTAAGCTGATGTCAACAACAAATTCTTTTTCGTGAATATTTTAAGCTACGTGAGAAATGGGATTGCTTGCTTCTTACTGGTGCAGGAATTGACTTGAAGAACAGAAAAAAGGGGGGCCGGGGGAGAGGGAGGAGGTGCAGGAGAACAGAGAGAACCCACAACAGCAACAACATACCACTACTGTAATGTTCAATAGCGCCCTTTAAATAGAGAGATCAGAGATTAGGAGGGCCACAGAAGTGAGTAATATCTACGGCTTTGAAGTTGCTTCAGGGTCAGTGGGCAGCATACTGCTGGGTTCGTCTGGCTACTAATTTTGCTGTATTTTACTGTTATCTTTGGTGCATTTGTTGAGGAGTGGGGGAGAAGTCAGAGTTTCCATTGTGATGTCTTTCAGAGGCACTGTGTTCACCAATATTAAATATATCTCCAATTTTATTTCAAAAGTAGATACCTCTTCCTATGGTAACTAAATGAAATATCACTCATCATTATCATTCAGCTGACACTTGCCTTGACCTCACCTCTTCAGGCACCCAAAGTTTATTCCTCTCCTTATCCACTACAGATCTCAAAGCCTTTTGCAAAACATCAGCTAAGCTTCTTGCTTGACAAATGTATCCGTGCTAATAAACAACTAGGACATGGGACTGGAAGGGATACTAAGCAAGTTTGCAGATAATACAAAACTGGGAGGAGCTGTTGACTCTCTTGAAGTCAGAGAGGCCCTGCAGACAGACCTCAGTAAACTACAGAGATGGACAATCACCAACCATGTTCCCATGGGAACATGGGAAAATGCCAGATTCCACACCTGGGAAAGAGCAACCCTGTTGGTATGGTACATACAGACTGGGGAATGAGAGGCTGGAAAGCAGTGGCATGGAAAGAGTCAGTGGCAAGTTGAACATGAGTCAGCAGTGCCCTGGCAGCCAGGAGGGCCAGCCCTGTCCTGGGGTGAATCAGGAACAGCATGGCCAGCTGGGCAAGGGAGGGGATTGTCCCCTCTGCTGGGCACTGGTCAGCTTCACCTCCAGAGCTGGGGGCAGGTTTGAGTGTCACAATATTAAACAGACTCTAAACTGTTTAGACAGCATCCAAAGGAGGACCCCTAGGATGGTGATGGGCTTTGAGGGAGAGCCGTATGAGGAGCAGCTGAGGTAACTTTTTCTGTTCAGCCTGGAAAGCAGGAGACGGAGGGTGGACCTCACTGCAGCCTGCAGCCTCCTCATGAGGGGAAGTGGACAGACACTGATCTGTTCTCCCTGGTGATCAGTGATAGGACTGGAGGGAATGGCCAGCAGTTGTGTCAGAGGAAGTTTAGGTTGGATGTTAGAAAAAGTTTCTTCCCCCTGAAGGGCACTGCAATGGGCTCCCCATGGAAGTGGTCATAGCACCAAGCGTGACTGAGCTCAAGTGTTTGCATAACACTCTCAGGCACATGGTGTGACTCCTAGGGATGATTCTGTGCAGGCACAGGGGCTGGACTAAATTATCATTATGCATTACTTCCAGCTCAGCTTATTGTGTGATTTTGTGGTTCTGTGAATATCAAGTTGTTGTCTTGCTGCTGAAGCTGAACCCTGCCTGGTGCTGGCATGCAGGACCCTGGGACAGCAGGACACTTCTTGACCCCAAAAGATCCCAGTACAACAGCAGTCCCTGTTGCAACCCCAGCACTTCAGAAGAGGCAGAAATCTAGGAATTGGTATCCCAATATCTGTTCCATATGAAATTACATTTACAGGTCATTTGAATGTGTTTGCATAAATCAGATATGTTTGAATTATTTACGGATGTGGTGGCTTCAAAGAACCTAATTAGAGTAGAGTAGCATGTTTTAGGACCTGAAAAGGCAAGCTCTGCTCCTGCAAGTAATTACTGCTCTAATGAACAAACTCAGGAGAGTGAATGCATAAACAGATTCTGTGGGATCAGTGCATGGAACATATTTTCAAGTCCAAGGAGCATGGCAGTGTAATAGCTGTGAAAAGGTAAAAGTATTAGTGGTAAAAGGAATAATAGCCCTAAAACTTTATCGTGCAATATAGTTTATTCAACATCAAAGAGGCAAAGTATCTTTTTCAGTATGAATTAATAGAAAACCAGTATTTATTCACCTACAATGGAATTCAAATATACTGTATTTTAATTTTACAACAAAATGAATCATACTTAGCCTATGTGCTGCTCACACACCTGTTGTCTCGAGTTCTTTGTCTTCATTTCAAATGTCTTCATTTCTGCCATAAACCTTCAGGACTTTCATATTCTATAATTCAATTTATAGCAGCTTCAGTTACTAGAAGAAGAGTCCTTATGAAAATGACATCCAAACACTCCCTACCTATTCCTGCACCATAAATGCCACATGAATTCACTCATTTTTCAAGTCAATTCAAGATTTTTTTGATCAAGAGTGGAGATTTAGCCTGATAACTTCAAGTTAAACTATATTATTTCTGTTCTCTAAGTATCATCCTGGCTATAAAAATTGTAAAATAAAAACTTAACTGAAAATTCTCCAAGGAAGTGTTTGAGTCAGAATGTGGTATGTTCATGTGTAGTTATATTGTCTCTACTCTGGTGACAGAAAGAAAAATACAGGGTTTTTTCAGTAAACTGAATGCATATCTTTCAAAAATCTCACAGGGAATTGTTATTTATAACACTAAGCTTCCATTTTAAGATGAGTATTTTTTCTTTGTTTGTTTTTGATTGCCACCAATAATAAGGATGCAAAGCAGCACATCAAGTTCTATAATGGGTATTTTACCACTTTCATTCTTCTTGGTGTTTTAGACAGTAATCATGAACTTCTGTTGAGAAACTAAGGCTGAAATTTGGACCAGTTTTCTGATCATTAAAAAACCCTGGTCCTAAACTTATCATGTCTGTAAAATATAGCCATATTGGTGATCAAAACCCCCTCAGCTGTGGACAGCTGTAAGCCTATTTACTTATTACTGTTCCTAAATCCCTGCAGGGTGAAAGAGAAATGAAAGATATTATAGCTCTCTCGCTCTTATTTTTTTTATTTGTGGCATGTCTGGCCTGCACCTCGGCCCTTCTGTTATGATTTCACTGTGCACCATTTACTACGCACAGGTAACAGCAGCCTACCTTGTAATCTCCCAATCAAAACCTAAAGACCTTCTGTATGGCAGGGATATTCTGTTATTAAACCCCAACATTATTAGTTTTTCTTTCCTTTTGACAACAGAACTAGAAACATGTCAGTGAGAGAAACTCCTCAATTCTATGGATTTTTTTGCAGGGCAGATCTGAGTCTTCTGAACCCTATCCTAATTTTAACAGTTAGCTACAAACAGAGAAGAAGTAGCCTGGCTGGTTGCCAAATCCTCCAAATCCAACTTAAAACACCCATTCACTGGCTTTGTCTAGACTAGGGTCTGTAGGGGATTCATTTGCAAATGTTTGCTCACCCTTTCTAACCTGTGAGAAAATTCAGGCGCTTTTTCAGGCGCTGAGTACAGCATTAGCTCCAGGTACCACTAATCTGGTCTAAACTAAGCCAGCAGATACTGCATTGAGGCAGATGAAAGGCATGGAAACCTCTGCACATGAGTCAACCAGAAAAAATTCTTTGTATAGTGTCTGTTTGATCAGCTTAGCAAAATCCATAGATCATGGTGAGGGTCTTCTCTGGAGCAGAACTGCTGGACTATACCTGGAGCAAATGTTCAAGAAAAGAAAGTCCCCAAAGAACATGGGACACTATATGCAGCCAGGGAGGTGAACCAGAAAAAGGGCACATAGTCCTTTGTCTTGCCATATGCATGATCTCCAGGGATTCATTTAGGCACCCTTCATGCAGAGCCAGACTTTGGCTCTACTGAATGTCTTAAAGCTTGCAGGTACTCAGTCTGTAGAAGTTGTAAATGTTGAGCTGAAGGTCAGTTTCCATGTTTTACTGGGAGTTTCTGGTCTTCCTCTTGAAAACATGGCCTCCAGCTATTAAATTCTTATCTCAGGGACTTGGTCCTAAATGTTACAGGCTGTACATAGTCTCCAACCAATCCCATAGCTCTTAGGACCCAAATACATAGAAACATAATTTATGAGGATACTGTAAAAGGTTTTCTTCCTTCTGAAGGATCTCATTGTTGTAAGTGGCAAGATGCTGTTTGTCAACAGCATGCAGAAACCCTCCTCCCAAGGAGAAAATTTCTTGCTGACTACTAAAGCCAGAGGAACAGAAAGAGGTGGTTCTGTGGAGGAGCAAACAAATGGAGAGGCCAGCCCTGAGATGAATGTTCTTTTCTATTGTGAAAGCCATTCTCATTATTTTTGGAGTCCAAACAGTTACATAACAGGGCATTCCCTTGATTAGTGTTTATCTCAGTTTTAATATACAACTTTCATTATGTGTTAGAGCTCAGTAATATTTACAAACACAAGTGCCTGCATTCCTTCACCTCTGACCTAAACTTCAAGCTGCTGAAGTGGAAATTAGTTTCTGTTTTTAACTTGGTGTGATTTTTGCAAATTATATTTGCTGGATCTCTGGAAGACTGATTCTACAGATCATATCTTCAGTACAGAACAGGAAGGATGGGCCAAATAAAGGGGGAATGGAGGAAAAGTTGTTTCTTTGACAGACATAATTGTTACTCCAACATGAAATTTTAGCTTGTCCTCTGTTTTGAAAGGGTGGATGGTTTTTTTGAATCCCTATTAAGAAAAAAATACATGATTCTGATTCCTTACCTTGAATTAATTAAGGGTTTTCTTAAAATACTTGAAGATAAAGCTTGAGTTGCTAAGACACACAGTTAAGTCTTGAAATATTACATTTTTCTGCTTTGCAAATATATCTGAAAGGTTAGCACCCAGTGAAGCATGCAGAGTCATCTTAATGAAACAAAATCTGAGGTGCATCCATAAAGATTTTTATCTAAATTAAGACTTGATGTTTAAGCAGGTGCAGCTTCCCCATTATGTGGATAGAGTTTGCTGTAAACTGCAGTCTTGAGTAATTGACATTAAAGAACAGGTGGAACAAGCTTATCCTGTTTTAATTGGACTATAATACTCTCCTGTTAGAAAGCAAAGCAGACACCTTGGCATCACAGGCACAGAAATCACGATTTTCTGCTGCCCAGAAAGGTTAGGAAGCTGCTGCTTTCTTCTTTTCTTGCCTTTTGATCAGGTATTTACAGCAGAAACCTCACATAATGTTTCTTTCTCTCCCAGCCCTGGTGATTTTTAGTACATTTCTTTCTTCCACAGGCTGTGAAGCCTGAGCTCTTTTCTGGAAGAAGAAAGTAACCATTGTCCCTTGGCGACTATTCAGGCATGTCTGCTGCTTTTGTTGTTATACCCAAATTAACTTGACCTGAGTTGCTGGGAAAATTCTTGAAATACCATACACTTGGTATTAGTCTCAGAATTAAGAATCCATTTGGTGGTGTTTATTTTGTGTAGGGGTTTATATGTAAAGATATCTATACTTTTTATATAAATGACATCTGAAAAGTGGAAAATGTTTGAGCATAAAGAATGTCACTGAGATTCATGGGATTCATGTCCCCACTGCCACTCACTTCACATCTGACTTTTGAGTAGGACATTTACATCTCTTGGCATCTGTTTCCCAGTGCACATAAAGGTGAGTTTACAGCTACTTCAGAATAACTCATTAATAACATTAGTATTATTTCCTATCTTCCCTATGTTGTTCCATTGGGATAGAGACCCTGTGCCTACACAATAACTGTCAGGAGAAACTCTGCAACAATTAGTATTTGTGCAGTTTAGACTTTGTAAGTATTCAATAAATGAAAGCTTGTTTGCCTAAACTGTCCTGCCATACATGTGGATGTGACACATGCCTCAGCAGTGAGACACTTCAGAAAAAGAGTGATTTTCCAGCTGTCACTCATCTTTCACCTCCCTCAGTTCCACTTTCAACTTCCTTTCCAAGTTGGAGAGGAAGTGGGGGAGGCAACACTTCCCATTTACAGCAAATTCAGGCTACAGACACAGAGTCCATTCATTTCCACTTCCTGTGTTATAATGGTAATGATCAAATACTTCTGCAGTGCTGTGTGCTCTGCATTCCACATGAGGATGGCGAAAACTCAGTGTTTCTTTGGAGTCCTTCAACACCTTTCAGGTTTGGCCCCATGGCAATTAATGAATGGCTTGAAAGCTTGCTAGGAAATGTTCTTCAGCACTGCAGCACTTCTGCATTTAATACTTTGCAAGTGAGTTGTAAAAATTTGCCCTGGAGACAGGGAAATGCAAATATAAATTAGATGGAGCACTAATAACGTTACATTACAGAACAATGCAAACTGGTTTTGACACCCCACAGAGAAGAAATCCATGCATTCCTTTCCGAATCATCTTTATGGAAATTTCTGTAAACGCGGTGTTATTAAAAGAGAGTAGCAATTATTTCCTTCTTTGGTTCATCAGTTGCAGGGAGGGGAAGAATAGGCAGGGGAATTAATTTTGTTTCCTTCTCTCTTCTTTTCTTTTTCTTGCATGTCCTTGTCAGAGAGCTTTCACATTACAGGAACCAACAGCACAGAAGCCACCACTGGCAGAAGAGGGCAAGGACAGAAGTGGTCAGTATTTTTAGTGATGGGGCTCCACAAGTGGAAGTAGTTAAGAGAATAGCAGAAGCAGAGGAGATTGCAGCTAATAAGGCTGCTCAGGAAGCCAAAGATATTACGACATGTTGACATAACATTTGCAAGATTCACAGGGGCCATCATTATAATTTAGATTTAGTATTGATCAGTTCAGCATCAGGGCTGGAGGAAAACTGAACACAGGGTTCTTTACAAAAGTGGTACTTCAGACACTGTCTTCTTATTAACACAGAAAAGCAGAAATCCCCTGTGCCCTGTCTGACCTGTGATTGCTGTCCTCTCCCTTGGGGCAGACAGAAAGTTGAGGTCACTTGGAGCTGGTATAATCTTTTGAAATTGCAGCTGCAGTCATAGCAAGCACATTAAAAATGTGCCTGTGAAATACAAGTTCAATGCAACACTTCTGCACATGCTAGCAGCTCCCTGCTAATGAGAACTACTAGAGTTTTTGCAAGTGTATCATTCAGGGTGAAAACTAGCTGGCTGTGCATTACAAGGTGTACTGGAGAAGGGATCTGGTGATTTAACACATGGCAAGAAAGTAGCTTGTGAGGCTCATTGGACCAATGCAGATTCCAGCCTTATACCTCAATTTTATGCCCTCTCTTCTAACATTTGCCTTTTACTGTGCAACACCCATACCTTCCCTTTTTGTCCTCTTTTCTCACTTTTTTTTCCTCTCCTTCTTTTGTTCCATCAGTGCATTCTCATGCCTTTCCAGTAAGCACCACCAGAGCAGAAAATACCTGAGGTTTACAGGGAAACCAAAGGTAATTCACTCAGCAGAAAGTTTATTTGTCCAAAATGATGGTTTCACTGTCCTCTGTATCACTTGGCAGTGTTTAAATTCTCAAAGAAAATTGCTGCTATCAGGTTGACAGTCATGCAGTGTTGTTGTTTAAAATTTTATGGGGGGTCCCCGGGGAGTGCCCCCCGGAGAACCCTGGGGTCCTTGGGGTCGTGGTTGCTCCCGTGCTGGCAGACAAAGAGACTCAGACACCGGTGGGGTGCTGATGAGATGAGGGTTTATTCAGAGTCCCACTCCAGGCAGGGAGCATGGTTCTGCGGGAGTGGGGGATGGGAAGGGGGGAAGGGGAAGGGGGAGAGGGAAAGGGAGCGTCCGGAGGCCTCCAGGGGAAGAGGAGCAAAGAGGGCGAGACCCCTTGTGTTAGCATTCTTATCACAGAGGTTCAAAGGGGCGCGGTGACATTCTCCAGCCAATCAGATTACAGATAATGTGATACTGCAGGGAGGTTACACACTTGGGATAAACCATACATTTTCCAGGGGTGAGCCAGAGCAAACCATTTCCATAAAATGCATTTCCACAGTGCAGGGGCCAAGTGCTCTCACCTTGCCAAACCCTGAATGATGTACCTGGCAGGGGGAGAGGATGGTGATCCACCACATCCCTCTCTGACCCCCCAGCAGTCAAACACCCTCTCTGTGGTGCTGAGCTTGGTGGAGACATTCTCCCCTGCCTGGCTGACTTGAGCTCCAGACCTCCATAGTGAATGCAGAAGTGGGATGGTACTATCTCCACTTGCTCCTTCCTAGCGCAAGAAAAGAGTGGCATTGCTCTGGCTGTGTGCTCCACACCTTCTCCTCGATGGTGGACTTTCTGAGTCTTTATTGGCCACTCAGCACACACACTGTAGGTCCCAGTCCCTCCTCTAACACTGCACAACACAGTTTATCTGGGGATCCCAGATAACATGTCAGCTGTGTAGAGATTGAATTTTGTTCATAGTGTCCCCCCGAATGTCCAGCCCTCCATGCTTGCTTGCCCTACCTCTTCCCAACCCCAGACATGGCACAGGGCACCTCTGGCAGTGAGCAGATGTTCATGGTGCCCCAGGCAGAACTGGCAGTAGCCTTTCCTTACACCTCTCCCCTCACCATTCTGGACTGCTGGCTTCACACACATGTCCTGTTCCTTAAAATATTTGATCTCCAGTGGCAACCAGGAGCCACTGTTTGGTCTTAGGAAACTATGAGCTGCTACTGGGTCCCTGGAATCAGCTGCTGTTAAAATAGAGAAATCCCTGACATGACATCAGCATTTAGTGATTAATACTTAATGAAGTACAACCTTCCATTTCCTTGCCAGTGAGGAGAGATGAAGGTCCAAGGACAGTGAGACCCATCTGGCCTTAGCCCTGATTCCTGGAGATCTTTACAGACCCCTGCCATGCCTTCCATTTATTTCTCCAACCTCTACCTCCAGAAGAAAGGACCTTCCCAGTGTCACTTCCAGCTCTAAGTCTCCAGTGGGCACAGGAAAATGAGAAATGTCCTTCTGAAGACACACAGAATAAACCAGGATTATTCCAGGGACCCATGGGGTGGCTCAAAAGTAAATTTAAACTTTTAATTGGCTTCAGAGACATGCAGGGCATGTGGCCAGCACACTGGCAGCCATGGCTGGGAGTCAGGGACGGGGCTGGTAGGGGAGAACCATGTGGCCACATCCATGAAAGAGCCAGAGCAGAGTATGTCAGTCACCTCAGCTCTGCATCTCTGCCCATGAGCCACGGCAATGGATTATAGCTGAGTGGGGAGGCAGCAGAGGCAGGGGACAAAGGCCAGCAGAGGGGGAGGAGCTGCCAGCATCCTCCTGCCTTTGCATTGTGGTGGCGTGAATTGGGGTGCTTGAGTGCCCAGTCACAGAGAGCACCACGAGAAAGAGGCTCTTTAAATGAGACTATTCAATGTCTTGTCTCTTCACCCACAGTGCGGCAGCCAGGAGCAGAGACTGCACATAAATTGCAGTTTAAATCCATAATACCTCTGCACTAGACTGTCATCAAGTGGTTCCAGGTAAAATAAGGAGACAAAAATGAAGGCTAAAGTATTTTAATTGCTTTTAAAAGGTCTCTCTTGCAAGTTGCTTGCCTTTTATTTCAAAGGCAGTGTTGAAGAGTATAGAGAAAGCAGGGGGAAATACAGCCCCCATACTGGAAGTGAGGAAAAACAATACTTTATTCACCACTCCTATTTATAACGTAATCTTTCTTACATTTTGTTTCAGTACACCTTTTGTAACAATTTCTCCACAGATTTTCTGTAAGATTATGCTAAATGTCAAAATGTCTCTTTGGGATCATAAAATTATGCCATAATAAAGCATAATTTCAACTTAGAATGGGTAAAAACACCTATAAAATAAAATGGAACATTTTGACATTAATTTAGAAAGTTACCTGCTTTTTTAGCTTCAGCAGATTCATGTCAGCATTAAAGAAAAAATAAATTAGATTACAGTTTATTACAACATGCGATGACCTTTAAGTAATTTTATAGCACTTTACGGTTCTGCTGCAGTCTTCTAATCAGCATTGTGTCAGAGGGAAATGATAAACAGACTTTCTTATTCCTCCAAAGTTCCTTTAATTTGAATCCCTACACACCAAGCATTCCTGCTGCAGCCAGGTGAGTCAGCTTATAGCACAGTTATTTGAGCCTTGTAATGTCTTCCTGATGCCTTTTTTTATTTCGCATTTATTAACTTTTGAGAGTTTCAGACCTTTTTTATCAACAACTAAATAAAACCTCATATCGCCAACTGAGTAAAATCTAAATTTGGCTACTACAGCATTCAGACCTGTTCCTCTAACTTTGTACTCCAGTAAATAGTTCTGCTAGAAACTGTGTAATTTTCCATCAAAAGCCTTTCTTGTACTCACTGCCATTTATAGAATGAATGTACCCTCAAGGTAAATTCATACTGGCAGTCTTGATGCATGTTTACAAAATGCCCAACACGACACAAGCACATACACAGAAACATATGCTAGGATTTTTTTTAAAAAAAGCTATAAAATTATTTTTATAAATTCTTTGCAGAAAGACAGCCTGCAAGTTTTTCTAAGTCTTTTTCTAAGGTTTTGTAATTTTTTTTTAAGGAGAGAAAAATGCATTAATCAAGCGCTTCTAGCTGAAATTAAAATGTCCATGATACATTGCTTGAGTATAATAAATTCACCCCTTCTGTTTTTCCTGTGATCTAGTTATAACTGTCTTAGAATATAAAAGAAGATACATGATTTAAAATACAGAGGTCAGAATTGAACATTTTTGAGAGTGAACATTTTCTCAGTAAAAAGGAGAAGAAAATGGTGATGAAAAGCTGCAAAGCAAGGAAGCCAGCAACCAAAAAGTCAGTGAGGGACTGATGCTGCTGCCTTCTTGGTATGGGCTGGTAATGGCTCCTAAGCCAGAGGAAACCTCAAACCTCAACTGACTGCTTAGATTAGCTTTCTTCCCAGCATATATCTAATCATTTCTCTTCATGTGTCAGAGCTGTTATTATAAAGCATTGTAATTTCCACTGTTATATGACTAAGAGAAAATATTTCTAAAGCTTAGCAGTAAGAAGATGTAATAGTCTAATTCTATTGTCATCTTTAATCTGCTAAAACATTTAATTCCTTTTGTTCTAAGGAAAATATTGTATCTCTGTTATCATGTCCAGAGAATTCTGGTGAAAATGGTAAGTTTTCTCAGAAAAAAGTGGTGTTTGACTATTTCTATGATGAGGTGAAAGGCCAATTTGCTTATAGTTTCCATGCTTCATTAAAATTCAGCTTCTGTGCTGTGTAATGTGGGTAATATTAATTTTCTAAACATTGATGTACAGCAGCTGCTAACTAATTTCCATAATGGTTGTTCTATTCTAAGGGCATTAAACCTGAAACAAGGTGGATCCAAATGGAAAAAAATGTAGATGATTACTGGCCATCTGCCAAAAAGATGCTTGGGGACATGAAATTTCTGGAATCACTGAAGCTTCATTTTGATCAAATATTCATATTCTGAGCCATGTGTCAACAATTTTACTGTTTAAAGACAACGAGGTTGTGGAGGGGAATATTGACACCATTCTTCACATGGGAGTTTGCTTTCAGACTTCTTAAAGAAAGGAGAACATGTTGCTAAAGAAGAATGGTGTTAACATTAGGAACATAAAGAAGGGTGCAAAAGAATTGGAGAATTTCTTCCCTTGGAAAAAGGGAGAGTGTGGGGAGAGAGGTCATAGAAATGCACTCGGCTTTGAAGTCGAGCATAACAATATGCGTGACCATTTGGGAAATGCTTCATGTATTTTCATTTCCACAGAATCTTTATACTGATGCCAATAGACAGAACTATTTTTTTTAAAACTCAGGAAGCCACAGTCCTACCTTAATAGATTCACATGCTCAGGTGGAATCCCAGGCTTGGGGTCCTGAACTGGTAAACCAGCCAATACCTTCTGATCGCTTTCTCTCTGTCTTCCTCTACTGTCTGCTCCGAAAACACCTACTTCTGGGAGAAATTGCCTGCTGCATGCCATTTAGTCCCACCTGCATATTGGCAAGTAATTCACCAAAGATCCACTTGTGGTCATCAATGAGTTTCTCCAGCAGACTCTTTTTCTATTCCCCTAATTTTTCTCTGGTGGATTTGATAAGTGATCTTACTCAAACATGCATCAGCCCACAAGGCAGGCAAAGTGCGGTTGTAGGATTCATCTTCATTGCTTCTCTAGTTTGGCTGCACATCTTGGTTGCACAGTGCCACATATGACAGAGGTGTTTGGGTCCTTCTCTAGATGGCAGCAATCTCATTCTTGGGGCTTTTTGGCTTGGGTTTGTCAGAGATGTAAACTTCAACATCAGACCATGGGTAGAAAGGAGGTTTTATACCTGCTCCTGAGTGCTCTAAACTACCAGGGGTTTGCACATGGGAACTGTCAAATACAGCCTGACAGTGGTCTATTTTTAACCTTTAATTCCCTTGCTGTCTAGGCTCCCCTGATTTCAGCCTTTCTCTCTCCCTCCCTTATTCTCACTCTGGCAGTGATTAGGTCTGGGGTGATCACTGATAGGATTTGGCTGTGTGTAATCTGTGGTGTGAAAGTTTTCATGAACATCAGAAGCAGCTGCCCAGCTGGTCTGGGAACTGCACTCACCAGTTCTGAATATTTCTGTGTCCTTCGACCTTCCTTGTCAATGCCTTTTCCTGCATGTGTCCTAATGAAAAGTTGCTCTGCTGAAGATCTTCTCTAATCCAGACAGAGCTCTATCAAAACAGAGCAAAACATGGACTTCATACTCCCAACTCTTAATGGCATGTTTAGCATCGACAACCTGTGTCTGCTGATGCAATGCATGCCAATTAAATCCGCATGACAAATAGTTTTAAAAAGGTATTTTGTTCTTTGTCTTCTGGTTTTACAACATTAAAACGCCAGGCTGCATGCAACAGTGCATCTAAGCCATCTCCCTCCAGCCTAAAGCAAGATTAAATGCGATATCTCAGTTTTCAGTAGCTTTAGTGACTTAACTTACTGGCTCCCAAAGCCAAAAACTGAGTTTGCACCTTTGTAGTTAATAGTCCTTAATGAATGTTTCTTTTGTTAATTTAGCTAACTGCCCTTTCAACTGCTTTATACTACAGCCCCAGTAAAAAGCAATGGGAAATGCAGATTTAACTAATAAGACAACTCACTCTTTTACTTTTTTATATTGATATCATTTAAACATAGAGGTTACAGTTTTTTACAGCTCTTTTCTGAAATTAAGAGACACTTAATGATTTCCAGCAAAAATTTAGTATTTCAGGAAATGTAGACCTTTCTGTAAATAGGGGCTATGAACAAAGAAAAAAAAAACTTCTTATAATTAAATATAGCACTGTAATGAAAGATTATAATGTAGAAAATTAATGAATGTGTTTGACTAAGCAGAACCTTTCTGCCCTCTGAATGGCAGTTTCATTTTAGCCCTGCGAAGAGCATCACATAAATAAAGGTACCTGTAGGGATGAGCCTGGGGAATGGGCAGTGGGCAAGCAGGGCTGGGGACACTGCTCTCACTCTGCAGGGCTGCATCCCCATCACTCTCACCACATGCAGAGGACTTGAGGATTGGTCCCCATTGACCCTTAATACACCTGTTCTCCCCAGGGAGAAACAAGTCCACAAATAATACCCATGTTTTATAGGTAGGAAAAGTGAATTTTTGATGTAGAAAAATATGTATGAGCTGCACAGGTATTATTCTGGCAGAGAACTAACAAGCTGGGAATGTCAGTTCCCTTTACAAGAGTTGTGCTCAAAGCAAAGGTGTTACCAACAAGGAAGGAGAAGATTGTTTTGTGCTCTCCATTAAAACTGTTTTTATAGTGCTCTCTGTTCTGTTACACATTTTATTAGGATAATAATTTCAGTAAACTACATCTGGCTTTCCTGAGGGTAGTCCCTTCAGGTTAAACAGGCTGTCTAAAAATATCTCTTTTTTTTAATGTTCCTCCTTTTTATATTCCTTTTGATGGCTTTTCATCTGAATTATTTCCCTTTTTTTTTTAAGATTACATTAGCACGTTTTCCCCCTTAATTCTATAATCTTTTCAACTTTAAGTTCCTTTGTACTTCGTGCTTTTATACCCTTTTCTTCTCAAGTCCTTTTCATGTTTCCTCCCTTTTGTTTTTCCCTGGGAGCCTTTATTGTCATTTTATTCTTTATTTTTCGTCTTAAGCTGTACAGTAGGAAGTAATGCTAAGAAAATTGAAAAGAAAAAAGCTGCATAAGCCAACATAGTAAAGAACGGTCATATACTGAGCCACAGAACAACTCACAAATGAAAGTTTAGTGGTGAAGCCCATATATTTTGGTCTCTGTGGTGCAATACACATGAAAAAAACCAAAAACCTGTGACTTTTCCTTAAAAAAACCCAACATAAAACAACAAACAAACAAACAAAAAGACACCCCCCCAAAAAAACAAAACCAAAACAAATTGAGCCAATGACCCAATTAAAAACCCTCACCTGTGTATGACTGATTTTGCTATAAAAATGGCCTGGAAATAGACCTCTTCCTGATGAGAATCAAAGCAAAATCCCCCATATATTGAGATAAATCTATTTTTAAGACACAAATCTTAGAGAAATTACCTGGAGACTCCTACCAAGTGATCAGAACCTGACAGTGACTGATTTTGGCTTGTATGGAATCCGACTTACTGTTTTATGAGTGATCAACTTATTGTTTAGATGCTTTAATGTTGATTTATGCCAAGATTGCCTGCTTTGCATAAAGAGGTATAAAACCAGCAATCTTTTATATAAGTCACATTCCCGATAAAGTCTCTTTTCAATTGAGAGACAACATGGTAAATTAATATTGGGAATTTGGCAGATTGTTGCCACTATTAAACAGAACGATCTCTGTGTGCATCAAATCCCTTCCTCCTATTTTACTTTTTCATGCTGCAACTGAAATTGGAGAAAAATGGAAGTTAAAAAGAGGAGACTGAGCAGCAGCTCCCAGGGGTGCTGCTGCAGGGAGCTGAGTGCTCATGCAGGCCCCCAGTCTTACCCATCATGCCGTTGCAAATGGAAGCTGAGGACATCCAGCAACTGCTCAGAGCACTGGTACTGGGCTCTCACTATGTCTAATCTCCTCACATGCCTGGTAGAAAGACCCTTTCTGTCTTAATTATTGTTTTTCTGCACCCTCTTATGAATTGCTCCATTGGTGCTGTTGGTTCTCACCAAGCCCAGAGTCATGGGCAGGTACAGTCTCCACTTCACTGTTGGGAAAACTACTCCTTCACTTCTGTAGTCTGGGAAAGCCTTTACCAGAGCTTATTTCAAAGTTTTTGATGGCATTAAGTATTGTTAAGGCATAAATGAAAGTAATCCCACTGCTTCAACATGACTTGGTGCAAAACTATCAGCTGAAGTTATGAACTGGGAGAAAATAACAGAATTGAGTTGTGTGGTAGAGTCAGTTCAAACAGTTTCTCATCAGTGTTTCAACCATAAAGGTCAGGCAGGTTCTAGATACATCTAAAGCAATAGGCAGCAGGCCTGGACTGGAACTCACCTTCTGGTGTCTAGAAGGGGTCACTCAGCAGCCCTTGTAGCCAGCAGAGTAATGTCCAGGTACAGACAGTGTCTCATCCACAGGCTTGAGCTGCAGTCCAAGCTCACGCTTCTAACCACTCCACTGCTCATCCCCTTTTGCATCAGGCCACTGTGGGAGACAGAAGGCACAAAATGTCCAAAGAAAAGTCTAGATGGATTCCACTATGGATGTGTGGGGAGGATGTGATTAGCCAGCTGCATCAAACTGTTCTACAAATACGTGCCCCCCAGCCAAATTTCATAAATAACCATCTAAGTTAAGTTCTTCGGTCAGAAACCCTGGCAGAATGATACTGTCATAAATTTTTATGGAGACATATCCAGAGATGATGAGTTCTTGGGTTATGATGTTTATTAAAATGTTCATTGGGACCTTATGGTACAGTAACAAATGGTATCATAAAACAAATTGAGCTGTTTCTAATCAGCAAAACAATACAAAACTGGGATATCTGAGAAAGATACATTTTTTCTTTCAATTTCCATTCCATGAAAAATTGCAAATATCTTTCTTAAATTCCTAAATCAATTTGAATTTAGAGCACTGTATTAGCAAAGATGTCTTTTCTCATATTCCATATATATTTCACCATCTATGCTGTAATTATTTTGGCTTACTTCAGAGGTGATACATCACTGTGTAGTAGGTTGAGTGCCCACTAGAATTATTTACTCTTTCTTGCTGTAAAATAGGATTAGGAGAAAAGCAAAACAGGCTCAAAACTTAAAGGGTATAAAGAAAGCTTTATTAACAAAACTATAAGAGAAAAAAATTAGTAAGAATTGCATTAAACCTTCAAAACACCTCTTCTCCCACCACAACCTTTCTCTCTCTTCTCACTGACAACATATAGAGACAAAACTTGGAACTCAGTTTACCACCTCTAAAATAGTCTTTCATCAGTTCTTTTAGAGAGAAGTCTCTTTTTGCCATGCCATAGAAACTTCTCCACAAGAAAATAGTTCTCTTATGGGATCAACTCTGAAGAATAGCAGACACTTGGGAAATCAGCCTCCCCACAGCTGCATTATGGGCACTGTAAACTCATGGGGTACCATTTTAAGGAGGAAGAGTTCAAAGGCAAAAGTTCTCTTCATGTATCTCTGAGATAATTTTTATCTGGGAATACAGGTCTTCTCTTCCTGGGGGCAGGTCTTCATCTCATCTCTCTCCCTCTCTCTGTTCAAGCTTCTCATAGGATCACAGCTACTTCAACATTTATTTGCTTTAACACCAATGCCTTCACTCAAATCTGCAATTTGAACACTATTCATCCCCCCACTACGTGTCTTCCACTACTTAAAGGAATATTCTAGTATACCGCAGTCCATCACCATGGCCTTACAAAAGAATTTCAGCTTAAGAATTTCATCTTCTCGTTCTCCTCTCATCTAAGACTTGACTCCTCCTTCACTGACCTTGATGTCCTCATATTGTCTCTCTACATGTCTTCGCTCTGTTCTTTTCTCTCACTCAGAAAGGATTCAATGTTTTGCAAGTTTCATCTGTGCAAGGAAAGAGTTCATATCTCTCCCGAGGCCTGCAGAAGTCATGGTGGTCTTTTGCTGCACGATCTCTCATGGCGCTGAAACAGTCTCTCCACAGGATGACTTGGCAGCGGTGGCTGGAGCTGTTTACAGTACAGAGTCCGCGCTGGGGCAGTGCCAGGCTCTCGGCGGCAGAGCTGCCCCTGGTCTCAGCTGCACAGTCTCTCTCAGGGCTGGGACACTCCCTCAGCAAGGTGACTTGGTACCACGGCTGGAGCTGTTTACTGGAGAGGAGTCTTCAGAAACGGCGGCGGGGGGGAAGTGGCTTAGCGTCAGGATGCTAACAGCCACTGGGGCCCGATCCAGCCGGGACAGGGCCTTCTCCCCTCCCTGCCCCCTGCCCAGCGGCCACTGGGCCCGGCCCAGCCCAGACTGCAGCAGCAGCAGGGCCTGGCCCGGCAGGCCCAGGGGCCATGCGGCGGAGTGAGGCCAGCCCCGCCAGCACCCTGTTACCCCCGCCAGTGCTGGAAGGAAAAAGAGCTTCTCCTGGGGTTTCCTGATTTTTAACATGCATGCTCACAGAGGCATGTTCAATTTTCTAGTGGCCTAGCGAGGTGTCAGTATCCAAAACTAGCCACTGATTGGTTTAATTTCAACTTTTTTTAGAAAAATCACTTCCGTGGGTGTCTTCTTTCCTCACCAAATGTCAATCAATGCAAAACAGCATACCCTGTCTAAAATTTTCAACAGTCAGGGCTTATAAACTCAGAATTGCAAATATTTACTCTATCTTAATGTTTTATTCAGGCTGTAACATCCTAAATTATATTTTATTTAAGCTAGGTGTTTAGAGAGTTAAATTCAACATTTTTGAGGATCATGTGGTTTATCATAAAATCTTGCAGTCTTGCATTCTGTGAGTCATGGTCCCCTAGCCATACCCTATCCTTTTTGAGATGCAGGTCCATCTTAGCACATCTAACTCTGAAGATGTTACTGATGTCCTCTGTGTTGGGCTGTCATTTTTCTTCTCTCTCCTTTCCTGTTTCCCTTCTCACAAACCTCTGTTCAACCTGTCTGCCGAGACTGTAAACTCTTTATTGCAGCAGCGTTCATGGCCAGAGCTTTTGTCAGCTTTCAGGACTGGCATCGTGGTGCTGTGTGGCTGGGGCACAGGTGACAGCTCCAACATCCTCTCTGTGGCTTCTTAGCAAGAGCTTGGGCTGGCAGAGCATGGGCAGAGCTAAGATGTCAGAGGGGCAATGTAGGAGTACTTTGCTCAGAGGTCAGAAATATTCATGTCAAGTGCACAGGCAAACCCACTGTGAAACCAACACCCAGGTGCAGTGTAGGGATTGTGTGGAAAGGCATGTGTTGACTGGAGCAGAGACATCAGGGACAGGAACTGCCAATATCTGGAGAGACGGGAGAGAAGGGAGTGGACTGAATGGTGCAGAGGCCTGCAAAGTTTCTGTGGTTTTCAGAGGCTCCAAAAGATTTTTGATGGTGTTAGGTGTTAGATGGTACAGGTTTGTTGTCTCCTGCTCCCTTCTCCCCATGAATCTGTGTCCTCACACAAATGGCATGGGAAAGGAGGGGGAAGGTAAAGACCTGGAAAGTGGCCTTGTGACACACCTGTCTGTCTCTCTCCATGCTGGTGAAATCTCCGCCAGCACCACACCCTGACCCCAACCACAGGGCAGTGGCACATCCAGCTATGTAGAGAGGGAGATGTCTGCTCTGAGGGTAACTCAGGGGGCTCAGACAGCCTATTTCCATCCCTTCCAGGAGAAAAGACAGGCAAAAACCAGCTCTTGTGCCAAAGCTGAGGCAGCCAGGGTCGATCACGATTTTACAGCCCCCTCATCTGCCTGTGCCTGAACTTTACCCAGCTGATCTGAAGGTGCACAGATGATTTGAAATTATAAACTACGTATGTGTATCTACATGCAATAAGAGATATCTTTTAGCTTTAGAGACTGTCAAGTGAGCTGGGAAAATCACTTTAAATAACATGAGATGTGGAAGCAAAGTTAATCTATTTATCAGCATTTAATCTAAACTTACTAATATCTGTTTCTGAACATCTACCAATGAAGAATTGAGGTTTAGAATGAGTGGTGGTTTAGGCTGAGCGTATTTGTCCTAAAAACCCTCATCTTTTCCACAAACAATGCCTTCAAATTTGTGGAAAGAAGGCTCATGCTCAACCCAGCATGAAGGAATGCTGAAGCTGCTGTCACACGCACTGTCTCATCTCCAACAACAGTCTTGCACGAGTACCCAGTGCTTATTTTTCAGCCACAACTTCTACAGTTTCCTGCCTAACACAAGCTGTGAAAGGGAATATCTTCCTTTGGCATGCAGATTTTCTGTTTACATATGTAACTTTTATCTTGGAGTACAGGAGGTCCATCCCCATCAAAATTTTATGAACCTTGCTAAGAATTTTCTCATTATCATTCTTTCTTAATAGTAGTATGAATAATGCAATGGGGGTAACTACTTCATTCAAATTTGTTGCAACATGTAGCTGTTTACATCATGCAATAACTATTAGAATGTACAACAAAATTTCCACAGTTATTCTTTCCTATTTTTATTTTTAAGAGTCTGGGAGGCATTGCTGATTTCTCATGGGTTTGTGCACTTGGCACAGTAGTCTTCAGTGAGGATTTTGCTAGTTAATCCTTGCAGCAATTGGCATATGGTGACAGGGGCCAAGCATGAAAGGGAGCACATTGAAGAAAGGTAGGATGCTAAAGGCCTTTTATTTTTCTGACACATAACAATTTAATATTCTTAAATTGTTAGTATTATCTTGACGATGGAAAGGGATTACCTTGATCTATAGAAAATGGCTTCCCTTGTGTTATGTCAAGCAAAGCTCTCTTCAACTTCCCTTGTATTCCACATGCGCATTCACCACCACATCAAAAATGTTCTGTTGCAATCCTTGCCTGCTATAAAGCTTGCCTTTGTCCATGAGTCAGCCCTAGGGTGAAGCTGGGAAGATTTACAAAACTTAGGTTGAAATTTGGCTAGGAGATAGCACCTTGTAACTGAGCAGACAGGTCAATGCCATCAACCTCTCTGTAGAGGAGATGTTTAATTTTTCTTAATTCAGACAACACAGAAGTCAACAAGGAGGCTCAGACCTGTCCCAGAGATACCATGTGAATATGTCATTTAAAATTTTGATTTTTTTTCAGCATTGCAGAAATAAAGATTCGTGAAATCACAGCAACATTTGCCCATGTTATTCTCTAAGTATTTCCTAGCTATTCCAATTCAGTCACACCCATAATTGATTTCCCTGTCCAACAAAAGACAAAACTGGCCTTTTTTTCATAAAATGGTGGCAGGGAAGGGAAGGCAGGTACAAAAATAGGAAAAGGACAAAGTTGTGCACTGACTCCGAGACTCAAGATGGGGCAAGGACAGCGCTGGCAGAGGAAATGGGGAACTAGGCACGTGGCAAGGGCGGCTACCTGGTGTAGGTGGCTTGGGGAGAGACAGGCATGGGTGAGACAGACAGAACTAAGCAGCTGTGTTCGAGAAGGTCTAGAGGGGAGGAAGTGTAATCAGTGTTAATTAATTATGCTGTGTTTATTTTTACTCTGTTATTCAGTGCCCCAGGTGCTTTACTGGAGGAGAGGGAGGGCACACTAATAAATTGGTATTGCTGCTTATTATTGTATACTAATTTGTAGCAGCAGTTTGTGGGCTTTTTTTTTTTTTTTAAGCAAGTCAATAAAGATAATATTCCTCAAAGGTGTTTTCCAGATAAGAAGGCAGTTTATCAGTACTCCCAAATTTCATCCAGCTGTCATTAAGTGTGTCTCCTCTGCTTGTGAAGGGCTTTGTAGCTGGGTCAGGGCTGCTGGAGCTGGCTGCAAGGTTGCTAAGGGAACCGCTCTGTCCTGAGATTCTTCTTATGCATCAAACTTTCATCTTGAAAAATTTCTGTAGGCAAATCGCTGTGAGATGAATGTTAATATGCTACACAACTGGGACAAGTGGGCTGAGGTATCTGGAAGGACTGAATCACATTTGTTTGATTTCATTTTCATATTAGGTGTGTTCACAGTTGCATATCTAAGAGGTCATGAATACATGGTATTACACATGCATTTGTACTTCTGATATAGTGTACCATGGGGATTGTCTTTAATAATATTTGGGTTGGGGGGACACCTAGAGTTTAATGGAAGGTGTCAAGCCAAAAACAATCAATGCAAAGGTTAGAAGAACTACCATAATTTTGATGGGCTTTGGATGAAGCTGAAGTGCAGTCAGTCTCACTCTAACTCAGGGGGTAACAGTCACTCAGAAAAGTCATACAGGTTAAACTGCACAACTCTTGGAGCTGAAAACTTTTGGACATGCATTTGAAACAAACTTGTCCTTGATAAAAAGGCAGTAAGCCCTTTCATGTGTGCAGAGTAGATCGCATGTCTCTTTTTCAGGTCTCACCTTCTCAGAGAGGTCCATAGATAGACTAGTGCACTGCACACAATTTATCTGACTGAAAAAGTAGAAGGGTTGAGTCAGCCCTGTTGAAATTTAAGCCTTTGTTTCCAGGGTGTCTGGATATTTCAAAGTTAGAGACTACTAAGACTACTGAGACTACTAAGCCAACCCCTCTGGCTTGGTTCGTTATACAGTGGAGCAGCTTATAGTGAACTCTGACCTACAGTGAAACTGTTGGAAGTGAAAACCCAGAACAGCTCCAAAGATGGTGTTGGCTTTTGGCAAGACTATAATTGGTTTATAGACAAGCACAAAAGTCACAGAATTTAGTGTATTATAACTATTCTTTAACTTTAGAGACTTTTCTTAACACAGTATTCAGATTTTCATCTTAAATTAGTCTTACATTGAAATGACATGTCTATGACATGGGATGCAGTCCATCAAGAGAGGACCACGATTCCTTCTGGCCTGAGAAGCTCCCTTGCATTTCCAGCAACTAGCTAATTGGCTGATCTAAAATCAGTAAAAAATTAAAAATTAAATGTTTAAAAAGATTCCTTGTCAATCAAGATCACTAGCCCTAAAGAACAGAGGTTTGAAGTACCATCTGACTAGTGTAAATTGCTCAGCTCTGCAATTTCCAAGAGCACAGAAATCTGCTACAACATAGTCTTGTGTTTGGACTGTGAAGTCTGAGATTGATGCAGTTCATAAAGACAAAAAGGTAACTTTCAAAGACTGACTTACATCAGCCTTCAGCACATTGTAAGAGGTAAGTTTTGACCTATATCAGGATTAAGGCCTGCAGCATTCTAAATTGAAGTAAATTAAACTTTGGTTTATATCACCTGGCTCCATTGAAAAATTAAGTTTACAGGCAGAGTCTGGGCATGTGCCTCCACATATTGAAATGGGCAGCATTGGAAGAGAGGATTATGATTTTTTTTTTAATGTGGTTCTTTCAAATTATTTAATTCATGAAAGTGGCATTGTTGTTCAATCATGATAATCTATGGATGTAACAGGTAAAAGGTTTCTGGGGAATATAATATCTTTTATTAGACCCACCAGATAGTTGGACAAAGCAGACAGCCTTTCAGCTATGAGAGCCATTTTTCAAAGCTGAAATAAATGCAGCATTTTCAGTGTTAAAGACAACAGTGATCTGAGGTTAACTTGACTATGTTAAATAGTTAGACTCTCTGGGCAAGAAAGTGGAGGGTACCTGAGGAGCATAAGGGTGGTATGAGCAATGAAAAAGCTGATAAGGTCATTAGCTGCTAGTGGGTAAAAAGAGAGAAAGACAAGTAATTAATTGCCTGAAAGATAGAGGGGCTTGGGGAGGGAATTACAATATGCTATAATGCCAATCTCTCTATTTAGTCTATTTAGTAATTTTTAGTGTCTAGCTGGGGTGTGTATTTTACTTCCTACACTCCTCTTCTGAAGGTGCTTTGCACGTCTCCCTGGATAGTTAGGCCTGAACAGACATAGATGAAACTGCTATTTTGTGAAAGAAAGAAAAAAACCCCAGAGCTTCTCCTAACTGGAAGCTTCTGTCATTTACTGTTCATCCCTGTGAGTTTTTCCAGTGTGTGGTTATTGCACTTTTACTGCCATGGAAACAGACTGGTATCTGCCTCACTGGACAGTTCAGAGTGTGTTCTGGGATGTGTTTGTGCAGGAATCAGAGGGTTTGATGCTTCTGTAGTGGTGCATTTAACATCATGGACATGTAGATATGTTGGCAGGTCTCACATGTTTTGCTCAGATGCAGTATGGCTTACAGAGCCATTAGGAATTTTGATTTGATAAGGGCTCAATTAGTCCAAAGTAAGCAGTGTATAGCAAGCACCAAATTACTTTGTGGCTCTGTCTAGCCAAGCAAGTATTGAAAAACTTGTGAAGTCAGAGATTCAACATCTCTCTTGGAAGCCTGTTGCACTGTTGTCCTGTGCTTCTAATGAATGTCATTCCTGATGTCCACTGTGAATCTTTAAATCTGTGACTTGTGGCCATTGCATATTTTTATACCATCTGCTGTCTGCTAGAAGATTGTGGCTCTGTTGGCTTTGCAATTCCCCTTCTAGGTGTTGTAGGCTACTCTTGGATTCTCCCTCTATGGGTCCTCTTTAGCAGACTACACAAACTGAGTTCCTTCAATATTTTTTATTGGCCACATGCCCCAGGCTCAAAACTGTCATGGTGCACTCCACCAAACCTTACAGAGGTTTTAAGACGCGCATTCTGCATCATCATCTGTTTTGCTGGTGAAGATACTGGATAGTATCAGCCTCATTATCAACCATTTGAGCACACTGCTGGCTGCTGTCTTGACCTTGAGACATTCATTACTATCTTTTCAGCTTGGTGGCCCAGAGAATCTTCAGTTCATTAGGAGTCCATTTGTCCAGCCTATTCTTCTTCAGCTTCCAGACAGGAAGGATACAAGCCCACATGCACCACTCAGCATCCACATCACCAGTTCTTTCACCACAGAAAGGAATCAGGTTGTCTAAACACAGAATCATAAACAGGAGGGGTTTGGTTGAAAACGAACTCAAGATTGTACTGTCTAGGATCCTGCTCATGACAAGGCTGACTTCAAAAGTGATATCAGATTGCTCAGGGCCCTGCCCAACTGAGCTTTGAATATGTCTGATTATTCCAAAATTGCTATTTCTATAGCATGTACTTTTACCAGGCACTTTCAAGAAGTTTTGCCTTCTTTAAACTTATCTATTAGGTAGCAGAAAACAAAAATCAGACTTCCCTGTAGCCTTCTCTTCTCTGGGCCATGCTCCTCACAGTCATCCTTGAGACTGTTCCCAAGCTTCATTTTAATATGTCACATATTCATTTTAATATGTGGACATAGGGGTGGTCAAACTGGTGTTCTAGATGTGGCCTCATGAGTGTCAAAAGGAGGGAATCAGTCACCAGCCCGCCTGCATCCTGCTAGCTGTGATCTTTTAATGCAGTCCGGTACTCAGTCCAAGTTCATCTCCATAACTGTGATTTGCTCTGGTAAATCTGTTGACTGCTCCTCATTGCTACCTGTCCTTCCTGTGTTCAGAAATGGATGTAATCTGTTATTTTTCTAAGGACTCAAGTAGCCTGATCAACCTACAGTTATCTAGATCCTCCTTCTTGTCTTTTTTAAAGCTGGGGGTAACATCAGCCCAGCCATCAGGATCCCCCCCAAAACACCACGACTTTTCAAATATTATGGCAAGTCTCACAAGCGTATCAGCCGTATCTTTCAGCACCTGTTGAGGAGTCCCATCCAGCTGTATGAATTTTAATACACTTTTGGCTTCCCATATAACATTGGTATGTGCAGACATCTGGGAGCAGGTTTACCCTGAGACAAAAAGTCATTGAGCAGCCTTTTTCATACTGTCCATCACTAGGTTTTCTTCCATTCAGAAATGGACTCACATTTTCTCTGAGTTTCTTTTCACTTCTGACATGCTTGTAAAATCACATCTCGTTAGCTTTTATGTTCCTGTCCAGTTTTAAATCCAACTGGGCTTTAGTTTTTCAGTTTTTGTCCCAACATATCTGAGCAATACTTTTATACTTTTCCTTTGTTGTCTGCCCTTGTTTCCACTTCTTATGTGCCTTGCATTTTAGTTCATTAAGAAGCTCCTTGCTTAGCCAAATGGACCTCCTGCCAAATTTCTCAGTCTTCCTGAACAATGCCCTGAATCAGTGGTGCATGTTGAACTCCAGGAAATTTTCTTTGGGCAATGAACTGAGTAAGACTGGTGGGGGTGGAGAGTGTGGGAGGCAATGTGCTGCCAATTTATTTTCCAATAAAGGAAATAAATGCCAATTTTCTTCAAGTGTGGATCATAATTCAGAGCTATCTTCAAAGCTGGGTTTCTACACAGGTAGCTGTATACAATCAAGATGATTTTTTAAGTGAATACACTTTGTATATGGTAGTGTTGTGGTTTGGTTACATATGGGATACATTTTCACAGAACTGCCTTACCGGTGATGATCTTTTTTTGGGAGCTCTGGAGTGGGGATGGGTTGGGTAGATGTAATATTTTCTCAAGACTAATACACGGGCATTTCAGGTTCTGAGTGTATAGCCCAACATTTTTGCTTTGTTTTAAATTATTGATTGGTGGATAAATTATTGCAGAGGTGGCTGCACTGATCATGGTTTTGTGTGTATTCCATCTGTTCTTTATGCTGCTGCTTGTGACCAGGAAATTAGTGTTTTACAGAAAGTGATTAATGAAGCTGTGGTGGAAATCGATAGGTATTCTAGGTTTTCAATCCAGGTGATGAAGTTTTCTTAGATTTGTTTGTAGCTATTTAGAATCTCTTTTTCATGGTGACTCCTACAGAATATTGGGGGGCACACTGCTCTTCCAGCTGTGAAAATATCTGAGGAAAAGTTTGTTATTGAAGGCAAAGTTTGAGAGATTAAGGGTAAAATGCCTGAGCTGATCTTGGTTTCTCATATTCTCTCCAAATGCTCTTCTTCCTGTCAGTATGTTTCTCATACCTGAAACTGTAAAACTGGACCGAGGACTGCAGCTATGGTCTCACTGGTGCTAAGCGTGGGGAGACAACAGCTTCCCTTTCTAGTCTCGCTGTCTGCACTCTTGCTAGTACAGCCTGTATGTGGCTGGTCTTTGAAGGCTCACTGCAGAATCAAGTTCAACTTCCTCTTCACCAAAGCCCACAAGGCCCTCCAGCAAATCTTTCCAGTAAAAAATGAGGCCAAAAAAGGGAATTTAGCACCTCAGTCTTTACCATGCCCCCTTGACACTAGCTTTCCTGTTCCACTGCGGGCCTCTGTTTTCATTTATTGGTTGTTTTTTGGGGTTTTTTTTGCTACCAACTTACATCTATCTGTCCTTCACAACCCCGTTCATTTCAGTTCCAGTTAAATTTTCTTGATTCCATCCCTGCAGGCTCAGGAAATGTCTCTCTACTATCCCTGGGTAGTTGTTCTTATTTCTTCCTTCCACACCCTTATCTGTTGCACTTAATCAGGAGTTTCCTGCTCATTCATGCTGGTCACTTCCTTATTTTCTTGACTTGCTGCTAGTCTAGAAACAAAATGTGAAAGAGGACTTGTGTTCAGAAGAAATCTTTCTCTTGGCTTCTAAATCTGATAAATTCAGGCATCAAGCAAGAAAAAAATATTCTAAGAACTTTCTTTTAGTTTTCAATTTATTTGATCAAAGTAATATTAATGATCTCTACTAAAAGAAGTTCTCATTCTACAAAAAGATGCAGTAGAGAACTAAAAATCTACCAAGGGGGCAAAATATAAGTTTTATGTTTGAGTCTCAATGGCTTGTGAAGATATTTAAAACGTATTCTGGTTTCACACCTAAAATAATACTCATGACATTGTATGTAAGACTTGATTTTGCACAGTGAAGCTCCTAGAAATTAAGTAATAAGACTGAAAAGTTTTTAAATAGCTGAAAAATCAGTTATGAGCATGCTTGTATCTTCAGCTAAATACAAGCAGAATAGAGTCAAGTCCAGCTCTTCTGTGCTCCCATCCCATGCCCTTTGTTCACGATCAGGTTGACAAATGGTGAAAACAGTCCCTGAGGCAATTCACAGGTGTCTCATCACACACACACACACAAAAGTGTGATTTGTCTTATAGAAGTGAGAATGGTTCTCTGGTCTAAACTAAACTACTTTTATTTTCACATTCTTTAGCAATTTGTAGACTTTTCTTGGGAGAGGGAGAACGGGCGTTGTGATTTTTTTTAAGTTTATTGTTCAATGTCTCTTCTGCTTTAAAGAAAACACAGTAAGGGAAACTCAGCTCAGGCTATAAAAGCTAACAGCCAAAAAGAGAAACCTGTGACTTGGGTGAGGATTTTGTAGACCATGTCAGCAACATAAAGACCCCTTGTATAGCAAGAGACTGGATTTAATTTCAGTCTGCACTGTCAATGTTTCTACTTCTACTGTTTTCTGTTCTCCTGATTGGAGGGAAATTATGTACAAAATGAAACATACATGTGCAAACCAGGAAAAAATAAAAGAAAAACCCAGAGATGTCCAGGACTGACTGACTGATCTTCTAACCTGTCATTAATTATTCAATTTCCATGTTTGTTACAGATGAGTGATTAATATCCTTCACTTTTGACAGGAGTATAATATAAAGAGATGTATAAGGCAATTCCTTGAGACATCAACATGGAGAGTATTGAGACAGAAAAGGAAAAAGTTTCTCAGATTCATCTGGATTTCATTTCAGTTTGCGTTAACAATATTTCTACCTCCCCTGTTTTTCTGTTCTCATGACTTGGTGATGTCCTTTCCTTACTACTGACCTCCTCCTCCAGTTTGAGGGCTGCATGAATCTTCCCAGCCCTATCTTAAAAGTGCTCCAGATATAAATAAATGTCCACTCACTTCATATTGTACCACAAAGGTATTTTACCCCCATTACACCTACACTGCTTGGGAACAGAGTAGAAAATGTTCAAGTATTTCAAGGTTAAGCAAGCAGTGGTCTCCTGGCAAGAAATTTAAGTTCAGATTTCAATAACCATTTCCTTTTTGAGTTGGCTGCCAAAATTATAACAAAGCCAAAAACGTTGAAGAGAGCAGAACAGATGGCATATGGGTTTGCAGACCTCTGCTATGATGCTGGTCCTAGCTGATGCCAAACTGTTGTGCCTTAATTGTCTAATACAGCTACCTTGCAGAGAGCATCTACACTGAGATACAGACCTTGATGAGAATCAAAAATGAAGGCAAAGTATCTTTTCAACCAGAAGTCATCTAGCTCCATTTTGCATTCTGCAATTAGCACCTCAGTGTCTATTATTACAAGACTGGAGAATGACTTGGTCCCACTAAAGTGTGTTCAAACAGTTAACTACAAAATGTCGCTGGCACCAGTTGAAAAGTCCCTGAAATCAGCTAATTGCTTCACTCTGGCAATGGCATATTTATTCCCTTGCTGTGAGCTCCATGGGTTGTTGTGCTTCTCACATCATTCATCTACTTTTGGTCTTGCAAGCCTCAGCCTGCTCACCTGCACTGCTGCAGGAAGGTCAGAGTGGACACAAAAATCCTCATTCAGCCCCAAGACCTTTCATTAAATTCTGCATGATACTCTTACAGATTAACATGTTGCAGACTACTTACCAACAGGACAAATGCAAGAAAGTCCTTGTTATCAACAGGGTAAGTGCTTCCAGGATGGATATCAAGACATTTTGGCAGCCCAGATGGCTTGCAGCAGGACGGAAGTAGAAAAATCACTGAGACTCTTAGCAATGAAGTGAATGAAACAGCATGGTTCTCTCTTCCCAAGTATCAAGTGACAATACAAAAGGATATGGCCTCAAGTAACATCAGAGGATGTTTAGATTGGATATTTGGAAAAATTTCTTCACTGAAACGGTTGTCAAGTATTGGAACAAGCCACCTAGGAAAGTGCTGGAATTGTCATCCTTGGAGGTACGAAGATGATGTGCTTAGAGGCTTGGTTTAGTGGTGGACTTAGTTATGCTGAGCAACAGCTGGACTCAGTGATCTTACGGGTCTTTTCCAACCTAAATGTTTCTATAATTTTATGAATGTACATGAGGGCCCTTGGAGGCACTGCAGTGCCTGCAGGAAGAGCATGGGTAGTCATCTCTGTTGTGCTGTGTTGACTGTCAACTGAAATCATACAAGTGCCTGCCTGAAAGCATCACCACATACCCAAGTGTGCTGAAAATTTGCCAGTGCCTCCATTTTAAGTCAGAATTACCTGAGAGCCTAAGCAAAAGTTTCCAAGTATACTAAAAATATCATGTGTCAAGAGAAATAAACCTCCACTTCAGGTCCATTGCCCTTGTGAAATAACCCAGCCTGACTCCTCAAAAAGGTCCCAGCAGATTTGCTGTGGTCTAAGCACTCCTGCTTCCCTTGACTGTGATGGGTTCAAGTACACTTGCAGCTGTATCCACCTTTGGCACAGCAGCTGGTGCAGAAGCCTAGACTGTGCGCTGCTTCCCTGGAGGGATGCCCTTCAGGAAACATTAGGAGCCACCTCTGTTTCCATTCAGCCACAAAGCTCTCTCTGAGAGCTCCTCTGGGGCTGCACACTCAAAACTTGACCACTCCACTTGGTTCTGCTTCTCTCTCTTCAATCCTTCTCCAGCCATCCCTGCTTCTCTCTAATTCCTCTGCTTCTCATGAAGAGACTCTAGCGGCAGCAAACTCCTCTCTCCATATGTACAAGGCACATGCTTTTAGTTTGGCTGATGCCACAGAGGTGACAGTATGTTCAGGCCCAGGTCAAGACAACTCAGCTACCCCTCATAGCTATCCTCAGTGAAGACAAATGTTTATAGTCATATGATCATGTTAAGAAACAACTGTTCTGCTTCTCATTTCTGTTTAAAATTAAATAAGATCAAGTAAATGAGATGCAAAAAAATGTCCCTGCAGTTCAAGAGAGAATCATTAAGGTCAGAAAAGACCTCTAAGGGCATAGAACCCAGCTGTTAACCCTGCACCATTCTGTTCACCACTGAACCATGTCCCCAAGTGCCATGTCTAGATATTTTTGGATGACTTCATCACTTCTCTGTGCCATTAAAATTCTTCAAAAGGACAGAATTTGACTTTCCAGATTGACTGAGCCTTGCTAGAGATCTCCTACTCCTGCTTTTTCTAGTAGTCAATAAATATACTAAGACTGTAAGAACCACAAGACTTCTCTATTAAAATGCTCATGCCCTTGTGCATCACAATTCACCATGCCATTGCTTATCTACCAATAAACTGAACATATCAAAATTGTACAGTGAATCAAAAATGGTAATAAATGACCAGTACCACTCTCACACTGACTAATGTGTGTTCCTCTTAAAAGTTTATCATATATTCAGTCCCTATGTAGACAGCTGTGCTTTTCTGGTTAAATTAAAACAGAGATTGCTCATTTCCATCTCCAAAATAACACACCAAGTAAATTAGAAGGTAGGATAATCCTCTCTGTTAAAGAATTTGTAGATATAAGAAGCAATAACGCACTGCACAACCTGGCTAAGAGTCTCCATATTTACCTTCACAAAGGAAGCAAAAAATAATATAAGTACATCTCAATTAAAATAACAATAAATCTTGTTATTTATAGTTGTACAATTACCAAATTTTCTCTGCCTTGGACTGTTCTCTGTCTTTCAGTGTTTGGCATGACTGACACCTTGGATGTTGATAAAACATCTTTTAGAAGACCTTTTACAGATAATGTAAAATCATGACAGATTTGAGATCTTTAATTTGTCTTTCACTAATCTGGTTTCCTTTTAAATAGGATTTTTAAAACCCACATCAGAATACATTAATGAAGGAAATCCAAAATTTCTTTTCAAACTTGTATGTCATTCCAGGCGAGAGATAATTGCTTTCTGCATGAATTTTAAAGACCATTGCTCAGTGACAGTGATTGGATGTTCAGAAGACCTATCTTGAACATTCAGGCAAAGAAAAACCAACAACATGCCAGCAGTGCTCTTAGGGACTGAGAGGTGAAGTAGAATCCTTAAGGCCCAGCTCTGTCCAATCTGTCTGAAAAGAATGCCAGGGCAAAACACCGAACTAAAAAAGCAAGTAATTTGCAACATCATTCTCATAAAATGAGTGTCATTGTTCTTACAGGCTAAAAAAATGGTGCAAGTACACTGGCCCAGTGAGCTAAAAATGCAGCACAAATTAATTTCCATAATCTCAGCCAGGAAAATCCTGCAGCTGGGAATATCTTAGCCCTGCAAAACACTAGGCTACCTTTGATATACATATCATGTATCTATTGAATGAATTGGTACCTCAAAAATACATTTTTAATGTAGAAAAATGACAGGCAGGACTTGAGATAAGGGAAAACATAAGGATTTATTTTGTGTTATTTCACCTTCATTTCATTTGCCCTTTGTTTGCCATTCTTCTTCTTCTCAAAGATTTGGGGACTAAAAGCCAGTGTAGTGATTAGGATTATTTTTGTGTGGTTGGTATAAAATTTTTTCTCCCCTCTACAATCTGCAGGTCTCACAGACAGTGCTTGAATCCCAAGCAATTACTTCAGTATTGCTTTATCGTATGTGTCAATAGGGTTTAATGCACTGCCGTTCATTGAACTGCTGAATCCAGGCTTAGGGAAAAAAAAAATCTTTTGTAAAACATATGCACCAAAAAGTAATGATAACCAAAACTCCCCATATCAAACATTTCCCTATGGTTATTTTGCAAGTTCTGTTCCTCAAGCTTCACAAGGCTTTTGCTTTGAGTCATTCCTGCAGCATTCCCTACTTTACAGCTTCTGTATAACACAGCTATTTGTGCTGCTGCAGATCGTGCTGATTTCTTATTAGTGCACCTGCAGATCCCTAAACCTGCTGTCACAAATGTCCAATGAGCAACCTATTGTTTTGCAGAGTTGAAGACAAATTTCTGTTCCAGCTGCCTAAAAACACAGATGGGCATCTAGTGGGATTTTCAAATGTCCATTATCACCTGTATCTCATAGCTTTTATGATTTTATCTGCATTTTCAAAAGATAGTTTTAACTCTTTTTCAGGCCTTCAGGGTCAAGTTGGTACACAAACTAAAAATAAAGAGAGAAATTCAGAAAGAAAAGAAAATCCATTTTTGCAAAGTTTATGACATTTGAAATCTGAAACTTCTATTTAGGCACTGTTGAAAATGGAAGAGTCCTCCTTCTATTAAGCCATATTGTTTACCTGATAAATAAACTGTGAGTTCTGGTTTTAGAAGAAATTTCTATTTTTTTACAGTTTCTCATCATATGTGAGTTCCTGCAGAGCTGCTGCATCATTTATCCAAACTCACATAAAGCAACGAAAGAAAACACAAGTACATGAAAAATCAGAACAGTGCTTATTAAATCACTAGACATTGTCCATCTGATAACAAAGAGCTGATATAACTTGGGGGCCTGTACTTGGGTATAACATGAGACATTTAAATTCTGCAAATATATACATGTATAACTGGAATTTCTTACGACAACAGAAACAAAGCTATGAATAAATTTTTGCAGATTAGGATCATATGACATGTACAGGTTTTTGTAAAGTCTCCCAAAGCTACATAACTAACTTGTACTGCTGTCTTTTGGCTACTGAAGCAGGCAGGAGGCTGAACATTCTTTGGATCACCAGACATGCACAACTATAATTGCTCTTTTTCTATCATTTCAGGATCATACCTGGCAAACTCTGGTACTTCACTAACAAATAGCAACCACCCCATTTTATTTTGTACAGAAAAGGGTTCTCGGCAGAGTTTCAGCTGGCAGACCTTTCCTTTGACATCTCTTGGTGTCAACTCCCTTTTCCTCTCCAGCCAGTCAGTGAAGAAATTGTGATTTTGGTAGTAACCAAGCACTGAATGAAAGAGATTAATACAATCAAGCATAAAATATCGATGTGATTGAGCATCGTGGTCTAATGTCCCTCCTGCCTTCAAACATACCAAATATATGCAATATTTAAGTCTGAAATTCTTCTTTTTGTCTTGGTTTCCTCAGGAAATGAGGAAAAATATTTGCAAATACACTACATCTTCAGATACATTTCCTTCTCTCTCTCTCTAAACAATTCTGAGCCCTAAAGGTCAAATTTATTTAATAATAATCATATCTAATTGAAAGATGGTGATCTGAAAACATTCAGCTTTGCTAAGAAGGACCTCACTATTGACTTCACTCTATTGATTGCATGAAATCTTCTTCTCTCTATGGACAGGAGTCAGCCCATACCTAAGACTACTTCCCCAGCCCTCTATCAGCATGCCACAAGACCAGAGCTTACCTGAAACCTCTCCTTTCCAAGGAAGATCACTCATATAAGTGGAAAGATTTTACTCACATCTACCATGGGAATTTTCTTTTCAACAAGCAATTTCATTTTCTGGAAATTTCAAATGAGTGAAAAGATCAGTGTGTATTTTCTGCCAAAAGAGTGCAAAGTACATAATCAAAACAATTAAAACAAGGTAGAAAACATTGCAACATTAGGTATATTACTCCCAGACCTCCAGGAGCATGATTTTATTTTAAACATGGTATTGCTAAGTATGTCTAGAGAAGCTAATCCCTAATATTCCTTTTACCTCTGGACTCATCCTTGCATCATCCTTCACTGATCCTTGCACCATCACATGATGGAGTGTAGCAAATTACATCCACCAACAGTCAACTCCGGATGCTAACAGCTACTAATTAGGGAGAGAGGGAGAACACTATTTTGCTACCTGTTGCCATAGCATTTAATAGACTCTGCTCCCTCAAACCCCAGTTTCCCATCCCTCCTGGCCCACAGGTGCCGTTAGTAGAGAATAATGGCTCCCAAGCTGAGGTCTGCAGATCACAGATGAGCTGCAAAGCCTCACTTTGAAAGGTTTCCTAATTGGCAGTACACATGTGTTTTCCCAGCTGCTGCAGAGTATTAATGCTCCTGCCTTAGCTGCGTGGAAGTAGGTATGTTGTACAGCATGTGAGGGGCCCATGTTAGATCCAGCTGCTACTTCTTTGTCTGGGGAACTTGGAGCAGAGAAGTTCAATAGAGGAATGTCTTGTTGAGCAGCAATATGTTGCTTCAATAATAAGTTGTGTCTAGAGGCAGTACTTCAAAACTTTCCTAGTTCATGTTATGAGCTTTCAATGCTATCAAACCTGGACAAAACCTGCATGCTGTCCTATACTTTTAAAACACACTCATGGCATTTCTGAAACACAATTACACAAGACTTCTGTTTGTTCATGCATTTGGGTTTTGACTTTTTTTTCTGTGTTTTCTGAACATCCATTTGTACCTGGGGAAAGTGATATTTATTTGAAAGAAGCTTATTGCTGAAAGTCAAGGTCAACCTCTGTTATGGTTTAAACCCAGCAAGCAACTAGCCCCCACACAGCCAATCAGTCATTCTCCCAGAAGCTGGGGGAGAGAATGGCAAGGGTAAAAGTGAGAAAAAGACAATTTAATGAGTAAAGCAAAAGTCATGCTCACAAACAAAGCAAAGCAAGGGATTCATTCACAACAGCCCATGAGCAGCAGGTGTTCAGCCATCTCCAGGAGAGCAGAGGTCCATCACATGTAATGGTGACTTGGGAAGACAAATATCACTTTGAACATCCCCCACCCCTTCCTTCTTCTTCTCCCAGTTTTATATGCTGAGCATGTTGCCATATGGTAGGGGATACCTCTTCAGTCATCAAGGTCAGCTGTCCCTGCTGTTTTCCTTCCCAGCTCCCTGGGCACTCCCAGACTCCTTGCTGGTGGGGTGGGGGAAGAAGATGTATTGGCTCTATGTAAGCTCTGCTCAGTAACAGCTAAATCGTCCCTGTGTTATCAATATCATTCCCACCACAAATCCAAAATACAGCCCCGTACCAGCTACCATAGAGATAAGTAACTCTCTCCCAGCCAAAACCAGCCCACCTGCCAGATGCTGTCTCCAAGACACAGAGCTAGCTATAACTAGTATGTGCAGTGGCACCATCTTTCTCCTACAGAATTGGTTTACATGGAAAAGATTTATTTAATTATGTGTTAAAAAATTCTGAGAATGGCCTGTTTTCTATATTTGTTCACTGGTATTAGATCTTGCTACTGTTTGCCATACAGAAGATGGAATATACCTGTTTCAAAATGTCTACATTAATTCCATTTGCACAGTAGCAAGAATTTTGTGAGAAGTACTAGTCATAAAGAAATATTAAAAGACAGGAAATCCTTAAAAACTTTTATCACTAGTAAAAAATGGACAGCATATAACTTGATCTAATAAATCTCTTCTATTATTCTGAAGACATATGCATATAAACATAACAGCTTTTAATGGGGTTCGTCATATTCATCACTCTGCATAAAGCAATTTGCTACTCCAGTTTTTCAGTGCATCAAATTCATAATGTTGTAGTCTATATTTTTGTGTTTATGTGATCAGCTAAAGTTTACACCATTTCAAAAGAACATCTTTTTTAAAAGTTGTTGAGCAAAACATTAGCATTCTCTAAAATTCATCCAGGATGAATTTTCCTTTTGTATTAAATGGGTAATTATGACATGAAACATTCTTCCTCCTCCAGTGCCCAAAACACAGTTTGCATGTACAACTGAAGCTTTCTCTGTCATTGTAGACATGGTGATACTCTTGGCAGTCCTAGCAGAGGATGGAGGGATTACCAAATTCCCTGTCCATTCTCTACCGTGGCTTTGTCTCTAGTTTCCACTTCTTGCATGATCATTTCATCCACTCTCCTTTGTGTTACTGTAACCTACTCCTTCATTATGTCTTTCTTTCCCTTCCTCCTGTTCCTCTTCACCTGACATCACTTTCATTCACCCACCTTCTCTCACGTTATAAAACCATGGGTGCTGAGGTATTCTTGCTCCTCTCATGCCCTCTGTGACTTCACTGGTCTCTTGCTACATGTCCATGCAACACTGAGGGCAGAAATAGTCACCACACATTGAAGGAAGCTGAAGCACTCTGAAGAACATAAGCACAGCAACTTAATTAACAATTAACAACTTCAATTAATTTATTTTGAGAACCAGTGGATAACAACCTCTGCTTTCCTTCCCCAAATTTCAGATCCAAGAGTCAGCTCCCATAACTCTGTTTTTTAGTCAGTTAACTTTGATGAAAAGTTTAGCTGAGTCCAGCCTACTTGCTCAGGAGAAAAGGACACCAAAGTTAACTGCCTTCACATCCAAGTCGACAAGAAAACGCTGGAGTTTCAGGAGATGACTGGGCTATCACAAGCGAAAATAAGCCTCAGTGGTGAAATTCATTAAAGAAAATCTTATGCCATAGCTTTCCACTGTCCTGAAAATCTCTTGTAAATGTTATGGGGTAGCCTGATGAGCTGTCAAGGAAGAAAGAAACACTGTCAAGCTCACATCATCTCTCCAAATTCCTGTCTGCTGGGAAGTTTGCCAGAGGATAACAAATGGCCACTCCACATGGAAAACTAGACTCAGCTGCTGTCCCACACCCAGGTTCAGGATGAACTAAGAGAAGACAGAAAAAGAATCATAGAAAAAAGATCACCTTGGTAAAGTTCAAAAGCCCTCTTTTACCCACTAAATCCCTGCATTTCTGCTCAAGGGTGTGGGTGCAAAATGGTGCTGGCTGACTTGGACATCAGCCTTGTGGGTTTTAAACTCTAGTAAGAACTAATGAAACACAGCTAGAAAAATCAACCAATTCAAAAGACAACAGGTTTTTACCAAATCTCTTCATATAGGTACCAGGACATGAATCCCTCGGAATCTTTCCTCTCAGGAAAGTAATGCCTTTTCCTGCTTCCACCTGACAAGAACATGCAGAAGGCAGTCATCAGTTATCCAGTCTCAAAGGACTGTGTTTCAACCAATATAATTACCCTCCTCATGTCAGGAGCTCCCATTTCATCAAGTAGTTTAAATTCAGGGGCCAGTCTCCTGTGTGGCAGGTGTTGTGCTACCACCCCATGCTCTTAGGTTTAAAAAGAACATGAATATCCAAAGTCAAGGAAAAATATTTTCTAGAGCATTGTGAGGTGTCATAATACAATGGCACTGAGAAATGAAAATCATTGTTTCCTCACAGAGGAGAAGAAAACTTTCCATCATCTGTTAATGCAAAGGAAACAATTTCTTCTCCACTTTTTTTTTCCTTATGTTGAATATACAAGCTCAGTTTTCAATTAAAATGTTTCACTTATTTCTGCTCACTGCTTAGAAATCAAAACAATGTATTGTACTGACTTAAAGGGAAAAAACAATGCTTGACAAGCACAGGACTATCGAAATTAGTTCATTAAGCTCCATTCAAACTATGTTTCTTCTACGCTAGGTAACCAAAGTAGTTTCAGGACTTTGAAATCAAATTGTTAATTGTTTGCTTTTTTTTCTCCTTTTTCTGATACATTTCTGCTTGGATAGTTTGGGAATTCTGTGCTAATTGAAAACCTTTCAGAAGAACTCAGTCCTGCTCTATAGTCTGCAAAGATGAGACAGACACTTAAACAAAGTGAAATGGAACACATCCAGTTAGGGAAAGGCCGTTACTCATTACAGCAGGGATTTCAAGTACCACATGATCACCCATCTCCAAAATACTCATTATCTGCCTGAAGTATCTGTCAAAGTATGTTTTCTCTATACAAGTTACAAGGAAAGGAAATCATAGAAATCAAATACCATTGTTGTTGAAAAATACTTGGTGGAAAAGATAGAAAGGAGAAATTATCCAATTATGGGGTAAAAAAAAAATTTTTTAAAAAAAGGAAAAATGAATAATTAGCTAGAGAATATTGTTTATGAGTTATAGAAAAAGTTAAAGCAGAACACCAAAGCTGAAATGTATTACCAGGGTAGTGGTGATGGCAACAAAGATATGCACACAACAAGTATGAAGTGTTCAGTGTTTTCTGGGGGAAACAAGAGGAGAGATACTGCTTTGAAGGTGTGTTTCATAAATAGCATTATGGGTTCTTAGATTTAAAGACTATTGACTCTTTCCAGAGGCTAAAATTCTGAGTTGTTTCCTGGCAGTGTAGGTCCAACATTTAGGTTTAGGATACATAAGAGGTTTCCAAAGATGAAAATTTGGAGTAGAAATATCAAACACATAAAATTTCTTATTTTTTAACAACTATGTACACCCATCATGGTGCTGTGCATCTCAGTTATATATAAAATAACCCAACATGCAAGGGCAGAGAGTGTCTGTGCGTAATCGGGAAGTGGATAAGAAGCAGAGACAGAACATCTGTGATTCTTTCCTAGCTCTGGAAGCACAAACATATTCATTCCATTGCACAGCAGCAGAAGCACCTAACCTGAATATCCTTCCTCTGAAAGCATCCTGGCATTAAAAAACTGAAGAAAAGAAAAACTAAACAGCGTATGGAAGGAAATTTTTTTTTAATTATTCCAGTTTTAATTATTGTAGTTTTAATTATTTCTGGTGGCTGCAACTAATGCTAGCAAATTCAATTTAGAAACATTTTCTCCTTTAACACATTGTTTAATGGTAATCTGCTATTCTCATCACTATATGGTGTTAGTGGATACACCATCCAGCATGTTTTATGGTACATTTAAACCAGACTTTTGGAGAAATAGCCATCAGAGTACTTATCTCAAACACCTATTGTAAAAACAGACTTAATAAAATGAGAACAAATAACAGTGCTGGCAATTACCCTTATCGTGTGTATTCTGGCAAGAAATGTCAGAAGGTTATTGGTCTGTATATATATGAACTGATTTTCTCTAATACAGTTTCTCACCTGATTTCCCAAAGGTTTTTAGAGGCTTTTTGTTTGAGGGAACAAGGGGAGGAAAAGTTATGCTAGACAATAATCAAGTAACTAATATGATAAATTGGTCCCCTTACCAGGTAGCCACTTACGTTAACAAATAAAAAAATAACCCATCAGAGTATAGAAAGATGAAAGGTGCAGTAATTTCACCGATTTTACGGATATGTACAGATGTTGACAGAGAAGTCAGAGTCTCAGTTTTACTATCACACCAAACTTAACTATGAACTTAATTTTTTTTAATAGATCTGTTCCAGGGAACATTATTTTGTTGTTTTCCTATTTTTCAGATAGATTCAAAGCAGAGCTAATATCTGTTGTATGCAGCTCCAAGGATCCCAATGCTCAATAATTCCAGAAGTATAATCAGATAGGAACTAAAGTAGTAAATACACAGAAATAGTTTAAATCATTACACAGGTAATTCTCCTTTTCTCACAGTTCAGGGCCATCTTTAGGAAATTTCTATGAAGATGGTGAAACGGGGTAAAATAAAATTGTTGGAGGTGGGGAATCTCAATCCATACCTCTCATTATCAGTTTGATGCTAGTGTCAGCAAGAGATACCCAGAGTGTAGAGAGTGACAGCAGGTCAGCAGGAGAGCACCTGAAGAGCAGCACAGAGGAATTCCAGTCTTTCCAGACAGCAGGTTACCTTACTGGGGCCCCTCAAATGCCTCTGTGCAAGTGAGGGTAGTATGAGAATCAAAGAAGGGGAGTTGAAGATGTGTGCAGGCTTGCAGGGCTGTGATCTTACTGGCATCACAGACATGGTGGGATGGATCTTTGGCTGGCAAGTAGGAATGGAAGGACAGGCAAGGGAGATGAGGAGCAGGCATCATCCTCTGTGTCAATGACCAGCTGACATGCATGGAACTCTCTCTGGGGATGGATGAGGAGCCCATCAAGAGCTTGTGGGTTAGGATTAAAGGAAGCTCCTTGACAGGGGACAGAATAGTGAGGGTCTGCTGCAAGCCACCTGACCAGGAAGACCAAGCAGATAAGGTCCTCTACAGACAGATAGGAGCAGCCTCACACTCACAAAACTTGACCCTCGGGTCAGATTTCAACTACTCTGACGTCTGTTGAAAGGACAGTACAGTCAGGTGCAAGCAATCCAGGACATTAGCAGATTGCCTGGATGATAACTCCCCTCTCCAAGTGACAGAGGATCCAGCAAGGAGAGGTGTTATGCTGGACCAAAAAGGGGGATGTGGAACTCAAGAGAAGCCTTGAGTGTGGTGACCATGAAATGTGGAGTTCAAGTTCTCTGAGACAGCAATGAGGGCACTTGGGAAGCATTACTCTGGATTTCAGGAGGGCAGACTTTGCTTCTTCAGGGATCCTCTTGACAGAGTATGGTCAAAGAAGGCTTGTTAATATTCCAGGACCATATTTTCCTGATTTAGGAATAATACATGCCAACAAAGAGGAAGTCATGCAAAAATGCCAGGAAGCCTGCTTGAATAACGAAGAAGGTCCTGGGAAAACTGGAAAAAAAAAAAAAAAAAAAAAAAAAAAAAAAAAAAAAAAAGCCTTTTTTTTTTTGAGAAGAAAAGTAGAAAGAAGAAACAAGGACAGGTAGCCTAGGAGGAAGACAGAGAGATAGAGATTGTCTGAACAGTCAGGAATCTGGTTAGGGAAGTCAAAGCCTTGATGGAATTAAATCTGTCCAGGGACATCCAGGGCAACAAGAGAAGCTTCTCTAAGTGCATTGGTGATGAAAAGAAGGGTAGGGAAAATGTGGTTCCTCTCTGGAAGCTAACAGGAGACTGCTAAACCAGCATAAGGAGAAGGCTGAGGTACTCAATGGCTTTTTTGCATTCCTCACCTGCAAGTACTCCAGCCACAGTGGCCAAGGAGTAGAGGGCAAAGGCAGGGATTGGGAGAACAGCAAACTGCTCTCTGGCCATTTAAGGAATCTGAAAATACACAAGAGTTAAAAAGGCAGTAAAAGAGGGTTTTAAACTGAAGATATTAGGAAAAAATATTTATTGAGGATGGAAAAACACTTAAACACATTGCCCAGAGAGGCTGTGAATGTCCCATCTCTGGAAATGTTCAATGGGGCTTTGAGTAACCTGGTCTAGTGGGAGGTGTCCCTGTCCATGGCAGTGGATTGGAGCAAAATGATGTTTATGATCCCTTTTGGAATGACCCAAGCCATTCCAGAATTCTAAATCTTTTCCTGAAAACTATAGGAGTGAATTTTTTTCCAAGATGACTGTAAGGAAATTAATGTTGATTAATTCAGGCATGAACAGATTGTTTGCAAGTTGCAAAATTATTTTTCCTTACATAGGCACTTTAATTCTGGAATAAGAATGCCCTTCTTCTCTTTGATATTAAACCAGGATCTGTGTGGACAATTAATCTAGAATAGCTATCATGGCTAATTTCCTCTGGTAGATATGCCCCAAACAAAGAAAATTATCTTTCCTTATAAATTGTAGACAAAGAGATAAATAATAGATGCTTTTCCCATATTTTGTATCTAAGAAAATTTAAGCTCTCCACCTAATTCAACTTTATTTCTCTCTAGAATCCATCTAGAGTACAAATACTTATCTGGATTCATGCTCATATCTCCTTTTTTTTTTTTTAAACAACACTACAAACACTGCAGTGCATCACCATGTTACATGGGCCAAGAAATATCTTATGGTTCCAGGAAAATGAAAACTAATTCTTAAATATTTTAGCAGACTGATCTACAGGTACACAAGCTTTAATTGCAAGTTTGATGAATATGTTAGTGAAATTTAAAAAAAACCCAAAGTATAAATCCTGTCTTAGATGAACTTCATTTAGCACCCACATTATTCTGAAATTACAACCTAATACAGACTGGAATTTCACTAATGGTTTTTTGAAACTTATAATCTATGTTAGTATCCTTTTACACAAACCAAGCAAAACCAGGCTGCTATTACTGAGCAGCCTTACTCAGATTATGTTCATGTGTCTTGACTATTTTTTTCCTTGCTTTTACAGAGAAGAGGCAAAGGAATTAGATTAAATTTGCGGAGTATTCTCATTGTTGCGAGGAGACATCCTGGAGGACAAATGAGCTATTAACATTCTCTCTCCAAGCAAGAAGCTGTCCCAGGAGATACATAAGAAACAAGAAATAACAAAGACTGAAAAACAAATTGATGAAACTAGAGATGGCTGCAGACCTGAAAACAGCTTTCCATACTTTCACAGTTACTGTTTGAATTGAACAGTTTAGATTTGCAAACAGATGGAGAAATCCACTCATTTCTTAAAAAATCCTTGTGAAAAACATATTTCACATTAAATCCAATTTTAAAATAAATACCAATGCTTATATTTAGTCTGTAAAATCATATCTTGTGTAATATCAAGAAGTGTTGATGGGACAAACCATAACAGAATGTGAAATGTTGCTTTTAATACTTAAGTTGGGATTCATTGTTTCAGTGCTCACAAGTAAGGTTTTCAATGTTTTGTATAGGATTAGACTGCAAATAAATCAAGTATATTAATTAGCTTCTCCTCTAGCCTGGTTTACATCAATTCCATGTATCAATACTCTTTGGCCTGGTTTATTTATCTCACATGAGTCCTATTTACAACAAAAATCTAATTTATTACACAGAGCATCAGCGACATTATAGATCATTACACATACAGATGTATTTAAACATACACACCATTATAGGAAATTTAGGAAATGAAAGAGCTTGGAGCTATCAAATCCTTTAGCAGACATAAAAATGCAAATATATAATGAAAAATATTTAAAACCAAGCAGTGATTAAACCATATTGGGATTTGTCCTTGGTGAAACATGCTGCTGCAGACACCCTACTATAATTCTTTTTTTCTATCCTCACTGCAGGCTGCTGTTGATGTGTAGGTTCAAGTCACAAGCTTCAGCATCATTATGAATATTTCCCTTCTCACAAAGGACACCCTCATGCAAGAAATCTTCTCAACATCCCAAAATATTACAAAGAAACAATAATTATGGCTAATTACTCACTCCCAGTACACTTATTTGTGGTTTACAATTTCAAAAGAGTGAATTGAAGACAGGTGCATAAAATAGGCTTAATGAGAACATCAGAAAATAGTTACTTTAGCTGTAAATTACTACTTTTACATGATGTATTTTATTTTTAGAAGAAAATGTGTTGCTTGTAAAAGATATAAAATTAGTAGGGCTAGAAACTGAGTTATTTTATTTCACCCCAGAAATATGTTATGAAATATATGAAACATATCCCCAGGTAGTATGTTGTGCTACCAGAGGTACTAAAAGCTTGCTAATGACATAATATTAATTTTCACTAATACCTCGTGGGGCAGAGTAATATTGCTTGGCATTAGCTGTAACAAGTACCAAGTCCCACTGCCTCTCTCAAGGAGTTTAATTTGCCTTCTGTATTTGGTGCTTGCATTTATGATGCAAACTACACCATTTCTCCTACTATGATTATTTTTCCCTCTCTAACCAAGAAGCTGTTCTTTGCCCTGTCTTTCCTTCTGGTCTTCTCTTCAAAGCAGGGACACCCTCTTCTGTATTTTCCTTCTGAGAAAATCCTTCATTCAGTATTAAGTTTCTGCCTTTCTACTGGCTCAAACAGAGGTTTCCCTCCCTTATGATATATAATTTTCCTCCCTGTTTCACGCCCTCTATAAATACTGGTGTTTTTTCTCAAGGCTCCCACCTATGAGCTCTTCCTTTTAAACCTAGCAAGGGGCAAAGCCTTCAGACCACACGCCCATGCCCTTCTCTCCTCACTGGCACCAAGCATAAACTATTTCTGTAGTGTAAAGTGATTCCCCTCTCTCTCCTGCCTTTGTTATGCCTCATTTTGCAGGGAATTTTTATCAGCTAGATGCTAGATCAGACAACATGAGACAAGAGACAGGAGCTGAAAGCAAAAAAGCTTTAACCTGTGGTGGGAGGCTTGCCTTTTAGCTGCAGATAATTCCTGCTTGCTTTTCTCGTTCTCCTATTTGAGCACGTCTGCAGCCTCAGGTCAAATTTGCAGATGCAAAAACCTAACTTTGTCATTGAGCAAAGGCCCGAGACAAAAGCATTCTCTTTGTCTTCTAAGGATAGAAAAGTATTTTGATCACAGTTAATCTGAGCCAGACTCAAAAACACTCCCCAAAAGATAGAAAACGCTTCCATTTCATCAGTTATACTGAATATCTCTTAGCTTTGTTTCCTTTTGATTATGTAGGTACTAATAACATAGATTAACTTTGCCTTTGGGGAAAGTATTAACACCTTCAAATGAAGGCAAACAATGAAATTATTGTGAAATCATTGCATAGCCGGGTGCCAACTTAGTTTCCTGGAGGTCCCAAGGCTAACTCCTGCTCTAAGGCAAGGACAAAGTATCCTGAGGTGCAGGAAGTACTGCCTGAAAGTCCCTGGCTTGTGAACTGGCGTTCACCTGGGAGAGCAGAACACTATCTGGTCCTCAGGTGTATGAAGATACAAAATGGCCCTTGATAAAAACATAGCAAGGAATTACCAGGAAAATGATGATGAACTGCAGGCTGGTTTCGTACCTCCAGCTGTGGCCCACACTGGTTACTTGATGTGGCTGGAAGGCTTCCCTATTAATGCTGATGATGGATTATCATTAAAGCTTCCTGTAAACACAGGATATGTGTAGATACATATGAGTTTGTGTTATTTTTTTCCCTCAGCTAAGTTCTCCCTCAGAACAGTAAGCACTTGAGGTTTGATTTTATCACAATGCACTTTTCTGCCTATCTACAATCACAGTACATCTGAACTCCATTAGGTAACCAGTTAGATTTAGGATGTACTTTTCCCAATTTGCCATACAGAGCTGATATCACTTCTTCAACACTTTCATCCCTCAGCATAAGTAGCAATGAATAATGTCCTCAAAACAATAGGTAGCATTTCTTAAATCTTTACACATAATTGAAATTTCCAGTATCTTTTAAATTGTATTTTCTCTGGACATAAAATTAGTCCTAGGTTTTAAAGAGTCTATTTTCAACATTCAATATTTGATAGATATTCACTGCTGGCAGCAAGAACTACTTCTTTGCCTTGTATATACTCGGGTTTAAGTGATATCCTCCTAATTGCTTTTTCCCTTTAATTTAACTGTAAATGAGGAAAAAATGTGGCATAATTTGGAAAATAATTTCCTATCCTAATTTCTTATGGCCTGCATCTTATGGCTTACAGATTTCTGACTGACCAATAGTATGAATGTGTTAAAAATTCTCAATGCAAAAAAATAAGGAAAACAGAAATGAGTACAGTGTTCCCAGCTGTTTCCTAGACTAATCTGGGAGGAAAAGAGTGTAATTTCATTATGTTTTACAGTGGTTGTATAAGTCTATCTGTAACAGGTCCTAAAGGATATACAGCACTATTTAGGTGCAAGTACTGCTGAAATTTCAGCAATATTCTCTTACCTCATGTACCACATAGCTGTGCTAGAACTCTAATATACTTCTTGGCATAGTGTCTCCTTACTAAACACATATTCTTTCTCTAGTTCCCTAGCAAAAGCAAGCCAAATCCAAATTCTTCTCAACGACTCTTCAGAATGCATTTTCTAAATGTCATTGTCACCTGCTCCTGGTTTCTTCCATCAGCTGTCACAGATATGCTGGAAATGTGTCTTGTTCTGAAGGTTTATGCATACTTGGAAAAGGATATCACAGTCTGAAGCATGGGGATTGTCCTGGCATGCTCCAGAGGACCCCTTAATGCAGCTGTTAATACTCAGGAGTGTGTTGTGGGGTCTCAGCCCAAGTGACATCAGATTTGAGCAGTGTGTCATCAGTTGCCTTCCAAAAGGGCGAGCCAGTGCTTGGCTTCTCTGCCCACTGCTGAGGTGCAGAAAGGCAGAACCTGATTGAACATATTCTTTCATGGCATCATGTTTTACTGTCCAGTTTACTGTGGTAAGGACATTTTTTTTTTCCATTTTTAGTACTGATGGGACCATCAGGAGAGAGAGTTTCCCATAAGGAAGGATAAAGATTACCAACACAATAAAAATTAACACTAAATTCTGTACAATGGTCTCTGATGTATCCTTCTGTATGTAGTGGCCTATTAAATGTCACTCCAGTAGTGTGTAAAAAGCTTTTGCTGTAAAACTGTTACTTTACATTTCCCACAGAAAGCCATGTGGGTCACTGAGAGAAGAAGCAGCTGAGGTCTCACAGCTACCCAGTGTGGAAAATAGGGTTATTTAATTCATGTTCTATAAATAATTATAGACTGGAAACTGTAATATATTGTATAAAGGTATGTGTGTCTGCTCAACCCGCACGTTTCACGGACTTCTGTAAAGCGCCTCTCCTGATCTCCCTGGTCCAGAAATAGAAGGTGAGAACACGAGGCACTGATGAGACAATGAACACGGACCAACCTACCCCTGCCTACGTGCAGTGAAAATCACCGGGACTCCCACCGATCAAATGCTACGTGCAGAGGGATCATCACACACTTCTACGACGGTTAAATTACTCAAAGCAAGGACTAACTCTGGACATCAGCATTTGAATGGGCCAGGGGACCCTTTCGGGATTTAGTATAAACAAAGTTAATGGCCGGTGCTTAGTGAAAACAATGGGAGAAAGGCTGCCGAGGGGGAAATTAAGGGTATTTAAATTAAGCCTCTAGGTGGGCAAGGTGTGAACCCAGCTAGAAACACTGACGGCCAGGGTCCGTGTCTCTGGGTCATCCTTGGCTCATTTTTCCCGGGAGAAATTCTGTCAAGTAAGTGTCGCTGTTTGTGGGGTTTCATATTGTTTTGTTTTTTATTACTTAAAATTCTGTAATTTGATTCCAAATTTTGTGATTTGAATTTTAATAAACCAAATTATTGAATTTGGCAATAAATTTGTCCAGGCATATATAACACCAGGATGGACAAGGAGAGGGATGCTTTCAGAGAAATGCCTCCAGTAGCCATGTCTGAGCAAAGACACAAGATGTAAAAGAGGGTTCTCCTGCTCATCCAGCCCCCCAAAATACTCCTTCCCAGGTCTGACCTGGCCATCACACCTACCCAGATGCTGGGCAGATGCCCAGAGGGTGACTGTGACCCCTGCAAAGCAGCAGCCTTTCTATTCAGGTGCTGCTTCTGGTGTGGTAGGTTGAGTAAAGAGCCATGCTTCACTTCAAAGACACACCAGAACCCAAAGAACAAAAATATGTAAAGAAATCAAAAGAAGTCCAAGAGAAAAATTTCCTTAATTACCTTTCAGGTGAGTATCTGAACCCAAATTTTTCAAAATTATTGCTGCATGTGAAGCTGTAAGCACGGGTGCCCTAAAGGAACGGGGCAAGTGGAGGGTCATGCACCCACAGATCCCAAGGCCAGGAATAAACACTGCAGCCCACCTCTGCTCCTTCACAAAAAAGACAGAGCCAGGCATTTTAAAATTTTCTATTTTATCAGATGACCAAATTTAAATAGCAGCTTGAGCTTGAAGTAGTCACGTACAGGAAAAAATTGAATTAATTTCTTTCTTTCTTTCTCTTCCCTGTGCCACTCAAGTGTTGTTTCAAATAGGATTATTTTGTCATTCAAGATTCAAGGTTAAGATTTGCTGCTATTTATGACTCTAAAATCCTTCAAACCAGTAAACTATCACAGTAATTCCAGAAAGATAATGAAAAAACTGAACTGAGAATTGAGAATCCTGTGGGCCACAAGGAATGGAATATATTAACATTCACCTCTAAATGCTTTTCCCAGTTGCTTATATATTAAAATATAATAATAATAGTAAAAAAAAACCTCCTTGAAGCATCTATGTGATTGCATGTTGGTCTCCTTTTGAGAAACACAAATTACTCTTTATATTTTTCTCTACAAGGGTTTGCAGCACAACAAAAGCCCAGTAAACAGTGATGAATGGCTCTTCCTTCTCACTGGGGGAGCAGCTTTGGAGTGCCCACATGCTAATCCTGCCCTTACCTGGCTGAAAGATAAATTGGAGGGTGAAATTTTCTGACTTTCAACCCCTCCTCTAGCTGAATGAGTCAATTCTGTTCACATGTGAGTTAAAGTATTTTGTTTTCTTCTTTCATTTTTTGCCTTTGAACAGAGAGTAAATTGCAACAACCCATGCCTATTATTAAGACCTGAAGAGAAAATGTTTAAATTAAAGATTGTACAAACATTCAAGCAGCAGTGTAATAAGCTCCATTTGGAAGGCAATGTAGCAAGTTTTGTATTTTTTATGTGGTTCATTACTTAAAACTAAATAACAATTGCTAGTTTTATTGCTGCTGCTTTACAAATGCTGGGATTTTCTCTGCTGGTGTTGAAATCTAGTATGATTTCAATTTTTCTTCTTCTTAACATTTTACTCTACTAGTTTAATATTGATCATCAGATACATACTGTAATCTCTGCTTTCTGCAAGCTGTAAGAGAACAAGAAAACACACAAAAAATACTCTGGAAAAAGCCTAACCACACTGATTTTTATTGTAATACAAGGCTTGCATCTGAGACTACCACTTCATCTCCCTGGTTTTATTCCACTTTTTTACCTTGAATGAATTACTTAATGATAGGAGGCAAACCTGTGCTAAAAGGCAATGTGATAAGACCAAAATTCCAGCAAACTCTACTTATTATTTCTGAAAAGGACTGCAGAAGGAAGTGCCATCTTTCAAACCTGCTATTTTGAAATATGTCAGAAACAGAGTACAGGACCAATTTTATCACCCGCCCATTTGTCTGTCTATATATTTCTGTCTGTCTATTTACTTCTCAGAAGCTCATTTCATTTCAGTCCTCAGAGAAAAAATAAGATTTTTTTCCCCTAGAAGTGTTTTTTGCACCAAACACTTGTCACAGGCTCAAACACATAACAGAGCCTCTGACAGAGATGCAGTATTACTTTGGCTTGGGTTATTAAGTGGTATGCCATGAATGGCTGCCTGGTATAGTCTCTCTTTCATGCAAGATGCTGCAGGTGACCCAAGGACAGTTTGTGCCTTTCATGAATGTCATGTAGGTGGAAAGGTAAAACTTCAGCACAAGCCAAATTAGCCAGTGGACTGGGAGAAAGGAAAATATTTCAGGATCTCTGTTGCCTTCTTGTTGGCTAGGACTGTAGGAGAGACATGAGGTATGCACAGAGAAGTTGGGGTGTGTTTGGGTGCAGAACCTGGCAGGAGACCCAGGGGACAGATGGCGCCAGGAGGTGCCCAGAAGTAACACCCATTTAATGTCAATTACTTAGCAAAAAGGAGATAGCACTTTTTTGGGTGGTTTATTCAGAAATGAGAATTCTTGAAACTGCACAACTTTGAGCAAATATTCTAGAAGGCTTGGGGAGTCCCTCCTACCATTTTTATCTTCTTTTTGAAATCTCACAGCTGGTAATCCCATAAATCTTCTGAAAAACAAAAGGCCTGTTTGTTTTGCCAAAACTACTTTTTTTCAAATATCGCACTAGCAAAATTTCTTAGAAGATGTTTCTTTACTGAAGGCTGCAGTGGAAAGCACCCTAAGAAAGTGTTGTTTGATGTGGTACAAGAGATCACAGTTTGGGAATTACTAGAATAAGTGATTTTAGGCAAAGAAAGAATGAATGAACAAAGACTATAACTAAGAATTTTTTCTAGCTAAAAGGCAGGCAGGCCAAGAGAGAGATCCAGTGCTTCTCTGCCCTAGGAACAGCAAAGTCATTACTCACAGGATTTCTCTGCACTGGAAATCTCTTTAAAAATGCAAAATGCATTGGCACAGTCCCAGAACTGAACAATTCTTGGTGCAAGGAGCTACCAACTTGCTTTGTGAAAAAGAACTTGACATTTAGGATAATCCACATCACCAAGAAGAATAAGCTGGGGGTGCAACCAAAAGCACAAACCCATTCTTGCAAAGTACAGATGGGGCCTACAAAAATACCAAACCAAAAGGATTGAATAAGTAAGTTACTCCTCCCTCTCAGCCTCTCCCCCTCTGTTTGTCTCTGTTTTTAACCAACCTGAGCTCTAGAAATGCCAGCTTATTTAATCTCTAAAACCATCTGTGTAGCTTGTCTCAGTGGTATGCTTTCACTTACATCCTGTGTCATTGGTTTGTCTGTCTCTCCTGATGTTGATAATGTTGTTAGCAGCTTTTCTTGAAGTTTCCTATGAGCATAATTTGAATGATAAAGAGGTGTAGAGGGAAGCACAGGCAAGGCAAAGCAAGTACAGAGCTGACTTATATAGCCTTGTGCATATTTAATAAGTTTAGTTCTGTCTTGGTCTGTTTTTCTTTAGCAGCAAAATTTTTAACCACAGAGAATTTTGTAAGAATGGGTGATGTCTCCCCAGCCACTGCCCCTCTGCCCTGTAGTGAGCTCCTCAGGGAGGACCTCAAGGCACTGTAGAAGTCTGGCCATGGTGATACCATTGTTGTTTATGCAATTATTTGATAAAAGTTTCCATGATGCTTTCTCAAGCTGCATAAGAAAAGGGCCCTTTGGCTAACCACCTGAGACAAGAGATGGTCTTAAATTCATGGTGGTTGTAATTTTTTTTCTTTTTTCTGAACAACAAATTAACTGTTTAGTTGTCATGTAATCCTGATATTTAAATAATACTTCCTGATTAACAATAATTTCTTCCTTCCACACTTCTCTCTGAGTCAAGTCTTCTTTTTTGCAAAGACTAAGTGCCCCAAAGGCACTTAACTGTAGCCCACAGTCTAAGGGCACTAAAATCCCTTTATTTCCCCCACTCCTCCAGGAATCCACACTAGCACTTTTCCTTGAAAATAGCACATTTTGCTGTTTATGTCTCTCTGGTGCAGAAACCGTCCTGTTTGTATGAGGAGTGGTTAATTCCACAGTTAACCTTTCTCGATCTTTCTGCCATGGCAGATGAGCAGGCCTCAAGATCAGGAGGCCAGGGAATAGGGTGATGAAGAAGCTATCAGTTCTAAAAATATGTTCTGTTTTGTTCTGTTCACACCATGCCACTTCCATTCCATCCAGCCTGTATCATCAGTGCAATGACTTAACTCTTCCCAATCGATCTCCCTTCAGCCCTTGGCAAAATGAGCAAGTCAGACAACTGCAGTTGGCCCAGCAACTGTGTCAGGGGTGCACTGCCTCCCCCAGAGAGGCAGTAAAATGGGAATGGCGAAGCTGTCCAGAGGAATTGCTATGCATCTTCGGCACTGATAATCCCTGTTTCAAAGGATTACAGAGGACAAGGCCCCTTCACAATCTCTCATCCCAGCACTGGGATGTCTGCGCACACCTGGAGCAGGACTCTGCTGCCTGAGGTGCCTGCTGGGGACAGGCAGCAGACAGCAGGAGCCCTGCCCAGTGCCAAGCTTACAGGTAGCCCCTAGACTTATCCTCCCATCCCTGTAGCACCAGCAACTAGGACAGGTGTTAACTGCTGGATATGGATGTTGCTCCAAGCCCATCTCCTTGCTGCTCCTTGCAGGTGTGGAGTGTCACACTATGTCTCAGCCTGTATCTTTCCTGCCAAGAAATAGATATTTCTTTGAGGAACTAATAAACTAGTTTTCTGTGTGTTCAGTTGGCTGCATGCTGATGAATTCATAGACAAATGAGGAGAGATTTGACCAATGTTTTCTCCATCTTGGGTATTTCCAAGTGTCCTCTGATGTTCATGCTGACTGCTAGGAATTGTGGGCTGGTTGGACAGGCCAAGGACTCCTCATTCTCCCTCCTCTAGGCGTCTCTTTCCATTTTTGCCCCAAGATGTGTAATAAAATTTGGAATCTCTTTCTATCTCATTGACTAGGAAATATAATCATACTCATGTGAATGACTTACCACTAGGTCTTCAAACTCTGCTAACAGGGAAGTTAGGGTTGGCTTCAACATCAGCAAATCACAAAGGGTTTTCTGAGTCCCCTTTCACAGCAGCAGAAATTTGAGAAACTTGACTTGGGAACTGACACCTCCTAAAATACAATGCTCTTCTCCATCCTCAGCAATCCATACACTTTAACAACTTTCTTCCTAAGAAGTCTTATCCAAACAGGATAGCTCAAAGTTGCAATTATTGTGCAAAGGGGCTGATGCTCACTCTTCACAGTATTCCTTAACTGGAACAAGACCTTTTTGTAGACCAAGGAACAAAATCGAGGCCCTGAGACCTTGCTGTTCTGGCATACTTAGAGTCCTTACAATCCTCACTGTCAGAAGTCCATGACCTTTTAGCTTGCTTCCCATTCACCCATGCAGTCCAGGTTTTTGCAGTGGAAAGATCCCGCTCTTCTCACAGACATCAGAGAGTGCAGAATTTCAAGACTCAAAATTGCCTCCACACCATGTCTTCAAACACCTGTCTGATCTTTCCTGACAATACCATTGTTACAAGCCTTCAATTGTGTAGTTATCAGCCATGTGCTTAAATGGAATGTGCTGGTTTAAATACAGCTTCTATTTGCATGTCTGTCATTGTACTTCCACAGCTAACTGTTAACAAAAGTACTGTTGCTCAGCAGTTAGAAAAATTGATTTTACTAGCACAAATACTTTTTAAAATTCATTAGAAATCAGGATCATTAATGTTTTGCAAATTTTTGCATAGCCTGGAAACCTTCTGCAATCACAATGTTGTGTTGGGCAATACAAATCCCACGCAACAGCTTCCGCCCTCGTCCTGCAAAAGTATGCTCCTAGCTCTGATGTGATGTCTGTCTGCTTGTCAAACAAGCAGAGCAGGTAGAGTAGAAGCAAAATTTATAGGTGTAGAAGGGAAGGAGATAGAGCATTTTCCCGTAAAAGGCAAATATTTACATGTTTTTCTTGACAATTATTTCAGAAATAATTAATCTGGTCAAAACAAAGCTGAAAAATATAACTGCAGAAAAACGCAACTTTCTGGACTGCCAGTCTGTAGATAAGCAGGAAAACTTGTTCTGGGGTCAGCAGTGCAAACTCACCCAATTACTGATTGTGAGATACAATCAGTGTTAAGACTCTCCTCCACTGACAAAGTCCAAGCTCAAAGCACTGGCTTCCCCAAAATAGTATTTTGTCTTTTAAATTGAAAATTCTCCCATTTGAAAGAATTTATTTAGCTTAATATGACAGACATCACGTTGCTCCCATAATGCTGGTTAATACCTTCCTCTGTAGAGTAGGATGGAGACAGACAGAGAGACTCAAGGAAGTGGCGTAGGGCTGTGGTTTCCCAGCCCTAACAGAGGGAGAATAAGCTGTTCTTCAGGCAAGTTACCAGAAATCAAAAAAGGGAATGGAGAGATCTGCCTTGGGCCCAGTAACAATACAGAGATGGACAGAGAAGCACAGGACAATTAAGCACAGGCCAGAGATGACAGTTTAAAATAGCTTTGACTCGTATTACCATCTTAATTTTGAGCCTTCCAGAAGCCAGAGGGGCTTGCCAGGGATGCTCCAGTGACACCCCAGTATGATCCTCGCTGCACCAGGACCTCCCATGTGCTGCAGCCCTGTGCCCCCATGTTCAGCCCAGACACTTCACCCCGAGCAACTTCAACCCATCACACTTAGGTCATCTCAGGAGCAACACCAGCCACTTCACTGGAAAAATCCTGGCTCCTTAAGCCAAGCTGGGCTCATACAGGGAAGGTAGTGGCAGGCAACACACAAACACACAGGTGGCCAAAAGAAGCTTAAGTCCAAAGAAGATCTGAGGTCAGTGCCTGCAACTGGCGTGCTGCTGACAGGCTTATTAGTCAATAAACTCTATAAGGGGCGAAAACTCTTACCATTCTTCAATAATAGGAGTCCTAAAAAGCAATGGTCATGTAAGGAAGATAAGGGGAGGAATGTATCTGATCTTTCTACCTTCTGTTTGAAGCCTGTATTGCTCACTCTCTTCAGACCCAAGGGTCTAGTTTGTCTTTTCAGTTCATAATTCCCTAATACAGATACAGGTCATAGAATATTTGAGATCCCCATCAGACTTCAGTGATGTTATCTCACTGATGTCCAACAATTGTGATAACTTGTCTATGTTCATCTGTAGGAGATAAAAGCAGACAGGCACTTAGCAGTGAGAGACTCTTGGACTTGAGAGAATCTCTACACTCCTCAGCACTGAAATCTCAGAGCTGGAATTCAAACTAGGTTTTGAAACACTGAAGAACTTTATTACTTTTCTGTTTGTTTCATTAGCAGGAAAATGGAAGTTCTTTCATGTAGAGTTACTTATAACAGAAGCTGACTAGCTCCGAATGCCCCGCTGAATTCACAGTGGGACTTGTGGAAGTGGATTGTATAGCAACAAATGCCAACAGCTTAATGTCTTACTGAATTATAGATTTTTGGAAGACTGTTTAATAAGAAGGAAAACAGTTAAGGTGGTTTCTACTTATTTTTTCACATGTATAAAAAGCATGGGACTAACACTGACAACATAATTCGGGAGCATTAAATTACTGTTTCATAGTCGTTGTAAATCTGACCCCTTAATAATACATACATTAGCCCCATTTATATTATGCATTAAGATATAATTAACATTAACAAAAAAAAAGGCAGGTCATTTTTTAAAAGACCTAACACCTTTCTTTTTTCATAAGCAAATGATTCTTTGCTCCTACATGTCTCAAGATTTTTCCTCCAAAGGTGTTAATGCATTTCAAAAGAGGAATGACAGCAGTAGGTTCCTTTGCTTGGTACTTAATTTTTTGTAGGATTCTGTGTTTACTATTTAAATTCAAGTAATTTGAATTAGGCTACAGCATGCACCTTTAAGCAATTGTGCATTGGTGAAACATGAGGAGGCCCTAGTTTGTTCAGGATGCCATCCATCACCGGGGTGGGAGTCACCTTCTGCCACAGTAGGTATGCTCAGCACGGTGCACAATTAATGTCATGGTGTTCTTCTGGATTTATTCAGCATTGCCTTCTGATGGGTTCTGCTCTCAGCAGCTGAAAAGTTACACCAATTTTATACAAGCTCCTGCCGTTTCCACCAGCTCACGATTAAAGCAAACTGTCTGCAAGATTAAGCTCTACAGAAAAGAACAAGTAAAATAAATGAGAGTGCATCCGGCATCCTGCTAATTATTGTGCTTGTGCATGCATACACAGTCTGTGTGTGGGTGTATACGTGTGTGTATCCACCTTCTTATTAGCAGCAAGGCCACTACAGGAACTACTTAATAGTAAAGTCATCCAGGATTTCCCTGTTTCATCTGCTAACATTTTTGATAGACTTTAACCTGTTGGACTGAATTATTCCAGGCAGATTTTCCTGCAGGCTGTGTACTTAGGGAAATATCCAGTTTCAGACTGTTGGGGTTTTTTTCTTTTGCTAAGAACAAGTTTAAGGACAAAATATATATCCTGGCCTCATCTTGAAAGGTTAACAGCACATTTGTTACTCCTGTGCAAATCAGCCCAAATCTGACCATGTTGCATGCCTTCCTGAGATCACAGTCCAAGCACAGGAAAGCAGTTAAATTCCTGAAAGAGTCTGTGCTTTCAGGGCATGGGCCCCACTGGGGTGCCTGGGCATTGCCCAGCAGCTGCTGTCCAAGGCTGCTGCTGCTCGGCTGGAGACAGCAGAGCCCCCGCTCGGCTCACTCTCAGTGATGAAACTGCCCTCTTCAGCTAGAGCCAAGGTGGGCTGCCACGGATCATTGGCTGGGCAGGGGGTGACAGATGAGCCATGTCTGCCTGGGGTGTGTTTGTCCCAAAGAGTTTGGGGCTCCAGTGCTTTGGGGCTCCAGCGCTTCCCCTGTCCCCAAGTGACTGTGATGGCTGCTGCCAAGGCTTTGCTAGCACTGAACCACATAAAGGCTCAAGCTAACTCTATCAGCTTCTCTCGAGGGTAATCAGCAGAGATCTTTGGTGGCTGAAATTAGTGGCACCTCTGGACCACAATTTTTCTTCTTTTTTCTCCACCTGAAAAATTAAGATAACAATGTCCTTTGATCTTGGAGAGGGAAAACAGAATTCAATGCTATTAGTGAGTCACCTGAAAACAATAGCAGTGCCTGCCATCAAAAAGCTGCGGATGGAATTAATAATTATGTATCCAGATCACAGCTTGAACAGAGTGCGATATCCGAGGCATGGGGCCACGTGCTGAACTATGAAGATAAAACAGAATATTGAAAAGCTGCCCAGCAAGTGATCCTAATCCATCCCAGCCACCTGTGGGTAAAAAAACATGTAGCTGTATGATGGAGCACTCACCATAATGTGAACAGAACTCAGACAGGCACAGGCAAATTTGATTCTGTTATTTTCTAAATTCTAAGGGCTTGCTTTTGTAAACAGTCATATCCTTTCAATGTGTATTTTTGAACATGATATATGTATATGTCTTGTGTACAAATACAGGTATGAATGCACACTTTGTTCTCTCATTTGGCTTTCACCTCACTCTGGAAAAAATATTGTCTACACCTTGTGGGAGGGAGGGGAGGGCAGGCGGGTGAGAGGAAGGAAGGAAGGAAAAGGAAGGAAGGAAAAGGAAGGAAGGAAGGAAAAGGAAGGAAGGAAGGAAAAGGAAGGAAGGAAAAGGAAGGAAGGAAAAGGAAGGAAGGAAAAGGAAGGAAGGAAAAGGAAGGAAGGAAAAGGAAGGAAGGAAAAGGAAGGAAGGAAAAGGAAGGAAGGAAAAGGAAGGAAGGAAAAGGAAGGAAGGAAAAGGAAGGAAGGAAAAGGAAGGAAGGAAAAGGAAGGAAGGAAAAGGAAGGAAGGAAAAGGAAGGAAGGAAAAGGAAGGAAGGAAAAGGAAGGAAGGAAGGAAGGAAGGAAGGAAGGAAGGAAGGAAGGAAGGAAGGAAGGAAGGAAGGAAGGAAGGAAGGAAGGAAGGAAGGAAGGAAGGAAGGAAGGAAGGAAGGAAGGAAGGAAGGAAGGAAGGAAGGAAGGAAGGAAGGAAGGAAGGAAGGAAGGAAGGAAGGAAGGAAGGAAGGAAGGAAGGAAGGAAGGAAGGAAGGAAGGAAGGAAGGAAGGAAGGAAGGAAGGAAGGAAGGAAGGAAGGAAGGAAGGAAGGAAGGAAGGAAGGAAGGAAGGAAGGAAGGAAGGAAGGAAGGAAGGAAGGAAGGAAGGAAGGAAGGAAGGAAGGAAGGAAGGAAGGAAGGAAGGAAGGAAGGAAGGAAGGAAGGAAGGAAGGAAGGAAGGAAGGAAGGAAGGAAGGAAGGAAGGAAGGAAGGAAGGAAGGAAGGAAGGAAGGAAGGAAGGAAGGAAGGAGAGGAAGGAAGGAAGGAAGGAAGGAAGGAAGGAAGGAAGGAAGGAAGGAAGGAAGGAAGGAAGGAAGGAAGGAAGGAAGGAAGGAAGGAAGGAGGGAAGCTCTACTCAACCTATGATGTGAACAGTACAGCTAGTGATCTCCAGTGCTTTAAGTAAAGTAAGGGATTTAAAAGAGTCCTTATTTGCATGCTCAGCCTACTTCCAAAGTCGGACATATTACGTGCCTGGACATACACTTACCAACCTGATTATCATAGCAATCTCAAAATCCTGATCACACTCTAAATTGGTGCAACTGTCATGAATATCCTTAGGTGCACAGTTGCTGATGCCAGTAATATTAAAGTTCAGCACATCTTTAATTTCCATATGCTGAAGACACTAGGGCAATAATTTTCAGCTGTAGAGATAGTTCATCATTTCAAATGTGCCATTTGAAACCATCTCAAAATATTAGTGTTTGCAGCACTCTTAAAGTATCCCCAAACTGGGGTGCTTGGTTTAGCTACTTGGAAATTCAGTCTTAGAGGACATTCAACTCTAGGTTTTGCTGCACAGCAGCAGTGGCAGGTTAGCCTTCAGAAATGGCCATTTGTTGTAGCTAAGGCAGCAGCAACACAAGAGGAACAGTTTGAAAGAAGAGTCGAAGTGCAGAGCTCCCCTAATATGTAGCTCCACTGACTAAAAATCAGCAGGACATTCACAGTCTCTGCCATGGTGGCCTTGCTGGGTTTCACAAGTTGCAGAGGAGAGATTTATTCTTGACTTGACCCCACTTCTGTCAGCTCTGCAGAATCCTGGTCAACATGCTGCAAAGTATCTCATTAGTGACCACCCCAAACACTGTATGGACATCCTGGGGCAGCTGCTCACAGGGAATTTGGGGAAAAAGACACCTAAAGACATACACCAACCTAAAGTACCATACTTATGCGAACTGAAGAAAATACCATCTCAGCATAATTTTTTTCTTGCAAGAATTCTCTAACCAATAATGAAATGGCATTAATGAAAATGTTCCATAATAAAAATTCAAAGTCATTACTCTAAACACTGTAATGATTTAGGATTACTAAGCAATTTGCACAAATTAATTGGAGGCAATAAGTTAAATGCAGCTTTCTACTATTGAATCAAGCCAAGCCTTTGGGTCAGGAAGAATTCACAAATACCTGTCACAAAAACATCAATGCCTTGCACTCCTGATGTTCTCTCCAGTAAGGAAACATCCAGCATTTGAAGCTCAAGTGACACATCAGTGCTGGACTAGTGTGCTTGTACTAGTGCAAATTACTGCCTAGGTAGTTTGTCCAAAGTTTCCAAGTGAAACCTATTATCCAATATGTTTGTGTAAAATCCTAAAGCTGCCTTCATTATTGGGGTAGCTTTTCCTTTGGACAGGAAGTAAACCTTACCTAGTAAACACCAGTGAGAATTTATTATCTAAGTGAGTTCTTCCTGTGCTGAACTTCTCAATGACCTGCCTGCCAATACTAATGAAATCAACCCATCTTTCTTGTTTTGAGCAGTGCCTTTAAATTCCTAATTGGGTCCTTACGACCATGTACTATGCCTGACCAGTCAAAGCTCACATCATGCCTGACCAGTCAAAGCTCACATCTCTAATGAGTTTAGGCTTTCTCAGACTTTGAAAAAGAGTTCAGTAGCTACATCTAAAATTGGTGAGGGCAATAAAGTTGAAAAAAAATCTATAAATAAATCTCCTTACTTTATGTGCCTGATAAAAATCTTGGTACATTTGACATAAATGCCATAGATATTTCAAAGGTGAAATATAGACAATCCATTGCAAGATTCCTTCTAAAAAGGCTCATATCCCATGCTAAAATAATTAAAATATTTTTACACCTGAGTAATAAAAGTGGGCAGTGACAACACCCAAGTTGTCATACAAATCAAGAATATTTTCTCAAGCAGATAATTTCTGATTAAGGTAGAGATTACACCAGGTTTTGGCTTCACTTATTATACCTATGTATAAATGTAATATGAGAGAATGTTTTTACAGTTATTTGGGTCTTTAATTGACACTTCCTTCAGCAGAACATTAATACATCAGAAGAAAATGAAAATACTCTAATGATGATATAGGTTTTTTGAAATATAATGATTTTTCTGAGTTGCCAAGCTCCTTATTCCACATGTTGCTGTTACAAAAGCATGTATCATGTGAATTAGAGAAATAAAAGGAGGCTTGTATTCACATCTGGACTTCTAACTGTTACCATTTAAAAGGGCTGTGAGGTACCTGTATGTACAGCTCATTCTTTTGTGATCAGTGCATTTAGCACTTTATTCATCTTAGGGAGAGTTTATTTGTTATTTTGCAGGCTGGACTGCACCAGAACTTTGTGGGTTGCTGTTCTCAGTGGACCTTGATTTCCTGCTGTCTCTTTTCATCACCTTTCTCCTTTTGTAGATTCCCCTGCCATTCTCCTGCTAGTATCTCTGAACAGTGGGCATGCTTTTCATTTTAAAAATTACTCCTACTGTGAGCTCACTTAATGGGGCTGGAAATCCATGATTTTTCTCTTCAGTGGGTCTTTCTGCTTTTGATGAAAGAGTTCAGGTTGTTCTGGTCATTGCTGCTTTCTTCCAAAATGAACTGCATTTACCTGTTTTTTCCCTGCTGCCTCCTTGTCTCATCAGTTTCTCAAAAGCCAATGTTTCTGGTCAGCTGTAGATGCAGATACATTTTAATTCTCACTCTCCACCCAGGAGACCCCCACACACACACTGTTCATAGCAAATACCTGCTGGGCTTGTTAGCCAACAGCACTGAGACATCAGATTGGTTCTGCCCAGAGAAACATTTCAAGGCTTAGATCTATCACGGAGACAGTGATGTCACTAGTTTTTGGGCTCCTCACCACAGCACCTGGGTGCTCCCTTTGCAAGGGAGCTTGCTTCTGATAGCCCGTATGGTGGCATTTCTGGCCAGGTGTTGCATTGTAGCCCCTCTGCAAAAAATTTACTTTGATGCCCTAAAGAAGCATCACTGCTGGTCTTAAGAAACAGTATCACATCTCAAATGACAGCTTGTGCCCATTTCTTTACTGTGCTACTAAAACTCGCAAAATTGTTACTGTTTTTTTTCTACCAGTTGGACCTACCACTCAGTGCCACTCTGGTGGTAACTACAGCCTGGTAAAGCACCGTAGTTATCTGTGACTAATTTTTATTCTGCTCTTTTGGTTCTTCCTTCATTCACTGGTTCTTCCTTCATTCACTGCAGAGTCCAGCATGTTCCTTAGTCAATACCCAATTGTTCTTCCTCAGCCTAACATGCTTGCACAGGATAAAATTCTTGATGCACTGCATCTCTCAAAAGAAATATTTGAGCCTTGGAGCAGAGATATTATCCTTTTACCCCACCTTTTACTTACTCCATGACAACGCTATTTTCAGGGGGGTATTGCAATGTTCTTTAAAATGCATAAATGTGGGTTTAATTTCAGATCTTTCAAAATCAGGTACATGCTCCTGGGAATGCAAAGATCTCACAGTAAGTGTGGTGCATGGGGATCACTGTGATTAGGCAAGTTTCATTCCTGGGTATTGAGAGCTCTGGACTGTAATGCCCAAGTTCTAAATAGGAAATTAAAATTACAGTAGCAGTATGCCAAGTGGAAGTCTTTAATTCTCTTAGATATCCTTCTACTGTACCTGTGAATTTATTTTCTTTACAATAAAATCTTTTCTAACAATTAGGTGAAATAAAATTAGAATGTGGAAAATGAAGAATAACAGAAGAAATCTCAAATAATAGTTTCTTCCTTTTCATCCTCATGGAGTGATGTGTTCTTTCAGGAAGATGAGGGATTATTAGAGCCCTTGTTTGCATGAACATAGGTGGAATAGCATGGTAGAGCCCTCTTCCACAGTCCTAGAGAGATGTGAGTTCAGGGCTTTCTGGCCATGCTTAGACAACACCTCTCCTAAATAATGTTCTTTATGGGAAGAGAGTTGACAGCTACGTTATCAAACACTTCACAGTACACTGCAAAGAAATAAACTTGGAAGTGTGAATTCTATGTTACTTGTCACCTCCAGGTCATATTTAGACAGTTCTTTAGCTTATCCATTGGTTTCTGAAGGGTCAAAATTAAAGTTGGATGTTTCCATCCCCTTAACAACAACATTAGAAATTTTAGTGTGATTTAAGGGCATCTAGCACTGCTCTCTGCAGGCCTAGGGTGCAAAATTACAGTATTTTGTCTTTTGTACACCAATTACTTTAAAAGTAATACTGGTGTAGTGGCACTATTTTTGAAACCCTCTACTAGAAGGCCTTAGGACCACAGAGTTCATTATCAGACTTTTACATAACCCAGACAAAAGTAACTACAAATGTAAAGGTATGAGTTGTACTGGAGACAAGATCAGAAGTGGAAAAGCCTCTTCTCTTCATTGTATTCTCAGCTGCTGACTTTAAACAGCACCCATGGTAAGGGATCACTCTTTGGGGCTGCATGGTGTGTGGGAGCAAGAAAAAGATGTCTGAGGATACACACTTCAGAGAAATAGCAAGGAGGTCTTTGGGACCACAAATATAATGAGCTGAACTTGCCTGTGTGACACCGGTACAACCTCCTTGGACTCAGCCAAGGTCATGGGAAGCGAAGAGCTGTGCTTTGCATGTTAGCACTGAAATTTGCTGCTCTGAAAGGAACCCGTCAGATGACAGGTCAGAAGTCAGGATGACAAGGTATAAAGCTTATTTTGAAAAGAGTGGGATTTTTGAAATCTAGGCTAGGGGTTATGACAAATGAGAGTGATATCAAGATTCAATAGCTAAACAAAGATAAAAGCTGAAGATGTGCTAAGAAACTTGTACAGTAGGAAGCTGACTGCTAGCATAGTACCACATGAGGAAGCTAAGAATACTTTTCTGCACAATTAAAGTTATTAAGGATAAGGGAAAAGTAGCTTAGTGTTCTCCAAGTCAAAGCTAAAGATGGTGTGAATGATCAGAAATTATACCATTCCTTCTTGGAAATAAGAGACGTTTTAATAAGTCTGCTCTGGAACATTCTGCTAAAATAAGCACAGAAAAATCAGGTTGTCCTTGTTTTTTTCAGAGGTGCTCTTGTCCTTTTACAGAAAAGCTTTTATTGTCCTTCCACAAATTGTCATTGTCTGTCATTGGCCACTACAATTTAAAAAGCAGCATGTTTCTCTTAAGTGCTTTTTGTTCGCAGAGCACCTTGAACCTAAAAGAAATGGAGACCTTTAGAATGGAAGTTTAAGGAACTCAACACCTGTGAAGAGAAGGCTCTGGTTTTCTAGTTTCTCTCCACCCCCTTTTAAGCTACCTTTAATAAAGTAATGTTGAATTGCTCAAAGTAGTGTACACACACAGTACCCTGGCTGAGCAATGCTTCTCATCTTTTGTTTCTGATGTTTGTGACACAGCCCTTTACTTTTGTTTCAGAAAGCTGAGAGGCGAGAGCAAGACTTACTGTAACAACACAGTAAAGACAGGAATGTGAAAAGCTGTACAACAGATTCAAAATAGGCATTCACCTGATGACTGTTCCATTCCTGGATTTATGCTGAAATATGAGGGAAAGTGCCAATGCATTTGTTGAATGCATAAAATCTATGAGGTTGTCTGTCAGGTGGGAATCAGTCAGGAAGCCTGGAGCAAGGATACCCATAATTATGCCGTCAAAAAGCTTGCAATAAGCAGCAGAATATTTTACTTGCCATCAATCCTACAAAAAGTCTTTTATAATATCTGTGTCAGCAGATTCCAGGTCCCAAGAGGTGCCACATTTTGAAAGCAGCATAGAACTCAGTAAGGGTTTGAGTTGTGTTTGCCAAGTACATACTGTGGAAAATGTCACCTTAATGAAGTTGTAGGCGGCAAAGGACATTTCAGTTTCGCCTGTGTTTGAGGCATTGTTTCTCAAGGTGAGTTGGACTTTCATGTTGATGATTCTCATTTAATTTTCATTGTTAGTGATTCCTGTTATCTAATACTTGTACTTCAATAGCAGCTGAAGTCTTTGAACAGCCCTGTCTCACCCTTGTGCTCTTCAGTGTGCAAATGCCTAAGAAAAGTCACCTCCCTTTATGTGTTAAGCTGACAAATAAGTCCTGAGAGAGAATGTGCTGGTGGGCGCTGCACCATACAGTCATTTCCACCAGCAGAAACCCACACCAAAACTTCCACACAGGGATGATGTCAGTGTTTACAGGCTAAGGCTCTTCCCATGAGCTGCAACACCATGGCATACCTACATCACCTCTGGGTACAAGCTGGCTCATATCTGACTAGTGTATGTCCTTGTCACATCCTTCTGCACATCCAGTTTAGGAACTAGCCTAGAGGAAGGCATTATTTTGTAATTAGTCATGGCTGCTGAGAGGCTTTACCAGAGTAGAGTGCTCTAACATAGCCAGAAAGTTCAGTTATCAATGTTTATTTACTGGAACATTGTTTTTGGCACACAAGACAGACATTGCTCCTTCTGATATTACAAAGTGCATCTATATTAGTAAAAAGGGATCATTCTCCAGCCCTGAGATCCACTGAGGTCCTTGAGAGTGGCACAGCACTGCTCTCATTTGTATGGCTACACTTCTTTGCTAAATGGGGGGTCACATCTGACCTGCAGTCAGGCAGGTCCTTAGCCTGTGCTAGCCCTTGGGCTGTGTCTGAAACCTGGGATGGATGATAACTGACACAGGTCAAAAGCACGTCAAGGACCTTGTAATGTAAATTCCAGTATGGATAATCCCAGGCTAATATGCAGATCCATACCCTGGCCTGGTTCACTGCCATAGACAAAACCATATAATATCAGTAGTTTAAAAACTTGAAATTTTCATTTTGGTGACTATAAATATAAGTATCCCACCTTACCTCAAAGAAGTTGGAAAACACAGCTCACCATTTGCATTCTGAGTACTCGTATCTCTTAATTTATTCCTCCTGCTTTGATAAACCACTCTGAGGTCAACAGTATCAAATCCAGCTAAATTGTGTCATAAAACCTCTCTTATGACAATTTGTAGTTACGATGTAATTATCTATTATCTTAATATTGTCTCTGATGAGTCTCTTTCATAGATAGAGGTTTTGATTGACTGTATCTGTGCCTAAAAAAAAAAAAAAAAAAAAAAAAAAAACAACCACCCACAGCCATGCCTTGCTGAAGCATTTTTCACTGACTGTTTCATATGGTGCCTGCTCTACTGGAGCTCTGCTCTCTAAGTGGTATGTGAAGCAAAAGATTCTGCTTGTCAGCCTGCTTCACAGATTCACTGAAAATAAACACATCAGACACTGAGCTGAGCTAATGGCACACTTGCTTCTGGTTGCTCATTTTTGTTTCGGGTTAATATTGTGCTCCTGCATGTACCATCTGGAGAGGGGGAACAGATTTAATCAAAAATAAAAATAGCTGCTTTAGGCTTAAGTTTTTCTTTTGTACTATGAAGTACAGGAAGAGAAAATGAAAGGGTGTCATTTGCTGTGACCATTGAACAGAATAAGAGCAGTGAATGCCAGCAGGTCTGCTTCTCACCCATGAATCCAGCACTTCATTTGTTTGGGGGAAAATGCTCTGCACACCTTTCCACTGAATCTCAGCAGTGCTTCTCGGTGTAAACAATGGCTCATATTGTTGAGGAGGCTTATCGAGAAAGTTATGTCAGTAATGATGGGGATTTTCAGCTGGCATTCTTCAGGATTTGTGAAGCATTTGCTACTGGTAAGTGTGCTGATAAGCTGCTCGCTGATTAGAATATTCTATCTGCAGTGCAATCGGGCTTCTGTTTCCCTGACATGCCTCCTCTGTGTCTTAAAAATACCAGAAGCATATCAACAGCTTATCACAAGAAGCTATATGAATTCAGAACATGATTCTTTTGCAAGATTGTTCAGGTTAGGTGTCAGCACAGACTGAAAAAAACAAGGCACTAGCAAAAGGTGAACATAACAAGCATATCTCATAATCTTTCAGTTGTTATAGCCCTCATTCTCTCATTCCTGCACTTTTTGAATATTTGTAGCTTTCACTACCCTGGTGTCTGCTTCTGCAGACTCCTCAGGGCAAGTGTGCCTTTGTGTCAGTAGTACACTCTACCCACTAATGGAACTGCACAGCAGTAATGAGCAAGCCCATCACGAGCAGCCACAAATCCAAATACCAGCAATAGTTTGGATGCTCTGCTCTGTATTGAGATGCTTAAATCAGGATCACCTGATAGCTTATCTGAATAATCACACAGGGGACCTGTATGTTTAACTAGTCTAATGCAAATCCAACAGCAGTCATGCAGGAGAATTTCCCATCCCCATGGTGGCATCTAATGACAGAAGAGCCATAAAGGACTGCAATGATGACTCCAATATGGAGAACTGACATGCCTAAAACAATCAGCACTGTCTGGTTCACTCAAACATTATGGTAGATTGTGGGCTCTTGAAAACTTCACTTCTCCTTTTCTTAGTAGAGAAGGCCAAGGAGAAATAGATGTGCACACTGACATACATTTGGCACTTGTCAATGTTGTTTACAGTTGCAAATATAAAATATCACCAGTGTTGAAGCCCCCATCTCAGGAGCTAATAAGTGTTCACTGTTAGAACTTTCACTTCATTTTTTTTCTAAAAGCTCTTAAAATTGGTAGAATTTTGCTTCAGAATTGAAACTGTTGTAATATCTTTGTAGTGTCTAGCAACTGAGCTTTCCTGTGTTGTCTTAACAGCAAACGTCTTCTCTGCATTTGCCATGTGTGTGTACAGAAAACAGACTGAGTCAGCCAGATAGCTACGGTTCAAGTTTTATCTGCTGTACTTTATCTGCTGTATCTATATCTTAAATGATTTATGTAATTTTTGATATATTCAAATTCTCTGAAGCCTATAGGGTGAGAATTCATCTCATTCTCTACCTCCGAGAGTACTGAAGTCCTAACCCAGATATGTGGAATAGCCATGGGTTATGTTGTAATTCAAATACTCTCAGATCAGTCCCCTCTTTGTCTTCTCCTTCAAGCGGAGAGACCTTGGGCCAGTCCTGGGAGCAGCGAAGAGGATTTCCCATGCCAGACCAGGAGGGAGAGCCCCTGTATTGCAAAAACCTGAAATGAATGCCCTTCTCTTCCCAGGCCCCGTGTAGAGCTTGGATGAGCAATCTGCCCTGCCTGTGGCCTTCAGCCAGGATATTAGGAACACACAGAGGAACAGATCCCCTGGTGTGAGGGGCCCACAACCAGAGGAAGACAGAGTCTATTTCTCTCTCAGTATAAAGCAAAATTTCTTTTGTATTTTTTTATGGAAACTTCCCTGATGCCGGCATTCACGCCCACCCCACCCAAGCTAGGCCTGAGATCCCTCAGAGTTCCAGTGACTGACAGGTGTCCTGCCTGACTCCCTGTCCTCACCACACTCACTCAGACCAGAATTCCTCACCAGTTCAACCCCAGGTTTCCCAGAACAGTGTCTCAGACATCACAATCCTTAAAATAATTTAATCATGGTGCAACAACAGTATAAGCTTGAGCTGGTGCCTCTGAGGAGGGGCCCTGAACATGGGAGTCCCTGGGCTTTTATACACTTAGTCAGTGTTAGTGAGTCTGGGGTCTTCCAGCTGAGTCCTCAGCTCCTGCCATGCCTGTGTTTGGTCCCCCGGCTGGGCCAAAAGTCCCTTGTGCCCTTTGTTGTGCAGAGGGTTGGCACCAGTTTATGGCCCATTGCCTGGGGCTGCAGCCACCCAGAGCTCAATCTGCAGCTCAAACTGCAGCTGCACCCTGAGCTACCTGCATTAAATGTATTCAACTTTTTTCTTTTTTCTCAGACTGCTCAGGCCAAAATTTCCATGAATTGCATAACACAAATCTGTTGTATAAAATATTCAGGGTCCAATCAGTGTTTATGTGTCTGTTAGAGCACTTGTGCAGAAAAAAACATTCAACATGGCATCTCAAACACACTCTTAAAATATTGGTTTTGTTGTTGAAAAACTTTTAAATAAGCTCCATTCTAGTGCCATGGAGATAAAAACCCTCCAAGAAGTTTTGTTTTCTCTGTGAAAAGTTTGTTTCATTTAGCTAAGAAGACCTTAGAGCCCCATGTATTTATTCGTGTATTTATTAATGGCAAGCACCTGTACCTGCAGCAGCACTGATACACCCTGAAGCAATTTAGCACAGCCAAATCAAGGTGGAGGAGGACATGTCATCTCTGATTGATATGTAGACTTTTTCTTTGGGAATAAAACAAGGACACCTTGACTGCACAAGGAACTTTACATACTCAGATTTGCTCCCTCTGATAAATATTTTCACCTACTCAGTGGTTATGAGAAGAGTTTAGGCTGTTCTCTATGTGTTTTTCTCATCTCATCTGAGGTCTGGAAATACTGTGGAAAATCTGAGGGGGACTGACCTAGGTAAAAATGGAATTCTTAATCATCAAACCCTTTCTTTTTCCCTTTGTTTTTAGTTGTAAGATCAAGATCACCTTTCTGTTTATAAATTACCCCTACATTTGAACAAAAAATTACTTTTATTTTCTAGAAAGCAGAGGGCTAAGTCTACACTAGTGCTGAAATTCTGCTTCCAAAATGCAGGTATTTGTCAGCCCTGTTCTTTTTACTCTAAAGCACCTGCAAGGTGTGTGTATTTTATAGTTCAAACACTACCTTTTTCTGGTCCAGTATCTGACTCTGACTCATCCAGAGAAGCCTCTCTCCCAGTCTCAGTGAGTGGCTCCCCTGACAGGGAGCTCAGTCAGGACCCCCAGACTAGGGGCTGTGCTCTTCTGCAGGGCTTGATGCCATGGAGGTACCCAGGGATTTTCTACTAGGGATTCAGCTGAGTTGTTGTTATCACTCACCCGTACCAGAAGGGATTAATCCCTTGCACTGTCTGACAGGCTCAAGAATGCCTTAACCCTGGCAATTTGGACTGTCTCCCAAGCCAGGTTTGGACTAACTCTGCTCTGGGCAAGTTGTGTTCTGTATAAAATAATACTTGTTGGAAATGGGAGAGGGAAAGGTGGAACTGGATGCTCTCTTTGAAAGCTCTTTTTTGAAAGCATAAAATATGCTGTCTGAGATCCCAGTTATCTGTGAAGTATTCAGTAGTCAGTACCCAAGAATAGCCTGGGAGCAGGGTACCCAGAGCATCCTGCTGTTCAGAAGCTTGAATGTGCTTTTCACATTAGTCCATTCCCAGAGAGGAAAAGCCTTCCTGAAGGCTTCCAAGGGACAAACATTCTTTAGACATGTGCACTACTGGGTAAGCTAGCTGTTGCCTATCTTCATCTTCCCACAGTAGGGAAGAGAGACACAGAGTCTCCTCAGACTCCACCTCAGGGCAGGCACATCTTTTCATGTGCTGGATAGGGAGTCCAGCACGGATGTTGGGAACGAAGCAAGGTGACTAAGAACAAGGGCGTGATCCTCAAGCACACTTTTTGGCACCAGAAGCACTTTTTATAGGGTTTTGAAAGCCTGTCAATGCTATGTCCATTTTACGAATGCTGGATAACATTTTTATGTTCCTTTTTCCTGTCTATATGAGGTGATTATTTCTAGACCTACATGACCATCAGTATGTATTGTCAGATTAATATTCATGCAAATTGCATTCAACAAGGAAGTTACCTGAATTCTGCAACATAACCATGCACACAGCAATAATTTTTAAAAGAATAAAAAAAAAAGCTAGGGTTTTAGCTTGAATCTCATCCAATCAAAAGTACTTGTCTACAAAAATAGATACTATCTCTCAGAAAACATAATTGCAATTGCAAAACTAGTTACAAAAAATTAGAGCTGGGTTTTTCACAATGACCACATGAATTTAGCTCTTGTTTTGTGAATTGTAGGCAAACTGTACAACTTTTTTTCACCTCAATGCAATTCACGGCTAGAATCTACTTGTCATATAATTCAAGCATATATTCTTGATTTATAGTTTGTTCAGAGAAATTTATGGCAGCATTCAATATTCTTTGTTGAGCTGTATTGGTTAATATTGATTGATAGTGTGTATCAGATGTTAGTTTTCTGTTCCCTGATTAGATGACATTCTTATAGAAAGTTTTCCAATGCCAGTTCTAATGCTTTTTAATACCAAAATTATTTTCAATGAGAATTCTCTTGCAATCATTCAAAATGTCATTTGTTTTTTACCTATCATTCTTGCCAGCTAACATGTATCATATTTAAACAAGGAAAATTTGTAAAAAATGAGCAAGTACATCTGAAACAAATTCTAATGGAAGATGATGAATTTTTCACCTCCAAAAAGAAGCCCAAACTTATTCACATCATTGTACACACTCATAAGTTGTAACGTTTCTAAACTTGAGATTTAATAGGTCTCATAAAAATCCCCATAGGAGGATCAATTTCCTCTGCAAGAAAAGAGTATTTTTAAGAGAACTATTCCTGAATGTGCAGAGGCTTAAACAAATCAGCACCCCGCAGTTTTGACCCCAGAGGCAGGGAGTTGGGTGTCAGGGCTCTCTGTATCTTAGAACCACTATTCAACGCTACACTGGGAGGTTGAGGGAATTCTGCCTCTGGTCTGGATGCACCGCGAACACGCGTGTTTGTGGCGCTTTAGCACAGCTGAAGTGTCGGAGCAGCCACACAGCCCACCACGGCACCTGCGGCTCGGTTGCCGGGCCGGCCACGCGGGGCAGGCCACGGTGGTGCGGTGCGGGCAGTGCGGGGCAGAGCAGTGCGGGGCAGAGCGGTGTGGACAGTGCGGTGCGGGCAGTGCGGGGCAGAGCGGTGCGGGCAGTGCGGGGCAGAGCGGTGCGGGCAGTGCAGTGCGGGCAGTGCGGGGCAGAGCGGTGCGGGCAGTTCGGGTCAGAGCGGTGCGGTGCGGGCAGTGCGGGGCAGAGCGGGGCGGGCAGTGCGGTGCGGGCAGTGCGGGGCAGAGCGGGGCGGGCAGTTCTGGGCGGGCAGTTCGGTGCGGAGAGTGCGGGGCGGTGCGGGCAGTTCGGGGCAGTGCGGGCAGTGCGGGGCGGTGCGGGCAGTGCGGGGCGGTGCGGGCAGTTCGGGGCGGACAGTTTGGGGCGCTGCGGGCAGTTCGGGCGGGGCGGGCAGTGCTGTGCGGGCAGTTCGGGGCAGTGCGGGCGGTGCGGGGCAGTGCGGGCAGTTCGGGGCAGTGCGGGCGGTGCGGGGCGGTGCGGGCAGTTCGGGGCGGGCAGTGCGGGGCAGTGCGGGCAGTTCGGGACGGTGCGGGCGGTGCGGTGCGGGCAGTTCGGGGCAGTGCGGGCAGTTCGGTGCGGGCAGTTCGGGGCAGTGTGGGCAGTTCGGGGCAGTGCGGGCAGTTCGGGGCAGTGCGGGCAGTTCGGGGCAGTGCGGGCGGTGCGGGGCGGTGCGGGCAGTTCGGGGCAGTGTGGGCAGTTCGGGGCAGTGCGGGCAGTTCGGGGCAGTGCGGGCAGTTCGGGACGGTGCGGGCGGTGCGGTGCGGGCAGTTCGGGGCAGTGCGGGCAGTTCAGGGCGGGGCGGGCGGGCGCGCTCAGGGCCGGCGCGCGAGTGCCGCAGTGCGCCACCGGGCCGTGTGGCCGCGCGCGGCCGCCGCCGCTCCGCCCTCCTGCACGTGCGGCCGGGGCGCGGCCCGGCGGGGCCCCTGGGCGGCAGCGCCCCCTGGTGGCCGAGCGGCCCCGCGGCGGCGCCGCCCTCAGGGCCCGGCGGGGCTCGGGCGCGGCTCCGGCTGTGCGGCGGAGCTCGCCCCGTCGGTGCCGGGCCGTGCCGGTGGAGGGGTGCTGAGCGCTTGGCCTGCAGGACTGGGCCAGCCTGGCAGAAGGGAGTTTCTGGGGTCACCTGGAAAACCGTCACTGGTTTTGGCAAATGGCGTAGGAGCCTTGTCACAGAAACCCATAGTTTCTCCTTAGGGTTGGAGGAAGGCCCGCCTGAGTTCATATGCTGGAGTTTGTCAGCTAATGATGCTAGACCCGGAGTGGGGCTTCAAAAAACCAAAGGGTGGGAGAAAATCATCCTATGAAAGGGCAGTCATTTGTTGACCAATCAGGCACACGAGTAAGACGAAAGACTCCTGGAGGTTAGTCTGTAATCAGATGTTTCACATGTTATTCGTACAGCTGAACTGTGAGGACTCCTTGACTTGCCGCTGCTGTTGTTGTTTTTTGGGGTTTTTTCCTAAAATTAAGTTCTTTTCCTCCAGTTAAATTTTCTTTGTTTCAAACACAGGCTCATTGTTCACAAAGAGGAAAGTGTGTTGTCTCTAGGGACACCAAAGATACTTGGTTTTCCCAGTGTCAGAATTTTTACATCCGGCTGAAAGCAACTGCTAACTTTTTGAGGCCAGCCAACACTGCTGCTGCAGGGGTTATCCTTGTCATTCAGCCAGGGTCATCCTCCCAGAGGATGGACTTCTGCAGCAGTCCCCTCTGAAAGGCCTGATAAGCTGTAGAAAAATTGCCAATATCCAAGGACATCCGTGTGCTGCACTAGAAACCAGATGCTGTGGTTGTCTCTGTACAACAGTTCACTGTCCCTTTATAGCCCTTTGGGCTTTAAGAAATCTGTTTTCATGGGCTTCTTCTCTCAACTACCCTGAGCTTTCTGTCAAAGTTTTCTCTGTTCTTGACTCTAGACCATGGCTTCTTGTCCATCTAGCAAACTTCTTAAACAGCTCCTGATTTTCAGGCATTTTTTTCTGCCTTTTATCCGCCCTTTGGTCAAATTCTCTTTAATATTCATTAAGGATGAGAAGTTCAGTTCTGTGAAGCTCCAAATATAAATATTACTAGTTAGAATTGTCCTTTGGTCATAATGTAGCCAGATCACATAAGCCTTAGGTGATCAACAACTTGTAGTCCTAGTATTAATGTTAGAATGAGTCTCCAGAAAGAGACTGCTGTCACATGCTATCTCCTTTCACAGAAAGAAAAAAAAATCTCTAAAACTTGTAATGTTTTACTACCAGTTGTGTGACATCCTCCAAACTTAAACTCTTTATAATAATGCAATTTTTATCCTTCAGTGCAGACAGATGCTTTAGGAGTAATTCATCCTGCTTTCTGGATTGATTTAGTGTTTTGTAGCAGATCTCATCACTTCATTACTCCTCACTCCCCCAACATCCTTTCTGGAGTTTATCATTTGCATGTTTTCACACTCCTCCAGCTACTGATCATTGTAAAGGGGGTAGTGTAGGGTGCCATCCCTCCCCCTCAGTCCTTGCTACGAGAACTACACACTGATTTCAAAGATTCCATTCACACGAATCACTCTGTTAATGCTCTGCAATGACAGCTACATCAGACTTCCTCTCATCAGTGAGAATTTCTGAGTCCTTTAGCACAGTAACTACCCGGATATTATTTACACATGAACTATTCACTTGCTCTTCTTCCCAGCCAGCTCCAGCAATGCTCAATACAAATGCGACTTCCTAAGGCTGAACTACATTTTGTTTCATAGTATCTTTCACTCCCTCCTAGTTGCTCTCCTCTTTAGAGTATCGCTTTCCCTGCTCTTGTTATGTTTCCTTGTCTGGCGGGGAAAGCACTGCAGCCCTGAGGCACGATAGCTGCTGTGGGAAAGCAGCTCCACAGCTGGCAGGGAACAGTTGCCTGTGTCCCCATTTGAAAGTTTTGGGAGGTTTCCTGACAGCAAAGCTGGTGAAAACTGTTTATCAGTGCACGTCAATGCCTATAGGTGTCCTTTCCTTCTGAGGCTGAATGCTGTGCATGACACACTTGGCTATGTTGAGCTACTCCACTGAGAGTAAAGCTCTGAGAGTGCAACGTGGCTCTCTGTATCCTCAGGAGAGGCTCCAGTCCCAGAGGTGAAGACTCTTCCTTTCATTAGCAGTGAATGAGAAGAAAGTGAATGTCTCAGCTGGATGCAGCAGCTTGTCCATCACGTCCCAGGACCCTGAGTCCTCCCTGCTGCTCTGGGCTGCCAACAGCTACTTCTGAGGCTGCCAGAACCAGTTCTCTGCTCTACTTCCAGTCTTTGTAGTTTCTGCTCAGGAGCCCATAGGGGAATTAGTCCCTAATGCAACACTGCCCTGGGCTAAGCAGCATGATGCAAAATTATCAATTTGCAAATACACATTCAGCTATAAACCACTTGGGGTTAGAAGCATCCCCTGGGAAACTGTGGAAATTGTAAAAGTGGAAAGTAAAGCTTACATCCTGCATAAGCAAGTGATGGGGGAACTTGCAGGGAGCCTCAAGACAGCTGAGTAGAGAGGGATCAGGGACTAATCATTAGAGGGAAAAGATGGTAGGACAGACCTGTGCAGAAGACCATGGAATTCAGTCAACCAACCCAATTTTGGGAGAAAAATATTTTCCTTTCCTTACATCCTTCCACTTCTGCTGCTGTCTGCACAAAAGAGATCAGAAAGGCTGCCTCTTCAGCAGAGGCATATTGAACCTACAGTGTTTAAATTTTGCAGTTTGTGAATCCCAGAGGATTTGTGACATGTGCCTGGGAAGCTCAAGAAGATCAAGAATAAACATGGCAGGTGAGTGAGAACTTGTTGGCTCTACACACATATGTACTGCTGGGGTAAATAGGGTCTATATGACTTCCTAGGAACCTGAGTCATTATGAGATCCTCAGAAAATGGTGTTTTGGAGGTTCCTGGGTAGGCTGTCAAAAATCCTTCAAAGTGATACCCATATCTGCTTCTTTGGCCACCTACATGTTGGCTTTCAGTAGCTGGTACTGTATAGGTAGGGTATGATCAAGACACAGCTAGTGCCTGAGGGACATTACTTCTCTTTGAGCTGCAGTGGTGGCAGCACACACCCTTGGATTGAATTTGACACTTTGGATCCTAGCTGTGGTCTATTATATCTCAGTAACTTCCTTGAACTACTCATTGGTATTTTAAAGTTTCATTTAAGGGTTTATTTTAGACTCACATTGAAAATATTTAAGCATTCAGGAGAGAGGAATTCAGAATTCCTTCATTTCTTCTGTCCTGGCTGTAAGTCAGCTCTTCTGCAGTGGGATTTCCAGAGCCTTAATATGTTTCCCTCCCTTATTCTCTGTGCTCACTTGACTGAAGCAGATCCCAAACTTCACACTTACATTCTTCACTTCTTTAAATAGAGACCTATTTACCTTTTATTAGCTTTGCAGATTCACTGGAGTCTTCTGTAAATGTACACAAACATCAACAATTAGTAAACCCTAGAAATGTCTAAGAGACTTTTAGGTAATCCAGACTGTGGATTCAAGGCCATGATGAATGGGTGGATGATAACTGGTGGTGGGATAAGTCCTAAGGCTTATCATCAAAATTGTTTTGTATCCTATGATGGTTTTAGTGGGTTGGCTGACCAGGAGCTTCTTCTTATGAAAAGGCAATATCTTCACTAGACACATGTGCCAATATTTCTTGAAGACTTTCTAGTGAAAAAATTAAGGCCCTAGACTTCTCTAGAGGTAGATGTGTTTATTTAGATGTTTTCTGAGGTCTCTGACTTGGAAGATCTAAGAGGACAGCAGTTATCATCTCCTAAGATTTCTAACTGGATGAAAGCATGGCTTTGTAACAATGGAGACTGAGAGGGGAGACCTCTGGGCTCCACTGCTTCCTGATGGCAGTGAAGCATAAGGGTCAAACATGGAAGCAACATTCCACTAATTTTAACAACTGAAAACAGTCTGGATCTTTTGATCTGACTTTGTAGCTGGCTACCATTCTCTTCTGAGCATTGCACAATGGCAATAATAAAAACACTTTAGACAGCATGTTAATTAGCATCCACTCATCTTCCAGCAAAGCAATCTTTTCTGACTTCTGCTTTGGATGCCAAATTCTGCCCCACATCCTCATAAGATGCAGCAGCTCTCAGGATGGTCTACATCTGCACTTGGATTTAGGATCCCTTTCAGAAGTTGGCTGTTAATGGGCTACTCTCAGACTTAGGTCTGGAGCTATTTGTAACTGTCCTACTGCAGGACTGAAGTTTTAAATAATGAATGTACAACAAAACACACACATATTCTTGGATATATGCAAAATAAATACAGAAAATATCCGACATTTTCACTGTAATGGGACATATGTGAATACCACTCCATGATAAGATGACTGTTTCTGGTTAAAACATGCATTTTCCCCCATAATATTATCCTAGTGTTTGATAATTCATTTTAAGAGAAAAATATGTCAAGTAAATTTAGATATGCTGAAAATTTGCATCTGAGCACCTTTCTAGATAAAAGTCCTTCCAAAGCCCTTGAATATAAATGAATCTAAGTTATTTCCATAACACATTGAACCATTATGCCAATGAATGAAAAGTTTCTCCTAAAGCTGTCAATTTATGTTTCAGGTTGTATTAACAGGAGCATAATCATACTGCAAAAGTTTTCCAAGCAGAAAAGCTCAAATACACTGTGAGTCTAAAATGGATTTTACTTATTCTTGTGTTGATAAAACTGCCCCTCACTAAAACTTCACCAGTAAATGCTTCTGCAGTGATAGAGAATTTCTGTTAACTTCTTTATTATCAGTCATATAAAATTCGGAAGAGAGACTATTTCTGATTTTTCCCATCCAAAACAATAATCCTGTCAGGCTTATCAGTAAATATTCTGAACATTGCTTTAAGAAATTACCTGTGACACCTGCAGTATGTTCTCACATATAAGGAGCAATAACATTGTCACTAGAAGCAACTTATTAATAGTGCTTCATGTAATGCATAGTAATATTTATTTTTTACTACACTTCTATCCATTAGTCTAAAACCAAAAGCAGGAAAGTTATTTAAAATATATCTCTAGCTGAAATCATCTGCATTCTTAATTATTAAATGCAGTTTTCTGAATAACAATGCAAACTTTGTTTGTTGTATAGCCTCCAGGACTATCCTGTCAGAAGATCAGCCCTGGTAAATCAGCTTACCCTACCTGTATGTCCTAGGGATGAAGAAAATATAGGGAACTTTGTTTCAGTCTGCCAGCACCAAGCCAGATATACTATTTCGTCCTGCAACCTCAGCTCTGCTATACAGCTTAAGAAGCTGGGATTAGGACTTTGTGAGTGTTAGGAGACTTGGGGAAATGGCAACTTTCTAAACGTTTATTGATTAGTTGACTTTAACCTTCCTTCCTGCAGATTCTGTTTAAATTCCTGATAAATTTCTTTCCTCCATTAAATTTGGTTCTCTGCTGAGACATCTTTTCTCTTTGAGGATTTAGGTCACTTATTTGACTGCCATTTACTGTGTTGTTCACTCACTTTATTACATTCTTTGGAGTTTTTTCTCCTACCATTAGGTCTGCAAAGCCAGACTTAATTCCAGACCCATCTTCAAAGATTAATTCCTAAGGCAAATGAGAAATCCTACTAACTGGAAAGTCATTCAACCAGGACACCAAAAACTGTTCCAGACTTACCACTTGAAAAGACATGATAAATTCTTCCACCAAGTGGCTAAGGAAATGGTTACCTCCTCTGTGGGGGATATGGTAGCATGGTCCAAGTTAAATATCTAACATTTACTCATTTTTCATAGTTACCACAAAATATGATGTTACTAACTTTGTATATAATCCCTACTCGGAGCCCTTGGGAAAAGATGGGAGGATGGGGGGCTGAGGAGTAATGAATCCAACAGGTCTGCCACAGAGATTTGCCAAAGAAGTTTTGGAGGCAGCTGCCCAAGAGCCAAAAGGCCCATTCTTGTCTCTCACTTCTGTAAGGTCAGCAGTCTCAGCAATGCTGTCCTCGGGGTTTGACTATGATTCCACTCTTCACTCTTTGAGTCACCTTTGACACTCTGTTCACTCTTTCCCATCATCCCACTCCAGGTCCTGCCTGACCAGGAAGTTGCCCATCCCCAAATCTCTCCTCTCCAGCCATGGAATCAAGACTACAATCAGCTTGTCTTCCCAAAGGACATATGAGCAAACAGTTCTTCTGTTACATTAAAGCCCCCAGTAGTCAATGTTTTACCAAGAGTCTTTTCCTTCAGTCTCAACAGTCTTCTTACTCATATTTGCATTCATAAATCTTTGGCCATAAACCTGTTTGTATGAAAATTGTCTTCCACAGGCCAGATGGCCTTTAAGTGTATTTTAGTATAACTGTGGACAATCTGGGTAACAGAAATTGCACTCCTTTTCACATCTCCTATCAGTGCCTCTTAATGATAAAAGACTTCTAAAAAATACCTATTATCAGATGTGTTTGGGGTTAGATTTGTTTCTTATAGAATTTTTTCCCATAAATTGCTTGGAAACTAACTATTGGGTACACACCTGGCTACACTTCTTTTGTCTCTGGGAGTTTCTCTTGAGTGGGAGATACCGTGAGGTTGACGGGGCTGGGGTAGCTGGGTTCTCGCTCTTGGCATCGGAAGGAGCAGGGTCAGGCTGTTGCTCACTGCGGGGAGAATTCACTGTAACCACTGGAGCCCAGTTCTAGGGACCTACCACCATCTGCTCGTGTGTCCAGGTATCCTGAGCTCGCCTTTTCCTGCCCTGCCGGGAGCTGGGCCGATGCTGTCCCGGCCCCGCTGCTTCTCGGGCGCTGCTCTGGGCCTTTGCTACGCTGTAGCCCCGCACTCCCTGCCCTGCCGGGACGTCCCGCAGTTCCAGCTACCACTGTGGAGCTTCTGGTACATCTCCTCCACCAGCCCGGGATTTCTGTTCATTCCTGCCGTTCCAGCTTGGTGCTCCTCGGAGTCCTGCAGGGCCACAGGGGTCAGAGTGCCCCAGGGTTCTGTGAAGCAAAGCCTCTCCTCCACCCCTTCCCATCTTGGCTGAGAAGGCTGCCACGAGGCTTCTGGTTTCTGTTTCGCTGCTAATGCTGTAATTGTTGTTTCCTTTGCCTTGTTATACTTATTAGTAAAGAACTGTTATTCCTATCCCCATATCTTTGCTTGAGAGCCCCTTAATTTCAAAATTGTAGTAATTTGGAGGGAGGGGGTTTGCATTCTCCTTTCCAAGGGAGGCTCTGGCTTTCCCTGGTAGACACCTCTTTCCAAACTAAGACGAGATGCAACAAGGTTGGTTACAGCTTTCTGAAGAAAAAAAAAAAAACATATTCATGAAGAGGAGAAAGATACATGACTGTGTACCATCTATCCTTGCTTCTGGTAAGATTTCAAAAACGAAATCAAAATTTGGCTTACTTTTGCACAAAAATTTTTCAGCTAGCATCACGCACTAGTCCCCAGGCTACATCATCACACACAAAAAATCTGACTATCAAGTGTTATAAATATCTTAAATCAGGATAAAAATGTTTTGAAAAATATTTTTTCCTAAACTGTAATCTGTCTGAAAGGGGCAGGTAGCAATTCTGATGGGTTCTGGGAAAAAAAAATAAAAAAGGAGGTGAAATCAGAGAAAAAAAGGTTACTTAAAGCCCTGACTATCTGGGGAAAAAAAAAAAGGCAAATCAAAACCAAGGCCCTACAGCACCCTGGGATCTGATTTGTTGAAACTATTTCAGTTTAATGTTATATTATCTATATTTTAAAAGGGCAAGACAAGATATTATCAAGAATAATAGGAAGAATATATTTGTTTAGGATACTAATACATACATTTCCTGCAATTCAGCAGTTTCTGAGCAACAAAATGGGTCCCATTTGCAGTGAGCTTCTGACCTGCAATATAGCTATAAAGATTACCTTTGAGATTTGTCTGTTCTTTTGGAGCTAATCTGCTGGCTTCATTCCTAAGGTTTCTTGAGGAACGTGATAGGTATTGCATGATAAACACCACATAGAGTGTTTCCTGGGAAAGCTCTGTCTCAAAAATAAAATAGTGACATTTTAAATGCCAAGAATTATCAACAGGTGAAAAATAATAAGTAATCCCTCTGTTGGGATTTCTTAAATGCCTTTTATCCAGCAATGGAAATTCAAGACAGATGTGTATGGCTGGGAAAACAGGAGAAGCCTGATTCTCCAGCAAAGAATCTAGATGAATCCTTTTCACAAGCCATTATTCCTGAAGAATATTTAATATCCATTTACATGATGGGCACAAAAACTCTAAGGCACCTGGGGGAAAAAGTGGTTCTTATTTCTAACCTGATCGGAACTGAAATGACTGTAAAAGAGCTTGTGCTCAGGAGGTCTGTGCTCTGGTGACTTAACTGAAGAGGTCCAGAGAAGAGCAATAGAATTAGCCATAGACCTTCTGAACAGCTGGCCACATCAATGTCCAAAGCTTTGGAGATTTCTCTCTTCCTACTTAAATATGACAAGAAGAGACATTTCACACCAAATGTCCTTAACTCTGTCCAGCATGGAGAAGTCCTCAGGGCCCTGCACTTCACCCATTCTTATTTTAAAGAACCAAAGGACTTGAGACTGCAGGATGATGGCCTGGTTCTAGCAAAAGTGGGGGCAAAGCTCTCACCAATTTCTGTGGAGCCATAATTCAGACTAGGGGTATCTGTTCCCAGTCCTGCACTGCATGCTGCTGCTTACTTACATTTATACACGTGCACACATGCGTGCACTCACACACATGGCTGCACTGACATTGTACAAAGCTGTGCTACAGGCTGGAACGTTACTGGCCAGGGAGAAAAGTCCTTACCTTTCTAAGGAAGCAAACTTCCTGAAATCCAGCAGAACCAGAATGTCAGCATCCTGACAGTTACTTCTGATTTGCATTTCACACAAGCCTTCTTTCCGGGTTAGCCTTTAAAATGGGAAGCTGAGATAGCAACAGGATTGCTGCATAAGAGCAGTATGTCTGCATAAGGGCAGGGCTTGTCACAATGAGTGTGGGAGTCCTTCTGCCCTGTGACAATTTCCTGCATTGGTTGGTGCTCTGACTTCAGAGTTCAGACCCACGAGCATGCATACCACCTTTACAAGTTTTATTTGTACAAGTAATGTAGAAGCAGAAAATGCATAGGTTGTGTGCTTGGGGAAAGAAGGGGGCTTGCTGTTCATTTCATTCAAATGAGACTGCCTTTATGGACAGCAGTCCTACTTCTGTGATAAAAGGCAGGGCATTTATCAGTGTTCCTCTTCCCTATTGTTATTCAGTCCTTTATGAAACTCAGCCTGGAAACATATGCTGAAACTCTCTTCCTCTTACAATTTACCTGCTTTAAATATAAAGGACTTTGGGTAGAGCTAAACCATTTTCTTCTTCCATTGTTAATACTGACTTTGCTTTCCAATTTCTGAAATCTGTCTGCAGCTCACTGCTTCCTTTTCTGAACATGTAGTTCCAAGACCACTTTTTTTAAACAAAGAAGATTCACTTGGGGACTGTCTCCTAGGATATTTAGATGAAGATTTAAGAAGAACATCACATTTTAATCAGAACTGTGCACTTTGCATACGAATAAATTGTCATGTAACAGTGAAGGTCTTCCTATTAATAAGAAAATGTATTAAGGATAAAATGGAAGATACTAGCACAAGAGGTTGGCAGACATTTAGATCTTATTAACAATTAAGACAATCAACAAGTTGACAGTTACTCCAGAATGGGAATTTGATTTAAATAGAGTTTTGATCTAATGCAATACCACTAACATCATTACCTGCAAAAAACAGTATTCATGTTGTAAGGCAGTCCTGTACGCAACATTTTGTTTAGCTAAATGCTAAATGAACTAATCCTAAAATTCATGGTTATTCAGTGGTTTTCTAGCATTTTCTGGGGTTTATTTCATTGACCACTTGACAAAAAAAATCTGTTCATTAAGTACAAACATCCCCATTCCTGGAAAAAAATATTAAACTGGCATATATCTGTGAAAAGGGCTTTAAAAGACAATAGAGGTTTTGTTAGTCTGAGGGTAATGAAGTTGCCATTGCAGCTTTTTCACGTGTTTTTTAATGATCTTTCATAGATACAGATGGATTAAAAAAGGTATTTAGCTTTGAATTGCCAGTTTTCCCTCTGCAAAATCATCTCTGTGTGCCTGCTGTGGTTTGAAACAAAACCCCTTCTGAAAAGGAATTCCAACTCTTCCAAATCACATTAGGAAGGAAGAACTTGGTATCAAAAGGCCAAGCTGTCACTGTTTCTTCCTGATGACTCTCATTTAACAGCCATTAAAATGCAAAATAGAACTATGATTTTCAGATCACAAAATTAACATTAACAGCTGGAATGATTGATTAAAGGTCATGGCAACCGTATAACTTAATTCCTTATGTAATTGTGTTCAGTTTTCTACAGATTGTTTGGATTTGTGAATTAATTTTAGCTGTTGCTGAACACTGACAGGTGCATTTATTGGTCTCTCATTTTTGTTAATATCTTCCTGTGTGAACGATTCCCTTCTTTCAAAGTATGAGAAGAGTACCCAGCGGGGACACTAACATTACTATCTTCTACTAACAGGTTTTGCAGCATATTATCAGATCTCTCAGACGTTTTTTATTGACCTGGACAAGACCAAAATGATGAGTCATGGGTATCTAACAAGTTACTCCTCCAGGAGGTTTCTCATGTGTGTGTTTACGGAACTGAATAAAAATGGCACTTAAGTTCCCAAGAGGCTTTGAGCTAACATCTCAGATCCTGTGTGAGCAGACCACCTTAGATGTAGCTTGCTTTATTGGATGAAATAACCCACAGATAGACCAACTTCCATATTACTTTTGAGTGAAGCCATTGACAGGATGAGAAAGGAAACCTTTCACACAGTATCTGTACTGTTCCTTATATGTGCAAAAATTAATTTCAGTGTAGTCCTTATTTTATTGCAAGAGTCAGTCATTTTCAAAGGCTCTTAGAGCAAGATCTTCAAATATTCATGCAAATACTCAATACTCACAAATGCAGCCAGAATTTCAGAAGAATTCAGTCCAAGAGTTTGAGCTTTTTGAACTACACCTGCTTATTTCAGTGCTGAACTTGAAAGCATGTTTGAAAAACAGAGCCCAGTAACAGGTGCTAAAATTTCCAAAAATTATCCAAATGAATAAGCTTTGAGGCCTGAAAGAGTCTAAGCTAGCATAAGTTGTACCAGCTCTCATTCCCACACCCCAGCAAGAACATGATATTGGCTCCAGTGCCTGCCCCTCTTCCCATTGAGAGCTCTGTCCTACATCTTTGGTTACTCAGTCCAGATTGTGCCTGCCAAGACATGCAGTTGTGTCTATTGGGAGCCAGAAGCGATTGCCAAAATATTTCAGCATTTGAAAAGATTGGGGAGTGTGTCAGTCGGAAGTCAGGGAGAGACAAATTGGCACAGAGATAAAACATGACATGTTCTACTTTTTACCTGCCTTGGTATCTCTGGGGACAGATCTCTTTCAGAACCATTGAGACTTTCTCGACTGACGAACTCCATGAAGTCTATTGAAAAAGTGCAAGACAGTGCTGATGTGCCTGCTCCCATCCTGGGGCAAATAGTATCTTCTGAGCCTTCTGCACTTTCTACTGAACTTTGTTATAGAGCATTGGACAGGGTTTATGGAGCACAGGTGAGGCAAAGAGCCCGGGTTGCATGTGCCTGCAGGCTTCTTTCAGACCTGTAGTGGGGTTTGGGTCCTACATTTTCTTTAAGAACTCCCTCCCACACCCTGCCCTTTCAGAATGAGGAAAAACAGACATAGAACACGTGTATCAGAGCAGGGGATGTTGTAATAGCAGTGAGCTTAAGCAATCCCCCACATGGGGGAAGATACTGAATAGTTTTTATTTTTGTAGGCTTCTGCACTCCTTGAAGTATGAAGGTTTAGCAGTAAAAAACCAAACTGCTTTGGCAATGCCCAAAGGTCTAATTGTTGTTCAAATCAGGAAACACAGATCCTGAAATTACCTTGTTCAGGCAAATGAGAACAAACAGGATATAGAATGGTTTTCCGCAGGCAGACAAAAGGACTGAAACAAAATTAGCCTTTAAAGTTTTGTCACAGAAGGCAGGATAATGAGTCCTTTTCTGCTTAAATGAACTGAGTGTTCTCACAGCAAAAGTCTCATCTCAAAGCTACATCAGTACTTTCGTAGTCATTATTCTCTGCTACCCACCTTCTGAGATGGCTCATACCTGAAGGAGAACAGAGGATCTTGACACTTATGAGAAGAGGATTTTACCTTGTGGGTTTACAACTAGCACTTGTAAAAACCTGAACTTCTGCCCTTGAAAGTCTTTGTTTGTCAGTCAAATACAGATTGCATGAGGAGCATGACAAAAGCAGTCCCACAGCCATTGTCCACATAGTATTATCCCAATACAGAAAGACTATCTCTAGTGAGCAGAGGGTAATTATTTTCAGGCACACTAATTCTTGATTTCTATAGTAAAATTGCCAAAGGAGGGCATCAATATAGGTTATAATGGACTTGACTGCTCCCACATCCCATCTTTTACATATGTTATTCAACCGCTGTGGATGGAATTCTTTTGAGTTATACAACGTTATCATGGATAAACCAGCTTCTCTTCATGTGAAATTGAAATACATCAGTCATATTTTTCAGGATTTTAGTAACAAAGAAAACTTAACCCTGTTTAAAAATTAAATGTCATTGTCATACATGCTTTTTATTATATAGCTATCAGAGAATGTTAAGGTGGTACCACAGTGACTTTAGTTCACATCAGTGTAGCTTTATAGACTTATGTTACACTATGCCTAATTACATGTATTTGAACTATATTTTTAAGTTAACTTTTGGAATTAATTTTTTAAATATCTCTTATTAATATAAGGAGAATGGATATGTATAAAAATAGCTTTGAATTTTTACAGTACCGCAGTTGGTGGACAAAGGGATTTGTAGTTTTGTGTTCATGAAATACGTGGCAAAAATACACTTGTGAAAAACTTATTGGCCCAAGAATATTTTGTGTTTATATTGTGAATATTTTGTGAGGGCACCTGAGAAGAGGCACCTAAAAATACCTGAAAAGAGATGGTTTGGGAACACAGCAAAATTTATAGAAAACTGTCATTTCAGGATATAAGATCAGTTCTGAATAACACAGAATTTTCTCTAAGTGCAGAGAATGCTTAACCTGAGTACTACTATAAAATACAGTTGTAGAATACAATTCTAAGAATCATGCCAATTCAATTAAAATGTCCTTTTGGCTTAAACTGAGTAAACGATTTCTAATTTGCAAAAATTATAAAGTTAAAATTATGCAAAAGGGTGCAGTTATGTATATGTACATATTTGAACAATCAGAAGGATTAATAAGCTCTTAGTAAAACACTCTCCTGGAGCTCAAAACATGGGTGACCCAGACTCAGAAAGGGAAGTTTTTAATATCCCAATATGAAATCAAATAACTTTTTGATATGTATGTTGACTATGTTCCATTTTTTTTCCCCCACAGTTTTGCTAAATTGCACTAGCACTGAGCCCATGGCAAAAATGTTTCCTTCATTATATAAGTGATAAGTAGTCATATTATTATTCATCAAGATTGGCTGAATGGTTTTATTTTTGCAAGCACCGGCTTGCTTTGAAAGACACTTCTCTCTTTGTTTTGCCAATATATTCAGTACCTGTGGGTTTTCTGTGTGGGGAGGAAGGGGGAAGTTTTTGTATGACTGACACTTGAGTGGTTTTGGATGCTTTATTGCTTTTCTTCGGTACACTTATATATTTCATCTACACTCCTGCAATATCTCTCTAATTGAATTTGTAAGTCAGAAGTTTAAGTGCACTTTATACATATCCTCATCTTGCTGCTGCTTGTTTCCAATTAAGGTAAAAAAACCCATATTTTTGTTTTGTTGACAGAGGTTCATATTTCTGTAATTGTTTGTACTTTCATTTCAGGTTTTGGCACTCTTCTGAAACACTTACTGAAGCCTCACAATCACTTCGGAAAGAAATTAAGGCTGTAAAAATAGAAATACCTTGTCCAAATTTACAGGCAAAGTGAGGATCAGACTTGAGATTAGATGTTTCAGTTTCAATCCCACCCCACTGAAGCCTGCAGATGAACTGCCATTGATTTCCTTTGACTTTTGACCAAGCTCTGTATCATCTGTCTCTTCTCACTCTGATTTCATGTGGTGCATTACTTTAATCTTGCTAGGGGTTAGGAACTTCACTCTTTTCTAACACTGCAGTTAGCGTGTGCCTCTGTTATGAGGGTCTTCAACTACATGGTAAAATAAATAAATAAAATTAAAAATAAGTAAATAAATAATTTAACTGATCCTTGAATGGATGGAAGCACCCCTGGCTTAAACACCGGGTACTGCAACCACATCAGGTAATTTAGTATTGTGCATTTTGCTAGCTCCTGTTAGTGAGGGCAGCTGAAGCTTTCGTTCACTTTGCTGGTAATTCTGTAGGTGAGTCTGCCTCTGAGTTACAAACAGTTCTTGCAAGTGGAAAAGATATATGAATTTTGTTACCCTGTTATTTGACTATGGATTTCTTGAACGCATGCATTATTTCAAAAATTACTCAAAAAATAAATTCCTATCTGCATTTTATGCTTAATCCATGGAAGGGATTCAGTGTTTGAAATGTGATAGTCTAACCCTTTGGACTGAGTATATAGTTTTCCATGCATTATTTTATGCCTTGATTACATATTATAACTTTTAGACTAGTATTTCTACTTTAAAAGCTTACTTTCAAAAATTTAAATCCAGTGGTCTGGGGTGTCTTTTTACTTAAAGTTTTAGGGACGTTTCTCCAACCCTCCTACTTATATGAAGTATACAAGCCACTGACAGGTTTCCATTCTGGCTCTAAGAGAGAGAAGTTTTTTGTAGCATATCCCTCTGCAGAAGAAATTATAAAAGTGCATCAGAAATAGGAGGGAATTTTTGACATCACAGACGTGATCAGTGTGGTTTGATTCCTCTCTTCTCTCTAAGATGAAGCACTTGTAGAAGTTACAGAAATTAGAAGTTTTATTCAGCCCTATCTTGGGGAATATGCAATGGTAACTTTAAATAATTTTTCATAGCAGCTCTCATAACTGGGAAAAGGATGTATTTTTGTAAGAGAGACAGAAAAGACAAGGAAAAAAGAGGGGAAATTTTGCAAACATTTGTTCCAAAGCCAGTAAGCCCGTTGTGTTTTATGTTTACAGTGTAAATTCTTTGACGTTCACACTCTTTTAGCTGTATGTTTTTGCTATATTTTGAACACTGAATGAACACTAAGTAATACTGTCCCACAACCACTTATTATTAACAATAGTAGCAAGCAACCCCAAATTTGATTCATATGATTTGCCAGTCTGACATCTTAGCTGTCAGTAAATATTCATGCAGTCAAGCCTCACTTCCACTGATGTTCAAAACATGGATTTTCACCTTTGAATTCTGAGTTATTCAGAAAGCAAACAAAAAAACCCCACATTTAAGGTTGATTGTTATAATTTTTATTGAAATGAATGGTTACCTAAGTCATTCTGCCAGAGAGCAGAAACAATGCATGCAATTTACACAATTAACACCCGGCTGGGAAGAAGTAAATGTTTGTGAAACCTTTTTCTGTACTATTCCAGTGGTGAAAACATATTTGGGAAGAAATTCTTAACCATTTAAAACATATGAGAAGTAGACTCACTTTATTCCTTTTGTTCACTGATCTTTCTCTGAATTAGCAAAATTGCTGGTAGGGATAGCCGTAACGTGGTTAATCACACGTCTGATTCGCTTCAAATTTTCAAAACAACAGGGTTGCTCCATGTTGGTTAACAAAGACTGAGCTCCCAAAAGATTTTGTGTCTCAACCTTGCAATTGGCAGGGACTAGAAGACACTAAAGCTGTTTGAAAAGAGGCAGCTGCCAGTGTCACATAACCTGCCATGACCAGCTGATCCCAGTATGCAAACAAGAGCATCCCCTGGCAAAGAGATCCAACAAGCTCCAACAAGATCCAGAGCATACAGTTGGACTTCAGTCAGTAGGTTTGAATGAAAACAGTAAGTTGCAGAAAGGACAAGGTGCTGTGTAGAAGTACTTTTCACCTATGCTGTCTTCAGAGTGATGGAAAAATATAACTTCAACCTTTTCCTGGAAAAAGGAGTTATTAATTACAGGCATCAGAGGATTGTCCTGCAAAGCCAGCATGGACCACATGCTGATCTGAGGAGTGACCTGTCTTTGGAGCACCTTAGCTGTGACCACAGTCACAGTGATCTATTAACTTTCTTGTGAGAAATACCTTAAAACCTTTTCTGTCTCCTGTGAGGCTTTCACAGAACTGCTGACAAGGAGTGCAGATCTGTTACATCCCCCTGGGGAAATGGTTTCTTCTCCCTCAGGGACCCCTGGAACTCCTGTCATGTAGTCTGACCCTTCCTTCCCCTTCTGACCCCATTGGCTGTGTGCCAGCTCGCCCCTCCCTCAGAAATCCTGAGAAAAAGACCCCTGTCCCCCGGGAGCGCTCTCTCTCTCTCCTGGGACACCAACCTGGAATAAAGCAGCTAAAAGGGTGAGAGCCTCTTTTGAATCCTTATCCTGTCTTTCTTGATATAATCCTCCTAGGCCTGAGAAGGGCTGAGCTAGCTGAGACCCTTTAAGGGGAATAAGGAGAAGAAATATCACAGATCTGTGATGATCAAACTCCCCTAGACCCACTGAACTCCAGACAAGCTGATATAAACATTTCACTGGGGAAATCAGCCATTCACTGAACCCTTCTCAGATTCCAGCAAAAAATTAAGCAAATATAAAAGTAATTGTGGTAGTAAACAATGTAATTTGAATGGAAAAGTCAGAATCATAGAAAAAGTAAGATGTAGTAGAGGTCTGGATCCACTGAACAAGATTGTCTTTTTTCTGCACAGAATAATCTTATCTTTAAACCATATTTCTTAATTATATTTCTCTCACAATCCCATAACTACACAAGTATGATTACCAGAGCTGCCCTAGAGTTATCCAGGCAATTGGCAGTCTTCAACAGGCCTCTTGACAAATCCATCATTAGCATAATTTTGTACAAAAAGTTTGAATTGCTATCAAGAACCAAGATGCAAATTCCTTACATAGAATAGGACTTTTCAAGAGGTTTACCTCTCATTGCTTTGCTTCCAACCACTTCCAACCACTGTTAGACAGGCTAATGCTAGTACTGCAGAAAACAACTCATTCTAGCATTTCAGTGTTATCAACATGCATTTTACTTCTCACTGTCCTGATCAGTGGAGATGTTTTCTTTGTTTATGCAGCATGACAGACATCTAGCACCTCACAGAAAAGAAAAATATAAGCAAAAGATCAAGACTCCTGCTGATGGAGCTTTTGGAAACCACTGGAGTACTAACCTCTGGCTCTCCCAGGGCATTAATTCAAATTCTGTTGCCACTTAAGCATCCAAAACCAGGCTCTAAATCTATACAGTTAATATGTCTAAAACTAGGTTGTCCAAAGAACTGATCCTCTTTTGTTTAAGGAAAAAAACCCTGACTATTCTATTATGAAAATAATTAGGCAGGTTATGGCAAAATTCTTGGATGTGATATAGTAATTTCCTTTTCTTTCATATGAGAAATATGTTCTTCTGATCCAAAATAAAGCCTTCCCAAATATACAAAGGTCTTTGGTTTTTCTTTCTTCTGTTATTCATAAGTCATAATGTAACAGATGCTGTTCTCTGTAGCTCCAACCTGAAAGATGTTTTGCACTTTCACTATTTTTTAAATTCTGAAAATGCTACAGCTGGTGATTTTAAATTTTCTATTTCCTATCAAAGTTGCTGAGGCTGCAGAATCAATCTCTGCAGTGGTTACCATCTTCAAGCCTGTCCCAGATTTCAGTGAACAGGTATATAGTTTTCTATATAAAACTAAATATAGTTTTATATTTATTCTCTTGCGTCTGGAATTAAGGAGGAAATTAGGCTTTCTTTATAGATTTACAGCTAAAGGTTTTTCCAAGATGTTGCCAAACAAAGCTAAGAAACCATACAATTGCACAGGGTGCTTACAAGAAATTATTTATTGGATTCAAATAGAAGGGATTGCTTTAAAAAATATGAACTGCTAAGTGCTATAAGAGCTACAGATTACCATTGCAAAATGTAACCAGAAATCTTGTCTACTCTGAAAACCGAATGTCAATACAAAATCACAGCTATAGGCAGGAGAGCAGCAGTGAGAGGGGTTACAACCATTTAGCATTTGACTCTGACACTTTAGGTACTGTTTCCAACTTTTATTTATATGCCTGACATAGCTTCTCTGAATAAAAAAAGTCTGTAGGTCCACTTTGCAAATGCTGGTGTAGACCAAAATAATGAGAAGAGGAAATGGCAAAATAAAGAGTTTAATGGAGACTATGGCAAGAATGGGAAAAGAAATGCATGAAAGCATTGTACTAGGAAATAAAGGTGCATAAAATAGCTGTTGAAGGTTTTTGTTGCCTACTAAAACACAGAGTTGCTGCTGACAAAATAACAAAATCAAAAAATATTCCCTTTTCAGCCTTTAAGACATTTGGTCTTTAGCTTACAAACCCCAAACATCCTCTCCATTTTACATTTTCAAACAAATTCTTCTCCATTTCCTTTCCCATAGGGAAAAACAAGCGTCTGCCAAGGCATGAAGTATTTGATATTTCCCACATCTAATTTGAAGTGCAACTAAGAAAACAAAAAGTCAGCTTCTTTTTGAACACTTTTGAGCTTCTGTCTCTCTCTGCCTTCCAATCTTGTTGCAGAAGGACTGGTCTCACAGATTTCCTGAGGAACTTCCCTCTGACCTCAGTGGTTGCAAGGTTTCATAGTCCAGCTTTTTTGCTCTTCTGTTTACAAGGATTTTTGCCTTCCCTGTCTGCTTTCGAGATGTTCTTATTCCTCCCACAACCATCAAAAGGCAGAGAAAGGACATATTTCTGAAATGCCCTCATTGCCCACAGCCTCCTATGTGGTCAAAGAGAAGAAAAGCCAAAGGAATGCTGCTGTGCCTGCATCCATCTGACACTGAGTGAGGGGTGGCACAAAGTGCCTTGTGGTGGGTGCCATCACACATGGCATCAAGGTGCAAGGCAGGCCAGGGAGCCAGTAGCCAGGAACCTGCTGGCCAGTTTTGAAGGACCAGAGGTCTGGTGTCCTGCTGACACCTTCCAACCCTTGCTCAGCCTCAAAGCAAGGATGCAGAGCTGCCATTCACTGGTCACCTTTCCCTTCACACATCCCTGCTTTGTAGGAGATAGTGTCATCTTCCTCTCTGGGGTGTCACACTTTGAGGAAAGAAGCACCATTTTCCTACAGCAGCCTGGAGGGGAAACACTATTCCTGCATTAAAGAGGACAACTGTCTTCTAATCACATTCTTTCTGCAGAGCTGATGAGCCAAGAGCTGGTGAAGCAAAGGAAGACATTTGTCTAAAAGTTCAATCGTTCCTGATTATCACAATTCTTGAAGCTTTCCCCAAAGCCTCAGGCATGGAGTAGCTGTCAGCTCCTGGAACAGCTGAATCTCCATCCTGGCAGCCCTTCTGTCCACTCAGTTCTACAAGCACACATCACTAACAGTTTCCAAGGTCTTATGTATACTCCCATGCAGCCTGGCTGTTCCTTGGCTTTTCCCCATTATTTAATGAGTCTTGGATTTGACAACTATTATCCCTAAACAGAAGTCAGTACACACACAAATAGGATGTGGAGAAAATATCAGGATATTGTCATATTCAACAAGAAAGAAATGAAATCTCTCAAGTCACTTTGATGTTATTAATGTTGGCAAAAAAAAATGTTAATAGTAAGAATTTATATGATGATTTTGCTGCATTTTCAAGCCAGTCTATCCCTCTAACATTAATATCATGGCACCATAAAAGTTACCACACTGAAAAATTCCAGTCTCATTTTATGTACTGTTTCACAGGGTCTCTGAATCACTTCTGTGTTTGGTAATGATGTGCTACAGAGGGTTTACCTCTAAGAAAATCTTTCTACTGCCTCTTAGAATATTTATACTGGGACATTATTATCTCAGAGCCACTTTAATTTTTGCAATTCCATAGGAAATACAGTTCTCATATCGAAAAACCTCTCAAAAGATAAGCTTAATGTGTCCTCCTTCTTGCTGTCCTGAAGTCATTCCCAAGTTTTACTTGTGGAAGTATTGTTCTTCAGTGTTTTCTGATTTTCCTCAATTTCATTTTCTTCCTGAGAGCTGACTGTGTGCTTCTGTGGGGAGAGTATTTTAGAACTGTCTTCTTTGATGACAAGGAGAAAATTACTAGTTTCTCTGACTTATCACAAATAGTGGGGAAAATGTTACACTTTTAATTCAGGAGAAGGTCCTGATGACTTCCATAAGAGGTTTGCTAGAATGTCAAATTAACATTTGCTAAAATATTAAACCATTTCTAGAATTTTGCTTAATCTGAGCCCACCGCAACGTACTTGACATAAAAGCTTGATGCTGAAGACTTAAACCAGCATGATTTGCTTCAAACATATGCACAGTTAATTCAGGAACCCTTCAATATCTGAAGGGGTATACTGGGAGAACTCTGACTGTGATTTGTATCAATATGTAATCTGTCCTGAGTCAAGGCCTCAAAATAAAATATTCCATTTTCATCCAGAGATGTAAACATTGAGGTTTTTCAAAGAGAAAAAAAAAAAAACGTTATTTGAACCTTTGGTTATTTCAGTACCACAGAATATTCCCGTGTCCCTGACAGAGGGGTCCTATCTGATTTTGGGCAGGGCATTTAGACTAAAATATTTATAGGTGATCACTATTTGCCTGTTCCACATACACTAAATGTGTAATGTAAATTCCTTGGGCCAGATTTGGATGCATGGCTACAGCTGTATATTAGACCTGAACTCACTCATTTCAGTAAAATCATTAACTTTAAAAAGTCAGGCTCTGGGTATTTTGAGCAGGGTATGTAAGTGGCTGTTTAGTGCCATGGAGACTTACCCTTTCTGTATGACTGACCTACTGCATCAGCCAAGAACCTGAGCTCTGAGGCTGTCAGTAGATAGCTGTTAACAAAAACTCCTTATGACATACCCTGTAAAACATATTTTGGTAAAATGTTAAGGGTTTTAACAATCTGCTTTAATTGTCTTTTTACGATTTTAAAATATTTCCTTTTTTAATTAATTTACTTAAATATATCCAAATTGATGAAGGTCCTGTCAAAACAAATATTCATGCTCAGATTACCAACACCTGAAGCAATAGCTCCTTAGAGGAATGGTGACTTTATTGATTGTGGTGGTGTATGTTTTTTAAATCTGCAGTTTTATGTAAAGTTCAGTTATCTGTAAAATTCAGTTCTATGTACCCTTACCCCCCCCTAATTAATATTCCTTTGTTCCTCTCCTTCTCCCTCACAAGGGGATATTTTTAGACTATACAGTTAATTGTCCATCATCTTTCCCGCCTTTGGTTCTCCCCACCCAGTTCTCCGTGATTAGTCCGAAGTGCCCTTCCCCTCCCCTGTCTTCCCTAGAGACTGCATCCCATTGGCTGGAGGCAGCCAACCCCACCCCTTTCTCCTCCCCTTTTGCTCCCCATAAAACCCTGTGTCTGACCAAAATCTGGGTCCAGAACTGGGCTCAGAGTTGGGCTAATAAACCTTCTCTGCTGCACCATTGCTGGATCCTTCTTTCTTTTCCTCTGCCTTGCTGCACCGACATCTCTCTTAAGCCCCTTCAGGGACACAGAGCCCACAGGAGTCAGTGCTGCTCGCGCTGCCTGCAGACTGACCCTAGACTGCGCCTTGTCCCAGTGTCTGGGCTAGCTCGGGGCGAGAGCCAGTGGCTTTAAGAGACACTGCGGCAATTGATGAATTTCAGTGACACAAATGGTATCACTATGCTACCTCTAGGACTAGGTTACATCATTTTCTCAGAACAGTCTAGGCAATGTAAGTCTAATTTATTTTCTGCCTTCCTGCCTGGTCATAGCTCAGTTTTGTGTTATAACATACTTTTCTGGCATGTCACTGTTTATGATCAAAAATGTGGAAGCGCCAACTTTGAAAAAGTTTGATCAAATACAGATTCACCTTCTGAATTTCGCTGTACACAGCAGCAAAGAAAAAGAAGTGGTGTACTTCCCAGGTAGAAGCTTGTGTACAGTGTGAGAGTGCCTGTCAGATCAGAAAAGTAAAATATAAGAGCACTTTAACTCTCTTCTAAGAGAGACATTACAGTGTTAGGGTACACATTGTAAGACTAAACTGAGAATGCTTGAAAGTGGAAATGATCTTCAGGTGTAGTTCTAATCTTAGCTCTCTTCCACAGCATTACCAGGCTTTCAGTCCTCCCCCCTGTGTACCTTTTTATCTGTTACACAAAAAGTGCTAGGAGCATTCTCTATGATCTGTAGAAGCAAAGCAAAGGATTCAAAGGTTGTGCCAATATAGGATTGAGATTGGATTTTTCCCATATAGAGCTATTCTGAATTCTCTGAGGGCAGGTATAAAAAGCTTGTTGCTCAAAACCAGTGGCAGAGTAGAAAGTGTATGCATTCCTCGATGATTACAGCATCAAGAAATATCTCAAGAGACAATTGTCTTCCAAAGCAGCCGATTTCCTCAGACACAGTAAACACCATACTAAATTGACCCAGTGAGGGAGGAATGTACTGTAAACATGATTCCCACCATTACTACTAAAACCTGCACCAAAACAAGAAACAAAGATTTGTGGATAACTTCTTTTGCACAGTGATCTTCTGTTTGCTGGCCTGGCATATGGCATACCTGTCAGATATGTGCTCGTCAGCAATAGATAACAAGAGCAGATGTATGAAGAGAAAGGAGGCTTTTGCAGCATGGTGAGTGAAGCAAAGTAAATAATATTATCAGTGACTTTAGTGTTTTGGTTTTTCACAATGAATACTTGTAATAATCAGCTTTCTTATCTCATATTGTCTTCCAATGTTACTCTTTTTTTAAAAAAACCCAAGTGTGTGGATATGTCATCTTAATTCTCTAAGCATTCAGCGCATTTTCTTTTTGAGCCATGTTGGTCAGCTCTAATTTGCCAGCCAAGTCACCTGATTTGTGCTGTGCTTGTTTCCTAGCTGAATCCAGGTGTGAGTGCTCTCAGCATGAATACTGACAGATGAGTGTAAAAAAATGCTTCCTCAGAACACCTGCACCTGTCACTGTGTTACTTGTCACAAGATTTTCGTTTTCTGAAAATGTTCAGAAATGTTGGGTGAATTTCACTGCAAGCAAATATAAGGAAGGGTGAATTCAGCTGGAGGAACTTCACTTCCTATTTTACTCAATACGCCTTACAGATCCAACTTGTGTTGTTCTGGGGGTCTTGAATTTCATAGGAAGTTTCAGAGAAGAGACACTGCAAGAAGTTTTATACTTTTTAACACCAGAGAGTCCACAGACCCAAACCAAATAAACACCCTGTTTAACTTATCTGAAATAGGAACAAAACGTCTCTCTTTGCTGCTCACTGTGGTCCCAATATGTGAAAGAGGAATAGTCTTTACTGAGAATTTCAGAGGTGAGGCCAAAATTGAGTTTATAATGAAAAACAAGTTTCGACCTTAGCAATGCAGAGCCAGTAGCCTCTCCATAATACAACTGTCAGTTCAATTTCTGTCAATGACAAACATGGAATTGAAATAAGTGTTAGACTAGGATTGGGATGAAAGTTTTAATCAGATGAGCACCTGCACTCCAAGTCTTATTAAACCGTCGAGACTGAAATTGTGTGTGAAACATTGCCATCCAGTGGTTACTTGTATCATTTCCAACCTGCCACAGAAAACATTTGCGGAAGAGAAAAATATTGTGGATTATGTCATTCCTTTTCTCTTTTACAAAACCACAGTGATCTCTGCACTAGCATCACAATTCTAGGCAAAAAATTCAAGCAGTGACGGACTGAATTTCCTGAAGTTTTCATTTTAAATAAACATTTGTTTCTTAGAACAATGCATGGTATCAACATTTTTGTCTAGGAAAAAAAAATCACTACTGTATCTACAGTGTATCCATCAAAACAGGAGTTTGCAGCTAAGGGGTAAAAGCCCAAAGGAATGAAACAACAAAGGCCATGCAGCCCAGATCCTGAAATCACAAGAAAATGTTGTTTCTCTATCTGAATGAGATTGGCCGTTCCCCTTTACAACATGCTATCTGTGCCTTGGGTGTCCTGGTATTTCCTCCTTTTTTGACAGACCCACCTCTGATTTTTTTCCTTATAGGGGCTTGAAACTTTCGAAAGATGCACATGTTGCTTTAGGCAGCTAACTTCTGCTTTACCAAAAAAGAGCTACAGTGTGACTGATAGTGACTTTTCTTCTGCCACCTTGCCACCTACACTCAACACTGATCTGATGGGAGCAGTTTTGGTCTTTATTAAGTCCTCTGTCCCTCTGCTACCCTGGGATTTTCAGATGGCCAGAGCAAGGCACAGCTGCAGGAATTCAGCCAAGGGCTTAATTTCTGTGGAGAACATTGCTAGTTATCAATAAAAGCATCTGCAGCAGTAGCCACATTTTTTGCAGTGGGAGTGCTAATCCAAAGGAAATGAGATTGAGTGTAGCTGTATTAGTTATTGCTATGACTCAGTTCATTTGAGTTATGGCCCACACAAGGTGGAAGTCAAGAAGCTCTGCTCCTATTCCACATCCATAAACCACTCGGTTCTACTTTCTTATCACCACATTCATCTGATGTCCACCAGGTTGTGTAGATCTATATTCTCATCCTAGGTCTGTTGTTATGCCTGGAATCCCATGACAATGAAGACCTGATCCCCAGTAAGAAAAGCTGATGGCCACAAGTTCAACCATCGTCTCACCCAGCTGAAAAGCAGTCTGCCGTAGAAGATTAGAGCTTGTTCCTCAGCTCTATAGAGGTGCAGCATTCAGACTGGATGCTACAAAAGGACACAAGACCTTTGAGAATAAACGTTTTGCTCTCCCTGTCATACTAGGCTGGATTGTATATGACAGCAACTTTAAAGGTTACACTTATTACTGAAGATAAGAGGGTTAGTACAAAAATGTAATTGACTTTGTTAAAAATAAAGGTAACTACAGGATTACAATACCCCGGCAAGTAAAACAAAGAAATTAAAATCTTTTAAATAGTCCTGAACTCCCAAACTGTTTCAAGTTTTTCCTTTTGGAAGTCTGGCCTTGGCTAGCCAAGCTCAGGAACAATCTGACAATCCTATTAAATGCTATCTTAACAGAATAAATCAAGAGGACATTAAATAACATGCAGCTCTGGGACTGATTCATGAAGTATTTCCCTGTCTTATAAATATACCTTATAGATTATTCAGCTATGCACCTAAAGAGTCAAATTCACCAAGCAGTAACCCATCCCCTCCCATAAAGAAGAGGAACCCATGAGTCTTGCTGTAAATCTGCAGAATATCAGAGGATTATAGTATTTAAACAAAACATCAGAGCCTTTCAGGCTCTCTGCTTTCTTTGCTTTGCTAATTAACTTTTATGTAACTCATTGTATTACCTAGCTGCAACAGGGAGCTGGCACACTAATCCATCTGCAAGGTGACCCCTGTTGTGTGCTGTGCGGATTGGGATATTGATATGCTGTTGTGGACTGCAAGACATATCTGTTTCTGTCCCTTGCCTCTCGTTTGTAGATACAAAGGGAGGAATGGCTGAGTGTTTAACAAGAGAGTTTGATCCCACTGTGTGTCTAAGCTAATGCAGGAAAGAATAAGGCTGGGATAACCATCCTCACTCAGACATTATGGTGATTGGCTTCACTGCCATGCCTACAATTGATCTGTGCTCTAAGAGACTTAGTTAAATCAAAGCTCTAAATAGATACAGCTTTTGTGATTGTTAATTTTAAGGCTGGATTCAGTACTCCTGGGCTTATCTTTGCTCTCTCTGCATTTGATTCTATATAATCAAAGTCCCTTTGGGAGCTGTGACTTACTGCAGTCAGACTCACTGCAGCTATGAAGGCCCACAGAAAATATCAACAATTTTTCTTAAGTCCTCTGGACTTACTGTTAAGGCATCTGAAATGATGATCACTATAAATAATTTTTAGCAGGATTTACTCTGCCATGAAAAAAAAAAAAAAAAAGCAGGTGTTAAAATTATTAGAAATACACCAGGTTTGCCACTTAATACCAGCCTAGAGGTATGTTTGCCAATGATAGCACCAAAAATGAGGGGAAAAGTTCTGCAGGAATTAGGATTTGTCAGGTTATTTCAGAAAGTTTGGGATCATTTGGGAAAAACCAATTTTTAGAAGAGAAGGCTGTATGAAAGCAGCATTTCAGCAGTCAAGACTCTCTAAATCCAAAATGCAGGAAACCTTTCTTGCATGAAATAGTGTTTCAGTTTCTAGTGATATTTTCTAAAGAGTCAGTCAAAGATTATAGAGTTTACTTGCCCTGGGATCCCCAGGTGACAGCAGAAGTGCGGACAATGACTTGTAAAAAGTCATCTTTCACCTGCACAGATCCTGGGCAGAACCACGACTTTCCTGCATTTCCAACACACCATTTAAAATATACACCTGAACATCTTCCTTGTTTGTACAGCATCCCACTTTTATGCCTGGCAAAGAACCAGGAGTAATAACAGATTTGAGAGGCTGTTTATCACTACATACAGATTATTCTCGTATATATCAAAATCAAACTGTACTGCATATTCTTCTGTCCCCAGCTCAAAAAACCCCACTGTCTAGTTTATTAATTCAAAAAGAACTATGCATGGATTTCAACTAATGACTTCTGCTCCTGCAATTGCTACAGTGGTCTTTTGAGCAGCCAAAATTTTGTAACCTATTGGAGTGGGGGGTAAAGGAGTTAAAGGCCAGAGAGATGCAAATTAGTTCTCTGGAATGTTTTGAAGTGGGGTTTGAGTGTAGATTTCCAAGAATGTGCTCTTTTAGAGGAAGAAGTGATTTTTGCTGAGAGCAGTGAGTGTTACTGATTTACTGAAGCTGATATTGACTAAGCTGCCTGGTTACAGTCCCAGGCACAGAATTCTTTCCCTTCCAGGCTGCCAACATTAAGTCCTGCGGCTCATCTCTATTTACTCCAGACACAGTCCAGGAGGTAAGAAAAGAGATGCAGACTTTCAAAAAGAAGTCAAGACACAAACAAACTGGGAAAACAATGGTTACATTCACCAGCAGCTCCAATTTTCACAGGTTTGTTCCAGTGAACACAAGTCCGTGTTCAGATCCTATGGAGGAGGATACAGGGGAGCATTACTGTGTTTCACGGTGAAGTGGGATGTCATTCAAACAGTTCTTTGTAGGTTTCATTTATCATGGGAACTGACATGGTAGATTGAAAAACCTTGATTTTTTTCCTGATACATAACCAAAGTAGTGTTTGCTGAAACTTTGGCTGCCACTTTCCTTGGTTTGTGATGAGCAGTGAGAACAATTGATCACTGTTCTCTTTCCTTATAATAACCTTTTAAATTTTACTGAATTGAAAGGTTATCAGCATTACCTCCCCCCATTATTTCTGTTCCAAGAGTTAACAAATCCTTTCCTCCTTCATTTCTCAAAAATCACACTTTTACAATGCCTCTAACTATTCTCATTGCTCTTTTTGGGCAATCCTTTTGGTCTTCCTTTTAATGTCTAGTGCTTTGACCTCTCCAAATACTGTAACACCAGCACTGCAAGACCAAATTCTGCTCAGTTCAGTGACACTCTTGCTAATACATCCCAGAGGGAGATTGATTTTCTGTATCACAGTATCTCAATGACTGGCTTTTTTTCAGTTTGTGACCCAGTATAAGTACCAGACCCTATCCTGCAGCTCTGCTACCTTGCCAGGCACTGGATATTTTGTGCTTGATTTCATCTTATTATCATCTTCTACACTTACTTCTACTGAACCCCACTTTGGTGACTTGAGATCATCAATTGCTCCATCCAGGCTGGCTCTGCATTTGCTACAAAGCCAACAATTACAGTTGCAGGCACTGTTTTACCTGTAGAGATTCTGCTGCTCAGCAAGTGACTCGGGAAGCAGAACCAAAGTTGGAGATGGGCTCTTCAGGACTGGGGTCCCTTATTAAGGAAGGCCCCTTAGGAACACGTAGAGGAGAAATAGCAGTAATGTTAGAGATGTAGCACTCTCTATGATTATATTTGGTTTTTTTCATTATAACTCTATGAGAAAAAAAAAAAATTAGGAAAACCACCCAAATCCCACCTTTGTTCTTCTGCTGGTAATGTCCCTCAAGTGCCTTGGTCTTTCAGATGTTAATATCTGCCTGCAAACAACAGCTTGGGTCCCACGCAGGCAGTCACAGCTGAACCGACCCCTTTTAACCGGCAGCCTTCTGAAAGCAGTTCACACAATAATGGAAGAGAATGCCATAGTCCAGGAAGGTCTTGGTGGCTCGATGGACCCAGCAGCTCTTGACAGCACACTTTATTGTACTGAGCAGAACAGGTTGCTTTTAAAACACAACTGCTGTTAAGACCTGTAGATACCAAATTAGACCTAATGTACAACTTTTAAAAGTGTTTAAATCAGCAGATGCAAAATTTAAATATAATGCCTCTACTCACCAGATCCTTGGATCCTAGGAGAATGTAGTTTCCATCAAGGACCAGTAACAGAGAAAAGATATTCTTGAACTTCTTGAAAAGACACAGCTGGAATAATGTTACTGTAATAGGCAGGAATCAATCTAAATTGCTGTCCCAGTGGCCAAGTGGTGCTGCTGGTAAAGTGCCTGCATAGATACCCTTGTCACAGCAGATGACAGGATATTTCACAGTGCTGAAAGGAATGTTCTATTTCTCCACTCCCCAGAAAAAAAAAACAGACACTGTTTACTGAAGTACTTAATACATCTGAGGTACACTTAAAACTAAAGAGGAGCTTTTTCCTCTTCTGACTCATCCTAACCTCCTTATATTTTCTTTAATGATAGCAACCTCCACCATATCCTGTATATAAGAACTTGAGCCAAGTGTTTGACCAAGTGGGTCTTCATTTTATAAAGACAACTTGTAAATAAAAAATTGCATATATATTTCTTTTCACTTATAAACTGTGCCACAACTGAGTTTTTTCAAACTGTGTTACACTGGCCTAAGATCGTACAAGTGAAAAATTATCCAGAACTGCCTTTTATTTTATTACAGAGAATACCCCTGGCATAAGCAGGGAATTTCCCACGCTGTCTCTGTTTCTATTCTTTTCATTCACTGTCTACAACACACAATAAAGTAGTCACATAATACCATTCTACTTTTAATTTCCTATAGCTTGCTTTGGAGTCTGGCTCTTGTTTGGATCACAGACTGAATTCTCTGTAGCTGATAACAACTAAAATTCCAGTCCAGCCAAAGGAGAATACCTACTTTTGTGCAGCCAGGGCCTAAATATGTCCCATGAAACAAGGACTCAGACATTTCTTGATATGCCTGCTTTGCACACACACCATCACTGCGTCTAGTTAGAATGTGTATTAAGAATGGTATGAATTCTATTTTACGGATCAATAGCTACTAAAAAAAAATTACACAGCGTTAGGCAGCAGCCACTTTCAAAAATGTCATTATCACAGCTGCTGGATTAATCTAAAAAAGGAATACCAAAGTGATTCATTTGTATTAAGGGGGAATAGGCTTCAGGCTTTTATTCCAAAAATCAATTTTTCATACACAGAAATAAAACAAATGTATTAAAATGCAGCAGCTTGTTACAAAACAGTCTCACAGTTCTGGTGACATGTTGGTAACACCACCAGTGGACAAGAAGAGTTTGGTCAGTGGTTCTTTCCAGCCATCCATACCCATCCAGTCTACTCTGGGAATATGGCAAACATCTCGTTTGTAAGCTATTGGAGTGGGGGGAAAGGAGTTAAAGGCCAGAGAGATGCAAATTACCATGCAGGTTCAAATATACCAAAAGGCCTATTTGCAGGACATAGGGACTTTCATTCTCACGGATCTGTGTTATAACTTATGGGAGATTCTTGCCCACAAGTGAGGCAACAGCAGCAGCTCTGTGGTGACTCTCAGCCATTGCACTTCAGACTCTGGTAAAGCAGTTTAAACCACTATTATCGAACTCAAATTGTGCAAACTAGCAAATCAGGCTTTAAACAAGCTGGGAAGCCACAACATACCACATCCTGAGCTGCACTGTGCCTGCCAGTGCTCTGGCTACAACAGCTCCTACATCACATGGGCAAGGCAGACAGCCCCAGGCAATGCTTCTGGAACAACCACAACAGCATCACCAGCTGTGGCACTGATAGCGCTTCGTGCTTTAGGCTCCTAGTGCTCCTTCGTGCTGTTTTGGTGGTAAGAGATAGCAAAGGCTACAGGGTGGATGGAATGGAGGCTGGGTTGAAAATGCTAAACCAATGTAGTCACTTCCCTACTAGCAGTCCAGTGTGAGGCACAGCTTTTTCTGTGAAAGCACAGACTCAAACTGCATACAGCTGTGCCCTGCAGATATTTGAATTCTGTCTAGCTTTGATTCACAGGTTAAAATATATTACATAACACACAGAATCTGTTATACCAAACCTGAGACAGAACTGTCTAATTTCATGCATTCCTTTCAGTGTAAATGTGTGAGACACAAAGAAAGCCATTCCCAAACGTACTGGGATATGAGATAAACCTAAAGATACGTTTAGGCCATGACTGTGCAAAATAAGGCTATTTTCTGTTGTGAATTTGATTAGACATGCTTTAAATATGTGGATATTGTTAGATATGGTCTGTAGGTTAATAAATCGAGCAATAACAGACTAGCAGAGGATCTACTATTCTCTGCAGCTGGAAGAACTTTTGTTTCATTGCAGTTTGGCCTGATTTCACATTTGTTTTCCTAGCTCCTACACTTGTCCTCTTTGCCTTGACAAAAAAAAAATCACCTACTGATTACTCTTATTTTGTCTCGTGAAATATACAATATCTCTCTCTGAGGAGAAAAATGTACACAACCTGCAGCAGAAGCAAATTGTGCAAATTGAAAGAAAATGGTTTAAAACACAGTCACTGGAAGAAGAAAGTAAAAGAAGTCCTGGAATTTAAACTGATTGTGGAGAAAAGCACACATGGTTTTGGAGAGCCTACTCAATAATAAATGTAGAGGACAATAAACAAGAACTTGTTAGTGTGATAGTCTTTCCACCTGGAAAACAAACTGAAAAATTCTAATTTTAAAAATGCAACTCATACATTAATGTTCAAAAATCAAAGACAAACCAAGAAAATGTTACATTTCAATGTCATTTGAAGAGTTCTAACAGTGGCAAAAGGGTAAAAATATATATATATACATACATATATATATGAAGCCTGTAACAGGAAGTTGAAGAAAATGATCATAAAACATCATAAAACAAAATTGTCCATGTTTGTGTATCCACATCAGTATCAGAGGCAAGTGTTTTTCGTCTTCCTTAAGTTATATACTGAAACTAAACCCTAGATGGAAGTAGAATGAACAGATTTTTTTTTCATTAGTATCCGTGTATATTTTTTTCAAAGAAGATTGATAACTGCTCCTACTTCTTCAGCAGCCTAGCTGAAATCTGCACAGAATTCTGAAGGAAAGTTCAACTTATTTTAAGCTGCAAGGATCAAGGTGTCAAGGTGGTCTCTTAGACAGTAGCAATCTCCATCTTAACTATCTTACTATTTCTGTCCACAACTCTCAGCTGCACAATATCACAAGAGCTGGATGTGCTGCTAAGGGTACATCACATCAGCAAAATTCATGGCCACTAATTGCATTAATGGTGTTCCTGTAATTACTTTTGCCCTACTGTGGTAGTGCCTGTAGCCTCAGGATCTCATTACATTCAATACTGTAGAAGAATATGAACATTATTTGGTCAGGTGTTTACATCATGTTTATAGAGGCAGTGGCACAGGGTGCAAGGAAAGGATTAGGTGGTAGCACTCACTGATATAAAAGGTATGCACAGAACAGTAGGTGTCATACCAATCTTGGGATTTGCAGTGAAGAGCTTAAAACAGGATTGTGGTACAGAAGTTTAAACAAAATGGACAGCAAATGAAATAATGTAGGAAAATATTTATTTCTATTATAGTGATCTGATATATCAAAACAAATGTTTAATTTCAGTGATTAAAACAGTACTGTGTGCATCTGTTTACCCCATCTCTCTCTGAGAGATGTTTACCCCATTTACAGAATTAAATTGAGATAAAACATGAGGGTCTACATTTTCCATATTAGTCTTTGTCAGATCCATAAAAAGCAGACTTTACCAAGTTCAGTCAGCATGCCCTTCTTGTGACTAATCTCACCTTTCTATAACAGTGTCAAAATGTGGCAGCTGACCATACTTATCTGTTTTTAAAATAGATATAAAACTGGGAAAAATCGACCTTATTATGGTAGACTTTGAAGAAACACAGTGTAGATATTCCTTAACCCAAAAGGGCATAGGAAGAATGTGGAGAAAGCCCTCAGAAAGCTAAATGCAGATTTAGTAAATACCTTTTAAAGTGCAGAGCAGGGCTTTCTACTACCAGCTCTCAGAAAAGCCCAGTATGCTTTTCATTGCTGTTTCTCAGTTTTGCTCTTTTCCTCCATCCTTCCGTAGCCGTGGTTAAAATGACAGTCATTTTTGACAGTGTGTTTTCCCAGATTCTCCTTTTCCCCTCGGGCACATTTACCTTTGAGGATTTGCTGTGTTAGGGATTCCGTGTGTCTGGGTAGGCAGAACTGCACAGGCTGTGAGCAGGAATCTCAGCCATCCTCACAGTGTGAGTGAGCCGTGCCGGTCCCTGTGCGAAGCCCGTACAGCACGGGGTCAGTGTGACACATGTGAGTCAAACAGCCCTTGCCAGACTCTCTCTGCGAGGGCATACCAGGCAGGCACGATAGCCCATCCTGATAAATTATTGCTTTTTTGTCCTGCTCCTCATGCTGCAGCGAGCCCAGTGCGTGTCAGTGTGAGGGCAGCACAAGTGCAGACAGCTGGTGACACCGTCAGCTCTGATCAGCCTCTGTGGGCAGACAGTCCCAGGGACCTGCTGCCTACCCCCCTTAGGCAGGCCAGCACGCAGCACTGCTCCCAGTGCGTCCCAGCTGCCCCCGGGTACTCCTGCAGCACATGAGGGGGCCCATTCAGCCTGATCCCTTCTCCACCTGATCCTCTTTCATTTTAGCCCCGTTCAGCTTAGAGACCTGTAAGGCCAGCCTGGGTAGGGCCTGTGTTACCACACTGCAGGCTCCATTTTTGGTTCACAGTCACAGTCATAGAATCAAAGGGTTGTAAATGTTAGAAAAGACCCTTAAGGTCACTGAGTCCAACCCTTAACCCAGCACTTCTTTGTTCACCACTCAACCATGTCCCCAAGTACCACATTTATATGTTTATTGAACACTTCCAGGGATGGTAATTCCACCACTTGCCTGGGCAACTTTTTTCAATATCTGACTACTCAGTGAAGAAATTTTTCCTAATATCCAATCTAAACCTTCCCTGGCGGAACTTGAGGCTGTTTCCATTTGTCCTACAATCTGTAATTTAGGAGAAAAGACTGGTCTTCACCTTTATACAACCTCCTTTCAGGCAGAGGGCAATAAGATCCCACTTGTGCCTCCTTTTCTCCAGGCTAAGCCACCCCAGCTCCCTCAGCTGCTCCTCATCAGACTTGTGCTCCAGGCTATTCACCAGCTCCGTTGTCCTACTCTGTACACACTCTAGAACTTCAAACTCTTGTCTTGTAGAGAGAGGCCAAAACTGAACATGGTATTTGAGGTGCAGCACTCAAATCACTGAATGCCAACAGCATCCAGCTCGAGGGGCTTTGTTGTGCTCCCTGCCTAGGGTTACACTTCCAAGGCAGGTTTTTATCCCTGATGCAAGTTAAACACTGTCCACTTCCCGGCTGACACAAAACACCCTCCACATGGAGCAACTTTCACAGAATCATAGGATAAGCTGAACCGGAAGGGACTCATCAGGATCATGGAATCCAGCTCCTGGCCCTGCACAGGACACCCCTAAGAGTCACACCATGTGCCTGAGAGCATTGTCCAAATGCTTCTTGAGCTCTGTCAGGCTCGGTGCTGTGACCACTGCCCTGGGGAGCCTGTGCCAGTGCCCAATGACCCTCTGGGTGAAAAACCTTTTCATTATATCCAGCCTAAATATCCCCTAATTCAGTTTCGTGCCTGAACTCTGTTGAGGCTGATGGATGTGGCTCCCAGAAGTATATCGAAGAGAGACTAAGTCTCTGTAAATGCACACCCCTTGCAGAAATGCGATTTTCTCCTCAGCCGGGAGCAGGAGGTCTCTCCTGCCCGCCCAGGGTCCCGGCAGGGCGGCGGCGCGGCTGCGGGCGGCGGGGCGGGCGCGCTCCCCGCGCTGCCCACCAGGGGGACCCCGCGCCCGCGCCCGCGCCAGCCCGCCCGGAGCGGCAGAGACTGCTCGGGGTCAGCCGGGGAACCCTGCTGCCCTCGGTCCGCTCGGGGCCCGTGTGCCGGGACACGGGAAGGCTCCGGCGGGTCAGGGTCAGCCGGGGAACCCTGCTGCCCTCGGTCCGCTCGGGGCCCGTGTGCCGGGACACGGGAAGGCTCCGGTCAGGGTCAGCCGGGGGGACCCTGCTGCCCTCGGTCCGCTCGGGGCCCGTGTGCCGGGACACGGCGGGTTGGGACCGGCAGCGGGGTCTGTGCACTCCCCGGAGCACCACAGGGTTGTTTCTCTCTGGAGTGGTGCTGCTGGGTTTTGGGCATCCGAGGACATAAATGAAAGGCTTTACACTAGAAACAGTAAAAGAGCAAAGAGCAAGTAGTGGATTTAGCAAAATATAAATCCTATTATTTGTTAATTGACTGTGATTTCTATTCATGCCCAGATTTTGCCAATGAAGTTGGCAGGCACCCTTCCAGTTCCTCTATGCTGCCCTCAGCCAGAGAGACAATCATTTCTGTATAAAACCAGAGGCAACGTGTGTCAGGGAGAGGGTACAGAACAGAAAAACCAAAGAAATGCCACTGGTCTGTACATGGGGTCATATCACAGCCAGCACACAAGGGTGACGAGAAAAGCCATGAGGGTGTGCTGAAGGTCATGGGGCACCATCTGTTCTAAATTCGAGTTTGGAGCTAACACTGCTTGGCCTCTGTACTCAGCAACCAGAGTTTTCTGTCCCCACAGACAGATACAAGCGGGTGGAGGAAAATACATCAGTTGGCTTTGGATATGGTCCAGTGAGCCCAAGCTCAAAACAGATGACCTCCACTAACTGCAAACTGATCAATTTTATGTATTCAAACAAAAAAAAAGGTAATCCTGCCTAACCTTTCCAGATTATTCTCCCACAGCTATGGAAATGTCACCACATACTATTTATCTCCAGTGCAAAGTTCACATGACATTACATGGCATTCACAGCATTGGCTTTTTTAAAAAAACTTATTTGCATTCAAGGATAGACAAGGGAATATATGGGGCACTAAAACAGTAAAATATGTCCAACTGTTTTGTAATTTGGGAGTCAAATATCCTGCACTATTGAGAAAAATGCAGAAATGTGGTTTAATTATCCCAATTTAAAACTAAATTTGAATACAATTCTCAATATTTCAGCCATAAAAGACCAGTAGTAGCAAAACTTACACAAATGGAAGAGTATTGTAGGCAATATGAAAATAAACTATTTAAATTTAGAAAGATAGAAGGGGAAGTTATAAAATTTTGAACATTAAAGGCATTCATTCTAGTTCCTGGTATGACAATATTAAATTCCACATATAGTGTGGAATTATATTAGTTTAGGAATTATAATTAGTCATTAAGGATCAATAGAAATTTTCTGAATAACTATTTTCCAAACTCCTGGCTGGGCCAATAACTTCACAGCCTGATACAGACTATGGAAATTTTGCATCCAATGAAAGAAGCAAAATCTAGAAAGAATCAAAAGGGAGGAACCCCTATATGCTCTTCTACTTCTCCAAAAAGACTCCTAAATTTGTAAAAAGATAAGAATACTTCTCATTTTAAAAACTAATATCATACCAACTCTGTCTTTGGACATTCATGAACTTCAGATTACCAGAAGCCAGGAACATGTATTAGGAACTGCAATTATACACATGCACCTTTCTCACATTCCTTTTCAATTTCCCACTGTACAAATACACATATTTTGGCCAATCGAGAATTAAAATTCTTATGTTTTTGCCCAGAATAGTTTGAGGAATGTCTGATAATCACAGTATGACTTTCAGTGTGATTTCTGGGAAAGCAGCACAAGGTTAGTGAGCAGCTTCCTTTTGATAATTGTTGTTCCTCTCCTGAGCTTATTACTCACAGCACACTTCCTCCTGGCACTTTATAGAATGTTTTAGATAAGCTGAAACATCTTGGATATAGACACCAAAACAGTAAACTGCACTGAGCACTATAGAAAATGCTTATAAGAGACAGGAGGCCAAGTCTGAAAGGGACCACTTATCCATACTGTATCAATCAAATTTTCATTCTTTACTGATCAGAGTACTTAAATACTGAAAGTTTCAACTCCTAGTAAACATAGTACTGTAGCCTAGCCAAGAATTACATCATTGTGTCACTTGAAAAGAGAGTTAGAACTTCAGGGAAAAAAAAAAAAGCGCTCATTCTGGGTAAGTCATACAAGTATTACCTTAGCAGTGTAATTATAGCAGTGTAATTGTGTAGAGACCTATTTAAGTTACCTTTGCAAGCATCTGTTTTATTTTATATAACTCTCCAGTATTAAACAATATTTAAAACAATGTTTTATATTTTCAAAATACCTTGAAAAGTAGGAGGTTGTGGTTCGGCTGCCAAGCAAATTACAGAGAAGAGTACTCTCCCTGGGTAAGAACAAAGGAGACAGTCCAAAAGCGAGCTTGTTCAGGGAACTGAGGATAGTTATTTTACACCTCCTGACCCTACATCTTTAGAGTCACCATTCAGAGAAACAGAGAAGATACTCTGCTTGTGCTTTGTCCAGAGGCAAATACAATAAGGTAAAACTGCAAGTCTAAATGCAGCAACCCAGAGATGGGGAGAGTGGGACAGGGGAGTGATGTACCCCCAAACTCCTATGAACAGCATCCACTAATGCATGCATTCTTAAATTCCTTCCAAAAATGGTATATCTGCAATGTGGGATTTCTATTCGGTTTAGTTGATGCCATACTGCTTGTCAGCATTTTCCCTTGGTGACTACTGCTGTGTTTCTCATAATCTCTCTTTTCACGTCTGAAATCAGTAGGGTTCAAGAAGCCCTGTGCAGACAGCTGGGGAAAAGGGAAGCTAATGCTGTATACATATATGTGCAGATATTATTGTCTAGTCACAGGATTTTTTCTGCTAAAAAAAAAAAACTCTTCTCTTTCAGACTAAAAGCTCAAATTGTCACAGCAAAGAAATTTCAAAATCGTGGTTTTCAAATATACAGACCTCTTTGTGTTTTTACCTTTCCACAAAGTTCCCTCATGTTTCCCAAGCCTTGATACACCAATATTTGGGGTGGCTGGGCATTCAGGGCTCAACACTAAGCATTTCCCTACTGCTGGCTCCTGGTAGTCCTGAGGTGAGGTTTGTTAAAGCTGAAAACAGAAAAGCCAAGTTTGCTAAGAGCCACATGCCTGGCACCAGAGCTGTGGATTTTCAACTTGCTATTTCCTCTTGCTCCATCAAGCTGGCAGATTCTCCTCATGCCTCCTCAGCAGACAATTCTATTCAATTTTTGCTAAAATATCTTCTCACAAAACATTCAAATTTTGATAAATCAGCACTTTTAGATGAAAAGTAGTTCTACCTAAAAATAAACAACTAGCTTCATCTTTGAGAGCTGTAGATTAGTTAATTGTATCAGCAAGTGCTGACTTTGAAGCTTGGATATAAGCACCTCTTTAATACCCAACCAAGCTCTGCTAAGAAGAAAGGATGATTTATAGGGCAATGCAGAAGTTGCCAGAGCCTGAGGCTTGAGATTAAATCCTTTCTTAATACTGGTTGATAATACTGCATTCTGTGACACCCAGAAGCAATGATACAATGAAGCAGAGAAGAACCAGAATGTCCTTCTGTTTGGGTTCACTTCACCAATTACATTCTAGATGCTTTTGTCACACTCTGCTGACCCCTAAAAGTAAACTCTAAAATTCATAGCTATCTTTCTTTCCCTGGTTTGGGGAGGGGGACAGGGAGAAAATTATGCATTTCTATGGGAAACAGTGACAAGCTATTTTTCTTAGAAACAGTTAAAAGTAACACCTGGAAGATTTAAACTTCATGCCAACTGGCCACCATGCGGGTGATATTCTCAACAACATGAATTTAAAGTAGGGGAAATGCATCAAAAGCAGCTGAATGTGCAACCCTGATTGCCCTGTTTGATGCACCCATGTACAGAAGAGGGAGCACAAAGGTACTGGAGCCCTGGGTTCCAACAGACACCAAAGTCTGGAAGTATGTGAAGATGCACTGGCTTCATATTGACTCAGACACATAGGTTAGACATAGATGGTACTATGAATGTGAACACAGAAGCAATGGTGGGAACACAGATTTAAAAATAAAAACATTTCTGTGATCTGCGCTGATCCAGTAACTGTGATTGTGCAACCCCTCTGGCTCCATGTCTAATTGCTGGATTTTCTGTTTGGATAATATGCAAAAGTCTACTCTACAAAGTTTATCCTAATCATTCGACATTTTAAATTGGTTTTAACTTCAGAATAGATGAAATTAAAATTTAATTTGGCAATATCAAATCAGTAATGATTACTGCATTAATCACATGCAGTACCTATTACATATATTATTCAATGTGCATAATATTTCAGAGTCTTCGAGCAGCATACCAAAATATCCATATCACAAAAAGCAACTCCCCTGACATGTGAAGAGAGAGGACATCAGCACTAGTCCACAGGCAGGTGGTTACACTAGACCCAGTGCCTCCTTCTCCCAGCTGAGGCCAGTTTAGATGGACAGCTGCATCCTTCTGTAGCCCTTGAGTCCACCACACCTCTCAGGTGGCTGAGGGTCAGACCACTGCACAGACACAGTGCCTCTGCTAATCCATAACACACTGTGTGACACAGTAGCAGCAGAGCAACTTCAAGGGCTCATGAATCGCCCAAGGCTCTCAAGTACCATTTGGACAGAGGATATGAATTATGGGATGCCCGTGAGCTTAAGTCAGTGTTGTGCTCACTCAAAGGACAGGAGACATTCACTGTCCCAAAGTGTCCTGTAGTTCAGCCCACCCACAGGAGCTGCGCTGGTCTAAAGGCTGGAGCAGTCACTTTGGTGATGTTACTTTTTAGAAAAAGCTCAAGGGAATTTGATACGGCTCTCTGGCCCCTATCATCCCTAAGTTTGTCACAAGACTGTTTTCTTCAATTCCTACAGGCTGTGGCAAGGGAGTATGTGCTGCTTGGGTGACAGTCCTATGCCAAGGCACCCTGGGATGGTGCACAGTAGCTGACCTTACCCTCACTGCACAGCAAAGCCACATCAGCTGCTGCACCTGATGCAATCACAAAGAACTGCTTGCCCCAAAGCATACTTTGATCTCTATTACTATTTTTGATTTTTTATTCAGAAATTTGGTTTTCTTTCTCCCAGATCTCTCCTAACTTCTATCTGCAAGAGTTAACTACAGAACAATTTAAATATGCCTCTGCAACATTTTTGAAGCCATTAAAGCGTGCAGAGATTCAAAAAAGGGAAGAAAATCTGGTTCAGACAATGGGAGTACTGTTGAAATTATGGGTTTGAAATTCTCCTTGGAAGAAATACATTGCTGAGAATACCAAATATATGTGCTGGTTATTTAAGAACTCCCTGCTAGGGATATCTTTTCCTCTGCCAGTTAACACTTAGAGTTTTATTAAACATTGCTACTCTCTTGCCCAAATCATGTTAAAACTTGATTGGCAATGCTTCTTATTTACATATTTTTTATTTACCCTGTTTTTCCTCTTCCTCCAGGCCAGCTGGGTTTAGCCACAGAGCACTATTTCATTAACCTCAAAAACAACCCATTCCTTTTTATATGTTCATTTTTTCCTGTTATTATGCTGTTTTATCCTGTTGAGTTTTTATTCCTCTCCAGCTACCGTATAATTTTTCCTGAGCATCAGCATTACATAGGCTTGAATCTTGAGGTAAATGTAATAACTCGAAAGAGTTTGTACAGCTATATCTGTGTTTTGAGGCCTTAAACTAGAAATGAGCACCAAATTTAGATCAGATCAGTTACACAATCATCTTTTTAATTTTTTTGCTGGTATCCTGAATATCGTAGTATCCTGTGGTGGCATATGCAATCAATAGAAGCCAGTTATGTCTGTAACACTCACTGTAGGTTAATAAAAAACAGAAGGAACACACTGAGATTTCATTGTCTCATAATCATCTATGTCAGTGGTGAAGACCTGGTTGTAATTAGAACCCTTAGATCTTCTGAGTGTAAGTGTTGAAGGGCTCTTTAGAGCTTTGGAAGGAGTTGCCTGGAAGGATTTGAGAAAGATCTGGAAAAGAGCCCTTCCTCTCTACAGCTTGTTAACTAGTACCATTATGGAGAGAATGTATTCCATGTTGGTAAAAGTCTATACTTTCTGTTCTAACCAGACCTTTGAGTGAATATTAAAATCCTGGCTCAGCAAGTAAGGGAAATGGTGAAATTCTTAAAAATATATCGGAATCCACTGGTACCTGATGAGCTAAAGGCTTTTTCCTGAGCAGAACAAAAAGTAATTACTTTAATAAAATATTACATTAAAAATATAATATAGGTAAAATAGTTACATGCAGAACCTTAAGATGTATTTATGACAGAAGGCAGGGACCCACACATGCAGGAGTAAAATTAGTATGTTTTCTTCTTAAAAAGCTAGAGTTTAGTTCAAGGTATCTGTGTCTTTCATTTTACATATCTTGATTACAAATGACTTTTCCCTGAAGAATGCTTGACAATGCTTGATCATTTATTTGCCTTCCAATATTCTTCAAGGTGAAATGAATTGGCTATCTGTTTCCCTGAGTTAAAAATCAAAATGGTTCTGCCTTGGCTCCAAGTAGCCGAGTTCCAAGAAAGATGCTGCCTGACCTAATTCCCTCAACACTTGGATCAGAAGAAAGAATTTTGGATGCCAACCACAGACTCACCAATAAGTATTTGTAGGCTAAACATTTCGTTAAATTTGTAATGGCTGAACATGAACTGGCTTCCTTATAATGTCTTTCTATCCTTTCCATTAACATTTTCTCTTTGTCAGGTAAAGCATTACCATATGGTTCCCTATAATACATTTGCCACATAGTGAAGCTAATGAACACAGAAGTTGTTGGGAAGGGTGAAATAGAAAAACCTTATAAATATGACTGCTTAGATTCTGTGAATATGAAACCTACAAGCAAGATAGAAATGAAGACAAGCATTGAAATGTAAGATACCAAGCCCTCAGCTAGTGAACAATGGTGTGGCTAGCTGGGGGCAATCTCCCTTGATTAAACTAGACCCTCCTGCTTGCCAAAGGTGGAATGGTAATCCTATAGGCTGTATGTAAATGCTGTAGGATTTGTATCTTGCTGTGGATTGGTTAGTGTAAATCAGAATATTCAACACAGAAGGAGATTTATTGTACTGTAATAAGAACTTCGGTCTCTTTTTCCTAGCCTGCTTCTAGCTGTGCCTAGCAGCTCCAAGCAGTGCCCCTGCACCCACAATAAACCACGTGTTCACAGAGCTGCATGGTTTCCAGAGATATTCCAGATGTCAATGTCCCAGCTGTCTCATGTATCTCTTACAAGAAGTATTTTATCAGCTTTATCTATTGTGTTTTTACCAGTTGATACTTGCCCTAACAGGACATTTGCTAGTTTGATCTTGTAGAGCATGAAGTCCCATTACATTCATATACTTCTCTGGGCTGTCTATCAGTCCCTTCTCACATCAATAACTGTTTGCAAACTGTGTTCCAGAATACTTTGCCCCATGCTCCTTTTCCCTGTGGTTTCTGCTGCTTCCAGCACACCAGCTGTCTGACTCCTACACTTTTCCCAAACCCCTCCACCTCTAAGATGTATTCCTCCTGTGAGTCCATCATACATGGCTGTGTATAGGACAAAATGATGCTGTTTGCAGAACAACAAAAAATCCTCTCACGCCACAGACTGTAGAAGAGCAAATAGTGGGTATATAAAAGGTCAGCTATTTTAAAGCTCTTCAAAAGGTGATGAAAAATGTCTCCCCTTCAGATAAATCTAGGAAGCATAGCCAGATGCATGATAAAAGAACCCTTCATAATAAAAATATTTGCAAATGCTTTTTGAACTTTTCCTCTCATGCTACCTTCTGCTACAAACTTTTTCTCTATTCCAGTTTTTCTGCATTTGTGTTAGTCATACAATAAAATTGTCATATGACATCTTTAGTTGCTAGACAGAAGTCTCATCTATGAAACTCAGCCTCATCTATGAAAATGTATCTTTGCAATTTACAAAGTTGATAAGATGCTTACATCTTCCGGAGAAAAATGCAGTTCAGTGACTTCAGCTACTATTAAGCATCTGCTGTACAAATGACACAATCATTGCATAAAATGATCAGTCCAGCTGGCCAGAATTCCTACATCCTTTGGATACAGTCTTTGATTAATAGACCCTCTTATTTTTCATCCCCAATCTATTATTAATAACATTCTCTGTGATCATCCAGACACAAAGAATTAAGACAATAACTCTCTAAGTGAATAACAGAGCCTTAACTTGCCCAGTAGAATAGCAGCCATTAAGCTTCTGCCAAAATACCTTCAGACACAAGGATGAGCAATTGCTATACAGGCTTGGAATGTGTTCATACATAGCATTTTAAGCTAAAACATTCTCCTTTCTTGGGAGTTCCTTGTGGTAGCACCAAATGCATCAATAAATTACCTAATGAAAAGCATTTAAATATAAAATAATTTTCATTCAATGTATCCGTCTCTGTTGCAATAATATAACAAGAATATAAAATAAAGTTTTTGTGTATTACAATCTTCTTCAGAGAAGCTTAATACAAAAAAAAAAGTCAGGGTAGATAATATTTCTGTGTCACTGAAACAAAAAATTCTAGAAACTAACTTCTTGGGACAAGGAGGGTGATAAGAAACAAGAAAGAATTTCCTTGTCAACAAGCTTTCCTTTATCCCACCTCACTTTAGACACTGAAGGCAGCCCAGAATAACACTCTGCTAGCCTCACACTGAAATGCTGCCTCTGTCTCTCTGCAGTGTTGTGATTTAACCACAGCCAGTAACTAAGCACCACGCTGCTGTTCACTCAATCCCTCACAGTGGCAGAGGGGAGAGAATGGAAAAAGTGAGAAAACTCAAGGGTTGAGAAAAACAAATTTTAACAGATAAAGCAAAATCCACACACACAGGTAAAGCCAAATGAGAAATTCATTCACTGATTCCCATGGGCAGGCAGGTGTTCAGCCATCTCCAGGAGAGCAGGGCTCGGCTCCATCACATGCAAGGCTTCCTCGAGACGACAAACACCATCACTCCAAGCGTCCCTCACTTCCTCCTTCCCCCAGCTGTGTATGTGAGCATGATGCCATGTGGTCTGGAATACCCCTTTGGTCAGTGGGGTCAGCTGTCCTCCTGTGTCCCCTCCCAGCTCCTGGTGCACCCTTGGCCTCCTCTCTGGTGGAATGAGAGTCAGAAAAGGCCTTGGCTCTGTGTGAGCTCTGCTCAGCAATAACAAAAAAATCCCAGTGTTATCAACACTGTTTCCCGCACAAATCCAAATCACAGCCCCATAAAAGCTGCTATGGAGACAATTAACTCCACCCCAGGCAAAACCAGTGCAAGTGCCTGTGTAGAGGGGGAGTGTTCACAGTTCCTCCTCATTAAGGACTGCAGTTAGGAGCCAGGACAGGAGCAGTCACAACGTGGGCATCAAGCTGTCCTGCAGAGAGGGATGATGAATGCAGGCACAAGCACCTGCTGAGATCTCTGACTTCCTGACAGTGTGCATTGTGCCCTGCTGCTGTTGCACAGCCCTGATACCATCACACATCCCCATCCTTTTTTTGTACCATGTCCATTCATTTAGGACTAACCATTAAACAGCCATTCCTCATGTATAACTTCATGCTGTTTTCCCTCTCACAAAGTGACCTGTCAAAAGCAGAGAGCACACTGCACAACAATAATTTCTTTGTATTATTTGAACACATAAAGGAAATATGGTTTATGGGCTGCAGAAAATGGAGTTTCAGCCTTCCAAATTTCATAAGCTCTTCACACAAGTTCTGTGTATATGTTCCTCTGTAGAGCTTTCACTACCTTGTCTTTTCAAAACCCATGAATCCTTTTTATTTCACTCACCAAAATCTCAAGCTAAGTAATTGTTTTACCATAGAGGAAGTTTAAATATGGAACTAGCACAAGGCAACACCCAAATTCAGAATGCATCCTGAAACACAAAGGTATTAGAATCTGAGATACGTATCTATCCACAACATCCTTCTCCCAAGTATCTCAGCCGAAGTTCTGCATCCGGTCTGCAGAACTGCAATGCTCTCCTGACCCTCCCTAAACTGTAAGGAAACTCAGGTCTAGATTTAAGCTTTACACACAAGCACGTCTCTTGTTAAGAGAACAGAAATATTGCAGGCCTAATAGTGTCTATTTTTGAGTTGTTCTTTCACTTGCAAATGTAGGGAAAAGAGATTGCTACACTGGAGTTACAGGAGGTGGTATATGATAAGAATGAAAGCTGTAATAGAATGTTCATAATTAATTTACCTAAAAAAACCCCCAAATCTGCATATTTCATATTTTGATCTTTGATCCAAAGAAAATACAATGTTATTCAATGAGATAGTCAAACTTCAGAAACTCTCTCCTGCATGCAAAGGTTTTTTTCTGAATAGGAGTGGTGACCAGATGATTGCTTAATGAATCTATTGATCAATCTTCTGATACAACTTATGCCCTGAATATACATCTTTTGCTCAGATTCTCTGACTGATCTAAATAATCTCATAAAGCTGCATCCCTTAAACTTTTAAATATTCTATGGGGTTGTAACAGTTGATGGATACTGTAGAAGTGATTTCAGGTTTAGGGATTGGCACACCCCTAAGGGGTAAATACCTTTGTGCTTGCATTCATGTTTGCTCCTTATCCTGAAATTATCCTTGGTATAACCCAGATCAGTACAGAAAATGAAAAAGCTTGCATTCAGCATTGTACTGGAATTGAACCCCTATACAAAGTGTTTGTTTTCTCTCCTTTGTTTGAAAAAAATGCCTTCAGGAAAAGATACATTCTGAATATAATAATTCTTATTTATTTGTTGGGGAGAGGGTTTATTTCTTGCTAATAATAAACTACTATTAAAACACTAATATAATTATTCATTAAAAGGAAATAAAGTATTATGAGTTTACACTTTTAAGTCTCTATAGAGGGCAGAGTTGCTTTACAAATAGTTGTTGACAGTTTTACCTATTTTAGCTCTTTTTGCCTGCAAATTTACAATTTTGTGTATCTAAGCAATATAGACGTGCCTTCTGGCTTCTAAATACTATTTTCATTCTTCTTCTCTTTTCTTGCACTGTACAGGTCTCTTTGACATGCACCTAACCTAGGAGTGCTCTATCTATCAGGTTCTCTGATTTACACATATTGCTTTTAACAGCGCCTAGCTGAAGATAGTCAAACTCAGCTTTTAATCATGTTATGAATGTTGGGCTTTCAATTCTTAAAGCACAGTTGCAATAACTTTTGCCTTTTGAACACAGCTGAAATTTCTTATATACTGTCTTGGTGCAGAAGCTAGATTTATTTAAAAATTGGTAACTTATGACTGGTTCCATTGATTTTAAAAACAAAAAGGCATTGTCCAAAACTAGTGAGGTTTACAGATGTAAATCAAACATTCACTTTGGAAATGTCCGGTAAAGAATTTGCTGAACAGTACAGGACTTCTGCATAAGAAGAAACAAGATTTAACATTACTAAAGCCTGCATCAAATGTTTGAATAACATGTTGACACATGCAAAATATTACTTCTCTGATGTTGTGTGTCTTACAGATTAAAGAAATGTTCCAAGAACTTTGAGGTGTGCAGAATTATATACACTAGTTACAGCTCTTACAGCTCTTACTCATAATACTGTTGGTCGTGGAGTTCTTGTGAAAATTTGAAATAACCTGCTCTGAAAAGCTGAAGTTTCAGACTCAGTGGACCAATAAATTCATGTTAAAAAAAAAAAAAGTTATCTAATAAGCTTGTTTAAATTCTTTTACTTAAACAGAAAAGTATGTAGGGTCAGGATTTTTCCCATGTCAGACTGAGCAAAAATATATCTTCAGAATTTTGTCAAAAATGTGAAATATTATTGGTATTTATGAAGTCCTTTCAAATAGGTCAGTCTTCATGCCACTTAGAGAAAAATGGTTCTAAAAATAGCTTTAGCATTTCCCTTTTTACCTTTGTTAAACTTTGTCAGAAAAGACTGTGGCCCCCTCATCCATATGAACAGAGAAGCCTACATAATTTCTTCCAACATGGATAGCTGATCTACAGAAAAATTTCACTTTTTCATGTCTTCTTTCTTTCAAAGTTTCTAAAGTGCTACAATTAAAAGTGTATCAGTGTGCCATCCTGAGAATGTTTATGCAGCAGAGTGAAATTGATAAAAAGTACTCCCTTTCTCTGGCTCCAGGCAAGAGTTCTTGAGCCCTTGGTAACTATTAAAGAGGCAGGAATATACATTCATTTGGGAAACCCACCACATCCAATAATGAGGACTTACACTGCAGAGACAGGGGCCTGGGATGGAGTGAGGATGCAAATTTAAACATTTTTTTCCTCCCAGTCTTGCTACACTGTGAGAAAGGGCAACCACACAGTTACCCAACTCTAGGCGAAAGGCTTAGTTTCATTTTGTTGCAAAAATGTGAGTCCTTCCCACATGCATAAACATGGGAAATAGTCTAACAGTTTCCCCATTTCCTGCTCCTCTTTATCCTTCCTTTATTCTATATTCATTATTAATAACAAATGGACAAATGGACTGCACATCTGGTTCAGCTCCAGTGAGAACTCTCAGGATGCAAGTGGCAACCACTGCCAAGTGACTTAATTTCAAAACGGAAATTCTTCTACGAAAACTTTCTGTAAGAGACTGACTGATCTTTGCTCCCAAGTGAAACAGGCCAGTCCCATATTTATTACTTTTTTTGTAACTCCTTTTCAAACACATGCTAGCAAAATACTATCTGTGATTTCAGTTACAAGGTTGTGAGGAAGGGGAAATGAAAGATGTTTCTCCAGCCATTTTGACCCAGATCGTTAAATTTCATTCTGTGAGCTCATTTTGTGTAAGGTGAATTTGATTTATGAGATATGATTCTCTTTTCCCCCTATTTTTAATGTAACAATAATATAAAACTGTAACCTCACATACCATCAAACGAAGTGTGAGTCAGTAATTTTACTATGAAGTAGAGCACTTCAGAATTCCACCAGAGGGAGCCAGTGCGATTGAAAACTTTAAAGTCTAAGCTGCCAAAAAAAAGCCAAACCACACACACACACAACACCCCCCCCAAAAACAAACAAACAAACAAAAAAACCCAAAAAACCCCCCCAAAACAACAACAACAACAACAACAACAAAAAACACAAAACAAAAAAAAAAAAAACACAACCAACAAACAAAAAGCCACAACCAGGAAAAAAACGCACAAAACCCCACCACTTCAGGAAAGATCATTATCCTGCAAAATAGCGCACTGACAAGAAATAAAGACTGATCTTCAGAAGCATCGTGTTTGTGCATTTTGAAGCAAAACTCTTCACATTCAAAATAACACATAATGGAGATCAATAACATAAATTAAAAACAACCATGCTTATATTTTTTTCACTGGGAAATGCCCTATTTTGCATTACACTGCACTTTAATAACCGCTCATTTTGATCATTTGTTATCACCTTGGCAATGTCTCCCTTCATATTTGTGCCCCACACAAATTACTCAGCCTTTTCTCATCTCTTAAAGCGGGCACCTCCAAACCAGTGGTTGCAGACCACCATCTCCCCCACATCAGCTATGACAAAGTTGTAAAATGTCCTGTGACACTGCCTAGCAATGCATCTGATATCTTTAAACACTTTTTCTTTGCTCTTACTACAAGAGTATTTTGGTGATTGTCAGGCGGTATATTGCAAATACACAGGAAAGATCTGATTTCAAGTAGCTGTGCTCTAAGTACATAATTCTCAACAGTTCCTCATTTTTTGTTTTGGCTATTCAACTGCCTTTAAATAATCATTTCAAATTTAAAGTGTGCTGTGATCAGTTTCTGCAACTTTTTTTTAAGTAACAATCACATCCTGAGCCACCTATGGTTTTCTCTGCCTTCAGAGAAATGACTTCAGAAATGCCAATTAATTTCTCTAATGGCGTTTTCATGTTTTATTTTATATTATCTTCCTTTTTCCATTTTCTAAATCTAAAAACCTATCCACTTCCTTTCTACTCCTCACTCACCCACCAAAAATTGTCAGTAGCCAAAGAAGCCAATCCCAGCACTGGCAGTCTGAGCAGGACCAGTAGTTTCTTTGAGCTTTCAGGTCACTCTTTTCCACTCCTATGACTTAGATAAGACATAAAGCATCCTGGTTTTTCCTAAGAAAATAGAGTCAAACTAAAACAAAGGAGGAGAGGAGGGGAGAGGAAGAATAGTGAAAATGAAGACAAAAAAGCTTTTGAGTGGAGAAGTTAGAAGCAGGAGTAATAGTACAACATGTGGTAAAGGTAAAAATCAGCTTCTGAAATGAGAATGATGCCTTATTGGTTTTCACTAGTTATGATGACCACTTGGGATTTCTCAAGGTTTCCCTGTGCATATGGATTATTGCAGGTAAGGAAAAGAAGAACATGGTTTCCATGCCAATGAGGTTCTTCTTTCATAAGAAAGGAGAAGGGAGGAAACTCTTGCCACTCTATGAAGCCACAGTTTTGTCTAGAAAGGGAGTTGTTCTTCTATTCCTGTGCACAATACAATGAAGTAGCAAAAGGTGGAGACTGGAGGACCAGGAACTCGCAGTGAAGCCTGCACTACAACAGATTGCTACAGTGCTGGTAGCTTTTACCCAGTTTGGCTGTCAAATAAGTTGTCATCTTTGCCTTTTACTGAGACTGTCCTTGGCACTTTGGGATTTTTAAACTTTTTTTTTTCTTTTTTTCTTTTTTTTTTTCCTTTTTTTTTTTTTTTTCCCAAAAGCTTCATCGAATTCCAAAAGTCTTCTCTAGTCAAACTCTGAGAACAAGATTGCTAACAGAAATTATACAATTTATACAAGCTTCATTAACTCACATACCATGTAGAAGATTCCAAATTGTCATTTGTTATGCTTTCTACTTAGTGTTCAATGTTTCCATAGACAAAATGTACCTGATGATGCACTCGGATGTTTCAGTATCTGCTCACAGTCCTGCTTTCTCTCTCAGCTCCAGTGTTTTCTAAACTCTGAGTTTTGTGTGTCCACTAATTTTTCATCGATGCATATCGTTCTGTCATGCTAGAACTCAAAAACTTCACAAAAGCAGCAAAACATACATAAATTTCCTTTTATACTTTCACTACACATTCTGCTCTCAAGGTGAGTTCAGTTTACCTTGTGTTAACTACTAGATAAAAACGAAGATAATTTCTATTCATTCCTGGCTTTGCACCCTGATTTTTCTTTACCCTCTGATTTTTCATTGCTACAGCAGTGCAATCTTCCAAAGTTAGAGAACAGCATGCACTGTTTAAGATCTGGAACATTAGTACATTCTGAAGTGGCAGAACGTTTGGATTTTTTTTCCTGTCTTCTGCAGGGTCTCTTTTATATTTTTTTATTTCATACCTTCAGCAAGCACCAAGGTTTTGGTTTTAACAGCAACTCCTCCCTCCTTCCTATGCTTATCTTTGGTTTCATTGCCCTGTTTCCCCATTGTAATAATTTGGCCTGCACTTGTCCATGAAGTCTTTGTTGGAATGCATGAAAGTGTGATGCTTTCCAAGTTAAATTCATTGCACATCGACTCATTTACAGTTTTGTAAAACCAGTATGTGTAAAAGTCTCCCCATGCTCTTTACAGTATAACTAATTTCTTTGCCTGTGCCTTTATCTCATGACATCTTTGTTGCATTACCTAACTTCAATCTATGATGCTTTTTCCTGTATTACTTTCTATGGGTTTAGCTATCCCATATTTTTCCTGTCTGTACACCTCATTTAGCTTTATTATTATCATGCATGATATTTGTGATTCCTTTTTTTTTAAATTTGAATGACACTTGTTTACTTCTAGAATGAATATGATATGAGAATCAGTCCTGATTGTTATATTATAACTGTATATTAGAGTATTTGATTTTTTTCACGTTTGTCCCTAGAATTTTCCTTCATAGGCATTATATGACGGGTCTATTTTGGGGTTAATCATTGAAAATTTTAAGATTCTAAGAAATGCCATATTTCAAACCATGTCAGACCAATGGTGAAATTTTTGAGTCTACTGCAGTCTTCCATCTACAGCTAGAAAGTTATGATGATACTTGTAGACATTTGGTAGATATACTATCGTATCTAGACCTATATGACACAGGAATACTTAGATTAGTACACAATTTATTTGGATTTTGGAGTGTCCTGATATATATCTAAAGACTTTGCTGCATAAACGCTCATTTGAGATTATTCTGAAACAATATATCTCATAACAAAGAGAAGTTTATTCTGCACACAAATTTTAATCCTCTTTAATTACCAAGTCTTATCCTTCTATTTCTAAGCAAGAGCCCTCTCAGTTTTTGCTGTTGTGAAGTTGAAATTATTCATTAAAACCAGCCAACCTCTACTTTTCCCAGCTTTCATTTCCCAGCTTGATGGCATTTCTTTAGTACATTTGTTTTGCAATCCCTTCTGAGGACAAGTGATGGGAATGTAGATCCCCTCCGAGAAGGAGTTTGTCTTTATTGGAAGCATCCACTGGATGTAAACTATGCTATAGGAATAAAAATGGCCAGATTACTTAGTAACTTATATTGATAAACACTTAGACAGAAACTGTGTAAGGCCAAAACTATAGAGAAAGAAGCCCTGTAAATTAAGATGCCATTTGATAACTCATATGTTCTTACTGAAAAGCTCATTAAATGTTTTGCTGTGAACTTCACAGACTGTGGGTACAGATAAAAATTAAAAGGAAAATGAAACACAAAGAGCAGATGGAGTGTTGGGTATGTGTGAATGGGCAGGAATAAGAGCATACAAAATAGCTATGAAGATTAATCAGAATCAAACATATTCAAGTTGCAGCAACTGTTCAGGATTGTGGCATCCTAAAGACCACATCCAGTAAAGGGCTTCCCTCCTCACCTAGGATTTGTGTTTTTTCATTGATTTAGAAGAGTTAATTTCTGCAGCTACAGGAGGCTCCATCACTGATCAGTAATGAACCTCAACCTCAATAACAATGTATGTTACTTGCCAAGGCAAATAGGTATCAGCAGGTGACTTAGGTGGATAACATCAAATTGAGGAAAGCAGCTGAGTCCCTCAAGGCCAGGGCTGTCTTTAGCAGGACTCTGAAAGGCTAGGAACGTGGGCCAGTACTAATTTCTTCTCATTCAATTAAGGCAAATACAAAGTCCTGCACCTTGGATATAATAACCCAAGCAGCCAGGAGCTGACTGGGTAAACAGCATCTTTACAGAAAAGGTCCCAGTGAACAACAAGGGCAGGCTTCAGTGAGCAATTGCACTTATAGCAATGAAAATTAGTGACACTTGGGGAAGTATCACAGTCTAGCTAGAAAATCAAGGGAATGATTACCCCATCCCATCCCCTTCTGGCACTTGTGAGGCTGCCTATACAGAACTGTGCACAGTCCGGGGCAGTGTGAAACAAGAAAGATCCCAATAAACTACAATGAGTCTAGTGAAGGGCCACCAAACAGAGAGCTTGAGCATGTGACAAACAAGGAGACACTGAAAAATGTTGGTTTGTTCAGCCTGAAGGAGGTTACAGGATGATCTGATTTATGTCTTCAGCTACTCGTTAGGAGGGAGTAAAGAAGATGGCGCCAGACATTTCTTGGAAGTGCACAGTGAAATGATCAAGTTGCAACATGGCAAATTCCAAGGAGGGGGGTATGTGGAAATTCTTCACAGTGAGGGTGGACAGCCCGTTGTGGCAAAGAGGTAGTGGATTTTCCCATCCATGATGAGATTCAAAACTCATTTGGACCTTTTGCAAGATGAGCTTCAGCTAAGCAAGCTGCAGGGAGGTAACTACCATCCAGCTACAATGATGTGCTAGATCCCAGCCATGCTCCTTTCTATGTCTGTAATGGGCCTCTTACAAGTGACTTTCACCAGTCATCTTTTAGCTGCCACTAGGGACAAGCTAAACACAGAGCTGATGCAATGAGGAGGAAATCATGCAATCAGATTGTTAGAACTGGACACATGAAACAGCTGCATGTGGATCCTGAGGAGAAGACGGAGCCTCCATAGATCTTGGAGCATTGATAGTAATTCCCAGTACTACTTCTGCTTTGCATTTGCATGTCTCTGTGACAAATCAACAAGGAATGCATTTGCTCTGTAACTGCAAATCATTGCAGCCTCATAATAGTGTATCCATTTCAAAACAGCCCTTTTGCTGTGCTGACTCACACCTCCATTTCTCTTCTTGCTCCCCTTCTTAGGTATTTCTGGATAAGTCATCTTCTTGTTTAGGGTACATAAAGATGTCTGAAGCTCAGCTCCCTGACTGCAAGTGTTAATGAACAGAAGAAACTGAGAAATTGCAGGCAAAAAGATCTAAACTAAGTGTGTGTGGTCCCATAAAATGCAAACAGGTAATGTTTGATCCACCAGAAAGTCTTCCAGCTTCAAGCAAACCATTAACATCTTTCAAATAAAATTTGAACATGCACAGCAAGTGTAGACCAGCCTGGCAATACCATTTTTGATCCTGCTCTGGGAAGTTTAAAGCCTATCACCAGATCACATCCCTACAATATGACTCATTACACTTCATCTAAAGTCTCAAAATTGTTATGAGACTATGGTTGTTATTTTTCACTTTTCAGGACAAAATTTAGATCTGTTGCATCCACTAAGAAACACATTCAAATGTTTAAATGAGTCAGCCAATTCTCAGAAATGCATTGTTTACAAGTCACTTATATTTAGAAGTTTACATAAAGGATGCTGTTTGCTCTTTAGCTATGATTATCTGGAAAAGCTAAGTTGGGGTTCATTTATGCAAACAAGTACTAGCAGTAGTGGAGGCCATCAAAAGAGAACACCATTTGCTCCAACTGCTTGTTTATTATATGGTGTTAATTCTCCATCTCAGAAGTCAGCAAATTAAATATAGTTTCTTGTCTAATGTCACTGCGATGAAACTTACAACCACGTTTCTGCTGACCGGGTCAGCATCAAGCCAGATAGTCAGCCCATGTCCTTCTGCCTTTTACTCTCAAATCTCAAAGTAGCTGGTTTCCATTTCCCTCGTTCCTTTTTTAGGTAGGTAAGGAGCAGGTGCTCCGGTTCCTTAACCTCAAGGACTGCTGACTCCAGCACTTCTCAGGTTCCTGTAAAAAGAAACTCTGCGTGAACGAGATGCAGAACTACAAGTGCAAAGACACCCGAGCTGCCGGTGCTGCTCCGACCCCCCGCCTCCAGCGGGGCCGTTCCCTCCCGCGGCAATTTCCAGGGATCCGTGCCCGCAGGTCCGCTTGCGGCTGCGCGGCGGGCCGCAGTGGGGCGGGTGCCTGCGGAGCCTGTCGCTGTGTCCGGTGCCTGTCCGTGTCCCTGTGTCCGGTGCCTGTCCGTGTCGCTGTGTCCGGCGCCCGTCCGTGCCCCTGCGCCCGCTGTGCGGCGCCCGCCAGCTCCGGCCGGGCCAGGCCCACCCCCATCCCCTCGCGCAGGCGCCGCGGGCCCGGCGGAGCGGGAGGGGCCCCGCGGGGAGGCCGCTGCCCGCGGTTCCTCGTTAGTATAGTGGTTAGTATCCCCGCCTGTCACGCGGGAGACCGGGGTTCGATTCCCCGACGGGGAGAGCTGCACTCGCGCGTATTTTTTATTGCCCCGCCCCACTCAAACCGTTGGCGCTAAAAGGAAAACGCGCCGCCCGCATAAGAAAAAGAAAATCGCGGTCTCCCCGTCGGGGAATCGAACCCCGGTCTCCCGCGTGACAGGCGGGGATACTCACCACTATACTAACGAGGAATTACCCAAAAAAAGTTTTCGCGGGACTGCTTTTATCAGCAGTCTGGTACAACCACGTCCCCGTTGGTTGATTGTAAATGCTGTGCTGTGGGCGGAGGGACAGTAGGGACGGCCTCCGGCAGCGGGAGAATGGACCCACGGAGCCTGCGTAGGGCGGCAACTGCGCGGGAGGGGAGCTCAGCACCACCAGGGAGCGGTGGCGGAAGGCCCTTGCTGCTGCGGACCACTAGCGGGGGTGCGGGTGGGCAGAGTTAACGTGCTTGCGCGGGAAGGCGGTAACGGAACAGTGTCGGAGCAGAGGGGCCGGCGCAGGGGTGCAGCTGGCGAAGCGGCCGGGCATGGTCCTTGGCCGCGCCGGCCCAAGCCGCCCCACGCCCTGCCCCTCGGGATAGAGGGGCTGTACTGCCGGACATCCGCGACAACCGAATTCTAATACTCTGCGCGCAAGGTGCCAGCAGGACCTCGTGGCGCAACGGTAGCGCGTCTGACTCCAGATCAGAAGGCTGCGTGTTCGAATCACGTCGGGGTCATTTGCTTTTTTTCGTCTTCTGCTGCTGCTTTTACGGCCTTCCTCGCGCAGGAAACCGAGGAACGTTCTTTTTGTGTTTGGTGGTGGTTTGGTTTGTTTTGTTTTCCCCTACAACTTAGGATCTTCTCTTTTGCTTGAGGCTGAGAGGGCAGCGTGACACACAGAGCTCAACGAGGGTCAAGGCATAGGACTATAGGACTGCGGCTGCAACAATTAATCAGAAAGATCCCGTTGGATAAAATTGGCATGTCTTTGTTTATGATCTTTGTGTGTATAGGACTGATTACATGCTTAAACACAAAAAGCAAGAACGTGTCAAAGGTTTACTTTATTAAGGCAACCGACTGTGTGGAGTGATGAGAAAACTTCAGAAAGTTCTTTAGAAAGAATAACTTTAATTTTTAAAGAGTAACTTTAAATTTTTGGAGACAGAAACCCCACAAATGGCAGAGATACCATGTTTTCAGCACAGAAATTCACATAACAAGGAGTAAAAGTACAGGCAGAGGCAGCAAGTGGTCTGATGGAGCCAAGAGTTCACAGAGATGCTTGTCTTAAGAACCCTGCAGAAGAATGAAACCCTGACAGGGAGAGAGAGGGGACCGGGGGAACCTCCAAGGGTGATGGGCTTAGGCTGCGGAACAGAAGAGTTTTCTCAGTAGCTGTTTCCACATGGTGTGGTTGACAGGTACCCATGGCAGAAAGGCACAGAGAGGTCTTGGCTTCGATTTAGACATGAGATAGCAAGCCTTAGAAATAATATATTAGTGATTTAGATGGACTGGAAAGTTTGACATTTGATGAAATTTAATTGGGAAGAAAACAATCGTTTGTCAAGGGCGTGAATTGAGAGAGAATGCTAGAGATACAATTCTCACTGTATTCATTTTACAACTCTAATGAGTTCTTACAGATACCTTAGAAATCAGATTCAGCAGAGTCAACAAATTATGTGGGGGTTATTAAGCCAAATATTTTGGCTTTTACAGACTATTGTTTGTTCTATATACCCTTTAAGCCTTTTCAATACCGAAATTCTGCATCTTCCTTAAGTGATCTGTTTTAGTACTTTGCTATTCTTACAATTGCAAAATTAGTATATGTAGTTTAACCTTGTCTCTTTTGCCTCAACTTAAATCCAGCCCTCATGTCATTGCACTGGAGAACAGTTTATTCCCTTCCTTTTTATAGGTACTTCTTACGTATTTGAAATTTTTTCTGCCTCTCTATAGATGTTCCAGCATAACGGACTGACTATGTTTGCTGGGCCTCTGGTTATTTTATCACTTGCCTCTGGAGCCTTTCCAAACAAGCTGCATTTTTAAGCACTAGAAATGGTCACAGTAAAAGCTGACTCAGATTTTACCAGGTCTGAATGGACAAGGACTGCCTCACATGCTACGCTGACAGGAATTGCATTTAATGTGGTTAGTTTTTTGTTGTTTTTTTTTTTTTTTTTAATGCACAATCTGTAAGATTGATGTACTTTGTATGGGATGCATAATCTGTTAGATGTTTCCCTGGTCTCACACAGTATCTCATCTCTCAACCACCCACCAGAGAGCTGGATGTAAGAAGCGGTAGCAATCTGTTTGCATTCCTGTACCTCTGCCAAAGCAGGTGCCCTGCTCTAAACAATCTAAACAGATTGTTGCCAGACAATATCTCTGGCTTGCAATAAGGGTAATATCTGCTATTTGGAGATGAAGTTTTCAGGGTGTGGTTCACACCAGTATATCTGACATGCAGGTTGTCACAAAACAGTTCATCTCGCTCTGTCCTGTCCATCCCTGCCTATGCGTTTCCCTCCTTCCACTTGGATCACGTCTTGCAATGGCATTGCAGCAGCTGCCAGCTCAGCATGCGAATCTGGTGGCACAGCTACTAGATCCAACACAGGAAAAGTACCAGGAGCACATGGCCTGGGACGAGATGGAGAGCAGGATCATCCCCTCCAGCAACAACCACAAATACTAGTGGTTCAGTTTAAGATTTTGTCAGCTGTTCTTTGGGGAGAGAGGTCACTGTCCCTAAATCAAAATTATCCAGTGATGTCTCAAAACTAAATGAAAGAATTAAATGTGCCTTGGCTATGCACAAACTCTCCCAGTCAATTTCCTATTGGTGAAGTGGGGATAATAGCTCTCTTTGACCTTACAGATGTTTTGTCAGGTTGACTCCATTCATTCTGAGGCATCCAAGTATGCTAGTGGGTATTTGTCTCTCACCAGCATTTCAACAGCCCATATGCTTCTGTGCTTTTTGTCTCCTCCTGACTTTTAAATACTGCATTTTGTAACCTGACTGATCTCTTAACACAGAAGATTTTTCTTATGAAATTGTTACTAGCTAAATATCCACTGAAGCTTCAAAAAACAGTGGAGCTGAATTAATAGCTTATATATGGTAAATATAGTTTTTGTCTCTTTGACAGAAATAAATATCCAAATAATTCTGGTTTGGAAGTGATTCTGTGTAGGAAACTACTCTGAAAACTGTCCATTTCATTTCTGACAGCATACTTAAGCAGGAGCTGACATGTCTGTTTTCAATCCTTGTTGGTATAGGCCTTTGACTATCACAAGATCAGCAGTAAGATGTTTTAAAGCAGTTGTACAAATTCCTTTCCTTGCCTGGGGACAGCCATATAGTCCTGGGCATCCCTTTATTCACCTGTCTGTTCACTGTGTCAGGCCACACTGGCAGAGAAGTGTTCCTGATGGCTGCCAGCTCTGGAACTGCTCCATTATACTAAGGCACGCTTGCTTTCTTATCACTTTTCCCTTTCTACTTCAAAAATAGACATTTCTAATGAGAAAACTAGAGTTATTAAAAAGCCACCTAATTTTTCTAAATTAATCAAGATTGTAGAAAAGAAATAATTGATTACAGAAAGTATAGTTATGCTGTGCTGTAATGATTAGGCAACTGCTTAATTTATTTCTAGTAAACCTTTCCAGTTTCTATTGCATTTCTCAAAGGGAATACAATTTTCATAGTGAAACCTGCCAAGACTGAACAATACTTCATACAGCTTTTTTACACTTCCTAATTAGCCCAGTCTAAAACAAGAGCATATCTGTAATGCTTGCTTAAATGCCTTTGTTATGAATTTATAGTCTTCCCAATGTTATCTATTGTGAGGCAAACATTATATATGAATGCAAATTATACATCTATACTTCATTATAGGTTGTTTTCACTTAATTTAGGATACTTTTTTGAATGCATATATATAGAAAAATCTTTTTTTCCAGCATACTGCAACATAAACTATTTGTCTCATTTTTATGGGTGGCATTAGAGGTTAGAAATCACAAAGCTAGGGAAACTTAACCCAGAAATCTGAGACAGTTTAGAAGGCATTCAGTGTTTTCATGTCAAAAATGAATGTATGCTTGAAAAATCTTTCTCACACTCAGGAAAGCTAAGAAATTCCAGACATTTGGGAGGGTCCTACAAAGGAAGGATTTTTGGCTTCTCCTTTCAGCATATTTCACATTTTTAGGCAAGCTTAGAGCAGTTTTTTAACCACTGGAAATGGCCATAGTCTCACAACATTTTCACTTTTTTTCCTAAACTTTGCTTTTGTCAGCATTTATACTGACAAGTTGTAAATTGCAACTACCAGTTTCTCAGGTAGAGGCAGGTATTCTGGTCTTTGAAAACGAGAATTTGCAGTTAGGGATAAATATTCAAGTACCAGAAAGCTTCACAGAAAGCATGGTAAAACAACAGCTTCAACCTTTACACAGCAAATTATTGAATAGGCATATGGACCAGACACCTCAAATTTGGGTGGTTTTTTTTCCCCCACTGTAACAACATTAGAAAGTTCTTTTGAGTTCATCCCTTCATGTATTTCACTGCTGCCTCATGCTACAGAATGTGAGTTCCTTTTTCCTACAAACAGAGCAAACAATAAAGGTGCAGATCCCCTACTGTATCAAGGTCTAACTGTAGTGACACCTGCAGGTTCCGGTGTCAATCATCACGTATGTGCACATTTAGGTGCTTTCTTATACTGCTTTCCCAGTCTTTACCTTGCCTGGAAGATGCCTGTTGATCCCAAAGTGTGACAGTAACAAGTGCAGAACCAATAAAGGGCATTATTTTACCTAGGACTGTTTAAGGATTTGGCTTCCCAGAGAAGTCTATTGCTCCAAAGAAGAGTGACTGAAGTATTATACTGTGCTTCTTTAGGTTTGGCTGCTTTGGAAGCAACCAAAACTAAGCAATAAAAGAGCTCCGTGTCAGTGCAATGCAGTTACATCAGGGTAACAATGTAACAGGGAAAGTAATTCACAATAAATACATTATTTTCTTTATAGTTGGGGAAAATAACTTTTAAAACTTAAATGGACTATAAATATGAACTTTAGTTATGTTAATCAGAGCCACAACATCAGTGGCTCCACAACAACTGTACTGGAGATTGAACAAACAGCCAAAGCATATGATAAGTTTCTGCTATCTTTATGCTTCCGTGCCAGTTTCATCTGGCAGCAAAAGCAGAAAAACACAGAGCCAAGATAAGGCAAGTCAACCCATCCATTTGTTCTGACCAAAGCTGAACTGTGAGTGTAACTGTAGGGATTTACTTCATACCATATTCATATAGGGTTTTTTTATGCTACACTTAATGCATTAAAACCAGGCTTACCATCAATGTACTTAGACTTCAAGTTCAGCATTTTTACTTTCTTCCACTCCTAAATTGTCACTGACAGAAAAGCCAGCACCAACTGTATTGCAGAATCTGAACAGTACCGTGAGTTGCCAATGGTGCCTGCACTCTTCTAAGAAGTACTGTCACGAAACAAGCTTCAGGGCTATAGTACTTTTATTGTCTGTGGGGACGATAGATGGTGACTTTTCAGATTGTATTTTCACTAATAACTTTGGCTAAAATTTCCCAGACCCAGTGTCCCCTTAAACTGCTTTAAAACATTTTAGTCTTGATATGAGTTGAAGTTATTTTTTACATGAGTATGATAGCTGAAGAATCTCTCTAAAGTATGCTGTGCAAATCATTCCATAGCTGAAAAAGAAATAGCTTTTTAAAGCTAGAGGAAAGACTCTTTTCCAAGCCACCTAAAAGCTTTTTAAGGTGTAAAATACTATCTATGCTTTAAATTAATACTATCAAATTTGAAGAGGAATTAAACTTCCTTTAAGCATTTCCAAAACACCCGTCATGTAAAACCCATGCATCTGGTAAAATTTTGGGTAAAATATGCTGAAAAATAGAATCATCTAATCTGTTCAAGCTAAAAAGTAAGAGATCGTAGTTAATCTACATTGATACATTACTTTTTACTGTGTACGTGTGTGGTATTAAAGGAGGAAGATCTTTCTACCCACTGTTCACCCTCGTTGCCAAACAAACTGAACAAGTTAAGTATGTACACCAAGAACCAAGCACTTTCAGATACAAATTATAATGAACTTCAGATGACTGTCACTTCACAGAGCTAGTGGCACAACAAGGTAAATTAAATGCCCCAAGCGAAGCTCCTCCCTCGTCTTAATTACGTTGTTACACCCCACCAATTCTTCAGTTGGAACAGTAAAGCTTCCTGTGGGTGGGTCCTTGGTCTGTCTTGAAATTACCTTCCACAAAAAAAAAAAAAAAAACAAAAAAAAAAAAAAAAACAAAAAACAAAAAACAAAAAAAACCACCACCAAAAGAAACCCAACCCTCATCGCCTTCATCTAGCTGATACTGAGGCTGTGGTAAGGTAAATAGGAACAACAGGCACCAGGGACACTCCGTGATGGAGCACACGACAGTAGTGGAAATCCCTTTCCCCAATAGCAATTTAGAACTCTTTCTGGAATACAAAGGGGAGTAGGGGCAAACACCAACGATCCTATCCCAGATCCACGACTGATGGGAAAATTAAAATAGCCACATTTAAATTCTTATCTCCAGTACAGCAAGGAAGTTCTCAAAAGCATATGGTCATATGCTTTAGCATATAGTCAAGTCTAAACACAAAACCCATCATAAAATAGAAGCTTTACTTGTTCCCAGCAAGCAGCGTGCAAACACAGAAGGATTTAACCCGCTTGTTTAAGGACTGTAAGACTGCAGTCTTGAACTCAATCGAGCTTCCCCAGCAGGGACACACTTGTGACATTTCGGAAGTTGACTTTACAAATAAATAAATAAAACTACTTTCAAACTCTGCGGTACTATAGATGCGAGTTTGGGGGGTTTTTTGCGTTTCAGTCACCGTAACGGCGGCAGTCACACTAAGAGATTAGCTACCGATTTCCCGGCTGGATTTCTTCTGAAGCCCGACAGCCGAAGGGCTGGGCGAGGGCGGTTATCCCCGGGAGAGAGAACTGCCGTGCCCGCCCGGCCCGCGGTGCCAGCGCGGGAGGGACGGCTGCCCGCGGCGCGCTCCGCCAGGGACGCAGGTGCCTGCGGGGCAGGCAGAGGCGGCAGCAGGTGTCGCGGCAGGACACCGGGATCACGGCAGGTAACTGGGATCGCGGTAACCACTTCCCCCGCCGCTCGCGACAGGGAGGGGCGCTCCCAGCGGCAGGGACACACCTGTCACCCGAAAGGGCCCCGGGGGGCCCCGGCGTCACCGGGACCCACAGAGAGCCACCGCCGCTCTGGCCCTCCCCAGCGCCCGCGAGCGCCGCTCCGCGCGCCTCTCCCGCCCGAGCCGAATTTAAACTGCGTTACTGTCCCTCGCGCAAAGCACCAACGCCGCTGCTCCCGCGCGCCCCGCCCCCTTTCCGCCCGCCAGCCAATAAGGAGGCCTCTTCGTTGCCCTCCCCGCCAATCAGGGCGCGGTTTATTGCCGGCTGGGAAGAAGCGCTTGGTGCGCGCGGCCGCCCGCTGTGGAGCTGGTCCCTGGCGCGGAGCAGACGAGTCCTCCTCCTCCCGCTCCCCCGCCCCTTCTCCCCGCGCTTTGTTGGTGCCTCTCCCGGGAGAGCGGCGGCGGCTGCTGCCGGCGGCGATGCCCGAGTTCCTCGCAGATCCGTCGGTGCTGACCAAGGAGAAGCTGAAGAGCGAGCTGATCGCTAACAATGTGAGCCTCCCGGGCGGCGAGCAGCGCAAGGACGTGTACGTGCAGCTCTACCTGCAGCACCTCACCGCCCGCAACCCGCCCGCCCTCGCGCAGCCCGACTTTTCCAGCGACGAGGAGCGGGAGCCCACACCTCTCGGCGCCCGGAGCCGCGGCGCCGCTACCGCCGGGCGGGTGAGTACCACTGCCTCCCGCCCGCGCCGCCTCGGATTCCCGGCAGCCTCGGGCCCGCTTTCCCGCCCGAACGGGGCTGGCCGCCTCCGCCCGCCGGGGAGCGGCACGACGCGCCGGGATCCCCGCACGGGGTCGGGAGAGTCTCCGGCTCGGCTGAGGGCGGGATCGTGCCCCGCCGGGACGGTTCCGCCGCCTGGGGCAGAGGAGCAGCGGCGCTGCCGGGCGGCTGCCCCGTGTCGGGGACGAGCTGGGACGGCGGGTCGGCGCCGGGGGCTGCCGGCCGCTCCTCCAGGGTGCGTCCCGCCTTGAGCGCCTTTTGGAGTGGCTGGCTTGGGGGGGCAGGGGCAGGGCGACCGCGTGTGGGGAGTGCGACAGCCCTCCGACTATAAATTGGGACACCTTTACTGTACCTTGGCGAGTGGTCTCCTAAGTAGATTATTTCGGTGTTGGAGGAACGAAGCAAAAGAACTACACGAGGTTGCAACTTACTCAGGAAGGGACTCCCGTCCTCTGTCTCGGTTGTACGGCAGCAATGCTACTCGGTGTAAATGCCTCTAAATGAAGGGTTTAAGTTGTGAGGCAACAGCTGGTTGATTTCGCTTAATGAAGTGGACTATTTAGTATAAAGAGGGTCTGTGTAATGTAGATGTCCTGCTCGTGCTTCTAGGATGTGTTTTATAGGAAAGCGTCTCTGATGCCTGTTCAGTTTGTCCGCTGTGCTTGTTTTCTTAAAATTTACACATGTAAGGAAAGAGGGGAAGCTGATGCCATTTGGAATTTTTCTCTTTGGGAAAATGTGATTTACTTCTTAATTTTTCGTAAGTGGACTATAAATTTGCATATATCGAGAAAGCAATCTTGTAATTGATAATTGTAAGATGTCTGGTCTGGAGAAAATACTTGGATAATGATTATCAGCTTCCGGAATTCTAATGTGTGTGATGGTACAACTATTTAATTGCATCTTAGATACTGTGTTTCAAAGGTCATTAGTTAAGAGAGTGCCGAGAAATGGAGTCCTTTGAAGGTCTTTCACGCTTTAACCTTCAAAAGCCCAAGAGAACAGTTCTTGAATTAAAAATTTGAAAACTGCAACTTCAAGAGAAAGAGATCTCTAAACCCAAGTTATTTACCTTAGAATTTGTCTATTTTCAGACACTGGCATTCACTGAATGCAGTTACAGTGAAATAGATATTTATTTGACTTAGAGTGGTCTGCTAATAGCATTCATAAGGTGCCTTTAAGTAAAACAGGATGAGCTTGAATCTGACTTAATTCATGCATGTTGGCGGAGGAACATCTCAGAACTGCTAGTTCCTATCCTAGATCTGAGTTTTCTTTTCCATAGTGCTTAAGTTTAAACAATTATGGGTGACTTTTTTGATGTTTACAGAATGGGTGGTACTCCTGTTAACAATATCTGGAAGGCTTTGTGCTATTTATGCTTATCTTATGTGTTAGTATCAGAGCACTGTATCATCAGAAGTTCCAGAACTTCAGCAAATACTCTAGTGAGAGTATTTGAGTATTTGCTCAGATTTGGGCCCGTTGGACCGTGTGTTGTGTTGCCTTCCCCTTGCCCCCCTGCCCCAAAAAACCACCTCAAACCAAAACACTCAGAAAAATCTCAAACAATACTTGCCAAGCAAAACAATCTTGCATGATGTGTAGTTGTTGCCTCCGTTGTGCCACTTGCGTAGTTCTGAAACTGCTTGTAGCCTGACTGTTGTCCTTGTTAATGTCTTTTGGCATAAGGGTGCTTCTCTGAGCAGCTCTCCTTCAAAAAGATTACCACGCTTGTCTCCAGGGTGACTTTCCCCCAGAACAGCTGGAAAGAAGAGGAAGGGAAGTCTGACATCCCAGGGGACTGGGATTCTGGTGAACAACCAAAGCAAAATATCGTGATAAGATTAAGAGAGGACAGTAAGCAAAGCACTGAAACGTCTGAAGAAGTTATAAATAAGGGGCAAGGGGGGAAGCTGGAACTGCTAGGATTTATGGAAAGGAGGAATAAAATAAAGGAGCAGGCCTTCCCCCACCCCTCCCTGGGCCTGCTCGCCCTTCCCTTGATTACGAGCAAATAGTTACGAGGCTCTCGAAGCCCGCAGCCAGGCTGAGTTGCAGCCCTCGTGTGTGCCGCGGAGCCGGAGGGTGCGGCGGCGCGGGCGGGGCTGCGGCGGGCCGGGCGCCAGGGGGCGCGGGGCGCCCGCTCCGAGCGGCTCCTCCTGCGGCACCCGCGGGATCACCGGCGGGCTCAGGGGTCCTGAAGGGGGCAGGCATCGCTCTCCGTAAAATGGGTGTGAGCAACACGTGCAAAGGAATAATCTGAATATCCATGCTCCAGTCACTGAAAGCTACACCGGATCTCTTAGTACGGGCATTATAGTTTTGACATTGCTGTAGTCATAATTGCTGTATTAATAATTTTGAACTGTCTAGACTGTCATTTTAGTGGTTTTTTTTGCATTTGATAATGCATTTAGGTGCTTGTTTTCTATTGATAAAAGCTGTGCAGACACAAAATATCATAGTTTGAATTCTGTTGCAAATTATGTGTTTTGAATCCATCACTCTCCTGGCTTAACTCTATCCAGCCCAAGAATATATAGCTCACTTTGGCTATATATTCCTATCAGAAGAGGAAAAGCTTTTAAAGTCATGCCTGTTTGTGCCTCAGTCTGATAATATTGTCTGGAGGAGCTTGCTTGTCCAGCTCTACTAATGTTTTTGAGTAACTTTTTTTTTTTTTTTTCCCCTAAGCATGTTTAGCAGTAGTATGTGAGGACAGCGACTAGGTATGCAAGACACTGATTTGCTGCAGAGTGAACCATCTGCATCTCAGTGCCCCTTGTTCTGGTTAGTTAGGGGCTGAATGTCAGCACAGCTCACAGGAAAAGCAACTATGATGTCACATTTTTGCCTCTCTAGGACCATTATTTTAAAGCATGTACCAAAAATATTGTCTTGATGCTGTTTGTCAAGCAGGAGCTATTCAGAGCTTAGAATGTGTAGATTATGATGACTGATGTTATTGTGTATTTCATGTCCTGGAAGAATCAGTTCTAAAACACACATTGAGTGATATTTTTGACCTTTAAAGTGACGATATGAAAAAGATCAGTCAGATGTCTCCTGTTAATGAAGGTATGATGAGAACATCTGGACTTGAAGGGCCTGTTTGAAAGGTCATACAAGAGACCTATCAGATAAAGATGTTTGGTTTGATGGGGGAGGGGGAGAGAGTTGTTTGTTTGGATTGTAATTGGGTTTTTTGTTCTAATCAAGTAGCCAAGTAAATAAAGAGCCAGCTTCAGCTCTTCATCGTTAGAATGCAGTGGTTGTGATATCTGTAGCATAGATAACAAGAGCTTCAACCCCTTCCATATTGGAAAAGAGAAGGTAATGGTAAAACTGGTAGTTGATGAAGATTAGGTGTGTAGAAAATGTACTGGATAGGTGAGACAGTGTAAAGCATCTATGTGTGCCCAGTGAAGATAGAGAATCTATTTGGTGTTTCCTGTGTAGCTGTATGTCTTAATTATGATGTGCCACACAAATGTCACCCAGAATATAGTTTAAATCCTTTGTGGCCTTTTCAAAGGTGCTCATCTGCTGGCTGAGAGAAGGCTGTGGGCAGCAGGCATGAGGTGACCAAAGTAATTCCCACTGAAGGGATATGTCCTGCCATGCTGTTCTGCACCTTCAGACTTTGAGTTGGGTACATTTCCTTCTCCAAGTAACATGGAAATTAGTGTCTGGGAGGAGAAGGGGGTGGAAGGGTTGAACCGTCCGTAAGCTTACAATTTGTAACTGTTGCTGTACATGGGCTTGGAAATTCTAAGTCTGGCACTTACTAATTATGGTTAAAAGGTAGTGAATTATTTAAGTTGCATGTATCAGTATTTGCTGCTGCATAATTTCCTTTTTGCTGTTCATTTTGTCTGTCCCGTAGCTTTTGGTAAATATTATCTCCAGGCCTTTAAGGTTAAAAAGTTCAGTAGGACTTGATTCTTAAAAAAGGAAATTCTACTGCAGGAAATGATTGTGTATGGTAGAATAAAAAGTACAAGGAAAATAAAGACCTATCTATTTCATGCTGTAAATCCATTATTAACACTTTGCCTATCCAGTTCCTTATCTTCACCTCTCCTTAGAGAAATAGTTATTTGTTACCAGAGGAAATTCTGCAAACTGGAGAATTAAACAGCATTCTGTTGGTGTGATTTGGGCTTTCTTTAACCTATCTTAACCTCATTCAGAGAAATTGTAAATAAGTGCTGACCCTTTTTGTGTCTAGTGATGAAGCTGCACCTGTTTGGGATTAAAATCATTACGTATCCTGATGCAGATGCCATTTACATTGGGATTTGAAAATAGTTTTCTAGTGATGTTCCATAGTTGTTGGTTTTATTATTTAACAGCTTCTTCAACATGTTTCTTATGCTTGTCTTTGGGACAGTGCTAGGACTAGTACAGGTGCTTATGAAGTTTGCCTGATTAAGCTGGTCTCTGGCTGTTCTTTTCTATTCAGCAGGAATGCCAAAGGTAAGGGGTAGGTAGCTTCCAAGTCCGAATTCTGGTTGCTTGCATTTTCTGCTCTTCTTGCTACAAAAGAATGTGAAAGCTTTGTGCTGTTGAGAGATGATACTTGAAGAAGATGAACTCCTCTTATACTGTTGTTATTCTGTGGCCCTAGTTCTGATAATGCTGTGTGGCAGCCCCATGCTTATAATTCACTTGAGTACTTGTTTGAAGAGTTAGTTCCTAGGCAATCAGAAACTGAGCCTGACAGATACCACTACCAAATTGCTAGCTCTGATGTGAACAAATCTCTCAAGTGAAGTATGCAGATAGTCTTCCATTTTCTAGAAAATGGCAATGACTAGAAATATTCTTTTAATGCTGTGAGCTCTGAATGAGATTAGAAGATTTTCAGGTAAGGATTTATTGATTTGGGTATATTGTTGCAAAAATATTTACACAGATTTGGGTGTATTATTGCAAAAATATTTACATTATGGGCAAAGTGGTCAGCTGCACCACCTTACTGTATTTGGGTTGGTTTGTTTGTTTTTAATTTACAGTGTTAAATTTTTAAGCTAGCTCTTTTAATCTGTCTCATGGTGTAGTTCAGCAAATAAGTTGTCATGATGCACTAGAAGTACAGTGGTGCATTACACATTATAGTGTTGTTGCTGAAGTTAATGCTGTCATACCACAGCTGAGGTATGAGAAATTCTTTTATCCTGCCTCTTGCTTCTAGGGACTCCTCTTGTGGTGCAGCAAATTGCTAAATGGCAGCTTTCTACTTGCAGGAGGGAAGTAATTTGCTCCTGCTCTAAGGAAAATAGGTGTTCAAAAGTAAAACCTGTGACCTTGCAGAACATAAAATGAATGCATCTGACCCAATTATCAAAGAACACGGATTACTTTCACCTTTCTTCATCCCCTCCCTACTCTTTTCTTTCCTGAAATTGGCTATTTTTATGATCTGTTTATGACAGTAGTGCAGGAAAAAGTGAAATGGCATTTTGAAGGAAAAAAGCCTACAAAGAAACCATGAGATATGTGAGTTTACTTGTGTTAGAGTACCCTGGTACTCATTAGTTGCAGTTAGATTTCTGCTGGCTAAGATTTCTTTAAAGCATCCAGAATGCTGAGTAGTTTTTCTGGTATAGATCATTATAGCATCTTCTATGATCTCTTAAGTGAACAAAGGTAGAGAAGATACATTACATTAGGTTTCCAGTTTTTCTAAGTGTCATCCTGCACCATGGAAGTTTTCTTCTGAAATTTGGAATAGCATCTTGGTTAATCTGTTTGGTGATGTGGGTAAACACCAGGGCTCTCATTAGTCTAATCACACCTCAACAAGAAAACCCAGCATTTTTTCAGAACTTTTTTCTGTTTGGACAGTTCAGTAGTCCAGAAAAAGTGCATTGAATATGAAATTGAAGTTAATGTGATATTTAACTTGACATAATGTTATGACCAGCATGTTCAAAAGTGAATAAAAGTCTCGTGCAGCTGCAGGTAGATTATTTCTCGTGTACTATGTAAGAAGGCTCAATTGCTTTAAAAACTAATTAGGAGTTGAATGACTGATAAAGTGAGTTGTACATCTGTCTTTAGTCAAATCTTTAACAACTCTATACTTTCTTCACACTGTTTGGAGTCTATTTCTTAGAATAAAGAAATGCTATGATCTCTTGGAGATTCTGTTGCTTTTCAGCAGCTGATTTGAAGTTCATCATGCTGGAATATCCAGGAGTCAGAGGAAAATTTGGAGTCAGATGTATTTGGGAAACCCTCATATGGTCCCTGCTTAGCTATGAAATACCAAGATATTGGAGGCAAGACCAAGCTTGCATGCAAACAAATATTGAACTGACATTAATAGCTAGATAGGTTCTGTTGGCTCATGTAAATCATCTTAGAGTGTTTTGTTGCTATCTTATAAAATGCAACAAGAAAAAAGACCTGTTAATTGTTACTGAGTGTTTATAGCACATTTGTATTTGGAATTATAGTCTTTTGTTAGTACCAAAAAAAACCAGATAGGCCCTCTGGACAACAGAGTTGAGAAAAATGGTAAGTGCAGAGATTGTCTCTGTTTATATAGTACAATTTTGAGATACAAATATGACTTATTTCGAAGCAGTATTAAGAGTCTTTCTTAGTAAAGAACATGCAAACCCTTAGCATGTTTTTTTGTGTCTTACCTCTTCACTTTCACAATGCCTGTTGTACTAACAGAGGCTTCTCAAGTTGAAGAAATGTTACGATCACTCTATTTGGATTTAGTAGAAACTGCTAATTTAGGAGTAGCATCTCAGCAGATTATTTTGATAGCCATCTCTATGTGGTGATAGTGCATTGCCATGCGTTCCAGTAAGTGTTGCGAGAGTTTGGTTTAGAATTTGTTTGAGCTACAAGTAGCAGAGGCCTAAGCAGACAGCAGGATTTTGAAAATTTGAAAGAATTTCTGATTTTTGCTTTTCCTGGTAACGCTTATGTAATCTCACAGAGAATGACAGGACAAGTAGGAAAGAACTTCTTCCATATAGAGGAAGAAATGTTGATCTACCAGGTAGAAAAATAATGCAAAGCAATGCCAATGTAAAATAAACATTTGTACTTTCATGTAGTGATGGTAAAACAGCTAGAAGCTTACTTTTTCAGTCACAGGAAAGCAGTCCCCTCCCACTATATACTTGAACTTCAAATTAAAACACAAGATCAGAATAATGAGTAATTTTTTTTTAGCTCTAGAGGAGACTTGTAATGGGTATTTCCTTCCTAAGTAGAAAACTTGTGCGTGTTTTCTTAGTAGGTGTAGATGTTTGTACTGTTTCACCTAAGCTGTAGTAGTGATCATGGAGAAGAATAGAATGAATTTTTCTGGGTTTATATGTTTAGTACGCTTATGTCTTCTGTTCCCTTAGAAGAAAAAGATGTGTTCAGTATTAACACATCACATGGAAACACCCTGTCTCTCATTTCTCCCTCCTGCTCTCAGAAAGCTACAAAGAAAACTGACAAACCCAGACCAGAGGAGAAGGATGATCTAGATATAACAGAGATGACTAATGAAGACCTTCAAGAGCAACTTACGAAGTATGGAGTAAATCCTGGCCCCATTGTAGGTAAGTCAATTGAACTAGTAGATACTGATCTGTTTGATTGCTTACTAAACCTCACTTTTGAACTTCCTCTGAATCAGTTACTTTTTAGTAGCAGTAATGTTGCAATCCTACTTCCCACCTAGAATATTTTAATTGAACTGTTTACATTGAGAAGTCTTGAAGCCTTTTAGGTGGGCAAGTCTGCAGTTTGCTTCTAGTGTTCTAGGCCAGCTGGAGATGTTCCAGGTTCTGTTCTGAAGCTGTGTAACTATTACTTAGAGTTCAGTGCTGGTGTAGTTAGGTCTTCTGATACAGAGGTTTAGATCTGGGCCCACTTAAATAGGAAATACATCTTACATAACAACCTAATAGTATTGAGAGCAGAATGAGAACAGGGAACTTCCCTATCCCTAGAGCATTTCTTACTCACTGTATTTTGCAGTAATTTTTTTTTTGCTAATGTTTTTTTTCTAGCCTAGCATTCTATCCTGTGTGCTGGCCTATGTCAGGAGTATTCCTGACCCCAGCCTAATCTCCTGCCTTGGACACTCATCTCTGATGTGGGATGAAAGTGCCTTGCCTTTCAGATTGTGCAGTAGCCTAATGGCAAGGGAATTTGATTTCACAACTCTTCAAAAAGAGATTGTCTGTAGTATGCAGAGCCTTCTGTGGAATGTCCTTGAAATCCTAGGTGGATGGAAGTGTCCGTGACTGAGGCTGCAGTCCTGTGTGTATTCAAAGTCTTATCTGTAATATTTTCAGTTAGCTGATTCTGCATGCCTTGCCATTCATCCCGTACCTCTCGGATAGTACTCAAGTATGAAAAACTCAGGAACCTATGTAGTCCACTGGAAAAGCATTTACATTTGGTCTACTTTATTGCCTTTAATTCTTACAGGGTATGGACTCTTTCTTGAGAGGCTGCCATTGCTTTTAATTAAATGGTGGTTTCCTCTTATCAGAAAACTTCAAAAGTTAGAATTTTTTTTCTGCAGCTGGGAGCTCAGGCACCACTCACCTCTACAGATTTTTTGCCAACAAAGTCCAGATGTGGAACTATGTGCTAGACTTTAAATGTTTTAAACAGCTGTCCTCTTAGATCAAGCGAGCCAGCCTGATGGCTAGATGGCAGCATGCAGAAAGTTCTGCTGTTGCTGCTTGCTTGCACTACCTCTGATGCTTATTGGACTGAGTTTGACAACAAGGTAAAGGCAAGGGCATTAATTCCAGGGTAAGGGAATTAGGAGCATAATAGTGCAATTTGCATGGAAATTGTTGCCCTTGCAATATCAAACTCACTAAATTTTTTTTTTGTGAGGGAATAACAACTTGTATATTGCAGCATATGAAGCAAAACAGCTAAGAAGCAGGTAAATTCACTTTCCATCGATTTCTTTTCTATAACTTCCAGTGTACAAATTTGTCTAAGTTTATCTAAATATTCTTTTAAACTGAAAAGTTAGAAGCCTTAGAGGCAGAGTTGTGTACCTTGGGGGGGTGGGGTGTATGTGTGTATATATATATTTAGACACTCTGGGCTATACAAACTGATTAAAAAGAAACAAAACATTATTTCCCAAAGAACATGTAACAGTCTAAGTTCCATCAGTCAAGTCAGGAAAGATTAAAACTGTTTCTTTAGCACGTATTCTTCTTTATTATAGCTACTACTAGGAAACTTTACGAGAAAAAGCTTTTGAAACTAATGGAACAAGGTCCTGACCTGAAGGCACCTATACCTCTACCAGCCATTTCAGCTACTGAGAACACCAGACAGAATGGAAACAATGATTCTGACCAGTACAGTGACAATGAAGAAGGTAAGACTTGAGTGGAACTTGCATGGGAATGATTCAAATTATACATGAATAATACTTGCAGTAGAAATAACCTAAAGAGGGCATGATTTTGTCAGTGTCAGTGCTTGGATGGTCACCACTGGATGGTGGTCTCAAGCTGACTGACACCATCAGTTTATCATCCTATAGTAAAACTCTACCTTCTCTGTGTATTCTCACAGGCAGCTCCATGCAACACTGACTCCTTCTCTTCTTCCTGCTTCTTCCTGTCCCTAACAGCTAACTCCTTCCTGTCCCTAACACGGCCACCTGAGCCTTCTTCCTGGCAGCACAGCGGGCAAAAGTCTTTCTTCTCTTTCCTTCTAACTCTTTATACCTTTCTTTCTCACATGTGTAACACCTGTGTGCCTTTTACTCTTTTGTGATTGGTCAATACACATCAGCATTCTACCCTTCTTCAGTGCTGTTCACCTGTCTTATATGGCTGCACCCCATTAGGGATGAGGCTCGGCCACAGCCCCATTCCTTATCTTCCACAATCTATTCTCCTATGATCTTGCTGTTGGGTGAGGCTGTAAGATGCTGCTGTGGGCCATGTCAGTCATGTACTGGATCATGCAGTACTAGCACAGCGATCCAGGTGCCTGTCCTGGGAAAGGAAACCTTTTGCTACTGAACCAGTTCCTTTTATCCATTTTTCCCCAGACTGAAGCCTGTAAATCCAATAGATAGGAGAACTGCATATTGGGTGTTTCAGTGTTCTTTGCACTGCATACTTGAGTACCAGTCTGATTTTGTCCTATGATGCTCACAGTAAATAACAGTAGTTATTTACTATGGGGTAGTGAATGAATCTTTGTTTATTAAACTTTTGTTCCTTTCTGTTTAGGACCTGACACTTACGATTCAACCCCTTTTATGCTCTGTTCTTTATGGACTTAGTTGGGGGTGGGTTGATTGGTTGGTCCTGGGTGTGGTTTTTGTGGTTTTAATATCAAGTTTGTGTCAAAAAAGTGTAGTGGTGGGGGAAGTGGAACCAGAAACACATCATTGTGCAATTTACAAAAAAAAAAAGAAAAAACAACAGCAGAGGTTTTGAAGAGTTACTTGGATGCAGATGCTTAGAAGATGCTTATTTAGTGTGGTTTGTTTTTGGGAGTGGGGTTTTTTTGTTTGTTTTTACAGGAATTTCCATGGACATAGGGGTTGAAATACAATTAGTAATTGGATTGATCTGCCTTGCACATTTGGGCTTGTTTTTCATCTTTTATCTCTTGCATTTTTAAGGGGGAAAGGATGTTAGAGATTGATTTATTAAAGTTTGGGACAGCCAAGAGCCCAGTCACAACTGACAGCTAACTTCTTATAATTACTGACTATATTATGAAATTATATGCTTCATATAATTACTGAACTGTTCACACCCTGGGGAAAAAACTCAAACCGAATTACTCCCTTTCTCCCTTAGCAAAAGAATTTTTTAATAAATAAATATGTTGGTGTAATGCTATTAGAATAATGCATCCTCTTGTTGGTGAGATGACTGCTAACCACTCTCTACTGCATCAAAAATGGGATTTTATATAAAAGGACATATATTAGAAGAAACTAAGCTAACAACTTCAAACACCATTGACAAGCTTCAATACCTTTACTACAATCAACAGTAGAATGGTACTTTGGTTAAAGGAATTGCAGTTTGATACCACTTTCTAAATGGAACTGCTGGATTGGTCAAGACTTATCTGAAATGTAGGATTTTTAGCACAAAACGTAAATTGTAGGTCAGGGTTTTAAAATAATTTTAAGGTTAGTCTTAAAATGTCTTTGTTCTTATACATTTATTAGAGCAATGTACTTGTTTCACAGCTTTTTAAGGAAATGGTAACTCATGAGAGTTAAGTTGCCTCTTAAAATGAATTTTTATTAAAATACATTTGGTTTCAACTAGTACAACAACCATTAGTATTATAGAAACTAGTTGTCTTAAAACTGGTTGCAGATCCGAAGACTGAGCTGAGGCTTGAGAAGAGAGAACCTCTGAAAACCAGGACGAAGACGCCAGTAGCTCTCAAACAAAAAAGAGTTGTTGAACACAACCAGGTATGTTTATCATAGCAGCATGTGGAACAGCTACTAACTGCAGGGGATGTGCTTGCTAAACACCTTACTACTTTTAACATCACATTTGGCTAAGTGAGCTATGCTGTCTTTTAAAAGTTGTTTTAGAAAACCTGTTCTAATATAGCTTGAAAATCTTGTGAAATAACTCTAGTGGCTGTTTTTAGCATGTCTGGTAATGTTCAGAGTTATTGTCTGCTAAAAGCTGTTTGTCTGACTTGCCAGCTGCTGTAACACCTCCTAGGGAAGACTAGTAGGCAACGTTAACATGTTTAGTTTTGGAAACCTGATAGTTTTTTAAGTCACATGGGCTTACGGCTTTCTATTGGATGCTTGTAATCATCTCAATTTATTAAGAGCAGTGATTTCTCAAAAAAAAAAAGTTTAAACAAAGGGGTGTGGGTTTTTTTTGGGTTTTTTTAAGAAGTGTTTTTAGATATATATAGCTAGCTACAGATATAGGTATTAATTTTAAATACATCTGTTTAATGATTCATTTAAGTGTAATATGTGAATAATGTATTTGGGTATATGCCTATACGTATAGGTGTATGTGTGTACATGCATACACTAGCTATCTGTATAATATTTTTTCTTCAACTGTGTAGCAACAATACCAGAGTAGACACAAATTTGTTGAAAAACTTCTCCTATGAAGAAAAAGAATAAGTAACAAGTGTAGATCTCCCTGTATGTACCACCTGTCTTTTACTTATAAATGTTAGTTCTGCTGTCTTGATGCACGAGGGATGTTACAGAAGCACCTCTGATTTTCAGTCTGCTGAATACAGGGTTTGGTACTTGATGGCTCATCTGTCCTGATGTGGAAGCGTCACTAAATACCCTGTTCCCCAGCTTAGGACACTTAGAGTCTTTACAGTGTGTGTTGTTCATCTGACCAGTTAGTAGTAGAGTTATGCTACAGTAAAGGACTTGTGACATTCGGTGACTCAGAATTTGACTTGTTAATTGCTTGGTGTATTTTAGCAGATCGCAATGACATTTCTCAATGTTTTGTTAAATGCCAGATGCTTGCTATGTAGAGTGTGTGTGTATATGTATAAAAATGCTTTAGCTATGGATGTTTCTTAAAGTGGGTAAAATGCTGCTATATGACCTTGACTAGTACAACACAGTTATGGAGATCCATAACTAATTTGCTTATTTTAAGCTGGAGTTTTAGGGTACAAACTGAACAGATTTTACTTCAAAAAATTGAAACACACACACAGTTTAATGCCCCAAATATTCTTCAGTTTGTTCAGGCAACTTCTGCTTGTAATGGTCTTTATAATGAGCATCTTAATCTTGTATTTTAAGAATTACTTTTTTAAAAAAAGTTATCCTTGCCAGCTTCAGTGTAATAAAGATATTTAATTCTGCTGTCAACAAACAAAACAGTCTTCAGGAACTTGCTTACAGAATAAAAGAGATTTAGTGAGGTATTTTTGTAGCATTTGAAGTGATGATTTGTCTACTCAGTTTTATGTCATCCAGTTTCACTATATTAGTATCAGACTATTACTGTTTCGTCTTGCAATCTTACATGTGCAGTACAGATACAATATTTTGCACCTTGCATATTGTAATTGCCAGGAGTTAATCAAAGGAATAATCAAAAAAGTACCTAATTTCACAATTGCCAAGTTCTTCAGAAAATCTCTTGAGTTTGTTAAATCTTTTACCTTTGAATTTCTGATAGTTTCTTGTTTTTTTGGTTTTTTTTAAATACAGCAAACAGACAAAACCATCTAAAAACCCAAAACAAACAGCCCCACCCACCCCCCAGTAAAATTTTGCAGCTGCTTGAAGCCAAGAACAACTTAATGCTTTTGGCTAGCAAGTGTGTGTAGTCATGTATTTTACTGAGAACAAAGCCAGAACATGAAGAAAATTTTTTTTCTTTCCTCCCCTTCTTCCTGTGGAATTGTATTGTAGGTTTTCAACTAATGTGTCGAGGGACTATGCTTGTTCTGCAGAACTATTTCAGCTGTTTTGCACTGTGTGCCATTGGCTCAAAGACTTGAGTGTCTGAAGCATGGTGAGGCTGAGCTGGTGGGCATTGTGGCATGAGCAGACTTGCTAGTTACTTCTAGGTCCTGTGTAGCACTGGTTTTAAACCAGGCATACATAGCTGGCAAGACTGATTGTCATTTGGCATGGCTGGAGGAGGCTTTCTCCTAAGAAGAGAGTGCAAATAGATAGATAGTTATTGGGCAGACTGCTGCAAAAGAAACTGGGTGGGGAGGCTGAGCAGGCATGTGGGTCTTATCAGTCAGCAGTGGAGGGCTGGATGACCTTGAGCTCAGCTGTTTGTGTTTAATTACCTCCTCATAGTGAAAAGTTGGCAGAAAAACCTAATTTAAATACCCCCTTCTAATCCATTAGGTGAATCTCGAGTAGGAGTTCAAAACTGAGCCTGACACATCATAGTAAATGGCATTGGCAAGGAGGCAGGCTAAACAATGTAAATGTTAAGGAGCAATGTAGAATTAGTCTCCTGAAACTTTGTACAGTGACATTCTGCATGTGCTGTGTTCCCCTACTCATCCCTGTATTTTTTTTTTTTTGACTACATGTATAGTAACTTGGTATGTGATAGCTGAGGTAAAGTCATAATCTGTAGCTCCACTATGTGACTGTTAGAAGCACTTGCTGAACGCTGCTTGTGTGCCACACTGTTGTAGTTTCTCTGGTTACATACAGGGTATTGGTGTACCTAACATCAGTGTTAGATTTTGATAGTTAGAGGCCTGCTCCATTGAAAGTGAAGATAAGTATAACTGTAGACAACGATTTTTATTTTTTCTGTTTTATTTTGTCTGTTGACTGTGTTCCACTGAAGCCTAGATAGGTTTTATGCAGTAAGTTCTGGTTTTTCCTAGACTTTACATGCAAGAAAAAAATTGAAACTTGGTACTTTGAACGTAAGATTGAAGCATCTGAAGAAGAGGGGCACTTACTAGTGAAGTGCTTCTAACTTTTCATTAGATCATAAGTAATTTGTAGTCAAATAGTCTGGGATGGGAAGCTCTTGTTACTAGTATGAGTGAGTTTTCCTTCCTAAGTGGATTGTGTTTGAGTAGAACCATTCTGAAATTAGTATTTTTTTCTCTAAGCTTCTAAGGAATACCTCTCAAATAGAAAGTGTATGGGGCTGAGGTGGAGAGCTCTGATTGTAGGTTGTGGGAAGGAATAGAATGCAGTATCTGGTAAATATTTAAGAAGGGGTTAAAACATGTTTCATCAAAAGTGTTAAAATGGTAAAGAATTGTGGAGAATTAGGCCGAAATCTACAATCCTATTAAAAAAAAAAATCTGAATCCGTTTGGACCCGAGGTCTGTGCATTCGTTTTATAAAGTACTTTAGTGGCTTAGGAATGAAGTGAAACACTTGTGCTCCCTCTGCTGGGTATGTAGTAGCTGTTATACAGAATGTATCATAGAACCATGAAGCTGCTCAGCTTCTAGTTTCACTGTCCCCTCTTAATTAATAAATGCTTTTCAGCCTGTTATCTTAACATATTGCTCTGGGGCTAAAACTGTTCTGGTAGAAGTAATTTCCACTATTGAACCTGTAATTGACAGTTGCAATGTATAACTTTATGTAGCAATGAATGTAACTTCCAAAAACTTGGCAATACATCACTGTATGAGGTGTTAATATGTGAAGATGGAAGTATTAAAAAAGTAATAATTTTTATTTTTAAACTTCACCAAATAAAAAAGAAAATCTTGTATGTAATCTTAAAGAAGCAGATCCACATCTCCCTTTCCATGTTGGAATAAGTTTAGAGTGGGATATTTACTTTGAGCATGGAACTTGCAGTAAAGGCATAGGGAGTGAGCTGCATTTGTTATGTAAAATTGGGTGCTTCATGCAGTTAACTTTGATTTGTGAGAGATCTGGGTCAGGCTTGATTGTTTAAACCTGCTACTATGTGAAAATTAGTTTGTTGAAACTTAGTTTCATCCCTGTATGTGGATTTTTAAGATCATTAAGTGTCTCTGTCCCTGACCCCTGTGGCTGAAGATTAGTTCCTGTTGAAACATAGGTGGCTGTGCATAAACTGTGCCCAACTCCGCTTGAGAGAATAGAGCCCTATCTGTGTAGAGAGCAAGGTGATGCTTTCTGCTTATGCTCATAGATTTATTTTTGTGTGTGTGTATAGACAGGAAATGTAATGGGCCTGAAAGCTTCATGTCTGCTGTTCATGACTTGATATAACGCCTCATAGTGTTAGCTCATTCCAGGGCAGTGAGCAAATTAGCAGTTTTTACTGTTGGGCATGATCTATTCAGTTCTGTATTTGAACAACAGTGTACACAAATGTAAGTATTATGGTCAATGCTACTAATCTAGCTAGCTATTCATTATTGAATGTACTACGATCCACAGTTTTTTGATTGTAGACATGTTGCTTTTGGAGTGTGCATGCTATTTTGGTTTTTGGTTGTGAGTATCAGATGTTTGGAGCTGGTTTTCATGTATATGATCATGTGTTTGATGCTTGAATAGACCTGTTCTCAAGATGGAGTTACTGAGACTGTCTGGACAAGTGGATCTTCAAAAAGTGGACCTCTGCAGGCATTTTCTAGGGAGTCTACAAGAGTGTCAAGAAGAACACCAAGAAAAAGGGTGATGAGAGGCTTTTGTAATAGACAAGCTTTTTTTTTTTTTCTCTCACTCTTAGGGTCCCAGTGCCTCTTTTATTCAATTGTTGTCTTTTGTTTGTTTTAAACAAACAGGTGGAAGCTACAGCACAGTTGCCTATAGATGATGCTGTAATATCAGAGAGTACTACCATAAATGAAACTATATTGGCTGCAAGCAACAAGACCCTAGTAAATATGCTTAGTAATTATGTTTAATCAGTTGTGGTATTCTTCTGTAACGTATCTTCACAGACAGAATTCTTCTGGTTTGGATAAATAGAAGACTGTTTTAAGGAAAGTAAGACTATTCAGTAGTCTTTGAAAACACATATTCAGTACCTGGTTTAGTACCTAATACTGTTCACTTTGAGATGGGACTAGGTCAACACCTAGGTCCCATCTAATGTCTTTTGAGGGGGGAGGGCTGAAAAGAACCTCTTTAAAAGCTTAGATACTTTCTTAATTAAGTGCAGGCAGAATATTTGCTTTTAAGTTTGGCTTTTCTTGTGAACTAAATAGCTTTTATGTTTCTAAATGGCTTAAAAGAAACTACTTGGAATGATAAGCAGTGGGTTTCCTTTGCTGAACTTGGAGTATCTGTTACATAACCTTCTTGAGTTAACTTCTAACTTGCATATATTCAATGCACATAAAGATTCTGTTTGGTTCTGCCACCTTGCCCCTTTTCATTTTGTATTTTGGCTGTTTCTGAGTTTGAACAATTTTGAATCTCAGCAGGTTGGCAATAGGGTGCCTGGAAATGTCAAGCATGCAACTCCTACACTGTCAGTCAGTGAACTCTCAGACATGCCCAGAAGAACACCAAAGAAACCACTGATGACAGCTGAAGTAAATAAATTAAAACTTAGATTGCTCTTGCTTACTCTCTGTGAACAAAGTTCTTGTGTGTATGTGCTTAGTACAGAGGGGGTGGAGGATTTCATTGCCCAGGTGACACCAGTCAAAAGAAACTACTGTTGTGACATGACATGAAAGAGAACATAAACTTATTTTTGTCTTCCCCTTTCAGATTTGGGTGTGTGTGTGTGAAAATCTGATTTTTTCCTTTTTCCTAAGACAAATATGTTTTAATGTGTTATTTCTTCTTGTACTGCTATTTTTCTGAACAAAACATAGATTTTTTTTTCCTTTTAAATTCTTTGAATAGCTTGAAAGAAGAGTAGACTTGGGTTATTTCCCTTTGAGCTTGTAAATCAGCCTATCCTGAAAAAATGCAATGTACTTTAATTTAGGGAATCAAGAAGTAGAATTACTTAAGAACAAATGCCTGAATTAAAAAAGTATCTGTAGATTCCTGTCAGTTATCAAAAAAAGAATTCTTTTACTGTTAACCTAGTCAAGCTGCCAAAAATTATATCTCTTGGAGAACTGTCTAAAGCACCTGCAAGTATATGTAGTTGTATTAATGTCCTACTGTAATGTTGTGGAATTTTACATTGCAAGATGCTGTCTGTTCCTGTAGCTGTAGATAAAGCTGCTGTTAACACTTCATTTACAATATGACTGCAATGTAGACTTAGTTATCAAATAGAAAGTTGCGGGTAAACTTGATGTTCTATTCCAAACTGCTGATGGGGTTTTCCAGTCAAAATTTTACTTTACTGTGGCATGGTTTATTACAGCAAGAAGAGACAGATTGCCCACATCAGTGCTTTTTAAATCATGGCGGTCACAACCAGTCCTGTGATCTGCTCAACACAGCCATGATAGAGGTGATGGTTAAGTTTTTTTTTTTTTTTATCATCTACATGATCAGGTGGCAGGTGTATAGGATTTATACAACTTATTCTTTATCTAAAGGAAACTGAGGAGATCACTAAATGCTTTAAGACACCAAAAGTGACCGGATGGCTGCCAATCATTAAGGTTAAACAAACTTCTAAAACCCAAGAAATAAACTTCTCAAATGTCACTGGGTGACTCATTCCTTCTTACAAATTGCACATGGTTGTGGTCACTGAGATAGCTATGCAAAAGCTTTTTGTTTTGCTGTCTGTTTGGCCTCTAACTGTTTTTGGTTTCCTAGGTGCTGGAGAGAACTACAGAAGAAAGAAGAGTAGAAAGGGATATTCTTAAAGAAATGTTCCCTTATGAAGTATCAACACCTACAGGAATTAGGTATTTCTAAGGTTTATGGGGGCTTTTTTCTCAGTTCTTGTAAACCTGTTTAAGCTGAGAAATATCTTCTGATTATATTGACAGATTTCTGAAGAACAATTTTTGCACTCTGACTCAATGACATTTGTGACAGCCACCTATTCTTCCATTCTATATACATATATTTGTTACCGAAACAGCCCCCTCTTTATTTAAATTGGAGGAGGGAGAACAGGGTGGTGCTATAGTAGGAATTATCACTAGAATTTCTGAATGGTGAAAGTTAAATGGAAAGGGCTTTTCTGTGGTAGTGACTTGTGATATTTAAGTTTTTGACTACATGCAACTGCTTAGGCCTGCTGTTATATTAGCGAAAGATCTCGCAGCATATTCTTGAGTTTTCTTTTGTAAAGCCAGAAAGAACTTTCAGATACCCTATTTTTTCCTTTAAGTGGCAGTCATGTTGATTACTCCTAGTGTGAATAAGGATAGCATCTAGGAAAGGCTATTACTTGTGGGTTTTGGCTTTTTTTTTGTTTGTTTGAGGTTTTTTTGGGGGTCTTTATATTTAAACAAAAGTTGAAGCAACTCTCTGGTTAATTAAGCAATTAACAAACCTGCTCTGTTTAGAGGGTATGAGAGAAAGTTTCCCCATGTTGAGATGTGAAATCATCTGTGTTTCCAACATGTTAGTTATAGCTTCAATTTAAACTGCAATTGCATAAAGTCTTAACCATAAGGAGACTATATAGTACCAGTTACTACTACTGTAGTGCATCTGTTGACCACTCAAGTTTACTGTCCTGTTTTGAGGTCTAGTTAAATCCATACCACTTTTCTTTTTTTTTTTTTAAATAAAAATCATATATGTATACTCCTTGTATATAAGAACTTGGCAGTGGATATGGTTTTTTAATCCTTACTGCTTTGTCTTCTGGTTCTGTGTATTGGTTTAGCCATCAGTAGATATCTTATTGGCTGGAGGTAATCTTAAGTTTAGAAATCCCAGTGGGGCTGCATAAGTAATCATTAAGAAAGTACACAGAGATAGACAATTTCTACAGTTTGATTGCCAGTTATGATCCTTTTTATGTGGATAGGGTGAAGCAGCATTTGAGATCTTTTTCCTAAAATGTTTGCCTGAACACTGAATTATTAACTTTAGCATGCCTATCATTATCTGTCAAGTTTCAAAAATAGTATTACAGGTACTGTATTCACCAGAAAGAATTCTTAGTTCTTAAATTATACTAAAACTTCCCTATGTTCTTCAGATTGCTCTTCTAAATATGCAGTATTTCAATTTTTTTTTTTAATTAACAGTGCTAGCTGCCGTAGACCAATCAAAGGAGCTGCAAGCCGGCCTCTAGAGCACAGTGACTTCATACTGGAGGAAAGTTACTCAAAGTATGCGCAAAAATATGGTACCTCAGCTGACATCAAGTCGGAGAAACCATCCATAAAAAAAGAACGCCCGGTTCCCCTGTGGATAAAAGTTCTTCTCTTTGTTGTTGTTTCAGTCTTCATGTTTTTGGTTTATCAGTCAATGGAAACTAATCAAGGAAATCCTTTTTCTAAATACCTGAAAATTGTCACTCAGGGCAGTGCCAAATGAATATCTTTCTGAAAGGCACACCCACTTTGATCTCCTGTTTTTTAATTGTAGAGAACTCTTCTGCCCTCTCATCGGCTCAAGGATTTATTACAAATAATGTGATTAGAACCTGATAAATTGGATAAATGAAGAAAGATAATATTAAATGGACATCAGTAACTTTCTGGACTTTGGACAAGTAGGAGATCACTGCCATGGAAGTAACATTTTTTTAAATCTTTGAACTTTTTGTAGGCTTTATTTTTTTAATGTGGACATCCTTTAAATTCACTTTTGAGAAAATGTATATTTGTTTTTGCAAGAACTTGGAAGCTGAGAAGGGCAAAAATGTAGTAAAATGTGAAGCTGTGTCTTTAAAGCTTTTCCTTTGTACAGAAAAGAAGTTGTACTTCTGTCTAGATTAGAGCAGAGAAGGATTTTAATGTGGGATGAAGGGAAATGCATTTCTTTATGCATTTTTTAGTAACAACATAACTGCAGTTGATCTCTTAGGATGTAGAGAGAGTACAACAGCAACCTTTTCTGTAGATTACTGTAACTTTTTTAGTAAATGTAACTGTAAACCTGTTTGCATTTCTGTAAAAGTCTTAGTATCATATTAGTAACTCCGTTTAAGTGTAACTTCATTTAAATGTATCCCTTCATTTTAGTGCTTACAGTGTTGTAGGAGCTGAATACAAATCTAATTGGCAAGAGATGTCTTAGAGGATCTTATTTATTAGTAATATGTGTGGAAAATAAAAACTACATCATAATAATTTGCTACTAAAATACTTTTTTGGGTCAAGATTGTTATCTGAAGCAGTCTAAATTCCAACCCTAGCAGTGGTCTTTTTTTCTTTTATAAAAAAGCAAGGTCTTTTCAACACAGCTTTATGTGATTATCTTTAAATATTCATGTAGAGAAATATTCTCAAAGTGTGAAATTCCATATGAAGTTTTATTCTTATACGAAGAGGGCATTGCTGCATTTTCTGCTACAGTTTCATCTTTTAAGGTGAGATTTACTACTTTCATGCCATTGACTATGTTTCTCAGTGGAAGCATGCTGAAACACTCTCTATTGTGTAACTTGGTTGAGCAGGCAGCTGACTTCACTACTACCAATGAAGAGTGATAAGCAAAAATTTTTTTAAAGTGAATGTATACATTTTTGGTGTGCTTAAATCTGCAGCATACAGATGTTCAGTCTTATTGCTTGGTACAAAATTGCAATAAATCATACTACTTATTCTTAAAGTGCTACTTATAAAGAGCTGAGAACATTAGTTAATAGTCAATATCTTTTTATTCTAGGTACAGTTATTGTGTAGACTATAGCTATGGGGAAGCTTTACTTTCTGTGAACTTTGGGACAGACATGGTAATTTGTAGCAAAGCAATAGTTTTGGGGTTTTTTTCCTGTTTAATGTTTTTTTCCTTCTAAACTGCTTTTTTGAGTAATCCAAATAGCTCAACTTGTGTCCATCCTATAGAGAATTGTAACATAAGACATTCACTTTTGGTGTCAAAAATGGAGAAAAATAAAAATGATTTTAATGTGTGTGGATTTTCCTTATCAAAATAAATGCATTGCTGAAAGGCAGCAAAAGCAAGACAAATGATGTATCAGTGGTGTTATTTTGTGCTGCTGCAGTCTTCCATATTGGAAAAAAGAATTAAAAATCTGATAATGAATTCAGGTCAGTTCGTGTCACTTGGTGGGAAGAATATTCATCATATTTGCGGTATCAGAGTTTTGCACCATTTACATCCTTTAGCCTATGTCAGGCCTTTATTTTGGATAGGGGAGAAGATAGCTTTTATTTGTTTTACAATGCTAAAAGAACTTCCTTTTCACTTTAAATTATTTCTCACACCACTTTGCTGCATGTTTGAATATAAAATATATTTTTCTTTGCTAGTTACATGAAATACTTTGAGTTGACCTCCTCCGGGGATACTATTAGCATCAGCAAAGAAAAAAAAAACAAGCCACAATTAAAACAAACTGCAAACTGAATTTTGTTGCACTTACATGTCATCATTCTTTCATTTTTGCACTGTTTTGAAGAATGCTCTCAACTTCAGTGTTACCTCACAGATGGTAGAGTTTTCCAGAGAATTTCCAGAGAAGTCCTCAAAGTAACCCACATCTAGTTCAGTTGTACTTGGAAGGGAATGTATCTTCAAGAAAGGATTTTTTTTTTTTTTTTTAATATTTCAGATATTTAATGGTGTGAAGTAGCCCTGAGACTAGGATCTTTCCCCTGGCCCTAAAGATTAATTTTTCATGGTATTCTAAGAGTGGCACATACGGCAGTGCTATTGGCCAAATGTGCTTAAAGCCTTCACCTACTGCAGTTCAAGTTAAGCTGAAGTATATAATTGTACTGTAGTCTTTGTATCATAGTGCTGAAGCAATAGACACTGATGGTCCTTTTTTTCTTCCTTTTACACATTTTCACTTTTGTTCCATTAGTTTATCTTGTTTAAATTTTAGACAGTGCTGTCTTGAACTTTCACAACCAATGACAAAATAGAGTGATTTTTGTGGACTATTATCCAAAATCTAGTTGCAAAAATAAGTGGAGTTCTGATGTAATAAGTATTGTTTAAGAAGTCCCTTTTAGGGCAAGGGCCACAACAAGCCTGGAAAAGGCCTGTGGAAATTAATGGGCATGGCAATGTTATTTTGTGTGTGGTGGGTTTTGTTCTCATGATTGGTCATACTGCTCAGAATGCCGTGCTGAAAACCTGGCAGGTCTTGGTTTCCTGTCTGAATTGGAGTTAACACACAGCTTGTATTGTTCCCTTCAAATTATGTGCTAATCTTTCAACATGCATCCAGTCTCGGGAGCCTGGTATGAGGCTATAGATCACTAGAGGATTTCACTTGCAGTCTTGAGATTATTCTTACAGCATCTGATCCATGGTGAGAGCTCCAGTAGTGTCTAAGACAATAAACTTTGAAGAAGGATCTTAAATTTAAATCCTCTGTTTTGAGACCTTGATTTGTATTTGCATAAGAAACAGTGTGAAAGAACTTCTCCAAGTTTACTTGCTAACAGCATGCTCAGCACTGCCCCACAGAATGATTTCAGATCCCTCCTACGCTTGGTCTATGTGTTTTGTTTCCTGTGGTGTAACTTAGAAAACTCCTTATGGTATTAAAATTCCAGCTAATTGCCTTCTCTACTACTTTTGTGGACAAAAAATCTTCTAAAAATGTGAACTAGTTTATGCAGAGTCAAAGCAGAAAAGCTGAGTACAAAAAAAATGCCTTTAAACAATATAGGTCCTAAAGAAGACTCAGCAGTAAAATTTATGTAATTGCAAATGAAGCTGGTAAAATTGTGGCATATCCTGTGCATGGTACATCTGGATTACTTTGATATGCCTTAAGTAACATATTGGGTGGAACAGATACAGGGGTGCATTGTGATGTATAATTTTAAAAATTGTGTTTGTGAAGGTAGGCGTTTCAGCATACCCTTTGTTGTCTGTTAATATGGCTTTTATTGTGTGTTTGGTAAGTACCTATCTTTGTCTAAAAGTGTCCTTTGACTTGCTTTTCTTTTGCATGAAGAATTTACCAGGCTGCAAGTGCACCAGAGCAACAGCAAGTTATTACAGTGGATATGTATGTACATGGATATTTCAGAAAGCACAGGGTCTCCAACCTAATTTAACTTGTAAAGCAGTCCTAAGGTAGCATAGACTCTTCTAAGTAGTGTTTATGCTGATTAAAAAAAAAAAGAAATCCCACAGGTTTTCTGTTCCACCTCACTTGGAAGTTCTTTATTAACATTGGTAGTCTGTGGTTGAAACATAGTAACTGCACTGTATTATTATTTATTTACTCTTTAGGAAAAAAATAGTGATGCTTAATACATATAAACCACATAATGAGTGAGGAGACTTTAAAAAAAAAATTTAAATGTTACTAGAGAAGGATATCCATGGCATCAAGTAATAAGAATAGGGATTTCACTGCTTCCTGTGTTGAGAGCATGTGACTGCTGTTCAACCTTGGAAGCTTGGATCCTGGTGAAGGAATTGTGCTGCACCTTACTGTTTCCCTTGGGTTGTAAAACCTGATCCATTATTGACTCTAGAACCATGGTCTGTTGTGCAGGCCCAGGGACCTGCCATCAAGGTTATGGTGCCCTAACTGATGGAGGGGCTGAGGCAGACAAAGAAAACACCCCTTGAGGTGAGGGTGAGAAGAGTGTCTCTCCCATGGACCTTTGCAGCCATATTCCTTAGCTTCCATTATCCCATTGGTTTTCCCAGTCCCTGGCCCCTCCTATGCACCACTCTACCCTGTCCGGATTGGACCTTATCCCTCAGATCCACCCCTTCTTCCCTGTATTTAACCCTGTACCTTTGGCCTGATCACAGCTCTCTTGTCCCTGGAACACATTCGAGACTCTCCTGTGCGTGCACAGAAATAAACAGTGCTCGGATTTCCAACTCTCAGGGACACGCTGCTGCACAATGCACCAGTCTAGTAGCTCTGGTGTTGAAACAAGGAAAGTGCATATAAAATACAAGTTTACAACCCACACAAGTGCTGCTCTGCTAACCTGGTTATCAAAGGTGGATGGTTGTTTCACTGTCTCGTGTATTTTTGAAAACAATGTCACCTGGGAAACAAGCTCATAAGAGCTTTGATTTTGCTTGCAGGTTTCACCAAAATGCTAGAACTGTGAAATGTTACTGTAAGATAGGATCTAGTCTGCGTTTTCTTGATTGTATGCAGTTTGAGGTGAAATTGGGGTGGGAAATGAAAGAGGGTATGTGGTCGGTGTTACAACAGGATAGATGAAATTAAGAACACCCCGCAGCTGCAAACTGAAATTTTCCTAACCTCATGAAACTTCAAGAGCTACTGATGGATTTAGTTTACTATAGTTCTTTTTACTGAGAATTGGATAGAGGTTGACACTAGACGGTAACATCTTTCAAGTGTTCACCTATTACTACCTGCAATGTCTCTCAGAAATTAATTTATCTAGATGGTTTGAACTACAGGCTGTTGCTATTTTATTCCTTCGCATCTGGGAAAATTGTAGGTATTTTCTTTGTAAAATTGTACATATGCAGCAAGAACCTGTATTATCCCTGTATTTTCATGGGGCCATGTTAGACTGCTGTTTAGTAGTTCTTGTTAATAGCACAGATGTTAGAATTCAATTGTCACTTAAAAACCAAACTCACAGTTTGTTCCAGGAAAGTTCTACAGACTCTCATAAACATATGTATAGCTGGGCACACAAATTGCCATTAGATGTCTATAAATAGTCATCTGCTCATTCTTTATAGTTGGGAGGAACAGAGGTTTTCTGTATGTTAAAAATTGGAAAAGTCTGCAAGAATTGGAATCATTTAAATGCAGTTTCAATAACCCAGATTTCAATCATGTTTAGAGGTTACCATTTAATTGAAAATAAGTGTCAGTGTTTGGCTTTTAAATAAAACATTGTTACCAATAATTGTTTAGAGGCAAGTAGAGCAGAACAAGTAATGGCAAAATGAACAGTTCTGGTTTGTTTTCAGTGCTGCCACTGGCAATGAATTCAACAGCACTTTGGGCTCTCAGCTGGTTGCTAAACGAAAGTATTTGAAGAGTGCAAGTTTCATTTGACCTTCTCCTGCTTGAGCAGCTGGAGTACGGTTTATTCAAGAGGCACTTAACCAACCTTGATATCTGTGACAGTGCGATTGGGCACTTTTATCCGTGTAGGACAGTCTCCCTGGATTCACCACTGTTTTGAAATAGAGCGAGCAGAGCCATGGTCTCAGGGCTTCCTTGGAAGTTTGACAGGAGCCTCTGAGCTGACCAAAGCTGAGGTGTTTCTTCAGTGTGGTGCTGCTGGTGTGCTGTCATTTGCTGGGATGTTCAGCACATGTCTCTTGCTTTCCTGGCTTCTGTATGTATGCTGTTGCAGAGCACTATAATTGAAAGAATATGATTGTTGCCATGAGTTTTTCCTGGTTTGCTGAGCGCTCATATTAAAAGAGAAGTCCGTACCTTCTCGCGCTCTTTTAATGTAAACATCAGCTATGTTCTATAAACATAGCCATTGTTTTTACATTCCCTGCTGGGACAAACAAGACTGTGTGACAGTCCCCTTCACCAATGTGATGTGGAGGTGGGAATTCCTTCCTCCAATCCACAGGCCTCATAGCAAAAGTATAAAAGTAGGTTTTTGTAAATAAACCGTGTCTTCTGCCCTGCGTTCTCTGTTGCACCCAGATCTGTGTCCCCAGTCTGTTTTCTGGCTAGGCCTCCACGGTGATATATGATCAAAACAATGAAAAAATGGACTTACTGCCTCTTTGGAGAGCTGAACTTGTACGTGCTAGTTTTGTACTATATAAGTCACTAAAATGAGTGAAACTACTCAGTGTTGGAAAAGGCATATTTAAAGGTAGGTAAGGCTAAGCGTAAGTCCTGTGTTACATAACATTCTGCTTTTAACAAACCAGTAAGAAACAATTGTGTGAGTAGCTGCAGCCATTGCAGCATAGGCTATGTAATGATGCCCTGCAAGCATATCCTCCAAAGGTGGAACTCGGCCAGGGAGTCTGCAGATGGTGCTTGGTCCTAGATCTGACCGTGCTTGGGTTGACAGAGATCTACAGCCAGAGTCTGGTGAGAGGGGTGAGCTTTCTCCCGAGAGAGCTGCATGCTTTCTAATCACCACTGATTAGAAAATATTACTAGATGTGATAACCAGATGTGAAACCTGGGGTGATACCGAGCAGTTCTTTAATCTCAAAAAATGGGTGTGACGCTAAGAGTTGGACTTGATCTTATACCTTCCAACCCTGATGCTTTCATAATTCGCTGCGAGTGCTGCAGAGCACGGCTCAAGGCCAGCGCAGGGAACTCGCATTCGGGCCTGGCTCTGGTTTGTCCTTGCCCGGGGCAAGGCTGCGGGAGGCACGTGACGCAGTTGGCAAGCTCCCCGAGCCGGGAGGCGATAAGGAGGGAACAGAAGCTGAGGCGCAGGTTTATCGCTGTAGGACGGGCTCACACACCCCGCGTAGCGGCCCGCGGGGCGGTAGCCGCAGCCGCGGCGGTGCCGGGCCGCTGCGAGCGGGCAGGGCGCGGGCGCGGGCGCGGGCGGGAGCGAGCGCGGGCGTGGCCCCGCGGCGCGGGAGGGCGGTGGCCGCGCGTGCGCGGCCGTTGGCGTGGCGCCTCCGCCAATCGCGGCCCGGGTCGCTGCGCGGAGGCCCCGCCCCCGGCGCGGCGAAGGACAAGGTGACGGCGCGGGGCCCGCGTTCAGCCTCTGCCGCAGCGGCTCCATCTTGCGAGGTGAGTCGGGGCGGCGCGGGTCGCCCGCCCACCGGGAGCCGGGCTCAGCCCCGTGGCGGCAGGGCCGCCTCGGGGGTGCGGGGCTGGGGCTCGGCGGCCGCGCCGCGGCGGGATTTTCCGGTCCGACGTCGCTCTGCTCTTCTCTCCCGCCTCAGGTCGCCATGTTCTCGTCCATCGCGCCGCTCGCGCGGCACAACCCGTTCTACGCGCCGCACTTCCAGCTGGTGCAGGACGGCGTCAGGAAGCGCCCGGCGGAGCCCGCGGAGGCCTCCGCCACGCGGCGGGGCCTGGCGGCCGCGGCCGTCGCCGAAGGTGAGAGCGAGACGGAGGGGCTGGGCGGAAGCGAGGCCCGCGGGCGTGCGGGGCTGGCGGTGCCTGCGCTGGGCCCCCAACGCGGGCCTGTGCCCGCCAGGGCGGCGCAGGGAATGTCGGCGCCCAGCGGGACTCGACAGGGGCCGGCGCTGGGCCTACGCGCCTGCTTGGAGGACGAGGAAGGGCACGGGCGGGGGAGGCGCTGGCAGTGCTTCCGCTCTCCCGGCGGTGTGTGCTGAGGAGCAGGAGGGATCCGGGCTTGCCGGGAAAGGACACGGGAAGGTTCTAGTGCCGAGTAATCACAGAGACCCCAGTAGATTCTGTTTTGGGGAGCAGAGAGCGCTTTTTCTGGCTCTGCATGGCCTGCAGCCTCGGGCACTGAGGTTGTAGGCCTGTACTTCTTTCATCGGTGGAGAAGACCAGTGGATTCGAAAGACCATCTCTCCCATTCTTTTTCCCTTTTTCTTTTTTTTGTTTTTTTTTCATTAGTTTATTCATAGCTGGGCACCTGAGCATCTAGATACATTGGGGGTGCTTGCTGCTGTTTTTTTTTGCTAGTTGTGGGGTGTGCACCAGATAACTTACTACCTAAGATACAGGGATATGCTTACGAGTTAAATGCAAGTACTTCCCTTATGTTTCCCAGTCAATTTGTTGATTTCTGAAGGTCAGACCTTGGTGGTACTTGCAGTACCATAGAACGTGTATGTAGGGAGGGAAAGGACCACAATGAGTCATCGTCATCATCATTACAGGTCCAACATCCCTGCTGAAGCAGAGTCATCCTAGAGTAGATTGCCCAGGATTGTGTCCAGATTCTTGAATATCTCCAGGGAGGGGGACTCCACAGCCTCTTTGGGCAGTGTGTTCCAGTGCATGGTCACCACAGTAAAGCATTTCTTCCTTATGTTCAGATAGAACTTCTTGTGCATCATTTTCTGCCCATTGCCTCTTGTCCTGTTGCTTAGCACCATTGACAAGAGCCTGGATCCATCCTCTTGACACCCTCTCATCAATACTTACAGATGATGATGAGGTGCCCATTCAGTCATCTTTTCTTGAGGCTGAACAGACCCAACTCCTTCAGCCTTTTTTCATAGATGAGGTGTTCCAGTCTCTGCATCATCTTTGTAGCCCCCCCTGGACCTGCTCCAGGAGCTCCATGTCTGTCTTGTACTAAGGGGCCCAGAACTGGGTACAGCATTCGAAATGTAGCCTCACTAGGGCTGAGTAAAGGGACAGGATCACCCTCGAGCTGCTGGCACTGCTCTTCCTAATGCATTTCAGGGTACAGTTGGAGCGGCCTTCTTGGCCACACAAACACACTGCTGGCCCATGGGCAGCTTGGCTGTCCAGCAGGACCCCCAGCTCCTTCTCTGCAGAGCTGCTTTCCAGCAGGTTGGCCCCAGCCTGTGCTGTTTCATGGGGCCTATTCCTCCCCAGGTACAGGAGCCTACATTTGCTTTTGTTGAACTTAATTCAGTTCCTCTCTGCATGCCTCTCCAACTGTTGAGGTCCATCTGAAGGAATGCACAGTAGTAGAGGTGGATATTAAAATTCTAGTTCTCTTAAACTGTCAGTAACCTAAAAGTGTCTCCCTGGTTTAAAAAAATTACTTTCAGCAAGCTACCTCTTCTGAAGCACTGTGATTACTGAAATATTTTAGTGGTCTTGCTTGAGCCTTCATGTAATACATGAGAGAGAGACAGGTTAGATTATATGAAGTTTTCAAGAAACCATTTGTGGCTTTCAGTGTAGTAATCCTGCTGCCAGCTAACTAAAGCCCTAAATCGCTCTTTGGTATGCTAAATATATTCGGTAGGTGCGCTTATTTCTTTAAAGCATTATGCCTAATCTTCACCCTGATTGTTGGCAGTTATGGTCAAAGGTGGTTTCAGTCTTTATAATCTTTTCTGCTGAGTTCACTATTTCATGTACCAGTTGGTTCTCTGGCTTCTGTGTTAAGAACATAACACATTGCAGGAGATATCTGGACTTGCACAAGGTCACACAAAGTCAGTACAAACCACATGGCCTTCTGAGATCAGCTCAGGGCATCAACCACCACCGAGCTCAGAGACCAAGTATTTTATGACCGGGTCATGGAATTTGTCCTTGTTAACATGACAGATTGGAAGCAGAGATAGGAAATAGTTATGATGTAGCTGTCTCAACAGAATAGATATATTTTTATGCCAGATGTTTATGCTTGTGCACCTTAATGGTTTTCATCTTAAATCAATTCCTGGGTGTGTTAGAACGACTTTCTTGTCCTCTGTGCTGCATGGTCAGCTGGTTCTCTTCTCAAGTTATGGTTTTTAGAAAATTTGACTCTACTTCTGAAATAGAAAGTCCAAGATTATCTGTGGCTTTATTTTCCTAATACTACTGTACCACTACAACCCTAGGCACCTCTAAAGAGCTCAAGCCTAATTGATACTAGCTTTCTTAATTACTGTACTTGAACACCAGGCTGACAGGTCAGTCTGAATAGCACTGTAATATAGCATATACATAAAACTCTACTTTTCTGTGGCTACTATAAGGGTCTGTCCCTGTCATTTGAGGAGTCTGACTTCTAAATTACTGTGAAAAGGGCAGTAAGAACAGTTCTGAGGTCTGGGCAGTGTGGCAGCTGCTGCAGGGCTGTGGTGCTGTTGGCCAAAGACACAGCTAGACAGAGCTGCCCCGAACAGACCTAGAATCTATTCTCTGATTGCACCTGCCTGATCTGTGTGTGTTTAACCACAGATAATTGGTTCTGGAAAGTCATAAACAGACTGTTTCTGCTGTCTGCAAATCTGCTAGCATAGCCAAGCTATTTTGGAGCTATGTGCAATCCCAGACCAGCATATTTACAGTCTTCAGCAGTGTCTCAATTAAAAGTAGGTTATTCTAATAACTGATTTCGAGCTTTTAACTTAAGTTCACTGTGATTTGATTTGTATTGTTTTAAATAAAGAAAAACCCTTATTGGTGGAAAATGTAAATATAAAACATAATGTAAAATCTGGAACATTTGTGGGAAGGAGTTCCTTTAAAAGTCACGTTAGGAAAGTTATGAGCTGGATAAGCCTGCTAATGTTATCTGCTGCTCTGTTGGTGCTGTGGAACATCATTGTCACTTTCTGTTGTTGTTCATACAGGAATTCAGAACCAGAAAGATGGCAAAGAAGCTCTGCACAAGATAGCCTTTTCCTATCTTTTAGTTTTCATTAGTGTTTCTTGGAGGTAGTTTTGATTCAGTTGTAACACTTTATATATTCCGTTGTACTGAAGTGACACCAGTAGATTTAGTAGCAAAAGATTGTCTTTCTACTTTGGAGAATATTTTTTACATAATGTATTGATGCTTATTCACTATGTTAGTTTTGCTTTTACTTATATTCTTAAAATGCTGAGCATAGCAGCAGAACTATGCTGCTACTTTATGCTTATTTTGTACTGTTGATTGTAAAATTGATTTTTGTTTGCACTCACTCACAGCCTCTGTAGCTTTTTTTAAAAACAAAAGAGGAAAATGAGTTCTTTTTTTCCAGCTCCAGTGACTTTGCTGTATAGGAATATGTGAAAATAATTAAATTTTTTTAAGATTGGATGGTTTTATACACAATATATACATGGTATAGAACAGTGCATATGAAGTGTCTCTTGACTAAATGTGAGCTGGAAGGTTCTTTAATGAACCTTACATATGGGACGATAAATAGCAATCTGCAGTTTCATTAAACAATCTGTATACATTTGAGATTCTGTATTTGAAAGACAATTTACAAAAAAATTGTGTAAATAATCTGAGAAATACCTGAAAATATATTTGCATATCTTGAACACCAATGTTGTAGATAAAAAACAGAAGTTAGCTACTTAAATACAGAAGTTAAACTGTCATGAATATTTAGCAAAAGAAGCTTTGTCTTCTGAGTACTGGAGGAATACTATTATTCCTTAATTCCTGGATATAAGAAATTGTTGTACATTACAACTTTGAGTAATAGCTTCTGCTAGTAGCTTCTGGATTAATTTCTATGGTTTCAGTGTGCTGTGAACTAAAACTTCACTGTTTCTTCCTTTGTTTATTTAAAGGATCAAATTCAATTTGGAAGGCTTGAAATCAAATCTTGTCAGCCCAAAATGTTTTAATTTAAAGCAAAAGAATTATTTTTCATTATAACACTGTATTCAAGTAACACAGCATGGCAGATTGTTTCAGTTTAATACTTTCAAGAAAGTTTATTTCTTTTCTGATCGTTGTTACCATTTATGATTGATCATACATCTGTAATTTTTCCAATTAACTAGAATACAGCTGTGCCTATGGCTCAAACAGATTCTTTCTGCTTTGTGGCCTTGGTGGGATTATTAGCTGTGGAACGACACATACGGCACTGGTTCCTCTAGACCTGGTTAAATGCAGAATGCAGGTTTGTTCTGCATGTTGGTATGTGATGACAGAGCATGTTTAGTGTGGTATATTTAATTACTAATGAACTGGAGACATAAATTATCCCCTGGAGATCGCTGTCCAACTGTGCATGGAGTTTATATAAAAGCATGGTGTGTCTTTATTTTTTGCTGCAGAATACAGTTGTGAATATGGCTCGCTCAAGTTTTATGCTCTCTGTGGCGTTGGTGGGGTCCTAAGTTGTGGCCTGACACACACTGGTGTGGTACCTCTGGATTTAGTGAAATGTCGTATGCAGGTTTGTATAAACTTGAACATTTCTTGAGCTTCTGTTTTCGATCTAGCCAGCATATTAAGGGTTGTCAGTAGGAATGCAGTCTTGTGGCTGACAAGAAGCAAGGAAACTTGAATGCTGCTTTATCAAATCTACTGCTGTAAGACTAGCAAAATACCACTATCAAGAGAAGTAAAGGTATTACAGATTATCTGGACACATTATTTTTGACAGCATTTAAGGCATATTTAACTGACTATTTGTTAAAAGGTACTCACCACAATGTTACTTTACTGGCTGGTTGGCTGTCCAGCACTATTCCAGTGCTTTGGTGTAAGGAAATAGTATCTTTTGGGTCTGTGGTTTTTAGCCTGGAATGACATGCATGTGTATTTTGATCCATTAACACCATGGATCAATGCATGGCTTATGGATTGGATATTTTCTAATGATGCCTCTTAGAGATGAGCGGCTAAAACATGATTTGGTATCAGGAAGGCCATCACAATGCTTGCAACTGCTTTCCTTGAGGTGGTTTTTGATAAAACTGAAAGGAGCATCCTTGCATTGCACTTAAGACACATTAAAATCATTTTGTGAACAGCCATGGATGAGAACATACTAATGGATTTATTCAGGCAAATCTGCAAGAATGAAGCAAATTAAAGCACACTTCTGAATTTCTGGAAATGTAGTACTTAATGGTTTCCCTGTTGCATAGGCCGACTCTGATTATAAAAATGGCCATTTTATAATTACAGAACTCCTGAAATTAGGAGGGAACTATGAATTAGTCAGGCCTCCTTGTCACACTAGGAATATGCATGTGCTGTTCTTCGAAACTGGGTTCTTCTGAATGGCCTTTATTTAAGATGGTTTACCAGAGAGACTTTTTCACATTCTTGAGAGCATCTGAAAGTCTGGTCTCAAACTAGGAAATCTGTCACACATCAGACATGCTCAGTGGGCTATCGGTTGTGGTTTATTACATGGTGAGGGTGGTGATAATTCCCTTTCCCTCGCCAGCACTTAGGGGGAGGTTCCATGAGGATTCCAGGTGTGATCTTGTAAAACCTGTCAGCATTTATCTCTTTACAGATCCAGTACAGAGCATGTTACTAATCCTTCCTAAGTTCTCCAGGAAGAAACCTGTTGCCTGCCCTTTCATGTCTTTTTAAGAAGAGGTCACCTTTGCCATGGTTTATCTGAAACCAGGACACCTGTTACACACCTGATAACTAAGCATGGTTCTGACTTGAACATAGCCTCATTTTACAGTGCCTGATTTAATATCCAATTTTCTAAAATTGTGTCTCTTTTTAAAATTGACATATTTAGGTGAACTAGATCCCAAGAATGTTGTTCCTAGACTCCAAGACAAAATACCAGTCAGTGCAGCTTGGCATGCATGTCCCATAGCTCTTTCTGAAAGCTTTGATGGGGATCCAGTTTGATATCTTCCTTCTTAACTTCTGAGGAACTGTTGGATCATGTCAAATATGAAAAGTAATAGTGGGATTTGACTTAATTACCTGTTGAAAAGTTTCTGCTAAATTACTTACTTTCACCTGAAACAAAATTATTTAAGTCAGTCTGTGTTAAATTTCTGATAAATTAATAAAATCTCATTCAGAATTTTATAGGCAGAAAACAGTATGTGTGTAGCCTTTACTGCCAAGTGGAAGTACAAGTGTAGAAGTTTCTAAGTACTCTTTAGTCCGCTTTGCTCCATTAGTCTGACTTTGTGGAGAGATGACACAGAAAAAACTCTGATTAGTAATCAGGTGACTTACTAGGTTTCTGACAATGCTTGGGTGTTCATAGGCACAGTGTGTAAAGTAGATGAGATTGCTGACAGGACCCATTAAATTTTTTAAAAATCTGATCAATACATTGTTGCACCAGTACACCACTGACAGTGTTAGAACACTGGCAGTGTTAGGACTTCAGTAAATCTTTTCATTACAGTTACATTGTTAATTGGGAGAATTAAAGTGAAACAAAATTCAATTTGGTAGTTTCTGAGTATTGAGGAACATAATGACTGTTAAAATAAGTCAGGGTTTGAGACTAGCAAGTAACCATTATGGTTACATTAGCGTAACTTAGCGGTGAGTACATCATCTGTTCAGGGATGTATAGGAAGCCGTTTGTCTGAGGAATAGAAAAATTGAAAATTTTGGATGGGGATGTGGGAAGGAAAATAGTAAGCTATATCAGATATTTAACTGTCTGTTCTGTTTAGGTTGATCCACAAAAATATAAGAGCATCTTCAATGGATTTTCAGTGACAATCAATGAAGATGGTGTTCGTGGCTTGGCTAAGGGATGGGCTCCAACCTTTATTGGCTATTCCATGCAAGGGCTTTGTAAATTTGGTTTCTATGAAGTTTTCAAAATCCTGTATGGCAACATGCTGGGAGAGGTAAGCCTTAAACATTTAATGTAAAGCTATATGTCCGCAGCATAATAATATTAGTGATAAGGAGTAATCACAAAAGCATGATTTATTAATGGAAGTGTGTGTTTAAATTCCTCTCAGGAAAATGCCTATTTGTGGCGTACTTCGCTCTATTTAGCTGCATCTGCCAGTGCAGAGTTTTTTGCTGACATTGCTCTGGCTCCAATGGAAGCTGCTAAAGTTCGTATTCAGACACAGCCCGGATATGCGAACACTCTACGGCAGGCATTACCCAAAATGTTTGCAGAAGAAGGCATCTGGGCGTAAGCATCCCTTCATTTTAATTGACCTTCTTGTTTTAGTGTATTTTTCTTAATGAAGAGCTGGTGCTATAACTAATTCTGGCCTTAGGTTTTATTGGGTTTTGGTCTTTGTATTTCAAGATCAGAACTTAACATACTTCGGGGAATCTGTGCTAAGTGGCTGTTAATTCCACATGCTCCTTAGATCCATCTTTGTGAGTATCTTTGTGCTGAGTTCTGCTGGATAACTTCAGTTTCTAGCAGTTCCAGTCAGAGATACTCAGCAACTTTCTGGTTGTACAGTCAAAGATGCTTGAGTCATTGGCATGTGAGAGTAATATAACTGCATGTTAGCTTTTTGTTCTGATAGAAGTGACTGTACATGTACAGGTCATATCTCACTGTCAGGACTTGGCTGGTATGCAGACATTAGCCTTACTGCACTGGTAGTATCAGTACTACATTACTGAGGTGCATTGTAATCTGAAAAGTGACTAAAGAAATGGCTATGCAGCCTGGGGATCAGGAAGATTTCAATTTGTCTTGCTGTTTGAAGGTGGTAGTCAGGAATTAATACAACTCAAATTTCTGTAAGCACTGACAGCATTACAGGGTCAGTATATATAAGTTGTGTAGCAGCAATAAAAAAGCTAATTTATTTCAGGTTAGAAATATACTTTAAATACTGAAGAAAATGAAACTGAGGTTGTCTCTTCTCTGATTAAGTTTCTATAAAGGTGTTGCTCCACTGTGGATGAGACAGATTCCATACACAATGATGAAATTTGCCTGCTTTGAACGTACTGTTGAAGCTCTGTACAAGTACGTTGTTCCCAAGCCACGAAGTGAATGTACAAAAGGAGAACAGCTGGTAGTCACATTTGTTGCAGGCTATATTGGTAAGGAATCTTTAAGTCCTACACTTTGTTAATGGATTACTGCAAATCTAGAGACCTGTTGCTTTTCAGAGTATTAAGCAGATATCACTAACATGGGAGGACTTTATTGCAACTTTAAAACATGCAGGAGAAATAACTATAATCAGTCTGTTAGGGGGAAATGGGTCTGTAATAGTATACTACTCTTAACTGCTCCTGTATGTTACCAGTATTGATGGCCAGATTTAAAAAGTGCAGCTGATTATAAAGAAACTTTCGTCTTTTTCGGTCTTGGGTGTCTTTGGATGCAAGGGGGAGTTTCAGTATCCAAAGATTCAGAAGTTTTTTTCTGGTTGTTTTCTTCTGTTCAGAAGTTTCAGTTAGTTGTACGCAGTAGGGGTACAGCTAAAACACCACAGCACTAATGTCAAATTATTCTTTCAGCTGGTGTATTCTGTGCAATTGTTTCCCATCCTGCTGACTCTGTGGTGTCTGTGTTGAACAAAGAAAAGGGCAGCTCAGCTTCACAGGTTCTTATGAGGCTTGGATTCAAAGGTACATTCTTACTTTCATGTATCTTGGATCAAGTGTTTCTGATGTTTTGGGGAGGATTTCTTTTTTTCATGCCATTTTATGCTGCTCATGCTTTATGCTTTGCTCTCCAGGTGTATGGAAAGGTCTGTTTGCTCGTATCATTATGATTGGTACCCTGACTGCACTACAGTGGTTCATCTACGATTCTGTCAAGGTTTATTTCAGACTTCCCCGCCCACCTCCACCTGAAATGCCAGAATCTCTGAAGAAGAAACTTGGTCTAACTGAATAGACAACTCATGGACTGACTGCTGAGTGTCCCAGTGATGAGTTTCATGAAACTTTTATATATTTGACTATGTAGAAAACAAACTCTATACAATGTCATTATTGGTTGTGCCCTCAGCTCACATGAGGGTTTAAATTCTACCACTGTCATTGCCTGAAATAAATGAGAAACAGAGTGCTTAGTGTCTGTTTACTACTGCATATGTAAGCTTCATTTCATGGTAGCAAATACCTCAAATACTCCCCTGGCTTCCCTCTCTCCCCCGAAAAGAATTTTTAAAAAATACCCCATTTGACACTTCAGAAATTAGAGAAATCTTACTCTTCCACTTAAAAGAACATATTTAGGCTGTCACTGTTTCCAGAGAAGTGCCAAGAGCCTGTCCTTGCACTTTAAGGCCCACTGGTCATTTGCCTGTAATAAGCTGTTGCTGTGGAACAGCTGAGATAAGACTGGAGTCTGACTGAGCATCCTAGTCATGGTATCAGTGTTCCCCACTGTCCTGGCTTAGGCTAAGGCACCCACAGAGATAAAAGTAACCTTATGCATACTAGAGCAGTTTCTGCCTTGGGATAGTAATCCCAACTTAACTTATGATTACTTACCACTGCTTCTGTTGGCTTTGAACCACACCAAAGACCTTGGCCCTTCTGCTTATCCTGTGGAATTAAACAGTAGTGGCTACCTCTAACTAGAGAAAAGCTGATGTTAATAAAGATTTTCAAATATATTTGACTAGTAATGGCATACTTCAGCTTTACAATAAAAGAAAAATGGCTTGTCTTTTATTCTAGAGTTTGGAAAACTTACTAGATTTTCCTTTACATTTGCTACAGCTGTATTTTTTTATTTCAGTTATTTTTTTCCAAATTTAGTTTAATACTAAATTGTGGTTGAACCATGTATTTCTGCAGCACAAGGAGCCATACAGGTTTTTTGGACCTTGATGTGAAGAAATACATGCTCAGCACACCAGAGGAGACAATTAAGGCAATGTTAAAGTATTTGTTTCATAATTTTTTTTCCTCAGGTCTTTTAGTGAAGGATGATCATGCTGCCTTCTGCATTTCACCTGTTCAATAACCCACAGTTGGTCATCACTACACTCTATCCAGTACTACTTTGTTCACAAAGTACAGCTGGAGCTGACGTGCTTTTTTTGCAGTACTGTGGGTAGGCTGCCTTACAGCATGTGAGCTGTTGATACTGAACTTAGCTTGGCGCTCACTTATGTTATACTGCTTCTTCCTCTTTACAAAAGGACAAATCGGGCAGGTGCCACTGGAATAGCGTAAATGTACTGAATGCTGCATCTTGCTGGAGTCTGATGTGCCTGCTGTTGTAGCATTGAGCTTCTCACCCCCTGGGAAAACCCTCCAGCTTCCAAGATTTTGAATGATTATGCTAAACAAGAAAGCTGGGCCTTATTTTGAATTGTTGCCTTTCAGAATGCGAAGTAAAAGCTAAAACTACACCATTTCTCTGTCACTGTGACAGTAATAAAGGCACTCTTAGAGGGGGTAGTATCTGCCTGTGTTACTCAGCAAAGTCAAATACCCTAAGACTAAATAAAATACTTGTATAAGTACTTTGTTGTTGAATTAAAATTATTTAATGTTGAAAGTATGTAAGTCTTGTTTCCCTGTCGTAAATGGGAAGCTCTGAAATTATTTGAGTCATTAAATGCTTGTAAGAGCTTCCTTGGAGAAAAGCCTTTACTATAATTTGATCAAGTATCAAGACTTTGCATTAAATCACCTTTTGAAGTTAGGTGTATGGTGCAGCTTGCTGGGCAAAACTGTCAGTTTCTCTAGAGGCATGTTTTAACTCAGTAGATTTTTCTTTGCTGAAAGTTCCTTCTAATCCTGGGGAAAGTGAAGCACTACTGTCAAATGTTAAGGCTGCCAGAAAAGTGAGGCAAGCTTGGCTCATGTAATGAGGTAGTCTGTCAAGCAATCTAGTGTTGAGCTAAGTTTCTGATGAGTCATTCTACACGTGGAGCAAAATCGCACAATTTTTCTCTAGGATTGAGTCAGTGTTGCACAGTTCTTATAATTATGTACAATAGTAAGAGAATCTTAAGTCTGTTTTCGCATTGCTCACTGGTAGACCTGAAACTTTTAAAGATGCTCAGATAATTTTATCAAGGTAGATCTGAGATAATACTACAAGAAGCAGCAGGAGTTCCCCTTCTGTAACTGAGAAAGGAAAATATACTTAGTGTTCCTTGCAGTGTTGTGTTTCAATGGAAAACCCAGGATGGGGAGCGAATTGCCTTGCAGCTGCCGTCTTCATTGACATTCAGCCATAGGATTGTTCAGATGCTTGCTAGGAAAGGGTGTTGTTTAAAGGGTCACCTGCTGGTATTTTAAATAAGCTTCAGTGGGAAAAATGTAGTATTAAAATGCTTTTAAAAGGTCAGCTTCGTTATTGATAATTGCTTTGTGCGTAATGCCTGGTACATTTTCCAAAGTTGAGATGGAGCAGTGGTGCTTTTGATGGATTTACACTTCCATTGCAAGGAAAGTCCTCTATCAAAAAGAGGTACCCCATTTTGACTTTGGGTAACTCCAGACCCATCATGAAACCCTAAAGTGCTCTGTAAAACATGGATTATGTATACGATGCCTGTGTATAATTTACGAAGGAGAAAACATACTTTCTTTCTGGTTTTGGTGATGAGATGAGCTTTCTGGTTGAAAGCATACCATATATATATAAATTTGGAGTAACAACTGCATTTGCACACAGTGTTTGTATCAGGTTGTACTATAGATGAAATGTGCTGACACTTACTGATAACTTGCGGAAATGTCTGTTGCATATCATTTTAAAATGAGCTGTAATAATACAAATAGTTGTAACTCATTTACATTTCTACATAAAATGATGTAGTTTCACAGTGAAAACAATAAACATTCTGCTTTTTTATAGCAAATATGAGTACCTTGGGTAGATGAGCTTAATAGCTGCATGGCTTTGTTACAGAATACAATTTCTGTAACTCAGTGCTGGGGAGAAAGATACTGCTAGCAGGAAATTCTTGGCTGACAACACTTTCTGGTGTCTAAAAGCAGATTTTATTGTTTTGGGATTACTTTGCTCATGTAACATTTCTTTATTGATCACTTAATACAGTTGCTGGCTTTTGGGCTTTTTTTTTTCCTTTCAAGATGCCAACAAGTATATTAATTGGCCGGTTTTGTACCTGAAAGCTAAATTAACAAAAATGATCTGAGTGTCACTACAGGTTGGGCTCAATGGAATGATCTGTTTTAAGTAGTATAGCTGTAATTTTCATGACCTGAATTATTTGATCAGTGATCAATCAATCATTTGATAAAATTGCAGAGTATCACACTAGAAATTAACTAAAGGGTTGTAGTTTCACTGAGCCAATACTCTCCTCACCACTGACAGTACTAAAACAAGGAGGCAAGATTATCAGTCTGCTTTAAATTTTTGAAAAATACCTCACTCTCTGCTCACCTTTCTCACTGTAGAAAAAGTGCTCTGCCTCTCTGCTTAGAGCAGTCTAGTTACAAAGCTACTAGAAAACTTCATTTTTTAGTACAGTGGAGATGTGTGCCTGAAGGGCAAACCGAGATTTGTAATACCTGCGTGGATTAAGGGAGAATTTCTGATTGCTCACCTTACTGATGCGGTCAGTATGGTGATGTGACAACTTTAGATACAGATTATTCTAAAATATTTTTGCCAAGTAAACTTTACCTTTGTGACTTTATCTTTTTGTCTAGCTTGCAGCAAGTTTCTGAAAGGGTTATAATGCTTTAGACTTGCACTTCCTGGGAAGGAAGGGTAGAAAATCTGCATACACCCAAAGGGAAAGGGAAATGAATGGTCCTGTCACATATTTTGCATGCTTAACTTCCTTTGGAATGGGAAGGCACAGGACTTTAGCTTTTTGTACATTTAGCTTTTCACTGGGAGATGTGTTCTAGAATTTGGAGGTTGAAAGTGAAATCCACAGTTGTTTATCCTGGCTTACGTTCTGGTTACTTTCCAAGGAGAGAGTGGACTCTTTTCGTGCAGACAGACCTCTGCTGTGTCAAGGCTGCTCAGATTAACTGTGCAGCTGGAATGTGTTTTCCACATCACTTGTGTAGATGTTGCTCTACCAGTTCTCCAGTTCTGCCTCTCCAGATTCTTACTGGCTACTGACCACAAATGATGCATTCATAAAATCAAAAGCAATGTGAATAAAATTACTGTAACCTGTAATGCCTTTAATCCACAATATATTTATTATGTAACCCTCAAACTCTTAAAGTGTATGTGCGTATGTATATACATTGTTTCAGGTATGATATGCAAATGCATACTTTAGCATGTCTGTTCTAAATTTGCTGCCTCCTTCAAATGCCATTTGGTTATTTTAAGGAGTTCACTTAAGAACTGTGTGGAAGAGCAAAGGGACAGGGGTCAGTAGAGTATCTGTGTATGCTGCTAGGAAAACTTGTCTTTTGACAGGTTTATTCTTGCCATCTGTCAGGTAGACTTGAAAGGGGTAGAAGAAAGGGAGAGATAGGAATGGACCTATATCAGTAAGAGGAAAACTTTAAACAAAATATTGGAGGTTGACTGTGGGCAAATGAAGCAAAGAAGGTACAGAAGATCAGCAACATGAAGCAGACCAAAAGACATGTAATGCTGAATGAATTATGAATGAAAATAGTGAGGGAGAAGAATGCTTGTATCTTCCATACAATCAAGAGTCTAGCAGTTGCAAGATGTTCAGGTATGGAAAAAAGAAAAGTTATAAAGGCCTTACTATATACTTACACTTCTTGCTATAATTTCATTTACAAGGATTTTCTGAGTTGCTGTATTGCTTCTAATTGATATTTATAGTAATTTTTATTCGTATTTAATGCACTTCTCTCCCCCACCTTCCTCTAAAACCATTCCCACTATCTTGTTACTGCCTACTTCATTTCACATGGCTCAACTCTGTTGTTTTGCAGCCCGTAAATAGTCCCAGTAGTTCATAGCAGTGGCCTTTTGGGATATAAGTACCATCTCTTTGCTAATTCTGCTGCTCACTATAGTATTTTACAGGCTAAGAAATAATGAATGGCTAACACTGTTAGGATTCCTGAGCAGACACTGTGACACTGGGATAAAGCCATCAGCAGCATTAGTAGGTCTTTCAGAGCATTGTCACTACAGAGCGTTCTGTGTTTTAAAGACAGAACAGTGCTGCATAGCAATTTCGATTTACAATTATAAAGTCTCACACAAAGCCTTATACAAATTATTCCATCTGTGTGCCAAACGTTTTGGAAGGCATCAGCAATATTTCTGAGCATTTCTTGCTTTGCTGCATTTACCTTGTTAAATATTATTTTTAAAAGAAGCTAGTTTACAAAAATCATAGAGTGAATAGAGACAAAGTGCTACTGTTGTTTGACTACCTCTTGTTTAGCTGGAATTCTATTCCTTCCTTTGCAGCAGGAAAGTGAAACTGGAGAGCTGTCATTCTTGCGTCCTGCTTTCTTCATGAATGCAAACTCTAAAGCTAAGAACATAAGTCTATGCTTTAACAGTGCTTTATTGTACAAAGCAAGCAATTTATTAAATATAACATCTGTCTTTCTTCAGAAAGACAAATACATGCAGAGAGATACTTTTTGTTCACATTATTATTTCTCCCATGCAATAAGTATGACTTTTTCTTGTCCTGTTCAAAGGAAGAGGTTTAGGTGTGCTTCTAAATGAAGCCTTTAAATACTGTCTTGTCTTCTCAGCACTACACATGATGGGAGTTAACACTCCTCAAACACTATTCTTCAGGCAGTGGCATTTCAGTGATCAATTAATGTCTGAAATCTTGGTTATTTCATCTTTCACATCCTTCATCTTCGTTTGAACTCTTGTTAGATTGGCCAATTTCTCGTTCAGTAAAGCAATTTCCTTCTCCCGTTGTAACACCTCCTCCACTAATCTTCCTATTCTCAGTGTTAGGTCATTTATTAAAGGCTCCAAGATGGCAAACTCCTTTTTAACTTTGTGTATCTTAGGTTTTAAATCATTTGCAAATGTAACTGTCTTCAGAACTTTTGCTCTGTCACCTTCAAGACTGAGAAGTCTGTTGGAATGCTTGTTAAAATCACTCCTTAACTCAGACAGTGCTGTCTTAATTTGCTCAATTTTTCTTGCGTTACTGGATGCCAGGCTTTGTAGTTTTGTACTTCGGTCGATGCTACTGGTAAGAAGGTCACCTATATTTCTTACTGTTGCCTTTTCACCTTTTTCCACTTTCTCTTCTAGTGTTTGCAAAGAATCTGTCAGTGCATTCATTTCCGAGACCAGACCTGAAATGCGCCTTATGTCAGTTTTCACTGTCACAATTGTCAACGTTATGTTTTTTGCAATAGAAGCTGTGTTCTGCTCAGCACTTGAAACTGCATGAAAAAGGCTTGTTAAATTCTTCTCCAGTTCTTCTTGTTTTTTAATTATGTTGCTAGACCATGTTTTCATTGTATAAATATCTTCCTGCAGATACTTAATGTGAGAAATTATTTGAAGATCTTCCAGCTGTTTCATTAAGTTCCAAGTCTTTTCACACTACAGGGATACAAAAATATTTCTAGCTTAACAAATCAACATCAAAATTCAAGCTATACTTTAATGAAATATCTTACTATTCTGACATTCGAGTGCAAATCTTGTCTCTAGGAAATTAATTTCTGTTACAGTATAACCAATATTTTTCTTGTCGGTATACATAACAAATGTTAGTACTTCTTCTATTACAATAAAAATTACAGGAAGGTGCTATATGACTTTCCAAGGTGACCTCTGAAAGCATCAAATGGAATCTTCTTCCATATACAGGAATTTTTAAGTCTTCATAAAAGCTATTTTAGTGAAAGAAAACTCATGCAACTGCTGGATTTTTGTCTTGATTTACTAGTTCACTCTTTTATTTTCTTACAATTGGTACTTTGTTTTCAAATTTGAGAGGAAGAAAGGAAATTACCTGAGTATACTATCCTGTTTAATCCCCTATAAGTCAGGGTAGAACATGGAGAGAAAAAACAACACCAAACAGGCAAACCGAAACACATTCTAAGAGGCTAGAATTACTTTCCTATTAATCCTTTTCTAGACACTAATAGTAAAAATATCATCACAGAAACAAGTATTTTTAACTTCAATAGTGCCGGTCCTCCATCACTCAGAACTGTTTGCTCAAAAGCAAAAGACCAAAATTTAAGTTGTGGAAAGTTGTGCCTGTTTCCTAGCTAATGCCCTCCAAAGATGAGGATTTCATGTTTAATCTCCTATACATTCAGTTGTCAGTGGGGTTGAGTTGATGAAAGACTTTGGATTAGGGGTCATACCACTGGCACTCCCATCACCCTGCCTCAAAAAGATACAAAGCAGAAACTCTAGAACTGGAAGATGCTTGTGAAAAGTATTTAAAAAACATTTATTTATATAATAGTTGTTCATGATAGAACATAATACAACATAATAGTGTTCATAATAGAACACTAAAGTATTTACTCTGTACCCTTTCTGGATGAGCAGTTTATTTTGAATTAGAATATGCACCAGGATAAGAAAATTCACTACAATATATTTTTATTTTGAATATGACTGTAAACAGAAATTTATACATAAGCAATAATTAAATGAAACCAACACAGCTTTATAAGACTGAGAAAAATTGGCTTCATAGTCTCTTGAATGAGCAGTGTTACCTGATTAGGGAAGATTTCAATGGAGTTCTCGAGAAATCATAGTATAAACCCAGAATAATTGAAATTAAATCTGATTAAGTGATAATGTTTTGGGCTTGTACTGTTTCTACTAAGCAATCTCCTTTCCTGAGAAATGCAAAATTATCAAGACAATAAATCTGCAGACAATCTGTGTTCTCCCTGATACCCAAATTTCAATGCACAGCTATCAGGCCTATTAGGTAGTACTACATCATGTATAAGTAGGTCTGTGGATAAACTGGATATATTCCCTGCTCTCAAGGACATAATTCCACTGATTTCCTTAATTATTTTTGCAGCTCTTGGTTCAGCAAACTTCAGGAAACAATGTCAGTGACACTGTTAAAACAGTGTTTCTCTTTTCAAATGCAAAGCAATAAGAGACGTATCATGTAATGCCTAACAAAAAAATCCTTACAGAAGAAAAGGTTAGAATTTGTTTCTAAAGCACCAAAAAGCTCCCCCAAAAATAAAAACAAGCCAGCTGCTATGTAAATACCAGATATAGATGCCAGAACAACACAAGGTTCTCAGTAGGGGGTACTTTACTAAGTGTTTTCTCTATGAGTGTTGCATCTTAACTTCAGCTGTTAAAAGTGTACTCAGTGCTTTCCTGCAGCGTGAAACCTTGATGGTTACAAAACATTAAAAGCAAGGTACAGCTATCTCTGCTGAGAAATAAGTGATTAATTGTTCAGTGTTACAAGTCTATTACAAGTCTATGGAAAATAATACATAAAGTAACAACAAAAGAAACCAAGTAGTCAAAACCAAATACAAACTAAAAATATGAACCTGTTTCTCCCGCAAATCTAAATACCTTGCTTCAAGTTTTTAATAAAAAAGATCTTTTAATAAATAAACTGAAAATAATCCTTAATTTTAGAAAATATTCCTTTCCTTCTTCCATAAAGTATTACTCTCTTGTTCTCCAGCCCCTTTCCCAACCTTTCAGGCTGTTCCAATGTCTCTTTAGATCAACAACAATACCTCAGCTATCTTTGATGTACATTTAAATCACATTATTTATTAAAAAGTGCTTTTTCATCAATGAAAAACCTAAGTTCAAATTCACTTATCCCCATTCTGGTCATTTTCTAAGTTAAAGCTTTCTAAAGTTGCTTCTGTTGCTTTTGAAGATACTGTTAAGTCAGGCCCTGTTTCTGGAACAGCTATTTCATGCTGCATTTCCAACAAGCTGCCTTTGGACTGGAGGCCTTCAAGAGACTTCTGTATCACCACTGTATCAGAAACAGTTTTCAACATGTCACTTTCCACAGCGTACAGCTGTGTCTTCAAATCCTCTACCTTTTTCTCCATACCAAGCAAGTCACTTGACAACCTAAGAATAGAGTGAATAGCATTTTCAATTGTTGGCAAATGGGTCTTGCACTCCTCAATTTTAGGTTCATAGTTTGCAAGTTTCTGATTCAGATCTGTGTCCTTGACTACCAGACTATTCTGTTCCTCTTCTAGCTTTTCAACTGACTTTGCATCCAAGTTCAACTTCTGTTCAACTCTAACAAATTCATCATCTTCTTGCTTTTTTAGTGTTCTGATATTTCTGGCTGTACTGTCTTCCAAATCTCTTACTCTTTCTGAAAGGGATTTAATTCTTTGGTCAACTTCATTGGTTTTGGAAGTAACTTCTGTATGTATGAACTTAGCTTCAGATTTTAAACCGCTAGCATTTCTGTTCATTTCATCCAGGCTTCTTCTCCAGGAATTTGTAACATTTTGGAACTTCTCATTAATGCTCTGCATCTTTAGAGAGAGAGTCTGTTCATTGTTCTGAATATCATTTATTATGTTCTGAAGAGAAGATATTTCCTGCCCAAACTCAGTCATCACAGAGATGGATGAGGCAGCTTCTCGCAGGACACTTTCAGAAGACTCAAGCTGTATTTACAACACAAAACAATGTCTGTGTCTACTTAACAAAAGTAAGAACAGAAAACCATTTCCATTTATTGAGAAGAATCAAGTCCCTTAAAAGCCACTGTACTTGTTAAAAAGCTCCTCCATGGTGTGTTTCCATGTTTCATCTTTAAAATATTGTTGATTAACCTAGCATGAAAAAGGTGTATCTGTTGTTGAACTTCTACAGCATATATGCAATTTTCCATGCTTGGGTTTTTTTTGTGTCCAACATACAGTAAATCCTATGCAACATTTTGCAATCTGAAGCATATATAAATATCCAGATTACATCATGTATAAATGACATTATTCTGAGATCAGTGCTGAAACAAAATCACTGGCATGTGCCATGCCGTGCTACCATCACCTGTAAGGTATCAGGGATAATTCGGCAGCCAGCACAGCTTTTGTACTTGATAATGTCAAACAAGGTAGTATTTTTTCATTACTAATGTATTATCTTATCTATCACTTTATTATGCCTTCATACTATTGAACAGGTCTGCTACATCAAAATGTCGGTAAATTTTCTTCAAATCAATGTATGTTAGAATCGCACATAAAGAGAACTGGTAGAATGAAACATGCATTTAAGTTCTTAAAAATAGTTTAGTTTTTAAAAAATTATACTAAGATACAACCACTGTATTCACGTGCTGGAACAATGGCATGGATTGACATGCTTTGTCACATGAAATAATATCTAAAGGCGGATTCCCAGGCAAGTAAAACACATTATGAAAACTTATTTTAAGTCAGTTAAATTAACAAAATAACAATGAAGTAAACTGACAAATGTTCACCAAAGATTATGCAATTAAGATGTTAATGATTACCTTTTCAGAAATAAAGTTTACTTTATTTCCCACATCCAGGATTGTTTCAGCTTCTTGATGTAAAAAATTGTACTTTCTTTCCAGATCAGCAAATTGACCTGACTGCTGAAATAGAAACCTGCAAATTTCAAGTAAATAAACAGAGAGCATAACTTCTTAATTAGCATACATTAAGTATTCCAGGACCTGATTCACAGCAAATTGTTACTGGAGGGATTTGTGTTCACAGAATTTGCTAGATCAATACATGACAGAAAAAAAATTAACAAAATTGATCTGTCTTGATACTGGAATTCAGAAGAGGTATGACAACAAGGAAGCATCCATAGATGTCTTTGCTTTTATGCTGCATGCTAAGGTAACTAAGGCACTGATGCTGCTAAGATATTTTAAAACATCTTAAACAAAGGTATTTGACCTTTACTTAAAGACTCGACTTGATTAACAGTTTATTACACTGCTGAGCAAATTATTTACAGAAAACTCTTACTTCACTTCTTTGTCCAATTACTCATTGCCTACCAAACGAGCACCTACTGTCAGACTAAGCTGCCCTCCAGGTAGATGCAGTCTCCAAACCAGGCATTCAGAATTCATGAGCAAAGCACCTTCAACATGATGTAACAGATGAAGCTTCTATAGTAACTCACCACAGGCCAATGTTTCCACGTTTGTGAATACTGCAACTCTTTCCTTGATCCTTCTCTGGCTTTAATAAGTTTCTACAGACACTTAGCCCAAGCACTCTGTCAACATGTAAATCAAGCAGCCCACAGAATACAAAGGAAAATACTAAAATCCTCTTTAGAGAGTTACTTACCAGCTCACCACCAGGCAAATGGCAAGGGAAACAATACTCAAACTTGTCCTCGAGTCCGTCCAAAAGGAACTGTGATTATTGCTGGTCCTGGGACTTGCCAGCTTCCCATAATTACTGTGCTTCTCAGACTTCTGTGAACCTTCACTGGTCTTAGATGAAGCAATACCTTTTTTCCTTGGCTTAACTTCAGACATTTTGTGGGTTTAAAAAGCAGAAGCAAAGAAGAGAGCTAGGGAAAAAAAAAAACCCAAACAGAAAGGACTAGTTTTACATCTTATTTTTTTTTAAACATCCTCAAAAGTAAACTTTAAGTACACAAATCACCCCCAAAAATGTTTCTTTTGGTGTTCTTTGTGCTTTCTAGTTATGTGAACTTTTTGTAAAGTATCAAAATACTTTCATTTGCTTTCTATATACAGAGCACTGTTTTCATATTTTCTCCAACTGAACTGACTTTACAAGCTTAAGCTAAGTTCACCTTTCCAGAAATATTTCTTCTGCTGCAGAATAAGCTATTTTAAATATGTATTTAAAATGACAGGATTAAAAGTATATATTTTTTGTATCTGATGACTGTCACAAATTCATCAGCAATTTCATCAATGAACTTGTGTTTTACCTGTAAATTTAAGAAAAAGAATTACCTACACCACACTAGAAAGGGGAAGTTAATTTTTCAATTTTAAAAATAAAATTGCACATCAAGCTTTAATTTAGAAATAGTTCTGTTGCAATGATTTTATGTCATCTGTAAAACCACAAATGTCGGTTAACAAAAAGTCACGATAGAAAAATTCAGAAGATTAATGAAATCGTGCCTCTAGAAAAAAGAAAAAGTATAACTTCCTCTTGATAAAATTAAGATCAGAATAGATTAAAGCAATATGAATCTCCAGCTCATATTTTAATGAACCAAGTGAAGCACAGAGTGTAGTTTTTAAGCCTAAAATCTTCCACCATACTGCTCAAAATAGACTTGATCTTTGGCGGAGTTACTTTAGTCTAATTTGAGACTACCATTGTGCTGGTTTTTTTGCATCACATAGCAGCATTACTGCTCAGTCATATATTAAAATACAAATATTTGGACATACTTACATAGTCATATACAGGGTTAAAAGGCATTGTTTAAAATCTTATCTGTCATGCAGATAGCTTAGAGCTGTTTGAGCCACAGTACTAGGAAGCATGCTTGGAGATTGAAGTATGGAGGAAAAACAGTTTTTCATTCCCAAAAGAAGAAGAAAAAAAAAACAACCAAAAAACCCAAAAACAACAACAACAAAAACCCAAAAACAAACAAACAGAAACTACAAACACAAAAAAAAAAAAAAAAAAAAAAAAAAAAAAAAAAACCCAAAAAAAACCCCAAAAACAAAACAAAACAAAAAAAACCCCAAAAAACCCCCCCAAAACCCACAAAACAAAAAAAACCCCACACAAAACAAAACAAAAAACCACCAAAACAGAAAAAATGTATTTTGAAGCTTTATAAACATCTTCTGGTTCGAGAGCACATATTATGAAGTTAAGGTGGAGAAAAAAAGAGAGGTCTGAACAGTATACTGGGAAAACAGTTTAACAGAGAAAATTAAAGCTCTGCTTTAAAAGGACGGCTTCAGCGCGCTGCCCAGCGCGGTACAGAGGGATGGCCCGCAGCTCCCCAGAGACCCTTCCGGACCGCGCTGGGTCCGCTCCCCGCGGAGTGACCCGCATCCCCTCCGCTCCCCACAGAGTGACCCGCATCCCCTCCGCTCCCCACGGAGTGACCCGCATCCCCTCCGCTCCCCACGGAGTGACCCGTATCCCCTCCGCTCCCCCCAAAGTGACCCGCACCCCTCCGCTCCCCACAGAGTGACCCGCATCCCCTCCGCTCCCCACGGAGTGACCCGCATCCCCTCCGCTCCCCACGGAGTGACCCGCACCCCTCCGCTCCCCACAGAGTGACCCGCATCCCCTCCGCTCCCCACGGAGTGACCCGCACCCCTCCGCTCCCCACAGAGTGACCCGCACCCCCTCCGCTCCCCACAGAGTGACCCGCATCCCCTCCGCTCCCCACAGAGTGACCCGCATCCTCTCCGTCCCCGGGCTCCCAGCAAGCCCGAGCGCCCGAGCCCCCGGGCCAGCCCTGGCCTCCCATCTCCCCCTCCCCGCGGCCACTGGCCCGTACCCGCCGCGCTCCTCCGGCCTCAGCAGCGGGGGCCGGAGGCAGGCGGGGCCGCCCAGCCCCGCAGGCACCACGTTTACAGGCCCCGGGGCCCCTCCCCTGGCCGCGGCTGGTGCATCGCCGCCCTGTGCGCCACGTTCGGGCCCGCCCGCCGCCGCTCCCCCGCCGCGGGCAGCGATCCCGGCCCGCACCGCCGGGGCTTGGCGGCTCCGCGCCGGCGCGGGAGGCAGCGCGGGGCTTTGTTCGGCGGCGAGCGGCGAGCGGGCCGGGCCGGCCTTCCTCGCCCAGGCCCGGAAGGAGGAAGCGCTGCCGGCGCCGCCTTCCCGGGAGCCGCGGGGCAGCGGCTGCTCCTCGGGGCTGGGCAGGGGCTCGGGGCCGGCGGCTGCTGGGGCTCCGCGCTGCTCGCCAGGTAAGTGGCGTGGCGGACACGCAGGCACGGACCGGACCGGACCGCACGGCGAGGGGCTCCGCCGGGGCGGCGGACGGGTCAGCGGCGGCGGGCGGGCGGACGGGCGGTCTGAGCGCCTCGGTTGCTGTTTCGGTCGCGGCTGGCATCAGCGGCACGGTGTGAATTAACGCTTTGTTTTGGGTGTTTGTGGAGCGATTTCTTTTGTACGTGCTTCGCGTGTGGCAGTATTATTATTGTTATCCGTTTTTCGACCGGGGAGCTTCAGCGTCCCCTTTCCTCCGCGGTAGGGTGGAAGGCTTTCCCAAGTACGTAATTTTCAGTGAAAATAGGAAATTGTCAGCATGGCGGAAGAGGTACTCTATCGTGAGCTTATTCAAAGGCAGCTGTTCTGCATCCACCCAGCTCGTGGATGAGAGAGTGCCGGAAGGGGTGAGCGCTTCTGCAGGCACCTGCAGAGTTGTTCTGTGGAGGAGTTTGGACTTGCTTATGGAGCTTTCCTGGAAAGGAGTGTGATCGGAGAGAGCGTTTTGATCCTTTGGGACTCTCAGAGTCGCTGATCAGTTCTGGGGAAACCTTTATGCAGTAGTCAATAGTTTTCACCTTCTGTTTTCTTCAGACATTTGGGTTTTGATGATACGGAGGAAGAGTGCAAGTTTAAAGTTGCGTGTCCAAATGCTGATAAAGTCAGTGGCAGTGTTGGGTGCTTCCTCTTCCATCATCTGTCAAGATCCAAGTGCCCTTGTATGGAGTCTTGAACTTGGAGAAGTTTATGCGTTTATCCCGTGCAATGAGACCAGTCCTCTTTCTCATGCTGTTGTCCCAATCGCATGATCCAAGGACTAAAAAAAAAAAAATTGAGGAATGTAATGAGTGGGTAGAAGACCTTTTAATAGAGATGTTTAACAAGTTGCTAATATATGAGAATCTCGTAGTCTTTGGTTTTGTAGTTCTGAAGGTGTTTATAAACATAAATTCATAGCAGTGGGGGAAAGAATTTGTATTTTCAGAATTAGCAGGTGCTTTGGTGCTCTTTTTGATTTCAACACCAAAGTTTATAAACTGTTTTAAAACTTCTTGCCTCATGCTTGTAAGTTATGTTCCTGGTCTGACTTGACTTCCCCCCATCCCCTGCTCTTTTTCACACTGAAGAAATATGGATGTCAAGAGTAGAAACTATTTGCTTATGAATCGTGAAGCGCTGGAAAATGACATCAAGACTTCTTATATTATGGATCGTATGATTTCTGATGAAGTACTAACATTACAGGAGGAGGAGAGAGTGAAGCAACAGGTAGAATTATCTCTCACTGCTCTTTCTCTTCTTAGTCTACTCACATATTTTACCATCCTTTTTAAAAACTGTAATTTCTGACTATCTAATTCCTGGATTTGTCAAATTCTGAAGTGTATACCTAGCACACTAGTTTTTGTTGCTCTTAATAAGGCTAAGGGCTTGGTAAGTTAAAGGCTATTTCTGTAACTATAAACAGTCTATAATTTACAGAGTGATTAAATGATTTCTGAGGTTTCTTAGTTTTGTATAATGCCTCTTCTAATTTTTTTTTTCTAGAATACACGGAAGGAGCGAGCATCTATGCTAATCAACATTATTCTTACAAAGGATAATAATTCCTATAGATCCTTTTATAATGCACTGCTCCATGAGGGGTACAGAGATCTTGCTGCGCTTCTTCAGGACGGCATCCCTGCCGTCTCCTCTGGTAACAGGAAGAGTTCAATGGATGGAATGACTTCCTACGGTCAGTGTAACTACAGCAATCCCTAGGCTTGGTTGTGAACACAAGTGGTCTTTTTTATCCCTTAGAAAGTGAATATGTGTAATACCTATTCCAATGAAAAAGGAGCAGTTGGTGCATTTGTTTGTTTTAGTAGTGTAGTAAATATGTCTCTATTTCACCTTCTTAATATGGCAGGAGAGTTACAACACTTACAACTTTTATAGGTCATCTTGAAAATATTAATACTAAATAATGCTTATTTTAAAAGACAGGAGACCTGTTACTCTCACGGTTTTCTCTAATTTGTAACATTTTTGTTGTAAGTGAAAGGAAGATTCTCATTTGTATGTATTAAAGAAAAACTCCAAGATTCTGATATTTATCTTGAAGAGTAATCTGGAATCTCTCAACCTACATTGTTCTAGTTGATCATTGATTAGTTCATCTAATTACTGGGCTACTTAATTCTTTCCACCAGATCTTTTAGTTACCCTATATAACTGCCATAACTTTTACCTGCATTTTCATCAGTATCATCTCTGACCGACATGAAATAAATTTGTAGTTTCTTATGGGCAGAACCTTCTAACTGCCATATTTACTGGGACTCTACATTTAATAAGTGTCAAAGGCATGTGGAGTTCAAGTTTATCTTAGATAATCTAAGTTTATTGGTTATGTTACTCCATATGGCCACCAAGTGGACAGATGAAGTGGACATTTCCTTTCTTGTTCTGCTTTACCTCTTTCAAGTCATGTTATCTCAGCTTAAATCAATGGAAGTCTTTCTTGGATTCCAGTGCTGTGCTGTGAACTGCCAAGAAAAGGCCTTACACAGCCTCCTTTCTTTTCTGCTGCATCCATGGTGTGGTGACTTCTGGCTGAGAAAGTGACTTGATTGTTAGGTACAGTAATGTTGAGCTCCTGTGTTTGCAACAGTTTCCATGGGAGATGTTAATTCTCTTTTCACTTCTAGGGATTAACATAACAAACTTTTCTTGTGCAGTTATTAATTTGAGCGCTGTTTTAGATAGGAGGCTAGTTATATGCTAAGTAATTTATTTCTAAAAAGCAGTATTTTTTCAGTATTTGGTATTTTGAGTCCAGCAGTTTTTAGGACATTTTTTTGGACATGAGGTGGGGAGGGAGCCCACTAGTCATTTTGGGTAAAGAGTTGTTTGCTTGGGTTTGAAGAGGCATCACATTTAGAACTCATGTTTTATTTTGATGTTTCTTGTTCTTAACTTTAGTGAAGACCATCCTCTGCGAAGGGGGCGTACCACAGAGACCAATGGTGTTTGTCACTCGACCAAAACTGGTAGATGCTATTAAGAAGAAACTGTACTGCTTGGGAAGTGATCCAGGTTGGGTCACAGTTTATGGAATGGCAGGCTGTGGGAAGACTGTTTTAACAGCAGAAGCTTTAAGGGATCCTCAGCTCTTGGAAGGTACTTTCAGAAAAACATCTGTATTTTTATAAAAATCACTATAGGTATACGCACATTGAACGTGTATGGTACAATTTCATATGTCACCTTAAAAGTGATTTGGGTTTCTAAAGTTCTTAGGTGATTCTGAAATACTTGCTTGCAACATACAACTTTCATTACCGTTTAGTGGTCTAGGACCAATAAGTATTCTATTACTTTGTGGAAAAAGTTTTTGAATAGCTTTTGACCTTAGAATCTGCTTTAGTTTATGAGTGTAGATGCATGCGTAATTAACTTGAAATTGTTATTTCTGTTAGTGCAAAATAATATATCTAGTTACATTCCTTTTGGGCATTGCTTATAAGGTCCTCAGACTCCTCTCCTTGCAATGTGAAATTAAAAAAATCTTGCTCTAACTTTTGCATATATTTTAACAGTGGGAGGCATTTTTGGGTGATTAGTATTGCCTTAGCTTAAAGTAGATCATAGATGCAAATGTTTAATGGGATTTTTTTCTATGGTTTTTTTTTTTCCTAGCATAGGACACTAGGAGAAGAAAGTAGGACTTGGCACTAAAGTAAAAAAAGATGTAGAGATAGATACTATAGCATCCTCTGCTACAGGTGACTCTTCTAGATATCTTCTTGATCACTTTTCAGAATTATTTTTTCACCCCAGACTCTGAATTCCTGCAGTACTACACAGTTAAAAATGTAAATGGTAGGTCAGATTAGCAGAAAGACGCATGCAGAAGGGGCTGTGGAGGGACAGGAAGGAAGATGTGTAGAGAGGAGGGACAACAGCATCAGTGATGGTGTGAAATTTCTGTGGGTACTTGCCCTATAGAGTCTGTTCCTTTAAAAATAAACAGGCGTGGTCTTGTAGAACCACCATTTGGTTTTAACAGTAGAGTTGCAAGGATGGCTTGCAACAGACTTTACAGGTTTGTGTTTTAGTTAATGCTGACTTACTGCTGTAAGTTGCTAATAAATATTTATAATTATTTAAAATGTATAGCGTATTAATATTGCTTTTCTTGTTAGATTACTTTCCAGGAGGAGTTCACTGGATCTCTGTTGGGAAACAGGACAAAGCAGGGCTCCTCATAAAACTTCAGAATCTCTGTAGTAGATTGGAACAGGACTCCACTCTTTCACAAAGGCCACCACTTAACATTGAGGAGGCTAAAGATCGTCTTCGTTTGCTCATGCTACGCAAATACCCCAGGTGATGTCAGTAAAATCAAATACTATTCTTTTAACTGATAAAACTTTGCGGAGTAACTTTGGTCTAATCATCTGAGGTGTCTGTGTTGTGGTTACATGTGTCTGGGGTGTATATTTTGTTTTTTTATCCAACTTCCTAACTTACGCTAATATGATTTCTAGCAACAAAATATGTTAACCAGCTGTGCAGGAGTCATATTTGCTTGAAAAAGCAAATAGTGAAGTAATGAAAGATGGGATTGGATAGTAAAAGATTGACAAACAAACATTTGGAAATAAGGATTTCTTTAACTTTCAGTGTTCTCATTGTATGTGTAGACTGCTTTACTGACCTGTGAGGATCATACAGCAGAAAAAAGGATGTGTAGCACTGCAGAAAATTCTTCCTTTCCAGAACTTTAAAAAGTTTAGTCTAGAGGTACCAAAATTAAACCAGGTTTTTATGATGTGACCAATTATTGCTGAGAAACCAGTGTCTTTCTCAGTCATTGCACAGATTTTGTTCACCTTTGAGCAAAAGAGTTTTTGTTATTTGCTGAGGATTTCATTATTCTCTGGGAAAATCTGTACTAAACTAAATAAGCTTGCTTGTCAGTGAGTTGTCTTAGGAATAATACTCCAGCCTTGTGGTCCTTGTAGATAACAGTGTAGGATACTGGCATTTCTGTACAGGGCGAGAAAAGTCCTTCTTGTGAGGAAAAGATGTGGACAACATTGACAGGTCCTGCAAAAGAAATCTATCCATTGAAGGTGCACATCCCTTGAAGGATGTGAAGTTGTTGTCTCCACTGACACATTTCCACTGTTACTTCATGTTTATTAGCAAACAAAAGAAATCAAAACTTTTCAATAGAGAAATGGGCATAGGAGGAAATAATAGAGGGGAAATGTGCCTGGGAGGAAGGTTCACAGAGGGTGCAAGTGTATGGGAAACAAAGCTTCACTGCAGCTTGGGAAGGAGCTGTTTCTGCTCTGAAATTCTCTTTGGTGACAAGAAGTCACTTGAGCTATATCTGGATTCAGACAGCCAACCCAGTACATCTCTTGGGAATAAAGTAGTAGACAAAGGATTCAGATTTTGAAGCCTGTGTGTTTCTTGGGATTAAATTATTAGTCAAATGAAAAATTGAAACTATGGTATACTTTGAAATAACAAATTCGAGAATGTAATCTCCTGTGATTGTTATCACAGGGTTTTGTTTGTTGCTTTGGGGTGTGTTTTTGTTTGTTTTAGTTTTTCTGTGTTTTAAGGGTTTTATTAAAAATCCTAATTAGAATTTACGATTTGTTGATGTGACTGGAGGAGAAAAATCACTGGTGCCTAATGAATGGGAGGACTTTGAAGTGCTCAGATTAATAAAAAGTATAAAATCAGGCTGTGATTTATGCCACCTGTCATATTTTCAATTGTGAAAGTGCCACAAAATAAGTCCTTTATGGCTATGATAGCATTCTTGTGAACTCTCTGATTTATCAAAAGGTTATTAATAGAAGAGTTGTATAAAAATAAGATAGGCATATCCAAGACTTAAATATATCTTTGAGAATGTGGTCTGATGTGTATGCTCTTCTTTAAGGAGGATCAAATCCTTATTTATAGGCTCTGATGGCATAAATGCCACAGAGCTGAACAAAAATGCAGAAGTTTAGTCATGCTTCAGTGAGAATTGGACAACTTAACCAGTAACTAGTGCAGTGGAAATTCCACCCCTTAAAAAAAAGCTTAGTAAATGTAAACATTTTGTAGGAGTAGATGTCAGTAACTAAAACTCACTGAATACAAATAACTGTTATTTCTCTTCATACATCTACTTGCCAGCTAGTCTTTTGACTTCTTGCTCTCTTAAACCCAGTCTTTTAAAAACAGTTTTCAGTAACTTCTCTGTCATATATAGGCACGTGTAGGTACATTATTCTGTTGAGAATCCGTGTAGGAACCTAAAAATGTGGCTGGCCATAGGATTGGAATATGTAGGCATTAGGAAATGTCTACATAGGTAGACATTCTTCTTACATTTAGGTAAGAGGAACCTTGCCATTGAAGACAATTGCTTTAGAAGAGGATTAGTCTCATATAGCTTTCCAAAGATACAAAACCAGAATGAGTCAAACTTCTTGAGTCAAAAGGAAACTTAAATGCTTTCCCACAAAGCTTATCACTAGCTTGTATCAGAGTTATCTAGTTTTATACAACTCTTTTCTTCATTTATGATACCTAGTAACTTAAATCCAGTAAATATTTCTGGTTTTTCTGTTGTCTACTAATGGAAGTGTTTCTCAAAATGTTGTTTACACTTCAGTTGTAGCTGTGAAATAATAAATGGTAAATACCTTTTTGAAATAACTGCATTCAGCTTCTTGCACAGCAATTAATCACAGAATCACCAAGGCTGGAAGAGATCTTCAAGATCATCAAGTCCAACCATCAACCCAGCACCACCATAATCACCCCTCAACCCTGTCCCCTAAGTGCCGCATCCAGACACTTAAATGCTTCCAGAGACATTGACTCCACCACCACCTTTGGCAATTTATTACAGTGCTTAATCACTCTTTCAGGGAAAGTTATTTTTTCTAATATCTAATCTGAACTGCCCTGGTGCAATTCAAGGCCATTCCCTTTCATCCTTCCAACCTGAGACATGACAAAGAGACCAACTCCCACCAGACTACAACCTCTTTTCAGGTCATAAAGACTGATCAGGTTCCCCCTGAGCCTTCTTTCCTCCAGGCTAAACAACTCCATCTCCCTCAGCCATGCCTCTTAGGACACTTTCTAGACTCTTTACCCTCTTTGTTACCCTTCTCTGGACATACTATTAAGATATTCTACATACTAATATAAAAAAAAATGCAGTGATACATTGTAAATTCTGAAAATGCTTTTCTCTATTAAAATGCAGTACTTTATTTTAGCATTAATAGCTGATCTGAAGTATTTCTTCTTGCACTAGGTCTCTTTTGGTCCTGGATGACATTTGGGATTCCTGGGTATTAAAAGCATTTGATAATCAGTGTCAGGTACTCATCACGAGCAGGGACAGGAGTGTAACAGATGCTGTGGCTGGTAAGGAACAGTTTTCTCTCCTGCATCAAAGATTTTATGTGTCTGTGTCTGCAGTTTGTTCATGTGAGCTTTCAAAAGAATCTAATAGAATCTGTCTATTAATCTGTGCACAAGCGGCAAGGTTCTGGAATTCTCCTTTGTAACATGTTATGCTCTTTGTGAAATAAGTGTTGTATGTTATCCCAAAAGTTACATGTTTGCATTGATGAGTACAGTAATTCTAAACAGAATAAATTAACCTCTGTGACACTGATGCTGTTAAACTGATTATCTCTACACTATTCACTAGTGACTGCCTGTAATGCATTTGTAATTATTAGCTTATAGTCTGTTTTTTATTGTGTATGTATCTCTAATGCAAGCTTATTCTGATAAGTGGAATGTATACTCTTTTTAGTCCTATAAAAAAACCATGAACCTTTGCTCCAGATTTTACTTGGAAAATACTTTGAATTTCCATACAGTTTTTTGCATCTGTCAAAATGTTTTCCATGTTTCTGTTTCTAGGCAATAAATACGAGGTTCATGTGGAAAGTGGGCTAGCACATGAAAAAGGACTGGAGATTTTATCCTTATTTGTGAATATGAAAATATCAGAACTTCCAGAACAAGCTAACTCTCTTGTAAGAGAATGCAAAGGTATTCTAGTTGCTTTTTATCATACAATTTACCACTGAATGTCAGGTTTTTTCTTCTATATTTTGACTTAAAAATAGAGAGGGTGATATCCTTTAATACTGTGTAAGTTAAGTAAAATACTAGTGCTTGTTAAATATTTTGGGGTTGGTTTTTAAGCTTAGCAGAAGTCTCATGTTGAATTTTGGGTAGTTTTCTTCATTATATTGTCTCTCTGCGCCACAATTACACAATTTACACACACAATTACACAGTTTACATTTGGTGAGTTTGCAAATGTCTACATGGAGTGTGTATTTTATGTCTTTGCTCCACACCTGACGAACTTAATCAGCGAACTGGGAATATTACCTGTTTCAGTCGTGTGACCATCAACTGTTGGATTGTGTTCCTTGGTGACCTCTGAATTTGATTTCATCTTTTCCTTCAGGTTCTCCTCTTGTGATATCCTTGATAGGCGCGTTACTGCGAGACTTCCCCAGCCGCTGGGAGTACTATCTCAGGCAGCTGCAGAACAAGCAGTTTAAAAGAATAAGAAAATCTTCCTCGTATGATTACGAAGCCCTTGATGAGGCAATGTCCATAAGTGTTGAGCAGCTGGATGACAATTACAAAGACTACTATAAAGACCTCTCTATCCTCCCAAAAGATGTTAAAGTACCCACTAAGGTAATAAAAGCAGCGCAGAAATCTTGTGATTTTCAGTGAGATACAAACAACAACCTTAAAGAATTCTCAAAATTTGTAATAGTCACATATAACTTCTATGGTTGTAACTTAATAATAATTGCTAGATTAGGTAGATTTGTTCCATTATTGCAGCATGACTTGTATTGTTAGTAGTGAAACTAAAATAATCATAACTGAATAAAGATATTCATACTGTTTAAGTTTAATCTGCATTCTGTATATTGGTCTTTAATTAGATTGTAATTGAGCTCACTGAGAGCTTGAAAACTGTTGTGGAATTATGTTATGGTCACCATAAATCAGCACAAATAGACAAAAGATAGGTTAACTTCTTATGTCTGTTCTGTGGTTTGGTATGAAGGAATTGGTAACTTATGGAATTGATTACCCTTTGTGTCTGTGTTTGTTAGTATGCATTTTGTTGACAGTTAATTGGTAACGTTTTATAGTATTCGTCCAAATCATAGTTTGACTTGGTTCTGATCTCTTCTCTGTTAATGTGTAAATATTTTTTAGGTTCTCTGTATTCTTTGGGATATGGAAACTGAAGAAGTTGAAGATATTCTACAGGAATTTGTTAACAAATCACTGTTGTTCTGTGATCGTAATGGGAAGTCATTCCACTATTATTTACATGATCTTCAGCTTGACTTTCTCACAGAGAAGAATCGCAGCCAGCTTCAGGTAGCGTATCTACTGATGCTTATATTCAATTTTACTCTCTAAAGCTGGGCATTTTTCAGAAAATGTTGCTTTGTTAAATGGTACCCTGAGTAGCTTCACAGCATGGGTCCAAATTAAATTTAAGTTAAGCCTGACCAATTAAAAATATCTATTTTCAACTTGAAACTGTGGAGGGATTTCTTGATGGTTCCATCTGCAGCTAAGAGACCAAACTGAGAGAAGACTCTATAACCATTGTTTCTCTATCAGATGTTTCCAGTAGGAGATGTAATGTTCCACTGTTGATTCCAAAGACATCAAGGCCCTACCAGAATAGGAAAGTTCTTCTTTAATGCAGCGAAACGCTTTCTGGTCCCTTTTTTTCAGTTTAAGGCAGTACTTTCAGGAAGATGGCCTGTAAGTTGGGCTCAATTTCAGTTCTGAAAGACAAGGCAGAAAGAGTAGATCTGAAGAAAAGGCAAGTTTTTTGTTTTGCTTTAGATCTACGTATGTAACAATTCTTTTATTTTTGTTGCTTCCCACATATAAGATCAAGAGAGATTTGGTAGCTAATTTCAGTCTGAGAAGGAGGATTAACAGCTCGCTTTTCTGTCTTTTAATATACAGAGAATGTTTCTGGAGAAGTCTTTAGCAGTAAATTAGGTTAGGTGTACAGTTTTGGAAGGTAAGCTTTTTTATTTCACTTGTTAATGTATTACAATTGAGAAATAACATTATTCCTCAATGCTATTTGCAATATAATAATAATAATACTTATAATTCCTCAATGCCAAAAGTGTGTTTTTCTTCGCTTTGCAGGAGCTACATAAAAACATAGTCAATCAGTACAAGAAATACTACAAGCTTAATACACCTGTTCTGTCTCAAGAGGATTGCATGTACTGGTATAACTTCCTAGCGTATCACATGGCAGGTGCCAAAATGCAGCAGGTGGGTTCTGACAGATGTTCTTTGCTTCCCTTTTTCACCCACTCTCACCTGTACTTTTCTCTCCAGGCCTTTTCCTAGTTAAGCCTCTCTTCCCCTTGACTTTAGTCCAGCTGGGTAAACACTCAACATAAAGTCTTTGGGAGGTCCTCTGATAATCATTGTCCCTTACAAAAACTACTTTATTTCTACCTTTTGTATCTTGTCTTTTCAACAAGTTCTTGAGAAGATTTCCTATTTTATATCAAAGTGACTTGTGTTTTTTCTTTCCTTTTTAAGAAGCTTTAATAGGAAGTCTTCTCTAAACCTTTTTGAAAACACAAACTCTCTTTATTGTGCAATAATACAAGTAAATTGGCTTAATCAGAGAATTTTATCAGTTAGTTACTTTTTTATCTTCAGATGTCTTGTTAGCTTTTTCCTCTTATGTGGTACAGATTTGTGTGTAAAAAGTCATTATCTGATTTCAATAGCAAAAAACCCCATCAAGAGTTAGATGGGCAAGTCTCTGGTTTCCAGGATTGTCTTGGCACTTTAAAAATTGCTGTTATTTTTGTCAACTACTCTTCTTCAGCTAATAAGCTAGTATAAGATGCAAATAATGCAGAAATATTAACAATTTGTAGTTTCACTCGAATTTGAGTTTCAAGTGTCTTGAATAGTGTTTGATCCTAGTTTTTACTGGCTTTATTTCATGTGTACTCAAGACCTTTTCATTTAGGCTTCTTTCAAGATGGTTCATCTGACTCATCATATAATACATTTCATAGATTTATCTTCTATAGGAACCTTCATAATGTTAACTACAAGTCTGTACAAGGTGTTTTGGGTCATATTTATTTCATTATCTTAGTATCTTAGTTTCAGTGTGTTGTGAAAATGGTTTTATTAGAAGCCTTTCTACATTTTGTAGAATTAGCTTCTTAGGAGTCTTTAGTCTGGCTCATCATGACTATTTGCTTCTTAGAGTTTCTGTTCTATGTATCACTTATTTTTCATTATTTAGAAAGGATTTCTACTTGTTGGAAGGCTAATAAAGCTAGGAAGTTTTCCTTTTCTTTGTTTAACGATGATAATCTTTTAATCTTTGTGGAATTTATTGGTTTTAAATTGGAATACTGTGGGATTGCATTTTATGGAAATGGTTTGCTCTGGCTCACCCCTGGGAAATGTATGGTTTATCCCAAGTCCGCACCCTCCCTGCAGTATCGTGTATCTGTAACTCTATTGGCTGGAGAATGTCACCGCGCCCACCTTGAACCTTGGTGTTAAGAGTGCTAAGGCAAGGGGTCTCGCCCTCTTTGCCCCCCTTCCCCTGGAGGCCTCCGGACGCTCCCCTTCCCTCTTCCCCTTCCCCCCTTCCCTTCCCCTCTCCCTCAGTGAATAAACCCTCATCTCATCAGCATCCCACCGGCGTCTCTTTGCCTGCCAGCACGGGAACACTCATGACCCTAGGACCCGGGGGTCTCCCGGGGGACCCTCCCCGGGGACCCCCCAAAATTTAAACAACAACAGAATACACTTTACACCTGTGCAGTGTTGTTGCTAGGCGGTTTTTCTAGAGGAGGTCTAAAGAAAACATTGGACCAATACTTGTTAAAGGTGGTCATCTAGCTGAAAGAGATAAAGTTCAATGCTTGTTTTTCACCTGAGTCTTTAAAAATACTGACAGACCTTATCCGCTCAGCCCCCTAGTTTGGGGGACCATGGGTGTGGGAACTGGGACTTCTCCTTTGTGGAGACAGATGTGAAATTGTAAAGGACTGGTTGGATCAGTTGAATGTTCACAAGTCCATGGGGCCTGATATGATGCAACAAAAAGCACTGAAGGAATGAAAGGATGTTATGGCAGGACGCCCTTGATCTTTTACCAATGGTTTTAGGGGTTTCAGCATCTCTTAGGAAGATTAACAATCATTATTAATAGTGATCTTTGCTAGACTGGACTGGAAGAAGCTTTTTCAGAGTTAAAAGAACAGGTCCTGTGTGCTGCAGAAGTCAAGAATTGCTCCATCTCCTGTCTGACTAGCTGTATCAAAGTGCAGTTTAAAATAACAAACTTAGCCTTCTAAACACTGAATTTTTATAACTGAACAATTAGGATGCGAGAAACAAGAAATTGCCTAAGTTTTCAGCAAGAGACAGTTGTACCAAAGTCTGTTAAATACCCAATGTATTTCCTATGTTTTTCTTTTTCCTCTGAGTTGATTCTTTTGTGAAACTTATACTCTGAACTTAAATTTGTATTTCTTTTAGGAACTCTGTGATCTTATGTTTTCATTAGATTGGATTAAAGCTAAAACAGAATTGGTAGGACCTGCTCACCTGATTCATGAATACGTAGAATACAGTTCAATCCTGGATCAAAAGGTATGATACTGAAAACCTAAATGATCAGTTGGTTCCAAATATAATTTTCTGTTTTGTCATTGCATTTGGTTGGATGTATGTATATGGTAGTTATATGGAAAGCTTAAAAAAAACCAAAGCAAGAAACCAATATTAAATTGAACTTAGAGAAGATAAAAATGAAGGAAACTCAGTTTTCTCTTTGTTTAAATTTCACTGTGTAAGTGGTTGGCCATGGAACTCACTAACTATAGTGATCAATACTTGGTGGTGGCTACTCTGCTTTTGAGGAGGTGTAGGATTATGCTGACTACTTGGAATAGTCTTTCTGATATTTTGCACTGATTATTGAATAAATCACTATTGCTGGTATTCTTTGTTTGAAAAATAAGGATATTGTGCTTTCTGAACAGGATAATGAAATATTCAATCTATTGCATGTGTTTGCTAATATAACTTAATAGAAAATTAGAGCTAAGGGCTTCTGCAAGAATATTAGCTGTATAGAAATTGTAAAAAGCAAGGAAACAAATCCTAAGATAAATCTATGTTATCAAATGTCTGCCCTGTATTTAGGATACCACAGTGCGTGAGAATTTCCAGGAATTTCTGTCTTTAAATGGGCACCTTCTTGGACGGCAGCCATTTCCTGACATCATTCAGCTGGGTCTTTGCCAGCCAGAGACATCAGAGGTGTATCAACAGGCCAAGCTACATGCTCAAAGGGAAACAGGAACGTTTTATTTGGAGTGGATGTAAGTAGCTGCAGTCTGTCTGCTGATATGCTGATCCCTTGACCAAGGAAACCATGTATGGTAATAAAAGGATCTTTGTTAGAACTGCTGGGGTTTTTTTTCTGGGGAAAGAATGTGTAATAATTGTCAAGAACTTGTAGGGGAAGGGGAACTCTGGATACGTAAGGTGTCAACTTAGTAATAAGTACGTGAAAGTAAACTATGATTTAAAAAAGGACAGCATTTGTACTAATTTGCAAAGTTTTATAAAGTAGCAAGGTGGGAAATTGTAATCTCGACACAATCTTGAAATGTCTTCTATTTAAACAATTCTTTCCTGTTACTGTATTTTTAGAAGTTTTTTAAGGAAAAGGCATACAGATCTACACATTTTTCCAGCCTTGTCCAATAGTCAGTTGACCACATACTCTCTTTGATTCTGTTTGCCATTTCTTTTCTGCTTGGTGCTTATGAAACAGAGTGACTCCATGACAAGCAATTACAGTAAGAGCCAGGAAAACTAGTCTCCTCTTCGAATATTGGAATATTTTATTTAGCAAAAGTGCTTGGAAACTGTATGGTTCAGAAGAGTTAAATCCAGTTAGTTCAGGAGAGAGATATTTTTGTCATTCATCACCAAGTCATCTCATTACAGAGCCAGCTTTCTGTGTTAAGATCTGGCTAAACAGAATGATCACGGTTGCTACTAACTCTTAAGTTTTTGTTAAAGTGAGACAAGAGTCTTCTAAGGTATGTAAGATCCTGTACCTAATCTCTGATTGAAAAGTGGTGATAGTCACAGATCTTATTTAGCTGTCTAGAGATAAGAATGGAGCCATTGTCCTGAAAACGAAGGAAATTTGCAAAGATCTAAGCTAATTTACAAATGTTTTCAAATATGCTTGAAAAGGAAGACTTCTCCTGCAGGACAATAAGAATTTTTAGGAAGAAGTTTAGATTTGGAAATAGCACATTTCAGATCATAAAAATGTTACCTTTCTTGCTCTCTAATCTGTAGCTTCTGGAGCACAATATAAACCTCTGGGTCCATGTTGGAATTTGTGTTTCCTTTATTAAGGTGTAGTGGGTTGATTGTTTTGTTTGTTTATAAAGCTTGCTGCTCAAGATATGTGAAAAAGTGTTAATCTTCTAAGAGATGATTTTGAATAATACAAAGGCACTCATCTTAATAATTGTCTTACCCTGTAGAAATAAAAAATCCTTGAAAAATCTCTACCGTCTGGTTGTTCGTCCACATAGAGATGCAGTTTACCATGCCTGCTTTTCTAAGGATAGACAAAGAATAGCATCATGTGGAGCTGATAAAACACTTCAGGTGAGACACTCATTCATGGGCAAAAGAGATGCTGTGTAACATTTCAAAAACATTTGTTAAACAGTCCTGTCACTTTTCTTCTGTTGCTATGTGGAAATATTTGGGTCTAGATTATAATTGGAGACAGATGATTGAAAAGGATGTATTATTGCATGAACATCAAGTTGCATGTTCAGAATAGTAAGCATTATCTTCAAGAGCTGAATGGTGTGATTTTAGGATTTGTACCTTCACTGCCCTAATGTGTGAACGTTATGTGAGATGATATGGGAAAGGTCACAGCCCAGCAATTTAATATTTTATTTAATATTTGTTTGCAAAAAATATTATTTCCAGTCACAGTAAACTTTCTACAGTACTGAGGAGCAGTAAGATGTTTTAGGTACAGCTTTACTATTGATATGGGATGGTAGTGGACATTTTGCCACTTTGGTGTTTAATTAGTGAAATGCCTTAATGCAAAAGAAGTATATCTGTGGAGAAAATGTCTGAAGCTGAGGACGGTATTGGAAACAGGCCCAAAGTGCTTAGAGAGCAGATTAGAAGAAACAGAGAGGAACGTGACTCATATAAATTTGCCAGCAGTCTGCCTGGAGGAGACTCAGCCAGCTTTCAAGAAAACTAGCAATCAGCCAGCCAGTAACATGGTAAAGTACCCATATTCCAGACAGCCAAAGGTAAGGGAAAAGAACAACTTTGCTGCAAACCTTTGGTATTGTTTTGGATGCTTGAGGAGTTGAGTACTAAGTTGCTGTCCATTTGGCTACATGCTGTGTTGTTACTGGTTTTTTTTATTTGCTTATTTTATTTGCTGGCCTGTGAGGAATTATGATTGTGGCATCCACTTGGGAGATGCCTGGTGGATGTACTCATGCTGTGCTACAGTTGCTGTGCTGGGCTTCTTTACTAAAGGCCGCATTATTGACACTGCAGTTTGCTTATTTTTCTTTATTTTATACCCAAAGCTGTGGATTGTATTTAAACTGAACTTCCATTGAAGAAACAGTACGAAAATTAGCCATAATCCTTTTTTTGTTTTTTAACTTTGAGCTTATTCATATTTTTTTTCTAATTATGGCTTTTCAGTTTTCAAGGCTACTTAAAAAATGATTGCTAGATTAGGAACATGTGTTCTGTAGAACTTACTGTGAAGGTTGATTTCCTGTTACTTCAGTACTTATGTTCTTATTTGAACAAATACCAACCGTTTAATTGTCACTGGTATTTCTGTTCAATAAACAAAAAAAAATCTGAAAAGTGCTGTTAAGAACACCTTGTGGTTTGTTTTAATAATTAGGAATATGTAACCTAAGATGGAAAGGGAGACCTGATTTCCAGTGCCTCCCCACCCCACACTGTAAAGTTAAATCCCAGAATTTGCAGACATTGATTAGTATGTAGCACTTTTCCCCAACTGTCCTTTCATTGCCTTATCTAACATGTGAGACTAACTTCAGACTGAAACGTGTGACAATTTTCCTGTCTATTTTTCTCTACTTATTTTTGGTTTTTTGTTCTTCCAATCATCAATTCTGTTGAAAACCTTACTGTAGATGTATGGGTATCCCATACATATAAAACTGGAATTTGTAGTTTTAAGAATATCTTCAATTTAATTAATAGACTGTGTTGCAGTTACTGTTAAAATGTACTGTGAAATGGCATGGCTCTTGGCTTAAAGAGTGGGGGTACAACAGAAGTGTTTAAAGTGTTTTTAATATCAGTTTTCACTAATTCTCTCTCTTACAATTTCTGTTACCCTCGCAGAACTTTATAATTATGTTGTTGTCCCATAATAAAAACATTATGAATGCTTTCAAAAATCAACCCATTTTTTTAAGAGAAGAGTTCTCTTTGCATAAAGAGAACTGTTTGAGATGATAGAAGAAACTAATACATGTGCTTTAAAATTGTCTGCAAGTTATAAGGTTTTACTGTTCCTTGGTTTAGGTGTTTAAAGCAGAAAGTGGAGAGAGAATCCTGGAGATAAATGCCCATGATGATGAAATACTCTGTTGCACTTTTTCTGCAGATGGTGAATTCATAGCAACTTGTTCAAGTGATAAAAAAGTCAAGGTAAGGGAATGAGGAAAAGACGATTCTTTTTTCCAAACTCATAATTGGAATTTTTTTTTAACGAACTCAGCACAGATTCTTAAAAGTAAAGGTCATTTAAACTGTCTTAAATATTATGTGGATAATTTAATAATTGACAAACAGAAAAGTCCCACTTGTTACATAAAACAAAGATACTTAATGTTAAGATCATGCATGCAGAATTAACCACTTGTTTTATTTGTATCATCAGGCGTGTCTTTTTAACTAGAACATAATGTGTGAGTACAATCCTATTCATAACATGAGATGAGTCTATCCATAATTCTTTTTTTAATGCTTCCTGTCTGTTACTTGTGAAATAGTTGGGATTTTTAATTCCTCATTATAGTAGCAAAATCTTGTTGGAAGTCCAGAATTTATCAGATTCTAATCTAAATTATGAACTTTCCCTTCATAATGTCTTGCTTCTTTTTTTAAATATATAATCTTTCTCTTCAAAATATTTTTTTAGGTATTATTAAAAATGTTTTAGGACTTTATCTGTATTTCAGCATAGTTGCCAGATTTTTAAAAACAATTACTTTAAATATATTTAAAAGTCTTTTTCATCTTTCAATTCTGCCTAGGTCTGGAATTCAAGAACAGGCCAGTGTAGGTGTGTATACGAAGAACACTCGGAGCAGGTCAATTGCTGCCAGTTCAATAACAAAAGTGGTCAGTACCTTCTCGCCACCTGCTCAAATGACACTTTCATCAAAGTAAGTGGAAAAGGTTGAGATTATGCTCATGCTGTTTGTCCTAACAGGACATTACGTTACGAGTCATAGGTTGGAGACTGTAGATATGTGACTGGAGTCACGAGACAAACAGCTTGCTTTGTTGTTAGTGTCCTGATAACTGATGTGTAAATATATCTAAACACTGTAAAGTAATAGGTTTTTTTAATGATCCTGGTGGAAGAGACATGGTAACAGATCAAGAGTATTGACTACAGCTCTGTAATCAGATTTCAGCAAGGCAGAATACAAGTGTTTATACTCAGCAAAGGAGAATTAGCAAGTCCTCTGTTGGTAGGGCATGAAGGTGAGGGCTTTGGCCTGATGATATTCTGACTGTTCAAGGCTAACTTGAGAGATTTCATTTTTGTTAAATTGTGTAAGCTACATAATTTAATTTAGGAAGCTGAAAAATAACGAGGCAAGACAAAGCTTTTTTCTCAGTTTGAGGAAACTTTCAGTAATTTTGTGCTGGTCAGGGGTGTTGTCTGCACTGTACAGAAAGTTTTAACTAGATTTGTGTAATTCTGATGTTAATAGTTTTCATGCATCTTACCAGACAGAGGTAAATTGTAGGATAGCCTAAGGCATCTAATCCATGTGCATGTGGGTAAAACTGAGAAAAAAACTAAGGTTGCCAGTGTGTGACTTTGAGAAGAGCATGAATGATCTGTCTCTGAATAATTCATGAATATGATGATATTTATATGTTTATTTCTCTTACAGATTTGGGATTTGAATGGAAAATACTGTAGAAATACAATGATAGGTCATGAAAATTCTGTCAATCACTGCAGATTTTCACCAAATGATGAATATGTTGCTAGCTGCTCAACAGATGGAACAGTAAAGGTATACAGTACATTTTTAAATCAGCCCTTTGTTTTGATGATGGAGGGGCAGATTTTGCATCAAATGCAAAGTATGTATAAGAAAATTTTGCACATGATCAGCTTTCATAAATTAAATCCTGAAACAGTTGATTATTTGTGCCATGTGTAATGGAAGATTTTGATATGCTTGTTCAGTACAAGGAAAAAAAGTTGACTGCGTGTGCTGCAAATAAATCCTAACTAGCCTAATTTTGAATATTTTTGCCACACAATGCACTTTTTTAAGAGAATTTGAATGAGGAGTAAAAATTGTTTAACCAGAAATAGTAGTAAGTTTTTAGGTTAATTGCAGGTTTTGTCATCTCTGAAAATGAATCATCAGGAGACATAAAAATTAAAAGCAATTTCCATGAGACATTTTCTTGTATGCACTAGAAAACGGAGAGGTTTATGGTTTTCTGAGAGTATAGGTATTATTTTTATTGTCTTTAGTTGCAACAGAATTATGCTATTTCAGAACTGCAATTCTTAAAATGCTGTTACATTTCTATGTAGTTGCTAAATCAAGAAAGAAGGATTGCTGTTGTTCCTAAGGAAAAATGTTGTGAAGGGGACAGAAATGTTCCCTAGTTTTTTGGCAGGTCCCTCAATGAAATTAAGGTGCAAAGCTAGATGTATACCAGATTTCTCATAGTGAGTAGACTGTTTACCGAGTTTCAGAACAGGTGTTCTTTTTGGTTCTATTCATTTTTTTTAAGTAGAAGTTGAGGCAGCATTGTAGCTGGAATGATAAAAGGGAAGAACCCAAGGAGAGGGTTCTGCTACAGCATAATCCTCTTTGTGGTTTGTTTTTATTTCTTAATTTGTTTTTCTCCTTTTTTAATATATAAATCATTTGGACTTGTGACTATTCTAATGCTATTTGTTGACTGGGGAAAGTAACAAAGGGTTTTTGTATTTTATTCCCCACCTTTTTTTCTTAAGAAATAGTTGAGAGCTATCTCCTGTTGTATTCTGTACCTACATCAGCCAAGAGATTTTGTCTGTTTCCTGTTTATTCCAGCTTTGGGAAGCACGCTCAGGAAATGAATTGAAAAGTATTGAGATAAAAGATTTCTTCAAAAATGCAGATGAGCAACCAGATGATGTGGAGGTTTTAGTAAAATGTTGCTCTTGGTCCAGAAATGGTAACATGATTTTGGTGGTAGCCAGAAATAAGCTTTTGGTAAGTACCTCACTTGAGTAATCTTTTGGAGGTAGTGTATTGCAGTATAGGTAGAAATTATGATTGCAGATAAAATTACAGGTCATTAAGATCTTTCAGATAGAAGTGCCTGATTTGGAGTGTGTGTAAATAAAAATACATGGTCAACAAACTTGTGACTAAGAGAAGTACCTTCTGAATTCAAGAAGGTAGTGTTGACCATATAAGCTATTTGTCAAAAGTGAAGTCATTCAAACAGGGTTTCTATTGTAATTATGTGTTCACAGCTTTTTGATATCAACACATGTGGTTTGCTAACTCAAGTCATCATCAGTCATCACAGCACAATCCAATACTGTGACTTCTGTCCTGGGGATGAGTTAGTAGCAGTTGCTTTGTCTCACTGTTCTGTTGAGGTAAGTGTCTTCAATATACCATGGAAGACTACTTGCAGTTTAAAATGCTACATTTGTCCTGATAGTTTCTTGTATGCAGAGATAAAACAAATGCAGCTATTATGCTCCATTCTTTTTACTTTTCATTTGCTTTTTAAATTTAAAATACCACCTGGGAAATAAAGTTTTAAAGTTACATGTTCATTCTGGACAATAGAACCTGCATTTATCTAAAGCTAGACTAGTCTACTAAGTTTATCTAAAGCTACTCTTGTCACTCTCAGGAGTATTGCTTAACTCAAACCAAACTTTCTCTCCTTCTGTGTGCTGGTGGGTAAGAAGGAAGGAAACATCTAGAATAACTTTGAGGCTAGCGTGACTGTCATGGGTTAGCACTGGCCAGATGTTAGTGCACCCATGAATATATGTTTTTTCTCTAACAACTCTTGTGGGATGTGATCAGGAACAGAGCAGAGCAGGCTTAAATCTTGAAAACAAAAAAAACCCTACCAAAACTTTATTAATTACATAAGAACAGGGACAGAAATACTCTTAAACACACACAGAGACAGAAATAAAAACTTCTTAGAACATTTCTTCTCCTAGTTTCTACCTCCCTACCCATCACTCTTCACAGACCAACCCTTGGGTTTTAGATCAAACAATTACCACTCAAAAACAAACTAATCTTCAATTCAGCAAGGGAGAGAGGAGTCTCTCTCGCACCTCAGACTGTTCTTCAGAAAACACGGGTGCACCCCTTATGTGTTTCCATGTCACCTATAGCACCGCCCGGAGAAGTCTGCTAAGGTGACACTCTCTTTTTCCTATGTCCAGCGCTCTCACCGCTGTCTCATAGGCCACAACTGCATACAGGGCTTTTTAAGGATGCTGCATGCCGAGCTCTCCCCCTTTTCACCCAGGGGCCGGGGTTCTAGGAGCAGGTCTGCCCTGAGGGCAGAGGGCACCACTTCACCTTCCTCTTCTTTTCTCTGCTCGCTCCACTCTTCAAGTGCCAGTCACTGTAGCAAAAGCAAAGGGCAGTTGCATCTACCCAAAAATGCAGTTTATGTTCAAAAGAGACTCAAGTTCAGTCCATGGCTGACATTATGCAAGAAAAGTCCAGCTCAGAAGGCTACTCCTCTCATTCTTCCATCGAGTTCTTTCTAATCATGCTTTATCATCTCGGTCTCAGGCTGCTGCCTTCTCTCCGAAAACCACTAGTCATGAGAATCAATGTCTAAGAAAAGTTTCTTTCTGCCAAGCAAGGGTTAACAGTTTCTAGCTCTCGGCAGGGTGCAGGCTGAGGCACTCCCAGGCTCCGCAAACCCCCGCGTGGCTGGGCACCTTCTCCTGGAGTTTGGGGGGAAGGAGGGGGGTGAGCACACACAGAAGGCACTTCTACAGTTTTCTACCCCTCCATCTTGGACGGGGCAGCTCAGTTCTAGTCTTGTCCCTTCTCTTCTCCCCCCCCCCCCCCCCCGGGGGCTCCGGCTTACCTGAGCCGACCACGTGTTTCCCCTCCCCCACCCAGCCTCGTGGCTGGGCAGGGGAAGGAGGCCTGACACATCTCTCTGCTGAAACCAGGATCTGAAAAGAGGCTGAACCCCCTTGGGGTCCTGCTTTTAACTCTTTGTGTCCTCAGAGGCGTGTCCAAACCTCTGAGTGACCAATCCAGGTGCCAGCAGAAAAGCTGATCACTGATTGGACTGCCCACATCCCCCTGGAAAAATTCACCTCCCCCCCCAACCACGACAGTGACTGAAGTAGGTCTGTACAAATATCAAGTTTTTGGTTGGGATTGGTTTGGGGTTTTTTGTTGTTGTTTTGGGGTCTTTTGGTTTTTCACTATTTTTTCAGGTTTTTCACTGGTTTGACTACTTTGTGGTCAAGTAGAACTTGTATTTTCTTTTTACTGTAATTTTTTTTCCTGTGACTTTTAAAATCCAGTCAGCCACAGAGGCTGCTGATTCCATTTCCCTGACCATTAGAAATCTGATAAGCAGGCACGGTTCTTTTGACGTTTGACTTCAGAATAAGAATTAAAAAAAATACTAGAAGACATAGTAGTTAAGTGTACTTGCACTATATTCACTGTAAATGCAATCTAAATCCACTTGAGTTTTTCTTTCATATGTTTATTGTAGTTATGGAATATTAAATCTTTATCAAAAGTGGCATATTGCAGAGGACACATGAGCTGGGTTCACTGTGTGACATTTTCACCAGATGGATCTTTATTTCTGACCTCATCTGATGACCAGACAATACGTGTAAGATAACTTCTTTTTTGAAATATCTGAATTTAGATAGATATTGAGTTACTAATTTAAAAAATTGTTTATTGTAAAATCATATATCATATAAAATATATAAAAATATACTAATGTATTTTGTATGTAAGTTTATAGTCAATATAAATTTAAATATTTGTTAAAAAATAATTTACATATACAGTAAAATGTGCTGGCTTTTTTGTTTTAGTTACTGTTTATCTAAATTTTCTCTATATCTATATGATTTTTTAAAGTTTGGTGGCACTTCAAGAGTAGTTACAACCTGCTGGGTTTTTTTTACATTTTATCTGAATTGGGAATTTTGAAGGTTTTTGAGGATTCTAGCAGCTTTGATATGTTTCATTGTTTGATATATTTGCTTGTTAATATTTAGGATAGATTTCTGTAATTGTAATGTCTCATTAAAACCTGTGAAAATAGAACTCTGTCTTACCAAGGTAGCCTTTCCCTTTCTCCCAAGTTAACACATACATTCTTGACACTTTGAAAGCAATTGAAATATAGAAATCTGTATTTCATATGTTTGTAATTGGGTTTTAATGCTGCTCTTTGGATTAGAAAACCTTGGATGTTACAACTATGACTCTAAACACAGGGTAGTCTTGTAGTCACTCTGGAAAAAAGAGTTCTATGTCATCTGTTGGAATCACTATAGTAATTGAACAACTTTCCCTAGTATCAAAAACAGCAGAAGCATCATTTTCATTGTTTTAAAAAGTCAGTGTTACTTGCAAGTTTATAAGCCTTTGGTTTTCAGGTGCTGTTACTCAGGAAGTTTTATGTCTTGCTCTTTAATAGAGCTAATGAAATACTGTGTTCTTCAACAGATATGGGAAACAAAGAAGGTGTGCAAGTCTTCAGATGCTGTGCTGAAAAGTGACCTGGATGTTGTGTTTCACAATGGTGAAGTGATGATTTTAGCCATCTACAATCATAAGAATTTACAAGTAAGATGTATTTACCAATATTTTAGTACAATTGAACCTTACCTGCAAATTTCAGTAGAAAACTGAGGAAACACTGAAAGAACCTCTTGTTGTTGGCTTTCAGGAGTTGAATCTGTAGCAGATGACTCAATGTATGATAACATTTTTGTATCTAGACACTGTGCCCAGTTTAGTAAGTGAAAAAATGGGGTTTGAGGGGAAATTTCTACTCTGATGTTGAAGCTGAGTCTGTATGCAGAGGACCAGAACGCTTATCCCTTCATGATGGGGTCTGTGGGCCCTCTGTGTGGCTCCAGTGTGCACAGCAATGTGTAACGTGTGCAGCACCTATAGACCAGGTGTTACACTGGAAAGGCAAGTCGTGTAATGCTTCAAAGCTCTGTGTAACAGCTGAAGGGATCCTCTCCAACTGGGGCAGTGAGAGGTGTGAGCCCACATTTGTGCTAAAGGAAGTAGTGGCTACACTCTTAGCACTGTGGGCCCTGCCACAGCGAGTGCTAAGCACACCAACATCCAAAGTGGTTTATGAAAGTAACGCGTAATTTAAAATTCATAGCTGTTCCCTTTGGCATTCTCAGCTCTATATTGTAATTTATTTAAGTTTAAATGTTAAAATATTGTAACACCTTAGTTACCTTCCTATTTTACAGCTTATCAATGGAAATACAGACAATGTTATTATGCAGACAGCAGCCCAGGAATCCCCCATTTCCTGCTGTTGCTTAAGTGAAGATCTTAAATTTGCAGCTTTTGGACAGGAGAATGGAACAATAAAGGTATTAAATCCTAAATCTGGTTTTAAAACTAGTAGGAAAACATTCTTCTTTATGCTTTTTCTTTTAAAATAAATGTCATTTGAATGACTTTGTATGATAATATTCTTCAATATAGTAATTCAGTTTACATTTGTGAGTGATGTCTAAATTGAAATTACTTAGAGGTAATGCTACTAATATAGCTCTGAATTTCATTTTACCCAGACTAAGCTCATAGGAATTTCTGGTTGTTCCAATCCACTGACTTAAAATCATATATTTACAATCTCATGTTATATTTAAAAGAATTTGCATGTTCTTATTTTCCTCAAGTGTGTCAAATAAATGTAATTATTACATTCTTCATTGTAAAGGTACTACAGTTGTCAGATGGGAAGGTTCTGAAGTCCTGGGAGGCCCACAGGACATCTGTGCAGCATTGTCGATTTACACCCGATTGTCAGACTCTCATCTCAAGTGCTCATGACTCAGTTATACAGGTTTGGGCAATATTTAAAAAGATAATGCTGTTTAGAATAAAGGGCTTTCATACTATAGATAATGTAAACTCAGTAAATGGCTGCTGTATTCTGTCTATTGCTCCATCCAGGAGCAAGGGACTGTAGAAAGTGGAGCCTTTGTTTATGCCTTATGTGATAATGAATATTACAGATTTTTTTTTATTTTTACTGCTGTGGATGATAGAAAGGTGTTGAGAAGAGTAAAAGAAATATTAGTTGTCAAACAAAGTGACTCAGCAGTTCTGAAATGAGGGTTTGGGATGCTGTCAGTGTGCATGCTTCCACTATCTTGGGGAATGATGTAAAAAGTCTGAGTGGGCTAGTGTGCCCACCCTGTCCAGTGCAGTGCTGAAAACCAGCTAGAAATAGAGTGGTGCTCTAATGTGGGCTCGAATTAGGATCCTCTGCTTCTCAGCAAGGTAGGCTTGCTGGGGAGGTGCGTTCTGGTGTGTCTGTGGTAGCATTATCCACCTGGGGGGTGCAGTTCTGCAGTCAAGATCCGTGTCTCAGTTCGAGCTTGCTGAGCCCTAGTCTGTGCTGCAGAGCGCTTCAGAGCGCTGACAGGATCCCTAAGCACGTGGTGCAGCTGCTCAGGAGCCTTCAGCGCACGCAGCCGAACTGGAGTTTGAATAAACCTCCGAAGCACTCCTGGGTGCTGATGCTGAGCCTTGCGCTGCTTGTCCTGTGTGTTCCGTGCGAGCCTTTCCGCGGGCCGCCAGCTCCCTCTGGCGGCAGCGCCGGGCTGGAGCCCCCAGGGCTCCCACCTGCACACCCCGCTGTGTGTTCACCCTGCTCGGGAGACCTGGGCCTCTGGAAACTGTTACACTATCGCTGCTTGAAATAAATCCATGCTTAACAGCTTCTGCAGAAAAGAATTACACCAAACTCATTTTGCACTGAATAGTGGAATTAAAAATAGGAGTGTCATTTTGTTATAAAAAGGCAAAGCAAAATGGCAGTTCATTAAAAATGCCTTTAAAAATATAACAGAAATCTAACTTAAGTTAGCAAAACGTGAGGTCTGCCAGGTGAGGTAAGTCTATATGTTGTTATGATCAAAGGTTTAAAACCCCAAACTACTGAGGTGCCTGAAAATTATCAGTTTGCATTTTTTTTTAATTACCAGTGAATTTTAAGTATCAAATTCACTTTGCAAATAGGATTATATGTGTATTGTAACTCTGTCATATGTTGACCATTAAATACTATGGCACCCTCAATCTTCAGCACCACCATTATGGGTCACTTCAATATCTAACATTTTAATTAATCACCACCACCATAAGAACTTATTATTAGTCCTATTACTTAAAAATAAAAAGTTAGTTCATGCTTTTTGTGTGTGCTGTTTTACTTTTTTGAAAAAATGTATTTGATTTTTATGATTAGGTATGGAATTGGCAATTGAGCGAATGTGTGTTTCTAAGAGGGCACAAGGAAGCAATCAAGGATTTTAGACTTCTAGAAAATTCAAAAATTCTCTCTTGGTCATTTGATGGAACCATTAAGGTGAGTAAAAGGATGTGAACTGAGAAATCACAGCAAACGTGTTTGACTGTCTCTTGTAACATTTGGTATTTCCTACGTTTTGTTGGGCAGACATTTTACTAAATCAATCTTAAAGTGTAAGCTGACTTTTAAGACAAAACTTTGGATTTTTTATTTTCAGTAGGATCAACACTGTTGCATTTTACTTATACCAGTAATTATAACAAGATGTTATATGGCCACATCATAACTTTCTACCTGAGTTTTATCCCTTCTGTATTGTTGTGTAAGATGCAAGTATTTTAACATTTTTACTGTGTTAAAAAATAAACCTTTTTATTCTGCATATGTGGTAGGTTTGGAATATCACTACTGGAAACCCAGAAAAAGATTTTGCTTGTCATAGAGGTGCTGTTCTTTCCTGTGCTGTTTCACCTGATGGTAGTAAATTTTCATCTGCTTCTGCTGACAAAACTGCAAAGGTTTGTTACCTTCTGTACAAAGATGAAAGTGATGCCTTACTTGTCCTGAAAAGTAATCTATATTTTTCATTCTGAGGTAACTAGTGTTTATTCAAGCTATTCTTGAACAAGTTGTATCTCTAGTTTTAAATTTCCTGTATCCGTCAACATATTTCTAAAGCTGTTGCAGTCATTCGCAATTGATCTTGGATATAAATTAAGCCTAGTGGCTTAAGCCTTCTGTACAAATAAAATGCATGTTTAATGCACAGCTTTGTGCAGAACACTTAGTTTATTTCTCTGTAGTATCGATTTGTTGCTAGCCTGACATTCTTATCTTGTAAAGTTAAAAAAAAATTCTGAGACTTCCAGTGAAGTATCGGCTCATAGGTTCAGAAGGCAGGTGCACAAAATGAACTGGGGCTGCCCCTTTATGTTCCTAAAGCATTACATTTGATTTCTAAAATACAATTTTCAAGTGATGGATGAATCCTATTTCTATGAACAACTTTAAACTTTCTGGTAAATAAATAGGTTTCATTAAAACATATATTCCAAGGAAAGATACATACAGTCAGTTCAGTAATTCGTAGCAAATGCACTCTGATGTGATTCAGGCAATAAAAAAGAAAACCAGACTCTACAGTATAATACACGTACATAAATTCACATACAAATATGCAAACATATAAAAAGTCTTATGTACAGTTTAATGCTAATGCCTTTTAGAAAGAAATCATAATTGGTTTTGAACTTGTCTTTCACTACTCTGTAATGTTTTCCATTTAGATATGGAGCTTTGCAAGTTCATCTGTTCTTCATGAGCTGAAAGACCATGAAGCCTGTGTGCGGTGCTGTACTTTCTCTCCTAACAACAAACTGTTGGCCACTGGAGATGACAAAGGAGAAATAAGGGTACTGCTCTGATCTAGATGTTATTTTGTAATTCAGTTGAGTGTCAGTTCACAGACAGAAGAGTTCTTATGGTTTGTGTTCTGCATGTCTAATTCCTTAGCATTGTGGTGAATGTCAGGGTGAAAATAGCAAAGTTTGCCACATGAGACAGCAGTTTGTAACCATACTGATAGATTTATGTTCCATGAATGCTTAGGAACCGATTCACATGATTCAATAACAATTCTACTGTGAATTGCATGTGTGATTAAATGCTTCGTGTAAGATACAGTTCGAAGACAAGATTATTTTAAAATTATTTTGTCACTTCAATTAGAATACATATTTGCAAGATGGTTTTTTTCCCCTAATGCAGAAAAATGCATTTCAGGTTTCCTTATCTGAGGCAATTTTTTCCATGTTAAGTTTCCTTCTATAAATACTCTTTCCTCTCTTTTAGATTTGGGACGTTTTAACAGGTGCATTACTTCACTTCTGCTCCCCAGTTACTGTAGATGAAGGAGAACCAACACATGGAGGTTGGGTAACAGACCTCTCCTTTTCTCCTGACAGTAAAATGCTTGTGTCATCTGGAGGCTATCTTAAGGTAAGCCTTGAAATAATAAAATATCCTGTCATACCTTATTAAATGGCAGTATTCTGACAATTAAGACTAATTCAATAAACAAACCTGAAAGATTTTACTTGACTCAAAGCTGCTTCATTTTTGTGATGGTCAAGCACTTTTCACTACTTCTCATATCTGCAAGTCCCCTGAAAAAGTCTTTTAAGAATTCAGGTTTGTTTTCAAACTCCATACATGCCATTTTTATTGACTTCAGATTTTCATTTGCAATGTCCTTCCTTAACATCTTTTATTATAAGGATCCCAGTCTTTTTTGTCTGCCTTGATATCCACTCAATTTTGGCAGCAGTTGTGTTCTTTATAATGAGTAGAAAAATGCTCTATATCAGGCTTTTTTTAAATATAATTTTTTTCTTTTGACATTTAAATTTTTTTCATAAGTAGAAGTTGAGAAGAAATAGCAGTGATGATTTTCTGCTTTAAAAGCCACCATATATTTGGAGAAAATCAGTGTTTTCAGCAGACTTTCGTTGGTTCAGGCATCTACTGGACATATGTTTTTTTGGGAAGGGGAAGGGGTGGCCTTTTTTCCAGTCTGGGAATGGATTCTTCGTCATTTTAGATTTCTCATGAGGTTTTATGTTGTTTTTTTGTCTACTTGTGATAGCCAACACCTGTTTTTAGAAAGCTATGTGTCATCTGTGTGCATGTGAAGTGACAGGTGGCGAAGTTCTGACCTCACAGGGTGGGAGTTTAGCTGATTGTTGGTCAGTGTCTAGCTGTTAGACATGCTATCAGACTAACTCTTGGAAGTCAGTAACCATGTAACAAGAGTTGAATTTTCTCAGTTTTGAAAGCACCTTCTGATGTTCATTTTATATTAAAGAACAAGGCATAGTTTGTGTTTCTAGCTTCCTCCTCATTTTATCTTGTTGCACAGTATGGTGTTGTGATGCTTCTTGGAGTGTAGAATGGTTTAGGATGTTAGGGACTTCTGGAATTCATCTAGTCCAGCCCCTTGCTAGAAGTAGTTTGCAGAGTTAGGTAAAATTGTTTAGGGCATTGCCCCATCAAATATTGTCCCCCAATCCAACAGGGTTGCCTCTGGGCCCTGAAAGGAGGGACTGACTCTAATATCTCTAACCCTGGTGTTAGTGGTTGAAGACTCCTAAACAAATGCAGTGCTCTGTCTTCCATGGCATCTGCCCTAGGTGTCCAGCCACCTCAATGACCATGTGCTGGACTTGCTCCAGTTTGTCAGTGTTTTTCTTGTACTTGGGCAGGACTCAACTCACAGTGACTGAACTAACAGCCCATTCAGTTTGTTACCTACCTTGTATCCCACTCAGCCAGTCCTTATCCCTCCAGTCTGACCATAGGGATGCTATGGGAGACCATGCTGTTGGCCTGGCTAAAGTCAAGGTTGCTCACATGCACTGGTCTTTCCATGCTGTTTGGAGAGACACTGTTATTGTCAGCAGAAGTCACTTGAGTGGTTCAGGATGATTTACCTGTGGTGTAGTTGTTCAGCCTGTAGTTGTTCAAGACCCCATCCTTGTTTTTCATGTGACTGGAAATGACTTCCAGAAAAATTGTTCCATAATAATCCTGGACCATGGACTTGAAGATTACTGGCCTGTAGTTCCCAGTGTGTTTTTTGCTCTCTGTGAAAGTATGGCATTTGTCTTTTTCCAGTTGTGGGACCGTATTCAATCCTGACGTGTTCTGAAAAGACATTTCTGCTCTCTTTTAGGAGTATTTCTGCTTCTCTTTTAGGATCTACAGATAGATGTGTATGATGTGCATGAAAACACACACACACACAGAGCCATTTTGCAGGGAGAAAGTCCAGAACATTTCAGGAGTCTGGACCCCTAAGAGCTGGACTGTAGAGTTACGTGATTGACACCTTTAAATGAATGAGTCAGCCACAGATGAGGTGTATCCACCTGTGTCCTACTGAACTTGCTGTGTGAGTGGTACCCACACGCACAGCACCTGCTCATTGATTCAGAACAAAGGTTCAAAAGCTCATTGAGATCCATTTTTGGTTTGGTTATTTTTTTTTTCTTTTTTTGAGAGGGTTTTCATCAAATAAGACACTTTAGGAACAGTGTTTTTAATCAGTGCATTGTAGCTGTGTAGTTGCAAATCTGTATTATTCACACAACTATAATGTTATCGATTTCATGAGGTCACTAATCTAAAAAGTAGTAATACCATCTGCTTTTCAGTGTGATCAAAGCAGAAGGTAATCTGTTGTGATATTTTGCTGCTGCACTCAAATGCTGCAGGAATAGAGGGTAGACTTCTTAACTGGCACAATGGAATAACAGCTTTGTGCTGGATTGTGTTAGGTCCAGTTTTGCACTGGTCTACAGTTTTTCTGAGAAATATGAAATTTCAGACTACAGTAAACTGATGGTTGAGGGTTTCTTGGTTTCTTTGTTGTCAGTGCTTAATGTGTAGTCTAAAAAATATTAATTATAATCTCACTGGAAAAGAAGTCAATCCTAAAAAAACGGCAAATGGTTTCAAATATGTACATGATCAATCCTCTTGTGTGTTTAGCTAAGTTTTTAATTCAGCTATGGTTATCTGGCAATGTGTTTAATGTATTCATTTGGTCATATGAAAACACATAATTTTTAAAAGTTTGGATATATTGCAGTTATGTCTATTGATTGCATTTTGTGATGGAGTAAGGGGCAGTACCTGAATTAATTTTGTATGTTTTCTTGAGGTTTAAGAGCTTCAGTCTTTCTGAAGTTTCTTTTTATATGAAAGCCTTATATTTACTAGTTAATCCTAAACTTATTCTACTTAAAGATTATTTTTAATGTTAATTAATTTGATATTTTTATTTTTAATTCTACCTCTTTGGTAAAAACAGTGAACTGGGCTAGCCATGTTAAGCCTGTTAGTAGATTTTATTCTGAACTTCCTTCACCTAACTGAAAGTGTGTTTTTATTATTTCTTATAGTGGTGGAATGTTACTACTGGAGAATCGTTGCAGACTTTCTACACAAATGGAACAAACCTCAAGTCAATACATGTGTCCCCTGATTTCAAAGTATATGTGACTGTTGATAATCTTGGCATTCTTTATGTATTACAGAAGTTTTGATTAATGGGCTGAATGTTGCAAAGATAACCAATTTTTCAGCTGTGGATTATATTTAATTGTTGCATTCATAATGTTTTCATGTATATTTATGTACTTTTATGCATGTTTTTTCAAATGAACTTGCATTCAATCTTCTTTTTAATAAGCATTATTATAATTTTTAAGTCTTGATTTGCATATCAAGTATGTTGCTTCCAGTTTTGTAAGGAAATTATGTTAAGATTTATTTAAATTAGTTGAAATTAATATTAACAGTGAAGAAAGAATAAACGTATAGTACTTGCAAATGATATTTTATGCCAAGGCTGATGGCTAAATGTTCTCTAGCCATGAACACAGCTGTGTAAGATGCAAAACCCCCCTTTTTTTTTTGTGCAATGCAAGGATTTTCATTTAGTACAGAATGGGAGGAAGCAGGGGCATTCTTCATTTGAAAAGTTAAACCAGCCATGTTGGTGCTTGACGTTCAAACCAAATTGAGTAGATGTTCAGTTTACAGCAGCTGTGCCTCCCATTTGCAGTAAGAACCTTCATGCTTCAACCCTGTGGAGATAAAGTGCATTTTAACATGTATGAGCTGTTCCTATTAAAGGAACGTCCTGAGTCTTGTTTTCTTACGGCAAAATCTGAAATTCAATATTGTAATTGAAGTGGAAGAGACTGTGCCACATTTCCAGTCAAAGGATGAGTACAGCTAACCAGCTAAAACGAGAATGGAAATGGCTTAAAAGTTATGTATTGAAAATTATAAGAAGGTGTGAATTTTAGATTTTTTTCTTTTGGAAATAACATTCAGTTTATACTATGGAGACACTTTACTATTGTCAGCTTTGTTTACATGGGATTCTATGCCCAGTTGATCTCTTGCCTGGTAATATGTGATTTTTTTTTTTTTTTGTAATTTTTATAGTCTGTCTATAGATTCAAAATAGGATAGAACTACCAATATTTTGTACTAACTGTACTTGAAAAATGCTTTTTGAATAATTGGGTAGCAAGGTTTTATTTGGTACCTAATAAGCCTTTTTCTATTCAATTGCCTCTCAACTGCTATGAGCAACTTGTAAGTTGCTCAAGTTTTTGTAGCTGGCAGTAGAACACTGTCTAACTACTTGATTGTAAAAAGTACTATAGCGAGTATCTCAACTGCTACTGAATAATGAAGTTTTTACTTTTAGTATTTTTTGTGTGCATTTCATAAAATTTCATAGGCATTCTTAGTATTTCCCTGTTTTTGACAATCACCAGATTTTCCTCTTTTCCAACTTGAAATTCTACTCTTTCTAAGGTGCTGTTGAATACGGGTCAGTATCATCAAAGTGTACTGCTGGCAGAAGTGTAAAGAGAATAAATTCAATAGAAAAGACCACAATGTTTTGTATTACAAGTATGTACAATACTTAATAAAGATGATCCAGGCAATATTGGCCAAAGTTGTAAATGAATTTGAATTCTTGAGTCAGTTTTTTTATACCTGGGATGGTGTGGGAGTGTTGCATTTTTATTGCGGTTTTGTTTTCAGTCTAAACATAATGCTGCTTTATAAACCGCATCAAAAGTGCTTTGACAGGTGAGCACAATGTGGGCAGCAGTATTAAACATGGGTGTGGAGGAAAAAGGAAGCAGAGGGAAAACAAAGTCTTGGAATATGTCTGCAATGTTCAGGACAGAGTTTCTTCTTCTGTCTAGTTTGTAGAGAGCTTATCAGTACCCCCCTGGAGTGAAGATCCAAGGAGCAGGAAGCTTCTCTTAGCCAGTGTCCCTCTATCCCAGAGACTGTCCTTACTGCTTAGGACCCTGTCAGGCTGAACTTAGAGACACGACCAGGTTAAAAGGTACAGGAAAAATATTTCCCATGAGGAGCCAGGGCAGAAAGTTATCTTCTCTGAGATTCTGATGATAGCAAAAAAATCTGATCACAGTTGAATGCAGAAAGCATGGGGGTGCATGAGCAGAGTTCAGAGACAATCGCAATTTTGAAGTGACTAGAAGCAAATAGCACTGAAACTTGAAGAAATGTGAGATAAATACTACGTTCTTGGATGTTCTGGAAGAATGGCAGCTCAGAAACATTGTGCTTGTTGCTGGAACTGAGGAAGCTGTTCTTCACAGAAGGTGATATTGGGATGGTTGCATTCACATATGTAGAAGTCTGGAGTTGGCTGTAAGTATTTGAAACTGAGGTGGAAGAAGAGGAATAGTGATGAAAATGTCTGAAAAGCCAAAGAATAGATCTGATTTGCAGGGAAAGTATGAAAATTTTCAAATGAAAAATTATTAAAATAGGAGCCAGGAAAGCAACTTCTTCAATTTAAAATATTTAAGAAGACAGTTTATTGTAATAAAAAAATAAGTCTTGCTGTATCATTAGATTTGGCTGTTTTCTTTGATGCTTGTCTTGGGTTATGTAACCAAAAAAATGTGTATTCAATTTCATCTGTTGAAACCAGTTGGGGAGATTTTTTTTTTCTTTATCTCTTATAACTCCAGGAGAGAGTAGAGAGGATGCCTTCTGATAATAGGCCAGCTGTTCAAACCAGGTGGGGCAGTGTTTCTTATCTCTTCCACCACTGTCCACCTGTTAGTGTAGGAAAACATATAACCACACGAAGGCGATCATATGCGGTTCTTTATTTGCGCGTGGGGACACAGGGGCGATGATACGCCCAAATCTTGTGCCCAAGAATACAGAGTCGGTTTGTGATTTTTATAGTTTAAATTATACACATATTAACTAACCTCCACCCCTAGATACTGATTATCCTATTCCTTAGTTACTATCTGAAATCATACCTATGCTTCTACCCTGATCCACACTTATTTGGTTAAAACAATGCTTCTCAATTATCCCCTGAGTTGCAGTCACATTTGATTCGGTCATTACAATGGCATGGAGCTGGTTGCAGAAGCTGACGCTTGTTCCAAAGCCAAGCTGCGTCAAGTTCCAGTTGTACGTTCTCTACCTTCCTCCCCCCATACATACCTCAACTTAACCCCGTAGTTAACTTATACAGAAATTATATTTTTTAACCCTCCATCATCATTCCCCCCTTTGAAAGTATTTTCACTCTAATATACTAAGTGTAAATGCTTTCACTTAATACAGTCCATTAGGCTTCAGAGTTTATACTGGATGTTCATCTTCAAATCCTCTGTTGTCATAGGCTTTGTCCGGGATGTTGTTGCGGATCGAAGGTGCTGATTCCGTGCCAATGCCTTCATTATGGTCCTGTTCCAAGATGCGTTTTTCTGTATCTCTCTCTTCAGGATTCTGTAAACTGACCAAATTACTAAAAATATAATTAGTAAAATTACCAGATTTTTAAGGATAGACTTTATCCATGAACTCACATTCTATCCTAATCCTTCAAAGATTTTACCTAACCAGCTGGTAGCTAAATCCTTTTGTTCCTTTTGTGCCTCATGCTTTATTTGTTTTAACTGGCTGATGTCATGTTCTACATCTGCCTCTTCAGTGTCTGGTTCATTCTCTCTACTTGCACACTTGACTGGGGTCTCCATGGTGTGTGGAGGTCTCAAGATATTCTTAATAACTTGCTTACCCCTTGTACCACCATGTCTATGAAGTGTGGGCCTCTGTCTGATGATATCCCTAGGGGCACCTCAAACCTGGGAATGATTTCCTGTAATAACCACTTAACTGTTTCCTTTGCTTGGTTTGTGCGACAGGGAAGGGCTTCTGGCCATCCAGAAAACGTGTCAACCCCTACTAACAGGTATTTGTATCCTTGAGTTCTTGGCAATTCTGCAAAATCCACTTGCCAATAGTCTCCTGGTTCTATTCCTGTCTGAATTCTGCCTAACTGTGCCTGTCGTCTAGCTACGGGATTGTTTTTCAGACAGATTTCACATTTAGACATTAGGCCACTGACTTGGCCATTGTTTGCATCTGTACTGAGATTAGGTATTGTCTTAACCACTTTACCAACGCCTCTGCACCCCAGTGACACTCATTATGTTTTACCTGTAAAATTTCTCTCATTACCAAAGGAGGTACCACTATTTGCCCTTGTGCGGTTACATACCACCCTTCTGCGTTCTTCTGTGCCTTCAGCAGTTGTGCTAGTCTGTCATCTTCTATTGTATATTTTGGCTTAGGAGGCAAATTAAATTGAGAGATATTAAGTCTTGATGGTATCAATGCCATTGTTTTCTGCACCTCTCGCACTACCTGACGGGCTGCCCAATCTGCTTTTCGATTTCCTTCACAAATTTTGGAGTTGACTGATTGATGTGCTTTGCAGTGCATGATTGCTGCTTGTTCAGGGTTTTGTACTGCATCTATCAGTTGTAGGACTGCATCTTGATGTTTAATATTTGTACCTTGGGAGGACAGCAGTCCTCTTTCTTTCCATAAAGCTCCGTGTACATGCACTACTCCGAAGGCATATTTGGAGTCAGTCCAAATATTCACTGTCTTCCCTTCACTCAGCTCGAGTGCTCTGGTTAATGCGATTAGTTCTGCCCTTTGTGCAGACCTGTTAGGTGGTAGTGCTTTTGCCTCTATTACTACATCAATTGTAGTTACCGCATATCCCGCGTATCTGGCTCTGTTCTCCATGAAGCTGCTTCCATCTGTAAAGAGTTCCCACTCTGGTTGCTCCAGGGGGACATCCTTCAGATCTGTTCTTGCTGAATAGGTGTGCTCGATTACTTCTAGACAGTCATGCTCTAATGGACCTTCCTCAGCTGTTGCACCTAGAAATAGAGCTGGATTCAAGAGGTTAGTTGTTTTTAGTGCAACATCATCCTGTTCAGTCAGGGTTACCTGAAATTTCATCATCCGGCTTGGAGAGAGCCAGTGGCCCCCCTTTTGTTCCAGGACTGTAGTTACCATGTGTGGCACATAGACATCTATGTGTCTTCCCATCGTGAGCTTCCTGGCTTCCTGTATCAGCAGCACGGTAGCTGCCACTGCCCGCAGACATGAAGGCCATCCGGAATTACATTGTTGAGTTGTTTGGAAAAGTAACCCACCGGCCTTTTCCAGCTTCCCAGTCATTGGGTCAGGACTCCCAGTGCCAGTTGCTGCCTTTCATGCACTTACAGCTGAAAGTCTTTAGACAGATCAGGTAACCTCAAAGCAGGAGCAGTTGTCAGTGCTTCCTTTGACTTCTGGAAGGCCTCTTTCTGTGGTTTGCCCCAGGTGAACGGCTGCGTCTTCTGAGCCTCGTACAAGGGTTTTGCAATCAGTCCATAGTCCATGACCCACAGGCGACACCACCCTGTCATTCCGAGGAAGATCCGCAGCTCGTGTAGATTCTGGGGCTCTGGAATAGCACAGATAGCTTGAATACGATTAGTACCCAGTTTTCTCTGCCCTTGTGAGATTTCACATCCCAGGTAAATCACAGTCTGTTGGGCAATCTGTGCTTTTTCTCTGGATACCTTATACCCTCCCATTCCTAATGAATTTAAGATCTCAATGGTTACCTTTATGCAGGTTATTTCTTCCTCTGTTGCAATCAAAATGTCATCTACATACTGGAGTAATAGATATTGGTCTCTGGGTACTTGCCCTTCTCTGGTCCAGATTTCCAGTTCCTTTGCCAGTTGACTCCCAAACAAAGTGGGCGAGCCCTTGTACCCCATCGGTAATCGAGTCCAGGTGAGCTGAGTTTTTCTTCCACTTTCTGGATGTTCCCACTCAAAGGCAAATAGTTTCCTACTTTCTTGGTCAAGGGGTATACAGAAGAAAGCATCTTTTAAGTCAATTACAGTAAACCATTTATATATCTCTTTTACGGATGCTAACAATGTATAGGGATTGGCAACCACGGGATGAATGTCTTTTGTTATTTCATTTATACCTCTTAAATCTTGTACAAGTCTATACTTACCATTGGGTTTCTTTACTGGGAAGATTGGGGTGTTGTATTCCAATTTACATTCCTCTAGAATTCGATATTTTAAAAATTTATCAATGGTCTTTGCTATTCCCTGTCATGCTTCTGGTTTTATAGGGTATTGTTTGATTCGTACAGCCTTTGCTCCTTATTTTAACTCTACATGTACCGGTTGTGCCAATTTAGATTTTCCAGGTACATCTGTTTCCCAGACAGAGGGAATTACTGCATCCTCTACTTCTTTAGGAATATTAGAAATTGATTTTTCTTTTATCATCAAAATCTTTCTTGTCTTAGACTCGGGTATTTTCATTACGAGTTCACCATTCTCAAAAGTAATTACTGCCTCCAGTGCTGCCAGTAGATCGCACCCTAAGAGCGGAGTTGGGCAGTCTGGCATGTATAAGAATTCATGGGTCAAGATCTTATCTTCAAAGCTCAGTTCTAGGGGTTGCAAGAATGGCCGTACCTCCTCCTTCCCTGTGGCTCCAATGACTGCTGCTGACTTGTTCCCGATTTGCCCCTCAAGACAATTTAGCACAAAATGTGTCGCCTCCGTGTCAATGAGAAAATCTACGTCTTTTCCTTCTAAATGCAAAGTCACCATGGGCTCCCTTGATCCTGGCTCTCTCTCATGTAAAACCATGACCCTGGCTACACCATCCAGCTGATGCTCACCACTTTGATTAAACATGCTGTCTAACTGAGGCTGACCATTCTGGCTAAACCGGTTTGGACACTCCTTTTTCCAGTGTCCCTCCATCCAACAATACGCACACAGCTTCAGACCTAGTCTACCATGACCAGAACCTCTGCCAAAGCCATCTCTGTTGACGCCACGACCTCCTCTACCAAGTCCCTGTCTCTGTAAAACTGCCAAAAGGCTTTGCCCCTGTTTCTTGGCAATTTCTCTATCCCTGTTATTATAAACTTTCCAGGCAACCTCTAGGAGTTTATCCAAGTTTCTTAACTCTTCACCTTCCAGTTTCTGTAGCTTTTTCCTAATATCCTCCTGTGCCTGACCCAGAAAAATAAAGGCGAGCTGAGTTCTTCCTTGCTCACTGTCTACCTGAAGATCAGTATATCTTCTAGCTGCTTCCTCAAGTCTTTCTAGAAAGGCAGTGGGAGATTCTTTCTTTTCCTGTTGAATTTCATACAACTTAGACCAGTTCGTACTCTTAGGTATTGCTTGTTGAACACTAACTGAAATCTACTCCTGATATCTCTTTAGCCTTAACATATCCACTCTAGAGGGGTCATTAGCATCCCACTCTGGATCTGCAGTGGGAAAATTGTAATCTAGTGTCCCTGTCACCAAACCATTTCGTATGTCTTCTCTAGCTCTTTCTCTCGCTGCTCGAAGAACCATATCTCTCTCTCTGTCTCATCTATCAGGGTGTCTAATATGACATGAATATCTTCCCAATCAGGGTTCTGAGTTTTCATTATCATCTTAACCACGTGAGCTACCTTATCTGGGTTTTCTCTATACGTTCCGGCTGATTGTTTTCATATAACTAAATCAGCAGGTGAAAAGGGTACCTTTACAAAGACAGGTCCACTAGTTCTCACCCCTTGCCTTAGTGGTGCAATAATTGTTCTCTTTTGTTTCTCTGATTTTAATATACCTTTTCCTGCCTTAGGCCACTCCAGGGCCAGTTTTCCTCGTGTTTGGTGAGCTACTGGGTCACCTAGCTCATCCACTTCACTGTCACTACTTTCCATTCTATCTGTCTTCTTCACATTCCCCCTTTGTTTCCGCCTCACAATCACATCCTGGACAGGTGAATCTGGCGGGGGGGGGGTACAGGGGGGCAGACGGGACAGGAGCTGGTGAAGGAGGTGTAGGTGGGAGCAGAGGGTACCCTTGACTTTCAGCGGGCGGGGGAGCAGGATAGCTTTGAGCAGGTATATGTGGAGAAGGGGGGGTTCTCTGAGCAGGTGGAGCAGGGGCAGGCACCTGAGCAGGCAGAGGAGGGGCAGGCACAGGCAGAGGAGGATAATTACCTTCAGCAGACAAAGGTGGGGGTGAAACATATTGTGCTGGCGCACGCGAGGGGGGTGTAAGAGAATCAGGTGGGGTCAGGGTGAGTGGGATAGAACTTGGTGTTGAGGGGGCTGTGGTGGGGGCAGGGGCTATAGGGGCTATTGATAAATTTACATCTAATTCACCTCTTTTTTCCCCTAAAATTTCACTTAAAACTACATGTTCCATACAATGCTTATTTTGGACGTAAGCCAGACACTTATTATTCTCAAGCTTCATTGCCTTCATTTTGTCAAGCCACAAAACCGGTTTCTCAAGCAAGCATAGAAATAAATCAAGGTATGGGATTTGTTCCACCATTCCATCTTGTGTACAAAGCGATCTAAGTTGCATAATAACCTTCACATCAAAAGATGGAAAGACGGCAAAAGGCCGTTTTTTGGCCACCTCTGGTTTTCAGACAAAGCATATTTTGGCCAGTGAACATTACAATATTCAATCAATTTATCTTTTCGTAATTCCTGACCGAAGTTCTCCTCTTTCCAATGTGCCAACAAACAACCCAACGGAGAAGAACTTGGTATAGAGGCATTATTGCTGCCCAAAACCTCTTTTAACCCTTTTAGTTTCTCCATATTACAGATACATAAAAACCATAGATACCGAACCTGCAACGCTTTCGCGATGTCTGACGGACGGCTGCCTAGGCAATACCACCAGGAATTCCTTTTGCCCAACCAAGCGTAGCTTTCGCTGCGTCTTAATGGCAGGCCCCCAGACCAGAGAATAAAGAACCTTACCTCTCACCAGGGGTCGTTGTGAGCGGCGAGGGTCGCGGCTCCGATGGGCTCCCCGAGAAATCACCCGGTGCCGGCCAGAGCGTGATCGGGTCGTGGGGTCCTGGCTGCGCCCACAAGGTCCCATCTGGGTCGCCAAAAATATTAGCATAGGAAAACATATAACCACACGAAGGCGATCATATGCGGTTCTTTATTTGTGCGTGGGGACACAGGGGCGATGATACGCCCAAATCTTGTGCCCAAGAATACAGAGTCGGTTTGTGATTTTTATAGTTTAAATTATACACATATTAACTAACCTCCACCCCTAGATACTGATTATCCTATTCCTTAGTTACTATCTGAAATCATACCTACGCTTCTACCCTGATCCACACTTATTTGGTTAAAACAATGCTTCTCAATTATCCCCTGAGTTGCAGTCACATTTGATTCGGTCATTACAATGGCATGGAGCTGGTTGCAGAAGCTGACGCTTGTTCCAAAGCCAAGCTGCGTCAAGTTCCAGTTGTACGTTCTCTACCTTCCTCCCCCCATACATACCTCAACTTAACCCCGTAGTTAACTTATACAGAAATTATATTTTTTAACCCTCCATCATCACACCCTCTGGGGAATATCTTCTATTAATGGGCCATTAAGGCTCACCAGTGCCATGACACATTACATCATCCCACTGTGAGATGCTCTACCCAGTGAGGGGGAGCCAACCATTCCTACCAAGATGAAAACTGACATGTAAGAACACCAAGCAGCCTGTTCTCCACTGGATTCTCAGAGGAAGACTGGACTCATCTTACCGCCACTACAAGATCATCTCTACTCCAACAGAACCACATCTGTCACTCCTGGAGGATTCATTTGGACTGCTTCCAACAGCCTGGCTGACAGGGTGTCAGGTCATATTCCTGACTCTGTCAGGATTTTCTAGGACTTTTGTTTGCTTGTTTGCTTGTTTTATTGGTATTACTGTATTTGCATTTTTAATATTCCTAGTAAAGAACTGTTATTTCTACTCCCATATTTTTGCCTGAAAGCTCCTAATTGCAATATTATAATAATTTGGAGGGAGGAGTTTTTACATTCTCCACTCCAAGGGAAACTCCAGTTTTCCCCAACATATCTGTCTTTCCAAACCAAGACATGTTACATGCGTTGTAAAAGAAACAAAAGAGAACTTGGTAAAAGCAATTTTTTATGTGGATTGAACATTAGTGCTTCCATTATCTTTTTTAATGTCAGATCAAAATGAGTCAGTTTACCTTCAAATTTTACTCATGAGCACTGCCAATTTTATCTAGTCCTATAACTGAAGTTATAATAGGCCTTTCTGTAAACGATTTTTAGGTATATTTCCTATTAACCATACCTATCAGTTTCTGTAGAAGTTTCGAGTCTCTTCACTTTGTCAGTTAGACCTATAACTGCTTCATGTGTCTTTTTTCTCTTTCCTCAGGAACTGTACCCATGTGTGATACACTCCTGAGACTGCTTTGTATTGCCTTAAAGTGCACCATTCCTCCAACTGCAGTGTTCTCATTCCCCCTCTCTTATCTTGCTCTGTTGTTTGAAATAGAACTGTGCACTTAGTGCCTGAGATTTTTCTATATAGATCTCTTATAGTGCTTGAATGTGGAGGTAGAACTGGAACTGGTAACCTGTTGCCAGTAGAGGACTATCCACCACACCAAAATTATTTTGTTTCCTTTTGAAAGTTATACAGTTAAATTCCCCGTTACAGAATGCTATGCAAATTGCTGTTTTGAGCGGCTTTTTACAACTTTAAAACTCAGTGAAGTCTCTGTATGGGGCCCAGTTCCCCAGATTTTATATAGCAACAACAGAGTCTATGTCCTTATCACTTTGCTTAGCAGGTGTTTTTCAGAAGCTGATCCCCTTGCAGGGGGGATTTCTGGGTAAAGCCAGACTGAGAGACTCTAACTTGGGTGGTTTCCTCTCTCCTCCTGGAACAGAACATTGCAGGGAGGCTGCTTACTCTCATCTTCAAGAAGCCACTAAATCCAGAATGTTAGCAGATCACAGAGAATTCAGGTATATTTTTGCAATTGCTAGTAGAACATAGCCTCCCTTTGAGCTGTTTTGTCACCCTTTGTCCTTCATAGCAAGTACAGACTCCATGGCAATGCCCAGGAGTGGAAAAGTCAGCCTTGGGGCTGTATTTCCCTCTGATAGGACACCTGAGCCCTCAGGTGTATTTGTCCACCTTGTACTTTCCTTCTCCTTTGTCTACTATGGAGGCACAAATTTATTTGGGTTCATAGCTGGTGATGATGATGCCCAATGGCTCTAAGGACTTGGACATCTTATTTCTGTCGTGATTCCAAGAAAATAGAACCCAAACGACCTTTACTGTTTGGAGGACAGGGAGGGTGCCAGATACTCTGAATACTTCCAGTACGGTATTTTTTATTTTTCTGTGCTCAATTTTGCTTTGTTCTTTCAAGCTAGGAGTGGGGCACAGTCATTGGCTCTGCCAGTACACAGTAAGATGTTAAGCTGGGACTAGACTTGTTTGTGTCTGGAACTCTGCAATAGATTGACAGTATATTGATTGTGTTTTTCAGCACTTCCAAAGCTTCCATGGGGTGTGCTGCTGTCAATGGCTATGTTGGTGTTGATGTGGCTTTATTTTTTTGGGAGGTGGGGCCACTGATTTTGGAGAATGGATGCTGGCTTTTCTTGGGTTTTAAGAGGCTTTTCTTCCAGATTAATTCACTGCACAGCTTACTTCTAGAAAGGGTTTTTATGAGAAACCTCACAACTAGATTTAAGACAGGCCTAGGCTGAAGCTATTAGGGTACATCCTAAAAGAGTATAAAGAAGTAAGATTTTCATGCATGAGTCATTGACAGCTTCATCACTTCCTGTATCATCTCCTACGGTTGCCCTTGAGGGATATAGCACAACTGGGTGATAATTGGACCAGAACTATTTAAGCTGCCTCTGTGTGTTTGTTCAGGAGAATGAGAAAGCAAAAGTACCTCGTAAGTGTTTCAATAGGCAGTTTCTCTCTTGGGGCCTGACTGTTTACAGAACAAATTAGCTTCCTGTGCTTGTTTCCATTTAACAAACCATATGTTGTACATAGGAGAAGTGCTCTGAGAATGGTTAGATTCGTGTCCTTCAGGCTGGAGAGGATTCTTGTTCTGCACTCAAGAGGCATCCTCTGAGTACTACTTAGGATGCCACAATTAGATTCCATGTGTTTATGTGGTATTTTTAATTTCTTACTGTGTTAGCTTCCTTTAATTTATTTGTGCTCTAAATTATTTTTAGCTTTGTTCAGTTTCTCTAATAATGTACAAACTCAGATGAGTTTTGAAAATCACGGTGTTTTAAAATTGCTCAAAATGAGGCAAAACCAAATTTACCCATTCAAACTCTTCAAAAGTAAACATGATGCTTCTTAGGTAAAGTATTTCTAATTCATAAATGCACACAAAGTATGCTTGATATTTAAAATAACTTTTATTTTACTTTTCTAAAGCATTAGACTCTTCTAATTCTTCTCTGTAATTGCATAGAAAATATAATTTTGATAGCACTTTCCTATAGTACTTTCTAGCACATGATAGCAGTGTTTTCTTTTATTTCTAAAAATCATTATTTGCCTGCCATATCCTCTGAAGGTAGTAATAATTGTTGATATCCCTCTTCCTCATTAGAGTCAGTATTTAGGTTGATAAGGCTTTGTAGCCTGCTGGTTCAAACTCTTACTTCAGTGCCAAGAAATCTTAGTCTTGACACATTTTGAGAGCAAGTTGGCCTGTTGTGGAGTAACAATGACAATGTTTCTTTTTGTGCTTCCCAGTTATAACCACTTAAATTCCTCCTTTAATTTAATACTATGATATGTATTGGCTGTTGTTTATAAGCCCCTTGGCAGAAGTAGTGTAGGGAAAAGAAGATTAAGGAAAGACTGAAAAATATACTTTTGATTTAATAGCCCTGAAATAATACCCGAGAGGAGTAGAATATTTTTAATTTGAGACTTGGACATGCAGTCTTTTTTTAGTAGAGAATAGATCAATGAACAGACCTAGGCATAGGCCAGTGGAAATCTGTCTCTAAATGCAGATCAAACATTTTGATCTAAAGAATCAACCTGATGCCAATCAGGTCTTGATGGTTGAACACTCAGCATCTACTCAGTAAGGTAAGATATACTTATGGAAGCTGGTAGATCCTAATTTTTTTTTTTTTTAGTGTATTTGCATGATTTCTTAGAAGGTGACATGGAGTTTATTTATATTCAGTACAGGATAGCAATTATAGGTTTATATTTCCAGCTGAGATATTGGAGAAAATGTGTGATCTTACCAATATGTGACTTAAATTTCAGAACTAGGAAATAAGAAGAGAAACAGTTTCAAAGAGTTTGGTCAGAAGAAATGTTGTCTAAATTTTACCTCTAATTGACTATATGCTTAACAATAGCATGAAAAAAGGTCACCTGAATGTGTCTGAGTTTTCAAAATATTTAAAGAGATGTTTTAATGTCTTGTGGATGTTGCACTCTCAATTTATCAAAGCTAAAGAGTTGTAGTTTCTCTACTTCAAAAATTATAGAGCAGATACTATTTTCAAAAAATTATTTCTGCAGTATCAAGGATTCAGCTATGAAATTGTCGTTTTGAGTCAGCAGCTGGTTTTTTATAGTCTGGAGCTCTGGGTTTGAGGAAGGTCTTACAGGTACACATTTGTTCAAAGGGTTGAGGGGCCAAGCTGAACTTGTGGAAGATTTGTTTTTCACTATGAGATTGTATCAGTGAATACCTGCCAGAGACATGTACAATTCAACTGAACTTTGTGTGACATGGAATTTTCTTCATAGCATATTTTGATCATTTAAATTTGGTTAAAAATATCTTAAACACAGTAGGTGGCAATAAGTGGTAAGTCTACCAATTTGACTGTTTTATCTCCTTTTCCCAGAAATATCATTGTTGAAAGGATTACATTTTTAGTGGCTATAGAAAAGAAAGTCTATTCCTTGAGTTATGATCAACCTTTCCTCTTAAGCTTCTCCTAGCAGTGAGCTCTTTACAAGTTGCAGTTTCTCAAGCTCCTGTACTACTCCTTGCATCTCATTTTTAGTCTGTAATTACTTGTGTCAACCTTCCTCCAAATGAGGGGTTCCACTGTTCAGCGTTCTGGTATTGGTAGTGTTAGGGGAAGACTCCACATCAAAGCTGGACTTCACTGTCCTTGGTTTTTTGTCACAAAGTGATTCTGTGGAAAGGAACATTTTCTCAGTTTCTCAGATATCAGCATGTAATAGCAAAAAAAAAAAAAAAAAGAGTGATATTTAACAAGCTGTTACATTTATGTGTTATACATCACATAGCTGATTTTTTGCTAAAATATGGATTTAGGAAATTAAGATCATGTTCTCTGAAAATGATAATACTTTCTATATTTATTTTATTTTGCATACAAATTACATCTCCTCCTTTTGAAAAATTAAACCACAGTGCTTCTAGCTCTTGCAAATTGTCCTGCCATTTTGCTTTACATATTTTGCTCTTTATTTGAGTTCTATGATGCGTTAGAAGGTACCTTAGGGTTGTTATGTATCTGCCAATGTGTTTGTTTGTTTCTTATTTGGAAAATGAGAATTTGATCACAGTGAATATTTTGAGCAGTTAGCAGCAAATACAAGAGGTCTTAACTTTGCCTTTGGATGTCTAAATTGGAATTAATACCTCTGAGAGGAAGCAAGGGGCTTGGAACTTGAGTGTCTTCTGTTTAGAATGTGTTTTTAGCAACATTTGAGTTCTAACAAAATGATTATTCTACTGAAAATGAGGTGGGGAGTTTTTTGTGGGTTTTTTGGGGTTTTTTTTTTTTTGTTTTTTTGGTATTTCTAAATTGACTGTCCATAGCTGCTGAGATTCCTTGATGCGAAGAAGGAATGTTCATAAACCCAGTCAGAACGCCAGATCGAGAACAGCTGAATTAGGTGTTGTAACCCAAGGACTTAGTCCAAGGGGAGGACTGCAAAAATTCTTCCCCACAGGAAGTGAAGACAAGATTTGAGCAGCCACTGTCCGAGATCAGTAGCACAGATAACCCAGGAGCAGTGGCACCTTCAAGGTGTAACTGTAGTGGTGGTGTTTTTGTGGTGACTGGCAGAAGCGGCACTTTTTTTAGCAGTTAAGCACTTTTTGCTTACCATTTGAAATACAAGGTTTGCTCTTGAAGATTTGTGGACTTTGCTTTTTCATTCTTTAAGCTGATTTTAGAGGTTGTGTTGAGCAGGATGTTCAGATAATGCTGGCATTCCTTTAGGACTGAGTAGAGTTTGAAAACTGGGTATCCTAATCCATCCTTCCCTTTCAGTGTTGTTTTTTTTGCAACAAATTCTTGTTACACTAAACAAATGAAGCCATATAGCAAACATTTCAGTAATCAGGCCAACATAAGTTATCACCAAGCAGTTCTAAATCTGTCATAAACTCTTACTGACTGGCTCACAGGAAGGTTTATGTAATTGAGAGGAACTATAGAAGGGAAGTTAAGTCTCCTTTTACAAGTTAAATCAACTACAGCGAGATGAAAAACACCCACACATTTGGCTTTAGATCAGCAGAGACATTCTTGAAAAGCAATGTTTTATGAAATCTTTATTATGAAACCAGTTTCAAGGTGTAAAAAATGATCAGTTTGCCCAGTGTCATTGATTGTACTCTGCTTGTGTATTCCTTGTATAATACGGTATCACCTTGGTCAGGGAGTTACAGATTTGGAATTATTCCAGCAAATAAATTTTGACATAGTTGGGAGCACAGATGTAATGTAGGATGTATAAAAGCTGGAAAGATTTGAAAGGAGTCCAAGAAGTCACAGTTCCACAGATGTGAAAAAAGCTACCACACCACCAAACCCACTGAATGAGATGTTATCTTACACGACATCCCTTTAAAAAAGGTATAGAAGCTGCAGTGCAACACAGACAAATATATTAAGAGATGATGTTTATAATATTTTAGAGTGCAAATTATGAAGTATAAGAGCAACTGATAAGGGTTTTTAAAGCAAGGAGTGAAACACCAATCAGGAAAGGAAATGAGAGATTAATATTAAACCTATGTAATTAACAAAAAGAAGCTTATTCCATTGACCACAGTGACACAGTTTTGAAATATGATACTTGAAAATGTGCCATTAGAAATTGATAATCTTAGCAGAACATGTAGCAAGGATGCATTTGTTCAAATTAAAGAATTCTGAATCACCAAGTCCAAATGATAAATAGCCATTAGTCTGCAATAGATAAGAGTCCTTTAAATCACACCTGGTAAAATTCATCACACTTTAAAAACATGAGAAATTCCAAAAAGCTGTGAATCGTTGCAGTTCTGGTGTTTTTAGTGAAGTTTTTAGTGTTTTTCTGGTGAAGTTAGTCCTGAGGAAAACAGCAGAATAGCAGATTTGAGGTTATATGGAAGAGTAGAGTCTACTCTGAGCACCACAGGATTTTTCTAGGCATTATTGACTGCTGTGTTTTTTTAAGAGACTGGTTTTGGCAAATGTTACTGACAGATTTCTAACTGTTCTGCTTATGATTTTTTTGGTTTTGTTTTTAACATGTCATTGTCAATACATGAACTTTGGATTTCTTAAAGGAATTTGATTTATTATCACACCATATTTTGATCTAAGACAAACTTGTAAAATCATATACAACAAAGGAATCAGCTCTTAATTCGTACATCTCTATGCAAAATGGAGTCTAAACAAACATCTCAGGAAAACATTCTGTTTCTTCTTAAATGCTTCCAGATGTTGTTTGAGTTTCAAATGCTATGGGTTATTATAAAGCTAAGATCTTTATTTCCTTGCTTTACATGTCTCACCTAAAAATAGGTACAGAAAGGAACTTCAGAGACCCTCTAATAACGTTCCTTGCTTCAGGTCTGCAAAAAAGTCTGCTCTAGAAAAGGGACTGTAATGAAATACAATTCAGAGGTTTTGTTCATCATCTGCAGATCAGGAAGAATTTAATTCTTGTACTGTGTAGTTTGATCTTTAAATCTTTTCACCTTCCTGTGAGCTTGGCTTTAGGATGTGCAGTATAGAACACAGGTGATCTGTACCTTCAGGTGCAATAGGTACTCATATTTTTGATTCCTTGCAGGTTGCATCATGCCAGGACTAGAATTCTGGATGGGAAACAGATATCCCCAAAGTCAGATTGGCAGGAATATTTCCGCCCGACTTTGTCTATGGAGCAGGCTCTATGTATCACCACCTGGAATAACTTAGGTGCATCTGTGCATCTCTCTAAAAGGCTTTCCTGCCACCTCAGGGGCTGGGGATAATGTTGGCATCTTAATAGTCTCTTTTCCCTACTAGTTGTAACCACCAGTTCAATTTTCCAGGTTTTTGAGGGACTTAGCTTACCTGACTCTTCAAGTTTTATGTAAGCATAACTGAGTTAAATGTAATGGCTGTGACAGAGAGATGGCCATGGTGAATGATCTAATATCTTTTTATATTAACTTCCACTCATGCACAGCATTCCCAGATACTTGTTATATTTCAATAGATTCACTCAATTCCAATGCAGAAGTGTTCACTTAATCCATCACTGATACTTTTATAGACTTACATACTGTCTGGAAGGTAAATTAAAGAAGAGAATATTAGTCTTTGCAACATTAACTCAAGAAAGAAGGAGTGCTAGCCTCAACTAGTACATTAGTATATTTTTGCTTAGGACGTGCCCAAGCCTGACATTTTGTAGGCTCCCAGTTATCACTGTCCAATAATCACAAGTGGAAGAATGAACACTTCAATGCATCTAATGCATTTTTTAAATTAGTGTGGTGTATTTCTTTTTTTCCTCATGGTGTCACTATAGGATAAAGTTAATGCTCACTGAGTATTCTCTATACTGGAGCATATTCCCATTTCCTTTGTCTCACTGGCTTTCTGATTTTCTATTATGTGTTTAGAAAATATGATAACAAATATATCGCCTAAAAATTTGAACACGTTCTCTCAAGCACTGGCCTATCCTTAACACTGAGCATGATTTTTTTTTCCTTTTTTCCCCCTAAGGATCTAATATTAGAATGAATTTAGCTTTATATAAGGGTGGGGAGAATTTGAGCAGTTCTAAAGACTTCAAAGTAGGAAATGCCATGTTTCAAAAGGCAAAAAAGCACGTCTTACAGTCAAGTGAGCTCATGAAGTTACATCTGTGATAGACTTCTTCATCACACATAGAAATTGTATGAATCACAGAATGGGTAAGGTTGGTAGGGACCACAGTAGGTCCAACTCCCTGCTCAAGCAGGGTCATCCTAGAGCGTGTGACACAGGCCTGCATCCAGGCAGTTCTTGAGTATTTCCAGTAAGCTTCATCTTTCTTTATGTTGTGGTAATGTGTTTTGAATTCAGCTTTTATGATTGATAGGAAAAGCAGTTTTCCTATCCAAGCTCAGTGACAAGAGAAGACGGGAGAGAGAGAATTTGGTTTCATTTACATACTGACAGCATTGATAGCATTTTTGTCTGCCTAGTTGTTACCACCTTACCCACACACACATTTTTGAATATATCTAGGTACCTGACTTCCACAGAAGGAAGAAAAATGTAGCAGTCTATAAAGATTAAATAGGATTGAAGAGAAATTTGCTTGTGGTCTTTACAAGAGCAGGAGGGAGATGCCATTTTCCGTTCATGCATTTGGAGAACAGCCTTCCTGAAAGACAAGGACCACAGGCCATTTCTCTGCTTTCCCTCTTCTGCCTCTTCAGCAGGAGAGTAGGATTTGGGCTTGTTGCACTCAGGCTTGTAATGAGGATGAGTGTGACTGTCTAGTCAGTAGGAATGAAATAATCCACCAGTTCCACAAAATCTACATCCAGAGTGAACTCTGGCCACAGGTGAAACTTGTGGTCAGCCTCTGTCTAGCTCAGGTTATCAGGTGCAGAAGTTAACTAGAACCAGCATATGGTTAACCAGAATCAGCGTGGCCTTGACAGCAGCAGAGTCAGTTTGCTGATTTAGCAAAGAAGTTCCTTCACTAAAGAAGCCAAAGAACACTGAACAATTGCAGAGTTTTTCAGTAAAAGCCTAAGAATGATCCCCCTATGCTTTCCAGTGGGCTGAAAATCCTGCCAGGATTTCCAGCCAGTTAAGAGTCCTTTTTATTCCCACTCTCTTCAGATGGTCTTCTAACATGAGATAACAAATATCCCTCTTCTTTGATAAGTGCCCACATCTAAATATGGTCTCTAATCCCTATGCCATGTCTCTCACTTATGTGCTTGTCACTGCTACACAGTTCCTTCATGGAGTCAATTGTTCTTTGGGCTGGTACTTTGGGGATAGCTGAAGTTACTCTTTCTAGACTGTTGTCTTGTTGACTTTTTAGACACTATCTTCCAGTGAAGTGTGAAGCAGACCAGCTGAACTGCACACATTGAAAGAAATCTTGGGCAAAATTAGAGTCATGCATGTGGCACAACATGCCTGTTTTAATCTAGAATGGGAGATAAACTATTTCACAGTTGTACGTGCATTAATTGTCTAGCATGCTGCTTCTTTTCCAAAGGACAGACAAAATCTTCACAACCTGATGATTCCCTTGCCAGTGGTTACCATTTTATGGCCGTGCCAGTTTTTGATGCTGAGATATTGAATTTAAACTGCAAGGCACGTGTACCTTGTGGTTCTGCAGGTGAAGCAGCTTCTCACAAACTTCCTGGCAGAATACCAGAACCAGAGATGCTGAATGTTTCTTCCTACCAGCTATGAGCAGTGGCTCTTCTGGCTTTTACTAAACACCAGGCCAGTTTGGAGGAGTCACTGCATCCAGTCTCAAATGCAACATCAACATCACCTTTAGGAAACCCTCTAACCCCACAAACACAGAAGTTCCCTGTGGTTTGTCAGGACTTCTTGCAGTTTTCAGCCTTGTCCCAGCAGCAGCTTTTTTACTGTGCATACGTGGTGGTGCATCCCCCTCTCACACTGGCCCACAGTATGATTTCAGAAATGCTTGTTAAGCCTTGACCTTGATGAATGACAGCTCAGCTAAGCTCCTTGAGCTTATCAGAAACAGTGTGTGCTCCCAGGAACTTATTTTGGCTAATGAGCTCCTGCTTTTTAGTGAAGAGTCTTGGAAACCTATTTTTCTTGCCTGCATAAAATGCAAGTGTAACATTGCTTTTATGATTGAGCTTTTACAGAAAGTTACTGACCTGAATTGTGGCCAGGTTGGAAAATTGCTGTGACAAAAGAAAACACTCCTGCAATCCTATAAAGAGCAGTCCTAAGTGCTGAGACCCTCTGAGTTCTCCTGGACCACAGCAGGCTGCAGCCAGCAATTCACTCCTCCAAGCAAGAAAATTCTCAAGTTCACCCTGTTTGTAGGACCACTGCCAAGAGCCAATGATGGAGCCTGGGCTGATAGCCCCTCTCCTCAAGGCTCAACTCTTCACCCTTCAAAATGATGCAAAGGCATCCAACATGAGTACTTCACTGATCCTGAGGGGAATTTTTCACAGGTATGTGTCCACACTCCTTTAGTGTATGTCTGTCAAGTGTGAACATAGTATTACAAACCGTTGTGGTTTAAAACCAAACAGCTGCTTCCCTTCTCTTCAATCCCCTCCAGTGAGAATGGGACAAAAAGGTAGAGATTATGGGTTGAGAGAACAATTTACTAGAGAAAAAGCAATGAGGGAAGGAAAACAAACAGTAACAGCAAAGGGTACTCAAAACAACAGTGCATAAAAGCGGTGACTTACATACAGAAAGGTGCTCACCACCTCCACCCAGCTCATGGCCACCAAGATGAAGACAAAATGGTGGGTGTTACCACAGCTCAGCAGCCACGTGGCTCATCCCGAGACAAAGGACAACACGGCGGATGCTCCCATAGCTGGTGTCCTCCTTCCCCAAGCCCAAGACAAAAAGAAACAAGGATGGACAAACCTTCCAGGCTGGATCACCTGCACAGCACTGACTGCTCTGCCTGCACTGACTGCCCTGCTCCACGTCTGCACCACCCTGAGGGTTGTGGTCACTGCTTTGCTTCTCCAGAAAAAAGGAACAACATGGTGCCCTTTCCGCTGCGCACTCACCTTTTCTTCCACCTGGAACCATGTCCCCCCACAATGACCTGGATGGTTTAGAATAGCAACCCAACCACATCCACATGCCTCTAGACCCTGCCCCTTTCAGCAACAGTGAGAGAGTGAACTCTGTCCTAGCCAAAACCAGGACACACGTGCACTGTGAGTGCTGTAATTCGCAAGTACATTCGATTAGCACATAGGTTAGGCCTGCATGTTACTGTCGTGCATATTGTAAATTCTACAGAACCTTTCTTAACTTGTTAAAATTAGGATATCAATGAAGTGCTGTTAAGTTGAAGTGCTGTTAAAAGCTTGAGACCAAAGCCATTGGTCAAGTCTGGAGCTAAGTTTAGCAAAAGCATCTTCTCTGAACTTTGTGACTCAACAGGAGGGTCCCCCTCATTCCCTTTTATCCTTACTCTTTTCCATCCTTAACCTTTTCTCATACTCAACCTCCACATAGATAATGTTAGACTGATTTTAGTTCAATTGATTTTAGTCCAATTTTTCTCTGTGTGCTTCAACTATGTAGTAGAGTGAAACAGTAAAGTGAACTTTGCCAATCAACTTTATTGCACTTTCACTTTTTTATTAAACCTGCTTTAGCCAATCCCTTTTGCCAGGGATTCCTTGAGCAACCTAAAACACCCATTCACAACAGCATATTAGAGACCTCATTACTCACATAATTCTCAAAATCCTTTGTCACCTACATCTCATTTGGATTTCAATTTGCTTACCTTCTCATGTCAAATGCAATCTACTTCTGTATCACCTCTCTTCTTTTGCCTATTCTCCACCTTCCCACTGTCAGTTGTTGGAATTAACTCTTGGTTTTACAGCATCCAAATGCTCCAGCTTCTTCATATGCTCTCCTTGACCTGCCTCTGCTTCCCTTTTACCCTAGAGCTCAAGAAAAACTATTTTCCTGACTTTCTGATCTTATAGAGGTCTCTGGCCTTTTCCCTCCCTTCACTCTGCAGACTGACCATTATCCCCTTACTGCCTATGCACTTCCACCATACCAGGAACTTAAATGAAAAGTCATCTCAACCAAAAAATACAAAAGATCAAGTGGATCCTTTGGATTAGTGCAAGTTTGTACAAGTCCCTTTGGATCTGAAGAATGGACAGCTGTCCCATGTTACAGGAGACCCCATGGACTTCTCTCCAATTGGCTTACACTAGTATTAGTGAGTAGATGGATATGTTTCCTTCTACTATCTCAGGTTTCTGCAAATACAGAAGTCCCTAATGTGTTAATTCTTATCTTTCCTTCAGTTTAAGTTTGTCTGTTGTAGGGGCTTTACTTGTTCACTGCCTGTGTCCCAAAACCTTCACACTCAATTCTCTGCCCTACCAGTCTTTTATCTGTCTCATCTTTCATCAGTCCTGCTAGTTATCATCAGTCTCTTGCCCCAGTTATCTCTCCCAAATGAGTTCAGCTGCTTACTGTGCCACCTTACCTACTTGACAGGTCTTTGATGAACCTAGATCAAATTCTTCCTGCAAGGTGCCAGTTGGCACCTGTTCCTGTCATTTTACACCTTTCCTTTACATCTGCATAGAGTTTTGCTGCAGCTCCTGTCTCATCTTTTACTTTAGGGGTCACTCAGCTGCATAAGAGGTGCCCCAGTTTTATACCCTGAAAACCTGGCCCGTTTGTACTTCACGTGCCTGAAGTGAATGCGTTTTTACATAACTCCTGCACAAATCTTTACAGGGTGTGATTAAATATGGGAAGTCAGCAGTTGAGTAGAGCATGGGAGAACCAGTTAATTAAGGACTCTAAAGTGTGATGTTTTTACCATCTGTAAACAAAATCTGTATTGGAAACCAAAACTCTCTCCACAGCAATTCCTAGGTTTCCTCTGTACAAGTTCCAAAGCCCAGTGAAATCAGTGAAACGGGAGGAGGATTTCACTGATTTTAGTATCCTTTGCATCAGGCCCCTGATTTCCCTTAGCAATGATAAAATGATACACAAAGCTGGGACTGTACAACTTCCTTTTATTTTGTGTGCTTTTATAGGATATAAATAAATGACAAAATTACAAAATTTATAACTGGAAGCCCAAGCATATTTACATAAGTATTTGTTGCAGTGAGGCTACTATTTACTGTTCTCCTATACAATTTTCCTTTTGGTACCATATTTTTAGTGTTATTTTTTTTTAACCGTCAGTTGACTAAGTACATATCAACAGTGAATAAGCAAAAATATGTACAAGGAACAATTTTGTTCAAGTAAATTGAACACCGTATTAAAAGGATGTCATCACTCAGCGCTATGATTAGGTTTAACTAAACCATATACAATTATCAGTTTTAAACCAAGTTCAATTATCCATTTTTTTGGAATATACCAACTGATGATTTTAACTGAAAAACCTCAGCTGGATATGAAATAATAATTAAAAAAACATTAAGACAACCACACAATTTATCAATATCTCTATAATGAACTTCAAAATGGTTCACAATTTGACTGGATAGAACAATATACGTTAAAATGTCATTTTTCTCCTATAATGATATTTTTACTGTTATCATTTCAGTTCTACATAAATATACATCATGGTATTATACAAATACTCCACAGACATTAAAAAAATTAAAACACTTTAAAGAAAAAGTAAATCTTATTTAACCAAATATTAAGCAAATGCTTAATTATTTTGTTTCATGAAAACATTTTTATTACTTTGGAATTTTTTTCTTTTTCTTGCCTTTTTTATTTAGAAAATGTTTTGCAGTAGAATTTTATCAACATTCTTTCAAACAAGTTTTCTGTGACAGAAATCTTGATAGCAAAATCCATGGTTTTGACTTTTTTTAGAACCACTGAGATTATTTTTTTAAAAATACTAGTAGAATTCATGGCTATAGCAATGTTGAACTGCATAAACTATATGTAGGTGTAGTAGAATGACCGTTCCACTTTCATTCCAGACTGATCACACAGAACATCCAGTGCACTGATGCTACAACTCTTATAATTTTCATAATGCTGCTAATAGCAGTAATTTACTCAACTTTAAAATAAACAGTATTTCTCATAATTAATCTGGCTTCCTTCCATAAATACTCATATCTTTTCCTATAGTACTTCTCTTCCATAAAAATATCTAATAAATGTTTTCTGTGCATTATTAATACCTTTTTCTAACCATTCATAAAACTCTGATCCTTTGCTACAATGCAAGAGGTTCTCATTTCTGTAGAGGATCAAAGGACATCAATGATTACATATAAAATCAGCGCACACAGAAATCAGGGTGCCTAGTTTCTCGTCACTTTAATGAGTTCTTTATTCAACACAGTAATTATTAATGAATTCAGTGGTTTCACAAATAATCTGTTTATTAATTCTGGTTCTATTTCAATTAAAAACTGCCAAGATTTAAATAAAAAAACCCAATCAAATACTCTACTCATAGGCAGCATTAGTATTAGTTTAGAGACATTTTATTTTTTCTTTTCTTTAAAAAGTAGAATTCTAAAATAAGAAATTAAAGAAAGCACTGTGGCAGAGTCACAAGGGAGAACTGCATGAAAAATAAGGTTTCTCACTCCTCTTGTGGACTGTAATTTTAAAAGTCTTCATATAGTGTCATTCTTCAGTCAGTGCTGCAGGAAGAAGAACATCACCAGAAATGACTGTCAGCCTTTTTTGTTAGTTACAAGGCCACTCATACAGTGCAGTCTTCCTCTCTGCTGGATTGAAACGTTGCCATAAAGGAAAGGCTGTGCTGTGACTGCTTGGCGTGCAAGGCACAACAAGGAACAGGGGGACAGTTTTGTATCAGAAAATTGTAGTTTCATACTTGGTATTAATGCCTCTTTTGGCCTCTTGTCCAGGTTCAACAATCCAGGGTAGATTCGCAAGAGTCTTTTGTTCGGATGGATCTATCTGCTTTAAGACAAATGCAAACATACAGACGGGTTACCATCTCCGTGCACGGCAGCTTGAGCAGAGGGTTTTTCTTTAAACTAACAGGGCAAATCCCGAATTGACAAAGTCGTACAGCAGCAAGTATGGTGGTGTCTACACTCCCATGTACTCATGGCTGCCTTCTTCTTCCTGTTGAGATCAGAGCTGTGTTTACCCCCAAGCTATAGGGCATCATAGTTCATTAAAGCCACACTTCATCCTGAGAAGTCTGTTCGCTAATGAGACAGACAATGGCATCAGGAAATGTTTCTACTTAAAGTTTTATGGAGGAAGATTCTGTGGCAATGGATGACAAAGTGTACAGTCATACATTTCCCCCCTCCCCTTCCCCTCACCCAATAATTAAGTGTCATAGAGTACAGTTCTCGCATTATAGTCAGTGAATATGATACAGTGTGCCGTCATTTTTCTCCTTTCCCTCCCAAATCACCCTGTGCCTGTGTTCTCACTTAATTTATAATAGTTTTCATAATTTTTTAAAAGGTCTACTGTAAAAGAATATTTCTCTGTCATCTCTGCACTTCAGGAAAGCACTTTAAAGGCAATCAATATGCATGCTCCAATGAGCTTTGTTTCTTAGGAGTCTGTGATTAATACTAAAAAGGTATATTGAATCCCAGATCAAAAAGAAAAACAAAAGAAAAAAGAGAAGAGTAAGAAAAGAAAAGAAGGTGCTTGGTCTGATAGGATAATTGTAAATTGATTTGGATTTGTCATTTGATCAGGATACATATGCCGTGATTGTACACCAAACAAGTTAGGTGATAGATTAGGAAAGTCCATGAAAGTGCAGAGTTTGAGAGGTATGCATTGATTAAACAGAATTAATTAAAGCTCTGTAATTACTATAAGACACATATACACAAGACTAACCAAGCAACATCTTAAACTGGAGAAATCTGAAAAAAGCTGTTTGAAATGGCTGCCAGTGCTGTGGTGACACAACCCTTCCAGCCGATGAGCAGAGGTGGCACAATGGAGCATTTCTGACTCAAGAGGTATTTTTATTTGTACAGCTCCTGGTATATAAACTCTTAACTGTATAGCCAAATTTTGGATTTTTTTGCATGCATTACTACCTTCTACTTACCACTGACTTCCGAATACTAACGCGTGGTTTGGGAATAGGTTTAGAGGGTTTGTTTTCAAAGCTTTCGGGGAGGGTGGAAGAATGGCCCCCTTTTCGTGCTTGTAGTGCAAGCTGATAGGCCACCTCAAATGCTTGTCCTAGTGTAAGAATGATTTCGTAAGCTAAATTCTGGAACAGAACAGAAACAGTTAAAATTGAGGAGCGGTTGAATTATTGTCAGATACATGAAGTGGGGTAGTGATTTGCAATGTAAATAATGGGCTCCTCGTCTCTGTAATGTTTACATCTGGCATTTGATTTCTCATTGATTAAAAACCATCTAAATGTAATTTATTTTATTGAAAGTAATTACTTCTAAACCCCTTGAAAACATCTTACTAAACAGGAAAACATGAGTGGGTGTTGTCATCTCTTTTTAGAACAAGTACATTAACCTTCCCACCTTCCCAACTCATCCCAAATCTGCTGTTCTCAGGATCCAGTCCCTCTGGCACAGTTGCAATGTGACACTCGGCCTCGCTCTATTTCGGACCTCCTGTGCTGACCTGTCCTCCTCCAGAGCTGGCAGCCTGATGTGCTCTGTGCTCACCAAGCAGCACAGAGGAAGAGGCTGCAGCAGGGAGTGATGCTTTCCAAAGGACACAGGGCCAGTGCTGGCAGTCCTACTCCGACTGACAGATGCAGTGCAGTGTCTGTGTGTGCAGGTCAGTACACCGCTTCAAGTGCCTGCTGCAAGTCCTGGGGAAACCTTCTTGTGGGCTTGTTTTCTAGAATTAAAATTGAGCTCAAACAGTCGTGTAACTACACCCTTGTAAGCAAGGGGAAGGGAGGTCAGTGGGCATAACCAAAAAAGTCAGGCTATTATGCCTAAAACCAGTTCAGTGTTACTGGTGGAATACTTTAAATCCTCTTCAAATATGTGGGGAAAAAAACCCTCTTGAAATATTTATAAAGCATGAATGAGGTATCAGAGAGGTTGATATAAACATCTTTTCAGTACAGTTATACATCAATGAAAAAGCAGCTGTGAGATTCAAATTTGACCGTACTCTAAATAGCAGGTGGATTCCTATGGTAATTTTTCTTCAGATTTGTGGGTTTGCTTTTACATATTTATTTTTGGGCTCCTACTGGACCTTATTTTTAGGCTCCTACTAGAGGAGCCTAAAAATCCTATTTCTGGGCTGCTAACTGCAATAATGTTTAGAACCCATGCAGAGCAAAGGCAAGCCTGTTGGCTAGCCTCCATATGATGGCCTACAGCCCCCTTAGAATAATTCATAAATCTTTGATATGATACTTTCTCCTTCCTCAATCTCCATAGCCTATAGTTGGAAGCAATTCTGCATTGCTTTCAACCTTGGTGATCCCTTAAAATTCCAACGTTTCTGATACATTTTCAGATGAATTATGTTTTTACCAGTCAAGTGTAACTGTTAAGTTTGCAGTAAGTGAGAAAGCAACGCAATGAACTTGGACGTACACCATTTGCAGTCCCTTCAGTCATTAAAAGAAAGTTAAATGGACAAGCATTTTGTTTCCTGCCCTACACTTTATTTTCCCTGAAGAATTTCCATTCTTTTTTTATCACTCGTGTATACTGATATAATACAGGCTAAATTCAGCATATTTTGCTCATTATAAGACCTTCTTATAAAGGTGTCAGTTCTGCCCTGTGTTAGGTCAATCAGAAAACAATTATACTCCTGCACTGGGACATGCTCTCTGCTGTGACTACAGTCACAACAGCAAGCCAGCCAAAATTTTACAGCTTCCCAAATAAAAATGTCTGCCTGATTTGACAGCTGTAGTCTCCAAATTATCTCCCCTTTAACTTCAAGGGAAATTGTCCAGAACTGAAAAGCACTGAGGATGCAGCTTGCCAGTGGAATAATAAAATGAAAACTGAAGGGTCTGTTATAAAGTACTCTGCCTTTTAGCAGAATGCTGGCCAAGGAATTAAGAGCAACAGATTATAGTTATTAAAAATGTAGAGAATAATATAATTTGAAATGGAGTGTACTTTTAAGTGGGATAAGAACATTATTCTAGAGAGGGATAGCTTTAGAATCAGCTGTCACGACAGTAAGAGAGTGTACTATATCCTGATGGGGTTATCTGCAGTAGATATTATTAATATTACTAAGAAATACATCAGCAGGACAAGGTGTAGGAATGGCTTGTTGGAGCACACACAAGCGGCAATACTAGTAGGACTGAGAGTATACACCACCCAGAGTGGCATACAAAAAGATCACTGACAGGCCTGAAAATTTGGAAGACAGGAGTGGAGACAGGCTGAAAGCTTGCCATACTGAGCTATAAATTTAATTTAAGTCCTGCATCTTGTATAAAGACACTATAATCTGTTTTCCTTTATTGTCTATAAAATAAAAAAAAAAAAAAAAACAGGCCAGCCTGGGACCTGAAAACCATAAGAAACATGTAACTGCTTCTCTGGTTAATAAATATTTGAAATACAGCAAATAAAACAGAACACTCACTCTTTTGTTCAGTATTTGAAATGCAAACTGAACCATAGCTTCTACATAAATTTCATACACTGTATCCTCTGGTAGAGCCTTGGCAAAGGGGCGTAAATGGAGGCAAGGAGGGCTTTAAAACTGTACTTATAACATTTTTAAAAGTTATCTGAAAAAAAGCCCATTAGTAAATAAGCTTGGTTTGAAGAATTTTCCACCTGTAGTACTGGGAGAGGTTTATAATGACCAGAGTTGGTACAGATTCTTGCAGGGGACAGGTATTGGACAGGTAGAAACAGGATTCCCTTCAGGACAGGGGTGGAAAACCAAAGCAAAATCCATTGTGGAAATTCTTCTGATGGAATGAGATTATTTGAAGTAAAAAGTGCACATAAGTTCAAAAGCATGTGGCACAAAAGGAAAGATACAAGTCTCCCTGCCTGACAGACACTTAACATGGAAGCTGTAGAGCCCCTGGCTGCTGTAGGAGACACTGACTCTCACAGCACCCCATGAAGCTCCTTAGAAAGGAGAGAGAAAGGCCTGTGGTGCTTCCCAGGCTGCTGCTTGCCTGGTAAGGCGGAGAGGGAAAGTGAGTAAGCCAATGCCTTTAAGCAAAAGTTTCTGGGAGGTGAGGAACGGGGTCAATTACTTTGTTTGCCAGGCAATGCCACAATTCAGAGCCCCAGCCCACGTCTGACTCAGGACTCTTCAGCTTTAACTCAGCCAACCTATTACAATGGCTAATTGTTTCCTTATATTGTAACTGACTTTTTTGTTGTCTTCTATTCATAGGGCAATGAAGGATTATCTGATGGAAATTACTTAGGGTATCTCCAATACATGAACCAGAAATTTATGTAGGAGCTGTGTTGATGGTTTGTTTCTCCCGAGGGAATCCTTCGCTCATAGACTTAAGGCTGCTTAATAAAAGAATGAAAGTGAAGTGGATTTCAAATATTGACCAATAAATCCCATTCTCCCCCCAAACCTTTTGCCCTTCAATATTCTGTAACAAAGTCTGATTGTAGAATTTTAACACCTAGTCAAAGTTAATTGTAGTTATTCCTAAAGAGTCTTGGTAATACTTGTGATTGCATATCACTACACTAAAATACTTCCCTATCTAGATAAATTATTCTTGCTCATATTTCCTGAGAAACTAAAGGGCCCAAGAGAGTGATTTTTTTTTGTAACATTGCATATATTGTATTACCAAAGTATATATGGTTTAAAATGGCTTACACTTTATTGTGGATTCCTAGCATTTTAAACCTTAATTTTCTTAAAATGATTGTACTTCTATCCATTGGCAAATGGGTAGAATTATTGCTATTAGCAAATGGGATGATCAGTTTAACACAAACATTAGGCTTTAAATAGAAGATTTAATTCCCAGTACGCTTGCATTCTGAACATCCAGGTAGTTTTTATAAAGCTTGTACTTACATCAAAAATGCTAGTTCCTGAGAAATAAAACAACACAAAAAGAGGATATTGGAGTAGGTAACACCCAGCTGAGGATTAGGTTGCAGGAGAAAACTAAGTTAAGGCAGGTAAAGTTTCTGTATTGCTTAAAATAGCCATTTAAAGTGCTTTGGATATTAAATGCTCCTCCTAAGGTACAAGAAGTGGGCAAAATATAATTATTCCTGAATCACTTTTCTTCCCTTGCCAAGAAAGGAGATGAATTTTATCTGCAATACCTGAGTCTATGTTTCTGCTTGATCACTAAACGTATAAATGAAACTGCAGTACTTCAAAAACATTAAGTAGAATTTAAATGGACCAGGAGAAATAATAACCTCACTCAATCAGTCTAATTTCAGTTATTCACACATCACTAAACCTACAAAATGTAACATCTTGTTGATTATTGTCTATTTTTAACACAATTTTGAAGTTTTTCTATTCCCTGTGGATACTAAAAGTCAGCAGAGAATTTAAATAACAAAAGCACTCAACCAAAATGCTAGAATTCCTCTAACCTACCTGTACATTATTATTTAAATTCTCCCACACACTATTGCTGTGCATGTTAACTATTTCCACAATTCCAAACAAAAAGATGCAGTTCAGATACCCTGTTCTTTTAACTTATTTATATTCATGTAAGCATGTTGCAAGAATTCATACACGTTATGCTCTATCAAAATATTTTGTCTTGAATAATTTTGAAGTTTTAATAGCACCTGAAATTTCTCTTGTGCACAACTCAAAGAGTAATTTTTCTTGAAAGTTTTGGACTATAAATCTTAGTCATAAAAACTTTAGCCACTACTTAGTTCACAAAATTTAGCTGAAAACTGCATGACTGATTAATTGATATGTGTTCATATGGTTGAAACCATAATAGTTTGTGCATCCCCACCTGAGAAGTACAGGAAGAAATTACTAATTTTCCACCAACATAATAGCAGCTCCAAGGACTTTTGCCAAAGTAACAATTGGAGATATGTAGGCAAAAATTACAGAACAGGGAAATAAGAATGAAATAACTAATTTGCTACTTTCAAAGTAAAGGCAATCTTTTGGTGTGTGCTGAGATTTCAGAATGACTGGCCAAACATACTTGTTACAAACTTTTGGAAGGCTTAGGCTTAGAGCTTAGGTTATAAGAATTACATGCCCAGACTTGTATGAAAAGCTACTCAGTTTACAGTCAACAGCTGAGGTGACAGAGGTCAGGTATTTCCAGTGGGAAATGAGATATCAGAGAAAAGCTTTGCTCTTCTCCAGAAATGTCCTTTTGTTAACCACAGTGATCTTTTCCTGGGGTAAATTAATGATGCCTTCCATTAATCACCATTAATACATCCTGAAATTTTTTAAACAGAACTAAGTAAGTATTACTAATCAAAAGAACTGTTGAATGAAGCATCTTCTATAAACTGACCACATCAAACGCAGTGAATACGTGGCAGTAGTGGTGATTGGTCTTCAAGTCTTTAGTGATGTACGCAAACGTAGAAAGGTCTTCGGGGTCTTGTGCAGCACAGGAAATGTTACGGATTTCATGTTCGGCAATTATATTCTGTTTTAAAAAAAAATTTTGATCAATGTAAGAATTAAATTTAAAAGAGCTCTAGAAGGTGCTTAGATTAACATTTGTGTTGATCTACTGTACTGTAGTATTTCAGAAATGTCCTAATAAGAAGAGATTTAATACACCCCATGTGAGACTTTATACAGGTATTTGGAATTTTAACCCTCTCCAATTGCCAATCATCTGGTAGGAAACCATTATGTTCTAGAGTCTTCCCTATGAGGCTCTTGTGCTTTGGAGTTTATTTAGGTTCCTTTGAGAAAGAGACATCTTTCCTGGCACACAGGACACAACTTCATAAGATGCTGGTATAGTGCTTCAAAATTGTATTTATACCAGCATCTTATGAAGTTCCTGAGCTTTTGTCTAATGATCAGAACAGGACACTGTTTTAGTCTACTGACCGACAGGATCTAGTGAAACCCAGCAAACTCAATAGCCAGATTTTTGCACATGTTATTTAACAAATTTCAGGTATACATCTTCAGGAGGAAAAACCCACCAAACATCACTTATAATTGAAACGGTGAGATTTTTAAAGGATTCTGATAACTAAAATGGTAACTACAGGGGGATCTGGCAGCTTATCTCCACTTACTGACAGCAGCATCCTGTAAGAGAGATGTAGGAAAACGAAACCATTCATGCACCGAGCCACACTACTTGGAACAGCCAATGTAAGCTACAGCACACTACTGGGAGAGAGGTGGGGATGTCTGTCCAATGGAGGAAAGAAAAAGCTGTCTGAACGCTTTGGAGAAAATTAAGAATACTCATTACATAAACTGCTGACATGTAATTACTGTGTTCAGGCCAAAGGAACCACGAAGCCCAAGAAGAAGATATAGCAGAGTGGCTTATGATTAGGCCTTGCTTCAGCAACACATGCGTTTCAATGGTTGTTTAAAGAGAAGAATGATTCATTGAATAGGAATTTACTTATGGGTTAGTTTATGTGCTTTCTTCAATTGTAGCCCTGCTGGCTGTAGTTCTGGCATTTTCACAAAAGCCCACAGTGACATATCCTGCTGCAGCACGACATCACTACTGCCCCATTGAACAGGTGACACCTGTAGTGTCCCAGTTCCTCACACAGCCACCACTTGCTGCTGCCATGGTGGCATCTGTCCAAGTTAAACCAATCTCTGCGCATATCTGGTTTTCCCTCACCCCTCTCTTTTCCTTCCCACCTTGTTTCCTCCACCTCCTTTAGATATATATATATATATATATTTTAGTACATGCTACTAAGTTACTTCAAATGCTTTGCCATATCTTCTCTCATTTTCTAAATGTCAACTTTCCCCCTTGCATGTAGGTGCCAAGTTATCGAAAAGAAGTATTAACATATTTAATTGAAGAAATCATGACTTAGGAAAAATCTTAATAAAAAGCATAGTAAATTTCAAGTTATGGAAAAACTGAGATAAGGAAACTTTACTGAAGAAAAGAAATAATCCTCTTAAATTGTTGCAACATACTTGATTATTTCTTTTTAATGCATTATTCATAAAGATGACAAAACCAGTACTTGTGTTTCAATAAATGCCAATTTATAATGACATATATAATCTCTGCTCAACAATTGCTTGCTTTTTATGTTACTTGAAGCATTTCATTTTCTTTGTTCTCAGATTGATAACTTTTACCCTCAATAAAGATTTTGATGAGAATTAGAATTATACCAAAACCAGGGATTTAGATATCCACAGATGGAGCTGTAATGCGCTGCCATCGATGTAGTGTTGGCAACACTGTAGTTCAGAAAGCAGAAAGAATTCAAGCTTGGAAGGTGTTAAAATCACATGAGAAGTATTTATGCCAAATCATGAGCCACAATGTAATCACCTGAATTTATGCAGCATATGTGAAAAGAGCTCTGCTATGCTGAAACTTTTTCTAGGTGACTTGGGGTTGACACAGGGATTTGCACTTGAGTCAAAATTCATGGATATTATTTCATTTTTGGTTTTAAATCAAGTGAATTTTAGAAGCATACACATATCCAGTTTGTTTTGAATAACATAAAGTATACTTAAACTAAATCTTCTGGATAGAAACTGTCACATTTCAGTAGACCACAGTTGTACTCTGTAGGAAGTAGAAGGCTATGAACCAGCTTCCTGTTCTGGGTACGCTCCTCAGGCACTGACTGACACTGTACAGTTCTAAAAATTGTCTTTCAGTTTGGCAAGAGAAACCTCCAGTGCTTCTCAAAAAGTGGGGAAGCTGAAAGTCAGTTCTGGTTCTGCCAAGGAAATACCTTGGAGAGACCAGGTTTTTGCTAAGCAGCCTTCCTTTTGCTTGCCTAACTCATGCCAGCCAATCTCCCTTCTGGCGGAAATCATCCAAAAGTTAGGGTGAGCTGTGAGCCATGAGAAAATTCTGCGAGTCTGCTTTTTCCTAAGCAGCAATTTCTTTCTGGTCTCACTTGCAAAGAAATGGTGTCATCCCAAGCTCCAAGGCGCCACTGAAATAGCTGTCGTGGAATGAGGTCAGAGCCCCTCAAGTTTCAGTCACCTGAAACTTTGCCTGCTATGGCTGGGAATACGAATTCTTAGCTTGGTGGCATAAAGGAAAAGGATGAAGAGCCATGAGAGCTGAGTTTTCAAGCACAGAACTGCTAGCTAGTTTTGTCAATTAAAACTATGCGTTTATTGCTAAGTGCTGCCCAGCGCCGTCAACTATAAGCTCATATGGAAGCAGTACAAGTCTGGATAGGCTCTCACCTTAGTGCTAATCTGTTTTGGGTCTTGAAGGAATTAGGAACAGCACACTGTGGACAAGGATGATAACAACGCTTCTGGGAGAGTTGCAGGCTATTACCTGGTTTTTACAGAAGGGAAAGGCAGCGCAGATTTTGAACTGGAGAGAAAGTAATCTAACACTTTATAAAAAACATTGGCCTGTGGCACACTTAACTCCATCAAATACATCCATTGCACTACTAGATTTCAGTGGGACTCATCTAGAGTCATCTAATGCTATTCTTTCAGCTTTCCATCTTACATAAGATTCTCTGCACTGTGCAAAGAGACACAAGAAGCTCCTTTTGTTCTCCTGGGTTTTTTTGTAAACCTAAGGACACTGCAGTTACATCCTTTATGCTACAGAGGAGATTTAAGAGCTGAAAACAGCGTTATCCAAGTTGGAGTTAAAAGCATTACAATGTCCTGATTTATGCCCTACACATCAGAGAACATAAAAGAAATAAGGATTGTAGAAGCTCAGTTTTGAATCAATGGAAGGAAAAAGAAGCAGACAGGAATCCATGGTCCCTCTGGTCTGGAAAATATGCCAGACTTGAAACAACAGTAATTTCACCTCAGTTTTTCTTTTATACCATTTTCTAACTCTGAACATGGCTTCCAAACACTAGCAGAAGTTCACAAAACTGATTCCACTGTCACTTAAAACACAGTTCTAGTTAAAAACTGATTGATTTGGCAAGTTTGATGGATACTGGGTTAGGTGTACTGTGAGGTCTGAATGTTCAGCAGTACAAAACTTCTATATACATTACTAACCTGGTCAGGTAGCTGGGTTGCCAGATTTATTTTTTATATTGCTTAGTCAGTTTTAGTCACATAACAGAAAAAGAGAGCTTCTTTTCTGTTCATATAAAAGCACCAGGATGGGTTGTATTTTGTTGCCACTTTAGACATACAAAGAACAGAAATTAAGGCATTACTTTACTTCTCTTTACAGAGCTTGTACATTTTACTTTGACTAAGCAATAATCCATTGCTCTATCCATCACTGAGTTCTCTGATCTCTTTGTTTATGCTTTTGTGGCTTTGGTTAGTTGGGGTTTTTTAAAGATTTGGATGTATTTAGAAATGTAAGAAACAAAGCACAGGAGCATTGCCACACAGGAGAAAAAGGAATAGCAACTATTAAGAAGCTGCTGCAATTCAGGTAGTTAAATGGCTAGCATCAAAAAAGCAGCTCACAGAGAGGCTGTGGTATTTGAATGTCTGGAAAGGACATTCAAGGCTTGTGTTTTTTATTCTTAAAATGGCCCTGGATAAAACTTCATCTTTATTGTTTATTGAGACATCTTTTTTTTTTTTTAATTTCATTCCTCAAATTATATAAAGAACATATCTATATATCTATATCTATATCTTTATATTTATATATATATTCTACATAATTATGGAACTGTATAGAGAAGAATATGGTAAAGGATTCTAAAGAAGCTCCCTGCTGAATGTCTTTTGTGATAAGCTTGCATTTAATAGCAGAATGCTGGACATAATGTTCTCCAAATAAGCCATTAAAGCTGCTTCACTTGTCCTTCAGACTGAGTTTCTGGAGAATGACAATTACATTATATCCATGTTGGGCAAAGGAGGAGAAAAAACGGAAAGGAAAACCCAAAGTGCAAATCTGTCCCCTCTCTGGCCTGGCCTTCATAGGTATTACTATTTCTTCTAGTTGCGAGAAACAAAAGGTATATTCAGTAATTGCACATACCTTATTTGTGGCATCAATAAATTTGACTCCCTTGTAAGAGACAGACAGGACAATGGTTGGTACTTTCTTCATCTGTTCTGTAGACTTCTGAAATCAAAACGAAGATATTATTAGAGTTGTGTTGCATTGAAATAACAGTGCTCTCTTCTGATTAAATACCTAACTTAAATATTACTTTTTCTTCAGCCGGCTGTGCTCTGGGTTTATGCTCTCTTGTAGTTACAAAACTAAAATAGCTTTAAGTTTGTTGTGAGGATGGTAAAAAATTCTCCTTTTTTTTCTAGCACAATGGGAAGAGAATGAAGTAACTTTTCCAAGCTTAAAAAGACCAGTCATGCAACAAGTGTTTCCCAAAACTGTGTGTTTAGCACATCTATCTGATATGCCTCATCCACTGCTGCCTCACTCCCCTTCTCCTGCCCTTCCCAGCTGCAAGTATCAACAGCACAGTACTTCTTGTAGTACCATTTCTTTGCTGCAGTTAGTTGTTATTTAGAAGTATTTCCTTGTTTTTCCCTTCTTTGCAGTTGTACTTGTGACATGAGGCATCCCTGCAGCCCGCCAGGCTGTCAGTCAATCCCTCAGCCCAGCACTGTATCTTGTCATTCTGGCTGTCTGCACTTCGAGTGCAGCTGCTACTAGAAGCTGCTTTACACACGAATTAGCACAGAGGCTTACTCTGCATTCCCTCCGTGCCAGGTTCTCCTACCTACAGTTCCTCCTGTAAGATTGTTCTTCCTTTTATGTTAGTCAGTTCCTTTTATGCCCCCAGTGTGATGCACACAGCAAACATATTTCCCACTGAACAGATTGGGAAAATATTTGAGGCAGATTTAAGTTCTCTACAGAAAAAAAAAGTTCTTTAGTTTACAGATTACATTTTCTATAACAACCCCAAACCCAACCAAACAAAACCCCCAAATGTGGCATAATAGTTTATAACGGATTTGAATTCTTAGAAGGTGGAAGATAATGATGGTCTAGACAATTCTACACAAAACTTGTATAGATAAAAAGGTAACATTCAGAAAATGCTTATTTATGGGACTGTCTTCAAACAATCACAGAGACCAATCAAATATTTTCCTGAGAGGGAATGAACTGTTGACAGGTAAACATGAAGAAATATCAGCACACAGAAGGAGAGTCTAAACACTGAAAAGTCTTGAACTGGCACATGGGAAGATCATTAGAGCAGCTGAAAAAATGTAGCAGTGGTGGCTTTGTATTATTCAAAAAACAGCCCAAAAAAGCAGAGATAGAACTTGAAAACACAAACTGTAACTAAAAATTATGTTTGAAAAAATAGGCAATGCTAACACTAGAGAGCAAAATAAACAGAAACTTAAAACAAAAATCCCTGCCCTATAATCATGTCTCCTTATTGGCTCTTGATCCTCCCAGAATCAAACAAGACTCCATTTTTGTCAGCATAAAATTCAAAGCTGTACATCCAGCTATGTTCTGCAATCAGTGGCCATGCCATGCAGGCCAAAACCTCTAATTTAAAGTGTCAAGGTGGGCCCCACCCATCCGTGTAATAGAGAGGACTGTTGGATATCTCTGTATCGAATGTCGAGAGACTTGAGACAGCAATCAAGTATCAGTTTATCCCGGAGAAAACTCCTTTCACCCCGAATGCTTGCCACTTTTAAGAGATAAAAGCTTAAATGGTAAAATGTCCTGAAGAATTTAACAAAATCTGAAGAAAGACACTAATCTGATTTGCATGCCTCTGAACTGAGTGGAGAAAGAAATGGTATCCCTGCCAAAAGTAGAGCAAGCAGCTACCTGTGTGTATGTGTGTGTGTCACTATAAAAGATCTCAAATGAGTCTTTTCATAAAATTCAATTTCAATGCACAGAAAGCATGACAGTGACTGTACAGAAGCTGCAGCACATACATCTCTGAGAATAACAAGCAATAAACCCTGCGTATGCTCATACTAGACAAAATAGGCACAAATATGACAATATCACTTTAATCATCTGGCAAGGCATCAATCATCCAACTTTTGTCCTTTCATTTTAGTCCAACAGCTACACACGAGAGCTTTCTTTTTTCCATTTTGATTATTGTAATTACCTGCTTCCTTGGCTCCTTAACAGCAAAATTCCTTTTCTCCAATGTGCTGTACAAACACAGGTACTAAGTTCACATATTTTAGTTTCTCAGTATAATTGCCACTATCTGGCATCTGCCATAACGGTGAAGCATCCTGTTGGCCAGGCTACATTGTACCAACTACCTCTTTCCGCTAGACTTGTAGTTTGTAATTTAATCATCTTCATTTGCTCCACATTCACCTGGGTTTGTCCTGACCAGACCTGACCTCTAGTATTTAATCAGCGTTGTGAACTGCCAAAAGACTCTCTCTGAGTGAAACTGCTCATCGAGATGCTATTAAATTACAGCTGGCAAATTAGGAAATGAATCAGAGACTGATGGACATTTGTAATTTATTAAGCCAAACCATCTCAGCTGGTAAGGGGCACAGGATGTTCCTCATCAGCTTGCAAAGCACACACACCCCATGATTTGTGCAAAGGTGTTTTGGAAGGCTTCAGTCCAGTGCAGAATCATGATCTGGGGCAACAATTCTGCACTTGTACTCCCTTTGAAACAAAGAGCTGGGCAGTGGAATAACATCCTTTGTTATTATGACAGTGCCATCAAGGAAAACATGCAGCTCTATTCCCTGGCTCGACTCTTAGTTATGCAGTAACTGAGGTCCACCAGATAATTATTATTTCCAAGCAGTTTAGAGGCTCCAACAGTTTTGAGTTGTCATGGTGAGCTCACACTCTTTGCTTGTTGTTCCTTTCTTTTCAATGAAGGCATTGTCTGCCAGAATGTGTAATGTGCAAATTCAGAGATACAGTATGAATACCTTCTTTTGCTCAGGCACTGTAGGTGCTTTGGCTCTGAATTCTAGGATGCTGAGATGAAGTCCCACAGCTTTCTTGGTCAGACATTTCACACCTCTGTGCAGGCCAAGTGGGCATCTCTGCCCATGTCTGTGCCCAGAATCTGAGAAGGAGGAGTCAGTGTTCCCTTTCCTTGGGCTTTTCAGGTCCTAGCCATTGTACCAACTCCATAAGGACACAATGAGAGGACAAAATTTTCTTGTCCATCTGGCGTCTCTATGGGAAGCATATGGACTTGAGCCAAAGTTATAGGAGCCACAGCTGAAAGCTGGCGCTGGATGTCATGTGCATGCTGACATATGGTCTTATGCTCCAAGGCACGTTCATACCATAGTAGCAGGATTAGATTTCATCTCACAAAGAAGCAATAATAGTGACAGGACACTGTCTTTGGGCAAGTGCTCACTAGCCTCACTAGGAACTGGTCATAGTTCCTATGAACTCCATTGTTTGTGACTGTAAGTGGCTCTCAATTTCAATGCACTTCTTTAGAGAATCACCTGGGTGAACAGCAAGCTTATTCCAGGCTCCTTGCCAGTACCTGTTACTGATCAGCTGGTCACCTACATCAGGACAGATGTGCATGCCCCATCTCCATGGGTGCACTTCTCCTGCAGGCAGGAGTCTCTGTGCTGCAGTCTGCACCACCAGAGAGACTGAGCTTTGTTTCCACCTCTGAAATCCTTGCTGGCAGACAGGTAGGTGATCACGTGAAAGCAGGCCATGTATAATTCAAGAACCATAAAACAGCCTTGTGTGCATAAACAGGAAGATAGAAGAAAGTGTCACCATCCTAAATCTAATGTGACATACGTGCAGCTTCCCCAGACTTCTCAAAAGACACAGAGCATCTTTCTGTTAAGAACAAGGAACATCAGGAGTACCTCTCTGGTCTGTATTTTGATGCAGTTGCTGCAATGAAGCTGCTTCATCCCCTCAGCACCCACAACGCAGATCAGCCCGGTGGAAGAAGGCAGAAGGTATCTTCTGCATAACTACCTGGTTACTACAGTGACTGCTTTTGCAATAAAGGTCTGAATTTAAGATGATTCTGAGTTTGCACCTGAACCCAGTGCTGCAATTATATAGGACAGTGCCAAAATCCTGCATAGGCTTGGACAGTACTGCTCCCAATTTCTTCTTTTGAAATGGGTCATAAGGAGATGCAAGAGAAGTGGTGCCAGAGAGAGCAAGAGAGAGAGTGCAATCTTGCTTATCTTGTTCATGGATTTTCTTTAGTTTCACTGAAAATAAATCACTCTCATATCCAGAGTCTAAACTCATTTTCATATTATAGTAGTAGTACAAACTGTCTTAAGTAGGTAAAGCATTTCCACTTGCATATTGATTTTGAGTTAAAGGCTGTGCAGAACTGCTAGACATTTATTTAGAATATAAACTATGAGATCCACCCTGCCAGCATGCCCAATAAATCAAGGTAATTAACAATGGCGTAAGAGGCAGAGGACTTCATAAAGTAATATAAATTAGTGTTTTATTTTTAAAAAGGAAATACAAAATCTGCAACCCTGAAGGGCCTTTAACCTTTTCAGGACAGGATTGTACCTTAGTACCTTATTCTGTGCAGAACTGAAAGCACTAATTCAACATCTTTGAAGGCTCCTGCAGTGTACAAACCGTGGTATCTCTGAGCACACCAGCACACAAAGCAGCTGAATAAGAAATTCAGAAACACACATACAGTGGTGTCCAATTAAGACACTAACGATTCCCTTGATATACTGTAGCACATGGTGTAACTCAGCCCCCTCTGAAAATTTTTCATCTCATTTATTTATTTCCTGCCAAGAGGAAATGGGATACACTGGTACTTCTACCATGTTGACCACTTCAGTGTACTTACACACGCAGTTATAACTAGATTACTCAGCTTTCATACAATGGTCAAAATGAAAACAGGTTCACTTTTAGGTTTATATGTAATTATATTTGATATTGCAAATACACAGTAAAGAAACATTATTCAGCTATGACAAGTCGCTAACAACTCCATACATAAATAAATTCCAAGTAAATGTTTATGAGCCTGTAAAATCTTAAGTCTTCATCTTGGCTTTCTACTTTTGCAAATGAATCTTCAGTCCTATATTGATTTTTAATATCTACATGAATACTGTAGCTGGCAATTCTCCTATTCAATTAAGCATTGGAATCCACTTCATTATAAGAATCTGAACTTTTTCCCAAACTGGTAGCAACCATTAATTCTAAATGGCATCAGACTGCACATTTCAAAATGTGTTGGTACCACCTACTACCACCACAAGACTTACTACTTGTAAGTCTGCTATTTATTTAAGGCTTATGAAACTTCACCAAATAGTTCACAGAATCAGTGAAATCTCAGCTGGAAGGGAACCATAAGAATATTTGAATTCAACTGCTGGCCCTACAGAGGGCCACCCCTAAGAGTCACACCATGTGCCCAAGAGCATTGCACAAATGCCTCTTGAGCTCTGTCAGAGCGGTGCTGTGACCACTGCCCTGGGGAGCCTGTTCCAGTGCCCAAACACCCTCTGGGTAAAGAACCTTCTTCTAATATCCAACCTAAACCTCTCCTAACACAACTGCAGGCCATTCCCTCGGATTTTGTCACTGGTCACCACAGAGATAAATGTTTGCCCTCCTCTTCCCATCACGAGGAAGTTGTAACTGCAGTGAGGTCTCCCCTCAGTTTCCTCTTCTCCAGGCTGACCAGATCAAGTGTCCTCAGCTGCTCCTCATAAGGCTTCCCCTCAAGGCCCCTCAATGTCTTCACAGCCCTCCTCTGGACACTCTCTAACAGCTTTGTTTCCTTCTTACAGCGTGGTGCCCAAAACTGCACACAGGACTCAAGGTGAGGCTGCACCAGCGCAGAGTAAAGTGGGACAATCACCTCCCTTGACCAGCTGGGGAAGAGGAGCTTGAGTGAATCAATTTGACAAGATCATGCATGAGATGAAACTGAAATAAAACGTTTAAGTCCACATTGGACCAGTTAGTTTTGAAGCCAATTTGCCTTTTAACAAATATTTACATACAATTATACAATCTGCCTTTTAACAAATACTTACTAACTTCTCTCAATCCAAAAGGTTTAAAAATGCAGTACTGACATAATTTAACACTTCTTGGAATAAAATTACATCTGCAATCCTCGTGGTACAAAACTCAACTGCTCTACAATTAGTGGATGCCTACAAGCTACATCATTAATATGAGCATTACACTTGGGGTGCACCAGTAATGCACCTAGCTAAGAGTAAAATGGTTTTTTCCTTTTGCAATATCTCTAAATATTCCTCTGCATTCCTCCTGCCCCTTAGATTCCCTCCAGCCAGAATTCAAGGACGTACAATCCTCTGAACACATGGTACAGCATGATGTGGATGTACATAGAGACTAAATGTCTATAAGATCTTCCACCACTACTTATTTTTTCCTTTTGAGTAATATCCATGTGCCTGTTCCACTGCAGACCCTCTGAAAGCAGTGGCCACACAAGAGAGAGAGAAAGAGCTGCAAGTCCCAAGAGAGCAAAGACTGAAGAATCTAAATCCCAAAATAGTGTTTGATGCTGACATGGTATTTGCCTAGGGAGTTTCACCAGGAGGCATATGCAGTCTTCTACACTTCTACTTTTGAAGGAAAAATGAAATGGAGATTGAAAAGTAAGAAAGAGTTTAGTAGAAACAAGGAGACTGCCATCAAAATTCAGTTCCTTCTTTACATACGAAGAAATGAAAGGATGAAGAAAGGCCACAGATGGTGCCTGTTTTCAGTGAGTCAACTCTGCTTCATCTTCCTCTCCAGAGATAAGAGAATCAGATTTTGTAGCAGCTCCAACTTTGACATTTTGGTCTTAAGTCAGCAAGACATTTAAATACCTGCTTTGTGAACAGAATTATATTGCTGGTTCCTCAGAAATTTGACCTGAAATTTAAGAACCTATTCCTAACAAGAAAATATTTAAGAAAGAATTATAGTAGTCAGGAAGGTGGCAGGATCCAAGAACCAAATTGAAGTTCTCTTCTGCTGCAGTATAAATTTGACTGGTTTCGACTGTTCAGTTGGTGTATGCAACATCAGGGATTTAACGTTGCTGCAAAGAAAGAGTCTGCCTTGTTGCTGGGCTCATGCCAGTAAGGACAAAACAATCCCCTTCCCACCTGGTCAAGGAATTCCGATGTGTAAATGCCAAATGAAGTCTTCTGTAGAGAACAAGTATCTTTCTAGCTCAAATTTAACTCTTGCCTTTGTTTTGATGCAAACACATCTTATTCTCCCTTCATGCTCCTATGATAAATTGCAATGAAGGCAGCAATCTGATTGAAAACTCAACTTGCAGTATTTCTTATTTCACACTGAAAAAGATGAGAGCTCTTAACTTCTTGAAGGCATCTCTCAAATATAATTAACAGTCTATTCTGGTCAGCAAGATTTAATCTCCAAGTAGGAAAGGTCAGTTTACAGCAAGGTGGTGATGGAGATAAGGAGACAATGCTCTCTACTAGAGAGTGAATTTCTGAGAGAAAATAGCTGGAAAAAAGTAAGAAACCATAAATATATAAATGAGTGCAAATATAAGAATGGAAAAGTGAAGTCCTTGACAAATATCCACAATTTTGGGTGGCTGCAAGAATCTGCTGTTTGGATGGGGAAAAAACAGCATGTATAACCTTGACCCCAGTGCTGAGCTCCAGCTATTGCATCTGCATGATTTTCCCCAAACAAATCCATCATCTGCCCTGCTAGAGCACACTGCTGGCACAATGCTGAGAAGCACAGTAGATTGCCAAGAAGAGTTATTAAGGTAAAGATTCCTAGGTTTTTTGTTTGTTTGTTTGGTTTTTAATGTGTTTCTTTTTATTATTATTATCATTGGTGTTTTTTTTACATTATAGAAGATTTGGGACCTTGTTTCACTTTTAAGGTATAAGAAGGAGGCTGTGTAAGCCTCTCCGTAGAGAGACACAAGGGATATCCACACGATACTTCCCTTGAGAACCAAAACCATCAGTTACAATAATTGAAAGCCCTGGGAGCATCTACAGCTAACAGTGAGGGATCTGCAGTCAGCAAACATGTCATTTTTGTTGTTTCTCTGTATTTATAAATGATTAAGGAAGATCAAGATTTTTTTTCACTGATACACTTCTTTCATCCTTGTGCACCTGCTGACTGAAAGACATTCAACGAATGTCAACACTTTTGAGAGCAGCATTAGGTAAAAGATGGAGAATCAAAAGCCACATTGACAGAAAAATTAGGTACCTAATTTTCAAACATTCTCCATAAAACCATTATGTGGCTGAGTCCGGAAAGATTAAAACAATTGCAGGGAGTGATGTCAACTTGGTTTATATTATATTATAGTTATATTATATAACTATAATATAATACATTAAGTTATATTATATAACTTGGTCACAAGTTTATATGTGACATATCGCCCCCCATACCCAACGTTTCTGATTGCAGCAGGCTATAGTCTTGCAATATGTGCATGGAACAAAAAATAAAATACTAGAATTAAAAAATATTGTTCTACCACAATAGTACAACCCTATGTAAAGGTTGTAAAAAAAAAAAAAGGTTGTAAAAGTTGACTCTAGAGACACTGGACAAGTGTAAAGAATTCAGTACCTGAGAGCCAGACAAATAATATATCTAGCTCTTCATTTCTTTTTCTTGAAAGTGAAAAGTATGTTTCAATACATTTAATTAAAATGTAACTATAACAGAAACCAGCTTTTCAATTACAACCAAGGTTACTTAAATATAATAATGAACATCACAGCAAAATTTCAGGATGACTTTGGACAACCTGGACTCCCAATTCGCAGACAACAACTTTCAGGAGACATCCAGAGGGAGAAAGTATTGGAAAAATATACATTTTTCTCACTGAGAAACAGGCTAAAATAATAATTTGTTCCCATTAAGTCAAAGGTTTTTGCTTTTGACTTGAATAGGAACATGATTAAAAGGACTACATAGAAAGAATAGATGAAATCCTGATTAAAAACTGTTTTATTCAAATATCTTTGCAACAAAAAAATTTCAAACCATAAAATAAACACTCTCACAGAACAACTGTTTCAAAAGAGAATGTAGAAAAGAGACGTATATAAACCCCACCACTGTATTATATAAGTGTCCTATATGGCACTATAGAAAACTAGTGCAACCGCAGTATTTATATATGAAATGTGTATTTCAAATTAAATCTGTTTTCAAACACTTAGTTTTTTCAGATGTATAATTTTAATTGGCCAAAGTTATTACTTACAGAAATATATATTAAAATGTCTATAAATTATTTAGAGTACCTTTTTTGATGTTAAGCCTCCTAGTTCAGTCAGAAAACTTACTGAAGCTGTCATATGCTGCTATGGTGCCAAATTCTGCCCTAATTTCTGCACAGGCATACACCTAAAGAATTGAACTGCTAAGCCTGACAACTTCAAAACTGGATTGGAAGATGGTATGCTTGCAGCCTCAGTTAATTCCCCAGAACACGTGTCTGTGATTGTAGATCCCTCTGTGTCAAATTGTTGGGGTTTTTTTCAGAGGAGTTTAAGCCCAGGTAAGTAATGATTAGCATGTAATTAGCTGAAAAGCCTCAGATCTTCAGGCAATGCAGTAACTGTGAGTTACTGCCAGCCCTCAGCTGAAACAGCTTATATGAAATTCTGTGTGCTGCACACACGTACCCAGCAGGAAATGGTCGGCCGATTGCACAATTTTACACATCTTGCAGCTTTCTCGTCTGAATGTCATGTCTTGTGCTCAGAGACATCTTGCATAAGAGATGTATGATACACAGAGGAAAAGATTTTGCTCATTCATCTAGGTAATTGTACAGATTTAGTAATTAGCTAATGATTATATTCTTTATTAATTAATGATGACAGACCATGATATGTTCACCACGGCTGTGAACAGGTGTGTTCTTATTACAACTACAGTTGGAAATAAATCAGGCTATGGCTTGTTTTCAGTTTCCAGCAGCAACATTTCTTGGAGATAGATTACTGTAACTTTCTCAAACCAGTGTCAGGCCAAAGGGCCACAGGAAAACATATTCTTAACACTCTGAAGGAAACCTAGCTGCTTTTCCACCATCAGATGAAACTGAGTTAGACCCCATTTCACCTTTTAATCAAAAAGTATATATGTAACTCATAAGTACAGGAAATACTCATGTGAGTAAAATTATCCATAGGACTGTTGGATTAGACCATACATAAAAATCAGTATGTTTGGTAACATTATATATTTACTACTACATATTTAACATTGAAAATTTTATCTAGGTTATCATAAAAAAGCTACAAATTCTGTTTATTAAACAACTGGATATGGGCATGCTTAAATTGTGTGGACAGTACTTTGAAACATACTCAAAGATGCATGAGAAAACACAACACATACATTTAGGATTTTTTGTTAGCTATAACATGGAAAATAAAACCTTATCTTTAAATGTTGGTATCACTTCAAATTAACATATAAGACAGAACGGATTTCCTACTGAATGCGAATGTAAAAGCAAGGAAAGGAAATGAGTAACAGTACATTATAAAAGCAAAAAGGGTACAGAACAAGCAATCACAGACTGATGTTATTTAATACTATTACAATAGAGAAAGGAGTAGGTTTAGAAACTTACCCTCATCTTTGCACATGCATCCTGTGTTGACTCTGTGCCTCTCAACTCTTTCACCAGCATAGAACCTAAATACTAGAACAAAAATCCACTGAACTTAAATTAACTGGAATTTCAGAACTGACAAACATCTGCAGAAATGCATTAAAAATGCTTTAAAAAAACCTAGTGGTAGCAATCCATTTCTTAACATATCACTTTAGATTTTTTTTTACTCTGCAGTTCTTTGACAAATCATTTAAACCAATTATTTAAACCAGTTAATCAACCCAAGAAACAAGAATGCACAGCAACAAGTGTTTTGAATCAGCTGGAGTTCTTTGAAACAGTATCTGAAAGTTGTCTAGCTTATCATTTCAGATAAGCTAGAACAAATACTACAGATTCCATCTTAAAAAAGCCATTTGATTATAAAATGGAGAATTTGCTTTTTTTAGCTGCCATCTGCCAAACTCCTATTGTTATGTGTGCAATCACGTGGATGAGAAGGCCAGCAGTGATCTTAACCCCAGTGTACTCAATCTGTAACTAATTTACAAGCAAACAGCAGAGCCTGATGTCAGCAGAGAGAGACAATAAATCTGTATCAAACTGGCTTAAAGCATTATTTCTTCCTAAGGAGAGGCTGACCCTGAACTATTATTCTGATGCCTTTAATGATCTGGAGGAGGGCTGTGTGAGAGGAAGCAGCAGGGTGCTGTGTTCTGGTTCAGCTCACTGGAAACCACTGGGCCCTCAGAGAAGCCTGCCCATCTCCAAGGGTAACAAGGCAGGCAGTGCCTCAGTGACACAGCCCCTGAGCTACAGCCCTCTATCTCCCTGACTGTGGCACTTCTGAGCCCTCCTGCACCCTGACAGCAACCTCTGCTCCTCTGAGGTCTCAGCACCCCCTACACCATGTTGAACAGTGCTGCTCCTCCAGGGATGGAGCTGGCTGCATCATCCCTGCCATTCCCACCTAGCAGCAAGGGGCCTTGTTATGACTAGCTGGGCTGGACCAAACCTCACCATGCTTTGCATTTCTCCTATAGATGCCACAGGCATGCATATCTGTTGGTGTGCATGTGTTCTTAGAGCCCTGTGCGAACAGGACATTTCTGAGTTTCCATATAAATTTCTATATGAATTTCTATATGATGTCACCTGCAAGTATGGCTTAACTGAGCAGAGAGCACCACAAGGCAACCCTCACCTGCCTAAGCTTAGACAAGAACCTATCAAAAAGAACTTCAGTTACAGATGAATGCAAGCTGGAACTGGACAGAGAGTGTACTGGTTCAGTTCTCTGGTCTCCTGACCTAAACTATTTTCTTTAAAGCCTTCAGTTTACACTGTGTATTGCAGGAGTTTCTGATCTGCAAGAAAATGCATAAATATTTCAATGTAGACAGTAGCCAACACAGCATTTAGTGAGAAACATTTTATAGGGCATTATAAATGGGCCAGTGAGCAACACCAACAGTACCAGATAAGCACAAGCATAAAGGAATGAAGGAAGGGCATTCCTAGAGGACTGCAGATGTGAAAGATTCATAAACTGAGCAGCTGTGAGTCCAGCTGGGGGCTCGATGGTGACATTAATAGGGCTTTGGGCATTAATTTGATGGGACAGTTTGATATTGCCCTTGAAGAAAAACAACAAATTTAAAGCAAGCTCTGAAATTAGAAGAGTAAACAAAACCATATTGAATTGAATGGTATTTTTTCTCTGAATCCTGCTGTCTGACACATTTGGAATCCTTAGCCTTCTCTGGTCAGGTTGCAATTAATGTCTAACATTTTTTGTTTGTTGGTTGGATGGTTGGGTGTTTTTTGTTTTGCTTTGGATTTCTTTTTGGTTTTGGGGGTTTTTTTTCTGGTTTGTTTTTTTTTTTTTCTAGACTATAGTAAAACACATTGGTTTTTCCTTGAAAGCTATTAGTTGGTCAGGCATCAGAGTAAAAAAGCAGTGCTTTTTGCTTATGCCAGAAGAGGAAGAATGAGGACAGCTCCTGTCCCATCTGCACAGCAGCAAAAAGCCTCAGCTGAAGGCATTTAGAAATGCTTCCCAAGGTGGACTGTGGAATAGACACACAAATCACAGTAGTACCATCCAATTTAGTTGTCAGAAAAACCTGAAACTCTAAGAGGAAATTTTGCTTCCTTTTGACTTGCTGTGCTTTTGGAAGCATTCCTTCTCAAACACCCAGGGCATCTGGGAGCAATACAGAGAACATCCAACAGTTTAACTGATTGATGTGGCATAGAGTGAAAGCTACCCGATTATAACTTACAAGCCAGTGTTTTACTCTATAAGGCTGAGGTCAATACAGCTCAAGGAGCTGAAACAAAGCAGTGACACATGCTCCTTAGGCAAGGAAGGTCTTTCCTTAATCATCAATAACTTGGATATTCCTGGTTATTCCAACTTTATTTCTTTAATGATCCATCTTCCAATCTACTACAAAGGTTGCATTAGATTATGAATTTACTTCTGGATCATGCGAAAAGAGAAAAGGCACTCAAGAGAAACATGTTCGCTTCACTGAAAACTAGGAAAAATATTTAAAGAACTAGAAGTTACTAACCTTCCTTTTCAATCTGAGGTGAGCAAGAAGGTTTTGAATAGTAGGAGAACAAGAATGAGAACAGGTGAGATGGTTCTTGACCGTAACTTGCTAAGGAAGGCAGAGGTTCTAGTTACTGTCCAGGGATAATCACTGCATGCATGGCAATTTTTAACCCCATGAGGGTCTGATGGAAGATACAGGTGTGCTCCAGAAAGACAGGTCTGTAACACCTCTTCTGCCCCTTCTCAGTGGGAGCCAGGCTCTGTCTCACCTGCATTTAGGCTAATTCCTATCTTCCCAGATATGCTTTAAATCTGGTCCAGCAACCCCCAACTGCTCCCTAATGCAGCAGTATTTAGTGAACAGAGCATTATCCTAAAAAGCACCAAAGATCCAAGCCCCTTCAAGTGAGGAGGATCTTAACCCCACATCCTGGACCGGTAGTCGCAGTGATTATCCTAAATTCACTGCAACTCCTGAGCCCCTTTCCTTTGTACCACGAGCCAGCCTTCCTTCATAGGGTGGCTACCTCCAGAGAGGACACACCGTGAGCTTCAGCCACTTCAACAATACTTCCCAGCAAAGTCAGAAGGGGAAATGCAAGCACTTAAAAAGCTGGGCTGAGGTGCCTCTTCGGCTCCTCAGAAGCTTGCTGACAGGGAAGATTTCAAGATTTCAGAAAACTGTTTTTCATTAAAAAAAAAAGCCTTCCAATGACTTTCTGTACTACAGGAGACCTTTCTCTCCTCCACAAGCATGTATAGCAGCCAGAGAACACTAATTGTCTTTAGTTGTAAAGGAAAGCTCCATTTCTCCAGGGATGGAAAGTGGTAATCACCTGCAACCACACGGAGGTAAAAAACAAGTATGCTCTACCCTGATGGAACTGACTGCTATTGGTACTTCAAGCAGCCTTCAGGTTGGGAGAGGTCTGAATGTGCCCTTGTCTCATGGATGGAAAACACTCAGGACCCTCATCTCCTTTTTCTCTATTTCCTTTCCCAAAAACACATGTATAAAGTCCAGGAGAACATTGCTGTGCACACAGCATTAAGGTAGGTATGAGGATCCCATGTAATGTTTTATTATTCTTTCATAACTACTAGACAGGGGTTTGTAAGAGATGAAAAGTAGGGGTGCTTCCTCTCACTGTCACTTCAACAACACTTAGCCACTTACTCATAGTGCCCTTTCTCTAACACTAATGCCATGGGGATTGCAATACATCACACAATTCATAGCAAAAAAGTACTGTGCACCCTTGTTCCTCATTTGTTACAATTACAGTATTGTAATTTCAGTCACTCTAAAAGTGACTGAAAAAATATTATAAATGAAGGTAAAACACAACAGCCTATCAAAATCCAAGCTTAATATATCTACGCCAAATCAAACCATTATATTCATCAACACTTACAAATGCTTTATAATCGCATGACTGGAAGATGAGTTTCTCTGGATGATGTTGCCAATATTGGACAGGCGTTGATGCTGTGGCTTCATTTGGAGGTCGCAAGGTAATTGAAGGCTCTCCCCAGTCTCCTGTCTGAAAATCACAGTTGTTCAAGAGTAAGAGTATGTGCAGGCAAAAAAATCACTATAAAGTAGCCCTCCACTGTTGTGCTCAATTAACAAGGATTTATTTTCTACACATAGACCCATGTTACTAAAATAAGGGAACACAACTCCTATAACATTTTTCATGATTTAATTTATAATCCAAAGTCATCTTCTGTAGTGTTTAATGAGGCTTTAATTAAATCTCTTTGCTTTGAGAATAAAATCATTAGGCACCGGAAATGTTCCTTAAAAATAAGTGTTTACAATACACACATGAGGACGAGAGCACTTGAAAAAAATCATGAGATGCACAAAAATGCCTTTCACAAATTCTGCTATGTGTTTTACAAGCTTTTCTGCACAGTTAATATGCCTTCCATTATCCGGCACACATAACCAATAACTAACTTTCCTAAACGGCTAAATAGCAGAGACTTTGCTTTGATCTGAAGACTTATTATACATTCTTCAAACACATGAGGCATTCTTTAATCCCTTTACGAATATTTACTTTGATCACCTTCTCTTGATGCCTCATTGTGGAGGTACTAACATTGCCCTTCCACATTCATCATTCTCATTGATATAGGAGACTGTCTTTCTGAGCTGTCATCTCCTCTCTTTCCTCAAAGCCATCAGAGAACACATGTAGGAGTGCAGCCTGCTGCCAATCCCCTGCGCAGCACACTCTTCTTCCCTCCAAAAGAGCCAATGCAGACATCAGTACAGGAATGTCCCCAGCCTGGCGGTGCTGCTCTGGGGATCACTTGCCATTGTGTATTTTTGATCACGGCTCCATAGCACCTGAACTGACCTCTCCTTAGGGGCTCCTACCTTGCAGGCCTGTGTTCAGCTCACATTAACTGAAAATGACCCATAAATGGACTTCTCCTCTTCCTAAGCCCTTGTCCCTCTGCCATCACCCTCACTTTTCTCCTCTCCTGTCTGGTCTGGACTGCCTCTCAATTCCCCTCTCCTCACAACTCTGTCATTTTGCAATTACACTTGTCCTTCCTGATCCTCCTCCTGCCCATTCTCTCTGAAACTATTTTACCCTCTCCTATATGATTATGTTAGTTTGAATTATACTACTTCTTTCTTTACCTGCACTTATCTTTGTTTATTTTCTATGTATGTCATATTGTTAAAACATGTGTTGAAACTGGCAAGGAACTTTCATCAGCATTTCACACAGAACATGGCTAGAAGTTTAGACTTTTATAGCAAAAAGAAGTTAAGCATCAAAAACACATGAAAAAAATCTTATTGAAGACATTCAAAGTCTGGCAAACTAGCACATCTTACTAATTAAGTCAGGACAGAGTAAACAGAACAAGTACATCATTTTCATGTGTCACAAAATAACGAAATGACACGCATTTGCACAGCTCTGCAATGAAAAGCAAGAGATAAATCTGGAAACATCAACATTACCCTTCCAATATGGCAACTTCAAGCAAGAGAACATCATAAAATAAGTTGCACCTAGTTACTGTCGGCACCATTAGCAAATCCACCAATTACACAGTACTGTAATTTCTGTTTTGCCTAGTTAAGTTGCCTATATGCCATGGATATGACCTCAGCATCAGATTTTGAAAGGAAAGCAGCAGGAGCAATTGCTCCAACTTTTGTCAGTTTGTATCCACAAAAGTGAATCCTTCTGGCCACTAATGCATAAAAACTTTCTATTTTATTTAATCTATAGTGGGAATTTGATTTCTTTATGAGGCAATTCTTATAAAATAAGATTTCCATCATATTACAATGGGCAAGGATCTGCATCTTTATTAGTGGAGTCTGACAACAAGAGAAGATGGATTGCACCCATCACAAATTCTCACAGTGAGCTCAGCTGTCTCTTATGAAGTGTTCAAGGCCACAGCTAACTGACCACTTGATTTAGTTCTTTTCCCCCCCCAATAAAGATACATTCCTGCATGTTCTTTGTAAGGAAGCAGAGCTCAGGAGGTACATCATGGCCATTAAGCAAAAGGTTCCTACGTGGACAGGCTAGTAAATTCCGGACAGAAAGCCACAAAAGTACATCATTTGACCACCGGTCTCTCTGCCAAGGGATGGCCACGAGGCAGGACCACAAGTGACCAGGGGTAGTGCTCCAAACCCTTCTGCTGCCCTGCTCAGCAGGTGGCTTTCCTCACGTACAGGAAAGGGATAGTACTGGCAAATTAAGCAGGGTACATAAGGAGTAAAGTGAGTACATAATTTGACAGTTTGTTTCCCTTCTGCACATTAAGTATGAAAAGCATAGAGAACTGCACTGTTTCCATCTGTAAATAAAGGGCAGAAAAAGGGGAACAATGATTACCTCTTGTTTTGGCTCAATTTTATAGAAAAATGAGAAATAATCTTCAACCAGGCTAATAAAACTAGTGTATGAGACACAGTGGAAGTGTGTGGAGACCATGTTTGTATCCACTGAATGTTCTATAAATACAATCATCCTAATACCTATTCCTTTTAAATTAGGCAAAATAGAATTGCCAAGATTGCTATATATATCTCTAAGATGTTCTAATCATGCAATAGAGCAGAGGTTAGGGGAATGCAGACATACAGGACTTCTGCTGTTCCTGACAGACCACTGCCCCTGCAGGAGTAGCTACTAAGAAAAGTGCATAAAATTAAACACATAGATACAGATTATTATGATGGATGGAGAAGGCATTATACATAGTTAAAATTTTCTTTTACAGCTGTATCATAGGTGTTTTTAAATATTCAGCAGAAGTGCTCCTGGTTTCCTTTCCTTTTGTTTCTTACCAAACTCCTTAGACTTTTAAACAGTACTACTGTACTATTGTTAGTATTCATAACCTATTTAGACTGAGTTGCAACAGAGTAGTCCCCAAAGCCCAGATCCATGAAGATGGTTAGAAGTGTAATTTCTAGTACATATCATATTCCCCATGCAATTTCCTTCCTTTTTTTTTTTTTTTTTTTTTTTGGTTAGGGAAGAAAAGCTTTTAAACAAGATTTAGACAGCTAAATGCATTCATAAATCCATGTCTAAAAACCTCACCAAGAAGTAAGGGAGCTTCTCAGCTGACTGGATCCAGTCAGATACTGAAATTCTGAGATCCAGGATGTGATGATGACAGCTAACATCAGGCAAACTATAAAATAGGACCATCTTTGATCTAGAGAAGACTTGAAACCACAAGGCTCAAGTTAGGCTGGAAAAATATTAATTACTAGTAGTCCCACATCTGAAGAGTTGATGTGGAACAATTTATGGGTGATGTATTGAGATTCAGGTCCTTCATAAGCACCTAATACACTTTTCAAGCAGTACAGAAACGTTCATAAATTGCTGTGCAAGACCAACTACAATGTTTAATTTAAGTTTTAAAAATAGATAGGATAAGGATTTTCTGGTTTGAATATTTAATTTGCAATTATAAGAAATAATCAAACATTTAAGCTTATGTATTTTTTATGACACAATATATGGATGGAGATATTTATCTTTCTGAAGAAGTAGAAAGGCAAGAGATAATTTCTTCCTCATCTAACTTTACAGCTCATCAGACAGCTGTGCAATTTATCACATGGTTTTTGCTGTACTGCCTGTGGTTTAGTATTCTAACGTCTCCACGACTTTAACCAGCACCTTTGCTCTCTTTGGCCTCAGCTAACTTGAAAAAGAAAGTTTTTTTCTGTGCATTTTGCAGATAAAGGATTTATACTCAGAAAATGGTCTCAAGGCAGGTGCCAGAGCGGTAAGGATTCAATCCTTTTGCAATGACAACTTTTAATAGCCTTAGAGAACAATACCTTGTGCTCTTGCAGTGTTTTCTAACCCCAAAAATGGGCAGATATGCACTTCTCAGTGCTCTAGAAAGGGTTGGATGCTTGATGTCAAATGAGCTACAGAGCAGACTACAGCTATTATTTTCTCTACAATTTTTTCTACAATTGCTGCACATTGTCCTATCTCATCCCATTCTCTGAGAAGTGTATTTGACTCATATTAAAGGCACCTAGATGCAGAGATAGTTGCAGATAAGAAGTAACCTCAATAAATCTTCTATAAAAATCTAACACTTCCCTCATCTTTTCATAAAAATGTCAGGTTAAAAAGCCTCCATGCTAAAATGAAGAAAATACCAAGAAGGCCTGGTTTCGAGTGGTTTTAATGTAGTTATTTTTAACAAGGACCACATCTTATAACTTTTCACCTGTTAAGCCTCATGCCTAGTTATGGTAACGTGTCACCATGACAACAACAAATTGGAGCACACATGGATGCAACGGTTCTGGCTGAAAAATTTATAATTTTTTCCCTGTAGAAATTTTAGATGTTCTGCAGACCAGTCAAATCCACATTATTTGGTTGTGTTTTAATTCCTAGAGGAAGACAATTTTTTTAGCTCCTTAAATGTTTGGCTTTTGAAATAATGGAAACAGGTTCACGGTGTACTTCAGATTTGAAATACTTCTGAAGCCAAAATGACCCCTCTCTAGCAGAAATGCTCCAAGGAGGCACGACAGAGAGAAATCTACAGCTGCTCTCAAATACTCTGCTGAACAACTGGGTGTTGTCCTTACCGCACTGCAGTATGGATCACAGGTTTGCCCTCATGTACACAGCACTCGTGAATGCCACAGAAGTGGCAAAACCCCAGGGCACCATCAGCGTTCCCTCCAGCTCGCCCAAAGTGCCTCTGCAAAGGCAGCGTGTGACCTCAGCTGGGCGAAGCCCACAGACCAACACAGAGAGGGCAGCACGACACACCGCGGGGGCGAAACCGTGCGAACCGCGCTGTTCACACGGTTTCCCGCCTCGGAAGAGGAGCGAACAGAGACACGAGGAACAGAACTCAAAGCTGCCCCGGGCGGGCCGGCTGCCGGCGGTGCCCCGTGCCGTAGGCGCGCACGCCACGGAGCCGGCACACGCCGATCACCACAGGGCACGACACAGGGATGCGCGCACACACGGCCCCCGCAGGGCGGACAGGGACGGACTGCTCTAGCCAGCTCAGCGACACGACACCCGAGAGGACACCAAGGCAACAGACTGTACATCCATAGAGTGACAACATAGCCGTTCATCGCCGTGTCTTACATTATGAACCTGATGAATCGATGAGAAAGGATATCCTGCATTCTGGTTGGTCCAGATCTCACAGACCGAAGACTGCTAATATAAACAGAAAACTATATCTCATCTTGTAAATATTAATGCACTGCAACTGCCAAAAGGCAAGAATAATTAAGAAAAGGCTTGCAATAATACTAAAGAAGGAAGTAAAACAGTTGTAAAAATCAATTCTTTTATTTCTTCGCTGACAAAATATTTTTGGACTGACTGAAAAGAAACATAGCTTATTCAGAGACTTTAGAAGTTTAAGACTGTGAGTACAAGAAAACAATTTATTCAGAAGTGTTCATGTTGTAAAGAGATAAAGTTATGCAACCATAAATAGAAACTGCCTAGAGCAGAAGAAATATTTGTTACTTTCACGTTTGAAGTCAACATCCCAAGTAAGTTTTGAGACTTAACTCTCTCTCTGTTGGAGACATTCACAGGGAGAAAGGAAGGGAAAAATCTGGCAACACAATCAGCAGGAAAAATACATTTTCTTTATAACAATTACCAGAAATGAATGCATTGCAATTTAGTGAAGCAGCTGCCCACCATCTCCTTCCAACAACAGTTCTGCATACTAAGATACAGATAATATTACCTTTGGCACTGACCATGACCCCAATGTCTAAGTGAACGGTTTCAGCCTACCCTCTACATTATCATACAGAGAATCTGTAGTAGCGAAGCAAAGTAAGCATATTGTAGCATCTCTAGCAAAACCAGCAGAACCAGGCAAGCACAGCATTCACCAGCATCTTTTATATATGTCCTTGTTTGGACAATCATCAACAAGGCATCTGTGGCACCTCAGCAAAAGCTAAGAAAACATTTTACAGTAGCCAGGCAACTAAAACAAAGCATCAGACATAGGATCTGCCCACGCTATCTTCAGCAGGCAGCAACAAAAGGCAATAAACAGACATGAAAAATGCAACTGCAGCATCCAGAAGAGATAAAAATTAATATATCAGTAATTTAACAAAGCGTGCATTGCTGGTTTTTGTCAGCAGCAGCAGAAGCAGGATACTAATACTCCAATCAATCCGAAGAAATGCAAGTCTTCTTAAAATATGACTCTTGCTCTTACCTTTTGTAGCCTGCACCCTGGCTGCCTGGCGAGTGACAGAATAAGTTACCACTTCTGGTTACTCTCAGGGAAGCCTGGCATCCTCTGGACTGACTACAGAGCACTGCCAGACAGACTGGTGGCTGTTTAATGTTGTTAATTGTCCCTCATTTCCTTCATCATTTGAAATGCATGAGCACACATCTCTTCCCTCAGTTTCAGTAATTTTAAAACTTTCACATATGTGGTTAACTCCACCTCCCTCATCTTGTTTTTGAAGTTCTTTGCTTCCCCTTTGTGATGTGCAGGGCTCTACATTTTGATACCATTAGCTAATTGAAACTGACTTTTGTTCAGTCTTCTACCTCCTCCCCTGCAACTTGCTACAGACTAGTCCTCCTCCATGTGATGAACACGTAGTCTCAGTGCAAGGCCAGCAGCAAAACACTGCTGCAGCTACTTCTGCTGTGCCATCCTTAGGACATTGCACTAGTTGTTACCAATGACCTTTTTCTGTGTATGTCAAGCAAACTGACTCCTGGATATTCTGGCCATACCCATCGCTGTGATGCCTATAGCTGTTTACTTGAGGAGAGGAAGATTCCTGAATAGGAATCCGTGGCAGAAGATTGTGTATCTGCTTTTCAGGAGAAGAGCAAAGAGAAGGCATTTCCATGCTGGTGCAGCATGCCCAAGCATCTGGTAATCAAGGCAGTCAAGAAAACCAACTGCACTGCTGTTTGTACACACCAAGGTACTGAAAGCAGTAAGGGATGCAGCAGGATACTGCATGATGGCAGATCTCATATTTCTCCCCAGCACTGGCAAGGGGTTGCCATGATGCTGCCCCATGGTCCAGCCACTTCTCAGCATCAGGATACTCCTGAGACAAAAGTGTGCCCTTAAATCCTGCCCCTCTTGAGGACTTGCCCTTAGGAATTGGCATGGGGCCTCAGCCAGCTCATTCTTCAGCTCTCCTAGTGCTAACTCAGGGACAGGTAATCCTGCAGCACGAGTGTGCCCAGGGTTCAGTTGCTCCATTTAAAAAGAGGGCAGGGAATTAATCCTCTCTTACACTTGTCAGTGGTACCCATCCTGCCCCTCCCTCCCCAGCCCATCTTCTCCCAAATGGAAGCACACAAATTTTGGGTCCAACTCTCTGCTTCAAGAACTGTTCAAGTGAACTTCCCCCAGCAAACAGATCTACCTCCAGAATTAAGGATTTGAAGGATTTAGGCTTAAGCGAAACCACCTTTAAATACAACCAACAACAAATCAAGACCAGCAGAGACTGAGAATTTCCCACAATTCCAAGAATGCCTAGTCAGAAGGGCAGCAGTGCAAAACTCATTACTCTGTTTTGCATTCATTAGTGTTTGAATGACTAAGGTACTGAAATGCAATGCAGATGGAACATTAACTTTATGGATAGTAATGAATTCAAATTCAGAAATCAACCCTTTCCTTGCACCATTGTAGAAATATTTAGCATTTACTATACATATTTTATATCTTCAAAGTACTTAGAATTTTAAATGAATTATGAAATGCCCAGGAGAAGTACCTAAAGTTGCATATCCCTGTGGTGGAGAGGAAGGAACCAAGGCAAGGAAAAAGGTTAAGTTATTATCTGAGGCCAAAAAAATAGGCAGTAGAAGGAAGAACAGGGATTAGGCTTCAAACACTCATAATTTTCAGCTCCCAAAACATAAGGTCTCAAAAAACTCCCTAAAGAATACAATCTGTGCATACACTTCCACCACAATAAACACAAATACACTTGGGCACCCAATACCACCGACACAGAGGTTCTGTGAAAGAGTTTAATGAAGAACATTTTAATAAGTAACGTGGCAAAGAGGAGCAAAACAATAACTAACAAACATCATTTATTGTCTGATTGGTATCAAACATGCTGTTACCTTAATACTCCCCAAAAGATAAATGCTTACAGGTAGTGTCACAGCAAGACTCTGCTATCATATTCTTTTTGCAGTGTCCCATGCATAAAAGGTTCCGCTGTCTAGTTATGGTGGAACACAACTCTGACAGGCAGGAGGAGCAAAGGAATGAGTGAAAAGAATTATCCAGGGAAAACTTTAGGCTTCCTCCTTATAGACTAGGAAAACATAGCTCATTATCTGAAGAAAGAAAGTATAAGACTGATTACAGAAATCATATGCTTTCTAAGGAGAGGAAAGTGGCAGAAAAGAATACCTGGACAGCACACACAGGAGTAGCAGAAGCCAGGTGGAAGGCAGTCCAGATGTATTCATTACAGCTCAATGAGTTTCACTCAATTGCATGTTAGGAGATGTTAAAGATTTACCTAAATTAGGAGTAATTATCCTTGAAAAATCATAGAAGATACTAAAGAATCAAAGAAGGGCTAAAAGAGTATTTAAGATGGGAGAAAAGACAGGTTCAGAAAGTTACAGCCAGCCTAACTTACTGCAGGGCCTAGTAAGTGACTAGAAATGTTTAAAAATCCAGCCACCATCCTTTGGTTCTCATGACCTTCTGACATCGTTCTTGGCCATCTGAGATAAACACTCAGGAATATTTGTATGCATGTGTATATTTATATCTATGCATACATTATTGAGAATAACAAAGAAAACATGCAATATTGCCTGCCATGTGCTACCAAGACAGTTTCTATGTGCCAAGAAAAATTCAAGATGTTCATAATGAGGTTCTTCAGTATGAATCATCTCAGATCAAATTTCCTTCCTGTGTTGGAAAACTGGCCAACTAAATCAGAAGCAGCAAGGAGAAGTACAGCAAGACTTGGACACTGTGTGATTCCTGATGCAGCATGTTTCGAGAATGATTATTGGTATTTAAGCACAAATGGACTGAACATGTTGAGGCAATCTGCAAGGATCTGCTCCATGCTGTGGCTTGGAGGAGCACCAGTGCTCTCTAAAGAGGATCCAGAAGTGAGGGACTTCTCAGAACGGGGTAAGAACTGAAAACAGATCTGATGAATTACAGATTGGTCAGATGAAATTTAGCAGAGAAACAAAATAGCAAGTAAATTAGCAAAGTGATTTAGGTTGGGGGAGGTTAAAAAAGTTTCAGTGTACTTCAAATTAGATAGTCAGTCTTTCAAAAGCATAAGGATATAATTCACAGGATAATTTATGCTGCAAGGAAGCTTACAAAAGTTCCACTCCAAAGCCAGCTCAAAGCAGGAGCAGCTATGAGGTGAGACCAGATTGCTCAGGGCTTCCTCCTGTCAGGTCTTGAAAACCTCAAGGACAGAGACTGACAGACTCTGTGAACAACCTGACCCCCTGCTTGCCTGTCCATGTGGGGAGAAAGTTCCTCCTGGCACCCAGAGTTCCTCTTCCAGTTTTAGCACCCAAAGCCATGTCTTCTCCAGCCAGCCCTGGTTGTGCAAGCTCTCCTTGGAGGGCAACTGCTTCAGCTCCCAACCATCTCAGCAGCCCTTTGCTGAATTTCCTTCTCCTATTTAATAAAAGTATTTATTAAAAGTAGATGCTGCAGCCCTGAATGTTCTCAAAGCTCTAGGGAGAGCTTGCCTTACTAGCAGAAATAACTGCAAATTCTCCTTTAAAAAAATCTTCAGAGATGAAGAGTGAAATTTGAAATCTGTATTTTTTTAGAGAAGCAGAAACTCAAAGTATCACTTCTTATTAGAAGAATTACATGTTTTGCATTGATGTATTTCTTCTGCTTCTCCTGAAAATATTTTCCATGAAAATTTCTGGACAGAAACCGGGCCCCTTTGGACTGGCTCTCTTGCAGGGAAGAAGTGGATCATAGGTGTGAGCTCCTTTTCATTGACAATATCCCTTCTGCTGGTGCTGCCAGCTTCCAGTGCACCCCAGCCTCTTAGCCTTGCAGAGAGGATATACACTTCTGGACAAACACCAATGAAGATTATGAGACTATAGGTATCCACCTATCTGCAAAAAAAAAATACCCCAACAAAAACGCTCTTTTGGAAAAGCACCCCAAATTCTAAGCACAGCTTTTTTCCAGCAGATCAAAAATGTAAATGTTAGGTATTAACATTCAGTTTTCATACAATCTTTTCAATGTAGACCTCCTAGTTCACAAGACTGAGTGTGAAAACCAGTAAATTAATGAAGAACATTTGTCCTTTTCTTGGTGTAGTATTTATGGCTAAAGTTTGGATCATTAATACTGAATATAGAAGCAGCTTCCTTAATTCCATTTGCTGAAGCAGCTTGTAAGTATGATCCACCTCACATGAATTCAGCTGTGAAGTGTTAGAATCTGTAACATTCTGGAAAAAAATCTCTCTCTCTATTCAGGCAGAAATTAAGTATATTTCTTATAATGTCTTTACCAGTCTACTTGTCCACTGCCCAGAGCAGTGTTGGATACCCCATCCATGGAAGTGTTCAAGACCATGTTGGACAGGGCTTTGAGAAACATTCACTAGTGGGAGGTGTCCCTGCTTAGAGCAGGGAGGTTGGAACTAGATGATCCAGCCCAGTGGTGGTTCTATGATTCTATGAAATACACAATTATCAAGGGATCTACAGATGAAAATGAGCTGAAGTTTACAGATCAAGATACAGCTGTCTATGGCATTTGCATCTATGTGAATTACAAAACAACTGCCAGCAACAGATTTAGTTAAGCATTTTTCTTTTGATGTTAAATTGAAGGTCGTCACAGTTCAGTCATCTTTCCATATTGAAAAATATAATGCACCTAAAATATGAACCTTAGAGCATTTTGTTTGGATATGACTTTTTTTTTTGAGATAGCTGTTTATTTATCCTCACAACATAAACTATTTTATGCATACAAAAATGGAATCAAGTAGCCTAAGTAGTAACAAGAGAATGAATCTAGACAACCATATTTTTGTATTTATTGCTTCATAAATCAACTAGTAAAGAATTTTGTTATTTCGTGAGTAGTTTCAACCACTGATTAAAAAAACCTTCTTCATTGCTTCTAAGATAATCTCATTTTACACACCAGTATTCTCTTGGGCATATTTTTTTCCTCATTCACAGTAATCTTTAAATCCTTCAAAAGCAGAGGAGATGAGAAAACAAACATGAAACAAGTACATGAAACAAGTAAATAAAAAATGTCATACTGTGATTTAAAGTTATAAAACCAAAGATGACTTCTTTATTTTTGGCTCCTCCAAACTTTCTGTATCATCTTACTCAACCTGCAACATCTTTGTATGTCGGCTTTCTTAGCTGAAAAATGGAAAATATGATTTTAAATCACAGCCCCACAGTGCACTGGAAAGATAAATGTGTTAGTATCTGTGAAGTATTTGGAAGACACTGCTGAGTTGAAGGTATTATTTGAGAAAGAAGAAAAATTATTTACCAATTTTAATATAAACCTGCCTTTGCTAATTCTGCTTTTTTTTTTTTAATGACCTTTCTCCTCTTCTGTAGGTAAATGATCTTGTACCAAATCCATTGTAATGATTGTCCTCTGCATATCAATCCTAACCCAGGAATGAATTATTGTATCTTACAAGATAATGTTAAAAGGCAGAATCTCAACAATCAGGACAGATTTACTTCACACTTACTGTGCAGTCATTACAACGACCTTACATTTCAGCTATCTTGCATTTTAGGAAAAAAAAATTTAAAAAAATGTTAAAAAAAGGCAAAAAAAGCAAGAGCCCTCAGACCATTTGACTGAAGCACCCAGAAAGGATTTCAAAATTAAGTCTGAGTTCAGCAACTCTGGGAAAGAACTTCTCCTGTCAGCCTTAGTGAATAAGTTCTCGAACTCTCTCAGATCTTAAACGACCTCTTCCCTCCATCACAGCTCTCTGGGGTGCCCTCATGTGGGCCATGACTCGATTATCCCACTAGAAAGCCTACTCTGGCTCCCTAGCAGTTTGTCCTCCCAGAGGCAGACACAGGCTGGAGCTGTCCCTAGAGCCCCAGAGAACTGCCCACTCCTCCCAGAAGGACAGAGCTCTCCCAGCCCGGGCTGTGCCGCAGGGTCAGCACTGCGGGGAGGGTGTGCGACAGCATCAGGGGGAAGCCTGTCCCACTCCCCTTCTGCAAGGAGTGCCACGGTGCTTCCTGCACCTTCCTGCATGCCTGCCATGGAAAGATGCTTTTGGCCCTCACTCCTGGCTCAGGGCAGGGTGCAAAGCTCGGAGCACCACGACAAGAGGTCCTACAGACCAGGGTGGCTAAAAGCACCATGTGCCACTGGCTGGTGCAGTAAATAGCCACTACCTCGGGGCTGGAGGTCTGCAATGTGCTGGCAGCTAGTACCTAGAGCTTCTCTCCTGCCTGGAGAATTGGAAATCCTAAAAAGGTGACTTTTTATCTGATGTCTTTTAATGAACCTGGCTATGATTCCTTTCAACCTCCAAAGTTCTTCCCTGCACCTATTTCAGGGGTGAATGAAGAGCCCAGTCCCTTCAGTGGGACTCTTCCTCCTACCAGTTTTGATTCCAAAGTACTCAAGATTTGCCTGCGTGATTTCAGTTCTATTTTAAAGGTTCAGGCAATCTTAAGAACAACCTCAGCTATTTTAAACTACGCTAATTTGATCATACTAACCTACAGTTTGCAGGCTCAAGATTCATCATCCACAGCTAATGCTGACGCAGACTCTACTCATTTCTTTCTAAATATTTTTCTTCTTTTTTTTTTGGAAAACAAACCATCTCACAACCTCTGTATTACCATTTTGGCAGTTATGATTTATACTACCAGACATCACAGACTTTCAGAGCTGGATGATCAACCTGGGAACTGGATGACCAAACCTATTCCTTTGGGGAATCTAAACTGGTTAGACTCATTGTTTATTTTACGATTTTCCCCTTAGGTCACAACCAGTCTGCTAGGGAACTGTAAATGAAGGTACATGCTGGCCTTGAGACAAAACCACACACATTAAGTAAATTTAAATCAGTGCTTCCTCCAGGAAACAAAGAGTTGTATTACTTACAAGCAGATTTGATTATGGTTTAGAGAACTGTTTAAACACATCTAGCACATCAAAGCAAAACAGATTTAAGCTTCTGTGCTCATTGTTTAAGAAATATTGGTTGATTGATGCAAAGATCAACATGCTTGATGACTCCCTGTAACAGTTTAGGAAAACACAGGCTATAGTAAAGATGGAAACATCTAGTTTCATAAAAATATCTTCAGATTTTAGATTTTAAATTAAGGATAAGATAGTCTTATTCTAACATTTTTAAAATAAAATCAACTCAACGAAAGCAATACAATAAATGAGTTCGCTATACCATGTTGGCCTCTCTCTTCAAGGCCATAAAAATGCCCATTAATCTCATCACCAGGAACATACCTACAAAACACCACAGCATCCAAGATGTCTTTATGCATATTTGTGTTATATAGCATCCAGTAAACATGCAGATTCACACAGCAGCATGCAAACAGCCTAGCAAAGGAAGGGTTAAGACAAAAGAACATTCTCAAAGCAATTCAAATAATCCCTCTAGATCATTCTGTATGTGAGAAGTATTCTAGCTGGGAAGCTGGACTGGTATCAGTTCAGAAGTTGCTGCTGATCTGACACAAGCCAAAAGAACCAGCAAACTGCAAGGAGAAAGTTGCTAGATAAAAGAAAAACCCAAAAAACCCCACAACACCCAGAGCAGAAGGTTCATGTTAAGAATCAGCTGGATCTCCTTCACTTTGCAGAAACAATTATTTTGCTTTTAATTTCAAAGGGGCTTTAGGGGAAAAGACTGAAGGAAATATAGCTCATTTTGGCAGAGCACATATTGCACAAAACAAATATAAGAATCTATTTTTGGGCTAGAATGGTTGAAGAAATCCCTGATTAGCCTCTTAATGGGGCGAGTCCAATTTATTGAGAATGATCACCAGAGGGAGTCATTGACTTTCCCATTAAAGTCAAAGGGAATTTTACATACATCAGGAATGCAGAATTTGAGGGCAGAGCTGAAAAAGACTTCGAACAGATTGGAGTTCAGGGAACAACACACACCACAGTTTTATGGATTTCATCTGAATCCATTCTCCCCTCTGGAGTCCCAGAGGATGATGGCTATACTCAATGGTTAAAATCAGCAAGAAGGCACTAAAGTCATCCATTCAGTGGGTACACATTCCCACAACAACAGAAAAAAACCCACCAAAAACCCACCCCAAAGACACAAGCAAAAAAAACCAAAAACCAACCACCCATCCACCCAAAAAACCCCAACAACAAAAAAATCCCTTAAGCACTTAATTAATTCTACAGGGGTTTGGAGTGGTGTAAGTGGTAACAGGTGTAAGTTCAGTGTTCTCTTTGGACTGATATGTAACATATCAGTCCTGGAAATGCAGTATTCAACAGCACAGAGACAATCTGCAGATTTCATTTATTAGAGTACGTCATACCTCTTGAGAATATCAGTAAAAGAAAGGAGTGAAATGGACTCTGAAAGAATTGTTAGCATAGGGTTTTTTTCTGGTTTGTTTTATTTTTTTGTCTTCAAAGTGACTAAAAGAGGTAGTGAGTATAGGGATTAGTGAACAAAGTGATAAAATTAACTAATTAGACAAACCAGTGTATTCAGCCACAAGCAAGTGTTCATTTTATGCTCAAACACCTAAATTTCATGTCCTTCAAGAAACATTTTCATGTTAAGAACTTGTCTTTTCTTTGCTGGACTTCAGCTCAATATTATTCTTGCCACAGAAGCCCAGCAGACTCTGGCTTGAAAACAAGCTCATTCACTCAGCAACTTTCTCCGTAATTCTGTACAAGAAGATTATATAGCAGAAAATTAGATTTAAAAAGGGCAAAGCAACAGCCCCACCCAACCAAATGCAATTTCACTTCCCTAGAAATGTCCTCTGAACAAATGGAATTTAATTTGTTTCTGTGTTCCCAGGTAATGGCAGCACCTTGTTTTGTTTGTTTAATTAATTACTTCTTGTTCATGTAATTAGCTGACAGACTGCAGCCTTTTGTTCATTATAATACAGTTATTTGCATAGCTGTTTCCATTCCTAGGCTGAATTTTGGACAGAGGCTCTGTTTTGGGTTGTGGCAGGCAGAGACACTGCTGGGAAGCCTCATGCAGGGAAGCATGCAGCAACCTGCTCCTTCGTGGAATGAGTTGCTCCAGGAACTGCCCTGGCTGCCCATCTGCTTCTGACGGCAAATCAAAGTCCTATTTCCAGCATGCAGCATAAGACCTGGCTGTCCTTCATCATCATAGGTATCACTGAAAACCAGTTGAGCTCATTCTAAAGCACTTTCACCAACAGATTGTCCATGCATAATTTACTGTGCTTTAGATTGAATATCAGGAAAAATTTCTTCACTGAAGGGGTGGTCAGGCACTGGAGTGAGCTGAGTGGAGGGAAGTGGTTCAATCATCATCCCTGGAACTGTTCAAATAACATGAAGGTGTGGCTCTTTGGGTATGGTTTAGTGGTGAACACAGCAGTGCTGAGTTAAGGGAGTTGAAGACCTTAAGGGTCTTTTCATTCTACATGGTTCTATGGCTCTGTGGCATCACTCAATGTATGCTTAACTTAAAATTATCAGTACTACTTCAGTGGTTGAGTGAAAAAATTTAGAGATGGAGACTACTTTAAGCTTTCTTTCATGAACAGAATAGTTTGATTTAACATCCAGTTGAGCCTAGTGCTGTTCAGAATTTTTTTTGCATAGATAATATTTTTTAAATAATCAAAATATATCCCCAGATCACAATTTTGCAGAATGCTGACTCTTCTCATTAATAAATGCAGCAATCATCACCCTTCAAGTCCTCTGAGTTTCCAGCAGTGAACTGATGCAACCTTACTTTTATCTAGGTTGCTCAGAATTTCAGGAATGTGCATCTTATCACAAAAATGAGGGGCAGAGTCAGTGCTGGGGCAAGACTGCACACTCTGGTGCACAGAAGCCACCTTCATCTCAGCCTCCATGCATCTAAACATCCTCAAACCTCTGTCTCTGAGGAGAAATTATACACCAACACATCAATTTACACTATTTGAAATATAGAGAGCTGGAATAGACAGCTTGAATTGTCAACCTTTGCTGTTTACAACTCAGCCTTCATATACAACCCACTGCTCCGGTCAGGATTAGTCCTGTAACCAAAAGCAGCAAGGTCCAGCCTTTCAACGGCACTGGGTTTAGTCCTACCTGTGCCATCTGCCTCTCCAGCTTTGACCGGGGAATATCATCAAAATAGTTTTCATTTCTTCTTCTCCTTGCATCGCCCTGCATGATAATGTGGGGAACGTCCAGGGAGCCACCAGTAGTGAAAGTGCTTTGGCTAAGTGATGGAGACAACTGAGGAGGAGTGTGGTTACCACTGGGTTCCTGGACAGAGAGAGAAAAATGCAGCATAAGAAGAACAGCATATTGCTGACTTCAAATCACGCATTTAAAAGTGCATTTCAATTGCTCACACTCATAAAATTATGAAACAATTTCTGCAGTAGAGGTTATTGTGGACGAACTTTTGAGATTTGCTACCTGAAGTGCACAGCCCATGTAGGAGGAAAAATAGTTCACCGATTACATGAACTAGTGGCAAATTTCCTCCTCAAAACCTCCTTGTGTAATATCTCTCCTAGAGATAAAACAGTGAGCTACTTCTTGTCAAGGCCCAAATAAAGCCATGATTTAGGATTAGCTATTTCTAAGATGAAATACATTCTCACCACTTCTGAGCAGCTGCTCTGAGCAGTGAAAGTGATTTGAACACTAGCAACACCTCTTGCTGGAAAAAAGAAATGTATGTCCATTTACACAGTACAGACATTTTGTTGCAATTTTTATAGGTTTTGCAGAACATCCATTTTTACTCGGAGTACCATATATCAGACAGAAGCTAAATACCAATTCCTGGAATGCATTAAAATATTGGAGTACAAATATTTTAGCTGGCTTTTCTTGTTACCTCTACTGAACTGTAACCTTGTACCAGTCAGTGTGCAAACACAAAATAGAATTGATACATAAATAAATCAATATGTAAATGAATAAACAGGTCCTCCTGGCATTTTACCAGGATCTGCCACCACACTGCCCAGAGCAGACACTGTGAGTACCTTTGGAAACACCGACGCTGACGCGCGCAACATCGCTTGTTCAAACACCAGCCACAAACGCCGGTGTCCAGCTCCACATTCCACACTCTCTTGGAGCTCCAGCAGCAGCAGCTGCGGGGTACTGCCCAGTCTGCACCAGCACCGCCCAGCGTGAGCAGGGAAACTGTGTCACAGCAACCAGACGGGAAATGCTCCCCTCCCATGGAGCAGGTGGCTGGGCAGAAGGTACCCAGGAGCATGTTCGCTTTGCCTTCTCTAAACCACCTGCTGCTGTAATGCTCTGCTTCAATACTGAGCAACAAGAGGGGACCTCAAGATGGCGGAGCAAGCAAAAACCTGCTCCAGTGTGGAAGGTAAAAAACTTCTGCCTTTTTATTTAAAGAGAAAATTAAAGTGGATGATTCATGCATTATTATATTGAAGCAAGCCCAATTCTGAAAAGCATCGAGGTGCTTTATTCCACGCTGTTAAGAAACAAGATCAGGTGTAAGAGATCAGAAGAGTTGTAATTTCTTCCTCATGGAAAGGAAAGTTCAAGCCATAGTAAGGCCCAATGTCAATATTAGAAGTAAAGGAGTCTGTGTGACATCATTCCTTGCAATCACAGTAACGGATTAGTATTTTTCATGTTGCCAACAACTAAAATATAGTTCCTTAGTAATTTTTAATTAACTGTGATTTTTTTTTTAAATTCTCCAGCCTTTTTACGATCTGAGACAAGCACTTGACATTTCCCAGGGCAAAGAAAAGAGTGTTTTCCTCTTAGGAATAATCTTTTCCCTCCTTCACAAAAATCCACCTACATTTGGCCCAGTTAAAAGCTTCTGAAAAGCTGTAGTCTACACATGCTCAGTAGGTTTGGTGAGGCATAATCTCTAAAACCCACCCTCCCTGGTCCTAACAACACAGTGCACACACCTCTGCTCTGAAAATAACCTGAGTACATGGGCAACAAAGAAGATCCTCTTTAGTGAGTGCTACCTGCTGCTCCAGCCAGGTGGGTAACCTCTCTCTGCTCTGAATCAGTATTCACCCACTGTTGCAGGCTGACAGGGCCACCAGTGTATCAAAGTGACAGATGAACATAGAGATCCCAGCCCTCATCGAGCTTTTCATATTTTATCAAACTGCATATGAGGAGGAAATTCACTCTGAGGTCTATACTGGAAAGATTGCTGGCAAGGCAATACAGACAAGAAATACCAACTGAAGAAATAAAAGAAGGACCGTGCCTCTGCATTACGGAACAGTATGTCATTGTATGATTTTATGCTATTTTCTCAAAGCTATCCTTCACAGCACAGATGGATCCTCAACTGTGCAGCGTGTTGTCATCTACTCAGCACAGTGTTATCATTAGTTACCGTGTAGTCAGTATTTTATTCTCGTTTCGTGGCCCCAAACCTCTCTCCTAAACTCTTTTCAAATCCTGCTCTGAAGATAGAATGATTAATATCATCATAGTCATGATGATCATAAGTGCTTTACAAATGTCAATCAATTAATTTTCATCACACCTGTGACTTCTGGCATTTTATAATCACTGCTTTAGCGTGGGTGACCTGAGACACACAGACAAAGGTTAGAAAGTACCAGTCACTCAATTACAACATCTAGTGCTCGATTTTTCAAGTGCTTGAGCTCCAAACTCCACTTCTGTTGATCTAATATGCAGCACTGTGTACACACCACTTGTATAAATCAGACTCAAGACTCTAGTCAAATATAAAGATTGTCAGTAACATACAGTTAGTGACTATTTAGGAAGCAATTAATTAAATAACTTATCACGAGTTATACAAGTGTTTTGTGGCAAAACCAGTTGTAAGTCTACAGTTTCACAGGTACAGCTATTCCTTTAATTATGAGCTTCTCTCCCAGTCTTCCTTCATTCCTCTTCCTCACTCCATACCCACCTTCTCATCTCCTTAAACAAACCTGCAGACCAGGCACCTTTGCAGGTGCTACCATGGCCTCAGTACCACGCTACTGTTAGTCACCAGGTACTCATATCATGTTTCTACCCAGCTGTGATTGCAAGGACACATGACCTGCAGGGATGTCTGCTCACATATTTCACTCTCAGAAATCTGCCTCATCCCTTCTCAGACCTGCTGCTCATGTACACCTGGAACCACAAAGCTGGAAGGGCGCTTAGGAGATCATTCCCCAAGCTGCCCGGGCACACTTCATGTCCCACAGATGTTTGTCTAACCTAAAACCAGGACTTCCCTCCAGTGAACTAATTCTTGTGTTAAAATATTGTTACTATTGCAACACTTCTCCAAATTTTCTTTGGAATTCCAAAATTTTTGGTCCTTCAGTTTAAATTCCAGCCTCCAGTGCTGACTGGGTGAGGAAGGGCTCCAATGAAGAATATGGAAACTAGTGCTGTAATTAAAGATTACCATGCACTCAAGGAAAGAAAGCAAGATTGCATAAGTAACCTGAGATCCACTAATTTGTATACTTTTGTGTATAGAAACATAGGTTGTGGCTATTTTTAAGATTTTAAAGAATTTTTGCTTTTCCTCAGTATTTAACCTTTTACTTTGAAATATGCTAAAAACTAATACAAAAACAGTCAAAAAAGATGAAGTATTAGCATTGCTTAGTTTAAGCTTGGGAACTTAAAAGTAGACTTTAAATAACAAACTACCTTTTCTACTGATATAGAGCAGCCTGATCTAGTGGAAAGTGCTCCTGCTTATGGCAAAGAGGATTGAAACTCAATGATCTTTAAGGTCCCTTCTAATCCAAACTGTTCAGTGATTCTATATAAGTCAGTCTTACAGGAGCAGCAGACAGTTTATTGAAGCCAATTTTCAAGATACAAATCATTGCAGACTACAAACTAAACAGTATGTCTTTGTTTCGTGTGAAATGGCATGGTAGCAGTTGATGGGAAAGAAAAGCTTTATTCCAAATGCATGTCCTGCTCTTTAGGATTCTCTGTGAAGACTCCAGTTCCAGGAGGTCAGTAAATGACATTTAGCACTGGCCTGCATCAGTAGCTCTAGCTGTGCAGCAGCAGACTACTTTTTATCATTTTGACTACAGATGGAGGACATCCAGTTTTCTCTTCTGTATAAACAGAGAATATACAGTCCTGACCAAGAATGTGGACTGTGGAAACTTTCCCAGTTGCTGAGGAGGAATTAATTATCCAGTCCAGAGAAGGCAATCAGCAAAAAAGTCTGCCTTTTTATCTATTTCTCATTCCTTGGAGTGTTTTAACACCTGCCATGCATCAGGAACCATTCACGAAATACATAAAAAATAAAATACAAGAAAAACATCCACATGTTTGTGCAATGTGCCTTAGAGCATACTACAGATTTGTCAGACCTTTTAAAACATGGCATTGGGAATAGGTTGAATAAGGGGTGGGATCTAAAATGTCTGTATGGGGCATCTGAGAATAAGCAGGGTGAAAAGAGTCTAGTCACGGAAATTTTAAGTACACTTAAAAATAAGCCCTTATTCTGTCTTTCTCTATTTCTCTTTACACCAGGAAATTTAACTTGGGAGCACAGACACTCTCTGACATTTTGAAATTTAATCTCAAATGAGATTCCCATCAGAAATGCAGCCCCATGAAAATAATGAGGTCCAATCAAATGCAAAACGTGTGACCTAAAATATCAAAATAAAAATATTGCTATGAATTCTGTTGAAGCGAACGCAGTAGGAAGTGGCCATCAGACCACAACTTGATAGGAGTAGCAGATAAAAAGTAAGCAAAGGCATTGGATTGGAGAAACTGAGTGAAGGTGGTGTAATGAGAGGAGATTAAATGTGGTCAAGTGTGGAAAAACCCCAGGGACATTGCAACAGGGTTTCTGAAAGAGGGAATACGAATGAAAATTAAAAATGTGATGAAACTTTTGATATACAGAGACACCTTAATGGCATTTTTATCTCAATAATTTCAAGCAGTTCTCCTTAAAGAAAGCCTTAAGCATATGTGTGAAAAGTAAGTCCAAACATTTGAAAACATGAAAGGAAAATGGTAACTCTCCTGCAGTATTGATCGGCTGGGCTGGGATTCCTGTGGGCAAATGAAGATGTGCATCTTTTACATCCCTGGTCCAGAGCTAGTTTATTTAGCAAAGATAAGCTGGCACTTCTAAGATTCTACTTATCTCATCCTAAGGCAGACAACTAAACCAGGTCACATGGATCACCCTGCAAAAAGGTCAGTATATCTCCGCTGGCCATATGGGGAAGCGTGACAGAGCAGGGCAGCCTGAGATGTCCACAATGTACAGCTCTGAATTAAGTTCAACCCCACTCAAAGTAGCCATTGTTTTCATGTGAATGTTATGAAACCCTTGCTGACTTGTCAAGAAATGCAAATAAATTCTCGTGGGGACTCACCCTGAGGGTTATTGACCGAGGTGGTTTCTGAGGAGGATCTTCGTGAAGCCTGTCTCCCAAAGATGCCAGAACACGCTTCCGGTGGCCAATCAAGCTGATTTTTAAGACCTGAAATGATATCAAAAACATATCATTAAAAGAGCACATGGCAACCATTACATGAAGACCCATTCAGATTGAAGCTATTTTCTCTTTAAACCTTTTAACAAGTTAGTCTCCTAGACAGGCTGAGCAGACAGGGAACTGCATGAGGCAAACAGTCAGCAGAGAAAAGGAGAGGTGAGATCAGAGGAAAAAAACTGTAAAATGAAGGAAGAAACTAGAGCATGTATCGGTGTGGAAAACTGAAAAAAACCCCGACTCAGACATGAGTGAAGAGGAAACAAAAATTAAATTAAGAAAAGGCAGAAGAGCAGGAAGAAAAAAAAGGTGGATGAGAAGACTGGAGAAGGAAATGCCAAGGTGCATGCAAACAGTAAGTGATGAGGATTAAAGTGATTCACGGGACAGATGAGGAGAAAAGTGAGAAATAGCAGCGAATGCTTAGAGGAGGCAAGAAAGGAAAGAACAAATTGTATGATGAGTAAATGTTACCACTTTAAATCTGTTCACCGTGCCTTTCACAGTGTTACTAGGAAATGGTTAAAATCGCAAGATTTGGCAGAGGAGGAGCAAATAGTTTCTCTCAAAATGACTTTGCAGTTGGGAATGCTAAAATTGTGGGTGTGGGAAAACTCCATTTATTATGCCTAATGTTGTTCATCCCCTGCCTGTTTTGAGAAGTAGAAGTCCTGTGGAAGGATAACACACACTCACAGACATGGGGGAAGCCTTGTGTTATAGAGAGGCAGGAGCCCTCCCCTCCCCTCCTGACAGCTAGAATGGAGCCATGTCCCTGTCCCTCTGTCACCTGGTGAGCAAGGTAATGAAATAAATCTACCTATGCATTTCAGCTGTAGTTTGAAGGTTACCCTTGCTTACCTGGATGTGTAGATTCACACATACAGGTAATCTCCAAATATCTCATACAGTTCGCTTTTTCATGCAGAATCATCCTTGTGTAAGAAATACTGGGTGGACAAACCCTACACCTGGAGTTGTATTACTTTTTTTATATCAGATGCAAAATCTCTGTTGCACGGAAATGTGTCCATCAGTGGATATGTTCACACACCTCATGTTTGTCCAAACTCCGAGAACACTGCCAAAAAGTTGCCCCAAATTTACAGCAACTACTCGTCATTTGTATTTCTCTATGTCCCGGACTTGTACAAACCCACCACTGCTCTCAGGAAAAGCGGGAGAGCAGAAGTAGTGAGTTGGAAATTTTAAGTATTAGTGGGAAAAATAAAATATTTCAATGCTATTCTTTAATAGCTACAATGGCTGTAGTGCAGAGAGTGTATAGCAGCACTAATTGCTATAGCAGCAAAGCCACTGCTCTGCAAACAGCAAACAGTATGTCCTTACATAACTCCTTCAGACTGTACATGTGGTTTCATACTCCAGAGCTGCCTCCATTCCCTCTCAGGAAACAGTACTTTCCACTATATTTAGGACCACTGTGTGTCAACACCCTTCAGCTGAAAGGAAGTTCTCGCTCAACCTAGAAAAAGTAATAGCCCCCCCCAAAAAACTGGAAATGCTACATCTTAAATGAACAACTGCCTCAGCTTGAGTGGTAGCGCTAAGAGCTACAATTCATGAGAACAAACAAAACCCAAACCCCAGCAACTCCCCTGCCACATCTCTTAGATCCATTATCTCAAAATATGGTACAGCAACACGTTATGGTTATTCTGGTATCCATGCCTATCCATCCATTATCCTGCCTATCCATGCACACATGAATCCGTGCACGTTTGCTCTGTTAGATGTCTCTGTGCTGTCTGATAGTGTTGAACATCAATAACCTCTTTTCTGCCTGCATCTCCAAAGCGATGGGCTATGGCATGAAGCAGATGGAGGCCTTCCTCCCAGAGGCAGCTTCCAGGGGTGTTGCAGACCCTGCAGCCCAGCAGCGGACACAAGCTACAGTCCCACAAACCACCCTGCTATGTGCTATCCTTTCAGTCTAAATCTAGAGAAGCACGAGTGAAGCTGAGATAATGCAGCACACAGAGAAATGCCTGAGGCATGCAGGAGACTTAGTTATGTATTCAGTTTACACTGAGTGTTAAACAGAGGGGTGCACAGTTTATCTCTGTATTTAACTATATGAAACACGTGAACGAACTACAGCTGCTTTAAGCATTACTCAAGTAATGCACTTCAGTGAACTTGCTTCTTTCATAATGCTTCCCCATCAACAAGATCATTTATCCAGAGATTTTTAAGCCAAGCTAAAGTTCTTTGGGTTGTTTCAAGGTCCTCTGCACTCTGACTGCCTTATCAGCTATATCAAACCACACAAAGCAATTCTCTCTGACTTCACAGAGCTGTTAAACAGTGGGAGAGAAAAGAACACAAGTCTTGAGGGACTGCACACGTAAGAGATCAGCAGATGGGTCTCAATGACTAAATTATTTCAAAAACTGTTCTCAATTTGAAAGTAATACAGATCTTTAAACACTATAGGCACTGCTAAGCTTATTCCACATTTTGTTTTTCTGTTATAATGGTGGTTGCCCCAAATGTGAATGAGAAGGAGTTAACGATGCAACCCACAGAAACATATGGTCCTCACGCAACAGGCAGCTGCATCCCAGTCTCATCTGGAGCACACCACTGAAGACAGCTGTATTCCTCTGAAAGTGACTCCCTAGCAATTCGCTTACTTGGAAAACCTGTTTCTCAACTTAAAAACGTAAAATACTGTTTTCTGAAACACTTCTGTATTTGAGATGTGAGGGTTTAACAAACATCCTGAAACTCTGGAAACTCATCCTGTGATGGATTACCCTTGACAGTATTTATCAAAAATGTCAAATAGCACAAATATAGGTCAACAGTATGGAATGGTACAGTTGCCTAAAACAGTACCATAGAAATGTGTAAATGTTGAAAGTCTTGCACTTAAACAGCGTCCAAGTTAGATTTCCTGGTATGTAATTTCTATAAATCAGGTAACAGTGAACACCATAACACTGAATAACACTGAATAAGGACAGTCAGTAGAGTGCACCTAAATGTCATACATTTTGTCAAGTGGATTGTAGCCCACTTACTATACAACAATGAAATGAGTTTTGCAGTGTGGCTGCAGGAATCAGCAACAACATCCTCAAACTGTTCAGAGCAGCTCAAGGCCCTCCACAGCATGTTATTTCATTACTGGGACAAAGAGAAAAAACAAAGCATGCACATGACATGCTTCTTTCCACACTGACAGCAGGATAACCAAGACAAAAATGATACTACTCAATTTAATGTATTTTATATTGCAATACAATTAAAAGAGAACGGGGCAAATCATTCGTCCAAAGCACTGATACATGCATAAAAATTTAATCCTATTTTTATTTCTGTACTCTGCAATGACTAGCATACAAAATGAAATTCCACTAGGAAATGTAAGAAATCCACAAATATAACCAAGGTAACACTTTACATTTAGATCTCTGGCTTAGCTGACAGATGTTTCTAAAGACACATGTAGCCCAGTAACTCCCTGATGACTGTATATGTGCAAATACTGGAATTAACAAGTTTTTCCACCTAAAAATGAGCATTATTTCTGCCATATTCTTCTGCCTGAACTTTTCTCTAATTGAATAATAATATTCAATGCTGTATGATTCTACTTTTTTATTTTCCAGAATATTACAAAGATCACTGAAATTCAAGACACTTAGGCTCCTTCTTTTCGAATAATCTGAAAAATTTTTGTATGGGCTAAAACTAGGATCATAACAGCACAAGAGGTCTGGACTAAATGTGTAGCAGCAGTTGGACACTAGGAACCACCTACAAAGTATAAAATTAAAGACTGATCAGAACTGTGCTATTGATTCTCTGGTAGCAGTATCAGACACCAGAATTCAAGAAAAAATGGTAAATGCAAGCAAAAAAGTGTGATCTTCCTATTTCTGCAAGAAAACAGCCCAAAACACTTGGTAAAATCACTATTATTAACCATTTTACTGCTAGTCATATTGGAATAAACTCCAAGCTACCTGGAATTACAGATGAAGGGATACATTTGATTATTACCCCTCTCCTGCCACAATGCTGCCCCACAGGGCTAATCCTAAAACATGGCAGGGCCCAGAATACCCAGGAAGTTACCCCAGATTGACTGCACAACTCACTTGACCAATGGGATTGGTTTAATTGAAAATTTGAAAAAGGATTAAACATACTAATTGTAGAAATTTTCAGCATGAATTTTACAGATCCTATCCGTAGACTTGCTGTCAGCGTTAACAGTTAAAATAAACATACAAAAAAACCCCATCAAACAAACAAAAAGGTCCAAAAAAATCAATTTTCTGCATCCTGACCATGATTACTTGGTGTAATAATTGTTATATTTTGAAAAATAAATAGGCCAAAATCAGCTATGATACTTAAAGAGGGCAGGTTTAGATTAGATATCAGAAAGAAATTCTTTACCATGAGGACAGTGAGACACTGGAACAGGCTGCCCAGAGAAGTTGGAGATGTCCCATCCCTAGAAGTGCTCAAGGCCAGGCTGGATGGGGCTGAGCAAACTGACTGGGATACATCACAATCCTCTGGAATTAATTACCCAACTGGAAACAGATGTCAGTTGTCTTGATGACAGCATTTCACAAAGGCCAATGGATGTCCCATTTCTATATGTTATCATGAGGAACTGATGTTTGTTTGGTCCCCTATCACCCAAATAAATAATTGAGATGCAGATTTCCATTTAAGGCATTGAGAAAGCAAAGGCCAGAGTCTTCTCCAAGTTGCCATTGCCACTCCAGGTCAGACTGAGGCAGGTGAGAATTCATTATTTTTTGTAGGGGTACTCAGGACAGACTTTGTCCTGACTTGGCCAGACAAGCCATTTTTGCCATTAAAGTGTTTTCCAAATTGGCTAATGGAAAATACCAGGTGCTAGTATTTTGGCTCCACTAAAGACAAAAAATATTAACTGTAATTTTTTGCTTGTAATCAATAAACATTAATATCTCAGTTAAAAGAAATCAATTATTATTACCTTAAAAAAACCCACGAAAATGCAGTGAAATAAGCCGTGGCCAAAACTGATACCTGGCCACTTTGCCTCCTGAGGATGTCTCAGACTACATGCTGGACTGGTTTTTAAAAACAATTTTTAGTTAAAAAGTTAAATACATGGCCTCTTACGAAATAAGTCACAGTTCAATCATTTTACAAGCCTCAGATGTAATGACAAACACTACATATGTGCATTTTTGTCACAGTAGTCTCAAACCTCCATAAATCAGAAATCCTAAAGATCTCTTATACATGCAAACATCAAGATTGTTACAGTAATGATTGCCTATTCTAAGAGACAGGGCTGAAAATATTATTTATGTGAAAAATGGCAAGCACTAAGCAGGTCTGTACATAAAGGAAAACATTCAATTTTCAGAGGAATTAAGTAGAAAAAATATTAGGCAATTTGAAAGGTGGAACACGTTCCCAAATTGTGTGCTAGAAGATAGACTGTTCCCTTCACTGAGGCCTTGCACTTTCACCTGTGTGTTGAGCTAATGAAAGGTCCAGTTACTGGTTCAGATCAGATCTGAAGAATGTGTGGCCACAGACATCAGAGTATTTACTCCTTGAGGTCTTCAGTGTTAACCATATAGCACTAAAAGAGAGCAATTGCAATACCAATATGTTATCCCACAATATTTCGCAGGATTACTTACACAGCAGATAAATTATAATTAAAGTTACTGGTACTACAACACATTTCATAATGAGCTAATAATTTATTTATCTAATTTTAATAGGCAATTATCAGCAAAGTACATTAATCTGTACACAAGCATGAAATACAGCTCATGCAATGAGAAATAGGAGATAAAATAAAAATCTCTAATAGAAAATTTTAATAGCTCTAAAATGTATCTTTTTTTTTTCTGATTTTGACCCAGTTTCATTGCAGATGTAATTCCAAGCAAAAGGAAAAAACTCAAAACATTCAAGCCCATTTAAAGAATGGGATATTTGTCTACTAAGTAAATGGCTTTTTTTTAAAGCCATCTAATAACACAGAGTAATGAGAGTTTTTACAATATCAGAAGAAGCAAACAGCCATTCACTGCTTGGAGTAAAAATGCAGATTACTCTAGTTCACAGTCATAACCAAGGTTGTATGAAAAGTTAAGCTTTGCAATATGTGAATAGTATCAGTTAATGATAATGATATTAATATATTTGGATTGGGAATTGTTTACTTCTATATCATGCAATTATATAGTCTGAGAAAAATTACAGCAAAAATTGTGAAAAACTGAAGATGATGTTAAATATCTTCTACCACTAGACTTTAATGAAAGTCCCTCTATGTTTTTTTGCTTTTTGTTTAAATCATCAGCATTCTTTAGATATAAAATGAGTGCAGAAAGACTTTCATCAACATGCAGAAGGAAAACCCAAAGACTGGAGAAGAACTTGGACTGAGGTTCAGAATTAACGTCAAGAAATACTACTCAGGACAGACTTAGCTTCAGTTACCAGATGTATGCATGAAGACCTAATTACTTCTGCATCACAATTATTTCAATTCTGTAAAAATATTTTTCTCTATTGTAACACATTCACTATAAAAGCATCGATTCCACTCTTCTAGTGGAATATCTAGTTCAGGAGAGGTCTATGCACAGAGGCTATGGCTTCATTCTGGCTGCGCTATCATAGAACCATAGAACCATGGAAACTATTTAAGATGGGAAAGGCCCTTAAGGTCACTGAGTCCAACCATAGAAGTAAAACTGCCAGGTCCAACACTAGACTAAGTCCCTAAATGCCACATCTACACATCTTTTAAATATATCCACGAATGGTGACTCCACCACTTCCTTGGGCAGCCTGTGCCAGTGCTTGAAAACAGTTTTGGTGAAGAAATTTTTTTCCTAATATCCAAACTAAATCTCCTGTGGTGCAGCTTGAGTTGATTTCCTTTTGTCCTGTCGCTTGTAACTTGGGAGAGGAGGCCGACCCCCACCTGGTTACAGCCCCCTTTCAGGTGGTGGTAAACAACAATAAGGCCCCCCTGAGGCTCCTTTTCTCCAGGCTGAACACTCCCAGCTCCCTCAGCCACTCCTCATCAGACTTGTGCTCCAGCCCCCTCCCCAGCTCCACTGTCCTACCCTGGACATACTGCACCATGCTATGGAGCGGTTCATACAGGACATACAGCAATCCAAAATATACTCATCCCTTACAGCAGTATATATCCCTGGATCACAAACATGACAATGCATTATTGTTCTACTGCTAACATTAACATTTACCCACTTTTGAAGCAGAAAAGTTGTAAAAGTATCGTCATGGTAAAATCTGGAAAGTGTTTTTAGGCTTTGATACAAGATCACTGGTGATGTCAATACTCTACCACTATGAACTGACGGCATGATGCTGAGGCCACAACCCATCCCAATTCACTGCCAAAATACAGGTGCATTATCCTATAAAGGTCATGAAAACTTCATGGAACACCCTCTTTAGAAGAAAGACGTGCAGGAAGCAGGGTTTGCTCCAACAGGAGGGGTTCTGGGTTGCCGTGGGAGCCGCTGCAGCAGAGCAGCCTCCCAGGGATCTCACTCCTGGGATCCCATCCACTCCAAAAACTGGGAGGTGGACAGGGAGCAGCTCCCTGTATGGCCAGCTCCTCATCTCCTTCATTCCTTGATCACAGAAACACTAACACTGACACAAGTTAATGGGCTGGAAAGTACATGCAGAGATAGAGAAAGAAGAAAAGAAGGTGTGGAAGTCTCATTTTCAGCACCTGCTTACAGCAGCACAAGCCAAACACGAGATGAACCCACTACAGGGAAACTGCAGCTACTTTCACAATGGACCACCCAAAAGAGGAGGGTAGATGCAATAAAAAAATTCTGTAAATAGCCATAAAGCAAATGCCTTAACAGAAACCATGGTCTATAAGCCCATGCATTTTAGTACTCAGCAGCTCTCGTCTTGACAGTTATCAGTGTGGACTTACCCTACTGCAGAGTGGCTGCTTACCCTCAGCCATGCCACTGTCACTGACAGTGTTTGGCACACTCAACGAAGAACACGTTTTGTGACATGCTGGTAATAGACAGCTTCAACTTTGTTTTTGGGCACTAAGTGTTATGCCATCCAGGAATGTCACTGCTATCAAGATCTTAATTTGATTAATTTACAGGAAATATGCACCAACAGATATGACATGATGTAAAGAGGATCCTCAAAAGTCGCAGTCGACACAAAAGAATTGCACGAGGACACGCTGATGAGCAAAACAGGGAAAAGTACAAGTTTATTTACAAAACTCAGTTTTATACATTTCCTAAGGTGCCTGTGGATTGGAGGATGGAGAGGTGCTCTCCAAGCACATTGGTCAAGACAACTGTCAATCAACTTTCCTCTTCCTACCTAAAAATATGTACTCAATGAAGGACAGTTAGCAAAACGAGGCTATTGTTTATAGTACAAAGTGTGATAAAGTAAAAATTCTGACTCCAGTGTGAAGGACAATTCTGAAGGTTTAGAAAAGTCTTCAAAAACAGGGCAACACTCAATTATCACTCTACCTGCACTGCAGCAACAGCCTGCTGACCAATTTCATCACTTTTCTTTCAGCAATGACACTCCCTAGAAGAATAAACTTTGAATAACTGATAAACTCCGTATAGGTTGTGTTGTGACATACAGCCTTAGCATAAAAATAATTAATTGAAAGAATTTTCCATCTAATTATTTTTTCAGGCCTCTTTTATTATTTTGATTTGTAATCTTAGCTCATTAAACAATTATTTAATTAAATGCCAGCCCCTCTTCCCAAGTTTCACATTCCCATCCACCTTCATCAACCTCATCCTTTAACATCAAATGGAAGAAGCTACTGCATACATAAAAGCTACCAAATCATCCCAACTCCAGCTAAAGTTATCTACTGTTTTCTTTCAGGTAGTATGATTGATCAGCCTACATTAAATAAATTAAGAGAAATTTTGACTAATCTACATTCAGTTTGGATTGTGATGCTGCCTGCTAAATTCTTAACCCCAAATCTTGTACACTTTCCAAATACATGATATGTCTTTAAAAAAGCTATTCTCCCTTATATCCTGGCTTTGTTCGTATCTGTCACAATGGTATCAATGATAGTCCTTATCTTAAAAAAGGCAACGGCCACCATGGCAGAGCAGAATCGTACATCACAGGCAGAACCAGCATCATCCTGTACTTTGACTCTTAATCTGTGAGGAGGAAGCACCGTGGGTGGGAAAGAACAGGCTCTATAAGCACAGCAGGATGGCTGGATTAACTCTGCCAGGGACAGCAAGGGGACAGCAAAAGCATTTCTCAAAATATCTTTTTCTTTCATGCTTTGAGGTAAGAGCAGGAAGGAATACCATGAAAAAGGGGGGTTACAAAAGGATACAAATAAAGTGGCAAAAATATTCATTCGTCAATAGCTCAAGTAAATTCTTCCCATGTGGCTCTGAGCAACACAACAAATTCCAGCAGAAAAGATTATTGCCTGTGTGATTTGAGAGAGATTGAAACCACAAGGCAGTTTAGATCTTACACATCTTCTTATGCACATTTCTTCATTAAACATTCAACATTAGTCTGGCTTAAGGAAGAAACATTTTTGTACATAACCGAATTAGAACAAAGCAAGCTGTACTGAAGAGCTCTCCAAACATCAGGCTGATTTTGCACTATGGTTAACAAAAAAAGTTAAACCAAACTTCTTATTAACAGTGAAAACTCGCAAAGTTTTGGCCATCTCAAACTTCTTGTCCTTAAAGTTATTTTATAAATGAAAAAGAATATAGATATATGTTTCTGAATCCACAGTTTGGGCAGATCCATTATTAATGAAGCATTCTGGCAAAACCCACCAGTGAACAGGTTGTCATGGGAAAGGCTTTTTTGCTACAAATTCTATTTGAATTTTCTCAGTGAGAAGGGCTGTACAGAACTGACTTCTCATACAGGGTAATGCAGCACATCTTCTACACTTCTACTCTTTCCCCTTTTTTTCTTCACTGTTATCAGAAAGTCCCTGGAAAAGGAAGGTTCTCTTCAAAGGGACAGTAAACCTCATCTCCATGGCTCAGGCTTTGATTTTCTTGTTCTTTACCTTAACCCCACCCAAACCATACAATAAAGTCAAGAGGGAAAGACTTTCTCTTCCAAGGATTCCATTCCTCACTTTTCCCGTCAGTAGCAGTAACACCAGCAGGTCCTTATTTTGCGGAGTGTTACATGAGGGGATATTTGGACCTCCAGGAAAACAAAACCCCTTATCAAACCTGTGAGTTCAGCTAAATGCAGGATAGTTGTCCCATGTTGAAAGAAGTCAGACACCCTGAATCACATCTATAATAATTTCCAAACCACAGTGCATGTTGTCAAGAATCTCCCCAATCTCTAGTCATGTCTTTTTATAATTCTAAATATTGTAATACAGCAAATATCTTGGCAGTGCTAGCTTAAACTTAACATTGTTAGCTTAACAGTTGGGCTCGATCATTTTAGAGGCCTTTTCCTACCTAAATGATCCTATGATTACAAATATCCTTAACCCTAGAACTAACTCCTCTGATTCTTGAATTATGGCTTTTGTTAATATTTAGCCTAAATGATCACTTCGATATCTCTAGTTCTGTCCTCACTGATTTCTGAAAGGAATTCATCATTACGAACAGTTTTACTTCTGCAAGTCATTTATTGTAACATACATACAATTTTTCAAAACTTTCCCACCAAGAATAGAAATTTATTTTCTCTTCCTAGCTTGTTTTCAGTGACATAAAGAATACAATGTATAAACACATTATCCCAAGTGAAATGTAAAGGAAACCATGCTAGAGGACAGAAATCTGCAAGTTTTTATACACACTCCTCTTCCTGCTATGCACAATATTCATATATCACTGTCCATTTCTTGTGTTCTGTTGTTGACTGATGTTTAAATACCCACTAGCTCTAGTCCTCCTGCCCAAATTATTCCCCCATAGTGCTGTTCAGTGATACACTCAGAGCTCATTATATCTCATGTGATCTGTACTTTCAAAATAAATCACTTTCACATTTCTTCAATTAAATCTTATATAACTGATTCAGCCCATTTATGCATTATGAAGACCATACTCTATTTTAATCCTATTTTACAAATGGTACTACAATGTTAAATAATCACCTTTCAGATTATAAATAATGCCATGAAAATCTGCATTTGTTTGGGATGACAAGTTTTGTTACAGAAAAAAAGAAATTAGTTTATATGTACATTTACATCTCTTAATTTATGGTATTAGGTATAATAGCCAGAGGCATTGTTGTGAAGCCAATTAAGTTTCTATATGATCTTGTTACAAATGTGCACTACAGTACAGATCACATTAACTCACTATAATACAAGAAATCATGTCATGAGCATTTTACGCCAAATCACCACAAGAACTGTGATTAATAATGAATCAAAAGAATAGATTTATATGAATAACAAGCAAAGACAAAAAAACTCTTATTATGGATAATTAGATGATAAATTAATCTACATATTTGCTACATTCTAATATGTAGCTACCTGGGGTATTTTCACATGACTTACTTAAAATGCATTTCTGAGTTGTACTAGAGAATTAAATAACATTTTGGGTTTTCAAATTAGTCAGTAAGACTAAATTTAGTCACCCTTAAGTAGAGTTTTAGAAAGGCTACTATTCAAGCATACATCTCATTTATGTGGGTTTTTTAATTCCTCCTGTATTTGTGATCCAGATCTGGATCCAGAAACGTGTAAGCCTAGTTTCATTTTGAGAATCCTGACATTTAAACTTACTTGTTTCTGCTGTAAAAAGAACCTTTGAATCATAAAATATTTTCCATTCATATTTTGTGTCTGTATTTTCTTCTCAAATAGATTTTTCACAGGTAATCAACTGCATAAGTAAATCGAATTTCTGAACAGAATTGTAAGGAAATGACTGTGTTGAATTTAAAAGATGTTTTTGAAATGTTATATTTTTGCATTAAAAACCACAGGCTTAGTTAGTAGTGTGAGATTTCTTAATTTTCAGGAACTTTTTCTGTGTTTCACCCTAAACTTAGTCCAGTGATCTTTCATGAATGAACACCTGTCACAAGGAATTTACCAAGCGCTGATGTTCCCACTGAGCCCTGGGAGCTGGGTGTCCTCCCTGGCTCTGGGCCCAAAGGACAGAACCAGCACAAGAGTGCTGCAGGCAGGATTTTGCCATCAAAGTATGGCATGGATGGACTGGGAAAAATGGTCCAGAATCTTCACACTTGAAAAAATAGAATTAGACATAATATTAGCAAAATATTTTAAAACCATAGAATCATAGAAAAAGCTGAGTTGGAAGGGATTCATCAGGGTCATCGAGTGCAGCTCCTGGCCTGCAGAGCACCATCCCCAAGAGTCACACCCTGCTGAGAGCATTGTCCAGAGCTCCCTGAGCTGTGTCAGGCTGCTGCTGTGACCACTGCCCTGGGGAACATGTTCAGTGCCCAAACACCCTCAGGGTGAAAAGAAAACAATGAATGTACTGGCTCTTCAGAATTTCTCAGGTTATGAAAATGTGTATTTCCATTTGGAAAACAGGGAGCAGAGCACAGTGCACTATCTCCCTGAAATTTCAATATTGTTTCCAGTCAGCAATCTGACGGCAGAGCCTTCTGAGGACTGACACAGAAGCTCCAGTTCCAAGCCAGGATGCTGGTAGGCTTAGGGATGGAGGAGTTTGAAGCACAGTGGAATGCTACAGTGTGCCCTCCCTGCTTGGAGCTGCTTCGCTGCCATCCTGCAGTTTTGTTTTTCCCTGGTAGCTTCAGTCGGTGTCTCGGCTGCCTTTGTTGGTCTTGGTTAGGGGTGCACTTACGTACCCCCCTGTCCAAGCAACTCCGGCAAAGCTCCCGGGCCCAGGCAACACTTAGCAAGCTTAGTTATAGTGATATTCAGCTCTTAGCAGTGATCAGCTCTTTAGCAGTGATTCTCAGCTCATAAGCTTGCTAAGGTGCCTTGGCAGACGCAGGGAGAGAGAGGAGAAGCGCCGTATGGAGTTCCACAGATGAATCTTTATTAGCTTCTTCGGTGAAGGGTTCCAGGGACAGCGGCTTCTGCTGAGCTGGGGGAAAGTGGGGTTTTTATAGGGTACAGAGGTTTTGAAAAGGTGTCCAATGGTATGGTTCGGGGTACAAAGTGACCTATTGTCTTACAGGGAGATAAGCGAGGGTCCAAGCACGGGAGAAGGGTTATTTTGGCCTAGTCACCATGACTAGGCATTTCTGCCCTTAAGCAACTGACCGCCACGGAAGCCTACCAGGCTTCCCGGCTGCAACACTGCAGCTCCACAGCTGCAAACAGGGTCCTGCTGAATGCCTTGCTGCATGCTTCATCTCTGGCTCCATCTCAGGCACCAACAAATGCTCTCATCTTTAGAGAGAGCTAGGACTGTGGAACATGACAATCTACATTTGTCTTACAGACCAACAGGAAATAAGACCTTGTACAGGCCAGGGATTCTTCCACATCCATGCTCAGGGAAAGCAAACAAATGACAAAACACCATGTGCAAATCATAAATGAAAAGATGGTGAGAGACACCATGAGTTACAATTAAGCACTAACTGTACAAGGAATTATATCTGTTGAGAACTTCAAATGCAAATGTTAACTTTTGTTAATCTGCTCCTTAACTGCAGATACAACCAACGCAAGCTCCTGAAATAATAAAGCAAAGTGAGAATTTGGAACCTACAAGAGATAAAATGAGTGCCGGAATTTTAAGAGGATGAATAACATGGGAGAAGAATAGGAAGACCAGAAAATGGGTCATTATAGTAATCAGATGAGAAATAGCTAATGGAAGGATTAATATTTTAAAATAACATTAAAAAGCAACTATTTGAAGGGTATCAGTAGCTGACATCAGAAGGCATATGTGATAACCAGGTAGATTATTTTATCTGTCTGTTCTGGCTGTTCAGGTAACTTTCCTGTTTTCTTCTTTGCAAATTCAACTTCCTTCGCTCTCTGTCAACCTTCTTCCTCTCTCCCTTCACATCTTATTTTCAGCTCAAGAAACTCCACATTCCTTTTCTCTTGCAGCTTTCCTCTAGGTCCCCTTCATTTCTTTACCACCCATCACTCACCACCCAACTCAGCAATTTATCTGCACTTGCAACCATATTCCCACCTCATTCAGCTGACCACTGCAGAGGTGACAGGGAGAAACAATAGCAAAAGAATGAGCAAAAACTGCCGACCTATGAATAAGGAAAAAAGGCCACGGAAAAAACGGAAAGAAAGCAGTTGGATTAATAACAAAATCGGGTTTGATTTAATGGCATCTGCTCTCCTCCATAAGCAGTGAAATAACCATGTAATGAACACTTTAAATGTACGTTTAACGTCTATTATATACATTATGTACAGGATAATCACTGTTGAAAAAAAGAAAAGACCATTCTTCAGCAATCTCTGTCCTTATTTTGCAATTCTAGTGTAAGTGTAGAAGAAAGGATTACAGGCAACCTCGCCCCTGATAAGTCACAGTTGTACCAATTACCAAAGAAGAGGAACAGTCTTGCACTTCATGGGTCAAAGCTGTGACTGATAAAGATAAGTGTGATAAAAGGGGTGGGTTGCCCTCTAGGGGAAGAGATGGAGGAAGAGGACCTTGAAGAGGTAGAGGAGCTCTGAGGAAGAAGGAACCCAGAGAAACACAAAGAACACAACAAGGAAGTGAGTTGCTGCTGTAAAAGATCTGCTGTGAGGTCAGTCTGGGTCTGACAGAGTTAGAGCCTGCTGCTGGAGCCTGCAGTCAGAGTCGAGCTAGGTAAAAGCCTATGGTCAGAGGTGGCAAGGAACTATTTGTAGTGGTACTCTAGCAGGAAATAACCAGCAGTGAGAGTCTGCAGTTGGACCCTACAGTAGGAGCTTGCTGTAGTTGGAGTCAGAATGGCTAAGCTGTAAAGAATAATAAACCTTTTCATGTTGTTAAATGACAGTCTGTGTCTTGGCTCATTTCTACCCCTAACGAGAGGTCTGCTGCAGCACTCTAGGATAGTGTGGAAATGAAGAGAACAAGCACCCACATGTTTCTATTCTTTCATGGTCTGTGCAGTCTTGTGTAAAAGTGGTGCTGCAAGGAGAACTGTTACCACCTCCCCTCATTGGCTGTGACCTAGGATGACTGAGTTTACTACCACACATAGTATGATTGCCTAATGCTTTATTGAGATAAAAGATATAGAGAACACAATGTTTTACCAGTAGGAAGCATTTTGTAGAAGGGCTAGCTATTCAGTAACATTTTGAAGAAAGAACTGATTTTGTGAATGTGGGCTCCTGTTATGAATTATTATTTGTATAAAGTTGTGTGTCTAAGTTTTAGTTATTTTAAATCCCATGAAATCTCATCACCAGGATATATTTTCTTCCTGTCTAAACCAAGAATTATTACTGTGATACAGGAAATAATTAGAAAATATAAAAATTTACTCTTGTATGTTATCATTGTATCATTTTGATAAAAAATTTTGTAAGCCCCCAGGAATACGTATATATGTTAAAATCATCTAGGGTCATCTTTAATAATTTACAAGCTTCAGAAGTTGAGAATTTAATATTTTTAAGAAAATATGGCATGTGTTTGTATCAGCAAGTTTCATCCTCCATTATCCATCTCCCTCCTACACCTTTCTAGTATAACAACTCCTTCTGCTTGCTGACAGAATACTAATTTGGCTTCATTTAAATGCTAAAGCAATGTATTCCAGCTATCTCATTTAAAACATGTGTAAAGCTGTGAAACAATTGACAAGCACAAAGAAGAGTGTCTACCATAAGATTTGCATAGTATTATTTTTATTGACAAAAAGCTTAAAAAGTGCTAAAAAGCCAAAAGCTTATCCTAGCCATCTTTTTTACCCACACATATATCTCTTAAAATCAGGGAGGGGAAAAGAGCAGTATTTCCCTCACAGCTCACCACTTCATATGACCTGTTATGATTAAAGGCCAGGTGATGTATATGCAGAATATATATATATACACACATGTTTGTGGAAGAGCAGCCACTTATTCTTTAAAGTTCAACCACGTTTTTATTCTGTGTGTATGATAAGAAAATGTGCATTAACAAAGCCTGCATCAAAAATAATTCCAGGGCAGGAAGAATTTCCACATAGGAAGAGCAGAAAAACTCTAAATACAGAGCACTGTATGGACAAGACCTGGGCTGGTATCCCTCAGAAATACCTTCCAGTGACCTGTATTGACAAATCTCTCAGACAACTCTCCTCACAAAGGCATAGTTTTAAGGCATAAAATGAAAGTATAATGAATCTTGCATTGGCATGATTCATTGAGTTGATTCCAAACACTTGGTGTGTAAGTATGTGGGGTTTAAATAAATACACCCACTCTTAAGTAAAAATGCATGATGTGTGTTACCATCTTTGTACACACACAGTGGCTAAAAGGCAGGAAAATGTGCAAGAGACCCCTCAGACTACTGCAGCAGAGCCAGTCAGAACCAGCCTGAGAAACAGAAACCACCAAAGGCTGGATTGGAGTAGCATCAGGTACTCCATATCCTCCAGGTAAGAGAAAACTGGGAGGTAAGCTCCATCTTTCTGGGGTACACAAGAGGAATTATTCAGATGTTCTCACAGAGGCTCACACAATCTATTTTAAGTTCAAAATCAAGGTAGCTTCCCTCACCCCAAACAAAAATGCAGACTCAAGCTACTGTGCTAAAATGTTCCTCACAACAGCAGAGAAAGTACATGGACAAGTGAAATAGCAAAACCTGATAAAATTTGCAACTGAGATTAAGATGAGATGAAGAAACCTTTTCTCTCTAAAATCTCTAATTCCTGAAAGGTTAAAAAAAACTCCAGAGATTTATCAGGAGTAGAGTCACTAGTAAAAAGATTTTCTTTCAGAGAGTAAATATAACTTTGGTTGTGCAGATTGCAAGAAGATAAGAAGTGTTGTTAGACACATCTGTATTTCTAGATATAATCATCTTTTACAGTTCAGTATTTTAAAGAAATGAAAATGTGGAAGACCTGATTGCAGTTCTAAACCTGCTTTGTGTAACAAGACTAATGCAAGACTGACTTGAAGCTGACCTATATACTGAAAAATAGGATCTAAAATTAAATGGGAAAATGTACATCATTATTTTAACTTAGCTCAAAGTTGTACAGCTAAATCTCTGTGCAGCAAACTGAAAAGTTATCTAGACACTGCAGATTATTATGCACTCAGTGAACACACATTTAAATAATTTTTGCTATGTTAGTCACCTTGAATTTTTCATGCATTTTAAAGTTGGATAAATGGTTAAGAAAATAATTCAATAGGTCAGGCATTTCATTAACTCAAATATTAACAACAAAATCCTCCAAGCAGAATCAAAATGCCTTTGTTTTGGGTTTTGTTGGGTTTTTTTTGGTTTTTTTTTTTGCTCTTGCCTGTGGACCCATGTACTTTTTCCAGTGCAGAAAAACCCCATGAGAAGCCTCCTCATCTTGCTGGAAGTACCAGGGTGCTGGACATCTGAAGCTGCACAACCTACAACCCCTACAGAAACTGCTCATGTTTATATCCAAGCTAACACTTTATCTTTTGTCTAAATTTACACTTATGTTCTTGGTCTGGGGCACCTTGTTCCCAAAGGAATCTTTGCTTTGTAACAATTTCTGAATATACACTGAATATCAGCTTGATGCTGTTTAATAACAAAGCATACATGCACTAGAACTTTGAAAGCACTTAAAATATTTCCTAAAAGTTTATAAATTACCTGCCTGCAATGATCGAATGCCAGTGAAAGATTATCTTTCAAACACCAAGTATTGGTAACGAGGATAAGGACCTGGTTTTCTTGATGTCAGTGTCAAAATACCATTGACTGGAATGAAGCCGGTGTCTTGCTTGGACATGCTGTACTCCAGTAAAATAGAGATTACACTGTATTGCAGAACTGAAAAGGATGGGTAAAGTTAAAACAAAAGGGTAGAATGAAAGCTGACTGTGTAAAAACAGTATTTTCTTATTCAGCAGACCTACCCTACAAGTATATTCAATCTCATAGCTGCTTATATTCAGAGCTAGAAAAACACCCTAGGATTGCTTTTTTATTTCAATTCCAGAGATGGCACAGTTGTGATGAGAGTAAGTGGATCCTGTATATTGTCTTTCAGTCTTGTGATTTCATCACAAGTCTCAACAAAGTGTCTTCCCAAAATCACAAACTTTTGAATCTCACTTTTGTTAGGAAGACAAATGCACAAGTCCCATGACTGCATACAGTTTTGAATTATGACTTTTTTTCTGTATTTCAAGCCCTGAGGTTAACCAGTTTTTCATGATGTAGATAATCACTAATTAAAGAACAACTGAACTTTCAAATTCTACACACAGGAACAGTCTGCCCAAGCTGGAGCAGCCCTACTGTAAATTGCCACCTTTTTACAGTATAAGGGCAAGAAAGAAAACCAAATTAGACTTTCAGGCAACATGCATATTTCTAATTAAGAGAAACCTCTTATTTCCAAACTTGACAACATTTTCCTTGTGGTTCACAAGAAAAAATGAACAGGGCACTTTGTAACCCTTCCCCAAAGCTTCAGCTTTTCACAACACTGGGTTGTCAACGATTCTAACTCACTGAAGTAAAAGGAACTTACAATCTCTGAGGATGCAAAGAAAAGCTTAGACACATGTGGAGTCAAACTACAAACCCCAAAACCATATGTGAAGATGTGAGAAGTTGTATGACGGTATCTCTCCCTGACTGTTTTCTGTAAAGGACTCTGTTGAGACTCAGGTGTAAAGGACACTGCTGCTAGTGCTAATCCCCTCCTGCAGCCCACTGCTTCAGTGTGTAAAACTGAGGCAGATCTGAGACAAGCTGGTGGCAACCTGCAGTTTTGATGTGTTTTTCCCTTCTCTGCAGGAACTTCGCCCAGGCTGTCGGTGCTAAGAGCCACAGATAGCTCATCCCAGTCACAGCTTTAATGATATGCTAGGAAAACATGCAGATGCTAGGAAATTTTACTAATAGCTGCTCTTGATCCTGCATTGTCAACTCTCAGTGTTTCCAGACTGCTTTGTTCACACCCACGTTTTATTACAGTGGGAGCTTACAAGGATCTTGGTTCTCAAGAGGAACGATATCCTTTGTGAAATGCAGAGAACTGGATGCATTCCATTTAGTAAGATTGTTCCTCGCATCTCAGGCATCCAGGACTTCTATCACTCCATGGTAAAGTGTAAGAGAAGACACAGGCCATCAGGATGAAATGAAAAAGGGCAGTAAATTGAACATCAAATAAGTTTAGAACTGGTGCAAAGTACAAGTGCTCAGACATGGCCTCCTGCTTCACTAGATAAATAAGAATACGGTAGAGCAAGGTGATTTGAGAAGGAAAATATGACACAGTATGTTTTATTTCACAGCATGCTAAAAAATGATTAAAGAAATGTGAAGAAGAATAAAAGACTTGTTTTTTGAGCTTTACTTTAAAATACAGCTATATAACACAGAACTATTCTGATATGTGGCTGTATGCATCACTTTTCTGTCTATTATCCAGCTTCCTAGAAAAATGAAATCCAAACCTACATATTTTATCTTATAACAGCAGCACAGGTTTTGTAGAGTGAGAGCTTATGAATGGTAAAATGTGAATTTAGCACAGTGAAAAACACAGTCCAAGCTCAGGGGTCTATTCTCTTCTCAATGCTTTTATACACTTCCAGTATTCTGGAAAGTTACGTAGGAGCATTAGGAGTAGAATAGACTACTGTGATATGAACTCACAAATTAAATTAAGAGAGGGAGAGAGCAATGAATAACTGAATCCCCTGAGCCAGAAGAATGCCATGCTGGAGTGTCACAGAAGGATATACAATATGTGCTTCTATGCACCCACTTTGCAGTGGACCCATGTAATTTATTAACCTGACAGCAATGCCATACATACCCACAGGCTGTTCCTAACCTTCCTCCTGCCCATCAGCATGCTTCCACAGAGAACTGCCAAGAAGACTGACACAATGAAAATGCAGTGGGTTTGGCTGCTTTTCAACATTTTATATACCCTGGAGACATAAGGACTACTTATTATTAGCAATTAAGAAATTTAATTCACTATCCTACATTACATATGATCAAGCTTTATTGTACTCTAGTGAGTCTTATCATAGTACAAACATCAGGCTATAAGCCCATTTTTTAATGCACTGGTTTTAATTTATATGGAGTCAACCTTCCCTGTTGCAATGTGGTCACTTGATTCTATATTGTTGATGAGAGTGTGGCTCTTGAGTCTTTGAATAATGCAAGTGTATGTTTCCATCAGTGCAGAGGGGAAAAAAATACTAACTTGACTTCTCTTTCCTATTTTCTTTCGAACAAAGGCAAACCTGAAGCACATGTGGATTAACTGAAAAATTTGAGGCTGCAGGTGAAACTTGGCATACTAATAAGAATGAAAACCTTATCTTCTAACACCATGCCTTATTCATAAAATCATCCTGGATTTACTTTCTGTATCCACACAATCAGAATGGGTGAAATAAGAGCATAAAAAATTATCTACCATGTATGCAGTCTGGCCAGGCACTGTAAGAAGTTATTCACAATCTTCACTCTCTGCAAGCCTAAAATCAGATGTTCCACACTATTTTCTTATAGTTGTCTTTGTTCTCATTAACTAATGATAATAGTTATGAGAATAACAACACTCTTTCTCATGGTCTACTAGATTAAGTGAAAAATCATTATGGCTACATAATAGACATTGCATTTTCTTTTAAAAATATAAAGAAAATCTAAATCAAGGACTGACAAATATTAATCCTTGTAAAAAAGTAAAATATCTGATTAGAAATATTTGAGAAAGCAAAAGTGAATTTCTAATGTCACCAATCCAGCTCCCGAGTGGCACTGGCTTTTTCCTTGGGCAGAAGACAGGAGTACCAGCTGCTGGTGGCTCTCATCACTCAGGGTGCACTATTGCAGTGAGAAGAGCAGTATGAGAAGTCACCTGTAACTGAGGGCTTTTATTTAAACCAACATGCCGTTCATCACACAGTGACTTGTTTTAAAAAGACAACTGGTGATTGACAGTACCACCAGCAGCATAAATAACAGCATATTTTCCTATGGATTTTCAGTATACCTCCACAATCCTTCCCTTGGCTCATAGCAGAACAACTCCTCGCTCTGTACCTTTCTCTGTATTATTTTCAGCTTCCTCCATCTTCACTGTAATTTCAGCTTCTCACCACGGCTCTATGTAACCGTGCTTTTTTGTACCCTCAACAGTGCAAGCCACAACATCCCTGCCACAATGAGGATATTAAAAGAGTTCCATCTATGCACTTCCATGAGAGTTGTGGGAACTTAGTATCTCTGAAAGGAACCATTCTTCCAGCTCAAGTGCCCAATCAGTTGGAAAGGCCAACAGAATAACTGCAAGACCATACTTCTTTGGGTTAAAAAGTATTTTCCAAAAGGAAACTTTAATGGAGTAAATCAGTGACCAAAAATGCTAAAATACATGTCTTTTAATAATACAGTTCAGAGCAAGAACACCAAATTTTTTTCTTATGTAACTTCACGTAACTGCAGTTATTTAATTACTGTTCACCTCATCAAATAAAAGGATCATGCTCTTCTTAATATTCTTTTGCTTATAACAGGGAAGTTAAAGCACTCCAAATTTAGATTCAATTCTGTCCTTCTGCAACGATAAACACAAGTCAGCAAAACAAACCTGGGCTGTGCACTCCTGTTTACCTAAATGACATGACGTTCATGCAGAATGAATGTCATTCCATGCTCCTGTCAGAACAGGGATTAATTAAGCAACTGTCTTCAGTGCTTCCTCTCACCTGAGCATACACATCCAGAATTTATACACAGCATTCTTTTGACACAGACTGGAAAGTGAGATGTGATGCTTAGGAAGAGCAAGGATCAGTTTGATTTCTGAGCTTATAATGCATCTACACAAACATATTAAAGTATTTTGAAACCAGAAAAATCCCAGTTCTTTGATTATTTATCCACAGAGGAAAGCGCTTTTACCAAAACAGCCATACAGGTGACCTCCTATTTAGCAAAGAACCAAGTCATCTTGGTTCCCGGCTGCTCAAATAAAGAAAACATCAGGCAGGCAAATCTTGTCCTCTGTCAGTCTCATGATTTCAATTCCACTACTGGGGAATTTTAAACATGAGTGAAATGAAACATGAAGCTCACTAAATCTGGGGAATTAAGGAAGTCCTACAGTCCATGTTAGTATCCCCCTGAAGATGATGTTGATCCAAGGGTTCTCTAGATGCTCCCAGTGCCAAGGGTAAATCAACACCGAGCCGTAACATACTGCACACTAGGTGCTGTCAGAAGATGTGAAAGTGAGGCGAGGTTAGTCAGACAGGCAGTGACCAACCTTGGATGCATGTTTCCTTAATGCATAACTCACTTTATGAGACATGAAAATTTTTTCAAAAAATATTTCTTACTTCAAGATAACAGAATTGTATATACTGAAAGCCTTATCCAGCAGTGGCTCCAAATACCTTCTCCTTTTGATGATCTATGGAAGAGAATTTATTTGTCCTTTTGACTCATGCTGAAGCATAATTTCTGCTCTTTTTTTATTTATTGCAGCATCCATTTTCTCTCATTTGTCCTTTCTGTTTTCCTTTTATTTCTTCTGAACTTCTACATTTATAGATATAGAAACAGCTTTCTAAATTTTATTATTTTTTAACTCTATTGTGCTTTGGATTTTTTTTCTTTCTTTCCTGCAACTTTTCAGGAAAGCCAAATACTATGAGAATGTCATTTTGCCTTGTTTTATTTACTCATTGTTTTCGTTGAAATGGAAGCCAAAAGATCAGGAATACTTTAGTTCTCAAGACACTGTCCAAGCCTGCAGCTATTTACTTATGAAATAATTGTCGGTGACTGTGTTAGAAGTCATAAGGGGTCTAAGGGAAAATGTCAAATGCAATACAGAAACTACAACAAGCTGCAACGTTACCCACAGCTGCAAATTCTTCTTAGCACAGGTAAGGCACATAAACTTTTCTATCCCTTCTGTCCTGGTTTTGCCTGCTCATCAACTGTCCATTGTAGACTAGTCTTGTTCTCCATCACAGACTGATAAATGTTGCATTTTATTTAAATTAAGCAGGATCTTGCTTTGCAAAAAGAACCTGAACAAACCAATGAAATGTAATGATCAGGACTACAGATTAATAGCCTTTTAAAGGTAAAACCACCAGGGTGAGTAAATCTGTGTGAGTGGAGGTGAACTGCAGCTTTCTGGAGCAGTATGTATCTGGAACCAAAGCTATAAGTCTAACAGGTAATCTTGCAGGTTAAAAAAGAGTTGCAGCTGCTAAAATCTGATTGACATGAGGAAAACCTCAATGTTTACTCTAGAAATAGCAGAATTATACATGTGATTTGTTATTAAACTTCAGTCCTTGCAAGAAGGAAAGATGTCAAAAATTTAGGCAAGGGTGACTCAAAATGAAGCATTGGGCCAGGCACTGATCTTTTGTCTCTGGTGACCAGTGACAGGACCCAAAGGAATGGCCTGAAGATGAGTCAGGAGAGGTTCAGGTTAGATATCAGGAAAAGGCTTCTCTCCAAGAGAGTGTTTGGGCAATGGAACCACCAGGGAAATGGTCACAGCACCAGCCTAACAGAGCTCAAGAAGCATTTGGACTATGCTCTCAGGCACATGATGTGACTCTTGAGCATGGTCCTGTGCAGAGCCAGGAGCTGGACTTCAATGATCTGTGTGGGTCCTCTCCTACTGAGGATATTCTAGGGTTTCATGAATCACACTAAAAAATGTTCATTCACTAATTTGGCTAATGCTGAAGACAACTTTCTTCTGAGTTAACACAGCTTCCACCACCATGAAAGAACAACTTCATGTTTCTATGTCTCTGTTAGGTCGGACATGACATACACACACTCACACGTGGTCAGGATAACAATGGTGTCTCCTCCTTTATTCTGCATGTTCTCCAGCATATATACTCTTAACAAAGCGTGATCTTAAGTCATTGACTACATCACAATAACTTACTATATTCATTGGTGCAAAGCAATTAGCATCAATAAAATTGGAAAAGTTTTTGCAAAAAGTTAATAAGCATGTAACCACGTCCACTTAAGCACATAGTCAAAAATTCTCCATGTATCTTTTCTAATCAGTTTCCATGCTGACAGCCTTGTCTTCTTCCTTGCTATGGATACACTCAGAAATCATCAACTGCTGTTTCTTCTACTATCTCAGTTTTGCTTGCAGGCCAGCTGTCAAGTCCCTCCATACTTCTGCTTCAGTGTGGCCACAGAAATCCTCCTCCATGTACTCAGTCTTCCTGCATCCATGAACACGAGGTGAGGCCTAGTATCTCACATAACAGACAGGGATGAAGGTGCTCACCTGGCTAAGAATAATCTGACCTAAGAGGAGCAAGCATCAAATTGATGGGGACTCCACAAGGACTGTATATGCTTCCCTCTCACAAACAGCAGCAAAACTGAGCAAGATGAATAGCAGTGACATTTTGGTCATGGGTGCAGCATCCAGCACCACCACCTAGCCAGTCACTGCGCCAGCAGTGGCAGCAGGTGGCATTAGCATTTACCCTGAGGGCAACTGTGACCATTCTGAATTTCCAGACTTGTGTGAGAAAGGAGGCAGTGGAGTGGCCTGGAGACCACCTGCCGGTCTGCTTGGAGGCAGGGCCGGGATGGCAGCCTGCCCCAGGAAAGGCGCCAGCTTCTGCCCTGGTGACTGGCAGGTTTGGCCTTGATCCCTGGAGGGAAATGTGTCGCTGCTGAAAATCCAAGCCTGTCTGTGAAAGGCCAAAAAGCCTATGAATGGACACTTATAGCCACACCTTATAATTCCCCTTACTAGTTGTTTTGTATTTGAAAGAACCCCTTTTAAGACACTAAATAAATTATATAGATTCTGATGCTTTACTAAATAACTGGTCATTCTTAGTAATTAAGCATTTATTCTACACAGAAGAAGGAAATATTCTAATTAACTGATTATATATTTTTTTCCATGGCAAGGAGCACATGAAAATAGGCAATTTCAATAATCATTATTACTGCTCCAGTATATATTAATACATTTCAGATAAATCATTGCCTCCACTATCAACTCAGCTACTGCTCCTGCAAATAAAGCAATACCTTGTTACCTAGCAACGAAGCAAGTCCTTGCTATGCTGCAAAAAATACATAAAAAAGGAAATATATATATTTATATATTCCCTTCATTTCATGTTGAGAGAACATTCATAAAGAACAAAGAATAATCCACTCAAATGCCCTCAAATTCAATATTTAAATAAAATGTTATATCATCCACATTTCATGAGTATTTTCAGAAGCTCAGTGCAGATTAAACATGCATAACCTCTCACTGACAATATAATGTTCTTGCTACGTATTGCTTGGAATATTTAAATGCATACATAAGCACACAACCATAACACATATAAGTCATGACAGGTTCTTAATGCTACATCTGATCTGTAACAAAGCAGGAATAGGTATCAAAGGACGTGTTTCAAGTTCATTTGCTTATGCTAAATCAGTTCCTCTTCCATTTAACATAGCAGTGCATAGTACCGCCTCTTACTGATACAATATCTCTTTTTAGGGTGCTGTCATTTGTACAAATTGTTCCTTGTGTTGCATTAAAAAAATGTACTAAAAGCTCCAATACTTTGTTGCTTTATATTTCGTGTCTGTTTCTGACAGACTGCCAACACTGTGTGGAAGAAAACAAATAAGAGTAGCTCAGGAGTCCTACTTGTGTGGATGAGCTACAGAGGTGGGCAATGTGCAAATCTGACAGCAGCATCTAAATTCTGTGGTTACCAGCATGTGTCTGGTCCGTGCTTTACTCAGAGTTGAAAGAGGCAGCACAAGGATTCATGGCTCCATGAGTGCAAAGTATGAAGGCATATCCTTCCCTATGACAAGGACTGCAGTTAAGCTTGTGCAATAGAGAGAATATGAAGCCATGAAAATTGCGGTCCTGAGGGCCTACGGTTTCATTAACAGGTTCCCATATCTAATATTGCCTAGGTCAATACGCTGCCCCCAGATACAACATGAGATCCATCTTAAGATAATGCAAATTTCACTTAAAATTTGGTGGCTAATCACATGCCACTACTGCTACTGACAAATTAGAAGATCACTAACTAAACACCACACAAAACTTTTGAATGTTCCTCTTGGTAGCAATATCTGTAGGAAAAGCATTCCTGAAATATTCTGTTAATGTGCTCTTGAAACTTTTTGAAGTCACCTATCTCTTAGCATGCAAGGATGTTGGCTCAACTAAGCACAGCACAGAGGTATACACAATCTATATCATGCTGCCTCAAACATCTGCTGCTGCTGTAATCCTTGATAATTCATAGCAAAAATATTCAGAAAATTGTATGCTTTCACCCAAAGGCACCTTAGCTTTTGTGGCTCTTGCCATTATCTCTGAGCTTTGTATACTAGTTGGAAATTTTTTGCAGCTTAGTGTTGCCCATTTTTTACTACTCTTGCAGTCTTTTAACAACTAGGGATCATAGTTCACCTCTCAGAGGAATCTGTGGAGTTCAGTAAAATGCATAATGCATGCAGAAGGGCAAGGATGAAGTATCAGCTACTGTGGTGTTCAAAAGCCTCTTGCAATAAAGATTTTAGAAGTTAGTGTAAGACTGGAACTTATACATATTAGAAGGATAAAGCAAACATCAGAGACCGTACCCTACAGGCTTTGCATGACAAAGTCTGTGCATATTGTCTTTCCCTCTGGAACACAGTCTTTAGTGACAGATGGTGCAACCACTACCTACAGATGGCTCCAGTGGGGGCTCCACAGCTTTGATAAATACTGCAATCAACTCCTAGGATAGGTATGGTTCAGGCAGCAGAGCAAACACAGGGAATAAATCCCTCAAAAACCAACTAATCACACACATAGTATTATCCTAAACAGACAAATGAAAGTCCAGGGCTACTAGTGAGCTGACAGAAATTCACAAGTATTTAAGACGAGGTCAGTAGTTTAGGATAAAAGTGTATGAAATGAGCATCATTCAATTTCTTATCTATTTCATCCAGAAGAACATTTCCACTTTCATCATGGACCAAGTGCTCCTGGTGAAAGTATTCGTGCTTTCCAGTGGGATTTGTTATACTTTGGAGGAGCAATCAACCGTATCACCAAAATGGTTTGGTTGGTAGAAAACATCCTCGCCTCAGACAGATGATTCACTACAGTGAGCAGAAGTCTACTACTTCTGCAGACACTGCAGAATCTACTATTCTAACAAAATCAAAAGTCATGGACCAGTACTGAAGCTATTGTTAGCAGACTAGCATGATCTTTTCTAATCTTCTACAGAAGGCTTGAAATAAGAGCAACCAGAGTGATTTCATAAAGGAACATTTGCTTTAGTTGAGCCAATGCCTCAGAGATCCTGTTCTCTCACTCCTTACTGCTCAAAAAACAAAAAATACTTTGCAATGTCTTTTGTGGCATAACAGAGCTACCAATGAGCCACAGTGTGCTGTGACAGAATCATAGAATATTTTGGGTTGAAGGGACCTTCAAGAACATCTAGTTCCAACCCTAATGCCACGGGCAGGCAACTTTACACTAAATCAGGTTACCTAGAGCCCCATTCAGCCTAGTCTTGGACACCTCCAGTGAAAAGGAGTCCACAGCCTCTCTGGACAACCTGTTCCAGTGCCTCATCACCCTCACAGTAAAGAATTTCTTTCTAACAGCTAATCTAAACTTACCCTCCTTCACCTTAAGGTCATTCCCCCTTGTCCTATCACCATATACCTTTGTGAAGAGTCTCTCTCCAGCCTTCCTATAAGCTCCCTTTGTTGTTGCCTTTAGCCACCCACACTTTGTGACATTCGGCACAAGAGCTTTCTACAAAGTGGCACCTACCAGAATGTTCTCATTCACCAAGCACTGCAATGCTACGGACACATATGCAATTCAGAATTCACCAATTCCATACATTTTAGATATTCAGTTAAATAATAGAAATATTGCATTTTCAATTTGATGTCCGAAATGCACTCTGTAGAAACTAAATGCCCATTGCTCTGACTTCCATAGTCCTGTAATGTACATACCTAAGAAAAACACACATAAGTATCAAAATATCTCCCTGACACATTAGGGAGGGTGGACTCAAGTTCCATACAGAGTGTTTGGATTACAAGTTTCCCCTGCTCGCACCTGAAGTATAACAGAGAAAAATATCTTCACATCTTTACAGAATCCTCATAAATGTAGCTCAGTAGGTCTTGTATCCCAGAAAACAAAATAACCCTACTCCAATAGAAGGCAATATTTCAGTCTTTCAAACCAGCCCTATCAAAATCTAAACAAGAATATGACTACTGGATTCTTGTCTCTGGAAGAAGATATCAAAATACAAATACAAACTGTACTAATTTTAACCTTGATTATGGTCCAATTATTACAGTATCCAGAATCAGTCCTGAAGACCTGAAGCTTCTATCCCATTCTGCCATCACTGTTTTCTGGACTACAAATAGGAAACATTAAAATTGCTGTTTTCAACTACTCCTGTTCACAATTTAACAAGTTCCCTAACTTTGAACCTTCCCAGCCTGTAAATACAGGGTACTGTAGAGTGAGGAAGAAGTCCTCTTTGTCAGAGATTTAAGAAGTAGGAAAAAGACTTGTATCTATTTTTTTTATGATGATTAACTAACAGCTTTTATCCCTTTTCAGATTGTAGAAAACCATGACTGACATTCTTCTGTGTAGAAAATACTGTGTAGAAAAAGGGAGACAGAGACTGCTATAATGTCAACGTAATTTCTGAATGCATCACACAATCTTTTGTAGTATGTCAAAAGTATAAACAAAAACACTCCATGTGTCACAGTCTACAAAGGGTATCACGTTTGATAGCATAATAATGCATGACAGGTCTCTTAATGCTTCCGATATATCAGTAATTATGTAAATGCCTTCAGATTTGATTATACACTCACACACACCAATAAAGTTTGAGCCAAATTCAAGCTGCTTTATCTCTGAATTCAGCAACATGAAAACCTTAAAACCAAACTCAGTGATGTCGGTTTCCATACTGCTGGACTAGACCCTCTGCTCACCACAGCAATGTGTGACAAAGAGTGACATGAAGTTATACTATGATGCCCTAATCCTCATTTTGAATCTGTAGGATATGAGAATGCCTGAAGATTGAGTGAAGTTTCAACCACCTGCTCCCTCCCTCTGGGCAGGAGATTCAGAGCTTTGTCTCCTCAGCGGGGCTCTGTGCTGAGGCAGGAAGTCAGGAACAGGAGGAATGACAGGAAGCAGAATAGTGAGATCCATCTCGGAGACCATCCGTCAAGAGGACTCTCCACACACACTCTGAAAGGGCAGCACCCCCTCTCCTTCACCCGTGGAGCAGCACAAAGGCATCAGGGCAAAAGGTCAATATTGGTTTTTTGGAAGTGGCAGATGTGAATAATGAAGTATAACATCCGTAATATAAAAATATAAACTTAGACTAAAAAGCAAGCAGGAAGAAGAAAAAAAATCAAGATAAACCAAAACTGCTAAATTCCACTCAGTTTACACCTTCAAGTCAACGCCTTTAGGAACACCTGACTGGTAAGGATTTACTACATTCCTAGTAAATTAAAGCAATACTTCAGGGATATTATTAGTTTTTAATAAGCCCCCTCACTCTCTTACTTAAATCATCACTGCATAAGGATCAACATAACAGGGTTTTAACTAGAACTGGGCTGTGGTGGCTGAAATAAGGTATTCTAAAAACAAGATTTATAAAAATGTGACACATTAGCCCCTAGCAATAGCAACAATACCACGTATAGCTTTTGTATAACGCATGAACACAGGATTACTTCCATGAATCAACAGTTTTGCATTAACATATAAAATCATCATCACACACGGATAACTAGGAGTGAATATTGGTTAGAAAAGAAGAAATTTTACTTTAAATGACTATTTGTACCTCCAGTATAGAAATAGATTATGATGGTCAAAGAACAATCCTATTACTTAAGTTACATAACTCAAAGCAGGGTGCATGTCAATGTAGAAACAACATGGAAAGATGACTGCCGTTTTGTGTTTATTCACTGCTTCTAACTCAGATTGTTCATTTTACAGTACTTATGTTCTAAACTGTTTTAGGAAAAGAAATTTTTTCACATGAAGTCTATTTTTTGCTACTGTAAGTCAAGAAAGACATTTTAAAAAACCAATTCTATGCAATGCTCTGCAGATGAAACAGGATCCTTCTCTTGCAAAGATCCCAGCATAGATTACCAATTTCAGACGCCCAAGAGCGAGAAGCTGGGGAATCACTACCCAGTCTGACCAAGCCATTACCTCAGCTGAGGTGATCTGACCACTACGGGGCATCACCAAGTCCTTAGGCACGACGTGTACTAGATGCTGCACCATACTAGGAGTCAGCAGCAGCAAGCAGCAGCTTTGCTTTACTTGTATTTAGGAAATTGTTCAAAAAAGAAAGAAGCTTCCCAATTTTCACTAGCATTCAGTCCCTCTAATAACCAAAAACTAAAATCTTAATGCAGCCAGCTATTTATATCGAGAAAAAAAAATGGTATTTTAGGAGCTATGCCTTGCTCTCTATCTTATGTTTTAAACAGCATATTTTTTTTAATGAACATTAACAATACTTTTATTACAGCAGCATAGGCCTGCAGTACTACCCTTAAATACTGAGGCCAAAGGATTTCAACAAAATTTTCAACCTAGGAACATCACCTGCTTGTATATACATGACATTTTGTGAAATATACTTCAAAGGGAAACTTAACACTTTTCAGCCAAGCTTTCCAGATCAGGACCACCTATCATTCATTTCTTATTTCCACAGCTGAGCATTTATAGAGAATATCAACCATTCTAACACTTCCTCTAAAGGCACCTTTCCCTTTGAAAACACGTATCGAATTTCCTCTTCGACATTTCATTTTCTTTGAAGTTTTAGCCAATTAACTGTTCAATGCAAATGAATCAAGAAGCAAATAAAATCACGTTAAAAGATCTTTAGCAAGGCACATTTAGCAAGACCCCATAGGGTTTCTCTCAGTATCAGAGCTCTCATGACTGTGATAGTAATAGGGAGATTCTAGCTATCTTCCAAAGGGTACGTCAGAAGCATCCTAAATGTTTCTTCACCACAGTGATAACTGAACATACTCTATTCCTTGTTCTTCTTCCCAGTATCCAAGATTACTTCTGACAAGGTACCTAAGACATGCTGTCCAGCCTGTGCAATCAACAGAACCAATGGCACTACAACAATTTTCACTAGCTGAGAACCGTGTTCAAAACCTCTGAGTGCAAACCCTCAGGATATGTGATGCTTCCTTCCCCTGTCCTTCGGTTCCATGTGCAGACCATCACTGCAGAGCTGCTGCTTAGCCCCAGACAGCTCCGTAAGGAAAAAATATGGTAACACCAAGGAATGGGCACAGCCAAGAACTACAGGTGTAAAGGGCATATTTCATCCAGGCAAACCCAAGGATTATCCTGCACTGGTTGGCGAATGCTTATGAAAGGAACAGGATGCGGACAGCATTAAACAATTAAACTTGCTATTAATGTGCTGTGACTAATACATACACAAAGTATTTAAAGGACAGGTATAGAGCTGTCTGGCAGGGTACTGAGGTGCTTCAGTGCAGGCTGTGGTTTGGAAGCACTCAATGCACAGCAGCACATGATGATTCCAAAATCTGTACCTTGTGCTAAGGGTCTGTTAATCTTTCACACAAGTTAAAGATACTCTTGCAAACCACAAAAATCAGGATCAATAGAATTCAAGCAGAAAATGACAGTTGTAATATTTCATGTTCTTTCCATATTTTAATCCTTCAAGAAGTGCAGCTTTGCAGTATAGAGACAATAAAGATTTATTGTCATTTTGCATAGGTATGTAAAAATGACATGGATAGTTAATTAATTAAATTAATAAGCAGTGGGGAAATCCCTAGGAAATGGTTAGTGCAATAGGTTTTTATATTAATTTTTACTGAAGATGAGGTTTGGAAGTTTTTTTGTAATATACTTCCTGTAGAGCCAATCTTTGCTTCTGAAATACCCAAGTTGGGCATAACATGGATTAGATTTGAGAAGCACTCACAAAAGCCTATGCAAATCCTCGAATTCTTGTTTCTTGCTAGTGCTGAGAGCTGAATCCCTACCACACTCAGATTTTAAAGAAAAATAATAACTTACATCCAGTTTATAATGGCTTCAGTAAAAATACAATGAATCATACAATAATTCCCTTGGGTTTTGCTGAAGTATTTTTCTGTGTGACTATTCACGCTAATATCTACTTACCTCTGTGGTGGTTTATTAATATTGGTACAGAAAATTGAAGTTCTATGTATTTTGATCGTATAATAATAACACAGGTGCTTCACAGACCAATTGGGTACTCATTAATAATGTACTTTCCAGGTGGCTGCACTATTAACAAAGTAAGAGTTTTCCAAGGTTTTAGAATTATATCTGAAAACATTCCTGGAAAACAAAAGCACTAACAAAGCACAACAGTGGCATAACAGCTCTTTGATTACAGGATCCTGAAGGAAATAATTAGCCAGTTTTCAGTTAACTTAAAAATGAAGTGTTTTAACTATTTGCAAACTGGCATTTACCAGCATATCTATTTATGCTGAAAGTGACATTATCTAAGATTCTATAAACAGTAAGAATTTACTAGATTATTTTTCCATGCATTTTTTTAATGATTCTTTTAAAAATTATTGGGAGCTTTAAAATCAATTTCAGTGGGGTAAGATGAAGCTTGAGAACAGTGAGATGATCACACATTACAACAGTAGAACTTCTAGAATTAAAATTATTCCTATTATACATGCATAACACATACATAAACCCATTTTACTATTATATAATAATTCTTGATGAACACTGTAACTGACTTTGCATTTTCCTATGTTAGAAACAATTGCACCCAAACATTTTTGTGGCTCAGGAATTTACCAGTGGCATGTCTTATCATTGTATTGAGATATTTAAAGATATTGTGTGTATTTCATTGAACAGATACATGAAAAAGAAAGAAATCTTCAGTATACCCACGGTAAAAGAGACATACATCCTCACCGATATCATTGCAAAAGCTTTACTTTAAAGTATACAGAACCAGCTAAAGCAGCACACATGCAAATACCCAGAAGCACTGAAGGTCTGACTCCAATCTGCACCAGGAGGACCAGTCAACTAACAGAAGAGTTTAGACAACCGTCTACAGTTGGACAAGAAAAACAAGTGTTTATCACCTTCATGTTTCACCACATTTAAATGTACTGCAAAACGAAATGTTTATTCTCTGCTGTAGAGAGGCACTTTCTGGAAAAAAGAACTTCAAAATTTAAACAACGATCTAAAATCTGTCAAACAGGCAAAACTCCCTGCTGACTTCATCTGCTATTATTGCAGCCATTACTAAACTTAGCCTTTTTACAGCCTCAGAAATTAAAACACTCTAAACAATAGAAAAACTCTCTAAATGTTTGATGACTGCAGAAAACAAGAACAGAATGAAGAACAAACCAATTACATGTGACAAACTTCATATAAATCACATAGGATTTCCTGCATCAAAAAGCTGGAAAAAAGTAAGAAGAGAGACATATCTTCTCTTAACATGTCCCAGTTTCATGTTTCTAGAAAGAGTAAACTCCAAAGACAAAAGCCTGGGAGAAAAAAGTTTCATCTCCAGGTTCCCAAGACCCCACCAGACACTTTTATCAGGCACTGCTGATAAGCCTACAGCATGTGTGGTACATTTAGAAAAAACAGGATAGTTACAATTACTTAGTTCTGGACCAGCTGGACTTTCCAGTTGGTTTTCCCAAAGGAGAAGTCTTATTTTAGCAAGGGATCATGCATGTCTTGGAAACAAGCAAAAATATGAATATCCACAAGAGAAAAAAAATACAATCTTAACTGTCCACAAAGTGAGTATATTCCTGTGCTGAAGACTGCTTTCTAACACTGAGCAATGCCCTCAAGTGATAGCACAGCCAGAGATTATAGAAGGTTCTCAGATACACTGTCATTGCTCATTACCTCTTCTCTTGATCAAGCTGTGTTTCAGGCATTTGACTTTAACCCAAACTCAGTTCTCAGGGCACAGATATACTGGGATTTGAGTCCTAATGAAAAAGAGACGAATGCTCGGTATTGTTAACATTGACAATGCTGCAGCCTCTATGTTCTTGTAATTCCTCTTGAGATACCACAGAGATACTATCCAACCCCAAAGGGTGGGCCAAGCAGGGACCAAATATTTGCCTTTACAAAGGGCATCACAAAACTCCCTAAGATGTTCCTCAGTCAACAGAGTTAGAAATAAACCACCAGTAAGAGGCTGAAGACAATAAGGAAGGAATGGAGGAAAACCGGATATGGTCCTGGATTTTCTCTGTGCTTGAGCATTTTCATGACAATAAGAACCTCTCTGGCTCTTGTGATCAGAGGACAGAGACAATCTCCAGGAGATATACCAGCACTTTTCAACCAAGAATCACCATTCCTTTATCAAGGAAGAGAGGTGATTTTCTGGTGGTGATTTTCCTTTGGTTAAGGTTTGTTCAACACCAGTATCACCCCTTCCTTACGCCAGATATAACAATTGCTATCTGCAACTAACATGAAGCCATCTGAAATGCTGCAAGATACTTCACTTCAGAGAAATTCATTGTCTGTTGACAATGTCAACAAGATCCTTTAACAGTATGCTCAAGTTATTCAGAGTGAATTAAGCCCAAATCTGAGGTCTTTTTTTTTTAATGAAGAATCTTTAGTGAGAGGAAGAAATGTTTTCTACCTGACTGAAGGACTTTTAGAAAAATCTACTGCTCCAGAGTATGTAAATAGAAAAGAAGGAAAACAACCCCAACCCATTACCATGTATCTCCTCTTTCTTCCAGAGTACTTGGCAGTGTATAAGCCCATATCAAAAGCAATATGAGTGCTGAAACGGACCCAAAAATGCCCCACAGTGTTTACACGTAATCCGTAAACCAAGACAATCTCCAAGGGCAATTCAAACTTAGGTGCAGACTGATACTCTATTATAGAGCTAAGCAGTTGAGAATAAGGAATATGGAGACCTGCATCATTGAACTGCAGTGCCCAAGATAGCTTAACATGCTGAAAACCTCTAATGAACTTACTGCCTTTTGAATCTTTTCTTCTCAAAGGCAAAAAAAAACCCCAAAAAACCAACCCAACAAAAACCCCCAGAAAGACTATGTATAGAGAAAGCAAGCAAACTAAAACAACTAAACACCTTTCCTAGCTTAATTACCTTGTCAAAGCCATATTTATCTGAAACATAACCCTTTGGTACTTGGAACCATGACTACTGTCCTTTAGACAAGCTGGCATAGTTGGCACATGGACTAAAAGACCAAGTACAAGCAGCCCTCTGTTATTGCCTACACAAAGGGAAAAATTGCATTGGATCGTAAAGAGTGCCGGTATGGTACAATTTTCTGAAGGTGTTATTCTCCAGAATTTGACTGTGATTTCTTAAAAATAAGTTTGCAGCTCATAGAACTGTGAAGACAACATTGAAAATGTGAACTACTATAAGCCAATATGTTCCCTAATGTACAAGCAATTCTGAATCACATCTCTAAGAGTAAAAACTGGCCAGTTCATCACAATGAGTGTTGATTTGGAAGACTAATACAAATTTTCAACATTTAATAAGCAAAGCATTATGATAATAGGATCATCAGAAAAAAATCTAGTCATGATTGGTATTTGGCAAATGGACCCAGAATGGTGCTGTTCATTCTCATCTCTGCTTTAACTTGCAGTCTGCACACAGAGCAGGTCTCAGGACCAAGAGCCAAAAGAGCTTAAGTCCAAGGCTTGACAGTTTCTCAGTCTGCCCAAAGCAAGGTGGGAGTTTACTATTTGTGAAGAATATTAGTCTCTTTGCCTATCACTAACATGTAACAAATAAATACAAAGATCCTTACCAAAATGCCAATTGCTCAGTGTTGAAACAAAGCAAAACCTGCATCCTCCTGAGTGATGGAAACAAATGAAAATTAACATTTCTGACATGTAATTCTGATTCCTTCGACACTAAAGTGTCTTGTTCTTGGACTGTAAATGAAATCATGACTGACCTAGATCACAGCTCCCTCTTAAGTTCCTCAGCAGCAAAACTTTTACCTAGAACCAGTTTGCTTCAGGTTGTTACTTCAGTGCAGCCACCTTTGATGGTGGCTTCATTATTGGTTCTGCTCCCAATTTTCACATCCTCTACCCTCCCTTTTTAACTCCATGTGCCCACTTCCAGTTAGAGGTGTCATTCTTCCCTCCCCCCTACCCAAGAAAAATGCTAAGAGGAAAAGCTGTAGACCCTCACCTTTCTGAATTAATTTTGGGGTACTGCATTTCAATGCCTCCTAAGTAGAATGAATATACATAGTACATTTTAATTTGCCTTCTTACTGTATCTCTAAATGTATCTCTTCCTGACTTTTTCTCTGGAAAAAAAAAATTATAAAGGCGCTCACCAATAGTACAGAAAGCAGAACTTACTTTGAATACATCAGAGAGCTCTTCCAGTTCTCATCTGACAACTATTTGCACAAATTCTTGAAATGGAACTTCTCAGGTGTGTAAAGTTAAAAGGGTGTTGAGAGCAAGAGCACAACTGCAGCTTGTATGTGTTATACTCATGTATCAAAAAGAACAGAACTCTTAGTGAGCAACTACCAAAAGACCAAAATTTTCTGCTAAAATGACTTACTCTTCATTTTTTTTTTCAGAGCACCATTGAAATTTTTAGAATGCTATCAGAATAGAGGTTTAACTTGTTATCCTAATTTTACACCATAGGATCAAGGCTTTGTATTGAGCAAACAAGTATCAATTTCACATGCGCGCTTACAATATGTGATCACATTTATAAAGGGAAAAAAAAGGCATACAAACAACCTTCCACTGAGGTTTTTTTCCCTAGCAGGTGACTATAATTTATATTTTCGTACATACAGAAAACGGGTCCTTAAAGTGCATTCAAATGGCAAGTTACTATCCATCATGTCAGAGTCTCAAGGTATTTTGTGCCTCGTTAAACGCACAAGTTAAAACGCTCTTTAAGGAACCATAAGATAAGTTCTATCAATAATTCTGTCACAGATGGACACTGTAGCATTCCTCATTAGTACCGCTGCTCTTAACAACACTACAGTGTACACCTTGATTTTGTGATCACGCTGCCACTGCTCGCACAGCTAAAGGAATTTTGCAAGGCACATGGCAACATGCATCACACCACATACTAAAAATGCTCAGGAAAACTGTTACTGCAGATGTGCAGCGAACTAAATTCGAAAATAAATTCTCAGGTACCATTTGTCTCCCAGTACCAACATTGATTTCTCTCCATACAGTACAATACCTGTTCGTTAATATGTGTTTTTCATACACCAGCCGTTTCTGAGCCACGGCAACATAAACCATCACTCTGATTTTTACACACTTCTGCTTTTCATCCCTTTTGTTTTTTGCTCTTCCCCCCCCGCCCGCCCCCACAGCCGTAACACTTCGCCCAACCAGCGCTCCTGAAATACCGAGCGGACAACCTGCGGTGCCGTGAAGGCGAGACCTCGCTTAGCAAGTTTCGGACCAGGGCACACCCCGGCCAAGTTAGCAGACCCAAGCAAACAGAGCTTTGCAGCGCGCACACGGACACCAACCCCCGACAGCCGCTGCTGCGGGCTCTGCGAGCCGCGCTGCCGCTCTCCGGTGCGGCACAGGAGGCGGGTGCCCACCTCCCACTCCCCCGGGATTAATCACCGCTCCCAAGGGCTCGGAGGGAGCGCACCGGGCCGGGCGGGGCTGCCCGGGACGCCCTGTTCCCGCGGCCACGCCGGCCCGGTGAGAACTCACCGGCGGCGAGCACCGGCTCCGTCAGGCGGGCGAACTCCGTCCGCCCCGCCGCCCACGGCTGCCCCGCGGCCGCCTCCCCGCCGCCCCCCGCCCGCCCGGAGCGCGGCGTCCGCAGCGCCGCCGGGCGAGAGCTGCCGCCGCCGCTCGCCCCGCCGGCACCGCCGAGGCGAGGGTTGACATAATCCTGCGAACGCGGCAACCGCAGGCGCCGCCGGCTCCCGCCCGCCCGCCCGTCCCCCGGGGTCCGCTCCCGGCGCTTCCCTGAGCCCGGAGCCGGTGGGGGCGACGACACCCGCTCCGGGCTGCGCGGCGGGGCGGGGGCGGTACTCGGTGGCCCCGTGCCCGGCCCCCCGTGCTCGCCCGGCACCTCCCCTGGCCCCCGGTCTCACCTAGGAGCGGCGGCGGCGGCGGGCTGAGCTGCCGAGCCCGGCGGGGGCGGGGAGGGAGGGGAGAGAGGGGGCCCCGACGTCTGCTCCGCAGCCGCTACCCCTCCGCGCTGAGCATCTTCCCCGCGCCCCGCGGTGAGTCAGGCAGGGAGAGCGCCGCGGAGCCGCGCACACCGGAGCCCCGCCGCCCTCCCCGTCCGGCGCCGCGCGCGCCCCCGCCGGCCCCCGGCGCCCCCTCCCGCTTTCCGCGGGGCCGCGCGCGCGCGCTCCGGGCCCGCTGCCCGCGGGGGGGGAGGGGCGGAGCGGGACGGGGGCGCGCGCGCGCGCTCACCGCGGCTCGGTGCGGTCCCGGCTGCGGCGGGCGGGAGCTGCGGCGGCGCCTCCCCCGGCCCCCGCCGTTACTATGGATATGGGCCCTGCGCGCCCCCGCGCCCACCCGCGGGCGGGGCGCTCCCGCGCGGCGCCGCTGCCCCGGGCCCGGCGGGGCCGCCGAGCGGAGCCGGGGCGGCGCGGGGGCCGCGCGGGGGCCGGGGGAGCCGCCGGCGAAGCTCCGTCCCCGCCGCCGGCTGGCGAACGCCTTCCCTTGCTCCCTCGGCAGAACCACTATTTTTTTTTTTTTTTTTTTTTTTTTTTTTTTTTTTTTTTTTTAAACACGAGTGTCTAAATGAATATCTTCCGAGCTCGAATTCCTGAGTTAATACGAACAAATAAGCATCCCACAGGACTGTTTACTTCAGTGACTGCATCCCATTAAGCAGCACCCGTGCTGCCTAATAAATGAAATAAAATACAGAAGATAATGTCCCTATAATTTAACTTCGCAAAATGTCAGAGGACAGAGTTGCACTTTCAGTCTCCCATGGCAGCTCTTATCTCTTACTCTGCTTCCCTGAGGAAGTTACACACTTGATGGGTGAGCACATTATCTGACAAGCTCAGCCGGTGGAGACTGGAAGAAACATTTTACCAACTCAAAAATTTTACTCAGTTACAGCAGGTGCATTGATGGGGAGGATGTGGTTAGTAACGCCTGCTGCATTTCTCCAGCCCACTCCAGGCACATCTATTCCAGACATCAGCCAGGCAGGTGCCTCAGGCCCCAGTCCTGCCTTTGGAAGCTTTCTGTCTTCCGTGAAATAAAATCCTTAATAAACAAGTGGAAGAAAAACCAAGTGTTTCTCCCTGGGCAGCACAGCTTTACACAGACAACTCACAGTGCTGAAATTCAGTATCATTTTCAGTCTCTGCAAGAGGAAGAGCAGGGATAGATGATGTAGTAGCTGCAGATGCAGAGCACCAGCAAGGCAAACTTTCCAAGCATGCAAGTTCATAGTCAGACTTCTCAGAGACCTCATACTGATTAAGTGCAGAAACTTAATTCACTAGCCCTTTCGTTCGGCATGTTCAACTGCATGTGCTCATATAAAGCTTCAAGCATAGATGGCTTTGAGCACCAAAATAAATTGTATTTGAGGCTCTGAGTGTATGTCCCTCAGAGCATTAATTAGGTCTCAAACTAGTGCTAAGCTGCATTTTTTCAAAAGCAAGTCTTTCAAGGAGTAAATGATCACATTCACGTCTGTTTCTCTTGGTTACAAAGAGTGTTAATAACATGCACATAGCCACGAGCTCAGCTACGTGTAGCGGGTTGGCTGCACTGACTCAACCACGAGATAGTGCTGACTTTGAATGCACTGGTATGTGTGTGAGTAAAGGCAGCAGTGTTTGCCTATGAATCATGAAGATCAGCTCCTAATTATTTAAGAGTTGAAAGAAATGCTTTAAGTAGTATTGAAAACTGGAGACACAGTTTTCTATATCATAACTGATTTCAGCTATTTACTCCTGCAGAAATAATGTTGGAGAACTCTAAGCATTAGCGCTAAAGCACATTTTAGAATGAGATTTGGAAAATTATTTTGATTTTAACTGAATACTCTCTGCTTCTTTGCAGAGCTCCATTGTTTCAATAAAATCTTATAGACACAATCTGGTGTTTATATAGATTTGATGTAGCCCATCTGGAGAAGGATGGAACAGAACACAAAAGTTTAGTTCCATCCTGAATCAGGAGAAAACATAAACATTTTGCAACATTTCCTGAACAGAATTCCAAAAACTGAGGCTGTAAATATGAAAATGTCCATTTCAAAACATTTCTTTTTCATCTTTTCAAAATATGTCAATGCAATTTAAATTTTAACACCTAAATTGTGTCACTTTTGTTCTGACATGATCAGATCTTTTCAAAGCAGATGCTTTGGCAGCATTTCCTTAAAATGTCGAATGATGTTTATGGATTTGTCTATACTTTTCCAGTACCTTGGGTCTACACATCTTTTCCAATACCTTGGGTCTCCACATCTCTATCCCTGCAACTAACAAGACTTCTAGCACAGTCCAACTGGCTCCATCCTAGATTTTGGGATCTGTATTTTTAAATTGAAATCAGATCTTTAGACTAGGTGGGATGTGATCCATTAACAACTGTCTGAATCAGGAGCAATAATTACACGGAATTGCTAAGCCAGAGGAAGAACCAGTTAAGGCTGTCAGCGTGAGGCCAATCTGATGATAGAGCATAGTGGATGTACCAGCCGTTTTCTATACCTGCATAAACTTCACTGCTTCTATTGATTGTAACATATTCCAGCTCTCCATGAAGGAAAAAAGTGTGTAACACTCAGCAAGTCCTAGGAAAGGATGAAGGTTTCTAGCAAGATGGTGAAAGAAAGGGCATTTTTAGACATTTAAAAGCTTGGTGAAGAGGCGAACATGAACCTGGATTTTGTAATGTTTTGACAGGAAAGATCTGTGATTTCATCTCCCATTCAGCTTCTCTGACCTTCTTTTTGCCTGTATTTCTTTCCAGTCAGCAGCACTTTCTCTGAGGTCTGACCACCTACAGGTGAGCAGGTGTCATGGCTGTGCCAGTGGTGAGTGAGCCACGTCTGCCCCTGCCTGCTGCCATCAGCCCAGACACTTGTACCTGGTGCTCCCACCCTGCTCGTGTGATGGAGCTGAAGAGAAGGTTGGCTGCTGGGCATCCTGACAGGGCCAGATAAGTAAGATAAAAATAAATGAAGTGAGGGACATCTGTCATAGCAGGAATGCACATTGGGATACCTCTTAGTCTGTTCTGTAAGGGAGATCTGTTACTATAAAGGGAGAAAAAATTGCCTCTCATTGGCAGACCATTTGTTCAGTTAGTGTTCTTGTGGGTGGTTACAGGCTGGACTGAGATGAGGTCTGAGAAGCAGAGACTGTGGACAGACTGTAGTCCTGGCTTGAGGGCCATGTGGGCCATTCTATGTTTCAACAAGTGTGATGACTGTCTTTATGTGAAGGCAAAGTAAGAATTTATTTTAGTAATGGGGATCTAGATAGAAGAGAGAGGGATCCATTTAATGAGTTTTAGCAAATTTTTTTTTAAGCTTCAAAATCTTAGATGTGTATGTTGAGGCCAAATTTTGTCAGTGATTACATGAGTGGATCTGACCACAAATATAATTTTCTTAGAATTTCCCAGTGATTTTCCTTGAACTGACCAGCGAAGTATGCTGATGTCCTGATCACAGTGATCAAAGCCTTGCCCAACACTTCATCTATCTGTAGATCTGTGGATCACCGTGAGGAGCTGCTATGGTGGCCATGATTCTTCTTGAAAGGAATTAGGCAGCTTGCTTTCTCCTTTACAGCAATGGGACAATCCTGTCAAATTGTTTGGTTTTGTGAATGGCTTCATAATATTTTTGGGTGTCATTACACATTCCTGCAAGTTTCATCCATTGTGGCTGATCTGAGGACCTGGTTCTCTTAGCTGATGTGATGCTAGAGGGCAACTCCTAGGTGTTAAAAGCTGGAGAACAGTAGACAACATGTGCCTCTCCTGCCCTGAGAGTGGCTCAGGCTGAGCAGCCGTGGTTCAACTTGGGTGTCTTCAACAGTGTCAGATGAGCAACTTGCTAACCAGCCTCATGGCAAAAGACTACCATTACTGTCATTGTCTTAATGAAATTTATCTGACCAGTAGGGCACTATAACAAGGAAGTCTCTGTTCCCAGAGAATGGCTAGAACAGGATCTGCTTTCTTACATTCATCTGGTATCCCGATATGCCTTAAAATCAGCTACACTGGGGAATTCTTCATTGTTGTAGAAACTATCTGTGGGCAGCAACATTCCATAGATTTTAAACCTGAGTCAGCTTCACGTGAAAGCAGCAGAAATTTCTTCTACAAATGAGATTGCAGAAATGGGAGGTTTGGACTATTTCTGGAAAAGGATCACCCTAACCTATAGCACAAAAGACATTTTTAAATAAAGAAACCAGTTACTACATGAATAGAGTTACTTACATCCCAGATTTCTCAGGCTTAATCCATGAGTATCACCACACTTCACATTGATGAATAACTCAAAACAGACCCCAATTTTTAACAGTGGCCCCTAAAAATAATTTTTTCTACTGACAAACAGTGCTACACATATTTTCACAGAAAGTGAAATCTGTTGAAACATAGGGAGGAAATCTGTTTTCTGCTTAAAATTAATTGTTAATAAACACCTAATTAGCTTCATACTGGAAGTTTTAGAATTGGAAATTAATGTCCTTTAGCAATGAAATTTATTTCTGAAAATAAGTTGAAACAGCTTCTTCTTAGTAAAATGTAAAAGTACTATATCCTGATTCTTCAAATAACTTCTCCAAAGGTTTGTGCTCATTTTTTTTTCTTTCACCTGCAAAGATCTGTGTTATAATAACTTAATTATTTTTCTTAGAGATAAGTATTTGCTAATTGGAGCTGCTTTACTGATATCCATTCTCTTACTGGTTTATAGTCTATCAATGGGTCTAGAGAGTTAAAGGAAGATAAAACTAAATCATGTTTTCAAGTAGAGAAGCGATCTTCATTAAAAAGCAAGATAAAATGATTGAAAGTATTTAACACGACTGCTTTTACAATCTTTTTTCAGAGCCATGTTGATTTTGAATTTCCTGAATAGGGACTGAGCAGACTGACTTTATAACATAGGCTATTAGAAGTATACATTAACATAATAATATTCAGATATTGAATAAAGTAATTGCTTACGTATGTTTACTGGGAAAGCATAATCATAATGTGAATCTAAGAGATAAACAGAAAACATATTTGAAAATTCTATTAGTAAATTATACTTGCCAAAATGCCCCTTATAGCTAGTGTATATAGATCCCTGAAGCTGGGAATATACAGGTGAGAAGGGACATGTGGAGAGGGAGAGTTGCAAAGAAGAATCACAGAAGTCTGTGACTATGCTCAGTCCTGGAAGTCCAGCACATATGGAAATTATCCGCACTTGGTAAAATCTACTTATGTAATGCCCATGATAAATAACTCAACAGAGACTAATACTTGCACCAGGGCTGTAGCAAATCTGGACACAGAGACCATTCTAACTGGAGATGAATGGAACAGCTGTGTTGGCTTGGGTAAGAAGCAGGGACAAGTTCAAAGTAAGGAAGCAAAAGGAAGTTGTCATTTTTTGAACACAGAAAACCAACAGAATGATGTTTTAAGCAGAGAAATCTCATGGGGAATTTAAACCAGTCCTGCAAGCTGGCTTTATTTTCAGCTCTGGGTCAGCACTCAGATGATGGGGTCTTGCTGCATAGGACAAACACTTCTGAAAGCTTAAATATTCTAGAAAAAATGTTAAGGACTAGAAGGAAATTTAGCTATCATACTACAACCAGAGTTGTCTTTATACATTTCTTTTAATTCCAGTCTCAGAATAAGAAACTGAAATGCCCATGTTTCAAAATAATTCATAATTTATTTTGATTTTTATTGTTCAATTGTCCAGTGTTGGAAAGAATTTCAAAGAAACTGATAAATTTGGACTATACAGTCCCTTTGGAAAGAGCAAGTTCCAAATAAAGGTGTGTGGGCAAGTAGTTGTTGTAGGTCCCAAAGAGATATCTGGAGCTATCTTCTGGAATCACTGGAATCTCTGCAGGAGCTGGTGCTATGGTGTGCTGGGGTTTGAGGAGAAATTCTCACTGGCAAACATAGATTATGCCTTTTTTTCCTCCCCTCCCAGCACAATCTCCTAGGTCTATAAAGAAAGAAAGCATTAATCAAAGATTTATTTAATATCTGAAGATCAACTGATTGTACAGAGAGGTCTTGTCCATACAGGCTCCCATAACATCTGGATCTGAGAACTAACAAACATCTGGGTGCCAAAGGCATGGACTAACTACAAACCCCTTAACCTGCTATGAATGAAGTGTCAAGAAATGATCTGGTCAATTGCTGATGCAGGTGGTGCTAATAAACATGGAATATTTGTAAAGTCAGTTTCTCTAAGAGCAAAAGACTGCAAAAGGGAGCTCCTGAGATAGTACAGGCTTCATGCTTTCAAGTTCTTTTTAAAATTTCCCTAAAAGAACTACATTGCAACCTAAACTGTAGAAAAAAACCAAAAACAAAAACAAACAAACAAACAAAACCAACACACTGTAGAATCTAGTTTGAAATGTCTTTAATATTACATATGGAATATTGATATGAATATAAAGTATAATCTAGTTTCAAGTAGGTTAATGGAAAGAAACAAAGAAATCTAGGAAAAATACATGGATCCATTTTATTCTTGTGACCACAATGGTTAATCTACCTTTGACTACTTAGAAAAGAATAAAGTTGAGTGAACAGATATAATCTAATGTGTGACCAGGAAAGCAAAGCAATGAAAAAGAGTGAAAATCTGCTCCTAATCCTAATTAAAAAATGTAAAAAGTGGAATAATACCTCAGAATTACTGGACAGAATATTTGTTTCCTAGTAATCAGATAATGAACTGTGGACTGATGAAGAGGATGTATGTGAATGTTAATGTGCATGTATTTACTGGGAGAAGGGAAACAATAATAGGATATTGAAGTGAAGCAGGCAGACACCCAGCTCAGTCACTTGGGGATTTTTATGTAGAAAAGGAAAACATAAAATCATAGAAGTAGTCTTGTTCTATTATTTTTCTTGCAAATGTACTATTTTTAAAGCTTGGAAGTCAGGGAGGAAGGAATAAAAGCTTTTCAGAGAGTTAGAGAGAGAAGGCTTCTTGAGGAAATTAATTTTGAGCTGGATGGTATAGTTAGTCCAGAAATACCATGAGATGATCAGCTTCTAACAGAAAGAAAACTACTTTAGAAACACATGCATATGCATGCAGATTGTATACCAACACTAAATATATGGCTTCAAATGTCACTGTAAGATGCATATCAAAGTTTTAAAAAATCTAAATACTGAATATGTCTATTGGTGTCAAAAGCTATGCTGCAAATAATCACTGTGTTGTAATGGTGGTCATGATATATTTGAACTATTCAAATATTAGACACAAACAGTCTATTTCTCAGACTCTTCAGCATAAAATTTCTCAAGATAATACCAGCAGATTGAGAGATGGATTATAGAGTGATCAGAAAAAAGTTGGAGGAGAATCAAAAGATACACCACATCTTTACTAGATGGCTTACTTTATTGATAGCTGTAGTTTCTTCATAATTACCATGAATTATCATTAAAACCACTGAATTTCATTTGGAAGTCTAGTCAATTAATTCTTCCTTGAATGTTGTGTTTTGAATAAGTAAAATAAAAGGAAATATTCCATATTAAAAAATTCTATCTTTCCAAATCAATGACTTTCTTACAGGATCTATAAGAAAGATTTCTATGTTTTTCCATAAGAAGAAAAAGAATCCTTTAAAGTCTTTTACTACAGTACAAGATTCCTTCTAAACAAACACCATGGGGAATCAGAGGAATTAGTAGAATACAAACTATTATAAAATGTGTCTATGATACTGATCCCACATGAAAAAGAATGGAATAGTTTAAATTACAATGCTTCTATTTTGTTTTTGTCTGAGAATTCAAAACAAATGTCTGTCTATGACCATTAATATGGAGATATTATACATTCAGATTATGTTCTGAAAACATTTTCAGAATACTTTCTCCATTAAATATTTTCGGATTTCATGACATGAGTTAACATGACATGAACAAACAACATGTTTCCTGACATGAATCAATTAAAAGACATTGCAAAGTTGTAGAATATTCACTGAATGAAAAAAAATCATATTTATTATTTATAAGAAAAAAATTAAATTTTTAGGCATTAATCAAAGAAAAAAACGACATTAATGATTCAGAAAATTCCTATCTTCTACGGCCAGAAGTTATTGCTACATAAAAAATGCAAAGCAAAGGTACAGTGACCTTTAGTTCCCTCCTGAGGATCAAATATAAATTCATTCTATATTAATATTTCACATGGCTACAAAAGAGAGCAATGTGTTATTTTTCTGTATGAAGATAGTGGAATGTCAGACTGTAAGACAATTTATGGCTAGGGGGATGATCTAAGGAAACTCCATCCCAGGAACACTTGTATGCAGGAAGGGTGATAACACACACTCCTCTTGGGCTCATCAGAACAACAGCAACTCTTGCTGTTCTTTAGCCACTCCTGACTGACCCGGGTAAGCCACGGGAAGGAATTTCAGAACTCCCATGGCTGCTGCCCCTCTTAGCATCACTCTTAATTTTCCCCTTAAATAGGCCTCTTCCTCCTCCTTGTTTGTAGGGTTCCCTTTAGGCTCAGATGTTATTTTTCATTCACTCTGGAAAAGCACAATGCAAACACTGAGCAAGATGGCAGTGCAGTACTCGACAGTGATTAAAGATCAGAGAATTGTTGAGGGACACACTATTTAAAAGGATGTGCTCTGGCCAAGCAATCTGAGTAGACTGGAGCTGAACAGAGGTGTTTGGAAAACAAGGTCTGGGTGGAATTATACAGCTAAGCAATTGCTGTCTGGAGGAAAATGACATAACACGATCTGTCTACGAATAATTAAAGGCATGTCATAAATAGGCCATATTTTTTGATTAATCAAAGAAGACTGAGGAACTCATTTAAAATGCAGGGGAAAAATTAGGTTACACATTAGGAAAGACTGTATAAGATTGGAAAAAATAAGAATTCATATACAAACAGAGTGTGCCATTGCTAGCTTAAAGTGAAAAACTGTTCAAGAAGTCTTAATTTCTTTTGAGTTGTTTAGAAATAACTAAATAATCTCTGAGCTTTATAAGAGAAAGTATCAGGTGACCCCTAGAGGTCATCTCAAGACTGAGCAACCCTGCAGCTGCAATCTCCTCTGGCTTTTGTTAAAAGGCAACAAAATCATGAAACTGATTTAAACCTTTGTACTGTATACAATAACACTGTATTTTAACCACCTTCTGGGTACTTCAGACATCTGCATACCATGTATGCAAACCATTCATTTTCATAAATGGTTTCCTTCAAATACTGTTAGATTAAGGATGTTTGTGTAACCTTATAATATAAACAGAAAGTGGTGATTTATAGGCATGAATGAATAAAAGCAGACTGAAAAGCCAGACTATGAAAGAATACATTTCGTTTTGTCAGCAGCAATGTTTTCAAGGCCACGGTAGAAATCAAATCTAGTGTTACCACATTGAATTGTGCATGACAGTGACTACTTAGTTCCCAATATTATAATTTGCATTGTGGTGAGACAATCACTGCCAGCATGGTGCAAAGTCCATTGACTTTGCCAAATGACATTGGACGTTGCGTATTTTCATCCATGAAAAATATTTCCAAGAAATTACTTTTTTCTGTCTTCCATTTCATCTTCCTCTATTTGGAGATCCTCCAAATTTCTTTCTTATTTCTAACGAGCTTTTGTGGACAATGGGACTACACTTTTTTCTTTCTAAATGCTGTTTGTTCTGCCCAACTATGTATTAGTCAGTGGCAATTTTAGCAATCACATTTTTGTCAAGGTAAAATCTTGTAGATGCTTCAACTCATTGTTTTAAAATAGCATTCATAATTACCTATTCAAATAATTTCTTGAATTTAGCATGGTATTCTGCAAAGGCCAGAAGGGCTGTTAATTAGCTGTTAATTAATCTGAACGTGATAGCTTTTATGCATATGTTTCCAGCATTACATTGTATGTATGCACTGTACATACATCAGTAGGAAAGTAGAAAGGGTTTCAATGACAAAACTCTGTCAGTAAATGAAGATGTGACATAATCCTCTATCCACTCATTTGCGATGGGGTAGATGTGTATAGTGGAGGGTGGATTGTTTAGAAAATTCAATTGACTGCCTTGAGGGAAATACAAGCAAGGCAGCCCAAACAGGTAATTTTAGATTTTTGTTATCAAAATTCTGCTGGTTGATAAAGTATCAGAGTCTAGCTGGCTGTATGACTTAGCTTGATTGACCTGCTTTATGACAGTTTTTAATGTCAGTGTTTCTTATATATATATATAATTTATGTTTTAATACAGTATCTGTTTTAATGACACCAATACATAACAGACTGCAAACTTGAAGTACAAGCACAGAAAAATGTAACTTTTTGGTAATCCATGTTTCTGGAAAGTTTAGCCTCAAATATTTTCAGTTCAACAGCCTGAACTCTACCCACAGCTTTGGGGCTCAATACAGCCTCACCTAGAGCAGTTAAAGGGGTTTGAGTGCTCTCTGTACAAGTTTCTCTCACCCATTCTAGTGCGTTCATGTTGTTTCAGGCAAAATGCAGCAAAATACCAACAAGACTCAGACTGTTCCCAAATGGATGCTGCTTTTTTTTGTAGTCAGCAGAACCTGGGCAGGCCAGAAAGAGACCCTGAATAATTTTTTTTTCCTTTGGTAGTGCATAATTTTGATAGTTATATTTTCATTAGAGTATGGGAAGATTCGGTCATTATAATTTTTATCTTCACCTATGCATCTATAAAGCAATGGCAGGTGGTGAAAATGAAATGCGAGCTTTCAGGGTGTCAAAAAGGTAGCTCTGGGATAATCAGCATTTTCAAGTTGTTTTTCAATCTGATGCAAGAAATCAAGCAGTTTACCATTGATATTGGCAGTTTTGTTGTTGATAAACCTATATTTTCTAACATTTAAATAATGGATATATCAACAGATATTATTAACTCAAAGCACCACATTCTATCAAATAAATTACATATTTTAGAAGGAAAAATCAATTTTAATAATATATTTTCTTCAGCTAAAATCAAAAGGCAATCCTAAATATACATATTGGGGGGCTCAAAAAGAAAATTTCAATGACATTTGTAATACATTGAAATATGGAAATTTTTTTTATCATTCTTTCTCAAGATATCTTGCATTTTATCCACATGCACAATACTACAGATCTCAGCAAATAAAGAATACTGGAATTACAGACCAGAATAAAATTAATCTTTTTCAAATGTAGTATAGTGATTAAAAGAAGTGGAGCATGCCACTGGGGCAACCTACTACAACTATGAAATTATTCGAAACCAAAACACTTAAGTCTGAGCCTGGAGAGGAACAGAGTCTTCTGGATAAAAATAGAGTGGAAAATATGCTAATGGTTCTGTAAAGATGTTCCATCTGGTTTTGGTACACAATTAAGGTGAAAATAACTTGTTCCTACAAAACTACTGATTTTCCTCTTTGCTTTTCTTGAGCAGCTACTGATCTCTTGGGATATTGTAGAAATTAATTCAGCTTTACTATTTTTGTATACCATTCTATAAAAACATAAACTGTTGCATTATCTGTAATTATTTTTTGTTATCCAATGTTGCATAATCAGCAGTTGCATAAATCAACATCTCCAAATTTTCTCTTCCTTGTGTTAGCAGCAGGTGATACAGTGGTCACTGGAATGAAATATAATGTATATTATTGGGTGAAACCTCAGGTTAACTTCTGCCACCCATATATTCAAACCTAACTATAATAGCTCGATTCCAGAATTAGAGTTCTCATAGCAAAAACTTTTGCTGAAATTTTATAAGTATAAAATAAAGTATCTTCCCTTACCTCTTTTAGATGAATGGAAGCACAGTAATCTTTCAAAATGGAAAAAACTGATTTGCTATTCTGTATTTTTCATATTCCAGGAGAAAGATTGAGTTGCTTTTCCACCTTTCCCTGTATTCTTTGGTAACTGTATTACAAGAATGCCTAGTGGCAGACTTCACACATTTCTTTAGTTAGGCCTATTTCCAAACAAGCAAAAAACCACCCCAAATCTGTAACCAAATAAAATAGCTTTTTGTATTTCAGTTGACATACCAGTATATTTACAGCCACCTATCTATCATACTGAGTAAAAAAAGAAATTAAGAAAAGGATGACAGCATCAAGATAAGATTGTATCTTAATGAAAAATGTGTGGTCAGCAAGGAATACTTTAAATTAGATCTTAAGCAGCACGAGCAGCAGCAAGAGCTGGTAACGTTGTCTGACTAAGCTCTGAGTCAAGCTCTTGCCAAGAACAAGAAGTCCAGGCTGGGGCTGGGATGGCCTTCATGAACCAGAGGACTGACTTTCCAGGAAGGAAATAATCCCGAAAGAGAAACTGGATGATTCAGTTTCATGGAAATACTTTGGTTTGTCAGGTTTGGATAAATAAGGCAATCACAGCAAACATCTGATGTTCTTTTTCTCCAGGCAAGGCTGCTGAAGAAAAAAAGTATTCAGATCAGTTAAGTTACTGCTCTTATGGTACCCAGTGAAGACCGGGTTTGAGATAAGAAAGGAAGAAAATCTTCCACTATGAATGAACTACCAGTAAAATGTTTCCCTGAAACAGAAGTTCCTGATCCTGATGGAAAGATTGGATCAGTAAGACATTTTGTGTAGAAGTAGTAGTGATTTTATTTAATCAAGCAAGACATTTTGTGTAGTTGTAGTGTAAGACATTTCATGTGTGTTAAACAAGGAGGAACTCCCAGCTCATCTAAATGAGTGTTAACTGAGAATCATTTTCTTACAGCCCAGTCAGCTGTTCACTCCTGCTTGTCCGTGCTGAAAATGTCACTTGGCTGGCATGTATCTGAACATTGTTGGTCCTGGAAATGGTGACTCAATCCCAAGCCCCTATCACATCTTTCTTATGGCTATAAAGCATTGATTTAATGACACAGAAATCCCACCAAACCCATGAGCGTTGAGGTAGTTAGAAAAGAGCTAATGCCAGCTTCATAAACAACAGACTTGGTGTCTGATTTTTACAGGATCTTTTCTTCTGGATACCAGGGGAAAGGGAGTCGAGACTGTCCACACTGACATCTACGCACTACTGCAGCACAATTAAGGAGATTTCATAATTATGAATGGAAATTTCCTTATTTTTAATATATATATTTGACCCCCTTGCATCCTCTCCCTTATGGAGGAGACATCCCTTGCAGTACACTGACAAAAATAAGAAGTTGAGATTTTTATCAGACATTTTCTGGGTAATATTTGCCTTCCTGATAGGTCTCTAAAAATTTCTGAAAATTCACATGTGTTCAGAACTGACCATAGCAGATGAAAATGTTAAAGTGATTTATAATTTTAGGGATTATTGCAGGTTAGAGTCTCCTAGAATGGTGGTTAAAGAGCTTTTATATTTATCATTTGCACTGTGTAGCTGCCAGATCTTAGTAATTGCAGTCCTCTTTATTGTGATGGATCTTGTGTAAGGAAAGCCCATAACTGAACAAAATGCTTCTGGTTGTTTAATGAATGGTGCTTTTCCTTGTGAGTAAATAGCAAAGTAGCACACAAACCACAGGCCATATTACATAAACACGACACCTAACTACTTGTAGTTGGAGGGAGAAAAACACTTCTAAAGTTTCCCAGAAAACACATAAATCTTGCTGACTGGCTCTTAGTTTGGATAATTTACTTAATTTTTTCCAGTATATTACCTAAATTCTGTAAGTCTCCTACTTTTTTTTCATTTGATACATCACTCCTCTTTTATCATTATTGATTTTTTTCCTTTTATTTCTCCTTCTGTTCCTGCCTATTCTCCACATCTATTATCTGGATATTGCATTCTCTGATCTTTACTTAAAACTCTTAAAAAAAATCCCTATTTTAATTAAATAAAATAAGTTTGTCGTGATGTTAAAGTCCATACAAGTTAGTAAATTCCAGATAATTGAATGAAATATAATCTTAATTTCAAATCAGAATTTATAAAAGCTCCTAGTGAGACATCAAGGAGTCTGGGGAATTTGTAGAAATGTTTTACCAGTTGTACTAATTTACTAAGATTTTATTTATTATATTTATCTAGAGACATTTTGGTAAAAGAATACAGACACTTACAGGCAGATATTTCTACCATGTCAAACAAAGGATTCGAGATTCAATTTCAGTACTGGTAAAATACAAAAGTACTGCTAAAAATGATCAGAACACCTATATTAAAAAGTTAGAGAAAGATCACCAGCAATGAGACTTTACAATTTTTCTGGGAATAAGCACTGAAATAAACAGGGCTGATCCTGTGTGTTGTTGGGGGATTGAGGATTAAGGTGGTGACAAATTACCAGCTGTAAAGGCCAAATTTCATACATAGGACAAATCTGTGGGAATTCTGTATTAGTCTGAAATGAGTTTTTATTACATCTTCCAAACTATTAGAAGGCTTAACCTCTTGGGAAATTTTCATTAGTCGTACAAAACAATCCCATCAGCTGGCTTCCTTCTGCCAGTCAAGGATTCCACTCAAGAAACTCTGTGTAGCTGCTGGCTTTGATCTTTGTCCCATTATTTCAGTTTCATGCTTCCTCTCAAAGAGTTTTATAATATCCACTTTATGACAAAAATAATTTAACTGCCAAATGAGAACTCCCCTGATAAATCTAGAGTTTCTGGCTGTTTTTGAAAACATGACAGAATACAGCAAAAACTACACTAAAACACACACTTCTAACATCAGAAAGAAGCAAGATAAAATGCATTAAAAAAAAGATTAAAAGGGGTATCTGGAAAAAAAGAGCAAATGGTAAATATGAGCAAGAGTTACAGTAAGATCACCTTACAAAAAGTCTCTCAAGATTTAGTTTAAAGTGGAAATGTGAAAAGATTCTTGGTAACAGTGAGAAAGTCTGGCAGCCAAGATATTTCTACATCCAAGATACAGTAATTTTCTGTCCTAAATTTCATGGTGGAAACCCTAAAAAGGCGATAGTCATGACAGCCCAAATAGCAGACATTTGAGGTCCATAAATGAATGGCCCAGATGGAAGCTAGAATTTTAAGTTAAGACATATAAGAGAAAAATATTGCAAAGTGGCATTGAACATACTTACATTTTTAGACTAAAAATCTTGTAACAGGGACTCTCACAATTATTCTTCTCCTAAGGTACGTCATCATAAAAATATGTTGTCATAGGTAAGGGCTTGCTCATCTTTACAAATTTACTGTCTTTACCTAATTTCCATCTGTAGTACAGTGTCACTGGCCAAACAAAATATTTTCGGGTTGCCTTACTGGTTCTCTGTTTACTAGTTTCTCCTGATGTTTGCTCTTGTGCTTTGCTGACATATCACTGTAACTTGTTTACTTTCCTAACCAGGACAAGATACTGCATCAAAGACTTTAAGTTTCTGTTTAATGTCAGCATTGTCTTGCCCAAAATTGATTCAAAGAAGTTAGAGCTGGAGAAGATCTTTATTGGTCTCCCATTAAATCTCTACAAATACAAGGATATTTCCTAGGGTGTGGTTGTTTTGTTTTTTTTTTTTTCCTGAGACTAGATTAAAAGGTCCCAAATGAGAAAGTTTTGGCTATTTTCACAACAGTCTTTTACACTGCACCTCAGTGATACTTTACTGATACTGAACTCTCAAGTTTGTTTTTTTCCTTTACTTTTACCAATGGCCTTTGCTGGCATTTATTCTTTTGTGAATAAATTTATTCTTCTTTCATATTTCAGTCATTTGCACACTATTATGTTACTGCTTGTGTAGGAAAAGTTACACTAATATTCCAAAAAGTCTATGCCCTTAATCCAACTACATCTATTGAATGCTTTATAGTATTTGTATTTAGTCTCTCAAGACCAAGGTTTATTTGCTCCAATGTATTTCCTGTTATTTTCCTTTTTTTCTCATAAAAAAGCTTGATATTATTTTTGCAGGCCATTTCTACAGATCCAATTCAATATAAGACACCAGCCTTCCTAGATTTATATAATTGCTAATAAACTTTTCAACTTGGTTTAAATAAAGCATTTCTAAAACTTAGTGAAACCCCTGTTTTATAAGATTGCCCAATAAATACAGTAGCAAGAAACAATAAACATAACACCCACCAGAAGCAGAGCCACTGAGAGTTAACAGTGACAAAGTGACAGAAGAAGATATGCTAGAAAGTGATTAGAAACAGATGCTTCCAATGTAAAGAGGTAGGTTAGATCTGGAGAAGGCAGGAGGGCCAGGAAAGCAGGAAGGTAGAGGCAGGAAGGAGTAGACAATAATCCCTAATAAGCATGCACAAGGATCATATCAATTGCTGATGGGGAAAGCAGACCTTTCAATAAAATCACATTGCATGCTATTTGTTGAGGGTTTCCTGAACACAGAAGGCTGTGGAACCTTTCATGGCTTCTCTACTCAAAATTCATTTATGTGTCCCCTTTGCCATCCTATTGCCATTTTCTCTCCCTGTTTTCCTTCCCCTGCCCTGCAAGCCCAGAGATTCTGTTTGCCCATGGTGAACCCTGGCTGCGCCAAGGGCAAAACAGAAAATTTGTCCTTGACAAATTGACTGTTTTCAGTGTTCTGAAAAAAATAATGGAAGGGAAAAGGACTGGCACAAATTAGCTAGCTGGATGGTAATAATAATGAAGTCTAATAGACAGTCCAAAACTAACAGTTATTTTTGACATGTAGTGGACAGTTGAGGAAAGGCAAATGAGGAACAAAGTGCAGACCCAGCAATTTGTTACTTTGTGATGCCTAATTATTGCCCACAGCTGATAATCCTGACAGAACAGGGAGGAGTCCTGCTGCAACTTCTGGCAGAGGCAGAAGCTGTTTGATAAAACCAAATGAAGGGGAAAATTCTGACAATTCTTGTACTTTTTTTTGAGAAGTTTTTCTACTTCTGCCATATCTTTACATAATCAAAGTAAGTCACTTCAGTGCTGATGGTTGTTGCAGAAGGGAAGGAATATATTCATTTGTCTGTCATATTGAAGAAAACACTTGGGATTTCCCCCAAATTGAAGATGACACAGAAAGACGAAGTGCTGGAAGAAGTTGCCAAAAAAGTCATAATCTAGACTTGTGAGGCAATGGTAAGAGAAAACACCCTAGGTTTTTTTAGGACAAAATCTTGACTGAAAACTCAATTCCTTATTGAGAGACTTCATATGACGCTGGGCAAAATAAAAACACAAAACCACATACCTTCAGCCTTTGTTCAAGTAATTGGAAAGACTAAAGAAAAAAGAAGTGTTATTGGAGCAGAACTCCTTGGAATACCACACTTGCTGTACTGTATGTGTGGCCACTGTGGGGTGGGGTCAGAAACTACAAAATTCACCATTGAGCACAGACTTCTAAGGTGCCTCAAAACTAGCCAAGAAAGGTGAGCAGGAACAATACCCTGCAGTAAACCCCTGTACATTTCTGACCAGAGAGAAGAGCTGTTAAGATGCAGCAGACATTGCTGATAAGAGTTTTACTACCCAAGCATGCAAACTGCTCAGTTTTAACTTTAAAATTAGATTATATCTCTTTATGCTAATGCGTGGACAGCATAGTAATGCAGTGCTTTTTAAATGCCTAGGAAAAAATGTGATACATTTATGAAACTTTATACCAGATGAAAAAGGGGGCTTGTCTTTTTGAGAGAAATAATATCTTCAAATGTAATTTTTTTTTTCATGGTAAAAGGAGTATACCATAAATGTGCAGTGACACATAAAATCTTAGGTTCTAATGCATATTCTCAGTAGTATCTGAAGACTCTAGCATTTGCAAACATATATTTCTAGTCCTGTTTCCTTTGAGGCCTCTCATCTGGCACAGATGGCTTCTAGAGTTCCCTTCCACCTTAAACTACTTGTGATCCTATGAAAGAAACAGGATAGCATGGAAGTAAAAGTAACTAAGTCCTGAAGATATTTTAGTGTTAATTATACCTTAAAAAATAAACTCTAGCTTCAGTATTCCTAGCTGATAGTTAGAATACCTGTATTTGAATGATGCATTTATAAAGGCTGAATTCTGCCCCCAGGTACTCAGGTTCCTTCCCTCTGACTCCCTCGGACTCTGGAACTTGTTTAAGCAGGATATAAATCAGTTCATGGAGTACCACCAGGCGAATTCATTCTGGGGTATTTATATAATGTTTATCAAAAAATGAATTATTTAGGATCAGACACTGATAATTTCTTTAGATTGTAGTGACATTATCACTTAGAGAGAATCTGAGTGTCCAGCCAAGAGAGGCAGAAAGTAACCTTGAAAAGCTTTTCAAAATAGAAAAAAATACAGGTTAAAAAAGTAACCTTCTTTTTAATTTCATAGAAACATCTGATTTGATAATCAGCAATCATTCTTCAATTGCTACTCTTCGTAATATCTGCAATTAGATATGAGCATCATACAATATATTTATGTGTATTATAATTTTTATATGAACATGTGAAGGTTTGCCTATCAGTAAATTATACAAAATCTCAAGAAAACTGTAATATGCAATAACAACTAGACTAGTTAAATGACAAAGTATTTGCCACATTAAATTGTTATTTTATGATAATTACCAGAAATCAATGCAACTCAATTAAGGTCTTATTCTTTCCCTATAAACCACTCTGAGAATGGCTACAGCACATTTCCAATCAGCATCTGGTGAAAATTCTTCTGAATGCATTGTTAAGCCGGAGGCAGCAGGGCAGGTAAGCCTTAAGGACTCATGTCCAAAGAGCAGAAGGGTATTTGGATGTAGCAGGGGCTGTGTCCAAGTCTGTTGCAGAATGAAAACTCCCTGTATTCAACACAAAAACGATATGAATCCATGGAATTTGTCTTTGCCAGTGACCTTTAGCCAAGTCCTGGATATGTCAAAACTAATTATTAAAGGCAAATGCCCTTATCTTAATAGATAACTTACTCTTTTCTCATTTCAGTAATGTATAGATTTTGTGTAAAATTTACTGTGATAATGCTACCAGTGTATGTAATTTGAAATACTTTCACAGCAGTAAAGAAACTTGAGGATAATACCTTGACTTTTCCAGTTTCTATCCATGGGGAAGGAACATAATATGATGCTTTCAGCAGAACAGACTTCTAGGTTGTGTTCATGTATTCTCTCTGTCATGTACCAATTAGCACTGTTCTATCTTTTCCCCAAAAGGCTCAGCTGGTTTACTGGACTTCATTCGTTTTGAGTGTGAGAATAAAAAGCAGAAATAACTCCTAAGTTCAAATACACACACCAGCAATGAATTACGGTTCAGGACAAAATCTGTAACCTTCTGATTGCACTCTTTCACTTCTCTTTTTCTTCAGCTGACTGAGTTAAATACTGAGGTAACCTGTCATTCAGAACTCTCAAACCTTAAAACTGAGATCTGATTAAAAGTACTCTGTGTACTGCTGCACAGACTTGCAGCATTGTTCTGTTTATTTCTCACACATCTTCTGGTTTTTGTGAAATAAAATTTGAGTTGGGAAATGGAGAGCCATTCAGAAGAGCAAATGTAGTCATTGCCTATAAATACCCTAAAAATCAATCTGATAATAATTAGTGCATCCAGTAGCACAAATAGACTAGTTATGTTATATGCAAATTTAAAGAATGCTAGAAGTTATTTCTGATGCATCCACTAGTCTGCCACAACAATTTTATTTTGTGAATTACTATATGTAAAGTATTACTATTTGATACTTAATCATAACCAAAGTATAATTGCAAACACCTGCTAGTAACCAATGCCCTTTAAGAACCTACTACATTCCATAAAAGGGAAGCAGTCAAAGCACTAGGATGCATACTAAATATAAAACATATTGAGAAAACCAGATAATTTCCTACAGTGGAAAGTATTATCAGTTCTTCTCCATACTCCATTTGGCAGTCACCTGTTCTTATGATCTGTCTTTCAGAGCTCCAGTTTCAGCAGGGGCCCAGTATCTCTCTCTGGATTTATGCCTCTGAAGGGCATCCCAAAGCAAGCCAGTGGGAGCCACAGGTACTTGGGAACTTGCTCATCACTTTGCAGAACAGGAATCATTAAAGAGTTCCCAGGGAAGCACCCTGACAGAGGTGTCACTATATGTATGGATCACTATACCTACAGAGACCTCTGCACTACCAACAGTGATACATGGCATACATCACTGAAACCAGTCTGGGTTTGATCCTCTTGGTTTTGTGGTAGCTGGATTATGAATTTATGCCACATTCTTTCTCCTTACCATAGGAATTGTTTATTCTTACATAACAGTCAAGGGACAAGTGAAATATTTTGTGGGAAAACAGTGATTTAAATGCCTAAGGATCAACCTCCCATTAATGTCCATGGACAAGCCAGTGACTCTGAATGGTCCCTTTTGTACCAAATTCTCATCGACTTAGTTTAATGAATTTACTGCTTTTAAATGGATTGGCAGACAGGACAGGAAGTCAGGATGACACTTGTTCATACTTGGATTGGACATTCCAAATCAAAGTCTCTCTAAAATAGCCTAAATTGAGCAGCAGCATTATGAAGTAAAAGATCAATGCCTCTAGATTGGTAACATTTTTGAACATATGAAAATCTCCAAGCTACTATTTGTTTTACCTGAAACTAACGCACATGCCATTAGAAAAACAACAAAAAAGACATAAGTTGACAGTTGCTCTGTGGCTCACTGATAATTACTTTCCTTGCCTTTTCATGAAGATTTAGCACCACCATCCTGCCCAAGTTTCTCAATTTAAAGATGAATGGGTCTGAAGATGCCAAATCCTTAATCCCTACAAGTGAGGAGGTATCCATATTGCCTGGCAGTAATTCTTCTGGGTAACTACACTGTTAACAGGTTTTCTTTTTTCCTAGATCAGAAGTTGGTGATTAACATTAAAATATTATTTATGGTCTTATCCACAACAGCTAAAAGGAAAAAATAAAGAATTCTAAATTTGGAACTTTAGAAGCTCTTCTGAGGCATATTGCATTATCATATATTCTGAAAAATTCTCTGCCCAAGTTTTACTTGAACTTCAGGGGATTACTGATAAATCATGAGGAGAACATAAATGTTGCTTTAGCTTTGTCAAAGAATGAAAGCATAAATGAAAAGTTCTGTCACTGGGAGGAGGAGAGGAAGGGAAAGAGATGACTAAGCCCTGCAGTTCTGGCACATTAAGGGGAGGGAAGGACTGTCCTGAAGCAGGAAAACAATAACCTAAAAAATAAAGAGAAAAGTTGTTAAAGCACTCAGAAGAATTCTTTATTTTTTAATGTGACTTCCAGTTCAGTTCATAATCAGATTTTTCTATTTAATTCTGATTTTCAAGAACTGTGGTTTTTATAACAGTATTATTTCAGGGGTCCTTTTCTAATTCCAGAAAAGTTCCAGGGCATGTATTGCGCAGAATATCACCAAAAAGGACTTCAGTAGTTTCAGCTCTTACTCAAGGCCTGGGTATGGCAGCCTTTAAAATGAAATATACACTACCATGGCTTCTTGCAGAAATTTCAGCAATAATCAATGCCTTTGGAAACAAACATTCAGCTGCTAGCATGACAAGAGCTACTTAGGAAACTACACAGAGCACCCTAACAGCAACTAATTTACAAAAAAATTGGATGAAGTGCAAAGAATAAACAGACCTTTTTTCCTCAGGACAGTTTTTCTAATTAAAAGTAAACAAACTTCCATTTCATAAAGCATACTAATTTCTTTAATAGCTGTATTTATTATTAGTCTCATTTCATGCTTGCAATAGAAATTTCTGCAGAAAGGAGTTCAGGTGTCATCTCCACGGAGACTAATTCCACAATGAGCTGAAGATATCATTGCTTTTCCTTCCTCTTGCCATGTGCTTTGGATCATGCTCATATTGAATTATATAAAATCCCAACAGGGACACTTACTGTGGAAGATTTTCATATTATTCGATTAACTGCTAGAATAGAGAACTGTACTGTTCACAGCTTTCTGCCAATCAGGTAGTATAGTGTGAGGAAAAAGGAACTATTAAAGTGTTCTAGAGTGAAACATTATTTTCTACATAGATCATGACTTGAATTGATGGTATTATGTTAGTGCTTTAGCTGACAGTCTTTGATAGCCAATTCCCCCAGATTTAAGAGAGCCTTTTGAAGTTGTTGTGAAAGTGCTTTTGATGGCTTCTCCTGGAAGATTGTATTGAATTGTGAAGTTTTAACAAAAACTGAGTCCGTTATGCAGCATTGTGGTTTAACCCCATTTGGGATTAACTCTAATCCAGCCATAACCAGCATATGTACAGAAATTAAGTGTATAGATAGGATTATGGGAAATTTATAGAGGTCCGGGTTTGTTTTTTTTTTTTCCTGAAAACTTTAAACTAAGTCTTTCAGCAAATGGAGTCTTTTCTATCAAAATGCAGATCTTCTCTATATGTTGAAGATTTTAATCTAAAAAGTGATCATTTTCACTCTATGTAAAATTATGCCCTACATTGGTCTATTTCATCCTGAGATAGGTTGTTATTACTATTTCAATCACCTCTTCAAGCAGTTCTGTCCACAACTATCACAAACAGCATTGCTCCACATCGGCTTTGCCCAGAGAAATCTGTTCTCTTCCATTCTTTGATCCCTTCAACCTCTGACCCATCCCATTCACTGCCCTAATTTTAATCTGATTGTAGACATATTCAAAACCTGGCAGTTGGTAATTCCAGCACATGACAGGGCCTTTGATGGTGAGTCAGCTGCAGAAGTCCTGTGCTTCTGAACAGGCATGATACAAGATCCCGATGTTTTGTGCCTTTAAGATGGGGCACATTTTAACTCTGTTTCATTTATATCTTAGCACATTACACTTATTGTAATTAATCCAGTTTCCAGGGGGCAAGTTCCTTGCCAAAATTCTCGGGGTGCATTACCAAAGCCCAAAGTCAAAGTAACCTTTCTCAGTGCACATTTCCATACATGCTGTGTGAGAAGCTGGACCAGATTTTTACCTGGCAGTCACCACAGAACCATGATGTGTGTTCAGTATTTTGTGTCTGATTTGCAATACATCAAACATTTCCCTGAGACCATGAAAGCCATCAGAGTGCAGCCAAGAGAAATATCTGCTTTCACCTGCCTTCAGCCTGTTTTCTATCCAGTGAGAGTCCCACCATCAGATAGCCTATGAGAAAGATAAGTAACAATATTGTAGAAAGTCTCTAATCCAGGAGGTACAAAGTGCTTTAAAATAACCAAGTCTCCCATTGCTATTTGCTGTATAGGAATTGAAAAATTCTGTGCAACCTCGATATTTAGTAAGTAATGACAGGACAAGACTTCAATGTCCTTCAGTCCCCCAGCTGCTTAGGTGTTTTTCTAATGCTATAGCACCTACAGAGTATTACTGAAGCAAGGAAACAGAGCAGTAAAATCAGTGACATTTTCCCCCACTGCACATTTAAATCCTTTATCTGTAAATCAAATAAGACTTCTCCCATCTTCTCTGATTGGTTTGACCATTTCATCATTTATAACTGCTTCTGATCCTCATTTTTCCACTTGGCAATGTAACACATTCAGAAATAAATATTAATGCCCTTGAACTTACCTTGGCTGTGTATTAGAATAAAAAAAAAAAGTCCAAGAAATACACTAGTGGAAAATTAACATAAGGTCACAAATTTGGTGCCATACCAAACTTAGAGATAATAAGGTTTTCTTATACATAAAATGAAATTAAAGCTGCACTAAACAATGAGGCTAAATAATTTTAAGCTTTCTTTTAAAAACCATATAAGTACTATAAGCTATTGTTACATAATGATTAGAAATTCTTTTTTCAATAAAGTTTCACTTGTAAGTAACACTTAAATTTGTGCCTTAAGTGTATATACATCATGATCACTAATTGGTACAGATACTGCTGCTTCACTTTGTTTTGGAGTTGGGATCATAAAAGTTCAAGCAAAGCAACCTAGAGGCTTAGCTGCATGCTATGTAGGTAGTCCTTCTCCTATTTCATCATCATCTTGTGAAAATGGAGGTTGTTTCTGCAGTGTTAAATCAGAGCTAAGAGGCAGGACAATATTTTATACTTCAGGATTTTCTTTTAACAGCCTTGTGTGCCCCTTTTAGTCCTCCCCTCTGAATCATTCCTACATCTTGAAAGCCAGGCCACTACAGGAACACTGTGGTATTTCCAATGACTCAGCTCCTTTTTCTCTGCCAACTTGTGCACCTATTTTGACCTTATTAACATTCTGGTCAGAATCTCTTTTCCTCTCACACAAAAAAAGATAAAGTGAATGGAACCTGAAAGTACATGAATATGTAACACCCATTCCTTCTTCTGGTGTCCTGTCCAGACACTGATAGTCAGAGTAGATTCGAATCACTGTTTAACGGGTATGGAAATGCTGTCCTGCCAAATTAAGCAGCTGACCCAGAAACCATATCTCATTAATACTATTTAGTATAGCATGAATAGAGATCCTTCAAGAAGAGGAATATGTCAGAGACTTCCTAACAATATGTCCACTCCTGCTGTCATCAATTTAGTCCAAATTACTAGAGATGGAAGAATTAATACCACCCTATACCTCTTTTATATATATGACTAATTCACCTATATAATGACTAAGAAGTAAAATTTTTCTATAGTTGCCATAAAAGTAGGAGATAAAACATAATTATAAGAAATAGAAAGCTAGGTTTAGAGATTTCTTATTCATATTTCAAATTATCTGCTGATTGACCTGATATGTGTATTTATATTCACGTTTATGAATTGGCAGTCTTAGAAATATAAATAATAAATAAATTCGTAAGACTAATAGCCAGAGACTGCCTTACTAAAAGGATTCTAGGGGCAGTCAATTTTTTGAAAAAGAGCAGCTGCCACTATATCTAGCAAATTCCTCTAAGTTTGCAGATGCCGTAAGACTTACAATAGCTGTTGAAAAATGGACACATAACATCAAAAAAGAATCTGCCACGTTTCCAAAGAGATCCAGGCTATATCCTTGCCAAATTATGTTCCCATGACAGAACATAGTCTTTCACTGCTGAGTACAAATTAACAACACCTTTCGTACATTTTTAAACTGTATCATGTGCAAAAGTAAATTGATTGTCTGCAGGAATATAATGTACTGCAGTTGCTTAGTGATACTCAGACAGAAATTTGTCTAGACCATTTAAACAGACTAAATATGAAAAAACCACATTGTACTGGCACTCACATAGGATCAAGATGCTGGTCAGGGTTTAGTTTAAACACTTTGCTGTCACGATAACTTCCTGGAACAGATCATTCTACATCTCAAAGAGAAAGGCTTTTCAAGGAACACTCAGATCCTTTACCCCCTGTATAATAAGAAAGTGGTTGATAAATTTTCTTGTCCTGTTTATGAACTGCATCTGGTATCACTGGCAGAACACTCCTGGAGGAGAAACTTTATGTGGTTTTATCTTGTTCACAGAGAATCAATTAGTAAAACTGTAAGTTATATCTCAATCACATGTTGTTTAAAAAGAAAGAGCATTTCTCCAGTGTAATGAATTTTCCCCAGTTCAAAAGAATCTGATAATGGCAGCTTATCTTTGGCAGTTTACAGCTGACAGAAAGGTTAAATATATCTCACTGAACTAGATCTCTTTAAGCCACTCCATGCATACATGTTGTTCCCTGCTGACTTGATCCTCTATGCCATTATCCTTGCCTACAAAAAGCAGGAAATGTTGTTTAAGACTTCTTGGTCACAATCAATTTTTATGCCATTTGCCAAACCCTTAGTCTTAGGATACTGAGGAATTTGTAAGTGGTTGTGGGTTGGTGTTTTCTTTTTTTTTTTTTTTTTTTTTTTTAAATTAATAGCATACTTTCATTCTGGCTGGTGCTATCTTCAAACAAAGGACAGCCTGTCTTGGAAGGGTTAAAATGAAGTTACTAGTCTTACTACTTCTAAATCCTTTGCCTCTGCTTAGGAAGATGTGTGCTATTCTTTGAAAGGCTATTGTTAGACTGTATTGCAGGGAAAACACTAGAATTAAAAAAAAAAAAAAAAAAAGAAAAAAAAAGGAAAAAAAAGAAACATTTAAAAATCTTACTCTTCTTCCTGGAAAATACTCTTCAGTAAGGGAATCAAAAATGTTTTATTCTTTAGCACAACTTACAGCATAACATGAGGTAAAAAACATAGTATCAGTAGTTAATACCTTGCTTTATCTGTAAGAGATGAGAAAGGGAATGAAAAAGAAAAATTGTGTTGCTTTAACAAAATTGAGCTATGCCTCCAAGTTAGCAGCTGTACAATAGCAGAAAGGAAGAGTTAGATTAGAAGAGAAGAATAAGGCAGAAGAACAAGAAAAATGCCAGAAAAAGTCAAGAAAAGGAAGATTGGACAGAAAAAGTTTCATCCAGGAAAAGATACTGGATATGAAACAGTAGAGCTGAGCTCACTGAAGGACAGTGATTGACAATGCATAAGTGTATTGGCCTTTCTAACCCTGTCCTGAAACATACTGAGAACGAAGACCACTGAAAGTGTTTTACTTACATGGGAGAGACAGACCCTCCACTTGTTAAGAAACACAAGAACAGCTATGATCCCTGGTTGTACAAATATGCATTCATCCTCCACATTGCATTTTTGTATGCTACTTTAGTTTTTCACTCTGCTATGCTGTTATACCTCAAAGCTACAGATCTATTACCGTGGAAGTACATTTCACTGAAAAATGCCATTCAACTGCATATCCCCTTTAATAATGAATTTTACTGACAAAATAAAAACAGGTATTATAGTGTGCAATAATTTCCTACCCAATATTAACCACTCAAACCCTAAAATCTACTTTACTTAACTAAAGCACAATGTTTTCTTGGTCATGACCCCAAGGCCCAAGAGAACATCTGAAGAACCAGCATTGCAGCCTATTGAGAGCATTCTGACAGACTCTCTATATCTGGTCCCCATCCATCACCTCTCTGTAAACATCTCTCTGATGTGCAGGCACTACAAACATATATCACATGAAATGAGTATCATTCTGTAATTCGGATAGAAGTGACATCTTTCAGCATAAAAAGTGCAATAGTTTTTGTGAAACAGGGAATCATGAGCCAAAGTGGGTCTTTCAGAACAAAATCTGGAATTATGACACCACTAATATCTGTTTCAGGCAAGAATTTCATAATTCAGTGTTTGGAGAAGGATGAAATTTCAAAATGTGATGCTACAAGGGAACTTCTCAGATATTTCTGTTAATGGATCAATCATACCTAATCAACTGGTACTTGCAGTGTCTTTTGCCCAGTGGTGAGAGGGCAAATATTGGCTATATATGACTCACAGAATCACAGAATGGACAAGGTTGGATGGATCATTTGATCCAACCTGCCTGCTCAGACAGGGTCATTCTGGATCACACTGCATAGGATTGTGTCCAGATGGTTCTTGAGTATCTCCAGTGAGGGAGACTCCACAACCTCTCTGGGCAACCTGTTCCAGTGCCCAGTCACCTGCACCACAAAGAAGTTGTGGAACTTCCTCAGGTGGAACTTCTGTGCATCAGTTTCTGCCCATTGCTTCTTGTCATATGGCTTGGCACCACTGCGAAGAGCCTGTCCATCCTCTTGACACACCCCCTTCAGATATTTACAGACATTGATGAGGTCCCCTCTCAGTCATCTCTTCTTGAAGCTGGACAGACTAAGCTCCCTCAGCCTTTCCTCATAAGTGAGGTGTTCCAGTCCCCTCATAATCTTTGTTGCCCTTCACTGGACCCATGCCAGGAGCTCCATGTTTCTCTTGTACTGAGGACCCAGAACGGGGCACAGCACTCCAAGGCCTCACCAGGGCTGAGTGGAAGGGTAGGAACACCTCCCTCAAACTGCTGGCAATGTTGAAGGACTGCCCAGCACTCCGGAGTGTCAGCCACTCCTCTCAGCTTTGTCTCTTCAGTGAATTTTCTGAGGAAGCATCTGCCCCCTCACACAAATCATTGAGGGATAAGTTAAACAATGCTGGGCTCAGTACTGAACCTTGAGGGACGCCACTAGTGACAGGCCTCCCACTAGACCCTGTGCCACTATCATAACCCTCTGTTATCTGCCATTCAGTCTGTTCTCAATCCATTTTGCTGTCTCCTCATCCAGTCCACACTTCCTGATTTTGCCTATGAGGATGTTGTGAGAGACAGTGCCGAAAGACTTCTGAAGTCCAGGCAGGCAATATCCACTGCTCTCCACTCACTCATACTGGTAGTTGTTCCATTTTAGAAGGCAATCAGGTTGGTTGAGCATGATTTACCTTTAGTGAATTCACTCTGACTACTCCTGGTCACATTTCTGTCATCCATGTGGACAAAGACAGCCTCCAGAATGAGGTGCTCCATCATTTTCCAGGGATTGAGGTGAGGCTGACTGGCCAGTAGTTCCCTCGGTCCTTCTTACCCTTTTTGAAAATCAGGATTCCCTTCCAGCCTGTAGCAGACAAACCCCTTATTGTCACCTTTACTAGTCTGTCCTTTTATCCTGACCCATAAGCTTTGGCTTGTTCATCATCCACCCAAAGATTTTGATACATTCCAAGTGTTGCCTTACGCAGAGGGCAACTCCAGCACTGCACCTTCCTTGTCTGTCTCTCCCGAACAGCGAGAAGCCCTGCACGACCACACTGCACTCATGCTAGCTGTCCCACCACGTCTCCATAATCACAATGAAGTCAAAGCCCTGTGACTTCCTGTGGATCTGTAGTCCATCCTGTTTGTTCCCCATACTGCATGTATTGGTGTACAGGCACTTTATACAAGTATTTGATGGTCTCAGGATCCCAGCAGGGGTGAGGAGTGCAAAATGATGCACTACAGTCCTGTCTTGTGGTTATGTCTTTGGCTGCTTATGCTTGCTTGATGTTAGAATTTAGGGACTAAAACCTGTAATTAATCTTTTTTTATGCCAAGTTTTATGGCCAGGGCAGGCATATACTGACTTATCAGAGTACATGTCTAATTAAAACAACTTCAGTGGTTGATTTATCAACATTAAAATGGCTGATCATAGGCTTATACAACTGGAAAGAAGTAGCTTTCCAGATGGCAGGGGCTAAACCCTTTTTAGGAGATACAAAGTGCACTCTAATTACAGCTCAAACTGCAGCTTTGTTTAGGTTGTCGCACCTGTGTTCTGTGTTCAGCCTGCTGTGTTCTGGAGTGCCAAAAACACAGGCTTGTCCCACCAGCTGAAGCCACTGCAGAAGAATATCCTGTAAAGTAATGCCTGGTCCCACCTCCTTCTCTTCTTGATGCATGAAGGTACTAATGATCTTCCATGCTTTCCAAAGTCATAAGTCATCATGACTGTTCATCTATTCAGGGTAACCTATTCATGTGAATTGCACTGCTAATCAATGATGTTCCCACCTGCGCTTTAACATAATGTTGAGACAATGTTTTGAACTCTGGTTTGAAATAATTTGAAAATATTGATAGCTGGGGGCAAAAGAATCAAGGAATTGGTGGAGTTTGACTGTAACTTCAGGAATTTTGTTCTATAGATATCTCAACAATTACCGTGAAAAGATTCCTTAATGTGTCAATATCTGTTCAGAATACTATGCAAAGGCACTCCTCAAGAGACACCAGCTTCCTAACATCCCAATTTCTAATGAAAGGTAGGGAAGTGCCTGCAAAAGTTGAAACTTGGCAAAATTCAAAAGAAGTAATCTTGCTGGATATTCACTAAATAAACCTTTGATGATCTTAACTGTGAGTTTATGTAAATGTAATATTTTTTTATAACAGGAAACTTGATCTTTCTTTAATAATGGAAAAAGTACTGTCCCATACTGGGACCTTATCACCAGCTATCCATTTATGACTAAAACCTCATTAATAGCTTAAAAAAAGGTAAACAGACTTTTGTGACCAGAAAAGATCCCCTTTTCTTAAAAATTTTTCAGTGTCACATAGCAAGTGGAAAGTGAAAAAAATACCTTTAATAATTAAAATAACCTGAAATGTATTTTGCCTGATCCTCTTCAAAAATGCAAAAAAGATGATCCAGCTATCTAGGTATACAGTACCTGCCAGTACAGCTTACAGAAAAAAATATTAAAATCATAATCTCTCTAGGGTGCAAATAGCAATTAATTATATAGTAATCTTGAGATTTCTCCCTTTTGATCCTATTCATTATCCATTGTCATCTGAACTGTTCTTTCTAATTTTCCCAAGAGTAATTATCATTCAGTTTATGATAATATTTTCCTTTTTGTTGTTCATGTTCGCATTTAACTCAGGTTTCTCTTAACTACTTTCAACTGTCTATGTATTTCCTGAAACCATTTTTGTCATTTTGCTCATTCTTTCACGTTCCTATTCTCCCCCCAGAGAAGTGTATCAGTCCCCATTGAAAACTTTCCAGCAGCCCTGCCAGCACTTCAAACCATTTTTGCAAGCATCAGCTCCACAGACATGCAAAATGCTTTGCCTTTGAGTACACAGTCTTTAGCCAACACCACTGACAATTTGTAACAAATATAGAAGCTAGAATGGCAGCCATGAAATACATTTCATGTAGTCCACTCCAGAGTCATCAAACAGCGGTATTAACAACTTGGTATTAACAGCTTGTGTCAGCTTTGAAGGATTTCAGATCCAAAAAGAAAGAGCAGGCTCTCTATGATGCTCCTAATTCCTCATCTTATCTAGCTGCAGAAAATGTGTGCATGCATGACTCAAAGCAGTTCACTCTTTCTTGCTATTCAAAAAACCAATATTCTCATCAGAAATACTGTCATCATATATTCCCACACTACACAACTAACAATGCTGAGGTTTAAATGGACACAATACTAAACTGTACCAGAGTTATTAGGCATGTATCAGTCATGACAGTCAGCATCACATGAAGCTTGTTCTTGGTTCTGTACAGTACTCCCTGGTCCAGTACTGTACATCAGCTTTTGCCCCCTTGACTGCCAAAGCTGGGGACACGGTACCTCATAGTCATCTTACAGAGTGGATGTACAATCCTGAAAGGTGTCGTTCTGCACAGTCTGCCTGTCCCTCCTTCTCCCTCACAACTGTAGAACAGATCACAGCTTCCCCATGATCTTAGTCCACTGAGACTGGACTGGTTGGACAGTAGGAGTGAGAGAGAGAAAAACATCCTTTCTATAGCCCTTGAATCCTCGGTGACTCTCTGTCCAAAGATTTAAAAGAACTGTGATAACTTAAGGTTGCCATGATCCATTCCTGTTACCAGCTTTATCAAGACAGCATCAAATGATACAGTTCATTACTAATCACTAATGTTTCAATGATGTTCTTCTAAGATATGAATGCTTATCTACTGAGCTGTGCTCCATGAGACATTTTCCACAATTATCCATCATATCAGAATATTTTGCTACAAGACCTAAGCATTAAAAAGGGGCATAGAAACAGGAAAAATACTCTAATATTAAGCAACACTCTTTTATAAGAAGAAACAGGGTCAATGCCTGAACAATGGAACAGATGGAGGTTTTACCAAGGATTTTTTGTAGGATTTCATGTTGATTCCTACTGCATGTTTTCCTCTCTCTTTTGAAATCTTTACTGCTTATCTTTATATGTATTTTTACCTTCTACTCTTATTCCTCAGATGTTCAGTGTGTCACTGTTCTTACAGGTTCTAGAACAACAGAAAAAGTAAAGCTATCTGGACTATGCTAAGTGTTAACAGCACTTTCCCTTTGGACAGCAACAAAGGAAGGCTCTCATCAGTGTCACAGCATTGTTATCATGTAGTCAAGTGCACCGTTGAAAGTCTGAGGTGGCTTATCTCACCCAAGAGAAAAAAACCCTTATGCCCCACTGTATACTCGGCAGTATTTATTCTCATCTCCCTCCTTCTCAGTTGTTTGGGTGTGGGTTTTTGTTCTTTTTTTCTGGTGAAATTCTACACCCCCGAAAGAAAGATTTCTCCCATCAAAACAAACAAACAAAAAATGCTTTCACAGTCATGTCTTCTTTTCTAATGAACATTTTTTAGTAGGCTTGGAGTTTTATTGAACTTTGTTCCTTTTCTTGCCCCTACAATTAGACAATAGTGATTTATGATTTCTTTTCTTGCTAGTCCAGTGTCTATGGAACAACGCCTTTCAAACTCATTTTCAAAACTTGACTGTTTTCTATTAGTGCAAGGAAGACTAAGTGTAACCTTGCAATGTGAATCCATCAAAATTATTGCCACCTCAAATAAAAGTAAATGACAGATCATTCAGAGTACTTGTAAAATAATTTCAGATGCATTATTGGAGTCATCTGGGAAAAATGGCACTACACTATCTAAAAATACCAATTTTTACCCTGAGGCAGACTCCACTGAAATGAAAGACTTTTACTTTTAAAATGATTTAAATTTTTTACCGTAACTTAATTGACTAATTCTGAACCTTATTTGAAGAGAAATGGAGGGAAAACCAAGAAGGAATAACAGTGCAACTGAGTATAACAATTCCTAAGATGAGAAAAGGAAATGTGCACCATCTGGAAGAGAAGTTTCTAAAATTAGGCTATTAGGTTATATGGTTCATGATTAAAATCTGGCAAAAGCCTTCTTTTCCCTGGCAGAACAGACAGTATCTTGACTCTTGAATAATATTCATGATACTGCTTCAGAGCAGGGAACATTAGTTTCTAGGGATTTGAAGTTCTGGATCCCCTGGGAAGAGGCCAATCTCTTGTTTGAGTTGAATACACTTCACAGATGAAGGGGAGGAAGAAGAAAAAGGTCTTGCCTATTTACCATGGATGCTATGGAACTGAGTTGAGGAAAGGAGTTTGTCAGAACTCCATACAGTGGGCTAGCAAATATCAGTAACAGTTTTCTTTCTTTGGTTGAAAGGACACAACCTTTTTGAATCAGTCCCAGTAACTACTTGAATTTTTAATTTATCTATATCCTTAGTTCAAACTAGAGCCATTAAAAGATGGCTTGAAATACATTAAAAATATATCTAAATTTAGAACTAATTTTTTAGCTGTGTTCTGTAGGCAGCTGTTCCTTATTAATGAAATTATGCAAGACAATCTTGAAAAATCTGGGTATCAGAAGGGATTTGGGAGTGATGACACCTGAAAAATCATTTTGCCAGGCACTACACTCGAATTTCTTCTATGCAACAAGAAAAGGAGACTAAAATGAAAAAACAGGTAATACCACTCAGAATAATGTATGATAAAAGAAAAACTTTTATAATTGCTTATCTTTATCTTATCTTTTACCAGAGAAGAAACCTTTTCAATTATGATAATACAGCACAATTCAGCACAGAGTACATCAGTGACTTGCAGCACTGCAGCCCCACCAGAGAGGGGATGTGCCTTGTCCAATGTACACAACTCTGGGCAGAACAAATTAAAGCAAGCAGAGTGCAATAATGCAGCTATATTGCTTCTTGCTAGGTAATTTGCCACTGTCTCCTGCAAATACCCTAGACGTTAGGGCTGCACAGAACTGTCTTCCTCAGGCACTTCAGCTGCCTCTAAGGTTGTGTTCTGTGTTTAGCTATTACCTTGATTATTCAAGAAACAGTGTATTTTATTGAATTTTGGAAGATTGACACGCGCTTCTAGTTTTTCTATTTTTATACATGTTTTTGCAATACTAATGCCAAATTATTTTCTAGTCTTCTAAATTCTCAAATCAGAAATTAAAAGTATCCAAGATAAGATAGTCTTGCTATGTTCTACATTCTCACCCTCAGATTCTAAATAAGTTAATCACAATGACAGTATTTTCAGTTAAATGAATATCTTGTCTTTCTTAATCAATCTCCATGTACACAATAGAATATGAACATAAAGTGGATAAAAAAAAGGTGCATGTGGGATAATTTATTCACCTTAGAGACATTTGGACAATACATCTTTTAACACTTAATTATTTTCTTAGATTTTTCAGACACTGTGGGATATTCAGGGTCACTTGCCTTTACAGGAACAAGCAGACCAGAATCCCCTCAAGTCAGAAACTATCAAAAATGAAAATCATGTGAAAAGAGATAAACCATGACTAATGTAACAGCACGTTAGTCTAAAGTTTCAGCATGCAGGCTGCACACAGGAATTTTCTAATCATGTATCTGGCTGTGAAGCAGGGGAATTAGTTCCATGAATTATAAGAGAAGGTTGGACAGATTAGAGACCGTAACTTGTACGTAAAATTTGTTGAAAATAATTTAGGAAGATTGGTGTCTGAGGGTATGTTAAAATGTCAGCAATGTCCTCTTCAGGCAGAATGCAGAAGCTTTCTCCCTTTTTAGAAGAAATGGAGGTTTCTGATTTACTGCAGACCAGCTGGGTGCAGGAGGCACCTTCCCCTGGAAGACTGCAGAAAGCCATTTTTCACTGTAGGTCTTGGGCAGCTGATTTAGCAGGGAAGGGAAGAGAATGAAGGTAAATGAGCTACAATAGCTAGTAAAGTAGCTTCTAGTATTTGAATGCAGAAATACAAATACTGCAGCTGTGGCATTACAGAGGCAATTAAATGGGTGTTCCATAATCTGAGTTTGACTCACAAGCCGAATGGGATGTAACATTTTAAAATTCTGCCTTCATGTACTACATACGTGAATAAGTGCGGTATAATAATGTTCTAGCTCCAGATTAGTGGAGACAACATGACTAAGTGTGCTATTTTAATCACCTTTGCAACGATGATTACTGTAAGATGCTTCTGAGAATTTTTAATCCAAGACTAGTCATTCATCTCCATTTCCTTCTTGTCACAATCCACCCAGATGCTGTCTATCGTGACCTTTCTGCTCCTATTTTACTGTGCTGTTTACCAGAAAAATATTTTTGATCCCCATCCTACTTCGTAACAAATGTGTCTTATTGCTGTCTTTATTTAGACTGAAAAATAGTGGTTATCTCAATATCTATGATTATCTGTTTAAAGAAGTACAGTGAAAGAGATTGCATGGGAAATGCTTTTATGTCATTTAATTCTGCTTCTTCTATCTGCTCTACCTTTGTTTTTAGAAAGAGAGAAAAGAAGCAGACACAGGATGTTTTTATGGAAGAACAGGAATATTGGATAAAACTGCCCTATTCACTAAAGGACTGTCAGTGGAATACTGTCACTGCAAAGCAACTCACTGCAGAAATAACCTTTACATTCCTTTTGTGCTACCAGATTTGTATACTGATAAATAAACACTGATCCTTAGCTATTCTCTCAGGATATGAAGCTCATATAGGAAAAAAAATGCAAAATCTGCATTCATTTGGTGCAAGTTTTTGCTACATCTTTACTATTCATATAATAAAATAATGCTGATCGCAAACTGGTGATCTCAGAGGGCCTCAGGTAAGCCATAAACATCTTTTTATGAGAATCATGTTAAAGGGGCTTACCCAAAATTCAAATGGAGGGCTGTGTGTTATCTTCTGTTCTTTACAGAAAGTGTAGAAGAAGTGATGGACCAAAACTTCCTATATATCTGAGAGCTCCCATTCTGCTATGCTCCAACAGATGGCAGGGCTTCCAGGAATTTCTAGGGTTTTTCCTGCTGGGATCCTATGTAAGGTATGGTTGTCCCTCTGCGTGAAAAAAAGGCAGAAGAACAAGCCATCATAAAACATAAGGGATATTCTTGAGTTTATTTTGTGAAATGAATTTATATAATTTAAGAAAGAGAAAGCTATAATTACCATTTTTGACCGCTAGGTAGTGTTGCTGATTTTTTAAGCACATCTCTATAAAGGGCAAAATATAAAAGTTCATTTTGCTCTAAAGATAGCATTTGTTGTCAGAGCATTACCTGTTCTAAGTGGTGGGATAGCTCTGGAAAAATAACATGCATTTAATTGTGTCTATTAGATATCCAAGTGAATAATTTATTTACTGGGAACAGCTTCACAGTTTTGTGTAAGGTTGTCAGACCTTAGGAGTCTGCATCTGCTAACTACTTGAAATAAAAAACAAGCAATTAAGATATACAAGTGGGAGAGAAATAAGAGTGGAAACTGTGGCCACGCTCTGCCCTCAGATCTCTTTTTGCAGTTTGAGAATAGGTCAACTGATAGTATTTACTCTGAAACAGGAAGACTGAAAGCACTACTTGTTATATGTTTGGAAACACAGGGTTAATTTCTACCTGAGACTATAGAGGTGAACAACAAATGAAGGTTAAATATCAGCTTCAATAAATCTGACTGATATTGTTTAAGACAACACGTTACTAATTGTGCTGCTGGTAGCAGTAGCCCTAGAAATGCTACTTGAAAAGGGTGGCAAGAGATCATTGGCAATTAAGACATATAAATTAATGTTTCTGCTGTAGCAAACTTATAGAATCTTGGATTATGTTGAATGAATGCTCTGTGGCACACCTAAAGCTTGCTGTAAAATATATGTAACTTCCTCTATTTAGACTAGCATGTGCTTCATTTTAGTTACCATAGAGCAGGAAGAGCTGTCCATAGTGGAAATGATAGAAAATTTGAAATTCTTTCATGTTTCAAGTTGTCAGAGGATTTAAGCATATTCTGAATTTTGAATTAATCCCATTGAAATATTTTTAAATAAATTTAGTTAATTATGGTTAAAGTACATGACATTAAATGTCATTATGACCCTAATGGTATCTATAGATTCATTAGTATGAGTCTATACTAATGAACATATTCTTATGCATAACTTCCTTTTTAAATTATACTAACCCACTACAAAACTGTGGAGTATGTAATCAATAGATTTTGTTAATTTCTGTGTCTTCCACAAATTATTAGCAGTAAAGGACAGGCCAATCAAATTTTGACAAAGTATTTCATTCCATTATGGAGTGTGTGAATTAGGTGATCAGGCCAAAAGTGACCAGCTTAACTCACCATGATGCACCAACAAAACTGAACAGCTGCCTCAGGGTATTAGTGCCTCAGAGCTTTAATTTTAATCACTACATATAAATAATTATGTCAGAAATACGCTTCTGATTTAGTTATAGGATTTAGAGTAATAGACATATATATACCTCCTAAACCTGTCCTAGAGTCAAGTTTTAGTTTATGGGCTTGTTCCTTTAAGTGGTATCAGAGTAGAAAACCTGTCAATCCAAAAATGAGTATAGAGTTGCATTCAGATATTTTGGTTGGGTATTCAGTGCTGATTACAGGAACTCAGACACTAAGGGATACTAAATGCCTTTCTCTAACTACAGCAGAAAATACCTCAGAATTCCAAATTACCTTTCCTCCCCTTCCTCTTCCCCTAGTTTGCAAGATCTTAAATACTCCCATGACAAAGTTACTCCAAAAAAAGTATGTCGAAGCATATTTGAAGTGGCCAGTTCATGAGGTATATCATCTACCTGAGTGGAATTTCCAGAAATACTTACTTGGAAAAATGCTGACTCTACTGTGGTTGTGTTTAGATTCATTTTGAGGCTAGTTTTTGGGTGCCTATTCAGGCAAATGAGTCAAATAGCAGAACAGTTCACAAAAGAGAGAATAGGAACACAGAAAATTTTGAACTTAGAAATGTGACTAGTCATAAAAATTTCTAAGTTTCTTTTAACCAGTCTTGGAACACAAAAATACTATATGAATCATATTTTCAATCAAAGCTCTTTAAAACAGCTAAGATGCTGAATTTCAAGTATTTGTGAAAAATATATACACTAAAACTTGAGAAAATCATAACATGTTCATTACAAAATCACATGCAGAAACAGAGCTAAAACTAATTAAATTAACTATTTCCCAGGAATTATTTGAAATTTCTAGTTTTGCCAATATCAGATACCAAGCTTGTGAAATAAGAGTAATAATGCTTTAAAGCAAGAAAAGTATCAGTCCCTTCCAACTCACCATGTTCTGTGATTCTGTGACAGTAGCCAACATTCACATCCTTACTCATGATGATATTATTTACATTTGTTTTTAGCAATGACAGAATACAATCAGTCATTTTTACTTAGTTTCTCATTTTTATTAAAATTGTTTCTGAAAGAGCTCAGTATTGCTACAACTCCTGGAAGTATGCTAGATGACTTACAGTACAAACAAGAAAATTAACTTTATGCCAATGAGTTCATCCTAAGAATGTTTTTACTTTAGCTTTCTGGCAATTTCTTATCAAAAAACCACAAAGAAATTATTTGCATATAATCAATATGTACTATATATTTGGGTAAACACAGGGCCACAGACTTCTATGCAAACAGATAATGAAACAGCAAAATAAAAACTTCATTTGTTCAATTTGATACTGTGCATAAAAATTACTTACAACCCCTAAAACTGTCAATTTAGCATGACACCTTAAATCATAAGACCAAGTGGATATGCTCCATTAACCCAACAGTATGGCTTCAGACCAACAGTCAATGAATGATCTGCAGAGCTCACTTGAACCCCACTAAAACGACTTCCTTCCTACTGCTGTATAGTTGCTAGAGACAAAGAAAACAGCCTGAGTGAGAAAAGCAATCTTCAAATTGGAGATATGCTAATATTTCCCTAATCAATAACAAATTACTAATTTGATGGTGCTTTGAGAAGGAGCTGCAAATTCCCCCAGAAGAAATCTACTCAAGATGTGCTCCATAGGAAGGAAGAAAGTTGTTTGAAAAGTCAAGATTTCAATTTGAACTTCAGGGATAATGGCCCACAGTAGGGCTTTTGAATGGTGTCTTTCTCTAACCAAGAAACTGTGAGGAGGAGACCGCTCTCCCTCAAGTCTAAAAATCACAAACAATTGCAAAGTGGAACAGCTGAATCAGCAGCTAAATAAAAAAACCCAAAAAAACGGATTTATCTGAGTAATTTTTACTACACCATCTGCAATTTTAAAATTCACATTTGTATTTCAAGTAGATGATTTGAGGATGGCCTGAGAGATACAGCAATGCAGGAAGCATTGGAGACATGGTATCAGGTATCTCATACAGGTGGAACCTTTTTGAATGAAAAGGTAAAGAGAGACAGAGAGGGCAGTGCAATGCACTGCAAAGATGATGATTTATTAATACACTAAATTATTAAAATGGATGTTAGATGTTGTGAAATGTGAAAACCAATTATTTCTGTAAATTCAGGGTTGTTCTGTAATTCATTCTCATGATTCAACAATGGACATAAACAATAACATGAAAAGCTGCCAATAGGTTACTTCTTTTCCTTCCCTCTTCCTTCTCCAAGAGATGACAGAAGGATAATATGAAGAGCAATGAGTCTAGAGAAAGAAAGAAATGGTTTCAGAGAAAAACTAGTCTTTGCTCACTAGCATCAAAACTGTGATTCCCTCTTGATGCTCTGCAACAGTCCTGACATAACTCAGACAAAAGGAGTGAACCTGTGCTTACCTATCCTATAGTCACAGCAGAATGAGGTTACCAAGAATTGAAAGTTCAGGATATCTTGGAAGACCTACTTTTATCCCCTAAATAAAGGCCAGCCACACTATGCTGGATGTGTGGTAAACAAGCAGGCACATGCCACTTCAGACTGGCATGTTGTCAGAAAAGCAAACCTGAGTATCATTCTCTAAAAATGAATATCTTACAGCATCTTTATTGTCTTAAGATACATGTATGTATGTGTTTGTATGACAGCAGGAAGGAACGGAGTAGTTTGTTGCTTGTATTTTTATTTCTAAGCTTTATAGGAGCCTGGAGGAATTTGCCTTCTGGAGGGTACAGACTCCTCCAGAAGGTTCTCAGAGCTTTTTAGTCTCAAAAAGCAGAAGCAGGAATACTCACAGAATATCACACATTGCAGAAAAATTGGCTATTATACAATTTCAAAGAAAATATTTTTCTACATCCGCTTTATTTTCTTTTTCCTGCCTTTTCTTTTCTTTTCTTTTACAGGGGACAAAAGTCTTCTGCTTTCTCTGTTACTTCAGATTTTATATACAATGCATTTGACCAGGGACAGTGACAATTTGGCTAAGTGTTTTCATTTCTTAAAAAAAGCAATCCTAGCAGATTGTTTTCTTTCTATCTTACTTTCTTCTGCAGTATTTTTTTTCTTGCTGCTACAGGTCCTCTTTTTTCAGCACTGTTTTGATATGCTGAGGATGGGAACTCTATGGAAAGTCAAAGGGGTTCACATCCTATTTTTGTTTACTCTTTTCCCCTTTCTTATTTGCAATTCATTCATGATTCCTTGCATAAAAGGAGGAAGACGTTGCCTCAGCCTTCTGTTCTTCTGGAACCTCAGTTGCTATGCAGCTGAGCTCTCTCCTGGCCTCTGTTGCTGTATGACCATAGGAAATGTCTTCTCACTTGAAAAAAAAAAGAAAGGTATGAGCAGATTAGCAGTGCTATTGTGTATTCCACTTCTCAACAAGTTTTAGACATGCAACATGTAAAAGATTGGCATTGAAGCAACACCAGTTCAGATCCTCTGGGGACCTCAACCTTAGTATTGATAGATCAGCTTTATGGGAATGCTCCTACCTAGAGGATCATATGAGGATATAGCAGTAGATAATGGAAACCTGCATGTTCGATCCTAATCCAGAAGATCCTACTTGCACTGGTTAGCATCAGTTACAGAAGATTTGGAAGACCTCTTGGCCTCACAAGCTTATGCCATCAGTATCAGTAAATGCAGTAAACAAAAGGCGAACTTAATAAACCAGCACAGAGAGAAAATCTTGATAATGTGAGGTGGCCACCTAAGTATTTACAGATGGAAAACTAAATAGGCAGTTATTCCAGTGCCATCATCTAAACGGGTTGATCAATTCATTATTAGTAGATAGACCAAAAATAACCAAGTAGGCTACTTGCTTTCTAGTAAATTGATTAAATGTTTGCTATTTCTTCTTTGGAATACCCACATTCTGCAAGGCATTTGTCTTTTACAATAACAATGAGATACCACCTTTACTTTGGGGGCTAGCATAGTTCTTACATAGAAGCGAATATTAAAAAGCATCAGTGCTTCTTTAAGTGAAATGCAAAATTAAGAAATCGTCTATAAGGGATATTGTGATTGACATATGCAGGTGGTTGGTAGACACATGAAGTCCTGGATGTTGTCTGCTAAAATCATGAATTATTACATCAATTCCCACAAAAAACAAGCACCCATAAAAGCTGTGACATTAAAAAGCAAAATACCTTGTCTGGTGGCTTCACTTTTTGACAGCTCTCTGTGTCACTTATAGTAAGCTCTCCTGCAGGTCCAGAGAGGTGCTTTCCCTTCCAGGGGTGCTCTTTTCTCTTGATCATAATTTTGAATGCTTTCTGTAATACCTGCCCTCCCCTCATGATACAGGAGATTGTTCTTTGGTGCTGTTCAATAAGATGGTAGGCTCTGCAAATGCAAAAAACTTCACAATCTATTCCAAATCATTTAGGAAGAAGCAGATGTATCAGCCTACCACAGAGACTCTTTTACTTTCAAAACTTAGAAAGACATGACTTAGCATTTGGTCCCATCACTTGTTGTTGCTGTGACCAACATCTGAATGATGCCTGGAATGCTTGGAATAATAAAGATGAGATGATCCTCCAAGATGAAAGAGTCAGTGCATCTCCTGCTCGGTTGAGGGTTTCAGAAAAAAACAGCTTATATAGTAATTACTGACATGTAAATAGGTCTATTGGTCAAAAGGAAATAACACCACTTAGAAATACTGATAATACAGGTTGCAGAACCCATCTAAGTAATCAGAATTAATTCATTTATTCTCAAGAGGTAAGCATTTGCCTCGTCCTGGCTCAGGAACAACCTTTGCTGAAAATGATCCAGACGCGAGAAGAGTCATATCCTCCTGGAACTACTGCTGTAGCACAGAGGAGGGAACTGGGTCGGAGTCTGAACAAAAGCTGAAGTCTGGGACTGCAGCTTCGTATTCTCCTGGTGTTTTTCTCTAAGCTCTTCTGGGAAAATAGTCCTTTTTGTGCAGTAAGGAAAGAAAGAATTATAGTTCTCATAAAAAGAAATACAGGCTGCTGCAAGTCTAATTCACCCATCACATCCAAGAGTAAAAGATCAGTGATCTGGATTTGATTAGCTACTGTATATGTGTGTGTATATATATATATATATATATATATATATATATATAAATTACTTTTTCTTTAAATTCTTGTAGAATGGGACTCGTGACTTTGTGCCAGGGCATTTTTTATGGTACACACAAAACTGAATTACTTAGCTAGGTTGCTCACAAGTTGCCTTTATCTCATAATAATATTGCAGAAAGACTGCATGAAAGAGAATGAAGTATAAGCTGGTCTTTTCCTTCCATTTCAGGCACCAGGTTCTGCCAGTGCTCCAACAGAAAAGCTTTCATCAATTTATAAAGCAAAGCATGAGAAGAAAAGCAGCAACCCACTGAACAAGACTAAAACACAACTTGCCTTTGAATCAATGAGCAATGCCCATTAGCAAGCCTGAAGCCTGCAGAGAAAAGCTGCTCATTTCAGCAAGGGTAGTTGTTTATGGCTAAACTGCCCAGTGGAATGGAGCCAGGGAGTGAACCCAGACACCACACTGCTGATCATACATATTAATTAACTGACCCTGGGATGGCAAATTAGCACTCTCTGTGGCATAATTCTCAGGACAGCCTGCTCCAGGTACCATTCTCACTAGCTAGTTCTGACATCACCTGTTCTTTTGGAAGTAACGTTAAGATTTTTGCTGAATAGATATCAGTCAGCTCATGCCATTTAATTTCAGAACCCAACAACAGTCCCTAACCATATTCAGTTTGTAATCTAACTCAGCCTCTCTAACACAACTCTCAAAAAATTCTTCTTTAAATAGTTTCAACTTTACCAGAACCTATCTTATCCTATCTAAATCCATCAGCAGAGAATGCCCTTGATGGCTTTCTAAAACTTATGTATTTTTTTCTTCATACACAGGACTTCACTGCTTTTCTTTAATCCTTAAAAAGCTCACATGCTCTGCTAGTTTTTCAGTGTTCTTGCTGCAGTTAAAAATAGAAAAGAAGAAAATTCAAGTTTTGAAGTTATAAATGTTACATGATAACTAGAAGTGTCAATCAGAGGATTTCCACAAACCAGTTAGCAGCATGAAATTGCAGAAATATCAAATAGTACTACATTTCTTGGACTCTGTCTCAATTCTGTCATTTAGGAATTTCTCCACAACTATGGGATATATGACCTTTACCTGAGTGGAAGTATGTTGCTTCAGAAATAAGATAAGTTGCTCTAAAATCTTTTTAGGCGGAACTTCCTGCCTTCTCAATTACCCCCCAACCCAAACTTAACCTCAAAAAGCATACAGAGTCTGACTCCTCAGCTCTTGCCTGCTTCTGTCAGTGGGTAAGAACATTTCTTTACCCAATTTATATGATGCGTAGTAGAAACAAGAAGCTACTGGATCACTTCAACAATGATCAGAAACATTCTGAAATTCTTCCTGATCCACCCTCCAAATCAGCTCAGAGGATCACACACCACTCAGATTTGGTGACTCATAAAAGTCAGAAGTTTTCTGGCATATTACTCAACATGCAGTCATTGCTATGATACGAACATTGCTCTCATCCCCAACCATGGCAGAAGAGATCACTATCCAGACATAAAGAAGCAACTTTCCAACAGAGCAGAGCTCCATAACATAAAATCTGGATATTAACACAATTTGATTCCCCATCATACAGTCACTGTTGGACAGTAGAGGTCAAAAGCACACTTTCTGAATAACCAACAGTCTAGCATGTGATAATTGGTCACGGGCGTTACCTATGTCCTTCCACTGACCTTGGAGAATGCCTACAAAGTAGCAAGGATAATTAACTAATATGCTTATTTTAAAGAATAAAATTACCAAATGATCTGCTTACATTTTTGTGAACTTAAATATAATGATAACTACTATATTTCTTTGTTTATAATAAGTACAACACTTCACACAGCTTAACTTATTTTCTTGTATTTGCAACTGAAAAAGAACTAAATGGCAAGAGTGTGATATTTTGAGGAAAGTGTCAGCTTTCTACCAGACTTCATAGTCTGATCAACTCTATTTTTAGAAACCTATGAAAGTTTGAAATTAATTTACAGAAGTAGAGGTAAAACAACCCAAACAATAATAAAATCATCAAGCTTCATATTGAACTAAGTTAAAAGAGCTGGATTGTCATACACAAAGGAATGATAAGCCAAAGTCAGATATCCTAGAAGTGATTCTTGAGTAGAAACATTTAAAATGTTCCTGTATCCTATATCATGAAGAGTTTCTCCAAAGACAAGCTGCTACACCTATGCAGTAGTGATCCTCAGTAAAGGGGTCTCTGTTATACCCAGATTTTGACATAAAGGATAAAGAACAGAGGCTTGCGTGGAGACCTTTCAGTACCCGAACAGGGCCTAGAGGGAAGGTGGAGAGTGACTCTTCATCAGGAATAAGGAGTAACAGGTAATTGAGATTAGACATTAAGAAGAAATTACTGCAAGGGTGCTGATACACTGGAGCAGGTTACCCAGGGAGGCTGTGGATGCTCCAGCCCTGGCCATGTTCAAGGCAGGTTAGATAAGCCCTTGAGCAGCTTGGTCTAGTGGAAGGGTTGGGACTAGATGATCTTTAAGGTCCATTCCAACCCCTTAACATACTGTGATTTTATGATATAAGCTAGTAGACTACTACATCCAAATCTCTGAACATGCCAAAAGATCTAAACAAAAATTCTAATTCTAAAATTCTAATTAAAAAGTACTAATATATTGTAAACTACATGAAGAGCAAGGTTGTTACATTCTGGATGATTTTAACAACTGAAGGAAGAAAAGGAGGCTAGGCTCATGCCATTGTCATATTTCATTCAGCTACCTCTACACTTCTGGTGAGGCCCAGAGCACATCTCCTCTGCTGTCCTTGGCATCATTGAGGTCCCCAGACATCCAGATTGTTGTGGGGAAGCCCTGCACAACAATCCTGGGGCCGTGTCTGACACCAGCCTCCACATACCCTGCCTGATCCTGACACCTGTTGTGGGGCGATATCCCAGCACAGCCCGTTCCCTTTCCCAGGGAGGTACCTGATCCCTGGGGCTGCCCTGGTCCCCCACAGATGCCCTGTTCCTGGCTGGGTGGTGAGATGGGGCTGGGCTGCCAGGCCCTGTCCTGCTGTCCTGGGGAGCCCCTCTGTCTTGTGGGACCCTGTAGCTTCTGGACCCTTCCTAAATCTTGTTGTTCCTCTGTCTATTCTCAAAATCCATTCCTTTCCAGCACCAATGGTAAAACATTACTTCAAGTGCTCTGCAAAGCGACTCCATCAGACAGACGATGGAGCTCTGTGACACGTGTTACACATCCGCTCGGTTCAGCTTGGAAATACTACAGTTTTAAATAGCAGCTCTCGAGACTTCCGTCGGTACCTTACAGGAAAGTTGAGTCATTCCTGGCTTAGGCACTGCCAGTCAGAAGGAAGAGGCTGTGGGCAGGAGGGTGCTCTGCAGGCACAGCTGACTGCTGGAGCGCTGAGGCACAGCTCAGGCTCCCCTGCCAGACACACAGAGATTCCCAGTGGAAGCAAGCCACAGGCTGAGGTGAAAGCACCAAGGAAACAGCTGCCCAGATGTAAGGCCTCAGCCTGTGCTGATGCACCTGGGCAGCGCAACATCACACCTGTGGTACCACAGCGTTCAACAGCTGTTCCCTCAGATAAAATTCCAGATGGAACAATTAATTTCTAAAGGATAAACCAGCTTCCATGGGGTAAGCCAGGATGTATGACACCTCTGAAATCACACCATCATGCTGCAGTGCAGGGAAACAGAGCCACCCTGTTGATGGAGGACAGCTGGAAGGCTGTGTTTTGCTTACTTTTTACCTGATCAAATGAAAATTAAATTTAAATCACTCATAATAAAACACGGATAAGCTAGTTTTTCTTCTAGAGTGGACAAACTGATTATGACTCAGAAAGTCACTGTGCCAAACACTGTGCAGATAACATGGTGACCCCTCCTCTGAGGAGTTTACAAAGTTAAAGTAGTAATGTCTGCAGAGTGAGCAATGGAAGAAGTAGCAGGCTTTAATTTACAGCTGATGTCAAAATTAGAAAGCAATCCAAAAACCTGGGTGTCATAGGATGTGAGAGAGCTGACAAGTAGAGCAAAATTGTTGGAAACATGATAATAACGGAAGATATAACAGCAAATGCCTAGATTATTCTCACCTATACTTTGTATCAACTCTTAAAGCAATTTTTCAAAATTATGTACAGTAATAAAGTAAAACACAAGTAATAAGGGCAGGCTGCCAAATAGTACTCAGAACACAAATCAAAGGACTATGTTGGAGTACACATTAAAATTTAAACCTTTCATCTGCTAGTTGTATGACATTATTGTGAAAAAGCCGGAAATGGAAAACTTTTGTCCCTAATTAAAACTCCCTGTTGAATTAGGGAGTTAGAATTTCATATGAAGTGTTGCTACAACAAGACAGTAATGAAGATGGGTTTTGGTATAACTAAGACAAATAGGACAGGGAGTTAAAGATAGATATTTGTCATTGCGGATAACAGGATATTTTTAAACTGCTTTAATGCATGTATATACTTTATGATACCAGAGTAAAAATCATGCTGAGGTCAAAAATTCTCCTGCCTTTTCCAGAATACTAGGATACAATGCAATGAGCAGGAAAATAGAGGAAGAAGCAAAAAAGAATCTTCATTTTTTCAAGCACCTCTTCAGTACTAGTAGGTATGAGCCAAAGGGATACCTGGGTCTTTCTGAATGTGTGCTCAAGTGCCTGGACACATTTCCTGAACACTGTTTAATTTACTAATACAGACACAGTTATGGAATTCATTGCTCTGATGTCAAAACTAGTTTGGTAATGTACCATATGCCAGAGAGGTTATGTCTGCTGCTTACTTATTATTGCAGCAAGAACAAATCTACCAGCAATAACAGACACACAGAATTAAAGAGGTAGTATCCTGGGTGGTCCACATGGAAATGAATGCAATAACGGCTTGAAAAAATATGTGTGAAATCAGAATTCTAATCAAAACTGCTCTTCAAAGTTTTCTGTCTATAGTATTTCCCAAAATTGTCTTGGTGTGTCAAGAACCACCAGGGCAATCTGTAATCTGCCAGGCTAACTATGACATTTTATGTGCTCTACTGAGAAACAACTGTCATGGGTTAACAACAACAACATACCATAAGAGGTTCCTCTAGAAATAATGCTCAAAATGACAAACAATATTTAGGACATAATAGAAATATTATTTTGAAATACTGAGAGAAAAGAAATATACTTTCAGGCTTCTCAGTTCAAGGTCAGTTCTGACAAGGCACATTAAGAACCATATGAAAAAGCTTTTCATGCCAAAATGACTGACCCCTGTGTTTTTTATTTTGAGCAGTAAGACAAGTTTGAAATGTCCAAATGTTGGCAGAGGATTATTTTGTTTTGATATAACTATGTAAATTGTAAATGATCGTTAGTAATGGAATTCTCCAAGTATGTACTCTTCCATTGTTTAAGGTAGGGCTTGTGGGCAGAACTGAAGCAGAGGAGTGTTGTCACAGCACTAGTATTGTTGCTATCTACTCCTTAGAAACAAAAGTTAAAAATAATGCTCCTTGCTAGTTCTTCACACTCACAAATGCCTTAGTGTTGGTTACCATGATAGTTCCTAGTTAGATCAAGCAACAGTAGTTAAAAGAATTGAAAAGCAAACTTCTACTAATTGTTAACTCATGAGATTCTGGGATTTAATCATAGCAACTGAGAAGTTTTTTTGTAGTTCAAAGACATGTCTGCTTCAACTTCACTAAGAAATTCTGGCAGAAATAAATTTTACAAATTCCCACATTTCAGCACCCAGTACTGGCTACTGCATGCTTAATTTCAATTGAGTACAAAGACAATTAATTTATTTCCACAGACACATTTCTGTATTGCAATATCTCGTTCTAGTTGGTCTTACATTTTTCTGGAATAACAGAGGTCACAAGGGTATTTCAACACATGAACCACAATCAATAGCACATTGGATCTTCTATTTACCTGGTGTTTTTAGGCAGGCTTCCTAGAGCTTAGAAGACATTGACATCACACCTTTGCAATAATTCTGATATGGAGGGTTGGCTATGACCATGATGAAAAAATGGGTATGAGCTTTAGAAAAAGTGTACCACTTTATTTTGAATATAGAAAGATAGAGCTTTCTATTTCTGCTAGCCAAATAACTGCTTTTTAAAACATGCCATTGCACTTTTCAGACCGCTTTACTCTTTTTGATGACTGATTTTTGGATGTTGCAATTTTTTGAGATCTTTGTATTCAGGGAAATACCTCTACTTCTAGTCTTGTTCAGTGATGGAAGTAGATCTCCATTCCATACCTACCATGAAAAGAAGTAAATTCCGGTAAAGTGGGGCACCAATCCAGTTCTCTGCATAGGTTGTGTGGCATGGCATTAGATGAAAATAGCTGATGAGTAGATGCTCTGCACCTTTATGTTTAATAGAAAACGCACAGCTTGATTTTAAAAGCTTTCTTAACAGCAAGCTAAAGAAAAAGAAAACAGATACCAGATAAATCGTAATTATCAGTAGTACATGATATAAGCTCTCATTTCTGGCCTGATAAGAGTCTGTGTTGCACTATGGACCTCTGTGGGTCTGACAATAATTTCTAGTGTCTCAGCAGACTCAACAGGCTTATATTTGCTGCATATGAACCCATATATCCACCAGAAATAAGACCACATGTAGTGAATAAGTTTAAGAAACACTATCAGAATTGATTTTCTGGTGTGCAGACTGGGAATTTATCATATCTGTTCTGCTTTATTTTCTATATTATTCTCTGTATTATTCCAAAACTCATTCATTAGCATATTAAGAAAATGCAAACACAGCTGAAACAAACTGTGTCCTGTAGTTTGCAGAAATATTTGGAGTTATTTCTTAGCATTAATTACATGAACCTTGTTTGCAAAAATAACCAACTGTGTACCACCAGAAATGACAAGGAAAAAAAAACCAGAAAAAATTTTTGTAGAACCAGCAATCCACCCCAACCTTTTCAAAAGGGTAGGATTTGTAGTATTGAAAACCACCTTTTACTAGACCAGACTGACACATCTGGGGGATACAGGTGTTTGGGCAATAAGGCCTTCAGGTCTCAAATAGCAATTGTAGCTTTTAAAGAATACAAGTTGACAATATTCAAGCTGCATGCCTGAAGGTACATATCTCAGGCCATTTGAAAGAAAAAGGTGATAGGTATAAACTGATTTAAATAAAAATATGAGTGGCTGCACTGGGCCATAGCAGAGCTCTAGAGACATGTTTAAATCTACATCCTCACTTAAGAAATGGGCCATACAAAAAGAAAGTTCCCCGGTTGCTCATGTTCCATTGTCACATTCCAAACCAGGTGATAAAAATGTTTTAGGTGTAATAAATTTACCAATTTAAAATTCTACGTAGAGTGATGATAGTTCCCAGAGAAAATGTAATTCAAAGTCCATTGTGATTACAATACAAGTTTAAAAATTCAAAGTAATTTTTTGGGCTGAAATAAAACACGGCTGTAGCAGTTTAGATAAATACTAGCAGTAAGTACTGCTAACTACTTAGCCATGGAATTACACCATATTAAAGTCTCATACCTTGGTCTTATTTGACCATGGGTATTTCATCCTTAATCAAGAACTATAATATTACTGCTAACATCCAGAAATAATTAAATGTTTGGATTCTGACATACTCAGAAGAGTTAAGAAAGCAATCAAGACTAAAAAAGTAAAACATGGAATTGCTGTAGACATTCTCGATCCCTGTCAGAAGAGCACCAGATCCACCTAGTGGAATTTTCCTTTATTACAATGACTCTAAAATGCCATCTTGTAAGCAATATCACAATACATGCTGCTTGATGGGAAAGGTAATATGTGTTATTGTCACTGAATCAAACAAGTTAGGGCTGGGGAGATTCCTGCAAGGTTTCTTCCTGTCATGCAGGACTATTATGCTGGCTTTCACCTACCTTAAATTTATGGATGGATTATGACTTGAAAAGATGATGTTTACACTGCTTATTCAGGGAGACAGTATTTTCTAATTTTTTATATATTATGAATTTTTTTTCTCTAACTAAATTAAATGTGTCCTTTTTTGTGTAACCTTATTTGTTTTAAGTAATTGAACATATTACTCTGACAACTATCTGGTTTTAAACTTCAAACCCGTAAATTTCTATCATGTTCCTTCTGTATTCCACAGCAATATTAGTATCAATTAAATTGTAAGTATTAAAGTATTAAATTCTGTTGCTGATATAGTTTAAACTCTCTGGTGAACTTTTTCTTTCTTCTCTCAATTCTCTAAAGCACACAATATCTTTCTGGGGATATCTGCAAAACTGTACTAAGATGATGCACAGAAATATCAAAGACACTTAAAAATATGTTTTGATAACATGTCTTTTTACAACTGTAAGACCATATTCAAACTCTTTTGTATTTTAAATTATTCTCAGGAATATGGGCAGGAATTGCTGACTCTGCATGTATGACTGTTTTCAGCACATAAGACAGCATAATCAGATTTCATTCCTTCTTTGCCATATACCTACTTATTTTCTAAGAGAACACTAGAACAATGTTTATAAAGTTTTCTAGGCCTCAAGTGTAAAGCAGCCATATTAGCAGAAAACTCTCAAGAGATGCTGAGCTATCCTTTCAGCAACTGCTTCGTTTGACCGCCGAACACAGAATTATATTTACTGTCTTGCTGTGAAGTTTACAAATCATTATCATAGACAAAATTTATCCTTAGGAAGTGCAAGTGGGTTCAAATCTGTAGGATAGCTGTAAAGAGCATGGCCCTTATAACATCAGGACTGTGCTGTTTGAATGGTATTTATCTTGCCTGAATAAAAAAAAACAGGTTTTGGATAAAACACAGGAATTTAAAAAAGAAATTGGAAAATCTGTTTTATATGTGATTATTCTAGACTTTTTCAGAATACTGACATGTCAGAAAAATTGGGTTATTTACTTTGTTCTTTCTGCTCATAACTAGGACCGTGGATTTAAAAAAACACGGTAAAAGTTGTTCTCTTTTGCAGTACAAATGCCATAGAAGTACAAGAGACATAGTTGCAGGACTGAAAAAACCCAGACATATGATACATAATGTTCCTAAGGAGTAGGCAGCATTTAGCAGTCTGGTACATCCAGTGGCTGTTAATGATAAAACGTGTTGGTATACGATGGTGTGCTACAATTACTTTCTCAGAACATGCTGAGCCTTTCAAGTACTTTTCCTCAAGTAAGAAACAGGTTTCTAGGGGAAACAGGTTTCATCTCAGGAGTTTTGATACTGGGACTATTTTAAATTTTTTTTCCTGTAAATCACAATTTTAAGTCAATAATTTCTATTTTATTTTCTCAAGTACAAAGCCAAGTAGAGATTCAGAGCAACATTCATCTTATGGCATATAATATATCCACGACAGAGATCTCAGTACTCATGTAAAGGTCCCTTTAATTAACAGAGAAAAATAGGCACCTTTAAGGCATGACTCATTTGATATAATTTAGGCATTTGCTTTAGGTCTAGATGAATCACATCAGAGAAATGGTTGTATATCTTCAATGATTATAGCAAGACCCTAGACATGTATCTCCTATGACTGAATAGTAAACATGAATTTCACTGATACAGTCAGAAACTGAAATTTTATCCTTCCCTTGTTCCTCCTTTTGCTAGAGCAAAACACAATTTAGCATGTTCAATACAGGTCAAAGAAAACATGAATGGTTTCATTCCAATTTCAAGAGATCACCTAGGTATATGAAATAAACTTTCAAGATTTTTTTTAATATTTAGATATTTTAAAATTACATAAATTTTTCAAATGCAATTTATTTTAAAATTTTTAAAATAAATTTCAAAATTTTCTTTTTGTAACTATGACACAGTTATGAAAAAGAGTGTCTGTTTCTTAAGCCAATTTATCTTAGTAAAGATAAAATAATCTGGAAAGTTACTAGTATATCCATGATTGCATACTGTAGGACCAATCATCACAAGGAACTTAAAAATTAATACACGCACAGGGAAAACATAGGTTTTTCTAATAGTACATGTCTTATTCCACTTCCACTTGCCTAATGAATGGAATATGTAAAATAATTAATATAATGGGCAGATGAAAGACACAGTTATGAATTTTGTCCAACATTACATTTATTTGGAATAATTTAGTAAAGTTGTGCTGTAAACCCTTTTGAACTTCAATCCTTTTGGTAATGGCTGGTTAGAAGATGCACTCTAAAATATTAATAATGTGACTGAGGGTTCTTCTGCTTATCCATGAGGAGAGAAACTGGTTGAGTTAAAGTTCTCTGAGAACACTGTTAGCCTTGCTTTTTATTGCCCATGCTGTAATACCATATGAAAACTGACAAAAGAGAAGTCAAAAAATAAAAGCCGGGGGAGGGAGGCCATAAGAAAATTAAACATAACACAGGAAGCAGATCAGGATAAGTATACACTGAATTATATCACCCTGTTAAATGATTGTGTAAATTTTTTTTTTAATATTGCTTTGTATATAGCTTCACAATTCAACTGAACAACTCATGGTATCCTACCACCAGAGACACCTGAGTGCACACATTTTAAACATTCCCAAGAATCTCATGGCAAAGCAATGCACTGAACAAGAACGCTGGGTTACTACAGTATCAATAAGTTTCATGAGGAGATTTGGAAGAATTCCAAGTTTTCAGCTGCTGGCAAGACAGCTTTGGTGAAAGGTGTAGGACGTCCAGATATGTCCCAGAATGTCCTTGCACTGACCAGTGTTTGCTCACTCTGTACCAAGAGTACTTACTCTTGGCATGTCAGCTAAACAGGATCAGGAACTCGGTGGGAAACCCACAGTGAGAGCAAATGAAGTTCTGAAATGTTTTAATGGGAAACTGCCCTCGAGATAAAAGAGATGAAGCAGAAAACAAAATGAACAATTAAAATAATTGATTTCCCACAGTATTTCTCCAAGCCAAGTGTCAGCTAGCTTCTAAAATAAATAAAACATGCTACTACTACTTATTATTATTTTACTAGTTGCGGGTAAAACCTGACTGCGGGTATTGTTATTACCACTCATCTCTCTTACAACTCTATAAAAATTTTGTTATAAAAAGATAGCTTTTTTGAAAGATGCTTATACAAGATTTCACACATTCAGAATTATGTGTGTTGTGATTATGATGACAGTTTTCTGCAAACACGTCTCTGACCCTTCTATTCGTTTAAACTTACCTTGACATTTTCCCATCAGATTCATATTTCAGAACCTCTGAGTCTATTTAGTGTCTTGATAATTGCTACATGCACAGTCAAGCAAAATAAGTGAGTTTCAGGACCAAATAAAATTCTCCATTTTCCTATTAATTGGTCTGTGTTTAATTACCAGCAGTATCTTCCTTGATTCCTTGTAGAAAAAAATGCAGTAGCTAATTCCATACTTACACAGAAAAAAATACTTAGGTTAACACAAACAAATGGGATGATAAAATGCTGATGCTTATGGAAATATGACAAACTGTCAGCAATAAACACAAAATCTCAGCTACTTGGCTTAACAGCACCTTCTGCAAAACAGAGAGGGGATTTTATCCTTGACACGTTGGAATAATCTGTGTTAAATTCCTGGGGAAATGCAAAGAAGATAGCAGTCAGATTGCTTCTCTGCCTTATCTGAATTCCAGTGTCCATTAGAAATCTTATGGTGAAAAGCTGAAGTACACCTCAAAATCCACAGGAAAATATTTTCCCAAGAACCTCAGCTAAAATGAAACATCTCCGAAGAATCTTTTATAAACTCTTAAACTCTTTCTCACATCAAGGCATACTTGACACAAATCTCCTTACCTGAAACACTATCCAATGTTTTATTTCTTCTATAATATATAACATGTTCATCTTTCACATTTTCTGTAAATCACCATTTTGACATCCATATATTTTTTATTAATAACACCATAAAAATACTGAGAGAAAGTATAATTTCTGATCATATTTTAGAGAGTGTTCTAGGAGCTCAGTGTCAAACCTTGAATGTGAATCTCAATGCAAAGTATCAGCCAGCTGACTTGACTAAAGAAAAACAGAAAACCTAATTCTTAGAGCAATTTTGAACGTTGGAAACTCTTTATGTATCTGTGTAGTCATTTGCTCTCATTTTAAACAGACAAAAAATAAGGACCGTCATCTTTTTTTCTGTTTTATATGATACTTAGATACTCTGTGTTTGTTTCTTCAAAATACATTTTAGTCATTCTTGCTAAGCCCATTAGCTTCTGATGGCACTTGTTCCTGACTCTAGACATCTAATCTTTGCATATATCTCATTTACTACTAACTCTCCTCAGTTCTCAGTTTCCTCTTTCCCATGCTTCAATTCCAAATTTGTGAATTTCCAGAGCCAACCACTCCATATGCTTAGAGGCATATTAAACTTCTGTCATTTTTTTTTCTCTCACAGTGTCACACCTTATGCTTCTGATCCCCAGAGAGCCACAAATTAACAAAAAAAAGTTCACAGATCAGAGCAGATAATCTAAAATAATGATTTTTTTTTTTTTTGTGGATGTCATGTACTAGTGCTAGTCTATACTTTGCTATCAAACACAGGTGAGAAGAATTATTTCTGCTTGCAAATTGTTGCTCAGCTTAAACTAAAGAAGGAGCACAGATCTCTCTCAGTTCTCTTTAACAATGTAAATTTGTGACCTAGCCTGGTGTTTTGCCATCCATCCTCCTTGGCTCTGTCTTTGATGGTTATCTATTGCTTATATAAATCTTACATAAATTTAACTTATAAAGCAGGAAGCACAAAATACTTTGCATTTGGTTATGTTCACTGAACACACAGTAGAACCATATTGTGTGTGGGAACACAAATGTTTTAAATACTTAGCTCTGCATAATTCTTCTTGTGCTTTAGTGTGCACATGAGTGCATATGCATTTCTTTGTGCCTTACTGGAGGGGAAAGTGTTTTATAGAAAGTCATTATGACTGTGCTTTCTGTTTTCAAGTAGATCATGCATGTAGAGCAGGAGATGATGAAAAAGTCCTTAGATGATAGAGACTGAAAGATAGTCATTAGCAGCTCATCTGCACCACTGAATAGAACTGTTAGTGAATGGATTACTTTAGAGGGTAGCATGAAGTCCAGACCCTAAGAAAATCAGGATGGGCAGGTGCTTGGCTGATGCCTCAAGAGTAATAAAAAATGCTATTTGGAAAACCCATATACATCCTTCACTAATGAATGCGTTCATACAACCTGATTAGATCAGACAGGTTCCCATTCAGCTTTTAATACATGAAGTAAAGAATAACTAAGGTCTAACTATATTTTTTCCAGTAGTTTCTGTCATTACTGCATCTGAATCAGGCACTTAGTTCATTGATTAAAAAAGCATAGATAAAGCATTTTAATAGATTTTGAAACTGATTTTCTGTTTTGAACTCCAGAAAACTAGAAAGATTTCTAATTTCCCATTAAGACTCACAGATTTGAAACAGCTATGTTGTAATTCATTATCTGAATAACATTTTGAATATCACTGCACAAAGAAACAAGTTTAACTGCATTTTCTCAAATTATTTTTTCATATTATGGAAGTGCATTCAAATCCATCCATATACTGGTTTTGGATGAACAGAGCATTTTCAAGATCTCTACGTGGTAAGAAGAACAATCTTTAAAATAAGCAATGAGTAAGACAGTACAATCTGAGGTAGGAATCTAAATCAGGAGTTAAATGTACATAACCTTGCAAGGTCTTGATCACTATGACAGGGATTGCAAGTACTTGCCAATAACTATTTCAAGGATGTAAACATTTGGGCTGCCAGTATGTTATTTACATCTATAGAAAATTTATAACTGGAGATAATGGTATGGAATTTTAAAATAATACAGACTGAATATGACAAGTCTCTTGGCACCAACAGCTATTAGAATTGTGCATTGCCCTTTATGGAACGTGGCTGAAACCTTAGTCCTTTGAAAGTTAAAAACAGTGAAGGAAAAATTCTTGAAGATGATTTTGAGGCTCAAGCCCTGTTGGCTGTGGGCTGCAAAAGAACCTTTTATAGTTGAGTAAATACTTCCTTTCCCTTCAACTATACTGTTTTTAAAAAATTTGCCCTTACTTCTATTAATAATATTGGTATAATACTTTCTTCTTTGAAATCCAGGGCTGTGTCTGTATGATACAAATGCAGTGGACTGCAGAGATATCCAAAGTAGCTCTGAACAATATGAGCCAGGAGAATCAAGCAGAAGACCCAGGGTAAGGCTGCTGTTCTAATTCTGGCACATTAATCACACTGATAGGTCTATGGGGCACAACACTGCATTGGTTCTCACACCTGATAATGTTGACAAAATCTATTATAGAGGGAAAATATTTCTCCAATATTTCTAATCTTCAACATCTTTATAGTAAAAATGACTGCCATTCAGTCCTCTTTACCTTCAACTATTGAAATCAGTTGCAAACAGAAGACAAATCATGCTAGCCAAGATCTGATATACTCAGGAATTTTAACTGGAAATATCAGCTCCTCACAATATCCTATAGAGCAATCCAGAAGCAGAAAAAAAAAGATTTAAGAAGATTTTAAAGAAGAATTATTTCTTCTTTGCACACTATTGAACACAGTATTCTTTGTAAAGCACCAAAATAGTACTGCAGTTCTTAAAAACATTATGTAATAAATTCTGCAGCTTTATTTCTTAGAAAAGGGAGATATTCTTTATGATTTTTATCACTGCAAGTTGTTTCAAAATAAAGGCAGAAGTATTAGTTTACAACAATTACCACAATTATGTTCTTGTTTGCTTTTATGTATCATCACCCTCAAGTATTTTGTATTGACCTTCAATCAACACAATCTGCTTTAAAATGCCTTAAGCTAAAACTATGAGATGTTGGTTTTGTGGGCAGAAAAGGCAAGCATTTGAAACAAACAATTTATTCCAGCCCAAGTATCACAAACATTTTCTACAAAATAAAAATAAAATACCAATAATGAAATTATTTAGATCAGCTATCTTTTACTACAATTGACAATTCGTGTTGCAATGCAGGATGCTATCCTAAGCCTGTACATTTCAGAGGTCAAATTAAAAATAGGATATATAAAATTTCTGGATTAATATCAGCTTGATCTGAAAAAGGACATTATTTTAAAATGGAAATCCAATTTCCTTGCTGGCTCATCAACACTTAAAAGCTTAAGCTGGTAAAATATAATTCTTTATTCAGGCCTCTTCTAAGCTACTGAAGGCAGAACAAGTTGTTGCCTAGGACAACAAAATATTTAATCACTATATTTTATCTGTTTTTGTTGAGAACTGGTGGGCTGGCAGAAGAGGTTATTTACCAGGGGTTTTAAAGGAAATAAGAAGTCTATTGCACTCCTGGAAAGGAGATCATATTCTGAAACTTGAAATATGAATGTTCTGATAAAACATCAGGATTTTAGACAGAAAAATCAAATTATAAGGCAATTTATTTGTTGCCTGAATGGAGAGAGATTTTGTTAGGATGTTTCAGAGACAGTACTCTCTCTGGCTATAGGCAGAGCAAGTTGCTTTATAATGCAAGATAATTTTTTCAATAAATCAATCATTTGTGCTACCTTGTGTGTTACAGGACAAGAAAATGATCCTGCAGATGGAACACAATAGGTGCTAAAATTGCACAGCTTTGATTATTAGAGCTAAAAATGGCTGCCAATCACTACCTGATTATGATTTGGTTTGAAGAGAGCGTGGGGGAAGAGAAAGAAAGAAATAAAAGAGAAAAAGAGGGCAGGGGGAAGTTCTGATTTTAAAAATTTTAAAGCAAATGTTTGCCTCAGAAAGGAGGGAAAAGCAATTGCTATCTGCAAATTTCAATGGCTAGATATATCAATCAAACATGGTTGTTTTAACATCACTTTTAAATCAGAAAACAATATTTTTGCTATTGCCATAATGTAAGGAAGTAATAGAATCAGGGAAATTACCTCAAAGTATTTGTATTGTCTTTTATTTAAAGAACCTGTAGTGCAAAATGACATCAGGTGGATTAGAAAAGAATCATTATACTACCAAAACATTAAATGTCGTGACATTGTTCACAGTGCAAATGTTTCTCACTCCTTCCTTCTTTCCTGCACTACGTTTGAACTAAGGGAAGTGTTTTTCCTCCCACTTCTGTGGAGTCTGAGTACTTCCAAGATCCAAAGTGGGAGTGGGAAGAGGTAAACACGAGATGTTTAAAGGAATTGCCATGGTTATGTCATCTCATGTTCTTTTACAAGTAACAGTATAGAGAAAAGAGAATGATATGTTTTAGAAGTATTTTCTTTAGCGTGAGGAACAGATGGAAGCTTGTGCATCAAATCACTCCAAGGCTGTAAGATCACTACCTATGCAAAATGTCACATGCAGAAACTGTACAGAAGAGTTAAACATATTATACAGCTAAAATACTGGCACATGAATTTGTTGAGGATACAGAGCTTCCAATGAGATTTCTAGAGACAGCCACTGCAATACTACAACATAACAAGAGTTAAAGTGACTGCATGTAAGGATGCCTCATATCTCAGGAGCCTACTGGTGTTCCCTGAAGCAGTCAAAATCACGTAGAGAAGGTCAATGATTTGCTTGATCTGCTTGTTTGCCTGAACTTCTAAAGTCTTTTGATTAAGCCACTCTTAAAACGCTTTTACAAAGAAAAACCCCAAAAGCTACAAAACAGCAGTCATGACATTAAGCCATAAGAAGACGTTTTTTCATGGAGAAATAGCTGTTAAAACCAGGAAACTGCAGGAGAAATTGCAATTTTCAAGGTGGAAGAAGGTGTCTAGTGAATCCCTCAAGAGACCCGTGAATGAACCTCAGGAGCTCAATATATTTATTCATTCTATAGGGAAGAAGACTAGCAGTAAGATCATAAAACTTGATGATGATAGGAACTTATTCAAGATTAAAAAGTCAAGGACTAGTTGGGCCCAATTCCAGAAGGCCTTGAGCTCAAAATTATTATTTTAGAAATGCTATGCAAATATTTAATAATATGCTTGTTCATAATATATTTGCTATGTGGGCATCCCTGGTCCTCTGTTTATGGCGATTTTTACAGACACCACAGCAGGTCAGGCAGACCCACTGATTTGCCTCACTATGGCTGCTGTTAGGCTCTTTCGTTCCTACAGTAAAAATATCATGGGCTTCAATAATCATGTACCCACTTTAAATAAAACTAAAGAGTCCTTTTTCCACACAGTATATAACTCAATTAAATAGTGGGACTCACCACTGATCTTGCAAAAGGTCCAAAGTATTTAGCTATAAACTAATGGAAGGCAGTCCACTGTTAATTAATTTCTCTCTCTGGTATTTTTGCTTTGATCTTGAACAGCAATCATTACATCCTAAGAAAAACCAGAAGTGCAATCTGGGAGAGATTTTCAAGGACCTTCCCAAAAAGTTCAAAATCTGGACAGTAATTGAACCATATCACAAAGACTAATTTTACAGAAGACAAAGACTGAATCATCCGAGTGAAAGAAGTATGTATGAGAAAAGAAGCTCAGAGTGCAAGATGAACTAATTGAGAAGAAATGTAAACCAGGCCACTTCCATGTAAACCTCCCCCCAGGAGTTCAACTATCTGTGATTCCAGACCTACTTTCAGTACAGTGCAGCTGTGCAACTGTTCTCATCTTCCTTCTGAGAAAATTGCTGGGGCGTGAGATGGAGCTGTGAGAGAGTGCACAGGCAGGAAGCCTTGGAGATAAGAAAGGTAAAGTTGCAGACATAAGTAACATTGTTAAGACAGGAAAAACCAGCACCTGAAGGATTAAAGGAACAACACTCACATGAAGAGGCATAAAATCCTAATGAGAAAAAAAGGAAGGGAAATCAGAAGATAGCATCTCAGCCCTACCACAGATCAGCCTGTTCCAGTGAGCCCCAGAGGCCAGCTCTCTCCTTACCTGAGTGATGACTACTTGCCCATTATACTGAGTGACTCACTCGGTGGGGGTTGATTTAATGCCTGGTTCATTAGTCCTACAATGTATTGTGTGTTACACGACAAATAACCTGCTCTGTGCTTTTAAGGTGTTTATATCTTGCCTGAAGAATTTCTATGGCAAAAATTCCCTGAAGAGAGTGAGTCCCACAGGGGGAGGGTTATGTAAGTAATCCAGAATAACAGACAAGAATTATATGATTAGTCATATAGAAAAGCATTTATACTTCAAAGCACAGGTGCACAGGTGGGTTAGGGGATTACAGAACATACTGGACTCTTTTTCAGCAGATATGTATTTCAGAAAAGTTCCTCATAGCTACAGCATTGAATAAATTATATCTGAATCTGGATACAGAATCTGATCTCTCTAATGAGCCAAGAAACCTGGGAGACAAAAGCAATAGTGTTGAGAAAGCCTAATCTAGAAGGCGGCTTTCTGAATACTTACAGTCTCAGGATAAGAAAATTAGAACAATGCTTCCCAGAAGGCACATCACAGAAGGAAATAGGTCTCGGAAAATTATAAATTATCTAAATGAAAAATTAATTAGTGAAACAAAATCTAAATTTCAAAGTCTGACTTGTTGAAGAAGGACTGAGAATGTTGGTGGGAGCTTACAAGAAAGACAAGTGAATAACTTCTAAAATTACTCTTCTAATTCAAATGCTTTTAGAAATTGCTGCTTGATTGCATTTGAAGAAACACATGCTCTATGTACACATGAAAGTTAAAAAGAAACTAGCAGTAAGTCAGAGATGACAGTACCTTGCCAGAATACCTTGAAATAAATTTTAGGAAGCTGAATATTACATTTATTTCTTAATGCCAGAGAGCTGGCATTAAGAGCCCCTTCTGGGGGCCCAGAAAAGCTGAGGGAAGATGCCCTTTACCAACAGCACCTCAGATATTCTCCCTCTCTCATATGCTTGGTGCTCTCTTCAAAGTGGTTTTAAATATCATTACCTAGATGATAATTTACAAAAATAATAAAACTGTGTTGAAAATAAAGTAAGAACTGTTCTTTTTAGGAAGACAAGAAGATTCAAATTCTGATCATTCCAGTGTCCTGTGAGAATAAAGGGTAAATCGTGAAGGATAACTTTAATCATAGAATCATTTAAGTTGGAAAAGACCTTTAAATTCATTGAGTTCCACCATAAACATAATGCTGTCAGGTCCCACTAAACCTATCTCTAAATGCCACACCTACATGTGTTTGAAATATCCCCAGGGATGGTGACTCAACACTGGTGACTGCCCTGGGCAGCCTGTTCCAATGCTTGACAACTCTTTCCTTTCAGTGAAGAATTTTTTCCTAATATTCAATACAAGCCTTGAGGCCGTTTCCTTTTATCCTGTTGTTTGTTACTTGAGAGAAGAGACTGATCTCCACCTTGCTCCAGCCTCCTTTCAGGTAGGTGTAGAGTGAAAAGGTCTCCCTGAGCTTCCTTTTCTCTGGGCCAAACAACCCCAGCTCCCTCAGCCTCCTTTCACAGGACTTGTGCTCCAGACCCTTTACCAACTTTGCTGCCCTTTTGGGATACACTCCAGTTCCTCAATGTCCTCTTTCTAGTCCCAAACAGGGATCCAAACAGAAGATATTATGTCTAGCATCAAACATGTTTCTAACCCTCCAGGACGCATGGTTGATTTCCCAATAGCTAAATGGAAAGAAGCATCAAATATGAACAAAGGGATTCCTTGAACCAAATTAGGTATGGCTTTTATGTCAAATTCAGTGGCTGAAACTATTTAAAAAGCTGAAATGAAGAAGTTATAATTTCTGTAGCCCTTGATATATTTTTATAGCATATTAGACATAACTTTATTTTAAACTTCTTGTTCCATGTACAACTTAAGCATCAAGAGCCTCCAAACTGAAGCTACTCTGAATTCTTTTTAGGATTCTGAATCTGTTTTTTCTCTTGTTTTTCAAGTGCCTGGATTTTGACCTACTCAGGTGAAGAGTCATGTTCCTGAGTTAGAGGTTTTGACCTTTATGCATTCTTTTATGGAAGTTTCTGCAAGAAGCTTTTCTTTGCCATCAACTGAAGAAGTGAGACCTTTGAAATCAATTTCAGACAGCAGGCCTGCTGGTCAGAGCTAAGTATCCTGTTCTGACAGACTGCACAATGCTTCAAACCAATATCTTGTCCATTCCTGAAAGATTCCCTTCAATTGAAAGAAAACAGTAAATACCTTTCTAAGCTACAGATTTTCTCAGTGAGCACAGTATCATTACACTGAACTCCTAATGACTGGGGGGGAATCAAATACTGCAGAACCAAAACCAGTAATTCTTATAAGGTAAAACTTATGTTTTATTAACTCTGCTCTTGAACAATATAATTCAAACATACCAGGTGGAAAAAATATTTATCTCTGTAGATTCCTATATCTATAGAAGTACTTAGACAACTATGAAACAGCTTCTTCTTGTGACTCATGGCAAAAGGAGGTGTTTTTCCAAGAAGTACAGATTTTCAAATGGAACATAATGTTAAGCTTTAAAGTTAAAGGGACATAGGGGTTTGGTTTATACTAGTTTTCTGGAAGTGTATTCCTGTTAATTTCAGTGCAGGCACTCCACTTCCCATCAGTTTAAGCAAGCTTGGAATCAAACCACAAACATTTAATGACGTTTTAATGATCCACTTGGGGGAGCTAAAGGGTAATTTGTTTCCAAATTGATTGTGGCAAAATGGGATGCAAAATTGCAGAAAACAATAAAAGCAGAATCTTCTACTTTTTTCAACTCAGTGTTTGTTGATGACTTATATTAGCTTGTTAGGCAAAGGGTCCCCAGTTATTATAAAAATTCCAGCCATTTTGAGAAAAAATAATCCCAGTTATAACTAGCTTAGCAGCAGACATCCACAATGCATCAATCATATCCTAATTTCAGTTATGTACCTACAAGATACATTAAATGAGACAAAACACATGAGGCAGTTTGGCCCTTACACTATGTTTTTGTGCTAGTTGACATCAACTGTGACAGCAAGAAAAGAAATCCTAACATTCAATGGTTTTGTCTTCCAGCGAATAGGAAATAACTCCTTTTATATTTTTCTTTCTTTTGTTTAGATGCTGGTCTCAGCCTACACCTGGCTGTGCCTCGTGCAGCAGTTACTGTGTCGCAACAGGGCTTTGCACCATAGTTACGTTTTCATTTCTCCAGCCTGGGACACAGTGGGAACTGTTTCCTAGCATACAATTACACCAGCTGCTTTATCTCGTGCTTGTTTGACTGGTAGCCCTTGGACTGCTCTGGGACTCAGGCACTAATCAGAGGCAGAGAGAGAGTATCTCCTGTACCTAAAGGAAGAGCAGAGTCTTTGGTCTTTGAAGAATCAATAACATATGATATCAAGCTTCTCTCCATGTAGAGGTTGCCCTAAAAGTTCATATAAACTGACATGTCAGTTGATTTCAGAAGTCACAGAAAAAGCTACAATCATCAATCTTTTATAAGAGAAAACAATTCACTTTAGGACACATAACTGACATGAAAATTCCTGGCAGAGCTGTAGTGTCCATGTCTTCACTGTAACATAACAAACTTCACTATAACAGCACAAACTTCCTCTCATTCCAAATTACCCTGCAGTGCAGTCCACATTAAAGTTTATGGTTGCCTATGTGGACATCTAATTAAACTGAGTCATGTAAATGAAGTTTCAAGCAAAAGCGATAATTAAATAAAAACCTGTTATTTTAGAGTAACTTACTAAGTATAAGCTTTCCTTATTTTATGTCTAATTCAGCTGGAGCATGTAGAAAAATTAAACTGTAAGTATCTCTACAGGAAGTAGTACTGTTTCTAGGCACTTTAAAAGCAAAGACGTGTGCTTTGTTGCTATAACCTCCCAAAATATATTTTTAAATGTCATTCAGCCCCCTGAAGTCAAACACAATCATGATGATTGAATACCATGCTAAAGACAACGGCAAAGTAAATGGAAGCAAAGGGTACAGTCAACCCAGCTACAGGCATGAAAGGTGTAGTCATTAACAGCACTTGACGACTGTATTTGTGGTGCAAATTGCTTTTCTGCATTCTCCTTGATGTACAAGACAAGTACTACATAACGTATTTGGGAGGAAGTACTGCTATAAATCAATCAACTTACATTAATTAATTCAATCTCCCATATTTTTTTCACAAGGTCCATCGATGTATAGCCATTAATTAGAAAGGATTTGGTATAGTCACCCAGTTCAATGGAATCCAGCCATTCAGCTACAGAGGAGGGGTTGTAACCATCGTGACCAATCTGCTTCATCTGAAAAACAAGGATGAAAAATTACTGGTGATACTTTCAGAACCTTTCAGAACAGGAGTTACACATATTATTTTCTTTGGGTCAGTTATCTTAGTATCTGACCAACAGTCTTCTAATGGTTAGAACAATATGAAACAATTTTGTGTTTAAGCAGTAATAGAGCTTAGTTTTTGACACATCTTTTTCTTGTGGATGCTTGCCTTTTACACCAGAGTATACCAAGACTGTAAGTGGAGTTCAATTCTTTTGAGACATCAAGGAATTCATAAGTGGGGGAAGACAAAAGGGTAAAAGAGACATTAATATCCTTACTGCCCAAAAATGTCAGATTTTCACCTCAGATTTCATAGAAGCAGAAGAAATTAGACTGAGAAAAGGTTCTTGCTTGTATTATTCCTGATTTATCTTTTCTACCAGGCTATATTTTATTTTACAACAGCTGAACCTGCACTACATTTTTCTATCCCCAGGGAAGGTTTAAAAAAAGTTCTTTCCTCTACCTGCTCACATTTTTCATGGCACTCCTGGGAATTTAACATGTTTTAGATGGTTCACTGTATGTTAAGTTGCCTGAGATTGGACAACTGAATCAGATATTATTGGAATGGAATTGACAGAACAGTGTACACAGAAGTGCTCCACTTGCATGTATATAGAAATTCAGACACCTAATGTCATAAATCATGTTTTCATAAAAAGCTAAGATATACCACTGGCATCTAATTCTTCTGAATTTTGCTAAGCTGCCAGGAAGTAAAAACTGCATTTTCTCTTTCACAACTGCCTCTCAGTGACACAAGTGAAGACTTTCAAGATAAAGATTAAAGATAAAAATATGTAAAGCCTCTACCTGTGCAGTTTGTTATGCCACACTGTTTTAATGAATTTTAAAGTAATCTACAATACGGGCAAAAATAGAAGTAGAATGAGGTAGAAAAATTATGCAATAGCCTCAATTTCAACAGTATTCTGCACATTATCATCTTTCTGTGGAAGTGTAACTATTGTTAACTTGATAATACACTGAACTGGTAAATTGTTAAGAAGCTTTAGAGGGTTAGAAACCATGAGTTTTGCATAGGTTCTCCTGACTGTGCAGGGGTGACTGTGAATAGCAAAAGTCAGTCTCCCATTTTTGCCTACTAATAAAAAACAATGGAAGTGTGACAGAAACAAAATGCTTTGAGCTCAAGTTTGAAGTGAGTGACAAAGTAATTTAAAAAGGAGAGAATTCTGATCTTAATATCTTTTCTGAACCAGTTTATTTCTCACAGTTTATTTGAAATACAATTTAAATTCAGAACAGAGAAAAAAATATTAAAGTCTGCATTTGAAAGCCCCAGCAGTGTTCGCCAATCTGTCCATTCAAATGCAGAAAGCCAGCATGTCATGGTCTTGATCTGGGCTTCCTGCAGTGCCAGAGAGGAGTGATGCAGGCACACTGCAATGTGAATATGAGAGTTTACTCATAGTCTTCTGCTGCAGATGTTGGGTATAAAATATTAATTGCAATATTTAAATGATGTAATGAAATCATTATCTTAAATAACAACAGAAAGACAACAGAAATCACATCATTAGCAGTGGAAATCACATCCTTTCAGGTCACTGCTGACCTGAATCATACTGGATTCAGGTCAAAGGAATCATAGCTGGAAAGAAAGAGCTCAGTTTTGTTGTTGAACTTGACATTCTGGAATTTACTTTCATTGTAATTCAGGATACAATTATTTTATTTCTATTTTAAAGCATGGCAATGTCTTCTTTCATTGTCATTCATACTTCCATTAAATATTAGATTGATAGTAGTCTGTCCAGCAGACTGCAAAATATTGGAGGATCCTGGGAGGTCTGGCTCCTAGGAAACTTATCTCAACATCTGATTTTAAAAAGGGTATAATTAAATAGCAGACATTTGAAAAGCAAGAACCCAATAAATGGAAGAAGAAAAATCTAGTATAGAGGAGACATGAAGACATACAGGCCCACAGGGAACACATGAGTTTCGGAAAATATAAGGTATTTTTGTTTCCTTTCTCTAACAAAGAAAACTGAAGCACCACGAAAACAATATTCAATGTATCTAGATGGGACAAGTTATGCAACTTACTTCTTGTGTTCGTTACTATTTGATCTTTGCGTTTAATAAACTCTGCTATTAAAACTTTTTTTTTTTTTGCCTCCTGATTTGCGAAAACCCACACAGTCTGGTCGGTACTTTTGGTAACCCATCAGCATCTATGAAAAGCAAAAACATGGCAAGTTTCTAAATTCTCAGTTCCTACTGGAATTGATATTTCTCTACTACAGCAGAGTTGCACAGGGCTGCAGCCAAGTAAACACAGGTGAACAATGCAATAAAGAAGAGGCTGAGAACAAGTGAAATGAATGTGGCAATTTCAGTCTTTGCATTTGGTGCCAATAGACAAAATTATTATTGGGTCACTGAACAGCCTACATGAAAATACACTCTTCTGTTGTAGGGCAGCAGCTGATTCTGCAAGCAATTTCCCTCTCCCTGTCCCAGAGTTCTGTCTGCTTATATTCAAGGCCATGCTGCAGGCAGCACAGCTGCTTAGCCTTGGATCAGATCTGTGTGGGGAAGAGCATGAGAAGTCTGGCCAGGGCTTTAGCCGCCCTCCACCTTTTGCAGGAGCTGCATGTGAGCTCAGGTCCATGTCCTGACACTCGCCTGAGCTACGTTGTAGATGTGTCTGTGCCCAGCCCACATTTATTCATCCTCAGTCACTGACCCATCCTCCAAGGTGACCTTGTCCTGTTCTCATCCCTGTGAATGTCCTGTGGATTTGCCCCGGGATGTGGCTGCTCACAGTCACTGCCACTGTCTGTCCCCTACTCACCTTGTCCCAGTGCCCCCTGCCCACTGCCTGCCTGAGCTCCCAGCCCACCTGTCCTGGGACGACAGTTGCTACTATCATAAACAATTAATCTCAGAACTAGAATATTTACTATTGGTTTCAGCACAAAAGCAATATTTTGTTTTGTCATGAACTGAGAAACACTCTCTTATCTAAAACAGGCTTTCTAAAATGCATCTAAAATGAAAATTAATAAAATTTCAGTATCTGTCCCCTTTTATGGAAAGTCTCTTTCTGTTTTTTAATAATATTAACTTTATTAACTGTCATTCATAGTTACCTGAATGTTTTCCTTTCAAATAGTTACTGACAGATATATTGATTATCTAGATGTGACAGTATCATTAATAGTATTTGCTTTTCATACAGAATGTTATTGAGTTTTTAAATAAAAACATTTTGAAATATCTGTCTGCTGGGAAGTGATGCCCTTTTACTTTGTTAGAGATTCAGCTTAGTTGCATCCTATTGCAGCTTTCATTAACAGGTCATGGCTCTTACACTGTATCTTTTCTTCTATACTGCACTATTATCTTGGACTCCTCTCACAGATCATTTAAACCTCGTAGACTTCCTTGGTGATTGATTTTCCTTGAAAGAAAGACTTCCTCCTACCCACTGAGTGTATCTCCATGCATATTTCATTTTGCACCAGCTACAACACATGCACCAGTGGTGTCAAACTTCCAAGTAAGGTGCACACTGTTTGACTCAGATCAATGTAAAATCTCTGCGCTGCAAGTCATGACAATGTTTCAGATATTAACTACTCATAAGAGGCATTGTTGTTCTTCCACAGACACTGCCACCACTTCATTCTGTTTAGAGAGCAATACCAGTGTTAGCTTTTTCACTGCAGAAGATTTTCATGTGCCCACTGTGGAAAAGGCTGAACTGAACTGAAGCCCAAAGGATTCAGAGAAAACAGAAATTTTTAAGAAAATATGATCCAAAAAAGAAAGGAAGAGGATAGAAACCATATGAGATTTCTCTCCTAGGTCCTATTGATATATCATCAGTATCACTTCCTTTGAAATGAATAGAAAGCAGAACTCAGAAAGATCTGTTTCTCATAATAAAATAGCAATGCCAAGTAGTATCCTAATGGGTTGAGAAATCCCTCACAAGTTATTGTCTGTACAACAGGCTTTTTAAAATGTATATCACTGCTGTGTCAATAGAGCATTTTACATTAGGATAAAAGGTACTTGAGTTTTTGTCTCTGAAAGGTGGCCAAATAAACACAAATAGAACTTCAAAGTAATCACATATGCACTAGAAACATCAAGGCAAATTCAGTAGCATGGACTGTTACCAGTTTTCTCTGATCTTCAAAGACAGATGGGGAATTAATACTATGCTCTCCAAAGGTAATATCACTATCTGGTGGAGCTTAGTGTGTGCAGCAAAATCAAGCTTTTTATGGGCTGTAAAAGGAGGATAACATTACTTGACATTCACAGCTTTTTAAATGATGGCTATGATTACTGTGAATTTATGCCTGTGTTCATTTGGAAGAAAGACCTTTTTAGCAAGCATATAATGTTTTCCTTTATACTGCTGGCCCATTCAAGAGCTTTAAGCAGCATTTTTGGGAACTTACAGGAAACTATCAACTACCTAGCTAAGAAATTTTAGGTGGTTGTAATGGCGGATGTATCAGTTCTTTTTTGTTTCCTGTCTTTGTCAGTTCTCTGTTATATATTATGTACTTTACAAATGTGGTCAGTTGGAGTCATGTTGTTGGAAGACATCATTCCTTCTCTGGAATGTTGAAAGAAAAGGCTCAGAAGAGTGATGCTTCTGAAGCCCAGAGAGCCTGGCTGGAACAGGGGCACCACAAGGAGCTGGTGCCTGCAGTGCCTGGGCAGAAACTGAGCCAGCAGTCAGGGGCAGAGGGGCAGCTTTCACAGGGGACAGGCACAAATGGCAAAGGACCTGAGGAGACTTTGCATATGCTGCTGGTGAGAAAGGCACTGAGTGAAACAGGGTCCGCCTGCAGAGACACAGCAGGTGAGGGAGAACTGTACATAAACTTTTTAGGTTTCTATTCCATTTACCCTGTCACATATTTTAAAAGTTAACTATTCAAGCTTGTGTTCTATTAATGTTTGACTTTTTTTTCCACTGATCAAAAGCCATCTGTCTTCTTGTGGAGCTTGCTAGAAAAAGACAGTACAGGCACATTCACAGCACAGCAGTGCATGATTCAGGATCTTGCCTCAATGGAAGGTCCAGAATATCCCTTGAGTATGAGTTCAGTGTTTCCTACCTAAGACTGTCAGAATTGCATTAGGCATCCTTTCTATGGTTTTTTCAGTTGGAATCTGTCTTTCAAATTTAAAGGGAAATAGATGCACACCTGGGGGCTTTTGTATTTGTTTGCTTGGTTGTTTTTTTTCCCTGGAGAAATGTAAACAGTTCCACATCCAGAAGAATGAAGAAACCTCCTAGTTCTTCATCAGATACAACAGTAGGAGAAGGGAATAACAGTTGTCATTCAGTGGTAATGTATGCAACAGTTCAGACTTGCATATTGCATAAAATGTAAACTTAAGAAGATCTAAATCTGAAATTTGTGGACTAAGTGGAAGGTATGACCTTTGATCTCATGAAAAAGTTTAAATCAGCTCCTTCAGGTGGTCATCCTAGTCTGGTTACCAAAAAAAGGGCACTTCCTCTCATGCAGCATATTTCCTTGCTTGCTGACTATTCTCAGAGCATCCAGTAGATATTGTGGAGCCAATCACAAATAAAAAAGAAGCAGGAAGGTTAAGTAAGGCATCCTGTATGGCGATGGTGGCAGGACCACCAGCACGGTACTTTTATCTACATGATACACTAAGTATCAGTGTGTAATGTCTAGAGTGGCTCTCTGGTAGACTCAGATAAGAAGGAAAATGTTTGTGATACTGCTTTCATCAGGCAGTTTTGAAGCACATGCCTGGAGAGAACATTTAGTCTGTGAGACCAGTCTGAAGCTGGTCTGAAGCAAACACCTTGAACTATAGCTTGTGTGTATCTAACTGCGCCTACTGATTCATGCCTATTGTGATACATTACTTAAATAAACCAGACTACCCATTTGTATTTCAGACTTGAAAAATTCATGTGTTGTATCGGATTCTAATGGGGTTTTTTCTGTCCTTATGGTTAAAGGTCTTGCAAGTGGTGCAGTGAGCATGTCAGTGGCCTCCATTCAAACCAGGAAAGTAATTCCCAGAGGCATAAGAAGCAGGGAAAACAGCAGAGTAGAAAAGTACGTCCTTTGAATCCTGTTTTTCATCTTCACTTCCAGCAGACCAGAAACAAAGAGTCACAGTCAGAAATGGTCATCAACATTTTGCAGCATCTCCTAATTTGGAAACTGTCTTAGGAAGGGAAGTGCTAAATGGGAGGTAATTAAACACCAAGATTGAAATCAGCTTGCTGAGCTCTGGGGTGTCTAAGCCAATAGCAATATAGCAACAGCAAACACATGATGTGATCTTTCTCTGTTACATACACAGCATAGTTAATGAGCACACGCACAGTCATTCTGTTTTCCTAAATGCCAGACTCACCATGCTTGCACAGGAGTGTTATATATGAGTAATAAGTCCAGCTCTTTTTGGAAGCATAGCTTTATCACTCTTATAACACCACTTGCAGACAGGATGTGCTCATAGCCTGCTCAATTCCTATCTCTTGTCTAGTTCTGCAAAGCACCCAAGAAAAGAGGCTGGCTGCCTGCACACCACTTGTCTTCCCAAACCTGCTTTGTGCTTAGACCTCTCTGTGCAGGAAGGAACAAGCTGCTTTAAGAATAGCTCTGAAGCCTGCAGAAAGCTGCTCTCAGCTAACATCTTTCTTCCATCTGTCAAATGAGAGCATGTGTTCCCATGATATACTGGGAGAAGGAGCCGTACACTGAGCATCCCACACAAAACCAATCCTTCTTCTTAGATAAATTCTGAGATAAGCTAGGATAATTATTTTTAAAACCCCAAACCCTTTGAGGAACCCACTGAGGAGTCACTTGCACATAGGTTTGGGATGCTGAAATAGCTGACCAATGCTCCTTAGGTTTTCTATATAACTTAAGCGTGACTAAAATTTTATGCCATGACTGTTATTATTCTCTTAGTCAACTAGGCATACACTGCACACAATTCTTTTCTAAATATTAATTTTTTTCTCAAGATATTTGCAGCTTCAGTATCTTATTATATGTTATCTCCACTTCTCAACATATCTGAACTTCCTTTCAATAAAGCATATAAAATCCTCCTCAAACATTTATTGATTTCATTTTTCATACAAAAATCTTAAATGCAATATTAAACTCTTATGAAATTTGCTTCAAGACTGATGTATAAAATACTTCCATTTCAAGAATTAATTTTGCAAATTATATTTCTACCAGGCTGTCTTAACCTTATATTATTAAAATAAGCCATAAACTGCTCTAGTTAATATTGAGGTTAAACTTGAGTAACTTAAATTACGTTGGTACAAGACAAGAATTAGAGCTACAAGCTCTAATCCAACAAAAATAAAGAGTATTTTGGAAAGAAACATTCTATCTCAAAAGTTTCAACCCTAGCTACCTGGTGGTGAATATATCATTTTTCCCTCTTATGAAATGTTTGTCTCAAATACAGATGGGAAAACATTTTGAGAAATCCAGGTAAACACACCCTTTAACACCTGTTAAACACCATGTAAAAGACTGCAATGATTAATTGATCTATATTTGGCTAAAATGTGGGTATTTTTTTCCTGTTTTAAAACACTTCAAGCTCTAGAGAATGGTTCCTAATCATGATACTGGTGTTTGACATCTAGAAATTCATCACTCTTTAGCAAGGCAGCAATTATGAGTAAAAAATTCAGCTACTAAATACCTGTTGCATTTCCAGGCTGCAGAGATGAATATGTATCAGAATAACAAAAAGAGCTTCTAAAAAAGATATTTTAAAACCTGGATAATAGATTTGTGGCATGATTTTTACCCTCTAAACCTATTCAGTGCTGCCTGGAGCTTTAAGGAAGTGTTGTTTGATAGGTGTTTTTTAAAGCATTTAACTTCCACCTCAAAATATGAGCTAAAAGTATCTCAGGACAGGAAACATTATTAGGAAAACTAAAAATAACATAATCAGCAATGTCATTAAGTAAAAAATGCATGGAGTCCTCTAGATTTAAATTAAATGAGGAACAGAAAAGAGGTACACGTTCAAAACAAACAAACAGAATTTTTATCTAATGAGATTCAAATTAGTGAGACTCCAATTACGGTTTGAGGTCTTAACATATTTAGATGGCATGCACTATTTTGAACGCAGGATGACAGAGCTGAATTTATCAACACACAAATAGATATACAGGAATGTTTCATGGTCTGTTGCAGGATGTGGAAGTGTTTTATGTCATTAGCAAGCTGTTGCAAATACAAGTGTGCATTACATCACATAAAACTTCCAATGACCCTAATCTACAACTTGCCTTCAAAAGAACTGAGTTTATATAGGAAATGATGTGTTTTTACTATGTAAGCTCTCTTATCTTGCTGAGTCATTTATGTGGAGAAACATGATGCGCGGCTTCATGTTGCAACTGCCTTTGTTTTGGTGTAACATCCTTGCATCAAAGACATGTTAAAAATGTGGTCCTTAGGGACTGCCTTTTTAGCTCATCAGGGAAGATGCTACAAGACTATCGCACCATTATTCAGCACATGCTTCAAGCCATCCTTTGTTAATTATCTTTGGTTCAGAATTCTTCTGAGTAACTGCATAACCATCCTGTTCTCAACTGGTTTCAAGAGTACCTCTAGATCTCGATTCTGTCTCACATCAAGCAGATTTTAAAAGTACTGCAGTTGCAGTTTTATAACAGAATCTGCTCTCAGCATTAGTAAACTCTCCAAAAGCAGACAATATTAACAATGTTTTCATAAACACCCAGCCACTGAGTGCAGATAGCACTAATGTGATGATATACTAACAATCGATTCATTAATTTTGAAGACCGAAAACAAGACTACATGAAAGCTGATCTCTCTAAGAAGCATGAAAAACAGAATAAATACATCATCAGCTACGAGCTCAGCTGAAGATTACAAAATTTTTGTTTGAATGATAGTACTGCTGCAAAAGTTGTGAATTCATAGATAAACCTTTAATATCTTTTGTAATTCATCAAATGGCACTTTAATAACCTGCTTTTACCATTTGTCTCATTTGTCTAATATGTTATGTGGAAAATGATTATTTTTAATGATCTTTGGTGTTTCCATGTGCGGACTCACATTGTAGTGTATATGGATTGACTAACACCTCCAGATACAGAAATTGCTTCAAAAACTTCTGGTTTTCCCATACAAAAGAAACCCTGTGCTCTTTTACAAGTCATTCACCCAGGAAGCCTTGATGCATCAAAAAGCCTTTTCCAACAAGGTCTGCTTCATGACCTAAACTGAAAAATCCTTTAATAACTCTTGTCATTCTCCAGTATTATGAAACTTCAAGTGAACTAATGTCTATTTACCTTGATTATTTCCCACATCCACCAGAACATTCAGTGCACTTTATACTTGATTTTATTCCTGCCTAAGTATTTTGCACAAAGTATTAGCATCACATGTGACAGCCCTCTGAGCCCTAATGGTGTCTGCTTTTCGTCATTCATTCTCCTTATAAAAGTTTCCAAATTAAAGTGGTAGTTTCCCATGCCAAGTCTATTATTTCTTGTTTGGAATGATAGTAGAAACCTCCAGTAATACATTCTGGTATGCAGAATATTCTATCACTGATTTTAAAATTTAGAGTTTAAACTGGCTAGCACTGAAAATGATTGGGAAAATGGCTGCAAGTTTTTCTGTCTGCAGCTGAGAAGCAAAATTCGTATATGCAGCAGAAAATTAAATATGCAACCTGCAGGTAGTCTCTGTATCTCACACAAAAGGCAAACAATCTTTGCTCCAGTGCTTTTAAGAGTACTTATATAAGGGGCAAAGTACTTCCAGGGCAGCTGCTATATTAAGACAGGCATTCTGGCATTCACGGACAGCCTTATTTACACAAGTGTAATAGCAGTCTATAAAGAGGCTGAAAGGCCCAAAGTAATTCAAATATATTCTAAACAGCCATCATGTCAAATTACAGATTTTACTTTCCTTTGCTTTGTCAACTACATCTATACAAAGGGAGTCCAATGCATTGACATTATTTTATGCCATATTTGCATACACAAAAAACATGTCTACAAAACCAGTAGAATTAGATCAATCTCTATTTGAAAAAGTGTTTTAAATACTGTGAATACTGCAGGGGTTAGTTCCCTCACTTGTGTAATAACATAAATGATACCTTTGGGAGAAGCTGGATTGCTTGGAGTATTCTCTGCCTGTGCCCAGAGTTAAGGATTCCTATTTCCAAGAGATCCTGGTCCTCCATCACGTTGCTTCCCTAAAAATGGGGAAAAAAGTGAAATAAAAAACTTAACAGATGTCCTCAATAGCCTGAAAAAGGTCCTTCTGTCACATTTAAAAGAGAACATTTTGCTTAACTTACAGCATCAGGCAAGAATAATAAATTACTGGTGATTGCATTCATTTTCACAATAACAAAATGTGGTGGAAGGTGCTTGAACTCATGGACTATTGCAATACTGCTGGTGCAAAAATTGTAGCTCTCACTCAAGCCATATACCAGATGTGAACGCTCTTTCAGTTGGAACCAAAGACATGACTACAAAACAGAAAAATAAATTCTCCATTTTTTCAATTCACTTCCCACCTCACCTAGCTATTTATGATGTTCACTTTTCTCCAGACTGAAAAAAAGGCAACACAGATTATGATCAGGAGAGTGGATGAGGATAAAATTATTTTGTTAATTGATAAAATGATGAAGAAAGGCACTGGTATCAACAAACTATGCAGTCCCCATTCCCCTAAATTTAACTGTACTGATTCAGTCCTAACTTTACTTGTCACTGCTTTTATCTTCCTGCTTGTAGGCAGGTCAAATAGTTCCAAACATTCAAATAGCTGAAAAAGACCATCTGTTCAAATAATACTCAAAATAATTTCCCAGAAAAGTTCATGAAATAAACCTCCACAATTCAAGCATTTCTTCTTAGGAGTTGTTAGCAGTAGGAACTACACAAACAGAACAATACAATTCCTAAATTCAAGGAGTCTCACACCACCTAATAAGTTTGGCATTTGAAGGTTAATGATGTAAAGAGCTGGCAGTGACTATTGGAGGAATCATTGGAGGCATGATAGTGGTTCAAAAGGAGAACTGCAGACAGGGATCAAGTCAGGATTGCTGTCAATCTTGTATTCCTTTTTGATCACATAATTTCAAAAAACCCCTCAGCTTTTAAAAAATATATTTTAGTTTTTAGAAGTTTCTATTACAGTTGAAAACAAGACCTGAAAAAACAGATGACCTGTCCTGATGACATTAGTCATCATTTCATGACACAGTCAGACCATTTTGGTGTCTCATGACACTAATTGGCTAGAAGCAAGTATTCTTAATTGCACTTATTTAATTTCATCATGAAATAGGCTTTATGTGAGCAAATCCATGAAAACTTCATCTCTACCTTTCCATTTGGCTTACTGCTTCTGACTTAGCACAGCACTTAAGAAGCGGCAAAATAAAAAGCAAGTAGGCACATAACAGAACATGCTTAAATGCTTTGCGGTGTCAGGGCTTAATAAAGGCTTAATATGACTTCAGGGCTTAATATGACTTCTTCCTGAATATAAAATCTCTTGTCCCAAAGCAGCATGGATTTCTTTCAAAAATCACCCTGGAATATGGAAGACTTCACTCTGTTCAGCTGCTACGTCTTCACTCTTTTCTGAGGGACTGATTAGTTTACAGGCATAAACTGAGCCCTGAGGACTCCCAAGTGCTACTCCACCGAGTGCCCTGCAAAATCTAGGTGATGTCTTTTCAAGGGAATCGAGGAAACCTTGCAATGCTACTGTATTTTAAATTATGTTTTACAGTAAGTGGTATGATTTAAGACTACAAGTCTGCAAATCATACCCTGTGTACAGCATTCAGAACAGGGCAGGCAGAAACCTACTCTACATGGAGAATCTGTGCACTGATCTGTGCAATGATGCTGGTTTGAGTAGATCACCCAGTGTAAGACTGCATGCAGCATGGGCTGTGCAAACAGTGATAGTGATTAGGTGGGGGTAGTATCCCTTTATCTTTCTGGTAAACACATAAAAATTATAATTTCCTCTTTCTGTCTTTCTCTTTTAAGTAATCAAAAGGAGGTTGCAAACTTACAGGAAAAACTCTTGAAAAAAGCCATCCATTTTGGGCTGGATTCACCAGCAGGTGGAAATAGCTAGCATAAATGGATTTAAGGAAACTGAGCCAACTGAGGATCCAGTCCAAAATAAAGGCTATACATTTCAATTCATTTCAATAAATGCATCTATTTTGTTTGCAGCAACTGCTTTCACTTCGTTTAACTGTTTTTTAGATTTCACCTTCATTACTGCATGATTTTACACACAATCACGGTGTACTCATCATTGTTTACTGGTGCCAGTAATCTTGGCATACAGCTTCAAATATTGCAATGTTTAAAACTCAATTAAACTAACAGGCACAGGAAAAATATTTGCACACAGTTGCTGCATCACAGAGAAAGCATTATTTTATTAATCCTTCTCTATTGTTTATTCTTTGTGTATTATTTGATGTATTTTTAAAAGTATGTTAAGGTTACAAAAGCAAATATTTAAAACTCAGGGAAGCCTGGAATTCATGTTGCATCCACATTTTCAGTTTAATAAGGCAACAACCTTGTCTTTGAATGTGCTCAGGTTTTAGAGCTTTGCTGTGTCAACATGAAGTGTCAAGAGTACCAGACACTCATCACTCCTGTAAAACTGATTTTATTGTCTTCTGCCATGGTGCTAAAACAACTTTTTATCTTGCCACAAGAGGAAACCAGAAAAATTTAGATACTCAGTATAACCCATTACTGCTTAGCATAGAGGAATAAACTCACAGTACTAGAAAGCTGCTGTTTGGTTTGCAGAAATACCTGTGAAGAGAAAGAAACAGCCTATCCCTCACAGTTCTATCTCCCTAGTATCTGTTCACACCTTAATCCTATTCCCTGATTTATTTTTTTACCTGATTATCCCTCTCGTGCTCCTTCAGTCTCTTTCCATAGGCTCCTACACTGAGAGTGAAGAAAACCTAACTTTCTTCTGCAGCAGACTAGCTACAAGGGGGGAAATTATCTCCCTACTCTTGGCTTCCATCTATTATAAGCTGGGCCAAATGTAACCTCAATTAACTTTATAGAGATGACATGGTAAATCTAATTAAAATGAATATGAATGCAAGACTATCTTGTCACATTATTTTATCCTTAAAAATAGTTGAGCTACATTAGTTGAATATGCAACAAAAAGAAATTATCCTACTAGACACCTAGAGAATTTGAATCCAAAGATTTAACTTTTATACGCTTACATGCAAAACAGATTCTTATAACAGGAAATATGGGGCAGCAATCTCTACTGAGCTTAATATGTTTTCTGTAATGAAAACACGAGAGACTTTGTGATACTGCAGTTTCTTAAGTCTTTAGGAAAACTTACTTGGAAGGAAAACTTTGTGGAATTACAGCTATTAAAACACATCAAAATCGCTTATACAAGGACAGATTCAGATTTCATTCACTTCAGCTTACGGTGTTGACATTCCTGTGTTATTAATGAATAATAGTCTTATGAACTGGAAAGATCCTGCTTCTGAAGTTCCAGTTAGGAAAGAGTGTATCTGAAACCCTTCAGCCCCCAGGTTTGTGGTTCTGCACAACTCCCAGGATCATCATCTTTTTCCCTGTAAGTGTATACAGGAAGATAATCTACCGAGCAAGAAGGCAGTAGTTTCACAGAACATTTGGGCTCAAGAATTAAGGAAAAACTGCATGTGGGAGACTGGAGGCATATGAAAAACAACATAATTTTAAAAATCCAGAAATACAGCCAGATTTTAAGATAGTTCCCATAAATGAATTCAGAACAAAATGCATAATAATACATTATGAGATTAAGATGTCACTGGCATTTTTTGGGTTGTTCAATACAAAATCACCTCTGACATTCTCCACCAACATAGTCTTTCCCAAAAATTCTGGATTAGACCTAAGTACCCATATTCATTCTACCTCCTGCAGGAACAAAAGAACTCTGAAGATTTGTCCCTGAAGATAATAAAATATGGTTGAAGAACATATTAGAATGGCAGGCATGACAGTATGTTTCACATTCCTCCTTTTGTACCCATGTTTTCGTTGCATATTTTCTGTGCTGGAGAATTATCATGAAAAATTCTAATGTCTGGTTCTGTCACCTAAGTAAAAGTAAAAGAAGCTTTAAAATAGCTAGCAGATCTATCACTAGATTTATCTGGAATTCAACTGAACTTGGAAGAGATGAGCTGTGGGGAACAAAAAAAAATGGACTGAAAGAAAGAAAAAGAACAAATTGACTTTGAATTTAAAGCTTTCTTCCTCCCCTGCAAAGGAAAAAGACTTACACAAGAAATAGAAGATTTTGGGGACTTTTGGCTTTAGGCTGGCAATGCCAACTTCACCAGTTCTTTTGGTGTTCATCTGTGTCAGAGGAACAGAGGAGGAAAAGTAGTAAATATGGTACTTCAAGCTGTGTAAGAGTTGCTGCTCAACAGATTGAGTCAAAGTCATTTTCTGTGCAGCCATTATTGAGGCCAAGGTGGGCTGGAGATACCAAGTGCTACTGGAGGTAACAACAACCTCTGGTAATGTCTTATGTTTATGATGTACTGGAAACTGGTATGACAAAGAACAGGATTGGTGTGGGTGAGGGAAGGACAACTTCTGATGTAAGTACAGGGCTGAGGGGGCAGCAGAGGTGCTTGCATCCCTCCCAATGTGAAGGGAGCACTTGACACTCTCCTTTGCCCTCTCCCAGCCATTCATGTAGTAATTTGCTGCATCATAACATATTGAGGTCAGAAGAGGCTCTGAGGAGCTGGTACAGATGGTATCCAGCACACAGCAGTGGGCAGGATCATGGTGTATGTGTCTGACAGACTAGGTCTGGTGGGTGTTTGAAGTGCCTTGCCCTTGTCTCTGCCAAAGTGTACTGCACTGAGCCTCACCTGACAGACTGAGACCTGGCACTGCAGGAGCACAGCTGGGGGATTTCAGTGGAGCTGGGCAACAGGCCTCATACTCCAGATTACAGAGCTGCTGGAAATATGGCCTGGAACAGAAAAGAAAATCTGCTGGGTTGCACACTTAGCTGGAGTATCCAAAGGTATTGTTGTCCCTGTCACTCAAGTAGGAGAGGTGGGAGCAGATGGGAATATTCTTCCACTACACATGGTTGGAGACTGAAGTCAGAGAGAAAACTGAGATCAACAGCACCAAAGAGCTCTATTCTTTCTTACTTTCTGCCATCCCAAATGCATAACTGGTGAGGAAGGGAGCAGATACCTGGTACCAATGGGAGTAAGGACTGTTACAAAGCACATTCTCAACAGCTCACTTAAACAAGCCTTCTCAGTAGGACCTGCTTTGTTTTTCACCCACCTAACTCTAATATCCTTCCAAACTGTATCCTCTTGAAATAGTGGACATCTAAACTGTCTTCTGGCTGGGAACAAATTAAAGACATCTCACAATGTAATTAAGAGCACACTGAATAACCAAGACTTTCCATAATCTAAATCATATGCCAAAAGGTTTTTTCAACACAACACAGTTTTCCCACAAAAATTTCAGGCAACATGTCACATATTTAATTTCCAAACAAGAACTGGCAAATGACCAGAATTTAGCAAGCTTCATTATAAGTGAGAAGGTTGTCTCTCACTAGTATTTCCACTGGTAACATGAAAACAAGATCTGTAAGAATGATTACTGAGCCCAACTTATACTTTCAGGTCAGGAAGATTTATCAGATTCCTTAAGATACTGCAGACATTATTTCAGCAAAAACCTGACACGATTTTGTTGGACAAATCCCCTGTAGAAGCATGGAATTTTGTCTTGGGAGAAAGAGATCGATTATAAAATATGTTAGGAAGGAAGGACAAAGCAGATTGCAAAATAATCATTTGATAACATTCTTCCAAAATTAATTTGCTGTGAAACTACTGATACTCAATCCTCACCTTGCTATATATCCAGTCTTTACATTTACAACTTTCTTAGCAATGAAAAAACCCACAAAACCAGAGAAAACTGAAAGGAAGTTTTCCATGTCAGTGTCATTTAGTCAGGAAGTACTAACAAGCTACTACCGAAATGTTAACTACAAAAAGGCCATTTCACTTATAGATGAGAGTGGGGTGATAACAATTCTGTGTACAAATTTGCAACCTGCATAAGAAGTGGTGATGTTAGCAGGGCCAGTTTAAAAAGGAGTCCCTACAGACCTGAGGCCCATATGACTTAATCTTTAAAGATCTCTCTCTGGATCACATTCAGCTCTTCCAGAAATGAACTGGAGGCAACCAGTGCCATCAAAAGCTTTTCAAATATTGACATTCAAATGATCATATAGTCACAGACCTTTCACACAACAGGAATAGTTAATTAAAGTGTAGTGGTAATTAAACAACACAGCTGGGACAAGGATCCTTGTAGGAAGAATTTCTGCTATTTTTATCCCTCCTCCTTGTAGCACTGATTCATTACAACCAACACAATTGTCACACGCAAATTAACTGCACAGATAAGGTGGCAATCGAAAAAATTACCTCTGATGTCACACTTGGCCCACTTAATTACTAATGCTGTGGACCCAACTGTCTACCTATTTAGTCATAACAATTCAATAATATAATTATTAATACTTACCTAAATTACATCTTAATGTCTTGAATGTATATTGTGAAGATAATTTCACTTCATTTGAGTGATGAAAATTCCAGAGAGTCTTTATTGTACCATTATTCAGATTACTTGCTATAAATGCTGCTTAGCTTGGATGCTAAATTTCTCAAAGGACCCACTTTAAAAATCAATATTACCATGAGCTAATTAACAGACTTCTAAGGTCTCAGAAAAATATTCCTTTCTCCAATAAGTGGGGGAGGCTGTGGAGTACAGGAAGGGACAAAGATAATATTTTCAGACTTACCAAAAATGTTGAATACCTACTCTGCATGTAACAGGGAGTTTTAACCAGCTAACACTGGTGGTACTGTAACAAATAAGGAGGTGATAATAAAATAACAAAGTAACTTTTACAATAAAATTCGGTGGTGATTGTTGCCAACCAACATGCCTTCACTAAGAGCAAATGGAGTCTGACAAATTTGTTGGCCTTCTGCAATGCGGTTACAGCGCTGTTGAAGAAGAGAGGGACAACTGATGTCCTCTACCTGGATTATGCAAAGCATTTGACACTGTCCCACACAACATCCCTGTCTCCAAGCTGAGGAGGCATGGACTTGACAGATGTGCCTCTCGGTGGGCAAAGAACTGGCTGGATGGTTTCATTCAAAGTGTTGTGGTCAATGGCTTGATGTCCAAGTGGAGATCAGGGTCGAGTGGTGTCCTCAGGGATTGGTGCTGGGACTGTCACTGTTCAAGGTCTTTGTCAGCACCATGGACAGTAGGATTGAGTGCACCCTCGGCAAGTTTGTCAACAACGCAGCTGACACTGAGGAATGCCTGGACACTGGATGCCATCCAGAGGGACTTAGACAGGCTTGGGAGGTGAGCTCATAAAGTTCAACAAGGCCAAGGGCAAGGCCGTGAACGTGGGTCAGGGAAATCCCAAGCACAAACACAGGCTGGGCAGAGAATGGATTAAGAGCAGCCCTGAGGAGAAGGGTTTGGTTGACATGACTGGGCAATGTGCACTCACAGCCCACACAGCCAGCAATATCCTGGGCTGAATCAAAAGAATTGCGGCCATCAAGTCAAGAGAGGTGATTCTGCCCTTCTACTCCGCTGTTGTGAGATCCCACCTGGAGGGTTGCATCCAACTCTGAAGCCCTCAGCACAAGAATGACACGAACCTCTAGTCCAGAGGAGGGTCATTAATATGATCACAGGGCTGGAGTATCTCTTCAAAGAGATATCTCTTCTTTAAAGTATGCTGAGGGAGTTAGGGTTGTTCAGCCTGGAGAAGAACTATGTCATCTTCCATGTCCCTTCCAACCCATCCAATTTTATAATTCTGTAATTCTGTAACACTATGATTCTATCAAATGTAAAAAACCAATTTACCTCTCAGTGTGTCCTACACAAGTATTTCCTTCCTCAAATTTTTATCAACTGTAGTCATATGTTTTAAAATGTGAGCCACCCAAATCACCCCAGAGAGCACAAAATGCAGAGTCAAAGATACTAAAATTCTGGGCAAGATCCACACCTTAAAAAGAGGTTATTCCCAGAAGGGCCCTGTCAAATACCAGCAAGGAAAACATGCCCAACAAAATACGTAAGCTTTCACACACTTATGCCCCAAAGTTATGACTGACATCTTCAAGCACTTGTTCACCTCCTACCTGCAACTGAACCCTGCTCACACTGGTGGCTTCGCCTGTGGGCTGCCTGGTGTTCAAGCTCCCAGCTCAGAGCAGACTGAGCAGCTAGGAAACCACATCAGTCCTTTGTGGGAGTCTGGAAAGTAAGCCCTCCTCTGAAATGCCATCAGGGCTTGATCTGCTAGGAAGTCTCAGAGCATGCCCAAGGCAGAAACAGGAGCACGACATGAACTGGCTGCTGCTCTTTCTTAAAATGTGTCAAAAGGAGGAAGAATGGCTTTATCTTTCTTTCTCATTGAACAGCCCACCTATTAGAGGATTCATGCAGAAGGTGGGAGGTCAGATTTACCTGTCTTTCTCATACTCAAATTCCCTAAAACCAGAAGAAACTATGTAACAATTATTAGAAAAGGGAACTCTGGGGTTGAGGAGAAATGGCTTATTGGTCCTGCTGAAGCTAAATTGCTGTGAGGTTTAGTCAGTAAGTCAGAAAGAATAATATTCCTTAGACCAATGATAGCTGGTTTGGTAAATCAATACTCTTGTGCTGTTTCTGGAAATGTTTCTGATTTATGTCTAGTGATTGCCAAAAAAAAAAAAAGGCAGAAAACCTCCCTAAAAGTTCATTACTTTCTTTCATCCAAGTATCCTAACTTCTAAGGTACAGGCTTGTGCTTGTGTTTCAGTTTGAAAGAACAAGGAAGCAGACGTCCTTATCCAAAAGGCTGATTCACACCCCAAGATCCAGGGAGCAGGACGGGAAATACAGGCTCCAAATAGTGTCTAATGCAGGGATGCAGCTGGAGGCAAAACTTCCAGGTGTAACTCCTGCTTCGGAGCATCTCACTGGCTTCCTCTGCTTAGCACTGCACACCCTTTCTACTTGCCTTTCTCTTCCTGTTAACTTACACACAGTCTTGTTTGCCTAATTCAGTAGTAGACATCCTGCTCCCAGAAAAATGAACTCTACAGTCAAACATCATGATGCTCAAAAATTGCTGTGTTTTTATTAGGGTCTTAGAGGCCTCACTTGGCTGTTTTTTCAGTCCACCCTGTGTGCTGCAAAATGAAAGCATTTCCTAAGTGTCAGATGTCCAAACCATTTTCAGGACCTAGCTGCTAGGAACTGGAGTGGTTAGGTTGACTGAAACTGCTGGTTTGTTTAATATTACTAAATATAATAAAATATGAAGCAGCTCCCAAAAATGAGAAATGCTGAAAATGAATGATGTTTTCTACACACCACTGATTTGTTATATTTAAATGTATTTCACAGTCCACCATGTGCTTTTGATATGCAGCTGTGCAGCAAGGGTAAAAGGTAGAGACATTGTGAAATAATAAGAAACCAGAATATACTACCTTTCTCTAGCTAAAAATTAGTGTATTTTATTTGCCTGCCAAATATAGTTGTTATATTGAGAATCATTTTAACACATTCTTACAGATTTTGTTTGCTAAGGCAAGCACAAAGGATAGAAGGATTGAATAAGGTTTTGTCATCTCCCACTGCACACAGATATCATTACATGTGATTTTTCTTATACAAACCACTGTGATTTATTTGCACAGTATGTACAGAGATATTACTAGCCAAATCCCTGCGGCCCAAGAGGTAAGCAGAGATGGTCTCCATTTTCTTCAAACCCTTTCTAAAAATAAGAGAACATTTGATTAAGGGTTGACATTTTTCTTTTCTTCCTTTGCTTGTTCTTGTAATTCATTTCACATGGGAAGTAGGCTGTGTTTTTCTTATCCCTTCCAACTCAGCAGCCAGGAGGCTGGATTTGCGGGCCCACTCCCGTCACCATGGCAACCAGCGGATCGCTGGGATGCGATCCCATGCGCTCGGTGGCACTACACAGTGCCACTGTTCTCCAGTAGCCATTTGGGAGAGGCATGTCAATATTCCCACAAAGGAGGATTGATTATTGTTCCACACAGTGCACCCTGCATGGACTGCTGCATCACCTTAGGATGTGCTTCAGTTCCCGTGCAATGACTTCAGGAATGGCTGCTTTGCACCATGAAGCCCATGTTCAGCACCAAGAGACCCTGCTCCTCAGAAACGTTGCAGGGAATCTGAATTTAGCCTGCAGTTCAGAAGCATCAGTATGACCACTAGGTCATACTGATGCTTCTGAACCTAGCACCTTCATACTTCATCAGTATGAAGACTAGGTGAGGTCAAAGCCCTCCCTAACTCATTGGTTCAGTGTTTCTGGTATTGGCCAAAACTGCCCAGAAAAGGAAAATATATCAATAATTTACCTTATGTATATAATTTTTTTCACTCTCATCTTTGGACTAATTTAATGTTAAGCACACAGGCATTTATCTACACTAGAGACTGAGACATATAGATATATATATATACATACATATATATATGTGTGTATATATATATATATATATATATATCCAGCAGGAGGAAGAGTTGATTTTCCTAAATAAAAATCTACCACAAATTTGAGTGGATACATAAGACCCAGCAGCTCTTTAGCATTTGGAGGAAACTGATTTACCATGCCTTTTCTAGACTGCAGTAAACATGCCTACATGCCTGCACTGCAAAGCGCTCTTTCTTTCTTTCTTTCTTTCTTTCTTTCTTTCTTTCTTTCTTTCTTTCTTTCTTTCTTTCTTTCTTTCTTTCTTTCTTTCTTTCTTTCTTTCTTTCTTTCTTTCTTTCTTTCTTTCTTTCTTTCTTTCTTTCTTTCTTTCTTTCTTTCTTTCTTTCTTTCTTTCTTTCTTTCTTTCTTTCTTTCTTTCTTTCTTTCTTTCTTTCTTTCTTTCTTTCTTTCTTTCTTTCTTTCTTTCTTTCTTTCTTTCTTTCTTTCTTTCTTTCTTTCTTTCTTTCTTTCTTTCTTTCTTTCTTTTTAATGTGTTGTAGAGATGACAGAAATCTGAACTATCTTTCTTACAAATTAACTTTGGGAAGAAATATTCCATAAGAATATAAGTAAAAGCACAACCTTCCAAACTGTACTATGATGGCAGAGCTAAACTTGTAGAGATCATGGAAGAAAGTTTATTTATAATTATCCCCCCATACTTGCCACTGGTGAGGCCACACCTCAAATCCCACATCCAGTTCTGGGCCCTTCACTACAGGAAAGACATTGAGGTGCTGGAGCATGTCCAGAGAAGGGCAATGGAGCTGGAGAAAGGGCTGGAGCACAATGGCTGGAGCTCCTCTGATGAGGAGCAGCTGAGGCAGCTGGGAGTGTTCAGCCTGGAAAAAAGGTTGCTCAAGGGGACCTTATAACTCTCTACAACCTCCTGAAAGGAGGCTGCAGCCAGGTGGGACTCAGTCCCTTCTGTGTTACAAGCAATGGGACAAGAGGAAATGGCCTCAACTTGCACCAGGGGAGGTTTATATTGCATATGAAGAAAAATTCCTTCATTGAAAGGGTTGTCAAGCATTGGAACAGAGTGCCCAAGAAAGTGGTTGAGTCACAGTCTCTGGAGGTATTAAGAAGACACATGGATCTGGCACTTAGGAACATAATTAAGCAGTGGACTTGGAAGTGCTGGGGTAATGCTCATACCTGATGATCATAAGAGTCTTTTCCAAACGAAATGATTCTGCAGAGTCATAATCACAGACGGGTTTGGGTCATAAGGAATCTTCAGATATCATTTAGTTCCTGTCATGGGCAGGGACAATTTTCATGTTGCTCAAAATCCCTTTCAATTTGATGAATGAGCCCAAAGTGAGAGAAACACATTCCATTTATGCTAACTTTATTTAAACAGAAAAGGCTCCATTTTGGAGAACAACTGGGTAGCCACTGATATGCAAAAGTGCACTCTGGAGGGTTTGACTACATTTCTTATTTCTTTTTCAATTCCTAACAAGTTATTTCTGATATTACATGGTATCATTTCATGCAGCGTGGTCCAGCTATGTCATGGACAGTGCAGCAACTGTCAGCCAGAACCTATAAAAAAATAAATGGCTACCACCTTCAGCTGTTGACTGGATCTCATATAAAATATTAACTACCAGAGGCTTCAAAATAGTTTACTCACAAATTTTAAGTATCTTGCCATTGAAGAGTAACATTTATAATTCCAAAACCTAAAAATAAACAAGGACATCCAAAAAATAAACAAATGCAAAATCAAATTTCTGGTTGTGTAAGCCAGACAGCAAATTGCCTATTTTCTGTCCGCTTTTTTTTCTTCACATCTGTTTCGTTTTTCTTGTGCAACTTATTCCCAGTCCACATATTTCAAGAAACAGTTCTAATACTGTGGCCTTTCTTTCTGTATACATTCTCTGCTTTATTTACACCTTTTCACTCTTTTGCAAATGTTCTTGTGTTGTTTACCTCAGATACAACATAAAAGCAGTAATTAGACTACCACAGTTCTGTGTTTTCCACCAATACTGTGGTAGTTAGAAGTTACAAATACTCAGACAAGATGTCATTTCTACACCAATCCATAAATTAGTTGCATATCTCTCAGCAGGCATAATCTCTTATTAACAGTGAATATAAGGAAAAAAAATCCCCCCATCTGAAGAAACTTGTTCAGAGAAATGAACTATGTAACTTGTGTTCAGCAGAAGCAAGTACTGGCTGTGAAACCTGAGACATACTGGTCTCATACACAGAGTCCCAGCACCTTGATATAGCCCTCTGAACTCCCCACCCTGACTAGCAAACAATATTTGTTTTCAAGAGTCTTTTCTATAAAGGTAAAATTCTTTTACTTTTTGTCCAAGGGGCTGATTATTCTTCTCATGATGTATTGCATTTTCTTAAAAATTTGAATTAGCATGTTCAAAACTAATGAGAGGACAGTTTGATATACTCCTAGGATAATGTTAACTGTACACAAACTAATTCAGTTGCAAAACACTATGGAAGGATTCCGCAACATTGCTACACAGCTGATTTTGAAGGATATCTACTGTCAAAGTCAATTAATCTGGCACTCTAGTACCTCATTCCCTCACTCACAAGAAAACCTTCATGCAAGCCAGTCCACCTTTTCTGGCACCCTTCTTCCTGCTGTGATGCTACTTGTGATGAGTGTTTTCACCAATCCCTTTCCATTCAAGGATACAGCATTTGACAATAGTGATCCTTTGGGGCCTCCTCCTATCCTAACTCAAGACAAGTGGTTTGCTGATACTTTACACATTGCTCCATGAGCTAGCTTTTTCTAATTTATTTTTTCTTCACAGTTAAAAAATGGCTTCTATTAGTTTGGTGAACGCTTGTGAGTTTCCCTTGTTCCTCACACTTCTGAGATTTGGTCAAAACAGACCAGTGCTATCAACAAATTGCACAATACAACAGTATGCTCCTGATCTGGTGAGACAAGATTGTGGGAGACTGTGACTTCACTTCATATAATTTCTAGATTTCAGTAAACCTTCCCAGAAGGAACAGCCACTGAAGTGAATAAAACAGACAAATCAGGAGTTACTAATCCCCACTACACATTACCGGAATGTCACGAAGCTACAAAATACCAGACTTCAGATTGTTCAACACTGGCTAACTACCCTTCACCCCAGGTTACATATCCCACATGGCACCAAACACACACTATAATTATATTTTTGAATAATCCAAGAATTCAGTACAGGAGGATGGATTGTACTTGGAAAATAAGGCAGCTGATATTTCTTTTGCCTTTATCATTCTCTGTGTGGGTCCATGTCTTTCTTATATATAGTTTCCCATTGAAGACCTCACCAGTAAGAATGACTCACTTTCTTCAGACTTTTTTTAGACATTCATTGAATTAATATTAGACAGCTCCAAACAACGAATTAATGTATAAGACTCCATCAAAGCAAGGTGGCATTTTAAAACCCATTATACAGATAAAGACTAAAATTAGAACAAATTAGGGCTACAGTTTTTAAACAAACAAACAAAACAATATATTAGTTCTCAATGCATAAATGCAGGGATTGCTTTCTTCCATTTCAGTAAGTACTTAGTATCTATCTGCTTCCCTATTCAAGGGACAACTGTCATTATATTCAGTTTTAGCTGTAAGCACTCACACTTCAGCAAATCAAAATCTGCTCCTTCCCTTCCCCCTGTGTATTACAGGATTTTTTCTGTTTTATCAGATAAGTTTGTCACAATTTGTAGCTAGCTGTCCAGGTAAATAAGAAGCCTGAGATACTATGGAAAATGGAAAAATCTGAATAACACAGAACTACAAAGCATGCTGGAAAGCATGGCCAACTCTCTGCAAGAACTCGTCTTAAGCCCAGACAAGGAAGCCAGTTTTCATTCAGCACCAACTCTGTTGGGTTTCAGATGTGAGTGACAAGAACATCACTGTGAAAACCATTCAGTTAAATGTCCCATTGCTTTTCAAATCAAGTAAAAATGTTTTAGGTCAGTACAATAACATGGATGTGAAGCAGATATCCTCTGTCCCCCTCTTTATTTTCAGTTATTTCATCTCCTTTTTTCCTCTCCTTCCCTTGCTCCTTTGATTTGGACACCAAAGAAAAGATGTGTGGTAATTTCTACTTATGAAAGAGGAAACAGAAAAAAGGAGGACATGGGCAGCACAAGAAGAGTCCAGCCTGCAGGAATGGTGAGGCAGACAGAGATCTCAGAAACCAAACAAATTTTGGGGGAAAGGATCAGATACAGAGAACCTCAGAAACAAACAGAAGGGAAGAGTGGTATTCAGGCAGCTCAAGGGGAGACAAGAGGAATGTTAAGAAACTGTTTCTGCTATGAGTTTCGTTTATGGAATAAAATGCATGACTTAAAGAATAAAATAATGATAAGTTAGATTTAGGAAGCTCATGCACAGAAAAAAAAAAAAAAAAGCCCCTGATTCATTTTTTTAAATTATTAAATTATCTATTAAATACTCATTTTGTTATTCTGCACTATTCTGAGCTTAAGCCAAATCCTTTCCACTGACTTAATTCAGGTCTGAACTGAAGGTACTCAGTGACATTCCTCAGGTAATCTGGTTACCTCTAACTCCCTCCTGATAAAGTGTTCTTCCCATCTAAAGGTACTTAGAAATCTGTATGTCAAAAGTTAGACACAAACAGATAATTGTCCAAAAGATAGCTCAAAATACACAGATATTTCTGTCCCAGGATCCTCTCTTGATTTTCTATATGTAGGCCAGCAAAGTTATGTAATTTCCCTCAGCCAGATAAGGGAATAGAGAGTCATTTTCTCCAAACTCATAATCCAAATCAAAAGTTGACCTCAGAGAGGACCCTTAGATATATTGTCCTACAGATTCTCCATGGACCAGGCTGCTTCTGCATGTCCTAGCAAGTATTCTCTTTATTCTCTTTTCCCCTGAGTCTCCATTTCTTATTTTTGAAGAATGAGGGAAATCAGAATGCTTTTTAAACAAACATAGGAGAACAGAGGGAAATCAACCATACAAGCAGTGAGAGCAGAATTTTCTGATAAAAAGCTTGATATTACTGAGAATCAGATTTGTTGGTATGTTGGTTCTTTAGTACAATATTCCACTCTTGCTGCACAAAGTTATTTTTCTGAGCAGAAAGCAAAGATCTACTATTTCAATAGGCAATAAAAAAGTACTTAAAAATCAGAATGTCAGGAAATAAAAAGCTCATGGACAGAATAGACACATTTCCAAATCCAAGGCAGATGGAAACAAAATAAAATAACTTGCATTGTCAATTTGTAATTTCTTTCTGGCAACAAGAGAGATGCCTAGGGAATTCAGAGAAGCTAACAGGGCTATGATATTCATACTATATTTAAAAATGGATCAAGGCTAAAAACTAACTCAGTTGTGCAATCTTTTATCCTAATGCAGCATAACAGCTAAGAACTGTTATTTCTTTTTAAATGCTATCTTAACGTACTTCAAGAAGTGGCCTTTCTATGTGATTCAAAGGGGAACTGTTTGGAGAGGGCAAACCTCAAAAAGTGAAAACGTTGGGAAATAGTTCTGAATAGTTCTGATGAATAGAAGTTTTCAATCATGTCAGAGATTTAAGAGCTGTAACCACCTGCAACAAATAACATACTTTTTCTTAGTGTAAGCTATAAGATATCGATGAGTAACATACAGTTTTTTCCCCCCTTCTTTCTGACTGCAAATGGGGATTGTGCACAGAGGGGCCACTCTTTGCTAATTTTTGGCTGCTAAGAAGGCATTCAGAGAGCATATAATTTGAGATTTATATTGGAAGGTCTTTTGATAGGCATTTATCCAGTGTATTTTTATTCATGGTATGCTAGTTTTTAATATTTATTCACTTCTATCCACAATAAGCTTAACCCTCCACTTGGGTCACTTAGACAAATACTTTGGCTTTCATATGTCAAAACTTCCATCTAGATCTAGACTTTGGACCAAAAAAAATCAAATAATTATTTTCAAATCAAAGACTTTCAACACACATTTAGATGTACCAGGCAAGGTACATCTTGTAAATTTAGCTCCTTGTTCCCATCAATAATGTTATTAGAGCATTCAATTTCCAATAATTCAAAAAAAATACTGCGTAAGGTAAGAGTAATAAACATCTGAAATATGAGGTTTCAGTTAAGTCAAGGGTTATACTTGCAGCAAATGTATATGGCCTCAGTTTCAACAGTACTAGCCACTCTAAAGCAAATAGTGTGTTGCTGTATGGAGATTTTATCCCACATGCTCAATAATTGGGGTTTAATGGAAAAGACACAGAATAGAACATGTTCCATAGTGAATAAAATGTTTGAAATGTTGTCATGGGTTAGCACTGGCCAGATGTTAGTGCACCCATGAATATATGTTTTTTTCCTCTAACAACTCCTGTGGGATGAGATCAGGAACAGAGCAGAGCAGGCTTAAATCTTGAAAACAAAAAAAAACCCACCAAAACTTTATTAATTACATAAGAACAGGGACAGAAATACTCTTAAACACACACAGAGACAGAAATAAAAACTTCTTAGAACATTTCTTCTCCCAGTTTCTACCTCCCCACCCATCACTCTTCACAGACCAACCCCTGGGTTTTAGATCAAACAATCACTACTCAAAAACAAACTAATCTTCAATTCAGCAAGGGAGAGAGGAGTCTCTCTCGCACCACAGACTGTTCTCCAGAACACACAGGTCTACTCCTTATGTGTTCCCATGTCACCCGTGGCACCGCCCAGAGAAAGTCTGCCAGGGTGACACTCTCTTTTTCCTATGTCCAGCGCTCTCACCGCTGTCTCATAGGCAAAAACTACATACAGGGCTTTTTAAGGATACTTGCATGCCGAGCTCTCCCCTTTTTACCCAGGGGCCAGGGTTCCAGGAGCAGGTCTGCCCTGAGGGCAGAGGGTGCCACCTCACCCTCCCCCTCTCTTCTCTGCTCGCTACTCACTTCAAGTGCCAGTCACTGTAGCAAAAGCAAGGGGCAGCTGTATCCACCCAAAAATGCAGTTTATGTTCAAAAGAGACTCAAGTTCAGTCCATGGCTGACATTATGCAAGAAAAGTCCAGCTCCAAGGCTACTCCTCTCATTCTTCCATCGAGTTCCTTCCAATCATGCTTTATCATCTCGGTCCCAGGCTGCTTCCCTCTCTCCGAAAACTACCAGTCATGAGAATCAATGTCTAAGAAAAGTTTCTTTCTGCCAAGCAAGGGTTAACAGTTTCTTCTCAGCAGGGTGCTGCAGGCGGAGGCACTCCCAGGCTCGGCAAACCCCACGTGGCTGAGCACCTTCTCCCGGAGTTTGGGGGGAAGGAGGGGGGTGAGAACACACAGAAGGCACTTCCACAGTTTTCCACCCCTCCATCCTGGACGGGGCAGCTCAGTTCCAGTCCTGTCCATTCTCTTCTCCCCCCTGGGCCCCAGCTTACTTTAGTTTCACCGCGTGGTTGTCTTGAGCCTGGCCACGTGGCTTCCCCCTCCCCCACTCAGCCCAGAGCTGAGCAGGGGAGAAATGTTTCCACTGCTGAAACCGGAACCCAAAAGAGGCCGACCTCCCCCCAGACTCCTGCTTTTAACTCTTTGTGTCCTCAGAGGCGTGTCCAAACCTCCGAGTGACCAACCCAGGTGCCAGCAGAAAGCTGATTACTGATTGGACTGCCCACATCCCCCTGGAAGAATTCACCTCCCCCCTAACCACGACAAATGTTTACTGCAGTGTTTTAAAGACTACAGAAATAAATTATTTGGGGATTTAAGTATCATTTGTACTTCTTGTCTTACTGAAAATATATTTCAATCCAGACTGGTCTAAGAACATGACCAGAGACCAGGTGTGGATTTCATTGTGTGACCTTGTACTTACAATGAACAAAAGCTTTCTGTTAATTCAACCAATTATGCATATGTGGAATAAAATCATAGTTTAGACACAGCAGCTTGCTTTGCCGACAATGGGCCTTTAACTTACTTTCAGGAGATTTAAGAGTGTATGTTTTGTCCCATGTAAATTAAAGAACATCAAACTGTCTTATAACTGAGCTTGTGCTTTGACCCAAGTGAAGCAAGGGCAAAATTTTTGGAGGTGACTTCTGATGCACAGTTCTCAACTTCTGAAAAAATTGGGTACAAAAGCGTTGCATATACTTATTTTCAATTGTCTACAGTTATAACCTGAAGTACTATAACTTTGTTTTCTAACCCTTTACAACCCAGTTTCTAAAATTCAAATTTATGCTCAGATATATATTTTTTCCTAATGTTCCAGATGAACAACACTATGCAAATGTACATCACTTCTGAATGAGAAAAGAAGGCAGTTTAGGGTCTCATCATCGTTTAAAATGACTATTGGGCTAAGGTAATAAAATTTAAGCAATGCAGCATTAGAAAAATAATAAAAGGCTTGTGAATGTGAGGGGTGAACTGAGGTCACCCAGATACTGTAACTCTCCAGTTCTTTATTTCTAAGCACATGGAATATTTCATTGTAATGAATTACCTTTCTGTAATATGTGTATGCACAAATGTGAATGTGTGAGCGTGTGTGTGTGAACAGACAGAATGGACAGCCTGGTGTGAAGGCTACACTTCTGGGTGTCACTGCTTTTGTCATTGCCAGTGTTAAAACAGATGCTGGGGTGTTGTACCATAAGCAATATGTGGGCATGGTGTGCAGGAGAAGGCAAAAAATTCACCAATATGTGGGAAAACAAAAGATTTTCAAATTGAAGGACAGTAAATTTAGATACCCAGGAAACTTAGAAGCAGTCAGGCAAACTGTTCTAAGAATGCCTTGCTTGCATGGCAATTCTGGGAGGTCATTCTAAAACAGCTTTTAAAAGGTAGCTGTAGTTTTACTAGCAAAATTAAGCTTGTCTCCCTTGTCAAAATTCTAGTTGCTTTTGATGGAAAATAATTTCTCATCTAAATGATGGAGGGGCACAACGTGCTGTACAGTACATCTGTTTCTTTACTGGTTTCCTTTAAATAGTTCATCTCCCAACTGCTGAGTTACTTCTTTTAGCTTTATTCTCTTCCCATTACATCCCATTGCAGCATTCTGTACACTTCCCCATTTTCTCTCCACCAAATTCAGTGCTAATGACAGTAATTTTCTGTTGCCAACAACACCACATACATTTCCCTCTTGATTAAGCCAAGGCTGTATGGTAAATGGTTGAAGTCAAACAGCCCAGGAGATTGGAAATCTATCCTGAGGAGGAATCCTGTGACCTGACATACATATTAATACCACATTTATATTTCAGTTTTCCTCTAAAAATTTATCATTCTCCAGAAGTTCTCAGAAATGGTTGCTAAAGGTTTGGTATTATCTCTTCAGTTTCTTAAAACTCTTCATCAAACATCACCTAATCTATATGATTCAGATATTCTAATTAAATAAGTACTCTGTTGTCTGTTTCCAATATGATTACTCTAACTCCTCTTTCTCTAATTTCTCAGTGGTCTTCATTAACACTATACTTGACTAATTATCATATTTTGTTCTTAATGAAAAACTAAAATGAATTTTACCTGATTCCAGCAGTGCTTGTAGCTTTTAAAATAGTCCTTTTAGCAATACTATATTGATAAAAACTTCTCTGAATATATTCTACTCACACAGTTAATGGTATTGCATTTTCTCTCCTAATTTTTTTCCATTTTGTATTTTGATTATTTAGCTGCTCTTTCACAATGTGTTCTTTCTTTATCATATATTGTTTCTGGTTTTTGATCAGCATTAATACTTGTTCATATAACTACCCAAGCTTTTCTTACATCATCTGGTCTTCCTCCAAAAAGGGTAACATGCCCAAGAATCATGTTTATTTCCAGTTATCTCTTTGTAGTTATTAATCTTTGCCCGAGAACTCCTTCATAGTCTCACCATGCCATTATCTGTAATCAAGCCACTCTGTGCTGCTCTGTGCTTTAACTTAGTCAGGGAAGTCTATCATTGTTTGAATTTTATCTACTGTTCCAGATTCCATTTAATTGATTCTTGTTGGACAATGTTGTTTTAAACCAGTAATATACACCTGTATACTATGTTCCTTTGATAATTTCTTTCATTCTGCTTGGTTTTTTAAAATTTAATTTTATTTGAAAGTATTCCCATATGGAATAATTAAGAATAAGCTGCAACTTCATATTACATACAGGACATTAGTTTTAAAACTAATAGAACTGATTGTCCTGTGAATCTTCAGTTTTTTTGCCCTGAAGCATAAAACCTCTTAGATTATCTGCCTTGCTTATTCTTTAGATATTCTCTTACTTTAAACAATGTTTGTATCTTGTCAAGTTTTCTATAACTTTCATCAGTTATCAAGAACATCATCATCCACATCACTCTATACACAAACATTTCTAATTATTGAAGATTTACCATTGTTACTTTTAGTCAACATAATCAGCTGGAAGGTTTTGGCCTTAAATAAATACATACCAAGAACATTTTACTAGCATTACACCTGTTAGTTATGAGTTACTAAAATGTCATGCTTCATTCTCATTATTAGAATTTTCGTTCACTTTATAAAACTAGCTTTCAGATTAAATACTTGCTACTAGTTTCTCATAAAATTGCATTTAGGGCCAATAGCCAATTCCTCACATATGTAGTCTCAAAATACACCTCATCAGTGTTTGTACATCAAAATGAGGCCATCCTCTGGTCTAGGCAGGCTTTTAGCTTAAACACACTGTTTAACATTAACATTTAACATACTGTTAGAACAGATGGGACTAATTCCAGTCCTCATGTATCATATTCACAGATATACACCATGAAATAGTGTCACTGTTAGTGGTGACTGTACATGTGATGGCTTTCAACACCTGGATTTGGCCCATTGCTCCTAGGGAGGGTATGACTGAGCCCAATACATTGCTGTGTACCTTGGACAAGCTCTTCTAAGACTGAGTTTAGCAAAGTAGCACATACACACCAAGTGTCATTAACCTGAATGGCAGAGGTGAGTGCAAAGACATTCCACTCAAGATACTGGCACCTGCATCGTTGACCACAAGCCCAAAGTCCTGTCTCTCTGCTTTGTATGTACAAACTTTTGTGGCACAACGTTCAGTTGAAGATGTCCAAATATTTCAGAACAACCGGAGAAACCCTCACCTAAAGGTTAACTTAGCAGAACCTAGCATACAGGCAGAGGGACCCATCCCTGATTATACCTTCAAAATACAATTGCTTAGACAGGTTTGGATGAAAACGTACTCCCTCTGATTCTCAAGGGATCCATCATATCCAAGATGTCTTAATGAAGCCAACAGTCTGTTTAGAGGTGTGTTCCTTATGAATCAACCATTCAAGTGAAACACACAAAGAGTCCATCTCCCTGTCGAGAAATCATTACTGCCAAGATTTTCATAAAGTCCCCTATCAAGTGCAGGATCAGTCCTCAGCCTGAAGTGCTGTGTTTTTCACACACACATATTGCATATATAGTTATATAAACATGAAGCAGATTCCTCTAAACTCCCTTCCCACTGCGGAATGAGTACTACCTCTCCATAGCTGCATGCACTCACACAGGATGATGCAGACTTCCCAGAGACCTCAAGAGAGAAAGACAGTGCAAGGTATTATTTACATATGCAATACGGGGTAGCACATTAATAAGCCCTTCTGCCTCTTGAGTAGCTTGAGGAATACCATGACAGAAGCATTAACAGGAGCATGTGTGACAGGATTATTTGTTAGACCCACTGCTGTTGCAGGATGACAGGCACAATCTTCAACTCTGACACCCACCTGAGCTTGAATTTGCAGTTTGTATAGTAAGAATTCCTACTAGGATGAAAAAGAAGATCTTGAAGCCTCAGATCTTCAGAAGCCTCAGAACATCAGAAATAGATGTTCTGAGAGAGGAAAAAAAGCTCTAATAAAAATAATTTGTTTTTTGTTTTCAGCGAACTCTGTATGGATTCTAGCCCAAACTGAACTGATCAAAAATCTGGTGTCTACATTATAGCTTATGGGGATCTAGTACAGAACCACCAATACAGCCTAGACAGTGGTTCAACTGATCAGATGAATCTACTTTAATTTATCCTTATTCAGCCACCCAGCTAAATTGCAGTCTATGCTCCATTGGCTTTAATGTCTGATTAGGTCTTTCACTTAATCACCCACAGAACTGAATTTCAAGTCATCCGAGATGCTGCAAATGTACTTTGCTTGGAATCTGACTGAAGCTCCAGACAGGTATGACTATTTTATAGATCCTTTGTACCATAAAGACCAAGCCTACAGAGATGTCCCAGACATCTCAATTTGCATATGAGGGCAACTGAACATAGTCCTAAACATCTACTGATGATTCAAAAATAGACATGCAATTGTCTATTTTTGAACTTTAAATCTGTCCCATTCTTTTTGAGCTAAGGGAAAAAGCAGCCCGCCTGAGGACCTACAGGTGCCAAGGTTACTGGGGTGAAAGATAGGAAGACTCAGAAGACACCAGAATGACAGAGTCACTTTACTCATGCAAAAATTCAAGGCAACACTGGTACTGAGAGGAGCTCCACATTTTTAATCTTAAATTCTGTAGAATTGCCATGAAACTAAAAGCAAGTCCTCAGTGCGAGAGTGTGGCCCTGATGAGGGGACCAAAACTTGTGGTTCCAGGAATATAGTCTAAAATTTTATTAGATGTGTAGTAAATCTTAAACCACAGATTATTCCAGGATTAGTGGGACTCTGATAAAAGTATGGCTTGCTTGCATATCATCAACTTATCAACAGCCAATTTTACTGTTGTCTTAAACAGTTCCTAATTTCTGAGTAAACTACATACAGACAATGTCTTCTAAATCTTCCTAGGGTCCAGATGATGCACAAGTATCCCAATGAGTCCCAGCAGTAGCCACTATGGGCCTGGAGAACTGATAGCCTGGATGCTTCTAACCTGCTTGTTAGAATTTGGCTTCTGGAAGTTAGCAAAGTCACTACAGACTAGAACCCTTGTCTAAAATTGGCCTCTTTTTCATCACCAGCCACATGGTTAATTTAAGAAAGGTGTTGGCAAACTGAAGGAGTCTTTTTCAGCTTTCATCTAATGCTTAAATCATCAATCTCTGCCCTAGATATTTTTGGTCAAAAGATCTGGTGGTCTCCACAAATGCAGGACTTGGAGCTAATGCACATAGATATTTCCTTTCAGGTGTGTCTCACTCTAAGGAAATAAAATTGCCTCTGTCCTCTATACTTGATACAGAGTTTAAGATCCTCAAAAGAGATTAAAGGCAAGAATTACTGTGTATTCCAGAGGAGCAATTCCCAGGAATGACACCTGAGAGAAGAGAGTCTTCAGATAAACTTCAGCTAATCAATCTCCAGAACTAGTGAAAAAAGGAAAGAAAAGAAACAAAGAAAGAAAGAGACAGAGAAGAAGGGAGAAAGAAAAGTCAAAACATAACTCAAAACTACATCCAGAACAGTCAGCTAAGGGGAATTGAGAAGGTAGACCATATCTAGCAGTGAGAAACCTGGTAAATACTTCTGCAGGTAAGTTCACGGGATGAATACAAATACAGAAAATTATTAAAAGGTCAAGAAATAAGTGCAAATAAGTGGAAACTCAATACACCTATGTTCAGTTTCTAGGCATGTCACAAACTCTGTGTAATTTAAGATTCATTTCAGCTGCCAAAGCATCAGGACTCTACAGCTATCGGAGGAGCTCAGTGATACCCCACCCGAACTCGAGCAGCTAATCATGAAGGGCCTGACTCTGGTCCTCAGCAGTATCTGTCAACCTTGTCTAGATCTCCTGGATTACCTATGGTATTTTAATTGGTACTAGATACCTACATTTAAACAACAGACTTGACCTGTTAAATATTAGGTCAGTAGATATTTTGAGAATTAGTGCCTCTTGTATCAAATGTATAAGAGTTTTAAATCCCACCCTGCAGTCACTCTACATCTCAGTTTCCCAACAGTGAAAAAGGGAGAATTAAAAAAAAAACCCCACTTATGCAATACTTAGACCATTAGGCAATGTAAGCCACATAAGTACTTGGAGAGGTAGAGATGCATGTCTTTTAAAAGCAACAATGAAAACCTAGAGTGTAATGCAAATATTAACTGTTGATAGTGAACAATATTTTAGAATGCCAAAGATATAATAAAATGCTTCATATTTTTCTGTTAACTCACTATGAATGGTGGTTCCTGTTTCTGTCATAGTATGTTTTAACAATCTTTTTAAGAGACTTTTTTTTCACCAAACTGCAATAATAAGTGATAAAACTTCAGAATATCTTAAATGATTAGGACAACCTACAAATAGACCATCATATACAGTCCTTAATCAGAACTAGTCCCCCCGGGCAGTGATTTGATTGAACTGCTTTTATCTCTGTGAATACAGAACGGAGTCTTTGATGAAGTTTCACAGTTGTAGAAAACTGCATGAGAGCTTTTAGTGACCTCACACATTTATATATTTACATCTGTTTCTCTGTAAGTCAATTTTTTTTTATCTCAGCATACTAACTGATGTAGGCCTGCAAGTCTGCATAAAATTATAGCTTGTCCCAGGGATATCCATTGCACTTATGTATCAAAAACATGCATAGGTTTTGTTATTGTTTGTATCTAGTTCACATACTGTGATTTATGACTGATTTAATGGTTTTCTTGCACTTTGGAATTGGTTTACCTGTGAAACAGCCTTCACATTTAGAAACTGCGGTATCATCTGCATCTTCAAATATAGAGGATCTGCACAAAGTCACTAGAAATTTTTACATCTGAAGGACACTGCAGCCTATTACACACCAAATTATCAAAGTTAATGATGATTGCAGATCCATGTACATATTCAGGCACATGTGAATCAAGTCTTGGGCTGAATCTGCCTGGGGCCTACTAAATATTGTGGAAGTGTAATTTCTATGCGACATTACAGCGGGTAGGAGCTGCGCTTGCTATGTGCATGAACACACTGTAAGTAGAAATAAAGTATTCTGTGAAAAAACACTAATTTCTTAAATACTGTGTTTCAATATATTTTTAAAACATACACATTGATAAAGTACTGTAAAATATTTTACTGTAAGGTTAATAAGAATCCAGGTGTTTCTTCATATAAAGTCCACACACTTCAGGTAAGATAAACAAATTTTCCTAATTCTAACTACAGTCTAGTGATTAACCTTCCTAATGCCCAAGGGAGACTAAACACAAGGAGTTAATTTCCATGATCTAATGAATGATTAACCATGAAATCTTTTTATTAGATAATCACCTTTTATTAAAATGCTAATTTAATTAATAGAATTTTGCTGTTGAGAATTCTATATATGGGATATATTTGTTCTCAGATATATGCTATTCCATGGACATTAATTATAACATTGTGATATTCCCTCTTCTGTTCTGAACAGCTAGTAAGACCTGTACTACTAAATCATACTTAATAGGAGTGTGATGGTTGTTGCTTAGGCAACAGAATGAATAAATGCAGGTCAGAATATCCTTCCAGAAAAAACAAAAGCAGTAATATTGTACAAAATGAATAGGAAACATGTCTTAAGTGATTTTTACGGCATTGAACTATTGGATTTCTTCAATGCAAAGCAGCTAACCTATCTGAAACATTTAAGTTAATAAGATTTTAAACTTAAATAGTTTAGTATGTAAATAGTTTAGTATGTAAACCACTGTAAAAAAAGGTAAAGCTGTTCTGTCATATTAAGGAAGAATACAACATACTAAGTTTGGAATAATCTGAATTTTCCTCTTACCATATCAGGTGTTTCTCCTCTCATTTTCTGATATACTTTTTAAGTTTAATTTTCCTTTTAATATTTTGACTAGAATGAAAAATAGCTGTTATTTTTATTAAACAATTGTTTAAATTTTTCAAGAGAGGCTTTTCTTACATAATGCTGATGTATTCAAAGGAGTGATATAAAAAGAAATAGGTGGTTTATTTCCAATAAAATATAGGAAATATTCGATTTCTGGTACAGACAAAAACTGAAATATGCAAAAGCATGATGAACAGTGAAATCAATAAATTTGAATTACAAAACTACTGAAATTATACATTTTTTTATTACTACACAATTTCACAGCTCTTTTATTGTTATTGGATTTATGAGTATAATCTTCCATTCAATGCATGCTACCTCAGCTAATATTAAGAGTAATTATGTATTTCATCTGTAATATATCAGAAAAGGCTTAAAATTACCAGAAAACACTGGCTAATAGAGGAGTATACAAGCAAAACGTATTCTGCCTGATACCTTAGACATTTGATTTGTATATTGGATAATAAAATCGTGTATATAATTTGTATGTTTACATAAGTACAGTAATAAGAGACGTAGGAAAGTCATATAAATTCCCCGAGAACATGGTTCAGCCCCTCCTGAGCCAGGATATGACTGAAAAGCTCTCCAGGGCAGTTATTTGTCTTCTTGGGTGCTCATAATATACCTGTGGTAGGTGTACCTCTGCATTTGTTATTCCACCTACAGCCTCTTGTGAACAGTTTTCTTTTATAACCTCTTTAGGACTAAATGATCACCTACTTATGTAACTAATGCTATAACATATATAAGAATTTGGAGTTACATTTTGGGACACTGCAGCATGATACACTTTTGGGGTTTTTTTCCTCCCATACTGCTGGGCTGACAGCATAGCTCTGTTTTAAAGAATATTTAAAGGTACAGACTACAATGATTTTTACTGATCTAAGGAAATGATCACATGGCAGCCATGTAAAAGCAGGAAGAAACATCTACACTATTATAATGGGGAAATGGCAGAGATATGTCCCTTAATTTTTTAAGGCATATAATGATGTTGGCAAAATAATTTAAAGAGGAAAGACACAACTCATGTGATTATTTTATAGTTATAGTATTCATGTCATTTCACTTCTGTTTCTTATATTGCAGATACAAGTTATGAAAAGTTAGAATTGTTCCAAGATATACATGGATACTTAAAATATATTTTAAAGGTATTTTAAAATATGTTTTAAGCCATGATACCTTTTAAGAAATGCAGTTGGAATTTTTGGAAGAGGCTCAAGTAGGAGGAATACTGAAGCAGGCAGAAAAGTGATTATATAACAGCCTTACAAGCAAGCTTCTCTCTTTACTGTCAATATTCATTTCAATGGAAAGTTTGTGCATGACAGGTCTGTTACCTCACACCACATGGTTGTATTGTAAATCCTGACCTAACTAAAATTTAATTTCATTCAAGCACTCCTGATAAATTTCTAGAGTTAAAACATGAAAATGGATCAATTAATAGGAATGCATTGCTTTTTCTCCCAGGGCATAAGTTTCAACAAGTGAATCCCATAGCCTGATTATCTAAGATGCAAAAATATTTAACTGAGACATCCAGAATTGCTTGCAGAGAGAGCACACTTCATTAAATAATTTTCTGTTATTAAAATGCCTCTCAAGGCAAGAATGGCATTGCATATTCTTTAATTATTATTACAAGTTAATGTTGAAATAAAAGTAAGAATGCGATGCACTGCAGAAAGGGGTGTTGGCAGCTTTTTCCTGCTATGAAAATCCTGCAATGCATTAAAAGAACTGTGCATTTTTCTTCTTTAATTGGAGGATCGATGAAGGAGAGAAAGAACATTAGTATTCAGTTTTTATTTTACCAAATTTTAGGCTAGACTCTTTTGTAAGGTGTACAGTCTGGAAGTTTATAAAAAGGCAGTTCATATATTAATTCAGCTACACATAGGAAAGTGAAACACTAAACAGATCTTAGTGCAATGCAGAATAGCTCTAAGGTTTTTATGAGCACATAAGAGACAGACAAAAAAGGCAGCTACAGTGTATATACACAGCTATGCACGGAAGATTTCTTACCATGAATTGCACATTGTCAAATCCATTAGCCAGCAAGTGGTTTTCATACTGAGGTAGCCCAATATTTTCCAACCATTGTCCCACTGTCTGGACAGGGCATCGGGGTCCTGTAGGAGGGTGAAGAGGGAGGCGTTTAAGCAACGAATAACCATCCACTGGATAATAGCGGTAGTCCTGGGCTGAGAGGTGGCATTGCCACATCGTGTTCCTGGAAAAGTTGGTATCAAATGAGCCCGCCAGCTTGACAGATTAATGTTTTCAGCAAACAGGAAAGTCAGAAGTAAAACATAGTTTTCAGGGCAGTATATAACGTAAGATCTGATCGGAGCTCTACATTTCTTGGTTATTAATCTTTACTACAGACCAGTACGTCATACAGTAGAGAAAAAAAAAAAAAAAAGCATATCAAGCTGTCAGCTAAGCTGTTCTCCGTTATATGTGATTGTTGGAATACTCCACAATGAGCAATGCACTGCCAGCAGCAAGAATTCTTTTTATCAAGTACTCCTACACTCATCAGTATGCAGCTCCATGCTCCTTGCTCCCCCTCGCTCGCTCCCCTTCATTACCCAGCCTAGGCTACACCTCGCATTTTCAATAATAGCCATCAGATAAGGCAGATTTTTTTTTTTGTCTGCAAGCTGTAAGCCTGCTGCTGCTGCTTCCTCCTACACACCCATCCAAGCGTCAATCTTGAATGATGAGAGCAGTCAAAACAAATGCAGAAAATAGCAAGATTCAAAAGCAACCTAGAGCACTTAAATTTGAATAGAATCTTCATACAGTTACGCTTTACATATCTATTTGTTGTAGATTTTTACATTTCGCAAGACATTAAGAAATGCATACTTAAAGCACAGCTCATGGCATGGTTTACTATGCCTTCCCCCTTCCCCTTTTAATGTAAGATAGGTAGTGGTCTGCATCTCTGCTTATATAATAGCAAAACCCTTTAATGAATCAATAATGAATACGTTTCACAGTTTCTCTCATGTAGTACAGCAAAAGACATAAAAGGCACAACAATTCTAGTCAAAGTAATTAGATTATCTGCATGATTTCTTCAACTGAAAAATATTATAAGACACAAGAAGACCTTCAAGCCAACATATAATTCAAATTGAAAAGGTCAAATTTTAAATGAATAATTAAAAGAATAAAACTGTAAGTTTATATTCTTTCTTACAAAGATGTGAATGATAGCAGGTAGACATATAAGATTTACATGATTTCTAGAGAGGATTTTTATCAACTATAACAGAAAAAAAGATAATAAATTTTAAATGAGTGGAAAATTCATTTTCTGCATAAGAAACCAAATACCACATAATGTATTTTCTAGCTACACTTCATCTTTGAGACAGTTCCTCTTGAGATGGAAATATTGTATTTCTTTGTTCTGAAAAGAATGTTTACTAAATTTTTGTTTTTCATAACCGTATGAGAGGATTTAGCCAAAAAAAAGGCAGGAAATAGGTATATTCGGGGTACAATTCTAGAAGGAATCCTGTCAGTGGTGCTTCATTTATTTAGCACATTAATTACTTTTTTTTGTTTTTCTTGTCCACTGTGAATCTCGAGCAATGACCATCACTAAGGAGGAATTTAATTCCAGGCATGAGGAAATTATAGATATTTGTCAAGGGGGTAATATGGGACTGATGGTACTATGGCAGATAATTGTTTCATAGAAATCCAAACCTACAGTCTGACCAACATGTTATAATACATCTCCTCCAGTGCCACACAAAAGGTCCCTGAGCAGTCACAGAACAGATTCTAAATATATAGAATTAACAATATTTTAAGAGTTTCGATTCCAATCTGACTCGTCCTTGGACTAAAACTGGATGATCTCTCACTCTGATACTGCTGCCTGGATTTGTGAAACATCTCATGCAAACTGAAGTCCATAATAGTTTTCTAGAATAATTTTAGTTGAGCATAGAAGATCTTTCATGAAGTTGGAAAGTTGCCTAAGGTCTCTTATAAGAACTTCTGTTAGTCCAGGTATTCTTACTGACTTGATAAATTTACTATGCAAAGTATGAAAGGTTCATTATGTCTTTAAAAAGAATACTGAACACTCACCAGGCACTGGTAAATCTGCAGTTGTCAAAAAAAACTTTTAGGAGTTTTCTAATTGCTAAACGTACTTCAAATAAATTAATGGATGATTAATTTCTTCTCAGAGAAAGTAGGTATGCCAAACTGATAGGAAATCTGGGCCTCATGGAGATAAAAATGCATTTGTTCACATGTCTGCAAATCACCCCTATTTTGAAAAGTTTTCTTTACTATGAATCAACATCTTTATATATAGACAGATCATAATCCCTTCAGGATTATGCCCAGGGATAAAGAAGCGTAGGTATGCTGAGCTGTAATATAGGGGATTTCCCCTGAGTAGGCAAATTCAAAAGGCTGGGCAAGATCTTCAGAGGGCAAATTGAGAACAAAGTTATCTTAAACAAGTTCTATCCTTTCTGAATTTTTCTTAGTTGATTGAGAATTAATAAACTTCTTTGAAAAGGATTCCTGACTCTGTCTTCCCCTTTTCCCTGTAAACATAAAAATTGATATCAGAAAGAGATCTAGTGAAGCATAATCCCTTCAAATGGATTATGCATGACTGGGTCCTGTATTTCCTACAGAGACACAAATGTATCTGCATTGTATTCCCCAATACCAAAAATTTGCCACCCACAAAAAGGCACACACAAAATCAATATATTAGTCTCATGGTCAAACTGCTTCTTCCTTACCTTACTATAAACAGCATGGAAGCTATGCTGCCAGTGATGAGGAGTGCTTGGCTCAATGCCTAGCAACAGTGTAGGCAAAATTCAGTTGCTGAGTGGCTCCCCAGACACATTTCCTCATGTAGCTGTTGGTACTGTGTCTAACTGTCTCCATGGCTCCAGCCCTGGATGATTATAGCACTGCTGGTCCCACTGTGCACTCTCCAACTCTGTCCTTTGCCAGTATAACTACACGTCTGAACCCATCAACACAACATAAGGTTGCTCAGCAAGGGGAAAGAAAGTGAGGAGAAACAGTCAGCTTGCTGCCTAGTCCTCACCCCTGACTATTGTCTCATTGCTAAAGTATCCTGTTATCTACAAGACTTTTCTTCCCTCCTGCTTCCACCAAAGGTTGCAGCAAGGCAAAGGCGGGCACAGAATAGAGCCAGGACTGTTTGGATTAGGGAACTTGTAGCACTTTAAGCTCTCCAGATGTTTAGCCAGTTCAGGTGTTTTACCTCAGGGGAGTTGCTTGGGCAGTTTTTCTGAGCCAGTGCAATGGCAATCTGGAACAGGTGCCCCTGCTTTGAGACTAAAAGGCTGTCTCTCGATTTTTTTGAGTCTATGACTCAGTGCCAGCCCCAGCAGTGTACTGCTGCAGATAGTGCCTGCACTTTGCCTATGCCTGAAGCTAGTGCCCACACTGAAAGCACCATGCAGACCGTATGAAGTGGTGTCATCTCAACATATTTACACACTGCTATGCTTTCCTGTGATTTCAAAAGACATAAATTCCATGATAATCCTTCTGTGATACCACAATCAAAAAAGATGTCTCCATTCCTACACGGGAAAACTGACACTTAAGTCTCTTACAGAGATAGCAGTACTTGGCTCTTTCTTCTCCAAGGCAACAGAAGAAGCACACTGAATTGATGTCTGCAAGAAAGATGCCATCTGGTACGCTATACGATAATTTCTACAAGACATCTTGTTCCCAATGGGATTCAGAATATGTTTATTGTGGGGCTTGGAATTGACTGATTCTGTGGTATCGGAGGGCACATGATTTCAAACATGTTATAAGGCAGATCTGCTCTAAATACTAAGTAATTTAAGGGCCTCTCAATTTTATTTTTTCTGATGTTAACAATATGAATTTTTCTTGATTTTTCTATGTTTTTGACGGAGAAGAAGAAACTGCATTGATTACTTATAGAGGAAGTGTTCCCCTAGTCATTATGAACAGGCTATTTTAAACAATTCTTTTTTGATACATAGATACCTGTTAAACATTGCTACACACTTCTGGTGTTAAGGAATCAAAAAGTGGAGGATTTTAGTAGTGACTAGAAGTAACCAAAAAATTTCTGAATAGACAATATGAAAGAATGAATCATTTAGGTAAGCTGGCAGTTAAGTTTAGCAAAGTGGAGAAGAAACTGATGCTAGAGTAAGTACTATTTTTTTTAATTAAAGCTTCCAGCCTTGTATAAAGCTGAATAGGATATAGTGTTTATCTTTATATTTATGATTTCAGGTAGATAGATATACAATTACCTGTCTACATTGTGACAGAGCTTGTGCAACAGCAGTTAGCATGGCAGGGTATTCTAGTGAATAAACTAACCTAATGCATGTATTCCTGAGAGGAGATAAGGATAGCTAGGAACAGGATGCTGTATGAGAAAAACTATGCCAAACACCCAGCAGAACACTATAATTAAAGTTTACTACAGGGGAAGCACACTAGGTTCCAAGGAAGGTATGCAGGATTCTGGTTTATTGTATGCATTTCAGTTTCACTATAACACAATTCCGAAAGCTTAGAGATTTTAAATGATTTTTTTTTTATATAAAACACTGAAGAAAATGAATGCCTTGCATAAAATCTGTAACTTCTGTCAGCAGCCTGGCTCTTTGGATGATTATGGCACTGTGGATTGTAATATTTGGTGATGCTGAATATTTCTCTGAAAATGCTTTTAGAGACATTTTTCATGGCATATACAGAAACAAAACAAAATCAACAGGGACAGCTTGAATTTAAGTAACACCATCTAGTATCTATGATCTAAATGTTGCATTCCATTGCTTATGTGATGCTCAGAACTCACAAAAATAGCTCATAGATCTCAGCTAATCAAGCTAATGGAAAAACCCTCAGTGACTAGGAAAAATCACCCTCACGGTTCTTTTCTGATTTTTATACCAATATTGATTATAACTCTGCATTACCACTGTGTTAGTGTTGTATCTTTAATGACTATAACCTCAAAGTCAACAAGGAAAATTCATTTTACTTGACAGATGATTTGTCAGCAGTGACCTGTACTTTGTGAACTGCACTGGCCCTTCTACGACTTTGCATTTCTGACTGTTGATGTATTATTTACCCAGAAAATCAGTCAAAGCACTCCACTATATAATGAAACATACATTTATCATAGACACTTCAAAGTTAGAATATTTTTCATGTTCAGTTGATTGCTTTGACAGCTTTAATTTAGCCTCCTTCAGAAGACATGCTGTTCAGTCAACGAGGAGCAGATCTTATTGGAGAATTAAAACACCTGTTTTCTAGAGCACAGCCACTGGACTCGTTTCTATTCAAGAATGTCATCACCATAATGCAGAGAAATGATCTGTCTATCTATCTATCTATCTATCTATCTATCTATCTATCTGTCTGTCTGTCTGTCTGTCTGTCTATCTACCAACCTATCGATCTGTCTATTGTATTTGGTAACACACATTACCATGCAGCAAGACTCCTTGAGATGCAGTTAGTCTTTCCAGATTTTGATTTTCTATTTTAAATTAACAGATTTGGGGGATATTTTTTTTCAAAAGACATTGGGATAATCAAATATAGATATTATATAGCAGTGCAACACACATAACTTCAGTCAGATGTATATCCCTGGCTTACAGAACAGAAATAGAGAATGCAGCCTACTGAATCACAAGGAATTAGTTAAGAACAGATGGATGCTTTACTGCAAGACCACAGGATCAACTGCATTGGATCAGAGCACACCTTCATCCAGCTCATTTAGTTTTATCATTCATCAGCTTCAATCACAATGGCTACTATTAGATGACTACAGAAGAGCATAAGAATAAGATGGATCCAGTGATCCCTTCCTATCATTTTCCTGGTTAACAGCAAATTGCAGCTAAATGTCTTCCTGAAAGAGAAAGAGTCTTTATGCTTAATTGTCCCTTATCTATTTTTCTGACAGTTTGGTGGTTGATGTAATATGGTCTAAGAAAGAGTCATCCTTATTCTGACTTCAATTGAAAATAATAATATTTTTTGAAAAAAGGAATTACTGTCTCAGAGGAATTTCTGTCCTTGTCTTGGGGAGTTTTATGGGATAATAGTAACACTACACTCACCACCTATGAGTAATCATTTTCACTGCTTTCGTCTAGTAAGGAAAAAAAACCTTGAAAATTTACATGACACCATGACCAATCAAAATATTTTACCTAATTCAGTAAAAATTTTAGACTACTGTTAAAAGCTAGTACACTGAGTGCATATATAAAAAAAATATATATATACTACATATTCTTGCTAAAAATACTAAGGAAGCTCAACCCTTTATCCTATAATTCCTGGCAACATCAACCTAAATTCATGTAATTTCAAATTTGAACAAATCTTTTTACAGCTCTGTGCTAAGCAACACTGGACTACCAAACAAGCAGAACTAGGTAACACAGAACTGGGAACAGAGAACTATTTGAAGAAAGTGCTCAAAAAAAAAAAGACATCTGCACAGAGATATCTCAAGTTAAATACAGCTGATAAATAAATGATTTCATAGATTTCATTCTTGACTTCACAGACCTGGTAACTGCTGCAAGGTCCTGTGAAGAGCTGTGGAAATGAGAAGCAGGTACTGGTCCATATTTTTGAAATTCTGAATCATGAAATTATACATGATGGAAGATTAAAGATTTATCCTGGGATTATTTTATGAATCAGATTCCACCTGAGACAGTGTGGTGCTTTTTTTTCTCTTTGCTTTTGCCTAGCTGGGTTCAGAGACTCCCTCGTCCCCAGTACACCAGATTTCAGAGTTGAATTTCTCCTTTGAACAGCTGATCAGGTCAATCCCCTTTTCTCTTTCCTATTCTCTCTAACTTAATTTTATAATTCATTTTCTATGCTACCTGTTTATCTCACTTCTTATTCTCCTTGTAAATTAGGGTCCTGTGCTCTTTCATCGTCCTTCACCTTCATCTACTACTATTTATTTTGTTTAACATCAGTCTTTTTCCTTTTCTAATATTTTTCTTCAACTTCTCCTTTCTAATCTTTTAAAACAGATAAAAAAATATGTTCATTTAAAAATGAAATAATATATCTGAGATTAAAATTTCTTTAAAGTTTAAAGAAATTCTGAGATTTCTTTAGAGTTAAGACTAGGTTGGATTTGGTATTTCGGGTAATACTAACTTAACTTCAGTGGTCAGTGGAGCATGTCACCAGCACCTGGCTCTGCTCACTGGGTGCAGACATCTCCTTGCTTTTCAGGAAACAACTATCTGTCTCTGCTTCCTGACAAAAAGTCAGGTTCTCAACAGGAGCTTGCCTTATTACATACAAACTCTATAACCACCTTCTGTAATATTTATCTCCTGCTAATACAGGCTCTGCAGCACCACAAGAAAACTGCAGCATCTTTCAATGAATAATAAAGACGTTAGTTGAGTGGGTGGCATGCTGGCACAGCTCTGGCAACTCACTGGACTGTTTGCATATGGATGAGCTTATATAAACCCAGTTCATTCTGTTGGTGAGCTCCCTCATGCCAACGGCTCTATTCTCACTCTCCCACCTCTGGAGCCTAGGGTCTTGTTTCAAGAATCTGTGTTGATGCTCACAGCACTGCAAATACATCTCATGGCATTATACTTAGTCCTGCATGGCCTTTTGTTTTAGAAATTTGAATGATATAAATGCAACTCTTCAGTCAAGTTTCATAAAATGTACTCCAGGAATCACTTCTTACCTAGTTCATTTGTGAAGGCTAAAAGATCTCAGCTTGAGCTCAAGTGATCCTGCAGGTACAGGTCAGCTTAAAATGTACTCATCAGACTAATTCCACCAATATTTTACAATGATTATTGTACTTCAAAGATTATTTCCTATATTACAAAGAAGATCATAACTTGAAGTGGTTTAATAAGCAAACCCAACACCTATATGTAGTCTCACATTCTGGTTTAGAGCTGTTTAGCCACATTTCTTGCTATTCATTTCAAAATTTTCATGTACCTGGATTTCTTCTTGCATAAATTTGAGAAGAATGTCTGAGGTCTATATAAATGCCCTATTGATATGCAAATAAGGGGATTTGTGTACTGACAAGATAACATATTCTTTAGAATTATGCTCTATGAAACACTTCAAATAGCCTAGCAGAAAACAAAAGTAACACAAAGTAACTGAGATAGGCCATCGTACTCTGTAAATAGAAAAGCAAACAGCAGAGTTTGTAAGAATATTTATCTAAAGTCATGCATGAAGTGCAAATATTGTTAATGAATAATAAATACAATTTAGAAGTGGCTTCCAGAACAATTTACCACTTTAGATTAAATGCTATTTTTAGCACTTAATGGGAATTCATATTATCAATCAATAATTTAACCTCAGCCATTCTCAGAATTATGTACAGAATTAAGTACAATAACCTAAAATAAAGAGCAGCAATGGATAAAAGCAGAAAAACAGTTTTGTAAAATACCTGGTGTCATGAGTTACATTGTAGGGGTGGTATCGCAAATAATTTTTGAAGGATGTGAAGGCATTCCAAAGCAGTACCTTCCTGAATCGGAAGCGAAACATGAACATACTGATTCTAGCATTACAATCATGAACCCAGGTTAACAGTCTGGGTTAGAAAGTAAATGAAATCGCTTTTATAAGTTCAATATTCTGAATTACTTCATTTTCTGTAGGTGGAATGAAAACTAGAAACAATTTGGTGTGCTGTAACTTCTATAACAAGCCAAAGATTTTTCAACTAGCATGTGACGCTCTTGTGATTACTTAAAATGTGATTACTAGAAATATGAATCCAAAGATTCTTATCTATTTAAATCCAAGGACTACTAGAAGGAAATATGAGTGAATTAGCTGAATGTTCAAGAAACCATTATTAATACAGTTTTAGTAGACTTAGATCTCTATATTATTTATGAAAGATGAAGTCTTCCATAGTCTTTCGCCATAGTCTCACTTGCCACATCTCCAGTCCTAACATATTTCATACAAACCACCACCAGAGATACTGAATAAAGTTTTAGAGATTTGTCATTAGCAATCTTGTATGAAAATAACAAACTGATTACTAAAGCCAAATCTGTAGAACCTATTTTGAAGTTAGGAATATTCTGTTGCCTTCAAAGTATTTTCTGGCCACAGGCTGTAAAAGCCTCATTTTTCCTCAGATATTTCTAATTCCATTGATGTGCTGATTCCTATTCTGCACACATTTTTTCAACCTGGTATTGAATTTGACTCTGCTGTAGAAATAAACGCTGCTTAATTTAGTCAAATAAATTGAATAAAATATTAACATACATGAGTGTAAGTGGCTACACAGTTGCAAGTTCAGATTAAACGTCAAGGAAAAAGCTGAACCTAAATATGTGATTTCTAAAACTTTCAAGTAATCTGATAATTCTTTTCACATCATGTATTAAGGCTTGAAAAAAAATATCTCTTAACCCCTGGCATTACAGTAGGATGATTATTAGAGGATTATAGAATGAGGACATCATTGGCTTGTTACATGTGAGGCACACCAGCAAGAACTCTGGCATTAACTTTGGTTGAAATCCAGCCAAACTGTTTTTGTGGAAACTCCCCCCCTACCGTCGTGGTTTGGTAGAGAACAGGCAAGACCTCAGTCTTACTGGAAATAACTTTGAAAATGTTTTAATCCTTTTTTTTTTCAAGTTCTGAAATCTGCACTCTTCCTTTGTTGATCCTTTTATCTCTTACCTAGTTTGGCAAAGCTCAGACATACACTCAACCCCGCCTGGGTGGAAAAAAGATACATTCTATACAGCTCAGTTACTTCAGAGATTGGTCTGACAGAGGAGAAAACTGACCAGGAAGATAAGATTGCAGCATTAATGTCATCCTCAGAAACGTTTTTAAATCCACTTAAGAGTTAAGGACCCATTTACTACCAATAGAACCCAGGAGGTAATGTGAACAACATTACTTTTAAACAACTTTCATAACCAATTAATTTGAGATCTAGCATGATTTGGTTCTATCACTTTGATTTTTGTCACAGGCAGGTATATCCAAACTTTTAAAGTGAGAATAACTTTTACTCACTTACTTCTGATTTTCTGTAGAATAACATACAGTTTTTCTAAGCACTGTCCCCAAGCTTGCTTAAATATCAGACTACTGAACTCTCCATTTTACTATTATTTTTCAGTATTTCTGAGCTTCATGCCGTTGGAAGTCACTGAAAATCTGATTTTCTGAATTTTTCATTCTGTATATTCATACCATTCTGCACTCTATCTCAAAAAAAATATTAGAAGTATATATAATATAGCTCTATATCATGACATATCAACATAGATATTTTCTTTATAACTCAGTATCTCTCATTTCTTCTAGAAGGAAATTATATAATGTGAGACTATTTTAAAAATACTGAAAGAAGGCTTTAATAATAGTGGTAAGTACACTATTTGAATTTCCTTAGATTCGAGTAGCATCCAAACTGTACATAAATTGTTGATGTCTGTGGTCACAGAGATTTCTTTTTAAACTATATTTAACAACAGAATAAATGGATCAGCTATTAGTTTAACAACAAGATAAAAGAAGAGATGGTAGGGTTTCAGCATGCATTACTCCTCTTTCTAAGAATAAGTATTTCTAGAAAATAAAAAAACCTTTAGATCTGGCAAAATTTTCCAAAGAAGAATACATTGTTTGTATCCTGTGAAGGGGGAAAAAATGTTTGGTTGCTCAGAAATAATAGTACAGCAGAGCAGACTGCTGATAGTTTTAATTTTTATTTTTTAAAAGGCTAAAATATCAGTGTTGAAATGGAACCTTAATTTTCTATGGTGTTTCAACAGCAGGTTACATCTGATGTGGAGAAATACTGCTAAAAAACTCTCAGCATATTAAGTCACTCAAAATTATATGTCAATCCTCCAATTAAAAGAGAGTTTGTAGGAGACTCCTTTCTTCAAGCAATTCTGTTGCAGATCAGGTCTCACAGCCACAAGTAGACTACACCAAAATTAAAAAGAATTAAGCCATACATTTACTCTCTCATGGATGTCACTATTTATGACATTTATAGTTACACTTTCCTAAGTTCCTTTGTTTGCTGTCAATATTCTCTATTCCTTCTAGAAGACATATGCCAGAAATCATTTATCCATGTATGTGAATGTAATGACTGAATTGTTTTGCAACAGTTCTGGAAAAAGAAGTCTAATGCTGAACAGAAAAAGCATGGACAGAAATAAAAGGTAAATGTTGATTGGCACTTACAGAGAGAGTGTAAATGTAAAAAGAAAATGTATTAGAGGTAAAGACTACTTTGGTAAATATAGTCCAACGACTTATGTTTTTACTCTATTTTCTGTTTAGCCTGAGTCTCCCACTGTAGCAGGCTGTTTCAAACAAAATCGGTGTATGAAGAACATAGAGCTGATTATGTTCATTTGTGACACTACAGGGTAAAATTGCTAATATAATAGGCATACTAGAGTATAAGAAACTAAAATAAATGCCTGCAGCTTTTTGTATCCAACTCCCATTGCATTTATTATAAAACATGGAAGAAAGCATTACAATTATCTTGCAGTTTGCCTGGTTTCTGTAAGGTTTGTTTCGGGATTCAATGAATCATTTAAACAGATACATTTTTATCTCTTGTTTAGGTTTTTATGATGTAGAAGTCAAAAAAAATTTAACCCAATTATATGTGATAGATTCTTCAGGATTTATACAATCTTTAGGTAAGTTCAGTGACACGCAATACACTAGAACTATCATGTTCTCAGTAAATAAATCATAAAAATATTTCTTCCTCATATTTTATAGCTATATGCCTTCTGTTCTTCACTACTTTATAATCTAGATGACTGCAAACACTTAAATTGCCACTCAAATAATTTGAAATGAAGATATTATTAATAGAAATAGAAAGATTGGTATGAATATTGCAGAGGCAGAAATGTATCTGGGAAAGCACCAGAAGAGGCAGTACCTTAAAGAGTTAAAGGCAAGGTCTGTACTGATAATCAAGGACACTGCTGGCAGTGGTGAAACACTAGGGAATATGTTTCTGTCAAGAGGACGAGTGTGCTCTGATAAAACAACAGCTCAAACAATTTATGAGCAGGAGACCCTGCACTACGGCAACAACATTATGGCACATTGCCTATGATATCCATCTTTTTGTTATTCCAAAAGGCTGACCTAAAATATCCGAGAAAAGGAAGCAAAAACAATGAATGCCACTGAAGAAAATTTTGGATCAAAAGGACGATACCACAGCAAAGGTTGATCCCTAAAGGTCTATGAAAAAATAGTTTGCTTTTCCTAACCAAAAGGAACCCAACAGATACACTAAGAAAACAACAGTCAGCCTACCACAACACACATCAGTGACCATGAATGAGCAACTTGGTCACGCACACGTGAGCACCTCCTTCCTTTTGGGTACTGAGTGTGACAGACTCCATATGAGAATGTGACTGACTGAAAACTATTTTACATAGAAGAAGAATGCCTTCTACCTTCTGTAACATTGCATATTGACTTTGGTTATGCTGTTTTGCCATTGCAAATTAAAATTCCACATTCACATTTCAGTTGTTGATATGATACAAGGAAGGGCAGAACCAAACACAAATGTGTGTCTCTCTTTCCTAAAGTGCAGTCCTATAATTGTTGTGAAAGAGTTCAAAGACTTGCAGCTTAGTAACTTCAGACTGCATATTTATTTCCTGTTGAGGAAGCATCAAACAGCACTGGGAGCGGACACCAGCTGCTGGAGCTGCCTTGTCACATCAAGTTCCTCTTCTAGCAGCTACAGAGTCAGGTTCCTTCTTTCTTACTTTTTTTGCCATCTATGATGCTATAGGTATTTTAGCCTTTTTGCACAGCATACCAGCTTCAAAGGGAAGCTGGGAGAGAAGTGATGTTATCCTTATTTCACAGTCTGGTTGTCTGGCAAAATTATAGATATGTGTTCAAAACTGTAAGCTTAAGAGGTGTCCCTCTTAGTGAGAAGTTTCATGGCTCATTTTATTAAATTCCATTAATGAAGTACACTTTGTCAAAGCTCTTGTTTTACCCAAATGGAGATTTAAAAAGGACAAGGTAAATGCTGCAAAACAGGGACTAAATAACAACAACAAAAAAACCAACCAAACAAACACAAAACCAAAAACAAACAAACAAACAAAAAACTCCAACAAAACAAAACAACTTTTAAGTCTATAATGTACCACTGTGACATCTGCCTTATGTCACCATGCCTACACATATCCAATTAAAATTCTGCCTTAATTAAGTACTTATATTTTATCTGTTTTCAGCTCTTGGAGGAGGGAGGATATTAACAGCTTTGGAGGAAAACCACTTTGCCAAAATCGCAACCATATGGCAGCAAACAGAAAAGGGCTAGTCTTACAAGGTTTCATTTGTTAAAACAAAGTTTGACTGTTGAGTTATATATTAGCTTTTATAGGCAGAACCACACTAGAGATGATGAAGGCTCCATGTCTGAGCAGTGGCAGTGGAACAGATAAAAGACAGAGAGGAAATCAAGCATGTAGCTTCAGGCACTACATTTGGGTTTTGCACAATTTCAGTTGTATTATAGCTGTACAGGGCACAACATGAACCCTTCCTCTTCTCAGTCAGATTTTTTGGATGTAGCCCCACCTGATTCCGTCTTTTCCTAAGCTGATGAAGTCACATCAGCTTATTTTTCCCATCTTTGTGCTCAAAGTAATTTCCTTCACAAATCTGAAAAGTAACAGTTCTTAAAATTTTCCCCATACTGCAAAGGAGAAATCATCAATAATAGCCTTGGTCATATCAGTAGAGAAGTTAAATAAAGAAAATAGCTTTTGTAGGATGACTGTCAACAACTTTCATCCTGAAATGGAAGATTTGAGAAAGAACACTGCAAAATGTATCCTAATTCAGTGCTCTGTGACCTACTGTCAGTCTCTGGCATTAAATTTGGATAAAGTTACATTGAAACACAAATATACAGTGGGCATATCAGGAAACAATAAGGTCTTGTTTGTACAAAAACTTGACATAAAGTGGAGTTGTAGGTTTATTCTGAATACAGCACAATGCAGTGCAGTCCTGCCTTCAAATGAGATAGAGCTAGTGCATTTAACTCAAGCATTGCCTTCAGTGTTCCAGTGTCCTTCTGGTTTAAAAGCAGCCCTAGAAGAGCCAACTCATGAGTCTCTCTGAAGCTGTACACATGAGGATACATACTGCTAAGGTAAATATGCCACAAGATTTGCTAGCTTCCTTGAAAGTACTTTTTCTCATATGGTGTGATTCTGTTTCATATACCTTTTCCAGTAAAAAGCAACATTAATCTTTGAAAGGCAAGCATTCAGGCTGTGTCATTGAGCAAGGTTTGTAGCCTTGATATTGATATTAAGACATAGATGCTGTGTGTGGTGCTAGGATTATCTCCAAGCACAGGAAAAGGCACTGTTCTCACAGAAAGGCAACACAAAACCCTGTAACATACTATCTTCCCAAATGAAATAAGAATTTTGTTTATTTCAGCTGTAAGAAATAGGCTTGACAGTATATTTCAAACAAACATTTTAGATCAAGAAAATTAGGAAAATTTAGTAAACTCTATCCTGTCTGCCTCTAGGTGGAACAATGAGAGCAGCCAAGGGTAGGTACATGCTGAGCTGACCAAAAATATCCTGACTTGTATGCACACAGCAACTGTTTAGTGCATTTATGGAAAGCATCCAAAATAGAATTTATGATTAGTAGAATTATAAAACTCTAAATCACCCTCCATGTGCTAGAACATATTTGACAGAAGTGGCTCTCTCAAAAAACTAAAATGATTTTTGACTATTTTTGAAGTGGAATGACTTTCAACAATTATTTTCTTACTCATTATTTTAACTGCTCTGATTTGACACAATTCTAGCTTTAATCATGATGATGATATGATATCCATTATCCATTTTAGTTTGGAGTTTTTTAAAGTAGATTATTTTTTGATTATTCCCTTCCAAGTGATTTGCAAATATAAGTAAATGGTGAGTCATGCACCTGCAAACAGCTACCAAGCTCCAGCTAACACAGACTTACTACTGAGTATGTCTTGAAAGACTTCTAATTTTTGGAAAAAAATAGTTTGTAATTAGGCAAAGAAAATATGAAATTGCAATGTTTCTTCTTTTCACTTTACTTTGTAGATGGGTTTCTTCTAAATCATGTTATTACAGTAGTCACAGAATCATTACAAAATAGACTCAAAGGGGCATAAATCAGTGACCTATTCTATTCCGACTCCAGCCAAGGTTAGTTATATCCCAACCATTATTCTTTCTCATTCTGGCAACTATTTGAAAGTCTTGCAGATGCTGCTGAATGTAACCAAAGTTATAATCTTCCTAATAATCTATTTGATGCTTCACTATATCACCTTTATAATTTTGCCCCACAGAACAGAGGGAGATTCATCTACATCTGAGTAGCTCCTCTAAGGCACCAGTGCCACTTTCTGTGCTTCAGACATTTAAACATGATGAACAATAATAAAAAAGTGCCTGCCTATCTAACAGCATTAATGGCTCAGATGTACTCAATGCAGTCCACACTCCAGAAGTATGAATTTAGACATTGTGAACAAGATTAGTCTGTCTAACCTACCATTGTTTTCATCAAGCTCATGCTTTCTTAATTAATTTGCAGGAAAACCAGATGAGACAATGCCAAAAACCCTAACTGAAGTCCAGATACTGGACATCTACTGGTTTTCCCTTACCTAATATTTCCTATCCACTCCTAGAAGGCAATTAGATGGCTTTAATAGGTTTGCTCTTGGCAAATCCATATTGTTTATTATTTATTTCTTCTAGCTACTTAAAAGTTTCTTAAAAGCTACTTAGCTTAGTTCATTAGCTTGTTTATTAATTGAAAATAATTCCCCACACTCTTCTTTCTTTTCCCTTTTAAAGATAAGCTCTATGTTATTCTTATTTAGTCTTTTGGTACCTGATACATGTCGCATGAAATCTCACAGAAAGCCACTAATAGGCATAGGTTTTGCAGACAGTTAAGAAACCTAACCTATACAGTCTGTTTCTCCTTATCTACAACTGAGGTTTTAGCTCTAGGATTAACTGTGCATGTCGTATGTTCACTAGCAACCTTTACAGTAAACTCATGTAATAAAAAATCACTGTGTGCTTTTCCCTTCTCTGCACCTACTCCATGCACCCTTTCCTTTCCTCCAGTAGCTCTCTTAGGTACTGAAGATTTCTTCATTCTTCTTCTTCTATCTATTAATGTACTAGTATAATTATGTTATATTAAATCTTATGTTGTATGAAAGCTATTTGCTTCTCACTGAGTGCTTTGGCACTTCTGACATGTCTCTACACACATGTAATTCCACCATGTTTAGTAAAGAGAGAAATTTTCCTCGTTTTGCCTAAGGTGGAAGAAGAGATGAAAATTTAGCTCAGCTGGTCTTTTACATTTTCTTTTGTTCACATTGGTGAAGGCTGTACTATGGTCTTTAGCAGATTTCTGTTGAAAACCCCACGGATTTGTCTTGAACCTGTGCCCTACATATTTCTTAAAATCAAATCTCTGAATTTGTTGACATCTACCTTCTTCAGCTTTTTTTTTTTTTTCCCCTGGGTAGTCTGTCAGTGTAATTTCTTACAAAAAATGGCAACTAAAAACCTCCATTACTATTATGTTCAATGTCTTTGGAAAAGTATCAAGAACAATTACATTCTTTACTGCTTCCTTGGAACCCAACAGATATTTAAAAGCCCTGTCTAATCCTATTTTTGAGATCTCAAAGCAACTGTTTTTGAAATACAAGCCAAAAGTTCCTCTCCTCTTCTTCTAAATGACTGTACTACCATTGTGATATATATGGTAAAGTACCTACAATGGCAATTTTGTTGTAATATCCAATTAATTCTTGTTTTCCTCATTAACTCTTCAGTTAATTCTTCTCTATTCCTCTTTATTCTACCATTAGCATGCAAGCAGCTAAGATACCTTGCAAACTGACCCATGACTTTCTCTAGTCAATTCTTCACACTTGTTTTAAATAATCCCAGAGATGACACCTATGTTCAAGTTGCTTTATTTAAAATTATAATTTTTGTTCTTGCCAAATGGTTCTCATCTTAAACTTTTCTCAGGAGAGAGAATAGTTACATTTAGGGTGTATCTGACTGATGCTAGACTTGGACATGAGATGAGAGACAATATTATCTTGGATCTTCAACTTCTTTATTCATTGCCACAGAGCCTGATAAGAACTTCTGATTTGCTAGGATAATTCTTAGCAGTACTATTATTATTCTTTATCCTATGCTAATGATTGGCACAATCCATTGTAATTTGGCAAAATTTGACTCTTTGAAGAAGCACATCAGCCATAATTTAAGTGCCAGGTGTTGCAGGTGTTTACACATCATCTTAAGTAGAGGATCATTAGCCAGCAGCACCTTTTATTTCCTCTTGGTAATGGGGATTTTTTATTCCTTGGGCTAGTGTTTGGAGTTTTTGTCAGTTATCAAGAGTTGCTCTTACTTGCTTCTTCCTGGTCAGCATTCCTGCTTTTAATTTGTCAGAGGACATCAAGAGTCATCTTCCCCTCTGTAGTTTTGAGTTTGCTCCTCCGGTACCTGTACTGCTACCAAACAGAAAGCTCTGCTTTAATTCTTTTGTTCCTGAATGTGTGCTGTGGATGAAGTCTTCAAGAGCATACTCAGTTTCAAATCTCTCCTTTTACTGCTCCTCTAACTGCTTCTTAAGAGATTTCCCTTGAGACCCAGATCTTTCAGATATCACCAGTAGGAAAATGCACACCAAAGTTCTGGCAAATTCATTCAAGAATTTCATCACAAGATGTCATCATTGTCTAATTTTAAATATAGCTATATAATTAAGAGCATATGACATATTTCATATGTCATACCAAATATTTTTCACTGAGAGTGAGATACTATGTAGTACAAAAAGCTCTTTATGTTCATATTTGACAGAGTATTTGTGTTTGAATTTTACATATTTTTGCTTTCATTAACAGTTCATGAAAACACTGAAGTATAATATGAAGTACAGGACTAAGCAAACACTAAAATGAAGGATTCCATAGGAAGCTCCATTTACTCTTTGGTATTATCAGGAATTTTGTTATTAAAAAGGAATTTTGTTGCTAAAAAGTTATTAGACAAATGAAGTGTCCTGAATACAGTGCTCAATAATCTAGATGCTTGCAGCTCAACAGTAGAAATTTGCCTTATACACTCTGAACATTAAAAATATTATTTTAAGCTTTACTGGATAAGCTTCTTCCACATACATTCAAGCAAAAACTAAAATTCCTTGCAGTTATAAATAAACGGATAAAGTATTTCAAAATTGTATTATCTGATACCATACTACTTAATTTTTATTCCAAAGCATAAGCCAGATCTTTACCTTTGGCTGTGTTATGTTTAAGGAGAAGCCTGCTAGCAGTGAGAAATAAGAACTCCCTATTTCCTCCTAGATAACCTATTACTTGGTTATTATTTAGACAATAAAAAAGAATATACTTGAAGTATAACATGTTTGATGCATGTAATGCATTTGATTCAATAATAGTTCCCTTTGTTTTGCTGTCTTAAATTGTGTTTGAATCTGAAAATGGCCAAAAGGATTGAAAAGTGGAAGACATACATGTGAAGTTGCATGTGTTCAGGTCTATAGTAGAAAGACATGTCTTTATTGCAAGCTGCTTGTAAAGCAAAACTGATAAAATTTAAGGAAAGATAGCTGTATTTTGATTGAACATAGCTTGACGTCTAAATTACGAGCAAAATCAAATTATCATCCTAAACTAGCTAAAGACCATTAAGGAGTTGGCAGGAAATTAATAAAATGTTGATGTTCAGAAAGCTGCACACTGAATAGAAAGTAAGTTAGGACTCAGTGTCCGTCCACTCTAGGAAAAGAAGCAAAGAAAAGAGTAGATCTTCTGTCCGCTGCAAGAGTTGAAACACCAAATGCCATATTTCTATGTCATGAAAAATAAGATATGTAGTAGAAGCACAAAATGGCTGATGACAGAGTCATGAGGCATTTTCTGATCTTAAAAAAACTAGAAAATGATAAGTAGTGGTCAGTCATAGGAACAGAGTAATATTTGCACATCACTAAGTTACGGAAATTTTCAAACATACACTGTTACTGTCTCCATTTCATAGCTCATGCTTGCTCTGCAGCTTCTTACCCCACACCCGACTTTGTCTTTGGTGCCTGTGTGCTACTGTGGGAAGCTGACCCTGGCAGGATACCCAGAGAAAACAAGACAGAAAAAACCTTGGGTCAAGATAAAGGCAGTTTAATACAGCAAAAGAAAAGGCCTGTGAGAAACCAAAGGAAAACAAAAAATTTATTCTCTACTTCCTATCAGCTGGTGATATCCAGCCTTCCCTTCCTTTTTCTTAGCTTTTATTGCTGAACAGCCTGTCTGGTATGGAATATTCCCTTCAGCCCTGAGTCAGCTCTCCTTGGGTATGTCCCCTCCCAAGATATTGCCTACCCTCTCCTGCTGGTGAGGGTGGAATGTTGGAGAGGCAGCCTTGGTGCCAGTGAGCACCAGAGTGATTGACAGGTGAACATCTTTCCAGCTACCAATGCAAGGAACTATGAAGGCTGCTCTGGGAAAGGAAACTCCATCTCCAGCAGACCCAGCACAACCACCACGATAAAATATAAGAAACAGAAAATCCTGAATTATTTATAGCATCTTCAGAAATTATTCATTATCTCCTAATGTAGAGTTTGTCCATGAACAGTTCTGTTTTCCAACACTGCAAGTTGCAGAAAGAACAGGCTGCAACAGAACAACACGCCTAGCACTTCTCATAATATTACCCCTTACTCTTTCTAGAAAAAAAATTAGCTGAGTCTGCTTGTTTTATCTGCAATTATATTTGCATTCAAATCAGTTATTTACTCTTTATCTTGGATCCCCTTTTCACTCTAAGCTACTGTTAAAATAGCTGTGTCAATTATACTTAATGGATAAGACACAGTTTCATCCTGTATATATGTAATGCTCCATGAAATGGACAGTTGTTCAAATATATCCTTTTCCAAATTTTAAGTGATAAGGTACATAACATCCTGCCCTATATATAAACCCAATGCAATTTTTACCAGTGCAGCTGAGTTAACACAGCTTTGCCTCTGAACTAAATTATTCGGACATGCAAGTCAGTTTTCCCTCCATGAGTTAGGGAGAAGACATAATAAAATGGTTTAAAAATTCTTATCAGCATAGTTGCACAGGTTTATGCTGACAGATCAACAGGCTAGGCATGGCACAGTGTTCTTAGAATTCTCCATGGGAGTGGAGGTTTTCAAATTTTCCCATCATTGCTAACACCAGTCATTGTCTGTCAGCAACATTTTCAGCCCTGTGCCAAATATTTCTTCGAAGCAGCATTATATAATACTTTAAAAAGTGTCAGCAGTTATTAGATTATATATATGCAGAGTTCCATCATTCCAAACAAAACTTTATCTGAAAAAGATTGTAAAACACACCCCTAGAAGAAGGGCTTCAATACAAAGACATTAATGGAGTGGTTTTTGGTAAGATTTCAAAACAACATTAATGATTCCAAGATGCTATTTATAGTAACAGCTCCAGGACACCAGGCCTATGGCATCTTTAACAGTAAACAACAGAGGTTCTGTTCATGTTTATTCAAATATCTACAGATGATTTCAACACAGTGGGTTACTTAGCAATGTCTCACCCACAGTTTCCCTGTGGACAATTAAGTCAAAATTAAATAATAGTTGCTTGTTTTTCCTTACTTGCAGTGTGATCTTTCATCTCCCCCAGTCCAGTATTAATTCCAGCATCTATTGAACTCATGATTTTATCAATCTAAAAAAGAGAGAACAGTGAAACAATTGAGGGATCTCATCTTCAGTATTTTATTTTAGTTTTCATGCATAGATTTATGGTATTATTACTCTCATTAGGAAAACAACAACTGAAATTGTAAAAATGCATAAATCAAAGGTAGACAGTTTATTTCTCCACTTTGATTTTTATTTTGCAATATTTGTAGGCTAGCCAAAAGTAAAGCTTGGGACTAGTATTTCTTTTTCCATGGTAGAGTTCCCTATACATTGATGGCTCTGGTTATCTAGGTATGACCACAGTGGTTTATTTGAGCAGTAATATTAATGAATAAAAAATATTATCTTGTATGTTCTAAAGTATTTTAAATACACACAATTAAATCAATTGTTTAATTAATATTTCCAGAGAATTTCCCAGCCCCCTTTTTTTTCCATTTGTCCCAAGGGCACTAAATAGGTATGAAACACAGTTATGTTCCCACCTACCCCAGAACAATATTCTCTGTGAAACAGCACTGCACTGATCCCAAAACTTACTTGCATGTTTGCACATTGAACTTACTAGGTCAAAACCACTCTATTTTACTTTCTGTAAGAATAGGACAAATCAAATAGTGAATCAAAAGGTTGCTGTGGACCAAGAAGGTAGGCAAAGAGAAATACACTTTACTAAGCTTAATACTAGGACTAGCAGGAAAAGTATGTATTAGTCATTGGTGACAGCAGAAAGTCTGGCAATTATGGCAGAATCTGCAGGTTGACTATTCATACTATATATATGGCACATTTTACCCTTGATGACCATGTAGAATAGCAAACCTAGACCTGACTCTAATCAGGATTTTACAATAATATATCTAAGTTGTAAAGATAAAAACCTGATATCCTTAGTACATCTCCACTGAGAGAGTATCTCCTTTACAATGAAAAGTGCCTTAAAATGCCCTATCAAACAAGACATTTAGGCTAGCTTGAAACATTTTCCTAGAAAAATAACCAACCAAATAATCAAACTCTGGGTTCTTTCTGAACACAATACCACCCAGGAGATAGATGCATTTCCCCATCATAGTAGTTTTAAAGAGAAATTCTCACTTCTCAGTAGGAGCAGTAAAGATCTAAACATTTCACAGTCTTAATTTACCTCAGTGAGATGGGTACTTCTGTGTCTACGAAGAACATTTACATTCTTGAAATTCAGCACAGGAAAAAAAAGTTAAACATAACGTGTCTGAAAATTAATTTAAATTGAATTCTAAACCTAAAATAAAGTCTCTCATATGAGCAAGCACGTGCACTGCAAATTCAGTGTGGAAATTTCTGTTAGTAGTCCTGAGTTCATTGCAGCTATAAGAGTATTCCCACTTCACACGGCAGCCAGGTATGTGCCATGCATTTTGTACACAGGTACATAACAGTTAGAGGATGCAATACATAAGGAGGGTTTGCAGAATGCCCAGTCAACTCTCTATTGCTGCCATTTTCTCCTGTCTCTTGCTGATGGGCACTGCCATGGTGGAAATAATTAGCAAATATTTAAACAATAGGCACAGTTACTAAGGATTTTATCAATATTATTATTGTCAGCAGTGAAGGCTTTAGTAGACAATAATGTCAGTGCCACAGAAAACGGCAGAATTACTTCTGGTTAGCTTCATTCGCTAGGGAAACAATAGACTTTATTGAGTGGGCAGCATTTGAACAGAAATGCCTTGTATTTTGTGCCAGCTGTCAAACTCCCATGCAGTACACTGTGACATTCTCTCTGAGGCTTTGCAGTGTGGAAGATTCACTTTTTATTTTGTCTCTGAAACTGAAAACAGTAACAGTAACAGTCTTCACAAGGCCACAGCACTTAAAAAATGAAAAAAACTTACTTCTTCCCATTCAGATGTGAAGGAAGGTGTTCTCTCTGAATTCCCTTTGGAACACTGTGGCTTTGGTGTGGGTTCACTCCAATTGCTTCTTGCTTTTTTATCACTTGGTGGATGGGTGATAAGATTAGAATCAGATTTGGAAACATTTTTGCACAAATGCATTTCCAGCAAGGTCTTTGGTAAAGATCGTATTCTGCCTAGCGTGCATGCTCGCTCCACAAATCCCCCAGTGGTAATAACCCATTGTTCACTTATCCGTGGCGTGCCAACCAGAGTATGATTTTCTGCTGGTTTATTTTTGGTATGAAATATGGTTCTGTTTACAATTGGTGGCTTTTTTTTCTTAACAGGATGATCAGAGCTGCTTTCTTTCTGTAGCTGTATCTGCTGCGCTGCGCTCTTGCTCAAAACGCTTTTCTCCAGTGGCCCACTGCACAGGTTTATTTTGCTGTACAGCTGGAGAGGATTTTCAGGTGGGTCACATGCAGGTGATGATCCATGAAGTAAACCTGCAAACTGCTCAGCAGGGTGTCCCTCAAGAAGCTCACTTTCAGTGGATGTTTCACCCTGGCTACGTTGATCTGAAATAAGAGAGTACCTTGTAAATATAAAAGGGTGATAAAAGAGTGCAAACAACAAAATTCTTACTCCCCTCAAAATTAGTTTTTAATGCTTCTTGGCATGTTCTTATGCAAAGAAACAAAAGACAATTATGTTATGAACTGAATTATTATTCTCTTAAAAAAATCTTAAACATATTTTATCATGACTAAAAGGTCTGCTGGTTGAAGAACAGGCAACAGTGCCATATATAAATTCCAGGAAAAAACAAATTTCTAAGATAAAATAGGCCGTTGCTATTCCATCAATTTGATGATGTCTCTTTTAATTTGCTATTGAGTTGAAATGTGCAAAAATTACACAGTTTAGTATGATGAATTAGGTAGTTAGTTTGTAGGTGGTAAAATACATGAAGAACCATAATTGTCAGGAGTATTCTTAGTAATTTTTCTTTTTATAGCCATTATAATAATAGTGAATTTACATACACTATGATGCCTTTTTACTGACAGTCTCTAAGAAATAGATCTGAGCGTTGTTTATATTTTTGGGAACTTTTGAGAATAATAATAGTAACCATTGGGAAAAAAGAACACAAAATCAAGTCTTATCAAACACGTTTTATATGTAACTTAGCACATACATACACACAAAAAGCAACCACAGAAAAGTGCACTTCTTTGGCAAGGTTTAAAATGGATTATTAAAATTTTACAGCTCTTTTTTACACTTGTTGTTGAAAGAATTAGGAGGGGAAAAAAAAAGGAGGCCTGCACTGCCTCACTCAAACTGTTGGTGTGGTTAACATCCCTCTATCAACACGGCATTAAGTCAGCATGTTCTAGTCAGAATAACTGTCCCTACTAATGGTCACATCTCTATAACTATTTCATTACAGATAAATCAATCTCATTCTTTCTAGAACTTGTATGTTCTAGATCAACTCCAAGAGTAGGACTGTGTGCATAGCAGTAGCTACCACAAAAAAATCAATCATAGTGTCATGGCATAATGTGCAAAGATATTGAACAGTTTTCTCCAATTAACTAAAATATCTGCTGGCAAAAAAAACCAAAACAATCAAATCTCAAAATAACCTTTCTAAAAGAAAGCAGTGCTTGACTTTATGAATAACAGAAGAAAGACTTTGGTGAGTACTTCAAAACTTCATCAACTCTTTTACTAGTCAGCAGCTTAATATATAAAATTAAATGTTTTTCTATATATGATAAAATTCTAAGAACCTAAGAAAATACACTTTTCTTCTTTGAGAAACAACTGACTAGAATATACACTTCAGACATTTTGCAACCAAAAAGATGTGCGGTGTTATGGAGAAAGGTTAAATGTAGGACAGAGCTTAAGGGATCAAGAAACCCAGAAGAATTTGGTTTAGGGGAAAGATTCAGGGGAAAAGGAGGACATGGGGCATTCTCTGATTTCTGGAATAAATATAAAGTTGCTGATTTATACATAGATCTGCAATTTTGAAGGTGAATTCAAAATGAGGAATAAATTATGCAAATAATTACTAACTTTGGTGGTTTTGCTTTACATGAAAAACTCAGTAGCTGAGATTCTGCTCCAGATTAAGACCCCTCAGTTTTCTACATGGTTAAGAAGCATGTTAGCTCCCACCATAGTCAGAGATCAGATTAATAAAATAAATGGAACCTATCACTCCCTGTACTCTGTTAACTGGGTTAACTACACTGCCAGTGACTTATGGGAGACAGCAATCAGTTTGTGTTCAGATACCCACATTTATATATCTCAGTCATTAACTGAATCCTATTTTGATGCTACAGACAGGTATCCTATAGCTGTGTATTGAATTCATTGAAAACATAAATATTTTTGTCAGAACAAAGTAAACAAGGAGGAATAAGTCAGGAAAAAGAAAAGCTTACAGAGCCCGGATTGCAATTTCATTATTAGCTTTGCTACATCTATGTTACTAAATAGTATTGGCCAACAGCTATTAGCATCTGAAGAAATTAATAGGCTCATGTCAAGTTAAACTCTCCTCCTTCTCAAGACAGAGCTGGCCCATCCAAGCAATTGGTGGGAACAGTCCCTGGTCTCAGCTAAAACCTGCACTGTGCCTGGGCAGCTTCTAAGTGGGTCTATTCAGTATTGGCCAAAGACTGGCAAAACCCAAACAGTTTAAGAGTACAAACTGCCAAGCACCAGTGGCATCTCATGCCCTGATTTTGCTGAATTTACTGCTGTAAACAAAGTAAGTTCTTACTGAGAACCTCAACTCCCCTGTGGCAAATAAATACATGTAATGACCACTAGAGTGTGTGTCTCTTACTTTCTAGCAGTGTTGCAGTGACAGCATATCAAAACATTAATTCTGGTTGTTTTGATGGTCAATGTGACAGCAGTTTACCATGTATTCAAAGATTCCAAATGTATTGTATGAGCTTTCTCCAGCATGATCTTTCTCAAGTTACTGTACTGCATACACATAAGTATATATATTCTACTTTAGATATAACTTTCATCTTTAAAATACCCACACAAATACTTTATAAAAGTCGGGAAAAATTAAAACAAAGATTGCTTGTGTAACCATTAGTCTTCTTATGTGTTAGCAAGTACTCTATTTCACTTTTTATAAGCTCACAATGAGTTTTCAAAAATACTGTGTATTTCACTTAGTGTTCAGAAAGAAGTTTGCTTAATGAAGAAGCTCCTCAACATTTTCATTGTATCATATAACTGTTCAGTTTGGAAAAGGCCTCTAAGATCATCAAGTCCAACTGTTAAACCAGCACTGCCAAGTCCACCACCACCACCAATCCATGTCCCTAAGTGTCACGTCTTCACATTTTTAAAATATCTCCAGGGATTTATATTCTTTTTGTTCAGTAAGAGTGGTCTTATTACCTATTTATTGCACAGCATCTAAATTCTTCTTTGAATATCAAGATCTTTAACAGCTTCTTCAATTTTTATGATGTCCATTATCTAAGAGGTACACAAATATGAACTCATCTATCCTTCTAAGGTGAGACTGTAATGTGATATTACACTAATTTGAAAAATGGGGGATAAGGCACAAGGATACAGTGCTGAAAACATTCAACTGTTTGGGCATCTGATTTGAGACTCCTTAAGATTTTCTTTGTTGAGCATATTAAACATTTTTTAACACAGAATGTTTTTGAAGCCTGTTTACTATTCATTTCAGTAGATCAAAAAATAGTAGACCTCTAATGTGTCAAATTCGTCACTCAAAAACCAAGAACACAGTTAATGGCTACTTGGATAAGCTTTGGTCTGTCTTGACCAGAGTAACAAAAGCTCTGGCTGAGACAGAGTATTCTCTCTGTTGCTGTCAGCTGCCTCAGCTGTTACTTCTTCTCTTTGATATTTTTCACTTTCAATAAGAGCTTCATTAATTATGTGACAAAGTAAGCAAAGATCTCATAGCTATGCCTTCTTCACCTCATGATGCTGAGCAATGCAAACCACATCTATACCAGGTAAGAAAAAAGACTGGGGCTGTCAGGAAAAAAAAAATTCCATGTGATCATGACGAAGGCTAAGAAGCAAGCAGCATTGCATACTGCACTGCAGCCCTAAGACAGGTTATCCAGAGTGGTGCCATCTGCACCCTTGGGCACTTTCAAGACCTGGTTAGGAAAAGACATCTGATCTCATGATGACAGTCCTGCTCCAAACAGGAGGATGCACTAGAAATCCTCCAGATATCCAACAGTTTAATGAGCCAATTATAATTCTGGATCTTCTGGCTTTTGAACTGATAACTGTTAAGGTTAATGCTCTTTGAATACCGACTTGTATTATTATTTTAGTTTCTTAATGTAGTTAATGTTTAATACTTTTTAAGTTCAGCAAATATGAAGAGCGTAGAGATGGACAATGGTACTGCTCCAAATAGGTAAGTAGCCTAGCACACCCTGTCATATTCTAAAGAAATCATAGAAGGAAAAAAAATAAACCATACCACAGATAATCATAAAATAATTTTCTAGAGCACATTTTTCTTTCTTATTCCAAGTTAGTATTTGTTGACCTAAGACCTGAAACATAAGATGTTAAATAACTTCTTCAAACCATTATCTAAAAATGCAGAATCATTGTTCATGGGAATATCCAAGATCTTCAGCTCAAGAATTTAAAGAATGAAAAGCTTTACACAGGATAATACCACTATTATACCCTTGCTAAAATAGGAAACTTTATAAAAAATTAAATCCTAGCTTTTAATAATTCCCCATCTCTGAGAAAGATTTTTTTTTATTGTTGCACATTTCTGTCATAAACTTCAAGAAAAGTGATACTGAAATCAATATTTCTCCTGAGGCTTGGTAGTAATGCACAAAATGTGATATTTTATATATTATTTTCTGGTTTTAAACATATCAAAATAATTCTTATTTTGAATATTGCTGTGTATTGAAAATATCCCATGCTATTGAATCTTTTATTAATTCATATTTTTATTTCTTATTGTTGTTCTTATTATTGCAACCAAACTAACTGGCACTAAGAATTTATATAAACAATTGCATTACATAGGTCTCTACTCAGTGAACAGTCATTTAATGATGCCAAGTTTTTCTTCTCACAGGCATTTGAGTAAATGTTGTGAGAAGGAACTTTAAGATAAAGAGGGTGGGAATACAAGGGAACAGGAGAAGTTCAAGCTCTTGGACTCAATCCCAGTGGAGAGAAGCATTCAGCTTATAAGTATTTTTTTTCTTTTTGCAAGTACATTTATTTTTGTAATTAAAAAAGAACCCTAACAGAAAGAGATCTTGCTTCCTTACCGGATACTGCTTTTCTTACCACTTTATCTTTTTACTTGTAGCTAGTATCATAAATACCAAAACATAAACAGATGTCATTTCTACAGAACTTTAGTGCACGTACAGCCTATCCATCTGAGCGGATTACTTCTAAAAATCACTGTGATACTGCCATATCTGTGTTACAAGGAAAACATTTACATTTGGAACTACAAATAAATTCAGTTATGCCATAATCTCAAAGCCACAGATACATATTGCTATTATCACCAGTTTATATACAACCAAACTGGTATTTAGGCAGCAGATTGCAATTCAATCAGCTATTTATTTTCACACTGATGCACCCCAGCACAGTTGCTTCACTTGTGGTACATATATAGAACACTACAGAATACCATTTCTCACTTTCAGGATTTGAGAGTTATAATTTACAGATGCTTCATCAAACAGATATTTTTTCCTGATTCTGACTCCAAGACTGCAGAGCACATCAAGAAAATCAGAAGCATACTGAATACTGTGAATTTTGTATTCATGTAAAATTGGAAATTGTCTTATTCACATTTGTATCTCAAGAGATTTCATGTTCCAAACTAAAGTACATTCAGGAGAATAACAGTTGTTAATAACACTAATGAATAGAGCTGTAATAGAAAAATTATAATGACAGAGTTAGATCTTTAACAGGCATTGCTGTTGCCATGGCACAAAATTTCTAATGTAAAATAAAAATCCACTAGAAAATTGTTTTATAGCTATGGTAACAACTGTATTGTGACATGATTATTCTATTCAAGTTTTGTCTTCGTTTGATCCAGAAAGATGTTTTTAGCATTACACTTTGCACATGTGTAATATCTGCTCAAAAATGTATTCTCAACTCCCTTTTCCTCACATTCAGTTGACTTCTAAAACCAACAGTCAGAACTGAGTAATATTTGGAAACTACCCTCTTATAGAAGGATGGGTAAGCATATTTGCATAGTAAAGATTGTTTTGCAGGCACTAGAATACCCTCAGTAGAGAGGATATCAGTTGTATTGCCAAAGTGATAAAAAAAGGGATGATCAGCAAGAAAAGGTGTAAGACAGAAAATTCATAGAATTTGAAAACAGAAGTAGCAATATTCAGGAAGGCATTATTTCACATAGCAAACAACACTGTGCTCTGACCAATCTGCAGATCCTTGATGGCAGCACTTTGGCTGCAGATATCTTAGATGAGGCAGAGCAATGTTTTCTCACTCAAGTACAGGTTATACTTTTACTGGGAGATAGAACAACAAGATTACTAAGCAAGTAATGAAGACTGTGGGCTTCTACTGTCACCAGCACCAACGCAGAAGAGGAGCAATAGTGTCCATCCAGATTGCAGTTTCTTATTCTCCTTATTCTCCTTATTCTCCTTATTCTCCTTATTCCTAAATCTGGAGAAACCACCAGAAAGTGGTTGGCTGTTGATGGTCTCCAGGCTCTGTGCCCAGGTTCCAACACTGCCAGCTTCTCAAAACCCATTCCCTTAGAAATCAGAGTGAGCCTCTCTGTGGGTTGGGAGTTTGCTCTTACAAAACTGCCAATTCACCCCTTAGCGTCGCAGTCTGCACTTAACTCTGTACTGAGGGGTTTTATTGCCTCATTGTCTCTACCTTCATAATTTCACTGTCCTCATCCATTTCACAATGACCCATCGGGAATGGGAAAGGTGAGAAAGATTTTCTGGGAAAGATATCTCTATATGGAGCTTTCTGAACATTGCCTGCCAGCAAAGAAAAAAGCTTTGGGTGAGGAAGGATATTAGGCAGTTATTACTGCTAATTCCAACCACATTATAATGCCTAAATGTAGTCCTTGCCCAAATTTACAGCAATAGCAGTGTAATCTGGTACAAACAGTTAATTTTATCTCTTATTGAGCGGTTTTGTCTCTTCTGTACATCTGCAGATTTTTTTTTTTGATACATGTATATTCTGTGTTTGAGGAGGATATAAATGTAATTTTCACAATCACATAAAGGGTTAACATTTTACTGCAAAATTCAACGCAGACAAAAATAAAGAGCTGCAGCTGCCACCTCCATAATGCTGTTTCCATGAGGATTTCTTTCTATGTGACTATATAAGGCATGGTTCCTAGACATCTTAAAGACAGACAGGCTCTCATGACCCATCACATTTTACAGCACAAAATTCCGCCTTATGCCTGCCCATGAAAACAAGGATTCTTCAGAAAAATAACATGTTAACATTTTTATGGACTAAAGGTATCAGACATAAAATAATGGTTAACATCAGGTGAAATACTGGATGAATTTGACACTCACATTCAAGCTAAAATTCTGCTGGAATGTTTCAGCTCTGCCATGCAGCAAAAGTAAAAAGAAATCCTCTCAGTGTGTGTTTGTAACTTTCAGTGAATGTTTCTTAAGAAATTCTGAGAGTTGAATGCCAATGGATGTAAAATGTAATTCTGCGGAGAGATCACACAGAGATCCTGTGGGGATCTTTTTATCAGCAGAAAGCAGTTGAGTGGGTTGTTGCTGTGCTCAGAAAGTACATGTTAATTTGACAACGTAGTACAGCAGGGCAGAGAAATACAAGAGGACAACTTGGTGACACTTAACAACCAAAATCAGTGCAATGCAATATCAATGCGACAGATGAGCTCTTGAAACCACATCCTTTTGCTGAAGACTGTAAAAAAAACCTGTTACATGTTCCACTCCTGGTATTTCACACATCACATGCAAAGAAGGAATGACAAATTCCTCCACCAAGTGGGAACAAAACTTACTAATATTCAGGGCAAAAGGAACTGTAAAAAACAGTGGATGATTCTCAGAAGACTGTTTTACAAGGAGACATTGCACAACAATTTCATTTAAAAGGAATGATTTGCCCTAGCAACAACTCAGTTTCCGCCAGCATGAGACAAGACCAGAAAGCAAACAAAGTGTATGTTCTGTCATTTGCACTGACCATACACTTCTCTTTTCTAACCTCCGTATAGAAGATATTTCTGAGCAGAGCAGTATTTTTAAGATACTTCAGCTTGTCTCTTTCATCATTCCACATACAAGATTATCTATGCTCTTTTTCAACTTATGTTTCAAATCCAGAAAGAATGGCATTGGTGTTTTCATAAGAAATAATGTAAAATAAAGGCCCCCTACCCCAAATGGCTTCTTTCAGTTTTGACTAAATATCTTGTTAAGTCGAGGGGATAAAAAGTGTACAAACACTAATAACTAAAAACTAGAATGAAATTTCAGTTCTAGATGTATGTACATACACAGTCATGGAAAATTACATTCAGATTTTCAACTCTATGTGGAACATTCACTGAAATTTTACATAATTGCTTACATGTGACTGTATTGAAACTAATCACAAAAAATCAGTCTTTTAGTAAGCTTGCAGCTCACCACATCTTCTAGTTATAAATACTGATTGGGCAAAATAAGAGAATAAAAAACAAATTAACTGGATTTATTTTCTCCTAATGATTTATTTAGCGGTTGCAAATGTCAGAGGATAACCATTAAAATTCTTTTGAAAAGTATTTTTAAAAAAATGTTCTTAAAAAAATCTACACAAATATGTGCAAAAGAATTTAGCTTAGAACAATAACTTTCTGGGCATATTTAATATCTCTAAAAGTTGTTTACTTTTCACAAGTAACTGTATTTACTTTAAAATCAGTATTACACACAGGATGCTTAAAAGAAGATGTGAAAAGAAGGTCAGAGATTCAGGTGGCTAAATGCAGACATGTATGGCCATTTTGGACACTATAGGGTATCCAAAGTGACTGCAAAGGCTGACAGGTGTGACACACAACTTGGAACCCCTTTTCTTTCTGGTGAAGCAGCAAGAGGTCAGAAACAGCATTTGTAGTATCCAAGTTGGTCTAGACATCTGGTTTGGCACTTGAATTTTTTCTTAGAGGTCAAAGGGCAGCAAATAAGGAATACTGAGGGTAGATGTATACAAAACATCTCAAAGAATCCCTTACTGTAGAATAAATAATTTCATGGGTGCATATACCCACTTCAGATGACTTACATATGCTTACTTTAAATAGGAACTGAAAACTTGCTACTATTTTAAGTAATGATTGTTGATACTTCTACCAAAATAGCCATCAAGTTAAGATGACAGATCACCTGACTGCCACAGAGCATGAAATGTTGGCTGACACCAGATATCAGTTTAGGATATTTTGGAAACATATGTGCACTTGGAACGCGGAATTAACCTGCTTTAAATTAACTATGACTGCTAGGAGAGCAGCAGTCACGGTTAGCAGTCAATGTGTAGCTTTATTAAGCTACTAGGATGCAGAAAAGCACTTGCTCAGTTTTGGATATGGTTAAAAGGAGCATTAGACTACAGTGCTCAGACATGGAAGAGCAGTGAAAGACTATTACAAATGTTCATGCTCCACCACAAATGATACTTTACAGAGATCTCTTACTACACAAAGACGGCCAAAAAACCAAATATATTATTATGAAAACCTGTATGAATCATCAACTAGTGGCAAGACAGAAGCTCCCACAGAGACTGAGAGGCACAGTATGGTGTAATTAAAACCCCTCTTACACAACAAGCTGGAAAGTCATGCAACACAAATGCTACACATAGAAATGCTGAATCATTTAGCTTCTGTTAGGATCATATAAGAGTTAGAGGGCAGAGTTTCATCTACTGAATAGCTGTGGCAACAGAGTACATTACCACTCACCCTGCTGCTCTTCAAACAGAAGGTATAACTGAGCAGCTCCAGGGCCAGAGCTAAGTGTAAAATGGTTTATTTTACTTGAGACGGATTAAAAGTTCTCACAGAAACCCTTCTGCTGAAGCCATATCTGGGAACACTCTACAAAAGAAGTGCAATGACCCACAGGTGTTGGTCACACCTTCAGCTGCTTTCACAGAATTCTGACATTCATGAAAGGATGTTATTCTCTGCAGAGAAAGGGTCAACTGTTCTCTCTGAAACACAGCAGGCAGATATCCCCCAAAGGCACCAAACAGCCCTGCTTTTCAAGTATGCTACATCTACTAAGAATAATATTTTCTTGAGTAGGGATAGTATTGTGCATGAGGATAATAAATATTAGCAAGGTCAAATAAAGAGGACTAATTTATCAAGATGGTACAGCTTTCAAAAATATCCTCCAGACCAGTAGGAATACATACATAAGTTTGTTTACGAGTCCAGGAACTGTAAATAGGAAAACAGAAACTCTGTTTAAGGGATCAGAAAATATTTGTGGGAATGATACCATTCTAGTCCCATAATTTAAAGGCCAGATTCTGTTCAGCTAACAGTCTGATCAGAATACTAGGAATAATAGATGGTAGAAAACTCTTCTTTACAGAAGAACCTGATCCAGTCATTGGCACATCTTTAATAAGTAAATGAAACTTCCTATGTAATTAAATACTTTAGATTTAGAAAACACCTTTTTTGATCATGAATTATTTACTTCTCATCTACAATGCTTCAAGACAAGTGGTAACAAGTTCATTGGGGCCTTAAACCAGATACATGTAAAGCAAGGCAGGCCTAGAATGTTGTTATTGCTTCATTCTGATCTAATTTATTATATTACGCTTGATATCATCAATAATTATGTTTACCTGTGAACTAAGGTAAACCTCAAACCAGGCAGATCTGATCTTCCTATCATTTATGTATTTCTGCTCTTTAAGTAAGTGTGCTTACATTTCACCTGAGGAGACAATAGATCATGGAAATCTTGTTTTGTAGACGTATAGATGGGAAGAATCTCCATCAACAGGGAAGTTCCTTGAAAAAGCAAGGTGAAGAGATACAGCAAGTCGTCTAACTTACCAAACATACCCAAGAGAAATGAGAGTGAAGTACTTTGTTATGTCAATCATAAGTAACAAATAATTGCAGAAACAATACTATGATTATTTTAATTAGCATATTCTTCATTTGAAATAAATTGGAAATCAGACGATCATGATCTCCTGAGAAATTTAAAACAAGTCAATTTTGCTCTCTTTCTAAAAGCAAACAAGCATAACTAGCAGCACAACATATCAGACAGCACTGTAAGAGATATACCAGAAAAAACCCTGCAGACGATTTCTTTCTTTTTCTAGATTTTATTGTTAAAATAATGAGAAATTACCATGAAAACATTATAATTACTTCTCTGATTAAAAGTGAGCAAACACTTTTTTCTTGTAAAAATAGGAAAGTGAGAGAAGAAGGGATGGCAGACAGAGAACGGGGGAAAAGAAAGAAGCCATTCAAATGACCACAGATAGTAAAACCAGAAACTCTTGATGAGACTTTTAAATTACAATTGTTCCCAAAAAGGACTTTTTTGTATGCACAATATAATTTTATGTAGGTTGTTTTTTCGTTTTTAATTAGCTTGCAAAAATCTCATGAAGATACAAAGACAAAATGTCAAGTATTTAGACAATGCTTGTTTCCTGAAAGCATTTTTATGGAAGCACCTATTATAAAGAAGCACAGTAAAAAAAAAAAGTAAAGATGGTCACTCCTGAAATATGTTTCCTTGAAAATTATATTGTTTTTAGCATTTGAAATTAAGTTAGTCAATTATTCCTTCTATCCCCACCAACTTAAATGAAAGAAGGCTGATGAGGGTGGTGGGAATAAATGACATGCATTAGGTATTTTCAAGGAACTCTTCAATGAACAGGTAGTCAACCACCACATGGGACATATATACTGGCCTCTTTCTAGCCCAGTTAACAAATAACTGAATTTTCTTCAAGATTTTGTATGGAAAAGAAGGCACTAGGCTATTAAAATCTTCTCAAAGAATACATGGGGGCCAGAATTCAAAGTAATTGGGACAGCTTCAGTACTCATAAGCAAAGAATAAATCTGCACAGATGAAGGAGACATATATACTTTTGGTTTTGGTGGGGGTTTTTTGGGTTTTTGTTTGTTTGTTTGTTTTGTGTTTTGTTTTTGGTTTTGTTTTTGGTTTTGGTTTTGGTTTTGGTTTTGTGTTTTTGTTTTTTTTTTAAAGCACCTTCCTTTCTTCCAAGCATAGCTTGGACAAATTTTAAAAAACCCGAAAACCATCTACACATATATGACGATATACTATGTGTTTCCAAACCAAAATTAACTGCACAGATATGAAAATTGATCAGTGAAGTTTAAAAGCAAATTTTAAGTGGAATTTGACTTAAGTTCACCTTGCAGTCAGACTAACAATATGAAAACTAAAAGTCTGCAATTTGTAAGTTCTTTCAAATTATCTCGAATCAATCTGAACTTCAATTGTTTTTTTCATTTGATAGAATCCCACAACATGCAGTAATCATCACTGAGAAGTACAGAAGTTTCAATCAAAATAACTGCCTGCTTCTTAAAAATGGCATTTTTCTTCTACATCAGGTAAGCCAAATTTCTGCTGGAGCCAGCACAATGTTTATCACACCAAAGACAAATATTCAGAATAAGCCAGTAATTTCCAAGGCCTGATTCTTCTTTCCAGCTTCTGAAGTCAATTAGTGGAGGAAGACTATTAAAACAGAAGGATCATCACACTTGTATGACTTCACAGTCCTCAGGTGAAGGGTGGCAGAGCAATATTCTTCCCCTACATGGCTAATTCTTTAAGAACTCCTGTGGGAAAGTAAGAATTCTGGACTTTGTGATATGAGTTCTTAATGTATCTTGGCAGTTAGAGAGACTGACTCATAGAAAGTAAAAATATTTCATCTTCATTGTGGGGATGGAAGCACTGCTGTACATTGAGATGTGAAAAGTCTGTGGCGAGGAGGTGATCTTTCCTCTCTACTGCACTCTGGTGAGACCCCACCTGGATCCAGCTCTGGGGTCCTCAGTACAGGAAAGACATGGACCTGTTAGAGTGGGTGCAGAGGAGGGCCACAAAAATGATCAGAGGTGGACCTCTCCCATCAAGACAGGCTGAGAGAGTTGGGGTTGCTCAGCCTGGAGAAGACTGAGTGAAGATATTATTGTGGCCTTTCAATAATTAAACGGGAATTAGAAGAAAGATGGGGACGGAATTTTTAGTACAACCTGTAGCAATAGGTCAGGGGGTAATGGTTTTCAACTAAAAGAAGGTGTACTCAGACTAGATATAAAGAAGTAGGTTTTTATAGTGGGGTGGTGAAACACTAGAACAGGTTTCCCAGAGATGCACTGGATGCCTCATTGCTGGAAACATTTGAGGCCAGTCTGCATAGGATTTTCACCTGGTGTAGTAGAAAGTGTCTCAGTGCATGTGTCCAACTCACCAGTGTCCAACTGGATGACCTTTAAAGGTGCCTTCCAACCCAAACCATTCTATGAATTTTAAAGTTATGCATCAGACAAAGGTTTCCAGTTGATTAAAGTGGACCAGAGCTCAAGGCAATGCTGGCCTGTCTTCTTCAGAAGACAACAGGTGTAGTACAATGTCTTTTAGAAAAACACACAGCAGTTGGTAACACAAAATCATGAATTTAAGCTCAGAAAGTGCCATTTCCATCTGCCCTGCACATAACAGCACAGAATAATGAGGTTCATCTCCCTGAATATATCTGACACTAAGACACTAAATTTGGAAATCAGTTTTCAGTTTTAATCATGGAATGGTTCTCTCACAAATAAGTGTCTATTGAAGTATTTTTAAAAGGCAAAGTCCCTATAAACTCAGTTTATTTCCATTTCACACCACATTCATATATGGAATATACAAATAGGCTGCTTGAAGATATATAAAAAAGAAAACAAACAAGAAAAAACCAGAAAACTGAAAAGAAAAGCTACAATACTGGAAAATAAAAAATATTCTAGAAGAGTAAGCAAGAAAATGAGAGTGGAAAAACACAGAAGTCAAAGGGGAACATTAATTACAGAGATACATATATTAATAGTTCTATATGGTTATATATATATTAATAGTTCCAGGGAACTCATACCAGAACTGCACTGCTCAACAAGTGCTTTCAGTCTTCTTGCTACATCTCTCTCCTGTCAAAAATCTCCTTTGATCAAAATATTGAAATTAGACATTTCTGTCTTTCCTGTCTGCTATATTCCTTGTCTATATTATCACAGCCACAGCAACTCTACATTACTGCCCAGGTACAAGCTGAAGATTTCAAGTATTTGTTGACTAGACACTGCTCAGTTTGCTGTTTCTCTAGAGATGAAGAGAATTGCAGGGAGTTTTTATTTTTACTGTGCGTCTTGCCTGAAGTCAATCATATTTAAATGCAACTTTTCTCACACAAATAACAATGACATTATTTCCTGTGTTATATTTGATTTTCCTGCTTTAATTAAACCCATGGATTTGTTATTGACAATTTCTGTACTAAGTTATAATAATGTTTTCACTATCATGATCACAACAATCATGGGAAAACTTATGACAAAATCAAGAAGAAATTTACAGTAGCTAAAGTACCTTTGAAAACCTGTATGCTGAATCAATTAAAAGGACGAGAATAACCCCAAATAGCTTTTAGTTATTAATTTTAGATGGGGTTTTTTGTTAACTTTATTTTGACAGATGCCTTTTTTTAAAAAATAATGAAAGCTTCCTCACATGTTTAGCTGTGCCGACAGTGAGTTTTCTTAGCATATTCCATATTCACTCAGCAATCCTTTCAGATATGCCATATGGGAAGCTCAGCCATGCTGTTCTGAGTTGTAAACCAGGTTGTAAAATCAAGGCTATTCCTAAGCAAAGAAGTCATTAAGGCAGAATTTTTTCAAAGTCATCAGACACCTTCTCAGTCCTTATATACTTATTTCTTTGGTGTGCAATCTTATATATGGCATGTTTTCACTCCTGAAGGAGGATTAGTGTATTCCTGGCCCTCAGATAAAAGTCTGGTGTTCCAAGTGTTTTCTTCAATCACTCTAATTTTCCAGAACCATTTGAAAACAAAGAAACTACATCCCAAACCAAATGAAAGAGTACAAAGCTCAAAGCTGGAAGCCAAGCTTCTGGCATAGCTGGATGTAGGTACCAAGGTTATACCTGATTCCTGGACTAACACAAGGAGAAGTCACCACTTTGGGAGAATTGCAATAATATCTGAAAAACTAAGGGCAGAGGAGGCAAAGTTCAACCAAACAAGTGAAAAGAAGACAGAAGAAGTTAAAGAGAAGGAACAGAATACTGAAATAATTTTTAGCCTGTTCCATGAACCTATGCCATTCTTGTGAAGAGCTGGCCTATACTGGACAAAAGAAAACAAAAATTAAAAACCCCAAACACACATGCACATTACTACACAGACTTTTATTTGCCATCACAGATACTGCAAATTGGAAGATACCAATACATACGTACAGAGAATGTACTTTTCCTTCTGCTCATTTTACAGAGAGAACTCCAACCTAAAAATGTGAAGCTTCATTCTAAATACCTACGAGATTAGAAACATATTCATGGAGACTGTACACCTAAGAAAAAGATTGGGGTGGATTGAAAAAAAGGAAAATATCTTTAGCAGGTAAAGAAGTCATTGGGTTCTATCACTTTAAAGAATATTACAAAATCTTAGGATGATTTCAGTCTTTTCGCTATACCTTTCAGACTTTTGACACAAACATTATTTGATGAGCTAGGAAATGACACACCCAATCAACTGCATTTTTCAGAAAATGGAAACTGCTAATATGCAGATCCAATGTTTGTGATAGAGCACAAGAAAAGTTTGGAAGTGTTATGCATGAGATTATTATTGTTCTGCTTCCTCTACAATTTCAAAGCCAGTAAATACAATTAGGCTCCCACATACTCTTAAATTAAATGTGTGAATGAGAGAGACTTCTTTTTCGATTTCAGGTGTATACACTGTGATTGATTTGGAAGCATTACCCATGACTGACTGTGAGGTGTGGCTCTCCCTTACACACCTTCAACACCACTAAACTACACTAACAGAGCCTTTACTGGGGCACCCCCAACAGCATCAGGAGTACTTAACTGACAGCTGTGAGAGACACCAAGAATAATCTTCCAGATGTAGTAGATCATCTCTCAGATCCCACCCAGTGGGATGACAGTGGGATGGCTGGCAGTGTCATCGGCCACATTGCTACATCTCCAGTGGCCTCCAAGCATTTACTGCTCATAATCCTGTCTCCACCCTGAACCTTTCTATCTTCTTACAAAAGAAATTACCACTATTTCAGTGGGAATACTGCAGATCTGTCAGCTAGTACGTGGCAATTTTTTTTTTCCATAAATCTGCCATCATGAAAAATTTCCACTCTCCTAATTAAAAAGTAGTTTTCAAGGTAACAACTGTTTTTTCTTGAGAATGGAATGGTGCTTTTTTGGAAGATGTCTGCACACGTGACACAGACTAGCTGAATAATAATAATAATACTGATTCAGCTACATTCACTAATATGAAGCCATTTTGTGTTGACTTTTTTTTTTTTTACAGTAGAACATTCAAAAGCTCCTAAATTAAAACTATAATAAAGATTTTACAAAAATAGAAAGAAACTTGATTTTTATATAAGCCACTGGAGAGGAATTAATTTTCTTGAAAGAGCTCAAGTATTTATTAGTATTTTACAGACTGTCAAGAATCACACAAATCAGGAGATTAGGATATTTTAAATTTATTTCTGAAGTAAATTTTTTTGAAGTATGAAGGAACAAAAATCAAAAATAATTTAAGCTTCTAGTCTTAGTATCAAACTCAGGCTGAGTTATAAAAATCACTGAGGACAGCTGTGATGATATAAAATTTACTGTGTACCAGCTGTTCACTCAAAATATTAAGAAATTGTCCCTTCCAAATATAAATTGTGGTATCCAAACTACTTGATGTGGTAGTTTCCCATCTACTAAGGGAACATAAGGTTCTTCTCAACTTCTAGATACAAAAGAGAATAAATAGACTTTATTTATATAACATAGAAAATGTATTCATTATCTGGTTTAAAGGCAAATTTGCTTCTGGTCTGAAAGATGCTCTCACTGTCAAAAAAAAATTAATAAGTTAAAACTACTTTGAAGAAAATAAGAGTATACATTGAAATTCTGTTAAATACCCCTCTGCTCTAAGTATTAATGCAAGTGTACGCTAGAAACAAACTCTGCAACATGAACACTTCAGAACTGCCTTGTTTAATGGCCTACAGAAAATTCAGGGAAATCACTTTATTGTAACTTAAATACTTTTGTTTCCATCAAGTTATCTAATCAGAAGTTAACATTGTAGCTGAATCACAACAAGGGGGAAAAGAGGTGGTAGGAAAGGTCAGCAAGAAGGAATAAAACCAGAACTCCTTAAAGAGACATGAGACGTGACCACTCAATAGCTACAGTGTTTTGTACAGAGCAAGGGAGCTTTAAAAAAACCCTACTTGGTTGCAAAAACCTTCCAATATCATTACAGTGCACTGAATACACTGTGAAACTTGCTTCAACCCTGAGCAAATTAACCCATGCTATGCTGCATTTTAATATCAGTTCTCAAGCTAGAGGCAGTTTAAAGATGGAACAATTGTCTTTAGCAGAAATATTCTCAACAATTAAGTAAAATATCAGGGCTGCCAAGAAAGACTTAAGGGAATTAGGCTTTGTCTCAATTTGTCTATCATGCACAGATATCTTTAAAAATACCAACCTCTTTATTTTTAATTGTCCACAAGAAGAATGTTTTAAATCATTAAAACCCACTATTTTTCTTAATGGAAGACTTTCTAATTAAAGCAGAACTGAATGAAGAAGAAAACACTGTAGTCCAAAGTAAAATCTGCTGTATTGTGACTCAGGAACTACTCCTAGCATTTTCAGTTGTTTAACAGGTGAATTTCAAAAATCAGTTTAATATTAATTGGCCTAAATTTTCTCAGGTGTAATAACATCAATCCTTCTAAAAGGCTTTCAGAACTGCTTAGGAAAACAGCACTGTGGGAAAGCCAAGTATTTATCAGCATCTTTTAAGATGTTGGTCAGACTTCACCATAAACCCTGAATTTTTCAGAGGTCCTTTAAAAATGCTTATACTGTGGTTTTATACCTCTCTAATGTTTGTAGGAATCTTTTTTAATATGAAAGGAACTGAATGTATGTGAAAAAAAATTTAACTACAGAGTATACATGGCATCATTACATACACAGTAAATTGAAATATTGGAGAATGTTTTACAAAGCCCTCTGGCTATAATAATGATGCGTTACTCCTAGGCACACACACTTCAAAAGAAAATGGTTTGGTTTAACTCCAACAGAATGAATTTAAAATATTTAAAAGATTTGAATGATTAAATATGATTTTGCAAAGCATAATTTTTCACACAGTATGATACAATGAATTTAAATCAGAGGCAGATGGTACCCAGTATTCTCACTGAGAGGACTGGTATGTCCAACAATTTAGTATATTTTTCTGTTTAAGACAATCAGGGTCTCTAGGATCATCAAAAGTTGTTTTATATTGGAAGGGGAGCTATAAATATGGTGTTCACTTAAAACATTTATTTACTGTGCAACTGTACACAGAAAAGTAAAGAGAAAAACTGCACCAGAAGTCTGCAATGTTGTCCTGAATGTCAGGTTCAATTAAATACCTTGCCTTTTTATGATCTTTCCCACAGCAACCCATCTAGGTTTTAGACTTCTATTCATTACTTTTTTTTTCTTTTGGTAATAAAAACTACATTCATATTCTTTAATGCTGGCAAGAAAATCTTCCCAAAAATCCCCAAATAATCTCTGCGAATATAAGCTTATTTCAGAAGCTGTGGCTGGCTCAATACCTATGACAGAGATTGCCACTAACCATAGAGTTTTCTAAAACAAAAGCAATATTTTTTGAGAAGAGACATTTTCAAGAAATCATCTATGTAACTAGGCAGCCATTGAGTTTACTGCCTAGAACCTGATATGATTTAAGGTCATCTGAGTAACCTACAGAATTTATTTCCATATGAAAAGTAACATCCCTTGAGATTTTATATCTGCCCCTGTTGTGAGGGCTAGCTTTAGAAAACATGAGAGCTGAGAATCTATCAATCCAGCTATCAAACTCCCATTTAAAACACTGTTCCTGATCTTCCTGCTACACAGCTCCAGCCTCTAAAACAGAGTATCAACCCTGTGCCACGCAGCCTTTCCACATTGCTCCAAGTTATGACCCCAAACCATATCACCTGCCTCCTCCTCTCCTACACATTTCATCTTTCCAGAAACTGACTCAATTCCTACGCTTTCTTACACTTCTTATCTAATTACCCTACCAAGGAAGGATATCGATAAGCTGAGATGCACTGCTATGGAAAATTCTTTATCTAACTCTGAATATAATGCAATGCAAAAATAGAAGCCCAGGTGCAAGATACAGCCTTCTATGTGACTGTAATTTTTGTCTGTGTAGTGTGCTCTCTCAGGACTAACAGGTTCTCTAACTAACTATGGTTCTACAGGTTAATTGTTTCTATTTCCTGAATTGCTGAGTTATCACACGTTCATTGTACAACACTGAAATATCATGCATGAAATGGAGACAATACTGACCTCTGTAAGATGGTATAAGAAATAATTAATAAAAATACATGTTTAAAACCCAGACATTTTTCCACTTTTACTACTATCATTAAAGATTATTCAACTCTCTTCCAAGCTGTTTCTTTACCAAATGCCATCTATTTGCCATTGGATTGAGAAGAGGAAGACATTTATATTACCAGAGAATTCTGCTTTTTTATTTCCAGGTCTCTCTCTTCTGGGTTCTCTAGACCCATTGTTCTTATTCCAATAGTTGCTAAAACTTAACCAAGAAGACGTTTGTGTTGTACCAAAATGTCATTTGTATTAACTACCATCCATTCACTTCAGTTCCAAGAGCAGACTGAGACTCTCGTGGAATAATACCACCACTAAAGGCTGCACACACCCAGGATGGGGTCACTGCATCTAGTCCTGCCTACGAACAGGCAGTGTTGAGAACACTGGTCTGAAGAGTTCAGAGACCATCCGTAGACATGCCATGAACTGCAGGTCCCCAAGCAGCTCCTCAAAACCAGAGACATACAGTATGCAAAAACCCCCAGAGCTTGCACTGCAGTAAGCTGGCAGGAGAGATCAAGAATACTTTAGATTTCCTTGGGTCTTTTATGCATACACAATTCTTTATGTGAAAATACCCAGAGGATCCTCTGCCATACCTAACATTCATGAAGCTGTTCCTGACTAATCCATATGGTGTGAGCATCTGCCACTTTTCAGTATAATATTCATTTCCAGAGTGTTGCATTTCCCACAGATAGCATGAATGACTAAAAAATAATAATTTTGCGATAATTCTGCTTCTGGGAAAACACAAAATGGTGAAAAACTGACATTATCTTTGGTATTTGCAAAGCCTCCCGAAGTGGATGAATGTATGGTATACTTCATCAGCACACATTTAAGAACTCTATTTCTTATCAGGAACATTTGCTTAAGGAGTTTCTTGAAAGGAGGGGGCTGGTCTCTTCTCCCAGGAACCCAGAGGCAGGACAAGAGGAAATGGCCTCAAACTGTGCCAGGGGAGACTAGACACCAGGAAGAATTTTTTCGCTGCAAGGCTGACAGCACTGGAACAGACTCCCAGGAAGCTGATGGAGTGACCATCCCTGGAGGTACTCAAGAAATGAGTGGATGTGGCATTTAGTGCCATGGTTTACTGGGCATGGTGGTGTCCGGTCAAAGGTTGGCCTTGATGACCTTGGAGCTTTTTTCCACACTTAATGATTCTATGACTGTGAGGACACAAATGTCTTTAGAATGCAAATCATGTAATGGAACTCTTCTGAACTAGAGTGCATGTTTGTACACGGTTTAAATGCAGTTTATTCAGTTTAAAAATACTGAAAATTAAATAAAGTCATAAATCAAATTTTGTTTGTTATTTACATTTGAGTACAGACTTTTTTTTTTAAATGTGGTCTGCAAGGGATTAGTCAAGGTTTTCCCCTGTAGGACGTGAATTCATATTGAAATCACAAGTATAAAACAGATTTGTTCAGTCTGCAGATAGAAATGGCTAATAATATGATAAAAATCCAAGAGCAGTAATTTTGCTGTCAATTCTATACCATGGCAAGTACTCCTAAAATAGGCTGGACATTTCTTATGTTAATTAATAGCATTTTTTTAGAAATTGTGGAAAACTATTCTTTTTTTTTCAAGAAAAAAAACAACTTATTTTGACTTTTTCTTTTTTTCCAAGAAAAACACCAGGTTTATATCTAATTATGCATATAGATAACTTCACTCATTCAAACTGACCAGTTAATTCCAGCTTACATTTGTGTGAGCAAAACCAAATGGGTATGGAACTGGTACACGGATTGCTGTCTCTCTAGAAACCGTTTTCCTCTGATACTAAAATAGCTACAAGGCTGGATTTTCAGTTTAGCTGTAAGTGTTACAGAAGACACACCACTCCCACCACCCCCACAAAGAACGGACATTTTATACAAGCAAAAAGCAAAATCACCACATATGTTAGCAAAAGGGCAACTTTCAAATAACAAATTAACTCTCTACACAGTTATTTAGTACCAGAGATATGGCTTTTTAATACTCACACCCAGGCTAGCTATGTTAAAAAAACCTTGTGTACAGCCCCTGCCATAGTATTTTATTGTTTAGGAGACTGTAAAATATACAAATGTAAAATCTGAGGACTTTGTAAAACATTCCCCAATTTTTCAAATTACTATCTATATAATAACACTATGTATACTCTGTTATACTAGAGATCATTGTGATGATGGAAGATGGGGAAGGAAAAAACCCTCAAATCCATCATGTATCCTTCAGGTACCAGAACTCTATACTAAACAAGTGAGCTAAAAGCATCCGAGTGCCTTATCCAAATGTGCAGGAAAATTATGCTCCATTAATTTATGCCAAAATCTCATTTTATTTTCTTCACCACTAAAAGGAGTAAAAAAAGGAATAAATGTTTCATTTTTCCTTTCACTGCATTATAAGCATGTTCTTAAAATACCATCTTACTGCCTCAGGAAAAGAAATGTTAGCACAAGAATTTCACCTTTTCTCATTGTATAAACTCAACCCCCACAAATATTTTTAAAATATAATTACTGTTTTTGATATTACAGCATCTGATCCAAGACTACTTAATTTTGCTAATACTTTCAAGAAACACACCATTGTTACTTTTTATCTTCCACATATTTCAACTTAATTGACTGGTTAAATTTTGCTGTGTATTAAACAAAGGTATTGAAATTTTCAATTTGCAGTAGAACAAATCAGACTGATAAATTTTATTGAAGTACTGGGCCTACCACTCTCTTTCTGTTGAATCCAAGGGAAGGAGCAGTTCAGTGTCTTTTTATCTAACAAGAGCTCAAGAGTGAAAACCATCAACAGGATTTCTAAAAACTGGAAAAATTTCTCATCAACTGGATTTCAGGAACCCTGCTTCACAGAGGTACCTATCTTTTGGACAAGAATTGATCAGTGTGCAGAGAATATGAAGCTCTAACAGGAGTTTGGCATTTTCTGCACATCTCCATGATACACGTTTTATGTGTGTCTCTTAACAGGCCACACCACTTGTCACTGCTTCAGATTTTCTCTGATAAATCCCCCTTTAAGAACAGAGGCCAATGGAGGCTTGTGTCCTCAGATATGCATCCTCAGTTCTCTGGTTTCACCCAGTGCATCAGCACCAGCTTCATACTTCTGAGGAGAACCCTCAACACAAAATACCACAGATTTTGTCTAGTCCAGGGGAGGTTATTCACCTTTCTCTTAGTAAAGTGCAATGGACAATGCTTTCCTTACAGCTCCCAAGACTGAGAGCTCTGCACAGCCCTAACTGCATTTAGGATAGAAGTGAGGAAGAAAGCACCAGCCACATCCCAGTCTTGGTATTTTACTAGTTGCTCAGGCAACCAGCTCCACTGTGAGGAAACAAAACATGGAAAAAGTAATCTCACTGAATGGAAATCCACTTAATTCAGAATTGGTATCCAGTTTATAAAATAGTGTGATGTTACATAAGACCAGAAAAAGAGTCCAGATTTGATGCAGATTTTACATCAACAAAATTGTAAAAGAACTGATACTGACAACTTGTATAATTTCCAAATGGCATTGAATCATCAAACGCATTGAAACACTAAGAAAGTTGAATTTTAAACTTGCTTATCAGAAAAAAAATAGTCATTGATATTCAGCAACATCTTCATAACAAATAAAGCATTAAAGTATTTGTAACCAATTTCTGTAATACTATACAAGGTTTGTGGAAGCCATTCTGTTTTTAATGTCACAGGAATTTTTATGTCAGTAAGAAATAATGGATAAGATCTTGTAAGTTGAATTACCCATGTAATGTACTGAACAAAAACATGGGCTTTATAGAATCACTGCAATCTGAACACTAAACACTAGTCCTGTTGCAACAAATTAAGGAAGTCATAGCACAGTCCTGGTACCAGCTTTCATTTTTCATGGTTCTGGTGGTCTCAAAAAAAAAAATTCCAGTAATCTGTGTTTGAACTTTTAAAATATGAATTAGTAATGGAACAAAGAATATTAACTACACCATTAATATTCCCTCCCCTCCCAATATTTTAGAAGAAATATTTACAATAAAGGCAGCTCTAATTTTACCAGTCATTCTATAGCTGTATTTTGCAAAGCTTAGTCTTCATAGATGCTCTGAATTTCATTTGAGAAAATTAATATAATTTGACACATAAAGAAATATAGTCAGGGTATGTTAAGCCAGAAGGACAATACAAGCAACGGAAGAGTTGACAAAGTTATAGGAACAAAGCCAGGAGCTCAGTGTTCAGCATATTGAATTACATTAGAAAATAGGAGATGCATGGTCATTCCTTGTATTTCAGAAAGGGGGAAGGGATCCCTCTAAAGACAGAGGATCAGTGATAAAGATGTTAAGGCCACAATGATTAATTCCAGGCAACTGTGTCTTAGAATAAATAATTTTCAAAGCATCAAACACAGAAGAAAAAGCTAAATCATAGCAATGAAGAAAATATTGAAGTAGATACTGCAGCAGTAGATACTCTGTTCTTTCCATATCTCAGTTTAAATGCAAAATGCTAAGAGTTGGCACTTAACCCAGTTTCTCAGCTACATGCTAAACAGACATACTTGGGGTTTTTTGTATGATATCTACTAATAAGAAATCTAACAATAATATGTCACTTACAATAGTGGCTGCATTTCATATTTTATACTTAGTGTAGACATGAGCTTATGTCTCTCTTAAGAGAAAACAAGTATTGCTCTACTGCTGTATCACAGATTAGCTTACAGTCAAGTCCTCTACTGTTGGATATAAGCCTAGAATGTTCTCTTTATTTAATATAAATATTCAAGAATACAGGATCCATACTTCAGCTTTTAAGAGAAATTTAAATTAGTACTTCTGTATTATGTTTTGTGTTAAAATATGGTTATTCTAACAATCACATCTTTAGCTGCTTTACAAATGGAACTGGATCAATCTCTCAGTTTTGCTGGTTTTCCTGTAGTATTTTACTGCCAGCCTCAAAAGCAAACAAAACCAGAACAATTGTCATTAAACAGCACCTTCATTCCTCAATATCACAAACAGAAAGACTTCTATTGTTTGGCTTCACAATGCTATACTATGCATACACTAAAATGTATGCAATAATTCTGTTTGCAAAATAATAATAATAATTCCCCTTGAAAAGAAATAAATTAATAACTAGAAGCACAATCAGTCCCACAACTGCTTTGATGCAAGCATCATGAAACACATTGTAACTACCCCTTACAGGCAGCTTCCTCTGAAGAACACAATGGCAACTATTCAGCAGACTTATGAGCAGTATCACATCTTTTCCTGCCACAGAAATTAAACAATACACTTTCCTTATCTTGCAGTTTTGATAGACAAAGATGTGACCTATATCAGATAAACTGTGATCAGCTTTCGAATGATGCAGGAGCAAGGAGAGAATTAATATCAGCCATAACTGAAGACCTTTTGTTCTTGGTTTGTTTTTCATAAAACATTGAATCTGTGTGGTGGAAACTGTAGGAAAACAGGACTATGCAGAAGCATATAGAAGTATTTGCTTAACTTAGAAGATTGTTTCTCTGCATTAAGTTTATAGATATTTTAATTACGGAAGTATTAATTTTATTTTTTCAGTATAAGTTATATTCAGCAAAGAATGTGCCATTTATTGTATGAATTAATCCTGATTATTATGCCAATAATGCCAAACTAAATCAGTATGTTTCTGTTCTTTAATCAAATCAGCATTACTTGCCTTGCCTGACTCAGTTTGCATTAAGCACATACTTAACACTGGATAACAAAATTATATGCAAAATTTGGGACAAAAAAGTCAAGTAGTGTAGACAGTAAAACAGTTTTAAATGGTACATTTCAATGTTATGGAATTTGAAGAAAGGTTGATATTAGACTGATATTATGAACTGACTCAAATATTTCAAACACAATGATGAAACCTTTGATTAAAAATATTTTTTAGAAACCAACACTGCATCAAAAGATCATAAGAAATCTTGCTTAAACTGAAAGAAATGTCTCTGTACCTAAATTAACACTGACAGCTGTTTCATAAGGGCATGGTTTTTTACTGATATTTCCCTGTAGAAAGCTCAGTTTCATGATAATACAGCAAAACCAGGTCAAAACTTGAAAGATGAGAATATTATGCTGCAAGTTTTTAATGCAGGGTGAGATTAAATTTCCATCTGCAGTTTTTGTGTTCATTTAATGTTACCTGTAATAAATTACAGTACAAATGTCAGTGATTAGAGTACATTTGCAATTTTCTTTTTAAAGATGCAAAAGGAGCTTCATGAACATAGCAACATTTTGAGTATCAATTTAAATTCCTTGGAGTGAATTTTTACCATCTGGGAAATGCTTCACACTTAACTTATTTTCAGTAACTCTTTGCAAAATACCAGGGCAGCACAGTTTTCACCAAGCCTTTCTTTATCACAATTCTATAATTCCAATATGCTATCTAATTATATAAAAATATGCAGAATCACACTTGAACCGTAATTGGGAAAAAATTATCAGTTTTGCTTATTCAGGCTTTGAGCTTAAAACGGCTTTGGTAAATACTTCACTGGAAAGGTACACTCCAATTGATAATCACACTTTTCAAAAGAGTTTTCAATGTTTACTGTGCACCTCTGGGTCCAGAAAGAGGTTTGAAGGGACCAAAAGATGGGATCAAAAGAGAATGCTCTGTAAACTTCTATTTCACAAACATTACACCATACACCATTAAACAATGCAAACACCTTTCAAATTTTGTACAAGCATCTTCCAGCCTATTACATGTCCCCATACAGGGTATTCCAAGGCAGTATATTCTGTTTACTGTTCACAGAAATTCAGACACAGAAGATAATGTCACATTAATTTCTACATGTTTAACATGCTTATTCAAAATTTTAAATTTTATATCATCAACCAAATTCACTAATGTTTTATGTTGACAGAAGCTCCCATGATGGATCCTTAAAAGGAAATGTGTCCTCTCCAACCCAAGACAGAAAGGGATTGTGGAATTTGCACTAGATCTGGGAAGGTTGTGAACAGAATGGTGGCAAAATTAATAGCTTCAGAGATCCAATTTAGGCACTAAAAACTCTAGAACTGTTTCTAGCATGATTCACAGATCCTATCCTAGTGACAACATGCCCTGCATTCACTTTATATGAAATCTTCTTATAAACCATACTAACACAAGCAGATACAATTTACTGAATGCTGCAGCAACAGAAATGATGACACAGAGTTTCATTGTGATGATCTTACAATATTTAAGGGTTCAGAGTTATGCAGAAAATTGGTAAGAAAATGTTCTGAAAACCAGATAGTATTAATGGGACTACAGCTGTGACGGTCTGAACTAGGCATCTCTTTCTATGGTTTTCTATTTATGTACTGCTCTGAATCTACACAGGGCCAGACTGTGTACTGCTCCTGATCCTCTGTGGATGTGTGAAAGCCTGCCACAAGACCTTACACCAGCTAGCAAGACAGCTGTCCAAAAACACCAGACAGAAACTCTCCCTGATTCCATGGTAAGGACTGAAGAGATAAACCAATCCTCTTTTCTTTTGGCATGTTACATCTTACACATCTGAGCAAAAGAGGCGAAGAGGTAACAGGTTCAGATTATTTTGCATAAATTTGCACTGTTAAGTAAAAAATAATAAAAACAGAACATTTTTTCTAATACCTCCATGGTTTTCTAATAGCCACTTATCCAATGGGATTCGAGTTAAATTTATCATTGGCACAACATACAGTGGACAACAGTCCCTCCTCCTTCTCTTATTTCCCAGAGCAGACTGTGTCCAGCTGAGACACACTTCTTTGATGTACCTCCATCAGAAAGCCTTTTTGACTCTGTGCCACAATTTAGCCCATAAAGTTGTCTGATTGCTAAATGTTCAACTTAGAGTACTAAAAGTTCAACTTAAAATAAGGAGTTACATATTATTCTATTATTAATTTTTTTTCCTGAGCAGAGATTGACTTCACATCTGAGGAAGCCACAGAGAATGAGTTATTTCATCTATGGGCAGAAATAATTTTGCTTCTGGCATATACTTCAAAGCAATTTTTAGAATCTGAAACAGAAATGTGATGTAAATGCCCTAAATTGATTGTTAGCCTTAGAGAAACAGGAAGCATGCAGATTTAAATGCCTTTTTAGAGCACAGAAAAATCCCAAGTCTTGTCAGTTAAGCGTGCCAGTCCAATTCAAATCTGTTTTAAATCACTGTTCAGTTCTATCCTGCACATGTTCTACTTTAGAATTATAGATTTAGTTCAGAATGATATCCCACTGGTTTTGAACTAATGTACTTGCCTCCAGTGTTTTTAGAAAGAAAAAGCTCTTCAACACTAGTAATTTTTAATGTATTGGAATCTGATTCTATCTGAAATCTGCTAAATTGAGGAAGAATATTTTCACCAATACCAATAAGCTTTGGATCAGGCCCATAAAGAATTTTAACTGATAATCAGCATTTTAAATACATTTTCTTGCCAAACTGTGTATATTGTCAGTATCAAATATTCTATGACACCTTCCATAGATAACTATATAGGTATAGTTATATATACCTATAACTATAGGTAGTTTGCAGAACATTTTATTTTGAAAAATACATTTGCACATTTTGATATAAACAGTGACTTCAAAGAATAATACAGCATATGTAACTATAGCATGTAATTAAAATTCCCTTATAAACAGTCTAATTTATTTTTCAGGTAGTGAATGAATGATTGATAGCATGCAGAACAGTTTGCTACATCCATTAAAAACATGTACTTGAAAGAAGGATTTTAAAGTATAGATGAGAATTAGCGATCAAACTGCTGGCTACTGTTTTTGTCTTTTCTCTCCTGATTTTGATCTATCTAGTCAATTTTTCTTGTTCTCTTTCTCACAGATTTGACAGTATTTCTAAGTTTGAATACAAAATACTTCTAAATTTCTCATCAGATTTAGCATAATCATACTAAAGACATTTAGTTAAGAGAAAAACTGGACTTAATGCCATACCTTCAGTTTATTTTAATTTTCTTTCTCAGGGTTCCAGATGATGAGGGATATAAGGAATGCTAAGACTTACATTTCTTTTACAAGAGATGTTTGCTTAGAAAAGTTTTTCTTTTATTTTGTATCATCACAGTCCTTATTCTTGTGTTATCAGACTTAGGACTAAGACAACTGAAAGCTGTGCAATACAGTTAACATATTTTTACTATTTTGCGTATTTTTTCCCTAATGAAAAAATACTACTTTAATGACAGTATTTAGTAATCAATTCTTTAGGCTTAATTTGCTTACAGATATGATGCTAATTGTACAAGATCTGCTGTCTATGGTGCTGAGGCAGAATTTAATTATGCACGGAGTGATGGGTGGGTTTTATATGTTCAATACTATTGTAATTCAGGATCTGAATATGGGGTTTGGAAGCATGAATGGTCTTATGGGTTATGACACAGAAGAATGGAACAGGAGGAGAGCGCATATCCAGTAACTAAGCTTGGTTTCCAAGTGCTAAGAGTGCATAGAGCTCCCATAAAAAGGAATAAAGCTCTCATAAGGAAAACACAACATGACATCTAATTATAATGAGAAGTTAAAAACTTATTCAATGCATAATAATCTATGGTCATTTAAATCCCAAAAGGCAAAGAAAGGCAACAACTATATGACACTTTCTAAAGTAATTGTGCTGATTATTTACATAGCTCATGTAAGTATTTAGGGCAACTCAATATCATCCTCAGAGTAATTAGAGGCAGAGTAGTTTAGACCAAAAATATATGACATTATTAAAACTCAAAGAGTATAATTGAAAAATCTAAAACATTGAAGTATGCATTAAGAGTGTTTACTTCATCAAGATTCCAGGTAAACACCATCAGGAGACATTCTTGCTTCAATGTTGTGTGTACCTCATTTTGTGATAGTGGTTTGCTTTCACTGACTGAGAAAAAATGTTTCCCCATGGCTACTGTTGCCATAGGTGATGTTTCAATTGCTGCTTTACTGTGGAAGAATGTTCTTGAGAGAAGGAATATATCAGTTCAGAATTTTCTGAAATCCTAAAATAATCATGTGTGATTATTTCCTGAAATAATCATTAAGACACATTATGACACTTGATTGGAATTTGAAATAGGTCTGTTCCAAAATTTTTCTATAAAAGTAAATGAGGCACTTAGTACCTCGGTACTGCTCACCTTATCTTTAATTGAGATTAGTGTTATTTCCATTTCCCCATCATTTTCAATGTGTAACTATATGATAAAAGGCAACACATCACTCAGGCATCAATGCTCTTGTAGTACCTTATCAAGAGTTTACTCTTAGCATTCCTATGTGGACGGTAACCAACTGCTCCATCTTCATTTCACCGTGAAGCAGATAAATTCAGCACTTGCCATAGAGTAAAAGCACAAAGATAACAGCAGATGGGGGCTGGTTACTTGTTAAACCACCAAAGCACAGCTGCCTAAACTCTATTACAAATTCTTAATACACTGTGCAAAGAGAACTTTCCCTGACAACATGTAGACACCACAGGTACGCAGATATGGGCTGTCAGTTCTACTGGCTCGGCATTACATCATCGAGGGGGATTTTGCCTATACTAGAGTATGGTAAGCTCAGAAGAGGAGTACATCACTCAAAGGGAATGAAAAGACAGACAGACCATATATCACTTTACAATATGAGAAACAAAATGGTGATGAATATTTATTATTCTGTGGTCATGATATAAAACTACCTCCTAAGTCACAAAAAAACTTGGGGGAGAATAGTTCATGCAGTACGTGCTGCTCTGAGAAATGATGTCTCCTTTTAGCTTCATGAAAAACACCTGGTAATACAGGGAAAAACAGTCTTCCCTATTCCCTGAACCTCTATTTTCAGCACTATTTTCTCTCCTTTACGTTACTATTTTTTTTTTCAGCATCTCCTTTCTCTTGCCTATGAAGATGACATAGAATACCTTCCCAGAGGAGGAAAGGAAGGGAGTGCAATTTTGAGTATCACCTCACTTTATCTGAGAGATATGAACTAGCTTGCAAGTAGGTAGAGGTTATTCTAATTGCTTGGATAGACAGCGATTCAAATAATTTAATATTTATGGTTTTAACATTTAACTCCTGGAATTGTTCCCAGAAAAAAAGAGCAAAACAATAAGCTTGGTCATACAAAACTTGTATCTCATAGTTAGGCTTTCTGATATTTGACATGGTAAAAGGGACAATTAGAGCTTTTTCTACAGCTGAAATATTCAGAATCTCTCATTTCTCATTGTTTTCCTTCATCTCATTTTAATGGTTAATAGGAGCTCATTTGTACTGAAAACTTACAGGTGCATCTGCATTAGTGTTTTAGTTTGGCTGGGAAATCTCTCCACTGTTCTATTTATGGTGGTTTTGTTCACATCCTGGAGCAATCTTGAAGTATCTTCCTTATGGCGAAGATTAAGTGGGAATGTGGGCTCAAATGTGAGTGCTATACCTTTGTTTACTTTTACATTATTTACATGATTTGTTCTTCCATAATCTTTAAGGTGCCACTAGACTTTCAAAGCCAAAATTTTAAGATACGGCAAGGATCTGTATGATACACAGGATTCATTTGAAGGATATCTGATTTTTACTTTTGCCTTAGGAATAGCAACATTGAACTGCCTCTTAGAGGACTGCTGCGTAGGGAAAAGTTGGTTTTTCATAAATTCAGCCCATTTATCAGAAATAAAAGTTCCCAGTGACAACCACATGGTCCTACTCTGAGAAATTCCAAATTAGAAATAAAAAAGCAAATTAACCTTTAATCATTTGTTATTGAATTCTTTCTACTAAATATTGAATTATTATTCAATTACAGTATCTGCTTATAGTATTCTATGGAATCCAGTGAACACTAAAACTGAATACACTTACACCTACCTTTCTCCTGATTAAAATTCATGTAAGCTTAGCATAGCAGCATCACAGAGTCACGATATACGCTGAGCTGGAAGGGACCCACAAGGGTCATCGAGTGCAGCTCCTGTCCCTGCAGAGCACCATCCCCGAGAGTCACATCCTGCTGAGAGCATTGTCCAGAGCTCCCTGAGCTGTGTCAGGCTGCTGCTGTGACCACTGCTCTGGGGAACATGTTCAGTGCCCAAACACTCTCAGGGTGAAGAACCTTTTTCTAATATCCAACCTAAATCTCCCCTGACACAGCTTCAGGTCCTTCCCTTGTGCCCTGTCACTGGTCACCACAGATAACTAACATTACAGTTCTCAAGCATGTCTACATATATATATGTGTGTGTGCGTGTGTGTGTGTATCTGGTATCTTGATTCTTTCATGAATTTAAAAGCTGCATGGGGAGCATTATATTTGAAGAAAACTTCAAATTTAAATTTTAAAAAGCAGGCATACAGGGCCCCAGAGATATATTGAAATGAAAGTAGATTTTTAATTAAAGTTGTACTAAAATGGTACAGTGAAATTATATTTTGCATGTCTTTGTGTTTTCACATATAGATTGAGGTTTTGCATGGAGATTTTTCTTTCTTGACAAGCAAACATCTTGTAAACAATTGCACAAAGACATACTTCTCTCTACAGCCGCTTAGAGCCTGACTTGTGCCAGAAACACAGATCCCATTATCAAAGCTACAATCTACATGATACTTTAAAAAGAGACTGCACATAATATTACATTGATCATCAGAAGTGTGACACAAACTCTTTGGGGTGTGTTGCCTGTATTGTTGACAAAAATGGATTCTGCCAGGAAGAATTATAGAGAATCTTGCCATTCTACGAGATATTCTGGAGGGACCAATTCTTAAATATTTTCTTAAAAATAAAATCCATAGGAGAAAAATAATATTATTCCTTTGAGCTGTACAAGATTGATCCAGTGTTCTTTCTAAAGAGGGCACTGCAGCATGACTTATTTATTAAGAAAGCATATACAATGCCACTACAGAGTAAGTCTTCAACACTTTCATCCTTGTAAATGCAGAAACAATAAATAGCTGCTAATGAGATCTACACAACACCAACACAAGTGAAAATAAGAGTTTTCTTCTAAATTATTTTACAAAGGTCTTCCTTTGATATAAGAAAAATATGCATAACTAGAAAAAAAAAATCCAAGAGATTAGCTCAGTTGGTCAGAGCATACTGCTAATAACATCAAGATTGTAGCTTCCATCCCCGTATGGACCAGTCACTTAAGAGTTGGACTTTGTGGGTCCCTTCCAGCTCAGAATATTCTCTGATTAGAAAATCATTCTATGTCTCAGGAACTGAGAATCTTAGTTCTATGAAGACTGCTGTTCAAATGCAGAAAATTGGCATCAGATGGTGTCACAGTTTACTGGGTAAAAATGACACAAATGAAAGTTCTAGTACATAAACAGTGGACCCACTTTTCAGCCTTCTGAGATTTGAAATTATTATTGAAACAAAAGATGGAACTCCCTCATGGTAATTAGATCCTTAGTTAAATGTGTAATTCCTTGCAAAATTCCTTGTGGGAACAAAATCTGTAAATGGGTCACATGGAATATGGATACATTCATAGAACATACATCTAGTAATGTAATACAGAAAACATCCAGGAGGTACTTGGGCTTAGGAGGACCTTGGGCAGCGAAAAAAAGGCTGTAACGTTCTGCAGAGGCGTCACTAAGCCATTGTTTTGCAATTACACATTTCATAATTGGCCAAATATGGCACAGGGTAGATAAAACTTTACTCTTACTCAGACCAACCATATTATTTTCTGTCCTGTTTCTGCTCAACTTATGAGAACTTATTCATTTGGGTATCTGACAGTTCTGACATATTTTCAGAGTACAGCTTTGTATCTTTCCCAGACATGTCCATGTGCACTCTTCTTCAAATAAGTAAGTCCAGGCTCCCAGTGAACGCTCTAGACAGATCTAAGAAGATACTTAATCTCTCACTATGTAAAAATTAGAAATGGAAAAAAAAATCCTTTCCATTCATTCAACTGTACCATTAGAGCTACATTACAATTATAAATACAAACTGAAAAATCATATACAGAGCTTGTATGATCATGTGCTAAATTAGGTGTTAACATATAGTGTTTCTGTGGATTTTCAAAGAAATTTTGAGAGTTTCAATTCTATTATATACTGAAATTGTACAATCATTTCTACCAAAAAGGTAGAAAAGCTCCCAAAGGCAAGGAATATTTTTGAGTTTTTTAAACCTGCCACTATTTTTAAAAATTATAATTACAAATCAAACTAGCCTCTGTATAGAAGTTATTCACTATAGCAAGAACCAGATGCAAATATTTAACCTTGGTTTACAGTAAGATCTACTAAGTCATTCTGAAACCATTAATGAATTTGTCTCAGATTTATTGACCAAATCCTGCTGAAAAAGGGGCTTTTAAGGCTGGAATCAAAATTCTGGAACTCATAGCATCATATCCATTTTAGGAAAAATCACAGGGGCTATTCCAGAATGAGGGAGACTGGTGTTAAGTTTTTAGCTTTCACTAAATGGCATCAAAGTTTAGTTTTCCACAAGAACATTGCCATCAGCAATTTAGTCGTATATTTGTCACATTTACATTGTCCAGCTAGAGCTGTTTGTAAAATACATAATTAGTTAGCTAATGAGGAAGACTGACTCTACCCTAAGTTTCGGATATTCACCAAAGGTAAAGAAGTCTTGTTTTCCCACCCCCAGTTTTTTGTACAGCTTGGAACAACATAAGAGAAAGGATTGTTACATCAAATGATACTAACATTACAATTGGGCAGCAAGGAATAATCAAAAAGAAAGGTATCTAATGAGTTGCATGCAAGAAAGAGAAACAAAATTGTCTTTCATTTCATTATGGCCTTAGGAGAAAGCTTTTTTTTTTTTTTTTCCCAGTTACTGACTGGTATGTTATACAGAGAGCTTTTTGTTTTCTCTTAAAACTGGATATCACTAATTATACTCAAGGGACTAAAATTTCTTTAAAAAAAAAACAGGCACATTTTTGCCATTTCCTTCAGTTCTAATCATCTCACATAGGGCTTGGAAATACAGTTGGTGAGTAGAAAGCTTTCTAAAAGATACAAAGGACAAGAAGCAGAAAAGCAATTAAATATGAATAAGAGGACACGACCCAGGAAAAGAAAAAGAAAATTGAAATATAAGACAGAATATGCTAAAGAATGTTGCAATCAGTTTAAGTACATTCACAGGGTAAAAGAGAACTATACTGCAAACAATATAGTGAGGAATTGAAGACTGAGACATCCTAGTGCTCTTTGCTCATTTCCTTCATCTCACAATGGCAATTCTTCTGACCGATGAAGTGATGAAGTTTTTAAGAGCATCCCTCCACAGCTTGGTCAATCTTATTTGCAAAACATCCAATGGAAAGATAAGGGAACAATACAAGGCATGGTGACAGCCCAAAGACTAAAACAATCTGTCTCTGCAAATGGTCCTGCTATAAGCTAAGGAAGTATTTTGCTTTTGGCTCAGTAAAACACCAAACCAAAACAGTGAAACAAAGAGCTGACTAAGATGACAATCAGATAAATATGAGTATTGTCTATAGTTACTCTGCTTCTAGAAATGGCTAAGAATTGTGACACATTACAGAAAATATTTTTTCTTTTGACCTAACATGTCAGGATAGTTTTTAGACCTGGGAAAAACTACATTAAATTTAGATAAATTACATTTTTAATTATATTGCTTCTAACAACTGCACTCATAACCTCAAAAGAAGGTTCCTCAAAAGAAGGTCCTTAGAAAGTCCTTCTTGACTTAATATGGTAGTATCTGTTGTTCCCTCAGGGAATCATTTTATGATGTGGTGAAACACTTATTTATCTGTGCTGACACCTCTCAAGAAGGGGGATGTATGCAACTAAATTAAGTATAAAAGATTTTAATAGTTGCAAATAGACATGTATACAAACATGCATACACTGCAGCAAGCTTCACATCATGCTTACTTTAGAGGCAAAAAAGGATTCAGAGAAATAGCTAACTCCTGAACTGACAGTAGTGTAACACAGTGTTCCGAATGATCTTAAAGGAAATTTTCCCCACTTTTAGGACAGTGTGTAAAATTTGCATCTCCAGCATCATCACAGCATTGCTCTATTTCCCACCTTCCTCCTTGCCAGACTGAAGCCTAAGAATACAGGCTTTCAAAATTAGTAAATATCTTAAGTATTACAAGGGATTTTTCCCCCCTGTATTGTCAATAATTGCTAACTGGCTTTATTCATAGTAGGCAAATAATGTGAGTGAAAAGAGCAAATCCCGTGAAGAATAGCCATTTGAATAAAAGACAGGCAGGCACATGACTCAACACATGCCTTTCATCATGTGGTCAGATGGTTCAGAATTTGATTTGAAAAGAGATAAGCTGTGCACGTCATTTCTTGTCTGATTAATAGATCTAGTGCTTTATCTGACAACACAGATTCTAGACCCATCTGCAGTTTGAGTCCCTCAATATGCTTGCTACAAATTATTTCCATATTACTTTACTAATTTTTAGCAATTGGAATGTCCACATAGTGAGTGACATGTGAGACAGTTTGTTTGGAGAGCAGGTTCACATAAACAACTAAGCAGGCTTAGCCCAGATAATTCCCTTAAACCTGAGAAAATACTGAATGACAACACTGCAGAGGCATTGCTGAAGGGCTGGGTAACATTGTCATGAACTTTAAACTGGAATAATATAGTTAATTCCAAGGAGATTACTTTTAAGTTCAGGTGGCATGAGATTCAGGGGCATATTGTATCTAATGATTCATGCAAGCACTAGCACAAACCAATTTCTAGGAAAGAGGTGCATTATTTTTGACTGGAACATCAGGAATTGGTTTCATCCACAACTTTGCAGGTATTGCCTCAGAAGACCTTTACACCACTGGATTTTTGGACATGTGGACATGTTGGATATATTTATAACATTGAGATATGATTAAAATGAGCTTCATGAAATACATTGCTTTGAAACTGGACTGTGAAAAGACAATAATAGTTAACAAAGAGAAGTTTATAATATGAATCAACCCTACATTTCGCTGTCCCTGTGGGACAGACTATGTCTTGCCTTGGATAACTGTGCAAAGGCTGAAATTAGAAGCAGCAAAAAGAAGGGCAACATGAGGAGACCTCAACATGCTACATCTGCTGGACAAGTCAATCCGAACAAAAAATAAACTGTAGGAGACAGTACTGAGTATGATCCCCAGTAGCAGTTCCTGGAAGATCTCTACTATGGCTTACTAATTGCACTCAGTTGAACTTAGCTATAAATTATAGGGAAAAACAGATTGTCTTCACAGATGAAAAGGTTCAAATTAACCTGTTTTGAAGAATGCCTTGGCAAAATTTTTTGCATTGTAATTAAGAAGATGATGAAGAAAATGAAAAAACAAAGAAAAGAGGGCCTGAAATTGATCTTCAAAGCCATTTAATCTGGAAAAGAGTTTTTAATCAATAACAAATTGGTACAGACAAGTAATACCACTTTTTTAGCTCTTACCTCACTAGATGTACAGGTGTCTGGATAAAGGAGATGGGAATGCTTTCTCTACCAAAATTTGTTGATTATTCCTATGTCATTATAAGCCAATATTTTCCCCTTTCTCTATCACTTGAAAACCATGTGTTCTTTTTCTAATTAGTGAGGCTCTGTTAACAAAGACAGTGTACCATGAACTTACATACAGCACATCTAAAAAATGCTCTAGCAATAAAATTCACTTTCTTCTTTGTATTCCTTTCATTTTGTATTTCACTTCTAGTGACTTCAAAACCTTTTATAATTGAAGAAACAAGAAGAAGAATTGAAGATTCTACATAGACATCAGAGTTTGATCTTTTCATATCAGTCTTAATATATGAGAAAGTAATGTTGAATGAGAAAGCAATGTTGACAAATATGTGACCTACTTCAAAGAGCAGCTTTGCTATTGTCACATAAAAAAATATTCCCTCACCAGAATAAATTGTGACTGTATAGAGGAGTGCAACATAGCCAAGAATTTTAGGCCTGATCACTGAAACAAGTTTCTAATTCTAATGGGCTGTATTTCTTGATTATCTCAAAAGAAAAAGACAAAACTGCAAGTTTTAAGCATTTAGGGCTGCTTTTGATTCTGAAATAGGGCTTGTGAGATAGAAAAATTTCATCAGATATGTACTGTAAAGAAAGATCTGAAGACACTTATAGAAGGAATCAAAGGTGTGACTCAAATATAATTGTTTTCAAAAGTAGAAGAGAAAAATTATAGTCTACACACTAAAGATTAAATTCTTGAATTGCACATTCTGGGCCGTTTTAAGGAAGAATGTAGCCTTTTCAGATGTATTAAATGATGTATCTCACAGTCAGAGAACATGGCATAAAAGCAGTAACAGCTACATTAAGGTCCTCTCCAGTGGAGACAGACTTTCCAACTAAGAGATAAACTCAGTAAATAATTCTCTACCACAACAAGATGAGAGAAAAATTGTATCCTCTTTTACAATGAATAGCATACTTAAATTATTGAAAAGGTACAGATCTTCATGGACAGAAAAGAAAGATTGTAATGAGATTACCTTCAGACATCTGCTGATATTTTTGCTGCATACATGAATCTGAGTACAGACCTATTTTGTGATAAGAAACAGAATGAGAACCTCTGCAGAACTGTCTTTTTAATTTCATGGCCCAATTATACTCAGGACAAGAAGACATAATGAAATTATATAGGTTAGGGAAAGATCCATTATTTGTACTGATCAAGCAAAAATGAAAAAGAAAATCATCCAGACTGACAGTTTCAGCTGCAAGTGTTGATTGTGCCAAGCTGCTGCTACCAAAAGGCCAAAGTTCTGTTGCCTTGAATCTTTAAGATTTACGGTTTCAAGAGAACTTCAGGGATATACAAAACAAGGCAGAGAGATCTATTAGACAGGCATTTCCCTGAAAGCCCAGGCTGCCCTCTCCTGGAGCGAATTATCTCGCACATTTGTGGTCTTAGTTCATGGTCAAAGTAACAAACAACAATCACCTGATTATCAGGTATTTAATTTTTCATGCGTCTTATCTAAGAGAACACCTACTAAACATGTATTCAGATGATCAAGAAAATTACATGCATCTTGCCGGACAGAATTACATGCAGAAATTACTTCCCTGTGCAATACAGTAATTAGAAGTTTCTGAGTGTAGTCCATTATAGACTTAACCAAAGAAGGTAAGAGTCAAGCTAATCCAAATACTATGAAGAACTTTAACAGAATTGTGCAACAGCAGAAATCTGGAGAAGTTAATTATCTAATGTCATTAAATTTTCTTTCTGTTTTCTTATCTTCGCTTTTAAACATCAAAAAATATTTAGTATCATTCAACTATCCAGAATAAAAGTGTGATTGCTGAGGAGAATTTACAGTAGAAAAAAACAGAGCAACAGAAAACACCCAGTACATTAAAGAACGAGCCCAGACCTAGGAATAAAAGATACCATTCAAATTGATTATTTCCAGTTAAGTCTGAAAACCTTTGCTATATCCATGATATAAGCACATTCTTTAGTTTCAAAGATATGTACACATATTATCTTTGTTTATATTATAATCCAAAAACACAATACGAATAATCTCTGATCATTTTAACTCTCTCTTCATCAAAGAAGATAGGATTTCTCATCCTTGTTTCACAATAATTCCCTAATCATACAGTTTTCTATTGATCCAGCCATGAAATTATTTTTTTAATCATTTGAGAGCAATACTTTTCATAACTTTTAAACTCTACCAATTAGGAATGGAGAGGATTGATCTCATTTCAAGACCAGTGCTACAAAAACCAGTTCATAACTTTGCACTGAATTTCAACATTTGCATTATTTTTAATTTACAGTAATTTACTCTTATTTATATATTAAATACAATAGCCTTTTAAACTTGATCTGCATATCCCATAAACTAGCTATCAAAGTTATTAATTTCAATGCATCGGCTTTCCCAAAAACTATACCCTTCTTTCACAAATTTAGCCTAAATAAAGCAACTTTTATATGGAATTTGAAGGGATGAAGGCAAATGCTTGGTTTGCTGTGAATTTCCCATCCTTGAAGCTTTGCTCTGTGAAAAATGAAATATTTTAATCCTTTTTAAAGCATTTTCAATATGTAAATCTCTATTTACAGATAAAACTTTCCCTGTTACAATCACACTATCTACCTATTCAACTCTTATCATCAGAGTAAATACATTGAAGTTTTACTTTAATGAATCCCATTACTACTTCAGGAACAATCACAGGTTTCTTAGAAATCTTCCCTTCCACATCTTTACTGGTGGTTACATAATGATTTCTTATTACATTTTTTCAACTTAAAATTCTTATTGGAATGTACTGACCACACAATGATGAAACGATGCACAAATCATCATAATTTCAAAAGCTAAAATACATAGGCTTTAGCCAAGTCTGGACATAAAAGGGTTTTTTATTCAAAATATAATATTCAGGAAAAAAGTATGTCTCATAATACTGGTCATAAAATATCAGAACTCTTTGTAGAGTAGTAAGAAAAAAAAATCAGGAATAATTCCATGTATTTATGATAAGCATATTTTACTACCTAAGAAAACAGCAATTCCAACTTAAACCCAAAGACCTGAACTTTTATAAAGCTTTGTTGATAGACAAAGTAAGCTTTTTTTTCTATACCTGGAAGTTCTTTCTCTTCAAGACTGTATTGCAGAGATCCAAAGGAATAATTAGCTGGACTGATTGCAGGAGTAGAAATAAAACTTGCACAGCCAATGGATGGGTTGATTTCAAAATAATTGTGGCTGTGATTCATTCGGTGAAATTCCAGAGAAGATACTATGGATGTACGTTGCTTTGGCTACAAGAAAAATAGAAGTTGGGCATGAAAAATACAGACTTTTTGTATCATTTTCATCACTTGACATTTAATAAACCTATCTTTCTCTGTTTTTACTGTATTTGACTCAAAGGTTATAGTAGTAAAAATCATTTCATATGACAAGCTGTGGTGTGTAGAGATAATTTCCTTCTAAAATCTGGATTAATCTTTATTAGAAAAAATCATATCTTCATTCTAATCAATTTAATTCAACATAAAATAGGCCTTTACAGCCTTGCATATAATAATTTCTATCATCTTTTGATAAGAAAGGGAGCTCTTCACCAGCTGCATTGCTCGGTACATCTTGCAAAACAATTAGAGTGCTGATGCCTGTATAATGAAGTTTACTAAATAATACCAAGTGCCCATCACTCCAAAGTCACCCTCTGCTGTTTATTCCATTTATGAGTATGCCTCAAATATTCAAAGACTCAAATGTCTGGAAGCTTAAGGGAAAAATGTCAGCTTGAAAAACATACAAGAAAATCAAACTTTCTGCATAAGTTTTCATGGAACAGTTAAAAACTTGGTACTACTTTATTTCAAATATTTACTTTCAAAGCAATCCTCTGAGCAGACCCCACATAATTGCTGTGCTTTGGATTGCAGAGCAGCGTGAGAAATTAATTTCTTTTGGGTGGATCTATACCATCAGGTGTAGCAATTTAATCTATATAATGTGTTCATCAGGTCAGCAACAACTTTTTCATTACATGGACTTGTTCCCATTGCTCTGGACTATTTACTAGTACAGGCATAACCTTAGTGCTCAGTATCACAGTTTTTAAGCCACAGACCACTGCTGGTTTGCAATGTCATGCTAAATAGTCTGTTGCAGCACTCATTTTGTGGAACTCATGGGTTCCATACCCAAAATACCCAAACCCCACAATGCTCCTTGCTGCTTCAAGATAAAGACCTGAAACATTAAACTTCTTCAAAACAGAGGAGGGCCTGCATCCACGTTTATAGCTGTCTGTGTATTTATTTCACAATAGAGAAAAATATCCAGAAATTCTGCCTTGGAAAACCAAACCTGGGCAAAAATAGAAAAAAGAGAGTAAAAGATGCTTCACCTCTTCCTGTTCTAGCATGTCAGGCTTAACATGTCAGAATATTTGTAAGGGTCAAGAATTTGTTCCTTTATTAGTGTCAAGACCTAATTATTACCTTTGGGAGCAACAAGATCTTCCTTCGACCATGAAGGTATCCACCACCCCTTACCTAGAACTACCTGTTAAAATACAGTTTATCCCAGTGGAATAATTTTCAAATTTGTTTTTGGTCTATTTAATTTTTAGGTTACAAGTCCTGTAATGTTTGTGTTATAAATACCAACCCAGGTTCTTTTCACTAAAAATTCACCCTTTCTATTGGAATGTCAGACAGAAAAATTCAATAGAATTAGGTCTGTATAATGTCGATTATTTCTTAAAGTTGTGTTAGGCACCATGTAAATTAACTAAAGCATGTCATGCTAAAACTGAGAAAAAAGAGAAAATTGGGCAATCATCTAGAAGTCATCTATGGTCTAAGAGGGGACTTACTTTCTTTAATAATTAAAACCAGTTTCTGCTTTGACAGCCTGACTCAGAGGTCTAGTAATTTCATGGGAGAGTTCAATGAACAGGACAGACTCCAACATCAAACAGTGTGGTTGGAAGTCATTGTTTGGGATCTGAGCCAAAATAACTCTCAGATCAGACCAAAAACATTCATCTGTATTAATTAAATCTAAATGGCACACTTTTGCTAGACAACAGATTCATGAATGACCTAATTATTTCTAAAACTGAAAAAGGTCTCTGGTCATTTAGGAGTATGTTTCCGGCCCTTTCTCAAGCAATGGTGTCTTCGCAGATTTGCAGGACTTGAACTCCTGTTTTGAAAAGGGGACATTTCTCTTGAGGTGAGAACATGAGGTGTGGTATCTCTGGTTATTTTTAAGCTGAGACAGTTCCTGCCTAAATGGGCAGCTGGAACTGTCCAGCTTTGTCTCCCAAAGCAGCTCCAAAGGCAACTGTCCTGGCCTTTGTCTAGACAGGCCTCCAGCCACTGTTTTGTCTGTGTGCCCCTTTCTTAGAGGCAGAATAAAAGCAACTGATACACCATTTGGCCTTTCAGTATCTTATTTTGGACTTGGGCATTATTATTACTGACTCAGAGAAACATATCTCAGTTTAATATGTCTTTCCAATCTAAGGCTTCTGCAGAGAACCTCTTTCAGCCTCTGGTACTCTATAGCATTACACTGCTGCTACACTTTTTGGACTTAACAAGGTCCATCTGTCAACATGTGCCAATAATTTTTCTACAAAATTAGTCAGGAATCCATCATCTAAGCCTTTGTAGCTAACTAAGAAATTAGAGGAACCAGAGGAATGTTTTGCACTTTTGCTGTGTCCTGTAAAATGTTATACTCTTAAAGTACACTAGTTGTTCATTAATATATGCTATGAGAGACTCAGCAAACCAGTTTGGGCTGAGTGTATCTCTCAGCCTTTATCTCTCTAAAGCACTATCTGCACCAAAAAAAAAAACCAAAAAACACCACAACCAAAAAACAAACAAACAAACAAAAACCACCAAACAAACAAACAAAACAACAAACAAAAACAACCCAACAAAAAACCCCGAAACAAAAACAAAACAAACAAACAAACCAACCAACCAAAAAAACCACCAAAAAAACCCCAAAAAACCAAAAAAAAAACCCCCACGCACAAAAAAACCTCAAAACCAACACCAAAACACACCAAACCAGTAGAAATAATCAGTTTTTTTTTCTCTACAGTTAGGATTAAATTCTGTTCCCACTATTGTCAACTAAATTTCCAGCATAGCTATTTACATCTACCCATCTCAACTGACTGTTGAGATCTAGTCAATAAAATCAAGATCTAGTCAATAGCATCAAGAGTTCAGAGAATAACTCACCCCAGTCCCCTTGGTATTGCTTCCCTTGCCTTAATGCAAGTACCTACCATCACTGCAGATTCCTTAGGGCATCCCACCTGGCCTCCAGCTGCCATTCAGAAGGGTGCAGGTCTCCCCTATATATGCCCTGTACAATACTTGACAGTCTCCACGTGCATTTCAAACACACCTCTATAGCACCTCAAATGATATTGGATTCCTACTTTTAGACAGCTGAATTGAATCCTGTATCTGTCCTAAGCATGATGGGAGATTAGGTCTCTAAATCGGACAGAGATTCTCATATACCGAAATGAAAGCAGAGGTGTTTCAGTCCCAGATTTAATCTCACATTCAGCTCACATCTAAACACCCTAGAAATCTTTTCTTAGAATCTGATGTCAAATTCCATTCTTTCTGGCAATAACCTGATTTGCACCTGCCAAAGCTACTGTAAGACTCCATTTACCAAGAACTCTTGTGTGGGTGCTTCTTGGTGATGGCAGGGACAGCGACAAGATATCTCTAGAAGCAAAGCAGCTGTGAGAACATGTGGTTTATTGTGAGTACAGGGGCCTCGCTTATAGCTGCTAAGCACAGCTAAACCAGGCCAGGAAAGTGCGGGAAAAGAGAGAGAAAAGAGGAAGAGGTTCTGGTTACAGTGCAATAAATGTCCTTCTGAGTTGAATAGTCTGTGTTACGCTAACCAATCTAATACTAGATACCAATCTCACAACATTACATACAGCCAATAGAATTGTCACTTCACCTTTGGCAAGCAGAAGGGTATTGTTTAATCAAGAGAGATTGCCCCCAGCTAGCCACACCATTTTTCATTATCTGATGGCTTGGTATTTCACATCTCAAAGTTTGCCTTCATTTCTATCTCACTTGTTGGTTTCATACTCCCAGAATCTAAACCATCATATTTACAAGGCTTCTCTACTTCATCCTTCCCAACACTCTTGTGATAGTTTCTGAAAAATTCTAAGATTATTTACTATATTGAACACCATAACTCAGCTGGGTCAAGATTTCATAGTTGTGAACGACAAACACAAAACTCTGTCTCAAAGAGATGATGCTTCTTTCATTCTTCGAAACCAGCTTTGTCATTACATGCTTTCCTTGTACTACTCCAAAGGTCTGGACATGCTTAGATAACTCTTGTGAAATTCTGGCATACTTATGGCTTCACTTTGCCCCAATAAGCATCCTACAGTAGCATGCAGATTTATCCTTAAATAGATTTTTATTCATTACATTCATGTGTTTAATCTACTTGTTATGTGTAAATATTTTTAATGACTGATATTTACCTTTAAGGCATTTATTATTTCAATTGTCATAATACCAACCTAGAAAACCCTACACTATCCTAAAATAGCATATCAAATCAGGCTAATTAATAAATCTTTTCAATGCATAAGCAAAAAACATATCAGCACAAATCTTTAAAGATATTGCAATAATAAGATTTAAATAACTTTTAGAACAGGTCTAATAAAAATATTTTCATGTTCCATCTGTAGTGAACATATATCAATGAAAGATACACCCTTGAAACTGCAAAACCAGGAAAAGCATCAAAACACACAGATTGAATTGCTTTTCTATTAAAAAGACAAGTAAGGACTTAATGTCTCCATTAATGGAATTTGCATGCAAATTCTGTAATGCTGCCATGACTGGCATGTAACACGATGAGCAGGCAAGGGATCATTTACATGTTTCTTACAACATTTAGCAGAGGCAGTAGGGCAAAACTCCTTTCTCAATTTAACACCAAAATAGTTCTCCAGCTTTGAAGTACACTCTGCAATACAAGCTTCAGACTTCACCTTCTTTTATCTTTAGGATTTATTACATAGCACTATCATAGTCTTAAAAAAATTAATTCTCACAACACTCTGTACCATGGCAGAGCTAGTTGCCTCATTTTACAGATGCTGAGCAAGGGTATAGAGCTTTCTGAAGATGTGTAGTTTGTTAAAACACTGAGAACCAGTGACCCTAAGGAAATTCTGCATTTGGCAAAATCCGACAAATTCCAGTTGCCCTATATAAAGTAGAAACTTGTTTCAGTTACAATATATCATGCAGAATATGTATGATAGAAGAGGGAACTGCACCTACATTCTCAAATTTTCGTTAGCACATAAAATACAGATTTACGAAAGAAAGCAAGAGGATGCAGCCCCTTCCCCCAGGTTCATTTCAAATATATAACACTGTATGAGTGTACTTATGTGGCCACTTAACTCCCTCATTTTGACACCTGCCCAGATGATTCAATTCTTTAAGTCCTCTGATTCAATCCTCTGATCAACTCAGTCCTACTTCAGAAATTTTCCTTTCTCCAGCTTCTGTCCTTCCAAAATCTCGTTCTGTTGCTGCACATTTATTTTCCCTTTCATAGAATCACAGAATGACTTGAGTTGAAAGGGACCTTTAAAGGCCATTAGATCCAAACCCTCTGCAATAAGCAGGGACATCTTCAACTAGACCAGGTTGCTCAATCTGACCTTGATCTTCCAGAGACTGAGCACAACTTCTCTGGACACATCTCTTCTTTTGTTTTCTCCTATCTATTGTTGCATTCCTTCCAAAGATACTTATGGTACTCTAAATAAACCTTCATGGCATCCAGTCGGTTCCAGTTCTATTTGGTGTTCCAAAATTTCCTCTTCTGCTTTCTCAAGACCTCTCAAATTCCCTAATTGTCCCATCTCACACTGACTTTACAGTTACTACATTCCTCTCATTGTCTTTCTATGCATCCAATTTTAACCCCCATCCTCCACTCTTTTAAATACCATATTCACATCACTTTTACAGTTTCTGCCTTTTGCCTCTATATTCCAGCATGCCATCTCTGTTTCTATCTTTGTCTCCTTTGCTCATTTACACTTACATAAAAGCCCAAAACATTCAAAATTTTCTCAGTAAAATACAGCCTGTGACAGGCTTCTTTGTTTTCTTCTGTCTCCACTTTGATTTGCAGAAATCATCAGTTCTGATACATTTTCATCAGTCAATGCTGCTGTCAAGAATTATTTGATTTATAGGATCTGAGCTAAGGTGATCAAGTAGCCTTGAAACTGCAAAAACTGGAGATTACAATGCATCTGGGTTTGATTCATCTATGTCACCTAGAAGTGCAAGACTACACTGAATTATTACTAGACTACTGAATCAATTTTTCTGTCAAGCCTCAAAATACCACGTTGAACAAGCTGAAGACACATTTTCTTTTTAATATGGTAATATAATTTTCTCTTTTTTCATTTCAAAAAACTTTATATTATGACAACAATTAAAAATAAAACATAGGCAGTACAGCACCCTTTTTGACATTCTTGATTTTACTTGTCAACATTTTAATTAAGTTTAAGAGCAGAGAGCAGAAAATACACAGAGTCTGGCACCTAATATAACCCGAGCAGCCACAACAGGGAGCTAGCAGGATCATAAGACTTAAAAAATAAAAAGAAAAAAGAAGAAAAAAAAAGAAAAAAGAAAAAAGCTTTCATTGTTACTTTCACTGTTTTTTAACTGTAAGATCATTTATGATACTAAAAGCATAATGCATTCTAAAACTAAATTAATTTTTAATGACATCATAATGTCAAAGTCCTAGAAATTTCTATTTGATTGATTTTTAATTTAGAGAAAGACACTGCTTGCATCCTGCATGAGCAGCAAGTGTATACTATTTTAGAGCAAACTCATTTTCCCCCAGAATACTTGGACCATTCCCCTGTCAGTGAAATGCTCAGCAATGACACGACTCAGCTCTTTTGTGTAGCCTGTGGTTGGGAAGCTTCACCGTGTGACTCTGGGTACCATGCAGACACAGAGCTTTCTGCTCTCCTCTGCTATCCTACCTCTATCCTACCTTAGCAGCCCTCCACTGGAGTATGTAATTAAAGGTCAGAGGGTTGCTGCCCCTTCTGCCTGTGGTCTTATCTCAGATGGTAAATCCCACAGGAAATAAATAAGGGGGAAAGCTGATCTCCCTCCAGTTTCTATTTTCCTTGCCTTCTACTTTTATTTTCGTTGCAACTGTATTGCAGCTGTGGGTTCTGAGGAGCAGCAATCCCAAATTCCAAAAACTCCAACATCTTTGGAGCGGTGTTCCTCCTTGATAGATGTGACCAGAAGATACACAATTATACCTATGCTGGGAAAACATTGCTTGAAATGAGATCCAAATAGCAAGAGGTAAATTTCATAAATAAGAGGAATGTCCATTCCTCAGCTATAAAAAATTTCCTATCTTTCAAAGATTTAAATAGAGTTATTTTCACTGAAACAGCTGGAAAATGGATGAAAGACCATTTTCTTCAAAAAAGCTCAGCTTCCAGCTGCTAGTAACATCCCCCCTTTCACCTCAGATTATGAAAATTGCTTCTATCATGATATTTTTATATCATAAATTTAGAAGGGCCAAAGTGATGGTTCTTTTTCCTAAGCTGCATGCTGCAGACAACATGCACATGTGCAAATGTTCATTATCAGAAGATGATAAAGGGTTACTGAGTAACGAAGGTGCTCAAAACCCCCCCATGCAACAGAAACAAATGAAAATGCTAAGAATATAATGTAAGAAATCCATCAAGGCACAATAGGTAAGGCTTTAATCTTCCAAATTCTGGGTGCGTTACTGTTTCCAAGCGTTATGTGTACTAAGGCAGGGCAACTGGCACGGATTTAACATCCCTACAATTAAACTTCATTAGGTGTCAGAGAAGGGTCTTCAAAGCAGAATTATCTACCAGGAATGGTGCTTGGTGTATTCAAACCACAAATCAGGCCTGGAGAAAGAAAATTGTACACTACCAAAATTATACTCTGGACTGTGTCCATAATTCAACAGTGAAGATGACAACTCTGCAGAGCTAAAGCTCATTTTAATGGCATAGATGTGCCTTTCAGTATCTGAATTACCTTTAAAATCAGTATTTCACCTGTCTGTTACAACTCCATATAGGAAAAATGTTCTATATTTCTGCATGATTTGTGTTTATATTGAATCAGGAATCACAACCTAGAGAATCTCTCCAGATAACTTCAACCAAGAAAGACACATGCATGTACAAGTAATATTCTAAAAACGTAACACTCTTCACAACAGAGTGTTCTTCTGCTTTAATTTATACTTGTGTTTTAGTATCCTGTTGAACTGTAATTAAATGAACTAACACACACTGTTTGCTGTTTTCATTAGCACAATGTACTGGGTAGATGTGTTTATGTTTTCCTATTAGATCTAATTAAAATATATAAATAGAATTATGTTTTATAGTTACTTGTCAGAGAAGATCTCTTACAATGCATCTCTTTAATAATACTTTGTTTAATGTTGTTATTAAGTAGTCACAGAGTATCCATTATGCTCTAAGGATTTTTTTTTCCAAATATTCTCCTCTGGAGCTGTTACACATCTTCTGCCCATAAATGTTGTGGAAAAACAGGTGGATGTGGGGGATGTGTGCTGAGGAAGAGGAGTGTGTAGGAATCAGTCCTGTGAGACAATTCCAAGCATAACCTTTTTTTGTGTTTGGTACTGAGTATTCCAGAATAAAATAATTTCATAATGCCTGTCCTATTTTTAGTTATGCATAGATGAATTGCCAACCATATCTTAATGGCGTTGACAGTATGCCTCTTACTCTGCTTTGCTCCCTTTTTTTCAAGGGCTGTTTAGGAGCTTTATTTTTTGTTCAACATCATTAGAATGAGAAGACATCAAACTGTGTGCAGTAGATTTGTATAGACATTCCCTGTCACAGAGAGAATAATTTGAAATATATTTACATACCTAGAATCAAGGTCACTGACTGCTGACAACCACCTTAATATGCTTGCAACCATTACAGAAACACACAACCTTGGAAACACTATGACCTCCAGGGCAAATCTCCAGACCAAGCACACAAAGAATGAGCACTAAATCTATGTGTGGACTGTAAAATACATTTTTTAGAGGGTTTGGCGAGTGCTCAGCACCTTCCAAAACTTCATAAAAGCATATACACCGGAGTGGCTTTTACCTTGGATATGATTGGTTTGATTCCCCACAAAATCATTACTCTCAGTAAAGTTTTTTTTAAAGTCTTATTTGCCTCTTGTGCTAAGCACAGACACAGCACAACACCCAGCACCAAAACACAGCATGATAAGAAGTGCACCTGAACAGGAAACACAGTGTGCCTGCACAGTCTTTCTTCACAGTGGTTCTCCTGGTTATTCCCTGCCTGGCTGAGCATGTTGTTAGCAGAGCTAAGCACATAAAGCAGCTCATAGGAGAAAGAAAGTCCATGCACGGCCGCTGTCCTATGATCTCATTCAGAGAGTGGAATTTATCACGTAACAGTTCTCCAGCCCTCCTTTTTGTGGTAAAATGTAACAAAACCGATTCTGTGTGTGTGTGTGTTGCAAAATAAGTACAGCAGATGCAACACAGAGTTCTCATGGTGTTGTGCACTGGTGCAACAACCTCCAGCAGGGATTTCACTAAGCTGGCAGAGACAGGGACGTGTCAACTCAAGCCAACTGTGACAAGGCGTGCATTTCATTTGTGAGCAACAACGGAAACCACAGCATGGTGCTATCATAGGGGAGGAACCAGGCAGAAGTAGTTTCATTGTTTCAACATGGGGAAATAGTGACACTAATCAACTTGGAAATCTTGCTTTTGGAACCATTACTTCTGAAAATTTATTTTCTGGAATGGCGATTTTCCAGAGTTTCCTCTAAGACTATTTTTGTTCAATGTTTTTGCGTTCAAAGTAATTCCTGCACCTACCTGCAAGAAGAATGATACTTAATTTCATTGAATGTAAATTATTATCACCTTTTAAGTTGGCTAGGAGCACAGCTCTGGATCACACATCTCTCACAGATGGTCTGTCCATTCATGTCCAGGCTGACACAGGGAGTGCAATGTCATGGTCCCTGTCTTTCTCTATGCCAGATGAACCACACGTACACAGGTTTGACAGGCACACTGCACATGCAAAACCAGTTGTACACCTGGTAGCCCAAACAAGTGGGATAGGTCTACCAAAGGCTACATATGTTCTGCAGGATTCTGTTAGAACTTGCAGAAAAGGGAGACTGTTTCTTTTGCCTGCTAATATTTAAATTATTAGCTGCTATTATATTCATAGATGTCTTAGCCACATGAATAAGGAGTCATAGATTGAATTGAAACTTTGTTTACAGAGGTTAAAAAAAGATAAATGGGAAAAAGAATTATGATTCCTGTAAAGACAGCACATTTGTATTGATAAGAAAAAAAAAGATATTATGATGAATAGATTATTGCAGATCTTGACAATAAAACCAGAAAGAACAAGATTATGAAATTTCATCATGTCAGAAACACTGAAATTCTTTGTTCCTTTTTCCTCCTACCAGAAACCCTCTTAATAGCACTGAAACAACTCTTTAGGGAAATTGGGTTATTCATATAAAATAGGAAAAATACTAGTTCATGGTAGATAAAATCAAAGTCACTTTTAAATAATCCACATTTTGACATCAAAAGCTGTATCTACAGTAAGCCATTTGAAACATATCTTTAAAAGACAAGAAGAAAACATGCAGATGCTGGATTACATTTAATAAATAAATTTAAAGGTGAGAATTCAGTTTTATGAGAATTGGCCCAAGACCCACAATTAAAAAATACTGGCAAAAGAAACAGTACCAAACAGTACCATTGGAAAAAAGGTGCTCTTTTTCCCTCTATGGATATAGTTTAGTTTTCCAAATGGAGCTGAACAAATAAATAAGGAGAAGCTTATTAAACTGAGTAGCTAATACAAAAAATGCACAAAGCATCACAAGCAGTTTAGTTTTGTTCAGGCTTCATTCAGACTGAGAGCTACAGGAAATGTGATAGAACAAGCTCAATTTTACAATCACTTTCTAGAACTAGAGTCTGATAAGGTAAGTTATATTTTTTCTATGTACTAATGTAACTAAGCTAAAACTTGAAGGAGACTTATCTACTTGCTCTCCTAGTGTTCACCTTATTTTGGATCCCATGTGCTGTGAGTATACACAACAGCATATATCCTTAATTTGAGTGTATTGCTTTCTCAAAGTCTCCATTAACTAGCAATTCAAGTGTTAAAAACTTAAACTCTGGACAATCAGAAGAAAAAATGATCAAGCAATTCCAGACCTGAGCTAAATTCTCTGTACTTCTTTTCTGCATATATACAATTTTTCAAAAAACCTTTTTTTCAGAGACCAACCACAGGAAAATTTGAAAAGAAGAAATTTATTTGCAAAATACTTGATGACAGGTACAAGCCATAGCTAAGGTGCACAAATAAAAGAGTGCACAGATCCCTGAGATGCTGTTAAGTATGCCAGCCTCAGGACTGAAGGTGGCAGAGGTGAGTGGCATTGTGGCACTGAACTCAAATTCAAGTAGGGATAATAGTCCCACCAGGTGTGATCCATTCCGGTGTGTAACCACCCTTTCTTTCATAAGAAATTCCCCCTTAAGTCTAGCCTAAACTTCCCCTGATGCACCTTAGGATTGTGTCCTCTCATCCTGGTCACATGGAAATACAGTGTTTCTCCTCACTGCTGGTAAACCATTACATGTACAATCCTACAGGAAAGATAAGTAAGGCTATAAATGAAAATAACTGTATGTGTTGAAAGGCCAGACTCCCCTGGTTGTTCCACTTAAGCTGCCAAAGCCTGCCTCCTGCAAAGCTGGCTGCTGAAGATTTTCCCATTCTGCCTTTACTGGCACTTTCCCATGCTGGATGCACAAGACATGAAAATGGGAAAGTGATAGCTGTTTTGGAAATCTATATGATCTCTGGTTTAGACCTCTTAGAAATCAATTTATTTTGCTAGGAAAATGCACAGATGCCCTGGTACCCAACAGAAAATTAATTATTTTGCATACATTGTGTAACAGTATTCATTAGTTTTACATGAATGGTGAGAGGTCAGTCAGGAATAGAATCCCATTGTGCTACCCTTCAAAGAGCTTGCCATGTAATTGAATAGAATAAAGGGATTAAATATGCAGGCAGAATGAACATTAATGGTTAGCAAACAGCACATTGAAAATATCTACAACTTCTTTGTCTAAATTCTTGAGTTGAGGTCTTAGGGGAAGGTGATTAGATAAAAACAAAAACAAGAATACTGGGGGATGTGCATAAAGCACATGAAAAAAGAAGCATAATGGGATCTGAATGCTGAAGCATGTCCAACTTGTTGTGTACTAGCACATAGACTTACAACATACATTATGCCTGTCTACTGTTGTTTTCTGTACAGGGAGCATGCCATGTGTGAGGCCACATGAGGGACATTTTAGGAAATGTGGTAACGTTCTGACCATATATATCACAGAGTTAGTTTATGTTCTAAAGAACGATGAGAACACTGTGAGTCAGTAAATGGAATAATTTAAATTTGAAAATAGCTCCCAGAATGTGCTGAATCCATTCAGAGTTAACTAGCAGAACATCACCATGAAGTGTTCTGGGTCCATCTGTTGGCAATATCATGATAGAAACAGCTTTTAAAATGCTATTTTCGATAAGCCATCACACAACAGCTTGTTTCAACAATATTTCATTACCTTTCTGTTTGTTTGCCGCCTACTATAAAAAACAGCTTGGAGGGAAAGAGGCATTTCAGTACTACAGACTGAAGTAGGGTGGGAGGGACAGAGACACTACAGAAACAGGCAAAATGAGAAACAACTATAAAAAGAAAAAATAGACAAAACTGTAATTTTAGACCCTCTGCAATCTAGGTTTAAACCAGCATGTGGAACCTGAACTATGGTGGTGTCAGAAGGAGATGGTCTGCATCACCCTGTCAATCAAGTTATTGTACAGTGACAGTGTACCACAGGAAGCCAATGGCCCCTAGACAGAAATGGCAGGTGCACCTAGTAATTACCTTTAATTCTGCAAGACCTTCTGAACTGTGTGCTCCAAAGAGAACTGAAAGGAAGGTTCACCTCCAACACTGTGACACAGCCACTTGTGTGGTACCAAAACAACCTGGCCTATACAACTCCTAGGAAAATATCATGTGTCCATCAGCTTACTCCTCAAGTAAAACAAATGCCAGTGACATACTGATGGCCTGCATCCAGCAGTATGAGAGTGGCTCAGCTGCAGAGATCAGCTCAGCAACAAGGAACAGATGGCTGCACTTGAACCCAAAATTAGTAGGAGGTGGAGTTCTTTTGGTTCACACAAAAAAAGTTTCACAATTAGTCAATTCAACATGTAGTTGTCCGAGATAGCTTTGGCACATCAAGCGCCATGGCTTTTTAAACAAGGAAATAGATCATCCCAATGTTTCTTCTGACTTATCCCATGATCCTGCAATTCTAAAATAAACTACTCTATGCCAATTAACTTTATAATACTGATTCAAGTTTTAACATGTATTTACTTTAAGGTTTTGATTTTAAAGAGATGCTCTCCTTAAAGAATTGTATGGAGCACTCAAGTTTTACAGACATTATGCGTGAGGCTTTCCAAACAGTATTAGAAATATGGATAGTTAGGAAGGGTGGAAGTTCATAAGCAATACTATATGGGAAAGTAAAATAAAAACGGTATGAAATATTGAAAGCAGAGAGTAAACCTGGAAAAGTAATACAGAAATAATAGTGATAAATTCAGAACAGAGCCTTGAAAGAAAAGTAGAAGTATGCAAAAATACAAAATACTGCATAAGGGCTTCACTCATTATCAGCGCTACATAGAAATATGTACAGATACCTCTCTGTACATCTGGGCTCACTCATAAAATATTTTATCTTCTTCTACTACTAAGACTGATTCTTAAGAAGACAAGGTATTTCGTGTTCTGTTTATGTCTTTGACCTACTCAAAAGCATAAAGCCATAACATCCTCTTAGATTACGTGCATCATAGCCTGCTATTAAAAGAAGAAATATAACAAATAGGAGGATGCTAATGGTGAGCACCTACCTGAGGACGTATGACTTTCACTATGTTTTTAAGTGCAGTGTCTGGTGATGGAGGAGAGCAGTCAGGTGTTGGGCCTGTAGAGCTGTTTCTATGGTTACCAGATCCTGGTGCAGTAATTGCTACCTGAGGTGCATTATCTGTGAATAAAAATAACATCTATGTGAAATTACAAATACTTCATATATTTTAAAGCAAAAAAGAACTTTGAAAACAGAAGGCTAGTAAGAACACAATTTAAACTTATAAAACCTAATATAATTTATTTGTTAAGGAATATATTGCATACCTACACTTATTTTTTCAGCCCATACATTCATTCTATGTTAAGGCAAGATACAGCATTTTCTCAGTACCTAAACAAAATGAGGGGGAAACCAAGCATGAATATTTTACTTTCATTACCTTAAATTACTGACTGTGAATCCAAATATTATCACTATAACAGGGGTGACTTGAAAGGGAGATTTATAATGCAATTTCTAGCTCATCCTGGAAAATCCTAACGCATATGACCAAGCTCTACATGTTGTAGAAACACATACTAACTTAGAACATGTTAATAGCCATTATTGACAACTTTCCTTAACATTGTGATCAGCAAAAGTGACCAGAAAGGACTAATTACATGAAAATATGCTCAGTTTTTCACGTAAAATTTGCATCTTCCATAGAGTTCTGCACTGTGGTAGCTTCCTTTCCAGCAGTACCTCGGCTAGATAACCTACAGCTGGCTTAAAAATACCTGCACACCTGCATGTACCTGCGAAACTGCTCTTTGGATGTATTTTGCTCTTATCATTTTATGGCACTATGAAGGACCATTAAAGGGACTTAAAATACCACTTTTACCTTCTCTAAATGTTCTTAGTGCTGTTTGATTAGCATAAAGTTAGTGAAAATCAGATCAAAGGAGAGAGAGGACTATGAAATAGCTTCATAGTCATTCCAGTGACAGTACCCAATCACTGGAATGACTTAGCAGAAGGCAAAAAACTCGCTACTTCAGGCCTTTAGAATTTATCAATAAAGAAATGCTTTAGTTCAGACTCTGGGGAAATGCCATGGCCTGTGCATGGTTATGGTGGTTATTACAGTCTCTGTGAATTTACTGAGCACCTTTATTTGTGAGTTACAAATATGTGCTCCATGCTGCTAAATGTGGTGTTACACCTGCAGCTCTGCATCAAGACAATTATGTCAAATCTCATGTTTGTGGGCTTCAATTCACAGCTTGCAGGGTTCACAGAAGAAAGCAAGTTTATTTGTGGTTGTGGTGGTTCTCCAATATGCACTTCCACTCTGTGGACAAACCCACTCCAGAAAAACCCAAACATCAATAAGCAAAAGCAGCTCTCCTAAGCTGGAGAATTTTTGCCTGACCAACTTCTACAGGTACACACATGAGTTCCTCCCTCTGCACAAGTCAAAATGCCTCTGTGAAAGCCATGACAGAAGCTTCTCTCTCTCAGTCCTACTAACTTGAAAGAATTCTTGGAAGGGTAACAGAGATATTGAAAGGAAGGAAATACCCAGTTACATTAACAGAGATAATAGAGGGTAAAGGGGAATAGTTTCAGGAATGTAAACTTGATGGTCTTTCCAGCTTACAGATACTTTCACAGCATGAGTGATTCTAGGAAATCTGCAGGATTCTTTCTGCAGAAACACTACGTAACTGGATGAGGTTTCTAATCAAAGTTTCTAATCAGATACAGACTGACTTATTCTTCTAAAACAAATGTCAGGCTAGAATGTTTCACAATACTGATACAGAACTTAATGAAAGTATAACAAAAATTCAGATGGCAGATTGGCAGACATCCAAAATGGAGGCATCCTGTAGATAACCCCAGCTGTTACCTGACAGAGTGAACCCTCCCTGTCATGGAAACAGAAAAGTTCAACTTTTTAAAAAGTATCTCATCGAACTTGCCAGTCCCAAAGGTGTGCCATTGTCCCACACGGATGAGTTCTTCCTGAATCTTCTGAAGTGTGCATAGAAATCTTGGATCAGAAGCAATTTATTTAATAAAGTCATAAATGTGTGTTGATACAATGTATCAAAACAATTTTTACACAACCTTAAAAAGGAATTGAAGACGAATTCTCATAATAACATAACTGACATGGAAGAATTTTGATAGCATTTCAGAAAGCCTTAAGTCTCTCATATTATTTCCTGCCTGACCTGGTGTCTAACTTTAAAATATTGTTCACATGCACCATGTAAATGAGTGTCTTGTGATTTGAAAGCCCAGCTCATCAAAGGAGGGATAGGAATTTGACAAGAACAGACATCTCTAAAGCTTTGCCATACTCTGAAAATCTCATAGTGAGGACAAAGGCTAGATATGAGTAACACCTTAGGGAAGCTGAAAGTCTCAGCCTCTTTTGCTCCAAACTATGAAATAGCATCTTCTTTCACTCTATGGACAGATAGAAAATCAGTGAGCCGCCCTTACTGAGGAATCAGAGAGCTGTTCTAAGTCTCCCTCTTCCTGCCCTCTGTTTGGGGAGACATCAAACAATGGACTATACTACTGTCAAGAAATGTGGGAATACAGGCACCATATATAGGGAGGTAAAAAATAAATTCTAGAGTGAGAAATGCTCCACATGAATCCAGCTAAGTGCACTTATTTACTCACTGGTGTGAGAAACAAACAGAATGATTGTCTCTGACAAACAGCTAAAGTTATAAAGAACACAAACTCCTCCATACTTCAGCAGTCCCTGCCTTTCTGTCACTATTTCCCTGTGAGCTTGTGTGGCTGTGCTTAGCACAAGTGCCCTTGAGCTATTTAGCACATGAAAATCTTGCAAGTGAAATCAGGCAGTCTTGCAGATGCAGAAGAATCTCAAGGATGGATCACTCAAAGGACACATCATAAAAAATGCAGACTGGTGCCGATGGTAACAAATGCAGTTGTCTGCCCACCAGTTTATTCTGTTTCAAAGCCTTGTCCATAGTCACCTCAGCTCAGCTTAAGCACACTTTAAATATGCAAAAGAGGGTAACAGAGGAGTCAAGTTCTAGGTTTTGGTCTTTGCACAGGAAGGACTTCTTGTTGACCGTATTCTCTCTCTGGCTCACTGAAGGCCAGGTTTTGCCCCTTCATACACGAGTGGCATTGAACTGACTGGGGTGACATTCTTGGAAGGAAAATTTATTGGAAGGCATATAGGAGGGGAAACAGGGCTGTTACATGCCCTACAGAGCTGAGAAAAAATTCTCCAGCTACAACGTGTGAATACAACCATAACCAATTCAGCAACATACACAATATGCAACAATCTCAGAAAAGAGTAGTTACAGTCTTTCCAAGCAAAATTAAGGGGGAACAAAAAAAAAATCATGTTTAAAACAAAAAACTAAACCCAAAACTTTTCAAAAAGAAGCTATACATGTGTTTTTAATAAACAGCCCAGAAAAAATATCCAACTGCTCAATATTTCACACCCTCCCTTCTTTCTCAAGGGGCTAAGTGTCTGACAAGTAATGGTTTCTTGTAAACAATTTCTTCATTGTGGACAGCTGTTTATTTTCACAGTAGGATGTTCCCATTAGGCAACCAATAATGATTTACTACCTGGGTCTGCTCCATCAGAGAGAGAAAAACACCATCAAATTAGTTCCTGCAACCAATTTGTAGGACCTGTCTGTTTATGTATACAGTACTTAAGAGTTTCATTAAGAGTATCTTTGACTGTATTTTCTTTGGAATTAAATTATATAATAATCATGTTTTAATTTACCCTGGTGACAAAACTACAGAAATTTTTTTCCCCTTCTATAGCTATAATGGCAACACTGCAAGTTTCAAAAAAACATTTAATGGCAAACAGAACTTGGAAACTTAAGAAACAACCAAATTTACCTAGGAAAGATTAGCTTTCATCCTGAATTTCAGAGAGGTGCTACAGATCAGGCCAACAGGGAAGTATTTACAACTGACATTCTCTTCTAGTTGTTGCTCACGTTGCAACAATCTAGATGTTTCTGTGTAAGCCAGATAACATCAGGCTCCAGGGATGCAGCTAAAAACTAATGAACTGCTGCGTGCTCTAACAATATTTATTCCTTCCTTCCTCCATCACACATGAGTTGTCACAAGGTCTATGTAATTGGAGCTTGTTCTGATTTTTGAAAATGCTTACTGAAGACCTGACATTCTCCTTTTTCTTTATTTCAGGGCAAAGGAAATAGAATAGAACAAGGAAAATATATTAATATGGTCTTTTAGTATATTGTAAGAGCAAACTAAGGTGTTGTTCTAGGGCTGTCTTCTAAGATGTCAGACAAAACCATAAAAATATCAACTGTTTAACTGAGGTGATTAAAAAAAGCCATAACACAGGGTTTTGCCTTTTCCTGTGATGTGTGACATCAGGAGTTGACACTCATATGTCTTTTTCTTAGGGAGCACTGCACAGAGGAAAATGTCCTCATGGATGATAATAGACCATAACAGCAGAGTTCAATAAGTACTTCATCAACATTTTCATCCCGCTATCTATGTACTCTGAGGACAATCCACTCACTGAAACTTTTCTAAGAGATATTTTTTTCTCATAATGTACTCAAAGAAAAAGCACTGTATGTATACGATTAGCTGTCAGGCAATACTAAGTACACCAACCAGAACACTTACTGCATCCCAGCAAGCAAAATATCACAAGCCAGACACAGCCCATATTCCAGAAATATAGTTATAATTAGATTTCACCTCAAAAATAAATCTTTGAAATGGAACACAGTTAATCCAGTTTTCTACTTTGATTGCGGAAACATACTAGCATCCTTATCAAAATTTACAGTTATATCTGTATTAGCTATTAAATCTGTTATTTCTACAACTTAATGTAATGGCAATGGATCAGCAGATCAAAAGCAGTTAATCTGCATGACGCTCCATTTAAAACATATGTGGGTTTGAACTTTTAGCACTATTTAGCAACTTACTTATTCTTCCAAACACCTCCACCATACATGCTCCTCACAACTTCCAGCTTCCAGAAGGACCCTATGCTTTTGGTGCCCTAAAATGGACCTATAGATCCAGAAGGAATCTGGTGCTCCAAAGCAGGACTGTGACTGAAGAAATGAGTAGCAACTGATGTTTTATGTTTGATGTTTTAAGCAACTGATGAAATAAATTATGATTTATTTCGTATTCACATCCATTGCTCTGAGCCAAAATGAAAATGTATACTCCATCTATTTTATTTCCATATTCCACCTACTTGTGGAGTCACTTAAATACCATATTCTCAGATTTACAATTTGTTATAAAAATGGAAGAAATGTGTATTTCACTTTAGAAGTATGGACCAGTAATAACCTAGAACTAGATTACACTACACATCTAATGCTATATTTAAATACATATACTAAATTCTAAAACATCCAAAAAGACAATACTAGGCATGAACAAAATACTTAAAGCATAAAGCCTAATCATTATGACCTTGTAGAAATTTATACTACAAACTCAGGACTTGAAGAGGTTTGTTCATTGCAAATCTGGAAGAGAAAAAAGACAAGGGTGGAAAATGAATGTGCATGAATATACATACACATAAATATATAGAGATACACCTGCACACATAAATGGACAACAAATCCAAAGGAACCCTATTATTAGTAATAGCTTCCTCAAGCTCTGCTCAGTGTGGAATATTTCATGCAATGCTTCAAACTACTTGAAGGTAGGTCAAAATCATGCATCTGCTTTGGACACCCTAGCATCAGGGATAATGCAAAAATGTGGATAAAGGTTCAGGTAGCTCAGCGCCATCTGGGCTCAAAATGTTTTTAGTGTAGTAACAAGGGAGACCTAAGTTTGATCAATTACAGCAGACTCAATTTGCTAGACTATTAGAAAACTCTTATCTAGTCCAGCAATTTCTAAGGGTTTGGATCTGTCTTTAGATAAAAAAAGTTGGAATGCCTTTGTCTCTGTATGTTACATGAAGGTAAAAAGCGCTAAAAAGAACATGGCAATGCTAATCATCTGTCCTGGACAGAAATCTGTCATAAGCACAATAGAAATCTTGGAAAAGTAAAAAGAAAATATTATGGAAATAATACTGTTTCTGGAGGATCAGTCTGCAGTGACTGAACTTACATACATCTCCTTGCAGAGAATAGAGCCACCAAAATGGCTAATTTAATTGAGTGGCTCAGAAATGAACACATTAATATAGGTCCCATCATGTGGTACCATTAGGAACAGATTTTAATGTTCTTCGACAATAGAGGAATGGTCATCTAGTCCTTTTAAAATCTTCATAACTGGAATGAATAAAGATTTGCCTCTTATAATCCCACTGGAGTGATAGATAAACCAGCAATTTCTGATTCCTCTGATAATCAAAGATATGGATGCTTTATCAGGGATATGCAGATACCCTCATGCTGAGAAGACCAGGAAACTTCTCTGATTCTGCTAAAGGGAGTCTTTGAGCTTGAACTACAAACAAGAGAGAGACACAGACCCACACGAAGAGTCATCTAAATCTGATTCTGCATGGTAAAGAGAATTTGGGCCCAGTGATGCTCTGAATCTTGTAGAGGGCTCATTAACAACCCTTTCTAAGGCAGAGCAAAGAGAATCAACCCATTATTCTAAACCAAACCCACAGACTTCAGTAAAAGTATGTGTGTTTGTATGAGGACAGCACTTGGGTTCAGTCCATTCTTTGTGGATCACTCTTGGCTGCTGGATTCCAACAAGAGCAGATTTAAAAAGCAGGAGCCCAAGCCATCAAGTGTGAAAAAACCAACATAGACCCAAAACTGAGCAGAGCAGGTCACAAAATTGCAGGAACCACACTGATTTTATTCACAGATGCCATGTGTAAGACATTTTGGACAGCATGTGTGATAAAAATGCATTGTCCCCTGTAAGTGGGGGACCCATTGCAAAGATCAACAGCAATGGTGTAGATTAACAGGTCATACAGAAATCCAGAAAAAAAATTAGAAAATCTCCTATTTTGTCAGGCAGGTAACAAAAACATTAATGTTACAGAGTAGCCTCAAACAGGACTAAGTAATTTCCCACAGCACAGGATTTAGCTTTAAAATTGTTTTAACTTGACTAAATCCCCACAGCAAATCTTCTCTCCTACATGACTATTCAATATGGAAAAAAGTTATAAACTACAGATAAGGACAATCATGTATGTCAGGATTTCAAGGAACAAACATTACCAGACATTTCAAAAGAACAGATGGAAGAGTGAATAACAGAATCAGTAGGTAGCTACACTGGATGCATACGGAGAATGGTTGGACTCAACTGTTTGAATTTGCTCTTTTGAATTAGCTTGGTTCCCATACACTTAAACCTGAATAACCATTGTTCTGAGTAGAATTGTAAATATATATCTGCAACTGTCTTGTTGAAAGCACTTGAACTGGCCCAGTCTTGGATGCTGCAGCTATTTCAGGATTGTATTTGGAATTAATTACCAGTGAAGTGCATTCCAGTGGCAGCAGGAGGTCTGTTTAGTTGTTTCTGCATCATCCAAGAGAGCTGGGTATGACTATTATCAAGTTTTTATTTCCTCTAATCACCCACCTGAACAAATAGACTTTGGAACTGCTTCAAGCTTGCATAACCCTTGTAATATCAGGCAACTGTCTGGAAAAAACATCTCTCATTAAGTACTAATGAGAGATGATGGGTGATTTCCACCATTTCCTGAGTAACCTTTTGAGACTGCCTCTGCAAGCTGCTGATGTCTAATTGAGCATTCAAAAACAATACTACACAGTTGCCATCTACCTTTTTTTGTGTAATGTCTTTTTTGTTGGCTTTTCCATATTTAAAAGGTTTGTAGTGAAATAATTGCACATGTCTATGACTATAGATTTTTCTATTTGCACTGTCTCAACATATAGGCACCATATTTCTGGGAGTTCAGTGAAAAGCATAATCTGCCAAAATATTTTCAGTTATTGTAGTTATTAAAGGAAAACTGGGATGCCTAATAGTCTTGTAAAAAAACAGAAAAAAAAACAAACAAAAAAAATTACCATAGAAAAGAATGGTAGATATTGGGGATTTCTGTGATTATTTTTAGATTTAACTTATCAGTGAGGTCACTGAATGTGATCATATGCATACCTTAGTATTTCATAAGGCTTCTCCTATAAACCAAACAAAATAACCAAAGTATGCTGTGCAGAAAACATACTCTACCATTACGAAGGCAACAGATGATTACTGAATTAGGCTACATTGTCAAATTATTTCAGAAAATAAACCACAAAAGATGGTGAGAGTAAATCTCTCAAACCATTTAAATAATGCCAATGATAGCTATATACCCCGGGAATGAAGCTCAGTTAATAAATAATTTAAGCAATCTTGAAGATAAACCGCTCAATATACAACTATCTATAGCTGCAGTGAAAATCATTTAATGGAAAAAACTATATTTTCATGAGCTTCAGTTCTTCTAACTATCAATTAATTCATACAGCTCTTTATCAGAACACTGAAGTCAAAGTGCTAAGCAAAATATTTTCAAACCAAAGACAGAAATTATATTTTAAAATGTTTCACAATACAGTTATTCTTATCTAAAGTATCTAAATTCTCAAGCAGCTTCAGAGAGACCTAGAAAGCTCAACTCTCACCCTGAAAAATTACATTTTCATATTTAATATGTATTTATACTGAAAGAAGTATCTTGTTAATATATATTGCATATTGTATCCAGTGTTACAGTTATATTCATTAGGCATAAAGAACTTGTCTAGCAGATAGAATTCACTACTAATACACAGTCAGAATTCAGGGAATCTTTATGGACTTTACTGTTCAATTTGAAAGCAATACCAAACCACCTGTACAAGAGTGGACCAGTTAAACAGACCAATGTGTTGCTCTGATAGTGTCCAAATGATTTGGAAAAGATAAAGGAAATACTGTGGATAATTTTAGAATAACACAATCCAGTTTTCAACCATTAAAAGCTAAATTTTGGCACTACATCATTAATATTTCTAATAACTCAAAAACTCCAAAAAACTTGATTGCATTTTTAATTGCCAAATTTTCAATTTTATAATTAATGTGCCAAAACATTTCTGCCATCTTTTATATATTTCATTTATACATATCATTTTCATCTAAAAAATACTAACATTCTACCCTTTTGACTAATATTCCTGCATTAATTTATTTTCCATCTCCCCCAATTCAAATAAAATTATATATTATAAAAGTATTATATGTTTAAACATTATTAATCTTATCTTCTGACTAACAAAGCAGGATTTAGATAACTTCTCTGAACGTTTAGAATCTTCTCAACACTTCAGCATATTTAATTTTGCTACTATCACAGGTTTCTCTTCTTTTTTTGCTTTTAGGTTCTCTAAGATCCATATGCTAGCTTCGTAAATTTCTTAAAATTCTTCCCATTATGTTTTCCCACTAATACAACTTGCTGCATTGATTATACAAACCACAGATACCTAGTTTTGAAAGACTCTTGGAATTTTTGAGACCTGCAGTTAACTACATAAAGGAATGATAAAATTAGCACAAAACTTTATATATATCGAAGAAGTATGCCATTTTTATTTGCTATTGACAGAAAATGAATAAATCTCCATCTTTAGGCCATGCAGCTTTGGCCTCTTTGTTTGATAAAAAGCCAAATCAGTATATTTAGACAATAAGGAGTATTCCAGCACAGTGGAGCAGAAACAAAGAGGGATTGTAATGAAGTAAAACTATGGGGGTTTTGCCAAGTTTTATGGAGAAAAATATGGCTTGACATTTTTCAAGTTTCTTTAACTTAAAGTTCTTAAAATATAAGAAAGAATCACAATTAAATCACACTGGAATACAGGTAAGAATTTAACAAAAAGACCCACGCAAGTTTCGTCACTCCTACTGGCGCAGCTCCTAACCCCTAATAACTTCCTACTGCAAGTGCCTCAATTGCATCAGAACACACTTTTGTTAAATTGATCAATAGCAAATTCTTCTTGCAGTTATAACAGGTTGGATGAGAAAAACTCCAAAAGACAACTTACATAATTGATGGGAAATAAGTTTTTTTTTTTTCCAAAACTTACTTACACAATAGTCACAGGAAGTTCTGATATCTTTTCACCATAATGTAAGACAAACACACGTAAAAGTTATGGAAATGCTCTTGGATAAAAATTTAGTGTCAATCCCAGTCCTATGGATAAGAAAATGGTTTTAATTGTGAGGCACTATTTATTACGTATCTTCCATCATGGAGAGAATGATTTCTGAAAGAGAAAGGACATGGGGTGAACTGCAGCTTGAGCTAGACTGGAAAGAGTATTCTTTGTAACAGCTGGTTTTAATGTCATCATCCAGAACAGACACTGTGGGATAGGAGGCTGAGTTGTTAAAGGTGTTGATGGTCATGTTTACCAGAAAGCCCTGTGGGTGGGCAGGGAGAGGCTGCTTAGGGGGCGAGAGGCAGCTATGGGGAGAAAGGCATGTACAGCATGTGAGCGGGAAGCTGATTGGGTGGTGAGACATGAACAGCATGTGAGCGGGAAGCTGATTGGGTGGTGAGACATGTGAACAGCATGTGAGCGGGAAGCTGATTGGGTGGTGAGACATGTGAACAGCATGTGAGCGGGAAGCTGATTGGGTGGTGAGACATGTGAACAGCATGTGAGCGGGAAGCTGATTGGGTGGTGAGACGTGTGGGCAGCATGTGAGCGGGAAGCTGATTGGGTGGTGAGACGTGTGGGCAGCATGTGAGAGGGAAGCTGATTCAGTGGTAAGACACGTGAACAATGGCATTGCAGCTGAGTAGCCAATGGGTGCTCTTCTGTTAAGTTTTGGTTATGTGTGGTGGAAATTAAAAGTATATACAGGAGGTGTTTTCTACAATGAGGCGATTTCCTTCCCATGCGCAAGGTGGTCCACGTGTCTTTGTTCCCCATTGCTACAAGTTACAAATACATACAGTGATATACTGTATTACAGAAAGAATACATCCTGCTCTGGAGCCACAAAATATGAAATGGTCTTTTGTAAGTCTTTCTGCTTTCTGATAACAATAAAGCAGCTGGGTGTGAAAATATTCTTTCATATGAGTTCTTCCAAAACAGAGGTATTTTAATGCATATCAGGAAAAAAAAAGGAAAATACTAATTTGATATCCTGTTGCAGTAGCAAATTTTCCTGAGATACTACTAAATATATGCTGCATCTCTATGTTTGTGGACTGGCAACAGAAACCCTTTCCCATCCTATTTTGATACACAGCCAAATCCTACATCTCTTGCACAATTCAAGTTTTCTTTTTAGGTGGCATAAAAAGAAAATGGTATAAAAAGAACAAAAATCAATTTTCTGTAAAGTAAGAGAAGAAAACTTTTTGGCAGCAAGCTACATGTTGCCATCAGGACTAGCAGATGCGAAAGGGAGACAGAAGCAGAGCAAACTGAAGTAAATGAGTGGTTTTTATTTAGCTTCAACTAGAACAGGAGGATTTTTTTAAAATGTAACCCTGATTACCTTCACTAGGAATCAATGTTTTTCTATTTTTTAATCATTTATTACACTGAATAAAGCAAATAAATCTGTTCATTATGTACAAATTTGGTTTATTTTAGAAATTGCTCAATATTTTCACATATATTTTGACTTTAACAAAATTTAGCAGCTATGCCAATATTTCTGCTTTCTAAATGCACCAAAGTTAATAGAGAAGTTTATTAAAATGCATTAAATGTATAATTCTCATCAAAAAGATTTCCCAGTGGAACACAAAAATATTAAAGTATTAAATACAATCTCTTAATTCTTTTCACAAAACTATGTTTAAGTTGCTTTTTCCTGGAGAAGTAATGACAGTAAAATAGGAGGGTTTTTTTTTTTAATAATAAAGTCTAGTATTTCAGATCTGATTCAGGCCAATGCTGAAATAAAATTATTAGCGTGGCTATTCAGTTGATTTTATGATATAAGCTAAAATTATATTCCAATTTCGACACAGAAGTCACCAAAATAAATTCTCCTAAAGACTGCCAGTCAGAAGAACCAGAAAAACTTTTTTTGTTTGTTTGGTGGTGAGTAGAGAGAAGAGTTACTGGGATGTCTGGCATGGAGCTGGATGCACACAGGATGTACTCAGCATTGAACAGAATTCTCATGTTCTGTGATAGAAATATAGTCACTCTTATTATAGTCTGATACTTGGGGTTCCCAACTCAATCTTCCACCTCCCTGATATAGGACATTGAATGTCAAGTCCCTGCAGCTCCTCGACATATTACCTAGGGTCTGGCCTTAGGAGGACAGATCACAGAGTCACCTGCCCAGCCTGAGAGAGAGGACCTCCCAATGGTGCTTTGCACACTGTGGTTTGCCCCAGCTTCTCCCCTCCCCAATGCCCTGGCCCTCTGGTTTTTCCTTTCCCCTGTGTCTCCATTGGCTGTGGGACCCCGATGACCGGCCCTGTCTTCCCTACAGGTCACTGACCTTACCTGCCCTTTGCACCGTCCCTGTGCCCCCAGGTCATTGCCTGCTGTGCCCCATACTTAAGCTGGGACACAGCACATAGTTTGGTCTTTGTTCTGGATTTCCCTTTGGCACCTGGAAATTAACATTGCTGGAACTCATCTTGCACAAGGACCCTTCTGCCTCTCCTTGCTGAGCTAACCTTATGGCGTGTGTGGATGTGTAAGCTTGACTGCTTTGCCTGAGTTTCCCCAAGTGGCACTTCCACTGGAGAGGCTTACTGGGGTCTAGGCTGCAGCTCCACTCCTAAGGAGCACACAGCTATAACAGAAATACAAGGGATTGCCAAAATCATCAAATCTAATAGCTAAATCAAAAGTAATCACATTACAAAAACTGTGGTACACACCTACTAGCCATCTACAGCAAGTCCCAAACCATTCCCTAATAAATTGGGTTAAACTTGTAACCTTCAATACAAAAATATCAAAAAGGCTGGAAAAACAACACAAGAAGCAGGAGATATCAGGAACATTGGTAATGCTGAGAACGTTTAGAGTACCCTAAGATATGTATATTGCAGTTTCTATCGACTAAACATTCAGAGTTGAGCAGCTATATCATCTGAAATTGAGAGACCAAAGACTGGAGAAATTAATCTTCCACAAAAGACAGAGTTCTTTGTGTTATTCAACACATATCTATATATGCATTTCCAGTGCTTCTGAAAACCACTTTGGTTTTTTCACGCTACTTGAACTGCATTGCATTATATCCATAACTCAAGTGAAACACTCGCTCTTGAGCACTGGATCTCTCAAACTACAGGACTTAATTTCATCTTCATGCAAAACAGCACAATATGCAGCCTTGATATAACAAAATAAAAAATATGAGCTCAAGATAACTGGTTCTTCCCAACTTCTAAAATACAGTAAGATTCAAACTGAAAAGCTTTGTAGAAAATTCAGCATAAGGTTTGCAGAAAATTCACAGGTGCATCAGGAGACACATATTATTAACTAAATGACTATTAAGATCTCTGTGCAGTGCTATACTGATTTCAAGCTTATATTCCTCTAGAATGTACCAGATGTATGTAAACTGTAAACTGTAAAATTAATCGTCAGATTAAGTTTTACTATGACTCCTAGTATTAGCGATTTGGTGAGTTTTACACAACTATTATTTCCCATTTATCTATTAAGTTACAGCCACTTACGAAAGGCACTATCATTTACACGTGCTCAATTATCAAACAATCCCATCAGCACTCTGAGGTGTAGTGTTACTTACTAGAATGAAATATGTTCAATGTGGTCTATGTGTATTCCAGCCCTAACTCAAAAGTACTACAAAGGACGATGCAACTAATAGTAATTTAACAAAGTAAAAGTCAAATCATGCTAAGTTATATTTTCATGTGGGCTTTAAAATGCAAAACAGCCAAAAATAATTATGCTCCTTTGAATTATTGTTTTGATTTGAAAAAGAGTTTTTGTCAGACAGCATGCAGTCAAGTGTATAATGAGATCATTCTAGACAGTAATCACACCAGGATGGATGAAAGTGAGCGTTGGTCAGAATGCGCACACTTTGATGAGCACTCATCTGCAAAAAATTGCCAAAACCTCCTGCAAGGGCTGTTTTTTTAACTGCATTTTAATAAATAATAACAAAGCCGAATGAAACATCGGAAAATTTTTAACATATGTCAAGCAGAAGCCCTCTTCTCTCAGTTTGTAGAGAAAGCTAGTCCTTTGGAAAATCAAATTAATTTAATGTAAACATATTTACTGAAACATAGTGGATGGGCGGAGATGTGCACGTACTTGATAATGAATTGATGCCATTGTATCAGCCATCCCCTTGTGTTTTAACTTCAAATATGACAGAGTGTTTTTGAGAATAACATTTCATTCTTCAGGATATTATCAGAGATGCTATCCAGGGGAGCATATGATGGGGAGCAATTATCTTAATTATATACTAAAAACCTTTTAGAGGGATGATAAGGTTTTAAAGGAAAGTACATTAGAGCTGCATGTAAGAATTGACATGACTTGTGCAACCTCAAATCAGTCTCTTGTGCACATGCATTCTGAAGAAGCCTTTATGATTATGCTGTTTCTCCACATGACCTCTGCTGCATCAAGGTTGTAAAAATGTGGGGGAAAGGGACAATGGAACAAAACAGTTTATGGCACATAACTCTACAAATGTGACAGAAGCAGTATTATTATAAACTGAAAGATGCAAAATATTTTCCCTAAATATCAAACTGAAACTCACACGAAAATACTCAAAAGGAATATTAAATGAGAGTTACTAAAGCTTGACATTTTTAATCAACATATATCATTTGTATCCAAGAATTCAAAAAGGTCTGGCAAGAATTCATCTCAACAAATGGTGCTGTTTCTTAATAGCACCTGGCATATTGATAAGATTTAAGAAGACTAAACAGAAGCTAATGGAGTAACCTTGGTCATTCTGGGCTTTCAGCCTGAGATCAGAAATAATGGAATAGCTGATACGGATCACCATTAATAAATGGAAGGGACATAGGTCATGCAAATTAGCATTGCTTCAGAAAAACTGGATCTTATTATTTAACCTGGGGTTTTTAAATAAAATGTTAAGTTTGTTGAATAGAGGTAAACACTACATTTGGATTAATAAAGTTTATTCAAGTGGTCTATGTTTTCAGTGGAGGAAATTAAAAATCTTTTATACTAAATTGTTTCAGATATATGTGCATGAGAAGAGTGCACTACCCAAATGGAAAAAAGTAACAGTTTTATCATCTTTATCCTGTAAATCCATTATGGGTAAAAGGAGTGTCAAAAAGCCTACATAAACCTCATTTGTTTAATGCTCTTTGTCAGGATTCTGAAAGCTGCTAGTTAAATGGGCAAGAGTCAGCCAAGAAAGCACTCCAGAAAGTGTCATCACTGAATACTTCTGTCTGTTCCACTGTCTACTTCTCAGTTTGTGACATTAAAATTTTATTTTAGCCCTGCAGGAAAAATTCTAATTTTGTCAAAAGTCAGGAAGTTAAGTGAAAGGAAAAAAAAAACAAACCAAAAAACCCATAATCTTTTTTATTCCCAACACAGTAAAGAATTAATTTTTAACATAGCGCTTTGGAGTTAGAGCCTGCCACTCATGTGATGAAAAAAAATGGAGGATTTAAATTTTCTAGTTATTAATTTGAGAATTTTTTGATAACAGAGGTTTGTCCAAATACAAAATTTCCGTGTTTAAAATAGAATAATTAAGGGAACAGCTGTGTTAGAGGAACCTATGGCTTTATCTCATGCTGCCCAGGACTGCTTGGAGGGAAAGCCAGTGGATGAACTCCTGCTGAAACTTTTTATCATTTATTTCCTCTCATCTCTTAATTTGTTCTGTTAATACATTCATAATTAGAATTAAATCCTAATTAAAATAATGCTTATTTTGCACAACAAAAGTAATTTTTTTCTCTCCCTTTGTAACTTCTAACAAAAAAATCCGCTTCCCACATTGTACAGGAAACTGAAACAATAAAGCATGGATATGTTTTCTTGTTTAAACATTAGGGAGGGGATATGTGCACTGTGGGTATATCTACTGACAGCAGGCTACAGACATGTCAAGAAAGAATATGGGACAGTATCTGTCTACATAAAGTGAATACAGACCACTAGAGCTTGTTTCTTGGGTAATACGAGAAACTCGCCGTACCCGGACAACCCAGGCACAAACTTCACTGCGGAAAGAACTTTCAGGCTGTCTCACTCACCTCTTGAACACTAGCCAAATATAGATAGAGCGGGCCACAGCTTTAACATGTAGTCACAACATGATTAGAAGGAGGTAGTTAACAAGGCAGAAATCAGAGTTACACATCTCACTGACCCATCTACAGCTGCTTCCAACTACAACAGTGTAGCAGATAATTTAAGAGGCTTCTTCTCCTGATTTCAGACAAAATCAGAAGGGAAACAGTCTCACAGATAGTACCTTATTTTTCGTCTCATAATACAAGTGACATTTTTCCCAGTCTCATATCAATACTTAACTGACTAATTCCTAATTCCTAATGAAAACCCTTCTTTCGGAAGATAACGTATACAGTGAAAATCTAACCAAACTGAAATCATTGGCAAAACATGTTAACATCAATGACTTTAGGAACACATGTCAGACTCTGAGACTCAGATCACTTGAACACCAACTCATCGAGACCAGCAGGTCTATAACACCTGTCTACAAAATAGTGACCAATGCAGGACCACAGGTGAACTGTGCTCCTCTAGGAGATACAGTCTTTTGAAAAGTCAGTAGAAAGCACCCTAATTAAATAATATCAGAAATACAAAAAATAGGTATGAAAATAATATTATGATGAGACAAAACTCCCAAGCTTCTCATATTTTGGGGATTTGTACTTTGAGAAAATAAAAGGAATTATAAAATTCCAGAAAATACTTAAAAAAACAAAAGAAATTATAAAATTTTAGTTTCTGTTATAGAAACAGCTACAGCAGCAAATACTCTAGATATAAATTTCAGGAATATTTTCTGGTTTTGAAGGATGCTTAAAAAAGTACTAGCTGTACTGAAGAAAAAAACCAGCAAAATGAAAGACAGAAGAGCTGTTGTATATTTCAATCTTCCATCAGCACTCTCTTGATTTTCATTAAAATGTCACTTAAAACTAAAAAACTTCGCTGTAAACATGTATTAATGTATTAGACAAAATAGCTTCCCATAAGTGTGCACTATATCCTGCACTATATCCTGTAGCAGTCAGAATGACAAATACAAAATGTATCATCACTGAAAGTCAGGAGAAGGGTAGTTCAGCTTCTGGTACAGTGTTCTGGCAGAGATATGTATCTTGAAACTCTGAATGTGAACTTTACAACACTGTAAATTAACCTGTTAAAACAAGTAAATTGATACATTCTGTACCATAGCCAAATTATCTCCATTTAGCTCAAACATGGCTTAAAGGAAGGAAGAGGAGACCGAAAAATGTATAGGTCTTGACACTAAATTTCATTACTAATAAGTTACTGACTAAAAATTCAGCTGAAAAATTTTGATAATTTTCAATTTTTACTTTGAAGTAAATTTTATTAAGAAACACATAAATAGCAAAATCAAACTAGTTTTATTTGGACTAAATATAACACTTAATTGGAAAAAAGGTATCTGTTTTTCCAGTTCAACACTTCAGTTGGTATAAACATTATAACCCAGATTTGCTTTCTGAAGATTGCTGGAGAGGTCCAACTTATCCAAAGACAGAAAGTTAGGATATTTCTCTCTTGACTGGAGTTGGCCATGAATACACTGAAGCTGGAAATGAGAAGCTTCTTAATCACAAGGTGCAGTGGGTCTTGCGCTGGTCAAACGCCAGTGCCCCTACTAAAATTATTTACTCATTTTTCTGGTGCAAGATAAGATTTAGGATGAGAGCAAAGCAGGCTCAAACTTTAAAGCGTATAAAGAAAACTTTATTAACAGAATTAAAAGAAAAATAATAAGAACTGTTGCAGCCGGGAAGCCTGGTAGGCTTCCGTGGCGGTCAGTTGCTTAAGGGCAGAAATGCCTAGTCATGGTGACTAGGCCAAAATAACCCTTCTCCCGCGCTTGGACCCTCGCTTATCTCCCTGTAAGACAATAGGTCACTTTGTACCCCGAACCATACCATTGGACACCTTTTCAAAACCTCTGTACCCTATAAAAACCCCACTTTCCCCCAGCTCAGTAGAAGCCGCTGTCCCTGGAACCCTTCACGGAAGAAGCTAATAAAGATTCATCTGTGGAACTCCATACGGCGCTTCTCCTCTCTCTCCCTGCGTCTGCCAAGGCACCTTAGCAAGCTTATGAGCTGAGAATCACTGCTAAAGAGCTGATCACTGCTAAGAGCTGAATATCACTATAACTAAGCTTGCTAAGTGTTGCCTGTGCCCGGGAGTCTTGCCGGAGTTGCTTGGACAGGGGGGTACGTAAGTGCACCCCTAACCAAGACCAACAAAGGCAGCCGAGACACCGACTGAAGCTACCGGGGAAAAACAAAACCTGGCGAACCAACGTGGGTGAAAAACCCCTGGAGAGCAGCCTTCACCGCGAAGAGTTACTGCCTTGGTTCGCTCAGAGTCCTTCTGAAGGCAACTTCTCCGTTATAGAAGAATTTCTCTGCAGAAGGCGTCTGACGACCCTCCCAGTCCAGCTCTGAGGAGTCAGACGTTGGCAGACCACCCTACCAGCAGCTTTTTGACCCACATTCGGCTGAGGAGTAAGTTGATTACAGCTTTTTTGCGCGCAAAAAATTCTTTACTTGGGTCTTTTTCTTTTTCTTTTTTTTTTTTTTTTTTCTCTTTTTTCTGCTGGGAGGGGAACGGGACCACATTACTATGGGATCAAAAAATAGTAAATTTAAACGATCCCAGAACGAGAGAGACTTATATTTAGAAATCTTAGAAATTCTATCTCTTAACAACCCTTCTTTCTCTAAAAGTAAAATCTTAAAAACTAACTTGAAAAAGTTTATCAAATGGATCATTTCCCAGTTTCCTGATACTAATACACAATCTATAACTTTAGATTCTTTTTGGGACTCGGTGGGGATAAAAATATACACTTCCCAACTTAATGGAGATTTCTCTGTTACACGATTTCTGCCCATTTTTCATAATATTACCAAAGTAGTAGAACAAGGAAATGTTAAGAAGTCTCCCAGTCCCCCCGGAGAGAGCTGTCCATCCTTATCTCTCCCGCCAGACTGTGTCCTTTCAGATGCTAATCTCCTCCCCCTCTCTCCAGATGCCGGCCACAGGGGGGTAGGGCGCGGATGCGCCGCTCCTGCCCCGCTCCCGCCCTGCGCCCCCGGTACCACCGCGGCCCCCGGCACCCCCACGCCCTCTCCCCAAGGCCCCCACCCCTTGGCCCCCCCTCCTCCACCTTCAGCCGCCCCCCTGGGGACGGAGAACACGAACTCCGTGCTGTCCCCACCCCCCCTCTCCGCGCCGCCCCCACCTTCCCCCTCCCTCGCGCTGATCCCAAACCCTTCCTGTGTGCCTGCAAAGCCTGCAGGACCTGCTTATCTCATGTGTGGCCATCACCCTTTCCCCGCAGTATCTTCGAATGCAACTGTGCCTGCTCCTATAGGCTCTGCACCCCCACACCTCACCCCCCCCACTCCCTCTGTAGCGAACGTGGCCCCATGCAATCCCACCCACCCTTCGCTACCTTATCCCCAAACCCTGCAGCCACTAAACCCTCATGGTACTTCTGAGACACCCCATGGTAGCATAACGCTTTTACAGGCCTCGCAACCCTGTCCCAGCTGCGCCTCCCGTAGCCAGGTCTTGCAGCCCTGTCTACAGCACCCCACACCCCTGCAAAATGCCACTCCAAAACGCCAGAAAAAGCACTCCTCATCTGAGGATAGTAGTGATACTGAGCTCAGTTCTGATGAAGATGACATTGATCCATGGGCTTTAATTAAAATGGAAGCCACTCACGCAGGTGACTGGGAGTTGGCTCAGAAAATTTCTGCCTTCCCTGTGACTTATATAAAGGGAAAAAGAGGTGGTACCTCCACTAAAATTATGTGGGAACCTAATACAAACAAAGAGCTCATAGAACTTCGAAAAGTAGCCAAAGAACATGGCAGAAGTTCACATATTTTTAAAAATTTCCTAGAAGCTATCTTCTCGGCACATGTTTTAATACCCCATGATGTTAAGAATATTGCTCACTGCCTCCTATCCCCGGCAGAATATATGCTATGGGAAAGGCATTGGAAAAAACAATTAAAAACATTATCAGACACATATGCTAAAGATCCTACTGGGCAAAGTTTTTCAGTTGAACAGCTGGCTGGAGAAGGCAATTTGCAGAAACCCTCAGATCAAGCTAAAACTTTGTCTGAGGCAGCAATACGAGATTTGGCTATTGCAGCTAAGACTTCCTTACTTCTTACCCCAGATGACTCTATCCCTACCCTACACTTCTCTAATATTAAACAAGGAGTAGATGAAAGCTTTATAAAATTTGTGGACAGAATTAAAGATGCTCTGGATAAACAGATAGAGAGCATAGAGGCAAGAAAAGAACTGTTATGCAAACTTGCCATGAGCAATGCTAATGAACAATGTAAAACTATTCTGAGAGCCTTACCCTTGGATACAGAACCTACCATAGAACAAATGGTGGAAAGCTGTACACGTCACCTCTCCACTGAAAACACAGTAGCCCAAGCAGTTGCTAAGGGTATTGCAGAAGGAGTTTCTGGTGCATTTGCAGTAGTGACTTCCCAAGACCAGACCCGCTGCTTTCACTGTGGAGACTTTGGACATTTTATAAAGGACTGTCCACATAGGTCACCTATGCAAATTCCCCGTAACACTTACCACAGACCCCAAAATCAGCAGCGCTTCCAGCAGCGTTCGGGAAACTGCCAGCGGAGCGTGGTCAGGCTCCACGCCAAGACAACAAATCAAAAGCCATCCAGACCCAACCATGCATCATTCCAGGAGATGCCACGTCACAAGAAGGGGATCCAACATACAGAGCAATACAGACGGGAACCCGGCGCCAGCTGGTAACTGCTTTATCCATTGACTTAAAAAAGAGGGATGTTTATCGTGTCCCTACTGGCAAGTATGGGCCAAAAGGAGGTCCTTTTGACATTTTAATTATAGGTGATACCGTTAATGGGCCGGATGAAATTTTTGTTTTTCCAGCAGTACAAACAGTGCACCCAGGTCAAGAAATCTTGGTCCAGCTGTGCTGCACAGACTTACCATTTTTTCTTTTAAAGGGAACTCCAATTGCACAAGCCTTTCTACTCCCAAAAAATCACAAGGAACAGCTTCCTCTCAACCCTATAGCAATGTGGGCACAAGTTTTGGGATCCAATAGGCCTACCATTGAGTGTGGCCTATCCTGCAAAGGTGAGAAGATCCACCGACTGGGACTCCTGGACTCAGGCACAGACCTGAGCCTCATCGCACGCTCAGAATGGCCTGCAAACTGGGAACTAGAACCAGTACCAGGTATGATTTCAGGGATCGGTGGAGCCACAATGTCCATGCGAAGCAAGCACAACGTGCTCATCGAAGGGCCTGAAGGCAAGTTGGCAACTATCCGCCCATTTGTGGTAAGGGCCCCCATCACCCTTTGGGGAAGGGATGTTCTATCCCAATGGGGAGCTTCCTTACAAATTCCCAGTCGGGATTTCTAATTGGGGCCACTGAGGAGCGCACACTACCAGATACCCCTCAGCTTACCTGGAAATGCCAAACCCCGATCTGGATTGAACAGTGGCCCCTCCCTAAAGTAAAACTGTGCGCACTACAAGCACTTGTAGAAGAACAGCTTGCCAAAGGTCACATCGTCGAGACCACCAGCCCTTGGAACACCCCAGTCTTTGTACTGCAAAAGCCTGGAACGGACAGGTGGAGGCTCCTCCAGGATCTGTGTAAAATCAATGAGGTAATTGAGGATATGGGCCCCCTTCAGCCTGGACTGCCTTCACCATCGATGTTGCCTCGAGACTGGACACTTGCCATCATAGATATTAAAGACTGTTTCTTCAGCATCCCGCTGCACCCCCAGGACGCTCCAAGGTTTGCTTTTTCTGTCCCCTCTCTTAACAGAGAGGCTCCACTCAAAAGATATCATTGGCTTTTTCTTCCCCAAGGTCTCAAGGTCTCACCTACCATATGCCAATGGTATGTTGCTCGTGTTTTGTCTCCCGTTCGGAGCCTATTTCCAGATGCAATCATCTACCACTATATGGATGACATCCTGATCTGTGCATCAGACAAAGCCTACCTAGACAAAGCGGTTACAAAGACTATTGAAACCATAGAAAAAGCAGGATTCGAGATCCGTGAAGACAAAATACAGTACACCAACCCATGGACTTACCTTGGATTCCAGATCCGGGAACGGACCATCGTACCCCAGCAGCTCGTCATCCGAGATGACCCAAAAACTCTGAGAGACTTACATAGTCTGTGTGGATCCATCAATTGGGTACGTCCTCTGCTAGGAATTACAACAGAGGACCTCGCTCCCCTGTTCAACCTTCTCCGTGGCAATGGAGACCTGGACTCTCCACGCACTCTTACAACAGAAGCCCGAGATGCCATCACCAAAGTCCAAGAAGCCCTATCTTCACACCAAGCCCATTGTTTCGAGCCTAGCCTGCCTTTCCAGTTTGTCATCCTGGGAAAAGCACCCCGGTTCCATGGACTGATTTTCCAATGGGATACTCAGCTTCGAGACCCTTTATTGATAATTGAGTGGATCTTTACAAACAACCAACCTACAAAGACAATTACCACCTTCCAAGAAATCATGGCACATCTAATAAAAAAGGCCAGAACTCGCCTCCGTTCCCTTGCAGGGTGTGAGTTCACATGCATATACATGCCATTAACCGGCGGAGACCTGGAGCATTTGCTTCAGACCAATGAAAATCTCCAGTACGCCCTAGATAGCTATACAGGCCAAATTTCCATCCATATCCCAAAACATAAACTTTTTAATATAACCTTTAATCTGACCCCAAAATTAGTACAGAGTAGAACACCTCTCAAAGCTCTAACAGTCTTTACAGATGGCTCGGGGTCATCCCACAAGTCTGTAATGACATGGAAAGACCCGAAGACCCAAAAATGGGAATCTGATGTCCAAATTGTGGAGGGATCTCCACAGATTGCAGAGTTAGCAGCTGTTGTCAGAGCCTTTGAGAAATTCAAAGACGAACCTTTTAATCTCATTACAGACTCTTCATATGTCGCAGGTATAGCTATGAGGGCAGAACAAGCCCTTCTCAAAGACGTTTCCAATCCAAAGTTACACCAATTGATTTCTGCATTAATACGTTTAATCTCCCACAGAAAACAATCTTACTATGTAATGCATGTAAGGTCACACACTGACCTCCCAGGTATCATTGCAGAAGGGAACAGGAGAGCAGATGCTTTGGCCATGGCACTAGAGACTGCTAACATCCCTGACATCTTTGCCCAGGCAAAGTTGTCACATGCATTTTATCACCAAAATGCAGCTGCCCTTATTAGAATGTTCAAGCTCTCAAAAGATCAAGCAAAAGCTATTGTTGCCACGTGCCCGAACTGCCAAAGCTACCAGATACCATCTGTGGGGACAGGAGTCAATCCCCGAGGACTTAACAGCTGCCAGCTGTGGCAGACAGATATCACTCACTTCCCACCTTTTGGAAGGTCAAAGTATGTGCACGTATCGGTTGACACGTTTTCTGGAGCAGTGTTTGCATCATCTCATCCTGGAGAAACTACACAGCATGCCATAAAGCACTTCCTCCTTGCCTTTGCTACCCTGGGAGTACCAAAACAGATCAAAACAGATAATGGACCTGCCTATGCCTCTCGTAAGTTAAAAGAATTCTTCAGTGACTGGGGAATAGAACACAAGACAGGCATACCTGCAAATCCCACAGGACAATCCATCATAGAGAGAACACATCAAACCCTCAAAAGAGTCCTCAATCAGCAGCGAAGTGAAACAAAAATCATATCTCCAGTTGAAAGACTCTGCAAGGCTCTCTATGTCATCAACTTCCTAAATGGTACAACATCAGAGCCCGACCCTCCAGTACTTCGCCACTTCGCAAATACCACCCAAGCAAAGCTTGCTGAGAAACCACCTGTGCTAGTGAAGGACCCAGAGACTCATCAAATTTCCGGGCCTTTCCAGTTAATTACTTGGGGGAGAGGATATGCGTGTGTTTCACTACCATCTGGTCCAAGATGGTACCCAGGAAAACACATAAAACCATACCTAGGCACTACAAACACTACTCAGTCAGACACTGACAAGAGTTCTTCTGAGTTGAATACAAGACCGCCTCAAAACCAGACAAGTTCTGCCTGGAGACGAAGGCGTCGCCGAATATCCACGTACCAAAGAAAAAACCGACCCATCCCACGACAGCAGAAGAAACAGAAAAGATGAACAACATTCTGCTGCATCAGTCAAGCTATAAGCCAGACATAGCTTGAACACAAACTTGTCCTCTGAATTACATGTCATTATCTTTTTTTTTTTTTAAGAAAATTTTTACCCCAAAAACCCCTATTATTCCCTTTCCCAACTCTTACCAAAAACCCCTAACTTCACACCCACTTACCCATCCCTTGCATATATATAAAAAAAAAAAAAAAAAAAAAAAAAAAAAAAAAAAAAAAGAAGGGGGGGGGAGGGGGGAAGGAACAGAGAAATGGAATGAAGGAAAAAACCCAAACCCTTTCCTCCCATCATGAAAGATAACAACTTTTTGTTTATATTCCCTATCAGAAGCCTTATCCCTGTCCAGAGATGAAAACTGGTGTTCTCCTCACTTCTGTTTGGATGCTCTTCACCGTACCGTATGCCTGCGGCTGGATTAGCCCACAGCCTAGTCATAATGTTTGGGTAACCTTAGCAAAAACATTGAAACAGGATAACATGTGCTTATCCATGGGCAGCGTTGATAACCCACTTTCCACATGTCTAGTAGGGATTCCTTTTGTAGCAGATGACTGGCCCGTCTATAACTCTGAGCTCCTCCGCACCACAGGTAAGAGACCCAATGCAGTAGATACTTGGGATGATTGGACAAAAATGTTACCTAATGCCCTAGAGGAACCCCAAGAATTGGACTTGCTGGGGTCCACCAAAGCAGCATACTGTGTTAAATTTTACTATAGACGCCCAAGGAATAATGGGCCAGAAACTAATCAGTTAAAAAACACATACAGAAAAGACATATCACCCATTAACAAAGCCTATAACTATCCGGATTGGTGCAATTACACCACTCGCGTGATATCTGTATCCTCTCTCCATCCCAAAGTACTACCCAAAGGGATGTTTCTCATCTGTGGTGACCGAGTATGGGCTGGGATCCCCTCACGCCTGCAGGGAGGTCCCTGTAGCCTTGGGAGACTTTCTACCCTCACACCAAATATTACCTTGTTACATAATTGGAAAAAAGAAAGTGAAGCAAATCGCCACAAAAGATCCTATACAGAATTTGACGAAACCTGTGATCCCAAATTATACAATTGGAATAAACCAAAAAGAATTGCTGTCTCCCTATTCTTACCGTGGGTAGCTGCAGCTAAGGCCCTTGGTGAAATAAATCACTTAGGCTGCTGGCTTAGTAAGCAAGCCAACGCTACATCTGCTGCCCTGAGTGATCTTTTAAAGGATGAGGAAACCACAAGACATGCATCTCTCCAGAACCGCGCCGCGATTGACTTCTTGCTGCTTGCCCACGGACACGGATGCCAAGACTTCGAAGGGATGTGTTGCTTCAATCTCTCATCACGCTCAGAATCCATCCACGCAAACATCCAAAAACTGAGAGAACTTGTGAAGGACTTAAAAATAGAAAAGAACCCAGACTGGGTCAATGACCTTTTTGGTCAATGGGGATTAACAGGATGGGTTGCATCTCTTGTTAAGGGAATTCTGTGGATTTTCATTGTAGTTGTCATTGTATTAGTTATGTTCTCATGCCTTATCTATTGCTTTAAAAGAACTATAGGGAACGCTTTTTTATTAAATACAGAAAGTGGAATTGTTGCAGCCGGGAAGCCTGGTAGGCTTCCGTGGCGGTCAGTTGCTTAAGGGCAGAAATGCCTAGTCATGGTGACTAGGCCAAAATAACCCTTCTCCCGCGCTTGGACCCTCGCTTATCTCCCTGTAAGACAATAGGTCACTTTGTACCCCGAACCATACCATTGGACACCTTTTCAAAACCTCTGTACCCTATAAAAACCCCACTTTCCCCCAGCTCAGTAGAAGCCGCTGTCCCTGGAACCCTTCACGGAAGAAGCTAATAAAGATTCATCTGTGGAACTCCATACGGCGCTTCTCCTCTCTCTCCCTGCGTCTGCCAAGGCACCTTAGCAAGCTTATGAGCTGAGAATCACTGCTAAAGAGCTGATCACTGCTAAGAGCTGAATATCACTATAACTAAGCTTGCTAAGTGTTGCCTGTGCCCGGGAGTCTTGCCGGAGTTGCTTGGACAGGGGGGTACGTAAGTGCACCCCTAACCAGGACCAACAAAGGCAGCCGAGACACCGACTGAAGCTACCGGGGAAAAACAAAAAAGAACCAGGATAAAATCTTCAGAACACTTCTCCTACCACAACAATCGTCTTTTCTTTCCCACTGACAACGTAGAGATAAAACCTGGGACTTTTGGTCAGTTGACCACCTCTAGAATAGTCTTTCATCAGTTCTCTTAGGGAGAGGAGTATCTCTTGCCATGCCATGGAGATTTCTCCACAAGAAACAGTTCTCTCGTGGCTTCAGTGTCACAGTGCCCAGGAAAATGGAAATCTGATCATGATGTAAAAAGTCCCTCCCCTTGACTTACAGCTTTTCCCACAACTGTTTTCAAGGGCTGAATCTTTAGCTAATAGGGTGTACTTTTAAGGATGAGCTGTTCAAAAAGCAAAAGTTTTTTCATCCATCTCTGAGATCATCTTCATCTTGGGGAACAGAGGTTTTCTTCTTCCCTGGGAGCAAAGAGTCTCCACCACTTTTATCTCTCTCTGCTCAAGCTTCTCATTTGAATCGCAGCTACTTCAACATCTACTTGCCCGAGCATGGGTGCTTTTGCTCATGTCTACAGTTTGAATGCTCCATTCTGCCATGATTTTTTTTCATGAATTACAGGAGTATTCTAGTGTATCACAGTCCATCACCATAGCCTCACAAAAGAATTTCAGCCTAAGACTACGGCATCTCCTCATTCTCCTCCCATTTGAGATTTGATTTCTTCTTTGCTGACCTTGATGTCTTCCTATTGTCCTCTACGTGTCTTCACCCTGTCTATTTCTCTCACTCGAGAGAGGATTGAAGGTCTGCAAGTCTCATCTGCGCAGTAAAAGAGTTAATCTTAGCCAGGCCTTGCATCAGGAACTGGCCTCTCGCTGTTGGCCACGTGATTCCTGCTAGGCAGTGACTGTGGAGGTTTGCTGTGTTGATTTTGGCTGCATAATTTCCTGTGGCACCCAGCCAGTTCTTTCAGCAGCATGATTCTGGTCACGCTGAGGAGGGCTACATGGGAACCCAGTGGCAGCAGGAAACGGCCAGGCAGTATCTCAGCAGCCTGCACCATGGCCCAGCCCAACTTGGGGCTGCTCCAGAGCCCAGAAGACCCTGACTCGGCCCTGCTGGCAAGATGTTTGCAGCCATGGCACGGCCCTGCCTCGGCCAGGGCCCCGCGGCTTCCTTCACCTGCCCATCACACCAGAATAGGAGAGAACTTCTCCCTTCAAAAGCCAGAAAGCAAGAGAGCTTTTCCCGGGCTTGTTCATTTTAAAATGAGGCGGATCTAGCTTTTTCAGTGGTTTAACAGCGTGCTAATGTTCAGAACCAGCCAGCAATTGGCTTTGCCCAGCACGGAGGAAGCTGCTAGCAGCTTCTCTTAGAAAATCACTTCTGCGGCTGGCTTCTTCCCTCTTCACCAAATGCCAATTAATGCAAAACCAGCACACTAGCACAGAAATCAGTGATTCTAATTCAGGCATCTGTGAAGAGTAATAGGCATAAAACTCAGATATTTTGAAAATCTCTCTTGAAAGAAACTACACAAAGGCTAGAACCTAACTTTTCTCTCCTTAAGGAAGTATTGTCATCATGTCAGGTCACTGTGAGACTCTCCTGCTTATTCTTTCCATGGCCTATGATACACTTTCTGTGCTAAATGTGAAGGGGGACTATATTGTGCAAAACATCTGAGAACTGGGAAACTTCAGTTAACAATGGGAACATTTCTCTAAAGCAAAAAATTACTTAGAGAAGAAAATGGTTGCTGCCTAAGAATTGTTCTGCTATTAGGTTGCTATGGAAACACAACCCTCTCTTGTCAGTGAACCAACTCCAGCAAATGGATGCAGGGCTCATGTTACAATACCTGTGCCCTGTGTTCTGTAATGACAAGATCTGAGTGGCTCTTCACTTCTCACTCAACATACAGACCAATTATACTCTTTGGAGATAATGTCCCCTTGAGTAATAGACAGAACAATAAGGGACATTTGATTAGCACTCATATATCATCACAGAATCACAGAATATTTGGATAATAATTCCTTGGAAGGGATCCACAAGATCATCAAAGTCCAACTCCTGGCCCTGCACAGGACAGCCCCAAAAATCACATCATGTGCCTGAGTGTTGTCCAAACACTTCTCAAACTCTGGCAGGCTTGGTGCTGCGATGTCATGTCAGATCCTGAAGCACTAGTAAGTTTTAATGGCCCTGACAAGCATTCTGAGGTTCTCCATTCCATTCATCCTGTGAAAATTAGAAAATTCAGCCTGATGGCAGATAAGTGGTAATGATTTTGTATATACACCAGAATATCAAAAGCCTTCATGGACAGTCAGTTGTTTCAGAAACATTTGTGTTAAATTAGGCTAAATTTCATAGAGTATTTTCAGCTGGTTCTAGACCATTCTAGAACTGTTAACACTGCCTCCTTCATTATGTTCTTCCCTCTACATAACTAAGATGATTTTTCTTGATCATTAAACACCTTTTCTTGAAAGTAATCCCGAGGAGTTAGACTGTCGGTCATGTGTACAAGAGCATTGTATCCTGCTATCTCTGGCTTAAGAAGCATACTTAAATGAAATGCAGCTCTATTATCAGTCCTTCTGCTTGAAGCAATTGTGTGAGTGGCTTTCAGAAAGGTTTGCATGTGACCCTTTAGATCAATTAGAGTTTCAAAGTGATGAAACATTGATGACTAAAGCTACACTCTTGAATTTCCATTCATCCAGACAATTCTTTATATCTGGCAGTGTGCTGGTTCCTTCTTGTGGCCACTTTTCACTGCTTTGCTTGTAACTAGAAAATACCTGCACAAAAGTGAAGGTATAAATTCATCAAGTTAGAAAATATGTATTTAGGATCTTAGTCTCAATCTGGAAAACTGAAGTGCCTAAATATTCAGGATTACTGAAGTCAAACAGAAAATAGACAATAGAACTGGACTTACCAAGCCAAGTATTTGATGATTTTAGAAACTCAGTAAAAGACATATTTTAATGTTGATAAAAATGTTATCACAGCTAGCCTCTTTTTCCAATTCAGGTTTCTGGAGAATAGTCTCCTAGATATCTGTGTGAGACTGCTGACACAGTGTTATACAGCTGAGGTGATCTGACACACTGACTACAAGTTTTCAGGTTCATTTTCATTGTGATAACAGGAGAGGGATGCCAGGCTGCGAAAGCAAAAAAAAAAAAACAAAAAAAACCCCCAAAAACAAAAGCAAAAACAAACAAACCCCCCCAAAAAACCCAAAAACAAACAAACAGAAACCAAAACCAAAAACAAACAAACAAACAAACAAACAAACCCCAAAAAATCAACCAAAAAAAAAAAAACCAACAACAACAACAAAACATAATAGTGCAAAGAATTGGCTGGCTTGGGGACAGTTTGATATTTTGTATTAATTCAATGTCAACTATTCTGTTTATTATTTCCCTGTTGTGATTATGAGGATTTAAGAAGAAGGTATGATTAATTACAGATTTATTAACTGCCCAGTCCTCCTTATGAGTCACTGGCGTTTAAGTACAAATCAAGTAATTTTTTTATATAAGAAAAACACCCTGACCAACAACAGTAAGATTGCTTCGAAGTACACTTAGCTGGGCAAAGGAGCAGAACAGCTGCTATCTCCTTCTTTAGTTTCCTTCAAGGAGTTTCAGCTCCTTGCCTTCTGCTTGCCTGCTATAGGCTACTGGCAACACACCACATATCTAAGGACAATTTTTATCCCTGATAGAATCCATATCTTTGATATAACTGAGTAGAGTAGTTGTACAAGAGCTATCTTTAAAATTACTGACTTGGGAATTGAGAGCTCAGCACAAGTGAAGCCTCATAGTATTTACCTTATTTCTCAGCTGGATTTTTCAGCCCAATCTGAGTTCTGCTTTGCCACAGCTCAGCTGTTTTTGTAGTTGAAGATGGGTCACTAAGGTGTCCCTGACCTGCAGCCACAGCGAAGTAACATAAGGGAACATAATAGGTTCTTGAACTAGAATTCTCTTATTCAATGGTGATTCTCATGCTGTTTACATAGGGAAATGTCTCTTCTTGTCATTGAAATGCTTTATTAAAATCTTTGTTAATCTGCATAGACAGATCAAACTTCCCAAGGAAAGTGGTTGGTTTTTCTCATCCACAAGTTGTTTGGGACAAACATTTTGAAAGTCCTCTCTAATTCCTGATGATACTCAAGGAGACCTAAAAATAGTTTAATTATTACTGGCCATCACTCATGATTGTTGAAAATTTAACATGTAAATTTCCACCTGGTCTCACTCATAGGGAGTTTCTGCAATTTCTGTTTAGAAATTATAAAAGCAGACTCAAAGAGATATAATCTCTCTACTGGATAGGGGCACTTAACTACAACTAAAACCAAAAAAAACCCAAAAAAACCAAAAAACCAAAAAAAAACCCAAAAAACCCAAAGAACATTTATTGTGTAATGTAGCTCAGATTTCATTCAATATTTCTCCTAAATAAAATGGATGACACTGTGAGATACAAGGATAGACTGTGGTACAGAATGTCTAAGCTACTAAGGGTACAAGTCTGTAAGGGTCTTTAACATCAGAGTCCCAAGAGCAGCCTGCTGGTACAACTAAATCAGTATTCTGGACTCTGTATAAGTGACCAAAACCACACGAACTTCATGAACATTTTCTGAACCTCATTTACATCTTTTCCAAGATGATTTGTTCACAAAATTTCATTACATCCCTAAAAGTAAAAGGACAATACTAATGCATGGCTTACGAACGAATAAAATTTCATTACTATTTTTCAAGATTAAATATGTCATGTAAGTTCTTTCTTAAATAGAAGAGCAGTGTAAAAATTAAAATGAATGGCAGAAATGTCTAGTTTAAGGAATGGGGATACTGTCCTGGAACAGGACAGTACAATATTCACCAAGACAATATCCAACAGAAGAATCAGTCAGATTGATTAATGAATCAATTATTTTATATTGATTTAACGAGATGGATCTATGAAATTTTAACCCCAAATTTATATTTTACTTAGTGGGAAAAAATGGTCTCAAACAATGCAATATTTCAGAATATTCCTATCATGTCTTAGCTATTAGTTTAAAAGTAGAAAAGCTGAGAGATGCTTATACAATCTGCCAAACTTGCCGTATTAATCTATCACAGAAACAAAGAACAGTTTAACCTGGACTGAGACACACAAGCAATCTTTTTTACTCTTAAATCTTTCCTAATTAGAAGCAACTGCTTTAACTGTGAGCATAAACCAATAAATGTAACTGTTCCTCTTCCTATATAAACCTAATTTCTTGCAAACAGACATAAAAGTCATACAACATTGGTTTTCAGAAGTAGAGGTAACCAACTTTATGACTAATTTTATTTGCTTTCTATTCAGTTTTTCTCCCTGAAAACTAACAAGCCTTTACCATTTGTTGCATTGAGTTCTTATCCTCTGTGATTCCTTACGAGTTCAACAATAAAATTTAGGAGAACTACAGAGCAGTCTATAGGGATTTTCTCCCCAGAGCCCTAAATATCACATAATACAGACATTTGAAACAGTATTCCCAAAGTTAGCATGTCTTATTGACACAAAAACTGAGGGAAATTCAGGAAAAAAAGCATGCAATATTAGATATTTCTTTTTAAGAAATTATCTATAATCATATGTAACTTATTCAAAGAATAAATCTATACAACCTAAAGTGGCAGGGTGACTTCACATACAATTACAACTAGTGCTAAATACCTTATAACTGAGAGTGACATGATTTTTTCATTTGGTCCATTTGTAATATAAGAGCCAACAGGATTCTAGATATGGTTTGCAAGCCAGGCTAGTTAAATAACTCCTACATTTATAGCTTAAAATAAAACCACATTTTTCTATACAGCCAAATGTTCTTTCCAGTAAAATGCCGAGGGGAAAATATCACAGTGGTATATGGAAAATTAAGGCAGAAGGAATTACAGTCCATTTGTATTGTCAGATTGTTAGATGCCCTCATGAATCTTCTACACCTTTCTAGGTTATACTCTAGGCCTCTGATGCAGATTATTTTAAACTTTAGACAAAACACACTTCCAGAATAAGGCATAAAAATGTCCTTCATATGATCTGTGTTTCACAGTGATCTTAATGGACTTACTATGCACAATTCCAAAGCCTGGTATTTTAACTAATGAAAACTCCATCTTTTTAAAAAAAATACTAATTACAATGGGAAGCTTTGCTGTTGAGCCCCATTACTAAGAAGGCAGGTAATTAACTCCCCCTACCAATTTCTTGGGTATGTGTATGGCAGTCTTTCCACTGCAATCCATATGTTTATGGTAATTATTCAAGTAGAGGTGTGAAAAACAAAGATAATTTGTTATTTTCTTCCTCTACCAAAAAACAACCCACAATATTGTCCTGAAAGACTAATCTCTTTTTACATTATCAGATCCAAAATCATCAAAGTAAGAAATACAAGTAGCCATGCTGATGTTCAAGTCAGATTCTGGTCCATTTTGTGCAACTATGCTACAAAGATGCTATCCTATTTTGTGCCACCTTTTAGACTGCTGCTCATAATGCAGGTTCCATCAAGTCTTCCTTAGCCCAAATTTAATAGAGAGGTGGGAATTAAGATCCACTCCACCTTACCTTGCAAACTCCAAAGCAGTATTTTGCTATCTGGCCCTCATATACTATGCCTGATACAGCTCTGGCACTCTTTCAATATTAGTTCAGCTGTGAATCAGGACGGTGCTTCCTCTCACACAGACCAGATCAGTAACACGATGTTAGTCAATAATCATCTGTCATCCTTGGATATTACCCAAATGGTTCCTAATTAAGATTGCACAGGTCAGAAAGTCAATTGTGTGTTTCAAATAGGTCTCTGCTGCTGAGAACTGTCATTTGTCAAAGCAGACTCTCAGTCCAATTACTTTGGAGCAAAACGACTATATTCTGATATTCCTGCACCAGGTGGTGACTAATGAAGAGTTCAGCCAAGGGTAATTGAAGAGATCATATAATTCTAGAGAACATTAACAGTATTCTTACAGATAATATCATACTTACAGATAATATCTGAATTAGAATAATTCTATAGATTTTTAAGTATTTTAACTCATTGCTGTTCAAACTTATGTATAACACAAACAGCAGTCTGTCAAACTGTCATTTAATATTTCTCTTAATTCTCAATCATTATTTAATTTTCAAAAATGGCTTAGATATTTTTTCACATAACATGAAAACGCACAGTACTTCAAATTTTAAGTACTAAGTAGCTCCATAATGTTGTTGCTAAGCAGTACTCAGAAAAGAAAAGAAATAGGTTGGTTAGAGGATTACTGCAAAAGATTTCTCTACAAGAAACTCTGTAATTTGGCTTTTTGCAGCCTTGTATTTATCTAGGAAAGTATTTAAACATCTGCTTTGTTTTTACTTCTACAACATTTTGCTATTAATCTTCATTCTTATGTGAAGCTCTTATGGTAGCTAATGGAAGACTAATCATACTGTGATAAATAAACAGAGTACTGCATGCTTAAAAATATAAACCTGTATATTCTGTAGATTAACACTTACACCAATTACTATGTAAAGGATTATTTGGTGATTTACCTGGTCTTGAGGAAGGAACTCTTGCTATCTCTAGGGAACAAGGCTTTTTGGTGACTGCTATATCTATCGAATCACAAAGACTGCTGTCATTTTCTGAAGGAACTGCATCCAGAGGTACAGAGGGTACTGCTTCCAATGCATAACCTCTCTTCTTTGAATAAGATTCCTGAAATGAAAAAATTTAAGTATGTAAGAGAGATATTTCTCAGATGACACAGCAAAAGAACCAAGCTCAATAACTCTGGCTATCAGGGTTTAGAATTCAGCAAATGAAATACTGTATTTTGCTGAAATCCAAACTGTAACAGACCAGAAGACTTACATGCATGCTAGAAGATAACATTTCTTATTTCTTTAAATTTTTGTATAATACAGTTCTTGTTCAGTTTACAGAAGAACTTGATTCTTCAAACTTTGTATTTAATGAAAACTGGATTGCTGCTTTTGCCATACCTATTTTTCTAGGTTGTAATTCAGGGGATGTCTCATTTTCTTCTTTTAATTGTATCTCATGAGAGCAACAATTACATTAACCACTACAATTACATTTTCTTCAGGGATGGTTTTACAAAATGTTTATATTACATACAGGAAAACTAAAAGTATGCCTTTTACATATGGATGGCAGGATCCCAGGCTGTGAATGAAGATGAATTACTGTTCTACATTTCAGCAAAATAACGACAAAAGGTCCTATAACAGCGATATGTACAGCAGATTCTACTGACTCGCAAATGTTGAGGGAGGGGAAAAAAGGAATTAGAAGTTTTGCTGGTACAGTAATCCAATCAAGTAGACTATTTTCAAACATGAATAAGAAGATAACATCCAGTTTCAGGAGAGTTTCACCAGAGATTTACTTTTTTTTTTTTATCCTGGCAGAAAGCAATTGCATGGGCAAAGACATGTTTCCACATCTTTCTTACATTGGACACATGGATGTCTCTGAAAGTCAAGCACCAGACATAAATCAAACATGATATAATAAAAGGCAATGGGCAAGAAAGCACTCTGTCAGGTATTATCATAGCCCTACTCAGAAAATGATCGAAGAATGTAATGTCTAAAAAGATGTAGAATAACAAACAATTTCTTCACCAAGAACTTATATTATCTAAGGTAAGCTATGGCTGTAGGTAACAGTGCCTTTTCAGATAAATGGTTTCTACTGCTAGCAAATAATTACATGAATCAACTATGTGCCTTTTTTTTTCCTGTTCATTGTGCTCATTTGATTTTCGTGAGAGTTAATAGTTTGGCCTCTTGATTCAAGGCCTCTTGAAGGATAGTGAAGGATAGGGCTAAGACAGCACCAAGAGCAGCTTCACTTCAAAATTCTTGATGACTTTAGTAGAGACAGATTTAAATCCCAGGTTAAACTAAGAACTTGAAAATGATCACTTGAAACAGTGTTCAGAGAAAAAAGTCATACAAATAAAATAAATAGAACACCAAGATGCATTTTTAATTAAAATATATTAGTATGTACTAGCAAACAATACAAAATTGGTGGTTAGCATTCAAAAAAACATATCTAAAAGAGGAAAACATTTGCATCTCTATCTGTTTTTCTCTTTCCAGTTTCTAACTAGTCGGATTATGAACTCTCAGTAATCTCACAGATATAAACTAATAATGACAAGTCTCAGGTAGTAAACATAATAAGGATTAGAACATTTTGCAAGCAGACTTCCTGCAGCTCCAATGTAACTTTATTAACTTAAGCCATTGCATTCCTTACGTGAAGTTAATAGAAAATTAAACAGAGGCATCAAAGGAGCTGAAGTGCAACTGCAGGACAAAAGAAGGAATCCTTCCAGCCCTTTAAAAAAAAATGAATTTTTAAGCTGTCCATTTAAGTCTGCTGTAAAAAGGCAGAGGCAAAAATTTATTTACCAAAGCAATGACTAAAACAGGAGACTTCAATTTAATCCTTGTACTCTTCTAGAAACATGCATTTAAGTCAGAATGCCTTCCCACATTTCTGCTGGGTTTCTAGCTTCTCTTGTTTCTGCCTTCTATAGTCTTGCCTTCCTTTTCAGAACCTAACGGAATGATGTATTCTTGATGTATACTGTGAGTCACGCAGGCAGCGGTGAGCAGCGGGCTGATTAAAGGCGGCCTCTAGGGAGCACAGCGAACAGGAGGGGGCAAACAGGCGGGTTACGGCCCTGAGGGCGTGCCACGGCAGTTTGCGCGGCAGTTCACGCGGGCAGGGTTACAGGCTTTTCCTGCTAGTAAGGTTAGTTTGTAGTTTGCTGTGTTTCTGTTGGTTGGTCGGTTTTGGGGTTTTTCGTTAGTAATGTTTTTTACATGACCAAAAACTGTAGTTGGTACAAATGTGTGTAACCAAATGGAACCCTCCAAAAGGGATGTGTCTGTAGAGATCCTTTTCTGTTTGGAGTGTTTGAGCTTATCAGTGGTTCCAGTGGCCTTTGCAGAAGAAGCCTGCCTGCGGTGTGAACACGTGAATGATCTCCGTTGGCTGGTGGCCAAGCTTATGGAGGAAGTTGAAAGACAAGGAGTATTAGGGAAAGTGAAAGGGAAATAGATTCATGGAGTTCCACCCTTCCATCTTTGAGGGAGGCCCAGCAGGAGTCAGATGACTCCCATGCCCCCCACTGTCAGGCAATAGGACGACACCTGGTCGATTAAGGGGAGTGGAAATGGGCCCCTGCTCAGGGAGGCAATAATAAAAATTCCTCCTGACCCCCATCACCTACCCAGGTACCACTTCAGAATACGTATGAGATCCTGGATCTAGAGAGTCAGCCAAATGATTTAGAAGAAAATGATCTGCCCAGAGGGCCTTCCAGTTATGCTTCATCTGTAGGATGTGTCATCACCTCTAACATTAAAAAGAAAAGAAGGGTAGTTGTAGTGAGTGACTCCCTTCTGAGGGGAACAGAGGGCCCCATATGTCAACCAGACCCATCCTACAGAGGGCTCTGCTGCCTCCCTGGGTCCTGGGTATGGGAAATCACTGAGAGACCTCCTGGGCTAATTCAGCCCTATGATTATTATCCACTGCTGATAGTCCTGGCTGGCAATGACGAGATTGAAAAGAGGAGTGTCAGGGCAATTAAAAGGGACTTTAAGGCACTGGGTCAAGTGGTTGATAGGGCAGGAGCACAGGTAGTCTTTTCCTCAGTCCCTCTGGTGGCATGAAAAAAAGGTGAAAGGAATAGGAGAGCCCACATTATCAACAGGTGGCTCAAGGGTCATCAGCAGAATTTCCAGTTCTTTGACTATGGGGACACTTTTATGGCACCTGGCCTGCTGGAACTGGATAGGCTCGATCTCTCTGTTAAGGGCAGAAGGTTTTTAGCTCGTGAACTGGTGTAACTCATTGACAGGGCTTTAAACTAGGTTTGAGGGGGTAAGGGGATGCAGCTGGGCTGCCTGGAAGCAGATCAAGGGTGGTAAACCTGAATTAGGAGTGAACTCAGTAGTCCAGCTGAGGTGCATATATACCAATGCACACAGCATGGGTAACAAACAAGAAGAGCTGGGAACCATGCTGCAGCAGCACTGCTATGATGTAGTCGCCATCACGGAAACATAGTGGGATGACTCACTTAGCTGGAGCCCTGCACTGGATGGCTACAAGCTCTTCAGGAGAGACAGGAAAGGAAGACCAGGAGGAGGGGTGGCCCTTTATTTTAGGGAGGGTTTTGGCACCATGGGTATTGAAACTAATGATGATAGAGTTGAATGCCTATGTGTAAGAATTAAGGGGAAGGCCAACAAGGCTGACATCCTACTGGGAGTCTGTTATCATCCCCCCAATCAGGAAGAAGTGGACAACTTATTCCATAAGCAGCTGGAGAATGGTTCAGGATCATCAGCCCTTGTTCTTGCAGGTGACTTCAACCAGACATCTGCTGGGAACTTAACACAGCAGAAAAAAGGCAGTCCAGAAAGTTCTTAAGAGTGTGTGGAGGACAACTTTTTGTTGCAGCTGGTGAGTGAGCCCACCAGGGGACGGACTATGTTAGACCTGAGATGTGCTGGTGGGAGATGTGTTGGTTGGAGGCCGCTTGGGGCACAGTGATCATGAAATTACGGAGTTCTCAATATTTGATGAAATCAGAAGGAACTTCAATAAGACCTTTACACTCGACTTCCAGAAGGCAGACTTTGGCCTATTTAGGAGGCATATTCAGAGAGTTCCTTGGGAAGTAGCCCTTAAAAATAAAGGAGTTCACGAAAGATGGGTGTGCTTCTAAACAAAAGATCTTGAGGGCACAGGAACAGACTGTCCCTGTGTGCTGAAAGAGGAGTCGACAAGGCAAATATCCAGCCTGGATGGGCAAGGAGGTTTTGAAGGAACTTAGAAATAAAAAGAGGATGTATCATCTTAGGAAGGAGGGTCAGGTCTCTCAGGAAGTATTAAGGGGGCTCCTAGGGCACATAGGGAAAAAATTAGGGAGGCCAAAGCTCAGTTCAAACTTAAATTGGCAACTTTGTAAAGGATAAAAAATGCTTTTACAAATATATTAATGGTAAAAGGAAGAGTAAGAAGAACCTTTGTTCCTTATTGTATGAGGGAGGGAACTTGGCAATTGTAGATGAAGAGTCTTTAATGGGAAGACGGTTTGTCCTCAGGACAACTGTCCTCCTGGGCTGGTAGATGGTGTCAGGGAGAAGAATGGTCCCCATGTTATCCAGGAGGAGGCAATCAGAGCTCCAAGCTGAGCTGCTTGGATGTTTATAAATCTATGGGACCAGATGGGATCCATCCCAGTGTGAGAAGGGAGATGGCAGATGAGCTTGGAAAGCCATTCTTCATCATTTACCAACAGTCCTGGCTCACTGGTGACATTCCAGATGACTGGAAGCTGGCCAATGTGACACCCATTCCCACCCAAAAAGGGTGGGAAGGAGGAGCCTAGTAATTATAGACCAGTCAGCCTGACCTCAGTACCCAGAAAGGTAATGGAACAGTTTATATTGAGAATCATTATACAGCACTTACACGATGGCCATGGTATCAGACTCAGCCAGCAGGGGTTTAGGATGAGTAGGTCATGTTTGACCAACCTGATTTCCTTTTAAGACCAGCTGATCCACCTGGTGGATGCAGGACAGGCTGTAGATGTTGTCTGTTTGGACTTCAGCAAGGCCTTTGCCATTGTCTCCCACAGCACACTCCTGGAAAAACTGGCAGCCCGTGGCCTAGACAGGAGCACTCCTTGCTGGGTTAGGAACTGGCTGCATGGCTGGGCCCAGAGTGGTGGTGAATGGTGCTGCATCCAGCTGGGGCCAGTCACCAGTGGTGTTCCTCAGGGGTCTGTGCTGGGGGCAGTTCTGTTTAATATTTTTATTGATGACATGGATGAGGGTATCGAGTATTTCATTAGCAAATTTGCAGACGACGCTGAGCTGGGAGTGTGTGTCAATCTGTTGGAAGGTAGGAGGGCTCTGCAGAGAGACCTGGAATGGTTGGATGGATGGGCAGAGTCCAATAAGATAATTTTTAATAAGTCCAAGTGCTGACTCCTGCATTTTGGCCTCAATAACCCCCTGCAATGTTACAGACTGGGGACGGTGTGGCTGGACAGTGCCCAGGCAGAAAGGGACCTGGGGGCACTGATGACAGCAGCTGAACATGAGCCAGCGGTGTGCCCTGGTGGCCAAGAAGGCCAAGGGCATCCTGGCCTGGATCACGAAGAGTGTGGCCAGCAGGAGCAGGGAGGTCATTCTTCCCCTGTACTGGGCACTGGTGAGGCCACACCTTGAGTGCTGTGTCCAGTTCTGGCCCCTCAGTTCAGGAAGGACATTGAGATGCTTGAGTGCGTCCAGAGGAGGCAACGGGGCTGGAGAGGGGCTGGGAACACAAACCCTGTGAGGAACAACTGAGGGAGCTGGGGCTGTTTAGCCTGGAGGAAAGGAGACTCAGAGGTGACCTTATCACTCTCTACAACTTCCTGAAAAGTGGTTGTAGTCAGGTGGGGATTGGTCTCTTTCTCCAGTCAGCACCTGCCAGAATGAGAGGACACAGTCTCAAGGTGCACCAAAGGAAATACAGACTGGATATTAGGAAAAAGTTTTTTATGGAAAGAATAACGAAGTATTGGAATGGTCTGTCCAGGGTGGTGGTGGAGTCACCATCCCTGGATGTGTTTAAAAAAAGACTAGATGTGGCACTTGGTGCCATGGTTTAGCTGAGGTGTTAGGGCTGGGTTGGACTTGATGATCTTGGAGGTCTCTTCCAACTTAGTCATTCTGTGTGTGTGTCTGCATGCTTAGGGGCTGAGACATAAACAGTATATGCAAATTTGTATGAGCTATGAATAGAATGATAGAGGCTCAGAAGGCACCTAATCTGAACTGACACTCTGACAAGAAGATAGAATTTGCACTTTTTTCCTACTGTCAATATCCTTTCCTATAAAAACCAGGTCACTTGAGGCTTTATTACTTCCCTGGAACATGGGACAACACACCAGGGTCACACATTACTCTCTCAAAGTAGAAATAATCTGGAAAACATAGAGAGGAAGAATGCAATGTATCTGCCACCTTCAGAAATATCTTTTTCATTTATATAGATAGTGAAGAACAGCTTTTAAATACTGACAGACCCCTAGAGATCCATCAGGGTATTTTGCTGTCTCCCCTGGCTTGGATTCTCCACCTAGAATCCAGGGAGCTGCCCTTCCATCATAGTATGATAAATTCTGCCCAGTTGTTCCTTAGAAGACACTTCATAAATAAAACTTTGGAGAGTTGTTGGTCTTACATGCTCCATCAGCCCAAAGCTTCTGATTATCCTGAGAGTGAGCAATGAATATTGCATTTATCCCAATTATGTCACAGAATCATAGAATTATTAAATGGTTTGGGTTGGAGGGCACCTTTAAAGGTCATCTAGTCCAACCCCTTGCTGTGGGGAGGGGTATCTTAAACCAGACAAGGTTTCTCAGAGCCACTGACCTTGAATGTTTCCAGGGATGGGACATCTACCTCCTCCCTGGGCGAACTATTCCAGTGTTTCACCATCCTCACTTTATTTTTTTTCCCTACATCTGGTCTGAGTGTATTTGCATGAAACATACTTCCTGACATTTGTAAACAGACTGATGTATAACCTTGGATTGGGACACTTTACACTGAAATATTAATGATAAGTAACTGACGGCTGCTGAGAGGAATCAAGAATTCAAGCAAGAAAGAAATCCTGACCAGTGACTAAAGATAATTAGAACAGTTTTCTGACATGCAGCAAGATGGAAATGGAAATACTTGAACCTGAACAGCGTTGTACACGTTTGCCACAATAATGTACTAAGCAAAAACAACTGAAAGTATTCTGTGTCACAATAACCCAAAATCTCAAGCAGATGGTGATATATTTATTTTGACTACCATTCCAGTCAAAGATATTGGGAATATTACTATAATTTATGGTTAGTAAAAACATATTTATCTATTACTAATAATTTAACCAAAGAAAGTTTCATAGTATGGTAAAATTAAAATAATTTTTCATGAGTCAAACTATCATAAATGTTCATTGTTATGACACCTAGAGACACTTGAATGTGTAATTTGTCATAGAACATATAATAAGGTTCATAATACATTACAGAATCTGGAAAATCACCAATAATCTCATTTAAGGGTAATGACACTGGAGGATCTACTCTGGTCTGCATAAAGTATTTCCAGCAAGGATTTTTAAGAGTGTGATCTTTTACCCCTTCACCAAACATCCGAAATTGCATGTTTGCTGTTGTAGAAATAATACATGTACAGAGTTAACTGAAATAATTATTTCCCTTGAGCACCGGAAACAGCTTTTGTAAGTTTGTCAGCCTTCCACAGAGCTCAGAAAAATATCTATTTTAAAAAGCATCCTAGAGTTGTTGTCCTGTTTATTTAGTTAGAAATGTAAATACGATGTTTAGTTTTTCAGAAACTATTCAAAATTTAGATTTGCTTTTTCAAACGTTACGTATGAAAAAAGAGCATTATTTATATAACACCCCAAATATAGGTTTATTTTCTCCTTTTCTAATGCATATTTTCACATATCCATGTTTCAAATTTAAAAGTTCATACAAAAACTCTACAGACATAAATCCCTGAAAGCTAAAGGTTCCTACAATCCCTTACAATACACAACTCACTAATATAGCCTAAACTATAAATGTGTAAACACGTGGGGAAATTGTGAACATAATGAATGCAGCACTAACCTCAGAGCAGAAACATGTCACTGTATTTTATGCGGTGTTTTCATAATTCTAACTGGCAGATCTTCAGCATTCCAAATGAAAATATATTATTGTAGTCATGTTACATGCTTTCCCATGCATTCAACACTCAGGTCATTAAAAACAGCAGATGCTTCCTCTAATAAATAACTCACCGTGACAAAGAATTTACCAAAAAGTGTACATAATCTGGTTGATGCGAATGTTGATGGTTATGTGTGGCAATGTAGTGTAATATAATAACTTTTATTAAATGATTTTTAGTTTGTCTGAAAAAAATACAATTATAAACTAGAAAGCAATTTCCAGTTTATATATCCTCCCCTTTTTTCTATTGTTTTCATGAAAGATGTTAAAAAAAATGTCTTGCTTGAATTTCAAGCCATGGGAAAATGCCTCTTTAAAATAAAGGCTATTATATTATAAACAGATAAAATGAGCTGAAACCTAAGCTCCATGGAAACAGTACTTCTCTGCAAGATGCTTATGCTCTAATGCCCAGGTTTTAAACATACACACATAGCTCCAACTGAAGCAGCAAACATGAAGACTAATTTCTTACATTATAAGGGCGGGAACCATGGAAAATATTAGATATTGAGAAACCTTATACTGAAGTCAAGATTTGACAGAAAATGCAGAAAACAATTAACACACTACTCTATGTTAAGCAGACTCACATTTCTCACATTTTATACCTAAATTTCTATTCAACTACTGTGCCACTAAATGAAAAATGTATGTGTTGCTGTGAAGGGGAGAGAAGAACTGAATGCACTTATGTAAATCTGCTAGCAAAACACAATAGCTCTGTGAATAGTAACCCTAGAGCTGTAAACTGTTTGAAGGGCAGATAACTTCACTAAAATGAGACGTTATGGCAGAAATTTTCTTTGAAAAGAAAGATTTAACACCAAAATGTGTTAATCCATTACCTACTACAAACAGCCTATGCCTTTTTTGAAAATATTCTATGCATGTTGTTCTGAAGTCAAGAAAATACTTTGAAAAATTTGCACAATAAAACCCAATTAATTGATACCACATGCGATAGATTTGATAGAAGAGACAAATAAATATTTGCTATTTCAGGAGAGACAATCTTCCATGTTTAAAAGTTTTTGACACTGAAGAAATAAAAAAATTAAGTATGTCTGGTATAAAAGTTATTATTGCAATAGCATAAACCAAGACTCTCTTAGAAGAAATCTCTCCTACACATGCTCTCACAGTAAAATAGAAAGAACAAGAAAGTGTTTTTCAAAATACTGACGTTATGGAGAGTCATATTATCTAAATGAAAAAACTTTGTTGTGAATACTACTTTTATTTGTTACATAACTGAAAAGCGAAATACAAAACTAACAGAAAAAGAGTTAAAAATTGTTCTTTAAAGATCCTAGCAGCATGCAAAATTTGCAAAAGCTAGTACTTCCTAATTAAATAGTACCAAATAAACCTTTCAGATATTTCAGCAATGTGAAAACTAAGCCTAATAGTAAGAGACAATCGGAGGTAAAGTAAATTCATACTGTAAGCTGGAAGTGGTGCTTAAAAACAGTAAACCAAGTTATTCCATGCCAACACAGGAAATATGCACATTAGCAGTAAACACAAGTTAAGAGGATATTGCCTGGATCTCCTATATTTTTAAATAACCCAGTAATTTTCTATTTCATGCCACAGTTCAGAACAGCAATTCTGAATGGGAACCTATAAACTCTGCTGTTTCCCAGTGAAAAGTGTGCCAAAGCCCACTAACACTCGTAACATGGTTTTTTAGTTTTATGGATACCAAAAGCTCTATGTTTCAATGCTATCTCCTCATACTGCCTATATCCTTGGCAATTTTAGGAGGGCTGATTTGGCCATGTTGGACTACAGTAGCTAAGATGGAAATATAAGAACGATACATGAACATAATCACTTAATTCACTACTCATCACTGAGGAAAATCATTCTGCTAATAAACATGCCACTCCTGTATGGCTTTTTTAACAAGAAATCCCACTGTTTTATGTCAAAGCTCTACTGCTTTAATTGTTACTATGATGATGTCTGTGGTATGATAATGTACTTATTTGTTGCAAATTCTCAGCCCTAGCTATTGTGAAATTGAAACAGTATGTGAAGATAACATACAATGAAATGAACAAAGATTATAAGGGAACCTGAATAACATTTTTAATAAAATTTGAAATGAAAATTTTTTCTGTAAGTTCACTGAAAGATTCCAGTTTTGGAACAGCTACCACAGAATCATCAGTCTATTTAACAAGAATTAAGGGGTCTTGCTTCAGGTTTGCAGTCACACTAGCTGTAAGGAATAATTTTATTACAGGTATTCTCTGTTAATGCTGTTAATTCCTTCATATACAAACAAACAACTGCATCAGTGTTTCCCAAAACCAAGATGGTAAAAAGTTCTCACAAAACCCCTTTTCTCTAATGACTCTATTGCTCTAGGTTCTGATTCAATTATTTTCTTATATTTCATCAAATATACTCATCTTCAAAATAGCAAGATAAATGCTAAAAGTTAAAAAACACTAAAGCAATTTGTGTAAAGCAGTTTCCTTTCATATTTTCATGATAAGAAAACAGTGTTGGTAACCAAAAGAAATTTGCTACCCAGAATGCCTGGTTGTCACATGAAACCACCTAAAGCCGGACAACAAGAAACCCCTGGCAGTGGGTCTTTCTTTCCGGGTCAAAAAATGAGATTCTAGCCACTAAAAATCCAAACTGTGGATTGTGTGCAGCTCTTCTTTGATCTTACAATCCTGATGAGAAATAACAGTCTGTGGGAGAAAGATGTTAAGATTGCTATCCTTAAGAGGCAGCTCAAAATTGCTCATGAACCTTACAATAGAACATTACTACATTCAAGAGAGATTAAAAAAAAGATACACTCAGTCTGTCCACTTTGGAAATGGATAGAAAGGAGTGAAGGAAAGCCTTCTGCTTTGTCAGCTGCATACCCTAAGTGCCCTGGTGCTTAATTTGCAGACAAATTCAGCTCAAAAACTAGGCATGTGGTCAAAACAATCCCTGTACTTCATACCTTACGTGGGCTGGCTCGCAGTGGCTTCCTGTTTAACAGAGCAATCAGTTGAACATCTTCAGAGATGTGGACACCTTCGTAATGATACAAGGTGCAAGAACATGCAGATGGGTTTCTGAAGGCACTTTCTGCTGTCAATACTTATTTTTCACAATGCAAAACCACTAACTCTGTAAAACCAGTCTGAATAAAGAAGAATTTAATCACTTGCCTATATACAAACATATTACAACAATTTACTAAAAGAAGCTTTAGGTGTATATAGAACTGCCATCTGCATGTGGTATCTGCTAAACATAAAAGCTAATTAGAGACAAACCTAGTGGTTTGTAAGTACTTTGTAACTACTTATTTTGTAAGACTGTTGGCCAAAACATTGTCTGAGAGTTATAGACTCAATTTTGCTAAATTCAAAATTAGGCATATATAGATAGGATTGAACATTGCCTAAAGATTTTATTTTCTCCTTCTTCACAGTATAAAATATTGTGAAACAAAACCTAGGATGCTATAAAATTAAAGCACCTCCAAAAACATTATAGTTGGCTTGATACTGTCAATTTATTAATCTACCTCAATGTCTTCACACTTACACCTTTTATCTAGAAAAACTGCAAACTGCCTGGTGGACTGTTTGGGTTATACAGAGATGGATATTTATAACGTGTTTGTTTTAAAAAAGCTATCTCCCCATTTCACCAAAGGAACGCAGCTATTCTCCATACTATTAGGAGCATTAACATGACTTCTTTTTATTATAGTAGATTTTATGAAACAAAACTGCTTATTGCTTCTGGAAAGTGAATAGAGCATCTGCATTCTACAGCAATATATATGATTAACAACATTCTAGATAGACGAACATGAAACATGAGATTCCCATTTTCTAGCTGAATTGCCTTTCTGAGAGACCTTAAAGTAAAAAGAAGTATTTCACAATAATTGGTAGATCACATTTTCTATCAAAAGTAAATACAAAATAGCTTTTCATGAAAACTTGAGACAATGTAGTCATATATTTCCCTTTGATATCTCAAATATAGACTCCCTCAACTTCAGTTTCATTTTATTTTACATCCAGTTCATGAGTTCTTCTTAATTACAGGTTGCTATAGTGAAAAAATCATAACAATCAGTTTGGGATTTTAAGAAATTGCAAGTCTTTTAAGAATTTTGGTGAAAATATAAGGTATCTCTTTATAAAGCTCCATTTGTATGGAAACCCAAGTGGGATTGAACACATTAATGGTTATACTTAAGAAATGTGTTGATTTGGGATCTATCTCATTTTCAGACTCATTATAATGGATACTGGCATAAAAGGTTTCCTGTAAAATACAACCACCAGACATGACTTTAAACCCAAAGCATGCAATTCCTTTTGCACAGCAAGAGAGGATTCACAGTTAGATACTACAGAGCTGTTGTTTTTAAAAGTCCAGCTGACAGTCAGGTCTTTTCTTCAGAAAGAAATTAGGTCTATAAGTTTTACAGATTTCTCATGGACTCACTCTACAAAGCCATGGTTTTCTGTACTACAAAAACTGAAGTAAAAAAAAAAAAATTCCTCATGGTTCCAGTACTAGCTTAGTTCTCAGATATATTTTTAACATCATTAAAATAAAACAAAACAAAATAGAAAAAAAGCTTTACGCTCCAAAAAAAATCCCCAAATGTCAAGTGCCTTTAAACAGCCCTTCATAGAAATACAATCTGACACAAAGCTTGACTGCATGGCTAATCAGTGTAGCAAATCTGTGTAGTAATCACCATGTCCAGATATCCCCATCCAACTGATATCTTAACTCCAGATACCTCAACAGAAGGACCTTTGTGCATTAACTCTTCCTCCTGTTACTATGGTAGGAAAAACAAATAAAATATATCTATGATGGCTTTTTTCTCCAGGAAATGTTAATACTGAACAGGAGGCCAATTTGGTCAGAATAATCAGTAAGTTCAACATAAATTTTCAGGTTTTAATATACTGCTTTAGTATTTCTTTTATGAAGCAGCTGAAGTTCAAACACAAAGTTTTTAATACGAAGTCAAACTTCTTTCATGTACAAAACTAACTTCCACGTGCTATTGCTATCCATTCACTGGCCAGTTCAATTTGGGGTTTTTTCCCATTTTCCAATTATTTGAGAGGAAGTACTAAAAGCAACAACAGTCCATGAAAGTGTGTCTTCTGGTTACCACTAAATTGCAAACCACAAAACAACAAAATGTGATATACTTTGTAAGATCTTCCCAGATTACCATTGTTTCAGTTAGGTGTGTTCAATTCAACAGTAATTTCTACATTTATTTGAATACCATTAATAGGAATTAAATTTCATCTTGTAAACCACTACAGTCATCAATATTCCAGAATATTTATGACATACATCAACACTTCCAGTACAGTTTGACACCTCTCTCTCTCTCATCCCATCTAATTTTGCTGTTCCACGATCACACCAAGAGACAACACATCCCAGCAGTGATCAGATTTACACAGTGATGCACAGGGAGTGCCAGATTTCAAAAACAGTCATTTACAAACTGCAGAGGCAGTCCTAAATTTTTAAAGATAGAAGCTCATCTGAGGTCCCATAGGCTTACAGAGAATTATAGAACATAGGTGTTAGCAACAATATGAAAGAGATCTCTCCAAGTCATCTCATCCTAACTTGCAGTTGAAGCAGAGCTTAGCCATTAGGAGCTGGATTAGTCAATTCTGAAAATACCCAAGGATAAACAGATTATAACTTCTCTGGTCATATTACACACCTGTGTAGTGGTGTCTGAATAACACAACTAGCACAGTAAAAATGCATTTGCAACATGACACCTGCAAATTTACACTGGAAATTAAGAAGCTGCATATACAATACATACCACATGCAAGAATAAAACATTCAGCTTCATTTCTTAAAACATAACCAGAAAATGTAGTATAACACTAAAATAAGCCACAATTTTTTCAATATACTTATTTTCTATCTCTATTCAGCAGGTTATAATCATCACCTGCTGTTTTTTTCTAGGCAGAATACATATTGCACTTTTCATTAGCTGCTTCAGTGTGTGGGTGGTGTGTTCCTGAAATTACTAATAAGACTTAAGCTTACTGCAAAAGAGACAACACTGCAAATCAAGAGTTTAACAGAAATATTTTTATGCATAGTAGAGCTTTCCATGTTGCTCCCATTTAAGTAAACTCATCATTTAATTCACTAATTTAGGAAGACAAAAAAGATTTTTCACCGAAGTTTAGAAACTATAGGAAAATATTACAGATATTATAACCATCTTACTCTGGTTGTCCGTACTCAGGTATATTTTAGGGGAAAGCTTTCTCTACTTTGTCTACATCATCACTAAGCAAGAAGACAGGTTTCCTCCCCTGTAACACAGAAATTAGGTAATGCCACAGGACTCTGTTTCTAATTTTGGAGAAACTTCTGCACCGAGTAAGATCAGCAAATCTGCTTCTTTACCAGTCTAGTTTGAAATGTGCTTCCACTGAATGCACTGAAAAGTAAAGTTATTAATAGAATGAAATGCCAAGCTGAAACTCTTTAGCCACTATTGTTTAATTAAAAACATGTTCTTTGTCTTTCTCTGTTTCTATTGAAAAACAAAGGAGAAAACTTCCTCTTTTATACTACCTCCCCTGCACCTTAGCAGTTCAAAAATTACTCAAAAATTACTCAAAAATTCGCATTGAGCTTTAAAATCTAAGAAAATTTTTGAGGCACCTGAAAATAGAGGGAGTTCAAACCAAAGGAATATGTTAATATGAAAACAAATATTGCCAAATAAAATTCCCAATATTAAAATTCTTCAGAAAGAGACAACATAAAGCCATTCTGCCTCTCTCCACAGAGCGTCAGTAGAGAGAGTTTTTTAGGAGCAGATTTGATCTCTATGTGAAAATTGAGTTCACTCCTTATTTAATTACCCCATACATCTCTCATGTATCCTGAACCTACTTTGAAAATGTAAAAATAATTGCAACATACTAATTTTCAATGTCAGACTTACTATGGAACAACCTCAACTAGCTTCTACAATACAATCAGTATACAAAATTTCTTCCCATTAAAAATTACTTTTTAAAATGCACAAGAAGAAGTACAGACAGACAAAATAATCTTCTGGAAGGCAGACATGAAACACATAACCCTATTAAGAGATGCATCAAACTCCAAACTTTAAATATTCCCACCATAGCCTATATTGATAAAGAAACTATTACATACAGTTCTCACCTCCTAAAAAATGTAGTTAAGAGTCCACTTTTTCTTCCCTCCCTCTAAATAAAGAGGCTTTTTGGAGGGAAAGACTCTCATGGACAGTCCATGATAAAGTTGCTGTAGTTCCTACCTCTAGAGGTATATATATATAACTACCTAGAGTCATACAAGCAGAATGTTGATCAGTCTTAAAGGAAAATGTCAAGGTCTCCCAGAAGTTCATTCCCTCTTAAAAGATGAAAATCTGACTCTAAGCTAGAAACACAGCATTTAAATATTTAAGTAAATTTTCCATATATTTTTGTGAAGAGCCATGCTTCCCAGCAACTGGCAGCATGAAGATTTATATTACAGCTTTTGAATCAAAGTTCAGTTTTTCCATAGCAACTGCACTGCTCTCTTTACAGACATTATTTTCATTTTGCAACAGTTAGACAAATGAGGTGTACGTGGCTGTCATCATGCCAAACACATGGAATAACTGTCAATATTTTTCAGTTGTACATACAACAGAATTCAAGACAGTCCAGTCAAGCTGACCCAGCAGCATCCTAAATGGGACAGAGCTAAACCTGCCTTATCTCACAATTACTTTATATCATAATTACAAAAATATGCTAATATGGCTATCAAGATTAAAGTGTGCGAACTGCTTGCTTTAAACTGATAGTAGTGGAGGGATCACATAGAATTCTGCAGCACTCATCTCTCTGACATTGCAGACTGCCCTCTGTTTATCTCTGTTCATCAGGCCCTGTTTGTCCCTTAGCAGAGAAATATTCAAGGTATGCTACCTGTGAGAAAGATAGAATTAAACACATACATTCAGGGTTTGCTGCTTTATTCTCAAGAAATTGTGAATATGCATGTGAGTACTGACTTTCTGCCCTGAACCAAAGATTAACTCCAGAACAAACCAACAGCCCCAAGTTAACCCAAAATCATAGCCTATAGATGGAATACACTCTCTGCTAATATAAGAAGACATGTCTAAATTTCAGTCTCCAAAAATCCAGCTGTGTACTCTAAACCCCTGAAATTTTTAAAGGCAAAAAGATTTTTTCAATAAAACTCTTCCAGCATGTCACCAGTTCTGAGCCTGTAAAAGAGAGTTGCTTGTTCTGTTCTGAGAATACCTGTATTACTGCTATGCTAGGTTTAAAGTGGTATAACATTTTACATAGAACTTTCGGTAACAGCCCTTCCTAAAACAACACTTCCCAGCACAGCAATGATATACTGCATGCCAGAAGTTCCTCCAGACAGGTTTTTTTTCCCCAACTGCAAAAAAGAAACAAAGTTTGTCAAAGAGATTACTGCTCTCTCCTTTGGCAAACTGAAATCTGTTAGGTTACTAGGTGACAGATAGACATTTTCATAATCTCACCTAAAACTCAATTTCATGTTATCGTTGTGCCTCTGCCAGTGTATATAAAGCAAGAATCGATCTTTATGTTTGTTCACCATTGATGTGCAAACACAATATATTTATAAGATTGTAAAATCTATTTTTAAATAGAGAAGTGTAAAAATGAACTCGTTTGTCCTCAAGAGTAATTAATAGACTCTTTTCCCTATTTTTGGACCTTTATTAGAGTATGAATTTTAAGACACCGTGTCAAATACCCTTATCGCAGTTTCTTCATGATGACATCTGCACTTTCTTGTATGTTAGTGCACTGACATGAGTATCAGAACCATATTTTTGTACTTTCACCTAATACATGCTGTTGCACATAATATATAATTTTTTAGACCAATTCCAGATACTGTTCTTAATCCAGAAACTTACATATATACTTTATGTTTTCAGTCTCTTAGAACAAGATGTTCTCTGCTGCATTCTAAAGTAAATATGAAGAATCCAACAGGTTAGCTAACAGCCTGAAAGACTAAACACACTGATGGCAACAATTTATAAAAACCAGTCACTGGTTTTTAGTTTGGAGATTTTTCCAATTTCTTGGAAATTGGACTACCTAATTTCTTTCCTTTCTCCCATAAAAAGAAATCAACAAAAGACCAAAACTATCTCTGTCATCATTTTTTATGGATAGAACCAATCTAGAAAGGCAATCTGTCATTTCATAGATGAAAGTATAATAAGTATACTCTTTTTTGTATTCATAATTAAAAATCTTATTGTTCTCAGAGCAAAAAGGATGAGATATCATAAGTCTGAGCTTAAAAATTAAGTACTATGGATAAAACTAATTTAGGACTCACTATCTTAAGACCTACATCATAGTTGAAATGAATCTCTCTTTATAAATACGAAAAACATACCAGCCAACCAACCACATTTGATTCTACTTTTCAAAGGCACCTCTCAATTTTAAAGCACCCTTTATGTATACCTTACATAAAAAAGAAACAGCAAAAATATTTTATAAAATTAGGAAATAAAAATGGCACATATGTTTACCATAGGAAAGTTTAACAATAATTAAACCACAGGTGATATTTAAAGTTCCATTTAAGAAATACGTTTTGAAGCAAATGTTTAAAAATGAGGAATTATTAACTATAGTACTCTTGCTGTAACTCAGGATAATTCCGACAACTCTGCACTTTGCCAAATGTCTAAACTGATGGATAGTATGAAGTAGGAAACAGCTACTGAAAGGGGAAAGGAATATAAGGGCTCCTTATCAAGAGACAGGGCAGTGCTCATTGTTATTCAAGCACATGAGCTGCCGTATCCTGTTTCCATTGACTGCAGGGAAGGCTTCAGCATTGACTGCAAACAGGTGCATGTCCCATGAGACTTAAAGGGAATAAAACATACAGTCACGGTATGAAAGCAACAGTGTATGAAGGGTGGTGAGACAGGATATGTAATTCCAGTGTGGTACACAAGAATCTGACAAAGCTATTTAAATGCACTGCCAAGGATGCAACTGAAAAAAACAGACCATTTCTAAACAGAAATTTGGCAGGTCTTCATTCAATGTTACAAAAATAAGCACAGGAAAAATGTTACAGAAATGAGAGTGCTAATTTATAGTGGGGAGAGAGAACAAGGGAGACCCAGAATCAGCAATAAGCATCGTCCTGTTCTGTAGCAGTACAATATCACTTGTTCAGGACACAGCTGCTGGAATGCTTTGTAGATACTGCGGACTGATCTGCTCCAAGCGTTGCTGGGACTTAGACCCAAATATTATATTAATTATTATATATAATATATTAATATTATATATTAATATATTGTATTATTATATTATATATATTATTATATTATATTATCCTATTTATTCTCTCTGGCATTTGAAAACGTTTGGGGATTTTGTTTTTTACCTTACATAATCTTCAATGAGAAGTCTTAGGCTATATTCTTACATCAGTTGAGTTATGCATAATGTCCTCAATTAATTCTATAAAGAAAGTAGCTGAGATGTCATTATATTAATTAGAAGCTGGTCAAAAATAGAGTACTTATCCAAAAGGAAACTATGTGACTTCCAATTTTTTTTCCAAATGGAAAAGCTATGCCACACAGCAACTGTCAATCTAAAATAGGGGTAGTAAACATCAGTCTCCATACTAAACTAACATGAATAAGTATTATAGCAGGCTGACCAAATCTCAGCACGTAAGTTTGGAACCAGCTTTTGACATTAAAATGAAGAGTGAAAGTAACAATTTCAAAAGGAATCAGGCAAGACTATAACTCTAAGGCTTAAGGCAGAGATTATGCAGCTCTTCCACAGTGGCTAAGTTTTATGATGAAAAGGGAATCACATACCTGTGCAAGCATGGGAAATCCAAGATTCCTGCATCCATTACAAGGTGTCAGTGCTTCCCATAAACCAGAAGGTCCACAAGTATTTTCAGCTGCATCATCATCTTCTTCCTCCCTTGGTGATAAACGCATTGAAGAAGGCCTCTGTGCATAAAGTAACAATACTTTCAAATTAAACACAGTGATATACTCTAAAGAAACTTTTTATCTTATGAATTTAAGTGTCCCATTCACCAATTCCTAAAGATAAACTGCTATTTAAATACAAAGTACTTACTCAACTGTTAAACTGCTATATGAAAAGAATACTTTCCAAGGAAGGTGTATATTGAGCTATCTGCAATTATACTTTAAAATTGAGTGAAAATATTAATATACATTGAAAATATTTATTGTCTTTATTATTAAGAAATTGGCAATTTCTACTTCATTTTACTTTAAAATTTGCTGTAATATCATTAAGTTTAGGACATTCCACAAAGAATAAAAACTAACATTTGCCTGGATGAGTCCAAGGTTTTTGTAGACAAAAATACTAAACCAATCAAAAGATGAGGTTTCATATTTTGCATTATTTTATCAGTAATAAATATGTTATCTTTTTTTGTAAGCAAAAGTTGTGTTTTAAAATGACCTGTATTATTTTGCTTTATAGTCTGGAAACAATGAAAAGTACCAAGAATAGTCACTGACTTATGAACACTATGGCTTACACATTAATCTGAGTGATAAGAGAAAAATGCTGATTTTTGCTTAAACCAGTATCCTAATTTTCTGTAACAGACAGAAATGCGAGCATTGGTCATTTCCTGTACGTTTATGTTATTCTGCCACACAGGATAGTCCACCCCAAGTGAATTGCAGTGGCCACTTTTATTAATCTTGGGAGAAGAAGGAGGAAAGTTAATCCAGTAATGAATGATTTTTAAAATCTCATGCCAACACAAATTTTTACAAGTAAAAAAAAAGAGTAATTTTTACACCTTAATTCTTTGTCCCTATTTAAATTGGTATATGGAATAGCTGTTCTAGCCTGCTTCAAATTTGCTTGAGCAGCCTGCTTGATACTTAGATACTAAATGCTGTCTTTAGGAACATTTCTTTCACAAGTGGCTGGAATTTTGCTTGACCAGAATAGCACTGTTTGAGACAAGGGCTGACCACAGCTATCAATCTGATAGTAACTTTAACTTTGAAGCATTGCTAGCTATGGGGTCTATGTAAAAATAATCTTTAAAAGCTCAACACTTAACTACAGATTATTTTAGCCAATAGAATAAAGAAATGCATGGAGTCTGCTGCAAGGAAGGGAATAGAGAAGTGAAAGAAAAGTAGGGGGGAGAAAGAATTAGAGAAACAGCAGCAGCTTTAAAGATGAACACAAGCTGATAGAAACTGTAGGGGAAGCAAAGGCACCACACAGACAGGCACTTACTCAAATTGTGAGGACCATTTAACTCTTGACTCTTGTGATAACTTCTTAACACAAAAGTTGCTGGTATACCATTTAAGCAAGGAAAATATTTCTAAATTCATTCAACTATTTCTAAATTCTACCTCATCAAAGATGAAAAACACAATATATCCCTCTCTATTATTCTGATTCCCCTCAGTTAGAAAATGGTTGTTTCCTTGGTGCAGACTTCATGAATCTAACCATATCTTGTAAAGTTCAGTGGATTTATTTACTTTTTATTTTAGAAGTCAATTTCTAAAACATTCTTAGCATGGTATTTCATTAGGTTATTTTGACACTCTAGTAGTATCAGAGAATATGTTGCCATAGCAACCAATATTCTCACACATTATTAAAAGGATCAGTTTAATTCTGCAGCGTGTAGGTCATGGAAGACTATTATTGCTAGGTATTTGCATAGACAAAGGAAGCAGACTAGAGGTCTTTCCCCTCTATTTATGATGCCAACTTCCATGGTGGCTGCCCTGCACTTATATTTAAAATCTCAGAATTGCTGTATCAGAGAATAAAGTACTTTTTGCCCCCTGGAGAAAAAAGCAAAGAACTGCAGCAGTGCTCAGCACAGGAGAGCAGGTAACACACATCAGCTGTGACCTTAAAGCCAATGGAAGCAAATGAAGACAAAAGTCATATAAAAATGTCAGTGCACTTTGTGAAGGTAAAGAACATACACACGTAATATAAATGAGAAATTTTCAACATAACTAAAGGAAGATGAATTACAGCAGAATCACTGAAAAAGGAGCGTATGAGTATTTGGCCATTACAAGAACAGAGTGAAAAAAACCCATGCCAAAACATTATTGAACTCTAAAAACAAAATACACAAGCAGGATGAGAGTTGTATATTTCTGTTAAATGTATTTTATAAAAATAGTCTAAGAAAGAGTGTGAATCACAGGAATTTAATGTCAATATGAATGAGAGGAAGTGGAAAGTATATAGTCAGATCTGATCATTCAAAAAAGGATCAGTCAATGCCAGAGTTCATTAGACACATGACTGGAATAAATTGACTGGTACTCTCATGCAACTCGACAATGCATGTATGAACATGATACAGACTAATTTACAGACTACTGCAGATCAGGGTTAGCTCTTTTTACACGGGCTGGATTTCTGCCACCAATATGGCACTAGAAAGGAACCGTTAGGAAAAATCTATTTGGAGGGTGAAGAAACAGTTATTGCCATTACCTTTCTCACCCATCCCTGCTTGACAGAAGCCCAGTTCTTCCCACACAACGGGAAAGAGATCTGTGGGAATTACTGCAGGGAAAAAGAGGTGCATTTGCAAAGAGGAAGGAAGGAGTTAACAGCTGCATGAGAGAAAGGGGTCACAAGTGCCCCAAATTTGATAGACTGGGGTTGCACACCTTGGGAAGAGGTATGCATCTGGAGGAGGCAAACGAGATCTAGAAAAATCTACAATCAATTCACAGAGCTCAGACTGTCACACAAACCCATAAAACTCCAAATCCAGACCACACAGTTTACTGTTACTCTCATAGCCTTCATTCCTTTCCCAGAACTCCCTAATTTTTCTGTTCTGTTGTATAATTTAATTTTGCCTCCTTAGAGATCCTTTGAATGTGGAAATCTAATTTTGTGTGTGCTACTGGGAAGCCTTGATATAGCCCTGTAAGGAGAGTTTTAGTAAAACCAAAGTTATTTATGCCCACTTTTCAGAAAATAAATAAATAAATAGAGTAGAAGATATTTCTGTCAACTAAAGAAAAACAGGCACAATTTAGAACCCATTATTTATGCCTCTTCTGAGTTAAAACAACCCAAACAAAAGTAGTTAAAAATGCTACCTAAATCACAGTTACTCAGTTAATTGCACTAGACATTATGCAATGGCAAAGTCAATATAAACTGCAGTACTAGGCTTCATTAAGGGAACTTCTGCCTTATTTAGAAGAAACACAAGCATAAGCAACATACACCCTCAAACAGAACAGACAGAAAACCTTACATGATATTAGATATGACATGCAAAAGGAAATTTTGGTAGAGAAATTGCAAGATATTAATAGAGAATTAAAGATTTAAGTTTTTTTTTACTGGAACACTGAATCAAGTATTAGACATTGCTTGCAGTAGTAAGAGGCCAACAAAGTAATTTCTCTGTGTAAAGAGAGAATAATAATGGTACAGAAGTATGCTAGAAGTAAGATCTAGCATAAGGACATTGGACCACTACAGTTAGTGACTAATATTCTTCAGACACTACTGAGCCTATCACATCACCTCTCATTTTCATACTTAATGAATATTTAAATCACATCTTCCAAAATTTAGGTATGGAAGCCCTTCTCTTCATGTCTCCATCTACATAGAATGCAAAATTTGTGCACTAGGATACTTTAGATTGAAGGACACTTTATAAAGAGACTATTTATTCTTCAAAACACGTATGTGCATCAGATTGTCTATCACAATAACTTGGAATCTCTATCCTGATCTAAGGGAGAAGGCAATATTTATCAACAGAGAGAAAGATGAACACAGACAGAAAACGCAGGGAAAGTCTGTTCTACTCTTAAAAGTCAACAAGAAAAGAAGGCGAGAACAGCTTTAATCTTAACTATGACTTACAGTTACCAAGTTCACAGCTCAGCAGCTGTACATTGTGTATAAAACATACACAATACCTTTATGTATGGCCTTCTTTTTAACAGATGTTAACTATTTCCTATCTAACACATGACCTTATTACCTAGACAAGTTTTTTCAAGGAATACAGTAAATGATACAAGATGTCTTATTTCCTTTCAATCCCTCTTTTTCTTAGCTTTTAGTGAAGACATGTCTACCTTCTGCCTTGACATTTGTAAGCAGTCACTGCTAGGAAAAATATAACTCAATTCCCTTGTTTCAGAATACATAGGGAACTCTCCTGTCCTAGTCCAGTGAAACCCAAAACCAAATATCAAAACCTTTCCTTCTTGTATCTGTTTTTTCATAATATCATCCATTTGCAGAAGTATTTCACATACCCTTTCAAACAGTATGTGCTAGAGCAAAACAGCATCAGCAAACTATTAAAGGTACAAAATAACAGGACATTTACCATTTCCTATTGCATCATAGCTCTGGAGACACAAACATTAACTTATCATTTATCTTTGTAAGAAAACAGTATTTTTAAATGGAGCAGGAAAGATGAAATCCAGAAGGCAATATCCTTCTGCTTACGGGAGGCAGAAAGCAACCAAGACATTTGATAAACCAAATGCTGCCACTCAGTTTGAAACAATGAGGTCAGCAGGAAGTTTCTTCTGTAGAAATAATGTGTCAAAGATATTTTCTATCATCCTAACAGAGATGTACTTCTAACTCTCCTTGGCCCAAATGACATGTATGTTACACTGTGAAATAAAAGCAAAAAATTACAGTTCTGTTACCTAGTATTCTATTTTGACATTATGCTAAGAACTAATAGAACAGAAAACTGTTCCTCAATCTCATCTATAAATTAGGATAAGTAGGTCGATCTCTGCCACAGCTGTTCCCAGCAGCTGCAGCAGTCAAGCCAGGGACAGAAGAGCTGGGACTGTGTTCTGTGCTCTCAGTGCTCCCCCTGCTGCTGCCCAGGCTGCTCTCAGGGAAAAATGCCTGAGGTATGCTGAAGAAAAAAACAGCATTCGGGCATGACATATCAGTTACTATTCTAGTACAGCAGCATCCCCGCATTAAAGAAATATGCCATTCTGAGATTCAGTGAGGATCCTGAGAAGGAGGAGCCTCAATTATGATGTAAATCCTATGTCTTACAGGCAGTGAAAGGTTTTGGGAACCTGGGCACATCTTTCCCACATCCGCCAAGGCCTTCTCCCTACTAATGTTTTTCTGTTTACCATCCTCATTATTTTGTCTTTCACCTTACACTGCACATCTGCTGGGATTCTTTCATAAACGTATTCCAAATTTGCATCTCTTTCATTTGCCATGAGTCTGGTTAGAGTTTGTCTGCACCTCCTGTATTCTGCAAAGAAGTATCAGGAAGACAGTCTTGTACTTACAGAAGCAGAATGATGAAGTGCTCTCTGTACCTGCCTCTGCCTGTGCGATGCTAGACATGTTTCAACATCTCCATGATGGTCACTAAATTTGTGTTCCTGATTTGCCGGCTATGCTGAAACTGAAGGCGAATTCACACAAATGCTGGGCTACATCAGGAATCATCTTTAGAGATTCTGTGACTGTTTTTAGTGGTATATGAGACTAAGTATGCTGCAAACTCAGCTCTAGCAGTCCCAGATGTGGAATCTTGGTCTCCACACCACTGCATATCTGCCCAGCTGCATGTGATAATATTTTCTGACTTCAGACAAGTGGAGCTCCAAAAGAAACGCCACATTGGAAGAGGTCACACCCTTTGAACTCGAGACCACAGTGATGTCTGATTCTGAGGAGAAATTCCTGTAACATGAAGTCAGTAGAGCCAAGTGAAATGAATGCATGTAGCAAACACAAAATGTATTAACTTTAGGTAAATGTGATTAATTCATATACATGAGGAAAACTTTATGTGATTGTGCAGTTGCTGCCTCTAAGTGGGTAAGTGCTATTGACACCTATCATGATGAGCACCCCAAAATTAATCACTGTCTCCAGCGCAGGATCTGACATTATACAGGAAATACATCCTGGAACCAAATGGCAAGTACAATGCATACTAAATAAGGCAAAAATTTTAAGTAAAAATGAGATTATAAAATGAGTACATTTGGACATGCATTGAAGTAGAGCAACACATTTGAAATTTTTAATTCATCCTTGCATGTAGCATAAATAATTAATATTAAGATGATTCTGAATCTTTGCACTACTCTCATAGAAGGATGCAACCATTCATCAAACAAAAGTTTTAGTATTTAAAAACCTAATAGGTAATCTGTTCTCTCAAGTGATCAGTTACATGACCTGAAGTTGTGTCAGGGGAGGTTTAGGTTGGATATCAGAGAAAGGATCTTCACCCTGAGGGTGTTTGGGCACTGAACATGTTCCCCAGGGCAGTGGTCGCAGCAGCAGCCTGACACAGCTCAGGGAGCTCTGGACAATGCTCTCAGCAGGGTGTGACTCTCGGGGATGGTGCTCTGCAGGCCAGGAGCTGCACTCGATGACCCTTGTGGGTCCCTCCCAACCCAGTGTATTTGGTGACTCTATGATTTAATATAAGTTATTATATGGATTAACCAACTTCTCTATAATGTATCAAAACATAGGCACTTCCATAACTTACTCCATTCTAATATATGTGTTTGGGACAGGACTGAACTGCTAAATTAATTTCTCTTTTTTAACACTAGCTAAAATAAAGTGAAGCTGTGTTTTAAATACTTGTCCAACTTTGAGCACATACCAAATACTACTAAATCAGACTATTTGCACATTTAATTTTAAATGTCTAATATCAAAGCACTTACAGTGCTTTACCATGAAAAAGTACTTAGTACATGAAGCAAAAAGCTTCACAACTGCAAGGACACTCTGCTACAGAAATGTGTTTCTAGAAATGCCTTTCCATAGTAGATTTGACCTATGTTGGTATGTAGGAAGGGTATACACAAACATGGGCTGTGCAAAAAGTAAAAGAATTTGGTAACATTTTTTTTTGAGCCTTGAAATTTAACCATGGGAACAGTTTCAATTAAGTTAATGGAATTTCTCATGTTAATGACAGACTTATGCATCTCCCTGAATCAATATGCACATGACTCACTCCAAAATGTGACTCACTGAAAAACTCATGCACCAGATGAAAAAGAAGAAACTGATAATGAAGGGCATAAGAGCCCACAGAAAAGCAAAATCAAGTGTTAATAATTTAAAAAACATTAAACAGAATTAAAGGCTACAGAATATTTGCTCTTGCATAAAGGAAAAAATTATAATTCAAAGTAATGACCATAATTTTTGGCTTTAAATGTCTCAGAGAAAACACTGCTTGGAGAACAGCTACAGAAGCATCTCTCTGCTTAACAGCCCTATACCACCTGAATGTTATCCTATAACATTTGAAAAACTCAGTGCTATATAATTGCCATGAAAATCAGCAGTTAAACCATGCATTTTTCCTTTTTTAAAATTGTGAAAAAGAGGGTGGGTAAGTGGGTGGCAGTATGATGAAACTTATAGAAAATACATTATTTGTCATGAAATAGAGCACAAGGAAGAGACATTAAAGTAGGGGAAAAAATCAGGTGGTAAGAAGAGTAGGCAGAAGTCACCACTTTATTACTCCTCCAGTGCACAGTTTTTTTATTTAACACACATATTCTCAGTAGAAATGTGTTAATGAAAATGTAGTTATTATTCCATTAAGTTGCTGTTGGTTTAATAAAGGGCATAAAAGAAAATCATACCCGAATAGACAAAGCCTGTCTAAAGAAGAACTACACACAGTACTGAGTTAGTCATCTGAAGGTGAATGCTGGTTGAGAGTGGATAATAAAAAGAGCTTTAAAGAACATTTTTACTAGAGGATTTACAGATCCAGCTGCAAAAAATTACTAGCGGTTTGCCATATTGGCAGCCAAGTGCTAAACATAATGTATATACAACACAGTAGAACAGCTGACAGCTGAAATGTGCAATGCTCAATGCAGGCTATAGAAGTTTAAGGTCTAACTGGAAAAGATCAGTCAAAGAGTAATCTACCTTTTGTTCTCAGAAGCTCAAGCAATGGCTCAGACTCCTCCAGAGATGTTGAAAAGGATCACACACAACCCCCACGAGAGATGCAGACTACCATCAATTGGAGAACAGCTCTCAATGCAGCCTGATTTACATGGCACGTGGAAGCAGCATTCAAAATCATCTTCACTAGGAAGGCAAAATCTTTGCTATGGCTGGTAGGAAAATACGCCAGTGTGAAGTTCACATACTGCAAGTTGCTGCTTTTTCCTGTCTGATATACTTAAACCATAATTAAGCCACTGCAGTCATCTCAATAACCACTACTGCCAGAAGACGTAGGACAGGTAGTGGTTTTTTAGCCTATGGTAAATTCAACACTACACATTCAGATCCTCCGCAATACAAGCACACCTTAATGTTCTTTTCCAGACACATTCTTAAGTAGCTGAAGATAATATTTAAATTCTTTCTCCAGCCAGTCATAACGTAATGTCTTAAAGCTCCTCTAAAATACAGATAACAAGTCAGTCAGTAACCTGCTTTTATCTATAATTACTGTGAAGCACTGTATTTCTTAGGAAGTATCAATGACTAAATAAGTGATTGTGATGTTATAAATTATTTCAATTTCTTAAAGGAAACACCACTGACAGAGACAAAGCAAGGCAATAAATATTCCAATACCCATAAGTACACAACTCTTAATAATTGAAAGAAAAAAACAGCATAGAATTAAAAAAAATTATATTTTAATGTTATTTTTGTCTAAGTTTGACAGGCAATATTGAGGCTGCTTCTTCCCAGATTGTGAATAGCCCATATTTCAGAGATATTAGGCAGAGCACCAATATCAACAAAAATAATAGTGGTAGTATTAATGCAACTTGCTTCATCTCAAATAATTACTGAGGCAAACAAAATTGAAGAACCTCTTCTAAGATTTTCCCTCATGACACTAAACTGAAACTTATGGTAAATTTAGGAAGGATAGATGCCAAGAGAAGAGGAATGAAAATACTCAAAAATTGTGTAAGTCATTAAACCCTCACATTTCTCTGGAAAAATAAAGAAATCGGTGTAAAGGCCAACACATGCATCATATGAAACGACACATCAGGTAAACCTTGTTTCTGATTCCAATCTCAGTTTAAAAACTTATACCATTGAACTCAGGCAAGAATTCCAGTATATATTAAAGTCACAGAAAAGCTAAGGGGTGCATTTCTAGCACACTCTTGGTGTCCATGGACAAACTTTTCTAATGCACAGTAAATATCAGGCACTTGACCTTAACTGAATTCATTGAGCTATTATATTTTATAGAGGTATAGGAATCTGGTCCAGCATATTTTTCTATTCATTTTCTGCTTGCTAAGCATATTAACGGGGGCTGGAATAATCTGTCAACAGAATACAATGAAACTCTATGTTATGAGTGGTCAACTATTTTAAGACTTAAGGACAAAATTACTGAATTTATTTTATATGCCTATTATAAAATAAATCTGTTTGTTGCCATTAGGATAGAATAAAAATGAAATTAAATAAGTAGTCCAAACAAATTGCTCAATGCTCTAATTTCAGCTACTAAACAATTTTTAAAGAGAGCATTATTTTGTATTAGCTTATCATGAGTGGTCATTTTGCCCTGTGAAATATGGCACATTATTCACCATTAGCATTATTTGTATACTTCTTACTAAGAAGCAAAGAAAGGAAAGCAAGACTGCTGCTTCTATGAAAGTATGTACTCAGTCAACTTCAAAAGAATCACTGAATAAAATAGAGTGAAACCATACATTCAATCTCCACCCCTTACAGGGTCCTGTAGAAGTTCACATAGCTCTGATGGATTAGCAGGCTCCATTTCCTGCTTATACCATTGGGATAAAATGATGCTGTTCCACTCACTACAGAAAACAACTGAGACATACCCATATGGTTCTTACTTTTCTCATGAATTTCATATCAGATGGTGTTCATCAGGTTTCACTGCAAGTTCCAAGCCTAATGACTTTATTCTTACACTAATGGATTAGACATGAAATCAGTGTTGACTTGAGGTACATACAAAAACATTTTAGGTTTTTTTTTTCTTCTATTGTTTGTAACTTGATGTGTAGGTATAACACTCATTTATTCTGAGGTCACTATGTATTATAAATAACAATCAAACCTGCATTGGTACCTACTGACAACAGTGATAAGTGTTCTAAAATATACCAGAAATTCCCATCTCTTAAAATGCAGAAACATCAAAAGCTAAAACATTCTAGAACATTAGAATGTGTTTTCTGTTTAGATTGCAGGACAGATTATCCTTCTTTCCTTATTAAGTCGCTTATCTTTTCCCTCAGGTAAATATCTACATACAACTGGGAAAAACAAATCTTCTACATATCTAAGCTCAGCCTTCTTATATTCTACCAAAAGCAGTTTTTCCAAAGAGCAAAAAATATGTTTTCAGAAATTAAAATGTGTTTGTACCTAAATGTTGGCAAAGTCCTCCTAGACCTCATACATTGTTCCATACTCTATTGCTCAAATGTGATAAACCAATACAGCTTTGGAGTATCAGCACTCCTACTGGTGATGCTATAAATCACATAGGCAGGAAATGTATTTAAAAAAAACCAAGGAAGATGAAAAGAACTTTTTGTTGTCTTGTGAAGGAGAATCGGAAAATGTGATTCTGACTGGAACATTGGAGAACAGTCTGAGGAGCGGAGAAACTCAAGGGAAATGGAGGGTAGGAGTCCATGTCAGATTTTTTTTGACAGACTTCTAAGGAAGGTCAGGGCTTGAGGTAAGCACCTCTGATGACCAATAACTTAGTCTTCCTGATCATTTGATTTAATAATAATATCACAAAGAGAGAGATGATGTTAATATTAAAAAAGTAACCTGTCTGAGTGGAAATCTTGTGGTATTACCTTCTCATTCTGTTCTCCAGATGTGACTGAAACTCTCTTGGAAGGTCACAAATGAATCTGGAGACTGTAGCTTAAAAATGGGCATTGTGTTGTACACTACTGAATACTCCCAGGATGACAGACACTCAGGGTATCCAAAAAAATGGAAGAGACGGGTGTTCTGCTATGCAGCACTGGCAACAGTGGCACAAACAGGCACCTCAGGGATGTTAAAAAAATCATGAAACATGGATGAAAAAAGAAGGTTCTCTAAAGCATTGAGTAACATATTAAAAAAAATATTTGATGAAAGCAAATATGTTTCATATTGGGGAGATGATTCCAAGATCAGTTCTGATAAAGTCCTCAGATCTTGGCTAATTCTACTGAGATTAGTAGATATCTTTGGTGCTCATCTAAGTATAATGAAACAGAGATGACTCTTCAAATTACATATGTGCTCAGTATTGAACTAAAATTGTCTGTGTTAAAAAAACCAAACAAACCCTACTGTGGTCAATTTAATAAAACCTAGCTGTCAAACAGAATTTTTGAGTAGACAAAATTTTACTCATCCTTGCCAGAGCATCCCAAATTTACACACAGCTTTATAAACATAAAGACAAACAAGCTCTTTCATCTGAAAAGCTTGTATTACTATTACTTTACATGGAAAAAATTCTAAACCCATATCCAAGATCCTCACGTAAAAGATGAAAGGTCCACAGCAGGGCAACTCAAAGTGCTTGGCAGCACAGAAAGACTTACATAAAAAATAAACTTGAAAATGCTAAGATTACTTAATCAGGAAAAAGAAAGCTTTAAGAAAGAACAAGCCTGTAGTATTGCAAATTATGGAGGGTGTGGACAAAGTATTTGTTCTTCTCTACTCTGTCAGATTTTACCATATAAGAATAAATAAAAGCATATGCTCAGCAAATAAAAGAAAATGCCTATGTCTGGAGCACATGTTCTGCAAAACAGCAATACAGGGTCATGGTGGTAAACAATGTGACAGACTGGAGCAAAAGGATTAGATACCTTTAGGCTTCATCACTGCAAGCTAAACACATAACAGCATTCAGAGAGATGTATTTGTCTGTAAGCTATTTTCCTGCTGGTACCTAATAGTCAAGGAATTTGCTGCACACACATAATTGCACAGACTGCTTAAATATTACAGAAAATCATTCTAGTGGAAAGAAGAGTAGGTCCTTTTTAATGCAGATTAGGTGAACTGGTGGTTTGGCCAGCACCTTCCTCTAGTTATACTTAACTCCATGTAGTTTAAGTCATACTAAGTGTTGTCATGTTTTGAGACTTTATATTCTTAAACAAGCACTGGCTTTTGCACAAGGGTAGGTCTGTGCAGCTTGCTGGAGGATTGTCTAGCAATCCCTCTACCCAAAATCACAGCAGCAGGGAGCTGTAAGCTAATTTAGTTGGCTGTGAAGCATGATACCAGGCAAGTTATTTTGCATTGAGTTCCACATATCTGCTATTACGACCCTTCTAACATAAATTCTTACAACTGTGCTGAAGCAACGAACCTAAAGATACAGAATATAAACTTTTTAATAGCTACAGAACACAGGTTAGGAAAGAATACATTTAGAATGTCTGAACTGTACTAGGTAGCCTAAAAGAGGGGGTAAAAATTTTTATCAAGTTGTTTTCCCTCTGCTTATTTGTAATTACCAGCTCGTGTTTAAATAGAATTTAGAAATCATTTTGTAAAGCAGTTTGTGGAAAGTATATAATTTCATGTTGACCAAGTAGATGTTTGATACGGGATATCCCATCATAAATATCTAATTAAAAAAGAAGCAGCAACAGTTCTCAGTGGGAAATACTACTGTGTACACAAGAAATTGGGAGTAGCAGATGGCTTTTAGTTGGGTGGTAGCTTTTAAAATCAAATTTTAAAGTTATGTAATGTTATCTTCAGAGAGTGGGTAGACCTTTCCAACAAGGGAATCTCAAAAAGTTATGTTTGCATATCTTGGGAGAGCTAGCCTTCATACTTTTACTTTCCATAGAAATAAGAGTATATGCTTGCAAAATAGGATTCATAATTGAACTGAGTGAAAGAGCAACTTAATACAAAATTCTTGTAACATCAGAATTTGGCAATACCTAAATTATCTAATACTATTATAAAAAGGGAATTCATTAAAGCAACAATCTTCCAAACACTGTCTCAGTACAATTCTCTTCCTTTTTTTAACACTTCATAAATACCTGCAAAATACATTAAAGCTTCATTATCAAATTCAGCAAGTGTTACTATACTAAATAATTTAAAATTTATCTACTTCTGTCCTTGAAGGCCCATACAATCAGGCCTGATTATCTTACTGTTCGCTAATGAATAAGCAACCAAAATTGTTCTGGAATGTGTTTTTAATGTATCCTAATTAGTAAGCCATTGTATATACTTCTGGCTTGCTCACTGTCATTGTTCTGTGAAATTTTGTATCTCTCTCTCAATAATGCATGCATGCAAGTTTCTGGGTTTTTTAAAGGCTCAAGACAGCAATTATTTTACTTAAGCATTTTTAGCCACTCTTAGCTATTATATTTCAATCTAGCCATTATTTATTTAAATTTTGTATTAAAAGTAGAAACCAAAACAGTATTCTTGAATTTCTTGAATAACGCTAATAGTTTACTTCAATATTCTTCCACACGTTCTAGGGATTATTACTTTGTGAAATAAAAAAAAAAATTGTGTGCTTTTTATAAAAAATAGGTGTTCCTAGAGAAAAATAAATAATCAGAATAACTAACTTCTGTAAAACGATGTATAAATTTTATCCGCCCTAATACATTCTCTTAGTCAACTTCTTTCAAAACCACATAATTCTATGCTTTTGAATCTCTCTTTAGATGTAAACCAGACATGATTACAGTTTTATTGCTGTTATATAGCCTCATCTTCTTGATAATCTGACATAAGAGTAAAAATTGTATCTTTGAATATGTACCATCACTGTTTTCAGCAATGTTATTACATTTTAAGTGTATTTTTTCCACTTTCTCAACATGCACAAGTATCAACTTCCCACTCTGGAGGAGAGAATTAAGCAGCAATTGACATTTATATGCCTGTGATGAAATCCAAATCTTTTCCCTGAGACTACACAGAACCTTTCCTCATGTTTAAATTTAAATTACTGCTGCCAGCCTTTATTATCTATTATATAACCACATTAAATTTAAACAGATATCTGCTGCCACTTCTGTGAAATCCTTCTGTATTGCCGTTACTACACAGTTTTACTCTCTTCAGTTTAAAAAAAAAATTAGGGGCATCTTCAGTTTCTCAGTATTTACGGCATGTAATTAAGCAAAGTCCTTTAACATATACTCTGCTTTCAATAACACAGAAAACTCTTTGGAACTGTTTCTTTAATCTAAACCCATGTCACAAATCCAAAGACAGTAAGATATTGCATTTGCACTTGAAAAATCAATAACACATTTTTTTTATTATACTTCTGAACACAACAGCATAAATGTAAAAGCAAAGATTGCAAGCGACCACCTACTAGACAAGATTAAAGAGACTGTTCTGAAGAATATACTCCAATTTGCAGCCTCAGTTCTACTGAAGTGTCACATTTTAAAATTAGTTTTAGTTCAAAAAATCTCAGCAAATCTCAACAAATATGGATAGTTATGGTTTCTACATGAAAAGAAAACCACATTTTCAAAATATGGACTGAAATAAGCTTTTGAATATAGAGTAAGATGAAGCCTTTTTAAGAGTGAATTTTAGGAAAATATTTTTCAAATAAAACATCAAGTTTACGAAAGAAAAACTCTGAGATTTACTGTGTCCAATGTGTACATCTAGCAAATGTATATAAATACACACAGAAAAGTGAAGAAGTCCTTAATCCCTACTTTTTGTTTTGCATTCACAGGCTGACCAAAGCAAGTAAAAAGTAAGATATTCTTTGATAGCCATAGGAATTTCTTACATGTACAAAAAGTCCATATTTTTATTTCCTGATATTATGTTTTTAAGAAAAGCAATGTGAAAATACATTGCAATAAAGATGGTGCATTTCTGGGTTTAATAATACAATTAGAATTATTTGTCCTCACATGAATACATACGCAGGAATCTCACATCTGACAGGAAACAAGTAATGATCTTAGAATGCCACAGACAGAGGAATCTAAAGCAATTTTCTTGCCAGAGCACAGGATGCTCACAGTACACACTTTGACAGTCTTCTATTAACTTTCCTGACACACTTAAATTTTTCTGGATCCCTGCTTTGTAAACTATATCTATTTAAATTTTCTTGCCTGCTGTTCACTTCACACAAATTGTTTGAATACCCACTTGTATTTGTAACGTCTTTGCTATGGCATACTTCTAAATTTAGTCCTGATGTTTTAGTTTGTATTTTAAACACATGTCATGATGTTCCATAAATTTTCCTCCTAGAGGAATTAAAGGTGTTCATTTTGAAGCAGTTTGGACTATCAAGTGTGTTAAAATTCACAATTTTAATGCAGCAATGAAAAAAGTTGTAAAACTCTTATATAAAATGGTTGCTTTTGTTCTTGAAATTACTGAACCAGACTGCCATCTATTGGAAAATAAATATTTTTTTAAATTATACTTTAAAAAAAAAACAACACAAATAACCCAAATAACAAACCTGGAAGTGCTATGATTTATTGTCAAAAGCTGATTTTGCTAGCAATCATACTTAATTCCGCTTGAAAAGGAAACACCTTATTTCATTAACTGTGATAAAATCAAGGATTTTCCTACATCTTTTTCCACCTCATGTTTTCTGGAATATGTTTGGAATCGCAACTGCTTTTCTGACTCACTGAACAATCAAATTCAAGTTTTTTTTGAAATATTTTTGTTTAGAGAACACAAGAAAAGTGAGCAATACACAAGTATAAAGCTTCGCCAGCTTGCCTGTGCAGCACCAGTCAGGGCTTTCCATACCTTTGCATACACAGGTCAACTAAAGAGTACATTCAAGTCACAACAACCAAAATGGGAAAAACAAAGACAGGTACTGGAGGCAAAAATCTATAACTCGACCATCAACCCCACTCAGGATACAAGTCATTGAGAAATAACAGGAATTCCATCTAAAATGATGCATAGCTGTATGAATGCCTTTTGGAGCTCTCTCTGAAGTAAAATTGCAAAACTGTGTTCAATCTGTCCTTTAGTTTTGTGGAGACAATGAACAGGGGCTCATTGCACGGTATGTTGTAGCATACATGTTTTAATGACTAGTAAAGACAGACTGGGAAACACGGCTTTAATAGTTTGTATGACAGCACACCAAACACAGCCAGAGTGGCAAATGAAAACATTTAAATTATGACATTTTTAGTGCAGCTTTGACTTCTTTTAGTTTATCCTTTATAATATACTCTTCAAATTGAAAGATCACATTAACTTACTCTCATCTGACTTTCTGCTATTCAGCATTCAGTTGGTTCTCCCTCTTCATTAATCATTCCTCCCATTCAGGAAACTAAGACAATCTGCTCTTCTGTCAGAGTTCCCCTTTAAACTTTTGGAAGGAAAGCATCCTGTGAGGACATTTTCACTCATCTCCAGATTTGTTTCTATTCAAGTCTACACTATGGGTCTACTGTTACTGTCCTTCTACTTACTGCTCCATTGTACTCTCGCTCTCCCAGATGTTACATCTTCCAGTCTCCAAGATCCTGACCATCAATTTTCCTAGTCAGCTCCTCCACACCCCAAGGAAAATTAAGAGTAAAAGCTGACTAGTAATTTGGAACTCAGAAGACTAAACCAAACAGTTTCTTTTTTCTTTTAATTTTTTCTCTTTTTGTTCTTTTTCACCTGACGTCAGAGCTATACGAACTCTGTTTCCTATTTGACTTGAAAATACTGTGGAGCACATAAGCTCTGGGGTTTTAATGCCTTACCACAAATCACACACCTGGCTAATGGAACATTTAAAATAATAAAAACATGTATTGTTTTCAATGCAAAATTTGATGAAAATAAGTAGTTTACTTCTTAGTAGTCCTTACTACAAATGTTCCAAAACAACCTGTTATGTTGTTGGATGACTACTTGTCTAATAACACAGCAAATGGAAGAATGGATTCAATTCTGTTCCTTGACCTAAAAGACTTCCAACCCAGCTCTTTGAAAGAACATACAGAATTCTGTAACTGCTATATCACTGAGCAACAAACAATGCAAGATGCATAAGACCAAAAAAGCACGAGAACATGCCTGTGAACAGGGCATCCAAACTCCTGCTCTCCAGATTGCACTGGTATTTTTCCAGTGGCTGTACAATGCAGAAACAATACTAGAAGAGATCACAGCCTGATGATCAGTACTTTATCTGGGAGACTATAAAACAAATGTTGAAACTCACCCCTATGCCACAGACAGAATTGAACACCACTTTTCCAGATGAAGCCTTTGCTGTCAAGTTATTGCATTAAAAAACAGGCATCCTCACTACCCTTACACTAAACAAAAACTGTGAGCCCCACTGTTTCCAGCAACAGAGGTTGGCAGTTAATATTCAGGACAGAATTCCAGGCTGTGGAATCTGGATAGACAGACACTCCTTTCTGCAGTCCCAAATCAACCATAACCTTATTTAGCCAGAGCAATACCACAGCTGTTTTGGGCCTCTTCAAAAGAGCCAATTGTTTTAAAAAATGCTTTGAAATACACTCTGTTTCCTGATGCCTTCTCTTTCCCAAGCCTATCTTCAGGAGCTGGCTCCTGGTGCTCCTTGCTCCAGCTTCCTAAATTTATGATCCACAAGTTACCATTCAAATCAGAAATTCCCCAGTCTTGGCCACCTATTTTTCTAAACAATAGCATTATTGTCTCCAAGCAGCCAGTGCCTTTGCAGGATCTCCCTAAGGGTCACAAAATGGCATGACTTGGGATTTGGGAACTTTTCAGATTGCTGAGCTCCAAGGAGCTGAAAAGCCTTCAACACTCATTGTCTCTGGAAGCAACATTTGTTCAGGAAATGGCACCACCTAATACATTATCAACAGGGACCTAACCTCTACATCTCTTCAGAGGTGATGCAGCCAGCAATGATGTGACCCTGCTGTTTTGAACCTGAAATAACTGCTTCTTTGTGGAAGCACACCAGGTGTGGTTCCAGCCCTCTACTGGAGCTGATAACAGAGAAAGGCAACATGCAGTCCAGCAGGCAGAAACAGTCTGCTCCAGACAGACTCCATAGGAAATCCTGCACTGCCCATACTTCCAAAGGGTCTTGGCATGTGCAGTAGAAACAAATGTGACTTGAACAAATGCAGACAACAGATGAAAACCCACTTAAACTACAGAGATTCTTACAGAAGCTTCCCATGGAGGAGAAACTTAAGTCAGAAAAAGCTGCAAGAAGCTTCTTTAATACATATCCAAGGAATCTATTTCTGACTCTCCACGTCTGTATACATCTTTAGTTCTTTCTCTCTGTGTCTTCATGTTCTTATACATAAATATTCATTTAAGTTTCTTCAATCATCACTGTACTGTCACACATCTTGCTTGACTACACTTGCTGGTCCTGCCCCCAGAGCATTTTGGCAGCATTCACCTTTGCAATCATTTCCAAAGCTAAACATTTCTCACTTTAGTACTTCTTCCCAGTTACTCTTTCATGGCCCCTTATAGAGCATGTGGGTTTTCATATCATCCATATACTACACAGGAAGCCTAAACACAAAGGGGAGGCAGCACTTGCCCAGAATTAAAAGACAGTGTGTCAAAAATGGAAGCAACACTCTTTTTTTATGCAAGGCAGCCAGGTAGCAACTGAACAGACTGAATAACCCTAAAATACATTTAAAAATTAAATGGATGCTTTAGGACAAACAGGAAAAAATCTCACATCACAGCAAAGAGGTGTCTCTATACAGATCTGTATAGCTAGGTTTATTGCAGGGGAAAACATGTTCTGCCCTCCATCCTAACTCCATGCTAGGAATGCACACCCATCATCCTGACTACAGTTTTCTCTGAAACAAAAGCTGGATACCACAGCAGGAAAGCACCATAAAATGCTTCAAACAGGCCTCAGTTTTGAAAATTTGTTTCCACATCTACTTCAATATAAAATATATGAAATATCAAAAAAATATATTGCATAATTTACATTTATATTTCCCTGTCACAGAAATTACAGATTTAGTGTCTGAATACTTTCTATTCACATTGTATTTCATTTAGGCAGGAGCAGACAGATTTATATGGAATACATTTTCTGCAAAACAGCAGCTGAGAAGATTTAAATAGCAGTAGCACCTAAATTCAGAGCGACACTAGACAAGTTTCTAAAAATGCTTTAATGGGATCAGTATCTTGTTCAAATTGAGTTCAATATGAGTTATTGAGCATCTAAACATTCAAGCATCTAGAAGGGCTTTACAAAAGTATCTACTGTATTTCAGGGCAGCTATGCATATTTGTAAATCTCATTTTGTCCATTTATGTTGTAATAAATCACCCAAAACCATGAAAGCCTTTAATTTCATTTAACTTGCCATGGTTTTCCTCACATAAGTGAACATAATATTTATTTTATTCATAATATTAACTTATGAAAAATGTTAACTGAAATTTAGAACTTAGCAGTTTTCCTTTGTTCTCTGCTTTATTCCCTGGGCAATTACATTTATTTAGTGTCATGGTTTAAGTTTAAGCCTAAACCAGCTGAAACCAGCAACGGTACTGAGGAAGAGAATTCAATTAAAAAAAACAAAACCTTGTTACAGTACACAAAAAATGAATCCTAGAATACTTTATTCATTCATATTAGTAACAATGAAGTCATCTTCATCTGTAGTTGGAAATCACTGAAGCATCACAACCACAATTTTGTGTATTACAGATTCAGTCTTCAACACATGTAGCTTCCCAAGAAAGCTATATAGTAATAAAATGTATAAGAAAAATAACTGAGGATATTTAGCTGGTTCTTTGGGGGGGATATCTGATCAGATTCTGTCAACATTTAGTATTCAGTATAGTATTGAACACGACCTCCACTGATTTCACAAAAGAACCCTTTCCTTGCTCTCGCCATGCTCAAAACAAATAACCTGAATGTATTAGGGGTGACATAAAAAGACATTCTGAGGTGTGGTAAGCAATATCTTTGAGAAATGAAGTGAACATTACATTCTAAATCTGTAAGAAGCATTTTTTTTTTTAATTATAATGTTAACCTTGTACGATTCTTTCTCTTATTATTTCTTTCTTGAATGTGCCATAAATAAATCAGATGTAACTGAATATATTGTCCTTGTATCCCATCTTACTTACTACATTAAGCTTGGTTTGGTTTCCACTGGTCATAAGATCTTCCTCTGATACTTTACTAAAATTTTCCAGATAATGGTCTGATAGTGTATGAGACAGGTCTTCAAAAGAGTATTCCTTTTCTTGGCACAATTTGATTTCATCTAAAAGCTTTGATAATTCTCCAGTCACAGCTTCACCTTTAAAAACAGACACATCATAGTCAGTAATTAGAATACTGGGGTAATTTATGCCTAAAAAGGAAATGCACATTTTTTAAACTTTATTGAGTATCTGTTATTTTCCGTACCTTATCTTCTAAACAATGATGTTCGTGCACCATTCTCTGCTCAAAAATAATGGCATCTTGCTCCAGGCTGGCAATTTGCTAGAGGCAATCTACATACTTCTGCATTGCCCTATACCTTGCATTTAATTAGGATGAGTATATACTTACCCTTTCTCTGTTTTCAAATCCTGAAAATTTATAGAAATAGCAACTATGTAAGACTGTTAAATTAATCCAGGAAAGGAAAGTTTTCAGAAACATACAAAATCAATATCCCATACTCTGCATCAGATTCGTGTTTGCTGCTGTAATTAATTAATACACTACATAAGCTCTGTAAACTGAGTGACTAAGAATGCATATCTCCCCCATCAAAGCAGATATGATTCATGAATGATTCTTGCTTACTCTCCCAGGATTAAATGGAAAGGTGGAAGAATATACTGGGCAAACCCTACACATTTAAAACATGCCTCTTTACAGCAATCTCAGAAATCCACATTTTAGAGCATTCTGCATTGTGTTTCATATTTTCTCCTTAATTTATGAGATTTCTTAACACATTTTCTCCTTAATTTATCAGATTTCTTTAGTTAAGAAATCTACCAGAACAGTAAGCCAATAGACTTTTTATATGTCTATACTGAGGATCACAACTGGAAATAGTGGTACTGATAAGTACCAGCACCACACTGGGTGCTAACCATTCTGCAAATAATCCACTGGCAGCAGCAAAGCCTCCACAGACTGAAAAGCTACTCATTATGATCAACCACATTGGGTTCTGACTAAGTACTGTGTCTGTTTGCACAGCTACCTTTAGTAATGAAAAATGAAAAAGCCAAGAGTTTCCAGGAGCAAGTGAGAGACCCCTTTTTTAAACTAGGTTTACAACAGCCATGTTCGTAGAAACCATAGCCCTTAGGCTTGACAGGATACAGATGCTTCCATGTTACTGCATCTTTGGAAATAAAATGCTGAAAAGTAAAACCAGAGTGAGCATATTAAGCTCAGCGTACATAAAACAGACTTAAGTACACTCACATAACTAAAGAATCCACTGATAAAACTATATCTGCTTGGTTTAGAGCTCTGTTTGTTTCATTTTTTTTTTCATAGTTCCTGTTTGCTATGCTAAGTAAACAAAAATACTCAAAAATATATTTAAAGTATAACCATGGCCAGTTACTACCAAGATTTTCAGGGACAAGAAGTTGTTCATTAATTAATTGTTTTTTAAAATCTAACAGAAATTTTCCATTCAAAACTTTTGCTACTCTTAGTCAATGGTAGCTTTGCAGGACACTTGCACATTAAGCAGAAATATAATCAGGTTTATTTATATTCTGCTTTTTAATTAGAAAATTGAAATTATTCCAGATTAATGTTGTAACTAAAAATTGGAAGTAAAATACCTAAATATTAAAAACTATTCTAAAATCATGATACAGTGTGCTATAAAGAAACAGAACTACTGCTTCCTACACAACTATGTTCATGTCCCCAGTCCCACATTCCCTCGCATATGGCCTGCAGTATTTCTTACTAGCCAAGAATGAGTTCTGTGGAACAAAACTAGACTGACCTGGGTGAGAGTGCACTAGTTGACTGCCTGATTGCAGCCAAAATACATAAAAGACAGATTTTGCCTATTTCTTTCAGGGCAGGCACTTATTAGGGTTTTTTGCCTCTATCCAGCTCCCTATTTTCATGAAAGTCACAGAAAGGTAATTGATACTGCTATCCCTCTTCCAGAGTTGGTTTAAATTATTTGAAATTGGATTGTCAGTGAATGGCAGATAGATGGACGGGAAACACGATCAAGTACGATTTCTTTTCTTTTACTATCAGATTACACCACAGACAAGCAAAGGCCAACTAGCATGTTTTACATTATTTATACCTTGTAAGAGGAAATAAGGAATGTGAGATCATGACCTTATTGTTAGGAAGTAAAACATATTTTAAATATATTTGCCACTTAATTTGAGGATAGACATTTTTATTGCATATGGTAGTTGGCTTCACAATCCTGCTAATCTCAAAGGAACTATTTATTTCCACACACCACATAGGTGTTAACTACCCCAATGGGAAATATTATTGGAACTACAGCATTTGTTCACTATCACTGTGAAGATTACAATCTGACATGCATCAGGAAGCTTCATTCTCTCAAGAATAAAAACTCTCCCAGTGAACATGTTAAAGAAAAAAAAGAATATGTTAAAAAAACACCAACTCCCCCCACCAAAAAACCCAAACTCCACTTCCCCCCCCCACCCCCAAAAAAAACAACAAAACAAAAAACCAACAACAAAACACTACCAAGCAAAGTAACACCACAACTCACACAACAAAACCAAGGACAGGCTTATTATTTGCCTGCAGTCAATGACATTCACTCTGGATGGATACGGAAGGCAGAAGGCAGGTTTGGTCCTACAGGAAGATGATTTTCATTAAAGACACCACACTCAGGAAATGCCCTGTTTTAGTGGCTGTGGTGTGGAAATGGTGAATCAGAATATAAAATGAAAGCACATGCACACAAGTGACTGCCACACTGTATGAAAGCTGTGTTAGAAGATGAATGGAAGAGCAGTATACTTGTGACCTTTGAAAGAGACTTCCAAATGTAAAACAATTGGTAGATGCACTCATTGGAAGAGATTAAGTAAATTCAATTTTTAACCTGAATGTGAACAATACCTGCAGGGCATTTCAACATATTTAGTATTTTTGTTTTACTTGATTATGAAATGAATAAGGTCAGATAAATTAAAAATATTTAAGATCAAACAATGCAGTGCATTGTAATCCATTATTGACTTGTCCTTTCTGAGAAAACAGTTCCTTGCTTTTCTATATGACATGGATTACAGTGTACGTAGTCAAGATAGGTGATTCATGGTAGAAAAGACATACTTGATATCATTAACTTTCTTAACTTTAGAAGTTTGTATGAATGTTAATATTAAAAAGAAATTCAGTACAGTTTTTGCATTCACAGAGTACATGTATTTACTTTTAGCCTTGGGAGATGGAGGAGCTTCTGGGGACAAAACGCAAGACTGATGTTCCGGACATTCCAGTGGGCGTTCCTCTGAAATACCTGCATTTCCTGTTTCCATATATTCTGCAAGTTAAAGATACAAATATATTTAAAAGACTGAATTAGGGGGTTTATTTCAAACAACAGTATATTTGCTAGTCTTTTCAAGTTTTTATATTACAACCCTGTAATTATTCATAAACACTACTGCAAGGCAATCATTTATTGAAAGTACTATAAAACACCATAATGGCCAGTCCTCTAATCTATGGAAACTGCTACAGAAATCTCATTGTAAGGGTAATGAGTTGAGACTGGCCCTGTGTTTTCTTGTCTCCTTGCAATATCAACATAACTGTTCTATTACATTATTATAGTTAAAAGAGACTTTTATTCTAAGCTTGTGGAGAGACTTTTGTCAAGACATTCAGGATGTTCACAATACATACAAACATTGATATTGTTAAGAAAGCCAAATATTCTGCTTGAAGGACAGATATAGTATATGAGGAAAAAGAAAAGCAATTCTGAAAATTTAGTTTAAAATAGCAGTCTAAAAAGCAGTGTGCGTAAATTTCTGGTTTTTCTCCTTAAAAATTCCCTTGTCCCACATTCACAATGTTTATAAAAACAGAAAAACATGAAATAATGAATGTGCTAAACTTCCATTTCATTACTGTTCTTTTCATACAAATATCTACATTACTTTCATGTGCTTTTCTACACAAGCTACCTCAATGGAAGACCAAAACCTTAATAAACTGCAGTGCAATAATAAATAAGAAATTAATTTATGCACTAGTGACGCTTTTTTTCCCAGCATAGTAACTGGTTCTCAATTTTGACAGTTATTCTGCATCTGCATTTTCTTGAGTTTCTGAAATTGTTTAAATAATTTCATTCTGATACCTGAAGAACCACAATAGCATATGTTGCAACACACAGCAGAAAAGTACAATAACATGTTTCATCAATAGCATGCTGAAGGACTAAGAAGTTTCTGGGAAGTGAAATCTCCCTGATTTAATTTCTACAGTCTACAATGCACTTGTTTAGCTTGCTGTTATTCCTGATTAAATAATAAATCCCAAAACCCAAATAAAATTTATGATAAAATAGACATCTGAGAAATTGAAATTGGAAATGGCATAGAACAGCATGCAGTTTCAAAACACTTTGCAGATTGTTGGGATATTTTTTTAAAAAAATGTATGATTTGAAAATTCCATATATTAAGTTTGATGGCTAGCAGTGGTCCCTGGCATAATCTGTCATAAATTTCTTCATATGAAAATGGGTACTTTGTGTTTGTGTGGGGAGTGGCAGGGTGGTCTGAAAGCAAAGAAGCAAAGATTAACTGTAAGAGACCATGAGAAAACTAGCACCATGACAAAATGCTCTGGAATGTTTTCCAGCTCTATCAGCCATAGTATTTGTCAACCTAATGTGCAAGATGGGGAACAGATAAAAAGTAAGCCAGACTCAAACAACACTAAGAGAAAAAAGGAATCCATGTCTGAAAAATGTTGGTTGGTAATTATGCAACTGTCCAAAAGGAAATGTAATTCTATCAGGTGAATGTTACAATTATTAGATCAATACAGCTATGATTAGGAAAAGAAATTGAGGGGATATTGTGAAGAACTCTAACTTTGCTGTCACATAATCATACAAGACCATGGTTTTAAAATAATTCTCTTATTTTTATTCTTTGGCAGGCCCCACTTCCAGACCAATGTACTTACCTGCTGGAGGCTAGTTCGAGGAGGAAATCCTAAGCTTAACATAAGTCTTAAATACTTACTTTAAAAAATGCAAAGTTTCTTCCAGAAAACCTTTACAACTGGCTCACACAAGGTATGGTACAAGAGGTTTACACGCCAATGTTGTGAGGGTACAACCCCTGAAACTTTGGGCTTCTGTGGGACTTTTACTCCTAACTTCGTTTTATATTATTGAAAATCCTACCAGAGACATACAATGCAAAGATAGGGCCTCAGTTGAAAGAGGCTTACAGTTTAGGTGAACACTTACAACATGGTCAGAGAAAGAGACACAAAACAGATATAGGTGATCTCTATCAAGAGCCAAAGAAAAAACACAAAAGCACCAGATGCTTCCTCCAGCAGCTGCATTCTATTTGCCTGCAGCTGGCTAGGAATTCATCCTGCCCAAACTTACTGCTGGGTGCTTGAGATCCAGCTCAGGCTGGATCATTTTTCTCAAAGCAAAAATTCAGAACAAAGCTAAGCTTAATGATTTATACCACTGCATGACCCAAACAGTGTCCCCATCTGTGGTTTCACATAACTTTAGAGGATAAACCTATCATTCCCACTATAGGGGAAAGTAAAGGCTATTTAGGACACAACCTGTCATACTCATAATGGGACTATTTTGCTTCTGTAAAAGTACTACTTCACCTTACCTAGAATGGACTTTACAGCTCAGTGAGGATTACTACTAAGAGCTCAGAAAACTTTGCCTGTTTAATAGGATTCTTTTCAGTAGTTACTGGATTTTGTCAAAGCCCCACTCAAACTAAATTGGGTCCTGTACACAAAAAGTAATATCATAGAAGAGTTATCACACAGAGTGAAAGAGTTTTCACACAGTAGTGAAAATAACATTGGGGAACATAACACAAGAAGGGAACAAGCTCTGGAAAGCTCAAACAGCTGGAACTCCAGCTTTCTTAGTTTCTGTAACACTGATTAGGCCAAAGCCAAACAGATGGGAAAAACTAAACAGACAAGCCGAGAAACACATGCTCCACCATGAAGACAGCATGGCCCAGCTCAGTTAGAGCTCCTCCTGAACTTCCAAGGAGCGTAAAATCACAACTTGCTTTAACTTCAACTCCTCTTAGATCCTAATTTCTCAGTGAGGTGATCAGGTTAAGAGTTTTGCTTTGTTTACAAACCTTGGTTTTTGGAGTAATGCTTATATTCATCTCAGAAAACTTTTTATTTTAATGGAAAATAAAAAAGCTAAACAATTTATTTTAATCATATTTTTCCTTTGATTTAAGTATAAGCTTCTCTCTTTTGTTTTTATACCCCACTTCAGCCATGCCATGGGGTAGATTCATATAGAGTTCTTCCTAGAACAATTTTCTCCTAAGGAGGCCTAAAGGTTCCTTAAAGCTCTAGAAAAACCAAAAAGGCCAAATTTGATCAGAATAAAAATCTGAACATTCATCTTTTCAAACAGAAGACCCTCTAAGTAACTAGATCAGAGAAATAAAACTTATACAGAAACCAGTCCCCTCTGTAGCCAATGTCCCTGTAGGGGGGCGCTTACACCTCCTTCACTCCACATCTTCCTGAAGGGCAGCAATCTTCAGAAAACCCTCTGCCCTCCCTAAGACTCTTACAGAACCTGTCTGCAGATTCTGCAGCTCCATTGAGTCCTGCCCTAGCCTGGAAGCTCTCAAAAAACTCCTCCCAAAACAGCTCACTTGCTCCCATGGGAAAGATGCCACCTGAGTCTTCATGACCCAATTCCTCTTCTCTTTACAGCAGCGGCAGTAGCAGGAAACCAACTGGTAACTACCATTGTCAGGTGTGCTAAGGTGACAGACGAGCTGCAATGGAGGCTGGTTCACATCAGTCTCCTAAATTTCAGAGCACAATTTCTAAATTATTCAAGTTTAACTTAATCCCAGAGAAAGCTGAAATCAGTACATTCTTTTGTTTATGTGTTCAGGGAAGATAACAGAAACAAGCACTGAAGCATTCCTATGATTGTGAGATGTGCAAGGGTGCAGCTAAACTTTCAACAACAGCAGTTAAATTAATTCATGAACGCAGTTAATGCTCTACAGCATTCTACTGCACAGGAGACTGCAGAAGAAGCTGAGAAGTCCCCAGAAAAAACAAAACAAAACGAACCCATAAACAAAAAACCCAAAACAATGAAGGAGAATTGAGATCTCAATTATTTCCATCCCTTGCAGCTGTAATTAAATCCTTGACTGAAAACCTCTTCCCTTCTCCCAGTGAGGCTCCTGCACTCAAGGGAATGGAAGATCTACTTGTCCACAGAAAGAGCAGGAGAGAAGGAGAGAGAGTGAGAATACATTATTTAAAAAAAAAAAAAAAAAAAAAAAAAAAAAAAAAAAAAAAAAAAAAAAAGAGCGCCAGTGCTAATGATACCAAGGTTATTTAAGCAGAGAGGAACAGAAAGGAGTTCTGGTTCTGCAGCTGCTTAAGCATCTTCCATTTATGAATGATTTGGTAACAGTACAAACAATGTTAGGTTCCTAAGCAGCTTCAGCAGAAGAGAAGAAACAATTTTCCACTGCATCTCCCTCCATACAGTCTATGCAGCAGCATTTACTGGGGCTCATGCCAATTTTCATCTGTTTATCTACTATCTCCTTTATTTCATAATAAAGAGAATTCTGCTTCTAGAAATAGTAAAAGAGCAAGATTCTAATAGAGAGCATAGTGGGCTGTGGAGAAAGAGTTGAAAGACGGTACAGCTTGCATCTGCGTCACGTTCACATGTGCTAAAACTAAACACAGCTGGTTGGTTTAATTTTAGGCCTACTAGCCTTGGCAACATCCCTTTTATCTCCAATGCCTAATTATAAGAGCCCTAAGTGCCAGTACTGTTAACTGCTTCGGCTCTGAGCGCTGTTGTTTCACCCATGAAATGCATGCAGTTGCCTGGCCTTGCCTGGCACAGTATCCTAATTCTCCCCTCCTCCAGTATATAGTGCGTATACAGCTACTTCTTCCTTACTATGTTAAGATTCTAAACCCTATTAAGTATTTTTAAGTGAGTTCAATGCTACCTCAGACCTGATGAAGACACAGAAAATGATGTGACATATACAAAAGACATAGAAGAAAAACCTGAACTTCATTTCTATTAATTCCAACTTTAATTAACTGGCAGTAAAAAATACGTTTAGGGGTTGTATAGCTTTCTCAGCCTTTTTCATGTTGCTCTTTAGAGTGATCTTTTATTTTCCTTCTATCAGATAATGTGCCAATACCTCAAAAAAGATGGCAGACTTTGCAAGCACACACAAAAATTTTACAGAAACTCCCATTGCTGTTTTCTCAGGATAGTAAGAAAAGATGTAAAATAAGGATCACAAGAATGTTAGGATCACTTCTAAAACTTCATGGGCTAAAGGCCTTGCTTCTTTAAACCTACAATCTGTAAAAAGTAGTTTTTAAATATTCTTTAAAAGAGGGAGAACAGTTTCTATGCACAATTTTTAAATTCTGGGAGGGCATTTATCCACAGGTGGCTACCAGCCCTGCTGAGTTTAGTATCAGCTCATGGGATTTAGTGTTACTACCTCCATTAACTGCTTCTAAACACAAAAATTACTTTTATTTCCTTCAAAGAAGTTTCTTATAAATATCCCCAAAGGCAACCCATTTTCTTTCTAAACATTTCTTCCAACTCTGATATCCCTCTGCATAACAGGCCCACCAGTAATACCAGTCACATTATTTCCTTGTCTATTTCTGCCAGCCTGTTCATATGTGTCTTTCAGCCTTTGTTTTATATTTTGAAAGCTAATGTTTTGTGGCAGAGACAAATGCTATGTTAATACTATAAACTGTAAAGTGATGCTCAGAGCAGTGCAAAAGGGAACCAGTAAAAATTAATGAGAATGTTTGGTGATAAAATCTTAGTCTGTCCTGGCAACAAGGTGAAAGAACAAATTAATGCCACCATATCTGCATAAAGCATAAAATTAGCAAGAAACTTAAAAAATCTGGCCAGTAATTGTCCAACATTATTAATTTCATTTCTATTTCCTATAAGTCTACATGAAAGAGCCATGTAAACTGCTCTAGACAACCATCTGAAGACAGCAGCCTTAACGGGAATGTATTTGGAAGCCACTAAATCTCTCTTAGTAGCTGCCCATTCTTTGCATGGAATTAATTATGCACTGAAGTTGAACTCAATTACAGTACATTCAGGATTCCAAAAATTCCAGTGCTTTACTGATTTTTCAGCTACAATAGGATAACTACTCACCCTTTATTGAAGAGTATACTGTCTTTTTAGAGGAGGGTAAGTCAACTGTATCATCAGTAGCGCTAGTACTGAATCCTGCTGCTCCTGATTTTTTCAACTTCAGCTCACAGTTCAAACACTGATGGATAAAGATTCAGTGGGCATCTTACTGATTAAAAAGAATCTATATAAATTTCCCAAGTGAGTTTTGAAGGTGCTCCTCAGGTTGTCTTAAGAGTCAGAATGTCATCTTTGTAACTAATTTTCATTCTTGGACATCACTTCTGATTACAGGTAGAGAGCAAAAATAAACAGCTGCTCATTATAAGACAGTTTCATCACATTGATAAGAGCTGAAACTACTAAGCAGTCATTTTTAAACGTCAAGGCACACTGCTGAAAAAGACTGAATGTCAAAGCAACAAAAAGGATTGAAATTAATATATTTTGCTTTCTATGTGTGTGGTAAAGACTGAGGGCAGGTACTGATCCATCAACATGAGAAACGTGAGAGGGGGTTGGATGATTTATTATTCATAGAGCAAGGGTACTTTGAAAAAGATGTTCATCAGTGGGGTTAAGACTGCAAGATTGTCACAATAAAGAGGTAGTAAAATTAAAATTAGTTTAGTTGGTGATGGGATTTATGATTAATCTTAGAGTAATACCTGAAGGATGATTGATTTGGATGTCTAAGAAAGTAGGAGCTCTGACTGACCCTTTTCCTACCACTGAAGAAGTTCCAGTATGACATTAACACTCTTTTCCTCTACATGGTGGTATGTTCATGCTGCAGATCTGTAAGGACTTAGAGATTGAAGTTTGAGTCTGACTCAAATTACGAACTCCCTTCTGCTGACAGGGGAAGCCCTGTGCCCCCCACACATCTCTTCCTCCCCACTTTTCAAATGGACATTTCTGTCACTTACCTGGGAAAGAGGTAACTCTGAGACCTGAATCACACAGGAGGCAAGCTAATTAAAATTAGTAAGTAAGATATTTATAGATTTTTAATATTATTTCTCATTATTTTATATATATAATATATATATAATTTGTATTCTACTGGTTCATGAACTGAATCAAGTCACTTTGAAGTCTCATGTAAATGGGGAATACATAAGGGAACTGTGTAGGTGGAAGTAGGGGAGGAGGAGAGGGGGAAGTGAGGGAAAAGGCAAAGGAAAATAGGAAGAAGGGAGAGAGGGAGACCTCAAGGCAAGCTGTTCAGCTCTAACATGAATCTGCTCTTTACAGTAATACCTCTACTAAAGCCTGCTAATTTTTCATTATACTTATAGGAGCTTTGTATCTTCAGTTCATCATCTTACTGGAAAACTTTATGGAAGCTGGTCAACTAGTTTGGAAGTTATTCAGAAAAGAAATCACACAATATGGCCACATGACCTCATTTTCTCTAGGAACTGTTCTTATAAAATTCAGTTATGAGGGAGCCTGTAGCATGAGCTAGTTCATGTGTAGAACCAACACTGAACTGATTAAAACGGCTTATTTAATAGTTGGAATAATCAACACAGATGCAGATGCAGCACTGATACCAGCAGGGACCTCCTCTGTCAAATGCACTTAATAAAAGGCTAATCTGAAAATGCAGGGAACAAGTTCCATAGAAGAGAATAAATTATGTTTAATACTGAGTTATGTTCCAGTTCATGTTTCATCACTTTACTGCCATCTTCTAAAGTAAAAGATTTAAGTAAACAATGAACTTCCATCAATCTTATACCATTAAAATAAGATGGGGAATGAGACTAAATGCATGCATGAAAAATTGTATTATTTCTCCTATACTAACAAGAAATACTGCCTGGTTTATTGTTTTTTTTTTAATTTAAGGGCAATGAAAAAAATATAATGAAATGGTTTGAAAAATTGTCATCATATTTCAATCATTTAGTTGCTATTTATGAACAAATCAAGCATTGCAGTTGCAGGTTATCATTACAATTTAATGGAACTGCTATTGAAATATTACAGTATGTTATGGTGTAATAAAGAATGCAAAAAGACTAAGTATAAGTGACACAGCATGCTACTGTTAGTGGCCCACAAAAAAGAAAGGGTTTACTCTGAAATTCAAATATTGGATAACTTATTTTTGCTCAACAAGTCTTTTTAAATCAAAAGACTGTTCCTTTGTGTAACGAAATATTTAAAGAGTAGAAATCACTATACACAATAATATTTCTCTATTGTCTCTGACAAATGTTTGAATATGGCTCACCTTGAAGCAGAGCTGCAATTTGGAGAGACTGCTGAGACGGATGCTCTTTAAGTATATCCAAAACCGTTCTACCCAAACTGTCCTTTATGTTGGTATCAATTCCTGAAAAAGAAATGGATCTGTGGTTGAATATTTAACCCTAAATGCTTCGGATTATAAATGTGCTATATCAGACTGAACTATTTGACCAACTGAAAGCAAGTGATTTTACAATTTCATTACAACTGAAGTACAGGATATATTCCTGTTTAAAAACTTGAATAACCTAAAATTCACACACTGACATGGATGGTTTTTATGTTTCCATAGATCATGAGGATATAAAGTCAACAAATTTGGGATTGTTTTAACAGATTGTTCGTAAGGAACAGTCATCCTAAAAAGGATGTATGTTTTTCCTACATTTCTCTCCAAACTACTTTAATTTACTGGGAACTTTCCAGTCCATAGTACCAGTAAGTGTTTCGGGAGCAAGACTGAAAAAGGTTTTTATCTTTATGTTAATAAAGTTGTACTTCATGGCAACATTTTCAAAATTCATGTCATGAATGAACTAAATATCTAAGTGTAGTATACAAACACTATAAACAGCCACAGGATTTCCTCACAAACTGTCCAGTTTGCTAACAAAGTAATTGTTTGTCTTAAACTGTGAATTAACTTTGAGGCTTGCCCTGAATCAAAACCTGTTGTATGTGGTATTGCATGACTCTCTACCTGTGCCTTGTAGGAGCTTCCTTGGAAATTTTGCCTTATGGTAGAATGCTCAAGTTGTTTTGCAGTTTAGATGTGCTTTCATAAAAAGTAGAGGTATGATATACCCTAGCAAAAAAAGTGAAATTCCTCTCAGGACACCAAACAGAGAAAATCAGAGGAAGCAGGATTTAAAAGGACACTCTGAAAGCATTCACCAAAAAAGGCTGCCATTACAGTTATTTCCCAACCCAATGGACAGTTTCCTAATTTGTTTTGTGAAAACCAAAATTTTATCACTGAAAACAAACCCCAAATATTACTGGGCTATTTAGCAGTTGACTTTCAGAGGCCAGACATACCAACTCACATCTTTCCTTTGTAGTAGCTACTTAGAACATCTTCTGACTCTTTTTGAACAGAACTAGAAAAAAGGGGATTGTTAGGTACAAAAGGCAAAAGGTGGGGAGTGTTGCAGAAGTACAGAGCATTTGGGGTTAAAGGAGTTCAGTAAAGATTCTACTCCACTGTCTTAACAATCGTATGCTGGTAGAGGCTGTAACATGTATTAATCTGAAAAACGTGGGCTTTTTCTGTGGTCTCAAGGGCTCCCTATGTTTGTGTGATGTTCTCCAGTCCTTTATTTTTTTCCTTTTTTAGGAAATAAAAAGGCCCTGCCCTTCTGAGGGCAGATGAAGATCCCTTTCAGCCTCCTTCTTTTTCATCCAAACAGAAAAGAAACTTGGAAGGACTTTTTTTTTCTGAAAACAGGTCTGAGATAAGGGATACACTAGTTGAGATTCAGATAAACAGCTGTGATTAGGATAAACCTTCTTTTGCAATATATAAATAACACAACAAGAACTGATAATTATGGCCAATGAGATCCCTTAGTGTAATGGAAGTTCACAGATCTGCAAGAAGTTATTTCTAAGTATTTTCATTCTCACTGGTCTTACAATTATCTGAGAAGACAGTTGCCTAGGTGAGTAATTTACCTACAACAGTTCTGAAACTTATTATGCAGTAGATGGGTTGTTTGGACTTTCTATCCCTTTTCTTTCAGGACAAATGCAATTCTCAGAGACATAGTGCCTTCCCCTTTCTTCACAGGCACTCATCCAGGAAATGAAGAAGCAAGCAGAATGGTGTGTTTGCTAGGAATAGCTAACTGAAGGAAATAAATGTGAACATGAATCTTCTGGTCTCTACATCAAAGAATATTCTTGGCTGCCTTTCAGAGCGAGTAACAAAATTTAATGTAGCCATTTTGTTCTCATAATACATTTATTCTCAGAATACGGTGGCATACACTGAGTCATATATGGAATTTCTGAGTCTGTTCAACACTGTTGTCTGTGTATAACAATTTCTTATTCCAAAAGAACACTATTTCAATGAGAAGTACATGTGATTAGATTTGCTAAGGCTGATAAGGATAAAAGTAATTTGTACAACCAAAACTTAAGGAGGCATACATCAGATTAGGAAAATTAAGAGTATTTGTTCAGTGTTTCCTGTAAATCAAATTTACCTGTTTCAAGCAAAATGCGTACTACCTCCACCTTTCCAAATAGGGCTGCTTCATGCAGGGCACTCCCTTTTTCTGTCTAGAAAAGAAATATTGTGACATTTAAAATATCAGTTAATATTTCTGTAAAGAATATACTTGGAAAATAAGTAATTTTCTTTTCCCTTTATTTTACCTACACATAAAAAGCACTGAATGGGCAAGAATAAATACTAGAATACAAGATTTTTTATTATTATTCAAGACAAAACCAAAAATTTTGTCAGTTCTACTATAAAATTAGTAACTGTGTGAGAAAATATAGTAGTAATGTAATACAGCTCCCTGTTAACAAGCCTGCATTTGTGTAAAATTTTTAGACTCCTATTACAGGCAGAGAAAATCTAGTCAACACCATCAGTGGAACACAGCTCTGCAGCAGAGTCAGACAGTTTACATGTGGACATCTACAATTACATGTTCTAATGTGAAACTGGATCACATCCCAGGTCAATTCTGTTATGTGGTGAGAGATGCCCTAGGGTATCCTGGTGTCCAGCTGCTGGTCCAGTTGATGTTCACATTTGATCTGCCTCACATCTGCCTCATACAGATGTCTTGGATACCCTAAGGCACCCCAACAGCTTTAGATGCCGATGCTTATGTCATTTAAATTCTACCTTAGATGTCTGTAAACTTGATTTTGAAGATATTTTGGACAGAAAATTTCTTGTGAGCAGATTTTTGCTCAAATAAAATTTACAGTACTGAAAAACACACTATCTCTAGTAACAAGCTACTTTTCTTAGTATTTTACATTGCTGTTACTGAAAATTATGAACAGAATAACTTTCCATCCAATAGCATTAGCCTTAGCTTTAGCTAGAGCACTACTAGATCTCACTGAGTATTTGACTTACCTCCCTTTTTTTATAGTAAATTAGATTTTGAAATTTATTTGTGGCAAATGTTAAAGGTTTTACTGCTAAAATTTGTTTTTTCTATACTTTATCCAAGCCATACTTATTATGGTTAAAGATACACACATACAAAACTCAATTCTGAAATAAAATAGTAATTCATTATTAATTAGTTGTGTCAGAATGCATCAGAGTTACAGCAATGCAATGACAGAATATTTAGAAGTAATCAGAGACAAGATGTGAGCACACTGTAACTGTACATATGTCCTACCAATGCTTAGTACATGGAGGTATAAAGTACAGCATGCCCAATGACGTCTACATCCTGCATACCACTTATACTAACAGTATAACAGAAAGGAGAAAGAAGTCAGTAAGAGAATATACATACAAAACCCACATTTCAAAACAGTTTCTAATATTTCCATTTTCAGAAGCAATCCAGTGGAACATTCCCAGGTTTATTTGGAACAAGAAGGCTAAACATTCAGATTTACTTAGAGATGGTTTCAGAATCCTCTACTCAAACACTATCTTCAGGACATTTCCAGTTAGTGCAATTGGCTTCAAAATGGGATAACTCTGCAGTAACAGTGCAACCGCAAAGGTACACACAGAGATTAATGTGCGGCTCGGAGTTTTCTGGAAATGACAAAAATCCTCAGAAAAGTCACTGATAAGTTACAGTTCTGATTACTGAAAGAGGCTTGACATCAGCAATCTTGCAAAAAGCCTATTATCTTCTTGGTGCCATATGGCATTTCCTTTGGATTGATCTCTTACTGGCACGACTATTGGGTGAACCTGGTACTATTAAGGTAGAGTTCTCTGTCATCGAGGAGGAGTGCTGATATCAGGTCAAGGGAGGTGGCTCCCCTTCGGCTCATTACTGTGGGTCCACACCTGAAATGCTCTGTTCTGTTCTGGGCTCCCCAGCACAGGATGGATATGGAGCTACTAGAGAGGGAGACTGAAATTGTTGAGAGACTGGAGCATCCCTTCTATGAGGAATGGCAGAGAGAGCTGGGACAGTTTAGCCTAGGCAAATGAAGGCTTACAGAGGATCTCATCAATGTGTACAAATATCTGAAGGGAGGGTATAAAGAAGTCTAAGCCATGTCCAGTGACAGAAAAGATAAAGGAAAAAAACCACAGTAGGTTCTGTTTGAACATAGAAATTTTTTTTTGCTTTGCAGGCAACTGAGCCCTGGTACTGGTTGTCTAGGAAAGTTGTAGGGTCTCAGTCCTTGAATATATTCAAAAGTAGTTTGGACACAATCCTGGGTAACTTATTCTATGGGATTCTGCTTGAAAAGGGGGAGTTGGACCTGATGACCTCTAGAGTTCTCTTCCAACCTCAACCATGCTCTGATTCTTTCAGGGATAAGAATTAGTGATGTAGATATAAAAAATGAAATCCACAGAGGTTCAATTGTTAGAGGAAGCCAGAGTACTAAATTTTATTTCTATGAGATTGAACTACAGAGATGAAAGCCAGTTGCACCCTGACTAAAATTGTAGATATCTGTCCTGGAGTGGCTATCATTCTGTACTAACAAGGAACCTTGTTTAATGGAAAAAATGGACTACATTAGTGATAACAACTTTCTATTGCTGTACCATAATCTGAGACTGAGAAAGATCAATGTTCCAGCATACTGAATCAACTGCTTTGAGGACAAGGAATAGGATCTGTCCTCAGGTTATCCAGTTAAAGGGTGAAAAAGATCCTGATATGATAATTGGCATGGGCAGCAGTTTTTCTGTTCATCAAAATTCTCCAATGGATCAAAGGTAAGCAATATTTTCCTTTATGAAAGCACACATCTTGTAAGAAATTGAATTAAAACTAACACGAGAAGAGAAACTTCCTGTAGATGTATAAGGCAAACAAATCTATCTGGGGCTACTTAAGAATCAGAAGATAGTCATGTTATGCATAAAGTTAGTACAGGAACTTAAGCCACTTTTACATGTGTAATTTGTACAGTTGGGAGAGGAATCCAAACATATATACCATTTTCTTCCTTATATACTTTCTTGTGTTGTACCATGATATTTCCTCTCTTATCAGAACATGATCCTAAAATTCTTTACAGACATTCCATACTGCTCTGCATAATAAGGCAGTCTATGCTTTATAACACTGAGCTATCAGGCAATAGTAATGAATGTCACATCCTGAAAATGAGATATTATGAACAATTTGTTCAAAAGAGGAATTTAAAAGGCACACCATATACACAGTGCAAGGATCTGTACACTATAAAGGTGATTTTCTGAACAAGATGGGAACTACTACCATGAAACTGAACTAAAATCAATCTCAATATAGAGATTGAAAGCACACTTGTAGGATGCAGACCTATAATTCTGCATAAGATGTCATGGAGATGAGTGCTGACAAAAATCTTACAAGCCCTAGGCAGGATTTTGTGGTAATAGTGAATAACTAACAAGTGAATCAGATCCCTTGACCCAAAAACTATCCAGAAGGCAGAAAAGTCCTTGTTACCAGACAGTTTGGTTACCAAACTCTGCTTTAACTTAGAGGGAAAGCTGAACTTCAGGATGAACAGGGCCAAGAGAAATTCAGACTGGCTGAGTAGATGTATCTCTCTTTGTAAATTTACACGTGGCTTACTACTTGAGAGCAGAAGTAAGTTCAGAATGGTTTTTCTTCTTGTGCAATGGAGCATTTACACAAATTGCGAGGATTAATAAATATAGCTGCAAATAATTTCTATATATTATTTAAGATGTTCTAGAACTTTTAGGTAGATCTTTTTCACTTACAACAGTGTGCTTGTGCATAAAATTCACTGCTGCTGTAACTTCCTATCTATGTCTATTTTATTTAAGATTACCCATCTAACGTCATTATAATTTACTGTGCATAAAACTAATATATTCTTCTTGCCTATACTACAACAAGTGAGCTTAAGATTTATAGACAATTTTCACTGCTTTACTTCCTGAAGCTTTCATTGCCTTGGATCATACTTTCCTGGCAAAGTAAACATTACCATTATATTTGGAAAGTCTTTCTCAGTGATACTCAACACAAAAACTGCTGGCAATTTTTCATGAACAAAGTGAGCTAAAGTCTGCTCGAGTTTGCACCAATGGATAATATATTGATTCTCTGGCATAAATTTTCTATATATGAAATACAGAGAATGAGAGCACAAATTGTGTTAAACATATAATAAAACAGTCCCTGCCCCTGCTTACTACTGAATACAGGTACAATGTCACAGCTGGACACATAAAACAAGCCAGGACAGGAGGACATTGTCAATAGGCATACCAGAATACACAAGTCAACTTGGCATACTATTTGCAGGCTCACAGAGAAGCATCAAGGGTTTTAATAATTACAGATTTTCTTCTAATCATGTACAAGAGCTTGTAGTTACGTCACGTGTAGTAAAAATGTACAAGAGCTTGTAGTTAAGTCACTTGTCTAGTCCTTATTCATAGGCAGTTTACTATAGTTCTGACATGGAGTTCAGACAGAATCTGAAGGCCAGAATGGCAGCTTTGCAAACTGATTCATGGAATATCCTCCATAAACAGTGAGAGCAAAAAGGAAGGGGCACAGCTTCTTGCAGAACTACCAGTGATATTTTTATTATTATTAGTCCAAATTTTTGCTGTGATTAAAAGTGCTCGGGGAGTACAGAATAGAAAGATAAGATGGCTAAAGTAAACCTCCCATTTAAACAAATGCATCTTTACAATTACAGAGACATATAAGACAGGCTACTCCTATTATCATCTCTAAACATTCTGAGAGGTCTTTACTGGTGATAAATTGAATTTATTTAACATGTTTAAATGTGTAAAAAATTGTTTACCACATAAGATTTTAGTTTGAATATTGTTATTTCCCAATCAGTGATGCAGATCAATTTAATTAATAACAAAATAGTTGAGTTTGGTTTTAAGTGACTGGTATTTTGTGTTCTCCTCAGTTTAATAAGCTGCCAGTAATCATCAACAGAATTTTTCAGAGGCTACAGAAGTAATAAATTAACAGAAAGTACAGAGCCAAATTACCAATATGCTAAGATGTTGAATGAAAAGGAACATATTGATAGAGAATCTGTATACTGGCAAGAAAATAAATAAATGATATTTCCTTATGGCAAGCAGGACAAAACCAGAAGGAACAAGATAACTTAGTGCAAAAAAAAAAAAATCCCCCTCCCTCTGAATAACTACCAAACAAAACCCCAAAACTCTAAGAATATACTTCACTTAAAAGCAATTAAAATAAAAATAAATTTAAAAACAAGCAATCTCTGTTATTTTAGTGTAGATGTGAAAGAGATCACCATCACTAAAAGAACCTTTAATTTCCTAAAAGATTGAAATTAAAAAATGCAGCCACTATTTTTTAAAGACCAGTTGAAAACTTCTAGTATAACTGTAGATAAAAATGGCTTAGGAGAATTCACAGTAGTGCTAAAATTATCTAGATTATATAAGAGAAAGAACACATTTCATAAAAGCATTGTGTAATATTTTGCCCTCATGTAACCATCAGTTTGTAAGTTGCCATGACAGAGACTATTTTCTTTCAATTATTCTATTTCTTAAATACCAATTCAGGCATCAGTTTCTTTCTGAATTTTTCCTCATTAATTTGCTAGAGATAAAAGAGAAATTTTACATTCAAAAATGTGCATTTGAAAGTTCTACGTTGCTGTAGTATTAAACTTCTCTAAATTACTGAAGATGTAGTAATAGTAGAGGAAAGAAAAAAAGGTGCTTATATTCACTTTTGCAAGTGTCTCTCTTTCTAGTAAAGAAAATCAAAATCAAATTAAGTTAAAAGCTTGATGGGCAGCAAATTCACAAGCAGACAAATCACATGAAAGTGTTCCACTTTAAAACAGTTTGAAGCAAGTACTGATACTAACTCAAAACATGCAAGAGACAATAAAAGTAGTAAAACAATTTTACCACATTTTCCTTTGGAAGGCATTTGAGAATATCCACTTTTAATCTTAAAATACTCTAATTAATTTTCTGATTTGCTTTGTTGTTTTGGGTGGTTTTTTTAAATCTATATTTTCTTCCCCTCTTCACATTCTTTTTCTCCAAAGTGTAAAAACATGATCTTGATTGAAGAATCCAGAAATAAAAGTGTGTGGAATCCAGGTCCAATCTTTCTATATAAAAGGGAATTTTGTGTATAAAGGAGTTTAATTAAATGCACCAGAAGTTTAAAATGGATATAAATTTTAATCAAAGTTTAGACAAAGTTTGCAAGATTTGTTCACAAATTCACAAAACCTTCTGAGCTGGAAGTAACCCAGAAGGATCATCAAGTCCAATTAAGTGAATGGCCATACAGGGATTGAACCCACAACTTTGATGTTTTTATCAGCAGGCTCTAACTGACTGCTAGTAGTAGAGAATGTCTGAACATGACTCTAAAGTAGATGTAATTATGTTTGGTTGGTTGCTTGCTTTATCTGAAAATAGACACAAACTTGAAAAAAACCTTAATTCAAAGCATATTTTATACAGCGAGAGAGAGAGAGACAGCCTGGAAGCTACATCATATATAAAGATTGAATCCACTCTACAACAAACACAGTGCCATCAATCAAATCAAGAGAAATCATAAGATTGAGGCAACATTTCAGAACACATAACAGAATCCAGTCCTCTGAAGTTAAAAGGCCTGGACACCTTCCAGTACAAAGAATTGAACATAAAATTCACTGCTGCTGTACCTTCCCATCTATGTCTATTTTATTTAAGATTACCCATCTAACGTCATTATAATTCACTGTGCATAAAACTAGACACACCAAACAGCTGACAGGTTGGAGTCAGTAGCTGCAAGAGTGTATTGCTATAGAATTTCTCTTAGATTTATACAACAATTGTTTACAAATGCAGAATATCAGAATTGTTATTACTTAGTAACTTGAGTTTAGGATGGAATAATTACAGGAAAATGAGCTCTCAGTGAAACACTGTTTTAGACTGCTGTGACCACAAAGGGCCATAGCTTTAGAAAATCAGCTTACGACCTTTACAGCCACTGCTGTAGAAAATATATTTTATACACCTACTTGAATGGTTGATGATTTGTGTATCTACATGTCTCAAGACAACATTAAAACATGCACTCAGCTTTGAAGATATGTATCTTTCTTGAGTTATCCCTTTAACACATTGTTTGAGTTATAACAAATAAAACTGTATTATGTCTCACCTTGCAGCATTTCTAACAAAGTAAATGCAAATTTATTTTAAAGAAAAAAATGTAAAAAAAGTAATTTCATTTAAATCAAAGTGGAATGATTAGGGAAAGGAGGGAGGGAGGGAGGCAGGAAGGAAGGCAGGAAAGCAGGAAGGCAGGAAGGCAGGAAGGCAGGAAGGCAGGAAGGCAGGAAGGAAGGAAGGAAGGAAGGAAGGAAGGAAGGAAGGAAGGAAGGAAGGCAGGCAGGCAGGAAGGCAGGAAGGAAGGCAGGAAGGCAGGAAGGCAGGAAGGCAGGAAGGCAGGAAGGCAGGAAGGAAGGAAGGAAGGAAGGAAGGAAGGCAGGAAGGCAGGAAGGAAGGCAGGAAGGCAGGAAGGAAGGCAGGAAGGCAGGCAGGAAGGCAGGCAGGCAGGCAGGCAGGAAGGCAGGCAGGCAGGCAGGAAGGCAGGAAGGAAGGCAGGAAGGCAGGAAGGAAGGCAGGAAGGAAGGCAGGAAGGAAGGCAGGAAGGCAGGAAGGAAGGCAGGAAGGTAGGAAGGCAGGAAGGAAGGCAGGAAGGCAGGAAGGAAGGCAGGAAGGCAGGAAGGCAGGAAGGAAGGCAGGAAGGCAGGAAGGAAGGCAGGAAGGAAGGCAGGAAGGAAGGCAGGAAGGAAGGCAGGAAGGCAGGAAGGCAGGAAGGAAGGCAGGAAGGCAGGCAGGAAGGCAGGAAGGCAGGAAGGCAGGAAGGCAGGAAGGCAGGCAGGAAGGCAGGAAGGCAGGCAGGAAGGCAGGCAGGAAGGCAGGAAGGAAGGCAGGAAGGCAGGAAGGCAGGAAGGCAGGCAGGAAGGCAGGAAGGCAGGAAGGAAGGCAGGAAGGCAGGAAGGCAGGAAGGCAGGAAGGAAGGAAGGAAGGAAGGCAGGAAGGAAGGAAGGAAGGAAGGAAGGAAGGAAGGAAGGAAGGAAGGAAGGAAGGAAGGAAGGAAGGAAGGAAGGAAGGAAGGAAGGAAGGAAGGAAGGAAGGAAGGAAGGAAGGAAGGAAGGAAGGAAGGAAGGAAGGAAGGAAGGAAGGAAGGAAGGAAGGAAGGAAGGAAGGAAGGAAGGAAGGAAGGAAGGAAGGAAGGAAGGAAGGAAGGAAGGAATTATACACTAACTTGGCAGCTGACATCCATTCCAGCCTCCAGAAGCACCTGTACGACAGCTTTGTGGCCATTACGAGCAGCAAGATGCAAAGGAGTGTGTTTTCTTGTATTACAGTTCATCAGATTTGGATACGCTTTGATGATCATTTTTACAACGCGTAGACGTCCATAAAGTGCTGCCAGATCCAGAGGTGTTTCCAGTTTGTTGTTTCTTATTGTGGGGTCTGTCAGCTCTTCTAGCAGAACAGCAACAACTTCTGAATGACCATACTGAGCTGCACAATGCAGTGCTGTTTCATTTTCATTGTTCTGTTAAAAAAAAACTAAAAGCTTCAGAAATTCATGTTTAATCCACAATAGAAATGCTCAGTTCTATGAATTGCCTCCTTGAGATCACTACAGAGGCAGAGTTTGTAATATAATGTATGGTAATGTATGTTAAATGCTTCAAAATTACTCCACTGAAATTTTAATAATAAAACATTAATACTTCAGCTTGTGGCTCTCAAGCAGATGAGCTCCCTGTGTGTCTACATTACTCCCAATCCACTTTAACAACATGCCCCTCAAAACCTTGTAGCTCATGATATGCCAAAATCTGTAACCTTCTCTGATTCAATTGTTCCTGAAATTATGATTGAGTCCTTCTCTTAAAGGGACTCTGACAGTGAAGTCTCTCTTCTTGATTTTGCTAGTTTAGTACCATGGGAGTTTGTTATTAGAGAAATGGAAATATGGAGAAAAACTCTGCAATGCAAATGTATCACGCACAAGGTTTGTTTCATGCATCACTATAAAAAGTTACTATCCAGACAACATTTAAAATTTGCAAGAAGACAAAATACTATCTATGGAAAGACTTAGCAAATCACTAAAGCAGTTGGTCTTCTCAGGACTCCAGAGAGAGATATATATGTATTTTAAGGCATATGAGTGTGTGTATGCTGTTGGTTTAACAGTTTTTGTTTTCCCTCCAAGTGTTTCTCAAAACATTACTCAATAAACTTAATAATAAATATTGAGAATAAGCATTATATTTTTAATTGTTTTCTTCTAGTTCTGTCTGTATACTTGCAATGCCAAAGAGACAAATAACTTCAGACAAAGAGGAAAGAAATAGTTTATCAAGTGCTCTGAATTCTGTCTTCTATATTAATATAGTAATAATATATGTAGACTTTACAAAACTTTAAAATACATAAGACTCTATAAATTGTAGAATGTACATTGAATGCCTCTTAGTTTATAAATACTTTATTTAATAATTTTTAATAATTTATTTAATAAATAATTTATAAAATTTGTGACAGTTTACGAATGTTGTAAAAGTACAAAACCAAGAAGCTAATGTGCTATATAAAAAATTTAAAATTAATGTAAATTCAGGAAGGATACTAAAAAAGGTCAGAGATATCATTCTAAAGGAAGAAAAAGTGATAAATATGAATCTATACTTCTATTTCTCAAGGAGTGAGCTGAAAAAAGTTCAGGGGACAAAGAACTGAAAATAGAAAAAAACAATTGACTTTGAAAGATGGAGTTATAGATTCAGAGAAATTAACTCAGCTCTTGGGTTTGTGATTTCAACAGCATTGCTGTCATTTTCATCCCTTCTTGCAATCTAAGATGACTCAGATGAACTTGGGAAACAGAAGAGACAGATCAATTCATTCAGGTAAGTCAGTGCTGCAGTCAAACTCATAGGGTGTCTGCAACATCACGCAAGATCAGAGAGCCTGGAATGTGTTTCCTGCTAAACTGCAACAGAGGCTGGAGAAGATCCAGGTGGAAAGTGGGAAGCTTCCAATGGCAGAGATGGCTTGATGACTAGTAAGTATTTAAATCAGTGTGCATTATTCAGACCACCATGTGGACTCTCCTTATTACACAGACTAGAAAGTCAGATCAAAATATATATACTGTCACAATACTACATTGCTGCAGTGATCTATCAGCTACCTGGAACAAGCTTTTTGTGCTCTAGGTGACTTCTAATATCTCTTTTATATAGGACTGGGCAAAGCAATTTTCGTACATACAGTTGTATGCCCCCAAATCACAAGCACAGTTTATTAAAATTTATTTTTAAATTTTCAATATTTCATGGATAGCTAGATGAACAGGCAATTGCAGCCTGATTTTGTGTACAATTAAGCATGAAAATCAGGTAATTGCACACGAAATGAGCAATTTTGGTAATTTTTGCCTACAGTTACTGTATTTATATATCCAATGGAAATAGTTACACAAAGAAGTTTGACATTCTGTGATGTAAATAACAATTGTACATATGTTTACAATTGTAACTATATCTGCTTATGTCTGAGGGTTTTTTCAAGAACTTATGGAAGTACTAATTGAACTATTTTGAATCTTGTGCCAATGAACTAATATTGTAGCTTAGAAGTATTCTGATTAAATTTTCAAAGAAACATAAAATTTAAATTTGCTATGGCCCTTTTCTCAAAATGTAGACAGATGATAGATGATAGACAGATACAGACACAGAGATCACACAATCAAAGTCACTGCTGCTGAGCTGCAAACTGGAATTTGCTCCCTCTGGATAAAGAATGTTCATCTGAATTTTCACACAAAGGCATATTGAAAGGAAAAGTACATTTTAAAATAGCCTGGTGCACAAAAGCAAAGTAACAAAATGTTATTACTTTCAGATGTATATTGTTGAACATTTTTCTATGTTTTTTATTTGCCAAATAAAAGCTACATGTCAGTTCATGATCAATCAAACTGATACAAAATTATAAAAAGATACCTGTCACTGAAATAACGCAGAAGAATCCAACCTGAGCAAACCTAATTAAATTACCTACATATATGCACTCAGAATAGGCATTGTACATATTGTGCTATCAGAGCTGAGAGGTACTACCTAATTAAAACTTGATAATAAAACATTCTTCCTTCTTCAAAATGTAAATTAATCAATTCAATTCAGGTAGAGAAGACAAAATTATTTTTAACCTTCAAAGAGTAAATTAAAACTTGTTTAACTGCCCTCTAAATTTATCTACTTTGACAATTTAGGAGGAGAGGAGAGGAGAGGAGAGGAGAGGAGAGGAGAGGAGAGGAGAGGAGAGGAGAGGAGAGGAGAGGAGAGGAGAGGAGAGGAGAGGAGAGGAGAGGAGAGGAGAGGAGAGGAGAGGAGAGGAGAGGAGAGGAGAGGAGAGGAGAGGAGAGGAGAGGAGAGGAGAGGAGAGGAGAGGAGAGGAGAGGAGAGGAGAGGAGAGGAGAGGAGAGGAGAGGAGAGGAGAGGAGAGGAGAGGAGAGGAGAGGAGAGGAGAGGAGAGGAGAGGAGAGGAGAGGAGAGGAGAGGAGAGGAGAGGAGAGGAGAGGAGAGGAGAGGAGAGGAGATTCATCCACTAGTCTCAAATTAATTGAGGGGTAAAATCAAATGCAGAATTTGAAAAATATTGTTTTTACAGGCTATTTTGGAACCGAATTGAACTTCTGGAAGTCCCTGAGGTGTCACTGAAAGAGGCAAATAATGTCTGTGTTTCATTTGGATGATTTGGAGAAGTTAGCAAATATGTTAAAATTTAGGTGTTTGCATCATATGAATGCATCCTGAACACTTTTCCTTCATATTTCAGAAGAATTGTTGAATAGTTTTAAAGAAATGTGCGTGGGTTTTGTGGCAATTACAATTTGATGCACAGGGAAATTCTACAGTGCAATGAATCCATAAAAATTTCAGAAATGTTCACATTTTTTCTTGTAAATTTTTAACAATTCATATTATGTATATATATGCATATATATATATGTGGAATGTATTTTATTCATATTTAATAATACATATTTACATTTACTCCTGATGTTATTCACACTTTTTCCTGCAAAAAACCCAAACACTGCATATTGACCTGTATGTGACTGTTATTTGTTATCCATTTTTCATAGATTAGGATTTGTTATCAATCCTGCAATTTATAATGCAATTTATAATGAAAGCTGCCACAATAAATGTTTTAGCTATCCAGATGTCCTTACATAAATAAACATGTAAGTAGTTTGACTGTTAATAACAGCACACCTTTTTATTTTATTTGGTAGTATCAATTAACAAATCTTGATCTCATACTATCTTAATTCAGTTTATAATTTATGTAATATTAAATCTTTATCAATCGAGTTAAACTCTTACATTTTTGCAATGTTAGCATATTTTGTGATTTAAAATATACATCACACCTGTCAACAAAGACTCCTACATTAAACAGTGATAGAATCCTTCTTACATAATTGTTATACTGTAACTGTTCTCTCTGTGTGTAGAGTTGCCAGTCTACATTCCACCACCCCCATAATATAATTGTCATTTAACTGTTTGTCTCTTTACTGTTTGTTCCAATTTTATGTAATAGGAACAGCAGGGGGCATTCAGAGCTTTAGATGCTGGCTATGGTTTGATATGATGCTATGATGCTACTTCACTGCATTTTGAAAGTGTAGAATGCAGTTAGATCAATTTACAATATATCATATAAAAGCCATTATTTCATGTAATATACGCTTATGCATAATAAATTTTTCATTTCTTTGTTCAGTCATTCATTGCTTTCACACAAGTTTTTAGAAACATTACTTTCACGTAGAATTTCAATGAGATAGATGAAAACTAAAATGTCTTACAAATTAGTTGCAATAATTTTTAAATCATGAACAAAATTATTTTCTTAAAATGCAAACAATTACATCTTAATGTGATCCTTAAAGAAAAAACAACAACAAAATAACAACACAACAAAAACAGAGGAAAAAAGTCTGACTGGAGTGCACTATTTGCTGTGGTGAAATAGTGTAATGAAAAATGGCTGTCTTTATCTCAAACTCTCAGAAAAAAATGAAAGAAGAAAAGTAGTCCAGGATTTCTTACAAGCCATAGCTTCAGCTCCTGAGAGAAGTTATGAGAGCTTTGAGGAGTCACCTGCCTTAGAGAGCCTATCTGTAAATAAGGAAAAGCCTCAGAATCCTACAGGCTCATATGAATATACAACAGGTGTTAGGCTGAGGATGCCTCTCAGGTGTTATTTAAGGAAATGTGGATGGAGGTGGCTCTATAACAACAAGACATTTTGCTCTTTCTGGGATACAGAGAATATTCCCCTATTATAGAATTATATATTCATGTAGAGTGCTAATTAGCAGGGGAAAGTAGGTGCCAGCAAAGTAGCCCACATACAAAACCTGAGCATTGTCTAGAGTGGAACAGCAAGGAACATACAAGGTCAGAAAAACTCTGAGTTGAACTTCAAAGTTTAATATAATCAATATTCCCCTAAAAGACTTAAGATGCAACATTTCTTGTGAGGATCACTCACACATTTTCTGTTATAAGGTTTTTGGGTTAAATGCATAAACCAGAGTACATCTGAGGACCTTTTTGTAGTCAGTGGGGTGTAGAACTATCAGCTGTATCCCTGTTTATTTGCTCCAGTGATCAAATCAGATACAGCACACCTAATCAAGTTTGACAATATCCTAGAAGTCTGGAGGTATACGTGGGACTGGGGAGAAGTAGACTTGAATATACATTTCTCTTTCTGATCTTACTGAAATATCTTTTTCACTCTCCTCCTCTCTGAAGTTCCTACACAGCTTCCAGTATTTTGTCAGTAGAATATACGAAGTGTCTTCAAGTAAATGCATTCACAATTCAATGGCTGCTTTTTGTTTTGTTGCATAAATAAAACTGAAAAACCTCTCCTTGACAAGAGGTAATCCTACAGTTCAACTGGTTTCATCCTCCATAAAATAGCTGATGTGAATGAGAAAGTTGGAGAATTATGTTTATCTGAAACTGTAATCACAGAATGACAAATTTTGAAGAGTTTTTTTTTCTTGAACAGTATTACAGGATTTCCCAGAAGAGAGTAACACAGACATATTTTATTATTTTCCTACATTTCTTGCATTAATACTTGATATTTATATCCTAGTTACTGTATGGATTCCAATGGCTAGGTGTATAACCTCAGATATCAAATTGATTACTCAAAGCATGGAATCCCACATGGATAAGTGTTTGTAATCTAGGTCTCACATTTCTTATCTTCTCACAGTTTGCCTTCTGGCCACACTAAAGTAGGCACTAAGAGAACAATTCGTATTAGACTGCACTTTGCCATTTGAGGTGCCATTTGAGGTGGGGTGGTACCACACCAGGTGGTACCATACCTGGACTTCAGCACCCATTCCACAAGGACCTGGAAATTCTGAGCACCCTCTGTCACACTCTCAGGCCCATGCAGATGTCTCAGTTCAGTTACTGCAGGGCCTCAGAAGGTACTGCATTTCTATGTTTGGACACCTGAATCCTCCTTTTAGTCACCTGAATTGCCCTGTTGGCTCCTGTGGTTACACAGACCAGACCTCTGTGGAACCAAAAGGCGCACATACAGGCAATGTAAACATTACAGCTTAGATCTGAATTAGGAGCTGACTCCCACCTTCACATTCCGACTGTCTGACTACCATGACAAACGCAATTGTTTCATGGTTACTATCTGTATTTCATAGCCTACTTCCAGTTCTTAAACAGCTCAGCCTAGATGGTGTCAAATTTTAATCAGCTTTTTTCTATTTCTAAATACTAGTCCTGCGAATGGACCATGTAAGAATATACAGCGTAAAAACAGAAGGTGTACCATATGTTTGACAGTAGAATGCAACATGGTTACACTGCCCTTACACACTGTAACACTCTCATAACTTTTCTTGGTCTTTTTATGTGTCCTTTCTGCTGCAAGTGCATCCATGCAGTCCATCTGGTTTCTCATTTACCTCTGCATATCTGATAATTTACAGTATTCCTAAAATATACCAAGGACATTAATTTTATCTCAAAGGTTTTCAGGAACTTAATATATAATATAGTAAAAAATACACAAAGTTTATGCAAATTTACAACCATACAGAAAAGATGCATAGTTAGAGTATGTCTTCATATGATTTTTCCAAAACAAACAGAAGGGTTTTCCATACTCTTTAAATCTCATATTCTTTAGGTCAGTGTCTATCCAGAAGAAAGGTATCTGTTATGCTTATAATGGAAGATTTTATCAGTCTTGGAGAAGGAATTACTGAAACAATGGAAAAATGGAAAATTGACTTTTTTTTTTTTACTTGTCTATAAATTGGTCAGACCTAAAGAATATGTGCTGGGTTTTTTCTGATGATGAAAACAATTTTTTTTTTTCACTTCACCTGTTCATTCACTCTGGAGTGTGATGGTCCATGATGGATGAGAATCTTCACAATATCTACATCTCCTCTCCAAGCAGCCAAGTGAATAGGAAAGTAACCTTTATTATCTGCTACATTAGTTGATGCTTCATACTGAAGTAATTTGAGAACTATATCCCTGGAAAACAGGAGGTAAATCTAAAAATCAACAGGAAGCTAATTTTATGAAATTTTTACATGAACATACATATTACCAGTATTTTTATCCTGGAAAATAGGAAAAACACGCAAACCCGTATTTCAAGTGAAGTAGCTACAAAAAGTGAGGACCGGTTTCTGAAAATGAAAATAGATAATAAAACACAGACAAAATGCTATTAATTGTAATGATTCTTGCTTCTTATGAATACCATCAACAACATGATCATCATCTCTCTCGTTTCTTTCAATAGGACCACCTGGCCACAGACTCATTTTTAGAATTTGCGCATCCAGAACATGTGCATGTCCCTCAAGGCACTAAAGACCCAGAAGTACTCTTTTCCCCATCACTGCTGTATTCTGGAGGCAGGAGGACAAGAGGATAGTTTTATGGACATATTTCTAACCGTAAGGCTTAAGTAATAGTTTCCCCTCTTCTTTAAGACATTATCTCAAAAATAGTTAAGAAACAATTTAATGATAATCTAGCTGGAAATGTGAAATAACTTCTTCTATGTATAACTTCTATGAAATAACTGCTTCTATTTTCATTTCCCACATTCAGCTGCCTTGTAGCAGTGAGGGGAAAAGTGACTTATTACCATTTTAATTCTTTACATTCATTTCAGTACTTCTGGTGTGGGTTATCATACATTAAGTGAAAGATTAGCATAAGCTGGTATATTGTATCTCTGATTTTTAAGCAGTCTGCTGTACTTAACTTCAAAAGCTAAACATAAAAATCATCTGTGTCGTATGATAACATTACCAAGTATGTCAGAAAGTAAATAAATTCTGTTTTATTGCTGCATTTGTAGTCTCGTATCTTGACACAGTCAGGCCTTGTTAGTTATTAAGCTAAGAGAATCTATGATCCTGTCTGGGCAGTTCTACAAATACTTTTTACAAATATGGAAACACTGACTTACTGATTTAGCTCAAAAAATCAGTGCGGGAAGAGAGCTCAATGTTATGACCAAAAAATTTCTACGAATTGACTGCAAATTAAGACAGAAGATACATCTAAGGCAATTCTTCTAACCTTGACAGAACCTTATTTAATTGAATATTGAAAGAAAAATGTGGTGAGTTATGAGGGAATATATCCAGGTCAAAAGAAACTCCCAGGTGACTTCAAAAGATACTGGAGTCCCCTCATCTAAGCTTTGAGGAGAATTTAAGCTGGATTTTGGTTCCCCCAACAAGGTCAAGTACCATGAGAACAGCTAAGAAAGAGCAGCTCCACTACAGAAAGATTTCTGCTACACAAAAATTTCCAGAAAAGTGACTCCTGAGGGAAACTTTTTAGTACACGTAATGTTTGAGAGACTTCCCATTAAATAATAGTTAGTTTTGCAGTAAATGGTCTGATGAGAGCTAGACATACACAGAAGTTCCTTTGAAAGGAATACCAAACAAAGGAAGCATAAATTGAACTAAGTGGAAGAAAATCAGTAGAAAAGTTCTGCACAGATGAAATCTATAGATAAAAACATACAGGAATTTTTGAGAAGAGTCTATTGCGAGATTCAAGCTAAAAAATAGAACATGCATCTCCTTCATCCTCCAAGAATGCCCTGACCCATCACACGTATCTAGGGTGAGTCTTTTTTAGTGCTTTGGCAGAACTTTTTCATTTTGTACAAATACATTTCAGGGAGGAGGAGACGGTAAGTCCTTAGCCCAGTAACATTACTGGGCTAAGTGAAATTACTTAGGGAGACTGAGATTCCAGTGCCTGCCCCAGATACGATTTAATTACTTATATAAAGCAGAATAGTTTCCGAAGGAAAGAAAATGATCCCCGAATAACCAAGGAGGAAGGAATTCATTACACACAGTGATCAAGCAAGGATTTGAACAATGGTGTCCAACAAGTATCCCAGCCACAAACTCTTTATTCTTACTTTTCTTGAAAAACTTTGAAATCTCTCAGGTTCAACCTAGTGTAAAGTGGGAAAAATTAAAATCACTGAAGTTTTTAAAGGACAGGAACTTCTAAGTGGCAAGATTCTTGTGTCAAATGATTGTATGTCATTTTGACTCTGAATATCAAGTTTGAAAACTCAAATAGAGTGCAAAGTAATTTATTTGTTATTTGTGATGACTAACAAAATTAGAACCACCAGGTGTCTGTCCAATTTTATTGCTACCATTGCAGCAAGATCAGTATAATGGCTTGGATAACAGATCCTGAAACCCTCATGATTTATCACAAAATACCTCATTATGTATTTCAGTTTACTTTAATATAACAAGGTATAATTTTAATGTCAGTTACTGTAGCTTATACTGCTGTGAGTGTAAGGGGTCATAGCAGCCAACATTGGACTTTCAAACGTTGCAGTTATATCTGCTGCTGCACACAAATCCACATTTTAAGTCCTCCCTGATCGCAGAAAAAGTTTGGTCAATACTGTGTCTGAAATCATCATTTGGGTTTTGTATGTTTTGGGATTTTATAGTTTATATTGCCAGGATTCACTTGAAACCTCTGATAGTTTCAGTGTTTATACAGCAATATTTTTATCTTTCTGTGTAACTATTATTTTATTGCCAGTATTAAATATACCAAAGCCAATTATCATCTATGTAAAACCAGCAATCTTTGCAAGCCAATGCTTGGGGTTTGGTCAGTCAAATATTATCAACAGCACAAGAAACAATCCATAAATCACGAACAAAATTGCTGAGTTTAATAGATCATATAAAGAATGTAGACCTAATGTCAAAATATAATAATGGATGATTCTGAACCCTCCTACACAACTGAAACTTTGGAAATGCACAATATCTAGTTCAAGAGTTTTATTTCTATATTTATTTACAAAGAATATCCCATATTCATCAAAAGATTAATCCATCTAAAATAGGCACTTTTCTAGAATACAATTGAAGACACATTCTAAAGTTTTAATTTTTCCATAGAAGGATGCAAAAATTGTGCAATGAGTAAACTAAACACATAATAATTATATATACATGTGTAATTTTATGAACAGTCCAAAATCAAATTAAAATTCATGCAAATCACACTTAATTTCAACTGGGTTTTGATCAATTCCTTATCTCCCATAGAGGAGTTAACCAAAGCTTTATGTCAAAACTTTCTTTAGTGAAAATGCCCTCTTTTTTCCTGCTTTCAAGTGTGTAATTACTAAATATTCTTTGCATATTACTTTTGTTTTGATAATGATTAATCTCCACTGTTCTTTCATAAAATTGCTTCCTGAAACGTTCACACTCTATACATATGTACATACACACAGAAATATAACACAATATTTTCTGCTGCGATTTCCCAGCAATGAAAAAGCACTAGAGCCAAGACTAGCAGTAACAATGCTAAATTTCCCCAAAACCAAGGAAGAATTTAGAACTAGCAGTAAAAAATCAATAGCTTTTAAACTATACTTCCCATTTGTCACTACTTCTTATTGATATTGATGACAGTGTCAAAACATCTTATATTAATATATTCAGTTGGAAAGAAGGCTCTTTTAATAAGTCAAGGTTTGCCAATTTTTGGTACAAATCTCAGAACTACACTATATTTTCTTGCATTACATAATTAAATATCATACTACATAAAAACTAAATGTGGGCACTTACTTGTGTCCATTTAAAGCTGCATGATGTAAAGCAGTATAACCTGAACTGTCAGTGCAGTTTATGTTTGGTCCTCGCCAGATGCTGCAAATAAAGCAAAATTGTGATGTTAATTTTTTGGCTTGGCAAGTACAGAAGTGTCAGAAATCTAATCTACAAATAATCTAAAGATCTCTGCAACAAGTGTGATTAAACGAGATGAATTACCTTGAAGAAAACTTAAAATAGCAAATGTCATCTTGATATCAATATAATTTATTTATAAAAATAAGTTTACACATCCATCTATATAAGAGTCGTGAACTTTATGTAGGGCAAACTCAAAGACTAATAACAGAATAGTCATTTCAATTAGATCTGTTCTCCCTGTATTACTCTGGTAATTACTCTGAGGTTATTATCTGATTTTGCATTACTTTTCCACAAGTCTTTAGGTCTTTCCACATTGTCTTTAGGTCAGTTAGTCTAGAATCAAACAAACATCAGATTAGTAAGAACCAATCATATTGTTTAAAGGGGCAGGGAATTTATTCCCTTTACTTAACTTGATATTTTAGCTCCCATTTTACCTGATTATATTTTTTAAAATTAGATATATATTTAAAAATAAGTTAATTAAATTATGTTTGGTTATTTTTCTATATTTTACAGTCAAATTCATTACATGTCCTGTTTAACCAGTTTCATAATCTATTACAGACTCTTCAAAAAACAGTAAAGGACATATTTTGTTTCAAAGTGGAAAACATGGCTGCTAATCTGCCAAAACCAACAACAAAACCAAGCCCTGGAAATTGGATTACAGAGGTGTATTGAGAACTAGCAGGCTTTTTAATCTAACTGACCACATTGGAAACTGATTCTATCTTTTACAAAAGCAATTTAGTCTTCTGTAATGGTTTTCAATCATCGGTGTGAAAACTTCCAGAACACAAAATTATGAGTCCTGAGTTATAATCTGTTTTCTTTAGTTTCTAATACAGTGCTAAACAGTCATTGGCAAGCCATATTTCCCTTCACTTCATACATTAGAATCAAGTGCTGTAGTTTAAAGAAAATAATTTGAAGCTAATAAGTAAAAAGAATTTTTCATACTGGCATTTTTCATTATCAACAGCAGTAAAATGACATGTTACGCTTAACATATGATTTTTAAGAATTATTTACTATGGAATCAGTATTTTATATACATATGTACATATATATATATATATATACACATATACATGCACACTAGAGAATACTGATGTAGACTGGTCTCTTTTTCATCTTGTGTATTTGAATGATTCATTAGCTCATAAACTTAAGCAGTTGTTTTCCCACAAGGAATACTATATGCATACAGAATTATTTGTGTGAAACATTATGTTCTGCAGTGAGAATAATTCTACATAATGCTGGGTACCTCACCTCTCCCTGCAATTTAATTTCTTGGAAGAACAGGATTGAATTATTTTGTTGGGTGCAAATGAGCAAAAAAAAGTAACTTCTTAAAAAATCTGCTCAGACATCTACAAATGTTCTTTTCTACAGAAGGCAACTTTCAGATAAGAAAAGGCACTCTAATATTTTCAATTAAAGGAAATTATTTTAACTTCATGGAATAATAAAAACTGAGTCCCTGAACTGATAGCTCCTCTGTAATAGACAGATGTTATTTATATGGCAAAGACAAGCTGTCTATCTTTAGAAGGAAAGAAGTCCTTATGTATTGATAAGGTACAACCTCTCATACTTCTGCATAGCGTTTATCAATTATTGTCTTATTTATTGAATTATATTTTCATCCTTTGATATATACCACTTTATAGGAGAATGAAGAAAACAAGAAGTGGTATGGAAAGTAAGATTTTAAATATTACAAAAATAAACAAACAAAAAATACACTATCAACCAGAACATAATTTACTTGGTTTTGATAGCTTGTTTGCTTGACTTAGAGTTCTTAGGATTTGTCTGTTGGTTGTTTTTTCAAAATGCAAGGATCTAAGATTTCATATACTATTCATGATGTGCTAGGCATTATGAATAAAATTATACAAAATCTAAGAAAAACTAGAAACTAAAAAAACCCAACCAAAACTCCCCAAGATAATCCTCATTTGTTCTCCCCGAATTTTGTTTTTTAAGCCATTTCTTAATTAAAACATTGTTATACCTCCTCACTCTGGTCTTAGGAAACATTTTTCAACTGAAACTATACTGATTTAAAACAAAAAAAACCCTCTAAAACTTTATTAAAGAGTATATAAATGCACCTATGTGCAACTCCTCAGGACACTCAGGTTGGGAGGCTGAGAGGGAAAGGACAAAAGACAATGAGTAAATGCTGATGACTCAGAGACACAAGACAGGATGGACAGACTAATCACTGTCAGCTCCCAAAGGGTACACAAAGACATGCTCAAATCACAGGGCGGTTATCCAGCTACAGAACACAGCAAACAAAAGCAGGACTTGGCTGCAGGCAGCTCTCTCCCCTGGGGCTGGTGCAGAAATCCTCTCCGAGGAGGTCTTGCATTGCAACAGTATTGCAACATGACTTCCTACAAAAGGAGTGCAGGTCCAGTATATACACGGGATATTTATGTTTTGATAACTGAGAATCAAATTCAAATTGGACAGTCTGAATACAAATTCTTACATCCTAAAACTCCCAGCTCCTTAAAGCTCTTCTCTTGCAATTAGAATACAGCAAGACAAAAGTCCAGTCATATATAACCTCCATACAAAGCATCTGACTTCAAACAAAAGTAGAGATTGAGGAAAAATCTAATTATCCCTTCTTTAGTATCATAAACATATATTATATGTGAAGAATTATTAAATATATTGATTTATTTGTGTATTAGAACATCTGTGAAAGCAACACTAAGGAGCATCTGGTAGAAAACAAACACCGTTCAATCTCTAGAAAAGACTATTTATTGACAGAAAATTAATGGTTCTTCAGAATACTGTTAATATTAAATATTCTCCACAATATATTTCTTCTAGTACTTTTAGGTAGTCAAAAATCAAACTTCTTAACATGGCATGCAGTAGTAAGTTAGGAATCTGTTTTCCTATGTACATCAGTAAAATAAAACTTTCCTATTACTTAATGAATTTGAAGAAAGTAATTGAAAAGTAATTGAACCTTCTTTTTGTGCAAAAAATTAGTTTTCATTCAGTGATGAATTAAAATGTGATTATCATTAGTTTCTTCCATTACATATTGCCAAAGTAAGGCACAAATAAACAGAAGTCTGTTATACTATTTACATAATTGCTGAAAGCAGACAGGTCTTCTTACAGTCTGCTCTCACTGTGGACAAAGTATATATTGACCTTACAAAGTGATGTCAAATATTAATTGAAATTAACAGAAAAGCAAAGAAATAAAAGTTTTTTCCAGCTAATCATCACACAGACATACTCCCCATCAACAGTACACGAATATGCTTGCAAGGTTTTGTCGTGGTTGCGGGGGGAGGTAAATTTTTCTAAGGAGAGGTGAGCAGTCCAATCAGTGATCAGCTTTTCTGCTGGCACTTGGATTGGTCACTCAGAGGTTTAGACACGCCTCTGAGGACACAAAGAGTTAAAAGCAGGACTTCAGGGGGGTTCGGCCTCTTTTAGATCCCGGTTTCAGCAGAGAGACGTGTCCGGCCTCCTTCCCCTGCCCAGCCACGAGGCTGGGTGGGGGAGGGGAAACACGTGGTCGGGCTCAGGTAAGCCAGAGCCCCGGGGGGAGGAGAAGAGAGTGGACAGGACTGGAACTGAGCTGCCCCGTCCAGGATGGAGGGTGGAAAACTGTGGAAGTGCCTTCTGTGTGTGCTCACCCCCCTTCCCCCCAAACTCCGGGAGAAGGTGCCCAGCCAGGTGGGAGTTGCCCAGCCTGGGAGTGCCTGAGCCTGCACGCTGCCGAGAGATAGAAACTGTTAACCCTTGCTTGGCAGAAAGAAACTTTTCTTAGACATTGATTCTCATGACTGGTGGTTTCAGAGGAGAGAGGGAAGCGGCCTGGGACCGAGATGATAAAGCATGATTGGAAAGAACCCGATAGGCAAAGAATGAGAAGAGTAGCTTTCTGAGCTGGACTTTTCTTGCATAATGTTAGCCATGGACTGAACTTAAGTCTCTTTTGAACATAAACTGCATTTTGGGTGGATACAGCTGCCCTTGCTTTTGCTACAGTGACTGGCACTTGAAGAGTGGAGCGAGCAGAGAAGAGAGGGGGAGGGTGAGGTGGCGCCCTCTGCCCTCAGGGCAGACCTGCTCTGGGAACCCCGGCCCCTAAGAAAAAAGGGGGAGAGCTCGGCATGCAAGTATCCTTAAAAGAGCCCTGTATGCAGCTTTCAGCCTATGGACAGCGGTGAGAGCGCTGGACATAGGAAAAAAGAGAGTGTCACCCTGGCAGACTTCTCCGGGCGGTGCCACGGGTGACATGGGAACACATAAGGGGTGCACCCGTGTTTTCTGAGGAACAGTCTGTGGTGCGAGAGAGACTCCTCTCTCCCTTGCTGAATTGAGGATTAGTTTGTTTTTGAGTGGTGATTGTTTGATCTAAAACCCAAAGGTTTGGTCTGTGAAGAGTAATGTGTGGGGGGGTAGAAACTGAGAGAAGAAATGTTCTGAGAAGTTTTTATTTCTGTCTCTGTGTGTGTTTAAAAGTTTTTTTCTGTCTCTGTTCTTATGTAATGTAATAAAGTTTTGGTGGTTTTTTTGTTTTCAAGATTTAAGCCTGCTCTGCTCTGTTCCTGATCACATCCCACAGTAATTGTTAGAGAAAAAACATATATTCATAGGTGCATTAACATCTGGCCAGTGCCATCCCATGACAGGTTTGCATAATTTTTCCATCACATTTCCTCTCTGTACAAATATCTGCATTATATCATTCCATTATCATTATACTATTTCAGGACTATGCAAAAATATTTCTGGTCCTTATATGGTAGCTTTTCTAAGGTGAAAGAAAACGTTCTTGGTGAACAATGATAAAAATTTTTAAAAGCCTTAGAAAGTTGCCTGGTGACATGACAGTCTAAACTTCATCCTCTTTCCATTGATGCCAGTGGCAAACAACAACCAGTTCAGATTAACATAGCCTCTTACTTTTTCTGTGCTCCACAGAATAAGTACGTATTACAGGAATTTGTCTTGTTCTGAGTCAAAATCTTCCAAATTTTCCATGCTTTTTGTTAATGTGACAGAAACACATTGACTCAAGTACTTGAGCACACAGCCAGGCTCTTTATTAGTGCTGTGTCTACATTCATACATGCATTCAGTTGTGCTAACTCAGTTTATACAGAGTACATGGTCCATTTTACAGAGAATTTTGAAAATGCAAACTGTTACACAATAATAGTGTACCAAGAAGTACAGAAGTACCCAAAGCAGTGGAGAAAAAATGCTTTTAGAAAGTCATATTTTAAAGCCTAATAAATAACTGTACATGGGAAATAAACATTGAAAAATGTATTTTAGGATTAATTTCAAACAGGTGCAGTTACAGGTATTAAATTGAAAAAAGTAGATGATATTTTGAGAAAGGCTATCTTTGATCTTCTTTCCAGTATCAAAAAATCCTGTTGCATGACGCAAGAGAGAATTAAAAATCCAAAATTACAATAACAATAATAATTTTTATTATTTTAATTAAAAATAAAGGGAATGGCAAATGGATTATCAATTCAATTAATACTGATTTTATGCTTAAAGCTTATTGTATATATAATTCCAATTAAGAGCTTTTGTTGTATCAGTGTGAAATGTGACTCAACAACATTTCAACTTTGGACGTGCTTATCTCATTTTGATTCCTGCTGTTTTGTCACCTCAATATGAAAAATACACCAAAATTCATGATCAACCATTCATGGGATTAAGGATGTTACTCAAGTTCAGGTTCTAGAGCAGCTTATTCCACTCCCTTTCTTTAATCTTGATCTGTTTACAGTCTTCGCTTAGTGTAAGTCTGCAAAACCGGAGAATTCCACCAAACTGTTGTCTTATTTCCATACTGATTCTGTTTGATTCGTGATTTCTATGTGATATCTCAAGTGCAATACATATGATGAGTTTGATTATTTGGTATACAGCATTTACTCACTACTATACTTAGAACTAGCTAGAACAGTGGGATAGAAAAAGATCTTCTTCCAGATATGCAAACAGCAGGATCAACACTACAGTGGTAACACAAGCATGGAAATAAAAAGTGTAGTCTAAGAAAACATGTATAAGAATGGGATCATGTCCAACACTGTAAGACTCAAAAAACAGTATCTTACCAGTAATTATTGTTTTTCAAACTTTGTGAAGTATCACTGTTAAATGAACACTGACAGATTTAACAGACTACATCTGCCCAGATGAAAATTTGGAGTAGGGTGGCAGCATTTAAAAATATGCAGATAACCTCATATACTTGCTCACTATCATTCTTTCTATTACTAACTGTATCTTCGGTTGGAGAATGATGAGACCCATGCCATTATTAGTCTAACCTGCCATCCATTGCTTCTCCAGTGGAAAGAACTATGAAAAGGTTGGTTATAAATGACTGAAGGTTAGTGTGTGGCTGAGGAGAGCCAGAAAGCCAGACACAGAGATACCAAAGTCCTGGATATCCAGAATGGCCTTAGTCATGATGAGTCTCACAGAGAGTCAATATGGCCTTATCCTTTGAATAACCTCAGGATAAAAGTATTGCAATTGAAAGAAAAAGGTGTTACAAAAGCGTATTTTGATAGAGTTAGAACTCAAGAAACAACTTTAAAGGAACTCCTGAGGTGAGAAATTATAGAACCTGTATATGAGGACATTATGATTGTGAAGTACCCAAAGAACAGACTGGAATAATACTGAGATAATTGGAAATGATACAAATTCTTATGCACATGTTAGGTTATGTGATAAACAGATCCTATTTATCCACAAAGGAGCACAAAGGTGTGGGCCTGATATTTCCAGGTCTAAGAGATTTTAGCCTGCTAGGAGCTGCTAAATTTTTTCCTGAGGGAAAATTTCTCAAGAAAGCTTTTTCTCAAAACAATCTTGGCAAGCAACTATCCTTTCTCAAAACAATCTTTCTCCAGGTGGTGTTTTGCCTTTCCAGTTCTCAACAGAAAACATTTTAGCTGTTTCTCTAGTTTAACCAATGGGATTAGAGAGGTGTCGCTCCTATTCACCAATCATGTTAAGTCTGTATCAGAATACCTTACAAAAAGTAGTAAGAATTAGACAATAAAGCCTTTCTGTGCTCTTTGCCTTCTGAAATACTTGGAGTCTCATCTTTTTTTCGTGTCCTACAACACAAAGGGACACCAGAAAGTGGGAAAATCAAGTAATACCGTTGCCCTGCCACTCTGGAGCTCATCACAGGAGCATCACCAGTGCATTAAACACCCATTTATGTAAGTCCAGCAGAGCACAACAGCCCCACGGCAGGCAGAGACACACCTTGTTGGGGTCCCTCTCAAAACCATGCTGTGAGAACCCCCACCCAGTGCCTAAGGGTGATAGACATCCACATGAAACAATGCTGGAGAACACTTCAAGCTGAGAAATACCACTGTCTGGGGCTACAGGACATGTGGATTGAGTAAGATTTCTGATGGGATATTTAGAGGAGGAACCAAAGGCAGGGAAGGGGATGGATTTAGGTGATTTACAGAGGAACAAGTTTGAGAAGATAGATGGATAAGGGGACAAAAAGGGTTGATCGTGACGTGTATAGTCAGTTCTGAAGCACAATAGGCTGGTCATGTCCTGCACTCAACCTTATTAAATTCTGATTCTATTCTCTTGGGCAAGGGCCTCTATCCTGTGTGCATGTATGACGGCCAGACTGACTGCACTTGAGTGAGATGATGGATTAATGAGAATATATGTCAGTCTGGCCAGGAAATGGAGCAAATGAAGGTCTGCATACCAGAAACTGGAGGGAGACCTTGGATCAGAGGACGCACGTGTGTCCGTGGAGGCTGTGGCTGTAGCATGGGTGTGTGAGACAGCGTGTGATTGCTAATGAAGACCAAGCTGGACCAGTCAGCAATGTAGGTGAAGTAGCCTGGGATCCAGTTGTGTGGCTATATGTCTCTGTGGTTAAGACCGTGCAAGGAGGTGATGTCATGTGAGACCAGGGAGAAGGTTAAATTTTGCAGAACAAAAGATGACCAGGAGACTTCTGCAGTTTTATTAAGTATTTTGTGGGTTAGCCAACTTTGAATATCTATACTAAAAATAGTAGAGAAACAAGTGGTCTGGTATGGTTGATATAGACCAGTGGGAGGCATGTCCTACAACTCTTTAGACTGGACAGTCTGTGCATGTGTAACTACATGCAAAATTAGGTATGCCCAGTTTGGGAAGAATCTACCTAGAAAAACAAGTTGATGAGCACTCAGTCTCTCCAATTAAGTACTCTGTATGGTAAAATCTAAATAAACTAAACCTGAACAGAAGTCACATGAATTATTTTAACTGAGTTAGAACTCTACTTGAAGCTGCAATCAATTTCCCTTGAGGATATGTAGTTTTATCCTGATAGTCTTAATAGTTACATCACTTTAAATGTTGTAAAAAATCAGTTAATATGCAAAAACCAAAGGGAGAAACACATTGACTTCAGGATGATGTCACACAAAGGAATAGGAAATCAATTAGTTATGCTTTATTCAAAAAATCTGTCACATATAAGGTACTTTGCATTTGACCTTTATCTAACCAGTCTGGCTTCATCATTCCTTAATGGACTACTCATCTAGAAGTACACTGGCTGAGTATACTGCATAATACTGTGGCTATATTCAGAAAGCAAAATGTTCCTGACTAGTACTGGTTAGCTTTTACAGTCAAGACCAATTTGCCTGGAGTGGTTAAAAGAGGGAAAGCCTTTTTCAGTTATGACAGAAGGGTTCCTCTCTATTCCGCTTGTCTATAGGGACGAGCTGGGGTTTTTCTTAGTCCACAGAGAACCACAGTAACTCCAGCTTGTCAATGATGAGTCAGACAGATCTTTGGATTCAATCCAGAGTTCTGTCCTTGAAAATCCAGTCATTCTGACAGGAAAAAACACTACCTCTCATTCAGCACCATCCTGCAGAAGAATGCTGTAAGAACAACTATTAAATTATGAAAATACACAGTCCAAAACCAGATCAGCAGGCAATACCTTTGAAAAGTAAAATCATTCATCTTTAAGCAATGTGAATCATGGTCTAAAACCATTGCCAATGGTATCTCCATGTATGATCTTAGGTGATGTGAGCAATCTGAAAGAATACCACACAGCTAATGCTGAAGATCAGTGCATCAGATTAATTGTTCCAATGAAAAGAAACTCCACACCCATTGTATCATGAGTCTGAGCTCCCTAAAATGTATCAGGTAGTTGGGTTCTGTGTATTTGTTATGAATCAGACCTATGCACTTTGTATAAGAGCTATAGATTGATCAAGATTAACCAGGAACACAGCTCACTGTGTTATTTAGTATTAGGTGACATAATAGAGAAAGGCTAATTGCCTTGGCCAGATCTTTTTTCAGTGCGAATAAAATACTTATGGTTACATTAGTATATTAAACTCCCTTTATAAATAAATACTGGGTTCTTTCAACTCTTTTCAAACAACTAATATTTAATGAAATTACATAAACAATTATTATTTTTCTATAAGCACAACAGAGATCAATCTTCTGAGGGGTTGTAGAAGCTCTTGCATGTGTCATGACTCTAAGTATATCAAACACTCACTCACCAGCTGGTCGAGGGAGGGGATTGTCCCATTCTACTCTGCATTAGAGCAGCCTCAGCTCGAGTGCTGTCTGCAGGTTTGGGTGCCACAATATAAGAATAATATAAAGCTATTAGAGAGCAACCAAAGGAGAACTACAATGATGGTGAAGGGCCTTGAGGGAAAGCTGTACGAGGAGCAGCTGAGGATACGTGGTCTGTTCAGCCTGGAGGAGACCTCGTTGCAGTTACAACGCCCTTGTGATGGGAAGAGAAGGAGCAGGTACTGGTCTCTTCTCTGTGGTGACCAGTGACAGGACATGAGGAAATGGCCTGAGGTTGTGTCAGGGGAGATTTAGGTTGGATATTAGAAAAAGGTTCTTCACCCTGAGAGTGTTTGGGCACTGAACATGTTCCCCAGGGCAGTGGTCACAGCAGCAGCCTGACACAGCTCAGGGAGCTCTGGACAATGCTCTCAGCAGGATGTGACTCTCGGGGATGGTGCTCTGCAGGCCAGGAGCTGCACTCGATGACCCTTGTGGATCCCTTCCAACTCAGCACATTCTATGACTTTTTGATTCCATTCACTTACATGAATACACCCATGAAGGCTGAGGTATAGTATATCCATCATTATTTTCTTTTGAAGAACAGAGCACATTTTCAGAAAGACCATGTTTTGTAAAAATCAGTTAACATCAAAATAATAATTTTAGTATTACTTTTTAATATTACTAATATTGCTTTTATTAGAAATAAACTGAAGTAAAGTCCTATTTCTTTTCTTCAAGAATACAGATATGATGACATATTTTGTTAGGAAAGATATTCCCTCAGCCATTCTTTTTCCTAATTCAACTGACCTTGAATCTTTAGTAAGAAAAGAGTTTTCTCCAAAAATTAATTTTTCCAAAATTAATTTTTGGAGATCCAACACAGTATTCCCATCCATCATAAACTCATGGTGTTTGCAATTTTAAACACATTCTTATACACATTCTTATCACAGAGAGGCAAAGTCAATATTTACTAGAAAAGGAGATTTTTAAACCTCTAAATGATTAATTATGCATCCTGGAACACTTACTGACATTTGTTTCAGTGAAATGAAAATTCCTGAAGCTCTGGCAGTAGAAGCAGCACTGGGAAGAGTAACAATTTGCATCAAAGATTTTTGAATGTGGATGCTGTTAGATCTATGACCTCAATCCAGTACTAAACACTGTTCATCTTAGAAACCAACCTGAGATGAGACTCTTTGTTATAGCTGTAGGACACACAGAACAGAGCTTGCTATATAGAGAGTCTGCAATTCAGCTGGCTTTAATACCTTGTCCTTCCTCATCTGAGTTTCCTCAAAAGTAGAATAATTCTTTCAGACACTAGCAAAATAGACACAAGAAATACACAATTCCATTTCCTCTTGATTCTTGAAAGCCATCTCACACCTCATTCTCAGTTTATGCTGAGATTTGAAAATGAGATTCAGAAATCAACTATATTAACATTAATCCCTCCATACATGTAAGTATTCCCTCACTATCTTGACATATGAAAATGTAACAGATGTGAGAGTCTCACTTCTTGTGTTTGCATCCACATGATATTAAATCAGTTATCCACATCGATGATTTCCCACATTCTAAATTCAAAGCTTTCATATCTTCATCTCATAACAGCAGCAATAATGCCCAACTCTTCTGGACAACCTGCCATAACCTTAACAGAAACTCACAACCATGAAAGACTACAGCTCCAAGAACTAACTTCTAAAATATGAATCCTGAGATACAAAGGCTCTTGAAGGCTATCAGTGACCTATAACATATGTAGAATATATACATAACATTTGTGCTTTCCAGTAGAATATTTCTTCAGTTATTTGGACTCCACAGGCCTAAGCAGACAATGAGCAAGGCAGAGAACGTCAGAAGCATGCATCAGTACATTTTTGCAAGATACAAGGTAATTAAAAGTAACCTTAATGAAAATGAATTCAAAATAGTACTAAAAGTCTTTCCTATTGTCATGAGATGACTTAATACTGCTGAATTGTATAATGTAAACTTTATGTTTATGTTTAATACTATAAATATTTAAAAAATTGAGCCTATTCTTTGGAGAAACATAATTTCGAATCAGAGGTGCTCTTATTGCATTTGCTACTCCATGCTACCATGGAGTATCTGCATCTTGACTGCCTCCATCCAACTGCTAACACTCATTCTTTCCATCAGCTTTGTATTAACTTTGTTGACAAGGACACAGCTGAGGAAAGACATATGAAATATAAAGACAGATATGACAAATACATTCTAGAAATGATAGTCACTGCATAGAAAAAAAATTAGCACCTGCTCAGATTACACCAACATTTCCTTCTTCTCTTAAATTGATTATCAAGTTAAATAAGGAAGTTAATCAGGGTGAAATTAGCTACTGCATTAAGTACAATTGGGCAAAACCAATCCACTGATCAAGTTTTTTCTGTGCCTTGAGGATTGGTCTTTATTAGATATACTGCAAACCTGAAATGAAATCTTTGTAACATCTAATCTTTAATACATAGAGCTATTATAATGTGAAATGTTCAAAAGGTTTTGACATAGCATAGAAAATCTGAGTAAGAATGATATTCCATGAAACTATAACATAGTACAAAATTACTAAATCAGATCATGTTATTAACTAAGGATAGTTTGAGCGTAAATTCTCTATCCTACACTCTAGCTAACTGCAACAGTAGGACAGAAAAAAGCTTTCCAACAATAAAAACACAGAATTGATGCCTCGATTTCTTCTGTCAGCAACGTGTCATATTTGAAATAAATAATATCAAAACAGAAAGATGCTACTCAGCACACATTTCATTTGCTGTGCTTTGCCAACAGAGGTCAGAATTACCTCAGCAGCATCCATAGCATTACTACGATCCTGACCAGAAATACTTTTATTACAACAAAATTACTTTCACAAAGACAAATAACATACTTTAACTAGAGGCTGTCACAGTGACATACTACAAAGGTCTTTCAAAGCTTTTGGATATGTAACAACAATGTCACCACTTAAAATTTCTTGAACGCCGTTACTGAAATAACTCCAAAGGTCATATCTATCACATGACTGACAAAGTATTTGGTAAGATATGCTAACAATCATTTGGATCACTTAGAAAAAATCAATTCATCTAACATGATGCTTTCCATTGAACAAAATCATTTATGACACACAGCTTAGAAGGCAAAATGTAATTACAGTAAAAATATTCAGTAAATTTTCAGTCTATTTATGTTAGAATTCCCTATTTAAATCCATTAGGAGTTATTGTTTCTACTCTATTTCAAAGCCTTATCAAATGTGGAAATGAAATCCAAAACTAAGAGGTTTAAATGACACAGACACTTCTACTCTAAGGGAAGATTTGGCTGATGTAGAATTTCAAACAGCTTAAAAAGAACAATAACCCATTATTTCCAGATGTATCTAAAGTGAACACTGTGTTTTGTAATTTTCCAAAAACCAATTACACTTAAAGAATGAAATATTCTTTGTACCTCAAATAGTTTTACTGTGGATTGCTTTCTAGAAAATGAAGACCTACTCCATAAGTATTGCAAGTGCTCCATAGAATTGCAGCTCTGTGGATCATGAACTTTTTAGCAATATTAAAATAAAAATGTTAGATTATCGGGAATATACCTTAGGTACTAAACTAAATGTATCATGCAAGGCTAGGCTGGCCTGTACCAAAAAGAAGGGAAATGATACACCAAAAAAGGTTATGAAATGCATGTGTGGATGGCAGATTCCATCCTACTTTCCTTTATTATACATAATTATTATACATATACATCACTTTTTTTTTTCTTTCCGTTAAAGGTCAAACATTTGCAGAGAGGAAGGGATCCTTTTTTGTGAAATCTCCAGAAAGCTGTAGGGTTTTAGAAAATTATGGAGATAGGAAGGCCCCTGACATACACATGGGCTAGGTTCTCTAGAAACTACTTAGTATTAACTGTTAAAAGAATCCAGACACAAAGCCTCCTGAAAAACTGACCCTAGATGAATTTACCTTATTCTGAATACATTAAATTTCAATTATCTTTCATCTTGACAAGAAAGATCTTTTACTACATATCATTCAAAGTAGATTTGACTGTTCAATCTTGGCACTAAAGTTATTCAGATGAAGCCATCATTTCACCAAAGGGGGCACAGTCAGATTTCAAATAGTAAGAAGAGTGATATTTCCCCCAGGTTCTGAAGCCTGACCAAAACTACATTTGTCATATTTGGAATCACACTAGTAAATCCGTATATATATCTTTCTAGTGGAATTATATTTTAAAAGTGGCCAAGGCCCAGCTAGTTGGTAGTTCATGGCTGGCCCCCCATGGTCCCACCACCCAGGCAAAGAAGCTCATATAGATGTGTCTGACACAGCCAAAATTAGCACAATTCAAGGAATATTTCTTTCCTAGGATGATAGGGTTGTAGAAAAAGGTAAATGTTTAAAAACCATCTAGTTACCGGAATATCCATCTCTTCTGGATTTTCAAGAAGCCACCTGGAAAGAGTGCAAAACTATCTGAAGGCACTTGGAATCTTAAAAGGCATGAGAGCTCAAACCAAATTTATATTGAAAGCCCTGCATTGATAGCACATGATTCAAAAAAACACACACAGCACAGCATTACCCCTATAATACTGATAAGTGAGGCACTGAATCAACTGGGGGTACATTATTAACATAAAGATTCCATACAGCCATGATTCCATACAGACTTTGACCATATCAGTTCAGAGTAGACTGAATGCACAGAGAAACTGTAAATATTTTCTATAAAAGCGTAATCAGACAAAACTGGATGGTTAATTTCTCCTTGGGCATGGAAACAGAATACCAGGATGCAGTTCATGGTTGCAGAAATTCTAAAACTATACCAACTCTACAGCAAACAAAACAGAAACAAAACTTCTGACTTATTTTCTGTAAAACAAAAAACTTTTACAGTTCAACCAATGAAGGAATAGATTCTCATCACAGTGAAATACAAATTTTAACACAGTTGATCATATAGTTCTGCCACATAGAAGACAAAACTTTAGGAGCAGTCCAAGGCATGAAATAATTTCAGAACAGCTTGGAGGGTTTTTTAAATGGCAAGATGAATTTTACAGCTTCAGTTTTGTAGTCATCACAGATACAAAAATCTTCACATAGAGGTATATTGGTACAAGAATGTATTTTTAATTTTACTAACAGAAACTGGTTTTTGGCTTTCCTACATCGAGTCCCTCTGAACAACATAAATCCCTAACAGATTCTCCAGACAATCATGTTTAGGCAGGTAGAGGTTTATGTAATTCTGGCATGTAACAGAGGCACAATTGTTTCAGTCCTCATTTACAAAATAGCAGTGGACAGTCTGGGATCTAGAATATTTATATACTGTTGAGATCAAAGCACAATCGATACCATTAAAAGTATCTGGCTCTGCTTAGCTCCCAGAAAATATGTCATGTATGTTGTATGCAGGTTAGGACTCTCCATTCTGCCAGACCCTGAATGCCATGTCAGCTGTCTTGGCACTTCAACTCTGAATAATTTAGGAACTCAGGATGCACCAGCAATAGTAAACTAAACATGTTTGGAACTATTTCCTGGCACTGAGGTCATACTGGCATAGAATGCTCCACACATACACTACTCAAACCTTCTAAGCAGGATAGCTGCATCCAGATTGTCTACCAGGCCCCAGGCACATACTAATTCTTCAGCTGTGCCTGGTAGCGCTTCCCTTGGGAGAATGCCACATGGCACCTTCCAGCACCCAGAAATGTTCCCTGGCATGTTAAAGTTAGATGCAGCCTCACATTCCTGTCTCAAATTTGGCAGAAGCCTGTCTTTCACCAGCAGCATCTATCAGCTTAGAGGATGCAAGAGCACCACTGTTTTGAGTTTGGGTCCAGACAGATCATGATGAGCCTCTGTCCCATGGTTCATGTTTCTGCTTTATGCCTTTGATTCTCTCAGCAAAGGGCATAGAAGGAAGAAGTGGTGGTACACTGACCCCAATTCCTTTTTTAGCTCCTTGTTTGACTGCTTGACGCCAGGATAGAGGATAAAAGGGAGGAAAGTTGTAGATGTGAATATCCCAAACAATATACCACTGCTGTTAACTTCTTCTTTTCTCCTCCTTCACGTGCACATTCATATACACAGAAACTTCTAGCAGCACATCCATAATGGCATAGTATACCTGCAAGGCAGCCTAGGAATTTCATTCAGATAAAAACCTAAGAAAGGAATACACGATGGACTCAGAATGAACTTTCTTCAGGAAAATACTGCTAATAGCTACAGCAGCATGAATCTCTTCAACCTTTTGGCAAAAAGAACACTTACCAAAAAGCAGTCTTTTTTGGTTCAAAAAAGCAAAGGTAGGGATAGATATGAAAATCGTTCACACCAAAAATACCTACATTTAAGTTTTATAAACAGGGACTCTGGAAGAACCTTCAAATTGTATAGAAGAAAGTCAGAAGTGACTGGGTAGGAAAAAAAAATTAATCCCACCAATACAAAACAAGCTGAAATTAAAGACAGTCAAAGCCTTACTAAACTGACACATTTCTCACTTCTGATTTCCCAGTCATCACAAATCAAGGAGAAAGAAGTCTTCTCAGGTAAGAGGGACCCAGTTAAACACTGGAAATTTGTCCCACTTATCAGAGATATTATTTTCCATAATTAATTAGATGGTCTCTCCAGAAGGAAGAACAAGTTTCTGTCTTGTTAGAACAGGTCAAGGATGAAACTGAGAGTTGGATATCCATACCCATGATGAAGAATATGCTCAAACTAGGAACTTCCACACTGCCAGTCTGTCATAGTGTCTCTGAAAATCCCTTAAAAGGGAAAAGAAAGGAAAGTATAAATCAGGAAATTTAAACAGAGAAGAAAGGAATTCCAATGCCTCATCACAGTTGAAGCAGGGCAGGAGACACATTCTATTGATCTCTGAGACAAAGTTCCAGCTTCTGGAAGGCTGAGGTCATAAAAACAAACTACAAAATGCTGTCTTAAATCTCCTACTCACAGTTCATAAGCCTATAGTAGGTCAAATTGTTTGATAGTGTATTCAGAGCTTCTAGGAATTGAAATCTTTGACTGGATATACTGATCTGAAAGATTAGCCAGCTTCCAGCATGGCAGAGAGAATTTCATATCACTTTGTTTATGGATCACATGGTGGCAGAGCTACATTTCTACACCTAATAATCACAGTGAGATTAAAAAGGTGTTCTAGTCCACCTGAGCATGGGAAACGTTCACTGAAGATACTGGGAGTCACAAAGAGTCCAAACTACAAGATTATATACTGGAATTATTCATAACCAATTTTAAGTTAAAATTTATCCCACAGATAAATCACATTACGGAAAAACTGTCTTACAAAACAAGAGATACAAATGACCTCTGTCAATTCAAAGATGAAATAGCACTGAATTTTATCATTTGAACTATTCTTCAAGCTCAAGATGAACCCCTTTTCTTTCAAACTTGAACATAGCTGGTTTACCATTGGTTTCTTATGCAATAAAAAAGGAACTGATTTCTTGGCCACTGTCACACGAAGTTGAAGGACAATTGGAATGGTTCTGTACAGTCAGAGGGCTGGGAGGAGAGACTCCAGGAGATGTTTCAACCAATGCCAGTACAAACTAAAACACATATAAAAACTATATGCAATTAGTATTGTTTATTAGAAATAAACTAAATATAACAAAAGAAAAAGGAAGAAAGACATCAACATTCATTTTATTTGAATTGAGCTCCTACCAGTTGCATCCTGCAATTATAACCATTAAAAGATCACAAAGATTTGCTAGCAGGCTGTACTACCTTCTTTACACTTGTACATGGTGGAGGAAGTGAATTACAGGCACCGCAGGTCAAGGAGTTCTAATTTCAGCTGCACGGTCTTATGTGTGCAGGAATCAATCAACCACAAACTTGTGGTCAACCACAAGATTAAAAATAAGAAGGAAAACTCAAGTTAGTTATACTATAAAAGTAGTATTATTTTTTTATTCTTCATTTACTATTTCCAGTGATATGGTTCACTGTGAAATAAAAGGAGAACATAATTCTAAACTTAGACCCCAACCCATGGATCTCAAATGAAATATAAAAGAAGAACAATAATCCACATGTATATAATCCACATTAAGAAACTATCTCTTAGCACACTGTAAAATGTAAAGTTATTTTAAATTGAAATAATTTTAAATCTGGTTATTGCAATAAACAAAGACAGACATGCAAACACAGGATAAACTCAATTTCTAAATGCTCCTCCACATACTGCAGAGGGTCTTCTAAAGAAGTCTGTTGATAAACTGTCGGAGTATTTGAAAAGTTTAGTTATTAGCTGCATTTCACAAATCCACATTGGGATTGTTGATTGTGAGCTGTTTTAGTGAAGTTTCCCTTTTTGTAAGTTATAAGTATATGATAGTTTAGAAAGGTATCATTTCAATTTTCTAAGATGATTAGTATTGATATATTAATTATTTGATGTGAATTTGTTAATTTTCCTCATTTGCAGAAGGTTTTTCATGTGCTTTATTATCCTTCTTCTAACTATATAAGGACACGTGTCATTTCAAGATCTTTCCTTTATTTTTTAATTGTCTAAGTATTTCATAACTGCTATTGTTAAGATCTTTGTTTTAGAAATGTATTAAAAAACCTCACTCCAGTTTAGAGCCTGAGCCTTAGCCAAGCCCTAACTCTATCTAGATAGATGTTCTGCCAAAAGCTCAAATGGTTTCTGCTTCAAAAAACAAATTCAAGTCATTTTCACTTGACAATTTGACCCTGTAAAATGACAGCTGAATCAATTTTCAGAGTAGACCTGGACATCTTGCCTGAGAAAGGTAGTCTAAGTCCAAACTGAAAAAAGGTTCCAAAAGCTGTCTGCAGACTCTAAGATGAAAGCACAATATTTTAGTAATTAGTAATTATTTCATTTTACATATGTAATTGTTAAAAGTCACCAATTATGCCTGTTCTTCATTGTTGTACCTGAATTTCCCTGATTTCTGTCAGTACTTAACAGAGTTATGCATTTGTTTAGAGTACCTGTGCACTTATGTAATATTCGCATCAATCATACATATTGCCCAGTCTACCAGCTGGTGCAATTTTCTGTATTTACAGGAGCTGTCAACTCATTAGACTAGACAAGTACAAAATATCCATCAGTCAGTAGACGTTCTTTAAGTGCAATTTTACACCAGTACACACAGAGAAAAAGGTTTTTTTTAGTTTAGAAATCTAAAAACAAGACAAATTGAAGGTACACTTTCTCTATTAACCTGGGGCGAAAGGCTTGCTTGTGTTTTTGCAGATTTGAGCCCAAGTAAATTCTAGCATAGAATGTAATGAAGACATCGAGCACAGAAACACGCAGACCACTCCATGAACAGACGAGCAAGCATGCAGACGTAAACTGCACAGAGATTCCGATTTGCACCTACCATCGTGTGCTTCAGTCAAAAAAGACTTTAAACTTTAAAGATTTTAATGTAAGAATCTGTAGTAATATAGAATTTCTGTTAGTAGATGTGGAGAACAATTGTATGTTATCTTTTTCCCTTTTGCTTTGCTTGCTTTTAGTAGCACAGATCTCTTTTTTCCTAGTTAGCCAAACCTAAAACTAATATATGTGATTAATACAGTTGTTAAAAAAGTCTACATGTGTAAACAAAGAGGGGGAGATGTCGGAGTCCATGTTTCCATGGATCCTCCACAGAGAGTGAGAAGTACAGAGACTCAACTAAAACCTTTAGAAAAATTAGAATATATAAAAGCTTTAGATACATAAAGTAGAAATCTAACCCTGAGCTTTAATTTTTACATGCCCTATGTCCTAGTTCAGTGTAGAAGGACACAGCTTCAGGCTTAGTGATAGAGTACAGACATAACAAAAATAGAGTACTGTTTATAATTTTTAGTATGAGTTTTATGTACAACAAGGTAGAACCTTATGCTAGTAAGATAGAGTTTTACGTTAATAGATATGCTATGTGCATAGGTTTTGACGCTGATTTTCGTAGTTTTACGAAATTTAGAATTGTACCTAGATTAGTTAGTGTGTAGATAAAAAATATGAATATGCATTTTGCAATTTAGGATAAAAAGCCTCTGTGTCAGTCAGTCAGGCGGACGGATGGGAGGAATTGGTTGAGTAATCAATCTGATCAATCGATCCAACCTACACCTCCTGCAGCCTGAGGAAGGAGCCTTGCTAGGGAGCCGGATGGGATTCTAAAGGTATCATCTATTGTAGCCTAGCATCTGGGCCCTGGGGTCCCGTTCCTTCCCCCTGCAAGGGTGCAGGACCCCAGGGACCCCTCCTTGTCCCTGCGACCCTGCTTTCGGGAACTCTGCCGAGTTCGGGACCCCCCCATTGCCACTGTGATCCCCGCGGCCGGGACCCCTGTCTGAGATCTGTGATCTTGTGTTCCCTTTCTGTGATTCTGACCCCACAGTTAGAAAATCCTGCTTGGGGCCAGGAGATGAGAGGCTGACTTACCTAGAAGCTGTAATGTCAGATATGTGCTTTGCTTATAGTCTTACTAGTTCTGCTTGTTAGGAATTCTATGCTTTGTTTGCTGTTTCATTAGAGTTGTGTGTGTTAAGATTTCTATGCTTTCGTTATTGTCTCATTTAAACTTTATTTACCTAAGTTTATAATTGATTGTAGAATAAGGCCGCTCTCAGAACTCTTATGCCTTCAAATGTGTGCTTCTGTATAAATAAATTACTCTATTTAAATACTAAAATGCTGTAAGACCTTTAGAAACTTTTATACCTGTACAACAGCCTAGGCAATACACTATGATTATTCACTTCTTCCCATGGCCATTTTCATTCTTTGGATACTACTTTCACACTTCGACACTGAGCTCCATCAAGCAGAACTCATATTTGTAACCTATCCAAGGAAGGTTTCATACTCTCCAAAAGACAATATGTGGATTTTACTCTTACAAAGGTGACAAATAACTCTTACTATGCTGATCACAATCTACGCATTGAGTGAATACGATATTATACCAAAGTCAACATCGTTACTATCAAATCATCATCAATATTTCAGCTTTGTAAAGACAGCAGCATAAAATTAGGGTTTACTACGACATTTGGTACTATACTATAAAACATAAATTATGCATAAAATATTTTGAAGTCAAATGAGAGAAGTTACTTTGTCAATAATTCAGGCAATAAAAGAACAGCAATTCCCCATGTTTTAAGTGTTTTCAACAGTGTTTGATTCTATTTTTATTGGTTCTATTGCTATTTCTTTATTCTTGTAGTTAAGATGAAACCATAAAATGAGGGGAAGTTATAACTGTATAACTCATGAATAACACAGTGATTTTTTTCCCTGACATTTTCCTGAATTCTTTTTATATAAGGGGATAAGGTTTCTTCAAATAAAGCTATCTTTTCAGGATAAAATGAATCAAAAGAAAAATATTTAACAAATTTAATTCCAAAGTATCAGCATAATTACTTCTCAGTTGTTACTGAAAGAAAAAAATTATTTAATTTCCAAAACGAAGTGGTTGGAGTATTTTTTAAGAGTAGAAGCCTAGTCTTATAGCACTTTTTAGGCTAGAGAAGGCCTGGAGAGGATCTCACAGTAAGTACACAATGGGAGGGTGTAGAGAAGGCAAAGACAAACTCTTCTCAGTGGTGCCATGTGGCAAGACAAGAGCCAACAGACATGAAGTTCAACACATGAAATTCCATCCGGAAATAGGAAAACGCTTTTTGACTGTAAAGGTTATGGAAGACTTGAGCGGGACGCCCCAGGATGCAGAGTGTCCATTCCTGGAGGTACTGAAAATCTGGCTGGGCAACCTCTTCTAGTTCACCTCTGTAGATGATCTCCTGAGGTCCCTTCCAACATCAACTCTTCTGTGATATACACTAATTTTACATGAAGATATATTATTTTTTTTTTTACTAAGAGGTCCAACTATTGATGTCATGCATGCAAGTACATTTAATAGAAAATGCCTCTGTAATTTTTTTCTTCAAATCTTCAGAAAATTCAAATTTTCATCTTCAACTACACAAAGCTTTATCTAAAAAATAAATCTAGATACCATAAGCAGATTGAACCAAGAGTAACTCACATATTATAGCGGTGGAGTAAATATACCCAGTCAATCCAAACCAACCAGGTTTTTTTTCCTTTATAACACATCTGAGGCAGATGCACCTCACATTTCATGCTACACACACTTCCTAAGAAACTTGGAGCTAGGATGCATTATTAACACCTCTGCTTTTGGCAGTCCTAGAGAGGCATGTACGAGATACATTGAACTGCATTCAGTACTGTCATGAAGTCCTCTCATTAATCACTGGGATAAGAATAACGAGACTTGTCAAAAGTTGATCAAATTGCTTGTACCAATGTAGGACCACAATACACAACAACTCAAAAAACTTGCACCATACCTACTTCTTTTCTCCTGAAAATCTAAATGTTTGTGATCCAGATAGCAAGACAATTTGAACAATTTCATCTTTTCAGAGTGTTGTGACAAGGTAAATAATGGACTGACTGGGACAACAGAAACTCTATCCCACTAAAAGATAACTGTCTAATTTTCAGAGGCTGAGGAAACTTCTAGGTACCAGAACTACTTTACTGTGAAGTTGTTTGTGAAGAATGCCACATTTAACAACAGATTTTAGTGAAAAGCAAAGGGAAGATGCAATCATCTCTATCAGCTCATAATGAAGAAAGTAACAGATAAAGAAAGTTACTAAATTAGTAAACCGTAAATTAGTCAATGAGAAAATAATACTATCAAAGAGAAACAGAGGAGAAAATTACTCTCGTCCAGCAGTCTCACTCACTGCTTAAGAATCTAAGTAACAGTAGCAAGTAGTGGACATTATTGATCACAATCAATTTTTTGGCCAAGCTGCAGCATCAGAAGAACTTGCAGCTGTGCATATTGTTGCCAGAAAAGAAAGAATGCTTATGGTGAGAATGTAATTGTGAAGACTTTCAGAATATATGAAAGGGACCTTTGGAATCACCTCATTCAATCACTTTCTCTGAGATGGGAAAATTTCAAAGCTGAAGCTAATTTTGAAGTTAGTTCAGTTTGCTCAGGAAATTGTGCACTCAAGTTTTAAGTCTCTTCAGCCATGGATATTTCACCAACTCTCTTTCCAATCTTTTGCAGAGCTTGATTACCCTCACTGTGATTTTTATCTGTAATATCCTATCACAAATTTTCTTGCTGTATTTTATATCTGTCCCCATTTTCCCCTTGCTTGGCATACCTGACAAAACTGGGGCCATTTTTTAACACCAAAAGAAGTAGTTTAGTTGAGGACACTTTAATGAGATCCTCTTTAGTGCTCTTTTCTTTTGTCTGAACAAACAGCTCTTTCAACTTCTTGTATGCCACTGCTCCAGCCCCTTAATGATCTTGGTGTGTTTCTCTCTTCTGGATTTTCCACAGTTTGTTTGTATCCTATAATGAAGTCCAAAACTGTACAAGGCTTTGAACAGAAGTGAATAGGTACTTCCCTCAACTTGCTAGCCATGTTTTCTGTTGACCTTCTCTGCTGCAAGGACACATTGTTGACTTATGTTCTTATCGAAGACAGCAGACCGGTTAGCCAGCTACAAATTAGCCGTGGTAAATCCAGGTTGATTCCTTCATTTACCCTCTTGTCCTTTATGTACTTGGATATGCTGCCATGAAGAAAATACACATACCCTGATGTGGCTGAAGATATTAAAAAAATTGAAGATGATTCAAGAAAGAAAGAATCATTTTACATTCTTTATTCTATACATGGTTTAATAGAAGTCCATGATAATAATGGCTATCTTTCAAATCTTGATCTTACTTCCTTATTCCTAGACTGAAGCCTAGATATTGTCCATCAGTTCACTACTGTGAAACTCTTCGAATTTCCCAGTTCTTCTCTAAAAAGGAGGGCATACAAATTGTAAATAAATACTACCTTGATAAAGCTGAAAAAGCTACTATGTTCTGTGCTCTCTCTTCAGGTTTCCATGACCTGATTTTTTTTTTCATTCATTTTAAATGGTAGTTGCTTTTTTTCTAAGGCCTAGAATTATGAAAAAGAAAGTACATACAGAATAGGTAATATAGATCTTTCTCCTCAGGTTAAATAAGTTAAATACCTATGAACTAATAAACATACATTACATTGCCAGAATTAGGCACCTCAGCTAGGATTCAGCAGAGTAATCTAAGAGAATAACACTATGCAGCTCATTAAATCTAGTCAGGAGGAAATTCTAAGACATACACATTTCTGAAAACCCCTGTTCTTTCAAGGATAAGGAACCTCAAGACTAATGAAAAATGTCCTCAATTTACAATTCATAGATTGGAGGGCCTTTCAGAAATATAAGCACCCATCTCCTCTTCCCTAAGAACTCAGAAAAGCTGATTTCTTTCTTTTCAAAGTGCTCACTGGTGGTGGAAAATCCTTAAAAAGGGAAATGAACACATTCACCTGGGAAATACCCTGACCTCCAGTCCCTTAACTAGGGAAAGACTTTATATGTATATTTGGTTAATTCTAGATAAAATACAGAAACAATCATAAGAATAACAAATCCTGACACAGGCTTTGCAACAGAACATTTCAAGCATGAAAAAGAGCAAGGATTTTCTCTCAGTAACCTATAACAAGTCTCTTTGATAAAGCCTACATTGAATTATGCAGGAGATTCTGCAAATGGCTTGTGTTTTTGATGACAGGTACTTTATTAAAATCTGTCAAACAAAAGTAAGAAATACAGAGTTTGTGGGAGATAGTACCAAAAATTCCCCCCAAACTATGGAGTTACATCAAAGGAAAATTAGGACATCTAAATTTTGCCTGCAGTAGCCTTCAAAAGTTATCCCAGAAATGCGCCATATGTTCATGACTGGCTTCTTTATTGGATGCAAGACTGAGAGATTACTACACATCAGAAAGGATAAAATAAATATTATCCTACACTCCAAATGACCTTAAATTGTTACAGACCCAAATAACATTTAATTCCAGGTTCTGCTACTCCTTGCACAAAACTGGAACAGAATCCTCCACAGCCAGCTCAGAAGAGAGAGCAGTCAAAGAACCTAGAATCCTTCAGCATTAGGTTGGTTGTTATCAAATGAATAGAAAAAGTGAATGGAAGTGAACTTCATTTAGTTGGTGTAGATTTTAGCTGTGAAAAGAGCAGCAGACATACTCACAAAAGAGTACTATTGTGCTGTGACAGCATATGAGACAAAGCTGGGAAAAGGTATGGGAGCTGTATTAATTAGAATTCTAAGGACTGAGACATTTGTCTTATGGGATTAAAGGGTTAAAGCAACAGATATTCTCATTGCTAAACAGCCTGGTCTGTCAGAGTTCAAATTTACCAATTATCCTGAAGCCAGCTGTCCATACTATTCCATTCTAAGTCTAATAGTCTTGAGCAAATGCTATCTTTTTAAATTAAAATGATTTCCAAAAGACAGGGGGTAAACCACTACCAAGATATCCACTTAGGCACACACATACACCTTTCACTCCCACTGAACACAGTCTCCCTTGCTTTTACTATCTCACACTATACACATATTCCTGAAGAGCAGCTACAGCTTTAAAGAAGGCATTTCAGTAATTTTACCCATTCCATCTTTAATCCCTTTCTTCTACTTTATTTCTCCCCATGCCAAATAAGAAGTTTCTGGTAGAAGGTTCCATTATCCAGATGCATATGACTTTGGATGCCTACGGAAACATGAAATTTTTCAGATTTATTGAATTCTTGCTTTATCTTGAACTCTGCAGTTTCCAATCAACCGATTTTAAAGTCTGTGCTCATAAGTTAATGGATAGTCTTACATCGTCATCTTTAATAAAGACTAAAATTGAAGTTCAGTTGAAAGCATCACCATTAAAATTTTGATTTTAGGGCAAAAGATCAAGATAAATAGAGAATAATTTCACACTAAAACTTGGCCTGATATTATATTAATAATACGAATGAGATGATAAACATTAATTATCCATGTAGTACCTCCTCAGATCTTAAACAAAGATTTTTGAATAGTTGATTTATTCATTAAAAAAATTAATTATAATTTCAGACCATCTTCTTAATTTTGTTCAACTTGAAGTCTAACAAAGAACAGTAGCTTGGATTTACTTTGACCACAACTGTCCCGCTTTAGAAGGAAAACCCCACATATGGAAGATTTTTGGGTGATGGGTAATGCTAGATCCACTTAAATTAAGCCTTAATGTGTTTGATTAATCTGTTATCAGTCAACTGTGTGATGTTTCACTGACATTGCATCTTGTCATTTCTAATACACTGTCTATTCTTCTTTCCGGGAATTTTCAATCATGCACTTCACTAAATATATTCATAAACACCTGAATAGGAAATAATTTATTACATCCATCATGGGATAATGTAACACAAAACTAATGCATGATGTGCTCATTCCAACTGTTTAAATATCATACTCTTCTCAGAATAGCAATGCAACACTCTGAAGATGTGCTCAAGTTCCTGTTGACTTCAATATCCTTAGCAATGTACTGAAAGGGAACCATCTCTTGAAGATGGTAGAAGAATTTTATTTCTCAGGTACGGCCTCAAGGATCACCATCTGAAGGTGGTTTTTTAGATTCACTGCAAATTGCATCGTCAGTACAAAAGGACAAATAGGATGGTTCTCACAGATCCAGTATAAAATATAAAGATTTATTTCAAAACATGGGTACCTAGATATAAAGTTTAAGTTATACATAAACACCTTGGGTGCTGCAAATACTCACTAATTTTCAGTACAGTGAAAGCCAGATTATCTCTAGGTTTGATAAAACTTCTGAAAATGGAATGGCGAACGTGTACACAAGGCATAATTTTATCAAAAGAAGGCAGCACACGTTAGACCAGCAATCTTCTATCATGAGAAAATTTTCGCCAATCTGAGGATCTCCTTTAATATCAATTATTTTTAAAATTATTGAAAACATGTCACAACTTAGTATCTTATAAGTAAAAAATATTATCATTATTTGAGATGCCAATAATAGATCCTGGTGTATACTGCTAGATCAGCTACATGTTCAAGTAACAGATTTTGCTCCAACTATATGCAGGTACTGACAGATTTGAACTCCCCTGGGTGTTTAAAAACAAAATGAACCAGGCATCAGGCTGTGTCACAGCCATCAAGTGCATAAAAGACACTATTTTTATTGCAGATATCAGAGAAGAGGAACACAAATATCAAGGTGCACCTACCAAAAGTTGAATGGAACTGAATATCAAAAAGCAGTCATCTGAGGAACTCCAGGCAGGCTCTAAATAAACATGAACCACTAACCCATACTAAGAGATGTGAGAAGAAGTTACAATTTTGGCACACACTTCTTTTGTCATCTTGAGAAAAACTTGAGATAAACTGTTGGGAACTTTTCTATTAGTGTCGCTTGCCAATACTGTGGTTTTCTACTGTAACCTGGATTAGGAGGATTCTTACCATATGTAGCTGGAGAATTTAGGTTCCTGGAGCTTTCCTGAGATCTCTCAATTCTTTTGATAGTATAAAAAGAAGTATATGTACAGAGCAGATATCTAAAGAATCTGATACCGATTTCTTCATACTCAGGATTCTTTATAAATTTTGTCTTTAAGTTTTTTATTTTTCTTCTTAAAAATATTCTCGATTTATCAAAATGTTTGTATTTACCCATTCCTGCAGGATATCAAGGTTTTACTATAGTCTAATCTTGTTTTATAAAGTATTTTGCAACAGTTTCCAGTTTTTCAGTATCTGTCAATTTGACTGATGCATTTTTAGATTCTTCCTCCAAAACAAAAATACTCAGCAGAATCAAACTTTGGCGTATCTCTGAGTGACAGTTTATTTCAAGACACTGAACAAAGGAAACAAATAGGTTAGAGGAATATAGGAGCTCTCAGACCAGACTTTGTTGAGATTAGCTTGGAAGTCAGACACATTTAAATATATCTTCCTCTTTGTTTTACTGTTCCAGTAACCCTCTGGCTACTAACATTAAAATTTGGTAGAATAAGCTATCTTTACTGTCTCTGTTTAAAGTCTCTTACCTAAGTAACACTTTAATCCATGAAAACATTCATGTTCAAGCTAATGCAATGTTTGGTTTTTTCAACATTAAGGTTTTAAGAATCACAGTATCATTTGATTTACTTAAATCTGATTATATATTTAAAATAAAAATGTAGCATATTCTGCATTCCTTTCATTATCCAATTCATAATTCTCTTTTAAGAGGAAACTTAGTTTTACATAAATTATTATTCATTAATTATTAATGCTTACTGCTCAGGTTCTAGATAATTAATGATTTTTTTCTTCATATTCCAAGTTAAATGATAGTGAAATATTATATTAGACATGGAGAAAGCAGTATTTATCATCATATTTTTCCTTTCTGAAAACTATACACCATACCAAGGGATGAGTTCAGTTCTTCACAGTTTTTTTTAAAGAAGAATTCTCAGATACAGCAAAAATTTTCAAGCTAATATTCTTCATAAAATAAAACATCCAGCAAATATATTTTAAAAAAACCCTTATGTAGCATGTATTCTGAAATTTGTATATTTTGTGTGGAGAAATTTTACAAGTCTTCTGCCATTGTTCATCAGTCAAATACTTTGAGAATGTATCTTTCATGATAAAGATGGATTTATAAAAGTGTTGAATGGACTGACATTTTGAAACTATTTCTCTTCTTGGAACATGTTACTGGTGCTGAAGTTCTCATGCAACACAAAACACCTGCATCATGCATATATGTTGGATGTGAGAAAAACAGTGTTTTTCATGGCACAGAGGAATTCTCCCATTCACTCTGCAAAGTAACTAATCAAACAAAGAAAAATTAGCTTCACTTAATGAAGGATTTATTTTTTCCTTTTAGATCTATGTATATATAGAAACATTCAAGTTAATGCCCTTTCTCCCCTTTTCAACCAAAACTTTTTGATTCCAACTTTTCAAGCATTTTCATGCATGATTTTTTTAAAGTCCCTTAAGATTTTTAAAACTATTTCCATACTACTTGATTGCAGCATTCCCTTCATTCTACTATAATAATCAGATTTTCTTTTATAAACAAGAAGTTCCCTGAGTGTACTATTTACAGACTAGTGCACTCTAAGACTGTTCATCCTACCATGCAGAATTAAAGAAATCACAGTCTTCTGTACAAACCATGCTAAAAAGCTACTGCCCATCAGTAAAATGCAGACTCATATGTTCTTTCTCTGACTAACTTTTCTTCTTTATGGATGGTGAATTTAGCAAGTGCTCTAGCAACACTGCCTATTCTTAAGTATTACATACCCTCCCCAGTGTAAAATCACATTTTATTTTGCTTATGATTAAACTGCTTTGTTTAAGCTGAAATTTCACATGTCAGACTTCTAAGAAAGGAGCTCTAGAGTAGAAGAAGAAAATAGGGGATGAGGGAAGGAAAACTGAATTAGCATATGAAGGGAAATTCTCAGGAAATTAAAATAAAATTAAATGAGAAGACAGAAAAGAGGACCCAACTCATACAGGCAAGACATGAGATTTCAAGAGGGGGTGTTGAAATAAGTTAAATAGCTGAGGAAAAAAAAATGGCAGCATCAGCACCCAAGGGGAAAATGAAGAGTTGTGAAAGGACACAAAGAAACACAGGATATTTGGAATAAAGGCTAAAACTAAGACAACCAGACAGACTGGAAGAGCCGAACTTTCATCAAGTGACCAGAAACACTTGTTAGACATTCCTCCAGAATGCATTTTCCTAAAGTGAATTCCATGATAACTGGGCAAATGTCAGCAACACTTTCAACAAAATAATAATGCACACGACCACTGGCTACCTGTACCAAGCATCCTAGTCAAGCACACAGAGTTCTGTGCAGCACATCCTGAAGTGCCATTCTCATTGACCTACCTCAAGTTCACCTAGTTCCTGGCTTTACAAGCTTCGTAAGGCCAAAAGATTATTTCTTTGGACATGAATACTCCGGGTCTCAGCCCCGTGAGTTGCTATCGTGCAGCTGGTCAGTTGTGATGCAAAAATTGAACAGGACTAAATGCATCTGAGTGTTGATACCACAAACATGATGGAATTGTTAGTTTGTCATGGGTTTTTTAAAAAAGAAAAGAAAAAGGAAATTACATATATATATATAATTATGTAAAAATATTTTAAGAAATCACACTGAAAAGTCAAGAAATAGCACAAATAAGTTATGCATGCATTTTTTTTCCCTCATTAAATCTGCCTCAGCCTATGTAACCTACTCTAAAGCTCATGAATCTGTACCAACAGAGCCCACTAAATATGATGTTAAGCAGAAAGGGAAATATATTCTGATTGGACTAGAGGACTGCATGGGAAAAATGAATAAATTTGTATGCAGGGTAGTGCAATATTGACCTAGGGATGCAGACTTTTTGTACCACAGAGGTTTTCTGACAGTAGGAAATTCTCTTAAATCTAACTTTGCAAGAATGATCACCAAGCATGTAACTTTCAGAGTACTCACCTCATATTCTGAGTTTTAAATGCACAAGCACTATATGCAGTTGCCTTGCTAGTCAGAGGAAATTGTGCTTTGCACTTTTAAATGGTTTGTGATGACAAATATTCTGCAAAATTGGAAAGCAGGTTTTAGGTGTTTTGAAACAGGCATCTAAAATTACTCAATGATGTTGACCCTAGTGTCTCAGGGCTTCACATATCCATTTGTAAAGTGAAATAATAATACCCTGTCTTCAAACAAGGTTGTTTTTGAAAATAAATGCATTATACTTGCAAAACTGTGCCATGAAATAAGTGAGGAAAAGAATTCTCTTTACAGAAGCACCTGTAAGCTGTGCGTCAAAGGCTTAAGCTAACGGTTACAATGAGAACATAAAAGATTAAATAACAATTAAGAGAGCACCGTCCTTCTTGTACAATTAAAGTGGAGTGAACACTGTGTGGTAATGTACGACATTCAGTAATACACACAGTATGCCACCAACATGCCACCGTTCATGGGCATACTATCTGCAGACTAATGTGGGTATACAAACATAGGACTGCTTGCAAAAGCCAGTTTGGATGAAATAGGACTTCTCAGTCAATTATATGCATTTATAATGCTCCTAAAACTAGCTGAAGTCTGGAAGAATTGTAGGCACATTTGCATGACACTGAATCTGGGTGAAGAAGTCCTGCTAAACCCAAGCTCGCTCTTGTAGATTTAGGCTGGGTATCATTGCTTCACACATGTAAATCTACAGAGAACTGCATACGGATTATTAGATGGCTTTGTTGAAACCAGCACAGATAATGTCACTTACAGATAACATTGGTGTGTGTTACCTCACCATGCTTTCCAGTACTTCCGGATCTAAGAGATCCTACATTTGCTCTCCCAACTTTCTATGACTCTTTGCCTAGACATAAGATCTTTAAGAAGGAAAGAGGATTTTGAAGTGGAGTGCAGTATATGACCTTGATCTCTGCAAGACAGCTTTTTTACTCATTAGCTGATCTGTCTCTTTCTCAAAACAATTGCATACTGAGTGTAAAGGACTTCCCTTCTGTACCTTCTCTTTATATCTCTTCTAAATAAATGTGTGTTTATGCTTATGTTTTAACTAACAGAATCATGTCTCCAGGTTTTTTATAAACCAGTAAATCAGCCAGTCACTGTACTTTTCCTCACTCTTTCTGCTTTTTCATTACTTTAATTATCTTATTCCAAAGCAGCCCCATTGTAAATCTGAAGCACTTGAGTGTGAAGTTCTTTTGTTTACAATACATTATGAAAAAAGGCCCATCCAGCACAATCTAGCAATATCACCGAAGCCAATTAAATGCGTGTGATCTAAAATTTCTCTCTTTACTGCCAGAAAACCCTAGTCACATCTTTTTCTTTTTTTCACTGTCATCTAAATAATTTCTGAAAACATATCAGACATCCTCATCTTCAGCTCTCTTTTCTGAAGTAGTTTATGTTCTTATCAGGTATTTCTGCCTAGGCTTTTATTTCTTCATGAACTCACAGTCAAATCATCCAACAATTCTTAAGGATATTTGCTATTCTTATTATTATGCTAAGTCTCAGTTAACAGAAAAGAGTATATGACCCAAGCAAATTTCTATATTCTAAATAAAACATGTCTCCCCTATTTTCTTTTAATGTTGGCTGGGGTTATGGGTGACTCATCCTGTTTAGTCCATCATACTTGCCATTGGCTCATCCTCAGGAACACAGACTTTTTTCCTAAACAAAGACATCAGTTTCTCTCTTTTCAGACTACTTTGTCACTGTATCCTTCCAGCTTACTATTTTCAGCTCAAAAGGCAGTGTTTCCTGTTTTGTGTTCTTGTATTAATTTCCCTCAGGTGATTATCTTTATGGCTTAAACTGGTGGAGAGAGAGGAGAGAGAGATGGTGGCAGGGCAGAAGGGGGTGCAGAGATGTGGCGAAAAAGGGATGAATGGAAAGGTAGATTAGTGGAGATAAAGTGATGGGGGAGAGAGAGGCAGAGAAGGGGGAACAGGCAGGGTGGAACAGGTGGGCGGAGATCAGAGGAAAGGGGAAGAAAGAAATGGAGATATTAAAGAAAGAGACCTCTGTGCTCTAAATTGATATATTTCAGTAATGTAATATTTTAAAGAATGTATTTTTCTCCATCCGGTTCAGCTAGAAGTCATATATGAATAGTAATTACTTCAGCAGATGAAAATTATTGCACAAATATAAAACTTCACCACAGACAGGAATGGATTGATGATACTCCTCTGAAAAAGGATCCATTTTAAATCTTGTTCAGTGCCTAAACGAATCAAACCTATGAACAATAACTGCACAGTTCTGCTAAGTCTATGAAACTATAGTCATAATACTCTGAGAAGTTCAAAGTCCTGTACTTCGAAATTCATGCCACAAAGAAAACTGAAGGTCCACTTTAAACAGTGCTAACACTTCTGAACCTACAATCACAACAGTCTAAAACATTTTTTATTCAAAATGTTGTCACACAGAAACAATTGAATTGAAAGGTGTGGTTCAGAAAGGTTTCAATATAGTACAAACCGAACACTCCCTTACTTTGCAACAAATTGCCTTTATAATTCACTTAAGTATTTGACTTCCGAATTTTGAGTCTCTGATAATTCCACTTTCCTATGTGAAACTTAAACTAAGAATCATTTTGAAGTGGGATTTTTTGGGTGTGTGTTGACTTTTAAGTTCTTTAAACAGAAAAGAACAGAATGTGAAACTCAAGACTGCTGGATTGTGATCAGAAGATTAAACTTAAAGTAACCCTGTACCATCATTGTGTTTCCCAAGCAAGTGTCATGAAAAATATTGCTTCTATGTTTTGGATTTAAAATCTTTAATCTCTTTCAATTTCTTTATGTAACTTTGTATAATCTTTGGTCTGGGGAAAATACATGCTGAATAAACCAGTTATTACAGAACACTCTTGGGATGAGACCAGAGACTTGAATCTAAGTCTCCACATCAGAGGTGAACTACAGGGTTATCAGCTTAACTATTGTTTTGGGCTCTGTTCCACTCCATGCCATTTCTGTGGTCAGAAGCTTAGATCACAACAAGTATCATAAAAACAACCACAGTTCAACAAGAAAAGCTGGTATTTTTTCATTGAAGCTGGTTTTTGAAAAAATTATTTTAAAAAATTATCCACTTTAATTTTAGTACCAGCTGCTCTTCAAAAACTATGTGAAACATTCAAGCACAACTACAGACATACAAACAGATCTTGAAAAGAAAAGATACTGATTGGGAGGGAAGAGGACATATACCTTTGACATCGTCATATCATTGATACATGTCTCTAAGGAAAGGAACTTCTCACTAAAGCATAGATCTATAAAACGGACACATAACTATCTAACTGTGACTGAGCTCAATTCAAGATTTTTCAAGGTTTCCTATATTGGCAAGACATAACTCAAATTTATTTGCAAAATGTCTTCTGTATGTTTTCTCTCAATTGCATTATTTTCTGGAGAATGGTGATACCCAGCCCTGTCTCATTAGCATTGAAGTAACATTCCACAACGGAAAAAAAAAAAATTATGCATGAAGATAAAGTGAACAATTATTTACATTTAAGTTTTTAAACTACTTCCAGTGGTGGAAAATACTGACCTATTGAGAAATTGATAGGCTAGCTTGCTATTGATTAACAGTGAAACACAAACACAACTTGATAGTGTTTCAGTTGGAAAAGAGAATCTAATGATCAAAGCCCTAACAGAATTGGAGATGTGTAATATTTAGCGCAGTAACGTGTGTTTACACAATATTAATAATGTGATCAGTGTCTAGTTACAGAATACATTGCTGTTAGCCAAAATGCATTTTCTTCATTTGGAATGTGGACTAATGTTTAGGTGTGCAAGTCTTCCTGTTATGTTAAGCTGTTACGTTAAATGATCCAGCTTAAGCCTGAGAATCATTTGAAGGGATACAAGGCAAACTTCTCTTTGCATACTGTAATTGCTATTCAGAGCATATGCTTATTGACCCAAAAACCTGCTCAAAAAACAACCCCTTTAAAATGATGGAAAAAATCAGACACTGTATTACATACGGCCAACTTCAGCACAGCAGCACAATACCAAATTAAGAGACATATTACACTTCAAATGAGAAGTTAAAGTTAGGCTACTTTCTCCTTTTCTGACAATTTTTAAGGTAGGTCGCAAATCTCCAATCTTAGTCCCAGGCGTTTGTTACCAGGTTTCTAAGAAGTTTCAAATCTAGCTAAAAACTCTTTGCATGATGCCCACGAAAATTAAAGTTAAAATATCTTTCGAAAGAAAGTAATTCTTCATATGTAAATCAAAAGTAGTTTAAATACCAACTTTAAATGAAAAGCTATTATTTTAATCATTCATATGATTGTCAAGTTCTGTATGCTTAAATGTGAAATAATGTACCCTAATGGAGATGCAAAAGGAAAGAGATTTGTCATCAAAATTATACTGCATTTGCCTGTGATGATCTGAATGTTAGCCTATGTGACTAAAATTGCAGATTATTAGAAGTATGCCCTGAGCAGTGCTAACAGTCAGGATAGCCTCCTTTGCTGCTCTTGTAAATTTGAAATAGTTCCTGACAACTCCCTATGTGAGTGTCAATTCAAATGCTTTGAAAGGTAGCATCTGCCTTATAGTTACAGAGAAAATAAAGCCATCCTTTGCTGAGTTCTGTATGCTTTAACACAGTTCATATGAAGCCAAATAAGTTTGGTAGTGCAATACTGTGAAATGAAACTGGTGTATAGACTGCTTTCTACGGAACTGAGAAAGAAAATCCTCAAAGACCCAACTTTTCAAGAATATAATGAATTGTCAATTTTACATTTTCCTCGAGAAGATCTCAGCTGTATTCTGGACTTTTCCAAGAATCCCAGAAAACTGCAATAATGCATGCTGCATGACAGCTGCTGGAGCTTCTGACAGCAACTCACAAGTCAAATGAAACTCATTAAGAGAAATGCACATTATGAGCCCACCTTCTGCAATAACTGCTCTTAATTCCTCTCTAGGAATTGTGACACTCAGAAATGGTGACATCTTGCGTAATTTAACGAAGTCATACTTTCAAAGGAGATTGGAGTAATTAGCTACTATGAAGACTAGCCAAAGTTAGTAAACTTTCAAAGAAAGAAGTCTAGACATTCTGGCTCCATCCTTTAAAAATAATCCTGAGTCCTGCTTTCTCATTCTTGACCAAGTTTTTTTCAACCCAAGAACATATTTTAACAGAAATACCACAAAAGGACTGAGTTCCTTGCTTCTGCCTTTTTTCAGAGATAGTGGGTTTGGCTTTGGCATTTTCCCCAGTAGCAAGGCAAATTCATCCGTATGTGCTATGGGTCTCTTGGATCAGACAACATCTAACCACCTGCATGTATTTTCTTGTCACTCTCTAAATAAATTTATTTGCCACCCCTTTAAGTTTTCATCAGTCTTTGAGGAAGTTTCTGAAAGTGGACCTCTACCATTTTGTCCAGGAAATTATCATGCCCTACTTTGTAAATCAGTCCTGTATTACTGATCTCACATTTTTGATCTGCACTGTGTCTGTTCTTTCAAACAACCCACTGAATTCTGCTTTATGTTTAGTTTTTCCACGCTATTTCCAGCCTAGTGCCTTCTGCATTCTCCAGCATCATTAACCTAGATTTTTTTTATTATGGACTTCCTGGCCTTGAGGTGAATATCTGGAGCAAAGATCTCTTTTTCAAGGCCAGCATAAGCAACCTCAGGATTCTTCACATCCTAATTTTTTTCCCCTTTTGAAGCTGGGCATCACAATTATCATAGGAAAAGAAGAGATGATGATGATGAGAAAAATCCTATTTAAAACAATATTTAGTTACTGAGGGAAGGGAAAAAAATCTCTTTGTCTCTTACCACCATCATAATTAGCTGATTTATTCCCTGGACGTTGTCTACTGAAATAGGCAGCCTAACAAGGAGGATGCTCCCTTGGCATTTTAAAAAGCAGACATTTCTAAACAACCTCACTTGCTTTTCTCAAAACTTATTTCCTCAGGCTGTGCCCTGTTACAATCAGCTGAGCTTTAAAGGAAAAGAAGGAAAGCAAATATTGCAACTGTTCATGTTATAGCAAAAACTATTCATGCACTGGAGATGTATGACAAGATTTCTGCTGCTTTTACTCCTTTTATGCCATTTATGCCTGTGTAACTCTTTCTTGCTTAAATGATAGAGACATGGATGCTCAGTGCTGAAGCTTCTCTTTTTTGGTTAAGTAGTACCAACACAGTAAGTACCACAGACCAGGAATGGCTTCTCTTCTAAAGTAACTCATTAGTTCTGGTTCACAGTTTAAGTGGGAAAATGATACACATCCCATTTATGCCTCAACCTATCTTTGTGGGGCAAAAGAGGAAACATTTCATTACTGGATAATGACCTTGCTGTTTCCTCAATAACTCCTTGCCACAAGCAAAGAGAGGAAAATAACATCTTTCCGCTACACACAGCTCTTTCATTTCATCTTAACACTTTACCTTCAACAATTAAAGTTTGCTTTTTCTTGCCTCACTTTTGCTGTTTCAGGTAATATAATGGGAATCTTGCTCAAATGAGTATCATTAGTCACTGAAAAGAAAGAAAGAAAAAAAAAAATCCTCCAGCATCTTAAATTCTATGGAAAGTTTCCTAAAAATATTAGATACACATCAGGAGTGGTAATTCTTTTTAAGTTATTAGGGGTATCTCAAATTTCTTTATATTCTGTTCACCACCATATGGACAGTCTATATTTACAATCTCAAAAGAAACATATTTTTCTCTGGAAAAAAAAAAATATATATATATATATTTCTCTGGAAATATATACATAACTATATACAAAAAGAGTGCATTAAAAATTGTTGAGATTGCAAAGGACTATAGTTCTGGTGCTAAGTCCTCCCATTAACACACAGGTATTAGACATAATCATGATTTCCTTTTATTGTGCAATGAATGGTGATCTTGGAACAGTTGAAGGCCTATACCCTAGAATGGGGATGATTGAATAAAAACTCTTTTCGTTTTGAAAATCAAAAGTATTAAAACATGCATTGGTATTTATTAAATCAATTAAACAAGGTAAGAACAGGTACAGCAGTTTAATGCTGCACCACAGAACTGAATTCCTTCCATGTCTGTTCTCCAGAAACAAACCTCTGAATATCTGAACAGTTCTTTATACATTTGAACATATAAAATGCTACTTAATTTACGGAGAATGTTCCTCACATAATACTTCATTAAGATGTGAAATCCTTGCTGTGAGATGCCATGAATGCTAAAAATTTGCATTGCTTCAAAGACCAATTGAACGAATGCATGGAAGACAAAAATCCACTGGAGCTATTTAATACAAAGACAATACATCTGTTGTAGGAAGCTGCTCTAAATTGCTAAAAACTGTGAGAGTACACTAGAGAAACTGTTACACACTACGTGTTTGTTTTGCTTCCATATTCTTCTAAGAACAGGCTCTTAACTCCCAGTCAAAACTGGAGAAGAGTACTTTGCTAGACAGACATTCATTCTGACCATGAAGAGTCACTCCTATAATTTTACAACAACTATATTAATCCTGTGAAAAATGAGCTCATTAAAGTCACAAGATGGAAACACCAATTCAACACATACTTCTCGCCATAACCTAAGAGTGCTTCAGTCAGCATTTTTAAGTGCAGATATTAAAACCCTCACCCAGTCACTGAAGGGACAGTAAACTCATTAATGCTGTGAAGCAATCAGATACCATAGCAAAAAACATCACCAAAAAAAAGCTCAGAAGAAATTCATCATTCCTCTTCTAGAGAAGAGCTTGAACTGTGTGCAGAAAATGAGGCTCATGGCTAAACACTGATTAGTAAGTTAAAAATACTGTATAACTGCTATGAGCACTGTCTATCCTGGGCCGCAAGTGAGGAAAAGACTACAGATTGTGTCATTTAATAAAAACATGTAATGCCTTCATTCAGTGGGATACATAAAAACTTCATTGGCAACCATAATTTTATCATTCATAAAAAAGCAAACTAAAACTCCTGAAATTTCACCCTGTATTGTCATCTTGGCAAAACTTTACTACATGATCTATCACAACCACTTTTTCCACTTAAACTAATGGCATGACTGGTGGCCCTTTATTAACCACTATTATAGCAATTTATTTTAGCACTAAAAGAAGAGGAGACAGTTTGCAAATGCATTTCACAAATATAGCAAGGAAATATGAAAATGTCAGGCTTTGAATGAAAACTATATTTCAGTGCATGTACATTTTCTTTCAATTCTACTGAATTAATTTTCTTTATTCTGCCCTGTTCCTTGTAGCTCATCCTGAATTTCTCTCACTGGCCTCAGCACTGCTAACTGCCATTGTCAGTCTCAGTTCTTATTCCTAATCCCAATTCATTTACCCATTTCCTTTACCAAACATTTCTAGCATTCCAGTCTTTTCAGAGTTTTACATACAGCCTTCTTGCCAACCACTCCAAATACCTTGATTCACGTCCCCACCTGTCTTCTACCCTCATCTCCTCACCCAGAACATATGCTATTCCATACCTTTAGATGCTTCATTTTCTGCTTATGACAAGACTCCTCTCCCTCTGAAATCAAGACCTATATAGTTTACATGAAAGTAGGAATAGAGGGGATAGATTTCACTGCTGTGACAGGCAGACAACAGATTTATAATATGTACGTATAATACATGCCGTATGCTTTATTTCCACAAATGATGTATTTGGTTCTCTGAAACATTACTTGTGCACCTGATGTGCACTTGTGCACCTCACTTGTGAGAAGATCCCTGGCAGATCTACCACTTGGTTATGCAAGATACTGCTCTGCAATAAATGTGCACAAAACAGGAAGCACTGTGATTGCAAATCACTTATGAACACATTTTGACAAATTAACTATCCAGATGACAAAAAGCACATGGAAGTGGATAAATAATTACTTGAGAAAGCTTAAAACTAAAAACAAGTGCAAATTATGTTTTTAAGAAATCATACCAATGACTTATTTGAGATTCTGGGGTCAAACTGCTAATATGAATATGCTGGGGAAGTTAATTTGCAAAAAATAACCTAGAGATGTATCTCTAACTTTAACCCTCCAGAATTCTGCCTCTTGGCCAGCTAATCTACTATTTATCGATCAGTACCTACTGTCTACTGCTTCTGAATTAATCCAAACCAGATATACAACAGACAGAAAGAGATTCTACCCAAATTTAGTTTCAACCTACCTATTTAAGTAGTCATTTTTAATATATTCAACACATACTTTCAATTACAATTATTTTCCTGTTCTTTAAAGTTTACCTGCAAAAATATTTAAATTAGGGATGTGTTTCATCTTGAAATAAATCATTCAATATGCACCTTGGGGTGAGCTCAGTCATTGTCTATGCCTCCTAAGTTACTAGATCTCCATTGTCTGTAATAGGAACTTAGACACCTAGTACTGGAATCAACACCTACAGAAACACAGCTGCTGCTGGCTGTTTTAAAAAGGGAACTAAATTGCACTCAAGACATCATTTGAACATTTTTTCTTGCTTTTGAAAATGTATGTACAATACATAGGAAACAGTGTAAAATGATTATAATAAAAGCATAACCTTATGGAATTAAATCTTACAGAGCCTTTCTTACAGTAGATACCTGTACATTATTAGAAATTCATAGATGTTAAGTGAGGTGTAGAACAATTATTGTATCACTTCTTAATGCAAAGTGATCATACTGAAAATATTGTCATTAGGAAAAAGTAATTAAAAAAATAAAAAAGGTCTTCCAATAATGGCTAGAAGGTTTTTTAAAAAGTGTATTATCTACTTGCCAAAAGGGTCTATGTACATGAAAATGTCATATCAGTAGGCAGAAATTAACACTTCTTACTGTGCCTTACACATTTAACATTAAAAGCTGTCAATATATTTTACCTTTAAGTATTAGTATAGGATTAGGATGCATACTCTAACTGGAAGTGGCCAGCATAGAAATTCCATGGCAGAAGGGAATTCCAGCTGTAGAACTCTTGTGTTACCTCCCCGGTCGAGAAGACTAAGCTTGTTTAAGAAAAGGTACTGTAACTGCACTTCACAGTACACTGTCCCTTACAGATTATATACCAGTAGCATAAATTAAAGCAGTTTATAGGATGCTTCAACCAGTGCCTTTGTCAGGAACATAAAAAAAATGGCCCAGAGCTGTAAGCACTCCTTAGTAGCTCACCCATGAATAGTCATACAAACTGAAACTGAGGCAAATAAAATAGTCTACCTGTAGAGTTCTGGAACCGTGTCTATGTCCTGTATCCCCACTGCACAGACTGTGAAAACACCTGCCCCAAAAGCATCTATATTTGCTCTTCATAGCATTTCCAACCTTCACAAGACAGCAGACCTTTCAGAAAACATCATCCTTCATTCCCTTTTGTTTATTTCCCCTCTTAGTTCTACTATAACATTACTACTTAAGAACTGTAATGTCATATCGATGTCAAAAATTACAAAGCAGCATTATTTCCACTGAATTACCAAACCTGTAAAATTATAAATGTTAGACAAGAGGGGAAACATGGTGGTGATCACAATGACTTTATAGAGTCCTCTATGGAATTAGACACTGGCCATCCAGTGGCTAAGAATTCTACAAGAATTCTAAAAGTATTGTTTTAAGTTACAGACACTTCAACCTTCTGAACATTTTTCCTGACCTTCTACTTTTAACGTTTGTCGAATTTCACTTACAAGTCTGCCTGATTCCATCATAAATTCCATCAGTCCTGCCAATACATTTACCATATCTTGATGCTATCTATAGACAGATAAAATTACCTTGGTAGATTTTACACTAGATCTGTAGTTCTTGCTGGTCGTTTTTTGCATGTGGTCTAACATTTTAGAAAATTTATAGAACATACACTTGACCAATACTCAGAAAACTATTTCTGGAGTAAGGAGAAGTGAGAGATTTATCCATAGAGTTTAACTACAGAGCTTGAATCTGGGATCATACTGAACTCCTAGAGAAGATTTATCACACAGACTTTGAGCATTGCCTTGCCCTTGACCATCTATGAGATGTCTTGGGTATTGCTATATTGCTACCTTTAAATATTGTAAATATTTCAAACTAGAGAAGAAATCCAAGGAGTTCAATAGATAAAATGTTGTCTCAACTCTGATTGAAAGCATTTATCAAAAACAATAATAAAAATAAATCTAAGAAGGATAGACGATAACAAAATGAAGGCTAAGAGAAGCTCACACATGTGAAAGGGTAAACAAACAGAGTCAAGGCAGCAATCAACTATCACTAATACCAAAAAGCCATACCATTACTGTTGTCCTGATTATAAGTTTGCATTCCATATTGAAAGGCTGAAATAAGAAAGATTAAATATGTCCTCAAAAGAATTAGGTTACCTATTTTAACAGGATAAAGAAGGTAATTGGGAAATCTGGGAATGCTGGTCTCTGCGTAGGACATTGGTACAAACCCCTTCATTAATTAAAAGTAGTATAACTAAAATTAGAAATAAATATAGACTAACCGGATGCCCCATTGAACAATATAATAAATTCTTTCAATTTTATTACCTGTGCTCATTGTCTGAAATAAATACCTTGGAACTTTGTGAGTCCAGAACTCTGGTACTGCAAGCCTCACATAATAGGCTCTTCTTATAAATGAACATGAGAAAGCTCCCCTTACTTTAAACAATGGTAGTTGTAATGATTAACAGAAGTAGTCCCCTTATTCTTGTTAAGTTGATCCATTTGTTATCCAAATTACAACATGAAAAAAAAATTAAAACTGCTAACCTAAGCTTCATAAAGTATTATCAACATTTGAAATACTTCCTTGCTCTACAAGGCCTACCAAGTGTGATGTGTTTTTGCAAAGGAAGCTGAATGAACCAGAGGGCTCTGCACAAGGACAGAAGAGATCTGTGTAGTTTTCAGCATGCACTGAGGCCATCAGACTAAACTGTGGCTTTGCTTCAAGCAAGATACTGCTCTAAGAAACAGATGAGGAAACAGATTGCAACTCCCAGATTGACAATCTGCTTGCCGTGTTTTTTACACTTTAGAGGAGAAATAACTTGGGCCAGGCCTATACATGGTATAGCTGTGCTAAGTAAGGCTGAGCAAAGAACGAAGCCATTCCCTGCCACAATGCCAAGTGTAGAAGGGGGAAAAACCAGCTCCAGGCAGGCTGCTCCACCCTTTCATGCTGTGTAATGGCAGCAGCCAACAAAGAGCAAAAAAGGGCCATTTCAACCATCCCTACTACTCTGTGCCAGTTCTTATTAATTAATATTCAATTCTGTTAAAAATCCAAAGCTCTTTTAACATGTGCAGTTTAAAAAAACTAAAAATAAACATATAATCAAACACTATCCATTCTGGCTAGTAACATAGAACAAATAGGCACATGCATGGCTACATGTGGCAAAATGAGGTAAGGTCTCTGAAACACATTAAAACCTTCAAAGTTATTTTTCCTAAAAACTCTTTGAAAGAAACAAAGTCTGTCACTATCAAACAATGAAAAACTGGTCAGTCAATTAAAACATGCTATGTATACAGAGATAATCAAATTAAGTAAATTAAAAATACCAGGTTTGTTAGAAACACTTTACTCTTTCTATCTGTTAAATCCTTTAATATGCATTTAAGGATTTTGGATACAGAAATTAAATTATACATTCTGTTAGAGAGACTGCGGGATTTTACTGTCAAGTTTTTGTGTTTAATATAAGAATAATATAAGAGCCAGTGAAATCACGTAAAAATATGTGAAAATTCTATTTGCAATCTGGAAAAAAAAATCTCTTAATTCTAAACTTTTTTTTTTAATACAAAACATATTTAATATACTAATGTATGACAATTCCAGGCAGTGGAATCCACAAAGAAACAGAAAAAATAAATTTAGATTTAAGTCTTCTAAACTTGGAATGTTTTAAGAGGTGTTTCAACATAGTAAAAGAAGAGACTTCTGCCCTGCACTAAGGTTTTGGGTTAGAGACCACAGGCAAAACATGTAACACAGCTTTAGATGTCCTAGTGTATCTCACTGGGAATTTAGATGTGTCTCCAGAGTTCCTGGATCTTTGTCAAAGTCCATCAGTCCATTTAGAAAACCCTGGGCACCTAAAGTACAAGTACCCAAGTTTAAGCAACTAAATTACATGAGGGGTACTTGCTCTAATATGCTGCCATGCCGTATGCTGATCTTTGCACCTGAGGAATTCACCTTCACTATACTCACCCACGATCTTTATAATAAAGAGCAGCTATGGAGACTGAGGCAGGGGGCATGAACTGACCCAGAGCAACCTTCCAAAGCTTCTCCCAACATGAAATGAGTTACAGAGTCCACACAGTCAATCACTGATTTGTTGTCATTGTTTTAGATAAACCAATTTGGGCATGAGGTATTATGTAGTAAGTATTACACATATCTGGGTGCATATGAGGCCTTAATTAAGCATACATCATTTTTATGCACTTTGCACATACTCTAAGCACGTGTTTAAATTCTTGTAGGAATTCAGTCATACATTTATATGTGTGCTTAAATGGCATTTCAGAACAGAGATGTTTTCTTGAACTTAGAAGTCAGGCCTTTAAAAATGATATAATTTAGTATGCAATTAGCATCAACAAATAGGTTCAACTACAGAATACCCATACAAAAATTTGCCCTATTTTTCCCCCAAGTGCCATAAAACACATTAACCGTTAAAAAAAAAAAAAAAAAAAAAAAAAAAAAAAAAAAAAAAAAAAAAAAAGCTGTTATAAAAAATGTATATAGAACATCAGAGCACAGATAGTTTGTTCACTGGTTCAGGTAACAATCAATGTGTATTTGTCAATTTATGAATATTAAATTTCATTTGCAGGGCACATAATTACTGTAAAGCAAATTTCCACCAAAAAAAGCATCTAGCCACAGAGAGTTCAGCCACATAAATTGAGTTGTCTCCACCACTTTGAAGAAATCCAAAGGGACAATGTACTCCTGTTACCTCGACCAACACATCAGGCACGGTGTTAGTACATATGCATGCTGAAAGAATTGGAAGCAACATGGACCTTTCTCACCACAGTGGGACACGTACAGTCCTGGGGCACCATTTTAGAAACTGAGCAATAATTATGATCAACAAAACAGCAGGAATTACTGTCAAAATTACTCCTAAAAATTAAATAAAATTAAGAAAATTATGTCCCTATATTTTTCTCAGTTGCTTTTTTTAAAACAACTTTTAAAAGTTTTTATTCTAATAAACTGTATGCAAAAATACCGATACAGCTTTACCAGTAAACCTCTTCACGTTTTCTATTTAAAAAAAAAATCTTTGGATCCCCCTCAAATTCAAACTTTTATACTGTACAAGTATGGCTCTTCTGCAACTTTGCTATTTTCAGTAAGTGGGGATTTCCCACACATGATCAGGATGTTCATATGGCTCTCTTATTGTTTCCATGTTTTCTGTACTAAGATAGATCCCGCCTTAATCTTGCATGTCATTCTGGACTTAATCCATAATTAATGGCACCAGTTAGATCATGGAACATCTCCAATTAAAACAACAACAACAACAACAACAACAAAAACCAACCCAAAAAACTACATCAAAATACCTGTCACATATAATTCTTTCTTGAAAAGCAGTTACTATAATGCATAGTAGTTTCTGCTTTGAGCATTTCTGCTGAACCCTCCAAAAAGTCTTATGTTCCATAGTGTTAGATTGTAAACATTTAAGCATCACCTTTACTGGATTCTTTCTAAATTAGAAATATTTCATCATACAGCTGGATGCAGCATACAGCTGAAAGTTCACTCTTAATTTTTGAAGCTGCAATTACAGAAGCCATAGGCATTCTTGTTAACATTAGTAAGAAATGCCATAAATTAAATAGTATATGTTTTACTCAGTTTTACTTCTCTTCAAAGCTAAGTGCACTTCCAGGAAAAAAAAAGCCAGTTGACTTTACAACCTAAAATTCTTCAGTGCTGAGTAACAAACAAGGACTGTGATGACCCATCTGTATATACAAACCCCATGGTTCACGTGGCGTGTACACAACATACAACAATGCTGTTTAATAAAGGAAGGCAAGCACAAGCAAATACACCCCCTCTGGAGATACAGAACTCACAATATACAACATGGAATTAACAGTGCAAGAATACAGCACAGGCACTAACCCTGGAGAAAGCCACTACACAAACCATGCAGTAGAACTAGATTATAAATGGCTAGTCATTGTTCCGAAGTGAACCTTACTTCTATACTTAGAAAAGTGGGTATCATATTTCAAATTCAACTGACTATCTGGCACACTTCTTCCTAAGCAGCCTATTTGAGTACAGTACAAAAAGCAATCACATGGTGTGCTTTGACTTTGGTCAATAGGCTAGTAATTCAACAGTGGTGCAATAGCTACTTGAACTGGGGGACCACAGAACTTTGGTAAACTATGAATACCTGAACTGTTGTTATTTACAGCACTAAACCTAGCTTTAAAATAGCAAGATTTTATAATAGAGTTTAAACAGTATAATTTGAAGAGCTAACATTAAATTTTCCCTGATAGAGAACTTGGAAATAATATAAATACCTTGACATGAAGGCACTGGCAACAGAATGACAAATATATTTTCACTTAATCAATTTCCATTGTGCTAGGCCTTTTCTTTCTTTAAGGAACAAAAACCAAACCAAATCTGAAATTTATTCAAGTTCTAGGTCAACAGTGTTTCAGTTCATTTTGTCTTCTTTTGCTATGCCCAGTTTAGTGTTGAACACTAGCGCTGGACTATGTGCTGCAGACCTTCTCTGCTCTGAATACAGCCAAATGCCATAAATGATTGTGACAATGCTCTGACTTAAGAGCATGATGAAACTTATGATCAAAGCTGTGCTGTAGATTGCAGGAGATACAAGTAATGACTGAAGTTAAGCCCTATCACCCAACATGGCCAGTAACCCAGTTTCACTCCACTAAATCCAAGTACCTCGAAAGTAATGCTGCTCTTACCTAACCTGCTCCCTAAGTTTTACACCTCCTCTGCCTCAATGATCTCCCACAAATAAAGATTCCCTTTCTTTGTTTTGTAGGCCTATTATGATGGCATGCCTAATTTCTTCAGCGAGCGAGGGTAGCAGCTATGGTGAGGGTATGGGGTGCAGCTATGGTGAGGGTATGGGGTGAAGCTATGTCTTTTTACACCGAATTCCACGATGCTATGCCTTGTCTGTGATAAACACTTCCATCTGTAGTTAAAGGAGCAATTTGAAGATGAATGCAAATATCAAAGGAAGGTAATCAATATATTGTACGTATTAGCCCAGCAGTCAAAACATAAGTTCTGCACCACAGCTAGTATCAGAATGAACAAGGACCCTGCAGACGCATTGAAGGCAGGAAATTCAGTACCACTACACTAATAAAATGACTGCCTGTGACTTTAAAGCCTGGCATGCTTGTACTTGGCGAGAGAGTGAACGATTTATTGTTACTATGAAGGATGCGGGAATGAAAATGAAGACGAGAGGGGCGATGATAATGATGACAGGGAAGAACAGGTTAATATCCCCAGCCTTTGATGGGGAACGATGTCCCTACCTCAATAAGCTGGATAAGGGAATAGCTCCAGATCCACTGCCCAGGATCCCTCCTTTCCTCCCAGAGAGGAGTTTCTCCACCAGAGCCACATTCCCAGTGCGAGCGGCTTCCAGCAGTTCCTGGTCCTTCCCCATGGTCGGGAACCAAGCAGCCCCCACGGGAGAGCTGCACCCCGGGCCACAGCGGCCCCCTCCCTCCACAGAACGGTCTCCCCTCCCAGACCCTGCCTCAGAGCAGAGCACAGCAGAGATTCCTGCAGTCCCTTCCTGACCAGCAGGAGCAGCAGCAGGAGGGAGGAGGAGAATCACCTCCTCCTAGTTTCACTGGATCATTTCTGGGTGGAGTGTGGAAGAAGGGGGGAGGGAGGGAGACAAGGAGGACGAGGCCAATAAAGAACCTCCCCCCCCTCTCCCATGCACGCACAGCCCTGGATGGGAGGATGGGGCGGGGGGAGCGGGCAGCCTCGGCCCCTGCGGCCGGACGGGCCGGCGGGGATAACGACCCTCACAGACGGACAGACGGACGGACAGACGGACGGACGGACGGAAGCGGGGAGGAGCGGGGAGGAGCGGGCGGAGGGAGGAGGCGCAGCCCTGCCGTGCCAGGCCCGTTGCTGAGGAGACGCGGCTGGCGCGCTCCCAGTGGCTGCCCGGGCGCGGCGCCCCCTCCGCCCGCCCCGGCGCTCCCGGCTCCACTGCGGTGCCGGCAGCGCCGCCCGCCGCCCCCCGCCCCGCCAGGTGCGCCGACCGCGCCCCCCGCGGCGCCTCCGAGCGGCCTGAGGGCAGCGCCGGGCCGGGGACGGCGGCCCGCGCTGAGCGCTGGGGGCCGGGGCGCGGGGCTGAGGGCAGAGGAGGGAGCAGGGGCGGGTTCCTGCGGCGGGCGCTGAGGGCGGATTGTCCGCAGGTGCGGGCGGGGCGAGGGGCCCGTGTCACAGTGCGCGCGTGTGTGCGCGGGCAGGGATCGCTGCCCAGCCGGGGCGAGGCGGGAGCCCCGCACGGACAGCGCCGGCTCCGCCGCGCGGAGCGGTGCCGGCAGATGGGAAAACCTGGGCCCGCGAACCTGGGGGGTCAGGAGCGAATCGGGCAGCCGGGACTGCCGCACGCCAGGCTTCTCAGTGTTCCCAAGGACAGGAGGTATATTGAATTGGTATCAAATCCAGTCAGCCCTTCTGGAGCTCCTTGTTCTGTTACTGAGACCTTTTAAATTGTGTGACTTTTCCGGGCCCCGAAATTAATCATTCCTCATGGATTTTGGGTTCTTTCAAGCGGTGCTGAAAATACTCAGTGCTGGCCAGCTCCTGGGTACATACATCCTTGATAAATGCACCGTTGGATACTGTACATATGTGAGAACTAAATTGTAGCTCCTTGTTCCTGTTTTAGTTCAGTAATTGGCGTAGATAGGCAAATAAGTTATGATTCGTCACCATTCCCCCACTGGCGTCAGTGGCACTCTCCCATGTGTTCCTGCTCTCCTCTTGTGTTTGCAAGAAGCAATGGGAGCAATGGCAAAATAATACTGTGTTAGGCAGGATTCTAATGCTATGTTTTTAGAGAGTGTTTATTATACCAAAACCTGTGGTACATTTAAGGCAGTGGAAAGATCCTCGTTGATTTCACAAATTATTTTAGTCCCTGTTAATAACAGTTATAGAGATGTTTTTGTGTTTCTATTAGCTAATTAAGCAATTTTAATGTCTTAAATATTGATAGAAATTTCATTCTGGAGTCTGATTTTCTCTTACAGAGGAAAAAGACCCAATCCTTATGGAGACCTATTATTTCAATAAAGTCATCCACAGAAACAAAACAGTGTATTTTACCATGAAAATGTAATTTACATAGTTTGTCACTTTCAGGATGTAAAACGATGTCTTCTCCAATATTGTCAGCAGGACACAGAATTGAATATATGCATAAAATTATTAAGGACTCTGTAACTACAGCTTTTCTTATTGAAAGAGTCTGATAAAAATAGCAATTTTAAGGCCTGATTCTGTGATCACAAGGATTTCATTGTGGTTTGAATATATAAATGTATAATCACATGAATTGGGATTTATAGTTTAAATCCTTAGTCACAGCAGAGTCACGGTGGAAAACTGTAATTTAAAGCTGGACTACAAAGTTCTATCTTGTGGCCAGCCACTTGAGCATTGACTAGTTCCAAAGAAGTTAGCCATAAAATAAGAGCACCCCTGCATTCTGAATTCTTGTTAAGGTTGCCATAATTTCCTGTACTCCTGCCTTGGTTTTGATTTTGTATGCAATCACGTGCATTGCCTGATAAACACCTTCTCAACATGTATCCTCTGCATGCTCTGCATGAAGAGATTCCTTCAAGTTAGCTGAGAACCTCTGAAGAGGTGACAGTATTTGATGAAGAGCTAATCATAAGGCAGCAGTGTGTGCATAAACCTGGACATTTGTAAAAAATTAGATTAGAAGTAGATACTAAGGAAAATCTCAGGTTTTCAAGAATTTGTATTGTTTATGTGGTTGGATCAGCAGATGGCAATTATGACTCAGTATAAACGTTACATAACTCTTCTAGGGAAAATAAAATCTCAAGACTGTGCTCTAATTGAAATGATTGTCCAGAAAGCTGTTGAATAACAGTATGGAGAATCAGCATAGAAATATCAATGGAGCAGATGTATGCAGTAGCCAGCAATTTCAGAAAGATTTTATGAATGTAGCAAGGCTCAAAACCGCAGTAAATGCATAGCCTCGTGCCCAAAAAAGCCTGTGAAGGCCAAATAGAAGATTTAGTTTCATTAACAAATAGGGCAGAACAGAGTAATTCTATCAATTTGAAAAGTAAAAAGGAATGTAAGCAGCACTATTTAATGTAAGGGTTAAAAGTGGATAAATTCTAAGGGCTACTGAAGCAAAGAATTGAGAACATGGGCTGGTCTCTTTCCAGAGAGGAAATTGACAGTGGACTGTAGTAAGAAAAACAAAGTATCTGGATTGAGTTCAATGTAAATTGTCAAACCTATTCATTGGATTAAGTGGACTTCTTTGTGTTTGTAAATATCTTAGGTTTATTGCTCCTGGTAATATCAGGACAACACTGTGGAGTGTTAAAAGTTGTATGATAAATAAGTGAATTAGACATAGAATGTAGAAATAAACATAGCTGTAGAATTTGCAGTAGTTACAGATGAGAAAAATAATCTGTAAAACAGAAAGGAGATCTTTCAAAACGTTGTATGCTTTTTGAGCAGTGATATTCCATATCACAACAGAATTTTGATTCTATGATTTTAGTATTTGTGAAGACATTTTAAGTTATGACCACTTCAGCTGTCAGTGTCTAAGTGGCATCACACCTTCAGTCTCAAAATTTCTCTCAACACGACATATGCTTTACCTTCTGTTTTCTTCCATTTTCTAAAATACCAGAGAGAGCACTTATCCTGCCTAAAAATTCTTTAACTGGTTTGTCATTTGAAAGGACTAAAAGTGACTGTAAAAAGTAGGGAGTTTCCTTAATATTTTTACAATGCAACTATCACTCAGCTTTGTTCTCATACCAGTGTGACATCTTCTTTATTTCTTCTTCCTGCAGCCTCCCTGAATTAAAGGCAAATTAAATGGGTGCTTTCTAACATTCCATGACTTTTCCCTCTCTATTTTCAAGCAGACGTGTGGAAGGGAGTATGAAAAACTGAGTTGCCGGTATTGAAGAAAACACTAAATCCATTATATTAAAAAATAGTTGTGTAAAATAGCAAACATATTGACATCATATTTCAGGACTATGTATTATCAATTCTCTCACGTAAAGATAGCGAATTGGCCTAAGATCTCGATTACAAATTCTGAGGGGTATTCTGAGACAGAGCACAAAATGCTGGAATAAACCATCAGCTCTTTTTGACAGCAGAAAATAAATTAACATTAAATAGGCCTGATTATTATTGTAATTTTTGTGATGGCTGCCCAAGAGAAAGCAGTATTTTTTATGCATCTGGGTGGCAAGTGTTTTTCATTCTTGATATTTATTGTCTTTTGCTCTTCAGAGTGTATATCTATAGCATAAAAAAGAACCCGAGTTTCAAGCCATGACTTCTTGAGGCCAGGTGTGAATGTCATCATGTCCTGGTTCCCTGCCAATAGGAACCTGGATGCAGGTCAGCCCTCCTCAGGGATAGGCTCAGCAGGTAGATGGCACAGTGGACATGGCCTCAGTTTGAAAAACTGGGACGCACCATAATACTCACATGATGCTTAGTTTAGCTCTCACCACTGAAATATGCAAAAGGACTTGCATCCTCCCCCACTGTAAAAGGAAATTATAGAAACTGAAGATACTAAAACTTACTCATGAGGGATATAAAAACACCAAGAGTTCTGTGGTCTTAAAAGACTGCATGGATTCTTGGACACACCTATTAAGTAGAAGCTGAAGTAATGTGTGAGGAAAAAGCCATTTTTGACAACTTATCCACAACAATCCTGTCTCTGACCAAACAATTCTGACTAGATTCCATTTTCTATAAACACTTACTTCCTTTCAAGCATGTTGGAAATTTGCAGGGGAAAAGAATGGAAAACCGATCCCTTAGTGATCGTTGCACAACAGCAAGACACTGTCAGCATTTGCAGTGACCCCATGGCATCATTCTTATGGGGCTCTGAACACATTAAAGAAGAGCAAGAAATTAAACTGTGATTCTGTCTCACAGCCACTAACCTACAGTCATCTGAATACACCATGGGAAATGTGCTGCATTCCCCACAGGGCTGAAATATCCCACTGCTGGAAAGTGTCAAGAACACACAGACTGCAGGTTGTGTCAGCACTGGAGAGCCGAACCTCCAGAATATGGGCATGGGATAGTATTGACAGAAAGTCAAATCTGTCTGCTGTGCCATTTCCAGTGCAATTGTGATTTAGCTGTGATGGCAGATGCTAAGGTTAACTGGGATATCTACACATATCTTTACATGTATTTCTTGTGTGATAGCAGGTGGGATTTGCAGTGTGATTATTCATCCAATCCTTCTGCTCTGTTAGATTTACACCAGTGATCTGTTAGTTACAGATCACTGTAACTAACAGATCCCCGAGACTATTTTTCATGCATTAGAGAGAAATGCACAATCAAATGTAGATACAAGTCGGTTAAATCAGCATGCTGATTAGATGCCCCAATCCAGTGTGTGCTGACAGATACAGTACAGTATTAAATCTTTGCCTGTACTACTTAATGCACAGCTTATTGCATAAAAAACAACTTGTCTCTACCTTTGATACATTGCAATCTCTTTCTATAAAATATAAAATATTTTCATCTTCCTATCTTCCCTTGAGGGTATGTACAACACTGCCTACACATCAGATTTTGACTGCCTGAAAGAAGGATCATAGAGAAGTCTCAGCTGAAACATGCAAGTGACAAGGGACTGCAACTGCAAGTACAGACAGCTGGTAGAATTGTGTGCGTTATCCTTGCTCTCCATCAGTAACATCCAGGAAAACACCACACAGGGCATAGCTAAAAATGTTCTGCCAAGGGGTCTATTCTGGTTTTGTCTCTTCTAATAGTAACTATCCTACATGAATACATAGTGGTAAATCACTCCTCAGAATAGATATAAATGGTTGAGTGAACACTCACACATTGTGCATTTTTAGGTACGTTTGTATTTATGCATACATGTGATAATGACCAACAAGGCGGAATATATTTGAAATTTCGAAGGAGAAATACATGTCAAAGACAGATTTTTTATTAATGTTGCAGTGGGAATCAACCTGGAACCAAATGGACACAGCACTCCTTTTTCTCAGTGTAGCATTGTCAAATGTAGTCTTCCACAGATTCTCTTACTAGCTTTAATTTACTAAATCCTTGCAAGTTTTAGCTTTGATGGTTATTCTTAACATGAATGATGCAGATAACTAACTTTGCAGATAACTAACTTTGCATTGGATTCTTGGTCTGGCCAGTGTTTTTTGCAGTGGATATAACTATTTGTGGTGAAAAAGTAGTTGACATTTCAGCTACCAGGGTCTTTCTTTACAGGCCAAGTCCAAGGTGATAACTGAAATTACAGTCCCATAAGCAAAGACTTTGAAACAAATCAGTCAATAAAAATAACTTGCCTGGACCAAATTCAATTCCCCAAAGAGTCTGAAGAATCTCAGATCTAATGTTCATGAAATTAAAATGATGACGTGTGAGCTGTTGTTTCAATTGGCCTTGGTACTAGGGGAATGGAAGGTAGCAAATGATCCTAATATCTCTTAAGGGGCTTGAAGGGGACCTGGAGAACTACTGAGTTGATTTGCATGCATGGAAAATTGGTACACACATGGCTGCATACAACAGTGAAGATTCATTACAGCTTTTGGAGAAGCAAGTCGTCTTGTGTTTATGTAGGAGCTCTTTGGAGGAGTCAAAGAGCATATAGAAAATTGCAAGTCAATCAATAGGTTGTATTTGGCTTTCCAAAAAGCTTTTGACAAGGTCCTTAGAGAATACTTTTAAAGAAATCAAATTATTTTTAAGAAGGACAATTCTCTTATGAGTGGACAATTGGTTAAAGGAAAGAAAGTAAAAGGGGAAAATGGCCAGTTTTCACATTGTGAGAGGTTGTGTACGCAGCACAGCTGTGTAGAGGTCTCTCCGAGGACCTCCACTGTCCAGCAGGCTCATAAAGAGCCTCTGAAGAGAATAAGAAGTGAAATAAAGTTGCAAAACAAAACGTTTCAGGATAGTTTGGACTAAAACTGAGTATGAAAGAGTACATTGTTCTAGTAGATAGTGAAACAGAAGGTGGAACTCAACACTGACAAAAGAAGGGAATAATTCTTTAGTGGAGGGATATTTTGGATTCCCGTTTTACAATTCCAAAGCTGCTGCTACATCTCCATACATATCTATAAAAATGTCCATTTAATGCTATATGGTAATCAAAGTGGCGAACACAATTATTGGGAATTATTAGGAAAGGAAATGAGTATCAATGTCAATATATAAAATGTATATTTTGTATAAAACGTATATTTTTTATAAAATGTATATTTTGTATAAAATGTATAAAACCACTGAGTTTGTCCTGTCTCAAAAACATTACATCAGAACTAAGCAAGTTACAGTAAAGGCAAAGAGCTATAATCAGATGTATAGTATATAGAGTATTTGTAAAGCCTAAATAGACTAAGCCACTTCCACTTTAAAAAAATTATAACCATAGGGAGGATAGAAGAATATAAAATAAGGGTCATGGAAAAGGTAAATATAAATCAATTATTTTTCCTAAAGAAGAACTTAGTGGGACAGTGATCAGGGGACAGACTTAAACCAAGTTAACATATTGTTTTCATTCAAATATTTTAATTTATAATAGGCTTGGTTTTGATTTGTATTCCACTTGGAAACACGTGCTTTTATTCTGAGAAATGACATTTCAGCATGGACCTGTATGTGTGCATACTGATAGCAACACAGTACAAATAACAGGTATGTAAGCTTTGCTCATCATCTTGCTAATCTGTTTTATCTCAGGTTACTGCCTTGTGTATGGGTGTAGTTTAATGGAGTCTTCATATGTAAATTAAAATACGCAGCACAGTGTTTACTATGGTTTTGTACAGTACATATACAACCACACAGTTATTCTGATGTTAAGGGTACTGCTGCTGTCTGTCAAAAAGAACAATATTAAATTTGTCAGAAATGGTGATTTTGTGAAGCTGGTACTTTGCTCCTAGCACAAGATTAGGGCCCCAACATATTTTATTCAGCCCAACAGTAAAAAGATTCTTCCTTCTTAATTACTTATTCAAGTCCCCAAAACAACATTCTAGAGTGTTTATTAAAATCACACAGCTAGTCCTGCACTGCCTAGGGAAGAAAGTTATTGCTTTTTGCATGAGGACATGGTTATGCAGTGAATTTCTTAATCTCAATTACCTCTTGTGTAACTGGATTACAGAGGAAAATATTAACATGAGTAATTTGTTTGCTGATGTGCAACTCCCTAATTTTGAGCCTTCTAACAATACAATAGGTCTTAGTCTAAAAAATAATTGGTAAAGTCTATGGCTAAGCCAGCCAATTAATTTGATTTACACTCATTCATCTGAACTAAAGGTGACTATCAACCCCAGGCAGAAAGCCCTAATTTTGTTTCAGCAGCTAAGTAAAAGCTAAGATCTCAAAGGAAGAACCATGCACAAAAAATTATTCCATGTAAGATTAATGTTTCAAGAACATAACAGCATACTGACCTACCCCACAGCATCAATAGCAAAGGTAGCAGAGAGGATTACAGGAATACCAGCATATCCACGACACTCTTCTAACTGTGGTGACGCATTGAGTTTTAGCTTTCATGTTTTCAGATTCTGTGCTGCTTAGGTGTAGTTCTGTGCCTCATATTAAGTGCTAGTAAGCTCTCTTCACAGAGAAGGTAGACAAAACAAATCCTTTCCTGCTGAGAACCAAGCACAACTTTCAGGCCCAAAAGCACAAACAGTGGTGGACTGAAGGGAGGAACAAGAAGGACAAGACCTCACAACCTGAAGCTGTAATTGGACAATTACAGTCCAATATGCAAATGGACCAGAACTTATAAAAATGTAAGATCTCATGACCAGGGGGCCATTTTGTGACCGGTTCACTTTTTGTGATCCTGGGTGCAGCCTTGGTCAGGCTCCTGTCCTACCCAAGGTGGATCCTGCAGGCCTTTTAATAAATACTGGCTTTATTCCCTAGCTCTGTCCAATCCCTGTTTCAGGTCACCCTTTCAAGGCATCAGGAGCTGATTCAGAAAAACAGATCTAGGAATTAATCTTTGCATTCTTTCATTGGAATAAAACTAGTGCAGGTATTTGTGATAGAAGTTCTATTTCCATATTCTATTAAGAGAATAGAAAGTACAGAGACACATTCTGCAACAGACATGCAAATAGGCTGGCATAATCCTAGAAAAATATGCAATAACTAATGCAAAATAATCTTAAATCAAATAATTAAGTATACAACAAATTGGAGCTAATAAGATCCACCTCCAATAAAGCTGGGTGAATAACTAAAGAAGGATGAATAATTCAAGTAGGAAAATTCTGAAGTCACATAGATCGGACGCCTGCAGTTTTCCTATATTTGTTTCCTCTTTTCACACCTCTGGACCTACCATACACTGTAGTTTTCTGAAAATACACTTTGTAATGGCAAATTAATAAAGTTCTATGACACTACTATTTCATCACATCATTCATTTTTATAATGAAGATACAATAAAACATTTTTAAATTTGAAACATCAAAATATGGAACTGCCCAGTTTTATTTTGATGTATTTCATCAAACTATTGCTTTTCTCAGCAATAGTGAAGACACTATCCTGCATTAGCCCAATCCCTTTTCACAGAAACCTTGATGTTGGAAAAGACCTTTAAGGTCATCAAGCCCAACCACAGCCCCATCACTGACAAGTCCACCACTGCACTCTGTCCATTAAGTGTTACATCTACACATCTTTAAAATACCTTCAGGGATGGTGACTCCACACTTTCTTGGCTAGACTGTTCCAGTGCTTGACAACCCTTTTGGTCCAGAAATCCTTCCTAATGTCCAACCTAAACCTCCCCTGGTACGACTTGAGACAGTTTCCTCTTGTCCTATCACGTTTTCTTTGAGGTGAGACTGAAACCTTTCACCACCATCACCACCATATGAGCAAGGAAAGAACAGTTCAGATTTGCTGCGGAAGCCAAGTCAATTTTTTTTTCTAGGATCGTTTTTACATTAAATCATGTTTCCCAATTATTTTGAATGTTTTGTCACATTTTGTAATGTACCTGATCTAGTGCATATTGTGTATACAGTAGCTAAACATTCACAGCACCTGATTTAATTAATATTCAGCTTGTCTGTTTATTGTGCATTTCCCTCTAGCTGCAATTTTTAAATTTCCTTTCATAGAAATTCTCAGTCTCTCTTTTCTACTTCCTGCTATAATACAACCCTGTCTTTCTCACATCCGTTAGGATGGTTGTAGTGAAAATATACATCATGCTGAGGACATGTTTGTGCTACAGCTCTGCCTTATCCTTTTTTAGTTACACACGGCTTCTATTAAGTTCTCATAGTAATCACCTCTAGTGTTTCAGGCTCAGATTGTTCTGGCAGACCCACTTCCAGTGGCTATCAGGAATGGTAGAGTGGGTGAGATTGGATACTGAATATCTGATACCTAAGTTTCCTGTTATTCATAAATCCCCTTGATGTAGGACCTCCTGATCAGCATAAGAAGTTTTGAAGGGTCCTTAAAGTGAAAGGACATCAGCAAAGTGGGAGATTAGGATAGTGTTTGTCAGTTAATATCTAGCTAATACATGCAGTATGATGTTGCTCCGTATATGAGTTTTATCACCAGATGGAGAAGAAAAAAAAATCTGTTACTGCCTATACATTACAATTTGCTGCTAAATAAAAATATTCCTTTTGATTCCAGCAGCTGTGGATTTGAAGGCAGCCACACTGACATTAAGGATGACAGCTATTCAGCCACATAGGAACACATTTTCATGAATAAGGTGCTCAGAATTCGTTCTAGTGTATTGTTTTCTCTATGCTTATCTCAAACACTCTCCCTTTTCCCTCCCTGACTTACAGCAGCTAAATAAGAGACAAGTTTTGCATAATGCAAAGGCAAAAGAGATTAACTCTAGGTTGCCTTTGCCTGCTGAAGTATTTTGTCAAGTCCTGTTTCAAGGAGTCTTTTAAATCTTCTTAACATTATGACTTTGGAGGAATTCTTTCCTGTTGCATAAGCTGAAAATGCTTCTGATAATTGCAAAGGAAGGTTTAAGAACAGCATTCAGATCATGACCCCTCTCAGATATATCTTCAGATGAGCATGAGTTTGAAACGTAACTTGTAGTTTCCATGAGTTACATTGCCAGCTGATTTGGAGAGATTTAGGACCCAGATAAAGCAAATAGCTCTGATACTGCTTTAAAGAATTTCTCAATGGCTGTTTACTACTCTACCCTATTTCTTACATTACTTCTGGATAGGAAATGAAATGCTGGAGGTGACATTTTTTAATAATTCTTTAAGAAAGCTGTGGTATAAATATTTCCTCATATATATATATATATATATATATGCACACACATACAAACTCAAGAAGTCTGTAAATAGTTGGTTTGGGTTTTTTTTTGTGAACACTGCAGAAATAGAAAATCCCATGTTTAGAAGGAAGTGATTTTTCAGGAGATTTCCTGCTATCTTCTTGCTAAGTTTGAGCAGAGAAGCCTCATTTCCACATCAAACTCAGTTCAGGTAAGTAGCTGTAATTTTGCTGTATATTGTCATGTTCTGCAACAAGTTCTAGTAAGTGGGACTGCAGGATGACATCTTTAAAAACTCTCTATTGTACTTATCCTGAGTTCCAGCCTCTTGTTAGAAACAGAATTAAAAATACGTGGAAGGAAAAAAACTACATTAAGATTCCAGAGGAATGAAGGGACAGCTGCTTTCTATGCTATTTTCTCTATTTAACAAAAAAAAAAAGGCAGCCCCATTCCTACAGTAAACTTTATATAAACTCCTTTTCTCTGCTTAGTCATTCTGCCTGTAAGTTTTTGAACAGCCAAACAGGATATAAAAAGAAATAACTCCAGGTCCCTTACCACACACTATAGTGTTAATATAAACTGTCATGTTAGATTACCATCTGGCAAAGGTGGGTAAGGTAAGCATTTGTAAAGGATTTGGTTATTCCCAGAGAAACACAGGAACTCTCTATATGTTCCTGTTATTAAAAATGAGGGGTTTTTCTAGTTAGCAAGAAAATTGAGCAAATAAATTGAATTTATTCTCCGCTTTTAAGAGATAATGATGAAGCACAACAAATCAGGTAAAATTCTCACCATAAGAGAGACGATATGTAGAAAAATAAGTTTTTATAATTTATTTAAAGCTACAAGGCAGAAGAAAATCTTTCTTCGGACACTGCTCAGGCAGTTCATGTGATTTACTTAAAGAGGAAAAGATATGCCGTAAAGAAGGCAATAGAAACTAAGCCAAGCTCTCTAAATTTGAAAAAACCCAAACCGACCAAAACCCAACGCCTTGATTTACAGTCATGTTAGGAACTGGAGCATCAGAAGCGGACGGAAGCTCCATCCAGGCTGTCCGGTGGCCCTTCCCGGTGCGGTGGCGCCCGTCCCGCCGCGCCCCCTGGCGGCAGCGCCGCTCAGCGCGGGGAGGCGCCGCCTCGCCCCGGCCTGCGCCGAAACACCCGCAGCTGAGCACGGCTGTTCTCACGGGCAGCAACACCGTCACTCTCCCTGCAAAAGCACTGTCCAGTGCTCAAAAACCCCACGGAACTACAACAACAGAATTACACTGACAGAAGTTGTTTCCGGCAGTTCCGGCACCGCCCGTGGAACGAGGTTTGCAGATTTGCCCCACAGGTAAGTTGCGTAGATGCTGCCTCTTTATTCAGAGCTTACTGCCTCAGACTACCACTTCCGAAGCGCTCATTTGTCCATGCCTCTGTCAAATGTTTAAAAGACTTACTAATTATGTAACTCAAATTAAATCATGGTGGTTTCAAACAGACTCTGTCCTAGGAAAACTGCATTAACCAGTTCATGCATTATGCTCCACACACTGCCGTCTTACAAAAAAGATAAAGCATAAGTTCATCTTATATTTATTTGCAAAACAATGCTCTCAGAGATTGTTAAGACAACATTAAGATTTAATACTGAGATTACATGGCAGAAAGCTTTAGGAAATAGATATATTCCAGTTCATCTCATACTAAAATGAGGGATGGCAACAAAAAGAAAGGCAGGAGATAGTGAAGGAATAATAAAATACGGATGCTTTAATGTAACTGCTTATGAATAACTTGGGCGTGGGCTAATGGCAGACAAAGCCAAAAAATGACCTTTTAAAAAAGTTATCTACCCATTTAATTAGGGGGCAATACAAAGATTCATCTCTTTGGGATGCAGAAGTTACCCCTTATTTTGGGAAAGAACAAGGCTATCAAGAGTTTAGTTGATTTTTGAAGATTTAAATCCTGCAACTTGTTTCAGCTAGCAAGTGGCATGACACATACTTGCAAGACATTCTACAGTATTTGAGAAGCTGAGAGTTGCAAAAAAGTTCTTGAAATAATAAAGTGTTCAAAAATATCTTCCATAAACTTTAAAATCAGAACAAGTTTAATTAAGTTTTTATATAAGCATGCTAAAAATACCTAAAACTGTAAACAACTGTAACTATAGAGCTTTTATTTACCAGCAATCTTTATGCTTTTTCCTAATTTTATTGAGAAACAAAGCTTTGCTCCTCCAGCAGAGACCACTATTCTATCCAAGTTCTGCATCCCTTAATGCAAATTAGCGATTAGCATGATCTTTGTGCTGCTTGTGCTCTCAGGTTTCCTGTTGTTACTAAGATGAGGAGGTCACTGCCAGAGAACTGAGTGTATTGAGCTGAGCATGCTGCTTAGTGCTGCACCACTGGGAGCCACTCATGAGCCTCAGCACTAGAGCTGTGCCTCAGCACTACAAAGCCTGCCACTGGGTTCACAATGAGGCACAGGAAATGTGGCTGCTATTCAAAAGCCAGTCAGCAGAAGTGAAGTAGCATGGGCTGGAATTAAAAAAAGATAAGGTTGTATTGCGGCTCTGTCAAAAAACTCATTTCCCTACTGGGAGGGGTGAATCAGTGGATTTCACAGCAAGTGCCCACAATTTCATTGCTACTTAACATATCAGCAAGGTGATGTTCTGTTACTACAGCAGAGAAAAAGACATTCATTTATTCCAGCTGAACTGGAATTTGATGTACTCTCTAAAATGTGCAGATGACAACAGTGAGCTGAAAATCCACTTGAAGCATTTTGTGATGAATGCTTTAAGAACTAGACCAATACGAGGCCATTATTTTATATAAAAACTATTGTGTCCATCTTTACTTACCTGAAATCTGGTCACTGTAGGGAGTTTGCTTCTGCAATACTTACATACATTTGGTACTCTTGGAACTGTAGATGCTTAATACAAGTTTTTACCTTTATTATCACATTATCCTTACATTTATTATAAAATTATTTTGAATAAAGGTATCCATTATCATGGCAGACATTGGAAGTTTTCTGCAGCTAGCAGTTACTCTTTAGAGATCACTTGTGATCCCAGATTAAGACACCCAAATAATTTCCTAAGTGAGACAGTGTACCAACAGACATGGCTAATGGAACTGGAAATAAAGGACTTGGGCAGAAGGGGCTCAAGCAGCTGTGACCTCTACAAAACTCCCTCTTCACCAGGCCTTTTATAAGTAATACTGTAGGGCCACAGAACTTTGATTTAAAACTGGTGCTTACCAACAAAGTTAGAGTTGCAGTAAGAACTGGAACAGCACACGCTAGAAAAGATTCAGTGACCAAGCCTGGGAAAGGGCACAGCCTCTTTCAGGTGAGCTGATGTGAAAGCTTGATTAGACATGAAACCAGCATTTCTAAACAAGATGAAGAGTGTTAAGCTAAACCATAGATCAGTTTAAATTTCCATAGAAAATGTAGAATAAAACATGGTAACAGTTTTCCTACCGGACTTCTGGAGTCAGTTTTCTATATGCAGTGAAGTTCTCCAAATTACCTTCCATATAGGTCTTTGCAGAATAAAAACAAGAAGCCCTACTGATAGTACAAACTTCCTGTCTAGGAGGTTATGGACACCAGCAGAGCCTTGAGGATAAATTAAGCCCTTTTTTTTAATTCTGAGGCTTTTCTTAACTATGTTTAGTATAACCTATTAGAGCTTAGTTTAACTTTGTACTTTCGAATATTAATAAGTGAACTCTCCCTCTGCAGTCTTTTTCCACAGCAAAACACATTTCAGAATACTCTCAGTATTGTCAAGCTCACAACCAAGCACATCTATCTCCTCTGAACTGTCCACAGGTGATGTTCATTACTGTACAACAGCCATGAAGCAGAAATGCTTTCAGTTATAATGAAGTGCTAGGAAGTGATACCCTGATTTTCAACAACTGTACTGAGAAGAGCTGGTTTGGATTGTTATTTTGGATTTGGTTTGCAACTGGTTTTTCTCAAAAAAAGGAAGTTTTAGTTTATGCAATAAAAAATCTCAGACATTTGATATTGCTATTTATTTCTTTTTAAAAATTAGATAATTCTCAATGTAATATTCTAGCAACATGCTACTAAGCACTCTATACATTCCTTCTTCAGAATACTTCCAACTAGATCTTCGCAAGGATAAACCAAATAAGAATTACTTTAATAGTACCAACTAGAGTTAAACCAAAGGAGAACTCCACCCCTGAATCTGACATTGTATTTATTGAAATTGCACCACTCATATTTAATACTGTGTTGTCTTCTATAACTATTCAAATACAAATGTTTCATTTCTCTAATAGAAACACTGTGTGTATATTTTTTCACCTAATTCAGAATAATAAAATAAAAATTTCCATAGGCATTAAGAAGTGTTTCAACTAGAATTTCATATGTCGGGCTTTAAAATAGTGCCTGAACCAGTTCTTCCACAGAGTTCTTGATTAAAATCTACACATTTTCAATAACTATTTCCAGCAGTGGAAATTATGTGTCCTCCAAAAAGTTTTAATGAAAACCATTTTAATTAAAACTGCTTTGACAACCTGAATATGCAAAGTCAAACTATAGGATACTAAATACTTTCTGAAATTTGTTTGTGTATCTACAAACAGAACTTCCCTCCAACATACCATGGAACAGAAACAATTGTGGCAGCAATTTAAAGACTTTCATTTGTCAGATTCAAGGTCACTAGTAAAATTATTCAGTCAGTTTTACTTCCAGCAACGACAATCTCTTACAGGCATGTATGGTTTTGTACGTTGTTTCCTAAGTTGTTTAGAAGCACACTTATAGTCACTATTTTACAGTGTTGTGCTTTTTTACTTTTTCATCTGTACCGGTTTTTAACTGAAAATTATTGTTCAATTTGTACAAATCACCCATAATTTAAACTGTATAATTACATTTCATGTAATCTCACAATTTCATTGGGTAATTAAGTGATTCTCTACAGCTTTTTTATCAAAAAAAAAGCAATATACAACTAATGAATCCCAGTAGGATTTTTCCCCCCTCAAAAGCACTGACGTTACTTATTTAAACACACTGAACCAAATCCTCGGGCATGTCTGATGAGTTGTGCAGGAATCAGACATGCATGCAAAATGACTCAAGGCTCACTTGTCACGAAGGGCCAGATCCTATATCAGGGCTATATCCTCTTTACAGAGAAAGGAAAAATAAAGTGAGAATGTCTAAATTACATCAGCTGTACAGATACAGTGGACCTTCACGCAGAAAGAAAGCCCAGTAGTATGCCCTCTTATTTAAATTCTCCAGCATTTACTGTTTTATTTTAGGAGTGCACATGGAAAGGATATATGGAACTCTATAGCACCAGAGGATTATACTTAAAATCCTCTCAGGGAAAATTACACTGAATTTAGGGCCAGTTTAGGGCTGGTATTTTAATTTTCAGTAGCTATACTATTCTAGAGGATCTAGCCTGTATCATCATAGTGCAAATGTAACCTCTTGTATAGATATGTTCTGGCAACAATCAAACATAACCTTAGAAAGAGAGGTACACCTTGTTAGTGAGGCATGGTACATGGACTCTGTTATGTACCCAGGCACCTTCTTTCATTGCTGAACCATCCACTTTTCAGAAAATATTTGAAAAATAACATTTCCTTTGATAATATTAAAAGCAGATGATTTTTTTCCTCAATAAATTAATAAAGTACAGCATAAACTGATTTTTCCAAAGTCATTTCAGTTTAAAATGGGTTGAGAAAAGTTACAGTGTTTAATGATAATTTCAGAATTTGGTTCACAGACTTTTTTTTTTGTAATGAGAAAACTTTGTCTGTAAGCAAGAAAATAACCACATTTTCAAGTGATTTACAGACAGTATTTTAGGTGCCACACCACCTGCAGCTATGATGATGATGCTCAGCACTGTCCTACGGATGATCAATGTTCATCTTCTTCATATGATGAAGCAGGGCATCTTTTTCCATTTGGACCTCAGCAAGAGCCATTTTGGCTTTGGCTAGTTCCTGTTTGAGACATTCATTTTCTTCAATAAGCTGAAATGATTGGATTAGAAAAGAAAGCTATTAGTATAACTCCACACTGATGACTTTTTCCATTACAGTAACTTTTAAAATACCAAATGCTCCCATTCATTCCTGGGCAGAGTAGGAATTTTTTTTGCTGAGGCTGAGTCTATTGCAACTGATTCTCAGTCAGTGAGTGTAGAACACAGACAGAGTATGATGCAATTAGCTCAGAAGGTGGGATAGCCAGGGTTTCAGCTATGCCCTTTCCATTCTGGAGTGGAATGGAAAGGAACCAGGATTCTGAGCTCTAGGCACAGATGCTTACCCAGTGATAAAAACAGCCAAACTGGGTTCTGTCATCACCCATTCAAAATCTGGATATGACTGATAGATCAGTAAGGGTCTGACCGAACAGTCAAGTCCCTTGTCTTTGGCAGTTGTGTTGTACAGGAATGAGGGAGATGGGGAGAAGAAAACTCCCTTATAAAACTCCCTCTGACATAAAGGAAAAGAATCAGTATGTAGTGTATTATTACATTATTGAGAAAGCAGTATTAAATTGCTGAACCACACTAAAATATCCACAATCCATATTTTCCATCTCAAACAGATTGCTAAACAGAAGTGTATCACAGGCTCACCCCCAGAGCCTGACAATTATGTTTAATAATTATTGTAACATAATTTTGAGGGGGTAAGGTGAAGTCAAAATGAGTTCTTAATACCTCATTTTTAAGGAAGTCAGATGAATCCCTGCTTGATTTAGAAGGTCTGGGCGTTTCCCAAGTAGTCTGAGTGGCTTGGTCCTGTGTTTTACAGTCAACAGATCCCACTGCTTGCTGCAATGTACCGCTTGAATTCTTCATCTTTGGCACATCATTTACTTTTTGATTGTCTGCATTACAGAAATAGTGTTTTTTCAAAATTTCTTAAAGCTTTTTTCTTATCAGTACAAAATTAAACCCACCAAAAACAAATATAATATTAAGTACATTGATATTTGCCTCTCAAAATTAAATTTAAGAATAAAAATTAATTAAAACTCAACCTTTTAGAGGAAGAAAGAAACAAAATGTAACTTCCAGCCTGAAGAAAATAAACACATTTTTATACCGACCTGTATCATCACCACAGAATATACACTCTGAATAATCAGAAAATTGAGAACTATTAATATTGCTATTAACATACTGTCTCTAGGTCTCTCTGAAGACTGCATTTACATTTAAAGACATAGTGAGATAAACCTGCAGAACCAAGATTTAAATTAGAAAATAACTTTAATTACTTGGCATTAAAGAAACTTTCTAGCATTTGTAACTGAAGTGCACTATAGCATTTGCTAAAATATACTGTTGTACATCAAGGGAAGAAGTCAGGGTCACGATTTTACAGTAATTTCTACTACTACTTGCAACACAAACCTACAAAGATGGTAACCACCTTGGTAATCTGTAAAGAAAGACAATTTTTTTGTTTGCTTTGTAGCAACAAAGGAACTCTAAACTTATCATGATGAAGTGATATGCACTGATGAAGCATATCCTGATGACATTATAAGCCTATTTTTACTTCTCCAGGTTGATTCAACTGTGGGTTGTCACAGCCAATACATTATTCAAAAATGTAATCTTCCATTTTGTAACTGCACTTAGAATTATGGCATATGGCAACACAGCTTACACAAATTGCCATCAGTTATCTTTTCATGATTAGTCACATGTACACACAAAGGAAAAAACAACAGGATTATAGAACTGAGATACCAAGGTGCAGGAACATACAAACCTCTAATGAGAAAAGTGCCATCATCATTTCTTTCTATCCAGAGTATGTCAATATGCAGTTTTATGGGTACCAGTTCAGACACCTTAACATTTTCACGTGGACTGTCATCCTAATAACACATAATAAAAAATTAGTTTACAAGGAAATCAAAATAGATAATTAGGATGTTATGTTAAACATAAGTGGATTTAATGAAACTTGAAAGGGAATGCTTCAGAGCAGAATTTCCTAACAGGATCTCCACTAAACTTTGGCTCCATTTTTTTACCCCCAGGGATCGTATTAAAGGCTCAAAATTATCTCTGAAGTAAGTCTGCTGAACTCGATATATAGTCCAACTAAAATACTTCAAAGTGTTTTTACAGACATCTCAATAAGATTATACCCCAACTCAAGACATTTGCTAGCTCAGGAGCTTTCTGAGTCACAGATAAGAAGCCTGTGCTATATAGTATCTGATTTTCTCTTGAACTATTTAAAGATTGAATGGGTAGAGCTATCATTCTTGAGCAGATTTTGTCTTTTCAGAATTTAGTTTGGGATGACATCAGCTGCAGTTTAGTTATACTACTGTATTAAACAGAAGAGAAACTTCACAAATTATTTCTTTGGGGTCTCTCCAGGAAGTCTTTATAGTTCATTATTCCTGTCAAACAGCATAACACAGCCAGTATAATCAGGAACTATACATATCAGCATTAAACTTGTACCAAGAAAACTGTTGAGATATAGCTTCCAAAGTTTCTTGAAACAGCATTGAGATTGCAGCAGAAAATGCAAACAATAAAATAATCTTTCTTCAATTCCTCCCTTGCCATGATACACACTGCACCAAATCTCATGCAGAAGAAATAAAAGAACATACTGCATTGAATAGGCAATGCAGCACACATTTGAACCACATCTTCTCACTCTATAATACCCAACAGCTCTATAGAAATGAACCGTCTCTATGTGAAATTTGCAGTTTGTCAACCATCATGAGTAACTTCACCATGACTTGTGTGCACTGCTGAGCGAGCACTTTGGTGCTTTTGCTGCCAAGTAGAATCTTGCTGCCAGTTTATTATTGTACATTCCCCATCTCAAGCAGCTGCTTTCTCAAGAACATTTTGCTTAAGTCTGCCTTCTTGCCAATAAACCAGCACAATCCTGGTTTTAAATGCAAATGACTGTACGTAAAGACTTTGCTATTTGCATTTGGGCGTCCATGTTTCTGATCCACTGAAATCTGAGGAACAGATCCACAGCTCTTACAGAAAATGCTTGTGCTAACCCTGTAGAGAAGGCACTTGAAAAAGTGCCCAAAGATGCTCAGGGGATATATAAGGGCTGTATCACTGAGGGAAAAATACTGATGCATTTTGAGTAGGACACAAGACAATTGCCTTTCCAATCAATAATGATCTTGGCAGAATTAAGACCTTAGCCCCAGATGTAGAACTGGAGCTGCACTTTCAATCCTCACATTGTTCAAAGTTTGTATGGGTGGATATTACTAACCAAAGCAATGTAATAATTATCTTTCTTTGTTTTTCTGTTGTTCTACACCCCTCAAAAGTGTCCTTATCTTTATATTCAGTGGTTGTGCAGCACAGAACTCACCATCTTCTTTAAATGTCTGAAAGAAAGTCCCCGAGGAGACTTGAGAAGAAGTGTCCTCTTAATGTTTTATTATTAATATTTTAAGATATGGTGGTGAAAAATGCTTGCATTGTTTAGTATCTGGTTCTAGTAGTAGAGCAGAAAATGAAATTTGGGTTGTAAGAAACAGTGTTCAAGTGGTTTGTACTGGAATTCAGTAACCTTTTCCTTATTTTGTACAGAACTTTCATTACAAGAACTATCCTCCAACTAGGAGAGATAAATAACCTTTAAAATTCGTGGTTTGTAATTAAAAAAACCCATATCTTTTGCTAAGCAAAAATGCCCAACCAGAAAAACCTGTATTGTGCCTCTAGAAGCTTGATCTGCCTTACATATAAAACTCCCAGACACTGTCACTCTACAAGATTTGGGAAAGAAGGAAAAAGCATAAAACATTAATTCATACAAATAGCTTGGTCATACAGATAATTTCCCTCTAGGCATACCACAGAGCTAACCAAATCTATGGATTTTAAAACTATTTTAGTGTTATCTAAAGACCTTTCAGAGTATGATAGAAGTTTCTTTGAACTTAACTGTATCCATATTAGTAGTTTATCATCAAAGAAACAAGAACACAGTCTTTTTTTAGAGCAGCCAAGTATCTCATTGTTAACATACTTTTAAATTAATCCTTGCATTAGAAACTTTTATCTTCATAGGCATCACTTCTGCAACAGTTTCATCTTCTAGAAAATGCTGAATGTTTGTGAGAGAAGATGTTAGAAATTCAGCACTGAAGTTCTCCACATGACACTGAAGAAACCCATTTTTTACAGCTAGCAGGGAATGTACAACAGCACTAGGCCCGCTTTCCCATCTCAGACTGATCTCAGGTGATGAATTAACAGGTCCAGCCACAGATTTACAGTCAGAACCTGTTGCAAAAAAGAAAACAAATTTGCTTTAAAGTTTTGCAGTGTACAAAAAAAATCAATCATGATGTAATTATTTCCACCTCTATTGTCCAACTGATTTTCCAAAAAGTACCATAGAGTTATTATTGATAAAAGGTAGTGTTGCAAATACAGAACTTCAGAGTAAATTTCTAAGTATCACTTCAAAGTACAAAATTAAAGAGTACATATAACGACTAGTACCTCACTGTGACAAGAGAAAGGACAACGCAGAAGTATCATCCACAAAAAAACAAACAAAAAAACCCCCACCAAAAAACCAACAAACAAAACAAAAAACCCCCACCAAAACAACAAAAAACCCCCAAAACAACAAAAAAACCAAAAAAACCCCAACAAACACCAAAAAAACCCACAAAAACCAAACAAACCAAACAAAACCAAACAAAAAAAACAACCACCAAAAAAAAACCAAAACAAACAAAACACAACCAAAAAACCCCGTGTTTCCTTGGTGCCTTGACAATGGAAAACCAATTCTTTTGCATACTTTTCCTCTAAGTCCTTGAATTTCAATTCAGAAAAACATTTAAGTCACTTCACTCTCTCAGGAGAGCAGGTATTTTCTTGGAAAGGCTGAAGTTCCCAACTTAGGAACCATGAACAGCAATGCAGTAAGATAAAGAGTATGACCACATATGCATTACTTGAGTACCAATAGACTTGAACATTAAAAAAATTCTGGCACTTTGTTGCTAATTTCAATATCTTTAATCAGAAAGGACAATGGCAACATTCAACCTAAAAAGTTCTAAAAACCATAATAAACTAAACTAAAGTAAACTAAAATAAAAATTTAAGGTAACCAGTTGGGGGATGGGGGGTTGACCAGTATCTATTTCTTGTACAAAATAGTTACCCCATGGGATTCTCAAGTCATCTCATCACTATGATGACTGACCTACAGAAACTATCTCTATGACAAGAAGCACAATCACAAGTAACTACAGAAAAAACAAGCACTGAAGCTTGAAAGATACCTCAAGAAAGAAACTCAAGAAAAATCAACCGAATTATGTCAATTCATCATGTAACAGACACTGCCTAGAGCTACAGCAGCCTGACAATGTAATTGCTTTGCTTTCCTATTTGTACATTAATTGGGTTCCTCTTCCTCTATAGTGTGCCACTTCATGGATGAGCTGGCTCAGGAGCAGTCAGGTCTTACGCAGTTACCTGCTGGCGCTAGAGTCAGGGTAAATGGACGCACTGTCGATCTGGGCCGACAAAGACCAATGGCAAGATGAACATGAGAATCTTCAGCCTCTGCTGAAGTACCAGAATCTCTTCCTTTTTTACCTTTGTGAATAGAGGTTTCCACAACAACAACAGCCATGACTCAAATCTTTCCCATGTTTAAGAAGTGCTACATCTCACGTTCCCTTTCCCCACAAAAACCTACCCCAAAAACCAAGCAACCAACCAAAACCATACTGCAAGTATCAACTATCTTTTTAGGCTCAATCCAGACAGAAGTGAATAAACTACCAGCAGCCCAGGAGAGAAGAGACACTCCAGTTGGAAAAACAATGACCACTCTGTTCAATTAATCTCTGCAACTGGTTCAGGAAACTTTTCTTCCCTCAAGGATCCATATACTTCCCACACATACAGATAAAGAAATAAGCAGTAGGTGCCCTAAGTATTTTTGCACCTGGAAAGAGTGTCTTCATCATTGCTGGAAGAATCCAAAGTACAGAAAAAGAGCAGAGGGAAAGACCACACATTTAGTCTCAGCCTTGAGTTAATTTTAGTTATCTTCCAGATACCTGGAAGGTGCAGTGTCAAGGGAAGATGGAGTAAAAATGCATTAAAAAATTTGGAACCTGCTGTGAGCTGCTGTTGCTGTCTCTCAAGCACGTTCAGCTTGGTAAGATCTCAGTAAAAGCACAGCCTTCCCACAAAACCTCTGCCATAAATTCACGCCGCCTTCTTTTGGTTTTGCTGACAGGCAAGATTGGATAAAGTTGCAGTCCTGCATCCAGCCCTGCAGGGAATTGCACAGCTATCATGTAGCCTTCAAGTTAGTCCAGCTTTTAGCCACATTCTTCCCTTTTTACATCTACTGCATTAACACTAGAGTAGATTTTAAATGGTTATTTTCATCCAGAACATCTTGTAGACTGTAATTACAACTTGAGTATTCACTGTGTTGCATGGTTCCTCAGGTTACTGGTTTCAACTGTTAATGTAGCACTTGAGAAAGTTTTTTGTAGATACACACAAGAGCAGGAAGGTGGCATGTTCATATTATTTACTCCCTCCAGCTTTTACATAGGATATGGCAGATAACCAGAAATCAATCTGCCTGCTGTAGGAACTAAAGGTCAGCCATGAGTCCTCCCTGCTGGACCTTCTCCTAGCCTTCAGATGCTTGAATACAACATCATGCAACAGCTGCTCAGGCAGCAGCTGCTGGCAACGGCTCAGCTTACCAGTACATGGGTTCTTTGGCCAGGGCATCAGAGGCTGTACCACCTCTGAAGCTGAAGCACCTCCTGAACAAAAGCCATGCTGATAGATGGCTGGAATACAAAAACGGCAATCAACAACTACTATAACTATTTCCTGGGAAAGGAGATGAACCAGAAGCAGGTGCATTAGGTATCTGCCCCAAAAATCCTACAGTGCAACAGAGCTTACAGCCAGCAATCCATGTAGAAGACAGAGGGGAGCAAAGCAGACTGTGACATGAGCTGCCACGCCAATACATCATGCCAAGGAAAACACCTCATCCATAAGAATTCGGTTTTCTGGCAAAGAATGTATACATTGTATTCATGCCTAAGAACAGCTCTGACAAGATACTGGTTGATCTAGCTGTGCAAATATCTGGCATGAAATGATACTCTTTGTATTAAGCTTACAAAAACCAAAAATCCACCAACCAACAAACCCCCCCAAAAAAACAAAACAAAAAACCCAACCCAAAACCAGTTGTCTGTCTTTAAAGCTCGTATTTACTGACAGAGGAAATTTATATAGTTTTCTTAAACCACCTATTATAAGCCTGTTTAAACTGTATGTGTCATTTAATCTAGAGAAACTGATCTTGAAAAAAAGAAATATTTCCTCAAAAGAAGGTACATTAAAGCAAAGTACTATTAGAGTCATCCACCCCACCAGCAGCCAGACCCCACGCAGTCTCTCTTGCTCACTCCCCCACCAGCGGGATAGGGGAGAGAACTGAAAGGGTAAAAGCCAGAAAACTCACGGCTTAAGATAAAGACAGTTTGACAAGAAAAACAAAATCCAAAAACATAGCCCCGTACTGTCACTATGAAGATAATAAATTCTACCCCAGAAAAAAAAACAGTACATAATGCAGCTTATTTCATTTTCAAAAAGCAACTAATGACCAGAATTCAATGCAATGCACCTTTTTACCCACATGATCATACCCAGTTCCATTTTTAATTCTTCCTTTTTAATGTATGGCAATGAAGAAAGAAATCAGAGTTCTAAACCAGCATAGAGGGGTGCTTGTCTAACATAAAACTGTGTTTGCATTTTTATTTACTTAGAACAAATATGTCTAGCTCCAATTTCACCACACTGAATTGCTAGTTCTTACCAACAGTTCTGTTGCACAGATAGTGTCGAACACCAATATTTCCTAGTTGGTTTGGTATCACTTGGTTGACCTGTAAGCATATTTCTGTGTCTTCTCCTCTGATGTCAATTTCACCATTAACACCAAATACTTGAAAAACCACAACAGACATCTGTCAACAAAACCCAGATAAAACAATGTAAGATTTTAAAATTAATTTACAGTGATTATTGTTTATAAGGTATGTCTCAACCTTTTCCATCACAAAAGGAAAAACCCCTTTGTATCCAAAATGCTTGCTCACAGAGAAGCACGAAGTTCTCTCATTTTCCCCTTCTTTTCTTTTTGTACGCATTGGCTTTATAATGGATTGCTCAACAGCCTGTCCAAAGACACTTACACCTCACTAACACCAATTCAGAACTGTCTAGAAAAGCCATGGAAGTGAGACAGAGTTTCCTTACTCTGAGAGAGAAGCACATGACCTATGTGATACCTGAAATATCAGGTATCAGACATTGCCTATAACTGCACTTGCAGTGCTGAATCAGACCATGTTAAAAAGATAGAATAGGCTACTAAACTTTGGCTATCTGCATAGCAGTCAGCCCTTTTTCTCTATTTACTGGGTTGAAGTATTTTTTAAAAAGAAGTAGAAGCCAGTTTTAAGTCAGCTTTGGTGACAGAAGATGTGTGTCTATCATCATTACTACTATTTTAGGTTCATTTTTCTATGACTTCAAAAATCACCTCTAAAAGGAGCCATTTTAGTTGTGTTTTAAGGTTTAATTTACAGAATCATGTATTTTAATGGAATACAATAATATTACCATTTCTTCACTACTCTCATGGGCATTTTCTGAAGCAGCACTCATGGCATCTGGAGATGAGCCATCGCAATTTTCAATCACTGTGCCTCCCTCGTGGACATTTTCCGATGGGCTTTGATAGTTTGTGGCTGTAATACCTTCCATATATACATCAGGAAAAATGCAAAGTTAGCACAGCATAACCTGAATCACTCCTACATTAACAATAAAGTCAGTGTCATTTTTTAACATGAGTTGAGTGGCTTATTAAAGAAATATTTATGATTGAACTGCCAAATCCATTCCTCTTGCAGAGGGTTCAAAGTTCTAGATGCTAATCAAAAGTAAAGCAGGAGACAGTAACAAAACCAAAACAGCACACTATACGCATTGTTAAAAAAAAACTGTGAAGGTATTTTTTAGTCTTCCAAATAAAATAATATAAATGTGATCTACCCAGAAAAAAAAATTCCAAGTTGTGTATCTAAAATACTGCATAGTGCATTTAGAGCAGATGCTTGTATGTTTAGAGAACTAAGCTACATATGTTTTCATTAGAGCAATCACGATAGTGTTTCCTTGACAACTGGAAAGCATAGATAGTTAACCTGCAGGTAAATACTGTTTACACATGCTAAAAAGACATATAAAGGTTATTCAAAATGGAAGATATATTTTATGGCATACACAAGCACATGAAGGAATACTCCTACAATTCAAATATATAACAGGCTTGCAAGTGAAGTAGTCTTCTCATTGTTGCTCTAGACTGAAGAGAAATCCTACCGAAAAAAATAGTCTTTATACAAATTAGGATTATCAGAAAAGAGGAAGCAGTAAGGTCTTCTTACTCTATTTCCTGACATGAGAAAATTATTTCATCAGTATATGCACAGATGTGCAAAAATTGGACAAATACTGGCATTAAGACAGTCGACAGCTGGGAACCACTCCTTAAGGGATGAGCTGCAAGGAGACTACCAAACCTATCTGCCTGGTAATTAGCACAATGAGCATTAGTGAAAACTCGTTTCTTTTTCATACACTTCTAAAATGAAAGCTTCTTTACCACTTCAAGTGTGTCACTGATTCAGGCTACAACCTCTAAGTACGTGCAGCCAAAGCAATTGCTTTTAAGCACAGCAAGGAACAAATTCTGCTTAATTCAGATTTGCAACACAGCACTTCAATGCTCTTATTTTCCTTAAGAGAGGAAAATTAAGCAGTGTTAAAATTAAATAGTGTTGCTTAAGTAGCGCACGTTATTGCTTTCCCCTGAAATGATATAGGGTGAATACATTTGGTATTACTGGTAATATTTGGTATTACTGGTAACAGAAATAGTCTTCTCAAGTATCCAGGATTTGCTGGACTAGGATCCTTTTGAGCACGATCTTAATAACAAACAACACTTCATGTATTGCTTAAAAATATTTTGTTAAACTTAGTTACCTTTCTCCAGAAAGCTTTGACTATCACTTCCATCACTCTCTATCAAATGATCCTCTAGCATCATACTATCAATAGAGATGGTATCCAGAGAGACTTGTGAAGGACTTCTTTTCATATTTTTGTAAGAAACAGAGAATGCAGGGAGGTTCGATGAGCAGCGTTCCTTAGGCTTAGCACTTTTAAAATATAAAGATATGAGGACATTATTATTTAAAATTAAAGGAAATACATAGAAGTTACTTTAAAAAATACTCTAAATACTCTAAACCAGGCAAGATATAAAAGAAAAAATCTGATTGTTCAATAATCCTTTGATAAGAAAAAGAGGTAAATGTAGAAACAATATACATTCATCTAGGTATTGGTGTCAATACTTCTCTCAATACGTATTTCCTAACATTTAAACTAAAAGTAAGTAGTCTAAATCAATTAACTAATACTTCATTTTAACTTTCACTGAATGCTAGATACTGCATAACTTCTTACATGCTTTAAAAATTTTCATCTACTGGAAGACAGAATCACACAACAGCCCGAGTTGGAAGGATCATCAAGTCTAACTCCTAAGATGTTTCCTTCCTGACTGCTAAATATTTTAGCATTTAAAAAGATTGCTAAATATTTTCAAAGAGTAGGAAAACTGATTTAGTATTAAATCTTCTATACCTTGAAGAAGATTGGGATGCAAACATTTTAAGTGAAGTCACTTTGTTGATTTCAAGCTCTTCAGATTCTAAGGCAGTTTCTGTTTCCATGTCAGCAACTTGGTTAGGACAGCCTTCAGTTGTGCCTTCCTGTTCATTTAACTTATTTGAGAATATGTTTCTGTCATCCTCTTTATCAATGAAAAATTCAGTAGAATCTTCTCTCTTATTTAGAATGGATACTGAATCCCTAGGATTCAAACTACTTTTCTCACTTAGAGGTCCACAGACCTCTTCTGAATCACTTCTACTAAAAAGTCCACTGCTTCCTCCTTCACTTGTATCTCCCAAACCTTTATCTGATGCATCATCGGAAAATGACAATGCTTTCTGAAAATCTGTATTACTGTCTGACTTAAACAAAAGAGGATCTATTAAAATTCCTTTATTAACTTCAGCACTCAGAGGCTTGCAGTCATTTACAAAACTAAAATTAGTAATACCAGCTTCCACTATCTTACTACCAACTAATTTACTCTCTGAAGTAAGAGTTTCCCTATTTCCCACAGGAGAGAGTTCTGATGCCATGGGACTTTCTTCCTCCTCAACAGGAGATTTACAAGGGTTATCCTGAGTCACTGGATGGAGCAATAAGGCTACTTCTGCACTTTTCAGTAGGAGCCCAATGCAGACATCTGTTTGCTTTGCAGGTTTTCCTGTCACTGCCTCTACGTCATTCCTTAAGTTTTCCAGGAGCAATACAAGAGATTCATGGAGAAACAGCAAAAAAAGATACTGGTAGTGATTGATCTGCACTCTTACATGTTTTTGAACATGGACAAGAACATGTACATCTGCATCAGAGGAAGAGCTTTCAGAAAGCACTCCGGAAGTCTCAGACAATTGAATGCCATTGGTTGAGGGCTCGGTCTCAGTGCTGTAGTACTCCTTTAGAAGTTTCTTACGTTGCAATCTATTAGAGAGATCACTAGATTCACTTTTTGGAATGTTCAAGCCTGTCTGATTATGGGATAGCAGCTCTTTTTGTGACTTTGCAAATCTTACTGGCTGGCAAATCCAAAGTGAAAGTGGGAAAGAGTCCACAAAGCTTATTGGTCGGCCTTTCCCACTTTTCGTTCCTTCGTAATCTATCCAAAACTGGGAAAAATGCATGGCCCAAACATCAGTTGCTGCAGATGTTTTTAATGCATATTTATTCAGTTCTGGGATGATATAACCTTTATAAACATCGTGCATTTTGGTATCTTGTTCATGAGCGTGTCTCTGGAAGATTGGATGTAAAAGATTAAAATTTTTAGGGGACTTAGGAAAATTGGTGAAAGTTCTACTGAAAAATTCGGAGTCCTTGAAGTTCTGGAACAAAGCTTCTAGATCAGAGTGTCTGCAGTTTGGTGAGCATCTGGTATTTGTAGCAATCATCTCTGAACTTTGAATTGAAAGTGCACGAGGTTGATCTTTATGAATTTCAGGTTTGTTTTCAAATGGGATAATGATCTGCAAGAAGAAATACATTTTTTCTAGTTAAAAATATGTAGATTAAGAAGGTATATAATTAAAGAAACAAAATAATAGCCATGACAGCTGATACAAAGGAATATAATTATAGTTTTATGAGAAATCAAGTACAGTGACACAATAGGGATAAGTCGGGCTCACAGACTATGATTTATGTTCCCTCTCATTTTTAGGATGGATGCTGTGGCATCAATATTTGTACAAAAACGTAAGGGTCTCAGGCTTTTCTTATCTGAAGGTCTTAAATTCAGTTCAGCTGTATTAGGCTGAAGTGGCTCATTTCTTCAACTCAAGCAGTTTGGTAGAACATTTCTTAGAGTGTTTCCAAAATTTACAGCTTTGAAAAACAGAGAATTATAGTTTCGAGTTCAATCTGGCATGTCAGATAGGGTTTTCATCATACCTAGTACTACAGTATTTTATTTCTATGTTAAGATACAAGCAAACAGATGTGCTAATGCAGCTAATATTCTTAACATTGCAGAATATAGATCAGGTATTTTTGATTATCTGATAATCATAATATGCTTGTTTTATCAGGAAAATAACAATATAGTTTGCATGCTGTATTTAACTTGCATATTTTTAGTGCACATTTTAAAGTAAACATATTTTATGCCAAATCCTGAATCTTAAATTGTTAACATGAACCTTGGCCACTCTAGTTTTGCTAATATTAGTGACACTGCCTTCTATCACAATATCTCCATTCTAGATCTAGAAAGTAGGAGTAAAAAAATCATCCTTAAAGACAGTTAAAAATAGGGGTAATGAAGCTCCTTCATTTAAATACCAGGATTCAGCAAAAAACTAACCAAATAAAATAATCAACTAAATGATATATAAATATCAATTATTTGCTAGAATAAAAATAATGCTGTTACTACAGGGGTGACATAACCAGTATGAATTAAGGTTTGAGGGATGTAAGAATACTTTTATCCTCTCATAGTTCAGTAGGCTATTCACATTTAATAATTCAATACCAGATCAATCTATATTTGCACATTTCCAGTTGTTTGCTCTTCATAACTATTTTTATTTAGTACAAACCAAGTCCTTGTGAAGTTCCACTAAGAATATAGCAAGAGCTTAGAAAGACAACCATCTCTCCATATGCTGACTTTTAGAACTCTTGAAACCTCCTGAGGGCACCACTGAAAAGACTCAATTTTGTTCACCTCTGAACCTTGGAAACCATACAATGAAATGCCCAGTGCAAACAGAGGATGGGTGGGAAATTTATCTGCTCAATAATCATTTTTTACAAAGAGGGAGAAGACAAGGGAAGCAAAAATTTGATGTTCAGCTGCATTAACAAGCACCACTCCTCTGGAATAAGCATACAGAGAAGTCATATACCTGAACTACACCAACAGCCAGCATGAAACAAATTGGTGAAAATGGGTTTTGGAGAAGGAAATAAACCTTCAGATGAACCGTTTACTTTACTCTAGGGCATTCACCAACAAGACAAAAGAGTTTCGATATAATACAACCAGAGAAACAAGGGAGGGCCCTTGCAATAATATAGAGTACAAACATTAATTTTTCACTAGTTATTTCTACTTTAGTGCTCAATTTCTTTTTAGTTCTGCTATGTCAAGTTCACCTTCCACAGGAAAATAATTTGTTAGTACTCCCATTCAGGTCTTCAATACAAAACCAAAATACCCTACCACCCAAACCAAAATACCAGGACACAGATGAAGGAATACAGGAAACAAGATGTCTGTCTTCAAACAATCATATTCTGCAGAGTTTTTTAGAGAAGTGTTTTGTCATTCATTTAGGTATTTGTAAGAGAATAACAGAAGAAACAGTCTTCCAAGGAATTACAAAACCCCTACTCAATGACAGTTTACCTTTAACATTAGTCCATCCACTCTCACATCAACATGTTCATCTGATTTTGAATTGTCATTTAACTTGTACATGGCCATGAACTGAATGAGACTCTGTTTCAAATCCAGCACAAACTGGTTTAGCCAAAGAATACTTCTCTGATCCAGGGTGAACTGTAAAGCATTCAGCTGGCCATACAAATTTGGACATGGAACTAAAAGAGAAAAGAAAACGAAACCATGAGAATAAGTAAAATGTTCATGGGTTGAGTTTTCTTTGTTTTTTAAACGATTGCAAATTTACATTTTCACCAGTACTTTTCATGTGAGAAAGAACAGAAACCTGGTCCTTTAGTCTCAAGGAAGAATTATTTGTTAGGGGATACATGAAGAGATGCTTCTTTCTCTCAGTCCAAGCAAGTAACTGAATTTTTGAGTGTAAAAAAACAAAGAATAGAATTAAGTCTGAAGAAATGGGAAGAATATTCTCATTACAAAGGAAGGGCAAGACCACAGAAATTTGCTGTTCTCAAGTTCCATCCCCAAAAAATCCACTAACATTTATGTATATTAAACAAGGCCAGTCACAGAACACATTCCTACAAATAACTCCAGCAGCTCTCCATTGCATTTTAGGTATTACTGCAATAGTTTGATTAGCTTTTATCTAGTCAAGACAGTGAAATGGAGAAACAATATGTGGATGTTGGAAAATGAATAATTCATGTGCCAGTAAAAATGCTGCAAGTGTTTTCAGACTAAAAAAACATGTTTTTAAAAAACAGTATTAATAAGAGTTTGCCAGGAGCAAGCGCTGTGGAAATGGAAGACTCTTGTGCTCTATCCATTTTAGAAAGCCATTACCTATTTCTGAGCTTTAAGCTTCATAAAGGTGAAAGTAACACACAAAATTTATGCTTCAGTACAGGAAAAAAAAAAGTCTTACTAGGAAAGTCCTTTCCATCTGGGTAGTAATATTCAGTGAATTCAATATGAATAGCTGGCATTTCTGGTGGAAGATAAAGTGACTTTTTATTGCAAGAGATCAGAGCTTTAGGGGAAGAACGACACTGGTCTGCTGTTGAAACCTGCAAATGATAAAAGATTATTTCACTAACACATTACATTTTTATTAATGATTAAGCATTTTTAGTTGCATGGTACTGTCCCTAGTAAGGTAACATTCCACTGTTCTTGGGTATAGGCTCCCAAACAACACAAGACAAAAGTACAAGACAAAGTGCTGACAAACAGTGGCAAACACTTAACTGCCTTGTAGCAGAAATAATCGCATAGAACAGTTTCAGAAGAAAACTGTTTTAAAGGTACCAAATCTCCTTCCTTCATACGAGGCAAGAGGCAGCAGGTCACTTCCAAAGGTGTTCAACAGAAGCCTAGAATGATCTGATTTTTTATTGCAAATACTACAGCTCCTTTTTAAGCATTTTGTAGCAGGAGCAGGATGTCTTATAAGGTAGAGCTATCCCAAACTGGACCTCAGACCAGGCCTTAGACCTGGGCCTGCTAGGCCTCAAACGTTTAACCTACGTAGGTCTAGATAAGCTTGGAGTGCTGTAGAAGCTGGGTTAAGGTATATCTATCCACAGAATAGAGTAATTACACTGAAACTCCGTAGCTGCCTTAACTCTAGATTGTTTGCATATTTCTTTACTCTCACTGCCTATCAGAATGCACCTGTTCTTGTAAACTATGCTGTCTGTATTTGACCCGCCATCTCAAGGAATAAAGCGAAGAACGTGTGATATACCCACATTGGGTCAGACCCCGTTCTTCAGTCCCCGATCTTTATCTGCTCCCAGCTACATATGGTGCCTCAACTGGGACAGTTTTTTTCTCTTCAATGAGGTTTTTGGGTTTTTTTCTCTTCAATGAGGTTTTTTATCGCTTAAATGCGTGGTTTTTGCTTAGATGCAGGAAGTCCTTGTGTTTGGAAAGTGAATTGTGTGCTTGCACACTCCTGTTCTGAACTAGCAAGGCAGATTGGGGAGCGGTTGCTGACTGGTTTCATTTGAAAGGTCTGCGGTGTCCCCCACTGCTGACGGAAAGAAGGTAAGCAGCGATCGCAGAAGGAGACAAAAAAGACTTTAAAAAGAAACGATGGCAAGAGATTACCCTGCTGTTTTTCAGCGTGTAGCCATCGGTGCCTCCCAGAGGGGCGAAAAGATAAGAACTAATATGGGACAGTTAACCCTATGGGTTCAAAAAAAACAAAGGCTAAATCAGCCATCGCTTCTTTTCAGTGAAGCAGGGTGGAAAGAGAAAGGTAGATTGTTATGGGACGTTGTAGTTTTACAAGGAGAAAGAGCAAAGAATCGTTCAGAGTTAAGTGTAATTTGGAAAAAAGCAATAAATACCTTGCAAATATTCGCTGCAAAATGCAAAGCTGCAATTTTAGCCACAGAAAAGACGTCTCCCATCTTTCTGGTTCAAAAACGTCCCTCTTCGAGCCAAAAGAGATGAAAAAGCTATCTAAAATAATGAGGTTCTTTGGTCTACATTCCGTGCATTCCGCGCATTCTGAGAGTGAGAACACAGCTTCCCTTTGTTTATCCCATGCGGGCAGAGCGCAGGAAATGCTCTCTGTAGCTCTCGGGGATAATGAAGGCAACCAGGAAGTGGCTCGGCCACCAGACCCGGGGGACATGGTGAAAAACAAGAAGGCAGGCGGGGCCGAAGGCAGAGCAGGGAGAGCGCAAGTGATGCACAAGGAGGCGGATCTCAGGGCAGTGCTGGAAGCAGGGCGGTGTTAGATTCCTCCTCACAGGAAAAGGAGCTGATGTCATCACACGTGATCACAACAAAGATGGCTGTGCCCATGCCAGCCCCTGAGAAACCGGACCCAGCTCGATTGAAAGCTCCCGCACTCCTGCCGTCTGCATCAACGAAATCTATCACTCTATCACTACTTTTCGACACGGGTGTGAGCAATCCTACTATAAATCAACTGCACTGGCCGACGGACTGGTGTTTGAGATCTCCTTACCCCCCTTCAGTGAGTGCAGAACCTGTCAGTATCGTCTTTGAAGACAAACAAAGCATCATAACTTGACTCTATGTCATGCCAATGCCCAAGGAGCTTCCAGGATTGTTAGGCAGAGATAGTGAAAACATACAATAAGTGAACATTGCAAGAAAACACCTGAAGAAGAAAAAATAGTCATCTGTTCCTCTGTTGTGAAGCAATCCATCATTATGTGAGAAATGCAATGTGAGAAAGGGACATCCTACCATAATGCAGATAAAATAGGAAGTTTAAATGTGTTGAGAATTGATTTTTGTGTGATTTGAGTTTGAGTTAATTATTGTTAAACATATAATTTTAAAGTTTATTTTTAAGATTTGGGCCCCGATAAGTTTAAGTTCAGTTTAAGTTTATATTTAAGTTTTAAGAAGTTTAATTAGTAATGAATTTATATTGATTTACTACATATAGATTTTATAAGGTTAATTCAAGTTGTAGTGTTTGTTAAGAGTTACTTATGATGGATTTAAGAGTTAGTTGATTTAAAGAGTGTTTCATAATTTATAAAAAGTATGGTTGTTTAATTTGTAAAGTTTAGATATAAAAAAAAAAGAGAGAGAGAAAGGAAGGAAACAGTTTTAACTGAAATGATGATGGTAGAACATTGATAAATAAGATTTAAGAAGATACAATCTGTCAGATCCTTGATTTTATTGTTAGTTGTTGTGAATTGTTCTAGTGTATGAGTTTTAAAATATAATTTGTTGACAGGTTAAGTACTGATATATTGATTTCATAGTATGAAAATATATGCATGCAAATTGATAGCATTTGTAATTTGATATTACAGTTAAGTTTTTATGCTTTGTCACTTGTTTAAAAGGTTTTCCAACAAGCATTTGTCATTTTAAATGATTCTATATATTTTTTAGCCATTTAAGTATTTTATAAATGTTTCTGTTAGAAAATGTAGCTGTATTGTTAAGTGCAGGTCAGTCATTTTTAGTACTTCTCTTATGTAATGATATTATGACAGTTGGTTGTATTTTAGGCATTTTGTGTTTATTGTTGTTAGAGATTGTCTTTAAAAGGTATATTAAAGAACATCACTCCAACTTAAGGTTTGAGTTCTGGCCAAACTCTAATTTTAACTTGGATGGATGTTGTTTGTCAACGAAGCCCAGAGGTTTCTGCTCCAAAAATAATATGCAAGTTATCTTAACTTGACAATTTGATCCAATTAGAATGACAGCTGAATCAGGTTTGAGGTGAAACTTGGTATCCCTGCCTGGGAAAGGGTATCAAGATTTTCACTAAAGAAAAGCGTTTCAGCAGTTTGCAGTCTCTGGGGTGACAGCAGAAATGATTTGATAATCACTTTTCACCTTCATTAGTATGCAAAAGTATCTATTTGCTCCCTTGCTGTTAAGAATGCCAACTCACATACCAGAGCTGTTTTAATGTTCTTTCTGCAAGCTGTAGAAATCAATAAGATACTAACGAAAGCTGCCAAAGCTGAACCAGACAACGAGACAGCAACACAGACGCATCATTGCAGCTGCGTCGACAGAAGTAACCCTGGCTACCCAGTAACAACAGAGAAGTCTGCAGCCATGATACATCACCAGGCAGTGAAGAAGAAGAGACTGCAAATGATTTTAAGACTTCAAATTCAGAATCTGTGTATGAATGAAGGGCAAGGACTGAATATAATGTGCTTTCATATTTTTGCTGTTAGTAGCTAAGATCTTAAGATTTTTCTGGGTAACTCAAGTAGTGCTTTGCTTGTAACAGTATATGCAAAAGTAGCCATCCGTGTCACAGACCCAGTTTGGATAGCTCTAAAGAAAAGAGGGGATTTGTAGCGGGAGCAGGATGTCTTATAAGGTAGAGCTATCCCAAACTGGACCTCAGACCAGGCCTTAGACCTGGGCCTGCTAGGCCTCAAACGTTTAACCTACGTAGGTCTAGATAAGCTTGGAGTGCTGTAGAAGCTGGGTTAAGGTATATCTATCCACAGAATAGAGTAATTACACTGAAACTCCGTAGCTGCCTTAACTCTAGATTGTTTGCATATTTCTTTACTCTCACTGCCTATCAGAATGCACCTGTTCTTGTAAACTATGCTGTCTGTATTTAACCCGCCATCTCAAGGAATAAAGGAAAGAACGTGTGATATACCCACATTGGGTCAGACCCCGTTCTTTAGTCCCCGATCTTTATCTGCTCCCAGCTACAGCATTTTGCTTGGATGGAGTGTATTGCCATACAGTCTGATCTAGATAAGGGATAGATAAGCTAGATAAGTTCATTATACACATTAGGTAGCTCTTGTGTTGTCTTAAGAACAAATTCCAGTACACAAGTCAACTCCCAAACTGTGAAGCAGTTACTTGTGAAGCAAGGTGTTCAGCATGCACCTAGCAGAGCTGTGTATGCTTGGATGTGCCTGAAGGTCTGCTTCACAGGAGAATCAAGATACTGTGGAACAGTAATCTCCATTTCAGTTTCCTTAGAATGAAAATTATGCAAGAAATAAGAAATCAACATTTGATATATATTTGACTTGAAATTTCATTGATTGTGTCCTGGTTTAAAAAGTATGTTGCCAAAACAAAGCTTTTCCATTCAACAGTTAGTAGGTCAAACCGCCAGCTTGAAATTACCCAATGTATTAATATTGAATATATGATGATGTCTACTAGAATGAGTTTCACTGGAAATAATGAATACATGACCTTTATAAGCCTGCTTCACTCTATGTAGCTGTTTTCAGGAGGCAAACATATCTGCATTAACACACACAAAAATTCAAGTAAAATGATCTATTGAGAAAAATAGCTTTTAGGAAATTGCATAGAAATAATGACAATTTTAAAACTAAAAATGTATTTGTGTACAGAGGAAGAGACAAGTGCAGAAGGCAAATGGAAACATGAACAGTACAAAACAATAGTATAAAACCACTTCAGATCCAGATGAAGGCTCCCAGCAGCAATCTGCAATTTCCCACAACACCAGAAGTGATATGGTAGAAAAGTGTTGGAAATTGGAAAAAAAGCAAGAAGAAATCCCAGTGATAAAGAACACACACTAAACATTTCTGTTAGGACCTGGAATTCAGAGTAGATCCTCCCATATCACTACCATTCTGCTAATGGAGAAACATTCCTTCTCTATTTCACTTGCCTCAAAACAGTCAATCCCGACCACAACCAGCCACTAAACTACTCATTCTAACAAAGGGGTGGGGAATGGAAATGTAAAAGCATCTGCTCAAAATATCACTGCAGAGAGAGTGGCTGGAAAAAAATTTTAAAAACTTAATAAAACCTCTTAACAGTTTTTAATGTACTTTGAAAAATATAACAACAAGAAAAGCATGATATACAAACCCACATATTAAAATACTGGGCACATAGCTTAGTACAATGAAAAGATTAAATTTTAATTCCAAATTCATAATTCAGAGAGCAATAGAACTTATATCCAACACATAACTGTGATAGAATCACAATTTTAACAGAGCAGAAGCAGGTCCATAAAGGTCTAATCCAATAATGAATGGAAAGACTCATTAATTTCAATGGGCTTCATACTATCCCTTAAAAACCACAGTCATACAGTCAAGGGTGGAGTAGCCCCAGTTTTACTAACTTACAGAAATGTACCTGATATATGTTGAAGTCTGCAAGTCTAACGACAATAGGACTAGACATCAGTTTGCCCTTTGGTTGTTGGGAAGATACAGAGGAAGCCCTAGATGTTCCTTTCAGCATCTGTTCCTTGCCTGTAAGAAAGAATAGTGATGGAATCATTGAAAAGAACAGTCGTTTTTTTCATAGTTTTAGTATTTCATGGAAGCAGAGAATTAATGATGTAAACAAAATACCTGTTTGTAGGTTCTGAGGAGATACAGCAGGTGGTGATTTGGGAGGAGAATCTATGACCTGATCCTTCACAGCCTGCTTAAGTAATTCAACGTTGCTTTTGAATTCATTTAATAATTCTTTGGCCCATCCACTTCTGGTTTTAGTGGCATCACTATAATACATCCAGTGATCACAGCTGTCTCCTGCAAATAAGAGAAATGGAGAAAATATTAGCCCATTTAAAATTTTGCTTTTAACAGGATAACAAGTTTCCACTATTTCACAAGTATTTTTTGAACTATAAGCTCATTGCATGCTGTAATTAGAGAACAACAGCAGTCATACCAGATATTAAAACAGAAGTTATATATTCCATAAACCAAATCTCAGCACTTCACGAAATCACTCAGAGTATCGCATTACCAGCTGCCTTGTAACACCACTAACACTCAAAACATCGTTGAGTATTTTCAGTTCAGAGAAATCTTATGACACATTAATGTCATATGTGAGAACATGCAAAAAAATGTTCAATTGAAAAAAAAAAGTGAGAGCAAGTAACAGAATGATGTTCTCATGCTCACTTTTTCCAAGCTTATCTTTCCTGCCAGAACTGTGTCCTAAGACGTTCCTGGTCCCTTTCCAGAAATGTATTCTTTCTGTCTTGGTTCTCTAGCACCTTTATGGCACACAAACAACAAGGTAAGTTCAAGAAGTGCTGCAGTACACACAGCCTTAAAAATCAATCCCACTGGAAATTCTTCCATCCTGTTTTCAATTCCAACATGTTTCTGTTGGTCAAGCACTCAAACCTCTGAAAGAAGTTGCAATATCTTCAAGTAGTCCCTGTAAAGACATGCTACTAACCTGTGCAATAATAAGGATACAATAACGAATAACTTCTATCATTTGGTACATCACTCTTTAAATACTACCATGTGAAAATCTACTTTATTTGGGACTTAATGAGTTTTTGGATACTTATAATGGGGATGAGCAACTATGTTTGCTATTAAAATAGGAAAATGATTTTGGAAAAAAATGCAATTTCAAGTCCAAATGCAAATATTGCAGAATTAAAGAAATTATTAGGGTGGGGCTTATCACAAGAGATGACATTTTTCCCCACCCTTCTTCTTCACAGTTATCTTTGGTGGTTATTCATATTTTTATAGCTAAGGAAGAAGATAAAGGAACAGGGAAGAAACCAGAAAGAGAACAAAAGGACAAAGATGCATGAGACTGAAGCCCATGAAACTGGGATTCTCCAAAACAGGGCTAACATGGGGTTCCTCCAAGCATATGCACACAGACTCTGAAGGACCTACTGGACTTTGTTAGTAACACCCTAGGGAAAGCTCTAACACCCCTTCTGGGAACACAGTTTGGGCAGCTGTCTCTCTGAAGCACGGGAACACTAACACATGCAGCAACAAATGGAAGCAGGGCAACCACAGCCCTGTATGCAGCTGCAAGGCTGTGATCTCATTAGGATCCCAGAGATGTGGTGAGGCAGCACACACAGGAAATGCTGCGAGGGATGAACGTGGGCTTTTGGGGAGCACAAGGGGGCACGCAGGGTGAGACTAGTGGGAACAGATGGAGCTCAGCCTTGGGATGGATCATCAACCAACTGCGTGTTCACAGGTTTGGAGTAGAGGACAGATCAATATGGATGATAATGGTGTGGATTTCTGCTCCAGATCATCTGATTAGGAAGATGATCAGACCCTTTTTCTTGTCACATGCTTTATAATGTATGCTCTTCTAAATTTTTTAGATTTCTACTAGAAATTATTTATGATAAATGTTTTCTTTGTAAAAAAAATTTCTTTGGAAGTTGCTAACATTTTTTAAATAACATTTCTTAACAAAAGGCTATGCAATTGAATATCAACACACTAAGATTCTTGTTCAGCAAAATAACATAAAAAGCAAAACACTGATTGGAAATAGACATAAAGTGATAGATTTCTATATATGAAACAAATCTAACAGATGGATTCTTGCACATATCCAATTACTGAATTTTAAATATGCAATACTGCCTTCCTCTGTCAACACAAAATTCTCTTCATGTTAGAAATGTGTAAACACTCTTTGGTTGACCAAACAAAACAGTGAAAAGCATTTGGCCTAAAACAGCTCATTTGCAGAAATTCAGTTGGTTCCTGGGTTGTTGCTTTTGTTGTTTTTGCATATAGAAGGAAGTAAAAAGATGCATTTCAAATGGCTTGAGCACAATTATCCAAGCTGTATACACATACACACAATTTTTTTAGCATTTAAGGAAGATATTTACAGTCACAGGTAATTCATAAAATGCTCACTTTCATACCTGCTTTGTGAAACGGATAATAGTCCACTGTTAAATAGCTGAAGGAAAGCTGCATGGCCCCTCCTGTGACACGTCTGTTTGGGTCTGTAAAACAAAACAATGCTTGGCTCTGTGGACATTGCATTTATCATGTTAATTCTCATGTTGCTGTAATCCTTTAAACACCTAACAGCTACTACTTTCCTCCCATTTACTATCTCTCCTTACAAACTCATTGTCTTCCCTCAAAAATTTAATTCAAATAGTCTTCTCTGGTTTTGAAACCAGAAATTTTGCAGAATTTTGCACTCAGTCACAAATTGCACATTGTTTTCAATGCTATTAAAAAGACAACACTTCGAAAACATATTACTGCAGTTTTTCTGAAACAAACTTTTTACACTGAATATATGATTATGATGAATCTTTGATGTCAGCATTTACTTTCAAGAATACTATACAATATAATTTTATTTGACAAATATTGCAGGAAAGGGGTCTTCTGAGAATCTTCTCTTCTGACTTTTTCCACTGTTGAATTTAAACTTCATGGCCAAAAATAAAGGACCAATAAAAAGATCTCACTAGCAGTGATAAATTCCAACAGCCATAGATACAGTCCATGTAAGGAAATATGTCTCTAGCCAGTGAACCTTATGCTCTCCTGCTCTGAAAGTGTCTTCCCCAATCAAGGAAATACATTTGATAAACCCTATGTTTTTCATATTCTTCTTCAGCAGACACTGTACGTTTCCATAAATTTTTCAGTGACTAGCCAGCTTCTTGGATATACACTAACATCTAAGTCTCCTATGATCACTTTTAAAAGGCATGAAAAAAGTGCCCTCATTTGTCTCCTTTTTTTACTGATTCTAAATGTGACTACATGCAATAGGCTTTTGTTAAAAAGAAGCAGTACAAGATTTACACACAAAATTTTAAGGTCACAGGACACTTGTTCCATTCTTTCCATGTGCTGCAGACCATACCAAATTGTCTAAATTAGTAACACAAAGAGGTCTGCTCTTTTATTACTCTGTATTTATAAGACTATTAAAGAAGCAGATTGTATAGTGACCCCTTCAAGCCACAAACATGTTGTCACTGCATTCTTCATAACCCAGTTAACTTATAAAAGAAAAAAACCCAATAGTAACAATCAGACTGGTAGAATCAATTCCTAGAAACAGAAAAAGCACAGAAGGTACTAGCACTTTTAGGCTTTGCACTTATTCTAAAATAATTATATTTAATAATGAAATGTTGTCCTAACAGAGCCACCTAAATAGTTTTACATGAGTCCACAGACACTGGAGACAATTCTAACTATTCCTCTGAACTAAAGTCTCTTAACTTTGTTGTATTATTATTGTCTCATTATTGTATTCCTCAAAACATCTCCCTTAAAGATAATTGTGATTCACAGACATGTTACTTGAAAAAAAAATTTACCTTTCTCTTTAGAATGAATATCATCACATATATGTAGGTCCAAGTGGGAAATTACTAAGTGATAAGATGTTTCCTTAACATCAAAATCATTAAACAATTTTACTATTGCATCGTTTTGATCAGGTGCTGCTGCTGTCTGGTGCGCTTTCACCTGCTGGGAGCTGGGTGCAGGGGCAGAGCTCTGAAAAAACATTTAGTAATCACTTCAATTTATAATGTTTATTGTTTCTTTCAATAAGTATCCATCTATTTATACAAAACAGGCATTTGAAACAAGGAAAATCTGCACGACATGCATTCCCCCTTGGATCATTACTGAGATTTAAGTGTACTGTTTTAGCATAAAGCTAAGCTGAGCTAATGGATGTGTGTGCTGTACTGCAGGGCCAGTGCATCTCCCATTCTCCCCATTCCTCATACTTCCTTACACTCCTGTCATTTCCAGCACTGGTATTTTTCTGACTTTTGTTGCAAGTTGTTCAGGGAACTAAGCCAACAGTGGGCTCCTTTCTGCTAATTTAGCTCCTCAAGCTACATCATGATAAGGTCAAACATGAGTTTGCCATTGTCAGAGAACAGGTGAGATGCAAGAACAGGGCACTGAAGAATCAGAACCTCCCTGCTCAAGAGCACGTAACCATTAGATTGCAGTGGCTAAACCTTCACACCACAGCATAAGGCATCAGGGCCAGCACAAGAACTGAACTCTCCATTACAGTACACTGGCTTTACTCTAAGAGATTCTTTATAATTAACTGTACTCAGTAAAAAATCACATTTTATTTTATAGCACTTATCTTCTATCAGTGTACTTGTCCTGCTTCTTTACAGACAAGAAGAGGTGCCTCCCCTCAACACCTACAAAGCCCAGTTGGTCTAGCCTGATCTATGTGCTGAAGAACACCAATATTAATGTGCAGCATCAACAGCAGATATGCCAGCAGAAATATATTTAAAGTAGAATTGGTTTTCGTTATATATTCCAACGAGAGCCGCATGAAGGTAAGCTCTTAATAAAACCTAATTTTTCAGTACCATGAGAACAAACTGGACAAGCACTTTAAATTATTATAGTAAGCATATCTACCCACACAGTAAATGTGCCTTAATTATTTAAATTCATAGCCAGAAAATATTTGGAGAACAAATTTACTAAATAGTCAATAAAGAGTTAAACAAATACAGAAGTCCAAACAGTCTGTACATGGATAAAGAAATAAAACTTCTTTTATTTTCTGCAGTTAACATCAAATACACAAAATCTTGCAAAATAAAGATTATTTAAAACTACGATTCATTCCCAGTGTAATTTAAGATATATAGCTGAATGAAAATGAGTAACTGAACACTCTCTAAAATAAATTGACACAACTAACCACACTGTGTTGTATTGTAGAATACCTGATAATGATACAGTGAGACAATCAAGTCTCATACCTGGGCTGTTTCAGAAGCCAAGCTTTTCCTCTGTTCTGCTGATTTCTCTATGGCTTCACTAAGAGATTTGGCATACTGCACCATGGCTTTCAATTGGGAATCAGTCAAAACCCACAGCAAATCATCCAGAATCAGAACCAGTTTGGATGCCACAACATTACAGTCTTTTAACTGTAAAAGAAAAATTTAACGTTGAACTAAGGACTTATATTTCTTATATTAAATACAAGGGGTAAAAAAAAGCTGCATGCAAAAAGCAATAACATGCATTTTTTATTTTAAATTTTATTCCTCTCATTAACTAAGAAGTACATAAGATACAGTATATTTATGCCTCATGCTATGTATTTGGCATGCACCAGATATTAAACTCCTGCATTTCTCTACATGTAAGTAGTGTAAATATTACCTGAATCTAGAGAGATAAAACAACAAACATCATCATAAACAAAGCTCTGCAGATCAAGCCATTTTATTAATAGGACCTGTGTAAGGTGTTCATTTTCAAAGTCTGCCTGTAGTATTTCTTGTAAACAGTTACATGTTATTATAAATTTAGTTCAGGGAATTCTACATTTATTATGGCCCAAATTAAAAATTTTTGCTATGTGCACGTATGCATTAAGAGCATGAGTTACAAATTAGAAAATAAAATAAGATTTCAAACTTTTCAAGTTTACCCTTCTTTTAAGTGTGACCCTAATTTTTGATTGGTTAGTAATCAGTCGAACTGGAGCACTCATAATTTCATGCTTAGAACTCTGGATTGCGTCAGCTTCTATTCTGATCATCTGCCAGTTGATCTCTTTAAAAGTCAAAACCTTTAAAGACAGAAAAAAAGAGAAAAAAACACCTTGATGCAATATATTGCACCAAAACCTGTGCATGTGTATGTATAAATTTATATATATGTACACACAAAGTCACGTGAGCCAAACAGAAAAAACACAACTCACTTGTTATTCCACCTAAAGGTGTCAGGAAGCCCTCGCCCTGCTTGTCACAGAAACATTAAGCTACTTCCAAGCAGGTTGAGGTAACAAGCAGCATTTAAAGTATTCAGAAGAAAATAAAGGTCACAACTATTGCATACTAGGCTGCTTTTGGGAGAGGAAAAAAGTGATTGTGTAGTTTAGTTTCAAAATGTTAAATAAGAAAAAAGCAGAGAGGGGAGCAAAGCTACAGGATAGGAGAGGGTTTTTTGGAATGTTTTATTTCTATTAAAAGATAAACATTGAGCACACTGTATGCCATGTAGACCCCACAAGCGTTGAATCTACTACATGGATTTCTAGAAGACACAGCAAGCAAATGTTAGAATATCAATGATAACAAGAGCATCAAGTACAGCTGGACATTGAAAATCAAATATGGAAAAATGAGTGACTGTCCAGCAGGAACATCATGGAGAACATCAAATAAACAGGATATCAATAGGGAAAAACAGTAATTCTAGTTTACCTCAAACTCCTTCCTACATGATTTGGATGATGGGATCAAATTCCCCTAGTAAGTTCACAGACAACACTAAGCTGTGACAGTACTGATCTGCTGGAGGGCAGGAAGATGCTGAAGAGGGATCTGGACTGTTTGGATTGATGGCCCAAGGGCAATTTTATGATGTTCAACAAGGACAATTTTATGATGTTCAACAACTGGGATCACAACAACTGCTGGTAGCACCACAGGCTGGGGGCAGAATGGCTGTTCAGTTCTGGGCCCCTCACTTCAGCACAGATAGAGAGGTGGCTGGAGCATGTCCAGAGAAAGTGAAGGGTCTGGAGCATAAGCCTTTTGAGGAGCATCTGAGGGAGATAGATGTGTTTAGCCTGGAGAAAAGGAGGAGACTGCAGAAAGGGGATTGCCTCAGGGGAGATTGCAGAAAGATGGCGGTTGGTCTCTTCTCCTAGACAGGAGACAAGACTAGCAACAGGACAAGAGGAAAGGGCCTCAAGCTGCACCAGGGGATGTTAAGGTAGGGGAATAAGGAAGAATTTATTCACTAGAAGGGTGGTTAATCATTGGAATGGGCTGCCTAGGGAAGCGGTAGAGTCACCATCCCTGGAGAGTTTCAAGAAATGACTGGACACGGCACTTAGTGCTATGGTTTAGTGGGCATGGCAACGTTTGGTCAAAAGTCAGACTCAAGAATCTTGCATCAACATTAGTGATTCCATGATTCTATGATTACTCTCTGAAGAAACCAGGATCAGCCATAAATAAAGAGCAAGATGGAAGAATTTGGTATGTGTCTTACTCTTCTTGTGTCATTCTCCTCTTGCCAATTTGAAAACCTTACAGCATATGTCCTTAGAACATCTGCAGAGAGTTAGGTAAAATATACTCAGGGTGGCTGGAAAGGAGGTACTCTCTGTCAGATGAGCAGTGCAAGATGGAAAGTGCAGTGCAAAGCATCCTGAAACGCTATTTGCAGAAAAGCAGAGTACCTATCCTCCTCATACAGGAGATGCAGTGTGATCGAAAGCTTCTAAAAGTATTCTAAAGAGACTCCTTATTATATTAAGAACATAGCTACAGCACAAAGCCAAATAATTATGCCCTAAATACATGGTTCAGCACACGTTATCTTCAAAGTACAGCACTGCTTTTGGTTTTTCACGTTTTCATGCAATTTGCTGCTAACAAATCATTCACTGTAATTTCTAGACATTTGTTTCTGTATTAATTGCACTAAAAGGAACACTCTCCCAAGGAAAGGACAGTTCACAATCAAATTCTTCCTAAAACCACAAAAAATCTACCAATAGAAAACTCTACCTAGTCAAACTTTAATTCTTCCCATCCAGATTTCATTAACATGGGAACATAAACATACAGATAAAGCTGAAGGAAAGGAAAACTGTAAGAAAAATAGTTTTCAGCTTCTTACTTTTGTGGTATTTTTTAACTGATATTTTCTTGGAGTTTCTTTCCCTACATAAATATCAACTACCAGACTCTTTAACTCTGGAGTAAGCTAGCCAGATTTATGATGCAAAAATAAGTCTTCTTGAATACAACATTTAGAATCAACCTTGCACTCAGTATACATTTAACTACTGTTAGCTGGGAGAAGGCAAATGAACGGTGTACATCAAACTAGCACTTCCATGTGCTATTCTCCGGGATAGTAGAAATATATACACTTTACTGCTATTACTTTTTTATATGTACATATTATTTAGGTATTCCATGAAAATAATTGCTCAATAACTTAACTAAATTTTATTTAAAACTGCTTTAGAAAAAGAAAATCCTTATCAGTCAAACCCTCACAACCAAATAAATAACCAGTTAAAACTTTGAAAAATATAATTCTCATCATTGTTGTTATTATTATTACTAATGACAACAACAATAACAAAACCAGCACAACTTCTTATCCTTCCATATTTAATATACTGTTCTTTGTTCTTTCAGTACTCTTCAAGTCTGGCTCACTTTTCATTTTAGAATAGTCACCCACTTGGAGAACGTAAGAGGGAAACCATACACCTGCTTGCCCTGGGCTTTGTTCTTGCCTAAGCATCCACGTTGGGCATTTGATGTGACTCACACCCACTAATTTTACATACTTGGGTTCCTAGAGGACAACTGAAATTACTGAGCAGAGAACCTCTTCATTCTTAGTAATGGCATGTTCTCTACCCTGTAAAAGGTTGCAATTCAACTTCCACCTTTACCACAAAAACACGGGAAAAAAGTTAGTAAAAGGTATTATTTACCTCTCCACGTTGAGCTTCTTGTATTCTGGTAAATCTAAGGTCAGCATGTTCCCAATTTGCATTTACACTATATATTCTCAGCTGGGAAAGTTCAAATGAAGCATTAAAGGCTTTTGCACCAATCCTTATTATAATGGAGTTCACAGAAACTGAAATGCCTTCTACCACTTTTTCAGCAAAGCCATATTCACTAAAAAGTGAAATGCCAACATATTAAATATAAACCGAGTGAAAAGGCACAAAATTTAACAGATGAAATATATTATGAAACAGACGTTAAAATAAATGAAGTTGCTAATGTATTCTACAGTTAGCAACTTTTGCTCAAAATATTTCATGTAGTTTACAATAATTTTCACTCTGTGATCCTCATCTCTACATAGTTAAAGAACATATATTTGACCAAGATCAACCTATACAAAGTATAACAGTTAATGCAACCCTTCCACGTTAAATTATATGGATGTACATATTACATGCTTTTTATACATACATTAAAAAAGCAGTCGACATCATTATGCAGAAAGTTTACTATACTTTATGCATACATAAGGAGTAATTCATGTCAAATTAATTACTTGACAATCCAGTCTTGTTAGTATTTATGTCTATAAGCCAAATTATTTTTGTCCATTAGAAATAGTAACTTCCAGATATTTAAAATAGTATAAAGTATTTTCTTTATTTCTTTCTGTAAAGAAAGGCATCCTAAATGGTGGCTACACTTCTACAGCAAATCAACATGCATTCCAGTATTTTAAAAGATTAGGCTGCTACAAATAATTTTTAAATAAAATTTTTATATGTTCTGAATGTTTTAGATTAGCGTATGGAAAATTGCATATTAAATATTATCTTAACATCTAAAAATTTCCACCCTTTTGTTTCCTTGGGTTTTTTCCTGCTTGTTTTAAACAAAAAACTTGTATGGTTTGTCATTGCTTTTCCAACTATCATTCTACACAAAATCTCTATGGCAGTGGTTTTTAAACTGTACCTTAGGAGAGACAGAGGCCCATGGACTACTTCTGCATATTGTGCAGAAGTAACAACAAGAAAAAAAAATGGTATCATCAAATTTATTTCTCTGTACATAGGTTCCTGCGACCACGGAAAAATGTTTTGAGTCCATGTAAAGGAAATGATTGAGGTGTGGAAAGATGAAAATCACTGATGTAATGTTGTACTGTTCCACCAAATGGCTTAAGTTTTGGGCTACACAGTGTGCATGAAATCTCTCAGTAACAATCAGCTCATTAAATTAAGCAAATAGAACTTTAAACTCTTTAGACAAAACAAATAAAGAAGAAAAAACTTTAAAAAGCCCATATGAACAATATATGTATTTTCCAAAAAGGATGAAGACAAGATATCATTTTTAAAAAACTTAGTATCAATTAAACTCAGTAAATATCTGACATAGCAATTGCACCCCTGTGAAATGAACCTTGCAAGCTCCATACCTAGTCCACATGTTCTCTTCAGGCATGGGTCTGGATAGCTCCATTATCACTACACTACTTCACACACAAGCAACAAAAAATTTTGGAGGTGATGGGAATGGCAAGCTGCAACCCTATATACTTCTGAAAATTTGCAATCTGTATTATATAATTTCAAACCTTTTTTGACCAATTATATGTAAGCACCATCACTGACCTCTGCCCGGATGCAGTTGCTATAGGAGAGGGTCCATTAGGGGCACGTGGCTCTTCACATGTGCTCATTTCCATTACAACTTTATCCAAGGACTTGAGAAGCAAAACAAAACGAAAAAAATTGGAGACCTTAGCGATAACAAATTAAATAGACTACATATGACGAACAAAAATCCAAATGAAAAAAGGTCACCTGAGAAGTTTTTCTGAAATATACACGAAACATTTCTTACCATGCCAATTTTCCCATAAACTTTTGTAACATACTAGAATTTTTTTAAAATGTTTTTCTTTTTTTTTAATTTTGTGAGTTCTAACACACATTTCCAGTCAAATATTGTATCACGAAATTCTTGACCCTGAATATTATTTATCCAACACATAAATTTTCAAAAATTGCATTTCAAAATGGAAATGCTTTAATGTGAAGTTACCTGAATTTTCTTTCTATATGGCTGTTCTTTCAATTAAATACTTAGTGCAAGTAAGCATGATTCAGAGCATGGGGGTTAAGATTTTTTTCCCTGTCTATCACCACTCCCGAATTCCCCGATTTATGCTCTTAAGTCAGACAATCACCAAAACCCCTTTGTCCTCAATTTTAGATTTTACATGATTCAACCTGCCTTAGCTACTAGATTATTATCATATTGTGTTAATCATGCCTGTTGTCATAATCTGCTTGCTCCACATTTTTCTGTGCTACTCTTATCCACGAAAACCTGACTACAACCAAAAATTAACGAACTGTCTAGTCTGGATTTATTTATACTTCACTGTATTTTGATGCTTAAAGGGAAGCAATAGCTGGTAACAGTAAATATGGACATTTTAAAATTATTTTTTAGCTGTGTCAAAGATTATCTTGCCTTGAAAACAACAGAGAAAAAAAGCCAAGAAAAACCCAATCCCTTAGTTTGAAGATGGTGGGGGGAAGCCAAGATTTCTCCTAATTATCCTAGCAGTTTTGGATGTTTGACCACTCTTTTAATAATTCCCTTTGCTATATGACCAGTGCACACAACAGTAGAACAGTGATTCCAAGAGATTGCACAGTATAAAAAAGTAGTAACAAAAAATGGAGCTGGATGCAGATCTATGTCTTTGCTCACTAGCAACTACTGTACTTGGATAGAGCAAAAACTGCTGCAGATTACCCTTGGGGTCCAAAATCACTCCTCAAAACTATCTTGTTTATCACATAAAACCAGAACTGGGTGAACAAAGATAACAGTATGTGCCACTGTGTTAACAGACTGATTCTTACAAAGGGCAACTCAGCTCCATGAAAGGCCCTTTGGCTAGACAAGTGGGTTCTACTTACCCAGTAAACTGTGCTAACAGAGGATGCTATTCCAACTTAATTCAACTCTCAGTAGCAAAAATATCCCTCCTCCCGTCCCTGCCAAAATACCAGAAGTTCAGTGATGTAATGAAGGGCTAAGGTTTGGCACTTGGGCCACTGAATTCACTTTCCTTTAGAAATCAAAAATGCTGTTGTACAATCCACCATTGAATAGTGAACTTATTGTTACCTATTTAATGCATTTGTTCAAGAAAACTTTTATGTATGAAAGGTAACCCTGAAAGTTGTCTTAGCCTCAAAAAGTGCTAATATAAGTTAAACAGGAGCAGAGCAAACAGTGCCTTGCTACCGTAGGTCAAAGTGTGTCATGTTTAAGAATAGCACAGCTTAAACTGATTTCCTAATTTGGCAGTTGTATCTCACAGCCAAGAGGTTGAATCATCCCACCTCGGCATTACCAGACTTTAAGTTCTGGGTATCAGGAAGAAGCAGTACAGACATCAGTACATTCCAACTGGGTCACTAGCAAATGCATCAATTATTTAAAACAACATGTCTTTCCCAAGTCTGACTCAGAACGAAGGAATTACAAGCACATTCACTGCAAGACTGGGAAACATGACAGCTACAGGAATATTCACTCTTAAGAAATGCAATTGAGAAAGTTTACTCGTCATCAAATAAGCTACTTCTGGTGCTACCGCAATTGTAGCATATTTAATAATATTTAAAAATAAATATTTAAAAATACAGAACAAAGGAAAACAAATGCAAGAATTAACATGACTTCTAATTGTTGTTGAGTCCTATTTACACATTTTACCTCTTATTTATATCCAGGCTGAATCCTAGCCAGTTACAAGAACCCTATAAATGCTATGTGTGTCAAACTTGCTATAACTGAGATTACTCTGTAAAAATGTAGAACTGAAAAGTCCCAGAAAAGACTGCTCCAAAAGAAAAGCAGGAACTTGTAAAAGGTGTTAGTTGGACAAATAACTACCCTTCAGGTAAACCCAAATGAACATGTAATGAATGACTAAAAACTTGACAGAAATGAGCTAACAGTCAAACATTACAGTGATTATACCACAGATGAAGAAAACAAACCTACCAAGAAAAACATTAAGGCATTTTGCCTTGATCTACTGCTACCCAGAGGATACTTAGTAAAGGCCTGTTGATGTTTCAGTTATTTCTAGAATCACATCAAGAAAACGATATAAATATTTCATATAGATTCTATTACACACAGTACATTTCAGAGTTTATTTTAGAACTCACCAAAGAGATGGGATGTGTTTTCAATTTTGTCCATGGTATCTGCAAGAGAAAACACTATTCTAAAGCAAATTAAATATTAAAAATACAGTAAAATAAATCACACAGAATGTGTTTTAGGCATACAAATTATATTTCTAACTTCTGAACTCAGCACAGTATTATTTTCAAAATATTAAGTTTATCTGAACATATATATGGTAACTTTATGCACACACTAGCTGTTAAAAACCTTGAACTTCAAAATCTACTCATCACTGAGCAAAAGAAACAGATAAACAAAGTAGAATCTGTCTCTTTAACATTGAGTTGTCAAGTATCAGAAAAAGCATCACTGCCTTACACATTCTTTCCTTTAAAAGGAAAAAAAATCTACATTTCCTTTATTGACCTAAAACTGATTGGATGCATGCAACAAAACATCAAGTTCACTGCATTCAGAAAAATCAGGACAATCTCCCATAGTGGAGGAAAAAAGCAAAGAAAGAACACCAAAAAACCATAAACAAAGCCCACAAAAAACAAAAACAAAACCAAACCAAAACAAAAAAAAAACAACCACCAAAAAAACACCCACCAACAACCACCAAAACCAAGAAAACCCCACCAGGTGCTAATGTTTAATCACACTGTTAACTTCAGTCAAGAACAAGCCAGCCTTCATTTCTTAATCCCACATTCTTAAAAATGTGGTACAGATGATATACCTTGTTTCAATTATTAGCAGCCACAATGACCAAAACCACAGTATCTACTAGATTTACTGTGTTTCCCACATTTCCCACAGTGATCAGAATCCCTCAGAAAGGTATTTTTGGAAATGGGAACACAAGAAGGAAAACAATAAATGAAGAGGAGCAAAGAGAGAACAAACAAAGAGAATAATAAATAATTATGATAGACTAATTACCATGGACAAATACAAACTTTTATTTCTACCTCATTTTCAAAACATGCAGGAATGAATTCTACTCCGAAAGAAAAAAAAATTAAAATATTTACTCTTATTTTCATTACTTTCAGATGCATTTTATGTCATCACATGAGAAACAAAAATAAGGAAGAAATTATTGCTGATAAAATCTCTGTTGTTCTTTAAAATTTAATCAAGCACTTATCACAATTTCCTGCTAATACAAAGTTGCTTGAAAGTTTACAAAGATAGAATGAAAAGAAAAAAGATTTGGTTTATTACCATTCCAGCACAACAAAACACTCACCCTAATGGATGCTTTATTACAAAACACCTTGTTTATAGCCAGCCATGTTGGAAGATCCAGCATATTCTGGAGTACCTCTTGATCCAGCTCTAAATTGGTCAGCTGACCTTCGCCCTTTAAGGTGCTCAGGTTGATCTTGTCAGGTGACAGATTTTTGGTGAACCTAAAAACAAACACATCTTAAGTAAACATATATAAAGCAATCAAAGCTATCCTGAATATCAGTGACAATTTAACTTAAAGCAATGGTCTGGGGGTTAAGAAATCTTAGATAAATTTCACCCTAGAAAGAAATGGTATAATGGAATTGATTTGTAATTTTCTCATCTCAGTAGCTTAATTTATAAACACATAAACAAAAATATATTGTGATATGTCTTCTAATTTTTGTGTCACCCAGAATACCAAACAATCCCTGACTCAAACTATTAATTTTAAACTATATAAAGTAGAATTGAATCTATTTCATGCTTTGAAATTTGACACATTTCATGTTTTGAAAGGAGAAAAAATCCCAAACCCTTAAAATTACTGTCATAAGAGTACCTTTCTATATATTTAGTTAAAATCTCACAATATAAAAGTTTTATTACAACATTAATTAAATTTAGTCATAGAATTTAATGACAAATTAGAAATACACATACACACACATAGCAGCAGGAGGTATATAAAATACTGGCTGAAAACTTGAAAGCTGAATACGATATCCATGTGGTAAAAAGTGTAACTATTTAAAAACATACATATAAATTATTTATATTTCCAATGCACTAGAATTTGCTGATACAATGAAACAATCTGTTGGACTGTGTCAAACGCTTCACCTCCTTGTACAAAAACATGACAGAGCCCACAGTTCTCCACCTTCAAAACAACAGCTGCAACATTCTATTTACCATAAGCTAAGAACAGGCTAAGCTTTACCACACTTTCACTAGGAAAAATTGTTTCTGCTCCTGAATTGATTCTAGTCTTACAAGATAAGGTAGTATAAAATACTGCTGTTGGCATTCTGCTTTGTGACTTTTCCTACCAAAATCTCCTGTGCTGCTATTCTCCAGGCAGAGAGCAAAGGGGTTCGTCTGTCCTCAACGATGCAACATCGAACTGAAGCAATGTCCCAGAAGGTGCAATTCCAGCATTTCCTTTGCATTCAAGAAACCAACTTCTAACTGAACTACAAGGTCCTCATTATATAATTGAGAGGGAGATGGTGGAAGATGAAGAAGGTCAGCAAGCTCTCTTAACAGTTAGCAAGTACAGCTTGAAAGAGAGCAGGCAGTTTTTGAGTCCAACTGCCCTACTCCATTTACGGGATGGTTAGCTTTGAAAATGCATTTACCTAGCCTGACAAAATGCAAGTAGTACATATTTGCAAATATTACTAGACAAGTTTCTTATGAAATGCTGCAGTTGTTACTGTATTGCTTTCAGTCATAAATTATCCTCAAGCAATGACATTTAATCTGTGAATATAGTTTCATAATTTCAGTACTAAAATATATTGATATTGATAAATGTATTTTCCTTGGTAACTAATGTACTTCTAAATGCTCTGTTTAGAAACATTATGAGGGGAATAAAGGACATGAATTATTTTGTTTCCTGGTTACCCTTTTTTCTTGCCTTCCACAACAAAGAATAATGAGAAGAACTAAGTAACTTTCCTCATTACAACAACTATCAGTAACTGCAACATATGAAACTTCCTACATCGGAAACCATTGCAAAGTCTTATCTGACTCAGGTTGTACAAAATTCCTAGAAGAAAAAAAGCAGCCATTGAGTGTTTTCAGTCACCTGCTAGTACCTCTCACTCTTCACTTTCTAGATAAGGGTCAACGTAAGAATTACAAACTTGTGTCATTTTAAAGTCACATTGATACAGCAAACGCAAAATCATTCTGCCATTACACAGACACAGGTACACACAGGTCCCCTGAGACTCATGCTCTGTGAAAGAAGTCCCCCTCAGAGTTCCCTGTTGCTCAGCCACACCAGAAATGTCTCTCAGCTCGGAGACAGATCTAAGATTTATCCTGATCACAGCTGCACACACATCACAGTGAAACACACAGGACCTACAGAAAGAAGTTTTCAAACTTCAGAGCAAGAAAGATATCAAAATACCACTAAGGAGGAGAATGGCAACAGTAAAGCCATTTTTGAGTTACTTTCAATATGCTTCAAACAAACTGAAGTCAGTCTCTCTCAACAGGGAGCAGAAGGACCATCACTTTTTCTATATACACTTCTTTAATTCTTCCAAGAGTGTTGCTTTGAATTTATTTCCTCTCCTGTAGCCAGTGAAAGGAAAAATGCTTTAAGTGCTGGTTCATTCAGAAGAGAAAGACATAAGAGAATCTCTATCTGTTAAGACTGCACCCTTCATGTCAAAAGTCACAGAAGAAAACTCTCAACAGGTGAGCTGCGAGAAGATACTCTTAGCAAAGCTGTTTTCACAGCCTGAGTTTCAATTTCACAAACTACACTTCCCTTCTCAAAACATATCTGAGGTTTGAGTTACTATGTGATAGTATGAGTTTCAATACAGTTTTATTATTGAATTTTGTAAGTCAAATAATGCTGTAAAATATTTATAATTTAAATGCAAGGATCCAGTAATATGAATTTTTCAATATCATAAGCTGCCTGACATAGGTCCTTTGGGTACATCTACACATACATGCAACTAAATATTCCTATGCAGTTACAGATAGGTGGTTCAACTTTAATTTACGAAGTACAGACTAAGAGTTTAGAGAAAAGCATAAAAGACTGTACAGTAACAGTATTACAGTGCAGTATTAAGAATCAAAGAGGAGTAAGTTATAATCAATGTATTTTGTCAGGACCAAAACAGTTCTTCCAGTTCTCTCCCTCTAAAATAATGCAAAACCTACATAAAAGATGCACTTATTTCCTTGCCTAAAATGTTTATTTTCTAAATGTTTGTTTGTAACATCACAAGTTTGGAGCCCTGAACTGAGCAGAGAAGATGGCCAAGCAGTTGAAAACAGAAACAAAAAATCCCCCAGAACAGGTAGAGAAGATGGGAAAATACTTTTCTGAAGTCACAAGCTTATGGTTCATATACAAAAGGCCACAAACCACACGAAGCTTACAAGAGTGTTCCCCAAAGGTTTGGAGCAAATACCAGCTGCCTTGTCAAGTCTGACAAGAAACTCCAACCTCTGGATTTAGTAGAGAAATAAGAGAAGTGTAGATCACATTTGGACACAGATTCTCAGCTATTTTGCACATCTCCTGAATATACAACTGGTTTCCCCAGCTCTACCATGTGCCTTCCTGTTTTTAGATAACATTTCCTCAGTGATATGATGCTAAATGTATGCTCAAATCATAACAAATTATTAAATCACAGTATGTTCTGAAAGTGTTGTTTATCTCCGTGTTACGAACTCAAACTGCTTAGGCAACAGGCTCTGAAAAAGGGAAGCATGACCTACTACGCACTGGCAACTGGATCAATAATAGAACAGCAGAAATGGAACACGAAGATAACTGGGTTTTTTTTACTGTTTCACCTGATGAAACATGTTATTTGATCACTAAGGAATATTACACTATTTCTGAAACAAGAAAAATGGTCTTTTTCCATTGAGTTTCTCAGGAAGATGTTTCCTTCCCATGACTCTAAGTAACAGAGTGAAGGAGGTCTACTACCATTCAGCTCACTGTATCACTTCAAATTTTAAGACTTCACAAAGAGGAACAGAACTCTGTCAAATTTGCCACAGAAACATAGTATTGGGATCAACACTGTATATTGTTACAATTGAGTTCCTCTCATCCAGCCTAGCACCACAAAACAAAGCTAATTTAAAGTAACTGGCTTGCTCAAGTACACCCCTCACTATCTATGACACCCAACTGGCACCCTCTCCCACCCTCTAAAATCATTTTGTACACAAGAAAGGTATCTCCCCTTTACCTATCAGTATTGTGGCCACTCTACATAAATGGCTAAGTGCTTTACATAATCTCACCTTGAACATTTGCAGAATTGTCAGGTGCGCATTTGGTGTCTGAGTGCAAGATAGAGAACCCTCCATGGCCTGTTGGATGTCCAGCATGGAGAGGATCTGCATTATCTGCTGCAAAGCACTTTGTGAAGGTGCTCGTTGCCCAACCCTCTGAAGCAGGACAGGGCATTTCCTTGTTTACACTCTCAGCCTGGACCTACTGCTCTCAGACTGGCCACTAGGTATAGCACACTACAAAATACCACCTACAACCCTACAGCTTCAGGTGGGACTTTTCAGGCTACTATATAGGACCTCAAGCACCTATCACTTATCACGCTTGACCTATCATAGTCTAAAACCAGATCTTCCTCTCCAGGGAAATCACTAATTAGGACCTTGGCTCAACAAGCAACCTGTATTTGTGTAACACACCTGGTACAGTGTCACACCATCCCCTTATCCATCCCACTGTAGAAGCCCTGAATGATACATCTGCGTTACTGACACTTTCCAAATAATTGCTCACATTTCATCACAATACAGAAGGACTTCAGCACTGACTCTCACTCCAGGTGACTTCCTAAAGACATCTTAGTACACTCCCACTAGCTTCAAGACTCATTCCACAGTTTCTCAAATAATGACATCCCCACCAAGTCTCTTGACAGTACATAATGCTTCCCCTAGTTAATTCTATAATAACACATATAGGAAATTATTCTCTTTCCATTTAGAAAAGCTGTATTGCTTGCTTTTTGGGTACAGGCAGAACTGAGACAGCTGCTGTCATCAATGATTATTATCTAATTATGTGTCATGAAGCAGATCTGTGCAGACACAGCCAAGCACTTTGCATAAATGAGGAGCTTGCACTGCATGAATGATAATCACGTTGCAAGTAAAACATTGCTTAAGCAATTCACCTTTCATTTATGATAAACCCTCTCACAGACAACATTAAGCTTTTCTATTCCATGAGTCTTTTCATAGCAAGCAGAGAAATGGCCAATATGATCAAACCTAAAGAACTTTATTCAAACGTGACAATCCTATACATGTCAGGGCTTAATGATATGAATATCAAACATATATATGTTTAATATATCAAACAATATGTGGCAATGTATTACACCTTCCCCACTGCAGGCAGCAATAAAACCACCTTTATTTGATTATAGTCGATAACTATTAAATTCCACTTAAAATCCAACATTCTGTACCCCATGCAAAAAAAAGCCATTTGATGAAAAATAACTTCAAAATTTAAAATCATGAGATAGTGATATAGTGTAAAGGCGAAATAGTGATATAGTGTAAAGGCGTAACAAAACCTGTTTTTTGGAAACTGCATCATTTATTTATATGACATTAGCAGGCATCTGTTTTAATGCTAACTGATCAGACCTCACAACAAAATAAGATCTTTTGATAAGATATTAACTATAAGAACTCTTTTATTAAAAAAAAAAGAAATAAAATCAGTCACTTTCTTCTGTAAACTAATTAAACAGCTGACCAATCCTTCAAATATGTCAATACCGAGGTAATACACAATAAGTAATGAAAAGGAATTATGCAGATGCAAATAATAAACAGTAAATGTCATATAGCCTAAAGATATTAGGAAATACCCAGATTACATATAGAAAATACACATAAAGGTATGTTTGTAATGGGATTGCTGATTTGGTTCACAAATTTGTTTTACAAATTTAGTTTAGGATTTACAAAAACTCCAAAGAAGCCAAAACACACAGCTGCATAGCAAACAATTATTTTTTGTAGAATTTTAAAATTACAAAAAGAAACAGAAGTGGAAACTCAAGTAGCATTTATAGAGCTCACTTCACTCCTAAATTTATGTAAATACATACCACCTCTTACATTTACTCTACAAAGGTGGGAGAGGGGAAGTTACCTGAGGGCAAGGTATTCAGACATAAGGCCCCTATTCCTGGTGAGAGCAAGTGGTCAGTTGCCATGGCTTCTGAGAAGCTTCTGGTACTCATTTTGGTAGTAAGGATATTCACAGCAAACCAATCTCCACCAGAGCCAGCTGGGATCGCTGCAGGGAGCGGGACACAGGGGACATACAAGGGATCAAGTTCAAAGGGAAAAAGGAGTGATACAATAACGTAAGAGAGTTTTAGCTGAAGATAACTGCAGTTACAACAGTTTGTTACACATCACGACACTACAGAATTCAAAAGGAAACAGACCTGTGTAAAACACTAGATTCCCATGAGAATGTCCCTTGCTATCTGATACTACAGTACTGGAGCCCTGTTTAAATGAACAGCTTATGAAGAAAAGTTTAATCACGCAGGAAAGATCTATATAATGTAGCCAAGTCATTTCAGAGAGACCCAGTAAGTACATTTGGAAGATGAGAAGAAAGCCCAAAGATGCAGCATAAGAGGATTTTATTTTATTTTTAAATGGGAGACAACTTTTCAGTTTTGTTTTGCTTAGCCTGAGATTTCTCACATTATTTGTTCCTAATTTCAGTGTCCCAACCTCAGCTATTCAAAATTCCCACTAAAGAAATCTGACTCTAGAGATGTAGGGGAATGGAACTTCTGGGTTTGTTTTTGTATTTGAGGTGTTGCTACAAAGACTTGCACACATCTGAAAGTCTGATTTTGCAGGCTATGAAATTTTGTTACAATAAGCTCCTCAAAAAAAAAAAAAAAGTTCTCTCCTAACTGTCTTCATTTCAAAGAGATGCATCAAATATAATTAATTCCTACACTTTTACCCTTTTAGGTGCAACAAAACCCAAACATTCGGACAGTGACCTTGGTAGGCAGTTTGTTGGGATATCAGGCCAGCATTTAAGAGATTTATCACTAAAGTCAATTACAGATACCTAGTTTCAAATTATTCTTCTCAAGTCTTCAGACTCCCAGCAATGGAAGAAACTACAACATGAAAACTGTTTCAGAAGTAGACAACCACAACTTTCAGATTCCTGGGTAGCTGGATCCAGGTGTTGCTTCCTTCAGAGTCAGAAGGAGCAAGTGTCTCTGAAGAAAGAAAAAAACCCTCTGGTATTCTCAAACTAAATGGTGAAGATGCATGGCAGAGCTGCTACAAAATCTGTGCTGGGGATGTTCTTCCAGCAAGGCCTGTACATTCATCTGTGAGAGGCTGGAAACACTAAAAAGCACAGCCTAGCTGGAACTCTTTCCTTTCCTGTGTTTCCTTATTGAAAATGAAGACAATGAAGAGATATGATCGATGGTTAGCACCAGCTCCACAAAGGTGTACTCCAACAGTAGTTACTGGATTGAGAAACTTGGGTTGTTGTGCTAGTGGCCAAACCCAAGATACTATTGATATAAGTGAGTAATTTACTTGTTAGCAATTATTCCCATGATTCTCAAAAAACCTGTGAAATAAATCACTTCGCGTAAGCTTTTATAATTCCATTAATGTCTCATCAGAAATTATCTGATCTCCTTCATCCAATCTTCTTGTAGAAAAAAAAAAAGAAAAAATAAGACACTTTAAAAAGCACCTCTCATTCTTGGAGTTATTTAGTACAGACTTTTATTCTGCTTCAATATTAAAAAAACCCCTCAAAACACTAAGGCTTTGGCAAGAGAAATAACAAATTTAAAAAAAATGTAACTCTGGGCTAGTTTTACATACTCCATAGTAAAAGACAGTTGTATTCCTTACAGGCTTTATTTAAAAATCCTTTTTTCCCAGGGAATACCTCATATTAGTGTGTTGGACACTTGAACACAGCAAGCTTCAAGATCATTTTCTTTGTGAAACTTACTAGTATTCTGAGAACTCTAAAGAAAATGATCACATACAACTAAAACACTGCTGATTATTTCCTCTTGATTGTGCAAATGTATTAGCTTTTATTATGTATCCACAAGAGTTGTCCGACTTCAACAAAGCTTCAGCAGAACTTGAATTGTACAAATACGTGCACATTTCCAAAATCATAGAACAAACTGAAAAGGAGAAGTCAAATTCTGTGAGTTTATTTTATTAACCCAAACACTACTGAAAGCTTAAATTATCTTTCTGAGATGTAACGCAAGACTTAATATCAAATCTTAATAAAGGTAACAATTAAGAATTTTACCAGAAAATGCATTATTGCTTGTTTGTCTGCAAAATACATGTATAATTTCATAAAGCACCACAGCAATTTCAGTTCGAAGTTTGGAAGACGTTCTGTTACAGAATCTTAAAATGCAATATGATGAATGAAGCTACTAACAAAAACAGAAGTGAAGGTTCTTTACTTTTGTTGAAAAAAGCATTTATTGATTCCTTCATGTTCATTGGAACACTACCAACACATTCACATAAAAGAAATTATTGGCATGAAGCCTCTGCTTAAATACTAAAGTATTGATTTTCAAACATAAAGGAATTTAAGAAAACAGGATTACAGTGAAACTTTACATTGCTCTTTCTCCTCCTCCTCCTTGTCTGCTGTCTCAAGCAGTTCTGCTTCACTACCTTTATTTTTTTAAGGCTTATTCTTTCCCTAGGTGCAGCATTTAAGACAGACAAAATGCTAACACTTTCTGCAAGCATACAGACTCATTCAGAACAACAGAGATTGTTATGTCTACATAGTGTTTTGCAATTTTATCACATACTACACAAGCCAATAAAGTCAGTAACCTAGAATACACTCTGCAAAATTAGTACAAGCAAAGAGAAAAGTGGAAAAGTACACGTTTTGTGTTCTTTGGAGCTGGCTAAAGGAATTGACTAACCTTCACAAAACCAAAGTGACACAGAAGTGGGATTCACAAAATTAAAAAAGCAAAAAGCTACTTATTTTGCTACTAGCAGAATTTTCAAAGTTCATCCAAACAATTTTGGTCATTTACTTACAGGAAGTAAATGGCCCATTCTAGCCCAATGAAGCTGTTACATCACTTTACTCTAAAAGGAGTCACCTCAGATCTCTTGAGGACAACATTCCTCACCAGTCAGGCATGTCTGACTGGCATAAAAGCAGGTCAATACGCAGGGCAAGTACTTCAGTAGGATGCGTATCAGTGAAGTTGTACCAGATGATGTAGGTTTACACCAGGACCAACTGATTCCTGATATCCATACAATTAGGATGCCTCTCTTTGTACAACCATTCTTCATATGAGCTTTAGAATGACTTCCAAACTATGAGATAAAAACAACTACCACAAAACTCCCTGCAATTTTCTTGTATTGAAATCTTAGTATGTTCACATCTATTGATTCTGATAAGCAAAAGCAAAGGTCTAAGTTCATACAGGACATTAACTTATGACACATCTGAAAACAATTTCTGCCATACCAAACACTTTAGAACCTCTTAATGTTTTCTTTGTGAAAAATACTGAGTAAGACACAAACTGTACCTTTTCAAGTTGAACTACATGTTGTCATTGATAAACTTAAGAGTTAATATCAATTGAGGTGAAGACTGTCATATTCAGTGTGGCTACTTATCAGACAGGCAAAGTTTATAAGCCTGCCTTCATGCTTCTTTTACACATATCTTGATAAACAAAACTGTTATTCACAGAAAGGCATGGATCATACAGATGCATAGAAGAGACAGACTGCTCATTAACTAGAAAGGGAATTTTAATGAGACTAAAAGCCAAAACCATGAAACACCTGGAAATACAGGTGTTTATTTATACAAGTCTGAGTTAGTAATATCCAATCTCTGTATGTACCTCCCATCCAAAAAAAACAAGATTGAAACCCCTGCCATGGAGACGATCCCTTCACAACCAGAGAAAGTATTGCAGTAACGCCACAGTGAACTCGCACAGGACAATCTAGATTCCTACTGGAAATCTTTAGCACCATTGTTTCATACGCTTGTCCACCAAATCTGAGAAAAAAGAAGGAATGCTCAAGGACATCTGCAATCATCATAGCAGAGCACTGAACAGAAAATCTTGTGATAAAAAGGTGCTGTTCAACAAGAAATCTCTCACCCACTGAAAATACATAACAGCACAAATGATGACTCAACACAAGTTTCAGTTCACTGGGGAAGACCTTTACAGTATGAATAAGTGATCCCAACACTACAAAGAAGACTTGTCCTAGGGATGGTGCATCTTTCCTACCTTTGTAAAGGAAGATGCTGTTATCCAGACACTTGTTTCATTTTAGGGTACATATGAAATAAAGATACTCCATCAATTGCATTCAGTAAAACCACACCTAATCCAACATAGAGATGACAAAAATTCAAGTCTCCAAATGGCAAACTCATCTCTTCAGTTTAGTTAATACATTTCGTTTCATATCCCACACCAAGCACCATATAATGTGAAGTATAAGAAAAACACACATAGTTTGTTCCTACCCCTTCCCTCCTTCTTATTTTCTACCACAGCCTTAGGAAAGAACAATACATGTTGAAGATAGAGGACATTTTTTTAAAATGTTAAAAGACTGAAAAAGCAAAAAACTCATTACCACATCCTGACATGAGATACAGACTTGTTACAAGCTGAATAAAATAAGCTTGATTATCTTCACTGCTCTTAAACTGTAACATAGCAATAAGAAAAATTACAAAGGTAAAAAGTAATTTAGATATCAAGAACTTTTCAAAATGCAGTTTGGGTCATCTTCTTGTTCTCAGACCTTAGAGACTTGTAACTATGTAAAATTTTAGCTGTCTAACACATGTAGAATGGCAAGGCTTCTACACCAGTGTCCATTATCAGTTCATTTAATAAAAGCACTGTGAGCTGCTAAATGGAAACTGCACTGCTGAATGACACAATGCTTTCAAATTTGCAAATACACTACCTCGATACGTAAAAGAGTAAACATATGATTAACAGATACTGCAGTAATCTTCATGGCAAACATTGTCAAATCAATGATGACTGGGGGAGCTGGACAAGATATCCACTAAAGATCCCTTCCAACCTCAACTGTTCTGTGGTTTGTGGCAAAAAATCAAAGTACTTCTCTGTAACGTAAGGTACCAATTCATATCTTTGTTCAAACATAAAGGGAAATAAAACATTAAAAAATGAAAATAAATTGAGATAAGAGGGTAATTCTTTCCATTATTGCTTTATTATATGTGCACCTCTTCCAATAAGTTTTAATCCTGCCACTAATACCTGCTTAGCTGAAGATGACAAGCAGGCAGCAGTTTCAAGAAACTACGAAAACTGCAGAACAGCAACTAAGTAAGAGTAAAAAGTGAAAGTGTCCTTTGGCACTTTCTCTATTACAGGAAATTCCTTATGTATTTGGCTCCTTAGTGACATTCTCAGAAAACTTATTAAAGAAAATCTTGAATTAGAAATGTTATAATTTTTGCTGAAAAATCAAGGTCTTGAAATTTAAGCTCATGTCACTTGAGTTCCGTTTTCCTGAGTAACCAACTTCTGAAACCACTGAAACACCTGTTCTGCAGGAAGTAAAGATATTATTTGAAGATGTAATGAAGAACACCCACACCAAGGAGCTTAATAATACTGCCTACGTTTTACGTAGCAAACATACTCTTTGAACAGTATGGATTATGAGCATTAAGTTCAACTTGCAAGCCTCAGATCACTGGATACATCCCATAAGCTTTCCAGAAGTGATGAAATTTGTCATAATCATTTGACAGAGCCTTGTTGAGTAAGCATTATCACAACACACGAGAGGAATCACAAATTTACCAACACGACAAAGTACTTAGTTCTAATCTATTCAGCTATTCATTTGAAAAACTAGAAAAAAATTGATTCATCCTACTCATGCCTAGCTTCCAGACACATTTTAGAGTGAACCTGTAGCACAGACTTGAGCTCACCTCTCTTTCCATACAGCTTGCTAGATACCACTGCAGGAAACAAGCTGCTAAATCCAGCTATTCCAAGCTCACTGCTGACTAGAAAACTGACTCAAGGGTGACGACATCTTCTCCCTGCATTTCCATTCACACAGTGCTCTGTCATTTTCATGTGAAGAAAAGATTTCTTTGTCAGCATTCCCTGCTACATAACTCATGAGCAGGGCGGAGATGAAAAATTATTCTACTACATTTAGCATCAAAGTATCAAAGGATTTGGAATGAGAATTATGTTTTTCATGTGCATCAACAACAGATTAGTCAAATAACAATCTGTCACTTCATTTTGTTTCATTTTCTCTATAAACACTTTTCAGAAATACCACGCAAAAGTGGAATAGAACATTTTGGAAAAAAAAAACAACTAAAAAACTGAAGTATTTCAGGTTATATTTTTTAAGATATAAAAGTAAGCTCTGAAGAAGTAGCAACAGTGTGGTATTAGGACAGATCAAGTACCTAACAGGTTTTTGCCTCTCTTTAGAAAATGGGAGAAACCTGATGCAGCTTTCTAAAACTGTATGAATCAGATTGTGTACTTTCTGGGATTTCTCCATCTTTCAAGTCCACGACATTGACAGACAAGACATTTGCAGTGGGTTGGTTTGTTTGTTTCATTTTAGGCCGCGAGGCCCCGCAGACATTATTTCAGCCACCCAGAAACCCACGCACTTATTTTCATCTCTCTGCGTGCACCTTTTTGTTGCCCGGCCTCACCTGTGTCTCAAAAGCTCGGAATTCGCGAGCTGAGCTGCAAGGACACAGGCCAAGCTGCCCCAGCCCCGGCCCGCCAGCGCACCGCGGCCGCGGCTCCTCGCCCCCGCAGCCCGGGGATCACGAGGGTCGGGGTCTCCCCCGCTCCTCTCCCCCCGCACACCTCGAGCAGCGGGGGCGGGCACCGTCTGCCCGGCGAGGAGGCGGCCGGAGCCCGCCGGTGACTCACTCGGTGACTCCCTCTGCGCCAGGCAGACCGAGCCCCCTCCCCGCCTGCGCCGCCGGGCACCGGGCGAAGGAGCCGGGGGGCCAGGGACCAGCTAAGCGGCTGTGATCGCCGGACAGCCCCACACGAGCACTCGGCCACCCCCTCCGCCTCCAAATCACTACGAAGAGGCAGCTTCAGTTCCCCCCTTCTGCGGGCAGGATGGATCCGGTCCTCCTGCCCAGAGCCCAGAGTGGGGGTCGCTCTCCAGGACAGGGACCCGCTGTCGACCCGCCCCGCCTCGCCTCAGCCTGCCCGGTGCACCGCGCCCCACTGACCTGGAGAGATGCTTCAGGATCTGCTTCTTGATAATCCCCGCCATGGTGTCTGCCTGCCCGCGCCCCTCACGACGACCAGCCGGGACCAGGAACGCGCCTCATCCCTGCGCCCGCCCCTGCCCGAGGTGGGGAGAGCGCCGGGAGCGGAGCCGCTATCCCCACTCGCGCTTACGCGACGCCCGGCGCCATCTTGGCCGCAGCATCGCCTGGCGACGGGGGCGGGACGGGCGCGGGCCCCCGCCCCCCCGGAGAGCGGCGGCCCCGGGCGGGCAGAGCGGGGCAGGGGCAGGGCCGGGGCAGGGCACAGGTACAGGGACACCGCGGGGGACACGTAGTGCCACGGGTAAGGGCAGAGGCGACTCCGCCCTTCGCTTGCTCGCAGAACCTCTGCCCACCTGCTCAGCATCTCTGTCCCCATTCAGCGCCCAAAGCCTCTGCCCGCCTCAGCCGCACCGCTCGCCTTTTCCCCGCTCTCTTCCGCCAGCTGTTTTTTTAATCCCTCTTCAGCCTTCCCATCTCCAGAACTCTGGAAGCGTGTCTCTGCATCCCCGCCTGCCGCTCCATCCCCCCTCCCACCTGTGAGCGTGTCCCAACACCATCACATCTTTGCCTGGGCCTGACCTCGGCCAAGCCAAAAGACAGGACAGCTGCAGCTTCTACAGCACCACACAAAAGGAACGAGGCTAGATAAGAGCTCACTGATAGATACTTACAATGCTATGGCAAGAAAATTACATACAGACACACAGAGATATATATCCCATACCCGAATTGCTCAAAACCAGAGACTTGTAAAATCAGGTTGTTCCTCAAATGCTTACATTTTGCTGGGTATCTGTGGCAAGTATACAGCCTATGAGTTATTTTACTTTCGAGAGAAGAGCCTCTCATGCTGTAGCAAAATCTCCAAGTCAGTTAAGAAATTAATGGCTTGTATTAGTTTTGCTCATCCAGTAACCCTTTTCCTCTGGCACTCCCTCATTCATAAAAGGCATCTTGAAGAATTTCAGTGGTGGGTAACCAAGTACCCTAAAAATATTAACTAGAAGAAGAAGAAGAAAAAAAAAAAAAGTCAGAAAACTAAAAATTTTTTCAGATGTGACCCCCATATTCAGGATGGCCTCTGTAATGGAGTCTTGAGCTGCAGAGGAAAGATGTCAGATACTATTTTCTCTGCTTCTCATATACATAACATTAATAATTTACAAGCAATGAACCAAAACCCTAAGGACCTTTAAGTCAGAAATATGAAGCAGTAATAGAAAAAATAGGTCAGGAGATTAACATTTTCAATTGATTTTTTCAGACATTTAAAAATCAGTCAGTTGTGTAATACTGACCTCATTATATTCTTAAGGAGATTTATAAAGTAGGAATGAGCTGTGTGTGAAGCTAACACTTTTATGCCTGTTTTACTTTCAGTTTTCTCAACTAGCAAAAAGTACCAGTATCATGGAGAAACAACATTCATCATCATGATGGGTCAAGAGAGAAAATATAAGGGGCGAAGAAAGCAGGACCCATGCCATGTGTTCTCTTTCAAGTGTCCCACATGCATAGCTCTGGAAGGACAGAGGAAGTCCTGAGGCTCTTCAATGATGTCAGAACTGCAAACCAGAAATATTTCTGTCCAGCAGGATTGATCTGAATTGGGACCTCATGTTGCCCATGTTCCTTTAGCATACTGTGTGGAGGAATGGAGGAAAGTGCACAGATCGGCACACACCACACCCCACACCCTCCTCACACAGAAGGAAGTTAGAAGGGCACCAACTTTCCATGTTGATTTCAGACCATCCCAGTAATGATGGACCTGCATGATGACCCCTGGACTATGTCTGGCCCTTGCTAATCCCACCAGTCCTGATCCTTATCATGACTTGGGATTGTCTTATGTGTTGATGTTCCACCTGCTTGATTGTCACGTTTGCATGATAACCTGGGCTCTGGGCTTCACTCCATGCCTGTCTGCCTTGATCCCTGGCTGGGGGTGATGTGACAGGCCCTGGCTAGCAGGGCCCTACCCTGCTGACCACAGTATCCCTCCTAGCTCCTGGATTCTCTCTCTCCCGGAGCAGCTGGCACTCATGTCACTGGGAAAGAACCCCACTTGTGAGTATATCCAGGATGCTGAAATGATCTCAAAGAAAAAATTTGTCTTATATTTTCCATAGGTATTTTTAGGGCCTATTTGTGAGCACAACAGAATTTGTGAATTCAATGGAACACCTAAGAAGCCATGGATGGAAAGTTTTCCACCACTCAATGACCAGCCTAGCCTTCACCATCACTCAAATACAAGGAGTACAGTTCATTGATGTGAAGTTCAGGATAACAACCCCCTGTCAAAGGTAACTTCTGTAACTTTGCAGTAACTTCTTCCTCGAGGATATCTTTCTTTGGATGCTCTAAACAACCTGGAAATTGTGTACTTGCTGCCATTCATTCTGAGGCTGCTCGTTCCCGCAGACTGGAGCCAAAAAGCACCTGTGCTTTGTAGAGGGTGTGCAGAGTGAGTTTGACTCTCTCACAGTTTCATGTGTTCTTAACTATAAAAACTGGAATGGAGTTGAGAGGAAAAAACCAAAACCAACTGGAGCTCAAGCAACTTTAGAAACATGAAGATCATAGAATTAAAAAAACCCCAAACCATTAAATAAAGTAGTAGGAGATATAGTAAGAGAACAAACTAAATTTGAGCTAAGTTTCAGTGAGTGCTTTGTATCATACAGAATGAGAAATCTGGCATGCCTTCTTATGGGTAATGCAAAAGATAATGGTCTGTCTTCAAATGCAGATGTACAAGGCTTAAGTATCTGACACACCATTATTTAAAGATAGTTGATATATCAAAATATCAATTCTCACTATTGTAAAGGGCAATGTACAAGTGTTAGAAATGAGACGCTTGACACGGCCAATATATCAAGGAGCAATTCAATTTAATAATTAATTAATTAACACGGTAAAGTGTAAGCAAAGACAGCATGCTGGGTACAGCGGTAGGGGTTTTCCCTTCTGACTGCACACTGATTGCTGGACTTGCTGGGATTTTATTTGCTATATTCATACATATTCATAAGCTTTCTCAGCAGTTTCTATTTCTAGTTTTAATGTCACAATTCAATACTTAACAGTCATAAATTTATAGTTTGTCCTGTATAATTCTGTAGGCTATTGTGATCTATTTTGATATGTCAATATTCCAGGATGTACATCCAGGATATGTTTTTCCAGATGGTGGGGTCTAGCTTCCAAATGTGGGGGTCCGGATTCTATTTTCTAGGTCCATCAATCTTCGATAGTGATTTTAGTTTTCCTCTCCAGGAGCCATAAATCAGTGAGCTGAAATCTTTTTCGTGTCCAGGATGTTTTCCCACCTTCTGTGAAAGGCTTGAGCCCTTTTCTTACTTCCTTCTTTTGTCTAAAAAGCCTTTTTATAATCTAAAACTACAGTTAAAAATTCTTTAATACAAAGCAAGCTTCTAAAGTTATAATTAAAAGACACTTATTACAGAATAGCTTGAGACTTATAATAGGTAATTGCAAGCAAAAGATTTATTCAAAAACTTCTTTCTATGCTTTCTTCAGTTGTTCATTAGAACTCATCTTTATCACTGTCCTATGGCTGTGTTCTACAGCTACAATTACACAGATTTTCTTCATTTCCCTGACATGAAACATAACTTTGTATTTCACACAAGGTTTGCTACCACATGGACTTTTGAATGTCCTATTTGTGTGTTCTTGCTGTGTGGCTGACTTTGTCTGTGTTACATACTCTAACAACAACCCCAAGTATTATCAGAAGTGCCATTGGAATATATGGGTGAATGTGTAAACAATCTCAAGAAATGTGTATGAACTGCCCTGAAGTAGCAGTGACAGTAAATACACCAACTTTAGTTCGAAGACATTTGAAATATTTATGTATATCAACCACTTCACATAAATCTATGTGAACTCTTAAAAGCCTGGCACTTGTCCTACACCCTAAAAAAAGAAAAAAAAGAAAAAACTAACTCCAAATCCAACACAAGTCACTGGACGATAACAGATGAAGTATCACAGAGCTGGAGCTAGTATTTAGAAGGGCAAGAGTAATTTACTAAATTCTGGCTTTCACTTTTATTTTCACAAGGCAAAAGTTAGCAATAGATATTAGGACTTTTTGAATCTAAACAATTATTCTAAGAACTTTATATTTGTAAAAGAATAAAGTAAAAGTTATGCAATTTGAAGAGTAGTATTTTATGTTTAACACTGAATACCTAAATAATTTGTTACCATTCTATGTTTTGTGTATTTTGGATTTTAATTACAACCCCAAAATTTACTATGAGTATACCTGTTCATAGGCAAAGAAAGACAACAATCAACAGTGTTCTTTAAAAAGCACCCAGGAGCTCCTGAACTTGAAAAACAGGCTTTTGATAATTCCTGACCTCTTCTCAAGAATCAAATAATGTATCTGCTAGAGTCAGGATTAAGGAAGCTGTCCTTAAGATACACTTCCTTTACAAGCACATTAAGAGGATTTGCCTAAAAGCAGATTGCCATGTGTTCTAATGAACATCCTGGCTCATGGAAACACATTTTATATTTGCTAGGGTGAAGAGTCATCATACAGAGTAGCAGTTATGTATAAGTTAAGGAAAGTCAATTACACACAAATACAAAACTGTAATGCTCTTTCTGTTTTACTGCCATACAAAGGAACTGGTGATGGTAAGTAAAACATGTAAAGAGAGCAAAATTCATCATCAAGACAAGTGCAAGGTGCTGCACCTGAGATGACATACCCACAGAGCCCAGTGCAGGCTCAGACCTGTGTGAAAGTGAAACAGCCTTGTGGAAAAGGGACTGGTGGTCTGGATGGACATCAGGCTGAACTGGACTTAGCAGTGCACCACTGCAGCAAAGAGAGCAAAGCAGATCCTGGGTTGCATCCACAGGGGCATTGCTAGCAGGGACAGAAACTTGATCATCCCACCCTGCTAGGTGCATTCCAGGCCACACCTGGAGTGCTGTGTACAGTTCTGCTCCCAGCAACTCCAAAAAAATTAGTGGACAACTGGAGAGCATCCAAATTAAGCCCATAAAGATGACAAAAGGCTCAAGACCACACCCTGAAGAAAGACTGAAGGACTTTGTTTTTTCTGCCTGGAGAAGCCCAGGGGAACCTTATCACAGTATTGTGATACTTAAAGAGTGGCTACAATAATGGAAGCTGTCTCTTCACAAGAGGACAAAGGGCAACAAGAGTTAAGTTGTACCAGGAGAGCTTTCATCTTGATATAGGGAACTTTTGCACAGTGAGAACAACCAATCACTGCAAAAACCTCTCCTCCGGGAGTTCCCATTGCAGGTTTTCAAGATGGTGTTGGACAGGGTGTTAAGGTTCCCTTTACTATGAAAGGTTGGGGCAGATGATCTTTCAGCACCCTTCCACCTGGTGCTGTCCTATGTTTCTGTGGTTCTATAAAGGTGTGTGCTGTATTACACAGACTTCAGTAAAACAAAAACTGGTCAGGAACAGAGAATTCCAATAGCACTGTTTTCCATACTATTTATAATAGAAGTGTTAATTGTGCATGCTTTGAAAAACGTTCTACATGAGAGAAGGTTGTAGCTAGTTGGGAGTTGGTCTCTTCTGCCTGACAATCAGGGACAGGATGAGAGGACTTAAGTCTTAAACCACACCAGTGGAGCTTTAGGTTGCATACCTGGAAGGACTTTTTCGTTGTTGTTTCACAGAAAGGGTGATTAGACATCGGAATGGCCTGGCCAGGAAGGTGGTGGACTCACCATCCCTGAAGGTGTTGTAAGTAAAGGCTAGGCATGGCTCTTAAGAGCCATGATCTAGTTTACATCGTGTTCAGTCATAGGTTGAACTCTGTGATCGCAAGTCTTTTCCAACCTAACTGATTCTGTGATTCTGTAACAGTAAAATAATGATGATGGAATTCAGAGTTCCCTCCCTTTCCCTTGTGTCACATTCTTACACAGTCCAGGCCCGTGTTGCTGCGCACTTCCCAATGAGCGTGTCACTCATCACCTTTCCCCCGAGGCGCGGGCTTCCCGCACCGCAGCATACCGAGCCCACAGCGTCACCCGAGGCAGTCTGTGACTTTAAACCACGCCCACACCGTGCTCTCTCCCTAACATCCCCGCCTTATCCCCAGCCCTCGGTGCCTCCCCAGCGGCGCTGACAGCGGCCGAGGAAGCGTCTGCGGCCGGGCCGGGCGGGTCCGCAATGCCGCCGCGTCGCCTCCCCGCCCAGCCGTGTCACGAACGCTGCCGGGTCACGCCCGGCCAATGGTTCCGCAGCTCCGCGAGCGTCACCGGCAGGGCGCGCGCCCCGCGGCAGGGGCGGAGCGCTGCCGGCACTCCGCATCCCGCCGGGCCACGCGCGCGCCGCTCCTCCGCTCTATGGTCACCGTAGAGATCCACGGCGGTGGCGGATCAATACTGGGACGGCGGCGGCCGCGGCGCCGTGGGGAACATGGCGACGCTGGTGCTGGATAACGGCGCCTACAACGCCAAGATCGGCTACAGCCACGCGAACGTCAGGTGAGGGGACGGGACAGGGCGGGGCGAGGCGGACGCTGGGCGTCCCCTCACGGCTCCCCAGCCGCCGCTCTCCGCCAGACCCGCGCCCCTCGGCCGCTCACCGGCGCGCAGGCCCGCAGCGCGCCTGCTCTCGCTGCGGAGAGGCCGGGCTGGCCCCGCCCCGCCCCTGCGGCGGCCGCGGCCCCGCCCCTGCGGCGCGCGCCGTGCCGCGCACCGTGCCCTCCGTGTCACAGCGTTCCCGTCCGTGTCACACCGTGCCCTCCGTGTCACAGCGTTCCCGTCCGTGTCACACCGTGCCCTCCGTGTCACAGCGTTCCCCTCCGTGTCACACCGTGCCCCGCTTTGTCACGCTGTGCCCCTCCGTGTCACAGCGTTCCCCTCCGTGTCACACCGTGCCCTCCGTGTCACAGCGTTCCGCTCCGTGTCACACCGTGCCCCGCTTTGTCACGCTGTGCCCCTCCGTGTCACAGCGTTCCTCTCCGTGTCGCACCGTGCCTCAGCGGCCGGGCTGGGGGGAGAGCCCCTGGCGCTCTCCCCGTTGTGCCGGCGGCAGGCGATGGTGGTTGCGGCTCAGCGCACTGTGCAGCGGAGGTGGAGGGGGGTGTTTGGTTTCCCAAAAGGTGCCTCATGTGCGCTGTAGTTGTCAGAAATTAAAGATTTCCCTCATAACTGGCTCCAGTTAATGGACTAAAGCCAAAATGCAGCAGCAAAAATATTATTGAAAGTACACTGTTTATGAAAGTGGCTTAAAGAAAGTGAATGTGTCTCCTACCATGTTTAATAGGAAACTTCCAAATCTTTTCCAGCGTTATTCCCAACTGTCAGTTCAGGTCAAAGACTGCACGCTTGAAAACCTTTACGGCAAATCAACTGGATGAAATTAAGGATCCCTCTGGTCTTTTTTATATTCTTCCCTTTCAGAAAGTAAGTAAGATATCTTCAGTTTAACATTAAAACCAAATCTAAATGGTTCTAAGGAATAGTTTTCATACTGTGTGTCCCAGCTGCAGGGTTATATGTAGTATCATACAGGAATCAGTCAGCAGCATGAAGTTTAACAATCATAGAATTGTTTAGGTTGAAAAAGACCTTTAAGATCATCAAATCCAACAATTAACCCTGCACTGTCCAGCCCATCACTTAGCAACGTCCCTAAGTGCCACATCTGCACATCTTCTAAATACTTCCAGGGATGGTGACTCTGCCAGTTCCCTGGGCAGCCTGTGCCAGTGGGTGACAGCCCTGTTGGTGAGAAAATGTGTCCAATCTAAAATTCTCTGGTGCAACTTAGGGCCATTCCCTCTGGTCCTGTCACTTGTTACCTGGGAGAAGAGACCAACCACCACCTCACTATAACCTCCTTTCAGGTCACTGCAGAAAGTGATAAGGTCCCCCTTGAGCCTCCATTTCTCCAGGCTAGACAGCCTCTCTCAGCTGGTCTTCATAGGATTTGTTTTCTGAACCCTTCACCAGCTTTGTTGCCCTTCTCTGGACTTGCCTCAGTTGCTCAATGTCTTGTTAGGAGTGAGCCAAAACTGAAAGTAAGATTCAAGGGATGGCCTCACCAGGGCCAGGTGCAGGAGGGCAATCCCTGCCCTGGTCCAGCTGGCCACACTATTCCGGATACAGGCCAGGATACTCGGCCTTCTTGGCCACCTGGGCACACACTGGCTCATGCTCAGTAGCTGCCAACCAGCACCCCCAGGTCCTTTTCTACCTGGCAGTTTTCCAGCCCCTCTGCCCCAAGCTCGTAGTGCTGCTTGGGGTTGTTGTTACCCAAGTGCAGGACTCGGCACTTGGCCTTGCTAAACATCCTAAGATTGTCCTCAATCCATCAATCCAGCCCACCCAGAAATCTTTACAGAGCCTTTCTACCCTCCAGCACATCAACAGTCCTACCCAACTTTGTGCTTTCTGTGAACTCGCTGAGGGTACACACCGGATGCCCTTGTCCAGATTGTTGATAACAGGGACCCCAGTACTGGGAAACGCCACTGGTGATGGGATGTAGCACCATTCAGCACCACATTCTGGCCTGGACATCCAGCCAGTCTTTTACCCAGCAAAGAGTTCACCCCTCCAAGGCATGAGCAGCCAGCTCCTCCAGAAGAATGCTGTGGAAAAAATGATGTCACAGGCTTTACTGACTTTACCAAAGTCCAGGTAGACAACATTCACATCCATTCCCTCCTCCGCTCAGTGGGTCACCTTGTCACAGAAGGAGAACAAGCTAATCAAGCTTTAATAAACCCTTGCTGACTGGACCTGATCGCCTATTTGTCCTGTACATGCTGGGTGCTGGCACTCCAGGTAATCTGCTCCCTAACCTTCTCTGGCACTGAGGCAGACTGACAAGCTTCTGCCAGAAAAAATAATGTATACAGAAAACACAATGTACATTGTTTTTGTAGTGCAGTAATCAACATATCAATGGGGAATATTTGTAACATACCTTAATCCTATGTATCATTTATTCCTTAGTCTAAAAATGTAAATTTAGACATTTTAACGCTAATTTTTTTTAATATTATCAGTCTCAATTGCTTGTTGTTTGACTTTTTTTTTAAAGTACAATTTTATATTTTCTAAATAGTTGAAATTTATTTCTAAATTCCTACAGGGTTACTTGGTGAACTGGGATGTTCAGAGACAGGTTTGGGATTATCTCTTTGGAAAAGAAATGTATCAAGTAAGAGCCTTTTCCTAATTACATATTTTGTGTAGATTAAATACTGACTAGTGGAATTCACAAATACTAAGTAGAACACGTGATCTTACTGTTCTCTTTGCGAGTGTCTTCAATTAGAAATCACAGGGATTTAAGTTTTTGCAAACATTTTTGAGTTCTGGTGTAGAATTTTCTACCCAAGAATAACTTAAATGTATAAAATATAAATATCTGATACTTTATTTTTCATATCACACAAATTTGATTTAGCACAGGAAGTGTAGTAAGACTTTTCTTTAATTTTTTTTTCTTTTAAAAATATTATGTTCTCTGGAAATTCTTGAGTTTTTTCTAACACCTGTGTACTGAGAATGAAAGTAATGCCTCAAATTAGTTTAGTCTCTGTACATTTTTATATTAAAAATATAAAGTGCTGGCTTTTGATACGTAAATTTCATTTTAGTTTTGGAACAGTATTCAGTGTAGTCATGGTTTTGAGAATTTGTTTTAATTCTTCCTCACAAGTGAAGGCTACAGAGAGATACAGCTGGTAATGTTTTTAGGGCCATATCCAGTATGATTGAAGTAACCCTATGAAGTCCTGTCTAAAGGAGTGTTTGAGATACTGGTAAACGTGGAAAGCCCAGAATCTTTTGCTAGCCTCAGTAGAGGTCATTGGGAGTTTTGATTCTTCACTGTACAGGACTTTGGTTATTAGACAAGGAATTCTGTGGTGCAAGTGCTGAGCTGTCAAGGAGACTTATTTTTCTGTAGTTGACAGGATTAGTGTAAAGTATTTTACATTCAAGTTGTAGTGTTCCTTTGTGGAGTCTCTTTAAAATGTTGGGTTACAATTTGTAAGGATGGGAACAGAATCAGGATATGTATGAGAGTGTTCCCTTCTATTATGTTTTTTATCCGTTAATTAGGTAAACTTGTATTACTGCTCATGAAGCCTTTAAAAATGCTAAAACATTCTAAGTGTAGCTTCTACAAACAGATATGGCAAATGGTAGTCCTGTCTTCAGATTTACATGATCTTCCACTGCTACAAAACATGGTAAGGGATTATTAATTTCTGTGTTTTATGCAATGACAATCTTAATGTGATTTTCACAGGTGGATTTTGTAGATACCAATATTATTATTACTGAACCTTACTTTAACTTCAGTTCAATACAAGAATCTATGAATGAAATTCTATTTGAAGAATATCAATTTCAAGCAGTTCTTAGAGTAAATGGTGAGTATGTCTCAGTCTAGTTTTGCATTTATGTATTTTGAAGCTTAACCCTTTAAATAAATGAATTAGCAAGCACACATGCACACACATATATATACATAGTAAAAAAATTACTTCCATTGCTTCCTAGCTCTTGAGTAAAAGTAGATTAAACATTTAAAAAAATATTTATTTTACAAATTCCATCTGTACTCTTGTACTACTTCTTAAAGAGTGTCATAGTATATAAATACAGGAAATTTGAGGAGAGTAAGGATGACAGAAATAACAGATGGATTTTGAAACAGGATAGCATTTAAAGAATTCTACCAAAAAATTGCATGAAGTCTTTATCTGATAGCTTTCCTTTTTTAGGGGGTAGGATTGGTTTTTTGTTTGGTTTTGTTATGGGTTAGCAAATAAAATGCAGCATTACAATTACAGAACATATTGTGTCTCACAGTGAATGTGTAAACAACAATACCACCCTTCTGAAAGATAACTGGACATAGGATACTTCTTTAGATAAATTTGATAAGTTTATAGGATGATCAGTGTGATTAGACTTTAGAGGAAATGGAACATGGACTGGAATTCCTGAAAAATAGGGCCATATATAACACTTAATTTTATCCACTGCCAAAATTAATTAATGCACTGGCTGTATCATTATGTATTGAGGTCTTGAAAGTCTGCCAGAGGCATGTAAAATATGAAGCAAGTACACCTTCATATCACTGTAAATTCTAAAAGTTCATATAACAATGGAATTAAATTTTTTGTATTTCAGCTGGAGCTCTTAGTGCACACAGGTATTTCCGGGACAATCCATCTGAGCTGTGTTGTATCATCGTGGACAGCGGATACTCTTTTACCCACATTGTACCTTATTGCAGAAGTAAAAAGAAGAAAGAGGCAATTATCAGGTATACTGCAGTATATATTTTCTAGAAGAACTGTTTGCTGTGCCTGAAGTTAATAATGACAGAATTTCTCATGTTACTCTTTTTCTGTAGGATTAATGTTGGAGGGAAACTCTTGACCAACCATCTAAAAGAGATCATCTCTTACCGGTAAAGCATGCTAATTTTCACTCTGAAACTTGGTATGAAATGAGCTAGAAGTTTATGAAGTTATCTTACTGGTTCTGTGAATTTTAGATCAATTGCTTTTCAAAGGAGAAGGGAATTTTTTGTCTGCTATATTCTGCTAGCTACCATCTTTACCTTAAGATCGAAATGAATACAGTAAAGAATTAGGCTGTTATTTTTCAAAGTACCAGTGCTTTTGAAGTTGTTGAGGTTACCTGTGTCACCACCCAAGTCTTAACATATTTTCTGAGGTCTCTCAATAGATAATCAGTCAGATGACTTGTATCAATACTGTAAATAAAATGCAGTATGATCAACTTTTAATTGGGATTCTTTAGCTTGGAACTTGATCTAGGTAAGGTGTTTGCCAGAGAGCTACTGGCAGGATTACAGCTGTGCTTGTTAGCAAGACAATGGGCAAATGCACATGAATGTATTTACTGAACTGTGAAACAGGACAGTACTGACTTCCAGTAGGCCAGGAATGCTTTTGTAAATGTAATACAAGTTTAGATATTGAGACAGTAGCTTCCTGTGACTGAAATAAATGGTTGTTCCAGTGGAAAACTGGACAGGCAATAGAACACTTAATTACTCTCAAACTTTTGTGGTTTTGGTTTTTGTTATTCACAGGCAGCTACATGTTATGGATGAAACACATGTAATTAATCAAGTGAAAGAAGATGTGTGTTATGTTTCTCAAGACTTTTACAAAGACATGGACATTGCCAAGTATGTATGCAATGGTACTAAATGTAGCAGTTGGTACTTCTGAATAATCTGTTTGTCCAAACAAAACTATACTCTTAATCAGAAAATTTTCCAGTTAAGTTAAAGAAGTCTTGTCAGTATAAAATGGTTGGAATTTAGAACTCCTTCTTTATTCTATTGAATTTTACATTCCTTTTCAGATTGAAAGGAGAGGAAAATACTGTAATGGTAGATTATGTTTTGCCAGACTTCAGCACAATCAAAAAAGGATTTTGTAAGGTAATGACAGTTCTGAAGTGGTTTTTTTTTTGATTGTTCTCCTGCACAAGTGTAGTTCAGAGGCTAAAAATACTCGCTTTTTTCTAATGCTGTATTGTAACATCTTTCTGTGCTATGCATTAATTGGTAAAGTTTTTCCTCAGTAAGTTGGGATGAACAAAAAATACTGTTTTTCTGGCAAAGCATTTTATGTTCTATTATTTAACAGTTTCAGCTTTCTCTGTTTGTGCTCTGTCATATAACTTATCCATATCATTATTAAGTTTTTTTTAGTTAGGAAATGAATTTTTGGTAAGTTTCTCTGAATTACATTTAAACACCCAAATAAGTTGAAAGTTCAAAGTCATATTACAGCAGAGCTTGAAATACCAGTGAAGACAATTTAACGGTTTTATCTCATTTACTGAGCCAGCCTTAGTTTTGAAAGCAGCCCTATATTTTAAGGCCACTCTCGTGCATACCAGTTTTGTTTTGCTTTGGACAAAACTGCAGTTGGCAAGAGCAAAGTCACTGCAGATGTAATACCAGCATATGCATTATTCTCAAAAGATTTGCTGGTAGATAATATGACAATGCCAGCATACATTGCCAACCTCTGCAGGACATGAAATAGATCAGCTGAATATTCTCAGATGTGATTTCTTTTCTTAAGCACTGGGTACTATTCATGTTTTTAATTTAGCCAAGGGAAGAGATGGTGTTAAGTGGAAAATACAAGACTGGTGAACAAATACTTCGTCTAACAAATGAAAGATTTGCAGTTCCAGAAATACTTTTCCATCCTTCGGACATTGGTATTCAAGAGATGGGAATTCCTGAAGCCATTGTTTATTCTATTCAGAATTTACCTGAAGGTATATCCTAAAAGTATTTTGAAAAGGACAGGGGGGTGGGAGAAGGAGGGATGTTGTAATGGCTTTGTTTCGTTTGGTGTGAAACTGACCAAAAGTCAGTAATTTAAGCATCAAAGAGTAAAACCTTTCTGATTGCTGTTTGTCAGAAGTAATACTAAGGCTTTCATTTCATAGATTATGTACAGGTAATTATTGTTATTATTACAAAGAAGACTTTCATAGGTTTTATGATGCCATGTAAGTATGGCAGCATTTAGCCTATTAATGTACTGTTAAAAAGCCTATGTCACTTAGAATCCCTTTTGAAAGGGGAATTTGTTGGCAAAAATGAAATTTAATAACTATAAGAAAACAGTAATTATCAAAACCAAATTCTGAAATCAGGGAGAACACAGGATGACTGATCACCTTCTCATATTTCTGTTTAACTGATATGCTGATTAGATGATAATAACTTTTTTGTATGCATATTTCTTATTTCTATTGAAATTCATAACAAAATTGGAAAAATCACTACGTTAATCTGTAGATGTATGTTCTGTCTCTTCACTACAGATTTACTTAATTATTTTACAGAAATGCAGCCTCATTTCTTCAAGAACATAGTTCTGACTGGGGGAAACACCCTTTTTCCAGGCTTCAGAGATCGGGTTTATTCTGAAGTTCGATGTCTTACTCCAACTGACTATGATGTTTCCGTTGTTCTTCCTGAAAAGTAAGTCTTAAACTACTAAATAGAAGGGACTTTATCTTCCTAGCAGAACAAACAATAAAGTAGGGTTTCTTTTGCTGATTAAGAAGATAGATGGAGTAAAGGCATTAATTTAAATATTAAGTGAACAAAAATTGTGCAAGAAGGATGTTTTAAATCAATGTATTTTCAGACAAACTAAAGAAACTAGAGATCACCTGCTTGCTCTGTACTTTAGCTAATAAAGTTAAGGAAGTGTTTTTAGGGTCAGCCTTTTTACTGTAAACAGATAAATAAGACTGTATTGTCATTAGGTGGGTATGTAATTATGTAAGATTAGAACTTAGTCTTTTACTTAGAATTTTCAGCATCTGAATGATGCCATGTCATTATTAATGTACCACTTCAGGGATTAGGAAGGGGTAACATCTTTGCAGAAGGAGTGAAGATGAAACAAGTATATTTGAATATACAAAAACATTCTACTTTTTAAAAAGTATTATTAAAGAGTATTTTTAAATACTATTAAAGAATTATTATTGGTGCGAACTAAATACAAAGACATATCCATGTCGTTCCCTCTTCACACCTGCCTTCAAAGATGCCCTTTTTTAAAAACCAAGTCAGCTAGCCCTGCTAAAGTTTCAAACTTTGTCTCATAACTTCTCTGGAGCTGGATGGTTTGATTTAGCAATCAAAAATGTAGTTTAAATAGGTATGGCTAAATAAAAGTCTTGGAAATCATCACTGCATATTTCTATTTTAAATAATCTGTGCAATAACAATATATACAGTAACAATAGTAACAATAACATCGTTCATTTTCAGCCCTATTACTTATTCTTGGGAAGGTGGGAAGCTCATTTCTGAAAATGATGATTTTGAAGACATGATAGTAACTAGAGAAGACTATGAAGAACATGGACACAATATCTGTGAAGAGAAATTTGACATATAGGTGGCATAGTTGGATATGTTATTCCATTGATTCACTTAGAATGGAATTCTTTGAACTACAACCTCTTTTCCATCAGCTAGGATTGTGTTTTAGCTTTCCTGTATTGAATTGGGTTGAGAAAAAATCATTTTAAGAGTTCAGAAGTAAAGTTTTACAAGCATAATACTATTAAATAATATGTTCATTGCAATTTCATTGTTTGTATCTTTTCTGATAGCTTCATTGTATTTTTATTGCAGAACACCTCAGTGCATGAGGCAATAAAAGTATCAAATACTTGTACAGGTGCAAGCATGTATGTATGTATGCTAATACATAGTGAGAAGAAATGGGTTGGGTTTTTTCTTCCAAAATAAGTACCATTCTAACTCATGTTATTTCACTAAAAGGGCATTAAATACATCTCAGAAAGAGCCTTTGATGTTGCCTCTCCTGAAAAGAAATATATGAGTTTTAGTTTTGGTTATTTTAGGGAGTAGCTATGAGAGAAATACACTTGGAATGTGGCCACTGCTACTGACAGTATGCTTAGGTTTTGAGAAAAGAGTAATTTGAACAATTCCTTTTTCTAAAGGGTTTTTAATTTAGTATGTTGTGGGGTTTTTTGTTTGGTTTTTGTTTTAAACAATGCCTAAGCAAATAAACTTCCTGCCACTCCTCTCATCTTTCTGAAAAGAAGGTGCCACAAAGGTGAGTAAATCTTGCAGGTGTGACCTGGGTGATGACCCATCTGTGTCCTCTCCATGCATCCTAGATAACACAAATACCCCAGTACTTGTTATTTCTGGCATCAGAAGCTGTGTTACTTGGCCATCAGTCTGTGCAGCACGGCATGCAGGAGGGGGAAGAGCCTGGGCTAAGAGCCACTAGAAGGGTGGGAGGGCCAGGCTAAATGGGAGTGCCCCACTTGGCTTGCTTGCTTGCTGAGACAGAGACAGGCACTCAGACAGGGTGGATAATGGACACTGGACTATCCTGCTGTGTCTCATACTCCCTCTCTCATCTGCCCCAACACAAAACCAATAAATATTTGTAAGCAGTGCACTTACTAGGCTACCTTGCATAAAGGACATCGAAGAGCAGCCAGTGCCTTGGAGTGGGAGATGATCTTCTTGCATATGATCTTTTTTACTTTGGACTGCCAGCTCATGATTGCTTTCCTCTAGTCTCACCTGCTGAAAGGAATGAAAGGGGTACCTTCCTCCTGCTGTTAGTAGCTATGTGAGCCACACAGGAGACAGCTAGGGTATGAAGGCATGAGACCAGCACCTACAAATTGTTGGACCCCGATTGCATGACTTTTTGTAGGATATGAATAAGTCTGGTACACTGTCACTTTGATAGCCACATGGAGAAGCCCTTGTATCCAAGCTCTAGTTTTTTAACTAACTGCTTCATGAAAGTATCAGCATACTGGACTTAAAAGAAACATACATGTTCTCATGAAAGTACTAATGAACTTTTTCATTGGCAGGAGCAAACACGAATGCTCTGTGAATAGAAGCAAGCCTCCTTCGAAGGTGCATCACTTGTGCTTTGATGCTGTACTGAAAAGTATCTCAACTAAACTCTTCACTCTGAGTATTCTCTACTTCAAACAAATACATACTGGCAATTAATTTGATAGTTCTGTGCTAGAAATCATAAACAGAAATGAGAGACAGGTCCCAAGTTTCCCTACCACATGATTCTGTGTCAAATACTGTTAAAAATACATGACAGAACTTTCTGAAGTCAAATTTTTTTTAATTTTGGAATTTAACTGAAAACCATTAGTCTATAGTTCACCAAACCTGTTCTGTTCAGCCGGCCCTTCCTTAGATGTAAAATAACAGGCTTCTGTCAACAGGAGATGAAAGGGGAGTAGATCCTCCTGTCAGGCTATGTGAATAAAACAGAGCTCTCAAGAGCTATTCCTTTCCTTTGCAGAACTAGATCAGTCTTAGCTTCTTGTCCCATTAACTGAAGGGAACCACAGGGCAGCTATGAACTGCTGCTTGGAACACTTCCTTACTGTTTGATACCTGGTTCTACAGCCCCTGAGCTGTCTCTTCCTTACGAGCACACTATGAAATGAAAGATTCATCACTTTTTGTACAATTCTTTATTATATTTAAATTAGCACAAGAAAATTCTAAATCAAGTCACAAAGTGCAAGTTTGTTTTTCAACAACAGTTTTTCCCAAAGCAATTCCCAGCCCACAAATTACCACGTTACCACCTCTCCCTGTTACGAGGTTTAGTATTTTGAGTAAGACACAGTAAAGGCACTGAAGACTGAGAGAGAGAAAAAGAGAGATTAGAGAAAAAAACCACCCCAACTAAAATCTCTTGCTTCTACTACTCAACACCAGAAATAGTTAGTCAGGAAATACTTTCCTGTTTACAAGTCTCAATAACATGTTTCTGTATATCCTCCCTCTTCTGGGAAAATGACCAAAACCCCTCACAGGGCTAGAAAAAGAATGCATGGCCCTGTACCCCTCTGAAAGGGGAAGCTTGGACATTTTTCCTCCTCTAGAAATTATTTATTTCACACTGGTGAGTCACAGTTAAACAGCAAGTGCATAAACAGAGATTCATGGACAGAGATTTCAACTACATTCCCTGACTTCTAATAGGGCCACATAATTTAAATTAGGCTACTTCAAATATACAAGTTAACCTAAGTGTACAGGTAATAGGTTGTATTGTTTATATCTTATAGTGTAATTATTGCAATTTAAAAATAAAACAGCACTTGTTTTAAGAAAGCTTTGGTATCCTGCTGACTTGACTGTGTTTGAAGCATACAGGAGGATGGAGACACCTAAAACAGCACATTCACAACAACAAAAACAATCATGCTTAGAGTGGAGCTAGTCCAGCATTGGGGCCAAGAAAATGATAAGGAACTAGAGGATCTGTCACACAGGGAAGAGGCTAAGAGTGCTGATTGTTTAGCCCTGAGAATGCTTATGGGAGGGACAGAGCCAGACACTTCAGCAGTGACAGTGAAAGGACAAGAGGCAGTGGAAGGAATTCTACCTAAGCATAAGGTGGTTTATTTTGGTTGGGGTTTTTTTTTTTCTTTTTTGTCTGGAGGTAGGGTTTATTTGCTTGTTTTTAAATACTGTGAGACTGATGAAAGTCTGGACCAGACTGATCCAAGAGGCTGTGGCATATCTGTTTTTGGAGATACTCTAAACTCAACTGGAAACGGCCTTGAGCAGCCTGCACTAATAAACTCCAACCCAAGTGGTACGACTTAGAGCAGAGTCCAGTACACTTCCAATACCAAGTCTTTGAGTCTTTGTCCAATACATGACTAAATGTGTGTTGCAAGGATGAAAGAAGCAATGTAACCCCTATCACACTACATCACATATTAATTTATAATAAAAAAAGGCTGAGACAATTGGGTTTGTTTAGCCTGAAAAAGAGAAGGCTTTGGGGTGATGTAATTGTTGCCTTCCTGTATCTTAAGGCAGCCTACAAAGAGACCTGGAGAGAGACTTTTCAAAAGGGCATACATAATGCAGTGACAAGACAAAGGCTTCAAACTGAAAGAGAACAGGTTTAGATTCAATATTAGAAAAAAGTTCTTCCCTGTGAGGATGGTGAGGCACTGGAACATGTTGCCCAGAGAAGTTGTGGATGCCCCATCCCAGAAAGTGTTCAAGGCCAGGTTGGATGGGGCTGTGAGCAACCTGGTCTAGTGAAAAGTGTCCCTGCCCACTGCATGGGGTTTGGTAATACATGATCTTTAAGATTCATTTCAGCCCAAACCATTCTATGATTCCATGATTTAATGATTTGAATCAACAAATCCTTGTTGATGTAGAGTTAACCATCAATGTGTCAAGACAGGCCAATATACTTTCTAGCTTTGCCCTATGAATTCATAAACATTACCAAAGTATTTATGATAAATAACTGCACACTATCAAAATATCCTCATGTTAAAATAAATTACTTAAGTATACTAAGATCTAAAACAAGATAATTATTTCTCCAGTTTCCTCAAAATGAAACTTGTTACTTGAATTAGCAGCAGCTCAGTCTGCCAGAGTGAGGAGGCAGTAACAACAGGCTGTAATTACTGACTGCAAGCACGCACAGCTCCCCTGCCTAATAAACCGTTCCTGCTGAAGAGTCAAAACCCACTGACCTGATTCCAACATTTTTACACACTTTGTACACTTATAATACCCACAGGAGTCATAACCTACAGTTTAAGATGAGATTAAGTTATTATTAATTAAAGATAGAAAAGATTAAAACCCCCTACTGATTATCAACCCAAGCATGGCTCAGAATATAGATATGGCTCAGAAAGCCATGGGGTTGTGGGACAGATGGAAAAAAGTGCAAAATCCTGAACTCAAGGCAGCCCAAGCAGTGTGCTGTTATTACTTACAAGTAATTAAGTATGTTTTGCTTAAAAGATTAATTAGATTTAATGCTTTTTAGCAGCATAGTAATTTTGATAGTTGTAGCTTCCTGAAACTGAAGATGTAAAGATGCAAGAAAAGAACATTTTTTATGCATAAATTTCATGTGCCTCCTCTACTCTTTTAAAAAAAGATTTAAAAAGGCTGTATTGAAGTCTAAACATTTGAAGTAGAAAATTCACATATAGTTTTACAACCACTACAGTAGACAAAAGAATGGTATTTTTGGAATTCTTTGATTAATTTCTTCTTTTGCTTCGCAGGAACAGTAGGGTTATTGTCCATCTCTTGAATCAGTTCTAGAAGATACTGATTGGTTTGTTGCTTTTGATCTTCATATTCTTTAGTTGTAATGCGCTGACAGAAGGTGAAGCCTTTTTAAGAAATCAGAGGTTCAGATTAGGTTTCATGCATCATGTAAAAGCCTTGTAAAAAAATACAATAAGAAACGTACTGATCCTCCAGTTCAGATGTGATTACATCTACAAGCAATATGAAACATACAGCTTTCCATTGAGAATGGATGGAAATCTAAACATTAATTGCAAAAGTAAAGTTGAAAAGCAGTGTTACAAGTACAGTATCATAGAATATTCTGTATTGCAAACAGGTCTGCCAGACAAAGAGCAAATACAGTTCCTACACAGAAACCACAACGAAGAACATTACACAATAAGAATGGCACCTTGCATTTGTCAGGATCCAAAGATTCCCTGTGAGTAAATGAAATCTGTAACAAGGCTCAGTACCTAATGCAAGTGAATAAATACTTTGAAGAAATAGTTGCCTCTAAACTGCACTACAAAACCAGGAACAGAATTTAGAAGGTTCTACATGAGTCAACAGCTGAGTATGGTTTGGGCACCAGAAGCAGAGGCAATGCAAGAGAGATACTTAACTCAGCACAACTTAGCTATAAAAAGGTTGTGAATCTCTGTAGTGAAGGACTGCCTTGCAAGGCCTCAAGCCCCCTCATTGTGCACGTGAGTTCTGGCCTGAGGGAAGACTAACATACTCCACACTTTTTTTTCCTATATATATTAGAGAACAATTTGATTGAACAAGTGTCAGTTGCCTAAAGGGGAAAATTTTCTTACTAATCCTTCTTCACAAACACCATCATCTTTAGGCTTCACATAAAGAGCGGTATTAACCTGAGCTGTCAAGGGTTTTTCACATGGACCTGTCCTTCCCTTCTTCTACAGTAAGTTTGTCAAACATCAATAATTTTTATGGTTGAGTAGGCTCACATGAAGAAAATAAACAGTTCTTTCAAAAGGGAAAGCTTAACAACTGGCAAAGAGATTAACTTTTAAAACGTCAGCATGGATCTTTAGGTCCGTGGTTTCAAGTGTCTTACTAGATTAAAACCAACCCCAGAGTTCTCTTGCTGGTTTTAGTCTTTTTCATTTCCAGCAGACCTAAGGATTACCTTCCTGCAATTGACAGACCCCTTTTCTTATCTGGGTCTCCCAACCTTCCCTCCTGCTCCCACCCAGATTTAAGAAGTTCACCAGCTAAGAATGCTCAATAGCTCCCAGGAAAGTTTTTGGAAAGAAAAGGGAAAGTGGCACCAGAATGAGGCACACAGGAAAATGGGAATATGCCATGCCAGAGAGTTTACAATCAGATCAAACTGACTATCTCAATGAGTAGATGGAACCTATATGCATTTAGAGATTGGAACCCCAAAACTTAGTAGGAAAAATGGAATATGGAGTTTTTACTTCAGTTCCCTGTTCAGTGTGTTGATGGAGATCATACAGGCTCTGAGAATATTACAGACAGGCAGTTCTTTCCCCTGTTGTTTATCTCTGTATTCTTTGGCTTCACAATATGTGATTCTCGGAACACTGAACCAGAAGGAATTTAGACTCATTCCAAAACCCAACACAGATGGTGAAAGATTCTGTACCAAACTACTTCTTGAGCAGCTGCTGTATTAAATATAATATTACACAGCAAAATAACTTAGTGTAATTTGGTTCCCAAGTGGGTTTTTTTCAGTGTTTAATCACACAATGCACTGGCAATACAGGAGTCAAAGAACATAAAGAGTCAGAGAGAAATTCAATTGTTTAAGCCAACCCTTTTAATCAGCGTTGCAAGGTATTTTTGGCAGCAAGGCCAGATGGAATGTTAGCTCAAAAGAAATAACCTGAAAAGCATTAACCCCATATACAGAAGGGTAGTATAACCTAAAAGGAAGACATTTGACACTTGGTAAGCCCTAAGATCTTAATAAACTTTATTCTTACCCAGAAAAAGGAAAGAGTTCTTCAAAACACTTAACAGTCACAACACTAAACAATCAAAGTCTGTGCTCAAGTTATCTACTAGAACTTTGACCTACTGAGTTCTGTGAGAATTTGTAGGTGTCTTGTGGCAAAAATAAAAGAATACTGTTCCTAATTACAAAGTGCTATCAAATTCACAAACCAAATTAGAAGCAAACTTCAGAAAACACATTTTGCACTATTTCCAGAAGTAATTATTTGTTAAAAAATAAATAATGTAATGTATCCAAACTAGATTATTAATAAAATCTTATTGTCCAATATTCAGACCAGTTTTGCAGATAGCATAAAATTTAATATTTAGTGCATTAGCCAGTGATCCCCCTAATGCTTCACTTCTAACAAAGGAAGAGAACAGTCTATGCACAATTATAGCTACGTGATGATAAACCAGTTTGTATACAGTAATTTATATACAAATTTATCCCATCATCTACCTGAATTGATATCTGGATCTTGCCCTTCTAGCAAACTCTCAAGTCTCCTACTTGTTAGTTCCAGAAGAGTTAAAGGAGTCTGAAAATACAACCCAACAAAGAAAACATTACAAAGGCAATACTTCTGTATTTTGATAATCTAAAGCTTTCAGATAACCAATTTAAGAACACATAGTTAAATGCAGAAGAATCTATGCCCACATTTATTTAGGTACATATTCAAAGTCTCTCACAGAATTGCACTAAAACACATAATTTTACTAAGATACATGTGTTTATTTCTGGTATCTCTGGCCAAACAAATAGGAAGCAAAAAGCTCTAGAAGTTGTTTTCCATGGCAAAAAACTGCACAGTAAAACAAGCTGGTTTCAGCTTTCGCACCAGGCTCTCAATTGCAGCTGTTGGGAGGGAACCATCGTCCACTTGCTGTCCCTGTACACAGCTCTGGCCCAACTCCAGTGGGGAATCAAAGCCCCAACCCTCATAGAAATTAAAAAAGGGGGGTTGGCTGTGTACTAACAAATACAAAACCCTCATTAACTAACTAACCACTTAGTGCTTTTAAACTAAACTGAAGCTAATTAAAAAAAAAAACAAACAAAACTTCCATGTCTCAACTTGAAGTCAGAAGTGGAAATTGATGTGTTGTATAAAAATAAAAACCAGTGTTTTACTGAAACCAAATTTCTGTGAAGCTTATTTTTATAGGGCATAGTAAAGTTTCATCTTTTCACATGTGACAATATGATGGAAGATAAATTAAGGAGACTATAAAAAGCCTGCATATTTACACAACTCATCAAGTTTAATAGAAAGGCTACTAGCATTTTGTGGTTCTATTTGTTTCCTTCAGTTTAGAAGTTAACATTCCAAAATACTGAAGGATCTTTTAAAGTTGCCATTTTTCTATAACTCAATGTATGCCAGTGAGCTTCTAAAGAAGAAAGACACTAAGATACACAAATATTTAGTAGGCATTCATTACCAACAAGGTGCCAAAATGACCCTATAAAAATTATTAATATTTTAAATATTTTCTTAATACAAATCATGCAAATGAAGAGAGGATATAATTTATAAAGGATTGCAAAGCTCTCAAAAATCTGTCCTCCACAGTCTGGAATAGCTTCTCACCCTGTTTGGCTTAGTATTAAACTGTAACAAATGGAACATTAAACACAGTTCCTCAGCCTTGTCATACTCCAAAAAAGGCAATTTATGGCATTAAACATTTAAAATTACAAAGCAAATGATGTAAGGAGAACAATACCTTGAAGAGCTCTGAGTGATTGTCCATGAGAAACTGAGTCAGCAGTTCTGCCTGTGGTTTTGACAGTGTCCTGTTTTGTAAGATGAACTTCGTACAAGTCTTGATGATCACAAATCTGTTCTCAAACTAGAAAAAGTAGTACCCAGATTTGGCATTAGATTGACTTGCAGTGTGCTAGCAAAGACTAAGTATAACAGGGTTCTATCAGTGGGAAACAGATGGCACAGGAAGGCAGTAAGCAGAATTTCTAACTGGACAAAAATGTTAGCTTTACTATGAGAAAGTGCTATTTTTCACATTAAGCAGAACAGATACTTACTTGTTTTTGCAATCTGTAGCTCTCAGATTCTGATGCAATGGCTAGGAATGTAAGGAGCCTGTGAAGTTCTTCACTAATATGTGGTGCTAATAATCTAAGATAAAGTTGTAATGCCTCTAGAGCTTGACCTGTTTTTCCTTTTTCTGCCATGGAGTAAAACAGCATATCCAATGTTAGTATTCATTTTCAGAGTCACGAATACTTATTTAAATCCCAATAGTAATCCCACTTTTGGGGGGGTTTCCTTCCAAACAAAATTTCATGTTGTTCCAGTTATTAAAGGATTCTTTTCTCAACCCACAAGTTTTAATTTTTCCTCCCCCACCAGGGGCAGGGTGGCAGCAGGCAGTGAGTGAGCAGCTTTGTAGTACTTAGTTGGCAGCTGAGGTTAAGGTACAACAACCCAATAGGACTGAGGCAGCAGCAAAAAAGCATATTTAAGTAGGATTAATCTTAAACTTGTGTTTAAATGAAACCCTTCTGGTTTATTTGTATGCATATGATGGGAGGGTTCTCAATAGTCCCTTTCATAATTTTAAATAACTTCTATTACTAAAAAAGACCCTACGTCCATAATTTAAAAACCTTATTCTGGTTAACATGAAAAAACTTGATAGCAATGATTTTAGTTTTATGTTATTACTTAGTAGTAGCAATAAGGCAAATTCTGACCTGGGGTAAGTAACTAACAATAAGAGTAGTTACATATTGAAAGAGTCACTCACAGAGGCTGGTGAATCTCTACCTTCCAGATTTTCAAAATTCAGTTGAACTAGGCCCTAAGCAAATTGATTTAACTTAGAAATGTGTCCTTGCCTTGAGCAGATATTAATAGTGATCTGAAGCATTTCCTTCCAACCTAAAAACTGCATCTACAATGGCATTGCAAATGGTGTCATGATTCACTCAATTAACGCTTAGTGACATCCTCTACACAGCTTTCTTCTATACTTTTTGTTCCAGGTTGCTCTTACCTATGAGTTCTATAATTCCTGAATGAATATCAATATCCTGAGTGGCAAGAAGAGAGTCCCTCTTTTGACTGTAATACTTAATTATAACATCAAAAAGAATCTTCTTGTATGTATTCAGACTGCTGGGGTTGTTATTGCTTTGAGGTAACTGCTGACTAACCATCACCAGAAATTGGTCAGGAAAATACTCCAAGCATTCAATTGCAGCATAGAGCCATCTATCAAGCCTGTAAAAGGAAAAGGTAGTTTTAGCGCTTGCTTCAAAATGCTCTACCTATTTTTATTCTTACAGATTCATAGAATATTCTGAGTCAGAGGGAACACACAAGAATCATTGCATCCAACTCCTAAGTAAATGAGATGGAATCAATAACCTTGGTGTAATTAGCACCATGCTCTAAACAACTGAGCTATCTCAGGGTCCATTTAATCCTTTAAATTAAACTGGATAGAAATAACCATGCAGATAGAGTGACATATATGAACCACAACACTGAACTGGTTTATTAAGCTGTTTGTGTAACTTATTTCACTACAGCAGTTCAAGAACCTGCTCAAAATGAGCAACTTCCATGTTTTTCCTGTGCTAAAGGCAATATACCAGAGATAAACCCAGATCAAAACAATCTGCAATCATGCCAGACTGTCACTGACCCTGGGAATTCAGCTAGTATTTAAAAACCAAACACTACCCCACTAGACACATTGAGAACCCACCAGGGCTAACCAGGGTGAAAAAACCTGATCTTTACAGAAGGGAAAAAAAACAGTTATTTTGAAAAAAGAGGAAAATAAAAGTAGGTTGATCCCAGAAGACTACAGAAGCAGTTTATTACATAACCTACTATAAAGGCATGAGTTTTCACAACCATATGTTGTCTCTATGTCTTAACTAAGGAAAGAAAGTGTAACCTAATTATGCACCGAAAATTCAGGTGCATAATTTATTGTTGAAAGAAGCCAGAAGATCATAGGAAAAATCTCAACCATTTTGTATGGAAGAAATATAAAATCATAGAATGTGTGGGGCAGAGGGCAATCACTTTATCTGATTCTGGATGTAAAATAATTTGATCTGAACCAACGACAAGTTGCAAATATTATTTAAGATCCACAGAATCTTATTTTTATCATGGAGAACAAAACCAAAGATTGTGAAGTTGCAAGCTGCAGACAAAAACTGTATTAATTCGGTGCTCAAGTGTCCAACTCTAAAGATATACTTTTTGTGAAATCACTTACCACTTCTGTAAAGAAGTCAATCACACTAATGCCACCCCTGTCTACAATTACACAAGCATAATAATGTCTATTTGTTCACTTAACACAAATCTTTGATCAAGAGTAAAATAAAAACTTTACCAACATATTCAATTCATAGATATATAACTTACTTGGACAAGTTTAAGCTACACGTAACCTCTCTGTCCAGGAAAGTATTTGAGATAATCATGTCTTCTTTGCCAAAACTGTCTGATTTTGTTTTCACTGAAGACACCAAGATATCTTCTAGAAGGGGAACATCAATTAACTGCAGCAGTCGTAGCAGAGTTTGCTGTTTCCAGACATCTTCTATTACTGATACCATAAACAAACAAAAACTCCTCAGAACAAGATCTTATGTAAACAACTAACCTTTGTTTTTACTCAGCTGAGAATCTTTCAAGTGTTCAAAGAAAACACGGTAACACCATAGTGTGAAGTGTGTTGGGTAAGAAGGTAGCAAAATAGGAATGCTAAAAAAAGCATGTCTCTCCCATCATATTAGAATTCAGAATAAATTACTCTAATTAGTAGAAGAGAAAAAAGACAAGTGAAAAGCAAAGGAAGCACATAATAAATATATTCTTAATTTTCCTTTGGAAGTAGTATTTTCATAAATAGCACCATTATGGAAAAATATAACCCTGTTGTGTCTCCTTCTGTTTAGTTACTACAAGCATTAACTCCTTTAACACTCATTTAGATATTTCGTCATTAGTGACAGGTTAAATTTAGGTCTCTGTGGAGCATCGTTTAACAGAAATGAGGCACTCACTCCAAGATACAGTGAAGAACAATGAGGTTTTAAAAAGAAAAAAGTCAATCCTCACCTCCTTTTGAAAGCAGGTGAGTTGGTTCATTAACCATGATCTTTGGAGGTAAAGATGCATGAACATATATTGATTGAAGAAGCTCCTCAACTTTCTTTTTATCAGCTGCCTCCAATGCTAAGGGGTTTGAAAGTGTTGTGCCACACTTTGTTCTGCTTAGGGAAGGAAAAAAAAATAGTTAGATGTATAACAAATATTATTAGAACATATTCGTCTTTTTGGTACTCACTAAATTGCTTTTAAATCAGAACTTTAGAGCTTCTTTATATCTGGAGTCTGTCCTGCTACTAGAATTCCTATTATCCACATCTACTTTGTGGAAAGGGCAAGGATATTGATTCCAAATACTGTTTGATAGTTCCACTTCATTTACCAGCTTTCAGTAACTAGCTCATTCATGCCAATTCTCCGATTTCAGCACAACTGATAGCACAACCAAATTATTCCTAGGCTTATGCTACTGTGCCAGACCCTATTCCAAATAACAAAGGGCAGATCAAAACACTTTACCCAAAAATACCTAGTAGCATCTACAATTTAGCCATGCTGTTTCTCAAATGGTGTCATGATTCACTCAATTAACTGGATAAAACTGGCACAGACTTTTCAGAAGTCTCCCAACACCTGGTTTAGACAGACATAACTTCATGTAAAGGTAACCCTCCTTAACTTATTAAAAAAAAAAGGGGAGAAAAACTAGAACAGTTCAGAGGAACTCACTTGGAACATCTTTTTGTCTTCTGTTTGCAGATTTGCTCAGGAGATAAGCTTTCATTGTCCTTATTCTTTATTGGAAGAAGAGGCTCAAGACTGCTATTTACAAATCTGTAGAGACTAGTGTCCATGTCTTCAAACTCTGTTTCTTTCCCATTTTTGAGTAAGTAAAGCTTGGCTCCAACTGGCTCAAACACTTTGTGATCCATCAGTGCTTGGCATACACGAACCCCCTTGAGCCGAGAAACATCACTGCAGCTTAGGTACATGCTTTGCATGAGATGGCTCAGTACCACATCAACAGCATTGGAGCCAGTGAAACAGTTTCTATATGTTTTCAGGTGTTGTCTACGTCTTTTGATTTCCACTTGATTGTGAAGGGCATGTATAATACTATTCCACAGCTGAGTTGCTTGAAAAGGACCATCGCAGTCTACAAAATATTTATATGAAAGTTTTACAAATTTATAAACCTTTACCTTAATACTTAAAAAAACCTACATTGTGATTTTAGTTTTATATATTTTAAACAAATATTCAGAAATCAGCTGAATTTTACAAAGACAAAGATAATATTTCATTACACAGTCCTTCTTGTAAGCTGACTCACACCCACTGTGGCAGAGTCAAGGGAAGAAAACAAAAATCCACTAAAAACAGGTGAGGAAGGGGGTTTTTTGTCACTGTTATGACCACACACATTGTATGCATGCGCTGTGCACACACATTAAATTATTAAAGAATCTCAAAACAGCCAAAGCTTGCAGGGACCTCTGGGGTCTATCTGGTCCAACCTCCCTGCTCAAACAAGGCCACACAGAGCTGGTCACCCAGAACCAGACAAACCATGTGCAGACAGGTTTGGAATATTATCTCCATAAGTCGAGATGTCCACACACGATATCACAACCTCTCTAAGTACCACTGAAGTGAGTCTGGCTCCATCCTCTTTGCACTCTCTCTTTAGATACTTGCAGAGACACCCCCGAGCCTTCTCTTCTCCCGGCTGAGCAGTCCCAGCGCTCCCAGCCTCACTGAGGGAGTTGCCCAGTTTACCCTCACACATCGCGTCCAGCCAAAACAAGTGTTCGCAGAGCATTAACCACGCCTGCCTCCGGTCGGAACACCCAGCCCAGCCGCACGCCCAGCCCAATGGTGCCCCCCGGTAAACTCGGCTCCAGGGGTACGGCCAGAGGAAGCTCGGCTGCCGAGCCTCCCTAGCCCCGTTCTGCCCGCCGCCCGGCCATCGGCCTCTCCCGCGGCATCGGCAGCCGGGGGTGCCAACACAAACAACGGGCAGGCGCCGGCCCCTCGCAGCCCGCTCTGCTTCCCGGCCCCTCCGACACTGCGGAGGAAAAGCCGCCGCAGCGGAGAGATCGGGATGATGCTCTTCGCCCACCTCGGCGCCGCCCGCTCCCCCGCCGCGGCTGCAGCTCGCTCTGGCTGCGGATCCTCCTGAAACGCGGAGTCAAATAACCCGCCATGGCCGCGGCCGGGCCGCTGGCGGAAACCGGCGGAGCGCATCACTTCCCGCCCGCCGCCCCCGGCCGCGCCCAGCGCCGCCCCTGCGGGTCGGAAGTGAGCCGAGCTCCGGCCGCCCCTGCCCCGCCGCCGAGGCTGCCGCCGTCGCTATGGAGTAGTAGCAGGACGGGGCCCGAGCGAGAGACGGAGCGAGCGTGACAGGTGGCCCGCCGGGCACACAGGGCGACGGGCAGCCGGGCGCTGCGCCGGCAGCTTCCCGTGGGCTCAGGTGAGAGGCCGCGGCCCGGGTCGAGAGCGGCTGCCCGTGGCCTGGTGGCGCGGCGCGGGGCGGGCAGTGCCGGCCGGCCGGCTCCTTGGGGGCGGTGGTCTCGGGTCCCGGGTGCCCATTGCTGGGGGCTGGAGGGGAAGGGCCGCCCCGGATCGCCGCGCGGGCAGGGCCGGGCGGGGACCGTGGCGCTGCCCGAGCCGGCGGATCGCGGGTCACCTGCCGCCTGTGGCCGCGGCGCCGCCCGCCCCCGGCGCGCTGCTCCCGGCTGCCCCGCGGAGCAGCGAGCGCAGGCACCGGCCCTGCGGCGCGGAGCGATGCGAGTCCGCTCTCGCTGTAAATAAGAGTAAATACTTAGCGAGGACCGGCCCGCAGGAGGCTGACCGGGTTTTGTGCAGCGCACGGGCTGGGTTTCTTTCACTTGTCACCAGACGGTAGACAGAACCCTGTTCGTGGATGTCGTTCCGTGAGGTTTTGGTAGAGATTCAGCTCAGTACCGAAATGGTGCGTGATAGTTAAGAAGGTGACGTGCTGCGAGGGCAGTGCTTCATTGCACAGTGCAGTCAGTGCTTCATTGCATTGACCTCCTCGGTAGTTTTGTAACAAATGCAAAAGACTGGTTGTGTCTGGAAAACGCTGGGAGTTTGTCCTTTTGTTTGCTGTGATCAGTTGTTCCAGCACTTGTTTCTGTGGATTGGTCCTGGCTTGAGGCAGGTGGATAGGATGCGGCTGGGTGTGAAGTAGCTGTGCACCAGCCTGCTGGCCTTGGTTGCCAAAGGGGAATCCCAGCTTGTTGTAGTTCAGAATAGTAGTAGTGTATGTTGTACTGCTGTACACTGTGCACCCACAGGCGTACGTCAGATGAAGCTATGAATTAATTTGAGGATAAATTGATGGGTTTGCGTGATGCAGAGGGGTTTTTTTAATATGAGAATTGGAAAATGGTGGACAGTCTTTGTTTTGAATTTCAGCAGCCTGTATTTCAACAATTTGAATGTTTTGCCTCCTTTCTGAGTTTAGTATTGGTTGTTGCTAAGTGATTGTTCTCATCATGCTGCCGTATGATTGCTTATGTACATCAGCATAAAAACTATTACTGATTATGAGGGGCATTCATGAAAAATGCATACTGAACATTCAGAATTTTTTAGGATTAGGTACAGGTTTCATGGACTCAGAACCAGTAGCATTAATATTCTTCATGAAATTCAAATAGAAAGAGTTCTTAAACATTTATTGCATATCCTGTGTTGCTTGTCCAAACACTGTTACACTTCGGATTTTGCATTTGTCTCATGTATTACCTTTTAACTTGAAATGCAGATTTCATAGTGAGTGACTGACTTTATTGCCACTTGGTGATTAATTTTTTTTTTAAATACTAGACCAGTCTTAACTGAACAAACAAGTTTTCCTGCAGTTGAGAACTAGACTTGCATATTTCAAATGTGGTTAACTTGTCATGATTTGTGATATTATAGATACTATCCAAAACAGATATTTTTGGTGGGGCATGGATTTTCTAGGTACATTGTTCCTCTTGACATATATAGATTTTTTACAAAAGTTGGTGATAGCAATTGTTTTTATAAAGCAAAATATACTATTTTAGCTTACATTCAAATTTTGATAAGAGGATTTCTACAAATTTACTGTTAGGTGGATGTAAACTTTAAACCCCATTTGCTTATTGAGAAATAAGTTTCTTGGTACTTCAGAAGCTAAATTAAACAATAGTTTGCCTACTGTCAAGCTGGAGGGGAGCAAGTTGGACAGGGTTTACCAGGTGCGAATTTTAAATTCTAGCATTTCAGATACTGGAATGCTGTTGACATACGCACCTAGTGGCTTTTACAGTCTACTTACTGCAGTTAGTCTGTGACCCACAGCAGAGGGCACTTCTGTTTTAATGAATACTACACCATTTTTCCACCACCTGTGTAGAAAAGCTTCCTTTCACATTTACACAAAGGAATTTGAACATACATGCACATGCATTTTCTTAGTAATATTCTGCAGTTAATTTTGAAAAGTGTTTATTAGCATTGAGAGTCCTAACACAAAACGGTGTTGCATTGGTAATGGAGAAGATTTGATGGCTGAGAGTGAACAAAACAATGGGAAAAGCACATCTTAAACCCAAGTAAATTAGATTTGGGATTATCTTAAACTCATTAGGTTTGATTTCATAGTCTTTTAGCCTATAGAGCTTGCCCGTGGAATAGCTGCTGAATAAAATTGCTAAGAGCTGGGAATGTCTGTAGCTCCTTTTTAGAGTAATTTGTGATCCTTGTTTGTAGCTATTTATCAGGTTAATGAAAAGTTCCTTTATACAGGGACATTAGCCAGTGTCTTCATAGCAGTTTGGTCTAAGCCTGCACAGTTAGGACTTGCACATGTTTTTCCATATAACGAATCATAAAGTTAAAATAATTTCTTGTAATAAGTTTTCAAATATTAAAATAAAATTAATAAAGGAATTCTGTGCTTCCATTATTTATTTCAAGGTATGTTCCCAACAAAACACTAGATACCAAACAAGTTTGTGGTTAAGATTGTTTTGTTGATTTCAGACACCGCTTCTCATATCTAAAACTCACTGTCCCTATAATTGAGAAACTATTCCCCTTAACAAACTCCACCCTTAATACGCTTGTAGTCACATCTGATTCTGCTCCTGAGTTGCCCTGTTGAAGTCGTAAGTACTGTATCTGATTTAGTTTTGAGTATTTGCAAGATTGAGATCTGTGCAGCTGGATTCTTGTATTTTTAGAATATATTTTCTTAAAATTCCTGGTGGGTTTTGTCATTTAGTACCATGAAGTTGTGTTACTTCAGCTGACATGGAAATTGGAGAAATAGCTATGGAGCCATGGCATTAGTGTGCTCCTGCATTTCCCTAGGGTAGAATACTGAAAGTGGGATATAACTGCACCGAGAATCAAGATAGAGCAGCATACCTGCCCTGCATACAGCACTGAACTAAGGTTTGCTTGGGGCTTGGCTGATACTGGTACTGCACTGGAGTGAATTGTTCCATAACACAGGGAACTTTTTAAGAAGTTTTGTTTAGTGTGTTTATTACCTGTTACATTCACAGACCTCTGTTACAGGTCTGACTTTGAAATTGAAACCTAATCAGATTATTTGTCCTGATTTGTTGTGGAATCAAATCTATTGTACCAGGGAGAGAAGGAATGCACGTCCAGGTACCTTCAGAGTGGTTGATTTTGGTTAAGTTTGACTGAAGCATACAGGTATCTTTACACCTTACGTGAAAGAGAGACTGAAGAAATATCCTTGAGTATTGCTTTTGAATATACTGCATAGTACCCGTTCCAGGAAATAATTTCTTCTTGCATTCCCTCTTTTTCTTTGCTTACACTGGATAAGGAAGATGAATGTCTGTCTCTTTTTTTTTCCTGTTTGTTTGCTGCCTTTATTCTTTCTTGTGTATACGTTATCAGAGAAACAACATGTCCATTGTATAAATGGGACACAGGATTCAGAAGTTGTATCTGGCAGAATAAGCAAGTCAGATTTATTATGAAAATATAGAAAACTCTGAAAGCACACACTGTAGGGGAATAGGAAGTAACTTGGAAGCTGCCATAGTCTTTCAGTTCTAAAATTCTAAAGGTGATGTGAAAAAAACTTCCTTGTACAATTTTGGTAAAGCATAAAAAGATAGCTTCTTGTTTCCTTCCCCTGCACTTAATACTGAAGTTTATTAATAGCTGGATCATATAAATGGTAATGTCAGCAATCCAATGGGCAAAATAGTGAATTTTGAATATGTATTTTGAAAAGCATTATGTAGGAAAGAATATGTTTGTTATTTACTTGCTGTCTGTAAATTCACATCCATTATTTTGCTGGCCTGAGGTCTGAAGCAATCCTTCGCTTCAGACAAGTGAGTAGTTCTGTAAGCACTGGAATTAAAGGAGTTTTCCTGCAGATTTGTTTCTCTTTTTGATGGATACTAATACACAAAGTGTGAACCTTTTGTGTCAGGAGGCAGTTTATAAATCCTTCGCATTATTCCATTACTGTTTCCAGGAAGTGGTTGAATTGAGAGGAGTGTGAAACCTTTCTTTTCTTGCCTTTGTAGGATAAGCTGTTGGTGTGGAGTGAAACCATGGAGTCCATGCTGAATAAGCTGAAGAGCACCGTCACAAAGGTGACGGCTGATGTCACCAGTGCAGTCATGGGAAATCCCGTTACCAGGGAATTCGATGTCGGGCGACATATTGCCAGTGGAGGCAATGGTCTTGCTTGGAAGATATTTAATGGAACTAAAAAATCAACAAAGCAGGTGAGTTATCAAGTAAAAAGCGATCTGACAAGAAGGAAGAAGTTTGCTTTAATGTGGATTGGTTCCCCGGTTTGTTGCACCTTGCAACTTATTTTTGGTAACAATTTTAGCTTTTTACAGTTTAAAATAACCATGAAGTACGTCATCATTTGTTGTCAGAAAAAGACACTGTAGTTTTTTGCTCAGCTACCATACAGAAATTGAGCAGTTAGAAATGTTAAATTACAAGATACTGTAACAGGAAGGCGTGGGATAGAGGAGGAGGTTGTGAAGGAAGTTACTTACGCTTTCCCTGTGCTGCTTTCAGATCAGTATGGTTCCCTTTTAGTTTCCTTAAAGTATTAAAGTTTGGAGCTAATACTCAAACTTTTGACTTGAAGTCATATATATAAATGAATCATGGGACTGACTTCAGAAGAAGGTTTGCGAAAAACAGACTTTAAGAATTATTAATACAGAAAACTATTTTGTTACACTGGAGAAAGAGGAGAAGTCTTTTTTTTAAATTCGAGGAGGAAATACAATTTTCAAAATATAAATAGAAGTGTTAATAGATTTTGGTCTTTAGTTAAACGTAATGCTACGTGATGTGAAGGCAGTAAGACAATGCATCAGCTTGCTGCACATGTACCAAAAAGAAATGGTCACCAAGGAATAACTTTGGAAAATATTTATACAATCTGTTAGATCATAGGCAAATAAACAGCAGCAAATAAATAAATATAATACACAGAATAAATAATTTACAAAGAATGTGTGATCTGATTCTGTGTGACTGAGTTTGAATAAGGCTTAATCAGGTACTTTTGCTGTGTTTCCATGCATTTTTTTAGCTGTTGCAGAGCTCTGTGCATCTTTTCTTTACTGACTTTTCCCTAACATATGAGTTGATTGGGGCTTTTTTTTTGGTCTTACTCAGCTGTACAAAGAAGTGATAACATTGGAAGCATGGTAATTTTGATAGGTTTTATACAGTCTCTGTGCCCAGTAAGCATTTGACCTGTAGCAGGTGTATCCTTGAGGTCTGGAGAGTTGTAGCAAGTTTCTTTCTCTCTATAGTTGACAGAATATATGTAACTAGGTTCCTGCTGATCATGTTTTTCAAGCCTTGAATGGGTGTTCTGACCAATAATTTTACAGAGTTTTAGATCAGGCACTCCATGTGGTCCTGCAGTATCTCTGTACACCCTGACTAACATCTGTGCAGTTGTATGCCATCATTAGTAATTAAAAATACAGCAGCAGTTGTACTGCATGGAATTTTAGATGGCTGGTGTTTTGACATGCAGTTACCATTTATTATTAATATTACCAGTTAGGTAACATCATGTCAACATTCACTTTGCCATTGCAAAACAAAACTGCAGCAATAAAGCTTATGGTGTGTTGTATTGCAATATATGTTCTTTAAAGTTATTTTTTATTTCTCTCCTGTGTATCTTCTGAATGTTCATGGGCCTGGCTGTCATTTTCCAGGTGATAGTAGTCACTTCCATGAAGTTGCACATATTTGCTGTATTACAAGTGTTTATATCTAACTTGAAGCTACAACCTTTTTTTTGCAGTGTGTATTGTAGTCAGACAAGCAGGATGTAAGGGTTTAATTACCCCTGTTGCCGTCACTTCACCACAACACAAGTAATAGCTAAAGTCATTGTAGCCAGATAAAACAGCTAAATTTGGAGGTTTTAACATTACAGCAGTAGATCCCATCAGAAATCTTTGTTTTCAGGATTATTTTTGTTCCTATTTTAAGTCAGTGGGCAGTTACAAATATTCCATCTCTGGTGACCATAGATATCTATAACTTTATTCTTCTTTTCCAAGTTCTGCCTGGTTCCTGCCTGAATGTTTACCTGTTTTTTTTTTTTAATATACCTGGTCTTTCCTTGCTTACTGTGTAGGTGACTGAGTAACAACCTAACAGAATGTGAGGAAATTACTTACTGTGTGCATATGTTTGTCTGGTGCTATTTCATAGCTGATTTGCTGCTGTTTGTTTGAAAGATTTATGAGTCACTCTGGTTGTAAATAGGTGTAAAATTTCACAGTGTGTATTTCAGCTCAGATTTATTTACTTAAACTTTATGCACTTACACTTTTCTGGCATAATATGGCACTTGTCTTCTGCTTAGAAAGTGCAGTGATAATTAGATAGGGTAAGGTCCCACAGTACTTGCCAGCTTAGATGTAAAGTTAGCCTAAGTCCCAATAACAAGGCTACAGACAGCCAAGAGGGACCTAATGGCCTTGAGTCAGCTGGTTAAGGATCTGGAGCACAAATTGTTCTCTTCTGCCAGGTGCAGGGAATTAAGACTAAACAGACCATGCAGGATTGCAGCAAGCACCAATAGAACTTACTTGGATCCATCACAAAATACTCAAACCATAGCTGATTTAAATACTCACTTTCTGATTCTTTTCACTTGTCATCAAACAGAATTTTTTTCAGAAGTGCTATCTGAGTTTGAAATTTTGTTATTGGTCATGTACTGCTCAGTGTATATCTTCTATCCCCTGCCATTGCTCTTCTCTGCCTGGTGTTAATGTTTGATCCATCACACTTAAAAGGTGGAGCAGGGAGTCAATATGGATAGAGGCAGGAGAAGTGTACTTATTTGAGTTATTTACAAGTATTCACCTGCTAACAGCTTAATGCAAATAGCTGAAAAACAATTTTTTGTTTACTGGGCTGAATTTCATATTTTGGATAGCCTATTTCTAAAAGTTTATAGGGGTTTTTAAAAATTATGATGTAGCTGTTCATGTGAGTGTTAATTAGAGTAATGGTTATAAAATGTGCAGTAAAAGAGCATAGAGTTCCTCCTGGGACTGAAAAACTGTATAATCATATCATTTTCTACTGCTTTCTAACCTTTGTTATTATTCATAACGCTGTTGTAGCAGCATATAAAAGTCTGTTTCATGATAAATGTTTTAATTCCTTTTTTAATCTGTTGTTACATTTCACATTAACAACTTCCCAGATGGTTGATGTAATCTAATTTTTTATTTTACATCGACCTCTATAATTTCAAAGTTTCATAAAAATTTCTTAATTTTCTCCTGCTCCAGTTGCAGAATTTGGAGAAGATTTCTCTGTTTTTGATGTTTTTGTGACTCACAGGGTTATTGTTTCCCTGAGAATCTCCTTGGGGTTGCTGGTCCCCAAGGTAATAAGGTTTTCCCCCAGGGTTGCTGTTCCCTGGGAGTTTCCTCTGGGTTGCTGTTCCCAGAGGTAATAAGGTTTTCAGTCTTCTCTTCACCCTGAGTGTTTCACACCAGAGGTAGAGACGACAAGCTGAGTCCGCCGGTGCACATTTCCAAGGTTGTTTATTCCTCATTATTTCAGTCCTTTTCAGCTCTGCCAGGCACTTCCCTGGCAGGGTACCTTATCTTAGTTCTTTCTCAGCTCTGCAAGGTGTCTCCGCAGAGCAGGACACGCGGCAGACTGGGCGGATCAGAGAGCCCCGTACCTTATGTACGGTACCCTTGACCCAACCACTGTCCGAGACGTATTTTTTATTTACAAAATTTTACCAATACCTACTACCTATACTAACATGTCAGTTCTACTCTAAGCCAATCTCTAAAACCCAACTCAGCACAAGATGGGGGACGAGAGCAAGAACAAGGAGGACAGGGGCCACTCCCCAATTCCTCCATCTTGTCTCTTCAACCCCATATGCTAAGAATCCTAATCTCTATATTTATATTCTGTAATAAACCATCCACTACCCATTTTAAATTCTTAGGATTTGTGATTCTTCCTGCATGTGAGTGTTCACTCCCATGGACAGGAATCAGAGTCAGTGTCCTCCTGGGATCTGTGTGGGTCTAATTGACCCCCCTGTACAGATCCCAGACCCCCCTGTCTGGTCTCCAAACCCTCCAGGGTGGCCAGAGGGATGTTCTAGACTCCAACAGTGACTTTTTAACACATCATTAAGCAAAACTCTTAATGTTTTATCATGTGAATGGTCTGATCAGATTAATAGACTACTGTGACTATTTTTTCAGATTATACTGGTTTGAGCAGAACACAGAGACAGGATTTGGTTTAATAAAGCAACACTTAATATATACTCAGAATATTTTAACTGTTCCTAGTTGATATAAATGCTTTCATCCACTTAAAATCAAGCTGATTTCTGACTGTGGATCTGCTGCTTTGTCACTGTGTAGATAGGGGTTATAGTTTACACATTACTGTTTCTACAGTACAGGAACATTAGTACCTTAACTCAAAATCGGTATTTCAGAGTTTGTCTACAATAACCTCTCCCATGACTGGGACTACGTAAGAACAATTGTTTGTTTGATTATTGTATTGGTGGGACTGTACTGTTGATTAAAAAACCACATTTGTGTGTAATTGGCTGTATTATATACTGAGTGAATTCTGTTGCTTATTTTCAGGAAGTGGCTGTTTTTGTCTTTGATAAGAAGCTAATAGACAAGTACCAAAAATTTGAAAAAGATCAGATTATTGATTCCTTAAAGCGAGGTGTTCAACAGCTAACTAGGCTTCGACACCCTAGACTGCTTACTGTTCAGCATCCATTAGAAGAATCCAGGTAAGCTGTAGTAAAGTAGAGAACAGTTATTTTTGATCATTGTTTTGTTATTGGATGTAAACTGTCTGGAACATTCAGAACATACATCCATCTAATGCGATTCAAGTTTAGTTTACTTACTCATATGACAAGGTATTCACCTCCGTATTTCCCCTTACCACCTCCCCACCTCCTGCAGTGCTGGTGTGAATCTAATTAATAATCTGTTGCTTGATTGCGGTCCAGTTGCAGCTGTAAGGCCACACACCACTATTACAGCCTGAAAATTTAGTGCTTTAATTCATTTTGCGTTTAAAGAACTGTCTTAAAATAGTTTTCTCTCAAAAACTTATTCAGACATTTTGTTCCATGTATGAGATGTATTTAGTCTATGTGAGATTAGGGGTTTTTGGTAAATTGTATGTGTTGTAGCTAAGTATCTTGGAAAGGCCTTCAAGTACCAGTTGAGGGAGATGAATTCAGCATGTTCTTCTGGTACTTACTTGATTATGAAAGGTTGGTCACTAGGCAGAATAACTCGTTAGTCTTACAGATTTATTGTTCAACTGTAGAGATAATAGCACATTAAAATCTAACAAAAAATTTCAAAGTTTCATGTTAAAATAGGAAGCTGATACTGATACTACCAAAGAAGATCATGGAGGTTTTAGGGGTTTTTCCCCAAATAGGACAGAGGTTGGACTAGATGATTTCCACAAGTGCTTTCTAACCAGAGCCATTCTGTTATCCTAAATGGTAGCCTGATAAATATTCATTAGATAAAGTCCTTCTTTTCTGTGTTATCCTGAATTTTTCCAAATGGCTTCTAGCAGCAAGAATACTGTAGGAATGCTTCTTCATCTTTGTAATGCCGGCTTTGAGACAAGTTTATTTGATTAAATTGCACTTGTGCAATTTGTATTATATTCATATCTCTCTTTCCTCCAGTGCTAAACACATTTCACATTAACTGCGGTTCAAAGCTGTCATTGCACCTGTGTATGTCCCTTACAATGGCCTAAAGAAAATTGATTAGTTAGTTGAAGAGAGTTCTCAGTACTCTACAACAGTAAATAAACTATTACATGCTAAATGGCCTAAGGTCAATCTGAAATTATAGTGTATGCATGTGAATCCCAGAGTATACCTCAGGCTTCTTCTGAAATTGTCACAGTTTTCCAGTTGACTCAGTAACAGTTTCCCTGAACTTTGCCCTTCATAAGAAAAGGCTGATCCACACCTTTAGGAAAGCGTTGGTGGTGTTCTTGGGAAGCATTTAAGCCTTCTGAGTAAAATTAACAGTGTAGTTACATCAGAGTTCTTGTTTGTGAGTTTTGAGTAATGTCTTACACTTTGCTTCTGCTGCTTTGGTTTCCGTACCCAGTACACTCAGCTGCTGGTAGAAATACCAGAAGCACAAAACCTATACAGTTGCTTGCTGTGCCAGAAACTGATGTAACAGTTTTTGGAGGAGATGAATAAAAGAAAGGCTTATGTTGAGTATATGTGGGTGTAACCTTGTGCAAGCATGCTGTAAGATTGCTTTAGTATGTCAGGTCTTTCCAGAGTGATTATTCTTGAAGAAATCTCTTGTGGGCTTCTGGCTAGGCTGTAGCTGATATTTATTTTCTTCTCTTTTTCTTTTTTGTGTTTCCCCAAAGTAACATTCAGTTGTAGTGAACTGCTTGCAGGTCAGCCATTATTCCTTCTTTATGAGGTAAATAGATTCTTGATGTACCTGGAGGGCTGAAGTAGATATGGAAAGAAAGGCCATACCTTTCCTGACCCTAGTGTGTAGATAGTTTTTCCACTATTAACAGAATGGTTCTGCTACAAATTATTGGTATCCAACATAGTTATGTTTATGTACATAGTACATATAATGATGTATGCATAACTCATATAAATGCATAAGATGCATTTATATTAGTAACTCCTTATTTATACGAAATATTTAATGTTAGTATGTTTATTTACAAATGGTTCTGAATTCCATTAACTGGAAAGCAATATTAATTTATATTTAGCTTGTTATTGAAGAAAAGGATAAAAAACCAAATTGTAGGTTAACTCATAATATCATTCCTACCCCTTAAAAACAGTAGTAGTGTGAATTGCCCTGGTAATTTACTAGACGTTGCATTTGTTACATTGTTTCCCTGTAGAAAGGTTGGGGGTTTTTTTTAATGTTTTCATCTTATTACTCTGAATTTCATATTGGTATTATTCAGGAAACTGTTAAAGCATCTGCTGCACTCTATGGCAGACATCAGCTTCTGCAATATTTTGCTGTTTTAATTAGATTTACCACATCCCTCTGATACTGTGGGTTGGGCCCTTTTTTTAATTACCTCTTAAAGTAAAAAATAAACACCATCTTTCTATTCCCTCAAAACAGCAGTAATGAGAGCGTTTGTTATGAAAACCACCAAGTAACTGTTCCCTTGGTATTTTCTATCATCTGTGCCTTAACCATAACAAAATGGATAAGCTCTGTGGTAAAGCTGAAGTCAGACTGAAAATAAAGGACTTTGTCTTTCTATGTTTTCATTTTGATTTGTGTTTATAACAGAAACAAGTTTTATAGCCCTAGTCATATTAATAGAAACATGAAAGGTATGTCATTAACAGAGCGGTAGGGAGGAAACTAAGCCAAAAAATACTGTCAGGTTGGCGGATACTTAGCAGTCAATGTATTTTACTTTTCAGTTGTTTTTCTTTTAGAGAGGCAGTAGATAAAACTAAAATCTGGATGAATAATAAGAGGTTTGCATATTTCAGCAGCCTTATTTTACTTCAAAGGTCAAGCTCATTAATTATTGAAGTACATAAAGAATACCTGGTAGTTTCATGCTGAGATGTGTCTTCTGATGATTTTATGGAGTGATCAAAAAGTTGGGCTCTGTCTTCTTGCCTGTAACTTAATATTCAAATATATATCTTGGTTACTGTTACTCAGTTTCTGTTTTCTGTGTTCATACTGATGCAGTATTTAGTGTTCTCATGAACCAGTGATCCTTAAAACAGGTATGTGTGCTATCATCCATGTAGTGCTTTCTCAAAAAAACCCCCTCTAAAACAATTAAGGAGTGAATTGCAATGGCTGTCCAGGGCTTCCACCACTGTGTAGAGCAGTATGAAGATTGTGGATATAAAGAATGATTCTGTCTGTGTTGCACAAAGTTTGTGAAATTGAGACATATATTGGTTTCAGGACCAATTTTGAAATTTAAAATTTTGACAGTGTTATGGCCAGTCCTTTTATGTGGAATTTTGCTTCTTCTGTGCTTTTCAAACACAATCGACACAAAAATGCATAAGCAAGACCATTAATTTTTTATCAAGAAAAAAATCAATAAAAATAATTTAGAGAACATTCACTTCATATGCAAACTGAAGTTCATATAACAAACATATTTGTGTTTGCAGATCTTCTCCTCTATCAATTGTCAAAGTAAAAGAATATTCAGGTGCTCCCTTTTATTATATTAATTTAGTTTCTGATCATTGTCTGAGGTCATTAAGTACTGCTTCAGTCAGGGACATGTTGGTTTTAGGCATAGGTAGAAGTTTGATTTTACAAGTTTTAATAGTAGTAAGAATTCAATCAATTTTTCCTGAATCAGGACAAGAAAAGTATTGTTTAAAAAAATATATGAAGCATTGTGTGAATTATTAGTGATTTATGTTAATGTTGGAGAATAACCTAATTCTAGTATTATTTTAAACTTCAGACATTGATGTGTTTCTCTTTACTATAATATTAAAAGATTTCAAAACCCAAAATATAGTATGGCTTTTGGTAGCACCAGGTGCTTTGGCAATGTATAATATGGTGTTTGTATGGTTCTGTATTTGCAGTCAAGAGATATATTACATTTATGTACAAGAAATTTTTTAATGCATTTCCTATACAGGGATTGCTTGGCATTTTGTACAGAACCAGTCTGTGCAAGTTTAGCTAATGTTCTTGGCAGCTGGGACAACCTACCTTCTCCTTTACCATCAGACATTAAAGAATACAAACTTTATGACGTGGAGACCAAATATGGTTTGCTTCAGGTATGGTACAGGTTGTCTTTATAATTTTTTTTCTGCTTTTAGTATTAATGATTTTTTTTAATGAAGTCAGTGCACTGCCGAAGTTTTGTCTGCCTGTAGTAAATCAAGTAGTAGTGAGGTGAGAGATATTAGTGCCCTGATCACTCCAAGTGTAAGAGAGGATAAACACTAGAAGCTCAAAGGTGCTACTCTTTTTTGGATTGTTCTAGCATGTAAAATAGAAAATTCAATTAATTTTTATTTTACATGTAAATGTCTATGCTACAGCTGTCTCTTCCATATGTAAATCTTTTCTTTCCGTTCTGTGGAGAACCATTAGCTCCCAGGTTTTGTTTGGTGAATATGTTGATCAGCTTCATAAAGCATTTTTTGTTCTTCTGAGATGATGTGGCCTGAGGGGAGAGGGGAATGCACCATCACACTTGTGCTGTGACTGACATGAGTAATCTCACCTGCTGATCACAAAGTTTGTGATCAGCAGGTGAGATTGTGTGTGTGTTTTTAATTTCCTTCATGCATATTTTTTAAGGCATAGGCTAAAATAGTGATGAAAAATTGTTTCTTAGTTAACTTAGGAAATTGACTGTGACCATAACTACAGAATTTTTGTAAATAGGATGTTTGGGGAAATATTTAACCTGAAATAACGATCTTTTATGGACAGGTTTCTGAAGGTTTGTCGTTTTTGCATAGCAGTGTCAAAATGGTCCATGGAAATATTACTCCTGAAAATATAATTTTGAATAAGAGTGGAGCATGGAAAATTATGGGCTTTGATTTTTGTATCCAATCAACAAATCCATCTGAACAGGAGGTAATAATCTTTATATTTCTCATCATTCAATTTGAAATCCAGGTCTTTCCCGGAAACCAGTTTCATGATCTTGCATTCCAGTATAGAACCACTTATTTAATATTCACTTCTGTGTTTTGTTGACCAGAAGTTAGAACATATGGCACAGGTCTGGATTGAAGTGCTGCATTTGATCGTTTCAGAAAAAGAGCCTGAGTGGGCTCAGTGGAGTCATAGTAGACTAGTGGTGGTTTCGAACAGAGGCTGGAGCCTGTGCCATTTCTGCTGCCCTTCGTGTTGGATGACATGCAAGCCTACCTAACTTAGAGTGTTGCACCTACTCAATGCCTGGTTGTTACCTCTTAAAATTAATTCCATCGTAGCTCATGTTTCCCCATTACAGCAGTGCTTTGATCTAACATTACACTTCCCAGCTCTAATATTCAGATAAAAGTGATTAGCTAATCACTCTAAGCTACAGACAGAGATTCTTAACAGTTTTGCCTTGCTCTGTTTCTGTTTGATTCATAATGAATTTGAGTGGCTTAATTATTTTTCGCTGCTTGAGTTTCTTTTGTTAAAATGGTCTTTAAAAATCCTTGATAAATGTACTTCATTTTACTTCTCATATTTCTCTTGTAGCCTAAGTTCCCTTGTAAGGAATGGGATCCAAACTTGCCGTCCTTGTGTCTTCCAAATCCTGAGTATCTGGCACCAGAATATATTCTCTCTGTGAGCTGTGAGACAGCCAGTGATATGTACTCTCTGGGAGCTGTTATGTATGCAGTGTTTAATAAGGGGAAACCAATTTTTGAGGTCAACAAGCAAGATATTTATAAAAGCTTTAGTAGACAGCTGGACCAGGTATTTGTTGTTTTTATGACTATTGTTTGTTGATTTTCACATTTGAAAAGTTATTACTGTCAAATAGATTTAAATATTGAGAACACTATCAGTGCTCCAACATAAACCATCTGACAATGGCATCTTACCCTGCATACTGTTGTTACAACAAAAAGAAAAAAGTAGCAAAATATGAGAAATAAAAATACATTTAAAGGAGGTTACATGTACCAACTCCATAAACTAAAAATAGCATTTTTCACCTGATTTCTCTGTAAACCTGTTGAATGCTGGTCTTGTGAAATAGTGCTTACTAGTCAGGGTGACCAGTATGAAACATCTGGCAGTGAATTAACTATGTAGGGCCATTGAGGAGGGCTGGGTTTAGAGTGATTTGATCACTTGACATGGCAGTTGGTATCCACTTTGCTATCACTATTTCACATTCTTTGTGGACTGTGAATATTAACAGGAGACAGTGTCACAGTTAATTGGATCTGCTGACATAATGTCTGTTCATATGCAGGTTTCCTTTGTTGTAACTTCTTTGGGTACCCATTGCCACACAGTATGTACTGTATTTTAATGTGTATAGACAAGTCCTTAGATAATGACATACGCCTGGTTAAAATACCATGTTTGTATTCTCTGATAACCTGAACTACAATGGGAAGTTGAAAAAACAGGGGTGAGACCTAAAACAGATAGGCTCTTGGGAAACAGAGAGGACTGTGAGCAAGAAGGGAGGGATATCAAATGCATGGATAGAGAAACCATCAAGAGAACAAAGTATAGGCCTGTTGTATATTGGAAATAGTTACACGCAGGATTTTCTAACTTCATGGTGTACCTGCCTGAATTACCTCCACAGCTGAGCCGTTTAAGCTCCAATACTCTTCAGAACATCCCTGAGGAGGTGCGTGAGCATGTAAAGCTACTCCTAAACGTAGCTCCAGCAGTCAGACCAGACGCAGATCAAATGACTAAGGTCAGTCCTTGGAAAATAGAGTAGCCATAGGAAACAGAGAAGTTAGTGTTTGATTTGTAGAGCTATTTTAAAGTGTTTTCTCTTAATCATTTTAGTTGAAATGCTAAATATTTTTTAACCATTTAGATGTAATGTTAGTTGATGCCAAAAGTTATCCTTATGCTGACATGTATTTATATGGAAAAAGTGGATACTGAGACAGAATTTAGAAAAAATATTCAAAAATTGTTCAATGCAACACTTTCCATACAGTTGGAAGCTTTTCTGTGCTATGATTTTATACAATTCAGTCTTTAAAATTATATTGGAAAGATTTGAAAATGAGAAAATGATAAAGGGCAATAAACATAAGGATTAACTTTTGGCTTACGATTTTTGATTTATTCTTAAGTATGCAGAACAATAAAGTATATTCAAAAATAATTTGCCCATACAAACCAAAATGTAATTGCAAGTAGAATATAATTTAAGTTTTAATTTGGCAAAAGTGTTGCTCCATTTTCCTATCTGGAAGTAGAACTTAAAGCATTGTTCTTCCCTTGTCTTGTGCCCCACTATTCCAATCTGATAGCCTTTCAGATTCCTGCTTATAGATTTGGTTTGCTAAATGATTTTATTCTTTTGCTATGATGTAAAAGCTGTTATGCAGAGATAGAAATCAGTGTTTTAACTGTTGAAAGAAATAGTGGGTGAAGAAGGGAGAGGGAGCAGGTGGTGGTTTTGTCTGCCTATATGCTGAAAGATGGGAGTGAGGGAACTGGCAGATATATTTCTCAGGTATCAACTCAGTTACTGTCTAAAGGACTACAACAAACAATCAGTAATTGATTGTCTTAAGCAGTGTGGTTTTAGAAGGATGTTGAGTCTCTTTTACCATATCTGCACACTGAATCATAGGGTAGAGATATTGGAGCTTCCAGGGGTTTCTGGAGTTTCCAGGGTTGGGAGCCAGATGTGGATGACCTAGTAGGTAATCCTTTGTTGTAATATAATACAGCATAATTATTCCTAGAAAAATATTTATTTGAAGATTTTATTTTTCATTACATTTTTTGTAAGCCACTTACTGTATATGAAATGATGTTTTAAATTAGATAGACTTAACCTGCATGAGTTTTTGAAAAATGCTAGGAAAATCTTGTCTTAATTATCAACCTGTATCTGAATATTATACCACTTGATATGTAAAAATTTAATTTTCTAATTGTTAGTTGCAGACATGTCATTGTAAAGGCTTACTGTCATGCATTGAAAGGGTAGATAGAGGATTATCTTCTGGAATTATTTAGCAGTGTCAGTGTTGTCCCCCTCCAGATCACAACCTTTTAATCTTATTTTTAGATACCATTCTTCGATGATGTAGGAGCAATGACACTTCAGTATTTTGATTCATTATTTCAAAGGGATAACCTGCAGAAATCACAGTTTTTTAAAGGACTACCAAAAGTGCTGCCAAAACTACCTAAGGTATGTCTGAATTATGATATTTCAATGACTTGAAATAGTAAGTTTGAAAATACATGAACATCTGTTAGCATATTGACTCTTGGAATGCTGGACTTTCTGTAGAATTGTACCATAATAGACTGCCATGAGACTGTCAGAATAGAGTAGAAGGAAATAAAGGGAAATTAGAACATACTTATTCTGGCAGTATTCCTCAGCAATCAGTAATACGGTAAATGGAAAATGACAAATACGCCAAATAAGGAACCAACATTTGCATGTCCTGTTGTAGTTCATCCTAGTTTGAAAGGGAGTTGTCTCCTCTCCACTTACAAGGCTTTCCCTGCATTTCCAGATGCCATCATAGCTCTTTGAAGCCATTTTGCTACCTTTTTTCCTGTAAGATTGCTTCAGGATTTTTCATAGCAAGGCAGTACTTTAATGTTGAACTATGCAAAGCTCCCTTCCTTCATTGGACAAGTGCTTTCTTGTGCTTGCAGTGCTCAGAAATCTCAGAGGGAAATGCCTGTCATTACATATTTCTCCTGTTAGTAGTGTTCTCCTGTAGTGTTAAGCATTATGTCTAGTCTGGGTCCCTTTCCTTTTGTGGCATACCTTAATTTATATAAGCTGTAATGCATATGTAATAGAAAAGTAGTATTAGTTTAATACATAATAGAATAACTGAGCTTCTGAACCAGTGCATTAAATTTCTTTATTTTTAATTCTGTTTTGCACTACACAGTGCAACATTTGGACTGCATATTTAATATTATATTCTTTTTAATTTAGTAATTTTTTCCTTTGATCAGAAATGTTGCTAGTTTGAATTTGGAAATAAGTGGCATGTATTTCACCTAGCTTTAGATAGCCACTGATTGACCAAATCATCTTTAGAACATTCTTTTCATTTTTTTCTGTCTTGAAAGTATATTTTATGAGGGAAGTGACTGTGCCCTTGAACCATATATTTCTGTACTATTGACTTCAAAAGTATTTAAGAATGTCTAATGCTACAGTAGACATCCACAGTTTAAATATCAGTTTCATCAGCAGAATCCTATTTAGGGAACGTATTTGGAGTTTTGCAGAGAGATACAGTATGATTATGTGTTTGTTCAGTGAATGATGGGGTACAGAAAAAAATTACTAATCTGGAGGATTTATAAGGTATTTTTAAGGGTTTTGTTAGGGTCTTTTTTAAAGAAAGCATATAGAGTATGGTTTTCATAACTCGTGTGTGGCTCACAGTCCTCTTTTCTGTACAGTTAGTTGCTTTTTGTTGATCTTCACAGTTGTTAAAATCTTCATTTATGTTTTGAGTGCAAACAGCAAAAATTAAGCAGAGTAGCACAGTGTAAATTAACTACAGTGTACTGTGCAAATAAGGGGTCAAAACTGGAAATCATCTGTCTACTTTATTGTAAATATCTGGCTAATAGAAAAGCTGCTGAACTGGCACAATGGTAACTCACTTCAGTGCAGTACAGGATTCATACTTGTTTTTTTTTTCTTTTAGCGTGTTATAATTCAGCGAATTTTGCCTTGCTTGACTTCCGAATTTGTGAATCCTGATATGGTACCCTTTGTCTTGCCTAATGTTCTCTTAATTGCTGAGGAGTGCACCAAAGAAGAATATATCAAGCTCATTCTGCCTGATCTTGGTCCTGTTTTTAAGCAGCAAGAACCAATCCAGGTATGTTAATATTATTCATATTACAGGTTTTCTCTTTGGTTTTGTTTTCCCTGGAAAAACAACTAATTGTTCTATTTCCCTTTTCCAGCTTCACACACATTGTCCAATCTGCTCTATAGTTGTCCAGGCAGTCAGTATCGATTCATTCAAAATAGATTTATCCAGGAAATTCTCAAGGGTCTACCTCTGCTTGTGTAGATGAGTTCTGAGGGTATATTGCATTTATAGATGAAATGAGATTTGCAAAAGAGGTTTAATTTACCGCTTGGTTTTGGTTGATTGTAGAAGATATATTTGTAAGCATTTTAACACTTAGCTGGGCACTCTGAGCAGGGTTGTACAGTACAATGTTTGCATATGGCCTACCAGTAGATGAACCTGGGGGTTTCTCGGTTGCTTTTTTTTTTTCTTGTAACGAATTTGCTGACATTGGGATCATGGAGTGGAAAAATTGTAGCTTTGAGACTCTCTAGGAAGTGCTATTCATTCATATTAAGAGTAGTATTTATTTGAAGACTGTGCAAAAATTCATGATTAATTTAATTTTTATTTGACAAATGCAATGTGTAAGTAAAATATGCTGTTTTCCCTACTGTTTAAATGTATAAAAGTGTTAAGACATAATCATTACTGTAAAGAAGCAAAAATTTGCATCCTTTTGTCAACACCATGATTATTCCTAAGATATCTGTCACAAAGTGGGGCATTGTGGCTCCACACATACGAGACGGGTAAGCATTCCTTCTAGCTCACTCCTGTGTGTCATTATTTTTCTGCAGAGCACTTAAAGGGCAAGGTAAACATAGCAGACCTTTTATTTCTGGTTTCAGAAAACTGTCGTTATACTGTGGAGGCGGGGAAGGGGACAGCTGTCTAACTGAGAATATCTCAGGGAATTTGAACTACTTAATGCTGTTTACACTTAGTTCACTGAAGCTTTATGTTAGCTTTTTTGTCTTGAAAAAAGTCAATGTTTAACCAACGAAAAGCCAGTGAACATCTCATTTGTGCTGTGTCATCCTAAAAGGCAACGCTGTGTTCTGCTGCGTTTAACATTAGATTTGTGACATAATCCTTGCTGCAAAAAGTTTGTAGCAAAGTTACATCTGGAGCATAATGGACACAAAAGATGGTTTATATCTTGAGAGATGAAGGAAACAAAAGATGAAGGAAGGAAAATACAAACTTGGAGCTTATAGAGATGGAGCTGTGTAAAGCTTTTCTGTGACTATCTAAACACTATTAAATTCTTATAGTGGTATTTTTAATGCAAAGTACTACATGGCTTATTCAACTATTATTTCTATCGTCCTTTTAGAATGGCAAAGTCTAAATAATCTAGGTCATGTTTTCAAAGTTAATATATCAGGAATTCTAGAAGAAAAAAACAAAGGTTCAGAGTGCCAGAGGATAGAATTCCAGGTCTGACTATCCAGGTGTGAGGCACAAATGTGTAGTTTCTGTGTGCTTGTAACTCCCGGAGAGGGGCATTCAGGCAAGATGCCAGTGTTTCTTCCAAACACTCTTTCAAGATGTTACAGATTTTTATGAGGGCCCTGTTGCTTGACTTCTGTAGGATATTCGAATTAGGAAATAAAGGAATCGTAGGAAAGCTGCTCTAATTCAATATGAAGAAATTGTTAGCTAATGTTCACAATGTCTTTTTGTGAAAACGGAATATTTAGATAAACTTTTCCTTGGGGTTAGTGTGGAGTAAGGTGCTGTTAGTAAAATCCTAGGTTACTCTGACATAGCTTCCCAGACAAATTCTTAATTTGTATCTACAGGATTCTATAGACAGTTAGCATAGAATGTGCTGTAACTTCATTTTCTAATTCACTACACAGAAGTATTCCCTGACAAGTATTGGGCTCTGCATTAATGAATGAAGCATTATTAGTTAGAGTGCAATTGCTGTTGATTGCGTATTAAATGGTGTGTGTGAATCTGTGACTGTACCTTAAGTTTTACCTAAGTAGATAAAAAGAATCAAATAGGATCCTAGAAGCTTAAACATAGAAACTGTAATTCCACAATATTACTTTGTTAGGGTTGCTAGAGAAGAACAAGTGCTAAGAGCACATGTAGGTCTTAAAAACTCAAGTTTAGGACAGAGACTGTATATAGAAGAAAACTACAAAATCTAGTTTTAAAACTGATCTCATCCATTTCACCCCGATTGTCCCAAATATGGCATTATTGCATGAGAATCAATGTTGACGGAATGAATGAATGATTTTGTGTGTGTGCAATTTGGGAAATCATCAATATCCAGTAAAAAGCCACATATTAGCTACACTATAGAAATCTATTTTTCTTCTCTGTAAAGAAAAGGGGAAATTAATAAAAGGGGGACATTTATAAGGGGGTCTTGGTACATTTCTGTTTCTGCACTTCCATGCTTCTGTTTATTTGGCATAGAAGTGACGCTCCGAGCCCTGTCCACACCCCGGCTAGCTCCTGCGCAGGTCGGTGTGCTCAAGAGTAGCTGTCCCTAGACCTCTGGAAACTCAGGTCCGAGTGGAGGTATAGCAGGGCTGTGGCTCCTTCAGGCCCCAGCAGCAGGCTGCTTTGGGGAAGGAAAAGCTGCTGAGGGAAAAGGTGCCGAGGATCAAGACAAAAGACAGGGAAGGGTCTTCAGTATGAGTCCAGGAGAATTTATTCTCTAGGGGTGACAGGGACTGAGCAGACAGACCAGCATCTTTTAAAGAGGGTTGGAATAAGGGCAGGATACATAACAGGGACCAGTCGGGGAGAGGTGAGGGAGGGGACACTGGAGGAGTCATAATTCAACATCCAATAACAGAAAACAAGGGGAGGATAGAATTTAAACCAACCTATAGGGGAGCGAACTAAGCAGAACCTTCTGGAAACGGGAGCTGGGACATCCATTAACTGACATTGGAGTAACCCAGGGTAGCAAACATGGGTCGGCTGAAGAGGAGATGGGCCTAGAGGGTTCTGGAAGCAAGGGAAGGAGTTTAAGATGACAATAGAAAAGGGGTGGGGATAACTTTGAGTAGAACGATTCATAAGGGGGGGAACAAGGGCAAAACCATCTGAGAGCAATTAACAGTAGTGATAGTAAAAAATGCACCGCCACACAGAAGTACTGATTGCCATGTATTTTTAGACAAAAATTTAAGTCTTCCTATAAAATACTTGGCTTTTTGTTGTAAATGTAATACTTTTAAACATAATTTATCCATGTAGTTTAATCTATTTTCTGAAAGTAGTTCTGATATCAATGGATACTCGCTGTCCCCTCTAGCACCTGTCTGAGCTGTGATATGAATCTTAGGAGTTACATAGTGCTCTGTGTTTGAGACTGAGCTGGGTGAGTGATTTAGTATGTTTAACTTTTAGATGGCTGATCTTAGGCAAGATGGATCCCACTATGCATAGGTGCTATTCCAGTGTTATTATTTAAGTTTATGTGATGTGAATATTTTGTTAGAGATTTTTTATTTTATGAAACACAATTTCCATGTTAAATGGAATAAAGGTTTTTTTTTTTTTCTATCTAGTAGCCATAGTACTATTTTTATTATGTCCCTGTTTGGATTTTAGACATATGGAAGACAGCTTGTATACGCAGAGTTGTGGTCAAGTGCACTCAGGACAGAATTTGAGTTATAGATTTTTGGAAGTTTAGTTTTTGTAACAGTGATATGTGTATAAAGGTTTTCTGTGGGTGTATTTTAACAAAAGACCATAAAGAGAAACAAGAACTATTTACAAGTTCTTGTAAGTAGAAACAAGAATTTCTTACTGAGTCATTATGATTTGTTTTTTCAGAAGAGTCAGTTTAAAACATGCATATTTTGTTTTATTTGTATTTGCTGTTTTTAAAATGCAATAACATGTCAAAGTGTTTTTTGTCTTCCATGCCTTCAGGCAAGCAACATGGTAAGTAATCACATTTACTGAGTTACAAGAAAACTTCTGAAGTTTTTTTGATGTGATACAACATACTTTAAATTTTATATATATCCTTTGCAGTTAAAACTTTTGGCTTCTGAATTGTCTTTCTTTGAATAGATATTGTTAATCTTCCTGCAAAAAATGGACCTGCTTCTAACCAAAACTCCACCAGATGAAATAAAGAACAGTGTTCTACCAATGGTTTATAGAGCCTTGGAAGCACCGTCCATTCAGATCCAGGTACAGTAGTTGCTGCCTTTATTTAAGACTTTCCTCTTTCAGCTGACATGCCAACTTTTTGTATACGCAGTTTGCTTACTTAAAAAAACCCTATAAAACTGCATAATATGCCTGAATGTTGAAAGAGATGAATGCTTTATTAAAAAACATTTGTTTCTGGTAAAGTAAAATTTAGTTCCCTTGTTTTCCAGGAGGGCAACCATTTTACTGTTGTTCTAATACTCTTATCCTGAATTCTTACTAGGCACCATAGCAGAAAGTAGGATATGCACTTACGTTTCACTGCCTGTGCAGCAGAAACATGCAGGCATGCATGCTCATACCAGTCAGTGAGAGGTGGCTTATTTGAGCTCCCACTGCTGAGAACATCTGTGCTGACAGTTACCTCAGGAGACCTGATATGCTGTAAAATCATATTAATATACATTCTGGTGCCATTTTTATGTATCCTTATCTTTCTCTATCTTTCTAAGGTTATCCTTATCTTTCTCTATCTTTCTAAGGTTCTTCAGGGGATTTTTTTTTAATCATTCAACTGCAATTAACTTCCAGTTATCCAAAAATGTTCATGGGTGGGAGATAAAGAAACAAAATATTTCTCAAAGGCAGTTTTGGATGATCAGATGTGACTTCTGCCTTTGCAAAGCCTTTGTAATATTAGGGACAAAAGTTTTTGTTTCTGTGTACCTGTCATGAGTTTCTTGCTGCATCAGTGCTTTAGTTACTGAGGTGTTTACTTGCAACATGTACTTAGTATTACTGTCTCTTATTTTTGAGATTGGGCTGAAATTGTGTGGGGATTTTTTTTCTCTGTTGCTAAAGTATGGTTAATCTTGACATGATATTTTATCATGCAGTCTGTCATTGTACTGCAGTATTATTGATAGTACTCACTGAAATTTTCTTGATTTATGTATGAGATTGATAGTTGGATGTAGTAGAAGCTGGGTTTTATATAAAGGTGCCTCATAAAAATTCAAGATATTCTTGTTGTATAAATATTACGAATTTACGAATGCTCTTTTTTCTAAAATCCATTTTGAAGATTCTGTATACATACCATGATGCTTTATTATTCTAGCTATTTTTAAGTGAGTCTGATAAATTAAGGGCAGCTTAGTTGAACATATTTCCTTACATATTTCCTTAAGAGGAAAGCTTAAGAAGACATTTCAAACTAACTGGTACTGAGTTACATTAGTACTAATTTTATAATAAATATTCATGTTTCTTTTTACTTCTGTGGATTTTTTTTTTAGGAGCTTTGCCTAAACATAATTCCCACGTTTGCCAATTTAATAGATTACCCATCAATGAAAAATTCATTAATTCCAAGAATTAAAAATGCATGTTTGCAAACTTCTTCTCTTGCTGTGAGTATCATGGGAACGTTCTTTAGTGTTCAGAAAATGTTGTAACCTTTAATTACGTTGGGTTTACAATGTTGTGTCTTTAAAGGAAAGCCCATCAACGTGTTCTGATTTCTTACTGAATTTTTTTTCAAAAAACTTCTTAAAAGTGCAAAAGCACCATTTCTTTGCTCTAACAATTTTTAAAGTTGTTAACAACTTACCATGTTAATAATACTGTAAAAGTTACTGAAGTGGGTACCACAGTAATAGACATTGACAGTGTTCATCATGCAGAAGAGCCAAGTTTTTGTGAGCATAAAAACAAATGCTTTTCCTTCATGATACATAAGCATTTTTTAACTTGTTTTGAATTTTTGAGTACAAAGATTTTCTTACGAGTTTTGTAAAGTTGTTTTGTTTGTTTTCTGTAAATAAAGAGTTGGTTTAATTCTTATCATTCTTCACAGGTCCGAGTAAACTCACTAGTGTGCTTGGGCAAGATTTTGGAATACTTGGATAAATGGTTTGTGCTTGACGATATTTTACCTTTTCTACAACAAATTCCATCAAAGGAACCTGCAGTGCTGATGGGAATTTTAGGTAACTAATGCTTCCAACTTTCTCTTGTGTGCTTTCATACTGTAAATCCGAGCACTTTCTGTGTTACCACTGAACATATTTACATAGTATATCCCTAAAATGACTATTAAAAGTCTGGTTCTTGAGTATGTCCCTGTTCAGTTACCTTGTGTATGACATTTGAGCACTAGTACATATATTTTTAGTCCTCAGGGCCTGGTGCAGTTCTGAGTACTCACTGCAGTTCATGGGCTGTGACACTTACATGGACTGCGTACTCCACAGAGTCAGAGAGGCTGTTTTCTGCAGAAGAGTATATGAACTGCCATCTTTCAGATGCTGGAGCTTTTGAGATGTTACTGTTGCCTTCTTCCACCACTCTTACATAGCAGATGCTATAAATGATGATGTTCAGATCTGCTGTTCTTTACTGCAGGCTTTGTTAGACTCATTTTGTTGGATGTTTAGGCACACAGTTGTGCCTGCGTGCAGAAATGGAGCACAGTCTGGGTGAGGTCTCACAAAATGACTAACAAAACCTAATGGCCTGGTACTTCTGGAAGGGGAGACCTCACCCCCACTTTAGCTTTCCATACTGCCACTTGGTGCTTGCCTGTCTCAGGGTGTGTGATTTTAGCAAATTGAGTGGGCATACGGAGTCCAGATGACCAGAGCCACTGCCAAGAAAGAGGTGTGACTGCCTGGCCAAGTCTAGAAGACTATTTCTCCTCCTGACACCAAAGTGGTGTAGACCAGTTGTAACAGCTGAGCTGCACTGCCAGTAACCATCATTAAACACTCTACTATGTGATGACAGGATTATTTTTATTTGCTCAAAAGCAGCAAGAAGGCATCTTATCTGTACTGATTTAAAGCTGCCTGTTTCCCTTAATCCTTGCATCTTTGACTTTTATTTGCTATCTAAGAATAAGGTACACTATTTTTTTGCTTCAATTGTGTTAGTTCTGAATTCTACTCAGATACAGTGAGTAAGTGAATCTTAGTTTGGAAATGATGAGCTGAAATCAGTTTTACATTCTTGGGCTCTCCTTTCTTCCAGAATCATAATATCATCCTTCATCTTCTTAGTCTTGGTGACAGCTCTGTTCTAGTACCATAGAAAGTGAGGAAAGCTGCTGTCTTTTATGCTGATGTGTTCAGTGTTTGCCACCAGAGCTGGGCTATTTAAGCAGAGGACTCTTCCTGTCAGAAGCACTACAGAACATTTGGGCTTAACACTGGGTCTCTCGTGCCTGTCAGGATTCTTTTTCCAGGGATTTTAAAGATTTTAAGATTCTGCTTGAGTTCTGATACTATGCATAACAGCCCAAACCTTGTAGTTAACAGTGTTTGTAAAAAAAAACCATCAGAGAGCAGGATGGTAGCTAATCCTAGCTACTTGTAGTGTGCCAGGAGAGAACACATCCTTAGTTGATGCAGCTTGATTTCTCAAATGGCACTGTGTCAGCTTGTGGCAAATCACTTACACATGATCTGTTCAAAGACACATTTTCTCAGATAATTGGCCAGACCAATTCATTGACTAATACCAAGTTTCATAACTGCAGAGTTTGACTTTGGACATCCTCTTGTTCTGAACTATAGCAAAGGCTCTTGCTGTTTGTTGTTGTGTGGATCAGTACGTAGCCTTTAAGATTCTCTTGGTCATGTTTGTCCCTGTTTGCACACAAACAGTAGTTGTTCAGATGATCATTACATATATGAGTGTGGTACTTCGAGTTTGTTCACACTGTTTACTAAACTTAACAATTTCTGCTATTTTTATGTTCCGTGTTAGGTATTTACAAATGTACATTTACTCATAAGAAGTTGGGAATTACCAAAGAACAGCTTGCAGGAAAAGTATTGCCCCATCTGATTCCTCTTAGTATTGAGAACAATCTTAATCTGAATCAGGTAGGAACAGTCGTATTGCATGCTTTTCCTTGACAGTTATGAGAATAAATTTAAACTGTTGTCTTAAAAGAATACATCTATTACTGTATGTCTGTGTCTGTTGTAAAAATAAGCAATACCAAAACCCTTCCCAATTCTACTGTATTTCTGTGTTTGAAGCTTGTTATTTTTGGGTGTATTTAACTGATTATGTGTAACATTTCAAAATTAATACTTGTCAACCTTCCAAATACCCTGCAAAAGCAGTTATCTACTAACATAGCAAGTATTCAAATAAAATACTGTGTTGCTATGAAATATCAGGAAAGAGAATAATAGGTTGGTTTGTTGGTTTGAAAATGAATCTGGTAATACTTGTATGTGGAGACTTTGTCTGCAGTGCCCCATTTCAGTTTTTTGTTTTAGTGGCCTGTATTTTTCCCAGTTTCAGTGTGCACTCTGCCTGTAATTTGCTAGCTAACGCACAATAATGAAGGTGGACTATAAATTATTTAAAAGTTTGCACTTCATCTAACATTATGTATTGTAGGTTTGTGAAGTATTACCTGCTAAGTTACACGTATCTGAATTCCATCACAACAAAATTCAAACTTCTTATGTATTTCTTTTCCAGTTCAATTCTTTTATTTGTGTTATAAGAGATATGCTCAATAGATTGGAAGCAGAGCATAAAACAAAACTTGAGCAACTTCATGTCATGCAAGAGCAACAGAAGTAAGTGTTAATGTTTGTGTTGGAGAAATAGTCATTTTTTGGCAAATGTTAGAGAACTCTAGCCATAGCAATAAAAAAATCAGGTAATTCTAAGTTCAGTAGTTGAGAATTACGTCACATAAGCACAGTTGTCAGAAGATCTGCTTCTTTGTGCAAATTGCCTTCCTGTAGTTGCTGAGAAATAAACCATACCAGAGAAACATAAACAGTGCAGCCTTTTAGAAGGCTGTGATATTTTAAAGTATTTGGAGCTATTTTATGGAGCCTGATATGAGGTGAGATTTGAGACAAAATAATTTGGGATATCTGAAGTCTGGGTCACCCTGCTGAAAGGGAGAAATGAAGACCACAGAAAATTGTTAGGAGGCGTTTACTGTTTCTCAGAGAGTATTTGCCAGTCTTCGGAAGGCATTATATAAAATTGGTTGCTCTCATGATGCAATTGTTTGGTATTATTTAAATGCAGAAGAATTATCTGCATTGTTAGATTAGTGTTATGGATGTGATTGCAAAGTTGTCTTGTTGTAATATACTCTGCACTGTGTAGATCCTTGGACATAGCTAACCAAATGAGTGGGTCTGAAGAGGCAAGATCTAGCGGTACAGGCAATCAGGTAAGCAACAATATGTAACTCACACATAGAACACTGAAATTTAAAATCACTTAGTTGATATTTACATAGCTTTAAATTACGGTATTTCAAATAATGAAGGTTTTTTTCTTTGAACTTAAACAGATTGACAAGGTATTTAACAGTGGAACTGACCTTCTAACTAGTGGATCTGATAGTAAAGAGAATGAGATGTCATCAATACAGAGAAAGGTGTGCTTTACTTTATTTTGTTAGTCTTTTTTGTCCATCTGTCCAATACAAGGCTGATAGGGTTGCAGAAGAGTGTGTGTAAATGCATAGCATATTTAAAGCTTTAGTAGAAAAACTAAGTGCTTTTCTATATAGCACACCAACATACATGAGAAGCTCCATGAGAAATGTTCAAATCATATCCTTCAATTTCCATGTAAGCTTTTCCTCAAAGTAGCTTTGTACTAAGTAGGCAGCAATTTTGATTATAAATTTGTGGTAGTTTTCTTTCTCCTTAATTATAGATTTAAATGAAACTAAAATTTCACCACTGGATTTAGGTAGGAAAAGCAAAATAGGGATCCTTATGATAAAATGAAAAGAGAAATGAAGATACAATGTAGAATTTTAAGTAGTAGCAGAGACTAATTTTCACAGTACTTTTCAAAGTTAAGTGAAAACAGCCAATACATGGTTAAATACAAGACACGAAGGAAAAACATAGCATAACATAAAATATAAGCAGTAATACAGTAGACATAAGCTTTCAGCATTGTAAAATTCTTTTCATACTAATAATTATAGAAATGCCTTCCCAGAATCTATATATTTTATAATTCCTATTTCTAGTTTTCTGAATCCTCTCTCTGAGGGGAAATGATTTAATTATTTCATCCTTCATTATTAGCAAAAGTGGAGTTAAAATCCTCATAAGACTCTTGAGCAGTTCTAAAACGAAATTCCCTTTTCAACTCCATGGTCAATTGCATGTCTAGATCAAATTAGTAACCATATTAAAAACAAAAATTGTGAAGAACACTTTTTCTTATGCCCAATATTAAGGAAACAAAGCTAAAGTGGTTTTGTTCATATATATCTCTTTTATTTGAGATCTGCCCAAATTTCTCATTATGCTGCTCTCTTAATATTGTATTTATTTGCTTTAAGTACTTTGTAGCAATATGGTAAATATTATAATAGATTTTGATTATTGGCTTTCTCTTTTGTGTAAATAATTTTATTGTTTACCACATTATTGAAATGACGGTGCTAATATGAAATAAAAATATGAATGTCAGAATAACCATTTTGTGCAACTTACTACCAGTACTTTCCCTTTTAAAGGCCTCACTTACACTGGAAGAGAAGCAAAAGTTAGCTAAAGAGCAAGAACAGGCACAGAAACTGAAAAGCCAGCAACCTCTTAAGCCCCAAGCAACTACAGTGACACCTCCAGTGAAGCAGGTGAGAGAGATCAAACAACTGCACTGTTTCCGTTGGAGCTCTGATGCTTTTTCAAGGGCTGTATGCATTTAGCAATTTTTTCCTCCTGTGAGTTACTTTTTTTTTTCCTAGTGGTACAGTGGCACAGCGGAGAAAAGTTAAATTTTCATGTGCCTTCCAGTTGCATCATTAGCAATACTCCCACTTTTAAAATAGCTGGAATTTCCAAGGGTATCATTATTATCAGAAGGTCATTGTACTAAATACGGGAAAAGGACATAGTAAGAAGGGTTTTTCTTTGAAGAGTTCATTAGTATAAAGGATTTGGGGATGGGAGTGGGGCATTTAAGCAAATAGTCACAGTTGTACTTTGTGTGTAGTCTGAGATGTCAAATTAAAGCTCCATAACAATTAGGTCTAAGTGGCAAAGAACACAAGGTAATTTCTCTTGTATATTATTACATTTCATGCCCAATTCCATGGAGTGAATTCTAATTTCTGAAAAATTATTGCCAGATCTCCAGGGATAATGATAGAATACTGTTGCCAGAGTGTCTGTAGAGGAAGAACATTTAACTGCATTTTGTGTGTTTTGCAGACAAAAGACTTGACAGATACCTTGATAGATAATATGTCATCTTTGACCAGTCGTCCTATCAACCAAGCTCAAGTTGCATCTTCAAACAGCTTCTCTTCCATTCCTTCTATGGGTGTTGGAATGGGATTTTCATCGCCCATTGACAACACAAAGAGAAATATGACAAATGGACTAAATACAAATATGGGGTTTCAAAGTGCTGGATTCACTATGGGAGCAGGTCTTGCTACTCAGAATTTCTTCGGTGGTCCAAGTGCAACAGGAGCAACGAAGATGAACATTGTACCACCTGCCAGTATGCCAAATTACAGCCCTATGAATGCTGCATCTGCACTCTCTCCACTGACACAACAAAACAGACCCCCAGATATGTCTGCTTTAGATAATCTCTTTGGTCCTCAAAAACCCAAAGTTAGCATGAAGCAGTTGGCTCAACAGAAATCAAGCCAGTGGGTTAATCAGTTTGTGCAACCACCAGGGTCCCCAAATACAAGCAATACAGCCTTGGGGCCTCAGATGAACATGATGACACAGCCAGGCTTTGCTATACAGGGTAATCCTTTCTTTTCTCCTCAGAACTTCGCACAACCAGCAAACACAATGACAAACAGCAGCTCAGCTAGCAATGACTTAAAAGATCTTTTTGGGTAAAATGTTTTGTTCTCTTCTTTCAAAGACTGATGAAATTTGGATCATGGGTAAGCTGATTAACATCTTGTTTTGATTAATAAAAGCATGACTTGGGGAAACTTTCAACCCAGAAAAGTAAAGACTTTTGGACAGGAAAAAAGGCTGATGTTTGATTCACCTGGTACTGCAGTGGAATTGTGTAAGTGCAAAGTCATCTTACATGCTAAAGATTTCCTGTCTCTACCAACATGAGAGTGCTGAAGGTGGGAGGCATATGTTCAACTGAAAAAGAAGTGTATCGAAATCATTTAGAGGTGAACTCAATCAGTTCCTATGAAATTTCCTACAAAATTTTGTTTCTTAAGTTCAGCAAAATGCTTAGGGGATAATGATGCTATTGGATGCAAACCTGGAGATTTACTCATGTTGCCTGAATTTGTCTCAAGCCGTCATTTTGTCCCATGATAGTTTGCAAAAAGAAAATTCTTGCGCTGGCCCTAAAATTTTGGTAGCCAAATTACACAGAGAGAACTCTAACCAATAAGTATGGGCGAGACTAAGAAGGAAGCATATTTGACTTTCTTCTCTCATGTAAGCTCATGTAATGAATGTGGTGTAGTAAACTTATAACAAGATTCATCAGGCATGAGAAGTTGTTATAAAATTTGGTTCAAGTTTGGGACAGACTAAGAACACTGCTTCAAAGGTCATGCTGGTTTACAATCTCTTTTATAATGCCAGATCCTTCTTACAAGCCCCATAGCAAAAGCAACATACCACTTAAGCAGGATTTTAAAATACGTGTGGTGATTTCATCACATTTACTATGTTCCATTGTTTTGACTAATATGATACTGCTTCTAACTGATGTTAAAAAAAATTGTAGTTATGGAACCTCACAAAATGAATGTAAGTGTAAAATTCACATGCCCCACTGTGTAACTAAATGCATGTTATATAGTTACACAGAAATATGTTCAATTAATTTTTGGCTCAATTGAGGTGATGAAAAAGGATCACCTTATACAATTTGCACAGGGTTGTGTGAAAAAGCAGACTGCCATAAACTGCCTTGACTAGAATGAACTATTTCATTTTAATTTTTATTTAAATCAAGTCCTGAAGGATAGATTGACATGAAGTGATTTCTCAAATATAGATTTGTAGGCTTTACAGTGTATGATAAATACACAGGTATTTCAGATCCTTTTTATTGTATTACTCTAAATTCAATAAAGGTCTCCAGAAGTCCAAATAGTAGTTTCTTCTACTTCCAGAATGTGTATGTTCAGCTTGCCCATGGTGGAATCTCTGCTCTGTCAGATACTGCTGTTGGGTTTAACTTTTTTTTCCTAAGAATTTCAAGAGCTTTCTTACCTAGTATTTTGAAGACTGTAAATGGTTATTTTGAGAAGGAAATAACTAGTTACCTTTTTATGGAAAGCCTACCTGCTTAATTTTTAAAAGACTTTCACTGAAGAAACTCTTCTTTTGTTTGCTGCTTAAGAAACCAAAGGGCCTTATGCTGTAAATATGACTTGTATTTTGTTATACTTCCACAGTTCTAAGTGGTGATAGCATTAAGCATATTTCTTAAAGAATCCTTTATGTGTTATAGCTGCTGCGTTCGTCCTATTATTTTAAAATACCCGGGACCAATAAATTTGTGGTCTAGAAAACAGTACCTAATACATTGTGATGCTTATGCACTGTTAATATTCATGGTAAGCATTGTAGGTTATGTTAAAATGTCAGTGTAAATTTAGGTACAATACTGGAACTGTTGAACTGTGGAAGTTCATTTGCAGTTGCTGGCACTCTATACTCTCAATCACACTGGTGTCTTCTTTATGTCAACTCTTGGAAGCTGTGTTCTGTTAGGGTAAGCTTTTGAAGAATTACTTGAATCTGTATTCTTCTAAATTATTTGGAAAATAAGATTGTATTAGAAACAGCATCTCATAGGACTTTACAATGTATTAAATTAATATATCTATGGCAAAGGCAGTCTTAAAAGTCAGTGTCCTAATCTGGGGTTTCAGTCACTGATCTCTCTGGACTGGGAGCTTTTCAGAACTGGATTTAGTTTAATCTATTGCAGGGAAAGTTAAGTGAAAAAAAATTGATCTCGTTTCATATACTAGACTTCCTAAGCTGTGTGATTTGGGGTATGTGCTTTTGGCATGGGCTGTACCAGAACATAATGTATTTTGTAAGAACAAAGTAAAAAAAAAAATTCCTACATTTTCAAATTAAAAGAGGCTCTTTTATGAAGTTGTAATGTAATGGAATAAGGTCTTTATCTGATTGAAGCAATAGGACATTTTCCATTTATAACTGAGAACATAACTTTGATTTCTCTTGTTTGCTGCTATTTTCAGAATGCCCAGAGTAGAAGAACAACAAAGAAAACTGAAAAGGGTGCTCCTGAAAAGGGTGCTCAAAATCTTCCAGTTATTTAAAAATTTATATATATATATATATATAACTGTATTTAAAAGTAGTGAGTCCAATCCCTTTTCCACATAGATGCTTCCTGCTTAGTGTGTCAGGAAACTCAGTATGTTTGAAGTTCTCGAATTACTTCTTAAAGGAAAGAGGACTTGCAAGAGGTAAGTCACCATGGCCATGTGCCACTTGGCTCTTGCTACAGTAGTTTTTCTTTAGGAAGCCTTGGCCAACTGATCACTGTACTTCCAAGTCATCGCTCTGAGGCCCTGCAAGAGGCTGGAAGACTTGTTTTGTGGCCAGAGTGAATTGTTTGAGAGCTGCAGTTGTGCTTCCAAGTTGGTTTTTGGGAAAGACAAAGGGGAAGGGACAATATTACAAAATGTGGGTATTCCAGGAGCCTCCTATAGCTAATCTTGGATGGAAAGCAGTGCTACATCTGGCTTGGCCTAAGCAGAGGGTCTGCCTAGTCCTCATGTAAAGAAAAACAGAGAACACAGGTTTGAAACTGGTATCTGATTAAGAAACTACAAATGCTGTTAATGAAATAATAGCTTGGTAATAGGTTATTCTTTACAATGCCTTTAGGAAGACTGTAAATTACACTAAACTTCTGCCCTTCATATTCAACCTAATTTAGAGGAAAAAATGTGAAAGCCTGTCAGGTTATATCATCACAGCACCCACTGTGCACCCACTGTGCTCACCCGCTGTGAGCATGTCTTCATTCTGCTGTGGAAATGACAAGAGGGTCTGGGCTGAAGTGCCCAGCCCGTCTAGTTTACATTCATTTATAAAGGGGAGGTAAAGGGAACGGAGTAAATTCCTATTCTTTAAGCTATTCATCTATTCTTTATTTACTGTAAAAGGAGACGCTAAGTGAAAATAGCTGCACATCTTATATCAGTTGTGCTTTGGCTGCTCTGATGTATGCTAAAAGAACATGACTGCGCTGAGACAACAGTGTTTTCCATGTTAGAGCTCTGGTTCTGTTTGGGTTTAAATGTCTGAAGCATCCTCTCAAAACTCAGTCATAGAAAGCAAACTAATCCTGCTAGAGGGAAGGATAGTATTAAGAGCCTTGAAAAACCTTTTTTGGCTAATGGAGAACCTTAAAACTACTGAGTTTCAGGTTAGCTTAGAAACCCCTAGTTCTGACTCGAGAGAAACTGGGAATGAAATGGCACAGGTGTCACTGGAGGAGGGAGCCCATCTTCTGTTGTTTTCATCACATAAATGGTGTGAATAAGGCACAGAACAGCCCTTGGAACTTGCTTATGCAGCAGGGCAGCAATATCAGAGGAATCTTTTGAAAGGTAAAGGAGCCCACCAATTATTTGGGAGATGGGGAGAGAAATTTTACTGGGAGCATGGGTAGAATGCCCTAGTTTGTTTTAATGAAGATACTCTGTTCTCCTCACTGTGAACAAGAAATGTTATGGGGAAGTTGTGGCCTTACACAGGTGTTGAGCACCCCAAGTAAAAGGGTGAATTTTTGGATATGTAGGTGCACAACATTTCGAGCCTTATTCTTTAAAACGATCCTTTTCTGTTTTGTCTTTCTAGCAACAACTGTTTCACGTGTATGTGGAACCTTAACAAATACCCTGATGCCTTTTAAAGTAAGGAAAGTGTATATTGACCTTTGTATTATAACCCTGTTGTAATGTTATCTGTGTCTATAGATAGCTAAGTGTGATTAGACTAGACTGTAGGATTTTTACATTTTTCAGTTCAACTGCACCAAAAAAAGAGACTAAATGAGACATTAGATTTGAATCAAATTCCATAAAGCTTCCATACAGACTAAGAATTATATGATACTTGTGTTATCCATTATAAATAATACATACTTAGTTTGCCTACATCTGTATGACTTGAGCAGAAAAGGAAAGTTTTTAAAACGTAAGTTTATGAACACTGTATCTTGCATTACTGAATCTTGCATTACAGTGAAGTTTTTGGACTTCGGAGTGACCTTTGCTTATTGATTAGGGTTTTTTATTGGAATTGTGTAGGATGTTACTGATTTGTACCACTTCCAGTGAAAGAAGCATAGAGAGGGGGAGTACAGAAAAAAAAATACCCTGTTGTATATGTAACCATTCTTTTTCTTTGTTAAAAGATATGCTGCATTTTATATATTCATTGTGAACCTTTCCTTTGGAAAGCTGTGAGGAAACCTATCTGGAGAATTTCAGATGAGTGAGCTGATTTTCAAGTGAGGTTCTGCCTTATATCTTCCATTAGGTTTTGACTGCTTTGCAGGAAAATTACACAAGGCAGTAAAAATACACCAAATCCTCTTGACTTTCAGGCCTCACCCTTGTATCAACATAACAAATAAGCCCTGAAGTTGTATTGTCTTTAGGTTCTCTAAAACAGGTCTAACTGCTGTACAGATTTCTGAGATGAAGCTGTAAATCAAAATGTGTTATAGTGAACTCAGGCCTTGTGCAAAATACTTAATACTTGTTTATTCGTCTAATTGTACAGTCTCTGTACTAGTGGCAGTTTTATGTTCTGATTGTAAAACATTAAAATTCTCATGAGATTTATAAAGTGATATTGTTGTTGTGTCAGCCATGATTGATAAATAGAACTGTAGTAGCATGGCATTAGTGTATATCTGGTTTATTGGACAGCTCTTCAAAACCAAAATTATTCTTGTATCAACTTGTAGATCAGTTACTTTAAAGCTATGTAAAAGGTACAGTGACAATTTTGAGAAATACACATCACTTTGTACTCTGAATTAGGTTGCCTATGGAAATAAATGAACTTTTCATATTTTCACAGTGGAAGATATTTTATTGATAATTTTCATTAAATTAACTAATACTAACTTCTGCAGAAAAGTTTTTCCTTGTACATTTTGTTTGAAATACATTTTATCCCATGTATTTTTGAGTTCATTTCTTAAAGATTGCTGTCCAGACGTGTGTAAAATGTCATCACATACTGCCTTCATGTGGTGCATAGAAGTTCTGGGGAAAAACAGCTGCACTAGATGCCTCTAAAAGTAGCGTTCACTTTTTCTGATGACACACAGTGATCTCAGTTTGCATTTGCACAGCTCATGGACCCAGAAGCCAGTCCTTTCTTTATATCTTGAGTTTCAAGATATGCTGCTATGTCAGGTTAGAGTTTGACAGCACTCTGAAGGACCATAATTCTCAGGTTTTTGTATGGTATAAATAGTTCAAGTACAAGACATCTGCTCTGATCTGATTAGAAGCAGCATTGTTGGCCAGAGATGGTGTGGGAGAAGAGAGTAAAAGAACAAAAAGATAGATGAGGGGAAAATGGAAAGGTAGCATCAGGTGGCTTCAGTTCTCTCTTCATTTTCACTTGGTGAGGATGACAGCAGGCCCTTTCCTTCCACAACTGTATCCATCAAGTGAGCACAGTCCTGTCATGTGGCAGCCCCTGCTGAGAAAATGCCTGCCTTAATTTGCTCAGCTAATCACAATCCTGATCTGACTGGTATGTCCTTCACCTTGGTAATGTTCTCTTTGTCTCTCCATTTCTAGATATTGGTAGGATCCGTAAGTCCTCCCTGTTTCTTAAGCAAGAAGGTTTCAAGTGCTGAAATAAAGGTGTTCTGAGTTGATTTGTTGTGGCGTAAAGTTGACATCTTTACAAACTCATGAATCCAGGTAGCCTAAATCTTCAAACAGGGAAGCTGCAAATTTGGAAATTTGCAGTTGGTTTTTCTTTGCTTGGAATCCTTTGATATTGACAGCTAATTGTCTGAATTTCATCACTTAAATATCTCTAGTCCAACCTCTGGATTCATCATACACCTGAACTTTAGATTAATCTATTTTATATCAGCATTTGTAGAGCTCTGTTACCAGCTGGAGACCACTGCAGTTGCTCAGTAGTTTGGAAAATGGTTCACAAGGTAACAAGGTGCATTCTGATTTCCTGTGCCAAACTGACAAAGCAGGAATTCAGCTTATCCTCCCACCTATGCACAAACCCAAGAGCAGCTCAATAAATACTAGTTATTCAAGCTCTGAAATTTACTAAGAATTCGAGACATAACAGTTAAACTCTAGACTTTTAAATTTTTTTTTCTATGTAAGACACCTGCCTATGAACTGTACTCTATTATGGTTCTACTGCAGTTTCATCCTGCAAATTAAGGCAGTTGTGAGTGTGGAATGGTTGGAAACTCAGCAATGGTAGAAGTTTAATGACCTACCTATATTTACAGACCAATTTTTAAAGGGTTTTTTTTCCATGATTTTCTTGTGCCTTAATTATTATTTGGCCTTTTATGATGGAATTTCTTAAAATGCTTCATCTTTTGCACGACATCAAAAAACTCTCCTGCAATAATTAGCCAAATAATCAAAGAAGAACCTCCATTTGTAACTATATCAATGAAAACGTTGTCTTTTACCTGAGAACCAAGGGATTTGGGAGCTGAAGCTATGACACAGGCAGCCTTTGTTCATGTCAGTCTGTGTGTCTCATTGATGCCAACTAATACTTGCAAGAGTAAACAAAATCAAAACTTTGCAGAGCTTACTTTCCAGCATGTGACTTTAGAACCAAACACCACACAGAAGAATAACTGCTTGTTTTCTGAACAGTAAAAAACAAATATTAGAGCAGAGAACTATAAAAACTAGAATTGCAATTCCTACTGTTGCCATGCTGATGAAATAAAGTTACCTATGCCACCAAAGCTGTGAATAAGCATTTTAGACAATGCCACAGCAGTGACTTCAAATATTGCAAATAAGAAAAATGCTGATGAAGTCAGATGCCTCTGCAATTACAGCAGTATATTTCATTTGAAGAATCTACCCTAACTTGACACCAGATAGATATTATTTTTATTTTTTAAGAATTTCTAAAAATAATCATGTCTTACAATGACTGGGACTTACAATGATTGTATCTTATAAAATCAAAGCAGGAGAATCAGGAAAAAATAAAATTAGTCTAGACTATAATTTTCATACTTTCGTTTTTAAATAGGAACTTTATTGGTAGTCCTTCCTCAAATAGACCTACCTTATGCTACAAACCCTGGCTTTACTTGGCTACAAAATAGAAAAAAAATAGTATTTGTAGAACTGTATACAATTTTGATGCAAACTGTGCTTAAATTCTTGATCTGTTCTGTAAAACTAGCAACAGAATTATTTTCTGTGTGATTTTCTGATTTGATAGATACTAGATATCATTTCTGCAGTTGGTGATTTTAGTATAATGTACTAACATTTTCATCATTATTCTGTGGAGGATTAAGTTACTGTTTATCTATTCTTCTTTATCTGGCAAGCAGGAAACTTAAATTAGCTGATTTTTTTCAGTTTGATTGTCCTTATTGGGTTTAGGTTTCCTAAAGGATTCATTGCTTGAGTCTTACTGATTTACAACCATTACAAGTAAAAGTTGTGATTGCCTGCCCATTGCAGAGATTAAGTAAGTGTATCTTAAATGATGTGTGCCTCCACACGTAATTTCCAAGTTAACTGAGCTCAATCCCATGTATAGGACTTCCTTTGTCAGAATTTTCCTTTGGACCATGTGCCTGCTACTTTTCCAGGCCCTTTCTGGTGAAGCCATTTCTTTCATCTACTTTCTCTCTGATTTTTCCTGCATCAGTGCTCCCAAGCAGTGCATGGCTGTAGAAGTAGAAGGGCAAAACAACTCAGGGGCTTCTGACAATCTTTTTTTTTTTCTGGTGATGCTTGGTAAGGGAATGCTGAATTCATGACACTGGCAGCCTCAATTTTGTGCATGTTGCTTTTCAGCTGGAGATTGTTGCTATGCCATGAGGGGCTGCAGAAAGGAACCTGAGGCTCTGCATCTCAGCTTGATGGTCCAGCTCTGGGAAGCCAATGGATTGGGCTGATGAGTAGGCATCTATTTCCTTTGTTACCTATCAGCGTGAGCCTCAAGTAGAAATGTTAGAAGCAGCTGCAGGTGAGTGATCCAAAGGATTACTGAATCCAGATGCCAGAGTGACACAGCAACCCTTTAGTGCAGAGAGGCAGAGTTCAGGGAAATGCTGAGGGGAAAAAAAAAACCCAAACAAACAGAAGGAAGGACAGTGGATACTGTCATCTGCAAAATGTCAAAATGTCTAGTGCCTGCCCTGCAGGGTTGGACCTATTTTCTTTGAAATTGTATCTCCTGCCCCCCTGCTCTCCTCACGTTCCTGTGGCCTGTGCAGGGAGTGCTGGTGGATTGTGCAGGGAGTGCTGGTGGATGCTGTTTCATGGAAGAGCCTAACTGATCCTGACAACTGTTGCTGCTGCTGACAGGCAGTGGTTTGAGCTCTGATTTAATCTAGTCTTAACACTCTTATTGGAATGTTTCATTTTTCTGTTTCTGTGTTTGTTTTTTTGTTGTTGTTGTTGGAAATTACTACTTTGTTAAATTGAATGACTGTGATTAGGAAGTTGAATAATTCACTATTTTTTCCTATTCCCTATTTTGCTGTAGAATACATTTTCTGGTGAAAGGTAGGTCAAATATTCACTATGTAAATATACATAAAGTATAGAGACATTAAAAAGAAGTTTATTAAATCTGTATGTTTTAAAACAAAATTTATTTGAACAAAAGTAATAGTAATTAAAACTACTGTCCTGAACTGTGAGTTACTGGCCACGATATCTTTCAAGAAGCTACAGTTGTTTAAGTTCATTTTTCTTCAGTTCTTTTTAATGAGGCATTAAAGGGATGAGGTTTTGCTTTCTGTGTTGTTCAGTTTCTTAATTCTGAAAAACTAGTGGTTTTAAATTGAAATAGAACTGGTTTCCTTTCCATTCTTTCAAAAGAGCTGCTGGTGATGCTAGGTGTTTGGTCAGTGATTTCAGCTATCTTAGCAATGGAAATACCTTTAAAAATATGGCAAAAGCATGTGGGTTTTAATTTTTTAATTTATAGATTGTAAGAGATTTGACATATTTAGTCATTGACATCTGTTAAAACTTTGAGTATTACTTTTAATTAATATTTTGCTAAAAAATATTTATCATTTTAAGCTGTCTCTATGTCAGTTTTAAACAAGAAAATGTTACATGAAATATATTCTGGAACTTACTTTATTCTAACGTAACTAAGCCCTAACTGTAGTTCAGCATAAACACACTTGAAGGGGGAGCCCTTCAAGTCAACTTGAGCATTTGTAGATTTTCATCTCTGATTTTAAGATTAATGTGACTTCTCAGTCATCCTTCTCCCTCATTCCTTCTCAGCCCTTTGCAACTTCAAACCTGTTGCCCACTTTCAACCCTTGTTTGATGAAAGCATTGTTAAAATACCAAAGATAAAGATGTATGTATAAAGATGCATGTTTTATGGTAACTGTTGCCTCATTAGAGGGACCAACTTTGCACATCAGGTGAGGGAAGGACTGTAGGTAGAGATAGCTCTAGTTAGGCACTAGAAAATTCACATTAGGGAAAGTCCCAGGAGGCAGATTTTATAAATTCTGGTCTTCATGTAGTATCACAATCCTGGACTCCTAAACCCCAGCAAGCTCAGTGGAGTGGATTGTGATAAGGTCCAAAAGAAGTGGGGTGGTGACAGAGGGCTGATAAAGAACCACGCAGGGTCTTAAGGGTTGGCAGTTCCGAAGCACCTTTATTGTCCAAAGGGAGCCGGCACCATAAGACAGAGAACAAAGAAATGCGAGCCCTTTTAAAGAGGGGTGGTACAAAAATCAGGAACCAATCAGTAACTTTCAGGGGTGGGGTATGGGAGCACCCCATAGGGGGAGAACCAATCAGGGAAAGCCCAAAGGTGTGATTTGAACATATTGCCAAATAGGGAACAGAGTTGGGGAGAACATTCCAGAACTAGGAGGTGGGTCTGGGATGATGGACATGGGGTGGGCGTGGGATGAGATAACAGTTGGGTTTGACAGACATGGGGGCTGAACCATGGATGGGGTTTGGAGGAATAAACCATTTTTCAGGGGATACCACAATGTAGTAGTGAGTTTTATTTTCATGTCCCACAGTTTTGGTTTCCAACGGTACTTAAAAGGAAAAAAAACCTTTTCATTAATTTCTGTCATGATGTTTTCTTTTAAAGACTTCAGCTCTAGGATTAGAGAAACACAATGAGCTACATACTATAATTAGTGAATCAATCAAGCAAGAGACTATTCACAAATTGGGTAGCATCACAGGTAGTTATGAATAGTATGTTATAACTGTACTGCCTGGCATAGATTATCTGTCAAATCTGAAGATAATACCAAAGACTACTCCCCTTCCAAATGTGTTTTTCTAGTAAGGGGAAAAGGGAAAACACAAATTTGAAGAGGTGGAATGATCTTTTGAGTAACTTGTAAATAAACAATTTCTAAAAACATCAAAGCAGCTCCTTAGTAATAGTTACAGGCTGTAAAATGTTATGTTAATTTCAAAATTATCTGTAAGATAAAACTGCCATAAGGTGTCACTATAACCCAAGAAACTTTCAAATACATTTCAAACATTATAGAGATGTTCTTGTCCAGGTACAAGACTTTCGTTATACAGCTTCGTGGAAGTAAAAAAGGATCTATTTTTAATTAACAAACTGTATTTCTGTATGCACAGAAATCATCATCAAATGTATCTGTATTAGTGCAATGGTGTAGAAACTCTGCCCTTTTTTATTTTTATAGAGAAACAGACATACTTCACATGGGAACTTTCCACATAGAAATGCTCTAAAGCCCTCATCCAGTATAAGGTAAGAAATGAGTGCTTAATTAGCAGCTTTGAGTAAGGAAAACTATAAATAGGAATTCTTATTTCCATTGTTGTTTTATATGTTATTAGCATCCCAAGAGCCATTATTTTTATTTTGTATCCAACTGTGATCAGATGTCTTTCCTACCAGTGATCTGATCAGGAAGCAGAAACTAGAAACTGAAGAGGAATTTTTTAACCATTTGGAATTAGTGCTGGTTTTGCTGCAGTTATCAGGGAAACAAACATAACATCTGAAAAGTTGATTTGGGCTGACTCAACATGAAGCGTTTTAACGTGGCAGGAAAGCACTCTGTTCTCATATATGGTAAAATAGAAGTCAGAATTGTGAAGTTTTTGAATCCATCTTCATTTATAGCAGAAAATTATAGATGTAAAGCCATAGGTTTCAAAATCTGAAGGATCAGATTGATCATTTACTCTAAACCCTCATATAACATGTGATCCCAGGTCACCTCTTTCATCTTTGACATCAGATGCTGTAGATCTTGAAGGCTGAATTCCTATAGTGCCTGCTTTTTAATGTAATGTTACAATGACTTTTACAGGTGCCAACAGAAATAGGGTCTCCAGTACACCCAACACTGTACAAATACAAAGGAACTATTGGCTTTGGCCCAAAGTTTCGTGCCTAACAATAAAATATGCTTGTTATCTCTTAGACACCGCTTAAGGACATGGTTCAGTGGTGGACTTGCCAGTGCTGGGTTAACAGATGGACTCAACAATCTTAAAGGTCTTTTCCTGAAAGAATGATTCCATGATTCAATGAAACCTACCAGACAACTTTACCAAGGTCTTGTTCTTGTGCAAACCATTGTCAATCTCACGGTGCTGTAAACATTAAAGTCTGCCAACCCTAAGACCTATGTGCAGATGAAACAAATATTCATTATCTCTGCTTCATTACTTTGCTCCATTTGCAAGAAATGGAGGCATTTAAAACTTTTAAAGAGACTTAATTTTGAAACATCAAAATGTTTTAATTCAATTTAATTTAAAGAAATCTTCAGTTAGGAAGAGAGGTCACCCAGGATTTTCTAGCCTTTAAGCTCTTGGTAAAAGCTGAAAAGGCAAAGGCATCATGCTTTAACAAAAGAAAGTTCCTCCAAGTAACTGTGATCCAAAAATCATCTCACAAACACCAGGGATGTGATCACATGGCCTTGAACTAAAAAGAAACTGATTAAAAATTGACAAGATATAACAAAATGTTATTCTTGTGTATTTCCACTGCAGGAGCCTAGCAGCCTTTGGTTATTGTTAAGGTTGATCACTTAGCACAAAGTTAAGCATCTTAATGTTAATTCAGCAGAGACACCAAAAAGTTAAAATTACTTTCTCAGGATCTGTCGGGGTGTCAATTACTGTGATAATTAAATATTTGTAAGGAGATCAAAATTTTATATTTTACAAGCATTGGGAGAAGTGGCTGCTTGCAAGACAATCATCACATGAAATGTGTATGCTATCCAATCTACACTGAAACCAGTAGCAAAAATTTCTTTTCAATGTGGCAAAGACTTTACCCCGTCCATTAAGTTGAGGAATCATCCGTAGGAGTAGCATAAAGATGGTACTTCACGAATTTTCAACAGAAGAAGTTACTGTAGCAAATTAGATAGCCTCTAGGTATACATTTACTTGTACCTGTAGAAACTGCTGTTCCACATAAGTTGTGCTTATTGCTAGTTCTGATATTTGCAAGCTTGGTTTTCTTTTGGGGTTGCTACAGTTCTGAATCAAGCTCTGTGTCTGCAAGGCACAGCTCTTGTTAGGAAGGCACATCTCCTTTATGTGCACTTGACCAGTTTCAAGTTTTCTTGCAGCTCACTTTACTCTTGAACACTTGAGGTAGTGATGGTATATAAACACACAGCAGTGGCTGTCTGCATGCTGGTTTAGGGTCTAAAATATGGTTTTAATGTACTTACTAATAGTCTCTGGGGATAGGAGTCTGTAGTTTCAGGAGTATCTACAAGCTATGTGAACCATACCGTTTTAATTTTGCAAAATATTTCCTTAGAAGTGCAGGCAAATGCTGTGTCTTGGACTTCGCCTCCAGCTTGCAAACAGGAGACTTAAATTATATAATACATTGTGTTTTAAGGAGGTCTGAGATAACAAAAGGAGAATCACAATGTGGTGGAATTTTTGAAAAAGAAGGGGCATAGGTTAAAACAGGAAAGAAGAAAGCAGTAACAATGGCAGCTAGGTCTATTAGGGCTGTCACGTTAGGTCTTATTAAGGAGGAGTTCCTCAGCTGATGCTCCAAAATGTGTGCTGGAATTAGTCTTGTAGGTATTGCTGTGGCCTCAACCTTGGGCGCATTCTTGTTGGGAATTGGGTAGTGCCCCTGTGGATGATGTTCCCACAGGAGCAGAGCACTGCAAAGCTGCTGTGACAGTCTCTGCAGCAGTGTTTTGGCATCCAGGCAGTTTGCTTCTCTGTGAGCCTGAGGAGGAGGAAACAGAGAAGCAGCAGAGCTGCCTCTCTGCAGAGAAGCAGAAGTAACACGCTTTCTTTAGACCTTAGAGAAAGGATCAGTGAATTTTGAACAGGGCTACTGCTGTAGCACTGCAGAAGTGCAGGCAGTGAAGGATTGCAAAGAGTAAAGAGAAGGGAGGGAGGAAAACTGCTGTGAGAAGTGTGTAATTCTGTTAATGGTGAGGGAAGTGGTATTGCTAATGAGAGACCCCTGTGGCCTCAGGGGGAACATACCCTGCCAGTGGCCAGCCAGGGTAGACCTCTGAGGGAGCCACTTGAATCAGCCCCAAATGCATGGAGGACAGACTTCAGTAAATTCAACTAGAGAATGTGTGGATAAGTGACCAAAACACTACAATTTACGCATAACTCCTTTCTTGTGCCTGCTCTGTGCTCTCTTTATCCAAACTAGGACCAGAAGACCAGAAAGATGGGCAAGATAAAACCCTTTTTTCCACAGCTGCTGGCAGGTATGGGTCTTGAACACCACTTTCCAACCTGAGTTCCAGTCTTCCAAAATGAATTCCTTGCACTGGAGTTTGCACCATTTCCAGTTTGGAGCCAGATTTTTCCATGGTTTCAGGTGTTCAGCTGCCATGAGAGCATTCAGGATACTATCTCAAATGCCAGCAAATACATGTTTGTTACATGGAAGACAATCTCATTATGTAGTTTCACATGTATATATTCCCAAACCCATAAACCTCTGGTGTTTGGCATTTGGCCTGCTGGGGTTCATTTTCTGAGTGCCTGGTGAAAATTGGAGAGGCTGCTTTAGTGCACACACGTGATTGTGTTGGGCCTTTCCATTGCGGTGACTTTGCCGCTCTGCCTGTCCGCACACCCCAATGGTAAACGAGGATTAGAAGTCTGGAGTGAGAAACCAGGAGGAATTTCTTCCATTTGCTCAGTTTGGAGATGGCCAGATGCAAGCCTGAGCAGTGTAAGGAGGAGGAAGAGGAGGTGCAGCTGCTCCCAGGGCAGTGGGACGTGGTGCAGGGCTGCTCAGCCCTTGAGTCGGCAGTGAGAGCAGTTGCTGTTCAACCCAGCTAGAGAGAAATGCACCTAGAGAAGCCCTGCTGGAGGCATGTGGGTAGGTAGAAGAGATCTGGAGGTACCCATGTTCTAAATGCTTGCTATGGAAGGACTGTTCTGCAAGGACAAGTGTGTTGGCTGTGCAGAGCCAACACTTCTCTACATCACATGAATTATTGAAAGAGAACGAAACTCTAAACAGCACTGCAACAAAAGAGACTGCAGCAAAGCCAAACTCTCAGCTCCTAAGTGTGCTCCCTCTCTTCTTCTCTTCTGGTTCATACTAGGAATAAAAGATTACAGTGGAAGCTGCTTGCTTGCTTCACATAACCCTGAGAAAATATGTTTTCCAACATGGCCTTACTCAAAGTGGAGCTGGGACAATCCAGACATTTGATGTTTGTATTATGGAGAGTTCTAAACCCCAGAGATTGGGGGCCCATGCAAGTAGCCAGGAGAAGGATGGACTGGTGGATGGGTAGTCCTTGCACAGCTTTGGCCCAGATTTACAACCCACTCAAACCCTCACTCAGTCCAAACACCCAAATGAGGAGTTTTTAAGTGAAAAGAGCTCAGATCCAGTTTGTTTCTCTGGAGAAATCAACTTCTAGATTTCTTTTTTTCTCTTCTCTTCTCTCTCTGCAGAGTCTGGATACACCAAGCTCTGAATAGAAGTCAGGGGGAAAGTGTGGCCCCTGAGTCTGGAAGGATAAGGACAGTGTAGGGCAGGAGGGAGGGTTCACAGCCACGGCCACTGGCTCAGGGACACCAAGTGGCCTGTAGCAAAACAGGAGCTGGGGTTGGTGGGTGGGCAGCTGCCTGCCTTCTACATGGCAATTCTCAGCTGGAGACTTCCAGAGGAAATAAATTCTTATAGTGCTGGTGGCCTGATGAGGCACTGACAGGTTCTTAATTTAACTTTCCTTGTAGGAGTGAGGTAATGTGCCAAACACAAAGCTCTCCATTTTTCTAACCATCTACAGAGTTTCTGCCTTCCCCCTCACCTAAAGGGAGCAGCTGATAGGGGAGGGAATATATGAAATGGTTTGTAGCTTTGGCTTATTTTTCTTTATTTATTTTTTGACTTGTCCCTAATCCAAATCCAATATCTGAAGCCTTGCCAAATGCAAAAATTCTTCATTTGACTCCAGCCAATGTTCAGGCAGGATGAGTGGAGTGGCAGGCTGTATTTCCACTAGGTTTCATTAAGTACTTTCTGCCATGCTAGGAAGAGTGTGTTGTTGTCATGAAGTCACACTGAGTTGGACTGGATCACCTCTTTGAGCCACTTTATGTTTCAAAAATGCGATGGATTCAATTTATGGCTGGTCTTCCATTGCTTGTTCAGACAGCATTGTACCAATGCCCCTCCATGTCTGTCTGCCCAAGGGCCCAGCAACATCAATAATAAATGACCAGGCATGGGAAGGCAGCTTCGGATTCAAACCAGCAAGTGTGCTGGGGCAGGGGGCCTGTCGTGGGCGGGGGGTACACAGTGAATGGGAACTGTAGCTTACAATAATTCCCTCCCTGCAGAAAGGACTCGTAAATATTTAATTAACTTCTGGCCCTTGCCATAGATGAGGTCTTATTAGTGAACTGGAGTGGCTTGAGGACAGGTATTGTGTCTGTTACTATAGCACCACCTTGCACAGGATCTCAGTGTGAAAGAGACAGGGGAGGGAGGGAAGCAGGGAGGGAGGGATGCACCGAGGATGAGCCCCAGCGAGCCAGGCTGAGGTTTGCCTGTGGAGCAGGCAGCACGTCCTGCCCAGGGACGCTGGCCCTCGGCAGCACCTGCAGCTCCCAGCGGCAGCCCCTGGGCCAGCTGCCCCGCACAGGTACCGACCAAGCGCAGCAGAGCTGCTCCAAGGACCACGCCAAGCCCCTGAGTGTTTCTGAGGGGGCTTCACTCCACAGCTTTTCCCTTCTGGCTTTGCAAGGTCTGACTTCTTTTATTACTATTTTTTGATCTGCTCCTGTCTTGAGCAACTGGTTGTTGTTGCGGAGGTCACCGAGGACTGGTGGAGGCTCCTGACTGGCGTTGGGAACTATGACAGCAGAAGTGAATGCTCCTTAATAAGGGATTTACTGAAGAAGAAAGACAAAATGCCTTTCAAAGGGCTTGGTTCACTGAAAGAAAGATTTTTTAACCCGGGAAAGGAAGAGGTGAAGAACACCATTAGTGACTCGCTGGGGAACCTGAGAAGGTAAAACCCAACAGAAAATTCCCAGACAGGTCCATTGATTCAATTTATTAAGAGAAATGCAGTGTAGAAAAAATGTATAAACATAAAACAGAATATAGTGTGGCAAAATTAATATGTGAGTACAGAGAGTGAGATAGCTTGCTGTAAGACAGAAGATGTAAAAGGAGGAGTTACAACAGCATATGAATGTTGATCATAGAATATTTATATTAAACAAAAAAAGATGAAAAATAAATTATGAAATAATGTTCTAATATTAAAAAGAGCTTGCAAAAGTGTTTAATTAAAAACCTTTTTAATAATTAAATATGACTAATATTAAATATGACTAAATATGGCTGTGGTTTAACTTGCATGAGAAAAAAATAATTTAATGGGAATTAACACTCCCAATAATGCCACTCTTGAAATTAGACTTAGTGTTCCTAAATTACAGGTTTGGGTTTTTTTAAAGCTTTTTCCAAATCAGTAAGAGAAAATGTATTGAATAGAGATGTTTATGTGTAAGTTTACTGACTGTGGCAAATTAGAGAGTGAATAAGGAGAGACAGCTGTTTGCTAGCAAAAGCAGAAAAAAGATTAAAGATTTTCACCTTAACCTGATGGTTTCATGAACCAAGAAATGGAGGATTTTTATTTTTAGAGAAATGAAAATCTGATGTAGCAAATGACCAGTTTCATAAAGGGAAAGATATTTCTCATTTAAACAGAAGATTATTTCTGTTAGTAATAGCTACTGACAACACTTATTTGTGTAATCAATAGATGAGAGCCAGGGGGGTTAGTGGCATTTCTTCCATGCTTGATGTTGTGTTTTAAATCTTCATGTGCATCGGGCCAGCATTTTAACTGAAGGTTAGTGACTGAATTGTATTTGCTTTCATATCCATGCCTTTGCCTTCTATTGGGAATGCTATTTTGGGTCAAGAAATAGTTCTTGGTATATCTAAACAAGCCTTTGATCACAAGAAAATGTGTAAGAGTTTACATATATCATACTGCAGTTATTCTTATCATGTGGACAAAGTATCTGTGTTCTACACAATTTTTACTTAACTTCTTTTAATTTACAGTGTTACAGATGAAACCTGATGTTTTGCCTTTTTTACTTTTACAATACCGTAATTCCAGTAAATCTGTTTATCTTTTAGAACATTGATTCAAGTCATTTATTCAGTGATAAATTCTCTTTGCTGTGGGCTCTCTGGCCAATTTGACCAAATACCAGTAAGGTTTGTATCTAGTGAGTACATGATGTGGCAGTACACTGGGCTCACTTCAGGTTATCCAGATTGCTCTCCTCTTGTAGCTGTGTATTAAAGATGTCATTGCTGGTTCCCACACAGTTGATAGTAGAGGGAGCCAACTTCAACGACACTGCTCCTGAATCAAATTAACCCAAATATCACTTGAAATATAAGAAAGTTTGCTGAACTTAATTATTTTCTGTTTTAAACATAGGTATCTCAGAGCCTTCCTTAGATGTACCAATCAGCAGAGGAAATAATCCAAACTATAAAATCTTTTTATTATGTCTGCAGTAAGATCTAAGTAGAAATTGCTTCAACTTGAGCCATCTTGTAGGAAACACAGTCATATTTAAAAGTTTCCATAAATGAATGAAACACATGTGTTTTTAAAATGAACTTCATTCTCTACAGCTTAGTCTACAAATGAGAGCATACACTTTTGTTTTTATATGGTGGTATATATACCTATATACCAGCTGCATGACTTTGCTCCTCATCCAATACAATTGTCTTTAATGTGAGGAAAATCAGCAAAGAATTTGATTTATCTTCTAGCATTCATCATAATTTGATTTATTATTATTATGCACATCCATGATTAGACCTCTGAGTGTGATAGCACTGACTGTGCTGTACTGATGTCAAAACTGGCAAAGTAGGTAGAAAAATACATTTTAGCTTTGGTAAATAGGACTAGTTTATGCCTTCCTGCCACATTTCCTCTGTCTTGCAAACAAGAGAGCAGACCTAGAAGCTGATGCCTGGCAAGAGCAGCTGCTCCGTAGCAATAGTCCACAGTCCAGCACAAGTGCTAAAGCACAAGCAGCATAAAGCAACTTACTGCCTTCTCACGGGTTTGCTTATTTAGTGAGTGCTGCAAAATAAGAGTCTGCTCACAGGTGGTGACTTCAGGGTGTCTGGATCCTGGAAGGGAGGCAGGGGAGACTGAACTGAGAGACCCAAGAGCCATCCTGTCTTTAGGCTGTTGGCAGCTGTTTAATTTGTGAGGTCTTAGAAGATGTTTTAGAAAATGTTGTAAATGCTTTGTATAATTTTTTTTTAATACAAAAGTGGTTTCTTCTTTATTAATTTTATACAGTGGGGCAGTAAAAAATATTAGAGAATTCAAAGCTTGGGTGAATGAATGTCAGAGTTGTGGCTCTGTTATCCTTATGTTTCTCAGAATAAAAATATTTCATGTAGATCTTCTTGACAGACACAAACACTTTGATCCTTCTGTGAACTTACTGCAAGAAAAAGTCAGAGACTGGAGTAAGATCTTAGGCTCTGCCTACTCTAAGGATTTCAGGAGTCTTGGACCAGCTAACAGCAACTATGGGCTTCCTGATGAAGTGGGAAGTGTCTAAGTGGGTTTACAGCCCAATATTGTCTCTTTTAATGTAAAAAGACATATGGGCCCTGCCACTTGGCTGCTGTATGAAGTGCAGCCCTGATAGGTGTAGTTCTGGCTGCTGTAGATGTCCCTTGGTGAATTAGCCTAAATTGCTGAAAACTGCATCTTGAAGCTGGGTGATAGGCGCCTGCATTGGACAGGGCTCCTCTGACTGGGCTGGATCATGGAATTATTCCTCCCAGATTTTCCCTTTGCACGCAAGCAGGGAAAGCTCAGTGCCTCCCAGACCATGCAGGCTGTGAGCACAGTGTGGGGTGTCCAGACCCACCTGATGTAGGAGCTGTGCCTTTGTAGCAGTGCTAGTGCAAGGGCACAGTGCACTCGTGCAGCGCTGCAGGGGCAAACACCCCTCCAGTGCTCTGCGAGTGCGCTGAGGAGAGGCTGCCCTACGGCCCGGGAGTGCAGCACCTGGAACATGCAGTCCCTTGGTGTCTCAGACTCATGGGTTTTAGGGACATACCGTGCAGAAACCAGCAAGACAGATCCCATGCCCTGAGTAACTCAAGAAAGCTTGGATATTTGTGCTGGGATTTGGTACCAATGCATCAAGTACATGATTTATTATGGAAAATTATCCCCTGGACAAATCCCAGAAGAATTAATAATCTCTCAGGAGATTTTATCTGCTTTTGGATTAATGATATTTTTTTATAATTACTGTATAGGTTTCTGAAGTTACACAGAGATCATTGTAGTTACTGGATATATAGGTGTGAGTTTTGAACATTGTGTGTGACTGTGCTCCAGCTGCCTGTGAAAAACTGCCACATCTGGTGAAATCCATGTTAAAACACAACAAAAAGTAACATTTGCCTGTTACTGTAGAATTGATGAGTTTTTTATAAAATGAAATTAAATTCTAGTACACCTAATTTATCCTTTATGGAAATAACTAATTCCTCTGCTAAAACCCCCTTAAATACAGAGTGCTGCATGTATATGTACTCCAGGACATATATATTTATTTATTACTGATAGGGATTTTTAAGATTTCTTTGATTCTCTCAAAATTCTGTATATGGCAGACTAGGTATTGAATAAAAAAGAGACATTTTGCATAAAGTTATTATGAGATTTGGGCATAGAATATGGATGCAGATTCAAATAACTTAGCTCTTCTTACTTGCCAAGTGTTGTACATTTGCTGAAAAAAGGAAAAACAGATCTAAGGAGTGAACATTTCCTGTGCAGAAAAATGCACTCCTGCATCTACTGCATGAGGCTGATAATTAAAGGAGAGCACTGGCCCTGAAGCAGTTTTCTTCTGAGTCATTGGCCCACAACTAGTAAAAATTTTCACTGACACTACAAAAATGCATGGATCAATTGGAAGATAAATTTCTCATCATTTCATGGAGTTGCCATATTTCATTATGTACCTGTTCAATAAAGTAAAACAAAAAAACCCCACTGCAGACACTGTGTGAATGTCTGCACTGCTCTAATACCTGTGTGTTTGGACTGCTACTGAAAAATAGTTTTCTCCAAGACAAACCTGGTATAGAGGCATTGAAATTAATCTCTGGGGATAGGAAATAAACTGTGCAGATTTGGGGTGATCAGTCCTCAAATTGCTTCTTTTACTTAGTCAAATACAATAGCAGAATAATTAATTTGTCTGCAGAGACAATATTGGTCCATAGTTCTAGTCCTAGGTCACCACTTTTAGCACTGAATTTGGAGCAGAAGGACATTTTCATGCATATCTGAATTGACAGCCAGCTGAAAATGTCCAGATGTTTTGGCTTTGCATGAAGTGTCTAATCTTTGCCAGCTGCCCAAAGTAATTGATGTCTCTTTTATAAATAGAGCCTAGTTAAGGTACAAATATTTGGAAAATTGTTAACTGACTCAATTCCATCAATATCTTATATTCTGTTAGAGGAAGAAAAATTATTTCTTTTGGCTTGTTAAGAACACTTTGGAGATGACAATAGTTCTAAAAAAAAAAATATTCAATTATTTTTTCACTTACTGAGGTCTTTACTTTTGGTGTCTCATTCTGTTTACATCTACCTCTGTTAACACATAGAGCGTGGATTATATGGTGTCTTCTTTTTAAAGTGCCTGACTGAATTAGTCTCTGTACTCCCATTTCACTAACAAATGCTGTTTCCCTGCAGATGAATCATAAGATCTCAATCACCCCTAATAACACCACAGTAAGATCATGCTTTCTGTGTTACCTTACTTGAATGGAAAGTCTTTGCTCCAGTCTGACAATGAACTAAGGACCTAACTTTGCAGTGAGCACTGGTTTGAGAAAAAAATTAAATAAAATAACCCCAGGAGTTCTCTTCTGACCCAAAACACTGTGCTTCTAGTGTTTCTTGAAAACGTGAGCTGTATTTTGCTTATTTTCTTTTTGCTAAGACTATGGCTGAAATAATGGGTTTAAATTGTGATGTAAAAGAAATAATATAGTAAATGATGCTCCAGTTAGCTCTAAAGCCTAAAATGATTAGATTTTTACGTGGAACTTTGTATTGTAAAAATATATTTAAGTGCCCAAGAAGCCATACTTACCATCTATATCTGCAAACTGTCTAGTGTAGAGAACTAGATTGTGTTAGATTATGGGTAGTACATTAGACTTACAGTAACTGGGGAAAACTGTGATTAAACCAACACTGTCCCAAAAAACCCAGCCTAGTCAGATGTAGCCCATCCATGTATGCTTTGTTAACATGTGTTTACAGTTGATTTTCATACTGAAAATTGAGGTTTCAAATACATTTCAGATATGTATATTAGATTTCAAATACACTCAGCCAGATGTGTGAAAGAAGGAAAATAAGTTATTCCGTATCAGAAAAGAGTGAATGAAATAATTTCATCATTTTACATCACAGGCTGGGCTTCCTTTAGATTAATTAGCTGTTCAAATTTTCACAGTACTCTGTGTCAGGCACAACAAGAGCTGAATCCTGAGCTCCATGCTTCAGAGTGATGCCAAAACTGAAAGGCTGCTGATCAAGGCTTCTCTTAGTAAAGGCTTAACCTTGAGCTTGTGGTTGGTATTCAGTGGGTTAGTCAAATATTCACAGTTAGCCACATCCTTAAATGTTTCATCATGTCAGAAAAACCATAATCTGCATTTTAAAGTAGGCCTAGAAAGGTAATGTTAGAAAAGGAATTATCTAGCTCTGGTGTGGTGGGTGTGTCTAGTTCTTTCTTACCTCACCTTTCCTAACACAGACTTTGCCTGGTCCTGCAGCATAATGTTAATAGCCCTAATCAGACTGAGAGACCAAATTAAATTTTAATTGCACTATCATGCAATTCCAGATTGCATGGAAGTGCCACTTTGTTTAATATGAATATCTTAGCTAGATTGCCTGTAGGAAAAGGAAAGGCTGGATATGCAAAGCCTGAGGAGCTGCACTCCTGTGTTAGTTGGTAGCCGATGGACAGCCTCTCACAGGCTGATAGGACTGGGTGCCGTTTGCTCCCATTCAGGCTCCATCCCTGGCACCTTCCCTCCCAGTTCTTCCCAACTGCACTGCAGTTGCCACACCAGATTTGATCCCAGGCAAAAACCTTTCAGCCTCTACTGCTGAGGAATGGGGAATCTACTGCCCAGACACCCCCTGTCTGCCTTCAGATCTCATTCCATAGTGAGTATTTTACACAAAGGGCAACACGTTCCACAATAGCAGTTGTAGGGGTTCACTTTGGAGCAAACTAAGTCCTTGCAGTGGCAGGATAGTTCAGAGAAGAGGGAACGTGTGACTTCAAATGCCTCCAGGCAGAGAAAGTCTGGGCCTGTCTCCTTTGCTTCTTTAATAGGGGATCTGATGCTGGAGACATTTCTCTTCTGCTGTACAGCCCTGATTTTTGCTCCTCAGGAGAAAATAAATTCCAGGGAGTTTGGGGCTGAGTGAAACCATGCTTTGTGTTGCATTTTCCATTTTTGCTTGAAACCTACTGGCAGCTCTGCTTAGTAGATCTAGTTAGAAATTATGGTTAATTTAATCATATGTAAATTTTCCAAGGAATCAATGGAATTTATCACAACAGACCTCCAGTTAGATCTCATAGTTATGCTCATGAAGCCTGTGAACATATTTGCAGGCGGCTGTCTGGCTAGATGGCTCAGATGTGCAAACTTCAGAAGTCAGTCAGGACAAAGTGTGGTCTCTGCTAATCTTTCACAGCCTGTCCAGCATTAACTCACCTCGCTACCAGGAGACAGACACCTCACAACAGGAGTTAGCAGATGACCGGAGCATGGAGCTGTCCATCCACGTTCCAGCAAGTTTTAATGGGACAAGAGGGCACCTCCATTTTTTCTTTCTCCATCTGTTCAGGAAGATCGATGGCACGCACGTGGAGGAGGAGTCCCTCGAGCTGACGGCGGAGGGGCGGCCCGTGGTGGCGGGCGGGCGCCGGCCGGCACAGTGCGAGTGCCGCTGCTGCGGCCTGCCCAAGCGCTACATCATCGCCATCATGAGCGGCCTGGGCTTCTGCATCTCCTTCGGCATCAGGTGCAACCTGGGCGTGGCCATCGTGGAGATGGTCAACAACAGCACTGTCTATGTCGATGGAAAGCCAGAGCTGCAGGTGAGACAATACCTTCCTTTCACTCCTCTGAGCAGATACCGCTGCAAAATCACCCGAATGCCACATAGCGTTGTCCTGTGTATACGTAGATTAAAAAAAACATGTCAGTCTTGATGCACATAGATGTGCAGGCACCTAATTCCTATTTATGTGATGAAGTGACATTAAAAATCTTCAAGATCTGAGGATTTGCAGTGTCAAAGAGAGGATATAAGTACCAGAAATGAGAACTGAATTAGTTTGCATGTCTCCCAGGTCCCTGATCTGTCAGTTGTAGACAGATTTTGCTGTGGTGGCAGAAGCTTTTGCTTTTTACTCTCTCTCAGGGAAATGTGCTCTGATGCTGCTGCAGAAGGAATTCTCAAATATTTTATGTAGGGCTGCAGCTGCTACATTCATATCAGTGGATAGTTTTCAAGATCTTTAGGCAGTCACTGGCAATAAGGCATCAGGATTTTGACAATGTGGGTTGTTGTCTGGATCTGTTAAGATGTAGGTGCCAAAGCATTTCCAAATTTGTGGTGGATGGCATGTGGTCCACAGCAGATCCCCCACAGCTTTATCAGTGCACCCCAGCAGGTTCAATCCATGCCTTAGTGTCACCCATCCTCCCTCAGTATTTGGCTGTGATGTCAAGTGTCCCTTTATGGATTTTATCAACTTGGATCTCTATATTTGCTCTACTTGTTGACTTATTTTTGGATATCTTTTGAATGTTTTTGTCCTGACGAATTCACAGGAATCTTGACTCTTGAATGAAATACTCTGCAAATATGCATCAGCTTTTCTCCTAAATATTTTAACTTTTGGTAAAGAAGAGTACAGAAAATATCTAGCATAAATTTACAATGTTAAAAGTATGCCTGTCTCCATTACTCATGATCATCAGAGCCATGCTTAGACTTCCTTCTGAATTTGTATTTATTCAGTCTAATCCCTGCTCCCCATGGTCCTGCTGGGTCTTCCAGGTTCTGTACTTAAGCAAGAGAAAGTATGTGCCAGCATAGGTTTGGGAGCTCCGAAGAGGAAATTTCAGAAAATAGGAGTGAATTCCTTCCACAAATCTAAACTCGTAGTGTTTGGGCACGAACACCTCCTGAATCAGGAAGAACCTTCTTCCAAATCTCATGGTGTTTCTGCCTTCAGAAATTAACACTACCTAGAAACTCAGCTGGAAATTGCTAGTAGAAAATTAGGTGTTTAAACAGAAGTGCTTCAGCATAGGAAAGTGGGACACATCAAAATGCATATTGAGGGGGAGGGAAACCCTTTAGCCTTTGTGAGTAAAAAAATCAATGTAGTGGGAAAAACTGTTTCTCTTTTAACATGCAGAAAGTAATATTGAAAAAAGAGATGTTAAGGCTTATCACTACAGTTGCCAATTCTCTGTGGTATTTTAGAGATAGTTTTAATTTTGAATTTAAAAGATATCTGTGCTGCTTCCTCACAGAATGCTTAGCCACCTTTCCCAGACATGTGATTAACATGAAAATGATAATAAAGCACAACATTGTGGTTTCTTATTACTCCGAAAGAGTTCTTCAGCTGAGGGCTCATGAAGAAAAAGTTAACACTGACCGTACACTAGTGTTTGTACCGATTCAGGCCCAGAATGGAGGGCAGAAAGGGAACCCTCTCTTTGCTTTATTTTCTCTATGTTTTGCCCTGGGTATTGACTACCCCTCTTCTGAACAAGGTATGTCAAAAAATGCCATCAGAAAATAGAAAAATCCTTGTTCAGGAAGAACCTTAAGAAGACTGAAACTGCTTGGTATTCAAGGATGAGGTGCATGGTAAAAGCATTTATCTTGGCTGCAGGTGTTTTTGACTAGGAACCACCTATGACCAGCCTAAGGCTCTCCTTGTGTATCCAAATGCAGCCCTACAACTGGCATCACTTCTCACAAAAGATAAACTAGTCACTGGCTAGTGTTACCTGGTTTTATCTTCAGATTGCTTTGTCTTCAGATGTTCTCCTTGCCCCCAACTCTTTTCTGCTCCCATGCCATTTAACACAGACAGTAAATGATCAGAGTTCAGCCCTGACAGGGAGAATTATGAACAAATCTGACCAGGAAGCAAATCAACTCAAAGGACTTAAGCAACCTTGATAATCTTGGGAAAATGGATAGGTCCACTGAAAGGCATCAGGTCTTTCTTATAACTCTGAGCAGTCTTGAAAGGAAAAGCTTCAAGTTTAGGGAGCCCAGGGGGAAGCAGTGGCAAGTGGCAAAGTTGAAGGTCCAGCATTAGCTACTTTATGGCTGAAACCTTTGCTGCTCCTAAGAGCAAAACCAGTAATTTCACAAGGGAATTGAACACCCTTTTGCCTTAACTGAAGGTTTTTGAGCTCAGCAACCCTGAGCAGCCAGTGTAAAGAGGCTTGATTTGGAGCACAGGGTGACTTTTGTGTGATTTCTAAGCAATAGTTACCTTACAATGAGTGTGCCTTACCTTACAGCACGTGTCCCAATTCCTTTACAGACAGCCCAATTCAACTGGGATCCAGAGACTGTAGGACTCATTCATGGCTCTTTTTTCTGGGGTTACATTGTGACACAAATTCCAGGAGGGTTCATCTCAAACAAATTGGCTGCTAACAGGTAAGAAAACAACAAGCAAATGAATTAAGCTTTAGAGCCTGACAACTGTTTTACACTGTGTAAATGAGAATACTAAAATAGTGAATTAATGTGTTTCAGAAATGCACTTCTGAAGCTGAACATTCAGTATTTATGTCTGTAATCAAAAATTATTTCAGAGGACAAGACTTCCATTACGAATCTATGGCTGATTCTTTCAATTTAACTTGTTCATCTCAAAATTTTACACATTTCTTCTCTAAACAATAATGCATTCTGGAGAGTTCAAGGAAAATCACACCTAATGCTTCCAACAATGGTTGAAGCATTTGTCTTTACGAAGTTGCTTTAGTGCTTTTTAGCTCAACTTAGCACCAAACAATACATTTTCAGCAGTGTTTGGTCTTCCTCTTTTAAAAATTCCCTGTGGATTGAAGCTGGGCATAAAGGAATTACAGAACTATTCATAATCTGAAGTCACAAATCTATCCTCATTCACACAAATATCCTTGCCAAGGCTGGATACAGTACTGACTGTAAGATTGCAAAGAACTTCTAGTATAGCCTCTTGATTTCTGCTTGGTGAAGTCTGAGAATCTGTACAGATTTTTCTTTTTTTATGATCAGTGTTTGTCAGCCATTTTTATTAGGTTTTTTAAAATTCAAAATTTTGATTTTTTTTAAATTCAGTGTACTTTTGAGAATGTGAATAAGAAATGTAGCTAATTTTGTCAGTGTTAACTTCAGTTTTGGACTTTACTTCAAAAAGTCTTCAGAACTTTGAACATGATCACAAGAGAGAGGGAGGTTTTGTGAAGATAGGTGGTTGTGAATGAGATCATCAGATGTGCATATTAAGGGTATTTAGGATCTACAGATTAAAATAAAAAAATATGTCTGGTAATAACTTTATTCTCTGCAAACAAGACGTGACTTATCTATAAATAATATCAGAATTGGAAAAGCTCTTTAAGACCAGTTATACTTTGTACTTTGCCTCAAATCAAAGTACTTTGCTTTCTGCATTCTGCAAAGAATTATAGGGATTACAAGACTGCCTGGGTGTTCTTCCCCCCCATATGCCCTTGTGGAAATTTCTCCAGAGCAGAATCATCCCATAGAATTGCCCAGACTGGTCAGTCCCACTATCTTCTGCGCTCCAAGAGAGTCCACTCTCTTGTCCATAACCAAAAGTTACTCAGAGTTTGGTTTGCACTGCTTCAGTGCTTCAGCACTTCAGCACATCCTCGGTTATTAATTTCTCTATCACAGCAGTGCCTACCCAGAATATGTTTTCCATCTGCCAAGTAAGCCAAACAAATTACCTAAGCTTACTCACTTCTCCAGCCTTTCTAGTCTTGCCATCAGCTTTTACAGCAGAAGGGCTCCAAAACCCAGATGTGCACACTGTTGGCTGAATAATTTAGCATATTATTAGCTTTTTTCCTTAATTTACTTGCAAACAGTAAAATCAACCATGATTTCACTCTAACTTGATGTGTTCTGTCAGCAGAGTGTTTCCTTAAGTTCAGGCTGTGCACAACAAGCACAGAAAGCTCTGCATTTATCCCCTTGAGAGTCTCCAACTCAATCTAATGCTATGCTACATCACATTATAGATTTACAAATCATAACTGTGTTTAGGAGTAGAATTTGCTGAGGATAGGTCAAAAATAGGTCAAGAGCTGAGTTCAAACAGAATTTCTATTTGCAGTAATAGGATTCACTAAGTTCATGTTTTTCCTTTATTCCTTATTTAGCCAACCAATTTCCTCTTAGGCAGATTCATCAGTAGTGCCAAGTTTAAGTTTCGGAGGGGTTGTTTGCTAAGACACAGGGCAGAAAAACAGGGGTTCTGTGGCCAATGAACCTACCAACCCTAGAAAGAGGAAAAACTTTCTTTTGTCCCAGTGGCACTCTGGAAATGAGATTCTATGCTATTGCTGACCTTACAGATTCAGGCAAAGACTCCTTTGCCACTTGTTTAGACTGTGCAACCTTGAACATATGCATGGATGACCCACCCTTAGGCACTTCTCTAATGCACGTAATTATCTGTAATAGTGTGGGATTCAAATGGATCTCATAATGGCTGAAAATATTGAGTGCTTTGTAGGTTTGCACCGAAACCCTCTAACACTACGTAATTCATTCAATACATTCATCCAAATTGATGTAGATCTGCATTCCACCAAAAAGTTCATCAACAATTTACTGACACCATCCCTTTAACTTGCTGCGTATCCTCAAACATGCATCTAAATGTGATTTCAGCATTGTTTGGTGGATGCACGAAACATGAGGCACCTCTTGATATCAGTTTCCAGTAAGAGCACCCTGCTAGGCAGAGCAGTCTGTAGCTGAGGAAGTCTGTTTTGATCCAAAAGTGGCAGCTGCCCAGGGATCGTGGTGGGAGGACAGAAGAATATGTGAATGAACTGAAAAAACCTGGAATATTTCTTGTCAAAGTGGAGACCAACTTCTTTGGGATAAATGGCAGAACTGATGAAAAGATGCTGCCTCTGTGGAAACAATACTCAACCCTTTAAAAGGTAGCAGAAAAGTGATTGGTTCTAACTCAGTATAAATTATGCATTTACAACCAGGCATATTAAGAGTTAGCATTAAAAGAAGTAGCAGAGATTGAAAACTCAGTCTTTAGAGATAGCTGTTTGGATAATTGTGTTCTCTTTGTTACAGTTTCTTCTTTCACAAGGTTATTAATTCACATGGTTTGCTGTAGTTCCCTGAGTCAATAGCGTTATGATAACAGACCTGATATTTCTATTAGTGGTAAGAAAGCAAAAGGCAAAAGTCTTTTCTTCAGGGATCAAAACAGAGAGATAAGTAGTACTTATTTCTCAGTTAAATGTTTACTTGACTTTTAAAGCAGTCTCCTAAATGTCAAGACATGACTCTGGGCTTTGTATTCCAATTCATATTTTCAGACTGTTTTCTATATAAATCAGTTCCTTTGTCACTTCTCTCTGCCAGCCTGCTCAGCTCCTTTGCTTTTGTGCTCATCTGTTCAGTGCTTTCTTGTCATTCTGTTAATGAGCTGTCTAGGCATGGGTTGTTGCTTTTGTCAATAGGTGTAGAGAATTTAAACAGTGTTGTTCTCTGACTGTAAATTTTTCATGGTATAACACAATTATTAATCCTACTGTGAATAAGACCAGACACAAAAATGAAGTGATGTATGTTTCTTGTGAACAAATTTTCAGGGACTGAAATGCAAACAATTTAAATACTTACTGAAAAAAAGAAGAATTGTAACAAAACACTTTAAAATAAGTTTATAAATATTTTGAAGTGGAACATGAAAATACTTTTGAAGAATAGATAATAATTGTATTCCCTTTCATGCTACTTTTCTCCATAGGGTATTTGGGGCAGCTATCTTTCTAACATCTACACTGAACATGATCATCCCTTCTGCAGCAAGAGTGCATTATGGCTGTGTGATGTTTGTAAGGATTCTTCAAGGTTTGGTGGAGGTAGGAGCATGCACCACTTTCGTCCTTTCAAACAGTTTGATTTTGAGATTTGGTTCTAGAAGCTGTAAGATCTCTTTCAATCAGGGTTTCTGATCAATATACAGTTTTACTTGCTACCCATTTTGAGATGATAATTTTTAAATTATACTGATTTATATTTCTGAGTTTACTTAAAGAAAAATGTATATTTCTGGTTCTGCAATTACAGTTATTTTGGTTTTCCTGTGCCATCAGCTGCATATACTAAACAGTTTTTTACTCTAGAACATATTACTATTCAAGTAATAGGTAATTCAGATTAGTTTGACATCTTCATATTAAAACAATTGAGCTCTTCCAGACTTACCTAACCTTTCCTATATCATTCCATGGTGACAATCAGCTAGGCAGTAGGAATAGTATCAGCAACTACTTCAATTGGAATGCAGTGAAAGCAAAACATGTGATGTGTGAAATGTCTGCCAGGGCGTCACGTACCCGGCCTGCCACGGGATGTGGAGTAAGTGGGCCCCGCCACTGGAGAGGAGCAGGTTGGCTACCACTTCATTCTGCGGTGAGTTGATGGGCTTATATGGTTTATGTAAGCATGTATCTCTATTAGATCTATCAATTTCATTATTTGAAGGGGATGCACAAACCCTCTGCCCTTTGCTACAATCAGCTTGTACCCTAAGCTTAGGAACTTGTGAATTCTTTTTTGTTTAATAGGTCATCATTTTATCATTTAAAGCCAACACTCAAAATGGCTCTCATAATTAACTAAAATGGGTCCAGAGGATCACACGAGAGAAATTATATTGTATTTTTTCATTTGCTTCATCCTTAGGAAATCCATGTATTATACATACTCAATGTACGCTCCTAAACAAGCACACACTTTAAAATTATCTGAGAAGGACTTCACTATTTTAGGTTGGTTGCTCAATATACTGCAGTGGAGGTGATGTAACTTCTTGCCAGTAGCTGTTTTGCTTCATTCTGTTTTGAGTTATGCTCAGACATTTACTTTGCTCTCTTCTCTATGTCCCTTTCCAGTGCTGACAGCTGAAGAAGAATGTCTGTAGGAGAAAATGTTCAGTAAAAATGTAAAAGTCACAGGAAAAAAGTTCTGTCCATTAGCAGTAGAGTTGTATGGCTGGGGAAAATACATCAGTAAAAAACAATATAAAAGATAAAAGAAGGAGTGAAGCAAGTGGAAAAAGCCCCATGTTTTTATATTTTGGGAATTTTATTTTTACTACAGGTGGATTCATGTTTTAATTATTTAGTTGTTTTCACTTCCTTCAGAAGAAAAGATCCAAAGAAAAGCCTCTCCACCCTCAATGTTCCCTCCTTGAAATTCCTAGTGCTGGATTTCTGGAGAAAGATCCATCCTTCGGTTTGACATCTATTTTAGTGGCTACAAATCACTGATCCTTGCACTTGAAAGGTGCATAGGAGCAGTGGAAAAGTTAGGAAAATCCAGGTTAAGCAGGTTCCTGGTTCTTCTATCTACATTCTGGCCTAGGGCTTTTCTGTAGGCAAGCTGTGGGAAAAATGAATTACATCAAGATGAGGGAGAAGGATCACTGTGAACCATTGCAGAGAAATATTTGCTAATGAGTAGAGCATTAACAAATGTTTATTAACAAAACATGTAGCACTCTCAAAACCACAAGTATCTCATTTCCTAGAATAATTCAGAGCAACACTCTTCACATGTAAAGCCATTGGCACTGTCTTGCACTGATACCTATTGCCTAGATTGCACTTAAATACTCATCTCTTTCCAGAAGACACTTAGAAATATATTTCACCACTATTATGTATTTCCCAATCAGAAACCTTGGCACAGACCACATTTTTGTCCTCTTTCTCCCCCCGTCAACATTTGCCTATTTATTCCAGCTGTTTGTTTATGCTGTTGATATGAATTAAACATGGTTGGTTTGAACACCCTCTCTGCTGCCAGTGCTTGTGTGATTGTGGATCTAGGGCCATAACAAGAACCCCCAAACATATCTGCAGTCAGCACGATTCCTTCATGAAGCTTCTGAAACTTGGTCCATTATCTTCTCCAAAACTCACCTCATACACCACAGTACCAGGTGGGATTTCCCACTCAAGTGCACGCATATGGCTTATGCCTCTATAGTGGTTTGTCATTAGTCTTGGATTTGCAAATCCTATTTCCTTACAGGATACAACTCTGCAAAATGAGACTGGTGACCCACGAGGGGTCAGTGCTTCCTGTCACCCCAATCAAAATTTTGCAGCTTCCATCCCATTCTCCAAGTTCATAAAAAATCAAACGCATTCCTCCAGTTCTGCTCTCCTGAGCACCTGTCTGGATCATCTGCTCTGAAAGCAGGGCACACGTACCATGGCTGACATGTTTTACTAATCTGTTTTCTCTTCAGGGTCTTACGCAGGTGCGGTGGTGGCCATGCCCCTGGCAGGTGTGCTGGTACAGTATATAGGATGGTCATCAGTCTTTTATATTTATGGTGAGTTGCCCAACATGAAGGATCTGCCACTAGATCAGTACTGCCAGTCGTTTACTAAAACCTGTCTAACAAGGATGGATCAAAGTTGTTTTGATGAATGAAGAGGTTGCAAATGAGTGTTCCAATTTATTCCCTACTCATTGCAGATTCTGAGAGCTTTCATTTCATAATCATTTGTTACAAAAGGTTGTACAATTGTTATGATCCCATGCTGCTCATCTTTAATAAAGCACGGCCACCTTTACAAAGTGGTCCCATGGGTATGGCCTTGTGGCTGATCTGTGGTGCATCATTCTTCCCCTCACAGTGCATGGCAGAGGTGGCTCCAACCAGCCTTGCACATCAGCAGCCCAGCTGAAGTGGGTTTTCTCTGTCTTCCCCGGAGATACAGAACACACCACAAGATTTGCAATTACCATCTTTTGGTGAAATCCCTTCAGGCAGATTGCAACTACATTATGGCCTGTCTGCTTTTTCTTTCCCTAGGTTCTACAGAGAGCTTTCCTCCTGCCTTTTCTTTGCCCCATGCATAACGTGATAAAAGTGACAAAACACTCAAATGCTGTGCAAGCAGGCATACAACATACACAGTTAGTTGCCATATCTTGTTACTTCCCTGGGCATAATTTCTATGCGAGTTTTGTTTAACTGGCACTTGAAACAAACTTTAAGGCTTGCAGGTACAGAGGTGTAACTTTACTGGCTTTGAAAGCCAAGTTGCTTTTCTGGCTCTTCAGGAATGTTCGGGATAGTTTGGTACGTGTTTTGGCTGCTTCACGCCTATGAGAGCCCTGCTGCACACCCAACAATAACCAATGAAGAAAGGATATATATAGAAACAAGCATAGGAGAAGGAGCCAGCCTATCTAATGCAAGTGTAAGTAAAAATAGGCTTTCCTTGTTGGCATTTTTGAGCACTTTGCAGAAGATGGACATATGCCTGGATGGATACTGTTAGCTGGATAAGAGGGGCAGAACTAGGGGCTTTTCCTGTCAAGAAAATTACAGAATTAGGCTCTTGCAGCTGGACCGGATGAGTACAGGAAAAGACGTAATGCTGTTTAAACTCTTGGCTTATGGAGCTTCTCAGATCTAGGGGGGGAAGGGCTGGGTTGGGAGGGAGAATGGCACATTCTGGTCTCCTGCTCTTGAGTAACTGTCATGCTTGTTCTAAAAAATATTAATGGATTTAGCTAAATAAGAATGTGACTGCAGATGTTAAATTGTCCAGCTGCCTTTTGAACTCCTATTAAGGATGATTGCAAATCTAATAGTTTAAAGACTGGGTTTCTGCCCTGCTCACTCTCTCAGCAGCTCAGGTCTTTGAAGACTTCACATCCTCTCTCTGAGAAGATCCTGTCAGAAGATCCTGGAAACTTTGAGTTAAACCTATTTTCCCATCAAACTTCCTTCCATTCCCTTAGGCAATTTTTTTTTTTGCCTGTAGTGAAAAACAAAGGTGTTTCTTGATAAACCAGTCATTCTTAGCTTTCAGTTTTGAACATTCTGGAAAAAAGTAACTCCAGTTCTTTCCTCTACATGTTTTGGGTAACAGCCTTGCTAGGAGTGTAAAATACCAGACTGTCTTTTTGGGCATGCATTTGAAATTTGGCTGGTCAGGTCTTGACTGGAGACACACACGCACTTGTTCCGGGTCATGGATTTTCCTTGCAGTACAGTGATTTTACTGCAGAGAAAACTGATACCAGCTTCATGGGTGCATGCATAACTGCAGGCATACGGTGGCCTGTAGAACATAATTAACACTTTTTTTAAAAAAAGGAGAATATCAATGTGTATTGCCATAGCTACAGATTTCAGCTTCTGATTGGAATTCTATTAAAAATCAATAGGTCTCTGAAGTATGTTTCTTGCTCTATGGAGTATTGAAGCATTATAGTAATTGAAAATGCCGAAAAACAAGTTACAGAAAATAAATTCTGTGGCATGGGCCTTTTTTTTTTTTTTTTTTTTTTTTAATGAAATTAATTAGGTCAAAGCAGGTAGCTGCTTGTTGCTGCACTGCATGTGTCTTAGCTTGGACAACCCTCTTTTCCTACTCCTTTCAACAGATGCCTCAAACTGCATCATGCCAGAAAGTGGGGAATGGCACAAGGTTTTCTCTAGTTTTCTTTGATTCTTTTACTAATCCTATTATCCCAATAGCATGATTCCAGAAGACCTCATGTAATTTCAGTAAGCAAGGCAATAGTAGTGCAGTATCCACCTTAAAAATCCTAACTGTTCTAAGAAAATGTCTCTATCTCTTTTTTGCCAGTAATTCAAGAGATGCATTTCACTTGCATTTTAAGTGATCTGCAGTGTAAATTATATGCAATGTACTTAGTAGGCTTGATAATAAAAGATACTGGTTCTTTATTTTGCCTCTGTCTACCCAATTTTGTGGGTTTTTTTCCCCTAGAAATTTAGTACTCCCTGGAAGAGATTTTTCACTTCAATGCCAGTTTACGCAATCATTGTGGCAAACTTCTGCAGAAGCTGGACCTTCTATTTGCTCCTTATAAGCCAGCCTGCTTACTTTGAAGAAGTCTTTGGATTTGCAATAAGCAAGGTAAATATCTGAGAATGAGCAGTAACCTAGGAGATGCAGCAGGGGAGGTTCAGGTTGAACATCAGAAAGAATTTTTTCCCTGAAAGGGTAGTTAAATACTGGAATGGTCTGACCAGAGAGGAGGTGAACATTCATACCTGGAGATGTTCAAGAAATAACTGGACATGGCACTTAGTGTTATGGTTTAGTTGTTTGAGGAGAACCTGATAGACCTGGAATCATTACAGTAGATTATTCACAGTATTTGGGATAACATACTTCTGCCAACCTGATAGAAATAAAAGTATGCAAGCATCAAATTATTAGAAAAAGGAGAGAATGGAGAACTTATTTTGGGAAATAGTTGATTAAAATTCCCCACATATTGTGAAAAACCACTAAGTAAGTAAGTAAATAGAAATACACATTTTGTTTAATGTTCACTCTTTAGCATTTAACCAGGTAATTTTTATCCTCTTCTTGATTTTTGTGACTTTTCATTAGCAATGGAGATCAAATTCTTTATAGATTTATATTCCGTGCCACCACCATTTCATTAAAATCAGAATTGTTACACTCCCTCTTTGGAGTATGAATGAGGAATACAGAATAATTGTTTTAGGAAAGTTTTAAACACTCTTTCAATTAACATACATACTTGCTATGTGGTAATTAGCAAGCAAGTCTAAGGCTGATAACAAAGAACATCATTGTTTATTCTGGGAGCACTGTGTGCCTAGGTTCTGCAAGAGAAGCAATGGTTGTGGCATGGTAGCAATGACACTAAATGGCCAAGTATACCGTGGAGATGAAGGAGAGGGATATTAAGATAAATTACATCTGTTTATTCTGAGCTGCTTTTCAATTATTTAGAGTTGCCTCTCTGTGAACCTCACTAATTTAAAACCAGTGTAAAACTGACTGTCAATGTAATGAGGTTGCACACCCCAGAAATAAACTCAAACTTCTCACTAAATTACTGCTTCAAATAAAAGCTTCTAGAAGATGACATGCTGATCACTAAAACTCTGCCTCAGGTGTCATACTGAGTCTGATCCTATTTGACATCTTCATTAATGACCTGGATGATGCAGCAGAGTATACCCTCAGCAGGTTTGCAGATGACACAGAACTAGGAGCAGTGGCTGATACACTGCAGGGTTGTGCTGCTGTGCAGAGGAACCCCAGCAGGCTGGCAAAGAGGGCTGACACGAGTCTCATGGAACCCAGTGAGGGAAAGTATAAAGTCCTGCAGCTGGGGAGGAGCAAGCCCAATGCACCAGTATGTGCTGGGATCTGCCCAGCTGGAAAGCAGCTTAGCAGAAAAGGACCCGGGGGTCCAGCTGAACACCAGGCTGGACACGAGCCACCAGTGTGTCCTTGCAGTAAAGACTAAAGGGCTGCATCATGCAGAAGACACCAGGTGAAAGGAGATGATCTTTCCTCTCAGCACAGCACTGATGAGAGCACACTTGAAGTACTGTGTCCAGTTCTGCACTCCACAGTACAAGAGAGACATGAGAAATTCTGGAGAGAGTCCAGTGAAGAGCGGTGAAGGAATGGAAATATTTCTCCTATGAGAAAAGGCTGAGAGAGCTGGGACTGTTTAGCCTGTAGAAGAGAAGGCTCAGAAGGGTTTTATCCATATGTACAAATATCTGAAGGGAGAGTGTAAAGATGAAAATAGGCTCTTTCCAGTAGTGCCCTGGGCACAAACTGAAACACAGGAGGTTCCTTTTGAACATGAAGAAACACTTTTTTACTATGAGAATGACTGTATACTGGAACAGGTTCCCCAGAATGGTTGTGGAATCTCTATCCTTGGAGATACTCAGAAACTGTCTGGACACATTTCTGGGCAATGTTCTCTAGGCAATCCAGCTTGAGCAGAAGGAGCCTCCTTCCAAACTCAACCATTCTGGGATTCTGGGATTCTATGAAAATGAAAAGAAGATGAACATCAGTTTATAGGCTTTAATCTCACAAGCATAAAAATGAATCCATGTTTTTACATATATGATTATTTAATAATTTGTAAAATTGTATCATGATGTCGGGCTTTATGCTGTATGGTCTTCAGTCCCTATGCAATGTGCAGGTGCTTCCTTCCTTTACACAGAGGCAGGTAACAGGGGTTGATTTGTTATTCAGGAAGGAGGTCCTTAAGAACACAAATAACAAAAATATATAAATGCAGTTGAAAACAAAGATAGAGCACTCCAGTATCAGGACACATATGACAGGACTTTGTGATGTCTACAATAGAATTTAATATAAACAGTCTTCTGTGCAACTCTTTTGAGTAACCATGAGTACTAGGGATATTGCATGGCATTTCTAAGGTGAGATTCTTACTTTTGCTCTGGTTTCTCCTCCTGGGCCACATGGAGATGTTTCTTCCCTTACCTGGTTTTGAGCATCTGCTGTAATCAGATAAAGTGATGCAGGGGAAAAGAGGTGAAGAAACATTATGGTTCCTGCTCTCTTGCCCCTAAATCTTGAAGAAGAAATGACAGTTAAGCTCTCATTTGTCTAATTGCAGGTTGGCCTTTTGTCGGCAGTTCCTCACATGGTCATGACAATCATTGTGCCCATCGGAGGGCAACTGGCTGACTTCTTAAGGAGCAGGAAAATCCTAACCACTACCACTGTAAGGAAGGTCATGAACTGTGGAGGTACTATTGGATTTTGAAAATATGACGTTTCAATTGTGCGCTGCAGTCGATGCAAGTATCATAGTTTCGCCCATGTTCAATTGTAACACGAGACAATTTACTCAAGATTGCATTTGTAGCTGGTTAATCTGAAGCAGTAAGTGGAGAGCTGATGTCTCATGACATAAATCCTTACTCATATAAGCATGCTTTAAAAAAGGGAGGAGACAAGAAGCCTGGTTAATAATTGAATTGGCAATAGAATGGTATGATCAAATAGGTCTCACCCTGCAAACTCGTACAAAGTTAACCCTGTACCTTGGTTCTGGAGAGACCTTTTCCCAGTGGATACATCTTAAAATAACTGGCCATGTTCCCATTTGCCAGTTCCAGCAGAACCCACTGACCAATTTAGGCTGAAAGGTTTAGAGTGGGGGCTAAAAAGCAAAGGATTTACAGGATAATTTTAACTCAGCACAAAATAATTTATTTCCAGTTCAGTCACTGAACTGAAAAATCAGTGACATGTAGGGTTGATATTGAATTAGAGAAAAGATTTCAAATCAGGCAGCCTGTGGACTAGTTAGTTGCTGGATTGCATCATTTATAGATGGCACGGGCTGCTAGAAATGGAGATGCCTGCAGCCAGTGATACCACATAATTTGGCTATGCATCTTCAGAAAGGATGATCAAATTTATTGTATTTTCAGGGCGTACTAATAGCGTCATTAAAACAAAACAAAAGAAAACAGAAGGGTTGTGATATTACATATTAGAAAATGTTAATTTCCAGCAATGGAAGTTCCCTGTGATGCTGAGGGATGTTCTGTTGTGTTGGTAGTACAGTTGTATGTAAAACCCTCTTTTGTTCCATTTACTAAGAAAATCTTACATCACTACAACCATGAGACATCAAAGGCAAGTCTTTTTCTCCTTTTCCTGTAATGTTTGTGTATTTGTGAATTTTTCTGGCTTTTGCACAGAGTCATCTTCTCATTGTTTTCCTCTATGGCTCAGTGAATTAACTTTACCAACTGCTTGGGTCATTTATACAGCAGTGAATGAGGAGAAAAAAAGAATATATTCTCAAACAATAAATATATAAATATTTCTGCAAATGCACAAGGCTCTCAAGTGTGTTCAAGAATAGCTAAAAAGTACAAAAGAATTTTCTTTCATTTAAAGCTGCTATTCTGGGTAGTACTTATTAGTATTTTCATGGCAACTAGATATTTAACTGTAATTCATTCTCATGTGTTTCATTTGAAGGCTTTGGGATGGAAGCAACCTTGCTTTTGGTGGTTGGTTATTCTCACACAAAAGGTGTGGCTATCTCCTTTCTGGTGTTAGCAGTAGGCTTCAGTGGCTTTGCAATTTCAGGTAAGGGTTAAACTTACTCTTGCTTTTACTATTCATGATACAAGTGATGTTATTATCCTCACTGTTCTTCTATCATAATTTCTATTATTTTGTTTGCTCCTAATGTGGCAACTTACAGGGTGTTTGCTATTTCTTCCCATATCAGAACTAATTTACTTCAGTATCTATGAAACAGGTTGCACACAGGACATGAATCCTTGAAAAGAGCCTTCTCTTTATTGATTCCAGTTTACATCAGCTTTCTGCTGTTATTGTCTAATATTCTTTTACACTGTCAGGCATCTTTTCATCCTGTTTAACTGTATGCCTAAAAGGAAAGAGAGAGAGAATTACTTTGCAGTCAATAGTTGCACAAGGGCTATCAGCTGCAATCCTGTCCCCAACCCTAGCACTCGGTTTCTGCTTTCTGTGTCAGCCCTCCCTATATTCCCTACAACCAGCCCTTCTCCAGAAGTTCACGAGTCTCACCCACATTTTATAATCTCAAGCTGTTTTGTGGCACCATGAGTATCAGCATCACTGAAAAAAAAAACCCCTTTTGTCATGAAGATTAAAGATTTTTTTAGAAGATTGAAGATATTCCAAGAAGACTGCCAAGAACATGGATCTAATGAACAAAATTGACCAGCAAAGTAACTGCTGGTCTTCAGTTATTTCAGGATTCTGCAGATGGGAAGCGGTTTTGCTGCTCACTTATGAGGTCTTTGCATAGCTGGCCATTTCTGTCAATCAACTTTTACTACAGGATTTTCCCAGTAGTCTACTTCTTACCTTATTTATTACCATGCACTTGGAACTCATCGTCACTTCTTGTGACCAACCATAGTTAATATGACTACTTTTCATTACCTAAGGAATGATAATTACCTGAACTGATATTTAATATTTGTTTTTATTTCTTAATAAAATATGTGCTCAGAAGACACACTACAGTAAGTATAGTTATTTTTCCAACTGATTTATGTTCTATTTTTTTTATCATGTTGTTAAACTGCTACTTAAAACACCAAAAGAAATTAATTATAAACACTACTACATAAAGAGATAGAAGACATTTCACTAATTTGAGGCATTGATTTGTTAATTGAAAATATTTGCCAAGTTCACTGTTTCAGTATGAGAAAATGGAAAGTACAGACACTTTAAACAGGGCCAAACAAATTTTATTTTCTATACAGAAAAATCTTCAGAGGTGTCGTAGGGAGGTTGCTACTCTTTTCGGTCTTCTTCAGCCAGAATGGCTGTGGAAAGTCCTGTTGGCCTGGTATTGCAATGCTGTACAGCTGTTTCTCTCATTTCTGTAGGCTTCAATGTGAATCACTTGGACATAGCTCCTCGTTATGCCAGCATTCTGATGGGGATCTCCAACGGCGTGGGGACGCTGTCGGGAATGGTGTGCCCACTCATTGTTGGTGCAATGACAAAACATAAGGTAACATTTCTCCATGTTTTCTGGGAAAAGGGTTAGGTAAGGCAACAAATTTAAGACATTTCAAAGATTCCTGGGGATTCTATTCCATCATTGGTGTCTGCAGCTGCTTTTTTTTGTCTTAAACATGCACTTTTTAAATACCACCTTGGCCTAATTCTCAGCTATTATAATTAATTATCTGTGTAGGTAGATATTATTTAATACCAAGTAAACCTGAGTCTCTGCAATATCTCTGTACAACTGTGCAATGCCTATAGGACTTGGAAAACTTCTCTGCAATGCATCTATACCCCCATGGTAGGGTTCCTCAGCAAACATTGATGTACAATAATATTTATGTAGTTGTTAGAGAAATCCCTGCATTTCCAAATCCATAAATATTTCACATGCAAGAGAGAAACTTCTCTGTGAGAAAAAAAAAAACCACACAAAAACCCCCCCCAACTTTTATTATATTTGCTGCTGTTATTAAAAAAAAATCTTTACAATGATTCTCATAAATTTTTCTATCTTTAGCATCAGGAATCAAGCAGTGATCACAGTCATTCCTCAATATGTGCTAATTCATGGTGTAATTCAGAGGGTGATATTTCTTATTACTGGAAACTTAATGAGACCTGCCCCATTCTTTCAGACCCGTGAAGAATGGCAGAACGTCTTCCTGATTGCAGCCCTGGTTCATTACACTGGTGTGATATTCTATGCTATCTTTGCTTCTGGGGAGAAGCAGGAATGGGCTGACCCCGAAAACCTCAGTGAAGAGAAATGTGGCATAATTGATCAGGATGAACTGGCTGAAGAAACAGAGATGAACAATGAAACTTTTGTAAGCCCAAAGAAAACGTATGGTGCTACCAATCAAAATAGTGAAGTACAGAGAAGGGAATGGAGGAAGCAAAAACAAGTAACTCAAGACATGGAGGAACAGACTTCTTACCATTATGAAAATGGAAATTTTCAAGATTTGTCTTAATACTTGAAACTGTAAGATTTGTATAGCTACTCTCCCATGACTCCTGCCTATCTGCCCCAAATCAACAGGTATCCATGTTTATTGTCTTACTCAATTATTTAACATCTAGTCCTGTGGCTGGATTTGAGGGGTGACAGTTCCCTCCCAGTGGTGTCTAAGAAGGCTAACAACAATGGGACTGGGATAAGTGATCCTAAATCCTATCCCAGCCTGCATGGGTCAGCCAGCATGACCTTGGGAGATCAGCCCTGGCAGGGCTCCTGCCTTATGCAAGCTGTAGAACTGTAGACTGTAGAATCAAGGAGTTCCCTCCTCACCTCATCTGAACAGCGAAAGGACAAGTGATATCAGATGGTGGATGGGCAGTGATCTATGTAATCCCTGGGTCTCCAATGGTGTCACAGTCTGTAGGGAGTGGCCCTGCTTTGCCTTTTTAGGATTCCTGTAGAGTGGCATTTGAACTGCTTAATCCATGTCAAAACACAACCTCATGCTAAAAGATAAGAGCAGAGGGAAAAGCAGATTTATGACAGTAGGCTGTAATTAATTACTAATAGTCACTCCACAGGGTGGAGAGGAACATGTGGCAAAGGTGGCACAGGATTGCTTCAACAGTTCCTACAAATTGATTAGCAGATATCTTTATATGCACACCCCACAGAGTATGGAAAAGACAATAAAATGGATACTTTAAAATTTTCTCCCCCTCCAAAGATTTTGCTCTGGCATGAAATAATTTTGAATACAAAATCATCATTAGTGACGCAATATTATTAATCCTTATGAAAGGAAATGGAAATCTTAGCCCTGGTTTGATTGGGATTTTCACTCAATTCATTATTGTGAAGTAATTTGCATATATTTTTCTAGTATTATACTGATAGAGTTCCTGATCTCAACAGTCCTCGTTTAGGTGAACGAGCTTACTTACAGGATTAAAGTATTTAGTTCTTGATCTGTAAATTTTCAATGCCTCAGTCTTGTTCTTGCTATGAATGAAGCACTGTACCATTTGAGAGTTAACAGGGTACCTATGTATAAAAGTAATTATTCTCTGCCATTGGTACATATTTTACAGTATAAAGTGGCTTTAGCCTTTTTCTACCATTTTTAGAATCTAAAAGTGGAGCATGCTATATCATCTCAAACTAGTTAGCTGCAACTCAGAGACTCACTGTGGCATTAATACTCTTTTCAGAATGGATAATTTCAATAAGCTGTGATTTAGTCTCTCATTATAACTACTGCCTCATTAAATTCAAGTGAAAGCTATCTTGTCTAGCCTACGCTGTGCTTTGTGATGTTTCAGTATTATTGTTCTCGTGTACCATATGCAGCCACTGTGATGCACATAAGATTTGAGCGTTTCTCAGATCCATTTTGCTATTTTGTTGAAGTGCAATTGAATAGTATGAGTGCAATTACACTTGTACACACATCTGACTGGATGATTTATCTTCCTTACAAACAGGTATATTGGGAAGTTAGCTAATTCTCTGTTCATGTCCCTTGTTTCTCTTCTACTCAGCAAAATCCAATCTGCAACTGTATATGAGTAAGAAGGAAAGTGAGTTCGATGGATACATGCCTAATTTGACTGCAGTGAAGAATTTTTAATTGATATGAGCACATAATTTAATGAAAGGGGTAGTTTTATAGTACAGCTCAATCCTGTTAAAAACCCCCAGTTTATTAATAAGCCATTCAAAAAAACTTGTCACTTTGTTCTGTTAAGTCAGAAAATAATATTTTTTAAAAATTCAAAACTTCATTTTAGCTAGAGTTGCTTATTTAACTACTGGTATTTAGAACAGGTATAAGAAAAATACCTTATTTCTTTCATGTGATAGCTTTTGGGGATTTAATTGGCAGGAACTTGGGTGAAATATTCTTATCAGTCTATCACAACAGCAGGACCAGCTGCTGTCAAGCTATTTTGCAACATCCACCACAATTTACAAAAGAAAGAGGTCCACTACTTTTTATATGTGCAAAACAAACAGCTTCTTCCTCCCTCTCCAGTAACATAGCATGCATATAACTTGCTACAGGTAGTCTGATAAGGAAAACCATAATATGAAAGGATTCAATATAAGAATCTGTGTAAGTATAATCTGGTGGAGAAAATAGAAGATCATACAATGTATTATTCTAGAAACAGTAACATTTGCTTAGAAGCAGCATCACTTTTCCAGTAATGATGAAAGGTAACTTTCCTGTCGTTAAGAGGGATACAAAGAGAGTGAACGTTGCTGTTGTGACAAAGAACTACAAACATCCCAACAGTTTGGGAAATGGCCACCTGGCCCATGAGGGTTCAGTTGCCTCTCTGGTGAGAGTAGCTGCTATTTTTTCCTGTTGCAGATGCACCCCAACTGTCACAAATGACAAGCCACAGCTCAGTTTAGCAGAATCCACAAATAGACTGATTTAATTCAGTGGAAGTTTGACCTCAGTGGACATTTGAGCATTAATACATTGAAAGAAATGTCTTAAAAACATCTGGACAAGCTTTTGCATTTAAAAAACCCCTCTCTTTCTTTTCTAAACTTAACTGTTTGCACTAACCCTATATATAAACTCTTACCAGTTGAAGTTACATACATGCCATAGTGCTTTTCCAGGCACTCACGGGGAGATGTTTGGGCTTTCTCCCTTTCCTTTTCATTTGTTTAAATATTTCAGGTGCATTGCTTGAAGTGTAAACATCAGCACTGGTTGGAAACTAGGTTTTTTTCCTGGAAATCTCTGCACTTAATCAATTCTTTGATTTACACAGCGGCTTCCACAATCCTGTATGACAAAGAATAAAGACAACCTGTTGAAAACAAACTGACTTCGTAGCTTCAGATTTGCTGGATGTTTCTATCTGCAACTTGCTCCAACAGAATTGCTAGTGGAGTCTAAGAAAATACAGTCACTGAGGGTGTTTTCCCTACAAAATGACTTCCTAAAATATGTCAGAACTTGGAACATTTAAACAGTCAGGGAAACTAGGATATCCCACTCAGGCTTCTAAAAAGTCCTATCTCAAATAGTAGTGGATGTGAATAATTCAAATGATATTTTTTATGGAGAAATAGTAGCCTGATTACACTTCACTTATCACGTTGAATATTTTTCTGTCCCCATGTCCAAAATAATTTTGCATCTTTTCAAATATGACAGAGGTCATACAAATCAGTTTGATTTAGAAATGGCTTTCTGATTGCAGGAGAAAGCAAAATTTACTTTACATTGGAATAAAGATCTTAAGTAAGCCAGATTCAGCTCTCCATTAGTTGAAACGGTAGGAGAGTCCACAGGAATGAATTCAAATCTGAGGAGAAAAAAAGCAGTACAGTAAGTCCCAGGAATATGTTGTTCAGTGTTGTTATCTACTGATCTCTCTTAACAAAGAAAGCTGTAGCTTTTATTTCTTTGACAGTTTATATTTTTAGACACTACTAGAAAACCATATTTAATGATAAATAATACTTCTATTTTTGTAAGAGTTAAACAAAATGCTCCTTGTAGTGAAAAAGGACAAATTAATGACAGAAATTATTTAAAAATTCACCTGAATAGGAATTTCTCTGGGGAAGTAATCACTTAGTCCAAAAGAATGTACATTATAGAATAGATAATGTACATATAAGAATATACAAATAAGAATAGAATTACCTTTGGGGTAAAATATGTAACAAGGGCATCCAGATATTAACAAAGCACCAGGAGGAGTCTCATGTGTAACATCATTAACTGAAAGCAAAAAGGTAAAAATTAACTCAAGGTCAGGCAAAATGCATGAAGGCTTCATGTGTGTTTCCAACTGATTTCTTTTGACAGTTACAGAGATCTGTAAGTTTAATCATTATTTTAAGAAACATTTTATAAAACACCATATTTGTTATCTTTCTTTTTATTTTCCATTGAAGATCTTAATTTTAGACTACTAATTAATTATTCCTATTTTCAGAGAGGAGTATTTTTTGTGATTCAAAGAGTAGAAAGGAGAATAGAGAAAAAGAGAAAGCAAATTGCAACCACAAGGCCATGCAGACAGAGGGCTGAGGATGGATAAGAAATCAATTTTAAAATCCTGGAAACAGAACTTGAAGTTCTCTAGATTTTGGAGTTAAAAACCTATAGGATGTGCCAAGACCTAATATTCTGCATCATCCTAGGGTCCAGGGAATTGAGGTCTCATGTCAAAGCTCAGGTCTCATGAAATCAGGAACAAAGGAGATATTAAAAACTCCTCATTCCTATGTCTTTCAAATGCTTATGTTGGATTAGATAATACTGCTGGAAAGGTAACACTGCTAATACCATTGCAGCTCTGTGTGTCCATGCAGAAGACAAGCTTCCTAGGAAAAATGCTTTCAACTACTTACTGGTATCAGTTATTTCTTAACTTCCATTTGATAACAGTGTTCAGCTGTGACAGAAAAAATTGTCTCTTTTTTATCTCAACTTGGTTTTGTGTTTATACTGCTTAGTGTTTATACTGCTTATCATTTATTTGTCCATGCAAAATTACATAAGTAAAGAAGGAAATTTATGTAAGAAATACAGTAAGATTGTGCTTCTTCATGCTGAACTACCTGTCGCATAATAAGAGCCAACATATTTTTTCCACAGAATAATTTAATATAATAGGAATTTCCACAGGGTATTTTAAGTCTTGGTCACAATAAAACTTGACCCATTTATTTTGTTGATCCCATCCCATATTTTCATGTACTGCCCCTCAATTTGATTACTCTATTGGATATCTGCAGTAGCTAACAAACTACTTTTGTTTATGTATAACCATATTTATCTGTTCAATAAACTCAGTGTTCAGACACTTGCTGTACAATTTTTCACAACTATTTCCCTGTTTTAGACTTAGTTCTGTCTGCATGACAAATTTAGAACTCCTCTGAGCAGGTCATGGCTGTTTTGTTAAATATGCGTCAGGAAAACACTGGAACTCATGAAAAATACATCTCCATTGGCTCGGAGTTATAGTTGCCCAGAGGTGTCTGACAGATCTTTAAAGCATCAGCAAGGAAGGCAACATTTGTAAACCAGGAAATATTTGAGTACCCCCAATAAAAATACCTCTGCTCTCTGAAGCTGACAGTCATCACCAGAAGCAACATGCCAGGTGCTTTCTCTTGGCTGGGAATAACTGTAATGAACAGCAGCAGAATTAATGGGAGAAACTTGCTGATACAGTGCTTAAGATAAGGAAAACAGGACTTTCTCTTCTTCTGGGGAGGGGACTTCAGTCCCATCTGCTTGTTCCCTGCACCTCCTCTGATATGTAATCAAAAGAAAAATGTCTGCAGGTCCTGAGAGACCCCATTTATTTCTTGGCAGTGATCAGTTGTGTAGTTTGTACTGGTACAAATCTGCAGGGGGCTGGAAGTGGTTTATGGGCTCTTGCTGATTTATGTTGGGCAAGGGGAAATTATAGCACTAACATGAAACTTGAATTTAAGTGTGAAAGAGATTAACATTAAAGATGAATAAGTGAAGGACAATCAGTGTGAATGGATGTAATATTACTTTTGTGGAATAATGCTGCTGTGTGGAGCAGACATGGGCAACTGGGAGTAACTCCAGCAGGTAGGTTTTCTCTCAACAAGGGAGTGTAATGGAATTACCTCTGTCCTGCACTCTTCACTTCCCATTTCCCAGTGCCCTTTACTGGCTGCAGGTTTACCTGCTACAGTCCTTGGATGGAGTGCAGAAAAGTGCTGCAATCACACCAGACCCCTACCTTTACCTTGTATTTTCTTGTTTTCATGAGTGGCTTCCCTTGACCCTTGCTAACCGATGGAATGGTGAACGAGAAACCAGGGCAACCCAAAGTCAAAATTAGCCAGGGTTTACATTTTAGCATATTCCTTATTTTATTTTATTTTATTTTATTTTATTTTATTTTATTTTATTTTATTTTATTTTATTTTATTTTATTTTATTTTATTTTATTTTATTTTATTTTATTTTATTTTATTTTATTTATCTTATTTTATCTTATTTTATCTTATTTTATCTTATTTTATCTTATTTTATTTATTTTATTTTATTTTATTTTATTTTATTTTATTTTATTTTATTTTATTTTATTTTATTTTATTTTATTTTATTTTATTTTAATTTTTGCTAGCAAGAGGCAAATTTTGTGCCAAGGTTGCTGGCAGCAGAGGCTGGAACCGTGGGTCCTTGGTGGGCAGCTGGAATGTTACCCTGGCTGGTGAAAGGTCAAGGCCATGCTGGCCTGTCCTGCTCCCTCTGCTCTGCCAGAGCACACAGCAAACTGTCATGCTTGTAGGGGGCTGAAGGGCAAAGTTGCTGAAAAAGCTGGGAGGGGAAGTGCAGTCAGGATCTCTGTCCCCTACCCTGGTTGGCTGCCTGGGTACAGGAACTGTCAGACCATGACAAACATCTGGTGTTTCTAAGAATTTTTCTGGATTCCTCATCCACAATCTTACTATTCTCAAGGAACCACCTTTAGTCCAATTTAATGGAAAATTGTGAGCATCTTAAAATGCCCCTTGTCAACTGGCATCTTCTGCTGTTGTATTTGCCTGAGACAAGGAGTAACCCCACAGCGAATTCCTTCTCTCTCCCAAGACATATCCCAAGCCTTGAGCTCATTATGCATCAGTCCAACCCTCCTTCACTGCCCTTGAGCTGTACCTTTGGTCCATGAACCTCTCTTTCTCCCTCCTTTTTCCTCAGAGGGGTGGTAGGTGCCCCAGCCCAGAAAACATTCAAGGTCAAGGTGGAAGGGGCTCTGAGAAACCTGGTCTAGTTGAATACGTCCCTGCTCGTAGCAGTGGGGATGGACTAGATTACCTTTTAAAGGTCCATTCCAACCCAAACTATTATTCTATGATTCTTGGGCAATTTTATGTCTTTCAAAAAAGATATGATGCTGACTCATGCCAGGGTTTGGGAAAGACTTATCCCAAAAAGATCTGCCTCTTCAAAAAAGCACATAGTAGAAGTTTTCTAATGGGTTGTTCTCTGTGTCAATGGCTGGAACTGATTTCAGAGGACACAGAAACACATTAGTTTGAAAAAAAAAATCACAAAGTTTTCTTGAGCCATCAATTCACTGCAAGAGCTGGAGGTCAGCAAGGCTTCCAGCCCAACACATCACACATGCAGATTTTCCCATCAGGAATGCCTGGTACAAACCCTACTAGGAAGCAAAGCATTTCCTTCGGTAATGGTTTCATTAGTGCTTCCCCCAAGAAACTATGCAATATCTAAGAATGAGCAACTAAAGTCCACCAAACTTGAGTAGAGTTTGAGTTTCCCCACCTGGTGTCTTCCCCAAATTGTGGCTGCGGCTTAACATTTTAATTTATTCAGTGATGCCATATTGTCTTTGGAGAGATAGGTTTCTGTAATTAGTGTGTTAGTGAAAGATCCACAGGTCAGTTTGGCTACTCCACAGGGCTAGTCCTCCTCAGCTACAGTATTTGAAATTCCCTTTGTTGAAATTTGTAGGATACCTGTCAGGCCATTTCTTAAACCTGCCAAGGCCCCTCTGAGTGGCAGCGTGGTAAGTTATAGTACTAACCACTCCTGCCAGTTTTGCATCATTGGCAAAGCTGTTGAGGGTGTGCTCTGTCCCATCATACAAGTCATTACTGACAGTATGCTGGTCTTAGTATTCAGTCCTGGCATATACCACAAATTACTGTCTCTAGCTGGGCTTCCTGCTGCTGATCCCAAACCTTTGAGAAAAATAGTTTAGCCAGTTTCAAATCGAACTCACTGTGTACTTTTTTATTATGTGCTTTATGATTTTTCAATGAAGACAGTGCTGAAAGCCTTGTTAAGTTCAAGCTCTGCCCTTGTTCACTGTGCCTGTCTTCTTGTCACAGAAGGCTGTTGGGTTCCTTCCCTCCCTAAAGACCAGAGTGATGTTTGATTTTTTTCCATGTCATCATGAATATTTCCCAGTTACAACCCTTCAAAGCCAATTGAAATTAGCCTTTCAGTGCCATCAGCAGCTCCCTCAACACTCTTAGTACATTCTATCAGAACCCATAGACCTATGCATGTCCAGTCTGTGTAGATGCTCCTCAAACTTATTCTACTCCATGGAGGGCAAGTCTTTCTTGTTCTGAATTTTTATACAGGTTTCAGGTACCTGGAATTCTTAGAGGCTGCTCTTATCAGTGGTGAGAACTGAGGCAAAGGTAGCATTGAATACCTTGATTTTCTCTGTATTTGTCAGCTAGTCCCCTATCCCATTCAACAGCAAGCCCAAATTTTCCCTAATTTTCCTTCTGCTGCTCATACAACTGTAAAAGCCTTTCTTGTTGCCCTGCACATCTCTTCCATAGGCAATGGAGTGGGATTTAACTTTGCTAACACTATCTCTTCATACATTGCATGCTCTGTACTCTTCCTGGATCACATAACATGGCTTCTATCATTAACATGCTGTGCTTTTCTGTGTTTGATTTTAGTTAGAAACTCCTTGTTCATCAGTGTGGGACACCTGATCACTTTGCTCGATTCATGCTTTAAGGAGGTAATGCTCTTTAACTTGGGGAAGGTTTTTGAATGATAACCAGCTCTTCTGGACCTCTCTTCTCCCGAGGGCCATGATATTCTTCCAAACAAGTCCTCCACATGCAGAAGTATACGGAGTTATGATCCATCATCTAAAGGCAAAGAATGGAGACACCCCAAATTTTTAAATAATTTCTAAAATTCTCGACTGGGAAGTAGGTTGCTATAATACTGTTGAATTGTGATATTAAGTGGAGACATCAAGCACAGGTACAGGAAAAGAGTGCTTTTCCATACCTCAGTTATTGCCTTGAAATAATCCAAGGTCAAGTGTAAAGGCAGTCAAGGTCTCATTTCATTTTAGCACCTGCTGGCTGACATTCCGATTAGAGAAATCGTGTGTGTCTGCCCACTTTTACTGGTAATCTCAAAAACTGTATCCAGGCAATTATGGATCAAGATTTTCCACCTGAAGAAGCAAGGAACAGTATATTAACAGAACAGAGATTTTACATTCAAGAAGCCTAAAATATCTGGTTAATTATAGTTAATTCCTGGAATAAATTGATGGTATTCCAAACAAGGCTTTATCAGCTTCTTTGCAATACAGTCCATTTTACTGGCATGCTGTTCAAAGGTTTCTATTGCAACCCATGCTTAGGAGAGTTGCATAAAACTTGATGTAGGAATAAGTGACAAAGGTTTTGTTTATTTCATATTATTATCTGTTGACTTTAAAAGGCCTAGGTAACAAGACAAGTTAAGCAACAAGTCAATGATTAAACAAATAAAATGGGTATCAACTCTGCCAGTTTAGAAAGATATTTAGAAAGTATGAAGAAAAAACCCAGTTCTCTGAGTTATAATAAATTTGAAGTACTAAATTTATTCTGCTGTGCTTATTTAAAGTCTCTGATATTTTTTAATTATCTTCTTTCTCAGGCAATTTATTTTTGTATAATATTTAATGTTTGAGGAGAGGCATATTTTTGGCAAATTACATTTACAGATCAACTTTTCAACACAGCAAGGTTATGCTTTGTCAGTTTTCCAAAGAAGTTTAAGCCTTGATGTTTCTTCAGGGCAAATATCTTGGAATATAGACAATATCATGCAATAGCAGTGACAAAAGGTCTTGCATAGTTTAAGGTTACAGTTCATTACCTATTTGAAGAGCAGTTCTGTCATCAGGACAATAACAGTTCCCTCATGTTTTCTCACTTTGACTTACTACCCTTTAACTAAATTGAAAGTGGTAAGAGCTAGGCATATTCTTCCTTTGCTCTCTCTGGAATGAACTGGATGTGGAGAAAAAAAGAATGCAGTTTCAGGGTTTATGCACATTTCCAGATTGATATCACATATCCTGGAGGAAAATGTTTTCTGTTTTGAGAAACTAATATTGCTACATGCATTTATTTTCCTCTTCTATTAATCTTTTATTTGGCAGCATGCATGTTCAGCGACTGCACATTAGCAAGACACAGAATCATCTGCCTGTATGTAGGTAATTTATGTGTATACAGGAAGGAATCCCTTTTCTTGTCGAGTTTACATGAGGATGACTTCCTGGAGGTATACATTACATACTGGAAATAATCAGTTTATTAATATTAGGACAAGATTAGTTGCATCTGTAATCACACTGTTATTCCAGTATTTGGTACCACTGGTGGAAACATCAGCAGCAGTTATTATGGGTTAAGACAGCAGGAAAAAGAATAGGGTACAACTTTTGTCCCTCAGTTGTTGGTGATGTCAATTTAAACGCATGTAGAAATTCTCTTTCCTTTGAGTAGAAATAGCAACACTTACACATGGGCATATATGTGCTTCATCCCCCCAAAATTCATGTGTAATTTTGCTGCAGCTGAGACTTACCTGTAGTCCTCATGATAGCCAGAACAGCAGCTCCAAGTATTGGTGCTGTCTTGTTTTAATTTTAATTAAATTGAATAGATCAGAAACTGGAACTGTACTCTCCATGCTATGTGGCGGCTGGTTCATGTGGACTGGGGATGTTTTTGTTTAGCAGTTCTGCACATCAAATATGTTGGTAGAAAGACTCCGGAATCCTGGAGTCCAGTTCTTTTTTAGTTCCTGCTGGATGAAACAGTTAACACCAGGGCTGGTGCTCAATCCAGTCACTTCTCTGAAGAACTTCCTTGCTGGTATTTCTGTAATGATAACACCTTCCTTTCCCCATTTCCATTGTGGTAACCAGGTTCTATGTCCAAGAAACAAATATGGCTGCAATTGGCTGTGACACATAGGACTGAATCCCACAGGCTTTTGAGGACTTATTCCACCATGGGTTATTAGCTGACAAAGGGCTATCTCCTTATGAGCACAGCACATTCTCTGGGTAGGCAACTACATTGACCTAGGGAAATACAAGTTTTGGTGGAAGGCTTGTAAATTCAGAGAGCTATAGGCACAGTCCTCCACTAACCTGAGGCAATTTTGAAGAAACCTCAAGGGAAAGGATAGAAATCTCTAACTTGGCTCCATATTTGTGAGGAGCCAGTGCATAGGGAAGAATAATGGCTTTAGTTGCTAATTAAGTTGCTGAGTAGGTGAGCTACCATGCTTTGAATCGATTTTTTTTCCCTTTTCCTCATAAATTTTCTCATCTTACACACCTACTTAGAGAAAGAGTTAATGTCTAAAATTCACAGATATGTAAGATTCCCTCCCTTGTGAAGGTTTTGCAGGAGAGGGTCACAAAAGACAAGAAACAGAACTAGACAAACTTCCCATGCATGCAGTCTACTCTAGATAACCTGGTTTTGTTATATGTTTTGTATTTCAGGACAAGAGGGGTAGATGAAATGCATCAGCCAAGTGAGATTTGACATAAATGAGGGATCTGCCAATGCAAACAATCCCCCTTTTGGGATGAGACCCAATTTTGGACAAAAATGGTATTCAGATTAGATATTGATAAATGAAGCTTTTGTTCAGATTGAGCCCAAGCTAATACTGCTATGAGATAAGTAAGCTCACCATCTCCTGATATGTATTATTTAAATTTAATAAACTTTTTACCACATTTAGTTTCTTTCCTCTAAAAAGGAAAGTAATTTGTTTTCAGAATGCAATGATGTCAACTGAAGATTAGGAAAGAAAAGAAAATAAACTAATTCTTCCAAGATCTATTGTTCAATATCCCTTTAACTTTTTCTTCAATGAACACACTTTTCATTGATCTTCAAATCCCTTTCTTTCCTTAGTCCCAGCTCTTTATAGGTGAAAAGCACAATCAGATTGACCTGGGCCGTGGCACATGAAACTACTTTTCTGAGTTTGGAAATATCTCAGCTGTACCCAGGACCCAACATTATCTAAGTTCTAGTCCCTTTTATCTCTTCTTAGCTATGTGGAGTCATGACTACTCTTCAGCTAAACTTGTGACATATCTCAGTATTTTCTGTGCAAGTTGGATGTTGAAGTTCTAATCCTGCCACTACTCTTCTTGCCTGCCACATGTGATCATAACTATGTTCATTGTTTGTCTAAATTCTCTTAGGGAACAGGGAAGAGTCAACAAAAGCTTTAAGAGCTGCTCTACATTAGGGTCCTGGGGTTCTAATAGGCTTTAAAATATCTGATCAGCCTCATCTGGAGTCTCTCACTTGCCTTGCCTGTGGGTTGGGGATGCTGTTCAAGCTCAAGCCTGGCCTTCTAGTCGTGGTTTGTGTTAAGTTTCTGGAAGCCTGTTTGGTATTGTCTCCTCATGTCCTAGCTAATGAGTGGTTTTTTTCCCCAGGTGGACTGCAGGTGTTAAGCTGTAGCCTACAATATCTGCAGCCCTGCCTCTGCTCTATCTCCTGGAAGGGCCTAGGGCTGACGCTGCAAGCAATGTGTTTCCAGGCCTGCATCTGCCCCTGCCTCTTTCTGCTGCTTTTGGTTGATCCCTGGATGGACCCTCATCCTGATTTACAGTGTTGCCTCCCCTGGGCCTGTTGCTATCAGCACCCTGGCCCCTCACTTACTGTGGAGCTGTCCTTGGCTCCAGTTTTATCCCCTCATGAAACAGCCCTGCTCCTGCTCCTGCTCCTGCTCCTGCTCCTGCTCCTGCTCCTGCTCCTGCTCCTGCTCCTGCTCCTTCCTGATGTACCAATCCCTGCCTTGCCAAAGGAAGAAGGCAGCTGCTCCCAAATTGAGCACTGCAGTATTACTTGTAGTGGAATCTGATGTTCATTTTTCTCTTCGATGTGAAGGCAGATGTCACGACATCTCCATCAGCTGCTGAGTGTGCAATATTCCCATTTTCCCCTGGTTGGTCATGGACTTGAGACAGGATAGGGAGATTCCCCCAGGCTTTGCCTTCTCTGCCTCTTGGGCAGCTGATGCTGGCTCTGTGGCCTCCCTCTCAATGAATAACGAGAGCAGTCATCTGCCTGCAATGCCTGAGGGCATGGTAGAGCCTCCTCTAGAACAATAAATTATAGAACTGAGGGTTTAAGGGGTTAACGGTGACTCTGCCTTGCCAGACAGCATTAGCAGAGCTTGTCCTGCACCTCCTTTACACTGTCCATTCATACGATGTCTAGTCTACACTGCCTCTGCCCTCCTGAAAGAAATGGTTTCTTGGTAGCTACTGGGCTAGTCCTTTTAAACATCTGTCTTTTCCTTGACATTAGATGAAGAATGAGAAAAAAATAGAGGTTTAAAAGTTTGCAGAATGAATTTACTTAGTGTGATTATTTTAACTATTTAAAAACCCATCTAAAAATCTTCTAATATTTATTTATTAATAATAATTCACTTACCACCTTTGACATTTTGTTTAAGAGAACTACTTATTAATTAAAGGACAGTGCTTTCATTTACTGGAATAGATCAACAATTTTATCTCTCCAAATATTTACCTAGATGAAGGCTAATGCTTATTGAACTCAATCACTATTACACTGTAAAACATCAAAATGTCAAGAGAAAAAAAAATTAAGAATAAAGTATATACTTAGTCCTCTAGGAGGAGGCCTCTAGGAGAACTTCTATCAGCTAATACTGTACCAACATGTTTAATTTAAAGCTGTGATTTCTTCGGGAACTTTTAAACTTGTGACCTCTAGAAGAGGGTAAGGATGAGGAAGAACATGTAATGTCAGTGTCTCAATTAAAATTTAAAATAATGAAAGATAATCTAATGTGGAATATCAGAATTCCTCAATAGAAAAACACATCTGAAAATTCAGTTAAGTCAGCTAGAGGGAAGTAGTCCAAGTTCCCCCTACTGAAACTTAACTTTTGATGCTGTAGATGATTCCACATATAGTCAGCTCTCCTTTTGCACCCAGGCAGCTGTAAGATGGCATCCCACACATATGGTCTCACTGGAGCAGGTTGGCTAACAATTAACTGCCTGTCATCAGGGAGGAATTCTCCCTCTTAGGACAGATTGTTTTGTGGTCATTTTGGCCTTCATGACATTCCATTTGAAATGTGTGTGTAACAAAGGCTATTTCATCAGGGCAAAATATAAGATTATTGAATAAATTTTGCCCTGCTCAGAAACTGAATAATCAGAAAGCAACCTATAATGAAGAGGCTCTGATTAATGAAAGACTTATGCAACAAACTAAACTAAATTTAAAAACAATTAATCTTCCACTTTTGAAATGCAGGAGATAAAAAAAAAGATTAGCAGATATTAGAGTTAACTTATTGAAACTTTGCACCCATTCCTTACCATTATTTTAACTTGTACAGAAACAACCATAATATTCTGAAATTTTGAAAATTATAGAATGCAATGCTATCTTAGAGAAGATATTCCATTTACAAGTATCTATGTTTGAATATCTCCTCATTCTATTTTCTCCCCTGATGCTGTGTGATGCTATGTAATCTCTTGAAACACCACAGAAGATGCATTTGATTTGCTCCAATTCCTTTTTCTTCAATTCTCATTTGTACATGAACCACAATAAATAAGAACACCCGGATTTAGCCAGCAATGCCCCTTATAATTGCTACAGGCAACATCTCCTCTTTTAATCATGTGGATTATTTCTTTGCTTCTTCCAATAGTATCTTGAATGTATCGATTAGTGTATAAAGAAGCACTTTGGCACTTGCCTCTTTATTATTGTAAGGAAAGGAAAAATGTTTTAATGCAACAAATGTGTTGGTGGATGGGGTATTAAATTCCGTTTCCTTTGTGCGAAATGCTTAGCTATATGACAAACAACATCCACACAGAGGAAAATGCTTTTTGGGAAAGAATATTTATTGAAAGTCTCTAGGGACTTCTAAAACGCAATTGTTCTGTGCCACCAGCTATAGCAGACTGGGGGAAGCTGAAGGTGCAAAAAGAAAGATTTTTGAACATACCGAGAGACTAAAAGCTCCATCAAACACAATATAACATATGTTGGACTTCTTGGCTCCACTTCTGCTTTTTCTCCTGACATGGGACAAAACCCATATGAGGTTTGGCCTCAGGATGACCAAAGAAATTAGTTTTTTTGGCATGTGTTTTCTAGGCACCACTGGAGTGGACATATAGTGGAAAGTGACAGATGGGCTTGGTTGTTGGCATGCTGGCATGCTTGGCTGAAGAGACCAGCTGTCTCCTGTGGGTAGGGTTGTTTTGGAAGAATTCTCTTACGTGAAAGTACTTTGTTGATTTTCTAAATATGAATGTGTCGAACAGAAATCTCATTATTTACAGAAGTGAGATGGTGTTCAGAGTCTCAGAAATGAGCCTTAGTCTTAAATGTATTTATCATACATCCATTGCCTGCTGGAAACAGTAGTCCTTGGGAGTTAGTGTCCAGTGACATCCTACCATTGCTCTCTTCAGAAATCTGTAATACCACAAGTGTTTGGGTGGCTACCAGGTGAATTTGCAAGGGACAGAACACATAAAAGAGACTCTCTATTAAAAATATTTTCATGAAAAGTATAGAGAATTTATAGAGAATTTATAGAGAATTTATAGAGAATTTGAGTTTCCCTGATAAAAGCTTGATGATTAATATACCTTTTTAAAGTATTATTTTCTTCTCTTAAAATGAGGCAAAGTGAAGGAATTTTTTATTCTTGGTAATTTTAGGGCCAGCAGTTCTCACGTTTCTCAGAGAAAGGACCATGTTTGCTGCCCAGTGCCTCTCTTTGCTCAAGCAGGAGGCATGTGTCTCTGTGTATTCAATCTCGCTCAGACAGTGCAAATATGTAGGGAAGGATGGACATCATATGCTGTGTGGCAATCATGAACTCACTTGCCATGAGTGATGCTGTCAGTAGTCTCCTCTGACTGAAATTTGTCAGTACCACTGCCATATCAACTCATGCCCACTGGGCAGGTTTAGCAATGCAAACCAGGGAATTATTACGCTTCCTGTGTAGGTGGAATGTTGAAATAAAACAGCCTCAATCCATTCCTCCTCATTTTAACTTCCTCTACAGGGTAAATGGGATGTTGTGGTTCAAGGTCTCCTTTCTCTCAGTGACAGTGCAGCAGCATTTTCAGATGCAGTTCAACACACTCAAGGATGTGGTTTTCCATCTACAGGTACCAATTTCTTCCCCCTGTGCACAACTAGTGCATGAGTCCAACAGATTTAAAATTAGGGGCCTCAGTTTCTTGTCTAAAGCTTTATGTGATGAGCCCAAATCAAAATGATACATTTTTTTTGAGATTGTTGCAGATGCAGGATTTAAACTTTAATGTCCTCACATCTCTGTGATGCTATAATTTATAACCTATTCTGCTTCAGTACGCAGTGCAATGCTCAGACTCCCTAAAAAGTGTGAAAAATAACAGAAAGACTTAAAAATCAAGTTTAAGTCTTGGAATAACATCTGGGCTCTTTGGGTGCGAAAGACAAGGAGGCTTTGGGTATCATAAAAATGTATGTGTGCAAGGAAAGTGTTATAATTAGCAACAAGGTATTATCATCCCACTGTCTGAGTTAACTTCCCCTTTGCACCCAATCAGAGTATTAACGAGCATCTCAAATCTCTGTGCTGATGGTCAAGCTGGAATCCACAACATTTTAATATAGCCCATGTTTGGAGAGTTTCGCAAAGAAGGAATTGTTAATGAGTAATCCTTGTCCATTAGGGCACTAAGCCAACAAACCCAAGCTTTGATGCATTGTGTTATCACTACAGGCTTCTGCTAAACATGAAGGAAAAACAAAACAAAAATGTTCCCATGTAAGAATCGTTAGGATACTGAACTGAGCGCAGAACTGTCTTACATCCTGCCATCTGCAGTCTTCCAGAAAAGAACAGTAAGTAATAACTCCTTAAACTGATAGCTCTTCTTGTTGTGTAGTACAAAAGGAATTTTATCACCTGAATTATTTAGTGGACGTTAATGGATTTTTGATCAGAAAAAAAAATATAGTGAAGAATAATGTAAGAAGCAATTTCATCCACAAAACTGTCTCAACATTAGGAATTCCCCTTGGGAAAAATGGTAAGGTGAAAAATAAGGTCATGTTGAAATTTGTTTTCAGAAAGCTAGTTTCTGTGTGTCGCCAGAACAGAAGGCATAAGTTCCATATTGAAACTTTCCTGTAACAGTACTACCTAGTTAATTGTGTGCCTTAACTTTGAAATTATATGTTTGATTTTTTTGATCCTTTTAAAAACAGGAAATATTTTCAATGTGATTTATGGGACAACAGAGAAAAATACAGAAAGGCAAAATTGTATTCGTTTTATACAGTTTTTTCTTTCACACTTCTGTGTGGAGATTCCAAGTGCATCTTCCAAAGCTGAAAACTTTAGCACATACTTCCCATAAATTGAAGAGTAAAAGGGGATTTCAAATTTCAAGTGATTACTATTTGAATCCATTGCTAGTTTTTAAGAAAATGTAATTCTACTCTGAGTGTTCCTGCTACTCATTTATCTTCAGAAAACTATAACTATGGCAGAACATGTTTCCCTTTGTTATTTTTAGTGCTATTGCTTGTGTTACAGTGAACCTAGAGGTTGGGAATTATGTTGGAATTACACTAGTCTAAATGGCATCCAAAAACAAGTTAGAAGTGGAGGGCTTGCAGGTTTTTTCAGGTGAGACATGAAAAAGATGCTGGAGAAAGCAAGGAATACACAAATGGTGTTTAGGAGGTAATCCCAAGCAGAGTTGGAGGCTGGTCCCACTCTTTCCAGTTACTTGCCTGCTTACAGAAATGTCATTGATACTCCTCATAGAGTTTTCAGCTCTACTTGGGACTCAGATATCTGGTTTCGCTTCAGAATTATGAAGTAGAAATATTCTATTTTTTTTTTTAATGTGCCCTATGTCTCTTTCCTGCTCTGATTTTAAACTCCATATTTTGTAAGAGAAATGTATCAGAAAATTTCAAATAAACACAGTAGCACAAGTCCTGCCTCTGCTTCTCAAACTTGCTGGTATGGTTTCTTGCATTTTGCATCAGTTGCTGTGTAGTTTCCTGTAGAGCTGTACTTGCCAAAATGACCTGAGAGCAACAGGCTGGAAACAGAGAGCTTGCATCTTCCTAATGCTTTCAGGTCCCTTTGATACACTTTGAAACAAACAGATAAGCAAACAAATAGCATCTAAAGTACCTGAGGCACTGCATTAAATATTCTACAGAAAGGCTATGAGGCCACATCAAAAGCCTGTGAATGAGAAGGAAATCTATCTTCCCATTGATGTTAACAATGTTTGGATTGGGCCATAGATTACTGATGTTACTGAAATTTCTCTTTGAGCAATAGGCAGTCAGATGTGTGAAGAATAGGAAAATATTATGGGACACATGGAAGGAAATGTACTTCACTAATATTTGTGAACGATTTTGCATGTGCTTTGATATATCTTCCTTTGCTGAGTAATTGAAATAGATTCAGTCATTCCTCGAAGATAAATCACAATTAGACTGTCATGGAGCTTCTCTGATGATCAAATGTATTTTTACATTACTTGAAAGTGTGAGACCATGATGCTTTTGTTTTCAGTGAGCTCAGTTGATTTAACTTTAATTATTTCAGTAAGAGACTTGGCTTTGTTTCCACTGAAGCCAGGGAAAGCTTTACTATTGGCCATAGCAAGGTCAGGGGTAGTGCACAGATAAGAGCCCACAATAAAGCTGAAACTTAGAGTTCAGTGGTAAGCCCAATTGTGTATACACACATATTTGTATACCTCAATGAACATACATCCCATAAGAAATCACAATAAATATGTATGTACACCCATACAGTGGAAAAACAAGCCCAATATATAATAATATACATGTAAATTTTCTTAGTTAAATATAGAACATGTAAACACACATTGAATGTTCTGAAATATGTTAAAGGTTACATGTAATAAATTTTTATGCAATTTGGAGCTTTTAACATGCAGTTGAAGACAATAATCTCAAGCAGTTGGGCACATATTTTACTTTATACATACTGATGTCAGTTTTCTTTGCTATATATTTTAGCCTATGAAAATAATCTCCAAAGGTTGTGGAGTACGCTGGTTTATTTAAAAAGTTAAATAAAAATTATTTGGAAAAAGAGGCTTTCTAATTTATCACATGCCGCTTCTTTTCTCTTGAAGACCTCTTATTTTGGAGAGCAATATTGATTTCCTGTCCTTCCATTGCCTTTATTTCAGCTTTTAAATGTCAGATCTCTGTGTTTTTGTTGTTGCACCTCAGGATGGAGTATCAGTTCAATATAGTGACCTACATTATTTCCCAAAACTGAACAATGTTTGAAGTAAGTGTAGCTAAAATGCTCTGTACTGTGTACCTAGTGTAGGTCTAAGAGCTGGAAATCAGCATCTGCTGCTTTTAAATACATGTGAAAATAATTATATGGATAAATCTAATGTAGGTTAGATAGCTCACAGTAAGCTGGATCCAGGAGAAAAAAATCAAAGCAAATTATCAAACAGTATTTAATGAAGAGTCTAGTGTTCAATGAAATTTACAGTACCAAAGCTACATGAAATGTATTTCTGACCTTTTTATGGTGATCTTGTGCCTTGCAGAAACTCCGAGAAGATAGGAGTAATCTCTTCCATGAAATCTAGTAAATGGTCTACATCAGCTGGATATATTAAAGAAAACAATGTATTAAAATGACGGGAATTGTAAAATCATCATGAACATTTGGCTTAAACTGAATCCACCCAGACAAAAATTTATGTGGCAGGAGGTGCAGAGTTACAAAACCTGTAACGTCCTACAACAGCACAGATTATTACGAATATGCCCTCAAGATCCTTATTATCAACAAAGCAGTATTAATAACTGGAGGGTTGGCAGTTTTTGTGTGTGTGTGAAAAGAATAATAGATTCTAAAGGGTCCATCTTGAGGTTAAAGAAGGGCATTATACAATGATATGTTAAAAAATGGAATGTCCTCAAAGAAACGGGAGAAGTTTATAGACATATCAAAGAGGCTGTAAAAACACAGACACTTTATAAGCATTTAGGAACATAGCTTGCCTGCTCATTTGCAGCACAAAGTAGCGGGATCCAGAATATAAAAATTATAAGCTAAGAAGCTATGCATTGAAAGTCTGACCATATACTGGCAGTAAATACTTTTAAATAGATGTCTTCTTGGGACTGTACTTAAAGTATTTTGATATAACTTCCAACGCTCCCTAAGATAAATTCTAGTCTCTGTATGAACATACAGAAATTCACAAGCCCAGTGCTGATGTTAGGTGTTGCAGTGTTAGGCCCTCAAGCAGGGGCAGATAAGGAGACATGAGAAGTAGTAGTAGTGTTGGAACAGACTTCATGTCTGGCTGTAAGGAGAGCTGATCCTGCCAGGTGCTCTAAAGGCTGTGCTCCTATGGGTGTAAGGAAGATATTAAATGATTTGGACATGAGGAGAGCATGCTGATGGCCTCTCTTCTCTGGTCTTCAACAAGAAAATCCAGAAAAATATTCATTAGCTCTCTGAAAATACCTCATTTTCATGTTTTTCTTGCTGGCCATTATAATGTGACTGACTGTACCACTGTCTTCTCCCATCACAGAACAGTTATATTGGGCTGTAAGAGAAATCCCATCCCAAGGGTTTGTCATGGATGTTTATTGAGAAATCCGTCTGTCAGGGATTTTAAGACCTTAGAGCCATGTGGGTAGTCACACCTCTTGATTTCGGCAGATTTTCCAGCTTCCCTGGAAAACGAGGCAGCAAGGCAATAAAATAGTTGGAATAAATGTGGACCTAGTGGGGTGGCCGGGCTGGTTGCCAAATCCCATCCAAGATACATGGAGTTTTTTTGCTGTTGCAAAACTATGTTTCTGTGCTAGATTTGAGGCTCTGTGTTTACGTGTGATTTACCACAAGAACCCTATCTGGTCTGTGATACAAGTAGCTTTTGACATTTCTAAGTAAACTGTTTAAATTATCTGTGGGCAGACATTTAAAATTCATCTGTCTAATTAGAGGGCCTCTGTTTATGTTAAAAAAGAACTTAATGAATCCTTACAGACAAATCTGAATGTAATTACAGAGTGTGCTTGCCACTCTCACAAGCTACTTCCCAGCCTGCACAGCACTGGGGCCTCTTGCAGCATTCAAGTTCTTGTCAAATGACTTCATTTCTGCTCAAGAAACATGCTGAGCCCTCACTGGGAAGCAGACTGGGCTGTAACTCTCAAATGCCTTCAGTGAATGGAAATGCAGTCCCAGGGACAGTCTCACGGTAATAAAACCAAATAAAGAATTAAGACTGTAAAACAAAGGAAAACAGATTGCTGTCAACTCTATGCAGAATCCTTTTGGTGTCTGTACAAGCCCTTGGGACGTCTACTTGTTGGAGCTCTATGTTCTGTTGGTCCTGCCCCAAATGCAATCTGGTGTTGGCCCACTCCACCCACGTGAGCTGGGCAAGGGAGCCCCTTCCACACCTCTCGCAGCCTCCCAAGTGAGAGCTGTGTGCCTGCTTGAGACCACAGAGAGAACCGGGCCAGCCCGGTCATTGGAGGCTCTCTGTGATTGCCACCATTTATCTTGGTCACTAATTACTGAAGACAAGATAAAGAGCTGGTCTCTAGAAATTAAACTCAAGTTTCCTGTCTGTGCTCTTCTGATCTAACCATAAACTTATGCATTTTCCAGTAAGTGAAAGCAATGGAACTATGAAAGAGTGGTGAAAAATAAGGCAAACAATTGGTATTGCATGGTAGAGGGGCTCGGCAGCATACCCTCAGGAGGTCAGGCCATTGCTTCAGTCTGAATATTTGAATAAATTTGAGCATAAACTGCTATTAATTTAAAATTAACAGAAAGAGGGTGAATAAAATCTGCCACAGTAAGGATAAAACAAGCAGGCTGGATGTAGCATTTTATTTAAAGGCTGAATTAGGTATTATAATTTCAAGACAGTGTTTGTTACAGCAAGTATTGAAACAACCTCCTGCACCCTGCTTTACGCTAGGTACACCAAAGTCAGTTATCTTGTTTTAAATATTTTTTTTGCTTCATATGTTTCAGGGTCTCTTTTCAACCTCCTGTTTAATCAGCATATTCCTCCTAAACTGAAGAATAAATGGGATCTGAAATGAATTTAATAGGACATCATCAGCTAGCCACTGCTGATGGATTTCCTCTTGCTGAAGGTCCTCATTTGTTTGGTAAGTCACCAGATTACGTTGAAATAGCAAGCTGTCCTATACTCAGAAACCTGGAAGAAAATGGACTAAAATTTCAAGTCAAAGAAAGATATGTGGCTGAAACATGCCAGCCTTCTTGAATCTTCAAAAGATTCTTCAATGTTATTCTGAGAGGAATAACAAACAAGAGATCTGTGGTGTTAATGTAATCCTGCACATTATTGCTGTCATCACTGCTCACATCTGAAGCTGTAGGTTGTTTTTGGGACACTCTTCTAATACAGGAGATTATTTGGCAAAAATAGACCTTTGTATGGAGGCTGGATGTTACCTTCATGTAAGTCACTTAAAACAAGCCGATCTGATATATATCCAGTTAATCTGTAATGAAATTATAGTGCAATGTATTTGCATTGCCATATTATGCAAATTTATGAAAGTAATTTCACCTAAATTAAAATCTTTGTCTTATTAATACCATTGAAAACTTATCCTATTAACTTCAGTGCACAAGAAAATTTATAAGGCAGGCTGGAAGACTCTCCTTGCTCCAGTTCCACTGAATTTTTCAAGGCTAAGAATGAGTTTGTTAATGAGTGAAAAAGTATTGATCAATATTTTATAAGCATGAGTAAGCTGTTTTCTGGTATATGTACTGCTAAGAAAAAAAGAGAGAATAATTCTCTCTTTTTTGCCTTTTATTTGGAAACAAGAGAGTGGGTCTTTCACTGAGTAAGTTATGATACATTGAGGGCCTCACACACATACAGACCTCCCTGCAAAATGCTGCAACACTTCAGAAATTTACAGTCGAAATAAGACCAGAATTCTGCCTTTTGAGTGTTGGAAAAACCAAACACATCTTAGTTTCATCTGTCTGAAACAAGAGTAGTTCCTGGGGCATGGAAGGAAGGACTCTGGCACCCAGAGCCAGTACAGCTGCAGACCATCGCTACAAGCCAGACACCTGCACTGTCCTGGCTCCATACAGCTAAAATAAAGTATGATCACTAATGATGAACTCACTCCATTATTGTGTGTTACTGTTTTTTATCCCTCTTTGTTTTGGGATTTGGTTGCAGAAGTGATTTGGAGTTGTTAAAAAAATATACTAACAGCTAAACCACTCCTTTGCTACCTCTACATTCCAATGTCAGGCCATGATATACAGAGAGGAGAATGATGTTCAGATCTAGGGCGCCAAATTTTATATCCAGTCATCTTTCAAAACCCTTGCATACCCAAGCTACTTCAGAATTTTGTCAAGAAATTTACCTGCAATATCTACTTCTTCATTAATTATTTCATTATTTTTAAGGAGTAATGATAAGGCTAGAAAATACAAGGAAGAATGTTAATGTAGAATACCTTCCCTCCACAGGGTAATCTTACTTTAAAATTGTGAAGCTTTCAGAAGAGGGATTGTGTCTCTCATTACAGGAGTCCAGAGCTTAGCACAATGGAGATTTAATTCAAACTGACATTTCTGTAACAGAAAGAAATAATGTATTAATAATTGAATCAGGGGTCCCATTAGGAAGAAAACAGCATTCCTGCTGTGTTTCACTTAAGCTGGCTTTTGTTTTGTGGGGTGTCACTCTAATATGGTGTCTTTTTTTGCTTTTAAGGCTAGAAAAAAGCCTGTCAGAAATAATATGCAACTGAGTGCACAATGAAAGTTACTAATTGTGAAAATATGACTTCATCTCTGCAAAACACTTGTAGGAAATGGTTTTGCCTCTCAATTCTTTATCTTTGTAAATTATTTGCAATTTTTGTCATTCAGTTTTGGCAGGAAGTGACTTATGAACCCCGGAAAACAGGAAGAAAGCTTCTCTTTTACATGGTTCTTATAATGTATGTTTCTTTTAGGTCTTCTCATACATTGCAGCTCACAAGTTAAAAATTGCTGGCTTACTAACATTACCCTTTATACAACCTGTTATTCAAAAATGCATACTCACACTGTGTAAAAAACCTTGGAAATACATTTTGTTTTCACCATGCTTTATTCAGTCTATGGGGAGAGTGTTCTTAGACCTTCAGAAGCACATCTAATTGCATCTCCAAACATTAGCTCCATGTTCAGGTCTTTCAAAAAAATGTTGTCAATACTGAGTTGATTGTGCTTTGACCCTCATCACCATGGTAATTCCAGGGCACTTCTACATCCTTAGCTTCAGGACTTCTAGATGCAGCAGGTTTCAGAAAAAAGGTTTTCTACCTTTCAGTAGGTGAAAATTGTATGTTGCCATTTTAACGGTATATGTCTAAGGTAAAGAGTCTCTGTATGTCTTTGGAGTTAGTGTGTTTTAACCATTGTTTTTGACTTATGTAGTTATGAGTCCCTGAGAAAAGGGCCTCAAAATTCAAATGATGAAGGATCTTTAACCTAGTTAAAGTGAACATCCTTCCCTTCCACCTTGTCTTCCTGCAAAACTGCTTTTCTTTTTCTAACTCTACTCAGGTGATTTAGAAAACTTACATATTTGTGTAGCACCTGAAATATATACAGTATGTGACTCCAACCATAATTTCTATGATAAAGTGAGTAGCAGGCCTCTAAAGTACTAGCTCCATTCTATTTTCTGTGAAAGCACCTTATATGGAAGTTGCTAGTATGCAAGACACTGTGAAATTTCAGATGTTGGAAATGGAATTATTTGTAAGAACCTGAAAAGAAAATTATATGCTTAGTTTGAATGAAGACCTATTTCAAGTATTTTCAAGCATCTCAAGTATTTTTGATGACCTGAAAATGTTTTCTTGTAATGTGATATTAAAATATAACAAGGCAAGAAGTTCCACCCTCACTGTACATGACCTTAAGTGGGAAAGAAATTTTTTGGGGGAATGAACATTCTTAAAAGCTGTATTGAAAAGGATGAGGAAGAATAAGGAAAAAAAAAGACATGTAACAAAAGGGGGGAAAAAGCAATATATCTAAACTTCTCAATGAAAGAACAACAAATACCATTGAAAATTGTTGTAGACAAAGAACAGTGCCTAAGAGGAGCTTAAAAGGCTGACTCCTTTTAGGCAAATCTGCAAATTTTTTCTGTTTCTTCTGTTATTTTGTTGTTTTGTTTTTGGTTTTTGTTTGTTTGTTTGTTTTGGGAGTTGTTTTTTTTAAAATAAAAAATAGTAATAAAAATGTTAGTAGGGTCAAGTGTCCAAACTGATTAAACAGCTTCAAGATCATAAGGTATGTTAAATAACTTCTTGTCTTTAGCACCACCTGGCAGTTGATGCAACATCTGGCTTCATCCCTGCAGAGAAGATAATTAGGCTCATAATTGACCCCAAATCAAAAATAAACAAACCAGCACAAATTAAAACAGAAAACACTTGGATGCATAATAATCAAGAGAGTCAAACAAAACAGAGTGGCAATGTGAGGAAAAAATTTAATGAGAAGGACAGACTGGATGTGGCTTTCAGCAACCTGTTCAAGAGAAAGGTGTCCCTTCCTATTTCAGGGTTTGGAACTAGATGATCTTTAAGGTCCCTTCCTGCCCAAACCATCCTATCTTGTCATACAGGTGTGTCCAGTATGGTCTGGGCACTTTGGTCTTTTTTTGAGAATGCAGCATTCTGCACGCAAAAAATCTGCTTCCTGTGATACTGGAGTGGTCAATGTATTGCACAGAACCGCCTGACCTTACCAAATATTTGTTGATACAAAACTTTGATGTAAGTAAACCACAATACATACAAAAATACAATGGCTAGGCTGCTTGGAGGCATCCCCTCAGATTTTTCTCCAGGTAATTCCACACTGGGAACAGACATTGTTTCCGGCATTTACAAACAAGTTGCTCGTAATGAAGTTAATTAGTAAACTACATAACCTCTGGTCTGTGTCACTCCTTTCTAATCTTAAAGAAAGTTCTCACAGTAAAGAACAGACCAGGACACAGACAAAGCAGAATTAAGAGCTTTCATGTATACATATAGACTTCAGGAGGTAAAAAATAAAAAAGAGAGGGAAACAAGGACTGAGGCATCTTAAGGAGAGTATTTTTCATCAAGAAATGGTCAGACTGAACACAGCCTGAGGTAGGATATTGCCATATTCTCACTTGGATATTCTTGTTATCTATTCTTGCACTCTTCTTTGAAACTGTAAGATGCTTGTAGGTTTTTTAAACCAAGTCTTCTAAAAACTGAAAGACTTTACATGTCTTTACAAGACATGCAAATAATTTGTTTGGAATTAAACCAGGATTTTGTTAATGGCTATGCCATGGTTTCTGATTTATCTAATTCTGAATATTATTATTTTATTATATTCCTTCATGAATAATGAAGGAGATCCAGGGGTTCATATTTTAAACCTGCTTAGAATTTAGTTCTCTTTGTTGAACTTTATACTAGTGGACCAATAACTTTTACATTAAAATGTGATCTCATTGTAATTTCTGTCATATTCTGCATAAAATCACCTTTAGCATACACAAAATCTCAGTATAATTTTGTGAACTGAAAACAGTTTCTTTATTCCTGCAAGGAATATTTCAACTCAAATATTTTTTGCGTGTGAAGGTTTCACTTTGTTTTTAGTCAGCTTTCAATAATTTTATAATAGGTTTCAATTGAAAAACACTTACTTACAAAATATAAGATATACAAAGAGAAAAATTCTTAAGGTGTAAGTAATTTAACATTTACATGTGCTTAAATGGTCTTTCCTAAAAAATCTGAAAGGTATCCTTCCAAAAGAAAAAAAGAGTTGAATGTTTCAAAATATTTAAGGCCACACAAAATGTCGGTGTAGTCCAGTGAGCTCATTTCTGATTTCACTTTCACTGCTTATAGTACTGCAACTGCAATGATTTTTCTGGGCTGCTCATGCTTTAGTTGCATGAGACCAGTCCATCCCAGACCTCTACTAATATATATATCTGGAGAAAAGCTTATGTACATTCCACTTGGTAAGATAAGATTACTTTTCTTTTGTGATAAGAAATTATTTGGTCTAGACTCTCATGTACAGGGCTACAGGTACATCATGCTCAGGTCTACTTAAATAGACCAAAACCAAACGAAAACAAAAAACCAAAACCAAACAAAAAAACCCTCAAAACTTTGAGCTAAAGTGGGAAAATCTACATAGTTGCAGCCTAATTATCTTCAAAAATCATCTTGGTGTTTGAACACTTACCAGAGTTTAAGTTGTGAGTCTGTTTTACGTAAAACAAGGGTCTCTCAGTTGCTCTCAAACCTATCTGGTTTTCCTTCTCCCTTCCATTGATCTGAGCATGGGCTCAGTTCAGCTAAATTGTTTAAAACTGTGTCTGATGGAAGGAAAAAGGAAGTGATATGAACTGTTTGGCTTTTTTTCCTCTATTTAACTTAAATAATTAAGACTCTTTTTTTTTTTTTTTTTTTCCCCTTTGGAAGCAGAGTGGAATTAATGACTGGGAAATTTTTTTCTAAACATACTTGTAACCCAAATAGCTCTACAGTTGTTTAAACCAAACCTCCAGTATTGTCTCAGGATGTGCTGCAGTTCTTTAGTAGCTCTGAGTTTTTTAACAAAACCTGGGACTTTTTTCTGTGGAAAGAATGTTGCCTTCTCTTCTTGCTCTTTCAGAAGCCTAAGCAGTTCAAGACACTGGTGTACAGATTTTGTGGAGTTTCCTGTGTATGGAAGAAAGCTGAAGATCAACAGTTTCTTTGTTTTCATTTTGGGATTGTCCCACTTTCTTTTAGCAAACTCAATTAACTAATCACTAATGAGCAGATGAAAACCTTGGTTTCCACACTGAACAGATTCCTTTCCAAAGAGAGACTGAATGACTGTGTACCCCACAATTAACCCCAGCTTTTGTACCTGAAGTGCCTTGGCCAGGGCCTTTAGCAGTCTCAACAAGTGGTAAATACAGCTGAAGGCTTACCACTCATTAAACCCACACTAGATATTAAACCTTTGTTGTCCTCACCCTTTTCCTGTTTTGGCACTGCTGTGGTTGGCAGGTATCAGTGACAGTTTGCATCTGATGCATGAAGCTGTAATGTCACTTCCAGGCTCTTTCATAGAGTCCCCAGATGCCCTCTGTGTGTCTATACTGTGTTTAAACGGCTTAACCTTGGATTTGGGGAGTGTCTTCTCCTACTCCTGACAATGTAGCGCTTGGTGCCCGGCCTCTTTTGGAGCAAGGAAATGCAACCATAATTAAACTAATTGCTGGTAATAAAGAGGACCATTATTTTAATTTGATTTTGTGTCACGTTTTTCCAGACATACATCTAGCTGCTTGTTCTGGAACTGGGACCTCAACACTTGTTATTTGCAAATATGTGCTGTGGCAATATTAATAGACCACACAAACCCAAAATGCTTGTATGGCTCCTGCAGCCTGGTAAAATAGGAAGGGCAGAAAGCTGCAGAGCAAGAGCGTGAGACCTTGAAAGTAAAAAGCAGATGTAATTAAAAGTTAGTTTCTGGCACTAACTGAAGTGGGACAAAGAAGAGGGAAGGATCCCCCACTATAGATTTTAATTATTTTTGTCATTGCAGATATTCCCTCTTCTTAACTGTTAGCATTTCTTCATTGTTTTTGATTCCTCACAAAAGAAGGACACTTGTCTGGGACCAATTTTATGTCAGCAAAAATGCTTTTGGAGTTCTTCTGAAGTACTGTTTAGTGATGGTCAACAATGAACATTAATCCATGATTTCCTTGTAAATACTGCTGTTGATTCAAATAAAACTGGACTGGTCATTTTCCTGGAAATATGCACTATTTTTCTCAGACTCTCTTCTTGGAACTATTGAAGGAATTGAATCAATGATTTCATGAAACAGCAAGATACGGCTATCTCCAGCAGAAAATAGGAAATAGTTTGCAAATAACTTTAGAATTCAGTTTTCAGTAGTTTGACATGGACTTGATTTTACCTACTCCATCCAGGAACTGCTAAATGTTATTTGTGCTTGGATTACAGAAAAGAAATTAGAGTTCAGTTGTCTGCAATTTTAAACATGGTATTTAATGAGCAAGGTTAGGGCAACCTCCATATACTGTGTTGATCCCGACAGAAAAGGTTGCCACTCCTTGTGCCACTGCCAGGCCTGTTGCTGGCTCAGGGGTGACTAATGCTGGCTTACAGAGGTGTTTCCTATGAGAACTGCACAGCTGCACTGAAAGGCACAGGCCTGTAGGGGCTGGGGACCAGGCTGCAGAGGCTGGCTGGTCACTGGAGGCTGGATGGTGAGAAGGTTGCATTTCACCACTTATATTAGGAATATCTTCTTGTTCTTTCCTGGTAACCTCACCTTCATATTGCAGGCTCTTCTTGAAGGTTTATTTCATGTTTTCAGTCTTCTAATTAAGCCTCACCCTTGTCATTTTTCCCCAGGGCAGTTTTTGTCTGTCATGATGTAGTCACTCAGAATTAAATAGAAATTAACATGATGTTTGAGTCTTGGTTTAGCCTTCACCAATACCATGGGGCTTTTGCCATTTGTTTGGATTTCTTCCATTCTGCTTTTAAGCCTAATTTGGGTTGTTAACTTCTCTTGGGTGGGTTGCTCTTTCTTGTAAATTGAACAATTATACAATTACCTACACTTTTTTTTTTTTTGAGATTTTTTTAATGTAACTGCCAGTGTCGGATGTTTCCACCAATTATAAAGGAGTGTCTGAGAGACAGTAAATTTTTTTAAAACTTTTTGCAGTGTATATGTGTAGCAAATCTGAGTTTTGATAATGCAGTCTTTGAGTTTGTGTCTAGTTTTTGAGATAGATGTCTGGAAATGGAAACTTCTCTGAAAACTAGAATTTCATGTAGTAATAGAAATTGGTTTTGCATTATTATTTTCCAGGTGTCCTTTCAGAACCAATGAGTTCTCCAGTGCAAGAGGCAGATGTGTCACCTTATGCACAGTACAACAATGTGCCATTTCCCCAAGTTCAGCCTCAGATCTCATCACCACCTTATTACTCCAACCTAGGCTTCTACCCTCCACAGCATGAGGAATGGTATTCCCCTGGGATGTATGAACTCAGGAGGTTACCCTCAGACACCTTTTTCACAAGAGAGACAGAGCTAATGGATATCCCTGCAGCCAAAAAGCCTAGACTGGGTCACTCCACGGGAAGAGTGAAAGGAGAAGAGCTCTGTGTGGTCTGTGGTGACAAAGCTTCTGGGTATCACTATAATGCCCTTACTTGTGAAGGATGCAAAGGTAGGATGAAATCAATTCAGCTAATAGGCATAGTAGCTTCTCAGGTTTTTTGGTGGTGTTTTGTTTGTTTGTTTGTTTTGTTTTACTTTTCTTGTAATTTTATCCAAATCATTAAACATACTAGAGATTTGCATTTGGATCCTGTGTACCCTATTCTGCATTTTCCCCAGTACAGACTGGCAATATCTTCCACTGTACCCTGTGGTTATACAGGATAACAGGCCAACCCACGGCTCTTGAGCACCACTAGCTTTTGGTAAACTGAAGGACAGCCTCTCTGTGGAGACTGGCAGCCTGCCTCTGCTCTCTGTGGAAGCTGTTCATGCCATTCTGTGCCTGTGGAAGAAACATATCCATGGAGGCCCCTGGGAGCTGAGTGCTAGGCTGCCCTAGAAAATAGCTATAAGCAGCCCAAGTGGCTGATGTAGTGTGCATTGAAGGGAAGTAAAAGCTGTCAGCCCCCACCTGCAGGCTGTTCCCAGAGACTCTCTTTCCTCCATATCCCAAAGGATATGATGGGTGTCCTCAGGCTTGTGAAATGAAAGGATTTCTAGTTCTGTACTTTCTTCTGAGGGTAGCTCCTGTCTCTAGGGAGGGAGCTTCTTCAGAAAGAAGGTTGTGTCTGTAGGACAAATATTTGCTTCTTAGAAGAATATTATTCACATATAATTATTAAAGATAAATGTGATGTAGAAAATCATTGCTGTTATGGTAAACAATCAGATATTTTAGCAGAGAGGAAAAAGAGGTTGTGTTAACTATTATACCCGAAAAGGTATAATATATCTGTGACAGGGCTGACATTACGGCCGGAAAAATCGTGGCCCATTTTTTCATCCCATTTAGTAAATCAATATTTCATTAACATTTCTGTTTTATGGATAAAGACTAAAGCATGGTCGCTACCAAATTACTGAAATATCTTAATGTGGAATTCACTATTATAGAGAGTGGAAGTAGACCCAATTTGGGACTTTTGCTTTATCTATCACAAAATCATTTGTGAGGTAAAAACAGACCACAATAGCTAAGCACTCTAAACATTAATACAGTCAAGGCTCACACAGTTTATCTCAATAATTCAAATAAATGAAAGACTCATTTCTTTCTGATGTCTCAGTGAATAGTCTCCAAGTCAAAAACTGAATTAACTCATATTAATGCTGTCATTATAAACCAGGTTAAACTCAATTTCAATGTGACAATTCCAAGTAATAATACATTTATTCTGTTAGTAAGCTGTTCCTCCTCTTTAAGAAATTCACTATTAAATGTGTGAGAAACTTTTCAAAGACTTAGAAGTACAAACTTTGAAATTTGTACAGAATGTTTCTAGAAGAAGAGTTAAAGCTATCAGGTAAATATTCAGACTAAAACCCATGGTGAAAGGAAAAGTGCATCCACTTCTTTACTGATTCAGTTTGAATCACTCTATGTAACCATAATTTTACTGTTTTATTGGGATAATCTATTTTATGTTTTTGTTCATTTTCATGACTGCAACATCAATTACAAAGAGTAGTCAAACATAGTAAAAGTTGAATTACTTAAAGATAATGGATTCTGTTTCTACAATAAACTTTAAAGGTGACTAAAGTACCAGCTGATTCAGTAAAGAGATGTGCTGAGGACAGTAATTCTGTCTGACAAGGCAAAGCAGATACTATATTTTCTATATCTCTTGATCATTCTTGTTATCTATGGAATTTTTCACATGGATATACATTACCTTCAAAACACAGAGACCAAAATTAGCCCCAGCACTTCAGTTGTGCTCTTAGTGCAATAGGGTAAGTACCTCATGTGTCTGTGTCTTGCACCTCAGTATGAGATTATCCTTCTTTTTGGCAACAAGACTGCTAATTCATGCTCAATATGTGTCCAAAATAATAAGCAGGTCCGCTTCTGTAGGACTAGTGCTCACCTTGCAACACCTCTGCTTCATTGATGCAGTGGATGTTCTTATTCAAAGGAAGAAGTTTTGCACATATTTTTATGGGCTTCAATCCTCTGTGATGAATATGTTAATATTTTTAAAAATTTCTTTCTTGGGTAATGCATTCAGCAACACTTTCTATTCTCTTTGATTTTCTTTCTTGGGCAGATGGAACAATATTAAGATCTTATCTATTGTCCTCATGAGAATATTCATCTGAAGATATTGGTGGGAATATACACTGATATATATATGTATTTCTTAATACATTACCATCCATTAACAAATATGTATGAACTATTTCCTTAGTATTTTACATAACATTTGCAGCACAAGGAGAAATACACTGTGTTTAAACTTGCTACTGTGGAGACTATTTCTGAAACAATCTTTGCAGACCAACATCAAAGCCATTCTGGTACAGCCTCAGCCTGGATAGTTATACTGGGTTTTAAGGGCCATTGTTAGACGTTACAGAACAAGAATGACATAACCTTGTGCTTGCTTCATAAAGCCACAGAATAAGTTTTGTTGGAAAAAAAAACCCCCATGTTCAAGATCCCTTTCAACCCAAGCCATTCTATGACCCTATGAAAAGGTAGTTATGCATCCCCTCCATGCAAGCTTGAAGTAGGAGTTTTTGCAGCATTCAAACCACTCCTGTACTGCTTGGTATGTCTCACACCAGACTAGAATTCTTCTTGCAAAGAAGGGTTCCTCTTTAATCTTCTCCTCACACTAACACCCACCACGGGGGCATGGGGCAAAGGAACGCTGGAAGATGTCTTGTCAGTAGGACAGAGCAGAGCAGGTGCTTTGTTAGCAATGTGAACTTCAAAAACTTTTAAATTTAAAACTCATCAAGATGCCAAACAGAGATATTTCCAAACTTTTAATCTACTCCTTTTACGCTTTTTTGTCCTCCTTTAACTTTCATAGTTTCTGTAAGAAAAAATAAGTATCAGTAAGATTGGAGTGGGTTTACCATAATTAATCATATTCATGACTATCTGAGAACAAAGCAAATTCAACATTTCCAGCCAACATGAGCTCTTTGTAATTTGGCAAGTTCAGATGAAAGGTAGACTGTACCAGAAAAACCTTCAGCTTTTTTGGGTTACTAACCCTTTGTTAGTTTAACTGGTTCTGACTTATCTTTAAATTACAGCAAAACTCCTCCTGTTATAGAAAGCCACAAATAAGTATTTCTAGAAGTTTAAGTTTATTTTGAATTGGTGGTGAATAATAAATACAGAAATTTTGTTCATACTAAAAGCTAATTTCAAAATTAATTATGAAAAAATCTGTCCAAGATGACAATGATTCAAGAGTCACTTCACAACAAAACTAAAGCAAGAATAGGGTTAAAACTAGTTTTTGAAAAAAAAAAAAAAATTTTTCATTTCACTCCATTTTACTTTTTCAAAACCTTTGTGTTCAAGAGAAAGTATTTGACAGCTTGAATCTTAAATGTTCCTAGCTCTTGCATCCATGTTTTTGCCTTTTTCTTTCTTGCACATCTTAAAAAAATCATTTACCAAAATTCTTTTTCTTTCTTCCTCCATGAAGAAGTAAATGCACACCTTGTGAATAGGCTGAGTGATAAAGTCATTAATCAGTCTTAGAATGTTATAAATATTTGTGCAGTTTTTCAGCATTTACTACTAATTAATGTATCATAAACTACAGGATTTAAAATTAACAAATGAAACTATAAACTATATAAAGCACATGCAGTTGCCTTTAACTGACAGCGAGAATTTACAGCTTAAATCCAGGCTTTTTTTTCCCTTCCCTGACCAGTAAATGGTAATGTATTAAAACCATCTGGGCAATGAATAAAAACAATGCCTGGGGCTTCTGCAGGTTCTAAGTAATCTGCATTTCAAAAGAGACCGATGTCAGTCAACTATATTTGTTTGAAGAGCAGCCAATAAAACATGGAAGAGATTTCAAGCAGTAATTACTGAAGATTCAGAGAAATGCCAGATTTTTTGTGACCAGGTAGTGGAATTGTTTTACTGGTTGCTACACACTGGTGCTTGGAAGAGATTAGGCAACTATAAAACCATGGGTCAGATTTGGGAAATTGTCATCTGACAATGCACAATTCTGCAAACACACAAACAACCCTTTAGATTCACAACCGAATTTGCTCTATGATTTGAGTATGGGAGACTGGCTCTTATCTGGTCCCCTTTTTAATGCATCAGAGTGCCAGGTTGGAAAACAATAGCTTCATTGTGCCAGGCAGTGGTGATAAGAAATATCGAATAGCTCCGGTTAATATAAATGTACATAGAGCTCTAGTTTCAAGCACAGTGTAAATCAGTGATGTGGCAGCAGAAGCTCCCAGGGGTTTATTTCGGAAACCTGCCCTCACAAGGGGAGGAAAACTGATTCCCACTGTAGCTAATGCTAAATAGTCTCTGCCATGTGAAGGGCAATGTAAGAAGATTATAATGGCACAGTGAGTAACACTAAAAATTCAGGAAACATCGACAGCAAAGATTGTGTTGCTTTGTGATAACTCTTATTTAATCACATTTAGTATCTTGTGTACCCCACATTTTGCCCACCGTGCCACTCTCACATACGGGCAGCAGCCAAATAGAAGATTTGGACAGACTTAGGAAGAGTCCTCTCAGTTTCTTGTATCAGTTGCTGTTTGCAGTGATTATTGTGCAATTTTTGAGTGAATCCAGTGATGATACCAGTAGAACTGCCTGTGCTTAACTCATAAAGTGGACAATACTTAGTGAATAAGGCTGGAGTATCTTGTAAACAGGGCTGGAGACCACATGTGCAACAGGCAGTTACAGTGCAGCTTCCTTATTAAACTTGGGAGTGGGTCAGCAGATCAGCATGTAGAGCTTCTGTTGCTCCCAGGAGCTGGGGGAAAGGTGAAAAATTACTCATTCTCTTTCTGCACATTCTGTACCTCAACAGAGTTAACAGACTCATATTTTTTTTCCGCTGGTTATTTGTATGGTATCACCCTATGGCTCTAGTGCTGGTGCTCGGCTTGCTACTGGCAGGTTTCAGATTTGGGTCTGAATTTCCTAACATTCACAATTCCAGGACTTTATCTTGGACTAACGTCTAGTGTTTGGGTTCATTTATTAAATTATATGACTTGGACACTGTTGTCAGTACAAGTATCAAGAATGTAGTCATCCAAGCACTGAAAGAAACTGATGGTCTGGCAGAACATGTGTCATTCAGAAAATGCAGTGCAGATGGAGGTGAACTTCACCTGGATGGTTTTGCTTCTGGCTGTTTTATTTCATCTACATCACTGCTGTTTTTTCAGGATTCTTCAGAAGAAGCATCACAAAAAATGCAGTATACAAATGTAAAAATGGAGGCAACTGTGAGATGGACATGTACATGAGGAGAAAATGCCAGGAGTGCCGTCTAAGGAAATGCAAGCAGATGGGCATGTTGGCTGAATGTATGTATACAGGTATTTGCATCATCTAGTCAGAGTGTGCATTAAATACTGTATTTGCTTGAGTGGACTGGTTTTGATAATAAAGTTGTAAGAGATGTCTTTTAGCAGGTGGAAGGTGTATGAAAGAAGATGCTGTGCATGTGCCTCAAACCCTGGTGAAAGACAAATGCACTTTTAAGCAATGGGATTTAATTGGTGGTCAGGGATGCGAGGGCAGAGGAGCTGAGCAAATGGTGAAGGAAGGCCAGTCCTGCACTGGATGACAGTTATCAGTCTGCTTGAGTGATAGGAGCAGGGGAAGTGAGTCTGTGGGAGACTCCCCAGGAGGGAGGGCTTGGCAGTGTTATGGAAGCCAGAGCAGGAAAGTCCTGGCTCTTTTCTTTCCTACTCTTTCTGGGGCTCCCCCAGTCAAGTTCTTGCTGGCCAAGCCCAACTTTTGGCACAAACATAATGCCATTTTCAAGAAAAGAGCAGGAGGGTTGCTAGCAGGAAGTTTCTGTGGACTTGCCAAATGTGTGTTCCCAGACCTCGCCCAGCAATCAGGCAAAGCCGGGTGAGGGCTAGCCCTTTTTTATAGTCTTATTAGCTTTTCTCATGGGGCTGTAGATTTTCCTGCCTTGCATATAGACCCATAGGTAGAATTTACAGACACATAGGTCACCAGAAATGAACTCTATGGATTTTAATAGTGTTTCAAATTAAAACAAATATTCTATTCAGACTGACATTTTAAAAACTTTATTGAGCTTCCAGCTGGATAACTTAGAACAGTGGGGTAATTGAAGTGCAACTTCAATTGGAGTGCAACTTTTAACATGTTTAAAGCTCCTCTTTGAGTTATTTCAGTATTTTTATAAGCTCGCTCCTGAAAACACTCTGTAAACCTCTGCTTTTTTTCCTTCCATGAATAGGACTACAATTTATTTTTCTTGATGGCTCCAGTCACTTTAGCATACACGTATGTGTGAAATCAATTTAGGTTCATACAGGAAATTAATCTACTTGGAATTTTTAATATATTTCTATCCTTCAATCTGATCAGAAGATGCTATAGTAACTGCTGGTTATATGAGAAACAATAACATACATCAATATTTCGAAGGTGTTGCCAGCATAATGTAATTAATCTTTCATTCTGCAAATTGAACAGGCTGCAAAGATCCTGAGATAGGACATATTCTTGTGCAATACATAAACATATAAGCAAACCCCACTTTGATGGAAGAACTCAATTTGTCCTGCATTGCCAGAGGAAAATAACTCCTCTGTGGAGCTCACACCTGATCCATTGCTTCAAAATTTTGAGGATTCAAAATAGCTTCAATCACTCAGTGCAGCAAAAAACCCAGCAACCCACTGCTGAAAAAAACAAAATAAACAGGTCAGTGTAAATAATACTGACTGGGACCACATGAAACTTTTATACTGGCCTATCATTTTCACAAGCTGGCATAAGGGAAATAAAAGCCCGTGGGTGCCGCTGCCATTTGACTCTCTCTCTGCAATGGAAACACGGGGTATCTTGTGTTGCATATGACTTAAACATAAGTGTGCTCTAATGCACTGCAATGAGGATGTTTGGCAAAGCACCATTTAATGGCTTTAAAGTCAGAGTGTGTCGTATAATTGCTTTTAGTTCAAGGCAATCTAGGACAGTAAAACATGAAACTTCTAGTAGTATATAGCATTTATTTGAAAAAGTATGACTAGGAAATAAAAGGTTACCTTGAACTTTGTTTCACTTACTCATTTTGTAGGATTGTAATTGCAAGCTCTGTGTATTCTTTTTTCCCTCTGAACAAAGAGCTGAAATACTATAAATATTTATGGCTCAGCTACTCAACAATCTTTCTCCTGCCCTTTACGTGCAAACAACAGACAGACCAAAATTACTACCCATCAGTTTCAGTCATTTGCTGTCATTTGGATCTAAACTGCAAGTTTCTTGGGTGAAACATCTTCCTAGGGAAGACCCAGGTTCTGCCACTCTTCCTGGAATTTAATACCCATTGAAACCTAGCTATCTCTGAGCTAAAAAGGGACATCCTGTCTCACACACAAGTTTTTCAGATTACTTACATGGAGCCAGAATAAGATATCAAGGTAATACTTACTAGCAAGAAGCATGAAAAAAATCTGTCTTAATGCTTAAGGCAAATTTAAAGCAAGTTTTCCCTAGGAAGGCAATAGAACAGATCCTAAGCTGGTGGAAAACAGCAGAAGCCCATTAACAGCACCAAAAGATGCACTGAATAACTTAGAAAAAGAAATCTATGGAGCTGTGTGGCACCACAAATTACATGGCTCGATACCAATTATTATTTCCATCATTCCTATTTCCTCCTTTCAAGGTATTCTTTGCAGGTCTTATTTTAATCATGTAAATTTCCTCTTCTCCCTGCAGTTCAGGTAGGTCATTTTATATAGGGCTTAAACAGGAAATTAAAAACATTCATAACGAGATTCACTGGTTTCATGGTATCTTCCTCCACATCATATACTCACTGAATGAGCCTCTTTCCCTGCTCTGCATTTTTAAAGGTGAAGAATGGGAAGAGTACTAGAAAGAAAGAAAAGAAAGAAAGAAAGAAAGAAAGAAAGAAAGAAAGAAAGAAAGAAAGAAAGAAAGAAAGAAAGAAAGAAAGAAAGAAAGAAAGAAAGAAAGAAAGAAAGAAAGAAAGAAAGAAAGAAAGAAAGAAAGAAAGAAAGAAAGAAAGAAAGAAAGAAAGAAAGAAAGAAAGAAAGAAAGAAAGAAAGAAAGAAAGAAAGAAAGAAAGAAAGAAAGAAAGAAAGAAAGAAAGAAAGAAAGAAAGAAAGAAAGAAAGAAAGAAAGAAAGAAAGAAAGAAAGAAAGAAAGAAAGAAAGAAAGAAAGAAAGAAAATCCTGTGCTGATATATTTATTTTTAGATGAATACTTAGGTGCTTACTTCTTTTTCATTTGTGATTTCTGACTGTCTTCCACAGACTGTGTAGGGTACCTATTGTTCCTTTCTTTTGTTAGCACAAGAAAATTGATAGTTTTTATGACATCCACACAAGGATGTTTCCTGGTTCAGGGCACTAAAATGTAGTCTAGAACAAAAACAAAAACAAAAAGAAAAAACCAAACCAAAACAAACAAACAAACAAAAATCCCAAACCACAAATGCAAAAATCCTTTTTTGCAAGTGAAACACTATAATAAAACCAGGATTTTATGCACTCCTCTTATACAATAACAAAATAACAAGATCAGCTGAGTAACTTCTTAAATATGCTTTAAAGGTATGTTTGCCAGTCTGAGTTACTTCTGAGTCTACGTTTTCAGCTCTTGGTCTACCTGTGTAGTGATGCAGTAATGGCTAAAGTCTGGGAGTCCCCTTTTCTGCATGGGCTTTCTTTCCAAATATTCTGCACAACAGACCTAATATTGCTTAAAGATTATTGAAAATATTCAATGTCCTTTGTGTAAGAGCAGCTGCACCCTGACCACTGCTTTGGATCAGGACAAAAGAACATTATTTTGATGAGAGTCTTCCAGTTGTTCCTATTTATCGCACCATGGTTCAGGTCTTGGAGCACAGGAAAGGCTTTTCTCTTGTATAAAACTGAACCAAAGGCACAATCCAGCAAAATCCCATCACTAATGGGCTTTTTGCCTGTAAGAATAGATTAGACCTGGTCCAAAGCAAGACCCCAGACATGCTCAGTGTGTGGATTCTGGGTCAGGAGAACCAGCAGTTTTGCTCTGCAGATAAGCTCCATGTGGGCTAGAATGCTCCTAGTGTGTGCCTAGCTTGTCTCAGTACGCTCACATCCAAAGATAATTACATGCTCAGGAAACATCTGCACAAGTAAGTGGGTTGTTAGTGTAAAGGGCATTCATGGGCATGTTTATGTACCTCTTCAGTGCCTCAGGCCAATTGCTTTGTGTTGCATTGTGTCCTAGGTCTCTTAACAGAGATACAGTGCAAGTCAAAAAGGCTACGGAAAAATGTGAAGCAGCCTCCAGATCAGACAGTCAGTGAGGACAACGAAGGCCATGATGTGAAACAAGTGACTTCTACAACTAAAATATATAGGGTAAGAGAATTCTTGTACTAGTTCATACAGTACTGGTGGTGTGATTTTTGTTAAATTCATCTAGTACAGTGAATAAAGATTATTAAAACCCCTCTGGAGCTGCCTGTATTGATTGAAACTGCATCTTCCACTATATCAAGGAAATACCTTGAGTGCAGAAGTAGCTCTGATATTTTTAGTCAAAACCCTGTAAAGCATCTGTATGATTCTTGCAGGATTTTTTCTGTGGTACGTACATCACATACAGTGAGGTGTGATATTGAAACTTGAACATACCTAGTTGTTTGCTAAACACTTCCTTATTTCTAGTAATTAACCACATAAACCTATGCACTTTAAAAATATTATACACCTCTCTTCTTTACACTTCTGTAAAAGCTTCAATGACAAGGAAACCTCTCATCTTCTTGGTCTCCAAATGGTGAAAAATAGATGTTTAGTTTTTGCCTAAAGCAAGAGCTGCTACATCACTACTATGACTGCATTTCATGATGGATGCTTTTTTTTTTTTTTTTTGCCAGTATAGGAGAAGGTAGAATTTACCCCAGAACAGCAGAAACTTCTTGATTATATTATGGATTCATACAGTAAACAACAAATACCCCAGGAGGTGTCAAAAAAATTGGTAAGTATATTGACAAATTCTTTTTTGAAACATTGATAATGAAGCTGAGGATTAAAAAGCAAAAAATATTTGCAGTCAGCATAAGTAGGTGTAGAAAGTAGACTAAATCATAGGCTTACATTTAAAGTATGCTGAAAGTGGGGCAGAATCTCTCCCATTCAGTCAACAACTAGATCACATCTTTATCAAACTTAAATTTTAAGAAAATTCTTTCAACTCTAGAATAAAACTTGTATAATCAAATCTAACCTTTGCTGATTGGAGCTTTGTTTTTTCCATTCTCAGTGTAGGCAGTGATTTGGGTTTTTCTTGGTCAATCTTCCTTTCTGTAAAAACTGGAATCTTGAATATATTTTCTAGGGTAAAAGACACTGTATACTTCTTATGCTGCCTTCCAAAATACTTGGTTTTGACAACATTGCAGACAAATTACACTTTTTGTTGGAACTCTTGCCTGACCCAGTCTAACAGTTCTTGTATTTTATGCTCTTAAATATGAAATGTCAGTGAAAATTAACACATTTTGTTTGGTTTGATTTTTAACAGTTGAATGAGGAATTCAGTGCTGAAGGAAATTTTCTGATTTTAACAGAAATGGCTACCAGTCATGTGCAGGTTCTTGTGGAATTCACTAAAAAACTACCAGGTATATCCAGCATGTTGGGGAAATTTTTGTTATTGCAACACTTACATGCCCTTTCTGTTGCCTTTTGGCAATCGTTGTGTATATTTTAAAGATTATTTTAAAATGCCTGAACCTTCTACGCATTGTTTGGTTACTGTATAAAGAAAAGGTGCTCAGAAGAATAGTAGACTGAACAATCCAAACTGTGCTACTCCAAGATGTGGCACCCTTTAGCTATTGACAAAGAGAATGATCAGAGAAGGTATTGTGTTTGTAGAGAGATTTTATTTTTATTTTTATATATTGCTGCAGTGCCAAATAGTCTGCCTCTAAATTACCACTAACACTTGCTAGACTCTACCTCATTCCCTTTGCTGCCTATCTAGCAATGCCTCTAGGTTATAAATCCCCTGAATTGTGAGTCCCACACAAGAACTTTCTCTAGTTGGTGGCACCAACATTTATGGTCCTTGCATAGTGTGTTACGGACAAGTGCTGAAAATCGGAGTTTATTAGTGTTTTTTAACTCTCAAGTTCACGTTACCTCAAGACTGAACACTGGGCATATGGTAGGGGTCCCCTTTAACTAAGGAAGGTGCATTGTAACACTGAAAGCAGCATCACAGTGGGAAAGGAGTGTAGAGAGCTCTGGTGGAAACACGAGAAAAGATATTATGGAGCAGCACCAGGTTAGACAAAATTCTCACTATTGGTTAGGCTACAACACACTTTGCGTATCCTCTAAAAGTACCATGAGCACTGAAATAAGTGTGTAATCCTCATAAACTTGGGGGAGGTACAAATCAGTGTCATTTTCTGAAGTCCAGGTTTGAATGTCTGCGGCCCTTAGCAACCTTGCTGACACCAACATCAAGGTTATGCAGGTGTGTGGCACCTCACATGCAGGAATTTCAGGACAGAAGGAAGTGGGTCCTGCTTCTTTTGCTGCCTGACTTGTCTCTAATGTGTCCTCAGGCTTCCAAACCCTTGATCATGAAGACCAGATTGCTTTGCTGAAGGGCTCAGCAGTGGAAGCCATGTTCCTCCGTTCAGCTGAGATCTTCAGCAGGAAACTTCCCACAGGACACACTCTCCTTTTAGAAGAAAGAATTCGCAATAGTGGTAGGTATCTTGTTTAATGAGACAAAACCTAACCACACCATCGCACTTCTGTGTCAGTACTAGGCCCTTGGGAAGCTAATAAGATTGTTTTGTAGCATTGAGATAGATTTATCTGAATGTTGTTTTTTACATTAACTAGAACAAATTTAACTGAGCCTTGAGTCTAAAGTTCATAAGGTAGAGGATTCTTTACAAGTACATTGCAACTATTACGAATAATGCTACATCAAATAAACCTAGTGCGTGTCTCCAATGATAAGCATGAAGAAGGACAAAGAAGAACTATTACCATTTCAAATTGTTCACATAAAGTATTGGCAATCATGCTTTCAAAGACAATCTCTATAAAAAGAAAAGAAAAAAAGATTTTAGGATGTTACTTAAGATGAATGAAGGCAAGCAACTATTCTTAGGGTTGTTCTGGTAAAATTAAACCACATTGAACAAGATGCATAGAAGAATTATAAATACAGAAATGTTCTCAGTATGCTTTTTGCTTCTTAAGGTCCATCAAAAGCTCAGTGACTCTGATAAATTCCACTGGTTTTAGACATAAATTGTAATAATTATGAAAAGCCAAATGGGAGTAGGTATTGTTTGTTCCATAGAGTAGGCAAAGTTGTGTTGTACATTATTATACATCCTTCGTGCTCCACCAGTGCAATACTGAATATTTTGCCTTTTTCTGTATTGACCAGCAAGCTTTATCCAACCCTCAGACACCTACCAATGAATATTAAAGTGGATCAACAATTCTGAATAACAGTGTCAGTCTGTAGATTCTGGCTTCTGAGTTTCCTTTTTAAGAATCAGAAGGAGAAGAGCCAGAAGAACATGTAATCTCAATATTAGTCATGGAAATGGGCTTGGATTCCGTTCAAAAAGTACTACTGATGTAAGCAAAATTAAGCAAATACATATTTGATTCACTGAAAAGGAGTCAGAAGACATGAGAATAATTCACTAGCTGAACATATGTATTTATTTTGGCTTAGCACACTCATTTAGAATTAGTAGTTATTTGTATTTCCTTCATTTTGATTGATTATAAGAGGGTAGTGTTAGATGTACTGGAAACAGTGACTTCCAAAGTGATATGAATAGCTTCTGGTCCAGGTTCTGCAGGCAGAGAAGTATGCCAAGAAGGCCAAATATGTTTCCTGGAAACCGTAATGAGTTGCCACAGATCCAAATGTCTTCATTAAGAGATTTTTTACTGGATTATAACCCACATTTTTGATAAAAATAGGTTTTAGAGAAATGAAACCATATGGCAACATGATTACTGAAAGCTTCTCTTCTCTAATCTGTACAATGAGTATGAATCTTCTTTGTTCAGGGTATCAACTGTTCATTTAAAAAATCCCAAAGGCAAGAAATACTTTAGTCCAAAACATTGCATAAACCATTATGTTGCACCAATAATTTATCCTTACTCATAACTTTAAAATATTCTGTTAATTCTCTGCAACTATTGAATCGAGATGAGATACAATATCGTATTTTGCAAGTTTGTGCTTGACTTCATGACAACACAACTGGCTGGAATATTACGTTGTATCCTGCCTAAGTATTATTTACCTGTCCTGATGCAGACTTTACAAAAAGCATTTTGTGTAGAACAACTCAGAAGAAATTTGTATAGAAATTTCAAGACAAGGAACAAATGTGATAGATTTCCTGCAATTCTTTTTTCTGTTAGAACTCCCCCCTCCATTATTACAGGAGGATAATGTATTATCAAGCTTAGTGCTGCTGACCGCATTATTTCTTTCTATTAATAGCCAGAATACAGAATAAAATAACTTTTCCCAAATATTTTATTTCTGTACTTAGTGCAAATTGAAACCTATTTTAAAAGATTTTGCTTTGCTGCATTTCATGGGGCTGTGACAAAAAAAAAAAGCCATTTGTAAATCTTTGCATTTGTAGTTTAATTACTGTTACTGGACTTATTTAACTTTTAAATAAATGAAACTTTGAAATAGTTTTAAAATATCTACTACAGAGATAGCTTATTTTTGTGGCTTAAATCCTCACTATTTTCATGTGTCAAAGTTTAAACAAAATGAAAGAAAGGCATCCAGATTCTTCTGTTACCATTGTTTACACATGCAGCTTTCAATGTTATTTCAATAATACGTAATATAAATTATAATAAAATAAAATATTACACATCTTCAATATTAAAAATATTAAATATTATGCAGTTCACACCCCTGCATGTCATAGGACTCAACACCAGGGCTCTAGGTTTCATAGTAGCCTGTACCGAATATAACATTAGAGTGGAATAGTAAGCAATCTTTTCCAGTCTTAACCAATAAGGACAAATTCTTATTATCATGTTATAGACTGGTCCAAGAGATAAGAATGGCCAGAAGAGATTAAACCCCTCTTTTTCCATATGCCTCACTCGAAAACAAACAAACACACAAACAAAAAAGGCTAAATGCAGCCTTTTTTGACAATAGAGAGCACCAGAAGAAATTCAGTGATGGCTGAGTGGGAGTTTAAAAATCAAGTTTATAGGTAACAAATGAAAAAACAGCATCAAGATTATTTATGGCTGCTAGTGAGGTCCTAAACATTGTCATGCCAGCAGCCATAAATTATTGCTGTTAGTCAGAATTTCTGTCTGTATATTTTTAGGTACAGAATAAAGACTGAATAGCACATAAGTTCTACTGTCAAGCTTTGAGGCCTGTATCCATAAAATCAGGGAGGGTGGTGGTGATGCTGCCTAAAGTCACTGTCACAAGCTGTCCAGACTTTTGTCACCTGCCATCATGTCCACTTTGAAGCTGCTCTCATCTATTAATATTTATGTCTTCTCCAGTCTGATTGTATAGAATGTTTGGGGATTTTTTCTGATAAAAAAAGTCAGAGATCTGGTGGTGATGACCTTTGAGCATTATCAGCATTCATTTTCATTCTCATGCTGATGAGGTGTACTTTTATTTCTCAGCTTGTGCATATTGCTCAAGTCCTGCTGCACCTCAGAGACTGCCTTTGTTTGAGGCCTGATGATCTTTCTCCGTATGCCATTATGAAATTCTTGCATTAGGTGCTCCTGTAACTGAAATCCTCTCCTATGCACCCTAATATTGAGACTTAATGAGAAATACAGACTTTTATTTAATGTTAATGAGATTTGTTGCCATTTACTCATCTTATTTGATGCTTCACTTTGCATATACCATATTGTGATTGACTCATTCTGTGAAAGGCTGACATTCTAGTAATTTAATTCTTAGTGTTTTTCTGTTTATTTTGAAAGCAAATTTTCCCCATTATTGAGCAGTACAGTATTTTTAAAAACAGAGCTGAGATACAGAAATTTTTCTCTGTGAGCATTTGTAGTTTGTTTTGCTAAAGATACCAGGTTTCAGTAGTCATGAAATACAGATTTTTATTTCATCATTTTACTCTACAGAGCAGTTCTAGGAATTTGAGTATTGCGAAATAAAATGCTGATATTGACAGAAAGGGAAGAATCTGGACCCAAATTTTAAATTGGTAGCAGGACCTCTGACATTGTGAAATACACTGCTGTCTTTCTGGATGGGTTACAGGTGCTGAAGTACACTCAGATCCACGGAAAAAAATAAATAGCCGCACTTTCAAAGGACTGGCAAGAGGCCACCTTTTGCCATTGAATGTGGGATACAAAGTTCCCATTGATTTGGATAAGAGGCTCCTGCAACCAAAAGCAAAGTTTGGTATGAGAACATGGATACCTAATAATTTCCATTGCCCTTGTCTTTTATAATTTGGTTATTAGTACTGAGCAAGGGTGGTGCTTCAAATCCCCCTTGTGCTGGGGTTTGTGCAGAGAAACAAAATGATCTTCAGTGATGTGTCCAAAGTGTCTAACCCTCCCAATGGTCATGTGCATCCTCGTGGAAGGAGACACATCATCCTGTGACTTAAGGCAAAACTGCCACACTGCCCAAAACATTTAGAAATTTAGACCACTCTAAATGGCAAAATACAGGAAAGAGCTTTTCTGCTCACACACCTTTCCCGCACAATCTACCACTCTGAGTCATCCAGTGATAGGTATCTGAAGTACAAATAAAGTTGTTAAAATTCTTTAAATCATATCTACAGAATAGAGCTATACCCATGAAAGCAAGAACACATGTCAGGGACCCAATCTCTTGTTTTCAGCACAAACGTGCTTCTTCAGACCAGAAACTTCTTTAGACACTGCCTGTGAAGACTAGCTCAAGGCAGTGCAGATGCTGCAACTGTGTGCCAGACCACATTTGGCTCTTGACTGCAGGCACTCAGGCCACTGCTAAAGGAGGGTGTGTGGAAAGGTCATTTGCACCCTCCTTACAGGCTTGGTTTGTTGTTTGTTTTGATGGGTTTTTTTAAACTAAGATTTCTTTGCTTGGAATTATTATTTAACAGAGGTCCTAGGGATTGCGTTAAAGAAGATGGGGGTTTGTTACTTAGTTGTGAATTCTGCTCAACACATGCTAACATCTCATTTAAGCTGGCCATTTAGCCCCTGCAGGATTATGGCAGACAGAAAAGTATGTGCCCATGCTCTGGTGTGTCTTCTCTCCTGGCTAGATTTTCCCCTGATTTGGCACTCAGCATCAAGGGTGTGAATTTGGTCAGTGTTTAAAGGGCCACTGATGCATTTGAATAGCTCAGAAGAGAGAGCTAATATGCAGCATGAAAAGCAATGCTGGTAGATGGAATAATGTGAAAGATAAAGCGTAAGTTTGTGAGTAATTAGAATATTTTATTTGCATAAAGCAGCTACTAATGTACCCTTGGTTTCATATTCACTAACACCCCAATGCTCATCAAGAAAATATGATCTCTATCTATATTAATAACACAGTGCTAGTTACTGTTAATTAGCATTTACTTTCAAGCTTTCTTTTTGCAACAGAATAATTATTCAATTTTGCAAAACTGAATAAATAGAAATAGAAGAAAGAATGCTGTCTCAAAAAGCTGGCAATACTGACTTGATCTCACAGTAAACACGTATTCCAGGATTATGTTAAACAGATATTTATTCACGGCCTGAAACTGAAAACCTTATGAAGGTATCAATCATCATATCTTTAAAGAGAAATCATAGCAACAAAACTCTCAAAAAGACAAGGCCTAAAGTAATGTTATGTTTTGAACTACAAACAGGGATAAATTTGTGCAAGTAGGGGATGTCGAATGAATAATGTTCATGTGTTTAAATCTGCTCTAGTTTGATGCTGCAAAGCTGCTCTCAGTAAAGCTTGTATTTCCCACTGACCATGCTTGGGTTATCAGCCAGACATGCATGAACATAACGAAATAATCAAATGATCTGCAGTATCTTCTGCAGGTGCCTGAGTTGGGTTAGGTAGGAATCCGTATAACGCAGAAGATGCCCAATGACATGTGAAGGATAAGCATGTTCTTACTGCCATAATCCTCCATGAAACAAGGTTTTTGAAATATTTTGGAAGAAAGTTAGAAAGAAGGCAGCATTAGCAGTGACCAGGAAACTGCCTGCCTGACAGCACTGTGCAGGGCTCTCATCTGATCTCAATATAGGGGCTTAGGCAGAACTAACTTTTCTGTTCTTAATGAGGCCAGAAATATATTTAATCTATTTTTTTTCCACTTTTGAGCTATAACTTGTAGTAATGACATTGAGAAAATCATGCAACTCATTTCTTCTTTAGCCTTTCCAGTTACAAGCACCAAATCACCTTTAATTCTTGTTCTGATAATCTGCATTGAAGTGGCAACATCTCATACAGTAGCTAGAAAAAACCACAAACAACTATAAACATCTGTTTCCTATGTTTCCTGCCTTTTTTTCTTTCTGTTGGAGCTCATTAAATCCAAACCGAAGCGTTTACAATCACGTTAGAAAACAGCCCCCTCTTGTGACAAAAAGCAATTTGTGTATCGTGCATACAGGAAGATGAAGTAATAGCAGGGAAATTCCGGCATAGGTGGGATGACAACAAAACTACTAAGAGAAAAGATTCCACTATCCTAGTTCCAAAATTGCTCATTTTTCGTAGATTTTTTCATAATTGTCTTGTGACATGTATCAGATTAAAAATTTTGAAGTTCTGTTCTCCTTAGAAAAAGTGGTAAATCACTTGCATTATTCAAAATCCCTTTTTTACTCCCTTTCAACTCTATGGTTTTATTTCTCCATTTGAAGTGCACTAATGCAGAGTTCTCTGCAGCAATTTCATTTGCTTTGACATCTGTACTAATTTTTTGCTTCATCCTTCCATACTTAATGTTAGCTTATAAATTTTCTGGGCAGGGATTGTTTCACTACATGCTTAGGCATTGTTTGGACCTGAATTAGTTTTTCCACATCCTGTTTGCCAGTGTCATTTTCATCTTACTTTTACTATATAGACAACAGGATTTTAAGAGTTCGGGGTCACCAAAAGCAATGAATTAATCCATCTGAAAGCTAACCTGAGCTTTGAAAGAAAAAAGAGAAAAAACCCTTCAAAATATGAATATGAGAAACAAATGATGGAAGTTTTAGTCACAGCCCACTTCCTACCATTTCTTGTTTCCTGTCAAGATGATTGTGCCCAGTGGCATGATTCCTTGCATGGAGACTTCTGAAAATATCAAGTTTTCTTGTATTTTTCTCTTGTTGTTGCTGAGCTACTCATTTCCATGAAAGGAATTCATTTGCTCTGCTTTAGGGCCCAGCTTCTTACTACTTTTTTTTTTTTCCTACTTTTATGCAAACTTTAGTGTGCCATATGTATGTGTTACTTACATATTATAAGGAACCTTGGCATTTAAAACCACCCAAGAGAGACAGGTGATCGCCCCAAAAGTTAGCAAGCATTCAAAATTTTACGTAGTTAATGCTGATGACTAACAAGATAAGCCTCACAGCACATTAGATGCTATGACTATTGTTTGCTCTGTAAGAAGGTCCAGCTGTGTTACTAAATTCTACAGGACAAGCTGACCTGCATCATATATATCCTCTTAATTGACTTAGGCTCAGTAGTATTGAACTCATCACAGAAACAAGATCTGTGGTTTGTAATCTGAAGTGAGCATAGGTTGCTCATGTCATGCGTTTAAACACATGACTCAGTCATAAAACAAACTACACCCTGCAAGACCGTTCCTTCACTGTTGGGACACATAACTATTCTCCTGCTTGAAGTAAATTCACTGTCACAGCACAATGTGACTGTTCAATAGTTGAGTCAAGTGATTTCATGTTTCCTTTCATTGAGTTCCACCTGCTGAGTTTCAGTTTGAACTTCACCTGCTGCTGGCACTCCAAACCTCACTAGTCCTGGACTTCAGCTTTGTGTTGTACACAACACTCAAACTCGCATTATTTCATATGGTTTCCAAAGCAAGTTATAAAGACTTCTCCTAGAACAGCACAAAATTAAGATTAAATCTACAAGAGATCCCATGGACCTTATCTGTGGAAACAGAGGAGGTTTCCATCCATTCAGCCAAGAAAGGCCAAAAGGTTCTTGCTGCAGAACCACTGGTTTGGATGTCTACAGTGCTTCAGAGCTGTAAGCAGCCTCTGTCAATAGTTTAGTTTCTGAGCGACTCACATATCATGTAAAAAAGGAATAATTTTGATGTCACAGGACTTCTCCTTTACACCAAAGGGCAGGATGGAGTACATCTGTAATTTAAGTCTAACTAAGAACATTGTGACCTGATGACAAAGCTAGCAAGAAGCAGTCCCATTGGCATGCCTTAGTTTGGCAACCCCAAAGGCTTAGGCTGATGGTGAGAGAATCACATGATCCCATTCTTAAACAGGCCTTGATTTTAGCTATTTTTTGCTCTGTATTTTATAATACATTATTTTATGCTTTAAGGTAGTAGGAGTTGCAAACAAATCGATCTTGGACTACAGGTAATCCTAGACCTAATGAAAGTTTCAGGCTACACAAAAGGAGCAATTAAGTGTCTTTATGGAGACAACTGAAGCAACTGCACAAGGCAGTTACCTGTGGAGCTGGGCTGGAGAGGTTTCCATATAACTAATGCAGAGACAGAGAACACAGGGTCTGCTTCGCAAAGAGGATTATCAGCAGACAATGAGGAAACCACACATGAGACTTGTTCTGAAGAGCCAGATTGACAAACCTGCAGAGTAAAATGAACTGTTTGAAAGAAAGACTTTGAAACCATGCAAAAAGAAGTTTCCAGTGCTTACCTGTGTCTAGTTTGCTCTGGAAAACAAGGATGTGCTTGTATTTTTGTAACTAATTGTTTTGCATGGTGATTTTTGAAGTAGATTTCTCCCATCAAGACAGTCAATATGAAATATGAAATAATTGCTGTGTAGCAATAAACCAGAGTGATTCTATAATTAAGACATAATATAACTATTTTTTCACTCTCACAGGTATCGCAGATGAATTCATAACTCCCATGTTTAATTTTTATAAAAGTATTGGAGAGCTGAAGATGACACAGGAAGAATATGCACTGCTCACAGCCATAGTTATCCTGTCTCCAGGTAACTTCTCATGTGGAATTAAATATTAGTTGTTCTGGAAAGAAAGCATGAGGAACATGATGTGAGATTTATAAAAACTTACATTCTACATGGAATAAGTGAATGTGCATGCTCATTCTGTTTATTCAGTTTTTAACTAAAACAAGCACATAAATAAATACAAACTACAAATGTCCTGCTACACCATTTGGTTTTGAATACAAGGAAGAAACTGCTTAAATAACCTGTTTTTAAAATTGATGCGTATATCTTCACTTCTTAGCAAAACAGGCTTCTTCCTTCAGAAAACCCCTGATGAGGCTACATGAACACCAACACTCACCATTATGAAATGCCACATATTTTAAAGGGAAATTGGGAAACCCTATAACTTAGAATAGAGTATGGCAATGCAGGTCTTCAGACTTTTTTGGGAAGTTTCCAAATCAGGTTTCATGAAAGATGAGAAGGTGAAGTATTTCCATCACTCTTTGAGTCAGTGCGTCTCAGGAAATTTTTTTACACCAAAAATCCCATTTTTTTCCTCCCAACCCAAGTATCCAAACATGTTACCATACGAACAAAATAAAAAGACAAGTATTTTCTAACAAAGAAATTTAATCTGAGGATGAAGATGTTTGAATTTCACCCTGGTGACCTGCTGGTATATTCTACTGGCTAAATTCCCCAGGAGTACCTCACCTTCAAGAACTTAGGGTGTTGCTCAGTTTTTGCAATGCATTGCGAGATGTACTCTGGTGCAGAACCACATGGAGAGATGATGATAGAACTCCAGTGAAACTCTCCATTGTAAAGTTAAAACACTTCAGTTTTTGAGAAGGTTAGTTTTCTCTAGCTAGAAGTGGGAAGCTTACATGAAAATCCTAAAGCAAAAATACAGCATTAAACATTTTAATTTCATATTAATTTGAAAATAAATATTCTTTGTAGGTATGAACATCAGCAGCCAGTGCAAATATTTGAGTGTTTTTGTATTAAATTATCAGTGTAAATAATTGCAATGTATTAGAGCATATATTTGCTAATCACTTCTTTTCTTTAAAACCACCATCAGATAGACAATACATAAAAGACAGAGATTCTGTGGAAAGGCTTCAAGAACCGCTGCTGGATATTCTACAAAAAGTCTGCAAACTTCATCACCCAGATAACCCTCAACACTTTGCATGTCTTCTGGGTCGTCTCACAGAATTACGGACATTTAACCATCACCATGCAGAGATGCTGATGTCATGGAGAGTGAATGATCACAAATTCACACCTCTTCTCTGTGAGATCTGGGATGTGCAGTGAGGGATTTTTTTTTTTTTTTTTTTTAGGAGAAATATCTTTTTAAAGGACCACATAGCACTTATTTTCATAGAAAAGTAGCCCACAATGCATTATATTTTCTTTACTTTTACTTTACATTTTTATAGAAACATGCCATGGATTCATAAAAGTCATTTTGTTCACTATGCACAGAATATTGTATAGCTATCAGATCCTGACACGGGAGTATAACTTTTTCTGTATTTATACCCTCTGATCAGAAAGAGCCCACCAGCTCTTCAGAGAAGCCCAAATAATTCCTGCTGCAATTAAGCTAAGTTGCAGTTACTGTTCCTCTGTAAAGAAATGGGGAAATGCAAGTTTCCATACATAATTTTTCATTGCAGTTTTTTGTTTGTTTGTTTTGTTTTTGTTTTTGTTTGGTTTGGTTTGGGGTTTTTTTTTGCCTCTGTCAAAGAATATAGTCCAGATAGTTACAGTAATAAAGCAGCCGAAATGGTTAATGTCACAGTCATTTGCTGTTCAAATCTGAAATGTGTTCATGTAAGGTGCACAAGATGTTATTTCTTCACAACACGAAAAATTATGTCGTGGAGGAAAACCACATACACACAAAACCTCTTTTCATGATATAATATGTAACTTCAATTGCATTGTTATTTCGAAGGAAAAATTACAGAGTATCTTTACTTTGTGAAAGCGTGTCACAGGTTATTTTGCTTTATGACTTTAATTGCTGGTGTTTAATCGCCCTCAGAAATACCGTCAGCAGCACCCCTGGGACAGGTGAGCGTGTCTGGATGCCGTGCGCGGAGGTGCGGATGCCGTCGGCGGCTGCAGGCACGGTGGGGGGACTCTCCGTGCTGGGCTCCGCTCCCCGCGACGCGAGCCCAGGGGCGGGGGCAGCGCTGCACCGAGCGCTGCGGGCAGCAAGGCCGGCTGCCAGGGGCGCCTTCGGCTCCCAGAGCCCGGGGGTGCAGGCGGGCGGTGTCCCGGCCCGGGATCCGTGTCCCCAGCCCGGGATCCGTGTCCCCAGCCCGGGATCCGTGTCCCGGCCCGGGATCCGTGTCCCGGCCCGGGAGCCGTGTCCACAGCCCGGGATCCGTGTCCCCAGACCGGGAGCCGTGTCCCAGCCCGGGGGCGGTGTCCCGGCTGCGGCCGCTGTCCCGGGAGCGGGGCGGTGCCGCGGCTCCGGGCCAGGTGCGGCGGGCACGGCCCCGCCCCCGGCGCCGATTGGCGGTTTCGAAAGGAGCGGCCGGCGCGGGCCGGGATGGCGGCGTTCGGTGCGCCGTGAGGGCACGGCCCGGCACGGCACAGCGCGGCACGGCGGTGGGTGTGACGGCGGCCTGCAGCGGGGGGTGGCGGTGCACGGCCCCGGCCCGTGGGGGAGGTGCGGGGCGGCTCAGGGGCAGTGGGTCCGGTCGGGAGCGGGGCGCTGTGGCGGAGCTCCGCTCGCGTCGGAGCCTCGGGCGCGCAGCTCCGGAGCGGCAGCGCTCGGGGGGTCCCGTCTGTCCGCCGGGGCAGCGCTGGGAGCGGGCTGAGGGTCCCGCGTGGTCGGGAGCCCGGCGTCGGGCAGAGCCGGTCACTGAGATCGGCCCGGTCACCCGTGCGGCCGCAGCAGTGTTATCCAGAGTCTCTGTCACCGATGTCGGAAGGGAAGTGCCTCGAAACTTACCCTGGGGAATGGAGAGGGGAGAGTTTTTGTATAGCAGCCTTCAAAGCAGTCTCTCCTGTGCCCTACGCAGGCATTTGAGGATGCAGTGCTGTTTCTGTAGGAAATTTGCCCCAGTGCTCTTGGCTAAAACACTCATTCATATTGCTTAATAGGTCGAAAAGCGTCTGGCTCCTTTCTTTGCCCAAAAGCTGGCCGTGTTCCAGGGATGCTGTGTGTCATCTTTGGCATAGTATCAGATCCAGACATGGGAAAAAGCACATGTATTCCTTTAGTAGCTATAAGGCCTAGCTAGACGATGCATTTGAAATTGTATGGAGTGGGTCTTTCAGAATATAACACGATTTTATATTTAAGTCATAAACTCTTGACTGAGGCTAGCCAGCAGCTAGCTAAATGGGCATCGAAAAATGCTCCCATCCAGGTTGCTTTGCTGGAAGAAGTGTGGTGTAGAAATGGGAGGGAGAGAAGGACTTGCCCGTGTATGTTAGGAAGCAGCTGGGGCAGTGTGTCTGGTGTTAACCAGCCTCTGCCCGAACTGGATGCTCCTGTGGGAAAGCAGCCGTCTGCATGTCTCCTGCGGAGATGCCAGCTGTTGAGACGAAGGGCTCCGCCCTGATTTCCAGTGGGTTTCTCTGCCCTGACAGGTGTACCCAGGGCCTTTGTTGCCATTTGGTAGGGGAGAGCACGTTCACTGCCCCAGCTGGTGTGCACTTCATGGAGAGGTGTGGAAAGGCAGTCTCTGAGGACAACAGTCAGCATGCCTTAATGTAAGGAGGTGGTTGCCGCCTTAAAGCCCATCACCTCGGACTGACTAGGCTGGTTCTTTCTCTTCTGTGCCTCTGAGGCCTCCCCAGGGAAGCAGAGCTCCTGCTGACTCAGTAATGCAACAAAAAGGCTCTGTAATTGCTGTGGTGATGGAGGGAGTAGTGCTCTGTTCAGTGGATGTCTCTTGTGCCTACCCCTTTTCTTCTGCATGTTGGTAGATATGTCTGTAAAAAAATCTTGACTCTCCTGTAGCAGGTTTCAACAGATACTGACATGACAGCTTCTTTCATTTCAGTGTGTTTTAAAAACATGGGTTTCAGTAGGTACTGTCAAGACTAATCCAGTTGCTGTGGGTTAGAGTGTTGTGACTGCCTTTGGATGTTGATGGAATAGAAGATGATGTTATATATCTTAAATATAGGGTGAAGATGCAGAAGTGTTTCTACCCAAGTTTTTTCTTAATGAACCTGTTAACAGAAGGCAGTTTAATGAGCCTGTGAATCCCTTTAGGTTCCACTTAAGCTATGCCAATGGCTGCTTCATCAATGTTTTAACTGTAGGGTTGTGGATTTTGTTTGTTTATATGTAAACTGTTCAGTCAAGTAAAATGGGATTTGGACTTGGTCCATCTTGTGTGTCAGAAAGAGTTGTAATTAGTTTAGCATGTCTTGCCGATTTGGCCCCAGTGAGTGATCTATAAATCCTGATACAACTGAACCTAAGCAGGCTATCTCATGTAGCATCTAAGAACATGTGCTAACACCCTAAAGTTTTTGTGTCAAGCGCTTTAGTATTTGCTGACTCTGCTGTTTCTCAGAGTGTCTGGGGGCAAAGTGCTGGACATCTCTGTGGAGAGCAGAGGCAAACTATGGTCCCACAAGTCTGTGTGGGTCATGTCCAGGGTGTGTCTGCACCCCCTTTCCTGAGGAATGCCTGTCCCTATGCCATGTGTCACCAGATAGGGGTGTTTTTCTCATCTCTTTTATCTGGTGTTGATCCATAGCTCTAGTCCTTCCCTGGAGGTTTGGCACTCAACCAGCTGAAGGCAATTCTTGCCTCTCCTCCTATATCATTTGGAGCTGACCGCCTGTCTCCTAGTAAACCAGTGTCTCTGTATCGATCCAGATGTAAGGTGTGGCTAGGCGACAGCTCCTCTCCTTCCATCCCACAGAGCCATTGGCAGCAGAAGTACCAGCAGAAATTCAGGTGTTTTCTGAAAATGGGGTTGGTGGGGGGGGGACCTCTGTGCTTACTGAGCATGGAACTGGATCGGCTGCCCCCTGACTGGGAAATACTCACAAGTTTCTGATGTTTTCCTTGTTTTAAGGGGTGAAGCAGGGAGGGGAAAATGGGGAAGAAAAGAAACAACAAGAAGAGGAAGGGAAGGAAGAGGAAGAGGAAGGAAAAGAATTATTAAAATAATTGTTTCTACTGTGATGGGCTTATTCAGTCTTTTGTCCCAAGGGACCTTGAGGAGTATCAGGGTCTGCCTGGAAATGATAATGGCATGGCCTGAAGCTATGCAGGGACCATTATTATGGTGTGCTTTTTTTTCTGAAGTCCTTTCTTTCACAAACTTCAGTGCCTGAACACCAAATGCCTGTTGAATGAGAGTTGATGAAACTGCTGTGTGTAGAAACTGATGCAGACCTATCTGGGGCTGCCAAAATTCAGTATCAGATACTTACTTCGTTCATTATGTACAGCTTTTTGATGCAGGGAACCCAACTGGTTTTAGAAGAAGTCAGATTTGGTTATGACTCTGCTTAATACTGCAGTCTTCACCTCGCCGCAGCACCATCTGCACATTTACAGGCTGACTACTTGAAGGTGGCAGATCTGGGTCTTCTCCTCCTGTGCCTCTCACAGTAAGTGACAAGTTAATCTGTATTCCCTGCAATCTCTGAGCTGAATCATTTGGCATCTGGAAATGGGTAATAGTATTGTTTTACTTTTTCAACTCAAAATTCACGCACTGTAGCTCACATCATCAGAGGGGGGTTTTGTTAAGTGTTTTTCCAATGCCCTGATAATAAGTGAAGCCTTCTGACTTTATAGAGAGATCTGACATTTGGGCTTACAAAATAACTTGTTTTAAAAGAGCAAGCCCTTGAAGTTCAAGTGCCACAATTTTCCTCAATCCCCTCTTTTTTTTGTTTTGGGCAAGACTAGTTTTTGTTAGGCATGCCACAAAACTGCAGATGCTGAGCATTCCTGTGATAGCTGCAGTGTGAATATTTTGCTTTGTTCATGTTTTGAGTGCTCCCTGTGAATTAGGCTGTCTTTTGTTTTCCCTTGGCAGTTAATATGCTAGAGCTCTTGTTAGCCTATATGGAACTCCTTATTTTAATGAGACCAACTTCTATACTGGCTGTTCTGCTGTTGTTTTATTTATTTTTTTAGTCAATGAAGCCTCTTATTGAGCTTCTCTTAGGACAATAGCTTTCTTATGCCAAAGGAAAACGTATTCTCCTGGACAAAGCTGTGGGAAGCATAGCATGCTCATTAGTAATGCTTGGTATATACCCTTCCCTTCCCTTGTTCTTTCATAGAAGGAAAAATGACATCAAGGAGAGGATGTCTCTTTTTTTTTCCCCCCTCCCTAGAAATTAAAGGAAGGGGAAAGATATCACTTGGAGTGTCTCTGACAAGGTCTGAGAAGTGCTAGCAGTCCTGGTACAAGGAAGTGTCTTCACCTGAAACCAAACTGGTTGCTCATTTGCCAGTCGTAGAGGTAAGTTGTTTGAAATGCCTGATACATGTGATCCCACGAACTCTGTGAAGTTTAAGGCAGTGGGAAGGAACAATGGGGAGAAACAACATGCTGCTTTCTATGTAGGATGAAAGGATGAGGATTTTTACAAGAATTGTGTTTTCTGTGACAGACTGTTCTGCCTTTTGTCATAGGAAGGCCAGGTTGTGCAGGAGAAAAGAAGATGCCATCTACATACAAAGCCTAAATATCTGGGACAGGAGAGGAAAATTACTTATTTTTAAATGAAAACAGATGAGTTTAAAATGTCTGATAATGTCTGCAATCTGGTTTTCAGTTTAATCAGTAAGATGAAATTTTATTACAGCTATTAAGTAACAAAGCAAGGAAATTGTTTTTGACAAGCTTCAAGACTTGAAGATGGGAACTCTTTGACATTTTAAAATACCACTGAAAATTATTATGGAGAAATACCTTCTGTACACATGCATGCAGCTAACGTGCCAGTGCTGCAAATCTTTAGACCTGGAGCCTCCAGGGGAAGACTTACTAATCCTTAGCCCAGTGTAGAGCTTGTGCTGGATTTTCCCATGGTCGAAAGCATTGCTGGAAAATACAGTGTTGGCTTCAGGAGAGAAAGCATTGACTGGACTGTCTCCAAAGTTTCCTTAATGTTCATTTTGCCAGGGGTTTGTACTGATTAACTATATTGCTGCAATAGTTTGCAGCATTCTGCTGAAAACTTAGTGCATGCATGCTGCCTGCAAAGTCACAATCCCAACAGAGATTTATAAGAACATTGATTTCTCTTGTGTCTATGCCAGAACTTGATGATTTTTAAGGTCCCTTCCAACCCACACCATTCCATTATTCTATAAGAGAAAATCTTATTTGTCAAAATTATTTCTTTGCTTTAAGGTTTTCATGGTCTTCCAAGTATTTCCCTAAACTGAAGATGCATAAATCTGTCTGCACACAAGTACAAGATGCACTTTTGATAACTTGGAAGGAAAGATCAGTGTCAACAGTGTTAAATCCAAGAATGGTTTGAAGTATATATATTATTCTTTGGCAAAATATGTCATACACCTCCTAAAAATCTTGCCAACTTTGGAGCATTGTTTATGCATATAAAGTTAGTTGCTACTTTTGCTGTAATAATGGCACTTTCATCTAAGGGCAGAGATCTGAAATTGACTGAATACTGGATCAAAACCTGAACTACTAAGATATTTCCCTCTTTCTCCTTCCCTTCCTGTTTGACTAATTCTTATTTTTCCAAAACAGCACTGATGTATTTTTCCAAAACAGCACTGTTTTTTTCTCAGGATTGTCATGAAAGCAGGAGAGATTGTATTAAAAATCTCCTTTTTCCCCAGGAGGAGAAACTAATGTAAAGCAGGTGACCATGCAGAATTCAATTCAGGTAAATGCCTTTTGAAGTGTTTAAATCCTGTATACATGTCTAATACTTTTTGATTTTAAATACGAAAGTCTGCCCTGAAGCAGATGAAATACTAGATTCCCCAGTTACCTCTGATTTAAAAAAAAAAAGTAATTTTCCCCTTTTACAAGGAGCAATGTGACAAGGATAACCCACTGCTATTATCAGATAGGTGACCCATTCACTTCTCAGTGCTGTTAGCTAAGAAGGTTTTGAAGTCAGAGCCTGAGATTATTGAAAAATTTTCATAATGATTAAGAAGTATCTTTTTAATCACTTAAGTATAAATAATAAATGCATTTAACATACACTGAGAACTAAAGGAAAATAGTTAAGAATACCAGAAGGACTCTGTCTTTGGAAATTTTTCTTCACAAACTTACAGTCTGGTCCTTTTCTTGAAATGTAAGTTACCTCTTATTTAGAAAATATGCAGTCCTGAAGAGAAATGCTAAGTATTTGTTTTTAACAAATGTGTTATGTCCTTGTATGGGAAGATTTCATCTTTTAATGTTGTAATTTTTAATGATTTAAGCACAAAATGCCTCTGAAATGTTTGATCAAGAAATCAGTAGTCTATAGTAAATTATATGATAATTTTCAGATTTCATGACTTAAAATGTGGTGAGTTAAAAAACCCGAAACATTTAATGCATGTTTGCTTTATTCTATATTCAGGAAAGTATGTAATTTTAAATTCAAAGGAGTCAAGAGAATGAATGCAGTGGTATATTGATGCAGGAGTTACTAATGAGAGCAGAACCATTTGATTGCTGTGTTGGTTTGCTGTATCTGTTGAAGGGGAAGTGAACACTTACTCTTTGAATAATAGTTCTTCACTCTAATTCAGAACCACAACTTTTTTGCCATCTGACTGCAAATATTAGAGCTTCCTGTCTTCAGCTTACTGAAATCTTGTGCAGGTGTGGTTTGGAGACGAGCTTCCCTTGAGCCCCCGAAGTCCTCTGACTCCGAGACACGGGCCGGGTTTGGCAGACGTGTGCCTGTATGACCAGTGGATATCTGTGCGGCATGAAGCCACCTTGGTGCCTATGCAAGAAGATCTCTCAATCTGGCTGTCTGGCTTGCTGGGTGAGCTTAAAAACAAATCACTCTCTAATGAATTTCAAAGCACTTCCAATATTCTAGTCAGCACTGACGTGTAATAGCTATAGTACTATTCAGATCTAGTGTATTTGAGTTTGAATGGCTGGGAGAATTGCATTAAAATTCATGCTTTGATTTCAGTTTTATTAGCTGCCACCTCTTAAGGGTTGCACAATTAATAATTCTAATATATATTTCTGAATCTTGTTAGTCTAATTAAAATCTAATTAAACTAATATTTTACTTACATATTTCTTCTATTTTTCAGTCTTTCACTGGACTGCTGTTGGAGTTGCCTCTTGCCTTCATATGAAACTTCTTTACCTTCTGTGGAGTAACGCTAATATTACCTTCTTTTTCTTAAAGGAATGGAAGTCAAAGCAGAACAACTGCTAGAAGAACTTGATAATGGGGTACTGCTTTGCCAATTGATTGGTGTGCTTCAAAACACAGTTAAAAAATGTTGTAGCACAAATAACTTAAGGGTGAGTTGTATAATGATTTTTAAAATACATATGTATATAAAATACATAATAATACCTAACATATATAAAATACATATATAAAGTCCTAAATTTTAAGTAGTAGTTACAGGGAAAGCAGGTGAGTGAGGCTTCCCAAAGAAGTGTTTTGTATGCTTTGTATCCAGAGACTGGTTAACAGCCAAGTGGCTTTATAGATGGATAAACCCACCCAACAAATTACTTGTTTTGTTAATCATATCCTAAGGTCCTAGGTTTTTAGTTTGATTTCAGTAGAAGTTTTGCCAGAGGAACATCTAGTCCAAGTCTGGAGTTTGTTCCCCTGACATCAGTGTGGGTTGTTAATAAGATTGGCACTTGGTAGTATGATTTATGCCAGAAAGTGGTAGCTGAACTCACGTGTGCAGGTCACCCATAAAAGTATCCAAACCTGGAGATGGACTTCAGTGTTTTCACTGAGAAGCAATTCTTAGTTGAAATGTGAATCTCAAACAAGTCTTTGTTTCTTTGGAGTACAAAGGCTGCAGAACTAAGGACTGTTCACTTGTTGACTATTCACAATGATAAGGTAGAATGCCTTCTGTATTAGTGTAGCTTTTTTTCATAGAATACATAGTGAGGTGAACACAAAGTAGTTACAACTGTTTCTGTACTCTGAATTTAGGGTGTATTTTGCTTTGCAACTATGCTTTGAAATCTGTTGGCAGTGTTAATGCGCACAATGTACTTTTTGTTTTCTCCCCTTGCTAGAATTTTCCTATGAGGAAAGTTCCATGTAAGAAGGATGCTCCATCAGGATCTTTCTTTGCCAGAGATAATACAGCCAACTTTCTTAACTGGTGTAGAGCCATTGGAGTTGATGAGACATATCTCTTTGAATCTGAAGGCTTAGGTAACTCATTCTTTTTGTAAGATTTGCTTTGATCTCTGTGTGAATAACTATCTGGTCAGGGAGATGCTTTGTTATAGACTTTTGAACTTTTCCTTTTGATTCTGCGTGTCTCGTGCAAGCTTTTATTTATTTTCAGGCAGTGTGCAAGTAAAAGCCTTTAAAAATCAGTTCAATGACTAATATAACTTGCATGATGCTTTTCCAAACTTCTGAAAGTTACTGTGTGGGGTGAAGTGGGGACTGAGAGCTGTACAACAAAATATCATATTTTCCTTCAGTAAAAAGAACCACTGAGAAACAGAGGGGGAAATGGTGGTTTCACTTTCTGCGTGTGGGAAGACCTCGGGGCCATGGAGTCAACTCACAATAAGATCTTTTATTTGGTATTACAGCTCATTCTTGTTGTAAAAATCCCTCAGAATAATACATTCATGATAGTTAAATTTGGTTATTTGGTTATTCAGACAACTTCAGGGTGTTGTCTGAAATGGCAACAGTCTGTTCATAATTAGCATTTACTTCAGGACACTTAACATGGCTCTAAACCATTTGTATTTTCCCATTTCATAAGATAGTTATAAAATAAATATTACAAACTATGAGTATGCCTGCCCCAGTGCACAACTGGTGCTGTATAGCATTTTCTAAACTGATACAATGGAGTAAAATTTTTTGGACTGCTAGTTAAGAGGATTGTAATTCCATCACATAATAAATAAGGAAATGCTTTTCTACCAGCTATTATGCCAGTAAGAATTGATTAATACAAAACTTTCTATGGCACGCCAAATTCTGGTTTTTGTTGTGTGGCTTTTTTTTTTTTTTTTTTTTTTTTTAACAAGCAGAATATCTGCCTGTCAACAGACTAGCAAAAAAATGAGAAGTATCTTTGTTTTCAGTAATCATATGAATTTGTCATAGTATTTACTGGATTTTGAAGTCTTTATGCCATTAAATGTTATTTACCTGCTGGCTGGAGTGCCCATGCATCTCTACTGGATAAGTCATCTTTTAAAACAGTTGAGAAAACTCCATCATTTGCATCTGTCTCATTTTGATTTACTAGTGAGTGTCATCTTTTTTCAGTGCCAGGAAATACAGAAGTAGAACTGAGTTATGAGAATATTTTAATTTGGTTTTTTTTTTAGTTCCTTGTGTGAATTGTATTGCTTAAACATATGAATTCCTGTAAGTGGACAGATGACTAGAACCTGTCTAGCTTCCCTGAGATCAGCAGACATGATTTCCTAGTGCTGTGGCTTTCACTCATAGCAAAGAAGTGTTTTGAAGTCTGTAACTCTTGACACAAGCTTGCTGTGTGTCATAAAGATTTTCCGTGAGCTTTTTGGCAGTTGAAATGAGCAGACTTGCAGCCTCCTAGATGAAACATTCTTTCCACTGATGTTTTCCATCAGACTTTCAAGCCATTCTTCAGGAATGAAATACAGGAAGGATAAGTTGACAATTGTCTTTTTCCCATCAGGTACATATACCAGCATCTCCTGAAAATTGTAGATGACTGGGAAGGAAATAAATCAAGAGGCTCCCGAGACAGCAGAAAGGAAGAGTAGACATGGTGGGGTGCCCTTTGACATCAAGCCAAAACAAATGTCTTGATCTTTTCTAGGAGCATATTTGGATTTTTCCCTCTTGGATTTAAGCAAATTAAAAGACACACACCCATATGCACACACATATTCATACACTAAAAAAGAGATTAATTGACCGCTAAAAGAAGCTTTTAGATTATGGCTGTGTCAACTTTCTATTCTAGATTTACCCTTCATAATCAGATCTTTTAAAAAGCAGACTTAGAAACTGCAGTAGATGATGTAAAAAAGAAAACCTGACTTCATACTTGGATTATACTTTAGGAAACACATTTAAAGCAAAGGCATTTTACATATCAAATTGAACATGAGAGATGTTGGATTTCATCTGTAAATACAGAGCTGGAACTTTTGAGGTAGTGATAAGAAAAAAGATCTGTTGCTTACTTAACTGGTGACAGTCACTCAGACTGTTCTTTCCCAGCCAAGGTTTAAAACCACTCAGGCTGACTGGCTGTGTAGCCATCCACTTGTCAGCTTGGGCCCTTGCAGTGTATCCTCCTGTGGATGGTAACCTCCAAAGTGCATGTGCCTAGCTGTGTCTGTAGGCATGAGCATGAACAGATGGGTGTATTTCCTATTTGTAGTTGTTAAGTGCTTTTCATCTTTAAGACTATGATATTGCATTTGGGGGTAGGGAATGGGAAGCATTCACGTCTTTGTTTCCTGTTCTCATCAAGAAAGAAAATCATAAAACATATTTATTTCTCTTAGGAGGAAGAGAAGAGTGGTTTCAGGAGTGCCAGGATGGGTTTAAAGTCTTTACAGAATAGAAAATTGGAGTTGTAAAGCATGTAGTGTTTTATCAATGATAATGTACCTTGCCTCTGGGTAGGATGGTGGGAAATTTGTAGTCATGGATACCTCATCTTCCCTGCTCTTGGCTGTACCTAATTGCATAGGCCTCCTGCAATAAATATGAACTATAACTCCTCTTTATTCTCTTCCCTTTTAGTGTTGCACAAGGATCCAAGACAAGTGTATCTTTGTCTGCTGGAAATTGGGCGCATTGTTTCTGGGTACGTGATGCACACATGCTCCTAACAAGAAATTGAAGGATGCATCCTACTAAGTAAAAGCTAAGACAAAGTTAGAACATTATTTGCAACTGTTAAGTGCAATGCAGTGGGTGTTAGTTCTGTGCAAAAAGTAATGGGTAGCTATTCTAGGACCATCATACAATATAAATATTTATTCAGATATTTATCAGACTCTTCCCATAGAGAAGTGCTGTTCCATGCTTGTTACTACAGCAGTGTGTTTAAGTTATATATTCAGCTTGTGTAGCTCTTGGAAGAACTCACTGACCATTAAATACAACTTTAAGGGTTTAAATTTTTCAGTTTTTTGGAAGGTATCTCTTTATTATCTAAATGTAAACTTAATTTATTTCTAGTGCAGAGCTGGAAGCTTTAAGATTGTCTATCTAAATTGGATGTGACCTCAACTGTGTCGTTTTGGCAGTATTTTTATTGCATCCTCTGCTAACACCAAGGCTACCTTAGGAAGGGCTTCTGCTAGAAACTCAGAGATGCTCCTTCTCTTTGGATTGTCAAGGCAGTTACTCCTCTGACTGATTGAGATGTCCCTGTCTGTCAAGTCTCTTATAATTCTTGCAAGTTTGTTATCATCAGTTTCTTCTTGTTTGCTTTACTAAATTAGTAATTAAATACTCTGGTTTGGTATTTGAGGTATGGAGTTGAACCTCCTGTACTTGTAAAACTAGAGAAGGAAATTGAGCTAGAAGAAACCCTGCTGATGACCTCTGGGCCACCATCACCTCTTAGCACACCAAAGTCATGTTGTCATCATGGAGAGCTACATGAGGCAGTAAGTGCTACTTGCTTAGTATGATATGGGCTTTAAATGAAACTCTTAGTTTCATACTTGTATGATTTGTCTCAGTAAGGGCAGGCTGGTTTTCATATAACACATCTAGCTCTGTGTGAGCCTCCTCAAACAGAAAACAGAAGAGTATACACCTCTTTTTATTTTTTTTTAATGTAAATAAAATGCTGGTTTTTGTTTTGGAGTGCATATAACAAATGTTGATTTCCTTTCCCCTCTTCCTTTCCTTGCTTCTTTGAGTATAAGAAATAATCTCATTCCATTTTTCTAGTGTGTCAATATTCTATGACTGCAATGAATGTTCCTCTTCAATTCCTCCTCTTTTCATAAAACTTCATCAGATGTTAAAGTAGGTGTCTTGGTTTGGAAAGACAGATACCTGTCAGGGAAAACTGGAGTTTTCCTTGGAATGGAAAATGTAAAAAACCCCTCCCTCCAAATTATTATAATTTGCAATTCGGAGCTTTCAGGCAAAAATATGGGAATATGAGCAACAGTTCTTTACTAGGAATATTAAAAATGCAAATGCAGCAATACAAAAAAAAAACCCAAACAAAAAAACCAAAACAAAACAAAAACAACAACAAAAAAAAGCAAGCAAACAAAAGTCCTAGAAAACCCTGATGGAGTCAGGAATACGACCTGACACCCAGTCAGCCAGAGTGTTGGAAGCAGTCCAAATAAGTCCTTCTGGAGTGACAGATGTGCTTCTGCTGGAGCAGAGAGGATGACAGGTGTGGTTCTGTTGGAGTAGAGATGGTCTTGTAGTGGTGATGAGATGAGTCCAGTCTTCCTCTGAGAATCCAGTGGAAAAGAGGATGTCTGAGGTCCCTATGTCCCCATTTTTTAATCTGGGTAGGGAATGGTTGGCTCCTCCCCACTGGGTGGAGCATCTCACAATGGGATGATGTAATGTGTCATGGCACTGGTGAGCCTTAATGGCCCATTAACAGAAGATATCCCCTGGAGGGTGGACGAGGTTGATGAAAGAGATAAGAAACACTGCCCCACCAGGTTTTAACAGATGGTCTATTATCAGAAGGCATCCACCCCCCTCCCCCCGGAATTACAAGAGATGGAAAGAAAAAAACAAACCCCAAAAACCCCATCTCCCAACTGCTTTCTACAGATGAAATAGAATACACTATTTTTTTGGTTACATAACCCAGGACAGTAGGCTTTGATGAAAGTCTTTTGAAAGAAGATTTTAAATCAAACCTCTGTAGCTGTACCAGTTGGAAATGAATACGTATGCAGAAAAGGAAAATATTTGTGCAGTTTATGAACTGGTCCAGAGGAAATGATGAACAATTTTCCTATTCTGCTTAAAAATTCACTTGTTTTAAAGGTTCTCTGTGTTGTAATGTAAAAATTCTGTTTCCTTGGGAATGTCAGCTACCAGATCCTTACTTTCTCTGAAAACTACTATTTTTCCTTCTTGGCAATAATCTCACCCTTACAATTTGTTGTATTTCTAAGTGGCTCTTCAAGGCAGATCTTCTCTGACCCAGCACTTATTTGGGGACTCCCTTTCCCCTTTTTTCAGTGGTTTCCTTCTTGGATCTTCCTTCTTAATAGAAGATTAACCCAATAGATGGTTAAACTCATGCTTCTGTCAAAATACTAACAAATGCTTTCCATTTAATAACTAGGTAAAACATATAGCAGAAGATCCTCCCTGCAGCTGTTCCCATCGATTTTCAATTGAATACTTATCAGAGGGACGTTATAGGCTGGGAGATAAAATACTCTTCATACGAGTAAGTAGTTTTTTAGAACTACAATTTATATTTATTTTGGGGAAAGGAATACTTTTAAGTGAAATCTCTAATTTTTATGGAGTTGTTTTAGAATTAAAGAATTATTTAGATTGGGGCAACTTGTCATTCAATCCCTTATTCTAAGTAGGTGTAATTGCTCCATTCTTTAGTTCTTTGATCCACAAACATTGATTTTACAGCCGCACTAAACTAAGGCAATGTTTCTATGTGATGTCTCTAAAATTTCAGTAATGACTTGCAACATAAATAAGGATAATGCCATAGAATATCCTGAGAACATTGTTTCTTCAAAACCTGATTCTTAGGGTTTATAATTTGTGGGGTAGTTGAGAGCTCTTGTCAGCAGTCATAAGAGTTTATGTTACAAGGACATCCATAACTCAAATGAAATCCATGCCCAGAATTCTATATACTAAAAAAAAAAAAAAAATCTTACAGAATGGTTAAAATATCTTCTGTAAAGATGTTTCCATTGTTTTCTGACACAGAATTACTATCTATGCAGGAGAAGCTATCTAATAAAATAATTGGGAAGCATAAACCTTGTTTATCACATAATTTCTCTGTTTTAAAATGTTTCTCTGTAAGAAAAGAAGTGCTATTTTTAGTCAGTTTCAATGGGTGGTAATGTAAGATGAAGAAAAATAAAGTAAAAGTTTCTCTTCATCTTCTGCTCCCACCCCCTCTTCTCCATTCTCAGATGCTACATGGCAAGCATGTGATGGTACGTGTTGGTGGAGGCTGGGATACTCTTCAAGGTTTTCTGCTCAAATATGATCCATGCCGAGTGCTTCAGTTTGCAACTCTGGAACAAAAAATCCTGGCATTTCAGAAAGGAGTGGCTAGTGACACTGTCCCCAGCCTGTCAGCTAGAAATCAGGAACCTCCTCTTATGAATCCAATGTCAGCTGTTGATATGTTTCAAAAGCAGCCGTCAAAACCTCCTGCTCCTGTTTTAGGTCTTGGGACCAGTGCCAAGAAAGCTTTATCTAAACGTCCTCAGTCCCCTGCCCTGGCATCACCAAGAGTGCCAGTGACCCCATCTTCCACTACCAAGTCATCAACAGTCAGGTCCACATTACAAGGGTCCTCAGCAACAGGTGTGCAGTCTCCTTTCAAACCATTAGCTGGCACCTCAAAGAAACTGGAGTCTCCTGTGTGCAACTCACCAGCTTCTGCTCCTTCACAGCCTGGAAGCAAAAGTTCTTCACGTGCAGGAACAAGAACAGCTCTTGCTCCCTCTGAAACTTTGCGCAAACGTATTCGGTCCCCCGATGCTACCAAGGTGAAATTTGCCCTGCCTCGGGGCTCCCCAGCATCAGCACTACATCCTGTCCTCTCACCCTCTATAAAACAACCATCTCTGTTGTCTGGGACAGCTGGAACAACAACTTCAAAACAGAAGTGTGTCCCTGCTAAATGCAAACCTGTATCTGCCACTAAAACCAAAGCAAATTCAGCCACTCCCAGGCCTGCTCGGCTGCCAGTTACAAATCTGCACACTATTCCCAAGTTTGCACATTTTCAGCAACTCCTTGCAAAACCTGCTGAAATTGGTATTCAGATCTCAGGTGCTGGGTCTCAGCATCCTCAGAAAGCCCCACAAACAACTTCTCACCTAGCAAGGAACTTGAAAACTGCTTCCAAGCTAAAACTTTCTGCTTCTGCACCTTCCCTTGCAGTTAGCAAAGCATCAAAATCACCACCTCCATTGTTACCTTCAAGCAAAAATGTGTCATCAGCTGGCCCGAAGCAGCCAAATGCCAGTAATCCCCCCCAGGCTGGACCCTCTTTATCCAAACCTGCTGAACGCACACCTTTGTCTGTTGTACGGCTTCCTCAAACTTCAGCCAAAGCGGCAGCGACCAAAAAGCCAGCACAGCCTTCTACAAAAGGTCAGCATTCAACCAAAAACTTGCAAACAAACAGAAGCTTGGCCCCAGCAGCCAAGAAGCCACTCCCAAAGGAGCAGGCATATAACAAAGGAACACCTGGTGTGTCCAAAGTCCCTCTTCTGAAGAGCAGGCAAGATGATCACTATTTTGTTATGACAGGGACTAAAAAGCCCAGAAAGTAAACTAAATTGTTTCTTTCTGTGGAAGTCTCCGTTTTGTTCAAAAGGGCCTCTTGTAACTGCTACACTGAAGGCAAGGAAAAAAGTTAAATAACACTACATTTAATATGGAATATTAGGTATAACCTGCCTTTTTCTGTCTAACTTACTGTAAGAACTGTGTTTATTTTGTGGTTTAGAAACTTCTATTTGGACATGTTTAGAAGTGAGCTTACTTGCTGGGTAGCACTGTGGAAAGGCAAATATCCTTGATCTGCTGCAGAAAAGTGTGCCAGAGGAAACGGGAGTTAAGGCTGATGCTTTTGCAGCAGAATTCTGATAATTTTGGCAATCTATGTTGAGGTGTGTAGCAAGCAACAGAGCTGTGCACAAGCTGTAAAATTTCTAATACCTCAAACAAAACTTTGGGTTTTGTTCACTGATAACCCAGAACCCAAATCTGGGTCACATGTTTTGGAAAGAGAAGAAATTTGTAGTCCTGTTTAGATTTGACAGGTGCCGTTATCAGTATTCTTCATGCCTCACTGTATGCCTTTAAGTGGATTCAGCTCACTTGGAAGTGGAGCCTGGTTTACTTTAAATTGCACACCGATAATTATGGCCTTGATTGTTCACTTTCATTGTGCCTTAGCCTCTGAAATTCAGAACAGAACTCTTCAGTGAGCAATACTACTTTTAAAACCCAGGGCAGATAACTTTGCTTGGTCCGTGTTCAAATCTGACTAGCTTTCCTAGAAAGCTGCACGGAGAGATGCTCCTGAATTCCAGAGAAGACACTTTCCCCTGGGCTGGAGCCCAAAACAGCTCCTGCTGCAGCAACGCTGAGTGGCAAGCACTGACCTGCTCTAGCAGAGCTTTACTGTAGAGCTTCCCTCTGCAGAAGTGGCCTTTTAATGTAAGACTGAATTGCTAAATAGTTTTCTCAGTGCTACAGGTTCATTTTTGTGGCACTCTAGTCTGCAGTGGCCTTTCTTGTGTTATTAATGGAGACCTCTTTCCTGGCTTTCCTCTATCACTCTCTGGAGGTGAGTAGTAGTTTCCAAAAGAGGAATGTAGTCTGCATTTGCCTTTAAACATCTTGAAGTGCCAGAAATCTATGCACTGTTTACACCCAGCTCCTGAAGTCTTTCAGTGGGTTAAACATCTGTGATGCTCAACACCTTTACCCTTGAGAAGTGGTAGACTGAAAACTACTGTCTTTGGGAGTAGTGCTTGTTAGGGTTATTTTGGGGTTGATGAACAGTTGTCCCCACAGACACTGAGAAGCTCTGAAGGTCTTTGAAGACACGCTGATGGTTTCTACAGACCATCAGTTCTGCCTGCCATTCCCAATGTATTTATGGCCAGGAGTGGCTGTCACTGCCATAGAGGCTCCTGGATGGTGGAACAGGGAAGGCTTTTAAAAAGGAGAGTTCCATGGAATATGGAGTTTCTGTTGTTAAAGGGTTTTATTTTGGTTTTTTTGGATTTTTTTCCCCCCTGGAACTAGAGTAAGCAAATATCGTAAACTGAGTTCTCATGCAATGTGGCAGAGTCATAGAGCTGCTTTTCTGAGCACCTTGTTAGCTTATTTTATTTATTAATCTATTTATGCATATCTGCTGTACAATACTGCTCACAACCTCCTGGGAGTAAGCAGGAGATGCCAGTATCCACACTGTAGGAGGAAAACAGATCTGTTTTGATAATGTGGACACAAGTCCCACAGATCCCATACAAAGTTGTATGTTTGGGGGAAGGCCTTGGGCTTGCTTGTTTTCTAGGTACACTGGTCAAAGCCACTGCTACCATGTTAGGCAGAGTATTGACTATAGTGGGTTGCTGTCAAGTTTGATAAGCCTGGCACATGGTTTCATATGCTGAAAGCGTTTTACAGTAGATGACTTGCTTTTGGTTTTTGGGCTTCCAAAATGTGTTACATGTGCTGTATCTCATGAAGATTAATAGCTGACTTTTTGGGGTTTTCTTTCTGTAATAGGTGTGGAAGAGAAGGAGTTGACTTCCTTCATAGCATCCCATATGGGGCTGTGTCCTAGACTTAAAATCTAAACCAATGCTGCTAACACAATGATGTTTGGGCTCTTGCTGAACAACCCTTTCCAGGGTCAAGTCTTTCTTTTTTCTGCTCTGCCCCCACAGTGAGTAAGCAAGAGATTGGGAGTGACATGGTTGGGGAACTGGCCAACCTGAAATGGTTGAACAAAGAGCTATTCCATATCATAAAGCTTCACCTCAACAACAAAAAGAAGCAAGAGGTAGAGAAAGAAGGGCATGCAGATTGTGTGGCTTCCAAAGTGGCTCTTTGCCAGCTGGCTGGGCATTAGTCTTTCTGTGGGAATAGTGAAGGATTGCCTTTCTAGCACTTGGTGGTTTACTTTTCATATCTTTTCTTCATTAATTAAACTCTTTATCTCAGCCAATGAGTTTTGCTTTTACTGCTCCTCTCTCCTTATCTTGCTGGGGGTGGAGGAGAGATAAAGGGCGTGAGCAGCTGCAGAGGCACTTAGCTGTGGAGTGGGGTCAACCCACAGCACCTTTTAAACCTTTATAAGATTTTTAGCATCAATTTAAACACTGAGGCTCTTGGATCTTGTGTAAGTCAACTTCAACATCTACCTTTCTGAACTACAGAAAAAATGAAGCAAATGGCTTCATCTTTGTGGTATACGATGTCATGTAATAGACTGAATTTTAAAGTTCAAAATGAAATAAAAATGCATAAACTGTTACAGTTGAAACCTTAATCATCTAATGTAAAGTTACACATGGGTAGTCTTGGTTTGCTTTTATAATAAAAATAGTGTATTTGAGCATGATCCAACTTCTGTGAAAATTATAGTCACCAACTGCATAGTCATGTAACATGAGATGAGCCAAGAATAAGGTGTAACAAACTACTTCCTAATGGAAATATATACTATTTTTGCAATGTTTGCTGCCAAATAGCAAGTCTAATCTTCAGTTTATATTACCTTTTGTGAGGCAAAGATAATTTGGAGCAAGAATCTGACTGAATTCTCCATGTGGTATCAATGTCCTCTGTATGAATACTTATTTAAAATAAACATTCACTGCACCTTTTTATGTGCACACACGTTTCTTCTCCTGCCATCTTTTTGCGAGGAGGGAAAGAAGGCTCATGTTTTCTCTCTGCCACGACATAAATAGGAGATTCCATCTCTGGGATAAATAGGTGCATCTAAACCATTGCTTTGGATTTCAAGACATTTTTACTCTGGTGCTGGTGTCAGTATGAGTAATGGTGTTAAAAGGGCTTCCTACTCTTTCCTAGCTGAGTCTAAGTAGTTTCAGATATACCTCTGAAAGTTATGTTTGCAGCTCTACTTGAAACATAAAGCACCTGTGTGCCAACATTTTTCCTGCTTATATCTTCTCAACAAACTTAAGACCTATCTCTGTGTCTGTTGCCATTAATGACAGAAATTTAATTATTTTTGTTGATTGGAGAATAGAGTGTTCTCACTGGACCCACCTAATTAACTTTTTTTCCTTTCCCTATTTGATATTTTAAAACTCTTTTAATTCCTGCATTTGTCTGCCTGTTCCAAAATGTCTCCAGTTCCTACCAGTCTGGTGCCTAATCACATAGACTTACCCTTCCACTTCAGTATGTCCAGTAAGCACATGGAAGTGGCATCTACCATCCTTGTTCCTACAGGACCAAGCTCTGCACAGGTGTTAGCTACAGCCTTTTTTCTTAAGAGATGCTGTTACAGCTGGCCAATAAAATGCAAAGGCAGTCCAAGATTTTCTCAGATAAGTATCCTAACTCTATTTTATATATCCTAATCATATAGCTATCAATCAAGCAATTTATATATATGGTAAATTTCAGGGCAGTTTTCCTTCTAAAACTTGAAGCACCCATAGCTTTGAACACTGAACTATGCAGCTCCTTTTCTTTTTCCCTACAGGGAAACTGAAATCTGTTTCGTAGATCAACAAGTGCTATGGGGCCATCTGGCGTCTATTAATTTTATAGAGACTATGACAATGTAAACCTCTTCTTTAAATGTACAGGCAAAACTTTTCTCTTTGATTCAAATAAAACTTCTAGCTAGCAAAATCCAGACTTAGCATGAAATAAATAATGCGAGAGACGTTTAATGCTATAAGACCCTTTCACTTCATGCAAATACACTCTTGAAAATCTCCTTTTCATTAGTTTCTTTTTTTAAGAGCCAAAATTGAAGATCACTTCCTTATTAAAAGTTTTGAAAAATAAATTGTCTGAAATGTAAATAAGTTCAATACTTATACACTTCAGGCATTTTAATAAAAAATAAAACATTAAAATATTTGAGGGATGAGATCTGCCCACAGTTCAGATCTAGCTAGCCAGCAATCCTCATTAACTGAGAAATGAGGTGTATCACCTGGTGACAATGCCAGCAGTGGATGGCCTACTTGGGGAGGGGTACTGATGTCTAAACTAGTGCTATTATGACAATTTGTGTGAAATATTTTGTTCTAGATGGAAGAAAAACCTTACGGGATGGGAGCAGCTGGCCATTTCTCCAAAGAATGTAGCTAGGCAGAAAGTATTGACAGATTTGTTGTGCTAGGAGTTTTTAGAAGGTAAGGTTGCAGCATAGGACTTTGTAAAATTGGCCTTTAGTGCTGAGTCAGAAAGTACTGCACAAAGCTGAGGTAACACCAAAAAAAATATGCAAAGCCAAACTTGTGTGCTTCCTCAAACACCCTATTAGGATATTCACTCAGGAAGAGTGGAATACATTAGTGTTTGGTAAAATACTCAAACAAGACACCTCATAAAAACCATATTAAAATCAGTTACATGCATCTTTACACTGACAGATACTTTACATCTTGCATTTTAAAATAAAAGTAATTGTTGAAATTCAGGTTGAGAGTCTTCTCATTTGCTCATCTTTCATATAAGCATTACTGTTATTTACTTTTCTGAAGCACTGCTGCTGTAACAAAAAGTGCTGTGTGGCAGAACCTTATATTCCCAGAAGAACAGAAATAATTACCGTGATGTGTCATCCTGATGAACAAAATGCTGCTTCACAGCTTTTTTTTCCCTTTTTGCTGAATACACTGCTCTATAGACACCTGTGAAACAAAACTATAATAAATTGCTTTTATTGTGTACACACTGCAGCATTAACCCTTGAAGTACCATGATTGTATTTATCGCTGCATCCAAAGAAAGAGCAGCAGAATGAGTTTATTTAAGAATCAAGCGAAATATCTGTGTCTGAAATTAAGCTCCTGTATAATTAGATTTGGGAAGTTTTTCTGACTACACAGTTCTATAGTCTGGATTTTAAAAGACTCTTAGCTGAAGTGGGATATTTTTGCTAGGTCAAATTATTTACAAATTATCCATGAAGAAGCATTTTTGGTGATCTACATTACAAAAGCCATAAGAATGTCTGCTAGATTATGGATGGGCTTAATTGTTTAATGAAAAATATTGAAAAGTTTTTTTGTGATTTCCTTCATAAAATCCCTTGAGTTTCCCCAAGACTTGGGTCCTTAAGTCACAGTCCATTTACACTGGTGTGTAAAAGTAACATATTAGGTCTGTAAAGTCAAACATTCACAGTTCGGAGAAAGCTGTAATTCAGGTGAGTAAGTGCAACTGTTTCACTAGCATACATGAAGTACTTGGAGTACTGTGTTCAGCTCTGGGGCCTCAGCATAAGAAGGTGGACAGGTTGGAACAAGTCCAAAGGAGGGCCATGAAAATGATCAGAGGGCTCGAGCACGTTTCCTATGAAGACAGGCTCAGAGAGTTGGGGTTGTTCAGCCTGAAAGAAGGTTCTGGGGAGACCTCATTGCAGCCCTTCAGTACCTAAAGAGGGTCTTCAGGAAAGCTGAAGAGGGGCTTTTTATGGGAGCATGGTAGTGGCAAGGGGTAATGATGTTATATTGTCGTGTATAATAGGACAAGGGGTAATGACATTAAACTGGAAGAAGGTAGGTTTAGATTGGATGTTAGGAAGGAACTCTTCACTATGAGAGTGGTGAGGCACAGGTTGCTCAGAGAAGTTGTGGCTGCCTCATCTGTGTAAGTGTTCAAGGCCAGAGTGGCTGTAGCTTTGAGCTACCTGGTCTAATGGAAGTTGTCCCTGCCTCTGACGGGGCGTTGGAACTAGATGATCTTTAAGGTCCCTTCTAATCCAGACCGTTCTATGATTCTGTCATTTTGGACACATGTCTGTTATAAATTATGATTTCATCAGAATGCTGTTTCAGTCAGCCTGTAGAAGCGACAGCTCTGCCTGCATAAGCAGTTATTCAGTATCGGGGATTCTCTGTACATCAGTGTGTGGCCCCTTGCCATATTTTCTAGCCTGTGCTGAAGACAGCGAATCATTGTCATATGGGTATTTGCAGGATCTAATCCCAGCACCTGAGTGTTTCTTGAGGCTTATCTCCTTAAAAGTGAGGAAAGTCAGGGCTGAAAGTCACTGAGATTAAACTATCCATTCAGTTGAGTCAATTAACTTGAAATGCCTTGCATTTCAAAGTATTTAGTGTGATAGTGTGATACTGGATGGAATAACTTTGACATTTCAGGTGACTTTGCTTTATATCTTGGGAGTGCTTAGCAGCATTGACTAATGTTTAGCAAATTTGAGTAATGGTCTTGTCAGACTCATATAATGAGAAAGTAAAGTAGCTCTCTGTGAAACGGTGGGCTTATCTCATTTGTCTAATGCAATTATGCAGGGAGGTAGAAAGAAAAAAGAGGACATATAAATCTTGTTCCTAGAGACAGAAATTATTTGCCTGAGGCAAGGGAAAATCATACAGGTTTCCTGTATTCCTTCATGTTCCCCATCTATCTCTCCCAAGGATACAGAGCAAATCTTCAGGAGTTTACAGCTCATCTCAGCTTAAATGTATGTAAGGGACCTGAGTTCAGGAGCTACAAGCAATCTATTTCTGTTATTTCCTAAACTTATATCTGCCTGCAAAGTTATTTGACCATATTGTATGTTGCTCTGTAGCATGAAAGCTAAAGTCTCTCTGTTCCACCAGTTCTGGACCACACTGTAAGTATCATTGGACTAAATGAATGTGGGAATTAGGCAACTGGAGACTGGGAGCAGGTTGACAACAAAGTGGGCATTAATCTAAGACCATGGGAAACGAGACACTAGGAAGGGGAACATCTGGTTAGATTATGGAGAGAAGAATGTAATTGTGGGTATGGTTAAGTTAATGAAGTTGCACTATATAAGGTTATGTTCTGAGTTCTTGTATATGATTGGTGAACAACGTTTTTATATATGTAAAACGTAATGTGGTAATGTAATTGTTTACTGGTCTGTTGTCCGGGCTGGAGTCTGTATTATTGTTATATATTGTTATGTTTGCCCCATTGTGGGGTCTTTTGAGGTTGCCCCATACTGTGTTTGGCTTATGTTCTTTTGTTGGCTCAAGCTATTATTAAAATTATTTTCCGGGCTCACTTGATCGTTCCCATCCCTATTTCAATTGCCACCCTGGCTGGTCTGGTTTGTGTCGCATGGCTGGTGACAAATGAATGGCATAAGTCCATTCCAATTTAGCTATTCTACTCCATGTCACTGCCACAAGTGTTCCTGTTCAAATCAAGCAAAAATAGGTGCTTATGCTAGATCCAAATGTTTGAGTTATTCAGCTGGGTTTGGTCTATAAACTAATAGTAAAATGCCAAAGGTGAAGGAAAGAAAACAATTAAGAAAGAGTAGCCGCATACAACATATGGCTGATGTTTCAGTATTTACCATATTTATCTTCTTAGCCAGTCACTTCCAACTTGGACAACAAACTTCTTGTAAACATTCTGATGGAAATGGGTGCCTGGAGAACTGTCATTTGTGAGAGTTTTGCTGTTGCTGTGACTGCACAAAAAGGCATTGTGTGATTGATTTTCCAAGAATTGGGTTAAGAGTGTTTTATGAAGCTTAGAAAAAAGCATATAAGCTTAATTTAGGTCTTTGACTGCTTCCCCATCCCTTAATAAGGAAATTATATTAAGCAGTCATTAAGTTATACCTATGGTCTCAAAAACTTTTGCTGAGCTTTCTACAACAGCATTGTTCAGGCCTTGTCTTCTCCCTCCATGCCAAGATCTCCAGTCACAACCTACAACCACCTCAACCACATACTGGGACAGGCAGCTCTGTTACACTTGAAAGATTAAAAACCTGTATTTATCTCCCAAAAATAAAGAAATTTTGACCAAAAGCAACCTGGTGACTAGGTGACTGCCAGTGGATGAGAGAGATGTTGCCTTTGGAGTCCTGGATGCTTCAGTAACATCTCTATAAAGCAAACTTTGCAGGTGAGCTCAACACATGTTCTCAGCTCAGCCTTTTACTTCTCTGTGAATGCTCTTCTTGGGAAATTCTCATCACCACATGTTCTAGTAGATAATGAATTATGGTAGTGTTTGGCTTAGTTTGCCTTTCACTTGACACACAGATAAGCACAAAGGAATTTTTAAAAAGCAAATTAGAAATGTGAGTTTTGGAAAATACTGCAGTATCTGTAAAAACAATGCAGTGGTATTGTGACAATAAAGTGGTTTTAGCTGAACAAGTACTGCTCTCTATAAAATCTGATTCTGCATAGACTAATAAAAATTCAAGGGCATGTGCTGTTACATTGCCTGAGTCTTCACAGATTTCTGCAGTTCATGAAGTCTAAGACAAACATGAGATGTAATGATGTCTCTCAAAGCAAGACGAGTTCAGTGTTTTAAGAGGAGCTGGGTATGTACTGGTGTTTTGAAAGGCTCTTTGGAAACAAGGCTCAAGCTCTCTGCATGCTTTATTCCTATGCAGCAGGAATTCTCAAGCTGTGCTTGGGCCAATGGGATCCTAAAGTTATGCTGAAGCTCAAGAAGTTGCAAATATGAACCTTAATGAGCAACCTCATAAAATGCGTTAAAATTCTATGCTTGCCATTCAATTCAACATGTGAAATTCAGTAATAACAAATGAGTTTGTGAATTTGAAAGCAGCTATTTTTGTACCTGTTCTTTTGCTCATAATCCTATACCAAGAGCTAGAAAACAATCCTGTGGTTTTTTTAACTGTGAAAACTGCTTATGAATCAGTTGTTAAGGGCTGAATGATGAAAAATCAGGACAGAAATATATGTTTTGAAACAGAAGTAAAAACATTAGGAGTCTGTGTGTGGCTATGTGCTGAAGTTAGGAGTGGGTTCAGAAAAGGAGGATAATCATTCATATTTCTATGACCTTTTCAGTAAGACTATGTTATCCAGTGACAATGAAAACTAAGCTTTTCCATTTACTATCTATCAAATTGTTCATTTTTATCCTGACAAACCTGGGTGCCACCTGGGGGAGCCCACTGCACTCAGAGTATGTTCCTCTTGCAGAGGAGCAAGGTTTCCCTACATTCCAGTGTCAGCATCTGCAAAGGTGGGGCAGACATACCTGAGCCTTCTGGGCCTTTGAAAGCAGCAGAGACTGTGGAGCTTGTGGGGGTCTGTGTGGAATCTGTACGAGACAGGAAATTGATAAAAGTTACAGAGCTGAGGAGAAGATTTGTACTACTCTGCGCAATGGGAAGGCTTTATTCAGTCTACTTTGTTTGCAGAGCAGAGGTCTCTCTTTAAAGGTTTAACTTGTACTTCTGTCTCTTCTATCTTGTATGAGGAAACCCTGCTGTGGAATTCAAAGTCCCTCTGTGTCTCTGAGCATGCACACTTTCAGGCAAAGGTGAGACCTACTGTGCCAAGGCTCTTGGGACAGGACCCACTTGGTGAATGATGATGTTAGGTTATGTATTTCAGGAAGCTGGCACCTGCATCTCAGTCTTCACCAGTGCTGAATGAATGTTTGAGTTAGGAAGAGACAGTCATAACTTGTATCTAATACACAGTGAGTTTTTCCAAATAGTTTGTGATTGATGCCCTCAATTATTTTTGTCAAGGTCTATAGCAAACCCTGTGTTGCCCATTTGTCAGCACTTGCAGCAAAGCTGTTTTCTGAACGGAGTTCTCCTTACTAGATATGAAAACTTAGTTAAATAGATAGGATTGAGTGAACTTCATGCTGCTGTAAAGTCTGCTCTTTTATTTTCCACTTCCATAGTAAAAAAAAAAAAGCTTTTAGGATTTACTTAATTTTTATTCAGCTGGAATATCACAGTTATTGATGGGAAGAGAAGCTGTCAAGTTTAAAGACTTCTTCCTGGGTAGGCTATAGAATGCACAAGCCAGTCTCTTTTTGAGATACTTGTCTTTTCATGAAAATGCCAATATATGTTATCAGTGTGCATTTTTAAAAATTAAAAATAAAAATTAAATTAATAATTACTTAAAATTTTATAGTGCACTACTGGGAAAGAGGACAACCAATAACTTCTAGTCTTGAATCATCTAGGTTCCACACTCTGAATGTTTTCTGCTGGAGTTTGGCCTTCAATGCCTTGCATCAAGCTTTTTCAGGAAAGATGTTTATAATCATTGTTCTCCTGGGCTTTTTCTGCAGTGGGGATTATTAATGATGTTGCAGTCCCTAGTGTAAATATAAATGATTGTTGTAAATTAAATGTTTCTCATGCAGTATGCTCCAACTCTCCCCAGCCTCTCTGCTATGGTATGTTTAAATCAGTGATTTACTGTTCTCCTACCTCATCATGTGTAGCTAAGCAGACAAACAAAATAAAATCCATCCTGTCACCAACATCACTGATGAAATGGACATCCAGAATGTCATCGTCTGATTAGGGACGGCAATAGAACAACAACACAAAACTCTGATCATCTTTGGAGGGCATATAGCTAAGGTTTGTTAGAAACAAACTCCTTTTATGCAGCACTTCGGGACAATGCATATGATCAGTCATTTAGAGCCTACACCCTTTTGTAAGCATCTCTGCCAGTAAACAAGTTAGAAAAACACCAGGTGTCAGGAAGAGAATATCTACAAGGATTGTTTGGGTTCCTCCCCATGATTTCCCAGACCACAGTGAGAGAGCCATGTACTTGGCTTTCCCACAGGCTCAAGCTAATGCCTGAAGACTGAAACCCCCTTATTTGACCACTGTCAGTTCCCACACCATAGCAGTGTATTTTATTACACTTACATTAGAAGTCACAGCAAGGGCTCTCAATCAAGTTGAAGTTATCTGACAGATAAGCAGTCTGAGGTGATTAGCTGACGATCAAGGCTTTTCTTAGTGACATAGATCTTTCTGTGTGTAAGCAGAGCAAAAGTATTTCTTGTTGTTTTCTTTTAGATATTTCCAAAACTGCTTTTTACACTCTCTTCTTCCACAGAGGCAGTATCAAAATCCTTGGATAAGAAGACAAGGAAACCTTTTGAGGTTTTTAGCACTTAGTGTGTTCTGGCTCTGCCAGAGGTTCAACCCACTGCTCTGAAGCGAGACAGGTGGATGTGACATCTTTTCCTCAATAATTTGTCATTTTTGCTTTGACCTGTACAGAGCCAGTGTGATCTTCATCATCTGCCTATGATTTGCAGTGTGTCCTGGTCTTGATGCATTCCCTGTGTAGAAGAAAACAAGCTGTAACAGTGGAGGCTGGTACTGCTTTTTCCCACAGAGGTAGATAACACAGTTATGGAAGTGCCTCCCCAGAATAAACTCTGAAATGCTTATAGAATCCAGGAAATTATGGAAGGAAACTGGATGAAAAAATGGATACAGTGGGTCATGGTTTACACCTCCTATTTCAGGAAACTAATTTAGCCAGCTAAATTAGGTAGCTAGTTTCCTTATGCTGTATCATTACTTAATGGTAAATAGGAAAGAGAAAAGCTCTTATCAAGAATTATTCAGACTAGACTTTTGATCTTACTACACATTACTCCAGTTGATCCGTCTGTCTTCATTTATGGGAGAAACTTATGGAGGCTCACCTCCTAAAGCAGCTAAGTGAAGCTAAGCAGTGAGAATATGCCCTCTTCTGTACAACATGGTGTGCTGTGCATCTTGTCTGTAGTTGAGTGCAAAACTCTGTCCTTGCATGTGTATCTGTAGTCTTAATATTAACCAAAGGAAATTACTTCACGTCAGCAGATGTAGTGTGAGTACACATTGCATATACTTTCATGTGTACAGGTTTTTATTTTCCACTAAAAGTTCATATAAATATCAGTTCTTGTGGAATCCAGATATTAGTTAGTAACAGCCATGGGAGATATGGCTCACCAGAGGCAGCGTATCTCCTCCAAGGAGAGGCAGATAAAGGATAATTCCCCTTCTACAGAGGGGAAAGGATAGAGTGTTTGCTAAGATGTAAAATATTTAGTCGTGTCAAATCCCCGTTAGTATAACATGCTCTTTGTATCTGGTTATGTGCTAGCCAGTCTACCAGCTAACACCAGTATTTGCAAGCTGGACAAGGAGGAGTTAAGCTGAAAAGTTTGACTTGGGAAACACACAGATAATAAAAATCTAAAAGCTGTTTTTCTGCTTTATCTAAACTTTGAAAAAAATCCCACGTATGCACTTTTATGCTGTGTGTGAATGTCAAATATGCTTAGCTGGAACAGAATTTCTTGAAAGTAATTATTGTCGTCCCATTTGGCTAAATATACCTATAAACATACCAGAAGTATGCAAGATTAGACAATGCTGATACAGACTTAATAGTTTGCGGGCAGGGTTATTTAAGAACTGGTACTCTAAGTCTGTTATTTTGAATTTTTTGCTGTGTTAGCTATATGTCATCTCTTCCCAACATGTTTATTTTAAGTGGAAAGAAATGAATAAAGTGTTTTTTTCAGAACAAATTATTTCAAAAAAGGAAACAAAATTTGGGAATGAGATGTCTCAATTGTTTAAATGCTTTGAAGGGTCAGAGAATTGGAGAACCTTTTTCAGAGCAGGTAGCCCTATGCAATATTTCAGGCCAGATAAACAAGTAGAGCAGGTGGCAATGCAGCTCTGATGCCAGGATTGGTCCTGTCTCTCTTCTGCCCTCCTTCCCTGCACTGCAGAGCTTTTAATCAGACTCAGGATGAGAAGAGCAGTTAATACAACTGGGGGAGTTCCACCCTGGGAGAAAAGGGGTGTCCTCTTTGCGTCGCTAGCATGTTGAGGCATTTCAGGTTACTGTTACAGGGGTTAAGTGGGACTGTCTGGGAGCTTTAGGAGTTTCCATCAAGTTGCACACTGGCTACCCACAGCTTAAGCTTTTGGAGCAAAGTGTCCGGGTGAGTGACTCAGGTGGCCACAGTCCGCCTCCCATGGCATTGGTGAAGGAGAGGAGCTGGCTCGTCCTGACCTGCAGTAAACCTCAGGCCCAGATAACCTGTTGGGCTTTCTGCCTCCTGCTCTGAACAGGAGCAGGTGAGGTGGGACAGGATCTCCGCTGGAAATGTAGCAGTAAAACTTGCCACGGCAGTCTCTTGGACTTGAATTTTTGTTATAGTGTGTATATTTCTCCCCATATAAATACTTCCTTTCAATGTCCAATCTTTTCTGCAGATGTATTTGGCCCACCCTGCAGCAGCCTCATTTCTCTATGCAAGGTCTCTGTCTGATTTTACCACCACAGCTCAGGGAGGGTTTAGCAGCAAGAAGGAGTTAAGTGAATAAATATATGTGTGTTTTGCAAATGTGTTTGTGCCTTGTTGTATTCCCACCTCCCTGAGGGATATTGTTTTCCTGTGGAGCAGCCTGACTGGAACAGCAGCCATGTGAAAGCACAGCAGCTCCTGCTCCATTTCAGCTGCAGGAGGGGAAAAGTGTGTCTGATTGAGGAGATCATGATTAGCTGGAGAAGTGGGAGAAGAGAGGAGACGAGGGAGGGGAAAAGAAAAGAAAAAAAACCCAAGGCTTTGAATAGCAAGGCTGCACTTCTAACATGAGGCCAGCATGAACCCAGGTGAGAGGCGCTGGCTGGGCAGCAGCAGCAGAAAGAAGCATCGTAGCAGGGTGGGGGATTCTAGGACACCAGGGAACAGGAGAGGTCTGGAGGTGCACAGGCCACGACAGACAGTCTGCTGTCACTCTGCAGCAAACTCAGCCTGGAGCCCAGATAGGACAAATGCATGGACTGTGCAAGGTAGGTTATTTTTTCATCTTTCTTAGTTTTGGCTTGTTATGTTATAAGGCAGAAGCAGGCATTTACTGAGTAATGTTCTTGCTATATAGCATTACTGCATTTATGGGTTAGGAGGAGCATTAGGGGATTGAGTATTACCACTTCAGGAAGATATACAAAAGTTTAGGTTTTTAGGGAGCATTTTTGAGCTTGGTGTTGTCTGTGAGAGAGCAAGGCTGGGGGCAATCCAGCAGAGAGAAGCTCAAATACAAATCCACCACTTCAGAGAAAACTGCAGAGAGAAAGGGAAACCTGTCTAAGGTGAAACAAGTGCATAAAAAGTGGATGCCTGACACGAAAACCTGGGGGGGACTGGGATAGCCAGGTTTGTATCCATGTTCAAGTTTAAAGGTTTACTCTTCAGGGCATTTCATCTGCAATGATCTGAGGGACTATCAAGCCCTTTTCAGTCCTTTTCTCTTGGAAGGAACTTGAAAAATTATTCCAAGGTATGCAATTTAATTTAATTTCTAATTGCTAATAAGAATTTTTAATTGCTAATAGAGAGTGCATGTGTTTATTCTTCTGCAAAGCATATCTAAACACCTGGGAATGGCATTAAGCTTGTGGCTGGAATACTGTCTGTGGATTCATAGTTGTCCTCTTGTTTCTAACCTCAATTCTATGAGGCTGTTAAAGAGCCTCCTGCAGCACATCTCAGGCAACCTTTTCCCTGCCTTGATGTTGTGAATCTCTGTTGAGAGCTATATACTGCTTTCCTTTGCTGTTGTAAGTTTGAAATTTTTGGTACAACTTAAAAGGTATGTAACAGCTGCAAAAGTCTCTATTTTTTTTTTTTCAGAAGCACCCTGTGCATGGATCATGCAGTTAAACATATTTGTTTGTACTGCTGCGGGGTTAAAGAGCATTTTGAAATGATCCCTGGTGTTGCACTTACTTTGAAAGACATGTCTTTGACAACTTTTTCAAGTGGCTTTTTTTGTTTTGAGTGAAAATTTTTCATGGAGCTTTTTCCCCCCCTTCCAAGAAAAACCCCAATTGAAACTAAATTTTTCTGCAAATGAAACAGTTGTGGCTTTGCAATTCAATAATTTAACACTACTGCATTCACTTCTCATACATACACTTTCATACTTTTATGGGTATGTGTGTGTTTGTACATATTTTCATGTCTAGATACACATATATGTCATGGAAATACACACATTTCTATATGTGTTGCTTTAATTAGGCATTTATTTTAATGTAGCTGCTAGAAGTGTTTATGGTGAAAGCTGTTTCTAACCGATGCGACTAGTGAGATTAAACAAAGTCAAAAACTTGTATACCTTGTCTTCACTCAAGAGTGCTGAGTAGTTCTATTTATGAACTTTTTATTGTCTAGCTTAGTTTTTCAGCATCAGATTCTGTGTGTAATATGCTTACAGCTGCAGCTTATGGTCTCTTATAGATAAAAATGAAAATTAAGCTGATGGTTTTAGTATAGGCAAAATGTCCTTGCAGTGGTGAATGGATAAATAAGACAACCGAAAGTCTCTTTGATGTATCTTTGTTGTTGTTTTTGTTTTGTTTTATTTTGTTTTTTCTCAGAAATGATCAATTCTGTGTACTTGCAAATGAGTTTATGGAATATTCTTTATTGGTAAAAGTGAAAATCAATGTTTACAGGAAATGATACTAGATAAAGGAGTGACTTCAAGGGTATTTTAAAAATCTGAACATAAATCTTTATGAACTTTTTCATTAATATATTGACAGTTAAAAACAGCCATAAATTTCATATCCTGTATACTATACACAGATATATTGTAATGCTCCCATTTTCCTGAGCCTTCATGATAAAGCAGTCAAGCACTATGGGATAATCACAGTCTTTAGTCTGTTGGTATCTGCATTAAAATAAACCCAAATTACAACAGGGAAAGCTGAATAAAATCTGTGTCCTTTGAAGTTAGTGAGGCAAAGCTCCATTTCAGTAAAATTGATGGTCTCAAATGTGCTGAATGTTTGTAAGAGAAATAGAACAATATATTGGCAGCTATTTCCCTAGAAAATCCATCAATTTATATTTGAGAAAAACCACAAGCCAAGATGAAAGTAGGGAGGATGGAAGTTTTTTGTTAAACATGATGTCTGCTGCAATACTGGCTACTATTGAACATTATTTTACCACAGCTCACTAAACTTTCTGCAGTGACTGAGCTCTTTCTCTGGAGTGCACACACTTGAAAGTTCTTGATGTGTGGGTCTGTCTGTCTAGTGGGAAACTCAAAGAGCTCTGAGGGCACACACACTTATTTAAAGGAGATTATTTCCCAACTCCTAGAGGCTCCTATTCTGAGACAACTGATGAAAGATCTCTGTTCTATTGTTCCTTTTTAAGGGATCTCCCATTAGACACCTGCTGCTCTTCAGGTGCTTTGTTTGATGCTTAGTTACAGGAGGTGAGAGAAATGTGGTTACAGCAACTGAAATGACACTCACAGTAGATACTCTCATATTGCTCTTCCAGAACTTATGAGCCAGTTATGAGTCACCAATTCCATTCAGGCCTGCTCTGCTGTTATATACTTGGTTTTCTGCACGTGAATTCAGGAATTCATTGCATGACCATGTCTGAGCTCTGAGTTTCTGTGTTGTATTCCAGTCCTGGTTTGATGCAGCAGCCAAGACTACATCAGACCTGTAGTCTTGCTGTGAGTGTTTCCATAATAGCCTGAGGGTGCTTGTGTGACCATCACAGGTTTGATTTGTCTGCATTTGAGAGTCCAGTTTTGTGCATGGTACATTTAATATACAGATGCTCCTAGCCTTGCAAGTATCACAAACATGGGAGTCAGAAAGTAGGAAACTACTTGTAGCAGAGTCTATATTAAATATAGAAGTTCCCTTATTTTGCAGTTATAGGCAATTTTTTTTCTTTTTATGAATTTTGGGATGGGATGCTGGTGAGCAGCAGAGGAAATTTCTTGAGCAGCAGAATAATCCCTTCAGAATTTCTCTCCTCCACAGTCTTGTGGTATAGTGTCATAGTAAGCTCTATGGTTTTGTATCACAATGTCATATGCAGTTGAGCTTTTAGTAAGATAGAATATGGATCCTCAGAGAGTGTTAGAAAACATCTGAAATAGACAGAAGAAATCCTAAACCATTGATTGGGAGATAAGAGAATTGCTGAGGATTGTAACATAAGAACAGAGAAGTGCATTGTGACAGTGTGATGGCTTTTTCCCACTTCCTGATTTCACCTGAGGTCTGAACCTCACAGCAGTCAAAAAAATCACAGCAAACTGGTGATTAAAAAAAAAAATCAACACTGGCTTTCCACTTTTGCTTGAGAAACCTTCAGATTTTAATGTATAAGTGAGTTCCTTCAGAAATCCAGGTATATATGTTATATACTTGACAGCAAGACCACCACAATCTGAGAATTCACATCAAAATTAGAAGGTTTATTTCATGTTAAATATATCTTGTTCAGAACAAGGAGAACACATGTTGAAAGTATTCTTTCAGCATTACACCAGCATTTAACAACATTACTCATAGTGGACCAGAATAAAATATTCTTTTCCAGGGGACAAACTTAATGATCAAAACAGGAATTAGTATTACCTTGCCATATCTTCCTTGTCCAAAATTACAAGCTGTACAATACAAGGACACAGGTTTTAATTCCCAGTGTTTGTTGTCAGGTTCTGAAGCTGTTGGCCCTCTTGCAATAGGACTGCTTCGCTGGAAAAATCTGTGTGTTTATGGCAACCCTCCCCTCGGTCTCACTGTCCCTGAAGATGCCTGTGTTCCCGTGTGTCAGTGTTTTGCTACAGAAAATGATGTCTCATGCCCATTGTCCTGTCCAGCATCACTTTCAATCACTCCAGTGCCTTCTTACAATAGTAGTAGTCAAGAAACTTTGAGTCAAGGCTCCACAGGTAAGTGATTATTTGTTTTTTACCTGTCCAAGCTTAGTTTGAGCAGCAATTTTCATGGTCAATATAAACAGTTGTTTCTGCTGCCAGAGTGCTTTGATTGCTCCTAAATAATGATCAAACCATGGAAACATCATGAAAGGGTTTATGGTTATGCAAAGTAATCCTTAATCTAACAATTTCCCTTATGGCTTCACAGTATCAGAAACAAAGATGTTGTCAGCAGCAATAATACCATTAGCGTATGTTTTCTTTGAAACTGATAGGCCAACTGTTTGATGAGGGTGCATCCGTGTTAGCACACGGATCCATTTGAGGACAGTCTCTTCTGTGCCTGCCATAAAACTTTGCATGATGGAGGATACCCTCATATGCCTGTTGTGTTCAAAGTGCTACTAGCACATGGCTAATCACAAAATAGTGTGTACAAGGAGCATCCAATTGCATCCATGGGAATGCACTTGTGTTCCCACCCTGTTAAAAGGCTATCAGAAGCTGTGAGAGGCAGCAGCAGCATGGTGATCACTTGTGGTATTCTTTCCTACTGAGACTTGGACGTCTCAGGGTCTGGTGGAAAGATAACAGCTGGTGAAGGGTTGTGGTGTTAGGACAAAGCACTTGACCCATAGTCTGGTTGCATTTGTCTCTGAGAGTTCTTAATGGGAATGATAATAGGAAGCGGGTCATGAGCTCAGTGTGCTTCCTAATTGAACCCCTGTAAAAGCATTTTAATTCCTGCTGGCTATGTTGTATTGCTAAGTAGAAGGAATTAGAAGGTTCTGACTATGTTATATTGCTAAGTAGAAGGAATTAGAAGGTTCTGCCTATGTGCCAGGTAAAAGAATGGTATGAATGGAGATCCAGTATTGGAAAGCATAATGCTGGAAAAGTCTAAATACCGAGAGCCGGTATGAATACCTAGCGCTGACCTAGTTCTTAAAATTCTAATAATTGCTGGCAACAGTGGCTGAATATAATCTGTAGTTAAAATGATAGTCAAATATGTATATTACTGTGGTTTGTATTTGGCTCTTTTCATTTTAAGTATTGCAGTACATTAATGTGATTTGGTGTAACTGATGGATACATTACTGAATGTTGCCACAAAACAATGGGGCCTGAAACGCTTTGGTGGTGCTGAAATCAAATCAAACCCCATTTCTTTCTTCCCAGAATTTTCTGATCTAATGGCTCATCCTCTGAACCTGACTGGATGCTCATGGCACCTGGAAATCCCAGGCTCCAGCACTTCAAGTACCATTCCTAATATCTGCTTTGATGGTGACACTTGTTAAGCAGGAGCATTAGGGAAAATGCTGAACAGCTTCAGGAAGGTTAAATGTTGTGACTTTCATTTATCTTTTTTTCTGCTTCCAGTTAAGAGCCGTGTAAATATGCATCTCCTTCTTCAATGCAGTGCTGATTGTATGAATTCTATGACTGTATTCTGTAGGTTTTATTTGCATCTTGGTTTACATTATTATCTATTTTACTGATACAAATACTGTACTGCTGTGAGACAATATTTTTCCCACATGATGAGTGACAGCTCTGGTTTTAATTTGATGTGGTTTTGGGACAGTGAGGTGGCAAGTGAGGAGGCACTTGACACCTAGAGGTGATGTTGTGGAGAAGGAAAGAAATGTTAATTTAAAATAAAAGAAAATAGTAGTAGCATAATAAAACATAAGTAAAACTTGATAGAGAGCTGTTAGCATTGCAGAACAATTTCCCAGTTCTAAAAGTATGGATGCATATAGCCAAAGATGTCATCAGGATATTATATTAGCAAGCCAAATACAAATGCCCTAATTTTCACCCTAATTTAAGAAGCTACAAGATCTTTGAAGAGTTGACGCTGAGATATTTATGAAAATGTCATACTGAAAAGCAGCTTGGCAGCATGGTGTCAGGTTACCACTGAAATAATGTCCTTTTCTAACAGGACAGGGTGGTCCTGATCCAAAGTACAGCTTCTAGCACAAGAAGGTAAATTCTTCATCACAATAGTTAATATCCTAATTTCTGTATCCAATGAAACAATTTATAATCTGTGGGATTTTTTTAAATCTAATTTTTAAATCTAATCCTGCAGCAGAGTAGAGGGTACTGCATGTAACCAGGGTGTCTCACCATTATTGCTCAGGGGTAGAATGGTGTTGTGCCAGCAGCTACCCCTTAAGGTTGGATATCACATCTGCAACTCCAGTGTTAAACCCTATCCCTGGGCTTCATTATAACACTCCTAATGCAAAGACTCCTCAAGTTTTTAAAACTACATCAATTTTCAGGGACTGTCTTGCCTTGATTGAAAAATCTTGTTTGCAGCATACAGCACATCTTTGGAATGATGTACTCTTGCACTCTCAGGCAAGAGAACAATGTCAGCTGAGATGGGGGAGTTCTTGAAAAGACAGAGGGTAACTTAGATGTAGATTAATGAGACAGGGTGAATCATAGTTATATCCAAGCTCATTTATGTTCAAGACTACTTGATCAGGTAATTTACAGGAACTTGAAATGCAGAAGAATACCATGCCACAGGTTTACTGTGCTGCTTCTTGTCTGTGCATTTACAATTAAGCTCTATAACATTTTAGTATTCTTTAAAAAACAAATTATGCTAAACCACAAGTATATAATGTACACACACATTATAATTCAAAATAATTATTTTTTTAACTACTGAAGATGGAAAAATTCTGTCTTCTTCTATTCGAGCAGAGCATGTTTGGGACCTTGTAATAAACTGTGCATGGCTGTGTCTGAGCTGGATTTCAATGTTCAAAAGGTAGTGATGCAGAAAATAAGATATCGATGCAAAAAACCCCTGTGTCTTCTGATACACAGTATGAAAGAGATAAATCTGCAGCTTGTTTTAGTGGGTGCTTGGCACCCCACTTGAAACATTTGTCTCAATTTCGTACTTTTGTTGCTTTGCAGCATTTTGCAGTGCTAGATATTTACAGAACATTTGATGCTAGTAATTTACAGAGTAGTGTCAAATTTTGTCCTTGGATATAGGAGTATAATGGACACCAGAATTAACCAATTTCATGGACTGTGGAAGAGAATTCTTCAATTTCTAGTATGAGTTGTGATTTGAAATAATGGATTTTTGAGAGGATTGTTCTGGTCAATAAAACCCAGGGTTCTATTTAGAATGAGACAAAACATGAGTTATTCTTTGTTTGTTTTCTGACCTGGAAACTTTGTAAGGGAGTACCAGAGAGGAAGGTCATTGCAGTAAATATTTCATAACTGCATATTGATTTTTAGCTGAGTCATGAAGAGTTCCTGCTGGTTAACTTTGTCTCTTCTTATGATCATTATTCAGTGCTTAATTACATTGAACACTATATTCCAGAATATCCAGAAGATTTGCTAGACAACACCAGCTGGATTGAGATGAATAAGTTTGCATTGGGTAGAAATGAGTCAGGAGCTGAACAATACCTGTCAAATTTGCTTCAGCTGCAAATTTAAAAAAAATACAAAATACCATAATTTGTTAAAATACTGGATATAACAAGATATTTATGCCTTTTTGAAATGTATTTCCTTTTTTCCGATAATAATCTGAATATTTTCATTCAACTGCTTCTGACCTGAAATTAGTGCACCTTCATCTGGACTGTATTTCTTTTGTTTGTTCATTACAGGGACCTGTCCCCTTCTATGCTAGATCAGCTACTTTGAAAGCAATTATATTGATTTGTCATGAATTGTTCCTGACAAATATGTCAACTATTTGTTATCATCCTGTTTTCTTCAAGGTGGTTAAAGACAGCTTGATTTATTGCTTATTTACTAATTTCTCACTCTCTCTTTTCAAATATCCACGTTTGGCTGACTGAGCTGTAATTACCTGAACTACTTTATTTGCCCTTCTTCTCTGTTACAGACCTTACTCCATCCTTACTTCAATGGCATAATCCCAAAAATGCATTTAGGCTGCTAAATCCCAGCAAAGCAATTGAAAGGTAAAGTAGACAGCTACATTATTTCCTTGGTCTGTGCCTGGTCCCTGGTGTGTGAATGTCCAGACCACAGCTATTTCAGGGAGAGCTTCCACTTCACAGCAGAGATAGGAAAAATGCAGAGGACTCAAGATGGGCCCTCCTCAGGGATGCATTTGGGCCCGACTTACAGTTAGACAGAAACACACACTTTGGAAAAAATAATTTTATGATTGCAGTATACAACTTTTGCAACCATAAGTAAACCTGAAAGAGTGTTCCAGGTTTATTCCTCAAACCTATTGGAAATCTGGCTGCAGCTCGTGTCCCCTCTCTTATTCACATCAGTTCCTGTGACCTCTTCATTTTATTTTGCATGTGCAATCATGGCATGAAACCTTTGCCTTTTGTTACTGCACTGCAAGACATTGCACCTGCTGTGAATGCTGTATTTGACTCAGAAAAAAAAATTTATATGTATTTCTTAATTTTTAGTAAGTGCATACTTATATGTATTCTTTGATTCTGCAGCTGTCTTGTCTTGTGCTGCTTTTAAGTTTTAAATTGTGCGATGACAGTAAAAACCTATATAAAGAAATAATTTGTGACATTGCCTACTTTCTAGTGTGGTATAGGATTCCAGTTAAATCTATTTGATAAGTTAGATGCAAAGGAACTAGATCCAGTGTTACCTGGATTCTGTAAAAGGAATAATGTTGGCCTGTCTAGGAATTTATTTGTTTCCCTAAAGAAAAATGACTTAGAAGAATTATAATGTGAATAAGGAGATGATTGAGGGGGACATGACAACAGTCTTGAGAGGGGGACTGTGAAACAGGAGGAAGATGAATAGTGGAGTTTTCCCTGTAGTGGTTTGGAAACAAGGTTAACCTTCAATGGATGACTTCTGCCTGGAAGGGAGGAGTGCATTGACGAGATGTGCTGATCAGTCTAAGGTGGGAGACATCATCACTGCAAAGGATATTCAGAATGTCAGGTAAGAGAAAATGGATGGCTTTTGGAACAGAAAACGGGAAAAGTGATGGAATAAAATGGGGCAGGTTTTGCTACTGTACATAGCAGGATTTTTTTCTTTTTCTCTAATAAGCTGTGAGTCCTCAGGTAGAAATAGTAGAGGAAGATAAATTCAGCTACTAATTGGAGGTAGATTGCAGCAATGAAAAAATGGAGGCCTGCAATGTTTCAGGTGATGCATTTGCTAAAGAGGGAGAGATAGAAGCTTTTTACCTAAACTGGCTGCTTATTTTCAAAGAGAATAGAGATTTACTGGAGCTTAAGCAGAGGAAAAACTACCAGAACATTATGGGAGAAGAGAGTAAAAAAAAAATCACTGTGTTTAGACTAGCAAAACAAAAGCCATTTAAAGAAAGAAAAAACAACACACTAGGTTTCTGTTTCTGTTTAGTAATAATCTAATGTTTGGCGAAATAGCTGAGTCTGAAGAACAGGCATCTGATCCATCCATTTATCCTGACCAGCAGCTTTCAGAGTCCGAGGAAACTGCTAAGTGACTCTAGAGATGCAACTCCTCATTTTAACTCTTGCAGTTTGTGTTCCAGCTGCAAGTCTTAATATGGAGGGGTCTAAACTGGCCAACTCCTGGGGATTCTATACAAAAGTGAAAGCCACAAGATGGTGCTGATACTCCTTACTGTGGCTGAAGGCATTGTGAGTGATTTAGTAGAATATGCAGTGCCCTGGGTGTAACCAGACAAAATTTCCATGGAGTTTGGTGTGTATTAACCTGCAAACAAGTAATGAAATCACTGGATGACTTCAAGCTACATTTTGTGGTTAAACATTGACTTTTGGTAAAAAAGTCCTAATGCATTCTTAATATATTGGAGAGAAAGGGGGAATTAAAGGAATTAGAAAGGTGATAGTTATTTCTGAGGTTGTAACCCATTTTTGCTTGGCTTTCAGTTGCACAGGGATTGATGACATGATGAAATTGAGAAGTAGAAGGAAAACACATCTTTATTATCTCTGATTAGAATAATCACTTGAATTTCTGTGCTTTTTAAATGCCAAGGACAAAATCTGCTGTGCCCACAGTATTGCTGACTGCTTGTGCTTCTCTGCCTGTTTTCTTTTTGTGCTTGCATCAAGCGAAGGACCGTTTTGGGAGATTGGTTTGGTATTCTCTGTACAGCATCTTAAAAGTAGTGAAAGAGAGACAGTTTATGGCTGTCTAACAGGGAGCTCCTGGTGGGGTTTATACAGAGGAAAAACACTGTTAGCAAAAATGTTCCTGGGAACTCTGTGGTCAGCTGAACCTGAAAAACAACGAAGTCCAGTTGACAACTACATAAACTTATCTCACTGCCCTGAGAACTGCCTGCCTTCCCTACACTTCTGTCCTGTCTGCCAGCAAAAGCATCTTGTCTCTGTTCATTAATCATTGTAGCCATGAAAAGGGGAGGCTTGTCCTTCTCATTTCTTTCATTCAGCCACCAGCAGAATCTTCTACTGTTATGAAAGGCAACAGTTCACTACTTATCTCAAAAATGAGGGGAGTTGACTTTGTTACGGAATGCCTTTCTTCCAGTGCTGTCATCTTTTGCTCCTGAAATGCAAGTATATGCATTTTTACTCTTTAAAAAAGGGGACCTAAATGTGTTTAAGTTTAAACCTGAAGTGGCTGAAATCCATACTGCATTCAATAAGTATGATAAATTAGGATCTTAAAAAGAATGTCCTTGCTGACTCCAGGAACAGAGAGTGCCATTAAATCTATACTTCCAAATATCTAGACATGTGTACTTAATCAGTTTCAAGACTCTGGCTACCAGTAAAATTGCTTTTATGATTCAAAGAAGTGTAATATTTTTTACTCAAAATTCTGGCTGACATTAAGTGAACAGACAATTCTAAAATACTCACGTTTAAAAGGAAGGAAATAAAAACTGTGAAACTTTTGTAAACTTCTGTACACTTCTGACCTGATTATAAGATCAAGTCTAGAAGTTGCTGAACTTCCTGACTCTGATCCAGCAAAGCAGCGAAGTGGATGCTTAATGTACTTGGGAGTTGTGCCATGGAGGATCAATTTATCTGCTTCTTTATTTATCCTTACCACTTATGAACGAGAAACTAGAATCTGACTAAATACAATGAGCTGGTAGTTGCTGTAAAAATGTATTTGGAAATGCCAGCTAGCACTGATTATGTTGTTGGTTCAAGGCATTTAAGACTGGCAATTCTAGCACGTGCCTCCTGTACTGGTGTACCTGTGTGCTTCAAACTTGTCTTCAGAGAACATCTTTAGAGCTGGAAGTGCATTTACTCTCCTGTGTTCTCTGTGTGTTAATTCTGAAGCTAACGGCAAGGCCTGGCTTTCCTGTTTATCTGCAGTGTGGGTATTTGCCTTTTTGCTGATCTGAGGTTGGCACATCATTGACACATTGCATAAGTTTAAAGAGGAATCTAACGTTATCCCTGTTTGCTTACTCCTGGTGCTTTGTGTGAACTTAAAGTCAGGAGGCACTGCAATACACAATTTCCTTCTCACATAATTTCTTAGCAATGACAGACTTATATTTATAAGATTTAATTCCTTTTATTGCCTTTTTTTTTATTGAATATATTTCTGCACTGTCTATTGAGAACAGCTGGGGCAAAAAGAATTATTTTGAATATTATTTTTCATGGAGACTTTCTCTGAGCAGTTGTTGCAGCTGCCCTCCTGTTAGAGGGTAGACACACACTTCTTGTTTATTACAGCATGAAAAGGGTCCTGGTTTATTCCTCTTTACAGCTCAGCCATCCTGACTCCAACTATTCACTGACTCTTGCTGCAGCAAGCCCCTACTGTAGGTTTCCCTTGCAGCCCCTGACTGCTGGTCATTTCCTGCTAAACTATGACTGCATGTACTAGTTTGCAGACTCTGAATTCAGCCTAGCTAGACTGTGGCTGCAGGTTCCAACAACAGGCTCTAACTGCAGACCCAGACACACCTTACTGCAGTTATTCTCTCTCCCCAGGGCCCTTCTTCTTCACCATTCTCTTGGTCATGAGCCTCAAGGTTCCTCCTCCATGATGAGCCTCTCTCAGCAGGTAACCCACTCCCTTGTATCACACTTATCTTTTTTGGACATAGCTGTTCATCTCTTCTCTGTCTGTGCTTCCTTTTGTCCATTGTTTCCTAACTCATTTTCCCCTTCTACCCTGGAAATAAAGCTGCAGTAATCTCCTGAAATGGGTACTTGACTATCTGTTGTCTGCATAGGAAAACAAAAATAATGTCAGATATCACTCTGGGGTTACAAAAGTAATTGCTGCTTTTCAAATGACAAGTTCTCAAAGCCCGGTAATCTTTCCCACATCAGGACTAAAACCTAAAACACACCTCATGCAGAAATACTGATCTTCTTTCTTACTCTTCTAAGTGCTTCCCCTGGGTGTCTCCTTCTCCCTTGCCAAAAATACTGACATTCATATCCTTGAAGAACTTCAGCTTTTAAAATGAAAATATTGGAGAGTGAGAATAAATTACTGGAGATTAATTTTGTGGGAGAAGGGAGAGTGTTCATGCAGGTCTATGCATAAAGATAAGAACATGCTGTACCTCAGACTTGCTGAAGACAGGCTTTTTTTTTTTTTTCCTTAGGCAGATACTACACCATGCCACTTTGTGTATAGTAGGCAAGGGAGAAAGAAACAGAAAGGTAGAGCCATTATCCAACTATTCTGCATGGTCACAAGGGTAGTTTCTCAAGTCAAAACCGAAATCAGATGTCTCTAGGTGATCTTCAAGTTAGGTGAACAAAGTATTATCTCTTGTTATAAATACAGCTGATTGTTGAGAATCTGTATTAGTAAACATCCAATGTTGCGTTGAAAAGGCATCTTTGGCAGAAATTCTAAGCAACAAAGCTGTAACAGTAAAAAATTGTAGCTGTATATTTTACTAGTTTGAGTTATATAATAGTCTTGAACTGAGACCACAAGAGGGTGAGGATGAAAATAAATGAGTCATTGTTAAAAATAGGATATGGGATTGAATCAAATGTTAAATGTGCTGGGCAGCTGAATAGAGGATGAAATTTGCAGTGAGAAATAGGCTGTGTCTATACTATATAAATGTTGATTACTACGTAAACCCATAGTGATTAGAGACAAGAAAGGGACTGAAGGGACAAGAAAGGCATCTGACTGGTGTGACAGGTGTTTGCTCCCAGGCACAGAGATGAGGCACAAGGCTTTTTAGTATTTCTTTATATTGAATACCATGAGAAGCAAGTGGAGAACTGACTGTATAGCAAATGGAAATAGTGAAAGTAAAAATCAGCTATTTTGGCATATACAGAAAATAATGACCTCAACTTGGTTTTAAGTTATATCTGGTTAGAATGGGGCTTCTCTCGTGGCTAAGGGGATGCAGTAGTTCAGTTTATGGGGTAAGGGAAGAAGTGATCTGTTTTAGTGATAAAGGTGGCAGAAAGCATGGCCTCTGTCTATCACTGGAAACACAATTCTTCAGCCAGTAGACTAGAAGGTTAAATTTTAGGTTATGTTCCTACACAGTTTAAAGGCGAAGCATGTTAAGTGTGAGCAGTGGTTTACCTGCTTTTCACTGTCATCCATATGGCTTAAAAAATTCCTTGATGAATATTTTTGTCAAAGTGGACTAGCTACTAGTAATTGTGTTGGATGAGAGAGCTTTAGATAAGAAGAATGATGCATTATGCTGATACTGTGTGCGCATCTAAGTCCTTAATTTGGTTTAGATACTGTAGGGAAAAAAATCACATTTCTCCAAGCTTATTTTCTATCCTAATTTTGGGGATGGGTGACATTAAAAAGCAAGTTTTTTAAAAAACTAAAACAAACCAGCAGATGATGTGCTGGTCACCGTGGAAACCAGGCTTTTGATGAAGAGGTTGTATATCTGGTAATACTTTGTACTGAGTTCTGATTGCAACAAAAATCTGCATTTTTAAAAAATTCTTTCACATCCTCTTCTACTCCACAGTTTACATTTTGTGAGATACAAAGGAAGAAGCTGCAAAATAAGATATTTGCTTTTAAAGTACAGAAAAATACTTATTTCAGCAAAATAGGAATCCATTTTGCTGAAACAAGGTTTTTATGTAAGGCTAGAACATGCAAATGGAAGTGATGGCAAAGGAATTCAAGACTTAACAACTCTTTGGACATGCATTAAGCTTAAAGACCAATTTCTTCAAAGAATATGTAGAAAAATTTGTGAATAAAGCAGTGTCTAAAACTGGGCATTTGCAGAAATAATGCCTCTGCCTTTGTAAACATCCAGACATCCAGCACAGTCTCATGATCTCAGTGAAGTTATTCATGCACACTGTGGGCTCTTAGTCCAGAAACACTATCTTGTATAACTTAGCAACCCTGAATTTCACACTATATTAAAAGCTTTTATTAAAATATTGCTGAAATTTTTCAGTTGAGGTTTTTCTGAGCTCGGGTATATGAATCAGGTAATGAATATTTGAAAACTGAACCAGAAGAACCTGCAATGACTGAATAAAAATAGTTTTACACAAAAATCTGGGGATTGATGGATGTAAGCTTCAGTAAAACAGCTTCTGAGACACTTCAGAATAACATCATATACAGTATTCTTCAGAAGAATGGGAAATTGTCATTTAATGGGCTCATGTATATAGGAGAACTGATCCAGGACTGAGGTAGTTTCAGTGCATATTTTCAGATGCAGTCGTTATATTGTCCTCATACTCACAAGCAAGTGATAATGTTCTTGCATCACGAACACACTGTTCATTCTTATTTTGAACAACTTAAATGAATACTACAGTAATAGTAAAATCAACCATGAAAAAAATTCAATCTAAATTTTCATACACATAAATGTGACTGAGAATATATTTTCCTTTAAATAAGGAATTTTTATTGTCTACTATTATTCATTTACCAAAGTTTATTGAATTTATATCTTAGCTATTTATACTATAGTTTTAATATTATGTCTTACCAATTTTAATTTAATATAATGTTTTTTAGTATATTATTTCCTGATAGGGGGATAATATTGCTGATCAGAACTGCATCTACATTCACTATGTGGACTTTTGAAGTGTCATCTTCCCTCTTTAGCTATGGAAAGCATTCCAAGATTTTATCAGGTAACTGTTTTGAAGTTGGCAGGGTCTGTTGAGGCTCTGTAGAATGACTTGCCCCTGTGACCTCTATCTCAAGAGTAATCAGACATGTTTTGACTTTTATTGATAGAATCCATTTTTAGTGGAAGACTATAGAACCATGTTTCATAATTCTTCAAAATATAGCATTTACAGGGGTGAGTTTAGCTCAGAGAAAAAAAGCCTCATTTTTACTTTCAGGCATACTGTTTAAAATTTGCTTTAGCAACTGAGGAGACTTGAAATAGACTTGAAGGAATTAGTAGAAGTATTTTATTTTTAATATTGTTTTACATTGATTTAGATTTCATTTTGAAGCAACTTAACAAAGTATAACACTTCAAGCATGTCAGTGTCTAGAAATTGTTTGCATACGTGATTAGTTGCAATTTTGGTATTTTGGTATTTCATTTAAAAATATGATTATTCTTCTTTCAACATTTATATGACAAATAAATATTTGGCTCTGCAGATCCTGTGCATGGCTGTCTTTAAAAAATGAAAAAGCCCCTCCAGCTCCATATGTAATAGTTTGCTTTTCAAAAATATTTGTTTTGTTGCATATAAGACACAGATTTTGTGTTATATTCATACATTTCTTTTAATTTGTTCCTTGCTTATATAAAGTAAAAAAGCTCCAGCTTAGTAAATCTAGAATTTTCTATTATGGTGACAAATATGTTAATTTAATAAGCTGGGCTAATTTTCTGTATCAATATATCTTTATGCAGAGCACTTCTGGGTAAAGTAAATAGTTAATCAGTGTAAATGTGTTAGTAAACGAGTCTGAAAATATTAATATCTGATTATTCACATTTACATTACTTTAAGTTATTTAAATGGTTGTTTTTACTTTTGTAACTGAATTAACATAGGCATATTTTTAAGGTCTAGACCTTCCATTCAGTCCTCTGCAAAGTCCCTACATTTTCCAAGAGGATTAAGCTAATTAATCATAGATACTGCTGAGAACATGATAGATGACCTAGCCAAATACTTTAGATAATGTGTATTTTTTAGCATACAAGCAATCTTTTTACTTTAGTGGTGTTTTCATGTGCTTTAGGTTTGACATTCAAATGTTTTGATCAATTGAGTCCCCTATTGCTCAGGGTGGTTGATGCCACTCCGGTGACAGGATTTGATTGTCTGTGCTAATGACCTCAGAGCGCACCTTTGCTCTTTGTAAGGAAACTTGCCAGTTGGAGCCTTCTGGGAGGTTTTCTTTATAAAAATTGCTTTGGGAACTGAACTAATGAAAGAATTAAGTCTGCACTGAAATAGAAACAAAGTCCTTTTACTGATTCTACAACTTTTTGCCAAGAGGTTGGCCTTAACAGTCTCATGCATTTATTCTGGAGGAACTTTGACATTCTGCAATGCTGCTGTAGAAACACATGTATTTATTTATAAAATATTGAATATTTATAAAATACATATTTATAAAAATATTCAAGTCTTCTGGTGAATAACATCCACTTTGAAGCTTCAGAAGGTTTTTCCCTCTTTATTTTATTTTATAATAATTTTCGGCTGAGACACTCTAGTTGACTCCACTGTGTGTGAGGGTAGGTGTGCTGAGGAAGTTAGTCTCTACTACGAGTACAAATTGCTCTGAACTGGGAGTCAAAGGGACACCTGGAAGGCTTCTTTTACAGGCCAGACCTGTCTCCTCTGTTTTTTTGCCGCAATGTGGTTGATCCCAGTGGAGGTCTGATAGCAGACAATGGAAATGGAGATTTTTGTAAGGTAAGCATGCAACAAATATTCCAGATGGTTTGTTATTTATCAAAAAGTGAGATGGTCCTGAGGGGACTGAAAAAACCTCAAAAGATACCTAATCTTGGAGAAATGTATTAGAGAGCATGATGGCACTCTGTGATCAGAGGGCCTGGAGGGCCAAGAGGGACCTCACTCCTGCACTTTCATGTTCTAGAGTCTAGGGATAAAACTTGGGAAGTGGTAGCTCTACTTGTTAAGGAACAAGAAGCCAGGAGTGACTTTGCTGCTTGTTAAGAAGCAGATGAGAACAACAGAATGATATGGGAGCTGGGAGGCTCTGCTGGGGCAGGAGGTAAGTGGTTTGATGCAGCAGCCCCTGGAATACCCACAGGGCTCAGCTGGGAATGCAGCTGCCCCATTTTTTCCCCCCTACAGCAAAAGAGGTACTTCAGGAGTTTCAAGTGATAGCTTAGGGAAGATTCTGACATCTTATAAAATAGGTTTTGGTACTTTTGTTCTCCTCTGCAACTTTGTCATCAGAAACAAACTTTTGGCTCTGACAGAATAAAATTGTCCTGCTTTCACCTTTTCAATCCCATTGTTAAAAAAAATCCCAGTGAAGCTGGCAAACTTAATGCACATTACTCTTCCAATTACAGTCAGTATGTATAGGCAGCCACTTGAGAGGTAAAAAGGACACATTCTGCCAAGCTGCAAGGACACTTTAAGGACTGGTATCATGAGAGGCCAAGTTACAGGGAGAAATCTTTCTGTCTGGCAGAGTGTGTGTCCTCACAAGCAGAGGTTGTGGAAAACCAGCTCAATCCTTTCTTGGGTACCTCACGTTGTGTTTGAAGAGGGTGGTGTAGTTGTAATTGCTGTAATTGTTTTGCTTCCGTGCTGGTCTGTTGAGAGGACTTGAGTTTTACACTGAGGATTCGCTGGTGCTGTTCTGGCACAGCCATTGTGATCTTGTCAGTGAGGTTTGTGGTTTGCAGCCCCTTTCCCCTCGGGAGTGTGCTGCTGCCTCAGCAAAGGCAGAACAACCATGCAGGCAAGCATGGCAGGATGGACTGTCCAGGAGAAGGAGCAGCAGCACTTTTTTTCACTGCAGTGGTGAAAGCTGCAGGCTGATCCATGACAGTCTCCTTCAGCTCACTCCCTAGCTGCCCAGACAGAGATGACAAAAGCACACTGCTTGATGCAAGAACGTGGAAGGAGCAGAATGCTCAGCTCAGCCAAAGGACAGAACAGGGCCATTGGGGTCTGCCTGTGGTGCTCATGGTGGTGGTCTCCCAGTCACCTTCCTCACGGACCTCACTTGATGATGGAGGGTTGTTCTGTTATTGCTTTGGTCAAATCCCTGATGGGACAAGAAAACTGAGCTGTTTCATCTAGTCAGAAATGTATCACCTGACCTAGTTCTCCAAAGGGAAGCCAAAGGTAAATTGGAAGATACAGGGGAGCAAAACCCATCTCACTTTCTTGTAGTCCACTCTATAGTGGCAGCAATCAGGACAGCCTGACCCTCTCATTATCCTGGGGACATATGAAATGGTAAATGTAAGTTGTTTTTCTGACTTTAACTGTACACTGAGTTTTACTCCCTGTAAACTTTTTTTTTCTTTTTTTTTTTTCTCTGCGTCTATGGCTATGAGACTAATGGTTCTGCTGCATGATGGAAATTTTAAAAAAATCTTCTTTTCCGAGACCCAGACAAAAACAACCAAGTGATAGAAATGTGAGGAAGGAAGGTGAAAGGAAAGAAAAAGAGCTTTATAGCAAAAGTTGATATTAATCATTTCTTTGCTTTATTTTCTGCATGTCATAGATTATTTCAGCTGATTGTTCAGTCTCATTTGGTGTTCCATATGTGTAGGTGAAAAATTATCTCTTTTCTGGCTTGTCATTACTTCTTGCTCTACAGCAACTTGTACTGATCATATTTTCTTAAGTATCTTCCTGATGATCTTTGTTTAGTGTGGAAATGGTGATTAATCTGAATAACCAAACCATTACTTTTATCAGGGCCACAATAGCACTCAAATTCCAGCTCTTACATATGAAAATGAGAGGGAAACAAAGGAACATTTGAAAATTGCTGTTCTGAATCTGTGGCTCTAGGAAGCATGGAGCATGTCAAAAAATCAATATGGAGAATTTTTTGGTTTTAAAGAACTTTTCTTAGGCTATGACAGGAAAAGAGAACCAGAGCATGGCTGCACACAAAACCTACATTCTGCTTTCAGAAATGTTTCAAATAGTGTTTTATTTCAGATAGTAATATTTAAGTTCAAAAAACATAATAATAAATGGAAGTTAATACTTCCATGTGTGCACTGGTCATTCACCATTCTTTGGTAGTATTGGGGAGGTTGAGGGTGTCTCACAATAAGCAGGTATTGTTTGTTTGGTATGTATTTTGGTTTGTATTTATTTGGGTTGTATTGTTTGTTTGAATTCGGCATCTCTCTTGCCTAATTACCTCCTGTACTTTGCACAGGCCATTCCCCCCACAGTGTGCATGGTGCGCTGCAGATGGAGTGTTGTGATGTATCATTAGTGCCAGCTGGACACTGCTGCTTGCACGATGCTTTAACAGCAGAGTAATCAGCACCTATGTCAGCAGTCTTTCCATCCAGTCTTAGTTTCATGTCATAGCAGCAGTTATCAAATCTCAAAGTAACACAACAGATTTTTCCAGCAGGTATTCAAGTCCCTTGAAAGTTCTTTCCTTGAACATAATTTATGGGGCTCTCAAGCAAATCTTGCTTAAGACCTAAAACAATGTTAGCTCCAGATGTCAATATCAGTTCTTCGTATGCCCTTACGGGAACAGCTTTGTTGGGTTTCATGTGGATTTTCATCATGAATCTTTCTGCTGAACTGTGTAGGACTTGGTACTTTTTCTGTCTTCCAGGGCTGGCACATCAACGTGTAGGTGTCTTCCATTTTGCCAGCAAGTGCTTCTTCCTTTTCTTCACTACAAAGGAGAAGGCACTCCAGAGTGGGTGAAATATTTTAAAATTAAATATAACAGCAGTTACAATGAAAATAATAAGAAAATAGTAAATTATAAGTTCTCCACTGGAAGAGATTTGGACGTGTGTGTGTGTATGCACAGGGGAAATGGGAACTAAAACAGTGAATACAGATGAAATCTAGGGAATGATCTTATTCAAGCAGAACTATTGCAATGTCAGTGCCTTTTTGCTTGTCGTGCTTTCAGATTGGGATGTTCCACTTGGGAAATACAGATATTTCCCAAACTTTTGGTATTTTGGGTGCTTTTTTTCCCCTAGATTAAAATTTAGACACATGGCAGATCTCCCAAACTTGCTAGACTAGTCCTGTGTGTCTAAATAGCAGATCTGTGGTTACGTGCAGGAGCTATTGTACCGCACTTTTGGCTTCTAGGTGTCCTGAGGTTACCAATTCTCCACTGAGCTTCCAGTGTAGGTGTTGAAGTTGGATGGCAGAACAGAGTGCTATACTACAAACATGCTTTTACAATGTCTCTCTTACAAAAATATACTTTGAAAATTTGAAAAACAGTTTTGAAATTCTTTTTTTTTTTTCAATTTTCCCCCCATTTTTTTTAAAAAAGGAAATGCATCTAAATTAACATGGAAGGGAGGAAATCAATACAAGGGTTTCATAAGGCAAGAACTAAATAAAGTGTTTCTGTCTGCTTCAGTCAAAACATCTTACACTGTCCCATAAAGATTCTTCACTTAACTAAGCCAGAAGAACCTGTAAATATACTGCAGAAAACCTTTGTCTTTTTTTCCTCACTATAACTCTTTGCTTTACCTGCCAAGCTGAAGAAACTGTTGTGCTGACATTTTTACGCTCTTTCTACACTGGAGAATCAACAGTGATCTAAAAATATTGTGTCTTTTAGTTCACAGATTTTATGTATTACCATAGCACAGAGATAGCAATCAGTAAATACACACAAAATACTGAGTTTGTCACAAATAGATACTAATTTTATTGCATTCTGTCCATTGCATTAGGTCCTAAGTGCCATGTGATAAGATTTATGTCTTAGTGAGAAACCAGTTTTTTTGAGCTCATTTTATAAGGCATTTTACAGGGGGGTACAAGCTGTTATTAAAAGATTGTTTAGAATTACTGTTGTCAGTGGCTGGCAGTATTTATGAATGTGTCCTGAAGAGATGCATTTACAGGTATAGTTTCAATTATATACACTACTTAAGGATATCTATTTTCATTTCCTCTTGCTTTTGGTATTATAGAGATCTAACAGGATTATTAATGGTGACATTTCTAGAATTTCTTTTTCTTACATTAAAACCCCATGAAAACCTGGAAAGCTCAAATAAATAAGCAATTTTGTGGTTATTGTATTTTTGTTTCATACCCCACATTTTAATGAAATGGTCCGTGCTGCTGAATGAGCTGAAAACTGAACCAGCTAATTAGGTAGTAAGTTAATTTAAAAAATAACTCCACTTTCTGAAAGAACTCTTAATAATCACGTTACTGTTTCTGAGATGCACTTAAAATATTTCTATAAAGAAAATCTCCTTTAAACGTCAATAAAGGACTAAGATATGGGGAACTCACCCCAGCCTCAGTGTGGTGTGGTGGTATTTAAAAGGTCATCAGCAAATTGAGTCACTTTTCGAGTCTGATCAACCAACTTTTGAAACTTCTCAGTATGAGATCTTTTATGTAGGTCCTTGCTGGGAGAAAGAACCCAGTATAAAAATCTCTTCTTTTCTCTGCCTGAAGTACCTGTTAAAGGAATTCAGGCTCTTTGATTATGAAGTGTGTATGTTCATCAGTGGATATTATGATTTAGTGGTTATCACTAACAGTTTTGCTGCTGTTTGTTTCTATTTGAGAGATCTCCTTGGTTGATTATTCTTGAAGTTTGGTGGGGTGTTTTGGAGCTGTAGAGTAATTTAGGTTGGAAGGCATCTTGAAATCATCTTGTCCGGTTCCCACATCAGAAACAGGAACAGCTTAGGTCAGTTTGGATTTTTTTGTTTTGAAAGAGATTCATTCCTACTTTTTAATAAAGGAGTGGTAAACCTCAAATCAGAAACTAATAAAACACTTTGTCTCTTCACAGAGATCATGCATTTTAAATTATTATGTTTTATTTTAAATTATTCTTTATTTAAACCTCTTAAAGGCCAGCAGTGAACATGTCAAGTGTTTAAATGCTCAGCAACACTCTCTACTACTGTAAGCTCTCAAATGTTTGTCACATGTGCATGTGTCATGTCAGGGTGTCTGACCCTAAAGGCCCTTCAAATCTCAGTTGCCTATTCACGGCATCTAACACTTTCCCCCATATCCCTGTGCTACATTCTTAATGTTTTTTAATGCTGGGTCCTTCCTCTCTGCCTCAGCATTAACTTCAGGTCATATTTTACGTCCATGAGGTTGAAGGATTACTGTATGGTCATTTAACCAGAAGTCTGACACAGATCTGAGACACCTGCTTTAAGAGTGGGCTGGAAAGCTCTCGTGTCTGGGGGCCTGTCTGTTCCTGGAAGGTGGTCTCTGCTTTCTAGATGTCATCTTTCCTCTTATTCAGGACCTCAGTACTGCAGCCTCTCCATCCTGTGTGACCTGATGTAACCTGCCCGTCTCATTGCAGGTTAGAAAAGTTTTGCCAACTCCAGTGTGAAAGGGATCTGCATGATCCATATGTGAAGAATATATATATATCTCCAAAACTTTTAAAAATTGCTTTGTTAAAAGCTTGCTATTTCTGAATTTTCACCAACATTTTATCTCACCATCTTCTACTGCTTGTAGTTGGGTGCTTAAAAAATTTCACAAAGGTAGTTTTCTTTGGGCTATCATAAAACTTGTTTTGCTTTTATGAGTTCAATTTACTTAGTTAAGGAAATAGCTAGAAATAAATGGAATATTCTGTACCATTAAATTACAATCTGTTAAAGGTACTTTAACTGCTTCATATGTTATGATACTTGTTTCTTGTTAGGGTGGATGGTACAAAATACAGTTAATATGGAATTATGTAGCAGTAGCATGACTGATTTTTTAAAGTTTTAAAATATTTAATCATTAAATGTTTATTTTTTCCCCTTTTTTTGAAGAACAACTTTAAATCAAAACTTCCATTTGTTGGTCTATGTATGTTTACTGTCACCCTGGTTTTGAAGACTTTTCTAAGCCTTCTGTTATGTTCTTCATATTGGAGTCAGAAATTTCACCTTATCACACTTTCTACTATAAACACTGGCCATGTTTTGCTAACTGTCTTTTATTGTTTACATATTTCTAGGTGGGAGGAGAAAGGTGATTGACAGTTGGCTTGACCAATGTGGATTGAGAGGTGGAATTCCATCCTCCAATCCACGGGCACCATGGGAAATATATATAACTGAGTTTTGTAAATAAACTCCCCCCTTTTTCTCCTGCTTCGCTTACCAGCATGTCCTCGTGTGGTTCTTTCCGTGTCCACTGTGACAGTTTACAGCTTATATCTACAAGCTTGGGCTTCAGACAGCAATGGATTTGTTAGAGTCTCTTTGAAGTTGCTTTAACAAAACCTCTTCTTTATGCTTTAAGAAATACTACCTGTCTATAATTTTCTTACTTGATTTATGGAAAGTCTTATTATGAGGTTTTGAGTTGAAGACAAATGGTATTGTAGATATTGGAACTGGTAATGGTGTTCTTGATATGAGTTGTATCCGTCAAGCTACCTCTGTATGGCATTGATTTCACTATCCCTTCAAAAAGGAGGAGAGAAGGTGGGGAGAATATTCTCATTGTCTATTTGTGCCTAAATTGTAGAATTTTGAGGTGTTTTTATGTGGATCTTTTTGTTGGTTTTTATTTTGCTTAACAAATGTGGGTACATAAGCCGCATGTGGGTACATGGATAACCACAATAAAACAACTTCTCTTATACAAAACATCCAGGAAAGAGATTCATTCCTTGAGTGAAACAATCCCTAAATAGCATCTTGCTACTATTCGCTATATAAATTCCTTTTAGAAAAAGTCTCTGGAATGAAGACAGGGCCATTACTGATTTTTCAGCCAAAAGATGCTGAAGAGACATAGCGGGGGTGGGGGTGTTGAGGTTTTGGGGGTTTCTTATGAACAGCTTTTCTGCTGGGGGTTTGGCTTTATCATTGATAAGCTTGTTTGTTGTTTCCTTTTGGGGATTTTTTTCTTTTTTTTTTTATTGTTACAACAAAGGTCTTAGGAGCTCTCTTACCAGAATGAAAGATGCCTCAGTGAGCAGCAGCCATTTCTCTCGAGGCAGTCTTGTCAGTTCTGTACTGTTTCCCACCTGCATTAGATTTAAACTTACGCTGCAGAAATGGAAGTCTCTCTAGATGATTACTTATTCTCTTTTCCTCTATCTCGATATTTTTAGTATTTCAGAAATGGCTGTATGGACTTTTTTTTTTAATTAATGGTAATTTTGATTTTGTTTAGCTGACATCTTTTTTTTTTTTTTTTTAAGTCCATCATACTTTCTAGCTTCCTTTCCATGCATATGCTCTTCAGAACTTCCCTTAGGCAATTTCAAATGATGCAGCAACAATATGAGTAAAAGCTTGTGGACCACCTACTTTTCTTGAAAAAGAGGTTGATAAAATTTCTACCTGAATTGACAGTGATAATTCCTGTTTCACGACTAAGAGATTTGAAAATTTAAGTCATTTTTTTATAAATATGAATTTTTATTTATGTGGAAGTAATTTAAAAACATCTCAGGTTTTCCAAGGAAATTACATTTTCAGGAATGAAGCCTTAACAATAAACTTATATTGATTTCATAACTTTTCATAAGATAAAAATTATAAAACAGAAAAAATATTTGCTATATTGATAGCCAAGAATATTAATACATATTACATTCAGTAGAAACTAAGTAAGGTTTCTCTTATAACCAGAAATAACAGTATATTAGTAATTGATTTTTTACTCGAAACATGTTGGTTTGTTAGAGTTCTGATGCAGAAAAGCAGAATTTTCCATGACAATGTTAAAAGCAGAAATATTCAATAAATATTTCTGTTCTGTATTTAAGGGGAAAACTGATATCATAACCTGAAATACTTCATTCCAATACTCACTCAATAGTTTCTAATTAGAAATCACTAATTATTTTAGAATAAGTAGAAAGATAACTTCTTTTATAGTACCTTAAAAGAATTGTTTAAATTCCTAATTGAACTAAAAAAAAAAAGGTCCTGAAAAATTGCAAAGAAGCTGTGTGACAGAGGAAAAGATCAGAAAACATCTGATTTTTAAAAACATCATTTACCAATATGACAACTTGTAGTCGTGCATTTCTGTACCCGAGCAGGTGTTTCCATATAAGGAAGTGAAGCTAGAATTTTCTATAGCCTGCTCGCTGTAATTGGCTCAGTCCCAACACAGACACAGTGATAGGACTTTAGAAGTGCACCTCAAAGTCTAGTGTCCATCTCATTGGGCCAAGAGCCAAAAAAGCCCACCTAGACCATCGAGTACTAAAGGGCCTGCATAAGGGTACACGAGGCTTTTTGGGAGTGCCTTAGCCTGTGTAGCTGTGCTTGGTACACTGTGCTCGGCTTATCTCTTTTCATTTTGTAACGTTTATTATTTTGCTGTTATTAAAACTTTATTTTACAAAGCATATCCTGGGAAGCCGTCTCGCTATTTTATTAAGCCATTACTCCGCTGGCTGGACCCTCGGAGTTATCGGGAGAAATCCCGATAAATGGTGCCCGAACAGGGACCCTACATTAGGGTAACTGAATCGAAGTTTGCTGACAAAGCCCTCACGTTCAGCTAGGCCATTTTGCTCTTGGTTTCGTTTTTTTAAAAGCGAGCTCGTGGTGGTTTTTTTGGTCGTGAAAATAAAACCACATTTTTGGGTCAAAAAGGCTGAGAGGGAGCCTTTTGACTGAACCCCTATACCGGTGAGAGGGGGTCTTTGCCGGACACCGATTCTGGTACAAGGTGGATTACTCTTTAGAAGAGAGAAGCTGCAGTCTAGCAGAGCTGGAGAACAGCTAATCACCGAGTGACCTGAGAGAGTCGGAGACAACCAAGAGCTGCCGGGAGATCACAAGAGCCATTCTGGTGAGTGACAATGGGGACCCGGCAATCCGTAGAACAGCGAGACACCTTTTGTTATTTTAATTATAAACTGACTATTCAAGACTATAAGTTTGAGAGGAAAGAACTTAAAAAACTTGTGAAATGGGTCTATAAGAAGTATCCGGACACTAATACAGCTGAAACAGTAACAGTGGAATTTTGGGACAAAATAGGATTGAAGTTGTATAATTCAAAGAAAAAATCTGTGTTAAAATTAAGACCCATCTTTAAAACTGTGTTAGACTTTGTAACAGAAGAAGGCGAAAGGCTCAGCAGTGAAAAAACACTTGAAACTGCAGAAAGAGAAACCTTGGGAAAAGCCTCTAAAAGCAACCATGAAAAAGGAGCCCAGAAAGTAAAATGCAAAAAGGCTCCTGCTCACCTTAGACATGAAGATAAAAATCCAAGTTCTGATGCCCCAAGTCCCAGAAAAAACCGGTTTGATTTACTCCCGAGGAGAAGGCACGGGGCGGCTCAAAGCCCTCCCCCGAGCCGTCCTCAGACCCCCGGAGTGGGACCTGTGCCAGCCGTGGCCAAGCAGGCTAGGGTTCCATTCCAACCGCCCTCCCCACCCCCTCAGTCACCTAGTACGAGATACGGGCGATCCCGGTCCGTTAATTTTGAGCGCGCGAGTTTTGAACAAAGCCCTGAAAGCGCGGGCTCACAGAACAATGAAAAACGTGGAATTCTCCCCATCTCTGAGGCAGAAACTGTAGCTCCACGTGGGCGGGCTCAGTACAGCCCGACGCTGCGGCATGCTCCATCTGATGTGTCGCTCAGCTCCTCCCACTCCAGCACGGGAGGCTCCCCCTCCATGGGCAGTCCCAAGCCTCGGGCACCGCCCTGGGTTGGCACCCACAGCCTGGGCAGACACGCCCTGGCTGTGAGGAGCGTGGGAACCAGATGTGACATCCCGGAACTTGCCCTCCCCAAGATGGCGGCGCCCATGCCGGAGAAATGTAAACAAACTCCGATGAAAAATCAGAAGGTTTCCCACACGTCCTGCAGTTTCTCTGATGATTCAGAGGATTCATCAGCCAGCATAGATCCCTGGCACAACATAAGGGAAGAAACCAGCACCCCAGAGCCAGCCCGGCTCTGGCAACAAGAGACCAAAACAAAACAAAAACAAGGACAGAGCAAGACTGAAGCAGTGAAAGTTTATCATCGTCTAAAACCCTCCAAGAAAACAGAACAGAGACAGCTAACAGTTCAATTCCAGCAGCCAAGATACAAAGTAGACTTCGTCCAAAAGAAGACTGTCATGAAAACCACCACAAGAATCCACCAAAGCAGCAAGCTCAAAATACCTTAAAACCCTGACCTATTCTTTTATTTTGCAGTTTTAACAAGAAACCCAGAACTTTATAAGTTAATTTTTTCATTAAGATCTCACAAAGACTACCAAGTAACTCCAATACAAAAAGTTTTTCTTTTCTGTTTTGTCAATTAAGCAAGAAGATTGTAATAACTTGCCCAAAAAAAAATCATATTCCAAACTAATTATAAAAGCGAATTCCTAAATAATTTTTCCTTTACAGGAAAAGATTCTGCAAAAATATTTTGCTTGCTCATATCTTTAATTGAAATAGTTAATTCAAAATTCAAAAGTTTTTAAAAATGGCCCATATAAATATTACAAAAAAAATTATTAAATTCATCTCTATAATTAAATTGAAAACCTTTCAAAATTCATACTCCTCTAAAAACAATTCCTTTTATAAATAAGTCAAGAAAATCTAAAATCTCATAACCATGTAGTAAAATCCTAACACCAAAAAATAAAAATAAGATTTTAAGAAAGTCTAAAAACTATATCTCAAAACCAAAAAAAGAACAACTGTCTACATGTTTTTCAAAGTTCATATTTTATGTTTACAAATTTTTATGTTGCAAGTTTAGTAGAGGGAGCAGAGACCTCTCAAGAAAAAGTTCTAATCAATTGTAAAATTCACATTAAAATACTAATCTTTTTCCTTTTTTCTCAACAGCAACTGTATTGTGTCACATGTTAAAGCAAACACTAAACTCCTAAGTTTTATAGCAAATAGCAAGGTAACAGCAAACTTTTAACCATACATCAAAATACATCAGCTCTTGTAAAAAGTGTCGCATATATCTCAAAGTCAAATTAAGACAATTGTGCAACCATGCCCAAACTACTAAACACTAACTACACCATCAATAGCAGCAAAAGTTAACCCTCAAAATTAAAAACAAGTATCATGCAATATCAACCATTTAAACAATTCAAACAAATTCACTTGTCTAACCACACACTTTTTAAAGTATGTTCTACCTCAACACATAAAGGAGAAAAAGACCAAAAAAGACAAATAAAACATCTCTTGTAAACATTTCTCATTCCTAAATGTACAGTTCTTAAAATTACAGAAGTTTTTCAACATATCAAATCTACCACATATTATAACTAATTCATTCAAAAGCCAATCTATTGTTAAAAAGCACACAAATAGCTAAAAATGCTCTTTAAAAGATAAAAATGGGAGAGGGTGTAGTGCTTTCTATTATAGAAAGGTTGAACAAAGTTATATATATGTTTTTTAATCTCTCATATTCATAAAAATTCTGAAAACAAGACAAATTTTAGAGCCTGTCCTTTATGGCAGGGAGAGGTTTTGTTTGTCTCCACAGGTACAGACTCTAAGAAAGTTCCTGCAAAAGAAGTTGAGTCACAACTACAAAAGAAGAAAGAAGAGCATGCAAAAGGACCCAGAGTGACCACAGACTGTGTCTTCAAAAAGACTTCTGCATTCTGACACAGCCCAGCACTATAGACACTGAAATACGTTTGAAGCAGAGACTTAAGTTTTATAAAAGTTGCACTGTTAAAATTTCTGAAGTTATTATTGTCATGTCAAAATTGTTCGTTGTTGTATGTTAAAGGTTATTATCAAATCTTTATGTAGAAGAAAAAGAAAATATAGTTCACTTGAAAAAATCTCCCCAAACAAAAAGTAAAATAAAATTCATATGTAATTTGAGACTAAATATTAATTTTAAAAGATTGGCTAATAAAAAGAAAGTACCAAATTTAAAATTCTGTAATCCATAAAACTACAGCTTAACTATAAACCAAATTGTTAAATAACAATAAGTTATTGACACAATCACAATTATGAACAAAAGTGAGAATTTTTTCAAAGTAACTATTTCTCTTTTTTTTTCTTTTTTTAATATGATTTTACAGGGTGAGATGTAGTCGTGCATTTCTGTACCCGAGCAGGTGTTTCCATATAAGGAAGTGAAGCTAGAATTTTCTATAGCCTGCTCGCTGTAATTGGCTCAGTCCCAACACAGACACAGTGATAGGACTTTAGAAGTGCACCTCAAAGTCTAGTGTCCCTCTCATTGGGCCAAGAGCCAAAAAAGCCCACCTAGACCATCGAGTACTAAAGGGCCTGCATAAGGGTACACGAGGCTTTTTGGGAGTGCCTTAGCCTGTGTAGCTGTGCTTGGTACACTGTGCTCGGCTTATCTCTTTTCATTTTGTAACGTTTATTATTTTGCTGTTATTAAAACTTTATTTTACAAAGCATATCCTGGGAAGCCGTCTCGCTATTTTATTAAGCCATTACTCCGCTGGCTGGACCCTCGGAGTTATCGGGAGAAATCTCGATAACAACTAAGCAGGGATTTTTGCCAGTTCTCAATAGATCAGTGTAGAGGTTAAAAATCTCGTAACTGAAAGCATTTCAGTTTAATGCATCATAAAAATAGAAAAATCAGAAAGTTGAAGGATGTTCAAGTTGAACAGTACCAAGTGCTGATTTTCCTAAGTCAATTTCAGGCAAGATAAATTTAGCAGCAAGATAAAGTTGTTGCTCTCATCACCCTCCTCAATACCAGGCATGGGAACTGGGCTTGGGGAGATTCAGAGGTGCCAAGAAGTAATCTTTCTGCTAGCATTGCAGTCTGTTTTGAAAGCTTACTACAGAGTTTAAATGTATTTTCTGCTGCTGCTTCCTTCTTTTCTCGTGTTCACTCCTATATTGGCTATATTTTAAATTTTGGATATCTATATGTATGTTATTATCTGTATAAATCTTATGTGCATTAGCTGCAAATGGTAATTGGCCTCCTTTGTCATTTAGTCTTTTGATCTGCCTTCACCTGTGCCTACTTCCTCATGAGCAGTTCTCATGATTGTTTTGGACTAATTATGTCTATGAAAAGGGAGGAATAAATACTGGGCATGTTCTGTTGACAGTATGAAATCAACTAATTAAAACTTAAATAAAATGTAAGAAAGTCATGGGCCTTCCAATGTCCTCTCATCTGAGGGGAAAATATTTTTATTAAAAAAAGCTAAAACCAAAACAAAACAAAGAGAAAACAAAACATACAGAAAGGTAATATCTTCTTACCAATATGGGATGACAGCCTAGTGTTGGGCTGTTGTTGTTACTGGAATTCATATGTTTTTGCACTATATTTACGCTTTCAAACATTTTGGAACAGATTAGTTGTATTAAATTGACCTTTAGATTTTTAGTCTGTGCTTCAAGATGTAGAAGCTGTGTTATACTATTTTTTTTAAGTGTTGTTGACATTGTTAGGCCTCCTCTTTCCCTGATAGGCTTACATTGTCACCTGGTGTGATCTACAAGTACTTGATACTGATGAAGTAATATTGGCACCACTGCTGGGAATGTTTTGATGTCTGTTTTCCCCATGCTCCCCCCTTACACTGCAAGGTCTTTTCATCTTCTGAAATGTGAGTATCAGATGTATAATATTCATGACTACTTTGTGATACAGCAAAAATTCAGGACTGACTGTTCTAAAAATGTTTTGAAAAGGTAAGCATCTAACTTTTTCTACTGGCAGAGCATTGGCTTTAAGTAAACACAAATTTCCATGCTGTATTTAGGTTTCTTCCACGATGGACTGCAGTATGAGTAGGATCAGAATTTCTCCCCCATAGTCAAATGCAGCCATTTGTACCTTAGAATCAGGAACATCCCATGAAAGTTACAGTGCTTGGCAGCTTTAAATCTGACTGCATTACCTTACTGTGTGACTTGGTTAAATCACTTAAATACCATAGGAATATTTCTCTCCAGATCTTGGATCTCCTTGTTGAAAATTAAGTAGAGGTCTGGTGTTTTTTGGTGTCAGATAGTATGGTAGAAAGCAGCATTACATTTAATCCTGTTGTCATCTTGGCAGGTGCAGGGAGAGGAACTCTGGTCGTGCATTTTCTGTGGATTCGATGCTGTCTGGGGTCTGTGATCTCGTGTCAAAACCAGCACTGGCTCTGACAAGGCCATTCGCAACAATGGGACCATGCTGTAAAATCTCTTATAGACTTCTTTTTTCTTCAAAAAGGTACCTTTGAAGAGGAAGCAATGATTAATGTATGTTTTATAAAGGGAAGGTACCAGATAATGACATGACGAGGTAAATGACACTGATACTCAAACCTCCAAACTTTTTTTACCTCTGTACTGCAGAGACGTAGGGAGCAGCCTGTCAGAGCAGCACCCGGAGAAGCCTGTGTCTTCCTGAGCGCCGCTGCTTGGAGGAGCAGGCACGGTGGGGGAGGCAGCCTGTCTGCGGGTTTGCGGGCAGAAATCCCTGCCGGGGCTGCAGGCAGAGCAGCCCCTCAGCCATCCCGCAAGGCAGGACCGTGCCGGCCCCTGACGCGTCCCGCCCTGCCCTGGACAGCCGTGCCGCTGCCACCCTCAGCTCCTCTGATTGGGTGCTCCCAGAGACTGATTACAAATGCTGATGCCGCTCCTGTGATCCTCTCCACCTGGAGGAGAAATCTCTTATCCCCACCCCCAAACCCACCTCTAGGATGTAAGTAATGGTGAGAAAATGAAGATGAAAACAGTGCGGTGTGAGTGACTGGAAATCCAGCAGTCTGATTTAGCTGCAGTGTTATGTAGGAGTCATCCTCAGACTTCTTACCTTTGCTTTTTCGGCACAAACTGCTTTTCGAAGGCTGTGAAACGACTTACCGTTTGTGTGTTAGTGTTTTCTGTGTATCATCATATTACCTTGCTTTTTCCCTGGACAGCTGTGTTCAGAGCTTCATGTGGAAATCTTTCTACTGAAGAGAGATAAAAAGGATCCTTAATCTGATTCTCTTTGGATCTTTCTATTTTTATGGTAAGTGCCAGCATATATTGGCTGAGCGTAGCTTCTTTGCTGCAGTGCTCGTGCTCTCTCCCTCTCTCCTTCTCCCTCCCCCTTCCCCATCTGTTTTTCTCCCCCTGTAGTCTTAGATAAGCCTCGTGACCTTCATTTAATATCTCGTCATAATTTTCAGCACCTTCATAGCAGATACTGGCTAAGAAAAATACAAGTTTTCTCTTTATTTTGCTCTTTCCCTCCTCTGATCCGGAGCTGTGGAGTATTGACTGCAAGCTGAGTACTGCCTCTTTGTCCTTGAAACGGGAGGCTTGAGCATTGCCCCTGATTGTCTATGGCAGCAGCGGGATACGGTTGTGGGGAGCTGGAGTGGGGATTAGGTAAAGGTGACTGACTTATTTCTCTAGGTCTGTACCCTCGCACTGAGGGCACAGATACCCCCTGCTCGAGCCTGGACAACTCTGCAGGCCCTCCGAGTTCAAGTGTGAGCATACATGTGGTTTGAACTGGTGTTTGCTGTCTTTGGCAGGGGCAGATGGGCTCTTTCAGCATTTTCAATATAAACCTATGTCATCAGCTGTTTTTAAGCTGGACCTTTTGCATCTTACCAGTGCAGACTAGCTGGGACAAGAAGTTACAGAATAGGCAACCTAATAACCCTCATCCCTATCTAGTCCTTACACTTGCAAATTCTTCGCTTTTTGAGGTGATATTACATTTCTGCACTAGGAAAAAAAGTGCTTTTAAATGTCTGAAAATCTGTTTTGGCTTAATTTGTGCTCTAAGCTATTTTAACAGCTCAGATTTTATAAATAGGAAAGGTTGTTATTTAGACCACAGTAAACTGTGCTCTTAGTTCTGGTTTGTTTTATGGTGTTTTGTTTTTCTTTTCTAGTTTGTTGCATGAGATTTAAAGTCAAGCAAATATACTGGCAAAAATTTCTGGTAGACAGATATTTTCCTTTGCTTTTGGTATGAGAGAACTATGAAAGTACTTCTTTTAACTTAAATGTGTTTCATGCTGTGGGTTCATTATGTGGCTTGACTATGCATAGCCCTTACAGGCTGCAGGCATAATAAAGACTCTACTACATCTTCAAACGTGCACTGAAGGCATAGATATAAGACTGGCTCAAACTTGTCACACGGTGGTGTGACTTCAAGCAGAGCAAAGAGGAGATGTGTTCTTATACCTTTGTTTTACTGAGATAGGATGAGAATAAAGCTTTTATTCTGTCTCTGCATTGCCTTTTCTGGGTTTAACAAGAGATATACTGGTGTCTGGGATTTTTTTTCCTTTGTTTAATGTAGCTTATATTGTGACTTAATAAAACAGTTTTGTTCCTGATTTATCCTGCAGTTCAGAGAGTTTTGTTTCACATGAGCTGATTAGTTGAACAGTGTTTCTGTACCTCCTTCTCCCTCCCTAATGAGTACAAACTTTAGAACACTGCTGTTATATTCAATACCCTTGATTTCTTTTCTGCACTTGGATGTAGTGTCCCGTGGTATTGATAAGCATGTATATGTGTGGTGAGGGAGGGGGAAGCCCAGGTTAGACAAGAGGCACTGGGAGGAAGAGGAGGCTTACCCAGATCTGCAGGTAGAGGACTTCATGGTGCAGTGAGGCACCTGCTGCATTGCCCTCAGAGCGAGCAGTAATGGTCAGCACAAAGCCCAGATCTCAGTGGTCTGGGTCATTTCCCCCACCAATTCTTATGGTTTTGCATCATGCAGAACCCACTGGTGCAGCTGATCCTGAGCCTGGTTTCTCTTCTCACCAACGCAGTGAGGGCACACTGCAAACTTCCTACTCTGTCGGGGAACAGGCCAGTTTTGGCAACTGTGCAGCTCAAGGAACTGCCTAAAAACATTTACCTTTAGTGCAGCCTTCCCCACTGTCTAATTCAGAAAGGCTTTCACACTGTGACTGTCTACGTGTTACTTAACTCTTTTATTTTAGTAATGAAGGTGCCTGAGTTTGTCCTCTTCCAGTTTCAGAGAATGTTAACACAATGACAGCAGCAAAGAAACTTTTTGCTGTGGAAGAAATGCAGGACTCCTGGTAACACACAGGAGTATGTTAAGCAGTCCTGAGACCCTGCAGAATCTGCAGGTTGTGAAATTGCCTTGGAGGAATTAGGCTTAGGCTTTTCTTGATTAAATGTAAAAAAGGAATTATGTACATGCATTTGAACTTAGAGACTTTTACCATTTTTTTCCCATATAAAATTATTGTAAACCTAAAAAACAAGAGGTTTTGCAAAATACATGCACCACTTAAACAATCCTGAAGGCCTCACAGTTAATTACAGAACTGCATGCTATTGTTTTTTAAAATATTGTTTTAAATTCAGATATTCCTATGCCCTAAAAGATTAACAATTAATCGGACGTGTGGTTGTCACTCAAAAATTGCTAATGTTTAAGTAAAATTATCTTGTAAAAGCTAATTTTGAACATAAGTGCATAATCATATCTGTCTTTTCCAATAAAAGTTTAAAAGCCAAAGTGTATAATGTAATGTGCTTTGTCCATAACCTTGAGGCAAAAGGAAGAGAGGAAAATGATTCTGATTTTCTCCAATTTAAACTATATGAGCTTGCAATGGGATGTTTGCATTTGGAACGTAACATCTGTGTACTGCAACAGAGAAGTCTGTGCTTTGAAAATCCTTGCCAGCACATCTTGTTGCAGGCAAAAGGCTTGGAGAATAAAGATGTAATCCTCTATAACAGTCTTGAGAGGTATAGAGAAGAGTGAAATTCCCCAAATTACATGACATTCAAGTAGGTTGATATGCTGTTCATTTCCTGAGAATTGTATGAATACTCTAATAGGGAATGCATGCATAGTACTTCCTTGTTTCACAGCATGGTGTCATGTTAATTCCTTTGCAGGGTGGCTGAAGACTGCATAGAAAACAACTGCAGGGAAAGAGAAAAAAAAAAAAAGGCTCTGTTCCTTAGCCAGCCAAAATCACCCAATGGTCTGATGAAGTCATTGCATTTTTTTTTCCTTGTGTATGATCAATATGCATTCTTCACTCCACTTGCCTATAGGAGCAAGTTTTTTAAAGCTTTTTACTCCACAAATATTCAAAAATATACATTTATGTTGTGAATATAAATGGGTATGTTTTTTGCAGAAAGCTCACTATCCATACAGCTTCAGTAATTTTATGCTTTCCATCTCCTCATATTCTTTCTGACAAAAGCTATGCAGACAGCTATTGATTATCACTGGCTGAAGAATTCAGGCAGTGAATTAGCCATGCTCCAACTTCCCCCTCTGCCCCAGACTGGAAAGTAATACTGAGATATGCATGTTGCAGAGCTTAAGTCATCAGTACCAGGCAGCACTCTGGCTGGTGATTTTTTTCATGCTGTATCAGTTGTGCTTTTACCTGGCTGTTTCTTCATCCACCCTGACCCCCTAATGAGCCCACACAAATAATCAAAAGCTGACTGCAACTTCTAGGCTTTCTCCCTTATTTATAGAGCTAACTTTTAAGGTGTTCTTGGACATATTATCCCACCTAGTCTGCAGATTTAGTCCAGGATGATTTCAAGGACTTTGTAACTCTAACGTTGCAGATATTACAAACCTGCCTATACATTTCGCAGCTTTAACACGTGAGCTCTCTTCAGTGCAGTTGCTACTTCTGCAGTTCATGGATGTCTGGAAATCCTGTGTGTGAACACTGTGCTGCATATCTGTCAGAAGTTTAGTGCTTTGGGGAAGTACTAGGCAAGGGGGTGTGTGTGCTATGTGCTTTCTCTGTGTCTGTGGGGAAGGATTAGCATTCAGGCATTGTTATGTGTGCCCTGTGTCTCCTGTGCCTATCCTGCCTTCTTAATAAGTGCTTGCCTCCTGTGCCTGTCATATCTCAGGAGGGGATTGCATTTTCTGCTTTTGTATAAGTGTGTAGTGTTTTGTGCAGATCTGTCTGATTCTTCATGGGAGCTGTGGTCTTTCACTTCATGTCATGCAGGTTTGTTCTTATGTAACTTCTGCATAGGAAACACTGGACAATGAAGTGAGAGGTGTTCTGTGTGTTACAGAACTTTCTCCTACATAGCAAAAGTCACAATTATGTTATTCCGGACTCAATGTGTTAACAATGGAGCAACACTAGGCATGTTTGACTTGACCAACATTAAGTGCTTGCATTCTGGTAATGTGAGATTGTTCTAGAATCGAGAACTTCTCATTGTATAATACAAAGAGAAATAACAGCTCTGTTAGGAGCTATGGGTTAGTTCTTCAGTATTCTAGTAGAAGGGATCTTGGCACTGGAGCAGGCAATGCAAGTGTTTTAATCTTTATGAATAGCATCCTGAGCAGGATGAGTATCACTGAAGCTGCAATTAGATCCTCAGTTAAGGGAGCTAAATGGTATACAGCTCTCTGTACATGTGGATTTTACTCTAGGAAAGCACAATTCTGAGAAAACTTTCCCAGAAAAGCCTCATATTTCTAAGAGCTGTATGTCGATACTAACAATGCTACAAGACCAATCCTTCAAAACAGTTTCCCTTTATGATCTCAAGTGAGGATGTACTTCTCACCTCCAAATGGGCCTCCAAATTCAGCTCTGAGAGAAGACTAGTCCCCACCAAATGGTGAACTTTGAACATAAATCCAGAGATTTCCAGCATTTGCAATCTGATTGTCCAAAGAGAGGCTTACTGTCCAAGAATTTTGGACAACTTGGTCCCTCAAAAGCCCATACTACCTACCATAGGTAAATATTTTTTAAAAGATAAACAAATTAAATCTGAATGCATTCTGTGGACATAAGTAAGTTCTAAGATTCCAAGATAATGTAGGTATTGGTGATGATCATAGGAGATGATATTCTCATGCTCTCTACAGAGATAGAATACCAAAAGTTTGCACTTCCAGAGGGTGGCTGGAAATATGTCTAAAAGAGATGTCCTAATCTTCTTTAGAAAATTATTGCTGTTTAATATGAAGCTAGGAAGAGTAGGCTTCTGTCTAATTTATCTATTTGGTTTATGTCACTAGTGCTGGGAGATTATTAAAATAGAATACACATCAAAACAGCTTTTCTACCTCATCTATTTGGTCTTGTTGCAACCTCCTGCAGTATTGAAATTGATTTCTTATTTTATATAGTGCTTACAGCCTTCAAATATGAAAAAAAAATTCTGCCTCTCTTCATTTTTGAATGAGGAAGTTAATTAACAGAATCACTTGAGGAGAGAAAGACAGAATCTCTTCTGAGCCAGTTTGCTGTATGGAAAAGCTGGTGATGAGATGGCTTGGTGATTAGCTGTTTTGGATCAGCAGGAGATACAGTCCCATTTCAGATAATTTTCTTTGAAGAAACTGGTTTTTATTAAAATTAAGCATAATGCTTTATACATGATGTATTAGACAACCAGAGATTTTTTCTAAATGGGCTTGAAACTTCTTGGGAACCCACTCCCTGTAAAATGCCACTTAAAACCCAGAGCTTTTTGAAGTCCATGGGTATTTGTCCATGTATCCTGGCAGACATACAACCTCTCTACATGTTGTTCATTTATCCCCTGGCCTCAATTCAATTGTTTTCCTGTTTGTGCTCTGTGTCACTCTCTCTCCACTGTTTTCCCTTGGTATATACTCTTTTGCCTTTTTACATTTTGATTTGCCTTCACATTTTTCTTAGTTTTGATTTTCTTTCATATTTGCGAGAGGAGGAGGGGGTTATAACCATACTAGTTGCCATCCTATGCTGAGTTTCATCTAGGCAGAAAACTGCTCTGATTCAGTGCCTAGCAAAAAGCAAATATTGTCCTTTCTAAAGACAGTGTTTTCTAAGAGCTTGGTCTGCAGTCCCAAAATGTTGTGAAGCATGCATAGAAAAATTGAGAACACGAGGCAACAACAAACAGGTTTGGCAGGACAAAAAGGCTGGAACTTAAGAGTCAAGTAAAATGTCAGCCTTGTTAACATGAATATTCTTTTCCTTAACCTAGAAGGAAAAGAATATATTTTGTAGCTGTGGAATCTGAGATCAAAGAACCATGTCAAAGAGGAATTAAGCAGGTGATACTGGTCTGAATTATTTCAACCTCTCTGCAGTTTCATGCATGCAATGCTGCTTTGGTTTATATTTAGTGGTTTTGAGTCTATTGCCATAAAAATTCTTCATTTTAGATGAGGAGGAGAAAATGAATTAAGTTGAATGCTGCTCTGCCCTCAGAAGAAGGAAAAGTATTACCTCTTCTAATTTCTTGTTGTCCTTTGTTCCCAGAGAAACAGCTGCAGCATTTGATTTTGTAGTCTATGTCGTTTAAATAAACTCTTTCAGACTGGTGAAAATTCCTGATCTCATTTAAATAAAATGTAGGGTAGTCAAGTTTCTACCACAGACTCACCTTCCACACAGACATTTTGTTTTGAATGTTGCTGAGTGTTGCTAATAGTTGTTCTATTATCTGCCTCTTTATGATAATCAGATAAGCCTAAATATAAGTTCTTTCTAAATGGTCACACCGAAATTGCTCTAGATATGGCTCAAATGATTGAGCCATATCTAGAATTTCCCTATTTTCCTTTATAATGTAGGTTTTGTAATTTGGATTGCAGAAATGCCTTGCCAAAGGTTGGATAACCTTCTACTTCAACATGCTTCATGAAGTTTACTTAGTTTATGTTTCTAATAATAATAATAGACTCTGAACTATTCTGATTAATATATTATGGTACAATTCTGATGATATGAACAAGTTTCCATCAGTACTCAGTGTCCCATGATGAAGTTGTTACTGCAACTTCTTATTGCACTATTTTCACCTGGAACAGTTCTGCAAAAAATGTATGCATTCTTAGGTAAGAAAAATAGTACTTAATTTTCCTTTTTTACATAAGAACTAACATGAGTCAATTGTTTTGTGATTAGTACATTATGTTAATATACCACAACTTTTGTGACAAAATTTAGGTCTAAATTATCCGGTTGCTGTAAAGCTCAGTCAGATCTGCATTCAGGTAACTCTCTTCCTGCAATTTTAATTCTGCCTCTTATATTTCAGCTTCTGTGTCTGACCTTATTCTTACAATTCTGCATTTTGTGCTTGTGCTTCTTGCTGGACCTCCTGTTCTTTAACCCTCTTCCAAGCTCTGCTCCATTCTCCCTCCAGCATTTCTCTGTCTGCTCCTTCTGTTCTTTACCTGCTCCTCAAGACTCTGGCCAGGTGTCCCACTCACATACTGGTATTTGTTTTTTGCTTAAAGTTTTGCACCTTAGTGAAAATATAAACTCGTCAACTGAGTTGTGGCACTTCAGCAGCTCTTGTTGTGCAGGTCACTATTCTTTGCAACAGCAATCAAAACTCTCTATGAATTGTTTGTGAAACAATGTGTTAAAGGTGACATTACAATGCCGAAGTGGGGGCTCAGATATCAGTATGATTAAGCCATTTCCTTACCTTAAGGTACACTGCTTGAATTGAAATTTAATATATGTTGCAATGAGGAGGGATAATAGGTCTGTGCTTGTCCTGATTCTCCTTGTGTGAGATTAGTTGCTAAAGGGTGTCACCTCTGCTTGTAAGTTGAGAAGGGAGATAGGTTCAGGTCATGTACTTCCTTTCAATTCCAAGAGGGACAAGGGGGAAAGAAGAGAGATGGATGTGGCACATATGCACAGGGAGTTTGTTTTTCGGTTTTGGTTGGTTGATTGGGGTTTGTTGTTGTTGTTTGGTTAGATTTTGTTGTTGGTTTTTGGTTTTGGGGTTTTTGTTTGTTTGTTTGTTTTGATTTGTGTGGGTTTTGACATTTTGCTTTGGGATCAGGTTGTGATGAAAGAAACTGTGCACCTAGGAATTTCTATGTGATTCCAGCTATCATGTGATAGCACTGCAATTACTGCACAGGAACTTGTTCATTGTCCAAGGTTGTGTCACACTCAAGATCACACAGAAATATATGTCCTGGTTCAACCAAGGACTCTTGAAACCTGTACCAGTACCCTGCCCATGCCAGGCTAGCCTGTTTTTCCAGAATGACAATATAGGGGAGGTGGAAATTTTAATACAAACAGATAATTCTAAATAAGCTCCATTCAAATACACAAGGTAAAGAAAAATCTTTTAATCTTCTAGTTTCTAGAACAAGTAGAAGACCTCAGAGAAATTTTTAAAAAATGGAAAGCTTTTTTAAAAGTAAGGATTTTTTTAAAGACAAAATCATATTGTTACAGCATGTGGAGAAATATTTAGGTTATTAGGTATTTGATAACATCACAGCTTGTCAGTACCTGTCTGAAAATTCCAGTTGTTTCTTTCCAGGGCATACCATGACACCTGGTTAGTTTTTGATGTGCTCTGATTGCAGTGCACTCCAGGCTAAGTAACTTGCAATTGGTGTGTTTCTCTTTCACTGTTGTCAAACATCTGTTGTCTTTGATGAAAGCAGTCCAGGGGAAAACATGTCCTGAAGCCACTCTGTTAGAGCTTACATCTTTTGAACTGCATTTTTAGAAACATCTGTAAGCCTGTCAATTGGTTTTAAACCTTGGGTATAGCTTTGTGACTACTTCATTGCACTCTTGGATACTAGCACTGCTGGTTTTATTTTACTGAATACCATGGGAGGAGGCAGCTTTGAGCATTTAAGAATTACTAAATGCCAAAATGTTGGTTGGCTGTTTTTATGTGATATCCTAGGGATTTTAGTCATATGTTCACATGCAGTGTTTTCCTTGAGTTATCTTTGTTTCATTTTATTTTCCTTTGAAATATTTCATTCTGTCTATGATCCAAACCAGGCTCCAAACAACAACCAAACAGATATTTCCTGACATTTGTATTTTTATTGTGATCTCCACAACTTCTGCTAATGTCTATATGGCAAATAGTTATCCTTCATGGAAATGATGATATAAGAAGATATTATTTTGGTTCTTGGTGTCATCGGTTCTTATTACTTCATAAATAAGGAGCTGAGGTTTTTGATGTGAAAGGGAGAAATGCCCATTATCTTAGGGTCCTGAAATGCTGAGGGCATGATTTTTTGCCTGTCTTTATCACATTGTAGCATTTTATATAATCAGCCTAAGGCTTCACCGGACACTGACTGTAACTATGAGTACCATAATTTTGGTGTTGTCTGCTGGGTGCTTGGACAGTGACATACCCCCTCTAAAGTCACTTCCTTAGCAGCATAGAAAGCAGAGGAGGGTATGCAGTTGAGTACCTCAAATTAAAACACAAATTCCTTGATCCTGAGACCAGCCTTTGTCTTCATGCAGTTTCAGTGTTTGTTTCTGTATGGCTTTTCCTGTGCACAGAGACTGGGCAGAGGCCAGGTGGACCTGATGCTTATCACAGAAGTGTCCATGCTAAGTGCACACTGAGGATAAAAATTCCTGTGTGGTCTGAAACTAAAACCCATATCATGCTGCATATGCACAGAAGTGCTGAGTGTATTTCACAGGTGCAGCCTTAATCCTGGCACTTCTTAGGCACTTGATTTGCAAACTCAACAGCCTTCTGCTATAGCTGTATTATATGTCAACGCCTAAATATTTTTAAAGACTTCATAAGATCCAGAATTTTCATCCTCTGATATTGAGAAAAATGTTGACAGTTTTTTAAGCTATTTGGCAGCTTCCATTTTCTTCTTCCTTGTCTTGAGTGTAGTGAGGGGTCAGCTTGGTAGCCATGGTTAACAATCCAGGGCTGGTAGAACTGTCAGAAGAGGGAAGTACGTTTCTTGCTACAAAGCTCCCTGTTGATGGCGTTTTAATGGAACTAAGTGTCCTCTACTGACACAGACCTTTTTGTCTTGACATTAGGATAATTCTTTCTCCTTTATGATGTGATATGACTGCTAGCCATGAGATCCTGGGAGAGAAGGTCTCTACTCTTCTACCATTACAGTGATGCCCTTGAGCTGTAAGAGGGGAAAAAATACACCACATCTATTCTGACAGAAAAAAAAAATCAGGCAGCCTATAACTTTAGGTAATCCTACATTGTTTTAAAGTAATAACTATCTCTCAGAGGTAGGTAAGTAGACAGACAGACAGACAGATAGATAGACAGATAGATAGATAGATGATAGATAGATAGATATTCAAAGAATCAATTTGGAGAAGACCTCTGAGATCATCATGCCCAGCCTCTGACATATCACCACCTTGTCAACTAAACCATGGGACTGAGTCCTGTCTTTTTGTGACTCCAACAGTGACTCCACTACCTTAGTGGGCAGCCCATTCCAGTGCCCAATTACTCTTTCTGTGAAGAGCTTCTTCATAATGTCCATCCTAAACCTAATGTTCTCCCTCTGAATTTCCAACAAAGTTGCTTTTAAATTTGCCAGAGCAGATTTCCCAAGTCAGAAATGGCATTTTAAATCTTGAGGCATCTGTGTTTGTATGTGCGTGGTTAGTGATTTTATAGCATATTCATTGATGTGGTTAATACTTGAAAGCTGCTTTTTAAAATGAAAAATTGATGTTGATTAGCTATTATGTAAGCACAAATTCTATCTTCACAGTTTCAGTGTTATAAGTAAATCCAGTTAAATTGTGGAAGTGTTTTCATTCCTTCTCATTAACATAGCTTTAGCAAAAGACTTTACACAAGTAGTAAAACTACAACTGATAAAGTCAAAAAAATTTTAAAAATCATCTGTCCTGTTTTAAGTGCTATGAGCAAAGCAATTAATACTTTGCTCATGTGCCCTTGAAAATAGCATGGGCATTGTCCTGTTTCAGAAGCTTTGCCAGCATCTGGCCAGTGAGGCAAGGTTACAGGAATGCAGACTTTGAATCAGCAATTGCCTACTAAATGCTGCTGGAGTGTTGTTGGCAGGAAGATGTCACAGCATGGCATCCTACAATGCCTGTGGCTTTGTGGTGGTTTGTCACCTGCATTTTGCTGTTCCAGGACAAGAACAGGAGTTCTATTTAATGCATAATCCCAGGAAAGGGCCTGAACCTGTCTCTTGGGGTTCAGTATACACCTTGCTCTGGCTTCGGCTGACAGAAAATCATGAGCTAGTTTTTCATGCTTTACAATAATTTATTTTAATTAGTTTAGGGATTGCAATACATTAGGGAAATATAATGGGCTGAATATTCTCTGAAGCCAAAACCAGAGAATTGCAGAACTCGGGAAACGGTACTAAAGATGTTCCTCCAATCATTGTTTATCACATAGAAGTGTAACTAGAAAGCATAATTTAAATGTTTTTACATGTAATCACACTAACAATTGTATGCTAAAAATACTAATGTTCAGGAGGTGGAGGGAGCCATTTACGTAAATAGAAGCATGCAGAGCAAGACAGTCGGTTTAGTTACTCTATACAGCAGTTTTAAGGCACTAAGCACCTAATTCAGTGTCAAGAAAATTAGAGACTTATTGATTTCCTCTAAAGGATATACATAAAATGCTCATTTTCCCAGACAGACCATTTCCTTTCAGCATAAGCAGGCATTTATTAGTTGATTTAGGACAAGCCAGGCTTGCAACCTTGAATAACAAAGCCAAGGGTCACCTCTGTGTTGAATTTCATCTTTGTGAAAGTCTGGAGAAATTTTTCCTTACTCTTCATATGAAAAGCCTGACACACAATTAATATCATACCCTGTTAGCTGCCAGATGCTGAACACTTTGGTGCAATGTTAATCCTCTGGCTCTAGTGTTGCCATTTTGCTGAGCAAGCTCAGACTGCAAGTGCAATAAAATAATTCGGAGACAGGTGCTATCAAAAAATGGAGTCATGCAAGACACATTGCAGATCTTCTGTGTGTCAGTGGGAATTGATGTCATTGAAAATCTTGAAAAAAGTGAGAGAGAATCCAGTGCTGCAATTTGTTGGGAAATCAGTTACAAGTAAAAATGCATGCTTGCCAATTTCATTCTTGCAAAAGAATTGCCTGGCTGAGGCAGAAGCTGCTGTTGCTGATCTGTAGTCAACAGCACTCCAGTAGTTGAAATATGCAGCATACAGTGATACCTGTCTGGTTGATTTAGAATAAATTAAAAAAAAAAAAAAATTAAAATTAAAACCTAGATTGATGCAATGTTTTCATTGCATTCACATTTTCCTTAATGGATGAGTATCAGTTTTTATAAAGAACAGCTTATTATTTTGAAATTTTTAGTAAATGATCCATACAATTAACAGTAACAGGGAGTGAGTGAGAGCAAATGAGCTTTGTCTCATTCCTGCTTGGCACATTAGGTACATCATCCTAGTTTCATTCTTTTGCTCAATTCGTCTCTTTCATACAAAGGCGGTAAGCATTTGAGACAAGAGAATTTGGGGTTTTTTTAAAAGCATGTGATGTCTAGCACCTGAGATTGTGTGATCTTGGACCTTGTTAGAAACCTAATAATTTTTTGCCTTGTACAGATTTCTAAGCTCCTAACATTCTTTAGTCTGTTTTAGGTAGTGTCAAAGTACTGACAGAGAAATCTCCATTCATTACAGAAAGTCCCATAAAATATTGAGGTCAACACAGCAGCTGGTGCAGTGGGGACAAGGACTGAGCAATTCTGTGCTGGTTTGGACAGTGAATGGTTGTCTTGAATAGAGATTCTTTGTGGAGCTGAGACATGAAACAGCTCCTCATTTTTATACAATTTTTTGACTAATTCTAATTTCTGATGTTTGAAGCAGAATGATGCTGCTAATGCAGCAGAAGTGAATGGCAGTAACAGGTGGAAGTGTGAACGATGAGGAGTAGCAGGGTCAAGAGTTTTCTCAGTACAGTTTGCAGTTTTTGAGCAGCACAGATGCAGAGAACTTGAATCTGGATCTTTCTGTGGGTGTTCAAGAAGTCAGGTACCTGGGAAACAAGCAGAGCTGTTTTTTTGAAACTTCCCTTGCCTGCAGCAGAAAGGTCACTTAGTGATGTTAATTAGCAGTTATTCATGGTGATGATTTAGTACCACTCCATGGATCATCCAACCTTCTGGACACTCTGGGAGCCAAGAGGCAGGACACCTTCTGATCCATACAAGGATAGTCTGCACAGGGCAGTTACCTGCTGTAGGACTAGTGTGTAAGGCCATAAAAATCTGCTATTAAAAAAAAATGCTGTGTCATTTTGTGTTTAAATAGAACTTTATATTCCTCAGGGTTGAAAAATCAATTAAAAGGTGAGAGAGGAGGGGGTTTTCCCCTTCTCTTCCTTTAGGAAAAAACATGTTTTTTTAAAAAGGGAATTGAAGGTAAAGAATAGAGAACTAGGATAGGAAATATATTTTAGATTTAGCATTTACACAGAAAAATCATGGAATGTGTGAATGAAGATAGGATATAATGTAATGAAAATTGCATTGTTCACTGCTTTAAAGCTCCAAATTTTTCTTGATGTACATTTTTCTCTTTCAGAGCCATACTCAAGTCACCACAAAAATAAATTAGGTAATTAGTAAAATAAATGGTCTAAATCTTCACGCCATAATCACAGAAGACCCATGGATTTTATGGGCTCTAAATTCTACATTGGGTTTGAAGGCTAAATTGCTAGAAATTAACAATTCCTTGCTTAAAGTCTATTGAATTATCAACTAAGAAAAGAAAAAAAATGCTTTTCTGCTTTAATAGTATTATTTCAGGATCATTGGATAGAAATAGCCCTGAATTAATCAACAGCATAACTTGATGATTCATTTATATTGTGAGGCATTCACTTGCAGACAGAAAGAGTGCCTTTGTTCTAGCAAGGAGAATCGCTGGATGTGTATTCTGGTCATTGGAGATAAAGACCCTGGCAATTTTGTTCACACACTGCCATCCTTAATGATGTCCTCTGTGCTGTGGTGTGCACCCTATGCTATGATTTTTGATGGGCAAGAGCAATTATTCTGTTTTCTGTGGACTAAAACCTAGATGCTTCCTGATTCCTAAAGAAAACTAACCTTAAAAGTTTTCATGCAATCCTAGACTTGGGTACTTTTCCAATCAGAAGGGACACAATTTCAGTGGGCTTAAGTACACATACTTTTACTGCAGAAACCTCAAGTGTGACAATTTATGTTCAGAGATGATCTGATTAGGCCCACAGACTTTCATTTTGCAATTTCCAGAGATGAACATGGGACAATGCTTAATGCAGAATTGAAGTGGGGAGTGTTTCTTGTCATGGTTGTATCTGTGAGCTTGTAACAGCTGGAAAGGAAAAAAAGAGATGATTCTGCCACAGCATAAAACTGAGAAGAGAGATTTCCATCTCTAGACTTATTGATGCTGACCATGCTTAGCTGGGACAGGCCTAGCATTTGCTGACGGCCCACAGAGGAAGCTAACTTAGCATGGGCAAAGCACCATTCAAACTAGGCAGGCTCAGTGCAGATCCTCTGTAAATTTGCAGAAACCTTGCAGATTCAATTTGCACAGAATTAATTTGAATAGTTTAAGTACTATCATGAGAAAGTTAAACTATTTTTAATTTTTTGTTGCTCCATAGTAGTTTTTCAACATTGTCCTAAACAAGGACAATTTGGATTGCCTATCTTAGATAATTTTATACTGGCATGAAAATAAACACATAGGTGCAAACTTGACACTAAAAAGTTGTAATAAAGCTAGTAAATAAAACCCATTTTCTTCCCATAAACATCTTAAAGTATCTGGACAGAACATATACATTTTTATATCTCCCCTATGAGCAAATGAACTAAAATAAAGAGAAAAGTAGAAGACAATTATGGAGTTTTTAAGAATACTTCAGTTCCCAAACTGTGACTTTTTCACAATCATAACAAGACACTACAAGAAACATAAAATATGAATGCTAGCTTCAAAATTAAGGATCTTACAAATTTTTAAGTGAGTGTTCTTGAAAATCTAGACTGAACTGTAGTTATCTACCTTTTCACAGAGCACTTCTGATAGAAACTGGGGGTTTTTCAGACTTCTTTCTGACTTTAAGAAATAATTTGGAACAATAATTTTAAAACAAAATTGTCATTTATATAATCCTGGTTTGCAACTTTTCAAAGAAAGAGAAAACAAAATATTGAGATTTAGGCAAGAAATATAAGTAGCGGTGAAAGAATTTTTGAACTACTTAATGCAGTTTCATGTGGGACATATATGGATGTACAGGATTTTAGAGGGAAATCTATACCCACAAGGATGTGATACATAGAACAATCAAGGAGTCTCGTCAGGGAGATCCAACAGTAGATACAGCAAATCTTGTTCAGAAATCCACCGCTAAGTGTAGCAAGAAATTTCTGCAATTTGAATCAATCTCAATGGATTTTGCAGTGTATGTTTGCTTCTGAAATGCTGCAGTGCAAAGCAGCCAGACTCATTACCCTGCTCATGAAATCCAGGTCCAGAGGAGCTGCAGGGACACTGCACAGGCTGCAGACTACGGGAGAAAAACACTGGCTTGGTGGATGTCTGTCCACTTTGCCTAACTTGTGTTGTGTTGAGATAATTTATTTGAGTGCTGTTTCCCAGTGACAGTGAACACAGAGACAGTCTACATTGCTGTTAGTTTCATCATCAACTTGAACAAAACTTCTTCACTAATACCACAGTCATATTAAACAGCATGAAACTATGTCAATAGCAGGATGATGACAAAAGCTTCCTAATATTTCAGTAGATGCAGGAAGATCTGTAAATTTTTAGTCTGAGATTCTTTGGACTACTTTTTCAGCAAAATGCACCTCTCTAAAAAGAGATCAATATTTGAAACTTTAGTGAATCACTAAGGTTCTCCTTAATCATTTAATGGCTCATTTATTATTTTTTTTTCTGGAGAAACCCAGAAAATTAGCTAAGGGACTGATCTCAGCACAGCATATCTGGAAGATGGGAATCTTCTGTCTGATTCTGCTGATATTTTGCTTTTTGAGTTTTGGTCAAATCACTTGAACCTTACTACAACTTTGCAGATTAGGTTTAGTAACAGACACAGCTCTAGCTGCACCAGATCCATAAAGGAAAGAGAAGCATTGGCAGGAGAGATGCAACTTTTCTTGTTCTGTGTGGAATCACAAGGACACATTCACCACTAATGATGCTACACTGGTGATTGGAGCACAGACAGTTCTTCATGTCTTATCTTCTTGTGTGTAAAATAAAGTTTGCCTTGTGGGAGAGGTTTGAAGGATGTATCAGCCAAAGTTTACAAAGAGAGGATAAATGTCCAAATTTGAAGTTGTAAATTTCTATAGAAAAGAACTTGGTTCTAAATTGCTTGGGAAATAGACAAGTTTGCTTAATTTGATTATCTGCCTACAGGCATGTTTATCTGTAATAGCTGTATCTGATCAGAATTTAGCATCTGCAGTGGGTTATGGGAATGAGAGTTGGAAGAAGGTCGCTGGTGATATGTAGTGTGCAGATTCAGCACTGGATGCTGTCCCGAGCATAATCCCTGAGTTAAACTAGAGTTTATCACTTCACTTTTAGTGCATTTTTACTTACGTTTGCAAGTGAGTTAGAGAATGTTCTGCCACGCTGTCAAACCAATGACATCCAAGACTTCCTGAGCTTCTGATAAAAAGAAATTTAAGATCACGTCTTAAGATCAACAGGTTTATCTCTAATCCAGGATAGTAAAATAAATTGACTGTGTATTTTGCAGCAACAGCAGAAGTTTCAGAAGAGTTGGAGTGTAGTGTCTCATCCATTGCTACAATAATTCATATTTGAGTGAATCATAAGGAAAGGCCATAAGATTTTAATGATGTCTTAAAACTAATGGACCTCCAGAGAATGTGGTTTTGATTTTCAACTTAATCTCTGAGTATTTCTGACAAGTTCACTCAGTCAGGTGGTGTTCATATCTCTATTGTTGCTAAGATCTCCATTACTACACTATTCTTGCCGAGGAAGATACTTAAATCTCTGTCATCATACTGTTGTATTCTGGAGAATATATCGAGGGTCATGAACAAAACAAGTCTTTTACAGCGGAAGCTTATTGCTAAATTGTAAATGGATTCCCGTCTTTATAAGGAGAAATATTTGAATTATTGGTCCACATTTTCTCAAATGCTGACCTTTGCTTGGAAGAAGGGTAAAAATAGAGCAACTGTTCCCAGAAGTGCTACCATCTTGATACCTGACTTAGTAGATGCCTCTGCTTGGTCAGCAGCAGCAAAGAGCAAGCAAGGATTTCTGCCTTCTGCTTTAACCCACTGCCTCTGCCCATTCTCCAGGGCACAGCACTGGCTGCTTTCCTGCCTGCTCAGTGTTCCCCTCCATCGCTGCTGATCTCCCTTTGGCAGCTAGCACCAAGTTATGTCCTGTTTGTAGTTTTCAGAGGATGTAGAGGTGAAAGAACTGACACTGTGGAGTTATGATTAGTTTGGGCAAGACCACTGCAAAGCCTGGCATTTCTGTTAGTTGACATTTGGCATTTCTGGTTGACTCCCCCGATGACAGGGCTTTATTACACAGGGGAGTGCTGCTACCCTAGGGGATAATTCAAAACATTTCTTATTCATTCCCATAGTCAATTAAAAAATTAAATTCATGATTCTTATCAGTGTATGCACACACACAAAAATAAAATTGCTTAGAATAAGGCACAGTTAACTGCTAGCTGATTTCTCTTTATATATTTACAAGGGTGAGAAAACAAAGGAGAACATCTTGAGTATCTAGCTGAGTATAGCACGTGTGATAAACATATGTTTCAGTTTTGGATAAGAATTGGTGATCTTTGTATTTGTATTTCTGAAGCCTTGCTGATCAACAAAGAAACACTGACAAAATTTCCAAACAAAGCATCTTCCCTGGGAAATGATTCCTCTTGTGTCAAACATTGACAAGGCACCAAGGAAAGGGAGTTATGGGCAGTAAAGTAAGGAGGCATTTATTCAGTTATGTTTTAAATCTTTTTCCCCCCACATTTAGCTGTGGCAAACGAACTATATTGAATCTCCAGGAAAAATGGTACAAGATTTTTATCCTCCTGTCTTTTCTGATTTGGAGGTTTTAATTCGATATCCTAGACGCAAAGATAGTTGGAGACATGGCAGTATCTGTGGAAGCATCCCTAGTGCAAAGGCCAGTTTTCTAAGCCAATCCACAGGAGTGAGTAGGCCTTAACAGGTAACATTTACAGGCACATATCCACTGGTTTCTGGATTATTATTTTTTTGCTGCTTGATTGTGCATTGAGGCCTGTCCAAGCCTTTAGGTCACTTTCCTAGTGGTAGAAGAGAAATAGACTGATGGTTTTTAGACATGGCTGCAGCCACATCTAAACCAAGAACAGATGAGCTGCATGGATATTGTCATGCTTCAAGAACTTGAACATTGTTCAAGTCAAGCTTTGGTGCTTAGGTTGCAGGGCTTAGTATGTGACAAGTTTGATAGCACTGGAAATTCTGACAGCAGGAGGAAGGAGAAACGTGTGAGGAAACCCCATCTATTTCCATCTGGATTGTTCACCTCTTCAGAAATGCAAGTCAACTGGTTTGGATGATGTAAGATAACAGTGATCCCATTTGCTTCTCAGCGCATTTGAGCCTGCTTGTAAGCTCTGGGAGTAAATTCTGCAAGCACTTGATAAGGCTTCAATTAAGTGTTCGTCTTGCAGCCAAGCACTAAATTACCTGTCTTTCCAGGTCACTAGCTATTTGCTGATTAAGCTCTGATCTCCATTTTGGAAAGATTTCTGTCATTGAAACAACTGCTGTATCACCTCACAGCACCTTCTCCTGTCCCTGTGCTCTGCTCAGCTCCAAACAGGCAAATCACAGGAGCAGGTGGAGAGAGAGCAGGCAACATTGCTGGGAAATGAGAATGCATCCTCCCAGCTAATTAAATTCCTGACTCCTCTGTGCTTGGTAAGGTGCAAGGAATCACTTCCATGTAATACAGCTTCTGCTTGCTCTGTAAGTATTGCAGCATGCATACAAATTTTACACATGCGTAAGTTTAAAAAATAGTTTTGCTAAATGAGAAGGCTGCATCCAGTTCTGTCATAGACAGGACAGGCACAGCTGTGCCAGGAGGGAAGAGCTTGCAAGATATTCATGCAGGAGAACACTTAATGAAAAAAAGGAGTCAGCACTTCAGGGAAACAAGCCATACATGGAGGGCTGTCCAGTGCAAATAGAATAAAACCACTCAGTAGTCAGATAATACCATTTCCTTCCTCTAATCCTGCACATTTTTAGTACTCTCAGGCACTGCTCGGGGTAATGCCAATTGAATACACAGTAGTGTAGTTACAGAATGTCTCTTTACCTTCAAAAACCGTGGTCCTGATGGAAAATTTGAGAATATCAAGTCAGTACTGCAGATTAAGCAAATCTGTGAATGCTACAAAGTGGTGTAGAAACTGCTAAATCAGACTTTTCTTCATCTACAACAGTGTAGTTGGCAATGGACTGCTCATGATGTTAGAAAAAAGAGTAAAGCTTCAGAATAAATTATGGTTATATAATAGGTTGTATGATTAGCATCATATTATGGTGATACTTAAGAAAATTAAGTCTTTTTTACTCTTTGAGATGAATAGTTTATTTCTCTGATAGACAAGGTCTATTATCCCATGTGGCATTCATTGTCAGGACTTGCAAAATTGTTAACACGTTGATCCAGAATGTGAGGGAATCATTTTGTGCTGTTGGCGTTGTTGGTGCTTGTTTCTCGGAATATTGTCCATATAAGGATCTAAAATGAGCCAAAACCCTGTTATTGATCCAGTGGCTTCAAGCCAGCAGTTCTTCATGTCAGAAGGGCAGGAATTAAGACAGAGGAAGTAGAACAAATAACAGAGGTCATATGAACTGTCGTATAGTTGCATGAGCTTGAAGGACTCTTTTTACCTGGAGTCTTAGCCTTGGGATGTTTCCTTCCTGCTACCTTGCACTGAACTGAAAATGGTAACCCACAAACTCCTGAGTGAGAGATAAAGGGGGTATTCCTTTCTCTCTGAAAATCAACCATGAGATGGAATGTGGCCCCTCCCTCCCTCCCATCAGCTTTGCAGAGAGCCAGGAAAATGGGGAGACAGTAGTTAATTAGTAGGAGCTCAGAATAAATACTTCTGTGCAGGAAGTTATTTTAGGAAGAGCTGCTCTTCCTTGGTGAAAGAGCTCCCACAATGTGTGTTTGTGGAAATGATCATCCAAAGTCTGTGAGGGTACTTTTGGAAATCTTCACTTGTGAACCTTTAGACTGCACCATCTAATAATTTTTGTTTAGTAGATCTTAGACCTGTAGTCAGTCTTGCATTAGGCAAATTTTGGTTGACTTTGCTTGCATTATGATCCTTGTGTTAACTTTATTTTTTGAGCATCAAAATTGAATGTAGTGCTATGAACAGAATAAGGTATTCTGTGGCAAGGAACTTGTAGTCTAATTCAGGCACAGTGATGCACAGGCATACATAATATACATGATAAGGATGCAAATTCAAAGTAATAGAGGTGTCTTGGGAAAAATCAGTGCTGCAGGCTAATTTACTACTTCTGAAGAGCTACTAGGCTGCAGAACATAATTAAAACATTGAGCAATTCAAAAGATGTCTTTTCCTTCAGTTTTCTTCTTTTTTCCAAAATGCTAATTGCTGATGCATCATCAAATGGAGGGACAATGCCCAAAGAAAATAGAGACATAACAAAATTGGGATCCTCTCTATGTTCCTGCTTTCTGAACTGGAGCCCAGAAAAGAAAATTGAGCATTTCTTTACTTTCTTAACTGGAGTATGCCTTGTGAAAATAGAATTTTATTAAAATAACAAAAAGGGAAGAATGGTTGAACCTGGATTACATTTGCTATTGATGTAACAAGAGTCCTGTTGGCAATGTACTGTGAGCTTCTCAGAAAATATTGAGTTTCTACTTGGCTTTATGTGTACCTGTAAGATTAAGACGTTGGACATTGCCTTTCCTGCTGAGTATACTGCAGACTGATAAGGTAATGATCCTAAAAGGTAGATACCAGGGGTACCCAAAGCAAACAAATCCAGATTTTAATCTGTTTCCCAATCTAAATGTCTAGTGGGGATCCACACAATTACATGCACAAGCAAACCTTGGGAAGCAGTGACTCTATGGCATTTACTGGCAGTCTTTTACTTTGTATTTGGACTATTGTCTAAATCTTGGTTTTGTGCCATTTATGATGGTTCTTTTTCAGGAGTGTCACCCAACATTTCTTTTTGTTTGTGGGTCTAATCACATTTCATTTAAATGTTTACTGATCACAGTGAAGGAGCTGTCAAAAACAAGATTTGTGTACCAAACTCATTAATATTATGTAGCAATTTTGTCACTAATATTGATCCTTCAAACCACATCTGAATCTAGAAGTAACTATAAGGTCAGAAGAAGCAGAAGGAACACAGCTAAACTGTGTATGGACAGAGAATTTCTCTGCAGAAGAAATTCTTTCAAGTGATGGCTGCAAGTCCTGACACCAGTTGCACCCCTGACATGTAGTGTCTTCTCAAGGAAATCACCTCACTTCTCAGGAAATATACTGGTTCCAGTTGAAGAAAAATGTGAAATATAGGACAATTTTTGAAAGACAATGTTCAAAAATGCAAATGGAGTTTTGCACACACAGACAAGCAAACACACATGTACCCATGGATTATTTGAACACAGAAGCACTAATAAATTTAGTTAATTCCAGAGAATTAACTAAATATTTCCAGTGAGATCAACTGTACTTGTTTATTAGCATTTTGATAACACTACAACTGAGAGTCAAGGACTGCTTTAATTTTGTTGGTGGGTCTGTGACTAACTCTCATGGTAGATGAGGTATTAGCATGGCAACATTGAATATTTCTACTTTTCTGAGTACACTTATTTTCACTTTGCTATGTCTATAGGTTAAAAATGATACATTTAACAAAATTGCATGGACAGGTCATCACAGTGGATGTTTCTGGCCCGTCCAGAGTGACCAAAGGGGTATCAATGAGGTTGTGTGCATTCAGCAGTGTAAGGACAGGAACTTTTCTGTCTCATGTTTTCTTTATGAGGGTAAACCCATTAGAGACCCTAAGATATTCAGTTCCTGTGGGGGCTGAGTCAAACGCCCCTCTAAGATTGATTAATGGTAGGAAAAAAAGCAGTATGTCTTTCTATGGCATCATTTCATGAGGCTGAAGCAATTCTTTGATGTCTTTTTAAACAATGTGATTACCATAAGTTATTAGAAACCCCACAAGGTATCCCACCTATTCATATATTCTTAGGTTCACATTAGATGTGTATTGTGTTGTCAGAGAAGCACTTCCATCTTTTCTCAAGAGTAAGGTTTTGGTTTTTGGGGTTTTTTTTGACTCTCTGGTCAACAAATGTCATATACAGATTTGAAAGTATTCATTTTCATCTGTACTTCTAGCAAAAGGATCACCATCACACTGCAGGTTTTTTCTCTCAACGCACTGGTATTTTAGCACTGCAAAAACTATAGGTTGAAGAACAAGTGGATAAATGTTTACTTTGGTAAATACCTTTGAAAAAAGCAGAGGTATCTTTCTTCTGTTTGATTACAACAACATTTTAGAAAAACAAAGCTCTCAGGTGTGTATCTTTGGAAATTAAGTAATTATCTGAATCCCAAGAGAGACAAGCACTAAGAGTTGTCACTAGACTCCTGCAAGACAGAGATTAACTCTGTACTGAGGATATCAGAAACCTAGTTTGTAGTCTGAAAAAAGTACTCACTCAAATTTAGGTTGAAAAAATCATGCTCCAGATTTTAACAGCTTTTTAAGCAAGAGCAAGACAAAAAACAACCACTGACTTTAGTAGCCAAACAAATAGCCATCTGGTTCTTCACACTGTGTGAGAGCAACATGCTCCAATTTTGCAAACAGAACATTTTTATTATTTAATTCGTCTCAAAAGCTAAGTGACTCAAAGAAATAAACTGAGTCCATGAAAATTAAAAAAAAATTAACAACAGCAGGTCTTGTGCCTAAGCACCTTACTCATGAATATAAATTACTGATTTTGTTACCAGCTGTGTACTCTGGTAAATAATGGGCTTGAGCTTCCAATTTCCTCTACATGTGACTATTTTCTCTGCTTTTTTTGTTAGCCAAGATTACAGACATGTCTATGAGTTTGCAAGACCAAACCTATTCAAAAGATGAACGTGATGGGAGATAACATCCAGAACCCTTGCTGCCTGGCACTGTGAAGGGGAATTCTGGATTTCTGCTTTTTGTTACAGTGCCTCTTTTGCTGTGGGCTTTGGTCTGTCCTGCTCTATATGTGAAGGCAACACTCCTGTGGGAAGTTAATATGCTGGAACACGTTACCAGGACATTATCAGACTTGAAGGTTTTAAGTTGAAGGTCAGTTTCTAAGAAAGAAAAATTTGACTTATGAATGTATATGGAAAGTCCAAAAGGCTAGAGGGTCATGGGGTCCTAGGGGAAATGGACCATTGTCTTCAAAGCAAATAGCAAGGTCACTGTGAGGCTAATACTTATCTGTCTAGTTTGCATCATGTACTGGCAGAGGAGCATCAATTCCTCTCACAGACAAGGAATCTTTCTGGGAGTATTTTTTCATTTGTTTTGCAACTTTGGTTGGTGGGATTGGTGTAGCAGATCTCTGTTCACAGAGTCACAGAAAATGCTAAGTTGGAAGGGACCCACAAGGATCATCGAAGCCAACTTATGGCCCTGCACAAGACCATCCCTAGGTCAGGATGTCATACTGTGTGCCTGAAAATATTGTCTAAACCCTTCTTGAACTCTGTCAGGCTTTGAGCCTTAACCACTTCCCTGGGGAGCCTGTTACAGTGCCCAAACACCCTCTGGGTAAAGAACCTTTTTCTAATACCCAACCTCCCCTGACACAACTTCATTCCCTCCTGTCCTGTCACTGGTCACCACGGAGAAGAGATCAGTACCTGCCCCTGCTCTTCCCCTCATGAGGAAGCTGCAGGCTGCAGTGAGGTCTACCTGTAGTGTCCTCTCCAGGCTGAGCAGAACACTCAGCCACTCCTCACACACCTTCCTCTCAAGGCCCATCACCTTCTTGGCTGCCCTCATTTGAATGGTCTCTTGGTATCTTTTTATTGTGGTGTCCAAACCTGTCCCCAGCTCTGGAGGTGAAGCTGACCAGTGCCCAGCAGAGGGGACAATCCCCTCCCTTGCCCAGCTGGCCATGCTGTTCCTGATTCACCCCAGGACAGGGCTGACCCTCCTGGCTGCCAGGGCACTGCTGACTCATGTTCAACTTGCCATCAAGCAGGACCCCCAGGTCCCTTTCCATGGCACAGCTTTTCAGCATCTCGTTCTCCAGTCTGTCTGTACATCCAGGATTGTCCTGTCCCAGTTGCAGAATCCAGCACTTTCCTTTGTTGGACTTCATATAGTTGATGATTGCTCAGCCCTCTAATTTGTTGAGGTTTCTCTGCAGGGCTGTTCCAGGTGCCACAGGACCATTCCCAGGTTTCCCCAAGAGAAGGGCAGTGCATCACCTGCTGTTCCTATAGACAGAACTGGGGGTTGTAGATTTGGTTTCAACCTTCCCCCATGTTTTGGTTATCCTACACTGCTCCAAAATGCCTTCTCAACTCTATAGTCTTATAGGAATTTACTTTATCTGGATGTTGGATGCAGAAGAAAGCCCCAAACTAATAGAAAATTTGGTTAAAGAGAGAAAGGATTGCAGTAAAAATTGCAGGCAAGCTACAAATAAACACTAAAAGTACTTGTGCTATTGTTAATATTGAATATAATGCTCAGTGCAGAAGTTCACACAGCTGGGAAGACATCTAGATAGTAATCATGGAAGTACTTAAAATAATGTTATTATGAGTAACTTAGCAGCAACTACTGGAAGAGAGAGATTTTTCTTACTGCATAAGAAATTATTAGATTTTGATACTGCTTATATTCTTTTCAGTACAGTATTTTTGAATGCCAGGTGACCCTACTGTATACTGTGAGCAGATCATGTATTTGTGGCAGATTTGAGGAAAACCAATGGACACTTGAATCAACTGGAAACTGAAATAAATTTAAATATTTATTTAAAGCAGTAATATATTTATCTCTTTGTAAGTTAGAGTGGTGACACCAGAATTCAGCAGAGCTCCCTCTCACCTCCACTCAATAGCAAAACAAATGCTGATCCATGAAGTGTGCTAAAACACAGTGGAAAGAGAGGTGTTGTCCCTCTGCTGCTCTAACTACAGCAGTAGGGACTTACCTTGCTGCTTCCTCCACATTATTTTGGAGAGTCAGGGCCTCCTGACATTGCCTTTTTGGGTTTTTTTCCTTCTAAAATTTACAACTTGCTTTGGTGAGTAACACCATTTGGCAAGGGAGAACAGTGTTTGCAGAGAAAGGCCACAGGTTATAGAGGAGATAAGCCAGGGAAAACTTGGCACTGCTGATGTTTCTCTTACTCCCTCTAGCAGCTGGTCCTTTCATTTTTTTACTCCGATTGTTAAAACTTGTGTTGAAAATTCAGGCACTTTTGCAAATATTTCATTTCTCTGCTTTAAAAAAACACCAGATTCCTTTGTGCAAGGGTAACTGTTGAAAAATATCATCATGCCTCAGAAACTCTAATTTTCCATTACAGTATATATCCTCTCAATTGACGTATTTATATATATTTTTTTTAAAGAAATGTGAATAACTAAATGCTATATTCTTAGCCTATCACAAAGGTAATCATAATGCTGTTAGACTGTATCTCTGTTATTTCTTTGTTGTTTGGCAAATGCTTCATCTACTCTCATTCATTCTTTTTTTCCTATTCACCTTCAGTTTGGCTCTCCCAAATTCCCATGCAAGGAGTTATCCATATATAAGGCATAAAAGTTTCATAATGAACTGGCTATACTGCAATCCATTAATGAAGATTTTTGACAACAGGGCTGAATATCAGCGAAGTCTACATCTCCTGAAAGAACACTTTCTGCATTATTTTTAGGAGTTGACACAAAAGAATTTGTTCTCCTACAAGCTGTTCTGAGGAAATAATTGGGAAATACTTCAAAATCATTGAATTATTCATCGTGAATGCCCGAAGAAAACATTTATAGGGTTTTCATAAAGTCCTGAAAACTTGTAATTATAGTAGTAATTTTTTTCATAAATGGGCTATGTACTGCAGGGAGCACATATATCTTCCTGGGAGGAACAAGAATTTATTCCCTCAGGCAGTATAGCTGTAAATAAATAGAAGGTTACATATAACATTTCAGAAGGCAAGTGGAATCCAATTTAGTTAGTGAGAAGTAAAATAGATAAATAGAGAAGGCCATTATCTCTTTGGCATTAGATATGTATCATTTTAAGTTAATATAAGGTCATGAGGATGAGGATAGAGCAGTGCAAAACCAGGCACTTTCAGATCACAGAATGAAAATTTCTGGTGGAAAAGATTAATGCAAAATATCTAAGTTAATCCAACATTAGGAAAATTCAGGTCAAACCTGGGATTAGTGCTTTTTGTTCTCTACTGATAACCTTGATGTTTCCATGCTTACCTTTCTCATTCCCATACAGTTACTTAAGCCCCATATCCTTTATGTAAAAAAATAAAGAAACCATGCCCCTTACAGCTCCTATCTCTTCTGTTAGGAGCAACAGAACAGTGCTATGCTGGTGCCTTGAAAATCTGCAGAGTAGTAAGTATCAGAGATGGCACTGAACAGCTGTTTCTCTGGGCAAAACTGATCTGTGCATCTGTGAGCAGTTGGGCTTTTTGTTATTTGATATGTGAGTGGCAGCAGCAAAGTGAGGGTGAAGGAAGAGGGCACATTACATAAAAAAAATCCCTCAGAGTTTTTTGCCAGATATTTTTGCCTCTCTGAAGCATCTGCTAAAGTGTTTGGTTTTTTTTTATACCATTATAGAAATGTTGTTTTGTTAATGTCAACAAAATCTTAATATAAATTCTGTTGAATTGTTTTTGAGAATCTTTTCTTTGTAGCAAATTTTTGGTTTGTAACAAATGCTTTTTGGTAGGTTGGTATGTCTTTGCAGCTTTTATGAAAAACTATCCATGTTTTGTTAAGACACAAAACCTTAAAAAATCAGAATTAATTATAGGTAGAGGAAAAGTTGTAAAACTGTGCTTTGAGAGAGGAAAAGGAGCCACAAAGCAAACATTGCAAAATTTATTTGGCCAAAAATAAATGACAACATATGTAATTTTGTGTTGATTTAAATTATTTACGAATTTAAGTCCAATTCAGCAATTAGAGCCTCATGAAAAAAATAGAAAATAATTGAGGAGATGACAGGTTCTTGAGATCTTGTTTCAACAGAAGTAAGGCTCTTCAACCTGTCCCCATTCACTTCAGCAGAAAAATTTTGCTGGGTTCTCTGGCAGAACAAAGGTAATTTTTAAACTTTTCCCTCCCCCACATCCCAAATTTTGGCACTCGCAAAGTAAGGTTCCATTGGAGGGCAATTTAGTATTCAAAGGAAACATCTCTGTAAAATTCCAGTCTCAATATTCTGGCACTGCCAAGGTCAGGGCAACGGGCAAGACTCATACGTAAATTAAGTGAAGACCCCTCTGTGCAAAGCACTTCTAAGCCAGGCTAAAATGCTTTTTTAAATGTTTCAAACCAAGGGGTTTGCAGTGTGGAGTCCTAGTAGGAAGTGAGTGCATTTTAACAATTAAGAGAAAGACACTTTCAAAGGCAAAAAGAAGAAAAAGAGGAGACACTGACTTAAAAAGATCTATTTACTATAATGAGAAGGAAAGCACAATACTGCCAAGGCAGCTTGCCTGTTCTACCATCAGGCAGAAGAGCTAATTTGTTCTTAAATAATTCTTAAAGAATTAAAGAATTCTTAAAGAATTATTGATCTATTGATACAGTACAGGACTGTTACACTGGTAAAAGAAAAAAAAAAGGGAAAAGAAATCATACCTTTATGAAGGAAGAAAAACAGAAGCCTGGAATTTATTAACTTGTTAGTTTGGAATTAATCCCTGAAGAGAAAAAACAGGAAAAGTTACTGAGAAAATAAGCTGTTGATTCATATTTAGAAAGTAACAAGGAGACAGGCAGCAGTCCTCAGAGTCAAAAAGAAATCGCATGGAAACCACCTGATTTTCTCATGTGAGAGAGTATCATGTTTACTGGATATGAAAGAAATAATTCTTGGCTTCAGCGGTGGTTTTCACAGAGTCTTTCATGACACTCATTTGCAAATTAGTGAAGCCTGATGCTCATGAAATTCTTACAAGGTGTAATATTGTACTACATTGCTCTGAAAAAGAACAGGCACAGGATAGATATCAAACCAGTTGCCCTGAAATGCCGTGTAGCACAGGTGACAGGAGGTCACCTGGAGTTTGGTACTATACAATTGCTGATAGAATGTCACAATCTATGGCCTAGGTAATATGATATTCCGTTATATATTTTATATCTATTTGATTCTAAGTACATTTACACATTACACAAACCTGTTAGATATGCTGCAGGAATGTTGAAGGGCAGGAGTCAAACCCAAACAGCCACGATAAATTACAAAAATGGTCTGGATGCTACTTGGTTGGGATGACCATATTTAGGCACAAAAAAAATCAACTGCAAGTGTGGAGGATGGGAAACAAGAAATGGCTGCTTTCTGGAAAAAGATCTGGGGGTGGGGGAGTTACAGTGATACAAAAACTGAGTGTGAGCCAATGTTGTACTGCTGCAAACAGGCAACATATTGCAGTGTAGGTGGAGGATAGCTGTGTGGAGGATACCTGGTGAAATCCTCCTTCTGTTGCTGGCACACAGAAAATCCCAGCTGTAGTATTTTGCCTAGTTTGAGGCAGTCCCCTTCTAGGAGGAAGTGGAAAGGCCGATGGAAGAAATTTTGGGAGAGAGCAGCAAGGGCAGCTGAAAAACAAGGTGTGCAGGAGTTTAGCCAAGGAGCTGCTGGTCAGTCTGGCAGAGTTGAGACTGAGAAGAGAGTGTATTTGTCCCTTCAGTTATGTTACATCAGAGGTGGTGGCAGACAGGAAAGGAATAGTCTGATCTCTCTGTCCACAGCGAGTACATCAAGGAGAAGAGACCTTAACATGCAGTAAAGGAGCTTCAGACATGAAGAAAAACTCTAATACAGAGGAGAGTGAGATACTAGAGGAGACTGCCTGGGAACAGTCAGGGGCCTGTGCCAGCTCTCCTGGAAGATTTTCAGGATGAGTTAAAGTAGCTGCATGGGTGTATTTATTCTTGGTTTGGAAAGACAGGTGTCTGCCAGGGAAAGCTGGAGCTTCCCTTGGAATGGAGAATGTAAACCCCCTTCCTCCAAATTATTATTATTTTTCCAATTAAGGGGATTTCAGGCAAAGTTATATGAATAGGAGTAACAGTCCTTTACTAGGAATATTAAAAAATACAAATGTACAAATGTAGTAATACAAAAAAAAAAAAAAAACCAAAAAAAAAAGAAAACCACAAAAAACCAAAACAAGCAAACAAATCCTAGAAACACCGACAGAGTCAGAATATGACCTGAGGCCCTGTTGGTCAGGGTGTTGGGAGAAGTCCAAAATAAGTCCTCTGAGAGTGACAGATGTGGTTCTGTTGGAGTAGAGATGATCCTGTAGAAGGATCCAGTGGTGGCAAGATGAGTCCAGTCTTCCTCTGGGAATCCAGTGGGAACAGGCTGTCCTGGTGTTCTGAATCTCAGATTTTATCCAGGTAGAAATGCTTGGCTCCTCCCATTGGGTGGAGCATCTCACAATGGGATGATGTAATTTTATCAGTCATGTGGTGAACCTTAATGGCCCATTAACAGTAGATATCCCCCCAGAGGGGGATGAGTTGTGGAAGAGATAAAGAACACTGCCCCACCTGGTTTTAACAGCTGGTCCATTAACAGAAGATACCTGCCCCTTTCCCCCTGGAGTTATGAGGAATGGGTTATACAAGAGATAAAAACACCACCTCCCCAACTAATTTCAACAGATGGCGAATAGAATACACACTTTTGGTTGCATATTGCAACCCAAGACAGTTTGGTCTCTCAATAGAGAAGGTAGAAGAGAGGCTGGGTGATCTTGCAAGCTCCTTTCTTCCCTGTTTCCTGTGTTGCTCTGGCCCTAGCCCTGGCAAGGCAGGGTTTGTATTTCCCTTAAAAGCTGCCACCTGCTTAACTCCACAGCAAGACAGCTCAACACAGCCATCACCCACCTGGTGCTGTTGGGGCACCATTACAACTCCAGACTTTGGGCACCATTTTAATATCATTATAGGCATTACCTCCTCCTGTTAAACAAAAAGGTCTCAGAGTATCTTTTATGGTGCTGCAGAGCAGCTTTACGTCAGACTAGGCTCTGAACTTTTGGATCCAGGCAAGCTGTCAGGCTCAGAGCAAGGTGTGCTTTCATGTCTGTGGTCCCTGTGATGCTTTGTGTCTGTTAGGATTAGTACTCTAACTCCTGCTAATGTTTCAAGTTTGCAAGGTGTGAGGCTTGTTTAGGGTACATGTCTCCAGGCAGTACTTTAAAAGAGCCCCAGTTACTATGTAATCTCATTTCATATAATGAGCTTTTCTTCCTTATGTCTTACTTTTTAAATATCCCTTGCTACATCCGAGGACAGCTGTGGCCTTGGAACTTGTGTCTTCCTGAAGGATTGCAGTGGAACATCTCTGTGAGAGTTTGGCTGCACCTGGAGTCACTTGCACACTGTGGCTACAGCACTGTGCCACAATTTGCTGTCATTTGAACAAATATCACTCAGTGTTTCAGTGGGACTTGCATGGTATAGAATGGTCACATTTTAACTGATCATTTAAAAAATATCATCATCCTTTATTGGATGAGCTGGTGACAACTCAGTAAAATGGAATAGGTTTAAGTAAAATTATTAGCAATGCTTATGTGCTTTAAACAGGAAAAGGGATGGATTCTGAGGATATAAGGTGATAAATGACATAAAACTTAGTGCAAGGAACTTCTAACAGCATTTTAATTCAGATCTGTGTTGACAACAAAAGGGTTAGTTCACTCGGCATCTTTTATCTGCCTTCAGGTTTTGTATAGGCCCAGTATCTACTATTACCTCTGTCTTGCTATTGTAAATCTGAAGAAAAGTTTTATAACGTGTAGAATTGGATAAGCAATGCACCGACATTTTTAAGAACTGTATAGCAAAATCATTCTAGAGGCATCCTAGGTGGTAATTATGTAGTCAAAAATCACTCTACTCAAATTAAAATGGATCTTCCTCTGTGAGGCAACTTATGAATGAAGAAAGCTCCATTAGTTCATTGTGTTTCATAGCCTCTAGATAACAGAATTTTTCACAAGGAAATTTGAACTTTGTTGGAAATAATTTGGGAATAGTAATTTTTACTCTATTTGTAGGAAATACAGTACTGCTAGAGAAAAATACGTGTTCAAGAAAGGATGTCATGTAAAAATGGTCTTTTTTGTCAGATTCCTGAGTACAAAATGAGTGGCATTTTATATCGTTTCAAATCCTACATTTGTAGGAAGGCTCCTAGTGTTGGCAAGAGACCCATCCTGCACGTCTCCTAACCCCACTCCCCTCACTGACTTCTCTTGGTGTTTATACTTTTTTATTAGCTTATGCAAGCTTATTTACACACTGTATATTCTTGAGCCTTGAAATTACTTTTGTTGCAGTCAGTTGCTCAAAAGCTCTACGTTGAATGAACCCATGTCACTAGAAATGGTTGCTTTGCCAAGGGCCATGCAAGTTAAAAACTACATGGGAAACCTGGCATGCAGCTCTGGGATGCTCTGTAGTTTTTTTTTTTGAAGTGTTGCTCTACCTTCCTTGTCATTATTTTTGCAACTTTTTTTGAAGCAGATTACCCTGAGGTAGTTGTGCAGGATTCTACATTTTGCTGCAGCCTGGCAGATCTTCCTTCTTGCCATAGTGTTTTCCAGGGAAATCAGGAATGTTAATGTTGTTAGGTTCAGAATATCATTATGACTATACTTTGTAAAGATGGCAAGTATGACTGCTACTGTAGTAATACTTATGATGACTGATGACTTGTAAAATCTACATATATATATATATGTGGTCTTTTCAAATGTGTGTAGGAGTCTATACACAGAAGAAGAGAGGCAGAAAGAATCCTTGTTATACATTTTCAGTTTGGTTTCGTTTTCTGATTAATTTCTTGTGGGTAGGACAGAGACTTATAGTTGATTTTTATTCTCTGGGTTTGTTTTTTGTTGTTGGTTTGGTTTTGGGGGGAGTTGTTTGTTGGCTGGGTTGTGGGGGAGGGGGCTGTTTAGCACGCTTCTTTATTTTTTTCATTTAAAGAAAAGTGAGTTTTCTCAGGCAGCCTGATGTAGAAATATGTTGTGTATAGATTTGGTACCTAAGGATTTCCATGCAAATAAGGAGAGGAGTGGGTCACACAGGCTTCAGAACAGATTGGTTCTGTGTTTTACTTGTCTCAGCAATGCTATTTCCCAGCTGATGGAGGAGAAGCAGGCATTTGCTTTCATTAAATTCTATACCTAAATAATACTCAGCAAACTGAAATATTTGTGAATAAAAGTTTACTACCTTTCCTTTTCCTTTTCCAAATTCTAATTTTAAAATGTAATTAATAGATACTTTTAGTGAGGGCAATTATATAAGGATGCTTTTGTTCTTTTGGGGAGTAAGTTGTTGTTACTATGAAATTTACATTCATATTTTGGCATTTAGCTGTTGTTTGTATCTGGATGTAAGTCTTGAAACAGTGGATTAAATCCACAGCATATTTCAGAGCTAGTTTTGCAATGACAACTTCATTTCCACCACAATCTAAAAACCTTCCTATAATTATATGATGTCCTGTAAATAAGCTGTCTCCAGAAGACTCTAAAGAATTAAATAACCAAGGCAATATACAGTACAAAAACAGTGCTGCAAAGACGTAGTACTACACTTGAACAATGGCAACCATATTAATTAAAAGATCAAAGACAGAGGAAATGGAGGAATGTACATTTTAAGGGATCTGAAATGAGACAGAGAACAAGTGAAATGGAAGACTTTTTTTGAAAGAAGGAAAATCTTTGAGTGATAGATAAGACTGGGTGGCAAAAAGGTATCAGACTCCCAAGAGGTAGAGCTGCTCAGGAGTAGTCCCAGAGGCGATGCAGCATGGGCTAGAATTGAGCAAAGCCAGGGACAGAGTGCCTGGAGGACGGAGTTGGCTCCTGACAGAGGTACCTTGGACAGTTGCTGAGGACTGCAGGAGGGAACAGCCAGTTTTATTTTCTGTGCTTCTGCCCAAGCCCAGAAAAGGTGGCCTGTGGGCAAGACAAGTGGATGTGAAGCAGCACCATTTCAAGCTGAGATATCTTCTCAGAAATGAGGTTGCACTCTATCTCTTCATCCCCTGGGCAGAGTAGCAGACTCTAGTTCTCCCAATTTTGGGACTGATTTGGCTCTCTGTTGTCTTGGCCCAAGGTCACAACACTGGTGGCATCAGCCTGAATCAGAGCTGCCCCTTCCTGTCAGCAGATCCCTGCAAGGTTTTGCTGGGTGTGATGGCATGTTTCCTCTGGGTAGTGGGCAGTGAGACCTCTGGGATGACACTGCCAACTTCACATTTTAAATGTGTCCTTTGGAACTGAGCTGGTTAACAGGATGTGTGTCATCAACAACAAGAGCAGAGCCTCTCTGGGAAGCAGGGATATTTGCTACTATGCTCACTTGTCAGTTATTTACTACTTTCTTTTTTCTATGTAAAAACTGCAGGTCAAGATTATCATACCATCAGCACGAGGTACGTTAATATGAAACCATAAATGTCTGCATTCAGAGAAAATTACAGCATGTCAGCGGTGCTACATGGTCTGTTACTGTGTGACACTGCTTATGGTGTAACTCTGCTGCGGAAAAATGACTCTTGGGGAATGAAAAATTATTAATAAGCTCCCAAACAAGTCTCTTAATTAAACATATGTAATAATTGGCCAAGGCTTTTCTTTTCTTTCTTTTCTTTTGTGTTTTCCCACTGTGGGGAGGGGGTCTGCCCTTCTCAGCTTCAAAGGTGGGTGACTTTCATAGGGAAATATGTAAGACAGACAAAACATCACCTTCCCTGTTTCTTCTTTTGTTGTTTCCCAAGTTGCCTTGCAGTGAGTTTTCTATTTGTCGTGATTCCAGGTAAAGCTGGTGAGGAGAATCAGTGGTGCATGGATTGTACATCTGTTCTTACCTTTGCTTCAATGTGTGTAGTAATATTAATAATAACTTTAATATTTAATATGATAATGCTTATTCTTACTCTGACACTCCAAAACTGGTAGATACATGACTGAATTTTAGAGGTTACATACTTTCTATTGTCTTTGATAATTCATTAGCAAATATAAAAGTGGAAAAGGAGAATTTTTCTTTTACTAAAAACCCGAGGAGGAAAAATGAGAACTAGAGAGAACTAAGAATGACTAATAATGGAAGTGGAACACAGCAGGGGAAAATTTAAGCCCTCTTTTCTTTTGATAACTTCAAAATTCCTTATATTGCATATGTAGAAGTAATGTTTTCATCTTTCCCAGCAAAGAAAATCACTATTTTTTGTTAGTCATGCAACAGTGTGTTCCTGAATTAGTTGTTTGCAGATGCACAGCTGCAATGCCATCCACTGAGACATGTGTAGACTGATCAGTCGTCAACCTACTTTTTCTATAAGATCTGTTTCTCCCTTCAACTGGTGTGCAGGTTGCTACAGGTTTCTATTTTTGTTTTTGTCTTTGCTGGATGGATTTTTTTTTTTTTTTTAATGTTTACTCTTTTGCTGAGGCCAGAGGTTCCTAATGCTTCACAGATAAACCCAGACAAACTGCTAGGCCTCAAATTCCTCTAAATAGGTTCTCAATAATCTATCACTTATAGTTCATCTTTCGGAGATATAGTAAAATTCCTTCTCTCTTCCTAAAGTTTCTCTGCTGGGTTGCATGGAATTGGGGAACTTGCCATTTAGCCTCCATGGGGCTGAATTAGAGAACATGCAAAGGACAGCAACAAAGATGGTGAAGGGCCTTCAGGGAAAGGTGTATGAGGAGTGGCTGAGGTCACTTGGCCTGTTCAGCCTGGAGGAGACTGAGGAGAGACCTCATTGCAGTTACGACTTCTTGTGAGGGGTAGCAAACACTGATCTAGTCTCTGTGGTGATCAGAGACAGGACCTGAGGGGATGGCCTGAAGTTGTGTCAGGGGAGGTGTAAGTTGGATATTAGGAAAAGGTTCTGTTTACATATGATAGTTCTAGCCAAAGGATCAAAATGCATTTGCATAGGCCAGGTCTTAGAATGTGAAGGAGTCATCTGCTGTATTGCATGCTTCCTGCCCCTGAAAGTGAACAGACCCTCTCTTTTTTTTCCCAGACTGATGAATTCCCCCCTCTGCTCTGTTCCTCAATTTGCACTGTATGATGCCAGTGTATCTCACACCCTAGAGCAGATAAACTGATATACTCCTTTGCTTTTCCCTGTCCTTTCTCATGAGGTGCTGTTCATCTCAGGATGTCATTCCATAACTCTGCTGGGACAGTGCTCAAGTCCCCTCAGACAAAATCCAGTCTTAAGGGGAGACATCATTTCTCAGATGGAATGAGATACAGGATGTAAATTTTGTCCCTTGTAATCTGCACAGTCATGGAGTGAAAATTTTTGAGTGCCTATAAGAACTTAATTTTTGCTGTTTCCCCAGATTACTTTTAGCCTTCAGCAAGGCATGATAAATTACCGACAGAGGCTCAAGTCCTTTTCTTCTGTTCCAAGGATTAACAGTGTGACAATGTAGAAAGTACATTGCTGCCAGCAATGAGCAAGAGGTTGCAGTTTCTGTATAAAGCCTTCTGTTTCATCAGGACTGCTATCACGTGTGCTGACTTAGTGCCTCTGGGCTCAGGCTTTTATGGTTGGCCTCTCTGGCATAGTGGTTCAATACTGGTTAGTTCATGGGTGAGCTCTTCTCTAGTATTAATCATAAAGTAATATGATCAGATTACTGGATTCCTTAGTCCTCTATTAACCCAGACAAGTGTCCGGTGCCAGGTCTTGGACCATCCCCACTGTTCACTGATATGTGCTAGCTGCCTTGAACATCCTCAGAGTCTGCAAAGCTATGTGAAGAATATGGAGCTGTAACTGATTGTTATTTGAGTCCTTTTGTCTCTTTGGTCTGAGCATTTCCAGATGACTTGGCTGGAGTCTTTCACATGTGCTCAGATACTTGATGTTGGATGGATAGACAGACCCACCCCCCCTTGCTGTTCTTCTCCAAATACTTGTAAAGGATTGAATGTAACATGTTGCTGGATTGTCTCTACCTCAGCTCTATTTCTCCTTCATGTGTCCTTGCTGAAGCTTTGACACTTGATTGTTTACACTTCATCTCTGGACCCTGGCTGGTGTTTAAAACAGATGGAAGTCAGCAGTATGTATGAAATCTCTATCAAAGAGAGTATCTCATACTGATGAGCCTCATTGACTTTCTTAATATGATGGGACTTCTCAATGCCACAGGAAGCGATAATTTCGTCCTAGGATAAACAGGGTGTTGTGATTTTGACAGGTTCTAGATAGAAATTATTCCTACCAAATAGAAATTTATATTCAGAACTTTGGTCCCTAATTTTAGGACTGTGAAGCCTTCCAGTCGCAGAGTCTCCTCCCTGAAAGTAGGCTGTGGACTCTCTCAGTAGGTGCGATTGCATTACTATCACACCAGTCTTAATGACCCCTCTGTGGTTAATCAAGTGTTTCAGGAAGCTTGGGCTGCATAGGGAAAAAGCAGAAGGCTTATTTCTTGAGCTCTAATCACCCAGCACCTTGAGGGCACCATCTTCCTGCCATCTTCCAAAACTGCTCTCAGACCTTGGCTTACCCTGCACTTCTGCCGTGTAATGTGGGGGATGTCCCTCATGTCTACTTCTGCAGACACTGAAAGGCACTCTGCTCTTTCATGGCTATCCTAGGGGCCGTATTTTTGTGTAGCAGGCACAAATCGCCTCCATGACATTAATACATTAATAATGCTGGCCACCACTCTTCAGGCTAATCATGCCACTTAGCAGTGCTGCAGGAGATTACATTTCAGTGATTCCCCCATCCAGCTAGAAAATGAATTGGTCATACTGGTCTAATAGCAAGCAAATTTAACAGCTGAATTGCTGGCAGCTTGTTCTGCTACTGCTGAATACCTTGTTCTTTGCTACATTCACGCTGCAGCTCACTCCCATCTGGAAATGTTGAGATAGGTACAACTATGGTCTGGATTGGAAAGGAAGAGGTTGACCAGTCACACTGTCCGGTGCTAATGAGGAAATACTGGCAGAAGGGAATAAGCTGTATCTTTCTTCTCCCTTGACAGGCAAATTCACTCTTCTTTCCTCATTTCTGGGTCTCTCAGTTTAAGCCTAATCTTCTCATTCTGTGCCATTAACACACCTCATTTTGAGTTAGTGCCAGAGGGGCCTTCCTGTCTGGAAGCATTTATGTATGTTTAGATTGTGTCTCTGCAGTGCTGCCTTGTAAGCTGGAAACATCCACGAAAGTTTGGTCTCTGATTAAATGATTCCTTTATTTTTCCAAGATTATCTATAGCATGGAACTTCCAAGTTTATAATGTAAGTAATTATTTCTTGTACCGAATCTTTCCTGCTCCTTTGAGAGTAGGGTAAAACAATCCAGCATCTGTTTTTAGTCCAATTCTGTGCAAGAAAAAAAAAAAAAGTCCAGAACTTTTACTGTGTGTTCAAATGTTTCAGCCCCTGTATGCAGCCACTGTGTCCTCACTTTCTTTTTACCTTCTGAGTGGACAAGCTCCTGGGAAGACATCAGGTACATCTTAAGGAGGTGTCTTGGTTTGAGGGAGAGGTGAATTTTTTCAGGGAGTTGTGGGCAAACCAATCAATGGTCAGGTCTGAATGTTGGCATTTTTTAGTGGCCACTGAGGGGTTGGACATGCCTCTGAGGACACAAGGAGTTAAAAGCAAAGACTCTTAAAAAGTCTGCCTCTTTTGGGTTCCAGTTTCAGCAGGGAAACATCTCCTTTCTCCTGCCCAGTTACTAGGCTGGGTGGGGGAGGGGGGGGCCACGTGGCCGGGCTGAGGAGAACCACGAGGCAGAACTGAAGTGAGCTGGGGCCCCGGGGCGGGGAAGAGAATGGACAGAACTAGAGCTGAGCTGCCCCATCCAGAATGGGGGGGTGGAAAAATGTGGAGGTGCCTTCTGTGCTTCCCCGCCCCCCCACCCCCTTCTCCGGGAGAAGATGCCCAGCCACGTGGGAGCTGCCGAGCCTGGGAGTGCCTGAGCCTGCAGCCCCCTGCCGGGAGCCAGGAACTGTTAACCCTTCCTGAGGCAGAAAGAAACTTTTTTCTAGACATTGATTCTCATGACTAGTAGCTTCAGAAGAGAGAGAGAAACAGCTTAGGACCGAGATGATAAAGTCAGAAGATGAAAAGAATCCTGGATGGGCAAAGAATGAGAAGAGTGGCTTTTTGGGCTGGACTTTTCTTGCATAATGTTAGCCATAGACTGAACTTGAGTCTCTTTTGAACATAAACTGCATTTTGGGGTAGATGTGGCTAGCTCGACTTGCTGCAGTGGAGCAAACAGAGAAGAGAGGAAGAGGGTGTGGTGGTGCCCTCTGCCCTCAGAGAAGAAACCCTCGGCCCCAGGGGAAAAATGGGGAGAGCCTGGCATGCAAGCATCCTCAAAAAGAGCCCTATATGCAGCTTTAGCCCATGGACAGTGGTGAGAGCACTGGACATGGAGAAGAGAGTGTCACCATGGCAGCCAGGTAGTGGCCATGAGTGACAAAAACACACATAAAGGGTAAACCTGTGTTTTTCTGAGGAGCAGTCTGTGATGTGAGAAAGACTCCTCTCTCCCTTGCTGAATTGAAGATTAGGTGGGGGTTTTTTTGAGTGGTGATTGTTTAATTTAAAACCCAAGGTTTTGGTCCATGGAGGGTAATGTGTAGGGGGTGGAAATTGGGAGAGGAGAAGAATTGTTCTGGGAAGGTTCCATTTCTGTTTTGTGTGTGTGTGTTTAGAGTTTTCCTTTCTATTTCTGTTCCTATGTAATGTAATAAAGTTTTTGTCTTCTGTTTTCAAGTTTTGAGCCTGCTCTGCTCTATTCCTGATCACGTCCCACAGTAGTTGCTAAGAAAAACATATACTCATGGGTACATTAACATCTGGCCAGTGAAAACCCATGACAAGAGGGAAGAGAAATCACAATATGATGCTGAGCTGGCAAATGTGTCTGCCTGTGTTGGCCCAGGGACTTCCCAAGCTGATTCTCCAGTTACCTGCCCCCAGTGCTATTCTCTCTTCCTCTATGTGCTGGGTTTCCTTGAACTGCTTTTTGTTTTAGTGCAAGGAGCTGCTACTAACATATTGGTGATGTCATGAGGGAAACATTATCAGCTTGAGCAAGGATGACGAAAGAGAAGGTTCAGCTAACCCACTACATTTTATTTTCATTTACTTGGTTTAGCGTTTTATTAGATGAAAAACACAACTTCAGGCTCCAAAGAAATTCACAAACACTCTACTTAAGATCACTTTACTGTTCTGCAACTTGCTCATGTTGAGTAAATGAGAAGCAAATCATGGCCTAAAGATAATGCCAGTCACAAGAAAGGACAAAGACACAGGAAATGTAAAGGAAAAATACAGGTGAAAAAAAAAATACAAAGCACACGAATGATGCTTCACTACTCTTTGTAGCTTAACTTACTCCTGAACACAAAATTAGCCTCAGCCTTCAAAGACGTATTAAGGAGTGATAAGTGTAGTCAGTCTCAGCTTTGTTCTGAGCTATAAGGTGCTCTGTGGAGACCTTCAGAAATTTCTCTGCTACGAGTACATAAGGAGATTGAAACTCCTACAAATGAATTCTTGGAGTATGGCTAGTCTCCATAATTATTACAAAGACTCAAGAGAGAGTATGGTAGTTGCAGTTTAATGTAACTGCATTCTCTATAAAGATTAGTGGGTAAAAGAATGAACGTACCTGCTAATGACAGGGATGACAGCCTTGAAATGTTAGTACCAGTCTAATTGTTTGCACATTGAACTCCAGTTTTCCCCTTGCTCAGAAAATGGATTTTTCATTGCTTAAACTCTGTGCTCTGAAAAACACAGGTCTCTGGGACAGTAAAAACAAACTGGATTTTCTTTAGGGAGCATGCAGTTTCCAATAGGTGTGATCTGTCCCTGCAAGAGGAGGGAAAAAGACATGGGGATCACTAATTTAGGAGTAGCCTTGCTGCTCTGGGATCTGGAGAATGAGATGGAGATTGCTTCCCACTCTATTTGTACTGTGTTCATGCCTGTAACTCTGATGTCATGCAAATAATGTTGGTTGTTTTTTTTTTCCCTAGAAATCCTATTAGGTTGTTACAAAGCTCATGGATTTACTAAACTTTCTAATAATAGCAAAGAAGCAATAGTAATTATTCACATTTTTGCCATTTTAAAAAAGGTGTTTTCTTTCATTATCATCATGACCATGTGTGTTGAGTGTAAAATAATTTTATGTAACATAGAATATCTTACATTTAACATGTCTAATGTGGTAAGATCAAGTAAAGAGCCCTTCTTGGGTAGTCATTCAAGGTAAAATGAGTAATGCCCAGGCACTGCACCATGTAAATCTCAGCCTGGTTTTCCTTCTATCATTTTGAAGCATAGAGCTTTAAGGTCAAGCAGGTCTCTGGAACAAATTTGATTCTTTGTATTAAAATCAACACTGTCTTCATCAGACATTTTAATTGTGTGTGTACAGATACTTTTGCCTACAGAGATAAAATATTAAACACATAATGAATAATGCAGCTGTCTCACAGTACTGTGATCTTTATGTGAATAAAAAAGCCATAAATTTCCTGGGTATTGAACAGGCACAGCACTTCCCAGTTTAATTTTCCAGTGATTTCTGCAGTGACAGCTTATGCAGGGGCAAGTTGGATGACGTAATGTTGAAAATAGCATGGTTTTTTTGAGAAGAAATAGTATTTTTCCATCTCCCAAATCAGGAGCAGAGCTGTGCAGTTGTCTGTTCCCAGACAGCTAACACAGCTGTGTGGATAGCCGAGGTTTAATGTAGCTCTGCACATCACTGGGGAGAGAAGTCAATAGATGGAAACACCCATGTGAAATTACATCTTGAGCCATGGAAATAAAATGGACAGTGCCTTAGATAAAGAGCTTTTCAGTAGTGACCTTTGTTTTCTAGGCTTTTTCTTTGGGGATACATTTCACTTCTTTCTCTTGACACACAATGTCACTATCTCTAGCTGACTCTGCTGGTTTTTCTATTGAGTTTCAGCTACCCCATCCATCCCTTCCTTGCCTTTCCGCCATCCTATCACAGGTATAACCTAGCCTGATGGCTGCAGCCTGATTTCTGGAAAATGTTGCTTTTTTTCTTCAATTCTTTTGCATATGGATGTATTTTTTCTTTCATTTTTAGGTAAAAATAGGTGTTTCCAATTTTTTTCTGAAAACATCTCTGCTGCTGAAGTGCAGTTACACAGAGGTTATGTCCTTTAATCTTCAGTATTAAGGTGGAATTTTCATTCCAATTTCTCTTGCTGTGAACTGAGCTCTGGCACATTTCTTCTTTAAAGAAAAAACTTTAAAAAGAGAGAATTTCACTTTTAAAATTAATCACCATGGCAACCTTTACAGTGAGTTTCCAAACATAGGAAGTTGCCTTTAAGAAGCATCCTCATCTAAGAGAAAGGTGAGTTTTTTACGGCTTCTAGCAATGCTCCCGTAGAATATAAGGTATCACAAGAATCAGTTAGAGGCACTTTTATATGCAAAAGAAGTTAAATGATCCTGGTGATATAAATTTTTTTTATAAGGATGCTGCATGCTAACTAATCTCATCATAATGCTAGCTTAAAATAGACCTGGAGAACTAGATAGAGCGTGGTGGTAATACTTGTGATATCACTAGATTTCATCTAAGTAGACATTTAGTTAACAATTTGCCAACATTTCTCTCATATTTAAAATATTATTTTTCTTTTTTTTACTTCTGGACTGCCTTTTCATGCATATTCAGAATCTTAGTGAGAAATATTTTTCAAATCAGAAAAGAAAGTGAGGTAACAGAATAGAGAGGGAGAAAACAAGTTGTTTATACATTAAAAGAAGAAAATCCTTCACACATTAGAGTTCAATGAAATGTAACTTTAGCAGTCATCTCTTATTTCTGTTAGTACTCAGCTGGATTATCTTATATCTTATTTTTGGTATATATTAGATCCAAGGAATATGTAATTTCTTTTTCCACTGGAATTTCTCCAGTGAACATACTGTACATAGGTGAAATCTTGACATTTTCCCTGAAATGGTGACTCTGGTGTGTTGTAATTAAAATAAGAGCATTTTAGAATTAAACTTTCTATGTCCAAAATAGTTGTGTGACTGGGAAAAGGAGCTTACATCCAGAGAACTTCAGTCTCTGGGCAGATTTCAGATTTTCAGGTAGGAGGCTGATGGACTGGCAGGAGAGAGCCATATTTTATCAAATTGCAAAAATACCATGGAAAACTAAAAAAACCCACCCTTCATCCAATTGGTTCTACCGAGGTTGAATATAATGATCCAAAAGTGTACCAGGGTGTGTGGGAATGTTCCCACACTGCATGTAGGAAGCAGGAGGGCAGGTCAGAAAAGGACTTTCTTTTCTCCTTTCATGCAATCTGTAATTGTGAGGTCTTGGGCTGCCCATGGGAGGCTGTCTGAGCCACATGACCGGAATATGGAGTGGGCATGGTGGGTTCTATCCATGAGCTCACCATCCAGGTTTATTTATTCAGCTATATGGCCAAAGTTGTATTTCACTGGTCTTGTTCCCCACTTGAAAAAAGCAAGCTGTTTCTGCTGGGATTAGGGCAGGCTGATGCTGTAAACATTCCAATACTTCTCCATGCACGGTATATCTGAAAGAAACAGATTGTAAAGCACCTCTAAGCAGGTTTAAGTTTTAGAAAGACTTTTAAAAATTTATTACATTAATGTAGCAAGTCATTTAAAGGTGACAGCCTTAAGTTCAATCCTTGAGTAGCTCAATTAAAAATAAGCGCAGATAAAAATAAGCTCAATTACTGCATTACTCATGTTATGTAATATCTTCAGAAAAGTTTAACTTTTAGAGCAAACTTAGCAATAAAGTTATTAACACTTATCTGAAATGCTTGCTCTTTTGAGATATTTCTGCCATCATGCAGTACTTTTGTTTCATGTGAAACGTGGGTAGGTAAAAGTTGCCTTTTGTGCTTTTTTAATGGAGGATAGGATCAATGTGATCTGATGGATTGCTTTTTCTTATGTGTACGGGGTCCTGTGGAGAGCTTTATATTCAATTCCAAAGTCAGCTGAAGCTTGACAAGGTGTTAGGTCAGCAAGCAGTTCAGCAAGCAGTACATTTGCAAAATACCATTGAGGCATGGGATGTAAGAAAGTGGTAGTAGGTGATGCCAAGTGACTGCAAGTTCAAAAAGAATCTTTCAGACAAGAAGTGACTGTTTTGAATTACTGCAGCCAGATTTCTGAAAAATTGGCTGATGGACTGACTGCATGCAGGTTGGCAAATGTTCTCCTTCCCCAACCCTTCTGATAGATGGGATTATGACTGGCTCACAATCTTTCTCATACCATCCATCAGCACGTAGTAAAACCTAGTGCATAATCATTTTTACTGAGAAAGTCATGTTGTCCTGGATTTACAGACAATACATGTTCATTTCTATTGAAAGGATGAAGAGTAGACTTTGTACATCATAAATAACAATTACGGTTTTAGAATAAAGGAGATGAGATGAATTGAGCTGTGCCCTATCACAATAAGAGAGGAAAAAAAGAATTTTCATACATTTATGGTATCTTGCAGTGGTAAAAATGAGAAACAAAGCAGAGAGGCATTTATCCCTTTGCATGAATTAAGAACATATATGGTCTTTGTATTCATTGAATGTTAATTTAGAGTCAGTGAAAATTATCACTGAATTCTAAATTGCAGGTATTCAGAGACTGTGATTGAAGTAACTGCTTTGAGATATTTTCTTTTGATTGAAGATAATATAGAAAACATTTTGACATATACCATTAAATTCCAAGAAGGAAAAAACAGTTATGGAATGACAGGGGCACCAAATATCTCAAGCATATTTGAACAGCAGTTTTTAGGACTTAAAAATGTTTATGCATCATCTTTGTATTTGCCCTCATGTTTTGGTTATCTATAAAATGGGTTGTTAACCGGATGACTTGAAAGAAAAAATGAAAGAGGCTCAGTATTGTCAATGATTAAACTGTTTTCATCTTGACTGGCTTAGATTTACTTTTTAAAAGTCCCATAATGGAAAAATGCGTTTTGGGAGGAATATGTTTTCTGAGTTGCAAACCCAAAACCCATCAGTTTTTGAAAAAGAGAATGTGTCACAATCAGCTCCTTGCCATGGCTTGATCACTGAAAGTGCTATTGTCAGAAGTCATTAAATGAAGACCATGCCTATTTTTCAACAAGGAGAGGTGCCACTTAAGGAGATGGAAAACATCATGAACATTATCTGGAATTAGAGAAAATGCTAACAGATTATATTCTTATCTAATATTAATTTTCTCACCCTTTCATCCACTTCAGTTCTAACTCATCTACATATTTGACTTCTAAACAGATAGTATGCTTTATTGATTGAAGCATTAAAATCATATATGGAAATTTATTCCCAGATTTCTGTTCATGTAATTGTAATTACAACTGCTGTGATTCATCAAAGGCCTCTTGTTTGCTGGCTCATATTGCTTTGTAAATGAAGAAAAATATTTCTGGTTGGTGGTTTCTACTCATAGAAATTTAACAAGAATATTGTTTATAAACTCAGACTTTTCAGGATTTAGAATTGTTTTCATAAAGCATTAGGAGGAAGAGATGAATCTAGTGGGACGTGTGGTTTTCAGTGCCATTTTGATTCTGTAGATCAGCTGTAATGTGAAGAGGTACTCTTAGCTCTTTCTTTCAGGGAGTATATAAAATGGCTTTACGGACTTATGTCTAACCAGGCATCTCCTCTGGTAAGGAATGAGACAGGTACATTATTTGGTTATTTTTATGTTGAGACTTGGGTGGGTGTTTTTTTTAACAAAAGTGCATTTTCCATGTAGAAGGCTTGATGTTTTATTGGGTTTTTTTTTTGCCACTGACCTGCTGCTCATCAGTTTCTTTACCTTTAATTGTTCTACTAGTAGACTATTCTCTTGGTTTCTCAATAGACTGCTGGCCATGTATTTGAGTTTTCTTTTTGTGGATGTTGTATCCTCACAAGAGCAGAGTACACAACCACTCCTAATTGTTTAGATACTGCATATTGCTTTAAGACAGATCCAGTTACGACATACTAAGATCTTGTCAAAATTGCTTCAGTTTTGGTGATGAAATTTCAGTTTGGGATTTGTTCATAAAGATTGCATTCTACACATCTTTCAGTGAAGCTACTCAACTGTGTACAAAATGGTACTTGTGAAGAGAAACTGACTCTCTGACTGAACTTTCTGTTGGTTTGAATCCTCAAAACCACCGTGACATTCAGAACAAATTCAGCATCATTGTCAGACTGGAATGTTCCTAAAAATACAATTTTCTCTTTACTTGCAATATTTGCAGGTGTACCTTAGAGGCATTTATAATATTTTTTGCACATGCAGTGAGGTTTTTTAAAACATTCTTTCATACTTACACTTGGTGGTTTTTATTAAAATAAATGAACAGTAATGGAACATTGAGTGTTAGGATTATGAGTGAAGAAAGGAAAAGTTTTATGAAAGAATATCCATGAATGCCCTTTCTCTGAGAAGATGTCAATTACAGGAGCCAAATTTAGGTACAGGTTTCTTTCATAATAGGTTCTTTCTATAATCCAACTGCTTTAGATGAATTTGGAAAATTTGGTCTCTTCTGTGCCTCATCTTAGAAAGTAGGAACATCAAATAAATATCCAGGTTTTATGTAGTGCATAAAACATACCTGAAAATCTATCTTGCATACTTTGCATGTTTTTCTGAATTGCTAACCTATCCAAAAATTATTTATGAAGGAACAGCAGGCCTTGCCCTTGAACAAGGCATTTATTCAGTAAAGGAGTTAGAGCATGGACTGTCTTTTACAGAAACAAATCTGTTAGTGACCTTACATCCTACAATGCAGATATTGTGTTTTTATAGTGTTCTACCATTTCTTCTCATTCTGCTAGAAAGAGCTCATGAAATTCAAATGGTATTTATGAGTAGAGAGCTTTTTTCCATCTCTGTGGAATCTTCCAAATTCAGACAATCATTATGTGGCTATTGTTGTCTTTCATAGTTTATTAGTCTTCCATCAGAAATACAGTCTAACTCAGAAGAATAAGCAAAACCTGTGTTTTGATCTATCCAGATAAGCACAAGCTGAGAACAATCAACTAGATGCCTATGAGGAACATATGTGTAAACATGGCAGCTTTCCTTATTCTTTTCAATGGTATTCTGTTACTGTTAATGGTCTGAAATACTGCCAGAAAGATGAGGTGGCAGATGAACACAGATATTCATTGGCATCTGCTGCACACTACATTTGCCATATCTTCTGGGGATCACCTTCACTTTATGGCCATTTAGAAATCTTGGCACCATAGACTTTATTACAACCAAAATCATTAGTCGCAAGAGGGAGCGTGCTGAAAACTAATGATGCACAAAAGAAGTAGTATACATGTATACATGTATACAAGTAGTATACATGCCTCAACATTTCTGGTAAAACTGGCCCTTGTTAATATGTCTGCCATGGAAGAGCCTGATCCACACATAGGTGCTGCAGCAAGCAGGGCCGTGGAGGTTATGGTTCTTCCTTGCAGAGCAATGCCCATCCAGGCTCTGATGGAACCTACCACAGCATGTCCTTCCAGCCCAGTGGAGAACCTTCCCCAGGAGGAGTGGGGGTCTTCTGGACCTCCTCCCAGTGGGGATCCAGCATCAAATCCTGCACACATGAGATGCTAAAGCCTGGGAAATGCCCACAATGAACAGTTGTTTCAGAGGGCAAAACCCCTCTCAGTCATTGGACTTGACCCAACACATGTGACGTGTTTACTCAGATAAATTTCTATCCAGATGCATGTTTACTTTGAAAACATTTTAGTAAAGGTTACACTTTGCTGCAACATTATCTATAAGACAAATTTTCCTATCTGTCAGAGGGAGAAGTAGAAGTAAATTTCACTGTCTTAAGACCTGCCCCTGAAGACATTGGCTGTGTAATTTTGATGATAATCTATCATTGAAAGTAAAAGTCAGTTGATGGTTGATAAAGCTAACTGTGAGCATGGAGGATTTAAACACCAAGCCTGTAAAAGACCCCATATTCTGGGCTATAGCACAGGCTGGGTGAAGGCAGGGAAGTGAACTTGATCTGTTATTTGAGTGTGCCCCAGAGAGCATGGCCAGGGCCTGGCACTGGAACAGCAAGAGGGCACTAATGACAGACCAGTCCCCTGGAATGGGATCCAAACAGAGAAAGTTAAATTAAGCCTAGTTGCTGTGCTGAAAATTGTTACTATCTGTGCCATGTAGCAGACACATTCAGATGTCCCCTGAGATATCTTCTTTTCCCATCTGTGAAGTCTCCTGAGGTTTTTTTCCTGTTTCACAGATGACATCTCAGATTGATTGCACTGTTCTGCATTATGGAGAATATCTGATTAAATCAGATAAAATGAGACTTGTGGTATTTGCAGTGTAGCAGTTGACATTCAGGCAGCAAATTAAAATGGGAGAAAATCTGCTTTTAAGTCTACCTACACTTAGAATACATCTGCATGGTTAGTGCTGCGTTTCATTCCTTGGCCAGTAAAAAGCATCTGAGATTTGACTTGGTGATTTGTTTCACAAAGTGCTGTGGTTTGCCCCAATGTCTGTACCATGTATTACTACTGAGTGTGCATTTACCATTTATTCTATGGGTAAAAGGCTCAAAACTAGTGCAAACAGCTTTAATGAGAATGCTATTGATTTTGAAGATCAGGATAATAACTACTTGTTAAGAAAGAAAATTATTTAAAATGCAATGCTTACCACAGGGGAAAGTAAGTTTTAAATGATATCAGTGTTTAGTCTATTTGCAGCTAGTAAATGCTGTGCATATATAATAAAATGAATAAGACAAGATTAACTGCCTCTTATAGTTTCCAAATCAATAAGAGGCACTTAAGGAGACAGATTCACTCTTCAATTATTTTTTTTTTTAGGAAAGACTACCTCAAAGAAAGAACTGTTGACGTGATGTTATTTGTCATGACAGAAACTGAAGTATAAATCTATTGTTTTTTGTATGATCCTACATTCATTCTAATGCAAGTCTATTCCATTTGATTATAGAAACAGTGAGTCAAAATCCAGAATACCCCATCCACAGAAATTCTATTATTCTTACCTACCGTCCCCCACTTTGAATTTATTCTACACACGTTTCTACATAGTGCTTAAAATATTTCTATCAGAATTTGCTTCTGGACAGTTGAAATATTTCATCTTGGTTGGACTTCTTGTATTTTCTGTATTTTCTTATATTATTTGGATTTGTTCTGCTCTCTGGTTTGAATGTTTATGGTTTTAATTATTTCTTACTATTTGTATATTAAAATAACATTAATTGATCATTGGCAATACAGACAGTGTTTCTGTAATTTAAATGATAATTGTTTCTTTGGCTTGCTCCGAGGTAACTGGTATTCTATGCTGTAATTTGTGTTCTATTTAATTTGTTAGATTACATCTCCCAAAGCATCAAGTTGTTTCAACAACAACAACAACAACAACAAAACAAACAAAAAAGGCAGTATATTCCAGTCCAGATAAGTTCAGAATCATTTTCTAAACAAAATTTTTGACAGCAATTCTTGACTTAGGGGTTTTCTTTTCCTGAAAACAATAACAATTTGTTGAGAGAAAAACACTTTAGTGAAAATGTTTTATCAGCCTCAGTTTTTAATTTCTATTGTGTTTATCAGATTTCAAGACACAGTATTTTTTCTCGCTGCAATTTTCATACTGGGGCAAGCAAAGGAGCTTTTTTTAGTGGTTTTTTTTTTTTTTTTCAAGTTACTCTTCAGCATGCATGTAGTTCTAACAGTAGTGGAAGTCCAATAGGAACAATAAAGTAAATCAAAATAGGTACTAAACAAACAGAAAGAGAACAGTAAAAACTATAACAATAAAAATGCAGGCAAATCTACAGAAGAGTTCAGGCAGCTGGAATGGTGACAAATGACACTGGTTTCAGGTTGCTGGGTGAACTGAAGTGAGGTTTATTTTGCACACAATTGTTTGGCATTTATTCCAGCAGCTGGTAAGTATAAGTATATGCACTCTGCAGTGTGTTTGTTTTTTATACAGAGAAAGTAAATAATGAATTGTCAGACAGAAATAAAAGTACAAGACTTAAAAATTAATCAAATTAGGCACATTGGGGGTGGAAAAAAGTTCCATTTATTCACCTGGGTCATACAATTTACAAGGGCATCACCTTGTGTTCAGCACCATGGCCCTGCAGCATGCCTGTAACAATCACCATTAGTTCAACAGCAACTCTAAAGAGCTTTATATTCACTTATCTAAACTTTTCATATCAAGGGAAGACAAGTAGTTTTTCAGGGTGTCACATAGACCAATAAAGTAGGACTATTACGACTCTCTCCAAGATATTTCCATGACTTTGGGTTGTTATCTTGCCTCTCAGGGAGTTATACAGGAAGTTTGCAGTTATGCTAACTAATCACTGTTGAATGTTGGCCTGTTGTAATTTGATAAACCACCTTCAGGACTGTAAAAACAACTTTGATGGCAGGCCTAAGGTGGGCATGATGTTTTTATTCATTAGGACTTCGACAGATTTAAGTTAACACTGGCTCTGGATGCAGTTTTACCACAGGTAATGCAGCCACTTTTGTAGGGAAGAATAAGCCATTCCGGTCTAAAGCACATAAGCAAGTGTAAACCTATATTCCCCTGGAATCTGTGGCTTTTTAACAGTGAATTTCTAAATCAGTGCAGATAAAACTGAATAAAACCCAGTTCATCCACAAGTCCCTTCTTCCTGGAGTCCTGGTTATAGTTCAGATGTGCCTTTGATCCCACTTCAAGTGCAGATCCTAATATCACTGGTGACTTGCAGGCTTGGGGTGATGCTAAACTCTTCCCCTTAAAGGCAGGTAATGGAAAAAAAAGGTAATGCACCGGCAAGTAATACACCTTTGTGAAGATTGGTTTCACTGATGGAAAAGGCTGTACAACAATGCTTGTAGAGAAGTGATAAACATGAGTCCTAGAAAGCAACTGATGTGGAAAAAGATGCAACATAGAAATGAGAAAAATAATGCAGCATTGTTTCATGCAGTCTTTGCTTAACATAAGGGACCTCAAACAAATGGTTAGAAGATGGGAGTCCTGAGTCACTGAAAAATTGCCCAAAGAGCTGGCAAATATGTCAGGGAGGCCATCCACAAGTATCTTGGGGCAAATGAAATTACAAAAGCAAGAATAAAAAGAGAAATTTCACTGTGTCACTGTGTAAATCCTTGGTGAAAGCGTAGCCTGAATATCATGGGCATTTCTGACATTGCTTCTTGAACCTTTCTTAGTGTGCATTTCAGGTCTTCATCCTTTGAAAAAGGCAAGGAACAGAAGAGTACTAGGGATGACTGGGGATACACAACAGTTTATTAGTATGGAGCAACAGTTTAAACTAGGTCTCCTAAGCTCAGGAATAGAAACAATAGAGTAGTGGGTATGATAGAGCTCTGTAGAATCATGAGTGGATGGAAAGGGAAGAGGTCATTCACAATCTCTTTCAATGCAATACTTTCATGGATAACATGTTTCAGAAAAAAAAAAAAAAAAAAAAAAAAAAAAAAAAAAAAAAAAAAAGTTATTTCTCTACCAACTGTACCTCTAAGCTCTGTGGTTTCTTTCCATGGAAAATTATATATGCTAAAAATGGATATAAATTCAGAAGCCAACTGGAAAAAAAGTTGATAAAAAATAAGAAAAAGGTAACATTTAAGGAGCATCATCTGAAACTACTGCAGATTTTGGAAATCATGTAATGTCTCCAATATATGGGAGGAAGTAGGGTGGGAGGGGCAATCATGCAAAATCGCAGAAAACTGAACTTACATAGCTTGTCAAGATGTACAGCATTAGTCTTTCTCTCCAGCCAGTGCAGTTCCTGGGAAATTTTATAAGTAGTAGGTTTTCTGTTTGCTTACCTGAAGGCTTGCAGTTGTGAGGTATCTTTTACATCTAATGTAATCACAACATTTCCAAAGCAATACTTGAAGCATGATATGATGTTAGATATGATTTTATAATCATATATTATCAGTGCCAAGGGACTTGATGCTGCGTTAAAGAGATGATACTTAAACTTTTGAGAACTGATTTCATCTAATATAGGAATCCTAATGATGTTGTAATATTTTTCACCAAGTTAAAGATGCATTCTGGATGGATCTGTTACCTAAGTAATACATAGGGTGAGAAAAAAAAAGGCAACAATGCTTTCGGATATGTGTACAGAAGACAGCAGGAGAATTTTTCTTTCATGTTCCTTCATTTCCACCTAGGATTCAGAGCAAGCAAAAGAGTCCATCATGACATCAAGCACACCTGTTTCTCTGCTGAGTCTCAAATTAAACTGGGTTTGGATGAAAAACCTTTTATGTTGTTTCTTTTTCTGAGATCCCCTCTATCAAGGCTATCTTTAAAATGTGAAAAAGCTGAAGCTGTCTGCAGAGCATCATTGACTTTAATGGGAAATATGGCAATTTGCACAAGGTGAGGAAAGAGTTCTTAGCTTATCAAGGTGGACAAATTAGTTCACATTCTCCTTCCCTGTGTGTAAAAGTTGAAAGGAACTAAATACCTAATTTTCCCATTTATATACCGTTCCTTAAAGACTCATTTTCTGCTCTCTGCTCATGCTTACAAAGTGCTTCCTTATGATATTGCTTATCTGTGTCTTGATGACTGCAGACTTTCCAGAGCTGCTTTACTTTTTGTGCCCTACATGATATAGCAGCTGAGATTTTCTTCCTCACCTCTTTCTTTGCACTCCCCTGTACTTGGTCTGCTGTGAAAAGGCCCTTGAAAAAAGGGCTTGCCTCAATCTGCTCCAAAGGCCTTCCACATAGGGCTGAAACAAAATAAAAGACACACATAGAAAAGAGAAGTAGATGGAGTAATTGGTCTCCAGCAGGAGCTCTGACGCTAATGATACAAAACTGAAAGGACTTCCTGCACCTGCCAGAACTACTTTGTTATCCCAGGGAAGATCTGCAAAGCAGGTCAGGACACTTGAGGCTAATCAGCTAATGGATTGTTTGTACAACTTTATAACTCTGCACTGTATTATTATTGCCTATTCATGTTCATATAATCTCTGTCAAGAGACAAACACTTCAGAAAGGAATCTATAAATAAATGCCGGTAACCCAAAGTGGTACAAGATGGAAGAAAACAGTCATTATGGGGATGCCTACCTGATCACTCCCTGCACAGTAGAAGCTGGACACATGGCCTTTCTGACGCAGATTCAGGCACAGGAGTCTTCTCCATCAGCACCAGAGCCATGCCACTGTGCTCAGTCACATAGCAGAGGTGCATGGTGCACAACCAAAGCAGATGTCCATCAGATGCACCGGCAGAGAGATTGCCGAGTAGTGCAGGATGTTGTTGTTCATCTTTGTAGCATCTGATGAGCCAACAAAACAAGTATCAGTCACACAAAACTTTGCATGCAGGCACACTGCAGTTTTGAACTTGAATAATTTCTCCCTCCTTTTTCTTCTTTACATCTGATTTTATTTTTTCATGACTTGTGTCTTGGTTTGAAAGACAGATATCTGCTAGGAAGGGGGCAGGACCTCTCTAGAGATGGAGAATTCGAATCCCCTCTCTCTAAATTATCCTAATTTAAAAAATTAAAGGAGATTTCAGACAGAGGTATGGGGATAGGAATAACAGTTCTTTACTAGCATATATGACAAAACAACAAACAAACAACAACTACAGCAGTAATAATAAACAGAACTAGGAATCTTGAGGTCTTTCTTTCACAAAAAGCCCAGGGCAGTTTGATCTGGGTGCCCCTGCAGGACTCCGAGAGGCCGAGCTGGAAGGGAGGAAAGTCCCGGGCTGGTGGATGAGATGAGGAGCTCTGCGCTGGCAGCTGGAGCAGCAGGGGTGTCCCGGCAGGGCTGGGCAGTGCAGGGCTACAGAGTAGCAGGAGAGCCTCAAAGCTCCGAAGAAGCAGCGGCGGTGGGGGGAGAGGCTGGAGAAAGCGAGTTCAGGATTCCCGGGTACAGGAGCAGATGACGGTGGATTTCCCAGGATGAGGCAGAGGCAGAGTGATGGCCATGAACTCCTCCTGCAACGAGGGGCATCTTGACTGTCCTCTTCGATGCTGAGAGCAAGAGCAAGTTCTCTTCCCCCAGCTCTGTCTTTTTTGCCTTTCCCAAAGTTCGTTATCTCTCCCCTCTGAGGGACACTCTCAGGGACTCATAAACAATAGGTGTAGCCTTGCGCTGCCATGTTTCTCAAGTACTCCCTTTTGTTCTGACTAAGTAGTCATCAAGGCCTCTTGGAAACTTATGGGAAAAAAATTCTGTAAGTGAAAAAAAAGACAAATCTAACCCCCAACAACTTGGAAGTATTTCATGACTCCCTTTTAATGTTCTCATATGTAGTTTTTATCTGGAGCATTATAAATCCCTGTCATAAGCATATTACCACTTTATAAGAGACAAAATATGCTCAATGCAGAAGGATTGATGGTTTGAAACATTCTATAATAAAAGACTTATCTTGGAGTGATAAAAGTTATCCAGAAGCAGGATAGAAGCTGCTCCTCTCTGCTGCCAAACTGCACAGCTGAAGTGTATTGGCAGGAAGGTAGTGAAGGTGTTTACATGAACCTCCAAGCTCCAAGACATGAAAGAACAGAAGGTCAGTAAGAAGAGTGGCTTCTCATGGAGACAAAAAGCTTGTATGAAGAAAAAAAAAAAAAAAAAAAAAAAAAAAAAAAAAAAAAAAAAAAAAAAAAAGATAGAAATACAGGTAAGGAAGAGAAAGACACGTGAAGATTTGAAAATACAGAGAAGGATTTTTTGATGCACACAGGAAAGGAAAAGAGCTGAGTAATATGTATAATATTTAGAGGCTCAAATATCATCCAGCTTCAAAACACTAAATTATTTCCCACTCTTACTGCAGCCAGCCAGGTGCAGCTGGCTGAGCCCTGTCCAGAAGCCAGTCTTCCAAACGGAAAAATCAGCTGTGGATGCTGGACAGTGTTTAAGTCTTTCACTTGCATTTGCACTGAAGCCCTGGCTCACACTGTGCTAGTGAGCCATTACATTAAGCCAGAAAGTGAGACAGGAGAAACCCCTGTTTTTTTTAACATCTCTACTACCTATCAAAGCAGCCAGTGTGCTTGTACCTACCTACTGAGTATGAATACCAAGCTCACTTAAAAATTACCATGCTGCAGAGACAGGTACAACCAAAGGCCATACAGCCAGGAATTCAATGGTAGGGGGATTTTGGTGTCAGCAGCTATATGGCCAAGCCTAAAGGCAGGAGAAAATCTCCACCAAATATAGTTAGTTGAAGACCCAGACTGCAGCGAGCTGCTGGCAACTTCTCTTTCTTTCTATGTCTTGTGTGGGTATGGTCACACTGCAAAAAAGTAATTTATGTCAACTTTAACATCTACTCTTCAGAGACCTCTTTGCTGTTGTCTCATATCTCTTATCCACAAACCCCGGGATTCAGCAGCAGTGTGGGTTATTTGCAGGAAGAATAGGGAGAGTTTACTCTAGAGTCTTAGTGCCGATAGTTCACCAGGTTTTCATCTGCCATAAGCTACATGCATTGGTCTCAATCTCTTTTCTACTTCTGATTCCCCCTCCCTTTGTCTGTGCTCTTCTGCAAGTTATCTGGGGATGTATCTTCAACTGCCAATATCTCTTTTAAAAGAGCTTTTGCCCACATGAAAACAAGGTAATGCTGCAGCTTGCTGCAGTATTACTGTCTTACATTTTTTTAGACTTGTAGCTTAACAAAAGAAACACACATAGAAGTGCAAGACCTGAACTTTCCCTGGAAAAACCTGAAATTATAATTAAATAAGGACATTTGCATCTTTGTCCTGTACCCAGCTCTCAGGACAATAATGGAAATTAATTCTCCTAATAAAAAGATATCTTCTGTTCAAAAAATAACTGCAGTACCAATGAGATTGAAGAACTTCCAAATATGCTGTATCCATTTGTGACACATTTTGTGTGGTTGGTTTGGGGCACTTTTAAATATGTCTAAAGAAAATTGTAAATGTAAAATTTTCAGTGATGCTGGAACATTCTTCCTCATGTAGTTTGGAGGTATGATTTTTATCTTTTTTTTTAGTGGAAGAAGCAAAAGGTTGTGTATAACCAGCAGCAAGTTGTTGATGGAACCTAATTTTGGATGTGATCAATCTGCAAATTTTGCAGTTCTTAGGAAGAGCAATCTGGCAGCAGTATCCTTTATCTTGAAGTCTGAAAAAAACCATGCTGCAGAAATAGTTTAGGAATCTCAGTCACAGCTGCACAAGAGTTTATGTGAAGAAGCAATTTAACTTGAACTTGAACAAGTAATGTAGCAGTCAGTTTATGTTTGGAACCACTTCCTAAAATAGATCCCTATTTTCATGACAAAATGAAAGCACAGCCTTACTGAGATCCAGCTAGAAAGTGTGTGTTGATGACAGCTCAAGTTTAGTGCTCAGCGTTGGCTGACTCCACTGTAAGCTTCAGAGGGATGATAGTTTTAAATGATGCGACAACCTGTGGTGATGCTTAAAGAAAATGGTTGTAGCTAATTTTTTAATACCTTAGGGTTAATTGCTCAATATTTTGAGCATCACAATGTTCTAGTGACTGCAAAAGAAGTAAAGAGCTCATTTTACAGCTGGGGCTCAGCTTCTCACTCTTTGAAGCCCCTTATAGCTAGCATGGTCAAAGAAACATTGTCCAGGCAAGCTCATTGTCATTCTGTTCACATGGATTGATATGCTGCCTTTCCCAAGAATAAGGTGACTGGATTTTGCTCTGTACGCTAAGGATGTGATTTCAACAGTCTTTAGAAGCTGGCAGTTACTTTAGCCCTAAAACCAGGAAGTAGGTGAGCAGTTGCTGCAGGAATCTCCTCATGCTTTCACATTTCCTGCAGCAGATCAGCTCTGGAGTCAAGAAGCAAAGATAAGTACCGAGTCAAAGCTTCAATTATGAATCCACAAAGCCATTGTAAAAGAACACAGTTTGCACAGCCTTTGCTCCTGTCTGCAACCCCACTGTTTTCACAAATTGCATATGAAAGTGGTAGCTCTCTTCCCCTTAGTAGTATATTATGGATCAAAGTGTATTAATATTTCAGAGATTCTAAACCTCTTCTATAACCTGGAGGCTCACATACATTGGCTTCCAAGGGAGCTGGAAGAGCTAAGTCATTAACGCATTCTTGGACGTGTCAGTTCACAAAACTGAGCAATCTAATCAATAATATCTAATGATTTTGAGTGACTACACTTTACAATGTGCTTACAATATCCACATATTCAGGTTTTAGGGTTTGCTTTTCCATCTGCTTTTTAGTTTGCTTATTTATATCTAGTTGTAGTATTATACCTTTAATTTGTTTTTTTAAAAAAACAAAAAGAGTTTGCTGACAGAAGTAATGAGAGTCCCAAGTCAATTGAGTGTAAAACAGTAGTGTAGAACTATAATTCAGCTTTCTTGCCCCAAAGAGACTGTCTAAAGGTTTTCAACCAGAGTATGCTGAAAGCAGTTCAAGTGGAGTTGGAGCAATTGCATCAATATGAAGCAGAGGAAGTCAGAATCAGCAATTTACTGTAAGATAGCACTTCTTTCTAAGACTGCGCATTAGCCACATAGGAAATTTCAACTTTGCTTTTCTCTATGGAAAAATAAAAGACCCTGTTCTTTAATCACAATTTGAGTATAAAAATGATTATAAATTATTATAAATTTGAGAATTTTGATGAGAAAGATGATTTCCAATACTGATGATAAGGTTTCACAAGAGAGGAGAAAGTGGAATTTTTTCCAAGCTTAAGGTCTTATTACTGTCATTTGTAGCCTTACTGCTTTTTTTCCTCAAATCCTTTATTTTTGCCTTGAAAGATAATTGATACCTCACTTGTAGCAACTTTTCCATATGATGAGACTTCTAAGTATTGGTAAAGGCTCAGAAGAAAAGAAATAATTTCTGACAAGTTCTAATCCATCAGTCTGAAAACTCATTTAACAAACTCTATGGCAGCTACCTCATTAATATTGTCCTTTGTGAGCTGTGTCCTTTGTGAATATTTTGAAGGAATGGAAGGTATTTCCCCCTGCAGGCCAGTAAAGTGGTAAACCATGACCGTGTATTAATTTAAATATCTACTACTGTGGCTGAATCTGATGCATACAACACAGCAGAAAAAGCGTTCACATTGTTCACATTTTTAATTTTTCAAGAAAATTAATCTTTTAGAGTTATCTTTTTGCTTTTCTTCTTTTTTTTTTTTTTTCCTTTAAGAAGGTTGTTGCAGCTCCATTTTAAACCCGGAAAACTTATATTTTATTAATTCCATGTTGATCTCTTGTATCTAATAGTACTAACTCTTATTCTTGTCAGGTATAAATTTATCTATTCATGGGGCTGAAAATTGTGTGCAAGTCTGTCAGAGGAGAACTGCAGCAAGCTACCCAGTGTCACAGCATCCACCTGTGGATGGGCATCCTTCGATCCCACAAGCCAGAGGGTCAATAAAAATGGAAGCCTCATCTTCTGGATCTACGATTTCATCGGTCACTGGTGGAAAAGCAAAAACTCATCAGCCAGGTAACAGATTTGCCTTTATACCTTTTCCAGTCCCATTTCCCATGTGATGTGCCGTGACATGGTGAAGCTGGTGCTAACAGAACAAGATCATGCTTGCTTGCAGGTCAATGTATTGATTGTCAGAATTACCAACTGAAGTTTTGTTTACATTTGATGTTTTTGTCAATTATGGATTATAGGGAGTAACAGCAGTTGGGACAGATGAAAGTGGGAAATAAAAATGTAAGTTTAATCATAAAACCCCCTACAATGTGTAGTGGTGTCCAAAATGTTAATGCTGAGACATTTGGGATATTGCTTTTTAATACTTATATATATATTTAGTTTTGATAAGCCTTGAGCTAATTGCTCTACAGGCATCTTCCATGGAATTCAGTAATTAACACTAAAATTGGTTTTAACCAAATACACAATCCAGGGTGTAGATCAAACTCTTTCTTGCTATAACACTTACAAAACCTTTGGATCTGACGAGATCTTACAACATAGGTTAACTGGGTAGCAAAATGAAACTTTTCAAAAGAAAGTCAAAATCTCCAGGGAACCATCAAATTCTAATTGGCATCATGAGTTCATTCCTTGTTATGATAATTGCCAGTGCTATTTTAGAAATATCTTTTCTTATAGCAGGGGAATACATTCGTACTGGCCATGCTCAGTCATTCTTCACAATGAAAATTAAATTCCAAATTTCTTTCCTGAGCAGAGCAAATTAAAGCTGCCCATGAAGTCAGTTTTGTAGCATTTTTATTGGAAGGTTTCAATAATCTTCTAATGTTGATGCTCAGAAAAGAGCATGATATATGATGTATACAGCTACTTGGGTGCTGGGAGGCAGAGTCTATTTGTATGAGAAAGACAGTTCTGCCTGCAAACTCTTGGTGTACTCCCCTTAACTTGCACATCTAGAAAGTGGCTTAATTTTTATAAATTTTAGATTATCTTTTGTAAGTTGCTATACAGGTCTATGCCATGAGTTTCATACACTCATAGTATTTAGTCACCATAATCTTCGTCAACACAGATTAAAGAATTTACAGAGACTCATAACCGTGTACTTTGTTTTAGTTCTTCTGTTTTTGTCAGCTTCTTCCATTGAAGTTCAGAAATTACTTCTACTGAAATGCTGCTGTTGCTAAAGATATATACTAATGTATGCAGCATGTTAAGTGATTGACCAAAAAGACCCGCATGACAGTTTTTAAAAAAAGTATCTTGAACATGCACAATGACAATATTCATTTTGAGATGCTACATATTCTACAGCTATCTGTTGATAAGTACGGTGTGTGCTTTAATGTTAAACTATGTGCAAGCAGCAATTTCAGGCCTCTGATTGAAAAAAAGATCCCTTTTTAGGCAGGCCCTAGAGGTTTCCTAAAATGGAGCTCATTAGTGACCATTTGGATAATTATCTTTCAGTATATGAGGTTAGTTTTATCTGTCACATTCTCCTCTTAGGACAGCAAGAGCATCTATAACCTATGGAGAACGTTTTTTGTATGACAGGAATCTTCTCTTGACAGGCTTTTATTTTTCATTTTTTGTGTTTCTGTCCAGGTTAAACTGCAACTATTTGACTTGTATGTAAGTAGATCTAAGAAAGATTATGGTCAGCAGCAACAGCAATGACTAGCACTCCTAAGAGGAATTCTAATTTAAACAAAAAAATCATATGTTCTTCACTCAGACTCAGTCACAAATTAACAGCTGTAGCTTCATAGTTGGTTTAAGACATCAGTTGTCCAGCGGTAGTGCCTTATCTAAGATATCATAAGCAGCTTGATATTTTAGAAAGACAATGTTCTTATGTATATTAATTACTCAGGTACCAGATCTTACAGCACTCTTTTCTAAGCTATCATCTTGCTACTGCATGCAATAAGTTTGTAGGGTTTTGTTCCATCTAATTTTAAGTAGTTCATACAATTTGGGTTTTTCCTTCTATTGGACTGCTGTTATCACAATCAAGTAGCTCTCACTGTTGGAGTAGTGTGTGCTGTACTCACTCTGAAATTTTCTTTGTCCAGTTAGCATATACTCCAAACATTAAGGCAGTCTAGCATAATAAAAGGTATTTTTAGGAACTCAAAATGGCATTCTAATTCTTGTCAGTAAAAGAGACCAGGACCATGGAAAAAAAAGATCCTTGATAAAGTGCAGGTTGAGAGTATTTTTTTCTTTGATAGCACACTACTTCTTTTCTTCACAGCAACTTTTTTCCCTTTGCACCATTTTTTCTTTCAAGAACAACAACTTTTATTATCTATCATGAATTCTATTTATTTGACACCAGTTACCTTTAAATGAAGTTCATAGGTAGCTGTATGCTAAGAACAAGAAATAATAGATACTGTTCATTGTTCCAGCATTCCTTTCCAGTTACTTCCCTGCCAGTTTTATTTGTAACTAGTAAGGAGCCTAGGGCTCACGACTTCTATTATTAATCTGGGTATTAGAGTGGCTAGGAACCAGTGGGCTGTCTGTACTGTACCTTACTTAAAAATAAATAAATTTTTTAAACTTGCTTTGTGCAAGCTTGCAAAGAGGTACTGCTCAGCTATGAGCAGAACTACAGCTTCTGAGCTTGGATTTTAAGCAGATATAAAGGTGTCAAGTAACTGAAACAAAACACAGAGGAAAATGGAAAAACAAGTGGAAGAAAAAGGCTATTAATGGGGAAGACTCCTGACACCTTTGCAGGTGCACCCATATGAGGGAACTTTCTCTTAGAAAGAGGAAAAGCAAACATGAATATAACCAATCACATGATAAATTTAGATGTAATGGCATCAAGGCAAATATGTATTTCTTTCCAAAATCCGGGACAGCATATTTTTAGTTTCAAGAAACCTCCAGTTATAATTTTCCATCTCCATGAGCAGTTGTGGAGTGTTGTGGCTAGTGGGGTACAGGGCTGCTGAAGCCAAGAGTTCAAAGCCATTGGGGCAGACTGCTGGCTGCAGTGAATTGGCACCACGGTGTAAAATAGTTGTGTCTGTGTTCTGCACAGAAGGCTCATTTTGAAAGCAGTGGTCTCAGCATTTAGGCTCTCTGTAAGAGCAACAGAATAAAGTATGAAACAAGCCTAGAGGGGGTTAGGTTGTCATCCCAGTACATTCCTCAATGTAAGGGTTAGGCAAATCTGGGGACAAAAAACCTCCTTCTGATGGCATTGTGCCTTTTTTGTGCAACAAACAGTACTTTGGTTTCTGGGCTTCTGTCTGCTTTCCATTGTTAATCTATGCCAAATCAAGACAATTGCTTCATTCTCTTGGTGACAAATTCCTTTATTTTCAGATTCTGCAGAACTTGTCCAACCTCATTTTTCTAGGAGTCCCTAAATTTGCTGGCTGTTGAAAAAATGTCTTATTTAATGTGTTTGAGCATCTGTAAAGTAAATATTTTCATTGTGTGAAACTCTGGAATCTTCTTAGTTATTCTCTACTTGCAACATTTCCCAACACTTGTTACCCATTTTGTAATAACAGGAATTCAGAAGTTCTCTGGCAAGATTTTCTCTCTCTGTGCTTCTGGTAAAACCTTAGTGCATTTTGAGGTTTAGATATATTAGTGTATATACAGTAATGTAGATTGTAATTTATATCACTTATACGAATCAGTACTGCAGGCAATCCATACAACCAGAAGGAGGGGTTGTCTTTGAAATAATTTACTTCCAAAATTTAGTTAACATATAAACATGCTTCGCTCTGGGAAACAGATAAAAATATTCTGGAAAATTCTACTTTCAAGAATTTAGTGTTCAAAAAGATCCCATTCAAAGCTGAAGAACTGTACATTTTGGAAAGGATATTCCTTGCTACCTGAAATTATATAGGCATATCCATGATATTTGAAAGAACTTTTTGTGCTGAAAGGACTGGTTTCTGGCATTATGGTGAAAGTCTACTGGGGTAATTGAAATTCACTGAGAAACTTTTCTTGCACTCTCTTGCTTTTTGTGATAACAAGTATTTGATAAATTACAAGTTTAAAATAAGGTATGGTTGCCTTGGACAGGTTTTTCTTTACATTTGGATCCTCTTTTTTTACTTTTTATAAATGTGTAGTGTTGCCATGAGTTTTTCCTGGTTTTGCTGAGCGCTCATATTAAAGGAGAAGTTCGTACCTTCTCACGCTCTTTTAATGTAAACATCAGCTATGTTCTATAAACATAGCCATTGTTTTTACATTCCCTGCCGGGACAAACAAGACTGTGTGACAGTCCCCTTCACCAATGTGATGTGGAGGTGGGAATTCCTTCCTCCAATCCACAGGCCTAATAGAAAAAGTATAAAAGTAGGTTTTTGTAAATAAACCGGGTCTTCTGCCCTGCTGCTGTTGATGCACCCAGATCTGTGTCCCCAGTCTGTTTTTCTGGTTAGGCCTCCACGGTGACAGTGTAGCATTTTTATTTATGATTATACTTACTGAGCTTTTAAATAAGAAAGAAGAACTAGGGGACTTGGCTAACAGAAAAACTGACTTGGGAGGCAAGCAAAATGGCATGGTTTTCGAACCTAGCAACCACAATTAAAGGAAAAAAGGAAATGTGTTTAATAAGCTTAGTCACAAATTAATTAACTTTGAATTATAAAGAAGCCTTCAACAATGATAATTTACTGTGCAAAAGATGTCCATTTCTCATCACAAAATATGCGTATGCTTGTTAGTATTTACATTTGATTGTAAATGGTCTTTAGAAGATCTGTGTTAGTTAGATGTGACTTGCTGGTTAAATCACATTTTCTTTTCTTTGCTGACTGACAGGACATGTGGCATGCATCTCTCCTAGATTAAAAGACTAAAACCCTGCAATTAATTCTGCCAGGAAGCTCTGTCATGCAAGTATCTCTTGGCAGCAAGTTCATGCATGGCATAGGGATGGCTGATGTAAATTCATCTAGAAATTTGAATTCACATCAACAGTAATGCTGTTATCTTACTTGTCTAACATTATTAGGGCAACAATCTTTTTCAATATGCATTCTGTTTGGTGTATATAGAACTTATGTGGAATGAAGAATGGGAAATGCAAGCAGATTTCAAATAAGTTTAGTATTCCACTCATTAAACTAATTTTCATGTTAAAATCTCCACATGTTTACAAGAATCATTCCTATGCAGAAGGGACATTAATGTCAAAGAAACCAGCCTGCATATTTAATTTTTCCCTTTATCTACAGCCTGTGTTCAAAGCAATGTAAGTTCAACGCATGGAGCAAAATTTCTCCTATGTTGGTACTTCAAGCATGGTCTGTAAACACCCCCCCTGCTGAACACAGACAGTTCATTCTCCCAGCTGTTGGTGCTCTGCAGCCTCTGCAGAGCTCCTTGCAAGAAGAACAGTTTGCCTCAATTACCATGAGGACCTTTTTTCACCTAACTGAGTGGCAGGATACCACATGGTGATTATGTAGTTCTTTGCAATCAAGAGCTGAACTGGCTCACAGATGATGCAGAGCTTGAAATCTTCTATCACTTTGCTTAGTCATTCAGCCTATTTCATTCAGCCCTTTATTTTTCTATAACAAAAGTAACTTTGAAAATTCCTGGTCCTAAGGTACCAAGTCTCCTGGAATGTTCATTCTAGCACTTTGGAGAACACTTTTGCAACAGTGTGCTAACAAAAAAACCAAAAAAAGCCACCCCAAAAACAACAACAAAAACAACAACAACAAAAGCTAGCAAAAAAATGCACTGTTTTCCAGTGTTGTCTGTCTTGCTTAATTTAAATGTATTTGATGCAGGCAGAAATTGCATCCCTCTGTATCAATTTGTGTGTGTGTGACACACACAAGTACTGAATCTACCTGAGCATGCCCTCAATTAGGGGGCTTCAAAAATAATATTAATAATTTTAAGTGGTGACTTTGAGGGTGTTTTGCTTCTCTGGGAGCTATGTGTTTTTAAAATTAACTCTTTTCAAAGATTTTTTTTTTCCTTCCTACTTTGATCACTCTCCTGTTTAGTGTATAAACAAATATTCATACAGCCCTGTAATCAATTATGCATGGTTACTTTAAAACCAGTACAATTCACCCACAGATTTCAGCTGTCCTGGCTGTTGTTAGTTTACAATATGTAGTCACCTCACAGAGGCTTCCTCCACTCTCTTTGGATGTTCCTGATTGTTCTACCATCAGAGAGTTTCCTTTCAAAACAGGAAAAAGCAAAAAACTGAAAAAGGCTTAAGACTAAACTCACTGAGCAAGGTTATAATGTCCTGAGACCAGTGTAACATAGCTGTCTTTAAACAACTTGACCATTCTACTCTGAAGAAAATAGACAAAATATAAAATTTTACAAAATCTCTGAGAAAGTAATGACCTCTTTAATCTAAAAAGTTAATTATAATTCAAGGAACTGTGAGAGAAACTTTGAATGCTCGGTTACTATGTTCTTGTAATGCTTGACTAAAAAATTAGGCTTTTTCTTAGCTCTATAGTTCTTGCTTAAAGGGGTTTAGTGTTATGTAAGACTCTATTTCTAATGTTAAATATGTTACATATATTCCAAGGAAAGATTTTTGCAGGAAGACTGTCAAAAGATGGAACAAACTAGCTTCTACTTTGGCAGAGATGCTTTTAAAGTCAGAAAAGGGATTTGACTAAAATAGGACTGCATAGTGTTACTAATTTCTACAAAAGGCTTGTATCATTGCAAAAGATAGCAAGACCTCTTTCCTAACACCAAAGCTGCTGGTTCATTCTGATGTCTCAAAAGTAAGCCAGACCTTCTTTATAATTAAAAAAAAAAAAAAAAACAAAAAACAACCAACCAACCAAACAAACAAACAAAAAACCCACAAAAAACCCCAAAAAACCCAAAAAACAAAAAACCCACACCAAAAAAACCCCAAACCATTAAAATCCTAAACAAACAAACTAAAGCAAAAGCAACCCCAAACCAACAACCAACAAAAAACCCAACCTAAACCAAAACAAAATAAATCAGGAGTAGGGGGCTTATTCCTTGGATGAGTAGATATGTTACGAGTAAATGTTTCTAGGGTTCAAATGAACCCACCAGAAATTCCAGCCAATGTACCGTGATGCCAAAAAAGCTCAAAAGACCTAAAGAGCTGCATAAAACTCATCACAACTTAGACCAGGTATAGGGGCAGCAACAAAGCAAAAAGGTGATGTCACTTCTAACCTGTCCTTTGTTTCTGAGAACTTCCTTTGGGTCACAGACCACTGACTATTCCTGTGCTGTGCGTGCGTGTATATCGCAGGAAAGCAAACCTGTCCCCTGCATGCTGGGATCTTCACATAGGCCCAGTATTTGTTGCTCCCATCCTTAGGAGTGCAGTTCTGTACTATTTTGTGCTTTAGAGATCCAATGGAGCAGAAGGCATATGACTTTCTGAGGTCTTCTTCATTACTGGTAACATTCAGGGTGGTTCAAATAGAAAAAGAGAGATGGCAGTACAGTTTGGTACTTTATTTAGTCCTTGCTTTAGGAATGCATCAAACATAGAAAAAGAATCCAGGATCTATTACACTGATGAAAGATTTTTAAGGGTTTTTAAGGGTCATCAAAACTGCAAAACATTTTTTCAACTGCACCTTTTGTGTTGCCAGAATGCCTGGAAATTATAACCCTTGCTATTCTGATACTCTCCTACTGCTGGTGAGGGGGACTCTGATTAATGCCAGTGGCTGAAAATAATCTCTTTTGGGTAGGCATCTTACATGAATAGCCCAATACTACTCCATACATTTTAATGTCAAAGTGCTGTACTTTGCAAGTTTTGGTAATTATAGTATGTTGCAAGGCTATATAAGAAAGGTCAGCTGCACCAGTATAAAGAGCATGATTCCTGCTGTTTGTAAGGTTCTCGCAAAGACAAATTAAAATTTTGAGAAAGAATATTTTTACAAAATCATATATAAGTATTGGTCCCTTTCTTCCACTCAAGTTTGCAACTGAATGATTATCATAACCTCTCCCTAATTAGGTCTCCACACACCCAGGCTGGTATGTTGGATCCATATCCTCTCTCTGTGATAGACTAGGGTGAGATTCATTGATCTGTGTTTAGTTTCTGTACAAGGAGGCATATTTCATGGGGTCTGCATGGTAGCTCTTGTCTGAGACAAAAGTAAGAAAGACTGCAATGAGAGTGGATTTCTGGGCTTCATAGCCCTAGCCTGGGAAAGGGTTTGTGATGCTAACTAAGGAGCAGGCCTTCTAGTTCATGAAGACTGGAAGCAGGGTAAGTAAAAAGGGGAGGGAGGAATTAGATGACTACCTGTTAGCTCAAAAGTGACAGAGAATATAGAAGAAACAGATTTGTGGAAAAGGGATGTTGGTAGCTGGGAAGGTTTATCATCCGAATGAAACCTTCCACTACAGAAATCTCTAAATCTTTCCAAGCTGGAAGGGACAGACTGGGGATGAACTGGATGTACTTGCACTGTTCTTCTTCCCTTTCGATAAGCATTTGGTGTCAGAAATAGGATCCTGCCCTGGATAGACCTCTGTTCTGCTATCCTGTCTTCAGGATAACCATTTTCACAATCCTATGCTATGTTCATTCCTCAGCAGTCTTAGGACAGCTGAATTTTCCCAAATGGTTTAGTTGCTGGTACTTTCTGCCAGAATTAATTATCAGGTTATATTTAGACTGTCAAGGCGGTGCTGTGTTATAATGTGAGTATAACTGGTTGTTACACTAAAACAGAACTGAAAGAGACACCTGGTATTATTTAAAAGCTGTCTTGATGTCTCACATTATAATAGAGTAAATCTTTGGTGCACTTAAGTTTTCTGTCAGGTTGTTCCCTGTGCAGCCAGATTTTCTGTTTTTCTCATCAATAAACTACTGACTTGCGAACTAAGTGAGGGTTTTGCAGTAAACTGTTTGTTCAGAAAAGGTTTTCCTCTCCCTCCCTTAATGAATTGCTTGCTGATGACCCCTGATATTGGTAAAGGGATTTATCATTCACAAGTAGCTGGATTTTTCAAACACAGACAAATGTTTGAACACATGTGATAGTGATCTTTGATAGTTGTGGGGTTTTATGGGTGCTCACAGTGTAAGAGGAAACAGGAGAAGCTAACAATCATTCTTACTGTTATTTTTATACAAATAAGGGTAGTAGGAAATGGACTGAATTATTTGATGTGTTTAGATCTTAGACTTCTTTCAAGATCCTTATTTGCAATATACAAGAAGAGAAGTATATAATACAATAGAAGTGGAAGTACGCAATATACAAGTGGAGAAATGTCTTTGCTTAGTTATACTCTGTGACTTTGTGCCATTTTCAGAGTGTTTCCTGTGAATACTCATCTCAGGCATTGTGACACTTGAAGAGGGTGGCTTTGTCCCCCATAGGAGGGACACTTTGGTGCCCTGTCTCTCTGTATAATCACTGAAGTCCTTTTAGGAGGTAATTCCAAAGGCTTGTTGTGCATCTTTCTCTACTGATTGCTGAAGAATCTGAACCAGGGCCAAATAGAGCCAAGTGATTGGAAATGTTAGGCATAGGAATGTGTGACATTCTATGCTTGGGGCTTCTGTGTGAACATTCTTCCAATGTTTCCCTTGTGTTGGTGAAGTTAAGTTTGTAATTAACTATGTGTTTTATCACAAATTATTGGGAAAATATTACACCTACAATTTTGACTGAAATCAGACTGGATGCTGTTAATCTGATGGTTGTGCAGTGAGGCCAGATATTAAGGCTACTGTGAATCAGACAAGCATAGAACACTGTCATTTCTGTGGATTGCTGAAGCTCCCTATACTGCAAGAAAATCAAATACAGGAGAGGAAATTTGAATGCAGCAAAATTGTCTTGACTTCACTGTCTGAAATACAGTCAGGTTTAGGCTGGTCATTCTCTGATCACTTCCTAGGCATTTTGGTTTTTGTTCTTTAAAGAGGGGCTTTGAGTCGGCTATGTACATTCTCCAATAGTTTAATTTTATTAACAGGTCTATGGTTAGATATTCCATCAGATATCAGTACTCTGGGGCCTCCATAGCTGACTGCCACTTCCTTTCTCCATGGCCCAATTAGTTGAGATGTGCTGGAGATGCTGCAGGGATCCTGTATCGTGGTTGCGGGGGGAGGTGAATTTTTCCAGGGGGATGTGGGCAGTCCAATCAGTGATCAGCTTTTCTGCTGGCACCTGGATTGGTCACTCGGAGGTTTGGACACGCCTCTGAGGACACAAAGAGTTAAAAGCAGGACCCCAAGGGGGTTCAGCCTCTTTTCAGATCCTGGTTTCAGCAGAGAGACGTGTCAGGCCTCCTTCCCCTGCCTGGCCACGAGGCTGGGTGGGGGAGGGGAAACACGTGGTCGGCTCAGGTAAGCCGGAGCTCCCGGGGGGCAGAAGAGAGTGGACAGGACTGGAACTGAGCTGCCCCAGCCAGGATGGAGGGGTGGAAAACTGTGGAAGTGCCTTCTGTGTGTGCTCACCCCCTCTTCCCCCCAAACTCCGGGAGAAGGTGCCCAGCCATGTGGGAGTTGTGGAGCCTGGGAGTGCCTGAGCCTGCACCCTGCCGAGAAAAAACTGTTAACCCTTGCTTGGCAGAAAGAAACTTTTCTTAGACATTGATTCTCATGACTGGTGGTTTCGGAGAGAGGGAAGCGGCCTGGGACCGAGATGATAAAGCATGATTGGAAGGAACCCGATGGAAGAATGAGAGGAGTAGCCTTCTGAGCTGGACTTCTCTTGCATAATGTCAGCCATGGACTGAACTTAAGTCTCTTTTGAACATAAACTGCATTTTGGGTGGATACAGCTGCCCTGCTTTTGCTACAGTGACTGGCACTTGAAGAGTGGAGCGAGCAGAGAAGAGAGGGGGAGGGTGAGGTGGCGCCCTCTGCCCTCAGGGGAGACCTGCTCCTAGAACCCCGGCCCCTGGGTAAAAAGGGGGAGAGTTCGGCATGCAGCATCCTTAAAAAGCCCTGTATGTAGTTTTGGCCTATGAGACAGCGGTGAGAGCGCTGGACATAGGAAAAAGAGAGAGCCACCCTGGCAGACCTCTCCGGGCGGTGCCACGGGTGACATGGGAACACATAAGGAGTTGTTCTGAGGAACAGTCTGTGGTGCGAGAGAGACTCCTCTCTCCCTTGCTGAATTGAAGATTAGTTTGTTTTTGAGTGGTGATTGTTTGATCTAAAACCCAAAGGTTGGTCTGTGAAGAGTGATGTGTGGGGAGGTAGAAAATGGGAGAAGAAATGTTCTAAGAAGTTTTTATTTCTGTCTCTGTGTGTGTTTAAGAGTATTTCTGTCCCTGTTCTTATGTAATGTAATAAAGTTTTGGTGGGTTTTTTTTTGTTTTCAAGATTTAAGCCTGCTCTGCTCTGTTCCTGATCACATCCCACAGTAGCTGTTAGGGAAAAAAACATATTCATGGGTGCATTAACATCTGGCCAGTGCCAACCCATGACATCCTGCTACCTTCATCTCTTCTGAGGAAAAGCGACTTAAATGTAACAAGGATATAGGATTTGGGGGAAGAAAGAGTATTTTATATTTGTCCATATTGTCATTAATTTGCTCTAACTGGAGTTGAAATACAGAACAAAGGCTGTTGGATATAAGGATGCAAGTATGAAATGGTATATATTAAAAGTGGTAGCTGAGTATTTAAGAAGAAACTGAATTAATTGAAAGAAACTTGCAAAGTTACTTAACTGAATTGCTGTCCATTGATTACTTTTCTACTTCCATCATATTGTTTGTATGTATTTTTCAGCAGCTGGAATATTTCTTCTTGGGCCTTAGAAATCTCTTTTGGGGCAAATCTTAGCCTCTCATCTCTGAGGCCATCTGCAGATTTGCCTAGGCTGCTATTGTATGAATAATCAGTTCTCTCACTTAAGAAATTCTCTTTGTTCTACATCATTAAATGCTGACTCCTGCTGCTGCTATGACAGATCGCTTTGCAGGAATCTGCAAGGGGAGTTGTCTCTGATGTTAACAGTGAATCTTTGCCGTGGAACAGAAGAGTACGCTGAAGCAAGCACGAGACAATTTGAATTTATAATATTTTAACATTGAAAAATAAAAAAGGATTAAGCTGGTCAAAGTCTACCCATTTTGAGATCTGTATCTCCAAAAAGTGAAGAAGGGCCTTTAAAATACTTTTGAGTAATTTTGTGCCTAGGAATATTATTTGTCGCTCCCATTAAGGCAGTATTGAGATAGTCAGCAAAGGGATGGGGAAAATACAGTGGGCTAGCTGAGAATTCAAAATAAGAGCAGCTTGCTATAGATAGATAGAAGATGAAAGGAAAATGCTTCTTTCTAAAGCATGAGTGATAGCATCTCGTGAAGCACAGTAATCTAAATGACCTGAAGGTTTGTTCTTCCACCTTGGCCTTCTTTTCATGAAATCCTTCCCCAGGTGTCTCCCTGACCACTGAAGGTCTCTTCTAGCTCTGTGCATTAGGTACTCAAGAACATCTCTAACAGATGCCTTTGTGAAAGATTTTCCTGCCACTCTTTAAAAACCAGAGGTTCCCAGCAGTTCCCTCTTTCTTTCTGTCTGTATCCTAATACCCTGTAGCCAGCATCTTGTGCCTGTTTGCCCGTTTTCTGTCTACTCTTGATATGTAGCCTTTCTCTGCGTGGAAAGTGTCTGTATTCAAAACTTTCTGCTTTCTTTGCTCATGGTGAAAGAGCATTGAAATGGGCAAATTTTGTGTCTATTTTTGTGTGTAAATAGGTTTGAAACTGTGACCTGCCAGAATAAGTTTTATTCTGCAGTGCTTTTAGACAGCAACCATTACATACTGTTATAAATGCCAGGACAATTTATTTCCAAATTCAATAATTTGGTTTATTAAAAATTCAAATCACAAAATTTGGAATCAAATCACAGAATTTTAAGCAATAAAAAAACCCCACACAAACAGCGACACTTACTTGACAGAGTTTCTCCCGGGAAAAATGAGCCAAGTGTGACCCATAGACATAGACCCTGGCAGTCTGTGTCTCTAGCTGGGTACACACCTTCGCCCGCCTAGAGGCTCAACTTAAATACACTTTATTTCCCCCCCTCGGCAGCACTCTTCCCATTGTTTCTGCTAAGCACCGGCAATTAAGAGTGTTTACACTAAGCCCTGAAAAAGTCCCTTGGTCCATTCAAATGCTAATGTCCAGAGTAAGTCCTTGCTTTGAGTAATCTAACCGCCGTAGAAGTGTGTGATGACTTTCCTGCACATATGCGACCGATCAGAGTAAATCCTTGCTTTTGAGGCAATTTTCACTGCACGTAGGCAGGGGTAGGTTGGTCCGTGTTCATTGTCTCATCAGTGCCTCGTGTTCTCACCTTCTGTTTCTGGACCAGGGAGATCAGGAGAGGCGCTTTACAGAAGTCCGTGAAACACGCGGGTTGAGCATACACACATACCTTTATACAATATATTACAGTTTCCAGCTTATAATCATTTATAGAACATGAATTAAATAACTCTATTTTTCACACATGCCAATATTAATCCATTTGAAATGGACTCCAGTGCAGGACTTCTTCCTAGACTATGTCATGCCATCAGGTTGACATATGAGAACTTACGGTGCCCTGTGTTTGGAACATGCTGTCCATGTTCTTTTTGTCCTAATGGTTGTTTTCTGTCTTGCAACTTACTTTGTATGGTTGTCTCATTTTAGTCTGTTTTTTCCTGTGTCATTTGTCTCTTTTTTGTTTTCACATTTGGGAGTTAGTTTTGTAGATGATACGGTGAAATGATGCTCATGGCATGGCAGCATATGATTGCCTGAATGAGGGACTTGCCAGTGGCAACTCTGCATCATTGCTGATAGCAGAGAATGTTGTTGTTTCATTCTATTTGGCTTTAAATCAGTCCATATTATATATGAAGCTCCTTGGTTTGAAGAAAATTTGGTTCTGCTAAGGAGGAAAAATGGAAATACTTTCATTCAATGTGTATGTTTCCTCACCTGAAGCCCCTTGTCTGGATTTTCTACTGCACTGTCACAAACACCATCAATCTCTTCAATTTCTTCAGAAGGAAGAGAGGATTTGCTGGTTAACCAGCTGGAAACGCAAATATGGATAAACCCAGACATACAGAAGACAGATGTGGACTTTTCAGAAATTCTTAATGCAATACAAGAAAGTAAGTTCTTCCTTGGATGCAAAATTATGTTTATGGTAGAAGATTCAACTGAGATGCATTGAAATTATAACTGAAGGCACACACAAAATTATGAACTGATTGATAAGAATCTATTATTAATATCTCTCAGGAAGTTCAGTGGATTACTGAAGGCTGATAAGAAATCTTCTACTATCAGAGACGTCATAGTAAGATCTGAATTGCTGTGTGCCAAAGGATTCCAGCAGTATATATTTTCTATGCAGACATAATCAGAAACAGTAAGATTCCCGATAGTTTAATCAATTCTTTGTACTCCTGAGTGGCTATGTGAACTAATAATATCATTAAAAGGCTGCAATCTGTGTTTGAAGACTGGATTTGAAGTTCCAGTTGTTCCAAAGTGTTGGGCTGTATTCACATTTTTGCAGCTGCTATTTTTTGGGAGAAGTCATGAGGTTGTCACAACAAGTGAAGGTCCACATGTCTTAGATGCTGCACGAAATTATCTCTTTTTTTTATATAATGGGCTGTGGACTAAGAATTAATTGGTTCGCCCTTCTTAAATCCAACTGCGGAATGATTTCAACACTTGTGCTAGAAGTAATGCTAATTTTGTTAATAAAAATGGCAGACACCCCCCTACCCAAAACTGATGGATTTCTAGAATCCAATAGATTATGGGATTTCAAGGAGAATTTTTCATAATAGTTTGAAATTCTTATGCAGACTGACAATCAAAATGCAAGGCATGGCTTCCTGGCTTCCTTATTTTCCAGTTTGATTTTAAAGTGGATGTTTGGTATAGCAACTTTCTAGAGGGAGAAACAGTAGCTTACATTTTAGTGTGATAAAGGATGAATAAGAATGTGTAAAAACCCAGACTCTGCCTGATTTTTGCTACGTTTCCTGGTTTGGAAAGACAGGTGTCTGCCAGGGAAAGCTGGAGCTTCCCTTGGAATGGAGAATGTAAACCCGCTCCCTCCAAATTATTATAATTTTGCAATTAAGGGGCTTTCAGGCAAAGATTTGGGAATAGGAATAACAGTTCTTTACTAGAAATATTAAAAATAAAAATGTAGCAAAACAAACAAACAAATCCTAGAAACCCTGACAAAGTCAGACTATGACCTGACACTCTTCCTATTGGAAGCAGTCCAAATAAATCCTAGAGTAACAAATGTGGTTCTGTTGGAGTAAAGATGATCCTGTAGAAGGGTCATGTGAGATGGATTCGGTCCTTTTTCTGGGAATCCAGTGGAAACCAGGTTGCTTGCTGGTCTGAGTCTCAGCTTTTATCCACTGGGTGGAGCATTTCACAATGAGATGATTTAATTTTACCAGTCATGCAGTGAGCCTTAATGGCCCACTAAGAGCAGATATCGCCTGGAGGGAGGATGGGTCATGGAAGAGATAAGGATCATTACTCCACAGTGCAATGTGCTCCACAATGCAATGTGCTCCATTGCCCCTCGGTTTTAAAAGCTGGCCCATTAACAGAAGGCACCTGCCCCCTCCCCCTGGAGTTATGAGATAAAGAAAAAACCCCACCTCTTCAACTGGTTTCAACTGATTAAAAAGCATTTTAATACGTGCTTTTGGTTATGTATTGCAATCCAAGACATGTGAATAAGGAACCACACAGTAGTAGAATCAGAGTGTTTGATGGTGGTATTAGCTTGGGGGTGGAAGGAAAATGCTTGGGTTAGTATGATGATGGGGGTAATAATTTGAAATTGAATCACCTTATTACTTAAGCTAGAGATTTAGGATGAATTCCAAGTTTTCTGATTTAAAAAGCTTTCCCCATCAGGAAATCTTAATGTGAGGTCTTGTCTTCTCCTTTCTCCACACCAGCACAGCTCAGATATAGGCCTGGGCACAGTTGGGATGCTGACTGGAGAAGCTGAAAAGGCACTGTAGAGTCTTTCAGAGGTGAATAGACAAGACTGCTAAACATGGATAAGCAATGTAATCTGGGAGTGTTTCAGTAATTAACATTTTGATTTATGGATTATTCACAAGCCATTTGAGAAGGATGCAGCTTTTATAGCCTTGGAGAGAGTGTTTTCCTTTATCCAGACCAGACATGGGTGCTGTGGGGAAGTTAACCTCTATGTTCTTTATCTACATCTCTTACATCAAAGACAAAAGGAATTCTGTACAACCCACTTTGCAGAGGCTTGCTATGTGTCCAGGGGGGGTGTTGTCACTGGCAGTCTGTTGCAAATACCATCTAATTAAGATAAACATGTCTAAATATTCTTTCTAGGGTAGTTGCTCTGAACAATGTTACTTTTATTCCTAGTTGTTAGCACTGAATGATAATTTAAACAGGCTAATGATGCTTTTAGAAATGGAATAATTTTTTTTTTGCTAAAATAAGCTTTGGAATATGGATCTTCATCTAGCATTATCCAAAGTGAGAGCATACTTGATGGCTTGGTGGGACTTCTGCTAATAAAATGACAATCAACAGAAATATGACCTCTGAGCATGTTTCCATCTTCTCACACAATAACATAGTCAGGTCCAAATTTTTAATGAAAGTTCTTATTTTTAGGCACTTCAGTTTCAGGATCCATCTTCAGAAAGTTAAAGGAGTTCACTTGTTTTTGAGTCCTACCATATATCAGCATCTTGATTTGAAGTGACTTGTGGACCCACAGAGATTGTGTGTGACTCCTGCTCAGAATTTATCATCCAGTTTTCAAAATATGTATTCTACTATATTTGAGATTAAAATATTTGTATACCCACTTTTTTTTTCTTTTAGTCTTCAAGGGATTCAGAATTATCAAGTAATTTTGATTTTTTTTGCAAAATGGAACATGAGTGGGAGAGAAGAGTTTGCGTATTTAAGCTGATCAAAAATCAGAGGGAGAATTCTTAATATCTCCTGTAGCAATGCATGCGCTGCTCTTTACCCCTGTTAAATTTCACTGCTTAAAAATACAATCGTCCAATAGCAATGGTCTGTCTCCCAAATAGCATTTATATATATAATAAAGCCATTATATATCATTCTGTTAAGGACATTTGTGGGTATGTGAACATCAGGGTCTGAAGGGGACAAGAGAGATGTAGCCCTGATTATCCTTTAAGAAACATTTGTCCATGTAGGTGTTCAGTCCATTGGAGTGGAAGGGCTGAGCTACCTACAAGCAGCAGGAGAGTTATCTTGGAAGTACCATCACCATTACAAATGTAAAGCGAACAGGAATTGCTGTATAAATTATCTCTTTGGTTTTGTAGAACAATATTTTATTAATTTATTTCTAAGTATATAATGAGACTTGGGGTAGAAAAATTATGTCAGCAAACATTGGGGGCCCATATTTTCTGTAGTGACCAACACGCCAATTATCTGTGTATTTATGATATAAACAATTTTCCACTGCAGACAATCTGGACAAGTCCTGGGAGCTAATCTCACTAATCAGCTGAGAGCTGCTTCCACAACTTTTTCACTGCTGAGATGAACCATATTTTAAAATGACCATAAAATATGAATTTTTTCCTCCTCACAAGTCCTCAGGATAATCCAGTAATTCTGTATTTCAAACATCCAGATACATTCACTGTCTTACATACCAAGTTCTGTGTCTCAAAACATCCACTTAAAAACTATGTATTTTGCAACCCAAAGCATTACCAGCACTTCAAGAAGCAGCAATTCTAGTATCTCAGAGGCCTCATCTTTTATACCAAAGCAGTATTAATGTCAGAACAAAGATAGTTTAAATTCCCTTGAGTATAGTGAACACACAAAACTTTCATTTTTACAGCTTTCATTGATGCTGTCTGCAAAAGATACATGTATCTTGAATAATCTTCACTGTTTAGTTATTTTTGGGGATTTTTCCACAGTTGTTTTCAGATTATACTGAGGTTTTATATACATATACAGATTCATGTGCCACTGTCATGGAGGCACTGATGGGTTTCTATTCAGTGAAGTTCAAGTAATTCAAAACTCTTTCTGTTGAATATTAAGATTAATTCTTCTCATATGAGCATGCGTGCAAAATCTGGTCATGATCTACATCCAAATTATTATCTGATGGGACGGAATGTTTCAAACCTTGGCTTTTGAAAGAATGAAGGACATGAGATTAGTTTGTGCTGTGCTTTGTTGTGGCAATTCCCCTCTGTTTTATAAGCATCTCTGGTATGATTTTCGTGGATTGAAATGAATGAAGGTGGGAAAAAAATCTGCAATATTACTGCTGCATGTGCTACAAATTGGAATCTGTTTGTTGCCTTTAAAGCCTCCTAAAGCTAGAAGACTTGTCTCCTAGGACAAGTTGGAGGCAGCCACAATGACACTGAGGAGCTGCAGGCTCTCATCACATATAACTAAACAACACTAGAAACTCAGAATCTCTCTTGCAAACTATACTGATTAGGTTAGCACATTAGCCTAGTATTTAGAGCGGATTAATTTGGACATGAGGACTTCTCTGTTGTTTCTGAGACTTATAGTTGTTTTCCAAGCAAAACTCTTGTAATTAAAAATACAGTGTCTTTCATTAACCTTGTCCCTATTTTATGCACGAAAATGAAGATAAAGGTTTCTTGAATATTTTGATAGAGTTTTCTTTTTTTATTACTTACAGATGTAATAATAGAGTTTAGATGCTGTAAAAGACATGTACAAAAAGGGAGGAATCTTTTCCCTGTGCTCATGACTGGCAAGGATATAGTAGTATATTTAAATTGCAATATATGTCTGTTTTAAGGATGAATATTATGGATAAGGTTCTCCTGCCTGTGAGCATGAAAAATAGGCCACCTGCAGAGACTGAGGAGTTGGTACCATCAGCGATTTCTTAAAAGGATTCTGAAACTGGGCTATGACTCCTGAAGAAGGGAAAGGTGAAAAGGAGGTCCCAAAATGCTCATAATCGCTGGGAACAGTTAGTGGCTGTTTATTTCTGGCAGGTATCCAGCCTCTCCATAGAGAGGGAATGGATTTTTACACCTGCAGCCAGTAGTTAGAAATGGAACTAAGTTGCTGCCAGCAATTAGAGGGTTTTGGATGTTAATACAGATTCTCACCAACAGGAATTACAATCGCATGTCACTGAATTAGGGCAACTGAGGACAAGGAAAAGCAACAGAAGTTTATTGCACAAAAGAGGAATGATTCCAAAAGTCAGTCAAGCTTGCAGGAAATGTGAATAGGGATAGGGAGTTAGACTAATTTCTGTCTAAACTATTAGGTATTTGCTCCCACTGCAGTCAGTGGAAGAGGCTCAGTAGCTGGACTCTTTGGGGGTCCCTTCTAACAGTTACAACTCTACTTTCATAATTTTGGATTTTGCCTGTGGGGCATGAAATTGGAGAGCTGAAGTGTGATCCTCAGCTAAGGCATTTTTCTTCTCCTGGTACACATCTCTTCATCGTGTTTTTCACCAGACCTGTAGTGGATGGAATGTAGAGTGAACCTGCCTGCCCTGCTCCTCCGTTCTGGCAGTCACTCCAGACCTTAATATCTATACTTTTTATCGGGGTTGGTTTACCACAGCTTAAATCTGTAGATGTAAGTGATTGCTTCATGCAAGACTGAGGGCTGTGTGGGTGGGTGGATCTGAAAGTGTCAGATTTATATGCATCAAAATATGCCAAACTGTGAAAAGAGAAATATCTGCCCAGGTTCATTTACTCAATGCCTTTCAAAAAACAGTTATTTAAGGCCTTCTGCCTTTGGCTGCCCCACAGGTCTGTACAACTTCAGACTTCACACTTCACACTTTGTATAGTAGGTTAAAATTCTGCCGCCTTATAATAAGAAACTTTCAGAGACAATATTAATCCAAAAGGCAGTAATTTAAGTCATTTGCCCCAAAAGAAGTTGAGAAGATAGCTAATATCTTTTTTTTATTGTGACAGCAGATTGTTTATTTTTCATCAGAGATGTGTTGTGGTGTCTTAAATCTTTATGTGTCTCTTTGATGAAGAAAGCATTCCAACAATGCTCATCAGATTTTAAAATTACCATGGTACATTTACACCAGAACTAAAAAGTGAAATTATTGATGGATTATACTTGCTGACTTCATATGGTCCAGTGGCAATTTGAATGTATATTTTTATTTTTGTTTTTTAGTAGCTAAGGATGTCAACATTTTTTTTGATGAGTTAGAAGGTGTGAACAGCCCATCCAAAGATGATGATTCCCTGCTTCACCATGGTAACTTGACCAGTACTTCTGATGATGCCAGCAGGCTGGAAGTTGTGGGAGAGGTAAGGACGCAGAATTATAAATGCAGTATTTATTCATGCCCGTTATAAAGATGTAATAAATGTAATTTGATTTAAAATTTCATTCTCTACCATAAAATTGTGACTAATCTTTCCCATGAGAACTAGTTTACCATTCTAAAATTATAATGCTGAAATATAAACTATCTCAAATTCAAAAGTTTTGATTTCATGCACCCTCAGTGAAACATCTATACAAATCTAAGGCTTCAGTGCTTCTGAAAATGCTGGAAAATTTTCCCCTATATTCATCTTTTAAGGGGATGTGTAGAGTGATTTACCTACAACTCCCATGAGAAGCATTGGGTGTCAGTTATGAGACACAGTCCTTTCCAATGAGATGATGATGCATAATGGTGATTCAGAGAACATACCAGGGAGGGAACACTCAGCACATAGTGCCTTTTAAAATCTGTCTTAAAGCAGGCAAAGTGTCATGGACCCATTATGAAAATTTAGGCCTTAATTTCTTCCTGTGTCTTTTGTGAAGAAAGGAACAATATGCCCTTAAATTTTGCTTCTCACTGCCCTGCCACTCCTGGATGTTAGAGTTGTTTCTTCAGCAAGTGAAAAGACCAGGGACTTCTCTCCTTTCCTCCACCTCAGGAATGGGGCTACATCTAGACTACTTATTGGACTGGTCTGATGTTACCTGTAAGTTTTCCCTGAGGAATTTTTGGCAGAGGGCTGACTGGAACAGATCAGAACTGGCAGGGACCATGCTAGTAATTAAAAAGAGTGGAAAAGCACAGAACATTGCTGAGGGCCCTGCCCTGACCCTCTTTTGTTTACTAGTTTTGATAGAGTTTAGAAAAGGCAATTAGACATTATCTTTTTCAGGAGCTAGAGGGTTTTGTGGTACAAGTTCTGTTGTGCAACACTGCTGAGGAAAGAGAGATTTTCTTTGTTCAAGAAATTCAGCCCATAGAGAGCTGCACTCCTCGAATGTTTAGACAGATAATTAAAGCAACAAAATTCAGGACACCTGAATATGTTTGACCTTGCTCACAGTTTCATCTTCTTTAATCATAGCTCTTCCCTAGCTTCCCATACAAAGAACCGTCTTTGCATGCTTGTACCATAATAGGTTAATCTGAAATTATATTCCCATGTTGCATTTTGGGACCCTGTACCATATGGTCTTTAGCAAAAAGGAACAGGTGAAAGGCACATGATTTTTTTAAGTTAAAGAGGAAAAATTAACAGAAAATTATCAGAAGGACATCCTGCTATAATGTAATAATATTGAAAAAACGATACCTCAAAACATTTTTTCCCTCTTTCATGTGTTCTGTGTTCTTCTGTTTGTTTGGTTTTTTAAGGGAAAGGGAAAACCTTTGAGGAATATGAACAGATTTAAGGGGTCTTTTTGTAACCATAACTGAGGAAAACAGCAATGTAATTCACATATAGGTATAAGATGGGGGGTAAAGAGATGAAAATTGAAAGTCTTAATAGGACTTCAGGGATGCTGCAGCCTGCCAAAAAATGTTTCAAAGTACTTGGTCCCTGCTAAAATCGAGAAGGAAAAGATACACTGTTCACATGTTGTATGGTTTGTATGGATATTGTGGGCAAGCCCTTTGGCCTAAAGCTCTACTAGACTGTGCATGTATGAGCCATGTCTGAATGCTGATGGTTCCCAGTATAAAAACTACTGTATTCCTTGGAAAACATGTCCAAATTATACAACATATCACGATACAGTCATAAAGATAAACGGAAATGCTAAACTTCTTGTTAGAGTGAAGTCCTCACTGTTCTACTTTCTTCCAGCATCCTTTTTTGGATGAAAGAATGGAGGTTTGACATATGTGACTACACCTCTTTTTCTCCAAAAAACAACAGTCAGACTTGGTGCTATATATTTTTTTATTAGTTTAGGAAAACCGAATTTTGATGTCATAACACAGGTAAGGGAGATGCAATATCTGGAGGATGGTAAGACAAACTTCTGTCTGGAATAGCATAAGCCTGTGATACTTGGATGATGCAGAAGTCCTGCAGCTGGCACTGCTGAACCAGCCCTGACTGTCTGTACCATGTTATATCCTCAAAAGCTCTTGCAAGTCCAGACTCAGTCTATAAAATTGCCTTAGAGTCTGCAACAGAGGGCCAGAGAAAGGATTCCTTCCCAGAGGCCATAAAAGTCTAATAGGGTTTATCAGTCTGGATTTGACATAGTGTCCCTAAAATGAAAAGCACCTTCAAGTACAGATAAGGGTGTCCAGGCTGCCTTTCTGAGGGAAAAATTACAATACTGTAGTTGGTAGTGTTTCACAAGTCCAAGAGAAGTAATTGTCCCAGGCAGTCATACTTGTAGTGGAAGAAGTCTGACACGTCAAATACTTTGGCTAAATCTCATAGATACTCTTTCATATAAGGTTCTGCGTTCATTGATGAGTCAGTGCAGGGCAAACCAATTTTCTTCAGAGAAAGCGGAAGCATAGGAAGGGGCAAATCAATTTTTCCAGCGGAGTCACTACTGCATGGAGAGGAGGACACCCTTCTTATGGTACTCTCAGGATGAGTCTGAGTTCAGATAAGGAGTTTACATTTGAAATGGATCTCTCAATTGCCCCTACCCATGATTTCTTTGTGGTCCAGAGCAGTGTTGGATTTTAAACCTGTATTCCTTATGGATGTAAATCCAGTGAGTCTTTTGGACCAGACTACAGTGGGCCCAAAGTGGGCCCTTAAGCCTAAAAAGCAGATCCTCAGCATGGATTGTTTTGCTCTACAGCTCCTTTCCTATTCGGCAAAAAATACATGTTGACTCTGACTACTGAACAGGAGGCTTGCCAGGAGGGTTAGAAATCACAACAGGACCACCAAGCTGACCCATAGCCTCTAAAACTCTTGCTGCACCCTTCCTTTATTTAAATAACCTTAAATATCCTTTGTGCTGTTGAGGCTTTTTTATGTCTTCTTGACAGGGATTTTTAATGGAAAAAGATAAAATGTGCCTTCTGAGCTGTTTTCACATTTAATGTTCTATGAAAAATACTTCTCATGTCTTGATATCATTTATCAGCATGATATGGAGTATAGATATAAATAGTTCAGTACTGTTTTTTCCTTAGAGATTAGATCTTTTTTCTTGCCTTCTTTTTGGGCTCTAAGAACTGTTCCACTGTATCAGTTTGCCCTGAGTTGTGTCAGGAGTCAGGAATTGTAATGAAAGAATGTTAGAAAAATTCCCTTCTTCTTTTAGTGTACTGGATGTACCAAGGGCATGGGATATTTGGGATGCTTTCATTGTTTTTTCCATTTGATCAAAATGCCTGCTGAGAATCAGAAAGATAGCTTACACTAAACTCTTTGAATGGGAAAATTGTTTTAGAGGGTTTTCCTGTAAAAACAATTTTTCCTGTTGTAATGTTCACTTTGTGATTTAAATTCAGAAGCAGTTCTTCTATGGAGAAAGTATTTTGAAAGTTCCCTCCTTCCCTCAGATGTGAAAAACAATTTTTTTTTTCAGAGGCTTGATTGTGTATTGTAGGCCAAGGCTATTTTTAGCAGGGATAGCAGAGCAAGTTTTGAGAAAACAGAGGTAAATTAGCTTAGCCTTCCCTTCAGCTTAGAGCTGAACTGATCTTGAGGTTCCTGAAGGTCCTTGCCCTTTATACTGCTCAGAGGGAGTAATGTTTGTTCCCATGTATCCTTCACAGTGTACATTTCCTGCATGAAATACTCCAACTGTTGCAAACTGCCATGTGATTTCAACTTGTCTGAAAGCAAAAGCTTAAACCCTGGGCAGGACTTGTATAATGTAGAAGTAGTGTTAAATTAGAATTTCTTCTCATGACTTACTGGAAAAAGACCAGTAGTGTGGTCTCTTATATTTCAGGAGTTTGTCCTGTTTGTTTGGACCTGTTTGTCCTCTTATTAACAGTGAAATCAAGTTGTGTTTTCCTGGTTTTGTTTGTTTGTTTGTTGTTTTTTGTTTTGTTTTTGTATGTTTGTTTGTTTTTTAAGGAAAGAGAAAATATTTATTGCTGTTATTGTTTTTATGTGCTGCTACACCTAACACCCGGAGTTCTTTCCAAATAAATACAAATAAATCCATCCTCAGGTATTCCTTAAGCAAGGAATATTCTGTAGTTAGTTAGATGAGGTATGGTGAAGTCAGTACAGAACCTCCATATTGTTGTCTGTGCCCTATGGGGCAAATTAATGAAAATCGCCATGCCAGGTTTTAGTGTTTCTCACTACAATAAATGTTAATGATAATGTTGATGTTTACTCTTTTCACATATACAAAGATGTTCAGCCATATTAAGTTATTAATTCTAAATTTACGCTTCAGTAACACTATCCTCTGCTCTATTTTATGAGCAAGAAATTATTCCTAATCTTATGGAGGGTGGTGGGGGAGGGAGGTTCACTTGTACTTTCTGTTCTATCCTATCCCATCCCCATATGTCCAAGCATTTTCCTATGGCCTCCTGATGCCCCTTAAGATCCCCTTAAGATCCCCTTAAGTAGGGAAGTCTGTGCTCCTCTTAGAGGAAGTCAGAAGCACTGTATGTGAAGAGCCTAAAACTTGAACTGCTTGTTACGATTTCCTTATCTTTCCTGTTGAGTATTACTGAAAACTGATGATGCAAACAGCAACGCAGCAATTATCAAGGCAAATTAACATTACTGAGTTGCTTGATTTTCTCTTTACAGGAAGTACCTGATAAGAACAAAATCAGTGGACTATATTTTAGAGATGGGAAATGTCGGATTGACTACATCCTTGTGTATCGAAAATCTAATCCACAGACAGAGAAGAGGGAAGTATTTGAGAGAAATATCAGAGCAGAAGGACTTCAAATGGAAAAAGAAGTAAGAGATCTTCCTTAAAATAACTTTCATGTTGAAGCCATATAGAATCTGGGGGTATGTTTACTCTGAAACTCCTTCACTCTGTCATAGCAGTAGAAAAATGCTTTTAAGCATGCCTAAATATAGGCCAGAGCAGTGCATAAGTGTAGCCTAAAGGAAAATCAGACACAGGGACTGAAGGCCAAAACAGGCCATTACAGTCATCCTTTTCAACCTTATGCACAAGTAGGCCACAGAATTTCATTCGGTGTGCTGTGCAAAACAAAAAAACAAGTGCTGGGTTTAAAAGACCTAAATTCTACTGAGTGCAACCCATATTTCTGCAGTTACATTTTCTTTGAGCTACATACTCCACTGTTTACTGAGGCTCCTGGTACTCTTTCCAGAGACCTTACTAGATCTCTGCCTTCCTTTATCTGTCAGCTTAGGCACAGCAAGGTGAGAAGCATTTCAGCAGTTTGAAAACAGCTTAGAGTTTCTCCTCCTATCTTAAGCCTAAGCATCAAAATAATTGGATGCTACCTGTGAATCATTTATATCTATGCTATTTCCAACATAATGTCCTAAATTAGAGGATCTTTTATAGACAAGAGTGTAGAAATTAGCAAAATGTCTAAAATGTATTGATATGTTAAGTAGCAAGAGCAAGGTTTAAAGAGACCATATCTCTTTTACCAAGCCTATGATCTTCCTTAAACTTTGGTAATGTGCTTAAGCAGGGTTTAAGCCTCACTTCCATCCAGAACAGGTGTTGCTGAGTGTTTCCTTTTATTTGTGCCTGGTGGGCTCACATTCATGCTAATATGCATTGTCATGCTGCCACTGATGGAAACAGAAGAGGAGTTTTCAGGATATAGGCTTTGATCAATTAAGCAGGTGTTACACATTATCTCCCTTTCTTTCACTGAATTCTTGGTACACATGCAAATATTATGTCTATGTGCTTGAGATGCACACTTCTTTGGAGAACACTGGGGAGGAAAAAAGGGAAGCTTCTAAAGAAAAATGAAAATGTTTCTTTTCTTTAAATGTTTTTGATTGAACATGGTGTATGCAAGTGTATTAAGAGCAGTTACTGGTTACACCAAAAGTTACCCCAAACTGTTCTTTCAAATAAGCTGGAAGTCATCATCTTCAGTGCTGCAGTAATTGATAGATGTTTTCAATGCCAGAGATTGTTCCTTATTACATCTCCTGTATACATGCTACTGTCTATAGGAGTTGTAACCCAACATCCAAGAACATGGGAGTGCTGCTGCAGCTATTCACCTTTACATCCTAGAATTCTGCCCTGCTTCTAGCAGGAGCAATGCTGACAAAGTCTCTGAAATTTGAGCAGTGTAGAAAATGAATGAGGAATGAATCCTCCCTATTAATACATATGTCCAATGGTTTCAAATAAATATTTCCTACTTTGTGGTTTTTGCAGATTTATTACTGTGCTAAGGTCAGCACTGAAAGCTATGAAATCACTTTATATTTTAAGTATTAGGGAACTTACTGCAACATTCTGCACTGAAAATTTTTTCAAATTTATTATTTAAGTGCTTATTATAGAGGGGTTTTTGGCTTTCAAGACCATTTATTTAGACTTTGCTGCCTAGGCTGCATGAATGATCTGCCAATTTGATTATTCATTTCAGTTTCTATTTTGCTAGTGACACACAGTTTTATTTCTTACTAATCTCATTTGCCCTTGGTGTGACTTCTTGCCAGCATCAGTAATTGTGCATTTTTTAAATTCAGAATGATCAAAATGAGGTTGTGCTACATGAATCGGGCTAATGTTTTTAAAATTTAGGGTAGCAATCTTTTTTAACATATGACTCTGACCTAAAATTAAACCCTAGCATGTACATTTTATGATTGTGTTAGTTTCTAAATTTAATTATAATCCTGAAGGAAATATGTACATTCTTAGTACACCCCCTCCCCCATCCCCAGAGATTAAGAACAGTGCTGCATAACACTTAGCTTTAAACTAAGGTGAGTGATCACCTATTGTCTAGATTATTTCTCATTATTTTTACTTCTCCTTTTTTGAGACTACACACCATTTTGAGTGCTAATTCTGGAAAATTATAACTGCAGGGCTTTCTTCAAGTTGTTCACATGCAATATACTGCTTCCACTGAAACAGTTTGCTCCCAGATGAAATGAGAAAACTATCTGTGGCTTTGGCTACAGAACACACCCAGACGTGATAGGTAGTAACTGTTGGACTGAAAGAAACTTTTTACCTTCTGTGAATTTTGTGTGGTTGTTGGTTCATTCTCCTTTGAGTACTGGCTATTCATATCTTGGCATTTGATTATGTTAGCCCTGTCCTTTTAATGTGAAACCATTGGCAGAGAGGAAAACTTACAGAGCTATCCACACTGCAATTTCAAACCCATTTGCCTCACTGCGGGGAGGAAGAAATGCACTGCAGTGGCTCGCTGACAAGCACAGCACAGTGAAATTCCCAGGAAGTGGTGAATGCAGGGAGCGGAGTGTTCACTCAGCAGCATGAAATGAGAAAGTGAATCTGAAATTAATTCACATCAGTTGAGATAACTTCAGGCACAATGTCAAGATCATGTAACTGAGAAAGGTCTGAACAGATTTCTGACTCTGGGAAAAGTTGATAATGTTTTGCAGATATTCCCCAATGAATTCACACTCACAGTCTTCAACTGTACCACACCACTCTGCCTTGGAAGTTCTGCCAGATTTGGTGCTCAGTGCATACAGTAGTAAAGAATGAAGGGATACAAGACCGAGGAATTATTTCATTAAAATAATGAAAATTTAAACAAAAATTTAAAACAATGAAAGAATAGATTAAAAATAGTGATAAAACATTTTTAAAGAGTGAAAAAAACCTAAAAATAGCAAAAATAAAATTAAATAGTAAAGATTTTAAATTGAAAACACTAGGAGTGAATGCTGATTGAGTGGTACAGCACGAGTCATTTTACGATGCTTCCCCCTCCTTTTCTGTGTATATTTGTTCTGGGTAAGATAAGTGTGTTGACCCTGTCACAGCCAGACACTTCCAGATCACATCCAACACATGTGATCACATCCAGAGGTGCTCAGATAAAGTAATCAGAAATGTAAATCACTCCTGGAAAAGAGACCCTATTTTTATTTCAGACAAGTGTAAAATTGCCTTTATCCTCTTTTCCAATGTCCCACAAGTGAGATAATTAAGTGTGAAATCCTGGCTCTGGGACCCTTGATGACCCTGCTGCTCTCATTTTTCAATACTCTTTGAAAACGACTTATGTGTAGGGAAAATGGAGAGGACAGTCTTCAAATGGAGCATGTTCTTATGGGAGATAGGGTACCAATCACACTGTAAATTTGTAGGCACTGGTACCATCTGTAAATATCTCTGTAAACATGAGACTCATCCCTTCCAGAGCTGGTGGGCAAAAGATTAACAGAGTCCACATTCTGATGGTACATTTCAAATTCATCTAAATACAAGATAAACCTGAGATTTAGATCAACCCACTGACATGCAGAAGAGAATTACTTGTAATCATTTTTATGTGAAGAGGAAAATATAGATAGTGTCTGTGATTCCAGATTAAATGTTCATCCCTGTGGCCCAGCAATTTCTAGAAAACCTGTCTTTTCAAGAGAGAATGAATAGTCAGAATTACTTTGAGGCCATGATATTTTTTGCAGAAATAAATATTTATAAATTTAACATCTTGGCCAAAATCAGAGAGGTACCCTTTACCCAAATTTTTCTTGTATCATGAATTACTGTTTACATCTCCTAAATGACCCGGTAGAACTAAGTTGCTGTCAAGAGTATCTACACAATTCCGGTACACGAATACAGTATTACAGATATCTTTCAGTAGGATACTTTAAGCTATACTATGATAATCATGCATGAAGGCAACCAGCATGCAGCAGCTAACTTGTATTGCTCATTCACTTGCAAAGTTCATAAACTGCAACTGTAAAGTAATATAGACACAGGAAGAAGGTAAGAAATTTATACTGGATGAACAAATACAGACCATACTTGCATGTGTAATTTGTACAAGAGAAAAAGAAGAAAGTCATCCTGCATTTAACTAAAAACTGTGTATCCAAAATGAATCTGATGTTGGGTTAGGATCTGATCATGTAGCCCTAGGAACAGAGTACATTTAGTTTGAACCTGGCATGATTTTTTTGATTTTTCTGCTTCTCATGCCTACACTGAACTGAGTCATACAGAGTACTTCTACTGCTAAAGGTACTTGATGCGTTATGCTTAATGATTGTGTTCAAAGTTTTTAATTTATAGATTATAAGTTGATTTCATGCAGTTTACTTGAAAAAACAATTGACAGTGTGATAGGAATGTGGTCAATGGGAACTAATCACATAAGTAGTGAAAATATTATTCAGGCCTCTTATTTTATATATTTTGTATATTTATTGTAACTCACATCTCAGTATAAAAGCAATTAACTACTTTAAACCAATAGCGTTCCTTACTGCCCTGGAAAGCAGGCCTCCTCACTGCTACTGCATGCAGAATGTGCTTCAGAAACTAGTTTCAGATATTTTACAAGTAACAGCCAATCCATTTGTACTTCTGCTGGCACACTGATCTTTGTATCTCCCTGATAAAAGATGTCCTGTAGTAGTGCTGGTTTTTGGAAGAATCCAAGTTGTGTGGGTTTTTGTGTTACATGCCTGATTAAAAATTTACACTTTGCCACCATAAGTGTCAAGCTGTCACCAGGGCACCTCTAATTGCATTTGCTCCCTGCCTCAAGCAGCAGCTGACATTTCTGGTGCAACATTTGGCAGCAAAAATGCAGCTGGTGTATACAATAGGCAGTAGAAATATATAATATGTGTTCGCTGGGGAAAATCCAAAAGAACAAGAAAGAAAGGCACAGTACAAGCTTTAGTTGTGTTGTATGAACAAATATCTACTAGTGGGTATACTCTGAGTCTTAAGTTTTGTTAACATGACCCTGGAAATTATCTTTTGAAATCTTTTTTAGTAGTTGATGCAACATAATTACAGAACACTATTATTTAATGACTTTTCAAGTTTGCAAACAGATGTAGATAGGTTCCTGAAGAGCTAGTAATAGTTGTGTAAAGCAGTTTCTTCTAATGTAACTGAAGGCTGTAACTTTGTGCCAGTGCAGAAGGACATAGGAGGCCAGAAACATGTATTCAGTAAGATACTTATATTTAGCAGCAAATTTGAGACTGCTTCCAAAATGATGAATGTTGAGAGAAATTGCAGATGACAGAAAGAGCACGCAGAGTATCTCTGTGACTTTTAGCACATCCCTGAGTGTAAAAGGAAAATAGACTCATGACCATGTCAAAGAAAGGTAAAACTTAAAAATAAAGAACATGAAAAAGCTAAGAACTTCAAAGACTGAAACTTCTGAGCACTAACTGTGTTCAGAAAGTGATGATGTGAAAGAGATATTATAATCAACAGCTATTGCTTCTGAACTTAATCAAATACTATCATCTTTCTGGAAAAAAATGACATCTACTCCTTTTTGTTCTTGTTGTTAGTATACAGAGCCAAAACAGTTATGAGAGACTGATCTGCTTTTTTCTGGTTTGTGCGTCATCACTGCAATTGTTCATGAGATTCCTGTTACATAAATATTTTTTCTGATTGTGATTCATGGGTAGAAAAGAATTAAGCTGACTTCCAGACCCCAAGTGGCACTTGCAGATCTGAGTTAGAAAACGTGTTTTATAAACGTAGCTTACGTAATTTGGTTCTCTGAGCAGGGCACAATAAAATCTCAGTGCCTTTATAGTTGATTTCAAGTTTCACTTATGACTTCAGTTTATCCAGTTATTGAAAGAACAAGAACTTTTTCTGTAGTTTATTGCTCCTATAGATGTTAATTTAATCAACCAGGCATACAGTTAAAACCAGAGTGCTTAGTCTATGGTCAACTGACGTTTTGCAACTTGCTAGGAGAGCTTGTGTGGTAGCCAGGAGTAAACTGCAGGTCAGCTGGAAAATCTTTTCCAGGCTGCTAGGCTTTTTTGGTGCTCATACCTTTTCCCTGTCATGTTGAGCTTACTCTGCACATATCAAAAGCACCCATCCACTAGAGAAAAGGGTGGCTAGGGAAAGTTTCCACCACTGAAATTACATCAGCTGTCCTCTGAGCTTTTTGACAGAGAGAAAGATAGCTATGTGGATGCCTATGTTCTCACACAGGCATGTACTAAGAAGCACCAGGACAACAGTGAGAGTGGTGATTATCCCTACTGTGCATGCGTGGTTGGTCAAGCAATACACAGGATGTCATCTATGGCCAACAGATTTCCTTTAGGCCAGACTGGTATCTGGACAAAACTAGGCTTTCTTGATCTTTGGAGAAGATGAGACCTTGTATTGGGTTTGCATGGCAAAGTTTTGGTGCTAAGTGGGGCTACAGGGATGGCTTCTGTGAGAAGTTGTTAGACCTTTCCCTCACATCTATCAGAGCCAGTGCCACACAGCTCCAAGGTGTCAAAAACATTAGTAGCATGTCTGTGACAAAGTACTGAAAAAGGAAAAAGTCTGCTGCAGAACAGCAGCCAAAAGAGAGGAATGAGAAAACATGAGAGGAACAACTCTGCAGGCACCAAGGTTAGTGAGGAAGGAAGGGGAGGAGGTGGTCTAGATGCTGGAGCTGAGATTCCTCTGCAGCCCATGGTGCATACCACAGTGAGGCAGCTGTGCCCCTGCAGCCCATGGAGGTCCACAGGAGAGCAGATATCTACCTGTAGCCTTTGGAGAACCCCACGCTGGAGCAGTGGATGCCCAAAGGAGGCTGTGAGCCTGTGGGAAGCCCACAGTAGAGCAGGGTTCTGTCAGGACCTGTGACCTCCTGGAGAGAAGAGCCCATGCTGGAGCAGATTTGTTGGTAGGACTTGTGATCCCGTGCAAGAGAGCCGCACTGGAACAATCTGTTCCTGACAGACTGCATCCCATGAAAGGGACATATGCTGGAGAAATTTGTGATGAACTGCAGCTTGTCGGAAGGACCCAAGTTCAAAAAGTTGGTGGAGCACTGTCTCCTGTGGAAGGGACCCCACACTGAAGAGCATGAGGAGTCCTCCTCCTGAGGAGAAAGGAGTAGCAGAGACAACCGGTAATGAATTGACTGCAGCTGCCATTCCCTGTCCCTACATACCACTGGATAGGAGGAAGTAGAGAAAAGTTGGAGTGAAGCTGAGCCTGGAAGGAGGGAAGGGTTAGGGAAAGGTGTTTAAAGGTTTGGTTTTATTTCTCATTATCCTGTTTTAATTTGATTGATAATAAATTAAACTAATTTCTTCAAGTCGAGTTTATTTGGCCCATGATAGTAACAGCTGGGTGATTTCTCTTTGTCCTTATCTAGACCTGCACTATTCCTCTTCTATTTTCTCCCCTGTCTTGTTGAAAAAGGGAGTGATGTCTTCAGTGAGTACTTGGCATGCAGCCAGGGTCAACCCACCACAGATGTAGTTCAATGTTACTCCACTACTGTAACTAGTATTAAAAATTCCGTAGCTTTCATGGGTTCTACTAAGTTGTTTCAGTCTCTCACTTTTCTGATCCTATTATTTAACATATAAATATCTACAGCTAATGAACTTACAGTACAAATTATGCAGCCTGCAGGCTTTGTATTTTTATGAGCAGCATAATATTATGATTAGCAGATACAGTTTGTTATTTAATGTTTTAAGCACTGCATCTGGTTACATCCACAAATCATGGACAAGGACATCAACATGACATAAACTATGCCTGCACAAAGGGAACCAGACTGAAATGCAAACCTTACCACAAGCATTATAAATGAAAGTGCTTCCACCTATTTAATATCAAACATTGGGCTGTTAATTTCATCCCAATTCAACCAGAGCAAGTGGAAATCAGACTGGTCTTATTACCTAATGCACATAGCAAAAGGAGTCTCTTTTCAGCAGTTTTACAGAAAAACGTGTTGGTACAAGCAGAACAATGTCCTTTCCTAGGGAACGTTCTGTACAAAAAAAAAACATGGTCACTAAACAGTGGAGAAGTCTCAAGCTGCCTGAATTTCTGAGGGAAAAGTTTTAGATTTCAGATGCTATGTCCACTGTACAGCACAGTGGCAATTTATAGGAAAAATTTGAGGAGATAAATTAAAGTCTCGATAGATACAGTCAGAATTCAAATTTCAGAATGCAGTTCTTGAAGATAAATTTCTTGATTATCTGAGGGAGCCCATAAATGAATGTTTCTGAGTTGACAAGTGCCAGCCTTTAACAGGGCTTCATAAAAGTAGTAGACTAAACAAATGTTACTGAAAACTTGATCCACTTTTTTGAAAAAATATGGCTTTTTCAAGGAATAGGGAGGTAATACAGAAAAGCACATAGATAACTGAATAGGAATTTAAAAGCCTCTGACATAATTCTTTCAGGAACAGGCAAAATTTCTTGTCAAAGGATTTACTGTCATCAACATTCACAAATCAGAACATCAAAAATCTTTTGAAGAAAAAAAAACAGACAGGCAATAGATTAAGAAAAAAATTTCATGGTTATATATGAAATGTCTCCGATATGTCAAAAGTCACCTTTCCCTTTGTAATAACTGGTCTTAAACTGCAATTATTTTTGAGGTGTTGTTTGACCTGCCAGCAGCATCAGGAATAAGCACACCAAGGCTACAATCACTTAATGCACAGTGAGAGTTTTCATTGCCCAAAGGTGACATGACTGGTTTGCTACAACACTCCCTTAAAGTAACGGCTTAATAAGCAAAAATCTAAAGTTGTCTCTAGGGAACAGAAAGACAGAGTATATACAAACCCAGCAGTAGGCTTTGTGTACTCATTTTATGTTAACGATTTTGGGGTTGAACTTGTTTTGAGAAGACAGCACGGTATTTGCAGCATTATGCATCTAAACCAAATAGTAATGATTTTTCTTGGGGGTATCTACATCTTCCCCTAAAGCCTGAGGTGGTGTGGGGCTGCCCCCCCTGAAAATAGTGCCAAGAGGGAAGCGTGAACCTGGAAGGGACAGTTCCCTTTCTCACTGCTCTTGGCACAAGAACTCCAGGCCCTCTCATTGTCTGATTTTCTTTGTTATACAGGTTTAAGTCAGTGATGGAGCAAGTGGAGCATTGGTGCCCTGTGCCTTGAATAACCTGTATTTCAGTAGTGACAACAGAAAAAAATAGAACTTGTCAACTACATCAGGGCTCAACTTTCTTGAAAAAGGCCTTTCAGTTTATGGGTCTCAGGGCCCAAATGAAATGCAGAATTATCCACTGCATATTTACGTATTTGTTGCTTGCTGCTTGAGTGATAATGAAGTGATGTTGTCAATAAAGTTTAAAATAGCCTGACTTGAAGGAAAAATGTTTCTGAGATAGCCATGCTAACTGAAACTTCTGTCAGCCAGTTAGTCAAGTCTTCCTGTTTAAAGTCTTATCTGGTTTACAAAACTCTCTTCTAGGCATAAATTATAGTTTATTTTGTTATCTGAAACCTCTTGAAAGAATCTGTAAAAGTACATTTTAGACAAAACAGTGTGAAAACCCTTGGAGGTCCTCATGGTACTCTACTTACTACTCCTCTTAGGTACAGCTTTTGTTAATGGACTCAAATAGACTTTTCTATTTATAAAAAGATCGACTTCCCTTTCTTAAAATATAGAAGTTTGTGCTTACATTTTTGTCTAAAGGCCACCTCTTACACCTTTTAAAACTTCAAAATTTTTCATAAAGAATAAAGCCTCCAAGTGAAAATGAAGATAAGAGAAGAACGAAATGGAGACGTACATCTGGAAACCATGACTCTATACTTTGTCTTGCAATATGCAAAATTCATGTTCTCCTCCTCAAGAAATTTGTCTTTTAGGATTTAGACTTCTGAATCTTTTTGTGCCTTATAAGTTAATAGTCTATTCTGTGACTTCATTTTCTGGGGAATCTGGAGAAGCTCCAGTGTGCTGAGGGGAAGGCATGTCTGAAGGCCAACTTCGTGAGGCAGAGATCAGCAATGTTAGATCAGGATGGTCGTGGCTTTTTTCTGTAGAATTCTGTAGATTTTCTATAAATTGCAGCCTGGTCCTTCAATCACCAGAGTTCTTGAAGTTGCACTGTGAGTGCTATTGCTATTGGAAACTGTGATTTTCTGAGACAAGATTGGATTAAACAAATGTCCTGAAACAGCAGCTGAGAGGATAGACGCTGTGATTTCTAGAACATTCCAGGTCAATGTTCTTGTGCAAATTTGTGGATTTTGTCATGAGCTTCATAAATTCACAGGAAAGAAGTATTCAAGTAATGAAATACAGTAAGTACTGACCAAATTCAAGAGGCTTTTTAAAGTACAGAGGACACTGATGGGAGGCTTTGTTATTTAAAGATATGCATCTCCCTATGTCTTCTCTGAGGGAAGAATAAATAGGGTAGGATGAGGAAAATGGATGGCAGCCAAGGCCTTGTAAAACGTTCTGAATCAAATGCTGGTACTGTGATGTGTCCCAGACAGCTGAGCAGTGCACTAGAGGCACGCATGAAGGTGCAGTTGTAGGAAGTAACATTTCTCAGCTACTGCAGAAGTTGATGTGGGTTATGAGGAAGGTAACAGGAGTCCAGGGCAAAAAAGGTGGTTGTACTGCAGAGCCCCAAGAGGAAAAAAACCTAAACCTACTGACTGTAGCTGTTGACAATGTACATAATCCAACTAGGTAGGAACAAGCCCTTAATATGCATCAGTTCATCTCATTCTGAGGAAAATAGAACAAATTAATTATACCTTGAAGATGCCTGTTCCACTCCATTGCAGATATCTAAACTTAGTTGCCCTGAATCATACCTGTGGTGTCTGCTCCTTGGGAGTAAGCCTTCAGGGAACTTCTCAGGATCAACAGGCTTAGAGACATGATACTGCCAGTATTTTGATACAAATACAGTGGCCTGCCAGTATCCAGCAAGGGAAACTGGGTCAGATACCTGTCACACACCATATCTATAAACTACCCAAGATAAGGCATTTTGTTTGCCCTCAGTCCAGGTGTTACCTATAGATTTATATTAATTGACCTGTGGATTGCAAGATCATCCCCAGTACTGGTGTAATACAAAGTATACAACTAACGGAATTGTTTGACAACTGAAAATTTCCATTCTAAAACCCCCAAGCTATGGAATGGATTAATGTTTCTGCAGTTTTCCATTATCGGACATTTTTTGTTCTTTGATGTTTTGATTGGGAATTGATGACTGCTTGCCATGCCGATTTACATTTCCATCTTGGGCTGGTTTTTTGTCTGTCTTATGAAAGGAAACACAATTCATGTCTCCTACTAATGTATTATTTCAGCCAAAAGGTACAACACAAAAATGATTTTGGAAAGGTGAGCACACTAGAGTTTTGGGAAAAGGGGGAATTTAGAATGATGGTGAGAAAGCATAAAAGGACAGTAGAATCAAAATGTGGAGGCATATCCACATTAAATCATGGTAGATATGTAAGAAAAGCTCCCTTCTCATTGTATAATTACCACTATAAAAATGTGAGTGTAAAATGTCTTTGGAAATACAACACAAGCCCTTAACATCCGAAACAATTGTTCTGTATTTATGGAGAATATCTTAACAGAATGCAGCAAAGGAGAAAGACAAGGAATTAATAATCACTAATATAGATTAGCAAAGAGTTTTAGCTGAGGAAAGGGAAACATTTTGAATATGTGAAAATATTTCATTCAAATAGATTCAGTGTAAGCACACAGTTTGTGGTGATTGGGAATGGGGCTGTGGGCAAGACTCATCCCTAATGGGCTACAACTGTGTAGGACAGGTGAACAGTATTGAAGGCAATGACACATGGAGTGCTGAGCTGTACTGTGATAATCTCTGAACACAGGATAAGTGCAAGTAATCAATTCATGTCCACGTACATCCTAATGTGACCTGAACCAAATTGTGGCCCAACATTATGTCCCAGGCTGTTGATCTAATTTTATTTTTCTGTAGTCACATGAAATAAAATGCTGGTCCAGAGACTCCGATTGCAAAGGCTTCTGTTAGATCATTTCTGCATCAAGAATCTAGTCATGAGTTTAGGAAATGAGGTTTTCTTTTATGTGACATATTGTCTAATGGAAAATATCCTTCATGCACTACAAGTAGTAGTAGTAGGGGTAGAGAGGGCACACTGGTGTAATGCATGTAAGATGAAGGGAATAAAAGGGAAACAATGAAGTGCTGATGCATGAAGCCTTCTTCTGTGTCAGTTGTACCTCCTCCATTGATTCAGTATTAAATACCTGATATTAATATGCTGTGCTAGTTGTTTAAAAGGCTATCCTTACAAAAGAGAGACAGATATAATACAGTGAAGTACCAAAACATGCTATTATGTATGGGCATTTTTTTTAAATAAATCAAAGTGAAAATTTTCACATGTTCCCTGGCAAATTTTTAGAAACCTTGTCCAGTTTGCTCCATTTTCATAAAATTCATTCAACTTGGTGTTGCAGCAAAATACTTTCCTCTCTAAATGGTATCGCTGCTGATCACTGGAATGTTCATACAGGACTAACCATGACTTGCTAGCAAAAGCTTTTATATGCTATCGTCTTAATTAATTTCATAGGTTACTTGTAGTGCACGAAGGATATTTTCCATTAGAAAATATGTCACATAAAAGAAAACCTCATTTCCTAAACTCATGACTAGATTCTTGATGCAGAAATGATCTAACAAGCCTTTGCAATCGGGGTCTCTGGACCAGCATTTTATTTCATGTGACTACAGAAAAATAAAATTAGATCAACAGCCTGGGACATAGTGTTGGGCCACAATTTGGTTCAGGTCACATTAGGATGTACCTGGACATGAACTGATTACTTGCACTTACATTCCTTATCCTGTGTTCAGAGATTATCACAGTCACTTCCTAAAACTCCTAAAACTAAAATGGGAACATGAATATATGTCAAGCTTTCTTGAATACCTAGAATTTGAATTTTCTCAGCTGTGCATATGCACCTCTCGAAACACCTGACAGATATTTTAACTGTTCACCAAAGCCCTGGACCACTGTCAACAAACTGTTACCAATATCCAAAAGCACTGATCTCTTTCATTGTGTTACTCTTGAGTTCCTAGCCTCTTGTAGATTAAGTGTATGCCTCTAACAAAGGGAAGACGTGTTTCTCATGTCCTTAACAGCTAAATTTTGATCTTGGAGCCTGTTAAAACTGAAGATCTCAGAAAGCAATTTCAAGTAAAATAATAACATTCCACAGTAAGTACAGCACACAGATACTGTTGAAACTCTGAAGGATATTTGATGTGTTTGAAGAAACTTGTGCTTTTAATACCACTTTTGCCTGAGTCCTCTGTGATTTTTATCAAATAGCTCTTTATTGGTTTTATTATGGTAAAAGCAAAATATGTGTATGTGGATGTTGGCAAAGAGTTTAAGTAAAGAACCATTTTGGCCTGCTTGACAGGGTTTATTACAGTAACATCCACATGAAAGCATAATATAGGGCTTCTCCTTTTATCCCAGGCTAAGCACTCTCAGCCACTCATTCTTTACAGTCCTACATGCCAAGTCCTAGCAATTCTTGTCTGGTGTTAGATAGGATCTGACCTAAACCTCCTTAGCTACAATTTAATCCAGTTATTTCTTGCCTGATTGAGAAGGAAAATGGAGTGCAGTTCATTCCCTTCCTATTCAAAACTATTTGTTACTTATTTTTAAAATGTTACTGTGGTCTCTGCTTAACATTTTCTTTGGTGTTTTGAATTCCATCTGTATTTTGAACAATGTTTTTCCCCTAGGTCAAGTTTCCCGAAATTCTTTATCATTCTTATTGTCCTACTCTGATTTTTCTTTAAAATCCATCTATTTCTTACTCGGGCTGTACTTTACCCCCTGCTGAATAGCTATACAAATAAAGGACTAGGGAATTTGAGTCCTGTATGCTCTTAATTTGATTTTCACTTTTTTAAAATCTTCCTGCATCTTACTATAGTCAAGCTTCTATTACTGGCTTATCTTATTGATTCTAACAGTGGCACTTCATGTGTTCATATTTTCTGCATTTAACCTCTCTATCTTCTGTGCTACAAGAATGTGTTTGTCAGACATTGGAGTGTAATACAAGAAGCCATTTACCTAAGCACAGAGCATGGTTTTGCCCTCCCCCACTTTCCTTTGCTCTTCATTATACATTAAAAATATTCAAATGTTAGTTAAGTTCATCACTTTAGGCACTTGGTGACATTTCCAACATTAGACTTTCTATTTCCTTGTCAGTGTCGCTGCCACTGCACTTTCCACCAACGATGTACAGTGGTGTTGATGGCTCAGTTGTTACCCAGAGCTCTTTCCTTATTAGTATTTTGATATTTTCCTGTTAACCTTTCATGTTTTAAAGGGAAGATGGCATCTGAGTTAGATGAGCTCTTCACTTAAAATCTGCCAGAAAAAAATATTTTAAAGCTTTCAATTTTTTTCCCATTTTGTGCTTAAATACCATCTGGACAAAGCAAGAGTCCCCACATTCTCGTTCCCTTGGTAGTTTGGGAAATTTAGTTTTTGTATATTTTATACAAGGTTCCTCCAATTCAAAAGTTAAGATTACTTCCTGTCACTTTTTCAAACTGAAGTTTAAAAACCAGAGATCTCTAATTTGTGTGCTCCAGAGGCCGCCGTTGGCAGAGATCTGACGTGTGAGCTGCCTCCATCACACACCACACACAGCCAGAGAGATGGGCAGGACTAGCTGCCTTCTGTGGTGATGAGAGGAACTGGTAAGAGAAGTGTGACTTTGGCTGATGAGCAAGTAAGCAAGCAAGATGCAGAGGGGATTCTGGAGGAGGAAACAAATATACCATTTAGAAAAGTATTTGTCAGCTTTGTTTCTGGATATGTGTGTGTAAGACACAGAAAGGGGGAGGGGGAATTGCTTTGAAATATTATGCTCCAGATATTAGTTGTTTTTTGTAATTTTGTAATCTTTCCTTTTTTGAAGAGCAATATGACAATTGTGGACAATAGGGCATTAACATTCTTTTAGAAAAGAAATTCACCAGCTGTTCTACTGTGATGATAACAATTCAGTTCAAAGCTTTCAGTCCCTAGTACCAAGAACTAGGAAAGGTATATGCCATACAATTTTTATTGGGTATGGGTATGGTATATGCCATACATATCATTTCTTCCCTAACCAATTCACCACTCAGAAAAGTGTCAATTCACCACTGACATTCAGAAGAGGTTATGCATGACAGCGTATGTGTGTTTGTACAACACAAGTAATTATAGTTATTCTATAAAGCTGCATCAAATGATGCAAAGTACACTTCTACACCATACTTCCTGGACATGCTGAATGTTATACTTTAAAAGTTTGTCAGGAACAACAGCCTGCACTGTATGTGCAATTACAGTACCATAAGAGGTGGTTTGTTGAGATAGTGTTCTGCATTTTGCAAAAATTTTCCCATTGTATAGTGATGTAACACTAGTGGAATTTCCCCCCAGTTTTAAAATATCTTTTGTAATATTCATTGAGCCAAAAATGCTGTGTTTTTAACAAAATTCTTTTCAACAAAATGATTATTATCTATAGAGCCATTGGTGTATGAACTATATTGCTTTATGTCAAAAAATTATCTAGTGGAATTATAATTTTCCTGTCAGGAAATCTTTGTAATAGAAGAAAATGTCTATAACACTGCATCTATAAAGAGCTTGAAAAACTGGGGTTATTAAGTGAAGTGAGCTCATAATTTTATTTCCGTGCTATATTTCTATACTTCCCTGTAGAAGAGAATGAAACCGATTGCTGTAAGCATATTGGTTCCAGAGGTAAAATAGATGAGAATTTCAATTCTACTCCAAAATTTTCCACTGAATAAAAGGATCTGAATACTACCACAGAGCTAAAATGTCCTTCATAACTTCTGTTTCACTTTTGGACTGTGAACTCTCTGCTGCAACTCTGAGAGGCACAGCCCTTATAAAAACGGGCAAAATAAAAAAATCTAGAAATATTTATCTGTCAATAGATAAAAAAGACCTTTATACTTTCCTAAGCTGAACAAACTGCCTTTTGTTAGCTGGGCACTTCTTAAAGACAATAATATTTTTTATTTCTAGAAAAGAACAGTTATGTCTATCAAGCAAAGAATTCTTATTACAGCTTATTACAGTTTCCATGGTACAAGGGAATTTGGAAAGGGGAATTCTTTTCCAGTGTATGTGTGGCCTTCATTTCACAGCATCATAGGGAACCCCAAACCCAACATTTTTCTGCAAACAATTTCAGGATTAGTACCACCACTTTGCAACATATGCAATCAGATGAAAACTAATGTTACCTCATGTGACAGTGATAGTTATCTTGCAAGAAAAAAAGGACTTGTTTGTTTTCTGCAACTCCTCTCATTAAATCTGCATGTTAGAGCTCTAAACTAGGAGAGAAAAATCATCTCTGTGCTCTATCACACTTATCTGAACTATTAAGAACTGAGCCTCATCTGGTGCTGCTCAGCTCTTCTGTGTCATACATGAGGTGTTTTCATCCAGCACCTTATGTCAGTAGGCACACTGGGAACAGCAATACTTCATCAATAGCAGAGCTCATGCTTAGGTGTCTGCCTTCACAATTCATTGTGCCATGTATGGTCATTGCTTTATCACAATAAATTAAAACAGTCTGAAGCAAATTCATAATTTGTCCTTGTTTGTTTCATTTAAAGCATGTCTAACAAATGAAGGGATTTGTACACAGATGCACAAAGGATCCAGAGTTTTGCCTTCATAGAGATGTTATGTATTTCAATCTCACATTGTCTCCAGTTAGATTCTCATTACTCTATCTTTGCTTAAGCAAGTGGGTTTTTTTCTTCTCTTTCTGGTGTGCTGGTTTATAACATCAGATGATCTAGTTACATATAGAAGTCAAATTACTGCGAGCTTAGCTGTGCAGAAAAATCAGGTACACCACCAATTATTAGAAATTTCCACTTGGCACTAAACTGTGAGATTTCTTTTTATGATCAACATGGAACTGTGGTTAGCTGAAGACAACACATTATGATGAATTTTTCTTTATCTCTTGGGGTTTTGTATTTAATTTTTTTGGGAAGTCTTATACAGTCTGAGCATGGTTTGGGATTTAAAAGAAGGTCAATCTATCTAATTATTTTAGTATGAATTGTGAACTGAATAGTAGTAATCAAGCCTATTCGCACCATCACATTTTGGGAAGAACTTTAGAAAGAACTTCCCTTTTGTGTAGTAATGGTGATGTATCTGAAGAGATGGCTGCTCTACCATATGCTCTGGCATATTTACAAAACAGCTTTCCTTGTAAAATTTTGTTTGCATCCTTTTAGTGTATCAGATCACTTGAGTACCTCAGTAAGACTACAGAATGTCATTGCTCAGAAATTCACTTTGTCCATCTTATTAAAGAAATATAACAACTGTATAACAGTTTGCATAAAGGGGAAGAAGAAAAGGCAAATGGCTTGCTCATATCTCTGCCTTTAAATAAGGAAGGAAGGAAAGTTTTGCAGCAATGATTTGAACAATATGAAATGAATTATTAGGAGATGGCTCCTCAAACTCTTTCCAATTCTAATAATCCTTGCAGTAAGATAAGTAAGGCACAGAAAACTGAGATATTAGTTGAGTGAACAATCATTTGAGTTGCCCAGAGTAGCAGAGTTTATGAGTAACTGTAACTGGCAGAGTTCTGAGTGATTCACATTCTTCACATGAATGTTTCCCCCTCATTTAACTGAATCTTGGTTTTTCCTTGGTGCTTTTTCTTCCCTGGAAGATGAGAAGCTGTATTAAGTCTGAGAAGGAGCAGTCAGAGTGCTCTTCTGTGACTTTCCTGCAGAGCAGAGGCACATGTGTGTCCTGCACAGCCTGGAATGATGCAGAAACCCACTTGGGTGTTGCCAGTCAAGATAGTTATTCTAGATATGCCAGCATGGGACAGCACCCTAGATAACAAGCTGTGCTAAAGAGCATCTGCATTGCCCCACTGCTTCCCCTATGGCATGGGCTAATACCTCTGCCTGTAATTACTCATGTGGTGGATGTGTAGCTGGCTTGAAGAACTTGGGGCTCATGTCATATGGACTGGACTGAACTGACAGTGACCTTAAGCATAGTCTCCTCTTCAACTGTGCTCTTGTTGAGCTCATGTATGTCTCCCTTTAGAAAGAATTTTGAGTTGCACCATCAAATACAGAGGTGTACAGAGAGCTGCAAGGCAGTTCATTTCATCCTGGAAAGAATTTAGAGTCCAGATTGATAGTCATATATGTATTTCTTGTCTTCCTTGATTGTATGAGCTGACAAACAAGACTCTGAAGAGGGAGTTGAACAATCAAAGAGCTTCACACTGTTGGAGCATGGGCAGGTGTTCAGAACCTGGGCTGCTGCCAACACTTCTACATCCACGTGGAAGTTCAGCTGTGACCTTTCTCTCCAGAGACACTCTGGTGCCCAGACAGGTTGCAAGGTCTCCAGCCACAGAGATACTGAAGACCCTCAAACCACTCTAGTTGTCCCTATTTAGAGTAGAAGATTTGACTAGATAGCCTATATTAATCTATGATGCAATAAGAAGCTTATTCAGCTTTCTCTAGGTTATTTGTATGAAAAAGCTATCATAAGCCTGTCTGCACTTTTTGTGTATTTGATTAATCATCATGTTTGTGAAATTAACTGTTGGAGAAAAAATAAATTGCCTTTTTCTTTACCAAAGCAATGTTTTTCCAATAAGCCTCTAAAAGCAAACATGAATATTTAATGGACAATTCATTAAATGTAAGTATTTTCTACTTCACAAAAATTATTAATGAGAAATAAATGCATATTGGAAAAATATCAGCTTCATATTTTACACTTGAGAAAAATCACAAAGGAAACTGCCTTATAAAATGCAGTTCAATTGTGTGATGTATTTTTAATGGCCTGTGATGTCAAAAGTAAAATAATGTAGTTAGGAGGCCTTTCATCAGCCCATAGAACAGTCAAAAAGATTTGATGATGTCAACTACCACTGTATAAAGCATTAACTTTTTTAATCTAAAATTTGAGCTCATAACTTAAATTTCATGCGAAGAGATAATGTCAAATACTGTTTTCATAAGTAAAAATGCATTATTCTGCCCAGAGATTTTAGCTAGCTGCATTTTTAAATCTGCAAATAATGATTTCACAAGTTTATAGTAATTTTCCAGTCCAGAGGAATTAAAAGATTAATGTCAGATAAAAACCATATCATTAGCTATTTTGCCACAGAAATCTTACCCAGATGGGTCTAACCTGTATTCATTCAGAATTGCTGATGGATTTATCGAGCAATGTGTTATCATTATCTCACAACCATATCAACATTTTCCATTAAGATGATCATGCTTGCAGGTATTTCTAACTCTTTTCTCTCGGAAGTGCAGTCCAAGTCAGAGGATATTGTTTCCATGGTTGATTTACTACATCTAAGTTACCTTACTGTAAGGTAAGTTACTGTAATCCATTCTGCAGATTTAGATGACATTTGTTGGAATTAAAGACTTCCTTCTGATGTAATTTCTTATGGAATGACATATTCTTAAGGAATATGTATTTCTCTGCTGCAGATTGTGAGCTCATCATTGCATGGTAAATTTGAGCAATGAGATAGTATTTGCATTTTACTTCTACTCAAGTAACCTACCCTGTTCTTGAAGCTGTCCTCCCACTCACGCATTTTTGTCTACATAGAAGAACATTGCAAGCATTTCCCCTTGTTCTGTTCCAGAATTGACATCCTGTCAAATGCTGCCAGAAATTAAGCACTGTGGCAATGACACCTGCTCTGAGCTGGATTAGATGACACATTGCCTGAATGCTGGCAGGAAGCAGCCACCTGCCTGCATTACTAACTCCACTGGAGCAGATCCTCCACAAGTACTTTGCAAAGTGAAGAAACAGCTTCACTTCATCATCATATTTTGCCATGAGATTTCTCATAAAAATCATTCTAAACTGTAATCATGTGTCTCTGTCTCCTTACATCAAGTTATTCTACATTTCACATGCCAGTGTTCTCAGGTCAAAATTACTTTTATAAATGGCTTCCTATTTTTTATGTAGGGCTATGTTTTTTACTCTTATTTTCATCCTTACTGCTTTTACCCTACAGTTTCTTGCAAGTCCAAGGCTTCTTAATATCCTAATTAAAATATGAAAACTATATTCCCCTTTTTCATTAAACCCGTGCATTGATTGAAAGTACACATGGGAAAGATATTGGCACTGTTATTCATTAGGTTCCTCAGAAGCTTGAATGTGGAGGCTAATGTTTGTGAGCATGCAATATTTCCCCTGAAATCGGATATATATCAGCAATATCTAAATGATTGCCCAGTGGTAATGTATGCACTGGAAAACTATTGGCAGAATATACCTTCTGTTTTTCCAGCTCTATGGAATTACCCACATGAATTTACACTTACTTTGGTTTTGCAGAGGAAGAACAGTTTAATCAACTAAATTTTGTTGGGTTTTGTTTTTCCACTCAATTCACTCTGCATGACAAACCAATCTGTTCTGTTGAGCAATCCTCAAAAGCAGTGGAACATGTAATAGTTACTATTTACTACTCTAAACTCAAACACCATACACAGCTAGATTACAGAGAGAAGAGGAAGTTACTAGAGGAAGTATGTTGATTTTGTCTTCTTTTCTGTTTTTCCTTGCATTATGGTCTTACCAGAAATTAGCTAGATTCGCCAAAATGTAAAGAACTGTTTCTTGTCTGGCTTTTTAACTTGCCTTGTAGGATCTTCCTAAAGCAGGTGATATTAATTCTGGTTGTTGAATCTGTTTCAAAATCTTACTTATTTTACTTTTGTGAGGAAGGCTTTTAGAGGTGAAGAGAGACTTAGCCTTGAGAAATTTTCTCTTCAATGATGGGGTAAATGCCTTAATGGTACATCTTGACTTTTTTTCGCCCTATTTTTTGCATACATGAATGAAAACCTGCCTAGTAGCCTCAAGGCAAATAAACAACGGCACCATTCAATTGGAGATGCTGTAATTTTATCCTTCAAGGCTGTATGTTGTAAATAGGTTTTCTAAACTTCCTTAACTTTTAGACTCCAGAAAGGCTTATATCAAGGTGAGTACCTACAGCTGCTTTTGTCTTAAAATGAGCTGACGATATTATTGATAATGAACCAAAATTAGCAAGAGGAGGAGAATGTTCAAGAGGATATTTGACAAAAGATACTAATCTTTAGCCTTGATGCTGGAAGGCAGCCTGCAAATGCAGCAAAATATGGGCTTTTCAAGAGACATTCCATGTCAGCATAACTCTGCTTCTAGTCAGACTAGCAATGATAAATTCAGAATAAGCGGAGTCAAGTCAATAGCAAATATATATATATATATATACATATATATGTTTAAATCCTGCCATCAAAAGATGTTAGAATGCTTGCAGGATGGGAGTTAGTGGCCAGGACTTAACCAGCAGTTAGCACTGCTCTGTGACTGCTTTAGAAGGACAACCACAACCTGACCTTTACGAGCCTTCCTCAAACTAGTTGATGACTGTAACTCACCACAGCAGGTATTTCTGCTTTTGGAGTTACATAAACGGCCCATGCTTTAGTCTCTTTACTCCTTATAGTGATACTGGGGAAGAAAATGTGGCTTTGTTTTTAAAGGTGTTTGCAGTTGTTTTGATTTCTTTGGGAAATAGCAATGTCTTTATAAACTTAATGGCAAAATAGAAAGGTAACCTTGCCAGAAGGGCGAGTCTATAGTATGTGAACCTATAGTATTGCCTGTATTCTAGGACTGGCAGCAATGGTACGGTACTAATGATGTTTGTCAGTGAAGCCAAAATGTATATTGACTATCTATAACCTGTACTCTGGTGATCGGAATTTTACCATACAAACCTATTTTCAAGATCAGGTCAATTAAATTAAATATACCTTACTACCACTTCTTAATGAAAATAACAATTAAATACAGTTCTTGTAATAAATAAGGGTGTTTTTAAAGCAAAACAAGTCTAGAAAGTGGTCGTTTTAAGCCAACATTTCTCTATGGAGAAGAGCAGTTCTTCCACAGAGAATATTCTTTTCTTTAGCCAGTTTCAGTCAGTGGATTGCCCAAAGGCTGTGAATCTCTGCCTGTAGAGATATTCAGTACTTAATGGGACAAACTCCTGTCCTATCAGGCTGATCTAGGTTAGCCCTGCTTTAGCCAGAGGCTTAGCCCAGATGAACCCTGGAGATCCCTTCCGTCCTAGACGAGTCTACAGTTGTCTGATTCTGGTAAGTCTCTTGTCATCCTGGCTTTAGGCTGTTCTGAAGACCACTGAGAATGTTTGTTAGTGACCAGAAGAAAATCACGTTTTTATGGACACTCCTCCTCAATAAATCAGCTCAAAACAAACAATTTATTTAAACATTGGTGGCCTGAAAATTATTGCATGGTGATAACTATAGCCACTGGTGCAGCAGGTCAGTTCCAAATATTTATTCCATTTCTGTGTTTGCTGAGTGTTTTATCTCATTGGTCTGCCCCCTTAATTCCTCTCTTTTTCTTTCTTCACCATCTGGACATCACTTCAGAGCAGATTGCTCCTGTCAGTACTTGTCTTATTTAAGTTTCCAAGGGGAGTAATGTTACATTGATTTTTGTTTGCATGTTCCCATAATGTGAAATTGAGTTTACTTCTTGAAATCATTTAATGAGCCAACCCTTGAAAGTCAATTACAACAAAATAGAACTATTCTCAGTTGAAACATTTATAAGATGAAGGATACTGAGTCTAAATACTAATCTAACCAATAGACTTTAGGAGATTCCATTCACTAAAGTATTTTTGTAATGAAGATGATCTTCATGTTGTCGTTTTCCCAGATATTTTAGCTAGCTGTTTACTCCTTAGACTAGGTGAGTGTGACTGTCCTGTCACACTGGGTTTGTGTGTCAGTGTCCTGACAGTGTCCTGCATCTGGATTTGTTATTCTCTTTCCAATCTTTTTTCCAGCCTTGCTTTTCTCAGCCTTGTTTAGTGCTTTCCTTTATGAACACTTAAAATAAGCAAATCCAAGAGAAAGGGATTTTTATATTAATAATTTAGCATTATTATTTCTTTTTTTTTTCTGAATATAACTAAACATATGAAGTATATTTTGATTAGATGTTGGTTATATCTTCTGTTGGCAAAGCTGATTGTAATTTTGAAAAGATTTTGATGTACCAGCATTGCAATATATAGAGTAAAAATAATATTCTTTAAACATCTGTATTGTGATAACTATTTGGAAGTTTTTAATGTTTCTACACGAAAACATGTAACACATAAGGGACCAAATTTAGATAGTGATTACTTGTGAAACAGCATCTTCACAAGTCATTTTTGGCTTTCATATCTAGTATGGCTTGAACTACAATATGCTGGAAAATACCCATAAACTTCCTGTTTAACAGCCATCACTAAGTTTAGAAGCTGTTTTTAATAAATTCCTTCCATTTTTCAGTTTTTGTTGGTGTGTCAGTACTGTAGTTTCTTTATGTTGGGCTTCTTAGGTGGTTCTTTTGAGTTTTGGTGGATTTTGTTCTGTTTTGCTTTTTAATCAAGCTATTTATGACAAAACCACCAATCCACTGCAGACTTAATCTCACCTTTGAGAGAGCAGTTTGCAGGAGATTTTTAGAGTGGCAGAATTTAGTTTTGATTTTGTGGTATCTCCTTGCTAAATTCTCATGGGGAAATAAAAGCTAATTTGTGAAATGTACCTATAAAGAAAAACATAATTAAAGCCTGATTTAGAATCCATAAAAGTCAAGGAAAGAGTGCAAGTGAATTCATTGTCTCTGAAGTAAGTCTCTTGGGGGCATTTGGTTGCTGTTGTATCATTTTGTATTGAAATATTTTTCAGAAATTCATCAGCAAAGAAGAAAGATTTTTTTTCTTCAGCTTTTAGCACCAGAAAGTCACTTATTCCTTTATATGTTAAATCTATATTTGCACCCCAGTAATATTTTGAGTACAAATATTCCTCTGTGTCCATTAAGGTACAACACTGTATTGTTTATACTCTCTAGTGACTGGATTGGGATTTTGGGTGGGTGGGTTGTTTGTTTTTTTTCTTTGATTTAGTTTTGGGGTTTTGTTTGTTTGTTTGTTTGTTGAAGTTTTTTGATGTGCTAAAGAAAATCATATATATGTTTCTTAAATGTTGGAATTTTCATTCTTATCATGTCACAAACTAGTAACAGTTTTTTACCTACTCTAAGGACATGGACATGTAAATGCAACAATTTCAGCATCTATCAGGATAGTGGAGGGACAGTGCAAAAAGTATAAATGTCAGCCTCTCACCCATATAGTCACAGTAGTTTCCAGATAAACACTACTAGATTTAAGAACTCCTAATAACTTGTGTTAACCAAGAATTTATGTGAGAAACATTGAATATAGGACAACATCTAAAAAACCAAGAAATCATCCCCAAAGCTAACTAACAATTTTTTTGCCTGGTTTTCTGTCATCATATATTCCTTTTCTCATGCTAAGTACACCTTTACCTATTTCTTAGGTCATCCACTTGATTGCCTAAAATTGTATGTAACTTCATGAAAATTTAATTAATATTCATTAGAATTTGAACATTTTATCTTCCACTATTATCATGTGGCTCTCTGTGTTCTCATATCAGCTTCAGCCAAACCTGCTGTAGCTTTCTTGTAGAACACTGTGTCTCCTCCTGAGTGCAAACAGAGCCAAATTCTTCCTCTTCTCCTCTTTGCTGCACATCCACCAGATGCTGCACATCCTCCTCTTTGCACCACATCTTTGCCAGACAGCTTTCTGTTGGGTAGCAGCCATGCTGATGTGCATGCCCTACATAAAGTTCTCTTCATGTTATATACACTCAACCCATAGATGTATCTGTCTGCCCTCCATGTCCTCTTTTCCACGTAAAGGAAGCACACATGCACAACAGAAGGGACTGCCTCTCCCATCACAACATGGGTTTCAGGACAGCAGAAGAAAAATGAATTGACAAAATACTGATACAACATATCAAGAAGAATAAGGAATGGGGAGGGTGACACATTGCGAAGCTCTCGCTAGGTCTGGACCAAAGACACTAGACACGATGTATCTCATTCGGGCTTGGATGTTTGTTATTTCTTATCTAAGACACATTCTCATGAAGTGTGAGTTCTATCTAAGAAGGCAAGAAAATGGCTACTTCTGCTTTGTTTCAAGGACTTTTAAATAGTAAACAAAACCAATTAAAACCCAACATCTAAGTTGTTTTTTTTTAATAACCGAATTAAAGATCACTTAATGTCCGTGATGTGGGCTTTCACTAACCAATTAGAAAAGATCACTAAAACCTGAGAAGAAGAAGGAAGAAGAAAGTGAAGAAGAAGGACCCAGGCAACACCCAAATCTCTCCATATTGTCCTTCATATGTATTACTATACTCTATATGCCTAAAACCCCAAAGTATTTCACCCTGTGCCATCACACACTTCTATGCAAACTACATGTACATGCTCCCAGTGCCATCACTCAGTTTTGGAAGGTGTTCTCACAGCCTCAGGTCAAAGTCAGTGCCCTCCTGAGGGTCACTACCCTCCTGAGGGTCACTACCTGTCAAAGCAGAAAGCTTGATATTTTCAGCATTCAGGGTTCCAACAACACATCACATTGATCACTGACTATTGTTTCTTTCTTTTTACTTGAAAAAGTAAGCTCTGGTGGCTGTTTTCTTTCTATTTTGCAGTCATCCCTAACAAACAGTGATATCATCTTTGTGAAACTGCATGCCCCTTGGGAGGTCCTGGGCAAATATGCTGAACTAATGAATGTAAGAATGCCTTTCAGGTAGGTAGAGTTATATTTTGTCTCAACCTCCAAAACCACACTATACTGTAAAGTTAATGTGATAATAACACCAAAAATGCCTATAGAAAAGCTCTTCTATAAGATACCACACACCTTTAGAAAATAATAAATGGAGTTCCTTAGATACCACATGCATTGCTGTTTCTTGTTAAAGCCTACAGTTTCAGTACAATACTGACTTGAGATTAAATTAGGCTGTGGCAGTGCAGCTGTTTTCATGGGGTATTCTGTCCTTAGGCCCTTTAACCCCTTCAATGCTGGAGCCCCCTGCATACTTGTGCGCTGCTGTTTTTTAAATGGACATTTCATTGAAATCAGTGGGAGGTCAAGAAGATCCAGGTACGTAAGGCAGCACAGAAAGGGCATGTCTGTTTGACGTATCTGGTATGCACCTGTAAATTGCTTGTATAGTATGCGATTAGTATCCCATAAATAAGTATAAATAAGTATCTCATCTAATGGGAAAACAATTTAAGCTACAAATGCTTTTTTCTGTGGAGAAAATAGAGAACTTACATTAAATGCTACTGATAACCAGATTAATTCCACATTGAAATTCAAGTTATTTTTATAATTTATTACATATTATTTGCATGTTGGGCTATGAAATTTTCTATGTAAAATATTGCTTTTATTCTGCTGGTTATCAGAACTTTTAAAGTAGCATGAAGACTTCCGCTGGAACTGACCACAGCTCATGAACTGAGAGGCCTTGATTCTTCAATTAGCAGGGTTTGCAATATAAAGCTCCATTGATTTTAATGTAATTACTTCTGAACAAGAAAATAATCAGACCCAGAATATGCAACTAGTGAGCTGGTGCCTTTGTAAGATTCCTTCTGGTTTTTCTCACCTAAGTATGAAAAATGCCTCTGGTTTGAGACACCCTGTAGCAGCAGAGAACTCATAAGAAAAAATTGATATGTATGAAGGACAAAATTGCAGGTTGATTTTGTATTTATTTTGTTTTCATTTTCACAGCAAATCTTCAATTGTTCTTCCTTATGCTTTTTTTACTAAAGAGAAAATTCTAAAAGCAATCACAAGCCATTGCAGGATAGTAATATTCTTTTTTAAAAGTATTCTAGCCATAGAAACAATGGATTAGGCCAAAATTGTGCCTTCTTTGACCTCTATGGCATTCCTTGAGAAGGACCCTCTCTAGCAATACAGTGAGGTCTCATGATTCAGAAATACACCAGGAACTCTGAATTTAGTCATGGAGCAGCTTGTTCTTCCCGATCACTCAGAAGATAGCAAAGTAGGTGTTATAAAGGTTATGAAAATACTGAGTTTTTCTTGACCTGCTTCAGGATCATGGCTTCATTCTTTCCACATCCATAGAGAGAAAATTACTACAGCATTATTAAGAGGAAAACATGGTAATTCACTAGTGACTGCTGGGCAGGGTCTTCAATTCTATCTTAAAAACAGCAGTACAGTTTACTCTTTAAAAATTTTTACAGAATGTCCACAAGTCTAGATGGTGTTTCCAGATGCCTTTGTCTAAGCCCTTGTTTTAGGAGTTTCTGATTGCTTATTGCTCCTGATTATTCAGGCTGGAATTGTGCATGGTCCATGCATCACTAAATGAAATCCTTGTTGTTTGAAAGCAGGAATGAAAAAGTGGTGGATATCTCTGAATATTGGAAGCAAAATCTAGAAGTGGATGGCATCTTCAGAAACACTGAAACACTAGCTTTGACCTTTCTTTGCTCTTATTGAGTAGAGCAAGATAAATAACACTATCCAAAGAAGGTTGGACAACATGAAATAGTTTAAAATAATTTACTTCACCAGCATGATAGGGACTCTGATAACAAAAATGTCCAAGAGTTCTGAAAATTAATCTGGAATACTAACCAAATTTTATAATTTATAAGCATTAGTGCTGTCTTATTCTAGAGGACTTGCTTCCAAAGCACTAACAGCATTCCTACAATATTTAGAACATGTGTGGTATAAGCCTTCATTTTCCAGAAGTGGCACTGTTCTGAATTACACAATGGAACCTCTCAGAATACTCAGAAACCACTTTGATTTAGGAATGACCTTCAGTAGATGACAAAGTCAGCCTCTGGAGGAGGAAATCAGGGTTTGGTCAGGCACCCAAATCTTCCAGTAAGGAGTAGGAATCCCAAATCCACACTCAGGAACCCTCAGATTTTCTTAACTCTCATGAAGATGGTATCTCTGTGCTGAAGGCAGTGTGTCAAATCCTGACAGCTGTGATATGATGGGCATCTATGAGAAGAAAAAGAGCTGCCAGCAGGGGAGTGGCCCAGGAGGTGGACTCCCTGTTCTGGATCTACACATGATGGTTAGGGGCTGCTCTGCACTGCAGGGCTGGTCAGGAGGCAGGCTGGGCGTGGGTTCAGCATGTGTCTGCTCGTGTCTCCTTGTCTGCTCACTTGCTCATCATGTGCTCTCACACATGGCTTGTTGCGCTGACAACAGAAACCAGCCTGTACGAGGGGAAAAGGGACTGGCTGCACACTTGGTGGGGTGCTGAGCACGTGTGCACTTGCTTGTGTAGCCTATATTCTGTTTCAAGGGATGTTATCTCAACAGCAATCACTGACCCCGCTTGGTACTGCATGTGTAAGCATATTGCAGCACAAGGTACAGCTTTCATGGCTTTTCTAGGTGATTTCTCCTCGTGTTTCACCAAATGCAGCTTTAATATCTCACTAGCAGACATCATATAATTTATCCATATTCATATCAGTCCTATAGAGTTCCTGCAATGGTTTATGAACTCTGAAATAGAAATGCCTTTGGATCCCCATCTTTCACACATGACAAATAACAGAAAAGGAGGAGACAATGGGAAAATTATGAACTTCTGGCAATTCAAGCCACCAGTGTCTGTGTGGCTTCCTACGACAGTTCTGTTAATCTCTCTTTTAGTCTCTTCCTCCACCTCTTACAGGCTTCTGTCTTCAATCTCCTTTCCTTCCTTGCTAGTTCATACTGTAACTGACGATGGGTTTTCTTCTCGACTGGCTTCATTTTTGCTGTTCTTCCAGGAGAAAAATCTATTACCTGCATCGCCGATACAAGTTCATGAATAGGTGAGTACAGTTCTCATGCCAGTCCAGTTTATGCTCATTTGAACCCAATAACAAAAATAATGGTTAAAGTCAAGCTGGAAGGAAAAGTTTATCAGTTGTCTTTGTAGAAATGATGAAGAGAATGGTCACATATTAGGACATGTGCAAAAAAACCCAAACAGAAGTTGCACTTTTAAAGGCATCTGCATTGTGAAAGAAGCAATTAATTTTATCAGTTTTGCCTTTTTTAGGAATAAGAAAATATTTTTCAAATGATGGAGTCTTTAAAGAAATAGAAGTATGTTAGTGCAAATGCTGTATCTCTTTCCTTCCATGTAGCTCATTAGGGAGTTTCTTGGGGTTAGAGTACCACAGTTACAGGGGTTTTTCATTTCCATGAATGAAACAAATGAAACTTGCTAACTTGTAATAGTGATGGCGTTATTTATTGCATCCTCTGTGGGGATGCTTAGTAGTTTGTTGGTAGATAGGAAGCCAATGAACCAAGCTGGAGAGACGTGTATTTTCCAAGAATCTTTGAAGTGCATTCACTCAATTATTAAATAGCTTTAAGGTTATGCTTGATGCCCAGTTTATGTCTGACTTGATGAAAGTCTTGAAAGACTTGCATCAAGTCTTGACTTGAAACTCTTTTCTTGCAGCAGTTTGCATTTTCTTTCTTGGAAAATTAAACGAAAATATCTCCAAAATGCCTAAAAATAGTACAGGCTTGGTAAAAACCAGATCATTTATATATCTACTGTTATCTCTCTCGCTGTTTGTGGCAGTTAATGCCACGGTACTGTTGATGCAGTTTTCAAAGGGGTTTAGCCCTTATCTACTGTTTTACTGAGGTCAGTGGAAATATTCCCAAGAACCTTTAAGAGACAAAAATTAAATTTGAAAAGTGTGCATTTTGGAGTAAACAGCCATACCACTTTGCACATAATATCAATACATTTACATCCATGGGATGATAATTCTGCAGTATGAGCATATTAAAAAGTATTTTGGATATTAAGTTATGTCACTGTGCTGGTAACTTGACAGCACCAGCATTGATATCACATTATTGAATTTGCCTTTTCATATTAGTAAGCACCAAATGAACACTTTGTGTAGTTGACCCATTTGGTCTCTCTTTGGCACAGGGTAACAGATGCACACAAATCTTCTAAAACTTGTTGATGCTGCCCCACTTTCCATTCCCACCTTACTATAGATACTATAGCAGCTGTTAGCTTTGGAATTGGTCTTTAAAGAAAACATGGCAGCTTTGACTAAAGCAATAGGAAGGAGAAGGTGAAGATTCCATCATTTCTATGTGTTATATGAAGTTTTGCTTCACGTTCATTTTATTATGAGTCAGGATGTAATTTGAAGTCAATATGAAAAGAGGTATGATCTTTTTCTGGTATTTAGTTGCTGAGTGATGAGAACACTTTGTGAAATTCAGTTTTTATATTCAGGTCTATAAATAGCTACTTGAGGAAGAAAGGCTGTTACTGGATAGCCCCAGAGGGGGAAAAAAATATTCAGCTTTACAGAATCAGAGAATCGGTAGGTTGGAAGAGACCTTCAAGATCACTGAGTCCAACTCTTGCCCTAACACCTTAATTAAACCATGGCACCAAGTCCCGCATTCAATCTTTTTTTAAACACATCCAGGGATAGTGACTCCACCACCTCCCCTGGCAGACCACTCCAGTCCTTTATTATTCTTTCCATGAAAAACTTTTTCCTAATATCCAGTTTGTATTTCCCTTGGTTCAGCTTGAGACTGTGTCTTCTCATTCTGTCAGTTGCTGCCCGGAGAAAGAGACCAACCCCCACCTGGCTACAGCCACCTTTCAGAAAGCTGTAGAGAGTGATAAGGTCACCTCTGAGTCTCCTTTTCTCCAGGCTGAACACCTCCAGCTCTCTCACTTGTTCCTCACAGGGTTTGTGTTCCAAGCCCCTCTCCAGCCTCGTTGCCTCCTCTGGACATGCTCAAGCGTCTTCAGCATCCTTCCTAAACTGAGAGGCCCAGAACTGGACAGTGCCAAGTACAGGGGAAGAATGACCTCCCTGCTCCTGCTGGCCACACTATTCATGATCCAGGCCAGGATGCCCTTGGCCTTCTTGGCCACCAGGGCACACTGCTGGCTCATGTTCAGCTGCTGTCATCAGTGTCCCCAGGTCCCTTTCTGCCTGGGCACTGTCCAGCCACACCATCCCCAGCCTCTAATGTTGGAGGGTGTTATTATGGCCAAAATGCAGGACTTATTAAACATTATCTTATTGGACTCTGCCCATCCATCCAACCATTCCAGGTCTCTCTGCAGAGCCCTCCTACCTTCCAACAGATTGACACACACTCCCAGCAAATTTGCTAATGAAATACTCAATACCCTTATCCATGTCATCAATAAAAATATTAAACAGAACTGCCCCCAGCACAGACCCCTGAGGAACACCACTGGTGACTGGCCCCAGCTGGATGCAGCACCATTCACCACCACTCTGGGCCCAGCCATGCAGCCAGTTCCTAACCCAGCAAGGAGTGCTCCTGTCTAGGCTGCCAGTTTTTCCAGGAGTGTGCTGTGGGAGACAGTGGCAAAGGCCTTGCTGAAGTCCAAATAGACAACATCCACAGCCTGTCGTGCATCCACCAGGTGGGTCAGCTGGTCATAAAAGGAGACCAGGTTTGTCAAACATGACCTACCCCTCCTAAACCCCTGCTGGCTTGGTCTGATACCATGGCCATCCTGTAAGTGCTGCATAATGATTCTCAATATAATCTGTTCCATTACCTTTCTGGGTACTGAAGTTGGGCTGACTGATCTGTAATTACTAGGATCCTCCTTCCCACCCTTTTTGTGAATGGGTGTCACATTGGCCAGCTTCCAGTCACCTGGAATGTCACGAGTGAGCCAGGGCTGTTGGTAAATGATAGAGAGCAACTTCACAAGCTCATCTGCCAGCTCCCTCCTCACCCTGGGATGGATCCCACAGATCTGGGCCCACAGATTTATGAACATCCAAGCAGCTCAGCAGTTCTCTGATTGCCTCCTCCTAGATAACAGGGGAACCATTCTGCTCCCTGACACCATGTACTATCTTTATTTTCACTTATGTGAAACTTAAGATATATGGCTTCAACAAAAATATCTATTTCCATTACCCCTAGTTCAGTGTAGATTACAAGTAGCCATCGCCTTTGTCCATTTTTTGAGTAAGCACAAACATTACGTTGACATTTGGGCAAAATTTATTTTAGAGAGGAGTTTCATCACGAGGCAAAGCCCAGAGCAGGTCTCTTTCAACTTGTGAACCTGATTTGAATTTTCTCTCTGAAAAATTCTAGTGATTTCAAAACTTCAAATTACAAAAATTCCCTACTTTAAAGGAAAGAAGGGGTATCAGACATCTTATAGCACTTGCATCATGTTTAAAAACTAAAATAATAAAATAGCTGGCACCACAATATACATGAAGTTCTATGAAAGCTGACCCACTCATAAAAATCTGTCTCAATTCAAAACTTTTTTTTATTTTCCTAACTTTCCGTTGAAAAACAATTCTATTTCTATCCAACTTTATGGTGAGAAAACAGTTTCTTTTAAATTATTTGAGAAACTCTTTGTGTGAGTTAAACACAATATATATCTTCAGAAAGAGGGTGCTGAGTAAAGATTAGACTTGGAAGCAGGGGCAGGATTGAAGTGGGAGAGACTCTATCTTAGAGACACTGTGTGAAGCAGCTACCTTTATCACTCCATCACCCATTGTTCCTGGATAGGTCACAGTGTTTTCCCCGATTCAGCTGAGTATGGGGAAAATGAGGCATGGATTAGCCTTGAAGAAATTATTTATAAAAACAGATTTTTAGCACTGTGTGTCTGTTTGTTAGCACCAACACCATTTTTTCAGCTTTTTCCTTTCGTGTGATGCTCCTGTAGAGTACAAAACGTGTGCAACTGACTGACAGCACTGTTAGAGTGGAGAAAATTTAAAAATCTGGTCATTTTTCTTTTCTAAGGAGAAAACTAGAGGGGCTTGCTTTCCCTGCAAAGGCTGTACTGCATGTTCTGTGCTTTGCAGTAAAGTTTTGCAACCTTCTCAGACCCGTTTGCCAGCAGGCTGACTGAGCATGCCAAGTAATCTGAGTCTGGGGAATGGCAAACCACTTGAATTCTGGGTACACTCAGTGGGAAGCCAGCATGAATAATGCATTGCTGTTAAGTGGGGAAAGCACTCAGTCCCTTTGTGCTGTGCTTGTGTGGTGTGATAAACCTGCAGTGGGCATTATCTTAAATGCACATATGCACATTGACTTGCAGCATGAATGGGAAAGGGTTGCAGATGGGCAGGGGTGTTAATAGCTTGGAGAATTCAAACGACTTTAATTAACACGAACGGTACAGGACATTTAGAAAAACACTCTTCCTCATTCCTCCTTAATTTTCCATACCCAGACACACCAAGCCTGTTGAATATACAGTAACACAGGGCTCCATGAATTTACAGAGGAAAACCAGCGGCCAAAAGACAGGGATTTCCCCTCCCTGGCAGAGAACTTACTTTCCCTTGGCATTTTTATCAGTGACTACACAGACTAGCTCAAGGCTGTCAGGCTGGTTGCTGCAGCTGGACAGTTACAATTGGTCAGGCCCTTTAGTGCCCTGGGATCTGACATCCCACCTGCATTCAGCACAGACGACCTCTTCCTTGGGCTCCAGATTGCTGGGTCAGTGCAAACACTGTCCCTGGAGAGATCATGATTAATTAAGAGTAAATCTTATATAAAGCTTACACACATATTCCAGTTTTTTCAAACAGTCCTGATGATAAATTTGCACACACATTCAACAACCGACACCCCTTGCCCCATCATATTATTCCAGATAGGAAGTGCACAAATGGGACCAGAACAGGTACAGCTGATTTATTTACAATTGACAACTGTGCCCATGTCTAAAAATGAGCATTAGTTTCCTTATCCAAGATAAAAAAATACCTGGTGAAAGAAGGCTGAATATTCCAGGAAAAACTATATGAATTTTAAATTAAAATATGTAACATTTTCACATCACTTCTCCATATATTCAGCTGCCTGGATATGAGTTGTCCTCCCTCAAACTGACCATGCAGAGGCACCAGCATTTGCTGGTCTTAGAGTTCTTATGTTGGCTCTGCCAAAAAAACCCCCAAAACCCAAAACAGCAAAAAAACCCACACCAAACAAACAAACAAACAAATAACAATCCCCCCCAAATGTATTTCCAGTCCTTGAGCTTCTTTCAGAATTGAGCTTTAATTTCAAAGGAAGTAAATTCTTGTCCTTTAGCTCCACTTATGGCAAAATTCATCCAGTGACTGAAGTATGAGCACACTTCACAATTTGTAGTATGTGATTTTTGCAGGGATCAGTGGTTAGGACTTGGAGTAGGGCTTACTGTGCTAAACGTAACTTTCTTAGGTGTTTTTCATTATAACATTCTAGTGTGGATTTGAGTTCAGCTTAGATTGTCTTCTCCAATGAGCTCTGATTCTTCCCTTTATTTCACTGTGTATCTTTGCATTAATGCACCCATGGTCAAATCTGCCCTTTCTCCAGCTCAAATCATTGTTCATTTTCACCTTTCAAATGTAAGAATCTGCATAGCAGTCACCTCTTAGCCTATACACCCAGAGAAATGGTTTCATGAAGGTTGTAGTGCTGCAAGAAACTACAGTTGAACGAAATTAACAAAGTAGCCTATTTTTTAATAGCATCAATTGCAAGGTAAGAATCCATGTAGAGAGCAGTAATGGGACGTAATTTGTTGGGGTTTAGCTGCCAAAGATCTTTGTCACAATCTCTACTGTTCTGATGTTTAGATGGCCAAAATCTAATGTTGGTTAAACCTGAATTTTAAACTAACTGAAAATCTGAGAAATAAAGGTTTGGAGGCATGCCAAGCACTCACTGGGCTTAGTAAGATTTATGGCAGCGTGTACCATCAGCGTTGCATTTCTGTTGAGACAAAATAAATGCTCCTCTGCAGAAAGCTGATTATTGGTGATCAAGTTCAGCATATGTAATTTGGTCTGCCTCAAAAAAAGTCAAAGGACATTGCACGCTTTCTAGTTGTAAGTATTAAGTGTCCTGGTTTGACAACCTGTGCCTCATAATGTAGTGAAAAAACCCATTATCACAAATGCTCGTACTTATCATGTGCTGCAGGATCGAGAAACAGATAAGCAGGTTCCGAGGATGGTTACCCAGAAAGCCAATGAAACTGGACAAGGAAACACTGCCAGATCTGGAGGAGAATGACTGCTATACTGCTCCATTCAGCCAACAAAGGATCCATCAGTGAGTATTCTATCATTTCGCAGCTGCAAGGTGAAAACTTTTCCTTCTGGATTCACCTTGGAAAAAACTGATTTCTTTGTTCATGTCTTAAGGACTAGTGCCTTCATATTAGTCCTTTTCCACAAAAAGGGAGAGATAGTGAGTCTACATTTCTATTAATTAAAAGTCCAGCTCAAAGCTAAGGAAATCAATGGAAAAATTCCTTTTCATTCACTGGAATTTCAATTACATCACTAAAGGGGTCAAATGGCTATTTTCTCTCAGAGTGGAGCTACTTTTCAAGCTTTTTCTGATGTTCAAATTGATGCTAACAAACCCCATCTCTACCAAAACGACCTGTGCCCATGTTCCCTTGAGCCTCCTCACCCCAAAATCATAGGGAGGTCAGGGAGCTGCTGAAACTGGAGACATAGCATGGGGCTGCATGGACACTTAGTTGTTTTAACCAGGATGGTCATTCTGGTGATGGTCATCTACAGTATAATAACAATTTTTAAATGGCTTTTCATAAATGGGGAATCATGGTCTTGTAAATCCTGCTTTCAAGGACTCAAATCCTGCTTTGTGCTACCAAACTTGGACATGCCCTGCAATAGGTTTTCGTAATTTCTTCTGATTCTGGAAGTTTTAATTGCCTGACAAATAGAAGGAAGCAGGACATACCTGAAAAGTAAAAAAAACCTCCTTCTATCTCAGGTGAATATTTCTGAGTGAACCAATTTAAATTAAGAAGTGATCTGTGAGGAAGACTCATCTGGGGGAAGGGCAGAGGAAGGTGGAGGAGAGATTCTTCATTTTCATAACTTTCTATTTTACTTCGGCAGTTTTGAGGCTGTGGTGCCAAACTGGAAACAGAGAGAGCCACTACAACAGTCTTCATCCCGAAGTGACTGTGTTTTAGGCATATGATATGAAAACCCCCTGCTAACCATTAATAAAGATGTCGTTTTACATAAACAAGACAGGCAGCTACAGCCTTAGAAGTCAAGCAAAGTGAAAATAAGCAAGTGCTAATAATATAGCCATTTTCAAACAAATAAAGTAAAGAAATGTGTGGTATTATTCTCAGGGGAATACTGCAGACTCACATTGTTGCTGCTACTACAGTTGGTGATTTACTTTCTCTATGTTAAATGAGCTAAAAACCTGCTATTACCTCAGCCAACAACAGGCTGGCTGTTGGCTCCGTGATTTACCTGAGAGTACAGAAACCTGGGTATATTCCCGGTGCTAAAGAATACACTACTCACACAGAGACCACTACTTCCAACAACATCTGTTCTCTTAGTTTGTACTGCTTCCAGCAGAAGGCAATTTTAGATATGGTGAGTGTCAAATGTTTCAGTGTCTGTGGATCCCACAGTGCAAAGACAAAAGAATCTGTGCATGCATCCATCCTCCCTTCGAAACCTTTGTCACTAGATCACAGGTGTTCAGACTGCAGCTTGTTTATCTTGCTGCTAAGGCTGAAAATAGTTTTTCTCTGCCTTTTACTTTCCCCAAATATGTAAAGTAAAGCAAAGCAAGAAAAGTAAACCCACAGTTTTTTCAAATGTGTATTCAAAGATTCAGCAGCAACATTTACCCTTTAAGGGTTTGTGCAACCTGCAAAATTACTGAAGAGAATGTATGAACAGGAATTCATTTGGTAATTTTTCCTTGGTTGAATTTGCACTAATTTGAGGCCTTTCTTTAGACAACAGTTACCTTTGCAGTGCTTTGCTATCCACAGAAAGATAATCTGAAATTTCCAGTTCACAGTTTAGTTAAGAAGGCTACAGATACAGTTTCAAAGCAATTAACCTTCACTGACTCTTCATGTCTCTTACAGCATGAATGTAAGAGCAGTATTTCCAGGATGACATTTTTGAAAGGGACTTTAATTAAGGATCAACTCTGGAACCTTTCCTTCCAAAACTACTCTCATTATCTTCATTGAGATTTTCCTTTTGAGTGAGGACAGCTCATACAAATAAGACTTACAGGACCAAGTTAATGATTATAGCTGTTGTGGAACAATTCACTGGCTTTATCTACCTATACATTAACTTCAGAGGTAATAAAAAGCATAATGTATTAATCCTTACTTACAAATGAGGTGACAAAATGATCAAAACCTTCAGTGAAGAGTCTTATAAATAAATTCTAAACCCTTACTGAGCCTGAAAACAAGCTGTATTGCTCTTATGAATATTCAAATCCTTGTGCATGTTGAAAATCTAACAAGGGCTGCAGAAACAGAGCAGCTGAGGAAATTCTTCCACCTAAAAGCAACAAGGGTTAAAAAACTCACTAGAAAGCCTCTGCTTTATACAGTTTATAGCTCAGTAATATCTGATAAATGTTTATGTGTACCTAGTTTGAAATTGTCTTCAACTCTGGCCCCTGTGAACTGAAATTTGAAGTGTGAGATTCTTCCCAGACTGAGAAAACCTTTTTTCTCTGAATTCTTCATTGAATGCTGTAGAACATGGAATAGCTTTGATGGCTGTTCTGTGGATATGGAATTACCACCCACACTGAGAAATAAGACAAGCTGAAGCACAAAAATTTGGGGGGAAGAAATGTCCATGAAGCATGGGAAGAAGGGTAATGGTTGAAAGATCTAAGTCCTATACTGAGCTGCCTCATTCTCACGTGACAAGAACAACTCCTGTGACTTTTGAGATAAATTGAAACCTCCCTGACATTGTCCTAATTTATGTCAATGTCTAACTGAGATGTTGTAACACAGATATAACTACTTGAGATATTTTCAACCCTTCAAGGCCTTCCATTCACATCTGCCTCTTTTTGTTTCCTGTGCCAGAGGTCCCTGCCCCATTGATTATGGTCATGCTGCTCTTTCTGGGTCTACTCTACAGACAATTTCACAGAAAAAAACCCAAAGTATTTGAGTTAAGTAAATTTTAAAAACTATATGATTTTTGTGTTCAAAACTAAATGAGGATTATTTTTTAAATATTACCACGTGCAATTCTATCCCCAAATAATGATATTGTTCAGGATGGTCCAGAACATCCAGAAGACTCCTTTTGGCACTCCTTTTTCACCTTTGCTGAACTCTAGTATCTCTTCTTCATCCATGTCTTCGTGAATAACTTTGGAAAACACTAAAGGTCATGTTTTTTGGCCACTCTGATCATGGTAAGTTCTTCCTCTCCTCTCCCCCTCCTGCCCTCAGATGCCTTTTACTGGCACAAGACCGGGCAGGGTGAAATCTTTGCAGCTCATATTCTCACAGGTGTTTTAGGACTGCTTCAGCTGTTCTGGAATAGGCAGAGTTCTTCACACCAGATGTTATACTGAGGTGTTTACATCTGCTTCACAGACACATCTGGTTATTTCTTCTTGCCCATGTGAGATCAAAAGCTATAATAACACAATTGCTAAGTTTGCAAATGACTAAAGTGTTTCTTTAAACAAGTGAATATTTCTTGGTTTTTTGCATAATCCTTGATTTTTGTCTTTTTGCATTCATGACTTACGAAAATAGAAACACTTAAATAAAAATAAAACCATTAAACAAGTTCTTCAGAAAATATGTTGAAATGGCTACCTCTAGTTTTAGTATGAGACAGCTGTGATAACAGATGGGCAAAATAAAATTGTATTAGAAGGAAAATAGATTAAGGTGTTATCTCATTCCATGTTGCAGGTTTCCCAGATAAGGTGATTCAACTCACAGTTGAATCCTACAAGAGCTCATAGCTGAGTCAGAATGAAAATTACTGTGCTGTTTTGATACCTGTGAAGTTATCTTCACAGTTCTTTAACATTTAGTGCTGCTCTCTGGGAGGTGAGGTCTTAGATAATCAGTCAGTAAAAGAAAATTAAATAAAGAGCAAAAATCTCTAATTGCTCATTTCTGTCTTACTCCTACCTTTTAATTTGTTTCTGCTGCTATGAAAACAGCCTAATACAGAGTTCCAGCTTCAGCTGAAAACAACCTGCTTCAGAATTTAGATTTTTTAATATAATTTTTATCAGCATTAAGATTTACATGATGACAGTATTTATTTTTTCTCAAATTACTTTTAATAGTAATTACTTTACATACTGATTTGTTTCAACTGAATTTGATACAGACTTAGAGGTAAAAACACATCTTTATATCCACATATCTTTCCGTATCGGAAAGATAAGCTCAGTCTTACATACATATTTGAATAATAGCAGCTTGAAATGGAATAGTGGCCCAGAACTGTTCCTATACAGAAAAGGCAGTGGCCAGTGGACACCAACTGCATTTGCTGTTTGGTACCAGCCCACTGGTAAATCAGCATGCACGTGGTGGTCAGCCAATATGCATAAATCAAATTACTTTTGGTAGGTACTGTAGGGTATGAGAAGGACTTTGGAAAGAGCAGGGAAATGAGAGGAAGCCAGAAACAGTGAGTACAGTAGTGAGTAGATTGTAGACATAGAAATGGCCTGTGAGTATTTCAGGTGGAGTGGAAAAGGAGATGTGAGATAGTAACTTCTAGAAAACCAGGTTTCATTACTTCTGGTGTTCTTGGGGCAACTTGCCTTACATAAGTCTACTTTAGGATTTTTTTATACTGTTGGCCTTTGAAGCAGAACATAAGGAACTTATGTACACACTGTATTGTATTGAAAATCCAACTGAGAATTTTGATAATAAAGAGGGAGCAGATGAAGTTCTCAAAGTCCAGAAGTTGAACTACTTGTTTTTCAAAATTACTGTGGAGGTGCAAAGCCATATATTATTTCCCATGAGTAAAGATTCAATCTGAAAAAACAAATTTTCATTTGGGTAAAATTACCTGAGGGGAAAACTGAGCAGTGAATCTCACATTGTGCAAAAGTGGTGATGTGAATCCACGTCAAGCTCCTGATTAAGATGATCTCATTTCAGGATGTATTTCTCTTGTGTAGTGTTCTACAGACTCGTGTCTCTATGACACCTCTATGACCTTAACATTTTGTTTATCAGTTTATTCAATTCTGCAGCTCTTCAAAAACACAGATGAGGAAATCAATATTGCCTCCTATGCACAGGTTTTCTTGGGGTTTTTAAAATTTATTCAAATTCACTACAATTCCGTCTAACCTACTGAACATAGAACGTGTATCCATACTTAACTTGCTAAGTGGCTTCTGAGAGCTAAATTTCTACTGTATTTTAGCTTCCAGGACCAAACGTAGGAGTATATGATACTTTCAATTTCTAACATAGTATTCACTAATAGTTTTCAGTAAGAATGGTCTACTACCAAGTAGATGTTTCCAACTAACTCTTAATGGCAAAACATAACAAAAAAGCCAGGAACAGATGTAGAACTCTACTGGTGCACTTACAAAGATATGCAAATTTTTGTGCAATAATTTTGTAGTTTTCAGTGAATTATCTAAAAGTGATGCTTCTTATAATGAATACTTAAATATCTTCTTTCTCCAGACTTCTCCACATAATTCTTTGTTAGAGAATGAATACTGTTACTAACAGCATCTCACCTGGCTAATCATCTCTTAATCAAGTGTCTTTAATACTCCTTGCCTACATGCTGTAGATTTTCAGAGTGCTATAGAAAGCAATGGAACTAGATATTTGCCTTAAACATGCTATTACATATTTCTGAGATGCCCTTGGTTTTTATTTTCATGTAGCTTCATAATACACAACAAAGATACTTTCTTCAATAATGCTACAAGAAGTAGAATCGTACACCATATCTTACAAAGAGTGAAATATGAAGAAGGGAAAAACAAAATTGGTAAGTACTGAGCGATGTGCTTCTAAATGTGTGTTTAAAAAAAAGAAAGGAGAAATCTGCCTGGCTTCATAACAGACTCCTTTCCTTATTTTTTAATCACCTTGGTTTTGACTGTTTATGTCTCACCTGCTGCTGCTGCTGTAGGGGCTTTGCATGGAAGATGTGACCATCCCCCTGTAATACTGGTCAGCTTTCACAGGCACATGTCACCACCACATGTGACTTATCACCTCTGCAAGGAAAGAGGCTGATTTAAATGTGAAATATGAACAGATTACGAGCAGTGTAGAAGCAGAGAGACTCATGCAGGAACTTTTATTCTTTCATAAAAATGTGCTTGGAAGGATGGCAAGATTTGTGCTGGTCTACATCTCAGGCTACAAGGCTTCTCCCTGGATACCTATATCCATCCCTAAGGGAGCTGGAAGACTCTGTATTTCTGTTGTTGCTGTAAGTCAAAAGGGAGTTTACCATTGATGTCCTCAGTGCAAAGAATACTATGTGTAACTGTGGCTTCGTTTTCAATTAATGAGTGGAGTGAAAATTCAGAGTGGCACATATACAGGTCCAGGAGAGCAGGCAGTGACAGAGGAGGGATAAAATAAGAAACAGTGGCCACCTTCTGCCAAGTCATACAGAGCACATATTGCTTAAGTGTCACACAGAGACAAATGTATAGATAATCTCCATAAAACTCTGCAGTCTATTTCATTTCTCTGCTGTTTAAACCTCATCTTTCCTGAACAGGAAGAGAAATATCCCAGAATTTCACTTTTTTCTTTCAGGGCAGCAAAAGCCCTGAGCAGAGCTGATGTTGCATCTAGCCCAAACAACAGCAGTCCCTGCCTGCCTCAAGATCCCAATCTTTCTCACATGTCAGCTTGTGCTATACCTATAAAGAACACAACCTTGCATTGATCACTGGGCAGAGCAAAGCCCATCTCAGCTCTACAAGTTTTACTTTTCTGACAGAGACACTGGAAGAAAGCATATTCTGTCAGACAGACACTGATGCTACCACTGAAATTGTTATTCATGTTCACTTAATACTTTTCATTGCTGTGTTCTTGCTGCTGTCTGTCCCTTGTGAGTTAGAAAAGGAATCAAGACTCTATGCCTCTTGGTCAATAGGGTTCAAATACCTTCAGGTTCTTAGTGTGGACATTTTGTTTTGCATTGCCCGGCAACAGTTCAGTCCTACTTTGGTGACTTTCCAAGTGAAAGCACCAACATCTCAGCAAACATTATTTCTCAAGGCTCTCATTAAAGAGGGGCAAGGCCTGAGTGAGTGGGTTGTATGGTTACTTTTTTGTGCCACAGGAATGATTTTAGTTCAGGTTCCTGTTTATTTTCTGGTCTTGTACTGCTGCAGCTTGTCTTGTTGCTTTCTGTCCAGCAACTTTCATAAGACATATCCTGAACACATTTTAGAAAGTTGTTATCATATGGAAATTAAGAGTTTCTGTTGTTTTACTGGTCTGTAATTCAAAAATGTCAAGACCTTCCCTGAAGTTTTTACCTCCCAAGATATGCAGCCTTTCATCTAAATACCTCTATTAGACCATATATTATAAGGTCGAACTTTAAATCTGGTGGAAGGAGGTCTCCAGTTTCACCAGAGTTACATTAAAGGTGGATTTGGCAAATGAATCTTTAAGCCTCTAGCATAATAAATGATAGGTCTGATTAATATTTGAACAAATCTTTCTTTGTATATCTTAGTTATCACAATCTATAGAGGATCAATTTTTGTACATGTATCCTGTACTGTCAGTTGGCTTCAATCTTCATTTAGCCAGTTTATGAGAATGTGTTTTGCTTTTCACTTAGCAATTTTTCTGCTCCTATTGGTAAATAATTGAATACTTTTGATTCTTAGGTCTGAATCGATTGCTCAGTAATGGCTCCTATGAAGCTGCATTTCCTCTTCATGAGGTATTTTGCTATTTTTTTTTCTTTTGGGACAGCCATTTCTCACAAAATGAATTCTTAATTGTGTAATTATTTATCCTCAATCTTATTAATGTCTACCTCTGACATGCTTCCATTTAGCAATGCTTTTTCCCTTTGGGAAAAATTAGGGGTATTTTCTTGCAAAAAGAGATGAGTAAAGAGAATTGTTCTGGATCTATTCTGTAATAACTGTTTCAGTTGATATAGCAGAATGTTTTCCGAGAGGAAAGCCACCACACTCTGGGGGGGGGTTTGATATTCTCCAAAGATTTTCTTGGCCTTTACAGGCTATGATATGAATATAATTTATTATAAATTTCTTAGGAAAAATAATCTCAAATCTTAGTGACATCAGTTGATACTTTTTAATGTCATATTTAGCTTTTGGAGCACAAGTATGGAGTTTGCATAAATTGTCTTATCCATACTGCTAATAAGAGAGATTTCTTAAATATTCTTTTTTACTGCTGCTATTCATTAATGTCCAGATTTGCATTTTAGGGAAGTTATAAAAGTAAGAATTCAATAAAAACCCATGGAGCAGAAAACCACAGACACCTTCTCTATGAGTGCTGGGCTTCTTGGGGAGTGTGGTATAAATACCAGCCACTGGATCTTGTAAGGTAAGACTTACCTGGTTTTGCTATGTCACATAATAGATGCTTTGAGCACAGGTTGTTTCACTTCTGACAAAACCATGAAAAGCTCAGTTAATTAATGTATTTTTTAAAAACTGATACTGAAGTCATGGGAAACTCTTTAGTTCATGGTGACACTACATCCAAAGAAATATTTATAGTGGAGTTTGTAGAAGTACCTGAAAGCAAAAGATGTTTCCTGTAATCTGTAGTGAAGCGTTTACAGGCTATTTAAGAGAGAAAAAAAGGAAGAAAGAAATCTGTGGAGGCTGGATATACTTGATTAGACTTCTGTCCAAAGGAGGAGTTCTTTCTCCTTGAAGCATGGCTTTGGTGAAAGTTAGGCTCTCACCAACTAGATCTTCTTTTTCCAAAAAGCAGCCACAGAATGAGCTCTGGATGAAGTTTCACGATGCTTACAAATGGCACAGAGCAGAGCTTATGGTTGCTGAGTGTGCTACTGTGTTCAGCAATACCAGCGGTGGAAGTCTCCTCTGTACCACTGCCCTTTAACTCAGACCAGCTACATCACCACTCTCCAGATTTTTATTCATCTTGAAAGTAGTCTGCAAAGAAAAAACATTGAGAAAGCTGAGATGTGATTCCAAGTTCTTACAATCCTTTTAAATTATGTTTTTAAATAGCCTTGCATGGACTAATAGAGGATTACATATTTCTTATGCATATAGAGAGAGCTAAAGCCTTTACTGATTGTGTTGGCAGAACTATTATTGGACATTAATGGGCCTTTTCTACTTGAAGAGAGGAATATGGAGCTACAAGAGCCTATTAATAAAGTCTTCAGATGTATCGGGAGCACTGAAGATACATTGGCCATCAGGAAGGGTCATCCACAACATGCAATTGGTCCAGCTTATTAATTTCCACTTTCATAAGTCCTATAACTAATAGAAAACTTTGCTCTTATTTCTTCTAAAAATTGTTTCCAGATGAAAGATTTGTAGAGGGTAGCCCTGGAGATAGGCAGTGTTACTAATTAAGGCCATATAAAACCTGTCCATTTCATAAAACAGAGAGTTTCATTTCCATGGATAAAAAGTTAACCAAGACATACAATTAAAAGTTTTGGTGAGTCATGTAATTTTTAATGCTTTACAAAATAATTTATTAAATCTCATCATTTAATCCCAAAAGCTTTTTTTTTTCAGACACTGGATAGAAATATGGAAATTTTGTCAAAATACACAATAGAAATTGCTGATTTATGGAGGAACCAACAGTTATACTGAAGGGGTTTTTTGCTTTCAATTTCCAGTACACAACAAGATATTATTATCACAGTACAAACTTATCTCTATAGAGTTTTATAATCATTTGTCCATAGTGGTCAAGACTACTGTTCTTCATTGCTTCTTGTTTGTGAAAGTGCTCTTGAGGCAATACCTGGTGTTTGGCTTAATTTGATGATCAGGTATCTGAAAGGTTTTTTAAGTATGAGAATAAATAGTAACAGAATAGGCAATGTTAGACATAGAATTATTCTAGACCTTGATAGCATCCTTCTTGCATAGCCTGAGTTTAAAGTATAAGATTTTTTAAGAAGCTTTATTTTTTCATGAGATAAGAGTTTTCAAAATCTATTTTTAAAAAAGGACAATTGCTATAGACTCCCTAGATGAGGTCAAAAGTGTCTTGCTGTGGATGAGAGTAAGCATTTACCCAAAGAGGAGAGGGGTGGGGGTACCTGTGAGATTCCCTGAGCATTGGCAGCAGCCTGAATCACAAGCCACCACACTCAGCAGGTCCAAAGCTGCAGCCCCAGCCCAGCCTGTCATTTGCTGCCTGGAACACACACACAGCTGTGATGCATTCACTGAAGGAGGATGACAAAAAAAAGAAGGGGATGCCTTTTTCTTCTCACTTCACAGATGCTGGCTTACTCACATTTCCTCAGCTCCTGCTGACTTTTCAGAGGATTCGAAGATTTGGGAGGAGCTGAGGAAATGTGAGTAATCTAGCATCCGTGAATGAATCTTCCACATCTACTGCCACTCTCAGCAGTTTGCATGGCTCTTGAGCTGGAGACCTTTCCTTGAAGAACTGATGACACCAGCAAGACCTGCTGTTCATTTTACTTGGAAGTATCTCAGCAGGAACACTTTAAAAAGAAGCTTTTTCAGTGCCAGTTCTACAGCAGGAAAATCTTTTTTTTCCCCCAAAACAAGAGTTATGTGGGATTGTGCTTGAAGGAAGTTGCGTTTTCATCTGTATAAAAGGAGTGTCTGGATGTTGATTCTTCCACAGACATCTGGCCAGAACTTATGCTGCTAGTTGACATTATGATTTATAAAAGCTAAGAAGTAAATTAGATGTAGATAGTACAATTATGTCATTAATAGATTGTTATAGGTTGACACAGTTTGGTTTTTAGTTAAAGTGGAAACAGTTCCCTGTCAGGACCTTGGAATTGTTTTGAGACAGGCATTTATCACAGTTCATTTTTAAATGTTGACATATTGTTGGACCGTTGAGGAAGCTAGATGCAACTCTGAGGAAGACTCATATAAAATTCTAGGTGAGTCTAAGTCAGCTTTTTCTTTCTGGCCACTTGAACAGGTCGCACTGGCCGGGCTGTTCTGTTAGAATGGCCCAGGCCGGCTCTGCCAGTCCCTCCCCCCTCGGGGGGAGTCAGCTCAGGCCTGGCCGTGCCTCTGAGCCCCGGCTCAGAGCCGGGCCCTGCTGCTCTTCTTGTTAAGCAGGAGAGATGGCTGGAGACCTGGAGCCAGCCAAGCCGGGAGAGCGCCGGCAGAGCTGGGCCCCTGATAACACCTTTGGGCCCAGCTGGGCCGAGCCCACCCCAGTTTGACACCGAGGGGCGGGCAGAGCCCCCTCTCCCTCTGCTCAGGTGTCTCCTGGGCAGAGAGCAGGAGGAGGGGGAAGCGCGGCCGCTCAGAGGAGGGCTGCCCAGCAGAGATCACATGACTATCGCAGGCCTGGGCAGATTTAACCTTTTCTCAGCAACTTGAAGCTTTCAGAACTCTAACCTCTTCTCTGAGAGAGACAAGAAGGAACATGTAGAGAGACAGCATGATATAAAGTCAGCGAAGGAACTGATAAAGATTATTGGAAGACAGGATTGAGGAAGTGGACATTTCTGACTGGACTTCTCTGGATGTAAACCATGGAAACTAGACTAGCATATCCCTTCAAATCGTGGGAACTTGTGCATTTAGGGAGATGTTGTTCAAATTTGTGTGTGGATTTGAACAAAATTGTGTGTGATAGACTAAGTGATACTGATCATGTAAGATACTTGAACAGAGATAGAGATAAGTCTTTTGTGCTAGTGAAGAAGTGAGAAGATATCTCTGTTCCCTGAGAAGAAGAATCCTTTGTTCCTTTGAGTTGTGCGTCTTTAAAAGGTGACACCCTAATATGCAAAATCCCATGACCCATCAGCGGCTTGGGAAACTGCTAATGGGAGGGGTCACAGAAGCAGGGTTTTTTACTGGGCGGCTGGTTTTTTGTGGCAGTTAAAAACCTACCAGAGAACTGTTTTAAGTTGCCAGTGGGGAAGTTCCATGGGATATCAAGAGAGACTCCTCTCCCAAAGTGGTGAAAGATTATCTTTAAATGGTGAAACTGACTGAAAACCATAGTTTTGTCTCTCTGTGTTGGTTGTGAGAAAGTGAACAGTTTGTGGAGAAAGGAGAAGGGTTCTGAAGAGTTACTTTTTATTTCAATTTTTTCCCCTTTTTTCCTTCCTTTAGTGTGTGTTAATAAAACTATCTTTGTAACCTTTAAGTTGGGCCTGTTTTTCCTTTTTCCTCCCAAAATCTATCTCACAAAAAGAAAAGAGAGTAAGCACAAACCCCATCACAAATTTAGTGTGTTGACTAAGAAAGGTCAGAATTGGCGAACATAAAACTACCACATGAATTAGTGTTTCCACCTGGGAGTCAAACCAGAACATAGATGTGCTATTTCTATCTTAAAGTCAAGCTACCACATTGGAAGTGAAAATATTCATATTTCTGTGCTATCTTATTTTTTCCTTAGATGTTAAAATGAGGTTTCCATCTTCTGTGCTGCCAATTTGGCAACTCCCAGATATCATTTAATCTCATCAACTGGCTGTTACGGATATCCTAGTCACTAAAAATAAATGATAAAAAGTCATTTGAGGGAAATTGCATGATTCTGCTTTCCACTCTGCTTTGAAACATGTGGCAGTATGATGGCACAGACTTGGCATAATTTACAAAGCCACTCCTATTAGTCAACAGATGTGGTACCATGATTTTAATTATACATCTTGTGGAATTTAGTGTCCACAGATACTTTACGAGAATAATTTATGACCCTTAGAATTGATTATAGTTGGAAAGAAACACGACTTATTATATTTATATGCCCTGGGACCATGTATATCAACAGAAACAGCTGCAGTGATTCCTGGGGACTTTGGATCACCTCCTTCACACTTTTGTGCATTGCTGCTTCCCTCTTGATTGTGCACAAATTGCTCCTGCTGCTACTTGTGTATATAATTCACAGGACAAAAATGCAGGGAGAAAACTATGTTTTTAAGTGATTATAAAGCTATCTAAATGATCATGGAAGCAAAAACTGGTGCCTGAGTAACCTGCATTTTGCTCCATGTTGCTATTAAATGTCTTGACTACAAGTTGACTACTTCCTTTCAGTCTCCTGTCAAGCCTTCATACCATCCCATTGCTTCTGACATGAGAGGTTCATATATCCAAAACACTTGCTAAAAAGCTCTAGTTTCTGTGAGGTAGAAAGGTCTGTACAGAATTTCATTCTTAGCAGCAAAAGAGTTAATGAAAATAGACACGTTCTTGGCTTGAGCCCTGACCTGTCTATATTCTACATCCATGACTGTCATGGTGCTGTGTTTTGAGACCTCAGCGTCTCCACGCACGGCCAGCCCAGGTCACTGTGACAAGGGACGAGGATCAGTTCGTGCGCTGTGCGACGATCCTGATTCCTGTGGGTTCTTTGTTTCGAGAGATCCTTGGCAGCGGTCTTAAAGTGACAACAGAGGCAGGATGGGTGGCAGTGAGGTAGCAGTGTTTATTGTCTGGCAAGCGCGATATCCCGCGCCTGCGTCTGCTCTCGCAACTGCCCCGAGGGACGGTTCTGCGTAAACTTTTATACAGATGGTGTCAGGGAGGGGTAAAGGCAAAACAACCAATAGAGGGAATTCTAGGGACTGTTACACAGGTGCGATATTCAACTTTTGCCAACCAGGGGAGTGGGGAGAAATACAAAACTCGCGGGCTTCATGACTGACAGAAAACTGACAGTTATGTAACTTGCCACAGGGGTACACGTGGTGTGGAGGGAACAAAGGAAGATATAACAAACTTAATAAACCAAATTTCACACATTGCCACACATGACTTCCTTCTAGGCATGCTGAAAGTAAAATGTTCTATAATGAAGGTATGATAATCCAATATCACATTTCATAGGTCTGAAATTAGACTTTGTACCTTAATATTTTTCAAAAATGTGCCTTATTGAAAATATTGATATTGAAATCTTGACCCAGTTAAGTCATAGGCCTACCACTGGAGTGGTAGCTCACCATTAAGATAACTGGTATTGAAGGGTAGTACCCAGGCTAGCTTACAACTGAGAAGCTGAAATTATTTTGATGGTACAGCATATATAAGGATAGGAGAGATGGATTATTCTATAAGGTGCGCAGGGTTTTTTTATATCTCTGCTTTTTAGGTTGTAGAGAAAATTTTCTGTGGAAGAACCATTAGACTCAAATGATTTTTTTCTGTCTATATTAATACTTTGAAAAATTAGATAGTAATAAATTAGCAAAGTTAACAAGAGCACAAAGATTTTATCAACACTGGAAAATTTTGAAGAGGCCTTGAAATGAGCAGAATGATAACAAGTGAAATTTAGGTATAAGTAACGCACAGTGATGCATTCTGGAAAAAAAACTCTGGAATTCTTCGTGTACATTGCTGAGCACTGGCTCAGAGAGAACTGCCATCACTAAGGCAAGCTATATGAAATTTCTGTTCTTCACATAGTTGCAGAAGAAGAGAAGAAACAAATTTGTTCTTCAAACTAATATTTGGGGCAAATTAAAGGGAGGGACAAAGGTATCTCTACATGTTTTTCATCTTCTGAGGGTCATGATGGTCCAGACTAGCTGAATCATATATTAGAATAAATGTGGAACTGCTCTGAATATGATACTTAGGAAGGCCTCCAAAGACCTTCTTACTGGCATAGTTTGCTTCCATAGCATTTAACTGAGTGGTATCTGAGCAGAGACTAAAAGAAGAAATGTGCAAACTATGGGGCCAGAAGACATGATATATTAAGTTGATCCTGATGCAATTTACAGTAGTACAGCCTGTGCCTGTGGAATACCAGCTGAGTTGCAAAGGGTCATAATGGAATATTGAGGCTGTTTCTCCATATTTAAACCAATATGTATCAAAGTAATGTCAACATTCTTCATTTATTTTTAAAACCCAGCTCAGATGCCTTTTCCTTACTTTTCAGAGATGGGTTGCTTCCCATCATGGACAGTCTTCTTTATGCACACACAATGAACTTTGCTTGGGTCTTCATCTAGGATGAAGATGTTTGATTTCTAGATCAAAAAGAATACTATGATTTGCACTATTAGATTGAAGGGCTCAATTGGATAGGAGATTATTTTTGCCATTAATGCTTGTCAGCTAGAGGGTTGGAATGAGGAAGCATTCATCCTTGAGTGTACGAAATCAAGTAAAAAATAAAGCTTGATGAAGGTGAGGTGGACTTCACTACTTTGAACTATGTACATGGAGAAATATAGGTCATCCATATTTAGTGGAAGTAAGCTCAAATGTGAGTTTGCATTTTTGGAGTTGCAGGCACATACTGACATCCTAGGTGTCAGGAAAATAATCAAGCCAAAGGTTTCATTTGCATCTTAAGCCAAGTCTTAAACAGCAATTTGCAGTGTGTTTTTTTACAGTCAGACCTGTTGCCCTTGTCAGAACTGGGCATATTAGTGTTAGCTTGCCATCTCTTTAGCCTGTGAATTTGAGTCTCTATTGAATGACAGAGGAATAAAAACAAAATTACAATACTTGGCTTCTTATACAGAGCTGGTAAACCCAAACGAAAATAGTGACTGCAGGTCAGTATCTTTCAGCTGAGGATGAGGTCAGGCCAGAGACATATTTCTCACACTGGAAAATTTTAATAACAACTTGAAAAGTGCTAATTTTGTCCAGTCCAGATCAAGTGTCCTCCAGTGCACCCAGCGCTAGAGATAGTCCTAGGAATTTCCATTCTCACTGAGAAAATTTGGCCAATGATGTTTTCTGGTAGCATAGAGGAGACAGCAGCACTGGCTCACTGTATTTTTTCGCTGGATAGAGCAGAAGTTGCATTATTAGGGTGAAACTGGGTTTTCAGCAGCAGCTATTTTCTGAGTGGACATGCAACTTTAAGTTTCTGCAATGTCTCTGAAACACAAGCATATCATCTTGCCTCATTCTTCAAAATCAGTCTTGCAAATATTCCCCTAAAATCTCAGCCTACTGTGCTCAAATCAGACATAGGACAATACATGAGCCTGCTCCTCTACTCAGGAGCTCGGCAGGTTTTTGTGTGCTTGGTGTTTTCTCTAACACATAAATAAGGTTTGGCTGTGTTTGGGAGGAGGAAAATTGCTAATGAATATGGAGCAAAATGGATTTTTCTGGCTACTTTGCTGCTGGGTTTTGAGCAATATATCTAATAAATTAGGATTAATTCAATACTTTCTTCAAACATTGCAAGATGATGGACATTACTTGAACTTCACTCACCACTGCAGTAGAATCATGAAATTAGTTTTTTTTTCAGGAACTGGGCTAAGAAAATAAATAATCAAATGAAAAGAAACTGTATTGGAGAATGAACTCTGGTTAATTGATTTCTTAGAATTAATTTGAGCTCAAATAATTTTTGCTGTTATACAAGCTTTAAGGATAAAATTTGTTTCAATGCAATTATATGGGCAGTAAAGTTAAACAACCAAAACTAAAGCAGACCATAAATTTTCCAAAAACAAAGAACTAGCTTTCTAAAAGTAACTCACTGTTTCCTTCATGAGGTTTCCACTTATCTAACTGTAAACTGTGGTTATTGAATTTTTAAATTAATGTTTTAGGTTCATTACTATGTCCCTCAGTGTGCATTTAGAAGCTTAGTTGAAGGCTTTTTCTCCTCTTTAATCTACTCTTCAGATATGCTAGAAATGGTTTTTTTTCTACTAATGAGCAAAATTAAGTAGATTATTCTAATTAACAAACAACTTTGCTGTGTTGTGTTTTAAAACAGGCGGTACTTTGGTGAAAAAATCGGGCTGTACTTTGCCTGGTTAGGCTGGTACACAGGGATGCTCTTCCCAGCTGCCTTCATTGGACTGTTTGTCTTTTTGTATGGAGTCACCACTTTGAACCACTGCCAAGTCAGGTAATGTGGGAACTTTTATAAAGAAATTGCAACTGTGGGTTATTATGATTAATTTAAGAGATCTTCCCACTGTTAATTATTTAATTTCAAACTGTTGAATGAACAGTCAAGAAAAGACTGTTTAGTCGTCATAAGATATCCAGTATCAAACTTCCCATGTTTTATGTTCCTAAATTAGGATGAAAGGAAATGCTTCTTGCCCAGTTCCAGTTGCTAATTGTGCTGGCAACTCAGAACAAAGTAGGGAAAAAGTAGACTCCTTCATTACTCTTTCAGAGGCCAGCGCAAGAGTTGGGAATTTTCACTCTCTATAAGGCCTTTCCTAAAGATCCATCACAGAAGCATTCCTCAGATGAAGAAATCCCTGGACCTTCTGCTGGGTGCTGCATCTCTAAGTTTTTGTGCACTTAAGTCACAAGAATAACTTTGTCTGAAGTTATCCTCACCCTTCTCCTACCAAAGGCCACTCTGACTCAAGGAGAAGCTGGAAATGGTAAAGAGATACTGCTAGGTTGTCCCTGGAGAACTGCACTCTGCAGTTATGACTGTAAACTCTGTAGTCTTAGACAGTCAACAAATATTAATTATACATATGCAATTATGAATCTTGGATTTGGTTAGAGACCAGTTTTGTTCAATAAGTAACTGCATATTAGCAAAGCCTATCAGTCCAGGCAGATTGTTGTAGTTATGAAGCTATTAATTTTGTCTTCTCTATTTTTCCAGTAAAGAAGTCTGCCAAGCCACAGATATCATAATGTGTCCTATATGTGATAAATACTGCCCCTTCATGAGGTTGTCGGACAGCTGCATCTATGCCAAGGTATGTTTTAGGCTATGCAAATACAGATACTTCCTGGTAAAAGCACGAATTTTGCCTTTTGCATTCATCTTCAGCGATCTTGGGTAGATAAAGTCTTGAAGGTACAGATCAAGTTCAGCCAGTATTAACACTGTCTTTCACCAATACATAGTTTGGGTTGTAAAACATTTGAATGTAATTTGCACTTAGAGATTTAGCAGTCTCAGAGGTCATGTCCTTGAGCTATGTGTTACAGTGTCCTTGACATCAGCCTTTATCTCCTCATACATGGCTCCATAAAATTAATGCTTTGGGTCTGAAATGATGCTCACATCTGATGCTGGCAGGGGGCAGTCCCAGGCCAGGCTGTCAGATAATCCTGTCAGTTTACAGGTGGATTTCACATGTCAAGGGAAGGATAGTCAAAGTTATCAGACCAGCTAAACTCATGATCACATTAATTTTAGTAGGTGAAAATAGAAAATAAAGGCTTATTATCACGAATAGATCACAGTTGAAATCTATTTCTCAGGTAACCCACCTTTTTGACAATGGAGCTACTGTCTTTTTTGCTGTTTTCATGGCAGTGTGGGGTAAGTTTTCATTTTGATATTTTAATTGCACCATCTTTTTCTTAAAGAATATGATACAACATTGGCCTTTTGTTTTCCAGCTCACTTTTTTCCTGACACTAAGAAGAAGAATATAGGCTTAAGAGTTTTCTGTTCTTGCAAGAAGGATGATGGAATTGGTTGAATCAAGTTTTTGTTTTATAATAATTTTAGTTAAAACAAAACCATGAATGCAGTTATGTGGTGTCTATGTAGTTTATATAGATATAATTCTCTGGGAATTTCTAACCATTTTTAAATTCATTGGTACTTAGGCCTTCTCTCTATTACTGCCCAGGGCTTCTCCTAGCTTAGGGCAGCTCAGTTTAGTGCTAGTATTAAAGTGAAGTAACATCGTTTTTCCCCACCTTGCAGAAAGGCAGTGAAACTTAAATCCACGTAAGCTGGTTGTAGTTAAAGCAAAACTCTGATGAAATAAATAAAAAATTTCATTGAATGGCAAATTGATCTGAGTGTGGCCTAACTGTTGCCATGGAGGCTGAATTTTGTCCATAGAAATGTACTATTTTTGGCTCAACTATTTTTCCTACTATGTCATGTAGGCAGAATTGAAGACAAGAGGAATCAGTAATTTCTGGCAGCACAAAAATTATTTCAAACAACCCCTAAACATGCCCATGCTCTTAGCTGCTACCAAGCCATTCTGAGAGAAGGTTAAAAATTGTGCAAAATGGCTCAACAAAGTGACTCAAAAACAGCATCCAAGTCCTTGAGCTGTCCAGATTTAGTCACCATTCTCCTGTTCTTATTCACACATCTCCAACAGCTTTGGAAAGGTGTCCAAGTAATTCTTATAATCTTAATTTTAAACTGCAGATCTCTTTACTGAACCACAAGAAATATTCAGGAAGCAGGGCACCATAGATGACCCTACCTGTATACCTCAGTTCCTTCTCCAAAACGCCAGCTTTGCCTTAGTTAACCAATTAAGTCATCTACCAATCAAGCCTATTTATGCCGTTTTCATATAATACTGATAATATTAAAATATTACAAATAACATTTAAGAAAAATCCACAGATCTACAGATTTGTGTTTCTGTTTGATATTTCATCTTTGTTCTAGAGCTACCTAGAGCTAAGGATCACCTAAAATTTCTAAGCCTTAAAGATTACTTTTAGATGCTTACTCAACTTTTTCAAACTCTTTCTCAATGATATTCACTGAAGTTGAGAATGTCTAAAACAGTGTACACACAGGGATATCTCTTGCTAGGAAAATTGATGGGTTAACATTGGTGAACATTTATGGCAGTGTTCCTAACTGCTGGTGAGCACATCTTCAGAGTGCAAATTTTTGCAACAGTGCTTTTGTTCCTACTTAAAAATAACAGTGCTTTCAGAAAACAGCTGTTCTCACAGCATGACTTCCGTGCCTGAGCAGTGCCCAGATCCAGGGCTGTAGGAAAAGTAGCTCTAGATAAGGCGAGGCCCTCACAGAGGTAACCATGCCCAGTCCTGCCTTGTGGTTGCTGCCTTTGAGAAGGCTGAGGAGGCTGAACATGCCTGCCTACAAAATGTTGTAGGCCCTCTCCCTTTCCTCTCTTTAGTCGGCAGGAGCCACATCTCTGGTTAGCCTTTCCTTCCTCCCCCTGCTTCAGCGTCCCTGTCAGACTCCCAGACCCGATTCTCTCTGGGCCTCTCCACACCAGCCTGCCAGGACTGGGCAATGCACTGCCCACCCATGCATCCACAGCACCTAAGTCCACAGGGTGAAAAGAAAAAATACAGTAGAAGCTGCCCCCGGGAGGATTTGGCTACTGGAGAATAGACTAGAGGACAGCAGCTGGGGTGATAATTTTCCCCACCGCTTTTGCTGGCTTACACTGTGCTTGGGAGCTGACTGCCGAGAGAGAGGGAGGAGCAGCACCAGCAGCAGCTGTGGTGTAGGGTATGGTTTGTGGAATGGGGCAATCCTCTGGCTCCACACAAACCATACTTCCTTAAAGAAGATTTTGCAGCAAGAACAGTGAGATTGTGGAGGTATTTTCCATGTAGATAGGGCTAAATCAACATTCACATAAGGGAAGTCACACTTTCCAGGGATTTTATGGTACTGTATTTACTAGTTGGCTAACTGCCTGTGTTAAATGGGCTTTCGGTCTGCAGTAAGCCTATTGGCAGCTGCAGGCATTGCCATCATTGCAGTAAATCATAGAGGAAGAGAAGAATCAATGATAGCAGTTTGATTGTGGAAATATTTTTTTTCTGTCAGCATGAAACAACTGGCAAGCGTATAAAATATTGGCTGTGAAAAGTTCGACCTTCCAGATGATCCAGTTTGACAGACACTGACATATTAAATAATTATGGCAGTGTTTTCATAAAAAGAGAACAACAACAAAAGGCAGCTAGAACTCTTTTACCTCTTTAGCCAGAGTTCACAGGCTGTTTTATTATTATCTAAAGTATTTTCTTCACTGTCTTTAGACCCATTAGTAAGCTCCCATCTTGAGAGAGAAGCCTGTGGTTGCTGCCTTTGAGAAGGCTGAGGAGGCTGCTCATTTGCTTGGGAGTTTCAAAACCAGGTGTGGCCATTGGTCTTGCCATGAAGAGGTGATCTGTATGGTGCTTTCATCCTTTTGCTCTAAAGACATTTTTAGTTGATGAATTAAGTGGTTTACTCCCATTTTAAATATAAATAAAATGCATCTCCAAGTGATGAGCAAACTGCTGTGGCCAGGCTGCAGAGAGGAATTACCATGACAAATACCAGCAGGGGTTGCTTGATTTGTGTAGCAGCAATGAGCCTGACTGTAGGACTCTGAAGCTCAGGGACCCATCTTTTATAACACTTCATTGTGGCATAAGTGAGACTTATCAAAGTAAGGTTGGAATTGTTACGTGTACCAGGAGATACTGGAATAGAAGAACACTTTTCTTCAAAAAATGTATTGACCCTTCACCTCTATTTAATTTCTGCCTGGTGTAAGCAAAGAAGTAAAAGTAATTGATAAAATAGAAGAAAGTACGATACTTACTAAAGTATACCTGACAGCCATATGACTTAAGGAAACTTTCACTTTTAACTGTTTTATCAAAGGACAAAAGGTAGTCTCCCTTCAGTGCGCTTAAGGAATTCATTATTAGTGTGTATAAGTTTTTCTGTACTGAAGCTTCTGTTGGAAGGAAATACACTTTCAAACAAATTGAAGCTATAAACCTTTGTGGTTTATAGGAAAACGTAAGTCCCTGTAAACACTAACATGTTTTAAATTTTTTTATTGATGAACAGATGTCATTGATGCTCATTGAGATGTGATCATCTCAGAAGCTGGAAAATAATTTTTTCTTGATGACATTTTCCAGATCTTCAAAGCTTTCAAAAATAGGGAAGCAATATCATATTTTGTGTTTCACGCTAGGGAGAAACACCTCCACTTTGTTCTTTATGTATGCCTTGAGAAATATTTGGCTTGATGATAAAGCAGCTCCCATATCTAGGAAAAGTTCCTCTCTTTTACTGCCTAACTTAGATTCTTACCAAAGACAGAAAATGAGAAAAAGACACTAATTCAAAAAAATGTTGACATTTAAAGTGAAGGAAAAAGTAATTCTCATTTTAAAAATCTAGGTAAATTTGACACTTGGTTGACTTCAGCATGTTTCAGTAAAGCCAGATGAAATAGTAGATTTTGCTTTTCCAGTTGAGGTACTGGGGAAACCTATTGCAGAGCTGTAACTGCCCAGATGTTTCCTGAAACTCTACAGCAAAATACTGTAACTGTTCAATAAGAAAGTACAGAAATTCATCATTTCTAAAGTCATGCTGAGGACAGGGTAGGGTGGTGATAGTTTCTCTCTCTGTGCACATCTTTGAGTGTCTAAGGGATGCAAGAAAAATAATATTTGAAATTTCTTCCTATGTAGCATATTTCCTTGGATAAAGGAGGTAGCTTTAGAACACTCACCAAAAGGCAAAATCGGAAGGGGAAAAAGAGGACTGACATGAAGAACTTAACACTTTTTTCCAAGCAATAGGAAATGCCAACATAAAATAATTTTTCTGCATGTGTTAGTCTAATAAAAGATATTACTTTCCTAAAAATCTTGCCTCCAGCATAAAACATTGAGACTGATCTGCTCTCTGAGGAGATAGAATTTAAGAATGTTCTTCAACAATACTCCTGGTATATAGAATATATTCTAGTAATCAGGATGGATATAATAAATGGTGCTCTGAAATACAATAGAGAGAGGATTTCTGAGAGAAGGTAAGGATAAAGCTATTTCCTGCAAGAGGCTATTTGCATTACAAGATAAGATCACAACTTGTTACAAAAGCATCTGAGGAAATGATGTTAAGACAGCTGTTTGTACAGGTGTATAGTGAGGACCCAGCTGCAAGTTTGAGTTCTGAAGTAGGACAAACGAAATATAGGAAAAGCTAGTAAAAGATCTGGGAGCTAAGGCCAATGAGAATTTCAAAATTCCAAGCAGGAATTTTTGAGAAAACTTAGCATCTATTTTACACAAATGGGAAAATACATATGAGAAAATACAACTCTATCCTATTGAATGTCAAAGTCAGAAAAGAATGCTGAAGTTTGTATAGGGTATTTGTAGTTAAAATTACAATTAGAAAATAAACAGAGAAATGTGAACATGCAGTACTTTTAGAAGACCTCAGTAGCACAATGAATCAAAGATTTTTATTTATAGCACATTTTAAAATATCTAGCAAGAGAAAACTGCATACTGACCTGAATAGAGGGAGGAAAGTGTAACACAGTGAAAGCTAAAACAGCACTGTATAGAACATCATATTTGTTACTTAATGATTAGAAAATAAGTTTCTAAAGAAGCTTCAGGAATTTCACATACTTACTCTGACAGGTGCTAAATGTGCTAAACATAATATACACAAATTCCTTACTCCAGGTGTGGGAAAAACAAGAAAGAAAAGAAGTATTTTTGTTCAACAAAGATATATCTGAGAGGTTCAGGGCTGGGACTCAAACACCTACTGGAGTTCCGCTTTTTGGAATGGAAACAAAGTGATAGAAATCAATCAGACTTCTTTCTCCTAGGTTTCCAAATTGTGCAGGACTACTTGTTTAGCCTGAACAAAATAATTCAATATGAGCTGATAGGAGAGAAGCAGTTCTACCAGGAAAAAAAATCAAGGAATGAACCATGATGTGGTTCAGCAGTGGTGGAACATCACAAGCACTTACTAGTTTTGCTAATCACAGCCAATCATACTGTAATTATTAGAAACATTTATAGAAACATTAGACTCATGACTCTCTGTTAGACTAAAATCAAAGTGTTTGTTACTTGGTCTAACATACTTCCAGCTTTCAGAAAAATAATTACATGAAATATGAAAATGCCTTCAAACCAAATAATTGCTACCTTATTTATGCTTTTGATACCTTACCTTGTCTGCTTGTAGTGTTCATTTCCTAAGCATATTTTCACTGCACTGGCTAGTACAATAAAATATAATTGCTACTGTCTAAGAATTAACTTTTGCCAAACCGACTCCAGTATGGTTCCATTTTTGTCAATATGCTGCAGTAGGGCAAACAGACCATTAAGGAGATGCTTTTATGATTGGATATGAAATATATTGCCAGACTATTGTGACACTTTTACAGCTGATACTGTGCTAGCTCATGAACAAAGAGGTTTATGCTCTCTGCTTATCAATCTGCTGCTTCTCAGTGAGCAATAAAGGAGAGCCAAACTTCACAGTGGGAGAGGAAGCCTGCCCATTGATTTGTGTTAGCTTTAGGTAGTTTCTACATATTTTACACAAAATAAATGTTTAAAACACCTGTTGCTTTAAGCAGGCTGAGTATTAATCTTTGGATTATGAGTATATGATATGATTACTGTTTCCTTGATTGTTCTTTCCACCACAAAATGCAAGCACAGTTGTCACATCAAAGGGGGGATTTCCTCAAATCCTTTATATTCGATTGGTCTGTCAGCACTCCAGGAAAGCCAACACCTTTGTGTTTAATCACTCTGTCAGTGTCCTGCTATGGTGACTCTCCAGTGAGCTGCCCGCTGGGTCAAAGTTTGACTTGTTCAGGGACACACACCAACAGCAGAACAGAGACTCCCTCCTGCTTCTAACATTTTTATTCCAGTGTGTTTGTTGCCCACTGCTGGCAACTGCCAGAGCCCTTGAAAGACACACCAACAGTTCAGGGGACAACACTTGATTAATATACACCCTGTGGGTGGAAAATTGTAACAGGTTAAAGTTCAAAGATTGACAGTGACAGTAGCTGACTGCAAAAATGTTTTCAAAGCAATATCCAGACAATCTCTAATCATCAATCAAACCTAGCTCAAGATGATCATTCAGAGAGAAGAGAATACAGTTATTACCCAATAGACATTCCTTTGAAGGAGGAGACAGGTTCAGCCCATTCCCTGATCCCAGAAATCATGTTGGAGTCTTCTCTAACTTTTCTCCATTCTTAACTTACTTTTATACTATTTGTTTACATTTAGGTGGAGCTTGAGTGGCTCTAGTGATACACACCTTTGTTATTGATAGGTGTAAAATTCTCTCACTTCTCTTTTAAAGATATAGTCAATGAAATATGGAGTGCATGACCAGTGAGGGGAGGTCATACCTTGAAGGCAGGTAGCTTTGGGACAGAGGTGTGTGTTAATGTTACAGATAGGTTTTAATGAACCCAGTTCATCCAGGGACAATGATTTCACCACAGCTGTTGGCTCAGCAACAAGACACCTTCTCCTGTCTCCCCTGGCTGACGGATGCTATGCTGTTCATCAGCTGCAAAGTACCATCAAGTTCCCCTCCCTGCAAGGATTGCAGCAGAGCCTGACCTCTATGTCCCCATTCTACTCCACCCTCCATTCCATTCCCCTTAGCATGTGCTTGAATTTGCAGATTGGGTATGTAGGGAGTCATGGTGGAATAGGTTTCAGGCATGCCAATCACATTCCATCTGGTGAATGGCAACTGTATTTTACCCTGTAATTTCCCTACTGCTGGAACTTCTGTTAGGATGTGAATATAACCTCCCAGCTTTCTCTAATTTTACTCCCAGACATCTTCCTATAGCAGTCACGTGCAGGCCTGTTACTCTATCTTGAACTCTTTCAATAAGGGCTGTACTACACAATGTTTAATTATCAGATGTAAATACCACACTCCATATAAGAACTCAAGTAGTGTAAAAAAAAAGGGGGTTGAATTAAAAAAGTGTAAACCAGAAGTCCCCACTTCCCCAATAGTACTCTATTTTCAAATGCACTGGACTGTTCTTCCTCTGGGTTTTGGTTTCTGTGTAACATAGATGGTCTTCAAAGAAAGAAAGTTACTCCTTTATGTGCAATGGCCCCAAGAAACCTTTAGCTTCATCAAAAATCTGCTTTATCTAGCAGTGATGACTCACAGGAACAGTTTTATTCGAGAGCCCTCCCTTGGTTGAGGGCTAGAAATTAAACATTCTCATTTAGCACTAAATTAAATCTCTAAAGCCTCAATCATACTTGAAGCAAGCAAGCTAATCCTTAGAAAGCAATGCTTTTTGAAAGCAGTTTGGATCATCAGCATGATTTGCTGTTCAAAAGAACTCATTTATGCAAAGAAATTAAAATAATGTAACAGCTTCATTCAACAGTTCTGTGACAGTCATTAACATTTTCTTGACTTAAAAACAATTTTGCAACTTTTTTTTCTACTTGCTCTAGCCACTGTTTTTCTGGAGTTTTGGAAAAGAAGGCGAGCAGTAATTGCTTATGATTGGGACTTGATAGACTGGGAAGAAGAAGAGGTTTGTATAAAAACATGTACTCCTTAATCTTTAATACACAATTATTTGGTTGAAAATGTATGGTTTTATTTTGCATTTATGTTCAATTCATTCTTTAAATCTTTATAAACTATGAAATAAGCGTTTTTCTCCTCAAATGTTTCTTTTTTCACACTTTCATAAATCTAAATTAATTTGAGATATTTCAGAGAAGGAATGCAGTATGGGAGAAATGCATTTTTATTTTGAAAGCCGGAAATTCATGACAGCCCAGAGTACCATGAACTTTGGCAAATGAGCTTTTATCTATTCTTTTAGTTTGTCACTGAAAGTATTGATGGAAAGAAAGCCTTTTGAGGCTTGTACACGCTTCTGAACATTCAGGTCTGGTTTTCTGAGTGAGAGAGAGGACTTAATTCATTCTGTGTTGGTAGAGGAAATCCCCTTAGGGAAGAAACTAAACTGCAGAAAATAGCCTTAGTCTTTTCCTCTGGTGGTCACCAGAAAGAAATAACATGCTCTTGGAACTGAGAACTCAATTCGAAATAGAACTAGAAGGTTTTATTATGCAGGAGAAAAGCAAGATTCAGTGAGTGTTGAAGAAAAAGTGCTCCTCAAGTGGGATTTGAACATACAGGTGTCTACAAATCTGCTCTCCTAACTCTACAGAAGCTCTTGGAGTGATGGTAAGAGGTTGCTGTGAAGTTGGTCGCAGTGAAGTTGAATATTGTTGTTTGGTGGAAGATTGTCTTTTTTATTAATCTTGCCAGCAGAGAAACAGACTTCTGAGTTACGGGATTTTTTTCTGTATGAGGCAAAGTAGTTCAATGAGGCCATGAAATAGTGGAATTGCTGGTAGGATTTTCTTTCAAATGCTTAATTACTAAGAAAATAACTAAGAAAATAACTAAGAAAATAAGAGAATGTAACATGAAACAACTTACACAACTGGAAATTGATCTCTTTATAACAGGAACATTGTTATCTCTGTGCATATGCAGTCCGTTCTGGGTGATCCCTCAAGACCATCTTCATACATATAGAAAATACTGTAATAGTGATTCAGTTCTTCTGAGATTAGCACACTACTCTTGCCAATGCTGGCAAGTCACAAAGGGATTGAGATAGTCCTGCCTGAGGTTCACATAGTGATCAAGCCTGGCCTGCATGGATCATGTCTTCTTATGGCTAGTTGCAAAAAAAAAAGCCACTGCTGCTGATGCTGACAGCTAAGAAGAAGCTGTACCAAACTGCAATTTCCAAGTGACAATTATAGCTTCCTCTGTGTCCCTCGAATGAGAAGGAGCCTTTAAACTAACAAAATACAAAAGTAAGAACAGTATGAAACCCTCTTTATATTTTTCCCAGGAAGCCTGATCTTGAAGATGTTTATTGTTTGGGATGTTATACATCTTCAGCTTTCACCATTTAACCTGCCTGGATTTGGGATCAGGCTGATTTATAAAGCCATCCACCTGAATCTTCTATGTTCATTTACAAATATTGAATTTCCTGATAAGGTTGTCCTTAAATGACATTTTGGGGTTTGTTTTATTTTGTTTTTAGTAAGATATATTTATATTCCTCTGGCAGACTATTCCAGTTTGGCCTGCAGGATGATATTTCCATGTTGGTAATTTTCAGAGGATACCTGCTCCCTGTTGATGTCAGTTGGTCTTTTATTCTCACAGCAGAGTTTTTCCAATAAGCTGTGTCTGCAAGACCTCTGTCAGGAGCAGTGGTGATTTTACCTGTGTGCAGGTACAATTTCAGAAGCAGTGTGCCAGACTGTACCTTCTCAAATTAGAAATTAAATATGCTCATAGGAACTCAGCAGGCTGCTTCTCAAAGATTTATATGTCCAGTAATTAGAACATCAGTAGCTTATTGGCTTTTGAGGCATCAGTTCTTCCTTTGTGCAGCATTCAGTAGGATCCAAAGAGTAGGAGCTGATTGCCTCACAGAGGTATCTTCTCTGAAGATGCTCCAGCCCCCAGTGCCCATACCTATGGTACAGCTTAAGCATGTCCCAGCTTCAGGGTCAGCCCAATGGGCCACTGCCTCCTCTGCCTGAGTATGTAATTATGCACTTTTCCTTTGGAACTGCACTTTCCCCCTGAGAAAGACACAGTTTGGAAGCAAGTGCTCCAGAAGAAGTGTGGAGATCATTTTCCTGCTCTGTGGTTCAAAGTCCACCTCTTCACTCTGCCGTTATCTTCACCTGCAAACCACAGGCTTTGCTTGGAGGCTTACTTCTGGGGATGCTACACTTGTACAGTGATCAAGATTCAAAATTTCAACCTCCAAATTCTTTTTCTATATCTGGGCTATAGAGGACAATATGCTTGTACTAGAAAGAATGAGACTATTTCAATAATTTACCTGTTGAAGGATTAGAAAATGCTTAGGGAAAAAAAAAGGAGATATTTCACAAAGAAATTTAGAGTAGTTTTTCTGGAGCACAAACACCTGGTCTAAGGCAATTCACATTAATCCATATTTCATACTCTAGAAATCAATATGATTTCTCTTACAAAAAAAGTTGGAATTATCCATGTGTGTGAGAATTGGGAAGGAAGGAGAACAGTCTGTTTTATGTAGATTGGAAGAGATTCATCCTGTGGAGTTTCTCTGGGAAGTTGTATGTCAGTGAGAAGTCAATGAGAATTTCAACTCCATAAGGTGAAAATTTTTGTCTTAAAATTGCTGCTTTCTAACAAAAGCACCTCTAATTAAATTGTCTCTCTGCTTTCCATTCAGTTATCACTAGACAAAATCAGGTGATTGCTTTTATTAGTTATTTCAAAGACATTGATGAAAGAGTTCTAATTACCATTTTAAATCTCAAGCTTTTGATCATGAAGATTGTTATTTTTATTAACATTATGTGTCAAGCCTTTGCTTGCTATAATTTTCATTGTCAAATTGAAAAATAAGGTTTTGTTACAGAGTGAAATTTATTTATTCCTAGCAACAATAAACTGAAAACCCACCATTTATAAGGTTATCACCTTCCTGTTCTAAATGAAGAGACAAATAAATGAAACAGTGAAGATGATGGAAAGGAGAATTGAACTTATTCAGATATGCAACCTTGTGAATTCCTCACCACTTTAGATTCTCATCCAAGAAAGGCATACAGCAAGCCCTGCAATGTGCAGGCCTCTCAGTCTGGGGAGATGAACTGAATGTGTTCTGGCTCTTTCAACCCCACATATCTGGATTTCCTGTTCTTGTAAACCAGGTGCAAGGTGGGAGACATGGAGAGCAACTGCATCTTGGGTGGGCATGCCACAAGAAACCAACTGCATGCAGTTCCTGGCACTCCCAGATGAAATCTGGTTTCTGTTGCTATTTGTAGCATACTTTTTCTTTTTCTTCAGTGTCACCTTCTTTTATCATTAACCTCAGCCAGACACAGTACTGTTTACTTGTCCAAGAATTGCAGAGTATCATTAAACAGGTACAAAGTCTCATGCCAGATTTGCAAATTTTTTTTGAGAATATCTGTAAAAATAGCATTTGCGTTATTTGCATCAACTGGAGATTATAGGATATGATAAGAACTTCCCTACACTGCAGATTGTAAAATACAATAAAATCTTGTCTCAGAGAGGGGTGCAGAGAAGTACAGGTTTCTTGCCTATGACTAGCCAGCTGGCAGAGCCCTTGCACAATCTACAGGGTGAAATTCTCAAGAACTCCACTTCACTGCTATCACATACTGTCCTTTTTCATGCCCCTGGATGCACAGGAATACTACTTACATTATTCCTTTTGCCAGATTATGGTCTGCTCAACATCCTTCGGCCCTGATATGGCAGGGTCAGCTTGGGCAAAATAGAATAAGAGCTCTGCCTCCACAGAAACATGCTTAGCCTTTTTGTATAGCTGATGTAGGGCTGGTTCCTGCAAGCACGTCGTAGTTACAGAGGTGTTGCAGCTAGGCATACATGCCTCTTCATCCATTTTTATATCTTGCTACCAGGTTGCTGCGTGAATTTGGAAATTAACTGTGTTGAGAAGGCATCTTCAAAACTTGGAAGAAGGAGAATGAGACATGACCTCTTCCCCCTCCCCACACCCACACCCCCCTTTCAGGGGAATTTTTTTAAAAGTATGTAGGCTTTCAGGGTATCTCACCTTTATTCACATTCTGAAGACTTGTGTGAGCAGTTAACATTCACCTATTTCAACGCAGTCATTTAAGGTCTGGGCATTTCCAACTTTAGTCAGAGTTCAGTTACACACAGTTGAAGGGCTGGAAATGACTGACATGTGTAAGCTGATTCTTATCTGCTCCCAGCTGTACCACAGAGCAGCTCTCTGGTATACAGTAGAGTACTACAAACAGTGCCCTAATATCTGCCAGCATTTGTGGGGGTCCATCCCCCTCAGCCTGGTGCTTTATCTCACCTCTGACAGTGTCCTGGATGCCAGACTGGAACAAGGTGGTACAGGACACACGGCTCTTGGTGGATGTCTGCATGTTAGGGCAGCAGGGTAGCACTGCTGCAGGTGTCACCTGCACCAAGGGTGAACCTTGTCTTCCGACAATGCTGCAAACAGATGTAACCAAATCTCTCCCCAAGTAATCCCCAGGTTTCATTTCACAGGACATTTGTTAATGGCAAAGCAGGCTTTGACATTTCTTCTGCTGAAATGTCTGCTAATAATATTGTTGAAGTTAAGAAGTGATTGAGCAGTGTTGGATGGCATGGATCCTTCTTCAAATGCTGAGAAGCTTTTGCTGATAATGGAAACATAACCAAATGCCTAACAAACAGCAATTATGTTTGGAAAAAGGAGGTTTGGTCATTGGGTTTTTGTTGGGGTTTTTTTTCTTAGTTGTAAATTTGCAATATCAATAGGATAATGTCAGACTGAAAAAATTCTGTGGTCTCAACCTTAAAACGATTTGTCTTGCAGCCACAGAGTTTTGAAAGAGCATTATTTAGAGGAAAAGCTAATTAGGGATTTTACTAAATACTTTCAGTACCTACTTTTATGGGTACAGTGATTTATTCTAGTTCTCATGAAGGAGACCTGATTTCCCAGCTCAGCTTTTATAGTAGCTGTGCCAGCTGCTGAATTCAAAGATGTAATTCCCCAGAACAGTGGTCTGATAAAAGATCTGAAGTTTCCTACAGAGTTTTTCCTAGTTGTTCTGTATGTGAACATTATCTGTCTGCTCTTTAGGAGGAAATACGTCCACAGTTTGAAGCCAAGTACTCCAAGAAGGAACGAATGAACCCCATATCTGGGAAGCCAGAGCCTTATCAAGCATTTGCAGATAAATGCAGCAGACTCATCGTTTCTGCATCTGGGATATTTTTTATGGTTTGAGAACTTTTATTTATTTACCAGTTGAAAAAGAACAAAATATCATTATCTCTGCTCTTAGAGTAGGTAAATATTGGATATGACTGTTGTAAGTGAAATGAGCTCTATGCATGTTGAAAACCTACACAGCAAATCACTTGAGTTTCTGTCAAGTCATATACTAGTTCACTCTTCACTGAGTCTCACAGATAGCTAATCCCTTCCTTCAAGGCTACACCTGTGACACTGTATGTAGTGACACATGCCAGAATAGTGACACTCTCACATTCAGGCCCCAGCTTCAGTTGACTGAAATAGCTCACTGGTAGCCTTCCCTGTGTCAGCTGTGCAGAGCCGTGGGGAAAGTTGCCATAGGAGAAGAAGTTGCTCTCTGTAAACTTCACAGAGAACCTAAGTAATGTGCCTAGAGTGCTCCAAGATAATACTACCTAGTTAATACCTTGTTAATACAACCTGGTTTCTCAGTGTATTGAGGAGATGATGAAAGAGTTCATATTAGTGCAGTTGAAAGTGAGAAACCATTGTTCCTCGATTAAAATGACACATTTATCCCCTTTACAAAGTGCAAAACTAAAAGGAGCAGCTAAATCTCTTCTAACAGCTGCACACATTTCTGCAGAAATGCCCCCATCCTCTAATTTCAGTGAAGCAGATGTAGGCTGTTATTCACATGACAACAGGCATGGTAGTGCTGGTCTTGAAAACACAGTGCTGGTCTGGAATCAACAGACTGCCGTGGAATTTACTAAGACTTTTCCAGGAGACAAGAAAATGATAGATGTGTGCAGGCCTCAGCAGCTGTGGAGAGCCAGGTAGGTGAGCTAACACAGCAACAGGGCAGAGGACAGTAAGAACCTGATGGCTTCAAAACTGTTCAAAACAAGCTAGGTCAAGAAAGGCAAGAGCATTATTGAGATGAGCTGTGCTCTGGTACATCAGGTGGATGCACACCCTGACTCAGCCCTTGAGGACACATACTCAGGACTGCAGTCTTGGCTCAGAATTGATACTACAACTCTGATATTTTGAGTATTTTCCCCATTTTTTTTTTCTTGAAGGGTGGCAGTATTTTATCCTATGCAAACTCAGCCATTAATCTTCTTAGATTAGTGATAGACCTTACTCAAAGTGCCAGAAAGAGTAGCCTTGCTCTGAATTGCATACACCACAAATTATTGTCCCCATAACAGTCCTTGAAACAGGGCAAAAATTATTTTCATTGAAGTTATTTTTATTGTTGGTCTAGTATGTTAGAAACTTGCTTCCAGCAAGTTAGAAAAGCTCCACCTTTTTTTATCATTTAGATAAGAATATTTTTTAAATTACACCTATATCAGAAGACATACACTTACCACACATTAAGTTAGAGCAGTTCTCAACTTTCTCAGCATACTCTCGCAGTGTAAATAATACAACTCAATGGTTGCACAAGAACCATTAAGTGACTAAGCAGCCAGGCTCAGCTGCGGCTTTCTCATTCTGTCACATTTGCTGAAAGTTTCATCAGAGAAGAAACCACAAGGGCAATGGAACTGGTTACCTTCTCTAGATAGAAACTTCCCACAACTGTAGGAAGAAACTGCTAGCTAGGCTAGCTTGGCAGGGCTGTTTTTGAGGCAGTGCTTACAAATGGAGACATTTGTGTGAAGTGTGAAGTCCATCAAAGCACAAAATCCATCCCAAGTATGATACCATCAAGCTGCAACATCAGCTTGAGACAAGCTTTTGTACATCATGTGCAGATAAAGAAAATTTCTAACTCCCAGAGCTGGCCATACTGTTTCCTACAAGAATGCTAAGGAAGAGGAACATTTTAAGAAAACATGTAAAACTAAAAATTATTTTAATATTATTTCAACAATATTTTTCATTATGAGAAATATAAGGAACTTAACAAGAAGAAAAATCATCATGTTGAAAACTTCTCTGGAATCAAAAGGAATACACTTTTAAAGTCTTTCATTTCATTTAATTTTCTGAGTTTCAGGGAGTAGGTAATGCCTGTTCCACTGGAAGTTTTCAGGTTCTTCTCTCTGATTTTTTTCTTCTTTTAGATCTGTGTGGTGATTGCTGCTGTTTTTGGCATTGTTATTTACCGTGTCGTGACTGTCAGCACTTTTGCTGCCTTTAAGTGGGCTTTAATTAGGAATAACTCTCAGGTTGCAACTACAGGGACTGCAGTGTGCATCAACTTTTGCATCATCATGCTACTGAATGTGGTGAGTAAAATTAACATATCCAAAATGATAACTAAGTCACCAGAGCAGTAGATATCTCAGTCAGTAGACAACCAAATGCTTTCACTTCCTTTTTCAGCAGGAGTGGAGTGTCTTGCTAAGCCAGACGTGGAATTATTGTTTAGAGACATCATTCCCAATTTATATAAAGTGCAATTCCAAACCCAAAATATTATGTAAAGTATGTTTTAATATTCTGAAAATATTCTGGGGAGACATGTTCATACCTCTGATTTATCCTCCACCACTTCTTTCCCTTTTCTAGGTTTGCAATTTTCAGTCCACTTCTCTAATATTCTTCTTTTTTCATTGTGTTTTGATGTTATTTTTTCAATATAGTGACAAAGCTAAGTTCTTATTTAAACGATTTTCAGTAATTTCTGTTTCAGTTTTCATGGTAGTTTTCCACTGAGGATATGCATATACAGACACAATGTCAATAAGCAGAACTCTCTTGAGCTGAACATTGCACAAGGCTTGAGCTGACATGTTTTGTTCTAGAGCTGCCCAAAGTCTTTGCCAATGTGCACCAGAGCCATGGTCTGGGTGCACTGCAGTGGGGCTGGCTGGTGGCAGGTTATTGTTGAGAGCTGGTTTGGAACCAGACTTGAGACAAGGACAAAAATGGAATTTCTATGTGGCAACAGTCCCAGTAAGAGAGCATGGCATAGATTAGATGAGGAATGAGTTTCCTCCTTCCATTGAGATGCTGATACACCTGTATATTGCTCTGACAGCAATGCATCTGCTCTTTGTTGCTCTTGGCAAGAGGTGTATGGCCTTTCACTATCAGGTTTTGTCAACTGACATTATAAGAATGCCTTTTAGGGAGAAGGAGGGTTCAACCTACAAACCAGCCAGGTACTGGAACCAGGGTAGAGCATCTCTATCTGCTCGATAGCAAGCATCTTCTGCAAGCAGCTTGTTAGGCTTCACTCCAGGAGATATGCTGATTTACTTCCTAGGAAAAGGTGAGATGTTATTTCAGGTCTGCTCATTTCCAAGGCTGGCTTGGAGACTTCTTTCTTTCCTATGCAATATCCAAGCATTTCCAAAAATTATTTTTGATGGGTCCTTTTTTATATAGCAGGAAATTCCAAAAGTCTTTGCTGCAGGACTTTGCTCCTTCCTTTGACATACGCAAGACTGGATTGGTGACCAAGACAGTCTATCTGGAACTGTTGTTTATCCTATGTTTTCTCTTAGGTGGGACTATGGGCTGAGAAAGGGCAGAAAGGAAGAAGCTGATTTTCTGTCTGCAATTTTACTGAGGGCTCTCTTCTTTTATGTTATTTTTATTTTATTGGGTTTTTTTTTCCTCCAGCTTTTCGGGGATTTCTTTACTCCACCTAGAGCACACAATAAGCATAAAAGAAAAAAAAAATGAAAACTATATAATACCTATGCCAGTACAACATCCATCTTCAAGCTCTCAGTGTAAGTCGTATATGCAGTGAAGCAGCAACAAAGAAACACTGAACACTTGAAATTTTTTCATTCTCAAAGAGTTTTACAGTGCGGAGAGTTATCTTTTAAATAATGTAAGATTGCTTGAAGGTGCCTTTTGAGAAACTTTGTTTTATTTCCTAAAATAATCAAATAAGTGGAGAACTGCAAAGATGGATTCTTAAGCCTCATACTCCTCACCACTCAATTAACACCACATCCTTAGACCTGGATATAGCTCATGGAAGAAAAAGATCCACAAAATAAGAAACTGCAGGAGTTTTTCAAAGGAAGGTTTAAGTAACAGAATCCCTTGCTTCCCATGATGGATTAATGTAGTTTACTGAAGGACAATGGTGGAATTTCTTTTGGGAGAAGAAAAATCCCCAGAAGCAACTCAGGTAGTTGAAGTCTGCATGAACTGTGACTCAAGAAAGTGTCAGAAGAGCAAGAAGAGACACAGTAATAAAATCGGAAGGGACCAAGATGTGCATAGCAGTAGAGAATTCACTGCTAGAAGCCTTGAAAACCAGCGATGATTCTGATACAAGTTGATAGCCTCTCAAAGCATCAGGGGGAAGGTCTAGACCACAATTCCAGACCAGACTTTCTGAGCATTAAGTACCTATTCTGACACATCCATCACAACGAAACAAAATGACCCTCAAGCATAATGTCTCCCAGATAATCTTCCAGCCTGACCCGAAGACAATCACTAGCTTTACCCAGGGTATGTAAAACTGTTAATTCCAGTAATATTGCCCATGGAAAATACAGAGAACAGAATATGATCCTGAACAGGGCCTCTTGAGGGTAGTAGTGATAAACTACAGTAGCAGATAATTAGATCCAAACATTGTTAACAGGATCTCTAACATAGCCTTACTGTTCCAAATGGAATAGCATTAAATTGAAGTTTTGATAAACCCTTCTGTACAGCAGTGAACATTTGTAAAAAAACCACACTTCCTGCTGGGATCAGGATATAAATGACCCAGACATTTAGCATATTTACAGTTGCCCTTAAGAGATGCTTTTAAACCCAGAAGAAACTACCTTTTTTATAACTTGAAACAAAACTATTTATTCCAAAGGCAGTGGAAAGCTATTCTAAGCATGAAGTGGTTGTTACCATGGATGAGAGATTTCAGGATGACTTCAGTTCTTAAGCAGGCAAGTTGATCTGTAAACAATACATAACTCAATTTAAGCAAGAGATTCTAAGGATAACTGCAAATAAAAAGAAACATTGCTGATATGCACTGTAGGAGTGAGTAAATACTTGAGCCTGAAATATGAGAAGCTTTGTATTCCTGTAGGCATCAGTGAGAGTTAAGGACATTTAGCAATTTGTAGGAATGGTTTCAGACTCATTAAAAGCAAATGGAAATCACTGCATTAATTTACTCTAATACTAATGGTGTTGGTCCTGTAGTTAATAGGTTCAAAACTCCCTTGCAAATACTGGTTGTGAAAACTCTCCAAGTTAGTTTTGAAATCTTTGAAGTTTAGACTCTCCTGGAGAGTTTGAGAGCATGGTACCTGAAAGTGCAGAAAGTACCACTTAGGATTTAGAAAAATGATACTGTCTCAGAATAAGAAATGTCTCTTGTGGTGGGGATTACTAAAGATTTTCTCTGAATTATTCTTGTCCCTCCTGTGTCTTTCCTTTCAGCACCAAAGGCCAAACAAAACCAACAAGCCCTAAATAATCAATATATCCAACATAGCATAGCATGCTCTTCTAGGGTGATTTTTTGCTTGTGAGGTGAATGTTCCATAAGTAACTAAAACAAAAATTTCAGTTGTGCTAGTGTTTCTGCTTTTCTTTTTGGAAAAGTTCTCTCACCCTTTTTCACTTTGTATGTAAAATAAGGGCAATAACAGCATTTCTTCTCCATATATTATGGATGAGCATTAGATATATAAAATCTTTACTTTTCCTTGTTTGATTATATCATTGCTATATTACGATGTGGTTTTATTGCCATTATCAGAACATCACAGAATCATCTGCATGTCAGATTTAACATATTCTCTCCCTAGAAAGCAGTTCTATGTTTTTGAGCCAGCCATGTAACTAAGAGGCTGTTTCTTCTCTGTTACAGCTGTATGAAAAGGTTGCTCTTTTCCTGACTAATTTAGGTAAGTAATATTAAATATAAAATTGAATAACATTGTACTGATTTATTGGTCCATACACCATAATAAAATTCAAAATGTCTGCACAAATATGAAAAATTCAAACTAATTTGCAATCCATAGGAATGAATGTTTTTCTTAAATTTCTAATAAGAAAGTATATAAACTAAAATACTATGCCATTCAACCAGTGATGACAACAATAATCCACCTTTGTTCTTGCTTCAACCCCCTACCATCTAAGAATGTAAACAAATTGTTTACTATAAAGAAACATAAAATTTTTACCTTGGAGGAAAAGGCATGAGTTTTCAGATAGACTTAGCACTCACAACCTCCAGGTTTGTAAACATGGAAACGAGAGTCACTTCTGGAAAACAAATTCATAGCTTGAAACTAAGGTGCTGATTGACTATCAAACATTTGTCTTTAAGAAGGGCAGTAAGGAGCAAAAATGACTAGGTGAATCATCAACTCTACCTACACCTGAACTATATGATGTTCTTAATTTCAGGAATCCTTTCAGCTCACTCACAAAGGCAGTCTTTATGCTAGAGCAAGTTAACCTGTTTTCTAAGGAGAGCATCCACTGTCAATGGGGTAGCAATAGGCTATCATTCATATATCCATGGCTCAGACAGGATCTGTGGAAATCCTTATATATTTGGAAGATTGCCATAGCTGGTGGCAATTGCCTAAGGCTCCTCAGTGTCAAGAAGCCTGAAATGAGACTATGGCTGAAGGCCTGTATAAGCAAACTAAATTATTGCACATATACAAGTGGTTTGAGAAGATTATTTTGAGCTTCTGGAAACCTGTATGCATTGATGATGTTCAGTAAATTTTTTTGGACCAAATGGATAGATTTTTATGTTTTAATGCTCAAAGGAAACAACTGATTTTAGCTACTCTCAGGGCTTTTCTACATCACAGAAGTCATTGATAATGTGTTAAAAACATATCTGTGTACAATAGAATTTTGTTCTTTTGTTTCTTAGTAAACTGAGAATCCTCATTTGTATGATGTAGTTTTAAAATATTTTTGCTATCCTATATCTATGGAGAATGTATATGCTAGCTGCAGTTGAAATATGACTTTCAAGTTTGTGAATTCTGTAAGCTATGTCCTGACAGCCTGGGGAAAGTAAGATATTCTAGAGACCTTGAAGCTTGATTATTTTCTGTTAGGTTGTCATCAAGGTAGGTTTGCTTTTTGCAGAACACACTTGTATAAAGATTCAGCGGGTCAAGTTTTCTTGATCCTATTCAGACAGTTTTGTGATTTTTATTCTGATGGCCTAAGGAACTGATTTGATCTGAATTATCTTTATCGGTGTAATAAGCTCAAAGTAGAATTGGCAGCAAAACTACACTGAGGATATTGAGGATGCCCTTCTTCAGCTTTTACATTATCTTCTTCAGAACTCATATCTGTGCCCCTCCAAAGCATCACCATTGTCACTGACGGGCGTGCGAGCAAAGCTTTAGCCGCAGCAGCCTTGTTGTAGTCAAACTTGTTCTTCCTGCAGACTGGCACCTAATGAAAGAGCAGCTCTAAGTGAACCAAGTTTATTGCTTTTTCTGTACTTACAGTACTTTACTGGAGGCTGCTTTAGAAGCAGTATATGAGTACTATCATTATGATACTCAGAATCACCATTGATAGCTTCACTTTTCTGGTTACTCGTGTCCACAGCTGACAACAAGCCCCTGCCAGCTGGAAAGGAATTCCAGAATATGGTACTGGCGTATTGATTTTGACATTGTTTTGTTAACTTCTGTCTTGATATTTCTTGGGATGGAGAATACAGGAACAATACCCAAAGACAAGAATATGTCATCCCCTTTCCTGTTTGCCTTAGCCCATCCACTGCAAAATATTTTTTCTTGATTTTCTGGGATGAGTTCCCTGGGATAAGTAAGGGGAGTCATGCAGTGGCACTCCACTGATACATGTGGACAAATCCATGAAACAGAATTACCAGGAGGATTTCCTTCAGTTCAATGTGGCATCTCTAAGAAAAAGGCACTTAAATTGCTTTGGCAGAGTGGCAATGTCATTATGGTAGAATACAGAAAAGGAAATAAGAGAAGAGCCCAAGTCTGTAAAGACCACTTAAATACAGGTGGGATGTTTAATATATGCATTACCTCAACCACTTTCTTACAGTCCTATGGGCACATACATACACAGACACCTGAATAGATTTCCAAGTCTCTACAAGCTCATTTGCTGAGTGCTGCTTCTGGATACAATTTCTTCTGCCAGGGTATATTTTGAAAACAGCAGGCTAATTTACAAATACATTGCCAGCTCTTACAGGTGTGTGCAGCCTTTGTGCCAAGGGAAATTGATAATCTGAATAAGCCTCTTAAACTCTGATAATTTTCTTCACAGAGCAGCCTCGCACCGAATCGGAGTGGGAGAACAGCTTCACTCTGAAAATGTTTCTTTTTCAGTTTGTCAATCTGAACAGCTCTACCTTTTATATAGCATTCTTCCTTGGAAGGTAGGATTGATGTCTGTACACTGCACACTCATATGCATGTGCAAAATGAAGTAGAGAGAAGAAGTAAAATTGTAATGAAACAAAATGGGCCATATTATCACACATGTCAAAATGCAAATTCCATGCTAGCAAAGCAGAACAGATTGCAGTCTTATACTCCTTTAAAAAGCCCAGAAACAGATGCAGTTTTCATTTCCTGTCACCACAAGGTCTCAATATTAACTTAACAAATTCACTATTGGAAACAGATGCATCTCCCAGTACTATTGTTGCAGGTCATTTCCCTCTGTCTCTATGTGTGTTATTTGTACAGATAAATAAAAGATGATGATGGATAGCATAGGATAGGACAGGACAGGACAGGACAGGATAGGATAGGATAGGATAGGATAGGATAGGATAGGATAGGATAGGATAGGATAGGATAGGATAGCTCAGTTGGAAGGGATCTGCTCCAATTGCATGATCTGAACTGTTAAGAGTGAGTTATGAGCTATCATTTGGGGGGGTTTCCACATATATATTTATTATATATATGTTTATTGTATATTTTATATACATGTATTTTTGTGTATCTATGTATCTATCTATATATTTGTATGCCTCTTTCTGTTAGTCTCCTAAAAAAGACCTTTTTAGTAGAGAAGGTTTGAATAGAAGAATCCATTAGTATGGATTATTTGCATATACGAATAATTTTGAGGGAAAATGTGGGAGAATAGTTAAAAAATTATGGTTTTAATGAAAACTAAAATTTTTACTGATTTCAAAGGAACACAGGCATCACAGAGCATTTTATCGTGTAAGGACATTGACTGGCAGTTGAAAGGCATTTTCCAAACTGACATGAGCAGTTTCAGATTTTTCTCTCTGCTCTGCATATGTTGAATATGCAACAGCAGAGTATTGGTATTGAAATAAAACTGAAAGTAAAAATATCCGTAGTCCTTCATGGGCATTATTCCAGGAATACCCATAAAACTTTTTACAGCATAACATCTTTTATAGCTATACCAACCACATTAAGATTACACCAGATTAAAATAAGAGTGTGAGCTTTCCTTTACTACTGTGAACAGACTGCTTACACAACCTAGTTGATATATATTCCTGTGTTAAAGATTTACAGGACACCCTGGTGCCTACTTAAGGCTGATAAACCGGTGGAGGCTGGAAGAGGTGAGTGTTTGATAACTGCACGCTGATTTATCTGCTGCCCACAGATGCCATGAATGCAAGCAGAGGCAGACACATAAATCTGCCTAGGCGTTTTTGAGTGTGTTATTGGGTTTTCAGTTGCTGTCTAACTCCACGCTATCATCTGCTACCAAAAGCATCTACATATTGATAAATATATTCTCTTTTCAAAGCTAGCAGTTCTAGTGTTCGCATCACATTCAAACAGTGGTATCAGATGGTTTAAAGATTACTCACATATTTACATTGGAAATATTTGATCCTTGGAATGAATCAAAGTCAAATACAAATCTGACAACTTTTTGCTTCCAAAAAAAATCCTTTCTTCTCAGCTCTTCTAGCCTTGTGGACCAGAGAGCTAAAATAATAAAGTAATGAATTAAAAATCCAGACACATAAAATGTGTGTGAAATTTGACCAAAACAAATTTCCCAAACAAGCTACTGGCATAATGCCCCATGTATTTAAAATTAAATTACTATGAAAAGCAATGAGAGTTTGGTTTTGAAAATTAATCAAGGACCAATCCCATTTTATTTACTTTTTTTAATAAATACATTCGGAATTCAAAGCCCATTTGACAGTTATTGGAGGTGAACAGCAGCAGTTTCTGGACCAGTCATTTACTTTTCAGTGCTGCTATGTGCACACTGAAATCCCATGGTTTCTTTCCTGCTTCACAGATGAATAATTGAAACAACTTTGCAGATAAATGACAAATGGTAAGTGGAAAATGCCTGCCAACTTGAATTTTCAAACACTTCTGGATACATAAATATTTTGGTTAATAAAGGCCACTCAAATATTAGAAAAACAAACAAACAAAAATTTTGAATTTTAATAAAACCATCTTAATTTTGTAGAGCATTCTGTTAATTCAAGGAAAGAATACTTGATAAATGGGCAGACAGAATTTTGCCTAATATCCCTCCAAAATCAGGCTAGGGCTGATCTGATCTTGCTGTGGTCAAAGGAAAACAGTTCTGCTCTTCCTTTGAGTCCTCCCCTTGAGGTTTGCTCCTTCTTCAGCATTGGCTCTCACTTGTCCAGTCCTGTGAGGAGCCTATTCAGCTCCTTGTATCAGCAGTAAACTTCCTTTTTCTGGCTGAATTAGTCTTCTGATGATTCAGTGGGCTGATTCATTCCTCAGAGGGATCAGAGAACAGGGAAAGTACATCTCCCTGCAGGAGCAGAGATGGAAGGAAAAGAGAACCAAGTTTGAGAGGGAAGTGCAACAATGAGGTGTTACAGGTTGGGTCAGTTGCTGGTGGAAGTTACTCTTAGTAGTCCCTGTTTTGCTTTTCTCAGAGAAAAAAAGGGTCTAATAATAAAAAAATCTAATAAAAAAAAGTCTTGACTTTATTGACTGTATCTGTGCTAGGTCTTATTAGAACTAACCTGCTTTAGAATACCATACCCTGCTTCAGATACCCCTCTCTTTACCTGTTGAATTTAACCAAGTCTGAGACAATTAGTAACACTAGTCCAGTGTTACTATGGACATGGACATGCTCAGACCACAGTTTACATATTATTGATGTTATGGTTGTAACACTGCTGCTATTTCATTAACACTGCACCTGCCTCTCTGAGGTTATATTCACTCCTGTGACCGATTCCTGAAAAACGGGAGGATGATGATTGAGGAATAATGACATAGAAGTAACAAACAAACAAACAAAAACAAACAAAAAACCACAACACCAAACACACACACAAAAAAAAACCCCAACAACCACAAAAAAACCCCATGCCAGATGTTAAACAGTACTCAGTTAATAGTTCTAGATCTATCTTCTAGGCATAAACTGTTTCATTTATGTGGAGCCAGGCAGAATTTTCTCTTTATTCTTTGACTTGATGCAGTCACCTTCTCCAAAAACTATGGAAATCAATGGAAAAACTTGGTGGCCTTTGCCTCTGCCCTGCCCACAATTGCACAGCACATTAGAAGTACTAATGTGAAAACTGCATTGGTTTCAGCTGACTCTGACCTCTGCAGAGAATTAGGTGATAAGCTTAAAATTATGACAGTATGATGATATAGTGTCATCTGTTCCCATGAGTTTATGCTTCTTTAAAAAGCAAGGAGAATGTATTTTATTTCTATTTATTAAATGATTCAGTATCATTTATAGCCTTCAAGAAATGCTTTAAAACTCAGTATAATTCCTGTTTAACTTTTTGTTTCTTTATTTTTTTCTGTAGTGCCACCCTAGTGGATGTCTTATTGATCTCTGTATGCAAATGGGTATTATAATGGTGTTAAAGCAGACATGGAATAATTTTATGGAGTTGGGATATCCGTAAGTAAATACAATACCTATGCTTCTGTAGGTCACAGAATACTAAGTTTATGCTTTCCACATAGCCTTAATAAGACCCTAATAAAAGCAAGATGCTGTAGTCATTACAACAGAAAATCCACCCTCGCCCCCCACTCCCCGCCAGGATACAGAACTCCAGATATATAGATGATGTTTGTGGTTTTTTCCACATTGGACACAGTTTGCAGAAGTGAAAGTGTAATACAAATATTAACAAATAAGTAATACAGGGGAAGTACTTGATTTTGTTAAATTGTATTGTGTTCTAAAAGTCCTTAAAAATAACTGTGGCATCACTGCGTTGCTTACATGAAAAATATTATATGTATCATTTCTTAGCTATACTAGTAAGTTCTAAATTGTATTTCTTGTTGGGTGATGAAAGATGCCTGAAAGAGCAGGTATGAGCTGGAAAAAATGCACTACTGGGACATGCACTCTAAAAGATAGAAAAATGTACTGACTGGTATGTGACAAGTTCCCTTGTGATCTTCAAGGTAACATGAACCTGTGCCCAAGCTAAAACAGCTGCAATTATTCATTTCATGTTGGTTCATTCCTTATTGATTAGTATTTAATGAGCATGTTTAATATGATTAACAGAAGTTTAATATGATCTGTGTAGTTGATGCTAGAGACAGTGTGGATGGTCATCAAGGGAAATTAGCAAGTGTGAAAATCTGAGAGCTGACACTGTCAGAAAGTTTGCCCTTGCAAAGTTCAGGGGGCTTTGCTATTTCTCCATCTTTACTGGGCCCAGCACTCCTTGCCAGTATTTTGCAGATGTTAGGGCTGCAAGGATTAGTTGGGATGGGCAGGAGGGAACAGGAGCAGCAGTACTGATCCTTCTCTTTCCATTCCCTACCTCTTTTGTCAATTGTCATTAGAACTCTCTGCTTTCTATTAATACAGATTTTGAAACTTAACAAAGAGCACAGAAAAGAAATAAAAGAAGGTGATTGATAGAGATAGGAGGAGACTGTTTAAGAACAAGTGATTTAATAGGAATAAACTGCTTCAGGTGAAGTGAATCTTCAGAGTCACAAGGAAAATCACAAGATAAAAGACACAGTCACAACACTGTGAAATTCTTTAACTTATTCTGATGAGAGAGGTGTTTAGTCTCCAGACCCTTCAGTCCACCTTCTAGCCCTGAAATGCTGCAAGCAGGTGCATTTCCTTTTTGTATGAAACACACTTTTCTGCTAAGAGCTTGATGGCAGCCAACACAATGTGAATGGCCAGAGGACTTGGGGGCAACCCTGCAATCTGTAGCTGAATTCAGCTGAACTGCACTCAATTGCACATACACTTCTTTAAGGAAGACAGGAAAAGCTGTAACCTTTCTGATAAATTATGTAAATGAAAAAATAATCTCTAAGATTCAAGAAAACAAGCAGCTGTCCAAACCCAATTACTATTTGCTATCACTTTGCACCATTCATGGACCAGACCAGGGCCCTGTGAGAGCAAGAAGTGAAACATTGTCAGGAAAAGGACTGTATTATTTGGATGAACTATAATGTTTTTTCTTACTGAGACAAAGTGGCCAACCACAATTTCAGAGAAAATCTCTGTCATTGTGGCTTGGGTTTCTTTTGCTCTCTATACTAACTCTTAACTAGTGTCCTTTGTTGGCCAAACCAGTGCAACTCCCTGAAAAGGTGTTTATTTCAGATATGAGAATTCATTTCACTTTTGGCTCACTGCCTTTTGCAGTGGTCTTACACATGCACTTCTTTGGGAACAGTATGTTCCCCTGATGTCCAGTACAGGTCCCCCATTTCTTGAGATGGAGGTAGCTCATGTGTCAGCCATCCATCTCTCAGCCACTATGTATTTTCTGTAGTTCAGACACCTCTTTCTGACTCTTTCTCCTCTGAATGTTTGCCTGCAGACACCATTCAGGCTTGCCTTTTCCCTTCCAGGATTGCCCAGAGACTGCTACCCTGCACACTGTAGAGCCATGCAGAGATGCCAGGTCACACACAGAGGAAAGAGTCAAGCAGCATTAGCACTCGTATTTACTGAGCTCAGCTATCTCCATACAGCATTGCATTCTGCCATATAAACAGGCCCTGAAGTGATTTGGCATTCTGTGCAGAGAAAAAGAAGTAAATAAATAATGAAAATATGTCAAAATCCTCTTACCATTTTAACAAATCTAGGCTGGGATTACAGCTCATCAGCTGTATCTGTTTTCATACTTATTATGCTATGTCATCAGCCACATGTATTACTAATGCTCTATTTTCTTGTACATTGGGAAATGAATTTTGCAAGATATGTTGTGCCCACTTAACTCTTCCAGTTTTGTGGTATATAGCCATTAATATCCTTTACTTTTTTTCTTTAATTTAATTTAAAATGTAGGCTAATTCAAAACTGGTGGACCAGAAGAAAACTACGGCAAGAGTATGGCACACAGGGAAAAACAAGCTTCCCACAGTGGGAAAAGGACTATAATCTGCAGCCTATGAATGCTTATGGACTCTTTGATGAATACCTAGAAATGAGTACGGCTCTAACCTTCACTCTCTCTTTTGCTAGACTTTAATGTTGTTGCCTTTTTGTTGATGTGGGCTTGTGAATTCTTTTAATTATCACTATATGAAGCTAAGGAGGGTGCAAAAAGGTTTTCATTCTCACAGGTCAGGTGAGGAACAGGAGTAAGTTTTTAAGAATCATACTAATGTAGTTAAGCACACGGCTGATGGTTTGCTAACCTCCCATCTATGTAATACTTCCCATTCTGGTTTGTTTTTCCAAGCCAGAGCCCAGCTTTTTATCTGCATATATTTCTGAAGAACTTTGCTGTTATTTTCTAAAGAAAGGTGCCTAGTGCTTTCACTTTGAAGTGCATGGTACAGACCTGCATGCTTGTTTATATTTAAAATCCTCCCTCATTTACTGCCTCATACTTACAAAGTAACTTACTTCCAAAAGGCACTTGCTCTATCCTATGGAGAGAGGAGAATAACTGCTCAAAAAAATACTAAAAAAACATGAACTTTTGCCCTATGTGACTGAACTGCATACGTCAGGATTGTTTTTTTCTTTTCTCCCTCACACAGCTCTTTTCAAATTAATGTGAAATCTGATAATCTGAAAACCTGCCTCTAGAAACTTAAGCAGAATTTCAAACTTCTTCCCATCTGAACTATTAAAAGGAATGTATTAATTCCTAATCTTTGCAAGTATTGAGAGATCCTAGTTGAAGATGGAATAAAAATGTTCCTTTCTAAAAGCACAGTTTGTCCACTTCTGAACTTCATTCCAAATTACAAAATTTAGATGGTGCTGTCCGTTCCAGGGTTAGATGTGCATTTGCTCTTTTCATTCTTTCTTCTAATTTTTGGCAAGGACTTTCTGTACAACTGCCACTAGACCATTATATAGTATGACATAATAAGAAGTGTCTCTATACTTTGTACATACATTTGCATACACTGTTTGGTATCTTGGACCTCGGGATTAGATCCTAACAATTATATTGTGATATTTCCTTTTTTCCCCCAGTTCTTCAGTTTGGGTTCACAACCATTTTTGTGGCAGCTTTTCCACTGGCACCACTTCTGGCCTTACTAAACAATATTATTGAAATTCGGCTTGATGCTTACAAATTTGTTACTCAGTGGAGAAGACCTTTAGCTTCAAGAGCCAAAGATATAGGTGAGCTCTTTGTATGGTGCTTGTTATATATATGTGTTATTTGTTAAAGCTTTGAGCACTTCAAGTAAGAGCAGATTAGGGTATTTTCTGTCATCTTCCCAATTAATAATGCAGCCCTTGATTGTTCAAAAAACCTCCAAGTATCTGATGCCAATCTACTTATGCAATCAATAGTCTATATTGGAGAATGTCTTTTGATGATTTTCTGGGGGACTTAACAGCCAAGGTGTAAAGTGATCAGTGCTCTCTGCAGGTGCTTTGTTGTGGCAGACACACTGTACAAACACATGCTGCTGCTCAACTTGAACATAATAACCAGACAGATCAGATGAAACAGGAAAGTCAAGTCGAAGTGGCCACCATATTGTAAGGCACCTGTAGGTTTTATATTTACCAATTTTATATTTGGCTGAGACCAAGCTCCCCTGTGACTCAGGGGCCATGCCCACCAGGTCCCTGGAGGGTTAGACAGGGTGGGTCTGGATCCCAGCAGACAGCTTGCTCTCAATGAGTCACACCTCCGTTGCTAAAGACAAGGTCCACACAACCCTGAGGTAATCCCAGCCACGCACTATTTCAAAGGATCTCTGAACTTATTTTGATGATAAATCTCTTCCATCCTTGCAGTATGCAAAAGCAGAACACCTTTAGGAAGAGCTCTAAAACAAAGTCATTTTGCCCAATGCTGAATCCCTGGTGTTTTCAGAGGGGTAAATAGGAAACTTCACTAACCAGCTGCATTGCCAAAATCCATAGCCCACACCAAGAAACAGCAGAAGCTTAGGCTTTGTGCTCTTAGAACATTCTACCATGTGTCTAAACTGTGTCTGATTAAAGTTTGAATGCAAACAGTGTGAATCTGTGGGTTTTGGCACAAGCCTGGACAACAGCCATGGCCTACACTGCAGATATAATTTCTAAAAACACCATTTATATAACGTAATTAACAGAAGCATGGAAAGATACTTTTTTTTCACGTTGATTCAGACGTGATTTCTCAAAATAAATTGCATTCAGCAAAATTTTCAAGGGCAGTTTGATGCATCATTAAATCAATGGGTATGTGGAACCCTCCTTTGGTGTGATTCACTGTTCAATAAGAAAATTTATTTTTACTCAGTGACTCTTGGATAAAAACTACATAAAAACACCTTGTGCAGTGGGGAAAACTACTTCAAATCATGAAGTATTTCAGGCACTTTGGTTCTTGTTTTTCCTGGAGCAAACATACTGTCCTTATTGAACAGGCATCTGGTACGGGATCCTGGAAGGCATTGGAATTCTTTCAGTTATCACAAATGCATTTGTTATAGCAGTGACATCGGATTTCATCCCTCGCCTTGTTTATGCTTACAAATATGGACCTTGTGCTGGCCAAGGAGAAGCAGGACAAAAGTAAGGCTTTTTTGGGGATGGGGGGAAACAGATGCACACAAAAACTTGCTACTTGAGTAGATGTAGTATAACTGTCTGTGAATGTTCTGATTCCACTAAACCAAATGTATTGTTTGTGTCTAGGTGACAGATACCAGGTACTGATGCTCTGCATATTTACAGAATGGGTTGCTGAGTGACTGATTCATGATGTGAATTCAAGGCAAACATGGCAGAGCTATTTCAGAGATCTAGTGTGTGTGACAGGATGCTGCCCAAGCTGTGCTTCCCCAGCTGGTAGTACATGGATATAATCCTCATTTTTTTCCTGAAGCAATGCTGATACTAATCAATAAAAAAAATTTTGAGCATTTGAAATGTGTACACTGGGGTTTTTTCCCAATGTAATATTCAGCGTGTATTACTCAAAAAAGTTGTGTCTAGTGAGAGGAAGCAATTTCCAACTAATACATCAAGATGTACTTACAGAGAAAAGTAATTTGTTTTTCTTCTAAAACTAGAGTTCTTAGATTAAACCTTCCAGGAGACATTTGTGATCTGAATCCCTTCTGCCTAAGTGGATTTTCTTTCGGTGTTGCTAAACACTGAGATTTTATTAGCATGTGCACGCTACCAGCAAGTATGAGATAGTTGCTGCATGGCCACTTGCAAAATCCCAGCTGCTGGGCTCCGGGAAGGTCACTGAATCCAGCCAAACACAGACACAGTTTGCAAATACTCTAGCAGTGCCATTAGCAAGCAAACCTGCTGTTCAAAGAAACCCAGGCTAAACAGTAGACAGTGACAGAGAGATTGTATTCTGCTATTGGACATATGGCAGATTTTTTTTTTCTTTTTACTCCCTGCTGCAGAAAATGAGTTCATCTGTTGCTGCTTTTTTGACATCTTTTAGCTGTTAATACACTTAATCATACTGATGGAAGAAGGGCATCTGGCGTGGCAGCTCTCAATTAGCAGATCTGAAACTTGCTGTCCTGCAAGGAGTTGGGCATTGTAGCTGGGGCTAGGGAAGATGTTGTGTTTATTCTCATGAAGATTTAAAGTCCCTTCAGGGGTGGTCTGGTGCCAGTTGTTTCTGAGTATGTGCTTCTGCTTGTTCCATTATAAAGATCTACAGGATATTGTGGCACTGTAAGCAACTCTCATTGCTAAGGAAACCATAAGGAAGGATTTTCCCATGACCACTGTGCCTGAAAAAACAACACCTTTAGAAATATTTCTCTTAAGACTCAAATATGACTCAGCAGCTTTGAAACTAATTCTGCATTTGGGAAGTAGTTTGGATCACAGTTTGGCTCATCTTCTATTCACAAACCTCTAGTGCAATGTTTTCACACTTCTGCTGCTTTTTTGAGCAATTTCTAGCTGAAAACATCAGGTAGTAATACTTTGAAGGACCTAACCTATATTACAACTGTTTATATCAGCATTCTGAATAATGTTACTAGTAAGTACTGTTACAAAAGCAGGAAGGTATTCAAAAATCCACAGGAATAGTGAATTTTCTCAAATTAAGGTGTGAAGATCATCTGTTATTGAATAGCTTAAAATAGAGAAGTACCCTTTTCTTTCAAAAAACATCTGTAAGTATTAGATCCATATGACACACAATGATACTAGAAAAATACTGGAATTAAATTACGTTCCAAATCTAATCAGTATGGAGACCGAGCCAGATGGTGTTTGAATATAATTTCTCAAAGACTGTAAAGTTCATATTTAGAAAAACCAAAATCCCCTAATCCTTTTGGTGCATTGTACTCTGCACCAAGCTGAGTAGTGTGCCTACACTCACTGTTTGGGTAGTGCAGCATGAGCAGCACAACACATTTTGGACAGATCTCCTCAGCTTTACTAACACCAAACTTGAGCCTTCTATTGACACCCAAAGCCCTTCAACAGCAGACATAACTTCTCCCACTCACTGTTCTCTAAATTTTGCCTCACTCTCACAATGCTCAGTCATCCTGGGATCTTCCAGAAAGGAGTTCCTCTGATTAACTGGACATTTTTTAAAAAGCTGTTTTAAGTGTATTAGCTTTCCATCTGATTTAGTCTCCCTTTGTGCTAGTACCATGAGTGTAACAGTGGGAATATTTTGATTATCTTCCTCATTATTTTCTCTGCCCCTACTGTGCCACCATTTAAGTGACTTCTCAAAAGTAACCAGTCCAAATCTTCACCATTCCTTCTCCCACAGAAATCTACCATTGCTTCACTTTTATTGTTCATCTGACCTACTTTAGCATTTCTTTTGTATTGCCTCAACATCCCTTTCAAATATTAATAAGCACTAAAATTGTATTTTGGATTTTATGAAACTCAAAGGACATCCTCCTGGGTACAACAGTTAATGGAAAAATCCTGCTGACAGCCTTTTGTCCCCTCTAGGTGTATGGTTGGCTATGTTAATGCCAGTTTATCAGTATTTCTGGTGTCTGACTTTGAAAATCGTTCAGAGCCAACATCAAATGGAAGTGAATTCTCTGGTTCACCATTAAAATATTGCAGGTAAGTTTCTGGTCAACATACTTTTCTGCTTTAGGACATTGAAATGGAGACACATCATAATAAATCTGGAGTTGAAACTAATTTTTATAAGTTAAGAATGGGAAGTTTTAACTGTGCTGTTCGGGGTCATGCTCTTCTTGGTACTACTTGGCTGTTAGCTGCATGATTCCTTCCTCAGGTAAAAGAGAAGCCAAGAAGCTGGTATCTGGTGGGTGCTCCTAATGCAGGATTTTTATGGTGTCATATCTTGACTCAGACACAATCATCATGCATAAATATGGTATCAAAGGGCTGGTAAAGGTACCTGATTACTTAGGTGCCAGTGAGATCCAACTGTGAAGAGATTACATCACAGGACATGCACAGGGAAGTCAAGGTTGCACAGGAGCAGCCACACTGAGGTGTTTCACAGGCCTGACAGACATAAACAGGCTCTGTCATAAGCTGGCTTTTCGAAACCTCAAACCCAGCATTTCCGAATTGTTGAATTGTTAGTATGTTTATGTTGTTGCTTACTGGTGTAATTATTAGTAATAATCATATACTTGCGGAATCAAAAGAAGATGAGCAGTTAGTTATCTGTATGTCTTTGTCCTCAACAACAGATTGGAGAAACTGCAGTCTGAGAAGAGTCTGTAATGGCAGATTTGCACCTCAGTGACTTTAATGGCCAGAAACCTCAAGGTCTTAAATGGTGTCCCAAAAATACCTAACAGATACAGCTACCATTTTTTAATTGCCATATCACACTACAAGCATGAGACCTGGAAGCCCTTTAGCAGATATGCTTAGTCCCAGTATTTTTCACTATGAAGAACTAAAATACCCTTTATGAGTGCCTAAAGAACACAAGATACTCTGTGATGCAACAAAGATCTGTGATACAGCAAAAGTCAGCAATATTTGCAATACTGTGATGTTTTTATGACTAGGAAGAATTTTGAGCGGTATAGCATAATAAATGGGGGGAGAGGTGGCATTAATGCTTTCATTTAACAAACTGATATTTAAGACTGTTGCAACTTATTTGGCAGAAAGAGTATTCCAGTGCTGAAATCACCTGTGGAGCAGAACGACAGTGAGAATATTCTATTCCATATTGTTTGCAATGGCTTTTTTTTGTTTTTTGTCATTCTGATCATTCTCTTCTCCTCCTTTAACTCCTTTCTTCCTCAACTTCTAGTATGAAGTTGCTGCTCCATAAATCTGATTATGGGAATCCCACAATTAAAAAAAAAAAATTGTCTCCTCAATATCCCCTAAACAGAACACTATTAAAATTGGTGTGATAAATCTCCAAAAGATACATCTATTCCTTTGGGAGACACTGAATTGTTATGTATATCTACCACTGAAAGAAAATTAACATCTTTCTTTAGCTGAGTTTATCAGCTTCTTACCCACCTGCATTCTGCTAAAACATCAGTCATTTTAGTTGCACTTCAAGGCAGATATTGATAGGGAGGTAAGGAAATATTATGTTCTACTGTGTAATAGTGTACACATTTTACCAGGAAGGCAGTTTGTCTGAAAAAAAAATCCCAGTTAACGTCTGGTTGCCAGGAATACAGATGGTGCTGTGCTATTCTGGTTGTTTATAAAAGGTTTCCCCATTTGTTCCCATTTGTTCATGTGTAACAATGGATTCCTAGCGAGTTTAAAAAAAAAAAAAAGTATACTCTACTGGGACTTGGTCCAGAGATTTATTTTCTCTTTTCAGGATGCTTAGGATGTTGTAAAACATCCCAGACTAAGAAGTCAGAATGCTACTTGCACAGGGAAAGATCATCTCAGTTTTAAGAACTTATTCTAGAAATACTGCAATTTCTGAGAGATTTGATGCTGATTAAGATGTCAAAACAGTTTATTTCAGTTTGTATAACACCCTCTGCAATCGAAGAAGATGAAGCTTCATGGAGAAATACAGATTATCATAGAGATGAAATAACTGTTTATTTCTTTTATTCATCTGCATTTTCATTACTTTCTTAAAACTAACTTAGTGATCAACCTGTATTATTTACTACGGTATTTTCAACATTTTTTTGCAGTGCGTTTTCTCTCCCATCTAGGAAACAGATTAAGAAGCAAACAATTTTTACACTACTTCTAAATAAGGTTTCCACAGTACTATTTTAGAATTAATAAACTGCTAGTAAAAATGGACTCCAGAAAGTGTGACTTAAACAGATTCATGGTTTGTAAATACAATCTTGAAGTATTCCTGGATCCAACTTTCCCAACAGGTATCTACAGCTGAATTTTGGAGACCTAAAGTCTTCCAAGAAACACTCAGTGAGAAAAGACACTAGACCATTTTCTCACGTGGTCCTCATGCTGTTGATATACCAAGAGGTGCAATGCTGGCTCTGCTGAAGTCAGAGTGAGTCATGTTTTGCACCAGGGAGGGCCAACAAATTGATCAAGGGCCGGGTGGAATCCACTGGGCATTTTTATATGGATTTTGGGAGAACTATCAGGCTGACAAAGCTGGAGACATTTAAAGGTTTAGAATGTCCTTGAAGTGAGAATAAATTGTCCCTTAAAAGAGTAGAGCATCCCACCCCTCTCCAAGTTCTGAGGAGATGCTAGAAAGGTACATGTTGTGCTGCCAAGGGAGATGCTGCCGAGTCAAAACGCCTACCATCCAGTGTATTTGCTTCAGGGGTTTTCTTCAGACAGACACTGGCTTCGGTCCTTTGTACCCAATTTCCATTAGTACTCCTGGAGTGTTACCTACTTACTGATAGGTTTCAGCAGAAATAAATCCATTTGCATGAAGAAAAGTGTGATAAGCAGAGGTTATCAGGACACTTGCTTCAAAAGAAGGCACCTGACCTGAAATCAAACACTAGCACAGGCCCAGCCTTAGGAGCAAGCTGTATTAGCGTAACCTGTACAGTTTGAACTGTGCTCATTTTTGGTGCAGAAAATGTAATGATCAAGAGAAGGTGAGTTTTGGTCTTGCCTTCACCCAGGCAGCAGTGCAGAGCTTGCTAACTACCATCCTGTGTTTGTCTTTCAGGTACAGGGACTACCGAGACCCTCCTCACTCCCCCGTGCCCTACGGTTACACGCTGCAGTTCTGGCACGTCTTAGCAGCGCGCTTGGCTTTCATTATTGTGTTTGAGGTCAGTGGCCATCCAAGTGGCAGAACAAAACCAAAAAGAAAACAGATTTCCCTCTGAAGCTTTGCATTGGGCTGGTCTGTGATGGCAGCTGTTGAGATTTTTGGTCTTAGTTTCTTCTGCTCATATTGTGCTTTGTACTCTCAGCTTTGTCTTCTGAACAGTCACAGGCATGTAAGTTCTTAGAGAAAAGGGAATATAACACTGAGAACTCTAAAAGTGAGTTGCAAAGAGGGGGAAAAAAATGAAGATTTTATTTACTTTTTGAGTAACTTATCTAGATTGGGAAGCCATATGCTGAATATTGTGTGAGAATAGGGGTGAAGGAACATGAGAAGAAAATATTAAAACTGAGCAAGTGAAAACCAATAATAGTTAAAGTTACAGTATTTACACATCTAGCTTTTTTTGTTGGTTTTTTTTTTTTAATGCCCTTCATTCCTCCAGAATGATTGGCATCAAAGAGATGATGACAATTAAAAGGATTCAATATCTTTGTCTATGTTCATAATATTAGTATTTACTGTCAGTATCTCAGATGTCTTTAAGGCAAACCAAAGGAGATAATACCAGCTTCACATGACTGGTATTCCCATGCTGATTTTGAAAAAGAGAGCTGGAATAGTAGAAAAATAGAATGAGATGTTTACCAAAAAAGAAAATGCAGCTCTTAAGGCCTACTTTCAAGTGTCTGAATATCCCCACCAGAATCCAGGAGCTCAGTATCTCTGCAGCGCAAGAAGTTTCAAATGACTTTTACACTGTGAAGAAGCAAAAGAAGGAACACATGATTTTAGAAAGCACCTTACCCAATCCTCTGCTCTGAAATCATAGCAATAGGGCATTCAACACAGATATGGAAACTATAGTCACCATACTGGCATATGGCATAATGTTCAGGTGCACATATTGCATTCCAGCTCACAGGACAGTGTAAATTCTGAACTGAGCTTTCAACGCACCTCTTTGGATAACACAGCAGAAGCATTTAGAGCAAAGGTGGAGAAGAATAATTTTCTAGAATATTATTTCTATTCTTCATGGCTCAGCAGAAGCCCAAACACTTCAGCAAAATCCAGGCTTTGAACACACAGGTCACAGAACAGTTTTGAGGCCTTATTTGAACCCACCTGCTCATAATTTATGCTGTGACCCATACTCCACTGATTCTGGAGTTCTGGTGGGGAAAAAAACTTCATGGTTTGTTTTCTTAAAATTTAGTAATGGATTCAGTTTAAACACAGCATCTGTCTGCAAATTGGGAAGAGAAGGTTTTCAGGAGATATGAGAAATACTTGTTTTCTTCCTGAGGTTTTAAATTTTTCATTCCTTTTTCTGTGTTCACAGCACCTTGTCTTTTGCATAAAGCATCTGATCTCCTACTTAATTCCAGATCTTCCAAAAGATCTGAGAGATCGAATGAGGAGAGAAAAGTACCTGATTCAGGAAATGATGTATGAAGCTGAACTAGAACGTTTGCAAAAAGAGCGGAAGGAAAGAAAAAAGAATGGAAAATCTTATCACAATGAGTGGCCATGATGAGATGAGGAAGAAACTGCTTAAAAGAAGATAAGAACTCCTGTTTATAAAAATTCCTGGTTTTCTACAGCAGAAAGTGCACTGAAAGGAATAGTCAGTAATGTTGTGTGCACTTAGCACATGTGGCCCTGTTCAACAGGGTGGATTTTGTCATAAGCTTTTTGAAATTAGAGGCGTTTCCAAGACTTAGTATTCTCCAAAGCTGATGTCAATATGAGCACATTGGACCAATACTGCACTCTGGCCAGGAAGCTCCCAGGCCCTGACTGAAATTCGAGGCCCTGAATTTCAAAGCAGTTATCCAATTTACAGTGCTTTACAGAACTTGGTGATCTTACGTCATTCTCATGAAGCTGCTACTTCCTAAGCAGTGACTGCAGCTTGGCAATGTGGCAGTGTTTGTCCGTACGTCTGGCCAGCACCTGCAGCACGTGCATGGCAGCCTGGCTCTCTTCCACAGTGGACCCAAAGGTGTTAGTTTGCATTTGCCACCAGTTAAGGTCATGTAGGTGGACCATTTCCATTACTCAACAATACTGAAGTAATATCTAGAAGGAGATGCATGATCATGAGTCTGATCAACTGGTCTAACAATGCTGGAAAATGTAGGCATCAGAAGTGCAGACAGCTAAGCATCTAAATGTGGCCAGAGGTATCTAGCTGTAGGGTCATTTATTTGGAAATGACACTGTGAAAAGTTGGTAATATATGTTAAAGTTTTGAACAGTGCCTTTTCAGCTATAGGAGTGTTTAGTGTCTGAAGGAATCAAGTCAGGTTAGGGCACCTTGCCCAGAACTGCCCATGTATTTGTGTCACCAGATCACATTGAGGCCTAGTTGGGAATTAGGGTGTACTTACACCCATAACAGATGTCAGACAGTGTCTTAAAGACCTATTTGCCTAAGTAAAACAAAACAAAAAAACTCCAGATGAGCAAGGTCAGCAGAATAAAACATAGTCACCCAGAATATCTACACTTGTAGCACTTTCAGTATTCATCATTCTATTCTCTAGGAAGGGGTGGAGGGATAAAGAAAACAACAGACTGTAGTACAAAACAGCTTGAAATCCTTAAAGCAGAGCAATTCTACACAGGCTGCAAATTAGACTTGGGCAAAATAAGCCACTGCCAATATCCTCTAGCAAATTCCTTAGTACTGAGAAATTAAAAATTTCCAGATTATTAACCCAGAAGGGTGGACTTGTAGCTTTGAAGACACCATAAGTGTTGAATGGAGCAACATGAATCAAAATACTGAGTGTTGTGAAAGCTCTCCAGTCAGTTGTTTCTAAAAGTTATTCTGGAAGTAATTTGATAGAAGAAGTAGAATTTGCCCTTCTGGACAGACCACAAAACACAAGCTCCTATGGATGGATACCTCAAGTTCCACATGACAACAGACCATTTGCACCAAGAAAAATATCACCATATTAGATCTATTAACTTTTTTCCACTGCAAAGGAGAACTGAGCTATTCACATGAGAGGGGGAAGCTTTAATGAAAGGCATTATGACTTGAGGAAGAAGAGGGATGAAAGAAAATGTGAGCACCCTCCTCTCTGTAGCCACTGCCTGCCTGCACAAAAAAGCAAGGAACCTCCTCCAGTAGCAGGCCATCATCCCACCTGAAGACCATAAACAACATAGCAGCTCCCTTTGATCAGCTGCTCCTGGTCCAAGCCTGAAAGTTCCATGAGACAACATAAACACTGAAGGAATTTCAGGATTAGTCTGTTCTGTGTTGGCTCAGTGCCAAACTGAGTGGGTAGCACAACTAGTGGTTGTGGGGCAAATTCCTGACTAATGGGGAAGTGAAATTGTTCATCTTTGCCTCTGCTTACAGCAGCTGTGGACACATCCCACAGGACAGTGGGGAAATAGGAGTATTTCTGTCTTTGTGAATAGGGGGTGAGGATCAGGCAATGTTGACCTCTGATACACACATGCCAGATGGGTGAGTATTTACCACCTACCACCCACAGTTGCAGCCTGAGGATTTTGGGGCAGGATTGCTGTGCAAAATCATATTCAGACCAAATTCTCATGAACAATTGGATTATTTTGGATACCCTCTGTCTAATGTCTAAACCAACAGATGACCAGAGCTTAGACAGTGTTTGCTAAGTAGTGAAGTGAGACATGAGCCATGCATAAAATCAGTGTCACCCATATGAGCAAAATGGATCTTTGCAAATCCCTGCAGTAAGATGCAGCTTTGTCAATTTAGATCTCAGTAACTTCCAAGAACTGAACTGAAACACTGTAGAATATAAACTGACTTGTACTCCAGAGAAACCACTGCAAAAAGTGTGCCAAAAGAAATAATGTGCAGCAGAAATGCGATAGATAATAATTGATTTTGAGAATAGTTTTCAAGATAGCTACATTATGATGAATTTTCTTGACAACACATTGCTAGAGGTTGTGTCCTGCTGTGCTCTAAATGAGACCATAGGTTGGCTGCTCGCCAAGCTTGTGTTGAGTATGATGCTGCAATGGGCTCTGACCTCCCTGGCAGACTCAGAGTACATCTTTGTCACTTCAGTTTGATCAGTCAACCCATCAAGGTTTCTCTGCTGCTGGTCTGATGAATAGATTTCCCTGGAGTTCTTTGGAGCTACATAGCAAAATACTCAGGAAAGATGCCCCCTTTTTATTCATTAGAAAAATAAAATAAAAATAATAGTATAATAATAATAATAAATGGAATTTTAATAGTCTCTAGATAACTAATTTATGCCATTCTCTTCTTGATCTGATGATGGGTTTTGTTTAAATTTTCATGTGACAGCCCTGTATGTTGTTTACTTATTCCAGCTCCACAAGAGCACTACCTTCAAGGGAATGAGAAAAGAATGCAACCTCAATGCATGGCACAGACATTTTACATAGCAAGCAGGACAGCACACATCAGAGGATTTACTGTGAAATCATCTTGCAGTCAGCATAGAATTGTTCTCCATAGGCCATTCCTGACAGCAGCATGTACTTCATGAGCAGTTACACACCAGTTTTAAAAACCAAGGGAGAAAATGTATATTGGGACTGTTTTTCAGCCCATTTGCTAAGTTTTTTGCATTCTGTCCCATGCTAGTTTTACAGATCTTAGAATAAAAAATATAAATGAACAACCTGGATACTCTGACAAAAGAAAAATCTAGGAATAGAACATCATCTACATTCAAGCCACCAAATACTACAACAGAAATCATGTTTACAAATCAGTTCTTTTTTATTTTAAATCTTTCTGAGGGGAGTTACATTATTGACCATATATATAATATATATATATATATAAAGTATATAGAGAGATTGTTTATTTGTAAATAGAAAAAATCTATGGAGGAGAATGTCAAGTTTTCACACTTTAAAAAACAATCATCAACACAAAGCCATGTTTAATGCTTGTACAATGTGATGTTATAAACTTTAAAAATAAATTATGCATATGAAATATTTAGCAGTTGTCATTCATGAGTTTCTTTCTGTTTACCTTATTTGTTCAGCAAACAAACTGATCAGTCAGACAAAAGTAAAATTTAAATGCAGATCAGAAAGAGAGAAAATTTATTCCTATTTTCTTTCTATGGTTTTTTTGTGTATTCACATAGTCAAATATTGTTACTGTTGGAGTTTTAGGGTTGGGTTTTTTTAATGTTTTTACTTAAACAGGTTCCTAATTGTTTTGTCTGGTGAGCCTGCTAGATGCTGCATGTAATTTGAACACTGTGGAGTGCTTCTACTCCTGTGAAATAAATCAGTTTTGAGCATCTCACATTTCTTTATTGGGTGAGCTTTTAGCTGGGAGAGATGAAGGATCAGGGTGCAGGAGTATGGTGGAGGCTCCAAGAATTATCTTGCTTTTACACAGACTAGGAAGGCCCTGGCTTAGACTTCAGCTAGCAGAGGAGAGTATCTTTTCCCAGAGAAAATATTATTGAAAATTGGTGAATTGTTTTAATTAATGATTTAAGAAGAATATAGAAAAAAATAAAGCCAGAAGAGTCACTCTATAGCTCTGCAGCAGTCATGGGAGGTTAGATAGCAGGAAATGGGGTAGTTGCACAGGTCACCTGCAACTTGTAAAGGTGTTTGTCTCTAAACTGCTTACAGCAAGATAAAATTCTCAGTGAAAACTCATCTGGGTATTATGATTGTGAACCAATAAATACCACCTGGGCCAAACTTTCACTTCATACCAAAATTTGTGTTACATGACTGAGTGCTTCAGTGACTTCAGCAATAAAGGGGAGGTAAGATGGTAATTTACACATTTCCTCTGTTTTAGGCAACTAAATGAATTCGAAGCTTGGAGAAGAAAACTACATTTTTTAAGTATGATAACCAGGAAGATTAGTCTTCATGAACAAAGCAGGTAGAAGTTACAGATGATCTAACACAGTCTAAGGCAGCATCAACTACAGCACGGTAATTTCAGCACAGAGCGATGCAGAAAGAACATGCTGGTGCTGTTTCACACAGCAGTGGCCAGTCACCCTCTGGAGAAGCACATTCAGATGGGAATTCAGCATTTGGATTGGGAGGGCTGTAGCCACACCAGCAGGCACACAGGTCAAGTGCTTGCTGCAGGCTTCTGTTCTCTGTTACAGCTTACTCTCTCTCACAAAGCACAGGTATGCAGAAGCACACCAGTCCACTTTAGCACTCTGCAGCAGCATGGAGATAGCAGTACTTACCCTCTTTCAGATCTGTGGACTGAAAGTACCTGGTAAGTATAAATTATCATATTCCAAGCCTGAAGAAGTATTCCATAGCACAGAATGCAGTATCTGAGTCATGAAGACAAGGCACAAGACTGAATGAGCTGCACTTACCTTCTCAGACTCAAGAAGCATAGCCAGCTGATTCAGTCAATGGACTAATAGTCTCAGAGTATCTTGGATAGTCCCAAAACAGAGATATTCCTGTCCTCAATCCTAGACTTTATTCAGGATGCTTTGTTTGTCTCTGATCTCAGATATGGGGACACAAGACATAACTCATGGGATCTATCCCTATCTAGCCCTTCCACACAGTGGCTCTGAACCCAGAGCTGCAACAGAGGAGACTGAGAAAAGGGGCTGACCCTAAACTCTGCACTGGATAATGCAAAAAAAAAAAAAAAAAAAGCTTCAGGAGGCATGGGGGAAACCTGCCTCCATCATGTGGTTTTGTGCTGGGTTAGCTGACAGTCATGGTCTTGGTGGCACCCACAGAGGGTCTGGCTGGCCTGTTCTCCTGGTCTGGTCCTTGGTACCCATTTTTTCACCTTCTTTTTCTGATTCTAACTGTTCATCTTATGCAGTAGATCATCAAGTGCCCTTATGCAGTAGATCATCAAGTGCCCTCTGTCTCAAGGGCACAGAAAAAAATTGATTTAGATGCTACAGGGTCAAGTAAGTAAGCTAAGACTGTGTCATATTCCAAGTTACAGCAGCTCAGTACTTGGCAGAAATGCAGTTTAACTTTTAGAAAGTGTTTAAGGCATGCAGTCAGTTTTTCACTTGATTTCCAAGCATGACTGCCTTCTAAGCTTCAAAGCTCAGCTCTCCTGCAATGACTTTAATTTTCTGACTTGATTTTGCTGCTGTAGAAGAGTTTTAAACACGTTTGTATAGCCATAGTAAAAGTTTGAAGTACAAAAACAACACAGTGGGTCAGAGTCTGTTCCTCACTGTACCTGAAAGCAAGCTGGAGAAGAAAGCAATGGGGGTTTTCACCCTCCCCAAAACACCACCACAGTGCATGGTCTCACATGTATGGGTTGTTAACATTCTCTTGGCAGCCCCACCAGAGGACAAGCCATTTCACAAGCACTGTAGCCCTGAAGAACCCTTTACTATATGACATCCTCTGTGCTCCCTTCTCCATCCTGGAGAATTGTGCAGGGGGTTCTGCACGCCTGCCAAAACACAGTGTGCACTTGCCTGGTCTGAACAAACCTTAAACATGAAGCCCCAGAGTAAAAACAAAGACTGCAAGAACACCAGGGGCTAAGAAGGTTTCAGCTCCTAGCTCTGGAGAGAACTGCTGTGGCAACTGCAAATGCAACCTTCACTCTTGTCCAGTATACCCAAAAAGGAATCTTCTTTATTAACATCTCTACTGCACTGTGCCCAGCCCAGTACAAGAACAATCCTAGGCCACAAGCTGGGCACGCAGCATAAGGCTACTGTGGTTCTGGTCTATGGCACTGAATAAAAAGTGTAAATAGATGATTTCCTCCATGAGGACCAACTCTGTAAGGGCAGGGTAGAAGAGGGAGACAGGGCATGAAGGGAAAGACAGTACTGATTCTTGCCTCTACCACCACCAAAGTCACTCTTGCAGCTCTCAGCAGTGAGCATAAAGGAGAAGGTGCAGGTAGCCAAGAAACAAGTGGGTTAAAAAAAACATAGACGACAAAACCAGCAAAATAAATATGCTCTCAGAATCAGTTCTACAGAGGAACCAGATAGCACTAAATATACCTCCCAAAACAAAAAAATAGGCCCACTGTTTCTAGCAATCTGATAAGGTCCCACACTCTAATCTCTTCATATTTTCCATGCATTTAGAGAAAAAAGAAAAGAAAAGAAAAGAAAAGAAAAGAAAAGAAAAGAAAAGAAAAGAAAAGAAAAGAAAAGAAAAGAAAAGAAAAGAAAAGAAAAGAAAAGAAAAGAAAAGAAAAGAAAAGAAAAGAAAAGAAAAGAAAAGAAAAGAAAAGAAAAGAAAAGAAAAGAAAAGAAAAGAAAAGAAAAGAAAAGAAAAGAAAAGAAAAGAAAAGAAAAAGAAAAAAAGAAAAGAAAAAAAAAAACAAAAAAACCAAACAAACAAAAAAAAAAAAACCAGCCACGTCTCGGCGAACAGTACTCTTCCCAAATAAAAAATTCACTCTGAGGGTGAAAGGAGATTAAAAGCAGGTATTTTCCAGGAGGCTCAAGAATATCAGGAAAATATTTCACATAGAAACATTGCTTTATGCTCTGTCACCAAGAAACAGAGTGAGCGAGTGAGGAAGTGCAAGAAAAAACTGATTCCTTTCTTGACTAAAGTCAAGGTCATGCAAAGGCGAAAGATCAGCGGATGCCTGCCCATGACCCCAGCAGAGCTGGTAACTGACCCAGAACAGGAATGTCAACAGTGCTTTACATGAACAAAACTGTCCTCATGGGCTGACACGGCCTTGTGTCATATATGAAGACCATTGACTTTGTTCTTGTCACTTGCAACATCCATTTCAATGTGGCTGAAGGCAGGGTTGTCAGTTCCTTCATTTGCCATGGTAAATGGCTTCCAGTTCAACACTTCCACTTTCTCTGGCTAAAAAACAAAAGACAAAAGCCACACTGTGAAACAGAAGAAACAGTCTTCCTCTCTTCGACCTCTCTTTGGCCAGCAGAGTCAGACATACACGGTGCCTTGCGGGAAAAAATGTTCGTTGCTGACAGACAACAAATACTTACTCATTGCAGTAGATGGTATTTTTCTAGGGACATGGAAAGTTTTGTATTGCATAAGGTACTAATTGTGTAAAATGTTCTGGTCACACAATGTTCTTGTCCTGCAAATTATCTAAAGTAGTTTTGATGTGCAAAGTTCTCATGTCTAGTGATATGTCTCCACCAGATCTTTGAGCTATTGACTCCCAACCCTTCATCTTTGCCCCATCTGTGACAGGAAGAGCAGACTAACATGCATTGTTGCTCTGATGTTACATTTCTGTTAAACAGAATTACATATTGGGCTCTTCATGTGCAACTAAGAAAGTTGCTTAGTTAGCCCTGATTTTATCTCATCAACTTTCTGCATTATTTGTGATGCCAACCACTTGTTATTCAGCTCTTTGCCACATAAGAGACAGATATGTTTCTGACTCCAGGCATAAAACAAGTATGGCTGTGGACATTAGCTTCCATGTGGGTGGTGGGTTGTTTTGGTTTTTTTTCAAAATACTTCAGGGATTAAATTCCCAGACAGTGGAAATAGATGTTGACCCATTAAAGACAGTGATTGACAATAACTGGATAGTTGATCTCCAGTACTGACATGGGCAAACAGCATTGCAATAGTATGGTAAAATATCCCTTTTTTTCACTGGTGTTCTTATCCAGAGGCTGATCATTCTAGAAGGAGTTGTCAGTATCAGGGAAAAACATTTTGCAAGCTGGACTGTCTCAAAGATGTGATTATTGTCTGAACTACTGAACAAAGCTGAGCTTGAATGTTCAGCTGACGATATTTATTGAAAAGTTATCTGTAGTATATTTTAAAAAAACAATTCCCCTATAGTCTCCTTTCTAATGGATTTTATTACCCAGTAATATTTCTCCTTTTCTTTTTTCTTAGGATGAAAGCTAGGAAATGAATACACTGACTAGACATGTTTTCTTCCAAACAGTAGCCAAAGTTACAAAAAAATTCAGACCTTAGAGAACACATGTTCACAAAGGAAGCTTGCTGAGTCCAAGGTGTGCCTTGGGGCAGCTTCCTAGAAGCCAGTTATTGAGTATTTTAGCAGAAACACGGAGAAAACTGTCCCTTTAGTCAGCTGCTTCTCTATTGTTAACTGAAGTTGAGTTGTGGTAAAACTGTTTCCTTGCCTGTGGCAGCTGCCTTACTCCCACCTGCCTCATGCTCTGCTACTGTCTTAAAGCAGATAGTCCTATCAGGCAGCATCAGGTGCTGTTCATTGGAAAAGCATAAGCCAGGAAATTTGTTTGCCTTTGTCCCCAAGAGGAAAGATTGATTAAATCAGAGATGCACTATTACACTTACTTGGTCAGTTTCAGACCGTGAGAAGTTGGACAAGAAATCTTCCTTGGTCAGCAGGAACTTAGGATCCGTATTCTGCTTTAGTCCTCCTACAAAATAGGCAAATTTCATCCAGCCAGCTTTACATATGCAAACCGTGTGTCAGACCCCAACTATGGGTACCAGGCCAAGCAAGCAGGACAGAGTCACACAGCAAAAGCTGTCAAGCAATCACAGGCCTTAGGGATCATTTCTCACGAAGATGTATACCCTGCCCCTCTCAACAAATAAAATGATCCCTCAACGCCTATTTGAAAGGCCTTAGCTATTTCCCAGTTTCTTAGATTCTCCTTGGATTTGCAATATTAGAAAAAATTAAATCCGGCAATCACCAGAAAAGAATGAATTGCATACAATGGTGTCTGGGACTACTCTGCCAGTCCAGGAGCTGTGACACTAAGTGCTAGCCTGCACCCTGAGCTGCTGTTCTCAGCTCCCTCTCAGCAAGGCTCCTGTCTCCAAACTCATCAGCAATTTTTATAGTGAATTATTTAAGGGCATCCCCAAGATGGAGGGATGAGGGTTATTGGAATGTCTGGGCATTTTAAGGCATGGATTACCTATTCTTGGGAGGGAAACAAAAGAGATTCCTAGGTGCTAGGAATTATCTCTGCTTGTCACCTGAGGCTTAAATGGGATCTTCCTCCATGAGAAGCAGGGTGACTTTGTGGCTGGGTTAATTCTTTTGGGCTTCTGTTCTGTGGCTGAGTATTTCTCATATGGATTTAGTGAGTTGTCTGGTTTTCATGCTTTGTTTCATGGCCTATAGGTAACCTGATCCCTACTTGATAAAAAGCAAAATTTGGGTTCAAGCTTCACTGTAGCAATGGGAAGAGCATGTGCTTGAAAGAAAGTGTGGAGCAAATCTTCTAAAAACTGAGAAGGAAAAGACAATGAGATAAATGTAACTTGTGCTTATTAGTTTCAAAGCATAGGGAAGTTAATGGAAGTGAGTTTGTCTACCGAGTTGGAGTTTCATAGCCCTGGAGCCATTGTGGGTCAGTCTAAGAACTTGAAATCTAATAGCCTCAAAGATGAGGGCTGTTATATGAATCTGGCTCAGGTTACTGGGTAAAGCTGTGAACATCTGCTTTTTTGCTGTTTCTGCCGTGCATGAGGTGAATGACAACCGTAGTTTGCATCTGACCTGGATGCAAATGTAGCGAGGTCATGGGCTGGAACTGAACTCCCCACTGTTACTCATTGCAAGCTGCTTTTTCCCTTTGCACAAAACTACTAAGAAACTGAGAAAGAAGCTAAAATACTCATGCAGAGGATTTGCAGATCTTAGGCATGTTCTTGAGGAATGTGGTGAAAAGCATGAACTCTATGGATGCAGAAAACAGCCCTTGAGTGCTCTGAACTCACTCAAAGTAAAACTGCTTCTTTCCTCTAGAAGCATGGCCGTATATCCTTGCTCGAAGTTGTTGCCATGTCCAGAGACAAATCTTAAACCTCCAGCCCCTGCAGGCATCTAATAAAACAGGAAAGACAGATGTCTTTTTTATTTTCTTTTTTTTTTTTCCCTTAGCTTTAAAAATATGCTGAAATTTCTTTCTCTTTAGAGACTTGTAGTAACTTTTGTTGTGAGCAAAGACCAGGAGTGGGATGCAGAGGCACTCAGGGGAAGAAATTTGATTTAGGATGGTAACCTTAACAGTGTTTGCAGTAGGTTACTGGCACTTCCTCTGGCTCTCAGGACATCTTAGTTTGAAAGAGATCTGAGACACAATCACAGCTCTGAAACTCATACCTGTTAGGAGGCTGATAATTACTCCCACAACTACTGTGACAAGTGTCCCAAGTGTGCTGAAGTAGAGATAAGACAAAGAATACCAGTTGTCTGCCAGGGCAGGCCTGAAATAAAGCAAAAAAAGTGTTACCCTCTCCTTTTCTGTTCCAAACAATTTGAAAATGTTTGTTTCCAGACAAACTCTGTATAAATACAGAGATAAATATCAAGCAACCTAGTAATCTTGAGCTACCTCCATACAATCATATGTGTGCTGAAAACTTGTTCCAAAATTTGCAGAACAAGTTCCTTTCTAAGAGACAGGGCTAGTCAGTACAGTGAAGCAATGCATGAGACAGAGCAAGTAAAACAGGACAGTCCTGTCTCTGCTATGAATCTAGTCCACAGCTGAACACTCCAGTTATCCAGATGAAGGGATTAATTTCTTTAGCAAGGGTGATGTTACTTAAAGGAAGGGACACACACACACACAAAAAAAACCCCAAAAAACAACAACAACAACAACAAAAAAACCACCAAATAAAACCCAACAAGGAAATCAATTCCATGCAGCTCTAAACAGCCAGAAACAATAGAGCAACTGTCTTTACACTTCATTCGGTTCTCCCTGACTATCTGACTATGTATTCTGTTGCAATAGGTGCTTCCCAGCAGCCAGGAGCAGTGCTGGAGGGCTCATGCAGGAGGTGTGGTATATGAAACCAGATGTTGGGCACCCAGGTGTGTGTCAGGGTATCTCTTGATTGTACAATGCTCTAATGTGTAAGGATTTGGAAACCCTAGAAATGTGTTTTTTCAACTTCTTTCTGTTCCTGCTGTTCCCTATATTGTCATTCATGTTTAATTTAACTGTGATCATCCAGAGGAAGATATCTGGCAGTTGCAGAGCAGAAGAAATCCCTTATATTGTGCCCATTCTGAATGTATTGAATAGAACTACTTTGCACAATTTACTGTAGGTAGAGCTGCTAACTGGCATTTTGTCCTTTTAACTGTCAATTACTCTAATTCATGTGACAGACTATGGAATCCAATAACTATAAATGATCTATTTGTTTAAAACTGTGGTCCACAGTAAGGCATGTTCAAGCCTTTGAATTCAAATATTGAACTGAAGCTTTTCAGATCAATAGGAAAATTCACTTTGACTTCTGTTGTGGGGTAACTCAAACAAACTTCAGTCTGATAGGAAAAAAAATCAGAGAAAACGGCTGCATCTCAAACAGTGTGGTAGATAAACCAGAGAAGGATAGTTATAGTAACCCAAATACTCTGCAGATGTTTGTGTTTCTTTAAAAAATAATATATGTCTGTTACTGAACTTGATGAACTCATATACCTTTCTGCACCTGGTGTGCTGAAAACCATTGTAAATGGAATTTCTGTTGTTAAATTTCCTGAGGATATATTACAGCCTGCAGTTGAGAGATAGAGTGGCTTGGTCCTCTCTGGAAGTGGAGGATAAATCTGAGATCCAATTCCAACCCAAAGTGAAATAACGAAGCCACTGACAAGACCCACAAATGCTCCCTGCAAAACAAGAAGTGAAACTTGGATTTACATGAAAAGCAAAAGATATTTGAAAGAACAACTAGATGAGTAAAAAATAGTCACAATAATCTAAACTGTAGTCTCCATAGCAGAAATGAAATATACAGTTGGGAAGTGCTGGGGAGTTTACTTCATTCCCCTTTGGGGAAATACAATGTTTTCTCACAGCTCCTGAGCATACCTCTTTTTATTTGGCCACTAGGTCATTACAATCAAAGGATAACTTTGTTCTACAAAGTATATGGGAAAATCCTGCTTTATTTGAGGCCCTCCTGGAACAAATACTAGAAGAATAGAAGCAATTCTTCAATTTTCTCACGTGATCTGTTCTAGCAAAATAGTCCCTCCTACATCAGAGGTAGGTGCGGTTTTGGCTGAGAGCTAGTAATTTTGTTTTTTACTTTCATACGTTTATAAAATTTGCAACTGCAAAGAGGTAAAAATCTGTGATTGGTAAACTCAGAAGGATTATTATTTAGTAATCCTGCCAGACTAAACCATGGACCATATTAACAAGGTTTGTCAAATCTGTTTTTTGATGGAAAAGGTTTTTCCTCTGGAAAAGAGAACTTTACAATATGGAAGCACTCTGAGAATACCCCAGTTTGGTCTGTAAGTGCTTAGACCCCATTTTCCTGGCCTGACCCCCTTTTGCTCAGACAGGCCAGCATTCTCTGAGCCTACTGGTTGTTCAGCTACATCTCAAGATGCATTGTCCCTGCTTCTAAAACTGGTTTTGAGAAATCCTTGTCAAAGTTTCATTTTTATTTAGATTATTTTGCCCCTTCTGGATGTGTAAATCTCCTCACAGGATGGAATTTCAAGTTCCTATACAGCTATGTTTGTAATTTCCTTTGGAAAGAAGAAAGGGAGCAAGGGGAAATGTCCTCATGGTAAGTACCAAAGACATCTCCCTTGCTGCCCAGCAAATTATCGGTGGGAGAGGGGGAAGGAGATGTCCAAAATGATCAATAAATTTTGGATGAATAGATCCTTAAATTTCTACTTACAATTCCATTAGCAAAGGAGCAGAGGATTCCCAAGGAAAATAGTCCTAAAAGGGGGCCACCAACCATGCCAAAAATGCTGAGCGCTGCCTGAGGAAGGAAGAAAGTTTAGTATCAGATGCTGTGCAAGGAAAGTAAAGCCTCCAAAGTGACAAGCGAAGATGTTCAGAAAGAAATTATGAGACTTTTTAAAGTGGTGTGTACTCAGCTGCTAGGATTTTATACATGGATGCTTAAAACACAGGCTGAGCCATGGGCAGTTCCACTTCAGTACCCAACAAAGAATTTATTTGCAATTATTTTCTTACATAATTTTTTCTGGGTCATTCAATATAGGCATGACAAAGCTGTCTGACACCTACCTGCAACAAGGCTCCTAGAAGAGATGCCACTGCAGCCATAGCAATGCAGACTCCACCATAAAACAGGCCTGTGTGTGAAAGGCAGAATAACGTATAAATCTGCCAAAGTTTGAAAATCATCAATGGAAAAGTTTCTGTCTAATCCAGCATCTCCCAACATCTCCCAGATAAATGTGCTAACATCTGGAGAGTCTGAATTGGCCAAAAGGTCTGGTTTCTTTTTACATTAAGAAGAGATCATGCAAACTTGAAAAAATCCTCTACTGAAGATTAGTTAATAAATTTCAGCCATATTGATAGAGTGGCAATAACCCATTTACTGTTCATATTTCTCAGCTAATCTCCTGTGTCATTGTCCTTATTTTGAGGGAATGATTTTCACTTCTCAGTCTAAAGTCTAGGAAGTGAAAGAGTAAATGCTGGCAGATCACTGGGAGCTGGCACAGTGACAGAGAACATCCCAGGTCACCAGGACATAGTGCCTCTTTCCAGGAGCCGTAACACTGGCTTACTTGGGTCTTTTTCCACCTCCGCCCCTGATGAGTTTCACAGCTCTAGCAAGAGGTTAATCTCACTACTCATTGTGAGGTGTCAGGCAACTCACGATACACAAACAGCAATTTTGGCATGAGCATTGTTTGTAATGCTTATGAAACCAGCATATGCTCTCAGGTGAAAATATTTAACACTGGTTACCCTCCCACCAGTCTGCCATGCTCCCTGGTGTGGGCTACGACACCATGTTGGGACTGAGGTATTTTCATTCTTACTACATGCACTTTCTTGGGGTACAACTGCAGCTGGTCACAGATAGTACAAGTAGCAGACATGGCAATTGCACTTCACAGATTTAAACCATCTGCTCAGTCTAGTTCTGATTCTCTTTGAGTTACATTAAGCAGAGGAGCTAAACAGAGTGACAGTTTGTGAGTATATCAGAGAAGATGTGAAATTTCTTGTTCTCTGGAATATTTTTGGGACACAATGCTATTGGCTTGCATATCAATTCAAAACATTTGTTACAAAACAGCTTCCTTTGCTTCTCATTTTTGACATATGAAAGAAAAACAGTGGCTATTTAAGTCAGAGATATTTGGCTTTGTAGAATTGCAAATCAATACTGAACACCGATGCAGTGCATCCTTCCTTACTGAAGACCAGACAAGATGGTTTCATTTTTTCCTTAAACTCACTTGTCCTCCATTTGTGTAAAACCTACACAGCTGACCTTTTCTTCCCCAAATGCTGCACCAACATAGTCCCTCTGGTGTGAACTATTTACTCCTGATGTACACCATCAGAAGCAAGATCTGAATCAAACCTTCACTTTGTAAAGCAAAAGCAGAAAAGCTATTTTCCAGACATACTCATCCCCATGGAAATCCATGACAGCTTCTTTTCAGAGAGAGATTTGAAGTAGGGCTTAATGAGGTCTTCAACAGTCACAGCAGCCAGAGCATTGATGCTGGAGGACACCGTACTACAGAAGGCAAGATTTATACCATTCTTTATATTTTGAAAATGGAAATCATAGAAAACAGGTAGACTACTGGCACAGAGAAACTGCCACTGTCTAAAACAGTGTCAGAAAACTAATGTAACTGCTGCATAGCTTAAAATAACTTATTATTCCAGAGAATGCAGCTAACAGCTTAGAAAAATTGTAGAAATTAGCTTAGAAAAATTAAAGTAATTATCCTTGGTAAAGTCAAGGCACACACTGATGAAAAGTTGGGCTGGGCCTGGAGAACTGAATAGAAATATCTATTACATATAGCTATCTATTACATACAGCTAGGCTGTAAACTCTACTGGTATACATAATACCTTCACAAATTATCTACAGTGTATATCTGGGTAGGTAAAATTCCGACATCACTGTTTACTTTTAACATACTCTTAGAGGAGAATTCAGATAATATAATTATGCTCACCTAAAAATTAGGCATCTAGTCCAAACTAAACTACTGAGGGCTCCCTGTGGGATCAGAGAAACCAGCACTCCTAAGGCATAAACCAGGTGATCCTGGTTTATGGTTTATGGAAAAGGTGTGTACCTTGCTCTTGCAAGCCACCAGCTTTTCTTCAGCATGTGAAACAAATATTTTGGCTGTTCCTTTTATTTATGTGGCTACAAGTATTCAGAATAAAGAAACTTATTCTGATGTCACATTCATAAGTTTCTCCATTTCTATCTGCTTACTATTGTTCAGAGCCTTCCTTGAGACAGGCAATGTTTCTTAAAAACCCTCCTTGGAAAGCTAAACAAAGCACTCCCCAGTACAGGATAGAAGGGTATTAATCTGTCTCCTGCAGTAAAAATACACAGTGGTTGTTGCTCAATGGGATTCATTCAAGACAATTGGAAGCCCAGGAACTCTGGAAAAGAAGTCTCTAAAGACCAGGGGTGAGGAAAGGCAGATGGCTTTGAAGTCACATAAGTTTGAAACTGGAAAATTAAAGATAAGCATTAAGAAATTTCCCCAACTGTAGCTGTTTGGTGTAACCACCCATTTGTAATACTCAAAAATTCCTGTAGCACAGGGGCTTCAAAAGCAGAGAGAAGGATCGGTTAGTGTTTTACATCACATGTGGCTAGCTGTTTCCTCATGTTGTTAGTGGGAACTCCAAATAGCTTTGAGTCCTACAACCCAAATACTGGAACCTATGGATTTTTAAACTGCATCATCAAAGAGGTCATGGTAATTTTTTTTTTTAAGAATAAAAATTAGCTAGACAAAGAAATAAGTATAAAAGTTTTAGTATAAATGGAGCTTTAGCTCCAACAAAAATGGGGGGGGAAAAGGTAGTAGTTTCCAGATTATTAAATTACCTTAATGTCCCACTGTAGGCACTAGCCACAAAAAGCCCCGGCACTCCTGGAAAATCATGCAGGATATCCAACACTAGGTATGGCATTAACTGAAAAATTCAGATTAAGAAGTATTACCATCTTGCCCTAGTTTTTTTACAGCCTTCTCACTGGCATCCTATCCAGCTGTTCTAATTTTTAATATCCTATCTTGCTCTATTTATTGGTTTTCTACAAAGAAAACCAATCCTAAAATGTCTGCTAGAGCTACAGAGCCAGTCTATGGGCTGCCAGAACTCTTATCCCTCAGGTAAACCTGCTGCTTAAGGTCTTCTTAGGGAGAGGTCACCATCAGTGGTGAGGTAGTTTCTCAGCAACGCAGTTTGATTGCTCATCTCTCTTTTGAAGGAGGGAAGGATTCACTATCACTAACAAAGAGCTGCCTGCTGATAGCCTTCCTCCAGGTGGAGGAAGTATGTTTTGAATCTGAAAAGGATTTTGCCTGTGTCAGCCCAGAGGAATTTAGGTTGGATGACACAAAGCAGCTCAATGAGACCCACAGTCACTCACAAGGGCACTGCTGCTCTCTTCCCCTCACTTCTTGTCAAAGCAGTTTCATGCAATGCTGGCACCCCTAAACCCATTTTGGGTCAAAACCCCACACATTTGAAGAGGTGGGTGGAGTGAGCACTCTCGGTATTGCAGCTCTCCCTGCTGGTCACCTTACCAAGTGCTGAGGGACTTGCAGATCCAGGATAGGTGGGGAATGCAGGGACTGAACAGTGCCAAGGATGGGTCTGATGCTTTCTCCAGGTTATTCCTTTGCACTGTGGTTTCAGCCTGACATAGGATTTCAGCACGTCACTGTTCCCAAACCTCTGACTCTTGAACTACCTTTGTCAGGTTATTATGGCTGCAGAGGTAGGATACCCTTCCACCACCTTCCCCCAGAGTTTGTGGGGCCCTACCTGGTCAAGTGCTGACACCTGTTTGGCTGTCCATGGGTCACAATCTTTGTAGATGGAATAGAGGGCCAGCCCACACAGTGTGGCACAGGCCAGGATGGCCCAGAGTCCCATCAGGTTGATGTAGAGGGACCTGCACCAACACACATGGAAACACCATGTTAGAGATCAACACCCCACAAAAGACCCTGCCAGGGCCAAGCAAGGAAGCGCTCGCACCTGCGCCCAGGAGACTCCCCTAGTCAGTGACTGCCTGCCAGCAAGGGAGTCACCATATCATCCCCAGCATTTCACCTGGAGTGAGATCACATTTCTAAATGTACAAGTGACACTTCTGGTTTTGGTATCGCAGTGTGAGCACTGGTCCCCTGACAATGGAGATGATGGGAGCAATGCAGCAGTCTCCACATTTCATCATGTGCACGAGTTGCACATTGCAGGCAGGAGGCCAGAGGATGCTCTTTCCTCCACGCCACACCCCTTGATACAGCCCAAGCAGATTTGCAAGGCAGGGTGTCCCAGATCCAAGTGTGGGGTACCTTATAGTCAGCACCAGCACTCCTTTGTCTCTGGAGCAGTAATATCATGCTTATACAACGCTGGATTTGTCCTTGCAAATCCACAAATCTCCCATTTCCCCCTGAGACAGTCTCTGTGGGAAGCAGCAATGAGAAAGTAGGGCTGGGACCTGGTCTGGAGCTGCCTCTGGCTGCCACTTCCAGAGAGCAGGGATTCCTAACAAGCCCATGGCTTCCCCTTTAGTTACTAAACAACTGGAGAGTCTGGTATTATCCAGAAACCCTATCACCTCCCCAAATCCTGATGCAAGCTTCAGCTTCAGCTAATGGTGAAACCAGAAATGTGTTTTCATCAGGCCTTAATGTTGCCTTTGCCACACAAGAGGCAGCTTTTACTGGTAGTGAAAACAACATTGTTCTCTTTGCTTAGTAATGGCTTTTGCTTTCCATCTAAGTCTCTGGTTTTCTCAAATGTTTCTAAGCTCTTGATGTCTCCTGGGTCACAAAATTCTTGGTATTTCCAGGGTTACAAAGTTTTTCTCACCTACAGTGGTCAGTACAAGCAAACATACTCACTAGGGGCAAGGCCTTGAAAAACAGCGTTCTTTTCCAGCAGTTGCCTCCTGCTTATCTGTGTATCACTGATAGTGGTTTAACTTCCTAACAGATCACATACCCTGGACCTGTGCCAATCCGTAAGACCTTCTCTGAGAGGACATTTGGTTTCTGTGCAAATATATCCATGCTTGCAATGCTTCAGGAGGCATTTTAGTGCTATGCGTTCCCAAGAAATTAAGGGGTAACAGCCTTTGTATTTCAGCAGGATGAATCAAGAACTAAACCTAATTTTATAAGCCTTGTTAGACATTGAAATGGACATTTTCAGAAAGGCATAATGTAGATTAACTAATTGAACTATCAGTTTTATCCAATAGAAAGGTTATTGTCAAGCACAATGCAAACTCTTAAAAAAGACCTATATAAATAAAAGCTGATTTACACATAGTTAGGGGAACTCTGCATTTTTGCCTTGCATTTGCAGTTAGGGGTGCTCTAAACACAGAATGAACAGCACTTTAAATTTATCTCTAAACTAATTTAGTAAAAATTAAGCAGTCCTCTTCTCATAGATGCTTACATATTGATTGGATGTCTCGCATCCTCTTAGCAGAAGCTGTTCCTGCACTGGCATAATCTATGTTGATATAAGATACCCAGAAACTGATTTAGCACAAAATGTAACCAACGAGTAAAATCAATCCAACTCTTTTGAACAGATGTAATAGAAGAATTAGCCTAGAGCCTGTAGTGAAGATTAGAAAGTCAAGACAAACACAGAGAAGCCAAATAAATTGCCTTGCTTTTAAGCAATTCTTGTTTTTAAACAGCATCAGTGTTTGACACAGAGCTGCTTTTATTCCTTCTGATTTACATCCCAGCTCATGATACACCCCATGACTAAGCACTGGAGAATAATAATTGTAGCACTGTTGGAGGGAGGTGTTTCCATTAATTCTGCATGAGTGACATAGGGTGGAGTTTGGGTGAAGTAGGCATTTTGATTGCAGAAAGCTTATTTTCAATTGTTTGTTTTAGTCTGGCTCTAAGAAGTTAGAAATATGCCAGCTGATGACCTTGAAAGGAAAGTAGAGGAAGTTTTCTGGCAGTTTATCCCTCCTGCTACAAGTGCCTCTTATCATTCAGATATAAGCCTTATGTTCAATTTGCCTAGTGAATGTTTGAAGATGACAGAATCTGCTGGTGTTTCCTGAATGGGGTGAAATCCTTTCCCAAAGAAAATTCCTGTTCTTATGCCGCTGTTAAAGGCCTTCCCAAAACCCTCAAGTTGGGATCTGTGAAGGAATTATTTTCTGAGCTCTAATGTGTTACTGTGCTGTCTCTTGAAAAGCCTTACAGTAACTGGCATGGGGGTAAAAATTCCAATTACTTTGACCTGGTGACATTTTGCACTTCTGTGTACAGATTAAATGACAACAAGAGATACAGGCCAACAACATGATGTGTCAGATGTATTTAATTACATCTGAATGTAAACTAGATAGTCACCACAAAATAGTAGTGTTTATAGTTGTGACAAGCTGCAACAATTATGCAAAATGATTCCTCCATGCAGAAGAAATGTCTTGCACAAGTGAGACACAAGCAAGATGCCATGGAGTCCAACTACCCATGCTAGCAGGACAGGGCTCTGCTGATAAAGTTTCCACAATCATTAATATGAGAGCCCTTACAGAAGCAGATAGCTTCCAGCCCTGGACACAGCTGCTGCAACAGCTCAGAAAACCTACCCTGAGGCTGCCATGGTGTCAGATTCCCTTTGGTCACACTCTGCTTCTGAGACACCAGAGGTGTCTCTGCTCTCAAAGAGGGTAGGGAGGGCGCAAGAGAGGGGCACAGCCCTAAGTGGAGCAGGTGCTGGGAAGAACAGCCTGACTGGCACACAAATCTGTGCAATGTATGCATCTGTTCTCCCACATGCAATCATTCCAGGGAGATGTGGGATGTGCCTTCTGCCTCTGTAGTGCTGAGAACCTAGAACCCAGCCACATGCCTGAGACTGCAAAGAAGTGATCTGGTATGCTGGAGATGTGGCAGGGAACACTGGAGATGTGCCTGATAACCAACATCAACTAATTCCTGTCTGCAGCACAAACGTCTGAAAGGCAGATTTTCTTTACTGCTATAAACAAAATATTTCAGTTGTAAATGGTTCACGATTTTGTGGTATTTTGCTAGCTTTATGAAGGGAAAGCCTTCACAAAGCTTCTTCTCTGTATGTCACTGTACCATAGAATGACAGAATGAATAGGGACTATAGTTATGATGTGTGCTTCTATATTTCTTCTATAAATGAAGAGATCACTAGTAATTCTTAAATCCTGAGCTGTGAACTAATGCATTGATACTAAAGAAAAGATAATAGAGCTAGTAAATATACTCCATTCTAGAGTAAAAGCTCATCAGAAATCTTTACTTTCAAGGAAAACATAACACTGTGCCAGTTTCCACAGTTAATTCTTTAAAAAAAGTCATGACTATTATGAACACAAAATACATGATTACTCAGTAATTTTATCACTGAATAAGTAATTTCTGGATTTCCTCACAGCTATATTCATTGTTATGGAAAAATTGTTTAGTCTTTATTTATGCAAAATCCCCACACAATGATATAGGTTTAGTAGAGCAGCAATTCAAGGTACTGTCTTGATATGACTTCAGCATAAGTACTATAATATTTGGTCTTTAGGTTGCACATAAACTTAATGCAGCTATTTCTATATGAGAATACTGGCACAGTGAAACACTGAGGCACAAAGTTCAATCTTACAGCAATCACAACTAACTCATACACCAGTACTTATTGTAGCCAAATTTCTTCCACCTGGTCCACTAAACAGAAGGCAAAAGTTGTTAGCCTTTATAATTGAGATTTACACAGACAAAATACACCCGCACTCCTTTAAAAAAAAAATCTCTCTTATAAAGACCAGCCACTGCAAAAATCAGACAGTAACTGCTGACACACTTACAATTTTGCATGGAATCTGCTTTTGCAGGCAATATATCTCTGGACTTGAGACTGGTTAACCCCGTATATACCAGTCCACGTGAAAGTCCCACCTATAACAATTGTCCAGAAGGTGTGCCTCTGCAAAGGATTGGGATCAAAGCTACAACGAGAGGAAAAAGAGAAAACAAATTCAGAATATGAAAGTCTCCTTAATAGGTAAAGACCTTAATGCTTAGAAGAAATAATTTCTCCATGCTTGTTCTAATACAAACTTTCTTAATTTGGCCAGATTTTGAACGTTACTTTACTCTAACTTTACGTGAAGTCACAGAAAGCAAATTTTAAAACTCTGAAATGAAACACTCTGAACCGTCCAAAGGTGAAGCTTTATTTGCCTACAAACTACAGTCTTATGTAAAGCTGTATGATGCCTGTGATGGCTGTGATGAAATGATGCTGCAGTAAAAAGTGTAATGTTCCTGCTTATCTAGAGGGACATCAGTCTAACACCAGTATAAAGGTATGTTTACAACCCCAACCTTTGTGGACAGAGACCCTATAAAAAATTTTGCTGGTTTAGCTTTAAGTAAATAGCAGATTTTAGGTGGCCATGAACAATTATTATTTTTAAATCAAACTTCAATACAGCAATAAATTATCTTGGTGAACGCTGTAGTATTATTTCACCTATTAGATTCCTTTTCCTATTCCTTTTCTTTTTGTATCTGTGAACTCTGTGACTGGGAGAAGAATCAATGCAGTATAACCACCGCAAATGAGCCAAACAGATTGAAATAAATTGCTATTCATAAGAAGAAAAACATACCCACAGATTAATAACTTACTGAAGAATTTGGCGAAGAATTTTACAGAACAACCTGATTAATATTGTGAACTATAGACAAAGGACAAATCTCAAAACTTGTCATACTAAACTTTCACTAATAGCACTGTGTGGAGATTTGCAGAAGAATCTTTTATTCCTCAAAGGTACAATAACTTTTTTACTTGAAATGGTATTTGATTCAACATTGTCAGACTTAATATTCTTGAACCTGTAAGGTGATATTTTTAGCCTATCATTACTTGCAATAATGGAGGGTAAAATATTATTAAAACTACTTTTGTTTTTTTCTTTCAGGGAAAAGAAAAATAAACCCCTTTTTCCGATTAGGCAAAAACTTTTATTTTCCCATTTGTTTTGGTCTAGTCGCTGAAATGCCGAAACAGCTCTTTGCAAATTGTGATTATAAATGCAAATGTGCTCTCCTATTCACTATTCCTTTCAGTGGAATCCCAAATGTATCCTTAAAACACTTACTTGACAAATCAAAAAGGTTTCTCTCTTTCCACGATTTTGCATGGTGTAAAACCTAAAAAATATCCCTCCAACTAGGTAAGCTTGTTTAAAAATATACAGAAACTGGGTCACAAATTCTGCCTTCCTCCTCCTTCAGTAGCAGTTTAATTTCACAGTTAGTCACATGAGCTCTATTTGTAAGAATAGAGAGGCACATCCTCTGCAAATACAAACTCACTCCCAGAAGTTTAATCTTCCTCCATGGTAGGAATCATTTACAATGCGTCCAATTCCCTCCTGAACCACCACAGCTCGTATAATCACAGATGAAAATCCAGCAACCATGATTCCAACCTGGAAAACATCTGTCCACACCACTGCCTTCAGACCACCCTGCAAGAGGAACAGCACATACCAGGTACAACAAGGCATCAACACTCCTGTTGTGCACACACATTCAACTAACAGAAACAATACCATATGTATCATCCGTAATAGATTAATTTCATCTTCATATTTAATGGAACTAATTCTGTAGTGATGTCTTTAGAAATTCTGGAACCAATTCAGGACATCCTGGCTCTTTTTTGAACTGCACAAGAATTAATTTTGGCCATACACATAATTTAATCCAGTATTTCCTTCGGCACATAACCTGATTCAGAAGTTTGTATCAAAAGATAAATTTTCAGACAGTGCTCATCTTAATTACATACAGGACCACTAACTCCAGAAGGTATACCAATCATCTGAATAAACATTATTCAATCCACCATAAGCAAATAAATTTGTCTTTGAGGTTCTCTTTCATAATTTCTAGACACTTGGTCAATTAACACTAAATTGAAGACCAATCTATTCCTGTGGCATGCTATTTTCAGTGGCTCTATTCAATAACACACAAGACTGTTACAGTTGCATTGAGCTGTATGACAAACTGCACAGCAAAACCCTACTAGATCAGAACAAAAATCACGGGAGGATTTTTAGAAAGGGAAATCTACCTGTTTTGCTATTCTTTCAGCAACAACAGAAGTTTGAGTATTACAACAAAAATGATTTCAGTTGCATAGTGGCTGCCTATGCATTCAGAGAGGTCCCTGGATAAATATGGTCCTGTGGCTACACCTGTAAAATGTAATTCCACAGAGTCACTTGATTATTAGGCTATTTTCAATAAATTCCATATGTGATGTGAATGGTGAAAGGAACAGATCTTTTTCTCAACTGAAGCCCCACGTACCAGTGTGCAGTAGAATGTGCAGACCACGCCAGTCGCCACCACTGCGCCCCACAAGTCAAAGCCAGTGACTGAAAGAGAGGGAAATAGCACCAGTGTGAACAAGGCATTGGGGACAAAACACTGAAGGTCAATTATAAACTGGAAATAAATTAAATGCAAAAGTAGGAAGTATAAATGGCATGGTGTTTCTAAACCATGGGCTTCACCCTAACCAGTTCTAAAACTGAAACAGTTGTTATTTACAGATTTGGAAACTGCTAAAAAGTTGAGATTCATTTCAGGATCTAGGAAGCTATTTGCCTTTAATGTGAATGCTGCCAAACAACACGTCCAATATGTCCCAACTCAGGAAGGTTTTAAAATACATGTCCTTCCTTGAAACACCTGTGTAGTTGCTACTGAGCCCTTAGGCAGGGATTTAAGCAAGTAAACAGTATGGGGGTTCTCCACAGAGATAAAGTTGCTCAAGCATTGTCTGGAAGAAATGCATCAGAGTAAAAGCCCTTATTTTATTCTTCCTTCTCTTAAGGATCATACGTTCTGCTATACAACACTGCTGTGCTGTGGCTGATATGCAGGATGTCACTGCCCAGCTTAGCAGGCTCACCTGCTGCCAGGCAGGGCATCAGGGGGCTCCCTGACAGAGGTCAGGCTAATGAGAAACACTGAAACAAAACTAGTGAAAAATATTAGTTACTCTAATTAGGAATCAGCTAAGTCATAGCTTGGTTTAGCATGTATTTGCAAGGCAAATATAAATATCAAAGTCACAAAACCTGATGGACTTATACACTGGAGGAAACCAGTACAGAGAGTGTTGGCGTTTTTCTTCCTTTTTGTTCAATGAACAGGGCAAAAAAGGAATTCAATAAGCAGAAAAGCTGTGACTTGATTCTAGCCAAAATGATTCATTTTTATTTGAATTTTGTTATTCCTTTTTCTTGCCAAATGAACAAATTAATGGTGTCAGATTAAAAGTTTGATTTGGCTCATAGAAAAACTTTTGCCCTTTTGGAAATGAATGTTGCTCATTTTCAAATCAAAGAGTCATTGTGAAGTAGAAAATGGAAATATTTAACTTTGTAAATATGACAATAAACATCTTAAGTTAATAATCTCTTTTCTGTTGATTTGGTTTTCCTGGAAAAACAACAGACCACATTAAACAGTTCTAGGCAGCCCAAAATCATATTTACAGAACTTCTGCCTTGCTCTCATCTTGAAGAATAGCACTTAACCAGAGGCATTAAACTTGTCTTTAGTGCCTGCATTGCCTTCAAAATTTACTTAAGTCTTGTCAACTTTTTCTGAATAAGCCATTATCTACAGATATTGCATCAGAGGTAGAGTAAATGAGAGCCAGGATTCCCATAAATCTCTTCTGTAATTCCTTACAGGCAGGGATTAAAGGACTAGGATTACAGAGTTCCCATTAAAATACTTCACAGTCAAACCCTCAGCTATATTTTTAGGTGTTGCATTACCAAAAAATCCCCACCATACCAATACTATATGCAGAATAAATTATAATCACTAGAGGAAACAGTTGCAGTATACTCGTCTTACCTTGATTTAGTGCTAAAGCTGGAGCATAAATGACAATACCAGTATATAAAGTCTAGAGCAGGAAAAAAAAAAGGAAAGATCAAAATAAATGTAAATTCCTGGAAAACTATAACTTTCTGAGATGATTTCTTTTCAAGCATCTATGTAGTTTATATTTCCTAAATTCATAACTGTTGATAAATAATTCCAATTAGAAGACAAATGTCTGAGGCTATTAAACTCTGCAATCTCACAGCCTAGTATTCTTAAAACAAATACCAGGGACTGTTAAATATAAAATCCATCTTTATCTTCTCCTGGCTTTTATAATTAATTTTTCTAGTCCTTTAAAACTGCAAAGGAAACAAGAGCAAAGGAAGTTAATGAGGTTTACACATGGTTTGTCAAGGAATCTATTACTATCATTTTCTCAGTCTTGAAATCAATATGCCTTTCAGTATATATATTCAGCTATAATTCATGTGAGTAAGAACACAAAATATGACATTAGTTTGTCATTACAGATAGCATTACAAGGAATTATAACTTTCAGCCTGTAAAACTAAGGCATACATGATTATATTTTCAACCACAGTAAAGATACAGACAAATCAAGGATCTACTCCATCTACCTTTGTGGGCACAATGGGATTCATACACTGATATCCCTCAATTTCTTTGTATATGGTTTTAAATCCTGTTTGCTTTTTTATCACTGTTATTACTGCCACCAGTTCAGCTGTTAGATGGATCAGGAGAATACAGCTTCCAACATGTTGATGACCTCTGTGAAGGTCAGTGGTCTTGATTTAAAGCATCTGGATCACCACTAGGTCATGAGCTGACGTGTGTCAGTTTTCCATGGCTGGACTCTTCTGATTTTCTGATTTACAGGGATGGGATTTGGGCATGGAAAAGCAGCAGAATCAGATGTCATACAGGAAGCAGACAGCTTCTGCCCTTCCTGCGAATGTCCACCCTAGGCACAAGTGGCAAACCACAGCAGGATTGCTAACCACTGAACTACTTGCTGTGGCTTTTGAGCAGATCAAGACCAGTCCCCGAGGTGGAGCTCTACCATATGGCCAGTGGCTATGCTGGGGACACAGCCAAGAGGTAAAGGGAGTGAATAGGTCTCTAGCTGTATGAGGAAATTAGTACGGAGAAGCTGCTTCACCCAGCCTAACCTAACTGCCCTGACTCCCTGCTGCACACCTGCTACAAGCACATGCCAGAAAGCATAGGGGGGTCACTGGGGAAATAGTTATTTCTACCTGTGTGCTACTCCCTGCCACTGTGTGTGCATGCTTGTTTCTCTCAGTGCCATGAGTCATCTTTAGATTTTCATATATAGCTTGTATGACAAGGAAGCTGCCAGTCCTGACTGGTCCCTGGTATCTCCTCAGAACCACCTGCATCACTTCCCAGCCAGCTCCTCACACCTGTCTAGCCCAGTCAATGTTTGATTTACTTTCCATACAGTGACTGTCAGGGTGTGCTGCTGGAACATAGAATGGTTTGTGTGGGAATAGTCCTTCAGAGAACATCTAGTCCAACACCCCTGCCATGGACAGGCACACCTTCCAAGAGATCAAATTGCTCAGAGCCCCATCCAGTCTGAGTTTGAACACTTCCAGGGATGAGCCACTGCACTTCTTCAGGCTACCTGGTCCAGTATCCCACTATCCTTGCTGCGAATAAATTCTTTCTATCCACTCAAAATCTACCTTCTTTCAGTATAAAACTATTATCCCTTGTCCTGTCACTACAGGCCTTGGTAAAAAAATCTCTCCACCTTTCTCATAAGCCCCATTTGAAAGGCTGCAATAAGGTCTCCCCACAGCCTTCCCTTCTCCAAGTTTAACAATTAATCCCAACTTTCTCAGCCTTTCTTCACAGGAGAGGTTTTCTACCCCCAAGACCATTTTTGTGGTTATCCTCTGGACCCTCTCCAAGAGGTCCATGTCTTTCTTATGCTGGGGACCTGACAGCTAGATGCAGTACTGCAGCTGGGGTCACACAAGTGTGGAGAAGACAGTGAGAATTGCCACCCTTAACCTGCTGGCCACACTTCTTTTGGTGAAGGATAGAATTGGCTTTCTGGGCTGTGACCAGACTTTCTGGCTCGTGTCAAACTTTTCATCCACCAGCATCTCCAAGTTCTCCTCTGCAAGGCTGCTCCCAACCAGTTCATCCTTCAGTCTATACTGATATCTGTGATTGCCCCAATCCATGTGCAGGGCCTCTCACATGCGTTTGCTGAACTTTATGGGGCCACTCCTCAAGTCTGTCAAAGTCCCTCTGGATGGTGTCCTTTCCCCTCAGTGAATCAGCTGCATCACTAAGCATGGTGTCATCCACAAACTTGCTGAGGGTGAACTCCTTCTCACTATCTATGTCGTTAGTGAAGGTACTAAACAGCATTAGTTCCAGTACATACATACTCATTACTGGATTCCATTGAAATATTTAGCTGTTGACTGCAATGCTTTGGATGCAATCATCAAGTTAATTATTTTTCCTCCCAATAGTCCATCAGTCAAACTCGTACCTCTTCAAGCCTGTTAATTCAAGGGATTCAGCATGAGAACTTGTGGCTTTCTCACATACAGAAAGTAAGTGCCAGAAGCTTTGAACCATCAGAAATTAAAATTTGTCACAACTATGATCACATTTTTGTGTCAATTTAAATAGGATTGATACAATATTTCCACTTCTTCAGTAGGGTTTTTTCAATTGTATTATTTTAGATCATTTTCTTTACCTTCTTTTAAGTATTAATATTCACAGAAGAGTTAAAATTGCACCATTAAAATCTTGGGAGATTTTCTTTCCTCACTAGTATTTAATTTATTCAGGTTAAATTGTAAGTGCTAGGCAGAGAAAGCCACATATAGGTCTTCGGTTAATTTCCTTGAGCACATATTTAAGTTGCACAGAATTATTTTTCTCATCTTTGCAAGCAAAGATTATGCTTAGCTCTTCCAACTTACACAACTGTGATGTCTTCATATGTACTGGTGAAACAGTGTCAGGTTTCACACAGGCCAGCACTCTACTTTTTCCATGAGCTTGTGTATCTGTAAAAACCAGCTAAAAAGCACTGCTCAAATAAGTAATGAGCACTGCACTGGGAACCAGCTTACTGGTGCAAGTGTGATTGCCCTGTAACTTCTGGTGTGCCTTAAAAAATACAAAAATGGACAAAAAACAACATGTAACTTAAAAAGCTTTCTGATTGCATAGTCATTCTTACTTTGAATTACCCTAAAAGTCCACTTCAAAATTGTGAAAAGAACACATTTTTGTTCTGGTGCATTTGACATATGCTCACTAACACTTAAGAGCTGTGGCCCTGTACTGACTCTTTGAAAGGGCCAGATACAGCAAACTATACCAACAATAATTTCAGGATTGTTTTAGTTTAACACTCCCCAGGGCAGTAATTTTCTACTTCTCAGTTTGCAGGCATCTAAGGTTTTTCCAGTGGTGGTGGTGCAAACCCTCATGCAGTAGGTAAATGACAGCTCCTGACAGGCTGCTTTGTCACCTCTCACTGATCCTTGAGAATTAGTCAGACTCCGTGAATCCACACACCAGAGGATGAAAACTGCCACTGTAGATAATTGGTGCATGTTTACATTTTGAACTCATTGCAGGTTTCTCCAGCAGGCAAGAGAATGACTGCTCTTCACACTGCTATCCTGTAGTGAAGAGTTGCTCCTCTCTTGGCATGGTGCTGATGTCAAGTGACTGCTCTGGATATACAACAGTGCCCACAGAGACACAAGAGGCAGATAGCCCAGCATCTGCCCCCCACCTCATTGCTTGGAGCAGAAGGAGCTTTGTTTCTCCTGCTCCCAGCCACTCAGGCACTATGGTAAGGCTGCTCAGAAGGAACAGCCAGTTACATTCAACCAAATAATTGTGGTGCTCCCAAGGACCACAGAACAGCTTTGAAGTTTACTTGCCGTTTGTATTATGAAAAGGACCGTTCCACAGAGGCGTAGATATTTATTAAATCGAAGTTCTAAATACTGCAAAAAAGAAGAAAAAACAAACGCTTATATTGAAATTTGGCACTACTGTTAGGACTAGAATGAAGTGATGAGCAATACAGAAAGAGCGGAGAGTAGTTTTTACACTTTCATGAATGGCCAAAATTCCTAGAGTCTCCTTGTTTGATATCTCTTTCAACTTGGTTTGATATTTCTTTACAGACCTCACCACTGGGTAATAACACACAAACAAGTGAAGCAGACATAAGCTAGTCACTATACAATGGAGTCTACAGAAAAAATTAGGACATATTGTCATAGAATCACTAAATATGGGTTGAAAGTGACAGATTCCCAAGAACCATCAAGTCCAACACCATCAAGTCCAACTCTTGACTCTGCACAGGGAAACCTAAAAGTTGACAACAACATAGTAGCCAAAAAATAGAACCTACTAGTTTTGTGAAATCAGAGAGAAAAAGAAAACATTGTGACTATTACCACATCTTAGTCAGATTGGAAACTCTGGCATTATGTGTGTTCATGTGAACTGCTGCAAGAGATGGCAAAAGATTTTTCAGTGGTCAGCAGCTTCTCCCCATGTTAACCTCACCTTCTGCACTGCCCAAGGCAGCCTGCTATATTCTACAGATAAGTCAAAACTTAGCCTTTTGTGAAACAGGAATTATTTCTACCAAGCTTGGGACAGCACAACCTCTACATGAGTCTGTCATGCTGTAGAGCAGATTTTTTACCAACATCTGTCCTAAAAGCCCTCTTGGTGTGTGGTTGTACAAAAGAAATCTCATTTGCCTGACAAATCTCAACACAATCAACACAGATAAACACTGAAGCATCTCAAAGGGATCATTCACGAACTGAGCATTTAAAATGTGATCTGTGAGCATGTCCACACAAGGAAACAGTCTTGCACCCCTAGACAGACACAAAGGTTGTTAAAAATCTGTAATCTGTCCACAAGTAGAAGATGTATCTTTTATAGGTGCATTACTGATTCAACACCAAGATAATCAGTGAGTTTCCAGTCATGATCATAAGCCTTTATTTAAAAGAGTCCTATTTAAGTATCATCATGACAGTCCAAAGATTAGTAGATTAAAATACACTGGAAGACATCAGAGATTTCTGTTGGTGAATTCTTTTCTATATCTACCAACAGAAATCTTGTTTGCAGCCTCCAGTGCTGCAGTGCCTCTGTTCAGTGTAATAAAATGCTAAAGATCAAAGTAGCCAGTCAAGGAATTTCACCTGCACTGATGTTCCTTTCCCAAAGTCCTCTGCAAAAAGAGCAGTTTGCTTTCAAATCTGCACCTAGGAACTATCTCCATGCAGGAAGACAAACAGGTTGCATGGACATTCTGAATCAGAAGAAAGCACTGACCAGATGCTTCCCCACTCCACAAACTGTCAGGCTTGACCTGTGATTATCCCACTACCCCAGCTGTCTCTGTGCTGATGGCTATAGCTTTAACTTCCATGCTGGGCTGAAGACCACCTCAGCCTTACTTGGGTGGAGGTAAGAAAACTTTCACAGACACAGAGCATTTGCTGACTTCCTTGTATAATCATGACAGAGAAGACTTTCAGTACTGTAAACAGCCTCAGGTGACAAGGAGTGTCTTCAAAATCCCTAGGAGCAGCACAAATACATACTCTGCCAAAGAGGAACTTTCGTGGTTGCACCTAAGCTTAGAAACCAACCAGGAAGGAGTGTGATGTGATAAGAGGACTCTGGTTCCTACAGTAGATGCTTTTGTGCTTTGGTTTTGGTATATTAATTACAGATGATTAATGGCATGTCACAATCCAAGCTGCACTAGGATTAATCCACCTACTGAACTGAGTATCTGGCATGAGGAAACAGATCTGGTATGACACACAGCTCCTTATATAAGGCAGCAGGGTTGAGCATCACCTGTCTGCAGAGGAAATGTGGGCAGATTTGGGGACAGAGAAGGTTGCAGCCTGCTCTCAGGAGTGAGGTGATATAGGACAGCCAAAAGTGCAGGAATTTATGGGAAGAGAAGATGGAGGGCAGACACATAGAAAGTAGGCATGAGAAGCCCCCCAAGTCCCTAAAGCTGGGGAAAGATTCTTTCCACACTACCTTACCTCATAGGTGCTGGTAATGCCCAGCTTGTAGAAGACAGGCAGGAAGATCTCAGCACTGCACAGCACCACCAGGGCATAGGTGATGGCAAAGATGCAGAAGACAGCACCGTAGCGATAGATCTCAGCAGGGGTGCCCAGCACCGTGACGGCTGACATGAAGCTGGCCGTGAGGGAGAGTGCAACCGGGAGGGCACTCATGCTGCGGCCTGCCATGAGGAAGTCCTTTGACGTCTTCTGCCCCCCTCCCACGAAGGCGTAGTAGATGCCAATGATGGCTGAGATGAGCAGCATGGCCGCAAAGACCACATAGTCCCACACGGTGAAGCGCCCCATTCTACTGGAGGAACTCACTCTTGGAACCAAGGATCTTCCCCAAAATCAGAGGGGTTGCTGCAGTCTCCGCAGGGCTGGCACGGAGTGGTATAAGCAGGAGGTAACAGATGGGGATGGGCCCCGGGGAGGTGGCCCTCGCCGGGGCTGGGGCAGGTGCGGTGACACCAGTGGGACAGAAGCTAAAAGGCGCGATGCGGTGTCCGCCGCCGCGCGGAGCGGAGCGCCTCGCCGCGTGTTCCCGGGGCGCGGGAGCGGGCTGCGCCGGGAGCCGCTGTGCGAGTGCCGCCGCCGGGACGGCGGGCGGGCCTTATACGGTGCCGGTGCCCGCTCCTCCCCGCGGCGCTGAGCGCCTCCGCAGAGCGACAAGGGGCGGCGATACCGGACCAGGGCAGCCCGCCCTGAGCCTCCGGGCTGCGGGATGGCGCCACGGCACAGCCCCGCCTGAACGCTACTTGGGTCGCGGTCCAGAGCTTTTGGAGGGAAGATATTTCACACGAGAGTTCCCCAGGATGGGGAACCTACCCTCGCTCACTAGCATATTCCACCATCTCCCCAAAGGACGGAGGAGAAAATATATTTTAATATATACATTTCCAGGAGTTGTGCAATCTGAAGGGAATCAGATTTACCAAAGCGAGTTGTTGAACACTGCAGTTGAGCAACAGGGAAACCCTTCTACCTGCACTGTGCTCACAGAAGTTTTACTGACAGTCTTCAACTAATCACAGGTTCAAGAGTCAAAGTGCACAGGAATATCACAAATGGAACTTCACACACCTTGCCCAGAGAGGAATACATCAAAAATACCTATGGGATTTTAAGGTCATGCATGTCAAGTGGTGGAGATGTGCCTGTTTCTAGAGCTAGCAGCATACACAGGAGTAACACAGCAAATACAGCATTTGGCCACTTTGCCACATATTAGCAACCCCAGATGGGGAATGAAGACGAAAGGATGCCAAAGCTGACTAAGATGTGCTTGACAGCAGTGCAGCCACACACAGCACACTTGCAGCATAGTTTAGAAGATTTGCACAGTAGCTTTCCATCTTGAGCTGTACATTGGCAAAGTGCTATGCTGAAGGTGATTACTTAGTAAAAGTCAAAACCAGCTTGAGGATTAAAAATTACCCTGTTTTTTCATGGAAGGTAGAATAATTTTCCTTCCTGCCCAGCCTCTTCTGGCACTTATCCACAGCTGGATAAGCTGGAAGTGGTCTTTGCTGCAAGTCTGGGTTCAGCTCAAGGTGCTCTGACCTGCCTCTATCTGACCATTTTGAGACATGATTTTCAGCAGCCTTCTGTATCTTAGACAGAAATGACCAGACACCGACAGCCAAGCACAGATGATGGAACACTTCTCTCTCCTTGGGAGCTGTGGAATTGCAGGCCTTTTGGAGTTATTTCTGAGTGCATTTTGGAAGGAGGGGTAGCAGGTGGAAGTCTGGTCTGGCAGGATTATTAAATTGAGCTGTGAAGTCATGTCTGTGTTGGTCTGATGTCTAGATGCCTATCTGGGAGTATAATTGTCCCTGAAGAGACAGAAGTTGGCCACGGTGTGCAAGTGGCACATCCTAATCTCACCACAGCAGGTTAAGGCATCAATCTCTCTAGCCCAATTACTCTCTAATTACTTATACCATGAGTAAGAACTTCCAGATGTCCTGTTGAGGAAGAGCGAGAAAGAAACTTATGCTCTACACTTACCAATTAGGCTATTGATTTATTCATCATCTGAAATCGTTGCCCTAAATCAGCTTTTGACAACATGAAAGGTGAGAAACCTTCTATGCAAAGCTTCAATCAAAACCAGCACATCTCCACTCAGTGCAATGAACTGATGTTGTCAAAAAAAGTATTTGTTGCCAAAATGCATGGCCCCTTATTCCCAGGAAGAATATAAACGGGCTCTGGCCCAGATCCGCAGCTTGTGCTGCTCAGAACTTCATGCTGTGTCCCTCGTTTGCACTTCTGCAGGAATGATAAGGCTCAAACCATTCAAAGCATTTAAGGTATTAATTACACACAATTAATACAATTTTGATTATGCTTCTTTATAATTTTTGACATAATGTAAACCCAGCAAGTGATAACGTGTACTGGAAAACAAAGCATGTTTCTTAACTGAAACACAAGCAGCTTTGAGGAAATGCATATCACTCTGGTTTCACGTGGCTGCCTTGGTTCTTTCACCAGTAGCATTAATCAAATTGTCTTTAAAATGTCATCATGACCAATACAGGAAAGCTGGATCCTCCCATGTGGATGCTTCCATTTTTGGAACCAGCAGCAGATCTGTAAATCACAGCAAGTGAACCTGGAGAACAGGACTAAATGTTTTTCTGGATTTTTCACCAAATTAGCTCCATTGGTTTGTGCTATGTAACAGAGACAAAACTGCAGGTATTTGCTTTTTCTCATTGCTACAATAGGTATGTAAATGTATTCCAAATTCAATGAGTGTATTTCATTGTCTTCTTATAACACTTTGCTGCATCTCCACTGGGCCTTATGTGGTGTCTCATCTCCCTGCTGTTGTGACTCTGTTTTTGTAAAATCTACTGACATCAGTGAGATTCAGTGTTTAATAGAGGGGTAAGATTCACATCTCTCCAGCACCCTCATATTAAAAAGGCCATGGATCTGACCAAACAAACTCCAGACTGCCCTATGGGTTCCAAACGGCTCCTTCCTTGTGATTGTAATGGGCTCATTTCCACTATGGGACAGCTCTGTGAGGTGTTACTGGAAGTCTGTAGGGGAAGGACATTCCCTTCCTGTTATTTTTCATGGGGATGGGCCCCTGCATTGGGAGACAGTGGGATGGATTTTGTCCTGTAAATGAAACAAATATATATTGAGCCCTGAACTTGGAGAGATGCTGCCCATCTCTCTGAACTAAGTTGTGAAAATAGACTTTGAGGGATTATCCTGCTTGTAGGCAAATGTGGGGATGGGTAAAAGCAACTGTGAGGGAGGAGAGCACTGGAGGCCTGGTGAGCTTTGTTCAGTGGTGATGCAAGACCCTTTTCATTTTGCTTTGGCAGCCTGGGAGCTCTCCAACTTCCAGTAATTCCTCTTTTGAGCATGAAGTTTCAGACTCTGTGGGGTTCTGCTGTACCTACACCAGCTGAGCTGAGGTTGGAGATGAAGAAAAGTTCATGCTCAATTTTACTCCTGTGTAGTGCCAGGACTGGCCACTATTCTCTGCTGCTTACACAGGAATCAGTTTGGAAACATTGCCAGAAAATGGCTCGCTGTTGGTAAAAATAAACAAAGAAAATCATTTCAAAACAAAATGATGATTTGTTAGGAAATCAGGGATGTAGGATCATGCCCTGTATGTATATATACATGTATGCATGTGGAAGGTGTTTGCACTCCATGCAATGACCACAATCTAGAGAGATTGGGGCCTCAGAAAGATTAAGGAGCTACTAGTTGCAATAAAGTAGATGGGAAAAAATGCAGGATCCCATAAATATTCCTGTAGAAAGGAAGACTGCTGCAGGAGCTGAACCTCTGTTAGGTAATGGTTAAACCATTTGAGAGAAAGAGCTTAAAAACACAAAACTGCAGGCAAAGCTTTTCATCTTCTTAAGTTCACAAGCCAACCAACACTAAGACATGTGATGTGATATCATCAAGTGATATGAGGGTCTAGGTTCCATTTACTCCTCTGTTCACAGAGCTACCTGTTAAATTTCCTTTACATCATAGTTATTGTTAGGAACAACATGTCAAAATTAATCACTGACTCCTAATTAGACAGTCTGATTTTTCTCACAATGCAGTACTTCAAATAGAAATGCACTTCTTTTATTTTTGGAAGATTTTGATTGCAGCAACTGCTTCCTATACAGCATCACCTTTGTGATCACCTTTAGAAGCCTGTTGCATTTTGGTGTAAAGAAAGCTCATTACTGATGGTGTTTCATATTTTTGAACATCAGCTAGCACGTGTGGATACACCCTAATCTCTTCTACTTGCTGTGCTTTTCCACACACTGTTGTTTTGAATTGCTGGGCGTAATATAGCTAATTACCTGACTACCACCATTATTGGCTTTTAAGCACCACACAGCCACTCAATCACAGCCAGCCCCTCACCTTGCTGTGAAGGGGAGAAGTGGAAAAAAAAAGAAAAGTAAAACTCGTGGGTTGGGATAAGAGCAGTTTAGTAAGTGAAACAAAATCAAATCTAATATTTATAAAAATGACAATAGTAATATTTTTAATTAAAGGAGGTGGCAGGAACCCAAAACAAACAAGCAATGCACAATACAATTGCTCACCACCCACTGACTGATGCCCAGCTCACACCCGAGCAGCGATTAGCACCTCCTGGCCAACTCCTCTCAGTTTATATACTGGAAATGATGTTCTATGGTATGGAATATACCTTTGGCTAGTTCAGATCAGCTGTCCTGGCCATGCTCCCTCCCAGTTTCTTGTGCATCTGCTCACTGGCATAGCATGGGAAATTGAAAATTTTTGGCTTAGGGTAAGCACAACTTAACAACAATAAAAACATCACTGTGTTATCAACACTCATCTCATACTACATGCAAAATGCAGCACTGTACCAGCTACTAAAAAGAAAATTAACTATCCCAGTCAAAACCAGAGCAGATATCTTAAAGAAATCTCCCACAGTCTTGTTTAGTGATTTTCATAACTTTCTCTTTAGCTGTTTTTTTGTCAGCCCTTTTCCTGTTAATAGCGTTTGGACATGACAGAATTATCCTGACAGGGTATTCAGAAGAGCATCATCATCATCAGTATTCCTTCTGAAATTTTGATGAGTTTCTTAGAAATAGTCACCTGGCACATGTATTTTGAGCATAAGAATTTTCTTTTACAGAAATGTCCCATAACTGTTACCTCTTATTTCCAATAATATTACTAGGGTACACTTCCAAGCATCCTTTTAGAAACCTTTTCTCCAGCAGTCATTTTATAGAAGTGGCTCTTGCACAGACTGTGTTCTGTTTGTGGGCCATAACGAGGATGCAATGATACTTGCAAGTGTGTTATGTCTTAAAAAAACACCCTAAACATAACAAGTTAAATATTTCAAGAAGCACGGTTCCCTAATTACCCATCTGTAGCATTTCCAATCTTCATCCTATCCAAATCCTATATTTGAAGAGGTCTTTGCTTCAGACCCTAATCATCAGGAAGTCTTTCAGGGTAACAATTTGTTTGGTTGAAGTGCTTGTCCTCTCATGCTTAGTGTGTCTGAGACACAAGGACAGAAAGGCTTCCAAAGAAAGAGATCAACAAGGAGAAAAGAGCCAAAGAGTCATGAAAGTCGTGGTTTATGTTGACATTTTGAATGACACCTTCTTAGTTGTTTGTTTTTCCTATTTTTGCATTCCACTGAAATTCAAATGAATGCAGTTTGCAAGAAAAATAATTTAAATGTGAGTACTTAATGGTCTTGAGAAAGAAACTTCAGATTGTGTAACCCACTAATACCAACACACCTTTTAAAATCAATAGTGAGTGCTCCAGGACTGAAGGAAGTACTTAAGATAGCCTTGACTACTGAGCATTTAAATCTGAATAATTTTGTCTATAATGCATTTGCTGGAGAATTTTCCTCTTCTGTCTAAAAGAACAAATTTCAAAAATTATTTATGGACTGTCCATATGGTGAGATGTAGCATACGTAACTACTTGCTCAAGAGAACAAAAGTATGGGAATTAAATTGTGGCACAGATTTTACTTCTTTAACTCAAATGGATAAATAAGTTACATGTTTGAACTTTATTCCCATGGCTTTGGGATCTTTTGTTTATTTAAGGTGTCCAATTCGGCATCAACAGAATTACAATTCAACTAGTTTGCTTACTTACAGTTAATGTATGAGAAAGGGCTGTCAAATGTTCACTAGAATGATGAACATAAAATTGATTTTTTTCTGAGCAAATGTTTCTGAATTTCTGTATTTTGTTTCTGTTGTTTCCCTTTTTTTCACTACCTGGTATCCAAACTATCTTGGTTCACATCTTCTGGTTGGTGTTATTTTGCTATTTGTTTGCTTTAGGTGTACTGTGTAGGTACTTTGGTTATGCAGCTTGGCTCCTTACTGAAGGAGAGAGACAGGCTCTTCAGAAAGAAACTATTGCTTTGATATGCTCCCTGGAGGAGCCCATCTCTTTGCATTTTCTACAGAGGAAGCCTCTGGAAATACGCCTGCTAACTCTGCTGCTTCAAAATGCTCTGAAAAATTGTTGCCTGCCACTGCCCCAGTGACCTAACTAGCTTTTTCATTATTTTGATTTATTTTTTCATTCATAATCCAGAGTGTCTATCATCAGTTCTGACAACTTCCTTATTATCTGCCTCCCATTGTTCTTTGTAATTACTACTGCTAAATCCCCTATGCTCCCTCAATCCTTTCATCTCCACCCCCACCTCTTCCCATTAAGAAACCTTCTCCTCCCTCTCACACTTCTGCAAGAATCCCCTTCTTTTTGGACCCACAGTCCCATAAGGCATTTTCCCCAAAAATTGCTGTTTCCTATCCACTTCGTTCTTCCAATTTTTGAATGTCTCTAGGAACTGACTGCCTTTGCCTCTCTTTTAAACCCCTTTTTGATCATCTTCAGTTCTTCTTCTACTCTCTATCAAGGCTGCCCATGCTGAGATCACAGATGCTTACATTGCTTGGCAATGTTTGAAGGCGGTTATGCTCTATGTGTTTAATTGGTTTGTTTGTCAGACATCCTCAAAGCAACATCCATCACCAAAAGTAGATAAGGAAGGAAGTTTTTCCCTCAGATCCAACCATCTGCATCTGTTGACTTTGGCTTGGTTTATTTCTTCTGTTTTCCTCTATAACGTGAGATTTGTTGCACCTATTTCTGAAGCTATCTGGACATTCCAAATAGCAAATCCCTGGTTTTTCTGGAGAGTGGAAACACTGCCAGCATCCTTGGTCTCTCCCAACATGCTGCTGGGACACACTGTAGGTTTTTTTTGTCTCTTGTACTGCTGTCTTATGGCTGTTGCAGGATGCTAAGGTGGGTGGGGGGCAGTGGACATGTGTCATGTGGATGTTCATGACCAAACTCCATGGCAGGGGGACTTTATTAATCCAGGCACACTAAGACTTTTAAAAATATTGTCTGTTGCTTTAGTGTATTGCTATCCAGTGTTAGCACGTGCTCAAATAGACTACTGAGTGGTGTTTGATGAAAATGAGGATTTGGGGCTAAGGCAATGGGGAAGAAATAAAAACTTTAACATGCTTTTTTAAATAGGCAAAAAAAAAGTATTGACCCAGCATCATAAAGCCTCCACAGCTTCTGCACAGTCAGGTTAATACCACGTGATAGTGTTAGCAGTTTGCAAACGGTGAATAATGTGATGCACAAGGAAGCACAGCAGTAAAGGGCAGTCGAGGAGAAGCACTTTGGCTGCAGCTGGATTTAAGGGACTCTATCTCTTGGTCCAGCAGATGCTCTGTATCGGTACAGTACCATTAGCTGATCATCTTTTTAAAGGGGCTCATTTCATCTCACATCAAAAGAGGTGCTGGTGGGCACTCTGCAGGTGATCTTCCACTGGCTATGAACACCTGGTGAAATATAGGCCTCTGTGCATCCAGTAGCTACAGTCAGAGAGGTGAACTGCTCTCCTGTGACAAGTGCTTGCCCAGTTCAAGCAACCAGGACTTCAGCTGCTTCAGAGACTTTTGGGTTTTCTCTCTTATTTGGAGGTTGAGGCTCATTTCTTTTTCCTTTATTACTGAAGTGTCAGCCTCCACCTAGGTATCTATTATATAGGAATCTATTACTTCAGTATGTTTATCAGTTCTTTCAATAGTTCCTATTTGATCTGATCATAAATTAAGACCCACTAATTGCTATTAAAAGCAGTAGCAGTGTCCAAAAATTTGCTTAAATTTATGGTAAGAAGGGACAGCCCTTTTTTTTTTCTTAGTGTTAGCAACATCTCTACAGTTACAGCATCAATAAAATTTTTTGGTGGTTTTTTGGTTGGTTGGTAGGTTGGTTGGTATGGTTTGATTTTTTGGTATTTCATTAGGGGTTTTTTATATAGACCAATATTGGAAATTTCTCATGAATATCTATAAATTAGCAGCTGGTACCAGCAGCTTATGACACACTGGAAGTGCCAAGAAGGGCTGTTTTGTCTCTTGATGTTGTGTAAGTTCTTCCACTTTTCTAAGGTACCCACAAATATTTCATTCAACAGTACACATCAAAATTAGACTGTTTCCTAGCAGTCTCAGCTTAAGGGTATGTATGTTTAAATGTTTTTTCCTTCCAGTACACTGCAGAGCTGAGCTTATTAGAAACCTTAAGAGTTTCAGCTTTTGTACACTATGTCTCCTGGATCTGTGCGATCAGGAATGGATAACTGAAGTACTGACTCTATTGGAGAGCAAAGTGAGAGCTGCATGAATACTATGACAGTTCAAGCTTCAAATAAGAAAAAACAAAATAAAAGCAGCAAATTAATTAGCCAAAACATTGTCTACATACCAAACTTTTGTTCCATGAATGAGATGGATGCAGAGATATAGAACAGTACCACTTACTTTGTTCATTACCTTCTATTCCAAGCCAGGGACATACCATTCCTTTCAGTGAGCCTGGCCTTATTTTCCCCTGAATGGCATGCTGTAAACAGACTGTTAGTAGTCCCAGACACACGACACACAGCCTGAAATCCAGATGGCTTCGGTCAAATCAAAATGCCCTTCATTTTAATGGTGAATGTGAAATGCGGGAGAGCATTCACATCTCTTTTGGGGAACAAGACTCCATCCTGCCTTTTAATTTTTCTTTCCATATGCTATGATTCCTCTATGAATCCTCCTCCTGCTGCTTCTATTTCTGTTGCTTTCAACAAGGCTGTAGCCAGTTCTGCTGCTGCTGCTGCTGTGGCAGTGCAGTGGATGAGGAACAACAGCAGTAGCCACCACTTCACACCTCTCCTGTCCTGGGGCTATCTGTATACATGTGGTCTGTGCAGAAATCAGGCCCTTTTTCTTTCTAACAAATAAATTCTAAAACTTGCTTCATCACCCCCAAAAAAACACAAAAAACAAAAACAACCCCCAAACAACAAACAGAAGACCAAAGCCTAAAAAAAACCCCAGATGTGGGTTCCTACTGGGCAAAAAGGTGGTTTGAATCAAAATTGTACAAGGGATTGTGTTAATGATTTATTGGTGTGCACAGTCCCTGTGCTCTGGCTCTGTTTACTTCAAGAGATGGAGCTAGTGCAGCCCATCTATTTCAGCTCTGCAGCAGGACCCTGACTTGAAATAGATGAGTCACTGGCGTAGGTGTGTCAAGGGTTGAACCAGGTTGTCAGTGCCCCTTTTTTTGAGAAAAGTCCCTAAATTCAGGATATTTCAGACAGAAAATCTGGGATCTATATTCCAGATTTCAACTGGTTTCAGACTCCTTTGTTCCAGCTCTCTTTGAACAGCAAACCTAAGGATAGATGAAATTCTCCCCATGACTCAGCTAGCATTGACCTGGAGTTGCATTATTTGCAGAATCTCTATGCTTCAGGCATATTAGAAAAAATGTGGCCAAACAGTTCCACCAGATTGCAGAACAGGATTCCAGTATCTTGTCTGCTTTGATTTTGAAGTGCTCTCAACAACATCCTACATAATCTTGTGGGGTTTTCTTCCACAAGGTAAGGCAAAATGCCAGCTAGAAGCTGAGGAGGAAACTGGCAGTGAAAATATGCCATTGTGTTGCAAAGGGCTCATTTACTTTGCAGAAAAACTTTAAAAATATAGATCTGTATGCTTCAGTTGAAAGAATACAGCAAACTGCATGATACCCTTGTATAACCTCCTTTCAGCTCATGCCAGCTTCCCCCTACAGGGGGATTTTAAAGAGCTCCTGTGATGCAGTAGGTTTACAACCACATCCACCCCAGACCCTGCACCCCACTTGTGTTGTGACTCAAGACAGGCAAAGAGAAAGGCTTCTGGGTTCACAACCAGCTCAGATAACTCTTTAGTGACTTTAATACTGATTGAGCAACCTAGCTTTGGACAGCCAAGATTGGAAGTTGTTTGGTCTAATTCACAGTTGTTTCTGTTCATCCATCAGCCAGTTATATTTCATTTTGAAAGGGAAAATCCTCTCACAATATAATTACCTAGGCAAACTCCACCATGCATCTATGAATATGGTAGGAAAATGAAAATTTGATCTTACACCTGTGCACCTATGCAACCTACAACATCCTCTAGTTAAAAATAGGCTGAGCTGGCTGCTCATTGTCTTGTGTCAGGTAACATGTCCTTTAAGTCAGAAACTCAGTGTCATATGGGCTTCAGGAGTATGTACTGTGCTTGTGATTAATGCACATAAATATGACAGAAGTAGGGCAACACTAACCGCTTGGGTAAGGTGTATTTATGTAGTTATTGAGCCATGTCATGTGTGAGGCATCTACAGGGGCACTTGTAGATATGTATAAATGTAGATATATATGTAGATGTATATATGTAGATATAATGGGGCCATCCAGACTTTCAGAGACTACTAATTCTAGGATTAATTCTATTCTAACACAGATGTTTTGAGTATAAGAATGTGCCTAGATCTTCAGTGAATATAAAAGGAGCCTGAGCTTGATGTTTAAAGGCAGACACACGCATTGTAAACATGTAGGTTATCTGAGATGAATTCTACCCTGTGAGACCGTTTTGGGTTAAATATTGAGATATTTCACCCCAATTACTATTATTAGGCTAAACTACACATTACCAGAAGGTAAGCCTGCTTTGCTTCTACATAAAGTGGCTCTGACTCTTGCTGAATCCAGCAAGTAGATTTTGAACTTCGGGACTAAAAAGCTCAGAAATGGAGGAGACTCAGGAATCTTAGGCCTGTTTCAGAAGGGCGGATGGATTAAAGTCAGGGACTGGTGTCTATAGCCCACACCGGGTGTCTGAAGAAGTCAGATCTGCATTGGTGACTACTTTGGTAGAAATGCAGGCACTATTTTACAAAGGTTTCCTCTGTGTGCCTCTACAAGTATTACTACCAATAAGCCATTGCTCTTCAGAAGGCCTTCTTCTTTTAATTTTTAATTATGCCTTTAGCATAGATTTCTGAAGGAGAAATGCTGACAGGGACCATCAGATAATCACAAGGTCCTAGAGGTGGGGCCTGCCCAGAGATGGAAAAACCACATCTCTTTCTGGAAAAGCAAAAGAATAAGGCCTGAGGCTTGAGGCATTGTAGTCAGAGAGGAGTGTATGTAGTAAACATATTGTTAACATAGCTGCAGCTCATACACAAGTGGGGAAGGGCTCTTCTGGGTCACTGAACCTTGCCATCTGAGGCACTAGACCTACTGTCCTGGCCATACTGGTATTGATTCCTGGGCTACTAGCCTGAGGCTCATTCAGATGTACCTCCAAGAGCAGTATTCAGTGCTGGCTGAAATGCAGTCCATGAGTAGCTCCTGCAACCAGAAACTCTCAGGAACATCAGCAACTGCAGGTCTACGCTGTCTCAATCTTCTGAGAAATTTCCAGTTTACAAACAAAAAAAAAGCATTTTTAGCCTTTTAAAAACTTCCTCTAATGTCTTGTATTTTTGCTGATGATGACTTCTGCAACAGGCAGAGCACACCTGAGCTCTTCTCCCCATTACTTTACATGTTAGATTTTGCTCATTTCCTTGGATGATTTTGTAGTGCACAAAGTTCTATAGCTCTGCTATAGATGCTATTCATAATGAAAAAAAAAGATCTTTTTTGTACACTATTATTCAATATGTAGGAGACACAGATACTAATCACTTCTAGAGGGTCATTTGTGCTCTTAAACAGTTGCATATTGGTGCCTAAGCTCTTGTTGATCTAGACCTCTCAACAGGCATTCAGCTGCACTTTCTGTGGAGATACTTGGCCTTGAAATCATTCAAGCCAACCATTTTTCAAATGCCTAACTAGGGATTCCCTTCCCACCTAACGCAAACGCCAGAAGTCCTTTCTATTCCTACAGCAGGAGAGCAAGGTTTAAAGCTAACAGCTGTCTCAGTAGCTCTGCTCCACAGGTGCTGAAGCAAGCACGTTCCCCTACCTGTCCAGATGACTATCAACTAATGGCTTACCGCCTGGTCTGCCTGTGGGCAGCCTTTCTGGATGCACCTGGCAGTGTTTAACCTGTTGGGTCTGTTCGAAGTTGTGGGTCCCTACGTGCTCCTAATCGTGAACTTCAGCCGTGCTCAAATCTACCTTTATGTCCCGCCATCTGAAAAACCTGCAAGCCTGGTTTCTGAAAGTGGCCTTGAGCTGCCTGTAGCAGGCAGGACAGGCAGCCTCGGCAGCCGAATTCTCAAGCTGTGCAAGACGCAACCTCGGACGGTGGCGTGGTTCTGAGCTGTTTGTTCCACACCAAAGCTCCTTCCAGCCTCAAGTTCATCTCCCACCTCACTCACACGTCCTTCCTTCTCGTCCCGCAACGGCAGCCGCAGGCAGAAAGCTCCCGCAAGCCGTGGGATTGCTGGGGACGACCAGTCCGGAAACATTTGCTCTTGTGCGAGGACTTGGTTTGCACGTACTTTGTCTGCGATGAATGTTTTTGCGTAAGTTGTTGAGGTCCGAACAAAAATCACTACTAAGATCAGGGAGCTGGGCAGAGGCCGTTTCGGGACGAGCCATCAATGCCGCGCTGTGGGCTCCGCGCCGCCACATCATTCTTTCGCCACAGCATGGTCTTCCCTGGGCACCGCCGCAGCCTCCCCCGGTACCGAGGGGGCCCGGCCGCCCTACACCAGAGCGCACAGAAAACAGCGAAGCGGAGCTGCTCTGCCCAAAGCTCTCAGCGAACCGCCGCTGGCGGCCGAGGTGAGATGGGCCGGGCGCTCCCCCCGCTCCGGGCGCAGCTGCCGCCCAGCGCCGCCCGCCCCTTCCGCCGGCGGTCCCGCCCCGCTCCCGGCAGACCGTGCCCGGCATGGCGGCGCCCGCCGTATAGGGCCACACGTGCGGGACTCGCTGTGGGGCCCAGCCGCCGCCACCATGAAGAGCAAGCCCTCGGCCCACAAGTCGGGGAACACGCACCGGGTGAGCGCCCGCCCGGGCGCGGCTGCTGGCCGCGGGAAGGGAGCTGAGGCTTCCGCTGTCGGTGTTAGTTCAGTGGTCGTGCCCGCCTGCCGAAGCGGCACCGCGGCCGGAGACGTGAGGGCGGGCGGCGTGGCAGGATCTGCTCAGGGTCCCGGCCGAGCTGGCGGGGCCGGAGGGCGGCTGTGCCCCGGAGCCGGCACTCCGTCAGCCGGGTCACCGTCCTTGGCAGGCAGCAGCGCACCGCCGCCCTCGTGTAGGAAGCGGACATAATTCAATGGAATTAGCCGGAGCGTTGTTTCAGGAAGGCTGAGAACGGGGCAGTTTGCCGAAATCTGGGTAGATTTCTCTGCGTCGCTTTCATCGTGTTGCGCAGACGTGTGGGCTAGGCGCCTCGGTTTTGCAGGTTGAGGGGGATCAGTCAGAGGGTGAATCCTGCTCCTGGATGTTTTGCCTTGATCTTCTTGTACGGCTGATGTTGGGCAGTATTATCTGGCAGCCTGTCTTTAGAAGTGGGGTTTCAGTTTGCAGTGTGTGCGCGCTATCGAGAGAGCTTTAGAGGGGCTGTGCTCAGAATTGAGCAAGAAATATGTCCTTTTTTTTTCAGTTTCTTACCTTTTCAGAGCGCCTCAGCAACATTAATATTGATATTATTCATCGGATTGACAGAACTGGAAGCTATGCTGAGGTGAGAGCAGCAATTATGATTATTTTCTGAAATCACATCATAAGTAGATACACTGCATGAAGGAGTCACTTAAGAAATTTATTTAGAAGGAAATTGGAAGAAGATCTTGCAAGAACTGCTTTTCCTGGAGCCTTTCATGCTTTGTTCCCTTTTACTTTTTTGCCTAGTTTGCAGTATTGCCATAGAGGCATTTTGACAGTACCACCCTCATGTCTTCCATGTGGCTGCTGGGTCTGTTTCTGAATATGAAAGATGCTGCTGTGTCATTTAGCAGTCCTAAGACCAGACTAAGAAAGACTTGCAGGCGCTGAGTAGTTTCAATAGAATCAGAAATTTGAAAATCATAAATTGGAAGAGACCTCTAAGATTCTAGAGTCCAACTGTTAACCTAACACAGTAAAGTTCATTGTTAAACCATGTCCCTAAGTGCCACATCTACACATCTTGTAAATGTTTCTAGGGATGGTTACTCAGCCACTTCTCTGGGCAGCCTCTTCTAATGCCTGACCACTCTCAGTAAAGAAATTTTCCTTAATATCTAGTCTAAACCTCCTCTAGCACAACTTCGGGCCATTTCCTCTTGTTCTCTTACCTGGGAGAAGAGATTGACACCCACATATTGGCACCATGTGTGTAAAGCATGTGCCTTTATGGATCACAGGGACCATTTCTATGTGTCATATACATCATCATTATGATTACTGCGCTTTGCAGGTTATTTGCACCTGGCCTACTGGACTTTTCTAAACTTCCCACTCGATAGCTGTGAGGATGACAAAAGAAATCTCAGGGCATTGTGCTGGGTGAACTCTGGCTCAGCATCTTAGATTGTCAAGGCCAGTCAAAAGAGGTATAAAAAGCAATTAAGTAATTAAGTAAACAAGACATGTTACCAGAAAATATTTTCAAATATGTTTTGAATTTTGAAAGAAAGACTTATTTTCAGGGAAACTCCATAGCACCTGTTGAAATTAGTCACTGAGATTTCTTAGAATATTCTTGAAATGTTTAAGGTAGTTGATGGTTGTCTTTATTGGAACCTCTGATCTTTACAAGACACATTCATTAGGGTTGGTAGCTATTCTTCATCTTTGTTTTGGCAGGAGGTCGAAACCTACTTTTTCGAAGGACTGCGGAAATGGAAGGAACTGAACCTCACTCAGCATTTTGGTACGTCATTTATATTCATGTTTTCTGCTTTCCTTAGACTGCTGAAATATTTTTTTTCTTCATCCAGAGCCCAATGGGAAATTATTGACTGGTTTTTGGACTGGGCTCTAGAGCACTGTTATTCTAACACCCTAAACATATATGTTCACCAGGGACTGGTAGAAAACTGGTAGTTTTCAGGACTTCTCTTCTGTCATTTGAACAGTGCAATTCTACAATGAAGTGGCCAACAAATGCCAGTCCTTCAACCAGCTGGTTTATTACCAAAGTGCTGTTGTGCAGAGCTTGAAGACACATTTGCAAGTCCAAGGCAGTCTTGCTTACCAACCCCTATTAAAGTAAGTATATGATCACAAAAAGTAGTTGTAAGCTTCGATGGTATTACAAGTAAACCTGAGTCCTGTTGTAAGTGTTCTTTATCTTTACTGTGACTGAAGAAAATAAGCAATGAGGTGTCTAAAGTGGTCATATTACCCTGGTAGAACTTCGTGACTCTTAAGTCTTCAAAAAAATATAGTTGAGACAAGGCAAACAAATTAGCTGGAGTGCTTACTGAATGTCACACAGTATATTAATGTGCTTTGTTTGATGTTAATCATTTGTTGTTTACTGCTTGATTTTTTGAAAATCTTAAGATTCTTGCCATCCAAAGCTGCCTAATAGGTGATACTTTTTTAAAAGCGAGAAGTAAAAGTGATGCTGCCTTTCTTTCCAAAGAGATTGTGCTGGATTATGCAATGTTTGGCTGGATTTTTGTTGATTTGTTTTTGAAATGCTCTAACACTGGTGTATTTTCTGAAACACAGTCTAGTGGTGCAGCTGGCTCGAGATCTTCAGGCTGACTTCTATCCTCACTTTCATGACTTTTTCCTGGCCATCACTAAGTTATTGGATACGCAGGACACAGAGCTGCTAGAATGGGCTTTTACCTCTCTTTCCTATCTCTACAAGTATTTGTGGAGATTGATGGTAAAGGACATACACAACATATACAGGTAAAAACCATATTTAATGTCTGTCTTGATCAACAGTTGCAAAATGCTGTAGAAATGTAAATGAATACATGGTTTAATGCTTCAGTCAGCTTTTCTCAGAGAGAAATTTGCCAAGCTCCAGGGAGTTACCAAATGAAGGGACTTCTGGGCCTGGGGAGTTGCTGAGTTGCAGGTGCTTGAAGGCTGATTTCATATGTGCTTGCTGTGTTTTTAAACCTTTCCCAGGTGTCTGCTTTTGGCAGCTCCTGTAGACTGACTGAGCATGTGGCCTGACCCAGTGTGACCACTTGTTCAATCTTAATTGCTGATGTAGCTGGGCTCTTTCTTTTGACATAGACAGTAGTTCCATGTTTCTTCTTCCTAATTTCAGTTTGGAACAGATGGAGCAAAAAACTGGTTACAGATTTCCTCCCCAGCCCCGGCTAAGCTGTCAAACATATTGAAAAATGATCTGCTCAATTTGAGAGAATCTGAGGCACCACTGCCTCTGCAATGAATCTGTGATGAGCCACCTGCCACAGTTACTGATACTAGCAAACTGCAAATATTTATCAGCCTTGCAAGCTGAGTATTTCAAAACCTTTAAGTGTACAGGAGAGCCTGTTGGTTCAACTGAAATACAAATCTGCCATATAAATCAACTTTCATTTTACTTATTGCTGCTAAACATATATGTTGAAAATCTTGATGCTGCAGTGTATCTGTGTGGATCTGCAGATTTGAAAGGTATTTCTGGTTGTGATTTAATTTGCCTGTCACTGTCATTTGACCTTCTTTGCAAAATTATTGTTCTTTATTCAGGGACATTGGAAAAGAATCTAGATGAGGGAAGGTATTGGCCATCTCTAGAAGGACAGGTTCTTAGTATTTGTAAAAAGTAACATAAACTGGAAACAATTTTTTAACCAGCTGATGTCAATTCTTGCATTGCTCCTAAGACAATGGATTATTTTGTGTCTTTGTAGCCTGTACAGCCCACTGCTGGCTCACCACAAACTCCACATCAGAAACTTTGCTGCTGAAAGTTTTGTCTTTCTCATGAGAAAGGTGAGTGGGATGTTTGTACTTTGGTGCTATCTTCATTTTGAGGTGATTTTTATATTCAATGTGCAATATTAGGTTTTCTCCAGAGAAGGGTTAACAAAGCCTGAACTGGCATACAGCATGTCCTGAGTTGTCATTTTTTTGTCATTTTGTTGGGATTTTTTTTGTCATCCTGAGAATGTCATGCATTCTATGTCAGTAGTGTCAAATAGAGGCTTTAACACTCTCTGTTTAGAGACATTAAACTAAATTTGTGTGGTTGCTTTATCTAAAATGACTAGAAATAGTAATCCTGCAGAAGGGAAGTTTGAATTTGTATATGCATATTTGCCCACTGGCTTTTTCACGAATACTTAAATGCCTTTGTAGAACTGAAATTCTTGTGACGTTTTTGTGCTCCTGAAGATCACTGTATGTTACATTCCCAGACAGATCAGCCAAGATCAGACAGCAGCCTTTCACGGAGCAAGGAAAGGAAGTGGTTGTTGGGTTTTCTTTAGTCAAAACATACAAAAGCCAAGATTCTTTAGACTGGTTAGCAAGTTTGAGTATCCTGATTTTTGTCCTAAGTTGAGAGGCCTTGATACAGCATGCTCATTTGATTGTTTGTTTTTGGAAATTTCTGAACTTTAATTCAAATCCTCAGAAACTGAGGTGTTTAAAATATTGGACCAGAAGACCCTGCAGTATTCTCAAGTGTGGTTCTAATTTCAGATGACTAGGTTCTGTGTTCAGCTGATCCACATCTCTTTCTCGTCAGGACAGGGACTTCTTTTGTTTCAGTTGTGACCAGTTTAACAGTGCACTTATGCACGTGTTTAAAATCATGAGAAGAATCAAACCCATATATATCAGCTGCAGTGTGTACATTCTGGGAATGTAGGAGCTGTAGTGACTAAGTAGCTGATCAAATTTCTTCTTTGAATTTCCTTGTGTGGTCACAGAAGTAATGAGTTTGAGGCAGGACTAGGAGAACAACATGGTGCTGTGGAGCCTTTTGATTGCCTCTATCCATCTGGCAGCTATGAAGAGAGGATAACGTTTGTTTTCTCCTTATGTTTTGTAGGTTCCTGATAAAAATGATCTCTTTAATTTAATGCTCCATGACCTGGGAGAGCACCCCGAAAAGGTGGAAGGTGTGGGACAGCTGCTTTTTGAGATGTGCAAGGGTGTTCGGAACATGTTCCACTCTTGTGCAGAGATGGTAAAGACAAGATTGCTGCTTTAACTGTTACTGTAACAGGCCTTAGGCAGTGCTCACTGAAACCATCGAGTGTTTCCTCATTCACCTCAGTGGATCCTTGGTGATAAGAATATTGGTGATTACTTAGTAGGATCTGAAAGCCTTTTAAGAATATTCTTTGAGACAGGAAGTTTGTTTTAAATAATTCCTTTGCAATATTACTGTATGCTGAAATTATACTTCTTAATGATATTTCAGATGTTAGAAGATAACCTTTTTTTTCCCCCCCGTAGTCATTCTAGAAAGAATTTAAATCACTGGAGTATTTTAACAATACATTGCGCTAATTAGTTTTAGGATTGTTAGATTTATTTTCTAAGTGTAAGAATGTGATATGCTCTTTTCCTGTGCAGGCTATGAAGTTAATTCTGTTGAAGCTTGGGCCTATGACTGAAGAAGAAATTGAACTACCATGGCTGGCTGTTGGAGAAGCCTTCAAGCAAATGATCAGATCAGCTGCAGTGCATATCCATAAGGAGCATTTTGACATAGTCTTCAAGTGCCTGGAGGTACACTTATTATTTTTCTTCTTACTGTTATTTTTTTATTCATGAATGACTGAGAAAAATTCTGCACTTACTGAAGAAAGTATTGGTGTTTTATTGGACCAGAACTGGGTTTTTTTCCTGCTTTGGGAACATAAAATACAGAGTCATGGGAAAAGTTCCACCTTTCTTTTCTAAGTTCAGAGTTATCCTGGTGGCTGTTTTGTGAGTGAGAAAGGAGCTACTGTCAGTGAGACTCAGAACTCAATCCTATGGCTGGGCAAGGATGGTTTGTACAGTCTGCCATTTCACACACTGCAGAACCCTTGCTGGAATGTAGTGCTTGTTTTATGTTGCTGAACTATTGGTGGTTCAAAACCACTTTATACCAGTAAAAGGATAGCTTTTTGCCCTGCAGATCTTTTTAAAGCAAAGAGTTGGGTTAAACCTGAAAATCCAAGTTTGAACCTTGCAGCCAAGTACTGAAAATCAGAATGTTTTCCATCTGGATGTTCCTGTGTTGCTGCTTGGGAGTTACAGTCTGGTTTGAAGGAGGACAGCTGAGTGCTGTGGGCTGAGCTGTGATGGATTAGGGTGATGTAGAACAACCTCCAGTGGCACAGCCTGGCAGTGTGTTTTACTTACCTGACCAATATTTAAAAATTTGCAAACATCTGGTATAGGGGGATTTGCTAAGGGGGATTGAAGCCTCTTGCAGCTGACAACAGACTGTCCTCAGGGGGATGAAATGGGAAACTCCATGAAATGGTTCGCATGAGCTTTTTTGGGGTAGTCCTTCCAATATGGGTAAATAATTCCTCTTGGTTCCTTCTTAAGACTGTTTTCCTGTAACTAACCAGTTTCCTAGGAAATCACATCCTGTTCCTCTGGCTTCACTCAATATGATAAGCAATTTTTACCTGACTGTCATTAGCTACAGATTTGTTTATCACTGAATGTTGTGTATCCCTGAGGTTTCTTTCACTCAGCATCTACAGTTGTTATGAAATCTTGGAAATTTGTGACACATTTACTTTTATTTTTAGTGGGGCTTTTTCTTTTACCCTGGAAACTGGTAGATGCATGGGGATATCTTGCTCAGAGGGAAATACTCATGTAGTCTATGATAGCTGTCTAAATTGGGTTCAATTTGTTGGATCAAGGATAGGCATTTATATCTTCTGAACAGAAAGAGACGCTAATGTCAAATGTACATTATATGAGAAATCTTTCAGCATCCACATTAGCAAAATGACACATAAAGTGTGAAAGTACCTAAATTCTGATAACTCCAGCGAAAGCTGGTTGCTTCCAAGCCACTGTGAGTGTGGAGCCCAATATTTCTCTTTTTTATTTTGTAAGTCAAGTGTCGGCCTCTCTGAAGACCCTAATTTTAGGAGTTCCTTGTGTTTCTGTACAAGGAATCTGGGATGTGTTTTTACCTAGGGGAAATTTCACAGTGTTACTGCACAGTTTAATTTGTGGAATATGTATGAGAGAGCCAACAATAGTTTGTTGGGCAGGTGATTCTTTAGAAGGTCCTTCAAATAGCAGTAAATGAAACAGAGTCTGTTCATTTATCTGAAGCATTTCATTTCCCTATTTTATTTAAACAGGAGTCACTCTTAGATTTGCAGAGGAAAATAACTAAGGTCAACTGCTCTTTGGCTTCAGAGCAGACGGAAAGGATTCTACAAGCTTATCTGATCTTAGTGGAACATGCAAATGGATCTAAAATCTCACTGCCTGAAGATGTCTGTCAGGTAGGTCAGACTGTCACTTAGATGTGTCGGAGAAGGATTGCTTGAATATGGAAGAGGTGTGGTCAGCTGAAGCGTTTGTACACATTTCTGATGCATCATTGGCCTTAGGATTTGAGTTGAATGAACAGAGATATGTATTTTGAGTACTGCTACCTCTCTGATCCTGTGAGATTTTACCTCTGTATCATAATGCTAGTGTAGCCCAATTTTAAGTGATCAATGAATGGGGAAAATGGGCTACTGCTTCCAAACTCTGTTCCTGCCACTGTGGAGGAGACCCCCCCATATCAGTGGTATAGAGCAATTCTGCTGGATTCACATACATTTTGACCCCACTGGGATAGATTTAGGGCCTTCAAACTTCAGTGGGACTATTAGGATTCACTTCTGTGGGCTGAAGCTTAGAACTCTGCACCCTCCTGGTCCAAGGACTGTCCAGGCCATTCAGATGATAAGCATTATCTTCATGGACAAGTATGAATTCTCTCTTTTTCATTTCAGGTTTTAATAAAAATGTTACAAACACCATATCTCTCAACATCTTGCTGTAATATGCTGCTAAAGACCATTTCTGCATTCCTGCTGGCTGAAAATGTTTTGTTGCCAGATTCTTTGACCAAGGAAGCTATTCAGAAGGTAACAAGGATTGCTGCCTGTGCCAAAAATCCCAGACTTCGAATTCCCTAGAGCAGGGTGATTTCTGGACATTCTATTTCAGTCTAGGAAATACGCTATAAGGTTCCCTTTAGCCTTTTTGCACAGATAATGAAGAAGCTGCCCAATGCCTTAAATAAAGTCTGATGGTGTCTTGGGATTACCTGACCATCTTGCTGATACAGGTACAGGTATCAGCAAGATGGTCAGGTACAGGCTGTCAGTATAGCAATGCCACCATGGCAGACATCATTGCAATGAAATCCAGGCTCTGATTCAAGTACCTACAGCCTCTTTTGAGAAAGAAAGGAGAACAGTGAAGGAATATGTCCTGCCTATGGTGATAAAGCAGATAATTGAGTCAAACTTAGTGAAAAAGATACATTTTTCATTAAGTTTCCACGCATTTAATGAGTATGCCTTAACCTTGTGAACAAGGTTCACACAAGTGCAGTTTTGATTTAGAAAGTACATGGGTAAGCATATTTCAGTACTACCTTTGTTCCTGGTGTATTGACATGATTAGCTGCATACATTCTTATCAAATGTAGTGTTGCAAAGATTAACAGGAGATTATACTATGGAATCTGATTCTTTAGTTTTCTTGTTACAGTACATCATAATTTTGCAATTAACAATGTGGACCATAGTTTTAGTGTGTGTATGTGAAAAAATATTTGAGAGGCCATGTGATTTACAATGGGAAAGCAAGTCTTGCAATTGTTTAAAAAAGATCAAATTTCATCTGGTTTTCAGTGTTGACTTGTGCTGAAGTAAGATTAGTTCTGCCTGTGGCATGAGGCCAGTTTTGCTCAGGAGACTTCTTCAAATATTTGAGGTTATGTGTGTGGGCTTGTGTTAAACTGGAGGAGGCTTAAAGCTCTCCTTGTGTTCTGAAGGGTCTGGGAAAGAGATCTGGGTGTGTATTTTATCTTGGCATTGAGGAGTACTGATCCTGGGTATCTCAAAGGATTATTCCTGTTTTGAATCCTTCAAAAGCACAGAAGTTTGCTCTGCCCAAGAGGTAGTAAAGTTTCTGCAACCTGCTACACAGAAAAAATGCTGAGTTGAAATATGTTTTGGACCTAAGCTTTTTCCTAACAGTTAGTGTGTCTGTGCTGCAGTCCTAGAGCTTTCAAGTTATATTTTCCATAACACACTGAAGAGATAGCTCAATTGTCTTTGCACAGAGACAGTAGCATCCAGCAGTGTTTGTCAAATGGGTTGTGTTAGTAGGGTTTGTTAAAAAGGACTGTGCATTTCTGTACCTGAATTGTCACTTGGAAACAATGTTACTCTGTGCTGGAATTAGCAAGAGAGCCAGAGTATCTAAGAGTTCAAAGCATCCTTGATTTGTGTACCAGAAAAAATGTCCCTTGGGTAGTGAAGAGCTGACTATGAAATGTCTCTCTGCAATCTTTCACTTACATCTTGCAGGTATTTGCAAGTGGATTTGAATGGCATTTTCTTTTGGACTTCTCTGAAGCAATGTTCACAATGAAGCAATTTGAGAGGGTAGGTGGAAGTTATTGTGCATTATGTTTATTTTTGTTGCTAAAGGGAACAAATGGAGAATCCACAGTATATTTACTTGCCTTGTATGCTGAAGGATTGTTGTGTACTGACATGATGTTTATTTAAACTTCTGGCATGATCTGATAAGAAGGAAAGAGGTTACTTTTGCCTTTGTATTAAAGTTATGTAAGGGTTCTCAGGGTTGGAGAAGGTGGTGTAGGTATCTGTTCACAAAAAGAAGCTTGTCTGTGGGGACTTAAGAGGCTGAGTGTGTTATGGATGGGAGGAAGAGAAGGAGTTCTGGAGAAACTAAGTGGAAATTAAGAATAAGCCCTATAACTGGTTATCTGGGAGCAGTCAAATTAATTAAAGAGAGTGGGACGTGAAAGCCAAGTCAAGGATCTGGAATGTCCTGATAAAACTAGATTTGGTTCAAAATGACTTTTTGCATTAAAATACTGTCCCTGCTGGGATAGGAAAATGTCTGTGTGCTGGTGTCTAGGAGCACCAGAGCTGATAAGTCCGATGCTTTGGTGGCTTATTTGTGAGAATTTGGATTTCCCTGTGATTGATGTTGTGGGTCTTTTTTGTGGATTTGATGTTGATTAAACAGCAATCTTCTTTTCTTGCTAATCTTTTCTTTTTTTGTTTTGTCTCTTCAGCATTTTCTCCCATGCTTTCTAGAATACATTGAACATTGCTTCTCTGGCACAGATGCCATCACAAAGGATGAGGCCGTGGCAATTCTGGCTAAACTTATTTTGGTGAAAGCAGAGCCTCCTACCATTGGTTCAATGGCATTTGAAAAGTATCCTCTTGTTTTCACTGAAGTATCTGTCAGGTGAGACTTCTCAAGCTTAGTTAGTACTAGATGTGTTTGTGTGGCTCTAGGCCTGAGGGCAGTGCAGAGCACATAAAAGTTGCCTTCCAGTATTTGCAGGAGCTGCGTAAATGGCAGCATTGCTGGCAGATTTGCAAACCAAGTGATACAGTAGGCTATCACTTTCCTTTTTGAAATTACATGAGAAGAGATGTCGCTTTGTAAAGGTGGTCACTGATACAAACAGCATTGCATGTATGACAAGGATCTGTTACACCATCCTGCAAACTGCATCTCTTGGCAGTTAATCTTTGTAGTGAGTGCAGCAGTTCAGCTTGTCGTCATTACTAACCTCCTGCCTGTGCTCCAGCTTTTTTCCCTGTGTGCATATATCTTGTCCAGGAGCTTTCTTGGCAGCAGCACTAAAGTCTTGCCATAAAGCACAGCTGGATATCAAAGGACATGTAATTAATGCAGAAGCAGCACTGTGCTGGCACAGCTTGACTGCTTTTAGTTGCAAACCTAGCTTGATTGCAGTGAAGTAGTTGCTTTCCCCAGAGCCTCTTTGGAGGAATTAGGGCTAACCACTGAAGAATGACCATTGCTAATCTAATAATAGCAATTTTTCTAGTAGTTCTAACTCAGCCAATTCAAAACTTTTTGTTGCCATGAGTTTTTCCCGGTTTTGCTGAGCGCTCATATTAAAGGAGAAGTTTGTACCTTCTCACGCTCTTTTAATGTAAACATCAGCTATGTTCTATAAACATAGCCATTGTTTTTACATTCCCTGCCGGGACAAACAAGACTGTGTGACAGTCCCCTTCACCAATGTGATGTGGAGGTGGGAATTCCTTCCTCCAATCCACAGGCCTCATAGTAAAAGTATAAGAGTAGGTTTTTGTAAATAAACCGGGTCTTCTGGCCTGCTGCTGTTGTTGCACCCAGATCTGTGTCCCCAGCCTGTTTTTCCTGGTTAGGCCTCCACGGTGATAACTTTTGACTTTGTATTGCCTTTTATATAAGGTTTTATTTTTCCTTAAAGCAGTCTACTCCGTATGGCTTTTTCCTGTTTTTATTTAGTGGTAGTGGAAGCATTGAGGTTTTGGGAACAGAAGGTTCAGTAAAAACAAATTTGGTTTTCTGCCTTTGTTTTCTCTGTTTCTTGATCTCTCTATTTTTTCAGTGGTTTGGAGTACAAATCTGCAAGGACCTTGGTCCTCCTTGGAGGTTTTTTTGTGCTCTTGCAATGTCAGTGGTATAAATTATGGCCAGGAGACATCTCAAGAGTTGCATAGCCTGTCTCCTACCTAGTTTTTAAATACTCCAATTCTAGAGATTTCTGAACTGCCTCTGGAAGTCTGTGCCAGTACTTTGATATCTTTATACGTACACAGGTGGTTTTTTATTTATTTGGGCTTTTTGGCTTTTGGTTGGGGTTTTTGTGTGTTGTTGTTGGTTTTTATTGGGGGGGTTCGTTGTTTTGTTTGTTTGTTTGTTTTTGTTTTGTTTTTGTTTGTTGGTTTGGGTTTTTTTGTGGTTTTTTGTTGTTGATGTTGGGTTCTGTGGCGTTTTTTCCCCAGCCCTCAGTGTATAACTAAAACCTACTTTACGGCAGTTTAAATCCCTTGCTGCTTATCTGCTGGAAACATAAAGAGCAGAATATTTCTTACTCTTCGCATCAAGCTTTTACAAATTGTAGGCTTTCATCATCAGACATGTCTGTCGTCTTCTTTCTCTGGATCAACAATCCTAGTTCTTTGAAGTTTACCTCATAAATGTTCTTTCTTAAGCCTCTAATGATTCTTACTGTTGGCTTTTTGTGAGCTTCTTGAAGGATGAAGCCTATGCAGCCTTTTGACTGTGATCTTGCAAGCACTGGGTAGAATGGAAATACTGCTGTGCATGGAGTGTGAAGGACTCTTGTTGATATGTTCCAGTATGGTGTCAGCCCTTTCTGCCTGCAAGTAGGCTTGTTGATTTGGAGTCACCTTGTGATTCCACTTAACTCCCAAAACTTCTACCTCACTGATTGTTTTCTGTCATCCATCTGTGTCAATATTATCATGGTTTATTAACAGCCCTCATAGATATGACTCTCAGGTATTCCTAGAGTCTATATATCCCAGTTGTGAGGGTGTCCAACTGAGAACCAGTTTCTTTTCTTCTAGAAATATTATTTGAACTTGAAATAAAGTGCTGACATTTCTTGTGGGCCATGTTTGTGCCTTTCAGCATGACTAGATGATTTGTGCAGTAGAGGACATTGAGAAGAAAAAATTCCTTGTGTTGTGCAAGTCCTTTTTGCTAGTAGTAGACAACATAATTTTGAATATCATAGGAGCAAAAGGAACAATCTCTGATATGCAGTGGTGGATTACTAAAAAGTTTGGGGTTTTTTTTAGCTCTAATACAAGGCAACAAACAAGTAAAAGACAAGGAGAAAAGGCAGAAGTTCCAGTGCTGGATCATGTACTGTCTTTAATGCATTTACCAGAGAAGGAAGACATCACTGACCTTTCACAGTCTTGGGTTGCCTTGGTTGTACTGCCACATATTAGGTAAGGGATATTCTAAGGTACTATTGTCATGTATTTCAGTAATATTATCTGCTTTCTTACTGCCTATTAGCTCTCTTTCTGTAAGAAATCGCTTTACTAAGGAAAAGACAATAGTTGCTAGTGCTAGGCTCAGGAAACGGGGGTTAGAAGACAAAAACAAGTGCAGCAGGGAAATACCATGAGTCAACAGTAAAGACTGGAATAGAATATCAGCTTCTTGATTGCCTACTCACTAAATTTAGTGCTTTAGTATATAGAGATGTTCTTGACACATTTCAGTTTCTGTCTTGCAACAGAAACTATCCTCTCTCAACACTATTTTTTCAGTAATTATTGAAGGTCTAGTTAGAAAGAAGATGCAGTGAATGCTACAACTTAAACTGTGAAGTCAAAATAGCAAAAATGTTTTGGTTCTGGTTTCAAACTTGGAATAAGCTACCTGTAATTTAATAGAGATAAATGTGATAGAAAGCTTTTATATGTAGGTGTCAGTGTAACAGAAATAAAAGTCTTCCCATTTATTTTGAACAGACCAATGAACAAAGACTACATTCTGCCTCATATGACAAGTTTTATAGACTCACTCTTCACAGCCATTGAAAAGGGAAGCCTATGCAAAGGTCAGTTACTTCCAGTTTATTTGTTTTTTGTTGATATTAAAAAAATAAAATCATTTTTTTTCTGGTTGCATAAAATATGAATAGTGGTAGCATTGTATCCAAAATTACTTACTAGCTTGACTCAAACTAGAAGAGCGAAACTTGGGTGGAAACAACCTCAAAGAAACAATTATGCATTTGTTTTTCATAATAATGATGGAGTGACAGATGTCCTACATAATGGAAGACAGAGGTAGTTGGGAAGGAAAAGAAGAAAGTGAGAAAAAAAGAGGAAGGAAATCTATCTAAATCAAATCCAGGCTGAAGCTATCGAGTGAAGGAGAGACTATTGACTCATAAGCTCATTCAAACCTATAGTGCAAAGTTTAGGACATTACCATCTGTGAGTTAATAGCTACACATCAGTAACAGCTATAATCTCAATCTAGCACACTCCAATTAAATGTCATTATCTCAAACTCTTTGAGCTCTGTGTTGGGTGCCAAAAAAATGGTTGTGGTTTAACCCCAGCTGGCAACTAAGCCCCACAGAGCTGCTCTCCTGCTCATACTTGCCCAGTGGTGTGGGGCAGAGAATCAGAAGAGTGAAAGTGGGAAAGTTTGTGGACTGAGGTGAAGGCAGGTTAATAGATAAAGCAAAAGCCACACACCGAAGTGAAGCAAAACAAGGAATTCATTTACCACTTCCCGTGAGTGGGGAGGAAACCACCAGGAAAGCAGGGCTCTGCCATGCATAATGGTGACTGGGGAAGACAAACACCATCACTCTGAACATTCCCCACTTTAACTGGTGAACATGACCACATGGTCTGAAATATCCCTTTGGTCAGTTTGGGTTCATTGTCCTGGATGTGTTCCCTCCCAACTCCTTGTGCACCCACAGCCCACTCACTAGTGGGCTGGTGTGAAAAGCAGAAAAGGCCTTGATGCTTTGTGGGCACTGTACACTGATAACAAAAACATCACTGTGTTGTCAACACTATTTTCAGCACAAATTCAAGCCAGAGCCTCATACCAGCTATTATGCAGAAACTCAGCTCTATCTCAGCCTGTTATTCAGTACAATTTATGTCATGCTCAGGTACCACACTACCCAATACAACCTCATGATCTACTCCTTCCCCTCCCATCCTTTGATATGTCATTCCCTTAGTCTGTGGACCACACCTGTAAAATGTTCACAGAATATCTGTTGCTGGCCATGCGGCACAAACCGGACCAGCCAGGGTGGCAATTGAAATAGGGATGGCAATGATCGAGTGAGCCTGGAAAATAACTTTAATAATAGTTTGAGCCAACAAAAGAACATAAGCCAAACACAGTATGGGGCAACCTCAAAAGACCCCACAATGGGGCAAGCATAACAATATATAAACTCTATCCTAGATAGCAAACCAATGAACAATTACATTACCTTATTTGTAAAATGTTAACCATTCATATACAAGAACTCAGTACATAACCTTGGTGCAACTTCATTATGGTGCAACATAAAAATACCCATAGTCCCATTCTTCTCGCCATAACCTAAAAAGGTGTTTCCCTTCCTAGCATCTTGTTTCCCATGGCCTCAGATTGATGCCGACTTCACTGTCAACTAGGGCCAACTCACTGTCAGTCCCCGCCAGTCCAACCTCCGCAAATATTCACCGAGTTTCATTTAGTCCATGAGTCTGAGCTCCAACTGTTACAATGGTCACTCAAGACAGGAGAATTGGTGTCTTGTCATATTAGAGTCTGGTCATGTTAATTCAGTGCTGGACTTGCACTGCTTCTTGTAAAGCTTGTCCTCCACTGGTTTGGGTGGTTCCTGCTATAGTAATTCCTAAAACATGCAACTGAAATGGGTTACAATTTAAAGTTATATCTTTTACACCCTTGTCTCCACCCCAGTTCCTTTGGGTCAGGCCCCACGGTTTAACATTGTAATGAATTTAACATTGCTCTTTCTCCTGCTTGGGTTTGGACTTACGTACAGTCTTGTTAGGGGAGTACTTGCTCCAAGTGGAGTCTTACCTATGAGTGCCAGTTTCTCCTGGGGTATACCTGCTGGAGTGTAGACCTACATCACCACAGGTGCTTTGGGGTGCTCCTGTTCCAGGGCAGCCTTACCCATGGGCCACAGTGCCTTCAGAGATGTACCTGCTCCAAATGTGGCCACACCCTGAGGTGCTCCAGCATGTCCTCATGCATAACAGGTGATGCTTCACAGTGTAGCTGCTGCAGCATGGACTTGCCCACAGGCACAGATGCTTCAAGTGTACTTTCTCCATCATGGACTTACCCTTGGGTCACAATTCCTTCAGTCCTGCTGGAGCATAGACATAACTAAAGCCACAGTTGCTTTGAGATGTACCTGCTTTGTCATGGACTTAACCACAGCCACAGATGCTTTGGAGTGATCTGCTCCTGTGACAAGGACAAGTCCACAGGTCACAATCCAGTTGACTCAAGTTCACTCCGGAGTTCCAGCCTGGCTGGTACAGTAGGACAAAAAGAGCAGCACTGTCCTTGCCACCTGCCCACCTGGGTGCATTGCCATGGCTGTTATCAAAATGTTCCCAGGTACAGCAGAGAGGGGTGATAAGCAGTACTGCACGACAGCTGTGAAAGCAAATAGCAGTCATTAATGATCAGTGACTGCTAATACACAGTAAGACAAGCAAGCCCTATGGCAGGGACAGAAACTTCCCAACTATTAGCTTAACAGCAATAACAGCTATCAATCCGGGTTCAATCCAGCACGTTGCAATCAAATCCATCATTATCTCTAACCTTGCAATCCATATGTTGGGTGTCATGGACTGTTGTATCTTAACCTCAGCCAGCAACTAAGCCCCTCACAGCTGCTTGCTTACTCAGCAGGGATGAGGGGAGAGCATCAGAACGGTAAAAGGGAGAAAACTCATGGGTTGAGATAGTTTAACAGGTAAAGCAAAAGCTATGCATGCAAGTGAAGCAAAAGAAGGAATTAATTCACCACTTCCCAAGGGCAGGCACATGTTCAGCTATCCCCACGAAAGCAGGGCTCCATCACTCGTAACAGTTACTTGGGAAGACAAATGCCATGCCTTCTTTTCCCTCCTGTTTTAAATGCTCAGCATGGTGCCATATAATAGGAGATATCTCTTTGGTCAATGGAGTCAGCTGTCCCAGCTGTGTTCCACTGGTTTTGGCTGGGGTAGAGTTGGTTTCATCACGGTGGATGGTAGGGGGCTGTGTTCTGGATTTGTGCTGAATACAGGGTTGATAATACAGAGATATTTTTGTTACTGCTGAGGCCACTGCTGCTGCCGAGGCCTTTTCTGCTTTTCGTGCTGCCACACTGTCAGGGAGGCTAAGGGTATGTGGCAGGCTGGGAGGAGGCACAGTCAGTAACCTTCTGTTACCAACACTTTCCAGCACAAATCCAAAACAGAGCTCCATACTACTATGAAGAAAATTCTCTCTATCCCAGCCAAAATCAGCACACCATCTCTGACCCAAATGACACTACCAATTCTAAATGCTGCATCTTTTCTCCAGGAATAGATGGTTGCTGATTGTCTTCCCTCTCTGGCCAGAAAAAAAAAAATTAACTGAGCCTGCATAGAGCAGGACAGTTGTTTCTCAGAGAGCTAGAAAATATTTGGCCTTGTGACAAACTATAAACAAGTTTTAGAATGCCCCAGGCTGAGTGTTTATTGTTCCTTTGTTTGTAAGAGCTGTCTGTAATTTTTCATTTTCCATACTTTTGTTAATACTGCTAAACATATCCACCAATCAGCTTTGTTTTTGCTTCTTTAAAGAAGCTTTGTCAAGCATGGCCCTTTTTGATTTAGGTCTTCCTTTTATCATATTTGCGGGTTTTTCATGCTGTCATGATTGTTTTATTGGTAATGTACTTAGCCTAAGAAAGGAATATCTAAAATTTCTTTTCTTGGGTCTCATCTTTACTGGTAGTAGTATCAGCACTGCTCAGGATCTGTGTGCATGCCAGAGGCACATTGCTACTTCTTCCTTTGTTGGTAAGGGAAAAGAAAATAAAGGCATCCTCAGTCCTATACTCATGCCTCCTATTGTCCCATATTACAATTGCTTGCTTGGTTTTCTTCACCCTTCTCCCAAACTAGGGTTCCTGGATGCTTTTTTTCATCCCCTGGCATTCTTTCTACCTCTGTGATTCCTGCAATTCCTCCACCTTCTACTAGGACTCCAGTGTCCTCTCACTGCCTGTGCAAGGCTCCCAGCCCTGTGCTCCATTTGATTTTCCTGGCCCAGCCCTGAGGCTAAGTGCAAGTTCCAGAACTGGATGTTTTTGGTGTTCTGGTTGCTGTGGAGTGCAAGGAAACGGGCTTGAAAACTGAGTCAGAGCAACAGCAAGTTATTGCTGGCAGCTTTTCAGGGCCAGTATGGAGGTGCTTCACTTAGTGATCACACATGTGTGTCTGTACTGGTGTAGAGGTGGAAGCTGCTATCTTTGTCCAGCATTGGCACACTGCTACCAAAGGGCATGCAGATTGCAGTTTGGGAACTGTCCTTACACTATAGATGCAGAAAGTTTCCTCCTGGCATCACTGGATGTTTCTTCTCTCTTTGAGGAGCTCGTTATGGAGGTTAATGATTAGTAGGATCTGGCACATACCTGGGGAATTAAGCAACTTAGAATAGAGGAATGTTTTCAGAGGAATAAATAGGATATGAATGCTCACTTCCCTTTCTTTTCCTTTGGCAGCATGTAGGACAGTTATATCTTTTAAAAACTTCCTCTAATTTGCCTGGTTTAGGAACAGTATTTCTTCAGCCTGGGAAGAGACAAAGGAGGGGATTTTTTTTTATTATTTTTAAGCAACGTTTTAAGCTAACTTAGGAGTGTGAGGGAAAAGGAATTGCCCTTTCTTACCTGGCAGGGCATTGGCTATCATGTACTTCTGGGAAACCCTCCATCCCTAAAGGAGTCTGAGAGGTTTAGGAAGGAGACAAAATTCAGCAAACCCACTTGCCGTTTACTAATACATACTCAGCCTTTGGGTGCATGGGATAGCTTTGAAGATCTTATGCAGCAGTGCATTGCCAAAGTTCCAGAGTTTATAGGCACCTATGTGTTGGTAGCATCAGTATGTATTTTTGCCTTGTTTTTTCTACATTCATATCAATTTGGCAGCATTTCTTCCTTTTTAGCAGAGTGCTGTCTGCAACTCCTGCCACAGTGCTTAGCTCCAGATCCCTGATTTCTGCACATGTGGATGTGATGGAAACATGCAAACTGGGAGCTGTCACAGCTTTCAGTGCTGGCTTGCTGGAGGAGGCACTTACTTTCATAGCCAGGGAAGCACTTCTTTTATATGATACAATTATGTGTTAAGGTTAGAAAATACACATGCCAGTTCAGGGATCCATATGCTACCTTATTTCTTTGACTCCAGCGTTTTCAGGATGGGCAAGCACCAAACAAGCACAAGTCACTGAGAACTGAGTGAATTTACAAGATGTTCTTGTTCTTTCTTTGCTCCAGGAAACCTATTTGTGGCCTGCCAAGCTGTAAGTACTCTACTTAGTTTGGTAGAGTCTACTGAAGTACTGCATTTGTTACCTGTGGAGCGTGTCAAGAGCTTGGTGACGTAAGTAAACTCTGCCTGTTTTGTGGTACTTCATGGTTTTCCTTGGTAGGGCAAAAATTTGACTTTGCCTTTATGTAGGAGCTGGTTAAATTCTTTTTTGTGTGCTGCCCATTCTGTTATGCTGGTACATTGCTTCAGTAATGTGGTTATGTAATGGAGCAAAGTTGTAGGCACTTCTTTTTGAAGAACCAGGTAGATGTAGTTCATGTTCAATGACATTTTTTTGCAAACTGATGTTTTCTTAGCTGCAGGCTGGTGTGTCAAATTGGTTCTAGTTTTACATTGCTACAGTGGTTCTGGTTTTACTTTGGAATGCTACACTTAGCAATTCTGTGTTATGTTATCATGATAAGAGAGACACGAACAGCACTTTCTGAGCTGCATTAAAAGCCTGAGTTTGCTTCTGGTGTTGGGATTCCACTATGTCCTTACATGTCCATGTTTGTTCTTGCTCCACAACGGAAGGAGATTTTGTATACTCCATTTGATTTATTTTGACTCTATTTAACTTATAATTAGCAAAAAAAAGTGTCTGGTTGGAAGGATTTAGGAAGACCATTAATCTCTCTCTAGCATCTCTAAGTCTTTAGTGGCTTGAGCTTCAAAACATGCTGTTCATTTAGGAAGTTGTGGTGTTCATGTCTGAGGCACAGCGGAGATAAAACAACTTGCCCAGATCAGGCAGGAGTTACTGGCAGCAAGCTTTAGCCTAGTACTTTCGTGCCAGCTCTGGGCAGGAGATGTGAAACCTGCGTGGAGCAAGGGATGTAAGGTAGCAGAAGGAAGTTTCTCTGTGAGCAGACAGGATTCCTGGGGTCTCACGTAAAGCCTAGATTATTTCTCTTCTATTGATCACTGACTGAGCACCTGGGCAGGAGCAGAAGCCCCCATGTGAGGTATGCAGGTTTATTTTCTGCAGCTTTGTGTCCAGCATGCAAGTCTCAGTTTGACAAGCCTGATTAACACAAAGGAGGAATCTCATGCCCCTTGGGCTGTCATGGGTTTTGCAGCTGCAAGTCATTGTGCTGGTGAAATCTGACTTTGCTGGCCTGCTGGTGCAAGCAGAGTCTGAAATCGAGGAATTTTCCCTTCATGCAGTTTATCACTAGTGCCTTATTTTTAAATACCAGTATTGTTGCAGTGCTTTCTGTATGCTAATAAAATCATCCATTGTTTTAGCACATTCCCTTCAGACCCCTCTGCGTTGCTGTTGGCTGATCTCTATTACACAAGGCTGGCATTATGTGGCTGCCAGGAACCCCTTTCCCAAAGCAACCTAATGGACTTGTTTGAGAAGCTGCATCCTAATATTTCCACTGGTGTTTCCAAGGTAATCTGCTGTTTTGAGCACATGCAAAGTAATTTGTATTTTAAGAATAAAACATAAGTAAATTTAGTTAAATTATAAAGTCTGAAAGGAGAAGCATGAGACTGTGTAAAGCTGTTACTTCCATAGTATCTGCTTAGACCTGGGTCAATGGGGCATGAGTTAACAGAGGTAACTGTTAGCCTTGTCAGCCTTGCCTCTTCCCTAGAGTTAAATCAGGGCAGGAATGTAATGCGTTCACTTTAAAGCCTTCTAGACTACAGGACTTCATCTGTTTCTCAGTTCCAAGATGAACCTTGTGAAATCAGCATGCTCTACCAGACATTAACCTCTCTGTAGGTGTGTATGTGTCAGTTTATATTGCCTGACATATGCTTCTGCTTGGAATAGGTCCGGCTATTGACTGTTCGAATTCTAAACCATTTTGATAATCCACCTTCTGCACAGGTTGAGGTAAGACTAAAAGGTTTCATTTAACATTTCAAAGCTATCTGTGTTTCTTGTTTTGTGTGAAAGGTTGTTCACTTTGCAGAAACAAAATGTATCTGGTAGAGATGGTCTCCTCTGCTTTTGTGCGTTCACATTCCAGTTTTATTTCTTTGTCCCCACATCCTGGTGTTTTCAGATGTGTGCCTAAATGGTAGAAACCAGAGCAAATCTTTTGACTTTGTCCTTTTGTCCAGAATGGCTGTGAGTCTGTATAGTCTTTTTGAAGTACTTTTCAACGAGATAAAGATAGTCTAACAGAATTCATGTCACTTGTTTGTTCAGGGTGATGGCACAGAGGAATTCCAGCCAGTATTTGCCATATTGCTCCAAGCAGAACTTGTGCCAGCAACAGTGAATGATTACAGAGAGAAACTTCTCCATTTGAGGAAACTAAGATGCGACATAGTGCAGCCTGCAATACCAAGTGGATCTTTGCAGGAGGTAAGGATTTATTGTCAAAAAGCAGTTGTCACATTCCTTCATTCCAAGAGAATGTTCTTATTCCATCACATGGATTGTAGAGTTTTTAATGAGAGTGCATCAAAATATCAATTAACTCCCAGATTAGGTTTTAGGAAACTTACTTGTTAGTACGGATCATAGCTCCTGTTGTCCTGAGGAGTACTGTGTTTAGTTGAACAAGTGATATCTAGGTAAATGGCCCACAGTCAGGTTAATCTGGGTTTGATGTCATGGAAAGGAAGGCAAATGATTCTAGGCAGAAGCGAGTTTTGAGCAAATTTAAACTCATGACCTTGCTATGTCCTCAATGTGGTTGAACATTGGTAGGATTCCCACAGGTCACTGGTGACCTCACTTCTGGATCTTGCTTCAGCAGGAAAATCTTTTATGCCTGTGACTGTTGAATCTCCTCTGCTGCTGGGCTAAAGGAGGCCTCACATCCATGAGGAAGGATTTTAGGTCACTCCTCCATGCAGCTCAGCAAGGACCCAGTCTAGAGGACATGCTGTTAGGCCTAGTGTAGTGAATACTCCTCTGGGCAAACTTCCATCTTTCTGAGGTCCCTCATTTTGCTGTGGCAGCACTGAAGTTGGAGAGAGAGACAGTCAAGATCATCTGTCCTGAACTGGTTTTTTCATACTCATGTTATTTTGGTGTAGTTATGAGGTCTCAATGTAGCTTACAGTTACAGTTACAGGTTCTAGATTATCACATGAAGCTATGAGACAAGGAATGATTATGTGTGTGACTTCCTTCATTGTAGCACTCCTGAGAACTTCTTTGAAAGTTTCTGCTTTAGAAGTTTCCACTTTGAGGGGATGAAAGGTTAGAGGAGCTTGGTTGATCTTTACTGTTTTTTGCATCTCAACAAGGTGTTGTATGTCATTCTAGGTGCCTCTTCGGTATTTACTGGGAATGCTTTATATTAACTTCAGCCCTCTCTGGGATCCTGTAATTGAACTTATAACGTGAGTATATGCAGTTGGGTGTTGCAATCTGTAGTTGTCTCACGGGACATTCCTTTTATTCTTCTGTGAACAGAAGCTGAGGGAAAAAGTGTCCAATTTAGAGAGATTTGTGCATGAGAACCTTCATGTGAGATCTTCTGAAATTAATTTGATCTCTCAAATCTCAACCTGTGTAGACTCTTCAACTTACTTCCTGATTTTTCTTACTTTAAAGGGAACTTGCAACAATAACAGTCAAATACCATCAGTTTTTAGTCAGAGGTAGCAGGTTCTGATTTATGTTTCACAAATGTTTAAAGGAACAAGAAATCTCTCTCAGTTTCCTCATCTACCAACTTTTCTGTCCTTACTGGAAAACCTCTAAATCCTACTAAAGAGTAGGGAAGTCTGACCATGGTGAAAAAATTAATGGCTGGTTCCAGCATGACTTTATCCCTTTTTTTTCTCCTCGCTCTGTTGTACAATTAAAAAAGATGGGATTTTCCTCTTTAAACCAGTGAATTAATTTTAAAAAAATTAAACCAACTCTTCAAAAGATACGTCCATTGTAATTCTTCCTTTGACTCTATATGACTTGCTGTACAGAAGTCAGTAGAAAGCTTGAGAACATTTTTACTCAATTTGAGTTCATTTGAAGTCATGGGATACAACCAGATTCTTTTAATAACAGTTGACATTTGGTGATCCATGAGAAAAGGCAAGGAAGTGCTACAGCTGCATTGTGCGGATGTCTTATCTCCCAATGGCCACATTAAAGCAGTGATCAAAGCCTTCAATTGTAGTAGTTGTTAACTAGCTGAGTGACGCTTGCCTCTTCTTATCTTCCTTCTAATTTCATGCTGTATTCTTCATTGTTAGTTCTTATGCAAAGGAAATGGAGAATAAACAGTTCTGGAAGGTCCTGTATGAACATTTGGAGAGGGCTGCTACCTATGCTGGTAAGTCACCTTTCCTAAGCGTGGTTATCATAGTAACCCAGCCAGTAGTGAATTATGTGGCTGTTTTTCATGTGCCCCAAATTCATGTGATGGGGGAATTCAGAACCAGTACCATGTCATGTCCAGGGCAGGAGTGGAGAAGCTTGGGAGGAAGCTGTGTCTCCTGTCCTAAACACCAAGCAGTAGATGGAAAAGGCCCCCTTTGTTTCAGGAGGGAGTTGCAGGTTGTGGGAAACCATGCAGCAGTTTCATCTTTGCCTAAGGCTGGCACTGCTCAGACTGGTCAGGAACAGTGACAAAACCTGTGTAATGATGCAGACCATCTTTCTGCTCTGTAGAATTTCTGCAGACACTTCTTGTGTGTGCTCTTGAGGTTTACCCTTGGGCGTATGCATTCTAGTATTTCAATACAGAGTCAGAAGTATGCAGCCATTTGTGAACTTCCCTGTTATTCAAGGGAACTGAGCCCAATTAAAAAGTGCCAGCATTGCAAGGCATTTTAGAATGCTTCCTAAGCAATGTGTGTCTTACAGGTCAGTGTTAAATATAGTTGCGTCTAAACAGGTACACGTCACCAAATGTATTACTTCTGTAATGGGGGATGGATTCCTTGCTACTGGTGATTATGAAGTAACCTTAAAAGATTTTCTTATCTCCTCTGTAGAAATGGAGCTACAAAATGAAATAGATGAACAGGAGGAGAGCTTTGCTGAAACAGAAAGTGAGAAGATGCCAGAAGGAGGGGTGGGGACTGTCTTTCTGGAGCAGCTGAGGAGTAGAACAGATTGCAGTGAACGGCTGGATCACACTAATTACCGTTTTCTGCTGTGGAAAGCACTGGATAAGTTTCCAGACAGAGTGGAGCCTCGATCAAGGGAACTTTCTCCACTTCTTTTGAGATTCATTCGGTAAGTAAGATTTATTTTTCAGTTGAGTGGACACATGGCTTTCAATGTGTTGCTGAGCTTTAAGATTGGCTATCCCATTACAGACTTTATTTCTTGAATGCTTGGCTGATGACATGTCTGTTTCCAGTTTAGATACCTTTTAATTGGAATGTGGATTCTGTTAGAAATGAAGCAGGCTGAAATGAAACTTCCAGTAGATCTCTGCTGCTCAGTCTGTCATTCATTGACTTGCCATTGTCACAGTCTCACTACTCAGTTATCGAGCGATTTCAGTGGAAATAAAGTTTCTCTTTAATGAAAACATGCTTTAATTTGAAATCAGAGGATATCAAAGTGTTTTCCCCCGGGATGGGGAAAATACTGATTTTGTTAGAGACTGATTCAAATTTCTGCCCCTGGAGGGAAAGCAGTGGTGTGCTTGCATATGTGTGCACATATCAGACAGTATGATGGACAGTAAGACATTATAATAAGAATGGTGAGGTTTTTAGTTGTTGTTGTTGCCCTGAAACCTTGAAAAATGTTATGATTCTTAATTCCTTCCTCCTTTTTTATAAACACAGAAATGAGTACTATCCAGCAGATTCCTTAGTGGCTCCATCTCAGGATCTCAGAAGGAAAATTAGTGGTACCATAGCAGCAAAACAAATGCCTGCTGAAGAAGTGAATGATGTTGCTATGGAGGGGGAGGAGGAGGAGGAGGAGGAAGAAGCAGAAAAGGAAGAAGGAGAACCAGTTAGTGTAGGAGTACCGAAAAAGAAATCAAGAAGAGCTGCTGCTAAGTAAGTATTTTTAGTTTCCCCTTTCACTAGTGCTTTCGTGGAAAGGCAGATTCAGCAGCTCACATTGAGATACAAGCTGTGTTTTTGTATATATTATTTTTTCTTCTTTTGCTTGTGCTTCATCATTTCTTAGTGGATTACAAATCAGAAATTCTGCCTGTACAGTACTAAAAATCCAAATACATTCCTCAGGTTTTATCATTATCTTGTAGCAGCAGGTATGCTGACCAGTCTGTGGTGTGTTTTACTTTAAGCAAAAAATCTGTAGTATTTTGAAGCTATTCTGAAGTTTTCAGAGACTCTTGTGCCTATATTCCCTGCTTCTCTGTGTATATCTGTTAGTCATTGAAAATTGTGGGCATTGCCAAACACTTCGAAAAATTAGGCTATTCGTTTAGGTATTCTAATACTGGGATCTTGCCTTTTCCTGCCCATTATAAATCTTGTCTTCTTAGGGACAAATGTTTTCATTTGGTAGGCTGAATATGCATGTCATTTTTGCAGTGCTGAGTACATGGAGAAAGTTGCTTTTTGTATGAATTCGCCCCAGTGATGACCTCCGTCAAATATCCCTTACAACTACAGCCCAAAGATTTATATTCTGACACTTCTTTTGCAAAAGATGGCCCTTGTAATGACAGAGAACTTCAAAATGTCACCTTATATGTTGGAACAAGCCAAGTATTTCATATGTGACCTAAAGTGTAATTTCATTCCAGGTGTCCTGTGGGTGTTTCATTTTTTTCCCAGATTCTGGCTTGTATCTGCAAGTTATCAACAATTAAAGCACAGTGACAGTCCAAGATATTTTGTTATTTTCCCAGCCTCCATCTCAAAACATCCACGTACTGAAGTGGAAACGTTAGCTTCCCATAGCTGTAACAAAGGCATAAAAGATTTACCAGGGGTGTGTTAATGAGTTGTGGAGTGACCTCTCTTCCCGGGTCAGGTCTGTGCCAGGGAGGATCCCCTGGCAGCGCTGCACCCTGTGTCCCAGGAAGCCTGGCTGAAACAGGGAGGGTGCACACCTGCCCCAGGCTCCCTGTGGGTTCCTGGAACACATCCTACTCATCTCTTGTCTGTGCCCAGCCACAGAGGAGGGTGGGCCAGCTCAAGTGTCTGGAGAGTTCAGTGTAAATTAGCAGGGGGAGCAGCTGAATCAGGACAGCATCTATCAGTGCCACAGCACACATGGTAGAGAAGATGTCACACCTTCCTTATCTTTGTCTTCTCTGTCCCTTTCCATGAAGAGGAGGTGGGGCAGATGTGAGGTGACCCTGCCAGTGCTAGAGGAACTGACTCCCATCTGTCCTTGCAGCCCAGTGTTAAGTCCAGTACAGGCTGGCTGAAAGCAGCCCATCACATTGGTAGGATCAACATGGGTACCAGTTATGGACAAGTGAATAAACAAGGAGATAAGTACAGAATTTTGGTGTTTTAGGCTGGGCTGGCGGAGAGAAGTAAGCTGCATCCTGATGGTACCCCTTTCTCATGAAAAAACTGAGCTCACCCAGTGCTGCTGAAGTAAAGGCATTCTGTGTGCAGTGAAATGACAGCTGGAAGGAGCTGCTTAGGGAACAGAACACCTCTTGCTATGTCTGAAATAGTGCTGAAGACTTGGGATCCTCTTGTGTTGTTTTTCGTTTTCTTTCTTATTAATGAATTTTAATTAAAGCTACCTGTTTGTCTCCTGGATATTTTAAAAAATAATTGTGTTGTTTTGCAGGCAACTAATAGCCCACTTAGAAGTTTTCTCAAAATTCTCAAATCCTCGTGCATTGTATCTGGAGCAGAAGCTGAATGCCTTGTATACCCAGGTGACGCTATTTGCTTACTTCTAGGATTGCTACTCATAAATTAACTCTTTCTTATTTGAGTGCAGTGTCTAATACTGAGGAAACCTGTCATTTTCTGAACTCAGCTGTGATAGCTGAAAAAGGAGCTGTCCTCGAGAGGACTTCCTAACAGGCGTCACTTAAAATGAGCCTCTTAGGCGAAGACCTGCTAAAGATACCTGGCTTAGTTTACTTGGAATGGCAGTCACAAACTTGCAAACAGCAGACAAGTAGTAGTCTTTGGCAAGGTGGAAGAGTGGCTGCAGAGGATATCTGTTTTACTTACACTTCCTGTAGGATCTGGAAGAAGATTTAGAATCCAAAGCCTGGGGAAGATCTAAGGAGATTTGTGTTTGTCCTATAATGTTTTGTGTTCTAAGAGTATGGCCAGTATGTACAAGAGATCATCAAGCATCATAAAAGGAATTTCTTCTTGCAGAATATTCAGTTTGTTTGATTCTTTTCTTAGGGATTTCCCTGAAAGAACTGTTGAAAGTATGACTTCAAAGAGGGATTCTAAGTCTTTATTTTACAGTCCTTAAAACAGTTTTATTTTTTAATTTTACAGGGTTGTGTTGGTTCCCAGTTTGTGGATTTGTTCAGGCCATTGGGGTTTGCTCTCTTTGTTCCCAATTTGTGTTTTCTGAGGCTGTACGTCTTGAAAGCTCCATTCCTTAGTCCCTTGACTAATTTGAGAATCTCTAGTAGACATCCGCTCTGTTTGTCCATCTCAAAGTACTGCTTAGAAAAACAGTTGATCCATGTGTTTGTTTGCCTATGTTCTTAGCAAAATATAGGACAGTTGTGTAAAGGTCAAATTAGTCTGGGAAGCCCGGCACAAGAAGAAAGATTACTTCATCACTTACTGTTTGCATTTCTGTGTCTTAGTATATGCATTGTCACAGTTGGTGTGTCCATCTGGCATAGGGACGTTATGGCAAAGCAGTCTTTGATGACACATGCCTGTACTGTTTGGTATGAGACTGAAGAACTGATAAAGAATGCTGCCTGGGGAAATGATCTGTATTTCTCAACTTCTTTTCCCTGCCCTAATGAATCTCAGAATCACAGAAAATGCTGAGTTGGAAGGGACCCATCAGGATCATTGAGTCCAGTTCCTGGCCTTGCACAGGACACCCCAAGAATCAAACTGTATGCCTGAGTGCATTGTGCAAACACTTCTTTAACTCCAGTAGTCTTGGTGCTGTGACCACTACTTGTTGTTTAGTGCCTAGGTTAGGAAGAGCCATCTTCAAGAGAGAGCAAAGTTTAGAGAGACTTTGCATACCAAGTCTTCCGAGTAGTTTGTGTGTGTCACAAGAAAGAAGTACAGGTACTTTGGGTACTCTGCTTTTTAATCCAGTCTTCTTAGATACACAGCTGATAACTGGTTTTGATGATAAATGCAAACTCATAGTGGTCCAAAAGACAGCTATGAAAAAAGAAATATTTTAACTGTCCTACATAGATAGGAAGAAAAAGTATATATGAACTATCAGCAACTATTTTATGAGTGGTAGTTGTGCATGTACGTCTTGACTTTATACTAGCAACACATACATTCTGCTTCTGTTTGAATAAATTAGTCCAAAACCTGCTTGAGCTTGTAGCCTTTGGGTTTGACTATTTTCAGTAAGCACTTTTGCCTCCTAGATAGGGACTCATTTTCTTTCTTTTGTTATGTGCAGTTACTCTCTCATCAAGACCAGAATGTACAGAGAATAGCTCTTGACTGTATAATGACGTACAAGCATCCTCATCTACTGCCATACAGGTAAAAGATTTTATATTTTAGCATTAGTGAATGAGCCTGCTGTCATATCAGAAGCCCGCCTTGGGGTCAGTTTTATTTGGAGTCCTGTATTTGTTGAAGACATATATGTAAAGTTTAATTTTAACCAACTCTATGTATCATATCTAAGAGAGGAAATCAGATGTTGAGGTTGATCAGTGTCTCTTTTTTGTTTAGAGAAAAACAGCAGCACTTCATTCTGTCCCAGAATAGTGTCAGTAGTGTTAGTTCCATGATTTTCAAAGATGTCTTTTATACTGATGATTTATGACCACCCAAAGAAAGTGATAGTATAAAACTAGTTTGTGGTTAAATAATTTCTTTTGAATATGTTCAGGACTTACTTGTCTACATAATTAGCTTGAACTTGCTGGCTTTTAAAACATTTTTTTTATAAAAGAGTGAGAAAATAGTACTTTAATATTTTGTATACAGCAAGGGATAGCTAGGTAGGTAATTAGATATAGATGCATCTGTGTGTCTATCTGTCTGTTTTTATAACCCTACCTGCCCTCAAATAATGTTTATTACTCTCAGGGAGAACTTGCAAAGGCTACTGGAGGACAAGAGCTTTAAAGAAGAGATAGTCCATTTCAGTATTTCTGAGGAGACCACAGTAGTGAAAACAGAGCACCGACCAGATCTCATCCCTGTTCTTATGAGGTGTGTTCTGAATTGTGAGTTCAAAAGCTTCATGGCCAAGTACCATGAACAGAGAGGTGTAATGCTGCTTCTCATTTTGAGCAGTTGAGCTAAACCCATGGTTAATGGTATAGTTTGATGAGTTAGTTTGTGATATTCTGTATGGTTTCCTTATTAACACTTTTGTGTAATGTGTTATGGAAACTGTTTTCTTTTAAAAACATTTTGATAATACTGCTTCTATTAAAGGATTACAGACCTGTAAGGACGTTTCAGTTTACTTAGTATTGGCAGCTCTTTGCAGTGATGCGAACTGTCCTGAAAGGTAACCAGTTTTACGCCTGAAGTTTCCAGCAGAGCTTCCATGGCAGTAGCAGAAGCTGGTCTTTCACTAAGATGTTTTTGGACAATATGTGTTCAGTGGAGCCCTGAAGGGAGAACTTTCACTAGGAATATTTTTAAACTGAGTTGCTCCTGCAGAATAAGAGGCTGGAAAACAGGTGGCTTGCTGAAAGCTAATGCAACCTCTTTTTGGTTCTTGAAGAATTCTCTATGGCAGAATGAGAAACAAAACAGGGAGCAAAACACAGGGCAAGTCTTCAGCAAGCACTCGCATGTCAATTGTTCTGCGATTTCTGGCTGGCTCACTGCCAGAAGAGATACGGATGTTCTTGGATCTACTCTTTGAAGCTGTGAAGCAGTTCAGTAACGGTAGGTAGGCTGTAGAAACAGAGGTATGGTATTTCCTGACCTGTAGAGATGTGGGAGGGTAAATATGCTTAGTACTGTTATGTGCTTCAGTTTGCCTCTTAACCATGCCTTGGAAGGATGACAGTAAACCCTTGGTAAGGCCTAGTTTCCCCTGAATTTCTCCTTGCAAAGCACGATTGCTCTGTTTTACATGTCTAAGGTCAGAAAAACTGAACAACTTGCCACAGCTGCAGCAGGCCAGGAGTGGGTAGTGGCTGGCATCATAGGCTAGCCTGAGTATCATGGCAGTAAAGAGAGCTTGTAAGGTGCTCTGATTCTGTAGCAGTGGGAGACAGCTGAGTGTCAGAGAGATAGAGACGCAGAGCTCTTCTTATTTAAAAACTGACTATAAGGATCTGTAATTTAGGGTCAAATTCCACTGTTTTTCACTGAAAAGTTATTCTTGGTAGTGAGTGTCTTCATGATGCCTCCCTAGATAATTTGCTATCCTTTGTCTGTCACAGGGCCTTGCCAGACTGCAGTCCTTCAAAGTATGTCAGAGCTGGATTTAGCTAAAGTCCTGCCTCTTGGGCGTCAGCATAGCCTCTTCAATGGCCTTGAAGTTGTGTTGAAAAACATGGGACATCTGATCCAGCATTACCTGCCTGAAATTCTACAGATTCTGCTCTGCATGACTGCTGTGGTATCCTGCATCCTCCAGCAAAGAGAGAAGGTACAGCATATGCCAACAATATACAAACATGTAAATTAAGTTTCTTTCTCTGCTCCTCCTTTGTGCTTACACATATAAGCAGAGCTTTACTGATTCAGGTAAAGATAAGTTGAATGCCATTGTGGAGTGAAGCTTAGCAGTTAGAAGTCTCTCAAAATAGAGGCCAGTGATGCTTGTCTGAAGGTGGCTCAAGCAGTGCAGGCAGAGTTAATGTATTTAGAAAACTCATTTGAGCTGTGTTTTTGTTTGAGTTACTGAAGAGATAGTTGGAGGTGATCTCTGTGCATTGTTCCTACCTGTTTTGTGGCGAGATAGGCATGAGAGAGAGGTAAATGTTCTGTTGTAAACATGTAGCAAGATTTTATAGTTAGATGTTGAAATTTGCCTTAATGATGGAGCTTCTTGGCTGCAAGGATAAAACATTTGAGCAGGGGAGGGAGAGGTTTAAAGTTCCTTGCCTGAAGACATTAGACCAAACCTCATCCATGAGGTGTTTTGTTGCAGTGCTAGACCTCAGGGGAGCTCAGCACTGTGGGTGATCACAGTGATTGTCTACCTGGGTGTCTCCTGTCATGGGACACAGGAGGGACATGGCTACCAGCCATGCTTCCTGCACACTTAGAAGCACCTTCAGCTCTGTATCAGGAGTAGCCATACTAATCCAGTGTTACCATTTGGGTCTTAGCCACATATCTGCAGAGCACTGCAAATGTTTTTTCCCTTGCTGAGCAATGGCTGTACATGCAGAAGGGATCAGGTGAGGAAAACATCCTGTTAAAGATTGGTTGCACCTAAAAGTGGGGCATGTTGGCTTATTGCTGCCCTGTACACGGTGGGGGCAGCACAGACATCCCTGAGCTGTAGTCCAGCAACATGGGGTCTGTTGCCAGCTGCTCAGAAACTGTAACACTGAGCCAGGCTTTTCTGTCTTCCTAGTGCAGAACCTGCTCATGTATTAGGTGGGAAGCAGGCAAATGGCACAGTCGTCATCATCATCTCTGTGGTATTGAAAGGAATTATGAGATGATGGACTGAGCAAGTGGGAATGAATGTTTTGTCACCATGAGCATGTTCTTGCCAAGACCCACCTATGAGCATTTGAGGTTAGAACTTTGAAAAAAATCCATCAAAACAAAGTAAGTCCTTGCAACATGTAGTATCCAAGGTTTCATAGTTGCCTGTGGGCAGCACAGAACCTTGTAACTGTCTTAATTTATGAAGAAGATGAGCAAATTTGAGGACAACAACATCCCGCAGTCTGACTTCAGCAGTGCATTTCATATGCATACATGTCTTCAATGAGGACAGGAGAGGGGAGTTCTAAAAGCTGCTTCATTAACTGCAAGGAGAGCCACATTTTGCCAGTTGCTACAGTAATCCTGTCATGGTTGTGTAATGTCAGGAGTGACAGTCTGTTGTTTGTCTGAACTTAATTTAGCACTTCATTAGCCCAGGGACTGTTAAAAGCTCAAGGGAGAGTGTGAGAAATCTGTTTATCTTGACTAATAATTAGAAGACATTCTTGGAGTTTGAGAGTAATTTATTGCAGAGTGATACTGCCTGGAAAGTTAAACATAAACTTTGAAGACTTTAATACAAGTTATTAATTTACCATTTCCTACTGATTGTGTTCACTATTGAGTTTTTTTGTCCTCTCAAAGGCTTGATCTCAGAGAACTCTTATGGTGATTGAACAGTGGGAAACACAAAATTACTTTACTTGGAGGTCACCATTAGCAATAGTATCCTGGTTTGTGCTTTCTGTGGGCTTTCAAACAGTTCATTTGCCACCTGGAAGCTAATTGCACTCCATTAGTACACATTCAGCATAGCTTGGGAGATCCTGTTACAAGAGCTTGGTTGGTTCCTTTTCCACCATCTCCTCTTCATCTTTTTTACCTGTGATTTTGAATTCTTTGTGGTGGATCATGATATGAACTGGAGACCCAAAAGAGCTCCAGTATCAGACAGTGGCTTTTATTCTGATGTGACACTGTTTTTTCTGAGACTGAAGTTCATTACCTCTGTACTGTGGAGCTACTTCATGTGCTTGTGCTGTGAGCTGCATTGCACAGTATGGAAATAATTTAGGTTACTCAGGTCGAGGCTCCTCTCAGGGAGTAGAGTCAGAATGCAGCAGTGCATGAATTTCCTTATTGAAATGTTTTTCCCAAGCAAAGCTATGGAACATAGCCACTAAATGGGTACAGGAAGCACCTTCCTGTAACCAAATTCTATAGCCCCACCCTACTCTGCTGGAAGACATAATTCACATTCTTCCCTTCTCTGTTCCTCCCTCCTCTTCATCTTCATCTGTTGATTTTTTTTTCCCAGATGATCTCAGTGTGCAACTTCACTTGGGAGAGCTGATTTGGTCCTTTCAAGTGTAAAACAGAATTAGTTAAGTGTCAAAGTTGGAAATCTAATTAATTGTGGTGTAGCTTTCTGCATTGTGTCCAAAAGGGGCAGATGCTGCTGAGTTAAACCTATCAGCATGGATATTTTATGAGCTGAAGGAGTCCTGTGTAACTGACTCAATGCAGGAACAGGCAGGCCCCTTGTAGAAAACTTTAGGTCAATTCTGAGGTGTTGATTGCTACCTTGAGCAAGTTACAAGAGAAAACCGAAGTTTCTGCAAAGGATGTAACTGGATGCGGTCAGTCAATTGCTGGATTTAATTTCAGAGCAAGCAGTCAGTAGTTGTTCTGCTAAGGTCTTACTGGGGTGGATTTTTTGTTGTGAGTTTTTTTTTTTACAGGTCCAACCTAGGTTGATTAATCCACTGAAGAATTTGAGACGTCTTGGTCTCAAGCTTGTGGCAGAGTTTTTTTCTGATTATGAGACCTACAGCTTTAGTGTGGAAGAGATAGATGCAGTTTTCCATGCTGTGGTGTGGCCTCAGGTAAGTATTTCTTGTTTTTTCAAATAACTTGTTTGAAACATTTACGGTGCAGAAAGCTTCAGCTGTACTGGAGTCCATCATGTCAGCTATGTCCATTGGTAGTTTGGATGTGGCCTTGGACAGATTCTGGCATCCCAGTCTGTATGTGCAAGGCCAGTTTCTTGGCTCATATCTGATTAGTACTGGAATAATCAAGTCACAGAATAAAGTACAAGTTAATTCATCTGAATAAAATGCATGCCCTTTCTTTGTTTTTTAACCACAGAAGCAGACTTCTTCCTTAGATGCTTCAGGGAAGCTAAATAATATGAGTCATGTCTAAGTGTACTTTACTACTTTTCTGTATGACACTTTTTGGGTAGGGGACTGCAGAAACAAATGCTGCTGCAGGAAAGGAAGGACCGAGCAGGGTCTGTCAGTGGGCTATGTGGGTCTCGTGCCTGCTTGCTAAGAGTTCCATGTGAACACAGTGACAAAGCATAGGCTTGTGGCTTTTATCAGAGAAATTCAGATCACCTCTGAGCTTGGAAAATGCACTGCTGTGAGATGGAGAGAGAACACAGAATTTAAAATTAAATTGTGCTGTCTTTGTTAGTGCAGTGGCTCTGGAGTTGTCAGGGAGTGCCTGTACCAGCTGCTGGGTTGTCTCGGCTCTAAAAGCAGTTGTGTCCATGAGAAGGTTAACTGAGTAAGAGGGGCTGACTTCAAGACTGCTCTTCCACAACAGCTTTTGAGGTATCCAAATGTCCAACTTCTGAGCAGAAAAAAAGCCTGTTAAAGAGCGCTGGTACAGTCTGTGAAAACACAGAGCTTCTCTAGATGCTGTGTTTGTTTACTCCTACACTGTTTCTCTGCTCTACCAGTAAGAATAGTGTAGTATAAGTAGTATGGTTATGTGGACAAACATTAGTTAAAATAGTACCAGGCAGTGCATATAGCTCTGTATTGCTGGGCTGAGCAACAGGGAAGTACATGTTCCTGGTTTGTCCATGGAATCTTCTTACAGCCAGGGTGCTACATGGTAAAAGCAGTGAATATTTATTGTCATTCCAGAGCAGTTCAGGCTTTAAGTCAGCAAAGCACTTCAGACTTTCAGGGAGCACGGTGTTTGCAAATTCAGAGTAGCTCTGAACAAGATGTACTATTGCTACTAAATAGTTAGAATGCCTCTCGTCCTTACATATGTCAGGAAGATAGACGGTTTTGAAGCCTGGATAATAGTTCGATCCAGAAGCTCCCTCTGGAGTCTTTTCTGGTGAACTTCATGAAGGTTTGGTTTTGGCAAAAGAATAGTTTTGACTTGTGTGCTTTCCATTTTTGAAGCTATAGAACAAGTGCAAGTGCAAAAACTTGTGGAGAGGGCAAATTGTTTTAAGCCTGTCAAACCTGCAGTTGGAGTTTGCTGTTGTTCACAGCCCAGGATTTTGCTGCAGAGACTTGTTAGCCTGCACAGCAGCATTCCTGCAGGATTGGATTAATGATTTACTCTCCATTGTATATCATTCAGGAAACGTCTGTTTTATGCAGGGCAATAATATTACCAGCCTTTGGGACAGGAGAAGAAGATTCCTAAGATTCCTATGATGGTCAGACCTGCCTTCTTTTCTGTTATGCTCAGGTCTTGGGCAAACTGAGCTAGTCCAAACCCCACATGCACCATTCTGCCTGCTGCCCCTGAATGCACTGCAGCCTGCTCCGCCTGTGTGTTCACTAGTGGTGCCCTGCCAACCACCCGTCCAGCAGTGGTCGTGGTGGAAACCCACCTGTGTGACTTGGGTGGAGCCTGTTGGGTTATGGAGTGGCAGAGAGGAGGGTGCACTGCATCACCTTAGCCACTCTCCAGTCATGGAGGAGCAGCAGCTCTTCTGTGTGGCCCAGGCTGGGCACCTCTGAGGTGGGGTTGTTTTGGACACAGAGCCCTGTTAGGAGGTCCCATTCATGGGATGCAGTACAATGTTCCAGCCTCTCCAGTGAGGCCATGAAGATACGTGAAGATACAGGTGCTGTAGTCAGGGTGTAGGAAGTGTGAGAGGAGTGAGTTTTGGGTCCTGTGCTTGAGATTTCATAGGTGTGTCTTAGAGAGGTTGCTAAGTCTGTGTGGCAAGTGGGAGGCGCCATGGGAATCTAATTTCAAGGGGAGGGCAAAAATGGTAGCTGGAATACTGTATAACCAGGAGTGAGATGATCTAAGGAGTCATTTGACAAATATTGAGGAAGTTGGGAAATCACTTGATAAAAGGTTGAAATTACTTAATAAAAAAGGTAAACTATAGAATGTGAGGTCTTCATTAGAGATGAGGTTTTTAAATGGCTTTACTTATTTATGTTGCGTTGGTGTCTGTTTTTTCTCTCCTTTAGGTCTGCAGGTTGGCTTCAGAGAGTCAGTATTCTCCAACTTTTCTGCTCAAACTCATTCACACCTGGAGTAAGAACCCCAGGTAAGTGTTCTTCTGGCAAAGAAGCCAAAGTACTTCTGAATACATAAAACACAAAAAATAGCACACTAACAGGCTGCAAATAATTGTGTCCAGAACCAAATTTTCTTTTTCCGTTAGACTCTCATTCTTTTGATAGCAGTCAAAGCAACTGGGAAGCTTTCCAGTTTATGCACAAACTCCCTTTTTAATAGGCTGCTTTTCCATGTATTAATAACTAAGCACATATGCAGCCCAAACCTAACTCACAGGTGAGGAGGAGGTCTGACTTCTTAAGATATGTCTGTCTTGACTGATGACTTCTTAGTCTTGCGAGGTTGAAAGTCAGTTTTACAATATATAATTTCATTCATGTTTTTGTGAGTCTCCTTTTCTTTATATGTTATGAAAGAGTATGGGCAAGTTCAGCGTAGAGTCTGTGAGTGAGAGTCTTTTACTGAAGGTTGTAAAAGAGCTTTATTTGGTTCAGACACTGTAAGAACTTCCAGCTCAACTGTTTGGAGTAGGTTTTGCCTCGTCCACAGACTCACTGTTTTTCCTTTGCTGAAGTATCTGGTTCTTTTGAGACATCTCATTGGTAGGCATGAAGACATTATAAACAACCTTCTGTTAAAAATGGTGTTGAATGACTAGGTTAGGAGCAGACTAAGAGGAGACTCAGGCTGTGGAGAAAGGATTAGAAAAGGGACTTGATAACCTCTCAACTTGCATTCACTGTATTTGTCCTTACACTGTTCTGGTTTTTGTGCACCTTTTTCTTGGTTGAAGTGGAAGACAGTCATTATTTTTTGTGTGACTTCTCGCACAAAAGAATTGTAAGCTGAAAATTGAAATTGAAATTGAAAAATTGAAAATCTGAATCTGATTTTCAGTGAATCTTTTTATAACCTTTCTCTCAGGTATTTCCCTTTGCTGGCCAAGCAGCAGCCAGATCATCCAGAGAATGATATATTGACAAATGTGTTTGCTGTGCTGTCAGCCAAGAATCTGTCTGAGGCCACATCCAGCCTTGTGATGGACATCGCTGATAGCCTTCTCAACAGCCCAGATTTTGAACCCACGGAGCAGGTTTCCAGTTTGAGCGTGACTGGCTGTGTTGTCACAGCCACTGGAGACATGACAGAAGGTATGCCTGCCTGAGAGTTCTGAGAGACCTGTTGGGTGGTTTAGATGGAGGTGTTAGATTGTGGTGAAGTTGTCCACACTGGCTAAGAATACTGGGGAAGAGGACCTCCCGGCAGAGATGGAAACATCAATGTACAAATTTGTCTTGTTCTGCTCAGGACTGTAAAGTCCTGCTTGCTTGATGACTGATGAGATCGACATTTGAGTGTCAGGGTCCTGAGTGTGGAAGGATTCCTTATGAAGAGAGAAATGCTGGCCTGTTCTGTGAAGCTTTGACTGATACAAGTTCAAGAACTACATTGCTGACTTGGCTCTGCGCCTAACACGACGTTTTATATAAAGGCCCCCTTCCTGTGTGCACATGATCCTGTGTCACTTTGATGTTTTGTCTGTGCTCCCTGATATGAAAGACCTGGCATCTCTGAGAGTTAGTAGACAGAACAGTAGTGTGCTGTGTTTGATGCTGTGGAGACATCTTTAACCTGCAACACTCACGAAAACCTCATCTACAAATGCTCCAGTCATTTTAGGAGATGTTACTACTTTTGAAGAGTGTCCTTGGTACCTTCCAATAAGCCAACACTTAAAAGGGCTGTTACTGAAATCTGTGAGGAAAATGGTGTGTGCTTTCTTTGATCCCATCTCAGACATGTTAGACTTGGTCTCAGCAAGTGCTGTTGCTTCTTTTCAGCCACCAGCTGCCCTGCATGTTCATAGCTCCCATTTACTTATTCTTCCACTAATGAAGCCTCTTTTATCCTAATTTCTTATTTGTATAGGGTTAGATCTCCCTCATATTTCTTGCAACAGAGTTTCTTGGGTGTTGCTAACTGTTGTATCTCTTACAGAACCCCTCAGCCTAGGTTGCCGGTTGGTCCTGCCTCACGTTCCTGCCATACTTCAGTACTTCAGCAAAACAATGTTAAATGTGGAGAAGGTGAAAAAGAAGAAGTACAGAGCTCAAGTCAGCAAAGAGCTGAGTATACTTTCCAAGTAAGTGATTCTTAGAGCCTGAAACAGTTAACAAGCTGGAAGGAGAGAAAAAGAAAGAGGCTTATTATAATAGTTTCCACAATAAAAAACACCATGCCTCAAACTTTTTAAATTTACAACAGTTGTAAATACCTAGATCTGTCATTGACCTTGCAAGTTGCTGAGGTGATAAGTTTTCAGAAGTTGACTCTAGGTGGTTTTGTTGCTGGTACTCAAACCTAATGTCTCTTGAGGGTAGAAAAAGGTGCAGAAATGCCTGCAGTCATGTGAAACTGAATGTTTAGGGTGGGACTGTGAATTTGGTAGGTATGCTCTATAAGCGTGGATAGGCTCACAAAGCCTTGTGAAATGACACTATTGCTAACAGACTTCTTTGCTCTGTACTGGTGATTGAAATGATATAAAAGAGTAAATTACCTTGTCCAATTTTGCAGGATCAGCAAATTTATACAAGAAAAGAGCCAGAATTCAGTGCTTGTGAGCCTTCTCCTCCCTTTCCTTTATCAGAGTAATATGGAGCAGGTAGGTAAAAATTACTTCCTCCCCCCTACTGGACTTATGTTTTTCTTTTAATAAAGTATATTTGTTTGTTTAAGATACAGTTAAAAGTCTTGTTGATTGCATGCCATTTCTCATTATTAGCATGCAGTCAAGTCTTCACGTGTTTGCAGTCTACTCAGAACGTGGTGCCCACTGTGTGTTGATGTGCACTGCTCACCCAGAGGTGCCAGTGTCCAGACTGATTCTGTTCCCCCTTTTCATGGGGAAGTTCTGCAGAAGTTATAATGGAGTCTTTACTTTCTTTGTCACTGTTGTCAATCCACCAAATTCCTTGCAGTGTTTGAAATAATTGCTCTTCTTCACTGTGGATTTTGTGCACCCCAAAGCCAGAGCCGCAGCATCTGGACAGCAATGTGAATACATATGGTTGAGTATGTAGTACATGTGGTGTACTGGGCAGTGCTGCGTTAGTCTGCTGCAGGATGAAGGGCAAAGACAAATGGTATACAGTACTATTGTGGGGTTTTAAATCTGTAAATCATTAGGTGACCACATGTAATTTCTGTTGAGAGAGATCATACAAGAGCTTTTTTACTGTGCAGTGACCGGGCACTGGAACACATTGCCCAGAGAGTCTGTGGAGTCTCCCTCACTGGAGATACTCAAGAACTGTCTGGATGCAATCCTGTGCCATGTGCTCTGGGATGACCCTGCCTGAGCAGGGATGTTGGACCAAATTTACCCCTGCGTGGTCCTTTCCAACCTGACCTATTCTGTGATTCCGTGAAGTGAATGGTGCTGTTAATGTTCATCTCATACATTCAAGAGGGACTACTTTTTAAAGCTCTATTAGTTCTCCTGACCTTTGAGTTGTGGGGAAAGACACATAAAAGAAGTTGTTATTGTGCTGACAGTCATGCCTTAACACTGTATTGTTTCTAATTGAAAGGTTGCAAGTACTTCTGAGAAATTTGATGATTACATTGTGTCCTTCTAATTCTTTGATGTTGTTCAGTATCTCTAATCTGAATAAAGGACAGCAGTGTTACTTTGTGTCTTGAAATATATCCCAAGGAAATGAAATAGTCTTGTGAGGTTTCAATACTTACTGAGAGTTATGTGTCTCTTTCAGGGTACACAAATTGACATTCTGGAGACAGTGCAGAACTTGCTGAGGCATTGCTCAAACCCTACAAGCTTTCTCAAACCACTGGCAAAGCTTTTTTCTGTCATCCAGAACAAGCTGTCTCGAAATAAGTTGTGCTTGGTATTTCAGGTATTGCATTTCTACATCTTTCTATGCTTTTTAAAAAATTTTTTCTAAGAGATCAAGAACAAAGTAATAACATTCTTTATCTTTGTACATGACTTTAAAAACCTTTTCAATATAGTTCTTGTGTGAAGTGAAAATAACAGAATTCTATATGATAGAAATTAATGAGCTGCACAAAGATTTGTAAGTTTTGGCTTACAGCCTGGTTGATGTGAGCCTCACCAAGGATCTTTAGTATAAGAGAAGCCAAGTAAAGCACTTTATCTGCAACAAATCCTGCATGTTGGTAAAATAAGAATGGATTTCAGTATCCTGAAGATGATTTTTATTTGTATTCTTCTCTCACAGTTTATAGTAGGCTGTTCTGTATTACTTTGAAGTGTTTCTCAACTTCTTAGCAGTAAAACACATGAAACATTCAGTGCAGATATTTAGAAACTTAGGAACTTAAAACACATATCCTCCAACTTACATAAGAAAGGCTCTTATGGAGGTTCTAACAGGAGAAAGACTAATGCTGCTGCTTTATTTATTTTTTGTCTCAAATGGTAGGTCTTGAGTTACCCAAATTTTTTACAACTATAAGAGTTAACTGGGTTTTTTGTTTCTTTTTAGACTTTATCTGACTTGGACTCTAAGTTGAAGTATATTACTGATGTTATTAAGGTATGCACAGTTTCTTTGCTCCCTTTTTCCCCCCAATAGGTATGATCACGTTTGTCATTTTCCATTAACCAATTGTTGCTCTGTCTTAGGTGAATGCCTTTGATCAGCGACATCTGGATGATATCGACTTCGATGTACGTCTGTCAGCATTTCAGTCAATCACAGGCCACATCAAGGAAATGGAAACAGTGGATACTGACTTCCTCATCCCTGTTATGCACAACTGCTTCTATACAATCCAGGTTGGCTGAATATTCCTTCTCTTGCTATATACTCCATGCATCCCTGATGAATCTAGCTTTCAACTTACTTCCATTGGCTAGTTTTTTGTACCACGTAACATTCAGAAGGTGTCTTTAGGTATTCATACAAATGAATATGTAGTTTGAAGTTTTGTCTGTTTACCTTTTCATCTGTGTGTCCCAAAAGGAAAATACAGTGCAGCACAACTTTCTGTCAGTGAGCTCTGAACTGGATAAAAGGCACATTACAGGCTCAAAAGGTTGATTTTCTGTTTGTTGTAGCATGTTCTGGTTGTGTGCGCCTGCTGGTAAATGTAAAAGGTTTTTGCCTGATGGGTGAGGTGGCCACTAATTTGGGACTAGAACTTCTATAGGAAAGCTCTTAAGAGTTTCTGGGTCTGTACAGGACTCGTATTGTGTCCAGTGGTACTGTTCTGTGCAGGCTTTGGGGAACAAAAAGGTCTCATAGGCAGACTCATGTGGTGCCATTTCTTCATCCACTCAGCTCGGGGATATGGCTCTCAGTGACAACGCAAGCCTTTGCTTGACCACTTTCATCCACCGACTGGCAGAAATCAGCCACACAGAAGATGAGTACAAGGAGCTAATCCATCACACTCTCCTGGAGTCTGTGAGAAGGGGCCTGAAGAGTAAGACTGAGGTAAGGCAGTGGTATCTGATCACACATTTCCTGCTATCTTCAGGGTAATGAGGCATTTTTTGGGTGAGTTCTCAAAGTTCCCTACTGGGATAAGACATGCAGGCACCCACTATAAACCTACCCTTAATTTAAAACCTTATAAAACTCTAAAAAATTATAGAAAATAATTGCGTTTCTCTACTGCTGTTCAGCTTTTCTTAGTTGTCATTTGTTCCTTGGAGGTGAGGCTTTAATTTATGTGCAGTCCATTATAGGTGCATTTGTTGTTACCAAGAATTAGGACGTTTGACTGAAACACTTCTAAATGACAGCACTGCTGTTCTCAAGAGTGTGTAGCAGCCTATCCAAGGGATACTTAACATTCACTACTTGCTATCTGTAGAGCATCCAGCAGGACTACACATCACTGCTTTCCTGCCTCATTCAGACGTTCCCAACAAATCCCGAATTCCAGGATTTGGTCCAGCTGACCAACCGCCATGATCCTGACATGGACTTCTTTGAGAACATGAAACACATGCAGGTAAAAGACAGCAGGCATTTCGTAGTGCCTCTTTCCCTTTGCCAAGCAAAAGCATCTTGTTGTGAGGGTATGTTTTGCAAAGCATCTGTGTGTCGTCTGCAGAGAAATTGAACCTGTGTCATTAGATACTGTTACAAAAAAGCTGCATGTGGACATGATCAGGAGTGACTGAGAATCAAAGTCATGTTTCTGTCCAGAAATGTCTTGGGTTTATGATACCCACAGTCAGCAGTATCCTGAAGATCCATCTGACATAGGCACGGAATGGGTCTCTGTTTTTTCTGGCCTACTGGCCTGCTGCTCTCAGTCTGGAGGCTCTGCAGCCCCTTCGCGTTCACAAACTTTTACAATATAAATTTTACACAAAGCCTGGTCTCCTGGTTTTTCTTGCAGTATGAAAATACATTTCTTCTGCTTTCAGAGATGTAATCTGAGAGAGTCTTTGCTGTATTTGTAGTTATATGCAAAGTTGTAAGTCTTTAACTTGTAATTTTCTCTGGTCTTTGCATCTCATTGCAGCAACTGCTGTTTGCAGTTGCCTCCCCTGTAACACCTGAAGATAGCACAGTCATACGACTCTGAATCCACAGTGCCATTGACTTGGAGTATCTATTGAGGCAAAAGGCTAGTGAAAGCCCAGAGATCTGAGGAAAAAGGCATGCCTTGGAAATTACTGATATATGTTTATGCCATTACCTAAAGCTGGGACATTTTCAGAACTGCTAGATGTAGGTGCTCTATTGTGCTAGCTGTGACTCAAGCACCATCTCATTCACTGTCTCCCATATCTGACTCAGATCCACAGGAGGGCTCGAGCTCTGAGGAAACTGGCAAAGCAGCTCACTGAAGAAAAGCTTGTACTGTCTTCCAAATCCCTCCAGAACTACATCATGCCTTATGCTACAACTGCCATTTTCAGTGAAAAAATGCTTAAGGTAGGCTCTTTTAATTGAAGGCATCTACTTGAATATTTTCACCTTTCTTGTATGACATTTGCCTTAAAAACCTAACCTTTTTAGATGGCTGATATGTTTGTGAAATGAGTGTCTTCATTGTAGACAAAAGTGCTGTTCTGGTTTTTGTGGCAGAAAGAGCGTTTGGAAAGTGCAGATGCAGTCTGGGCCTGATCTTATATCTGCTAAACTTACCCTGCTTCTCAAAGGTTGATCTCTTAACTGTTTGGGTTAGGGTTTTTTGTTTGTTTTAGTTTTTTACTTGGTGTTTTATCTGTCTTTATGTTTTGTAATCAGCTTCTTATTTTTTCCCTTCCGTCTTCCTGTTTAGTTGTGAGATTAGTTACTCTTTGGCAGTAGTCTGTGAGAATATAGTCTGTGCCTAGTAACAGAGATGGGAATAAATACAGTTTGCCCTGGATTTAGAGGGAAACTGCAGGAATTGGCTGAAAACATCTGCAATCAATAGCAGCTTTGTAATTAAAATCTGAAGGGTGACTTTTTGTTCATCACTTTCAGTGAAATTACTTGTAATGTCCATGTGGATAGACTTTACACCTGTGGCTTTGAAAAGCAAGGTTTCACACTTCTGTAGTTCCCTGCATACTACCAGGAGAACGGCAGACCTGCTTCTGTCAAGCCAAGTAAATGTCAAATTTGCTTACTGTCAGAAATAGTCTTCTGAAGCTGAAACAATTAGAGCTCAGGCACAGGACCCAGCCCCTGCAGCAGTGCAGGCTGTGCCCCTCAGTAGAGTGACTGAGTAGCTCTTCAACCAGAGGGCACTAAATTAGTTGATTGAAACTTTGGTGAAGAAACAGACATATTTTATTTCACATCTGAGACGGGTTTATAGTTGATCAGCATAGCCCAGCAATGTGCCTTGTGTTTGTGGCTGGATGCCTTGACTGGTTCGTGTTCTTAGTTTTTAACACAAGTGAGCCCATAGGTTTAAGTATGTGAGAAAAGTTAAATGTGTGCAGAAAAATTTGGAGGGAGTGGATCTGGAGATCTGCTTGATAGACTGATTAAATTTTTTTTTTCTAATTTAGTGTTCAGGAGGAGATTAATAATGCTAAATCCCAAGCATTCCCACCAGATAGTTGTTACTTCTGTCTCTTGTTGCTTTGAGTAAAGGATGCTTTAGACACGTGACCATTGTGAATGCTAACAGCAACTGAATTTCTCTTTTGAGCAGCACGAAAATATGGTAACAGCCTCAGTTGAAGTTGTTGGAGCTGTCTGCCGACATCTTTCATGGTCAGCATATTTGTACCACTTAAAGCACTTCATCCATGTCTTGCAAACAGGACAGATCGGTACAAAGCTGGGAGTCAGGTGGGTACCATGAGCAATGCTGCTCTGGGCTTCTCCAAAGACTGCTTAGGCACAATTCACTGTTTTTAGGAGCATCGCTTGGATTTTAACCTTTTCCCTGAGACGAGACATTGCTGAATTTGAGGTGGACTTAAGCAAGTGAAGGTGGGCATGGCTTGCTGCCTGCAACTATGAAGTTTTAACAGGTCATTACTTTCTTACACCATGTCTCACTGAATGCATGGCAGCGGTTTTGTCAGGCTGTCCTTGCTCCTGTACCACTCTCTGTGAGGTTTCACAGTGAGCTAGGTCACAGAATGCATGTAGCTGAGAAGTAACCAGATCTTATTTTCTGGGATTTTCCAAGATAAACCTCCTTACAGTGCAATGTCACTACATCTGATGTTTTCCAAAAAGTGCTTGTAGTATTTTTCTGTTGTGTTTGTATAAGCATCCTCTTCTTTTTGTGCAGAGGGTTGATCTTTCTTCATGTTTTCCTTCTGCAGCTTGTTAGAGACAGTGCTGGAAGCCTTTCACTTCGATCATAAAACACTTGAAAAGCAGCTTATGACCATTGACAACCAGGGTGAGCTTTTTGTGTCTGCTGTAAAAACCTCAAACTGCTCATACAGAGCTAATCAAAGTTTTATGTCTTACTCTTGACATCAGCTACTCCTGTCTTTTTAAAATGGGCATACTAGAAGCTAGCGTTGACTTGTCTCCTCAGGAGCAGTGCAGATTTTCCTCCTGTGTGTTGACAAAGTCAGGAGAGGTGTAGGGAATTATCTTCACCTTACCACTCCATTCCAGGCATCTGTAAGCCAGAACAGCCGAGAACCTCTGTGGTTCTCAAGGTCTGCCCCAGACACGTGGCTGCTGACACACCTGAGTTTTTTATCTTTGATGTTGGCTGCTCTCATGGTTATCTGCAGCCAAGATGTCCTCACCTTTTTTCCCTCGCCATTTCACGGGACGAAGTCGTATCTTCAGCTTCTTCACTATTGTGGTTACCTGTGTTTGGACCTTTGAGTGAAAGAGGAAGATATCTCACAGCTGTCCTTGTTGGTACCTCTTGCCTTGTGAAATACTCAGTTCTAAGTGAATGGCAGTTCAAGCACATTGACCTTTGCTAAGCTGACTATGGGGTACAGACACAGAGTAATGTAGTTTTTGCTTTAAACCTGGCTCTGAGGGGTGGTTATCAGAAACCAGCAAGCCAAAGCTTCTTTACCCAGTAGAAGAAGCCTGATGCTTATTTCTGATCTGCTGTCACTGGTGATAGGTTGGAGCTTTATCTAGAACCAGACTGTCTACAAGAGTCTTAATTAAGGGAACAAGTTTTGTGTTCTCCTGTATTTACCTGTACTTTTGGCAATTACTTGATAGAAGCTGCTGCCATGGACCTTGAGCCTGTGGTGGAGACTGAAGAAGCCATGGAGTTGGAGCAGAGTGAAGGGGAAGAGGAGGAAGTTGAAGAAAAGAACGGGAAAAATCTCTCTGAGAAGGCAGTAGAACCTGAGCAAGCAGCTGAACCATCTGAAAATGCTGAACAAGTGCCCAAACCTGTTTCATTCTTACCGCGAAATAAAGAGGAGCTTCAGTGTCTGATCAAACACATTCAAGAAACAGTTACAGTCAACATCTTGCCCAAATTGCACAGGTGTATTGTTGCAAAGGTGAGAAGTTGACATTTGCAAGGCCTTTGTAGGCTGCTACATCAAGGATTGGGATACTACTGCAGAGCCAGTGAAAATGTAACACATAAAAAAAAAATAGATGCACTAGAGACAGACCATCTGAAAGCACAAAAAAGGCTTCATGCCCTTTGCTGAGTCATGGAGATTACTGACAGACCTTCTGGTCAGTGTTGATGTGGTCCACACTGTAGCAGTCTTAACTTCCCTGCTGAGAATTGCCTCAAACTACACAAGGAAAATGATTAATTTTGCCCAACCTCTTGAAGAGTTCTCAGCCACTTACTAGCACCAGCCTAGTTTCTGTGTTGAAAACACAGGGATTTGTCTCAACTGTCCTTTAGCTGTCTGGGTTTTTCCTGCAGTCACCAGAGGATAGCAACCTGCTGTACTGGCCTCTTCTAGTGTTTGCTGAGAAGAAGCAGGATTTGTTTCTGTATATTGAAAGTGCATTGTGTCTTGCTCTCTTAAAAAGGTTAAAAGAGACGAGGAGCACAAGCTTGTGAAATCCAATGTTGTGAATGATGATGAGGTAGTTCGTGTTCCATTAGCTTTTGCAATGGTCAGAATGATGCAGTGTCTTCCCCAGGAAGTGATGGAAGCTAACCTACCAAGGTAAATCCCAGAGGGGCTCCTTAAATCCCAGGGGGGCTGTTCACTGTGCAGGCACCTTTCTCAAGCTGTGGTTACATACACAGCTGAAGTTAAGAAGGGACATCCTAACAGATCTTAAATGCTTCATTTGGAAATTCCTAGTGACATGCACCTCTGCACCTCAGTATTTGACTTCTGTAAATCCTTACTTAAGAGCAGAGCTGTGGATCAAGGTGCAGAGGCAGGGCTGGTTGTGCTGGGGAAAGAATAATGTACAGAAAGAAAGGCTAATCAGTAAAACGTCCTGAGGAACAGTAGGTGTGTGTAGCCTATGAAACCTCTCAGTGAGGCTGCCTGTGAGCACAGCTTTGGTTGTCAAACAGACCTAAAAAGCAGCCTCCTTGGCAATGTAATCAGTTCTGTTCTGCTTGGAGATGAACAAAGCTGTCTCTCTTTGTTTCCAGCATCCTACTGAAAGTCTGCACATTTCTGAGAAACAGATTTCAGGAAATACGGGACATTGCCCGTAACACCCTCATTAAAATCACAGAAGTATTGGGAGTGCACTACCTTCTGTATATCTTAAAGGAGATGCAGTCTGCGCTCATCCATGGGTACCAGGTAACGCTGAAATTCTTCCTCTTATGCGCTCGGTAGGCTTTTTTTTAATGTATTGGGAGGAGACTCCAAAGGGAAGTTGCTATCGAAATTGTTTTCACTAGTAGAATAGCTTGGTATAATGCAAGTAAATACGGTTGCTAATGCCTACATCAGTCTTTGTTATGCCATGCCAAGTGTCAAACAAGGGTCTGTACCCTCAAGGAACTGAGAGTCTAAGCCATTTTCCTAGTGAAGAGTTGAGGTGTGAAGGGGAAGGATGAATTCCTGGTTCCAGTAAGATTAGAGGAAATCTTTCAGTAAGGTCATGAGAGCTAGGCAGTATCTGAGGGGAGTTGCCACGGAGACTGCACAGACAGAATGTGGTGGTGCTAATTGAAGGCTTGCTTCCTAGATCCAGATCAAGGCTATTGATTCGTCTTTCCTCTTTCCATGTTTTGAGTTAAAAATCCATTTTTCAGGTGAATCATTTTTCATGTGGATTATCACAGTGGAGTAGCATGAGCTTTTAGCTGCTGTACCAGTGAAAGCACCAATTAGAGCAGCCTCAATATTATCAGTAAGAGCACTGGGGAGAGAGTAGATTTCAGCCCTCTTGTCAGTACATGATGGGACAGGGAGCCTTTTCCTGTTGCCACTACATGGATTCTCATCCTCCCAGTGTTGGTTTTTTTTTTCCTATAATGAGAGCTCAAGTGCAGTGTGTGACTTATGATGTCTCTGGTGTGGGAGTGTCCCCATCCAGTATGATTAAAGAGGTCAGTGCAGAAGTTTGGAAGCATGAATCTGTTCTCTTTTTCTCTAGCTCCATGTGCTGACTTTCACTGTGAACCTGTTACTGAAGGGCCTTGCTACTAGGCTCAGTGCTGGTGATTTGGACCCCTGCATAGATATCCTGATTGAGGTAAAAGCTATTCAAGACTGAAAGAGAAAGCATCATGAAGTGTTTGGACATATTCTGGGAGGGGAAGGGTTTGTGTAGGTTGTCTCTGACTTGGTGGCAAACCAGGCTGTTGTGTGTATACTGTCAAGGAAGGAGGCATCAGTAGACCCCCTTGTAGAGAGGAATCAAGAGAAGTCAGGTGTCTCTGGGGCTGTATCCTCAGCCCTGCATCCTGAGAGGGAGTGGATTCAAGATTGAGACACCTAATTGTGTTTTCCTGTATTCTAAATGGCTGAGCAAGTCAGCAGACATCTACTCAGTGCAGTCCGCAGAGCCCAGGAACTCAGCTGGCCACAGAGATGGGGTACATTGGGATGTACTGATCTCACTGCAGTCCCATTCCTTGTGTCACAACACAACAGAGGGGTGTGAGAACACTGTTCTCATCTGGTGTGCTTAAACTAGGATGTTCTGTGTTGACAAAGAAAAGATAGACATGATTTATAGGCAGCCTGGAGAACTGTTTTTTCTGTGAGTGGGGAAAAATAGTGTTGTTCTGTTGCTACCAGAGGAACCTGCTTTTTTCTCTCGCTCATTTCTCTTGCCTGTTTTCCAAAGATTTTCAACCAAGAGTTGTTTGGGAATGTTGCTGAAGAGAAAGAAGTGAAGGGAATTGTCTCGAAGATCATGGAAGCGCGCAAAAACAAGAGTTACGATTCCTATGAAATTCTTGGAAAGTTCATAGGAAGGGGCCAGGTGACAAAACTTATTCTGCCACTGAAAGAGGTAAGAAAAGTCAGCCAGAGTCTCTCTTACTGACTTGGAGCACTCTCGATTCTGTAAGGTGATTCTACAGCCTCTGGGTGGCTACTTCGAAATCACCTGTGGAATCTTGCTTTGGCTTCCCATTTTCCTCTGGGAAAGCAATGTGCGACCAGCTCATAAAGTGAGCCTTTAGTGTTGATGTCCAGGGCAGGGAGTGGCATTCTGGGAAGCTTTTAACTGCTGCTGGAGTGGAAACATCCCACTCTGAGTTCTCCATGCACTCTCCCTCTGCCCATTCTTGTTTGCTCTGGAGCTTAGAAATTCTGCAAGGCTGCTCTGTGGTTTAATCTCTTGTGCATGAAAGAAATATCAACAAAATGTATCCAGGGTCTATCCATGTGCAATAATTGCCTTTTCAAAGATGCAGATTTTTAGTAGGGTGCAAGCTCACACAGGAGTGGAACCCTGGTTTGCTCATTAGCTCTTGTGTCCTGGTGGCAACAGGTGAATTGGCTGGAGGCTGACAAGAAGCTGGAGAGGGAAGGGAGGGATGTTGGTGCAGAGCTGAGGCAATGGGATGTTGCTCACATAAGGAGCTGGAGACTATGACAACATGATGAGAGAAAAATTGCTCTAGTTTTTCCCATGATTACTGAATACAGATAACAGATAATTGCCATCAGACTGTCCTCTTAAATTCTCATGGTTTTACCTTTGCAGACTCTGGAGAGCACTACAAGCTTGAAGATAGTCCGGAAGGTGCATGAAGCACTGAATCACATCATGGCAGGGCTGATCTTCAACTCAGACATGAAAGCAGAATCCCTCCTCCTCCTCAGTCATGGTCTCATCAGTGAAAATTTGCCTCTGCTCACAGAGAAGGCCAAGTGAGTTCCAGGATGTTGTTCAGATGGTCTGGTATTGGTTTGCTTGCAGAAATGGCAGTTGTCAAATCCAACTGATCAAATACACGAGAGTTTCCTTGCTTTCATTCCCCTTTTGTTTTCAGTGTTGCTGAATCATTTGGGCAGTCAGAAGGCAAGGAGTAAGCTTAGTAATGGGAGTTAGCATTTGTTGAACTCATGGGAGTCTGTATTCTTGCAAATGGTCAGGACCTTCAGCAAGGCTTTTCCACTGTCTGATGAGTTGATAACATGCATTTGGATGTTAGGATGAAGGGACAAGGCACAGTGTTTAGAAGCAGGCTGCAAACATTTCCATGGGGCCAGGAACAAGGAAGAACATGGGCTTTCACTTTATCGCTTTGCTGCTGGGGCAGAAGATGAGGAGAAGCATCAGTTTTTCTGTCTGTCTGATGGTGTCACTGCTCAGAGCTGGGTTTGAGTGTCTTGCATTTGCTATTACGTAGGCTGGCTTTCCCTAAGATCTGACAGCTGTTTGCAGACTTCATAGAGCAGTGTTTGTAAGCCATCAGTAACTGAAATAACTATCAGTAAAGAAGAGCAGTGGGCAGTGGGAGGAAGTGTATTTGTCTGAAGGAACTTCCAAAGTTGATCTGTCCACTAAGAAAAAAAGTGAGGATGTTATACAAACGATTGTGTGTTAACTCCTGAATAGTGGCATTGTTCTCAAGTCTGAGCCCTATCTGTCATGGTGCTTTTAAATTGTTTTTTTTTTTAATTGTTGTCCATCTGTGACCTGCTTTTGCTTGCTGTGTGGGAAGCAGCTGAGCACAGTCCAGCTCTTTTTACTCCCAACAGCAGGATTGTTGTGGAGAGGGTTCATATCTGAATATTTTCCTTTGCTATACATACACTACTTTTCAGGAAAAAAGCTACCCCTCCTCCAGATCCTCGGCTGCAACCAGAGAGCTGCCTGCTGCTCCAGCCCACTCCCACAAGAGGAGGGCAGAAAGCACGTGTCAGCAGCAGGACTAACACGTATATCCTGGTTGAATCAGGACTTCGGGTAAGATCTCCTCAGATAAAAAACTTTGCATTCAAAATTTTGTTAAGAGTATGCAAAGTATTCTGCATATATTGTTTTAATAGTGCAGCCATTAGCCTTCACTTTATATATTGCAACTGCAGTGGGGCCTCTTAGAGAGCTATAAAAAGTGCTTAGCCTGTTGAAATATTTGAGTGGGATATGGCATAAATTCTGCTATAGCCTGAAACAGTGGTGGGACCCTACTTGACTCTGTGTTCTATCTGAATGTGAGATGTATGTCCTGATTTTTCTATGACAGCTACTGCACATGAGCCTGAAGAGATCCAAAGTAAATTCTTCTGAGGAACATGCTTTGGAAATGTTAGACCCTTTTGTTCAGCTGCTTATAGACTGCCTGAAATCTATGGATGTCAAGGTACAGTTCTGAGCTGAAGTCTGTCTGTTCTGTCTGCTGTACTAAAAAGAGTCCTGCCCACAAATGTCATTTTGCAGTTGACTTGCAAGAGAAGAGAAAGCCTGCTTTTTCAAACCTGCTTTAACAGGTGTGCAGATTAAATTGTTTGAGGATGTGTAATCCCAAGGGAAGCTTGTGGCTGATGGAGGACTGAATGCTCTACTCCGTGTTGCAGGTTTAACTGTGGGCAAGTTCTCCTAGAGAATGTTCATACAAGGAATTTACAGGCTGTCTGTGAGGATGTTCATGAGATCCTGTAGCTTCTGGGAGCTGTGTTGTCTCAACTGTGGTTTCTTTTGATCCAACTCCGAAATCTTTATTCCTGGCACTGTGGGCAGCCACTTTTTAGGACAGCTTTTGGTTTGAGTGAACCTGGAGAATCTGTTAACTTTGAGTTTCCCAAGAGTGGAAGGTATACCTCATATCCTGTTCATGTACTTGGAGTGGGGCTTTCCATGTCTTGAGGGTAGCTCTGCTTCAGAAAGCATTCTTGCCATCTACTAAAACAATGCAATGTTAATATCTTTACCCAGTAAAATCAAAATTACAGAATATTGGAGTCGCAGATAGTGCTTTTAGAATTGAGAAACCCTTTGTGTTACCTATGAATGGTTTCAGAGAGGTTTGGTTTGTTAGCTAATTGCCTTTTACCACAGTTGTAGATAGCCTGACCATGTCCGTAAAAGAGTGAGAAGATTTCTTTTAGTGTCACTGTACCCACGTGCTGTCTTTTGGCTCTTTCTTCCAGGTGATAACTGGTGCTCTGCAGTCCTTGGTATGGATTTTAAAGTTCCCTTTGCCTTCTGTCAGTACGAATATGGAGTCACTGATCAAGCAGCTCTTCCTCTTGCTGAAAGAGTTTGCCAAGACAGGAATAGCCAAAGGCCAGAATTTCCACCTGGTTGTGAGCTGTTTCAAAGTAAGTCAGACGCAGCTCTGCTCATTTCTGCTTTAGGATTAACTTTCTAGAATGAGACTCTTCCAGCTACAGATCCCTCCTGCAGCTGTCCCTGGAGAGGTGGTCTGGAGATCACAAGCTAGTGAGGAATATGTGGCCTTGCTGATTCTTTCCCAAGTACAGATTTAAAGATAGTTGCTCCCTAACAGCTTGGATCTGAATATATGTCTTTGTAGAAACATGTTTGCCTTCTCTCTTCATTGTAGTAGTATGTTGTAGAAGTGAGACATGGGAAGGGGGCAATTCACTAGTTTACTTTTGTCTCAGAATTGCCATCTGAAAGCAAAATGTGATGAGAATAGTGTTGGCCACATGTTCTAGAGCAGCAGTTTTTCTTTTCAAGCTGAAGTGGTATAAATCAAGTTAGACTTTGGCGTGGACCATTATTTTGTGGCACTGCATGTGTATTGACAATGTGCAATTTGATTTTGTAGTGCGTAACAATACTCGTGAAGAATGCGAAGAGTCAGATAACAAGCAAACAGCTCCAAGTGTTGCTTGGCTTTGCTGAAGAAGACATTTATGATTCATCACGCCAAGCCACTGCCTTTGGCCTTCTCAAGGTATTTTTGTGCAGCAGTCAAGGGTGTTCTGTGAGCCACTGGAACAGCAGTGATTCTGTGTCCTGGTAAAAGGCTGTACATTCTCACATCAGGAACAGGCTACAGAATGCTGTTAAAGCTCTCTGTAATAAGAGAGGAAAAATCAACAAAGCTTTATTGTTTGACTTGTTTAAAATTGTTTGGAAGGCTGTTTTATAGACAGTGCATATGAGGATGTATTTAGATCTGAGTATGTTTTTGTTAAAGAATCAACTTCTCTGAATAGGTATTCTGTGTTGCCCAAAAGAAACAGATATGGATATGTAAGCCTTTTTTTTTTTTTTCTTAGAGTTACTCTGTCTGTGTGTGAAAAAATCAGTGTTAAGGTATTACCAGTGTAGTCCGGGTTGCAGTACTGCGTCTCACACTGGAAGCAAAAGGATGTGACTCCAGCTGTGCTTTCACATTTTCAGGCTATTTTGTCCAGGAAGCTGATTGTCCCTGAAATTGATGATGTGCTGCAGAAGGTTGCCCAGCTGGCCATCACGGGTCAGAGTGAGCCAGTGCGAGTCCAGTGCAGGCAGGTTGGTGGAGTGAAGAGTCTCTCACTTTATTTACAGCTGTATAACAGGCTAGAGGGCTTAGTGTGGCCATCCTAGCTCTCACAGACATGTGCCTTGGCCCTGCTGAACCCTGAACTCCATTTCCCCTTCTTTACTGATCTTTATTCCTCTTGTTCTCTGGCTTCAGTTCTTGAGACTGGTGCATAGCAGAATCCCAGACTCCTTGCCTATAGTGAGACTGTGATTTGCCTTCACAGAACTGTGAAATTGTTTAGGTTGGAAAGTTCCTTTAAAGTCATTGAGTCTAACCCTTAACCCAGCACTTCCCCATCCACACTAAGCCCTGTCCCTGAGTGGTGCATCTATACTTCTTTTAAATATCCCCAGCCTGTTTTAAATAGTCCACCACTTCCAAGGGCAGCCAGTTCCAGTTCCAGCTTGACCACCCTTTCAGTGCCAGGTTTTTTCCTAATATCCAATCTAAACATCCCGTGGCACAACTTGAGGCCTTTTCCTCTTGTCCTGTCACTTGTCATGTAGGAAAAAGAGACCAACCCCCACCTGGCTACAGCCTCTTTTCAGGCAGATGTACAGAGTGATAAGGTCTGCCCGGAGCCTCCTCCTCTCCAGGCTAAACAACCCCAGCTCTCTCAGCTACTCTTCATAAGACTTGTGCTCCAGCCCCTTCTTTGCTGCTCAGCACCTCAGTGTCTTTTTTGCTGTGAGAAGCCCAAAACTGGACACAGTACTTGAGGTGCAACCTCACCAGTGCCAAGTGCAGGAGAACTGCTTAGCAGCAGTGACATGACCCCTCATCTGGAGGCTTTTAAATCTATGTAACTAAGCTTTGCTCTTTTTTAAACCCCAGGATAAGCAAATTTGCTACAAATCCATGATTGCTTCCCTCTACTTCCTGCTTTTTTCCAAGGTAAATCCAACCAAAAGACAGAACCAGTTACTTTGTCTCAAGCATTGGGATAAAGCTGCAGTAGGAGCACGAAATGCAGTTTTCATAGTTACAGGATGGATTTTGAAGGATGCAGAATCTCTTCATAGATGCCTGTGCAAATCACAGTAGCACTTTAAAAACTGATCCTGTGCCAGGCACAGAGCTTGGCAGCAGTTGTTAACCATTTGTGTAATAGGAATGGGATGAAAGGGATTATTCTCATAAGCTTGCTGCTCCATCACTAAATTTTCTTCATAACCTTTTTACAAGCTTACCTGAGTGTTTATTTTAACTCTTCTCTGTATTGTTGTTTTTTCTTTCCAGATTTACTTAAAATACATTCTGGATTATCCCCTTGGTGACAAACTGAAACCCAATCTGGATTTTATGCTCGCACAGCTGGAGTGAGTTTATATTCCTGACATCTCTGTGAGAACAGAACTTTGTTTTTAAATATTACTCTAGTGTGCCAAAAAGCTCTTTTAAATGAGCAGAAGGCATGGCTGAAGTCTTCGTTTTCCCACTTCTGTAACACTTCCCTTTTCCCAAGACAGGCTTTTTGAGGAAGCAAATCCTTTATTCTTATCCCTGTTTCACAGCTGATTCCATTCTTTGTCTGTTTGTAAACAAAGGGTCTGTTATTTGCTTAGTGGTTAACCATCTCCACTAGTTGTGAATCATCATAAAGTCACCCTCGTACACAGGTGAAGTGAAAAATGCAGGGGAAATAAGGGAAGGTGCATTTATAGGGGACTGCTGTCCCATGGGAGTGTCTCAAGTGCAATTGCAGGCACAGTTGAAACAACTGTACCAATTCCACAGGAGTGTTGTGCCTCCAACCTCCTCCTGAGCTTCACCCTCCCTTGCTCAAGGTGACAGCAGTTTACCAGGTTCCCAGCATGGTGTGGCTGTGCTGACTCAGGTGGGCTGGAACCCTTCATGGCTTGTTTATGTCTCTGTGCTCATTCTCTGACAGACAGAGCTGATGGGCCTGCTGCTTCTCATGTCCACAGTATCAGGGCAGGTCTGTTAGCTGTTGTAGAAAGATCCCTATCAGTGTGTGGTTCTGGAATTGGTTGTTCTTGTAAATTGCTGGGAACTTCATAGGAGGATTAACTCATCCCTAGCAGTTAATCCTTTATTTCATCACAGGTACGAGTATGAAACTGGGAGGGAATCTGCACTGGAGATGATTGCCTACCTCCTCGACATGTTCCCACAGGTAACGAGCACCCCCTGGTGTTCCAAGAATCAAGCAGTTACTGTGGTTTGCAGTAACAGCATTTTCTGAGCAGTTTGGAGGCACTTGCTAGTTCCTATTATCTCTTATGATGAGCAGAACATACACTTATCTGCAAAGAACCTGGCTTTGTTTCAAAAGAGAAATGACACGCTGGAAAGTCTGGAGTACTTCTTTGCCCAATGTACTCTGTTTGCAAATAAAATAAAGCTGTGTCAGCTGGAGTTTGGATAAACTCAGTTGTGATTTATGCCAGGAAGAAACACAACCAGTTCAGGAAATGGGGTAGGAATAGAAGTCTAGAGTTTTTTCACTGTAAGGGTTTTTCAGTATTCACAGGAGATTGTTGACTGAACTGGTGTGTTGACTGTACCTGATGATTTAATATTTCAGATTGGTTCCTGGGAACTTTTAATGTGGAAAAGAGCTGCAATCTCTGAGAGAAGGGCATTTGGGTGATTACTGCTATGCTGAGGACTTAAGCCTATTTCAGTGAGAGTCGGGCGTGAAAATGCCCTTAAAGGTTTCACACTCACTTTGCTGACCCAGGGATATGGTAGGAACTCAGAGCCAGAGCAGGGCTCGGGCTGCTGTACAATCCCTGTATGCTCCAACAACAAGGTCATCCCATTTTATCAGTTCAGCTGCCTTGACATGAAGCCCACTCAGGGCTAACACTGCTCCTGAATATAGTGCAGAAAATACACCTCTTTTTCTATTGAAATGCTGGAAGCTCCTTGGGTATTTGGGGTTGATAATGGTTGTTTCTTTCTAGGATCTCCTGCACAAATACTGTGGGCTGTTCTTTCTTTCTCTTTGTATGATGATGATAAATGATGACTCAGCCAAATGCAAAAAGATGGCAGCTTTGACGTGTAAATCTCTTCTCCGTAAGATCAGCAATGAAAAACAAGACCTGATGTTTTCACTGGTCACAGAGTGGTTTCACAGCAAAAAGGTACTCTTTGATCTTTCCACTGACCAGGTCTGACCTCTGTTGGAGGGCTAAGACTAAGGCAAGTGAGAGATTGCTAGTACCAGAGGTGGTGGGTTGGTGGATTAGTTGTTCCTGACTTAGAGAGCAAGAAATGGTACAGCTTCATAAAGCTGCACAAATATAGGGACCTACCTGCTGATGTTGTAGGTCAGCCCACAGACTCTACTCAGCTGCATTTTGTGGCTTTCTAACAGTTCCACTTTTGGCTCAGGTATTTCACAGTGTAGTCTTTGCTCCAGTTAGAGGTTCGAGCAAATTCCTTAAAGCTCTTCTGATCATTTTGTGCTGACTTTATCTCAGACATGCTTCATTCTGTTGCTGGCAACCGGGAGGTAGCACCTGGTCTTCCAGATCTACTGTTTTGATCTGAGTGCTTGAGTGATAAGCTGTCGTCTAGCTGAACCCAGGTTCTGTCCCTATACACTAGTAGAGTTAGCATTCTTCAACACTTCATCGTTTCCATCCTAATATGTTCAGTTTTGGTTTGTAACTGTAAGCTGTTTGATTGTGAAGAGTTGCGAAGTAGCTCCCACATCTCTGCAGTTGGGAACTGGGCTGGAAAAGGCCTTCTGGCATTCAGTTTTAGGGTGCATTCCCAGGGATAACTTGTGCTGCTAGGCACTTTTATACCTCGCTGGCAGCATCTCCTTTTTCAGTATACTCTGAAAACCAGATTCTCTTAATAGCAGCTATTGCTACAGGCAGAAGGTAAGGATTGCTACCAGCTCCGGCACTGCAGGGTTTGATTCTGAGAGTTAACAAGGGCATTATTTTTGTGTGTCAGAGCTCACACAGGAGGTTGGCTGCCCAGGCATGTGGTTTGTTTGTTGAAGTGAATGGAGTCATGTTTGAACGGCGGCTTGCAGCAGTCCTCACTTTCATTGAAAAAGAAATCAACCCAAGTAAATTTGAAAATGTAAGTAATTTTTCTCCATGCATGAAGCTTAAGGAAAGAGAATTTAGAAAATGGAAAAAGGGAAGAAGTGTAACAGTTGAACTTAACTATTCAGGACTGAGGAAAGACACAAAACAAACATGTTTGTTCTGAAGAGGACCTCGCTGACCTGGAACCATATTTTTTTTGTCTGTAAGCCCAAAATTGATGTCATATGTCACAGCACAAGGGGAAAAGAAACTTTGCAAAGCCACCTGGCCTGAGCCTGCAGGCATACAGTGTAAACAGCAGATACATTGCTCCTTGCAATGTGGGAAATGTGTCTGCTAGCCACAGAGATTTGTGCAAGCGTTGCATGTCAGGAGTGTATGGCTTGTGACTGTCCGCTGATGTTATCTACAGCTTTAACTTTCAAAGGGGTTCCCTTCCTGCACTTCAGACCATGGTTTTGTTGTATGGAAAATCTTTTTAGTGCACATGATTAACTCAGAATAACAAGACTGCCTCAGATTTTGTTTGGCATGTGATAATCCCAAAGGGATTCCAATCACTGTGCCTGGGAAGTGGCCATGAATGTTACTAATGTTCAGCATGCTGCCCTTGCACAAGAGAGAAAAGAACCTGAGATGAAAATAAAATACCTGCAGTGAGGAGAAATTTGGTGTATTCACACCCAGTGCTGTGACATGTACTGACAACTTACATCAAGACAGCTGGTGGTTGCAGGCCAGGTGGGGCCCACAGGCAGCACACTCAGTGTTGTCATAACAACTTGGGGCTTCCCAGGTGATACAGGCAAACCTGCACTCAGCTGGGCTCTAATGATGAGAATCAAATCCACATAAATACATGCACAGACGTAATGTGTGTAATTGCTTGCATTTAGAAACCCAGCAGTTTGTTACAGTAATGTCTGTATGAAAAACAAGAAGAATGATTCTGATACAATCTCCTGCAGAGATTGTCTCCAGGGGAACTGCTGCAGTGGAGATGCTTCTGTTCTGTTTATATTGGGAATTGGGTACAAGTCAGTCTTCTGGTTTTTTGAACAGTTGATCTGAAATTTATGTAGCGAGGATTAATCAGCACTGTCCTCTTGTTCTAATAAGTATCTTTCTTGACTTCCTGATTTTATCAGATAACTGAAGAGGAAGAGGAGAAGGCTGCAGATAGGCTGCTATTCAGCTTTCTTGTGCTGGTAAAAAAGCTAATCACAGAGTGCAACTTGATTCAATTAACCAAGAACAATGATGTTGTGAGCAGTATCTGGAGTAAGTATCATTAAGGAATTATTACAGCTGTGTTACAAGAAAGATTCTTTGTGTGCCTTGTAGTTTTTTACACGCTAATATAAATGACTGAACTTTATTATACAAGGTTTTCATTCTGCAAAATGATAACACACACCAGTTCCTGGGCAATGAAAGAGAAGTTGCTAATGGAAAAGGTTACATGGTTGATGAAAACAACACACCCTCTGTCTTAGCAGCTGGGGAGTACTTTCTATTACCCCCAGAGTAAATAGTTGGAAATTATTGCATGTTTCACCATAATTACATCTCTTGGATGAAAACATTGAGCTCTCCTGAGAAGATGAGATAGCCTTGATCATACATACCAGACAGGAAATGATGACACATGGTACTAGTGCTCTGAATACTGTGTGTCTGTCAGGATGTGAAGACCTGGAGGTTACTTGATTCAAGCAATTTCCCTGTGTTTGAGATTATATGATATCAGGCTGGTTTATTGGCATTTTGTTGTCCTTATTTTAACTGCTTCATTTGCTGCAGTCAGAAGACCTGGTGTGGCTGGTTAGTGACTTCAAAGAGTCCAGCCTGCCAGGTGCCTTGATGAGATAGCAGATAACCATTGTTATCCTGGATTTTGGTGATGGGCAGCTTGGACAGAGGTGAGACGGGAGGGCAGCTCTATTTCTTCTCTGAAGCATCCTTGGCCTCTCTCCAGGGGTTTGGTTTGACCATCAGCAGCAGGCCAGCTGACACAGTTCTCACAACAGCCAGTCCCCAGACATCACGAGCAGATGAGCTGTGGCACCAAGTCCCTGAGGGGACCATAGTTGTTGCAGAAACATGACTTGCCTGATGACTGTGGGGACATTTGGCTACCTGTAGGTTTTTGCTGCTCTTCGCTTTTGCTGGATTGAGTTGCTAGAAAGTCGTTTATTATGTTCTGAGCAGATGAGCACAGTTCATTTCATTCACCTTTTTATTGCAGTATATGCTGTGGCAATTGTTGGGAGTGTTTATTGCTGGTTCTATTTCTGTTCTCAGTGGACCATCTCCTTTGCTGAAAGAGGTTTGTTTTTTTCCCAGATCATGTCCAGTCTCACCTGTGGTATCCTCATAGCTGGGTCTGGCTGACAGCCACTGAGATATTTGGCTTGTTGTTTGCATCTTATAAGCCAGAAGATCTTGTCAACAAATGGAAGGAAAGAAGGTCAGGGAAGAGAAAAAAGACACCAGCAGAGCTGTCAGCCTCCATAGTCTTCTTGATTGCTGAACTGGACAAAAAGGTAATGATGTCTGTATCACTCCTTCATTCTGCTCATGCCCATTCTCTGACTGACATAAAAATAGCTCATAGTTTGGCACACACATGTCTCTTTTAGTCACTTGTCTGCTGTCTAATCCTTCTCACTTAAAGCATTTGAGGAAGTCTCTGCAGCTGAAAGGGGGCTTTTCTGGGGTCTTATTATCAGAAGCACAAAAATACCCTTCTAGATTGTAAGATGCAGGCAGAAATTGTGTTGAGCTGATCCTTTGGTCTCCCTTGGGAACTGCCTTTGGTGACTGCAAAATACTGCTTTGAGTCTGCTACCAGCTCCCTTCAGTGGAGTTATTCCTTTCTCCTTTTTCTTTTCCCCAGATGAAGGAACTCGCATTTGCATTCTGCCATCAGCTGCAGTCCAAGTTCCTGGACATATCTCTGAGTGAGCAGGTAAGGGCAGGAGCCTGTCTGGGACTGCACAAGGGCACAGAGCAGGCCCTGGCACTTGAGGGATACTACGCCCCAGTCAGGACAGAACTGCTGTTGTCTGGTGATGGTGACTCAGGGCAGATGAGATGGTCTGGCAGGGGGCTCAGGTGGTTCAGGGTTAGCTGCTCTGCTCAGGCCATCTGAGTAGCTGTGAGCCTTTGGGGGCCCAGGAAGTCCCCACTGCGGTGTCACAGTGCCTACTCAGGAGTGGCAGGGACAGAACAGGGGAGCACTATGCAGGGCAGGACTGGGGGCTCTGCCATTACAGACTCCTGAGTTGCCAAGTTCCTCTGGTGGACCAGTTCTTGGCTCTTAACATGCCCTGGTGCTTACAGAGGTAACCCACGGTGACTGACTCCTCTGTTTCCACACTTCAGGTTATAAAGAATTTACTTTTTGTGGCCAAAGTCGTTTACTTGCTAGCCCCTGCCTCAGAAGAAGGTAAAGAGACAGATGGAGAACTTAAATGTGAAGTGGAAGAGCAGGAGGTCTCAGAGGATGAGAAAGATACTTCTGCTCAAGGAGAGGAAGAAGGAGACGACATACAAGAGAAAGGCCAGCCAGCCACACTGCTGTGGTTAATGAAGAAGCTCTCTGTCATGGCCAAGAGAGAAGCAGCATATTCCCCTAAGGTTCCTTTAAAGGTAAGGACAGTGTTAGTCTCACTGCTTTTGATTAGGTTTGCACTTCTGCAGGATAGTGTTGCTCTGCCTCTTTGCTTTCAGGGGACAAGATGCAGAGGATGCTGTGAGCTGGCACTGAAGTGAGGATTAGTAGATACTGAAGAAACAAGCCTTTCACTTTGGGGTTCTCAGGAAAGGCTTGTGCCAGTCTGGTTCTTGCTGATGCTTCCAGCCTCCTGGGGGCTGGTGGAAGAGTGGTAAACCCCAAGGCACCAAGCTGAAGGGGACAGCAGTGCCCAAGAGTGCTAGGCTCATGCAGTATGGAGTAACTTGCTAGAAGGGGAGGGGATGTGTGGGAGAGCATCATGAAAAGCACTGTAATTCCCCATGGTGCAGTCAGATTGAACTTTCGTGTCTTCAGCTGCCTCAGTTGAAGACAGTGAGAACAAGCCTGTTGTTCAGGTGTCAGCTGCCAACCCAGTCCCAGCTTATACAACAGGGGTTTTGTCTCTAAAGGCTGTACTTGGATGCAGTAAGACCTTGAAACAGCAGTGAGTTTGTGACTCAGGTGTCTAAAACAACACCTGCTGTGTTGAACAGTGATGCATGGCCCTCTGGTAGCAGTTCAGTTAGGAAGTTTCCTTCCAGCTTTCCTTACTTCATGTCCCACGCACTTTTTTTCAGAGAAGCTGCATCTTTAAGTTCCTGGGAGCAATCTCAGTGGATCTGGGGCAAGACAGGATCAAGCCCTACCTTCTAACAATTCTCACCCCTCTGTACAGGGAGCTGAACAGCAACTATGCAGAGCAAGGTAAGGGATTTCCCTCACAAAGAGGAATGTGCATCACAGCTATGCCCCAGTACAAACACTACCTGCCATTCCTTTTATCTGTTGAGGCATTGATAGTATAATCAGTGAATTTCACCTGCTTGCTGTCTAACCAAAATACCAGGAAGAGAGGAGAGTGTATGTCAGCTGAAATAGAAACCTGCATATTCAAAGACTGGAATGAAGTTAGGCATGCTCCTGTGTCCAAGGGGGTAAAGCTTGAGCATGTGGTGTAGTGGGAAAGTGTAGTATTCAAGGGTGGGCGCATGGTGGCAAGACTTACAGAGTCTTGGCTGAGAGGATCTTGGAAGGACTGTTTGAGAGACCAAGGGAAGTATCTGCCCTCAGTTTTCCCTTAGCACCTCTTTGTAGCATTTTTTCACCCCCAGTATCTTTTTTTTTCCCCCAGTGATTGTAGTTAATGTATTGCCATTAACTAGTGATCCCAACACTTAAGCCACACCTTATTTTGCTTACTAAGGATGCTGACTGACAAGGCTGGAATCATCTTCATTTCTAACAAAGCCTATTTCACTAGAAGCCTAGTGGCTGTGTATAGAAAGCCACTTGTAATTACCTTTGGGGTGACTTTACCCTTCTAAAAAATTTCTGCCTCTCAGAGGCATCTTTTTTGTCTGCTGGTTGAAGTGCCACACTCTGGGAAAGCTGGTGAAGCACCAGCAGATTTCACAGGCGCCAGTTCGGGCAAGGTTTATCAGTGAAGCCATCCTTTATTAAAGAAAGAGGAATCCATACTGTGCTCTTGGGTTTCATTCCATACACTGAAAAGATTAAGTAAGTCCCATTTTGTTTTAATAGATCCAACGCTAAAGAGCCTTTCCCAAGAAATCATAGAACTTCTCAAGAAGTTAGTGGGGCTGGAGGCCTTTTCGCTGGCCTTTTCTTCTGTGCAGAAACAGGCCAACCAGAAAAGAGCAATGAGGAAAAAGCAGAGGGCTTTGCAGGTAAGAGTCCACTTTGTATTGAGAGAAAAAGAAATAGCGCTTCTCTAAAGGCTTGAGAGCTGCCCAGAAGGGGAGTTTGCAGAAGAACTTTATCCTTAATTAGGACAATTTCATCAGTTCTTTTACAAAACTTTGAAAAAGCTGTGTATGATGAGCCTCTTGTGCAGGCTCTGGCTGACAGGGACATTTTCCTGCTTACCTGAAGGGCAAAGCAGCCTGAATACCCTCCGTTTTGAGGAACCCAACAACACCCACGTGGTGTCTTGGCAGCCACCAGTTTCTTAGGAAGTTCATGGTGTTTACAGGGACTGCTGTTAGTTGTCAATGAACTAACAATGTACTGTTTTTTCTTAGACTGTAGCAAATCCTGACATTGCTGCAAGGAGGAAGCTGAAGAGACACAAGAATAAAGCAGAAACCAGGAAGAGAAAAATAGAATCCCTGCGCCCTATGTACAAGGCCAAACGACATCGAAGTCATGCACTGAAAGATCTGGCAATGGTGGAATGAAAAGGCTTTTCCTTCCTGGAGGATTAATTTATGAAAAATAATATCAAGCTAAAGAACTAATTACTGTTCTAAAAAGTACTTGCATATTTCAATTGTATTTATTAGTATTTTTTAACTGAGGATCTTAAATAAAAACTTCTAGATATTTCCAAACTTGTACATTTACCAGAGCATGTACAGCTGAATGGGCAAGAACTATGATTTTTATATTAAATTTTACTTCATTTTTGAGAAATGGGTTCTGTGATGACTGCATTCCTGCCTGTGAACACACTGGTCCTGGAGAGAAAAGTCTGCCTCCTGACTTTGATTTGGCCTTCAGTGTCTGCAGCTATACTGAGCTACTTACCTGTCACTTCTGGCTAAGGTAAGAGTGCAGGAACAACAGCTCATGAAGGTGGAAGTTAAATTCAAGTTACTGCCCTGGCACATCAGTGTGTGCTGAAGACCCTGGTTTTCCTTTCAGACACCCACTGAATGCCATGTTGGCAGCCACAGGTGCACTGCTTTGTGCTCTCTTGCTGTACTTCCCTGTAACAGCGTATCTGCACTGAAGGGTTACCAAGTGGAACAATATCAGCTTAAGGGAACCTCTGCAGGTGTTCAGCTGTGTGGCTGCTGGAACTGGCAGCACTTGGACTTGTTTCTGTAAAGCAAGCAGCAAGCAAGCAGCCTCTAGTAAGCAACACACCCCTGGGTATAGCTGACAGTTCCAGATTTTATTAGTGTTCTATCTACACCAATATGCTGGCCACAAAAACCACCAAAGGAAGGGGGGATGACATAAAAACCACCAACTTTCTCAGCCAGTAAGACTTTCATACAAATTAACATAAGCACATTCTTAAGAAAGAAATGGAGTATCATAATGTACACATTCACTTATTTCAGTTTTACAGCTGAAGAGAGGCATCCACATTACAGAAGTCAAATTCAAGTCTGTCCTATTTACAAGTATCTGTGGCCTGAAAATACTTAACTGCAGAAGGAAGGATGCTGGCTATAGCTGACATTTCCTTGCACTGGTCAGTTTTGTATCACTGCCTGCTCTTCAAGGCCTCCACCAACCTACAAAAAAGATTAAATAAGTTCACTGAAAAGTCATTTCCATTCTGCTGAAATACTTCCAGCAGAAAACCAGTCATTCTTCTAACATGGACTCTTTTTATGTCAGGCTATCCACAACTCTAGTCTTATAAAAATCCCCCGCAAATGTGTAAAATTAAGTATATGAGTGAAGCATAACTAGACGCGTACTCACCATTCCATTGCTTCATCAAGCCCTGTGCCTTTAGTTGCAGAGGTTTTGAATATCTGCCATTTTCGGTCCTTCAAAGCTGGTAAGCCAAGGGCATTTGCCATTTCTGTGGGAGTCATGGCCTGTTCCATGTCCTGTTTATTTGCAAACACCACCAAAATGGCTTTCTTCAGCTCTTCTTCCTAAAAAAAGGGGAAATTGTGGAAGTTGTTACAGAGACTTCTACAGAATTTAAGGAGAGAAAACCTATATAACAAAAACTTCAGCAGCCCTCAATTATTTTGTTTGCTGATTTCTGTTCTGTAGAAAATTCTTCAGTGAAAGAATAGTGTTTATTTTCAATTCCATTATGATACCCTATAGGAGCAGTTTCAAAACATGGCCAGTCCAAGTTATAAAACCAGCTGGTAGTTGGATTTAGGCACATTAAATGAACTTGCAGGTATTTTGGGTGACAAGGCAAGAGAGAAAAAGGAAGTGTTGCTCAACTCATCTTAGTTATATTAATTACCTTGTTCTACATTTCTTCTTCAGCTTCAAAACATAGCAGGATACTAATTACTGTCAATCCTTCAGGGCTTGATTTTGCCACACTGCAGTACTGAGCAGCTGGCAGGCAGGTAAATTTTCATATGAGAGCAAGGCTACATGAAATTAGCTGTCCAGATAATGCTGCACAAAGCCATGAAACAACTGCAGAGTATTCAGTCCTTTTTCAGTCGAAAGTGCTGCCTGGGCTATGCTGAGGGCTGAAGTTTCACAAGTGAAGTTCAGCTTCACTTGGTTCACTGAATCAAATTTCATATTTACTCCAAAAAACAGTTTTAATTTCTCAATGTTTTACTGATAACGACTGTTATCCTTGTTTTCTCACCTCTAACATAGCAACGAGCTCTGATTTTGAAGTGCCAATTCTGTCTCGATCACAGCTGTCCACTACATAAATGACAGCATCTGTGTTAGAATAGTAACACCGCCAGTAGGGCCTGCAGAGGAGAGAGAAGTTCCAGTCATGTCATTTGCACGTCAGCAGTTCTTTTTAGCTAGATAATAAAAACAGATCACCCAGAGGAAGTAAAACTGTCTCTGGGGTGAAAGGCCCCAGGAGGCAAGTAGAAAATTTCTTCAACAGGCTACAAAAATGAACAGATGGTACAAATACTCTCCAAGGCAGAAGAAAAAAATACCCCGAAACAACAACAAACCTAACAAAAAAGAAAGAACCCCCAACTCAACAACAAAGCAAATAAAGAAGCAACATGAACAGCGGAAAAGAGCAGAAATCCTGGGGACAGATTTGTTTGGGAATCAGACTGTCCCTCAGTTATGGACCTGATGTCCATAACTGAGGGACGGGAAAGCAAAGAAAGTTTAGACATAACCATCCTCATTACAGTCACCAAATAAGGATCACCAGAGAAATCTTGAATGACTAATTAATACAGGCAAGTAATTAACAAGGATCAAAACGAACCACCTTTTCAGAATTATTGTACTGAAACTAAAAGGGAAGGAACCTTTATCTCACTAACTGTACCTTCCTTACTAGCTAACTATGCTGCACCTTGCTACTGAGCACTGAAAAAGGAATCATGAGAGGATCATACAGGGGTATGTTAATAACTCATTACAAAACTTGGGAACCTTGCTAAAAAATTACTGTCGATACTTAAATCCAATTTCATTATTCTTAATAATGCAAAGCTGGGAAGTATCTTTTTGGGTTTTATCAGCCCCTCCACTCTTTCTCAGACTGCTACTCAATTGCCTACTACACTAATAAATTTGTTTTTCAAAGCAAAACCGGAAACAAATGAAAATACCAGCTTGTTTTTTTCCAATCTGTAGTGGATCACAGGTTTTACAAACCGAATTCCATCAGATGAAAATGCTCTCCTGAGAATGGACTCTTTTTAAAATTTAAACAATTTTCATTAGTGCATGCTATGCGCATTCCAAGAACTTGACACTTTTTAAAGAAAGTAAATTGACTTTAAGAAATCAATTACCTTATGCTTGTCTGTCCTCCTAAGTCCCAGACTTGAAATTTCAGATTCTTGTAGGTGACCGTCTCCACATTGAAGCCAATGGCTGAAACAAAGTTAAAACTATTTCACTTGGTGAAATGGTTGGTGATTTTCCTGTTTTTCTAAAGAATATCACAGCACTCAGTTTCTATTTTCAGACCTGAAAATGCTCAGTAGCTGCATAATGAAGTTCATGCCCTTTGAAAAGCTACCCCAACAAACATGACTCAAAATAATGCAGAAATATTTCTTTTGAACTAATCAAACCACATTGTACACATATTGTAGAGTTTGGTAACAAATGCTAAGGTTGTTAAAGATCAATAGTAGTGGGTCTGAAATCACCAAAAGAAACAGAGCAAGGGTTAAAGAACTGCCCTGCTGTGATAACCAAGTACACAACTGACAGCAACTCTTGCACTAAGGAATGTGTCCTTCTGTCCACACATGGGCTGCACTCTTAAGAGAGCCACAGCAGAACCGGCTTCTCAGGAGAGGACTGATACCGATGTCTGGAAGATGGCAACAAGGCTGCAGTGACATGTATGTCATTCCTTTTCCTGCCAGCCCAGAGAAACACAGCCCAGCGAAGTGAACAGGGGGCACAGGCTGCTTAAAACTTATGGAGGCTGAAATAAGCAAAACCCTCGGGCAAAAAGATTATGGCCCAGCAAAGCTGGCTTCCAAAAGGTAATAGAGGCCCGAGCAAAGCCAGATTCCAGTGGAACACAACAGACATGACAGGGACATAAAAGAAGTCAAGCATCCCTTGTCCTTCATGTTACACAGAGCAATCATGGCCAGAACACCTGGGCACACACACTGGGTGGGTGTGGCTGCACGAATGCCAAGGCAAATGGTAAAATCAGTTGCATTTTTTTAAATAAGCATCATGTTCTCTCTTGAAACACCACACTGAGTTTTGTTACATTTTCTACAGAATGTAAAGTTAAATCACCTGATTTCTCCGTGTTAAACAAAAATATTTATATAACCCTTGTGAAAAAAGAAAAGGTACACCATCCTATGTACAGCAACCATGACCTCTGGAATTCACGTAATAGCTGTATTTGGAAACAACAGAATTATACAGTCCACAGTTACCATCTATTGAATGTTGACCTATCACGAATAGCCTCCAAAATCATGTTAATAATCTCGAGGTCAAATGGGTCAAATGCTTTTTGCATTTTGAAGGGCAGCATAAAATATTCTTTTGTAATACTTTTATCCAAGAAAAGTTCTTAGATACAACAGTGCAAGGCTCCCACAGTATAAGCTCCTTTTGTTTGTGAAGGAAGCACGTAGTAAGTTTAGCTGGCAAAGTTCAGCTGCAGCTACAGGCAAATACTCTCCCGATGGGCAGATCACTTACTTGGAATGGTGGTAACAACTTCTCCAACTTGTAACCTGTAGAGAATGGTTGTTTTTCCTGCTCCATCCAGCCCCAGGATGAGAATCCTCATCTCTCGAGTTCCAAACAAACTGGAAAAGATGGTGGAGAAGAAGCCCCCTACAAAAGCAGGAGAGAAAGACATTTCAGTGTCAGCCAGCTCTATGATACGCAAAAGCAGACGGACTGACCTCAGTTCCTACTGGCCTACAAGATGTGTCTTTCCTCCAGTGAAAAAAGACAAGTCCAGGCTATTTCCAAGATGGCCATGTGCCCAACAACATTATGTCCTCCTGGTTTGTTGCCATTTTATGATTTTATGATAGCTCACTCCAGCAAATCACATTGCAGCAGCATCAAGCTTTCTCACTGCAATTACAATTTTATTTTTTCCTTTTCTCTCATTTGCCAAAATCTGAGTCATCTTCTTTTTAGCTTGTATCAGACTCTACCTTTTCAGTGCCAGAGACTATACAGGGACCAACAGAAGCCTGAAAGAAATCAGCATCAGATGTTTATGGTCTTCCACAGGACCACCCACTTCTTTTTTTCTTAAAATTAGGTATAAATCACTAGATACATGTAAAATCAGTTCATTACAAACAGCAAAGCCGTACCAAATCAAGTACACTAATGCTACAGAGAAGTCTAGGAGCTGATTTTAAATGTCCTTCTCATTCTTTTTTTAAAAACTGGCTTGCCCTAGCATGTCGTTTATTCTCTAAATGCATGCAAGAGTACTTGTGGCCAGGCTAATATCCGATTTATGCCTACTAGATTTTTAATCATAGAAAGAATACTAGTTTTCTAAACCAGTAACAATTACATATTACCAAAAATTTTTATAATGAATATATCTAATGTTAAATCATAACTTTGTAAATACATTTAAAGCCTGCAAAAGGTAATGAAATATCCAACAAGCCAGAATCATTGACAACACTGATAAATACATCACAGACAAATTAAGGAAGATTTGTAACCAAAATCTTACTGAAAGATGTTTTGATAAAAATGTTTTCCTATGTTTGCCTGTCTAGGCATCTGCCTTTCCAGGGAAAGGAAAGAGCAACAAGCTTATACTTCAGAAGGAACTCAGATCGAACACAGGTAGCAACATGTTATCATTTCATCCAAGCCCCTCCCATCACAGAAGCCATACAAGCTACAGACCTGGAAAACAAGGGGAAGGTATACAGCTGCCAGTGTGCATAATGCTGTGCATGGCACCTCTTATTGCCAGACAGGCAAATGACCTTAAGAGAAATGAGCTGGAAAGAGGTATTTCAATAGAAACATCAAAGTAGAAGGTTACCACTAGTTGCATGGAGGCCTAAGATTTTAAAATTCTTTCAGTCAGTAACTTTGCTTGCCGCCAGACACCTCTCACTCCCACTTTTTATATCCTAGGGTGCATGCTTTTCCTACACGAAAACACTGCTCCAATACCATCTGCAATAGGACAGGTTCACCTCAATCACTCAACCCTCAGATTCAGGGCCTCTCTTTAAGATTCCCTCTACTTTATTTACTAGTCTGCAAGACCTCCTCTCCTTATGTGCAGCCCATTACAGACTCGATTCAGAGTTTCATTTTGCCAGGTGTCAGGCGTACACAAGCCTGAGGATGTTACCGAACACACCCTCCCCTACCGCCGCTCAGACCATTCGCCATCGCAGGGCAGCTCCATCGCGGCCTCGGGCGCTCCAGCGGCTGCTGCCCGGGAAGCGGCCCGCGGCCAGGGCCTGGCCTGAGGGCAGGTGGGCATCGCCCAGGCGCGGCCCTCAGCCTCGGCCTCCCACCGCCGGCGGGCAGGAGACCGTCCCTCCCCGCAGGAGGCTCAACACCGACCCGCCCGCCCTCGTCTCCGCGGCCGCGGGGAAGGGTCGTGATGGACGGGTCCCCTCGGGCGGCCGCTTCTCGCCCGCTCCTCACCCATGTCGAGCTGCTCCGCCGGCGCTCCGGCCCGCCCCGCTCCGCTGCCCCCGCCGCGCTGGCCCTGCCGCCGCCCGGCTCCACGTCGAACGCAGCGCCGAGTAAACAAAGCGCTCGGCGGCCGCACCTGCCGCCGTTTCGACACACGGGGCCCGGCAGCGCCCCCGGCACGGAGAGAGCGGTCTGAGAGCGGGACCCTCCCCGCGCCCTCCCTGGAGCCCCCCGGGCGGGAAGCAGAGCGGGGGGAAAGGTTCGGAGAACAAAAACCGCGGCGCCGGGGCCAGCGCGTGGCGAATCGGCGGCGGCGGGAGCGCGCGGCGGGCGGGGCCCGGCGGTGTCGGCGGCCCGGGGCCTCCCCGCAGGCACCGGGAGCCCGGCAGCGGACCGAGCCCGCTGGCCACGCACCGGACAGCGCGGAAACACGGCTGCTTTCCAGAGTGCCGGGGGTTCCTCGAAGCCAGAACACTCCTGGGATTAGGGCCTGGCTTTCTCCGAGTAGTGGAGAAACAAGAACCCCGGCGGAAGTCAAGAGTCAAAGTCCAGCTGTGTAAAACATTGGGACCAAGCTGCTCCTACAGATTAGCTGGCAGGCCTCACCTGACAGCAGCACTGTCATCATCATCCCTGCATAAAAATGATGTCATCCGTGTAATTAGGGTGTGCAGAGAAGTAAATTAAAAAACCATAAAAATGCAAACTATTATGTAACAAAAACTTAGAGGAAACAACGTACAAGGCACACATGAGCTGGGGCATGAGCTCAGACTGAGCTAAAGAAGTGCAACAGTTCTCATGTCAATGATCAATGATCATGCTTTTTTTAATAGCTTTTTTTACAGAAGATACAATTATCATATATAAATGTCTAATAGGAGGACACCGTAACTACAGAACCAACCTACCATTCATGATTACTGGCTTCCTCCTCATGCACTTTATTCTGTCCTTGTAATTGTGTTGCAGGAAGAAAAGCACAGAAACCTTTACTCCTCCAGGTATAAGAACCAAACTTACAGCAATTACCTTCCATGACTTTTATCACTTTTCTCATTTAAACTTGTTCAAAGAGAAGCAGCTTGTATTTCTTTCAGATGATAAAAAGACAGGATGAGGGGGACAGAAATTAGCAGTTCACAGTGCAAATGAATATAAAATCCACACCACAGTAGTCAGTCTGCAAGTGATGAAATGTGAACTCTATGGTTTCATTAAATCTGTGTGTGAAACAGGAACAACACAGACAAAGATGTTTTAGTTTTCTCTGAAAGCATCAACAAATGTTGTATCATCACAACTGCAGAACTTCCCCAGTTTCCTTGAGGTCCTCCATTAGAATTCTTTCTTTCTTGAAATTTGACATTATTCATAACTCAGTTGAAAACAATTCTTTATTTTTTATGTCAAGTTGGGAGCAGTAGGAAAGAATACACAAAACATCCACAGGGATAAAAAAAAGTAACAAAATAATTTTGATAGTATTTAGAAAATGTTTGATCTATAAAATGCAATGATCCAGAAGGCCTGCCCTAGTACACTGCTTCCCTGGGCAAGCAGCATGTACCAAGTGTCTTTTAGGTCCTTGCTATCCTTAGGAGACCACGGATACGTCTGACGAGAGCTTGAATAAAGGTGTACCGTGAGCGCACCTTGGAATATAAACCTTCGATGTCCAGGAGCTTCTTCTGCAGAGATTCACCAAAGCTGTTTGTGGCTTCAACCTGAAGCTGAGAAACAGAGATGTGATGCAGTCATCAATACAAAATCTTTTCTTCCTGAAAGCTTATCATCCATTACCTGTCAACCCCTTCACGAGGAGTTATTCTCTGACCTGCTTTCCAAAGAATGGATTTTTCTGATTTCTCTAATAAGTACTACTTATTCTGTTTTAGGAATTATTGGTTAATATTCAGTTTCTTCACTCAGAGTCATACAAACACATCTTCCAATTAAAATTTTCCTAGTCCTTTAAGGACTCTTTAGAGAGTCCATGTGCACCAACAACATTTTCATTAATGCACAGGTAAAGAGTCACTGAATTAACTACATTTTAAGTATTTTACCAAGATGATACTATACACTTTATTTTTGAACAAGAAAAATAAATGACAGATGGCTCATCACAAAACACACAGCAAATTTTCTTACAATTCGAGATCTTACAAAGGTACTTGAGACTGTAGTTGTGAAGAATATGTATTTTTCTGCAGTCATAGAAATATCAGTGGGATTTACTAATAAATCTTTTTTTTTCCTGCCAGCTCTGTGTAAGTGGAAATTACTTCTATTCTACCATTCATGTTTTATAGTCCCCTCAGTTCCTGTTACCTTTTGATCTCATTTCTCTATAACCTAGTTAAAGCTGACCTGTTGGATCATAGAAAATTGAGAAACCTGCCCTCATACTGCAGGTCTTTCAAGGATATCTGGTGTTTTTGGAAAGCTGTTATTAAAAACACCATTTGACTGGCTGGTAAGAGAGAAAGAATTACTCTATTTTGTAAGTATTTTGTAAGCTCAGTTTTTACTTAACTCTTCACATTGAGATTCAAAGATCTTTTGCACAGCAGCAAAAGTGCCACCTCTTTCACAGTGTTTTCCAAAACAATTCTGTAATGCTTCACTAATCCTAAATTAAGTTCCACGCTGTTGGTGTTACTGCAGTTGTTCAGAAATGGGAAAACAACGGTCAGACTGCTCCCAATAGCTGCATAGTAGCCAGGAACATTCTGTACCCTGCAGCAGACTGTCACACCTCACCTGTTCTATATCGTGCTGGCTCACTCGGTTCAGTCCACTACTGAAATCCAGGCTTGGCTCTGAACGAAAGGAATCTGGCAATAGAAAACAAAACGTTAAAATTATGTTTGCTGCTCCACAATATCTCTGTATCAAGTCATATAACAAATTTTAAACAGTGTTACAGTTTGATCCAAAAGTAAACTTACACATTAGAAATTACAATAATTTGTTGACTTAAATGATTTATAGAAAATACATAAAGAGTGAGTCATAAATAATTTGGATCACACAACATGTCACTTTAAGCAAAAGACTTCCACAAATCCACTCTCCCTGATTTCCTTCCATTTCTTTCTTCTTTTAAAAGACAAAATTCAATGAACTTAAAATCCTCTGGTGAATCAATTGTGGCTATAATTATAAAAATACTTTTAAAACCACCAATATTAATTTTATTTCCTATTTTCATATTAGATTATGTTGAAATATTTTCCTGTAAACTATTTTGGATCAGTCCTCTGATTTTATTAACTCAACTTCAGTTAGTTTGAAGAGCAGAAATAAAAAAAATAGTTACTTTTACTTTTCTTTGGAGGTCATGAGTAATATACAAAACCCAGAAGTCTATGAATAAACAATATCAGTATTGCCAGTTCTCCAGTGGAATATCCAAAGGTGTGTCAAATCCAAACAAAATCTCTTTTATTAAATATAAAAGGCAAGATATTCATAGAAGAAAATCAGTTGTAAAACTAACCATCAGAAGTTATTCAAAGGCATTTTGATGTTTGAGAAATTTTACCTTGCAGCCTTCCTTTCTTAAATGACATCCTAGAAGACAGCAGTGGGTCTTGAGAGTCAGTGGGTGTGCAGTGCAGTAGGTAGTGTTCCAGATGGCGCCAAAGAATGAAGAGACATATTTCTATGATATCTGCAGACACATCTCAGTGAAGGACTCCAATCTGGTTGTCTTTGGATTGTACATTTGCTGTATGAGCATATTTACTCACTTGAAAACAGCTTAAGATGTCAGCTCAACCACCCGTCACCCCCTCCCAGGCCACAGCCCAGTGATGGATCACTCACACTCACCGTCCTCATCACCCTGCAGAGCCTCAATCCAGCCCTCAGGAGGAGAGCAGAGTACGGAGTGCTCATGTGGTTTGTAAAGGTACCTCAGCTGCACACAGCAAATTAAAGCTGATAAATTATTATCAGCTGATAAATTATTTATTAAAATAAAGCCAGGGATGGCAGTAACATCTCAGGTGAAAACAGCCAAGTGTGCAAGAGCACATCTTTCCCAAGCGAGGTTGCAAAGGAAAATTATGATCTGTTGAAGACAATTCTTTTGTGCATGACTGGTTATTTCCATAGAATTACTGGTGTTTATGAGATTTAGGTTTATGCAAGACTGGTTGTAAGACTAGAAACTCCTATTATGACAGGCACATCAAAATTATTTTTCAAAGTATTTCTTCCACCACACTTGGACATGTGTGAATGTTTATGGGGTCTGGACACTAAAAACGAAGAGCTGGGCTGTAACAATTCCTTTAGTAGCATGTTGCAGAAAGTCCTAGCTGGGTTTCAAAATGGGAATTACTAACTTGAAAATCCTTACATTCTGGCAATAGCAGAGCAATACCCTCATAAGTTAATTGTCAGTATTTCAAATTTACTTTTGGCAAAACATTTTTGTTCAAACTGGTCAGAAATCCAGGTAAAAAATCCCTGTTCCTATCTCTCTGCTCTTCTTGATCATCACCTTGAGGGTCATTTCAAGTTCAGAAGGATACAGGAACAGAGGGAGAGCAACTTGGCTCGATTATTTATTAGTTTCACCAGGCGCCGCCTTGCCAATATGTATTTTTGGGAAGTGGAAATCTTGTCAACCCCAGCTGGCATAACTGACTGACACAACTGTGATGGGAAGAGAAAAAACAGAAAGACTGTAACAAATCATAGAACATCAAGAGAAATAAACAAATAAGATTACTTATTAATATCTAGAACGTTCTTGTAAGCTACTATATCTTTAAAACCTGGATCTCTATTTTGAATTTGCATAACCTTGCTGACCAAAAAATGGAAAAATGAAACCCATCTCCAAGCAACTATAATAAAAACCACAACTTTTACAAAGTTCAGCCAAATATTTTCCCTAAAGTTTTAGATCACTCATTCTATCGACCCCCTTCACCAACAGCAGAAAAGAATATGCACAAGAAGTGGAACTACTTGCTTATCAAAGATGCTTTGGAGCCTTTGTTATAGCAGTGTCCAAGTTACTACAATACAGAAACTACAAAGTCGGAAGAACAGTTACCTCTTTTATTTCATCTGGTGGCAATTGCTCCACATTTTGCAGTTTGTTAACACTCTGACGGTGGCTGTCATAGTAACTGAAGAAATCACTGGTGCTCTGTTTCAGCAGGTAAACAATAATGCCCAGACCAGGCAAGTGCCAATACGGGACCACTGGTGCTTGTGCATCTAGACAAGATATTGAAAATAAGAAAACAAAATTAAAAACCCCAAGAAATCAATCAGCTATGCTCTCTGTCAATAATCTAGTAAAAGACAGGAAAGCACTGGCAAGCATAGTTTGCACTTGTGTCAGAAGCAACATATTGTAAGTCTAGGCAAAAAGGCAGTCAGCCTAGTGCAATACTGAGTAACACTTGTGAAATGTAACTAGATTAGAAGACTTACTATTTACATATTTTAGCCATTCAGCTGCAGAATCACACAGTATAAACTCTTGCCATGTGTTGTAATAGAGTTCCAAGCAGCATCAAAATGCATCTTACATGTCATAAATGAGGTCCTAGTTTAAAATAATGTAATCCAGCACAGATGGGGAAAAAAAAAGAAATCTTGACCTTCCCCTGTCTTGTGCTATTTATTTACATACACATATTTGTTTACTGACATATATTTCTGAGGCTGTGAATGAAAAAACAATTCATTTGTTTTAACTAGGATTAGTTTCCTGATTTGGCCTAGCACAAGGTTGAACAAGCATGGATCCTCAAAAAGGAGAGTGAGCAGCTACAGCACTGGCATAAGTGACTTAAAGAGTATGTGAAACTACAGCCTCTGGTTCATTATTTTCTGGTAGCCCAAATGTCACACTGCTCAGGCTCATTAAACAGCAAGTCAAACACCTCACCCTGCCGAGGCCCATCTCGGTTGGTTGACTCTGACAGGCTGGGAGTAAACAGACAAACAGTGTGCTGGAAACTGGGGGCGCTTTGCAACATCAGTGATTCACAGTATTCCATCACATTTGCACAGATCTGCCAACAAAGGAAAAAAAAAAGACAGCATGTCAATTACAGTATCTACAGACTTTGAAGCATTAAATTTTACATGGACAAATGTCAGTGAACAACATGCTTTACTCCTCTCTTCTCAGCAGAACGTGATGATTCTGTTTTCTCATCAGTTACAGAGTCTCTTCTACTGCAAGTCTAGGACTTGCAGCTTTGCCTCTTTTCCAAACCTGTTAGCTGAAATGTCTAGATAATTTTAAGTCCCCTTTGGCTCCAAGTTAGTGTTAACCATTGCCCTCTATACAGAGCTTTAGTTTTGAAAATTTCAATTTAAGCCTTCAAAATTTACAGAGTTTGTATGCAACACAATAAAGACTTCTAATACAAGTGTAAGTAAATACATTTTCAAGAGTTACTTTAAATAAAATGTGGACTGCTATACCACACTAAAACCAGTGTAGAGCATTACCACTATCATATGAAATTGTGATAACTAAACAAATCTGCAGAGCAGGTAAAATGTTGAGACTGAAGGTTCTAGCATCTTGTGTCCTTACCTGTTGCATGGCCAACTCAATTTCATCCCTCTTGTTCACTCTGTCTCCTGCTGCATTATCATCTTGCAGCTTGAACTGACGTAGCCTGTCTGATCCTCCAAACCGACTCAGAAGTCCTAAGCATTGGCGCTGCCGTAAGAAATGAACATTTAAATTACCATCTCAACAAATGAAATACATGATTCTTTCCACTTCAGTGATATGTGTCCTTTAAAACACAGGATTAAGAAAGCAATGCAGATAAAACTTTTAGCATTTTGTAAACAAAATTTAAGTTTTTAGTGTTTTAACTTACCTTGATTTAATTTAAAAATTAATGGCAGCCTAAAACACTGCCAATGAGAAATGAGTACAATTCACAAGTACCTAACTTTTCTTGTTCTATTATAGAGACTACTATAGAGAATACTATCAATGATAGTTTAGGTTTCCCATTCCCACACCTAACACCTTTGCCTATATAGACAAACAAAATCTGAAGGCAAGTCCGATAAAAGTAGAGTACAAAAACTAATTCAGTAACAAATAAATGAACCGCTAGCATGTCTGATACACCAAATTGTTGAACTGGAGATATGCTTGTGGCCGAAGTGGTAACAGACTGTTTCTGCATTACTTCACATGCTTTGGTCTTGGTTTCAAATTTTTCTCTTCATAAAAGTCCTAAGCCAGGAAGAGAAACAAAGTCCCTGATGCAACCCTGATGTTGCCAGACGTTCTCTCTTCTACTGCACAGGGAAATGTGGGGAGACACCAAAAAACAGACCACCAAGACCCCATCCCACTCCCACAAAAAACCCTCAAACTACCACACATTCTTCTTGATGCTGGAAAACATCTCTTTCCCAACTGCTACTATTCAAAGGAAGAAACACATCTAGATAACCCATTCTAAAAGGACATGGGTTAAACATATGACTTTATTACCTGAAATCGCCCTATGTGTCCTTGTAGCTCCATCTGCGTCCCTTCATTAACATCCATGTCCAGCTCATTTAACACTCCTAATAAAATACACAGCCATTAAATAACTGGTTTTGGGGAGTTTTTAAAAGAGATTTATGCAGTATATACATTTAAATATAAGCATTGATCAGAAATATTTCAGCCAAACATTCAACTTTTTTTGTATTTTGCATATTTTTTGAGCAAAACATTCAGATATGAATGCAACTACCAGGAGATGCATGAGAGCATGGAGCTTATTGTTCTGGTAAGTAATCAAATGGGGGCAAGGAGAAAGGGAGGCTGGCATGGAAATTACACCTGTCATGCAAAGCTCTGTATACTCTAAGCAAAGAAGCACCCGGGCTTAACCTACAGCTCTGCACTCCTTTCTACGGTAGTCAGACATCTCTCCTGAACAAAGAAAACCATTAAATCAAAATAGAAAAGTTATTTTGAATGGGTAAGCATGCAGAAGAAACCACTATATCCATTACAATTATTGTTAGCTCTTTGTGAAGGTAAGTCACCCAAGAGAAATGGCAGTATGCTGATTTGCAGTGCTTCCCCCTGGGAAACTTTATATTTTAAATAAATAAAACCAGAGAAGACGTTAAACAAAAGGGTATGAAAACAATTTTATATCTTAATTTCCTCAGTTACAGACCATATTAAATAAAAATTGTTTTTTGAAGATACCACAGATACTTTGAGCAGTTCTATTTGCAGGTCACCTCCAAGACAAAAAGTACTTAGCGTGAGGTAGCATGATGAAAGAAAATGGAAAGTCAAATACATGTGGGTAAGAGAACTGTGTCTCCTGCAAATCCACCATATTTACATCAAGAAAAATTATTTACCATGTCTTTACTTTTCTCAGAGCCTACAGGTAAAAAAAAAAATCTATACTGTCATGGATATCCTCTTCTGTCTTACTGTTTCTTTACAGAAAACAAAGCCTGAGATTCATGCAGATGGGGTTGAGACTTCAAAACAGCAATTCCTACCAGGCAAGGCTGCCTTGCTGATTATTCCTGTCAGGGAGGCCAGCTCCTGGAGAGATCCAACACTTACATCTTGACACCTCAGGATTGCCTGAATAGTATCTGAATGGGAAATTAGGAACTGCAAAACCTGCACCACAAGAAACAAAGAGAAAATATGAATGACTCAAAATTTAATGGCGAGCAGAGAGGAAGCAATGCTTCTGAAAAATTTTAAAAGACCTTGTGTACCAGTGAGGATGGGATTTTTAAAAAAACCTGCCAACTTACTATCAGAGCAAAGGCACATATAATTTCTTTGAATGACCAATAGTAGTGATACTCAAGCATGTTTTGGAACTTACCTGTCCTGCTGCTTGCAAGTGTTGTGCCATGCTGGATGTGAGGATCACTTGGCACAGCTGAAGAGCTGGAAGAAGAATCTGGCGATAACGTTCCACTGGAGCAGGAATGAAGACTGGGGGATCTCTCATTGCATACATTCTGAGGAAGTTTAAAAAGGGAGGAAAAAAAAAGATAAAGAGCTCAAGAAGAGTTAAGTCCACTAGTGAGGCAGAGCCTCAGCCTATAGTCACTCAAGAACCTAAAAACACTCACATTTCAATAGGAGGTCTAGACCTGAACTGAGTTTATATTGGAAAAGCAACACATTTATGATACACAGCTGCTGCCAGACATTTTCTTCAAGCAGGGAAAAAGACTTCTTTGTATTATGCTACACTAAACCAGATAACTTTGTTGCAGAAATACAATACCTGCTTACTGATATACAAAACTAGGTATTCTCAAATATTTTAGGAAGAGTTGTGCTTAATTCTAAAGCAACTGTTAAATACAGTCCTCCACAAATGTCCTGTAAGTTTTATACAGTCCTATTATGTCCAGTTGGAACTTTCAATAGTATTCCTTGTCTAAGTCATAAATTTTTCCGAAGTGTTTGAACTCCCAGTGTTGTCACTGAGAACTGCAAGTTTAAAACAGGGACCACGGCTTGAAATCAACCCAGGTAATTTCCCCTAAATATGGAATTTCCTTCTCTGAGATCTTCTCTCAATCACCTCACAATGATTAACGTGGCAACACATCAAGAAACTTGCCAAGCAATATGTAACTGTGATTTTTTTTTTTAACACATCATAAAATATTCCTGAAATAGCATTTAATTAATTGCTCTCTCAGTGCTTTATGGTGGAGGACAAACTCTGCACTTCACCAACTGCAAAGCCCCCAAAATAAGTTTACAATGTAAGCTGGTTTTCAAACCTTACAGTATAAATTATTTAATAATAATACATAAATCATTTTTATCCAAGATATCAAATAAATTTTTATGTAGTCTAAGTAATTAGCATGCAAGTACAACCTCACACCCACATCTGAAATTTTGCTGTCAATGAAAGGTAGCTTTAAACTGAACTGATAGGTTTAAGAAACACACACACAAAGAATAAACCCACAAAACATTACCCAAAAATCATAGGCTATAAAAAGATGTGATATGCTTCCAGGAAGGCTGTATTATGGCTTCACCATCAGCCAGGGAAGTAACACTTACCCCTGATGGTCTGTTTCAGGTCGCATGTCATACACTTGGCACTGTGCCAGCCGCACAATCACACCAGACCGCAACAGCTCTAATGCGCCTTGCTGACTTTTGGCTACTCGAGTGAGGAATGCCTGCACAGGAGTAGAGAAGGTTAACTTCTGAAGATGCACAATGAGACTTATAATGTCTACTTTCTCACTGATTTTAGCATCATTTCAAATATACTATTTTAGTAAAATATCCTTAAGGAATACCTTCAGTGCAGGTAGCTCGATGTGCAGCTAGAGATTGAGCTCTGGGTGGCAGAAGCCCCAGGCAAGAACGTGCAAACTGCCCACCCTTTGCAAAACAAAGGGCACGAGGGACATAGGGCACCAGCCTGAGGACTGGACACTCAAGAAACACAGCAGGAGAAGAGGACTTAGCTGGAAGACCTCAGACAGACTCACACAGACTGCTGAGGGTATAAAAACCCAGGGGTTCCTTTGTTCAGGGTCCCTCCTCCAAGGCACCAACTCAAGCTCTTATTCTGTTGTTGCACCATGATTAAATCTTTTTAAGGATCCAGATGTCTGAGACCGCCCTGGGCATCCTGGGGTCAAACCAGTAAGGAAACCTGGTCTGAGTGTGTGAGTGTGGTGAGGGTAGGAAGCCAAATGGGGCACCCATCGGTCACTGAAGCCGCTCACTGCAGAGGGGCCTTCGGTCCCAGCAGCTGAAAGCTCTGGTGGTGCAAGTATGACTGCCAGAGTGCTCTTGAATGGTCAGACAGGAAAGCTTCCTTAACAATATCTCTGAGTACAATCAATGCCAAGTGTAGACAAACAACTTCTACTAAAAAGAGAAATTTAAAAATAAACAGCGTAACACAAAATCATTTCTAAAGTACTATTACCATTTTGGACTCATAGGTGTACAGCGCCTTAAGCAAAGGGGGCTGAGGTGTGAGCAAGCTCTGAAGGGCCAGATCATCATCTGCCAGGCTATCCACAAGCACCTTCAGGTAGCCACTATTCGAGAGATACAACAGCCACTGCTGCTGCTTGTCTACTGAAACAATGTGATCAAGTAAAGCCAATGCCAGCATCTGGGATGAGGGAAGAAAAACAAACAAAAACAGAATTCAACCCATAAGATCAATGAGATCTTTAAGAAATACCTAGAAATGTGAAATGCTAAGCAGCTTCTTCTGACAGCTTCTTATAAGCGGAAAGCATTTCTTCACTACAATTGCAATAATTTATGTGAAAAATATTTAAAGATTTCTTGACACTAATATAGTATGAGCCAGTTACCTTTCTCTACTATTCTTTTAAAAAAACATTAGATATTGTTGACCAATAACTAAGGCAAAATATTCTAATGAAGTATTGCCTCAAGCACAATTACTATTTAAAAATAGTTTGCCTTCTGACTAAATTCTCAGCTACTGGCTACTACCAGAAATTACTTTGTCATGAAGTCACATCTTCCCAAGGTAAGTCCATGATTTTAAAATATTGAAAGATAACTGTCACAGAGGTCTCTACTTACATCTTTTGCAGCAGAGCTTTCTACCCTTATTTTTAAACAATAGGACACATAGCCTTGTTGAGAAAAAAATTAATATGCATGTATGGCTCTACTTTCAGCAACTTGAAGGATGAGTGGGAGGACAGAAACATGAAACAGATCCAGCATCTACAGATATGTTCTAGTTCTATCTCATGAAATGTCCCATCTCTGCACAGATGATGTTCTTTAAAACAAAGAGAACAGTAATTTTAAAAGAATAGATTCAGTTACCCGGCCTATCTCATGGCCATCACAAGCATCACGACAGACCACCTCCATCAGAGCTGCCCCATAACTCTCAATAGTTGCCATGTTTTCCCGTTGCAATTTACTAAACACATCTTCAGGAGCTGTCAAATGTTCCCACATAGTTTTTTTAGCTGTAAAAAGCAATAATGAAACAAAAAAGATAGTCAGGATTAGCTTAGCTACAGCTGATGCTACATCCTTCAGGGCATTCCCTCTACACTGTGCAACAGAAATGCTCCAAACAATGGTCAAGGGTTTTTAAATGAACTGCAAATGTTCTACAAATCCACCCTTCCCTGAATATCACACAGACCAGCCAGAGCAAAAGTGTGGGCCTGTAGACATACATCACAGTATGTAAACAGTCCGCTTAAAATAATTCAAATGTTCAGTACTTGTTACACAAATAAACTAATAGGCCCAAAACAGGAAGTGTTCAAGGCCAGGTTGGATAAGGCTTTGAGCAACCTGGTCTGGTGTATCTGCCTGTGTCAGGGGGTTAGAATGAGATAATTTTAAAGGTTCCTTCCAACCCAAACCATCTTAGGATTCGATGAGCTTACACAGGGACCAAAGCATTCAGTCTGAGCTGAGTTAACAAGGTGACTTAAATGAGAGAGAATGAAACCCAAGTCAGTCACATACTTCAAAGGGGTTGTAACAAATTCATAAGTTGTCTTTTTTCTTTTACTACTGTAACTCAAAACACAGGCTAAGTAAAAGTCTGAATGCAGGTACTAGCCCCAAGATTTTTTCTCACTCCTTGTCTGAGCTGTAAATAATTATTAGAAACACTAACAATTCAAGTATTTTAGCCATTCACAGAGAGAATGTGATATTTACCACAAGCACTCTCTGATAAATAGCAACTCTGGTTGGCTTATTTTTTGTGCATTTTTTGGGGAGGGGATGGTGGTGGAGTGTGTATGTGAGGCTTTTGTGTTTGTTTCCCACCTAGAGGGATCTTCAGACAAAGGAAGAGAAAGGGTATGAAATAATCCTTGGGGTTTGTTTTGAGGTTTTTAGTGTGGTTGGTGTTTTCCCTTTTTTTTTTTTTTTTAGGATCACTATGGTATGAGTGTACATAAAGATGTGAAGGCATAAGCAATTTATTTCAGAGGCTCTTGGAAATGTTTTCCATCTATTTCCAAAGACAACTCAGCATGTAGAAACTGCACCCTCCAGGGTTTAATAACAACTTATTTTTTTCTCTTTTCCAAATACAGTTAGACCATACCTGTTTCTAAAGTGTCTGGTTCATCTGGTCTCTGGGCAATCTGCAAATAATAAAGCAGTGATCCATAAAGGTGCGTCCTCACCCTCTGGAAGCCACCACCTGTTAACAGGAAACATTCACAATTAAAACCAAACAAATGTCAATTTCAAACCAAACAAATGTCAATTTCATAACACCATCTTACACTGGCACTTAATTTTTCTAGGGCAGTGCAGGCAGAAATAAATAAAACAACTAGATACCTTAAGGTGAAGTTCTGCTGTTTGCATAAAAGTGTATTTTATGAATAAATTCAGTAAGTTTACGCTGTTCCAAAAGAATGACAACATGAAGTTCTCTTTACAGTAATTTACATATCCCTCTTCTGTTTGTTGTTCAGATTTTTTTTTAAAAGTGTTTGCTAATTTTTTTTTTGTTATTAAGATCACTTATATTTATACTGATCATGTAAGGTCCACCTAACTGACTATAACAAAAATCTTCACTGCAGTATCTGAAAGCAGCTCAGCCCATCTCATTACTGTTGGCAGTTGGAATTCACTTACACACTGCAAAAGTCAACACACCTGTTTTCAAAATGAAATCTAGCAGCTTTTTTAAGATGATATGGAGGGAGGAGTCACCAATGGAAGCAAAACCCATGGATATGCTCTCAGACCCAGGTGATGAGGTAAAAGAACCATCCAGCATCAAGACATATTGTGACTGTCCTGCCAGAGGGAGTGCAAGTGGCTGTTTCTGCTCTGTTTTCACAGACTGGCTCAGGTGGGCAGTCAGGGTGAACACAGCCCCTGCCACCACTGGCATCAACTCCTGAGCTGCATCATCATCAAGGATCTTAATACAGAAGTAGAACGAAGAAAAAAAAAAAAAGGAAAAAAATGTTACAAGTCTGATTTCATGAGTTATTAGTTAATTTAGTCTCTCACAACTATTTAAATATGCATAAGGATTTCATTAACATGACAGTTATTTAAAACACATCAAAACCAGTAACATCAGAAAGTTCTTTAGAAACCTGAGTTTAACATATTTTAATTGAGAAGATCATTAGCATTCTGGGTCTTTTTTACATAAATCACAGGCAGGCTGATAACCAAATCTGGATGGCACAAAAGGAAGAAATGTGTTGACATTTGAGATGCTTTATTAGTAAAATATCGAAACCTAAGCCAGGGAAAGAACAACTGCTCCTTTCTTTGCTATACAGCTATTTTATTGCCATTAAAAATGTGAAGGTATTACTTAAAAGACCCAAAGAGTTGAGCATCACAGAAGCATTAAGACAATGTGGAAAAACACTAACACGAAGTTTGTTCACTCTATTATTTAGAAGATAAATCTGGTATCTTTATCACTAATACTGAAGGAACTTTCCTTTTAAGCAATATAGTAATTTTGAACAGTAGTTCAATTATTTTCAATAGGCAGTAACAATTTTTTTTCTTAACTGCACGGAAGTCTTCACCAAGGCGTTACAAAAAATTAAGAGTCTGGAATTTCCTCTTTGTAAAGATTTTAGGAAAGAAATTTCTTCAGCTAGTGAAGGTGTTCCTTGTTTCCTGTTTTTTTAATTTAGTTCAAATAAAAAATAAAACCAGCACTCCACTAAAAATAGGTAACTTTTAGGTAACTCCTACAGAAAAAAATAATGGAAGTAACAAAAACAAAATGCAAAAAGGTTACTTTTTTCCTTGCAAAGATACAACATTTAATATGTATCTCTCAAAACAAAACTCTTAATCAGAACTACAAACCACATAACTCTCGCAATAAGGTAAAAAAATAATAATGCTCCAGCAGACTAAAAAATACAACGAACCTTCATAAATCTTGCCTTTTAGAATGGATGGGTCAGTAGTAACTGCCGAGTCTGTCTCAAAAATTATTACTATAACTCAGCAGTGAAACACCTAGACTTTTAAGACAAACTATCACTCTTCCAAAAGCCCTTCTAATTGTAAAGTCTTTAGTTTTTTTACTATGAAGCTTCATTCAACTCTTTAAATTTTCAAAAGCAGCAGCAGTAGGATTTGCAGTGAGTCCTCTAAACGCAATAAATTAGCAAACGCAGCAGTTTGCCTTCAGTAAATTCTTCTTTGTTTCCCATCAAAGCAAGCTGTTTCTTTTTCATACACCTTTTCCAGACTACCATCATGCTGCATGATACTGAAATGCCTCTGAAATCTGTCAATATATGGTTCACAGTTCAACGGTAGCTATGCAAAAATACAGAGTATCCCCTCTGTCCAAAGCAGATTCAACATCAGCATAGCAGCAATCAAAAAACTAAAAAGAATTCTAAAGGCAGAAAAAAGTCTTTTTGGATTACAATCAAAATTGCAGCACTTTCACATAAAAAGATGCAGGAAAAAAGCTCAAAGAAGGAGCTGATTTCCAGCAGAACACTACCTTGTCATGCACATCCTGCAACAGATCCCGGATAATCAGCTGCCTGTCCTCAGCCTGTATGAGATCCTGGGGGCAGGCAGTGAGTATGATTTCCACCAGCTGTCTCCATGACTCCAGAGCATGCCTCTTGGCATGGAGGCATTGCAGCAGCTTGTTCCGCTCCACTATGTACTGCAGGATAGTGTTGATCTCCTGAAAACCCACCACAACGAAACTCAGTTACAATGTACTAAAAGAAATTCATGGCAAAGACAGACTTCAAGATGACAATTTTATCTATTACTAGTAGTCTTCAGAATAAATGTTAAGTCTTGAGCTTTCTACAAACAAGCTGCTATTACTAGTTTAATGAGGCTCCATTTCTGCATTCCATTTCTGAGCTGTTTTGCAGAGGACAGACATCATGAATGTTTCAGTCTCACAGGAAAAAAAACTGACCATGAAAATTCTTTTCTAGCACTTTAAAATCGAAACAAAAACAACTATAAAAAAAACTATTTGTGCCTTTTTTTCCCATTTAGTCTGAGTAATTTCTCCTTCATCCTTTGCATCCATTTAACCGATTTCAAATTAGTTTAAAAGATAGCAAGAAATTCAGAAAATAACTAATCTCCAAGTTCACTGACTGTATTTGTGTAGAAAAAAGGAGAAATAAATCAGCATCCCCTATGAGAGAAAGGCAAAATTATCTTAGCTAAGATTAATACACTGTACTTCTCAACAGCCAATCTTGACATCAGTATGTAACTGCTTTCTGTATGGTGGGATGGGAGTTGCAATTGTTATCACTAATGGGGAGGGAAGAGGTTAAAGAAAAAAATAAAACAGACTCCAGGACTGCAGTTTAGAGAACAGTATGGTAAGAAGTACCTTAGCTTATCAATTTGGGGGTTTCTGTCTTCAGGGATTACTAACTCAGTTAGGGCTCATATCCACAATCTTTTATAGTAAAGCTTAATTCTTGACAGTATATTAAATTCACTAAGAGCAATAACAAGCAGTAGTTAACTTTTTCTGTACTTACCTCCATAAGTAAAGGTCTCTGGCCTATTGCTGCCATTCCTTGAAGGGCATTGACTTCTGCAACCAAAACTCTGTGAACGTACTGAAATTAAAAGTGAAACTTTAATGATGACACGGTTTAACCTGGCAGGTAGATAAACACCACACAGCAATTCACTCCCTGGCCCAGTGGGGTAGGGAAGAGAATTGGAGGACAAATAAAATAAAATTTGTGGGTTGAGTTAAAGACAGTTTAGTAAGACAGAAAAGGAAAGCAGGAGGGAATAATAAAACATTTAGAATAATACAAACCAGGAATGCACAAATGCAATTACTCACTACCTGCCAACCGCTGCCCAGACAGTTCTTGAGCAGCAGCCTACAGCCAGCTTTACCCTTAGTTTACACACTGAGCATGATATCATATAGTATGGAACTTCAGCAAGTTTTGGGTCAGCTGCCCCGGCTGTGTCTCCTCCCAGCTTCCTGTGCCCACAGCCCACTCACTGGTGGGTGGTTTGAGAAGCTGAAAAGTCCTTCACTAAGTAAATATTGCTTAGGAACAACTAAAGGATCAAAGTGTTAGGAACATTACTCAAATCTTAAATCCAAAACACAATACTATACCAGCTACTATGAAGAAAATTAATAATGTTTGAGCCAAAACTAGCACAAGTGACAAAGGAGATGTATTTGTACCTACTAAAAGAATCTAGAAGATGGCTGCATAGTGACAAATGCAGTAGATGGAAAGGGATTTGAACAAGTTTTACTCACTTTTTAGGGTCACAAATTTTTCAGGATGATTTATAATAATTGTCAAGTACTCATCACAATGTGACATAATCTTAAGTAAAGCCTCCAAGAACTATTGCAGTACACAACAAAGTTCCACATGTAATTGTGTACACATACATAGTGCTAGGTAGTTGCGTACTGGCAACCAAAGAAATATGTATCTGAAACATACACCTTTTATGTAAAAGCAAGTTTCAAAATATTATTAACACACTGATTTTTTTAATTATTATTAAGATATAAAATACCACATGCAACTTGAAAACAAAGACCAGTGCTAACCTTGACATTGCAGACCACTTGTCCACGTGCATTCTTGTGCTCACAGTTAGCAATGACTTGCTCAATTTGAGCCCAGTCAAAAAAATCCAGTTGTAAAGGCTCTGGAATGTCCTGACTGAAGTCAATTGAATCCAGGATACTTAAGATTTTTCTGCGTACTGGAAATGCAAATTAATTAAAATTGTATTCAGAGGTATCAAAGGGAAACCATAAAATTAACAAAAAGAGCTTAATTTATCTTTGTAAATCTAAATCTTTATCTTAACGTGTAAAGTTTCAAATGAAAGCATTAAATGTCCAGAAAGTGTTATCAATCTATATAACAGGTCAAAAAACATCTTCTAAGGCCTTAAATTCTTAAGATGTCTCTTATATTGTATAGTTCTCCCGTTGTACATGCATGTTATCCAATATTTACAAATACAAGACTAATTTTTTCTCCTAAATGAAACCAGGCTGGTTTTCAATTATAATCGTTGCATTCTTTTGTTGAGAAACCATAAGGAATCTGAATTTATTTATGTGAGACTTAATTTCTTTGCCATGAAAATACAAATATGTTCACGTTTAGCAGCAGGCTCACTGTTTCTACAGTTAGCAATAAATTTGATAGACTGCCACTCTCCCATTTCATCCTTGAACATACACAGATACACACTCTTCAAAGTGCCTTTCCAGTTCAGTGTTTTTCACTCACTCCAACCATCTATATCAAGGTTCTTTATTTTTTTCCCCACACTAAATAAAATTCTTTCATGTACTGCTGCTGTTTAGAACACCTATTACTTTCTTTTCCAAAGTGTCCCTTCTGGCGGTGGCTCTCCTGCCTGTTCAGGAGCAGATACACTTTACTGATAAATAATCCACAGTCATAGCGGTTACCTTTGGAAGCAGTGTCAAAGTGGAGAAATCCACTGACTGATCGACTTTCATCTTCCATCCCTCCTTCACCATCAGCTGAAGGTAATAAAACATAATAAATTACAAAAAACAAATTGAAGCAAAAAATATGACCTACTTCATTAATAGTGAAAGATAAGCACAGTGATAAACCAATAAACTTTTCACATCCAAGTCTTCTAATACAATATAGCCTTGAACTGTAATCAAATGAAAACAATACTTATCTGACAAAAGCTACTCAATTGTTATATACACATCAGAAAATACCAGAAATGCCTAAATAGACGTCCCACTCTGCAGTATGAATAATGCAGTTGGATGGAAATCATAAAACGAGTAGCATATCTGAACAGTTTCCCATACTCAGATCCCCACAAGGATAAAGAGAGTGTTCAGTCTGGTAAAAGTAAGGGAAAACACCATATTGCAGGTAGCCTGTTAAAATATCTTCCATTTATTCTACTTCCTTCATGTAAAGAGTTTTATTGCCAACTGGTTTTATTTCCCTTGATTTACTTCTACCCTGTTCTAAAACTCTGAAATCTTGCCTTTTTATTTAACATTGCATTTTACACCACACTGGAGTATAATATCACATTTGTGATGTTATAACGTTAAAAGCAAAACTGACCTGTAGCTACCATCTTCTGCGAGAGAGGGTAGAGAGCTTGTGACAGACATTAAGACTGAGCAAGTTTGTCTAAAACTGTTTACCATGGAAGACCCTCCACCTTCTCTATATTGTAACAATTCTGAACAGCAGCTCAAAATAAATTAATCTACAATTTATTAATATTAACCCTCCTACCTCATAAACTGTCTTTAACTTTTCTATCAGCAGTGAACAAAACGATGCCCTGATTTCTTTCATTTTGGAGTCTATAACCACCATCATCTTTCTTCCCGTATCTCCAGTGGCAATTCCATACCTGATACCACAAATGAACTGTCACAAGCTTGTGAAGAAAAGAACTCAGATGAAGTCTCTCATTCTCCATTTATTGCAGCCTATTTACCTCACCACCAGCTCCTCTTACCCAGGTATGGTTTCACAGGCATGTCATCGAGCAGCAGATGCAGCAGTCTTTGTGTGTGGGAGCGCTGGCGGTTCAGTGATGTCACTCGCATCTCTATAGCTGCAGTCTTCATTAGCCAAGACATTTGGTTAAGGGTTGAAATCTCATGTTCTGGATGGGGATAAGGCAACAATTATAAAACTGAGCACAAATAATATTACTTACTTCAAGGAAAACATTTTTCACTTGAGAAAGCTTTTAGAGGATGTCATTAGGTATTATTTGCTTACCAATTGTTTACGAGACAAAAAGACACATATCTGACAAAAGCCAATAAAAGAACATTGGTTATTTTGAAAACAAATCATACACAACAAAACTGTGTACAACCTGTTAGAACAGTTATTGTGAAGAACGCAGTGCTTCATGAGCCAATAGGTCAGTTACAATTTCAGTGAAAATAACCAGACATTTACCCAAGTGAACTGTAGCTTTAATCAAAATTGGTGAGACTGGAACACAGGTCTTCTACAATCTTCCTATTTTTATCTAATTTAGATTCCTAAGTTATATAAGAAACATCCAAAGCACTTAATATATGCTGGATAATGTACTGGAATGCTAAGTTTACTGTCACAGAACAAAAGACTAATGGTCAAGCATCTGATAAAGTACATTTATTCAGTTTAAGACACCTGAGAAATATTGATTTGAAATATAAAACGTACCTACTAACTTAGAAGTACTTTATTCAAAGAAAGGGGCAACACAGGTGGTTAAAATCATCAGCCTCATATTTCCTTGGTTCTTTATAACACTCTTACTTTTCAATATTTTTTATTTTAGCATGATCTAACAAAATTACAATGATAATTACAATAGAGATTGGGATGTGATTCTTGGAGACTTGGTGCATTCCAAAGCTACAAAAGTTCAGCACCAGTAATCTGAACTTCTCAAGTAGGGAGAGTTCAATTTTTGCAGAATTAAATGATTAGCAGAGTCTGCAATCAATTCAGTTTAATAATGCTACCTATGTTTCTTCTTTAACCCTAGGCAGTCAAAAGATGCATTGAATTTTAAGCATGTGCAATCTTCTCATGCATAAAAATTACCTTTGATAGAAAATGGCAAGTACTGAAGCTGAGTGAATAAGAAATCCTGACTGGTCCTCAGATATCTCATTGTTGGGCCTGAAGTGTCAGAGCATGCACACAACTGATAGATCACCTGACAATCAAAAAACAGTAGATATGTATGGCATTTATTTGAAAAACAACCCGACCACCAAATCAAAAGATGCACAATACTGTTCAACTGCTCAAATATTACCAGTATTTACAGTAAGTTTTCCATCAATTTTCTTCAAAGTTGAACATATTATTTGTAACAGATATTACATTATGATATAAAAGGACTATCAGCATGTGGATGACTACAATGGGTATTTGTTCACAGCATGACAGTAGATAAGCCTCTTTGTTCAACACACTTAAAAATGAGTCTCTTTCTGTCTGCATGTCCACCAAGACAGGAAATGTAATAAATTTTCCCTGCTTCCACAGAATTGCCTTTTGCTTTTAATAATATTTAAAATCCTTTCTAGAGCCCACACATTTTCAACATCATACAAGTATGTAATTATATGTTTCTATGATCTAAGTGCAAGCACCAGCTACCTCACACATCTAACTCAGCTGTCTCCCTCAGCTGACCCTCTCAGCCACACATACGTACATTCTCTCATGGCTACAGAATAAAGCAGAGAATTTCACTGGCTTAGTTGGAATTTCATGTTATTTGCTGTCATTTTACACTTCCAAAATTAAAAAAAAAAAAAAAAATTAAAAGGTGGCATATGTTGCAATGGACTTGAAGTCTGATCAAAAATATTTTGGTTTAGTTTTATAAGTATGTCCTAATTTCAGGTTTCTGACATAATGCAGATTCTTTAACTTCTGTGATGTTACAAGATATTTTTTTAAACAGAAGGTAAAATAGAAAGAGTTCAATGTATATAAAACCCTGACATATTCATTTTAAAAATGAAACTGTTATCAGAGTCATCAACCATCTGTGTTCACCAGCCAAGAAGTAGCTAATTTTATTTAGCCTGCTTTCAGTATATGCCAACAGAAAAGATGCAGAATACCTGGTAACAGAGTTCTGCAAGATGGGGAGATTCCCGAACTGCTGTAGGTCCATTCCTTGTTTCAGTACCCTTCTCCAGTATGTTCAAAATAGCATGAAGGCAAGTCCGTGGGCAACCCAAGACACCTGAAAAGAGAAAATAACTTGACATTCTTGATCTTACTTTCTTCTATAGCCAATATAGGTCAAGTACACAGAAATACAGAACCTAAATTGTTCAGATACCCTGTGCTACACTACACTGCTCCACAGAGCTGCAGCAAAATCATCTGGCAAAGTTTTATCACTATTATTTAAAATCAAAGAAGGAATCACGTTTCAGAAAAAATCTAATGAAAATATTTATAGTTAGTCTGTAGGATTTTGAGATGCTAGTAAATCAATTTGAATTCTTGCTTTTACACTTTTAAAGGAAAAGCCATTTGACAATTTCAAAGAACATCTTTAAAAATTCCTGTCTTATTTTACAAATACAGGTATTATATGACTAATTGTCCTAAAGGCACCTGACACTGCAATCAAGGGGAGGGAATAGGGAATATTCCCTATGGGAATATGAAGGGAATATGAAGTCAAAATTCTTTTTGCATTCTTCCTTTAGCCAATTAATTCTTTAATCAACACAGAAAGAGGTCCTGAAGCACTAAAAACATCAATAACCAGAGTTCTTATAGGGGAAACAATCTTCTCTGTTGGAACATGTATAATTTATGCTTTATCAGGAGATTATTATCTTGAGGTAAATGTCTTACGGTCATTATTTCTTCCCATTATTAACAAGATAATTGAAAGACGTGGGCAAGATCTCTCACACCTTTGAGACATATTTCCTCATAACTGACCTAACATATGACACCCTGTAAAATTGTGTGGGTGCAGATCAGTTACCTGTGTTGTGTAGCTACTGAATTTCACAATATCTGAAGAAATAAAATTCAGGTCCTATCTACTTTTCATATAGAATATGAAGAACTAAAAACTGCTGGGCCATAGCATCCAATACAAACCCAAAATTAATAAAAAATATTGTTCTCAAAAAACTAAAATCAAATTACTGAATGTTTGTTCAAACTTGTTTATATAAAAGATCCTTTAAAATAGTATAGAAATAACTTTGTATTTCAGACTGGGACACCATGACATCTCAACACCAAACTACTGCTAGCTATGATATCAGACCATTGTTCATGGCTTTAGACAGTTGGGTCTTGGAAACTTCCAAACATGAAGACTTCATGACCTCTGTAGCCAACCTGCTTCACTGTCTTCTGGTGAAAAAATTTCTCCTATACCCAAACTGAGCCTCTTTTGTTTCATTTTATGTCCACTGCCTCTCATCTTCCTGCCACACTCCTCTGAAAAGTCTGGTTTTATCCTGTCATTTATGTCTTTGCAGGTGTTCGAAGATTTCTATTAGGTCCCCTCAAAGCCCTTCTCTCTTCCAGACTTCCCTCAGATTCTTACAGGCTGAGTAATCCAGCTCCCTGACTATCTCTGCTGGACTTGCTCAGTCTCTTTTTGTAAAATAAAAATTAGAAACTAAGGAGGCAAACAAGACACATAGTAACACACTATTATTCTTACCAATTCAACTTTAAAGCAGCAGAAGTGATATTTCTAAAGTTTGCATTGTCATCTATATATAAATTATATATATTATACAAATGTTATTACATATAAATATAATATTAATTTATATATTATATAAATATTAATATATTTATATATTCCTAGCACTAGAATGAAACTCCACATGTTCTAAAAGGTTTTCTTCCACAACATTAAAAAACAAAATTGGTTTTCTTTCCTAGAAATAATTTTAAACAGGAGTTTGAGGAAGGGCAGAACAGTAGCCAAGAAGTAGAACTAGTTCAAAGTGACAGTCCCTTTTGTAGGTTCACATGTTGTCATATGTAGGTACTACTTGGATCAGCAAATCAACTTCTTTGTACTAGCGACACAACTGTGCTATATTAAATATCACATCTGACTTATCATTTTCCCCTACAATTCTAATTTCATGTTTGTTCCAAAATCCAACTTAGACAAAGAATCACATCCTAAAGTTCTTTAAATACTGCATTTGAGTATTAATACATCTTTTCATGTAGCTTTTGAGGACTTGAACAAGGTGTGTTGTTTTATTCTTAAACTGAAAAGGGATTGGTTTTCCCCAAGAATTTCCCAATAAACATTCCCAGTGTTGATAACATAACTGATTAAATGGCAGATCAAGCTCTCCTCTTCATACCTGGATCTTGCAAATTTGTGGTACTGACAGGTTTCTTTAGTTCAAATCCCAAGAGATACAGAGCTAGGCTGGGAGGACTGCACTCAAGAGAGGTGATAAGGAGATTCAGAATATGGATCCTTGTTTCATGATGTATTTGTGCCCGCTTCTTTTCCAGGTCCAGCTCTTGATTAGAAAGACAAAAGAAAAAGGAGAAAAAGCAGATATGGTGACTAATGAAGTAAAAAACCTATCTAATAGAATAATCTTCAGTGCCTTCAAGTTAAATACAAGAATGCTGAGGGATCAACTTATACTACTGCAAAGAGATACAAGAACAAAATTCCAAACTACTGTTAATGCAGCTGTAAATAATATATCCAAAGCAATGTTAAATACTTGTCTTCTGAAAACAGACTGAGTTTGGAGTTGGCTCATCATACTGTGAACATACTTTAACAAAACATTGGTGCTTTTCCTTCTGTTAAAGGTTCAATTCCACAGAAGACAGAGGAAGATTGTTTCCTGACTTAAAAGCACTTTTTACACCTGTTTCATTAATTTCATTCCATGCAAAAGACAACTGTTTAAGCCATTTTAAGAAGCCTTTTACATACCCTCATCTGGATTAATTAATTCTTCTGCATCTTCATTGTCTAAACATTCCACAAATCCAGCCATCAGCTTCTGGCTAACACTCTGTGTTCAACAATGGAAGGATGGAAATGAAGATAATTTTAAGAGTACTAAACCAAATACTTTCATAATTCCCTTCATGTAAGTTGACAGAACTTCTAGACAAAAATTACACAACCTACTTAATAAGCAAGAGTTTGGACTCACAGCTGTTCTAAGAACAGGTTAGCAATTAGCCATTGAACAGAAAAAAAAATCTACTGTTGTTACACACGCTAAATTATTCTCACAAATTGAAGACTATAAAGTCACAGAAAGATCTTCCTATCTCAAAGAATATTGCCCTTTTTCTTCTTGAAAATAGGCACGATTTTGGTTTTTTTAATTAATGAAGTAATTGTTTTTCCAATGCCACAGTAAAAGACACATTTATGTGAGTACATAAAAAACAAAATACAGTTTTAATGTAGTTGACCTAGAAACCTATCCTTTAAAGGAACATTATGAAGCCACAGTATTTCTCCATCAGTTTCTCTTTCCACATTCAAAGAAACAGATACTTACCTCATCATGTGTGAAATCACCAACTAGTTTTATCTGGATGTTGGAATTATCAGAAATACAGCACAAAATCTTGGCACTTTCAAAAGCTAGTTCAGGATTGCTGTTTCCATGGTAAAGATACCTTCAGAGACACAAGATTATGGCAATGAAATTGTTGAGAATTTAACTTTTTCAAGATGGTAATGCATGGATAAGAAATTAAACAATATTTAGAACTAAAACATTTACAAATCAAATTACATAAGATAATATTAAAGCTTCAAACAGAATTTCACTCTATAGGAAACACTGAATGCTCGTCCAATGGGAGAGCTGAGTATGTTGAGTAGGGATAATAATCTTTCCTGGAATTTTTATCATGCGTTTTATCCAAAATCTACATTAAACACTGCTGTTTAAGTTAAAACAACTCTTGCAGGCATTTAATACAGTGAATAATGGACAATACTGTAAAACATGGCCAACAACGAAATTCATTTATCTTTCCCACACTGTGACAAACCAGAGTCTGGGGCAAAATGAAATTATATGCACAGGAATCATTGAACATAAGGCAGACAGGAAGAAATCATGAGAGGGGGAAAATTCAGAGAGAAAAACTATAAATACAGATCCCAATTTTTACTCTAGACAATATCAGATTATACCACCTGTGAAGACATCTCCCCTCACCAAAAAACCTGTGAGATGCTCTTTGTAAACAGAAGCATTGGCTAGTGAAACCAATGAAAGGATCCAGGATCCAAACACTTCTGTGCCTCCAAAACTCCTCCCTTCTCAGTACTTTGTACATACCTAGCGATATTCACCACATGATCTGCCTTTTTAGTGCGAGGATTGATTCCTTGAAGCAGCTGCTCCAGTGGTGTGACAATAAGGGAAAGGTGGCTCTCCCGCAACAGATCCATAAAAATATTCTCCTTCTGGAGGGTTAAGTTTAGAAGTGCAAGGCAATATTGTACAGCTTTCTCTAAATGCTTCTTCCCTGCAGTGCACAAAGAACATGAGAAATACAAAGGAGCAGCTAAATAGACTACATTCATAAATGTCATTTATCAAGCCTTGCACCAAGAAAAAAAACCTGTCAATTTCCCACAAAATATGATTTTTATATGCAAGAGATACAACATCAATTTACAGAGATGCAATGTTAGCTTTGAATCCTACTTACTATACATTTAACTTCACGTGAAAATTGAGTTCTAGGCACATACCAGGAAATGGAGCATAAGTATCAAGCTGTTTAACCCCTTCTTCTAGCAAACTAAGGCAGAGTTCCAGCATTGGGGACTCATTCAACAGATGATACATCAAATTGAATCCAGGTGGTTTATATGCTATTATTTCTTCTCCTAAAGACAGAAGGAGTAAAAATATGTAACTTCTGATAAAATCCCCTTCTATTACTCAAGTCAGCATAAACTACAAAACATAACAGCCCCCATGATTCTAAGCAACATCCTCTGTACAAAGTCTTCAGAGATTTTCTTTACATAGAAGCCATTGAGGAAATTTTAAAAGTTTGGGAAGATCTGTAGAGGCAATTACCATTACTTTCAGTATCTAGTAGCACAATTGCAAATTTAATCACAAGCAGATTTGACCAAAAAAAACCTGGTAAAAGTTTACATCTCCCCTCCCCCAAACCTGCATGAAGATGCTGAATGAGGGGAAAAAGCATTTCTAGAAGTCAAAGAGAATGTCCACTGAACCCCTGATCCTCACAGTGTAGGGATAAACTCCCACAACTGTTGTAACAATGTATACAAAAATGAAACTAGCCTAAAATTCAAAGACCTTCATGATATGAAAGAAAAGGAGAAGACTAATACTTCTAATTTATCTAGGCTCTTCATAAACTGTGGTAGATAAAAGCACGAAAACAGTAAGAATCTTTTTTAACACGCAAGTGAGAACAAGGGTACAGTTTCTTTTGGCACCAGCTTCAAAAATGCCTTCTTCCATTCATTCTGTGTGTGCCACTCCACCACATACTAACAGACAAGCCATGCCACTGTGGAGCCACACACTGAATCTGTTCGAAAAACACATCTGCTCAAAACGAGATTAACCCACTTCTCCAACATCTCATGGAACCCACACATAATCATACAAGTTGAAGGATTAGCTGAGAACAGGAAGAAGCTAACAAATTCTCTGAGCTAGTTATGCTGCCAAGTAGTCTTTGTCAAAGTGTGAAGGCACAGAGGCCTTCCAACTCTAAAGCTGTTTTCAATTAAAAAGTGGTTCTCACAGCAGTGCTACAAGAAAATCCACAGGCATCTCTATGAAATTCATGATAAGAAACTTTGTTTCAAGAAAAAAACAATTTGGGCCCAAATAAGCCTTAGGTTTTCTATAATGAGGCAACTGTAATCTACTTTGGCCTTTTACAAAATAGTTGTTCAGAATTAAATTACTTAAGTCACAATTCCACAATTTCAGTAATTCATATATCAATAATATTGATAGTAAAGGTTATCTCAAATAGAATGATGCCTTTAAATTAACCCTACAAACAGTGGTGATTTAGATATAGATAAAAGAAGTTCAGAGGAACAAGTCAAAACCAAGGTGCTGTTCAAGTATCAAATGTTGCTCTTCAACAAAATCAAAAATGAAACAGACAGAAGTTATCCTCCTAGCAGAGACAGGGAAGTAGAAAATAGTGTACATGAAGACCTACTGAGTCACCAATGCAGATCTCGATACTACACGCAAAATTTTTTAACATCTTCCTATTTTAAAGTCTTAGTCTAGCTTTCCACCAGCTTATTTGCAATATTAAACAAGATCCCAAGATAGAGGCAACAGAATAAAACAAGCTACAGTTCTGTTTGTCAGTGAACAAATAAACAAGTTAACCTTGTAACTCCACATATTGGTCCACAAAGTCTTCAAGCTGAGGTTCGTAGTCCCGCAATAATTTGTAAAACACTTCCAGAACTACCTCAGCTACTTCCCACTGCAGATAATGAGAAAACAAATCATACACAGTTAAAGACTGATACTGAAGCAATAAGGCCAAGATGACAAAGAACACAACACACAGTGCAGTGATGTACTGGATCAGAATCATGGCTAGTACTTAAAAATTAGATAGTCATGCCAACAACACTATACTTTGTCATGTCAAAACATTTGAAGGCCCAAGCTTTCTTTCTGAAGTGAAAGGGAACACTGAAACAGATTTATTACCTGTTTTAAACTCTATTATACATATTAGGATATTGTAACTGCAAGGAATAAATAGTTTTTATTAGGTATCCAGCTAAGAATAGATCAAAAATAGCCAACTTCCAGGATATAGCTTAGCATGTGCTTTCATCCAGAAGTATTGTAAAAATAAAAAAGCCAGGTTCCTTGGTTCAGCAAGTCAGAAGTATTTTCTGAGGAAAAACAGAAAAGAATAAATCTGACTTGTGGATTGGAGCATCTTATGTTCTGAAGTCATTAGCCATGTAGTAGACTTGCAGAGTCCTGTACAGCAAGTTGAAATTTAGGAATACAAACTTCTTTTCTTAAAAGTACTTTATACAGGCTCCTTAGAAGTATATGACTACCCATGAGTTGAAATATCACCTGTTTACAGAATCAAAACACCTTCAAGTGCTCTAGGTTACTTTTGCTGCATCAAACTTGCACAGCTTTCTCAAACAGATCTAAGCCACGTCAACAACTATATCCTAAGAAAAACAGTATTTTCAAATGAAAATTACTTTTTCAGCAGCTCTCCGGTAAGCCCTGGTGCGAAATCGGAGAAACACAGAATCCCTGAGGAACTGGAGATAGGGATCAAAGCCTGGAGGGCGGAGACCTGCTCCCAAGTTAGCTGGGAATGAACTCTCCACTAGTGTGCTGATGAGTCGACAGAAGGCACGAGTTAAAGGATATTCCTCACATCGGGACTCAATCTCATTCAATTCAACCTTCCCACGAGGACAGCAAAAAGAGAAGGAGACAAATCACAGATTTTGGGGAAGGAAGAAACATGTTAGAAATAATATAATAGCATCATCTGTGGATTACTTCACAGTGAATCAGCTTAGCAGCATTTCTGTCTACAGTACAACACAACCAGCAAAAGCAGCAAAGCATCAGTGCTGTTATTTCAGTTCAGCAACTCATTGCTTTCTGAGCTACTAGAAGATATGCCTCAACATTTACCTATTTTGCTTTTATTTACCACTGTTGTTAGAAGCAGAGTTAGCTGTACCAAGATGTAACAAAAGTGAGTCCAACTTAGGAAAATCTTAGCAAGAAGTGCTCATGAGGAATTTGAGGGTTTAGATGCTGCTCTGTAACTAGTATGAAGCCAAACTAGATGCAAAAACAAATAAAATTTTCCAGAAATTACAAGCAGGCTTGAAAGTAATTTCAAAGCAGTGAAACAACAGCTTCTATTAGAAGTTTCTCATAGACACAGCAGAAGAGGCAGCCTCTCCAAGTGCTTTCCAAATGCATATACAGATGATCAGAGAGGCTGCCTAGATACAGAGACTCTCTTACCTCAATACCAATTGCTTGTCTCTGGCCTGGACTTCTCACAGTTTGTAATATCTTCAAAACAGAAAGAGAAATGAAAACAGACCAACACATTTCACATAATCGAAGTGCTTCTTCATCATTTTTATCAGGAGTAAAAATAAAGATACTCATCACATTTTAGATCTAACAAGAGGTTTTCTAAATCCTTTTAAAGGATAAAAAGCCAAGATTTTTCTGTCTGAGAGGCTGGATTATGTTTGACTCTTGTATGTTTCCAGCTTTACATTCTCCAAGATCCGCATCACATTTTCACATTAATGATTTTTATCTTATATTGGGTAGGGGAAAGACATTTCCTTCATTATCTTTTCCTATAGTGTATTTTAAGAAATATCATGAATTAGGAAGCAACAATGATGTCATTATTATCAGGGTCTCTTATTAGCAACTAAAAATAAGGCAGCAATTACAGTTCAAACAGGACTGTTAGGAAACCTGTATTGATGTAAAATAAGCAGAGCCAATGACATCTCTGAGGAGATACTATAATTTTCAAAATTGTTCCAAAGCATTAACTATGTGAAAAAAATTGTATTCAACGATGGCAAAAAGAAAATTTAGGAGGAAATGCAATACTATTTTGAATATACCACTGGCAGTTTCAACAAACTAGGATGCTACAGTTCCAAGCATTTGAAAATCCTAAGATACCTGTGTATATTCCAGAGACTGCCAAAGTGAAGCAGCTATTTCAGGAGATCTTCCAAAAGCAGTAAGGGTTTCTAATAGCTCGGCTTTCAAAATAGGAGGAATGCTGCACTGCAGGAGTCCCAGGATGACCACTACTGGTGTCCACTGAGGGTGCTCACAAAGAGCCAAGCGAGCATTCTCACTCTACAGAGTACAACAGAAAACAGAACTGCAGATTATTACTTTGAAGGTTTTTCATGTTTGACAATCACTAATTCACAGTTCAGTACCAAAGACTCTGTTTTGTACTTGAAGATACGCAAAACAACAAAAGAATAGTAGACAATTCCAAAGCAAACCATTTTAGTTAAACAAAAACCCGGGCATAAAGACTTACAAGTACTAAAATTGTGCCTATCCACACAGAAAAATTATTTGGAGAATACAAGTTTCTTATAACAACCCACTTTTTTTTAGTAGACACTCATTCATGGAATTAGTCTTTAAGTACTTACACTGTAGCAACTTCTTCAAGCAGGGGTAGAGGGACTTTTATTAGTATTTCTATTACATACATTCCATATATTCCTATCTCAATATATTTCTATGAACCCACACTGCATTTGGACGTGTGCTAAGAACTGGTATCAATTTGTTCTAGTCTGAGAACAGGATCGTCACTCACATAAGCTCACTAGAGGCTCTGAGATGAACCACTGGACAGGAACAAGCCTCTAGCCTCATCAAACGGCAATTCCCTGCATCCTCAGAACAAATTTATCTTCATCCCAGATTATGATTTGATGATACTATGAAATATTAATTTTAAGAGCTCCCTTTTTTCCATGCATATCTAATACTGAATTACACCTCAAACAGGATCACCCCATTGTCATTACCACCAAAGATGATTTTTAAAAAACATATTCAGTTTCATTCTGTCTTGTATTTGTGTCAGCAAAACCAAGGCTATCCCACTATATCACAGAACTTTTAGGCTGCAAAGTCTGATGGGTACTTAAGAGCAGAATTCTAAACAAATCAGATTATACAGACAATTCATAATACAAAACTATGCACTGCAATTTCATTCTCCTGGAATTCTCTTACAGTCAACTAATTCAAAACATTTTACACCCTTGGTTTAGGGACATTTTAAATCATAACCCTGGAGGCAAGTTTCACAGCTGATCACTTTCCTTGTCAAATTTCTACCACTTCCTTTTGAAGTCAACTATAACTTTTGCTTTTTCAAGCTCATAAATAAAGGCAAAGAACTTTCCTGCTTCGTAGTGATTTATTGTGATTATACCTCACTTCTGAAAGGCATCTCCATTACTACCACCAGAGTGAAGGAGGCAAGACAATACCAACAAGAAATATCAACACAGGAAACTCTTTCTGCTTCACCTACACCTTCGGTTTTTGGTCATTATAGTTATTCCTGATGTGTCCCATACTTTTGGAGTTCACTAATAAAATGACAACTGCTAGATAAATTTTCCTTACATACTTTTTTGGTCAAGGAGAACTTCAGAGCTGAATGATGATGATTTGCAAGGAAAAAGAAGTATTAACAAAGAAAACCAAATAAAAGGTTACTTACCCAATTGACTATAACAGTGGTCAGCTGTAAAAATGCAATTAATCCATCCTGTTCTTTCTGTGTGATGCCTCGTAGAGGCAGGTGACGGTACTGGACACTGTCTGCACTTGGCAAGTCTTTCCTTAAATGCTCATGATAAAGCATCAAAGAGTGGAAGAAATGCTCCCAGGAGACAGGACTGCCACCTGCTCCTTGGATGTTTTCCGCTAGAAAAATGACAAACAGGTGACAAGATTTTCTTTCTACTCTTTCACAGTGTGAAAAGTAGGGTAGCTAAAACTAAAAGGAAAACTTTCTTATCAAAAGGAAAAGGTAAAGTTATTGTATCCAAAATTAATCGTTTAGGTTTGGGGATTTTTGCTTGTTTATGGTTTTTTTGAGACAGAAAGTTGCTAATAAGAAGAACTAGTATAAATAAGTTTTCTGTTTTATGAATTGGAATCTTTGCAGCATTATTTGTATCTTCGAAGTAGGGGTTTTAATAATTTGACCAATGAATTTGCAAAATGAATGCAAAACACAGGACTCACCAGCGTCTCTTGAGAAAGTGCTAATACATTTCATGTATCAAAAAAATCTAAATGAACAAAGTGCTTCTAAACAAAGCTCACAAAAGCTACATTGTATATTTTGTAAATACAGCTAAGTTGAAAGGAATTACTCATTTTTTGTTTTACAATAAGCAACACTGACATTCTACATTTCTTATGGTGTTAAGACACCAGGGCTTTTTTTAAAAAAAAGTATTATTTCACTAGATGAATTACTTGCTAAGATGTTCAGACATCTACTTATCTGTCAGGTTGTTTTTCAGATTAGTTTCCAGTAAAGCCTTCCAACTTCATCCTTGTACTAATAATTAAATGTTAAAAGTATGAGGCCACAATTCATCTCAAGTAAGTCTTCACACTTATCAAAGGAAATGGGAGTTGAGAAAGAGCTGAAGTGTCACTTCTCTTACCATGACTACTGCCATTGACTTTTAGCAAACTAAAGCAGTAATGAGCACACTGAGGTCCACTAGCCAGTCCCCGCAGCATTTTCAAGTATGGGATGTAAATTGTAGAAGGAAGTAGATCTCCCATTTGCCTAACAAACTTTGACAAGACAACCTAGAACAAATAAAGATCAGTGTTGAAAAAAAAAAGGTAAATCTGAGTATTACAGGAAAACATTAGGCAGTAAAAGTCAGAAAACAAATCCTAATGTAATCAGGGTGGGGTAGACAAATTCCTTTGTAGACTGGCCTATTCAATGAGACATGTTAGAAAGAGAAACTAAACAAAATAACTCATGTGACTGCAAAATATACCAACTGCCCAATTCTGTATTTCTAGTGGTAAAATTTACTTCAGCTCCCAAAAGTTCCACAGGAGTATTATCAGCATATTTCATAGTGCAAGTGAAGAATTGAATGTGGGTGTCACATACCTGAACAGTGACTCACACACATAGTGGTTCCTTTCAGGGTCATATCAGGCTGTTTGCAGATTGCACCTGGCCCTAATTTAAGTTGCCGATATTCTGGGTGGGTCTTGAGACATGTCTGATTTGTCTCGTACAAGGTTTTGCCTAGCACTGCATAGTACTTCAAGAAGCATTGAGAGGTGACAGAACCTCAGGCATCTAGAGTTTTTGGAATGTCTGCATTATCTGCTTAGATTGTTTCTTCATTCTAATTTTAAGCTCTGTCTCTTATGGACTATAATTTTTGATTTCAAATAATTAAAAAAATCTTAGGACATTTTATCCCTAAAATACTATCAACTGCAGTTAATAAAGGGTTTTTTAATTATTGTTAAGGAATCTAACTTCTTAGTTACATGAAAAAGGCATATAGAAGTCATCAGACAAAAAACACAAGAACTATCAGAATCTATTGAACAACTGTAAGAAATCAAACCTAAACAACACTTTCATAGAAGTTTGTTAGTACTCTTTCTTGCTAAGTTTATTGACAACCATGAATGGCTGGCAGTAGCACATTTTAGGGCAAGCAACCACAACCATGCCATGCAGAGAGCAGGACACATGTAAATCAGTCATTGAAAAAAAAGGTAAAGGTCTTCTTAGAGTCTATCTATAATAAGGACACCAAAAAATTGTTGCTTGAGGGTTTTTTGTTACTTTGGTTTCAAGTTACTAGTAATTACTCAAGAAAATCTAGCTAACCTGGCGCTGAGGGGGTCGCTGGTGAGCTACTCCAAGGTAGGAGCCCATGATGGTGGATGTCTGCAGGGGCTCCGATGGACACCAGTACTCATGGGCAAGCTCCAGATTAAAGGGGTCTTTCCTATACAGCTCAGCGATCTGTCAGAAAAAGGAAGATGCTAGAAAAGTATCAACTCCAGGAAGAAAAAACAATTACTTCAAGAATAAGCACTGCTTCTAGATTAGCTAAACACATCTGAGAGAAAAAGCATCACATGGCTGGTGTTCTAGTTCTTAAAACTTTCTGAAAATTACAGCTTCTAAATAACATTATTGGAACCACAACACCAGTGAAATTCAAAATGCACACATCAGTGAAAATTCAATAATTTTCTATCTGATTATTATGGAATAGATCACTGCTATAAAAAACCAGTGTCATTTCTCCTTAAACAACCATATGCTTACATTAAAATATACTAATTTTACAAGTTAGCCGGTATCATAACCAGAAATCTTACCTGCTATCTGAACATACAAATTTCTCAGAGCAAATTTTTATTTCTAGTTCTTCATTTAAGTTTACTGTATCTATCTGAGCTGCTTAAGAAAGCATTTCACCACAAATTTTCCTGCTAATGTCTATAACCTAAAGGACCATCTTTGGAAAAGATGAGTAACACAAGTTTTGAAATTTCCAGAAAATATAAAACACCTCAGTTCAATATGCCAATCTGTTTTTCAACATGGATTTTTCTGAAAGTGCAGTTAATTAACCTTAATAGCTAATATTTAAACAAATATAATTATTTTTATTTCCATTTTTGTTTTATTTTATTAAAAATATGACAGGAAATCTTTCTTTTAAATGTACACTTAAGGTCAAAACTCTACTGAAAGAAGTGAATTTGTATTCCATCAGCCTTGATGGAATCTTACCGAGCCTACTCTACAACAAATATAAAACAGTTTTCCAAAACTCTCATTACAAATATATCAACACATAAGAATTATTTAAACATTTCAATTATTTATCAGAGTAATTGTCAACAGTGGGGTAACATAAGAAACAATGCAGTATTTGCTTACTAAAAATAGATAAAAAACATGACATTAACGTCAGAAACCAAGGCAATAAATTAATTCCGTTATATGAAAAATTATAGAAAAGTGTCTGTACTTAAGGAAAAAAAAAATTCATCCCAAAAGGAAAGGATCCAGCACCATATGGTATCATTCAGATACAGGTTTTCAGATAACAAATGAAAGTCACAATCATTATTCGTCACAGTAATTTACAAGAAAATAAGGCTTACTAGAAGCATTAAATGCTCCAGATCTCTCCGAAGGGAAATAGGTGGATCATTACCCATCTGAATACTCATGTGGATCATGCGAGCATCTTCATCAGCACGATTTCTCAGCTGTTTCACCTACAGGATCATAGTAGTGGAAAAAGAAACAGTGGTCTGTATTTAGTTAAGAATGAAGTAAAACAGAAATAAAGGAATTGTCTGTATGGCCTATTAAAACTAAGTCCTCTCTCCCCCACAAGAGCTTGCACTCAAAGTCAATCGCTTACTGCCAAAGCCATGCAAAGTAAGTACATAGCAAAAGCCCTGAACTTATATCATGAGAGTTCTTCCTAACTGCCTGCACCAGATACTTTGGTTTGGCTCAAAAAGGTGGATGCTTTTCCTCTTTTTAATTTAAAAGCTAGACACCTTCGTTTCAAAGAATGTTACACCATAATTCACAAGGAGTGAAAAGAAACATGTAACGCAAATGCAAACATGAATGTAAAATATGGATTCCTGTATATAGATCTCTGGGGTACACCTTTCTTCACTTTCAAGACTACATCTACTTGCAGCTACTTTATGACTTGAAAGTTCTGAACTGATGCAACTTTGGAGTTACTCTGTCTCAGCCAGAAGTATTATCACATGTCAATAAATACCACAGGATAAACGAGAGAGGCACAAGAAGAACAGCAGCCATTTTTTTAAAAAAAAGTAGCCATTTAATCAGCATCCTAAACTTCTTTGTGTTGAAAAAGCTAATTACTAAACAAAAAACAGCTGACATTTAATTTTAAATTCAAAAAGCTTTTGACATGTGACCCCAACAGTGTCTTATAGAAAGCAAACAGACATGAGATTAAAAGCCTTGTTAAATATTAAGGAGACACTGAAGAACAAAAAACAGAAGTAAACAACCAATTCAACACATAAAGAAATAAAACATGTTGACACTCAGTAGAGACTAGTTCGTGGTCTATAACATATTTCAATGGGCAAAACTCAATGAGCAGCAAAATAACTGGGAAAAAATAGTTTTAAAACAATAATAACAAGAAAAAATTATTAAAAACTAGAAGTAACTGTGGAAAGGGTCAAAGCAAACTAGCTAAATCAGCATACTAACTGAACAAAAAAAACCCCCACAACTGAATGTTGATAAGTTAAATAATGAATTATTTGAGGTCCTAAAGCAAATTATCAAGTCCTGAACAAATATAATGCAATCAACCAAAAGATTTATCTAAATCATCACTGGCAAGCAGCATATATGCTAAAACTATGCAGAAGAATTAAGTAAATGCTGACTTAGAGATTTAAGTAAAACTGAACAAAGGTTATACAGATACACAAAGCAAAACAAAGATCCTGCAAAACAGACACTTCTTTTTACCTAAAATTTGAGATTTAGTATAAATAGTTGAGGACATAAGCCAACCGTTACCTATCAGCAGTTAAGAGAGAAAGTTGCCTTGTAGGCTATACCTCAATTGCATACTAAAGATTTCCTGTGAAATAACTGGTACTGGCTTATGTCAAAGTAGAATAAAAACCAATGGTCTGATTTGGTCTTATATCCTGTATTACAAAATCCTGCTTGTAATGAACACCTCTCCATCTTCAGGCACTAGCTATAAGCAACTGGAAGTCTAAGCCAAAGGAAAAAAACAAAAACAAAACAAACCCTACCAACCTGAAAAGGATTTCAATATCCATTTAAATTTTGATAATATAAAACAAACACTACTACCACCATAAAAGCTTGTTTTGCAAATCTCACCACACTGAAGTGTTTTTAAAAACACATTTTGTAGGATATGGGGTTATAATTGTTAAAGTTATTAAAGCTGATGTTTACCAGAAACATTCTGTAGGATTTCCCTGTAGGAAGGCACAGCTGCAGGCTGGACAGTTGGAGCTCAGTTGGAGGGTGAGAGATAATTATGGCTCATGGACAGCACACTGCAGCTGAGCCAGCCAATGGGTGCTCTCCTTCTGTTACGTTTGGGTTTTGTCTGGTTGACATTAAGGTATAAAAGGGGGCTAACCTCTACAATAAAGTGATTACCTTTGCATGCACAAGGGGGTGTACGCCTTTGTTCCCCATTGCTACAACATTCTACTTCAGTGTGGAAAACAAACATTATGGCTTGTATGAAGTGAACAAGCTTTCTGAAGCACACGACCTCAAGCTGAGCATTATGTCTGAATCTCTTTGCTACCTCGTCCACCTAATAGAAACATAGAAGAGATGCCCACATTTTTCAAAAAGTGCTATTCACACAAACAACTTACTTTCATTGGCATGAGTGCAAGGAAGTCTGTGACAAGATTATGGATTTTGCGAATGTAAAATTCCTCCTGGTAGAAATTCTCAGATGCCACAACAGATTCAGTCAGGAATAGGAAAACATAATCAGCAATCGCTAGCTCTGCCATTGCCTCATCTGCCTCAGTGAATTCTGCTAGAGCTGGGCAACAAAATCACAAGAGGGGAAGAAGTAAATAACAAATATATTTCAGGATACACAGCTGACATGTAATTGTCCATGCTTCTATCAAGTCTGTTTTTAATACTGTACAGGAGAATTATACTGAAAAAAATAGAAATTAATGGCAGATGATGACCTCAACTTTCTGTTTCAATAAATGTTACAGTACATATCTATTTACCCCAAAAAATCTAAGGCAGTCAACCAAAAATCACAAATCAACCTTAATCAAACATTAATTATAATGTTTGAATTTTCTTTATGAGATATTTTGGACTATTCTCGATTTTGACATAGAAAGCTAGAACATTTGTAAGGTTTGGAGACGAAAAAGAAAATTATTAACAGATTCATCATCTCAACATACTGAGGTCTAACATCTACAGATGTAAAAAAACAATCAAGAATCTCTTCTGTATTCAAGCATTGAAATTATATTAAAGCTGAAAACAAAATCCTTGAATTTTCCAGTACATTAAAATTTCTTTCACTTCAATTTACTAGACACTATTACTGTCTAGTAAATAATTACTTCTACATCTGTGTACATTTCAGAGCAATTCAATTCACTACAACCAAATTCACACAGAAAAGGTTTCAAGGAAGTGTTAATAGTAATTTTATCACAAAGGTAAATAACAACACTTCAGAAAGGTAATAAATCCTTTGACTTTCACCACTTGCAAGCTCCGAATACTAACGTACAGCAACTGAACTTTAGAGTAATTTACCTGTCACATCAGAGAATTGGGATATTCCTCGCAATGTCAGTGCCCAGGCTAATCTAACAGTAGCTTGCAGGCCTGGTAATTTCCAGGGCTGAGACTCCTGAAGCCGAGTGTGGATCGTTGCTATGTACTGTCTTTCTGCTAGCAGAGGGAGCCGGTGCATCAGGTCTTCAACAACAAAAACACAAAACCAATAGTCAGTAAACAAATGTGAAAAAGCATATGCATATCCTGCCAATTTGTTCCTGATCAATAACAGAATTGCTTAAGTGACAATTTATCCATCTGTACAAGGTAACCTCTGGGAAAGCTGCCAGCATTACCTTCACGATCCTCTGCCCCTTGTTCCAGAAAGCTGACATCAAAGCAGTAAAGGAGAGCCATGAGAAGAGACAAGTTCACGCCATCCAACGAGCCATCGGCTTCCACTGTCACCTTTTCCAGGTAACTTATGAGGATTAGAGTGTCATCCTTATTCAGGGGCGACTGACAGGTCCAGACAAAGAGACTTTCAGCTAAGGACTGTCGGCATTCTTTAATGAGATCAGAAACCTTTACAAGACAAAGAAACAAACAGAAAACCAATCCAGTGAATACACCTATTCTGGTAACATGTTCAACTTGTCCTTCTCAGTCAGTCATGATGACTGGCTTGAACTAAAATCACTCTAAGACAGCAGCTACAGAAAATGTTCAGTTTATTTGCTAAACAACAAAATAACACTTCTGCTTGTTAATTGCATTTACATTCCCGTGTATTCATGAGAGACGTGAGTAGATACTTAGGAGTATGACTACACACAAACCAGCATCCCTGTCAAGGACAGGAGACATCAATCTACATAGAATTTATGCAGCTGCAAATGTATCACACAGAAGTCACATTCCCTGTCTCTAATTACACAACTGCACTGGCAGTTACCCCAGATACAATCAGCCTTCTCCTTGCCCCAAAAAATGAATCTCAAAGTGAAACTAAGGTAAATTAAGGTAATTTAAGATAAATGAGGAAGATATGCTTTCCACAGTTTCTAGATTCATTGCAAAATTGTAAGACTAGTTCTTTATTCAGTGGAAAATAAACTGATTTATTATTACAAAGAATGATTTTTAGGCAGATCACCCATTAGAAAGGAGTTCAAAAATTGAACAATAATGTTTAAAATCTTCCTGCTAGAAAAATTATGCTGCAGTTAATCACAGTGTCAATTAAGTTCAAGAATTACAAAGATGACAATGTATTTTCAAGCAATTTTCACTTGACTGTTAGAAATGCTTCTGTTCATATTAACACAATTAGATTATTATGAGAATTATTCACCTGACTCAACTTGGTTTCAATCTGTTTTAATAATGTGTGAATTAGTTCACTTTTCTTATGTCAATAGTGAGGATAATGGTAGTGCTGATAATTTAAAATACAGACTTCAGAATTAAAAAAAAGAAGATATTTACACACAGTGTAAATATTAGGCTTAGATTTTTACTGATAAAATTCTTCACTAAAAATAAGGCATGTCCTAGCATCTGGGAGCAACAGCAAAACGGAAATGTAGGAAGCAATGGGAGTCCCACACTGATATTGCACAAGCTGTGGAGCAGTAACAGTAATCTCAGACAGTAGCAAACTTTGTGAAAACGTAAAGCACTCTTAGCAGTCTAACTCCATTCTAATGTGTTCAGTAACACAGAAGAATATCCACGCTTGGTGAATTTTACCTCTTTGCGATGTTTCTCACTGCCCAATCCTCGCTCTCTCTGGAGTTTATCAAACTCATTGTTCAAATCAATCTGAGACAGAAGTGTAAGGATCTTCTGGGTCAAACCCTGCTCCATTAAGTCATTTGTAAAGCGTGTTGTCATAGAAATTAACTCTTGACTATAACAGAAAGAATATAAATTAAACAATTAATCATAGTTTTCCAGTCACAAACATGTCTAAAATAATGAATCCCATTAAATGTATTTGATGACAAAAAAACCCATACTAATAAATTATATACAGAGAGCAACTAAATGTGCATCCCTAATCAGTAAGTATTACCCTCTCAAAACATTATGCTGAATCGATACAGAGTCTTTAGGTAGCTGAAGGTTCAAGAAAATGGAATATGAGAATACAACAGGGATCAGCTAGTTAAGATTTCTATTAAAAGAAAAAGTATTATATACAAGATGCACATAACTCACAACCTCACAGGCTTTTTCTTACTAGTAAATGCAACTAGAATGCACTCAGAATTTATATCTACACTAGAACACATTTTTTCATCTTTCTCTAGCCAACTTGGAAGCAAGTAGTGTGCACTACTTTCTTTTTCAAGGCAAAAAATATTAGCATATAATGTTCACCAGTAGTCAGTACATTCCTTTTCAGGAGAACAGTTTCCTTTTACAGTACACAGAAAGTCAGAACACAGCAGGGTTCTCAAATACTGAGCAATCACCACTAGTTAGAGCAACAGTGACTGGGAGAGTGTCCGGAGTAAAATACTGCCAAAAGATGAAGTAGCATGAAAGAACTGAAAGTAAAATATATGTCCCTATAATCCAACAAAAATATGTGCAAAAAATGATTATGCTTAAGAAACAAACATGAAAGCAGCTGCACCAGGTTATGAGAAAAAAGCCAATTTGAGACTATACATACTCCCTTTAGTCTAATTAGTTCTAAAAGCAGTCAAAACAAAGAGCTTTGATCAGCTTATCGCCCTGATACAGACCTGAGTTCCAGTGTCCATGTCTTGCCTTGGCGTGACTGGATGAGGGCTCGCAGTGAATTGGCAATGCATCTTTTTCCATCCCAGTACAACAGAACCGCCACTAGACCTCTTGTAAGGCCAGGAAAATGAGGCTGCTGGTGTTCTCCTAGTGAATGAAAATGCACAGAAATAGCCAAAAAAAGCTGAACACAACACCTTGATAACAGCTCTATATCTTTGCATTTCTAATTGAAATACAAATATCGCATTCAAAGTAACTGTGGCTGTACACTACCGCTTTGATTTGTTTCAGACACTTAAAAGAAATCCCAGCTATTTTGAGTGCTCTTGGTAAAATTAATATTCAACTATGAAAATACACAAAAGGTTTTTTATGTGCTAGTCCATAAATATCCTAGTCCAAATGGTATTTGCCACTGATATGTACCCATCTTAATAACCAATTCAAGATGATAATCATTGAAATATCTTTTATTCAAAATTAAATTTTCTATCTGAAATTATATTGAACATTCAAGCTCAAAATAGAAAGTGAGAATGAATTGAAGATGGCTTTCCAATGGTGACAAATTTGCAATCTACTTCCTTAAGAAAGTTTTCAAGTTAATGAACAGTAGCTAGTAATAACAACTAACAATTTTAACTTAATGGTTCTAAAATCAATCTTCTACAACAAAGAATGAGTCACTCTCCAGAATACTTATCTTGTTCATCCGTTATTAGATTACAGAGTCATACAGCAATGTACAACTAACACATAATTTGAAGAATCAGTACAGTATTACACTGCTTAATGAAAAAATTCTCAATCATGTTTTAATTATGTTTAAATCAAATGATACAGAAAATACATTATAAAACCTCCTCAGAATATTCCTCCCTTTGCAACAGCTGAGACTACAAACATTAGGGTTCAGAACACTGCTATCATATGACATTACAGTGAGAATTTCTTTTTAAGAACATTCTGTGTTAGGAAGCTAAGGCTTTCACTCCATCATGCATTCACCTTAAATGTACACTTAAATAAGAAGGCCCTGTTTAAGCTGTATTTCTCCAAATCTTAAATATTTTCCCTTCTCACCAGCTAGAAGGAGCTCAACAGCTGCCAGCTCTCCAATATCAAAGAGGTCACTGAGGATAAAGGCTTCTCTGATGAGCTGCTCTGGCAAAAGCCTAGTTCCCTGCTGACCCTGGATAGCAACTCCTTCTGTGCTTGCTTTCTGAATTTTCTCATGCTGCTGAACATTTTTTGGCTGCAAGAGAAACAAGCATCGGAAGTTATTTAAAATGGCAAGATCAAATACTGAATAAAGCTCTACACATTAATCCTTCCTCACAAATACAGTTCTGTCAGGTTAGGCTGTCATCATAAAAACAAAGGCAGTGTTTTTAAATAGTGATAGTAAAGGCATCCTAAAAATGCTTGGACAGCAATGGTCTCTTTGTGGGAACGTAAAAAAATAATCTTATACAATCAGTGCTGAAATTTAGTTTACTCAAAATACTAGTGGTTGAAAGTAAACTTTGACAACATTCTCAACAGGAATTGGTATCAACTCGGTGAAAAACATTTGGGTTGTTCATCAGAACTGTTGTGTTACTCCTAACTATTCTCTACATCATTCTTTTTCCATTAAACTGAGGTGCGAAAATATACTGATGAAACTCTATACCTGACTGTTAATTTTTCTGACCTATCAGTTTAAACAAGCCATCTACTACTGGAGAAATAACACCACTGAAAAAAGATATATTTCTTGTTACTACCTTATGATACACCAGCCAAAAATGGGGAGTTTTTTTCACATTATGTGACATTCCACATAAGACACATTCTGTATTTTTTAATTTCATGTGTTCACCTGTTTTGCATGTTTGTTACTCTGGCTGAAACAGGAGCAAAACCAGACAAAATAGCTTTGTGCTTCGTTTCAGACACACAAGAGTAACAAAAAAAGTTAACACATGACCGATGGATCATCAAATACATTTACTATAACTTTCAAAATAGCACTCAAATCTAAGTACACCATAGATAAAAATATCCTGTAGAAGATACAAAGTAATATGTATGTATTATTTTTTCCCACTTAATACTATTTGCATTCTTACAGCAGAACAAGACTGTATAACACATCCATGTTATGTACTGTAAAAATTTCACATGAAAAGAATGGTCAGGGTCTACAGTGGCATGTAAGACAATATAAGAGAGCATTAGTCCAGTACCGGATTTCTGAAGAGAGAAATGAAGTCAGATTTGTGCTTCTTTAAAACTTGATCTAGACGATGAACAGCTTCAGGTTGCCTTTTCCAAATGGCATTCATTACAGTCTGCCATATGTCCTTATATGGACCCCACAAGCTTGCAGCTAAAAGAGGAGATAAACCAATGTATTTGAAATAGAGAAAGGCAAAACCAAATTATTTATATATTGTTTTCAGTAAGTAAATTCTTTTTTAGTTTACTGTTACTCATGGCATGTCAGTATACTTCTACATTTGTGAAGAAAAGTATACTTTCCTTTCCTAAGGCACAAAAAACCCACAAAAAAACCCAACAATGGTCTGATATAAAATTTAATTGCATTTAGGGAAGTAAAGAACCAAAAAAGATGATGTACACACCTAAATTCTAGTGCTGAAAGTCATCTTACAAGAATACTTACAATACAGGTATTAGGTTGGAAAAGACCTTTAAGGTCATTGAGTTTAAGCCTTAATCTGGCACTGCAAGGTCCTCCACTAAACCATGTGCCCAGGTGTCACATGTACATGTCTTTTAAGTCCCTCCAGGACTGTGACTACCACTTCTGCAGAACACACTGGAAAAGAACTACCTTCACTATCAGCTAAACAACCCATCAAATCAAAATATACAATACTCTTGCCTTACAGCAGATGGCTAAAGAAAAATGGTTTCAATCATTTCCAAAGATTACTACTTAAGTAAGCAAGTTGGGAACACCAAAAAGCAGTTTAAGCAAAAGCAAGCTATTTAAATCACCCTTATTGCTCCTAATTGTCAGAGATGAACCAGTGTGTTAGATTACTAAACTAGTAATCTGGAAGGGATGTAAAATCCTGCCTCACTAATCAGAGAGAAACATTCTCTGTTGAGAGAGCACAAACTCCTTTGATTACTCACATTAAAACTGATATCCCTCCCAACAATCAAAACGCAAATCTCCTAAGCTTCACAGTACTTCTAGAAGGTCAGATCAAAGACTGCCATACTTAAATGGTAAAGTCTGTACACTTAAATGGTGAAGCCATTCATGCTGAGTAGCTCCATGCCAATTTACAAATAATTGAGACAACACATTTAACAGTGCCAGTACGGCTGTGTCTCGGCTGTGTCTCGGCAACCTGTAAAAAAGGGACAAATTTGCCTTTTCTGAGCATCAGTGTTTTAACTCGTACAATGTTACCCCTTCATAGAAATAGCTTCTACTGGATGCATAATTTCACACTCAGCTGTAACAGGCCATCCCACATAACTTCCAAGTTCAGAGATTTATTTCCACTTGAAACTGTCTTTTCACTCTTACTACATTACCAAGTCCAACAAACACCAGCAGCAAACCCCAGTGCCTGCCAAAAGCTGTTCAACTACTTCTCTGGCCCGTTTGTTTGCTCTTGTCCCTGCCACCTAATTGCTTCGCACAGCCCAAACACACGTACAGTAGGGAATTAGAACAAATTAAGGATCTAACTCCTCTAACCAAAATCTAATCCAAAAAGGAGTTTATTTTTAGCAGGACTACATGTATAACACAGTTTGCTCTGTAATGGCACAAAGATTGCAGAGAAAGGAACAGGCACTTGGGATAAGAAGAGGTTGAACTTTAGCAACCATGCTGACTTTTTCCCACTTAAGCTGTTCAATTATTATTAGTTTTACAAAGACTGACCATCCCATCAGGGACAGCAAGGAAGGACAGGCTGAGTTGCTTCTCTTGGCAACAGTAGCAGCTGACACTTACATGCCTGAACCTTCTGCCAAGTGACAGACTCAACTATGATATGCCTCTTCCCACAAACAATATACTATAACCTAAGGCAAAATCTGCATTAGCTCTAGTGCAACATCTCCTTTTATTTTTTCTCATATTTCCTGTAGAAAACTCCTTCTTCCCCTAGTTTTTTTTAATTAAAAGGCTGTAGACTCTTTTGCCATGTAATTCATAAAATAGTCTTATTTGAACTACTTCAATTTTCACTTCAACTAAGCAATAGTTTTTTTATGAAGAGTCTTTGCTTTATTACTGCTTTTCTGTGAGGCTACAGGGATGCAATCCATTCTGTGAGATCAAAAAATCTTCTCTGTAAAATTTGTTCCTTGATTGCCACAGGAATGGAGGTTTCAGTTCTATTAGCTAGAATTAATAATGATTATTAACTGTCACTATTGATATACAAAACCTTATTTACAGACCACTTGACCTATATTCCAGTGACAACTGTTTTTCACAAGGTCCTCATTCTCCTTCTGTTAACCTAATGAAGCTCAACAAGAGTAAATGCGACATCTTACACCCAGCACAGAATCACTGCACGGGCTGGAGACCAAGGGAGCTGCTGGAGAACAGCTTTGCAGACAAACACCCGAGTGTCCCGGCACACAGGAAGCTCAACACCAGTCAGCAGCACACACTCCTGGCAAAGGCTGCTCACAGGCTCCAGGCTGTACGAACAGCTGTAGCCTGCAGATGCACGTAAGCGATTATTTAGGCATCTCAGAGTCCTTTACTCCCATACTGTGTATAGTTTTGGGCTCCTCAGAGATAGACACTGAAATAGTGAGCCACAGAATAGGATGGACGAGAGGCTGAAAGAACTGACCTGGTTCAGTCTTACAAAAGGAAGGCTAAAGAGGAATAGGGCCCTTGTTTTCTCTATTGAATGCCACTATACATAGAAAGCAGGGCAAAATTCTGCATATGTTTCTCTTTTGCGTCCTACACAACACAGCATTAGGAGATAAGTGTAATAGCGAAGTGATACACAACCACGTGTACACCGAGTTACCACAGTCCTCTCTAAACAAGGAGGCCTTGGCTGCCTGACGCGACTCCCCGCCAGGACCAGCCAGGCACGGCGGCAGCTCCGACCGCGGAGCTCCCTCGCCAGGCAGCTCTGCGCGGCCCGAGCCCGGCACCGCCGCACGGGAGCCCAGCCCCTGCCCGCACACCGCGTCCCGCACCGGGCGCCCCGCAGCCCGCCCGGGCCTCGCCGCCTCGCCACGCCCGGCCTGCCCAGGGCGGCCGCCCCCGGTTCCGCGGGCGCGGAGGAGAGGCACAGGGCTGGCGGCGGCCGGGGAGCAGGACGACCGCGGGGAGAGACGGAGGAGAAGCCACAGCCCCAGGCTCAGATTGTTCTTACCCGAATTTACCGCCAACGGAGCCGCCATCTTGGCGAGAGGGAGGCGCGTCGCGGCGCCGGCGCCCGAGAAAGGCCCGGCCAACCCAGCCCGCCGGGCCGCGGGGCAGCGCCGGCAGGGCAGGGCCGGGCAGGGCCGGGCCGGGCCGGGCCGGGCTGGGCGCCCCTCGGCCCTGCCCCTGCTGCCGCGGGACAGCGCACCGCGGGACAGGCACGGAGCGGCCTCGTCCGCGCCGGCGGCTCCGGCGGGAGCGGGGCAGGCCTGCGCCCGGGCTGATGGGAGCTGTAGTTGCAGGTTAATGGTTCGTCGTGCCAGTCGGCTTCGTACTCCCTCGAGGCGGCTGCGGGAAGGGGAGAGCGCCGGGCTTCTGCAGTCCTGCCTTCGCTCCTCTGATGTAAATAACACATCGATCCCGTGCTGTTCAGTTTTCCTTTTCCTTTCCGTGCCAGGCTCAAGTGAGTCTTTCCTTCCAAGCCCTGTCCTATAAGCCGTTTCCACGGAATATGTCTAGATCCCTGAATTCAGCCGATGCACTAGGAGATACATTTATTAAAATATTTTAATTTATTTTTTAACTTAAAAAAAGATCACCAGGATGACTCCAGAGTCTCTGGTTTCTGATTGAAGTCCCAAAAAATAGAGACAATAATTTTTGAATTTGAATGTCAACTAGGGTTTACAATCTTATATAGGGGAGGGGGGGAAAAAAAGCCAGCTCTTATAGGAGTTATCCTGTGAAGAAAGCTGCATTTAAACTCAAAGTATGTGCAAGAAAGGAGGGGGAAAAAAAAGTACCAGGCATGGAGAAAAGAAAACAAAAAGCATGTTTACACACTTATGGCTCTGGAGCTGAGGAACAAATATCAGTATCTTAGAAGCAGTCTGTGTCTGAAGTCAATTTACCATTCTCTGTCCCAGTAGTAATCAACATCCTTACAGACATTCCCTCCTGTATTACTTTTAGGATAAAAGAATTCCACCAAAAGTACTCATTTTTAGTTCCAGTAGTTTTCCCTCTTCAACTTTATTAAACCAGTATTTCATGGTTGCAAAACCATGTCCAATGAACTATGGGAACCATGGGAAATTGGCAAAATAACTATCTTTTTTTGCTTCCATAGATCTCCTCTATAATGGGATGGCAGAAGGGGTAATAGAGAAAGAGCAGTGATCCTGGGAAAAGAGTGAATTGGCAAGGCAGCTGTAAGAAAAAAGGGACAAAAAACAGAGAAACTGTTTCATTTAGTCAGAAGAGGAGAGAGAAACATTTTAGAAAAGGGGGGAATTCCCAGAGTTCAATAGATGACTCAGTTCTCAATAATTTGGCCTAATTTGTTGATTTAGTCAAAGGCCCCATACTTCTTTGTGATTTACCTTTTCCTGGTCTTAACCATGAACAGACTAGACCTATAATGATGAGAATGATAGTGAATTGTTAATTTTATTGTAGGAAATGAAGAATGCCAGGCAAGAGGTAAATGTAGAAAAAAAAAAAAAGCAGTTAAAGCCCAAGCAGCTGAACTAAAGCAGTCTTGCTACCTGGGTGGGGCATTCCTGTATCTGAGGGATTTACTCCGTGATGGCAGAGTCGGCGACAAAGTATCTCTATAAGCAAAGTAGCAGGGGTAGCACGTGGTTTATTGTGGGGGCCTTGCTTGTAGCTGCTAGACACAACTAAAGCAGGCCAGGAGAGCAGGAACAGAGAACGAGGTTCTGAATACTGTACAATAAATATCTTTCCAGGTTGAATAGTCTGTGCTGGACCAACCAATCTAATGCAAGATAACAACATTTACATACAGCCAATAAAACTGTCCCATTACCTAAGGCAAGCAGAAGGGTATTGTTTAATCAAAGGAGCTGGCCCTCAGCTTAGCACATCATTATTCACTAGCTGATGGCCCTGTACCCCACACCCTAAATCTCAAAGCTTGCTTTCATTTCTATCTCGCTTGATGAACTCATACTCCCAGAATCTAAACCACCATATTTGCAAGGTCTTTCTACTTCATCCTTCCCAACAGTATCCTCTCCTGTGCATCCTTCCCTGGGAAGGCGAAGCCGTAGTTCTGCTCTTGTGCTGTGCTGTCCATGTGCCACCCCAAGACCCCAGACTATGAAAGGCAGGTATCACGATAAACTTGGAGATGCATGTGCATCTGGCCACAGCAAATGTAGTGGATAGCCTGAGGTTTACTTCAGTCTTTCCTTCACAGCGATTCTAATTTTGATCTTTTTCCTTTATACATTCCCTGATTTTCATAAAGTTTAGGAGCTCTCTAGACTTTGGTCAGATTAGGTTGGAATTGACTCAGAAATTGCAACAGGTTTGTTATAAATGTGGAATGGTTAATTCATGTTCTTATAATAAATTAGAAATTTATAAAATTGTATAAAGTGATATCAGGCAAAAGTTTATGTTTTAAGAGATTTTGCAGCAGATGGTGAAACTGACCACGCTGAGACAGCCGGTGCCCCATTCAGAAAAGAACAAAGGAGTTTTCCGAGAAAGCCCGCAGCTGCCCAAGCACCAGGGAGGGGACCCCGAGATAAGCTGGCACCAGCAACTCACACCTTGGGTGCCAGCTTCGAGGACCATCAAGCAACATCCTCGATATCTCGAACACTCATCAACTATAAGGACCTATTGAAATTGGACATTAACATTTGAACTAAGAAAATAACTCTTTTCTGCTTGGTCGGGGAGACTCCCGAATTTGTTTAGTTAGTGGGGAAACAATGGGGAATATGGGGAAATATTGCCAGGGGCAGAATAAAGTGTACAAAAACCAAGCCCCGAACCGGGCTAATTCGTGAACTGTTGGGGGAAGATAGCAGGCTGCCAGACCCTGTATCTCACGGTTCACCCTTGGCATTTCCCGGGAAAGCTCTGTCATGTTTCTCCGCTGTTGGTGGGTTATCGAAATTCTGTGATTTGATTTGTTATTAATAAACTAAATTATTATTTCAAATTGGAATATCTGATTGGCATTTATAACAGGTTCAAAAGTTACTGAAAATGTTTGGCTTACAGTGTGATTTTCTAAGCTGTGTTTCCTTAAGAAACTTGAAGTTTTAAAGAAGAGAAAGAAATAAATAATTGACAAAAAAAAAAAAAAAAAAAAAAAGCGCCTTTCTCAGGCATTAAGAGCTGTCATATTTCTTTTGGCATTCAGATACTGCCCGATTGCACCCACCTTCTTTGAACTCTGTTGAAGAAAAAAATCCTTTCTAGCCACTGCAGATTTAGTATTTTAAATTTCCAGATAACTCTTTCGTCTCCTTGCCAATTGACCTAGGGCCACATAGAAATAAGAAAAAAAAAGCCTGAAATAGTGGACGGAAAGGTGTAGGTCATTGGGCAGCTGAACTTCAGAAGGAAAAATACCACATTTAGCTCCAGCTGCACAGCATTTATTATATTCTTTTTCTGTTAGCAATGTGATATTTTAATGCAAAAATAGTTGTCACAGTTCAGCTCCTAGTATGGATGAAGTAAGGCATCTAGATACACCATACTATACATTCTGCACATATTTTTATTGGCTTAACTGCATCCATCCATCCATGCTTTAATAAGTAGGGAAGTCCATGAATAGTAATTCTTGCTTATTCTTGCTTTATTTGGTGTCTTTTAATTTAGATTTTCATTGTTTACCTGGGATCACTGGCTGGTTTGGTAGTCTATTTTTGACAAGTCACTATAGGGAAAGAATACCTCATTCCACTCCCTAACAATAGCTCTCAGCAAGTTCTGCAACACAGATGGGTTCAAGAAGGGACAATGATGTCTTTCATCCTTAATTACTAGACAGAAATCTGTGAAATATCAAAGGTAGGCTGACACTAAATACCTGGGACGGATATTAATTCCCCTTGATTCCAGGGGAAGGAGGTTCCGAATTGCCTGTAGGGTAGCAAATTCTGCTTGTGTGGTGAGAGACCTACATTATTTTCTATAGGTGGAAATAACTCATAGTAATAATTAAAATAAGCTGCACAGAGGGAAGCTACTCTTTGCAAACGGTTTGTGATGTACTACAGGGTGTAACATTCTCAATTTTTATAGTACTGTATTTTGTGGTTCATAGTCAAATCATACATCAAGATACGAAGATAATGACAATGATATAATTTACTCTCTTTACATATGTTATTATTAGCAGGAAGAATAATTATTAGCCAAAACCCAGTATTGTTCAAATGCCTAAGGGGCCCTGCTTAATTTCCTACCTTTAATCTTCAGCGTCATTATGATCACATCCTTTACATCTGTATCGCATGATGGACAAAAATGAAAAAAGGCTTTTCTGCATTGCAGGTGAAACTAAAAAAGTTGCCTTGTAGAAGTGCATCTACATAAATAGACCAGTCCTTGCATTGTGAAATATGCCTCTTTCCCAAAAAGCCAAAAACATTTCTGGCTACTAGTTAGACCATAAAGCTTCCTGGAGCTGTTGTTTTGACTGACACTAACTCTGTGAATCTGAGCTTACTGTTTTGTAAAAATGGGTATAGCATCTCACAGAAGGCCTGGAATGGCAATTGAATGGATCTTCAGCCTGGCCCCATCATCTGAAGAGAGGAAAAAGAATGTATTTTTTGTGTTATGTTGGTTGGTGTAGTAAAAAAATCCTGAATTGTCTTACTGTGCTGACTAAATTTCCTAGAAACTTCTTAGCTAGCTATAATCCTGTCTTTGCTGCAAAAAGTGTGCTTTATACATGGAGGTAGTTAGCTTGCCATCAAATCTTAGAAAAGAGTCTGAGACCTTTCTATGCAGCATTTCTCAAGGAAATAACTTTGTAATTTCTCTGTCTTCCATCCTTGACATTTCTAGTGTCACCATGGTATCTAAGCTCATTGAAGAAACTGTGTGAGGTTGTCAGTAGCTTATGCAAGTGGTTTATATAGTCAAAAGCAGCAATGAGCTAAATGTCCTCAAAGTTATATGAACATCTTCCTTGGTAGGGAGAAGGGGGAAAAGAACAACAACAAGAGCTGCCGTGCCTGTGTAAGTGAGGACAATTAATGACTATAGGCATCTGACCAGAAATGAATGCCTTGATTATCAATATCCTGCTTGTCAGTTGGGTCTTTATGATCCTTGTCCAGGCTTCAGAGGTAAAATGAAAATACTGTTCTTGGCTGTGTGTTGTATTTGAGTTATTTTTTCCCTAATTCCTGCTTTGGAGCCCTTGAAGCTATCTGTCTTGTTTCTTTTTCTTCTCTATTATGGAATGAAGAATACCCTTTCTTTTTTTGTAATAATTTCTTCATTCAGCTACTGAGGGTAGTGAGGCAGTTATTAGCCCAAAAGGTGATCCCATTAGAATAACGATGTTGCTGTTAGTAATTGACAACATGAGGTGCAGAAACCTGCAATCAAGGAAATGCTGGAAAAACAAAGCATAAGAAAAGTGGAGATATTCGATATAGTAAATAGAATTCTTGGTACATCAACTGCCTTATTGATATTCATTCTGTTCAGGGATTTACATATCAGATTTAAGAATGGTTGATGTTTTTGCTAGTTGTCAGTTTTGCTTATTCAGGCTTTATCCTGTAATTCAGGATAATTCTGAGCACTTTCTAAAGCATGTTGTATATATTCTGCAGCTGACTTATATACTTCTTTCATCCTTTTGGGTTCCCACCCAAGAATGGGTAGGGTGAATAGGTGCAAAGCTGCAAGAGTGTAATGAGTTCACTTGGGCAACACTGAAGATGTGTAAAGTTGCACAAAAATGTCTGTGCTATAAATGTAAAGCAGAGGGTTTCGGTAACTAGATACAATGCAAGAAATGGGAGAGGAAGTCAATTTAAGCGAAATTGAAATAAATCATTACTTTATACTTACAAACTGAGTGGGATTGATATAAGATCCAATAAGCCTCAGCAAAAGGGTATCTTGCAATGCCATCTCTACTGCAATGTAAAATTGCTTCACAAATTATGTTGCTGTTAATTATCTTCCCAGCACTGTCCAGTTCTCTGGAGTTCTCTGGGCAGAAGACAAGAAACATCATGTACACAAAAGATGTATGCAAATTATGGCTTATGCCCTTCTAACAGTTACTAAAATACTTTCTCTGTCATGATGCTCTGAGATAACTTATTTGAAAAAAACTCTGTCCAAATAGGTAGCATAAGAAAGGATTTGCTTTCTGCTCTAGTCCATTTTGTGTTTCATTTAAGTTTGATGAATCAGGAAGAATTATGTTCAGGAGCAAGAATCTCAGGGACATAGACTGAACAAATTCAGTTTCTGGAACAAGAAATTGTATTAATTGGTTCTAATGTCAAAATATTTCAGTGGAAGTCACATGTCTGTTAAAGTCTCCTCCTGCTGTATTTGCATCACTCAGCTGCATTCCTAGGCATCTGCCTGTTAACAGTGTAATTTTGTTTCTCTTATGCATCACTGAGTCCTCTTTAATGAGCAGTCTGTCTGCAGAAACAAGTAGTTATGGTGAGGTCCAGCCCAGAAGAAGCTTGAGGTACTGACTCATTCTGAAACACTGAGGGAAAAGTTTGCTTGCAGGAATATTTAGACTATGCCTACACAAGGACGCTAAGCTATGAGAAACCCCTAAAAATTAGGTGGCCATAGTTTTAATGAGGATTTGATTGTGCCTTTTGGGTGTCTTAGTTTGACATTGTTTTATACTGGATGATGATAAATGTGTTTCAAAGTATGTTTTCCCAGAACTTCTCAGAAAGTCTAGTGTCAGTTTTGAGGCAAGATCCAAAGAGCATTATAGGGAAGATTGATGCCTTCCTTTTACTGGAGGAGTTCAGATTACTTGTTCAGGTAGTGAGAGGCTTGCTAAATTCTTCCCTCCCAGCTTAATATACAACTGCTACCTTCCATGAATGTTGGATGGGTCTTTGGCATTCTACGCTCTCAGTCTCTTGTTAGTGACACTTAATTTTGTGAAAACTTCCACCAGATACACAACTGGAACCTGCAAAATAACAGGGCAGAGAAAATCCCGCCATTCAAAAGGCTAATCTGACCACCAGTTGAAGAATATTTCTCTTACGATTTGTCTCAGTGATCAAGTCGTTTTGACAAACACATCAGCATGTGTTTGACTCAAACAGTAATTCACTGTCTTTTCACAAAAAAAAATATAGCTTATGTATTAACTACTTTGGAGGGTTCTTGAAAGCCTGAGCCATATATGAAAGTAAACTACCAGCTCTGTCAACCTAACCAGCTACAACCTTTTTCCTTTACTGATATTCCAAACCTAGGCAATCTGTATTCATAGAGTAGATTTTTTTTTCTGATTTCAGCAAGAACAAAATCATGCTTTTATTTTCATTGATCACAGCTATACTTCTAGTTTGTTTGCCTACTCAGATAAATCAGTGAGTCATATAGCCCCAGTGCTCTCAATAAACTGATTTCTTGTTTGAAAGTTGTCTTTTCTCTCTATTCATGGCTCTACGAAATAATGATCCAACTTCAAGTCTTGCCTCACAGGAACTTCACGCATAACATGAGAAAAGAACTTCTTGAGGAGCTAGTATCCCTCTGGAATTAACAGCTTACTTCATTTCTAGAAATCTCTGTCTGTAAGTAACTTACCTCCTCTTTAAATACTGTGCAACCACAAAATTGGACAAAGTTACAGAGATAGTTACTAGCTGCCGGTATTTAAAATTGAGGGGAACAATACAATGCAGTACAGTTAAGGGCACACTCAGCTACAGTATCACCCAGGGCTGTGTGGGTTATTCTCACAATGCTTCTCTGCCCACATCCCACATGTTCTCATCCAAATCATGGCTGCAGGCAGCCATAGATAGCTTAGTAAGAAGTTCTTCAATTTAAGCTTGGCTACCATTGTTAGAACCAATTGACACAAGGACTGCTGTGGTAGGACAGGAGTCATCACCTCTTTGGTAACATTTTGTCACATGCTGTGACATGACCAAACTGCTGAAGCTCAGCCATTTCCCAGTAGGACACACCTTGCAGGTAATTGTGCTGTCAGTCTGCTCCATGGCAGTTGTCAGCCCTCTGCAGACTGAGACAAGCAGACCTCCTGTAAGGAGGACATGCCATGCTCTAAACTTTAAAACCCTATATAAGATGAAGATGAGCCACGAAAAACTAATTTGACAACTAATTTGACTCTCTTTATCATCTTAATTCCACAGTTATCTGAGAGGAAAGGTACCAATTAAAGGTGAATGCTGTACCAGAGCTAAGTATTCTTAAGGAAGTACACCGCTCAGAATATTAGACAAGCACCTTTTACAGTTTTGATGGTTCAGCCATGTCAACAATTAGAAAGCAATGCCTAATAAAACTCAGTTAGGCCACCTGGTCCTGTTCTTTATAGGAATGCAACAGAACCATTATTCTTTCAGCAGTTTGCATGTGTTGAGACCTGAGCTTTTTTTTTTGTGCCTGAAAGTAGATGTACCTCAAAAAAATAGATACTTTGCCTTTTTAACTATTTTTAAATAAAATCCATAGTGGCATTTTCACTTAAATTATTACATTTAAATAAACTTCAATTTTAATGAGATCTTGACGATGAAAATTAACTCCCTTGCATTTACTAAGATCTCAGCTGAGATAACTCTGTCCTGAGGTACGAATGTATGACTTCACTCTAGTAGGAAAGGTCTGAGAGTGTTCCCTCTGATTTCTATGTCTTTGAAGTAGGCCTGAGATGAGTCAAAGTATATACTGCTTAGAAGAATGAGGAAAGGTATATATTACACAGAAGGAAGGAAGTCCAATGTCTAGGTTCCTATCTGCAAAGAGGAGGAGTGAAGAAGCAAGCAACCAGGGACTCACTTCTCTCTTGTCCCTGATTTTGGGCATCTTTTTACACAAATGGGAAGCAGCTGGCTACCTACCTAATCTTAATGCTCATAATATTGTACATAGTGTTTTCCACCATGTAGGTCTAATATTCAACACAGAAATCCCGTATGGAAACTTGCAGAATGGAACTGTCTTTCAGAGAAGATGAGTTTTCATTGGCCTCAGGAGAAGTTGCAAATGCTCAGTTGTTTTGGAAATCAGGCTACTTTCATGAGATCCCATGCAAATATAAACACCTAAAAGTTTCAAATTTTGTGGCTTTTATACATTACACTGGTTTGTGTACTGGTCAGGAGAAACACTGCTAGGCATGGACTAAAACTAAACAAAACACTGAGCATATCCTACCTTCTTCCCATGACAATCTGACAACTGCACAGTACATTTCATACAAGGTCCAACATACAAGTTTGCATAAAACAAATTATAAATACTTCAGGCAAGCATGACATAATACACTATCAGTGGGAATGTTTGGGGCACATCTGTTCCGAAGCTTTCCATGCAAAAATTAATTTTGGGTTCCCAAGTATGGTAGCAACAAAAGGAAAATAAACACGAGAAAACAAAATGAAAGTAGTTAAAATAAAAATCAGCAATTAATTTATTTTCTTTAGCAAAATATGGCATCTACCAGAGGTTGACTGGCTGCAGTTTAATATAACCTATTTAATAAGAGGCAATTTATCATTCCTTAAAATCCCTTGAAATGCTGGATTATTAGGAGCAAAACAAACTGGGTCTACCCAGGGTTTCAATTCCATGTCTGGCCTGTTAGCAAGAAAATCTGATATTCATACACTGATGTACCAATGATTTTAAAAGGTTGCCAAGGAAAACATGGTACAATTTTAAAATTCATATGGAAGAATAAAAAAATGTATATTAAAATGGAAAATATCTACCATGCTTTAGGTATCTTGGTTAATCTATAAAATACGGTCAGGATATCAGCTTGGTGTCTGCTCCCTCTGGATATGTTCCCGACTGATAGTGGCTCTTGGCCTGGTCCTGTCATGGTGCAGAGTGCCAGGGGAAAGATGGAGCAGAAGGGGAAAGATGGCAGAGCAGCACAAGGCACACAGCACAATCTTCCCTCTGTTGGCACGTCAAGCACAGGCTGAGAAGTGGAAATGTTCTCTATTAGAATATAAGAGCCAAATTTCTCTGTACAACAAGCAGACCTATGTCATACAGAGTCTCAGTTACAGTGCTGCCTATATGCAAAACTGATCTAATTATTCTGGGCTCTCTCATTTGTCATCCTTATGGCTGGTTTCCTGCAGCTCCTTAAGGAACATATTCCTATTTCTGATTCATAAATGCTTTGACTTTCCTACTTTATCTATTATTTTGCCTATCTAACCTATCTAATCTCAGGTTTGTCTCTCTATCACCATTATTTATATAGCATAAAATTAACTGCAGTAGCTCACATTCTTTTTGGCAAAAGGAAATATATCTGTCTGGAAAATTGCAAGGTTGCAGCTGGAGCTTGGCTGGTGCAATATATTTACAAGTGTCAAAATTCATGCTTTAATGCAACTTGTCATACATTCTTGACAGGTGAGCTCCTGTCACACCTGGCTTATGCAGAACCTGAGTTCCAACACAAGAAAAAGTCAGTGGAAGTTCTTGTAACGGACAGTTCCTATTTATACAGCAGCCATTGAATCAATATGCAGGATAAAGTATTGCATTTTCTCAAGTCATGCACTTTTTATTTCATCTCAACAAATCCCAGTACGGCTGAGGCATTTTTATAAGGATGTGAGCAATTTTGAGCTCTGTGGAAAGTGCTGAGTGCTGTTGGATGAAGCCAGAGAAGGGCAGAAGAGGAAAAATACATTCCTTTGAATGCACTAATATAGACAGCAATTAAGGAATATGACAATAATGAGCAAGTGTTCTGTCTCATAATGTATGTTTTGCTTTAAAGAGCAGGTGATGACTCCCTGAAAACAATAATAAGTAACATAATGAAGTCCTGTCTACACAGACATGTTACTTCAAATATTTCAGATGAGTTGGCTTGAGCATATTTGTAATGATTGTTTTAAAGTCGCTGGACTTTCTCTTTTGTATGAATGAAACCCAGGCTCACCAGCCCTCAGCTATGAGCTGCATCCAGTTTATGAGAGGATTCTGCCCATTTTTAAATAATTTTCCCTCATTGTATAAAGTGATAAGGTTTATTTGCTGTCCGGCCCCTGAGTGCCCTCTTCTGTTACAAGATCATCTGGATCAAGTATGTTAATCTCTCTTGCTAAAGGCTGATGTCTTCCACTGTAATTCCAGTATGTGTGTGCTCCTCCAGATGCACACTTTTTTTTTTGAGCACCACCACTTTGCCTCCCCAATATTGTCTCATGGGTTATGTGTATCAGCATATTCAGCTCCAACTTTATGCCTCAAATATTACTATTTATAACTGTTGATCAAACTAAATGCAAGAGAGGGACATTCCTGAGAAATGGACCAGTGCTGCCATAAAGCAAAATAATGGTGGCTTTTCTACAGGAACTGAAGGGATGTGAACAGGACCTCCAGGACTTCTAACAGGCCAGAATGGAATAAGCTGTGAAAGATTTATCCATGGGAAGTCAACTGCTGAACCCCTCTATTGTAATGGACCCAGGTGGCTTACCACAGCTGTCAAATGATGTCACTTCAAATATGGAGTAAGTATAGAGCTAATATTTTTTTCAAACCACTGAACTGAAATGCAAAGACTGAGGTTACAAATAAGCTGTTTGAAATCCAGAAAGGAGGTTAGACTGAAAATGCTGCTGAGAGAAGTATTCCTATCACATCCTATATTACATTACAGCTCTGCAACTGAAAGCCAGGTAATATCCAGATGCCATCACTGGCAGGGGAAAATGAGCTGTATGAACCATGAGCCTCTTTCCACATGTTTGGTGCCACTTCTCTACAGTAGTCATCATGGTGCACCACAAACAAGAACCCAATCTTGTCTTCCCACCTTGCACTGCTTGCTATGTATCTGGGCTCGCTGCTGCTCTTCTTGTCCCTCAAATAATGTGGCAGCATCCCATGAGTTAAAAGGAATACAGATTGCAGGGCAGGCATATTTATTGCAACAGCAAATGCAGAAGAACAAAAAGCAATCGCAAACATACTTTGGCTCGTAGTTTGTTCAGCATTCTTTAGCTTCCTTTCACATTTTATGAGATGAATTACCAAAATTAAACATTTCAAAATGCTGAGATTACAAAACACTTGTAATCAAACCTTTAGCAATATAAAATTCTTGAATTCAGGCCAATTGCTCTACATTCTGCTCCATTTCAGTGCACCTGCATGTGTTACAGGAGATCTTAGGGCAAAGACTGTGCTCCATTTCTATGCACAGAGCAAAGCAGTGCAGGCCTCTTGGTTTCTTATCTGTATGGTCTCTCTCACTTTTGTAATTGAATATACTTGAGTACCCTTCTATGCAATGCTGCACATCCTTCTGATTTATCCATTGCCTTTTGCTGTAAGACTTTTTCTCAGCTCATGGAAACATGCTTCAAGGTAACATTGCTACAGAGGTGTGTATAAAACTGCAAACTCAAGTCCTGCTACTATTCAGTAGCAGGACACTATCTCTCATTTGCCCAGCATCTTCTTCCCTCCTTCCCATTCCAAGACCAGGCCAGGATTTCTATAGAAAAGAGATGTAGAGAGAGAGAGAGGCTTCTTACTTTTTTACACACTGTGGGGTTCCCTGAAAACAACCACTTCCTAGGGAAGCCCAAATTGGCAAAACAGATGGGAATGACATTCCAAAATTGATTAAAAAAAAATGAAACCTATGATCATTGACACCGAGTTCAATGCAGAAATAACAAATAATTTCAATTTATCTCTGACAACAAAGCCCCCATTATGATGAGGAACTTTAGCCTAACAGTTTGCTTAATGAATAAAATATACGTCAAAAAGGAAAAGGAGGATAAAAAAAAGAAGTTCAAAGATTCTGTGCATGGATTTCAGTTCAGAAGCCAGAAGCAAAAGAAGAGCTGGAAGGATGTTTGTGACAACCTGTGTTAACTTGGACTTCAGTGTCTAGATTCAGAAGAGTTTGGGACAAGGGAAAAAACCACACAGGAAGACTTGCTGTAAACTGTGAAAAAACCACAATCCTCTGAAGAATATTCAAGTGCACTCTGAGGTTAACAAAGAGTGGGAGCTTCCTGGAGGTCCCCACTACACTCTTGCCAAAACCAGGAGTGATTTCTACTTTCATTTGCAAAGATAGGTGCACTTAGCAGATAACGTGTGCTGTGCCAGAGCTATGATGAATAAATAAGGTTATAATGAAAAAAATTGGTTCTCATTTTCCCCTAATAATTCAGAAACATAACAAAGATACATCTCTCTCATATCTTTGGCTATAATGCATTTAGTTTGTCACCACTCTATTCTCCCATTTAAGAAAGAGCAGGACAATTCACTTATCCTGTTTCCCTGAGCAGCATGGAGATCTCCTTCTCCTCTCATGGATTTCCAACAAGACCTAGTGAACATCTGCCACTTGCAGCAAGTATCTATCAGATTGTTTGTAAGGCCTTAATTTCCCAAGAAAGCCCTTCATTATTATTCTACAGTTAGTTAGAACAGTCATGCATTTCCTTTCTCCAGTGCATTTGCCGAGTAAAAGGCATCATTAGTCAGAGAAGCAGAAAGATGTTTTGATGTCCAGGAGTAAGAAAAGGATCGACACATCAATAACATCCATTGCAGTCTGCAGAGCAATTCTTATTTCTGTTTCAGTAAATAAGGCTGAATTTCTAAAAACCCTGCTATTAACCATTGTATATCATTCTATAATAATATCTGTGAACTTTCCTGTAGCGATCCATAAGGCTTTGGAGGCTTTGCAGAAGTTTGAGAAAAATAATTTTTTTTCTATTTCGAAACTAAACTTTAAGTCTGAAATATAGGCACATACATTCGGCCACTGCTGCCAGCAGAGCTTGGGGTCATGATCCTTATAAAACTGGAAGTATTTTCTCAGTACCAGCACAGTGAAATGTACGTGTGATAAATATTTCTAGCACATACTGGTAGACCATTACCAATCCCAGTGAGCAGAAAGTCCACATGTAGATATGCTTCTGTATTGTTTCTTTGTTGCTGAATATTCAGAGTGCAGATGCTTTGCAACCTTTACCAACCTAAAGTCGCAGCATAATTACTTTCTATCCCAGCCAGGCATAGAATTACTAGATCTCCACCTCCTTGTTTTCTGCCACTATCAGTACACCACCATCATGTCTTTCTTTTGTCCTTTCTCTGGACCCTTCACTGTTTTCCTTCAAACATAGCCATTTGAAATGGTGGTGGCTTAACACTGCAGGAATCCTGAAAACAGCTTGGCTTCATGCCAACCTGCAGAATCCTAGCAGGTTCCTATATTTGTTCCACAAGACAGTGACTGGATCATTGTCCGGGAGAACAATTTCCCAGTACATGGTGTGAATCAATGCATGACAGTGAGTATGCAACAAATGTCAGGGAACTGGGGGTTGAACCACAATATATAAATCATATGAACAGACGTTTTTACTCTAGTTAGTACATACTGGTTATTTCCAAGAAAATGTATTCCATAAGCCTTTCTTTATAAACATGGAAATGATTTCTTAGAAATAGTCCTGCTAAGTTATCAGACCCATTCAAAACAGACGAAACCCTAACATTTCCAAAAGTAAACAAGGTGTCAAAATGCAGTTAACTAACGTTATGAAAGCAATTACAATTACTTAAAATAAAATTACTTAATTTTAATATGTCCTTAATTACTTAAGGACATATTAAAATTTTAAAATGGTCACATGATGGTCAAGTGAATTATTTATTTTATTTTATTTTTATTTTAGATTAAAGAAGAGGTGGAAGCAGGGATATGGATAACTTTTGGTAACATCAGACAGAGTAGTCTTCAGCCATGTAGATTTTTTTCCTCCATTATTTTTGGATGCTGCTGCTATCTGTCCATGCAAGTCTCAGCAAAGTGATTTCAACAGATTTTTACTAAGGAAAAACTCCTTAATTCTGAATTAAAAGAAATCACAGAATTCACTTAATATTAACAACCTCAATTCTGACTCAAAATTTGCAGCTTTTAGTTATATTATTTGAAAACTTTTCTTTCCAAGTGAGAGTACTTGCTTTTATTCAACAGGAAATGTTGCTGGGTATTAGGTGTGTCAACAATTAATGACATTACTTGCATAAGTTACTTACATAATGGGTACTTCTGGAACCTAATGGTTTATACATCAGTTGACAGGAAAATGTAAAAATAGTAAAGGTTTTGAGAAATACATTTTTATATACATACATTCACCTGAATTAGATTAATATATACTAACTAGTTACTTTTACATTAATATATTAAGTATATGTTACAGTCTAAGATATATGCAGATAAACACAGAATTTCTCACTTATACAGGTGTTTACATTCCATTTTATGTTTTGTTTTCTGAATAACATTGCATTTGAGTTCATACCAAGACTACTGCTGAGAACAGCGTCTTTTTTTATGCAGACCTGGCTCTTGACTACAGCAAGAAGCAGTAAAGTTAATTGATAGAACTTTCCTGTGGAGGATATACATATATCAGTCTAAAATTTAATATGCACAAGTTAACATTAACTTGTTTTAGGAAGGAGAATAAGCTATGTCAACACAAGTTCTGCTGTTAGTAGAACAGGCATATTGTACAAAGCTGTACTAGTATAATACTTCAAACTAAGAAACAAAAGTAAAGAAGAAAAAAATCCATACCATTAAACGTAATAGTTGTGCCAGTGCATTCGGTGATGAACACCTCTTTGTCCTATCACTTGCTGAAATCAGTAAAATTCTCAGGTGACTATTGTCATGGCAAAAGTAGAAATAGTTTGTGCACTGAAGGAGATAACTGATAATTAAACACCTGGGATGAGGCTGGCTGTGTGGAGAGCTAAGGATGCCAGGGCAGGAAAGCCACAGGAGAGTTATAACGGCGATGAGTAAAAGCACTATCTGTTAGCTGAGGTGATGAGGTCTTTTGTGCAGCATCGGGGATCACACGAAAAAGAGAGGGGTATGGGTGCCATTTGAACAGGTCCATAACCCAGGGTGTCTGTGGTAGAAAGAAGAGATAGAAACAGTATAGTTTCTCTGAGTTTCTACAAAATAAAAAGTGAGAATAAAGCGAGAGAAGAGAAGGGTGAGGCGGGAGGCGGCGCGGGGGTCCCGCGGCGGGAGCGCGGCCGGCCGGCGGGCGGGGCGGCGGAGGGCGCAGTGCCGCTCTGCCGGCGGGCGGGGGCTGGATGCGCCGGGGGGCAGAGCTGCCCGTGGCGGCTGTCGCGGGAGCCTCGTCCAGCCCCGACCGAGCCGCTGACAGCCGCGTCAGGTGTTCTTGGGAGAACACAGCACAGCGCATCCCCTGTTGGTTGTAGCCAACGACCGGCAAAATCCGACGGGGAGGTACACGGGATCGCGTCGACCCGGCAGGGGGAAAAAACCCCAAAGTAACATCAGTGACAGGAAAAAAAAACCCTAAAGTAATCAGTCCAGTGCCTGAAAACCGTGCGGTTCAATGTCCAGCAACAGGTGGCTGAAGTTGCAGGGGGTTTACGGACAGGGACTTCCCGGAACAGGGCGGCGGGGCGGCCCCGCCCCGCGGAGAGCTCCGGCTCCCTGGCCTGGCGGAAGAGGATTGTGCTCCGATAGGCCCGGCACGGACACCACCGCCCCCGTCTCCTCCGGCGCCGCCTGAGCCGCCGCCGCCTACAACTCCCTTCATGCCCCGCGCCGTCGCGGCCGCTACCGTCGCGCCCCGTTTCCTCTCCCGCGCCGCTCCCCGCCCACTGCCGGCAGCGCACGCGCAGCGGGGGCGGTGTCTGGGGCAAGTCTCCCCAATGTAAGATGGTGGCCGGGCTGGCAGCGGAGCGCCCCGAGCTCGGAGATCGCCCGTCCCTCGCGTAAAGGTCGTCAGAGCAGCTGCCTGAGCGCCCGACCGGCCGCCGCCGCACGTCCTGCTCCAGGAGCGCCGCTGCGGGTTTCTCCCCTTCGCTTCTCTCTTTCCTCGCCGCCTCTCTCCTTCCCTCCCCACCCTTCTCCTCCTTTTCCCCTCGCCTCCTTTCCCACACGCTCACTCAGTCACCCGCCCGGCCGCCCCCGCCGTGCCGAGCAGCCTGAGAGGGAGAGCCGCGCACACGCACCGCGGGCCGGGCAGGCAGGAGGAAGGCGGGTGAGTGCGAGCTGAAGGCCGGGCCGGGAAGGAGGGAGGGAAGGAGAGACGAGGAGGAGGCGGGGGGGAGCCGAGCGGCTCTGACTACGAGAGCGCCGAGGCTTCGCTGGGACGGCGCAGGCCGCAGCCCACCCGCCGGTGCAGCCCCGGCGACGGGAGGACGCGCCGGGCCGCTGCCGGGAGCCGAGGGCACCGGGCCGTGAGGGGAGGGCGCGGAGGCGAGCGGGCGGCCCCTCTTCCCCGAGGGCACCAGGGAAGGGGCTCCCTCCGTGTCGCTGGCCGGAGGGGGCTGTATTTATTTCCTCCTCGCTCCCCCAACCCCCTCGGGCGCGGGGAACCCATTCGGCCGGGCCGGGCTACCGGCCGGGGTGGCGGAGAGACGGTGGCCCCGGAACTGCTCGTATTTGCCGGGGCAGGCCGGCGCGGGCATCGCGGCGTGATTCACTTAGAATTTGCGTGGAAATTTCCTCTCTCTCCTTCTTCCTCTTCCTTGGAGCCTGGCTCCATTCCTTCTTGAAATATGCAGTTTTTTCCTGAGGGAGAGGCAAACAGATGGTGAATGGCAGCCTCTTAATTTTGGTGTTATTTTGGACAGTCCGTGCAACCTTCTGAGATCTGTCTGTCAGTAAAATAACCGGTATGTAACTTTTTGTCTCCTGCTTGCAAAATCCTAGAAGCTCTTTCCATTTTGTGTATTAGCAGAAGCAAATGACAAGGCTGTGTATGGGCGCTCGTCCTGCTTCCAGCGACGGTCCTACAGCTGTACCTGCCAGTTTAAAAGTGAGCAGCCGGTACCTTTGTATGTGCAGTAAAGGGGAGGGAAAATACACTAGTTAATTATTTTAAAACGCTTTATTACCATACAAGAAAGGATTTAATTGTCCTTGGCTTGTATGCTTCTGACACTGTGGTAATACCAAGTATGCCATTCATAGAAGAAGCATTTCTCTCCAGAGCATTTGTTAATGTAAGCAAAACCTATCAGCTAGTTAAAGCTGTGGAAATTCTAGACCTACAGATGTTGGCTTACGCCTGTCCAAAAGTTGCAGAAGTTAATGTTGGCCAGTTGCATGTTTACTGAGCCTATACATGTTTCTAACTTGCTGTGTTTTAATTGTCTGTATTTTGTTTTAGTTTTGAAATGTCTTGACTTGAACATCCCTATACTTTGACTGCATATTCATGTAAACATGTTGTCTAGCCCTAATAGAAGAGCACACATTCTGAAAGATAATTATGTAGAAGAATGATTTTTTTTCTAGCCCCCTTCACTGCTTAAAAAGGAAAGGGAAAAAATAAAATACAGGCTTATGAAGAGCAGGGAATAAAACAGCTGTTTGACTCGAGAGGGTGAATTAGTTTCAGATGGCCTACAAATAGTCAAATATACTGCTAGTTTCTTAGCATCTCTTTAATAATGTGATCTAACTCATGGTCTAGGATTCAGCTGTGCTGCATCTTAGGCTTTTGGAATTCTGTGACAGAGTTTCCATGTCATAAACAAGATGAACACATGCAAATGTTTAGAAATACTTGGCAGTTGGACTTGTCTGAATTGCAAACTAAGTTCATTTTAGGGGAAAAAATTGTTTTGGGAAGAGAGAATACAGTGATAAAATTATGTCTCCTTTTGACTTGCATGTTTTTTCAGGTACCTTTTTGTTAGCTTTTAAAATTAGGAGTGTTGGAGGATCCTAGCAGTTTTTCTCTTTACAGAGAAAAGGTGGTGAGTGTCTGTCAGGAATAGTGCTCCACTAGTTTCTTGCTATCTCAGAAAGTTTAGGAACATCCTTAAGAGTGCCCACTAAATAAAAAACTTGGGTTAAAAAGGCTGGTGAGAGAGTATACACAAACATGTGACTTTTTATTTAGTTAAAAATAATCTGTATATAGAAATACATGTTTTCTTCCTTCACGGCTGTTGTTCATAGAAGTTAGGATATTCTTTGTGAGTTAAATGGTTTTGAAATAGCTCTGACCAAGATCCAAAGTATGGGCCCTGAAGGCTTAATTCTGGCAACTATTTCTCTAAATATCACCTACCTCTTTGAAATAAATGAGATTATTTCAAATAGACAGCTCTGTAAGCACAGGTACTGTTAAGTGGCTGATCACAGATTGCATCTTGGGCCTTGGTTTGCTCTGGTAAGAAGATGAGGCTGATCTGTAGGCCTTAACACATGCTGAAAGAAAATTACTTGCTCAGCAAGACTGCTAGGGTCAAGGGTTCCTAAACTTTCACACGGTGATAGTGCCTTAGGTTATACAAACCACCTCTTGTCCCACTTGCAGTTATGCTGTATTGCTGAGATAATTTGAGTAAGTGCATATGTGAAGGACTGCATAACTTAACCTTGCTTCAATGTCCTGAATGCTTTCTCCCTTTAAAGATGTTCATGCTTTCTTTTTTTGTTTTTTTTCAGTGTGTATCTTTCTACCTACTTAGTCCCCTTTTTATTGGATGGTAAGAGTGTGAGGAGCTAGAGCTTTATGAATAAATAGAGTCCCCATCCCTCTGGGCCACCCTCTTGTTTCTTGGAGAATAGTCTATGAATTTATTCCTTTCAGAAGGTTGATTAACATTTGTTAATATTTTAACAACTGTAAACACTTTCCAGACTTGGAAAATTAAATATAGCAGCAAATGATTTGACATGGCTTGAGCTGCTGCTCTGACCTGGTTATTCCTGCAAATAAATTGGGAGGGCAGTGCAAGTGTCTAGCAGGAAATACGAATATAACATCTCTAAGTAAAAGCATGTATGCGTTTTTGCATTAGACTGTTTGGATCAGTTAGATGCATGTTTTTACCAAACTTTTTTTTTTCTGTCACGCGAGAAACTGTGATGTGCTTGGTTATGTCAGATGGCATTTTTCTTGTATGAGTTTGAAAGAGGAACTTTGATCGTTTCTTTTTTTCAAAATTGTATTCAGGATTATACAAATTTAGCTAGCATTCAGAATATATGATTTTGGCTTCTGGTTAGCTGTGATTAGACTGGCTACATCAGCTCAAAGGGAAGAATTAGTGTTTAACTAGTGATTTCCACATATTACTAAAATCAAGTAAGTTTTGTGGTAGTGTGTTTCCTTTCCTTTCCTTGCTTGGCTGTTCTGGGGGCTTGACAACTCCAAGGTATTTCTAATAGGAGTCTATCATAATTTAAATGGAGCTTGCAAGAGTTTTCTAAAAACGTATGTACAAAATAAGGTATTTATAAATCTCATGTGTGTGCTTTAACAACTTGAGGAAGCCTGCATCCAAAGTTATAATGACAAATACAGGCCAAGGGAATGACACTTCTCATCCTTTTCTGATAGCTATATATTTTTTGTTCTGGAGCAGAATATGTTACTGTTGATTTCATAATGATTAATCAGTTGTTAGTGTGTTTTTGTTAAGGTGTTTCATCTGTTGCTGGTTATCAAATTGGGGAAAAATAGGTTGGGACCAGAATAAGGGGTATTTTTTTTAGTCTTTTAGTCAGAGTATTAAAAATAAAGGTGGATGTAGAGATCTAGCAAACATGCTACTGAACTTGGTGGAAAGGGAGCTTGGATCTTTCCTAAGGCTTGTTCTCTGATCAATGCTGTCTGATTTTGATCTGGTTCTGTTCTCTTGCAAGGGAAGAAGAGAAAACTTCATCTGTCTGTGAGTGATCCCAGCATCTGTTTCTTGTATCTGGGTGTTGTCTTAAGAGCAATAGATGCCTAATATGAAGTGGGTTTCACTTGACTACAAAATCTGATGTAAAGGAATTGTAGTTCTGCATATCTTGGTTGTGAGATGGAGGGTCTCTTGTTGTAGAGATCCCTTTCTGGGTTTTGAGTATTTTACTTTTCTCAGTTTAGCAGTCTTTCATTGCTGGAAAGTGATATTGCAGTATTTTGTATTTGACTGCAAGTATCAATTATTAGCACTGGAAATTTGGGGTGGTGTTTTTGTGTTGTCGGGGTTTGGTTTTTTTGTTTTCTTTTTTCAAATGAAAGTAAGTGAAAGTGCGAAAATGGCAGCATGCTTCTGTCTTCACTTCTAATGAGTTCTTCAAATTCAGAACAGAATCATTCGCAACATGAGCTGTATAGATAGAGATGGCCAAAAAATGTGATAGGCATGTGTACTCTGATTTTCAATTAGGGTTTCATCCCAAGTTTTACTTTGGCCCTTTTTTAGGCCTTTTTTGTGGTTTAGTGCTTAAGTTTCAGACTGCTGAGGCCTAATCTTTTCCTTTCTTCACAGAAGGGGCATTTATTTTTTCCCAGTGTGGATGTCCTTAAATGTTTTTTTCCATATAAGATTTGATATGCAAAAGTAGTAACTAAAAGGGTAGCAGTCTTACTCCTTGTAGTATCAGACACACTGCATAGGAAGACTTGCTAAGTTTTCAAGTTAATTTTTTTCAGGAACACTGAATTTAACAGATGAGATTTATTTGAAAGCAGGCTTCATGTTATATTTTGGTTTAAAGTTTCTTTCACCACTATGGATTTAATATGATCCTGCTTGAATAGTGTATATTAATTTTAAATTGTTATATGAGCTAAAACACCTCAAGTGTGAAATACTGTACTTGCAGGTGGAGTAGTTTTGTTATTTCTAAACCTGTCTCTTATTACATGTTACAGTAAGTTGCCATCTTGAAAAAAAATTGAATTTGAGTGTAGGACTGGGAGGAAGTAATTATATTTATATGTGCTTTGGAATTGCCTACCTGACGGGGTTTGTGATAGGAGTTTTGATGAAGGTTATGTCCCAGATAGGTAAGCATGGGGTGGCTTTTGTGTAGTTTGTTTTCTGCGGCAGCCTAGAATTATAGAAAAAGAGGATAGGGAAGAAGCATGTAGCAATAATCACTAGATATGGGGAGAAAGTATTCAGCTGCTTTTTTGTCTTTTCTCCAGATATGATAAATGAAGATAGGTATGTGTAGCTATAGCTATGCCTGTCAGTTAAAAACCTAAAGCTTCTCTGTGATCTGTAGATATTACCTTGGGCTGTTGGACATTGCAAAAATAGAAACTGTTCCCTGTCTTTGAGTAGCTCCTGCTCCATGATGTGACTTTTATTTTTATTGAATGAAATCTAGAATTAGTCTTCAGTATCACATTCATAAAATGTGTCTGTCCCCTGAGAGCCCTTAAACTAGCATAAAATGGAAGGCCAAAACTTGCTAGGTCAAAATTAGTGTTTATAGGCCAGCATACCCAATAGTTTATTCGAATGCATTTCCTTCAATCAGTGTGAACTGTAGGGGCCCCTAAACTCCAGAAGTTACGTTAAACACACTGGTCTAAATAAGAGAGGCCCAGTAGCATTAATCCAATTTGTCTAGTGACTTAAATCTTACTGCCATTTATCATGTAGCTGCTGCTCCTCTGAACAAAGCTTCTTGCATGTGGTTCTGTTGATCATTTAGCATGTTGAATCCCTTTTCCTAAGAAGGTAATCTTCCCTTTTATGAAACTTCATCCTAGGTTAAGGATCAAGTAACTTATAACTGAGGAACCGTGCTAGAGAAGTTAGAGCTTCCTCCTATCTTTGAAAGCTCATTTGCTAATCCTTTCATTTGGTAAAGCATATATTTAACATATTCATGTAGTTTCACAGTTAGTGGCAAACTGGTTCTAGACCATAGGTGGTAGGTCTGAAACCAGAAGATGATTGCTGGTTTTCGTTTAGTAACCGTTAGTGTACATTGAAAATATGGAAGAACGGCTGGGAGGTTTAATGAAGTAGCAGTTCTTGTGTCAGGCTGTCTTCTGCACATGGGTAGTGTTATGGATGGATGGAAACTGGATGACAGTTTCATTTGAGTCTTGAATAGTAGTTATAATTGTAAGCACGCATCAAGGTATGTCCATTTTCATGTTTTCACCAATGTAATGGCTTCCTCCTCTCATTGAGCCATTTTACAGACATTAATTTCTTAAATTTTTTTGCGCATGGTCTCATTCTGATTTAACTTGAGGCTTCGTTATTCTCTGGGGTGAGGCAGGGGCATACTTTGTATGAGAACTATTCTTCTGGTTACTGTGGTATAAAAACATCGCACAGTGAAACTTGGTGAGAGCCAGCTGTGTTGTGTGACCACATGACTCTGACGGTCTGAAGAAAACATCATACCTTGGGCAGAAGGAAGTCTGCAGTGGCGCATGGCTTTTATTCTTTGAGCATAGTTGTATAGAGTATAGGTAAAATGAAGAGTCAGAAAACAGGCAGCTATGGAGTAAAATGGTTATTCTGTCTCTACTCATAATTAATACCAGTTACCGTGAGGGATTTTTTCAAAAATTCTTTGCATATATCAATTAAACTATTGACAGAAGTGAAGGAAAGTTTGTTTTCAAACATATGTAATTTGGTGTAATGAGGTGAGAGGGAGTGAGGTTCCTTTTGGCATTTGCAGTGCTGTAGTCATCCACTCTTAACAAATGAGCCACTTAGTACCAGCTGCTTTTTCTGCAGTATTCAGTGTGTGCCACCTCTGAAAGCACAGTGAAGATAACTTCTACAGAGGTGCAGTGCAGCATCTTTTGATTGTTTTATTTTTTCCTGAAACTTGTAATGGACTCAGAAAATAACATAGTATATGAAAGTATAAGGAAGGAGATGGACTCAGTGCCACTCTGTTTTATTTGGGTTTTTGTTTTACTTTTTTATTTACTAAATATAAAGTCAGATATCAAGAAGCATCTTCTCAAAGCTGACATCAGCATAAATGTTTCTGAGACATCCTTAATCTCTTCATTTTATATTTTGTTTCTTCTGGTTTTAAAGGAACTTAAAACTATCTCCCAGTTCTTTGTTCTTGTAAGGTGATTGTTTGATTTTCTTATGGGTTTTGGTTAGTTTGCGTCTCATATGGGCTTTTAGGCTTCTCCAAAGGAACTGCATTCACCCGCTCTTGGTAAAACCTCAGACCTGTCCCTTAGTATTAAAAAATAACAGCACTTAAAGGACATGTTGGGCAAGTGTATTTGCAGTTAACTTGAACTTTTGTGCTTTTTATAGCATATATTTGTCGCAGTCTGACAAAACATTTGAGATTTCATTCAGCACTTCATATGTACCAAATGACTCCTTAACTTCACCTGCCTGAGTTAATGCAGCTCCAGGTAGTGGAGGTAGCAGGAGAAGGAATTTATATAAATCCAATACTACACATCCTGCTTAAATTTGTGGAAGCTGATGCTGTTACTTCTCATTGTTCTCCCCTTTTGTCGTCTAAGAAATGGCTTTATGTGTGTCTGTCTCTAAAATTTGTTTACTACAGCATATAGATTATCTTCAAGCAGTTCTTTATGTTCTGTTCCTCACTGGGATAAAGGTGCTTACATCAATCCAGGACTTGATCTTTCTCAATTTTGTTTTTTTAGTAACAAATATGTATTTCCCTGAAAAGCAGAAGAAGACAATTGTAGCTTGTGTATTAGATATATGGGAATGGGTATTTATGATGTGGGTGAATATTGTACAAAGCAACTATCTATTTGGATTTCTAGCAGGTATGTGGAATATGAGTGATAAGAGGGTTCTTCCACTCTCTGAAGCTTTTCTGTGCTTCTCATTAAATGAATTGTTTGCTTTTTGAAATAAATTTCATTTTTAAAATTATAGAAAGGAAAATAAAGTAAAATTCTAAGTATTCTCTGTGGAAGCCAAACCAACTCCAAACCGGGAGTGAGTGTGACTGTAACATGGTAGATGTTTTTACCATTTTTTTTTGTCTCAGATGTCAGTAATGTTATTGAAACAGCATCCTGCTCTTGTCTGAAGCAGATGATATCTTAAGCATAGTATTTTGATTTTTCATACTGAACTCCAAGTTGATCTTTCTTCAGCTAATAGAAGTGATAGCTCATTGGAGTTATTTGTTCTTGTATTTTAATTAGATGTACCTTTTATGTTATCCAACTGTTTTATAAATTACTAAAAGAGATATTTTATTGACTTGAATTATGTGCTAGAGAATTTCAGATTTTAGAGAAGCTTCACTCTTTGTCATTTTCAGTATGAAACAAGAAATAAGCCACAGGCCTCATTTCCACCTACTTTCAGATAGTGCCACAAATTTGAGCACAGGACATGTGCTATATTTGGAATTGACTTTACCTCCCAGATACACATCAAGAAAAAGCTGAAATGGTTCACTTATTTATTTTTTCCATCAGGCTTTGTGATTACTAGCTACAGGGGCTGATGTTTTACCTGCTTTCTCATTCTTGAAAAATTCTAAGTGTAGGTACCTTGGTAACTGTAGTCTCTTTAAAGTGGAAGTGGGTTTGTGTATATTAAACTTCTATTGTGTCTTTACAGTTCTGCCATGCCTTTTATATTGTGTAGCAGCAGTGCTCATGATAGGGAACTGTTATAATAAAACTTTTATTTTTGAAGCTAATATTGCAAGTGTAGACTGTTTTTCTCTGTTTCAAACATGTTCTCTAACTACATTATCATCAATAGGTCTATTCCATTGGGTAAAGTTTGCTACTTAAATGTATGTAGGATCACAGGTTTAATTTGTAAGATTTTGGTTTCCTGCCTTGAGCACCGCCTAAATGCACTTAAGTTCTAAAGCATTTCTTTTTTGACTTAGGTTTAAAGTGGAAAGTATAGACAAGTTCATAGAATCACAGAATGGTTTAGTTTGGAAAGGACCTTAAAAGATGATCTCACTCCAGCACTCCTGCTGTGGGCGTGGACACCTTGCACTCTCCTAGGTTGCTCAAAGCCCTATGCAGCCTGGCCTTGAACACTTCTGGGGATGGGATATCTACAGCATCTTGGGACAGTTTTTTTCCAGTGTCTCACCACCCTTGTAGTGAAGAATTTCTTCCTAACATCTAATTTAAGTCTACCCTCTTCCAGTTCAAAAGTTTGACTCCTTGTCCTATCACTTCAGTTCCTGTTAAGAGTCCCTCTCCATACTTATTGTAGGCGCCCAGTTAGATACTGGAAGGCTGCTATCCAGACCTCCCTGGAGCCTTCTCTTCTGCAGGCTGAACAACCTCAGCCTCATAGGAAAGATACTACAGCCCTCTGCTTATTTGTGGCCCTTCTCTGCGCTGCTGAAACAGTTTCCTCTTTTTTATGCTGGAGACCCCAATTAGTTATTCAACTAATAATGTGCTGTCTCCTAGTTGTCCAGCGTTTATTTAAACCTGTGGCTTAAACTGAGTTGCCTCTCCTGACTCCGTAGTGAGGGGCAAACATTGTCACATTTTGCAAAAGTCAGGTTTGCTTTTTTCCACTTGTGACTAAAGATACTGTGTGAATGGCTGAGAGTAAAACTGGGGGCGGTGGCTGCTGTCTCACAAGTTTTAGGATGAGTTTGAAGAGGCTGACCAAGTCCTGCTTATTCCCTGTATTTCTTGGTAGTTTCTCAAGGATTCTGAAGAATGATTTTAAGCCCGTGTGAGGATTTATTTTATTTGTATGGATTCTTTTTTTTAATAGGCTGGATGAGGAGTAGACTTTTTTCTGACATACTTGCTCCCCTTCAGCTGTGAGTGAAATACAGAATGTGGTTTTCCAGAGAAATATGGAGATCTGCGGAGAAAATGGCTTTTTTTCTCTCTAAAGGAAGCATCACTGCGTCTTCCAGTATCTCTAGCCCCGCCCCCCAGCCTTTTCTTTTGAGAGGTGTTGGAACACATTACACATACTGATAGGAGGTATATAAAGCTTTGGAATACATTTCTTCTTCTTCACTCCTTCCCCCATCTCTGGGATTTCTTGACTGATTAGTCATGCCGTGAATTTTAATAATTCCTGATGTTATTTGCTTTGTCAAAGAGTGTGGGACATTCTTCTGAAGAGCTGTTACTGTCCTGAAATATCTTATTGTTAATCTGATGAGGAACTTAGGAGGATTGGGGGGAAGACTGATTCAGGAACTTCTGTGTGTAATTGTTGGTAGGGTACTATACCTTACCAGGAATTTGCTCCATTTGCTGGAGTACTTGTGGTGTCTTCGTTAATGTTTTTACCTTTTTTGTTGTTTTTTGCCTAAACCTACAATTGTTTAGACAGCCATCCTCCCTGATACATTTCTGATCTTTGAGGCTTGGTTGTTGGTTTGATCTTTTCTTTCCCCTTCAGTTCAGGGAATCTTATTTTCTTCATAAGTATCTCTGTGTGTGTATATAAATATGAGCTTGTAAAACTACAACTCTTCATTCAACTGTATGATGATTTTTAGAAGTTTCTCCATAACTTTTAATTCTAGTTTAGAAGCAGAGCTGCAGCCTAAACAGGAGCTGCTCTCTTTAGAGTTGATGTACATCGTAGAGAGGGGTTATAGTGAGCCCAGAAAGGCAGCGTATAACTCATTTTAGTTATCCTAGAGCAGATTTTAGTATGAGGTCTTAGTTCCTGCAGTTGTATCTGGGGATGTACACGGATAAAGGTAACAGCTGCTTTGCATCAAAACTTTGTGTTAGAAGATTTTAAATCTAGCAGATGTGTGTAAGAAATAACAGTTTGCTACAATTCTGTCTGCTGTTAGGGAAATGCATCCTCAGGCTCCAGAAAAGACTTTGAGAAGCAGAATGAACTAATTGTTGGAGTACCTGTGGGCATGCAATTGAGCATACTGAACCAAGCTTACTAGAGTGGTGTGGAAGGCAGGCAAGAGACAGCGGGCATGCATTGAAATAACTTCATTTAAGATGAACGTGTTTCTCTGTGGAGTATTCAGGACAATTCTTGGGACAGGTGAAGGAGATTCTGGAGTGTTCAGCTTTGAATATTTTGATGCCCAGCTTGATAAGGCACAGTATAATACAGACTTATTTTGGTGATTCTGATTTGAGAAGGAGGTTGAATAGAGAACCCTAGAGACCCTTTCCTGTCAGAATTATTCTGTGAATCTGTGGCAAAAACTGTGACCATCCTCTACTTTTTGAGTATAAAACTGTCCATGTTAGAGCTTGAAACTAAAAATCAGTGATGAGCCTGTAAACTCACATGAGGCTTAACAAGACCAAGGGCAAGGTGCCTGCACTTGGGTGGGGCAGCCCTGGGTATCAGCACAGGCTGGGGATGCACAGGTCAAGAGCAGTCCTGCTGAGAAGGATTTGGGGGTACTGGTGGATGAGGGGGCTGGGTGTGACCCAGCAATGTGCACTAAGCCCAGAAAGCCAAATGTATCCTGGGCTGCATTCAGAGCAGTGTGGACAGCACGGTGAGGGAGGGGATTCAGCCGCTCTGCTGTGCTCTGGTGAGACCCCTGAGACCCCACGTGCAGTGCTGCATCCAGCTCTGGGGTCCCCAGCATAGAGAGGACATGGACCTGCAAGAGCATGTCCAGAGGAGGCCACCAAGAGGTTTAGAGGGATGAAGCACCTCCTCTCTGAGTAAAGGCTGAAAGAACTTGGGTTATTCAGCCCAGGAAAGAGAAGGCTTTGGGGTGACCTGATTACAGCCTTATGGTACCTGAAGGGAGCCTAGGAAACAGATGGAGAGGGATGTTTTACAGCATCATGTAGCGACAATCAAACTGAGAGTAGGTTTAGCTTAGATATTAGAAAAAATTCTTTACTGTGAGGTTGGTGAGACATTTGGCACAGGTTGCCCAGGGAAGCTAGGGATGCACCATCCCTAGAAATACTCAAGGACAGGAACACACAAGGAGGGATGGTGCTCTGAGCAACCTGATCTATTGTGAAAGGTCTTGCTGCTCATGGCAGGGGTATTGGAACTAGATGATCTTTAAGGTCCCTTTCAATCCAGGCCATTCTGTAATTCTGTGTTAATAGGCTTAAAGCAGATAGTGTGGCTTCAGTGGAAGTGCAGGAAGGTTTATTTAAACTTGAAGTGCTCCTTGGTGTAAATACTGAAGCTTATGGATGTAATGTAGCATCTCTTGCACTGATGTTTCATCTTGCACAGGATGTTTATCTTCCTAAAATTCTAGGTGATTGCTTAAAAATTCAGTGATGAAATGCTCAAAAGGGAGTGGGAAAATACCAGGCTTGCCAGTGATGAGCAATGGGATGGTGTGCCAAAACTTGAGGAAATGAGTATGAATGGGATCCCTCAATGTGCTTCAGGAGGTGTTTGGCTACAAAGTACCACACCTGAAATGTTTCTACACCAATACAGGCAGCATGAGGAATAAGCAAGACTAGCTCCAAGCTTTGGCCTAGTCCCAGAAATTTGATGTTGGCCTAAGTGAAACTTGGTGGCATGAGTCTTCTGATTGGAGTGCCCTGTTGGATGGTTGCAGGCTCTTCAGGAGGAATAGGCAGGGCAGAAGAGGTGTGAGGGGGGTGAGGGTGGCATTTTTTTTTAATAGTAGGGATGGAATCTGTGGAGTGCACAGTTGTCAATGGCACATTCAAGAAGCATTTGCACAATGATCTCAGGCACGTGGTGTGACTCTTGAAGTGTCCTGCGCAGGGCCAGGAGTTTGACTCAATGATTCTGATGAGTCCCTTCAACTCATCTTATTCTGTGATTCTGTCAACTTTTCTGTACACTGTCCATGGTACTGCAGTTGCAGACATTTCCCTTCCACAGCTGTAGTCAGGCTGAGACTGTGTTGGAATAAAAGTGATGTAGTACTGAAGTTGGGCTGGATTGTATGTGTGTGGGGTGGTTGTGGGTGTTTTTATTTGCAGTTTCCCTTGCAAGATTTTTCTTGTTTGTCCTTCAGATTAGGTACTTCTGTCCAAAGCCCCAGGAAGGGCAGCGATACTGTGTTTGGTTAAATGTTTGTTTCTGTAGTTATGTCTGTGTAGAAAGTGGGAGAAACATACTTTACTGCTGTTGGCTGAAAAGCAAAATATAATTTTGATAATTCAGAGTAATTTCTCCAACTGCAAGTACACTATGGTTTATCTTATGGCAGAATTTAGTCTAAGGCCTTTAGGTAGCTTCAGTGTAATGATCAGGACTATGAATAGAGCTCCTAATGAAAGATAAAATAAGTGTTGAACATCGTAATGGTGTTTCATATCTTCTGCAGAGTCTCTTGGGAGAATGAAGGAAAATCTGGTCCTAGCAATTATCTTCATCTTTTCATTGTACCGATAGATAATGTCCTTTACAGTAATTATTCTAGATTTTGCAGGTATTCTTTCTCAGGCTTGGGAATTTTGTTTGAGTAATTAGAAAAGTGTTTTTAAACTAACTCATTTTTATGTTAGTATTGCTCTTGGATGAAATATGAAGGACATGTAATTTTTCAGCACATTAGGACTTGTATTTCCTTAAAAAACAAAGCACTGGACATTAATTATCACTCTTTTGACTCTTAAGACTTGTGGGGGTTTAATGGCACTTGCAAAGTAGAATTAGGGATTGATAAATGAATAAATGTGTTTGTAAACCTCTATAGAATGCTATGTAAATGTATGTAAAGGATGTATGTAAAAGAATGAATGTAAAGGAAGTGTTTGAGCTTTGTGTGTTTAGTACTATGGTTCTTTTTATCCTTTTTCTTTTCTTGGAATTGTTGAACTTAAAAAGGTGTTTTCTGTTGTGGGTTGTTTGTTTCCCTCCTATATAATTTATCAGTGAATTACATCTGTAATAATATCGTCTTTGTTTAAAAATACAAGTGTAACATCTGTAACAAGTGTAAGCTTTTTTGAAAGGTGCAGTGAAGGCTACTTATATATGTTCAGTTCTACATCATAGTCCTTTTAGAGATACTTAATATAAGAAAACTATTCTGAAAGACAAAATGGCTTTTATAGGTTGATGAAAGTTGAGAAGCAGATCCTATATGTTTTGTGGATAGCACAAAGTAAAGTAAAGTAAACTTTTCAGTTTAAGCTGTTCTAAGTTATTTTTTTCTGTGCCAAGTACATAGTGAGAAGGAATTCTAATCGTACACCATTGCAGTTCTACCTGAAGTACTTGGCATTATTTACATACCTGTATGTAATGAATTTTGCCACCTGTACCCCAAATTTGTTGATCTATGAGAAAAGAGCAAATGTGAGATTTGTAAATATGTTTAAATAGGAAGCAGATGTAGTTGAGATGTTCAGCAATGATAATGCTGCCTATTACAGTCACTGTGTAATGACTGTATAATAGATACTTCAGGGATTTTTTGATCCCATTTAAACTGATGCAAGATGCTTATTTTACTGCTCAGTTACAATATGCTGAAGGCTGTTTTTTTCCTTTTACCTTGTCTGAAAAGACCTTGCTGTAGCAGATAACTTACAATGTGCATGTTCCAAGAGTATCCTAAAGATTTTACCCCTCCAACCCCCTCAGTATAGCTATTGGTTTTCTCTGCCATGATGTAGTTCATTTTAATCTATTTACTTTCCAAACAATGTTTCTCCTTTTGCTGTTCACTGAGAATAATAAGGTAAATCACTATTATTTTTTAGGCACACTGCAAGATAAATTTATCTTTAATGGTGATAAAAATTTGGGATAGTAGTTTTGTATCAAGTGCTGAATGTAAGTTATAGGACTTTTAATATATCAGTGAGTAATTACTGAATTTTTAAAGTGTCAGACTTTGTCATTCTGTTCCCCTGTCCAGGATGAGGGCTGCAAAGTAGCATCTTGTTGAACGCAGAGATAGTTCCTTGTGTTAGACCAATATACTAGTTCATTATGTATGTTGCTTTTATTAAAGATGCAATCTCAACCTACAAACCCTGTGGCTTTTTTGGAGTAGGATGAATGTAGGAGTGTGTGCAAAGCATAAGGATGTCGCTTCTTCATCTTTGGCAGTCTCAGGACTCTGCAGAGGTGTGCAATGCTAGGAGAAGACAAGTTTTCTTTCCCTTCATGTTCACACTCATCTTCTTTTGTGGCTGTCCTTGATCCATGTCCTGCTGAAAGAAAACTGCTGTGGGCATGTGGTTTGTCTTTGGTACCTCTGTGTTCAGGTGTAGCAAAGTGACTTGTTTTCATGTTGAAAACCTTAATTCTGGAGGCATGTGCTATTTTATATGCTGTCTGTGAATTTAATCTAGAGGGAATACTCCATGTCCTCTAACATTCTTAATCTTATGCATAGCCATGTTTTTCAAGGACTTAAAAACCTGTGTGACTATTAATGCCCTTTTTGTAATGTTCAGAACAATTTTTAGTCTTTCTTAGAAACTATTTTCACATGAAAGTTGAAAAACTAAACTGTGGAGTGTTCATTGGAAGATAGTTACTGTAAGTGTAGTTCTTTACCTTGAGATTCCTTATGGAGGAGAAATGATATAAATTCTGGGTGTGGTTGGTTTGGAGCTCTTGCCTTACAGAGAAAGCAGCTAACCTGGCAGCTGTTGCAATCTGTTACCCTAAGGAACTGGGCAGTGGGAAGCATGTCCTTGCCACTGCCTGATGTCAGCATGCTTTCCTCCTCCTGGGAGAGGATGTTACTCTTCTATTGCTCTATAACTGGATTTCTTCTCTGTACTACTTACTCCACTCAATGAACATTTCCTTCCACAAGGTCAGGGAATTGAGTTGCTGACATTCCAGCAGTAGCAAGAATACTTCATCCCTTTCCAAAGCTTTGCTGTTTATATAAGAGGTGGGATTTTATCTGACTGACATTCTGCTATAAATTTGGGAACAGTGATATAGTTGAAACCTACATACATAACCAGGTATTAATAAACAGAATGGAAGCAAAATGGCAAGAGAACACCACAAAACCAGAGGTGGCTTTAGTCACCCTGACTATTCGTTGTTAAATATCTACAGCCATAGTTATGCTTTATGGGCAGTCTGAGCTACCCACATCTTTCTATGTGCATTATGTTATCAACGTAAACTCTTGATAGCATCTGATTTACCTATCTGTATGCATAATACTGATGACAAGCCTTTTCTATTACAATAAGTAAGGATAAAACACAAACCTCTTCCAAAGACAAGTGTCCTGTCTTGAAAAGCAGATAAAGATCTGTAATTTTATTAAGTCAGAGGAGCAAAAGATACTGTATATGGCCTTACGGTCTGTACAGATTACTTTATCCTTTCTTCATTACTGTATGAATCTGGCCCTTTCGCAGATGGGTATTAAAAGAACCTGGAATGTGTAGACTGTTCCTTGTCAGGAAGCAGATAACCATATCCCTGAATAATATGATATTCCTCTGCTGTCTCTCCCAAGCCCTCAGAAAAAATGTTGAGAAATATTTTTGTGTAACTCAGGGAGTAGAACTAATGCTAAGTAAATCTAATGATTTTGTTTTGAAAGGGGACATTGCTATTAGGGACAGTAGCAACCACTCTACTTTGATGCAGGAACAGTAATATGAGTTTTCAGGTTGTTCTTTAAAACACTTAATTACTATTCAGCACCTTGCAGATGAAGACTAAACCACACTGTAAAGTTTCTATTATAGGTTTGGAATCATATGCACTAGCCCACACAATAGTAGCAGTACAATATGACCCATTGTTTTATTTTCATATTTCTGCACATACATTTCAGATGGAGCATCTGTGTCTTTAATTTTGAAAGACTTTTTCTCATCAGATTAGATTCTGTGTTTAACTGTTTTCCTAAAGTATATTGCGTGTCAGATACATCCTGTAGTAAGTACATATAGTAAGATAAATGTAAAAAGCACACATTTGTATTTCATTCTGGTTCATTATTCCTTGGCCTCCTGATGCCAAGACCCTAGAAATTCTTGTAGAATGCAACTGCTGGGCTGATTTAGGTTTATTTGCATATTAATTTCTCAAATACCTTGATTAGCAGGGGTTTATGGCTGTTTATAACAGCTATGTAGGTTAGCCATTTTCCCTTTTAAAATTAGATTTGCAAATTATTTTCCTCCAAACTCAGAGTGTAGGTTGGTTTTTTAGAGAACCAATTTTTAGGATATGTGTGAGTAATGCTGTAGATATGTCCAAGACTCAAATATCATAAATCTTACTGAGTGGAATGTCTTAATGAAGAGACTGACTTGTCAGAAGAGTAGTCAAGAATCGTTAAGCTCTGAAAACCAAAGCACAAGAGTCAATAACAACACGTCTCAACCGTGTGGTCATAGCAAGGGAAAAGAATGTTGTTTTGCTGCACTCTCTGGATTCTGTTCTCAGGGGTCTTGTACACCAGTCTGGACACACTGAACAAATCTGTCCTGAGTAGCTGTTTTACTTGGCCTGGGTTGCTGGAGGAATTAAGGAGAAGTAAAAGTACAGACACCTCTTGGTTCTATAGGTTCTCAGTTTAGGAATTACTGATCCTAAATTGATGTATGTGATAGATTGATTATATGGCTGCATTTAGTGTTAGGCTTGTTTGGAATCTATTGCTCTTTCAAATTGCTTTTTGGTACTACTGGCTTTCTGAATAAAACACCAGGTATTTTTTAAAGAAGTGTCTGCAGCTTGTAACTTTACTTCTTGGTGGCCTGCTTTGATACATTTTTGTATGGGTTCAACTTCTCTATAGAAAACACTAGGAAAGCCTTCCTGAACCTGTAGAGACCTCTTTATGACCACTGTCTTGAAAGAGGAAGGATTGTTCTACTGAAAGTCTTACTATGGATTGCAATACTGATCAAGAAACAAAGATGTTCTTTCTGTATTTAATATTCTAGACTTCCTGCTTTGAGACTTCTCTAGAATCTCTGTTCCTGATGTTTTATCTGGAGAGGACTGTGAAGCTTTTGGCACTGTTCAGCCCTGAGAACTTTTGGTGATGATCATTGTGCTGGCCATGCAGAGTCTGGCACTGTAATAGACCACAATAAACAGAGCGTTTTAGTTGTCCCTGAGAGTAATGTGTATCCAACATAGGTGTACAGTCCAAAAAACTCTCTTCCTGACGCTCACATCTCTGGCCCCAAAGAAAAAATGCTTGCACTGTTACTGATGCAAGACAATTTTCTACTTGTGTTTCTCCCCATGGGGAAAAATGACAGTGATAATCAAGCCAAGGATTTCTTTCTTTATTTTTCAAAGAAAGCTACAGCTTTTCAGGAAGTCATGATGGCATACTAAGGGTTTTTTTTCCCCACTTGCTTTTTTTGATACTTCCACAATCTTTTAACCATACTAGGCTGGATGACGTGAAGCCTTAGTGAGGTCAAGTACCTGTCACAAAGGCAAGGATCTCAGCTGCTGTGGAAGGCTTCAACGCAAACTCGTTCAGCTTGTTTTGTAGAAAGGTAAGAAATATTTTACAAGTGCATTCAGATTTTACTGAGATCAGCTTGTTTTGTAGAAAGGTAAGAAATATTTTACAAGTGCATTCAGATTTTACTGAGATCTAAACATTCAGCCTTCTGAGTCTATTTTCATTGGTCTCTAATACAATTAAGGAATGAGTTGTAGATTTTCCAGGAATGGAGCATACTTGCTGATATATTCTGAAAGCTGATCCTGAATATAAGGGATGTGACACTTAACAATGGTGTGGGTTTTCTGTTGTGGTTTCAAACAATGAGTGTTTTGATAGCAACCTAATCCATAGATAATACCATGTTCTTACAAGTTCTCCTTAGCTCTTGAAATCTCATGTAGTCCTATTTTGGGGAAAATTCGGATGTTTTCTTGTGAGGTGGTGTTACTACAGTCATCTCAGCTTTGTTAGCACCAGCCCTCTGAACTCCCATTTTGCAAGACAGGCTCTATACACATAATGTATGATGTCTCCTTTATGTCTAGTGCAATTGTTGAGTACAATAGGCCTTGTTTAGAAATGAGGGATTCTTTTGTAAAAAAAACTGTGCAAAGAAGGTTGCAGCTTGCGGTAATATGCCAGAATTTCAAGGTTTAATGTTGCTTTTTCACAGTGTAGGTGCCTTGTGGGAGGGCAAGGAAAAGACCTCACCTTGATTCAAGATGCCAGTTATCTGGGGGGGGCTAACAGTAGCGTTTAAAAACAAAATTCTTGTATATTGAGCTCCTTGCAAGTCTTTGATAGTTATCTTGTAAATCAAAAGTTTTTGGAACACATTGAATTAATTCTTAGAACCATGGCTCTGGATTGTGATTGGTTTGGAGTTTTGTCTTCCCCAGGAAGTGATTTAGGCTTTTCTCAAGTTCCTTTAATAGGGCCAGATTTGTAAAGATGAATAGATGTTTGTATGCTGGTTGTATGAATGCCTATCCAGGGACTTGTCTCTCATTCCTGTTTGTTGGTGTTGTAGGTTTGATCATCACCAGAAAAAGTAAAGAGCAACTTGATTGTGGTACTGACTTCTCTGGGGTGCTTGCCCTTGCCAAGGAGACTCGGGCTTTTTCTGAGCCTGCCCAGGCTATGTGTGTTGATTTGTTTATGCTCACTGACGCTGGTTGCAGGATGATCTCTGTACTCCTGCCATCCTCCTCCCTGGCTTGTTGGTCCATTGTGGAGTCTTCCTCATGCCTTGGATCTTAAAAGATTTAGATAGACTATTTTGATCCATGACAGCCTGCTTCCTCTATTTTATACCTATGAAGGCAGAATCAAATGAGAACAAGCTTGCTTTGGCAGCCAGCTGGAAGGATACATGTAGGCTCATGTGACTTGACTTTGATTTACCTTATCATAAATACAGCATTAATGTAAAGTTCGGCCCTAAATTATTGGCAGAACTGGGCTCAAACTCTTAATCTGAACAAATAAATGATTAACTAATTTTCTTCCCAGAAACTTTATCCAGGGCAAAATAAAAATTCATGGATTGAAACACTTGACTATATTGTCCAGCTAAGAGTATTCAAGCAGAAAATGATTGAAGATAATCTTTCCCTACTGAGAGGGATTCTTGACAGGTTTGCTGCCAGGTGATGAATATGGGCCCCACGGACACTGCTCAAACTGGGCTTGTATAGCCTGTGGGTTTGTTTGGTTTGGTTTTTTTTGTTTTTTTTTTTTTTTTTTCCCTGCACGTTTTACATGTAGCAGTACCTGTAGTTCTTCAATCAGCTCTGACTTCTGTGTATGTTGATGCTGCTCTTTTCCAGAATTTACTTCTGTTGCTCTTTAGATTAAAACTGCCCTCTTGGCTGTTGAAAGCCATTTGCTAATAAGAATTAACAGTACCAGCGTGAAAAATGTTAGAGGAGAGTCCTTCTAATTAGGCAGTATGAGGCTATGTAATTTACTGACTGTAGACATGTTGCTTCTTTTTTCTTCAAATGTTTGGGATTTCAATTGACTGGCTGTACAGATTATGTATGAAGCTACAGTGTATTAGGAGGTGTTCGGATCTGGTTATTTGAGATACTGCTGTGTCAAGAAAAAGTTTTATGTGTAGTAACAAGAAAACCAAAGAATAGTATGGTCACAAGCAGCTTGTTCCAAGCGGTACTTAGCAGTAGGTAAGTTAGTCTCTTCTGTGAATGCTGAAATTTTGGAGCTGAGTTATAACTGTTTTTTCAGTGTAATGATGTTCTAGTAATACTACAGAAACATCTGTCCTCCCAGTTTATGAGAAAATCAAACCAATCGCAGTGTAACTAATGTCTATCTCGCTGTTATCAGTTCCTAGTGCCTAGAAGAGCATGCTTATGGACAGTATCTCAGTGCTATGGGTAAATGTTTCTCCATAATAATATCTGGTACTGCTCGACACAGAAATGCTTTTTGCTGTAGATTTGCTTATGATGTCTTTTAAAGTCTTCTGAATGAAAGCAGTGCAATGCAACAGTGAATTCTGGCAATGTCAGGTAGTACCTGTTAGCATGAAAATAAAGGTGATGCAGCTGCAAATCTTTGCATGTAGTGTGAGTGTGGTTACCAGGCTGATTCAGCAGTTTGTAACATGAAATTAGCTTCTCATAGGTTTAATTGATCAGAAACATATTTCATAACATTCAGCATAATTTCCTGATGTACTTCTACAAAGAGCTGTGAAATTTCATGGAATATGTATCTGTTGCCTAACTCCTGGTAACCATCTTCAGGACTTCTAATGAAGTTAGGGTGGGAGAGCTTCCCTCGATTTAAGTTAAACATGAAAATCTTTATACTTTCCCTATCTTTTCTGTGTGAAGTACAGGTTCAGCAGGTAAGAACTGGGCTTATCCTCAGTTGCCTGATCAACATGTGTCACTGACAAGACTTTGTGAAAGTAGTTATAAACTTGTAGAGACAAACCTAGTCAAACTCTTAAGTAAAATGGCTTTTAAAATAAATATAAACCAGAATTTATAGCTCTTTTGCATAAAAGGTTTGGGAAGAGATTTATTCTTTAGCTCACTGAAGTTTGTTTCAAAATAGATCAAGCATTAATTGTTTGTTTTTATAAATTTTCACTCCTTATTTGTCACAAGTAGAACTTGCATTGAAAAATTAGTGAATAAAGAATGAATGTGCATGTATGGAGGGAGAAACTTTTGCCAACTTTTCAGGCCATGTGTACTAATACATTGGAGCTTCTATAGTTACCAATGGAGGCAAGAAATGCCAGTTCTAGACTATGGGTTAATATATTTAAGATCTCTGTAATATTTGGTAATTGGGAATGTCAATTCACGTGTCAGCATTCTATAACTGATTGCTGATTGTCACTCTCTTTCTCAAAGTCTATTTTTCTTGAAAATTCAAAATGCAACTTCATTAACTTTGGCTTGGTGCTCCTAAAGAGAAAATTCTGGCATTGTTCTTCATGTGCTGAGTCAGGAACACAGTCAGATCTGTTGGATTTTTTTTTTCCCTCCTTTTCTTTCTTTCTTTTTTTTCTAAGTGAATTGTAGACCACAGCATATTCAAAAAATGTGAGTTACATGAAGAGAAATTACTGCCAATTTACCTGATTTAAAAAATATCCCAAACTCTTCATCTTGATTTGACCATATGTAATCAGAGTCACTAAAAGGCAAAATACTTGATTCAGACTTGGAAATACTTTAAATAATATAGTGCAAAAAAGCTGGTAGTCTGTCAGAAGCTGTTATTGCTCCAGCAGTTTTCCTTGAGTTCTGTCTTATGTAGAGGAATGACAGCAGCTGACTATTGCTCCTACACCATATCGCTAGGCCCAGAATTATAAAGTGTTTAATAGTTTTTAAGTAAATAATTTTGCTGTTTCTGTTTAATCTTGACCTTTTCAAGAATGGCTTGTACTGTGATTACTGGGTGGGGGTTTGATCATGATCACTACTTACAGTGAGTAGCCATCTGCTGATGCTGCTGTTCCTAGGGCTGACCTGGGTATGGAAATACTGCCTTGAGACAGAAAAGTGTGGTTCCTGTTGGCTTTCCAGGGGAGCAGTAGCAGTTTTGGAGGGCTCTCTGGAGTTTCCTCCATTGTTTTTTGACTCTGATTAAAAAAAGATTTCATTATATTCATATTAGGCTGCTTTTTTTTTTCTTTTGAGTTCTTTTTAGAAACTTTCAGCAGTAAGGCATGCTTCTGGCTGATGTTGTATCTGTACTAAGACTTGCTTCTGGCTGATGTTATATCTGTACTATTTAAACTGTTCTGATTAACACAGTTCATACTTAAAAAGACCTGTGAAGGCTTCATTGCTTCTTGTCATCCAGTAGGACACTGAGTTGTGAGGAATAAAGCTACAATCTGGACAATCAGATGTTGATTCGGATTCTTTGTAAGCATCCACATAATTTCAGAGTGAAATGAATTTTTTCCCCCAAGTTCATGTTAGATATAAAGTACAAACTGGTAGGGAAGGCATTGACATAGGTGCTTCCCAGTTTGTGACCAGGGAAGTGATGCAGTAGTAGTTTGTGTTTTACTACTGTAAGACAGCATTTCCAATGTAGTACTCTGTGTGGCTGTTGACTTGTCAATCAGTGTGTCATACAGCATACTTTATGCCAGTCTTCTAATTTCTGGCATCAGCTGCCAGTGAGTCTCAAGATGGAATTGTGGGCACTGAGAAGTGCATGGACTCTGACAAAGAGTTTTTATTCTTCTGAACTCAGTGCTTTGCATTATTACTTGATTAGCAGAAGCACTCAAGCTGGAATCACTACTCATCCAGAACCTATAGATGAGCTGTATAAGGCTTTCTTTCTCTGTCTTAAACTTGTTTTGGTGCTTCTCTCCCCTTCTAACCCAGTTAAAAAGTCTTTTTGGTTTAATGAAGTTCGGAAAAACGTGAGAGACTTACTACTATTGTTGTTAAGAAATCAGTAATTGGGCTGATGTTATGTTCATGTTTGCTGTTTAAAATTACTTGAAAGTTGCATAATAACTGTTGCTCTGTAAAGGTCAAGTTATTTGAAAATATTGGACAGCTGCATGAGTTGAAGCCTAATAAAAACATTTTCATTGAGAAGATGGAGAGGAAACAAATAAACATTAAGTACTCTACCTGGTTTTTGAAGGTTGTTTTAAATAAATTTTTAACACATAAATAACAAACTTTGAGAATTACTTAAAATTTCTTCTCAGATTTTCTGGTCTCTTAGTTTGCTTTCCTGATTTCAAGGATGCAATGAAAGGGAATTGAGAAATAGTTACTAACCCCGGCTGGATCTTCCATACCCTAGATCTGAAGTGTATTCAGCTGTGTTATTGTAACGTGAGGGGTAGTGGATAGGGAGACAGAGAAATGATGACTGGAGTTCTCTTGATCATGAGACACACAGCCTCTTTTATTGTTCCGAACTGCCTTATATAGGGAGTTCAAAACTTCTGGCCCTAGACACTGATTGGGTTCAGTCTTAGCCCTGCCCAGCTCCTTGAGCAGTGATATGTCTGCTCTCTGGACTGGCAGTGACTGGCTGAGGTGTCAGCACGAGCTCTCTTATTCACCTAGGGACTTCAGGAACAAGCCAGGTCAGCCAGACTGGACTTGTTATGACCAGATTTATTTTGTCTAGTTAAAGACTAGCTGTGACATGTTATTAAGCTTCAGAGTAAATAATTCTTGGTTTTATTTATGTCTCAGTAACAAGGAAAAAAGGTTATCTTGTATGTTGATTTATACTCTTTCTACTCAATAAAAGTATCTCCAACAGTCTGTGAAATCACAGTGTTCAGGGGGCCTCTTGACTAGAGACAAGGTATATTGGATGGTCAAACCCCCACTTATGCATGAACAGAAAAATTAGTACTTGCTGTGTGTCTTGTGTGAGGGCTTTTTGATAATACTAGTATGTGGCTGCTACACTTCCCTGGTTTGTTATCACTTAATATTGCTGTGACAACTTGGCACTTCACAAGGAGAGTAAAGAATTTGGAAGGGTCCTGATACACTTAGCAGGTTGAGAAAAGAAACCATAAGCTGTGATCATGCTGATTTGGGTTGTATAGCTAATTTTTGACAAACCATTTTGGTAATTCTTAGTGGCTGAAGGAATGTGTGTGTGTCTTTATAGTGCATGGTGCTGCAAATAATAGTGCATATCTCTTCAGTGTGATCAACTTCTGTCCCTTTTCTGTGCTTCTTCCTCCCTGCCCTTAGCAGTTCTAATTTTCCAAGTATTATTCCCAAGATAATTTCAGAAGTGTGTGTGTTAGCTACTGGATACTATTCCCCCAAGACCAAAAGTGCAGCCTGTTAACAATTAAAGATCTTAGAATTTTTGTAAAAAATCCTGAGAAAAATTTCATATGTAGTGTGCTTCTGCTCTGATGACAGGTTAGTTTCTTTAATTATGCTTTGTTCAGTAGTGTTTCTGTACCTGCTTCTTCAGGGGCAAATAAGAGATAATTATTCCGCTATGGAGGAAGGCAATTATCTAATAGATACTTAAATCTCTGGAGACCTGTTTGCAGGAGGTTTAACTGAATATTCTTTTTCCTTCATTTGGGTAACATAAATATCCAGGAATTAATAAGAAAACTGCTTACAGATTTTTTGCACTGGCCAGTATAACTGCTGTAGTTTTAGAGAGTACAGCTGGATAGGCAGGCTAGGACTTCTAAACATGCTGCAGTGGTCTTGTTTGTACTGCACTTTGAAAATGCAGATCAGGAGTTTTTTATAATGTAAAAGCTGAGCTGTCCTTGAAGTTAAAAAAAATCATATGCTTCATTCTGAACATACTGTATTGATGGTGTTCTGTGCCACATTGTTCTTCAATGATGGTATAACTTTCAGATCAGAACAGTAGGAATATTAAGTCTGTGTGAACTAATGCAGCTGGAGCAACAGGTCAAAAGTAAATCCTTCTGGAAAATTATCTAGAAGGTGATGAGCGCAGGCAGAGTTATGCAAATAAGATATTCAAATACAGTCTTACAGCCTCAAGTGGGTTGATTTTTCCTGTATGTGTAAGAATTTCTGGGTCATTGCTCCTTAGAGGATGTGGAGCTCTTCAGACCTGAGCTGTTCTTTCTAACTGGATTTGAGAATATTTGCCATTCTTATTAAGTATACAATCTAATACAAGCTAACACTATAAACTTGTATTATAGAATTGCATGTTCTCACTTCTTCTGTGAAGAAAGAAATGGACTGATAAAAACTCTGATACCTGGAAGCCTGGAACAAATGCTGGTTTTTTCATCTTTTGGATGAAGGCATCTTTCAGAAATGTGAATAGCCTGATTGGTGCCAGGAGATCAAATGAAAATGGGAGGTGGTGAGAGGCAGAGAGCTGAAATGTGTCACAGGAGATGGAAGAATAGCCTGAATGGCAGTGCAAAGGGGAAAGGTATTGGTGATGTGGTGACTTGGGGTGGCATGTTGAGTCTTTGTGAATCTTGGAGTTCAAGTTCTACATTGATCTGTAGATCATGTATAGGAGTATGTAGCACCTTAGTAGGGACTAGATAGAACACAGCATTGTGGAAAAATTGAACTATGGCACACTGTGTAGATACCCCAATGGCAAAACAAATGTTTCTTGCTAGATACAGCTGTGTGAGTGTCATAAAGACACTCCATTTCCCAAACAGCCTGTTTAATAGCCACCTGTGGTTGCTGCATGATTGGCAAGTTGGTCTATCTAGATCATAGTTCTGACAGCGACTGGTAGCAGATGCTCTGAACAAAATGTACAAGGAATGCAGTAGCACCGTTTTCCCAGTAATGAGAGATTTAGGGGAATAGTTCGGAATTGTTCAGGTAGAACATATTTCATATTTAACAGGAGCTGACAGATTTTTGGGGTCTTTTCAGTGTTACATGTTATGGTCTCTTCAATATCATTCGACAACAATTAGTGATATATGATTTGCTGTATACAAATGTGTACAGGTATAGCAAAATACATATTTTGCTTCACTTGATGCTTAAGCATCTGCTTCGTCAGGAGGAAATAGCCATGCTGGAATATGTCTACCAATATTACATGGTGTCTGTGTGTGACAGAGACTTAAAATATGTAAACTAATAATTGTATAGTCCATTTCTAATTCATGATCCAATTGCTTTAGATATATCTATATATAATGGTGCTGTAAGTACAAAAAAGAAATGGGGGCATGCAGAAAATGGAAAAAAAGGAATTGCAGAGCTGAACATGAATGAATGTGGGAAAACAATTTTTATGCTCAGAGAGCAATAATATGCTTTCAATTTCACTGAGTGAGATGACCTATATGCTGGGATAATGTTGTCTTGTATAATTATGTCCAGACCCTTTATGAGCTTGTGGATGAATTTGTTGAAATCTTGATTTGGCTTTTTCACTTTCTGATTAAAATACAATGTCTTGATTCGGTTCATGATTAGTAAGAAAATAAGTTATCTGAGTAAATAATATCTTACTTGGCATTCATGTGTCACTGATAGCATGAAGTCCTTTATGCAGTGTTCTGGATGCTGTAACAATAAACCAATAATGACCAATTCTTGGTTCAGTTTAGATGAGAGAAAATTATCTTTTTGTGGTCCATAACTTCTTTCTCTTTGCCACATAACTGCCTTGAGATAGTTTGTGTTCATATTGGGGGGATTTTATAAAGAGTGATCAGTTCCTTTTTCATTTAGCAGTGTCATCTGGCTATTTTTGTTATTAGCTGCTGTCCTGATTTAGGGCAAATTTGTGAGGAAACTTCTGAAGAGGTCCCTCTAGAAAGCAGGTTCAAGTGGCTCCTCCCCTGCTGCTATTATTATTGAATAATATTATTCAATTTTTTTATGCTTGTGAATACTTGGCTTGTTAAATAAACAGTTTTTTCCACTTTTCTCCAAGAAAATATTTTCCTGAACCAGTAGGGGTAGGGGCCACTTGAACATGCTTTCTAGAGGGATCTGTTCAGAAATGTCCTCATAAATTTGCCCTAAACCAGGGCAAATACATTTTTTGAAAGTGTTAGATAGAAACTTTTTCAGAAACTTTTTCTTTGGCTGAGTTTTACACTGTTGCTGAATATTCTGCTTGAGCAGTTGCTACCTCTAGATGCTTGTTTCTGTGTTTTCACAATACTCGAGCAAGCTTCTCTATGGCTCTGTGATGATGGAGATGGAGGATTGATTTAGTTAAATATGACCATGCAAAGATAGTTATGTTTTGGTCTTCCAGTTCAAGTGATGGTACGACTGCTTACGCTGGCAGAATTCTAAGTCTCAGACCATGAGGGTGAGCTCCCTGGCACCTGTAGGGAGATACAAAGCAGAGGAGTGTCTAGAGGCTTCAGTTTTGACCTCTGAGCTAAATAACTTGGGGATAATCCTAGCCAGCCTAAAAGTGTTTTTAGAAATACTGAGATGACTACCTGATTCTTGGTCATACTTTCCAAGCATTTGGGACTTTGTCAACATCTTTATTTTTCTTAGATGTTGTTTGTACTGTGATCAAAATGTAGCTGCAGATCACAAACAGTAATAAACATCCCAGAAGGAGCACAAAAATGGAGGAAAATGGACTTTGTAATTACTGGGCATGATTTTACAGTCAGTAGTACATTTTGCTTTAAATATTCTGCACAGTCAGGAAATAGAAGTAGGAAGTGAACTTTTCATTGGTCTCAAATGAAAATTAACTTGGATGAATTCAGGAGCCTGCTTGCTTGATACTGAAGTGTCTTTGTTCCCAATCAGTAACAGAGCCATAAAACTCAGGAAAGCAAATCCCCTTTTCAGTACTCCTGAAAATTTCGGCTTTCTCATATGTCAGTGTTGCTGACCAGGTGATTGTAAAGTATCACTGTACTTTGATATGAGTGAAGGGCTGATGGGAGAAAGGGACCCTTCTTCGGTAGGGCTCAAAAAAAATGACAGGCAAATACAGGGTAGCCTGTCAAAGCGGTAGAAAATTCTGTGTGAGTTTCACAGATTCTTCTGAATTGTGTGGATGACTTCATGAAAACATCTAGTCTTGTGTCTGTTACAAGAATTTGGGATATGCATTAGTGAACTTTCTGCCGTATGGATTGTCGAGTAATGCACTGAATCTCCCTCACTTCTGTGTGCTTAGATCAGTAGAAATGGGCTTTTCTTTGTGATGTGCCTATGAAAGGTTTTAATGTAAAGCTTCAAGTGGTCACTGCAATGCAATAAAGCGATAGCCTTTCTTACTTGCAGTCTGAAGAAGGTGGGTGTAGTTCTCCTTTCAGCAGTCACTAGTGGGAGCAGATAGTCTTAAACGTGCCTCAGCCACTGTTGCCCCCGTGCTGGCCAGACAGAGGGTGCTGTGGTGACAGAGCTGCTGATTCTTCCTTGATTCAACGAAGGGATGACCAATTATACCTGCTGTCTGTAGTCTGCTTGTCTTTCTCCCTCCAGCTTGTATGTGGATCAACACAGGTGAAGTGTAGAAAGGGAAGTGATGCTTCAGCAGAGTGGGGGCAGGGGTCTTGGAAGGGGGAGCTGCCTTCCCAGTGGCATTATGCAGGCAAGCATCTACATACACTGAGGCTTTGAGACTTCTCATGGCTGATGAGTTTCAAGAGATACAAGGCCATGGAAAAAAAGCAAGGGTTTATGTTTGCGTAAGTTTATTGAGTCCTTACTAAAGGTTCGGTGCATAGACTCTGACCTGTTTCACTTCAAGTGTCAGGTATGTTTGAACTTTAAGTGAAACATTAGCTAATGCTTGTCTGGATTTTTTCCTTCACGAGGCCCTAAGTCTCCAAATACTTTCTGGGATGTGAGTCTTTACTGAGGTTTTTTGTGACTAGATTTTGATAAGTTTTGTCTGTGACACTTTTATTTTCTTAAAGCAAGTAGCAAGGCTAGATTCAGGCCATTGTTTGAGAAGAAGAATGTGTCTTTATTCTCTGGAGCTAGCTGCCCTCCTGGAGGAGAACTTAAACTTGAAGGGATGTGTTTACTAAAATGAACTGCTAGCAAATGGAGATCTCGTGTCTGCTTTGGAGAGATGAGGAGTGTGTGTCAAGTCTCAAACTGCTGAGGAAAAAGAATGCATAACAAGCTAATTTTTGCCCTCCCTCCTCCCCTCCTTTTTTTATGACACATTTTAAAATTAAATAGGGAAAATATTCTGCTGGAAATTGGACTTGCTCACCTCAAGTGCAAAAGGGAAAGGCAACAAGCATCTGCATCCTAAATGGACTGCAATCCCTTCCTATACTAGAAATTAAGTTGTGTCTAGGTGAGTACCCTAAAATAGTAGGTTCATGTCTTCCTCAACCGCAAAATCCAGAGGATTTTATCAGGAGTAACAATTGTTTGGTGAAGCTGGTTAGACACAGCTGTCATCTAAGTAAGCACCTAAAGTTAGTAAAAAATTCTCCGTTTTTTCCATTCTGTATGTGTTTGGAAAATAACTTATTAGTTGGTACAGTAGAAGGGATAAAGCACACAACTTCATATTTCTGTAGTTTGGGTATTACCTTTTGCACAATCACTACACTTAAAGCATGCTGCGGACATTGCTTCTGCTCCATCCCTGTGTGAATGTTTTGGCACAGTGTCCTGCAAACAGGATGGGGAACTGTTGGAGCCATATTTAACTTCAGTTACTGGATTTTTGGAAATGCACATGAAAATTCTAGCTGCTTGTAAAGCACGTGTACATGTGCACAATCTTTCCCCTTTTCTACTCCTGAGACACAATTAACTCAGTCTCTTTGAACTTGATTCCAAGGACAAAATATTCTGGATTAAGCACAGCATGTAATATTGCCTTTTGTTTTTTGCTATTGCTGCAGTACTTTCCCCATGCTGTTAATCTGGAGTTGTCTGGAATAGTGTTAGAGCTAACTAGTTACTCTGTGTTTCTTGGTAGTGCACGAACTATATGCAGAATACATTTTTGATGTCTTACTATGCATGTTATTCCAGTTTTGAAAAAAACAAGCACTATTCTGATGCAGATTCCGGATAAAAATCCCAGTATATAAAGCCTTCTGAAATGGAGACACACTTCAGTGGATAATCTCTAAATGGGATGCTTGAATGGTCTGTGACCAAGTAAATAAATATTTCCTTGGCTTCAAGAAACAAGGCATACAGCTGCTCCTTACTCCTTGTTGTAAAATAATGGGCCATTTGCTGACTGAAGCAAGCTATTGACATTATTGCTAGCAGCTGCTGAACTCTTAGTGTTAACTTAAATGGCTCATAAATGTTAATTATGTTGCAGTTCTGTTAGAGCTCATCTGCATATCCCAGAGGCACTAGCTAATATGTCATGCTTTTTTTCCCCATGAACTGATGATATTTCATAGTGGAGATTCCAAATAATAACTTCCTAAGTAAGTTCAGTAATTTTACTGTAGCAGTGAAAGTTTCTTCAAAACTGCTCTTTTAACTACAGTTTCACTAGTACTAGTATAGCTTTACTTAAATGTGTTTCAGTGGACTCAGAGCTGCTGAGCATGTTGTGGAATGAGTATGCAATAGAAGGGAATGTGCTGGGTGCTTACTGACCTGTTGTTGGGAGATCTGTGACAAAGTTAAATCCAAAGCCAAACTGAACAAAATCTGTTGAGTTTATCCAATGCTTTGGTTTAAAGTCACTTCCATATTGTTATAGTTTTGCTGCTATACAAGTGTGAAAAGTTTACATGAAATGTTTAGAGGTGTCCTGGTTTGGAAAGACAGATATCTGTCAGGGAAAACTGGAGTTTCCCTTGGAATGGAGAATGTAAAACCCCCTCCCTCCAAATTATTACAATTTTACAATTAGGAGCTTTCAGGCAAAAATATGAGAATAGGAGTAACAGTTCTTTACTAGGAATATTAAAAATGCAAATGCAGCAATACAAAAACACCAAGCAAGCAAATGAACAAAGTCCTAGAAAATCCTGACGGGTCAGGAGTATGACCTGACACCCAGTCGGCCAGAGTGTTGGAAGCAGTCCAAATGAATCCTCCAGGAGTGACAGATGTGGTTCTGTTGGAGTAGAGATGATCTTGTAGTGGCGGTGAGATGAGTCCAGTCTTCCTCTGAGAATCCGGTGGAGAACAGGCTGCTTGGTGTTCTTACATGTCAGTTTTCATCTTGGTAGGAATGGTTGGCTCCTCCTCACTGGGTAGAGCATCTCACAATGGGATGATGTAATGTGTCATAGCACTGGTGAGCCTAATGGCCCATTAACAAAAGATATTCTCCCCTGGAGGGTGGACAGTGGTGGAAGAGATAAGAAACACTGCCCCACTTGGTTTGAAGAGATGGTCTGTTATCAGAAGGCATCCGCCCCATTCCCCCCCCCCCCCCCGCTGGTTTTAACAGGTGAAATAGAATACACTATTTTTTTTTTATTACATAACCCAAGACACGGGCTACTGAGAGAAAGTTTGTTACCTGCATAAAAGCCACCTGAATGGTGTTTTGGGCCTTTTAACAGTCCCTCCCACTCTTCAGCCGGTGGGGATGTGTTCTTAAAAACAAAACTCCCAAATATACTAATCCTTTTTTCCCTTCAGGACAGATTCTACTAGTGTTCTTTGTAGAAAACACTGGTATATTTCCAAAACCTGGTTTTGAGACTGTCAAAATGATTGTGAATATAGCATGAATGAAACCATAGATAATGAAATCAAAGGTGCTGTATGATCACTGAAGTTTAACTCTTTGATTTTAGTCATTGTGACAGTCAGAAAGAGGACAGTGTTGTTGCTAGTGCATACTATATAGAGAAGTTATGCTTACAGCATCTAAAAGTTGTTCTCTCATCCTTTTTTTGTGGTCATCCAGTGGAACTTTTCTTCTCAAGGGCAGTGATATATGTTTACCAGAACTACACTTTGTGCTTGCTTCCTACTGAACTAGTTGTAATTGTAGGTAGTCTGGGCTTCTGGTATCAGCCTGTGAATACAGGTTAACGTGGTGACAATGTAGCCATTCCCATACAAAGCTATATGCTCTCTGCTGTGTATTTGGTTGTGATAATTTGGATGATGCATTGGTTGTGTGTATGTGTGTTTGTCCTCCTCAGGATTCTTTCCTCGCTCTTTGTAGAGGAATTTCTGTCCCTGAGGTGGGGGACAGGGTGCAGACAATGACAAATATTGCAGACTGATGCTAAATGGATCCGATCCTGTATGGTAGGGGGTCCCAACTTGAGCTGGAACCTCTTGGTCTTTTTAAGATAGACTTCATGCAAGGAGTATGATATGGGGTGAGGAAGATCAAAATACGACCAGTTGTTTGGTTTTTCCTTTTTGGGGGATGGTGAAAGTATCAAATCAATGCTATGAAAGGCTAACATCAGACCATACTGAAATCTGTGAGCAAGGATTTGATCTCACAACATTCAGTCGGCTTATTTCCAGGGACAGAATTAAATGTGACTCTTCAAATATATGGGTGTGAGAATTGCTTTCTGAATTTGCTCCTACAAGCCTGGAGAAATACTGCACACACAATAATACACAATCTAGTAGCTTTTGGTTAGAAATGAAACAGAAAACTTTTTGGGAAGGTAGAGGAGGACTCCAGAGTGTGTGTGTGGTTCAATTATAATTCAATTACAATTACTGATGTTTTGGGAAAAACATGATTGCAAAAAGAGTTCTGGATTTAAAAAAAACTTTTGAGTTGACTTATTTCTAAAGAAGTGGTGCAGTTCACTAGAGCTAGTATGACCATCCAATTATCAATTCTGGTTACATCTTTTCAGTATCTTTCAATGAGTTTTTAGTTTTTGTTCACTTTTTCCTTTTATTTTTCTTCCAAAGATCCACCTGAAAAATCTGCTGTTGCCCTTGATTTCTGCCCCATCTACTTGCATGCCTCATGCACTGGATGGAGACAGCTTGTTGAGATTAGATACAGTTTCACATATTCAGAGTGGTACTTAAAAGAAATGATAAAGAAGAAAACACCCAAATTAATTATCTCAGTGGTGACTCCAAGTGTCTTGCTTTGAGTCTGAAAGTAAATTTTCTGTACTGCATCCTTAAACTGAAAATAGAAGCATACTCAAATGTATGAATTCAGGAAATAAGAAAATGGTGATTTGAATACTGACCATCTTCAAAAATCTGGTTCAGAAATACCTCCTTGTGGTTGCACTCCAAACTACAACTTGTGTTTTTTCAATCATATGGCATGTATTTTGGCGTTGGCGTGAATTGGGTGCTGATAAAAAGCATAACTGACTTGGATGAAAGTTTAACACATGTAGAGAGATGCATACCTGAAAAATTATGGCTAATGAAGTAGTCCTAAGGCTGATCTCAGATCAGTCTGTGGACCAAAACAATGAGATAGACAAAAGAAACAAATTGTCCTGAGTAAGAAGCTTTCCTTGTTTCTGTTTGTTAAGTCTGTAGCATATTCAAAAGTCTGAATGGATGACTTAAATGTTACTGCAGATCTCATTGTTCTAAGTCTCTGAGCAAAGGAGTAAATCGATCTTAAAAACATTAAGTCCTGCATTCAAGGATTTGACTCTGAATTTGTAAAGGACTTCAAGAAAGCAATAGTTAAAGGAGGTTAACATACATAGCATATGACATAGCAGACAGCAACGTATGGTGTACACTGATTTTTTTTCTCCATCTACATTTTGAAACCCAGTCAGGCTAGTGAACTGCCAAAGTACTTGTCTGTCCGGGTGGGGTGGGTGCATCACCAGTACAATCTTTCATATTATTTGTGAGGCTCTTAAGTAGGAAAAAAAATCAAGTTGATTTGGCAGAAACTTGTGTTTTAGTAGGTAACTTGCGTGGGGAGAAGAAAACTGATGAAAAACTGAAATGTTAAAAGGTACAAAAGAAAAGCTGTCAACCATTTTAATATTTTCTCCTTTTTTTTTTCCTTCTTGCAGATCTTCAAGTGCTGACCTTCTTGGTCTATTAAGTTATTATAAAATTTTGCTGCTCTGTGAACATATAAAGATGTCTCGCAGCCCTGATGCTAAGGAAGACCCTGTGGAATGCCCTCTTTGCATGGAACCTCTGGAAATTGATGACATCAATTTCTTCCCTTGCACCTGTGGCTACCAAATCTGTCGTTTCTGTTGGCATCGTATTCGCACTGATGAGAATGGACTTTGTCCTGCTTGCAGAAAGGTAAATCCCTGGAACAGCAGCTTGTCTTGCATATTTCACAAGGCTCTTGCATTGTGTTGGTACCAAAGACATCCTTTTCCTTGAGGGAAGCAATCATCTAGTCATGGCCTAGATCAGGGGTGAGGTGTTGAAACTTTCAGATTCTGTCTGCATATGTATTGAAGCTGTTGTGAAGCAGCTGGTCTGGGTTCATTAAATTCAGAACCGGATTGATAGGGGAAGCTGTGGATCAGAACCAAGGCATGCTGATGCTGAGAGAACTGCCAAAAATAAAAATCATTTGAGCTGGGGTGCTCATGCATTAATAAAGTCTTTTCAGGAAGAGCAGTGAGGATTCCAGCATCAGGGGTTTGCTGAGAGCTAAGGTTCAGCTAAACTGACAGAGCTGACTGAGAACCAAGTTTGTAAAGCACTGCTTGTTTTGTTTGTGGCTCTGGATAGTGGATACTAAATGTATAAAACCTTCAGAAAAATATCCAGTGGTGTTAAATTTTGAAGCATTTCAAGAATCTAGACTGTCTGTTTGTCTAGTATTCTGATCTTGTTGCCAAATGCTTGAAGGTAGTACCTGATATCTCCCTGTGTCTTGATGTCTGGCTGATTTGCCTGGCCACCACTGAAAACCTCACTAAGTTGCCTGTTACTTCCTTTAAATTATTTTATTTCTCCTTCCAGTCCTTTGCTTAAACTCAGTATTTCTTTATCTTCAGTGTTTAATAAAATTCTTTTTCAGTATCTTCTTGTCTTTAATGACTTCCCTTCACTGTAACTTTCTTGCCTGGCCTTTCTCTTCTTGTAGTTGCAACTACTTATGTCGTCTTGTTCTCCTACTGTTTAATCATGATGTTGTCCCTAGTTTATGCCTCCCTTGTCTTCCTGTCTCATGTTACAGCTTCCTTTTCAGACCCCAAGTAATCTTACTTGGTCTCCCTATCTTTATTCACTGCCACAGTATTTTATAAGCACTTCCAGTCATATTTTCTTGCTGCTCTTTTGAGCTTTGGCTACACCAGAGCTGTTACTGTTCACCTGTGTTTGGATGCCTCTGCAAGCCTGAAGGCTCTACCACAGCAACATGTTTGTTTAGAAATTCTACAAATTTGCTGCAATATTTGAGCTCCACCTTCTACAAGGAAGATCCACATGTCATCAGCCAAATCATTCTCCACTTGGGGATACCTACTGTAGATGACACATGCTGTGTAGTAATTTCCCAAAGTACAAGAAAATTTCTACTCTTCTGATACAACATGAGATTTCTGGGATTTCCTTGTCTGTGCAAGTCGCTTCATTTTCCTGAATTTGTTACACTACTTTTTACCTGTTGGTTATTTGAAATTTGTGAAATATATTTGAAGAATCACAGCAGCAGTGTGCTATTCACTGTCTTTGGGTATCTGAATTCTTTGAAATATGCTGAACTCTTAAATGTGGAATACTCTGCCCTGTGATTGGATGTGCAAATATTTTGGCTGATTGGATACAGTTTGCTCAGAAAAACTTTCATGGGGAAACCTCAAATAAGTGCTACAATTGGAATGAAACATACTGACCATTTCTGGAGAGAAAGGAGACGTCTTCTTTCATAACAGATTATGTTGATACTTTCTTCATCCATGGACTGCAAGATATTCTTGAGCAGATTTGGAGCTGTATGGCTGGATTGTAAGAGGTTGGCATAAAAAGTGCTGGCTGAGGAGGACATTTCTTCCGTTGCATAGAGAAAGACATTGTGATGCAGAGACCACACCAGGATCTTGGGAATAAATCATCTTGAGCTACAGAGTTGCAGTATTAAATAAGAGAAGAAGCCATCTTTTGAAGTGTGCTGGACAGAAGGAACCAGGTATGTGTATTTGTGTTCAGTGTGTCTAAGTAGTCCCTGTCCGTGCATAGTAAGGCTTTTGGGGAAAGATCTGAGCGTTTTTCTGTTTGGAACTGCTATAGTGTACATTAATTGTGGCCTCTTAAAATGCTGAAGCACAGAACACGACAAAGCAACAAATTTTTAGCAGGAAAGTTTATAATAGATACTACATGGTTGCAACAGGTATGCCATATTTTTATAATGAGCGTACACGTGCAGGATACTTAGAGTGGAATGGACTGTGGATAAACGTATATTAAAACAAGGATGAGTACGTTATTCACAGTTACATAACAGAAATTTACTATTTGTGCCAATGTTACTGAATGCCATATGATTTACCCAGTAATTTGGGCACTAATCCATGAAGAGGAGCAGTGAACAAGTTCCCTATTCAGTGGTTTTGGTTGAAGTGTTTTGGGGAGATTTTGGAGAAGTCTGTAATAAAATAGCTGGCTAAATGCTATAGTGGCACTTATGCCATTAGATCTTAACTGTGCATTGCACATATACCCCCATTATCTTCCTAAGTTTTTCTTTAATTCACTTCTAAGTGAAAAGATGTTACCTTGTGGTTTCTTCTACCCGGGAGAGAGTACTTCTACATGTTTGAACTGTTACATAGCTTAACATCTGCACAGGCAGAGTATGTTCATGTGGTTGCAGTCAATTGATTTAGTCTGCCTTAAGTTTCCTCCTGTGAACAATAGTAGTACACAAACATTTGCTTTAGTAAGGTGCTAGTGTGAATTAAATGCTGGTTGGAAACTGGTAGTTCTTATTAAAAACTTTCTGAACTTCATTCGAATTCTTGTGAAATAGACTCGGAAAATAGTCTGTTTCTAGAGAAATAGAAATTCTTTCTATTTAATTCATTAACTGCAAAAATCTCTACTTAAAAAAAATTGAACTGTCATGCTTTGGGTTCCTGATGCCCTTCGGAACTATAGATGTAGCTAGTTGTAAGATACTAAGCAAGGCTTCCTGGTTTTTCCAGTTTATTGATTTCTTAACTGTGAGTGAAGTAGCTGCTAACTAGTCAAATTAGAATGAAAATATGCTGTCTTCAGAAGAGATTTCTGTAGCCAAAGCGGGTTTGCAGGTCAGCAGTCTACCTGGTTCTGATTGTAAAGCCAGTGATTTTCATCTTTGCAGTGATACTTCTGTTTTCCTTTCTGTAAAATTCAGCAGTCTAAACCCTGTTTGTCGTGTGAATAATACATACCATCTCAATTGCTTAATTAGAGTATGCCACTCTCAGCCCTTAGTGTCAGTTTCTGCACTTTTCAAATCTAGCAATAAAAAAGCCTAGCTTGTTCATGTTTCTCAATTGCTTTGTTTTTCCTCAAATAATATAACTTGATACACAGTTATTTCTGTGGTGTGGCTTTGACTTTCTCTCCAGTTCCTTGACTTAGTAACCTTGATTTCTCCTAGAACCTTGTGTTGGAGATGGAGGGAAATAGTACACTGCTAGATGTATGATCAAGAAATTAACATGCTTTGAGCATGTTTTTGTCCATGTTTCTCCTGCTACTTCTATGTAAAAGGAACACTTCATCTTAACGTACAGTCTTCAAATATCAGTGTTTCCTCCTATTTTAATCCCACAACTGAGTAATTTAGTGCAACAATTGATATTTTAAAATAGATAGAAATTGCTTTTTTTTAAATGTAAGTATAATGGTGTATACTGTTCATAAACCTTATTGACTTTCTTTGTATTTCTTGTTTCAGGACCTACTTGGTAGCAAGACAACAAGTGGGAAATGTTGGTGCATCCATTGAGTGGAAGGAATGTGACCCATCTGGAATAATAAGAGCAAAGTCATAGTAAACTGTGATAAATCACAGCTCAGTTTTCAACTATTGGGAAATGGGGAAAAAAGACTGAAAGAAAATGAACCTTAAATAACAAGACAAAATTAGTCAGGAAGATTGAGAATTCATCAAGGGCCATCTCTGATTAGAGAAATAAAGACTTCAAAAGAGAAATTCAAACTTTTGCTCAAGTTCTTGTAGGGACTACCTTGCACTTAGTGTAAAGAAAATTTGGTCATATTCTATGATGGCACACTTGTTTGGGGAACCTCTATGGTTTTTTCTGAAAAGCTCTGGTATAACTTAAGTGAAAGATGTCAGCTAAACTTAGTGAATCAGTGATATTGATATCTCCTAATGTCTTGCATCTGAAAATGCATCAATGCTTATAACACTTGAGGTAGCTACTTTGTTTAGATTTCAAATACTTTGTCAGCCAAGGCATTAGAGACAGTATGTTAAGCAAGCGCATTGTTTAAAAACCAGTAAGATGTGGTCATGTCAGTTGCATTTCCACTCTAGTTATGGCAAGACCTGAGAGCTTCTAATATGTATAGTCCTCTCTCTGTTTCTAATTTGTTGGGTTAGACAGAATAAACAACGTACCAAATGGTGCTGTGAGGTACACCAGCTGTCAATCCACCTTGCTTGGCTTTCAGAGACTTGTTCCGGCAGTCTTCAGTGTATGCACCTGTTTGTAGTTGAACCATCATCCAAGTTCATGAACTTCAGCACTGTGGGAAGCAATGACTCTGAAGATGAAAAAAATTATTCTCCTATCTGTAGACTGATTTTGTCCTTTATTTGGAAGGAAAATGATTTCTAATACTAGAATTAGTTTCTGAAGTGCTGATGCTGTGCTTATTTGCCTTCCACCCTCTTTAAAAGTGCAATATCTCCTGATTTGTTATGCAATGCACATTACATAGGTAGAAAACCATCTACCCCTCAGTTGTGTTTGAGTTATTCTTGGGATTCAAGAGATGTGTGCAGATTCATTTACAGGTCCTGCAAGTCAAGATATCAAACTAGTTCTATTCTTTGGGAGCATTATAAGAATGTCATATGAGTGATATACATGCAAAACATGTGTTTAATACAGCTCTACAATATCTAGTGAAAACATTGGAAGATTACATTGCTCAAACAAGTGTGGTTATCCATGGTGGCAAACCAGTTACTGCTGCTGTTTAATGATTGAAATTCCTATTTGGCTAGCCTCAAGCTTTCTGTTGAGATGGAGACATTTCTCTTCCCGATTCTGAAGTTGCTGCCTAGTTGTGTTCCTACTAGGACTTTTTGTGCTTTCCTGTAGAAATGCAAACTACTCTTTGGACATATAAATGTTCTGTTAAGGGTTATGCTTGAGCTACCAAGGATTTTTCCTGATTCATGTTCAGGACCTCCAGCAGCAAATAGCTCTACAGAGAAGAAATACCCTGTCTGACTTGCTACTCACTTGAGAGTATGCTCTGAATGTAGCTATACTTGGCAAGAAAGAAGCTGATGAATTTTAGCACCTTTTGCTGTAGTTTCCTTGGACCTTCAGGAGCCTTACTGAACCTACTGGAAACCATAAATGCATTTCTTACACAATACCAGAGAGCAAGCACTCTTGCAAGTTTTGCCTTGGATAGTATGGGATGTGGAGTGGGAATTCATCTTTGAAAGAATGGATTGTGGATATGATAGGACATCACTTGATGTAGGGCAAGCCATATTTTTGGAACTGTATCTGTTATACTGGTGCACTTTTCTTCCCATTCCTACCTGAACTCAATGATAACTGAGTTAACTCACTCTTTGCCCTGAGTAGTCTTTCTTTCCTGTAAAAACCCAACATTTTTATTCTTTAGTTTACATGATTGACTAATACAGATTTTGAGAAACTCATTAAGTATAATACTATTCTGCATCTCAGGAATCTTCATATGTAGATGTGCTAAAACACAAGATGATAATTTGCTATAGCAAATCTCAAATGACCTTTCTAGTTGGTCATTTGTGTTCATCAAGTACATTCTGAAATCTATATAATATATTCAGTGTTAACTCAGTGTAACGTATCTTTTTGAGAAATGTTATGGTTTTGACTGTTCTTCAAGGATAACTTGAGTCCTTATTGTGTTTTCATATTAAGGACACCTTCGACTACTGCTAAAGTGTGTTACACATTTAAATTCCCTTGTGACACTAAAACATATTCCAGAGGACTTGATGTTTGACTGTGAGATGCCATCTGCTCAAGTCAACTGTAGCATATTTTAGAAGATATCTCATGTATAGCATAACAATGCTGAACTTGAAACTGAAAAATGGATCTGAATTTGTTTAGTGATGTACTCAGAAGATTATCAGGTCTGAGCACTTTGGTGGCTCTTTGAGTAACATCATGCAAGTAGGAGGAAGATATGGTTTTACCCTAAACATACTAATCTGCTGTAGATTTTTCTCAGGTTATTTCGTATGACAACTGGTTTTGTAGTCCTGTCATTAACATGGGACAGTCAGAAAAAAGTTAAATTGATTTTTGTTGGTCTTGCACACTGAAACCTTTGATTATGGTAGTACAAGCTGAGACCTTAGTTCAACATACTGGTGAGCTTGTGCTTAGCTTCTTTGTCTTAAGTCTTTGTCTTAATTCACATCTCCCGTACTCTTCTCATTTTTACTTCTTGGTGTTTAGAAACTCTTCTTTTTGAGATCTATTTTACGTACTTGTTTTTGTGTTTAACATTGCTTTCTGTGTACAGTGTGAAACCTGACTTTTTAGTCTGAAAAAACTGGGACAGGTAAGGAGTGTGGGACTGCTTTGAGGAGTAATCTGGGGCAGGCGACAGTGTGCTGTAGTCTGCAAGACAGAGCTAAAATAGTGCCTTTATAGCATGAATAGAGCAGTCTTTCTAGGTAACTCTGAGGATACTTATACTTCTGTATACTTTTGAGATTAAAATATAATGTTATATCTGTGTTTGAGGAGTTAGCTGTAGGAGGGAGAGACTGAATTTTGAACTGTTACATGAGTATGGCAAGAATACTGTTAAGTCAGCATGCATTAAATTTGTTGAAATCTGATTCTCCACTAGAAATTGACCATGTAAAGTTTGAGTAGTATAATGGTGTTACTGTCTTGAACTTAGACCACTGAAACTACATTTGCATTTTGATTTCTTATCTCAGTCTTGAGTACATTTAAGTACCCAGATCTATATCAGACAATAAATATAAAGTGCATGCTTTCATCCTGCTTACACTAAGCTCTTGTTAGTGAAATTACAACAGAAGGCTGCCATGTTGCAGCTGCTTGTAATGTTACCAAATTGACTAGGCAGCTGGGTTAGAATGTGGTTGTTGCCCAAATCAATATAATGTCTATAAATAGAAGAATTCCATGGAAATATGCAAGATGTTTACCTTTTCCAAAGGTCTGAATATGCTTCTATAATGTGGGTGGCCATAATATTCAGATCATTATAATAAAGAAATTTTTGCATTAAAACATGGTGATTAATGTTTTTCAAAGGTGGAGTTTTTTATGGGTTGGTTTTAATGCTGTTTGTTATGTTTAGCCATATCCAGAAGATCCAGCAGTATACAAACCACTCTCCCAGGAAGAGCTGCAGAGGATAAAAAATGAAAAGAAACAGAAACAAAATGAGAGGAAACAGAAGATATCAGAGAATCGCAAACATTTGGCCAGTGTACGTGTTGTACAGAAGAACCTTGTCTTCGTGGTAGGGCTTTCTCAGCGCCTAGCAGATCCAGAGGTGAGCAGTTCACACCTGCAGATCTTGCTCTTAACTTGCTGCCTTGAAACATTGGAATACCCTTGTGTCTCCCTGAAAGGTACAAAATGAAGCTGTGTTGAAAAGGTTCACTGCCATGAGGCCCCCTCTTCTTAAGAGAATTTAGTTCCTTCCTCCATAATAACCTCAATAAGTATTTGTCTCTGTTTTAGGGAGTACAGGTGTTCCGCGATTTTTTTATTTGGGTGGGAAGTGGTTCTTTTTTTAAAAATGAGAATTTAGTTTTAAGCTGAAATTTAGTATAAGGACTTTTCAGGTACTCATTTTCCTAGGTTGGATCTGCTGGCACTATACAGCTGTGTGATGAATCACTAATTCTAAAATGGGAGCTTGGTTGGATTACAAAGAGCTGATATACAGTATATATACACAAACCTGTAGAGACAGAAGAAGAAAGCCAACACTTGGAAGTATATACTAGGAAGAACCATAAGGATTATGTCCTTAAGAAGTTGTGGGGGGAAAATTAATAAGAGGAAGACCCTGGAAAAAGTTGGCTTACTGCTCTGCATCATCAAAACTAAGGTTTTCATTTGAGAAAACTGATTATGTTTCAAATGCTTTACTTACTTCAGTCATCAGTCATCGCTGCAGGTGGCCAATGGAGTAAGTGCTAATGCATAAAAATATCTTGAATTAGATATGGAGGAAATGTATTGCAGGATAAGATAGATGTCTTCAAAATTACAGTGCCAGGTTAAATTCACCTTATCAGACTAAATTATCTGGAGAAGTCTCAAACAGAAGTGGCTGTTTCTGAGGTCTCAGAGTATGGTCTTATGGTATTTTGGTAGACTGGTAAATAACAAACGAAAAAACCTGGTTTTAGTGAAGGAGAAAAAAAGGAAGGATAAGAAGGAAAGAGAAAAGATCAAGTTAAAACTGATCTGGTGTATAACACTTCAGTATGTACTAAAATATAACAGCAAGTATTTGCAAGCAGCTGTCAGCACTGGCTTGGGGCTATTTATCATTGAAAAATGCAACATGAATGTACTACTGAAATTTAATTTCTTTGACCAGATGGAGGATTTGTAATTAAGAGAAATAGTAGTAAATACAGTTGATTCCTTTTTTTTTAAACCTCTGAGAATTTTATAGTGAATACTTGAAGTAACTAGGAATGGGTTTATTTGGGGGGTGAGGGTGTACTCTACTAGGTGTATTGGTAGCAGTATTCTCAGTGACATACCAGAAAATAACATGTACTTACTGAATGTTGCATATAGCACAAGATGACTTGATCTTCAAGAAACTTAGCCTGAGAGAGATGAGCTAAAAAAGTACACAGTATATTCAAGTTTTCTACTTAAGCAGGCAAAAAACTCCTTCATAAATTGAGATTATTTGGTGGGAGCTTGGCTGCTATGTGCTGCTTCTGGAAATATGTCTGTGGATCATAATGGAATACAGATGGATCCTCTTCTGTTGATGTGCTTTTAGGAGAATTGTGAAGGCTATGCTGTCATATTGTACCAGGAATATAATCTACAATATGCTTGGGTAAAAGGGAAGTTTCTTTACGGTTGTCATTCTCTTCTGGAATGATGCCTGGAGAGTGGGGGTAGTATGTTTCAAGAGGGTATAGACCAAGTGAAGAGCAGTCAGAAAAGACCAATGAATGACTGGTTGTCTGTACAACATACCAGGTAGTTCTTTGGGATGTTCCAAGTGTGATGCTGTTGGTTGTTGAAGGCATTGATGCTTCCTTGGGAAGGGAGAGGGATAGTTTAGTTCTTGCATCAGTACAGTTTAACTGCACTATCCAATGCTAATATGAAGATGGAGCAGAGGAAACAAATCTTCCTTTATAAACTCTCAGGTTATTATCTAGAACAGAAATGCCTTTATTTTGTCTAGCTTCAGTTTGAGTAGTCTACTTTTGCACCTTCTTCCATCACAGAAATGAAAAAAAAAAGAAGGCCTTTGGTATAAATGTGTCAAATATGTTGCCAATTTCATTGGCACACAGGTGAGGGTTATTCAGCAGAGTTGCTTGATATGCTGGTGATGTTCTTGCTTTGCACAGAGTCCCTAAATGATGTGTTAGTATTAACTGATTACAGGAAGGGCACAGCAACTAATTTTTTTCCTTTATGGATGTGATAGTCACTCATTCATTTCAACATGTTGATTCTGGTATGTTTTTTCTTGTCCCTGAAAATTTTCCTTTATTGTCTTCCTTTACTTAGTCTAGTCTTTGTAAAACTTGAGATTATCTTGAGCTAATTGGTTTACTCCCTTTTTCTTTGGAGTGTGGGGCATGGTAGTCAGGATTCAGCATATTGTACCTAGTAATTAATACAACCAAATACAAGTTTAAGGTGTATGGTTATTTGGAAATGAGAATGAATGTGATTTTTATTTTTTAAATCAAATTATAGATATATGCAGGAACATTTTATGCTGAATGGGATATATTTTACCAGGGTGGGATTTGGGTAATCAGAGTACTGGAAGAATTTTTTAAAATACAGCATGAAATGTGGGATATTTATTGTTAAAGTTCTGCAGTGACAACATACTTCATATTGCAAGTAATCATGTTTTTATGTTTCTAAATCTAAATCTTTGTGCTCTTCTTTTAGGAGAGACCTGTTTTTTATTAGTTAAAGGTTTTAGCTGCACAGTTTCACAGAAGAATAAATACCCCTCGGTATGAATTATAAGTATACCACTTGAACTTTCTTTTCTTGTAGGTTTTGAAACGACCAGAATATTTTGGAAAGTTTGGTAAAATACATAAAGTTGTCATTAATAACAGCACATCATATGCAGGCTCACAGGTAAGTAGAGGTCTTAGTAATTTTTTTTATTTTAGTTCCTTTAGAGAATATATGTGTGCAGAGTGAATCTAGGGCTCCCTGTTTCTGATTAAGCAATAGGTAAGAAAAAAAGGCCCTGCAAGAATCAAATTACTGTTAAGTTACTGAGGCGTTTTCCAACCAGACTCTCAAAGTTGGATGCAAAAAGCAATGTGGAAAGATTGAAAATTGTGAGGCAGAATGAGAAACTTCAAAGGAGCAGCAATGTGATATTTAGCCACTAATCTGTGTTTTAGTGATAAAATGTCTTTTAAGTATTTTTAGAACATTCATGCAACAAACATACTGATGCATTTCCTCTTTTCTTCATTCTTCATGCATCACATATGAGTTTTTATGGCTTCTGCCTTATTTGTCAGTTTCTTACTAAAAACATCAAGCCCTGAATATACCAGTTTCTGAAGTGAGCAGCTTAAAAGGTGACTTAATGATCAGATCTGTCTGGGGAAAGAAAAACAAGTGAATAGTCTATGTTTTCTTCCTAGGGTCCAAGTGCCAGTGCATATGTAACCTACATCCGGTCAGAAGATGCCCTCAGAGCCATACAGTGCGTCAATAATGTGGTGGTAGACGGCAGAACACTTAAGGTGGTAATAGTTCTATGGTCATGGGTATATGTTCTAGAACACTACTATCAGGGATTAGCATACAGTTTTATTTGTATGGGTATGCTTGTATTGCTGAACAAGAATGTTCAGTGCATTGGCTTTTGACTTGTCTTCCTGATATTAATCTCAAAATGGAAGTTCAGTGAGCATCCAGCAGCCAGTGTTTTGGTGGGTTAGCAGATAACTTCTTAAAACAAAGTTTGAGACAAAGATATGTACCTCCTCCCCAAGCTCACAGTGGCTTTTTTGTTGTATAGCATGATAGTACAGTGTGAAAACCCACTGTTTGGTTTCACAGAAAATTTCTGTAGTCCATACACACCTCTTAAAAACTCCCTGGGAAATCAAAGTTTTTTTCCTTTTGGTGTACGTGTAAACAGGTGTTCAGGCTGATTTGGCCAAATTGGTGGCTGTAGAAAATCTAGTTACTATTCACTTCCTGACCCTGCTACTTGCCTCCTTATGATTATGCAAATATTTACTGAGGCTCTTACTTAGGCATTTATTTAGATTGGATGAAAATAAACATACATCCTAATTATCTGATCCTCAAGAATCTACAGATTTCTTACAAATGTACTTTTTATCCTATCTGTATCAAAAATGCATTATGATGGCATTTCAAATCTTGAGGTAATTTTTTAAAATAGAACTCTTTTTTTGTATTATATGGCTAAAGACGTTCTTAACCTCCAGTATTTAATTTTTTTCCTTCAGGCATCCTTAGGTACAACAAAATATTGCAGTTACTTTCTAAAAAATATGCAGTGTCCAAAACCAGACTGCATGTATCTACATGAACTAGGTGATGAAGCAGCCAGTTTCACAAAAGAAGAAATGCAGGTAAGTCTAGTGAATGGGAAACACATGAAATGTGGTATGTATGTCTTACTGTCTATGATTTAGTCTAATATATGTAATGTGTTTGCTGAATGTTATGGCAGCGATGAATTTTGAAATCCTAAAGGTGATTAACCAGTTGGGTATTGCAAAGAACAGTTAGTTCATTTTTTTTCATTGCATGTTGTTTTTAAAGTCTGAGAAGTCCGCTGAGTGTCCATGAGGCAAAAAGATGAAGAAAATCTCTTAGCCAAGAATTCATATAACCTGAGCTGACTATCCCTTTTTTCATACTAAAGTAAGGTAGTGTCATTTTAGATCTCTGTGAATGAAGTTAGTGCAGATCTGGGTTTTACTGTAAAATTCATGTATATGGACAGTTATCATGGATTGACTCTTGTGCTGTCTGACCAGGCTGTCTGAATCCCTATAACCCTTCTAGCCTGTGAAGCGTTTAGAAACCATTTGCAAATAAAATGTTGAGGGTCACTATAATAACACATGAAAGACAATGCTGGGATTTTTTTTACTATCTCAATATCAAAATGCTTATTGTGTAGGGTAGGGAACCAAGTAAATGGATAGCTTTACTGTCTCAAATGTGTTGCATTCTGAGGTCTTTTGGTCTGCCTCCATCCTTCTACATGAGGTATGGTAAAGCTTTTAAACTCACGTATGCCAGCCTTGCATCCATGCTGTAATTTTTGCATGTGGTCTGTCCATGAAGTGGAGGTTCCCCACCCTTAGTGCCAGCACAAATGTTGTTCTAGTAGAATTTTTTTTATGTGTTAGGCTGATGTAAGCCGGAAAATAAAGAAGAATGTCCATATCTATTAAATACTTCCCGCAAATTATTTCTGAGGATTTCAGCAGATAATTGCAGTAGAAGGAGAAATTCAAGGACAAGTTGCAAACCAGGCCACCTTCCCTGTTTGTTTCCCTGTATTTCTCCCACCACCTAGATCTGTTGCATATGCATGTTTGAGGGTAAGTTCCTGCCTAGTCTTTTTAGTTTTTTATAGACCTATCAGCCATGAATTTATTTAATCCATTTTTAACCTGTCGATACTGCCAACCCTTTAGTCTTTTGTGGCAGCAAGCCCCAGAAATTCACTATCTGTTTTCTAAAGTGCTTTCTTTTGCCTGTGTTAAACTGCTAACCAGTTAAGTTTTATCAAGTGTCCCTTAATCTTAGCTTTGTAGTGCTTGCTGAAAGCAAAACCTCTTATTCACCTTATTCATTGCCTCTTTTGATGTGGCAGAACTTAATTTAGTCTTCCCCAGATTTCTCTCCAAATCATAGTTTCTGGTCTTTTAAATTTCTTTTTAAAGCAATTGCTCCATTTCTGTGACAATACCTGTTGCTGTTCTCTGTGCTTTCTAGCTGTTCTCTTTGAGATGCACAGCTCAGGTGCATGATGTGACGGAAGCCAAGTTTAATTTATTGATTCTCAGTGCATTATACATAGTGTGATACGTGCTTTTTTTTCATTTTGTTTTAGATTATTTGAAGTGACCTTCTTAGTGGTGCCTAGCGCATCTTTTGTGGCTAGTGCATAATCAATTAACAGTTTTGGAGGTCTGTTGGCAGTAATCTCAGCATCCTTCTTCTGAGCTGTAACAGCCAGTTCACAGATCAGGAGTGGGTTACTATGGTCTAGACTGCTTTTTCTTTTTTGTGTCATCTAACATGTCCTTGGTGAAGCTTATTTGCCACCATTTGCTTGTTTGCCAATTTCTCTGGGGTTCTTTTGGAACTCCTCATTATCAACATGGCAGTTTATTACCCAAAAAGCTTGATATTGTCAGCAAAAAACTTGCTTTTCAGTCTTTTCTTGTGCATGCTGATGGTGTTGCATAGAACTGATACCAGTCATCAGTCCTCATTGCTTGCTTCTGCACCCTAAGGAGTTATACTTTGAACCATCTTCAATTCACACTCTCTTCTGTGGCAAATTCATAAATAACTGGTGTGAAACCTTACTAAAAACTTCTTTTGGACGTTTTGTGGAGCCTTTTTATTTATGCTTACTGACTCTGTAAAGAATTCATGTTAGTGAAGCAGGGTTTCCCTTTACAAAAGATACTCAGGTTCAATCCCAGTGACTTGTGTGAACATTTATATTTAAAATTGAACCATGAATTTCTATATTTAAAAATTATTGTTATCGTTATTATTACCTTGTAATCTTTGGAAGGGTGGAGGTTTACTTAGCAGCCCATAGTTCACAGAATTTTTTTCTACGGCCTTTTTTGTAGAATTCAGTGGCAAACTCTGGCCTGACTGCTAGTTAAAATTGATAGGTTATGTACCTTTGTCAGGATTTAATTTTCATGTATGAGTTTCTTCACAAGTCTTGAGTGGATTTTTACATCATCTTGGTGACTTACATGAATCTTCCTTCCCTGTTTCTTGTTACATTGCTTAAACTTTTGAATTTCATACTGCTTCATTAAAGGTAATTGGAAATTACACACCTGATAAGTACTTTGTTCTTTCACTATGCCAGCTTTCTGGCATTTGGGTTAGTGTCAGTGAATTACCAGGTTTTTAATGTAATGAGATTGAGTGTTCATTGTTGCAGACTTTGTATTTAAAAAAAAAAAAAATCAAAGGATGAATTTGTATTCTAGGTTAAATAATTAATAGATCTAATTGTTGTGGCAAACTAAAAAGAATTGGTAGAATTCAAGGAAGTCTCAGACTGTGAAACTAGGAATCTTAGGTGGATTGGAGATGCAAAGTTTGCCCTCTGGGTTGTCTGTTATAAATAAAACACAGTTACTGTAAGCTCCTGTATAGGATTTTAATCTTGTTTCTTTCTTGCATTTATGTGGCAAGTAAATGAACTTAAGACTGAGCCCTGATGTACCTGGCCATGGTATTCAGTCTTTAGTCACTGAAGCAAGTTGAGAGATTCAGAGAGGTTTCTTCTTACTCAGCTGCTTAATGTTTGCAAATCGTTAATTGTGCAAATCTGTGCATCAACCTAGTGGCTGCAGTCATAGCTGGATGGTGAAAGACGCATTTCCAGGGTGCAGAATATCTCGAGGTTTGCGTTTAGGCGAGCCATACTGTAGAACCACACTTTTTCCTACTACAGGTAGCAGTTTGGATATAGACACTGACAAAGTGGGTGAGATGATGCATGCACCAGATGTTTCAATCCTTCTTGAGAGGTGTATTAGTTGACTACATAAGGATGTGTTCAGAATCAAACAGCATTGGAGAACTGAGCAAAAGAGAGTAGCAAAAGAATGGAGGCATTGATAGGGTTTGACCTGAAGTATTCCAGTGAGATATGCTGTTGACCTTCTACAGGCACCCATAAGGGAATGTAGTTTATCAGCAATACTATTTTTTTGTAGCTTGTATGTTCATGCTTAATTGTTTAAAAAAAAGTTATATTTTTCTCTTAGGTTGTAAAATTTTTCTTGGGTTATATCCACATTGCCTGTGCACTAATTCCATTCTTGTGCCAACAAAATATTAAGGAATTAATTAATATTTTTAAAAAGTTAAATTTTATATGTACAAGTAGTATGAGAGCTTCTAAATCAATACTGAAGGATGTAATAGATAATAACTTTGGTGTTTCAGACTTAAGAGTCAGAAGACTTGACCATAAATCTTGGCACTTCTTTCCTTTGGTAGAGGACATGTTCTAGTAATCTGGAAACTATAGAGAAAAGCTATTCAAACTGTAGAGAAAAGCTAAAACAAATTCAAATATATCTTGATTCAACTCATAACAATACTTAACTTGCAAATAGTAATTCTTAGATTGGAGTGTCATAACAATATACAAAAACTATGCTCATCTTGAAATTCACATGTTACTTTTAATGTTGGGAGTCGGAGTAGATCTTGCTGGATTTGTTTAATATATTAAGCCTCAGAATGTTATCTGCAAGCTAGACTGAAAAATACTCTCTTCCTTCACTTGCTAGCTTCTAGTACTCTGGTGTTGGATTGGACCTCCAGAATTTCTGAAAGCAATAAGTTGTTCTCAATTGATTCAACTACCTGAAAGAATTTTTCAGTTATTAAAAAAAAAGATTTATCAGTTATTGCTTAGAATATGCTTAACATGTCATACACCTCAGTTATTTTATTAAGCCAATATAAAATTACTTTCTTTTTGGAAGAACTTTCTCTTTAAAAGGAACTCCTTGTTCCTTCCCCTCTTCTGAAAAGTTTAGTACGGTTGAAGTATGAAATACAGGACTGCCTTGGAGATGTCCCTGTTTGTGATTTCCGTGGTATATTTGTGAAGCTCTTGATTAGAACGGAGGAGCAAGTTGTAACAAGGATGTAGGTGCTCTTCTGTTTTAGAAATCTCAAAAAATTGTAAATAGGTAGGTACATCCAAGTGATTTCTTGGCATGTTTTAGAGCCATTGAGATCACATCTGTGCTGAGAGTGAGAAGCACTGTTTTGAGTTTGGCAGAAGTGATCTGATAAGTTGTAAAGACTAACTTACTAAGCTTTGGGACATATTATATATATAGGCATATAATACATATTTTAAAAGTTATAACTATAATTATATATATTAAACCAGTATTCATTCATTGAGAGTTTCTCTTTACTTAGGCGGGTAAACACCAGGAATATGAACAGAAACTACTGCAAGAACTATACAAATTAAACCCAAACTTTCTCCAATTATCTACGAGTACAGTTGACAAGAACAAGAACAAAGTGACAGCACTGCAGAGGTATGATGCGTAAGTACTGATGCTGGACTGCCTGATTAGTCTTTCTGGTTATTCCAAAGAAAACTTCTATTCCTGTCTGATCCTCCAGATTGCCTACTGTTTTTAGTAACCATTACATGATAATATCTGATAGGTTTTCTCTGTGGAGAGATGTATTCTTTGGAAGCAATATTCTCCAATTTAAGGTTCCCTCTGAAGCTGCTCCATTCTTCCCCTGTACCAGGCAGGAGAGGAGAATTGGAGGCACAGAAGGTAAAGATCAGAACAATTCACTGGAGACAGCAGTGAGATGAGAAAACAAACAGTAACAGCACCAATACAAATGGCAGAGGGTAGAAGAAAGAGTTAAATGACTCACAAGTGATTGCTCACCCTATGCAAGCCCCCAGCAGGACTAACCACCTCGTTTGCTAGGCTGTGCTGACCCATAAGAGAGCCTTTCCCCAGTCCCCAGAAAATGACTTATGGTGGTATAGAATTGATGCTTCCTTGTCCTACCCATGCCCCTTCCTGGCTACTGCAAAAATTAACCCTGTCCAGGCTGGAACCAGGACCCATGCACCACTTCATTTTAAAACAGAGTGTGTGTCTGCATTTGGATCAGTAGTTCAGAACAAGGTATTCTGAAAGAAGAGCTTGTATTTTATATTTGCAAAACCAAATGTATTTGTTAAAGACTAGGTGTCTACTTTCTTGCTATGGTGTCATTATACGTGCAGTCTGTATTTTTATAACTAAGATACCTTGTAACCTTATAAGTTTTTTTACATCATGATTTATATCCAGTCCATATATTTTTTACTATGCTGTAATTGCAGATATCACTTATTATGGCTTGCTAGAATAATATTCTGTTGAAGTAATTTGTTCAGTAAGTTGTGGAAAGACACATGTCCATATAAGTATATAGTCACACAAAGATAAATGAATGTCTGAGGTTACCAGTCCTTAATTATTCATTCAAATGTCATATTTAAGATAAAGAAATAAAAACTGTTGGCAATTTCTTCTGCTCCTTTTTGTAGGAGTTTGATAAAGGAGATGGGCAGAGGAGAATGTGAAAGCTAGATTGCACTTCATATGTACCTTGGCCCTTTATTCAGGTTTTGTGTTGTGTGCCAGTTCATGCACTACTGAATTTTTCAGACAGTAGTTTGCCAGTGGCAGCATCACTGCACAGCCGTCTAAACAAAAAAGTGGGTACTGTATCTAAAATACTATCAATGCATCTTGAATGAGCAGAATACAATCCTGAGAACTGGTATTCCAGTTGGTCTACTGGGACTGTTTTCTTTAATTTCTGGAGGCAGTTTCATATACAATTTGACTGCAAGTGCTCAGAGCTTCCAAAGAAATCTTTTTTTCTTAAGGACAGAGCTGCTTCTTATTTCTCAGGCACAGGTTCAATATTGACTTCAAAGGTAAACTGCAGCAAGCGAAACAAATATACCACCTCTTGAATTTGGGTATTGATTATTTTATGTTTGAAATCTGAACTAAATTTAATTTTGAAACCAGCAAAACAAATTATACCAGTGTGGGAAGAATGCGCTATCTGAAACTGCAGCCAACTTTTAAGCCTTTAGGAAGCAATTAGGAGTTGGAGTTTGGCCAGTCTGGGGTGCTAACATTTAGCACTTATGGAAAAAAATGGCATGTTACTCTAAAGGCAGCAAGTGGTAATTTTTGGAGGTAATTTCTCTTGTCAGTTGAACAGCATAATCACAGCTCAGACTCTGTTCTTTGCTAATGCCTGGGTACCACCTTTAGGGATACAAAGTGAATTCCTTGCAGCTGAGATTTTAACATGTTTTGTCAAGACCCATCTCAGTACAAAATGTAGCGTCTGCACTGGTGGATGCACATTGTTCTTTCACAGTTTCTAGCCAATTGGGTTCTTGTAGGATTGGTGTTGTACGATTCATTGATATGATATTCATATTTCTAGAAGTTTGTCACAGCCTATGACAACTCTGAAGTAGTTCTTGTGTTTGTGGGGTGCAGAATTTCTGTTTCTTAATGGAATAGAACAGAAGTTGAGTTCTAAGTGGTGTAGATGCTTAAGTATAAATATCCAGTAGTAGAAAACAGTTTGTTAAACTCTGGTAAGTGTTTTTCTACAATTGTTTCAATTTGAAAGGTTCTACTTGCAGACCTTTTCTTCCTTTTGAAGACAACTTAAAATCCCCAAGGGCCACTTTGTGTACTGTCTCTTGGTATGTTACTTGATAGTCATGGTGACTATATTCTCTTAAAATTTGAGATACATTCCACATTTGAAACAGATCAAGCTTTTTTTATTTTCTTGATGACATTTTTCTTAAGAACTGAAATGAATGTTTTCTTATGCTACAAGAAGAACCAATTATGAAGCACATGCTGATTTTTTAGAGAATAGCCCTTCAGAGACATGCAGCCTGAACTTAACTAACACAAAAAAACCCCAAAAAAACCCCACCAAACAAAAAACCAACAAAAAACCGCACACGAACAAAGCCCTCCACCTCAAAACATAAACCGATTTGTTTCTCCCTTTCTCCTTGGAGGCAAAACTGACTTTTAACTGGCATTTTAAAGTTAGTTTTAGTATAGAGATGGCTTTGCACTGTAGTGAACATAAATTTGAATATTTAAAATAAATCAGTTAATGGATTGACAATTTTGATATACCTAGATTTCAGTTCATTTTGTGCAAGTGAGACTATGAAATGACAGATATGCTGCTGCTGCTGCTGTCTCTTCATTCCCTGATGTCCTGTATCTGATCAACTCACTAGCTCTAACTTAGTGCAAATGTGTGCAAAGCCAAGATGAGATCTGTAAATCAGGTCAAGGTGTTCATCTATGTACCTATTGTATAGGTAGTTGAAAAAAGATGGATACACGGTAGCAAATCTTAAAGTACTAAGATTTGAGGGGAGTTACTATTACTGATTTTATCTGAATAGAAGTAGGAAACATTTGTGTTGCTATAAGCAGTTCATGGAATTTCTGGATTCTGACTGTGAAATTAGTAAATTGACCTAAAGATGTAGAGTAAATGTTGGACCATGTAATAGGAGCATACTAACATAGGAGCATCAGGAGGGACATACATGTTTGTTTTGTTTGGTTTTTTTTTGTGAAAGCTGCTTCCTTACAAAGACGGGACTTGGACACTAAAACTAGTTCCTAATAGAAGCAAATGAAAAGCTACAGGTAATGTAGAAGAGCTTGAGAACACAAAAGCAGATCTTTTATAATAAGATTGCAAGGTTAGCAAGCAACACTGTATTTGGATCCATTTGGTTATAGACTATATTCCATTTTGCTTAAATTTATACAGAATGCAACTATTTACAGCAAAAACTTGGACTTTGAGTCCTCTCTTGAACTTTTTTCAGTTCTAATGTGCACTCTAAAATGAAATTTAATATTACTTTATAAAAAGGAAGTAATTATTGCATTAAACTAGAAATGAAGGGACCAGTAACTTGAACACTGTGTTTGTCTGGCTGGTCTTATGGTCTGTTAGGGAAGCTGTGGATTCCGGTGTAGGTGTAAAACCTAAAACTTCATTTGTTGTGGCCAGGCTTGATAGGGCCTGGAATATAACACATGTATTAAAAAAAGAATGACTGAGCTCATGACTTACAGAACTTAAAAATGGTTATGGGCTAAAGCAGGTAATTCTAAATGAGGTATGCAGAGGTCTGGACACTTGAACTATTGATGGCATTTTTCATTTTTGTTTACATTTTTTTCTTCTCCCTCAAACGAGCAAGTTTGCACTTTAGGATTGGCAAAGAAGCTATCTATTCAGGAAAGAAAACAGAATTCCCTCTGGTTTTCTCTCTACCCTACCTATCCAACTAATTATTTTTTTTAAGTCATCGCCCTTTAAAATCTGAAAAATGATATCCAGATAAATCTATTGTTATGGATTGTCTGGCACAAGGATTTATTTCCCTGGTGTTTACAATTTTTAAAACACTTTCTTCATAACTTGAACTCTTCTATTTTTTTTTTTTTTTACTCTTGCCTTTTTCCAGACCCAACAGTAATAACAAAGATGCCTGGCCATCATTACAGAGTTCAAGTAAATCAGCCAACGGTTTAACAATGGAACACAGGAAAACGCCTCCTATATTAGAAAATGGCACAGACCCAGAACACATGACTCCAGATGGTGCAGACTCAGATTTCGGGTAATTGTGCTGCCTTTTATACTTCAGATAGCTTGCTTTCTCTCTCACTGATTGGTGTGGAGGGAATGATTCTTCAGTCTCTCTGGTTGGAGAGCTGGATACAAATCCTGATCAGGTCACAAAAAGCTGGGCTTACTGTAGCCCGTATTAAAAAGACTGATTGGCAGATTGTGCAGGAGAACCCTAACAGGAAGTTAGTAAGTGACAGTACAGGTAATGGCTGAGAGGAACAGAATAACCAGGGGATCAAGAGCTTGTACAGCTGCACAGTCCCAGTCAGAGCTGAGTCCTTCCTTTTTTTTTCTATACAGAAGCTTCCACAAAAGTAACACACTATTTGCTGTACATCAGGAGGCTTGCCACTTGAAAAAGCTTCAATAGAGGCAAGTTAAATGTTAGGGCTAAAATACCTATCATTTCCTTCCAGTGATGTGTTCCAGAACATAACACAGAGGAAAAGGTTCCCCAGTTACCACTCAGAGGGACAACAGGGCAGCAGATTCAGCTGAGGCTTCTTTGTGTAGAGGAAGTAATTCATCTGCTTACAGCAATCTCTTATTGCCAGTCAACATTTTTTCTTTTTTGATGCTCCTCTTGAATAGAACTGGTGTCTTCTTCCACCTTATGCATCACTTGCAGTTACAATCTTAGTCTGTAATCATGCTGGTTTGTTCTTTGTGGACCTCTTTAGGTAATAAGTGTTAGGCTCATTCAGAGGTTGGATGGGAAAAAAGCAAGGTAAACCCTAATATTTCAAGTAGTGGTGCTGCTGATTAGGTAGCCAGACTTGATTTTAAATGAACTTTGACCAATGCATTAAAATGGAGAGTGTAGTTAAAGGTGGTGCCTTCTTAGTCTAAATAGCAGTCTCATTGAGGAGTGATCCAAGAGTCTGTGAATTGCATCTCAGTAGTGACATGCAATTCTTGGTGGTTTTTTTTTGGGGGGGGTTTTTTCTTTTCTTTTCTTTTTTTTTTTTTCCCTTTTTTTTTTTTTTCTGAAAAGAAAGTATTTAATGTAAATAAAAATATTGTAGTCAATATATAATTAGCCTTATTCATTCCTGAGGGCTGGAAGTCTGTCTTGCAGATAAAGACACCTTAGGCAGGTTGGAGTATAATGAACATTGTCATAATTTAGATTGTCAGTAAAAGTTGTCTTGCTCGTAGCTTTTTAAACTGCAGTATTGTGACTGTTAGCTCTGTAGGACAAGAATTTGGCTGGAATATCAGCTCTTCAATCAGAATTGATTGTGTAATGAAGAGTCTACAGCAAACTTCCGTGCTATAGGTATTTGGAAATTACTTACCAAAATGGAGGAGCTTTATTCATGCTGTTGGATCACTAAGTAGAGAGTATTTGTAAATCTTCACTGGAGTAACACAGTGATTTTTCTTTTATAGTCCTAAATATTTCAGCTTAATTTGTCTGAGATACTGATTCAATCAGTGCTCTTTTTTCACAAAGAAATGTATTGATGATTACTCTTACAGTTTCTTCTAGAATGGAAAGTATTTCTGCTGGGTTTTGATTAGTCATTTTGGGGTGAGGGGAAAAATTACAAGTGGAAGAAATTTTATGAATTGTTCACCTTACTATATGGCTGTATGCAGTAATCAAACTTTGCAGCAGCAAGGGCTGTTTAAAAACAAGGTGTATCTAGAATCTGAAGTCTGCACCTAGTTAAGAGAAATTGTTACATGTATTTTTCAACATCATGACTGTAATTTGACTTGTATCACTTTGTGGCCTCTTAGGGGAAATGAAATTCATGTTCTTACTTCTGATGCTTGTTTGTAGAATCTGTGTATTGGCCTGTGCAGTCTGATGCTTTTGCATCTTTTCTCATGGGTAGTTGAAAATGAGAGTACCTTGAAGTTGCAAAGCAAAGTTTTTAGTGTGAACTTCAGTAATACCATTTCATTAGTGCGGTATTTACCATGATTGAGGCAACTCGCAGATGCCCATAAGAATCTTGAATCCTGAGATGTGCCATTTCAGCCAAGTCACAGTAATTTGCGGTGAATGGCTTTCTGAGGTGGTTTTCTGCTGTATCTTCTTATCCTTACTTTTTGGCAGTTTTTTATGTTATGTTTTTTTCCCCTCTGTCATCTCAAACATCAATTTTTTTTTAACTTAGGACTAGTGTCTGCTAGTTAAAATCTTAAAGGTTGGTGGGAAGTTTAACTTGCCACCAAGACTAAATCGTTAATTTAATGTTTTATCTCTCCCAGATTTATTTAGGATTTGTATGGAAGCTGAAATCTTGTGTGTTTGGAAAATAGATCTTTTCAAGTTTCTTTACAGTAGTATCGTAGATGGAACTGACAGTTACAAAATACTGTCATAGTATAGAGTTCTGGGGTTTTGTATGGCATAGAGTTGCTATGAACACGTTCAAAACTTTTCTTTTGTTCCTTAAGGTGGTCAGCAAGCGGAATGGAGAGTAGTGAAAAGTATTACAGTCTATGACAAATGATTGGAGTGCTTATGATTAAAAAAGCAGTCTCATAAAAAATAAGTGGACTTCTTAATTCCTACTTCTTAATTTTTGTCTTTATTTTAAGGCTTTTCTTCCACTACAAAAGCAAATGTTGATTTTTCACATTAAGTACTTGAGTGTCTTACTGTCTTTTTCCCTCCCACTTTTACAGCCCTATCGATAAACCTTCAGATTCCCTCAGTATAGGAAATGGTGACAGCTCTCAGCAGGTAAGACACAAAGATAAGTGCTGTGAAAGAAACAAGTGGGTTTGAGGACTTAGTGCAACTTGCAGTTGGAGAAGCAAGTATTTTCTGAAGTGTATCATAATTGGGCTTTGGAATGGGCTGTCTCAGGAGGTGATGGAGTCTCCGTCCCTGGAGGTGTTTAAGAAAAGACTGGATGTGGCACTTAGTGCCATGGTCTAGTTGACAAGGTGGTGTTTAGTCATAGGTTGGACTCAATTATTTCAAAGGATCTCTTTCCACTCTACTTGATTCTGTGATAATTTTAAACAAAATTTAAAAATGCTATTGCTAAGTTGATTTTTTTGTTTGACCTTGTGCTGAGCTATATATTAACAAACCTAATTGTGACCAGAAGTTTTGAGGAAACTTTTCATCTGAGTTAGTAAAGAATATTTTATATATAAACTCATGTCCTAATTTTTCTTTCTCTCTTGCTTGTAGATAACAAACAGTGACACACCTTCACCACCACCTGGTTTAACAAAACCCAATCCAGTTATACCCATCAGTTCATCTAATCACAGTACACGGTCTCCTTTTGAAGGGGCTGTAACAGAATCCCAGTCACTCTTCTCTGACAACTTCCGGCACCCTAACCCCATCCCTAGTGGGCTTCCTCCATTCCCCAGCTCTCCACAGACTTCGAGTGACTGGCCCACAGCACCAGAACCACAGAGCCTCTTCACATCAGGTACATGCACAGACTGCATGGCTGGGTATTGCTTGCTTTTGCAGTTGCCTAAAACTTTTACAGAGTTGTACAGAGCTTAAAACTCTGTAGAAACTAAAACTCTAGGTCTTGTTCCATACTGTGCTTTCTGCCCCTTACAAATGGTTACAATTTGTCACTCAACTGCAGATGAATTGCAGTGACCTAAGGGTTTCTTCTTAAAGGAGAGCTTTCAAGCTGCATTGCTAAATTATCAGAGTGCTTATTTTAGTTTTTCTTAGCAACATGCGTAGGATGTGACGTGTATGCTTTAATATTTAGTGTTACAGGTTTTAACTGAGAGTGGGGAAAATACATGGTATCGGTATATATTGGTGTGATAATCTGTAATTCTAATATCAGAAGCTGTTCTGTAGAATTTAGAATTTTCTTAATATCCTGCATAGTTATCTGAAGGTGTCTATCTTCTTCTGAGGTGAGAGTCTATAAATTCGGACAAGTTATATTTAATTTCATCAGCTGAAAGATAGCTGTATTTTTCAGTTACTGTCCTGTGAAATAGCTTGTCATATGCATGAAACGTCATTTTGGTTGTAATTATGTAGTCTTGGGAATGGTTAGCAGTATTTAAGAGCTCATAGATTATAAGTCTGAGGGGAATTGTTAGAAAACTAAATGAAACAGTATCAGTAAAAAATTGAATGTAAATAATATGATATAGTTGGTGTATTTAGTGATTAGTCATTTTTTGAGGTTTGTCTTGCTCCTGGATATCATAATTCTGTTTGTAAATAATATTTATTACCAAGGAAATTCCCTTCTGCTAAGGCACTTGATGCACCAATTTTGTGAGGATTTAAGTAGCAGTGAGAGACGATTTCCAGGTAGTAGAGATCATAGTTAATATAAAGTGTATGGTTGCTGTTTAAATAAGAATGAAAAGGACAAGTTCTTATTGGTTTAGCAACTCTATTTATCGTCATGGATTTTAGAGTGAAAATAGAAGTGTACATTTCTGCTCTGAAAGGATACTGAAACTTCTTAAAGTGGCGGACCAGGTCCCTCCAGCAGAGGGAGTTAATGTTGCAAATGATGCTACCCTGTACTCAGCAGCTTGCTTGACCACAATTTTGAGGAAAAATAATGTGAAGATAGACCAGCGTTCACTGAACCTGAATAACAAACTTAACACAATCATGAAAAGAAGTAGTAACTGAAAATGAAGACAAATTCTGATAACTTTTTTTGCAACAGTGCCTCAAAATATTTTACAAGATCTTGTAATGCAGTTCCCTTTTTTATTTTATCATTGTGTCTCCTCAAGAATTTGGCTTATTTCTCTTTAAAATGGTAAACAGTAGGAGATTCTTTTGTGGGTTTTGTTTGTTGGTTTTGGTTTTGAACTACTGTTCTGAGGTTTCTTCTTTTGAGCGGGAACATCCTGCTTTTCTTTTTTGCACAGCATTAATAGTGAAAGCAGAATATTGAACTGAGTAACAACCTTATTTAAACTCTGCTTGTTCACATTTCTGTGAAGTAATGGGGGTAAAGAGGGTTCTAAGTGAGTGGTCGTTGGTCTCTTTCTATTTAGGATGGTTCCTGAAAATACTTTCTGGATAAGGCTTTTCTATAGTTCAAGAACAGAGTAACTGTGCAGTAAAAAATATTTGCTACTTCTAGCACTTCACCTTTAGTAGAAGTCTCTGACAGTTTGATGTGAAAATGGCATGCTAAGCTGATGCATAAGCTGTCTTTGGGGAATGTAGAAAGTATTATATGAAAGATGGAAGACTACCGTCAGATACACAGGCTGAAGTTTTTATATGGAAAAATGATTTCTAATTCTTGTTCTAAATCCTATTCCTTTCTTCTCCAACAGAAACTATACCAGTATCTTCCTCCACAGACTGGCAAGCAGCTTTTGGGTTTGGTTCCTCCAAACAGCAAGAAGACGACTTAGGGTTTGATCCCTTTGACATCACCCGCAAAGCCTTAGCAGACCTGATTGAGAAGGAACTGTCAGTCCAAGACCAACCTTCCCTTTCGCCCACATCTCTTCAGAACCCTACCCCACACACTACGACTGCCAAAGGGCCAGGTTCTGGATTCCTGCATCCTGCTGCACCCACAAATGCCAACTCTCTCAGTAGCACCTTTCCAGTCATGCCACAGAGGTTTCCACAGTTTCAACAGCATCGAGCAGTTTACAACTCCTTCAGTTTTCCGGGCCAAGCAGCTCGCTATCCTTGGATGGCCTTCCCACGCAATAGCATCATGCACTTGAACCACACAGCAAATCCCACCTCAAACAGTAATTTCTTGGACTTGAATCTCCCACCACAACACAGCACAGGTCTGGGAGGGATCCCTATATCAGGTAGGTGAATATGGACAGCAGTGAATATGACTTAATTCATGCTCTCAGCTTCTCTGAGTCAGAACAGGAAAAGGAAATAGCCAGCAACAAGCAGTAGACTATTATCTCTTGACTGTCATACTAGGTTATGAACAGAGGGAGGAATATTGTTTTAAACAGGTCCTTTGTATAAAAAAGAAAGTAACTGGATATTTAGCCTTGTAAATATTGAGCTTTATAAGGAAGGTGGAGTATTATGTGCCCGCTTAATTTTGTGCCAAAACAGATTGGTACTTTGGTTCCTCAGTCTTGCCAGACTGGCTTTACTTAAGAATAGGCCCTGGAAGTGCATTGTGACTTTCATGTTGGCATGCAGGCGTTGACCAAGGTTCATAAAGTTGTGCAAAAAATTGTAATGATGGTCATTTGTGCCAAATGTCTTGGCTGGTTTGTTCCCTCTTGCACATAACCAAATGGCTGCACAATAAAACATTCAGTGCTGTTCATTTCTGTACTTCAGATGGCCTTAATATTATGCTAATCTTCACTAAATGGATGTTTGCAGTGTGTGTAAAAGGATTCATCCTGATTCTGAGGGTTGTGATGTTGGAGAAAAATAAATGTGCAGTCATGCCAGTTTAGGCTGCCCTGAGTAGATTAATAGGCTCTTGCATCAAACATTACAACTAAGGAGCTAATTGTAACAATAATTGTCTTGATTAAAAATTCACTTCTGGGGTTTGAAATCCTTCCATACTTCAATTTAGCTTGTCCCAAACAAACTCTCTTCTTACAACAGGGGAAAAAATTGTATTACATGAATCATGAACTGCAGGTAGAAAGTCTGTGTTAGCTCTTTGTAACCTTGAGGTGGAGAAAACTGCTCCTTGAGATGTTGCCAGCATTATTTTCTTTTCATTGGTTTTAGAAGTACTAGCTTTACTATAAGAAAGTGACCTAGGAGTACAAGAACTAATTTTGGCTATTACTTTGCTGTACTTTGTCCTCTTTGAAGGCTTGTTGCAGCTGCCATACTGCTGTAGGGTCTTTAGACTGATTCAAGTATAAATATGGTCCATACTACAAATGCAAGTAGTTCAAAACTCTTTATACTTGCAATGGGCAAAGTTTTATGCCTAAAACCACTGATAGTGGTTGCACAAAAAAAAAATTTGTTTCTGGTACTGAGTAACAAAGTAAGACATCCATAGTTGCATTGTTGCTCCCTTTATGGTAAACTACATAGAAGCTGCAGAAGAACAACAGGACATCACTTTCCGACTCTACCACTCAACTGTAAGAACTCCTACTTTTGATGGGTCAATAACAAACCTGTTTTATGGCCTGAGGTACTAGAAAAATCCTTTACTGTTGAAAAGGATCTGTTCATAGTACAGGGTGATTCCAGGTTTGCAAAAGTATTGCATTGTTTTAATTTTAGTTAGAAGCTGGAAAGTGGAACATTTTGTGTTTGTAGAAGAATTGTAGATCTTTTTTTTAAACTTCTGAAGAGGAGTTTGTGTGGTACTGGTTGATGCACAGCCCAGGCCATGTACTTGCCCCTTATGTTTTAAGGTAACAGAATTGATGTCGAAGTATGTCCTTTTTTTATATGCAACTGCTACAATCAAATACTCTAAAAATATTTTTGGCAAATACCACACTAAAAACAAAATAAACACCTGTTGTAGTAACATGGAAAGTTCCTTTGCATTTGTTTTAATCTCTTGTTATAGAAAACATTGCTAGTTGACTGACTGGCAGATAGCAGTTGCTGCCATGCAAATACTTCTCAGCTGATGTACATCAGCTTTTATCTATCTTGAAAAAAGAGTAATTTGCACAAGGACAGATTACTCCTTTCTCTTTTCCTGCTGCCAGAAATCAACTGAACTCTCAGTTCTGGTTTAGTTTGCTGGGTTATGAGTTTGTATTATTTGTATTTATTTTACTGCTCCAACTGCTTCAGAATTACAAATAATTTGAAAGTCAGGAGATGACCTAATAGCTCTTTTCTTGTGTGCTGACTTAATAGTTTCCAATTTATTGACTATTCTTTTTTTTTTTTTAATCTGCATCTCGGCTATGGGTATCTCAGCGAATCCCTTTTATATTCTGTTTGAAAAAATAATTCCTGTTCTTTGTATGCTTTTAATCTATCAATAGTAAGTATTCAATTACAGAATTTTCCTAGTTTCCTTATGTAATTTACAGATACATTTATCTGGTGGAGTTGGGGAAAGAAAGTGGTGTCCAAGTGCAAAGAACTCGTGTATAAGACTTCATTTACAGTCGTTTGTAACATACCCCAGCTGACCTGCTAGAAAGGCAGTTCACATCATAAAGTTGTTCAGCAGTATGGAACAGTTAGTTGTAGTACACCTGAAGCTCCTTTTTCTTGGCTCTTTTATTAGTCCATGTTAGGGGCATTTAGTAAATGTTACCAACTTGGCTGGTTCAGATGTAACAGGAAAGGAAACCAAGTGCAGGTGAAACTTCACATTCTGTCTTGTAGCAGAGACCCTCTATTGCTGTGAAAGACATGTGTTTCTTAAGGTCTTCAATCACAGTTTTTTACAGGATTATAAATTCCTAAAGTAGCTTATACTGGACCAGTTACTGGTAAAAAAATAAAAGCGGGTTGAGAACAGGCACATTAGTCTGTGTTGCCTGCCGTATTTAATCAACCCTTTTGAAGGTTTTTATTTATGTCAAGCAGATCTAAAAACTTCTATAATAAATTCATATGTTATTATAATATTTTCTAGGCTTTCTAAATTCAGGTTGATTTCCTTAGGTGTATTTGTGGTATGGAAGCTTGTATTAAGAAAATGGTATCTTTTAAACTGCCACTGTTTCTGCTTTAGGCATTATTATTCACATGAATTTGAAATGCTTGTGTGTGACATGTTAAATGTAATTTGCTGAAACTGCCTTTTGTTTATTTGATCATCAGAGCTGTGCTGTATTCATAAGCTCACAGCTTAAGCAGGGCTGTTCTGTGATGTGTACCCAATATAAATGGAGGAACACAGGCACTACATTTTTTTTTAATTAAGCTCTCATTTAAGAATAATGTCTGTGTGTAATTTGGTTGCTTAGTTCTTGAAGTAGTATTTATTATCTAATTCTGCAATTTCCAGTAAAATGTCACATGATTTTATTATGCATGTACTTGAAATGTCATATTTGTCCCTAACCCATATTTAAATGAACTTCTAGGTTGATTGATTCCCAAAGCAACTTTTTTTCCCTTCCCCCACTGTATCATTTTTCAAGCTGTAGCAGATGTTTAATGTTGTCATTTTCAGGGACAATTAAGCTTATTGCTGCTCTCCAGAGTGGGATTGATTAGATGGCTTACTGTGAAATTATGAATGTGTAACTGTGGAGAAAAGTTCAGTGACTTCTTCATGGACAGTGTGATTGTTGCTACGAGCAATCTTACCCTAGATTGTATGCAAGCTATCCTAAGAATATTGGCCAGCAGCTATGCTTTGTTCTGCAGATAATGCCAAGAGAAAGATTGATTTACTGACAGTAGTGTGTGGGGGGGTGTGTGCCTTTATTTTTATTTTACTATAAGATAACAGGAAACTCTCTGTAATTTGATAGCTAGTACACTATCATCTTTGCTACCCTACTGCCTGGTGGTGTGTTCAAACATAATAGGTATAGTATGGGATCATAGAATAAGGTAGGATTCAGTTTAACAGTGGGCTTTGAGACAGAAGCTTACAAAATGAGATATAGGCATAGTAATTTGAAAATAGAAATATATAGTTTTATTTCTTGAATTTACTGAGTGTTTGGTAGTCAATTGATTTTGTTACATACAAGTACAGTAACAAACTCAGAGTTAAAAATATTAGGAAAAAGTTGAAAATGGTTAGTCCACTTTCCCCATCAGTTCTATGCAAGATGAAGTTTTGAAACACTGGCTATTACTTCATTTATTAATTTCATAATTACCATGAATGTAAAACTTAATTGTAAGCTCCCTGTAGCCTATAATGAGATAGTTCGAACTCTTCCAAGACTACTCCTACACAATAATATGTATATATTCTTCCCCCAAAAAATCGTTGAAACCTTTGAGTTGGAAGGGACCCACAAGGATCATCAAGTCTAATTTCTGACTCTGCACAGGGCAGCCTAAATATTAAATCATATGTCTCAAAGCATTGTCCAAATGCTTTGAGTATTGAACAGAGGCAATTTTTGTATATCATATGTATAATAAAAATGTAAATAGAGGAAAAAGTGAAGTGGACACAGATACAATGCATAAAGAATTAAACCCTATTTAGGATGGCGAAAAATATTTTATTCATGGTCTTTGAAGATAACCATTGTAAAGTTCATCAAGATATTTTAACCGTGCAGCTGACTGATACAGAAGCTGCCGTTTCTGTGAGCTGTTCCTGATATTTTAGGAATGTGGGGGGTTGAATGTAATAAGTCTGTGTAATAGAATATAATGAAGAATCAAAATTTCATTCTCTTAAGACCTTTTAGTTTTAATGTTGTGGCTTATATCGGTTGAATATTTGCATCCTTATTGATGATATTGTGTATATTTAAAGATGAGACAATAAGCGGGTAGACAGCTCTGTTAATTTTGGATATCCCCCAGCCGTGTCTGTGCTAGTGGTGTTGCATTCCTTATCCAGACACAGATTAGCATATGTGTTTTCATGTCATGGTTGCATTTAAGTTTTTGTGAACCAGTAGCAGGTAGCAGAAAGGACAAAGCAATGACAGTTTTATCAAGAAGGTCCAACATCTTCCCGCTTATTTTAAATACCGAGCTTTTCCATTTCTGAACAGTTTATGGTTTTGCATCTTCTCCTGCTTTAAATTTTCTGGCCTCCACCGTTGAACTTGTCTTGAACATCAAATCCTTTCTTGACTAATGCTGCCTTTTGGACAAGATTTTAGAAAAACAAGGGAAGATCGCTATATGTTTGCTGTAGTTATATTATTTAAAGACTATTTACAGCACAAAAAAGGATGAGATGTCAGAATAAGGGTTAGTATGTTTTCCCTTTAATACTAAGATTCCTTGTCTGACTTGCTGTTTTTCCATAACATAATTGCATTTCCATTTGAGACACGGTTTTTATTTGGTCTTTGTCTTTTTGTCTCCTCTCCCTGGGTTGTTTCTATTTCCTGAAAACCATGCCTTGTTTTATACAATCTTGGAAGGAAACAGAGAATTTGTGGCATAGCAGCTGACATTTTCTGTTAGTCTCAGGATAATAATTTGATATGGGGTTTTGGGTGTGTTCTGCTACTGTGTCTTTTTAAAAGAAGGTTTGGGCCATGTGGTATGGCTGTTGAGGTCAGCATGCTGTAAAAATTCTCCAGTTGCTGTGTAAAACCATTGTTTAATCTCATACTGTAGCAACAAGAATGTCACTTAAACAGTGGTGCCTCACATCCCTTTATTTGGATGCCATGGTCGAACATTTTCCTGTACTTTTCCTCTTGACTTGACAGCATATGAAAGTTTTAATGCCTGTTTTAAGTATTGGTTTCCTTACTCTCAACAGTAAGAGAGGCATTAGTAAATTAATTTTCTGTCCTAGTCTTTTAAAGAAGACTGCTTGCTCACTTGGTGGTCTTCCTTGATATTTGGTTTTTTAACAGCAGCTGGGCAGAAAACATGGCAGCTGAATGACATCTTTTCTGTGCCCCCTTGTTAGATCTATGCCTGCCTGAAGTCTTTCTCTGATTAGGGATAAATACTGAAAATAGCAAATCTGGTGAACATCTTGCTTATACAACTAATAGTTGTAGGTGCCATGCATTTCCAAAGGCTTCTATCATTTCCAGAGTGCAGAGCGGCTGCTCTCAGAAGTAAATATTGCCCTGATAACAGGGTCACTCCTCATTTGAAACTGCTTTGAAGTTGTAAAATGAAAAGTACCTTCTGTCAACCCTCAGTTGTTTCCATTATTGCTTCTACTGATCCTTGTATATCCTAGTTTCCTCAATAAAGGTGATTGTTAGTGCAGCCTTTGCCATAGAATATTTTGTTCTTCTCACCAGTCATTTTGCTCACAGCACCCCATTTTTTCCATGGAGGTTCTTAGTCCTCCATCCTTCCTCTTCAAGGAGATGCTTTGTGTGTGTGTGTATCGTCACCTTGAAATTTGTTCCCCTTTTATTCTCCATCATAACTAATTTTCTGTTTCATTAGTGAAGAAGTGTTCAGCACAATATGGTATTAATCATTTTTGAAAATAAACTTTTGGCTTGCTCATTTCTGTTTCTCTGAAGGAGTTTAGTGGGGTTTTTTATGCATCCAGCTTTAAACTAAATTAAATGGAAATGTGATTTCAGATTAATTTCCAAAATTTTAAATCAATGTCAAGATTGTCAAGATTGAAATATGCTGTGGCTATTCCTTTTCTTAGCTCTGGCGTCTTGTCCCTTAACTACCATACACTTCCTACATTTACTACAAAGGCTTGGCTTCCTTGGTGTAATCTTGTCATGATCTCTGAGAGAATTTCATCCACAGCACCTGTCCTTTAAGTCCTGCTATTTCTTCATCTAATCTCATCTCATACACCCACCCTTCCTTCCAGTGCCTTTTCAGTGCTAATACTGCAACTGTTTTCTAAATCCTGTTGAATTTTTTTCCTATGATTATATAGGTGATATTGCTTCAAATAAGGCTTGATACGTAAATATCTGTCTTTATCTCTCTAGCTTAGTTTTAAGCTCTTACAAAATTTTTAAAATCTTTGATTGCAAGATTTTTAGGTATGACAGTGAAAGACAGGCATCCTGCTTCTTTGGGTAGCAAGATGCCTATTTTTAAAAGCATAATTTTATTTTGGAAGAAGAAGATGTATGCAACAAAGGAAAAAGTGAGAAAAAAATCATCCAACTTGGCTGCAATGTATCAGAGAAATGACTAATCACATTAACTCTACTACATTTGAAATAACCATGGGGTTGGCTGAAATAGGTGAAATAGGTGGCCTGAATAGCTGACCTAGTCTGCATTCTGTACTGTTAGTTGTGACAGCTTCTGTGGTAACTTTCTAGAAACAGGAAGAAACAAGCAGACAGGAGGTTTTTCACATCAAGTGTCATGACTGTTTGTGGCTGTAGCAGTGTCACCAGAGGAGTTTCAGCTACACTAAATGTTGGCTTTTGGCTAGGTTTTATGGATGAAAGGCTGCATTTAATGTTAATAGAACCTCTTTAGGACTGGTTCACCAAAACTTAGAAAGGTTGTTTCCTTTCACAGGTGAGATCTTGGGATGGCCCTGCAGTTGTGTAGGAAGCAGTTCTGTTTTCTTACATAGTGTATCTCCTTCTTCCAGCAGATAGATGCTTAGCCTTGGGATGCTGCGTTCTCTTAGATGCTTTTCTGAAATTACTTCAAAATATGCAGTAGGTCACTGGCATGAGTTAAAGGTGCAACTGTCTTAGTGGTGTTAAAAACATGGCATTTTCCTTTGAAGGACTGGAGTCTTTAAACGGAAAGTGGGTGCACCTGGCACTGTCACCTCAGTGTCTAACAAAAAGCTGTGCCTTGGCATGGACCTGAAATGTTGGCTCTCTCTAAGTCCATTTAACAAAGTACCAGTAACGACTGGTGCATTTCAGCAAAATGTACAGGTAATTCAAATGCTTTCTGCATAAACTTTTTTTAAGTGCTCCAGCTTGAAAAACTGAGAGCAAACATATTTTTAAAAATTGTATTGGGGGAGGAGCATGAATGAATTCTGAAGGAATAGCAGCAACTGAAAGAGCAATTTTGCAAATAGTGTTTCTCCTCCCAGTACTGTCAAATCACATTTGTGGGGGAGAAAAAAAACATTCCCATCCCTTGCCAGCTCTTGGTTTCTTCTACACAGCTTCATTTGAATTTCGTCTTCTCCTCAGAGGAATAATTTCAAAAAATCTATTTTGAAAATAGGTCACTTCATTTAGAAGACAGCATCTAATAATCAGAATTAATTTCATGTCATGGAAGGTGAAAACTTGGCTTTCTTGCAGTTTATCTAATTTTCCCACAGAATTATTGAAATAATCTACAAATATATATAAGCCTTAATTGTCTGCAGATGTGAGAAGATTCAAAATAAGTTTATCATTTGCCAGAGTATGCTTTCATTGTGCTAATGCTGGTCTCAAAGCTTCAAGTCAGAGGGCTAGTTGATTGGTTGGATGTTTCTGGAATCCAGAATCTCTGTAAAAAGATACGCTTTTGCTAATTGTTACTATAGCTTTGAAGATCTAGCACTTTTTTATTTTGCAATTTCTAGTTATTGCATTACCCATAGGGCAAATTTCAAATATTTTGGTTTTATTTATGAGTGTATCTATCCAATTACATTTGTACATGCAGGCTTTTCGTTTGAAGTCGAAGTCTGTTGTATTGACAGACAAGGTAGCCTGGTGAGATTGAACCCATATGCATGATGTGAGAGGAAGCAGTTTATGTTAAAATGAACTTTATTTCTCAGGTAAATGGAATTGCATGCTTTCTGATATTTTTAATCAAACTGTTCTGTCTGTAGGACTCAAGTATCTATTTCATTTGTTTCAGTATCTTAAGTCTTTGTGCTCTTAGATTAGATTTGTGGTAATATTAAAGATTATCAGCACCAAAACCTATTTTCTTATGGAGTCAGTAATAAAAACTAGTGTGATTTTCTAGAAACATTTTGTTGGAAGTCAAGCATGTTTTTCAAAGCAACTTGGAATCTCAGTTTGGAATTGGCTTATAGATTAAAATTGGGTCACTGGCTGTTATAATTATGGTTTGGTCTCTTGGGCTGTGGTAAGTGTCAGTCAATCACAAGAACCCTCCAGAATACTCCAGTAAAACTGGTTTTCTCAAGCCTAATAAAATTCTGACGCTGTACATGCAAGCAAATATGAGTCTTCTTACTGTCCCCATACTCATGTTATAGAAGGGATTTCCCCTGAAAATAAATGATATTTTCTGACTCACAACATATATTTAGTCACAGAAAGCTTAAAAGTTGTACTGTCAGATCATCATCAAAAAGGAAGTTCATTTAGAAAATCTTATTTTTTTTCCCCTATAAGTGTATACTTTAGAGTTAATATATTCTACTTCATAGTTTGGCTAACTGGCAAATTAAATTGCAGTTGGATTTACTTGACATTGAAGAGTAGTGTGCTTCTCTTTACATGGCTGTCCTTTAAATTGGGTGGAATTACTATAACCATGGAAATCAATATGGAATAGAGATAAAATGTGCTTTATTTGTAGTATTTTAAAGCTGAGGTTAGACTGGTGTCTCTTGTCTACCAAAGCAAATTTTCTGTGTATATGTACATAAATTGTTTGTATTTGTGCCTCTTTTGTTTCCCTAGCTCTTAGAGCTCATGACTTTTAAACTCTCATTTGAAATTTGCACTGTGAAATGACACTTAAAAAGCTAGGGTTTGTGAATTGTTTATTTGTTTCCCATGTATAGACAATGTTTGTGAGGCTTTTAAAAGTTCACTGCAAACAGCTTTACCTTCTAGTGCTCCTGTCACTTGATGTCTCCCTAATATGATGAAGGGCTGCACTGCTGTTTAAATGTGGACAGTTTCCATCTTCTCTAATCTGCCAGTAACATTCTTAGGCCTCTGTGAATGAATGAAACTTCGTTGTTTGGTTTAAGCATTGTAGGATTACTGGGAATCATAGATACAAAGAGTCAATGAAGCCGAGAGAGAAATCCTTCAGATTTTAGAAGTTTAAATGGGATTTTATTCGTGGTTAAAAATTTTCATGAGCAAACAAGCTTATTACTCATACTAAAGTGAAGCAGGTATAGTTCTTATCATAACTGTCTTGTTAATTTTTAAGTATATAACCTTTGGATGAAGAGCTTTTGAGTTTATGTAATGTGATGGTCATCGTTTCTTTTTTGGATGTGTCAAATTGCCCTTTCCTTCTCTCCCCCTCAAAGGGAGGTACTTACAACTGTTTTCAAAGCAGAAATACCAATAGTTGAAAGTAATTTTGAGATCAAAATAAAGAAGCCCCAGTCACTTCTCAGAATAGGGTAACAGGCTGTTTCAGGGAAAGCACGTATGATCTGTGCTGTCTGTGAACATGGTAGCACAAGACAGAGACTGGAACCGGAGAAGTCACTTGAAAGGGTATGCTTCTCTGGTGGCCCCATTTGTTTCTAAGTGAATTGAAAGACTTGGTGAACTCCTGGTAGTCTTTCCTGTTCTTTGTTTCTCTCATTTTTCTTTGGCTTCAAAATTTATTGTACCGTGTCCTTGAAGATTTCACAAGGACCTTTTTACAGGCAGGTTGTTGAAATAGCTATTCTATTACTGCATACACTTGACAGTCTCTTTGCTTCTTTTGTTGCCACTCTTTGGTGTCAGGTATGTGGCACTGCCTAGAAGTTAATTTTTCTCTCATATGACTATTGTCCTCTGATTTTATTTTGCTTATTTGATGCTTTTCTGTAGTTGACACACTCTGTGTGTCTTGGTAACACATATGGCATACTGATGGATTCTTTAAAAACAAGTAAATACTTGCAACCTAGATTTGCAGGACTGTTTGCTTTTCAGTGGGACTAGAATATTTAAGACTTGGCGTAAAGATATTAGGTGTTTTTACTCAATTAGCATGAAAATAGGCTTTTGTAATGACTTGGCATATGTTTGGTAGAGCAAAGAAATACACTTGCTTTACACTTAATGTAACAGTCAAGTGACATTTCCTATTGGTCGTATTTACTCAAGCATTTACTGGGTGAATTTTGCTTTGGATTTTACCATAGGCTTGTATCAGAATTGGGGCAATGATTTGAAATGGTCTAGTCACTATGGAATATTAATTTTAGTGGGCTTGTCCACACCAAGAAAACTGGAAATTCTGCTATCCAATCAATATAAATACTGAGTGCATCAGTGTCACCAGAGTGACACAGCCAAATTTGAAACACCTTTGCATCTTCATTGCAGTGTCATTCTCGGAATTTTGGAAGTCACAATACAGCCTGGATCAGTGCAGCAGACAGTTGTGCAAACATCTTTGAAAGTACTGATTATGTGCAAAGAACAGTATTCTGGCTAGGCCATTAATCCTCTTCATGACCTCTCCCCCAAATACACACCGCTTTGCCTGATTTGAAAAAATAGCATTAAGGCATTGCAGGTAGAGAATGAGGTAACTCTGCTTGACTGTCTGGAAGGATGTGATAATGGGGCAATGATTTTATTTAAAAATTCATTAAATCATTAGTTTTATACAAATTGATGTTCAGGCTTCTCAGATGTATTATCTTTCTTAAGTTAACTTCAAATATTTTTTTTATTTGGATTGGATGGACAAGCTGGATTTGTGATGAAGCTTTTCTTTCTTTCCTTTTCTCTTTTTGAGACAGCGGTTGACTTTGCCATTCTTACATACAAGTGCTATTATTTCACGTTGACATACCACCCCAGACAGAAGATTTCAGTGCTAGAACTCTGGGATCTGTTCACTTCTGTATGCACAAGTTTCCACTATACCAGACAGAATTATGAAATGTACATAGAGGGAAGACCAGAGTTCAGGGTGTGTGTTTGAGAATGCTTTTCATGTGAATAGTGGTGCTTTCAGTGATGCTTCACCAGGTTATTCTCTCTTTTGGCGGACAAAGCTAGAGCGTGAGGGGAGGAATCTCATTTACCTTGGTATACAAAATACTTTCTTTGCAGTCAACTAGGTTCTACATTGTTTTCTTCTGTGTTTTCCCTCTATCAGTGTGCATGTTGCTTTAAGCCTTTTAAGATTAGCTTGTGGAAGGAGACATCATTTTCACTCCTTGGGAGAGGGAAACAGTGTTGTATTGGTTTTCACACCCCTAGGTTGTAATGTCCAACTGAGAAGTCTGCTAGTAGTCAGAAAATTACTCCTTCCAACCAGTTAACTTTAGAAGTAAGGGAAGGTAATAGGAAAATGCCCTTTTTAATAGATTGGTATTAACTGACAATTAGTTGTTACTTATTTTTAACTATGGTCCTAGCTTCATCATGAAGCATAGACTTATTTAACAGGAAGAACAAACTAGTGAGGGATGATTAATGATTTCTGAAGAAATTACTTTCCTTCAGTTGGTAGAAGTAACTTTTGTCTCTGGGGTCAATTTGCGTTTTCACTTAGACTGTTTAAAACTTGGCAGACTCCAGCAAAGACATGTGGTGCTTGGGTTTTTTTGTGTCAGGGGACAGTATTTTTGGCTGAGCTTGCCTTGCAGCCTCACAAACATATCTGTTTGGGAAGGCAGTAATTTTTTTGTAATTCTCTATTTTGTCACTTTCATACCCAGGAGCACAAGATTTTATTAAACTTACTTTCTTATAGCTAACTAACAATACTGTTTTGGTAGATACTGAATCCTTTTAGACCTTTCATCTCTTGACTTCTGTGAATCCAAGTTTCTTTCTCCCTCAGTTTCTTATTTCCTGTTTTGTGTCAGAGGATACACAGCAGTGGTGCACTACGCCTGCCTCAGGCAGCAGTGTCTCCTCACCAGAAAGTGCCAGCCTTTTCCATTCCATGAGAGTCTTGTATCTAAACACTTGCTACCTTTCTTGACCCTTAGGTGTGCTGTATGGTGTCTTTTTAAAATGGAGAATAAAATGACAAAAAAAATGTATTTTCCTAGCCCAAGGAGGCCTAATGCCCTATGACATTAATTTTCCTATCCTATTAATTGTAACATCCTGCAGACTTTGTCTTAGGCTTCCTCAGTGACATGTTGCAGGTAGTTTACTGCATGTTAATTTTCTTACATAAGAGTTTTGAGGCCATGTTGGGGGTTAGTAAAATCAGTGACTGAGACCCTAGCTCACAGGTATTGAGATGAGTATGTTTGCTCATGCATGGACCTAGTAAGCATTTTTGTGTGCTTTTTGCATTGCAGTAGAAGTGAATAATTAAACCGATCTGTGTTTCTTTGCACGAGCTTTTTGAAGCAGTAGAAAAAGAAGTGGAAACTAATGGTGTACAATGCAGAATTTGTTGCAAGTTTTTTCTGTGATCGTGAGCTGTCTACTTTTGTTCCAAAAAGTTAATTTAGAACTTGTCTCGAGTGGGCTTACGGATGTTCAAGAGGGTTGTGAACCAATATATCTTGAGGACATTTTCTACTAATACTTTCTAAAAGTTTGATTTATTATTTTTAATCTCAGGATTGTAGGATTTTGATGAAAACCATATGGCACCAAATTCTTTAAAAGCATTTATTTTGTGCATTAGTACTGTAAAGGAAAAAGGAACTGTGAAAAGGACAGGATTTCAAGAAGTAGTTTTTTGATTGGTTTTGGAGTTTTCCCCACTCTAGTTACAAAAAGGTAATTGCTCGAGAGACCACTTTTTTCTGAACATTCAGCTTTACAAAAACTGCCAGGGCAGGTTTTTGATAGCAATTGAGACTGCTTTCTTTATTCTCCAACATAAAGTTGTGAGTTAGGGATATCCTCTAATTTTCCAGGAAGACTTAAATCTCTTCTGTTGTTGATGAAGTAGCAGTATTGTGAAAGTATCTCTTTATAGCAATTCTGATTGAGATAAAGGTTCTTTCTTCAATCAGGATAGGCAGAGGTGTTTTTTAAAAAAAGATTGTATTCTAAATATTTATCAAAAAGACAACCATGTGCCTAACACTTCCTTTCCAAATATAACTGGCCACAAGCTAATAAGGTATGACTTGCTGTATTGGATGATAAATACTGGAATGCTTTGACATACTTTAAGCGAGAGATGGATATTAGAATCGGATAGTCTGTTGTAGGTAGCATGGTGTAACTCTTGTGTTGAGGGATCATTTGCTGTAGTGCTAATAGCCACATTATCCTGTTGTCCTTCATCAATGTCTTGAAACGTTCAAGCAAGTACTTGAGACTTGACTGCTTTGGTGTCCAGCTGGTTTGCTTCTTCCCAAAATTTTGAGGATATTGCTGTGTTGGAAATTATTCTGAAAGGTCTCTAAAAATTTTCACTTACATTCTTCAAGTGCAAGAGCAAATTCACTCCCTCCAACTTCATTGCCATTTTCTGCAGAAGAACATCTATAGGGCTGTGAATAAGCAAGCTTTAACAAAACAAAATACATAAGTGATTTTCCTCAGCCTCCCTGATTTCTCACATTCTGTTTCTATTGCAAAGCCCTACCTAGCCTTTCTTTATTTTGATACATGTCAAAACAACCCTTTTGAGCCTGCTGCCCATCAATAAAGCAGACAAATTGCAGCAGAGGTATTCTCATCAAATACCTGGTAAATTTTGCCCTGTCAGTAATAGAGAGAGAGCCACTATGTCCTTGATTATTCGAGTCTCTGAGTCAAAATGGGGAAATACATATTGGGGAAAGAGTTATCTTTCTCCCATTCCCTCACACTTGGTTTAAAACCTGCCCGCTCCTCAGAGTAATAGATCAATTCTGAAAACATTGACCCTAGGTTTTGGATAGGGAAAGAATTAAATGCTTAGCTTAAAGAGTGAAAGCAAAATCCCATACCCCACCAAAGAAGGACATCTGTTTCTAACTTCAGCTTTTTATTTTTTTATCTTTCATTTTTTTTTGTTGGTAAATCTCCCAGACAGCAGCAGTTCTGTAGAGAGTTTAAATATGAAGGAATGGCAGGACGGGCTAAGGGCACTTCTACCGAACATTAACATCAACTTTGGTGGACTGCCCAATGCTTCTTCCCCCTCCAACGCCAACCACAGTGTACCAACGTCCAACACTGCCACCACCGACAGCCTGAATTGGGACAGCCCTGGCAGCTGGATGGACCCCGCAATCATCACAGGTAACCATTTCTCACTCCTTCAGCTCCACTGGCAAACCATCAAATGGGTATTTGGCACAAACTGACTTACATCTGAGGAAAAAAAAAAAAAAAGTCAGTATGCGGTGGTCTCTTCCAGCTTCCATCCACAAAACCTCAAGGGTCCAGGAATTTTTGTGGAAACTCTAGGTATACCAGAGCATCACTTAGGCCTTTGCAATGCATGCCCAGGACCTGTGCAGGCAGTCAGGTGGATCAGCGCTTTCGTATAGGGTCAATCTGTAAGGTGTCCCTTCTGCTGGATGGCATGTCCGGTATGTGCGTCGCTGGTCCTGAGGCACTGAAGGCAATCACTGGACTTTGTTATTTAAAAAGGGACGTACTCCACTTGTTTATAAAGCTCTCTTTTATAAGGCTGTCTGATTGTATTCCCCTGTTAGAGAGGCTGAAGTGTGATTCAAGTAGTCACAGTAAAAGGTGAAGCATGTAGTACTGGCAGCTTGGTGTGGTAATGTCATAAGGTCACGTTGACAGGGATGCAGTTCTTGAGCAGAATGTTTGATAGAAAAATGTCTGTTTTCTGAAGAAGTGCTCTGAGGGTGAGCTTTCTCCTATCTCAGTTTAATGTTAAATGTTTTTGCGGGCAGGGTAATTATGCATAATAATGTAAAATGCATTTTCTGTACAAACTAATCATGTTTTTTCACTGTTGCTTTTTGCTAGGTTAAATTGACCTCCTTCATGGTCAATTTATTGCTTTTCCTCTGACTTGCCTGTATCCCTGTTTTTTTCTTCTTTTCTTAGGTATCCCAGCCTCCACAGGAAACAGTTTAGACAGCCTTCAAGATGACAATCCTCCACATTGGCTAAAATCTCTTCAGGCTCTCACAGAGGTGGACGGCCCCAGTGCAGCACCATCACAGACACACCACAGTAACCCCTTCGGCACACAGATCCCTCTGCACAGAGCCAGTTGGAATCCCTACTCTCCTCCTTCAAACCCCACCAGTTTCCATTCCCCACCTCCAGGCTTTCAGACAGCCTTCAGACCCCCCAGTAAAACCCCCACAGATCTACTACAGAGCTCAGCGCTGGATCGTCATTAGGAAAGGAGGAAAAAGAAAAAAAGAAAAAAAATAAGACCCAAAACGTTAGAAATGCAGGAAGTGTCCCACCCTGACTCCTCCCCATGCCCACCTACTGTTCCCTGTCATATCTTTCTTTCTGAAGAATCCAGTTCCTGATCAAACTTCCCCCCAAATGCAATGCCATCACAGGGTCATGACCATTCTTTTTGTTAAGTTTCTGCAGAACCGGTGTTTGAAATACACTGTTTGAAATATTTTCTAAGCATTCTAAGGAAAAAAAAAAAAAAGAGAGAGAGAGAGAGAAATCAAAATGCAGTCTCAATGCTTAAGGAGAATATTACTGTCTTACATCTTTTGCACATGAGTATTTCTGCCTAGTAGAAAAGTGTCAATCTGCAGTAGGGGAAAAAGTGCAATGCAGAATCAAAGGAAAGAACATAAAAAAGGTATTTAATTTAAATGAAGTTACTGAACATGTGGGGCAAGCAGTGGCCCAGCATTTATTTTGCATTCAGTGTGGCACTACACAGGGAAATTGCTATGTTGGGGTTGGTTGGTTTTTTTGGGTGTTTTTTTTTTTTGAGCAGGGGATTTTATTGCATCAGTCAGAGTTTGACATGACCTGTGTTGAGAGGCAAAACACTTATAGCTATGAGTAACTGGCATGTTGCTAAAGAGTGGTTTAAAGAGGGGAGAATAAGATTTTTCTTTAATTTTGGCTTTAGATTTCAAGTAAACTTTAATGTTTTAAAAGTATTCACAGATTTAATACCTAGCATATACGTAATATAATTATAAGCAGCTGAAACACGAGTGATATTTACTTCAGTCTTTCTGTCTCCTCTGTCAGTCTCTCTTTTTTTTTTTTTTAAGATTCACCTGATTAGGGCACTCTGGGATAGCACTGCATTGGGGCCACATGATCACCATCAGGAGCAACCTCTGACCTCTGCCTGCAGCTTTTACTTAACCCTGTAGTTTCTGGACATTTGTGCAGTATTGAAAAGACAGGAAAAAAGAAACAGATGAATAAACATGGTTATAACCTGACGCTAAAACTAAAACCAAGGAAATGTACCTCTTTCTTCAGAATTAAAACTAAAATCTTAAATAAAAAAGAAAACTTGATGATGACTTCACGTTTGCTTTTTGGTTTTTTTTAACGTTGGATTTTTAATTACAGGATCTGGTAACAAGTGTATGCCATTGCATGTTTGGGGTTTTCTTCTTATTCATCTAAACCAGAACTACTTTATCACTGGAAATACTGCTTTGTATAGTAACTTCTGTATTGAAGGGTGGAAAAAAGCATAACACTTTAAATCTTTTGAATGAATTCTGTTGTCTGTACTCATGGCAATAGCTAGAGGCAGTCAGTCTCTTACTGTTATTGGTGGTATCCTTTTAAATCTGAAGCATGAAAATCTTGTTTTTATTTTTCCTGAATTAAATGCCATTGCACTCAGGGTAGAGAGCATGCAGTAATATGCGTGAAGATACAGCAGAAAATTTATGACTTGCTGTGAACGTCAGCAGCCTTGCATAAAGGTGTAAAATACTGTCACTGTACAACAGGGGATGAACAGCACTTAATGGACAGAAGGCCTCCAGTAAGCTTTTAGATTTGCAAGCAGACATAAAACCTACAACCTTGTGGTTAGGCTGCTGATTGATGTAGTGTACAAGGTGGCAGAGACCCTGAAATTCTAAAGATGCCTGTGCAGAAGGATTTCTCACCTGGAGTGAGCTGTATAGTTCAGGCTGGCAGCCTCTGAAAAGGTTTGCTGCTGGCAGGGGCAAGGAAGGGAATTTCCACTGATGAACTGTGAACACCTAAATGAGGATGGGGTGGGGTGAGGAACTTGCCTTTCAGGAAGTGGAAACAAATCCTGAGTCAGTCACTGGACAGAGGAGCCAAGTCTTGTATCTGCACAAAGTATTTCTAAATATCCTATTATGCAAACCATCACTTGGTGACTATGTGCTTTTGCTCTTCTCTCATCTGCGTTGCCATTTTAGTCCTGTGTTTATTACTCTGGATTACAGGCCTGTATGTGCTGTTTCTAAACTGGCAGCATTGCTGCAGAGTCCTGTGCCCTGGTTACTTGGGGGAATGTGCACACCCTTTGATGCTAGTGCTCCCCAAAAAGCAAACTCTTTTTATCACCCAGCCATCTCCTGTAACTGCTGGTGGTGGAAAGAGAAGTGCTGCGGGCTGGAATGGCCTCATCTGTGGCAGTCCCTACTGGTGCCCCTGAACTGGGGGTGCAGCCCAGCAGGAATTGTTTGCTGGAGGTCTTGGTGAAGATGTTAATGATACTTGGTTTGGGGTTTTTTTGTGTCTCCTTCCACAGTTGCTAGACGTTTTTTGTCCTTTAACATCTTATTTTAGAAGGGTACCCTTCCTGACCCTGAAAATTAGCAAGGCTCCCAAAGCAGCTCCAACTGGTTTCTATGTATCACAGCAATTCCTGAAGCTGCTGCCTTTTTCAGTTTTTACTTGTCCTTTTGTTGTTTAGGAAGTGCTGTGGCAGCCCTGTGCCCATGGTCTGCTGCCACTGGAAACCAGGCTTTAGCTGTTTGGGAGACACTCACTCCCTGGTGCCATGCAGCAGCTTGTGTGGTTGGCCTACCAACAAACCCTTAGCCTTCACAAAAAGGTTTGCAACTACAATGACTTTTTCTCCCTAGGGTGCTGCTTTCCCAGGAAAGATTTCTTGGTGGGTAACACTGGCATTACAACAGTAAAGTGTATCAGTGATCAGACTGATGTGTGTTGGGTGCAGCTTTTGTTACATTTTACCCTAGTTTTGTGTACTGTCTGATGTGAATTCTGCATCCACACAGTTGTGAACCAACCTGGTGTTGCACTCTGTTCAACTGTGTGGAACTCACCTGGTTTTTTTCTCATGAATTTTTGGGTTTATTGGTAGAGGGGGGAGGAAGGTGGGTTTTTGTTTCTGTTTTGTTGGACAGTTGGAGGATTTGTTTTTTGTGTGGTTTTGTTTGTTTGTTTTTGATTAATTGATGGAGTTTTCTTATGACAAGAATTTCTGTACAAGAATGTATATTGAAAAGAGAAGATCTGTGTGATTGTCTTAGTTAATGGTCTGTTGTTTCTTATATTGTATGGAGACTTGCAGCTCTTTCATGCATTTAGCAAAGAACAGTGCTTGACTGAAAGGCTGATGACCCAGGACTAGCAATACATTTCGTAGATAATGTCTGGTGAAGATAAAGGATGGGCCAGACTACTCTTCCAAAAGAGTATGCGGGCTGTTGAGGGAAGGAAGGGAATTGTTGGCTGTGAATATGTTGGTATAAGAAGCTGTGTGGCATTTTCAACTAATTTACAAATCAGGTGTAATAATTTGAGGGTGAGCAGTGCTGGAACAATAGTAAGGGCTCCTGGCCTATGGCACTTTTCCGCCCCCCCCCCCCCCCCATCTTTTTAATATCGAACAAAAGAATGATGTTTTTCTAGATTACAGCAAGAAATAAAATGTCCCTGGCTGAGGTGAAGAGCCATTGCATGAATTTTATTTTCCTTTAATAACTTTCATTGCTTAGTTGGAAATCAAGTGTCAGCGGGTATGTGGCGTTGGGAATGTAGTGTCTTGACAGAGCTGTTTTAATCACACTTAAAATAGAAAAAAAATAAAAGGGAGAAAGAAAACAGCATTTATAAAAAATATATAAATAAAAATATGCTTGGCCTCCTTTTCTCCAGGGTAAACACCCCCAGTCACTCCTCACAGGACTCTTTAGCTATCTATCTCAGTATATATTATATGTATGTATGTATTTCTATCTCAGCATGACAGAAATACACATGTGCCAGGCATGGACTTTTTGGCCCATTTATTGTCAATATATTGAGGTAACTGTATTAAAGTTCTGTTTGGTAGAGCTGGTCATGCTGCTGTGGAGATTTCTGGCTTTTTTTCTTCTGGTAGGAGGGAAAGGGTTATGCAGCAGTTTCCATCCTCACGCTTGCAAGGGAGTTTAGAAAAATACACTTGAAAAACTTGTAATGCCTGGGTGCTTATTGTTCATCCCTCTCCTCAGAAAGTGTGGAAGTTGCCTTAGTTGCAAGGGAGCTTGGAACTGGTATTGGTCTCTAGCACACATAAATCCAGTGCATGGCAGGTGTTGCATTGCCTGGGACTAATTCCCTCTGGGGAAAGCTGTTACGCTGGAATAAAAACTCATTGCTCAGAACTGAGGTGTGTCAAGAAACTGAGAGGTGGCAGACAGAGTGCTTGAAGGGTTGGGGGACTGGGATTGTCACCAGCCCTACTTGAAGGGCTAGTAGGTACTTGTAACTTCTGGACGGGGATGACCTCTCCTCCAGTCCAGCTGTCATGAGTTTTCAGTGTGGCCAGAGCATGTACTGTAAAATGTTTGGCATGAATCTGTGCTTTGAGTGGTTGTTGCTTTACACCTCCAGCAGTGTGTGGCTGCATGGCCAGCTGTGGATGTGCTTTCCACTTTACTGGTGTATATGGTCAGCTGTGCAAGCTGAATGCAGATGAAGGAACTGTAAGAGCTTGTGCTCCTTGCTCTTTGCCCAAATCTTAGCATCTTTTTTCCTTCTTTGGGATGTTCAACTGATAGTCATGCCTAAAGATTCTTAGCTTTTTCATATATTTGCAGCTTTGTAGATTTTTAAATACAGTTGTATGGTTTGTAGTACTTTCCCTTTTAGAATAATAAGCTAAACCTTTTTAACATATTATTGGAATTCTGTTCAGTCTTATTCTTAAAAAGAGAATTTCTGACAAGGATATCTTGTTTTCCACCAAAACTTGAGACATAACAAGGAATAGGGCAAAGAAGCCCCTGGACCAGCTCCAAGCTTAGGGGCTGACCTAAGAGTGGGTTACTGGGGCAACTGATCTCCTGTTGGATGTGTCTGCTAGATATGCCAAGTAATTAACCTTGGCTATAAAATTTGTAGAAATCCTTTATTACAGATACATATATAGCCATATCCGTGCACCTGAAAGCTTTCATTAAAGAATTGCTTTTTATCTTATCACTCTTAATACTGTTTGGAAAGTTTTTGTCTTTTGATTCCAGGCAACTATAGGAAGGAGCTCTTGAGTTCCCTTCTCTTGATAGTTGAGACCATAAACAAAGCTTCCTAAGAGTAAAAAGGTGAAGTATCATCATAGCTTTGGATTGCATTGTAGGAAAAGGTATAGCCTCAGAATGCTATAATCTACATGCGAAAGTACTGTAAATGAACGAGATGTTCATCTCCCCTACTTTCTGGGCTTTGCCTTTGCCCCAGACATACTGCTGTTATGTTTCTGTGGCAGATTGAAGGTTCTTGAGATGGAAATGACCATACAAAGTTGTTGCCAACATAACAAGTTTAGGGAGCTAGAGTAACTTGCGGGACTCCAAATTGCTGCATTGTGAAGGTTTGAGGTGAGTTGAGTGACCTGGCAGCTGCAGATTTGTTACTGGCTTTGCTGATGAAAAGTACTGGTCTAGGGTGGTCTGATGCAGTGACTAAGATGTGGAAGTCCTTTGAACAGAGGTGGTGGTGTGTCTGCAGAGGAAAACAGTACAGAAAAATCCTTTTTAATCTAAAATCTATGGGAGAGTGGTCTGCCTGACATCTGATCAGGAGGTTCCATCTCCTGCAACACAGATGAGTCTTTCAGTGGGATACAGGCATCATATAGTTACTGTTGTTGTCTCCTGTGAAATCTTGCTAGATTGCTATTTCTTTTTCCCAGTCGTCAGACTTAAAAAAATTGACTGTGTGTTTGAGGTGCATGGTGCTCAGCTCTTTCCTCTTCCTACCACTTGAAAGGTTACTCTGGAAAGCTTGTACTGCCAGAAGGTGGCCATTCTTTTCAAGCTCAGAGTAAGTATCCTTTTAGAATTTCATGGCTTTAGCGTTTGGATGTTGCAGGTCCCAGCATGAATTTTGGTCAGATCTCCAGAGAGTCTGAGACCTCTTCTTCCAGTGCTAAATAGTCACGGTAGGTTGGTACACCAACCTTCACTGGAGAATTAAAGTTGTGACCAAAACTTGTTTAAGTCTTTTGAGATAAGGATGCAGGCTGAAGTTTACAGTGTGGAGTCTGAAGCTTAAAATGCTGTTTAAAAAAAGAACAATTGAGGATGCTTTGTTCAGACACTCAACAGAAAGCTACTACTTACGAGTTTTGCCTGGGACAGAATGGGCAATGAGCTGGCCTTGCTCCATCCCTCTTCAGATGGTTTCCTTCAGTTCCAAGATCCATCTCTTTGCAGGATATTGAATGTATATAATTTAATTTTTTTAAAAAAGGTGATATATGTGGTTCAGTGGATGCCTACTCTAACAGGAACCTCTGAATAACATGGCAAGAATGCATGGGATTATAGTCTAAGAGGTTTGCTTCTTCCACTTTACAAATTACTTACAGCTTCTATATGGTTGCCTTCCTCCTCCCTCCTCATTTGGTAAATAAATGCAAACTGTGCTTCTTGTTGCCTCACTGATGATGCCTTCCTGAGTTGAAGCTGAGTGTGGCTTTTCATGCTTTAACTCAGTTCTTTGCTGCACTGATCCAAGGAACTGAGGCAAAGACTAGAGGGTAGATAGGGAAACACAGAGCTGACCTTCCTTAACCCATATTTCTTCTCTTGGTTCTGCTACTTGAGATGACTTTTGAGGAAGACATGACCATGTGCTCTTCCTTGATGGAGAAATTTGGCTAAGACAATGTTTTGGGATTGAATAGTTTGTTAAGAAGCTGAAATTTGCATACATGCAGAAAAAACAACAACAACAAAACAACAAAAACAAACAAAAACCTCAGGAAAATGTTGTTCCAAGGAAGGTTCATTTTTTTCAAGGAAATAATTTTCTAAATATCAAGTGTATAAAATACTTGTTTCAAGTTGACAGTTTTCTCTATACGAAAAACTACTGTGTCAATTTTTTTATTGAAAATGCTAACTTTTTGCCATGGCACTTCAAAATCAGTAACTTTCTGGACATGTTTGGCAAAAGATTTTTGTATCTGAAATGTGCATCATTTCAGTTTGTAGTGAAAGCAGGTGTCAATCTCTAATATTATGTAGCAAAAAAAAAAAAAAATCACACTTTTGGTTTTAAAGCCTCACTCAGGTCCAGGGAACAACAAACTGAATCCCAAATGTATTTTTTGAACAAAAATCTCTTTGGAGAGAGAGATGATTGTAGTGAAGTGTTTTGGATTAATTAAAACATAGCAAGGGAGAGGAACAGAGAAAGAAATGGATAGGAAAAGTCTCATTCTCATCATATTCAATTTTTATTTTGAACAGCTTACCTTGAAACAGGATTATTCCCCTCCCTGTGCATTAGACTTGGCTGGAAAAAAGAGGGAGGGGAAGGTTAAAGTTAGGATGTGAGCTGAAGGAAAGCTCAGAGCAGGTCTTGTTTTCCCTGTCCTTTCTAAGGCATCGGTTGCCTTAAGAGAATGAAAGATTTTTCTTCTTTCTCGTGCAGTTGCTGGTAAATGGCCACTGTCAACATCATCATTTCCCAGGGATCTGTAAAAGTTTTACCACCTGCTTCCAGACCTCCCATAGCCTAGTCATGTGAAAAAAATTACATAGGAGGGGAAATTGGGATAAATTCCTTTATTATTATTAGAAATAGAAAAAACAGTGTCCATAGCCATCATTCCAGGGAAAAGTGGCAGTGGTATTAACATCTACTATCAAGCCTTGTTTTATCACAAGGAAGTGGTACCTTGCATCTTTTTAAGGCTTCTTTCCTTGAAATGTAATGAAATGAAAAGTCAGCCGACTAAAATTCCCAGCCTTTGTAACAGGGTTGTTTGAGTACTGCAGTTTGGATCCTTGAGCAAACAGGGCGTGCTGGGGGTGCTCATTCTTACTCCCAGCCCCGTGCATGCAACAGTTCCTGGGGCTGCCAGCCCTCCTCTGACTAACACCACAGCGCGTCCCGAGATCCAACAGCACCTCTGTGCAGAGCGGATGCCACGATACTCAGCAAGCCGTGTGTGCCCAGTGCCCCAGGCATGCTGCGGAAGCATCGGTCTGTCCTGGGGAGCAAACGAGGGGAGGTGTCCTGAAGCTGCCAGGCTCTGCCTGGCCAGGCTCTGCATCTGCTGCCTGGAACGTGCCCCTGGGCTTCCACCCAGGAAATGTTGGGCAGAAATAATGGGTTATTGCTTTCTGAAGGCAACTGATGGGCACTTAGGTTAGCTGTTTGAGTCCTGCTATGGGTCCTTATACATGTGATTTGGATTTCTAATGCTAGAGAGAAGGGATGAAACACCCCCAAGATGTTTTTTGGGGTTTTGGATTGGGTTTTGTTTTGTTTTGTTTTTTGTGAAGGTTTTTTTTTGGTTTTGGTTTGGTTTGGTTTTTTTTTGGAGGTGAATGTTGTTTTGTTTGTATTCAGAAGTGCTAGGTTCTTTGTATTAAAGATAAATTAATGTTTTCCCCTTGACTGGCTAGTTTTGCACTCTTGTCAATACATCTTCTAAGTTTGAGATTGTTCGTATAGAAGTGGGAGGATATGGTGAGTTCTGAATGCCAACAAAAAAATCCTCTAAGTCTCCATCTATACTCAAGTGCAGTTAATTGTAAATGCTTCCAGATATCTAATGTATTTTTTTGTTCCTGATAACTGTCTGTTTTCACTTTCAGCCTTTGAAAGAGCCCTAAACAGAAAATCAGACTCATGTTCAAAACCTAGAAGTCTGTGCATAGACTTTAGGTTAAGCTGGGGCTGCTCAGACTTGGCTTTGTTTTATGCAAAAATTATCAATTAAGAAGTTTATAAACCAGAAACTCCTGTTTGAAATGTGCACTGCTGGACAGGAGAGGAAATAAAAGGATTCTATTAAAAAATGCCTTTCAGCATGAAGTGTCAGATTTTCTCCATTTGAAAACCCAGGTGCAGTAATTGGCTCTTCTGAAATCCTTTCCTGAGCTCAAGGAGCTGATAGCGTTAAAAGAAAAGACGGAAGGAAAGTGGAAGGCAGTTTAAATTCTCAAACCGGCTTTCCCAGCTTGCTGAAGCCCCTGTGCTCCCCCGGGCCCGTGTAGCAGAGCGGCAGCAGGTCTCTGGGGCGGTGCGCCGGCGGCAGCGCGCTGCGGGCCGGGGCCGGGCCGGGCGGCGGCAGCGGCCGGGCCTCCGAGAGCCAGCTTTCCAAGGGCAGCTTCGGCTGCTGGGCAGGGCTGCTGGGAAAGGCAAGCGGGACAGGGCTTGGTAAGGCCACGGCAGCCCGCGCTGAGGCAGGGCAAAGGGGAGCCCTGGCCCTCTGGCTTCCCTCCCCCTTGAAACGGAGCGGGTGCAAGGGTTTCACTGCTGCTGGGTGCTAGGTGGGGAGCGTGTGAGGAGGTGAAGTGGGGGATTGACTGCCCAAGCCATGCGAGCTTTTTTACAGCTTGCTGCTGCTGCCTTCGGGCAGTCCGGGAGCAGCTCTTGTCCCCTGTGTGAGGAATTCGGGAGGGCAGCGGCAGGGGGAGGTGCTGAGCGGTACCTTTGGAAAGCCAGGTTATGGCAGCCTGCGAATGCCCCTGGGAACACACAGCTAGAGATGGCCGAGAGGTGGTAATCGCGCCGGTGGTAGTGTTTGAGTCTCCCAAAAGCATTCCTGCCCCTCTCGGGGGTGATGGGGCCACGCTTCCGTGCTCTGAGTTTCCTTCTATGCTGCTGCTGCCTGCGGGGGGTGAGAGAGAGATGCCCATGCAGGTGCTTTCTTCATGCTCTGTGGTCTGGCTTTTATTTACTTACACCCCTGGAAGGATCTGGCATGTTTGTATCCTAAAGAAGCGCTGTCACCCAATGATTTTTACCCCCTTCCTCTGTTCCCAGAGGAAAGGACTGATGCTGTTTCAGCCCTGCAGAAAAGGCTTGCACCACCCAGGGAAGAGCAGGCCTGTGGGGAAAGGTATGGTTTGTGCCTGTTGAAAGACTGGGATCCTCTCTCTTGCTTGCAGGGTTTTTTAACCTCCTTGTCCTTGTGCACTTCTGATAATGAGTTAGGCTCTTGATTAAAAGTGCATTCCTAGGCTGCATGGTCCCTGTTACTGAAATCCTTTGCCCAGGACACAAAAGAGTCCCTGCTGGACTCTGTGTAGGCCAGGAAAACTGGGCAGTGCTGCTGCAGAGATGATGTTCTGTGACTGTGGTCCTGCTAATTCTTCTTGTCCCATCCTGCTTCCCACCACAACTTTTCTCCCAGTTCTGTCCAGAGAAGAATGCTCCTCCTTTCCCTGCCTGGTCTGTGTGCAGACAGTTGCACTGAACTTAGCCTCAGAAAAGTGTTATTCCTGTCAACCATCCTTCATATATTGTCTGTTCCCTTCTTTCTCTGATAATGGGGAGCTTTTTCTAAATCACCAAGCTAAGAGAATCATAGAATAATTTGGGTTGGAATTGACCTTTAAAGTGACCCCAGTGCAATCAGCAGGGACACCTACAATAGATCAGATTGCTCAGAGCTCCAGCCAATCTAGCCTTGAATATTTTCAGGGATGGGGCATCTATAGCCTTTCTGGGCAACTTGTTCCCATGTTTTCATCATTATAAAACCTGTCTTCCTTATATTCAACCTTAGCCAACCCTCTTTCACTCTAAAATAATTGCCCCTTTTCCTATCATAACAGGCTCTGTTAAAAAGCTTGTACCCCTCTTTCTTGTAGGGTCCCATCAAGTACTGGAAGGCTGCTATAAGATCTTCCTGGAGCCTTCTCTGTAGCCTGAACACCAACTCTCACAGCCTTTCTCATAGCAGAAATGCTCCAGCCCTCCCATCATCTTTGTGGCCTCCTCTGGGCCTTACTCAAACAGGTCAATGTCTCTTACTTTAGGGACCCCAGAGCTGGATGCAGCACTGCAGGTGGGGTCTCAGGGGTCTCACCAGAGCACAGCAGAGCGGCTGAATCCCCTCCCTCACCGTGCTGTCCACACTGCTCTGAATGCAGCCCAGGATACATTTGGCTTTCTGGGCTTAGTGCACATTGCTGGGTCACACCCAGCCCCCTCATCCACCAGTACCCCCAAATCCTTCTCAGCAGGACTGCTCTTGACCTGTGCATCCCCAGCCTGTGCTGATACCCAGGGCTGCCCCACCCAAGTGCAGGCACCTTGCCCTTGGTCTTGTTAAACCTCATCAGGTTTCCATGATCTCACCTCTTGAGATCCTTCTGTATTGGCATCTCACTCCTCACACATGTAACAAGAGCCCCCTCTGCAATCAGCAGCATCCCCACTGATGGAAACCCCTTCCACAGTCAAGCATACCTAGGCTTTGGAGCAGTGGTTTAATTTTTTTATGCTTGATAGTTCCAGAATTGTGAGCAGGAGGGTTGTGAAAGGGCACGGGTGTGTCACAAATGTCCCGAGTGGGCGCACCCCGCGTGTCTCAGCAGATGGCAGCAGCGACATTCCTTCAGCTCCCTCAGCTGCTCCTCACTGCTGCCAAACCCACCCCACCGCCGCCCACCACCTCCATACTCACCCGCCGCGGCTCTTCCTCGCCCTGTCCCTCCAGCAGCACACGGCGAAGGACACGGCCAGGGCCAGGATGACGGCTCCGCTCAGCAGCGAGGCGGCCACCGCGATGCGGGACCCGCTGCCCGAGGGCTGCGCGGCGGCTGCGGGCAACGAGTGGGGGCGGTGAGGGGCCGGGAAAAGAGACAACCCCCCACTGCCGGCCGCCGTCCCCCTCGCACGTAACCCCACAGGGGCGTTCCAGAGAACATTTGTTAATAACCACTATAAAAGTTAATGGTGAACGTGGGTGATGCCATGCCGGCTCAATACACCGGAAAGTTAATGGAAAACCCCCCATATTAACACGTCATATTTTCTTCAGATAATTGATATAAAGTAATCACACGGGGCAGAAAATATAAAGCATTTGATGTGTCTTGCATAAAGCGTAAGGGTAGTAGAAATTAAGCCCTAAAAATAGAAAGGAAAAAGATTAAATAGGAAGAATAGAAAAAAATTAAAATGTTTAAAGTTTAAAAAGGAAAAAAGTTTAAAAGGGAGAAAAGTTAAAAAGAAAAAAGTTGAAAAATGTAAAATAATGTAAAAGGGTGAAAGAAAACAGCTAAAAAGAGAAAAAAGTTAAAATGTTAAAAAGAAAATAAATGTTTAAAAGGATTAAGGAGGGCCACTTGCAACTGGCACGTGCTCAGCATGTACCAGGTTACTGTGAAGTTCAGGTTTCCTCCTGCCGTGAAAGCTTTTGGCAGTGCCCTGGACTCCTGTGCCTGGCACCAGGAGTCGGGTCTCAGCAAGTACCAGGTTTTGACCCAACCTGATGACCTGAGCAGCAGTTACTGGGCATGAGGGAAGGTCTGGTTATCTGCTGTGCTGATCTCAGGTGAATTCACCCCCTGGCACCCCCTGCCTTCTGTAGCTCCTGAGACGCTGTTGCAATGCTGCTGCTGGAGCAGGCATTTCAGCGCTGCTGACCACAACCGGCTGGGCCAAGCCGGACCTTCCTTGTCCCGGTTCACCCCACCTCCTGCTGCCCTGGCTGCCTTGGTCAGAGTGAGGAAGCCCCCACGAAGGCCGGTGGCTGCACCTCCCCACCCGAGTCAGCACTGCCCCCGCGGCCCCTGGGGGTGGGCTCAGGGCTGGGTCCCGCCCGAGGGCCCCTTACCCTGACACTGCGGAGGGGGATGACTCCAGGATGAAGAGCTCTCCTGGCGAAGGCAGGCGAGCCTCTGGCTGCCCACCAGCTGGTATCCCTCCTGGCACCAGTACACAAGCACCGAGCCCAAGGAGACGCCTGAGCCTCTGTCCACGTAGTAGTATCCATAGCGTGGCGGGGGGAGAGCTGTGCATGGCACTGGGGCAGAAGGGGACACGTTAAGCGTAGGTGGTGACAGAGGCCCCCCCTAGTGATGCTGTCGAAAGGGCTGCCAGGCCACTCCTGCAGGACCTGCAGGTCTCTGGGATTTTTTGTTGGATTTGCTGGTGTGGTGGTTTTTTTTTTTGTTTGTTTGGTTTGGTTTGGTTTAGTTTTGGTTTTGGGTTTTTTTTTTTTTTTTGTGTGTGTGTGGTTTTTTGCATAGTCCGAAGAAAATTAGAAAGTCTAGCAGGTTTAGCTGGGAAACAAGTTTTTCAGTTGCAGACTCTCCAGTGTGGGCAGCTACTGAACAGCAGAAGTGAAACTGGAAAGGTGCAGGCTGGGGAGAGTATGCAGAGAGCAATTTTTAGGAAGGAAAGGAAGAGCATATTTTTTAATAACACAATATTCTGGGAGAATATTGTTGGTTGGAACTCAAAACAAATATTTCTCCCTGGTGGAGGGAGAGAGGCTTTTTTTCATCCCAGCCTTTAATTTTTTAACTAGTTTGTTATCCACAGCTATTCAGAGGTACTTAGTTATCCTGCTTTGACCATCTCCCCTGCATTGCACTGATACCTAAGGGAGAGCCAAAAGTGAAGTAGGCTCCAAAAAGAATGCCAGTCTGACGACATGCTTGCCATCCCCAGCGCAACAAGGCCAAGAAAATGTGGTAACAGGTATCATAGGTATCAATATCCTAAACCAAAGGAAAATGATCAACTTTAATTTAACCAGGTTTAAAACCCGTAGGCAAGAATGTGCTTTCTCTAGCTTAGGGGGAACTTTTGTGGGGAATTCCAAGCGGAATACTAAAGCTAATGTGAGAGAGAGGTCTAGTTGCCCTCTGCTTTGGATGAGATGGTGTAGGCTTCTAGCCCAGTGGGGCTGCTGAGAAACAAATCATGTTGAGTAAGATCAGACTTTCTCTAATTTCAGCAGTGCTGTTAACAGGTAGTGCAGATGTCTGTATGATTAATTCACTGGTGCCAGGGAGGCTGCTGAATGCCAGGACTGGATCTCGTATGATTACATTGTCCAGCACTGGTTGTTGTGACCATTGCCAATAGTCACCATGATTTGGAGTATGACATGAGCTCTCTGAGCTGCTGCCAGCCCCAGGTGGGTGGTTACCCCACAGCAAACCTGAGGTCATATCTCACTCATTGGGGAATGGTGCGTGCTTTGTCCTGGAAAGTGGATCAAAGAAAAAATAATCATCCTCAGAGTTGGAGATTATTTGTGCTTAAAAAAAAAACAAAAACAAAAACAAAAACAAAACAAAACAAAACAAAAAAATCTCCATTTCTTCCCAAGGGTCCCAGCTCAGCCTCTAGGGATAGGGCACCCATTCCCTGAGCAGACAGGTGGTCCATCATGATATGCACAAATGTTACCATGGAGGAGGACTTTACTCTCAAAGGAAAACATCAACTGTCAAGTTTCTTCCCTGAGCCTCCTGACTGCTTCTGATGCGACACATCTTGCCCATATCACAGAAGCTGCTGTGGCCACCGCACAAAGCCTTGTGGCCCCATGCATGCCCTGGGAGTGCCGTGTGCCCGACGAGAGAAGCTCCATCGTGCCTTCATCACCACGTCCCTGCGCCCTTCCCGCCGTGTGCCTGCACCGTGGGGCCCCAGGCAGCCCGCAGAGGGACAGGCGGGAGATCGCTCATTTCAGTACCTGACATGTTGCTCTGCTCATCGGTCCCGTTGGCGGCGTCTCTGGGCAGCCCCTTTCTGACGTGTCCTGCACCTAGCGAGGCGGTCCCGGGCCCCGCAGCATCACTCCAGGCAAAGCTCAGGCAGCTCCAGGGCAGCAGGCAAAGGACGATGCATTTCCCGAACCTTTGTCCCGTCATGGTTTGGGGAAACACAGCACCATTGGGGGCCTGGCCGCCCCGAGTGCCTGCGGTTTCCCTTTGCGTCTGAGCACGAATCAGCTGGGCTCTTAGTGCATTAAGCCCTGAGCAGCAAAGCTAGCAGCCACTCTTGCCCCGGGGCTTTCCTCTCCTCCGCGTCGGCACAAGCCCTGTCCCTGCTGCTAGCACTGCCAGCCCTGCTCTGGCCACTCGGCTCCAGAGACCTGCAGAGAAAGAAAACAGATGTGGGAAAGGGAGTGAGAAAGAGCAGAGCTGTAGGATCCATCCTTTACGGTCCCTGTCTGCAGAGACGGGCTGTAAATATCTCCCCAGGTGCTGGAACTGCACATCAGGAACCCTCCTCCTCCTCCTCTACCCGCCAAAATCCATGCTCGAGCTCACTGCTGAGACTCTTAAGCTGCAGACCCTCCTGTGCTTGTCTCTTCCTTTCTGCCAGAACCCAAGGCTGATTTTCTGTCAATGGCAGTGGAGAGGAATATGAGCCATGGGAATCAAAAGGGTTTCATAGCAGCAACTCCACTGGTTTTGCCACTATGGGAACTGCAGAGAAATCCGGTTTTCCTTTTCCTTTTTTCTGCTTGGCATCTCTCTGCCTGTCATTTCAGGCTCTGACGTTTCGTAGCTGGAGGGGCTGTAGTAGCAACCAGCTCTTGCCTCCTGGAATGCATGTCGCTCTTACCCTACCTGCCTGGTCACTTGTGTACACCCATTAAATGATCCTCCGTGTTGCCTGAGCGCTCGAGAGCCAGATGTTTTGGAGCAGGGAATGCCTTTGTGCCAAGGCTCTCCCCAGCAGCCAGTGCATCAGCTGTGTGACCAGCAGGACTTCGGGGTGACTTTTCAGAGCATCCCCTGCTGTGGCTCTCTTCTCCCCGCGTTGCATTCCCCAGAGCTCCCCTGGCCCTGTGGCTCTCCTTTGTGTCTCCACTATTACATCTTTGCCTGTTCTGGGACTTACTGGAGGTATGAAGGTTGGAGGCTGTTATGTACTAATAGCACTGGCACAAATACAGCTTTGCATGGAGATGCGTCAGTTTTTGTTCGTTTCTCTTTTTATATCTGTGGCCTTTAGCTATAGCCAGTGCGCTTGGCTGCCTATGGCTACCCCAGTGAGTTCTGAGGGAAGGAATGTTGCCTTGGATGTGTGAGCAGCTTCTATTTCTAAACCCCAGCAGTAGTCTTACCATCTTAATATGAGTTACTGTAATGCATAAAGGAGAAATAACAATGTCAGACAGTATCAAGCACTTGTCACATCCCATCCCAACACAGGGATGCAGATGAGGGCATCTGCAGAGTGGAAGGGAATTGTGGGGCCAGGCAGAGGCTGGACCTTGCTTGCCTTCCTCCCCAGCAGTGGGACCTGCTCCTGCTCCCACTTGGGGTAGTTCAGCAGTACTCTGTCCCTCCTTGCACTTGCAGAGAGGTTTCTTGTCACCTCTATGGGACTTTGGATGTGGGAACGCCTTAATCCTACTCTGGTTTTCCATCCATCCCTCAGTCTCTTATTTCTTTTGGCTGGGCTGGTACTTCTGGGCTTCTCTCCAAGGGATTTACTTGATTTCTCAGAAAAACCTGTTTCAACCTCCCATGACTCATAATGATCTTGCTCAGAAACTACTTCCATTTCCTCACTTTTCTGGTTAATCCTTCTTAACGTGACCTTTCCTTGGCTCCCCCTGGAGAGCAGACCAAGGAGGTATGTTCCTCCCTGTCTCAGTGAATATTGCTGGTTTCTTAGGAGTTTTTAGGTTTTACATTTTTTTCTTTTCTCCATTTGACTGCAGGGATTCTGCTGTTTGCTCATGCAATAAAGGTAGACGTTTTGAGGCAGGTTGGACTGTGTGAGAGTGTAACAGCAGCAGAGGTGCCTGCCTTGGGGCATGCCCTGGGTGCCAACCCTCTTACCTCCTGGCAGCTGGACGCTGGAGCACAGGCAGCCCCCTGGGCTCTGGGAATACCTCTGTCTGGACAGGACCGAGCCTGACGCGGTCCTTCTATGGAGCCTGAGCCTGGAATCTGTGTAACTTCTGTGGCAGCTTATGAGCTGGTTCCTCTGCTGCCGATGGCCGGAGGACAGGGGGAAGAGCCAAGGCAGCGCCCCTTCCTGCTGCTGGATGTGTCCTGACGAGAAATAGCTGTGGACTGAGCACATGCCAAGAGCATGACCTTCAGCACAGGGTTAGCAGCAGTAAGTCTTGTCACGCATGCCAGGGAATGAACAGGCTCAGCAAAACCCCTGGGACACAATAACCACTCTTGTGCTCAAAATGCTGGATAGGTGACATGGATTAACCCTTTGCTAATGCTCTTAAGAGCTGCCCTGTGGCTGAGGGTGATAAAGGGGGTTATTATCACAAAATCAATATCCTGCTGGAGGGGGATTTCAATGCTGTTCCCAGTTCCTGCTTTCCAGAAGCAGCCATCTGCATCAAGCAGGAGAGCTGGTCAACAGAGCAGGGCACCAGACTACTGCTGCAGGGAATGACTATGGGCTCAGGAGAGGAGCACATCCATGCCCCAAGTCAGCAAGTCCTTTCCTTGAGGAAGGAAAGAGGAAGGAGGAGCAGTGGGGAAGCTGTCATGGCCACTAGGCTGCAGCCCTCCTAGCTCCACAGTCTTGGCTGGGGTTGCCCACTTTTGCAGTATATTCCCTGTGGGTGATCTGCTTCAAGGGCTGCTTCTCCATCACAGCAAGGTAGCGCTCAGCTATTGGTTTTTAAAGCTGGCTCAAGTGTCCCTTGTGTTTGCACTCAGATCTCCCTTCTGGCTGATGGGGTTGCACTAAGGGGTGAAACTCTCCTGAGCCACAGTGGCATTTCCCCCTACCTTCTCTTGGGCTCCTTTGAACCTTTTAAATCTTCCCTCTGCAAAAGTGTCCCTCTCCTATACTCCCACTACTGAATTCTGAACTACAGAGAAGTTATGGATGCCCAGAGAAACTGTGAATGCTCCATCCCAGGAAGTGCTCAAGGCCAGGGTGCATGGGGTTTGAAGCAGCCTGGTGTAGTGAAACATGACCCTGTCCATGGCAGGGGGCTTGGAACTAGGTGACACTTAAGGTCCCTTCCATCTCAAACTACTCTATGATTCAATGAACACACAGGCACTAATTTCAAGTCAGCAACCGTGAGTAATTCTCCTTGCTTGTAGAAGGTTTTGCAGACAGGAGGCAATGGAAACAGGTTCTGCCCTCACATGTCCCGATGGCATTAGGGTACACGGCAAACCAGTATCAACTAAATTTTTGTGGCTCTGATATGCCAGGCCATTGGATCCACACAGCCCAAAAGACTCGGTTTTCCCATGCCTCTTCCTGGCTAGAAGCAGGGCCCCTCTAGCACTGTTTACTATTCCCTTCCTGTGCATACATAGTAGAGGTTCCTTCAAGGGGATCTGAAACAGCATCATCACTTCTCTAATAGCTGGTGGCTTGGTCATGGGAGGCTGAGGCCCCCTTCATTCTAGTGGAACCTCCTCAGTGAGTGTTTCCTTGAGCTGCTGCTAGGACAGAAGTGGGTTTCCCATGCCACACTCCCATGTCTTCCCCATAGTCATGCAGAAAAAAACACAGGTCAGCTCGTGGGGTGTACCCTCTCTCTCTAGCTGGGGGACGTTAAGCTCTGACTTTGGGGCCTGTAACTTGCACTGGTGCCACGTGGGAACTGTTCCTCCTCATCTCCTCCCTCATCTCCCTCATCTCCTCTTTAAGTTCCTTAACCACAGCAGACATCTGAGCCTGCATTGGGCCATTGATCATGCTCTCATAATTTCTAAGCTTGCTGGCTACAGAACCCACTGTCTCTCGGTTGTCCTCAGTATTAATTGTTGCAATCAATGTGGTGTATTGAGATGGTCCTAGAGTTGCCAGATTCCACAACATTTGCCCTATGCATCTAACCTTGTTGGGGTCATTATCATGCTGTCCGCTCCTCCCAAAGAGTACCTCCAATACTGCTACTTCCCTCAACTGTTGGATCTTTTCTTCAAGAGTCTTCCAGTGCATTCTATGGTGGTGTTCCTGCAGTCTTTCTCTGTGGACAAACCTCTCCCTTACACTCATTAAAAGCTGCTTCCAGAGGAAAAGGGGCCTTGGCTCCCTTACAAATACCTGATTCAAACCCGAGTCCTGGGTCAAGGGTCCCAAATTCCTTGCCTCACCACTGTCTGGTTGCACACCTGTACCCATAAGGTCCCAGACCCAAAGTAACCAGGCTGTATAAGCCTCATGTCCCCGTCATACAATATCTTTTTGCAGATTATGGAGACTTTCATACGACAGGGACTCGGTGATGATCTCAACCTCTGACTCTCCTGTGGGTTGTGAGGGCCCTCCTTTCTTATCCTCATTACCTGGGTGCTCTGATTTCATCTTATTTTTCTTTGTTTCCACAGGGGCAACTGCTGCTGGCTGTGACTGCCCCTGTGGTTCTGCTGGAACTTGGACAGTTGTAACGTCTGTGGGTTCCACTGCTGCACCTTCAGACTCTCCCTCTTCAGGGCAGGGGAAGGGTTTCCTACCAGCAGGGCCCCATCTCTTTCACCAGAACCCCCACTCAGTCCGGATGGTACATTTCTGTGGTGGGCTGTGGGGCAGGGTCAGGTGGTAGGGCAGCAGCTCTAGACTCTAGGGTAGGTATCAGGGTGGTTATCCAGGTCAATCTCCCCTTATCTCTGAATGCTAAACAGAACAGCCATATCAGCAACACCAGCCACTGTATATTGTTAGCATTTAAAGAAGGTTTGAACCCTTTGAAAACTGGTGGGGTAGACCCAAAGAGCTGGGTTAAGGAGTGGGAAAATATTTCCTCCAGTACCATTTCCTCACAGTAGGTACCATTGTTAAAGTAACCCCAAAAACACACAGTTAGTGTGTGATAGCTCAGAATCCATGTGCCTGCCTTCCAGAGGAAGTTAAAATTTTCCAGAGAAAGTTAAAAATCCACGAATTCCTCACCTTATTAGCCCACAGTGCAAACTGGATAACAACCACAGTAGCCTTAGTTATAGGACCCATGCTTAGATAAGGGCCTACAAATGGGAGAAATATAGCCATGACCATGTGCCACCTGAACCAGGGTGAGCTAAACCACATGGTGTTACCTAACGAGGTTTCTATATCCAGCACACAAAAAATTAGGTCACTCATGAACTGTTTTTCTTTTTTCACCCTTTTGCTTTCAGTGCCCTTCTGGCCCACTCTGGGTGCCAAAATCTGTCTTAGTTTGAAAGACAGGAGTCCGCTAGGGAAAGCCGGAGCCTCCCTTGGAATGGGGAATGTAAATCCCCTCCTTCTGAATAATTATAATTTTGAAATTAATGGGTTTTCAGGCAAAGATATGGAAATAGGAATAACAGTTCTTCCCTAAGAATATTAAAAATAAAAATGTAGTAGTACAAAAAAGCAAGCAAACAAAAAAAGAAAACACTGACAGAGTCAGAATATAACCTGACACCTTGTTGGTCAGGGTGTTGGTAGCAGTCCAGTTAAGTCTTCCTGGAGGGACAGATGTGGTTCTGCTGGAGCAGAGATGATCCTGTAGAACAGTGCAGTTTTCCTCTGAAGGTCCAATGGTGGTGAGATGGGTCCAGTCTTCCTCTGGGAATCCAGTGGGAACAGGCTGTCCTGGTGTTCTGAATCTCAGATTTTATTTAGGTAGAAATGCTTGGCTCCTCCCAGTGGGTGGAGCATCTCACAATGGGATGATGTAATTGTATCAGTCATTGGTGAGCCTTAATGGCCCATAAACAGCAGATATTCCCCTGGAGGGAGGATGAGTCATGGAAGAGATAAAGAATACTGCCCCACCTGGTTTTAACAGCTGGCCCACTTAGAAGATACCTGCCCCCTCCCCTCTGGAATTATGAGGAATGGGTCATAGAAGAGAGAAAGAAAACACCTCCGCAAACAGTTTCAGCAGATGGTAATAGAATACACACTTTTGGTTACATCTTGCATTGCGACCCAAGACAGTGACATAGGTGTTATGCACCTATGCCTTTTGGATGTTACACAAGTTTATACAAATTGTTTAAGAAGCCCTGGCTACTAAATGTCTGGGTCTCATCTGAAAACCAGGTAATGGCAAGACTGAGGAGTCATTGAACAGATGCTGGTCTAAAATTAGGAGGTAGGAGACTTTTTTAATAAAAATAAAAATAAAAATTTACTGGGAAGATAGACTAGCCCCAGAGGAATACTGTGCCATTCTAGTCTAGAACTGGATTATCTTTAAGGTCCCTTTGTCTTGGTTTGGAAAGACAGATATCTGTCAGGGAAAACTGGAGTTTCCCTTGGAATCGAGAATGTAAAAACCCCTCCCTCCAAATTATTATAATTTTTCAATTAGAAGCTTTCAGGCAAAAATATGGGAATAGGAGTAGCAGTTCTTTACTAGGAATATTAAAAATGCAAATGCAATAATACAAAAAAAAAAAAAAACCAAAACAAAACACCAAAACCAACCAACAAACAAGCAACCAAACAAAAGTCCTAGAATACCCTGACGGGTCAGGAATATGACCTGACACCCTGTCAGCCAGGTTGTTGGAAGCAGTCCAAAAAGTCCTCCTGGAGTGACAGATGTGGTTCTGTTGGAGTAGAGATGATGACAGATGTGGTTCTGTTGGAGTAGAGATGATGACAGATGTGGTTCTGTTGGAGTAGAGATGATGACAGATGTGGTTCTGTTGGAGTAGAGATGATCTTGTAGTGGCGGTGAGATGAGTCCAGTCTTCTATCGAGTTCTCTCTCAATACCTCCGAGGGTCCAGCCAGCAGAGAAATGGCTTAATAAAATAGCGAGATGGCTTCTCAGGATATGCTTTGTAAAATAAAGGTTTTAATAACAGCAAAAATAACAAACATTACAAAATGAAAAGAGATAAGCCGAGCACAGTGCACCAAGCACAGTTACACTGGCTAAGGCATTCCCAAAAAGCCCACGTGCACCTATTGTGCAGGCTCTTTAATACTCGATGGTCTAGGTGGGCTTATTTGGCTCTTTGCCCAATGAGATTGACACTAGGCTTTGAAATGCACTTCCAAAGCCCTATCACTGTGTCTGTGCTGGTACTGAGCCAGTTGCAACGAGCAGGCTATAGAAAATTCTAGTTTAACTTCCTTATATAGAAACACCTGCTTGGGTACAGAAATGCACAACTACAGTCTTCCTCTGAGAATTCAGTGGAAAAGAGGATGTCTGGGGTCCCTGTGTCCCCATTTTTATCTGGGTAGGGAATGGTTGGCTCCTCCCCACTGGGTAGAGCATCTCACAATGGGATGATGTAATGTATCATGTCATTGGTAAGATTTAATGGCCCATTAACAGAAGATATTCCCCCCAGAGGGTGGACAGTGGTGGAAGAGATAAGAAACACTGCCCCACTTGGTTTGAAGAGATGGTCTATTATCAAAAGGCATCCACCCTCCCCCACTGGAGTTACAAGAGATAAAGAGAAATAAAAGAAAACATCTCCCAGCTTTCTAAAGATGAAATAGAATACACATTTTTTTGGTTACATAACCCAAGACACCCTTCCAACCTAGCCCATTCTAAGTCTATGATTGTATGATCTTCCAGATCTCTTCTAACACAAACCATCCTATGATTCAATGTTTTTGATGTGTTAGAATTTATCTGTCCAGCAGGTTGTAACTTCACTAATAGTGTTTAGGGTGATGTTGTCCTATTCTGTAATGCAATCATGGTCTCAAGAGAAGATCTGAGAATGCCAAAGCTCTACAGAAGGAATAGGGACTGGAGTTTATTTCAGTTCCATTCCATCCTTCATGGAAACCAGGAGATATTGCCAGTGGTTGGTCACTAAGTGTAGGTGATAACATGCCCCTCTCCTAAGGAGTTCTTTGCAACTGGTCTGGGAAGCTCATTGCCTTAGAAAACCATTTAATTAAATAAGATTTAATCTAAGTAGGGGTGGGGTCCCTGGAATGGTTTGACAGAGCATTAACACTATTGGTACTTGCTAAGAAAAGGGTCACTATGCTTTGGGCCATCTGATCGTCATGAGCTAGGATCTTTAGCTGTATGGGGATAATCAGATGACCTGAAATCATCTTTTTTCAGTCTTATGTTTTCTACACCTCTTTAGTGTCATGTTCTGATGACTCATGTGAAAGGAGAAGCCCCTGCCTGAGTGTTCCAGAAGTCACAGCCACACTCACACCCAGACATCCACCCTAGACTACAACAACAGAGACCAAAATCCCTTTGCAGTAAGCAGCTCCGTGAGCCAGTGGGTGTCCCTTTCCTCACTCACACACACACGCACACACTCAGGTGCACTTCCTCCTCATTCGGGCTCAACCATAGGTTTCCTAGAACAGAATCTCAGACATCAGAATTTATAAAAATAAAGAATTTAATAGAGTGGTACAGCAGCATGTCAGCTTGAGCTGGATGCCATTGGAGAGGGACCATGAACAAAGAAATTCCCAGGCAATTATATGCTTAAGATTACACACCTTCGCGTGCTCTTAATGCACTTTTTTTAGTCCAATGGTAATTTTTGGTCTGGGTCTTCTAATATCTTATTGGACTCTTTCTCTGTCTTCATGCAGGCAGGCCATTGCCTTATTTTATTGAGTTGATGGTTGTAGCATCCTTATCTTCTGTTTTGCACTTGTGCACCTGTTCACTGGCAGAACATGGGGAACTGAAAAAGTGTTAGACTCAGGATAAATATTACAACTAAATCATCAGTGTATTATAAATATTTTTCTCATACTAAAGACAAAACACAGCACTTTTCCAGTTACTAGGAAAATTAACTGTTTTTCAGCCTAAAGCATACCTCTGTGAAAGTCCACAGCTTGTGGCCCAAGGCTCCAGGAAATCCAGCTACTCATGCTAAGCAAGTAAAGCTGAGCAAACAGTATTCTAAACCACACAATATTACAACAATGACTTGTTCTATTTCAAATTTATTTAAGCTAAACAATGTATCTCAATACTTGGTCATTGGTTGCTGCCATAAATAAATTCACAGTAAAAGCTTCATTCTTTTCAGGTTGTAATAGGAGTATCCTACAGGAGGACAATGTTTGTACCTAAGCCAAAATACACAGTAGTTTACACATGAAATAAATGAAACTATCTAGTAACTGAATGTCCCAAAGATGATGACAAAAACCTTCAGACAAGCCCAACCCACACAAAAAATGCAAGTTGCTGTTGAAACAGTAATGAAGCAACAAATTCCAAGGCTGTGTCAGTTGCCTCTCTGATATCATCCAACATCCTTACCTATGGATGAACTTTTTTCTGTCATCAGTGGCTGATTCTCTCATTCCATGGAAGGGCTGCTTTCCAGTTTGATTTGAATGCTAGTCCTCTAATCAGCTGGAGAAAAGGAGTCACTTATATAAGCCAAAGAAAAGGAAATGCTTCTGCAATACAGCTCACATGAATAGCTAGGACTGAGCGCTGTTTGGCTCCTGAAATCCAGCTTCTGCCTCTTCTCACCCCGTTTCTTTAGAGCTGTTTTGACTGGAAGGAGTGGGACCTTGGGAGGCATTTCCTCTCCTGACTGGTTCTTTTTCAAGGCAGTCGGTGAAGGCAAGTGGAAGGCATGACCCCCTCTTCAGACAAAGATCTCAATGGGCTAGATAACCCCAGCTTTGTGGTGAGTCTGCTCTCTGAAGGGTAATTCTTGCATAAACAGGTGCAAGCGCTGTGGAAGGAGGAGGAAGGGAAAGCCGGGAGCTTGGGCTGTTGCAATGATTTTGGTGTGTGGTAAAATTCTGTCTTGGCTCTTATCGACAAGAATCCGAGGAATGATTTCCTCACTACAGCCCCTGCTGCTGCTGCAGACTCAGTATACTTTCTGCTCTCTGGCACCCTTTTAATTTCTTTTCTCTCCATTATTTATAAAATAATAATGTAGGTGAATGGCAGCGCAAGTGTATCTGTACTGAAAAGCAGGTGAGCTTGTGGCTGTGTTCCTGGGTAAAGCATGTCATGAATTAATTAGAAAAATTAAAATAGAAATTTAGCCTAGTAAAGACTGTGTTTCTTTGTCTTTTGGACCTATTTCCAGTGAGGTGAATTGTTAGAAAGGTGGGTGAAGAAGGGATTTATGTGTCAGCTGAGGAGGGCACCGTGTAGAATTACAGAAGTATAGTAAAAGCTGTAAATGATGTGCCTGTCCAGGGGTGTGTGGTACACTGAGAATGCTGCTAGCTATAACAACCATGGGCAAGGTCCTGGGATATGGCAGCCCACTCCCTACCCCAAAGCAGGGGTCACCCCATTATAAACTAGTAACTTTGCTTATTTTCTGTCAGCAGGTGTGAAGGAGTGGGATCCCGCAAACACCCTGCTACCTTGGTACAGATCACCTGTCTGTGCTACCTTGGAGGAAGCATTTAACCTCTTAGTGTACAAGTCTCACATTTCTTGGGTAGCTCTGAGTGAGCTTGCTATGTGCAGTGGAGGTGCTGTGCCAGGTGTGGGCAGAGCCTCAGGGAAGTGCTCAGAGTCAGCCAGTTTTCTTTCATTATTTTTAGCAGGCTCTCCATTTTAACTTGTTCTGCCATAACACATACCAGACTTGTGAATTCTTATGGTTTGAATCACCCTGAAGAAGGTAGAAGACAGAGGTCTGTTTTCAGATTTTAAGATGGTACCTTCTGCATTTCAGTTTGTGTCCACTGTCTCTGCTCCTGTCTCATCCTGTTATCTCCCTTTTTTGATGAGCCCTGCTCACTCCCTGCCAGCTCCTGGAGGGTCAGGCACTCATGTGACGATCATGCGGGGCTCTTACCGGCACAGGATCTGCCTGGCTGGAATATTTCCCTGGCTAATACGGGGAAAATTACAATGAAAAGAATGGGACTTACTGCTGTCTGCCTAGCTTAGCATTGTCTACCCGTGGTGTTATTCAGGAGTAGTTGTCCCCAAATAACTCCATGCATGGGCAGTTTTCAGTACCTTGATGTTAATCCGTGGCTCAGCCTCTCTTGTGAAATGAAAATGTCTGCACAGGGAGTTATTAAGGAACACCTTTTGCTCTTGAAGTTCATGCCCAAGTCCAGTTTGAATTAACTCTGCCTTCACCTATGTATTTTGAAGTATCTCTAATGCTCCTAGGCAAACATGCCTAGGCTGCATAAATATGCTGTTTGTTAAAGAGGCTTTTCCATCACAGGAATCCCAATAGCAGAGTCTTGGGCTTCAAGTTGATTAAGGTAGTATTTGAGTGGTACTGCAGTAAAAAACAGCTCAAGCTGGGTGCCACTGGGGAGAGACCTTGAACAAAGAAATTCATGATCAATTATACCCTTACAACCTGAGTTCCCTACCCTCACACAACAGTTCAGATCAATAGCAGTATTAGGGTCTGGGGTCTTAGGGATTATATGGACTGTTTTCAACAGCGTGGCCTAACATGGGACTTTGGAGAGTCCCATTTTTCAGCCAAGACAATGCAAACCTGGAGGTTTCAGGCAAATGAATTTGGTAATAATCTACCACACCTGCAAAATTTACAACTGAATGCAACATTAATTTTATATCTCCATCAGCAGGTAGACCAGGAGTGTTACTGCAGACACTTTGCTGTTGTGTTGGGTATTTTGGTGTCTTCAGGTTCCTGCAGGATTTGGAGGATAAAAAAAAAAAAAAAAAAAAAAAAAAGAATTTTGGTGCATACAAACTGATTAGGCTTCTCCAGACTGCAGGTTTCTGTTCCTGCCTGATAGAGCAGGGCATCTCAGCCCAGAAAAGACCTCTGCTGCCAGGATGCTGAGGACTTGCTGGCTGGAGATGGGCCGATGAAACAAATACTCTGGGATCTTCATTAGCTTTTGCATCTGGCTCTAAGTGTTGTGGTTTCCCAGGCAGCCTCCTTCTACCCTGTGTGTGTGTGTGTGTGTATGTGCACAGAGGTCAGAGTGGGCTGAAAGGAGGCACAGAAAACCAGAAGAATTTTCTCAACTTAAAAGCTGAGGCAAGTGAAGCAAAGCACTACTTTGCTTTCCTTGGCAAAATTCATCTTTATATAAATAAACTCTGAAAGGCCTACAGCTCCCTGGGAACTCCTGGGGCTTCTGGCTGCCAGGGAGGAGACCTGAGCCTTCCTGGTTAGCAGTTTCAGTGACCTCCTTTGACACAGATGCTGGGATTTCCCATCTACTGGCGTCCCTGTGTTTCACCCAGCTCCTCTGTAGGAGGAAAAAAGGCAGTAGTCTTTATCAAGGCTTTGCAGTAAGACAAAAGGCAGGTGTCTTTATCAAGGCAGAACACTGGTAAAGGTGAGCATGAGGAGACTGAAAGAGAAGATCAAGGAAATCAAATATAAAACATGGTTCTACTCAGTAATTAGTGGCAGCCAGGTGTTTTAGCATATTTTATAAAAAATGCTGTTTGGGTGGAATTGCCAGGAGGTACAGGGACCAGAGGACGGTGCAGTTTTCACTGAAAATCCCACTGGGCACACTTTCTTACTTCTGGTTGCAGTTTCTTCACCCTTAACCAGATTTTAATGACATTAATGCACTTTGTCTGGATGTCCCTTTGAGACTGAGACATCCTCAAATGTTTCTTCAGGCCTAGACATACCAGCATATACAAAAATTTGCCATATATGTTTTGTGCCTCTGTTGTAATTTTTCCTCCTTGTTTGTTTTGGTTTTAATATTTTGGCATTGTTGAAAGCTACACAGGAGGTATTCCTGCCAGACGTGGAGCATGGCTGCAAGAGAGGTGGCTGCTGGGCATCTGCAGGACCAGGCTGTGGCTAACAAAGTGTCTCTCCTGTTGTCCAGGGTGAACACGGGAGCCACTGCCACTCCTCACCAGCTCGTGCTGCCTGGGGCCCAGAGGAAGATGGGGGCTCTGGCCACAGTGAGACCAAGCTTGGCTACACTGTCACAGATGTGCCTCCCTGGTATCTGTGTATCCTGCTGGGCATTCAGGTGAGACGGAGAGCAGGTGGAGGCTGAGACCAGGTGGAAGTTACATGGCTGTTTAGCCAGTTAATTGGGGTGAAACCTGAATTTGGGAGTGCTTTACTTTCACAGGGCTTGACTGGAGCTCTGAGGCTGATCTTAGTGAGTTTAAGTCCTTTGGTCCACATCTTTAGCACTGACGATTATCACCGTGCCCACAGCTACACTGCACCCTTTGAAGTGCAAATGGTCAGGCAGAGTCCTTGGGGCTGGGGTCAACAGTTCATAAGAGCATATTGGGTACCTTGGCTGAAGGCAGCAGAACGTGTAAGGGCTTCTGAGCATCTGCCTTCCCACTGCAACAGGAACTCAGCAGCAAGGCACACACTGTTTTGGCTGGTGTGTGTGCCCAGGTGTGTTAAATGACCCAGTGCCACCAATGCCATGCTGGGCAGGGAGCCTGCGGGAAGAGACCTCAGAGTCACTAAGATAATGACAGACTGTGCTTGGAGGTTGGTGGAATTTTGTACCTTGTTTCCTTAAATGGAAATTCAGAGTGTATCAACCCAACACATCTGTATCATAATTTTAATAAAACATACCTGTAATAAATAAAGTGTGTTTCTGAGTGCCACCAGTTCTACCACTGCAGTCCTGTGCTCCAAAGTGAGAGTGAACAACAAAGGTTAATAATTAAAAAGAGGTTTTAAAGATTATTTTCAGATTTAGTCATTAACGACAGGTCATTGTAGGAAAAAAAAAGTCTGTTACTCTTCCAATAAACACAATGCCCAATTCTTCCATTCTTTGGCACTCACTTTTTATGGTTATCCATAACTGCACTGTGTGAGAAAAGCTACTGATGGCAAAAAACATGTAGCTCCAATGTGCCAACTTTTTATGTTATCCTTTGTGATGCAAATAAAATGGACTGAAATATTTGCATCAAGTTTGCCTGATTGCTCTTTCCCTGTACCTTGGGAGGTCCCCAGCTTCCTGGAAAAGTATGTCCAACAGCTTTGTCTGCAGGTGCTGAGGATAAAATGGTTGTGTCTGACAGTGGTCTGGGAAGTCCAGAGCACTACAAAAGGTCTTTGGACATGCAAAGGAGGAGACTTTCAGTGGGTGCATTGTAATTCTTGTAATTCTCTGCTTTGGAACAGCCCCTAACAGAGCATTACAGCTGCCAAAAAAGGGGAGAGAGAATGGGTAATGCTAGTATTGCCCAAGTACAAACCTGTGAGTTCTCTCAACAACACGTAATAACAGAGCCAGTTCTGTGTCCTTCCTCACCCAGTCTTTCTCTGTGGCTCCTAGCACTTCTTGACAGCCATGGGAGGTCTCGTAGCCATCCCGCTGATCCTCTCCAAAGGGCTTTGCCTCCAGCATGACCTGCTGACACAGAGCCACCTGATCTGCACCATCTTCTTTGTCTCAGGCATTTGCACCCTGCTGCAAGTCCTTTTTGGAGTCAGGTAGGCCAAATGCAAGAACCGGGAATGTGAGCAATTACTGTGTGCTAGGCCACCACCCCGTTGTAGAGTTTATCAGTGAGAGTCATTTGTTACCCCTGGGCAATCAGGGTCCATACCAAAGCACCCTGAAACTGCTGAGAGCTTTGCAGGGTGAATTTTGCATCTCCTGATACTTCATATACTTTTTGTTTGGCTTATAAGGAATCTGTCCTCAGAATAATAGAGCATTGCAACATGCAGTAAAAAGTACCTGCTTGCTCCTTACTCCAGGGAACCTCCAGCTGAGGCAGGAACCTTCTGATTTGGACCCAGGGTCAAGGGAGCACAGATTCTACCAGAAACTTTAGCGGAGGGAATAATTAGGAGAAATTGAAGTCCATCTGCCACCACCTAGGCACTAAGGGAAGAGTTCAGCAGCAGGTCCTGTTATGTGGTGCCACTTCCCATGCTCACAGATCTGTGGTATAAAAGGTAAATCCTTTGCTGATGAGCAGCCAGCAGTGAGATGAGTATGGAGTTGCCATTCAGTATCCAGAAAAAGAAGTATTTAATGAGAGAGAGGACTGCAACTATTCCCCTTGTCCAGAAAGGCCCTGTATCTTTGCTGAGCTTCAAAAATTTTTTCTATTCCCCTTGTCATAACTCTGGGCTCTCTCTTTTCACAGGCTGTTTTTTCCTCTAGTACGGCAGGAACCTATGCTTCTTGCTTAAAGTTAGAAGTTACACATTCTTTGGTTTCTGAAACGTTTTTTCTCCTCCTGCTTCATTCCCTACTGAGGCTTTTCTATCTCAGTCTTCAGAAGTGTCTGTAGACAAACTTCCTGAAGTGTGTTCAGGATTAGTGGAGGAAGGAAGAGCACCTTGACCATGAAAAAAAAAAACCCTGTTTTTTCATCTAAATTCAGGCTGGAGTGCATGACCATTGCAGCTGGTGCAATTCAGGCATCCTGAATTCTCTCAGGAACTCTCCAAATGCTTTGGGGAATTCCTGAGAGCTGTAATGTCCCCTGCTCTCTGTTAGCTGGGGATTGAAAAATAGCAGAGAGCCTATCTCTCCCATGGCTGAATAACTAACTGAGGTACAACAGACCAAATAAAGTGGTAAGGAGTTGTTCCCATGGGACAAACTTGAATGGCTTTTGCCGTGCTGAGGGTGCAATTGCCTTGTTGCTGACTCCAAATACATGGCATGAGGACATTCACAAAGCAACAGCCAAGGGAAAAGTTGACCCACTGCAACCTGCAGTTCAGTCATGTTAAACAGCATGAAGAAGCAGCAGTGGGCCCCAGACAGTCACTGGAGACACTATCAGAGACTCCTGAGGAGATACACAGGTCATTTGCCATTATGATGAGCCCTGCTTCGTAAATGCTTGGAAATTTTATACGGATTATCAAAACATAATATTGCCTTCCCTATTTCTGCAGCTTTCCCTCTTGCAAGGGAAAGAGTTCAGTGCGCCCCATAAGCATCACCTTGGTACCCCCATTTTCCTCTGAGCTTACCCATGGCAACACTAAGCCCATCCATGCCAACACTGGCTGTGAAGTATCTTAAGGACCAAGACAGCAGGAACTATAAATCTATTGTTAGATTCTAAGTCATGGCCCTGCGCCTTCTCTGTTTCTTTTTGTTTCTTTTTTGTGCCTTGCCCAGCAAAATTGTTTCAAAGCTTTGACAGTGGTTCAGTTGTGCATGACTAGTATAAATATTTGGTTTAGGTGACAGAGACATGGTCTGTTAAAGCTATGCCATCTCTTATTTCAAGAATGGTAGAAATTACTCTGTTGAATTGCTGTCCTGTGGCTTTTTTGAACAGGTGCCATGAGAGCTCCTGGCACAAGGAGAGGTTGCTTTGGGGGTTCCTCCTAGAGGTGCTTCCTAAAGGGAGACAGAGGCACCTTGGAGGTTTCCCTTGGCGGTTTCAGGGATGCTGTGCCCACCCTCAGTCAGCTTAGGATTTTTCAAGCACACTAGAGGAATGGTTAAAAAAAATTGCCCTGCAATGGTGGCTTTGAGGAGTCAGTCAGGCCTTTTAGGTCTCTGTCTTCATTTCTTCATGCATGGAAAAAGAGGCTGCTGTAGCTCAAAGGAGCTCTGCTTTATAACTCTGCATTAAGCCAGTGCTGAACTCCTCTGGAGATACAAGTTCCTTGCCAGCCTAAGGGATTCCCAGAGGGAGAGATACTCCAAGGTAGGAGATGTGGTGTGGGGGGAGAGCCAAGGTCTCACCCACTTAGTGCCCATAGACCCCTCCATGCAGGTTTCCTTTCTAGTTTCAGCAGAAATGCAGAAGAGGAATTGGCATTAAAATCCAGTGTACTAAAAGCCAAGTCACATTTTGTATCACCCTCAGACTGAGGATTGTTGTGACATGGAGAGTAGTTAGTGCATGTCCTTGTGTGCATGAGCACATTGTGAAGAAAGCCAAAGCAGCCAAAGGGGACAGAGGAAGCAACTGGATATTGGCAAGATTGAAGCTGAGCTTTTCTTCAGCGTCTCACCATCTTTCTTCTTTGGTCTTCTTCCCTTCCTTCCTTTCTGACTCTGTGCAGGTCTGTGGTCTCATCAGCCATTAGAAGCACTACTTTTTCCTTAACACAGGGTAGCAGGGTTGGACTTGAGCACCGATGTGCCCTTCCATTGCTGGTATTTGAACCTCAGCTCTTACCCCATGTCATTGCTCTTGCATGCAATGGGCAGCAATTCCTGCCCATGGTCAGTGATGGTGACCTGCCACAACAATTCAAATGATACCGTCAGAGGTCATGGGCAGACCGATTTTTAAATTTATTTTTCTTTCTTATCTTTTTTCTTTAAATTTATTTTTCTTTCTGCCATCCTTGTGGAGCAGAGTTTCTAGCATTTTCACTTGTCATTTTTTTTCCCCTCTGCTTTCCTTCCAGGCTGCCTATTATTCAAGGAGGGACTTTCACATTCCTGACCCCCACCCTGGCAATGCTGTCTCTCTCCAGCTGGAAGTGCCCTGCCTGGACACAGAATGCCACCCTGGTGAACGCCTCTTCACCAGAATTCATCCAAGTCTGGCAGACGCGGATGCGAGAGGTACATTACATTTTCAGTGGCACCTGCTCTGAATCAGGGCTGCTTGCCTTCCGTAAAGTGCCTGACCACGTCATGGCCATCACAACTGGAGAAACTTCTGTTCCCAATGATCCTTGGTCCTCATGCTGTTGCAGCTTCCTAAGATCTATTCTCTACCAAAATGTTGGAGCTTCACTGCTGCTGAACAGGGGACATGCAGATCTCCTCATGTGATTTATGGTCCCTGCAAAGTCTCCACTGGTCCAATCAGATCCCTTCTCCATAAAGCATGGTTAGCCTAGAAGAACAAAGGGAGGGAAAATATTTTCAAGGAAAGAATCCTGTCTAAGCACAGGAAACCTAGTCAAAAAATGCAAGGCAAAACCTACTGTAATTATTAAGGAAAAGGGCATTCTTACATAATCAGAAGGGAGGAGGAAAGGTCAGGGGTTCTCACTGCCTTATTCTACGTTGATTGCCTTAATCAGAGCAAGTGACTAAATTTGCCTCTGTTGATCCATTTGTTGGTGTGCTTTCCAAACCACTTGGGAAGTGCTGAAAGCTCACCAGGGAGTTGCTGTGCAGCACAGGCTGCTCTCTGCTGATACACATAAATCTATTACAAGGGCACTCACTGCTGACATATTTCAGCCTGGGTCATTCACTGAGCCCCTGTGTTTCTCTTCCCTTTGGAGTTGGGGGAAGGAAGGACCTCAGCACCACAGAGGTCCCAGCCTGGGCTTGTCCCCAGATCTGAGAAGGCAGAGAGCAGCCTCACCCCTGCCTGAAGCGGACACTGAAGTGAGCAGCATTTTATAATGTAATTGCTGGCTCCTTAGCAGTGATTGTCAAACACAGGGAAGTCCAGGGTGATAAATGTGTTCCCAGAGTGAAACTGACACTCAGGGAAAGAAAAAGAAGCTGTGATGAGTCACTTGCCCCATCCCTGTGCTGAAGAGACCCAAGCCCTTCCCAAAAGGGAGACCAGTAGAGACCATGGCCCTGCTCCTGTTTTTGGAGCAAGAGCTTTTCCCCTGTCTTGGGGGAGCAGGCAGGAGAGGACAGGGCAGGTGATGCATGACTGGGTAGCCCAAAAGGACAGGAAGGAGGTGATCTCTGGAACAAAATTAGCCCTGGTGATGACTAAATCCATCAGCTAAGGGGGAAGTTGCTATGCTGCTGTTTTGGTGGTCCTGCCCACATGTAATTCTCAGCCAGGTTTTACTGGAGTCAGAAGGAGGCCTCTGTGCCAGTCTGTCACTGGAGACTGAGCCTGGATCTTATGCTGGATTTGCCCTGACATGAAGAAAAGGCTCAACAGCTGGAGCTCCTTCCAACCTGTTTTCATCCTCCATTTCTCCAGGTGCAAGGAACTATCATTGTAGCTTCTTGTTTTCAAATCTTTGTTGGATTTTCTGGCCTGATTGGATTTCTGATGAGGTTCATCGGCCCCCTGACAATTGCCCCCACCATCACCTTGGTTGCACTACCTCTGTTTGAGTCGGCTGGAGACATGGCTGGGCAGCACTGGGGCATAGCATTCATGTAAGTCTCACATCTCTGTGGGAAAGCTGAGAGTACACAAACCACTTGCCTCTAATATGAAACTAAGTGTCACAGTCTGTAGCAGAGTTCCCCTGGGTTCAAGGTTTATTTGTTGAGTACCAGCATGTGACAGGCTTGTGCAAGGCAGCCATGTGACATAGTCCTTCTCTTCCAACCCCCAGAAGGCTAAAGCCCTCAGTAACAAAACAAAACTCAAAAATGAGTTAAACCCCCCTGATTTTTGTAAAAATCTGAAGTTCATAGGTCAGTAGAGATAGAAGCCTTTCCCACATGTGTGCAGTCTGTGTCACAGTTGTCTACACACACTGTCTCACACACACATTTAAATAATGTTAAATGTTAAGTTTAAAAAACATTCCTAAAATGACAAAGTTGATTACTCAGAGTTAGGTATTCTATGTTGAAATAGCTTGTGCTTTATGTATTTATGTACTCTTCACATGAGTAGGAGGAATTGTTCTCTCCAGAGAGGGCCTGAGGGGGTCTGAAAAGGTCTATTTACACACATAGCTTTGCAGCAGTGAGTGCTCTTTCAGGCACATTTGCCTGCCCTCGTGCATGAGTGTAGACTGTGGCAAAAATTCCTTGGTAGTTCAGAAATTAATTTTAAAAGGAGAAGTGCTACTGCATGTTTGCCTTGCAGACTTGGCACCTTCAGCTCCCTAAAACAGACTTCAGAATGGGACAGCATGCAACAGGAGTAGGTTGTTAACCTCTCCATGGGCTCCCATTATTTGCTGGTGCTTTCAGAGGTGATTTTGAAGACTTTGGACACAGGCTTGACTGTAGCCCTTGGAAGACAGCACGTTGTTGTGAGGACATGCTCCAGCACACTTCTCTTCTGGTCTCTTCTCCTCCCTGCCCTCCTAGAACCCAAAAGCCATCTCTTTCTCCTTCTCCAGTTCCTCACCTAGCTTGTCTCTTCTCCCAGTCTCTTCTTGGTTTATGATTCCAAACCCTGCTTAAAACCCAGATGTCTTTTCACCATTGTTTCTCCCATCATATTCCTGGTTGTTGTCTTGTTCTCTAGCTCTGGTGGTTTGTCCTAACCCCTTAACTTCGCAGATTTGAATTTTCCTCTTCAAACTGTATGTCCTTGCCTGGACCATCTCCTTTCTCTGCTGCTCTTGTCCAGCCACTAGCTCCTAAACTCAGACCCACACTTGACCTCTTTGCCCACCTGTACCACTCTATTAATGGTGTCCCAGTCCTTCAGCCTGTGTCCCTGCTCTCAGCCCAAATCACCTTTCCATCCTTTCATTTCCGACGCATCTTCTACCCATGATAATCCAAATCCTTTCTTTCATGACTCAGACACCTTAGCCCCAGCCTGATCACTGTGCTCTGAGCCCTCCCAGATGTGTCCTCTTTTGCTGCCTTCTCCATACTCCATGGGCATTGTTAGTGAAAGAGGGAAAGCAGGGATGGAGAAAGAGGAAGACAGGAGCCATGTCGTCTCAGGGCTGCTGTTCAGCCCCACCACATCCTGCAGCCATTGTGATGGAAGATCCACACTGTTGCCTCAAGAAACTTCTCTAGTGTGTGGTGATTTACTCTCTGATGATGATACACATACAGTTAATCTCTGGGCAAGGCCTGGACACTCAGAATGCTCAGAATCTTTATGGTCTGCAAATGCAAAATCCTGAGATGTTTCTGCTGACTTGGAACCTGGAGTCATTGCAGACTGACCTGAGCAGATTTTTGTGAGAAATAACAACATCCTTTGCCCCAAAGACCAAGTTCTACTAAATCTCAAGTTTCTGCTCCAGGTCATAAGGAGATCTTGTTACTGCTTAAGGCAAAATGACCTTTTCAATGCAGGCTATATGCTATTTCCTAAACATCACTCTTTGAAATAGGTTTGATATATATTATTCAAAAAATATTTGCCCTGAGGCAGGCATTTTCCATGGAAATTTTCATCCTGAATGAGTAAAGTTATGTAGAACTATAAGCAACTGAAAATAGAGTTTGTTAGTGGAATGTGTCAGGCAGCCTGAATAATAAGCAGTGACTCCTCCCTGAGACAGATGAGGGTTCTGTGGTGAGTCATAAGGTTGCTGAGCACCATTGTTCATGCAAATGCACAAAATGTGCAGTCACATGGTCTGTCTGGACTCTGTAGTGTTAGAAACCATGAAACCAGTTCCTCCTCAGACTTCCTCCCTCCGGTCATCCATGCTTTGAATTGTGTATGTCATGGAGTGTCTTTGCAGAGAAATGAGGATAGAGGGGTTTTATTTCACTGTTGGAATTTGGCCTGTCCTTGACTATTGCACCTACAGCTCATTACCTTTTCACATGGGGAAAACTACTACTTTTCCAGTGAATTCAGTGCACTTCAGCTGGTGCAATTGATTTCTCACCAAATCCAGATTAATTCACTCAATGTATAAAATTTAGATTTGTTATAAAAGAATGAGGTGCCCTTCAGGGGCCTGGCTAACACAGGAAATGTCCATGGTCTTCTACCAGCTCAGCAACTGAAGTGGGATGCCCAGTCCCTGCCCTCTCTTCATATGTGGTAGCCTCCAGATTCATCTGGTTGGCCTTTTTGGGCAAAAGGCACATGGAGGGCAGGCTGTGAGTGCACCCAGATGTGCTGCTGTTCACAGATGTGTCCCACACAAGGGATGGGAGAGGAGCTGAACCCAAAGTTACTTCCACCAGCAGCAGCCCCAGGTGCTGCCAGGGACACACAGGAACCCATTCTGCCATGGAGGGCCCCTGCACAGCACAGCCCTCACAGACAGAGAGCCATTCTCTCCCCTTCTTGGCTGGCTGGAGGGCTCTGTGGGCACCATCCCCACAGTCCCATCATGGTTTTTCTTTCAAAACAGGGATTTGCACAGCCAAACCAAATCCTCTTCTTTTACTCTGTGTTACAGGAGCTTTTTGCTCCTTGAAGAGCAGCATAGGTAAACTTGAAATCAGGAAACAATACTGTATTTCTAGTATATTTGAATTACACAGGCAGAACCTGAACCTTGCATATCTGTCAGGTCTTTCTTTTACTTAGGAGGCATTTTTAAACTTTCTGCAACTGTGCCATACTCACAGATGCACTACCTGGGGTGTCAGTTTTGAAACATAAGGATGAAAGAGTTATTTGCAAATATGCGGAGCTATCAGTAGATTATGATGGAAAGCTTGTTCCACCTCTGGCTTGGTGGAGTGGGGAGCCACCCTCTGCTGCTGAGAGCCTGTTTTTATGGGTCCTCTGGAGTCCTGGCTTGTTGGGTAGCAGGTCTTCACTTAATGTGAGGAGTGCTGGGCAGCTGGGCACCCACTTTGCTTACGGTCTCATTTTCCCTCCTTCTAGGACTATTTTTTTCATAGTCTTGTTCTCTCAGTACTTGAAAGATGTTGCTGTGCCGCTGCCATCTTACCAGAGAGGCAAGAAGTGCCACCTCTCTCCAATCTACCTCTTCCAGATCTTCCCGGTACGTTGGGGTTCCTGGATACCAGGGAATTGTGACACAGACACTGGCCTCACCGGCCCGGGCGGCCTGGGCTCTTTCGATATGAGTTAGTGCTTCCCAGCTGAGCCTGTGCGGCAAGGGGCAGAGGGGGAAAAGCTCCCTATGGCCCTGATCATTGGGAGGGAGGCAGGGAGAGAAGAAAGGAGGGCCATCGAGAGCTCCTGCTGCCTCTTTGCCTCCATTCCGTGTGCAGGGAAAAGGGTCAGGCGGGGACACCTCGCCCACCCCGCCCGTGCTGGGGACGCGGCCGTCCCCTGAGCAGACCCCTTGTGACGGGCAGGTGCTGCTGGGGCTGTCCCTGAGCTGGCTGCTGTGCCACGTGCTGACAGTGACCAGCGTCCTGCCTGCGGCCCCCACCGCCTACGGCCACCTGGCCCGGACGGACACCCGCGGGGACGTTCTGTCACGGGCGCCCTGGTTCCGGCTGCCCTACCCAGGTACCGCCGCCTCCCCTTCCCCATCCTGCCTGCTCCTGCTCGCACCTCCGCTTGGACTGCCAGGAGGAGATGAAATGTCAAAAATCAGGCGAACACCCGCAGGCATTCCTGCTCCTCTTCCTCCCCCGGGGCGGACTTCAGGGCAAACGTGTCCCACCCACCTAAACCGAGCTCTTTCCTCGCAGGCCAGTGGGGAACGCCAACGGTGAGCCTGGCCGGGATCTTTGGCATGCTGGCCGGGGTGATCTCCTCCATGCTGGAGTCCGTGGGAGATTACTACGCGTGTGCCCGCCTGTGCGGGGCCCCGCCGCCGCCGGAGCACGCCATCAGCCGCGGCATCGGCGTGGAGGGCGTCGGCTGCCTCCTGGCTGGGGCCTGGGGCACGGGCAGCGGCACCACGTCCTACAGCGAGAACGTGGGGGCTCTGGGCATCACCAAGGTGAGCCTGGCTGCCGCGGGGTGGCTCTGGGGCGTCCCGGAGGTGTTCCCGCGGGAGAGCGGTGCACATGGCTGTGTGCGGACCTCGGGAGTGATCGCAGCCCACCGCCCGAGAGGCACGCTGCAAAATTGTGCCGTGGAGCACTGGTGACCAGCTCAGCAGCACTACAAATGACTTAACAGAGGTGGGCAGGGCTTCCCTTTCTCTGCTTCTGGTCTGCGTAGGGAATTGGTGCACTCACTCGTGGCACCTGGCCTCGGTGAGGCTGAAGAAACAATGCTACATCTTGAGCTAAGCTGTACAGGAGGGGAGAGAGAGAGGGGGAGGAAAGGAGAGAAAGGGAAAGGGCGAATATTTAATAGGGCTTCAAACGGAACAACTTCTATTACCCAAGGATGCAAGTCATGTGAAAGGTAGACTATTTCTTCAGGGTTATAAAATGTGATAGCAAAAGTTTGTGTTTTTATGTCTCTATCAAGTTTTGTGAGTCTCTTGAGTATATCAATGGCACTTATCAGGGAAAGAAATTTCCAGAGATAAACTTGACAATCAGATTAAAGATTTTCACTAATCTTTGCAGCCAGAGGATAGGCTGACAGACTTGTAGCTGCTGACTGGACAACATTTTCAAATTATTGCCAAATAAGCAATGCCATGACAGAAGAGCTGTGAGTCACTAAATAAGGTGCAGCTTCCTTACAGCTTCCGCACTATAATATTGCTTATTTCGCTGGATTTTATAAACCTCATTCACAGTAACCATTTTTCACACATTGCAGTGTTAGTGCTTGACTGAGGTGGCTGCCTTGAGCACCAAGGGCTGTCTGGATGTCTGCATGGAGTCCAGTTTAGCATAATCGCCACGTGTGCATTGTCACTAGAAAGTCTGTGCACATTAACCATCTACCTGAGCCAATTCTTTCCAGATATGTAGTTTGCTGCATGCATTGTATATATGGGATGCTGCCCAAATTCATAATTACCAGATTATAGGACACATATTCTCACAATGTATGCTAAGTCCTCCAGGAGGACATGCCATTCTTTGCTGATTCAGGAGAGATATTTCCCTTGGATCTCACCTCTGCTCACTCCCTTCACTCTTGAAAGAGCTGAAAATAGTGTGTCATCTCAGTCAATTTAAATCAGTGTAAACACTCTGGCTGGGGCAGATGGGGATGGTGAGAGCACCAGGCAGATTAAATTTCTTTATTTACATGGCAAACACATTTTTCCATAACAAATGGAAACACAAAGGACTTGTTTCCTCTACTTAAACAGAGATGTCCAGCACCACCTGAGAAGTCTTTGGCGATCTCAGATACATACAGGGGCTGACAGACAAGCCAAGGACAAGCTGTTAGAAGCTGCCAGGATGCAACATCTTACATGGCACCAGGCACCAGTATTTAAACTGCTTGATCAGGCCCAGTATGCCAGTACTGAGTACTCGTATCCAAGAAAAGGAGGATTTTAAAGAGAGGTGAAGGCCTCAGAGTCGCCACACATTGTGGGGAACCCTGCAGTTTCTTCAGCCTTAAGAAAGAGAACTGATTTTATTGTTTTCCTGACATAATTGAAACAAACTCTAAACTAGTGGCTTTAGCAGAATATGGTCAGGACTATCACTGTATTAGGTCTTTTGCCTTTAAGGCCAACTCCGTATACATGATAATTCAACATTTCAGCAAATTGAGACTCTGAATCTTTGTTTTAATCCTGGAACAAATAGATCTGTTGGTTTTTATTAATTAACATTTAGATGGTAATAGTGTCCCAGGGTTTTAAGCCAAAGAGTATAAAAGGCAATGAAGCACCTGAAGGCCATACATGGTTTTATTTTGAAACTCCACAACAAGTCTTTTTAATTTATCTTTTACAATCAAGAAAGACTTAAAATATTTTAAAAGTACATGTTTAAGAAATACTTTAAAAGAGACACTATTAGTTACTGAGAGTGTTTTTGTTGAAAGCATTCACAAAAAACCCCTGTCCTGTAATTAGACATTCTTCAGATATTTAAAGGGAGGGATTAAAATATTTAATTGAATTATAAAATGTTTGCAGAGGATTACAGAGTTTCCCTGACACAAATATTGTAAGTTTATCATGGTTCTTTTAGGCAGTCCAAGTTTTGGTGCGGGCAAGGCATATCTTGACTTGGAAGTTTAACAAATACTGCTGCTTTCCTTTTCACTTTCCATATAAACGTCTATTTCAACCCTTTGTTTGGCAGATACTCTTTTTCCTTCCTATTCATATGCTCTAGCAGATCTGAATGAAGGGCATAGCTTGGTGCTTAATCCCATCTTTGTTGTAGTGCTCAACCAAGAAAAGGCCACCCTGAGTCTTCCTAGGGGAAAAAAAGAGAAATAATGGTTTTACTGAAGATGGGCGATGAGAGATAGAGACAGACCAAGAGACTTCCTCACTTCTTGTTTCTTGACCATAGAAAGGATATATCAGATCCCAGAGCTCAGGATGGAGCAGCCAGCCAGTTCTGGTCTCTGAAATCTTGGTCTCCAGGGAATGGAGGGATCAGTGTGAGACTCCTCAAAGCCACTTCTGGATAACAATCCAAACCCTGGTGGAAGGATTGTCCAGTGAATTGACTGGGGGGTTGCAATGCTAGGCTTGTATGTATGCCAAGATATTTCTAGGCTATAGCAAAAACAAGCAAGAACAAGTGAAGATTACTGTGCTTTTAATTTATTTTTTTTAATTTCAGTTTAATCACAAACTGTTGAAGTTCTGTCAATAGTAGGAGAGAGGATAACACCGAGTAAATAGGTGTGGTGCTCTCAGAGTGCCTTTCATAATAAATATTTATGGTGCACGAATACTGATGCTTCCCTTTCAGTGTCAGCATCCCAGCTCACCAGCAGCTGTATCCAAACCTGTTCCTGAACATCCCATGGAGTGCTAGGGCCAGAGCTGCAACACCTACCTGACAGGCTGGCACTGGAGCCTGCCACCCCTGCCTTTCTCTGCTGGTCAGTGTGTGACTGCCTGCTCTCCCTCTTGCCCCAGGTAGGGAGTCGAATGGTGATCCTTGCTGGTGCCTGTGCCATGCTCCTGAGTGGCATCTTCGGGAAAGCTGGGGCAGTGCTTGCCAGCATTCCCATCCCTGTGATTGGAGGCATGTTCCTTGTGATGTTCGGAGTTATCACGGCAGTGGGGATTTCCAATTTACAGGTAACAGCTGTGTGAGCACTGTTTCATCCCTGGTGAAGGGGACTTAATTTAACTGAAACAGAGAGTCACAGAACAAGCTGAGTTGGAAGAGACCCATCAGGACTGTCAAGTCCAACGGCGGCCCTGCACAGGACACCCCAAGAGTCACACCATCTGCCTGAGAGCATTGTTCAAACACTTCCTGAGCTATATCAGGCTGGTGCTGTGACCACTTCCCTGGGGAGCCTGTTCCGGAGCACAGCCACCTTCTGGGTGAAAAGCTTTGTCCTGATACCCAGCCGAAACCTCCCCTGGACTCAGCTTCATGCCACTTGCTGTCACAGGTCATGAGAGTTAAAAGAGATCAGAACCTGCCTCTGCTTTTCTGCTCACGAGGAAGCTGCAGACTGCAGTGAGGTCCCCCCTCAGTCTCCCCCAGGCTGAACAAGCCAAGTGACCTCAGCTGCTCCTCATATGGTTTCCCCTCCAGACCCTTCACCATCTTTGTGGCCCTCCTTTGGAGACTTCGTAGTAGCTTTATATCTTATGTTGTGGTGCCCAAAACTGCACACAGGACCCCCAGATTCAAATCAGCTTCTTACCAGACTGTGTCAGCTATAACCACACTGCAGCAAATGTGAACATTTATATTGGCAATTCCTCAGGTAAAGATAAGGGGCTGAATCACAGAGGGCTCCCTGGTAAGGGCAGGGCTGGCTGGCACTGGGGCTGCAGGATCACAAATGCCCCAGGAGCACCAGGGCTGGGCCCATTCCTGATTCCAGTGCTTGCAGCCCACCGTGTCTCATGAACACAACAGTAATCCACAGTTTTATGCATGTAATGTATGAAATTTCTCTGTGCAGTATACAAATATGAACTCCTCAAGAAACATCTTTATCTTTGGATTTTCTCTATTTGCTGGCCTCACAATTCCCAACTGGGCAAGCAAGAATAGTGCAGTGCTGGAAACAGGTAAGAAACATCAAAAGAATTTTCTGTAGCATAATACTGAAGGAAAGGCTAACCAGAGAAATCTTTTAAAATAGGTTTTCCTGATAAAGTGCTGGAACCTGTGCTTTGAGTATTGTCTGTTCTGTGAGGGCTGTTTTTGCCTTTTGCTCTGATGCACAGCTCTGGTGCAAAAATCTCTGCTTTTGGTCAGTGACTGCACCTCATCAGATTTTTCTTGGGATAAGGATTGTAAGGATTGCAGAGCACTTCTCTGGGACACATTCCTGGGGCAGGGCAAGAGAGTACTCCAGGGGTGGATCTTGGTCAAGGTTCTCAATGAATGAGGCTTTCTTCTGTGCTCAAACACAATAAAATGCTGTGCTCTCAAAATTCAAGAGCATACTCCTCTACTAAATTCCATCAAGTTCACTTTATTGAAATTTTAAGTTCTCCAGCAGCTGGCCTTTCACTCTGTCTTGTGTGACTAATGTCTTCATCACAAAGGCCAGAGTGTCTTCTCTTAAAGTATACGTGGTGTGCTGGGTGGGCCGATTAAAGAGCTGGGCCCACAAACCACATGCTCTATAGATGATCTGTCAGGTGCTCAGTGCCATTGGGCTTTGCTCATGGCCTTTAGCCCTCAAGGGTAGGTATCACACCTGATGAAATTGTGGTGAAATCCCATGCTAAATATACTCATATTTCTTTGGGAACTGAAGCTTGTGCTCCTGTGGGGAACTGGTGGTTATGTTGTGGAGGTACTGAATGCATTTGGAGCAGAACGTGGCTTTTTCTGACATAGTGCTGGGGCCTGCACTGTTAATGGGCTCTTAATGTATTTATGAGCCACCTCCTGCCCACTGTGGGTCTGTGAATAATCATGTAGAATAAAACTGTAGGTCTGAAACTGGCTGTGAGATAATTTTCCCTTCCACTGTCAAATCTTACATTCCGCTTTGGATTTGCAAGTCTCATCCAAGCAAGCCTAGTCCTAGCAAGCACGCAGCTTGCAGCCTCTTGGCACCAGAAATGTTGCTGGTAAAACAGGTAAAATGCATCTTCCTGCACCATGATCTAAAGCTTTATTTTTCTGTTAGGAATCATCCAGCTTGACCAAGTGATCCTGGTGCTTCTCACCACTGGCATGTTTGTGGGTGGACTTCTGGGCTTTATCCTGGATAATACCATTCCAGGTAGGATTTGCTGAAATGAGCTGCTAGTTTGTGCCTATCCTAGGGTTTGTTCCCTAGTATTTTTTGTCTTTGTGACTCCTGTTCTATGGATAGGAGTTGTCATGCTAGCAACCATGAAACATCATGTGACTGCACTCCTCCTGAAGAGACGTGAGAAACAGGAGACATCACTGAAATGGTCTCTGGCTGGAAAACAAGCAGCTTATCAGAAATTAAATAATTTGCCAGAAACAACCCAGGCTGAGGAAAAGGTTTATTTGGCAAATATGTCTTTCAGGGAAAATGTCAGCCTAAAACCATGTTGCTAGTTAAAAGGAGAGAGGAAAGCAGCTATAATAAGTGAAAGGAGCCAACATGTGCCAATATGAGAGCTTTTAAAACTGAGGCTGAACTAAAGCCAAGGCAGTGGGAAGCAGCAGGAAAGGGTGGTGACCAAAGACAGGCCACCTGCAGCTGGCCCTCATAGGCAGCAGTGATCCTTGGACTTTCATCTAGCATGGGGAGGGAGGGAATAAGAACAGAAGAAGAAACCCTCTTTTCTGCTGCAGGAAAAGAGCTGGAAGGAAGGACTCTCTGTTAACCAGATTCTGTTACTGTCTGAAGCTTCTCAGAAAGCCAGTCTCCCTTTGGCTCATTAATTTTCCTGTAGCCTTCAATCGTCAGCTCCTCTGGGCAGAATTAACAGGTGTGCTCACTCCCTTTCCCAAGAGGGACTTTGCTGCCACAGCAGTTACAGGTACAGGAATTCCTTTGGGTAGGATAAATACCTGTTACTGACTAGTAAGGGCTGGCTAAATCCACTCGGAAGCATCTGGGCACTTAACACCCAGCCTTTCTTTCCCAGCAACGCATGAACCTCCCCTTTGAATAGTTCTTGGATCTTCTATGGCAGGTGAAAACTTCCTGGTATACATGATTCCCATGGAAAGCAGTGGAGAAGGCTGCTTATCTGGAAGCTGTTGCAGGAAAAGGGGTATTGTCTGGAAGCTTGTTAGTGAATATTTGTAGAGCTCTTTGGCACTGAAAGGGTTTAAGTAGAAGGGATTTGTATTTTGTGCTGGGTCTGCTGGGATTTGAGCAGTGGGAGTGAGGCACACAAAGCAGCCCTGTGCTTGACACCTGCTGTTTTAAACACAACAATCTCACTTTGCTGTTGCAGGAACACAGGAGGAGCGGGGGCTCTTGGCATGGAAGCAAAGCCATGAGGGAGGGATGGAGAGCTCTCAGCTCGTTTCCAAGGTCTATGATCTTCCATTTAGCATAGGCACCAAATATTGCTATGTCTCTTGGTTTCGCTATCTCCCTGCTTGCCCCAAAAGACTGTCTTGTGACCAGAGAATGGATGAACTGAAGGCTGCTGGGCAGAAAAAAAGTGTTAAAGCAAGCTTAGAAAGAAACTCTGAGATTAGTGCAGATACAAGGATTTAAGCTGCTGGCCTGCAAGTGAACTCACCTCAGAAGCAGAGGTCCGAAAGTGTGTCTGCAGCCCTCATCATGTGAGTGTGAGCTGGCAGCTGTTGGAGGGGGGAGCAGAAGGATAATGTCTTTCTCTTCCCAGCTCTGCTGACTGCACCACTGATGGCCTCAAGGAAGTAATTTTTTCCTTCTCTCTTCCTGCTGGCTCACTTCTAGGAAGAACCTAATCCCTCCTCAGGGAACACCAAAGCCCAAGAAATGCCTAGGAAAGATATTCTGTTTCCTTCCTTGTACTCATCCTTGGGCACCCTAAGGGGCAGAGCAGAAGGGCTTCCTGTCCCCTGATCTGGCAGCTGAAGGAGCCAGTGGAGAAGACATCCCTGATGTGGGCCCTGTACCACTCTCAGGCATCCCTTGGGCTGAGGTTCATCCCCAGCACCCTAAAGCAACACTCAGCTCTCATCTTGTGTTTCATACTTAATCTTGGCCAAGGGGAAGGAGCAGGTGCTTCTAGGTCGTGATTCATCTCATTCCATATTCCCATAATTTAGCCAGCCAAATAAATGTAGTTGTAAGAGAGGCATCTAAAGTTAATGGGACGGATTGTCTTCTGAACCTGTCTCTTCTGGCTCAGACCACAAAGGGACTTGAGAGACCTTAGCTTCTTCACCTAACAGAAAAAATCAGCTTCACTGAAATGTATCCCACCTTGGAGTGCTGGGAGGACTCTCAGGCAAACCAGTTTCCTGGTGGGGCACCCAACCCTACAAAGATGAAGGAATCCTCATCAAATATAACGGAGAAAGCACTTCTGCTCATAATCTTATGCATCCCTATGCTACTGCTATGTCCTGTGTACCCCTGCTGTAGCTGTTTGGTCTGGTGTGGTGATTGTGTGGTGACAAGCACTTCTCTGGAAAACAGGTATGCAGGTTATTGCTCCTGTAAAGCCATATGCAGTGTGATCACACGTGGTCCTGGTTGATGGTGGTGTGTAATAACATTGTTGCTGTAGCTTAAGCTTGTGTTTCCTTCATTGAGATTAATACTTGCTTTTTTTGTAAGTATAATAAATAATAAAATGTACACTGTAATGGTATTTCTCAGGGTGGTTGCTGTAGCGAGTGGCAGGTGGTATTCCAAGAATCACTTGCAGGCCTGCACCCTTGTGAACTATAATCATGCAAGAGGATTGTTACCAAAGTAACGTGTTCTTCATCTTCTCCTTACCATCATTACAATGCTTCTAGCCTGAAGGCAATGCCAGCCTGTATAAATGAAGCACACTGGAAAGGCTGGGGAATAACCAGGCTGCAATCTGGAGAACTCTGGAGAGCTCTTAAACACAAACAGGACCCCTGCACCCCCACTTTCAAACCCAGCAGTGTGGCAAACATTCATCTGGGGGTGCTACTACAGTTTCAACTGCAAGGACAGAAAGGGCTCTGTAGTGTTTATTCTTCCCTTGTACTTCAGTACTCAGCTCCACATGTTTTTGCCTGAATGTATCATGCTTTTATGCACCAAGGCAATGCTGGGCCAGAGTCCAGGCCTTTTGGACTCAGTGTAAAAGCTGGCTGCTGAAGTTGAATAGCTAGGCACACCAGCTTTAGTTTAGGTTCTAAAATAAAACTTCCATCCTTTCTGTTTGTGATGGCTGGTAGCATGATCTCAGCATAAACCCTATCAGAACACAAATTCAAGTCTGCAGAGAGCCTTTAATGATAACTCAAGAGATATGAAGGACTTTATTCAATTTCACAGCACTTTTAATTCCAAGACACTATCTGAGCAGCACTATTCATCCAAGAATTAGATGTGGAAGAAGAGCACAGGACTGATCACTTGGCTTTACACGCTTCACAAAAGTAAATAATCCAAAGTGTATTACTGTGCCTGCACTTTTCTGGGTGACAGGAGAGTGGGTGCTCATTGCTGCTGTCCTCATAAAGATATAGAAGAGCCTCATCCCACTCTCTGTGAGGAAATCCTTCTTTCCTTGTCAACCCAAGATGAAAAATTGCCCCAGAAAAGTAATCACTGTCAGGAGGTGACTTTTGCAGGTTGCAGTTTGAGACCTGCATCCTGTGGGAATGTGCAGACAGCCTCTGGTCTGGCCTCCCTGCTGCTCTTCCCACACCTTATGCTAGGCAAGGTCACTTAACTGCACATGCCTCAGTTTCTTTGTGAAGCGAGGCTGAACATTAAATAGCAATGGATAAAAACATTTATTAATAAATAGCTAAGACCTTTAAAACTTTAAAAAAGTATAAATTACTCAACTATATATATTACTCAATATATCATGAAGTACTAATGAGGGAAGAAGTCAATGGTAACAAACCACTTCAACACAGTGTCTCCACACTCTGCTTAGCAAGGTAGCTCACTGAAAGAGGTGAAGCCTCCTCATGTGCCCGGTGTACCTGGCAGTGCTTAGCAAAACATTAGTGGAGATACTGCTTAGAAATCTTCATCATCGAAGGTCTCAGTGCACCGCAGCATCACGGTCTCATGATCATAGTGAAGATCTTCTTCCTGAAAGCCCCCCCAAAGTCAAGCAGGATTAAAAACCAGAGGAGTTCACTGAATTTCAAATATACAGTGAGTTGATGTACTAGCAAATGGAGCATGAACCCTCCCTCCTCTCTGAATCAGCCACCAGCACTTGATGAGTTCCTGAGGTGCCTGATGGCTTAAATTTTCTGCCAATTTCCTTCTAAAATCACAGTGCTCCACCCTGTGTCTATTTACATCATCTAGACAGCTGTTACTGACTGTGGTAACAAGTATGTCACATAACAGGCTCTGAAGGTATGAGAGCTTCCTTGAGGCCTTAACTTCTACCAACTTCAGGCTTTGCTCCACTTTTAGCAACAGAAGGAAATGATCTTCTCTTTCACCAGTTTACAGAGAACAAGTGGCTCCTGAGAAATCAAAGTCTGGAAGATAAAAGTGTTCATGCCTGCAGTCCATCTAGTTTGCCTTCTGCATTGATGCAAGACTCTTCAGTGAAATACTGCTTTTAAAAATAGGTGCCGTTTAAAAATGTATAGCTTAAGGAGCACTAAATACCATTTGCTTGTCAAGTGACTCATCTAAAATCCATAATTTTAAAATGAAAGTGTGCCTTTGAAGACACAAAGGTGCTCAGTACTGTTTAGGAAAAAAAAACCCAAAAAAACCCCACTGAGTTTCATTTAGGTAAAACCTTTGGATCTCAGTCTAAATTAACTCTTTACTGCCTTTGGTGCTAAGCTTCTCTTATGATGTGACCTTAAGACAACAGCTCTTGCAAAATTACAAGATTGTTTAACTGATCTCATGCTCAGAAATATTTCTCTATCATATACTGTAGAAGCATGCTCCTGTTCTCATTTTGTGGTCCCTGCCCTTTTAACAGCTCTCCCTTTCCTTGTCCAAATTATTTCCCCCCTTCCCTTGTGAGTCTTTCTGAAGCTTTTTATTTCCAGTGGGGTGCAAGCCCTTGGTAGCCTTGAGAACCAGGGCAGTGGCTCAAGAGGAGCAGTGCTCAGTAACTCTGTGACTGTGAAACAGTGACCATCCACAATCCAACAGCAGTAGTTGTAGTTTGTACCTGGACAGTTAACCAGAAATGACAGAACATGGCAGTGGCATTAATGACCAGCAGTAAAATCCATCACCTCATCAGCTCTGCAGATGAAAGGAGCCATGGGCCACCTTTTGTATTTCAGTGGGGTGCACATCACATGCCTTACCTTGGTACTTACTGTACTTGCTACCCACCTTTGTATCTTCTACAAGGTGTGTGCACAGTGTACTGGGACACTGCTTTTCCTTGAGGTAATTTATGCCAGCACTGCCCAAACTCCTGTGTTAGCATAGCACCAGCACAGGTACCACATCAAGGGAAGGGGAATGGTCTGCAGAGGTTCAGTCATACCCATAAGGTAAGCAGGATGGGCTCCTTTCCCTGTCAAGTCCAGGAGTCTCTGATGCTCTTAGTAGCCCAATTTCTGGGGTAAGGTGAGTAGCCTATACTGATCTCTCTGCTGCTGCCTGAGTTGCTGTGTTTCAAGCTAGCTGGAACATCTTCTATCCCTGCTCTGCAACCACTTAACTGTCTCAATCTGTTTTCTTTGAGATGGATCCAAATTTCTGCTCTCAAAACAAAAAATATCTTGTCAGTCATATTTTCTTTTTTCTACCTTTTTGCCTCTTGGCAGCACTGTCTAGATGTACTGTTCTGCACTCTATACCAAAACAGATCGTGACCTTCATAGTATCTAGCCTGTGTGATTTCTGCTCAAACTCTCTTTTTATTGTCTTATCACAGATAACTAAAAGTTCCTGGTGTAAAGAAGCCTGTGCAGCTTTTTATTTCCTTTTGGATCCACACAGTACAGTCAACTGCCAATTTGCACTACTTTGGGCTCTTTTGCTGCCTGTCTTCCCATCACTCCCATTCTCTGAGTCTTATTTTAAATGTGCCTCTTTAAACCTTGAAAGAGACACTACCTCTTCCCATAACACCTCATCTGGGACCTGTGAGATGGACTTGGGCTCACATATAACAAGTCAGCCCCAAGCAGAAGGACAAGATGAGACCATGCCAGGCATGACCCTCACAGAAGAAATTTAAAACCAGAAAATGCCATATCTTGCCTAAAGCTTTTCTTTATTTTCTAGGCCTGCTGAGTTCATTGTGATTAACTTAAACACAAGAAGAGCTCTGCTCTTACACAGAACATAGCTATTTAAAGACCAAAGGGCTGTGTAGATCAGTGCCTGGTCTCTGACAATATTCAGCAGAGAAGTTTAGAAAAAAGTGCAAGAATTTAGCACACAGTGTGCTCTGTTTTACAGTAAATACTTGTACATTATGGCAATCTGTGCTGAGACACCCTCCTGCACTGGAAATTCAATCTGGACCTTCAGATTTAGTAATTGCCCATGGACTCATGACCCCAGAGTCTAATGTGATAATTTGTAAATGCAAGTATTTTTAATATGTTGTCTGTTCACCTTATTTAGTGCTTTACAGTTCTGGTGTTAGACACAATGAGTAATCATTCTGTGTACCAAATCCACACCATGTACGAATAGAATGGTCTTGCAGTACCCCTCAGTCTTTTTGTTCTGTAGGAAAGTCCTACTCTAAACAGTTTCTATTCAATGCCTTTTCCTGTGCTTGCTGCCATTCTCTGCACCTTCTCTAGTGCTACTATCTCCAGGGTGGGGGAACAAAATGGCACACAGTAGTCTCTGTGATAGATTCAGATGGTGGTACATCTCTAGTTTCTGTTTTGTTTTCTGTTACAACTACCCCTCATCACAAACCTTTTATTTTCCTTCAAAGAAGCATCTGCTCAAGTACCAAAGACCAGAAGGAGCTAGGCAATAGAAACCAGCAAAACAATGGCAACTGTGGAGGTACCACTGACTCTGAACCCAAACAAGCACACTCTGCCTGAGGGGTACCTCCTTTTTGGTTCTTCACCTACGTGCAAGCTCTGAGCCATGTCCATGGCAGGGAGACAAGAAGGAGAGGAGGAAAAATAAAAACACAAATACTTCTGCTTCAGTCAACAGTAGGCTGAAGTTAAGGGGAAGCTCAGGAACTTTTCTTTCAGGAACATGAATATCCTGCTTCTAGGGCCTGTCAGTGTAGGGCTCAGGGCAGGGAACCTGGAACCCAGACAAGCAGAAGGTGGTTCTAACGAGCTCAGAATGAAGCAGCTGGGGGATGGAGAGCTGGAAAGTGAGCTTTACCTGTTCAGAGGAGATCACTCGAGCTTTTTCACAAGGAACTTTCACGCAAACAATAATAATAATAATAATTTACAATTCCTTATGTCATTTGCCATTTTGAATAATATTCCAAGCAAGGTTCACTCACACTTAACCTCTCACAAAGGCAGTCCTACTGGCCTTCTGGAATGACACATCTAAAATGATGAACCCCAAGTTCTTATTTGTAATCATTCTGGAAAACATGATCAGAAGCACTGAATACAAAAATCCCTTTCTGACATTGCTCCTGGAATACATTGCTCCTTCTATAAGGAATCCTTTGGCAAGGCTTACCTGGCAAAACTGTGTATTAGCGAAGAAGAGGTGTTTTAGGAAGTCAGTGACCTGCACATAGAGTCTCTGGTGATCCTCTGGATTTTCAGAAGTGCAGCTTGCAAATGCTGAACTGAAAATGGAATGAGATACTGTATTTAATTTTCTGTTCTGTTCTCCTTACTTTCTCTCCTCCATATTTTATTTACAAATTAAAAAAAATCAAATTGTTTTCAAGATGGTTCTAATATTAAAGACAATAGCCAAGCAAGACAGGGAGGAGTTGTGATGGATGTATCGATGAGGTACTGTTTGCCAAATGCAAGGCAGATATGTAAGAACAGAGAACAGAAATAGAAGAAACTGATGTCACAACAAGGAGATCTGCTGATCATTACATCATAGTAACACTGTTTTGGGGAAAAGTAAATATCCATTAAAATAGACAGCAACAATGGTTATTTGGGAGTATAAGTGTATTTGGTAAGGTTGTTCAGAGCAACAGCTTTGGCTTCTTCTGTAAAGTTTTGGAGTGAATGCAGTAACCTGTGGTCATGAAATGACGTGTTAGTTGTAACAGGCAGGTTTGTTCTCAGGTAACTGTGGCACAAAGCTAAGCTTTTCATTCTGGACCTCACCTCTGTATTCTTCCTGGGATTTAAAAAAGTTCTGCCATCACACCTCTGTCCAGAATTACAAGGTGCAGAACAACAGGCAAGAAAGAGAAAACAATAAATGTTAACTATTGAAATACCAGACTCATTTGGGACCTAAAACAGACTTTAAAGATTATAGTAATACTTTACAGTATTAAGGAATACCTAATCTTATTTTAAAAGCAAATGGAAATAGTGACCTAATAAATGTTATTTGTTAAATAAATATTTGTTAAGCTTTTTCATCCATTCAAGTATATTCTGATCGTCAGCCAAAACAACCTTATTTTAATTTATTCTCTTCTGGAAGTACAACCTGGAATGGTGGTGAAAGGAAGAGATTCTCATTAAAGATCACTCTAAATGTTTAAAACTAAGTAGAAAATAGGATTAAAACCCCACAGATTAAAAACACTATTTGCAAAGAGAAAAAATCCTGACAAAGACTAAGTAGAAAGAATACATAAAAGATGAATCATAATGTGATTTTCCTCTTGAGGAAAACAACACTTTTCTTTTTTTGGTCTACTGGGAAAAATCAAAGGCAGTGCCAGGTTTGTATCTGACATGTTCTCTTCTAGGTAACTCATCTGAACTGAAGAGGAAAGAGATGTTACTATTTAAAAGGTCCTGTGTTTCTTTGGTGTTACTGTTCAGGTCAACCACACTTTAACCTGATCACTTCCATGAGACCAAATTAGGGTAAGACAAGGGAGCAAATGTTGAAAAATTATCATTTTTGTCTCATTAAATGAGACTACAGTTTATGATTAACTGATTTATCAGGTAATGTCTCTTGGTCCTCACAGGCCTAGTAAGTGACAGAGAGAAAAAGAAAACATTACAAGTAATGTAAATTAAAATGACAGAAAGCTGTGCTGAGTGGCAAAGAAAATCAGAAGGACCCCAGTTATCCTAAAGTGATGGGCTGCTCTTAATAAGTGATTCTTACTGATTCTGTTGTAAATGACCATTAGTCATTTTTCTTTTTCCCCTTAAAAGAAAACATTATTGGGAGCACAGTTGCTGGAGACTGCTATTCTGACCATTTACTAAAAAAGGGAGCCATTGTCATACTCCACAGAGTGCTTGCATTGGCGTACTAATAGTGGGCTATTAATGTGCCAAGTCTACCAAAAGGGGGGAGTTTGTAGTTTACCTCTGGCTGGACATTCCCTGAGCCTTGCTTCTGTCAAGGAAACCAGCAGCAACATCAAATGCATCTTCAAACATCACCTAGCAGAGAAACCACTTCAGATGTCAGCATATCCAGCCACCTAAAACTTTTACTTAGGGCATAGTTTTTAATAATGAAGTCTTTAAAAGCATTATATTCTTCCTTTACATTTAACAGGTTTGGTAACAGCTAGAATAAACCCAGAGGTTTAGGTGGAGACGGGAATAAAGTGGAATAACTGTATTTCATGGCTAGGAACACAAGGTCAGTCCTCTCCCTTATGCCTGTGCTTCAACCTCTAGGAATTAGACTTCACATTACATCTCCCAAAAAATCAGTAAAAACCATGAATTGTATCTGTGCTTCAGAGACTTGACTGTGGACTGTTGCTTATGGCTGGAGATCTCAGCTGTACCAGCCAGTCTCTCCAAAACTCCTTTACAAAGGAGTTAGGATGCTCCTTGTCCCAGACCACTTAACTCATTAGTTAACTCTACCATAATGCAGTTCACACACTTTCTGTTCCAGAAATACCATACAGGGAACATTCCCACGACATTTCCTAAGGCAACAGGCAATATGAGTTGTGTCCTGTGACTCAAAAAGAACTTGCCAATGCAATTTGCTTACATGCTAAGGTAACCCTCTGTCCCCTCCTTGCAGCTAATGAAATTACACATACCTCTTTGAGCAGCTAGTTACTTCAGCAATCAGTGCTCCAGGAACCATTTATAGAACTGGCTGTTATTTAATCATCTCTTATTAATAAATGCCCTGGTCTACTCAGTCACTGACTTGGCTCTGCAGACATGCATGGTACAGGCAGTCATTGGCCCTGTACCACTGGGACTGGTCTAAAAATACTTTCTCTTTGCTACCATGTGCTTTGATGAAAAAAACCCACCCAACCCAAAACACAGCAATCTTTGGCAAACTAGGTATCCCTTCTGGATTTAGATCATCTGTGCTCTTTGGAGTGTCTGCAGAGCACAGTAACTGAGTAATTCTTGTTCTTGCTCCCTGTCCCTGGAGCAAGGTAGGAGCAAATCTGACTGTTACTTAGCACAGAAACTGCACAAGTCAGTGGAGACTAGCAGGATTACTCCCATGGTACTACTGTAGCTTGCTTGGTATCTTATCAAGGGAAAATTTGGTGCATTTACTCAAAGACTGCCTATTGTCTCCACTTATGCATTCAAGTGATCTTGAGAAAGCTTAGCTGCTACTGTATGTTTGCAATTAAAAGCTGCAGTGCCAATTAGCATCTGAAGACTTGGAGTTTCAGAGGCAGACTATGAATGTTGCTGAGCACTTACTTCCTCTGGTGTGGAGACTGAGGAACCACTGGCTTCCTCACTGTTACCTCCGCTGTCCCTCACACTACCTTCAGTGCAAGCAGGCTCTGGGCAAACAGCCTTGGGATCCATGAGGAAGTCTCTCTGGCTACAGTACTGCAAGATGCTGTCCCTGCTCTCTTCAGAAAGCTCTTGCCAGAGATGGGAAATAGCTGTTGAGACCTCAGGAAGAGGCACCTCTCCAGTGCAAACAATTCCATGCTCCATCAGCAGGTCCACTGTGTGCTTATAAAAATACAGGTATCTGGAAGGAAGGAAAAGGAGTATCTCTTAAGAGCAGGCTATAAGGCGGCCATCTACTGAAAATTAGCAGGTCACTGGGGAGTAGCTCTGATCCACAACTACTTCACTGACTCTGCCTCCAGGACTTCACACAATTACTGAATGATGCCCAACACTGACAATTTCATCTGCAAAAAGCAGGCTCCAGCTTCAGCCGCAGCAGGACTGCCTCACAACAGAAGCTCCAGGCACTGCAGTTTGCACAAGTTGCACGGGCAAACCTCATTCTGGAATTTAATAAATTTTCAGTTACTTGCCTTAGTACCCTGAACCTTTTGCACTGCAGGTCACTTTTGGTACATTTACTGGCATCGCACTACACGTCAAAGCCCTGGCTGAGGTCATATCCTGATGCATTAGGTACTGTACATGTTGATAGACACTACCTCAGGTCTGGATGCTCTGCGTTAAGCATGGGAGCTCCATTTCCTCCATTTTACATCTAAGGAAACACATTCCTAAGACTAAGTTCTATGCAGTCTGTAGTGAAAGTGGTGGTGGAACATAATTTCAATCCAGTGACTGAATCTCAGAACAAGCTTGCTTCTTCTGTTAGCACTGTGTGGCAACAGTAAACCAAGGATAATAATGTCTGCTTCAGAAAGCAGCACTGAAGGTTATTTTACATCAATCAAATGCTTAGAGAGTCTCAGATGAAAATGAAAAGATCAAAGGAGTACAAACCCAGAGTTCTATAAACAGCAGTCATTGTTACTATGTTTGGGCTCAAAATGATTCCTTGGAAGATGTCCCAAATGAGCACATTTCCTGATTAATGGAATAATATTGCATGAGAAAGTAACTCAAAAGAGGTAATTATTTTCTTTTTTATTTGTAAATATTTGTTCCAGCAAACAAATATTGAAAATATAATTTTGTAGGCAAGCGTAAACCTGTTTAAACCCCAGTTTCCACACTCTAGAGTATTTTCCACCACTGCTGGAGATGAAACACCAGAAGGGAAATAAGCATTCTCATGTAAGGTATTGGACTCACTAAGGTTTCTAGATGTCCAGCTCCAAACAAAGGACCTGGAATTTCTCACGTAGTAGAACATGAACCACCATTAGACTGCTCTGCTAAAGAAATTAGGCTTGAAGCATGACTCAACTCTTTCCTTCCCAGCTGGAAGGAGACAACCACATTTTGCACTGGACAGAATATTGTGAAGTCCTATCAGTGTATCTCCTCAACATGGGAAAAAACCCCAGTCAGTTGAAGCTCAAAGCATTTCTTATGCTTCCCAATAATGCGATTAATTGATCACCAAAACACTGTTGCTTTCTTTGCTGAAGAGTCCTTGTCACTTTATGCCTGTTATAAAAGGTAGTTTTTTGACAAGAATTAGCTATAAACCAAATGCAATCTGCCCATAGACTACAGGATAAGTGCCAGAGTCTGCACAGTACAGGCCCTGGCCTACCTTGACAGTAAAGAACATGAAAGCCAGGTGTTTATGGCTCTGTCGTGCAGTCTTTGATGAAGCAGATTTTTCTAATCCTGAAAATCTTGATTCAGCACATTTCAAGGTCTTCTAAATGATACCTTAACAGCCATCTCCAATTCGAACAGGAGCAAAAGCAGGAGCGGGAAGCTGCTGCCATCTGCTGGTTCAGCTGCAGTCTCCTTTAGAGGAAAAACCCGGTATCGAAGAGGTTTATAGAAATACACAGCAGTTCAAAGCAAAAAAGAAGAAGGAACTGCAGAAGTTTTTGATTACGGTGGTGATGCCATGGAAAAGGATGCCAGCTGCAGCTCAGGATTCTCCTGCACTGCCTGTTGTTAATTGTGGAATGGTTAGAGTGAAAATGACTGCTTGATGGTACAAGATAGATTACACATGCATCTATTTCTCATATCTTGGCAATCAAATAATTGTTTATCCTGGTGGAAATGCAGGACAAAACCTCCTAGTGTTGTCTGACAGGAAGGGGAAGAACATGGAGTATAATACTCAGTTTTATGATGTCAGTAACTTTGGAAAAAACCAGTAATTTTACCATTGTGACTTCCAAATAAAACACATGGACAACTGACATGAGAACAGTAGTCTTTGACTTTTAGGTCCTGCACCAGGCATTTAGGAGCTTAAAGGGTTTACAGACTCACATCCACTAGCTCCAAGTGTAACACAGAAATGTTCAGGTTCCCCCCCCTCCCCAGCGATGCAGACAATTTTGCATTGTTGCAGAATGCCTTTTGGTATCTTCCAGACAACCACTATTCTGCAGACCAGAGGCTGAGGACTACAAGATCTCCCTTAATTGAATCCAGCCTTATCCTGCTCTGATCCCACTAAAAAAGTACTCCAAACTGGCAGGAGCTAAGGGTCTGTTTCTGGAAGGGGCAACAATGTTCAAGCTCCTCATAACAATGCCATTGGAGGAAGGATGAACATCACTGCGAGGAAAAGAATGTGCCTACCTCTGGTTCCTGCACCTCCCTGGAACGCATACAGCTAGACTCTTGGCAGTCATCTGCTGCAGGAATTCTTACCCTCCTAAAATCTAGCTCTGTGGCAGGGATACAGTGGTAAAGTGTGGCAGGGACTGACACACTTGAAAGAAATCTTCTTAAGGGGTGAAAAATTTTCAGGGATTTACCAAGGCTTGAAAAGCTGGGGACTGCTACAACTCTAAGAGTCCATTCATGTGCAAGTTGCAGGGACTTAGGAAGTGATCAGCTCCATCACCTGCAGGGCCAAAGTTGCTAGCACAAGGCTTCTGTGAGGCAGATGCAGGCTCCAGCAGGGCTGCATGAACGGCAGTGCTAGGATGCACAGTGATAATGCAAACAAGTTAAAAAACCTGAAGGCAGTGTGGGGTGCACCTACCGTTCAAATTCCACTAGATCTGGGGATAAAGTGTCTGAAAACGGGATCAGTTCTGGCTTCCCATATTCTTCCAGTGTTTGTTTTTCACATTCTTGAAGCAAATACCAGATGGCAGAGTCACATTCACTCATATCTTCTGAGGCTGATGTAGTGCTGGAAAGAACACAAGGGAAAAAAAGACACATGAATAACTTCTAAACTGGATTAATGCCCTTGTCATAGTTTCTCCAGAACCTAGGGCCATTCTTCCCAAGCCAAGTTTTCTTCCTTCCTTTGCTCTTCAGGCAATGAGAAATCGTTGCCAGAGATCAGCTACATAGGAGGGAAAAAAATGCAAGCACTGACTGGAAATGTGACCAACAACATGCTTAAGAATGTTTGTGCAATCCATGAGATTACAGCAGTCCTGGCCACAAGAGCAGTGGCCCTATTCCCTATAGTCTTTGTCCTTTCCTCATGATGAAAAACCTCTGCTTGGAAATACAGTAGCAATCACAGTTTCAGAGATGCTGGGATGGAAGCAAGTGCAAAATATTATCATCTTTTCTTGACTAGTATGAGCCCTCCCTTACCTGTGACTGCCGAATTGCCTCCTGACATATTCCTCTCTGACTTCCTCCAAGCTGGATGGGCTCTCATCCTCCAGACTGCAGCTCGCTGTTTTCAGCAGAAAGGTTACTGTCACATCAATGGCACTTTTGGCTTCTCTCTCACCCTCAGCCCCAACCAAACAGAATACTGTCAACAACTGGTTCTTCACAAGCCAGAGCTTTTCATTAGGCAAAAATGATGTGAAAGAAGAAACATCTGTCTCTCGTACAATGGAACTAGCACTACTGGGAGTTTATGAACACTGAGGAACTTGGAATCAATGCCTTCTTCTTAACAGATTTTACAGAACTGAGGGTGAAAACAACCTGCAAATCAAACTCTGGGCATGCACTAGTCAATACAGTATTTTTTTATTATCTTTTAATGAACAAATTGAATGTGAAAAACTCTGACATGCAACCTGTGATTCACAACCAGTATGGATTTTACATATATGCAAGTACATACAAGAGGAACCTTGCCTCAAACTCCCCTCACTGCTTGTTAGCATTTCAATTTTGCTCTGTCAAACTATTCTTTCTACCTGTGACTTACTTTTATGGGTTATCCAAGGATGTGGGTTCAGATGAGGCTGTTAAAATTAAGTACTGAGACTTCTAACTGATGCAAATTATTGGAGGTGCAAGTCACATGAATAGCAATTTTTCTTCTAGCTGACAGGAATTTGGACACTTGAAGGGACAAAAAAATATGTTCAAAGCCTCTATCCTATCAGCCCCTAGTCGTGCTTTCTGCCAACAGAGGCAGTGGCCAGCAGCACTAAACAGAAGGCACGTTTTCAGGGGTGTGAGGCCTCGCTGCAGTAGCTGCCACAAGTGCAGACAGTACCTGCTGCAGTGTGACTGAGGGACCACAGGCTGTAACAGAGCAGGGCGTGAGGATGGCTCACCAAGCTGAAAGAAAACCAAACTGTAGCATGTCTCTTAACCTTTTATATCAGAGTACATTCTTAACCAGATGCTTCCATTTCCTACCCTGGGGAAATCCTTTTACTTCACATCAGAGCGTGCTGTTGTGCAGTGTAAGCTCTGGCAGGGCTGGGTGCTGGTGACAGCTGTGACTTACACCGTGCCACACTGCTGCAGCCAGGAGGAGCACACAGTTCCTGCAGGCTCTGAGTGGAAGCCTAAGGATCCAGCGTTGGGACCCATGCCAGCGCCACACCTACTGGGGTGAAGCTGCCAAGGGTACTCAGCCTGAATGGCCTGCTGCCATGGGATAGCAGGAATTGCTTGTTTCCTTTGCTCACCTAGGCTGGGGAGGGGGTAGGAAAGACAGAGGGGGATTTCTGAGATACAGTGCTCAGTGGATTGACAGACTACTCACTATCCCTTACTTAGCGCTATAACTAAAACCACAGATGGCTGCAGTGCTTTAATGGTGCTTAATGTGTACCTCTGTTTCTATTTAACAAATACATTAAAACCAAGTCCAGGCTCCTTGATTAAGCAAATACTTGCATACAGTTACCTTTCATCTTCAGCAAAGAACACAAGGTTTGCTCCAGCTTCTGGATAGATGTCTTAGCCTTATGCAAAACCTGATACTAAACATAAGAAGAAAACAGAACTGATTGTTCTCTGCTCTAAATAGATGCATGTTTTAACATGCCTTCATTGCTTTGCTTTTCTTTCATTTTTACCTTCAATAATTTCCATGTCTCTGTGAAAACAACTGTGTTGTTTCACGAGCTACCCTCATACATATGAAAAGGGGAAAGAATTAATAAGACAGTAAAATTCAATATAGGATATAAATATTTGGGTATATATTACGCAATACATACACATAACACCCAGTCACACAGACATTTGCTACTTAACTCTGATCTTTTTTCATCAGCAAATGGTCTTGTTTGGATCGTTCTCTTCTTGGAGCATGTCCAGAAATACCATGCTGTGAAGTCTTGTTGGATGCCTACCAACTTAAGGCATAAGATTTTACTAATGATTCACCATGAGGCTTTTGCTAGGAGAAGCCTTTGCCATGCTCTACATTCCTGTAACCTGGATTACAGCAGCGTAGAACATGGCAAAAGCTTCTCCTAGCAAAAGTCTGGATTAACAGGATTAACTTCAGTGCTGCACATCATTCCTTCATCATCTATACCAAGCACAACTGAAAACATATGGCCAGTGCATTTAATATTTTCCACACATAACATCTCCAAAATATTTCAAGATTTTTGTAGGTGGTGAGACCATCCACATCTGCCTTGTAGAGCTTTCATGCTGGATATTTAGCCAGGCACCAAGCACTAGGATTACAAGCAACCTTCTGTATTAAGGCTTTTTAAGACATCAAACTTCCTTGGCTCCCAAGAGTCACAAGACACTATGAAAAAGCAATTTCAAGAACTGGCATGTGAACACAGTCCCCTTAGACCAGGCAGAGGCAGTAGTTATTTAGTCTTGGCTTCTGAGATCCTGCAGACTTCAGGTTAACTTGTATCTTCCTCAGAACATGGCAAACTGAACTCAACTTACAGGAGGCTCAAGGGACTCAGCAGGCACAAGCCACATATAGTGATATTTAGCATATTCAGGGAACAGTTCCTGCTAAACATTCATTACGCCCCCTAATTTACAAACTTGAAAATTGAAGGTAACCAATGTAACTAAACGAATCAGAGTGGCAGAGTTAAGAAAATACTTCTGATGTTTACTCCTCTGCCTCAAGCATGGTAATTTCAGTCTTTTCGGTATTATGAGTAAATTTCAACTTTATAAAAATTTTTGCTTAAATAGTTTTCCTCTAGTAGAGGCCAAGAAACAGTACTGGTGCTTGTTTTTATTCTTGAACTTATTTTTCCAGTGTCTTGAAGACAAAGTGCACCTCATAAAGCTGGATGAATTACTCCTTTAACTCTTTCTGTCCCTAAACTCACTGTTCTGATTTCAGAACAAAATGTTGTGACATCAGCTTCATCATGGGATCCCTTGGTTTGTTTCTAAAATACTAGAAAAGAAAATGCAAAGCCATAAAAATGCTGCAAAAAGCCTGTAAGAGAAGTACAGCTAAGGCACATGATAAACCCATGATCCAGCAACTACAAACTGGAGAACTCGCTTAGGCTGAGTTGGCAACTTTAAAGAGATCCAGGAAAGGTGCACACAGTGAAATGACACACATACTGGCACCCATAAAGACACAGTGATCATCCTCATAGACTGGTCCTAAACCTGGTTAAATTTGAACATACTCATGTGTGATAATGATGCATAGAGAAATAGTCACTGTTCCGCACCTTTGAGGCACAGTTGTCTGACTGGGATAAAACTCTTCCCCGCAAGCTGCTGAAGAGTCTTGCCAGAGGAACCCAGTGGTGTGCCTGTGGCAAGTGCTGCTTTGCCATGCAGTGTTCTACCTCTTGTAGGTGTCTCAGGGGATTGAGACTCACTTGGGCATGTGTCTTCCTACAGTCTCCAGCTGTGCCTGTTGAAAGCTGCAATGCAACATTTATTTATACTGAATATTTACATGAAGAGAAAGAAATCTTACAGCCTGCATAGTGGATAGACAAAAAGAAAAAGCTGGCTGATTGACAAGACCTTTTCCTGTAGAAAATCATGGAGTTTGAAATCTTCTCTTTGCCTGAGAGATACCTGCCTGTTAAGTACTTACTAAAACCTAATTCACCACTAACGATTAACAGCAATCCAGCTGAAGCCAGCCTCCCATCTCCTGCACCCTTCCCTACAATGATTTATGTTTAATTTCCATGGAATATCAAGGGCTTGGCTTCACAAAGCACGGAGACTCCTCTGCTCCCACTGATGTTGCTAAATGACAGGCTTCTTTACAATATTGATTTTTTTCCCAGTAAATTGTGACACATGATGTGGGCAATGATGACAGACATACTCTTCTTGCACGAGAGGGCCAGATCCAAGCCTAGCCGGGCCTGCTACAGCTGCCCCGCCGGCCTGACACAGCCTGAGGCGCCTGCCTGGAAAGCCCTTCCCGGTCTTCCACTGGATTAATGCCCCCTGCCTCGCTACCGACCGCAAGCACAGCCTAGAGGTAAGAGTGCCCGCCCCTGCTGCTCCTTCTGAGGTCGGGAGAGTCAGGCCGGCCGGGAGAAGCCCTGAGGCGCCGCGCCGGGAGCCTCTGGGATCGCTCGCTCGCTCGGTCTATCAATCCATCGATCAATCAAGCGATCAATCAAGCGATCCGCACCGCCCGGACCCCGCCCCCCGCCGCCGCGCCTCTGCCGCCCGCGCCAAGCAACACGAGCCGCACGTGGCGGACGGCCAATCGGCACGCAGCCGGCGCCCGGCGGCGGCCAATCAGAAGGCGGGATAAGCGCGGGCTGCACGCGCCAGCGGGGTGGGGCATGGGGCAGGGAAAGTACAGAGGAAGAGGGGCGCGGGCAAGGCACGCTGGGAGTTGTAGTCCTCCTAGCGCTGGGCAGGGCCATCCCTCCCCGCCCGTGGGCGGGCGGAGTTGGCGGCGCCGCGGGGCCCCATGGCGGCCGCAGCGGAGCGCACGGACGAGCTGGTGCGGGAGTATCTGCTCTTCCGCGGCTTCACTGCCTCCCTGAAGCAGCTGGACGCCGAGATCAAGGCGGACCGGGAGAAGGGTTTCCGGGTGAGCGGCGACCGCGTCCCCGTTCCCGGCGGGGCGCTGGGCGCAGGTGCCCCCCGGGGAGGACGCGCTCTCCGGGCGGGCCGCGGGCGCCTCTCCGCGCTCCAGGGGCTGGGCGAGGGGAGCGGACCAGGCGGCGGGGGGAGCCCTCGGAGCCCCCGCACTTCCCCGCAGGAGCGGCCGCCCCGGTGGGCTGGGCCGGGCGCCGGGGCCCGGCCGGCCGCACGGGCGGGACCCCCGTATCGCGGAGGCGCCCGGCCCGCCCTGCCGCCGCTTAGGGACGCGCAGCCGCCTGGCCCGGTCTGTAGCCGCTTGAAGGCTCCTCTCGCTCTCGGCTTCGGAGCTCCGTCCGCGCAGGGCAGGGCGCTCCATCCCCTCGCCTGCCTCCGAACCAGCGGCTGCGGTTGCCGGCAGCCGCCCCGCGCCGCTGGCCGGCCCGGCCGTCTGTGGACCCTGCGTCAGAGCTGGGACCCGCCAGCGAATCCTCGGCTTCGGGACGAGAACAACGCAGACCTGCTGACCGAGAGGCAGGAAGACATTCCTTTGCTCGCATCTTTTCTCGGTCATGAGATTTTTATCCAGCGGCTTTACGGCTCCGCTCCTTAGTTTGTATGTCTTGAGTACCAGCTGCCTTGACTAACGTGTGGAAATTGACACAGAATCTGCCAATCTTAAAAATACAGTTTCAGTCCCTTGTGTGAGCTTCGTTTTCCTGTGGCAACAGTTTTGGGCACCAAATGTAGTACTTTGAACAGTCGGATTTTTCTTTGACGAGCAATATAAGCACTACTTTTATCATTAATAAAGCATGTTGCTTTTATTTTTTAAAACACCAGCACTTTGCTTAGAGATCGGCAAACAGTTGATTTAATCGGAATTGTTGTCCAAGAAGGGTCTGCTGGGGTTACAAACTTCAGTTTTCTAGATCTGTAGGAAGCCACGGAGATAAAAGTTGATTATGTCCTAAGATACTAACTGATGAGGGGAGAGCAAACCACATATTAAACAACCTTAATTTAATTTTATACAGGATGCAGTTTTTTCTTTTTCTGATGCGTGTCTCAGCCATCAGAAACCACTGAACAAAAAATCTATTCCCACACCACCATTCTGCCTTATTCATGTTACAGAAATGATTTCCAAACAGACATAATGACAAAAAAATCCTTCTGCAAAACTTTATGCCTGCCCTGTTAGTAGATGATGTTACTAAATATAAAGGTGCTTCAAAGATTGTAATAGAGCAGAACCATCTTACTCTTTCTGTTGGCTAAATGCAGGTATTTTTCATTTTACTCTAAAAATAATACTTTTTTTCAGATGCTGCACTTGAGTTTTCAACATGAATATTTCAACATTTAATCACATGATTTTTTTTATTATCAACTGACTTAAAAGAGGTAGAAAGTTTTGCCTACTTGCAAAAAAATGCACCAGTTGGGTTCAACAAAATGTGATATTTCTGTCAAAATCTGTTTGACTATGCTCTGTCATGTTTCTTTTTCCTTCATTTGCAAAGTGCTTCAGAGTGGAAGAATGCTAATACAAAATGCAGAGTGTTTCCAGGATTAGAAAATAACTAATGCATAAGGATTGTGCCGTAGTACTTATGCAGTTAAAGCTTCTCAGCACAAAGTTAGAGAAAGTCTTGTGCCTCAAGAGCCCTCACGTGACTGAAGTCTTCCCTGTTTGCCCTATTTAGGTGGATAAGATAGTGGACCAGCTGCAGCAGTTTGTTCAGAGCTACGATCTGGCTGCCCTGCGGGATTACTGGGGTTATCTGGACCGACGCCTTTTCAGCCGTTTGGAAGACGTGTATCGGCCAACAGTGAACAAGCTCAAAACCAGCTTATTCCGATACTACCTTGTGCATGCTATTCAGGTAGTGTTTGATTTTTAGGCTTCTACTTTATAAAGATCCTGGTCTCTGAAGCCAAAGCAATGAACTACCCTTATGAGCCTCTGCCAGGCCTGCTGGATTAGGAACAAGCAATTCATGTGTCATGACTAGGAGTGTGGTATGGAGTTTGATGCAGACTCATGTGATCAGCTTGTGTGCAGAGCAGGGACACTTGGGCAAGAGGGAAACATGGTTTGCTGCGTGCAAGATATTTACATTCACATAAAGACAGGTTTCCCTCAGAAAGGATAACACTACTACTAGCTCATTCCTGCTCAGTTAACTTAGGTACTGGCAGAGAACACAGGGTTCAAATGGGAACAAGGAAATGTGGGAGAGAATAATGAATGTCTTTTTGCTTGCTTTGAATAGAACAGAAAATAATGAGCTTAAAATGGAACAGAGATTTTCTTTTCAAACCCTGGAAAGTCAATGGAGTATATTCTCCCCTTGATTCTTCTTGGTTCCATTCCCTGGCTGAAGATTTGGGTATTGATGGAGGAGTCAAAATCTAATGCATCTTTCCAGAAGTGTGTTTTTTCATGGTTTGTTTTGCCATGTTCTTACCCTGAGGTGTGACAGTCCTGTCTGAATAATGTGTCAGATGGAAATCTTTTCAAGCAGCATCTGCTGTAGACTTGAGTAATTTGAATTATACTTTGGTCTTGTGTACGAATGCTCATGTCTCACGTCAGTGCACTCTGCAGTGGTTTAACTGAAAATCGGTGTGTTTGGTTTGGTTGGTCTCAGCCTTTAAATGGGATTGTGGTGAGTAGAAAGAAGGTTGGATTAAGTGCATTTGTGAGCATCTCAGTAGTGTATTTGGGATTCTTTTGTTTCCTGGTGAGTCTATAACTAACCACTTGTTGTGTCAGGGTGGTGAAAATAGTTGCTATTGTGTTCATAACAAAAAGCAAATGTTCCTAGACCTAATCTGGTGGCATTAACGGAAGTGTGAGCTCTGTTCTTCTTGCTGTGTTTCAGAATGGCCGCAATGACAAGGCGCAAGAGTTTTTCCTCAAGCAGGCCTCTGAGCTCCAGAACCAGGCAGAGTGGAAAGATTGGTTTGTCCTGCCCTTCCTCCCTGCTCCAGACTCCAACCCTGCCTTCGCTACGTATTTCTCACGCCAGTGGGCAGATACATTCATCGTGTCTCTGCATAACTTCCTGAGCGTCTTATTTCAGTGCATGCATATCCTTTTTTGCAGCTAATAGTCAAATCTCCCTTGCCCTGGTGTTATACTTTAAACAGTCATGCCAAGGATATGGTAGTATGGAACTTTCTGCTTTCAGGTGATTTTGTACAGCCAAGACTTAGTAGGAAGTTGGTGTTTACCAGAGGATGTAGGAGTTACTGCTCAATTATCTGATGATATGTTGTATTCCCTGGGCAAAACAATTGTGGTCCTTGCTGATGCTGAATCATCCTGATGCTAGTGACTAGAAATCTTGTGCACATCTTGTTCTGAAATGATTTTACTCTTTGCTTGATACAGTACAAAACAGGCATTCAACCTTGGGTCATAATCCATAACTGTACTGGCATCTTCTGTTAGATCCTTCTTTGGGTACATTATGTTCACAGCATTGCCTAGTGACAGCTCATTTTAATTGAGTAGTTGATTGTTGGCAGAAATATGTTTTTTGCCCCACACTACAGAGTTCTGTCTTGCTTGTTTGGTAATGGGCCGGCTTATGCTGCAGCTGGAACACAGCTCATCTTGAACTGTTTCTTCTGTGTACAGTAAAGCAGTAACAGAACCTGTCTTGCCCTCCACTTCTGATTCTAAAAAGAAATAATCTAAAAATCCTTGCAAAGTCCACATGAAATAGTTTGTGCAACAGCAAAGTAAAAAGTTGACTTAAGTAAGTCAGCTGTTGCTAATCTTCTGGTCATGCACATACTTTTAGCTTATTGTATGGACTGGGCAGCTTTGTTTTTACAGATAAATGGCCAGTATGGAGTGCTGGCGTTTAGAATTAAACCAGGTGCACACAAGTTGTTGCCTCGATTTTCTTTAACATTGCTTACCAGTTCCAGTCATACTGAACTTTGAAGCTGAATGTCTCAGGAGCAGTCTCATTCAAGAAGAAAATGAATCGTTGCGGCATAAGGTCAGAACTGAGATCACTCTTTAGCTGCTGACTGTGTGATGTGAGTTTCGTAATGTTGATTCCATCCATTTGAGAACATTGTAACAGCTCAATTTGGTGCAGTTATTCTAAGGCAAATTCTTTCAGTCTTTTGTTTTATTTTGATTTATCTTTCAGTTGTCTCCAGCAGACTTAGAGTTGTGATCATATTGTGAAATATGTATTTAGGATATTCCTGTCCCTCTGCTGGAGGTGATTGTCTCCCCTCCTTGTGCTGACAGATGACTGAACACTATACAAATCCCCTTTTCTGTTACACTGCCAATTCGAAACAAGGTGAAACTGGTGGCAGGTTAAGGGTATGTGTCGTACAGTTGTAGAATGAGTTGGAAGGGATGTATGGCTGATTTTGTGAATAGTATTCAGTCACTTCCAGATTGTAGCTGATGCAGCAATAGAAGCAATGGAAATGGGCAGTAAGTTCTGGCAAAGAGACAGAAACTTTTATTTCTGGAATAGCCCCTCACCATGTTTGATGTGCACTTAAAGCAATTTAGATCAAATAATGGAAGTGTAAACATCTGTTTCCCAGATCTAGATCTTACAGTAAACCATAAGAAGGGTCTATTGGTTCAGACAAAATGTTGCTCAGCTCCATGTCTTGTGTTTGACAGTATCATCAGCAGATACTCAGGGGAAGGGTGTAATACAAGTTAGTCATTTCCAAGTATAACTTCTGTTAGAGAAATTTGTGAAATCTGCAGTTTTAGAACTTTCTAAACTATAGATCACATGTGGATGATCACATACAAGTAGGAAGGCTTATTCATGTAAGCAGAACTTTAATTTCACTTCCTCAAACATACCAAGAAAAGCTCTTTCTATATAAATACTTCAGTAAAGTTTGTGCCTTACCTCCTGTATTACAAAACATTGTTGTATGTTATGTTATGTATGTATGTGTTTCCTGTTTGTATTGTTGTAATAGCTGTTCAACACTGTCCTAAAAATTGAAGTAAAATAGAATAATTGATTTCAAAAAGGAGGCAGTTTTTGGAGAAAAACCTAAGATTTGTCACTGTGCACAGTATGGAGTTAGTAGGTCAGTCAAACATTGACAGGAGGGTTCTGCAAAGATGGTCAATGAATAGGGACAGAGTATAAGGTATGTTTTGAGATAGAGCTCTTTTATTTCCTCAGATTTGTATTCTTTACTTTTAGTCAAATTAAAGCTATGGTTTGTATTTTGCATGTTGGCTGATATCATTTGCAATCTGGATAAGATTTTTCTGGCAAATTGACAGATGTAAAACTAGACTTTCCCTTTTAGTCAACTCCTCAGGTCAGAGATGGAACGAGCTACCTCTAGAATACAGGTTTTTAAAAAGGGTGTCAATAAATATTGAATTCTATGCTAGCTGAAATTAAGTAGTGATTCTGTTTTATGCTATTGAAACAATGCAAATACAGAAATAGCAAGATACATTTCTAAAGCTCATTTTTCTTCCTGTATTTTCTTTCCTTTAATACTATGTTAAAAAGAAATATATCTGAAAAACAAATGTACAGAAACAGAAAAGCTAGAGGAACTCTGTGTGAGTAAGAGTCACAGTCATAAACCAAATCTGTTCCAGAAAGCTGCATCCTAAGGTTCCTCTCTGCTAAAGGGAAAAAGAGATGATTTTCTTTCTCCATAATGTGGGGAAAAAAATCTCACTATCATGTTTGGGAAGGGGTTGCACAGGGTATGGAGCTGGATTTCAGGGTGACCTGGTTTCACTGACCTTGGTGCACCCTGCCAGTTCAGCAAACCCTTGGCTGTGGGAGGAAGATCACCTTCAAGGCTCCGTGCCTGCATTGCCCTGACCTCAAACTGCCTGCACAGAGAGGGGCTGGTAAGCTCTGCCCTGCCCTGCTCTTCTTTCCCAGCACCACTAACGTCCCCACTGCGACAGCTCAAGGAGAGGAGTGAAGGGTTTTAAGTAGGCTCCAGTTTCATGGGAGTGAAGGACTGATTGTTTTGACTAATTGGACTAATGTGCTGTTCAGCCAGTCAGAGCAATTTTTTCCTTCCCCACCCTTCTAGAGCTGTTGAAATAAAAGGAGTAAACAACTTCAGTGAGTGGGAAGGAGGTAAATATCAGTGACCCTGTGTTTACTTGGCTCTTTTCTCCTGTCGTAGCTGTTTGCTCTGCAGGCTGAATCCTCCCGCATGAAGAAAGAGGAACTGGAGGTGGAACAAACAGTTACACATCACAAGTTGCCTGCATATGTGGCCAACATGGATCGGCTAGGGGACTCTGAACTGTGAGTGCCTGCAGGAGAAGAGCTGGGGACAGGCTCTGCTACTTTTGTTGGGTCAGGGGGGTTCCTGAAGGGTCATTTCCTTGTCCGCTGCCCTGGGTTTCAATGCAGAAAGACATCCAAGCAGAAATTATGGTGACCTAAGTAGGTTTAATGGAATTCATGACAGGTATCTCTCCCATCATTTGGGAGGTTCTTGCAAACCAGTGAGAGCCCAAGCACACAGGGGAGTGATTCTGCTCTACTGTCAGCATTGCATCAAGGTGTTCTGGGCATCTAGGGCACTGGTAGCAGTGCTGTTCTTGCAGTGTTGCTCAAATGAAGTGGATTGTCTCTTGATTCCAATCAACATGAGTACCTGCAATGCCATGGGTGAATGCCCTGTGTTGTTTTGTAGATACTGTTATTGTATGACCCAAAGGGATTCTTGTTACACAGGGATGTTTTCTTGCTTTTGCAAAGTTAAGGGAAAAGGAGCCTCTTTTCTGTGAGGCTCAGTTATGCACAGAATTCCCCATGAACTTGCTGCAGTTAGAAGTGCATTTTATGGCTACATCTATTTTATGCCTATCTCTGGAAATTAGGCAAGATACACAGTGATACAGCTTCTTTAACTGTTATGTTTTTACCCCGGTACAGGACAGGAATAGGATTGGTTAAATTATCCTGTTGCCAGTGACAGATAGAAGATGTATCAGGTACTTCACACAAAATGTTTTCATCTAAAATTTGTCTGATTAAATAGACTTAATTGTCTATTGAACAATCTTGATAACTGCTCTGCAGTCTTTGCACAGGACAGGCTACAGAGTTTAGTTTGTGGTATGTTTTTTTTAACTATGTGGAAAGCTCTGATGCTAACTGCATGTATGGAGGAGTGTGACATGAGGGATGGGGTAATTTATTCCTGTATTTATTTTTGTCCATTTGAATTAGAAAAGTGTGCCTAAGAAGTGGCGTTTCTTGTGTGTGCAACTTGTCTCTTAGTCAACTGGGGGCCAGTTCTGGTTGCTTAGTTTCCTGTCTCTGCTTAACCCAAAGCCCAGCTTTGGTAGAACAGTTCCATCCTTGAAGAGTGGATAGAGACAGTGAAGATTATTGTATTCCCCTTGCCCTTGCTGCCGCTCCGCTCTCCAGGAAGCTGTGGCAGAGTGAGGTCAGACAGTTATGTTCTGGGAAGCCGCTGCTGCTCTTGGCATTGTGGACTGAGAAGAGAGGTGTTTATAATCATAGAAATGAGCTGTAGCTCTCTTAGTTTCTTTGGTTCTAGACTTTGAGATATTGAGGGCTTGTGCTGTAAAATTGTTGCACATAACTTGCTGATTAACAAAGGGTGTTCAGTGAAACATTGGATGCTGAATGTCTCTCAAAGTAGGTCTGTTTTATGCTTTGAATTGGGAATCCTATCTGAATAAGTTCTACAGAAATCTGACTTCCCATGCCTTTTCCTTAGGGTCTTTCTAAACAAACCAGGTGGAGTGGAAGGGGTTTTAGGTGGCCCTACAGGGGATTCAGCAACAGTTTGAGCTCACTGTCTCAGTGGCATCACTGAGAAGTGAGCTTTTGGTTTCATTAACTATAATGACCTGCTGCAGGCACTAACAGGATATTTTCAAATAGTTTTTAGTGCATAGTGGTTCACTGGCTTGGAAATGAACATCTGTCTTCCAGTGGTTCAAACAGCTGCCACTTAACTGGGTGGTCTTTGATCAGGTTACCTTGCTACACTTCAATACTCTGTTTGGTGGTGTTTTGTTTTTTTCATTAGTGATATGACCTGCAATCAGAGGAGTACAGCACATTCTCTTCAGTCTCGGGGAGGCTTTTTGTCCTCTTTTCTCTCCCAAAGTAAAAAGGGCCCTTCCAGACCAACCCACTCAAGTGGGTCTTCTCCAATGCAGACTGGCAGTATGCTGCTGGGGAAGAAAGAACCAACAAATCACCAGGTAATTCTCAACTGAAAGTTGCTCAGTCTCCAAGGAGTTAACTTGCAGCATGGCACTACTCCAAACTTGCTTCCACCTGGAAAATTAAATGTCCTACCTTTCCTTGCAAATGTATGCTGGGCCTGAATGCAGCAAAGAACAGCTATTTTCTAAGAACTTGTAGAGCCCTTGCAGGTGCTTGATTGCTTTGCTGCTCTTTTTGCTCTTTATTCTACAGCCTGCTAGGAGCATAACTTTGTCCAGTCACTTCTCTGCCTTCCAGAGTGCCAAAGGAAAAGAAGGAACAGTGAGCTGTAAGGATGGAAAGAGCCACTTCAGTGGTTTAGTGGCAGGCGAGTCCAGTTCCCTGCAGCAGCGGCAGAAGCGCTTGCAAGAACATGGGAAAGAAAGGAAGGAGCTGTTGTCAAAAGGGACCTTCCAGGTACTGTACTGCAAAGCTGGGAAGCAGAAGGCTTGTATTTCTGTAAAACTAAGTGGTAAAACAAGTGCAAGTGTTTCCTTTGAGCTTCGGAATTGCTAGTCAGAAATAACTGTATCAAAGGTTAATGTCTGTAGTTAATCAACTCCTGTAGTTAATCAACCCCTTCTGCACTTGGTTTACTTCTGTGTCCCTGGAAGTTAATCAGTATTGGCATTTCAAATGGAAGAAGAGCTGTCTTTTGTCTCCCATGATTTTCAATGGCCTGGTCATGAGGCTTCATTAAGGTTTCATTCACTTTTAATATTTGTGTTCAAATACCTTGTTAAAATCCCCATTCCTCAGTGGTAATGAACTTGGCTCACTCACCCAGCCAAAGTGTGTTCTTTTCCTGTAAGTTCTTATGCTGATTTATGCAGGCTCTGTGTGGGACAATGAAAACTAATAGAAATTTTTCCTGGATAGGAATGGAAATTTCTTTTCTAGCAACATTTGCTTTTTGGAATTTTTTGTACTTCATTGTTGCAGTTTTGCAACAAAAAAGCAGGATGTGCCCTGCTTTAAAATCTAATGAAATAATAAAACTATGTCCTGGATTTTAACTGCTGAAGGTCAGCATACTACTTCTGTTCACCAGTGTGTTTCTGGCTTTCAGCAACCATGTTGTCAAAAAATACAGAGCACAAGCAGCATCTCAGCCGTTGTTATTTTGTCTGTATGAGACATTGTGCCTTGTGGAGAGACAGTGCCGAGAGACTGTTGCCTGTTGGCTGGTGTGTGGCTGTTCTGTGTGTGGGAGCACTGGTTAAAGAGATGTTACTCTATCATTCAGCATTTAAGGCCTTGAGAGAACTTTTTTATTCATGGTTCATCTAAAACACTTCCAGCATTGACTGGAAAATTGCAAAGCTGGATTTCACAGTACGTTTCCTTTGACTTTCCTTTTTCTACAATGTTCTGGGATAGGGCAGTGATTTTTGGGCTGTGTAAAGATTCGTCCTTGTGCTTTTGGGAAAGCTTGATACTCTTTAACTTGTGCTCAAAGCATGTGGGCAAAAAGGAAACTGAAAGGTGACACTGTTTCTTTCACATGCATGTCATTCACTGGTTGTTACCTCCCCACATTAACTAGCAGAATGATTCTTGGATTTATATCCTAATCTTTTTCAGCTCTGGTTTCAGATGATTTGATTATGCGGTGCTTGATCCGTTGGTCCTGATGAGAAGCTACTGTAAATTAGACAAGCATGTGTTACAGAACAGAAATTCATAACCATCAATACTAATACCATTTTGGGGACACTTAATTTTCAGAGGATGGCTTAGTAAAAAATGCTAGCAGATGATTTACCACCTTATGTGGTGTATCTGCTTCTTACTTAACTTCTGGTGGCAAGGGAAGACTAAGCTGCTGCCAAAGATTTCTGCAGTGCAGATCTTGTCTCATCCAGCTACTGTCACCTCCTAAAACTCCATTTGTCCTATTTGCCCTGTCAGTTTGGGTTTTAAGCTTTTGGATTAATGTGTCAGCTGTACTGTTCTCATCATTGAATTGGCTGCAGTGGTAGCTCCAGTGTGCACAGTCTAAATCTCTGGTAGATGAAGATAATCCATCCACTGGGGCTTGAGAGCCAAATTTTTGTGCAAGTTTGCTGAACTGCATATTATACAGACTTAACTGATATTGATGAATGCAAGAATTCTTGAAATATGTTGATTTACTTGTGAACCTGTGCTCTAATGGCATGTAAATGGGCCTCTGATGTTGGCTGAGGTATGCTAGAGATGTTGTGGCTCTTTAATTCTTACAGGAAAGTGTATAGCTGGGCACATGGAGGGGGATATAAGGGACTCAACAACTAAGCAGGTCATATTAAATAGTGCATTTGTGCAATACAAGGTCCTTGTACTCAGAAAGATCCCTGGCAGAAGGGGTGTTGGTCTGATAATGCGTCTGTTTTGTTGCAGCTTTTGTTTTTCTCCCAGCAGGCTGGGGTACCTAAGGAGCTTGATATGGAGCTGCTTCCTTGTATTTCACACAGGATTTCTTCCTTCAGGGCCAAAGTGCTGAGAAGAAAACAGATACTAGCATAGCTGACGCAGAACCATGCTCAGAGCTGCATGCTGAGCAAACAGAGACTTCAACCAAAATGCCTGGCAGCAGTGCAGAGGCTGTGGGGGTTCGGCAGGAGCAGCCTTTCATTGTCCTGAGCCAGGAGGAGTACGGGGAGCACCATTCATCCATCATGTACTGCAGGTAATGCAGAGGCAGAAGAGGGCTGTCTTGTAGAAGCCTCTGCAGAAGGATCAGCTGTGTCTGGCCTTTCTCCCAGTCTCTGTTCTGTCCAGCACACTGGACATACACTGTCAGTTGTAGGGCAGTCAAGTCGGTGTGACTGAAAATAGCATGTAGCTTGTGCAGTGAGAATGAACAGAGATTTTTTGGACAGACATGTTTGTGATTGGGCAATGCTAGCCAGTAAGAAACTCCCTTGGAAAGCAGGTATTGCTTAAGGGCATTATGCTTTGCGTCTGGAGCTTAGTGTGCTTTGTTCTGCCAGTTACTGTGAAGTGAGCAGGCAGTAGTGCAAAGAAGTTCTAATTCCTGCAGAAGGAACTAGTGTGTGGACAGGAAAGGAAGGATTAGTGGGTTGCATCTGAGAATTTGAGGGAGAAAAATATCCCATCAGTTTCATTCTACACCCAGGGTTGATTGTTCTGGACGGAGGGTGGCCAGCTTGGATGTGGATGGGGTCATCAAAGTCTGGTCTTTTAACCCCATAATGCAAACGAAAGCTTCATCCATTTCCAAATCTCCATTGCTGTCCCTGGAATGGGCCACCAAGCGTGATCGGCTGGTGAGTAGTCTGCGTGTGGAAGCGCAGCAGATGACTGGGGCTGTGTTGCTATGTGTTTCATGTTCACTTCTAGACAGCTGCACTGTGGATAAAATTGGGGTAGCAGTTAGTTTCCACTTTTAGTGGGACATGGGGAACCAAAGCCTCTAGAGTCTAAGACGAATTAGAGTGAGAAGGGTATGCTTTGTATTAAGCAAGGAGTTCACCACCACTTGCCCTGAAATTCCCAAGCTGCAGTGTGGTACAGCTGCAGGATAGAAGTAGTGCCTTTGAGAGAAATGCCCGTCTCCACACAGACCATGCAGCAACTTGTAAAGACAGGCAGAGGCAACTGAGTACAACAGCCTGTAAGAGGCCTGCAACAGAGCTGTGAAGCTTTATTCATACCCTGAGCCAGCAGCAGAGAAGCACTTGTGGGGGTGGCATTTTACTTGTGCAGGTGTGAAAAAAGCTCCATGGCAGTTTTAGGCTGGTACTTAGAGCTGAGAATTTGTGCATGCATGACGAGCTTGGAGCTTGTTTAAATAACATGGCAGTTTAAATGTTTCCTATATCCCTTTTTCTCTAGTTCTGTTACTGGAGAGGAGCCTTAAATTATATGCATTCTTCTGAGACCTAGAGCTGTTGCTAGTGTTTCATGCCTTCCTTTGGCAGATAGAGGGCTGTATGAAAAGGCTGGCCTGCAAATGAGGCAGTATTTTTCGCATTTTGGCACCAACAATGTGTGGCTTGCTAACCCCAAAATGCCACCTGTGAAGAGCTGATGCTACAGCTTGTCTCTTCCTTTGCTTTTAGAAAGCAAGTTGTCGATGCAGTTGTTGTGCTTTGTTTGATGTGATGATGTTTCTTCTGCTTCGTGGAATTTATTTCCTTCTTGCTAACAGAAAGATTCTTCATTCTGAAATACATGTAGGATTCACCAGCAAATTAGGCACTGAAGTGACAAAGATCTGGCTTGCTCAATTTTCTTTTATAATGCATCTCTCCATGATTTAAATTTTAATTGAAATTGTAACACCACTGATAAAGCATGTGTGAGTCTTCCGGATGATTCATCCTCCCATGGGTGAAAGGCTTCCGCTTGATTTTCTCTTTAGCACACAGCAATCTTCAGCTTCTCTTTCCTGGAACCCCTAGATATTAAGACTCCATACATGTTTTGCATCCTGTAGGGTTGAGCCATGATCTAGGGAGTGGTGTTTATGCCATCTTGGTGCCTATTAGATCTTTTTCTCTCTGGGAATAAGGGTTTTTGCTCTGACTTCTATGGCTTTGGGCTAGTCCTACTCGGTGTGATTGCACAGGATATACCATAATGGAGGAATATTTAGTCTGAATGCATAAATAGAAAAAAAAATGCTAATGACTTGGTGGTTGTTGTCCAGCATCATTGTACTGCTCACTCACACTCTTTCCATCTACTTCCTTGCTGGTTTCAAGCTATTGCTTGGCAGTGGGGTTGGGACAGTTCGTCTTTATGACACAGAAGCAAAGAAGAATCTCTGCGAAATCAGCATTGATGAAGACATGCCCAGGTAGCTCTGGAACACTGATACTATATAACCATATAACTATATCTAACTATATCTAACTATATCTAACTATATCTAACTATATCTAACTATATCTAACTATATCTAACTATATCTAACTATATCTAACTATATCTAACTATATCTAACTATATCTAACTATATCTAACTATATCTAACTATATCTAACTATATCTAACTATATCTAACTATATCTAACTATATCTAACTATATCTAACTATATCTAACTATACTGTAGTGTTGGTTTTAATCGTGAACATCTCAGTGTTCCTACTGCTTTTCTGCAACTGCAGGACTATCCAGCCTTCATCTAGAGGGCAGTCTCTGCCTGAGCAGCATAAAACTGCTCAGTTAAATGGGAGACACTCAGAAACTAAGTACATTAATTCTGCCCTCCTTTACAGTGCACCCTGTTTTGCAGGGTCTTCACGGGAGAGCTCACAGATGAGTGTTTTGCTTGAGGCAGCTGCAGGAGATAGGCGATTCAGACCATGTGTCTGTGTTTCAGGATCCTCTCGCTTGCCTGCAGCCCCAGTGGTACCTCCTTTGTCTGCTCTGCAGCAGCCCAGAGCCTTGTCTCCCACATTGACTTCTCAGTAATCAACTCTGGGGGCAAAAGCATGAACCAAGTTCCTGGGAAGCTGCTCCTGTGGGACACTAAGACGATGAAACAGCAGGTACTTGCTGGATTTCTTTCCTTTCTCAGTCTGCTTGCTGAGAATGAGTGTCTTCTCTTTCAATGTGTAGGAGCCCTCTTTCTAAATTGTGCTGACTTTCTTTTCAACACCCTTCTTTTTCCTCCTTTCCCCTCTATAACATTCAGGATAAAAATAAATAATGTAAGTAGCTGCTGGACTGGGGGAAGTTTTCTTGTTTTATTGGTGTGTTGGGGTTTTTCTGAGGAATTCTTCAGAATAGCCCATGGCCTTGTTTCTATCCTGGCTGCACAGTTTGTGACTGGAAATATCCCAAGTGGATTGAATGATGCTTTGCTCAGGCTTTTTCCAGTTGAGCTGTACTGAAGGGTTTTCGTTGCTGCTCTTTTCCTTGCCTTTCCTGTTTTTAAGTGAAGTGCTGTCTCTGACGTGTAGGAGAAAGCACCATACTCAAGCTAATGTCTGCCAGAGGCTGGTTTTGCAACCTTGAGGCCATGGCCAAGAAAGCTGTGGCTTGGCTGAGGTGAATTGCTGGTTTAGTGTCACAGTAAAATGCTGCTGCCAGACCTTGAAGTCTGTAGTCATTCGAGGTGTAGGGCTCCAAACCAGAGTTCTTGTTACTAAATATCATCTTTGTTTCTTCCTTCCTCTGGAGTTCAGCTCTTCAGCACCCCCAGCTCTGTTTCTTAGCATTAATGCAGATTTTCCCTTCCAGCTGCAATTCTCCCTGGAGCCTGAGCCCATTGCTATTAACTGCACAGCCTTCAACCACAATGGCAACCTTCTGGTCACTGGGGCTGCAGATGGGATTGTTCGTCTCTTTGGTACGGTGGAAAGGGCCCCGGGGGTATTGGTTGGCAGCCAGCTGGGAGGCCAGGTGGACAAGACTGGCATCTGGGCTTGTATCACAAATAGTGTGGCCAGCAGGACAAGGGAAGTGATTGTCCCCTTGCACCTCAAACAGCATGTTCAGTTTTGGGCCCCACCCTACATGAAAGATATTGTGGGGCTGGAGCATGTCCAAAGAACAAAACCAAAGCTGATTAAGGGTCTGGAGTGCATGAGGAGTGGCTGCAGGAGCTGGTGTTCTTTAGCTCATGGAAAAGAAGACTGAGGGGGACACCTTACTGCTTTCTACAACTATGTGAAAGGAGGTTATAGCCAGGTGGGGATCAGTCTCTTCTTTCAGATAACAAGGGATTGGACAGGAGAAAACAGTCTCAAGCTGCATCAGGGAAGGTTTAGATTGGATATTAGGAAAGCTTCTGTCACCAAAGGGATTGTCAAGCACTGGAGCAGGCTGCCCAGGAAAGTGCTGGAGTCACCATCCCTGGAAGTATTTAAAAGGTGTTACAGATGTTGGCACTTAAGGTATAGTTTAGTGGTGCACTTGGCAGTGTTAAAGTAGTTGGGCTTGATTATTTTGCAAGTCTTTTCTAACTTAAATGTTTCTGTGAAACTGAATAGTGAAGTGGTCCCTAGTCCTCAGCTGGCTGCCCCTAGTAGGGAGGCAGCTGTAGGATATGCTTGGAGACCAAGGTGGAAGCTATTGTCTCCACAGGAGCTCTCAGGAGTGAATTGACATAGACTTTTTCTGGAGGACATTGGCTGGACACCCTGGTAGTGCTGCTGGATTTGTTGTTTCTTGCTGAAGAGGAGAGTGAATTTGCCTTTAAGCCACGTGGTCTTAATGCTGTGCCAGATAGCAGTACCATCAGAGGCTGAGTCATAAGGAAAGCAATTAATGTGAGACCTTCCATTTAAGTGCAAGGGCTTCACATTAGTCCTGGGAGCAATTTCTGTTTCTCAGGTTTTTGTCCTCTTCAGCCCATTCTTGCAATAAAACAGTTCAGGCCTCCTGCCTTTGAATGGGGAATCTGCTTCTGGCACAGGTGGAGGCTGCAGTCCCAGGTCTTTGGGTGGACAGAGCTGTCAGCAGCTGGGAGGATGGGCAGGATAACAAGGGGAGGAGGAATGCCAGTGGTGCTTGGATGCAGAATGCCTGCAGTTGACAGTGAGCTTGTGAGCAGGTCTGTAAAGTTGAGTAGTTATAGACAATTATTTTTGGGGCCAAAGTGAAAGCGGGAGTATAGGCACAGCTTGCTGGGACTGGATTGGGCTCCGCCAGGCTGGTTTGGAGGGCTGTCACAGAGACCTCAGGAACATAAAAGGTCTTGTCTATGTTTCGATAAAAGAGACCTTTTATGTTCCTGAGGTCTCTGTGTGAGTATGAGGAGTGTTCAATACTGGTTCTCCCCTCAGATATGCAGCAGCATGAGTGCGCCATGAGCTGGAAAGCACATGATGGGGAAGTCTACTCCGTGGAGTTCAGCTATGATGAGAACACAGTCTACAGCATAGGCGAGGATGGCAAGGTAGGCTGTGGATGACCTCCTACTGGTCAGCTGGCAGAGACCACTTCTGGAATCTTCTCCACATGGTAGGGACAATTGTAAAAATACACTCATATTCTGGATGAAATTTGGGCTGCTAACTGCAGTCTTAGGTGTGCAGTATGCTCCTCTATGCTCCATGCAGAGAGAGTGGCTGAAAAAGGTATTAATATTTGGAGCTGTCTTGGACCTTGTGTGCAAATCCTACTATTGGTGACATCCCTTTCCTGGATAGTCCATGTGAGGATGACCTTTCTCTGCCCCTGAGATCACCACATTTAAGATCTGGGATTCACAGTGAAGCATATTATTGACCACTTTGCATACATCTCATCAGCAGGTCCCTGTTGTTTATAATAAACACTTCAATTTCTGCAGTTCCTCAGTCTTCAGCAGCAGAGGTGTGGCTCAGGGAGGGATCTTGGCTGAGGAGTTAAGTAATTCTCACCAGAGTTCTGCATGCAGTGTGGAAGGACACATATGAAGTAGTGCCTGAGGAAGGCAGGGCATATCTTTGCCAGGATAGAAGGCACTTTTACAGCCTTTGCAGCCTGTGTTTTATTAATATACCCACTTAGACGTAGATGTCAAAATGCCATCTTCTGTGTGTGAGGAATAGCCACTGTTTTGCTTAAAAGCAAAGAAAGGCTTGCATCCCAGATAATTCCATTATAGGCTTTTGTCATCTCTTTTTCTCATTCTAGTTTATTCAGTGGAATATCCATAAAAGTGGCTTGAAGGTATCTGAGTATGACCTTCCCAGGGAAGCTACAGGTCCTTTCATTCTGTCTGGGTACAGTGGCTACAAGCAAGTCCAGTTCCCACGAGGACGACTTTTTGCTTTTGATTCTGAGGGCAATTACATGTTGACATGTTCTTCTACTGGGGGAGTAATTTTTAAGGTAAGTCTGAGAAGTGATGGGGAGTACTCTTAAGTATCCATACAAGCTTCTGTTAATTACAAGGGTGCAACAGCAGCCACTGGAAGTTCTTAAGCAGCATGTACCCATCCTTGCTCTGTCAAAGTTGGCACTCAGTTTCTCAGTGTGCATTTTAGCAGTGTGTGATGTACAGCAAGTGTTTGGGTCCTGTGTATATAGCTGGAGTGTTTGTGCTCCTTCTTAAAGCTTTTTTTTTAGTGTCCAAGTGCCTAGGACAAAGTTTTAATTACTTTTTTAATATATGGATGCATCCCACTTCAGTGCAAAATGTATGATTGTTGACTGGTGCTTATGTTCAATCTGCCTTCTGTGCCTGCTGATTCTATGTTAGACTGAGCCTGATTATCTTCCCTTACTGTGTACTGAAATTAAATGAAGGGTAAGGCTGAATGGTTCCAAGCACCCAAATTTCTGTGCTTCAGTTGCAAATGCTATTGATCACATGCCCATGCTCTTGCAAGGCACATTAGATGGAATTTTCATTTTGCATTTGGGGCACTCAGAGCACGTGAACTAACATGAGCTATAGCTTAGGCTTATGTGCTTCTCATCAATGTATCCTCTTAACCTGCCTTGTTTAATTACTGCAGTTCGGCTAATGTCAAAAGTTGAGCTGCTTGAGAACACATGCTTCTGACTGGAAGCTTCTTTTCATGTATGTGCTACACACATGTCAGTATCTCTCTGATTTTCTGCTTACTTATGCATGCTCTTAGAGATACGGAGTCTCTGTCAGGCTTTGGCTTGTCTTGTCGGGTGCATTGCCCCCCCACTGCAGAAACTTACCTCCTTATGCTTTCCTTCTTTTTAGTTAAATGGTGAGGAAAAGGTTCTGGAGAGCTGCCTTTCCCTGGGAGGACACCGAGCTCCAGTTGTTACAGTGGATTGGAGCACAGCCATGGACTGCGGGACATGCCTCACTGCTTCTATGGATGGGAAAATTAAACTAACAACCTTACTGGCTCAAAAGTCTTAACCTGGACAATACTGAAGGGGGAAAGAGCAATACATTTGACAAAACCAGTGTTAACTCACAGGAACAAACTGCATGGGAGAGAAGGCAAAGCAAAGTCCCTCTTCACGTTGTAGCTTTTGCCTCTTGATAAATACATTTGCCAAACCACTGTGCAACAGAATGCCAGTATGGGACTGGATCAGTGGCAGCACTGAAAAGTAAGTCTGCACTAATCCATTGTGGCAGCTAGACTTCCCTCTGTTAGGGAGTCTTGAGTAGCACATGGCTAAAAGGCTGTGGTCAGGATTCTGCAGAAGAAGGTGAGGCTGGGAGGAAGCAAGCATGAGGCAGCACCGTGGATGACGACAAGATGACTCAAACTGGAAAGGCTGATGAGGAAACAGAGTATTCTTTGGGTATAACATTTGTTATGATTTTGTTAGTTTGTTTTTATTTGTTTTTTTCCATAAAAAGAAAATATTCCCTTGCATTTGAACTCTATGCTTTGTTCAGTAGTTGCTGCAAAACATGGAGGGTGGTGAAGGGCAGTGATGTGCCAAGTCTTTTGCATGCAAAAAAGCCCTTGTGTTTTTACCAGGTGCTTCCAGCAGCACACCTGCACACCAGGGTGAACCAGACATCCAGGAACAAAACAACTGCCTTTGCTCAGATGTATTTTGTTACCTTGCCATAGGTATCTGCTACTAACCAGAGCAGAAATCCTGAGTCAGACTTCGAAATACTTGTGCTGGAGTTCAGAAGCTACATAATGCCTAGCAGCTACATGATGGTGGACAGGAGGAAGGAGGCCAAGACCAGTCTAGCCCTGTATAGGGCTCTCTGTCACTGGAGCTGTCTCTCCCCCTAAACCCAACATCAGGGCAAGTGCTGTGCTCATAGTCTTTGAATGGACTAAGCAGATACATTTCATCTGCTCACATTGCCCTGGAGCTTTCTGCTTGTGTCCATGGCCTATATTGGGAGTTTATGGTACTGCTGTTCCAATGGCAGAGCATACACTGCAGGAAAATGAACAGCCATTCATGGGTAGCGATACACACAGACAGCTGTTCAAGGGCAACGCTGCTGGATACTGAAATCCTCACAACAGGCATATTCATGCTACAGGTACATGTTGTCCATGGAGTAACTTTCTTCTGCTGACTATAGTCATCACATAACCTCACCTTCCAGTTCAGGGGCCTCTAAGATTAAGAAGTCCCCTGCCCGACTGACATCGAAGTACAGGATTTCCACCTCCGTGGGATGGGATAGGAATGGTGCAGCTGCTCTTCATGTCAGTGTCCTCAAATCCAGTGCTGACTTCACACTGGCTTCAGGAATTCCCTGGGTTAGTCTGCAAGTTTAGAGAGCTCTCAAATGGGAGCCTTTGTTGGCCTCTCAAAAGGCCAAGAAAGGTTGTGGCTACATTCTAAGTCCTGCAGGGTTGACTACATTGCATAGGTGTTTTAGAATTTAGAATTACAAAATTATAGAATGGTCTGGGTTGGAAGGGACCTGAAGCTCTTCTAGTTCCAACTCTTCCATGGGCAAGGCCACCTTCCACTTGACCAGGTTGTCCAAAGCCCCATTCAACCTGGCCTTGAACACTAACATGGCTGTTACTTTCTTCCAGATATTATCTTCCAGCCCTCACAGGGGGTCAGTTGAGATTTCTGGAGAGAGACAACTTTCAGGTTTGCTTCATAAATAGGACTGAAAGCAAAACAAATACCCCCAAACAGGGAAAGAAGGTATAAAAAAGAGGCACCAGCCCAAGGCTGCTATGCAACATTATGCATTAGCACACTGACAGTGTGCCAGAAGCCTGGAGGCAAGGAATGAACATGCTGTATTCCCGGAGGGGCTTTTACTACACCCTTGGCCCAAGGCTCTCCTCTCCCCGGCTCGAGCTCCGCCGCTGCGGCGGAGCGGTGCTGCCCTGCGCGCTCGGGCCTGCAGAGGGCGCCCCGGCGGCGGCGGCCGCGCTCTGGGCGTCACCGGGGGACCGCAAGGGAGGCCCGGGCCGCAAGGCTGCCCCCCGGGCTCGGAGGTTGGCAGGCGTCGTTCCAAACGTGCTGTCTGCTGCCCTGATCAAACACGGGGCTGTGTCGTGACTTGGGTTTAGGGCGGCCTGGGGCTTTTCCAGCTCCCCTGCACGCGCAGTCGGACAGGAAGCGGCCTCGGCCGTGAGGGGCATGGCGGCGGGCGCGCGGCGGCGGCAGCTCCCGGCGTGGATGGGGGCGGCGGAGCCCGAGCGGGCGGCGGCGGCCCCGGCCCCCGGGGCCGGGCGGCGGCGGGCGGCGGCGGGGCGCAGGTAGCGCCGCTGGGGCGGGGGAGCGGCCGGGGCGGCGGGCGGGAGGGCGAGCCGGGCGCCGCCCGGGCTGAGCGTCCCCTGTGTCCTGCCCAGGCCGGCGGCGCTGTACTGCATGAACGAGGCGGAGCTGGTGGAGGTGGCCCTGGCGGTCCTGGCCGAGGTGAGCCGGGACCTCTGGCGGTGGGGACGCGGCCCTGGCCGTACCCGAGCACGGCCGGGCGGCAGAGTTTCGGAGGATAGGCAGGGAGCGCTGCTGCTCGCAGTCCCTGGAGGCCCCTCTCCAGGCGGGTCGGAGGGAGCTGCCAGGTGCCGCATGGCTTTCCCGGCCCCCTCCCCTCTGTCCCGGCAGCGCTGCTGCCTTTGCACCCTGCCGGGCCCTGCAGAGCAGGACCGCGGGCCTGGGGCCTGCCCAGGCGTGGCTCCCGGGGATTCTGGGCTGCCCTCCTACGCCTTGGGGTGCTCCCGGCGTGAAGTCTCGCACGGCCGGCGCTTGTTGTTTTCCCTTTGGTCAGAATCTACAGTGCGAGAAAGGTGAAGAGAAGGCCCGGTCCAGGAGCGAAGAGGAGCAGGAGCTCCCGCCAACACCAAAGCAAGTTCCTGGAAGCAAGGCTAACAGGGATGGAGGCAGCGACCACGGTCCGGCACTTCTATCCCCTCCTGGTGCTGGTGCTGATGGAGGACAGATGGGGAGGACTCTGAGGACGATGTCCTGAAATACGTCAGGGAGATATTTTTCAGCTAACAGCACCTCTCTGACTTTCCAAGAGAAGAGGGCACAGTGGAGAGGGTGTCTCCTCCCGCGGCCCTGAGAACGATGGGAGGAGGGCCTGGAGGGGGCTGTGCATCCATCTGCTATGTTGGTGCCCTGTGTAGCTGGTAGGATACCCATGAAGGCCAGAGGGGGAAAGGAAGGAGGTACTCAGTTCTCCCACTCTGTGCTGGGCTCAGTGTGATTTGGTTCCAGATTAGGATGTGTTCGTTTTTGTTTCACATTTCAGAGCATGGACAAATTACAGAGACATTTGGGTTTCTGTGAGTATGCCTTTGGTGGGTCAAAGTTGGGTATGGAGGGGAGCGGGGAGCTGCTGACCTGGAAGACCTTTGCTGGCAGAGCAGCATGATCATGGTTCAGCCTTGGGGGCTCCCTTGTCCTTGTGGTCCCTCTGTCACAGCTGCAGTGGGGCCTGGCAGGCTGTTCCCATTGGCCCTGGTGCTGAATTTGCCTCCACCCTCCAGCAGTGCTCCCCGTGCTGAGGAAGATGCATGGGAACAGACTGGCAGGGGCCAGGACTGGGGGGGCAGATCCCATGGCAGCATGCCTGGGGGTCTGGGAAGCAATGAAGATGGCTCAGTATCCTCTTCCCAATCCAAACAGGAGATGAACAAACCACATGAGGCCAGGTGTGAGAGCATGTATTGAAATGAAGAATCGGTCAAATCAGCGTCACCTGCCTCATCCCCACCAAGGCTGAAGCAAGAGAGAGAACAGCCCCTCATGTCCCTTGAAACAAATTCACTCAGCAGCAAAGGATATCACTGTTAAGCAGGCATTCTTTATTTACCTAAGTTCTCCCAGCCACTGGATGAATTCATGCAGTTTGTATTTACAAGGCTGTTGCATATTCACTACACAGACAAATCAATAACTTAAAATGCCTATTTTGAAAAATGAGTATATGATCAGGAGTTAACTATTTCAGTCTTTTCTGCCATCTAGTGTCCTTTAGGGATTATTACAACCTCTTTAGGGGTTTTGGTGGTCGTTCAATTGTCTTCATCACTTGTCTTTTTATTGCACTTTCTTAATTGGTGCATGCTCAGTCTGTTGTTTTCAAACTACAAAACTGGTTCTTTCTGGTGTTATTTCTCTATCGTCCTAGATGGCTTTCTTCACATCCTTGAAGACTGGTTGTTGATTGGCTGCTTATTTGATATATATCCTGTCTACTTACAAAGAAACTACATATTTGATTACATTTTCCTGAATATTTGTTAGTTCCTAGTTAAACATAATCTACACATCCTGGTTTTAAGCTCCCTTTATCTTTGTTATTTTGTAGGGCTAAAGGTATTAAAAGCATTTTGTTAGTTAATTACAGATTTAATCACATAATGTGAGATACTAGCAACTTTTTTTACTTAGACCTAGATATGGGCTGAGGGCTGTGTCCACTGTGTGCTGGTTCTGCTACCTTCACTGCTCTTTGGGGCCAGAAGTGCTGTCACTTTGATGCTGTGCCCCAAACTGAGGCATGTTACATGTTACACAGCTGTGCTGTGGCTGTTGGTGTCTGCTACCAGCTTGATGCAGGAGTGCTGCACACAGCCATGTGCCAGAGCATGGCTCGACATGAGCCTTGGGACTGGGAATCAGATTTTTGCTAGGCAACAAAGCTGTATTGGGATTACTCTTTTAAATCATGTTACTGATAGCTCTTGTGTCTTCTTCACTGTCATATCTCAGTGAGCAGGGCCTCCTCAGTTAAATGGCTTTGATACATGTGTGTGCTTAGCTGAGCCGAGGTACACAGTGGCAGTGAGAATCTGGAGCAGTAGCAGAGCCTGAGTCCCAAGCAGTGCCAGGAAGCCTCCAGTGAAATCAGAGGGATGAATCCACTGTGAGGTTTGTAAAAGAAACATACCCAGGCCTCCAGACAGGATTATCATCTTGATGAAGAGTATGATGCGGATCATTTTCCATCCCTCTCTCTGCCCTATCGAATTCACATTTAAAACGAGAAGGAGGTGGAAGAGGATGAAGACTAGGCAGGTATACACACAAACCCTGGCTACTGCCATTTCTAGTAGACTGATGCCTATTGCCTGTAGATGCTTGTTGTCCAGGCACTGCAGCTCCCCAGCTGTATCATTCCACAGGCAGAAGTTGTAAAAGCCAATGCATTTGTCAGGGAGGTTCACCAGGTTTCCCGCTTCGTACAGCAGTGCATAGGACATCAAGGCCAAGGTCCCAATGGTCTCCAGTAAAGTCAGCATGTGGAGCAGGTTCTTGGTACATCTCTTTTGCAGCAGACCCATCCTGATGCCTGCATGCTTTCTTGCTACCATGGTAAAAGCTGCTGTGAGGATGCCTGTTGCAAAACACGAAGCGGGGACCCTCAGTTGTTTCCTCTTATGGCACCCTTCCTAGGATGGGCTCTGAGCCTTATGGCTGGAGTCTAGGGACTCCCCTTGCAAATAGGAGTTGTCTCAGCCCTGCCTAGGACTGTGCTACACATGTGTTACTGGGTTGAGGGGGTTGCATTTGGTGCACTTTTGGTCACAGCAGAGGTGGCATAATGATGCCCCATGCATGGACCAGTGCTGGGAGGAGAGTATGACTCAGCCCCACACATGCCCTTTGCACGATGGTCTCACTGGAAAAGAGGCATTTGTCAGCAAACTGCAGGGACAGGAGAGAAAAACTGCTCTCTGGTAAGAAGCAGGATAAGAGCTATTCTAGGATAATGCCTTTCTTTCAGTTTTTATCAGACAAGGACATTCCTTGTGATCTTTGGACTACTGAGTAAAGTGCAGACATGACAGGATCTGAACTGCAGGGCTCCCCTTGCCTCCCTGCCCTTGTCCTATAGCTCTGAGACACCCAGTGCCATTGATACTACCCATTTCCAGCATCTGAGCTCCACATGTAGGTCCTTGCATGCCTGTAGATTTCTGAGCACAGCAGGACTGAATACCTGCAGCTTTGCTACGCACTTAGGCTGGCAGACATGGTGCTCCTCTATCTTGGTTGCCTGGGGACCCGTGCCCCACACAGACAGGCAGGTGCCCAGCTCGGAGAGGCACCATGGATCCACATGCTGCCACTCGCTTCCCTCTGAGGCCCAGGGACATGGGTGCTACAGAGACACACCTGTGATTGCCATCCACTTTGCTCCTCTCTCAGACTGGTTGGCAAACGCAACTCTGCTCCTCTCCTTGGACTGTATACTGTCCTCAGTGCTGTCTTGCAAGCTTCTGCTTCACACTGTAAAACAGGGGAGTGGCATCAGGAAAGGGTATCACTGGCTGCAGAGCCACATGGCAGTGAAGCACTGTCCACCCAGGTCTGCAGAAAGGCATAAACACAGGTCTCAGAGACCTTGGCTTCAAGCTCAGCCTCAGGCTTGAGTCTTGGCAAGTAACTCTTCTTCCCTCTGACAATCTGTCAGAGGGGATTCTCAAATCTGAGAATCATGTACCACTTTCCTTTAAGAAATTCACATTGGCTTTACTGTCCCCTTCCACTGCCTATTATCCAACAGTATATCATCCTTCAATCCTGTGTGGGCCATTACTTAAGAATTGGATTCTGGATCCTTTCCAGTTCAAAGTAGTCTGTTAGTTTGTGATATCCTGGATGTCCTCCTAGACTATCACCCAAAGCTGATTGTGAATTTGGTACAGCCTATGAGTTATTAAAGTGCCAGGAGAGACTCCACTCAATCTCTGTTCTGCACCTGGTGCTGGTGACTAGAGACCTTTCAGCATTCCCCTCCCACTCCTCATCTCTCCCTGGAAACTTGGAAGTGGGGCACCTCTGTTTAATGAGCACAAAGGTGAAGCTTCTCAGTCCAAAACTTCTCCCAGGAGCTGCACACACACATAGAATGGGGGTCACAGTGTCAGACAACAACCTGTCCACTTCCCCTTGTCACTTTTCCCTCACTTCTTGTAGTGTCCCTTGGAGAGCTTCTTCACAACAGGCTTCTGGAGAGACTGGAAGGTCACATGGAGGACGTTCATTATTCTGAATCTGCAACGAAGATGCAACCAGAAAAAATGTCTATGCTTGGGCACAGACTGCACTGCAGAATGAGACCTCTGGCAGATGTAATTTCACCATGGTTTGTCTTGCCCCTGGTATTACCCATTGGTTTTCTGTCTTACGCATGGTGTCCTGCACCCAAGCATTGCTGCTCTTCCTCTCCCTGTTCTGCAAGGGCTCACACCACTCATCGTTCTCCCTGCTGTCCTGCCTCACAGCCCTCAGAGGAAGAACAAGCTGCACTTGGAGGGAGACCTGGCTGACCAGGTCTCCAGGGATTTCTGTTAGACCTCAGGGCTGGGACAACTACAGCCCAGCAGACTCTTGCCTCTGCCCTCCCACCAAACCTTGCTGTCATATCTCTTTAGACCAGTTTCCTAAGGAAGGCAGGCTTGTAGAAATGTGGCTTTTTGTTCAGTCATCTCATGCTTACTCCCTCGGCATCCATAAAACATAAAAGCCATTAAAAATTATCCTAGTCACATGTTTACTAGGGAGGGGACAGAGAATTAAATTCCTATCAGCTTTGTGGTAACATATGGCAGGGAGGACAGCCACCTCAGAGACCCTGTACTGCTATGTGATCCCTGCATGTATGAGGACCTGGGGAAAGCCCATGGTATCTCTGCCATCTCCTCTGCTTTGAGGCTCATGTGTATAAGGACATATTTTCCCAGCAATGTCCCTCTCTTCACTACCAGATTGCTGGCATCTTTGACTCCTGCCGCCTCCCCTGCCCAGCCCAACCCAGTGGGTAAATTCCTGTCCCTACATGTGACTGATAGGACCAGAAACATGCCTAGGATGGCCTTGTGCCAGCTTGGATAGAGAACTTGTGACTGGCCTGGAGGCAATGAAGGCTGAGACCTGCACACTGCCACAGTGTAGCCACAGGTAGGACATTTGTGAGCTCTGCAGCTCATCACTGAGGCAGGTTTGGCAGCAGCCTGGCTGAGAAGCAAGGGACAAACAGGAAAGAACTCTCACCCAGTGTACAGCTTGGGTTTTTCTGAGACAGCAGCAGCCTCGCTGCCTCTAAGGAGGTGTTTTCGCCTTTGGATGGGAGGCTCTGTAGCTCTTCCTCAAAGGTACAAGAAAGAGGAATGTGAACATGGCAGAACAAGCCCTAGCCTGGACTCAGCCTCCTTGTTCCTGGACTGGCATTGATGGAAACACTGGGTTTCACCATAAGAGAGCTCTGTGTCTCAGTCTCCCCAGCAGAGAGAGGCCCCATGTGAATGGCTCAGGAGCTCCCTGAGGTCTTTGTGTGGGAAATAAGGCCCCTAGGCACCCTCTGTGCTTTTGGGATTGCACAGCCCTTTCCTCTGCTGCTCACAGGCAGATGGGCAACCTTCCCAGGCTGGGGCTGTGCCTTCCTCCAGCAAAGAGCTGGCAGAGTGCCTGGGTAAGGGGACAGGAAGGCATGCAGCTCCGGTACAGGATCTGGTCTCTGTGCAGGGCCGGGCATCTCTGTGAGCCACTGGCTGCCGCTGCAGTAGCGCTGAGTGCAAAGGAGCGAGGGAGTGGGCATTTCCTTTTGCACTGAAGAGACCCCGAGTTCCTGCATCCCCTCTCCCATGCTCCTGAGGGGAGAAATGCTGTACTAGAGTGATGGGAAAGTGTCAAGCTTTGGACATGACACTTTTCTTTCAAGACATCTATTCTGTTCCTTCACCACCTCCCCACCCCAGCTATCTGGATTGTCTTTCCCCCTCAGGCAGGATCAGCTGCAGAGAAACTATGGGTGAAGAAAGGCCACTGACAACCTAAAGATTGCTGGTAAACAGAAACCAACCAGTGGCAAATGGACTGACTGAGGGAACTACCCTTCAAACAACTTACAGCTGGGACTTACAGCTCCAAGATATCTGCACCCTACAACACCACTTCTCCTGGCAGTTCTCCCCAATGCCAGTGACATTAAAAAAGTGGGGGTCTCAGTGGAGGATACTTACAGGCTGCCCACTTGAGTGGGTTGGAGCTGAAACTTGCTGGAGAGGGCTGTGCTGCTGTTCTAGGAGCCAGGCGGGTTTGTGTCTGCTGTCAGTCCTGTGCTGGCTGGGTGTCTGTCACCGCAGCCTGTTTTGTCACAGGCAGATAGTTATCTGCTTTCTCTTTCGGTTCTGAGGGCAGTGCTATTTACCGGTACCAGTCAGCTGCTTGTGACCGAGAAAACAAGCCAAGCCCGTCTCCAAGATCTGAGCCTTTCCTTCTCCTTGCTGTGCTAACCAGCAAGAATACTGACCAGGCTAAGCTCACCCAGATTGTTGTGCTATTAGGGAAGCTTGGGTGTCCATGAGGGCTTAGATGAATTTATTTGGTTTTGTTTGGACACTTCTTTAGAGGTGACTGCATGTCCCAGCATGGACCTCAGTACCTCAGCGCTTCCGGAGTTCACTGCCAACGTGGTTCTTCTTGCACTTTGGACGCTGATCCCCTTTTTCTGCTTCCCAAACACAACGTCACCCAAGTTCCCTTGCCTGCAGCCACTGTTCTTACACAGGCACAGTGCAAGGTGCCAAGGCGCCTGCTGCTACAGGGAACCACTGAAATCTCAAGTTATGGAAGGGGCAAAACTCTCCTTCCTTTAGTCCTCCTAGGGAGATTTGTTTGTCCTACTAGCAGTCTTTGTGGTGGGTATGTTAGGAGGCTATGTGTTGAGGGTTGATGCATGCCATAAAGCTGTTCACAGATTCTCACCTAGTAATTCCATGTTTAGGCATGGTCTAGAAATATCCATGTGGTACATGTGTTGTGAGCCTGTAACACTGGCACTCACATCTAAGAGCACAAAGTAAAAGAAAACAAATATGGGAGGAAGTCCTAAGAGAAGCTTAGTGGACAGACATGCAAGTGGCAGTGGGGGGATGCTTTCATATGTGCCTCTGTGTGTGGAATAACTTTAGCATGGAGAGGAACAAGGATCTGGATCAAGGAAGTTCAGATCATGGATGGGTTCTGGTGAGTGGGGACAGAAATCCTGCAGTAAATGAAGCCCAGCAGTCCAGAGCTGCTGAGCTGAAAGTGGAGAAGGAACAAGGGGAGCTCAACAAGGCCATCTTCTAGCATTGGGGCTGATGGCTGGGAAACTGAGGAATAAGAGACTTCTGAGGCAAGACCTCTGATTCAGTGAAGTAACATGCTTTGGCAGGATGCATGTTTATCCTCCCAAGAGGAAGGTCATACAGTTTGGCAACATGCTGTTTATTTTTCTGTCATTCAGGGAGAAAAAGGGTCAACCAGCTCCTTAGCTGATCTCTGCACCACAAGTGAAGCTGCTGTTTCACTGCCATGGGCAGAAGGCACAAGTAGCTCCTTCAAAAATATCCTTGCTTTCACATTGGGGTCCTGTTTGCTGAGGTAATCAGGATGACTGCCGCAGTGGGTCTGCTCCATCATGCCAGAGCATTTCTCCCTGGAGCCACTGTCCCCTTAGAGGGGTGGCTGTTCCAACACCAGCACACCACACACATGTAACCTGGCATTGCTTCCACTGGGCATCCACCTTCCGTTTTTGACCTTTTTTCCCCAAGAGAAGATCCCTGTTCAGCCAAGCTGATCCACTGCCTCACTTGCTTGACTTCCAACATTTTGGAATTGCAGGCTGGAATGTGCCCTTAGGAGGTGATGTTTAAAATGTTTAAATGTTTAAAATACATCATTTGGGAATGTTACTCTTGGAGTGTGGCATCTCACTGGCCAGAGCTTGTTGCCTGATTGTGCACCTGTGGCAAAAGGACTTTTCAGTGTTTCCTGAGTGCCCTATGTCTCCCTCCCAGCAGAGTCTCAGTCTCTGCTGCTTTTAATGTCTCCTGGGATGCCTCCTGGGATGCCATAGTGTCTTGGTTTGAAAGACAGGTATCTGCTAGGAAGGGGGCAGGACCTCCCTAGAGATGGAGAATTCAAATCCCCTCCCTCCAAATTATTCTAATTTAAAAAAATTAAAGGAGCTTTCAGACAGAGGTATGGGGATAGGAATAACAGTTCTTTACTAGTATGTATGACAAAACAACAAACAAACAACAACTACAGCATTAATAATAAACAGAACCAAAAACCTTGAGGGCTTTTTTTTTTTTTTTTTTTCCCACAAAAAAAAGCCCGGGGCAGTTTGATCTCAGTGCCCCTGCAGGACTCCAAGAGGCCGAGCTGGGAGGGAGGAAAGTCCCGGGCTGCTGGATGAGATGAGGAGCCCTGTGCTGGCAGCTGGAGCAGCAGGGGTGTCCCGGCAGGGCTGGGCAGTGCAGGGCTTCAGAGTAGCAGGGGAACCTCAAAGCTCCGAGGAAGCAGCGGTGGTGGGGGGAGGCTGGAGAAAACGAGCTCAGGATTCCTGGGTACAGGAGCAGATGACGATAGATTTCCCAGGATGAGGCAGAGGCAGAGTGATGGCCGTGAACTCTTCCTGCAGCGAGGGGCAGCTTGACCGTCCTCCTCAATGCTGAGAGCAAGAGTGAGTTCTCCTCCCCCAGCTCTGTCTTTTTACCTTTCCCAAAGCTCATCATCTCTCCCCTCTGAAGGACACTCCCAGAGACTTAAAAACAATAGGCGTAGCCTTGTGCTTCCATGTCCTTCAAGTACTCTCTTTTGTTCTGATTAAGTAGTCATTAAGGCTTCTTGGAAATTTATGGGAAAAAATTCTGTAAGTGAAAAAAAAAAAGCAAATCTAACCCCCAACACATAGCTACCAAAAGGGAGAAGTCCAGTCAAATTTAACTCAAGGCTTGCCCTTGGTCCCAGCTGACCTTCTGATTCTGGAGGCTCCCTTCCACACCTTAGGCTGCCTTTCCAGCAGGTAGTTCCCCCGCCTTCTCCTTCCAGGTGTTTGGGCAGGGAAGATTGTGCCTGAGCAGGATGCAGTATGCCTTTCCATTCTCCTTCCTAGGGACATTGTACAGGTATGCTCTGACTGCCTTTTGGGCTTCCACTGCCAAAGTCTATCTGATTGATGGAATGGTTGGGAAGGATAAGTCTGATGGGGATGGGGTAAGCAGGGCAATGATCATAAACATGTCTCATGGAGAAAGAATGGGAAGGGAGAGGAGAAATAGAGCAGGGCTTCTACTGGTGCGTGCCTGGAGGTAGGAGAGACTGGATGGAGTGTTTGGGCTGCTGGATCTTGTTTTCTGGTGGGAAAGGAGGGCATGTTCCAGGAGCCAGATTCTACTAAATTCCTGTGTGAGTGTTGCTTCCTGGAATTGTTTCCTGAAATAGATATCATTTCTTGCTTGCACTGAGAAAGTTAATGTGGCTTTAAAGTGGAATTAACTGCTCTTGTTCTTGATTTCTCATTGTGCAGTTAAAGCAAACACTCAGCAGTTTAGTAATATTAGCAATCACAAGGAAAGCATGAGATGAACTGTGACTTTCCAAAATTTTTTGCTTATTTTACCTTCCTGTTTTAAAAATAAACTACTACACCTTATCCCACATATGATTCTGTGGGATAATACTTCAGTCTGGCTATAAAAGACAGAAAAAAATATTAGGAGCTGGGATATTTATTTATTTGTTTGTTAAACTTTCTCTAAGCAATGCCAATTCCGGGAAAGCCTAGAAGAATCTAGGCCTAGAAGAATCTAGAAGTGATTTATTACATTTCTTCCCTTGGGTATGGTACACAATATCTAGGAATGAAATCTGCAGCTGGGGAAGGAAGTGCCAAGCCTGCAAAAACATTTAAAGAAACATTCTTTATTAATCTCTTTCTTGGCAGGCTTACTGATCATAGTGCTGCAATATACTCAACTGTACCATACTTAGACTGTACTTGAACTCAACTGGACTGCCTGTCCCACGGAAGACAATTACAACTGTAATGATTTGTGTCCAGACTTAGAGGCTGGGAGAAGGAGACTCCCTTTTAACTTCATCTCTTCGTGCATACTGTGGATGGCTAATTTGTCTTTTTTCTCAAGAGCTGGATCTCCAGTGCCTTGACTGCTGTGACAGGAGTACCCCCTGCACTGCTGGCAGGTGACCATGTCCTCAAGTGCCCAAATCAGTGCTGCAGGCCAGGCCCCTGGGCTCCCAGCATGACCTGACCCAGCAGAGGTGTCTCACCAGCTGGACATGGGCCAGGTTAGCTGCAGCTGGCGTGAGTGCTGCATGGCAGGTACCTCCCCTCACAGAACCACTGGGTGAGGTCCATGATCAACAGGTGAGATGAACCAGGTCTGACAGTGTATGGGGTGGTGTGTCCCTTGAGAAACAATGAATATTTACAACATTTTTAAACACCTTTTATTCTAAGCAAAGACGTAGCTTTTATAGTTGATACTGAATTCCATTATTAATATTTAACCTAGCGAGCACATTTTTACAAATGCATGTACCCTACTACCAATAGGGAAAAATACTTTTTAAGCTCTCTGGAATTTGCCTTGGGTTAATTTCTTCTTCAGTGAGATTGTTGTCAATCAGAAAATCATGGTGTAGTGATATGATGAAGACAGTTTAAATTACAGAAAAATGAGCTCTTCCAAATGCTGAGATTGAGGGAAATCCCAGCCAAAGAACTCTGTACTTATCTTAGTGAAACATGCTCTTTACTGAGGTTTGAGATTATAGAAAAAAATGGCTTATTGGTATTTAAAGAATTGAACAAACCTGTAGTGTTTACTTTTTTTCACTGGCTCAGGTACCTGAAATATCTTAGGATGAATATCTGTGCCTTGAGTCTGTGAAACAGAGCTTCTGAAAAATAATAGAAACAGGAATGAATCATTACTACTAACAAGTTCCAAAAGACTGGCTGACTGTGGGATTGCAGATCCCCCCCAAAATTTAAACCACAACAGCTGACCAAAAGGTATTATCTATCAGTCAGCCTCTTTAGGGGCTGTTCAGGGAGTGTACATCAGTCTGGGACAGGAGAATCATAGTAAGAGTTCAATAACTAATGGGAAAACAGTTATCATGTAAAGGTTGGTATTTTTCTTTTGGTGACAAAATTGTTTGTGTAAAGTAATAGTGATTAAATTGTCATATATCTGTCTCTGGTCAGAAAAAACTCCCAAGCAGCCATAGCATGTTCCTCCTGGGATGAAAAATATGTGTATTTTTGCTTTTATGACTTCTGTTCTTAGCAATGCTGTGGAGATATTCTCTTAATATTTTAGTGGATTTTTTTCTGGTGTCTTGGTAACTATTTTGATTCATAAGGGAATATTACTGTTACAAATTAAAAAAGCCCCAACAAACCAAACCAACAATTGTAAATAAACATGATAATCACAATGCCAGAAGGAGTACACGTAAGAAATCTGCTCAAGGTTGAATCCCTTATGCTCTTCTTTTCAGCAAATATTTATGGACCTGGATACAAACATATCATATTGACAAGGGAGCTCACTTCCTACTCAATATGACTTGTTTATTTTTAGTCTGGGAACCTGGACATCTATGCTTTCTCACTAGTATTAATTGCCACTGCTCTGTTTTTCTTAGGTTTGGGCTTCTGAAAAGAAGAATTGGCATAAAATGCAAAAAAGCATGAGAAATGCTGGTCTGCTTCTTGAACAAATGAAAATAGTAATAAAGCAGTCAGCATTATAAAGTTTATGTACATAAAAAAAGTATTACTCATTGAAATATCAATGTGACTTCTTTCCAAATAACAGTTTGCTTTCTCTAGGCAACAATAACAGTACTCCTATTTGACATCTTGGGGCCATATAGTTTTCTAGGCTGAACATCAGCAACGTGTCATTGAGGGCTATGTTCAGCTCCAGCATAAATTTCTGTCAAAAATTCTACTGCAGCTGTGATATCCCTTCCTATTCACCTTTTTTCAAATGCCTTTAACGTCTTTCATCAAGATCAACAACAGAAATTTTGTTAAGTCTTTTGATCTAATCAACTTACTTAGTCACTGAAGTAAATCTTCATGGGAAAATGCACATAATCATGAGTGGAAGAGAATTAAGAAGATTCTTGAAAGTATCATGATCCATTTGATACACTGTTGTTACTTACTTTACATGGCAACAGCATCACTCTGACAAGTTTTGCTTTGGTACACATCCAGCAAAAGAACTTTATTCCTTGAAAATAAAAGATGCATATGCATGAAAGATGTATAAATGCAATCCATACAATTTCATTGCATGAAAGATGTCTTTGCTTACATTTTAGTGCCAAATGGACAGAACAGGATCTAGTGAAGCTTGACCTGATAAATAGTTTTGCAATGTATACTGGTGTTTATAGGTCTTGGCAAGCATAGCCTTATGGGATCAGGCTCTTACTTAGCCAAAGTGGTGTTCAGTCCTGAATATCTCCTCCTCTGCTAAGTTTTCTGTTGTTTATTTACAGTATTTATGTCACAAACAGGAACCAACAATTTGCTACATACAGGAACTAATATTATTGGCTAGATTTCATCCCCAAGCTTTCTAAGAGTCATTCACTCACAAGAGTTTGCTTTGCATATCTATGAGTAATAGTATGGCAATCACAGGCACCAAAGAAACGAACACCAAGTAAACAAGGAGAAAAACATGCTTCAACCCTTTTTTTCTCAGCAAAACCACTAAATATAGGTTACAGGAAAAGAAAATGTCTCTTAATCCTCCTGTGAAATCACTCTTTTAAATCTGAGACTACATTTGTTTATGAGCTTAGATGTAGGCAATGGGCCCTTAGTAACACTGTGATAACTTCTCTGCATGTGTGAGAGGAGGACACAGCTCCTGAACACTCTGAACTGGTGGTTGCAAAGTATGACTGACACCAAGGTACATGAGCATGATGCTTCTTGTGCTTAACACCAGTGCCCTTCCCATCCTGACCCTGTGACTGCTTACTCAGCTGTACTGCAGAAGCTGACAGGTGAAAGCCACCTTCTTTGGAAGAAAACCTGCCTTCCGATGATCAGGGTTAAGCTACAGGGAAAATGAATACTTCTGGTCTGCACTGCTCATTTGACCTAGTTCTCTCATGATACATCAAGATCGTAGAACATCATAGATCACAGAGTGCTCTGGGTTGGAAGAGACCTTCAAGATCACCTAGTTCCAACTCCCCTGCCATGGGCAGGGATACCTTCCACTAGACCAAGTTGCTCCAAGTCCCATCCAACCTGCCTTGAACACTTCCAGGGATAAAGCATCAACAGCTTCTCTGGTCAGCCTGTTCTGGTGAGTCTTCATCCACACAGTGACAATTTTTTTCCTAACATCTAATCTAAACTTATGCACACGTCTTTTTATTTCTTTGCATTTCAGCACCAGTTGTGCAGCTCAGATCTTAATTTCGGTACTATGGACATCTTAAATTTGATGAGCTAGATCCAACCTAATAATGTTTCCCCACAAAAAGAAATGTACAAAAGTCTTATTCCCTAATAAATGACCACGTTAGGGCCACAGCTCTTCATAATACACAATGCTCACTCCTCTAAAATCACATGTACCTCTAATCTCCCAGTATACACAGGAGGAGCTGATTGTGTTTAATAGGTGTATCATTTGGTCAGTATACAGATCCTTGCTCTGCTGTCAGTTACCCTGAACTTAACCACTTTTGCTTAAAGCAATCAGAATAGTGTCTTCCATGGTTAATGAAATAAGGTTTACACAAAACCAAATAATACACCTTTTATTGTGTCTAGATTGATCTGCAAAATGTAAGGCTACAGGGGAAAAAAAAAAGGTATTGATTTAAGTGATGCAACAAACCAAGCTCTGTATCACCACAGGTTTTTTCTCTGCAGAAAGGCCACCTGGCATAAATGCAGTGCTTTGCTTCTTCCAGTGAACTGCCAGTTAAGGCTTGACTGTAAGGTTTGTATGCAATCTTTTAAAAAGTGTTAAATTAATTAGTGTAACCCTTGAAAGTCTAGTTTAGTAACATTTCTAACATTTAATCTGGCATTCTTTATTAGATACAGAGAAGATATAATAAATTGTGGCATATCTGAATAGTTTTAAGTTACCTGGAATTCCAGTTAAACACATCAGAATTCAGGACTTTGGAATTCACCCTGGCTTGCTGTTTGACTATCTTCTCATGTTCTTTCAGGTATAGATAATAATAAGAAATACCACAAATTTAGTTTATTGCTTAGAGAAAGCCATTATCAAATTTGTTATTGCTATAAACCTACAGACTATTATGTTTTTCATAGCTGGACTAATGAGGCAAGAGAAAAAGCCTTGGGGAAACTTCCATTTCCTGCTTGTTATTTACACAGTAGTCCAAGAATACATGGTGGAAATACTGTCCTATGGACTCCAAGTCTTTCATATTAAAAAGGGTGTTTTTTCTGCAGCCTGAAGCATCAGCCTCCTGTACATTAGGGATCTAGAGACCAAAACATTCATTTGAAAGAACATAAACATTATTTAAAACAGACTGTAACAACTTGAAAAACATGAACTGTACTAATTGTGACGCTGGCTTCCTGTACAAGAGCCTTTTTTGTGTTAGTTTGTTATAGGAGTTAAACTGGAGGGATTTAGTTTACTGGTTTAAAGTTTAGTTTAATAGTCAAAGGTTTAATTTTATAGCCAGTATATCAATGTCTTTGTGAGTGCAAGTCTGCACAAGAAATCAAAGCCATTTGTAGCAAAACATACAGCAAACTTGGCAATCTTTGCTGTCTAAAGGACATCTGGGATCTATTCTGAACCTAACTTCATTCTCAAAAGTGGTTGTATGCCAGAAAAGAAGAAAACGAAAGAAATAAGGAATTTGATAAGTAAATTTTTGCAGAGGACATGGGGGAAAATACACTGAAAATGTCTTGAAGAAAACTCTTTTACTTTGAAGATATTACCAGAAAGGAGAAAGTATATTCAAGGAAAACCTGCACAGTATTGAAGAACAAAATAACCCACTCTGAAAAAAACTTAACCTCAAAAACGTAGTCAGAAAGGCTTGGGTGCAGTGCAAAGATGTAAACAACAGTGAAACAATGAGGGACATAGAGACATCAAACTAGCAAAGATATAGTGGAAAGGAGAATAGAGTATTCTAAAGGGAAAGAAAATGAGATTACCTTTTGACCTTACTTTGGTTATACCAGATGGAAGGGGATCATTTCTTGACAATAGATCTGTATTTGAAGTACAACCTCTGGCCTGTTAAAATGCAGTGGTGATTTCCCACAATCAAACCACCTGGATTTAACATAGGTACTGCTGTCAAGACAAAATTGTCCCATAGGAGTTGAGCTTTGCTTGAGTCACCAAGAATGAAATCCATAAAGCCCTTTGTTATCCAGGAATTCTTAGTTTCTCCGGGATGAACCCTCACTATCAGTATCACAGTCTTCTGCTCAGTGCCTGTGCCACTTTTGGAGTGGGATAGTGGTGATGTTAGTTAAAACATACACAGTGTTTCACATTGAAGGGCATAAGATGTGAATCTTGCAGAATGTGGACACCACTGGACCTTTAGAAATGGCCACCAGGTACTCCTGCAGGTTGTTGTAGGTGTAAGGATAGTAGCGGGCAAAGTAGCATGTGGTCAGGGAACTGGAACATCCAAGTGAGTGGGAAATAATGATATCTGTCTTACCCCACACTGTTTTTGTAATGCTGGATTTATTTCCAGTCCTTTACCAGCCATTTCTTATGCTGTTCCTTAGTGCTGGTTTCTGAGTACAACAGTGGCCACAAGCCATGTTTATACAGGCTGTTTACTTGCTAAAGTTGTCAGTAGTGAAGCACTAAAGCATCCCTGCCTGTGTATTGCTTGCTTGGAAGTAGTACACTCTGTGTGTCTGTGTTTGTGTGGAGGTCAGTGTGGGTTCAGCCAGTACTCAAATACAGAACTAGAAGGCAGAGCACACAAACAGTGAGATGCTGATTAGCAGGATAGTGCTACAGCTATTAGCATGAGGTAGTGTCAAATAATGTGCAAGGCCATGAAAAGGCACCCTGCAGTGAATTAGGTGCACATCTGATTCACAGTGTTAACAAATCAAAGTCTAAGTAACTGCCAGGAAAAGATGCCTAATCTCACCAAGCATGTCAGTAATGCAACTGGTATCTTGGTTAGAACTCTTAGTAATAACTAGAGTTTCTTAAAACTTTCTCCACTCTATGCTATAAAAGGAGGTGCTTAAGAAATGTGTTAAGTTTGTGTGTTTGATTATCACCTAGAGAACACCTTCAGTGCTAAACAAGCACCCGTGTTTTACTGCAGCTTGATGCTTGCTATCCCAGGAATTGCTAACTGCTTGTAACTGCCTGCTTATCATTCCTCAGGAGCAGGAGAGACAACTGGCCACACTTAAAGGCAGCAGTTTTCTGCCCCTTGGTTGGAAAGTTTCATTAATGAAGGCTGAGAATCACAATACCACAACACCCACTTTGCTGGAGAGCTGTACAGGATGAAATAAGAGTCACTTCCCATTGCCTGTGCATGAAGTTCAAGTCAGTAATAAAAAACATAAGGCTGCATTTTTAAAGAACAGCAATTAAAAGACTATAAAAGAAATCCCTGTCTTTGTTTACAAAAAGGCAGGGAGCTGAGATTCCAAGTGTTTCTCCTCATCTTATCCCTTGCAGCAAATTAGCATCTCTGGTTGCAAAGGACACAGGTTCCTTCCTACACAGCAGTTACCAGTTCTTCTGGCCACCAAGTGTAGCAACCTACTCATGACAGGTAATATGCCCATGCTGCAGAAGTAGCTAATTTCTAAATGAACTAATGTCAAAGAGTACCAGTGCTTTTCTGTGTGTTACAAGCCTTTACTAATTGTATTTGCTTCAAGAAAGGTAGCAAATCCCTTTCAGTTTTGTGCTTCTGAACATTTTGTGGCCACAATTAGTTATCCTAGGATTGCAAAACATTATAATCCTTTCTTATCCATGTAAAAGTATCCCAGGGCCAAAATTAATGACTGCCAGAAGTTCCAAGTTCATCCAAGGCAACTGGATCAACTTAGCAAACATAGGAAAGAATAAATAAATCTGATACTCAAGCAGTGACAGTGGAATAAGGCAACTAACTCTCTTCAACTCTGTCCAATGAATCCTTGCCAGACAGAGAAGCCTGTATTCACGCACTGATCCAATCTGAGCAGGTTTTGTTTATAAATTTTGGCAGAAACAAAATATTCTTCCAACACAGACAATCGTTGATGTTGCAGTTACACAGCTCTCATCTTTTTCACTTTCTTTTTTGGCTCTTATCTTTTTTTGCTCATATTTTCTCAACAAACTCATTTTAAGCTGGTTCATATTATTTTTCACTGAGAACAATGGCTTGAGCTGAGCTGGACTTCTGGGATAAATAACAGGACAAGCAGAACTTAAAGAAAATGAGGCAGATGTGTAACTATGTGACTAGTTTCCTTCCCCATCTATAGGAAAATAATTTATTCCCAAGTGCTTTAAAATGACATGGAAAATCACATTGATTCATCCAGCTTTGAATTATATTTGTAAAGGAGATCAAAGCAAGTGCTTAATCTACCTTCATTTGGCAGCAAGGTTTCTTAGGCTGTCCCTATCTTTTCCAAGATAAATCACTTCTAGATAAAAACTCCTTTGTCAGGAGCTATGGCAGCATTGTGTCCAAACCTATTGTAGAGTACAATGATTCAGGGATAGTGAGTATCCACTGTGAAATAGGTAGCAGAATAAGGGCATAGGTGTCTCAGTCCCACCTCTATGCATTTCCAGGGTTTTTTTTATTATTCCTAAATTGCAATTTGTTGTATATATAAAGCACACAAACTGCCTTAGTCTTCACTGTCTCAAAATAGCCTTGCACTAGGACTGCTGTACAGACTGCATAAAATCAGTTACTAGCTGACATTCATATTTAGCCCTATAGCCCTGAAATACAGTACTGACACTGCTAATAACCGGACATGAGATTTTTGCTGAATCTGTAAGACCTCAGGACTAAAGTCTGAACTTTATCTGCCTGCACCTTTGTTTCACTTAATTTAGTTGTGACAACAATTTCTCTAATTGACATGTATGGCTGATTTGTTTTATTTTGTTTGCCTTTGTGTGGTACAAACATAGGCTTACACAGACAGCAGTAACAAGGGGTTCTGTGTAGAAAAGTAGGCCTACAGCTGGACAAACTGTGTTCTAGGGGTCACAAAGAGACATCTGAAGCTAGTGGGGGGTACTTGCTTGTCAGCAAGGAATTCTTTGAAGTTGGGAGAAGCCACTCGAATGAGAACATGATAGGCAGAGAAAAGGCTTTGAAAGAATCTGTTAATTAGATGATTGGGACTGCTGGTACTGTGCACTGATTGCAACACTGCTCAGAGTTAACTACTTGTCATAGGATCATAGATATGAAAGGATACCCTTTCAAAGCATTCTCTATGCTTCCTAATGTCTCCTTATATCAAGCCAAAAGATAGAAGTTTGGTTTCATGCAACTTTATATTTGCTTTGGGTCTAAATCAGAAAGCAGCAGCAGCAGTACTTATTTTTTACTAGAAAAAGAATTCTCATTGCTTTAGGCCTGGTTTCTAGATTGAATTCTCTTCACAACAGACAAAACCCCATAATAAACAAAAGATTTTTACTTACAGGATCTGGTTTCAAGTGTAGATGACATCATATATATATGAGAAGTAAAGGAATTAAACACAAAACAGATGAACCTATTTTTAAACTGAAGTGGATACCTAATTCTCAGGGATGCCTGGGTCAGTAATGGGTGGTTAAGGGTGAGCTGCAAGGTGAGACCAAGATAAATACTCACCTAGGTCAAGAACCAGTAAGTATGAGTAGATGATTTTCCAGTTTTGTTCGGAGCTTCAAAGTAATGGGATCACTAATATATTTTCCTTTGCTTTTTCTTCCACCCTGAGCTTTTACAGGGAAAATTTACGGGAATAATTGAAAGGGTCTTAATATGTAAGAACAGTGCTGACTATCATCTGTCACAAATCAGCTGGGGGGGGGGGGGGGTGGTGGTGGTGGTGGTGGTGGTGTCTTTGTCCTAAACCAATTACATTTAAATACTAAAATAAAACAGAAAGTCTATAGCAAGATAGTTTGGTTTTGTTTATTTTCAGAGAAGAGCTGCCTCTTTTGTTTTTTATTTATGGCCTGCAGAAGCATTAGACCTAGTGTCTGTAGTCCGTGTACTCCACTATTATCCCATACCTGGGTTATACACCTGCCCCTATATATCTGAGCCAGGGTACTTTCCAGCTGTTGGAAGAGGCATCAGCAGGAAAGTCTGGTGGATTCTACGATGAAGGCCTAACAGAACAGAAAGGTCAATGTGCACAGGAGTTCAGGAGTAACTGTGGCATTGGAGGTCACAGCCACCTGAGCAAACTGGCTGGACTCCTCCAGCTTCCTCTGTTGTCCGTGTTGTCCATTGTTCCTCATGTACTCATGAAGAACAATTCAGAGCACTCGTTGTGGATCTGCTTGGGTTTGCTCTCTGGAAGACCTGCTTTTCCTCCACTGGTTATAGACACACCAGTGGTGAGTTCCTTGGCTAACACAGGAGTCCAAGGTGGTTGTGTGTGAATAAACATTCCCAGGATTTCTCTGAATTGCAGGTAGGCAGGACTGTCCAGCCCCCTGGACCTTGCCCAAAGCAACTCACAAAGGGGATATATGGCCACAGAAGGGGCTGTGGGTGGTGTGTTCTTTACTGAGCAGAAGAGAGAGAATTCAAACCTTCCTCTTAGAGTACTTAACATGTTACTGTGTGCTCTTGATCATGGATACAACAGAAAACCTATGAGCTCCACAAATAGTCTCGAAGGCTAAACAGTCACGGGAGTTCTGCTGCTTGCTGCCACAAGACAAATGCCATGTATCAAATGCTCTGTATCAACAATATTTGTTATGGTTGTATCCGTTTGTATGTGGCACGAGGGACTGACCAGTGGGTCTTCATACACGTAGGAAAGTTTCTTCCTGTCATAATCGCACTCCACGTATGTCAATACAACCCCCTCTAGTCAGACTCTGCACCTTCAGCACTGGAAAGCAATGGATGTCTCTCTCTGTAGGGAAGAGAGGCCTGAGAGGCAAGCTGCTGTGGAACATCTGGGCCATGCTACTAAAATATGTGAAATAAATTATATATCTGAGAAAAGAAATCATGTTTCCCTACTTATAATGAGATAAAATTGTGCATTTAATATAACTGTATTTACAGTACTACTGTGTGCCTCGAGAAAACCTTTGTAATATGAGCAAATAGTGGGAAAAATCCCGAAACTGGCCTTAAAATTATTCTGTTTTGCAGGGTGAAAATTAATATTAAGTGATCAATATCCTGTGGTTTTCCAGAAAAAGTTACTTTTTTCTTTTCCCAAAATGCCAGTTGAATGATCAGATTTACTTCCCTTGTATAAACAATAATTTCTGTAATCTAATCACAAGCAAAATAAACTTAGTCATATGCTCTTATTTCTATTATCCAATTTTATTTCTATCAACTTTATACTAAAAAAATCATCACCTCAATCAGAATCATGTAAGGTGCAGTGTTTTGCTAAGAGTCCACTCTTCATTTAGAGAGGTGAACAGGAGAGGCAGAGAGGGCAGGGATAGAAGGCAGGAATGACTGCCCAGAGTTTGGAGTGGAAGAACTGCCAATGAAAACGGTATCATAAATCTGTCTTGTCCACTGGGCAGCATTATCCCTTACAAGAGCTCCAAAGTTTGCTGCTGACAGGGGAACTTCACAGCCTAAACTTTTAGTCTGAGATCCCCAGGAAATTGGGTTACCTCTGGTGAGAATTTTTGTATTCTTTCTTGGGAAAAAAATGCTTGTGTTGGTAGCAGCTTGATTTAAAATGTTTTCTTTAAGCTTTATACTGCAAACTGTTTTTCTCTCTAAGTCTTAATTTGTTTCTGAGTGAATCAAGGATGCCAGGAATTCAAAATGAGTGCACTAAAGCTTTGTTTGATATTGAAGAAATCATTCTTCACAAATTATTAATTTGTTTTTAAAGGATCTGCATTATATTTCCTTAAAAGAGTTTTGTTTACTTTTGCAAAATGAAGTGATGGGATGCTATTTTCAGATCCTTGTGTAAACGTTATGAAAAATGTTTTGGACACGTTTTTCTTTAATCTTCTTTTTACAGTGTCACAGTACACCTAAAGTTCTTTGGGTTTGCTACTTCTTTCCCAAAGAATCGTTTATTTCTAGTGGAACAGCTAAGAGGACCGGGGAAAAAACAGAACTGGCTTTTGAAGAGTCGGGTGCTGTTGCCAACAGAGAGAACAAGAATGGCCACGAGATGGTAGCATCTGTCAGAGAAGGCCAGGAGATGGGGCTGAGCTTCTCTTGATCCAGGGAAGCAAATGTGCCCTGTGTGCCTTGTACCTTACAGTGGAATATTTGCAGTGTACAAGCAGAGCTATTTTAGAACTATTATTTTGAATTATTTCCCTCTGAGGTAATCTTGTGTGAGGTAAAGCAATAAAACGTAGCACCATAGGCTGGTACACCATGACTCAAGCAAGGATGCCAAGTGCAAATCCATTTTAAAATTGCCAGTGTAAGCTGACATCTGGGATTGTGTCCAGCTCTGAGGTCTTGTCTGACTCTTTCAGTCCTCCTTCTAGGGCTGTCCTCACGGCATCCAGGATGTCACAGCCCCAGGGTGCAGTGTTGAGCTGCCCATACGCTCCTTCTGCCCTCTGGGATCCGTTCAGAGTAATGCAAGGGGTTAACTTCACACAGCTGGGCCCTGTGAGAGATCAGGTGTCATCCACTCTCCCCTGCCTGACATAAACTTCATGTTAACAGAAAAAGACAGTGAAAACTCCATCATGTGCTCTGTCTGGTTTGACAGAAATGCAGTCATATGCCTACACGCGATCAAGATTAAACTTGTACTGCAGAGTGATCTGGCAATGTGCAAACCCCTATTAATGTGCACAAACACAGAGTTTCGGGGTAAAAAAAAAAAAGGAAAGTTTTTACTTCTCTGCTTCTGCTATAAGATAAAAGAGAAAGGGGAGCTTCTAACAGACTGCTGGGGCAGAGAGCTGCAGGGATCATTTTGGTCTGGGTTGCAATTACCAGAAAAGATACAGGAGATTGTTCTGTAAACCACTCCACTGTGAGTTCTGGCAGAATTTCACCCTTTTTTGAAGCATGGAATTTATGGGAAGGTGTGTGAAGACTGGCAACACTTATCTATCTTGCATCTGTCCTACATCATGTTTGAGTGAGGTTATTGTGTGTCAGCAGGCTTAATATAAAGGCAACATTCAACTTACAACATTACAAAATTAATTTAATTCTTGTGAGACCTGCACTTCTTGTTGCATTTCTATGTACAAATGCTAGTTGTGCTGCAAGTAGCAGCAGTTTCCTTTGGGCATGGTGCTCAGATATGAATGCTCAAACACTTTCCAGCATGCAGTTAAATATTTCAAAGCCAGCAAAACGGTATCTGTATTGAACTAACTTTTGTGATCATTTGCTTACTGAGAGCCATAACCAGCAGTCTGAACATCCTTTTCCTCCATGAAGTCCATCTTTTGTGTAAGTTTTTCTCCTTAGTGCTAATGATTTAAATACCTATTCATTACTCAGTAAGACTCTGTCCCTGGAGGCAAGGGAGGAGTCTAAATGTCACTTTATGTTGCAAAAATGAAGACTTGGTTTGTATGAGGTGCCTTTCACCCAGTGCAAACGTACACATGCTTTAGATTTCTCTCAGCTTCTATAAGACTATTCTTAGCAATGCAGTGAAACATGGTTATGTTAAACATACTACAGAGAAAGTTCAAAATAAATCATGTCTTGATTTGACCTGATTCTCTTCTTTGCTGTTTTCCTTTGGCTATAATATAGCTCACAAAGGCATAAAATGCTGCACTGAAAGTAACAGTATCATTTGTTTTTCTCTGATGCAACTGTTGACACATTTTCCTATTTCTGACTTAAATTCCATGCTTTCCTTTGACTGCACAATTCTCAAAGGTGCTTCCTCCATTTTACAGAAAGCAAACTGGTTAAGAATATACATTCCACATACTTCTAGCTAAATAAAAATAATATACTCTCTGGATACTTATACAACTGGGTCACTTAAGGGATTTGGTAAATCTGTGTGAATTTTTACAGGTATCTAGAAGCTCCAGGTCAAGAAAGCTCCTTTAAATCCAGTTATTTCTGCTTTGTTCTTTTCTGTTCTTTGCAGACATTTGCAGACATTTTATTTTCTCAGGCCATCTCACAGCATCACATCCCTATCTGCCAATACTGATTCTTGTGTCCATGGTCCATGTTTAGGTTTCTTTTTTTTCTTTTTCTTTTTTTTTCTCCTTCCAGTTTCAACTTTAATGAGCTCTCTGGGCTTTCTTTGAAGATTTCATTTGCAACTGCAAAGAAACCCTTGTGTATTCCAAGTCTTCTATGTGGATTAAAAGTGTTTTAAAAGACTTTATTTTAAAGACTCAACATAAGAGTTTTTGAAGATACATGGAGCAGGGTACTTGACTCACACCTGAACTCAAGCCTGGTACACAGAAAAATTAAAAACATGTGTAAACATTTTTCTACTTTCTTTAACAAATTGCTTTGAGCCTGTGATAATGTTTAAATTCCTTTCTTTGTTCACTGAGATATAAAGGAGCTCTGTAAATATATTTCTTACCTATTTTCCTCCAAATGTACTGGTTCTTGTATGTATAGAGACATTTCTTCACATATGTGAGCAATAATTCTAATATTTTTCTTTGTAACTTCAATCTGTTTTAAAGACTTGGCTGAAGTTCTTGAGACTTGTTGAAATAACAAGATCACATAAAAGGAAATCTGAAATGTCATAGTACAAACCTGGCCTTGCAATGTCAGAAAGCTTGCAAGCAACCATATATGCTTTTGTCTGAGGCAATGCTGTTTTAACACAAAATGCTTGCCCAAATCATGTTACTGTATTCCAGCAGAATCCCTTGAAAGAAATGGGCAATACTGAGAAACTTTTGGAAATGGATGGGGAAAAGCAGACTCACAGAAAATGGATGGTGACCACACATAGACCTTACTCCTCCTGCACATGATCTTGCAAGACTGGGAGTGTCTTTTTATTATATGGTTGTGCAGTGCTTAGCACAGCAAAGCTTTGAACCCTGCTAAAGGTTTTTGGATGTTATGGGAATGCCAGTAAATAATGTACTATTTAACCAATGGTTATTGTAGAGCTTTCAGAATTTGTTTTGTTCCCCCAGGTTTTATTTTTATCCACATTCCTCAGCTGTGTGTTGGTGTGACTATCACTGTCATTGTTTTGCCAGAATTGGTCCTCACTGCATTCTAGTCTACTTTATTCTTGGATTCTGTATATGGCACTGACCTCTAATCAAATGCAAATGTCCTTGTCTGAGCTAGGCACCTTATGATTTTTCCCTTGTTTGTGAAGAGTTAATCAGGGTAGCTGAGACTAAAGCACAACTCATCTCATGCTGAAGCAGATGCCTGTATTTGGTTAGATGAATACATCCTTCAGCTCTAGTGGTTTAATTGACTAGATCCCCCTTGGCAGTCATGCTATAGACACCTAAAGCCAGGAGAGATGAATCCCATCCTTGGAGACCTGTACCATGCTGCCTGTGTAACTAAATATAGGAAGATGGTGTGTAGAGAGTGCTTAACCCAATCCCCATCAGAGGGCTGGAGACTGCAGGGGCTGTGCCCACACCCAGCAAAGGGGATCCTCTCAATTTTTCCTGTTCTATGAATCTACCATAACCATGTCCACAGAGCTGGCCACATCCAGGGCAGAACACGAGCTCCAGATACCAATTTCTGTCCCTTTCCTCCCTCTGCCACATCTTCCCTCTCTGCCCTGTCCTCCCCTTGGGCTAGTCCCTGCTGCTATTCCCAGTGCTATCGTTGTGCCCATAGCCATCTGGGGTGATTAGGGCCTGGTGGAAGACCAGTGGTAGCAGGCTGATGAATTTCAGTGTTGGTACAGAGTGTGAGTTTGTGACTTGCAATAAGGATTTCCTCTAATTTAATACTCAGCCATCCAGGACATGGATGCTCTGGGATAACCAGGCTGTGAAGGGTCTTGTGTCTTAGAAAGATCTCTGTAAGACACAGTGCAGCCAGAAGTTTTCTTTAGCTCAGAGATTACACTCCAAAATTTTAGAATGGAGGCTGATTCTGAGCAGCAATATGATACCAGTGCTGGGAGGAACAGTGACCAGCTTTCCAGAATGGCACGGAAATGAGATGGAAGAAAGAAAAGCTGATATGGAAGATGCTTTAGGGTGTGAAAAGTTTTGTTTTACAAAAGGGAAAGTGAGCAGAGTGTATGTGCTACTGATAGCAAGCCCTGATCTTATGGCACTGCACCAATAAGCAGGAGCATTTAGAGATCAGCTATCCTGATTGTATAGCCTGTTAAACACCATGAACTTGGACCAACATTTCCAGAGAACAAGAGATGGAAAAATATTTTGTTATTTTCTCGTTTACTTCTTTGTGGAAACATGTTGTCTAGAGGTGATGTGGTCTGTGTAAAATACTCTGCATGCCTTCAGTGATTTCTGGACTAGCACATGGGTGTCCTGTCTGTATTTCATAGCTCAGATGTTCTGGGCTAGCTCCAGTTAGAGCTGCAATACCTGAGTAGTGCTGTGCTGAGATAGCAGAGAGAGAGAACAGCACAGCAGTTTCACTGGTGACTCCTTTTCTCTGCAGGAAAATTAGCTGACCAGGCTGCTGTGCTGAGGTGTTAGGCTGCTTCCCAAGGCAGAACTATTTTTCTGGCCATTACCTCTGCAAACTTTGCACCAGGCTCTGTTGCCTGTTTTTGCACCAAACAGAGCTGTGATGTAACAGACAACATGACAAATACGAACACAACTCAGGTTATTTTAGTCTCTCTGTTGTAAGATAGATGTACCCAGATTAGGACAATATGGAGTAGATCTGGTGATGCTTAAAAAGTCAAGAAGATTTGGGACTGGCTGTGTAAATCAGCATAGCAGATCTATAATGCAAAACCAAAAAAATTCAATAATGTTCCTACTTTTAAGGTAAAAGCAAAGCCTCTTGGCTCACTGAAATGACAACAGCCCAAGTAAAGTAGCACTGAAAAGGTAATGAAACCACTGCACTAGCTTTAAGCTATCTGGCATGGATGCTGCTGAGAAAATTGGTGCAGCAGCAAGAATTCTGCATGGGAGTGCAAAATGCTGCTGAGAAGCTATACAAAATCACCATAGTTTCACATTTCAGATAGTTGAAACACTTACAGCCCAGAAACTAGCATGTATGAAATAAATTCCTGTTCTTTAGGTGGCTTCATGGACTTTTCTAGACTGCCTCCAACCTTGGATGATTTCTTCTATCTTTTCCCTAAAGATTTAATTTTTTTTTCGAATGGACTGACCATGAAATCAAAGCACAGTGACAAGCATCTTGCTTGCCTTGAGGGTTTTTCCTGGATTCTTTAGAAATACTTCATGATGTCCCTGAAGACTGTAGACCACAGACTGAAAATCATTTAATAATTCTCTTTGCATATGCCTTGCAGGTTCCTGCAACACAGCATGCCCTTCAGCAGAAATATCAGGATGATGCCTCACAAATGCTTTAATAGGTTATTTGAGACAGAAGGTGTGGGTTTAGGTCAGGACAGAGGAGTGTGTATGGCAAAAAACCCTGATAGACAACGAAAGGGCTAAGTGACATTTAGAATATGATAATGAGTTATGTTCTTAATTCCTTTTTGCATTCAAAAATATTTCTTTATGAGATGAGAGGTAAGTGAGTTCATAGAGTAAAAAACACTAGAGTTCCTCTGCTGTGGTTTGGTTGGGTTTTTTTAATGTTAAATTTGAGTTAGGAACATTCTTGTTGTTACTTTCTTCTTCAGTTATATTTTTAACTTTTGGCAAAGTCTCATAGACTTGAAGATGTTTATTTTTATAGATATCACAAAACAAAATAAATAAAAACAAGCCATTTGTATCTTTGTGCTTGTATAATTCAATGTCATGACTATGACTTTCTCTGGTCAAAACCAGGACCCAGCAGCTGTTACCTTCTGCAGTTGTGGAGAAATTGGATAATGTTAACACTTGATAGTGTTAAAGGTACAAAATATTTTCAAAAAAAACCCCATTGTCTTTGCTTCCAGTAAAAGAAAGTTCTTATTTGTGCAACAGCTGCCAAAAGATGAAACTCATGTTATGACACTGCGTTTTTCCAAGCAAGCCCATCCCAGCAGCTGGGGAGGGGCTTACTACTCATTTTCCTACTCTAGGAAATACTTCCACACAGTGAGAATTTATCCTGAGATACAAAGACATCGTTGTGGATGAGCATCCTGGACCCCTCTGTGCTACTCCTCGCCCCAGGTACTATGGTATTCCTCCCCTCCTGCATGATAGGGTGGGTTGTGCGAGGCAGCTGGACTCCTTATGCCCTGCATTCAGATGTCAGATACTACTGATCCTAAGATTCCTCTTCCATCAGCTTTGGAAAAGCTTCTAAATGTTTCTGTGGATGGAGAATTTCTGTGTGTTTTAGAGTCAGAACTGGGAAGCTCAGAAAGGTCTTTGGCACAGCCTCACTCAGAATGATTTTGCCTCAGGGCCTGAGAAGCGTGAGCTAGTAGGGCAGAGGTTTTAGGGCTCAGTTTTTGCAGGGATTCTTAAAGAAGCCCATTGTCATTAAAGCAGCTTTCTGATATTTCTGTCTCTAAAAAGTCCAATAAAAATTCAAGTGGAGAAACATACCAAAGTCACCCTTATTTTCTGTATTTATAGCTCCAGCTCTTACAATACACCACAGACATTACTGTCTAACCATACAATGCTGCATCCTCAATAAGGACACGTGTGTTGACATCTCCTGGAGTCTGGCGTGGCCAGGAGCTGAGTGCCCAGCACTGTGTGCAGAGGGGAGACCAGGCACAGTGGCCCTTGGAGGAACAGCAGGCAGAACCAGTATCAGCACATCAGGACCCCCGTGAGAGCACGACGTGTTTGGCAGCCACTGTCACCATCCTCCAAAGGGACCTTAAAGTAGGCAGCTGAGTACAGGGCATGGGGAAGGACAACTGGGGAGGGTGCTCTCTCCCACACCTCAGCCTTGCTGCCCCCAACACTGAACAGGAGCTCTTGTCACAGTCTGTGCATTCTACTACTGACTGCAAATCCAAGACATGGACTTACTTCTGCAGCTGGACTTTGCTCTGAGGGAAAATGGGTGTCCTGGATATCCTGTTGTTAATGAAAAGTTATTTGCTATGAATAAATTAGTAGCATCTCTCTGTTTTGAATCTCTTGGGACTCTGCAGTTCTCCCTCTGCTTCTGCTGTGCTTCTGCACAGCAGGTACTGTGCCCAGGACCCTACCTGCTGGGCACAGCACTTGCTGGGTTAATCACCCAGTTTCTGTCTTAGGTGTGCCCTGCCAGCTTTTCTGAGGCAATAATTCCCCACCTTAACTTTGCTTTGAGTAACCCATAAAATGTAATATACTCAGTTAAGATACTAGTGAGCATGAGACAGTCTCCTCTGGTTTGCCATAGAGGGCTAAAATATTAAACCAACAGCTACCTCGTCTTCTCTAAAATGTTCCTTCTTGCTAATTATTTGTTGAAGGCTAAGAACTTTGTGTTTCTTTCCACAGTAAAGCCCTCTGTTTCAAAGTGCCACTGTTTCAATGAGCCTAGATGGGTTTTACTGCTGCATCAGCTGCCAACACTCTGGAGAAGATGGAGGTTGACAATTGGAATGGTGATGCCTCAAAAACAAAATGTGGGAAGAGACTACTTGCTGGAAGAAAACACAGTTCCTTGAAACAGTGCACCTGGGACCACCTGAGCTTCTCCCAAGGACCCAGAAAGCTGGCCTTGTGACCAGCTGCAGTACATGTATGGTGACTTATGGGAACATGGTCAATTTTCAGCAATTGTGGCTCTGATCCTGTGTGTCGAGAATGGCTGTGAAGTGTATTTTTTAAATCTTGAAACTACTGCTAGAACACAGCAATTGTGAATATTATTTTATCTGCCCACAGGAAATTTACTTAACCATCTTCCAGTAACTTCTACTTATCTTCACCATGTCCTGTCTGAATTCTTTAAAAGCTGCTCCTAAGTAACACTGACTTAAAAGAAAAAACACCCTCCCTCTGCATTTTGTAACTATTTAAATAGAGAAGGTGTCCTGACCTCTCTAGGTAAGAAATAATATGGAGTTTTAATAGTTGTCGAGTAACACTATTCTAAATTGGAACCCAGCATTTGTAGTTGATTACCACTGGCCAAAAAATGAGTGACCACAACATCCTCTTTCTGGGACACCAAAAGTAATAGGAATAGGTTACTTTTGTCAATATAGTACTCTTGTCTTTTCCAAGGGAAGCACTGAGGAAACTTGCAGGCAGCATCAAGTAAAATGGGTGGGGGGTTTATGCATTCTGAGAGAGAAAGGCCACAGATCTATTTATTTCTTCTTTTAGGTATGAGGGTTTATTGTGTGAACTCCTTAACTAAGGGTACCATAGATAGTAAAGGTCTCTATAAGTTCAGAAAGTGTCTCTACTGCATCATGAAGGAAAAATTTACCATGTGCTATTGTACACAAATACATCATCTCTGGCTCAGGATGTCCTTGAGTGCAAATCACTAGAAGCTACTAGATATGTTAGTGACATGATGTTATATATGTAATTTGTGTCTTGTTCTTTGCAACCATTACTGGGTACAGCTGGAGACAAGGTACTGAGTCTGAGGAACTTTTTTCTTATTTGGTAGAGACTTTTAACTCGTGCTTTTCTGCACATTTGTCATTTAAATTAGACACACAGCAGGCAGCAATGAAGACCTATTTTGCCTGTTCTATAGCAACAGGCTAGAAATTTTGCAATGCCTGTGTTTGGCTCAGTGGCATTAGTTTAACATACATGCCAATCTCCATTCTTCCAAATGCTTTTGTAGGAGTATACAAGTTATTGCATTCAAACACAACTCTTGCTCATGGAATCCCACCTGCGCACCAGTGGGTAAGCATGGGTATTAGACTGTCAAACACAGCTAGTATCATCCTAATGACATCCTGTGCAGTTCTGACTTGAAAGCTTCTCCAACGGTCCTGCACAAGAGCTCTGAAATGCTTGAGCCACAGATGTTACCCTCAGCATATCTTCCTGTCACACACTCTTGATTTGAGATCTACAGGGCACAGATCATGTGGCAAGTTGTTTCTGAATTACATTATTGCCTCTGTGAGAAATTAGCAATATGGTTCTTATCTGAATTTGCCAAACCAGCCACCAGATATGATTTTACTTTTCTGCTGCATATAAGAAAGACCCATATCCTATCAGAAATATATTCCCATGAAGATATTTCTGGGTCTGATCAAATGGCCTTTTGGTCATCACTTTAGTAAACTAAATGGGGTGGAGGACCTCTGATGAAAAATAACAAAGCTGGTTTGAGTTACTGAGTACTGTTCAGCAGTTGAGCCGCAGTAATGGGTTGCTCTTGTGGTCTGAGCTTGCTGCAAGCAGAGACGACGTGCAAGCCTAAGTCACCATATTTTATTTGACAATTGGAGCAGCCAAAGAGGTCACTTTCTCTAACCCAGTCATTGAGCAGCAACCCCCTTGGTTTGGATTTGTGTCCAAGCTTTGGACTGATTTATCCTCTCTGTACACATTCAATGCCTTGTCACAAAGCTCAAGGGACCAAAGAGGCTGTAATACAGATTTCTCATTTTTAAGTAAAGTCAAAGTGAAGACATGGGAAGGGCAGAGAATGGATTTTGTTATGTAGCTCCCAGCCACAATTACAGTTTGAAAACAAGACAGAGGATTTGTACTATTGGGAATACTTGGGACATTTATTTGAGGTTCAGAGAGAAATTCCAGGTAGTTCCCACAGTATGACTTTTCTCAGACCTTTGAAAGAGGTGTTTTAAAATTTCCTCTGTAACTAAATAATTATAACTAGCAACAGCTTCCTCCTGTTTGCAATTTAGTTCATGTTAGATTTGTCTCTATCATTTTGTCTGAAGGAACTTGGGAATCCAGTTCATAATTAGCTCATTTAGAGAGATCAAGAAATAATGTTCTTCTGAGTGTAGGCACCCAAAGGCTTCAAACTTCTCATGTTCAATCACCATATCAGCCTTGGGCTGGGGTAGTGAGGGTAAGGAAATATTTCTTCCTGAAGAGGTTATCAACAGTATCTTGGCATCAGGGTAGCTAATTATTCTGGAAAAATCCTGCTTGAAGTTCTGGAGTTCTTACAAGTGCAGGCTTTATATACACAGAAAAGCTGTTGCAAGAGAAAATAAAATCATAAAGCCTTTTCAATCAGGTAGTTCACTGGTTTGCAACAGGTTGGGGTTTTTTTGGAGGTTGACTTGATCTAAAGCTTATGGAAGTCAGTGCAAAAACTCCAAAGAAAATCCTGGCTTTAATTCAAGGAATTAAGTTGTATGCCTTAATGCCATAGGATATTACTGCACTAAAGAGCTTATTAAGATTACAATGGGATTTGGCATTACTATGAATAAATGCAAAAAGTTTACGTGGCTGGGATAAAGATTCAAAGCTTTATTCCATATTTCAGGGAAATGGTTCCAGACTGAAGTGAAGAAAAAAAAATTACATATCATAGCATTACAAACAACAAGGTGCATGTTGTGCTTTCCAAAGTGAGAAATCTGGCACTAATGGTAGGATGTAGAATAAAAATCTTGCTGCATTTTCCAAAGAAGGAGTTCTCACTGAAGAGTAAATGAAATGAAAATGAAATGAAATGAAAATGTCTCATGTGCTTCCATGATCTTTGTTTTGAGCTTGAGATTTTTGCTGTTTTTTTATATTAATTTTTCAGCAGCTGAGAATCTGTCATCTTTGTGTCTTAATATCAGAAGCTTACAGATGGCTGCTAAACAGAGCTTCCTATGTATTTAGCATTGATACTGTAATGGCCAAGCATGAATTTCATATGAAAAGCAAACTTACTTTCTATACATCACCAGTGTATAGCTTGAGGGACAACAGCAATGGAGATGGCCTGGCGTGACTCCTGCAGGAACTACACCTGTTCTGTACCAGATGTTCTCTGCAGGGGATTCTTGGATGCTTTCTACAACACAGCCACAAATGTACTGAGTGTCAGAGCCTTCCCAGTTCCATGGGGCCCATGTCTTCCCAAGGAAGGTATTTGTTAGGACTTCTTGATAACAGCTACTTAATATTTTGATGTTATTTTCAGACAGTTTTTCCTTGTTTCATCCTTGCTAATATTTTCCTTCCTTTGTTATCTGTACCCTACAGCTACCTCCAGATGGGAATCATAACTCCACTGGACTGTTTCACGGGGCTTTGCACGCTAGAACAACTTTCCTGATGCCTGTGGAGTTCTTACTCCTCCTGTCTTCATTTTTGTTTACTCTTCATCCCCCTTCTACATGAGTTCAAAATACAGAACAGTTTATCAGCTTCTGTCCTCAAAATGCCTAGAACTGGATGGAGCCTTGTGGATAGGGATGCAATGGTATTAAGTTCCTCTCAGATTTATCATAATATAGCTCCTTGTGGTACTCTTTCAGTACAGGCAGCTTTAGTTCAAAATTGCCTCCTTTGCTGGCTATATTTCATTCCAATGTAATTATTGACTTGCTTTCCCTTTGCTCTTGTCTGAGACTGCTGCTTACCAGATCAGCTTAAGGTTTGTGTTTGAAAGGACTTTCTCCATCTGCATGTTCCTCATCCCAGCTGTTTATAGGTGACCTGGCCATACACTGACATTTTCAAGACTGACTGTGCTGCATCTCTGCAGTGACCTCTTATTAGTGAAGTTCAGTATCCTCAGGCTGGAATAATACACTTGCTTGGAGACCAGGGTGATAACTAATTCATTAGTTCACAGTGATGTACTTAGGAAGTGCCTAGCATGGAAAGACCTTGATCCCAGGGAATGTTTGTGGTAAAACTGCAGTTGCTAAAGCCAGATCTAATACAAGTTGTTGTTTTCCACATGACTGGCCTTCTGTTATCTTTCTTCCCTTACTTTCAGACCTGCAGCCAGTTTCCTGGCACAGACGCAAGATTGCTATGCCCATGCCAGCAGCTGTCTGGATGATACAGATTTTAGTTGGCTTGAATCCAGATACCTCCTGTAAGATAAGCAAATGATTTTGCCTTCTCCTTGTGCCTAGAGAAACCAATGCAGCGTTTTGATCAAGCAATGAGAGTTTGTGCCTCAGGTCACTGGTGGGCAGAAACCTCTATGGCTGAGAAATTGGCCTTGCCTTCCATCTGCCTAAAGCCTGTTTGCCCCTCTACAGCCCCTGTAAACTTGTCTAGGTCATACTTCCAGGAGATGTGTTCCAGCAGCCCTCAATGGTGGAGGTTTTAATGATCCTGGGATTTCTATCTGTTGCTCCTTTTGGTGTCCTGTCCAGAGGTGAGGGAAAGTAAAACACAGGTTTATTGAGTTCTAATTAATAGTACAAGACATAGATTCTCCCACTGATGTTATTCCAGCTTACCTATTCTGCCACCCATGATTACAAGGTCAGTGTGGTTGTTGTCTGCAGCTCCCACACGTAGATGTGTTTTTCTCCTAGCTCTGTTCCTTCTGGAAAATTGTGCAGCCACTACCTCCCAGAGAGAGCAAGGTCTCTTCTAAGGGACCAAGTTCAGCTTGCTCAGTGCTTTATAAATTATTTGTGCCTTGTGCAGATGCTCTTCTTCAGTATCAGAACAGGCTCAGAATTCCTGAAAGTGCTCCTTGGCCAGCTGCTATACCCTCCCTGTGTGGCGCAGACCACAGGTCAAAGCCCAGCGTATGCCACAGGGCAAAGCAGCCTTCTGGGGCTTCACCACATTCCTTCTCTGTGTTCTCCGTCCTTCCTGTGGACTTTTCCTGTGCTGACCACTGTCCTGACCAAGGTCTCAGGGTAACAAAAGCATTCTTCTTATTCCCAGTGTCTTACTCCCTGTCTAAAGTCCTACTCCTCATAGGGTACCGTAGTTCATCTATTTCTGTCATATTCCTTGTCTGCTCTGACATCTGGACAGGCTGTTGTATATTGAATATGTGCTGGTGATTGCTATGCTCAGCCACTTCATTTACAGCGTCAGGAATGTGAGAGGCCCTCAGAAAAATGCCAGAGGCAAGAAAGTGTTTGAAAATTCCCAAAGGTCTTGATAGAGAAAGTATTCTTTTCACCCAGCAGGAGCAGCAACGACCAAAATTCTCACCATAGTTATGCTAAACTTCAAGAAGAGGAACAACATAAAACGTGAGAGCATATGTTAAAGGTAAGTTGAAATTTGCAACTGACAGAATTCAATTATTATGTACCCCCAACACAGAGGCTTCAGCCATCCCACTCCCTCCAGGGTGGATTACAGTGTGGAAAAAGCTCAAAGCCATGAACACTCCCTGCCTTGGGCTATCAGGATGAACTTCAGAGGTGTACGTGCCTAACATTAGGATACTGAGCTGATCCAGGCTTCAACAGCCCTGACAGCACTATGGGGACTGGGAATAAGGTTTCAAAGTCAAGCAGTCTGGTATGAGGAAATTCCAGAGTTGAGCACGTTTCTAAACATGTGATACTATCTTTTATTTTAATTGCATAATCTTATGTTGTTATTTTTTTTTAAAATCTGTCTAGATTTGCATCACAGTGGTGTGATGATGCTGAAACAGACTGTTGGCTGGAATAACCTGCCCACCTTATGGAGCATTACATAAGTGCTCTCAAAAATACAGACTTCTGTTCCTCAGAGCTCCAAGCTAAGGCCCTGGATCTTACTGTCTGAGTGAGATCTGACTCAGAGAGAATGAGATTCACTAATGAGCACTTACAGCTGCAACCACGACTAATGAGAGCTGCATTTTAAACTTCAAGATAAAATGTTGAGAACTCTGAAAAATCAAGCATTGAAGACCTAAAGATGGTGGGTACTGTTAATTTACCCAACGCTCAAAATCCCATTTAAAAAATAGAAAAGTGCCCCACAAAACATAGAGTGATATTATCAGAGTACATTTTTTAACCTACAACTTATTGATCAGTACCATAGGAAAATGTGACAGTGGCTTGATACTGAATGAGGTGCCGATTTGAAAACTGTTGGAGGATGGTAATATTGCACTAGTGCTCTTCAAATCTCCAAGAAGAATCCAACCTACATTGAGGGTTTGGGGTTTAATATTTTTATTTAATTTTATTTTTATTTATTTCAACTGAGATTCCTGAGATGATTTAGATATTACAGGGGGGTAGGGGGAGAGGGAAACAAGATGAGTGCTTCTCACTTTTCTCAAGGTTCATTCTTCTCTTCTTGCAGAGATTTGGGTTTAATTAACCTTCTCACTCGAGTCAGAAAGTGGGGTCAATGAGGATGGGACTCAAAAGTTGGTTACGGCTTTAATTAGACATAACTATGTGAGAAGATGTTTTTCTGGCTTTCAAAATGTGATTGGGAAGGAGGTTATAAAAAAGCCGTCCTGGGTAACTCATATTCGTTTCTTACAGGATAGAGAACATTCAAAGACAAAAGACTTTCAATTGGACACTAAGTGATGAGTTGCAAGAAAAATCGCCAAAGATGGCACGAACGAAAACACTTCTAAGGCTGACATTTGACAGCATAACACAAGAAGGTAATTGCACTTGACCATCTTGAAACCCTATGAACACCTTGAAAGCGCAGCAACAGAAAGAAGCAAGAGGACATGAGTGTTTGCAACTCTGTCTTGCAGTCATGGCAATGAGAAGGAACTAAGTGGCATTCACATCTCAGCAATTTTTTGCTATAGGGTGGAAAATAGGCTGACATTCATTTGCACAAAGTCCCAGAAGATGTAACTGGCTAAAAGATTTCAGCCTGAAGGAAACCATGTGCAACCTTTTGGGAGAATATACCAGTTGTCACACAGGAAAAAACTGCTTCTCAGATGATATCACAGTCAGTCTTTATTGCCCATTGTTTGGAGATAAATAGCTGAAAGTGATAAGTGACTTTCAGGGCTTTCCCCAGGAAAGGAAAGGATTTCAGAAGAAAAAGCTAAGTCATCTGCCTTTCCCTGGCTACATTTTGTAAGCAAATCAGACTACACTCTTAAGATTTTTTAAAACATTTTTATTAATTTTTATTCCTCTTGACAGGTTTTTATAGTAAAAGAACAGAGAATAACATATTACAATGCATATGGACTGAAGTCCTTCAACAAGCTACATTAACACATTTTCTTTCTTGCACCATAGCCATCTCTCCCTGAAGAATGGAAGGTTCAGGAATTATGGCTCATTAGAAAAAACTCAGAACCTCAGACAAAACAACCATGAGTGTGTTTTAAGACTCTTCTTCTAAGCCTCAAAATTCCTTACAAGTAAAGGAATGAATGTAATTCCTATTAATGAATAGAAATTATTTTTAAAATAACTAACAAACTGTGTTGGCTCAAAACATCCATCTTCTGATACAGCTCATCAGCTAGGCATGACAGCTGGGTTACGTGTGCATTCCTGTTGGACTCCTCTAGGAAGGAGAATGGAGTAGCTCTCTGATGGGAACTGGGGCTATGGCCATCAGATGTGGAACTACACCAGGACCTTCTGATTTACTAAAACTTCAGTCCCTGGACTAAAGAAAATTTTGCTTTTACCCCAGTATTTTCTGACAAAGTATCTCACTGTCTGTGGACTGTTTTCCCAAGGTCTGGGATGAAAAGGGAGCAAAAGGACTAATTAAAATTTCCTTCTCTTGTTTTTGTCCTGCTTAGAAAAGCTTAAAAAAGGGAAAACTCAATTATAATAGAGGCAGCCAGCTTGAAGGATTCAAAACAGGACCTAATGGGTCTTTTCCCAGAGAGAAGAGGACAGACTGAGATGGTGGAATAAGGATCATGTGTAACAAGATGGCATAATGGGAGGCAGAACATGAGACTATTGCCATAGGAACATTCACATTTAACTGCAGAAGGAGAGGGCTAGTACATGAGCTTGAAAAAAAAATGAAATCAGTTCCCTACAGTAAAAGCTAAATAAAACGTCATTTACATAAAGAACACTTAAGGAAAGAAGAAAAGCATTAAAAGGTGAGAAAGGCAGGAGAAACTGGAAGTAAGTGGAAAGGACAGACTGCCTCTGCCCAAGAAAATAGCTGTGGGCTGCAATTAGCTAAATGGTACACGGCTCTGCGCTGTGTTAGTGCTGCAGTTCTGAACCACTCCATGGTTTACTGCTGTGTCTAATGGCAGGAGTGCTGAATAATAAAAGCTGTATGCTGGACTGCCAACAGGAATTAATTTCCTTTAGCTTTTGGTGCTCAAGCTATATTTTAACTGAAAACTGCTAGCTTTTCTTTCTGGAATGACAGTAACAGATAACTACGGCACCACCATGGGTTTATAGCAACACTTTATGCATGGGGATCAATCGTTTAGACAGGATTTGCTCTCGTCTCCACAATCACTCCTTGCTCCCATGAACAGGCTCAGCATAGGAAAGATAAGATAGGGGGAGGCAGTTCTTATGCAATGAGGCTTCTTAAGCTAAAGGCAATGATTAAAAATTCCACCTCCTCTTATGAATATTATGTAGCTACAATAAACTTGCTCCTTGCCTGCAAACAAGCCAAAAGCCCTTCCTTAATGCCAGGGCCACAGGGAATCTCGGTGCCTGCTCTGAACATCTCAGTGGTTATGGGTGCCTCACCACTCGGCAGCACTCAGGCTGCCAGAGCCCAGCAGACAGATCGATGGGGTTAAGTGGATTGTCTCTGTGCTTGCCTGTGTGTACACACCCCACCCTTCCCCTGCCTCCCGCTACAGCTACTTCTCTCTGGGGACACCGTTTGCCTGCTTGTCCAAACAAGCTCCAGAGCTTGAAATTGCCAGGGAATGAAGAGAGAAAAGTTTTCCTGCTTATGTGGGGCAGGGTGAAAGGAGACATGTCCTATGCTAAATACAGGGAAGAGGGAGCAATTACTGCAATATAATTTTCTGCTGGATGTGGCAGGACCAGTCTGGTGACAGATCATAAGGATTTGCTGTCTTTATAAGCAGCACACATGTCCTAGGGAGAAAATATCTCACGTAAATATGTATGGGCACAGGGACAAGTGTCACACAGGGCTTCCCATCAAAGGAGAGGAAACGCAGCATCATTTGGAGCGCTGCTTCTTTGGAACTGCAACCACAAAGGAATGAATAATAGGATTAATTCACTTAGCTATTGATCTCAGACGCACACATTTTCATTTAACATTATGAGAACAGCCAGACTCTCATGGTTCATAGCCTGTGGGCAGTACAGCAGGGACAGCAGGTGCAAGCCCTTTTCCCCATTTGCTGATGATGTAAATCTTAGCAGCACATTCCTTATGGTGAGCCGCTGGGGAAGGATCTCCTATGGAAAATAACCTAATGTCTGGACTGGTGACGCTAATGCTGTTCTCTACAGATGCACTCTGAGCAAATAATTGGTAGGGGCCTACCCATGGAAATTCTATACAGAAAGCTGAAGAAAGGGAGGGAAGGAAGAAAATAGAATAGGCTGATTTAATTAGGTCTGGACATACATGCACACAATTTCTCAGCTAATCAGGGAAAAAGTTCAAATACAGCCTCCCCATACCACCATAAACATTGAAGATCTATGACAGTGAGAAAAGAAAGAATATGGTGCAGGGAGACATTAAGACATTTTTCAGTAGTTTCATCACATGGAACATGAGGTCTGCTCAGGGTCCTGAACAACTTCTTTGCCAAATTAATCTGCAAAGTTAAGTTTCTCATAACTAGCTCTTACAAAACCACCCTGCCCATAAGCAAGTGGATGCAAGGGCCAAAAGTAAGTGTCAAAGGTGGTAAAGACCATGCTGGCATGGTGGAGTCACCAGGTGACACCAGTAGAGATGCTGACACCTTAGATGATCCCAAACTGGGCCAGCTCGTGCAGTTCCAGATGGCTGAAAGCTTCCCATGGGCAAATCACGGTGATATCTGCAAAAGAGAGGAAATGACAAATGTGTTCTTGTCAATGCACTCCTCAGATTTATTTTTTACTAATGGAAAGGCTGATTTATTCAAGAAACATTAACAAGAATTAGATTCCATTTGAAAGTTAAGTGGGCAGATGAGCATTTCAAATCTGGTACTACCTGTCAGACCAAACCAAATCAAATCTCTGTGAGAGAACAAAAGCAAGCAAGCAGTTCCTAGTCTCTTCAGTGACTATGTAAACTGGTGTAAAAAAATCATTCCAGTTATGAGGTGTTTCCTGTTCTTATAAATTACCTGTAGCCAAACTGTGATCTCCTTGAAGACGTGCGCAGTTTTAGATCAGATGCTGAATAATTTGGCCTAAAATATTCAGGATCTGTAAATCTCTCTTCATAGATACTTCAAAGTCCTGACTGGCTACAGCTCATCCAATGCATATTTCTCAATCCCAGATGGGTACATAATATTCTTAAAATTAGGATTCTGATGACAACAAAAATACTTAGCCATCTGGGATTTAGTTTCTGTGATTTTTTGGTATTAATAGCTTAGCATTTAGCATTTCTTTGAGAATCTCATGCTGCTGAAATTCTTAGCCAGAGTATTAGCAGAAAACAAACAAGCATTTCTGCAGCCCAATGTAAGTAGTCTGAAACTGAAGCATACTTAAATGGCCCTTCCTTCACGTAGTGTATGTAAGCATAAGCATGAACATGGCAGCCTGGGGAGGCAGAACTAGTCTTCTCCAGTGACCCTGAGACCTGCAGACAGGCCAGGGAAACAGAGGCCACCCCAGAATCCTCTCCCATGATCAAGTTTTTCTGCATTAGTGCTAAAGCAAGGCATAACAACATCCTGCAGAGCTTACCTGTGCCCAGCCCCTCCATGCCTGGGATGTCATCTCCAAACCTAGAAAGGAAAAAGCAGGTAAGGAGTGAGTTTGGGGCAGCAGCAAGGAAAGGGGAGATGTCCTAAACCCCCACCCAAGGAAGAAGGATTGTGGGGAGGGAGCAGAAGAGAAGCAGCTCCAGGTTGAAGAGCTAATGGCACCTGGAGGCAGCAGGAAGCTGCCTGGCTCCTTGCCCAAGGGAAGATGCACAGAAGAACAACTGTAGCTGTGGGGAGCTACTTAACTAGCATAGTTTCTTTTCTTTCCAAAATTCCCTTACCCTCTTACTCCTTTTTTGGGGGGCTTGCTCTTGAACTGCCTTGTCTGTCTCTGCTTGAACTTGGGAGGCCCCTTGCGTGGTGTGGTGGGACCAGTTGGAGCATCTCCAGTGTTGAGGTTGGCAGCTGGGGTCTCACTCATCGCTGGGCTGTGTGCAGCAGGCACGTGCCTCTCTCAGATCCCTCTGTCTGCAAGATAACAGCAAGGACTGACACAACACTCTGCTTATCTTTTCTAGGTATCAGGAGCCAGATGACAGAACTATGGAAAATATAATTGCGACAGGATTAAAGATAATGGTATTAAAGACAGATTGTTATGAGTACAAATTAGGCAGGGTAGCACTGTCTTTCATCCAGCATGCTAGAATTAAGACACCAAAAAAAAGGACACTTGAGCTAAGGCCAAAAAGACATTTACCCCATGGTGCAATGTCTTGTAGGGTCATGGAGACTAACACCTTCTTTTGTCTCAAACACAGTTGCACTCTTGGAGAAAGGTTGCAGAAACCTGTGCTACAGTTTAGAGAAAATAGGAAGTTTATTGCCAATGCTGGGGTTTTTTTCTAGCTAACCTTGGAATAGCATTGCTGAAGTTTTTGCTTACTGGTTCAGGGCCTGATTACTACAGGAGCCATGAAGAGACACGTATGGCTTAGAGAAATATCCTGTTCTTGAGAATAACCATGATACACTTCACCTGTTCTCATACTTGTGCCTAAGCATTACCTTTAGAACACTGATGGACACGGGACGCTGGGCCACATGGGTCCTTTGTCTGGGTGGAGCTGCAACTAAGGCCCAATGTTTGTCAGTACCAAACTTACAGGAAATAACACAAGATCGTTGCAAGATTATACAGAAGGCTAAGGCAACACACTGGAGACTGTCTTTTAGGCAGACGTTAATTCAGCAAATTTCTCAGGATTTAGAGGAGTAAAGCCTGTAACTTTCCCCAGGATGTGCACGTTTTGGTATTTTTGAGCATTACATGTGCTGACCCCTCTTCACCAACTGTACATAAGCCAAACTCCACAGAGGATAAATAGCTATCAGGGTGCAATTTCTGTTCAGGAGACGTGTCTCCTGTCTTAGATGGCAGAACTGCTGCACTCTGAGCCTTTTGCTTCCGTCCCAGAGAAGACAGCAATAACTCTCACCAGTGCCCAAAGGGAAGTTTACAGCTCTTCATCAAACATTGTTCTAATTTGTATGCCAGAATGGTCTGAACAAGTGCATTTATGAATAAAAATAAATGCAGATTTTTTCTTCCTTCCTTGAAGTCACGTTCTTTCCCATGACTGTTACATATCTCTTATCTCCAGGTGTGGAGATCATCTCTCCCTGTGCATCCAGGCTGATGTAATCGCTGATGGAATTAACTTCAGGATTTGGTTCTAAAGACTAATCTCATTAGGTCACCATAGTACTCTGGCTTAATCCCCAGCATCACCTGCCATGGTACTCTGGACTTTAAATCTCAGAACTATAAATGTCATCGAAGATTTTTTTCCTTAGTCTAAAGTGAGTTCATTCCTTTGTCCTGAAATAGCTGGAGTGTTGGAAAGCAAATCCTTATATACTAGGAGAAAGATAATCTGAACAATCCTCCTGTGTCACTTCCACATCCATGCGAGGTGAAGAGCCACATTTCTGTATCTTTGGCAGTCTGGAAATACTTCACCCAGGACATCTTTCCATCTGTGGTGGCAGTAGAATGGTTCCAAATGATAGCACCTAGGGGCAGGCTAGTTCTTCTGTTGCTTGTGGTCAGGCTTCTGTCTTAGCTGTAATATCCCAAGAAGGAGACTGGACTGGTTCCAGCAACCCCAAATGGAGTAGCAGATGGTTGTGTCTGAAGCTGAAGTATGCACAGATGCTATTCCCCCACGTGTAACACAATGCTTCCTAAGCACACACTGTGCCCACAAACACAGAGATCAGATCAAACTGTGGAAGTTCCTTATTTGGCTGCCATCTCTACAGCGCCTGAACAGTTGCCCAGTATTTACAGCTTTTTCTTTTTCCTCACAGATTGGTGGCAGGACAGGCAAACAGTGTCACATTCTCCTTTTCCAGAATGAGAATGGAAGTGCAGTGATAGGTATGACCTGGACTGTACTGCTAGGAGGAGAGATGAAATCTTTTGACTCACAGACTTTTAGGGTCAAACTGAGAGATGGAGGCATTTTGCCTCCAAAATAAAGACAGAATTTGGTCCCTCTTTGTTACTCAGGATGGGAGGAATTCAGATTATACTGCCCTATAACAAAATGCTTTGCATCAGAAAGCTGCTCCATAGCATGTCTACCAATGCACCAAAGTCTATTATTATGGCTCTATCTCAGGTGCAGTTCTCATCAGTATGTTGTTGTCTGTCTCAGTGCTAGACCCCACTCCTGAACTGAAAGGGACATGCATCCACTTTTAATTTAACTTCCACCATGTTAATCTGACACACAATTTACTTGGCACTCTTCTCAAGGACTACTCCCAAAAGTACAGCCAAAAAAACCAAACCAGCTAACAGATTTCCATCCCTTAGGACTGACATCCAAAACTTGAAAGATGAATTTGAGCTCCATCTCCAACTGAATTCCTGCCCTGCTTCAATAACATATGCTGTGCACTGGCATGTTACCTTAACCATAAATATGTCTTTGAGGGTCAAAACCTCTTAAGTCCTTGAGTCCATATTTTGCCCCTGACTTCACTCAGTAGATGAATAGCTAATGGAAAGAGTCAGCCCTTGAAGTTTCTTTTTTTGTCCGAATTTGAAGTAGTTATATCCATCTACCAGATATTCAACAACCCAGGATTTGGTAGGAAAAAGGATCTGCCCAAATCACACTTCATCCTCTCTGCATGAATTCAATTAAAAACACTCAATGAATCTTTTACTTACGAACATTTCTAACATTAGGGACAATTCTAACTTTTTCCTTACTAATATCCCTCTACTTCTATTCTCTCCATGCATCACTGAAACAATGACAGAGGATGGAAAGCAACCTTAATGCCACATAACAACTTTCTTCTTGCTGCTGAAATCAAGCTGCCTTCCCACCACAGAGCTGGTGGGACTTGCTTGCCATCGTAAGAGTCAACGAATTCTCCATTCATGCTGGAGGGCCCTGCCCCACACCATGGAACCTTCCCCAGTTCCCATGCCTTGGGAACAAACTGCTCCTACATATAGCCAGACAAGCACCCCAGGATCACAGATATGAAAGAAACGCTAACAGCAGCTTCTTCCCATGGGAATTTCACGGCCTTTTGTCTTACCGTATCTGGTTACTTGGATAGTCCTTGACACCAGATCAAACAGGTGGCTTGACAAACTTTTTGAGTCTCCTTTAGATCTCTACAAGTGCTATGCTGCCTTCTCCCATGCAGCTCCTGGGCAAGAGCTGATGGCTGTGGATGCAAAGACTGTTGAGGCATTAGATCCTCTGCCATGCACTTCCTCTGCTCTCTCCTCTGAGGAGGTGTTACCTAATTGCCCCTGACAGCACTTCTGCTCAGTCAAGGGCTTAATCCTCTAGGTAAGAGCTTTGCTTGCATCTGAATGCTAATTATACCTAATACGCATTAATTGGCTTATCTCAGTTGCGTCAGAAATCCCACCTCGGGGTTGTTGGCCAGGTTAATCATCCTTCTTTTAGTTTGATTTAAATTTAAGGGAGCTTGAATATTACTGACAAATTCAGACTCTTTAATCTGCCCCATCCTTAATCTCTGACTCCCTATGGAAGATGTCCCTGGCAGATAATGTAGATGCCTCACTTGATCTTCTTCAGACTGTTTTGGTGTAGGAACTCATCTTCCCCTGTCCGAAGCTTTCAAAAATACAGATTCCTCCATGTGCACTTGTCTTACACTGCCTCAGAGTGTCAGACACAGAACATCCATAAGCTGTGGCCCTCCATGCAGATACACTTCTGTGAATAGAGAGAAACCAGGAAGAAACATCCTTGTGCTCACGTTCTTTTTATGGTGTTCTTGCAGGCTCAGATCTTGGCCTCGTGAGAGCCATTAGCATCATCCTTTCGGATTTTCATCAGGGAGTATTGAATCCAGTGCCTTTGAGGAGTCTCATAGCTCCAGTCTCAATTGCTTGAGTTGTCTAATCATAGTGATGGGAAAAGCCCCATGCAGGTTCAGCCCTTTCTGCTCCTATGTCTTACACAGGATTTCAAATCCTTCCTTCTAGCAGCCATTTTAAGACCAAGAAGAGGTGAAAGAGGATGCACTCGAAGAGACAGAATCTCATTTCCAGTAGAACTATATTCCCAGATGGGGATCACTGGAAAGACTATCCCAGTTGAAAGAAGGGATTCAGTAACAGCAGAGGTACAGCATCATGTAATAAACTCCTCACTGATGTGCCCTGCATGTGCAGCTGGGCGCTGGGGCAGGAGACACCTGCTGCCTGTCCCAGCTGCCCTTAACAGCAGCCCTGCAGTGCTGCTCACATGCAGGCTCAGCCAGCTGAGGACACAAGCCAAGGGGGGTCCAGGGAGCCCCAACCGAGGGTGCCTAGCATGAGGAACTGAGCAGCCCCTGCTCATACAGCCAGCTTTGAGCTTTGAGACAAACCACTGCAGCAACACCTGCCCTAATGACAGAGGAAACAGAAAGCAGCCACATAAGAATCCCAACTCCTTCTCCTAGCTACTGGATCTGTTCATGCTCTCCAAGCACAAACATCCAAAATTTTCCCCCAGTGAGGATTTGGACTTTATCTGGACTTTTCTCTCCCCTGGGTTTTGCAGCCAGTTCCTTTTTCCTCCCCCTGCCCCCCTTGTTATTGCTTTGAGCTCCTAGGGAATACTTACAGTGCCAAGGGCTCCTCTTGCAAATCATTCAACTCCCGTCCTCCAGCCTGTGTAGAAAGAGTCTCGAGGTGTCCTTTGTCCTCCAGATATACCCTGCCACCAGGTGACATCAGGGCATCAGTTGTGGGCGGGCATCTACACGGCAGGGGTGAAATGGGGGGAGCACTGTCAGACCAGAGTTGTGCAGGCACAGCTCCAACAAGGTCTGGAGGAGCAGCAGAGCCTCATCACACTCCTGAGGGGTGATGTGTCCCTTTTTGCAAGAAGGTTGTGAATTCTGTGGAGCTTCTGGGGGGACATCTCTGGAGAAGTAAAGAGAAATAAAGGAATAATCTGCTCTTTGAGTGGTGCTGTTTCTTGGGAACACGTGTCTGCATATGTCAGGGAAGGGAGGACTCCTTATCCCTCTCCTGTGCTCTGAATGCCCGAAGGAGTTTCCAGTAAACTTCTCAGAGATGCTGCAGGGACAAAGACCGAATGATGTATGCATGCAGTGTCAACAGGGCTGAGTCCACTCAAGGGAGCCATAGGGAATGCTGCTGAGATGCTGCCAGGGCTCTAGAGAAGCAGATAGGAAGGTGGGGGGAGAATGGGGAACCTTTGCATTGCATGTGGGTGGCCAAGCACTCACCCTGAGACCCAAGGTGTTGGGCTGAGGTAACAGCTGTTGGGCTGAGGTAACAGCTAGGTCATATCTGGATACCAGTAGCATTGTTACTGTGAGAGGCCTCCAGAGGTAGAGCTCAGCCCATACTCCAGCCCAACAAAATTCAGTGCGTAAATTATGCATACTATTTTACACCAAGTCCTTGGTATCTCTCATGTGTTTTAACAGCCTGTTGTAACTGCCTGGAAGATCAGTGTCAGAGATGTGGAAAGAGTTGGTGAAGTCTCAGGATGAAAAGAGAAGGTCCAGAGTCCTGCAAAAAGCTGCTGGAAACTCATCCTCATCCTCAGCTGCAGCAGTGTCTCAGTCATGGCCTGTAATTGTCTGGCTGGAGGTGTAACCACAAGGTTAACAACCCTCAGGGCTCTTGTCCCTGGTGAAGCAGCTTGCACTTACCCTTGTTGTGCATCCACCACACTACGCAAGACCAGGGCTAGCAGGACTGAAAATAACCCCAGTGAATGGAGTAGCACCAGGAGCATCAGAGCAACACAAGGGCTGAATGAAACCAAAGTGTAGGATTGTTTATGATGGATGGAATTTGTCTTTGGGTGAGGTTGGAGGAGGGGACTTTGGAGCAGCCATGCCAGCCAGGGGTGTGACTACAGGTGACCAGGAAGGGATAGTCTCTCACTGGTGTGACAGACCCTGGCAGTGAACATCAGACCAGCACTGCACTGGTGCTGAGCAAGAGTCCCACAGCTGAGGCCTCTGACCTTTCAGATGGCTGAAGTTAGACAAGATAAATCCTTCAGTGAGACTCTTAACTTACATTTAAAAAAATCAATAAGGTCCTAGCACTTGAGTAGCCATTGAGAAGCTGGGAAGTAAATCCTAGATGTAGCTGAGGGGCTTTCAAGCTAGCAGAGAAGGAGCAAACACACCTACATTCCCACACACTTAAGACAATCACACAGCTTTCAGAGGCTTGTGCAGTAATTTCTGGGCACAGGAAAGAGAACGGGGGCAGCATCATGTTGGCATCTTCTCTTCCCTGTGCTGACTAGAGCTTGTATACAAATGTGTGAGATTGATTGCACTCATCCTCTTCTGACAGCAGAAGTGATTACTGTGGGCAGGGACCTGCTTGTGTGGATATAAAGAGGTGCAGCCTGCCGGCAGCAGACTTACTTCCATCCCTGCTGCTCATTCCCATGCCTCCATCTGCTGTAGACAGGTTTCCAGGGGCCCCCCCTCCCCTTCTGCCTTCTATGTAGGTAAAGTTGTTCGGGAAATCAGCTGTGCAGGCCTCTACTCCTCTTTCCTGAAGCTTAAAAATTTGCATATGTTCAGGCTGTTTGTTTTCAAAATACTCCCTTTGTTTTCCTGTTTTCTAAATGAAATCTGTCTCATTTACCTTTAACAGAAGTGGACTGTGGGAAAAAAAATTCTGTGGTGTCACATGAAGAATTTTTTTTACCGCTGACAAAACGTAACAGAAACTCCCTAAAGGACCCCACTTCTCATGTTTTTTCTTATCTCCCAGGATTATCAGTCCTCTCTCTCCTTCCCTTCCCCTCACAAAGCGGGTGGCATTTACTTTGCGGAGTTGTGGGCACACAGCTTTTTTCAGAGCAAGAGGCACCTGCTTCATGTTCGTGCCTGGCTGCCACACCAGATGGATGACGAGTCCTGCCCAGGGACTGAGTACCCAATCCCTGTCCCTCCCTGCTCAGGCTTTTCTTCCCCAGGAAAGCCAGTGCCAACTTTTTTGGCCACAACAGTTGCTATTTGATCCAGACCAGAGTTGCCCCAGAAACCATGGCGTCTAGGTGGTAGTAGGACTGCAGTCCTCGTGGCCTCAAAGGAAAACTCATGAGCTTCACCACCTCTGGCCAGATTTCATTCTATTCCAAGGAACCACTTAAAAAACATCTCCAAGGTTTCTGACCCTATTTATGAGCTGGTGTAGCTATGGAAACGGTAGTTATGCCAGAAATAGCAGCTCACTTGAATGACAAAGAAAACACAAGTTTACAAGACACTGATTTTTCCAGAGGCTGACTGAGCTCATGAGACTGTGGGAGGAAATCCCAGCTGAGGCACAGACTCAGGGATGCAGCTGATAAGGGTTGTGGTTGGTGTGGGCCACAATAACTTTTGAAATATATCTCTACAAGCTGTGCCACATACTTGGGAGACTTTGTGCCTTATTGATGGAGATTTATCAGTTGCCACAAAGATACACCTAACTGCAAGTGAGCAGAGAATTAACCAGGCAGTAAAATGTTGGTTTCCCTCCTGAAGACAGGCAGCCTACCAAGTGTCTCTGGATCCCTGGTGAGGGAACCATGGCATGATCTGGATTTAGAATGGGATTGTCTATTGGGCTCATAGAAGATCAGTGAGGTTGTCAAGTCAACAGCATTTTGTTGAGAAACTCAGTGTAGCAAGGTGCCTGCAAATGAGGACTCACATGCTGTAATTCTGCAGTGCTGACCATGCTCCTAAGCCTCATGTTGTTTGTGCTAGTGTAGACAAGAGAAACAGATACAGGGGATTGGGCTTTCCCTGGCACAGATATTTGGTTATTTTAATACATGCAAATCAGTCCATAAAAAATGCAGAGAAGAAGGCATGCTTGTGGAGAGAGTTATCACTTTTCCTTCAGGAAATCTTAGTATTTTGGAAATCATAGTTATTTTGGTGTTGGGATTAAGCATCTATAACAGCCTGCAATAAAAGGGGTGTGCTGACTCTGGGAATCTGTGCTTGCTGCTGGATACAAAAGTTATGGTCAGTGTCACTGATCTCAGCTTGCAGAAGAGCCTGATCTTGATACTCATTTCCACTCATACCCTGGAGGCTTCTCTGGCAATGGGGCAGAAATGAAAAAGGCTGAGGTCTGTTTTTCCACTACCAGGGCTCAAGAGGGAGACTTCTGTGACCTACCTGGAGAAAAGGGTCCTTTCAGGAAATATAAATCAAGTGGTAAATTTTGCTGAACTATCACTGATGGCCCTGTATCTGCTACAAACTAGGTATTGGGGACATAACTAAATCCTCAAGACAAAGGGCTCTTGCCAAGGCTTCTTCAGGAAAAATGAAGTCCCTGCTTTTCTTATTCAGTTAAGGGCTCTTGTGCATGTCAGAACACCATTACAGGCCCCAAGCTTCCAGGCACAAATGCTTTAGGACATTCTCGGGCTTTTTACAGCAGATTATATAAAACCATGTAGTCTGTCCTACACTTCATTAGTTACCAGAGTTATATTTTCTTCTCGGTAGTGAGTCTGGCCTTTCTTGGAACAGATAACCAAGCCTTAGCATCTCACACTCACAGGACTGCTATGTTAGCATGATTTTAGTAACTTATTAGAAACTTCTCCCTGATTGACATAAATAAAAGGAAAACCAAAAGAAATCCTCTCCTCCCTCTCTCTCTCTCTCTTTTTATTTTTTTTAAATAGCCCTTTTCACAATCAGCTCTCAAGAGAGAGAACTACATTTTTTAACATTCTTATTTGCAAATATAGAAGAGATGATGGAGAGAAAGTTCACAGACCTGTAGATGAGACTCAGCCATGCAGACATCTGCTGAGGAGACTGATGTTCTTGGCCATGTAGCACAAAAAGCTCAGTCGTTTCTAACTGCTTTGTGATTAATTGTTTAAGAGCATCCCCATGCTAACAGCAAAGTTCTCCCACGAGAAAGCAATATCATTAGCGAGCATCCTTTCTGTGCACTAACTTTGCTTAATGTCTGCATTCCGGCTGTTGGCAATGACAAAATAGGACTGACTTGGTTAGACCATTTTAAAAAGCATCCTTTCTTTCCTGTTTTCACTGTGCCCACAATTAAAATATCTGATTTTTCATTTATAAGATTATTTTTCTCCTGAATGACATTTACTGAACAAGCTCAACATTAATATATTGAACTAAAACTTAACATTTTCCCCTTTTTATCAAACCCAGGTAGTTAATCTGGTTATCTATGTGACTGCTATAAATCAGACCTTGTGGTTGCCCTTAAAAATGTACCTGAATCACAGTTTCCAGAGCAGTATCTCAAGGGTCTTGTTTAGAGTTTTCTCATAATTGATTCCTTTTGTATGAATTACATGCCATGTACCTGTGAACAGTGATTAAATGGTACAGTAGCACTCTCTAAAATGGTCATGCATTGAAGTAAACAGAGAAGTAATACTGCCTTGTCAAAGAACAAAAGAAGTGTGTGGGGTTTTTTCACAATAAAAATTAGATGGTTCCAGAGCTTTATTCAGTTTAAATCAGTGAAGCAAATGATTCAGTATCACTGGGCTAAGGAGAAGAAACTATACACAAGTCAGCTCCAGATGTCTTCTTTCCTGTCAGCTCCTTTTCTCATCTTCTGTTATTGGGTTTTTTCCTTGTTGTTGGGTTTTTTTTTCTTTTTTTTCTTTTTTTTCTTTTTCTTTTTGAATGATCAATACTTTCTCCTTGGCAACCAGAAGCCCAATACAGGAAGGCTTTCCTAAACATTTTGGTAAAATGTTTCTTTCTTCTTTTTCTTAAGGGGGCACGTATCTCCCCATGGCCTTCGCACCATGCAATAGACATTCTTCTTTCCTCCTCCTACCACATAAAAGCACTGCTGTGCAATCTCAATATCTCAATCAGTTCAGCCCTTTGCCACCATTATTATGATTTTTTTCATGTAAGAGTTAAGGCTTTCAGAAGGAAATGATTGCTTCTGGGGAGCATCTCACACTGTCCTTGGGAACATTTGACTAATGGGCAGAGGAGGCAGCTCTTCCTGTTCCATTATCTTGTCTCTTGGGTTGCTGCTCACCTCCCAGACACATGGATGCTAAATGGTCTAGCTGCCATGTGATAGCAGATCCCTGCTGGAAATAACTGTGGAAGGGGAAAAGCCAGGGGATGAAAATCTGAATCAATTAAAAAAAAAATCTTTTATTGGTTTGGTGTACTGCTGGTACTAAGCCTTCTGTTTTCCGCTCAGGATCTTGCACAAATGTAGAGCTTAGTGTTGTAATGTTTGTTTGTTTGTTCATTTGTTTTTGTTTTTAATGGCCTTTCACTCTCAGATTCCAACCTTTTTTAAAAAAAAATTAGATCCTCTACAATCTTGTTCCCCACTGGAGGTACAAAGTGCATTGAAGTTTCTTACTGGGAGGCTGCTAAGGATATTTCTGTGCCAAGGACCTGGAATTGCAGCTTGCTTTCTGGTCCAGTCAAGCATCATAATAAACACACAGAAAAAGTGAATTGTTTAGTAGTCATCATTGCACATGGGCCATGCACATGTTGCACAAAGAATGCTCTGACAGTTTTGTATTCACTGAGATTCATTTGTGGCACACTGATGGTGTACTTTGACTGTAATGCTTCAAGTTATTTCTAGAAAGAAAAAGAAAATAAAGGAAAACAAGAGACACAAAAAGCAGAATTTTTCCCCACTGGCCAGCTTTGAAGGGCAATGAGGGGGTCCCATAGGAACAGCCTCCTCTGAGGACTCTCTCCAATGTTAAAGAGAATGACAGTGCAAATGACCAGTATGATGATTTCTCGCCATGTTTTCCCTTATCATGATATACTTTTTATCAAGACCCACTTAAACTCCTATGGGTTATTTCTGGGTGTGTTTCTATTAGATCTGGGAGCAGGACACTCATCATGTGCAAATGTTGCACATTCATTGCTTGTTAATCTTCTGTGAACATGTAAAACTGGATAATATTTACTGAGACTTTAAACAGCCGTTGGCTCTTTTGTTGAATACCATGTTTGTTTTTCTGCTTTATACACTGAAGTCTGCAATACAAGAGAAAAAGAAGGAATGGGAGGAACAGCAATTCTCACACCAGTTCTTCCATGAGAATCCACCATAATAACACTGTGGGGGTTTACTGTGGGAGGCAGGGCTGTGAGAGCAATAATATGTGAACAGCACAAGTGCAATGAAGGAAAACATTGCCACAGAGAGGCTGGTAATTACTGTCTCATGGCTTCGAGAGATGTCATATAGCTACAAGCAGCACACCCTGAGCTACAGGTAAAGCACAAAGGTACATAAGGCACTTTAGAGCCAGCCAGAGGCTGGACACAACCTGACTAGAAGCCATAAATTCCAGTTCTTTGTTGAGAGTAGTGTTTAGCACAGGAATGTCAGGGTGCAGTGGCAAGGGAGATTTCCCAAGGTCAGCAGAGGAAGAGAGCATGCCACAGCTCTCCTAATTTAGTCCCAGCTTCAGCTCTGGCTGTTTCAGTGGTAAGCTCAGGGAAGAATGCATGAATAAATGCCTCCTAATACTCTTCTTTGTGATCAGCTTAGAACTGAGATTTGATTACACTTGCTGAGATTTGATCTTACATAACCACCTGTTTTCTGAGAGGTCCTAAAATAATCCAGTCCCCTTTCAAATCCAGCTCTGGAGGGTGACTTCTCTAGGACACCTTCACCTGCAGAACTTCTGCCACAGCACCTAGTGAGGGATGGAGAGCAAAAGCTGCTCTCCTGTATGCTAGGCTCTGGAGTGCAGGGGATGTAGAGAAGGCACCACGGCTCCTCGACAACAGGAACTATCCTCCCTTCACCAAGCCCTGTCCTCTCACTCACCCCCTCCCACCAACTTAGCTCTCCCTCCCTCTCTCTCCTTCACTGAGCTGCTCTGTCCATCCTCAGCCTTTCTCAGGTTAGCCCCTGGAGGAAACTGGCTCTGTTTTGTCCCTACCCTCTCATCCCCAACAAAATCCTTGTCCTTCCTCTGTCTTCCTGTTTCCCTTCCTCCCTCAGGGGATTGTGAAGTGACATGTGAAGTCTTTGCACACCTTCAGGCTTGTGACAGGGTTATGGGATTAGCACTTTAACAAGCCTGAAAGCTGCTTAGAGAAGTATTAAATCTCCAATCTCTCCATCTTTCAAAGAAATCACTTCTGGAGGAGCTGGAGAGATGGAGCACACAGTCATGTTTTCAGGGGTCAGCTCTTCATCCAGCTGAGAGCCCTCAAGTCCAGTGGCTGGGTCGTTTGAAGGGATTTCCATGGGATTTGGGGTTGGGAAACCCAGTTAAACCCTTACCAGGAACTCGGTGTTGACACCTCAACATGTCTTCTCTCTCCTTGCTCTCCATGCTGAATACTGGCTTCCTTGCCTGGCATTTTATCTAGCCTTCACCCCTTTCTTCCTTTCCCACCCCAAGGGCTGCATACCCCTTTGCAGCACTTTAGAAGGGGTGAGTAGCACCAAGTAAAAAGAAAACAGGCACCACCTCAGCTAGCCACTACCAGATCAACCTTACAATGACTGATTTTTAAAGCTAATCCTGGGGCAATTTGTGCCTGTGTTTTATTCAGAGGGGATGAATTCATGCTTTGTTGGCTGTATCACCCTGTTTATCCCACTTAACTGAGAGTCAGAGAAGGCAGTGCTGGGATTACCAGAGTTGGGTGGTGCAGTGAATGCTCCCCCATACGGCAGGGAAAGTCTCATGTCTAAGTTCCCTGACCTGTCACCTTGCCCGTTCCCATCCCCTCGTGACTGCCTCAGGACCGGATTACCTCCTCCCTTCTCTGGAGGGAAGAGGATCTCTGCATGTAGTGAGGGACACCATCTGGGGACACCATCCAGGGGACACCCACGGCCAATACTGACACTTGCAGCACCTGCTGACATGAATTTGCTGAACCGTGAGATTGTCTTCCCAGCCTATCACCTGTAGCCCTCCTAGAGACTGTAAAAACTTGAGGAAGAGGCGAAAGCCATGACAGTGATAGGATTCAGCAACATTTTTATTACAGAGAAATCAAAGTTAGTAATGCTATGTACCGAGTTCAGTGAAAATATGAATTATTAGTTCCAAAACAAATCACTTTACAAGAGCAGCTTTAAAAAGTATTACTCTGTTGAGCCCCTTCAAATTATGAAAACGGATTTCCTACCCAGACTGAAATTTCTTTATTTTTCCCCTCAGAGCTTCCAGCTTGAGAAATTTCAGCTCCACATTTGACAGTTTTGGAAATTGCAAGTAGATGAAAATAAGACATTCTAACAGGTGATTTTTTTCTGGATTAGTCACTTCTAAAGGTCAAAAAGTAGTTCTGTTCCTCAAACACAGAGATCTGTTCCACAGAAGATGGAGATACCATTTATCAGCACAAAGCTGCAATGTACCGCCACTGTAAAAAAATTCAAATCCAGAAATACTGGATACCTAACAGCAGTAATCCAAATTCAAATAGGAAAAAAAAAAAGGCCTAATTTTTTAAATCTTATAGTTTTTAAAAAAGTCAAGGTTTGTTGTTTCCAGTTGGGTGCTACAAACATATATGGCTGTTGAGGGTACAGGCTGTGTAGTTGAAGGATATGCATTTAAAATTTTGCAAGAGCTTTTTGAAATAAACTTTGACACTAGTGGTTGATCACACCTATTAATATGGTCTACTAATTCTACAATCAACTATTATCAGTAGGGTAAAATTAAATAAGACCTAATCATAATATTTTAAGTAAAAAATACTATTTTCCAAGTGAGATCATATTTGAAATTTTACCATGTTTTTTGCAATAGAGCAGGTACACTTTAGCTGTTGTCCCTGCCTCCTTCTGTCACAGACAAAAGATCTGCCTGGGGTTGGACTATGTCTGCCAAGAGATGATCTTCATGGCATGGCATCAGTTTGTCAAAGATGAAATACTTGGTGGTAGAGATTTGCTTTCAGTGATGTTCTGCTCCACCGTGGTTCAAACCCTTCCTTTCCTCCAGCAGGGCAGTGACGTGGTTCCCCAGCAGGATGCTGGATATGCTGACCCAAAGGATCCTGCCTGGCTTCTAAGTTCCCATCTGCTTGGCATGGTGCAATTCCAACATCTACAGCTCCTTCTCACACTGCTTACCAATAGGAAGAGGAGGCACAGAGCAATTACATGATGTCCCCATGATTACATACTGACTAATTTCTAATTCAGGAGTAAAAGCTGTTTCCCCTGCATGCTAGGCAGATGAACCCATGTAGGCTGAATGTACACGGTGGCACACAGCTACACAACCCTATACCTTTACACATATTTGTGAATAAACTGATCTTAATTTATGCTCACATCTGTTTAGAAGTAGTGTGTAAATAGGTACACAAAGGCACATGCAGTCTGGTGTTTAACTAAAAAGAAACCCACAAGAGACCAAGCTAATCTCAACTACTCCTCAGCAAGAATGATTGCAGTAAAACTACTTACAATTGCACTGAACCCAGTCGCTAAAACCAAAAAAATGTCTAACCAAGCCATGAGTGAACGGTAACTTCAACCCGCACCTCCTCCCAGCTCACCCGTGTTCAGTTTCTAAACTGAAATCAGAGAGTTAGTTCAGACAGCAAAGAAACCAAGACAAGAAGCTGGTGCACAAGACACCGGGACTTCCTCAAAGCTTTCCAAAGTTAACACATCTAACTCTTCACAGCTTTCCCAGGCCAGAACTGCTTACATGAACAATATGAGCTGCCGTAAAGTGACACTGTAGTTGAAAGAATTTGCTCTGTCCTTTCCTCATCTCCATCCCACTCAGACACTGGTGCTGGCATAAAGGTTTAGCCACATTTGTCCATTATGAACAAGTATGAGAAAACCTATCTGGGCTGAAAACTCACCAATATATACTTACAGATTTGCTTACGTTTTTTCCCTGGTACCATTGGAATTCATCTCAGTACTGTACTCAAGTCAGGTCCCTTGTGCTGGCCCAAGGGAAGTGTAGCAGTGAAAAAGACTGCCAAAGAACAAAATAGTTTTTCTTGATGCTGAAACTAATTAATGGAAGTTTGAAATGTTTCTGAGGTATAGCTCCTGATAAATGGGAATCCATTGTCAGACAGACACATGCTTTGTTTTTCCCTTGAAATTCATGAGGTAAGGATCATTTTGCTACCCATAACCTAAATGAAAGAAATATCTGGCTGGAAAAATCAGTGCCTCTCTTCTGAGATCTGTTCACCCCTGAAGAAGAGCCCTTTTCCTCAGTTGTTTACAACCTTTAAAAATTTGTGTACAGTAAACCCTTTAAATGGGTATGTGGATCCGGGGCAGTGAATATAAGCCCATTGGCAATAGATACGCTTTGCTTATTTTGCTGCTGTAAATGCATTAACAGCAGTCTATCAGTCATTGCAGGCTCAGATTTGTTGTTTGCAGACCAATGATCTAATTTGTTGTGCACTGAGGACTATGTACATGAAGGATTTGTGACTGATGAACTAAGTAGGCATTCCATGAGGGGCAAAGAAAGAGGAAACCTGCTGATAGTTCAGAAAGCAGGCGGTATAAAATCTTTTGGATCATTTAAGCAACCCTAGGAAATGAGAGCTTTTTTCTTCCTGAGGTGGCTGATCTTTGAAACCGCTTGTGTGAGAACGGCTGGAAGCTGGGAACAATAAGCTGATTAAGTGCAGCAGGTAGCAGGATAAATGAGGTTCATAAGGACCTCCATTTGCAATACTCCTTATCTTCCCACATATGCAGGAATACATAACCCGATTCTCCGCATATTTTAATCGGTATAAATCAGCGCCAGTTTTTGAAATCGACCTTAATTACACCAGGAAAATAAAATAAAAGCCTGGGGAGAAAAACAAAGCTATCACCCCCCTGGCTCTTAGGCACAGCAGCCCTCACCGAGAGGCCCACACGGCGCACGGCGAGCACTCCGGCGTCCTGGCCGAGCTCGGCTTGGCAGACAAAGCCCTGTGCCCCTCTGCGCAAAAAGAGCGCAGCGCGGCGCCGGGCGGGCGCACACAAAGCGGGGCAGGCGGCGGAGCGCCGCAGCATGCGGGGCCGCGCAGGGCTTCCTCTGCGGGTGGGCTGCTGCCGCCGCGATTTTTTTTTTTTTCGCTGCGTGTGTTATTTTTTTTTCCTCTCTTCACCAACTTCCTTCCTGCTCCAACTGCCAAAGCTCGAGGCTGAGCGCTGACAGCAGAGGAGGACCCCGGCCGCAGGCGCCGCTCCGCCGGTGAGTGCGGGGGGCGGGCGGGGGGCGCCGGGCAGGGACCGCGGAGCGGACACAGCCCCCGCCCCGCCTCGCTCCCCGCTGCTCTGCGCCGCGCAACTTCGCGCCTTTGCGCCCGGGGTGCCCGGTCTTGCCCGGGGAGACGGGCAGAGCCCTGCCTGCACCCGAGGGGGAGCTCAGGGTCCGCGCTGCGGCGGGGCGAAGGCGCAGAGGACGGGAAGAGGGGCCCGCGGTCCCCGGCTGGCGGCGGCTGTATCCCTGCGGCGCGGTGCCCGGCGCTCCCCGGGAAACAGGCTGCCCTTCTGTCCCCGTACCCCGGGGCTTGGGATGGGGAGGCCAGGGCTGGGGGCGCTGCTGAGTCCGGTGTGTTTCTCCCCCGTCGCGGAAAATTACTTCCTCCCTGCTAAACCCGCTTCCTGGAGATAAGCTCTCGGGCAGGGGTTGGTTTGGAGAAGTGATGAGCAGATGGAGGGCAAGTAAAATGCTCCCCTCTGACACCCCGTTTTGTGCCCCGTGGAGGCCTGGGGGGACCGAGGAGGTGCCTACCCTCCACCTTGTAACTGCCTCCTCCTGCTGCAGGTGCGAGGCCAGCTGTCTATCCACGGCACAGGTGGAGCCCAGCTGCGAGACACTCGCACCTCTCGCCAGAGTGTGACTCCTTCTTTGCCTCTGCAGCCATCTCTCTCTAACAGGGATCCCTCACCCTGCCCTTGCCCTCTTCCTGCTGTTTCATGGTTGCTGCCAGGCCTCAGGGGTGCGGGTGTTGCAGGACTGTTTGCTGAGGCTGCAGAAACACAAGAAAAATGTGGCAGGGAAAGACAACAACCACACAGATGTCTCCTTGCGTGTAACAATATTGGGTTAGTTTTAGTGAGGCTCTTAGTCTGGATATGGGGCTGCCTATTAACCCTTGGCCCGGCAGTGGCACAGAAGCTCGGGAACCCCAAAAGCAGCATGGTGTTTCTGGGGAAGCAGTCGTACCTGAGCTCAGGAATGTGTCTGAGCTTGCAGAGGGGACCAGCTCTGGAGCTGGGGCAAGTAGGCACAGGAGCTGCTGAGATGCGAGCTTTCTCTGGGTCACCGCCTGCCTTGGAGTTTGACGGGAAGGCAGGGTCAGGTCCATGGCTAGGGGAAAAATGCCAGAACTTGGTCTGATCAGTGCCATCCTGAAACGCCTGTGAGCCAGAGATTGTTCATCCCAGACAGCCTGGCTGGTCCTGTTCCCTGCAGGATCTTGTTGCTGGCATGGCAGGTTGTCTGTCCACCTTTCCGGGATGTTTTCAGAACCTGAAAGCATTCCTTCTCAAGGGAGCCACCCCCACAGGCTGGCAGGGACAGTCTCTGCAGCATGTGTGATGCAGAGGGAAGGTCTGAGGCATGAGGAGCAACCAGCTGATCCAGTCCTGACTGCCTTTTCTCTGCGTGTGGGCAGAGATGCCTCTTTCCCTCTCCTGTGTCTGACCCTCTCCTGTGATAAACTACAAGAGGCGGATGTGGGAGGATGGGGGCAGGCAGGCACCTCTGCTCTGTGCTTGTATTGGTGTGGGATGCAGAATGGTCAGTGAGAGAGCTCAGGTCAGTGCTCAGATCTGCAGCTGGAGCCCAAGTGGAAGGCAAGGCTTGGCGGTGGCTGTCATGGCTAATCACAGCCTCCTTGCTGAATATGGAGTGGCACTGAGGGGATTGTGAGGCCTTCTAAGGTGACTATGCTGGGGCCACAGAGTGGTGCAATTGCTGCTTTCAGGAGGGAGCTTTTGCTTTTCTTTCTCGTGAGCACAAACTCAAGGGCCTTTCCTGTGGTATTTGGGTACTTCACACAGATGTGGGCATGAACTGAGCCAGGGTTATTCAGCTGCTGTTTTTTTCCTGTTTGTTTGGGTTGAGATTCCCTTTTATTTCCCATCTGCCCATTCTGTACTAGTTCCTCACTCACCACTAAATTGCTAAGTCATCTTTCAATGGCCATTTCCCATTAGAATACTTGACTGAATCTTCTTCTTTGTGTGCTGCTCAGTCCTTCTCTGTCCCTTTGCAACATGTCAATGTACCCCTCCTTGATTATTTTTCTTCCCTATACTGGAATTGCTTTGAGAGGTCTGCATATTGCTCAGAGTTGCCTGACACCACTTGCTGATTCACCTTGAACAATTGTGGGGTTGGTTTTGTTTTTTTTTTTTTTTTTTTTTTTTGGTTTGGTTTGGTCTTTTTTTGGTGTGTTTCTTTTCTATTTTAATGAATGAAAAAACTATCCCATTGGCTCCCACTTTAACTTTTGGGAGCAGGGGCAAATGTAAAGGCCACAACTGCAGAAAAAGACAAATGATTTGTTTGGAAAATTGCAAATAAGCAAGCAGAAGGGGACTTTTTAGTAGGGACAATCTCAAAGAAACAAGTGGAAATGAACTGAATGATGTGTAGCTTGACCAAATCCTCTTTTTGCCAAAGAACAAGGAATGGTTTGGCCATTTGTGACAACTGCCACTGTACCAGGGCACTGCTCTGTTTTTCAGCCTTTCTTTGAAGAGTGGGTAGGTGGCTAGGACCATGTGGCTGGCTCCTTGAGGTGGGCAGCTGACTAAGGGGCACCTGGCACAGCATTGCTTATCTCTTCTGCCTGTCTCCTGTTCCTGCATCCCATGCTGTGGCTGCCCATTGGTCGGTATTTCCCCCCTCTGGCTCCCATTTGGGATGCCCCCCAAGCAGTTTTGCTGCCCTTCTGCCATTCGGTGGTGTGTGACCCAGCCCTGCTGACTGTGGCTCCAGCTGTCCTGCCTCTTCACTCCGGGAAGCACACTGGAGCAGCGTGGTTATGCGTGGCTGTTCTGGGGTCACCATCATGCTTCCCTCCTCAGTGGGAAGGAGTCCCAATGGGAGCCTGAAGCAAGCTGGTATTGGGAGCACATGGAATGCCAGCAGATAGACTATCCTGCGCCTTCCTTGAGAGCTTCAGCTGACTTACTAATCTAAGGAAGTGGCTCTCAGGTATTTGATCTTTCTGTGAAATGTGGGTTTTAACCCATTATGAGAGGGTGAACAAAACATCTGTCCTTGTCTTTATTCGTGTTTCTCTGTGCACCAGCATGTGGCGATGGCTCTTTGTGTGAGATAGCCAGTGAGCACTGAAGCCTTGTACGATGGTTTGTAATTGCAGGGTTGCTGGCCACAACTGTGCTGCAGAGTGGCTGTAAATCACTCTGGTTTCAGCCTCTGCTCCTGCACCTCCTTCCTGGGAGGGAAGAATGGTGTAGGTCTGCGTGTGCGCGTGGTGTCTGCAGGGAGAGAGGAGCGGGGGTAGAGGGGGGTTGTGTTTGAGCCAGAATATCAGCACAGCAGCGTCTGGATTGCAGCCGATCGCCGTCGCCATTTGCAGCAGGAATCCTGCTGCCTTCAGTACTGGGTGGGTTCCTGCCTGTCAGGGAGACTGAGCCACGCTGTGCCCAGAGTGAGTGTCCCTGGGGACACTACTCCCACCCACAGCAATCTCATTGATTGCCCCCTCCTCTGTCACCCAGACCAAGTGACCATGACTGAGAAGACACAAGAACCTCATGTGGAGGATGACGATGATGAGCTGGATGGGAAACTCAATTACAAACCTCCTCCCCAGAAAACACTGCAGGAGCTGCAAGAGTTGGACAAGGATGATGAAAGCCTTGCTAAATACAAGAAGTCCCTGCTGGGAGATGGACCTGTGGTAGTAGGTAGGCTGGGGCACACTGACAGGGAGGGACTGGGGAGATGTACTGCAACAGTGTGCTATGGGGATGAGACAAGGTTGCTTCAAAGAAGAGGGATCTTGTTTGACCGGGGACATGCACTGCTTGTGCTGGAGGACTGTGGACTGAGCAGGTGGAAAGTTGCACATAAAGGAAACATGGAACATGCTCTGAGTGTTAGGAATTAGGAAGATTATTGGGGAGGGCTGGCATCAGAAAAGGACTCATGGTGGGTGATGTACGGGTCTTGGAGGAGTTTTGAGGGGTTAGGAACATGAAGGGGTCAGCGTATGCTGAAAGGTGGTCTTTTTTACTCAGAATAATCTTAAGAAGGAGGTTTTCTGTGGTGGAAAGACCACCTCTAGGTATTGTGATGGAGGTCAGAGGGATCCATGTGGAAGGACTGGGTAGAAATGGGGTCCTATTGTGCTAAGGAAGCCTGGCATTACTGGGTGTTTCATGAAATGCAGTTTCTTTGTGGCAAGGCATCTCTGTTTCTTCAATGTCATTCCCTGCTGGTTGCATTTAATTTTACAAGCTGACAGCTTCCCCGTGACTTTTCCTACCTGCAGACCCAACAGCTCCCAATGTGGTGGTCACCCGACTCACTCTGGTGTGTGACTCTGCTCCAGGACCGATCACTATGGACCTTACAGGTAGGCACAGGCTCTGCCCTTGGTCACAAAGGGGAACAAGGCTGTCATGCTCCAAGTTAAGAGAGAGTTTGTCCTTGGGATGCTACAGTGGGTTTTAGAGGAACTCTGAAGTCATCTTAGCCCTGTTTCGTATTTTAAGGTATACACATATGAATAAAAAAGAAGGAGATGTAACAGAGGAAAACACTGAGGGTCTTTTTCTTCATCTAGACTGCTATAGGAGCTATCTCTACTTGCTTTCTTTCAATGAGACATCATGAGCACAAGGGATGTGCATGCATTTGGCTGACAGGCTGTACTGAAACTTCAGAATCAAGCAATACTGCAGTTCCGGCCCCTGGGGACACGGGGAGACAACCTTATATGGGCTTTTCTGTGGAGAGAGGAAGCTGGGCCTGGAGAGGCAGAGAGGCTTCCTGTTTGCCCAAAACCATGCAGAGCCCTGTGGGGCCCAGGCAGCCTTCCAAGCTGGGCAGGAGCTGTGAAAAATGCTTCTCTCATGGCATGGATGGGGCATACTCACACTCCTGCATATGCTCAGAAACAAGTCTGTGCATAAACATCTTTATGTATATGTGCTCAGACCTGTGTTTGTTTAGGCATTACTGTTGGAGTCCAGGATATCCCTCTGGCCACCCTGGAGGGTTTGAAGACTGTACAGCAGGGTTTGGAGACCAGACAGGGGGGTCTGGGATCTGTACAGGGGGGTCAGTTAGACCCACACAGATCCCAGGAGGACACTGACTCTGATTCCTGTCCATGGGAGTGAACACTCACATGCAGGAAGAATCACAAACCCTAAGAATTTAAAATAAGTAGTAGCTGGTTTATTATAGAATATAAATATAGAAATTAGGATTCTTAGTATATGGGGCTGAGGAGACAAGATGGAGGAATTGGGGAGCGGCCCCTGTCCTCCTTGTTCTTGCTCTCGTCCCCCATCTTGTGCTGAGTTGGGTTTTAGAGATTGGCTTAGAGTAGAACTGACATGTTAGCATAGGTAGTAGGTAAAATTTTGTAAATAAAAAATACGTCTCGGACAGTGGTTGGGTCAAGGGTACCGTACTTAAGGTGCGGGGCTCTCTGATCCGCCCAAGTCCAGCCACGTGTCTTGCTTTGCTGGGGACGCCTTGCAAAGCTGGACAAGAACTGATAGATAATTAGGAATAAACAGCTTGATAACACGAACTGCTGGACTCAACTTGTCGTCTCTGGCTTCGGTGTGAAACACCCAGGGCGAAGAGAAGACTGAAAACCTTATTACCTCTGGGAACAGCAATCCAGAGGAAACTCTCAGGGAACAGCAACCTTGGGGGAACCCTTAGTACCTTGGGGAACAGCAACCCCAAGGAGAATCTCAGGGAATCAATAACCCTGAGAATTATCTTCTGTGGGCACAGATACAGACAAACACCCAGGAATTTCTGTGTATTTTGGTTGCACAACACATTCTTATACAGACGTCTGTGTACTCGTTTTACAGGTGTCATCCTTTGAAGGGATGCTCACCTCTGACAGCAGCCCCATTCCCATCTTCCCTTCTGTACCTGATCTCTCCTCGCTGTGACATCTCTAGCTGATAGCTTGATCTTCTCCTTGCAGGTGACCTTGAAGCACTCAAGAAAGAGACCTTCATATTAAAGGAAGGGGTGGAATACAGAGTTAAGATCCACTTCAAAGTGAGTTGTTTTCCTTCCAGTTGCTTCTTATCAGTTGCTAAGCCCAGTCAGTGGCAGTCTATCATTTAACTAGAGCCAGGCAGCATGCCAAAAGCTGAACATTTGCAAAGTTCCCCTAGCTTCAGGTGTTGTTCTACCCAACAAGGGACAAGAGATTTCCAGGAAATAGTTTCTGCTTGCTCACCACTTGGAGGAATTTGGTTTCTGTTTGCTCATACTGATAAACAACAAGTGGTTTAAAAGCCAGATGGGTAGTTTTGGGTGGGTTTGGTTTTGCTTTTTAGCCACTGGAAAATCTTTACTTCACACTAAGTGGAAATGAACAGGGAGGAGAAAAGAAGAGAAGAGAGAATAGTTATTCATGAAGTACTGATTCAGTCAGTATTACTGGCCTTCATGTACTCTTTAAAAAGATGTAATAATGTAGCTATTGGCTGAAGATACCTGAATTCTTCAGGTCATGATATACCCAAATGGGCTCATTTCTCCCTCAGTCCCATTAATCAGTATGTCAGCCATTTCTTCTGTTTACAGCTGAAAATGAAGCTTGGCCACGCTGCAGTGTGGCATCCAGCACTGATCTGATATCTCTGCAAGTGCTTGCTTCAAAGCCGGGCTTGGAAGAGAAGGCAAAAGGGGAAGAAAGATAATTCTTCTGAGACAGATGAGGGAAGGTGTTAATATTGTGGATTCTGTAGGGCAGATTTCCCTTTTTCCCTGATGCTTGCTGTCTTGAAGATGAATGTCCCCTGATGCTCTCCCCCAAGACACCTCCAGCTCTCTTTTGGGCTGTGAAATATTTTCATCTGTATCTGTGCCTTGTTGACTGGAGATACCTGAAGTCAGACAGGTTATTCTAACTCCCTCCATCAGTTCCATGGCTGCTAAGGGCTCGTACTGTGTGAATTCAACTCTGGGATGTAAAAGGATCTGTCCATCTTGTTTTCAGATTGAGTAGTGTACACTGGGAAGGCAGTGTATGCTGGAGGAGACCAGTGGATACATCCAAGCTTCCACGGGGAATTTGAGAAAAGATTATGAAGATTGTCTCTCTTTTGAGAAGAAACTTGCCAGCTCCCCATGGAGCTTAGAGAGCACCTGGAAGCTATCCACTCACTGGGGCTGAAGGGATGACTCTAGTTACCCTTGTATGGTTTCCGATATGAAAATTATTAAACAGGAATTTCCTGCTTGACTTTTCTTTGTCCTCATCAGCATGTCTTGAGAACCTTACTGATATGCTTCAGTCAGCTTCAAAGTTGGGCAAGGGATGGGGAAGTGCAGGATATGCACAGAGGATGCTGAAGGTCTCCAGGTACCTGTGGAGAAGTTGTTTTAGGGACCTGTACAACATGCCCTGTGCTGAGGCTTCCTTGTGTATGGGTATGTCCCTAAGGAGGGGGAAAGTCATCAGGTACAGAATCAAAACTCTTCCCTTGCAAGTCACTTCTGTTACTTCCTGCAGGTAAACAGGGACATTGTGTCAGGACTGAAATATGTGCAGCACACCTACCGGACAGGCGTGAAGGGTAAGTAAGAGCCCTGCATGCCCTGCACAACACTGCTCCTACCTGTGTGTTCCCTCTTCTCGAAGAAGTGTACTGGGACAGAGGCTCCCTTGGTCCCAAGTCCCCCCCATGCCAACACTCAGGAGGTGACTTCTCAGCAGAGTGCATAAGCCTGCTTCACCCAGAACAGCGGTTTCTTGTTTTGTGTGAACTCTGTATGAGCCAGCTCTGGTACCTCTATGCTACACCACTGTCTGCAGCAGCAAAGTCCACAGAGACTCTGCTTAGACAGTGCTTGCCACAGACTGACTCCATACAGAGCTCTTCTCCTCCCCTCCACCCCCTGTGCAGTGGCTCAGTGTGTGTGGAGCTTCCCACCCTCTGGAAGCTTTTCGGAAGTACTTGGTAAAATTCAGACCTGCTCTATGAAACTTCCCATTGTATGCAGGGCTCTGTATTTGCCCGTGGGTTCTCCTCAGTGCTGCTCTGCTTGGACAAGGCAGAGAAAAGCCTTACTTTGCACAAGCACACACCCCACATGCATTTTTGTGAAACCACCTCTAATCCTTCAGCATCCTGTTCAGCACACATAACTGGTGTCTTCTCACCGGTAAAGAGAAGTAGTGGGAAATCAAAGTAGACCTTGAGCCATATGCTGCATGTACTCACACCCTTCTAGCAGCCAGAATGTTCAGTTTCCTCCCAACTTTATCTCAAACCGGGACAAGCACATGCATGTGAGAGTGTACAAACTGAGTTGCCTGTTCACCTGCCCATTCATCCATGTTATCCTTCCAGCTGTTCTTACGCTTCACTAACCCACTTTTCCCACTGATTCTGCTCTCCTTTGCTGACATGGACTGTTCCTTTCTCCCCCATCCCCTTTCTGCTCTTTTGCTCATGGCTTCCTCTCTCCCTTAGCATTCCCCATCTGAGGGGCTTATTCCCTGTGGATTGTTTTCTCCTAGTGGACAAAGCCACGTTCATGGTTGGCAGCTATGGGCCACGGCCAGAGGAGTATGAGTTCCTGACACCTATTGAAGAGGCTCCTAAGGGTATGCTGGCTCGAGGCACCTATCACAACAAATCCTTCTTCACGGATGATGACAAGCATGACCATCTCACCTGGGAATGGAACCTGGCCATCAAGAAGGAATGGACAGAATGAGTTCACCCAGTTTGCCTTTCCCCCTCCGATCCCCTTGCCTCCTGCACCAGTCTCCAGGTGGGCCATGCCCATCGCTGCTCCTTCCTGCCAGTGTGGCTGGCCACAGCCCTGGCAGTCCTTCCCAGGGGTGCTGGGGCTCTGTGCCAGCCTTGGTCGATGCACGGCCCTGCAGGAGGTCTTTGCTGCTTCTTCTGATACACTGAAAACAACCCAACCGTTTTTGCCACCACCCCATCATGCCACCATGATAGGTTAAATTGGGAAGCACCTCCCTCCCTCTCCCCCAGTACATCTGTTGTCCCCATCTCTCCCATACCAATTCCAGTCCTGGAAGTGCCTTTTCGAGGAAACAAGATCACCTGGCAGGGGCGGACTGGTCCCTGGAAAATCCCTGTCTTGAGTTACATTTGCTGTGTGCTCTGACTCATTGTAAAGGGTTACTTACCTCCCATGATGGTCTCCTGGTCTGTATCTGGTGCCCTACCCTGTTAAAATCTATCCTTGTGCAGGCAAAGCCAGTCAGGGGGAATGCAGCTAGATGCCGTAACAAGACTTCAGTGTCTGAGAATAAAACCAGTTTCTTTCTTCTTTTCTGTATGTGTCACATTCTTTTCTAGAGCATGTTTCTCAGTGATGTGTATGTGAAGAATGCATTGTGGGAAGACTTAAGAGCATATTTCAGCAGGGAAATAGCCCTCCTCCTTCCAAACATCAGCCTTACTCTAGACGCAGTTATTTCAGAACTATTTCCTCTGGGGATTTCATGAATCCTTTGAAGCCCAAAGTCTGGGCTGTGATGGGGGTAAACTCCAGGGGTAGACAGCCCCATCTCTCATACCAGATGGCAACTGAATGAGCCAGGGAGCTATAACATACCCTTCTCGTGTATGTACACTTGCTGTAGCAGCTGCTCCCCAGAGCTAATGCAAGAGTTGCATGCCCCTGTGGCTAGCCTGCTGGCCAAGCACAAGGGAACGTCAACCTCTGGGATCCAGCACCTGGAGAGGGATGTTCTTAACCCAGCTGGGGTGTCTGGTCACAGAGGTGCGGGGCAGCTGTGATGTCCAGTGCTGTGGGTGGGGGCACACCGCTGGCAGTGTTGGTGCAGCTCTCCGAGGCTGATTCCTGCACAGCAGGGAGGGGCTTTCTCCAGCCAGGGATTTATCTCAGGAGCTGAAGGCTTTGTCCTGGGCCAGCTGCTCCCTTCCCACGGCCCCAGAGGAGGCTGTGGGTCTCCACAGCAGCTGACGTGTCTTTTGCCGAGGAGAGGACTGGAGCAGGGTGGCATGGCGAGGAGAAGGCAAGCTGGTACCATGGGCACATCTGTCCTCCTGTGCCTCTTTGTTATCCTGCTTACCAGATGCTCCCCAGCAGGGTGTGCTGGAGGGAGTGACTCTGCATCCCACAGTAAGTGAGCTTTCTTTCTGCCTTTCTGCCTGGAGAGAGTCTGGGTCTGCTGCAGGGGGTCCTCCTTATCCAAGGTATGCTGCACAAACGTGTTGAGCTTGCAGGAAAGGTGTTTGGGTGAGTTTGTAAGGTTAGGATGCTTTTGTGTGTGTTGGGGGGATCCTCTTTGAGCTGCTCCTTGTGCACACTCTGCTCAACCCCGACCTTTGCTCTGCAGGCACAGCCAGCACCACGGAGAAACCTATCCTGTTAAACAGCATCGCAGATGCCGAAGCCTTCATCAGTGGTACAGAGGTGGCAGTCATTGGATTCTTCCAGGTGTGTTCACAGCACCTCTTCTCTGCCAGTTGTGAGCTCTATCTGACACAATGACAGCATGAGGCTGGATGTGGTGCAAACACCTGCCAAAGGCAGCTGTTGTCCCAAAAGGTGCTGGGGTTGTGACAGGCATGTGGAGGGATTAGATGATGGGTCACACAGACCAAATTCCATGTGTATAGAACATGAGATGGAGCAAGGGAGGAAGATGAAGGAGGTTGTAGGAGCCCTGGAGCAGGAGAGAGGGAAATGCTGCAGAAGAAGAAACAAAAAATGTGCATAGAAGGGAAGCAGTGTTGGTGAGGGGTGAGTGGGAAGGTAAGTAACTTGCTGTAGTCAGCAAAGACAGAGTAAGGCACTGCCTGTGTGATAGGGATGAGGAAGCCAAGTCTCAGGGAGAAGTGATAGTGCAGGTCCACTGAAGTCCAAGAGCATTTGGGCTCAGGCTGCAGCCTCTTTGTAGGGAGGATGTAGGCATGGTCTCTGTCTCACTTCCTTGTTCCCCAGAGTAGATATCCTTGAAGATCTCTTTTTATCTAAATTCCACTGAATTCAAACATGAGTGACAGATATGAGTCCCTTATCCCTCCCTCAAATGGCATGAGTATTTTTCCTCAGAAAATAAAAGGAAAATATTTATTGAGATACAGCACTGTAAAACACAGGCCTCTTTAACAGGATTCTTATTACTTTTAAGGTCCCCAAGTTGCACCTTTTTCTGTGTTTTCTTTGAACTCTGTTCTGCTCTTCCGCTGTCCACACACTGCCTCATGTCAGAGAAGGCTTCAGGCTTTCAAAAGCAGGTCCTTCTGCAAGCACCTTCCTCCTTCTGCCCCGTGCCTGGGGCTGGAGGGCAGTCTAGGGAGGGCATCATGCTCCTGGTATAGAGCAGTGGCATCTCACAGCCCACCACAGTGGGGACTGATGGTGCTACCTGTGCAGTGAGGGCAGCAACAAGTCTGTAAGCGCAGGAGTCTTATGCTCCAGGGGCCTTGTAAGCACTGATGACAGAGCACCAGCTGCCTTGACTTCTGTGCCTGCAGGCAGCTGGAGCTCCTTGCAGCGCTAAAGCTGTGCAAAGCAGCCAGGCAATCTGCACACGCAGAACGAAAGTGCCTCCTTCCCCGAGGGTAGCTGACTGGGCTTGCGGCAGAGCTGTACCCAGAGCTCCTCCTGAGCTACAGCAGGGACACAGCTCCTTTTGTCTTGTGCCACAGGGTCCTCCCTCTGCAGGACTACATTCTTCAGAGCCAGACAGAAAGAAGGCTGCTGCCGTGCAGCCCCAGCTGCCAGGAGCACGAGGCAGCAGCCAGCAATATCTCGGGCATTCAGTGCCCGAGGCATGACAGGGCTAACATTTGAACAGTAAAGACGTACATGTGCCATGAAGGTTTGGCTCTCGGCCTGGAAGTATATTTATCCAAATAAAGCCCATGTTCTCTGCTCACCATAAATTATTTCCCTGCTGCAGCCCTTCAGTTCACTGCAGTATGTGGCTCGGCAAGCTTCCCGTATAATGAGCACAGCCTCCCTGACTGGGAACAGCATGCCGTGATGGAAACAGCACACTGCTCCAGAAACCCCACGTGTCTCAGAGAAAGGGCCATGCTCAGCCTGATTAAACCCCAGGTTTTCCAGGAATGCTCCAAAACTCAGCAAGATTATTCCCACCCTAGGCTTTAGCGCTCTCACCAGAACAATGTTGATGCACTGGCATTTCCAAAACAGGTCATGAGAGATGTTTTTCTTTGGAGAGAACAAAAAAAAAAAAAAAATTGTTTTCCATTCTCTCTGGGCTCACAAACAGCTGAGCTGACAGTTCAAACAAAAAAGAAAAACAAACCAATTCCAAGCAGAGACCATGTCCTGAGAATTTATATCCAATAAATAGAAGTATCAAAAATACATCACTGAAAAGTTGGGAATGGGAATACAAAGGAAGGCTTTAATACAGGCAAAGGCTAGTAGTAGTTAATGCTCTCTGCAGGAAATAGAATGGACCTCAAAATACTGAGAAATTGCATATTTCTGTCCTTTAATATACCCGAATTAGCTACCTTTTACAGAATGTACCTAAGATATGCTTTTAAAAGGAGCTGTGGATAATGCAAGGTGTTCAAAATGGTAACCCCCTGACTCTAGAATCAAGAATAGCTTTAAAATGGTGATGTTTACATTTATATTTTATAAACACACATTTACATGTACACGCACACACACACACACGCACACGCATATATATATTTGAACGTGCTACACCTATGTTCTGGGTTTGTCCCCTCCCTTCTGAGTGCCCAAGGGCTCAGCACCATGCTGGCGGGTTCCCGGTCCCGGAGCAGCCCGCCCGCGCAGGGGGTGGCGGCGGCCGCTCCCGCGGGAGCCCAGCGGCCGGCAGGTGTCGCTCTTGCGCCGCCCGCGGCCGGGGCCGGGGCCGAGGCCGGGGCCGGGGCCGGGGCCGGGGCCGGGGCCGGGGCCGGGGCCGGGGCCGGGGCCGGGGCCGGGGCCGGGGCCGGCCCCCAGGGCCCCGTTCGGGCTCGGCCCCTCATCCGCTTGGCCCCTCATCCGCTTGGCCCCTCATCTTCCTCCTCTGCCTCCGCAGGACCCGCAGAGCCCCGAAGCGGAGCAGTTTCGCCTGGCGGCCGCACAAATCCCGGAGGTGCCCTTCGGCCTCAGCAGCAGCGCCGCCGTGCTGTCCCACCTCGGCGCCTCGGCGAACACCGTCGCGCTGTTCCGCAGGGTGCGTGGGCCCGCGGCGGGGCGTGGGCGGCATCGCCAGCAGCTCCCTCCCGGAACACGCTGCGGGCAAAAGCCTGCGTCTCCAGGATAAGGCTCTGTGCCGGGTCCCCCAGCGCGCTGGTGTGGGTGGGAGAGGGTCTTGGACGAGTGCATACAGCGGTAAAAAGCATAAAACTCATCTCTCCTTAGGGCAAGCAAAAAACAGGGTTGTCATTGGCAGTCAGGCTGCCTGTCCACCTCAAAGTACAGCACTCTTCCTGCCCCAAAGAGGGCTTTTGCGTTTCAATTGCAGAGTGCCTGTCACTGAGACATGGAGCGCTAATTACACCTGGTAAGATTCTCCCATTTAGGTGTTTGCCCTATGGATCTGGTTCAGCACCAAGTGCTCTGCAAAGAGCAATGCCTGTGTGTTCTACGTGACCTGCCCGGAGCCCGGCATTGACTTGGATGGGGTTTCTGTGGTTTTGGAGAGCATCTAGAGTCCGTGTTACAATGGATCAACAGAGCAGACTTGATATCAAAACTTGTCAAGTGCCACTTTAGGTGAGCAAAGCTGTCTTGCAGGGTACAAAACTTTTCCATCATGACAGAAAACAGATCCAGACTAGGTCTCTGCAGTTATGAGATGTTGTGCCACCATACACTGTGGTTTGCAGACTCATTTCCTAAATATGCTTTAGGCATTAAAAATCATGCCTTGGAGTTTATTAGGGATGGATGCCAGGTCAAATCTCTGTTGACTCTAAGTGCAGGTAGCTCAATGTAGCCTCAATGAAGCTATATTTACTGAAATTTAAGATGATGATACTGGGAAGAGCCATGTACTTGCTGCAAAAGTACCAAGCTAAAAGCAAGTATTCTACTATTTACATTTATTTCCCCATGTTGCCCCTTCTCACACAAGCATGGCAGTTGAGAACTGCAGAGGTAGATGTTTCTGAAAAGGAACAGGGCCCCAGGCAGCACAAGATGTCCTAAAAGCCAGTGAACTGTTGTGACACCAGACCTCTAAGTGCTTGAGGTGGGGACAAATGAATACACACTAGATGGTCTAGGGAAACAAAATATGGCAGCTTGGGCAAGTTCTAGATCCAGCTTGTTCAAAGACAAAGACAGTTTGTTCTTGTTTTTCCTCTCATCATTCCTGTGCCATGTTTACCACTGATATTATCCAAATAATTTAAAAAAGAATGATCTAAGAGTGAGCAATAGGTAGGCAGGTCCATTTATTTAACCTTTTGTTTGCTAGATGTTGCAATTTTAAGCAACACCCATTTCAATTTTGATTCTTAGTCATTGTGGTTTTCTTCCAAAAATATTAAAAAGATCCTTTGTTTTTGCTCTGTGGCACATAGTGAGGATGACTGCACTGGGAGAGAATTTGATAAAAGAAAGTATTTGGATTGTTGAAATTTGTATTATATTGAATAGTCTTTGTTTGGAGTCAACTTGTTTGCAGCTGAACTCTTGTTTAATATGAAAAAAACAGCCAAGGAAATAATGCACTAGTCAGGTTCAAATATGGTTGACAATTCACTTGTCTGATTGTCAGTTTTTCTTTTCAGACACATTATTTTTTCCTTTTATCCAGTGCAGAATAATGTGTAGGAGTAAGAGGTCAGAAATAAAAAGGAATTTTAAAAGAACAAATACAGGAACTTGGAATCAAATACTCATTTGAAGGATACAAAGATGCGTCACCAGGATAGAAGTGAATCAGAGGCATAACTTAATTTTTTCTTTGCCTTTGAGTATATGAAACACTTACAATGCTTAGAAGTTTAAACCATAATTACAGTAGCAGGAGGGACCATGTCAGCTGGTGAGACTTCTTTGTATATAGGGGAAAGAAACTGATTTATTCTAGTAAGAAATCCTGATAGGCCTAAAAGGACCATAATTAACAGATGCTAACAACCTAATTATATGGAATGATAAAGACATTTTGACTAGAGCTTCAACTATTAAATGCAGGCTATTTTACTGCCTTATTTTCTTAAAAACATAAATGTTGAGTGCAGATTCAAGATGTTATTATCCACAAATGGAAATCAGATGTTTCCAGAAACCCATGAAAGTCAAGAGAGGACTTTCTGTAGAGTCCAGGCTGCCTTAGACTGGTTCCCAAGGCCTGTCTGATCTTACCCACCCAGGTGTTGCACTGTCCTGATCTTATTTACTTGAGCAGAGTGGCCCTTTCATGTTATGCAGGAGGAAAATCTGTGAGAGGAATCAGGCCACACAGTCTGAAAAGCACCAGCTTGTGCTGTCAGACGGGGTGGGTGACCTTGCCAATGACCACAGAACAGCAAAAATGACTTTAGATGTCTGCACATCACTGGAAAAACTTACACAAGAACTTTCAGATGTTGCCCAGACACAGAGAATAAAATCTGGGGTGTGCATGTGGACTGCTCCTCAGCCCCAAGAACCTCATTCAACATGTGTATCAATGGTTTTCAAAGCCCAAACTTTGATCTGACTTCATGTCAGAGACTGCTGTCCCCATGGCTTAACTCAGTCACATCCTATGATGGTATTGCACAGGACCTTTGCCCTTGAACTCTGGTGTACTGCTATCATTCTGTGGTTGCCTGCTTTTTTTCTGTTTATTAGGTCATGAAAATCTCAATAAAATCGCATCATTTTGAGGGGATGAAGTGAAGGGAGATGTGTGGCAAGATGGATTTTCCTCTAAAGCTGAAATATGCTGGGCTTATTTTTTTCTTTTTTCTTTTTTCTTTTTTCTTTTTTCTTTTTTCTTTTTTCTTTTTTCTTTTTTCTTTTTTCTTTTTTCTTTTTTCTTTTTTCTTTTTTCTTTTTTCTTTTTTCTTTTTTCTTTTTTCTTTTTTCTTTTTTCTTTTTTCTTTTTTCTTTTTCCTTTTTTTTCTTTCCTGCTGTACTGGAAGAAAAATTCTCTTTTTATTGGAGAGATTTCTTGTTTGCACAATGTTTCCAGGAATTCCATACCGGGCCATGCCAATGTTTATGACTTGTAGAAGAAACAGAATAAGCAGATGAAGATTTTTAAAAGGGATGTAAAATATTGATGTGAGGAGATAGACGATTTTAATGACCTCTCTCCAAAATGCTTAGACTAGTTTGTCAGCCAATTCTCCCTGTCTCCAGTGCATCAAGAGTTGGTAGTGTAGGGATGCCTGGAGTCCTAAGAGATTTCTGTTATACCATGAGTTTGCCTTGTCCTTGGGAGGCTGGAGAAGGTGGGAGATCCTTATCCCAAAGTGCAGGCTGGTCCCTGTAGGTTCCAGACCTCCAGAAGTGCTGATGGGAAGAGGTGGGGATTGCGTAGTGGGGGAGAGAGGATGGTGGTGTCCCAGAGAGTGGGTGTCTCTGTGAGTGACTGCATTCAGTGCCTCTGGAGGAGGCGCTGAGAGGAGAGGACAGCTGTGACTGTAGGTGTCTTTGCCTGTCTCCAGGTAGACAATGACCGGCGGGATCTGGATATGAACAACAGAGAGGTGGATGCCAAGAAGCTGACTCGCTTCGTTCGAATGAACGAGCTGCGCCTGGTGACGGAGTACAACCCTGTGGTAATTAACAACTCCCTGCAGTCCTCATGCCTGAGCTTGGCCTTCTCATGGTATCACCGAGGCCCAGTTTGCATATCCAGGCCTGTGTGAGAGTTGGAGCAATGGCGTAGATGGGATTGAGGAGGCCACACAGCTCTTCACTGCTGCTCCACACGTAGACTGGAAGCAGATTTGCTGGGGCATGAGTGTGATGGGAGAGGAAGGGACTCATCACAGTTCCTTTGGTTTTCCTGTAAATTTGGGATGTTGAGGGGCAGAGAACTCCATTTCTTGCTACTCTGCATGTGGTGCTGCTTCCTCCTGTGGACATTTGCCTTGTTGTGCCATGCCTGCAGAGCCATCTCAGCCAGAATGCTCTCTCTTTGACAAGCCTTGAAAAACATGGAAGCTCAAACGACCTGCTCTCAGAAGGCAGGCTTTTCTGCCTCAGCACATAGGGCTTGATATAAGCCCAGATATTTGAATGCATATTCAAGATTGAGTTGGAAACTTCCCAAGCAAAATCTTTCCCATTCCTTCCATCATTCCTCCAGAATTCCTCATTTCAACAACAACCACCACCAATAAAACAAACAAAGAAACAAACCACACACAGAATCAGGCTTAGAATGCTTCCACGTTGGCCATCTCCAGTGGTTCACCCATCTGACTGTCAGTGGCAGGGTCCCTGCTCTCATCCCTGCTGTAGAGACTGACCAAGGATTTAGGTTCCTCTGAAATCTCAGCGCTTCCTCTGAAATCTCATCAGTTCCCTGGTCTCATTGCTGTGGATTCAGTAGGTCTTAGAAGCCCTAGTTGCTGCAAGGCTGACACTTTATCACTGCTGATGGGGTATTTTGTGGCCTTCTGGATAGCTATAACAGGTTCAGCTTATATCAAAGAATAATGGCTCAACCTGTTTCAGAGCTATACATTTTCAAGATAAACTCAAGGATCTTCTAAGAAAACCTATGCATTCAGTTGGTTCAGTTGCAACCCACCAGAAGGAGAGTATTAAACTCTGTTTTGAAATTTAACATTTTTCTTTCCCACAATGAAATGTGGTAGTAGTTTTTTTTCTGTAACAACACCCCCCCCCAAAAAAACCCACCCCAACCAATCAACCAACCAAACAACAACAGCAAAAAAAACCAACCCAAAAAACCGTTTTTGTTTTTTCATCTTCAAAAGGGAAAAACATATATTGAAATAACAAAATATTTCTGGGGACTGCTATGTCCTGCCCCACTGGCCTAACAGCCCTTTAAGAACATCCAAGTCACATCAGCAGGGCTGATCTCAGGTCTCATCTTTGTAATTTCCCAGACCGTCTGAAACCTTGGAGGCCCTATTAGATACTTTTGCAATTTATGGGACAGTGTCTTTTTCTTTATGCATTTCTGTTGATGCTTTGTGTTCTCAGTGCATGGTGTCCTGTTTGGTGCCCAGGCTGTCTCCCTGACTGAGAATTCCTCAGCTGTTCAGCTGGCCCCATCCACCCTGACTGTCAGTACAGATGTTGTTACAGGTTTTTTTTTCCAGACGCTCTGGAGCTCTATCAAGGTGCTGCAATTAACAGTGCCTCCTGCAGTCCCTGGCCCAAAGCCCTCCCAGCTTCCCTAAGGTAGCTTGGTTTTTCATAAATATTTATTCCCAGTGCATATGCTGTTTGCATCCAAAAATGCTGCAGGTCAGCAAATAATGGGGTCACATGGCTCACACCAAGTACTGCCAAGAGTTTCTCTCCCTATCCTGGGGCCCTTACTGTTTCTCCCACATACTTAAGGAACTTTTAGTCAATGTTTACCCTGTGGACTTTTCAGGAGAGTCAGATGTGATCCAGCCCTGCTGATGAGCTCTGCTGATTGCTCTTACACAAGGTTGTGTAGACAAGCACACCTTTGTGTGGAGCTGCTGAAGGAACTGCTGCTCCCGCCTTGTCTGCTCTCACCCCAGCCTTCTCAAGGGGCTTGGTGCTGGCTGGCTTCACCCTCCTCTTCAGCTTCGTCCTCTCCCATGAGCTTCTCTAATGTTTTCCAGCTTAGCTTGCAACCTCTCTACCTCAGCTGGACATCATCAGAAAAGTGAAGGGATACAAAATATCTGATAAACATTAAGCTAACAGCACAGTCCCGCCTGCCAAAGGATAGATGCTCTGTTATTCAGGGCCCTTGCCAGCATGCACTCCCTGATCCCTTCTTGTTACTCCTGGAGCATGTGGAAACTTTCCAGGTGGGGAGCTGCACAGTCTGTGCCTCTGTGGTTTTGGTGGCACTAGGGAGGCAGCAGGTCTGGCCCCACTACTGTTTAATTTGAGGGAGAGGCTGCAGGCCCTCAGCAAACAGGCAGAAGGAGAAGTGAGATGACGAGTGAGTAAGTTCATGGAGATGGTGCTGTGGCTTCTTGGGCAGTGCCAACCCTGGCTCCTCACAGAGGCCCAGTGTGTATTGCCTGCTTGGCCCTTGCCCAGGGTTTTCTCTCACTGTGGGACAGCAGAGCCAATTTTAACCCTCAGGACACAGGGTTGTCCAGGCCAGAAAGTTGCTGAAACTGTGGACTGATCCCCATCCTACATACAGTGTAACAACAAAGAAAGAAAATAAGGAAAAACACCAGCCTTGACACCACCAATCTTTCCTACTTTCTTGCTCATATTTCAGACAGATGCTGGACCTCAGCGATTTAGGACACCCTTACATTCAGTGTTTGCTGGCCTTGCTCTTCATGTCCTTCCTCTAGTCTTCAGCTTCCTGTATTCTGCCCTAATCATATTCTTCTTGCCTAGTCACTAACTATCTTAAGGACAATGACAAACCTTTGTGGTCTTCAGACTCTTGCCTGGGGAATAAGCAAAGCCAGGAGGTTAAGAGCTTCTGCAAAGAACCCACTTTTGATCCCCCTGTTTTAAGAAATCTGTCCTGCTTGTGCTGCTCATTTACAAAGAAAGCGCAGCTGAGCCATGGGGACTTATGTCCGTCTGACACTGCCTTCAATGCCAGTTGAGTGTTCTCAATCTCCTTGCTCATGTTTCTCCCTCTGTGCTGGGCAGACATCAATAGGTGTGATGCAGAGTTCACTCCAGTTTAACCTCCTCCTGATCACAGACAAGATGTCTCCAAATCACCCTGAGCGGATGCGCAAGTTTCAGGCAACAGCAGAGCTCTACAAGGGGAAGGTAAGAACAAACAGAGAGAAAGAGGGGCTGTTGGGGGGGAAACATCCCCAGTGATTTTTGTGTGAATGGGGAGGGCATAATCTCCTCTGAGAATTATTTGAGCAAAGGTCAAGTAGCAGGAAAAGAGGATTATCTGCGTAATTAAATGGAGGGGTTGGTTCTGTTCACCTTTTGCCAGTTTGATACCTCGCAGGGAAAATACCCTCTGTAGTCTGCTGGTCTGCTCTCTTGGTGAAACGCTGTATACTTTGTTGCTTTTCGTCCAGTTTTGTTCCCTTGTACTGGGAGATGACACACAGCTGCTGTGCTTCAGTCTAGCAACAATTGCGCTCCACTGACGTGAGAGGTGAATTTGTATCTAGAGCCTGCAGGACACCAAGGAGCCTTGCATAAGTGACCAGATAGGAAATAATGTCAGTACTTCTTAACCCTTAGACTTCTGAAAATGGCTATTTTAAAGGGGCCGAAAATTTATTGCTTAGATTTCCCACACTAAGGTGATGAGATAGATGAGGCGTTTCAGAGGAATTTTGTCTGAATCCCATTCTTTTGGGAACAGAGCTCCCAGTAAATCATCCTATGTCCACTTCTTTGCCAGCAGCTGGATTACAGTGGAATTTGTGTCCAAGGAACAGAGGAATAAACTTGCAAGCAAAGGAGGATTGAGAGCAGCAGGAAGGCACATGTGGCAAGGGACAACAGCAGATGGGAGGGGGCAGAATATCACAGAAGCGAGGAAGGATGAGTTTAGAGGCATAAAAGAGGTCTTCCTCTGAGAATTGTGGAGCTGGAAAGATTTGGGATCTGATAACTAGATGTGTCTGTATGCATCTGGTGTTGGTATTGAAGGAACAGATTAGAAATCAAGTATACCCTCACCTCTGAATTCAGGGACCATCTCAGAGCCATGTAATCTCAAAACTCTTGAGATTTGCTTATGGCAGGACTGTTTTGGAATCTTTCCATTTTTCCTAACCACTGGCAAGAGACTAGGCAGAAAATATGCATCAAAATCAAAACATCTATTCAAAAAAAGTTTTGCTTTGGTGAATATGTAGTTAAAAAAGAAAACTCATTTATCTATAGAATTCCATTTATCTATTGTGAGATGTGTCTTAAAGTGACACCATTACTGCTGTTCTCCATGAGAAGCAGAGTCTGATACAGGTCTCCATCTAGCAGCTTTCTTCTAACACAATCCTGTTTAGCATCATTATCCTTTGCTGATGCAGCTGCATCTAGTTTTCATGTGACTTGCCTAGATCTAAGAAAATGGCTATAATTTTCCTAGAAATACTTCACAAAACATTGGATAAAATGTTGTACTGAAGTTCAGACAATTTATGAATTCTCAGGAAGCCAAATCTAGGGTTTTTTATTTGTCCAGGCAAGTTTCCAACCAAATCACTCTACAAGTTTGCCAGAGTAAAATATAAACATTAAAGATGTGGGGATTTGACTATTTATTTCCACTTTACTGCTGTGCAATTTGAGGACACAGAGATGAAGTGACTTAGAGTCTAATAAGTTCTTTTTCCTGAAGGAGTGACACTCTGAGGAGTAAATTGTGTTTAGGACTGCTCTCCTAGAAAGCAACGAGAGAGTGCTAGGATCCCTTTGTTTGAATTTTAGATCTGGATAGTAAGGAGTAAGCAGAATGGTATGCTCACTTAGGTTTGTCTCCATTGGTCTGTCATATAGAAAGACCTGAGTTAGTTTGGGTAGTTCATGGTATCGTGCAGTGGCAGCCATTGCACAATACCATGAAAATCGCTGCTGGAAAATTTTCCTATGTGAAGTTAGGTGTTGAAACTACCAACTTAATTGAGGTTTGCTTCAAAATAAGAATTGATTAGATTTTGCCTTTTAGCGGCTTGCAGGTTTGTCTGAATCGGCAAGATTCTTGACTTGGATTTTGTTCAGGATTACCAGTGGATAATTACTGTCCTGTGGGATAGTTGTGAAAGGCTTGTTTGTGCCGAGGGGTTAGTGCTACCAGTGGTTTGAACAAGGAATCGTTGCTGTGCAGTAGAGAGATGTTCAGGCTCTTTGTGAGCACGTACCACTGCATCCAGCACTGCTTTACTGTGGCTGCAGAGTGCCAGAACAGAGTGGGGATCCTTGGTGTGTGTAGCAGCATTTCTACAAGCCAGTGCAGAACAAATACAGAGCCTGAAAAGGGTTCCCAAGCAGGAGAAGGGGTACAGACCCTGTCACACGTCTGTGCTGCACGCTGATGGAAGAGCAGTCGTTGTCATTGTCACCACTAGTGAGAGGGAAAGGAGAAACTTGTTGCTTGGATGGAGGAATGAAGAGCAACTGCTGCTGCTGAGTGACTGACCCCAAAGTGTGAAGAAAAATCATAGAATTGTGAAATAACTTAGGTTGAAAAACACCCCTAAGGTGGTTGAATCCAATTGTTAATGGATAATGAGGAAGTGATTCACCTGCCAGTTTCTAGATTATGGTCCTTTCACCTCTGGTTTATGATATTTTCACTTTTGCCTGAGAGGCAGCTGGAGGATCCATGAGACAGGATGGTGAGGACCTATATTTTGAAAACAGTCTGAATTGCACCTGGATCAACAATGAGTGCCTGGAGGCAGTCTAGATTTTTCTAGATTTTATTGTGTAACCTGAGCACTATAAAATGTTGGAGAAGAAAATGCAAATGGTAGATGATGCTAAACCAGCAGAAGCTGACAGCAATAAGAAAAAATATGGTCGTTTTCTAGCACATTTTGAGAAACAATTGTGGGTGGATAACAGTGAACAGAGTTCAAAGCACTGCAGCTGCAGGAGGAAATCCACCAGCCTTCTTGGATCTTTAATCAAATATGTGCTTATTTGAGAAAGTACTGCCAAGAGTCCAGGCAAGGAAAGGAAATGCACTGGAAAGGAGATGTCAGGGTCTGCATTGCTGAGCCAAACTAAAATAGTCATATTCAGTTTTCTTTCCACAATATCAGAGTATAACATGATAATTACAGCTGGTATAACTCATGGGTGTTTGCAGAAGTCTCAATAGGGTGATGTTGGGAATAACAAAAACAGCTTTTGTAGCAGCTGACAATTGGTTTCCAATGTCAAAATTATTTGGGTGGGGATGTTTATAAATTCCCTTTTAATTTAAATGTGGGTCCATTTAAGTATGCATTCTGAGAAACTCCTGGTGTCCTTCAGGAGTTCTTCCATGGAAATGAAAAGATGATGCCCTTTCTCTTGCAGAGAGTCATTTGTACGATTTTTATTTTCTTGTCAGACACTGATGGCTCCAGAACTGAGAGAGATAATATTTAGAGATGTCTCTTTTAGCCATAAACAGGGACCCTGTAAATATGGACTTTTAATGTCACGTAATAGATATCTGGAGTAGCTGTTTTTATAGCTGTTTTTTTTTTTTTTTTTAATCATGACTGATGGATGTGTTTGTTTTGTTTTGATGTACTATCATGTAAGAAATTACTCAAACATCAGAATTTGATGTTTTTGCTTATACAAAACTGAAGTGAACTGAAGCTCTCTGAAGTTCAAAATCAAACACTGGATGTAAGGCTTGACCATCCTTTCTGTTTGTCTTTGTTGGAGGAAAAACTAAACAATGTCAAATTGGTTTCTATCATTGCAGTGCTACTTCCAATTAACTTTAATTCCTTGAGCAATAATATCATTCCATATCTTAGTATCTACCAGGAACTCCATGTTCTAAAAGCACTGGGCTAGGAATCAAGTTGTTAGGACACCAAGAAAGCACCGGTGTACAAAACTTATGAAAGGCGGTTTAATGCAAGTGGCAGTGCACACATGTGTGAAGGGGGCATTTTGTGTCCGGGGTTTCTCATTCATGCAGGATATCCTTCACTGCCTGAAGCAGCAGATCTCCGAACACAGGCAAGAAGATTGCCACAAAATGAAAAAAATCATGGAAATAATCTTGGAATTTAAAACACCCAACCAGCTATTGTGCAAGATAGTATGGAATGGAAAGTAAACTTTCTGTTTGGGATGGAACTAACTGATCTCTAACAGTGATATTAGAGTTGCCATTAGAAATGGGATTTGGTTCTGGTGAATTGTAGCTTTGGTAGGTCATCTGAGTAAAGGTTTTAGTCTCTTTTCAGCACTGAAAGAGAAGGACAGGTGTATGTTCCCTTCCCTTTCAAAATAGGTGGAATAAAGTGCCAGTCACTGTTTATTGTAGAGGTTACGTAGGTAACTGGCTGAGACAAGATTAGGACCTGGATGGCAGAGGTTAGGCAGTGTGAATCCTGCATCATGGTCAATATAATTTTCCATTACTGCATTCATTCTTTATGACTGGAGATGACTGGGAATCTCAGAACAAAACTAATTCCTCATGAGAAAATGTCAGTTCCACAAGATGGTATCTGTCACAGAAATGTGCCAACTGAGAAACCTTCTTGGATTTCAGCTGCTGTGGAGATTAGGCTTCCAGTGCTTGTGGCCTCTGGGCCAACACATCCTACCTTCTGCCCCACAGGCCTGACCTTGAGACCACACAGGCCCTGGGAGGACTTCTGGAGCACAAGCAGCACAGGGTGCATGGGGAGCTCTTCTGTTAAAAGAGGACCCATCCCATGTCACAGACCTCTCAGGGATGCATCATTCCCATAGGCATTAAGGTGTTGTCTTCTGAGCTACAGTGGCCAAATGCAATTACTCTCTTTCCTCTATTTTTTGAATATAGGCAGAGAAGGAAACTTTACTGTACTTTGGCATGCTGTAACTCTGTGAGCCAAATGGGAGTCATTAGAGACATCCAAGTCAGTAACTCTGAATGACAATATCTCAGCCTTTCTAGCTGAGGGGCCAGTTTGTGTGTTTCTGTTTGCTCCTGTGAAGAAGATGGCATTTGGAGTTCTAAATGTCAACATTTTTACTCTTTTATTCTTACTCTGTTCTTGGTACTCATGGATAAAATATGTACAGCTTTTAAGATTTGGGTGTTTTAACAGTCTGGAAACTTTATGAAGTGAAGAATATTGACTAACATTTATTCATATTACAATTTTAAAATGCTATTCGTCTGTTTTTAAGGTGGTGGAGATTTTGTATAAGAAGTGATGCAACAATACTTTTTTTAAACTTTTAATAGCTTCTTCTTTAACCTTTGATTAAAAAATATTGTTGTCTAGTCAATCTCTTATAGAGAAAGCCAAAAACCATTAAATGCACCATGAAAATGCAGTACCATTTACTGTACTGACACTGAAAGTACTGCCCTCCAACACTGGCCTCTATTCCTAGCTTTTTTCTTTTTGAAAAGACAGCTCTAAAACATTATATACTGCTGTGAAAGTCCCTGAGATCATGTCCCTAGACCTGTGAACCTTAAATATATGACCCTTTTCTAGTTTGGTGTTTTATCCTGCAAAAAGATAAATTAAACACTCTGGGAGTAGTATCCCACAACTTGTCTGCTCACTAACTTTTTGCTCTTGGAACACAGTTGACTTTTGAAAGAAAAAGTTACAAATGGTGAATATCACATATCCAGTGAAAGTTCCTGTTTCTGTATTTCACTATAAAACTGAAGTTAAACCTTACAGAAGCCTAATTATCCCTCCTTCTCATAGGCTGTTGCCTAGAAAAGTTTTCAGATATATTTGTTTTTTATAGAATAGCTCTATAGAATGTAAATTATAGAATATAATTCTATAATATTTTATAGAAAGTAAATTTAATAAGTAAAGAATTTAGGGTTCATGAAGTTTATTTTTAGAGAAGAAAATAAGTTTGGAACTATCTTGGGTGTTCTTCATTTAAAAGAAAGAAAAATATGAGTCATAGTCTGGGAACTGGGCACATAACCTTCACATTACATTGCTTCTTTTTTTTAAAACTCTTCTTTACTTGTGTAAGCAAAGCCTTAGCCTTGTCCATAGGTATATTGAATATGCTAGACGCAGCAGATTGCACAGGGTAAAAAGAAGATAAAATTACATGTTATCTGGGTGTTTATTTCATTGACTTGGATCTCATCTGCTGAGAGATTCCATTTAATCAGGTCACTGATTAAACTGTTTCACTATTATATTTATTTTCTTTTATAAATTTTATAATAATGACTGTAGGTAATTCTCATCCTGGCTTATTCATGTTGAGCTTCTCTTCCCAGGTCTGAATGTTCCATTGAGCTGGGCTGTATGGACATTGGTGTCTTGCCAACAACTTCTGTTTCCCAAATCATTGCATCCTCATTTGTGCTCACTGCAGCTCACTTCAATACGTCCTTTGGTTTTGGTACTCTCATGTTCTTATCCTTGCAGGCTCCTGATGCTCTGTACTTCATTTCCACATTCTTGCCATTGAATTTGATTCTTCCCACACCAAACCTCCTTTTTACACTAGGTCTTGCGTAGATGTAAGCATCTTATCCAAATAACATGGAAGTAAAGGATTCAGCCTCTTTGACATGTGTTAAGATAAAATACATACTTTTTTCCTTATCTATTAAGGGAATAGAAGTGGAGACTGCCTTCCTGTCATTTTGTAGATAGATTTTTAAAGAATATGAAAGAAGGCATTTTGTTTGGCAGTGTAAGTCTGGACTTGATAAAATACAGACAAATGTACTGCATGGAGCTGCTAGATAGTGGCCTATCTAGCCCAATAAAAGAAAAGTGTTGTCCTAATGGAGTATGGATGTTTTTTCTCAAATTCTTTATAAAAATATCACTTTTAGTCTTCATATGATCACTGTCTGGGGACCTGTTCTCTGTCTTAGCTTCAGTTTTTCTCACATTTTCTTTCCTGTTTCCATCACAGATTCTCTTTATCCTGTTAGACAGCAATTTGAAGAGCAATGAACGAGTACTGTCGTACTTCCAATTGAAGAAATCCCAGCTGCCAGCTCTGGCTATATTCCACACACCAGATGATGAGCACGACGTGTTGACTGTGGATGAAATCTCCATTGAGCATGTACAGGACTTCTGTAATCGTTTCCTACAAAGAATGCAAAAGGTAAAGGGGGTCCTGGTGCTGTTGTTTACCAAGCTCTTGAAGATGACTTCAGTTCCTTGAACTCCTCCCCATCCCTGTCACTTTCTCTTTAATGTACATTTCCACCTGAATATCAGAGAAGGTTAGATTTAGGGCAGAGCAGAAGTGGATATCTTTGCAGATCCTCTTTCTTCATTGACTTCTGCCGTGTAGTCTACAGCAATAAGAGTTCACTGATCTCTGCAGCTGTACAAAGGTCTCTGTGAAGCATCTATCTTTTGGGAACAGCAGCTAGGGAGACAAAATTAAGGGTGCTTTTGTATGCTGAGAAAGGAGGTGGTGGATGGCAGCATATGAGAGCAGGTCAGAGAAACAGTGGCATGGATAGGAGTTAAATCTATCAGGAAGACTACAGAACAGAGTGCACAGGTAGAGCCTTAGGACTCTATGACAAGTCTCTGCTGGGAGAGGCACAATTAAATCTCTATGCTCATTCAGTGTTAAAAGTAGTCTCTCTGTCAAAATTCATCCTCCTGTAACACAGGGTCTTTGTGTTATGTGATGAAAATGAGATGGCAGTGGCATAGGCAGCAGAGGGAGGTAGTTGAGTTGTTTTCTTTATCCCTATGCTGAGAAACCAAGTAATGTCAAAACTGATTTCATGCCTCTAATGTGTTTTAGAAAGAAGACAAGTCTGAGGAGAAGCCCCTCAATGAAGAACTTTGATTCTTTCTCAGCCAAGAGGATGATTGTAGCCAGAGCCTGTTTCTGATGTATTAAGGGTTCACTCTGCCCTACAGCTCAGCAATTCCTGAGCCAAGTCAGTCATGGATTCCCATCATCATTCTATGTACATACATGCTGTCTGTCCTCTACAGGAATCTCTTGTCTCTTATCTCTTCTCATTTGTTGGCTCCAGATCTTTTGGGTTTTTTTCAGTACTTCAGGACCTCTGGTGTTGCCCTACAATATGTCTTTCCATGCCACTCTGTTGGAGCAAAGGGTGGAAAAGTGAAGTGGCAATATCAGAGGTAAAGCTAGTAATTCCCAGGGATCTGTTTCCCTCATTCTTTTGGGTTTTGGTGCCATACTGGGATCCACTGTCAGCCTTTCCTGATACTACAAACAGAATTGTTGCTTGATATCACATGAAATTTTCCATTTATTTTACTAAATAAAGCAGTAAGTGAATGGCCTGATTTTTTATCCAAGTGTTATTTCCTACTCCCTTTTTCTTTCACTCAAGGACAAAGCCAAAGTATTTATGAGTGGGTAAGCTCAAAAAACCTACTTTCTCTGAGTTTAACCAATACAGTGCCTAACCAGTCAGGCTGGTTGCTAAGAATCATTCACTGTGGAAACGGATCCATTGTGAATAAATATTTCTACCAGGATAGGAGATATCTGTGAAGTGTTTGGATCAGAACAGCACTAGGTAAGCAGGCCTGAGATGGTGCAGCAAAAATGAATGAGCCTAAGATGTTGCAGTCAGTAATCTTACCCAGGAGAGGTTGTTGTTGATCAGAGCAAGGCATGCTCTCACCATCTGTATGGCCAGGGAAGAGAACTGTGTGCACTAGATGACCTCTTGAGTGGGTGTGTGTACAGGGGTAAAATATAAAAATACATGCCTGAATTCTGCTGGATGTCCTTGTGGCTTTGTGCATTTAAAAATGACTGTAGAAGTACAGGATAGATGCCAAGAGCTAAAGGCTGAGTCCCAGAGAGAGGGGAAGGGTGTAAGTTGTCAGAATACCTTGCTGCTTTTGCCCTGGGTATGGGCAGAAACTGTAGCACTGGACTGAAATGACTTGTGAATGAAGCAACTTTGGTGTTGATCTTACGAAGGCATGAGCGCAGGGGTCAGCCCCTCTGAAGCACTGGGGAGCCAGAGGGTCCCCTCCTGCATCCTGTCACACTACAGCTTTGAGGATAAGAGATTGCTCACCTCCCAATGGCCCAAAACCCAGGCAGAGCAAACTCACACCTGCCTTCCAGAATCCTCATGTCAGTGATGTGTGATGGTTTTGAACTCCCAGTTTCCTGCCAGTCCTAGAACGTTCAGGGCTGTATCTTCTGCAAGAACCCTGCTCACTTTCCCTTAGCTGGAAAACTATTCCTTTTTATGGCAATAGCTTGCTCCTCCCTAGGAAAGTTTTATTTCTTTCTCTGCAATATGGTAGAGAGGGAAGGTTTCCTGGGGAGACATCTGTAAGGAGTCTTTGCATTGTAGGTGTCTCCAGTGTCATGCACATTTGTCTGCGGTCCAGACCAAAAAGTGTAGAGGCCCTGACCTGCTGCACGAGTGCCTGAAGTCTGTGTCTTGGCCAGCTGCAGAAACTGGGCACAGCAACGTGACTCTTTCTCAGTGCTGCAGGGAAATAAAACAGGACATGAATAAAGCTCTGGTTCTGCAAACAAGCCTGGGAGTAAAAGTAGTGTCCCTAGTGACTGTGCTCCCTGTGTACACAGCTAATTATAGCAATAACTTTTCAGGAGCTTCATTATGTACACTGGGGAATTTAATTCCCTCTGCACCTTACAGGCCTCTGCATCTAACCAACAAACTTGGTAACCACAAGCATGTCACAGGAAAAGCCTCCTCTGGCTGCTCTGCAGTACTTTGCAGGACTTACACAGCACAAGCAGCCCTGGGGGGCTGCACACAGGATGCCCTATGCACAGATGTGATGGCAGTGGAATAAGGGGGTCTGTCTTAATCCCTGTGCTCAAAGGCTTCTGCAGTGCACCTTTGGTGGGCTTAGTCACTGCGATAGAGCATTTGAGGTAGAAACCAGAGGCAGAATTATGTGCATGGGTCAATCTCTTGTTCGTTTAATTTTCGGGTTCTGTACCCTGTTGTGTCATCTCCGACCTGAACTTGTGATGTATGTGGCTCAGATATTTTGAGCTGCCTGGGAAGGCTGGTTTGGTTTGAAAATGGAGGAAGTGCTAGATGCAAATTGACAGAGGGCAGGATGAAGAGGTTCTCTTTCACCTCAGCACTGCAGACATACTGTGGTATGAGAACCCCTGCTCTGTGGCAGCATCTGAACTCAAAGGACATTCAAAATATCTAAGATGAAAACTCAGTTTACCTAGCAAGAAAGTGAGGCTGCAGAGGTGTATCAGAGCTGCTGTTTTTACCCCAGGAAATTGGGAATTGGGTTGTGTTGTGGAAGATGCAATTTCATATCCATCTTTGCTGAGAACGAATTTGAACATCTCCAGAAGCAGAAAGTTACAGAGACCTGGAGGTTCAGCAAGGGGACTAACATTTTTTTATTTTATTCCCCTGAACTCTTGTGTGTGACACTAAACAATGAAGAGTTGCTTAGAGGTAAACGAGCCCCCATCTGCTGCAGGTTGAACCAAGATTTGTATATGAAAATCAGTGCCTCAGCTTTGTCACTTCAGTCCCACTGCACATGGAGTTATGGATCTGGCTGTGAGGGACTGCTGAGCTGCAGAGAATCTGACTGCAGGAGGACTGAACAACCTTTGCACTTACTGTGAAGGAGAGGAGCAGGCACTACATGTGAGTGCATATGAGTCTGGCTTGTCAGCATTGCTCCTGCTCTTGGCAGTGGCTGGGAGGTGCTGAGAGGCCTCTGACTGCCAGCACAAAGGGAAGCAACATATCCCAGGCCATGCAGCCCTGGTGTCTTATGCATGCAGAGGTCAACCACCAGCAGAGCAAGGCAGGACCAAACTCCTTCCTTTCTTCTGGGGATCCTGCCAACTTTGAATAATATTTTTTTTAATCTCTCAGATATTTTCCAGAATAGCTGTCACAGGATGAACTTTATGATGCCTAAGTCAGATCCCATCTCATGCACAGAAGTGCAGTAGTGAGCTGAGCCTGAGTTCCCAGGACGGGGAATAGTGATGATTTAGAACAACATATGGTAGAAACCATCATTCTCTTTCTCATAAATGGAAAAAGGGCATGGCTGTCTGACACCTCTATTCACAGAATCATAGAACGGGTCTGGTGGAAGGGACCTCAGTGGGGTCATCTGGTCCTCCCTGCTCAGACAGGGTCATCCCAGAGCACATGGCACAGGATTCTGTCCAGATGGTTCTTGAGTATCTCCAGTGAGGGAGATTCCACAACCTCTCTGGGCAATCTGTTCCAGTGCTCAGTCACCTGCACCATAAATAAATTCTTCCTTATATTCTGATAAAACTTCCTGTGCCTCAGTTTCTGCTCATTGTCTCTTGTCTTGTTGCTTGGCACCACTGAGAAGAGCCTGAATCCATCCTCCTGGCACACACCCTTAAGATTACAGACCTTGATAAGGTCCTCTTTCAGCCATCTCTTCTTCAGCCTTAACAGGCCCTGCTCCCTCAGCCTTTCCTCATAAGAGAGATGCTCCAGTCCCTTAATCATCTTTGTTCTCTGCTGGACTCACTCCAGGAACTCCATGTCTCTCTTGTGCTGAGGGGCCAATGGACTTCATCTGGAAGGAAACTAAACCAATAACTCTGGGCAGAAATATTAGAAACAAACTCTCTCCTGCTGGTGGACATATCACAGAATTTAGTCACTCTTAGTCACCTCCACACAGGATGGCTTCCTCTCAGTACCACAAAGGGCAGCCCACGGGCTGGCAAAGAGGTGGGGACAGTTGACACAGGAGGAGGAAATATTGTCTGAAGGATACAACTGGGACAGTGGTTTGCACGACTGTGAAAGAGGGGGGAAAGGAAGAGCCAAAGGCTGTTTTGAGAGAAGGAGAGGACTTGCCCAAGGAATGATGTGGCCAGCAACAGTAAGGGTCAGTGAGGCAAGGTGCTGGGTGGACACCACAGAGAACTGATAATGGTGGAGAAGACTACACAGAAGTGTTTTTTCTAAGGCTGTGAATCAAATACCTCTTTGACCCTTTTTGGCTTAGTCACTAAGGAAACTTCAGAGGAACATTTTCAGTGGAAAAACCTGCAAAACCACAAGAGGCACATTGAATAAGAGCATACTTGTTCTCTCATTTGACCTTCTCTCTTCTCTGCTAAAGTACTTGTAAATCCAGACAGGCAGGCAAGCTGGTTGCCTGATCTGCAAAGCAGCAATTTTTTTCCCGGATAGAGGAGAGCCCCATGGATAACTGCATCCCTGCCTGCACCAGGCCTCCATGTATGGCAGCTATGCAGAGGTGTCCTCTTTACCACAGCTGCAAACAGCGCTGTGTCCTCCTCCCCACATGTCCACCAAGGCTCAAACCATTAAATCCTCCATGGATCACAACAGCCCCTGGAGAGCCCCACATCCTGTCCATATGAAGGTTGAAATGCCAGCCCCATTCAGTCTCCAGCCTAAATACATGGGATGTGGGGGCACTCCAGGTTTCTCCCTATCCCTAGGTTATGAGTATTATATATTCTTCATGTCTCCTACCTTCCTCTCTTCCTAGGCTAGAGCCCACATTTCATTATCTTGTTAGAGATTAGTGTAAATCTATGTCACCCATGCCATGTGCTTTGTATGTCTACATCACCACCATTATTTCTTGCCTTTTACCTAGTAGAGGATGCATTGGTGGTATTGCTATCCGTAACTTTCTCAGTCCCTCTTAATACAGCACATATATACTTACACACATACTTATATATACTTATACACACATAACAGTTCCATAGCTGCCAGAAGACATAGCATGGGTGCAGTCCATTCTAGTTCCTTTATTTGTGTGGGCAAATGCTGACAAATGTCAAGTCCTTGGATATTCTAATCAGCTATCAGAAAAGCAGGATGGGACGTTGCAGTTTTCCTGGTTTTTTTCTCTGTTGCCGTTGATTGCTGGAAGGAATAGAATAATCACCTCAAGAAAAAATGTTCATCTGTTTTCTTCTCCACTAAATAATAGAGGGCTGTACGCCTGAAAGACTGTGTTTTAAAATACAGAGGTGATATTTTCAATATAAATCTGTTGTGCTCAGAATATTCTTTGGCATTCTTGAAATTCAATGTGGGTGTTGATCCTGGATATATTATGACTTCCCATTGCAATCAAGACTTTATTTTCCTTGGCCAATTTTTTCTGTTTTTTTGGCTGAGAAATGGAAGAGACAGACAGTAACTTGCCCCAGACTGTTGATGAAGCACGTAGACAGAACTGGAGACAGAGCCCAGATCTTCTGCAGTTCTCCTGAATGTAAGCCCTATGGCCACATTTCCTCTTCACCTTCCCTCTCCCCGTGACTCCCAATGGCTATTTTCTTAAGTTGAAATGGCAATATTTCCCCATGAGTAAAAGGCTGTCTTGTCTGGTTGCTTGTTTGGCACAGCTGAAGCTGAACAGATCTGGATTGTTGTTTTCCCTCCATCTCTCACTCCTTGCCAGTGAGATCTTTCCTCCTGGATGAACTGCTTTATGCTTTTGGGGTCTGATGGTGAATGTGGTTCCTTGCTGCATTGCTTTCTTCAAGCAGTTGCCATGCTTCCTTGGATCCTTGGGCATCCTGGGCTTCAGACCCCATCTTGTAGCAACATTTCCAGGTTTTTTGCTCTGTTGAGATACTAGCAGTAAGAGAAAATATTATGTTAAGCAGATATTAAGAAGATATATTTGTGTCATCAATATTTTAATATTATTTTGAATAATTAGCAAATATTTAAATATTATTGTATTTAAAATATTTTATTACAAAGATATTAAGAAGGTATATTTGCATAATCAAGAAGTAGAAGTGGCAGGTGAGAAGAAAATGTGAATGAGCCCTTGCTTGGTACATTGTAGTCATAACGAGACACTAGCAGAAGGGAAGGTATTGTTAAAGTGAAAGGCAGTTTCTTATGCGGTAAGTGAGGTAGTAATGCCTATATCAAATGATCAACAGTCTTTAAATGTTTATCAATATTCTTTCCACAGAGCTGTCATCCTTGAGTCTGGATGCTGCCATGGTTAATGGGTTTTACAGGTGCTTCCATCTTGTGGGTCTCTAACATGGGAATGGCACATCTTTGGTGTCTCTGTTGTGACCAGATTGCTTGCTGCCACAGGACACAAACCACTCTGGAGAGATACAATGCTCCCACAGAGCAGCAGGCAGAGGGAGGGTGACCTGAGAATCACCCTGTTAAGGTTGTTCTCAGGATCCCAAACCAGGGCCTCTCTGCCATGCTATCTGCAAGCATCATGGAGATTTGAGAGTACAAGGCATTCCACAGGTTCCTTCTCAGTCTCCAAGACAGGGCTGGCTCTCACTGCACCCTCCTCCTCCCTGCTGGCTCCTAGTCTCTGAGTGAGTGACTGGTCTTCTGACCCTGGTATGATTTTATTTCTTTTTTTGCCCATACCCATGCCCTGGAGGGATCTCTGCCTTAAGCATAACACTGCTGCTCCAAGGGAAAAGTGCCCGCCTTATCACTTGTGCCCCAGGCACTCCCTTTTAAAAAGAACAAATATCCTGTACAAAAGGAGAACAGAGAGAACCCACCAGGCACCCTCTGTCAGAGTGGTGATGAAGAAAGACTTAAGAACACAAACAAATGGATTAGCACTTTGCCTGGCGGCCTGTTCGAAGGTTTCTGGTCTTTCAGTCTTGAGACTGAAATTTCAGTGGATCCTTGGCAAGTCTGGCTTTGTGATTTAGGACAGTAAACCCCTTCTTTTAACAATAAAGATAACTGCATCCACAACATTTTAAACTTAAATAACTGCTTTACCAGCATTTTACAAACAGGGTGGGATTCTTTCTTTGGCTGTTCCTATGGAAATGAGGTGGCCTGTGTGTCTGCTTGTCCTGTTCTGACTTTCAAATGATCAGACACACCTGACAGTAGGGCAGTGGTCCCTAAGGCATTAGGGTGTTACTGGTTTTGTGTGACTATGTGTTGGGCAGAAGTAGAAAGTCCCAAAACTGCATGATTAGCTTTTTCATGTTGGGATACATAGTCTTGCTTGTAACATGCCCTCACATCCTTGCTGGGACCCGCAAGTCCCTCAGGACAAACTGCCTGGGAGCTGATCCTTGCTCCTTGCACATCGCCCTCAATAATACTGATGTTCTCCAACTCACTTCAGTGCCATCTTCTCGAAAATTCATGCAGGATTGTTCACTTCAGTTTGGTATGGGTTTATCCAAATGTCTGTCCTTATGCTGGGAATCCATCAAGCATGCAAACCCAAAGCTCCTGAAGTAGCTGGCTTCTATTTCTAGTCATGACAATCAGCCAAGGACTTGGCACTGCTTTATTTATGTTTAATCTATTAAATCTGTCTCTGTGACAGACAGAGATGTCGCAGATGGGCAACATGTGTGGGAGGGGACTCTGTTTCTGGACAAGCACCCTCCTCCTCTGCTTCTCCCCAAGCTCTACCACCCACTTAGAGAAGTCCCAGGGAACCCACTCTCCAGATCACTGACAAAAGTAGCAAAAGCTCCCAGTGAGAACAAGGATGAGAGACGTTCCTGGGACCCAGTATCTTTTCAGGGAGCTCACACAATTTGGCAAAAGGAAGGACAGCCACCAGGCAGGCAGGGCTAGGCAGGAAAAAGCTTCAGCAGGAAGACATCAAGAAACTTTTTCTCAGGAGCAGCTTCAGGTAAACTTTGTGCCTCAGTGCCAAGTTTTGCATGGAGAGGGCAGAAACCTGACCTGAGATTTCAGGTGGTTGCTGTCAGGCAGGAGAGAAGGAGCTAAAGCCAAGCTCTCAGCTATCATGCCAGCCTTGCAGATCTCTTTTCAGTGGCAGTACGGAGCACTCCTGCTGCTATTTTACTGATAGTGTCCCTTTCTGGAAGTGCAAAGTGGTGGTAAATTATTTTCTTGTGTTCTTACTCAAGATCTTCCCAGATAAGGTAATGACAGAGATTTCTGTTTAGCAATCCAGTGCCTGCAATAGAGGACGGGGGCAGTAACAGACCATGGTTAGAGTGATAGCACAGAGAGCCCAGAGATCAGAATGCAGAAGAGCTCCAGGGGCTGAAAAAGGGAGTGAACCTGTGAGGATGTGTATCATTTGTCATCACCAAGCCCCAGGCTTAGGAAGGCCAGGCAGTGATAAGAGGGTCCTTGGCTGAGGGAGGTGCTCCTGCCAGACAGGCCTCTTGTTCTGTGGAGGGCTGAGGACAGGCACATAACCACAAATCTCTCCCTTCTGCAGCTTGTACAGCACTTGGCACAAACAGGACCTTAATCCTAATGAGATCCCTGGGCAACTCTAGTGAAATGACTGTCCTGACTGCAGTCATTACTGTTCATTTCAGTTGTAAACTCAGGTCTCAAAATAGACAAGAGTCTATTTAGGAAATCGTATGTCTTATTTATTGTGTAGTATTGCTATTTTATTTAATGGATCCTCCAGCAGGTGCTTTGGTTCCTTCTCCAGTTCACCAATGAAATGACATCAGGAAAGTCAATCACCCACCTCAAAGAGCTGAAGTGACAGACAGATGCTTGGCCAAGTGACACAGGGGAAGGTGTGTCCAACAGACGTGTACAGATGGTTGGTATATAATACTTGCACAGCAGAGACCCTCATTCAGTGTCTGCTGTATGAAAATGTATGCTAGTAAACAACATTGTCACTAATATTAGGCTTAGCCAGCCAGTAGGGCTGTAACTTCAGTGTACCCAATATGTGACTCATACAGTGTATTTTCCTGATAAATGTACGGTAACATTTTCCAGTGAAGCCATGGCTTTTGGTGGGAGACAGTGAAAAGAAATCCCAAATAATACAATCCAATTGGTGCCAGGAAGTATTGTAAGTAGATGCTATTACTGGAACAGAAGAGAAAAAAAAAAAAATTAGTTAAAACCCAGGAGGGACAAAAGTGTCTTTGTTGACAAAAGCCTTTAAAAGAAGATTCTACTGTGGAAAATAGTACAGTGCAACTTCTATGACTGATACGTGTTGTAAGTCATATTTGTGTTCTTATGTGATTTTTGACATCTGTATTGAATCTTAAAATTACACCCTTATTGTGTAGGTAGACCAAAAAGGACATAATTTCAGCAGAGGAGACCCCAGTGAGCTTTTTCTTAACAAATGAGTGAGAATGTTGAATCCAAAACTGTCACCTCATGCCTGCAGCTCTGGAGTCTTGCTCTTTTTCTTGTTCACCTGTCCTGGTTTTCCTCCCAGTACCTGGCTAAAAGGATCATGAGACAAAATGGAAAGAGTTCTGAAAGAAACTTATTACCAAGTAGATGACTTCCAAAGCTGCAGAACATCTTGAGATGGGTTTGGATAAAGAGTTTTCCATACTGAGGACATCATAAGAGATCTTTATACTGCCTTCTGATACTTCATTTTGCAGTGATTATTGTTTCAATATTGAAGTAATAGGGCAATGCAAGACAATATAGAAAGGAAAGATTATTTTATTTCAAACCACACTGATTTTATTCACTCAGACTAACACCCTCATAACCACATATTCATAGGGATCAGAAGGCATTTGTTCATACTCTTCCATTTTCTTGCAGTCACACAGAAGATTCAATTCATGGGCTCTGGAGTTCTCATTGTCTCTAGTGTTTCTCTTAGTTTGGCCACCATATGCTCATTTTAGATGTATTTGTGCATCCAGCGGGAGTTGGCAGTAACTGTTGTCTTTTTTGCCTCCATCCTTTCCCATCTCTGAGTATCATTAGAACTCATCTTCCTTTGTCTCCTCATCTAGGTATCTTAGAGCTCAGTCTTGTTCTTTATCTTAGCACCATCATGTCCAGAGATCTTTCTTTTCTTTTCTTTTATTAAGTCTTAGGTGTACTCTGCCCCTTGTTTTAGGACTTACCTGGTTTTAAACTGTGATTTTTTTTTCCTCCCAGTCTGTGTATCTAGAGGATCTGTTGGGATCTTAATGACCTGCTAATCCAGCTGCCATCAATATGGGCTATTCTTGTGGCCCTTCTTATGACTTTCTTCCCAGTGCTTCCACACCCAGACCTCTTTTGTTCTCCATTTATATTATTTTATTGTTTCTTTTATAATTTAAAGAAAACTGGGACCACTAATGACAAAGACACCTCTGGCAGAGTGGTGGCTTTTGGAGTCCAGTGCCATTTTAGGAAGAAGGAAAAACTAATCTAAAAGACCTGATTTATCACAGAATCATAGAGTATACTGAGTCAGAAGAGACCCATCAGGATCACTGAGTCCAAGTCGTGGCCTTGAGCAGAAAACCCCAGGAATCACACCATAAGTCTGAGAACATTGTCCAAATGTTTCTTGAATACCTTTTATCTTTCCTTCTCCTTTTACAAGTCTTTCCTGCTTTATGTAAGCATAAGATTTCTTTATAAAAATAATCAGTTGCCAAGTTTAATACAAATAAATGATAAATATGTATCCAAAAAGCATATAAACAGTGTGCAATTAATACTAAGGAAGGTCATCAAATCAAATGACTTGACTATCACGTGATGTTAGGAACATTAATATAATTTGTAGTTATGCACAAGAAGATAAGAGAAATCAGATTTCATGCTTCAATAAATAAGAATGCCTTTCTTCTTGCCACAAACAGCATTTCACAATTAGCTGTGTATTGTGTATTTCTCTTCACACCCTAGCCTTCCTTTGTACTCTATCTGATATTAACAACAGAGGCCAAGACCACAGGCATGATGTGTCATAGAAAAAGTTATTTGCTTACTAAAGACAACATTTATGATCCTGTAGATACTGAACTAAGATAGAACAAAGAAACGGATATAATACTGCAGGGATGCTTGTAAATGTTTCAGTGGCCTCCTGCATCCAAGACAGAGAGAACATAAATGTTTCAAACCAAACTCAGCTTCACAAGGGTTGGCAGATTTGGGATCAAAGATGCTATCCTAAGTATGTTGGTTAAAAAAAAAAAAAAAGCATTGTTATTTTTTTATTTATCAGATGGATGAGAAGAGTGAAACCACAGCTGCTTTCTTATCTCTTCCCATGTCTGTACAGGAAATAAGGCAGTAAATCTCATCTGATCCCAAAGAATTAATCTGGTATGGACATTTTTGTGCTCATGTGGTGAAGCAAGGGGGATGGGTGTGGAAAAAGGAGAGAGATTTCTGTTCCCTTTTCCCATAAGATTGCAGCCTAGAAGCATGCTCTGTTTATATAGACAAACTCTGAACATTTTGCTTGCCCTGTTTTTCATAGGATTCTTGAAGTACAAGAAATGCAAGTTTCTTATATGGGTTATTTAATCTCTACACAGGAGCCTCTGCCAATTTTTTCAATATCCAAATAATGTTAATATTACCCTGTCTCTTCCTTCCTTCCCGGACTGAAAGAGAAATATGCTGATCAGTGTGTGTGGACATGTGTGGGTGGGTGGGGGTGAAGCCAAAGGAAGCAACAAAGTTAGCTCTTAGCTCTGAAATGTTTTGGTTGCTTTATTCAGTGAACTGAATAACCTTGGTCTGACTTCTGTGAAATTTTATTCTTCTCTGCTCATTACCAGCCAAATACAGCTGTTCTGAGAAGTCCTGGCCAAACACAGATTGTCAGTCTTCGAGATATCCCATGGATTGTGCTGAGCATTGGAGTTGAAGGCTTGAGCCAGGCACTTTTTTCCAACAAGGAGAGCTGGAGAGCAGTGATATTCCATTAGGTTGCACTGCTGACTCCAAATGCTCCTGTATTCACAGCCACAGGGAGATTTTTCTGGGACAATGGGCTTCATTTTGAAGCTTGATGGATTACAGTGAGTAACTTTGAGGATCACAGCTGCATAGAGGTTGTGTCTGGACACTAATCTCTGAATTTCAGTAGATTAAATGAAATTTAAATTTGCTACCACTAACATAATAGAGTGGATAAAAACTTCCCCAGTTAACCAACCAACCAACCAGCCAACCCCTACCGCTCACCAATTATAAACTTCTCTTTATGGTCATGGTTAATGTAGAGACCCGAATTCTGTAAGTCAGAGCAAGTCGAAGAAGAATGATCCTCTCATCCTCTGAATTTGTTCAGGGAAGAAGGATCTGGGCCTTTTAGTGGTGTTTATTTTCAGTCCTGCTCCTTAACCCTGGGATACTGAGGAACCACTTGTCCCAGAGTGATATCCTTCAGGTTGGACATGCAGAGGTACTCCACATCCATGGGCAGGAGAAAGTTACTGGAAGTTATTACATAAGATGGAAAGGGCAGCTTCTAAACTGCCCAAAATGTTGGAGGAAGCATGAAAGAAAATAGCTGTAAGATGGTGTGGGAACCTTCCCCATCCACAGAAGGCTGACACTACGTGTGAGCTTCAGATGGTGGTTTTTACAGTCCTAAGACTACACATAGATCCACATTGCTAGAAACAATATGTACTCTCACACTGGGAACTTTTATTTTTGCAGAAAGTTGTAATGCTGGGGACAAAATTTTCCTCAGGGGAAAGGTCAAGACAGAATTCAAAGACATGTATTTAAATATTTTTGCAGAAAAAAAAGCCCCCTCACTTACTTGTTATGAAATTACTCTTTTTTCCCCATTCCATCATGAAAGTGGAAATTAGTCATTGCAGTTATTTTGAAAAAAAAAATGTTTGATTGATATGAAACTAGATTTTCCTGTTTATGTGCTCCCTTTTTCTTTTAATCTTTGGACATTTTTAAATCTAATTTTGAAACATTTCTTTCCCAGGTTCAACTAGCATTTGAACAAATTTTAGTTTTAATTTTGAGTAGCTGCGCGAGTTGGCTGCCAGAGCTAACACACATTCAGATATGTATATCAAGTTATTTAAATGTCTGAAATGTGTTGTTTATTTTTATTTCATAGTCTTTTGACTAGCTTCTGTGTTTAAAAAAATCTCAGTTTCTAAAGCTTAGTGTCAGTACGTTAGTTTCCAGCACAATTTATTCCATGAGTTTGTTGACTTTAATTATATTGTGGATACTCAAACACTCTTACTTAGTGGTTCAATTATTCTTGCTTTTTGGATCAGTTCCTAGGTATTACTTAGGACTAAATGGAAAAGTAAAAATAAAGTCTTGTTTTCTCATGTGCTGTAGAACTAGTTGTTCTAAGAAGCACTTGTTTATCATGTTGAGAAATCTCTTCATAAGCCATAGACCACGTGGTGAACATGGTGGTTCAAATTTGAAAAGGACTGTCTAGATTGGTAAGTCCAGTCACTTGATACTCTGGGCAGCCTGGGTTTCGAAACCCTGCTCTGTTGCAGAGGTGATAGGGTTTATTCCCTTACTGGAGTGCTCAGCAACTCGCTGAACCCTTCCTAGCATGAGCTGGGTACTCAGTGAGGGAGACATAGATGTGGATCATGGCTTTAAAGACAGAGGCTGGAATTTGGTCTTCTCCTAGTCATGACAGCTGTGGACTGTGAAAGAACCCCTGGGTGGTACTGGAAACAAAACCTGACTGCTAGTCCATTGTCCTGCTGGAAAAGCTGTGAGGTCAATGCAGGGATGGGAGAGGCTTAACACCTCCCACAGGCTATGGGGAAAAGGTCTGTAATTTTGGGTGTGAGTGCAAATCATATTGTCTTTTTAGCCCTCATCTACAGCACTTCCCATCAGAATTATTCCATGAAGTGGTGACCCAAGCTATGCAGAGGAATCTTGCTGAGGGCTCCCTGGTAACTCATCCAGTGGCACCGACAGATGCCCATGTCTGCTGGCACATTCTCAGTGGACATCTGAGAATCAGTATTCTGTCCTGGCTGCTATAATTGTTGGTCCATAGCTCTTCCTTTTGTTCCCCATTTACTTCTAGCTTATGAACTTTTAATTTACAGCAGGATTCTTACTGCTAATCCTGATGGCAGACCTCTCCTTTGCTGTATTGCGTATTATTCTGTTCCTGTTAATGAAGATTTAAACGTCATCCTTTTCATCCCGTATGAGCTCTCAGACTTCCTTTTCACTGCTGTTGCCTTCTTGCTTTCTGTTATTGACAAAATTCCTCAACAAGTATTCATTTTTAAAGACAGTCATTAAGAAAAGTAAAGTAAAGTAAAGTAAAGTGAAGTAAAGTAAAGGTAGTCCCAAGAGAAATTCAATTAGAAATTTCTCATAATTTCTCCTTTCCACTGCTTAAGCTTTTACCCCATTTTTCTGGTTCCTTACTATTTTGCTGTTTTGGTTTTAATGCCCATTTTCTCCTACGTAGCTAAGAGTTTGCCAGATGGGACTGGAGCCAATGATTTGTCAGTATCTAGGTAGATGAGGGTGACCAGATCTTCTGAGTCCTGATTTCTTTCAGGGTTCAGCATGTCATAGGGCTGAAAACTTAGATGATCCTGAAGGGTGGTAGACAAGGGCAAGAAATGTCCTTCTGTTTGCACTACTTTTCAAAGGTGGTTCCTATCATGTGCCCTTTGCCTCGAGGACAGTTCAAAATTCCTGTTCTCAGCCTCTGAGGACCAACTGCTGCTTGTACAAGGACACAAGTAACATGGTACCTTGTTGCCACAGTGAAGTCTGGACCTTCTCCAAACTCATAGAGCACTTTAGGAGCTAAAGATAAAACCCTTGGACAGGAGCTGCTTACTGTTCTCTGTCCAAACACTGGTGGTTCTTTAGATCCATGAATACGCTATCATTTTCATTTTGGGCCAGAAGCCCAAAGCCCAGTGCAGAAGTCACATGTCCTGGGCTGCCCAGCACTGCTGTGAGTCTGATGAGAGCAGAGGGTGCATCTCAAGGATTTGGGTTTGTGTAAGCCAACTCTTTGCCTCATAGCATGTGTCACTTTTGGGGGTTTCAGAGCTGACCCCTTAGTTATGAGCGTTTTCAGTCTGATATTAGCCTGCCATTAAGAGGGGGGATCAGTTGTAAAAGCAGCATGAAATGAGATGGGAGAAGACTCCTGGCCTACTGCTCCCTGTGGAAAAACAGGTGCCCTGGCTAGCTTGAGATAGAGCACAGCCAGAAAAGGAGGGGGTGAAAGGTGGAGGAGTTCTTAAAACAAAGAAGAAGAATGGAGCTTTTTCTCATATCTCTATCCACTCACTGCTCCCAGCCACAGAAAGGGAGCCTGGAGGTGGCTGTATCCCCACTAGCTGCTGGTGTGAGCTCTGGCTCTCTCCCTTTTGGCTCAGTTCTTTGATGTTGCTGGCTTCCTGGCTGTGGACAGAAAGTGCTTCTGGTGGTAGCCTGGGAGTGGATCAAGAGTGAGAGAGGGGAGGAGTTACTGATCGATGCTAATAAATAAAAGGTCCCTCTTCTTCTGTCCAGGGTACAAGACGCCTGGAGAGCTGCCCCCTGAGACAAGAGCTACAGACTGGCAGGGAAGCGACAGCTTAGTGAGTATGCAGGGACTGCCTTGCTTTTCCTGGACAGCTGCTTATTATTGCCTTGCTGGTGCTTTACTGCTGTAAAGTGTTAGGAGTGTTTGCTACAGCATGTATAGTGTTGTGATTTTCCACTCCAGCAGCAGACACATCAGGGCTGCTTTTCTGATCTCTCCTTTATTTGTGAGTCTACAGAAATTTCCCTGGCATATGCAGATTTGCCTCAGCTCCTTTCTGTATTTCTAACTAGTGCATACTGCAAGAAAGCAGAGGGATTGGTCTCAGTGTGCTGCATGGTACGTTACCCCCAGGGCAGCCCACTGTTGTTGAGTAGGGGAGATATGTGCTGGGAAAGCACAGAGTGCCGGGGGAGTAGAAAGGAGTACTTTTGCAAGAAGAAGCATTCCCTGAAGGAGATTTGTTGGTATAGGGCTGTGTAGCTGGCATGTTCATTCATCCCTTGAAAAATGTATTGCCTCTGTGGTGAGAAATGAAACATTTGGGTTAAAGTGGTGCTTGTGGTTATTCTCCTGTGGTTGATGGCAGGGTATGCTCCAGGCATTCTGGGATCAGAGTCCTATGAAATGGGAGCAGAGTCTTCTAGGGAGCAGAAAGCTCTGCCCTGAGTGAAGACAAACAAAGAGGGTTTGGCTCGAAAGCATTTTGGAGTTTCCCACTGGGCAGCCTCACTTTCATTCCAAAGTACACCCAGCATCTTCCTCTCTGTGTCCCACTGCTTTCCCACTGGAGTGTGTCCTCCAGCCCCTCCATCATGTTTTTCTTTCTTAGCAGCTACTGTACAAGATGTTAGTCCTATAAAATCCACCTTCAACAACAAGTCCGAAAATTCTAAGAAATTAAAAGAATCCCAGAGTAGAGAACTTCCTTTAAAGACACTGGAGTGGCAGGACATAGGCCAGCAGCAGCAAAGTCTCAGTTCGCCTTTGACCGTGTGTTCAGGATAAACTTATGGCTTTTCCCCAAGTTTTCCTCCTCATTTCAGGCTAAACACTGAACAGGCAAGAAGTGGATGTGTATGGGGGGGGGGCGTCAGGGTGCAGGACTGAGCTATTCTCCCTATGGGGTGGGATAATGGGGATGATGAGCAATTCTTTCTCTTTAATCTAAAGTCCCTGGTCAGTTTTTCTTCCTGAAACAGGAGGCTTCAGGAAAGAGTCGTGAGTTTGGCATTGGAAGGGTAAATTGCAAAGCCCAGAGTAATCTTTTTCCACTTAATTTCACTCCTCACTGATGAGGTGTTGGCTCTGGCTATATGTCCCTGGAGTTCTTGGTTGTATTACCTTCAGTATGGCTTCACGGTTTGGCCTCTGAAGGTGATAGCAGTGACAACAGCACCGTGTTTTGGGGAGAATGGTCTGCACCCAGAGTGCATTCACTTTGTATCCTCTCAGTGAGAAATCCTGTTACCTGCGTATACACACAGACAAAACAGGCAGTCCAAGTCACAGCTTGGATGAGACACAAGAATGGTTCCTGTGCCCTAGATTCATCCCCAGGGAGTGTGTGGGGTCCCAGCTCCATCACTGCCACTGGGGAAGGGCTGGCAGGTAGGCAGAGAGGCACCACCCTCTCTCCCTACCTTTACTCCAGCAAACTCCTTCCTTCTCATCCAGCACAGATAGCCATCTCTGTAAATACTTTTCTTTTTCACTCATTTCTACTAATCCAAGAGTTGGAGAGTGGAACACCTGATGTTTTGTCCATCTCTGCTGCCCATGATATTGGATCCAGTCAAACTCTTTCAGGTGTCAAAGGCAATGAAATTCTCCCTGAGACTGCTGGCCTTGGAGATTCATCCCAGATGAAAAGCCATTGACATGTGATTGGTGCCCAGTGAGTCAAGGACTGCTAGTGCTAGACCAGAGAGGGAAATGTTTTCCTCTGACTGCACCAAGATGCTGTCCTTTGGGCTGCAAGAGGAGTCTAGGGTCAACACCATTGTGAGAGCCTTCTAAGAGTTCTGGGTGCTGCTTTATTTCAATGCAAAAATCATGATCCTAGCAGCAGAGGGATTCTTTCAGGTTGCTGCTTGTCACTCCTGAAGCAATGAAGTAGGAAATGAAATGGGACAGCAGGGTTGTATTTCTCCTCTGATAGCTGGCAGGCTGGCATTGCAGCAGAAGCAAGCTGAAGAGAGGGGGACTGAGTGGGACAGGAATGTTTGAAGCCTTGTGCTCCGTGTCTCCATCAGTAAAGCTGACAGAAGAATTTGGGCTGATTGTATCCAGGAAGAATATGATGAGAGCAAATAAAGCAGATCAGAGGAAAAGTCAGAAAAACAAACATTTATATTTAGGATCAACTCACACCTCTGTCTTTGGGCCTCTGGCAGCCCGTGAAATTCCTTCCACTTGCCTAGGCCAGCTTTTCTGAGTGTGGAGTGCTAGTGACATGTTTGCCTCTGGATGATGTCCTCCAGCCCTGAACTATGACAAGAAGGGGGCATGCCCCTTCCTTCCCAAAACCTAATCCAGTCTGCTAATAGAGGGTGATTTGTAATAGCTCCAAGAAGAGTGTGTACCAGCTAGCTGTCACCTTGCCCAGGCTCTTTCACAGGCTCCCTCCTAGCTCTGTTTTCATAATAAACATTCCACTGCTAATTTTGCAGTCAGCCCAGGATCTCCAGCTACCCTCGGTGAGAAGAGAGCCAAAACACAGTGGGAAAGACAGAGTGAGAGATTCCTCCCTGCACTGGCACAATGCGCGCTCTCGTCATCCTTACGCTCCTGGCTGCCTTGGTAATTGCTGCCACTTGCTATGGTAGGTGACCTTTATTACCAGGTAGAATGAAAACTCCAGACCTGCAGACATTTGTGGGTGTGTTCGGATGTTTGTTATTTAACTTTGTGTCTTCTTTTCCCTTAACTTGATCTCTTGCCTGCTTTCCTGCCCTTGTATCAGATCCTCCTAGCCCTGATCCAGAGCTGTTATCTCCAAACATTGGAATTCACGGTCCAGAATGCTTCAACCCCTTCCTCTCTGTTCCAGCTCACCTCAGAAGATTACTCCTCTGTTTATCCTTTTGTTGTCTGGGTTATGATAAGAGTGCTAATTCTTAATTATTCCTTGCTAATGGAAAGATTTCCCTTTTACCTATGAGGCACACAGTTCCATTTTGGTGGAATTAAGATGCTGCTTCATGCAAGAGTCAAGTGCATTTCACTGTGCTAATCCATCCTCTAAGAACACATGCAAGCTTTGAAGGTAAATTGCTATCATATCCACTGTAGTGTCAGGAGCAGAAGGTGAGGAACTGTGCTGGAAATCAGGCTGGATGACCAAGCATGAGTCTGGAAGCACTGACTAAATCACCAGGTAGCTCTGTATTAAACTCCTGAGCACTTTAAACTCCTCATTTGAATTCTAGGTCACACCACTGATCGCTTTCTCTTCCTTTTAAACATGTGCCTTAAAACTTGGCTTCTCTGATTTCTGTGTGTGATCTATTAATCTGTGGTATATGAAATACTGAATCCCATCAATACAGGGTCATAATACACATTTCATTCTTTCTTTCCACAGAGTCCCATGAGAGCATGGAGTCCCACGAGTATCTCAGTAAGAGACTGCTTTATTATGTTATTGAGTTTGAAGAGTACTACAGGCATGTCCAAGATCATTTACTTGTGCTCCTAGTAGGGATAAAATAGGTAGAATCACTGAGCCCAGGGAAATTGAATTTAAGGAGTGATGAATTCATTCAGAATGAAAAGAGAGAGAGTTAAAAGAAGACTTCACGTGTTTTGGCATGAGCTCATACCACTATTTTGCACAGAATACAATGAGAATTGGAAAACAAAACTTGAGAGTAGAGTTCAGGTCTCTGTTACATATACCAAAACCAGGTTAACTGACACTAGAAAATGACATTTCTCAAAAAACTCTGGGATGAGCATGGAAGGAGGTTCTGTAGAAGCCACTTACAGAATTTACTCTCCCCCAAGAACAAGGAGAGCCTTACTCTAAGGACGTTGAAAGCAGGCAGAGTATGTGAATAGGAGGGATCCTTTGGCTGGAAGAGGGAGTGTAACAGTAAAAGCATGAAAAGGGTGGAGAGTCTTACTTTGGAACAAGCAATATCCTGGAGAGGTTAGAGAACAGGTGAGTTGAAGCTAAAAAGAAATTAGGACATCTGGAAGAAGAATAGAGCAGAGAGTCAGCAACACAAAGGCACATGTGGAAACCAGTATCAATGAGATCCACAGATTCCTGAAAGCTGCAACAGGACTGTGATATTTCTTTAAAAAATCAGAAGAGGCTTTCAGGCCCCTCAGTCCAAAACTGCCACACAGACTTTCTCAATGACTAACTTTGGAGGCACAGACTTATTCAGGCCCTTCCTGCACCCAATTTCACAGTTCTTGTAGTTCTTCTGAGAGTGCTCAGATGTCCCATGGTCCATGTAGCTTGGTGCCTGCCTCTTCTGGGCCAAGCTCCACTCACTCAGAGGGGCCATGGCAGCAAAAAGACAGTAACATTGCCCTGGGAGATTTGAATAAGAACAGAACAAGAACAGCATGGGCACTTCTGTAGAGGCTGCACCAGCCACTGAGAGACTCTATATATGAACAACCAGCCAGGGGACAGGAGGGACTATTCAAAGGTCCTGGATTTCACTGTATGTGGGAAGGCAGACAAGGTGGCTGTTATAAAGGGGGAAACCAGCTTTTGTTGAAATCTGGCACTGGAAAAGTACCATTCTGAATAACCCCTTGCCTTCTCAGATCCCTTCCTGAACAGGCGAAGGGCCAATGACTTCATACAGGCTGACACGAGACTAAGAGCCATCACTCAGGAGAGGTATGTCAGGGCCTCAGGACGCTGAGGTTGAGAGTGGGAAGAGATTCCTCCTCGCCAAGCACAGGCTGTAGCAGGGGTGACAGCCATGGTGACTTTTGAGAAGCCTCAGTCCCTCTTTTAATGTGAGGTAACATTTAAGTCCCCAGTCCCAGGAAAAGCAAAAATTCAGATAACGGAGAGCGGGTCCTTTGATTGGACACATGTCCTATGCTGAGCAGACTGATTAATTTTTCTGAAGGAATCACCAACAGAAGGAGAGAGAATGAGTGTGGGATGGTCCAAAAGAAAGCTCAGTTTGAGATCTGATTCTTGTCCTCAGATCTCATGCAGAATTTGCAGGACCTTTTCTAAACCAAAGGGCCGTTTGAGGGCCTCCTTGCCTCATTTATAAAATACAGATATACCAGTTTCATGCCTTATTCAAAGCTTGTGAAAATAAAAACTGAAGCACAGAAATCACCTCTTAGTGAGGCATAAGGCAAACCTCCTCAGTACCAGGTGACTCCTTTGCAGAATATTTCAGGTCTTTTTTCTATGTATATGTTTGGGAATGGCCAGAAGAGCTGAAGAGAGTAGGCTGAGGAAGGCTGCAAAGGGAGGACCCTTCCTCAAACTGAGGCAGGAGCCATTCCCCTCTCCCCACCAGCTTACTTAGCCCCTAAATAAAAAGTTGCCTGAGGAGGCAAAATATTCCTGTAGTCATGTCGCTCCCTGGGTGTGGTAAATACAGAAGCTGGTGTGCTAGAACTCTGTAGCTGGATGGAGGACTCTGATGGTGGATCCTTAATCCCAGTGGGGAGTTTCATGTCAGGAAAGGGCTGTAGACAGATATTTAAGATGACAACACTTATCTGTCTTTTCTCCTACCATTACAGGATAAGGGAGCGTAGTAAGGCACCCCAGGAGCATCAGAGGGAGCTCTGCGAGGACTACTACCCTTGTGAAATGTATGCTTTTCGCCATGGCTACGCTGCTGCTTACAAGCACTATTTTGGGAGGAGGAGGACTAAGTAAAGGATGACCTGTCCCACCCTTCCCACCCTGGGGCCTGGAGTCCAGGGTATCCTCCCAAAAATCGCAATAGCTCTGAAACATATTCAGTTGCTTGTATCCCTGTATGTTATCCTACTACATCCTACTGCTTCTCTCCCATGTAGCCATGTATTCTACACTGTGTTAATTAGCACTGAGCTGATGTAGCAGAGATCACAGGGAGTTCAGGATGTGGGTGCTTACTACAAAATAAATTGCTGGTTTGATACTATCGTCTCATGGCTCACAGTATTTTGGAAGGGGGGTATGCAATTTTCCATGAATGAACTGAATTTGCTTATCATGCATTCAGTTGCAGATTAGGGGGTAAAACATCATTACCTTGCAAGCATATGGCTTTGGAAGAATCTATGATGTTCTTGTTCCAGGTTCTAAAAGTGGCTTGTTTCAGAGATCCCTGGACGGTTTCAGCTCCCAATCTAAAAACAATCTAAAAACAATCTAAAAACAGCAGGGTGTTAAGAATACAGAAGCACTTTTTGAAAATCAAATCTTTCCTCAGCTGGGGAAACAAAATCCTGAAGGCACCCATTTAATCTTAAAACAAAGTTAGGGTGAGACTTGGTGACAGAAAATCAGGCTGTAAATTGCCTCTTTATCCAGCTACCATCAGGTCCTGATGTTAGGTGCTCCTTTAGAAAGGAGTGTGTGGTCCAGACTTAACTTGTTTCCTTTTGCAATCCCCTTTCAAACCCCTTCCACTTGAAACTACTCTGGTAGCACTTGAAAGCTGCAGAAATCAAAGCTGGAGAGGGGCTCCTGGTGGTAAATAAACAGAAAAAAAGAAATCCAGTGTTTGGGGTCAGGCCTGGCTTTGTTCACATAGAGCAGTTTCATTTTACTGTTCACAAATTATTTGAAATTATGATGTGACTTGACCCTGTGCACAAGTTACTGAGCACCTCCTGGACTTCTGAGGAGTGAGCATGGCTGCATTCTGCTCACCATCACTGAGGCCTGACCCCGGCCAAAAGGCACCAGTGCTGACACATCCAAGAATTCAATGCTGCTCTGGGCTTGACAGCAGCCCCTGCAGCTGGGATACTCCTTGGTGTGATTCATGTAGGAGACATAACATCTATCTCAGTTCAACACAGATGGTTTCAACATTGACATCTCTAGGCTTACACAGGCACCTGCAAATTATAGAAGTTGGAAAGATTCATGGCATGCAGTCAAAGTCTATGATGTATAAAGTATCAAATTGTTGACTACTCTGTGAAATTAAGTCTGGAGCCAAATCTACCTGGCCCATTAGAAACATACATCTCCTTCCAAAACATGCTTCAAGGTCTCGCCAGCTTTGAAACTGAATTTTGGAAAGAAATGTGATTTATTTATTGAAAAAACTTCTGATAGGAAACTCCACCCTGACAGTTGCTAAAGTCCAGACGAAAAAGTGAGAGAGAAATATTTTTAAGGAAAAAACCTGTACAGATTAGGTATATTCACACACACTTGTTCTCTATGTTTTCAAGTAGGTAAATCTTGTGATCACCAACCAGAGCAAACTCACACGTGCTAAAATCAACAAGTCTGCAGTGTCTGGGTTTGACTTGACACTATGCACCACCACAACAGAAGGCACAAAGTCTAGTGCGGTCTGGGTCTGTGTCCAGAAATATCCAGTGATTCCAATCCCCAGTTAACCAGTATAAATAACGAATAATAAATAATACCAGAGATTTCTGTGGGATTTCATTAGTGTAGACAACAACCAAACAGATTTAAGAGACTACGTGCTGGTTAGAAAGCTTGGGAAAAGATGGGAGGATAAATAAAGCTGTTTGGATTACTAGAACTGTACATTTATATATTTATATTATTTCAAGTATTCATCTGGAACCATAACTTTCCAAGAATATCTATTATTTTTAGATGTTTATTTATTTTTTAGCTGTTGCTCTTTTGCTGGAATGATACATATACAAGACCTTTTGCAGGACGTCATAAGTATAGTCAGCTTTCCTGGACTGTAGAAAAGTTAACAGGGACAAAAGTTGGGCTTTATTTTAATCCTGAAAATTCTCTAACCTAAAAGACTGTTTCTAAGAATTGGGAAAAATCCCTAATAGCTCTGATTTTCCTGGGAGACTCCTAAACTTCACTTCTGTAACTCTGCACATGGGTGTGAGGAGGACTGGATATGAGGTGGAGGAAGATTAAGGAAGATTATGTCTCAGCTACCAGAAAGAATGATTAAAAAAAAAAAAAAAAAAAAAAAAAAGGCAAAAAAGCAACAACTACCCAAACTTGGTCACTTGGTCCACTTGGTCTGTTCATCCAGGAGGAGACCTCATTGCAGTATACAACACCCTCCTAAGGGGCAGTGGAGGGCAGCACCAATCTCTGCTCTCTGGTGACAGCGATAGTACCCAAGGGAAGAGCTAGAACTGTGTCAGGGGAGGTTTAGGTTTGGAAAGGTTCAGGATATCAGGAAAGGTTCTTCACCTAGAGGGTGTTTGGGCACTGCCACGGGCTCCCCACAGCAGTGATCTCAGCACCAGCCAGACAGAGCTCAAGAAGCATTTGCACAATGCACTCAGGCACATGGTGTGACTCTTGAGGTGTCCTGTGCAGGGTCAGGAGCTGGCGTTGATGATCCTTGTGGGTCCCTTCTATCACCGCGAGCCTAGCTGATAAGAACACACTCAGGAGACAGAGGTCTGGGTTCATGAGAGCATCAGGGCAGGAGAGCCAGAGCCCGAGTTTATTTACAAAACTCAGTTTTATACATTTCCTATGGGGTCTGTAGATTGGAGGATGGAATCCCACCTCTCAATCCACATTGGCCAAGCCAACTGTCAATCACCTTTCTCCGCCCACCTAGAAATATGTAAACAATGAAAGACAGCAAAACATGGCCAGTGTTTATAGTAAGGAGCGTGAGAAGCTGCACACTTCTGCTTTAGTATAGAACGCTCAGGAAACTAGGAAGAATCATGGCAACACCCTTCCAACTCGGCTTATTCTGTGATTCTGTGGTTCCTGTGCTGTTTGTGGGATGTGCCTTTGGTAACTTTGGATAGTGAGTTTGGGGAGTGTGGGATTACTGACACATAGCCCATGCAAAGCTCTTGTAGTACCAAGAAACTTTAGCCACTTGGGTCCTGAAGAATAAAATACTTTTGGAGTCTATATGTTTATTTGACTTTTAGACAAGAGAAGTCAAAATAAAACTTCTAAATGATCAAGATTTCCAGGAGGAAAATATAAAGATCTTCCCTCAAACTAACTTCCAAAGTTCCTAAAAGTATAAAAATCTCATCTCTCCCAAGTGATTTGGTGAAACTTTCTGAAAAACTATTGTGTTTGCCCTATGCAAACTGATTTACAGGTTTCTTTACCCCCAGGGTAATGAGTCAAGGTTGGGTGGAGGAAAAGGTCACCATTGTGTTCAGTCTCATTTGAGAAACTCCACATGAGAGAGTCTCATCACATGAAAAGAATTGATCTACTTCAGTGTGTGCTGGTCTCTCCCCTGGCTTTCCAGCATGACTGAATGACTTTCAAGTTTGTAAGAAAAATGATTTTTAAAATCCAGTTGTTTTTCTTCAACAGCCCCATTCCAAACATCAGATAAAATCATCTGGAAATGCCACAAGTCATGAGATAGATGCCAAAATGACTGCCAGGACCCAGTATCTTCTGGCCCTAAGGACAGGTTTTGTTTTGGAGCGCAGACACAGGAACAAAAGCCAGATCCTTGATCGCTCCAAGAAATCACAGGATATAAACTGCTGCCCAAAAACAAGCCTCAGAGAACTTCAATAACCTCCAAGAAAGCTCTGAGGTTAGGGAGACTAGTGCAGCCAAAGAAGACATGAGGAGTGCACTGGCACTACTGATTGTGACTCTGGCCCTGGCAGCACTCTGCTTTTGTGAGAAAGGTAAGGGGACATCGTCCCAGGAAAGCTCTCAGAGTGCTGCTGAACCCTGCAGCTTGCTGTCAGCCTCCCTCCAGTCTGGGAGGGACTGAGGAGGGACAGAGCTTTGGCGGGGAGGAGATGCACTACCAGTGATTGCATGACTCCAGATCTCTGTCAGAGAGAGAGTCATGGATGAGAGAGGGCTTGGATGAGAGTCATGGATGAGAGAGAGACCCCCATCTTTTGCTAGGCATTTTCTTCCACTAGTCAATACCCACTCCCCCTACCTCAGTTGCATTCTGCATTGAATTTGAACAATTTAATATGTTTAAGATTTCAACTGGTTTATCATTATGTTTCTCTCTAAATGGTAGGTGTTAATAAAACAAATTTGGGAGAAACAGACCCTCTATGTAAGTGGGGGGAGCTGGATCTGGCCAGTCAGTGGTGGGATTCAGTTACAGAGGAGGATGACTCACAAGCATAGAAAGACTCACAAGCAGACTGTCTGTCTGTCTGTCTTCCAGACCCCAAAGAACCCTCAGGATCTCTCAGTGCTGACAGTGAGTATATCATTCTGACTGATGCTCAGCTCCATTCTCCTGCATCTTCCTTCTTTCTTCCCTTTGATAGGTTCAAGGCCTGAACAAGAACCATGCTGAGTCCCTCTCTAACTCTTCCCTTTTCCCTAAGTCTGCAGTCCCTGAGGTGCAGGAGCATGTGCAGCGATCAGAGCCCTTCACAGGTGAGCAGGTGACATGAGGACAGCCAGTGTCCCTGCACCAGCAAGGCTAGCATTGCTTGGAGTGTGCTGCTGCCACAGGCTGAGCAGTGCCCTGGCAAGGCATAAGTGATGCAGGTTGTTAGCAGCTGGATGCATCTGCCTTCTGTGAAACAGGGTTGTGTTGGTGTAGTCTCCTTGCTCTGACCTGGCTTCTGACCAGAGACCTGCCCAGAGTGACTGCTGCATCCCCAGGCTGTTCTGAGAGCAGAAGCTGCCCACGCCGATGGGTTGTGACATCCCTGCCAAATCCTGCAACAAGGAAACCCTGAAAGAGATGGGCTTCCCTGGCTGCTCCTGAGGGCCACAGTCCCTCCTGTCAGGTCACCTGGGATGCTGGGATTTGCACACCTTGGGTTGTTCACAGCTTTTGCATCAAGTTGATCCTGGCAGAAATCTGTATGGAAAATCCTTTTTGTTCTCTCATGTCTTTCCTTTCTCACACTTTAAAGTATAACATTGCTGCTGAGAAACATGAAAGCTGGTATTTTTCCAGCGAGCCAATACAAACACTGATTGGGAGAGAGAAAAAAAGATGTGAAGACTGTTCAGGGAAAGGTGGTAGTTTCTGACAACTCATTAACTGGCAGTTTCTGTGTAGTCAGTATTTTGATCCAGATTAACCTCAGTTTGCTAGAGACAGGATACCTCTCAGCTCTGAAGAGAAACACAGCCAAACATTCCATGATGATGAGGGAAGGGACAAACCCCACTATCTCCCCACAGGCAGAGGTGTTAGAATCTTTTTTCCCCCAGAGACTGCAACAATTTGCCATTTTCCAGGCTGAAATGTGTATCTGTGTGCAGCTGCGTGTGTTGCTGCTGTGCTGCCACCTGTGCACACCTCTGCTGTTGTGGGACCATCCCATGGAGCGAGGTTGTGCTGTGCTGAGTCCTGGCTCGGGCTGGGAAGTGGCTGTACCCGGTGTTTGTGGGGTCCTTCATAGCATCAAGGTGTTTGCACAACGACAAATCAAGGCAGCAAAGGAGCAACTGTGCAGACACAACACGTCTGCATCCCATGTTAGTGGAGAGCAGGGGCAAAAGCTCTCATGGCTGAAACACCTCTTATACTCTCCAGGTCCTGAATGCTGGGATCTTTGCACATCTTGGGTGTATTTCTCACTGGGTGAGGTTTACTGTCTCTATTTTATACTCGTCACCTTTCACAGAACTCTGTACATGTGAGCATCGGTATTTCTGTGTGCTGCCTGTTGCTCGTGGCTCATTGGAGGTGCTTTAAGGTCTTCTGGTTGGTATCATTCTCATTTTGAGTCCAGACACAGAAAGGAAGCCAAGACTCTAAAATTAAGTAGGTGAGGAAGAGAGGGTGCCATTCTCCTAATTTTCTGCTTATTCATATTTTATGCCTTCTGCACATTTGCTGCAGACTCAGATTATGCTGTATGATAAAGAAATGGAGTTTATGACAGAAAATGCCCTTGCTTCATGGAGATGTGAAGGCTGAAGTGAGGAGGGAATTTTGAGAGGACAGTGGGGAGAGATGAATGGACCATTAGGATCACTTGTGACAGTCATTTGTGAAGAAAGCAGATTCTGATTTTCAGAGGTTAGACTGGTCTGTGTGTATCAGTACTGCATCTCTAACCTGCTGTATTTTCTCTTGGCAGGCATAAAGATTAAAAAAGAAGTTGCCAATGCCTTTGTGAAGAGAAAGAAGAGATCCAGCCCTTATGAATGGTAACAACTCAGGAGCTGGGCTGAGAGCTGGACTATGGATCTCTTCTGAAGAAGGGAGGGAAGGCCACAGGGCATGACAAGGCATTATTTTGTCATACAGCTATGTTATTACCTTCATGTTTTGAAGGAAAAATGCTGTAGGAGATATTCAGTAATGGAAAAATGGTTCTTTTTTCATTAAAATTCATTTGAAGGCTCAGAGATGGACTCTCGTATTCCTCCCAGGGAGAAAGACAGCACGAACTGTGCTAGCCATGAAGGTGGCAGGGTACAACTTGGAAGCTGCTCCAACCTACTGGGTCATCAGAATTAATTTTTAGGATAATAAGAATCATGAAGCCTTGGTCATTGCCTCTGATTTCCTACAAAGGAAGCACAGCTTTGTTGTAGGAATAAGGCTAGATCAGATTGGCTGTTCTTTCTGAAGCTTTAGAACATGCATTCACTTGTGCCGAAAGTAGACACAAAGATTTGGAGAAGTCCTAGCTATTTGAGAAATTTCAGGTAATGCAAGAATGGTCTTCATATATTGCTGGAAGAGGTTGTTAAGCTACTCTTTCCAATCCAGAAATAAAGTAAAAATTCATGAGATGCTGGTGGGATTTCTGCGGTAGTGTGTACAGTCTTCAGGAAAGATTAACCAAACCTAGAAGAGGAACTGAGAATGACATCCAAAGTGTACAGCTGAGACTAAAAAGATTGGGCTTTCTTAGCCTAGCAGAAAAGAAAAGAAAAAAAGCTCCATGGGGATAGTGCTCCTGTCTACAACTGAAGTGAAGATAGAGAAAAGTGTTTAAGATAAAGGAAAATAATGTCTAGTGGGCAAAAATAAAGCTAAGCAGGAAATAATAAAACAAGTGTATAATTAAATAAATAACAACAACAACAACAAAAATCCTGAGTAGTTGGGGAATGAGACTGAAGACAAAAAACCCAAACCCAAATCCTTACAGCTTCTGTGGTATCCTTTGCTAATAAAACCTCAAGAGCAATTAATTTAAGTTGGGTTCAATCCCATATTTCCCAGCATTGATCAAGGAGCCTATCCCTGTGTAAACAGATGTTTAACTTTGTGTGACCCTCTGTTGGGTCACCTTGGAGGATCACTTCTTTCATGTCAGTGTCAGGTGTGTGAACTGTCTCCAGCTGCATTGGCTGAAACTGGAGAATGGCATCTCTGTCTCTGTCTTCTCTAGGTACTTCGAGTATTACAAAAGTCCAATGGAGCAGATGCACGAGCGCTGTGAAAACTACCCGCCCTGTGACTATCTCTCTGACCAAGTGGGATTTGCCTTGGCCTACAATCGCTTCTTTGGGAGATACTGAGGATGGGAAGGTCTCTCCATCCATTTGGCTTGTAACACTCCAAACCTCACAGAGAAAGAAGGTTGTGGTTGGGAAGGAGGGAAGGAAAGCATCTGGGTTGGCATCTTCTTCCATTGTCTCCCTAACCAGCTGGAACACCAAGGCAGGCATTATCCCACTTGTTGAGCTTCCATTAACTTCCCTCCTTTCATCAACAAAGTCTCTCTTCAGACATCTTTTGTGGTATTTTGAGCTTCACTAGAAGACTCTAGTGTCTAGAGTCTTCTAGTGAAGAAGACTCTAGACACTAGAAGACTTCTAGTCTTCTTCTTACTCTGTCTTACTTCCTTCTACCTGAATCTCCAGTGCACAATAGGTGAAAAATGGTGATTAGTTTCAAGAAAACCACTGCATGTCTTAGAAACATCACTAGATCTCTTATCCTCTTCTGCAAAACACAGGAGAATTATGGAATAAGAATGTCACAATGTGTGTAAATGTGATGGATCTGATCCTGGGATGCTTACTGCAAAGAAGGAAGAATGCCTAGCTCTTGTTCCAATTAGTGGGAAAGTTCAGTATTTTCATGTAGCATAATCACATTAAATATGCATCACTGTAGGATCATTTTGTAAAGATAGAAGTGTGCAAATACTCTTCCATAGAGAGCAATCAGCTTCTGGTACAATCTTCTGATTACTCTGTCATAAAATTTGCCTGTGTAGCAACAATAAATAAATCCCAAATGGTGTGTTTAAGGAGTCCTTTTAGATGAGCCTTTGCATTTGTGTTCTGCATTTCGTGACTGTATAAAAAGATCTCAAATTCTGTTGGTTTTTCTGGTTTTTTGGTTTTGATTTTTTTTCCAACAAGCTTCTAGTGAAACTAAAAATGTCCAGCAGAACAAAAAAATAACCTTCTCTGCTGCTTTTGCATTTATGTTTGAAACTAAAAGTATCTAAACAGCTAAAAAAAATTTAAAAAAAGAAGAAAGCTATAAACATAATGAAATTAAAAAAAAGAAAACTAATTCAAAGATGGAATGAAATTGGGGCAGTGTTTTGTTTATTCAAGACAATTGGTAGCTAAATATGAATATATTAAAATGTATGTGTATTTATATATATATATAGTCTTCCCTCTGCACTACTTCATTCTGTCTTCTGGTATTAATATTATATCTTAGTAACTTTCTGCATAACCTTCCTAATGTACTCTGTCAGCTTTCCTTCCCTGAGAGGTGGATGGCAGATCACATCTCCAAGAACAGGGACTGCTGATGCTTAGGAAACTGGCAGAGACCAAATCTCTCTGGTTACATGTAAGCTGGTGCAACCTCAGCTGCTAATTGCAATAAATACTACTTATGTAAAGCGGGTATGCTGCTTCTTTCTGTTCCTCTGTACAGCTTTTACCTGTGGTAAGAGAGATGCCCGGAAGACACAGCCTGCTTTTATGAACCCTGTGGAGCAGGAACCCAGTGCATGAGGCTTCCTTCTCCCCTCAGGCTCCAGTGTGATTCAGAAATGATGACACTGAAATTTAGATCACATGTTCAGCACTCTGTGACACTGAGGGAGAGGAGGGCCTGGCTTTACTTGACTCACCATGTACCCAGATCAGCATTTCTCTGAAAAGCCTTGTCCTGAAGTAAGGACAAAGGATAAGGCTGCAGAGATGGCTCCCAGAGTGAGCTTTGTTTGGCAAGCTGCTATGGCTTGCACTGGCGATGCTGATCTTGACCAAGGAGAAGACACTTAGTAAATATTTCTGCATGTCTTGCTCAAACACCTGTGACTGGTTTCTCTATTGGCATAAACTGATGGGGTTTCCCTGCTCACCGTAAAACTCTCCTCTGAAGGCCACCTAGTAAAAATTAACACAGTACTTCATTGAAAACAGTGAAATTTTTTCTTGGAGAATACCAGAGAGTTAGCAGACCCCCTAATGTCCAGTGTACTAATAACATGGGGAGGGTACTGTTGCACGGTTTTGTTAGCACAAAAAGTTTCCTGTTTGTGTTTGCATCTTTCTGTTATTTTTATGTTTTTTCTCTCCCGTTCAGTAAATATTTTTTCAGGCAAAAATCGTTACACCCGGAGGCCTCCATTATGTCATTTGCTCTGTGTCATCAGATCTCTTCATGGGCTGAAGTCATTATGACCTTTGGGATCTGAGCACTCAGATCACGTTACAAATTTACTGCTGAAATGGAGGAATTCGATTTTCGCTTGGTTAATGCAGCGCTCAGCACCGCCACAAATCCTCTGCTGCCATCTTACGGCCGTCGCATTTGTTGTATTTAATAATAATGAGTTGCTTCTGAAGCGTTTGAAAATTCAAATTCCTTCCTCCTGATTCCCTTCATACTAAATATTCACTTACAGGTCAGAGGGAAAAACCAGGGACATAATTTACAAATGGATTATGTGCAGCTGAATGGTCACTTTACCAGGGATGTTTATCATGATCGCCAAGCTCCCACGGGAGCCTGTCTCAGTTTAGGTCTGTTTTATCTCTACACAAACAGAGGTGGAGTTGCGTCTGAATAAACTCGTGAGCCCTCCTGTGGACTCACTTCTAGCAGTCAAACAACCACTTTCTGAAATACAGCCCAAGATAACAGAGACATTCTAGGAGGGAGAAGTAGGTGGTCTGCATCCATCACTTTGTACGGCATTTCATGGCATCATCTCATGTCATCAGGGACTGCAGATGTTGTCAGCAGCAGCAACTGCTTTGAAAAGAGCCCATTATGAGACCTTTATGTCCTTTCCCACCCTATCTCAGCACTATTTCGCAGATGCTCTGTCCAAAGAACCCAAGCAGCTTCACAAATGTCCCTTATCTCAGGGAATCACTCCATGTTTGGAATGCCCCCCTCACTCAGCCTATCATTATCAGGCCATGGAAAATGGGCTTCACTTTTCTGTAGTCAGAACCAAAGCCTTGACAGTTCTTGGCTCTTTTCATGTAGAAGAATTATCAGAGGCCAGGGGGCTCTGTGGATGAATAACCCACTGCCAGTATTTGGAAGGGTGTCTAGAAAGCAGCTGCTACAGAAAGGTTTGTCTCAGCACAGAATCTGCATTTACACACTCATTTTGGCTGTGCCAAATGTAAACGCTCCAACGAGGTGCCTCTCTGCAGTGGTGTAAGAGTAGGATTTGCAGCACATGAGTAGAAACCAGGAGGTGATAAAGAGGAGAAGGAGAGTTAGGTTATCACTGTTTCCAGATGGGATCTCAACCCACCCTGCATTTCTGTGTTGGCTTTATCAGTGCCAACTTCTTTAGAAGGGCTTTCTAAACTCTTAATCAGGGAGTAGTCACCCTGACACATCACTCCTCAGGAGAAGTGCCTCAAACTTTTCCAAGTCACAGTTTTCTTCCTTTTTGCAAGAATACCAAATTCCTTGGAATTAAAAGAACTATCAAGGTGACGGACACTCATGCAAGCTGAAGTTGGTGCAGAACCAACTGGTGGAACCAGACACTTCCTTATGGATTTTTTGGGCACATTTCTACCAGCAAATTGTCTGCTTGGATTGATTAATGACTTCTGAATTGCAGTGATAATTTGGCGACTGATGTCTGGTTGATGAACAGCCACCAAAACCTGAGTGCAAATTACAAACTGCAGAACTTTCCTGTTCAAAGGAAAACAGAAAAAAAACCAGGTGCAAATTACCATTCCTTTAAAAAAATGTTCTTTACAGTGTCATGGGTAGACTCTGGGAAGCTGGTGACACTGGGAAGCCTCCTGTTGCTGATCTTCTCACAAATACTGGTAAAAGAGGTATATACTGCTCTTTATTTGAAATAATGAAAATGCTTATACCACTAAAATATATTTTTTCCATTTGAAACACAATCTTTAAGGAGTTTGGGGTTCCATTTTAACTTTTCTGCTTTCGGTTCTGTTCCATTTCTTACCTGTCCTAACTTGTTTCAGTTTAGTTGGAATTTTCCTCTTGTTGGCAGCCAGATGATTTCATAGAATGTTTGTGAGTAGATCTCATGGAATCTTTCCTTTTCCAGCCTGTCTACATTGACCAACGCTCATGGAGATTCTAATGTAGCACATCCATATCAAATAAAAACTCTGTCATCCTGACTACTATTTGCCTGTGGTGGTGTATAGACAATAACCTGAGGTTGCTTAGGAAGGCCTTGCTAAAGATTTGCTACCTGCCTCGATTATTCTGCCAATAATGACAAAGAGGCAAGGAAAGGATAGAGAAAAACTTGGCTTGCATCCACAAAGACACACAGGACATTCACACTTCTGATGCTAATCTCCATTTGCTTTTATGTTGCAGACTATGTCCCCCACCCTGATGGATATGTCTCTGCATTCCTTTGATGACCAGTATCTGGGGTGCAGAGGGGAGATGATGGAAGAACTGGAGCAAGGAGACTATTTTCAAAAGGAAATAGCTGCTAACAAAGACCACTTGCATCTCTGGAAGAAGGCTCAGGAGGCTTTGCTAAAGAGCTCTGTAGGTCTCCTGAGGGCAATGTGTGACAGCCATGCCACAGTCCTCATGGCTTGCACCATGAACTCCCCCCTGCACTCGCAGCTCAACTGGGCTACATCTACAGCAGGAATCTCTCCAGAGCACTATAGACACAAGTTCAGTTTTAAATATTTTCACTTCTACCTAACAACTGCTATCCAGATATTGAAGGAATGGCAGAGCAGCACGGGGGAACATAAGTGCTACCAGGTACACAGGGGTGTAAAGGACTTACAAATGGAGGCCAAGGTATGCAGCAGGGGGTGATTTGGCCATTTCACTTCTCCCTCAGGAATGAAGCCTGGAAGTTTGGGAATGAAACTTTTTGAAGTTTTGGGAAAGAAACAGTGACCACTTGCCTGGGAGCAGCTATGCAAGGCTTTTCTTACCACACATCTGAGAAGGAAGTGCTCATTCTCCCTTATGAGATATTTCTTGTCAAAAGCTTCTTTCAGACCCAGCAGGCTGCATCTGCATTCTGTGGGGAGCGACAGCAAGTACCAGTGCCAGCTGGTAGAAGGTATTTTATACAGGCTCTCATGCAAGGGGGGCACAGTCTGGTCTGCACTGCCCCAGGCAGCCCCTACCAGCTGCACCTACACAGGGCCACACTCTGGGCCGTACCTGTACCTGGCCTGCTGTGTTTACCTATGAGAACCACAACACCCAGCTTTTACCTGTTTGCTGTGAAACCTGGGACAGCTCCACAGCTCACTAAAGATGAATCAACAGCAGGTCTCAAGGCTCTTTGCAGGCCCCATTTATCCCGTGTATCATTGCAAGACTGTTGTAGGACTCATGCCTTTGGGTCTCTAGCATTCCTGTTTCAAGAGTGGGTGAGATTTGCTTGAAACAAGTGATCTACACTGGTGTCTTGCAATGCTGCCACACTTCAAGCCTCAGGACTACTTTAGGCTTCGGTCTACTATTACTCTGGCAAGCTAATACTTCTACACTTATCTCTGACAAGCAGAGAGAAATGAAAACAAAGCTACTGTCACTTTAGCAGTGACCTCTCTCCTGAGGCAGAAGGGAGAAAAGGTATCCTTTGGCAAAGAACACACTGAATTTCCTGGTTATAGAGAGAACTCTATGCTGGAATGCCTCATGGGGCCTGTTTCATATCCCTGCCTTTCTGTGAGTCTACCACCAGTCCAGGACTCTTGCTTTTGTCTCTTTGTACAGTAGTGTGTCAATGCATTCTTTGAGCTCAAAACAATAATTTATGAATGAGGGTTTGTGGCTCCAAAGCCAAAATAATAAAGCTGAGAAAATGGCCTTTGTGGCCAAAGATTGTCTTAAGCAAAAGGAACAAGCTTAAGGCAGTGAATAGAGGTCTAAATTATTTCTCTCTTTACTTTTTTCCAGCTTCAAGAAGCAGGTGCAATGGTTATACTGCACTCACCTCTACCATTCTCCCTAGTGTGCTTGGAGAGTTTCCCTGTGCTTGCCCCTCAATCTCTGATTCTCTGGCTGTGGCCAGATATGTGCCCTTGAATAGCAGGCAAAAAGCTTCTGGAGTTCCTACTGCTACAGAAGGTTCAATCTTCCCTTTGCTTTCAGTTGTAACTCTCCAGCCAAGACTGGAGCATTAAGCCTGGTTCATCCAAACAGACATTCCCTGGACCCATTCAGGTAGGAAGAAAGTTATCTATGGCCTTTCTGAAGACTAGATCAGGAATAACCTTCACCGTAGATAGCTTTGTCCTGAGGCATTCAGGAAAGACACACAGGGATTTTGGACTCCTTACAGATCTCTTAATATCTTTATTTTTAGTGAGAAAGAGTCTGTCTGTGACATGTGGAAGGCACCATGGCAGTAAAGTCAAGTGGGTAACTGTGCAGCTGTACATACCTCCTTTGAGTGCAGGGAAAGGTGGTGCCAAATGTGCATCGAGGAGTCAGATCCTGTGTTGGTTGAAGTACATTAAGTCATGCAGATTCTGGCAGACCCTGAACAGCCCTTCTTTGCCACTCTTAAAACCAAGATGGACTAACATTTCTGGAGTGCTGTCTGACTCTGAAAAGCAAACAGAGGAAATCCAGAAGGCGTTATTAGAGGGGAATTACAGAGGAATAAAGGTGGATATATTTTTGAATAGATTGTTACATTTCTGAAATCAATTATCCAAAATGACCCATTCTCCCTCAAGACATTAGCTGGAAGAAAACATAAAGAAATTTCTTGACAACCTTTCCTGAGACCTTAGCAAGCAGACAGGAAAATATGGCGCAAACAGCTGCAAGTATTGTTACTCTGATGGCTGCAGGAGCTACGGCTTTGACCTGCAATCTTCAAACAAGGGAAGTGCTGTAAATTAATTATTCTTACATTCTGGTGTTCTTTGGTAAATTTATGTACATCCTAGAAAACAATGGCTTTACATCATCCTAGAACTATAATCCTTCTGTTTGTATATACTGGTGGGTCTACACATAATTAAACTCTCATTTTTAGGAGAGGGGAATAGACACAGCAAAGCCAAATGCATGACATCTACATTCAAAGGACAAAGCAACTGAAGACTGAGTGATGACACATTTTGTCAGGCTACAGTTCCCTTAAAAGTGATTTATATTAGTCAGTTATTACACTGCCTAGATGGTGCAAGCATCCCTTGATAGGTGGAAACAAAACATTCTCCCTGCTTGGGTGCCCATCATCGATTGGCACCCAATTTTGATTTAAAGTCACCATTTTGACTTAAAGAAAGTTACGTCCTTCTGCTTGCACCTACAAGTTTTCACACGGCCAACTAGAGGCACAGTCCGGGTATAGTGTGCGACTCAGAGACTGCTCCTTTGCTTGATGTTGCCTTTGCTTGTGCAAGAGCCCTGTAAAGCTAGACTGATTGCAGCAGACATGTTTCATCAGCTGTTCCTGTTGTTAGACATGTAGTCAGAAGTGTTCAAGCAATTTCAACTTCCTGTCCCACAGTATACTTTTAAAGACATTTTTTTCAGAACTCAGTTCAACCATCTGCCTTTTCCTCCATTTCTTTCCCATGGCAAAAGGGGTCAGAAATGGTACGAAATGGCAAAATTGATTTTAGCCTTCACTGCTGTTCAGAGCTGAATCTGGGCCTCCACATCACTTCTTCTACTCTCATGGCATTGCTGCTGGCAAATTGCAGCAAGGAAGGATGACAGACACTCCAGATCAAGCCTTTTCCTCCAGCTTAATAGGCTGAAATAATAGCTATTAATCTTCCCAAAAGACCCAGAGTAAAGCAGGAACAAAACTACCTTCATATTGTTCAAATTATTTTCCGTCATGTTCCAAATGATGAGGGCTCTAAAAGAAAAGAATTTGCATCCACTGCAAACACCGAAGACCTGGAATCAGTTTCCAGAATGTGACACACAGGCAGTTGCCAGCCTGATCAATTCAATTAAGTTCAATATCTCACAAAGTATTTCAGGACAACATGTCATTCTCAGTGGAAAACACTCAGCAGTCACAATTAATTGACATTTTCGGAAATATAGCAGTTAAATAATTTACTGTTCTCTTTCAGCTTATGTTCTCATGCCCACAGCTCTGACAACAAGAGAATTTGGCACTCTGATTGTATTCATTGGGATTGAATACAGCAGCTCAGCTTTCAGGTGAAAACGTTAGCAATTGCAGAGTGCTCATTTTATGCTTCAGCTTATATTTTCATCTGAGAACTCAGCCATCCTCTACAGTGGAGGCAGTATTCCCAGTGAGACACTGGTGGGCTGCAATTCCACCTTTCTAAGGATAAGAGCATGAAAGATGTCCAGCTTTGTTGAAGGCATATGTAAAAGCTTGCCTTACTGGAACAAACAAAGCCTGTTTTCACTGTCTGTAGTATCTACTTTTCTGTTTATGTGGGACCATTCAATTTGTCTTCTGTAATTACAAGGTGTACAAAAGCAGTAATTGCAAAAATTCATTATTTCGAGGCAGAGGTGCAAGCATTAATGTTTATATTTATTAAAAAAATTGGAAATTTATAAATACCAATAAAAAACATAATCTTGTATTTATTTGAATTAGAAGTGCTGTCCTACGCCTATTATGTTCAAGTAACACCCTCCCCTTTCAGCCATGCCTGTAGATGCCTGTGATGGCACCTCTGCTGCAGGCAGGAGGGATTTGTGCCGTACCCATTCTCTCCAGGAACAGAAGGCCTTTGGATGATCCAGAAATTGGGAACTAGCATTAAGTAAACTGAATTCTCTTAACATTAGAAAGAAGGTGAAAAGAGGAAGAAAATGAGATGAATCTGGGTAAACATTACACAATAGAATTAATGACAGGCAGGCAGGCACAGGATGGAGCAGAAGCCCAGCCTCTGTATCCCTGACTCATCACATGCTGCTGGAAAGCACCAGGCGAGCAGAAGGGAAAGAGGCTGAAGTTACTATCCTATACACTCTGCAACAGGAGCACTCAGACCAAATGAGGTAGGCAGTGTAAATGTTTAATTAGAAAAGTTTCTGTGGTAAATCTCCCTGGAGCTGGAGAAATAGAAATACAGAAATATATATGGCCTTCCTAATTCTAGAAGTAAATATAAAAGCTAATGAAAGTGTTAATGTGAAGAGTAAGAAGTAATTTTAGCATTAGGAGATACAAAATCTAGAGCAGCTATAAGAAGCTGAAATAATCATATGTAAAGAACAGATTCCAGAAGTCATCTCCACTCCTTTCTAGTATGTAAAATGTTTGTTGAAGTGCTATTCCTTCTAAAACCATTTTTCTCAGTTTCTCCCAAGAAGGGAAAACCTTACAACAAAACACCACTGCAGTGGAAAGGTTTTAGTATCACATTGAGTCAGAGAGCAAGCCAGCATTGCCCCCGAGGCAGGATTGATATGAAATCATAGTCGGCATTATCATGGCTTTCTGTTTCCTGAAAACCACAAACCTTTATTGTATATGTATTTTGCTCCCTACAGCTTGTATAAGAAGATGTGTTAAAGAGTTTATTTTCTTGGCAGAGATACAAGGTAAGTGGCTGAAAGAAATACACAGTGCTGTGTAAAATACTGGGGAAAAAACCCTTTTCAGACTGGCTTGTATTTCAACACTGAGATTAAAAGTTGGCACGGGATGGTGGAAATCATTCTGGTTTTCTGCTGTGACCTTGTGGGGGGAGGGTGTGTGTACTAAAATACAGCTGGGTCAGTGTCAGATGATTTGCAGCTAACAGATAGTGCAAGAACTATGAAGGACCAAAATATCACAAAGGTATCTTTTTAAGAAGAAAAATCTGGGTAGTCCCCTACACATAACCATTTGTAGCCCAAACTGTGATATGTAGGCACCAACAGCAAGAAGAGTTTATCTTAGAAAAATGCAAAGCACTGCACAAAAGTGGCCTAGATTTGCAGTAAGAGGGCTGAGAACATAAAAAGTACCAACAAAGAAATGAGTCATCCTACTCATTCATAATTTGCCCCCATAGCAAGGATGTTTGCATTTAAGCTCAAATCATGCTAAAGCATTTTTTGCTTTGCAGCTGGTGATAGGTTAAAAGGAAAGTGGCAGTGTTGATTACAGAATCTTAGTGATGAGGAATAACTCCATGATCACTGTTAACTCGGTCTCTTTGGACTATCTGTGTTGGCATGCAGTTTATGAAGAAATAACTATCAAAAGGAAATACAGCGAGAGATGTGTGTAAGGTGATATAGGTCAGGAGGGGGTTATTATGGACAATTTTACTATTCACTATGAATTCCCAATGGTAAGTTTCTTAGTATAAGCACAGAATGCTTATATAGTTACATTTTCTCTTGAATGTTAGAAGAAAAAGCTATACTGGCATAAAATACCCTTATTGTGACACAAAACAAATCATCATGGTTGCTGAAAAATTGGATGCCACCCAATGGAAAAAATAGGCAGATACAAAAGAGTGCCTGGAACAGGTCTTTAATCTTTAAGCTATCTTCAATTTTGCTGATTATGTGAGATTGTTCCATTTTTCAGTGAACTAGTTCAGCTTCTACCATCTTCAGTTTCCAAGGTTCAGTTTCAATTTCAATCTTCAGTTGCCAATGACCCACATCCATTTTACCAATCTGCTCATTACATATTTGTTAGCTATTTTTGTTACTCTGAGCATAACTCAGAGTTACCCAATGTCTTATAAGGTCCTTTTCCAATCATTTGGCAAAGATCCAAAACAAGAATTAAGATTTCTACATTTACAAGCTATGCCTTGGGATTTGACCTACTCAGTATGAAAAGAACAATTGGGGCAGAGACAAAACACATTTCAATGCACTTTAAGGGCTATGGTTATGGGTGTTAAATGGAGTACAATTTTTTTCTCTCTCTTGAAGCAGCCTGTTTCTGAAGAATGGCATTGAGTGACCTCCTTTATCCAGATAATCCCAAGAGAAAGCAAGAACTGATCCAGCTGCATCAGCAATTGCTTGACTGTATGTCCACAAATTTCCATGCAACAAACGAGCTGGTTGGAGTGCTGAATGAACACCTGGGCTGTACTATTACCCCCATCGAGATGCGAGAGAGCAGTACAGTCAAGGAAAACTGTGAAACTATCATTCAAGTCATGAGTGAGATTCAGCATCAAGTGCAGAAGATTGATAGTGACATGAAGGAAAAGCTGGAGCCAGTGCTGTACCAAAAGTTATATGACATCAAAGAGCCCGAGCTGGAGAAAATTGCAATAGCCCAGAGAGTTTTTTCCATTATTTTTGGAGAAGCAACTTCAACAGCTGCAATGGTAGCTATCAAACTTCTTAGCTCCAATCATTTAACTCTCAGTGTGAGCAAGCTCATTGGTCTCCTTGCGCAAATTGGGGCATCTGTTCTCGGGGGAGTTAGTATTACCATTATTGGGCTTGGCCTTGAAATGATTCTCCATGCCATCCTGGGAGCCATGGAGAGGAGTCAGCTTCTGACAGCTGTGAGAAGCTATGAGGAGCACCTGGCTGAGTTTAAAGCAGCCTCAGAAAAGTACCAGCAAGCCATACATGAAGTAACTACTTTGGTGAGACAGCAAGTTCAGTAAATGAAGCTGGAGTTCTCTTTTCTGCTGTGACAGTAGCTGCAGCAGCTATGCCTGCAGAAACCTTTTTGATTTATTACGATAAATGAAACTACTGATGGCTTTTTATTTTCTTATTTGTGGCAGCAGAACAAGAAAAGTGAATTCAGGAAACTGGCACTGAATATGAATAGAAAACTGGTTTACAAGGGTTTCGGGGGGAGCAGTGTTTCAAATAGTTTGCATCTCTCTTTAAGCTTATTTTCTGGGAAGCATTATAGGTAACCTTGAATTGTAATTCATACTAGAGACAATAATACAGACTACTGGACCAGTAGTGGTAAGAAAGAGTGTTTCTATATCATAGATGACAACACAGTGGAAGAAAACAATTTCAACAAGGCAATTCATGCCAGAATCTGGAGGCTTTATAAAGACATCTGTGGTTGCTAAACTCTTAGTGTGGATTAGGGCTAAACCTGGTAAACTGAATTCCCTGTTCATTACAAAGACTAGCTGAAGCATATTTAGCTGCTATTTTCTGCCCTCCTAAGGAGCCAGCCAGAGATCTACTTTAAATAAACTCTAATCCCAGTAGTTTGGCAGGTAAGAGAAGCCTGGGCCTGCACACAAACACACACAACCTTGCTCCACAATGGAGAGAAATCATCTGCTGTGCTCCGGGTGTGCCTGGCCATGAATAACCTGTTATGCTGGTAATGCTCTGCTCCTGCCAACCCTCATTGTAAAAATTTCTGTGCAAAGTTGCTCTTTTGTTGATTGAAGTGGGATTATGCACATGTACAAGTGCCTTTAGGATTGCAGCCCTATTAATGTACTAAAGTTACTTTCAAGTGCTTAACCTGATCCCACCAGTGTGGGACTGCCAAGAACGTGCTCAGATTCTGCATTTCACAATATGCTACCAATTGTCCTTATTTTTCAGATTTTAAAACCAAAGCTGGAAGCAAGAACATTATTTGTACTCTCTTCCCCTGATTTGCTGTGGATTGTTTATTCTTGATCTTAGAAAAAAAGGTAATTTAAGAATTAATAAAAATGTACACAAGTATTGGAAGACCCCTCTTTTCTGTACTTGTGTTTTGGGTCTGTTTTGGTTTGGTTTGGTTGGGTTTTGGTTTTGGGTTTGTTTGTTTGTGGTTTTTTTTGTCTGAAAATCAATCTTAAACCAAATAACAAAATAGTGCTAAAAGCTTAATTATATATGCAATTCATAATTTTTTTAAATACATGATAGACCAATCTAGTAGGGTTCTGCATAGGTTCCTTTTTTAGTACTCACTTCCCCCATAGTAAAACCGTGTCCAAATTTATACATGTTTGCTAATATTTAAAATTAGCAATCTTAATTTGTTAATAGTGCCTATGAAACAAAGAGAGGGGTGAGATTCAAAACACTTCCATCCTGGGGTTTGGGGGATTTGTTTGTTTGTTCTTTCGGGTTTTTATTCTCCTCCACTTCTGTTCTCACTTCAATGTTTTCTGACTCCTCTTCCCTTTTATGCACAAAAGCCACTAGATGGCAATGAAACCGCTGGTACTCAACAGCTCAGCCAAGTCAGCAGGGAGAAAGCCCAGGGTTCAGAAGCATAGATGGGTGCAGGGACTGAGAAACTGGGACCAGCTGCAGACTGGGCTATGCAAGTCAGGAAAGGCACTTCAGTGGTGGCAAAAAGTACTGCCTTGCCTACACGAGGTATTGTGGTGGATGACTTGGTGACCTGAGGCATCCTTTCTCCAAGATGTAACATCTGTTGTCTCCTGACATAAGAGGCACTTGGTTTAGAGATACTTGTGTAGAGGCAAGAGACTGTCAATCAGTAGAACAGCAATATCTATGTGTTGGAGAGGTAGGAGTTCCTGGCTCTAGTTTTCTATGTCCAAATGTACACTCTAAACTAGGAATTAAAATCAGAGATTGCCAATCACTGATGTATGAGAATAGTGGAGTCAAATAAAACCAAACCTGTTGTATTTTTCAAGCAATTTGCCCACATGTTCTTGAATGCAAATGCTAAGCAGTGTCAGGGGAAGTGAGGTACGCAATGAAGAACACAGAGATATGCAATTGCTACTCACCTCTAGGTATATCCTTGTTCCTGGTGGATTTAAAAGAAAGATGGTTTCCCCAAAATAGATTTAATTCCCTGCTCTCTCTAATCCCCTGGCCAGTCTTACATTTGGTAAGATGTCAAACTAGTGTATTGATGTTTCCCCTTTAGACTCCTTCAAGCTGTCTCTCAGTGTGACAGAAGTAGCAAGTGAAAAATGTGAGAGGACTATTGTCCTCCAAATCAGCAGCCACTGCTGAGAAAGCAGTCAGGGCTGAGGCAGTACCACTATCCCCACTGAGCCCAGCATTGCCGGGACAGAAGAGCCCAAGCCTTGTGAGGTGCAGCTAATCTTTGAAGACGCAGCCATCCCCCTCTACAGTGACATGGCACCTGACTGGGGTGTGTATGACCACAGCTTTCCATCGCACCCTCTTGAGCATTCTGCCTTTGCTCAAGCTGTTGTTCTGGACAAAGGATTAAGAATTAAAACTGCAATATACTTGTTCCAAATAAGAACAACCTCAAAAAAACTGCAAACCAGCCTAAGCTGCTTCCAAATCTATGTGGAAACACAATACGGTTGTAAACAAAATCTGCCCAGCTGAACATTCTTTCTGATGACAGGAGTAATACAAAGAGAACATGTCAGAGGCACAGGGTGGGGATGACCAGGCTCTGCATGTAGTTAGCAAGACTCCCTAGGCACTGAGAGCTCCTGAAGCCTTGGCTCTGAGGATGCTCCTTGATTTTGACTTTGTGCAGTTTGTGACTAATGCTGGCATTAATGTGATGCATAGTTTATAGTCTTACCCATTCCTGCAGTGATCCTTACAAATAAGCCAACTGAATCTCCATTACTTTAAAAATTATAACAACATAGTGTTGCATGGTATGTTCACCAGGAGCAGGGAGTCTAGAAACCCTGCCCACAGATCTGATCACCTCTGCTCTTAGGTGCCACCTGTGCAGAGAAAAATTTTCTTCCTACATCTCCTCCCCAACATGCTGGTTCTTTAAGTCTGCACCCATATTTTATTGCTTGCACATTGATGCATTGTGCATCTTCATCCTGGTTCTTCATGTGCTGTGGACTTTGGCTGGAAACTGTACTTTGCACAATGACATAAACCAGCTCCCACCAGCTGTTCACCAGCCTCGCCCATTCACTACAGCGGCGGCTGTAGGAAAAGACAAGTAACACAGCAGCTTCTCTGGTCCCAATGGGATCAAATTATCTCTTCTGTTGTCTTTGTACATCTGAGCTGCCCGAAGAACATCATCCAGTCAACTTTTTTTCCAGTAGATCCCTGAAGAGCAGCCGGCGCAGGAGCCCAAAGAGGGATCCCAGCCCCGCTCACGGGGAAGCAGCGCTGCAGCAAGGCCAAGCCTGCAGTAAACCACGGAACAGACTTGGGGCTGTGGGCAGCCCCTGCTCCCGCAGCGCTTTGCGTTTATTCCCCATAGACAGAGGCTTCCCACACGCCTCTCGGCTCTACCTTGTTTCAGGGCACGGGGGCCACTTTGGGGGATCTCCCCGGGAGAGCTTGGGACAGCAGAAGCCGCGTCGGCCGCGTTCGCAGCCCTATTTCCAGCAGGGGCCGTACGGGCGCACCCCTCCTGCACCGCGTGTGTCCACCACCCGCTCCCAGAGCCTGCCGGGGCCGGGTGGGCGCTGATCTATCATCCCTGTCCCCATCCCCATCCCCATCCCCATCCCCATCCCTATCCCTATCCCTGTCCCTATCCCTGTCCCTCTCTCTGCCTCGGCCTGGCCCCGTTTCCGCCCCGACTTCCCGCCCCCTCGGGTCGAACCATAGAGTTGCAGCCTCCGAGCAGGAGCGAGGGGCGCCGGAACCACCGAGCTGGGGTCGTCGCTTCCGGAGCGCGGCTCCGCGCCACCACTCGGCGCCGCTGCAAGATGGCGGCGGGGCGGCGGTGGCGGGCGCGGGGCTGAGCGAGGCCGCTGCAGCCGGAGGCAGCCGGGCCTGGCCGGCCCGAGGGGTGAGAGGGGCGCGACGGTGCTGGGCTGCGAGGAGAAGAGAGGCGACGACAAGGCGGCAGTTCGCCCTGCCTCATTTTCGTCGTCTTTCCATCGGGTGGGAGTAGGAGGGGGGGCTTTCTGCCCCGTTCCCCTGTGGCCAAAAGAATAATGAATTAAGTGCATGATTTGTTATATATATTTTTTTTCACCTTCTGCCGTTAACTTGTTGCGTTGAAACTATAGTCTGGGTTCTTAGAATATGTGAAGTTCGAGGTTTCAGAAGTTTGTTTTCTTTCCCTTTAGCCTTTAAATATATAAATATGGGAAATACGGGGTGTAATTGTAACTCCTGCCTCTGTTTGGTGAGCTTCCCACCTACAGAAGCGATAGTGTCTTGCAAAAGGAAAAAGCAAACCCACCCCAGTGTTTTGGCAGGGAAGTAGGTTTGGAAGGGGAGGCAGAGAAGTAACATCTCTGGCTGTAGTTTGGACACTTACATAGCCAGCTGTAAGCTGAAGAAATGTGTAAAAACAGGAAATAATTTTTTGCAGAATAATCCTACACATGTTGATGCAGTAGGTGCTGGGGAGAGATATCAGGGGCAGTTAGAAGTCTGAGGAAGGGAGGTCTTGTGGGGAAACATTTGAAACAGAAAGGTAAGAACTGGAGAGCATTTATGAGAATGAATGAGAAGCTAAAATCTGACAAACTCTCAGAAAAATAGAATATGTGTTTCTCCCTGCCCTGCACCCCTCCATAGTGTAAGCACAAAGCTTCTTGGTTTGAGTTGTAGCGTGAATAATAAAAAATCATCAATTAGTTTAAAATTTTAGCTTACTGAAGTGGTAGTCAGTAGGTACTTAGTTAAATAGCAGTACTTTGTTGGACTAGGAGCTCATAGGTTTGAGGACCTTATTTGAGCTCTTTGAGGGAGTAACTTGCTGATAGAAAGAGGAGAAACAAGCATCCTCAGACTACCAGTGTGTAAGACCTGAAACCATGTCATCTTTTCCAGGTCCCTCCCTCTTTTTTTAGTTTTGTTTTTTGAGGCAGAAGAAGAAAGATCAAAATGGGGCGGAGATCTACATCATCCACCAAGAGTGGGAAGTTCATGAATCCCACAGATCAGGCCCGTAAGTATCCATAAAAACTAAGCAGGTAGGTAGTGCCTAGAAGAGCAGATAAAAAACTTTCTCTGAGGATAGAATCCTCACTTGTGGATCAGAACTGAGTTTCTCTAACTTGAAAAATATTATCTCAGTTTTGTCTGGGAAGGCTGCTTGTTTTCATACTCTTGCTTCTCTTAAGTATTTACCTCTTGGTTTTCAGCTGGTTATCAGTGTTGAAAGGCCTTTGTACTTAGCTGTTAGATAAACTGCAGGCTGCTTCCTGAGACAGAGTTAATCTGAGGAATTTGAGGAACATGTCAAATTTTGCAGGTGCTCTGATTAGATGGGCAAATTGTCTTACTGGTTTTTTCTGGTTTTGGTAACATGCCAGGTGTTATCAATGCTCAGTGAATAAAGAAAATCCAGACTCCCACAATAGATGTGCTTTATTTCAGAGGTGTTCTTAAAGCCTACATATTTTTAAAGTGTGTTACCCGATGACTCTATTTCAGCTTCTGTGCAACAATCTTTTCATAATTGCGCCTATCACTGTGAATAGGGTTGCCTGTTGTTCTTTTTTGTATTGAAAAAGCCCTGCTTCTGGAGACATGAAGACTGCAATATCTCTTTTTTCTGTATAAAAGACAAGAAATAGGAATCTATTTCATGCTGTATTTCTCTTTTGCTGGGAAGCTGAGTAAGTCTTTGTAAAATGAATGAGGTGTTGAGAAACAGCCCTAGTCTTGAAGAAGGAAAGGTTTTTCGTTAATTTGATTTTGTCTTTCAAGTTGTTATTTTCTTTTTCTTTTCCCCCCTAGGTAAGGAAGCTCGGAAAAGGGAACTAAAGAAGGTAAATTAAGAGATTAGGGGACATTTAGTTGGCATTTCCTATACTATGTATCATGTAAAGGGCCATGAACAGACTGTGGATATTTTGCTTGATATCCTGAGACTGACTTTGAAAATATTATCCAAACACATAGTTTAAAAACTATAGAAGTCTTGTTTGCAGTAAACATATCCCCAGCTGTTTTTAAACTTGTAATTATTTTTAAAACATTGCTGGAAGTACTTAGTAATTTAAAAAATCCCAAAACAACAAAGCAAAGAAGAGAGCAACAAACCAAATTTTAAAAAATCCAAACAAAGCATCCAAAACTCACACACTTCTTAGTGTGTTTTACTGTATTTTGTCACTTGGTTATTGTGTGATTATGTGTGTTTAGATGGAGTGAAGGAATGGTAGTAGCATTTGCAATTACCAAGATAGCGGAATTAAAATGACCAGAAATTTTAATTACATTTGCTGCTGATTTGTGCCACGGTGAGCATTTTCAGGACATTTTGAGATGTGATTTGTTTCTTCAGACTGAAAATACTGGGAAAGGAGTAACAGATATTTTGTGTCTTTCTACTGTGAAACTTTTCTATCTGCTTGATCTCTGATCTCAGAACAAAAAGCAACGGATGATGGTACGAGCAGCGGTACTGAAGATGAAAGATCCAAAGCAGATTATCCGGGACATGGAAAAACTGGATGAGATGGGTGAGTGAAAGGTACCAGGTGTTGGACTTAGGCAGTCGTTTATGTAGATGCATAGTGTAGATTTAACAGCCAGCAGGGGAGACTGAAATATGAGTAATCTTTTTTTCCTTTTCTGTTAGAAGGGGGATTCTGTGAATATCTGGGGATTGATTATAATTTGAAATGTTGTGGTGCCATCAAAGAGGACTTTTTTTCCCAGAAGTTGATTGATAAGAAGAATGAGTAATGTGTGTGTGTGCTGCTAATGTAGAGTTCAAGGAGGAGATTGTCATAAGGCTGAAGACTTCTTAAAAACAGGGATTGGAACTTGTTTTGAAATAGTTTCATTCATCATAGTTGTGCAGTAGAGTAATTTGCAAATGTTTTGTCAATTTTTTTGCTGTCTTGGATCAGAGTTTAACCCAGTACAGCAGCCACAACTTAATGAAAAAGTGCTGAAGGATAAACGCAAAAAGCTTCGTGAGACTTTTGAGCGTATCCTGCGGCTCTATGAGAAGGAAAATCCTGACATCTATAAAGAGCTGCGCAAGTTGGAAGTGGAGTACGAGCAGAAGAGAGCACAACTCAGCCAGTATTTTGATGCTGTCAAGGTAATCCTTACTGTACTTCAGTCTTGTAACTGTGGTAATGTATTCTCTTTGCTCATTAGGTGTGACAGTTACAGAGAAAGGGAGATGTATGTGAGTTCAGCATCCTGTGGCCCATATGAATACTAATTTGCATAGTACCTCGAATTAGAGCATTTCAGTGAGTGGTAGTTGTCAGGTCACTGTCTGTCTCTAATACGCTGATCTCATTCAACATGAAAGGAGGAGGGGGAAATTCATGTTTCAAATCAATAATATCAGCCTTTTGTTTTCTGTGTTAAAGAGAGAGCAGGTCTGTGAGTGTGCAATTGATATTTCCGTGAGTTTCTGCTAAATCTCTTGCTGGAAACAATGAGAATCCTTTGGCATTCCTTTTAAAGATCTTTCTCTAATATTCATCCCTACCTGGAGGTGTGCTGGAGAACATAGTGTTGTGCAAGTGCAAGGATCTGTAAGACCTTTTTTTTCTCTTTCCTTTGGAACATGCAGCAGTCTGTGACTTGAATACTTAAAAACCACAAAAACACAACCATACTTGTCTACATCATCTTCATTTTGCAGACTCAAGGTCTAAAAGAAGATGGAAACCTGACTGAGTTTTGACTGGAATACTAAAGCTTTTCATGGGTGCATTGCAAGAGCTTTGGTTTGCATTGAAAGCTTTTACTGTTAACACTTTCCCAAATTTCTTTCATGGACTGCTGCAAGATAACACATTCTAAGAACAGACATGTTTGACAAGTGGTGGCAGGTTCTGTGTGTTCTGTACTTAAAAGAAATAATGAGTTTGTGCAGTAGCTTCTGTGGGAGTAACCTATTATCTTTTTTTTCCCTCCCTTCTAGAATGCTCAGCATGTTGAAGTGGAAAGTATCCCCTTGCCAGATATGCCTCATGCTCCATCCAACATCCTCATACAGGACATTCCCCTTCCAGGGGCTCAGCCACCTTCTATCCTCAAGAAGACATCAGCCTATGGGTAAGTGAAAAAAAAAAAACTTAAAGGGGAAGTAAAAAGGAAGCACTCATATTACGGGGTTGGAGCTAGAGATAGAAGCAAAGGTAATATTGACTCGTAGAAGTCAGGAGTTCTGTGCAAGTGAATTGTGCTTTCTTTTAACCAAAGCTGGTTTTAATCTTTCCACACTATTACAGCTTTTTGTTTAAATTTCTTTGAGTAACGCATTATGCCTTCTAGTTTTTGTCTTTTTCATGTCAGGAAAACTTAAAACCCTACTGTTTTGAACATAAATGCCCCTTAAATTGCCATATGTGTGTTCTTTTGTCCTGCTGGCATATTCAGTGTATATGAATAGTTCATATAAACTCCTAGTTTGCTTGGGTTTGTTTTTTTTTTCATTCTAGTGCTAGTTTTTTTCTATTTCTTTCTGAATAGCCTTCTGGCTTCACCAACTCTGTGATTATTTCATTTATTTTCTGTCATAGGATTCAATAGTTGATGTTTTTCAGTATTGTCTTTAGTTGCTTTTTGAGAAGCTTTTGTCTGATCTTCTGCAGTCATGTCTTTGTTTGAGGTTGTAAACTCCTTGTGTCAAATCTATACTTTTTAAATGTTCACGTTTCTTTTTAGAAGTCTGGGTATGCTGTGGTAAGAGAAGGCTAAATAATTCTACTAAAGGCATGTTTGCTTTAATTGTGTTCTTACATTTCTCATTTCCTTTCTTATTTCCAGACCACCAGTTCGGTCCATTTCTGTGCTTCCTCCTCCGGGACTTGGTGTTCCACGTTTACCTCCAGGCAGGAAACCCCCTGGACCTCCACCAGGGCCACCCCCCCCTCAGGTCCTACAGATGTATGGCCGTAAAGTGGGTTTCACCTTGGATGCGACTCCTCGAAGGCGAGACGAGGAGATTTCTTACAGTTCTGAAGCAGGTAAGGACTTCCCTGATCCTCTCTGGGGTTTTCCTTGATCTCTGTTTTGCTATGAGTGGTACTGCTGTGAGTACAGTATGCCCTAGACAAAGTGTTCTCTAGGCAATATGAATGTTAACACTACTTCAAGGACTCTTAAATGATTGCTCCTCTGAGGCAATTCAGATATATTAATAATATCTGCAGTTTTGCTACCAGCTGTATTTTTAAATGTTGAAACTTTTAATTACGTGTCTCAGATACTTCTTTTTCACAGATCAGATTTTTTTGGATGAACCCTTAACAGTGCTGAAACATTGTTCATATAATCCCTTTAAAAACCCAGTCACTCTCAGAGAAATCTTCTACTTAAAGAGCCCATCAAATAAACACCCCCCAACTAAAACCTCAACAAAATCCACAACCACCCCTGAGTGTGCATTTGCTAGGAGAGCATAGGTCCTCTTTTTCGTACAGCTGCTGTATCATCCCTAGAAACTTTTGTGACTAGATGGATTAGCTTTATTTCTTGCGAAAAGGCATCAAAATATTTCAGTGGTGGATAATTGCTGAATAAAAATTATTAATGAGTTGCAGTAGCAGTTGCCTTCACTTTTTTGCTGTGCAAATGAATCGGCAGGTTAATACAAAATCTTACAGATTTTCCAAAATATCCTTTAAGAACATATGCTGAAAAGTAAAGGGTTGACAGTTTGTCCATGCTGTTGCTGAGGGGAATGTTGTGACTGTAAACATACCCTGGTGTGAAAGAATAATATTTGGAGTTCATGCATTTCCTAATACTTTGCTTTCTGCAGGACAGCGAGGCCACGATGACGACATGTCCAGCACTAGTGAAGATGAAGGTTATCCTGAGGATATGGATCAAGATAAGCACGATGAGAGCAGCGATGACAGTGACAGCGATAGGTCAGATGCAGACAGTGAAGGAGAGGACTTCCTGCATCGTGATAATGACAAGGAGAGGGAAGGTGGTGAAGAAAAGAAATCGGGTATGAAGGGGAAATGAGAGACTGGGAGTTGATTTTTCTAAAGAAAAACACTACTTGATAGAGTTGAGGGCATGTGTATAATTTATTTGGTCAAGTAACAATGTTCTGACCACCTAAATTCCAGTTAAAGGATTTTTATTAATAAATGAGTCAGGAGGAGGCTATCTAGAAGTGAAGCAACTTTCAAATAAACCTGTTTTCTTAAAAGGTGTGTTAGCTTGTAGCTCACAAGCCATTTTTCACCTGAATCATTGCATTGGTAAGATACCCTACAAAATTAAACCTCAGTGTAAAATATGCCCACTTGCTTGGGGAAGACCAATTGGTAGAGAATACTAGGTCAGCAAAACTTCAAACTATCAGAGACACCAATGTTAACTCTTCTCTAAGGAGCATCCTTATTTTAAACTGATAGGCTGTCTATACCAGGTATCAAGGTAACTATCTGATTTTTCTTACTTTCTTCCCACCTGCTGTCACCCTCATCGGTACCTTGCTTTTCCAGGTCACAGTGTCCGGTTTGCAGACATGCCTGGAAAGTCACGAAAAAAGAAAAAGAACATGAAAGAACTGACTCCACTCCAGGCCATGATGTTACGAATGGCAGGTGAGTAAGGTGGATATAATATGTGGTGATATGTCATTAGGCTTCCAGTTAAGGTTTCTGTGAGCAGCTTACTTTGCACAGGTTTTATTTTGTAGAGTAAATACTTTACTGTCATAATGTAGGCTCTGCTGAGAGTACCAGCTCTCATTAGGTATTGGAGTTATAGTTTGGTTTTTGCTTTTTTTTTTTTTTTTTTCTTTTGTTTGTGTAGGATTTTTTTGTCTTGTTTTGTTTTGTAAACTTTTTGAAGTTTATTTTTGTTTAAGTAATGTCTATGTTTAGCATAGTGGAGTTGAAGAGTAGCAATTTACTGGAGTTTTTTTCTTCTAAGCCTTTTCTTGCTTAACTTTTAAGCAGTTGTTCAAAAGAAATGGGAATCCCTTGGTAAAAGAGTAACACTGTCTATGTTCTCAGCATGTAACCTATAAGGATTTGTACTCCTTAAAAACAACCTTCTGCTGAGATAAGTTGTCTTGTTTTGGAAAGACAGGTGTCTGCTGAGGAAGGCAGGGGCCTCCCTTGAAATGGAGATTGCAAACCCCCTCCCTCCAAATTATTATAATTTTGAAATTAAGAGGCTTTCAGGCAAAGATATGGGAGTAGGAATAACAGTTCTTTACTAGGAAAATTAAAATAAAAATGTAGTAGTACAAAAAAAGCAAACAAACAAAAAAAGAAAACACAGAGCCAGAATACAACCTGACACCCTGTCGGTCAGGGTGTTGGTAGCAGTCCAGTTAAGTCTTCCTGGAGTGACAGACATGGTTCTGTTGGAGTAGAGATGATCCTGTAGAAGGGTGTAGTTTTCCTCTGAAGGTCCAGCTGTGGTGAGATGGGTCTGGTCTACCTCTAGGAATCCAGTGGAAACAGGCTGTCCTGGTGTTCTGCATCTCAGATTACATCCAGGTAGGAATGCTTTGCTACTCCCACTGCATATCACATATGTGGAGCATCTCACAATGGGATGATGTAATTTTATCAGTCATGCAGTGAGCCTTAATGACGCATTAACAGAAGATACCTCCCCCCTTTCCCCAAGGGAGGATGGGTCATGGAAGAGATAAAGAACACTGCCCCACCTGGGAATAGAATAACAAATACTTTTGGTTACATTTTATATTTGGTTACATTTGCAACCTAAGACATAAGTTAACCAAACAAACAAACAAAAAAACTTAGTTTGTTTTAGAAAGAAACTCCAGTATTCTTCAAAGGTGTAGAAGTTTCTTGGACATGGGGATTATGTTTATTTTAACATTATGTCCCCAACCCCCTGTTGCTTCACCTTCCCACAAACTCCCGTAAAGCAGAGATTAAATAGCAGCAGTTTAGTTTGGCAGTACAAGTTTCAGGTCCCAGAGGAACACATAACTCTTGTTGTCAGAGCTCTCTCTAGAACAGCAATGATTTTCCTATTATTATTTTTTCCTATTATTTTTATTATATATATTATTATTTATTTTCCTATTTTATGTTCAACGGTAAGAAGTGGTAAGATTGTTTCTCTTTGAAGTAAGGTTTATCTTTCTCTTGCTTCTTTTTATTTTATTCTGTGTACTCAGTTTTCTCTGATGTTCATAAAGATGCCATGCGTAGACAGATTTTATAAGAGTATCTCCATGTCCAGGTCAAGAAATTCCAGAGGAAGGGAGAGAAGTGGAGGAATATTCAGAAGAAGAAGAGGAGGAGGAAGAGGACTCAGAGTCTGAAGAGACATCACAGCAACAGCAGCAGCAACAACTCAGTGAGGAAGCCCTTGCAGAGACCGGGTCATCTACTGCGACTTCCCAGGGACAGCAGCAGCAACAGAGTGCCCAGGCCGTGCCTCCAACTCAGATACAGGCACCTCCCATGCCTGGGCCTCCTCCGCTGGGACCGCCTCCAGCCCCTCCACTGAGGCCCCCAGGCCCACCCACCGGCCTTCCTCCTGGCCCTCCACCAGGTGAATTCTTAATTTATTCTGCTCTTAGGGATGCAGGCTCTCAGGCAGTGGTATCAGCTCAGGAGTTTGCAAGCTGCTGATGGAGCATATATACCCAGTTACTGAGACCTGTCTGTCATCAGTCTACATCAAGTTGCTGTACCTTGATTTTGTGGCATCAGGCTCCTGTAGCCTTCCTGATGATTCTCTTTGTTAGAGTTAACACTGGCAGACAGCAGTGGAGACAGTATATGAACTAAAAGAGCAAAGATACTTATTTTTAGGCCAGAAGAAAAATCAAATGTCACAGAGAAAGGTTTTTAGTTGTTTAAGTTCTGACAAACTCCGATCAGAAGCTGTTACCAGTTACTACTTGTATGGAGAGGAACCCTTTTTCCATGATACACTGGGACTTTCATAAAGATGCTTTAACTGTAACTGCTGCCTCTGCTTGAGATTTTTAGAAATTCTATTTAATCTGGCAGCTAGCTAATACAGCTTTTATTCATATGTTGAAGATCTTTACTCTTAGCTGATGAGTTAGTTGCTGGGATATATTTTTTGACTGTGAGTTAAATTTCTCTTGTTGCATGAATGCTTTCAGGAGCTCCTCCATTCCTGAGACCTCCTGGGTTACCAGGGTTACGTGGGCCTTTGCCTCGACTGCTGCCACCAGGTCCTCCCCCAGGGCGACCACCTGGTCCTCCCCCAGGCCCTCCACCAGGTCTGCCCCCAGGTCCTCCTCCACGTGGTCCTCCTCCTCGTCTGCCCCCTCCTGCCCCACCAGGTAAGAGGTTCTGCTTTTTTCAGTGCCAAGTCCCTTCTTGCTTTATTTTTGCAGTCTTGGCTGCGGTGATCAAGCCAGTGAGGTACAATTGGCTGCCAAATTGCCTTTGTTCCAGTCTGTGTCTGCATTGTGCTATGTGCTATTACATTATTCTGTACAATAACAAGTAAGTGCTGGGCATTGTTTGGTAGCAAGAAATCTGGCCTCAGAAAGGGAATTTCAGAGTTTAAACTCTCGCTCTGCTGGACTCTTTCTGAACAGCCTCTGGGTGCTGTAATGGTGCTCCATGAAAAGAGTTGGAGATCTGAATATTAATTTTTTGTGCCTGGGTTAGACATTTCTGATGACTCTGAAATTCCAGTGGGATCGATTGTCAAGAAACTTAATTGTCAGATTATAACTTCAAATTTAAAAGGGAGCAATAAACAAGCTCCTGTGGCTTTCAGAGTCTGAAGAGCAGTATTTTCAACCCAGCGTTTAGTGCAGATTTGAAAACGTTTTTTTTAAGCCAGTGCTACTGCATCTTGTTGGAGGTTTTGTTTTGCTTTTTGTTCTTGGCATTTTGAGCCTGTGCACTTTCTTGCTCAAATATTTTGAAATTCCCAGATGTGGAGACAGCTCATGCTTTTTGTCTTCTTACAGGCATCCCTCCTCCTCGCCCAGGGATGTTACGGCCACCTCTGGTGCCTCCCTTAGGACCTGCCCCGCCAGGGCTCTTTCCACCAGCTCCCATTCCAAATCCTGGGGTGCTGAGCGCCCCGCCCAGCCTGATTCAGCGGCCCAAGGCGGATGACACCAGTGCGGCCACCATTGAAAAGAAAGCCACGGCCACCATCAGTGCCAAGCCGCAGATCACCAACCCCAAGGCAGAGATCACGCGCTTTGTGCCCACGGCCCTGCGGGTGCGCCGCGAGAATAAAGGGGCGTCCGCTGCCTCCCAGAGAAAACAGGATGAGGAGCCTGCCCTCCCATTAACCAAAGCTGCCCCTAAGGCTGGATCGGCTGCCCCTATCTCTGTACAGACAAAGGATGATGTGTACGAAGCCTTCATGAAAGAAATGGAAGGTCTCCTGTGACCTGTTGTGGTCCTAGTCAGCTTTCCTGCCCCTCTGAACACGGATCAGATCACTGTGGAGGGAGAAGAAGGGAAAGTCCTCCTGCAAGCAATGAAAGGGCATGACGGGAAATAGTTCCCTACCCACAGGTTAACTTGCCAGTGTGCTGTGAATAGAGACTGCTTCAGCTGAGGTGTGCCTGGGGACCTCCTTTCAGAGCCACCATGTCCACTTGGTGAAAGGGAATTGAGAAGCCGATGCTGGTCCCCTCAAGTCTTCCCCCTTCCCTGGAGGAATGATACTCTGGGGACAGGGGTGACTATTCTCTGCCTAAGTCTTTACACACCCTGAGTGCTCTGGTGAGGGTAAGGGAACAGGTTTTTAGGAGCCAGAAAAGTGTTAGCAGCATTTAATACACAAATGGTTGTGCAGTTTTTATTTTCTGTACTGTTTTATTTGTTTCTGTAAATATTTTATAATCATGTTTTTCAGTTGCAGTGAGGTTGATCAATCATCTTTCTTCCAGGGTAGTCAGGAAGGTAATTTGTTGCATAGTACTGTACACTGGAATTTTTCACCCTATCCCCTTCATGGTCATCTTGATGAATTTTTGTTGGCTGGGGAAACTTCATTTTGTCTTGTGAAAGACAAACAATAAATGTTCAGTGTATCAAAATACAGCTTTCCCTGTGATTTGTGTCAAATTAGCAGGCAGGTGAAGAAGGGGGCAGCATTCTTTGCTTGCCTTGGAAGATGATAGAGGCGTTCAGAACCTCAGAAAAGAAAAATGATAATCACTTTGTAAATAACATATATTTACTTTTTCCCACTAAACTTCTGCTATATTCTTGTTTTTAAGTTCCTAAACATACCTTATAACCTTTACTGGTAGCTAGTAAAAACTTAAGTCCTGAAATACTACTAATAATTACAAATCTTTTGTGTATTTATATACTCTGATTGGAAGGTTTGCTTCATATCAAGCCTCAGATAACCACTGGGTGTCATGGACAGGCTACCTTAAGTAAAAATTAGTAAACAACTTTAAAGATAAAAGATTGACTGACAGATAATATTAGCCACAAGTAAAATTATTAAGATACCAGAGTAGCAGATACCTCAAACAATACATTTAGTTGGCTGTAACTTTCAGGCTTAGCTGAATGTACCATGTTTTGAGGTTAAATCTGCTTTAAGGAGACAAAAGTTATTACCTAACCAACTGAACTTACACGTGAAAACTTCTAATCTATTTTCACAAATTCTGGACACAATCAAAAACATTTGTTCTCTAACAGAAGAGCAGTTCTCTCTACACTAATATTTACATGAACCCGCCCACCTGATGCATGTTCTCTGCCTTCCTAATACATATTGTGTGATGTAACTACACGATTCTTGAAACACTAAGTTATTTCTTTATCGAGCAACTTCTGTAGTATATGATGACATCAGTTATGTTTATAAAAGTTGAGAAGATTCAGCCTGGAGACAGACAATGCAGCTTGAAAACACCAGTATGAGTATGATTACAGGAATACTGAAGTAATTTGTCTCTAGAATCAGAGAAACATCTTGTATTACGTGTTCCTGCCTCGTTTTTACACATATCAATAGTGCTGGGGTGTAAATGCTCCTACTGAAAATAAACCTTCTCTTTTATCATAGCAATAACACATTTTTGAAATAGCCCTGCAATAGCGTTTCTGAGGTTAAAAACAGAGGATTATTTCTGAACATACAGCGATGGCATTTAGCGTTCGGGGCGGCAGCTGTGCTTCTCTGCTCTCCTCGGGGGGCGGGTAGCCCTTTTCCCCGACGCCGTCCTCGCTTACGGAACGCGGCTCGGGGCGGGCGCGGAGCGGGGCCGGGCTCGGAGCGCGCGGCGCGGGCCGGAGGCGGGAGCGGCCGCCGGCGGCTCCCATTGGTCAGATTTGGATCCGCGGCTCCATTGGTCGGAGCGAGCCGGAGAGCGCTGCAGCCAATCAGAGAGCCAGCGGGGCGCGCGCAGGAGCTATAAAAGCCGCCGCGCGCGGGCGCAAAGACACGTGACAGCGTCAGTTCGGGCGGCTTGGAGCGGCAGCGTCGGGAGAGATGTCCGGGCGCGGGAAGCAGGGCGGGAAGGCGCGCGCCAAGGCCAAGTCGCGCTCGTCGCGGGCCGGGCTGCAGTTCCCCGTGGGCCGCGTGCACCGCCTGCTGCGCAAGGGCAACTACGCGGAGCGCGTGGGCGCCGGCGCGCCCGTGTACCTGGCGGCCGTGCTGGAGTACCTGACGGCCGAGATCCTGGAGCTGGCGGGCAACGCGGCCCGCGACAACAAGAAGACGCGCATCATCCCCCGCCACCTGCAGCTCGCCATCCGCAACGACGAGGAGCTCAACAAGCTGCTGGGCAAGGTGACGATCGCGCAGGGCGGCGTGTTGCCCAACATCCAGGCCGTGCTGCTGCCCAAGAAGACCGACAGCCACAAGGCAAAAAGCAAGTGAAATAGCCGAGGACGTCTCTCCCCTCAAAAAGTAACACAAAGGCTCTTTTCAGAGCCACCCACTTGCTCATAAAAGGAGCTGTACATCCTAGCGAAAAAACAAACGAAAGACGCCCGCCCACCGTCATATCTAAAGCTAATAGAGAAAATAAACACCCCTCCCCCCAAAGACCATAAATCCTTTTTATTTTAGCTTTAAAAAATTAAAGTATTCCTAAGCACTTTGTATTATAGCTCTGAAATTAGTATAAAAAATTTGAAAAACCTATTATATACTAAGACGTGGCCTACTTAAATTAACGTGGTTTATTTAATGTGAAATAAATCACTTTGCACTGGTTGGGGTGGGAAAGACAGTTTTTAAAAACTGTAGGAAAGAACCCACAGGCCCGTTATGCCTCTCCTTTTTCAGCTTGGCACTACGTAAAGTTAAGGTAATTCACCGATATGTCTAAAAACAGCCCTGACCCCTTTAAACCACTTCTAGAGCTACAGATACTGTTGGAGGTTTTTTGTTTCTTTTTGTTTGTTTGTTTGTTGTTTTGTATTAAAAGGCATTCTGAGTTACTAATCCTTACTTCTGATTACAAATCTTTAAGCTGTTGAGGCCATTTTCTGCCTCTAATATGAAGGAGTTTGAGAATAATTGTTACTCACAACACACAGGCAATCTGAGGTGAAAAGGACTGTTGCCAGTTTTGATTCTATCTTATACATAATGCTAAATACAAACCATAAATATGCTGAAATAGAAACAGAAAATCTGCTATTATTGGTCAAAACCCAGACTTTAATAATTACCCATTTGAAAACATAAAGTACTTGAATCATAACATTGTCCAGAATTTTAGTGTCACCAACAGTTACAATAGCAGGAGGTAAAAAGGAGTTTACAGGCCTTTGTCAAAACAATGTGTTGTAGGCATTAATAAACGTCTTACAGAATGCTTATTTTAATTCTTTGTAATCTGAAAAACAATGTGCATTTATTTCTAATTGACACTGGGTCTTGGAAAAGTACATCTGAAGACTGTCCCCTTCTTGCTTAGCAGTGAGCTGTTTCAGTGTAGCAGATACATCAAGATATGCCATTTTTAGTATTAATTCCAAAGTAGGGATCAGTCACAGGACAGTAAGAAAATGGAACATTTAGGAAACTGCTGTGAAAGAGGAATCCTAACTGATCACTTGAGCAAATTTCTTTAAGTTCAAGTAGTGGGAAAATCAGCTGGAGCAGTGTCTCCTTGGACAATGATGACTCAGATTTTTGCCAATCCAGCTGTATCAAAATAAAAACACTGACATATTATCAAATGTCAGGGCACTGGTTATCATTATTAACACGAACTGGCCTTGTTAAGTTTTATGTCACCTAATTCATTAATAAAGTTACTATTTCTGTAGCAGAGGACGAGGGAACCATATCTGCATTGTGTACACCGAGCAACACAGCACAAATTGCTATGCTGTAAAAAGTCACCTCCTTTGGTGAGACAAAAAGCCCTTCACAGGACTTTAACATGCTTCTTGTCTTGCTGCATAATGCACTAATTTAATTTCTCTTAATTATTTTGAAAGAGGTAAAAGATTTTGGACAAAGGAGCTAATTTCTATTCCATATTCAGTGCTCAAGATGAGCCTGTGTTACTTCCTCCTCTTTGAAATCAAATTGCGACAAAAATATCGATTTAAATCCCTGATTTTCAGTTCAGATTAAGAGAAGACCCTTTAAAGAATATTAATTAATTACTTTGGAAATCTAATTCCCCACATCGCAGATTTTATTTAGAAGGAAAAACAAAAGTTTCTGTCTCCCGAGGTCTGTTCAGCTCCAGGACTCAGTGTTTATCGCCTCTTTTTTAGCTCACCCGTTGCCTCTTCGAAAGGAAACTTGGCCGAGGGGAACAAGAGTCTTCCTTTTCCACGCTGCTGCGAACTGGGGGGAGGTCGGTGGCGGAAATTCTGATAAAAACAGCCGTTTTTGACTCCTAAGAAACACAAAATGAGCGGGGAGAAGGGACCTTTCTGCCGTGCAGCGGGGCGGGATCTGCAACGCACCAATCACCGCGCTGCTCCGCTCTATAAATATGAGGCCGCCGAGTTGCTCCAGGCCCAGTGGTTTCCCTGGTTCGTGTACGGAGGTCGGCACAATGTCGGAGACCGCGCCTGTTGCCGCTCCTGCTGTCTCTGCGCCCGGCGCCAAGGCCGCCGCCAAGAAGCCGAAGAAGGCGGCGAGCGGCTCCAAAGCCCGCAAGCCCGCGGGGCCCAGCGTCACCGAGCTGATCACCAAGGCCGTGTCCGCCTCCAAGGAGCGCAAGGGGCTCTCCCTGGCCGCGCTCAAGAAGGCGCTGGCCGCCGGCGGCTACGATGTGGAGAAGAACAACAGCCGCATCAAGCTGGGGCTCAAGAGCCTCGTCAGCAAGGGCACCCTGGTGCAGACCAAGGGCACCGGCGCCTCCGGCTCTTTCAAGCTGAACAAGAAGCCGAGTGAGACAAAAGAAAAGGCAACGAAGAAAAAGTTGGCTGCCAAGCCCAAGAAGCCGGCGGCTAAGAAGCCCGCCAGCGCCGCCAAGAAGCCTAAGAAAGCGGCAGCAGTGAAGAAGAGCCCCAAGAAGGCGAAGAAGCCGGCAGCCGCAGCGGCCAAGAAAGCGGCCAAGAGCCCAAAGAAAGCTGCAAAGGCAGGCCGCCCCAAGAAGGCAGCCAAGAGCCCGGCTAAGGCGAAAGCGGTGAAGCCCAAAGCAGCCAAGCCTAAAGCGGCCAAACCCAAAGCGGCCAAGGCAAAGAAGGCGGCGCCAAAAAAGAAGTAAGTTGATTGAGGGAAATTAAGAGTCTACTCATTTAAATAAACCCAAAGGCTCTTTTAAGAGCCACCCACTTACTCTCAAAAGAGCTGAAACACTACAGTTACTTATCAGCAAACCAAAATCACAGATTTCGGTAGGAGTTCACACGGCATTAATAAAGTTCAGATCTTGGTTACGTGTGCGTTCGGTAGCTCCTGCGTGGGAAATCGGCTTCTTTAGATGGAAGTGTGTCCCTACATGTAGTTCGGGAGCCCCGCGATAGCAGCTGCGCCCGCTCCGCCCCCGGTTCAGTGACCGGCGCAGCCCAGAGCGCAGCGAGGCGGTGTCGGCGGCCTCGCGGAGCGGTGAGCGCCCTCCGCTCCGGTGCCCGGGGGAGTTTGAAAGTGCCGCGTTGGACCGTGATTAGCCCCGCACCGCCTTCCCGCCAGGCTCCGCCCTCCCAGGGCGGTGAAGCCCCCTCATCCGCCGCGGCCGTGCCGGTGCCAGCCCCGAGCAGGCAGCCAGCGCTGGCTGGTCGGTAACGCGCCGAGCCGCATCGGCCCGCCCTTCCCCGTCTCACCGCCTTCGAGCGGTGGCTGGGGGAGGCGAGGGGGGAGCATGGAGCAGGCATGGCGAAACGTGCGGGCTGTGCCACGGCCCTGTCTGGCAGCGGCTGCTGCGGAACCCCGCGCCCGCAGCGGTGCGGCGAAGCAGGAAGGGCTCCAGCCCCAGGGTCCGATTCTCCCCGGCTCCCACTAAACCTTGCAGTGTAAATCACTGATCGCCCACTTTTTTCGCCAGGTTTTGGGGGTGGTTTTTTGTTGTTGTTTTTCTTTTTCTTTTCTGTTTTGTTTTGTTTTATTTTTCCTTCAAGAAAGAACCATCTCCTGCAAAGTTTTGGGACATTGGTATTTTAAGCCCGAAAACCCTTCATTAAGAATATATTACCGTATTACCTAATCGAGTAAGGATACCTACTTCCAAAAAGGAACAAAAAACCAAACCAAACCAAAAAACAAACAGAACCCCTCCACGAGCCTGCACTGACAAGGGTTATGGCAGGTTATGGGTATATGCGAGTATTATGATAAAAACATATAAAAACATATAAACCCGGCTCAAAAATCAAGCCGCCAAGGCAGGAGAAAACCTTTAATTTTACTGCTATAGTGCACTGAAAGTAAATGCTAGATCTTTTAATTAAAAGGCATTTAACCCGCAGATAATTTTTAACTGTTTTACCTTTCACACGGGACGTGCAAGTGGACAAATTGCTGCTTTAAATCCCTTTAGAGATGTGAGCCGACCGACCACAAATTTTGAACAGGCAAGTTTATATAACACGCACATGGGGTTACCAACTTTTAAAAAATGTACTGGTTACATTTAAGCTTGCTACCGAGAGGCTCCCCTGATTTACTAATTAACATGCAAATGTTCAGCTGTTTACATACCTCCCCACCACAAGCACTGATTCAGCCTTTTTACTTGAAAAGTTGGTGGCTCTTAAAAGAGCCTTTGGGTTAAAAGTGACGATCCGAGACGCCCTACTTGGAGCTGGTGTACTTGGTGACCGCCTTGGTGCCCTCGGACACGGCGTGCTTGGCCAGCTCGCCGGGCAGCAGCAGGCGCACGGCCGTCTGGATCTCCCGCGACGTGATGGTGGAGCGCTTGTTGTAGTGCGCCAGGCGCGACGCCTCGCCGGCGATGCGCTCGAAGATGTCGTTGACGAAGGAGTTCATGATGCCCATGGCCTTGGACGAGATGCCCGTGTCGGGGTGCACCTGCTTCAGCACCTTGTACACGTAGATGGAGTAGCTCTCCTTGCGGCTCTTCTTGCGCTTCTTGTCGCCCTTCTTCTGCGTCTTGGTGACCGCCTTCTTGGAACCCTTCTTGGGCGCGGGGGCGGACTTGGCCGGCTCAGGCATGGCTGCACCTCTACTACTGCTCAGTCACAGCGGAGTATCGGAACTCGCGATTTCTCCTGTATTTATAGGGCCCTTATGCAAATCTATGGTGTCAGAAAGCAGAGCTCCCATTGGACAACAGGCGAAAAGACGTAATTTACGTCACGAAGAGCTTTGCTATTGGTCTTTTTTAAACACCACGCTAGGATTGGTCTATATTCGAATGCCAGCAGCCAATCAGAATGAGCTCTTTCAATCCCACCGTTCGGTGCCGAAGCTCGTCCTCGGCGGCGCCGCCGCTCCCCGGCCCGGGGTCACCCCGAAGCACCCGGCTCGTGTGTCCCTCACAGCAGCCGGCGGGTTTAAAACAACAAAATACAGTTATGGGCATTTCTAAGGAAAAATAAAAAAACGAAGCCAGAAACCAACAACTTGTGAGGGGTTCTGATAGTCTTTTATTTTCCTTTTTTTTTTTTCCTACAGAAAGGAGCATACCTGTATGCTTTATAGAATAGTCTACATTTGTAACAGTCACAAGATAAATGTAAAAGGGAAGAGATGCAACCAGGAAAGATATAGAGAGTCGGGAATACAAACACTGTGAATCATGTTTAGAATTAATCTTTTTGGTCTGTAGAACGTGGCTTCTTTTTCACCACTTTAAATGAGATGGAAGCTGTGACTTAATTTGTAACATTAAATGATTGGATTTCTCCTAAGACGCAATAAATATTGGAAATATGTGTTTAAGTCAAAACCACGACAATCCTAAAAATTAAATGTGAATTTTATTCTCCTGTTTGAAATTATCATGAACCAGAAAATAAAGCTTTTTTCTTGTTAATATAACTTCATTGTGCAAGAAGAAAGCATGATGTTATTTCCTTTTGGAAACCTTAAGGACTATTCAAAGACTGGACTTACCTGGTATCAGAAGAAAAAGGTTTCTTGTATAGATCCATGCTACCTATCTGGAATGTGTGAAAAAAGAGATCTTAGCCAGCTGGTCTTGCTTCTGGTTTGTTTTTTTTTGTGTGTGTATGTGGTTTGTTTTTTTTTGTTTGTTTGTTTGTTTGTTTTTACCATGCTAAGCAGAAGCATAGATCCACAAATATCTCCAGCTGTATGCAAAACAGTGGTGTCTGAAGGGACGCAGAAAAGAAAGTGTGGGATATTTTTCCTTCTTAGTGAGAGAGGCTTGCTTTAAAGTGCTTCTGCTGTACGTTTCTCCTAAACTGGGGAGGCAAAGCAATATTGAAAAGAGCAGCTTAGTGCTACCTCGATTATCCTGCTGCTCTGTTTTAATATCTGCTCTGCAGCCCTGCTGCCTCTCATCCAGAACAGGGATGTATGTTGGAGATTTAGATTACTTTCTCGACATAACTTCATTTTAGTGCGGTGTCATTTTCTATGGGGAACACGGAGAAAAGAAGTCCCAGCAAAAGTTAAATAACAGCTTGGCAATCAAGAGGAGACAGCACATAGAAATAGAGAGAATCACAGAGAAATAGAGAGAATTAGAGAAATTTACTGATGATGAGACACATTTGTCTTGTAGTTGTGATTATTTGGAAAAATTTTTAACGTGCATGATGAACCTTAAAATCACATTTGACAAGCTGGGTTACAAGGCTGTGGATAGCTATTGTAGATATTTTAGTCGTTGAGACTGAAACTTTAAGCATAATTATATGATTTGCTCCATACTTTGTCACCTGTAGCTGCATGTTTTATAGTTTTGTAAATTTTTGAGTGTTGTTATAATCAGAAGACCCTAAAACTTCCTTGAAAAACATTAAATATGTCACATTTCAAACAGCAGAAAATAAAGACTAAAAAGACCAAGGTGTAAGAAAAGAATAAAGAAGGGGAAGAAGTCAACCATGTATTTTTAACCCTCCCCACATATGGACACTTGAAACTACTAAAGGTAATTAAGATGGTGGACCCCATTAAAATAAATGTGTCTGTAGAATTACAGTAAATAAAAAAACCCTGGTTTGTGTTCAAAAAGTAATATGAAGTGAAGAAAAATACCAGTGAAAGAAATAGATAAATAGCAATCAATGAAAAGTGAGACCATGAAAATGACCAAACACTTGTCATTTTTTAAAAGCACAGGAAGTGGTAAAGGTTTTTATCACAGGTATAGCTGCAAGAGACATAAATCAGCTCCTTCATCAAGACATCAGTCCCATAAACAGAACAAAGCTGCGTGATAATTAAGTAAAGGACATGGGACAAAAAAAATCCCCCATGGAAAAAATTTAAAGTGTCGCCATCACAGGGAATAAAACAAACAAACAAAAAAACCCTCGCAGCACATTACCCCCTTTCTCAGCCTTCAGTAGAAAAGGGTGCATTTACCGTAGAAGCGGGACCGCGGCGCCCACTCTCTCCCCTGCCCTGCCTCTGTGGGGGCGCAGCTCGATGGCTGCGCTGCAGCGCGGCAGGCCGGCGGAGCGCGGGGGGAACGCGGCTCTCCCAGCCCCGCCGCCGCCATAGGCCGGGTTTTGCTGCAGCTCCGCGGCCGCTGGGGTCCCGCTCCCTATCGGCACCGAGAGTCCCGCGGGCAGGGCCGGGCAGCCGGGCCGAGCACGGCGGGCACGGGATGACCCCGCCCGGGGTCCGCTCCCGGGCCCCACCCGGGTTTGGCCTCTCAGGAGCGGGGCCGGCCCCGATGGGAGCAAAAGCACGCAAGACCCGGCCGCGGGGGGAAGGGCGCGCAACGAGCCCGCCCCGGCGAGGGCGCGGCGCAGTCTTCAACCAGGTCGGACCGCCGGCAATATAGGGAGGCGCGCCAGAGCTGTTGAAGCATTGTGCTGCTTGTTGCGAAAGCGACGGTATGTCTGGTCGGGGCAAGGGTGGCAAGGGGCTCGGCAAGGGCGGCGCCAAGCGCCACCGCAAAGTGTTGCGCGACAACATCCAGGGCATCACCAAGCCGGCCATTCGCCGTCTGGCTCGGCGCGGCGGCGTCAAGCGCATCTCGGGGCTCATCTACGAGGAGACGCGCGGCGTGCTCAAGGTGTTCCTGGAGAACGTGATCCGCGACGCCGTCACCTACACGGAGCACGCCAAGAGGAAGACGGTTACGGCCATGGACGTGGTCTACGCGCTCAAGCGCCAGGGTCGCACCCTCTACGGCTTCGGCGGCTAAATACTTTAAAACTGACGTTGTTTTGTATTACAAAGGCTCTTTTCAGAGCCACCTACAAGTTTCATGATAAGAGTTGTTTGTCACTGATTTGTGTGTCCATTTGCTGATTAGGATTTTAAAAGACGTAAAAGTAGTCACAAACGTTGAAGTGTTTAAAAGGGTGAAGCCGTAACCGGGAATTGTAAATGCTCTAGTAACTATCTACCCCGTGTATTTTGCACTGATTTTTCTCATTAGATCCAGGAGTCTTGAATGCAGCTAAGATTGTGTAAATGGCAGTTCAGAGCTCTGTCGGTTACAGGACGGAAGTGTCTGAAATTACGTCGATACTTTTTACTCCAATAAGAATTAAACTTCTATAATCCTCTAATTTGCATAGCGCCCTTATAACTGGGGTGCAGACGCCATTTTCGATATTGCTGTGACACAGTGAAGACCTTTGAAGGGAAACGTTAAGAATGCCTGAGCCGGCTAAATCTGCTCCAGCACCGAAGAAAGGCTCTAAGAAAGCGGTCACTAAGACTCAAAAGAAAGGTGACAAGAAGCGCAAGAGAGCAAGGAAGGAGAGCTACTCCATCTACGTGTACAAGGTGCTGAAGCAGGTGCACCCCGACACGGGCATCTCGTCCAAGGCCATGAGCATCATGAACTCCTTCGTCAACGACATCTTCGAGCGCATCGCCGGCGAGGCGTCGCGCCTGGCGCACTACAACAAGCGCTCCACCATCACGTCGCGGGAGATCCAGACGGCCGTGCGCCTGCTGCTGCCCGGCGAGCTGGCCAAGCACGCCGTGTCCGAGGGCACCAAGGCGGTCACCAAGTACACCAGCTCCAAGTAAAATGATTTAATATTATAAACCAAACGGCTCTTTTAAGAGCCACCCCACATTCCTGATAGAGCTGTGATTGCAAATACGATGCGGGTTTTTTTTTCATGTGGATTATGCAATGCAAAATGAGAACTACACTCTTGTAGCTACAAAATACTGTGTAACTTTTCAGGTTACTTGTTCTTTGTACTTTAGCAATTACAAGCTCTAGTTGTGAAACCTGTATGTGGCTCTTAAAAGAGCCTTTGGGTTTTGGTGGCGATGGGCCGGTGGGAGGGAGCGCAAGGCTTTAGCCGCCGAAGCCGTAGAGGGTGCGACCCTGGCGCTTGAGCGCGTAGACCACGTCCATGGCCGTAACCGTCTTCCTCTTGGCGTGCTCCGTGTAGGTGACGGCGTCGCGAATCACGTTCTCCAGGAACACCTTGAGCACGCCGCGCGTCTCCTCGTAGATGAGCCCCGAGATGCGCTTGACGCCACCGCGCCGAGCCAGACGGCGAATGGCCGGCTTGGTGATGCCCTGGATGTTGTCGCGCAGCACTTTACGGTGGCGCTTGGCGCCGCCCTTGCCGAGCCCCTTGCCGCCCTTGCCCCGGCCAGACATCGCGCCTCTATCTGCTGCTGTCCTGTCCACGCCATCAACCGCCCCCGGTGGCCCTTTATTTCTCTGGAGCCGACCTGGTTGAGGACTTCTGCAGCAGGCGGAGTCTCGCGCCCTGTCCCCGCCCAGCGGCCTCTCCTCTCCCCCCGCACGGGCTCGGCCGCGAGACGCTGCCGAGGCGCTTTCCCGGCCGTGTCTCTGGGACGCGCGCGGCGGCTCCGCCTCTCCCGAGCGGGGCCGGGCTCGCCCCCCCCCCTCAGTCCGCGCCTCTCTTTGCGGCTTTCGCGTCCGGTCCCGCTCCGGCCGCGCCCTCCTGCGCGGTGACAGTTCCTCATGAGCACTGAGTCTCCGCCTGTAGCAGGAGCCGGGACTGCGGCACCCTTTTCCGGCACCTCCTTCCCGTTCCTTTCCCGCTGCCCGCGGGTCTGCGGCAAAATCCTACCAATGCGGGCCCCCGCCCGGAGCTCCCGCCCCGCCCCTCCGCTGGTCTCTGCTCGCCCATCCCGGCTTCTGCTGTTGTTTTGGACGCTTCAAGTGTTCCTTTTTAATTTTTTGGTTGTAAGCATTTGCCTGCATAGACACCTTCCTCGGGAATATGTATATAATCATTGTGAACCTTGTCCTCTGCGACCTACATCTTCTTTCTGTTACTAAGTTCTTTTTGTTTAAAATAGGAGAGGAAGGAAACGCTCAAGCCATGCCATGCCTAGGGGATTTTTACCTCTTTTCTTTTCCTTTTCTTTTCTTTTCTTTTCTTTTCTTTTCTTTTCTTTTCTTTTCTTTTCTTTTCTTTTCTTTTCTTTTCTTTTCTTTTCTTTTCTTTTCTTTTCTTTTCTTTTCTTTTCTTTTCTTTTCTTTTCTTTTCTTTTCTTTTCGTTTTTAATGTAATGTCGTTTCTATTTACCGAGGATTAAAGCGTGAACAGTTCTATAGCCTATGTTTGTTTTACTGGGCTTTTTTTGTTTGGTTGTTTTCCTGGAAACACAAGTGCACACGTGCTAACATGAACATATCTGTCATACCTTTACCTATCTAGAGTATTTTTGACCATTTCTAGGAGATGTGAGAGCCTAGAGAATAATAAAAGACCGTAAGGAAGAAGCAACATTTTTCTGGGAATGCTTCCTACTAGGGAAGTAGGAGACTTGTTCTTGGTCCAGACCGTAAAGAAAATTAGAGACTGTTTCAAGTTTCTCATATAATGTTTGGGTAATCTCCTTGCTAAAACATGAGCCATTTAAAACAGGAATGCTGCTCAATTTTTTAACCATAAACACTAAAATACAGGTCAATTTTCTAGTACTACTAAGTTTCCTGGATTAATGCAGAATTGCATAAAATACTAAATTTTTCCTTCCTGACACAGATGCTGATTTATGCTGATTTATATTGGCATTAAACTGAATTTCACAATCAAAAACATTTGCGGTCGCTTGGTAATTTCCCTTTCTAATTTTTAACAGCAAAAATTTTCATAAATTTCTATTGATTTTGGGTAATAATAATAAAAAAATCTTTACAGCTACTAGAGGAATATTGACAGAAACATAAATAAGTCTTCAAGAACTGTGAAAAAAGATTTTCCCAAAGCACCTTCTAGGGATTTTATTTTGGTGTGGTTTTTGTTTTATTTTCATTTAGTCTTCATATTCTGAGAACTCATAGCATTATGAAACATTTTCACTGGCATAATTTTGTGTAATTTCTTTGAAAAAGAGAAGAAAAGGAAAGTGCTGCTGTAACAATACCCTCATACCCCAGCATCCTTCTTTCTTATTGACTCACACATTTTAGGATAAGAAATTTCTCTTTTTCTTTACCTTTAGGTAAAGAAAGATTTTGAGGAGATCTCACTTATCCCCTCAAAAGTGTAGTAGATGCATATTCAAAAAGGAATTTGCTGTCTTTTTCTAAGATAGACAGATTTATCCAAATTACTGTTTCCGAACACTGGAACATATGGAAAAAATTCTGGGTTTGGTTGGTTTTTCTGGGGTTCATTTGTTTGTTTGCTTGCTTGTTTTAATGTCTGTGGTTATCATCTTTTAGCTCTTTTCTATTTCACTCTGCAGCAGACAATTTTGTTCAAAACTCTTCACCCTTCTTTTATGAAGATGTAAATTTACTGATAGATTCTATCTTATAATTTAGGAAACTGCCTGTTTCAGAATTGTGACTCCAGCATCTATGGATGTATCACAGTGCATTTGTTTTTTATTCTTCCCTAACATGAGGCTGTCTTGGCTTTCCTGGTTGGTCACCTTCCTATAAGCACCACCAGCCAACCTTCTGTTTGACTCCTGAATTTAAACTGGGGTCTTCTGTGGGAAAGTGAGTGATCCATCAGCACGTGTGTGACACCTCCAGTCACAAGAGCCTCTTACACTTAAACAGCAAAAGCAATCAGCAACTCCAAAACCAGAATGTTAAATAAAAACATCATTAGCACTGATTTGATAAATGAAAGAGTTGTGGAAAGACATCCAAGAGAAGGAGGAGTAGAATACCAGCCCTTTTGCAACAGTAAATACCCGGTGGAGGCTCATGGAGGGTCTCAGGGAGGCTCTGGGAGCCCTGCTTTGTGTTTCTGAGGACAGGAGTGAGGGTGTCTCCTGTATAGTTGAGTTCTGAACCTATCCTGAGACAGCTGGGTGGATAAGTGTGAACTTCATACTGTACTTTTAGTTAAATTGAAGATAAAAAGTAACTTTTGAACATTATTTATAATGTGTTTAAAAACCAAACCAGCCCCACTCCCTAAATTCTTGAGGATAAAAAGTTTTAGTACTTGAAAGTGTTCTTAAAATACAACATATACAGGTGCTTGTAAAATACTATGTATTAGGAAATACCTCTAATGTAGTCTTAGAGCCATGCATTTCAGGGCCATTGAATAAGATAAATTTTATCAGGATGTTAAGAACTTCCTATTCTTCCCATTTAAAAATCCCAGTTACAGATCTTTGAAAAAGTATAATGACTGCATGTACACATGCATACACACACATATAACAATTGTAATTCAGTCCTCACAGCATGTATTCAGTATTTTCATTTTATTTCTGTGTAGGCTACACTCATGCTGCTGCTGTAAGGTGAATTCAAACTCGGCATGCACCTACCTAAGCAACCAGCAAAACAGCAAGGACTGGCCTGGAAATGCTGCTGACTCTGTTACAGTTTTCAAGCATTGGATGCAAAGGTGGAGTGATACCTCTGTTCTGGAAAAATTTCTGTGTTATATGGGCCTAGACTGAGAATACTAAAGGAGCCTGAGAGTGACAAAGGTTGGCAACCCCTCCATTTTTCTTTTGTGTCTGCATAGTTATCACTCTTAGACTTTTAAATACATCTCCCCTGGAAGTGGACTAGTCTATATCCATGTAATGATCTTAATTTTTTCCAAACATGCTCCTTTTTCCTATTAAAAACCAACAACAACCTGTCAGATGAGTCTGCCTGAGAGAACTGATGGGAAGAGCAAAATTGGCCCAAATAAGGAAAATAATATTCAATTTCAGCAGGCAACAGCATACTTCATTTAGGAAAAAGGAGGGGAAGAAACCCTTCCTTGATGTTCTGTTTCACAATGTAACTTGAATTGCAGCTGGCTGTTTGTTGCTTAGAAGTTCCTCAATCTCAGTATGACAATGACTCTGACAGAACTAGTTGACTGCAGCAAAGCATTCAGAATTTTTCAACTGCTGCTTATCATTGCATTGGTGCAGTGGAGATCTTACCTGTTTTTCATATACTACCAGTAGACTTAAATAATTCAGGAAATGTTCAGACCTCATTGGTCTGGCATCTAAAACACACAAAGATTTACATTTGACTTTTGGCTGTTCCTGAAAAGCCTATGTCTCAGAAACACTTGTTTTGTTTTTTTTCATTTATGTGCCTTTTTTGTTGTTTGTTTTTTTTTTTGTCATGCTTCTTACATCATGCCTGAGGCTCCCGATCTTTATGTTCATTACAAAATTGGCATACTGCCTTAAAACCCATGAGATTATATGGAACACTTATGGAAAAGTATACTATGTGCCCTCTGGATCAATTACTTTCCTATTGATGGCATCACAAGTTGAACATCTTACAGGCCAAAGTTTTGTATAGCTTTATTGATCCATCCTGATGGATCAGTAACATGCTTGGGATAGCATAAAAAAATCCAAATGCAGAGAGAAAGGGGATACTCATAAATATGTCAAATATTCATGCCATGAGGACAGCATGCAATGAAATGGAAGATCTTCAGAAATAGATAGTGATGAGCAAGAATAAAATGTAGAGAGAGAAGCAATAAGGACACAGACAATATATGAACAGGTTTATTAATATATTAACTACATTTAACCTCTACGCGAGAACAGATAACAGCATAGCAGAGTGCAGACTTGGCTGATATGTAAAGACAAAGTGATCAAGCCCACTAGAAAAGCATCTTCACATTAATGGACTAGCAAAACCTCACAGTGCTTAAGGGTAAAAGAACATGAAGGATGGGGAAGCAGATATGGAACTGAACATTGCCAATGCATGTAAACTTGAGAAAGCACGACAGGTGAGCCAGATGAGAAAGGCAAGGAGGGAACAGTGTTGGGGTAGGGCCACATTTGTCCTTGACCTGCTCTTTGCTGCCCCAGTGTCCCTGTAGGTGTGACTCTGACACCTTACCCTAAGAGCAGGCTGGGGCTGAGGTGCCCAGCACCATGGATGGCCTGGAAGAGAAAGTTGTGGAGAAAGCAGTGTTGGGGCAATGCCATACTCGCCTTGGCATGTCATTGGTGGCACCAGTGCCCCTGGAGCTCTAAACTTTGGGGCTCTTTGAACCTGAAGCCAAACCTAAAAGCACCTTTAGACTGAGATGCAAGGCCCCATGGGTGGCACAGATGAAAACAGTGTGGAGTGAGAAAGGTTGGGGCATGTCTTTTGCCACCCCAGAATCCCTGGAGCTGCAGGATTTGTTTCTCTGATCTCTATCAGTCATCACAGACTGGGGCTGATGTCCCCAGCCAGAAGGGTTTACATTTTTTATGTACAAATGGATTTAATTCAAACTCGGTTTGCATTATTTTTACATCATATATTAATGTTCCTTTTGTTTGTTTCTTTTTATTACTAAACCCTGGTATTGCCCTAACAGCTCCACAGAGAACAGAGCTTTCCATCTTGTGTTACTTCACAGTATTATACAGGAAATTTTCATTCACTGTATTCTCCATATTCTCGTCATGTATTAAGTACTTTAGCATTAGTGGCTGGAGTGGGTGTAGCATTAGGCCACAAGAGCTGACCAAAATAAAAGGTTTTGTTAAAAGCTAATGCTGCTAGCATACAACTAGCCCAAAGCAGAACAAAAAGGGTTAGGAAGGACCAAGGAAACAACTCCAAGAATTGAGGTAATGTCAGGTGAAAAATAAACCCACAAAGAAAAACCAACAGAAGAGACAACTGACCAGAAGCAACTGATGGGCTTAGGAGTTCAGTGTCGGCTGGCCTGTATGCGATAGAAAGTTTATTTTTGGTGTATTGGTCACTGTATAAATCCACCCAGCTCAAGCTGTAACCTGAGAACTAATAAAAGACAAATTGGAAACCTTCACTTGGAAAAGTGCATTAATGAGCAGGATCCTAGGGTCCGACCCTGTGTTTGTGGCCAGTAGCTGACAAAGCACTTTCTAAAACACAGTATAAATTCTTAATAAATGTTCATACTGTTGTAGCAATGTTGTTTGCACATCTACAATCTGAAACAGGCTGATACCCAGCTTGAAGATGCAATGTGACTTGGGAGAGTAAAGAGAGAGGCAATGATGCAGCAGGGCAGTACTGGCCAGGCCTGCAGCAGGGCTGCAGTTGGCTAAGTCCAAACTTCACTGTTGGTGGTTACTGAAGGCTGTAACCAAGAGGTGATTCGGATTGTGAAGAAGTCCACAAGAGGGACTTGCAAATCAAAACAAGTTTAGGACCTATCATTGCATACTGGCTTGCAACCACCTTTACAAAATACTTACATAACAATAGTTAATTCAAATGAGAACCCTCCTTTCATACGGATATATATCTGTTCAGATTTTTTCAGAAGTTAATAGCTGTCAAATAGGACCGATTCAAATACTTTTATTCTAGAAAGATGCTGACATATGACCTTTTATGTATTTGTATGAAATGAAGCATTTCACCAGGATGCCAGTAGCTATGCTCTATTTTACCCATCGGACTGATAAGAACATTCTTCCAAGCCACGATTTTAATTTGAGCCAGTTCATCCATGGAAAATGGCCAAAGGACCAGGAACACTTTTAGCCAAATATCTTGCTGAGCATCTAAAATCACCTGCAAAAGCACTTTGATTAGCAACAGCAACTCACAAGCCAATCCTCGGCTGCTCAGCACAGAAGTCTTGCTCACATCTGGCTTTGACTTGGCAGCATTCTTTTATCTCAGGCTCCCCTGAAAAAAGCAAAGAAATGCAGCTGAAGCTTGCTGGCACCAGAGGAACCTCCACTTTTTTTCTCACTTGGACTTAGGGAATCTTGCACTAAGTCACCTGTGTCTACACGACACCCGGTTGCTGTGTATTACACCCCAAAACTACTTCAGACTCAGGAATTATAATTTATAGTTTATATGACCCCTGAAAAAATGAAAAGCATTGCACATCTTTCTTTCTTAGCTGGTGAAGTGTTAGTGGTTTTTTACAATTCGAGTATGCAACTCAGTGAATGAATCCAAATAATATTTAATTTAGTAAAACAGGATGAGGTTTTCAAAAGCCTAGAGATAAATGACAAGAGATTAAGGCATAGAAAACCTGTTTCCCTGTCTCACTGCTCAAAAATTATTTGTTTCTTGAACGTGGAAAAAAAAAATCATGTCTGATGCTACACTTAGCTGAAATGTAACTACTCTGACCAATACCTTATATAAAATATATCAAATGTCTTCTACACAAACTATTAGAAAAATATATTTTACTTGATTTATTTTTTTTTTATAAGCATATGCAAACAGATCCTGGTAAACATATCTTTGGCCATCTCAGTAAAATGAAATGAGTTAGCTTTCCCTAAAACTAATTTTTGCAATGCCGGTGGTAATCTACAGGAAGGAAAAAAAACAAAAAACAACAAAAACCCAAAACCAAACCTGTTCAGAAAAACACAGGTCTCATGTCAGTGAACAAATCCGGGGGATGAATAAATCACAGCAGAGACTTCTTAATTCCGAAAGCATTACTCCTGACGCCTTTCCCCCTCCCTTTTAACCCTCCGAGGTTCAGAAACAGAAAATGGCTGAAAGTGAGAAAAGCAGAGGAAAGAAAATGGTGTCGAGGCAGTTGATTGGTCAGATTTTGCTGCAGAGTCCAGGTTTCTGACACAGAGAAAAATATTCCTAAAATGAGGCTATCAGCAGTTAAGAGTAAACCAAGCGTCTTGCAAATCTTAGGCTTTCCAGGAGAAATATTTCCTCTAAACACTCCTCAGTGGCGCCTTATTTCCTAGTTTAAATGAAGGCTGTGTCTAACTCAATCCAACTGCTTCTTAAAACCGCGAGTACTTATTTGTAGCATCGAAAAGCCAAAGGGACATATTTTCCAATAATTCAATGGAACAGCAAGCTCCTCAAGCAATGAAATTACGTGTTCTATTAATATATATAAAGGTGACATAAAGTCCGAAATAATTTTAGAAATGTACATTTTTCAGGCAACTCCAGATATACTTACCAGGAGAGCAAGGGGTGTGTGTGTGACTGAATTTACAGTCAGGGAGAAATCCGTTTTCCAGGTAGGTTCACGAAAATCACTGAACACAAATAGGGAAGAGGATCCGTTTAAAAATGATTCTAGACTTGCTAAGTTTTCAAGCACACATACTTCTTGGAAAGCACTTCGTCTGTGGTAACTTCATCAATTCTTTTTAAGGGCCTCAATAACGACAGAGAAAATTGATGCAACCTAAAATCTCTAACTATTAAAGTTGTCACGCGTGTGGTCCTAGACAAGACGCCAGCAAGGAGCACACCACTTGGAAAAAGGACTCAGAAAACATCCTTGCTTCCACGCTACATTCCACATACACCCCCTCCCACTACTGGAAAAAACATCTTGAGAATAAACAATGCTTGAGATGGGCTGAAAAGGCCAGCGGGACGTCACCCACGACCAGAAGTGATAAAGCACTGAGAAAACTACGGACGGAGAGTTCTTCCAGGGAAGGCGGGAAAGAAGTTTTGCGCCTTCAGAAACATAGCGAGTCCCGTGAGCCCTCCCAAAAACAAAGGGGGCAGCGAGGGGGGGGAAGATACATTGCTGCGGGCAGAATAAAGCAGTAAATTGAAAAACAGTGAAATTTAATGAGGGACACACAGTAAAGACAAAATTTACAAAACACAGGAGGCACTTAGTGTACGTCTCTAATCATGAAAATGGGATTCTACAGAAGTTTCTTTTACGAATTTAAACAAAATGAACAAATGATTTAAAGATGCATGCTAACAGATAAAACCCACTTAAGTGGGTATCTTCCCCTCCAGAACAGTTAAGACTATGTTTCTTAAATACCTAAATGATGTAGGGATAAAATATATAGAAAGCACCTTTTCACCCCAAAAGTAAACTTGGATCAGCGAAATCACTTTTAAAAAGTATCTGCACTGCAGTTTTGTGAAAGACAGAGCCAAATCCCTACGAATTACTATTTACACGTTCTGTTTGGTACTTACGTGACAAGAGAAGTCCGACTGACCATAAGCTACACCCATCACTTCCCACCAGTAACCAGAAATTTACAGCTCTTCAGCGATGTTGTGGCGGCTCTTAAAAGAGCCTTTGGGTTTTTAATGATCTGAGGTTTGTTTGCCAACAGCTTAGGCACGCTCACCGCGGATGCGGCGGGCCAGCTGGATGTCTTTGGGCATGATGGTGACGCGCTTGGCGTGGATGGCACACAGGTTGGTGTCCTCGAAGAGCCCCACCAGGTAGGCCTCGCTGGCCTCCTGCAGCGCCATGACGGCCGAGCTCTGGAAGCGCAGGTCGGTCTTGAAGTCCTGCGCGATCTCGCGCACCAGGCGCTGGAAGGGCAGCTTGCGGATCAGCAGCTCCGTGGACTTCTGGTAGCGCCGGATCTCGCGCAGCGCCACCGTGCCGGGCCGGTAGCGGTGCGGCTTCTTGACGCCGCCCGTGGCCGGCGCGCTCTTGCGGGCAGCCTTGGTGGCCAGCTGCTTGCGGGGCGCCTTCCCGCCCGTCGACTTCCGCGCCGTCTGCTTTGTGCGCGCCATCGCCCAAAGGAGCCCCCGCAGCCGAGCGAAAGGACGCTGATGGAGTAGCGGCCACAGGGGCCGCTATTTATGGCCACCAGCGCGCTGTGATTGGCCAGCGCCAAGAGACGGCTGCCATTGGACCAGGGGCAGAGTTTGAAAATCCCGCGCGTTCAGGGGGGCGGAGGAGGCGGGCAGGAGCCACCACCGCCGCTTCCCGCTCCGCACCTCCCTCTCTCCCGGGTAGCAGCTGTGCTCCCTTATCTCTTATCCCTCAGCACCGTGCTGCCGAGCGGGACTGGCGACGGCCCGGAGCGCTCCCACAGCTGCAGCCCGCCAGCAGACGCGGAATTTTTACTCTGTCTCTGCAGCAGTTTTCTAGTGGCCTCTACCCTGCGTAACCAGGATTTAACCCCCTTATAAAAGGCGTTTACCCAAATACAGTCTTCCCTGGGGATCCCAAGCTACCTGAGGCTCATTAAAGCGCTCATATTCACCTTCCCCGGCCGCCCCCCCCCCCGAGTCTCTTATATTTACTCATACTTTTTTATTTTGTTACAACTTAGGTATTCCTTAATTCTGCCGCGGTTCCACTCCGTCGGAGACATTAAGTACACCACTTCCTTATGAAATCTCTAGGACTAATAAAATTATGATGTTCTCTATACCATTATGCATCTCCTGTGCTAGCCGCTATAGGTTTCATTTAACCTCGTCTTTCGATTATTATAGACTAATCCCTAGTTTTCCGGGTAAACAACCTACTTTGGCTTAAGGCCAAGTCACTTCAGAATGGCATCTAATATTTAAAGGGGACAACAAACCATCACTTTGAATAACTAGAACGAATTAACACACTAAAACGAAAAAAAACTTCATTAGCTCTAAAACTCATTAGGAGCTAGACATGCTTCTTACCGACCTGTGGGACCAACTATCACAAGACGACCCAAATATGTCTGGACACTTTAACAGGATTAACATGTTTCTGGTTTTGTAATAGCATATTCCAACCTAGAGACTAAAGCAGTACCAAATGCTAAGTACCACTCACCGAAAAAAACCAGCGTGATCGACTCTTTTACTGAGTATGTGGGTGGCTCTTAAAAGAGCCTTTGGGTTAAAGTGACGATCCGAGACGCCCTACTTGGAGCTGGTGTACTTGGTGACCGCCTTGGTGCCCTCGGACACGGCGTGCTTGGCCAGCTCGCCGGGCAGCAGCAGGCGCACGGCCGTCTGGATCTCCCGCGACGTGATGGTGGAGCGCTTGTTGTAGTGCGCCAGGCGCGACGCCTCGCCGGCGATGCGCTCGAAGATGTCGTTGACGAAGGAGTTCATGATGCCCATGGCCTTGGACGAGATGCCCGTGTCGGGGTGCACCTGCTTCAGCACCTTGTACACGTAGATGGAGTAGCTTTCTTTCCTAGTCTTTCTACGCTTCTTGTCACCTTTTTTTTGGGTCTTAGTGACAGCTTTCTTGGAGCCTTTCTTGGGAGCGGGAGCGGATTTAGCCGGTTCCGGCATTTTACGGGTCTACCACCACCTGGTTACCGCAGGAGCAACGGTGTGACCGAAGCGCAGTCCCCCGTATTTATAGGGACGGTATGCAAATAAGATGACTCAACACTGTCCTTGTCTATTGGAGAAATCGGCTCCGTGACGTCAAACACTCTGCGTCTTCCATTGGTCAACTTCCTCATCTGCATTCCCATTGGGTAAGTTCACAATCCTTGCCTCTACCAATCAGAAGTCCAAGCCAACCTCTACAGGAAGGTATAAAAAGGGAGAGTTAAAGGTTTAGGTACATTTATTCTTACTGCGCCAAATTTAAAGTTACGTAGCTTTTTGACTTGCTTGGCTCCATTCCTTTGCATTCTGAGCCATGTCCGGGCGCGGGAAGCAGGGCGGGAAGGCGCGTGCCAAGGCCAAGTCGCGCTCGTCGCGGGCCGGGCTGCAGTTCCCCGTGGGCCGCGTGCACCGCCTGCTGCGCAAGGGCAACTACGCGGAGCGCGTGGGCGCCGGCGCGCCCGTGTACCTGGCGGCCGTGCTGGAGTACCTGACGGCCGAGATCCTGGAGCTGGCGGGCAACGCCGCCCGCGACAACAAGAAGACGCGCATCATCCCCCGCCACCTGCAGCTCGCCATCCGCAACGACGAGGAGCTCAACAAGCTGCTGGGCAAGGTGACGATCGCGCAGGGCGGCGTGCTGCCCAACATCCAGGCCGTGTTGCTGCCCAAGAAGACCGACAGCCACAAGGCTAAAGCCAAGTAAATATCTTCCGACAAACAACCTAAAGGCTCTTTTCAGAGCCACCCACATCTTCCTAGAAAGAGCCGGAACGCTTGACCTTTGGAATACATGCTATGTTAATATACCCAGAAACTTGAAATCTTCCGGAGAAGCGTCCAAAATGTTATGTCTCTAGAGTCTACTTTCCTGATCTGTAGCTTTCTGCCTATTTTCTTAACCTTGAAAGTCATAGTACTTATGTAAGAATGCGTCAGTTTTCCCTTTTGAAAAAAAAATAAAAGGTAGCGGTTGCAACTAACTCACTCGGTCACCGCAGTATGGTTTAAGAGATGCGAACTGTGCAAGGGTGCGCTCGCTGCCTCCCTCCCGGTGGGTTCCGCGGGGGTGAGACGCCGCTCGCCCCAGGCGAGGAAGGACGGGGCGGGCTCGGGGCCGCCGGCGGCCAATGGGGCTGGAGCGCGGGGCTGTCGAGCGGCGGGGGATCGGGGCCCCCCTCCCTGCGCGCCGTGGCTGTGCCTGCGCTGCGGCTGTGAGGAGGATCCCACTGCCTTGTGCATAGTGGTTGCTGCGGTTTGCTGCTTTCTCTGCTTTTTTTTCCTTATTTGCAATTTAGAGCTGTCATGGAATAGTGAGAAAACCGTAAGTACTTCCCTGGAGTGCAGTTTAGAAGGATTTCTAAAAGGTGTTCTGAATTGAGTGATGGGTGATGGTGATGTTGGTTGCAGAACTGGCTCGGGTGTGAGTTCATGCAGAAGCACTAGGGAAAGTCACATATACATGGGGAAGGGAGTCATGATGTACTAGTCCGGCCTTGGAATGATGTTTTCATTCTTTCTCATTGATCCTGGCAGAATGGGTGGTGTTTAAAAGTGCTCTTGGCGTTTTTCTAGCAGTTTCCTTTATTTATACAGTGTGGTCTCCTGTTGCCTTTGGCTTCGCTGAGCTCTTCGGTACCACTTTTTTGGATTTGGTAGCCTTAGTTGTGGTTTTTGGGGCCCTTGGTCCCTACGACTGCCTGGGCCTGCTTAACTGTAGGAACCCCTTGCACCCTGAGAAGGGGAGCATGGCCGCGGTGATATGAAAGTTGTGGTCTTTGGAAACGCCAGGCACTGCAGCCCTCTTCTTGGGTTGTCAGGGGCTTGTAAATCACGACAACATACGAGGGACCGGGATTTACAGGGAGGAGCTTCCAGGCCATTGGTGCCTCGTGGTGGCCGCAGTGATGGGAGACAGCGACAGCTCCTCTCTCCTCTCCTCTGAACAGGTTAATTTTGGGGGGCCGCGTTCCCTCCTTTGTTAGAACAGATGTAGGTAAATGACACTTTAGTTTGTTTTTCGCTCAGTAATGTTTTATACGGAAGAAGAAACTGCCCGAAGGGAAGGCAGGACTGCAACGCGTGGAGCCTCCGAATGAGGCTGCCTAAGGGCTGGGGAGGGTGTTTTCTTTGTTCTTTAAAACCGTCCCTTGAGAACTAAGGCGAGGAAAACCCGGTTTTTTTTTTTTTTCCCCTTTATTATATTCTCTTTCTCTCTTTCTCTCTTTCTCTCTTTCTCTCTTTCTCTCTTTCTCTCTTTCTCTCTCTCTCTCTCTCTTTCTCTCTCTTTCTCTCTCTCTCTCTTTCTCTTTCTCTCTCTCTCTCTCTCTCTCTCTCTTTCTCTCTCTTTCTCTCTCTTTCTCTCTCTTTCTCGCTCTCTCTTTCTCTCTCTTTCTTTTTTTTTTCCTTGCTATTCCGCCTCATGAGGCGGTGAGTGAGTCACTGGGGCGTTGTGTTAATGGGAAATGTTTTTCAAGCAGAGGGAGATAACGTGGGAGTGCCTGGCTGAAATCTGGCTTGGAAACAAGATGAGAGTCGCCGGTCTGTTTCTAAGCGGTATATGATTCTTAAAAAATTTTCAGGATGAGTTCTTTTCCTTGTTTGTTTGTTTGTTATTTTGGCTTTTATTTACCTTTTATTTTCCTTTTCTTTCCCTAAATAGGCAGAGGACTTATTTTTTTCTCCTTTTGAAGATAATTTCTGTTCTGCTACAAGAATTTGCATTAGATATTAATCATCTACCATTCAGAGCTGGACTTTGAAACAGCAGTAGCTGTAGGACTTTATTAGTAACCATTCTGAAATTTGAGGCTAGAATTAGGTTTAAAACATTTCAGGATTTTTTTTCGGTTGTTTCATAATCTCAATTTTGCTGTAATTTGCATATTTGGCAAAATAACCTTCTATTGGTGTATATTTAGTAGAGAAGGACGAGATTACGTGGGCCTGGAGAAGGTAATTGATTTGTACAAGGTTCTGATTGGGCCACTCGAAAATCCTGAAGCAGAGGCCTCCCGGGTTTCATTTTTGCCCTTGAAAACACGGTGTGAGGAGAGAACATTTCTTCTGAAGAGTAATGTTCATACTTTTTTCTCAGGCACTTCAGCACTTAATTTCTGCTTCTCTTGGAAATTGCTTGTTTTGGTTTTGTTGCTTTTTTTTTTTCTTATTTTCTCCCTTGCTGATGTTTCAAAAATCATTTGAAAACACGTATTTTAACAGTTTTCAAATAATATATAGGTAGATTGCAATCTAGTGTTTGGTTTGTTTTTCTATTATGTTCCTCACTAAAAACTCGTTAAGTTCGGTATTGTAATTCATTAAGTTCACAATTTCATTCTCTTCCTTTCTAGCCATGTTTCCTCCTTAAGACAGCTGATGTAATGAGCTCAGTTTCCTTATATAGAGATTTTTAAATATTGTTGCCTTCTCTATACCACCAACAGGATTTTCATGATAGGTTTAAGTATATTTTTGTTTGTACAGGAGAATTGATGAATTCTGTATTTTAAATCCTCTTTTTCTTCAGCTATATTATGCCTGGAACGTTTTTGTACAATTGCTGCATATCCGTGTTTCTCCTGACCAGTCATTCACAATTAAATGTAGAGAGGCAGTATGTCCTTTTACCTTGAGTAACTGTTTATTGTAAATGAACACATTCTCTGTCTGCGTACCACAGTTAAATAAAAGGATTTTATATATTGACATTGAAGAGAGAAATGTATTATATGACTTCTTTAAGTATGAGACAAATGAGAGTTAAAAGTGGTGGTTTTTAGAAAACACAATATTTTATTTTCTTGCAGATGTGGAATTTCCTTTCCCAAATTTAATTTCATCTCTCCAGCCAACCTAAATTCTCAAAAAGGAAGAAGGCTTTAGATTTAAGGACATCACAGGTGCTTTTGGTCATGAAATAAAAATTTAATATCATGTGACCCTAATTTACTTTTGAACGTTGAAGTCCACACAAAATATATCCCTATGCTGTAAAGTACTAACCATAGCATAGGCAGTGCAGTCTCTCAGAATGCTTCCTCCTAAGATCACTTTTTGTTTATCTATAAATCCAAGAGAGATAATGTGCAAGAAAATATTAAAAAACAACAACAACAAAACAACCCCCAAACAAAACCAAAATCAAACTATGCTCAGTTGCAGAAAAATTCTGAAGGCTGCCGAGAATCAAGTTTTTAAAAAAGTGACGTTATAAAAGAACATTGCTATTAGGCTTTGTCTTAGTAACCATAGAATGAAAAAAAAAAAAAAAAAAAAAAAAAAAAAAAAAAAAAAAAAAAAAAAATTTTGGATATTCATTTCCTTCCAAAAATCTTATTCATGTTGTTTTGGTTTAGTGTTTTTGCTGGTTTGGTTTTGAGGGTTTTTTTTGTTTGAGTTTTTAGTCTGTTTTATAAAACTACTATCTATGCTTGATTTTTCTCTAGTGACCTGATTGAGGATAGGAGAGAAATACTGTTCCAACTTTCTTGGTAGTAAGCAGCCTTCCAAAGTCTTAGAGGAAGATGTGATTTTAATTTCTTTTTTTTCATTGTTGTTTCATGAGAATTCGCTTTAGGTTAGAAATTTTATCAATAACGTAGGCAAGCTAGAGTATTTACCTAGACCAAATGTGACTTGAATTTACTAGTTCTATCCCCACGATGCTCCAGGCTCTTCCTTGTAAAACTTAAATGAAAATTTGCATCACATAGTCTAGGCAAAGGTTAAGCTTTTACAGACCTTTTATTGAATTACTCTCAAATTCTTTCACTCAAATTTTTATTTTCTTTAGTATCTTTCTGCGACCTTACATAGCATACCAGAAAAAAATACAGTTGAAACATCTTAGAGTTATGGTGTTATTCTATACTAAAGAATTTGAATAATACCATTAGTAATTTATTTTTCTTAAACACTTAAAGCCAGATCTGCTTAGACACCAGAAGTACTTTTAAAATAAAAAGTTACTGTTTATTTCTCTAAAATACATAGCACAAGATCAGTTTAGACTTTGATAAACAGGTAAGAAATTCGCTTGTCTCCATTCAGTTTTGAAGGCATTGATGTTGACGCTCAGGTAATTTATGTGAAAGTGGAAGCCAATTGCAGCTTCTACAGCTATGGAAACGCAGCAGAAAACTGCGTTTGTTTGCGGGTCACAAAAAATGCTTTGAGCGTGTCTGATACAAACAAAAAAGCGGATTGCCATGAACCGTAGCTAAACCCTTGTGTGTCTTTCCCTTTGTGCCATCCCTGTCATTCCCGTGGCCCAGCGGAGCGAGGGGGAGGCTCCATGGCCCGGGAGCATTCCCCGCCAGGCCGTAACGCGCCTGGCTCCATAGCCCGGCGGGGAGCGGGGCCCGAGGCACCACCCGCCTGGGCTGCAGCAATTTCCAACCAATCCTGCCCGGGAAAGAGCTCCCTCCCTCTCTCTCTCCTTCTTCTTCTCCCTCCCCCGGCCTTCCTCTGTCTCGCTGTGGTTCCCTTCCCTACCACCGCTTTCCGTCCCCCACCACCCGCGCTCCCGAGTCATTTTCCTTTCCTTAATCCGCAGTCAGAGAAGATTAATCTGCTGGACGACGCCGCGAGCATCTCGCTCTGACTGCTCTTACAACCAGCGTGTGGTTTGCATGCTTGTAGTGTTCCTCTTACCAACTGCTTGTTTGTGATTTTTGACTGTCGTTTATTTTTATACTGTGGCTGCTGCCTAGGCTAAGGGGAAAAAAAACCCCAACAGCCAAACAAAAACAACAAATGAAACCCTAAACAACCCTCTACAAAACCAAAACAACCCAAGGAGCACTTGAGATGTTCCAGCTTGCTTAGAAAAATATTCTTTTGGTTCTGCAGGCTTCAAAGCTGAGAGAGCAGTGGACCATCCTACATGACAAAATACTTCTCTCAGGAGCCCGTGATCATTACACGCCTCCCCTGCCGTTGTCCGTTGTGTCCTAGAAAGCGATGCATGGCTGCGCGGTACAGAAACGGCCTCGCCACTGTAACGAGGCACACGCAAACATCCTTTCCTCTCCAGGAGGCACCTCTGTGTATCACATCTTTGAGAGGTTGATTGTTTCAGGCCTCTACACTCTGCATACAAATGATACATCTTTTCTTGTGTAGGGAGGGCTTTCAAATAGAAAACAAGTCCTCTCTCTGTAGAAGCTACCCGTTTTTCCTGTCATGGGATTCCTCTATGGCTTTCAATAGTAGTTTCTGAGAGAATCGTGAGAATACCAGTACAAACCAGGATGCTAGCAACTTGGAAACCCAGGGAAAAAGCAGTGATTAAGCACTCAAATAGGAGCTTTTTTGAGTGCAAATATTTTTTTTGTTGGCTTTGTGTTTTGTCGGGGATGTGTGTGTGGGTGGAAGGGTAGAGTGAGTTTTTTGTTTGGGACTGGTGTTTTTTGGGGATGGGATTTGTATGGTTGGTTTGTTTGTTTTTATCCTATGGAAAGCAAAACTTGATCCTTGTAATTAAATGGATCAGTTTAGGAACTATTTACCACCAGTGTTAGGACTTGTGCAAGCAGCTGTGTAGTCCAGAATTGATTTCTGTGAGGAGAGGGGTGGCACCAATTTCTTCTTTCATCATCTTTCGTCTCTCTGGTTTGAAAAAAGCCTATGGAATAAGGATCCATTTATTTAAGAAAACTGCCTTTGAAATTTAGACAGCATTTCTGATATCAGTAACCTTTTGGTTGTAACTAATTTTATGATTAGATCAGACTTCACTAAGTTTGATAGATTTAACCACTGACCTTCTAAGTAGTAAAGGTAAGCAAGAACATCTTCAATCAATAGTGGTCATTGTTCTGAAAGTGTGCTTAGTAGAAAAGCCATTTTAAGCTTGAAATCACCTTTATCACTTTTATCAGAAATTTCTTTACCTCTTGCAATGGTTTATTTATTTAGAGGTCAGAAATGTGCACACTGTACTGGGTGGAACTATTTCACACAATGCTACAATGGTACAAAGATACAAAATCCTGTTTTATTCTATGTTCTTCTGATGATGATTCTAGACATTCAATTAATTTCCCTTGTAGTGCTTCTGAGCATTGAACATGTTTATTTATTTGTGGTTTTCAAATGTGGGAAGATTTTTTTTATTAGCATCAAACTACTGGAAGGTGCAGTAAAAGTGGAAAATGGTGGTAAGAGTTCTGAAGAGTGAGTTAGGAATCAGGTACAAGGGGAGGACAGGCAGTGAAATTGAAAACTATGGTTCAAAAAAATTAAATAAATGAAAAATTTGAAGTCTACTGTTATTTAATGACACCCAAACCACTTAGAGACAGAGAGCCCAAGATGTTTATGCTATACAGGTCATGGCAAGTTCTCTGTTGCATATCAGGAAAACAAAGATTTATTTTGTTCCTCACCAAAAGGAGGGTTGGATTTGCCACTTGGTCACCCAAATCATTATAATCCAGAAGTCCAAATCCACATGTCTATAGGCAGTGAAGATCCCATTAGTTTCTAATCCTGTGTGTGTGTGTGTGTGTGTGTGTGTGTGGGTAGACTGCTAATTGCTGAAGGACCTGGTAGCCACAAGTTTTTCATACAGAATAGAAGCAGCAGCAGATAGTGTTAATAAGATTAATATTTAATTACTATGCTTACACGGAAAAATGAAGAAGGGTGAAAAAATGTTAATACCTTGTAAATGACTTGGTAACTTTCTTTCTCCTGTGTGGTCTTGTTTTGGGGTTTTTGTTTGTTAATTTCGACCCTAAGTTGTCCCCTGTCTGTGTCTCTGAATTTGGGGATAACCAGCAAGAACTACTGAGGATTTCTGCGTAAATACATCCATGCATAAAGAGGGAACACTTTAAGCACCATAGGTAAAAAGTACATATATTATTTTAATGCGATTTTTTTAATGCTCTGTCAGGGATGGACTGTGACTGGACAGGAGCCTCGGTGATCCATGCTGGTGTCCCACTTCCACCTGGAGGACTGCAGCTCTTAAGTGTCCCTGCTCTGGCCTTGAGCGCGCTGTTGCAGGTCCAGCCTCGAGGCAGACGCACTGCCAGGAAGGAATCCTGCCGTGCCCTGGGGCAGACAGACCCACAGGGGCAGTCAGTCCCTGGCCCAGGGTCATCACATTAGTCCAGGTGAATAAGAATGAAAATTGGGACCGAGATGACCAAACTTCAGAGAGTCTGGCAGTAATTTAGGTGCATATTGAGGTGCCAAAGGTGTGATTCTCCTTTATTGTGTGGGGATAAGCACTGCCCATGCTGACAAGCCTGTCTTAGGTATCTTGGATCGTGGGCTGTGCAGGGATTGACAGCTTGGAGTCTCCATGTCAGTAGGCCGCACAAAGCCTTAATTTTGCTTGTGATGCAACTTTGAAAAATATTCTCTTTTCCTCTTCGTGGAATTAGACAACTTCTGTAATGCCTAGTCATGTTGATCATCACTCTTGGCAACAATCCATCTCTATTTTTAGCTGGGCTGTACATTTCATATGACAGTGTCTGGGATGCTCATCTCCCTAGGGAGATGATGAAAAAAAATATTCCTTTCCCTCATAAATATTTAATCTAAATAAAGTAGCACTATCATAAGCTTTTGCTTTAGGAGATGAACCAAATCTATCTCCAATTTTCACTATTTCCATCAGGATGCTTTTAGCTGATTTTAAAAATATACCACTGAGACTTTCGAAATTAATATTCATTCTCCTAAGGATGTGAAATTACATGTGCTGGCAGATCCACTGAGAGATCAGTAACTCCTTCAGCTCAGCTAACAGCTTTCTTGAAAAGGAAAGCAGATCATTAAAGAGAAAACAAATTTGAAAATCACATTATTTCAACAGCCTCCTCCAGGCTGTCTTTTGGGAAGGACAGGAGTGTTGAGAAGAATGTCAGGGTGAGAGATTGAAAGCAGATACAGAGGGGAAGAGAAGTGCTAAAATCTGCTGACCCTCCTAGAGTGAGCAAAGAAGTGGAGTCATTCTCTCACTCATTCCTGCCATCACGCAACCCGTTCCTGCCCTGCAGTGTGCCCTGACTACCTGCCCACACCACAGACATAGCTCAGGGCCTCTCCAGCTGATGCTGCCTGATCAGGAAAAGCCTTTGCCCTTGCTCTTCTCCTATCGTCTTACTTAACAGAAAAATACAGATGGATAGATAGATGGATAATTTGTAGTCCCTATACTCACTTGTTGGTTTTGATTAAAAAAATAATCCATGTAGATGAACCACTAGGAGCAAAGGATGAACATTGGCCATTAAACATGAAACTGGCCATAAAATAAAAGATATCATGTAGGAAATTCAGTGTTATTTCAGAATTCAGTGAATTCAGATTGTTAGAACTCCTTTTTTTCTTTGCCATAACATTTAAAGGCTTGAGTTCCTGTAAACGGGTTGTTTGGTCTTCCTTTTGGTTTAATTTTGTCTATCTTTAGAAGTGTCCTAATACTTCAGTAATATACACACTGTTACTTTATACCCACAGATGTTAGAAAAGTAACACACAATAAAAGTATGATAAAATTAGAACAAGAATATTAGCTACTTGGTGTGGAAAAGATAAATTTGGGTAAGCATTACTTCAAAAACCATGGAATACAGAATATTTCCACAAATGAGAGGAAATAAAGAATATTTCCTCAAGCACACTGTAATGCATGAATCTATTCTATGAACTTGTATATTGCTGTCATATCTACAATGATTCTATGTAAAATTTACCACAATAAAATTTTACTCTAAATAATCTGTGGGGTTTATTCCTTTGAAGCTAAGGTATTGCTGAGGAAGAAAAAACACTGATACCTGGTGTAGTTCTTCATAGGAGTTTGTCTTAAGAATACTTAAGAAGTAACGGACCCTGGATAATGATAAAAACTTGATTATGTTAAAATTATTTATTATCTAATACAGAGAAGATCGAGAAAATATGACAAGTAAGCAAAGGCTAAATTTAATGGAAAAAATACTTACTACACAATAAGCACCACATAAAGAGATCTAGTGGACTAAAAAGCATCAAGAAAGGGATTCTCAAAGACTGCAACTTTTTGACAAAATACCAGTTAACACTGGGAGAAGGAGATGAACCGGGCATTTTGCAAGCCCAGATAAGCATTCTCATTAAATGTCATAAATAAAATTAAATTGTTTAATTGAATAATCTGCAATTAGCACCTATACATTTGAGGTGAAATTAAAGCAAAGGTATAGAGAAGATGTGCCAAAAATAACCTAAATAAACCCAAATGTGCCACATGAAAAGCGAAAAATAATTTTTACAGGAGTCCTGAAGAGACCAAGAAAGGTCATCTGAATATATATAGAGAGAAAGCCACACTCACCACTGCCAAGGAAAAGATGTGTGATATCAAATACTGAGAGCAGTAAGAAGCAGGGAAGAATATGTTTTATAGTTATGCTGAAATTTTACTGACTTCTTTATTGTAACCCATAAATGTGGTGATGGCAGGGAAAAGACTGCACATAAATATTTGGGGTTTTTCCCTTGAGTAAGTGTACTGATGAATACTGTGCAAAGACAACAATTCTAAATGTGTTGGTTTTGGCTGGGTTGGAGTTAATTTTCTTCGCAGTGGTTTGTATGGGGTTATGTTTAGAACTTGTGCTGAGCACAGGGTTGATAACTTGATAACAGTGATGTTTCTGTTATTGCTGAGCAGGGCTCAACACAGAGCCCAGGCCTTTTCTGCTTTTTGAGCTGCCACAACAGGTTCAGGAAGTTGGGGGTGCCTGGGAGGTTGTGAGAAGACAGACAGGACAGGTAACCACAATTGTTCAAAGCGATATTCCAGACCTTATCACTTGATGCTCAGTGTGTAAAGCTGGGGGGAAGGAGGAGGAAGGGCAAGACATTTGAAATGATGGCATTTGTCTTCCTGAGTAAGTGTGACAGTGTTCGGGCCTTGCTCTCCCAGAGATGGCTGAACACCTGCCTGCCCATGAAAAGTGGTAAATGAATGCTTTGTTTTGATTTTCTTTACTATTAAACTGTCTTCATCTCAACCCACGAGTTGTCTTTTTACCCTCTGATTCTTTCCCAGTCCTACTGGTGTAGGAATGAGCAAGTGTTTGCATGGTTCTTGGTTGCTGGCTGGGGTTAGACAACAACAACTGGAAGAATTTCATCTGTCCTACAAGCATGATTAATGCTGATATGCAAAGATAAATATGTATTTCCTACACCTTTGATATAAATAATATAAATAATTTTATAATTATTTATAATTTGATATCAATAGGTATAAACTGATGTAAACACTGGCTGGCTGCCTACACATGAAAATACCTATCACAGTGGTGGCCAAGCATAACCTGTATTGACATAGATGCAAAATGTCTACAGAGAGAGAAAAGTAAATCTCAAAGTCCCCATTATCATCTCCCCTGAGAAAGAGAACTTTTGAGAAGAGGTGGTGAAAAAGGACAAACAAAAACAACAACAAAACTGTGATAGCTCAGATGCAAAAGTGTGCAAAATTACCAAGCAAAACCTTTTCACATTCAAGCATTATGTAGCAATAGGCACCCACTGGAAATAGGAAAGAGATGGGGAGGACCAAACAAACTGAGAAATACCTGACCAGCAAAAAAACCCCAAACCTGTGCACTGCACACAGGTATAAATAACCAGAGGAAAACTCTTGCCAAGAAAGTTGGTACATAGCAACTGGATGGGATAGCATTTATTTGACAATCCTTCCAGAACAAATTAAAAATACCTTCAAATTCATGGTAATGAATTAAAGAATAACTCAGACAGAAAAAGTTAAAGTAGGTGTGCACATGTAAAGCTTGAAGGCTTTCAGGATTCACTGCTGCAGCATGGACTCATGGAGCCAATAGGCAACCCAGCAGAAAATAACACGTCCACACCATTTCTGTGTTGCAAAAGAAACATAATGTGAATAAAGAAACGGCTAAAGTAATGCTTTATTATGTTTCAGTAAAGAATAGGACCATGAAAATGATCAAACACTTGCAACATCTGTAAAAGCACAGACGTACTGCAGATTTTTTCATGGGTTCATCGGTAAGAGACACAAATCAGTTCATTAGTCAGTCCCATAAACACAACGAAGCCACGTGATCATTAAGTCAGCGATGTGGGACAAACAAGACTTCACTTCACAGTGGAAAATAAAGTAAAAAAAAAAAACAAAAACAAAGGAACTTTTTCAAAGGGGAAAATAAAAATCCCAGGACATTACCCCCTTTCTCAGCCTTCAGTAGAAAAGGGTGCATTTACCGTAGAAGCGGGACCGCGGCGCCCACTCTCTCCCCTGCCCTGCCTCTGTGGGGGCGCAGCTCGATGGCTGCGCTGCAGCGCGGCAGGCCGGCGGAGCGCGGGGGGAACGCGGCTCTCCCGGCCCCGCCGCCACCATAGGGCGGGTTTTGCTGCAGCTCCGCGGCCGCTGGGGTCCCGCTCCCTATCGGCACCGAGAGTCCCGCGGGCAGGGCCGGGCAGCCGGGCCGAGCACGGCGGGCACGGGATGACCCCGCCCGGGGTCCGCTCCCGGGCCCCACCCGGGTTTGGCCTCTCAGGAGCGGGGCCGGCCCCGATAGGAGCAAAAGCACGCAAGACCCGGCCGCGGGGGGAAGGGCGCGCAACGAGCCCGCCCCGGCGAGGGCGCGGCGCAGTCCTCAACCAGGTCGGACCGCCGGCAATATAGGGAGGCGCGCCAGAGCTTTTGAAGCATTGTGCTGCTTGTTGCGAAAGCGACAGTATGTCTGGTCGGGGTAAGGGCGGCAAGGGGCTAGGCAAGGGCGGCGCCAAGCGCCACCGCAAAGTGTTGCGCGACAACATCCAGGGCATCACCAAGCCGGCCATTCGCCGTCTGGCTCGGCGCGGCGGCGTCAAGCGCATCTCGGGGCTCATCTACGAGGAGACGCGTGGCGTGCTCAAGGTGTTCCTGGAGAACGTGATCCGCGACGCCGTCACCTACACGGAGCACGCCAAGAGGAAGACGGTTACGGCCATGGACGTGGTCTACGCGCTCAAGCGCCAGGGTCGCACCCTCTACGGCTTCGGCGGTTAAGCTTGGTTCCTGCTTCAGGTTAACATTTTTTGCAACACAAAGGCTCTTTTCAGAGCCACCCACCAATCTCAGATCAAGAGCTTGAAATTGTTGCTACTCTTAATATTTGTCGTTGGGGTGGGAGGCACGCGGGAAGGGTTTGTTTTCCCTGGCTTCCTTGAAGGCTACAGCTGCTTAGCCCACGCATCCCGCCTTCCTTATTTCCCCATTCTCCTCCACACGGAGCACGACCCGCTCAATCCAGACCTTCTCTCCAAAAGGCTCTAAAAGGGACCGACGGGCGAGAAAAGGGGGGCGGTAGATCCGGGCCAGCTGCGATTGCCGTAGCCTCTCTCGCGGCACCGGTTTTACCACGGCAGCCTAGAAGGGGAAGGAAGCTCCTGAAATGGCGGCGCTCTCCTCTCTGCCACTCGGTGGGCGGGACAGAGCGGCAAGAAGAAACAACGAAGGGCACCCGTCAGCGCCCTGGCAACAGCACAGCAAAGACGCTGCGAGCCCTGTGCTCCACAGCCCGCCCGCCCCCGCCCTGTTTCTGAGGCTGCCTCTTAGCTAGGTACCGCTCTCACCCACGCTCCCCACAGCCCCTTACACCCTCCCAGCACCGGCACCTTTTAGACAGTGAACCCTCAGAGGGCGGCAGAGCTGGACAGCACGGAAGCCCCGCACTCCTCCCACTTACCCAGAGCTGGCACTGCCTCGGGCACGGGCTGCCCGTGCCTGCTACGTTAACACAGAGACAACAGCTCTCTCCGGTGGCCTTGTGGTGGCTCTTAAAAGAGCCTTTCGGTTTGAAGTTAGAAGGGCAAGAAACTCAGGCACGCTCACCGCGGATGCGGCGGGCCAGCTGGATGTCTTTGGGCATGATGGTGACGCGCTTGGCGTGGATGGCACACAGGTTGGTGTCCTCGAAGAGCCCCACCAGGTAGGCCTCGCTGGCCTCCTGCAGCGCCATGACGGCCGAGCTCTGGAAGCGCAGGTCGGTCTTGAAGTCCTGCGCGATCTCGCGCACCAGGCGCTGGAAGGGCAGCTTGCGGATCAGCAGCTCCGTGGACTTCTGGTAGCGCCGGATCTCGCGCAGCGCCACCGTGCCGGGCCGGTAGCGGTGCGGCTTCTTGACGCCGCCCGTGGCCGGCGCGCTCTTGCGGGCAGCCTTGGTGGCCAGCTGCTTGCGGGGCGCCTTCCCGCCCGTCGACTTCCGCGCCGTCTGCTTCGTGCGCGCCATGGCACACCCTAACTGCAACCAGCGTTGCGCACGCTACAAGTTGCGTCTGGGAGCCACATTTATCTTGCACGGTGGTCCCGCCTCCCCGCCGCCGATTGGCCAAAAAGCGGAGAATTTAATTGGGTTAAAACTGAAGCCTCTCCGAGTCCAAATATTTCTAAATAAATCTTATACTGTTTCATTTTTGTTAGACGAGAAACAACATCTGCCGAAGTTTTTCTTGTATTCTATTTCTTCTATTTCATTTTTTCGAAGTTGTTTCCGAATGGTACTTACGGCTTTGTCTTTTAAGAGATGTGATTACATATCAAGCCTTAAGTGAAGAAAACGACAATCCCTCCAAAACCCACACCAAACAAAACAAACGAAAAACAAAGCAAAACAAAACCAAAAGAAAATAAAACAACAACAAAAACAACAACAATAAAAAAGCAGAAATAAACCCCACCACTCGCGTCTTCGTTTCGGAATGCATACAAAGCTCTCGATTTCTTTATAAACTACTTCCATAAGAATATAGGATGATGTAATATAAGGTCCCAGTTATATACAGAATAAGCTATCAGCAAGTAAATCTCATTACCAACACCATATCTTATCTGTGGTCCTATGAAAATTATGTTTTATTTTCACCCACCTGAAGTAGTACAGTAATTTAATTAATTAAGGCAAGTTGTTAAGTGGCAGAAATGTCGGCTCGAACGAAAGCGAGGAGTAAAAAATAAGGCTGGTTTGGGTAAGATATTTAAGCATGGCTCAGTGCAAGACGGGGTTAACGCGGAATTTTCAATCCGCCTCCCTGAACGCGGCCGTTCCCATCAGCCAATCAGCAGGCAGCGCTCGGATATAAAAGCGAGCTGCGAGCTGTTTTCGCGCAGGTTGTGAATTATTGAGTCTCGTGTGTTGTGGGCTACAAGGCTTGTGTGGATGGCGCGCACGAAGCAGACGGCGCGGAAGTCGACGGGCGGGAAGGCGCCCCGCAAGCAGCTGGCCACCAAGGCTGCCCGCAAGAGCGCGCCGGCCACGGGCGGCGTCAAGAAGCCGCACCGCTACCGGCCCGGCACGGTGGCGCTGCGCGAGATCCGGCGCTACCAGAAGTCCACGGAGCTGCTGATCCGCAAGCTGCCCTTCCAGCGCCTGGTGCGCGAGATCGCGCAGGACTTCAAGACCGACCTGCGCTTCCAGAGCTCGGCCGTCATGGCGCTGCAGGAGGCCAGCGAGGCCTACCTGGTGGGGCTCTTCGAGGACACCAACCTGTGTGCCATCCACGCCAAGCGCGTCACCATCATGCCCAAAGACATCCAGCTGGCCCGCCGCATCCGCGGCGAGCGTGCCTGAGTTTCTTGCCCTTCTAACTTCAAACCGAAAGGCTCTTTTAAGAGCCACCACAAGGCCACCGGAGAGAGCTGTTGTCTCTGTGTTAACGTAGCAGGCACGGGCAGCCCGTGCCCGAGGCAGTGCCAGCTCTGGGTAAGTGGGAGGAGTGCGGGGCTTCCGTGCTGTCCAGCTCTGCCGCCCTCTGAGGGTTCACTGTCTAAAAGGTGCCGGTGCTGGGAGGGTGTAAGGGGCTGTGGGGAGCGTGGGTGAGAGCGGTACCTAGCTAAGAGGCAGCCTCAGAAACAGGGCGGGGGCGGGCGGGCTGTGGAGCACAGGGCTCGCAGCGTCTTTGCTGTGCTGTTGCCAGGGCGCTGACGGGTGCCCTTCGTTGTTTCTTCTTGCCGCTCTGTCCCGCCCACCGAGTGGCAGAGAGGAGCGCCGCCATTTCAGGAGCTTCCTTCCACTTCCAGGCTGCCGTGGTAAAACCGGTGCCGCGAGAGAGGCTACGGCAATCGCAGCTGGCCCGGATCTACCGCCCCCCTTTTCTCGCCCGTCGGTCCCTTTTAGAGCCTTTTGGAGAGAAGGTCTGGATTGAGCGGGTCGTGCTCCGTGTGGAGGAGAATGGGGAAATAAGGAAGGCGGGATGCGTGGGCTAAGCAGCTGTAGCCTTTAAGGAAGCCAGGGAAAACAAAAACCCTTCCCGCGTGCCTCCCACCCCAAAGACAAAGTAATATTAAGAGTAGCAACAATTTCAAGCTCTTGATCTGAGATTGGTGGGTGGCTCTGAAAAGAGCCTTTGTGTTGCAAAAGATGTTAACCTGAAGCAGGAACCAAGCTTAACCGCCGAAGCCGTAGAGGGTGCGACCCTGGCGCTTGAGCGCGTAGACCACGTCCATGGCCGTAACCGTCTTCCTCTTGGCGTGCTCCGTGTAGGTGACGGCGTCGCGGATCACGTTCTCCAGGAACACCTTGAGCACGCCGCGCGTCTCCTCGTAGATGAGCCCCGAGATGCGCTTAACGCCGCCGCGCCGAGCCAGACGGCGAATGGCCGGCTTGGTGATGCCCTGGATGTTGTCGCGCAACACTTTGCGGTGGCGCTTGGCGCCGCCCTTGCCTAGCCCCTTGCCGCCCTTGCCCCGACCAGACATACTGTCGCTTTCGCAACAAGCAGCACAATGCTTCAACAGCTCTGGCGCGCCTCCCTATATTGCCGGCGGTCCGACCTGGTTGAGGACTGCAGCAAAAGGCGAGGTCTCGCGCCCTGTCTCCGCCCGGCTCCCCCACCCCCCCCTCCTGCCGCGCGGCTCCTCACGGGCTCCCCGCGAGACGCTGCCGAGGCGCTTTCCCGGCCGTGTCTCTGGGACGCGCGCGGCGGCTCCGCCTCTCCCGAGCGGGGCCGGGCTCGTGCCGCCCTTCTCGCAGTCATGGAATCACAGAATATTCTGAGAGACGGGAAAGGACCCAGAAGGATCATCAAACGCGATTCTTAAGTGGCTGGCTCATACAGGGATTGAATGTACAATCTTGGTCTTTTAAGCACCGGGTTGTAACCCAGTTAATGTCAGGCTGCACTACGCTGTCCTTGCCCGCTGTCAGCCCACGCGTTCCTTTGCTGCTTTAGCGGGCCCCCACCGTTGCTGTCTGTGCTGGAGACAGTTCCACGGCAGCGCTAAGTCTCCATCAGTAGCATGAGCGAAACCTGCGCCCCTCAGCCCGCTTTTCGGTCTGCGGCGCCCTTCCTCGCCCCTCCCCGCGGGTCTGCGGCAAAATCTGGCCAACGTGGGGCCTCGCTTGGGGCTCCTGCCCCGCCCCGCCGCTCTTCCCCCTCCCGCTGGCGGCGAGCCGGCCTTTCCCAGGCAGCGCCGTCTTTGTTTAATTCGGTCATGGCGCCTTCCCGTTTTCTTTGTCTACCTGGACACTCCCACAGCTGCCCCCTCCTCCTTGTGCTCCTGGGGTCTGGGCACCGAGCATTCCGCGCTTTCGGGTTCGCACGGAGCTGCGGCGGCTCGGTGAGAGGGGATCAGGGAGCGAGGCCCTGACCGTCAGAGAAAATCGTCACTGACGCGCCCCGGTGGGAAAGACCGGAGCCTGCAAGAAGGCAGTTCGGAGGGGCTGTCTGAGGGCGGAAGGGACCATCTGTCCAGCCAGGCCCAGCCCCGCGGAGCGGTCTCGGGGGCAGCGCTGGCCGCAGGGCCCTGGGCTCACTCCCGGCTTCAGAAAGAAGCGTCCGCTGCCGTACACTGAGATCCAGCTAGCGAAAGAAAGCACTACGGATATCACAAACAACTGCCTGTATGACATCTGAACAATGAACACTAGCGAGACAATTTTTATTCCAATAAGGAATCCAGAAAATTCGCCGTGTTTTTCACAGTTTTGGAGAAACATCTCATACATGCTGCTTACATTATGTTGGATTGTACTTGTGAAGTGAATGAATAAATACTGGGAGAGTCATGAGACTGTATTTCTAAACTGACTCTCTTAAGATTTTAAATATTACTTGCATGGAATAAAACTGATATGCCTAAGGCTGTTGCCAATTTTTATATTATTAGTATATTATGTCTTTTAAACATGCGTACTGCTATAAATTTTTTAATATCCTGTAAAATTTGTGCAGTTATTTATTTAAGTTTATTCCTTAATATCATGTAGCCTTCAATTTTCTGGATTCCTTATTGGAATAAAAACTGTCTCGCTAGTGTTCATTGTTCAGATGTCATGAACCTTGACAACATCTCAAAAATATTTCTGGGAATAAAATATTCCCTAAATTCAGGGGGAAATGCAATTGAGATAGTCATGTATCCAGTTACAGGCATCAAAAAGGTACAAATCTGGTATAAGTATCACTGTGAATTCCTTTTACTTTCAAATTAAAAGAATTACTACTCATATGTAGAGTATAAGAAGGAAAATATATATTTAATTTAGATTAGGTTTGCTTTTTTGATTGTACAGAATGAACTAAGACTACTTATAGACTAACTGGAAGATTTGTCACTAGTGGACCTGCCAGGCTGGTGCCTAACATTCCCATTTGGCTCCACAAAGTCTGCTTTGTTCTTTATATCTGAAAATCTGAATCTAGCTATGTTTCCTGAGGCAGTTATAAACAACATTCTGATTATTTAAGAAAGCTGAAAGAAATTATACAAAACCTTTTGGTATGTCAAAATAATAATTTATTCCCAAGACTTACTAAATGTAGAGTGAGGATCCCCGTATAACTTTTCCTTCCAGCGGTATAAACACTGCAAGGCTGGGAAAATCCCTTTCCATTCTGCCAGAGATAGGTGCTGGAGAGGCTGAGATCAGTAGTTTAAGGTAAGTAAAACATCTGCAAACCACTTTCCTCAATAAGTGTAGTATATTAGATATAATTTAACATCATGACTTCTAGAAGGCTGCCTTGCCTATGTGTTGCTACAATGCACAGACACGTTTCACAGGTGTGTCTGTTAGGGATATATTCAGTTCTTTCATGGATCAGAGCATTTTCTTAGGCAAAAATATAATTTTGAAAAGAGAAGAAAGAAAATTTTGCTGCTGAATATAATCCCTAATAAAGTTGTTTCTATTGTTTATTGGAGATCATTTTTTTGGATCAAAGTTTATTGTCCAACCCACATGTTATAGTTACATTTCCCTCATGAATTTGAACACAGCACTAGGGATTAAATGAGAAAGGAAATCTTTGCAAAACTCAGCTCTGTTAAAAAATTAAAATAAAAATCTGTAGCTTTTCAAGTGTGCATTAATTAGGACTGTTGCCCCACTTCCACATTAAACTATAACAAGGAAATTGCATTTGTTTATTACAATAAGGAAATATCTCACTATGACTGCACAAGTGTACATAATTAGTAAAAAAACCCTTTGTATCAGTGTATTATAACCAACTTCAAAGCTGCTCATAATTTTCTTGAGAGCTTAAGTGGCAATTTAAATTGATATCTGTATCTGCAACAACTGTCATAATAGGTGTAAAATATGCAAACTACAATAAGAGCTGTTTGATAGGTACATTTTTCTTAGCATTGCAAGCAATATAGATGAAAATCCATAGAAAACCTTCTTGAATTTTTAACTGTGCAGTTTTAAGTCTTTTGATATATAGGCTGACACTACTGAGTTATCCCCAAGCATAACTGTGATCTGTGTTTGAGGGACCTTAGTTGCAGGGTTTTTTTGTTGTTGTTTGTTTTTGTTTGGTTTTTTTTTTTTTTTGTCACCAATTCTTTAGAAAGTGAAGGTCCATTGGAACCCAATGACACAACTAAAGTACCATGTGATATGGATTTCCTCTTTCCTACTGCTTTTTGCGCAGGCAAATGAGACAAATTCACTTTTTAAAACTTGTTTAGCTGCATTTCTTCATCCACTGGAATTTGCTTAAAAGCTGTCTTTAACACTGGGAGATTTTCCAGCGCTCCTACCACATAATTATCTGACTTACCAGACTTCTACATTTGACACTTCATCTCTGTTGATGGCAACACCAGGTTAGCAACTGATGAAACCTCTACTGGCTAAGACAAATCTAGGGAGCGTTAGGGAGTGGATCTAAGTATCACAGAGGACAAAACTCCAGATACTGAGGTGAGAAGACAAATGAGTGTAATTAATAACTGTTTGGAATGAAATTCTGAAGCAAATAATGAATTCCTGGTCAGATGACAAGAGGAATTTAGAGGGATATACTGGACTTAGCTCCACAGTCAGAGGATGGGGGTCTCTTGTGCTACCAACTATGACATCCACATACAAGAGTTGTCCACAGAGAAGGCCAACTCCCACTTAGATACCTCTATCCCGTGGCCTTTCTCTGGAATTCCAGAGCTTTGATCTAGAGATACACACTTGGGGCCCAGAAAGCCCATCCTCACGTGGGCTGCATCCAAAGCATCCTGAACAGTAGATTGAGGAAGGTCATTTTTCTGCTCTGCTCAGTCCTCCTGAGACTGACCTGGAGCACTGCATGCAACTCTGTGGTCTTCTGGTGTAAGACATGAATCTGTCAGAGCAGGTCCAGAGAGGGCCACAAAAATTATTGGAAGGCTAGGTCACCTCTCCCATGAAGAAAGGCTGAGAGAGTTGTGGTTGTTTGGCCAAGGGAAAAGCAGATTCTGAGAAAAAACTATAGCAGCCTTTGAATACAGAAAGACTTCTTTTCAGACCTGTAGGGACAGGAGGAAGCACAGTGATTTTATACTGAGAGAGGCTGCACTTAGATTGGACATAAATAATTTTTTGCAAGGAGGCTTGTGCGACATTAAACAAGGCTGACCTGAGAAAATGTGGATGTCCCATCTCTCGAGGATGTCATCCCTAGAGTCAGGCAGGATGGGGCTTTAAGCAGCCTGGGCTAGTGAAATGTGACCCTGCCCACAGCAGGGGCTTTAGACCAGATGATCTTTAATGGTCCCTTCCAACCCCAACCATTCTGAGATTTTTTTTCTGAGAAATTTCCTGACAAACACATATGTAGAAATCCCTTCTGGAGACTAAGTATAAAAGGCTCATGCATGTTAAAATAAAATCTTAATTACCATTGCAGTTTTTAAATAGAAGTGTAAGGGCCAAGAGATAATTAGCTGTAGCAAATGATGAACAGTAAAACAGCATCATAAAACCACTAAAACCCTAAACGTGTCCACTTACAAACAAAACCTTAGAAACAGATATCATTGCTATAAAAGATCAGTGTGGTGCTCCAGCAGCTCTCTTTATGTTTCTCTCCACAAATGATCACTGATGCCCCGCTTTAGGCACGGCACAATGCTGCCTAAAAAGCCTCAGCTACGGCTTGGGGATGGCAAGGAGACACAGTGGGAATATTGCATTACCCCAAGCCCAGAGCACTCCTTCTTCTCCCCAGGGAACTGAAAGAGCAGAGGTGCAGCAAAGATAAGGCCAATCACCTCCATGCAGTGTGCTACAGACCATCAGATGAGGCTCCTGGGAATATCCTAGCAAGAGGAACCAGCCAGTTTTTCTCACAATTTCTAAAAATTAATATGAAGAGATTTAAGGTTGTGCTCTTGGGTGATATTTGTGCCAATAATATAGAAGACTCAACATTGTCCGGTGTTAACTGATGTAACAAGAGGAGTAGCAATGAATAGTGAGAGAATTATACAGTTTGAAAATGGCACTTAAAATGGGAACACACTATCACTACAAGGTGCTCCTGAATGAAAGTGTTACACTGTTGCTTTAGAGTGTAGGTCTGACTAACTAGAGATGTAGATCAAATCCTTTTTTTCCCTAAGGCATTCCTCATTTTATTTCTACATAAATTTGACACATAGGGAACGCACCATCTTTTAAGTAAAGACCTTTAAAGGGAATGAAAAAATCATTTTTTCATTGTTGCATATAGGTACATCTGAGGTTTAGGATGGTCTGTTTATCTTCAGGCTGCACAGCTTTTGCCACTCCCACCTATGCTTTAGCCATCATCCCGTCTTCAACACTCTAAGTAAGCTGTGAAATCAAAAGGTGAGCAGAATCTCGAAGAACCAATCCTTTACTAAGTGTTACAATGAAAAGTTAAACGAATAAGTTCGAAAATATTAGCGCTGATTTAAAAGCACGGACTAGAAAACAAATGTATCAAGTCGTTTCGAGTAGAAACCAGGTTTTAAAACACAGCAACACAAGTTTCAGTTCAAGCTAGTACTGTTGAAAAATCAGCACCAGAGCCCTTTGTAAAGAAAGCAATACAACTCTTTTCTGAGGAAATGGGTGGCTCTGAAAAGAGCCTTTGGTTTGTAACGTCGCACAAAGAGCATCTTTGCCGGCCAAGTTTACTTGCTTTTAGCCTTATGGCTCTCAGTCTTCTTGGGCAGCAGCACGGCCTGGATGTTGGGCAGCACGCCGCCCTGCGCGATCGTCACCTTGCCCAGCAGCTTGTTGAGCTCCTCGTCGTTGCGGATGGCGAGCTGCAGGTGGCGGGGGATGATGCGCGTCTTCTTGTTGTCGCGGGCGGCGTTGCCCGCCAGCTCCAGGATCTCGGCCGTCAGGTACTCCAGCACGGCCGCCATGTAGACAGGAGCTCCGGCGCCCACCCGCTCGGCGTAGTTACCTTTTCGGAGAAGCCGATGAACGCGACCGACAGGGAACTGCAGCCCGGCCCGCGACGAGCGCGACTTGGCCTTAGCTCGGACTTTACCTCCCTGTTTCCCGCGGCCGGACATGCTGGAAGCACTGGACGATACACAACTTCGAAACAAAGCCGAGAGCCCAGTCAAACACCCTGACGCAACCACTCCTCCCCTTTTATCCCTTCCCTGGGCGGGATGCGCCGGCGCCGATTGGCTGTACCCAGTCTCAGCGGAAACAACCAATGAGCAGACGGATCGTATTGGAACCAATCGGTGACAAGGACTCGCCCATTGCAGGGAGGCCCAATCGCATTGTACACTGCTGATACCTGAAATTTGCATACGAGTCTCTGTAAAGAGCGAGCGCTGCCGCTGTGCAGTGCACTGAACTTTCCCCAGCCGGAAGAAGTGTTCCAAAAATGCCCGAACCGGCCAAGTCCGCCCCCGCGCCTAAGAAGGGCTCCAAGAAGGCGGTCACCAAGACGCAGAAGAAGGGCGACAAGAAGCGCAAGAAGAGCCGCAAGGAGAGCTACTCCATCTACGTGTACAAGGTGCTGAAGCAGGTGCACCCCGACACGGGCATCTCGTCCAAGGCCATGGGCATCATGAACTCCTTCGTCAACGACATCTTCGAGCGCATCGCCGGCGAGGCGTCGCGCCTGGCGCACTACAACAAGCGCTCCACCATCACGTCGCGGGAGATCCAGACGGCCGTGCGCCTGCTGCTGCCCGGCGAGCTGGCCAAGCACGCCGTGTCCGAGGGCACCAAGGCGGTCACCAAGTACACCAGCTCCAAGTAGGGCGTCTCGGATCGTCACTTTTAACCCAAAGGCTCTTTTAAGAGCCACCCACATACTCTATAAAAGAGCTTTTACACGGTAGTGCCTCGGTCTTCTTTGGTATGAAAATTTATTTAGGAAACAGTAGATAGAATTTTAAACATTTAATCGGCTACTTCATGTTGCAATAAATCCTTAAGTATTTTACTACTTAAAGGTAATTCAAATGCACTCACTATTCATAAATCTAAACGTTTAAATATGTTTTCAATAAATGGAAACAGTATTGAGTCTTTTTACAGGAGAAATGCGAGACAATACTTGCTAATTTGTTCCATCCAAGTTAGGAGTTTCACAGTGTAATTAGCAAACATGCTTCAAGAAAATAAAAACATTTAATATTTTTTAAAAAGCCAGAGGAAAAAATAATCGACTCTCTTTACTTTTTGTATGTTTCGGAATTGTCTTAAGGCTGAAAAATTCTGCCTTGTATGAGAAGGCAGGGACTGCAGGACTAGGGGAAGGGAAAACTCTCCTGAGATGTGGTAGACGCTTTAAGGTGATGAGATCTCACGGAACGCGGGGACCCAGGAGCACGGGTAAGCTCCGAGCCAGCGCCGGTTGCACTCCGTGTTCCTCTCTGTTTCTCCCTTTTTCCACCCCTTCCGCTCCCCCCTTTTCCCCTCCCCTTCCCTTCCCCCTCCTTTCCCTGAAGCGCGGGCTTTTCTAAATTTCCCGGCGGCCCAATGAGCGGCTGCGGCTTCTCCCATCAGGCAGGCCCCGGCGGCGCCGGGCAGCCCCGGTGCTGCGCGGAGCTCTGCGCCGCTCCGCCTCTGCGCTCCCCCCGCGGGGTGCGGGACAACTGCCCGGCCGAGCTCCCGCCGCGCCGCCACCAGCCCGGCAGGGTGCGGAAGAGGAACGCTGGAGACTTCTATCCGCCTCCTGCCCCGGCAATCGCCTCCTCGAAAAAGTAGGTCGGTCAAATCACGCAGAAATCAAGACCTGCCCCACGACAGCGCTGGCAAGCGGAAAGGTCATTGCCAAGGAAGCAGCGGAGCCGTGCTGACAGTGCCCTGCTACGGTCACTAGGAGGTGCGGCAAGTCGCATCCGTGCGGTTAGGAATCGCACAGATTTAGAGCAACAAAAAGAACCTCCGCGCCCCAGAAATGTACCCGCCCTTAAGCAGTCCCTTTAACATATACGCCCACTTGCGGTACTCAAAAAAAAAGAAAAAAAAAACAAAACAAACCCACACAAAACCCAACCACCACCAAAAAAAAACACACCAAAAAAAACCCAAACAAACCCAAAAAACCCCCAAAAAACACCCCCCCCCCCAAAAAAAAAACAAAACAAAAAACCAAAAAAACCCAAAAACCACCAAAAAAAAAATCACCAAAAAACCCCCAGCAGCCTTTAGCAAGCGTTTTCGCAGGGAAGGTAAACTTTTATTTTTTCAAGTCTGAAGGTAAAACCACGGCCGGAAGTTTAGCGTCCCATCCACTCCACAGATGAACGTCCCACACAGCTGGGTAAACAATTGGCTCTGTTGCAGGCACGGAGCTCAGTGACGGAGTGTATCAGCCCTTTTGGGGACAATAGTGGGTGGCTCTTAAAAGAGCCGTTGGGTTTAAAAGTATTTCCACTTCAAGACTTCATTTCTTGGGAGCTGCCTTCTTTGCCTTGGCTGCTTTCGGCTTGGCGACCTTGGGCTTGGCTGCTTTCGGCTTCACCGCTTTCGCCTTAGCCGGGCTCTTGGCTGCTGCCGCCGCTTTTTTGGGCTTGGCAGTCTTTGTCGCCTTCTTTGGGCTCTTGGCCGCTTTCTTGGCCGCTGTGGCTGCCGGCTTCTTCGCCTTCTTGGGGCTCTTCTTAACCGCTGCTGCCTTCTTCGGCTTCTTGGCGGCGCTGGCGGGCTTCTTAGCCGCCGGCTTCTTGGGCTTAGCTGCAGCTGTTCTCTTCTTGGGGGCTTTTTCCTTCACTTCTCCGGGCTTCTTACTGAGGCGGAAAGAGCCGGAGGCGCCGGTGCCCTTGGTCTGCACCAGGGTGCCCTTGCTGACGAGGCTCTTGAGCCCCAGCTTGATGCGGCTGTTGTTCTTCTCCACATCGTAGCCGCCGGCGGCCAGCGCCTTCTTGAGCGCGGCCAGGGAGAGCCCCTTGCGCTCCTTGGAGGCGGACACGGCCTTGGTGATCAGCTCGGTGACGCTGGGCCCCGCGGGCTTGCGGGCTTTGGAGCCGCTCGCCGCCTTCTTCGGCTTCTTGGCGGCGGCCTTGGCGCCAGGGGCCGCGACGGCGGGAGCGGCGGCGGGAGCGGTCTCCGACATCGCTGCAGAGACTTCTTCCTAATCAAAAGAAAGTAATTGGGCTACAGTAACCCCGATGCCTGAATTTATAGCGAAGCGGTGATCTGTGATTGGTGCTTTGCAGAGCCCGCCTAACTGTTAGCCAGGAAGAGCTTTTCCTCCTCCGAGTCTGTGTTTCTTCGGAGTTATAAATTCATATTTTTCGTAAAACGAGGGCCGCAAAATCACCCCAGTTTCTTCGGAGAGTGAGGAGAAGACGGTGGACTTTCATTCGGGCAAGTTTCTTGCTGTTTGGACCACAGATGGGAGAGAAAAGCTCTTTTTAACCCCGCGTTGTGAAGCCAGAGAGACCCCGGGAACGGCAAACTTTTGTTTTTCCTTCTAAATTAAAATAAAACACGTAGGTAAAAAGTCTCCCCCATAATGCAGGCTTACTCTTTGGGGGGTTTTCTTCAGATTAGGACAGAAATCGAGTGAGCAGCTTGAGTATTTTTGTCGTAAATTGATTTCAAAGACAAGGAAGTAACACAATTTCATGGCTGAGCTTTGAATATGGATAAAGATTCGGCTCTCTTAACCATATCTTTAACTATTAAGGATACAGTATTTCAACATATTTTCTTGTTTAGGGAAAGGAGGAGACCTTCAGAGGAATATATATACTATTGAAAAGTGATTGGAACTTGCTAGTGCTATGCTTCTTTTTGTTGGCTTTTTTTGTGTTGTTTTGTTTTGGTTTTTGTGTGGTGTTCTATAAGTGGATAGAAAGATTTTGACATTTTTACAAATAGTTTGTCTTTAAAATGAAGCTGTTAATGCCTAGTTAATGCCTAGAAATCCCAGATAAACTGTTAATTTAACACCTTCTCGGTTACAATTGTGGATGCTATTATTTGTGACTTACAAACATCAGAGGCAAACTTGGAGATGAAAAATGTTTAACAGGTATGCACTAGGATGTATCATGTGCTATTTAAACAATTATGGAGCCAGCTGAAGCATCAGTTATCATCCAATAAATTAAATACTGTGGAAATCTTGCCTTCATGAATAGAATGCTTCAGTTTCAATATACCTTACAAATACTTGGACACTGACTGTTGTGGGTTTGTGTTTTGTTTGTTGGTTTGGATGGTTTTTTTGTTTTTTTTTTCTTTTTTTTTTTTCATAGGTTTCAATTCTTTTCTTTACAGGAAAAGGAAAAAACTTGCTATTGAGGTTTCTATCCCAAGCCTAAGAATATTGAAATAATTTTCAGACAGTCCTCATAAATCAGAATCAGTTTTAATTATCAGAATGCCACTTAATTACAGACTCTGGTAAAGTGACAATAGAAATTAATTAATTTTTTAAGGACTGCAATGAATAGTTTGGGTTAGTTTTTTTATTAAAACAGAAGACAAAACCTCGATTGGTTTCTAATTAAAAAGCAGCCAGCTTTTTTCCCCTTGGTTCTAAAGAACAAGTTAAGATCAAACCTAATATTTTACTACATTGTACTCTGTAAAAATTTGTCATGCAAAATGTCAGCGGGCTGTTTCAACAAAGGAACATCTTTTCTAGACTGGATAAATTTGAGATTTAAGATGACATAAGATATGTTACAAAGGGCCTGATGTGTATTTTGATACAGTGAATGTTGAAGGCACAAAAAAGTTATACTTGATAGCCAGCAGTTTTAATTTAAATGAGACAGACGATGATGATAAAAATGATGATGATGATACATTAGACACATGAAAATTACAAGTGAAAAGAATAAACTGTGACTCTTCCATATTCTCCTTTATTTCTATTTTTATTTTGTTATTTCAATTTTTATTTAGTTGTGCTTGCATTCAGGTGACGTAATAAATACTTTGAAGGAGAGGAGTGGAAATCAGAGATTGGAAAAAATTAGGCTTGTCAGTACTCCCAAGTAAAAAAGAGACTGAAAGGCATATTGAAGTGGGCTGTGAAATCTGCCATACTTCTCGTGAACATGATATTGATCCCACATAAACAACTAGACCAAGTGCACTGTAGCCATAGATTTTGAAGTTTTGTGTGGCAAGTCGTATGAACAGTATGAATATGTTTGAGAGGTAAAAGAGTAGTTGGTTGTGATAGGATGAGGGCTTTATGCCTCTTTTCCAGTCTAAATGAACAAAGATAAAGCAGAATCTGACTGCAAATGATAGAGAAGGGAGCCGGGAAATGTTATCTATCCAGGTTTGTTTAATGTGATGTAAATTCTTCGGAGATGAAAGACTGCTCGATGGTTAATGTGCTTTAATACCTGCAAGCTTTTACAGTTTGGTGTTAGAGCTCTGTGGTTGGTTTATTACACTTGAAACTGGTCAAGAAACTGGGAACAACTGTCAGTGGAGAGTAGCCACTCCTACAAGAATGCAGCTGTTGCCCCAGGGGTGCATCCTCTTTGCACCTCCCTCACATTCACACATTTGGGCAAGTTTGCTTTTAGTAAACCTGTTCTCAGCCCATCACAGGAGGAGAGGTTTCCTTCCCTTCCTCCATGAACAGACCGAGGTTAGAGATAAAGACACAAGATAGAAAGTTATGGGAGATCTTAGATCTTGCCCCCTAAGTAGCGCGGTCCTTAGAATTCCACATGCAGCAGGTAAGGAATTGCTGTCTGTATTCTACGATAAGTTTTAAAGGCACAGGAACGCTTCTGGATGGTTTTGTGGTTTCTTTGATTTTTTGCTTCTGTTTTGTTTTCGTACGGAAAGCATATGAAAAAGATTGTGAGGGTTGTCATCTAAAGTATTTCAAGAGTAAAATGTCGGACTTCTCTCACTTTTTGTTGTGGGTGTGTCCCTGTAAATCCTCGTGTGCCCTGTCCCCTATTTTGAGTTACACTTCTGAAGTCCTTTGCTTCTTCCTAGTAGCCTGAGACACTGGAAGTCTTGGCAGCTGGCCTCCGGCATTGTGTGTCAGCATCCTTTACTGTATCTTTTCCTTAACCATCACACTGGCTCTTATCTGCACAGAGAATTATCCCTGGCCTACTTCTGAGAAGACAAAATGTTCCTGGTCTCAGCATCCATTTCTAGGGAAGGAGTTTTGGTGGTTGGTTTTTTTTTGTTTTTTTTTTTTGTTTTTGTTTTTTTTTTTTTTTTTTTTTTTTTTTTGTTTTTTTGTTTTTTTGTTTTTTTGTTTTTTTTTTTGTGTGTGTGTGTTAATAAAGAGAGGTGATTTAGGAATATGAGGTGGTGTGAAATGGGGAGGCTTTTTGGGGGTTATTTCCGCACTCTGGGCCAAGCAATTATATTTTCTACTTAATTGGATAAAACAAACTTGTCAGGAGCTTTAAGCAATTTTCAAGTTTGCACTGCTGGAAACAGCTGTTAAATGCAATACTGAACCACAATGAAAATTCTCTAGTATTTTAGAGACTGATCATTACAAATAGCATTGACATTGCCCTGGGTGTTTTACTGATAAGAGAAAAAAGACAAAGCAAAGCAAGCATCTGAGCACACAGTTTATCAAATCAGTGGCAGATTAGGGAACTGTTTTCAACAGATAGAGAAATTTTCTTCATGTTGAACAAAACTACTTGAAAATAAAAAAAAAATCAATAAATAAAATAAAATAAATTAAAATTTTAAAAAGCCCCTTGAGAATAAGCTGGTGATAAAAATGCTTGGAATTTCCATGTGAAGAGATGATATTTAAATATGACTCATTTAATACTTGATTAAATAGCAAACATTTTTCAGTGTTCTCCCTGATTTCCTGTCCAAGCACCCTGTATAATTGTTTTCTCTGTTTATTTCTTACTGAGGAACTCAAACCAATTTTTATGCCCTCTTTAAATGTGCACCCAAAACATGGCCTCGTTCCCCTGCACCATCACACATATGCCCTGACTGCCTCACTCAGCCTCGTAGCTGCTGTTGCAGATTATAGAGGAACCTACAAAATGACAGAGTATTTTCTAATGCGGGGATCTTCAAAACAAAAATAGTTCACATATAATGTAAGAATTCCTAAAATTCTATAGTAGATAAAATACTTAACTTTTCTTCTTGTCAAGAGAGAAGCTTCTTAAGGAGGAAAAACAGATTAGACATTAGACAAATAAAGGCAAATAAGACATTCAGACTGCAGGAGGAGAGCAATCCAGATAAGCTGATTAGACAAATTTAGCTGAAAGCCTACACCCATTTAATTAAAATTACTACAGTTAGAATGGTGAAGATGCAGAGAAATTGACAACTTTTAACTGAAGCATGCTCTTTTCTTCATAAATAATAATTTTGCAGTCACTCAAGCAATCACTCTCAATATTAATAATAAAAACACCTAAACAAGATCAAAAGACATTAGTCAGGTCTCTGTTGTGCTGAAACTATATTGACAATACTGATTCAGCAACTGCAAAGTTTATATGTAGGGAAGATTCAAGGTGTCAAAGGGTTTTCAGTAATAAAGAAGCCTATATCCTTTTAGTTATACCTCAGCTAAGCTAACAAAAAGATATGGACAATTATTTCAGCGTTAGGACAATCAAATCTAAAAAAAAATATCTCATCTTTCAATCTAACACCTAATGAAGTAGGTCCTGGCCATGCTTAAAGAAGAATTGGCTAGAGCAGAGGGACACTAAAACCTCCATGGGGACCATGTTCCAAAAAATCATTTCTTACCTTTCAGTCAAATTTCCTGTGTTACAGTTGTGCCCATTGCCTCTTTTCCAGGGCAGTACTAAGAAGACTCAGATCTGTGTCCTCTATTCCCCTCACAGGATATCTGAGCACAGTAAGACACTCCTCATGTGAGAGATGCTCCACACCCTTCAGCATCTGTGGCCCTTCATTGGTCCCTCTCCAGTCCTGCTCATGTTTCTGTTGCACTGGGAAGGCCAGAACTGGACACAGCACTCCAGTTTCTCTTACCAGTGCTGAGTGGAGGGAAACAGTTGTTTCCCTGGGTACCATTTTGCATGTAGTTCTTCTCTGTGTTAATTTTTGAAGCCTATGTATAAATTAATCCTGAATGACACTCCCATGACTTTTTAAATTTTGGTAGTTCAGTATAGACACCTTCAAAAACCGCTTTAATCTCTCACACTGTCCTTAGTTTTAAGGCTTGTCAAGATGAGTTTGAGCAACTCTGATTTGGCTGGTTATTCATGCTGTATATAACTGAAGGATTTGTTAAGGCTAGTAAGAGTCTCAGAAAAACTTAAATTGCTGCAGTCTGGAGTGATCAAAAGTTGACTGACTCATCAAAGAAGTGACTCTTCTGCTATAACTGCTAAATATTTTCCAACCAGTGAAAAAGGGCTGTGCATTTTAGTGAATGATCCCCCAAATCTTCTCTTTTCCCAATTATAATGAGAGCTTAAAGCATCAAAATGTTCCTTCTAGCTTCTGAAAGCCCTTGGATCAGAGATCCTTTTCTAACCAAGTTTTGCTTCATCCATCCATGGGACTGACAATTATTGTTAGTAGTAGTAGTGTCAGTATGCTTAGGAATCTCAGTTATGAGCAGGATCCTGTTTTACTTTATTTTGGGGAAGAAGGTAAGAACAGAAAAATGAAGAAATACAGGGATCCACATGCAAAAATATGGAAATGTAACCCTACATGTAAGCTTTACAGAGTGCCTGAGAAGAACTGGAATGTGATTGAAATTGTGACGTGCTGTCTGTCCACCCAGGTGCACAACAGTCAATTTTTTTTTTTTTGATAGAAATTATAAATACTGATTTAGTCAGACATGCAAATTGAAACTACACCATCAATACAGAAAAACTTGGTCCTACCCCTTCATGACTCAAGGATGTACATGTTACTAGATGCCATTTCCTAAAAAACCAAAGGTAATTACAGCCCTTCATTCTGAATGGAGGGAAATCTGTGTGGACAAAGGAGGAATGCTGTATGCAATATACTTGACATTTCATGATATTTTTGGAACCATCTCCCAAATGTTCTTGTTTGGGATCAGAGGGACTACAGACAGGACAAGCAGGCTCTAATATTTGAAAATTTTCTGTAGCACAGGGCCAAAGGGCTATAGTTAACAACTTAGTTTCTGCAGATATCTGTTTATCAAAACAATGCTCCAGGGCTGGTATTATTTAGTGTTTTCTGAAACAACCTGGGTGATGAGACAGAATGTACACTTAGTGTGGATAGCACCAAGAAGAAGGCTAGACAGGGTCAAATTCTTTCAGACAAAAGGAACATTAATAAACTTGAGGTGTAGGGCAACAGAAATCATGTGCAGTTTGTGGAAGAGAAGTGCCAAGTTCTGCACATGAAGACGCATGCATGCTAGTGTCTCAGCATAGTCCAGGTAATGACTGGTCTGACCTGGACAGGACCTGGACATTGTGGTGACTTTCCTAACTGCTGTGTGCTTAAAGACAAGCTGCTTTGTCTAGAGAATGACCATGAATAAATCCCTGTGTGTGGCTGGGATTTTCAAATGGATTTTTTGTTTTCCAACCAAGTACTGCTGTAATGAAAACAGAGCACAGCAGCATCTGGAGTCAGAAATGCATAGCCCAAGACAATATTTAGTAAATTCCTACAGGGATGCCCACCATTAGATTTGTGCTTTGAAAACTATGCCACAGAGAGATCGCTTGGACAAGACAGTACTTCAGCTGCTTTTAAGTACTTATAGGTCTATACAGTTTGGTAGTGTTCAGCTGAAAAAATTACTGCCAAGACCAGCTCTGCATGAGCCCAGGCAATAAGAGGAGCTACTCAGTCTCAGCTGTGCAAAAAATGTGGTGCTTACAATTTCTTCTGGATTAATCTTTCTAGCTTAATCAAAGGACAGCATCACAAGACCTGTGCTGCTTCAAATGCCAGTTTAGAAAAAGAGAAAGGATTTGAGAGAAGCAAAGCTCCTGAAATTCCGTGTCAGGCGGGGTAGCTGAGTAGCAGGTTTGCTGTTTACTGTGTCTACCAGAACGCAGGAGCATGGTGTGCTACAGAGCTTGGAGCTCCACAGGCCATCCTGGAGCACATCTTAGTGCACTCTTTGGTGTCTTCCTCAGACAAGCCCAGGAGTGATATGGCCATGGTGAGAATTTGCTCAGCATTGTTGCCCTTACCACCCTTTACAGGTTATTGACCCTGTCCCTTCTCTCCCATATCCTATAGCAGCTTCATGTGAAGAACTAGGTATTTCATTAACTTCCCAACACCCCAAACCTCTCCTAAGAGTTCTTCCAGCCTTTTTTCCTGGACCTATTCAGCTATACCAGCTGTTTCAGCTGTTCAATGAGCCTGCAAGACTTTTACTTGTGCATGGAGTGATGGGGGTGAGGCCCATGCAAGCCTTCTTCACAGCAGTGACTCAGACAACATGCCCACAAGACAATTTTTGGAATATTTTGCCTCTCTGTGGATCATCTGACCTGTAAGCCACTCTGTGTGAATGGCGAACTGCATCCTCAAAGGTCAGCCTAAGATGCTGGACCATGACAGAGGTCTTTTCTTGTCAGTCCCTGCACAGTTTCTAAATTTGGCAGCAAGAAGGAAGATGGAAACAGACCAAACCAGGGCCACAGCCCAAATTCTTTTATCTCTGACCAGGTGGAGTGGATAAATACAAAGATGAGTATCTCCATCTCTGACTGTCAGAATTAGCAGGAAAAGCAGGGGAAAACACTAAATTAGTTGTCAGTGTAGCAGTCATTAAACAAAATTTGTGGTATTTGCTAGTTTTGCTTGGATAGCATAGAGCATTTCTCCACCTATGCTGCTGCCAGAAGATTCCTTCCAAATGGTAAATCCACACATGCAAATATTGACTTTTGTGCCTCAGTCTCAAAATCAGAGCTTTCTGTGCTTAAAAATTTCTTTACCAAAATGATGTGGGCTGCTCTATTTTATTAAGCAGAGCTTTCTAGCATGGCTTACGTGCTGAACTGAAGGTGGAATATGAGAGCATGGGGATACAGAGAACAAAGACTACTGGGATAGAGTTAGTAGCTTAAGGACTGCCAAAGAAGCCAGATCTTGTGCAGTTTACAGTCCTATGTAGAGGCGGGTCCCAGCTGATCCCATCTCCATGCTGTAGGAGTTGAATCTTCTCCATCCAGGTTCTTTCAGATATTACACGAAGAGAATTTAATGTTTAATTTTAAATTTTCCTAATGAGCATTCTTGATGTTACATTGTATTTTTAATTGGCAGAAGGATACTGTACTGAAATTGCAGCCAAGAATAATGAAGTATTTGCAATATACAGTTAAATCACCGTAGAAACAAAATTCTTATTACTGGTCTCTATATGCTCAATATCAAATGCTTTCCCCCCTGCCCAGTCCTTGTGAAGGATATGTTGGTTGAAATAATCTCAATCCTGTTGCTATCTCCAAACTTTTCTATTTGTTCTCCAGTTTTTACAAGTTATATTGGGCTGATTCACATGTACTCAGCTCATCCTCCCCACCCCTCATTCTCATCTGGCTTGCTCAGGAAGAAGTAAGTCTTTGTTAATCATCTGAGGAAATCTGATGATTCACTGGTGCAGCTCTCTTCTCTAAAACCATGGTAACCAGTCAGTCTCCCTGATGTAGAAATAAGTGTTGTTCTCTTCACAGTATGTTATTTCTCCAGCTCATTGTGGTTTTGGCCGTCTCCTCTGAGCTCTCCTATCTTGTGGGAATATGCTAGTCCATCAAAAATGCTCAGGTTTTTCAGTACAAGGGAAGGATTTATTTCTGTCCTCCAGATGAGATGTGTCTTCATCATGGCAGATCACAAGAGCATCAATACAATGCAAAGACGGAATCTGTACCTGTCTCATTCACAGAGGTCATACTGATTTTCCATTCTTCCTTTGAGAGAGACAAAGAATATTTTGAAGAGGGAAGGAAGCAGCAGCTGCCAGCCAGTGGAAAATAAAGAATATGAAAACTTAACCAATACTTACACTAAATTTAAAACTATTAATTTAAAAATACAAATATATTTCCAGAATTTTATTAATAAATATTCTTAAAATATAATGTCTGGCAATTTTTTTTAATAATGTTGACCTAAATTCAAACCCTGAAGTACTAGCAGCAAATAATGAATTTTTCAAAAAACTTTAAGACTTTAAAAAAGTACATAGAAATTATGTTTGCCTTTCATACATACAAGGAAAAGAGAAAAATAATATTACTTAGGTATCAGTTTTTCAGTGATACGAGCTGAGGATTTTTTTGCTTGATGACATTTGGAATATCCTAAGACAAAGATCACTCTTGACTTGCACAAAGTATAATTCAGACTATCTTTTATTTCCAGTATTGATATAGATATACACACACACACACATTAAAAAAAAAAAAATCTATAGTGATAAGCAGAGTGATATTTTCTATTAATCAAGGAGCAAAATTTTTAGTCCATAGTTATATTAAAGGTAATTTTGTAAAAAATTAGAATTCCAAAACTACCGGACCGTAACTCAAAATGAGCAAAATTAGCAGAAGGCACAAACTAATGTAACTTTAATAATATCAAACAGATTCTATTCCACCTTTTGGTTAATATGTGTTTACAGACAAAAAGTTGCTGATGTAAAATTGGTATATTTAAGAAACAGGGGGAGGAAATAAAAAAGAAACTAATAAAATAAAATATCTTGAAAAATTATTGAAAGGTGTTGAGACCTCACATCATTAAAAATTCTGAAGCATCGTTTCTGAAGTACTTTGATTACAAATCTACCAAAATTATTAATGAACAAAAGCATGAAAATTACGAGAATTTGAAGGAATTCACACCAACCCCTGCCAGTGCAACAAAATATAATACCCGCATAAATGTAAACGGTTTATACAATTCTAAGGAGGGGGGAAACGCTTTCCAACTGTATGAACACGTACATCGGTAGAACAGTTTTCGGGAAGGAGGTTTATTGTTTGGTTCACTTGCCGGACGTTACAGCACCCTAGTTGGTAACAGCGAATGATGTTCCGTCATAGGTGACGACACGGGGAAAATGGGCGGGAATACCGCCCCCAAATTGCAGTCTCCAACCAGGTCGGACCACACCGCATAAAGGCCGCGGCGCGGGCGGTGGTAGCCTAAGTGTTTCAAGCGTCTAGGAAGTGCAGTGAGTTTACCATGTCTGGTCGGGGCAAGGGCGGCAAGGGGCTCGGCAAGGGTGGCGCCAAGCGCCACCGCAAAGTGCTGCGCGACAACATCCAGGGCATCACCAAGCCGGCCATTCGCCGTCTGGCTCGGCGCGGCGGCGTCAAGCGCATCTCGGGGCTCATCTACGAGGAGACGCGTGGCGTGCTCAAGGTGTTCCTGGAGAACGTGATCCGCGACGCCGTCACCTACACGGAGCACGCCAAGAGGAAGACGGTCACGGCCATGGACGTGGTCTACGCGCTCAAGCGCCAGGGTCGCACCCTCTACGGCTTCGGCGGCTAAAGCCTTGCGCTCCCATCGCCACTAAAACCCAAAGGCTCTTTTAAGAGCCGCACACTTAAGCTGGAAAAGAGCTGTGTCACAGTGTTGCAAGATGTTAGTCAAGACACCGACGATATTATGTTAAAGCCTTATTAACGCTCATAAAGCAATTCTACTGAGACTTAAGTAGTGCAGTTAATTGTGTAACAGGTGTTAGCAATGAAATCGTCTTTACTTTGGAATCGGTCTTTTGTGTTTCAAGTTCTCTTAAAAAGTATCACTTCTAATGCTCTGTAATAAGGTATTTTTCAATGGTCCCCAATATAAACAATAATGTATAAATTATGTCTTGATTTTAAGAATTGCGTTTAATTGAGTATAAAGAAATTTGAGCAATGTATACAACTAGGAAAAAATTGGAAAGTTTCTGTGAGACAAATGCTTTCTGTCTGATATTTCTTTTACCTGCCCTTCATTTGTCTTTTACTTTAAAAATAAAAAAATAAATCTAGTACGGTTTTCTAGTGATCATTTGGGGGGGCTGGCTGGGAGGGGGAAAGGGAAGGGCTAGGAGGGACTGGACAATAAAACCAAATTATAAACCTAGAATATATTTTTTAAAAAAATATTTCGAAAGACGCCTTGTATTAACATTTTTCTTGATCTCATATAAAGAACACTCCAGTCTGGGCCTCACTTCAAGAATATTTTTATTGTACTTTATGACCAAAAGGAAAAAAAACGATTTCACTTTTATGAAAAACTTTGGAAATCATTTGGCACTTGCAAACAATGACATCAAAAAATGCTTGTGGTCACGTCTCGTTTTCTCACACCTTTGTGAGTAGGTAAAAATTAAATAGACCACTACTATATTCCTTCACATTGATTTCACACACACAAAAAAGTAAATGGCCTAAAGAGTACTATCACAATGTTGCCTGATGATATGTAAAGCTTCTCATTCATAATTTCTTAGTGAAATTAAACAATGAAAGAAGTGAGAATAGTACCTTAAAATTATCTTGATCACTACAGCTTGTTACATACTTATCATAGCTACAAATTTGTGTTACTGGATTTTGTGAGCGCCTGTTTCAAGGTACCTGCCCATCAGTCCTTTGTGTGTTTGGGGATAACGTGCCTATTCACGTAAGAAGCTCTGTACTGCACTGAAAGAACCTTTTTTTCTTTTGTCATCAGCCCATCATTAAAAAAAAAGCAAAACAAAACAAAACAAAGACACTAAGAAAGAAAAAAAAGCAAGTGACACCTAAATTTCAGCCACCATGCTGTTTACAATCTGTCAGGAGACTGGCAGAGATGCAGAGCCGGAGAAGCAGAAGGGACCCGAGCACCGTGTATGAACTACCCGGCCCACCCCAGGCCCTGGACCCACACGGAGCGCGGTGCGGCCGGAGCGGGCCCAGCGCCCGGGAAGCACCTTTAGTTACCCCGGGCCGGCATCCTACGGCAGCCAATAGGATCGCGCTTCTTGGAGACCAATCAGAAACCAGGCCGCTCTATAAATACCGGCCTTGCGAGCTGTGCCGCACTCACTCTTTTCTCTCGGGGAGATTCTACTGGTGGAGTTACCATGGCGCGCACGAAGCAGACGGCGCGGAAGTCGACGGGCGGGAAGGCGCCCCGCAAGCAGCTGGCCACCAAGGCTGCCCGCAAGAGCGCGCCGGCCACGGGCGGCGTCAAGAAGCCGCACCGCTACCGGCCCGGCACGGTGGCGCTGCGCGAGATCCGGCGCTACCAGAAGTCCACGGAGCTGCTGATCCGCAAGCTGCCCTTCCAGCGCCTGGTGCGCGAGATCGCGCAGGACTTCAAGACCGACCTGCGCTTCCAGAGCTCGGCCGTCATGGCGCTGCAGGAGGCCAGCGAGGCCTACCTGGTGGGGCTCTTCGAGGACACCAACCTGTGTGCCATCCACGCCAAGCGCGTCACCATCATGCCCAAGGACATCCAGCTGGCCCGCCGCATCCGCGGCGAGCGTGCTTAAGTGTTCTGCTGCAGCCTACATAGACCCAAAGGCTCTTTTAAGAGCCACTACATGCACATTAAAAAGAGCTGTAATGCTGCTAAATATTACCCTTCAAATCCACCTGGGTTGCACCGCCAAAAGTGCTTTATGGACACTCGATTGGGGAACTGAGATAAATCTGTTAGGTAGGAGAGTGATTAGGGAGCCTCAGGTAAGTTAGAGGGGATTACATCCTTTTGGCTGACAGATAGTTGATACAGCTTTGAGGAGAAAAGGGGGGTTGGGAGGGGCTGACAGGGGCACTCCTGCGTCTCGAATGGAGCTTTGCTCAGGAAATCTACACCTAAACCCCTGGCTGGCTGGTTCAAAGCAAGAGCAGAAACTTCCTGTGTCACTGTCCCGTTACTTTCTGTGTTACTGTCAGAGCTGACTAATACAGATTGCCGTAAGGGGGGTTGCCACCTTGCTTCAACATTTTTTGACACCAAGAACAAGAATACTCATCTTGATATATCAGTTTTGATTATCTCAGGTTTGATACATATTGTTATATCTGGTCTCAAATCAATGAATGACCATGCTTGATGGCACAGGGTGTGTGAAGCTTCTTGCAGCACAGAAATGTAACTGAAAAGGCCAAGAAACTGATGCAATACGTTTTATAAAACAAGTAATGGAGCGAAAATTTATGTATTCTTGCACTAATGAGAATAAAAGTATTTCTTTGAATTTACATTTCTTCAGTAGTGATCACCATATCTGATGTATACTGAGTTGTCATTTTAGCACCCAGTCCTGTAGGATTCTTTATGAGTTTCTAGAAGGACAGATATATACACCTGCAGTTTTCAACCTTCTAAGGACCCACCTTTGTTTGAATTACTACTTTGAGACAAGGTCAATCTAACAAGAGTCTGAGAATCTAAATAGGAAGTTAAAAATTAAACCTCAGATTCACCAGTAGCTGATGTTTCTCCATTTATTTTTGGAACCATCTCCCTTTCTTCTCTCCATCTACAAAAAATCACATCTGGTCCTTGGGGTGCCACTGTCCTGTGGACTGGTGAGCGCTTGAAGGCTGCTATTAGAAGCCAGAGTGGCCATCTGTTGTCAGTAGAGGCTTCTGGGCACTATTTGCCTGCTTAGAGATGCTGTGCTACAGAGCCTGTCTGTCAGAGACAGCACTTTGGCGGCTGGGAAAAGAAAATAGAAAGATTTTCAGAGTGTACCAATCAGCAGGATTGTCAGATAGGATTAATATTTATTTTGGGGGCTTCTGCCTTTTATCCTTTTTATTTTCTCCCTTTTATCTTCTTCCCACATAAAGCCCCCTGAATGAATTTATTGATCATCATGACCTGAGTTTGGACAAATGTTGAAGTGGATGGAGAGTTGTATATTGTAGCATGATGAAGATTTCCCCTTATCTTGATTAAGCAAAATAATGTTATAAGAAACTTTAAACTAACAGCCTGGGGAGAGAAAGAAATATTTCAGTCAGCCATAAAGTTCCATGTTCTCTTAATAGTCAGAGAAAATAATAAACAAAAGAATAACCTCAGTCTTTCTTTCTTCCTTCTGCTTCAGTTGTAATAGATCATATTTAACACTGACTAGGAAAAATAAATAAAGAAAGAAACTTGGTATTATTTCTAACAAGTAGCAGTCAATGCTGTAAGATCCCACACAGTCCCTTTAAGCAATTTTACTGGATATCACTGATATACAGTCTGAGAACACAGAGGAGACATTAACAATGTACCACTCATAAAGAATAATTTCCTCATTTGCTGCTGAGAGCAGAATCCACAGACCTGTATCAACCTGTATCAAGGAAGGATCTTTACAGAGCCTGGGTGTGCACAATAAGCAGCCAACAGTGACCATTGCCTCTTTATTTACAAATGCAACACTTTTAAGGTTTTAGCCCTTTTAAGCCTTGCTAACCTCCAATTTGGGCCTAGTTACGAAGTTTAAGTTAGTAATAAATTGCAAATGTGTAGTGAAAAGTAGTATCAGGATGGAGGCTTCTGAAGTGTTAGAGAGTAGTCAGATATATTGTTAATTTTAATATAATAATAATACAGTTCCTTTTAAAATTACACTTAGGCACACTCTCTGTACTCTAATAGCAGGAGCACTGCCACTGTATAATTTTTCACCCCTTACTCTGCAAGTAGTGACATACGAATGAAAGAATAAAATATAATAGAAAAATTTCAGCTAAAAGAAACTTAGTGATAATCTAGTACCAGCTGTAAAACTGTTTCTATTATTTAATACACCATGTAATACTGGAACCACAGAAAAACATGCCAGATGGTGCTGAGGCACAGGGGAGCAAGAAAGTGATGGATGGATCTGAAAAGAATTAAAATTTGTGAATGGAAAAAGACCATATGAAGGTGTGTATGCAGGTATATAACATTTACATATATGTGTTTATATGTACTTTCATATCTACATCACTATGCTATGAATATTTCTTTTTGTTTACCTCTTGTGTATTGTTTCAGAAAAATACCATATGAAACCTCTTACAGGGTTCTCCACACACTGTACTCAAATACTTGAATTTTAATTTCAGAACAATTTGGCTGGTAACATTTACAGAAGGGTTTTGGACAGGCTGGAGTCCATTGTCAAGGACACCAGAAAAGATGTTGCAAGCTAAGAAGCAAAATCCATAGAAATCTCTGTGCTTTATTTGTGAATTTGTAGAAAACTTGACGTCCACAAAATACTAAAACAGTGACTGACTTGGGACAACCAAAAAAATTGAACCAAAGGCCAAGAGTAATTCCCTGACCACCAAGTTTTATTGAATGAACTAAATTCTGCTAAGTGTTAGGCTTTGATCTCCCCATGCATGGTCCTGTACTGACTCAGTTTTCTTAACATCAAATACACAAGACTTGTCTTTAACTCTCAAGAAAGTATAAGCCTATTTCCTACAGGTCTCCCATGTGCTAAATCCGCCAAGTCGTGACAGCCACTTTCTTTTCCTCAGCTGATGTGGTCCCAAACAGAAGCCACAAAACCTTCTCATTGCCAGTGGTCTCCATGTATTGGGAAAATAGAAGAGAGGTGACTTTTCAGAAACAACTACTGGATTCTCTTTGCCTTTCCAGGTCGTCCTTCGTCATCTTCTCCAGCCTGTGCTCAGACATAAAACAAGTGACCCCCACAACGCAGGTAAGGAAAAAAAAAAAAAAAGACAATAAGACTTAATTATAATTGAATTTCTCAATTTTTAATCCTATGATCAAGTTTATAATCTTAGTACTTCTGTTTTAGTCGTTTGATAGAGGTAGGGCTCTGAGATATCCAATTAAAAATTTGAAAGTACATCATAGTAAAAGTAACTATACAATACAATATTAATAAAAAGCTGTTTGAAGTCTGATTTTTTTCTTCCAATATGACCGAGGTTGTATCTTCCATGAAAACCTGGACTATCTTAATGACTATTTTACAGAAAGTATCTAGTTGTGGATAGGAGGAGGGAAGGGGGTGGGAAAAGTGCGTGGTCTTGTCCTAGTATGGTATTTTTAATTTACTGTATCCAAACATTCATTTGCTTTGTGCAGTTTACTTACCCCATACAGCTGAATGGGCAGTAGCAAGCACCTCACTAAAACCACACAACACTGCCCAAAGCTTACGGTAAATACTTGAAATTACTTGCATGTTAACACTGCAATTCAATAAGCTTTCAGAACTTCACAATCGGGGTATTGGTAAGAAAGTGTAAGGTGGCGTTTCAACTCTCTTGTGCAATGTAGTGGCTCTTAAAAGAGCCTTTAGGGTGTGGGGAAAATAACTCAGGCTCACATTTAGTAGACCTGCAGCTGGAGACTCAGGCACGCTCGCCGCGGATGCGGCGGGCCAGCTGGATGTCCTTGGGCATGATGGTGACGCGCTTGGCGTGGATGGCACACAGGTTGGTGTCCTCGAAGAGCCCCACCAGGTAGGCCTCGCTGGCCTCCTGCAGCGCCATGACGGCCGAGCTCTGGAAGCGCAGGTCGGTCTTGAAGTCCTGCGCGATCTCGCGCACCAGGCGCTGGAAGGGCAGCTTGCGGATCAGCAGCTCCGTGGACTTCTGGTAGCGCCGGATCTCGCGCAGCGCCACCGTGCCGGGCCGGTAGCGGTGCGGCTTCTTGACGCCGCCCGTGGCCGGCGCGCTCTTGCGGGCAGCCTTGGTGGCCAGCTGCTTGCGGGGCGCCTTCCCGCCCGTCGACTTCCGCGCCGTCTGCTTCGTGCGCGCCATCGCTCAACGAACAGAGTGCTCACTTTCCTAACAGGGGCGAAGAACTGAAGGCGGCCCGTCTCCGCGGCGGCTTTTATAGGCCCGTCCCGCTCCCTGATTGGCTGCCGGGAATCCGCCGCTTCTATTGGGAACTTTCAAATTCGAAAAGCCCGCCTCGAAAGCGCGCGCCTTCACCAACGTCTGCCAGCTTTCAGCCCCCCCACCCCCTCCCCGGGCTCGCCCCTGCCGTTTTTGTTTTAAGGAGAGTCTCCTTCTTATCACAACTTTTACAGTCTCTCTCAACAATGAGACCTTTACGGAGAAAGGTAAAAACGGGAAACGAGAAATTGCAAGTTATCCTGAGCTGAATGCATAGAAAATTAATGGGATCCTTTTCCTCTAATTGCCTTTTTTGGTTTAATTGGGTTTTTTTCCCCCTCTAAATAGGAATTGTAAGAGTATTTGGGGGCTTGGATTTTCGCTACTGTGGGATGCATGGGGTTGTGTACTGTGAGGGAGTTTTGTTGGGAGAGGTTGGGTTCCACAGTGTAAACTTTCATCCGGCAGGGTAAATGCTTTAGCATCCAAATTAATTGTAAATAAGTTTTCTAATCCAAGACAGTGTGCTTTAAAATGACTGAATTTTCCAGCATGGGGAGTATCCTTAAATTGTTGGTGAGGTGCAGCAAGGCGTAAGGTGAATTTTCCATTTTCCTCACTGTATATATGTGCAATATTTCCCTATTCGGGTGAGCTGTCGTTGGATCCCGATCACACATGGGCTTTCATGTAAAAGGCAGGTACGGACAGCAGGTACGAAGAACACCTTCTGGCATCCCGCAATTAAAAAAGTGTATTCCTAAACTTCAACAGCACAAGCACAAATAATGGACAATTTCCTACACGCCAAATTCAGAGGACAAAGGGGATCATTTATTAACATTGACAAGGGACTTAGGGATGTGATACCTCTCACGCTTAACTGCAATAGACATTACCTTAATATAAAGGTAATTTTGGTCCTGAAGGTATCTGTCTACTTCTGCTTCAAAATCTCCACACGCAGACATGCCCGCAGGGGAGATACTTATCTGCCTTTCAGCCGTCAGCAAGAACCAAGAGACGACATTTAGGTTGTTTTGCTTATTTAACCGTAGGCAAATAAATTCGTCTTTAACATCTAACGTTTAAAAAACAGCTGCCTTTATGTTCCATAATTTGAACTAGAACTACCTACAGGGTACTTACACCAAAATTAAGTTACCGATTCGCTAAAATACAGCTTTCCACAGAACTCCAGGTATACTAGAAAAAAAAGTTTTAAGTTCTAAATAAAAGCTAACATTTTCGTTTAAAGCAACCCAGCTCTTTTCCAGCTTAAGTGTGCGGCTCTTAAAAGAGCCTTTGGGTTTTGGTGGTGATGGGAGCGCAAGGCTTTAGCCGCCGAAGCCGTAGAGGGTGCGACCCTGGCGCTTGAGCGCGTAGACCACGTCCATGGCCGTGACCGTCTTCCTCTTGGCGTGCTCCGTGTAGGTGACGGCGTCGCGGATCACGTTCTCCAGGAACACCTTGAGCACGCCACGCGTCTCCTCGTAGATGAGCCCCGAGATGCGTTTGACGCCGCCGCGCCGAGCCAGACGGCGAATGGCCGGCTTGGTAATGCCCTGGATGTTGTCGCGCAGCACTTTGCGGTGGCGCTTGGCGCCACCCTTGCCGAGCCCCTTACCGCCCTTGCCCCGACCAGACATGATGAGCTAGCTTGCTACTACCACCGCTACTGCTATCGCTGGTACGCACACAGCTGCTTGTGTCAGCGCCTGCGGCCTTTATGCGGTGTGGTCCGACCTGGTTGAGGACTGCAGAGACAAGGGGGCGGGGCTTGGGGCGGGACTTGGGTCTGGCTCTCGCAGACTTCCCTCATACTCTATCGAGCTGCCCGCGAGCAGAAAATTTCGGGAATTTCCCTTTCCCGAGGCACAGTGGGTTGGGTGTTTCTGTCGCTTTTTGTGAGTTTCTTGTGTTTCTTAACAGATAGCAATGACAGTGTGTGTGTGTTTTATTATGATTCATGTATATTTAAAGCTTTGATGTGTCGTGATCGTTTAGAAGAAAAATCTCATTCATAGAAAGTTACCCCACCTACTGATTCACTTAAATTATGGTCTGATTTGTTATTTTCAAATTTGTATGTCTTATGTATTTCGGTTTCACCTGCTTATATGGATTCTCCTATGTGGCTTCTCTGTTTATACTGCAATTTTTTTATTTTTTAATGGATAATCTTACAGCAAATTCTGTCCAATTGTGTTTCTGAGAAATTCTACCTGTCCTCAATTTTTGGAGGTTTTTTTTTGACATATTCAATTCCCACCGTGTCTGAATGTTATCTCAAGGTGAATTTAGCGGTACAGATATCTTAACTGAGATTTTACGTGTTTCACTTTCATTTTTTAAGGTAAAAGTATTATTTTAGGCAAAAATAATATTATTTAAGTATTATTTAAGGATTATTTAATTATTATAAGTATTAAGTATTATTTAAGGTAAAAATATTATTTTAATATTTTTACAGTATTTTCCAGTATGCTGGTGGCATAGACAAGAGCATGGTTACATTTAGAGCGATTGAAAAATTAAATACTTTAAAAGAAGATTGGGTTTGCATTTCTCAGGTATTTATGAATTCTGGGTTTTCTTTCTTTAGTGGAGGAAAATGTTCTGAGATTTTGCTGTTGATATCAAGCTGTAAATAGCAAAAATTATTCAGTTGATCTTTTTTGACATGAAAATAATCTGGATGGATAAAAATTTTTCCTGTATTGAGTGTCTGCTGCCCTCTCATGGACGTTTTATGATTGCTTGATAGTGTTTTTTTTCTTACTGGCTGAGCATCTTTATTTAAAGTGTGCTTTTGTGAAGATGCAACAAAAAAAAATAAACAATAATCAATCTATCTTCCCATAGACCACAGATAGAGATGTTGCACCTGTTAGCAGAGAAATCACTGTTCAGTGGTCGCTCCCTTACTGTCAAATGAAAATAATGGGATCTGTCACATCTTCATGCACCATCTTTTCAGCACAGGCCCAAAGGAAACCAAAATAGGGCAAAACAAACACTAAAATTCGGGAAGATATATTATAAAATGTCAAACTTGTAACAAATGCTCTGTTCCATAAGGAACTTAATTGTATTCTCATCTGGGCTATGGAGCTACTTCTGGAATGCAATGGGGATGCCACAGATTAGGTTGTGATGTTATCTTTCCAAAGGCCAGTTTGCCCTTTTGAGGGAGGGAATTTCAGGAACCCTGTGTGGACTGCTGTGGGAGACTGGGCTATCAGGAGAAACTGGGCACTCTGTAGTCAGCTCTTCTGTCACTTCCAGGAGATTTGGGGAGTAAGGTATGTCGTGCACTGGTAATGATACACAGTGTCATACTTGCAGCAGGCTTTTCACTCTCTGGGTACACAGGCAAGTCCCCAGGGTGTTACCAACAGGGGAGTTGAGCAGTACCTGCTGCAGAACTCCCCGAACTTACTCCGCTATGAAGATCCAGATCTTCAGTATGCTCAATCAGACTTCAGGGACTGACTCGATCAGGTCTTCCCTAGGAGTTGTTACCACTTGCAGATTCCTGCCATGAAGCTATCACAAAATCCTGGGCAAATCACATACCATAGCAGCTTGTGATAAGTTGTTCAGTTCTCTAAAGCCGAGCTTTCCTTTCTGCTCTTTTTTTTTCTCCTTAATGTAATAAAATGAAGGTAAAGACGCATAATAGGAATCCTGCTCCATAATGAGCTGCTTCTGCTGAAGGATCTGACTACGTATGATAGTTTCCTCTCTCTTGCTGTTTGCTTTGCAAAATAACAGAAACCATTTGGAAAATGATTTTTTGAAGAAAATAGATACATGTTAGTTTATACCGTTGTGTTTTTAACTCATGACAGAACTACACTAATAAAGGGGAACAACTTTTGAGTTGAGTTCCTGCTCTTCTTTGTTCACAGCTGATTCTAAATTATACATAAAATATCATCTGTTCTGTGAAGCCTATTTCATAAAATTAAACAGTAACTTTAGATCCATTGAATAATTTTCATTGGAAGAGACATTCAAAGATCATAGACTAACCTCTGTGTTGCATTAATAGTATAGAAACTTGGCAGAAAATGAACAACTTTGCATTCCAGCTGGTCCTGAGATCAGAGGGGTTGGCTGCAGTTAGCCCTAATTTTCTGATTCCCACAAATTCAGCACTGTAGCCCTGGTAGTGTAAAATAAGAAGCATGAACACAGATTCACAAATAGTTCAGTTTAAAAATTCAGCTCTATAGATCTGGTTGCATTCAGTAAGAATTTCTGTAATCACAGATTGGAGAATAGTGTAATTTATTGAAGAAACAGAACTACAAATTTAGAACTGTCAGTGCTAAATGCACTACAATAGAGCTCAAACAGGAACAATAATGTTGTGTTAACCCAGATATAATTATCTTTATCATTATCATTATCATGTGAAGAAACTTACCAAGAAGGCCTGCTCATCTGGGAGGAGGGAGAGGAGAGTAGGCTGTTGACTGTCTTCAAGGTCTTTTTGTCGTCCCTCCAAACAGATTAAATTTCTATTCTCCTTATATAGAGCATAATCTTATCCCTCTCTCCCTCTTATGTGTGGCATGATCTAGGTGGAGAATTGAGTAATATAGTCACATATGTGGTAGCATCACATATGTGGTAGCACATACTTCATAAAAGTTATTATCATATGCACTAGCGTGCAATTTAATATATAACTGACTTTACCAGGCAAAAGTGACTTTTCTGGCTATGTGTCCTTCAAAGTTCTGATCATGACTTTGTTCCATTTGTGCTGTCCTTCTGAGCTAAAGCACGACCATCCTATCTCCACAGAAGCTCCCCCTTCAACCCAATCATTCTCTCTTGGCATCAACAACGCATCAGATCTATCTGTGTGCACAGATAACACAGGAGGTACAGTGCAGGCCATCGACAGTGAGCTACAGCCCTTGTCTTGGCCCTTGGCTGTCATCTCACACCTCTGTGCTGTAGGTAGGGACTTATTTTACTAGATCAGGTTTCAGTGTTTGATGTAAGCCATAATCCTATTAGTATTTCTTTACATTTCAATTTTTCCACAGCTGCTGGCAGCCCAATCCTGAAATCATTGAAAAAAGAGTCCTGCAATCACTGAGGTTTCACTAATCTCTCAGCAGTTCATGAAGGACTGATGAACAAAACTCATATGGAAATGGAAATGCAAAGAGACCAACAAAACACTATGTGCAAAATGAAAGTCAGAATGTAGCATAACTCCAAATCTAGAAATAATTGCCCAAAATTGAGTATGGAGAGTGAATGGCGATCCCAGGAGGAATCACACTGATGACTTCATTATACTTTGACAACATGTTATGTGCAGGAGAGATCTCAAATTCCCACAGAAAATAGTATCTGATAACTTTGTGCAGCACTACACTGGATGCACTGTGATTTACATAGGAAAAAAGAAACCTGTGGAAGGAAAACTCTGTTATGTAATCTTACTATGTCAAAGGGGTGTAGTTGAAAAGTGGTTCTGTACCCAATTTCAAGCTGGTTCAAATCTGTACGGACACGCAAGCAGCACAGAACAGGTCTGATATTAATGCTATTTATGTTGCACTCTTCAGACTCCACACTGGCTATCTCCAGCTTCCTGCCCATATATCGTAGGTGTTCCACCACTGAGCTCCTTCATTTTGAGAACCTGTAAACTTAGTCTTGAAATGTACATAACTTCTATTTCACAATTTATTTAGCCCGGGATAATAGGAAAGACTTTTTCTCTGCTTTATTCAGCTGTCATGGTTTAACCCCAGCCAGCAACTAAACACTATGCAACTGCTCCTACACTCATTCCCAGAGATGGGGGAGAAAATCAGAAAAGTGAAAAAATTTTGTGGCTTGAGATAAAGATGGTTTAATTAGTGAAGCAAAAGCCATGCATGCAAACAAAGGAAAACAATTAATTCATCACTTCCCATGGGTGGGCAGGTGTTCAGCCACCTCCAGGAGAGCAGAGCTCTCTCATGTGTAATGGTGACTTGGGAAGATAAAAGCCATCACTCCCCTCCCTTCTTCTTCTCCCCATTTTATCTGCTGTACATAAAACTGTATGATTTGGAATAGTCCTTTGGTCAATTGGGATCAGCTTTCCTGGCTGTGTCCCCTCCCACCTCCCTGTGCACTCCCAGACTCCTCATGGGTGAGGTGGTGTGAGAAGTAGAAAAGACCTTGGATGTGTGTAAGCTCTGCTCAGCAATAACTAAAACATCCCTGTCTTATCAACAGTTTCCAGCACAAATTTTAAATATCTTTGGGCCTGAAGTAACATAGTTTGCTTTTTATGGAAGTCTAGCTTCTAATTTTCTCTATCAAACATAGATTTCTTAATAAATTAGTAGAATAGTTTCACTTGCAAAACCCCTTGATCTTTGATGTTTTCAAGAATTGAGTCTCTAAGGGGGATGTTTTTATTGTTTTTCAAAGACTTGATGAGCCATGCAGAATAAATTCTTTCACCTGCCAACAACTGCCACAAAAGATACAGAGATACACAAGAAGAATGGGAATAACATAACCCAGTAAAAGAAAATGAAGACATGAAGAAACATATATTTGACACTTACCTGGTTTTGTGGTAATCTGACAGGGAATTGGGCTTTGTGGTGTCTAATGCTGATGGAAAGTGTTGTAACCCCATCATTAAAAACATTTATCAGTAGAAAGTGATTTGTTATTCTGGGGGCAGTAATTTAAACACAATTCTTCACAAGTTCCTATGTCAGTTCTGCTATATGTAGACCTTTATCTAACTCAGTGGTTCATTTCCCATTATTGGAACATCGTAGCCTTTTGATATTGACATTTACTAAGTACAACTGTTAAAAAAACGTATTGAAGACAAAAACAAATGAAAGCAGATCTTCCTTGTAATAAATTGCAACACTGAACCCTTGGTGGAGGGTTTTTTTTTTTTGTTTGTTGTGTGTATTTGTATTTTTGTTGTTTTTTTTGTTTGCTTTGTTTTTACCTTCCTTCTAATCTTGGGATAGCTTAGCATTTAATCATAAAGCATATCCTTTTGTTTTTTTTTTCAAGTAGGCCCAAACACTAAACACCAGCACACAGCACACCTTAGAAAATATTGAACAGAGCTCGTATTTTCTTTCTTTTGCCAGTATCATGAGGCATCTTAACATGTTTGACCAAAGAAATTAATGACCATGTGTTAAAAAAATATGAAGAGTGAGATGTGTGCCCTCTTCACTGCAATCATGAACCACACAACTGAACCTCAGTCTAGTAGCTTAGCTAGAAATTTAGGCCATGATAGCACAATAGTATAGTATAGTGATAGCATCACCTGAGATTTTCTTAGGAAAGTAACTTTTCTTATGTCTGGAACAGGAATCTGCATATTAGCTAGACAAGCCTGTTGAAGGTGATGTCGGGTCCTGACGGACACACACTGATCAGACACCATGTCAGTGACTTGGTAATTTACCATAAGCTATTTCTGAGGGAAAATCAGTCTGGAGTTGTGCACAGCTCTCCCATAGCTGAGCTGAGGTGGCATCTACAGGGCTGGCATTGCACAAGCTGAGGGAAAAGGTGCATGAGAAACGATGAATTAGGGTTACTGACTGATATGCCAGTGTTGCAAGTGGCATAAAGACAACATTACACTTATCCCCGCAGTATAAATTTTCCCTGGCCACTCTTCCTCTTTGCCATTGCACTCTCCTTTTCCAGTAGCTATCTATGCTATGCTGCCCAACCCAGCTTGACAAGTTTAACAGGAAACTTTGATGGTAATTTTGTTCCTGTTATGGACAGTATAACCACTGGAACTTGTACAGACAGTGCATTCAGTGTTCCTACACACATACACACTTTCTTGTGTGGAACAGTTTCTTACAATACATAAGTTATCTCTTAACTGAAAGATCAACTTTGCTCAAGCTTTGTGCTCACTGACAAGGTGAATCCCTACCCACAGGCTACGATTGCCCCTACTCACAATAAGCTGCTTCCACATAGAGCAATCGCAGTAAGAAGTGCACTGCCTCCTTTAAACCGAGACGGGAGAATTGCCAGTGACCAGAGTTATAAGTAGTTATGTGTGCAGAAAACACCAAGTATTTACGGTTCGAAGACTGCAAAAATGAGTACCGGGCAAAGAACTAAGCGCGGCAGCTCCAATGAGCGAGTTTGAGCACCGGAGGACTGGGGGCAGCACAAAGGCAGCTCGAAACCTCGAACTCCTGGCCCTACGGTTTTCAAAGCGGGCAAAAACTGGACTTTTTTTTTTTTCCCTCGGGAAAAAGCCCGAGGGGATGAGGGAGGTGGGAGAGGCTGTACAAACCTTCCAGGCAGTTCGTAAGCCTCTTCCGCCAAGTAAACGTAAAGAAAAAGGCGGAGTGCCTTTTTAACCCGAAAATTGCTGGGCACTAGAAAAGCCCAAGAGCAACTGCCAATCTTTGCGGAGCGCGGGCTTTTCGAAATCTGCCGGGCTCTGGGGGCGGTACGAGGCGCTTCCCTATGCAGCTCCCCGCCTCTCGGCTGATGGGAGATAAACTGCGGGGAGCGGCATCCCCACCTATTCCCCTCCCAAAAGCTGAGGCGCCCTGAGAGGTGCCTCACTACCGCGAATTTCGGTTCGCGCCGATTTCCTGCGAAGAACGGGAAGGTATTTGCACGGATGGATGGGGACTTTTATTAAAGACGTGTCGCGGTAAGCTCCGCAACGGCGCTGCTCTGCACCGGCAAAGAACAGAGCGCAAAAATGTTACCAGGTTCACATAATAGCGATAGCAACAGAGAGAAAAAAACAAGAGACAAAACCGAGAGAAAACCAGGTTAAAATTGCACTCGTTATACGAAAAATGGTTTTAAGAAATTAAGTGAGTTTCAGCTCTTTTTATAAAAATTTGGGTGGCTCTTAAAAGAGCCGTTGGGTTATCTGCAACGCAGATTTTTTTTTTTTACACCATTTTATTTTTTCTTGGGAGCTGCCTTCTTTGCCTTGGCTGCTTTCGGCTTGGCGACCTTGGGCTTGGCTGCTTTCGGCTTCACCGCTTTCGCCTTAGCCGGGCTCTTGGCTGCTGCCGCCGCTTTTTTGGGCTTGGCAGCCTTTGTCGGCTTCTTGGGGCTCTTGGCCGCTTTCTTGGCTGCGGCGGCCGCCGGCTTCTTCGCCTTCTTGGGGCTCTTTTTCGCTGTCACCGGCTTCTTCGGCTTCTTGGCGGCGCTGGCGGGCTTCTTAGCCGCCGGCTTCTTGGGCTTGGCTGCAGCTGTTCTCCTCTTGTGGGCTTTTTCCTTCACTTCTCCGGGCTTCTTGCTGAGGCGGAAGGAGCCGGAGGCGCCGGTGCCCTTGGTCTGCACCAGGACACCCTTGCTGACGAGACTCTTGATGCCTAGCTTGATGCGGCTGTTACTCTTCTCCACATCGTAGCCGCCGGCGGCCAGCGCCTTCTTGAGCGCGGCCAAGGAGAGGCCCTTGCGCTCCTTGGAGGCGGACACGGCCTTGGTGATCAGCTCGGTGACGCTGGGCCCCGCGGGCTTGCGGGCTTTGGAGCCGCTCGCCGCCTTCTTCGGCTTCTTGGCGGCGGGAGCTTTGGCCGGGGCCGGGGCGGCGGCGGCGACATCGGGCGCAGCGACAGGGGCAGTCTCGGCCATCTCCGCTCCTACTCGATCCGGGCGAACAATGGAAGCAGCGCCGCCGCCGCCCCTTTTATAGCGGCGCCGCGCGTGCTGATTGGTGCGCCGCGCTCCGCTCCACCGCCCGCCGCCGCGCCCGCTGTGTTTCTTCAAGGTCCAAAAAGGACATTTTCTTAACGAAATTTGCCACCGATGCACCCCATTTCTTTCCTGGAGCGAAGCGGGGAGTCTGTCCTACAAGTTAGTGGAGTTTCCCATTAGAAGGAGCATCAATGACGGAAACACGACCACCGAAACTCAGCGGCGGGCAGCCGCAGAGACCTCGGTAGAGAGAAACCTTCGGTTTATATTTTAAATTAAAATTTTATCGTGAGCTAAATGGGCAGAACTGGTATGAAATCTTATTCTTTAGAATGTTCTCTACAGATCAGGCGAAAAACAGAGTGGTTTGAACTGTTGGTTTAAGAGTAAACAGATATTATATCCGAGGAAGTAACACAGTTTCGCGGCATGCTCCCGGACGCTGTTGTAGAGCTGACTCTCTCGGCTGAGCCGCTTCCCTCCGAAATCACCCCCTCAGTGTGTCTTCAGCAATCACGGTGTCTCAACTGCCGCCTTTTTGGAAGATATTTGTGCTTTAACAGCGATGTTTGTGCTTTAGCAGCGTGTGTGAAAGTCGATGTTACTTTACTTATGCTTCGGCATTTCAGTGGAACAAAGCACCGACATGCCCCCTCTGAAGACTAATTTTCCTGTCATCGCACTTTCAATATAACCTTAACAAAGTAGCTTTTGTTTGTTAAATTCAGAAATCAGGGTAACTGTAACTACAGTATATTTGCTTTTAGTGTTGAAATGTACAGTAATTACTCGTCTTTGCCTTATAAGTAATGACAACTGATTGGGAAGCAGAATCTGGAGTGTAATGAATTTTGATTTTACAAGGAGTTAAACTTGAAAATTCGTCTTTTTTGGGTAGTAGCTGGTTGAGTAGCCAGGACACTTAACCCAAAACTGATTTCTCGGTTTAATGAATGTTGATTGTGTAAGTTTTTGTTTTTAATAACACCATCTGGTGATTCCGCTTTTCTACTTTCAGAAGAGAGGAGCCTACACCTTATCAAGATGATTCCTACCCAGGGAAGTGGCAGCTCCGTATTACAAACAATGAATGGATTCTCTTTTTTAACTTTTTCTTCGTTTTCAATGCAGTGTTGCTTTCATTCAAAAACCAAACAGTTAACAGTCTGCCTGCAATAGTATTGTGCTCTGTACCCTCCATATCCGGGCTATCACCAGCCCTAAAAACCTGTGAATATTTGGAGCTGAAAGTAGGTGTGAAAGGGTGAATGAAATGTCGGTAACACATACAGTTCCTGCTATTTAGTGGGAGAAGTGTGAAAATAGTGTAAAAATAGTGTGAAAATAAAGTAACACAATGACTTGAGTAATTTGAGAAATGTCACGTTCTTTTCTTATTACCCATGTGTAATTGAAAAATCTAAACTGCTACAATCAGAGGAAATACTAGTTTTATTTTAGCATCTTGAATTACCTTTTTGTCTCTGTTTGAAGGTAAATGTTGAAAAAATACATGTTAGTGAGGTCTCCCTTAGTAAACTTATAAAACAAAGGTAAATGCATGTTTTGGATGATCTGGCTGCAATGATGAGCATAACAAAACTGCAGTGTGACCCTGCAGATTGTTGTATTCTTTCTTGATTAAATACAGAAATGAGAAAATGCATTTAATTCCCATTTAATCTGGTTATTTCCTATAGTGTGGGAGGATTAAGGCCTTCTGAGATGCTACTCAACACTATCAGAATGTTGAAAATATTTTGTTTCTAAGCTAGTACTAGCAACCCCATAGCCAAGAACAGAGTTCAAAACATCCAGAGGCACTAGTGCTAAAATTTGTTGTTCTTTAGACCCTTGATATTTGTATATGAGTGGTTTGGTTTGTTTTTGTCAAGATATTCACATTTAGTGGCAGCTTTCTGTCAACTTTCTGGGCTTGTACACAAAGTGTTGTGATGTTTAACAATCCTTGAAAGACTCGGTAATCCTTTTATTTTTTTTTCCTACCTCTTTATGGCAGAAAGGAATTCTGAGATTCCTGGAAATACAAACAGAACATTAGTCTTTCTTTATTTTCATTGTCATGATTGTATATTGATTTACTTAAAAGCTGGAAATTGTTGAGAGATGTGATTCTACTGTCTCAAGCTCATCTTTCCTTCATTTAAGATATCACTGAGCCTTAAAGATAATCTCTAGCCACTATGAGAGGCCAAGAAATGACAGATTGGTAGTATCTGGCAGTGGATTCTCATGGGAAATGAACCATTATGAACTCCTATTCAGTGGAGACCAAAACAAAGGTGGGCATAAACTGGAAGACAGGAAGGGCAGACCTGAGTGTTGATGCAAGTTGGAGATAATTTGCCTCACCTTTTTCTTCAGCTGTGTTTTGCTTCTGGTTATTCAAGCATAATAGTCTAGAATCATCCAAGTATTTGTATTGTAATCCAGTAAGTGGGTTTTAATTTCTCAGACACTGTAGACATTTTTTTTCACCTACTATAGAAAAAAACCCAAGAAGGGAACATGTGCTCAACACAGCAAGGTGGTGCATTTGCACATGTAGAGCAGGAAGGCTTCCTAAGGCTTTGATACTCCATCATTTCTTCACGTAGTAGTTGTGTTTGGATAACATTCATTCACCTTCCAATATTTTTAAAATCATCAAATGTCAATAGAAACACCAAAATATTTTAGTAAAATATTTTGCTTTCCTTGCAGAGAATAAACATAGTAATGAATTAGCACAGGCATATACAAAGGCCTAAAACCTTCTAAAAGAATTTTTTAGGACATTTATAGAGGAGAAAAAAAAAAAGAACCATTCTCAGGTGGGTTCGTGTTCTGCACAAAAATCCCAGACATGTTGTGAATTAATTCAACTTTATGCAGATTGCTTACAGAAATGAGAAATCTACCCTTGCTCCTGTTCCAAAGATGAACAGGGTAGGTAGGAATAAATACTTGTTTATCGCTGTTTTAATGATAAATTTTAAAGCTGATGCCTAGCACAGGTATTTTAATGTAAAATAAATAATGAATCTCTGCTCCTTCTGCTTAAAAGAGCGGTAGGCTGCCATTATTTTCCTCTGTTCCTACTGATATTTATTTTCCTGAGTGACTAGTAAAGTCAAAATATCCTGTAGCAAATATTCATTTGGTATTTTCAGTACCCCGTGTCTAAATGAACAGCACCCCATTTCTTCACCAAGTGTTATGGTTTCCACAATGGTGAGGCTCTTGGCTTTGTTGTACAGTACTCTTATTTTATTTATTTGATAATTTCTGGGTATAGGCCAAGGCTCATGGTGAGATATGCACTTCAAAGTGTTAAAGTCTGTTTGCCACATTTTAAAGATTTTTTTTTTTTTTTCCCCTCATGCAATAGAACATTCCTCAAGTTCAGGAAATGAAACAATTTTTTAATCACAGAAATTCAAATTCCCAACATTCTTGGTCAGCATGCAGAAACACAAATGGACTGTAAGTTATTTTTCTTCTTAAGTGGAACTTAAGGAGTTTCTGACACAGCATTAGACCTAAATCTGCTGCTGGAGCTGGCAAAAAAATGTGAGTTATGACAAGGAACATTTTATGCTTAGTAGACTGTGCAGATCTGGTATTAAGTATGGACTACAAAGAACCACTTTTCAGGTCAGATTCCCAAAGCTGATTGAAAACTGTTGTGACCTACAGTGGTTTTCTAAGAACCATGTTAGAGTTCTTCCTAGAGTTGTAGGGGTCAGAAGTGAATGATGCCTTCTTGTCTACAAGCAATGAATAGGTATTGCCCTTTGCAAACTCCAGATATGGCACAAGCAGGTAAAGTTTTCATACAGTGTAGTGATGGAAATCAAGGATGTTTGCAAAATTTCTACCTGATGTGGATTTTTTTTCCTTCTCCTCCATATGGCAAAATCAGTTCATGGAGTTCCCCAACTCCATTGATACTAGTTAATGAATTCCTATTACTATGTAAAAGACCAGATTCTGGGGGTTCTTTTAGACCACACTCCAGGCCTGTCTGTGTTGCATGGAATGTCTGACTGCCTGTTTCAAAATTTTTTAAATCTGTCTTTGCTTTTTTTAACAAAATGCATAATGCATTGTAACATTAAAACAGATTTTTCCCCTTTCAGTTTCTAATAAACTAACTTAAAATATTAATTGTTTCTTCTAAAAAGAGACTTACATTCCTCCTTTATTTTTGATGTTCCTTCGTCTTGTCTTAATACTGCCGCATATAAAATCTCTTTAATAAGCATTTTCAAAAGAGCAGGATTTATTTATCAACATAATGATGTAAATTGCAGATGAATGAAGCAAAGCTTCCAAGAGAACTTTCATCCATCCTGAAGCCCTTGGAATTTTGAGTAAATAACCAAAATTCAGGGAAAAGTGTGTCCTTGCTGCTTTGCAGTTTTTTGAAGATTTTAACCCATGCACATAAAATAAGATTATGGAGTGGATTCTTCAGCATGCATTGAAGTAGATAAAATAGAGGGAAGATAATCAGATGGCTCATAAGGGAGTGCAAATGCTATTTTAAAAAAGCACTAAATAAAAATACAGTGAGCTTGAAACCTTGCTTTCTAAGGTTCTACATATCTGTAAATGTTTAGGGGCATACAAAGGCCAGGGTGGCCATTTGACAGCAATTTCTGCAATTTCCTGTAGCTAGGAGTAATTCTGAAATTCAGTTTACAGATGATGTGCTCATATTCCACGTATTCAGTGCTGGTCCTCGATGGTGAAATATAAAGAAGTCAACTTAGTGTTTGCAACATAGAAACCAAAGTATCTTCGACATAAAATAATTCTTGCTGATTTTCTGAAATATAAACCCAAACCAAGCCAAAACCAAATCAAGCAAAAAAATCAAACATCACCAAACTTCTCAGAAAAACAAAACACCCCCCCCAAAAACCCACATCTAGGAAAACTTCAACAGGGGAAATAGATTAAGAAAAACTGTATGAAATTCTTTCAGATTTTTCACTATTAACTTACACAATACTTGCCATGAGTAGCCTGTGGCTTTATAAATTAAGTTATTAATTATTTTCTAGGATATATATACATATTCACATGAAATGATGCTTAAAATGTTTCCAGAGCATATGTAGGCCCAAAAACAATCTCTTAAAAAGGAGAAAGACTAATGAGGTGGGCAAACTGTGTTCTGGCAATTAATTTCACCAGGTAAGCTCTACCTGGCTATATTTCTTTATGAAGTACTGTCATATACGTTCCCAGTATACAGTACACAAAATCAGAAGAACAAGAGATTAAGAGGATTTAGTGCTACTCATGAAGGGAAATAAAAGAAAGTTGAATCATAAGATCTGTGCCCATGCTTGGAAAAAATTAGTACTTACAAAAGTTAAGTTATTTATATCCAAATTTGACAGCTGAAAAAAAAAAAAAGTGCTGTAGGCAAAACAACACAGCAAAGTAGAAAATATTCATTATAAATTTGAAAGTAACAACAATAAGAAGACAAATACAGGTTTCTAACTGTTAAGTCATCTGGTAGAAAAAGTGATGTGACAATACAAGAAGAAAATTACATGATGTGTGGCAGGTGGTAGGAGACAGTAAGGTGAAGTCCAAGAAAGTAGCTCCTAACGCTGTTCGGGAACACAGTACTGGGAGAGCGCAGGCCAGCACACGCTGAGTAGGTTCGCGGAGCCGGCAAAGCCGGACGAACCCCAGCGCAAGGGCGCAGAGGCCTGCAGCCCTCTGAGCAGCCTGAGATTGGACACACAGAAGGCAGATCGAGTTGACCGCGGGGACCTGCTCAAAACATTAAAGACAGATATGGGGCCCTTGCCGCCCGCAGGGCAAGAAGCGGGGCAAAGCGGTTCGGAGGAAGCGGGGGGCTGGGGGACTGCGAGCGAGGCGGGGCGGGCAGACACGGAGGCGGGCACAGGCGCGGAGGAGGCGGGCGGGACCCCGGGGAGGTGCCCGCCAGCGCCGAAAAGGGCGGAGGCGCAGGCCCGGCCCCCGCCCGCCGTGCCCGCCCCTGCTCCCAACCAGGTCGGACCACACCGCATAAAGGCCGCGGCGCGGGCAGCGCTGGCGCTGTTCCGCATTGTTTCCAACCGTAGTGTTGTGTTCGTCATGTCTGGTCGGGGCAAGGGCGGCAAGGGGCTCGGCAAGGGCGGCGCCAAGCGCCACCGCAAAGTGCTGCGCGACAACATCCAGGGCATCACCAAGCCGGCCATTCGCCGTCTGGCTCGGCGCGGCGGCGTCAAGCGCATCTCGGGGCTCATCTACGAGGAGACGCGTGGCGTGCTCAAGGTGTTCCTGGAGAACGTGATCCGCGACGCCGTCACCTACACGGAGCACGCCAAGAGGAAGACGGTCACGGCCATGGACGTGGTCTACGCGCTCAAGCGCCAGGGTCGCACCCTCTACGGCTTCGGCGGCTAAAGCCTTGCGCTCCCTCCCACCGGCCCATCGTCACCAAAACCCAAAGGCTCTTTTGAGAGCCACCCACCTTTTCCTTAAAGAGCTGTATTGCTGTGTGTTCGGATTTGTCTGTTGTGGTTTTAGCGTTTAGAATGCCTCCCCCTTTCAGACACTGTAGCAGTTCTTCTATGAAAATTTAGGGAAGCTGCGATTATGCATAAATTCTCCCCAAGGCTCCGCAGCAATTTTTCCCTTCTTTCTCCCGCCCGTGTGTGAAAGGGAACACGAGAACCATTTGCAGGGCCTATAGTAACGCTCTTACGGGCGGCGCCGGCGACCGGGGAAGCGCAGCAGGCCCGTGGCCACAGAGGGTTAAGCGCCCGGCCCATTTCCAAAAGCCCGCGCGGGCCACGATAGGCTCCGGGACGTTCCGCGCTTCCCTCGTCCCGCCTTCGTCCCAGCACAGCAGCTCCCCACGCGCCGGGGACACAGTGCTGCGACCGATCCCGGCCCACGAGGAAAACGCAGCCCGGCAGAACAGGCCCGGGCTGGCTACGGCAAAGACACACACCCAAAGACAACCCCAGGCGTCCTTCCCTTCCCTCCTCCCTTCTTGGCACTTGCTGCGCAGCATCTCGAGCTCTTTCTCGACGCTGTGGGTGGCTCTGAAAAGAGCCTTTGGGTTTCGCTTCTGGGCTCGGGACGCTTCCCCCCGCCTGGTTTATTTGCTCTTGGCTTTGTGACTCTCAGTCTTCTTGGGCAACAGCACGGCCTGGATGTTGGGCAGCACGCCGCCCTGCGCAATCGTCACCTTGCCCAGCAGCTTGTTGAGCTCCTCGTCGTTGCGGATGGCGAGCTGCAGGTGGCGGGGGATGATGCGCGTCTTCTTGTTGTCGCGGGCCGCGTTGCCCGCCAGCTCCAGGATCTCGGCCGTCAGGTACTCCAGCACGGCCGCCAGGTACACGGGCGCGCCGGCGCCCACGCGCTCCGCGTAGTTGCCCTTGCGCAGCAGGCGGTGCACGCGGCCCACGGGGAACTGCAGCCCGGCCCGCGACGAGCGCGACTTGGCCTTGGCGCGCGCCTTCCCGCCCTGCTTCCCGCGCCCGGACATCTTCCTTTGCGCGCTCGGCGAACAAAAGCCCCGCTCACACCGACAAACTGCGCCTCTGGCACTCACCGGCCTGAGGCCTCCGCCTTTATATCCCCTCCCTGCGCGCGGCCGCCGCCTCCTGATAGGCCGAGGCGCCTGTCGGGGCACGCGCACCCCAATGGCGCAGCGAATCCCACGCTGACCAATCGCCACGGGCACAGCGCCGAGAGGCCCCGCCCACGCTCTCCGCGCGGCCAATGATGAGCCGGCCTGGGCGGGCCTCGGCTCCAGCAACGGTCGCTCCCGCCGCCCGCGCCGCCGCCCGCACCGTGTTGGCTCTCTCCCATGTTTTATTATTCTTTTAAATAAAGAAAGTAATCGCTTGCACAGTGCGGATTGGGAGGGCCGAGTCGAGGAAACAAAGAGGAAGAGAGAGACAGTGGGGCTGTGTCCGTGACCGGGGAAACGGGCACAGGTGGGCCAAGCCGAGACTGACAAGGCAGTAATTTGCTTTCTTTTCACTGCTGGTATTTTCCCCGCGAGAATTCGCCTGATTTTAAAAACGATTCGATCCCTTTATTAAGCTAAAAAAGCACCACAGTCCTCTCTGTATCGGAAGAACACCACTCCTATTTATGTATGTATCCAATAAGTAAGGTGAACTAAGTACAAGGACCTCCATATATTCTGTGATTATATTGAATGGGGTTTTTTTTCAGTTTAGCGTAATACCTTTAACTCTACACACCTTATGCAAACCCTCGAGTATTACAGCTCCTTTGATTGTGTATGTGGTGGCTCTTAAAAGAGCCTTTGGGGTTGTTAAAATGTTTTAACGCAGATGGTGATGTTTAGACAAGGCCTATGCACGCTCACCGCGGATGCGGCGGGCCAGCTGGATGTCCTTGGGCATGATGGTGACGCGCTTGGCGTGGATGGCACACAGGTTGGTGTCCTCGAAGAGCCCCACCAGGTAGGCCTCGCTGGCCTCCTGCAGTGCCATGACGGCCGAGCTCTGGAAGCGCAGGTCGGTCTTGAAGTCCTGCGCGATCTCGCGCACCAGGCGCTGGAAGGGCAGCTTGCGGATCAGCAGCTCCGTGGACTTCTGGTAGCGCCGGATCTCGCGCAGCGCCACCGTGCCGGGCCGGTAGCGGTGCGGCTTCTTGACGCCGCCCGTGGCCGGCGCGCTCTTGCGGGCAGCCTTGGTGGCCAGCTGCTTGCGGGGCGCCTTCCCGCCCGTCGACTTCCGCGCCGTCTGCTTCGTGCGCGCCATCGCTCGCGTAAAAGGCAGCCAAAGACAGAGTAGTAACAGCAGTGCGATCCCTTCGCCTTCGGGAAGTATTTATAGCAGTAGGGCCTTCTCTGATAGGCAGACAGGTACGTGCGGAATTTCATTGGAGGATTCAAATTTTAAAGTTACCGCCCTTGGCAGATACCGCCTACCGTTTTCAGCCCTTGTTCATTACTGCGCACTGCTCCTGTAAAATGCTACGGCATTTACTATTACCGTTCGCGAAACCTCTAAGGCTTAGTATTGCTATTACCGACAAAGTTTAACTTGACTATAAAGCTACGCAGGATTTAAAATCTTTTTTTTTACATTTAGGAAGCGATTAACTACATTTTCCTTATGAAGTCTTTTTATCATCCTTCAAATGTGAAATTTTCATATTTTATTTTGGTGGATGTATTTGAGCAGAGATAACAAGGACAAATGTTATCTGGAGAGTATCTGTATTTTTATTTAGTCACCTTAAAATATCACAGAGATATGAAAAATATAAGAGGGAAAAATAGTTTAGAATTTCTCTACTCAAAAGAAAGAACTAAAACGATATATTAAAGTATGAAAAACATTCAGAGCCTTGAGTTCCCTATTATAATAAGTTATTAGGTAAAATTTTTTGAACAGTTTTGAAACAAGGGGATATGGCTAGGAAGCAAGGTTTGTAACTGAACGTTTAGTGTAATTTTAGGTTTTGAGTGAAGAGCCTCTGTTCAAACAAGGTCTCGCTAAAAGTGTGGGAAGGCAAGGCTCCCTTGTCAGTCTCGGCTTGGCCCACCTGTGCCCGTTTCCCCGGTCACGGACACAGCCCCACTGTCTCTCTCTTCCTCTTTGTTTCCTCGACTCGGCCCTCCCAATCCGCACTGTGCAAGCGATTACTTTCTTTATTTAAAAGAATAATAAAACATGGGAGAGAGCCAACACGGTGCGGGCGGCGGCGCGGGCGGCGGGAGCGACCGTTGCTGGAGCCGAGGCCCGCCCAGGCCGGCTCATCATTGGCCGCGCGGAGAGCGTGGGCGGGGCCTCTCGGCGCTGTGCCCGTGGCGATTGGTCAGCGTGGGATTCGCTGCGCCATTGGGGTGCGCGTGCCCCGACAGGCGCCTCGGCCTATCAGGAGGCGGCGGCCGCGCGCAGGGAGGGGATATAAAGGCGGAGGCCTCAGGCCGGTGAGTGCCAGAGGCGCAGTTTGTCGGTGTGAGCGGGGCTTTTGTTCGCCGAGCGCGCAAAGGAAGATGTCCGGGCGCGGGAAGCAGGGCGGGAAGGCGCGCGCCAAGGCCAAGTCGCGCTCGTCGCGGGCCGGGCTGCAGTTCCCCGTGGGCCGCGTGCACCGCCTGCTGCGCAAGGGCAACTACGCGGAGCGCGTGGGCGCCGGCGCGCCCGTGTACCTGGCGGCCGTGCTGGAGTACCTGACGGCCGAGATCCTGGAGCTGGCGGGCAACGCGGCCCGCGACAACAAGAAGACGCGCATCATCCCCCGCCACCTGCAGCTCGCCATCCGCAACGACGAGGAGCTCAACAAGCTGCTGGGCAAGGTGACGATTGCGCAGGGCGGCGTGCTGCCCAACATCCAGGCCGTGCTGTTGCCCAAGAAGACTGAGAGTCACAAAGCCAAGAGCAAATAAACCAGGCGGGGGGAAGCGTCCCGAGCCCAGAAGCGAAACCCAAAGGCTCTTTTCAGAGCCACCCACAGCGTCGAGAAAGAGCTCGAGATGCTGCGCAGCAAGTGCCAAGAAGGGAGGAGGGAAGGGAAGGACGCCTGGGGTTGTCTTTGGGTGTGTGTCTTTGCCGTAGCCAGCCCGGGCCTGTTCTGCCGGGCTGCGTTTTCCTCGTGGGCCGGGATCGGTCGCAGCACTGTGTCCCCGGCGCGTGGGGAGCTGCTGTGCTGGGACGAAGGCGGGACGAGGGAAGCGCGGAACGTCCCGGAGCCTATCGTGGCCCGCGCGGGCTTTTGGAAATGGGCCGGGCGCTTAACCCTCTGTGGCCACGGGCCTGCTGCGCTTCCCCGGTCGCCGGCGCCGCCCGTAAGAGCGTTACTATAGGCCCTGCAAATGGTTCTCGTGTTCCCTTTCACACACGGGCGGGAGAAAGAAGGGAAAAATTGCTGCGGAGCCTTGGGGAGAATTTATGCATAATCGCAGCTTCCCTAAATTTTCATAGAAGAACTGCTACAGTGTCTGAAAGGGGGAGGCATTCTAAACGCTAAAACCACAACAGACAAATCCGAACACACAGCAATACAGCTCTTTAAGGAAAAGGTGGGTGGCTCTCAAAAGAGCCTTTGGGTTTTGGTGACGATGGGCCGGTGGGAGGGAGCGCAAGGCTTTAGCCGCCGAAGCCGTAGAGGGTGCGACCCTGGCGCTTGAGCGCGTAGACCACGTCCATGGCCGTGACCGTCTTCCTCTTGGCGTGCTCCGTGTAGGTGACGGCGTCGCGGATCACGTTCTCCAGGAACACCTTGAGCACGCCACGCGTCTCCTCGTAGATGAGCCCCGAGATGCGCTTGACGCCGCCGCGCCGAGCCAGACGGCGAATGGCCGGCTTGGTGATGCCCTGGATGTTGTCGCGCAGCACTTTGCGGTGGCGCTTGGCGCCGCCCTTGCCGAGCCCCTTGCCGCCCTTGCCCCGACCAGACATGACGGACACAACACTACGGTTGGAAACAATGCGGAACAGCGCCAGCGCTGCCCGCGCCGCGGCCTTTATGCGGTGTGGTCCGACCTGGTTGGGAGCAGGGGCGGGCACGGCGGGCGGGGGCCGGGCCTGCGCCTCCGCCCTTTTCGGCGCTGGCGGGCACCTCCCCGGGGTCCCGCCCGCCTCCTCCGCGCCTGTGCCCGCCTCCGTGTCTGCCCGCCCCGCCTCGCTCGCAGTCCCCCAGCCCCCCGCTTCCTCCGAACCGCTTTGCCCCGCTTCTTGCCCTGCGGTCGTGTCGAGAACACATCAACCCTTTTTTTTCCTGATGGTGCGGCAGTGCCCCTGTGCAGGGACGTGGCCGTCTTTCTGCCGCCGCTCACGGTTGTATGGCCATGGTGATCATATATTTTAATTTCTGAGGTTGCTTTCAGCCATTCGGTATACTGAGAACCATAGGATAAACGTAAGAACTCTTCCGTCAGTTTCGGTAGAGTAGTATTTGTGTAATACACCATGAAGCATGAGGAAAATCATGCCTAAGTGTTCACCCTAGACCAGAAGGAAACCTTTGTTTCTCTCAAAACTGGCTACATCTGACTCTCAGACTATTATATCACTGGCAAATCCGCACAGGGCCTTTTCAGCAATGAACTGAAGACCCTTTATTTTCTATCCTAGTGTCTCCAGTGTTTGCCTTCCATTCACCCTTTTTTTTTCTGTCTCTAATGTTTGCTTCACATTAAATTCCAGACATCCTAGTGATATACAAAAAGCATTATATTTCCATTAGGTAATTACTTCTAACTGGATTCAAATTATTAACATATGTCAAATGCACAACAAAAATGGCTTTGCCAGTCAAGTTCATGTGCACCCCTATGTCTTCAAAGGCTTGACACAATTCTGAGTGGATACTCTTTCTTTTATGAAACATGTTTTCCTTTCACAAGGGTATGTTGCAAGTGATGACATTTCTCTTTGTTATTTTAGTCATTATGACTTTTCAATCTATGGCTAATTTCTGTTGGCTATGCCTGCAGTCCTCCATCTGTAGTTCAGAATCCACTGGGTCTATGAAATTAATATAATTCCAATATCGAGAATTTGCCTGTGTTCATCATGGCCAAATACACACATCATTACTCACACAAAGACAGAGGAAAGTCCTTGAAGGTGAAGGGCTCAGAAAGAGCTCTGTGAATTCTGGTAACCCTTTTGCTCCTTGACTCAGGTATTTTTTAGTCACAATGACTCCAGCAGGGTAAGTCTGAAAAAATGATGGGGTCTAAAAATATTATGGTGAAGTAATTGTTTCACAGCATCTTTCAGCTCAGATATTTCATATAAGAATGTCTCAGCCTGGCCTTGAAGGCCTGTGATCCCTTTTTATTTCTTCTTTTATATGACTTGCCATTCCCTCTGTTTCACATGTATTATCTTCATCTCCACAGCTACAAGGGCGGATATTCAATTCACTCTCTTTGCTGGTGGGCATTTTGTTCCACATGCATTTTGTGCATGTCTTCCAGCAGCATTTTATAACACAGGCACACACTGAGGACAGCTAACCACATTTTAATGGAATTTTCCACTATGACAGGAATACGGTCCATTTAGTATACATGTCTATCACTCATTTATCCATTTACCACTCCCACTCATCTATTCCTCAACCTTTTGATTGAAAATGCAAAGCAAATCACAAAATATGAAAAATGTTTTGTCTAGAGAAACCAACTGCTACCCACAAAGAAGATAAATCCATTTGCGGCTCCCTAATTCATCCATGTCCTAAGACATCCCCTTTGATTCAACGAGTCTCTGGCCTACAAAGCACAAAAATCTAAAGGACCACTTTGATGAGATTATCAGGTATTGTTCAGATGCTCTTTATTTACTAGCCTCTGTCAAAGTAGGGATATTGGTCCAGAAAGAAGTTTCCTGTTAATTATTCATTTCTCTAAGTGTTATGTCTCCATCATGCAATTCAAAGAGGGCAGAATCTCAAAGCTGTACTGCTCATAACGCCCATTAATTTCTCCCCGCTCTGGATCCCTGCTGATATTACTAACCTGAGAAACAAGTTCTACTACTACACTGTGTATTCATCTGACCTCTCCCAGACTTACAGCTTTTGTGTTCCCAATACTAACCTAAAAGAGCTTGTGTGTCCCTCAAGTTTGAAAGGACCATAATTAGACGAGTCTGCTACCCAAGAGGAAGGTGAAAATAACCAACCCTAAAAGACCCAAACAAAACGACAAACTAAAGCTACGACCATTCACCATGTAGGGTGAATGTAGGGTTTTACATGTTTTACGTGTGATAAAATGAAAATTAAAATCAAAACTCAAACAGACTTGAAGATTAGGAACCCACTTTTTTTATTAGTATCAAATGCAAACAAAAAATCCTATCTTTGTCCACTGATGTGGCTGACACTGCCATCCCTTGAAAGCTTTTCTATGTACTCAAGCATGCCAAGGCCTGTTTTCTTCTAACAAATTAATAAAACAAGAAAAGACTGCAAATTTTCTGCCATTTAGGTTTTGGTTCTATTTTGTTTTCTTTTCTTTCTTCTTTATTTTTTTATCCTTGTGATTTTTTTATTAAAAAAACATGCCTTGGATTTGGACAATTAACATTCAAATTACTCAAATGTTCACCTTACAGATCACCAGGCCCCTTTTTCAACAGCTTTGAGTAATTTCACCTATTAAGTTTCCTTGTACATATCTTATTGCAATTTGAGCAAACCCAAACTCCAGCAGGTTTCTCTTACCACCTATACAGCCGTTTGTCTGCTGATCCCTCCTAGCTGCTCAGTGCTGGGCTTCTGTGCTAGTCTTGTTGACTATGCAATTAAACGTCAGATGTTGCAAACTACTAACCTCAAACAGCATACAAAAGTTAAAGTTTGTTACTCTACTCTCTATTTCAAAACCAAATCAACAAAATCTTGATGGCATTTTCAGATCCGAAGCAGAAAAACCACCTGTGTCAGACAGAACAAGATTTAGTTTAAATACACTCATTATGTAAGCTAATATTTTCTGGGACCCAGGCAATTTGCAGACAAAATAGATGAAATATATTCTTCCTGAATGTGCCCAAACCGTATATATACATAGTCTCATGAGCCTCTGAAACCAGATTCCTGACTTCCTAACTGTATGACAGCAGAATTGACAAGCTGCTGGCCTCATTAGCATATTGGGGGAAAATCAAGGCACCAGGCAATCTGGACAACATAATGACCTGAGATAGTGCTACTCTGGAACCAGACTAGGGACTGCACAGCTGCGAAGCATGTACTGTTAAAACATGAACTACAGCACTATACTTACACAGTGAACAACTCTTCAAAACCTTTTTGTTCCCTTCTATGGGAAAACAGTCTATACAGAGAGCTCCCAAATGCTAACTTGCTATTCTCCTGCTCTAGAAAGATGGCACAAACAGCCTTGTCTGGAGCCAGTACCTGTTGCGTCCTCACACCTCTGATGAATAACAGAAAGGCAGCACCACTTAAGGAGAGCACCTTCATGTGGTGTGTCACACAGTGCTCTGGCTCTTAGCCTACATTGTGCCTAGGTGCTACTCTCAGTGCCTGTAAGATCAAAAAATGAGTTGCCTGCCAACGCAAATTTACCTGGAAGTGTGTCTCATCAGTGTCTGGGGTGTCATCAGCCAGGAAGATGGCAGATTGCAGACCAGCTGTGCATGCACAATGAATCCAAGGACACTTTGTCCCCCCATAGGTTCCAAACACTTTTCTGGCTGGAGCGGGAAGTGACATTTAGATTCATCACATTGCTCCTTCCCACATACCAGAAGCCACACAGAGCACTGTCACACAAGCAGAAAAGTGTGGAGGGTAGAAAATACACAGAAGTGCTGCAGTGTTGCAGAGAGGAAGACTGAGCTGCTCAGCATCACTCCATGTGAGCTTCTCACTAGTCTGAGCAGCCAGGATTCCGTGCTGGTGGAGAGGCTGCTAAGAAAAGACAGCACGATGGCACCCTCACTTGGTGGACTTCACTACTAAATGCAGGTCAAAGCAAGGCACTCTCAGTTCAGGAGGAGACAGTTTCTTCAGGGAGCCATAGCTGATGCAGCTTCTGTTAATGTTGTTCACGTTTCAGGGACAGTTTGTCTACGGGCCTGAGGTGTCTTCAATCTCCCATTGATGACAAAATTCAAACCACGCCACGGTGGTCCAGAACACAATTTTTCAACTAACTTGGATTAGTTTTAGAAGACCAAATTACTCTGAGATATAAATAATTCTTTTCTTTGCTATCCAACTGAGGACCTTTCCATCATGTGTGAAAAAAGTAAAAATGCATTGAGCTAATAAAACACATACAGTAAAGAACAAAGTCCATATTTTTTCATCATTAGCTGTTCTCAGAAAGGTTTTAGCCCCCTGCATTTTTTGCTGATTTTATTTATTTTTTCTTTTTTTTTTTTTTTGCTTTCTCAGGAAGGATTGCCTTCCCCAGTGCCTCCTAACTATGGACATATCCAGGTTTCAGAGTATAGATTTTCATTTGTCAAATCACATGGCAATTAAGAAGAGAGGACACATCAGGTGTCCCAACCCTTAACCAAGGGTATGGGGAGGAGTATACAACATTCCAGGAAGCTGAGTCTATGGGGACAGTCATCCGTTGCCCTACCCTATTTGTTCTGCTCCCTATAGATGTTCACTCATACCCTGAATTTAAAGGCCTTATGTGACCTCAGGATACTTCAGAACCTCAACCGCAGTAGCAGCAGACACATCAGTATAATGTAGGCAGAGGCTTGTTCTGCTGAGCTGCAACAAGTTTGTAGTTTGGTAGATCTCACTTTAAAACTCCTTAGCTAAGTGTTAAAAGTTGCTAAACTGTGCTGGCTGGTTGGATCACACAAGTGCTATTACATTTGAAACTCATATGAAAGATGACGTCACTGAGGGCAACTAAGGCATGGGTGTAACGCTGTAATAGGAGTATAATCACAGTTGCAGGGAGCACTTATACCTCTTTCCTGTGGAACATATATGTGCGAATGCAGAATATAATGTAAAGGCCCTCACCTACAGCTCTCTGGAAATTGCCATCTGAAGCAAGGAGAGGGGCCCTGGTGCCCCAGTGTAAGACCTGTGCTTGCTTCAGCTGACTAAGAATGACAGCACTCAGCTACAGCAGGCAGAGCAGCCCAGCAGCTGCATTTGTGTGGCTGGCTCTCATGCTAATGCTTCCAACAAAATTGCTTGGGAACAACTACTGTGCTACATCTCCTTAATGCAGACATACCAAAATATAACCCACAGCTTATTTTCATAGGAACAGGTATTAGCAGGTCCTAAACTGCAGATGGGAATGTTTGATAGCTCTCAGGTGGCTGTGGCTCCTGCGTCTCCTTGCTTATGCCAAGAGGTCTTAATGATAACTGCAAAAATTGGACAAATTTGGGTATCTGAAGGGAAGCAGCTCGCAGGGAGGGCTCAGATTGCAGGTTTGTGATGTAGTGTGGCCTGCTGGGGTGCCCATACAGATTGAAGGATTGAAGTAATTCCTATAAAATAGACCTTACAGTAGTGCCTTTTCCGAAAGTCTCTCTGGAGATCCTGATATTACATTCCTTTTCTTATTGAATAATGAATTTTACCTCCCTCATTGGGAAAACCAAACTGCATGTAACAGTCTGTGTAGTGTCTTCTTAATGATATTTTTCCACAATATCCTATATCTAAAACAGAATTACAGCCCTTCTTCATTTGCTCAGATGGAGGTAACACTCCCACTTCTGCCTTTTAGGTAATCTTTCACCACATTTTTTCTCTGCCTGAGTACATCTGTTCTGACTGCAGAGCAGCTCTTTTTAAAATTGCCAAATACACCTTAACTTTTCAAAATATTATTCCTGCATGTATTTCTTTCACATAAAGATTATATGTCCCAAGCAGCAATTCTACATCAGTAAAGCTGATTTATCTCTCTGCTGCAAAACCACTAAAAAAACCGCCAAAAAAAAAATCATAGCTTCTCTCTCATGAAATTTCTGAAGTTACTTCAGTTTAAGGTACTGGATTGTAACTGGAGACCAGAAGCTGACACATATATACTTAGCAGTCCTTTTTGGAAATGGGGAAAGGGTGGCAACTGCTGGGAGAAAAGCCAGGAAGAAAACTGGGATAGTGATCGTTTTAGCCACCTCTATTTTGCCACCAACAAATGTGAACGAAGACTCTGTGAAGCCACGAATGAGAGCTGGAATATTTACATTTCCTTCAGTGAAGATTACTGAAGTGAATGTGTTCAAAATAACAAGAATAAGCAAAAAGAATTTTTCATTTTGCTGACATGTCATTCATGGTCTATGCTTTTCCTCTGTCTATATGCAATGAAGCTTCTAGGCAACTGCTATATTTCATATCATCCCAGCAATTGCTACCTTATTACACTATGCAGTCAAATCAATGGAAAGGTTCATTCATAGTTTTACGTACAGGATAAAGGCTTCAAAACATTTTATTTTCATTTGGCATTTTCTGAAGGTATATCTACAAGACCCACATCCACTCCATTTAATCCCTGTACCCTCACTTTGTGTTACGTGGTATTGCCTAATAGGACCTTGAAAGTCACAATTTATTAGCTCGTCTCTCAATTATTTTCCCCTTAAAGCACTACAGAGCTCAGGTGCGGTTTCACTGCAACCTTTTTTATGGTGTTTTATCATTATGGGGTGGAGGTCATAATTTTTCTCTTCATTGCATTTATTCATAATTTCATATTCCCTGAAACACAATTTTACAGCCAGCTAAACCTCTCATCTTATATATATGTTAGCATTTATGAAATAGGCATTGTAAATGAAACCATGACACAGAAATAGAATTACATTTCCCTATAACTGTCTACTCATACACTCTGATTTTCTGGTTCCTAATATGTACTTAAATACTGCATTCACATTATATGTTACATCAGGTAATACCAATAGGCTGGCTGTAGTGTAGTCTTTGTGGTTCTTAAAAAACTACAAAATGCATTGGATAATACACTTTTTTTCATAATCAGTTACAGATTAATGAAATATTAATCCAGAGCTCTGTTCTGTTCAGCATATTACACCAACTTCCACCAGATATCAGTATTGATTGACTCCTTCCTGGTTCTTTAGGAATGACCTATGGCCTACCTCTCCTCTTGTTAAAACTCAAGTTATCACAAAGTGGTCTACTTTCTGTCATAAAAGTATTTCCTTAGTTCAATGACTGTTGTAAAATGCACAAGTAATAATTAGGTGGGTTTTATTTAGAGTGAGAAGAGGATTCAGAATTCAGACCCTTTAGCTAAACCTTTGAGTACCCATATTCTGTGAGACACATAAAAAATCCAAACAGTAATATGGTTTAAAATTCTACTACTTTAAAGAAAATGTAAAACAAGATAATATTCTTTGTGAATGGAGAACATGATTACTAAACTGCAATGCAAGTCCTTGCAAATCTTAAATTACCAGAGACAAAGATCATTTCCATAAACAACAGAAGTTTAGCAGATTGCTTTCTTTTACAAAGCTGCAGTTTGTAACGTAAGGTTTTAAATTACTATATACTTCAAAATAAAATGTAACATGATAAGCAAATAGCTTGATTTACTTAATAATTGGTAGGAAAAAAAATGTATGGAAGACAAACAAGAAGAAAACAGCCCACATAGAGCAGCAGGGTAACTTTGCCTCCCTTGTAAGTGAAATTCCAGGAAGACAAAATAAAGCAACTGTATGTTCATAAATCTCCAGATAACGAAAAATTGCCTATGTTTCTATAAAAAGTGGAAGAGGAGATTGTACGAGACACTATTTCACCAGACTTTAGCGTTTTAGTAGGTAAAACACATGGTCAAAGGAACCGGTTCTTAATCCATATTCAGAGCTGAAAAAGGAGTTTGTGTTACTTCCTCCTCTTCAAAATCAATTTAAACTGTCAAAACAGCTTCAAATCGTCCGATTTCAACTTTGATCACAAGAAAACCCTCTAAAGAGTAAGACTGAGGAGTTGCTATAACATATATGTCAAAAGAAAATTTTTAATTTGCAAGGAAAAACAAAAGTTTCTCCCTTCAGAGGTCTCTACAGCAGCAGCACACGGGATTTATCGCCTCTCCTTTAACTGAAATCGCATGTTTGCTGCAGGAAACTCTCCCGAACGCAAGTACCTGCTCTTCTCCCCCCTCACTGGAGAAATTGGGCGATTTCGTGGCAGAAATTCCGAGGAAAATACACTTTTGTTAGTCCAAAGAAACACAAATCGAGCACACCGAAAGGCTCCCCGGCCGTGCAGCGGGGCGGGCTTTGCAACGCACCAATCACCGCGCGGCTCCGCTCTAAAAATACGAGCATCTGACCCGGGCCAGCCCAATTGTGTTCGCCCGCTCCGCAGAGGAAGTCGCCGCGATGTCCGAGACCGCTCCCACCGCCGCTCCTGATGCGCCCGCGCCCGGCGCCAAGGCCGCCGCCAAGAAGCCGAAGAAGGCGGCGAGCGGCTCCAAAGCCCGCAAGCCCGCGGGGCCCAGCGTCACCGAGCTGATCACCAAGGCCGTGTCCGCCTCCAAGGAGCGCAAGGGGCTCTCCCTGGCCGCGCTCAAGAAGGCGCTGGCCGCCGGCGGCTACGATGTGGAGAAGAACAACAGCCGCATCAAGCTGGGGCTCAAGAGCCTCGTCAGCAAGGGCACCCTGGTGCAGACCAAGGGCACCGGCGCCTCCGGCTCTTTCCGCCTCAGTAAGAAGCCCGGAGAGGTGAAGGAAAAAGCGCCCAAGAAAAGGGTGCCTGCAGCTAAGCCCAAGAAGCCGGCGGCTAAGAAGCCCGCCAGCGCCGCCAAGAAGCCCAAGAAAGCGGCAGCAGTGAAGAAGAGCCCCAAGAAGGCGAAGAAGCCGGCAGCCGCAGCGGCCAAGAAAGCGGCCAAGAGCCCAAAGAAAGCTGCAAAGGCAGGCCGCCCCAAGAAGGCAGCGAAGAGCCCGGCTAAAGCGAAAGCGGTGAAGCCCAAAGCGGCCAAACCCAAAGCGGCCAAACCCAAAGCGGCCAAGGCAAAGAAGGCGGCGCCAAAAAAGAAGTAGATTTCACCAGAAGAGTTTTGTTCTACATATTTTGTTATCCAACGGCTCTTTTAAGAGCCACCCACACTTTCCCTAAAGGAGCTGATGCACCGGGGTCGTCCTTCAGCCAAGGGTCCAGCAATTCGTAAGTCGTCAAGAGGTCAATTGTGTCTTGTGTTTTTTGTTCCCTAGGATTGCCTAAAGAAATACTAAAGAACGCGGTAGTGCGCAGCGGCTTTAGGGAAGTGTAGACTTGTTTTTCCTCCGAGTGATTACTTTTGACTACGAGAAACAATGTTTTGTAATGATTTGATAAAAAAAAAATCGGATGTATGTGTTTTTAAAGTTATATTTTGTAACAAAATAATGCAATTGTCAGGAACGCTACTACTGAGCCATGTCTAATCTATTGAATTATTGCTCTTAAAATAGCTCCATAAATGCCTTTGTCTGCTTGGGAGGAGGAGGGTCGAGTGTTTCTTTACTGACACAAAAAATAGCGCTGATCTCTCACAATCCTTTTGTTCCCGATGAGAAAGAAGGAGCTTTGAGTATTGAAAAAGCCCGCCCTGCCCAAGGATTGGCCAGCGGAAATCCCTGCCCGCTGCCCTTCCCCCTCCCTTTCCCGGAAACAATTACTCCTCCTATCTCTGCAACTGTATCAGCCACTCGGAGAAGAAAGAGGCGAAGAAGGGGGGAGGGACAGGACCTCTCAACAGATGGTGTCCGTATGTTCTCCGACATAAGAACTAAATGCATACTATCCCATACCATGAAAGGACTTGCCTAACTAGGAGTACGTTATGGCACGACTTTGATAATGGAAATAGGGAAAACACTGCAACTATATCCAACCAAAAATAAAAAAAGTTTGAACATGGGTTGACTCGTTACTACAAAATGCTCTTCACTCTCTTTTGGATAGCCCAGCTCTCTTAGGACCGTGTGGGTGGCTCTGAAAAGAGCCTTTGAGTTTTTCCAGAAAAGCAAATGTGCTACCTTTGAGGTTTACTTGGCTTTAGCCTTGTGGCTGTCAGTCTTCTTGGGCAGCAGCACGGCCTGGATGTTGGGCAGCACGCCGCCCTGCGCGATCGTCACCTTGCCCAGCAGCTTGTTGAGCTCCTCGTCGTTGCGGATGGCGAGCTGCAGGTGGCGGGGGATGATGCGCGTCTTCTTGTTGTCGCGGGCGGCGTTGCCCGCCAGCTCCAGGATCTCGGCCGTCAGGTACTCCAGCACGGCCGCCAGGTACACGGGCGCGCCGGCGCCCACGCGCTCCGCGTAGTTGCCCTTGCGCAGCAGGCGGTGCACGCGGCCCACGGGGAACTGCAGCCCGGCCCGCGACGAGCGCGACTTGGCCTTGGCGCGCGCCTTCCCGCCCTGCTTCCCGCGCCCGGACATCTTCCCTTGCGCGCTCCCCGCAGACACAGAGAGAAACTCCCAGCGCAGCAGAGCAGGCACACAGCGCTCCCCGGCTCCGCTCTCGTTTTAGTGTCTCGTCCCTTCGCTGATAGGCTGAGAAGTAGGTCTTGTGGTTGGCAGCCAATGAGAAAGCGAATCCAATTCTGACCAATCAGAAACGAATAATTGGAGTGATGACGTAATATCGTGGTGTGATCAATGAGAGCGCGCAGAGTCAATGCAGCTCATTTGCATAGGGCTGCTATAAATAGGTGGGACGGCACTGGTCGTCTTATTCAACTCTTCAGTTGCCTCCAGATCATAGCGGTCACTGGTGGACAGTAGTGACTGCCGCGATGCCCGAGCCGGCCAAGTCCGCCCCCGCGCCTAAGAAGGGCTCCAAGAAGGCGGTCACCAAGACGCAGAAGAAGGGCGACAAGAAGCGCAAGAAGAGCCGCAAGGAGAGCTACTCCATCTACGTGTACAAGGTGCTGAAGCAGGTGCACCCCGACACGGGCATCTCGTCCAAGGCCATGGGCATCATGAACTCCTTCGTCAACGACATCTTCGAGCGCATCGCCGGCGAGGCGTCGCGCCTGGCGCACTACAACAAGCGCTCCACCATCACGTCGCGGGAGATCCAGACGGCCGTGCGCCTGCTGCTGCCCGGCGAGCTGGCCAAGCACGCCGTGTCCGAGGGCACCAAGGCGGTCACCAAGTACACCAGCTCCAAGTAAATAGTAGCTAAAAATATCGCTTAACCCAAAGGCTCTTTTAAGAGCCAGCTACTTTTTAAATAAAAGGGCTGAAAAAACACCATGTAACTTCTTACTGTAGAATATTCGGGTTTGGGGTTTTTTTGTTTATTTTGTGGTTTTTTAGGTTGTTTTGTTTTATTTTTTTCCTTTTTTTTTCTTCGGGTTTTAGGATTTTGAGAACACTCTTAAAGGGTTTTTTTGATAAAATAGCGTTCTCGAGTTTACTGATTCAATAAACATTCCTTTACTGAAATGTAGCTGTAAAGTAGGTTTTAAATGCCTGGGAGTGTTGGGGTTTTCTTAGGTGGTTCTTACCTTATTTTTATGCTTTGCATAATTTTCAGTTTTAGCCTGGATTTTTCTATTTGGGTGGGAATCAGAATTGTTATTAATAGATACTCATCCATGTACAGCACTGCAGTAACAAGGTCTACCACTTCGTGGTGCTCAGTCTTTCGGGTTTTGGGGGATTTGGGTCATTTTTGTTGTAACAGTTGAGATAAGTACAGCTCACTAAACTATAGAAGAATTTATGTAACGACAAGTGACATTTACCTTAAACTCTTGCAAATAACCCAGTGATCAATATAGCTCAAAAGTACTTTCTAAAACCTTTATCTTCACTGTTTTTCTTTTTAATTCTACTGTTCATGTGGGGCGTTTTTTTGGTTTTGTTTTTGCAGTAACTTGCCTAGCTTCCCCCTGTGACTATTAGGTTCTCCTTGCAAGTCAGAAAACATGTGAAGAGTAATATTTTTTTTACATATCTGACCTTTTCTGCATTTATCTGTCACAAATTGTAATAAAACTATGAAATACTAACAAACTAGACACCCTGGGCTGACTTTATAAGCTACCAGACTTTATCACATAGCTACTAATTAGGCTCAATCTGCAGGCTTTCTGAGTCATTCTCTCCCATTCTTGGATAATTACATGCCACCATAGACACAGATCAAAGCCATTATCACTTTCAAACTGGATCTTAATAATCCTAAATTTCAAGTATATATTATGAACTTATGAACGTACTTATTTCATACAGGAACCACAGAATAACAAAAGTGACCTTTCTACTACTGTCTTGCATATTCTTAGGTAGTACAGGTAACAAGGCAGGCATCAGGTCTCTCATAAATCTGTTGCCTATTATCTAATAAATGGTAATTTCAGTTTGAAGGATTATGGGGACTTTTCAGATTGGATTTCAGATATCCAGTGGGAAGAAGCATTCTCCAAACTCTTTTTTATCAGCTTGAAATGGGGTTTTGCTATCTCTGAGTACTTCAGTGCAAACTGAAACACAGATTCCTTATTCTGAGTGCCTGCATATGTCTAATACCTTAAAAATGAATGAACCATTGTATATTGCAGTCTCTAGGTTTTTTCAGGTTTCCCTGTGTCACTACAAAAGCACAAAGAAGTGCTTATAGTTTGACAGTTGAAGATGGTCACCAGAAGAATTTGTCCGTGGCTATTCTATATAATCAGTCATGTAAAAATATCCCAGTTCAAATTACAGCTGTCATGGGAAAGCCCTGCTGCCTGATTTAAAATAGGAGTGGTCTCCCAGCTCATAAGTGTTCGTTTTACCTTTCCTGTGTTTGTGTGCTCCATGTTGCACACTTCATTAGGAGCCATCACAGAAATTCAGAGGATTTTTTAAACAGATTGATTAAGTGTATGAAATTGTTTCTAGGCCTATGAAACTCAGCACTAAACAGAAAGCAAAATGTTGCTGATTGCTTCTTTCAATTTCAGTATGAATGATAAGGCAGTATTAGCGGGCTACAATGTGAACGTACATTTGACATCACGTCTGATTGTGACATAACTCATTTTTCTAACAGTGCTGAGAGCAAAGTCTCTGAACTGACAAAGAGCTACTATGATGGAATATTTTTGAACTTGTTCTTTTCACCAGAAGTAAAAGTAGTAGGATTTAAGCTCAGCAAAAATAATACATCTTAAAAATTTCATGCCACAAGAGGATGAGAATTCAAACCACTAATGCAAATAGTGTGAGTATAAATCATATAACAGTTTCTTCTTCCATAATTCAGGTTCTTACCTGTACTTTCCTATTTGTTTCAGAGCAGTCTTCTTTGTATTCTTAAAGACACCCTCCCCAGGTGACATCACCCAGCACCAGTAAGAGGGCAGGGTGTTCAAATACATCATCCTGGTAGAGCAGGTATTATTGTTGCTGCTACCAAACTATGAAGGAACTAAGCAGATGCCCCCTCAAACAGTTTTCCTGCCCTAGGTTTCTCTTTGAAGAAGAGTTTCCAACTCACTGAGTAAACAGTTTCTTTATCCAGTGTGCTGAACAGATAGAGCGTGGTGCCTCCAAACAGCAACTCCCTTCACCAGATTGCAACCCAGATTATATATGTGGCACCCATCATCCAATCCCCAAATCCAATAATTCAATTCTTGGTGGTGGTCCCTTGACCACCCATAGTGGGTTTTTTTGGTCATTGGGCTGGCTGCTTTCTAAAGTTATCTCATTCTTGCAATTGGTTCCTTGGTCCATCCTCATTCTGCTTCTGTCTTGCCAGTTTCAGCTTGTTCTGTGTTTGTGACATTATTTTTAGCCAAAAGTTTACATTCTCATCAGCTTATGTGCCCTAGGGCCCAACGTGTTGATCTTCCAGTGCAAAGCAAAGTTATTAATACAAACAATTCTCAAAACTGAGAAGTGTTTGAATGCATCATCTATAAACAGGCCCTTCATGTTGTCTTTTAATCTACCCTCCATGTTTACCTTCAAAATACCTCCTGACTAATGGCATCTATAATATTTGGAAGATTTACACTTGGTAATACAAACATTTTGTCGATTTTTTTAATATCAGCAACTTTTTCTATCTCAAATTATCAGAGTGACATTACAGTTTAGTCCTGTAGTAAATGATCAGTAAAAAAGAAATACTGAAGAACAACACAACCAGTTTCAAAAAATTCCCCTATTTTATTCTGACTAGAATAATAAAGTTAATATCACTCCTGGAAGAATGTATATCTTCTCTAGATGACCATCCCTGCAGTAAAATTTGTTTATTCATCATCATGTTTAAAAAAGAAAACATCCTCTCTTTTTATTTCTGCGAAAGTGAAATACACTAGCTGGGCAAACAAATATCTGTATTCTCTAGTTATTTGACTGAATAGTGAATCAAAAATGAGAAATGGATGCCACACACCTAGACCAAAACCTGACCAAATTACAGGCAGTCTTTAGCAATTTTTTGCTGCTTTCTGGGGTTATGTGGGCTTTTTGAGTGTTTTTTGCTTTGGTGGGGATTTTTTTTTGTTTAGTTGGGGTTTTTTTTAAATGCTTATTTTGTTTTTATTAATGCAGTAAAGCAATATCTGCTCTCAAACCTGAAATAATTTTTATAGCCACAGAATATAATTATCTGACACCCAAGACAAATTATTGCAATGTTAGTTTCCCAGAAACTTTCTTTCTGATTTTAAATAGAAAATATTATGTTTTAAAATAATTACAGTTGCAGGAGAAAATATTTGCTGTAGCTAGGGAAAAATATTGGGTCTTATACACACCTTGATGTAATGTTTTCAGCCAGCAATGAAAATTTGTCCAGTTTAGATGGTAAATGAAAAATATTGAGTCTTCAGGTTCCAAAAAACTGGTCTAAGGGTTTTGCCATTCAAGGAACAGCACAGCTCAAGACATGACATAAATCTCACTGGAGGACAGGGCTGAAAGTAGATGGGAATGCAGCTGGGAACTTCTCCCTTCCCAGCTCACACACGTACGAGGAAGGAAGAAGCCTCACAATGAGCAGAGGCAGCTCTTTCCTCAAGGACTGGGGTCACAGAACCAGAGGCCTGTGTAGGTGGAAAGGGTGGTTTTGGTTTCTTTCATGACTACAAAAAACTAAATTATTTGACTTCAGTCCTATAAAAGGGGTTGTTCCAAAAGCATTCCTTGTCAAAAATTATAGAAGGTATTATTAAAAAAAAAGTTTAACCTTTCATTTTTAACACTGAAAATCTCCGGAAGAAATTCTGAACACAATTAATTTAACAACTAGGAAAAAAGTAGATTGAAAAGAGTTCCGGAACAGATTGGAATTTTAATCTCACATAAAATCCACAACCTTTTTGTACTTGTTCTCCTACTTACATTGTATGTAGATTTTTTTATTTGCAAATGTCATAAGAAAATGAAAGAAATAATTCCTGAAATAAGAAGAAAGAACACGTAGTGTTACATTTGAAATCTGAAATTCAAACAGATGAAAGGATATTGACCTCCTTTTGTGCAGTATTAGAGCTGTGAAGAAATGCACACATCTCTGGTATGCATACTCCCTTCTGGAGCAAATAGCAGCCACTGCAACAATAAAAAAATCTGAACACTCCACATGATCAAGTGTAGGGGTTTTTTTTCCCTTATGCTCTTGGGACACAGCAAAGTTAGTGCTTTCACTCATTCCACTTAGAAAAGAGAACAAAAATTACCATAGGAATGGCATAAGCCCAATCTTTCAATACATCCAAATACATCTTTAAACAGAGCTGCCTCTACCTATGCCCCAAGTGTCAGCAGACTGGACTGATGGCATCACAGGCAGACTGTGTGCCTGGACTCAGCTGAGCTGGCTCAGGAAGCCAAATTTATCTGAGCCGGTTCTAGTCTCTGCATGCAGGGGTTTTTAAATCGCTGGCAAAAACCCCATGGAAGAAGCGAAATGGTCACATTTCATTGGCATATGTAGCTGCTGAAATTTTAGCCTTACCTGATACTTACATGTGATGCAAAAAACCTCATAGGGTGAGTATGTGCTGTACCTCAGACTTATCATAGCAGCTCACCTTTCTCAGCAGGAAATGACAGGGTATAAAGAACAGGGGGAAACACCAGGAAATTGCAAAAGAGCTGGGATTAATTTACAGCATTTATCTGAACTGAAAAATGTCTACTTTTCTGCTTCACCCAGATGTTTGTTTCTTGACAATGGTAAAGTAAAAAATTCTTTAACTGCGAGCTGGGACAAAACTGAAAAGGAAATATCTTGTTCCTGGATTTTAGAATCCAGGGCCCTGCTCTGCCCTTCCGGGAGATATGCCTTCTCCCCACTGTTCCTAGGGGCTCTTGCAGCACGCAGGGTGTGTGTAGAAGCCACTGATGAGCTCCTAATCCCAGAACACTCCTATTCCTAGTGTGAAATTCTGCTCCATCCCGCCCCTTTCCCTCCTCCCAGAGGGGGTTTAGTCCTTAAATCACCGTCCCTGGTACCAGCGCAGGGAGCAGGAAAGTATGTGCTTGTCACGGCCTGACCGACGAACCCAAAGGATTTCGTTGTTGCTGGAGAAATGGTGGTTCCCAGTGGGAACCGTGCACTGTTACCTACCCCTCACACTCCCCCCCGCTATATTTATGCAGCAACAGGATAACTCAACTTCAGCCGAGCTCTCTCTCCTCCTTAACGTGCCCAAATGAACCTTCTGCGATTAAATCACAAAACGCACAACAACAGCAACCACAGCAACAAAACCAACCACAAATTCATATGTAATTCCTTCGTTTTAAAGCCAACTTGTCAGTCTAGGAACCACAGTGCATCCCGCCGTTCCAAACTGCGCACAGACTCCTTTCCTCAAGCACTAGGAGCGGAGGGGGAGGGTGGGTGATGAAAAAGGAGGTCGGGGGGGATGCGGCATCAGTGGGTGGTGTGGTGGGCTCGTGATGCCCTGCCCGAAGGTCTGTCTTGCCAGTGTTGCTAAGTGCTCCATTTTCACCTTCTTCTCCCATTCTGCTAGCAAAAACAAGTTATTGTCAAAGAAATATCCAGAAGTCCATCTGTGCCGATCAAAGGAAGCTGCCGATGTTCACACCAGCATTGTTAGGAAGTACATATATTTTCAAAACTGTTCTGCCCACTTAGCCCAATTTTGGTAAACCACATCTATAAAGCATTTTCACAAGAGTCTGGCTGTACAATACACATTCAAGGTCCTGCGGCCCTTCATGATTTAGACCTCATTTAGTCCTATTTTTATTTTATGACTTTATTTCCTATGGATGTAACCCAAAACTACAACTACATAATGACTAAACATTCTGTAGCAGAAAAAAAAATGAGAGGAATGACTACAATAATAATTATTATAGATCTTTTTGACTATTACCACTGTACCCTTAATACTAGAACATTCTTTTATAAGGAAAAAAAAAACCCATAAAATTGTTCTATTGGAAGTTTCTATAGTCTACAAACTAGAATTTTATTTTAGTCACACAAAATTGCAATGATACATAAATGTTTTTTCTCAGAAGTCTTTCCCTTATTCACTACAATCCAATGTGCAGAGGACAGTTTTGTTATGTGGAACAGGGTGACACAGAGCGGAGTGCAGACTTCCTTACCCTGTGAAAGGATGAATTGATCACTGACTCAGTTTAAGGAAAATTAAACTCAGTGAACACCAGGTCACAGATGTTAAGTCACATCTCTTTTTCCTTGTACTGGAGGGAGGATAGAGATGGGGAAGGACATGGTCATGTTGAAAACTTCTGCCGTTGATGTGGTGCCATGAGCTGCAAGACAGAGTCTCACAAAACCAAGAAGCTGCTGGCTTCTGCAGCCAAGAACCTGCAAGAGATGCTTAGGGAAAAAACAAGCCAGGAGGACTCCCACTAATGCCAGAAGGAAATTAGAAGCCAGCAGGGCACCACTAGAGAATTAAACTTTAAAGCAACACTGACCTGTTTTCAGAGCAGCAGCTTTTATAAGGATTATTCGCTTTCTCCCCAAAACAAGTGCCAGCTGAAAACACCCCATATCACAGGGAGAAGAGGACAAGGATCCTGTGATCAGTGCCACAAAAATTAAATTTAAAGTGATTCTGTTCTTTCAGCGCAATGCAGTGATCACCAGTGTAGTGGCACATCGCTTCAGACTGTTCCTTGAGAACACAGGCAACTCCTCCCTGCCTGACATCTTTCCCTAGTGTTCTACCATTCTGCCAAGGAAAGCCGGTGGGACTCTTTCATACATGAGCGTTAAAAGGCAGCAAAAGTGGATCAGTCAGGGGCCCGAGGCGACGAACATAACTCCTGTTGAAAAACAATTAGTTCAAGGTCACCGCCAGGACCGTGGAATACTATTCAGGGCTTTAATTTTAGTCTGCAAGTTTTGCTTCCCTTCCAATTCCCCTCTCTCTGAAACGTGAAAGTGAAACAGTGACTAGCTCCTATTTACTACTCTTAAAGGAAACAGAAAAAACCCATGTTGCTAGTAAGTCTTTACTTATAATGTTGTTCTTCAAGTCATACTGAAATGAGCACTGAGAGCAAGGTCCGACTTGGCTGGCCAGGACACGTGATATTTACAGCACGATATAATCCCTACTTCCTCCTGTTTCCACCCATTGTAACGTAAACATATAAGCAACTACAAAATTTTTAGAAACCCTATAAAGTCTATTATGACTAAAAAAACCTCATTGATAAAAAATATAGGTTCTTTAGGAAAAACGAGACTTGCAATAACACAATTTCCAGACAAGAAAAAGGAGACAGAATCAAGTTGCATAATTAAAGGCTCATACAAACGTGTCTGTCTTTACTCAAATAACAGTAGTGATTCAAACTCTTTACGATAAATGTGGGTGGCTCTGAAAAGAGCCTTTGAGTTTTCCCAGAAAAGCAAATATGCTACCTTTGAGGTTTACTTGGCTTTAGCCTTGTGGCTGTCGGTCTTCTTGGGCAGCAGCACGGCCTGGATGTTGGGCAGCACGCCGCCCTGCGCGATCGTCACCTTGCCCAGCAGCTTGTTGAGCTCCTCGTCGTTGCGGATGGCGAGCTGCAGGTGGCGGGGGATGATGCGCGTCTTCTTGTTGTCGCGGGCGGCGTTGCCCGCCAGCTCCAGGATCTCGGCCGTCAGGTACTCCAGCACGGCCGCCAGGTACACGGGCGCGCCGGCGCCCACGCGCTCCGCGTAGTTGCCCTTGCGCAGCAGGCGGTGCACGCGGCCCACGGGGAACTGCAGCCCGGCCCGCGACGAGCGCGACTTGGCCTTGGCGCGCGCCTTCCCGCCCTGCTTCCCGCGCCCGGACATCGCAGCGATTCAGCAACAGCAGCAGCAACAGCGGCAACAGCACCCAAACGCGGCCCGGGCAAACAAAACAAGCGCTTGAGCTGGGCTCGCCGCCTGCTTTATATACAACTCGGGCGGAGCGGCAGCGCCTCTTGTGATTGGCTGCGAGAGAGCAAGCGTTCGACAGCCAATGGAAAAGCGAATCCAGACGTGTCCAATAGCGAATCCCGGCGCTGTGCGCGGAGCTTGAGGCGGGCCAATAGCGATGCGGCGATGTCGGTGGCGCTGCTATAAAGGCGGCACTCGAGGCGGTGCGCTGTGGCGAGCTGTTAGTCGCTGTGCTTAGTGAGGGACTGAGGTGCGTTTGCTGCGATGCCCGAGCCGGCCAAGTCCGCCCCCGCGCCCAAGAAGGGCTCCAAGAAGGCGGTCACCAAGACGCAGAAGAAGGGCGACAAGAAGCGCAAGAAGAGCCGCAAGGAGAGCTACTCCATCTACGTGTACAAGGTGCTGAAGCAGGTGCACCCCGACACGGGCATCTCGTCCAAGGCCATGGGCATCATGAACTCCTTCGTCAACGACATCTTCGAGCGCATCGCCGGCGAGGCGTCGCGCCTGGCGCACTACAACAAGCGCTCCACCATCACGTCGCGGGAGATCCAGACGGCCGTGCGCCTGCTGCTGCCCGGCGAGCTGGCCAAGCACGCCGTGTCCGAGGGCACCAAGGCGGTCACCAAGTACACCAGCTCCAAGTAAAAAGGATTTTAAGTTAGAACCCAAACGGCTCTTTTAAGAGCCACCCACCTTTTCAGCAAAAGAGTTGATGCTGTGGCGAGTTTTAGCTGTCTGGTTCATTTTTATTTACGGGAGGGGTTAGGGGAGGGAGTTGGGAAATGTCCAGTTACGGTGGAAAGGTAGTGAAAATTTCAAGGATAACAGGATTTGCAGCGTCAGTGGTAAGCAGCTATGTCCTGCATCTGCCACAACGACCCCGAGGATCTTCATAAGTCGTCGCTTAAAACCCTAGGAGCCCGCTTTTCGTGTATGTAGTGTAGGAGCGGCGGGTTAAAAATAAATACTGTCGGTACTCTCAGCGGTCAAGACAGATGTTCTTACCGCTGGTACGTGCTGTTTTCCGCTTAAGCTACGCTTACAAAAGACTGAATCGGAGGCACGCAGGGCACAGGCGATTGTAGACGACCCTGTATTTCAGTTCTCTGTTTATGAGCAAAAGGCTCTGAGATGCATGCCCGCTCTCCTTCACTACCCCCAGAATATATTTTCGCAGGCAAACGGGGAGGGGAAGCAGGAGGCTGCTCTGCCTTTTCGGTCCCGAAGTGCACAGTCCCGCACAGGGGTAGCACCTAGCACAGACTCCCCAGTGTGCCTCTTGCCCGCCTTTCGTTCGCCTCTCTGTCCACCGCCGATACCCCGCGCCCCGTAAACGCCGCCGCCCAGCAGCGGACGGGGCTGGGGGCGGGCGGGCAGAACCGGGGCCGCGCCACCGCCGCCGCGCTCGGTCCGACCTGAGTGAGGACTGCGCCCAGCCACCACCCCACCCCCTCCCTCCCCGCGTGTGGGGCGGGCCCGGCCGCCTCACGCACCGCCCCACACGGCGCTGATTTGTGCCGCTCGCGGCTCGCAGCCCGCGCGTCACCGGGGCGCGGCGCTTCCACCGGGCCGAGGCAGCAGCCGGGAAAGCTCGGCTTGGCCAGGGAAGTCGGCTGCCGTCTGCGCCTTCAGCCTTTCTGCCGCGGCCCTGACCCGAACGCGGCTACTGAGCGGGAAGAAACCGCGAGCCCTCGCGGAAGGAGGCGGCTGCCGGCGGCAGCTTTAGCCAGCGGTCCCGAGGTCGGGGATGAACGCGAGCGGAGGGCTTTGAAAAAAGAGGGGGGGCCCGAGGCTCGGGCAGTGAGATTGTGTTGTAGTGCTCGCCCGCGGCGCTGCCGCCCTTCTGGCTTGCAAGGCGCTGTTGGAAGGCGGCAGGGGCGGGGCGAGGACGGGGCGCGTTTCCCGCCCCGGAGGCGGGGCTTTTCCGAGGCTGGCGCGAAGCGTCCAATGGCAGCCGGCCGGTGTCGCGCGGGCGGCCAATGGGAGCGGGCGCGGGTGCTATAAATAGCGGCGCGGCGGCGCTGCGGTTGTAGTGCGGGCTGCGCCGAGTTTGGGGTGAGCGTTGTGTCCTGCTGCTGGGCGATGGCGCGTACGAAGCAGACGGCGCGGAAGTCGACGGGCGGGAAGGCGCCCCGCAAGCAGCTGGCCACCAAGGCTGCCCGCAAGAGCGCGCCGGCCACGGGCGGCGTCAAGAAGCCGCACCGCTACCGGCCCGGCACGGTGGCGCTGCGCGAGATCCGGCGCTACCAGAAGTCCACGGAGCTGCTGATCCGCAAGCTGCCCTTCCAGCGCCTGGTGCGCGAGATCGCGCAGGACTTCAAGACCGACCTGCGCTTCCAGAGCTCGGCCGTCATGGCGCTGCAGGAGGCCAGCGAGGCCTACCTGGTGGGGCTCTTCGAGGACACCAACCTGTGTGCCATCCACGCCAAGCGCGTCACCATCATGCCCAAGGACATCCAGCTGGCCCGCCGCATCCGCGGCGAGCGTGCCTGAGTCTAGTCGCAGGCGATTGCGGCAAGTCACGTGGACCCAAAGGCTCTTTTCAGAGCCACTACGTGCACACCTTAAAGAGCTGCTGTGCTGCTAACGAATACCGCTATGCAGGGTGTGGGAAATCACGGAGAAGCTTTGAGTCCAATGGGTTAAAACAGAGGTGACTTGTTAAAAGCCAAGGGTTTCTGTAATACAAGCTGCATTGTCAGTAAACGTTGTTGAAACATTCTGTAAATATGCTCTACATATGACCAAACTGCAGAGGGCCTTTGTAAATTACTTCCTAGATCTTAGCTATAGAAAAACCACTGAGCATGTATTACATTCCATCTCTATTCTCATTTAAAGATGTGGCCAGGCAGTCACAGGGATATAAACTGTTCTGCCATAACTGTATAAACCAAACATTTTTTCTCTTGTTTTTTCATCCTTTCTCCAGGATTGCTCATTAAACACCAGCTGTTTCAAAGATCGGTAGAACAATAAGGGTAACTTCTATCACATATCAGTACTATACAGCTTAATTCTGCGCGCATGTACTGACTAGAAGAGCCTCTAGCTCTAGGTGAAGCTGTTTCTATGGATTGGACATTGCCTGTTACATGACTTCCTAATACTCACACAATTACTCTACAGCGAGCCTTCTTCCCCCAGCCACTGAAACTCAAAACGTTTAAATGCAGCGCCACAGCTCTTTAAGGTGTGCGCGTAATGGCTCTGAAAAGAGCCTTTGGGTCTATGTAGGCGGCAGTAGAACACTTAAGCACGCTCGCCGCGGATGCGGCGGGCCAGCTGGATGTCCTTGGGCATGATGGTGACGCGCTTGGCGTGGATGGCACACAGGTTGGTGTCCTCGAAGAGCCCCACCAGGTAGGCCTCGCTGGCCTCCTGCAGCGCCATGACGGCCGAGCTCTGGAAGCGCAGGTCGGTCTTGAAGTCCTGCGCGATCTCGCGCACCAGGCGCTGGAAGGGCAGCTTGCGGATCAGCAGCTCCGTGGACTTCTGGTAGCGCCGGATCTCGCGCAGCGCCACCGTGCCGGGCCGGTAGCGGTGCGGCTTCTTGACGCCGCCCGTGGCCGGCGCGCTCTTGCGGGCAGCCTTGGTGGCCAGCTGCTTGCGGGGCGCCTTCCCGCCCGTCGACTTCCGCGCCGTCTGCTTCGTACGCGCCATCGCCCAGCAGCAGGACACAACGCTCACCCCAAACTCGGCGCAGCCCGCACTACAACCGCAGCGCCGCCGCGCCGCTATTTATAGCACCCGCGCCCGCTCCCATTGGCCGCCCGCGCGACACCGGCCGGCTGCCATTGGACGCTTCGCGCCAGCCTCGGAAAAGCCCCGCCTCCGGGGCGGGAAACGCGCCCCGTCCTCGCCCCGCCCCTGCCGCCTTCCAACAGCGCCTTGCAAGCCAGAAGGGCGGCAGCGCCGCGGGCGAGCACTACAACACAATCTCACTGCCCGAGCCTCGGGCCCCCCCTCTTTTTTCAAAGCCCTCCGCTCGCGTTCATCCCCGACCTCGGGACCGCTGGCTAAAGCTGCCGCCGGCAGCCGCCTCCTTCCGCGAGGGCTCGCGGTTTCTTCCCGCTCAGTAGCCGCGTTCGGGTCAGGGCCGCGGCAGAAAGGCTGAAGGCGCAGGCGGCAGCCGACTTCCCTGGCTAAGCCGAGCTTTCCCGGCTGCTGCCTCGGCCCGGTGGAAGCGCCGCGCCCCGGTGACGCGCGGGCTGCGAGCCGCGAGCGGCACAAATCAGCGCCGTGTGGGGCGGTGCGTGAGGCGGCCGGGCCCGCCCCACACGCGGGGAAGGAGGGGTGGGGGTGGTGGCTGGGCGCAGTCCTCACTCAGGTCGGACCGAGCGCGGCGGCGGTGGCGCGGCCCCGGTTCTGCCCGCCCGCCCCCAGCCCCGTCCGCTGCTGGGCGGCGGCGTTTACGGGGCGCCGGGTATCGGCGGTGGACAAAGAGGCGACCGAAAGGCGGGCAAGAGGCACACTGGGGAGTCTGTGCTAGGTGCTACCCCTGTGCGGGACTGTGCACTTCGGGGCCCGAAATCGCATACTGATGGGAGGGAAGGAGCGAAGGCATCCATCTGGGGGCTTTTTGCTCAAAAACTAAAGAGCTTAGATAGAAGAGCACAGGGCCGTCTGGAATCGCCTGTGAGTTGAATAATCCCGATTTCACCGTCATCCATTTGCATAGCTCAACAGGGAAACAGCACGTACTGACTGTCAGGAACAGATTTTTTTCGGACGTTTTGAGACCACCGACTGCACTTGCTTGTCTAACTCACTGCCCCCAAACCATACATGTCCTAAAAGTGGGTTCCCAGAGTTTTTAAAGGGAATATTGAACGTTCCCTTTTCCACTGAAGCAGACGTAGAACACATTCTTTTACTACCAACAACACATGTCCCAGTTTCCTTACAATTTACAATGCTTTCACACCATAACCTTTCTTTTCTGGAAAAAAAACAAACAACAAAACAACAAACTGGACAGGAGAGTATAGATCACCATAGCATTAGCTCTCTCATTGAAAAGATGGTCTAGGAGATCTGGCACAGGGCACAGAAGCCGCTTACTTTGATCTGGTGTATTTGGTGAGAGCCTTGGTGTGCTCAGAGACGGATGTTGTTTCACCCTGCCAGCTACATGCTCCGTTCGGGTGCGGGGTGGTTTACAACATGGGATTGCTGAGCAATGGGAGTTCTCCTGGGCTGTAGAGAGATGTAGTCGTCGTCTCCCCAGATCCATGTGCGTGGATATTTGTGCTTCCTGGGTATCAAAATCCAGTGTTTTCCACGTGGAACGTAGAGGTGGGGACACCACGGGCGCAGAGTGAGGTGATGTCTTCTGCGGGTGCTGAGGAATATGCATATATTGGGGAAGAGCAAGGCGAAGTGTTTGCTGTTTTAAGCACAGAGCGATGCATCTTGTCATCGGGAGAGGAGAGATCCATGCCCCATCAGGTGCTGACTGAGGTGTGTGCCAGCCGGTGCAGAGTGATGTGTGTGTTGGGTGGCGTGGAGCAATGAGTGTATAGGGAAGCAGCAGAGGGCTGTGTCCGTTTGTCGAGGATCAGAATGATCCCCCTGTCGGGGAAGACCAAAACCATGTGCTATCAGGTGCTGAACAATGTTTGTCAGCTGTTGCTGACACAGAACGATCTGTGTGTTTGCTGAGCTCAGAAGGTACTGTATGTTGTAGGGAACAGAGGAATGTATGTGTCAGGGGATGCAGAGGGCTCTGTGTGTCGAGACATAAGGCTAATGTGGATTGAGAGTGCTGAGCAATGTGTTTCTGGCAGCAGGTGGGGAGTGTGTGGGGACAATGGTGAAGAGTGACTCAAAGATATGGGACTGTCATGGGCTGCATGCATCATCGGGCGCAGGGTGATTGGTTTGTAAAACAGTGCAGAGAGATGTGCTTTCCTTCAGGAATGAAGCCATACATGTGTAAATCGGCAGTGATGTGTGTGTGTGCATGGACAATGCCCATGTCATTGGGAGGAGAGCAGTGTGTGTTTCAGGAGGTGCAGAGTGGTGGCAGCACTGGTGGCGAGGAGACACATCTATGTCCGGGGGGGGTGGCACGATGATGTTGGTGCTGGGGAGTGTAAATCTAATTTGTTTTTCAGGGTGCGCAGTCTTTTTCGGGATCATAGAGCTATGTGTACTTTAGACACACACTGTGAGTATGTTTGCATATCATTAATGGTAAACATATTATGGAACGTTTAGAAAGTGGAGGGTGTGTATGCTGAACAAAGCAGAGTACTGAAACACAGCAATGGGCTGTGGAGAGAAGAGGTCACTGTAATAAGAATCCCGTGCTGGGGCTCCTGAGCACTCAGAAGAAGACATCAAGTCTCCCTTCTCCCACCTCTTGACATGGGAGTGTATGTTGTGCAATTCACTAGATCATAATTTACCAGTTCCAGTCTGTGTTTCTTCAGTCGAGCTCGCACAAGCTGCAACGGCACAGTGAGAGGTGAAAACCTTCTGCATTTCCGTGTTCCTGTTTGCCGAGCACAGTGCTGCCCTCCCCGCCCTCTTGCCCGAAGCTCCCTTAGCTGTCGGACCCTCCCCTGCTCAGCCAAGGGAAGATGAGCTGGTCACGAAGGTGCCCACTGTGATTAGGAGCTCAACGACAGCGCTCAGCCTAAAGCCGCGGCTAGTTCCGCTCTGGCCCCAGCGCTGCGCTTCACCGTGCTCTGCTTGCAGCCGCGCTCCCAGCCTCTCTCCGCACCTGGCTTTCAGACTGAGATTTTAATTACACACACATTCCCTTGACGAATTCGTATCTGTTTCATGCAGCTATGCCTTTCTAGAGACATTGGTTTTAAGGGGGTTAATTACTTTCTTTTTCTTGACTCTTTGCAGGAAGCCCTTGAACTGTCATGCTTGAGGCCCCCAAATTAACATTTAATAGGCTTCCAAGGTCTGTGTGGGCTTCCAAGGTCTTTGAGGAGTTGTACTCAGTCCCACAGTTGTACTCGTGTCCTGGAGGAGTTCCTTTCCCCAGCTGCTGCAGCCTGGTTAACCTGTCCTGTCCAGGTGGGACTGCCATGGGGCTGACAGCAAACCTCACCTTGCTTTTCCTCTTGGTACTAAGTCTCTGTCTTGTCTGGGTGTTGAGTAAAAAGTGATTGTTTGTGGAAGTTTTCTACATGTGGGAACTGCTGAAACAAATGCTATGTCTTATCTTGTATGGGAAATATTGGACTCCTCCTCAGATCCTCCCTGTCTCTCCATTTGTCACTGCCGAAATCTGTGGAATACAACACACACAGGAAATAGCCACAAATAGAGAACTTGTTTAGGGGAACCTGCAATGGTCAGGTTCAGGGCCGAATCACAGTAGGACCCTGACTGTCAATCTGCTTGCTTATTGTCTGCCTTCACTGTCTACATTTTCCCATGCAGGTCTGGCACACTTCATCTCCTCTCCTCAGCGGCTGCAGCTGCAGCTTCGGACCCCATGCACTCACAGGACCGTGGGAGAGATGTCTGGCTGGGGCAGGAGGGAACCTCTGGCACAGCCCACAGTGAAGGGGCGGCACGGAGTTCTTCGTGTGCCTCAGCTCCTTGAAGTGTGGAGGAGTGTGTTCCTTTCAGCAGTCCAAAGCCTCCTCCCAGCCTTCACAACGGGCAGACTGCTGCACTCAGGGGCATGCTCCACCCCATCCCCTTCTGTCAGTGGCACCCCTGTGCACAGATTTGGCCATGAAGCCACGCTTCACCTAATCAACAAATCAGCTATCACTAGCTGATCTTCTGTGTTATCCTTAGCTTTCCAAGAACAATTACATACAGCCTCCTAAAGTGAAAATATCTTGGCATGGGATGGGGGGAAAATTCCTCTTCTCAGTGACAGTATGAAATGCTTTCTCTTTTCAAAACTACAACAACCACCATGGACATAAACAAATATTTTACCAACCACCTTAATTTTGCTTGCATATGATCTAGAAAAGTTTCATGGTCCCAGGATTTTTTTTTTTTTTTTAGATGAGGAGAATCTAAATTAAAACAGTCTTCTTGATGGATTTTTGCAGATGGGTTGTCTCTCTGCCACGGATTGCCTGTTAAAGTCTTCTCCCTAATATGCACTGGTGCATATGGCATTTTACAAGAGGAAAAAAGCTAAGTGCCATGGAAAAAGATAGTGAGTAACAGCTGAGATCACCACCAGAAGGCATGGTTTAAAAACAAACACCCAAAACCACCATCAACAAAGAAATGCCCAATACACAAATATCCACACCCTCCGCCAAAAAAAAAAAAAACCCAAACCAACAAAACCTCATCACCAAAACAATAAAAACCACACTAATAAACCCATCCAAAATTGACCCCAGCAGTATAATCAGGGGTTTTTTTGGAGTTGCTTATTGAACTGCATCTTTAACAAACAAAACTGTAAGGGCCCCCATGGTTAGTTTGGTGTCTTTCTAGAAAAAAATTCATTGAGGATCTGTAAATGAGTAAGCTGAACGCATTGCTCAGGGTAGATGTATCCACATGATTTTAAGGAAATGGGAATAGCAAAGACAAAGAAAAGCATTTGCACATTTCAGACAGAGATTTAAACACCCTTTTGTTCTTGTAAAATATTGTCTTTCCCTCAGGAGCAGCCTACAGAGATATTTGACCAGTCTGTTGCTCTCCTAACTTCTTCTGTGCTTTCAGCTTTATGGAATAACTGAATCCCTGAACACAGAATGACATTTGGAAGGAAATTTGGTCCCCATTGCCAGTTCCACATGATGGAAAATCTGACCCTGGGCTGGAAGTGCAGAGCAAAAATACACCACAGTAACAATGTACAGGCAGATTTCATTGCAGTTCTGCTTGTGCTTCTGTATCCAAGAGGCCTCTGTTCCCATTAGGGAAACATACTTCTTGTTGGTTAGACATCTATTCTCTCTTTTCATTTGCCAGGCTTGAAGGTAACTTGTTTTTCAAGTTTTCTCAAACTTGAAACTCTGCAGTCCACCCGCTGATTTTAACACCTTGACTTTGTGGTTGCCTTCAGTCTCAGGTTTTACCTTCCATGTTGTGCCTGTGCATCTCTGACTCCACTGGCTCCGCTTTCCCACCTCATACCAGCCCCATCCTTGCAGACTTACTCAGTGATCCAGGATCGTGTGGCTGTACCCAGTCACCATCACAATCCCTGCCCCACTCACCATGTGCATTAAATATTAAAAAGAGTTTTAGTAATTCAACTGATTGATTGATTGATCTGAACTGACTCTTGAAATTATCCTTTGACTGAGTTCAGAAATTATCAAAAACTTGGCAGTCTGGGATGATCAAGGAACTATTTCTCTCTTGCTTTGAACCAAAATAAAACTGTTGAAAAAATCTGAGTATTTTCCTAAGAAGGTTATTTAAAAAAAAAGCAAGCTGTATCTGTGTAAGACCTAAATTTCCTGCATAATGCCTACTATAACTCTGCCCATGAATTTTTTTTTATGTTTAGAGATTGCAGTTCTGTCTGTGGCCTTTAAATCTCTATGAATACCAAGAATTTTTGTCATGGGGAGGAGTCCTTTGCTGTAAACTGAACAGTATGTAATTATAAATTCTTCCCTATTGAGACATGAAGTTTTCTTACTCCTGTAATAATGTATTATGGTTTAGAATATTGTAATAAATCAGTTTTTAAATAAAATCCATCATGCATGGATAAAAGATGTCTTTCAAATCACACAAAGTCTGCAATTACATCAAGGGCAGGTTTGAGCTGCCATGAATAACTCTCGGACTTTAGTTATGGGGGTTTTTTTGTACCAGAACCACCCAAAAGTCAGAATGGATTTATCTGCACAACCTATATGAAGTATCACTGCTCAGTAGTACAAGCATCAGGAAGGACTTGAGAAAATATTGAAGTTAATGTGCTGACTTAGGCACCCCCAGGTGGAAAACATGGTAATGGGGCTTTGCAGCGACAGGCTTCATGCATGACTTGATCACCCTATTTGAAACAGGCACAGATAGGCTGCACGCCTGCCTCCTCAGCTGCATCTGAGATGGATATCTCCATATATCCTCCTAAGCAAACACTGAAAGTCAGTCACAAGTTATAGTTCACTCAGTGAGATTAATCATAAGACTGAAGTGCTGAAATTGATGGCTATAAACTGTTCACAGGGGTCAGGAAAGAGGGGTGGGGGCAGATTGTCTTCCACGTAAAAAAAAATAGTGGATTGATTGAAAAGAACTGTGTCAGAAAAACAGTGATGAACAGCTGAGAGCTTCTGGGTACAGAACTAGAGTCCAAGCCAAAAAAGGAAACCTCGCAGTTGTATTTACCACAGGCCACAGAAGAAGGAGGATGCTGATGAAGCTTCTTTCTTCAACTACAGGTGCCCTCATATTCATAGGCTCCTGTTGGGGAATGTCAATCAACGTGACATCTGCTTGAAATGTTGCAAAGAAAGCCATGAATTATCCAGGAGGCTCCTAGAGCATGCTGAAGATATTTTTTTATCCAGGTGAAAGGAAGTCCAACCAGAGGAGGAGCACTACTCAACCTGTTCTTGCCAACAAAAATTAAGTAATTGAAGAGGTCGAGAATAGTGGTAACCTGGGCTGCTGCCTGAGCCCAGACCTATCAGAAATTTGAGGGATATGGGCCACGCAAACCACAGAGACAAGATATTTAATTTAGTAAGTATCCAGTTGCTTAAGAAAATAGGATATGGAAACTGTCCTCAGAGATCAAGGAGAAGGACAGACCTGAAAGTTAAGGTCTCTCTTTCTCATCTCCCAAGTCTGTGAAACTCAAGGGATAGACTAGGCAAACAGTCCCCTCCCTACTGTAAGAAAAGAACAGGTTCAAGACCATTTGAGGAACCTGAATATACACAAAACCATGGCACCTAAGGGGATTCATCCCAGAGTTTTCAGGGACTTAGCAGATATAATTTCAATACAGATATTGTTTAATATTTTCATTAGTAACATAGTGGGGGAGCAAGTGCACCCTCAGCAGGTTTGTGGGTGACACCATGCTCAGTGGTGCCATTGATTCGCTGGAGGGCAGGGATACCGGGCAGAGGGACCTTGACAGGCTTGAGGAGTGGACCCACACGAATCTCATCAATGTCAAATGCATGGCCCTGCACCCACGTCAGGGCCATTCTAAATATCAGTACAGACTGCAGGATGAACTGATTGTAAGCAGCCCTGCATAGAAAGACTCAGAGATATGGGTGCATGAAAATTTGGACGTGAGGTGGCAATGTGCATTTGCTGCTCAGAAAGCTAGTTGAATCCTGGGCTGCATAAACAAAGAACAGCTAGCAGGTTGAGGGAGGTGATTCCCTCCATTTGCTTCACTCTAATAAGATCTCACCTGGAGTACTGCATCTACCTCTGGGGTCCCCAGTACAAGAAAGACTTGGAGGAGGTCCACAGGAGGGCCATGAAAATGATCAGGGAACTTGAACACCTCTCACATGAGGAAAGGCTGAGAGCAGTGGTTGTTAGGCATGGAGAAGACAATGCTCTGGGCAGACCTCAGTGTGGCCTTTCGATATATGAAGAGCACTTATAAGAAAGACAGAGAAAGACTTTTCACCAGGGCCTGTATTGACAGGGCAAGGGGTAAAGTTTTAAAAGTGAAATAAGTTATATTTAGATAGGTTCCAAGGAAGAAATTTTTTCATTATGAAGTGGGACACACTGGAACAAGTTGTCAAGAGAAGTTGTTGATGCCTTCAATCGAAGATCTCAAAGCCACGTGGAATAAGTCTTTGAGCAACTTGGTCTAGTGAAGGATGTCCTTGCCCATGACAATGATGTTGGTCTAGATAATCTTTGAAGGACCCTTCCAACACAAACTGTGCTATGATTCCATAGTTCACCAAGTCACATGGGCTCATAGGAAAGACCTTCCTGAAAGCACTTATCCAAACCAGAACAGGAGATAAGGGAGTTTTGAATTCCTGACTGAACTTTGGAAAAATTTCATAGAATCATGGCATCATAAAGTATGCTGAGTTGGATGGGACCCATCAGCACCATCAATTCCAACTTCTGGCCATGTGCAGGACACCCCAAGAGTCACACCATGTGCCTGAGTATGTTGTCCAAATGCTTCTTGAGCTCTGTCAGGCTGGTACTGTGACCATTGCCCTAGGGAGCCTGTTCCAGTGCCCAAACACCCTCTGGATAAAAAAGTTTTTCCTGACATCCAACCTAAATCTCCCCTGACTCAGCTTCATGGCATTTCCTTGAGTCCTGTCACTGATTACAGGAGTGAAGAAATCAGTGCCTGCTCCTGCTCTTCCCCTCATGAGGAAGCTGCAGACTGTGATGAGTTCTCCCCTCAGATTCCTCCAGGCTGAAGAGACCAAGTGACCTCAGCTGCTCCTCATACAGCTTCCCCTCAAGGTTCTTCACCATCCTTGTGCCCCTTCTTCAGATGCTTTCTAATCACTTAATGTCTTTTTTTACTGTGGCACCGAAACTGCCCCCAGCACTGGAGGTGAGGCTACCCCAGTGCCCAGCAGAGGGGACAATCCCCTCCCTTGCCCAGCTGGCCATGCTGTTCCTGATTCACCCCAGGACAGGGCTGGCCCTCCTGGCTGCCAGGGCACTGCTGACTCATGTTCAACTTGCCATCACGCAGGACCCCCAGGTCCCTTTCCATGGCACTGCTCTCCAGCATCTCATTCCTCAGTCTGTACACACAACCAGGATTGCCCTGTCTGAGATGCGGATTCTGGCACTTGCCCTTATTAAACTTCAAATTGTCTATGATTGCCCATCTCTCCAATTTGTTGAGGTCTCTCTGCAGGGCCTCTCTGCACTCGAGGGAATTGACAACTCCTCCCAGTTTAGTGCCAATGTTTAGTATTTCTTTGAGCTCTGCATCCAAGTTGATAATGAAGATGCTGAAGAGAATTGAGTGAGGATGGAGCCCTGCAGAACCCTACTAGCCACAGCCTAGTGTTACCCTAGTCATTCTAACTCTTTGTGCCTGACGTGGAAGAACCAGCCTAGCCGAAATACTGGTTCCTTGCAGAAGGGAGTGTCTGATTACAATTACCCTGCTTTTCCTCAAAGCAGAGGGGGTCTTGATGTGGGGTGCAGATGGTGGCGGTTTAGGAAGCCCCTCTATCCCAGAAGGGCTCACTTCACCAGCTGTCTGGTCTTCTATTTCCAGGGCCTCATACCTGTTGTAGAAGGTGCCAGTCCTTCTTGTTACGTTTTCGGAAGGAGGGGGAAGGTTCCTCCTGGTCCACCACTTCCAAATATCTCTGTCCACTGTATTCAAAGAGTGTTCTGTTACCAGAAGGATCAAAGAAATCACAACCTGTGTTCCTGATCTTCCAACCAATCAGCACAAGGCCAACTGGTATTTAATAAATGGTCACTTAGCTTGACAACTTTTTTTAAGTAGAAAATAGAAGACAGAAGTAATTTTGTTTTTACTGAGCACATCATAGTATTTGAAGTAATTATTTTTTTAAAGTAAGTTCACCCATTAATTAAAGAAATTAAACATATTTCTCCTTCCTTCCTCCACCTGAAAACATTTGCAAGATCTCTTCCCATTTCCTTCTTTGCTTAGCCTAAAGATAACTGCATGTAGTTGTGAAAAACAAAATTTTACATGTCCAGATAGGCGGTCAAAATTTTGGAGGACCAGGAAAAGGAACTATTAGGAAAACACATAGAATGCTCCAGGAATGTGCTGCTACATCAGGTGTTTGGACGTAGGATAGAGGCCTAGCCTAAACCTGGGAAAATGCAGTTGCAAATGTTCAAAAGAATTTAAAGGCAAAGGAACTAGTGACCCCGAGTGATTAGAATGGATTTAGATACAGAATTTGAAGGAAATATGTATGCTACAGAATTATCACCCAGATATTTCTCCCCAGAGTTGTGTATCCTTACCAAGAGATTCACTTCTGTGCCAATGTAGTTCACAACCCGAAATTCACAGTGGATTCAGCAGGTGAAACTACTACGAAATACAGCATCAAGCCAAAACCAAATCCACATAATCATCTGTTTTCAGCTTCTCTCACATGATGTTATTCTGCTGGTTGTCTTCCCTGTTAAAAAAGCCTCTCTGAAATGCCACCACATCTCTTGACAGTCTTTAAGTACACCTCAGTCAAGACAACCTAATACCACTGACATGATCATAAAACTGACCCCATCATCATCAAACCTTCACAAGACAGTATGTGATATTCTGACATCAAAAGATAAAAGAAGACAAATGACTGCATTTACACTCATGTAAATCAATCACCTGGGTCTCCAGTTCTTTCCCACAGTGTTTAAACATGACTATCCAGTTGCTATCCAACTCATCTCCAGAAAAAATATTTTTTATGTATATTCAATTGATCCCACATCACAATAGTCATACTTTGCGAAAAGCCATGCCATTTCTTTTCTCAGCAGTTCTGAGGAGAAAACTATTCGCTTAAATCACTTGAATTACATTATTTTGTTAAAGAAATGCCTGCAGATTTATGTGTTTTTCATAACAAAAATATGTGCATTGTATTTTGATTTTTTCTTCTTATAAAATTGCTGATTATGGCTGGCAAAATTCCTGAATTAAAATGTAAAAGTAAGAGGAAAAATAAACACTACCTTAAAATAAGACCATACAAATGAGCAGGTTTATCTACTGTGAATCATAGAAATAAGTATTTTTGAGAAAAACTGGGAATATAGTTCATTAAAATATTAATACAAAGGCACAGAAAGCCCAGGGGACAGCAATTTGTATATGTTATTCTGGGATTTTTCAAGATAGCTGATTATTTAAGAGAGCTGCCTTTCATGTTCATGTTTCTGGAGACTTTCTTTTATTTTTTACCAAGTCCTACTAGAGGTAAATAGGGCACTATGTACAAAGGTGTCATCATTTTGAAGAAAGGAAATTGTGTTGTGGAAAACAGCTCATAACCCAGATACAGAGCCGAGGGATTACCTTGTGTTACTTGTATCTTTTCAAAGCTAATTTACTCTAAAATAAGGTCTCGAGATTACCCCCAATTTGCAGCACAACGATGAAAAACCCTCTCAGAAACATGTATCCGATGTCACCGAGACAGTGGTGTCAGAAGAAAAGTTTTAATTCAAAAGGAGAAATAAAACTCTTAAGGTCCAACTCTGTGCAATCGCCGTACTTGGGGATTACTGACTTACCTGAAACTCATTCCAAGTCTCGGTTGAAAGAAACGTCGGAAGACAAAAAATATTCTCTGTCCTCACCAAGAATGTTAAGAAACGGGAAGCCGCGGTCCAGGTTTTTTTCAGTAAAACGCACTTTTTTCAGAGGGAGGAAACACAAGGCGGGCGGCAGGGAGCGGGGCGGGGTGAGGGGCGGGCTCGGGAGCGCAGCAATCAGCGCCCGCCGCGCTGCTGTAGAAGGAGGAGCCACCGGTGCGGCCGCAGCCGCGTTCACGCCGCGCTGCCATGGCCGAGAGCGCGCCCGCGCGCGGCGCCAAGGCCGCCGCCAAGAAGCCGAAGAAGGCGGCGAGCGGCTCCAAAGCCCGCAAGCCCGCGGGGCCCAGCGTCACCGAGCTGATCACCAAGGCCGTGTCCGCCTCCAAGGAGCGCAAGGGGCTCTCCCTGGCCGCGCTCAAGAAGGCGCTGGCCGCCGGCGGCTACGATGTGGAGAAGAAAAACAGCCGCATCAAGCTGGGGCTCAAGAGCCTCGTCAGCAAGGGCACCCTGGTGCAGACCAAGGGCACCGGCGCCTCCGGCTCTTTCCGCCTCAGTAAGAAGCCCGGAGAAGTGAAGGAAAAAGCCGCCCAAAAGAAAATTTCTGCAGCTAAGCCTAAGAAGCCGGCAGCCAGAAAGCCCTCCAGCGCCGCCAAAAAGCCGGAGAAGGTGGTGACAGCAAAGAAGAGCCCCAAGAAAGCCAAGAAGCCGGTGGACAGAAATGTAGCCAAGAGCCCGAAAAAAATAAAGGCTGCGAAGCCCAAGATAGTGGCGGCAGCAGCAAAGAGCCCGGCTAAGGCGAAGACGGTGAAGCCTAAAGTGGCTAAACCGAAAGCAGCCAAGAAGGCAGCTCCCAAAATGAAGTAAGCCTCTCAGAGAGCAAACTCTTGGCTCTTAATTTAAACCAAACGGCTCTTTTAAGAGCCACACAGTTTCTTTTAAACAACTGAAATTAGGCTTCTGGTTCCAAAAATTGATGATGTTCATGATTTTCGGATAAATTTTACTAGCCTTTATTTGTTAACTTTAATGCTTATTAAAGAGTAAGATTTGTGCATAATACATGTATAACACATGTATAAGAGAATAATTAAGGAACCAACTTTTTTTTTTTAATACTTAGAAGCAATTTAGCCCTTTACTGAAAAAGTGGGTGGCTCTGAAAAGAGCCTTTGGGTTTCTCTAGGTAAATTTTGCAGCCTCTGTTCTTCGGTGCTCACTTGGCTTTAGCCTTGTGGCTGTCAGTCTTCTTGGGCAGCAGCACGGCCTGGATGTTGGGCAGCACGCCGCCCTGCGCGATCGTCACCTTGCCCAGCAGCTTGTTGAGCTCCTCGTCGTTGCGGATGGCGAGCTGCAGGTGGCGGGGGATGATGCGCGTCTTCTTGTTGTCGCGGGCGGCGTTGCCCGCCAGCTCCAGGATCTCGGCCGTCAGGTACTCCAGCACGGCCGCCAGGTACACGGGCGCGCCGGCGCCCACGCGCTCCGCGTAGTTGCCCTTGCGCAGCAGGCGGTGCACGCGGCCCACGGGGAACTGCAGCCCGGCCCGCGACGAGCGCGACTTGGCCTTGGCGCGCGCCTTCCCGCCCTGCTTCCCGCGCCCGGACATCGCAGCGATTCAGCAACAGCAGCAGCAACAGCGGCAACAGCACCCAAACGCGGCCCGGGCAAACAAAACAAGCGCTTGAGCTGGGCTCGCCGCCTGCTTTATATACAACTCGGGCGGAGCGGCAGCGCCTCTTGTGATTGGCTGCGAGAGAGCAAGCGTTCGACAGCCAATGGAAAAGCGAATCCAGACGTGTCCAATAGCGAATCCCGGCGCTGTGCGCGGAGCTTGAGGCGGGCCAATAGCGATGCGGCGATGTCGGTGGCGCTGCTATAAAGGCGGCACTCGAGGCGGTGCGCTGTGGCGAGCTGTTAGTCGCTGTGCTTAGTGAGGGACTGAGGTGCGTTTGCTGCGATGCCCGAGCCGGCCAAGTCCGCCCCCGCGCCCAAGAAGGGCTCCAAGAAGGCGGTCACCAAGACGCAGAAGAAGGGCGACAAGAAGCGCAAGAAGAGCCGCAAGGAGAGCTACTCCATCTACGTGTACAAGGTGCTGAAGCAGGTGCACCCCGACACGGGCATCTCGTCCAAGGCCATGGGCATCATGAACTCCTTCGTCAACGACATCTTCGAGCGCATCGCCGGCGAGGCGTCGCGCCTGGCGCACTACAACAAGCGCTCCACCATCACGTCGCGGGAGATCCAGACGGCCGTGCGCCTGCTGCTGCCCGGCGAGCTGGCCAAGCACGCCGTGTCCGAGGGCACCAAGGCGGTCACCAAGTACACCAGCTCCAAGTAAAAAGAATTTTAAGTTAGAACCCAAACGGCTCTTTTAAGAGCCACCCACCTTTTCAGCAAAAGAGCTTTAATCTCTTTAGCTGTACCTTTGTTCATAGCATGTTTCCTGGTTTACTTTGTGATAAGTGCTTTACCCTAGATATCGGAAATTAATTTATCTAGTTAAATTAGAAATAAAAACCATCCTATTACGGTTTTTAGACTTGCATCTTGTTTTCTTTACTGATCCCAGATATTTGCTTATAAGCCGCCTTTTTTCCTGATATGCATGAGTTGCTTGAAATATTAAATGTTTAAAAAGAACCTTCCCTGTGCTGTTCATCTCCTATGTGCTGATAGTCAGCCGAAGACCTTTCTGAAAATAAAATGGAAAATACTAAATTGCTTTCTTCCCACCGGTTTTAGCTGTGGTCTCTCCCCTCTCGTATCCATACCACAGACCAATGCCCTATATTTCAATGGTGTATTCAAGAATTTATTAGTTTATAGAAGTACTTTTTTTTTTTTTTAGCTCTGTGCTTCATTTGTCTTCCGGATCTGATAAACGAAAGTAGTTAAATTCCTTAAAATATTAATCAGGCATTTACCTATTGATTAGTTTTACTATTGAAAGATTCCAAATAATGCTTGTTAGCGGCTTCAGAACTAAAAAGCATTCATACACAGTGGTTTCTTAGTCCCTGCTGCACCCTTATGGATCTGTCTGAATTTTTTGTAATTTTTTCGTTATACAGCATCGGGTTAAAGCGTCAGATTGAGATAGGTAGGAAAAACTGCCAACAGTGATGAAAAATTGGTCCCAAGGTAAGCTATGCAAGTGGGACTTCAAAGGCATAGAATTTAGAAAAGCAGAACTTACTGGATTCAGAACTTATGAAAAGTTAAATAACGTGTACGAAATAAAAGGGACAAAGTTCTTCAAATGAAAGAAGTGGTGGCTCTTAAAAGTCAGTCTGACCTAGAGAGAACAGAGACAACCAACGTAGACCCAAAGGGTGTTAGTTTAAGAGCCGCTACATGCATAATAAAAGGACTGTAGTACTGCTTTTAATCGAGCTTATTTTTTTTTTCATTGTAACGTGAGATTAAATAGTCCTGGCTTCTTCTTTTTTTTTTCCCCAAGTCTCATTATACCGAGTTCCTGCATGTTAAAATAATATTTTATAAAACCCCATAAGGTTCTAAATTTTATTCACTATTCATCCTCGAAGCTTTGCAGAAAGTAACGAGTTTTATGAACACAGGGTGAGGGCAAGAAAATCAGGAGGAGATGTGAAAATATACTCGGTCAAGGGCGGTAAACAGTCTTAATTAGAATAGTTTATATCACTATGACTCTGCCTGACGACACAGCTCTAAAGAAGGAAGGGCAAGTGTAGAAACGACTGTGCCTGCATTAGACCCGGGCTACAACTATACACTTAAACCTACCTGGCTTCACAAGAAGTAGAAAGATTGCTGACCCTCATGGCAATTTTTGCTTTCGTACCCGAAACTATTACTTACGGGAACTTTTATCAGCTTGTTCTGTAGATCATGGAACACGTGACGCAGTTCTGAAGTCCTCATTGCCTGAAAATCTCCTTAAACACTAAGCACTCTTCTCCCCAAATCACTATTAAGGGTACTCTGGTTCACGGCAGCGCCACAGCTCTTTTAAATGCGGATGTAGTGGCTCTGAAAAGAGCCTTTGGGTCCACGTGACTTGCCGCAATCGCCTGCGACTAGACTCAGGCACGCTCGCCGCGGATGCGGCGGGCCAGCTGGATGTCCTTGGGCATGATGGTGACGCGCTTGGCGTGGATGGCACACAGGTTGGTGTCCTCGAAGAGCCCCACCAGGTAGGCCTCGCTGGCCTCCTGCAGTGCCATGACGGCCGAGCTCTGGAAGCGCAGGTCGGTCTTGAAGTCCTGCGCGATCTCGCGCACCAGGCGCTGGAAGGGCAGCTTGCGGATCAGCAGCTCCGTGGACTTCTGGTAGCGCCGGATCTCGCGCAGCGCCACCGTGCCGGGCCGGTAGCGGTGCGGCTTCTTGACGCCGCCCGTGGCCGGCGCGCTCTTGCGGGCAGCCTTGGTGGCCAGCTGCTTGCGGGGCGCCTTCCCGCCCGTCGACTTCCGCGCCGTCTGCTTCGTACGCGCCATCGCCCAGCAGCAGGACACAACGCTCACCCCAAACTCGGCGCAGCCCGCACTACAACCGCAGCGCCGCCGCGCCGCTATTTATAGCACCCGCGCCCGCTCCCATTGGCCGCCCGCGCGACACCGGCCGGCTGCCATTGGACGCTTCGCGCCAGCCTCGGAAAAGCCCCGCCTCCGGGGCGGGAAACGCGCCCCGTCCTCGCCCCGCCCCTGCCGCCTTCCAACAGCACCTTGCAAGCCAGGAGAAGGGCGGCAGCGCCGCGGGCGAGCACTACAACACGGTCTCGCTGCCCGAGCCTCGGGCCCGCCCTCTTTTTTCCAAAGCCGCTCCGCTCGCGTTCATCCCCGGCCTCGGGACCGCTGGCTAAAGCTGCCGCCGGCAGCCGCCTCCTTCCGCGAGGGCTCGCGGTTTCTTCCTGCTCAGTAACCGCGTTCGGGTCAGGGCCGCGGCAGAAAGGCTGAAGGCGCAGACGGCAGCCGACTTCCCTGGCCAAGCCGAGCTTTCTCGGCTGCCGCCCCGGCCCGGTGGAAGCGCCGCGTCTCTCGCGGGGAGCGCGCCCCGGTGACGCGCGGGCTGCGAGCCGCGAGCGGCACAAGTCAGCGCCGTGTGGGGCGGTGCGTGAGGCGGCCGGGCCCGCCCCACACGCGGGGAGGGAGGGGGTGGGGTGGTGGCTGGGCGCAGTCCTCACTCAGGTCGGACCGAGCGCGGCGGCGGCGGCGCGGCCCCGGCTCTGCCCGCCCGCCCCCAGCCCCGTCCGCTGCTGGGCGGCGGCGTTTACGGGGCGCGGGGTATCGGCGGTAGACAGAGAGGCGAACGAAAGGCGGGCAAGAGGCACACTGGGGAGTCTGTGCTAGGTGCTACCCCCTGTGCGGGACTGTGCACTTCGGGGCCGAAAAGGCAGAGCAGCCTCCTGCTTCCCCTCCCCGTTTGCCTGCGAAAATATATTCTGGGGGTAGTGAAGGAGAGCGGGCATGCATATCAGAGCCTTTTGCTCATAAACAGAGAACTGAAATACAGGAGCACAGGGTCGTCTGCAATCGCCTGTGCCCTGCATGCCTCCGATTCAGTCTTTTGTAAGCGTAGCTTAAGCGGAAAACAGCACGTACCAGCGGTAAGAACATCTGTCTTGACCGCTGAGAGTACCGACAGTATTTATTTTTAACCCGCCGCTCCTACACTACATACACGAAAAGCGGGCTCCTAGGGTTTTAAGCGACGACTTATGAAGATCCTCGCGGTCGTTGTGGCAGATGCAGGACATAGCTGCTTACCATTGACGCTGCAAATCCTGTTATCCTTGAAATTTTCACTACCTTTCCACCGTAACTGGACATTTCCCAACTCCCTCCCCTAACCCCTCCCGAAAATAAAAATGAACCAGACAGCTAAAACTCGCCACAGCATCAGCTCTTTTACTGAAAAGGTGGGTGGCTCTTAAAAGAGCCGTTTGGGTTCTAACTTAAAATCCTTTTTACTTGGAGCTGGTGTACTTGGTGACCGCCTTGGTGCCCTCGGACACGGCGTGCTTGGCCAGCTCGCCGGGCAGCAGCAGGCGCACGGCCGTCTGGATCTCCCGCGACGTGATGGTGGAGCGCTTGTTGTAGTGCGCCAGGCGCGACGCCTCGCCGGCGATGCGCTCGAAGATGTCGTTGACGAAGGAGTTCATGATGCCCATGGCCTTGGACGAGATGCCCGTGTCGGGGTGCACCTGCTTCAGCACCTTGTACACGTAGATGGAGTAGCTCTCCTTGCGGCTCTTGCGACGCTTCTTATCACCTTTCTTCTGCGTCTTAGTGACCGCCTTCTTGGAGCCCTTCTTGGGCGCGGGAGCAGATTTAGCCGGCTCGGGCATGACGGCTAAATCCTTCAAGAGCACTGCACAATGCGCTGTCACGGAGAGCACCAAAGGCTCGCCTGAGTGCCACGCATTTATAGGGAGTTTATGCAAATTAGGGTTTCTTGTAGCCTAAGCTATTATTGGCTGAGTCTTGTCATCGACAGCCTTACGATGTTCATTGCCATTGGTGCAGTCTCAATCCGCGTGCCTATTGGCTGTTTCAGGCACTTACCTGTTTCAGCCAATCAAAAGTCAGTCCTTCTCCGAAAAGGCATATAAGGTCGAGCTCAGACGATGTAGTTACAGTGGTGCGAGTTTCGCCGTAGACTGTGCCGGTGCTGCGATGTCCGGGCGCGGGAAGCAGGGCGGGAAGGCGCGCGCCAAGGCCAAGTCGCGCTCGTCGCGGGCCGGGCTGCAGTTCCCCGTGGGCCGCGTGCACCGCCTGCTGCGCAAGGGCAACTACGCGGAGCGCGTGGGCGCCGGCGCGCCCGTGTACCTGGCGGCCGTGCTGGAGTACCTGACGGCCGAGATCCTGGAGCTGGCGGGCAACGCGGCCCGCGACAACAAGAAGACGCGCATCATCCCCCGCCACCTGCAGCTCGCCATCCGCAACGACGAGGAGCTCAACAAGCTGCTGGGCAAGGTGACGATCGCGCAGGGCGGCGTGCTGCCCAACATCCAGGCCGTGTTGCTGCCCAAGAAGACTGACAGCCACAAGGCTAAGGCCAAGTGAGCGCCGCAGAACAGAGGCCGCAAAAGTTTTACCACTGGAAACCCAAAGGCTCTTTTAAGAGCCACCTACAAATTCAGAAAAAGAGCTTAAATTTATTTAAGGTTTTGATACATCTTGGGGGTTTTAAAATGTTTGTGTTATACTACAGTCGGAGCTCCGTGCACTGATCACCAACCCCAGGCTATCTTCTGGGGCGGGGATAGAAGCGGTCCCTGCTATTCTCTCCCTACCAATTCAACCCCTCGAGTTTGTCCCGCACTCAAATAGCACATTGAGCAGTAGTCACTGCCCCCATAAACCTCCCCGCTTCATCCTCCCCAAACCGTGGGCAGCCACAGCCTTTCAGCCCGTTCAGCAAAATTAAGGTGGCTCTTAAAAGAGCCGTTGGGTTTAAATCCGAAGCAAGGTTATTTCCACGTGGGGCTTACTTCTTCTTGGGGGCCGCCTTCTTTGCCTTGGCCGCTTTCGGCTTGGCTGCCTTGGGCTTCATCACTTTTGCCTTAGCCGGGCTCTTTGCTGCTGCCACCGGTTTCTTGGGCCTGACAGCCTTTGTCACCTTCTTGGGACTTTTGGCTGCTTTCTTGGCTGCAGGTTTAACTTTTTTGGAGCTCTTCTTTGCTGTCACCACATTCTTGGCAGCACTGGCGAGCTTCTTGGCCGACGGCTTCTTGGGCTTAGCTGCAGGCACCCTTTTCTTGAGAGCTTTTTCCTTCACTTCTCCGGGCTTCTTACTGAGGCGGAAAGAGCCGGAGGCGCCGGTGCCCTTGGTCTGCACCAGGGTGCCCTTGCTGACGAGGCTCTTGAGCCCCAGCTTGATGCGGCTGTTGTTCTTCTCCACATCGTAGCCGCCGGCGGCCAGCGCCTTCTTGAGCGCGGCCAGGGAGAGCCCCTTGCGCTCCTTGGAGGCGGACACGGCCTTGGTGATCAGCTCGGTGACGCTGGGCCCCGCGGGCTTGCGGGCTTTGGAGCCGCTCGCCGCCTTCTTCGGCTTCTTGGCGGCGGGGGCCGGGGCGGCGGCGGGAGCAATCTCGGCCATGGCGGCACCAGAACGAGCACTGAACCCAGCGGCCCCTTGGCGCCGCTTTTTATAGCAGCGCTGCGGGCGCTGATTGGCTCCGCCCGCCCCGGCACCGCCCAGTGCCCCGCGCCCCGTCTGTGCTTCCTCGGGTGAAATAGAATGCTTCTTTTCTATTTTATCTGTTACGAAATCGTCCTTTTTCTACATCTCTGAGGCTGTGGGAGTGGCTGTTTTTCGCCTGTTGATGTTTTGTCGCGAAAAGAGTTGTATTAGAGTAGCTAGGGAACAAGAAATCCCGAGTCCTGCCAGCAAACGGACTTCGAGAACACAAAAGTTTTGTTTTTCTTTGTAAATTAGAAATTCTCCTTTAATGTTAACGTGAGTCAGAAAACTCAGTATTAATTTCAGAGGGTCCTTTCTGCATTAGATAAGAAAGCAATTAGAATCTCATTCTTTAAAACAAAACTATTTCAAAGAAAGTGAGGCAGCACAAAGCCATGATGTCTCCTCCTACCGAGGTTTATCTCTGGCTACTGTGAAACCCTCAGTTAGGCATATTTTTTTCCTGTACTTCCAAACATAAAGTTTCCAGACGTTCCACACTTCTATGCATGAAGTATTAGACAGCATCTACTTTATCCCCCTCAGAATGGGCTAGCCTCTTTGAAACACTTTTCTACTGTTAACGTAGCAAAAGGCTCCCCAATATCAGTGGAATAATTTGAGACATGAAGACCAAAGATTAAAAAGTTTGTGTTAGGCCACATAGCTTCATGTAAGTCTCTGTGCACAGATCACTCTCTAAATAAAGCACATAGTGCTAAATCTGTAAAATCTGTTCATATGACTCATTAACATGGGAAAACAAAACTGGCAGTTTGATCCTGCACGAGATGAGAGAGCATCATTCTATTTGTATTTTGATCTGAAGCTGGAAAGAAAAAAGCCACAATTTTTGCTCACTGTTCTTTTTCTGTTACAGATCATGTCACAGCAGCTTCTGTACATAAAATCTTTGGCTGCAGCACAAAGTGAGGCAAAGCTCTTTATGCACATTGTGGTGACCACACCATTAGCACGCATACATTCTCACCAGCTACTACTTTGGGTACAGTTTTGTGTCTCTGTCAGAAGTTCCTAATTAGTTTACCTTGTTGTTTAATGGCCATCAATAGTTTAGCAATGTCAAACTGCTGCATTTATACCTCATGTAAACAAACTGCACTTGAATAGTTTAGATATGATGCTGACCAGTTATGATTTTCCTTTTTCAATAAGGTGAGTCAAAATCTGTGAGTGGAAAATACCACCTCAGTCCTCTATTTCATTCCACTAAAGGACAGTAAAATTAACCTCTTGAAGATTTTGGAAGACTCTTTATTTTCAATTAAATCACAAAGTCTGATTCAAAAAAACCTCATACAGGCACTTTGACATTTTCTTGTATAATTATGGTAAAAAAGACTTTAGGAAAATAAACACATTTTTCTTGCATTTATGTTTTCTTTCTAAGTCCTCCATGCCATTGGGGTCCCCTAGCTGAGGAATTATGATGTTACAATGAGGCAGAAAGTGGCAATAAGATGGCAAATTCAGCAACTATGGGTTTTCAAACCATATTGGAAGTGGGATGGCTTATAGAAGAAGGTTCACTGGAAATTTTACAAAGGCAAGAGAACTTGACTCTATGACATTTAATCCATGTAGTAGTAGGGGGCATAAAGAATTGAATAGTGAAACTATTGACACCGCCTAAAGTTTCCTGCAGTCAGGTGAATGACTGTATGTCTGCTCTGTCCCATCTAGGTAGAATCCTTGATGTCCTTTAAAAACTAAAAGTGTTACAGTGTCTAAGCAGGTTTTGTACTCATCAACACTTCAATCACCAATGCCAATATTTGTGTTGGGACAGAAGACTTTCTACTCCCCCCATTCTCTGCAAACCTTATCTTACAAGAGTAATAATGCATCACAATATCACACTTTCCTCCAGCCTGTAATGGAATATTCCCAAAACCGTTTTCCTTATACACACACAGCTGGCACACATCTGTATGCCTAAATCATGTATAGTGGTGCCAACCACAACACCAACCATCTCCAGAGCAAAAACTTCTCAGTATGTGCCACAGCAACACTGCAACACATTGTAGTAGTCCTTGTCTCACTCTACTTTTGACTCCACCATTCTCTATCAAATGTTAAACTGAGCAACTTGAGGCTAAATTTTGTCATTATTTTTGGGGCTCTAACTTATTTGATTTTCCTCTTCTGTTTTTATTCCATTATTCCCTTTCCTTATCTTTACAAAGATTATATAATCTCATGGCCATTTTATATACAAGCAGTCAAGTCATTTTTATTATGGGAAGGATGCTGAAGTAAAAAAGAATAATCAAGACCTACAAGGAGATACGAATACAGCATCACCTCATAGAGTGGTAAATATACGATGACTGTGGTTCATGGTTCACCCTCCTCCCCCAAAACCTGCTGTTTCTCGTGTGATTAGCTGCATGAAAACCTGAAGTTGTACACCAGAGATCATTACTCTAGTCACGGTCAAACTTATTTAAGACATGTAGTAATAGATATTTTCCTGCAATGCAGACATAAAAAAGAACAGATAGGAAGGATCCTTACTGGGAGAGATTCTCCCTCCCTCTTATGCATTTGCCATCACAATTACAGCCAGCACAATTTCACCTCACCTTAGAAGAGGGGAAATCAAGAACAACAGGATCTCAAGAGTAACAAGAATCTGCCAGCAAATCCTACAAAACAATTTATTGTTTGCAGGGGCTATCATTGTGACCCAGCTCGGACTGCAAGAGATCAGATCTGAAAGACCCTTAGAGAACTTCCCTGACAGCACGGAAAGCATAGATTATTGTAACCAGTAACAAATGCCCATTAACTTGCAAAAGTAGATAGTAATCCAAACCAAGCTTAGTGCCTGCTAGCCAACTAAAAAAAATTGCAAAATCAGGGTAGCTTTCCAATTATTGCATGTTCTTTTCAATTATTGCATGTCCCTTTTGTGACATTTGGCTCTAGGGAACAAAGCCGGGTGGCCACCATAGATGACATTGAAAGTCCTAGGAAGAGGACCTTCCAAAGGTCCAGTGTTCAGCTGTTTGTACTCATACTGAGGATAATTCTTCTTGAACTCTTTCTCCTATTCCTCCCCTTTCTTATGACTTTTCCACATGAATACCTAACTGCACTGCATTTCACATTACCATGACTTCCCCAAACATGTGAAGCCCATCTCTGTTTTGGAGATAGGAGAACTGAGAGTCATTCACAATTCTTAAAAATACAGTTGCTTGTATCCTCCTATTTTAGTCTGATTCATGTGTTCTAATATTCTGCTGAGGCTCAGCTATAGGTGTTAGTTCTCAACATTTCCTGTCAGCAGAAAAATACTTCAGAGATGATTCATCTAATTTCATATCGGAAAAAAAAATAAAAACCAAACCAAACAAACAACAACAATGACAACAACAACAATAACAACAACCCCCCCCAAAAAAAAACAAACAAAAAAAAAAAAACCAAAAAAAACCACCACAACAAAAAAAACCAAAAAAACCCCACCCCCCCAAAAAAACCCCAGAACCTGTTCAAAACGCAATGAATTTGTCTGCTCATTTAAACTTTTATTTTGCCTCTGCTCCCTGCCATACACAGCCATAGAAAAGGCCAGGAAGTCAGTCTGCAGGTGGGATCAGGATCAGGCCCAGAGAAGGGCTGTGGGCTCAGCCTCAACTCTGGGCATTGAATACCATCCTGGGGCAGCGGCACCATGGCCAGCCAGGGCTGTGCTGAACGTGAGACTGCCCCTGTTTCTGTGTTGCTGGGATAGGGCCTGATGGCTCTGGGTAGGGCTGGAATGGGCTCCTGAGACCAGAACAGGGTTGGGGGAGCCCCAGGAAATGCCAGATAGGTACAGACAGGGCTGGTGGTGCCCTGACTGTACCCTTCCTTGGTGAAGCAGGGACTGTAAAAGGCTCTCCAAACCACTGGTTCAGCAGCTCTTTAGACCCAGACACAGAGAGCACTTTTGGCCAAGTTGCATGCAGATGTTTGATGACAGTCCTAATGGAGAGAAAAGCAGATTTCAGTTTCAACAAAATTCCTCTGCCATTTATGCTTATCATTGACCCTGGATGTAGTCACCAGGTTTAGGTTCAGGATGGCTGGGAACAACAGTTCCTGAACCTCAGTGTGGTGATTCCCAACTTTTTTGCCATCAAACATAAAAATGTGGGAATTGCTTGGCTGACCTTTTATAGGGACCAGAGCAGTTAGTTGCATCTAGAACACCCTTTCACCTTCATTTCAGCACTCTCATTAGGACACATCTCAGGAGGCTTTGGGCTAAGAACAACCAGCTTCAGTTTCCAAAATGTCCTTCTAAGATAATAGCATTTCCATCCCATGTAACAGTCACAAAACCCAAAGGGGACAGTAGAAAGAGCAGTTTGTTTCACCTTTCAGCTTCTATCTGGAGAAAATCCTGACCCACAGTTTTGGTTTGGGTGGCAATGTACAACTCTCCCTACCAATTCCTGGTGGGGACTCGCATCTTTTTCCATCCCACTCTGAACCACCACATTCACATCACTTAGGCAGTTTTAGTTCCTCTGAGGCAGCTGGTCTTAAACTTCTGGTTGACTGCAGCCCTTGGGGTTCTCCTGCTCCCCATTGGTGCCCACCCTGGTCAAGCAGAGAACATCAACCTGTAACTCCTCAACTTTCTGCAGAGAAGCCAGGGAGATGAGTTACCACGTCACAAAAACAAGCTCATAATGGCTCAGAAGAGGTGGACAAGAATCCTTGAGGGAGAAAAGTTGCCCTCTCTCCTGCCTCTGTGCTGCTTGAGGGAGGGATTGAAGTTCCCTGCACTTTTCCCAGAGGACACTGGGATGCCGAACCAGCAAAGGAAAGGAACAGTTTGGCACAGATGTCTGGCACCTGAAATGCTGCCCTGAGCTAAGAGCAAAAATAGTTGATGGTATCACTGCACCTGTGAAGACAGGGGAAATGCATGAATTTAGGCAAGCAGGCATCTTCAGATAAGAGCCAGAGGAGGAGGAATACTTCTTGTGTGTTGTTTCACCACCTTATTTTTCAGCATATGTAAGGTCTGTTACGTAAAGTGCTTAGTTGTGGGATCCTGAATATATCCATGTTTCTTGTTCCTTTTCTACTAACTTTTCTGGCGGTTTTGAAGTGACTAACAGATTGTAAGATGTGTTTAAAAATTATCTGCATGAAGCAATATTCTTTCCTTATTGCTGACATCTATTCAAATGAGGATTCCTATGACAGCTGTCTAATCACTTCCATATTAATAATCTAAAAAAAAAAAAAAAGAAAAAAGAAAAGTATTTTATTCCAGAAGCCTTACAAGGGAAAGACTCGTTGGCTTACAGAAACCTTTTCTATTCCAAGAAATATAAAAAGAAGAATTCAGTATGACATACCCTTAAACATGGCAAAGTCTCATCCACCAGTCTTGAAGAGGCCCAGAACAAGGGAATTTAAAATCATGCCTTAATCACTGTTATAAAGCTGTTCCAGGTCAGAGGGTAGCTGCTGGGAGCAAACATTCATCTGAAACTAAGGCCACCTACATTCACCGTTTGTTCTGCTCAGGAGGCAATGAGCAAACCATTGACTTCATCCCTGCCTCTGTTTCCCTACATATCAGGTGAGAACAGGAACCTCCAAAGTTCATTGAAAATGCTACAGAACAGAAGGAAGTGAATTGTCTGTAGCTCCATGTCAATAGTCCTGGATCCAAACTGAAGTGATTTTTGAGTATACATCAGGAAATGTGTCAGCCACCATATGCTTTCCAAAATATAAAAGGTGGTGGCAAGTAGGCAGCCTGATTATCAATGCCTGCTTGCAATCTACCGTGCTATGGAGGAAAAGATTCCTACTGAAGAGAACATTTTGGGGAAAGAGACTACTGTTTTCTAGGCTCCCTCATGACCATTCACTGTGGGAAGACCTACCTATGGAGTGGCTGAAGAAGGGAAGTGTTTCAGGTGCAATGATTTGTGTGCCCTGAAGCTAAAGGAAGAGGGATGCTCATCTTCAGACATCACTGTAGAGGCACAAAGTACAGCAACATATTTGATTTTTGAGATCCAATACAGCTCCCTGACTGCACCAGATTCAAGTAAGGGCTGACAGGAAGAGAATATATTCACCCTTTCTGCTCAGTTCCAGTTCTCCAAGTCTGCAGAGCTGCTTCAAGTGGGAAATATTCTTCTAGAGCTATACCAGCTCACTACAAAATGTTGTCATCTGATCTGAACAATCACTAGATATATGATGTGCTGCAAACATAAAATAATACTCAGCCTAGAGGGGAACCCTAAGATACTACAAGAGATATTAGTCAAAATCTGATCTTGGTATCAAGAATGTAATTTGTCCTTAAAGGCAGAGTTCATAAACACTCTTGAAAGCAGGTTTGTCAAATACAGAAACTTGATTTATGATAGACCTAAAGGCCATCCCAACAGCCATATATCTCTTGCTGAATACTGAGTTAAGTATGCATGCAAGCAGTGGTAAGTGTATGACAAATATTTGGGAGGTGTAGGAGGCCACACCGCATGCTCATAGCCAGATGCCCATTTCTCTTTGGATCTAGATGAGATCCATCCCTCTCATGCAAATGTTCAGTATTCCAGAAATGTTCCCAAGTCTTGCTGGTGTCAGCAGGGTCAAAAGGTACCTGAAAAGTCCATGGGTGAGAAGAGCCTGTTATCGGAAGGGACAGGCAAGGATGCATCACTGCCACACAGTCTTCCACAACAGCACCTCCTGCTCACACTGCAGAACAGCAAGGGCTGGTTTAAGGGACCATCTCTGGCCCAGAGCAGTGTCCGTGGGACAGGATATCTGAAATTGGATCATAAACCAGCAAACCTGTGGGACATTGAACGAGGCAGGAAAGGGATAAAGAATTGCTGCCTATAATTTGTCATGTATTATAGAACAGGTGCTTGGAAGAGATGGACTGAACGAGCTTTTGGGGGTGACTCTTCTCCTGGCTCTAGAGGGAGCTTTGGAGTGTGAATAGGCTGTGTATGAAGCTCTAAAGAGGGCTGAAATTAGGTGAGATGCATCTCTACCTGAAGTTCAAGGAAACAGTTTTCAGCTTTTCCTGGACTTCTTTAGGCCTCTCTGTCTCTGTCATGTTTCTATTGTGCCAGATGGGAAGGCTAGTCAATGCAATGACAGTAGCTTTTCAGTTTCCCAGGCAATCTCAGCCAGAATTTGATAAAGCAGTCAAGATTTCAAAGACAATGACTTCTTGAAAGTTTCACAAAAATAAGTAGATTTTGTAGGTGAGAATAATCCAGACTTCTTTCTTTCAAGAGAAATGTTGCCTTGTGAACTCAGCCATCAAGAAGTCCATTGGAAAAGAGACACAAGAAACCAGGTTACCTAATTTCTACCTTCTACCAAGCTAATAGGTTTCTTCACAGTTCTGGAAATATGTTAACAATTTTCTATAGTCCTGGAGGGGATGGGTAGCCAGACTTGCTCTGGTGTTGTGCTGCTGCTGCCACTGCTAGGATGGTGAACAGAGAAAAGTCCTCCAGAAGCACTGGTCTCAGCAGAACCTGCATGTGGCTGCACTGAACTATGTCAGCTGTGCCACAGCCAGGGCTGGAGGCTCAGGGGCTGAGGGGGGAGCTGCTCCTTTGTGCGTCAAAGACAGTGTCTTATGCCACACAGCCTGCACTGAAACATGTAATTAAAGCTGGCAAATGGCAGCAGAAGTTGGTCTGTTTAAACACATTGCAGAAATTCATTATCCGCATCCAAATAAATACTTGATCTCTGCAAACACTGCTAACAGTGTTTTAACAAGGCAATTTAGGATGGTATTTTTGTTACATGAATGCTTGCTCACAAAGCAGGCACAGTCAGTGCACTTGACTAATTTTCTGCTTAAATGGAACTAACAAGAGGTGTTCTCATCCCATAGGCTTTCCTGTTCCTCCCACCCTAATCTGCTTTTTGCAGCTTTCTTCAAACCCAGCTGAAGTCCCACATACATCAGTGACCAGAGCCCAGAGCAGCCTGTGGCATTCTGGAATGCTTTCAAAAAATTAATTTGTATCTACGGTAAGGTTACTAAAAGCTGATGCAGCCCTTATCTTCCAATGTGCTTTCTTTGTTTTAGTTTTGAAGTATTCTAGTTTCCACTGATTCTGAATTGATATCTTGCTGTGAAAAGTTAAGATTTGTCTTTGACACATTTGAGAAAGAAAATAAAAGAAAAAAAGACAGCTTTTAGCTCCAGGGTCCAGTAGTTAAGGCTGGAAGTACGAAGCATGGCAGAAATCTCCTGTTAGAAAGATGGTATAAAAGTGTAAATTTGCTCAAATTTTCTCAGTTATTCAATCGAAGCAATGTTAAGAAAGGAAATGTATATTTGAAACTCCAGCTTCAAATGTTACACATTTGCATTCAAATGTTACATCATGGTAGCTGCAAAGAGCTTCAGATCAAACACTTCTGCCATATATCCCTTCCACTGGAGAGACCGGGAGCATAAAGACCAGTCCTTTTTGCCAAAATCCCCTGAAAAGGAGAGAGTTGAGGCAATCAAACATCCTTCCTTCCCTTTTTTGGTCACCTGCTCCCACAAAGAGCCCTCAGGCATTTCAAAAGGATGTGGCTAGATGGGAAAGGGTAGAGCAGAAGTACCATTTTTGGTCAGTGTCATTGTGAAACAGCTGCTGTGCCCCTTCCACCATTCAGCCCAAGTGCTTTGCAGGTCACCAACAAAGAGGTAGCACCAGCAGAGGGGTTGGGTGAAAGGGTACAGCAGGCAGCATGGTCAGGCCTCCACCAGCTTGCAGAACTGCCCAGTGAAGGTCAGACCTGCTCCACACATCTGGAGATCTCTGATAAGCTAAGATCCACTCCAAGCAAGCTCCTGCAACCTACTTGGTGACCCAGCAGATGTATTTACATCCGGGCAAGAGCACTAATGGCACTAGAAGCCTTTCAGTCCTTGGCAGATGCTAAGAGAAGACACTTTTCTCCCATCCAGCTCCTATTCCTATCACCGTGAGCCTAGCTAGATAAGAACACACTCAGGAGACAGAGGTCTGGGTTCATGAGAGGATCAGGGCAGGAGAGCCAGAGCCCGAGTTTATTTACAAAACTCAGTTTTATACATTTCCTATGGGGCCTGTAGATTGGAGGATGGAATCCCACCTCTCAATCCACATTGGCCAAGCCAACTGTCAGTCACCTTTCTCCTCCCACTTAGAAATATGTAAACAATGAAAGAGTTAGCAAAACATGGCCAGTGTTTATAGTAAGGAGCGTGAGAAGCTGCACACTTCTGCTTTTAGTATGAACGCTCAGGAAACTAGGAAGATCTCAGGGCAACATATTCCCACTCGCTCACCTTTGCTGGAGTGAGTCTTTCTCATGATCAGGGGGAGAGAACAGTGCTCTCACCAGAGGGCTGTTTGTGAGAGTGTCAGCAGGGACAAGAACAGATAGCTAAATGCTCTGGTAGGGCCATTCCCTAGGAAGAAAAAGTTTATTTTGATAATACACGTCTCTTTTCTACAATCACATTGACATCTGTAGCTCCTCATGTGAAGTCCATACTTTCTGAGCATGCGCCTAATTACAGGGGTGGCGAAACATTCTCTTTAAATGGTGTAGGAGTCCAGGGATGATTCCTGTGAGAAACCATCCTTGACTGAGGCCAACATCTCATCTTGAGTAAAGCGCAGATCTTTCAGTGGGCATGAAAGCCTGTGAGGAAACAGTCTAAGAAAAATGATTTGTCTCTTCTTCACCCTAATCAGGTCCTTGCCCACAGACTGAGTATTGCAGGAGTTTCAGACAGTATTTTGCAGCTGAGTATTTTGAAAGAAGAGAACGGGGAAAGGAAGGGGGGCATCCAAAATAATGTCATCATCTTAGGCTCATTTTAGAGCCCTTTTTAAACTTTTCTTTGTTATTTCACTTTTACCAGAATTTGCTGTCCTAACAACGACATATCTGCAGGAACAAATTCTAATACAGATGCAGTTACATGTAAAAAAATGTGCCCTATTCTATTTGTGAGTGTGAGAAAAGAGCTCCCTATTAACTGCAAACCCTTGCCAAGGCAGATGGGCTCAAATACAAGCACACACTTGCTAAAACAAAGGGAAAGGCTAAAGTACAGTTTCCTTCGGTGTCAAAGCTCACCTTCCTGTGCAGTATGTACGAATTGTAACAGACAAGGACTGCATATTTAGGCATCCTCAAAAAATATTTGACATACTATTTCCTACATATTTCAGCATAATTAAAAACTAAGTTGCCATTGAAATGAATAAACCTAGCTTTCTCCTCTCCCTGCCTGCTGCTTCTCAGTCTCAGGCCTTTTTAAGGTCAGCTCCAACAATTGTGTGGCTATGCATCCCACAAATTCCACAGGAAAGCCTCACCACTCAGTGACAGCTAGATAGCTTTCAGATTAGATAGGTCGGGGCAAAATCAGAGCTTCCTGAAGAGTGAGAATCCACCAAACAAGAAAGTAGATGCCCCATCTTCAAGCATAGCTGCTCAAAAGATATGTCCCAATAGGCCAATAGGCCCTGTGTCAATGGAGACACATGTCACTTTGGACTACCACTGAGTGCCATCAAAAAAGTTATTTTTCCTGATCCCATCAAAAGAATCTTTCTTTGATTAAAACTGGCCCTGTTTCAACATAGAAGGCAGGGCCCCAGGAGTGGCACTTAGGCTGCTTTTCCCTGACACCTTCATCACTTCTTCCCTCCAGAGACATTTGTATGGCACAACTTCCAGGCAACAGCAGGCAGCAAAATGGGGGATCCAAATGATCCTTTCTTTCTGATTATTGATTGCAGGCAGGCACTTCAGGAAAACAAGAGGGCTGTTTCTCAACTATTGTGGGGCCCATGGTTGAGAAACAGAGTAAAACCACAGGGTGATCACTCCTTTTGCAGCATGTTTTTATATACTGGGAAGAAGAAGGGATGGAAATTCAAAGCAATGATCTTGCAGTGGGGCTGCTTCCTTTTCATGGATTTTCCCAAAGAGCTGGGATTTTAAAAGTACACTGGCCTTGAATGGAGTACTTGGCTGGCTGATAGCTCCCCCGGCTCTAGATGTGTAGTGGAGGGAAACTTAAGTGATCAAGCAATTGGCAGCTCCAGCACAGAGTAAAGTCAGTTGCTATTTCAGGGAAAGGAAAGGCAACTGCTCCTTGCAGAGAATGTCTGCACTACCTCAGAGCCAGGAATAGGCTGCAATTTTCAAACTTTTTTCCAACTACACTTCAGGAAAAGCCGACACACAATGTTCATTCGCAGGGATCGTTTCCTGAACATGGTGTGTGCTCACTGTCCCACAGGTCACTTTCCAGTGTGTCACATCCTTCTGCACAAGGGAGAACAGGAAATGGCAAACTCCCAGTATGAGGCAAAGCATTCCTATCGCAGCAATTGGTCCACAGGAGCTATAAATTGATCTCCTCCAGAAACAGATCAAAATTTGTCTGCTGGGAGGGTGGCTGAAAACTGAAGGTAAGTTTGAACCAGTAATTTTTGGAGTGTCTCCGACTACTCTATTACGAAAGTGTTTGCAGGTGTTGGACTAACGTATGCCTTTGTTGTTGGGGAGATTTTTCTCTAAGAGCAGGAGTTGGATTTTTTTTCCTTTGTGCTGGCATTAATCAATATCAAAACATTTGCATCACTACATGGCCTATGCTATATACTGAATGATTGTTCTAATACTTCAGTGAGATAGTCACTGCTATTACCTTAGACAGTTCTCAGCAACTAAATCTTCAGAACAAACTGTTAAGAGGCTACAGGAATTGACATGTTTAATGGTCATCATATTGATCTGTTAAGTTATTGGTGACATGCTCATTGTTCATTTCAATGTTGGTATCCATTTAGATTAGTGTTAGTCCTTGTGCTTCCATCTTTATTTCTAATTATAGTATAAAATTAATAGGACATAGCCCCCAGTTGAGAGAATCACAATATACTAAGTGATTCAAATGACCCAATGACACCAAGAGAGACTGGGAGCATTTTCTGAAGGGCATGGGGGGGCATTAAAGGATCTGTGTGAGATGGATTAGGACAAGCCAGCATAAGGGGAAAAGATTGCAGTGAGAATTATTTATGAATACAGTTCCGGATGGAAAGACTATTTATGGTACAGAGTTTTCTCTTTCTGAAACATGAGGATTCTGCAGAACGAAGCCCCAAGGATCCTAACTACATTGTGTAACTTTATGAGGGACCAGGCACCTCCAGTTCCCACAGCACAGAAGACTTAAAAGTGAAAAGGTGCCTGCAGCAATTAATAGTTTTGCTCAGTTGGCTTAGTGACCGGGTCTTTCTGCTACAGAGACTCCTTTTGGCTGTGAGGGCATTATGGGCTCCAAACTGATTCTCAGCTCTATGGCTGGACTTTGCTAGGTGCAGAGGCAGCATAGCTGTGTGCACAATGCAGCATTGTGAAGCACAGAAACTCTGCTTCCACCAGACAAACAGCTACATCACTCCTGTTGACTCTGTTGCCTTGGGTTCTCTGTAAGCAGGATTAAGGTTGCTGACTTGCATTGTAAAGCATTTTGGAGCCCTAGAGCAAATGTTTATTGGAATTTTTTTTTCTGCCATTATGGCAAAGAATGGAGACAGCAAACAGAGATTGTCTAGCACAGAAACACTGCAGATTTATCTTCTAGAAGCAAAGGCTCTCCTGCTATCTTGCCAGGGGAGGTTTTCCAGACCCAGCAGTTTTCAAGCCTTTTCTATTCACAGGCCTCTGTATTTCCCCTGTTTTCCCATCCACAAGAGAGTGTACACTAAAAATGGGCCTGTTTTTCTGACATGCTCTTCATGACTCTTAAACAAGTTTCTTAGGCCTCCCTGCCACTGTAACTGGGTATTTATGACCACAAGTTAGACTAAGCACCACAGAGCAATAGTTCCCATCTTTGTTCATACACTGACACCAGGTTACAATAGGAAAAAAAAAAAAAAAAACAACCGCTGCAGGGCCTTGAGTTGCTGCAGCTTAAAGAAAGGAAGGATGTTCACAATATCCATCAAAGGCATTAATAAACTCTTCACCTTCTACCTGGAAAATCCAGACATAGATTCCACTCAGCAGCTTCCCTCTGTCCTCCTTTAACACGAAATCACCCCTAAACAAAAACCTGGGATGGTGGCTTTCACATCCTTGGAGTCTGATCTTTCTTGTGAAAGACGTCCTTCTGTATTGCAGATACTCTGAATCCCATCAGGGGGACAACAGGTTAGTTCTGGCAGCATTACTCTTCTGGGCACTGAGTCACCTAATCTCAGGGAATTTCTGTCCCCAGGGTTTGAAGAGATGTTTTGTGTCTTCACAGAGATAATGGTAACAGCACCTCTGACTCCAGACCTTAGGATATTTTAGTCTTTGCTGACATTACGAAAAACAATTTAAAGTTTCTCTGTTTGAAAGTTACAAAGGAATACATAATCAAATGTACACATTCATATGAGTGTGCATGTGTGTACAGATGGAAAACCTTTATGGAGCTGGGTGAAGCAACAAAAATTTGGCTGGGTGCCATCCCTGATATAGTGGTCCAGGATGTGAATGTCTCATGGGGGGTTTTTTACATAAATCCCAAACCAGACTTTTCTTTTTTCAGGCAGAATCCATGGAGAGGAACAGTGCTGCCTTTCTGCCAACACCAGACCCCACACACCATTTCCATGTCGCCCTGTTGGATCAGAGACAGAGGCTGCATGGCCACATTGCTCACCTTCACAAGGCAGCTCGTAAACTCAACAAGCTCCGCAAAAGGTCCCTGATTGCCAATGTCAGCGGGAGCACCCTGACAGCTGCAGGAGCAGCTACAGCCATCCTAGGGCTGTCCCTGAGCCCCGCAACACTGGGAGCCTCTCTCCTGGCGTCAGCTGTGGGTCTGGGCCTGGCCACAGCTGGGGGGGCTGTCAGCATCACTTCCGACCTCTCCTTAATGCTCTGCAATTCCCGTGAGGTGAGGAAGGTGCAGGAAATTGCAATGACTTGTCGGAAACAGATGAGGGAAATACTTGGCTGCCTGGAGTTCCTTCGCCGGGGGCAGAGCCCTGGTGACCCTACACTGCGCCAGTCAGAGAAGAGGGCATCCATCTCGCTCTACAACTCCATCTGCTTCATGGTCTTCTGTGGCTCCCACAGCTTCCTCGTGCCAGAATACACAAAGGAGGTCACTAAAGTAAGCCAGGCTGTGCTGAAGGCCAAAATCCAGAAGCTGGCTGACAATCTCGAGACCTGCACCAGGGCAATGGATGAAGTCTGTGATCTTCTTGAGTCAAGAACAGAGCTTTCCCCATGTAAGAGGAGACTCAGCTCGGGTGCTAAAATCACTGCTGAGATCCTGAGACCGTCCAGCTGAAGCAGAATTTGGTCCATATTAAAAGTGGGTTTGGAGACATTACATTATTGACTGTGATGATTAGTACTGCTACCTGTTGTTTTACAGTTCACAGTGCTGATGCCATGAGGCAGACATTCTGCAGACCCCTGCTTCCCCAGTTACCTCCACTGCTCTGCTTCCCCAAGGTAGCAAAAAGAAGTAGGTCAGGAGGCAGATGAAGTACCTGATGCTGACTGAACCTGGTTTGTAAACAATTTATGAATCTGTGTGTGGTATAAGGGCTGGATCAAAAGCAGCTGCCAGCCAATTTCCAGCAGAGTACAATCCCATTACCAAGGTATATCTGGAAAGGCTGTAGAAAGAAGCAGCCCCAGATATGACAGGCTGTATAGATAGTTCACCATCCCAGGGTGAAATAGCAGAGCCAGAATTTATCCCTTTTGAAGAAACCTCTCCAGACTGAGAACTATGATGTTTGTATTCTATTTATTTACATAGAATGATTTAAGAGTGTGTGTATATATACATATATATTTTTTTTTTAAGGAGGCCTCTATTCTAAAGGAAAGCAGTTGGATTTTTAGCTTAAAAGCAAGTCTGTAGCATGTGAGAGCAAGTTGCCTGTTATTTTGCTGTGAGAGAGGGCAAATCCCTGTAGGAAAAAGAAAGCATGACCTGAATGCTGATAGTTATAAAATAGGTGAAACACAGTCAAACAGTGACAATAGAACTTAGGAGCCAAAACAGAGAGAAGAAGAGTGACCCTGGGACCAGAGTCTGCCTCGGAGCATTGGTGGAAGGAAGCAGTTATATCTCCTGCAGCAGGAAGGGAAGCATAGGCTGGTGTTACTGGTCTGAGCTGGAGCCCTGCTGTGATGGGAGCACACCTGAGAGGTGGAGGTGCCACTCTCCATGCAGTCAAGCAGCCTGTGGTCAAGCAGCCTGTGAGACCCACAGTGGATCATCTGTGAAGAGGGAGGCAGCACTCATGGAAAGCTACACGTACTCCTAGCAATGCTTCCTGAGGAAGGCTTCATATTAGTGAAATATATGCAGGTACTAATATTCAGGAGGAGTAGAGAGGAGTAGGATGATTCAGTGACAGAGCCCCTACAAAGCAGGAGCAATGACTGGAACCCTGTTTCAAGTGACTGTTCTGCTAAATATGTCCTTTGTGATTTTGAGCCATCAGTACCTCAGTTCCTTGTCTAAAAATGGGGATAGTAGCACTTCCCTACCTCAAAAGGTTGTTTCTGGGATCATCCCACTGAGAAGTGCCCAGTTATGGTGACGGTGGGGATCACGTCAGTAACTGAAAGAGGTACAAGGAAGAGGCCCTGAAACTAGCTTGAGGTGACTAGAAGAGTTAATGCAAAGGTCACTCCTTCCACAAGCATGCCCCAGTGGATAAGGGAAACTTCTCTGCAGAGGCACAAATCCAAACGATCAGAAAAACCTACTCTGTAATTCTGTAACACTGACCAAATTCTTTGGGAGGGCAACACTCCATGTCACAAAGCTTGAATCCTTTTCCTTTTTGTCTCTTCTTTCCTGATATATATATTTGTTTTAATATGTTGTAGGTAGAATAAAAGTTGGTTCCTCAGAGTGGGACTCAAATGCTTTTGATACCCATGCCTGTTTGGCAGAAATGAACAAGTACACCGCTGATTCAAATAAATGAATATGAAGCACTTTTGTGTCAGTGTCTCTCCGCACACCTGGAGGTGACGTGATGTACATTGTACATCTTGTCTCATTATGCACCCCTTATGAAACAGCTGACATTATATCTGCATTAAAATTCATCTGCTGGGGATGTTCTCACCCTGCCCCTGCTAAGGAAGACTGAGCTGTAACATGCAGTAGAGCTAGGTGCATATTTGTTTAAAAGCCAAGTTTAAAAGCCCTGGAGTGACAATTTCTAAATCCAGTATAATCTGCAGTAATTCCTTTTTTGTACTTTTCCTCTGCTGAAAAGTACAAAAAACAAATTACTACTTAGAAGCTGTATATTTATTTTATCATGCATGAATGCTCCTAACAGCAGTTTAGGACAGGAGAAAACTTTAATTCGAATACATCTGTTGACAATACAAAACTGGAATTTCACCAGAATAGAATTGCTCCACCCTGCTCCCCACTAGAACAGCATCATATTATATGGGTAAGGAGTTCAATAAAGAATCACAGGCAGTGACTTCCTGTCACATCCCTGACTCCATTTCCTGAGGCACCCCAGTGACTCTTACATGGGTTCATGTCTACGTGCTGGCCAGGCTTAATCTTTAGCACTAATGATATACAGCAAGCTGATGGCTCAGGCTGCTGTAATTTTCAAAACATATGGTAACAAAGAGCATCTACACAGGGTGGTTTTGGGTTCTTTTTTTGTTTTAATTTATCATTGCTCTTGAGCACAGTGGGATGCAGCAGTTTCATTTTTACTCCTGCCCATGAATTGTTTCAGGTTTCCTCTTATTTTCCTGTCACGCAGAGCGTTCGTTCATATTTCCTCTCACTTTGCTCATTGTTCTGGGAGCAGAGGAAATGCCACACTTGGAATCCAGGGACTGGATGGACCAGATGCTGAAGTATATCAGCATTTCCATTGAGAGCATGCCCAGACAACCTTCCCAGAGAAAGGAAAGTCTGCTCAGAAATGCAGCCATGAATTTCATTTTGGAGCCAGCTCTGCTGGCCTTTTGAAGCCCAAACATTTAACCCTAACATCTTGTATACGTTAGCCTTCTTTTCCCTAAAACAAAGGAACTTCACATAGCTGCAGGGTTGCCCTGCTGCAGTCAGCATCAGGACTACAGATCAGAGATGTTACACCCAGACCAGAAGGAAACCAATGATTCAGAAACTTCCATTGTGGAGATATTTTGATGCTACCCTCCCTGGATAGCCATTAAACACATATCTGTTTTCACCTCTCATCAAGCATTTGCAGGCCTGAGTCACAACAGCAGCAATCAAGAGAGCTGAGAGAGTGTTCGCATCTATTCTCATCCTGTACTCCCTCATTTCACAGTATGTGTGTCAACAGTTCAGTTTATTTTGTATTTCTGGCACTTCAGAAATTCATGCTAGCAATTAGCACAAACAGGAAAACAGTTTGGGACAATGACAGCTCTTTTCTCTCTTCCCATCACTAGTGCTTCAAAATGTTTCATACCAACACATTTGAAGCACTTTATTTGTTCTTTATATGCATTATGGATGTAAGTTTATACATATTCTTATCCTTTTGTGCCTGGCCAGCTCATTTTGCCTGTTCTTTCAGAGCTGTAGAAGGTATGAACCGGTAGCAAGCACTGCCTAAACCGTGCAGTGCTGAGCTGCAGACCTGAGGCTTGGCCGCTCGGGGTTACTGCCAGGCGGGCAGGCTTTCCTGCAGCCAATTCAGGGTGCCCGTGTCCCAGGACAGGCGGCCGCAGACCCGCAGCTCTCCCTGCCCTTGGCACCTCTCCGGGCTGAGGGAAACCCCACCCGCTCGGCTCGGCTCTTCCTTCGGAACTACAAATCCCGTCGCGCCCTGGGCGGGACTACAGCTCCCAGAGTGCTCTGCGCTGCACCGGGAGGAGACGGGCCAAGATGGCGGCAGGGGACCAGGAAGGGCCGGCGGTGGAGCAGGAGCCGGCGGCGGAGGAGCCACGGAACTTTAAGGACTTGGTGAGGCTGAGCCGGAGCTGCTTCTGCCGCCGCTGCTCGCTGCCCTGTCCCGAGGAGTAGCGTCCTGCTCCCGCCGCACGGATGAGGCCGGGGGAGCTCCCGCCTGTCCCGTGTGGCGGCTGGGCAGACACGTGCGGCGCTCCGCGGGCAGCGGTGCCGGGCCCGGCAGGAGCTGTGGGCACTCGGCCGCTGCCTCGCTGGGGTTCGCACTGATGCTCCCATCGCCGCTCCGCAGCCGGCCGCCGCTTTATTCAAGTTGTCTCAGCTTGACGTGGTGTTTTTTGTTTTCCGTGGTCATGGGTCGCCCCTGAGGTGAAGAGATAGCTGTGTGTGGGGAGGGAAGTTCCTTGTTTAAACTAGCGCAAAATCGACCATATCCTTCCTGTGACAGTCATCTCTAATAGATTTTGAGTAAATCTGATGAAGTTACTGATGGAAGTAGCGATCACTGTGAGCAGCCTGCCCTTTCAGAATTGCACTGGGGGCTGGTGGGGTTTATCTCCGCTAGAGACAAGTTGGCTCTGTTGCAGTATGTATTTAATTTAATCCTGTGATTTGATTTCGGTCTTTTTGGTGATGTCTGTTTCCCTTTTCTCTTGTCACTAATGTCCAGGGAGTAACAGATGTCCTGTGTGAAGCTTGTGACCAGTTGGGATGGAAGGTGCCAACGAAGATCCAGATTGAGGCTATTCCAGTGGCTCTCCAAGGTGAGCAGCGTGCTTCTTTGATCCTGAGCTGGGGACTGCTCCAGGAGCTCTCTGTGAATGAATTTTGCCTAGTGAGAAGGATCAGGGATGAGTGTGTCCCAACTCTCCATTGTTGAGGATCTCTGTCTAGAAGTAGTTTTCATATTCATTCTGTGTCCTTCCCAGGTGGTTGGAATACTAGTTTATCCTATAACACTGCTTGCAGTCACGAACTTTCAAATGGGTACAAACATTGTTCCTTGAGTGTTCACTCCTGTTACGTAGTTCTGACACTCCATGTTAAATAGAATTCTTATTAATCATTTGAGCTGCTAGTTGGCATTGATCATTTTGTTCCTGAAATACTGAGGGATACACAGGAAGCTTAATAGGTTTTTGACTGTGATGCTTCTGATAGAGACCTACAGAGTGTATGTGTGTGTGTTGGTGACTGAAAGTGAAGATGCCTTGACCTATTCCGTGGTGTGTATAATTTGCTTTGCTATGAGCAGTCAACTCTTTGAAATTAGAATTCTGAAGTGAGTAATAACAAACCCACAGTGACTTTCTGTAAGCACTCTGGAATTACAAAAAATAAGTTACTGAATTCAGCAGATATTTCTGCCTCTAGAAATACCTTTTTTTAACAAAACCCCTCCCAAATCACTCTCGAGGAGGAAAGGAACAACATAGTGACAGAATGGGGACAAACTTACAATATCTGCGCTCTCCTAGCATTTAACTTTTGTCAGACTCTTTTACTGCACGTGATTTTTTTCCCCCATTCTCTTGGGAAAAAAAAAAAAAAACAACAAAACAACACAAAGGTAAGATTGCATTCCTGAGAAATTGTTTCCAGTATAAGGTTTGTTGACAGCAGATTCTTCTCCACTGTATGAGGAGGTCATAATGGATTCTGTTGATGCATTTCACCCTGTTGCCTGCATTGTTTTGGGGCAAAAAACTCTGTCCTACTCTTCCTACTGCAAACTAGTTTAAATTACTCTGTCAGTCAATGGCACAATTGTGGCTTGTGAAATGTGAGTTTGGTAGTGCTGTTGTCGTGTAGTTTGTGTGACTGAAGTCTCAAACACCTCAATCTGTTTCCTTTCAAGCCAGTAAACAGACAACATTTGGACTCGAATAGTGAGATAGAGTCATTCAGCTGTAAACTGATGTCAGATTTGAGACATAATAAACTAAAATTTATTTTGAACCTAAAGTTTTTATAAAACCTTGAATATTAACAGAAATTACCTAGAAAATTAACTGTTGAGACTGTAATGATTGTACGAATAAAATCACAGTCTAAAAATGCTCCAGAGAAATCCTGAAATTCTTTGGTTTGGTCCTTCAAGATTATTTTGTCTTCTTTGTGTCTGCCTTTTTTTTTCTGTCCTTAGGGAATTCTCATGTTTTGTTGTACAGTGCTTTAAAGTCTTCTTTCTCTGTTCTGGATGTGTAACAGCTTTTTGCTCCCTTCCCCATTCTTGCAGGCAGAGACATCATTGGACTGGCAGAAACTGGCTCTGGAAAAACAGGAGCCTTTGCTTTGCCAATTCTTCAAGCTCTGCTGGAAACACCTCAGCGATTATTTGCTCTCGTCCTTACACCAACAAGGGAACTGGCCTTTCAAATCTCAGAGCAGTTCGAAGCTCTTGGCTCCTCCATTGGTGTTCAAAGTAGTAAGTAGCTTTTATGGTATTGGACCAGTTTTTCTGAAGACCAGTTTGTCAGCTCAAGATTGCAAAGATAAAAATAGAGGATTTGTATGAGGGGTTGAACAAAATGTGAGAAAAGCTTATGTTGCTGGAAGACAGAGATCTGGTGTCAGGTTGGAGGAAAAAAGACTGTATGGTCTTTGCTCTTGGAGTCGTTTACAGCTCTTCTGGATTCCATGTCTAAATAGTTTAAGGTGGAAGTAGAAGAAAATGTTCTCAGTAGTGGGTTTGTGTCCAGTGAAATTGCATGGAGCTAGCTCCCTGCTATGGTGCAATGTAGTTTAATCTTCCGTTCAGACTGTCTGTATTGATTCTTTAGATAATCTTTCAAAAAAGCTTTGTGGGTATTTTTAGAATTCCTAGATTTTTGCAGCCGAGTAAACTGCAAGGAACAGATTCTGTTTGTAGTTCTTCAGCTGTGAAATAAAATACTTGTGGCCAGTAAGGAATTAATTGCATGGCTTACAAAGCCTAGGAAAGTCAGATATGCAAAAATAAAGTAAATTCTTATAAAAATAAGTAGCTTTTCATTTGTACAGAATTGCTGTGGGTGGTGGGCAGTAGGAGTAAACACTGCAGTGCTGGGGAGGGCTGGTGCTACACTGAGGGATTCACTCCACTCTCTTTGTCCTGCAGCGGTTATTGTGGGTGGAATTGACACCATGTCTCAGTCTCTGGCCTTAGCCAAAAAACCACATGTTATAATTGGTAAGTTGATGTGCTGGGCATTTGGAGTATGAATATTATCAAACTCCAGCTAAACAAAAAAAAGCACAGTACGTTCTTCTTTTTTTTTTTTTTTTTGTTCCAAGCTCTAAATACTGGCTTGTTAATGTTTCTAAAGTATCCACCAGTAACTTTGTTCCTACAAGCTCATTCCAAAGCATTCCTGCTAGACCTAAAGTGGTTTTGGCTTGTTTTTTCATTCTCCTCAAGTATTTGAAATACTGGTCTCATCCTTCAAAGTACAGCTTGTCTACAGTCTCTTTTTATGTCACTTCTTTTTAGGACATTCTTCAAAGAGTCTATTAGTCTTATTTCAAAACACTTTCTGAAGATACCTTATGAAAGAGTTATTCCCATAAAGCAATCTTTACTTTTCTTGAGCAAAGAATCCCATTTCTGTAATGGACAACTTTCTTGCCTGCTTGAGTCTTTTCCTTTGCTTTCGTTCTGAATTTGCTCTTCTGATGCTGTTGGTAGCAACCCCTGGCCGTCTAGTTGATCATCTGGAGAACACAAAGGGCTTCAACTTACGAGCTCTGAAGTTCCTAGTGATGGATGAGGCTGACCGGATTCTTAACATGGATTTTGAGACAGAGGTAGGAATCTGCTGAAAGACAAATTTGGAACACCACATGAGACCCTTTAAAATTGCTTCATGCAGTCATAATCACATACAAACACTAAGCTGTTCTGTAGAAATTAGTAGTAAATTGTAACTAAGATCTAATAATTACACAAGAGTCTGTGGTGGGATTAGAACATAGAACACTGCCAAGACAGTAGGAGGCACTTTGTCTCTGAAATCTACTGGTGTTTCTGGAGTGCCTGATGTAGAATGTAGTTAGTGTAGAAAACAATCACACACACATTTCTGCAGAAACATTGCCAGATATTTGCATTATTGTTGGATTTTTGGAGTTCACACTGCCTAATTGTCAACAAGATATTAGCCTACACCTTCACTTTAGAAGAGAAAAAAATTGTTCCTACTCTATGTTTACACATGCCTTACTGTTCATGTGCATGATCTTTATATTTGTGAAAGGCTTGTGTCTTGCTACTTGTAGTATTTAGCATTTCCATTTGCTTATTTTTTTACAGGTGGATAAGATATTAAAAGTGATTCCTCGAGACAGGAAGACATTCCTGTTTTCTGCCACCATGACCAAGAAGGTGGGAGCAGACTAATCTGTTTTAGTTCTCCTTCCATCAAGCTTTCCTCTTGACTAAACTGTATTAATTCCATTTTCTGACAAGATCTTTGTCCAGCTAAATTTCACTGATCTTACCAGGTTCAAAAACTCCAGCGTGCTGCTCTGAAGAATCCTGTTAAATGTGCCGTTTCTTCCAAGTATCAGACAGTTGAAAAACTACAGCAGTACTACATTTTCATCCCCTCCAAATTCAAGGTAATGGCACTTCTGTTTCTTCTCTCTTAGTGTCTTTTCTTGTTCCCACATCTGTCCAATATCTTGTCATTTTCTGAGTCCTAGACTTAATATTGCATATGTGATTATCTCTTGAGATTTTTTGAATTCTCTCTCTTGTTTCTGTACAGGACAGCTACCTGGTTTATATCCTGAATGAACTGGCTGGTAACTCTTTCATGATATTCTGTAGTACATGTAACAATACTCAGAGGACTGCTCTACTGCTCCGCAACCTGGGGTTCACTGCCATTCCCCTCCATGGGCAGATGAGTCAGGTATGGGCATGACCTCACAGAATAGAATAGTCAGGGGGCCTAGGCCTTGGGAAATGGGCTGCACCATACTGAGTCACACCTGCCTTGCAGGAGGAGTATTTCACAACTAGTGGACTGGACTGATCCCTAGAAATTTAACTAATGTGAATACTGCCCCTGATTCTGTAATATTTAAAAAAGACATTAGAGAAGTGAAATTTTTGAGTGGTTTCTCCCCCAGTTCTTTTGTGCCAGTATTTTAACAAGAGCATATTAACTAGAAACTAGAAGGAATGTTATTCTCTCATTTCCTTTTTGTCATTTTTCCAGAATAAACGGTTGGGCGCCCTAAACAAGTTCAAGGCAAAGGCACGTTCTATTCTCTTGGCTACTGATGTTGCAAGCAGAGGTCTGGATATCCCACATGTGGATGTGGTGATAAACTTCGATATTCCTACGCACTCTAAGGTAAGTGTGCGTGCCAACTGAGAGCTTCTGATCACTGACAGCAGATAGACAAATAAGGTAGATAAAGGAACAGAGACATCTTTTCTCTGTTCTGCTGACTGGAAGCCTAATTCATGATTCTGTACATTGAAAGGTGTAGTTTAGACTCCAGTATTGAGCTGTTATCTCTGTTTGTATGGTCTCATGACCTGGGTAGAAGAAGCGATCCTGTAAGTGAAGAGGGGAAGTGTGGAATGCTCTGTGTGTTTGCATTTCTGCTCAGACTGTATGTTTTGCCTTATTACATTAAAGGGCTTTGAAAACAGTTTTAACATGCTACTAGTTTCATGTAGTCATCTCTGTGCCTGTGATCTATGTCTGCTTTCGTATTTTAAACCATGTTTAAAAAAAAGAAAAAAAAAATTAAATTGTCACCTTATGACATTCAACAAGCATTTGGTTAAGAAAGGTGTCCTTAATATGTTTCACCTTCATATCACAAAAGTACAGCAAAAGGAAAAGAAAGTAAGTTACCAACTCTGTTTTACGGAAAGTGTGGAATTTTATCTCAGGGATGTGACTGTTTCCCACCTTAATTCTAAAAAGCATACCATTAACATGGACTTCAGGAATTGCTGTTGTTGCTTACAATGATTAAAGATACTGTGCCTTGCAAACAGAAGGAAGGATAGTAGGTCTTTTGAAGCCACTCCTTTTGTAACAGCACAAAAGTAAGAAAAAAGAAAATGGTGGCGGCAGCAGCTTGAATGGTGTTAAGGTCTTTGTGCTCGTCTCCCATCTAACCCATGGAACAGATCTTTCTTACAATCCTCTCTCGGCAAATCCTGTATGGAGAAGGGAGTATTTTCATTGCCATAATGTAGTATAAACTGGAAAACAGCCTAGAACCATATTGACCAAAGATGCTCAATAGATCAGACTCTCCTAAATTATTCTCAATCATCCTCTCTTTTGCCATGCTTACCAAGCTTAAATCTACTTGTCAGAGTTTCTCTGGAAGATGCAATGTGTAGAGCACTAGATCCCAAGACTGAAAATACAGGCATGGGGTCACTATGAATATTAGCTTTCCAAGGAAGTGATGGTATTAGCTTTCCAAGGAAGTGAGAGGGAAGTCTTGGTGAAGGTCATTTATTGCAACTTTTGTCCTGCAGTCTGGAATAATTGAAGTTGATTATCTTGTTTAAAAAGAGAAAGAGAAGAATTCAAGTGCAAAAACTAAAGTTATGCTGCCACTTATGCCTCTTCTCAAAATCTGATGCTGCACACCCTCCTGAGCATTTAATCTTGGCAGTATGTTCTTGACACTCTCTCCTTCTTTCCTAAAGAGAAAACATATAGGCTCATCTGCCATAAGATCTTTTCTGTGTTTGGTGAACATATTATTATTGCTTATCAAGAAAATTCTTTCCAGGATTACATTCATCGTGTTGGGAGAACAGCTCGAGCTGGGAGATCTGGCAAATCTATCACCTTTGTTACACAGTAAGTGATAAAATTTAACAGACTTATTCTTTCCAGCTGTGTTTCAGAGCAGAAAACATCTGACCTTATCCTGGGTGAGAATAAAATACTACTTTTCATTTTGAAGTGCCCAGTTGGTTTTATTTAGTTAAAGGGGAAAGAATTCAAAGGCCAGGGTGGGGAGGGAGGAAAGTCTAGATAAATTCCAGAAGCAAGCATTCATTGAGCGGAACTGTTTATAACTGGACAATACAATATGTTTCTATATTTTTAAAATATATAATGCAGGTTCAGTAACTGTGAGGGTGTTTTATAAACACTGAAGTATTGTCTAAAAAGGAAATCTTCGTCAAATACTTCTGAACAGAGATGAGCTGAATAAACCTGAGAAGCCATGCCCATAATTTGGATGCAGCTGAGCTGTTTGTGAGACCATCAGCACAGACTGACAGTATCTGTGGGCTGGAGGGAGATGAGGTGTGAAGTCTGTATGTGATGATAACTGAGGCCCTCTCAGGAGGGCTGATTCAAGCTGGTGTCTTGTCTCTCCTCAGGTATGATGTCGAGCTGTTCCAGCGCATTGAACACCTGATTGGCAAGAAGCTGCCAGCGTTCCCCATGCAAGAGGAAGAAGTTATGATGCTGACAGAGCGTGTGGCTGAGGCCCAGAGGTTTGCTCGAATGGTGGGTGCTGGCTTTTTGACCCTGTCCTCACTGCTGTAGTCTGAATTTCTTCAGGTGCCAGAACTCTGGGTCAATCTATTAATTGCATTGCAGGAGCTGCGGGAGCAGGGAGAGAAGAAGCGACCTCGGAATGATGATGATGACACAGAAGAAGCTATTGGTGTCAGGAATAAGGTGGCAGGAGGAAAAAAGAAGAAAAGGAAAACCTTCTAGTTTGGTATTTGAACAGACTTTTTTATTTTTCTCTTTATGGCTATCTGAGCTATCAAAAACAGTCTCCCAAGCCATTTCCAGTGGATTTTTTTTTTCAGCACTACATAGGAAATTTGGCAGTCCCTGAAGGAAAAAACCTACTTTTCCTCTTCACCAGCTACAGACTGAGCTTGGCCCATGTTGGTACCGTGGTACCAGTTTTCCCTTCAGGGACACCATCAGAGACCATCATCTCTGGAACTGGAAGCAGCTGTGGTCTGGCTCTGCTCAGTCGCTATGAAGTGCAGTGTGAGTGCAGCTTTTGCACTGCTGCAGCCTCCCACTGTCCAATTTCACTGAGTGCATCTGGAGTCAGATCTGTCAGAAGAAAGAGAGGAAAAAATTAAAAAGCAGTGACTGAGTTTTCACAGCACAGCTGTGATGCCCTTGCCTTGGTGAAGGGACGTGTTACATTGAGAACTCAATATATTTTGCTTAATCTTAAAGCTACCTGGTTTTTCTTGTCTTGTCATTGACCTGTTCTGTTCACTTGATCTATCAGCTCTGCCAGAATGTTTTCTTCTTGGGTCAATCCTAGCAATTCAGATGTGACACCAATACCTTGGGTTTGTCAGCTGAAGGGCGGTCCAGCACAGAGAGAACGAGTTTCAGCAGGATGAAACTATTTACTGCCTGGAATTCCATCCAATATGTGTTAATGATTGACACTACCTAGGATAGGTCTGGGGTTTGGGTGGGGTTTTTGTGGCCACAGTACTCACAAGTGAACACAAGAGGGAGGTATTTACGTGGGAAAGCAACTCACAAGCTGGGAGGTGCAGAAAAACAGGTGTCCTGGAAAGCTCTTCGTTTCCCTAGGCAGGGAACTTTGTTACTCTTAGGCAGAGTTCCATGCCAGATGAGTAGGCTTTTGCAAGAAAGAGATATATGTGCTTCATATAAAATCAGAAGGTTGCTGCAAGTTCTCATTGACAATAAAAATTTTCACACAGGATGTTCCTGCTGGTAGGCAGAGAAGAGTGAGAAGCTCCTGCATATGTAAATTTACTGAAAACATGAAAATTTAATTCCCAATACAACCATTCATAAACTGGATTTTGTGCTACATGAAAAACAGTGTTCAAAATAGTCCTTTTTAGATCTAAATGGAAAGTAGAACTATTGCAGTAGTCAAAATGAGCACAGTGGTTATTTCTCACTGTCAGCATAAATCTAGTATCTGCATGTATGCTAGTCAGAATGCTTTTACGCTTTTGGTAGGGGCAGCAGATTTTGCAAAGAAATGCCAAAAAACCTAGGTCTGTTTTATCATGAGGAACTGAGATTCTCTTTGGAGCAAAAAGAGTGCCAGTGTTCTCACTCTTTATTATATTGTAGCAGTTCACTTAAATCTCACAAATATCTTCAAGTCTGATAGCTGTAAAATGGTCCTGAGTCAGTGGCAGATAGTAAGTGTACACATCTTGGGTATGTTCACTGCTAAGAGCATTTGTGTAAAGCAGAAAGTGTTTATCTTCCCCAGGTCCTAGCACAGAGGGGCAGGGGTGGAAGCCCATAAATAAAAACATGTTCATTCTACAGGGTCCTTTGGTAGCAAACCGCACAGATAAGAGGAACCAGCCCTAGAATGCACCAGAGAGAGAACAAAATGAGTGATAATATGGGTGGAGATGCAAATGTTTGTTCCCCATGGAGCAAGGGAACACTCCCAGCTGTCCTGCTGGGTGCTTGAACAAAATTTCTTATTCTTTGCAAGCAGAATAGGGTTGGTTCCAGTATCAGCAAAAGAAGTTTAAATCTCTCTGAGGGTTCTGGATCCCTGGAAAACCTCTGGAGTGTTATTGCCAGCTATGTAATGGATGAGATGCAGAGTCAGTCCTGAATCAATCTTGTCAAGGGAACTTTGCTGGAGCTTGTAGGGCAGAGTCGTTCCTTTCAGAAGTAGTGAGGCTTGCTTTAATAGGTTGTTCCTATGTGGAAGCCTGTAACAGCAGAGGGGATGTCTTGTCCCTAGATGGAATCAAAAATTATTTGATTTTTGCAGTAGCAAGAATATTGGGGGAGAGAAATAGAGCTGCTCCTTGTGAAAGAGTACAGAGCCTCCTTGAGAGGAGTGACTAGACAGCTGGCCACCTCCCTTGATTTGGAATGACAAGCTGTAGAAGCACTTGGCCTTAGAAAAGCCAAGTCTCACCACACCCACATTCTCACTGGTGCCTCACCTGCTACAGGTATGTGCATTCAGTTTCAACTAAAAATATCTCAACAGGTTGGAGGGGCAGGAAATGTTTTGTTTTATTGTGGCTACTCCAGCAGGGCTGGGTCAGAGCGTGTTTGTATAACTGAAGTGGAATAGGGAGTGTCCAGAGATGTATTTGGGCAAAACAGAATTTGCAGCCACCCTAAAACAAAATCTCTAGCTGATTTAATGAAACATGAGGGGAAAAGAATGAAGTGAGACCTGTCTGTCTCTGAATAAATATTCAGAAAAGACCAGCACTGGTATGTGTGTGGCTGCATACTTTCATACAACAACTGCTGCCAGTGTGTTTGTTCAGTCAGGAAGGCTTTTGAGGGGCAGTTCTGAAGCACACCCCTGCACATGCTTGAGTTTCACACAGCAGGGAGCTGAGGATTAACCTTAGCGTGATGTGAGGTAGGATTGGGCTAACACAAATTGTCACATTTTTATGGTTGAAACTCAGGTGAAGTTTCAATGAAAGCTGTGTTCTCAAAAAATGTTCAGTGGGGGTGTTTGCAGTTTGAAACAATTATGCATTTCCAAATTCCATAATGAGAAGGTGATTATTTATATATTTCTAACATATTTTAAGTTATGTTTTATGGCTTTGGTTTTTAGTACTGCATAGGTGAGTACTTGGGGCAGTAACAAATAGGATGGAGTGTTTTTCAGTTAGATGTTCTAGAGCTAACAGAAGTGGGTCTCCCCTTATGAGGGGAGAAGTAAAATTAAACATGGAGGTCAGTATGGATAACTAACTTCAAGATAAGTGACAATACCTGGAAAATGGTTGCAGTCCCTGCAACCACCCAGAGGTGCAGTACAAAAGCTGCACTGTACAGAACTGACCCATCTGAAAAGAATTTGGCCATGTCAGTTCCCCAGAGCCATACACCTCCTGCCCAGGGGCTGCAAGGGAAGGCACGGGCTGGAAAGCACAGATGGGAACCAAAGTGGGCAATCCAGGGCCTTTTCTGTGGCAGCAGCCTGAGCCTAAATCTAAAAGTAATGAGGCACACATGAACTCATTCAAGAACCTGACAACCCACTTGTCTCCCTGCCCCCAGAAAGGGTAGAGACAACTAAACAGGGAGAGCTGAATTCCATGACTTTCAAGCAACACCACTAACTTGTGCTGAGAAGAGTCTCAGTTTAGGAGGAATTCTCAGAAGAAACTGGCAATCAGGAAGGTCTTAGTTTACAAATCAGGACTGATGCTAGTAAAAATTCACAATTCAACCAAGCACAGACAAAGGAAAATATCCAACATACTTAAAAGCTCTTGAATATACCTAAGAAGAAATGGAATTCATTGCATGGCCTGTGAAAGACACAGGCATCTACCAACCACTCTGGTGTTGTATAAATGTGAAGTTGTGGTTTGCCTGCAATGACATGTAAGGAGCTTCTGGAAACATTCGAGTGAGCAATTAATTATTGTAAATGTTGCAGAGTAAATGCTGTAAAAATCCAGCTTTGGTGACAGATGTAGTTCATATAGTCATTCTGAATTCTTACTCCTCTTCCTTATGTACTTAGTAGATTTTTGGGAGGGGGTGGGGGAAACCCCAACAATTACAAAGCCTATGAGAGAATCAGAATGTGAGTTTCTGACAGAATCCCAAGATTTGGAGTTAACTCCTGAACTTAAAGGCTAAAAGATACTTAGTTTTCAGATGGCTTTTTCTTGTGGTCTGACTAGGAAAGCTTCTTTTGAATAACAACATTTAAAAGGGAGAACTAAGGAAGTTTTGTTCCTCTGGCACCTAAGAAATGGAACTGGTTACTTGATCTCTGGCCCAGGAATGAATACAGCCATGCCACCAGTACTGTATTTCTTCCTGAGGATCTTTTAAATACAGAAACTTAGGATGATGACAATAACACTTTTTCTCTGCTTCCAAAGCCCCCTTGGGGCACCAGTGTTTGCCTTCCTGAACACTGTAATCGAGTATACGTCATGTCTCATGGTAGGATGTGTGTTGGACTGTGCCAAGGTCATGCCTAGTTGTGCAATAGAAGACAGTGGCACTGCAGTTTTTAGATGTTGATATTTTAAGTCCTCAGGGAGGGGTGGATGCCTTTGGGAGCTTGTTCAGCACTTTTTCAGAGAAGCACCTACAAGCCTGAAGCTGTGTTTCCTAGAGGTTTACTGAGTAATTTTGCATGCCCAAAGGGTAGAGAACTCTTTACCTTTGCCTTCGCTTCAGGAGGATATTCATCATTGCAGAAATGTACAGGCTGGTCTGTTGCCTCTCTCTACAATAAAGTTAGGGACAGGACTTGTGTAAAAGTTTCTGCCTTCCTTTGGGCTTGGTGTTTGTAAAGGTTCCTGAGGAAAAGGAAATATTATGTGGGCTTTCTGTGCAAAAAGTGGGAAAAGTGTTTTCTTGCATCTCACAGACACCATTGCTTCTGTCCATCGCTTCCTCCTCCCTTTTTGATATTTTCAAGGAAGGTGTTTTTTTTGGCATGTATTCCCATTTGGGCTTAAGTCTCCCCTTAATCCTGCTCAAATTTTTCACTCACAAATATGCCTCTGTGCAAAGGAAAGCAAATAAAACTTGCTCTACAGGCTATCCATGTGATATAGATGGAGGACTGCATGATAAGGGTGAACTGCTTTGGTTATGCAGGCTTCCAGAAAAAAAGGACTCCTTTGTGTGGTTTTCACTGTACATTTGCTCTATCCCATGAGTAAGGCTAAAATATGAAATTTATTTGCTTTGATGTAGGAGAAAGTCTTTTGCACAGTAAGAGTTGGAGTCACAAAAGTACCTCCTTTTCCTGCAGTACAAATTAAGTATCCATGGAGCAAGCCTGGGAGAGAACGCGTGGAGGCTCATTCAGTTTTATTTAAAGCAACAGAAATTATGGTACCCCAGAGTCTCACATGTAATTGCATATACTTGTTCTTATCTGTATACTCTGTCTTATCTGTAGCTCAGCTGAGGGGAATTTATAACAGGAAATACCCAGCCTGATCTGTCCTTGACAGCTTCTGTGCTTGGTGCATCATCAGCAGGGAAGTAATACTTCTTATCCTTCAATATGTATTCAGAATGATAGATTTGCCACAAGTGAATGATTTCCTATTACTGCTGCTCATGTGCATGCTTGTAGGCTAGTTAAGCCTTTACCCTGGTGCCTGCCAGAGGCTGTCTTTGGTCATTAAGGATTAGTCTTCTCCAAACACAATCAACAACATTAAGCAGACAGCCTAACAGACTCCTGACAAAGCAGCGTTCCATGCCTGTAGTTGCAGGTTTCAAGATGCTTCTTGGAGATCCTGCAGAGCTTTGAGCTATTTTCCATTGGATACACTCAAGGGATGTATATATATCTTAGCTTATTTTAGTCTTCCTCTAACCATTGGTGAGAATTTCTTCAGTATTATCTAGAAATCTTGGAGTTGCCTTCCCAATTTTCAAAAAGAGTTTAGATAAAAATGCAAAATTTTAAAAATTATTAAAGGCTGTTCTCTCCAAAATGGATAACATATTGAGAAATGGTTATAAAAGATCTGTAGAAGAAACATCATAAACAGATTTTTATTATGTTCTATCTATGATCAAATTCAGACATAAGCACAGGCAGATGTGAGGTTATCTGGCTGGCTATAGCCAGGCCTTCTCATCTTGGATGAGTTTGTTGGAGAGCTCTTCCTTGCAAAAAAAAAAAAAAAGCTAGTGTTTTGTGACCCTTTGGTTCTTCCAAAGCTGCCACTCAGAAATTACTTCTATGCTCCTCCAGTTGTACTGCTTCTATCTAGTTCAGAGGACAACTTTTTGAAGGTCCATTCTCTGTATACCAGGCTACTCCCTCTTCTTTCAAACGCTGCCACCTGTCTGATGAAGAGTTTGTCATTACTGTGGAAATTTCCCCTCCATCAGGGTTGCATGAAGCTGATGGGGGGGGATCACTGTCAGTAGTCTTGCTCTTGTATTTGCAGGGCCAGTCCTGGGCCCCTCAGTTTAGGGAAAGACATTGAGACACTTGAGCGGGTTCAGAGGAGGAAACGAGGCTGGAGAAGGGCTTGGAACACAAACCCTGTGAGGAACAAGTGAGAAAGCTGGAGGTGTTCAGCCTGGAGAAAAGGAGACTCAGAGGTGACCTTATCACTCTCTGCAGCGTCCTGCAAGGTGGCTGTATCCAGGTGGGGTTGGTCTCTTTCTCCAGGCAGCACCTGACAGAACTAGAGGACACAGTCTTAAGCTATGCCAAGGGAAATACAGGCTGGATATGAGGAAAAAGTTTTTTACAGAAAGGATAATAAAGTATTGGAATTGTCTGCCTGGGGAGGTGGTGGAGTCACCATCTCTAGATGTGTTTAAGGAAAGACTAGATGTGGCACTCAGTGCCATGGTTTAGTTGAGGTTAGAGTTGGGTTGGACTTGATGATCCTGGAAGTCTCTTCCAACCTACTGATTCTTTGATTCTATGAGTATATGATTGCTGTGGTCCTTTGAAAATCCTATAGAAGAAGATTGTGGCTCTCTCAGATTTAGTAGAAGCAGCAGATGTAGAGAAAGATTTGACTAGTGCAAGGGCCCTGTTAGCCTTCTGTTGTTGATGAACATGTTGTGCAAGGGAGCTTGCTGGAGGGCATGGTATCAATTAAATCTTTCGGTTAGTGTCTTTATCTCTCTATCTTACACATACAGGCAATAAGGCTTTCTTTTTTTCCTTTTAACATAAGCAGGCCTTTGGAAAGTTAATTGCCCTGTTCTTTCTTGAAAGGAAGGTGGAGGCCCTGAACTGGTGTGTCCTCTGCCAATCAGGATAAACAGATCAAAACCTTTGAGAGCTCTCCTTCTTTGTAATGTTCTTTAGTTTCCAGTACTTGGGCCGGGGCAGCCCCAGCTGGAAGTGTTCAGCTTTCTTAGCCCTTTGTTTCTCTGATCACCTGAGATCTACAGGACTGTGCACTACCAATTTATATGGACAGCACATAAAATGTGCAGATGGGCATGCTTTTGTGCCTCAAATGGCTTGTGGGTTAATGTCCAAAAACATGCTGAAATCTGTGGAAAAGACAGTGCTGTAAGTTACTGACATATGAAAATACAGTGATAAAGAGGAGGACTGATGGATGGAGAGACCCTTTTTCCCAGCAGGATAGTGAAGTGAAGCTGTTGAGTGAAGCTGTTATCTCTCTAGGTGGGAAAAGACTTTAGACAAATAGAGAACTGAAGCAAGCCATGGTTGGGTGACCTTGCTTTGAAGTGACTTCTGTGATCGGGATACTCATTTCCTCTGCCTTGACGATAGCAGGACACATGTAAATTTTTGCTTGCTTTGCCAAAGCCATAAGCCTTAACAGAAGCCGTGAGCCTTAAAATGAATTCTTTATAGAGGGAAACAGCTTGTGAGCTTCTGTACTGCCCTGGATTCTGCTTCAGCTGGAAAGCTTTTCCCCATGACTGACGTGGGTGGTGGGCTGAGCCTCGTGGCAGAAACCAGACTTGCCTGATGTACAAGGTGCTGGTACACCAGAGCAGATGATCCTGCTCACTCTGTCAGCAAAATCACAGAGGCAGACTTTGCATCTTTCTGCTCTCCTGAATTGTCTTGCAGAATCGCATCATTATCCAGTCCACTCCCATCATTTGATCAGATAAGGCTGACCAAAGGATTCCACTAACCTTTGGAAGCATTCAGTGATAGGTGTCTTGGGACAGTGATGCTTGCAGGTGCATGAAGTTGGGGAACCACCTCTCCTGTGGCTGAGGGACAGGGAATCTCCCTGCACATCTGGAGTAGGGAAGCCCCTCCGCCCACAACTGCCTGGGTACAGGTACCCTTCCTGCCTTCACGCCTTGCCACATGGACTAACTTGTTCCTTTGGAAGCATTGTCCAAGGCTTCCCTTCACAGAATTAACTGACAACTGTCACAGCTAGTCTTTAGGGAGATAAAATAAATCTGGTCATAACAAGTCCAGTCTGGCTGACCTGGCTTGTTCCTGAAGTCCCTAGGTGAATGAGAGCTCGTGCTGACACCTCAGCCAGTCACTGCCAGTCCAGAGAGCAGACATATCACTGCTCAAGGAGCTGGGCAGGGCTAAGACTGAACCCAATCAGTGTCTAGGGCCGGAAGTTTTGAACTCCCTATATAAGGCAGTTCGGAACAATAAAAGAGGCTGTGTGTCTCAGGATCAAGAGAACTCCAGTCATCATTTCTCTGTCTCCCTAGCCACAACTGTTGTGTAGAAGACAAGGATGTGCTTTGTTTCTTCAGCTGGCAGGCCTGCAGAGTTCTGTGAGATCCTTCCTAGGCAAGATTTCCTCTTGCCCAATATGTCCCAGAATGTGTTGCATTACTAAGCTTCCATTATTATTGGTGTTTTTTGGGGACTTCCAATGTTCTCACACCACCTTTAGCCTCCTACATGTTTGAATCCCTTTCTTCACCGAGTCTTATGTATGCATCCCTTTTTCTAAGCACGTTTTTCACTCTGTCCTGCTTACTTTTCCCCAGCCTTACCCCACCAAATAGCCTGCAACCAGGCTCCTTCAATGGGGCTGGTTCTGTGCTTTGCTGTTTTGCATTGCAGTATGGTCCTGCAGGCTCTTCTCCTGTCTGCTTAACAGATGTCTGCCCAAGATCTTTGCTTTCAGTTCTGTTTTGCTTTTGTTTTCCAGAGTATAGGGAAGATGTGAGCTGCCTCAGTAGTTCCCATGTGACTCTCCTCATCTTAATGGTATTTTAGGAAACACTTGTGTACCTTGAAGCCTCTTGCCAGAGGAAGCTAGTACGACCCCTGTGCAGGTAGAGATTCCTCCACTGCATACCTGCAGGCATATCCCACCTCAGTTGTTAAGAGACTGGCTGGAATCTGTGTTTTCAGGTGCTCTAGAAGATACCAAACAAATAGATATATGATAGAAAGTAATAGAGATCCTGTTGGGCTCTCTGGGAAAGTCTCTTGTCAATTAATGTTAGTCTTGCTAATTAATTAACACTGTTTGTTAGGAAAAGATGGTTTATTTATATTCAACAACTTGTTTGAACTTATTACTTGTAGTAGTCAACTCTTTTGATGAGTTACGAGAAGGATGGTTAGATTTAGGGCAAAATAATCAAAATTTTGTGCTGTCCTGCAAGGTTAGGATACATCCTAACCAGTATTAATTTCAACAGTGTCACTTTTCTGCTCAATGATTATAAATGAGTAGTTAAGAAAGTCAGATTACAATTGGCGAGCAGAGGTTTTAACCATGCACTCATCTAGATTAACCACTCCGGAGATTGAGGATCATCAACTGTTACATAATAGCAGACTTTTTTTTTTTTTTTTTTTTTTTTTTTTTTTAATTGGAACAGGACTGTTAAGAGATGATGCATTTGCTGAAGAAACCAGATTGTCATGTAATACATCCAGAATGTGTGCTTTGTTTGGCAGAATCATGCATGTGGATTGCTACTTTTCCTTGCCTTTACCTCTAGTGACAGAACACTGCTGATCAGACAGGTGAATCATTAGAGGTTGGATTTAGTCCTTATTTGGGTTAAGTAAGAACTGAAGTTGGTTTGGTTCAGGTCTGGTTCAACACAGCTTCAGATCTACTGTGTGTGTTCAATTCTGACTGAGGGAAAGCTAACCCCATGTACTGTAAAATCTCATGGTAACTTGAATCCCATGCATATCACAGCTCTATAATTTGATATAATAATAATAATATTGCTCAAATCCATAGCATATGTGGTTGAGATCCCTTTATTCATATACAGCATTGGCTTTTTTTCTTTTTTAAATTAGTTCATCCCACATAATGAGATGTGTTATGTGCCAAGCAGGTCTGTGCTAAAATTTGTAGTGATTCTTTTTGCCTTTTAAAATGTAGGCACAAAGCCACTGGATTTTCTGTGTGATCTAATAAACCTCCCTACAGGTCCCAGAGAGGCAATAATGCATGCTTGTTTAAATGCAGCAGCACTACCTGGCGCCCAAAAGCTGATGGGTCTTATCCTCAGTGAAGTCCCATCTGCAGCCAGGGATTCCTGGAAAAAGCAATATCTAGCCTTCTAAATAGAGCTACTTGTGTGCCAGTTGGTATTTCATTACTGCAAACAAATGTTTGTTATAGCAGTTTGCTCATAATGAACATGGAAGGGATTATCAGGCAATGCAACAACTTTGGAAGAGGAGAACCTGCTGCAGTGGCACAAAGTTTCTCTTTGGCTTATCATGCACATACCAAGAGGCATCCCTCATCTCTGATGCTTTCCTGCATTGCTCATACTATTAGCTGAAGCTGTGTTTGCATTTCGGAGGGGGTTAATTGGCAATTAAACCTCCACTCAACTGTTCCCTGGGGTATGGCTATCACAGTGTTGCTTTTGTTTACCAAGTAAAATAGTCAGGGCTGCTGGGTCTGGAGAGCACTGTGGAGTCCAGGGGCTCCCATGGGAGACTTGTCCATCACACCCAGCAGCCAGCTAAGTGTCCAGGAAAGAAGCATAACACAGCCAGAAAAGGGCACCTTAGGCTGGAATTACTCGTCCAAGTGGTTACACAGTCTCTTTCTCTTCATACTGCAAGCCAGAAACTTTGTAAACCTTCTCTATTTCAGCCAAGCCTTCTCCATTTGGCTGTTAATAATGACTGCTCACTCATGTTCCTCCCCCTAGCTTAGGGGAGCTCCTGGGTTGTCCAGAATTTTGAAAGAAAAATAATCAATGCCAGGGACATGGCAATCAGTTGTACTATTTGTCTAGTTCAGACCTTGCCTTCTCCTAGCTCTGGACACAACATCCAGTCTGGAAGTTCACATTTAACAGTATAATGCTCTTTTCTAATCCAATATTACTGCTTGTTATTCTAAAGATGTCAAGTTTACAATATCTTTAGTGACCATAGCAAATGTGAGATAGCAATACTTCCACAGGCTTATCTGAGATCAGGAGAGGAGTGAAATGAAGATGTGAGGTGAGACAAGGAAACTAGCCCAGCAGCAGATCAAGAGACACTTTTGAGTTCTGACAGCTGGTCTGAATTGTCAGTGGAAATTTCCATCTGAACTTTCGATGGAATAATGGACTTTTGGTCAAATGAGTGAGGAAGAGTATCTGTGTATGTGTGTGTTTAAGACCATATATTTGAGGGATGCTTTTCTCTTTGCATGAATCAGAAAACTGAAAACAATTACAGTAGGAATTTTATGCACAGACTACATTTTTCAGTTAACTTTCCCTTTAAGAGTTCCACTCTTTACCGTGAAAGATTTAAAGAGAGAAAAATTAAATGGATTGCATTAGGCCTCCGCTTCAGTTCTCAAGAACTTAATCTCTCTGGCTAGGATTCAAATCTATGGCCTCAAGTGCTCCATCTTTAAAAAGTGGAGCCATTGAACTAGATAGCATTTGGCACATCTTTCGGATCTGGCATCACAAAGCAAAAGACACCTATTGCAGAGGAATAGGCAGATATGCTACATACCCTGCAGTGAATTTTCTATGGAAAACCATTTTCAGTGATGTTCCTGGCTTGCAATTGCCCGTTCTCTTTCTCACCCTGCCTGACTGCCACTTCCACTCCTGGATTGTCATTACTTTCCCTTGCTCTTCCTTCCCCTAGCTACCACTTCCACCAACAGCATCCTCACACCTTGCAAGTCCTGCATTTTTATCTAGTTTCAGTAGACATTGCAACCACAGAAGCAAAGAGTGGCAGGCAGCGAGAGGCTGGGTGTGGCTGCCGGCAGGGGGTGTGTGCTGGCAGGCAGGTATGTGTGTGTTTGTGTGGGTATGTGCCTGCCGAAATTAGGTAGAAACTGCAGAAAGAGGCATCATCTTACAGAAGCCAACAGGAATGCTATCAGGCCTCTGAAACCCACCCATGTCGTTGGTATGTCCCTTAGGGAGCTCGGTGTCTCTGGTGATACTTGAGAGTTGGAGATTTCATAGAGCATCAATTGTGATTAGCAAGTAGGGTGGAAAGAAACTTGAGAGACCTTAATACTGATGCAACAACTGGTCACTTCTAGCAAATGCTGCATTAAGAGAATCATTTAAGAAAAGGGGTTTGGTGGGAGGAGTAAAGAACTGAAATGCAGTGCTGGGCCTCCAGTGAGGCAGTATCCAGGGGTTGCTTATGTGCCTGTATTGTCCTCAAAGCTGGAAGAGCAACCCACTCGCCTCAATGCACACCATGATGGAGGAAGCAGTGGGAGGAGACCTGCATGCATAATCTTTTGCCAAGTGATAACAGGGTGCCCAGCAATATGCTGGCCTTTTAAATGGAGGATATTGAGATCTGTTGCCCAGCCAGCTCCATCCTGCACCCAGGATGAGCATCCTAAGCAATCATCTGGACTCCCCCAGCAGTGGTGGAACCCACTGCTATCTGTACATGCGATGTCCAGGCTTCCGGGGCACCCCATCTACCTGTGCCAGAAGCCAAGTGTTTCCCCAGGTTCCTGGGTTGCCACAGGGAGAGGAGTCCTCAGGATTCGAGTGAAAAGGCATTTTGTGCATGCTGGAAACATGACCCTAGCCCTAGCCTGATAAAGCACACATGCTGTTTTTCTCCTATTTCATCTCTGAGCATTTGCGAGGCTACAGTGGTCTTTTTGGAACATGCACAATGCGTTGGGGAAGGACTTCAGCGTAGACCAAGCTAGTACTCCCCTGATGGATGCTGACATCTGAGTGAGTCCTTAAGCAGCCCTGGAAGATATTTGAGGAGTTTTATGGTCATCTATAATCAAGACCTAGCAACAAACTTTATCTTGAGTGAACTATCAACCAGAAGTGAGCCATCGGCTTTATAAGTCATTTATATATAATCTAGTAACTATTACTCAGTGGCACTTCTGCCAGGTAAGCACCGGCCTGGCCCTTCTAACAGTCTCCAGCTCAAACCCACAGGAACATAAACCATCTCCCCTCAAATCATGGGGACCAACAGATTGTAATGCCCATGGCTCCTGGGAGATGGCTGTGTCTGTGAGCTTTGCTGCCAAGCCCCTAGCACCCCAGAAGAAACTGCACAGAAGAGACACTCTTTCTCCCAGGACTGCAGCAAGACATCCTTCAGTAGGGCTAGCACGAGAGCTCTGTGTGTTACCATGTTCTTTGCTCACATTTTCCTGAAGCCTGACTGAGATTCTCTACATGGCTCCTCAGCAGCTCTTCAGCTCCAGGAGGTGACACTGGGATTTGTGACACTCAGAGAACAAGAACTACCTGCCCTGGGTACCTGCTCTAAACTGTAGGAAAATATTTTGGATCAACAGGCTGTGAATTCAATTACATCACCTTATCCTACAATTGTTCCTTACATTTTTCTCCCCTGATGCTCATTTCCGTTAAGAAAAATCATAGCATTGATTAAAGGTTAGTCTACACACACTGACCAAAATTGCTCGCTTCTTCCCTGGCTGTGGTTCTGCAGTCAGTAGCAGATTTGTATGTAGCAATTTCATAGAATCAATAAGGTTGGAAAAAATCTTCAAGATCATCAAGTCCAACCAGATATGTCTGATTAAATATGTAAACACAACTATATTTTTGATCATTTATCCAGGAGAGGCAATATTGAGTTTATGCCAGCTTTTATGCTGGCTGCATGGGGACCCAGATCTGTACTTGCACGAAGAAGCTTGTTGATAAAAAATAATCCAAAATCTGTCAATGTTTTTGTTTTTTCTTTTCTGATGAAATCTAAAAGGGAGGAGTGATTTATGATGGATCTCAGCTTTTCTTTGTGCTATTGCAGTGGTGTTTGATCCAGAAGCAGTAAAGAATAATTTTTTTTCTCATTGAGCAAGGTCATTTTTGTGTGCAGCCTGATTCCCAGGAATGCTTCTTGCATGGAAGCAGTCTTGTGCAGAACCTCTTACCCAAGATACTGCTGTCAGGAGAAATCAGATTCCAGAGCAAGATGGCTATCTCAGAAACTCTATTGCCAACAGCCACCCATGAAAAAGGGAGCCTAATTCTCTCCCAGTGAGAATCTCAGCCAGTCTTTGCAACCCCACATCCCACAGTGTGGAGTGGACAAGGAGGGAAAAGGGGAAACCACTCCAGACACAGTGGGCAAGGAATGCCAAAAGGAACACCATTAGTGGCCAGACAAGGGTACCAAAACCAGGACTGGGACACAAGGAAAGCAAAGGCTGACTCCTCTCAGAGTGCTTTGCTGAGAGTCTCTCTGTCATGTCCCACTAGCTAAAGATGCAGTCAGACATCCCCTCTCTCCTAAATCATTATCCCAGCCTTGGAGTCAGTCTTTCTGGGAGAAAGCAAATGCAGGTCTTCCTGGATCTTCCCTGGCCTGTCTTCCTTTCCAGGGGTATGTTTTCAGATCCCTTGTTTACTGAGAGTTATTTTCCTAAAATGTCTGTTTATATACAATACCCAGTCATACATATCAGGGCAAGTTGCTGCTTTGGGAATGCATCAACATAAAAGCAGATGAGGTTGATGTCATAAAGGAAGGCATTCTTTGTTGAACTTAAGTGGATGGGCACAGGAAACCTCCAGGAAATTTCATCTAGAGGAATGGCTCAGTTGTCATGAGTGAAATGTTTATCAGCATACTGTTGGAAGTTCTAAAGGAGGTGATAAATCTAATTAATATTTTCCACTTGTTCATGGCCTTAAAAAGCACCAGTTCTGTTGTATGAAAAGGCTCTTCCTGGCCAAAGAATCACAGTCACAGTTTCAACTGTTCTCCACTTATTTCTGCCCATTCTTGCTCCAGCTTCCACACTTGTGGAGTATGAAAGACTGTGATATCTGTCCCCATGGGACAAGAGCAAGTCCATGGCATGAGCACAGGTTCAGCAGGTACTCCAGGTGCTACCCTCTGTCACCGGGTTTCCAGGTGCCAGGCTGTTCACACCTGGGATTGCATACAGAAGTGATCCTGTTGGCAGCATTGCAGAGCATCATGTTCCTAGCGGAGGACCAGGCAGTTCATTTTCATAAGCAAGGTCTTCTCACCAATTAGGAATGCTGTAGCAGTTAATTCACACGTTTGAAAGTTTCTCTTTATAGTATATACTCAATAACATTGATTTCAATATTTTAATAAGTCTCATTGTCCTTTTTGTGAATAAATCTCTCCCTTTCTCAGTAAATGAAAGTCCTGTGCCAGGAATTAGGGCATTTAGGAGCCAGGAAGAGAAAGGGGTTGGCCAAAACCTGCTCATTTAAAGAAGGGAACCTCTTTGAGAGGAGGTAGCAATCAGCACAGAAAGCAAAGCATTGTTATATAGCAGAAATGTTTATATTTTTCCTGAGACTGAAAATGGCAGGGGGCATAGCATGCAGTTTGGAAGAACTGATAGCAGAGACAAGTAAAAGCTCGGAAGGACACCAGAATGTTTTTCTTTTGCAATTATTTTAGATAATATTTACTTTTTGGTGCAACACTCTTCATTACCAAAGGAAAACTATTCAACTCTTAGAGTCTTAGAAATTTTTGTCATCTTTGGATACAAGTTTTCAAAGCCAGAACATGAGGGATTCAAGGACAGGACACCCAGGAGAAAGTCCAGCATTATGCAAAGATCCCGTATGTCCCTTTCCAGAAATGATACCCCTCCCTTGTCTTCTCTCCTGGCGAAGGCAATGGTGCTCTGAACTGGCTGGCTGAAGACCCATCATCTCAGTGCCAGGCTCCTTCCAAGGGTGTCATGTTTATACCTGAACTGATTTAAAGATGAAGAGAATGGATGGAGCAGGATGGGTTGGAGCTTGTAATGTTAGCTCAGGATGACTGTGATAAGTACTGGCAGGGGGATGTTTTTCAGAGAGCAAGGCTGTTTTTATGTTATTAAGCTATCTGTTGTGCCCAGGTAGCTAAGCAGAAGGAATGACACAAGCCTATTCACCATGCAGCCAATATCAAGTCAGACATAGACATGTTATTTAGACACATTCCAGAGCGCCATGCACCGTCTCTCCCCAGGCATCTGTTTGCCTTATTACTTGTCTTAATAAAAGGTGCTATCTCAGTCCCTGCACCTCCCAGACATGCTTCCTTCCCCTTGCCTGGCTGAGCTGAGGGGGCTGCAGCACTCTGCCATTTGCTGTGACACTGAAGCCAGTGGAGAAGGGCTGGCCCAGGACACTGGGCAGCACTGGGCATTCCCACCCCACAGGAGGGAGCAGAGCCAGGCAATGCCAGCAGCAAGAAGGGGCAGGGAGCAGAGCTGACTCAGAGGGAGAACCCAGCCCTCATCCTGCTGCCTGAGAACTGGGAATTGTGAGTGCCTGTTGCCCAAAGGGGTCAGATTCTGCTGCTGTCCCTGACTCCCGTCAACCAGTCACTATCCCTCCCACTACCAGCAGCCAGCTTGCTTGTCCACGGCTGCAATATGGCCAAAGCAAGCAGTTTTGCTACCAACAGCCTCCCACCTAAAGGAACTTCCAACATTAGCAGCATTTTGCTACTGAATTGTGTTTAAATTCTTTTTGAGATTTGCTATGCAATTCAGCTGTCAAGCCTAAAGATCTGTATCATTCTTTTGTCTCCATCTCTCTTGGAAAGAAATGGGTACTTCTCAGGTGATTTGGTTTGTCTTGAAGATCAACTGCAACTACCCTGGAAGTGCCCCTTTCTCTCTACCAACTATAGTGGCAAATCCACCTGACTGCCTCCAATGAAGAAGTCTGTTCTGTCGACATCCAGGAGTCAGTTTGATTGTCCATACACTGCTGCCTAGGGTCATTTGGGATCTTCTGTGTTATTCAGCATGAATTTAGCTCAAGGAGGATTGATTTCCACAGCTCTTGTACCTTATATGCCATCCCTACACTGTTCACTGAGTAATAGGTAACAGAGCTACAGCACCTTCAATTAATTATTTATCTGTCGTGGTGTACCAGAATTAAGTCCTTACAGTGGAATAGGTGCCTACATATAAGTTAGGCATCTCAACTTTGAAATAGCTAGGGAGATTGAGCACTCAATCCATTTGCACTTACAAAGGTGATTTCAGATGCCTAAGGGTATCCAAAATATCTGCACAGGACTGCCAGATCTGATAGAGGAGGTACGGGAAATTCATGTGCTCCTGCAGTGGTCACTGGAAGTTGAGCAGGAGACGCTGGGGCATCTCAAATGACACTATGCTGGTGTGCAAGCAACTAAAGTGAGGCCCCAAGCAATCCAGCCACACCTGGGAGCATTTCAGCATACACAGAAATAGGCACCTGCATCCAGTCAGCTGGGACTGACTGACCTTATGACTGTTTGGGAGCTGAGACACTCAGTTCACATTTAGGTAATAACTATCAGAAATCTAAATTTAGGTGCCTCTATCTGCAGGTTACATCCTGTCCCTCAAGGGGGGTGACAGCCATCTCACCTTTCTGGTGTGATCACGGTGCCTTTTGTACTGGCGCATGTAGACCAGTGGTGCCTCTCCATCCTCCTTGGCACAGCATAAGAGCCATGGGCACCATGTCTCACACTACACTAAGTCAGCAGCCCTCAGTCTCCTAAATCACTCGGGACTGATTTTAAATGTAGCCCCATTAGCCTTCTGAAAGTACAGGTTATGTTTGATGACTGATTCTCATGGATTTCTCAAGCATTCTGAAAAATGTCTGTTATTTTTATATTTTCTTTTTTTCCCTGATATAATTTGACATGGTTTATTCCATGAGGTTTTGTGTGTCTGTGTGAATGTAGGGAAGTAGCAGGCAGTCCATAATGTGCTCTGACAAGATGCAAATAGGCTGGCAGTGACCTTTGAAAGCTTCTTGGCTTATTTTCCTAACACAAGTTGGGTCCCACTGAGATAGTGCTAAGCTTCTCTCCATCACTACCTATTTTCTCATTTTTCATAACTGCCTCCTTCTTGGCTGGTTCACTAAGCCCAGGATGTTCTTTAAAGTTTGGATTAATTTAATTGAGAGAAACCTGGTATGTCTTTTCCTAAGAAGCCTCAGGATTTTACAGTAAAATAGAAGTGGGAAGGATGTAAAGAACTGTCTTAGGGCTCAGCATGGCCCACCCCACTGAGTGCTTCCTTTCGCTGGATGAGCTGTTCATCCCTGCAGGTCCTCATGTACTTCTGTGCAGAGTGGAAGAGAGAACTCTCACGTATGAATTCTGTGGCAATCTTCACATTCAAAAAGGATCAGCACTCAGAAATAAGCCAGAAGCCCTAAAACAAGCAAAATTAAAAAGCAGATGAAACAACTGTGGGCACTTAGACCTCAGCACAGGCATGTGCAGCTGCTCTACCCCCACCCCTGGTTTTGGGAAGAAGCACATACTTTGTGAGGTGAGGGGGATTTTTAGGTTTGGGGCTGTGTGTAGGGACTGAGTGCATGTGGGTAGGACCTGATGTCAATTCCTTAATCAGGATAATGAAATACTCCCAGTGAGTAATATTTAAAATAACAAATGAAGTCATGAACACATTGGATATACTCGAGGATTTAGACGGGGTTGTGCTGATAGGTGTGTCGGGCCAGAGGCATAAAATGTAGAGCAAGGGGGAATTTGTCATTGCCTTTGTTCATTAACTGTTTGGGCCAGCAATTTGGACAAAGTGACTCAGCGCCCGCGAGCAGGCAGAACCGAGCCTTCAGAAAGCAAGGCTAGTCTCAGCGAGGCACAAGGAAAGCCAAGCTGCCCTTCTCAGGAAAGAAGCGGGCGGCTCTCACTGGCACGGGTGGAAGGGGCAAGCAGAGCAGACGTGTCCCCAAAACGCAGACGCAGCACCTGTTGAGAGCCCCGAGGAAACAAACCATCTCTGGATCCAGGCTTGCCACTGGCCACTCTGGGCACTGCGGGTCGCTCACACACCATCGCCTCCTCATCGCCTACTTTGCAAGCAGTTTATCTGTCGAGAAAGCAGGCAAAGAAACAAAAGGCTTGGAGCAGGGAGGTGACGCGCTGCTATTCATAATCGCGGTCCCCACCCACGGGTGCCAGGAGTCAGACAGGGGAGCACCTTATCCCCTTATCAGTCCGGTGCCTGACTGGGCAGCATTCAGCGCTGTCCCGGGGCTCCATCTCCACCCCGACGCAGGGGTGAGTGCCCCGCTGACGTCAGGGGCCCTTACTTCATTTCCTGGCACAGGGGCCCAATTTTCGCAGCCGTGTCCTCTGGGAGAGGAGAGGCGGTGGAACTGGAATAGGCGTGCTCAGCCCCACCTCCTCAGCCCTCCAGCTGTTAAAGCTCCCAAGAACGGCGGGCGCAGAGCTGCTGCTCGGCCGGGGCTCCAGCAGCGGAGGCGCACGGGTACTGGTGCGCTGGAAAAGTACCTCTCCTGGACGGAGCCTCCCTGCTGCCTTCACCGGGCAGGACCCAGAAAGGTAGTTCAAGACAATGTTTACAGGATGCGGGGCGGGCTTGCCTTCTGCAGCCGGGTTGGGATGGCGTGAGGGACCATGGCTGTGCGGGGTGCGAGAGCAGGGGCATGGAGTGCCACAGTGAACTGAGTGCCTCCCACCCTTGACTCTAAGATGGGACTGCCAGCTGGAGCTGGGGAGACGCTCGCGGGAAACGATTTGAAATTTTTGGGTGAACTGGTGCATTGTATGTGCAAATTTCAATGGGAAAACAGTACCAAGGTGGAGGGAAAGAACTCCTTGCTCAAGCGAGAGCTGTGATTTGGGGTGTGTTGTCTAAGCTACCGCAGCAGAGGCTCTCTTGTACGAACTGCAGAGCCCATTGGAATTTTTAGACACTGCTGTAGGTGCTGGATGAGCAGACTCAGCTTCTGACCCAGGACACAGGGTAGAGGCTCTTCATGCCTCACAGGACATCTACCCTGGAAAAAAAAGGAGAAGGCAGTAAAAATGGTTTCAAGTATCCCAGTTCTCCAAGTCAAGAAGGTTATTTTCCATCCCATTTGTCCCAGTGGTCGTGGTGGCTGGCTGTAGCAAGCACCACTTGCAGTCCGCACCAGTCAGACCCGAAGCTATGGGTGTGCTCCGTGCTCTCTTGAGGTCACTCACGCTGGTTCTCTGGGCTCTCCACGTGCCTCGACAGCGAGCACCAGTCCTGTCTGCCAGAGCTGTGAACAGATAAGCTAATCTAATCAACAGTAAATGTCTGTGGAGAAAAGAATCTTTTCTTAAAATTTTCTGAAAGACTCATTATTTATTACTCACAATTGTCCAGATAACCCAGGTATCTGTGTAAGAGATCATAAATCTCCAAAATTTTGTGTACATTGATTGTAAAAACTCCTTCATGTGTTATCCACTTATTCCATTCTCTGTGTGGGAGTCCAAAGTTCCTGCACATCTGAATAATTTGCATTTTATTGTAGCCAGCCTTTTGAAGAGCTGCACATCTTTTACACAGTAAGCTAGAAGCTGGAAAAATATTTCCCCAATTCAGTTATAAGCAGGTCCATTGAAGCATATGTGGGGCTGAGAGTGAGTTAGTGATATTTTCACCCTTTGTTTATCCCTTGGTTAGATCAACTGCCATTTATTAAAAACACAATCTGCATTCACCAAAATCTGCTGGGAGGGTTTGAGAGCCATCTTCCTAAGTCCAGTATGTTGTTTTGGAGCAGCAAAATCAAGACAAATGCCACAGAGAGCACTAACGTCTAAATTTTGAAGGGTTAATTTTTTCTTTATCTATTAGAAAGCCTCTGGTTTTCCAGGGTGGGTCACCATTAAGTGACAGGTTTGCTCATGTTTCATAGTGATATTGTAGCTAAACTCCTCTTTTGATAGATTTTAGGGACTCAAGCCTAACTGAGGAATTTAGTATTTAGAAATCAGTACCTGGCCCCTAGGATCTAACCTCTATGTGCCTGTGTGCATGCATAATGGACATTGATGTGTCAAAGGTTTCTGCATATGCTTCAAGGTCCCAAGAAAAAAGGGAACCTAATTCCCCTGAATAGCCCACTTAAGCTCTCTTATCCCCTGGGAGACAGGCTTGCTCAGACAGCACTGAAATCCTTATGATGAGACAGCAGGAATGTGTTAGAGACCTTGACATCCCTGGCTTCTGGACTCCTCACGAAATAACTTGGTGGTTACTTCTCACACAATGAGCAGCGTTAGCTCTGACATGTCAGGCCTCTAGTCAGTGCAAGGCAGTATCTTGGGGAGGAGACTGAGGTCTTTGAGACACTCCTTATTGCTACACTGCCACGAAGAAGGAGAAGTATGAATTTAGGGCTAGTGGTTGGTGGCCTGTATTTGCTGCTGAATTTGGAGTGAGAAGGGCAATGCTGGAAGCATCCAGGTTAGTTATCTGCTAGGTAAAAGGTGTTGAAGTTCCCCCTTCATTCATAACAGTAAACCATAGCCAAAAGCGCCTCAGAGAATGTAAAACGGGAAAAATGAATGTAAAAGAGAACAATGAGTTTCCTGTTCTGCATTGTTTATCTGTGAATCTCCCTGGTATAAGGTACTGATATTGTTTGAACTTGTCAGAAGAGCGTAAACTGTGTTATGACTAACAGCTGCTCTAGTATCACAGAAGTGACAAGGCAGTCTCTGCACTGCAGGGCACCAAGCAAGTGCCTGCTCCAGCACCTCACATTCTCCCTGCTCCCCACACTCCTAAAACATTGCAGAACATCAGGCACAGTTCAGAGGACATGTAAGGTGAATTACCTCCTCCTGAGGGGCTTGGCTTGCCCTTGATGGAGAGTCAGTGCCCAGCTGTGAGATTACTCTGCTCCCATTGTCCCATGTCCTTATCGCTGTGGTATCCTTGCCCAACAAGTTGGGGACAGAGGTCTTTCTTGCCTCTCCTTCCCCACTGTTGACAGTACCCAGATGGTTGACTTGACAGCCTGTGTTTTCTCTTTTTCTACAGCTTTGGAGAGGTTGTTCAAGAGGGTGAGAGGATGACAACGTCACGACCCCCAGGCTGTGGCAGCATCGGTGCTGACTACCACCTGCTCTGTGACACAGAGAAGGCCTGGGGTATTGTCCTGGAGTCGCTGGCTGCAGCAGGCATCCTCATCACCATTTTCCTCATCTGCTCGCTCTTCTTCCTTATCTGCAAAGTCCAAGACAACAGCAAGCGGCACATGATCTCCGTCTATTTTTTCTTTCTTTTAGGCACACTTGGCGTTTTCGGTCTCACTTTTGCCTTCATCATTAAACTCAATGACAGGACTCGTCCCACTCGCTTCTTTCTATTTGGAGTCATCTTTGCTCTCTGCTTCTCATGCCTCCTCACCCATGCCTGCAACCTCAACAAACTAGTGAGAGGAAGAAAGCCCTTCTCCTGGCGAGTGCTGCTGCTCTTCATTGTTTCCTTTGCCCTGGTGCAAGTTGTGATCAGCATTGAATACTTAGTCACCATGTTAGTAAACCAGAGAGAAGAATTCCTGAATATGGCTCGGGAGAATACCAACAAGGACTTTGTCATGCTTCTGATCTACGTGCTCTTCCTGATGGCTCTGACCTTCTTGATTTCCATGTCCACATTCTATGGGTCATATAAAAGCTGGAAGAGGCATGGGGCACATGTCTTTGTCACTGTCCTGTTCTCCATTGCCATTTGGATAGTGTGGATCACTATGCTCATAAAAGGCAACACGGTTTTAGGCAAAGAAATGTGGGATGATCCTGTTGTGGCCATTGCTCTGGTGTCCAATGGCTGGATTTTCCTGATTATGTATATTGTCCCCGAAATTTGTTTCCTCACTGCCCCTCTGAAGCTAGAGGACTACCCTCCAGAAAATGACTTCTGCCAACCCAAGTTCATAAAGCAAGCAACTGGAGTGGACAACCGTGCCTACACCCAAGATGAAATTGTGCAAGGTATGGTGAAGTGACTGACTCCACTGTCCCCCCAGCCCTGAGCACCTCTTATGACCTAAAAGAGGTGGGAGAGCTACAAGATAGGGTTTGAAGATGATAGATAGATTAGAGGCTAGGAAAAAGTTTTAGACTGATGAAACTTTGGAAATGCACATGAAAGTTAATCTCCAGATGTGAGAGACATGACTGAGGACCAATGCAAAAGCTAAAGATAGGTAGGAGGAGTGACTGACTAGCAGACTTGCTGCATGTCAGGGCTGAAATATAACTGTTTATGACCCTGCTGTGTCTGGCAAGTCCATGTTAAAAATCAGGAGAGGTTTTTGTTTCTTAGTGATGTATCTGCTCTCCAGGCCTATCTAGATTATACCTTGGAGATTATTTATTCCAGTTTTGATCAGGTTCCCTTGTCCATGTGAGAATGAATCCATCATCTGAAAAGGGGGCAAGGTCTTCCTTTTCTGAATGAGTCTTTTGCCTACTTGGACAAAGCAAAACGTTCTATCAGTTGATGTTTCCCAAACCTGTGGGTGGGTAGGAGATGTGATTCCTCTGGCTGTGGATTTGCTACTGGTATCACGTTCATCACCTGGAGTCAGACCTCCAGGTTTGTGAAAGAATAGCTAAGAAAGGCTGTGCTCTCCCAGGGAATACCATGAAGGGGGTCTTGTGCATACGGGTGGGAGGGATTTGGCTGGTGGTGGTGGCAGTAATTGTGAGGCAACAGGAGGTGTCTAAACTCCAAGGCCACCTGTGTCCCTGTTATATGCAATACCATTCATTGCTCCTTTCAGAAAGAAATATTTAATGTCCTCCACCTACGGATTTTAGCCCATTCCTGCCTGCACATTGCACCGTTAGACCCATCTAAAAGCAGCTGCTCATGTAGCCACAGGCCCTCTGAGTCTCCCATGATGTGGTATTTCCAAGCTACTGCATAATGCTAAAGCACTAACTTTCCCCTGCTCTTGTCTTCTGACACAGGAGACCTCAGCTACTCCCCGTATGCTTCTCACTTTCAGATGAAGGTAAGTTCATGCCACTGTCACCTGCTTCACCACATGTGGGCTATAGGCTATTGTTCAGGTGCTGAAAGGAAGGGAAGGAGAAGGGGCAAAGACAGATGGACCTAGAGCAGGCTCTGTGAAGGCAGACTATGCTTTGTGTGGAGCCAGGTGATTCTGTGACATGTTCGTGGAGGTGCCTGTGGCTGGGAGGAAAGAAAGAGCTATGACATGTCCAGGGACATGGGAAGGCAAGAGGGGCCCAAGGTAAAGAGGTTGTGGTTTTCAATACTTCAGGATTTGGTACCACATAAGAAATCCCCTCTTTGAGCACAGTTCCTACAGTAGACTGTGCCCTTTCCTCAGGAGAGTGGACTTACTTCCTCAGCACAGGCCCAGAATGTATTCCCACCAGCAGACACTGGAAGTTGCAGTGCAGATCCACAACAGGCAGTCTGCATGTCCACCTGTCCATTCACCACAACCTTGCCAGGTCTAGTAGCTCACATCATGTTCCCACATGTCCTCTGGTGACATGTGCTTCTGTGCTTCCTTTTCAGGCCATTGAACCCCAGAATGATTTCTCCATCCCTCGCCCCAAGGCTCGGACAAGCCCATACCATGACTACACTGGTGGGAAAAGCCCCATGTAGCAGCTCCACAGTGAGCAGGGACTAAGTGCCCCTCAGCAGAGGCATGGGGAATGGGCCACACAGTGACAAGTGAGATGATCCTGCAGACAAGTCAAACCCACACCAGCAAAAAAGGGGAGGGATCCTCTTTCCCCCACACAGGCACATTTGTAGCGCCCTGTTATTCAAACGTAGCTTTCAGACACAGCTCTGGCCATCCTGTCCCTGTTCACTCTGCCTCCGTGGAATGGAGCTTTTCTCTTCTGATGGAAGAGCATCCTGGCCTATTTTCAGCAGGAATGCGAGAGAAGCAGGAAGATCATCAGCTGTGTCTGTGAGTGTCTTTGCCCCAGACAGGACCTGCTTTAATCAGGTCATGGGGGTGCCTGCACCCCTCACCTGATGGGAGAAAAGGAAGGATCAGGAGCATCAGCCCTACACATTCCTTCCTCCTGCCCACCCACAAAGACATCTCAGGTACTTCTGAGGACATCTTTATCTATCCACTGTTACTTTTGTGCCTACTCCCAGCCCTGCCCGGCTGTCCTGCACAGATCAGTGGAGAAGAGACAGAGAGAGGAAGAGTATTTATTTTTTCGTCTTCATATTTGCTTCCAGCACCTTCCTTATCATCTAGGGACCATGTTGGAGATGGGAAAGAAAACTTGAAGACATAAAACCATATACACCAAATTACCCTGACACATGTTCCAATTAATGTTCTGACAGCTTCCTTTCCAGCTCTGGCTCCTACCCATGTGCCCCGGCTGAGCTCCCCAAGGTGCCTGCCCCCCTGCAAACTCTCCCTCCCACCCTGGCCACTCCTGGCTGTGAATCCCCTGAGACAAAGCCTCTTCTGTGTGGCTCCTTGCAATACCCTGGTGGGGTATAATCCTGTGAACCCTGGATCTCAACCTCTTCCTGAGTGTGTCTGTGCCATTAACACAAACATTTCCCAAGCAGCCAGGTTACAGAGGGCAGACACCCCTCTTCCCAGGCATGAGTGAGCAAAAGTGTGTGTGTGTGGTGTGTGGTGTGTGAACTGCACCCTGGTGATGAGCAATGAGTCTGCAGAGTTGAATCATTCTGTAACCTACTTTGCATTTGCAAAATATCTTTCCATGGTATTTCATATATAACTACAGAGAGCTCTCCAAGTGGGTGTGTGTGGCACACTGGCGTCTGACACAGCTGTATATTTATTTAGTACTTTGTATATGGACTGTTTAATTAATAAAAACCCAAACAGCCTATGAGAAACTGGTGTTCTTCCTTGGTAATGTGAGTCCTGTAATGGCTGGTGGGGTGACAGCAATAGCTCTCCATGGGATGGAGTGGGCCACCTGGGAGGTTGCACTTGGGGAAAAATGACAGAGAGATGCTTCTTTAAAGCTGTCTTTGTGGACCAAAGATCTGTTGCTTGAGGGTGCAGAGGAAGGGTTAGTAGCTTCTCCATGCTACGTTTTTGAATAAAATCGATTCAGTGTTAGGAGTGCTTAAGAAATGAGGGAATATAAATCCAAGCCACAGCAAGCAAATGCCAGACGAAAGATGTGAACTTTTCATCACTGCACATGTCTGTATCTACTGGGTCAGTACTCCTGTATTTATTCGCTTGTCTCTTGTTGGATACCTGCATGATCAACAATAGGAAAGGGATTTGTAGGTATGTAATTCAGTTTGTAAAAAATGTCTTTCTGATGTTCTGAATACATGTAGTATTTTTGTTTGAAAATAGAAACAATATCAAAGCAAAATCATGTCAATGAAGATGATGATAATAATAAATTTTAAACCTCCTGATAGTATGAGGCTATAATTTCCCTTTTTAGAGGATACTCTCCCATGAGATTCTACATGGTGTGTTATGCTACCACATACCCTTATGCTCTTGGCAAGTAAACCCCTTCCTCAGGCACAATGCTGTCTAGAATCAGGCATCCTGGGTCTTTCCCACTCTGCCTACCAGTACTGCAGAGCAACACAAGGACATCTGAGGCTTCTGAACCCCTTGGCATGAGAAAGATCCCTCCTAAGGATTGATTTTGAAATGTATCACAGGATAACCTGCATTTTTGTTGTGAATTTGAGGTGCAAATGATGCTAACCATCCTTCCTCTTCTCTCTTCCACATATACAGTCCACAGGTGTAACAGAGAGGATGAGGGAGAAAACTCAAGGATGCTAATATTACATTGGAGAGCAGGCTTGGAAAAGAGTTTGTGAAGCTGTGATGCAACTTGTTGACTTGCAGACTGACGGTAGGAGGGGTATTCTTGAAACAGTACCTAACTTTCAAGAAATTAGCTTTTCAAGCAGATGTGGTGTCATTGATAAGTATATATTATGTCTCAGGATGATTCAAAATGTGTTGTAAGAGAGCCAGCTCCTCTGCTTCAGTGGAGTCTGGTAAAGCAAAGGAACAGGCTAATAGGAAAAATGGGAGTGAAGTGTGCTGTTACTGTGTGTTTTCCATATCCCAGGCACTTACCAACTCCTTCACTAACTGCCACTGACCAGAAAGAACCTCCCAATGTGCCTTGGCCCCAGAAGTGGCAGAACTAGGTGGGATGAGAGCTATCATATGCACTCCCATTGATTCAGGGCATGGCGATTTTCTTGACTATTTGGTTGATACTGTGCATGCTGCTTGGCAGAGAATGAAAATCTCCTTCCATGGATTTAGAATGCCTTTTGGAGTATTTTTTTTAAATCTCTATAATGACAGAAATACTAATCTGCCCAGGGTTATTTTGCACTTTATTGCTATTAAGGCAGCTTTGCATGAGAGCTCATTTAAATGCCAAAATAAATATGAGTTTCTGTGGAACTTGGCGCTGCTGGGTAAGGGTTTCTCACACCTCAGGAGAGACTTTTGGAAAAGCAGCAGTTTCCTGTCTCCCTATAATTGAGCTTTAACCAAACCAGCTGGCCACTTGGTCACACACAGGTCCCAGGGAAATCCTAAACTGGTGGGGCCAGACAGACTAGACCCAAAAGGAACAAGTGAGTTGAGGAGGCAGGATCTGTTGTTTCTGAAAACCTACTCACTGGGAGGCCTGGGTAAACCCAGTAAGGCTCCTCCTTACACTCGCTGCTGCACAGGGCTCCCTTGGTGGTGGTGGTTGCAGGTGCTCTGCCTTCAGGACCCTGTGGTTTCCCATCCCTCCTCTCCCTGTTTAACGATACCAGAGAGCCAGAAATGTACACACCAGAGAAGGGTTGGCACAGAGCGCACCTGGATTATGAAAGCAGCCAGGATTATCAGGAGGCAGGATAAACTGCTGAACTTCAGGTCAGGGGTGTTATGGGAAAATAGCAAAGAAGGACAAAAACACTCTTCGATCCCAGGACCTTCAGGGTCACCATCCATGGCCTTGCCAGGGCTGTAGGGCTCCACGTGCCTAGCCAGGGGTGAACATGGAGGGCGTAATAAACCCTTGGGGCACAGACCCAGGTCAGTGGTGACACAACTTGGAATGAGGAGGGACCTTGCTGGGGTCACCTCCTAAGTGCTCCCTGCCCCTTCTGGGAGCTCCTGCCAGTGGCACCTGCCCTAAACAAGATTTTTCTTTAAGAGGGATTCACCCTCTTCCTAAAAGTCCTTTAGCCCTTGCTGTGGTACAGGGGTCATGGGTCCCTCTTCCTCAGCTGGGACCACTTTCTCCAGGCTCACAAAGCCAAGTGATCACTTTAAGCAGATCTCCTCCCCAAGGAACAGAATCACAGGGCCACAACTTGGATGTGGCAACTTTTGGTCCCAGGGTGCATGGTGCTCCTTTGCCAAAGGTGACTGACTGCCTCACAGCAGGGCTGACGGTACAGGTGGTGTGTCCAGTGCCCAATTACAGCAGTCACCTTCTCCCACACAAACCTTACACAGTAGGCTTCAGTGTGTCTCATCACACTGGACCAGAACCAGAGGTAGCTGAAGAGGAGAAATGCCTCCCATTTTCCTGCCTCTGACAGGCAAAGTGAACAGCTGGGAGCTGTCTCCTTCAGTCACCCCTGTAAGCTGCACTACAGCCTGTGAGCAACACCTAGAGAGGAACAACACTCGGGAGCAAGAGATAGCATTCAGCTCACCCTACATTTCCACTCACACTCTGCTCTTATACACACACAGTCCCCAGGGAGGGACTGATTTTGCAGTTTCTTAAAGACAAACGAGATCTAAAATCTGCTAATGTGAAAGTCATGTGTGAGTAGTTCCATGGGATGTCTCTTGTTTCATTCTGCCCCAAGAAGAATATTCTGCTCCCTTTAAAATGTAAGCTCACAGAGCATGCAAGGAGCTGGCGGTTCTGAGAAGCTTCAGAGTTCTTCCTTATTTCCAGCTCTTTCCTACATTTTAGTAGGTGTAGTTAGTGGTACTAGAGAGTCACTCAAAGGTTTTGGTACATGAGACTTCTGGAGAGGTCCAGTCCAGCTTCTGCCCAGAATAATGCTCATCTCAAAGACCAGTTTGAGGTAGGCTTTGAATGTCTCCAAAGGCAGATATCATACAGCTTTTTTGGGGTCCCTGTGCTGGTGTCTGACTGCTCTCATTGGGATTTTTTTAAACCTGTGTCTAATGAGATTTTCCCTTCTTGCAACTCCTCTGTCATCCCTTGACCTTTCACTGTGCACCTCTGAGAGAAGTCTGGTCCCATCTTCTCTATAGCACCTATTTAGTTAATAGACAAGAGCACCTGAATCCCCCTTAGCCTTTCCTTTGATGACTAAGCAGGTCCCTCAGTCTTTCCCCCTGGTGACATGATCCAAGCAGCTCCCAACAGTCTCAATGGCTCCCCTGCCAGATGTGTTCCTCTTCATCAAGCTCTGTAGCATGAGAGACCCAAACTGGACATGGTACTCCAGACAGAGCCTCCTGAGCACAAAATAAAAGGAAATAACCAATTCCCTCACCTTGCTGACTTTGCCCTTACTCAGACAGCTGGTATGTGGTTGGTGTATATTGCCATAAGTGTGCATTGCTGAACAATGCCTTCTTTAGACTCATGTTCCCCAGCACCAGTCACTCCCTTTGCCCTGGAGGAGCTTGTGTGGTTATAAATAGAAGGGACTGAACAGTCCTGAACTTCCCTCTGTAAGGCAGGTGGTTTTTTGACAGGAGCCAGAAATAGTACCCAAGGCCACTGAGCTGAGGGTTGCTTCTCCTAGGAGAAAGCCCTCGAGAAGGAAACCCAAGAGCCCCTGCTCAAATTTGCCTGCTTTCTGGGGCTCTGAATGCAAAGTGGAGGTGTGCCTCAGCGGGAGCAAGTCCAGCCCTTGAGTACCACCTGGTCTGTGGCACTGCACTCAGGCTGGGGTTGGTGAGCTGTTGGTGAGCAGCTGCACACAGTGGAGCTGTGCACTCTGGGGCACCCAGCCACCTCTGCCCGAAGGCAGTCTCTGACACTGCACTGAGCAGTGAGGGACAATGGCCAAGAGAGTCTCTGTTGGGGGTCCCTGCCAAACTCCAGCCACCTTGGCTCCTTTCGGCCTGGGACACGTCTTGTCCCCTCTCCCTACCTGCAGCACACTCACCTGCTGCACTCATTACTTTCCTGTTTAGGATTCTTTCCCTCCCTTAACGTCAACATGCACTGGCACATGCAGTTTCTAGGGAAACTGGTGTTTGCTTTGCTTTTGCTATGGTGACAAGTGAAGTACTCTGATAGATGTGAGTGCCATTTCCTGCAAAAGACTTTCTGAAGTGCCAGGCATGGGGCAGGAGCTGCCCTCCCATCTGACCAGGCTGATTTTATCTGCGTCTGTCTCCAGAGACAGCAGGGCTCTGCCTGGGTGGGCAGTTTCTTACATCAAACTGGTAACAGGTGTATTTGAGGAGAAAGCAAAGGCTGTGGCTTACAAAATGGGCATCTTGTTCTCTAACTAATTAGTCAAGAGCTGAAATAGAATGCTGTGTCTCCAACATGTGTTGCTTTCTGCTGTTTCTCTCTCAAAACAGTCTGTAGTGAGGAACCAATGCTTGAATATAGAGAAATGCTAAATATTTTTGATAAGATCCCTAATCATGGATGGAAAAGGAACTCGATATCCTCTGGTACTGCTCCTTGCTTAATACTACAAGAAACTGTGTTTTCCTGTAAATCATCTCTTTACTGGTTTTGCCAGACTGGAGAAACACACTTGAATCTCGGAAGTTAAGCACCGAGGTGCTGCTCAGTGTCACTGGATCATCCCAGGGTGCCCCTATAATCCAAAAACCTCTATAATCCAAAAAGCAGGCTGTTCCTGCAGGCACTCTGTTTTTAGCAGTGCTGAACCGCCCTCTCTCACCGGCTGTTTGCCACATCCTCAGCCCTTACCTCAGCCACCTGAGACTGATGCCAGGGGCAAAATGAATGAGGCACGCAGGGTCCCAGAGCGATTCCATCACCCACCCGGTACCCACGATGTTCTCCAGAGCAGTGGGCCACGTCCCAGCGCGCTAACTCTTGCAGGATTGAAAGCAACCTCCTGGAAAACGGGGAGGAGGCTGTGTTTAGGTTTCTGGCTCCTCAGAGGAAGGGGGAGGCGAGGCTGGGAGGATCGGTGCGAGGAGAGGAGCTGGCGGCAGGACTGGAAAGCCCGCGGGCGGCTCCTCCTGGCATTCCGCCAGCGGCCGCCGGGCGGCGCCCTTGCCCCGCGGAGCGTCCGCGGCGCCGGGGGCTGGTCCCGAGCGGGAAACGCGCCCGGCTCCGACAGGAACCGCACCCGGGCAGGAAAAGCCGCCTCAGCACAGCCTCGGTATTAACGCTCTTAATAACATTAGTATTATTATTAATAATAATAACAACAATAACAGGAACAGTAATGTTATTTCATGGCCTTGGACTTCGATAGAATTTGCAATTTTGCCACCAATGATTTCTTTGACTCAGCATGTTCCAATAACAGAAACAACAACAACAGTAAAAAACTCACACCAGAAAACCCAAGCAACTATAACTATGCAGCTGAAAAAAGAAATCTTATCCATTGTGACGTTCTGCTTGTTTTATACAGCAGCACAAAGAGTTTATCTCTGAACTCATTTTATTTTAGGCACAGTTTAGTTTGATTTCAACTAGCCTCTTCCTGGTTGTCTGCACTTCAGCTGCTGGAGAGAAATGGTTGCCTGGAGAGGCTGCTGCTCATCTTTGGTAAGGTATCTGTGGTCAAGGAAGATCAGTCAGACCCCAGACCCTGCACTGCAGACTCCTGATGCTTCACAAGGCTGCGAGAATGGGCAGTTGCAGGGGTGGGCAGCAAGTGGGCATGCTTCTGGCAAACTGAGTGTCCACGCAGAATACAGGTCATCAGCTCTGCTCCCCATTCTGTGTGCAGCTTCCCAAATGGAGGCTACCAGCTTCTGGGCTTGCCTTAGGTGGAACTATGCCAGTCAGAAAGCCAGGAGACTGCCAGCGTCAAAGTCTGTGGTATCTGGCAACAACACGGACAAATCTGTTACACAGTGAAGAATCAGGTCTTTGTCCTTTCTCCTCACCCATCACAACCATCACTACTACATATAGAGACTGTGTTGTGGTTCTCCTGTGCTACATCCAGATTTTTGGGTTTAAATCAGCAAATGATTTGTGTGAGATGAGACATTACCAGGGCCAAGATTAAGTGCCCAGTTCCTGAGCACAAGTCAGCTCACAAACAGATGGATTCACTGATGCAAGGATGTGTGTGCTGGGCCAAGGTATGCTCAATTCTCTAGAGTACAGGCAGATGGAAGGAATGTGGGACAATTGTAGTACTGCTTCAAATGACCTAAGAGCAGTCTACTCAGTTTTTGCAGCATCGCAGTGCCACTGTCCCCCACTCTGCTACCCTGCTCCTGTCCTAGGAGGACATCAGCTCACTGCTCACTGTGCTTAAGTGAACTCTCTGAAAGTCAAACAAAAACCTGTCCCTTGTGAGGATAATGCCTTGAGAGGCTACCTAGAACAGTGGCTAGACAGTGTTAAAGGAATAAAATAGGTATTTGTTTAAAAGGCCTTCAGAAAGTACACCTTGGGCAGTACAAGAGCCTGGCTGAGGCTCCACTAGATGGACAACAGCTATCACATTTTCACACTTCTGTAAGTTTTGGTCCATTTACATACTGGGGTTAATTAATTGTCCAACTACAGCTTCAGGTTATGAAGTTCCATCCTCTCAGTTTGCTCTCCTCAATTCACTGTTTATACTTTTTTGGGCCTGAAGCTGTAACGGTGTTCTTGGTTCTCAGGCTGGAAAGGATTGTTTTGCCTAAAGTTCTCCTCACCCTGTGAGGAGAATTTGCTAACACTTTATATGAAGTTCAGAGTTATATGCCAATGTATTGCAGAATCTGGAAACTATGAAAGCTAAAACTTAAGGCATCAAGGACACAAAATCTGGAACCGCCTCAGTTTCACCGTGACATCGGATCCTCAGTAGCCAGGCGGGGGCACTGTGATATCTGCATCCATCGTGAACACATGGTTCCGTTCCTGCCGAGTTACCCGGAACGCGTGAAGAAACACTATGAACTATTTTTAACCTGTTCAAAGCCTTCGAGTGAGTTCACACCAGATCACTAGTTTGTTTTTTGGTGGTGATCACATTTTTCATCCAACAGCAGCAGTTCTAAAGCCAGATGGTGTACCGAGGTGTCTAGCCCTGGTTCTGACTACCAGTGCTTTTTTTCCAAATCCTTGGACAAGTGGGGTGGGAGGAGGGGAAAGTCCTTTCTCTGCAAGTTTCATGATGAGTTTTGCCTTTTTTTGAATATCATTTGTCTTTATTGTCTGGCAATACTCTCTAAAAGTGGAATCAACTTTATGGAATGAATGAGGAAATGCTGAAAGAAGCTGCACGCTCCTTTACAGGTTCCCAGAGATGAAACCCTTGCTAGTGTCTAGCCTTATTTCTCTTTCACAGTGCACTCTTCAAATGTAGCCAGCTTTTGGGGCATGCTGTACCTCCAACTGTGTATACAATGCTCACACTGAAATTAATAGAAGCATGATGATACATTTGAAGTGAGAACATTGGGAATAAAAGTTAAATTCTTACAGGTACAATCAATGGCAAAAGTTTCTTTGACTTTATTTCTCACCTTAGAGACATCTATAGGTCTAAGTAAGGAATCATTTTTATGGATATATGTGTCTTAGCATAATCCTAAGAAATAAAAAAAAACCCCATGAACTTGGAAACATAAAAGGATTTCAAAAACATGTCTTTGCAGCCTCCTTCTTAACAGAGATTTGTTACTGTGCTTAACCCCACTCTCTCAACCTCAGTTCTACTCTGAGGAATAGGGTATTTTTTGTGTTTGATAGGATCATCACAATACATGTGAACAAGGTGCTGGTCACCAATATGCATTGGAGACCTTAGATCTGCTATTCAGAAATTCTCCTGTCTTGTTTTTGATATGTGTTTTGAGTTGCTAGGAGTCCTTCAGAAGGTCTTCCACATGCTTATCCTTCCATCATGCTAGCATGATGGGAAAATGATAATTCCTACATTCAGGGCAGAAGGTGAAGGTCAAATTTTCACCATGCCTAGGTGATTGCTCACCCACATGCCCAGGTGAATTGCTCTGTGTCATTCAGAAAAGAGACCCAAACCTGGGCTGCTTCCAGGCAAGGACTCAAACTACAGGAAGCAGTGGAGTCACCATGCCTGGAATTGTTCAAAAATCAAATCGAGATGGAATTTAATGATATGGCTTAGTGGGTATGGTGGCATTCAATTGAAGATTGCACTTGATAATCTCAGAGGTCTTTTCCAATCTATATGACTGATACTGTGCCCTCATTCCCCTCCCTGTAATGGAGAAATGCTCCCACCAACATCTGGTTTACAGGACAGAGGGGATCAAACAGGTAGGACAGCTCTTCTGAGCAGCAGCCTTCCTCAGAAGGGACACTATTATCAAGTATAAGGTTTAAGATCCCCTCCTGGAGGAGAATGACCTCTCACCTAGCACTGTTCATCTGCTTAAATGGAAGCCTCTGTAGGAAGAAATGAAGAGTGTCAAAATATCTGGGTGCTCTCAGGGCAAAAAGGGGATATTTGGTATACGTCTTCACATTCAGACTGTCCTATTGTCCCTGGCATTCAATTGCAAACCAAGCACAGAAGCTCAGTTCAGACCACACTGGCAGCTGGACTCCAGGACCTCTGTGGACCCTCTGCTTCAGCACTAATATTCGGCCTGTCCTGCCTTACCAGCTAGATGAAGCAAGTGCAGTTTCCTGGAACAAGCTGCATGCCTGCAACTTCTGCTGTGTAAAATCAGCCAGCAGCATCTTGCTGAAGAGATTTCATAAGAGGGAGGAAGCCATGGGTTAGCAGCACTTCGTCAAGGGATTTTCTGGCTGCAGCTATGCCTGGCTGAAACTCCCGATCCTTGTCTCATGAGCTGGACCAGATTTGCAATCATGAGCAGACATCAGGGGGAATGGGAGCATCTCCCAGTCAGGCAGAATGACCTCCTGTCTCCCTGGGCAGAACAGCTGAGATGCAGCTCCCTGCATCCAAACCATCCATCCTCCCATTACACCATGGCCTCCTCCTTAGTGTCCATCTGTTACCGTGGCCAAGGGGAGGAGAAAAGCAGGGTGGAATGTAATCCTGTCACATTGTGCTGACAGTGAGCATTCATCCATTGCGGTTTCCTCTGAGCACTGCTTTTCCTGTCTCAGCTCTGTCCAGCTCTGCAGGTGAATTCCTGAAAGGGCCGTGAACTAACTGTGCTTTCTAAAGACTGAAGAATGAGGACATTATTTACTTTGGTTGTCGATGGGCATCAAATGGTGTGAAAGAAATGTATGCCTCAACTCAATCACTATCTGGGACCAAAATAACAGATAAAAGGAGAAAATCTGTGGGAGTTATCATTATATGGAGTTGCCATGGAAATAGCATGAGAGAATTTGGAAGAGAGCTGACACACTATGTCTCCAGGAGGGCATAAATCTCTAGCTGGCCTCACTCCTTTTTATCACATTAACAGGCAATTTTTTTTGCTTCAGCAAGGGGTGGGAAAACATCAAAGCACAGCTCTGACATTTTTGTCTATCTGATTTCTTTGATGAAGACCTCCCTGACCCCTCAAGAAACAAAAAAGTGAACCCTAATGCTATTGGTAAGTTGCCCTAGAAACCATTTATTAATTTCAGTAAAATGATAAGAGGGATGTAATTTAAAGCAGAAAATATTTCTGACTTTTGTGAAATCATATTTTAAAACCCCTTTATTAAAAATGTACTATTCTAAGAGTTTTTTTCAAATAAAAAAATACGCACTTCATTAAAAAAGTGTTTTAAATTATGATTTGTAAGGAAAGGCATTAAAATTTGAAGGATCTCTTTCAGGTGAAGTTGCTGTCTTGTGCCATTTCAGTGTTCTGGGAAGTCTGTTTTATTCTCTTGTCTCAATTGCCAAGTCCCACTTTTAATCTGTCTCATCCCCCTGGTCAGGACAGGATAACCAAGTCTGCTCCTACGTTATACCCTGAGACTTCACAAACACATCTGCAAGGCATGGCGTTGTACAGGGGTGCTGTTTTGTAGGGTGCCATCCTCCTGCTCCCAAGCCCAGCTCTCCAGCCTGTGCTCCCGGCAGGCTGTGGGTCACTCCTCTGGTGGTCAGTCCCCACTCGGGGCTGTTGGTGGTGGCTGTGCCAATCTGACCCAGAGCCAACCACCACTTAGATGCTGGCATCCACCTGCACATGAGTACAGGTGTGCAAGTGTGAGTGCACAAAACCACTTCTGTTCAGTAACAAAATTGTTGTCCATGCCTATAAGACCTCACATTTTCTTTTGCTATATTATTGCTCCAATTTTGCCAAATGTTTTCCCAGGATATCGGTTTACCAGCCCCATATTCCACCCTTTCCTGCAGCTTAGGCTGCTACTGATTGTTACTGAGCACCTTTAGAGGCAAGAAGGACACTCAGCCTGCAGCCAGGCTCTACAGGGTAGAGGGTGAACAGGAAAGCCTGGAGCAGGGCAGCAGCAAAGCCTTCATATTTGTACCTGCTGCCTTTCAGCAGAGCCCATAGGCAGAAAAGGAGAGATGCCCAGGACCCTCCAACGAGATCTTATCCTCCCCACCCACCAGTACCCATGCATCACCCCTGCATGATTACTGCAAGAGCAAGTGAGATGAAAGGAAGCAGAATAACAAGAGAGGAAGACAAACAGCATGGTCCCCAAATGCTCCCCCAAGAGTCAATTCAAGTTATGTTTTAGCTATTGACCCAGTTATTTCTCAGACCACCATCTCACCAACCAAAATTCCACCATATCTGTGACTCCACTTGCAAAACCTGGAACCCCAAGAGATACAAAGGCCTACATTTTGAAAACCAGAATAGCTAAAGCCATGGAATTAATTTTTGTGGGGTGACAACTGTGGGCCAGGCTTCTTCTTTGGCTTATAGCTATCACGTTTGCCATAATGGCAGCAATTTCAAGTGTTTTCCCTAAAGCTGTCTTAAAGGAAAAACGGAGGAAAGGTGAAGGGAGGAAGGTCTTTTTTGATACCTGCATTTCTAAGACAAAATCTTACAATTATCTAAGAACAAAACTCGTGTTAAGTTCTTGTTGATTGTTTTGTCTCTTTGCTCAGCATCAATTTAAGATAAAATTATACACATAATTTTATAAATGTTATTTATAAAGCTGTGGATACATATTATGCATATTTTGTGCCAAAAAGAATCCATTTTTACCCCTGTGAGATGACAAGTCCCAAACACTGAATAATTCCATAGGGGCTATTTTAAGGCACTTGGTGGTGCATTTGTTGCTGAGTAGCATCTCTCTGTCTATAGCCATGGGAATAGACACCATTTTTAGCTTCTTATAATTCAGGAGCTGGATTCAGTCCAGAAGAGTTTGTCACAACAATTTGAAAGGCTATTTATGATAAACGGATTGGATTATGGGATCAACCATTTCAGAAAACAATTGTGCTTACCTTCACATCAGGACTGTCTGGGGAGCTCATATTCATCCCCTTGCTACATGTCCCAGGAGCAGGAACTGCAGCCACAGGGCAACTCTGTCAGGGTGGCAGTTCCCAGGGTATTTTCCTCATCTCTCTGATGTGCCTGGTTGTACCTTGCTGCTTTCAGCTGTTATCTGGAAGCAGGTGCCTTTAGTATTGCTTCAGCATTGCTATTTTCATTTGTTTTATGTGCATTCTGGGCTTCTATTCAAAATAAACAAATTTTTAAAGGCCAAAACCTAAATCATATGCTTCAGAAATAAGCCCGCCTTTTTCTCTCTTATTCAGAAATAGCATAATCATAATGAAAAATAGATTAACTCCTGTTGCCTGTTAACAAACCAGCTCTGTGGAGAGCTGTCTCCGGCCAAACGGCTCCCCTGGCTCAAGATCTGGCCTTCATTCCTGGATTCAGAGAGATGTCCTGTGCAGCCATTTAGAAGCTGATACAAACCACAACTGCACCTGAGAGGCAAAGTGGGGTACAGGGCACTGCCGACCCCACATGTGAGCAGTGCCACTTCCATGCCAGGTGAGATGTGGCATGAAGCTACACAGGGGTCAACACACGGGCAGATTGACAAATACACCTGGGAGGAACAAAACCACACCTGGGCACCCTGTGTGCTTGAAACTGCACCCATTTTTTCCACCTCTATTTGCTCCAGGCCCTGTTACCCCATTTGGATCAAAATCTGCAGGACAGCTTTCATCATTTTGAAAGCATCTGGGCAGGTTTCCAGCTTGAGTGTGTTTTAGACCAGGTTCCCAAGATGCAGTAGCTCATAAAAATGTCATTTCTGTTTCCCTCCCTGCCTTGGGACAGGGAGGAGCGCTCAGAACAGTCTCAGCTGCACTTTGTGCCTCAGTATTTTGTCTCTCCAGGGAAGCAGCGCCAAAAATGTCCTCAGAGGAGGAGCATTGCTTTCCACAAAGGCGTATACCAGAATCTTATGCAAAGCAGATGGCAACACAGCAGGAGAGTCAGGCAGGGAATTTCCAAGGAGATCTTTGCTCCCTGGGCCCTGCTGTAGGGAAGATATGTAGTCTGTCTCAAGGCAGGGCTGGAGAAGCTGGGAGGAATCTCTGGTTCCTCTTCTATGATTAGCTGTGCTGCAGCCATCATGGCATAAGCCCTGTTGAAAGGGGCTTGTCAGTGTCTCCACCAACATCCACCAAGGCAAAGGGCCATTGCAGGAGGTACAGAGCACCACGGACACTGCCTTCAACCAACCCACTCTCACACTGCCCTCCCCCGAGACAGCACAGCCAAGGCATCCACCTCCTCCTTCCTACACCTCCACAGGATTTCTTCTTCCCCTCCAGCCTGGGTTTCCCATACAGAGGTATCAGCATGCAGGTGTGTCAAGGTTTCACCCTAGCCAGCAATGAAGCATCACATAGCTACTTGCTGATTCACCCACCCTGGTGGGATGGGGACTAGAAGCAGAAAAAGAAAAGTGAGAAAACTTGTGGGTTGAAATAGAGACAGTTTAATAGATAAAGCAAAAGCCTTGTTTACAAACAAAGCAAACCAAGGAATTAGTTCCCCACTTGCCATGGGCAGGTAGGAGTTTCAGCCATCCCCAGGACACTAGGACCCCTATCACATGGAACAATTCCTCAGCAGGAAAAATAACACCACTCTGAACATCCCCTCTCCCTTCTTCCCCCCACTTTACATGATGTGTGGCACCATATGGAATGGAATATCAGCTGGGGTGGGCTGTCCTAGTTCTCTCCCCTCTCAGGTTCTTGTGCACCCCTGGCCTACTTGCAACAAGAAGCAGAAAAAGCCTTGGCTCTGCATAAGCACTGCTCAGCAATAGCAAAAACATCTCTGTATTATCAACAATTTTCAGCAAAAATCCAAAGCACAACCCCACACCAGCTACTATGAAGAAAATTAACTCTATCCCAGCCAAAACATACACAAAGTGGAAGCAAGGTACTGGAAAATGAGAGGCACAGTAATTACCCCCAAAAAACACCACTGCAGTAACCATCCCCTTCAAAGTACCCAGAATAAATAACACTACAGTTCATGAAAGATACTTCAATGAGCCAGCACATATTGATTTGGAAAGATGTTCCTTCACAAAGCTGAGTCATAAGGAAGATTGGGAACGTCTACAATCAGTGATTGAACAGCCTGGAAAGATCTATCAGCAAGGGAGTGCCCATAATTGTCATGCTGTACACCATCTTCTATTTCAGTGCTATGCTTTAAATAAAAAGCTTCATTTATTTTGTTTGTCTGGGTACAATGCATTTCAAGTTTTAGATCTGCTCTTACTCAAAGCAACATTCAATTCTGTTGATCTTGTACTTCACAAGTTGTGTGGGAAGGTGCCCGAACCTTTTGTCTAATCAGAGAATTCACTTCAACTGGTTTTTTGAACTCCAATTAGGAAAGACCTTAAATTAAACAATAAGGATATAAGAAAAAAAATGAATAAGATTGGAAAACAGAGGGAAAATACTTGAGAATAGTTGCCATGGCAATCCTTGCCTGCTTTCATGTGCTGAAGACACATCCCAAGCACAATGTCTCTTAGAACCCACCTAGCTTCCAAGTCCAGCCACAGGCAGGGTGGGTGGTGGTGTCCCACCTTATGGTGGGACTGGGCTCTGCTGTCCCACCATAAGGAGCCCCAGAGTCGGGTCACACTGCCAGGGTCATGTTGCACACCCAAGGTCATTCAAGTCACAGTGCAGATCAGGGTGTTGCAGCACATGGCATATTGCAGGATGTGGTTTCTGGGATCTTTCACTTCCTCTGGTACTTTTAAAAATCTGCACCTTAGATTCAGGCTCCTCAATCCAGTCTTCTCACAGGGACTGTGTAGAAGATACAACTGAGCCTTCCTTGGGACCTTGGGCTGCTGATCAGTCAGACTTCACACTCAGTCTAATAACAGTGCAGCTCCTTTCACCCCAGTCACTCAAATTTCTCTTCAGGGGGGTGGGCAGCAGTGAGGGGTATGGGAGTGGCATGTACCCAACATACACCTAGGTATAGGGTCTGGATGTAGAATTAAGCAGAGTCTCAGGAATCAAGCAGCATTTGCACTGACCCATCTTCTGCAGCAGCTCCCACAGAGGACTAGAAAAAAGCATCTACCATGCCCGAAAACTATCTTGTGCAATGGATTCTGCTGTGAGCAAAGCAGAGGTTATGAATGAGCTGACAAAACCTGCTTGCTGTTGGCACAGGCACCAAGCAGAGACAGAGTAGCTATTCTGGAAGTGTTTCATCCATTACTGTCAGAGAAGTCACTTTTACCACCGATCTCACTCTAATAAATCATGTTGCCAAGCAGTTTTATAGAGGTGTTATACATCCAAAGCTACTTATGGTCCTGTTAAAAGATGCATTTCTTTTTTAGCTCAGCGTGGCTGAAATGCTGTCACAGAAGAAAGAGAGCTTCTGCTCAGAATGCTATTCTAAGAGAAATATTATTGTAATTACAATAGGGAGGGTCGACATGAGCTAGGAGCCACAATCTTCCTCTTCTGACCCATCGCCTTGGGGCAGCATTACAAAACTGAAAATTTGTGACCATAAGCACAATAGCTGCTCACACACTCTTTGCCACAGAGTTTGATGAAAATGGGGAAATAATGATGTTACTTCCTCATTCACCATAGATCACCCATCCCCTCGAAGTGACTGGAGTATAATAAGTCTGGCAAGATGTATATAGACAACTTAACCAATTAGCTCTTTTATAAAGGCTTTGTCTTCTTAATGCAGTGTTAGATATATTAAGGCATGTGTCTACAAAGTAAAGCATTTCTTTCTGAAGCTAACGCAGCTCTCATTCTAGCTGTCTTAAAACTTGAGTAGTCAAGTGTTCCCCCTCTGGCTGCCTTCTAGTGAGTTATTCAGTGACTACAGAAGCCAAACAATAGATCAAAGTAGCTGGTCTACACACATGCTACATATACATACATTTATACCCATATGCATGTACCTATAAATATATAAATATTAAAATATGTTTACATATTTACATATTTACATAAATATATAAATATATAAATATATAAATATATAAATATATAAATATATAAATATATAAATATATAAATATGTAAGGTTTGCCACGGTTAATACCAGCAGGAAAACTCCTTACTAACAAGTGGAGTAGCTTAGGAAGGTTGTATATCCAGCACAGCTAAATCTACATGGCATGTGTATAATTCCCACCAAAATTATGCTTTTAAATTTGGCTCTGTTTAAACGTAGTCCTTCCCATGGCCAGTCCTATTGCCATCATACCACTGCTTTGCACAGCACTGAGAGGGACCTGCCCAGCTGCTAATAAGCAGCAAGGGCACTCCCGTCTCTGGAAGGCAATGATAATTCCCAGGGCCACTCCCCTGCTGAACCTGTCCAGCCCAGCAGGCATCACAGACAGCTGTGGAGCTGTCCCACTTTGCTGACAAGTGAGACAATGGGAAAGGGGCCACAGGCAGCAATGCAGTGTCTGATGCACAAACCCACCACATCCCAACAACCCAGCAAGGCGACTTCCAGCAGCGCTGGGGGGCCTCAGTGTGGAAAAACATCCACCTTTCCGTTTCCCAGCACTATCTTCTCAAATCAACACACAACAGGAAACATCATGGTGCCCTGTCAAACAACGGAAAAGCACCAAAATCTCTCCCTTTCAGCATCCACTGGAGACAGAAAAGGACACTGCACAGGCACATAAGAGAAGCAAGGAGGTCTCTAGCAAGGAGGCAATCTGCTGCACTCTAATCTCTCAGAGAACAAATACTGCAGAGGATGGAGAAATTTTTTTTGTTTTAACATCAGTTCAGGAGTCAATTGCTTGTAATTGTAATGTCTGTGGGCATGCTGGCCTTGGGTCAAAATCCAGAACACACCTTTGACTTCTGCCCCAGCACAAAGAGGTGGCTGGAAATCCTCCAATGTCAACAGTGACTCTGGCTGTCCAAATAAACATTCACTTGCAATGACAGAGGCATATGAAAAAGCTGACTGACTCAGCTGCCTAAGGAGCAGAGAGACAGCTTGCTGCAAACCCTCAGATAAAGAGTATTTCTACCCTTACCTAACCAAGGAAGGACAAGAGGATGCCATGGATACTAACTTTACCTTATTTCTAGAAAGCAACCTGACAAATGCATGAGATAAAATCTACCTGGGTCTACCAAGAACAATAACAAAAATCCTTGGGCCACATCATACTAGAGATAGGGAAATATTTAGAGGAGTTCTGAGCACACAGTTGCACAGTTCCTGTAATCTTGTCTCAGGTGTCCACTACTGTCCATCACAGGGACAGGGCACCAAGCTAGATAGGCCTCAATGGGATAAAATGTCTAACACTTGTGGATTATAGACCATGTTGAAAATCAGTCACAAGGATTTACCTGAATATTAATGTGTTCATTGCCTGTGAACCCCAGCCACAGGAACACATAATTTTCCTCAGGTAAGCGGGCCCCTTGTTTCTACATTAACACAAATACATTGCTCAAAGCCTCTCAACGGCTGGAACAAATGAAGGAGATTATTTCATCAGCTCCTGTCTCTCATAGTCAGAAAATGCTGGGCCATGCCAGGATACCCAAAATAGTGATTTACTGGAAAAAGCATTATGAGTATTTATAAATGCTGTGACATGATTAGTACCCCAAACAGAAAGATAAACTGGCAACCTATGGTCTAGAAAATCAACTATTCCCACTGAGCTCTCAAAGTCAGTGATCAGCACAAAAGGTGTAAATCACAACTTTTTTTTTTTATTTCAAAACTGTAGAAAATGCAGAAAAAACACAGGCATCTTTGTATGCACAGAAAGGGTAATTCAGTTTGCATAAGGCTTTGGCATTATTTAACAATGTTTATGAAATTCTATCCTGCCTGCCTGATGCAAAAGCCTGGCAGTAGCAGGGCTGCACAGGCAGAGCCTACAAATGTTTACTCTCACTTTTGGGTCTGAAGCTCTTACTCTCTGTTCAGAGGGTATGCATTTCATAAAAGAACCCCACCATGCTGCTGAGCTGTGCAGCTCTGTTTATACCAGCTTAATTACTGGCATTCTTAACATATGAGATTTCACAAGATAAATTTTGAGAAATTTCACAGTTTTGGTCATTGAAGGACATTCACCACAGGTCACCAGACTCCAAAAAAAAAAAACCTGGGAAGGCATAAAATGAACAATACTGTGCTCCTCCATTTAGCCCACACAGGTTAAAATAATCTGGGACATGAACAGTCCTTTTGGATTCAGGTACAAGCTTAAAAAGGCATTTGCTGCTTCAAAAATTCCTTCAAAAGCCTAATTCCTTGTCTTGATTTCTCTTTTTATTCTTCCTCCCTTGCACTGCAATCACTAACCACAGCCAATAGCTTTTCCCCGTCATGGTTGTTTTTTCCTTAATTAAATGCTATCTGCTCTTTGTACCCATCCTGAACTAGCTGCTCTTGCACATAGGTGATTGAAACTCTCATGGAATTCACAGCAATGCTCTTATATGGCTCAGCAAGAGAGAAAAGGAAAGCACATCAAAACCTCAGGTTTTCTCCTTTTACTGCTGAGATTTGTTCTCAGAAAGCAGGTGCACATGCAACAGCTTGACTAGCCAGAAGCCAAGATGACAAATGTCTCTTTCAGCTCCAGGGGAAAAACGGCTTTTGGAAAGCACCTGAACTATGGGACACTTAACAACCAGAGAAGCACACCTCTTTTAGTGCAGGTAATGAATTATACACAGCCAGTAGCAGTGTGAGTGTTCCCACTGTGGGCATTCTGCTTGATGCTTGACATTTCAGCATTGCCACTCTTCCTGAAATATGACCCACACTTGCTATTGTATTTCAAGTTTCCAAGAGGCTACTCATTATTTGACCCAAGTCCATGTTTTCCAGAACGGCCATGTTTTTCCTTTTCCTCATCTAAAGAAAACAGCTGGTCTGAGTAACCCTTCAAAAACTGACACCTTTTAAGGAAAGTTTTTTAGATTGGTATCCATAGTAGTTTCACCATATGTTTACCATTCTTCAAATGCACTCTCAGATCACAAGTAATAATCATCTGCTTTCTTGCCAGCCTTGCTTTTCTCTAATTCAATTAGATAACCACACACATTTCTGCTTTGGCCCTTGCATAGGCTAGTTTTAAAGAAATGTTACACAAAAGTAATAGGAAGGTGAGGAAACAATCTTGAGGTCTCTAGGACACATTGCCCAGCTGCTAGCTGAGATGAAGACACAGCACATGCTAAAACATTTCTCCTCATACTGAAGAAACAGAAATCTGGATCTTTCTCTGAATGACATTTCTCAGGCAGATTACAGAAGCATTGATCTTCTGCACACTCTGAATTAATGTAAAGGATGTTTATTTTCACTGTGCTGTGCTGGCAGCAATGCCTGTGTCCCTTTAGATTGTTTGTGGAATGGCAAAGAAAAAAGCAGCATTTTACAGCTGCAACAAACTGAAGGAGATAAAAAAGTCTCTGTATGCACTTTTGTCATGTTTCCCTGCCCGTCTCAGGTGAGATTAATGGTCTGCCTACACTTGAATGTGACTCCTGTCAGGCACCAGCCAATTAGGTACATTTGGCTTTCTCAGCAGTGAACTCTGGAAGCATAAAGGAGATAAAAACAAGCCACGGAGACAGCAAGAGAATCTGTGTGGCTGAGGACCTGGTCTTGAATGAAGGAGCAAGACCATCAGGAGGGTCAGCAAGTGTTCCTCTAAAATTACTTTTATGGTCCATAAAAGACTAAGGCATAGGCATGGGAAAAGGCAGTGATAGTTTTTTGCATCTGCTGAATTATTAGTTTATTTTCAAGAGGACAGGGACATAGTGTGGGGAAGTTATCAGTGTGAGGCAGCACCACGGGGAGCCAGACGTTCACTCCTTCACAAACCAGACCTCATTGCGGCGTCCGTAAGGCTTCATAGGGGGGTCATAACCATTGCACAGGTAGAAATCCTTGCGGTAGGCAGCATCACTTCCCAGAGCAGCCTTCAGCTTGGCAGCATAGTTCACATAATCTGCCTCTTTGGCATAGCCGCCAAACTGCCTGCAAAGAAACCAGAGAGGTGTTGAGCGCTCCTGGCAAAGCACAGAAGGAAGAGAGAGAGCCACATATATAGCCACAGTATATTTAGACACATATTTTCATCCAGGCCCTGCCAGCATGCACTCATGCATGCATTGGTCATTGTGAAGCAGCACACATCATCAGATGAAGTCTCATGGATGACACAGCCAAAGTGTAGTCATCCACTGAGAGGCCCCAAAGCGATCTCTCCAAACAGCCCCATGAATGTCAGCCAGCAGAATGGCCCTGCCCTGTGAATCAGCACCATATCAGAGAAACAACTTTCTAAAACACAAGGTTATCCCCAACCATCTGCTGGAAAGATGAAGGAAAGCCAAACCCTAGCTAGCCCAACAAAAAGAGGAGGTAGGAACAGACAATTGGCAATTACAGAATAGGATGCTATTTAAAAGGAGTCGACTGAAATGGGTCTGGTTTATGTCGACCTCCCACCAACAGGAACTGTTTCCACATCTGCCTGCACCTCACCAACCTCCCTCAGGGCCAACGTTTGAGACAAAACAGGCTGATATTGCAGAAGTGGCCCACACCCAGAGCAAAGGCCAAGCAGCAGTTAGAGGCAAGAAAAAAGTCAGTTAGAGTCAGCCAAAATAGTTCAAGTATGCAAGGGAACCTCCAAAGGGTAAAGACAGGGTGAAGAGCTTACTGCTATTGTGATGCTAATTTGAGTCCAGGCTGTCAGTCAACAGCCCAAGACATTAAAAGGTGACTTGAAGCAATGCAGTGTCTGCTTGTTTCCATGGTGGAGTCTGGTATGAGTCCATCTGAATGAGGCTTCAGTGGACAGCTTGATGTGAACCACACTAAAGAACATCCTTAATGACTATGAACAATCTGGAACCCAGAAAGTGGGAAAAACAATAGATTCATACAATAGAAATGGCACAGTATCTTTCAGGGCTAGCCTCCATGCCTGTTTACCCAGTGGAAAAAAATGCATATTCCAAATCAGTGCAGCATGACCAGGGGTAAGAAGTGACAAAAACCACCTATCTTCAGTCTAGACATACACCTCCATCTCCTTCTTCCACAAGCACCCCTTCTACAGCAAGTCACCTGGTAAAACAAATACTGCTCTTCAGAGCACCCTAAAGACCTCACCACTTCAGATTGGAGCTGCCAAAATGCATTCCTTACGTGGAATAAATGGTCATCCCCTGTCTTTCTTCAATCTTAATGCTTTCATCGGTAGGACAAGGAGGGTTCTCTTGAAACTGGCTTGGGATCCGCAGAGAGACTTTCACCTTCTGCTGAAAGGAGCCATCTTCAGCAGGAAAAGCAGTGATGGAGACAGGAGCAGTCATGCCCATTCCAACCCCTGAAACAGATGCACAAACATTACTAAAGAAGTCTAGGCTCTCAGGAACTTACAAACTTAATGAGGAATTCACAAAAGCTAATTTTAGTTTTGGAAAACTCCTCATATGAACAAACTCCTTGTCAGGAATGGGCTCCTCTGGGGAAGCAGAAAAGCCATCATCAGGCTTCTGCTTAGGCCAAGCTCTCTCTCCACACCAGGAGCCTGGGAAAGAAGTGTCCACCTGGAATGCTTTTTAATAATGGAGCTGCTTTCGTGGTTCTGTGAGGCACTCTGTTCTTCTGACAAATCATCAGTAAGACGGCAGGGTCTGTAGCTCCAGGGCAGGCCAGTGGCGCGTATAAATCTACATTAGAATTTATCAGCATTTCAATTAATACTATCTGCACTTAGTTGTGAGCCCACAGCCCATACTGGGGGACAGGAGCTTTGTCTTAAGATCTTCCAAATGCTTCCAGACATTACAAGTTCCAGTGCCCCAGACCTCAGTGCTGTTATGGGTTTCAGCAGGACTGTCCACACTCCGGGAACAGCATGATTTTTTCCTACTCATTACCACCAAGAAGTACCACATGGTACTGAAGACCAGTTTTCTTCACTCCTCTTGCAGCAGTAGGGAACTTCTAAACCTCATGATCAGGCAGCCATAAAAACAGTTGAGATCAAGGCATCTTTCTCATTTATTTTCCTTTGATATCATACCTGTGTTTGTGTCACATGATATAGAAGGCACCCTTTCTACTACAGCAACAGTGATCATCAGCTTTCCAAAACTGTTGCTGCAAATACCATTTCCCACTGCATCCACCTCCTCCTCCTACAGAGACTACACTAGTCCCTCTACTAGGTGCTGGAAAAAGGTGTTCAAGAACGTGTATATGCCTCAGAGCTACTCTGTAGTCTTCTCCTGCTATGAATGGTTAAAATGCACACTTTAGTAAAATGAGAATTAGAAGCAATCACCTGGAAGTGGTGCTATAAAACATTACAATATACCATTAAAGAGGAAGCTCATTGTTCACTACCCTTTCATGAATACAAATAGCCACATAAAATATCAAGGTCATAACTGTTATTTCACTGTCCACAAAGGCACATCATAGAACTGAACTGTCCCAGATACTCTGGATTTCATCAGCTATTGCTCACCCAGGGAGCTGTGATAGATACATGTCTGCCTGTCCTCATCTTATTCCAGCTGCAAGGTAATTCATTACTGTTTAAACAATTTTTGAGATCTCACCTTGAAACAGAGATGGCTTATAAGCGGACTTGTAGCATGAGTTGGCTGGGCACGACTTAACCTGTTGCAAGTTTCCTTTTCCCAGTGAGGGGCCATCCCCATCAAAGACCCCCAGTGCCAGGAGCCACAAGCCTGCGGTGCCATTGCCCTTACCCATCCTGCTTTCATCAAGCTTCAACCACTAACATCTGCCAAGCCCCGCGGGGCAGGCAGCATTTCTCACCCTTGTCGTTGCTTCCTCCGACGTACTTGAGGAGCTTGACTGCCCCTTCCTTCGAGGCTTCATCGAACGGCTTCCCCACCAGCTCCACCGCCGCGAACCTCCCGCCCTCGCACGCCCTCTCCTCGTAGCTGACCTGATCCTGAGGAAGGAGATGGGGATGGAGGCGCTGCCGGGCGGACGGCGCTGCCCGGGAGTGATGCCCGCTTTCCCTCGCAGCGCCTTAGCGCAGAACCTGCCGGCAACAGCGCCGGCCGCCCGCCCCGGCACAGACCTTCTCGCCCTTGCTCAGCAGGCGGCAGGGCCATGCCTCCACCGTGCTCAGCAGCGAGTTCTTCACCATGCCCAGCATGACGCCGCAGCTCAGCTCTGCCCCGCTCGGCCGTGCCCCGCTCGGCCGTGCCCCTGCCGGCCCGGCTCGGCCCCGCTCGGAGGAGGCGGAGGGCCGCAGCCGCCCCGCCTGCAGCGCGGCCGTCGCCCCCAGGCGCGCACAGGGCCGCCGGCGCCGCGGGACGGGGCTCGGGGAGCGGCGGCCGAACCGGGGAGGGGAGGGCGCCGAGAAGTGTGGGGGATCATGAGGTGCGGGCAACAGATGGTATTCATCTCTGGGAGACAGGAAATATGAGAGGGATATGAAAGGAACGAAATACGGGAAAAGGGAAGTACTGGCAAAGTGTGCCAGTCATGCACAGTGTGAAAGGGCACCGAGCTCCTAGAATTGTGAAATCATAACCTCTTGTTTCATCGGTCTTTTGCGTTTTGTTGTTTGTTTTTGTTTGTTTGTTTTTTAAAATAAACAGAACTAAAGGGGAACATAGTTGTTTTTCAAGGAAATTGTCCGTGTCACTGGATATTGAAAGCTTTAGGTGAGGGGTAAATTTTAGAAGTTCCTAATGATGCTTAATCTTCCTCCACTGACCACCCAACTGGTGTTTTAAACCTGTGTTTAAAAGTTCCATCCAGATCCTTTACCAGAAATACATGTAGATGAACGCAACAGAGAGCTTACATGGCTTCTGTAGCTGGATACATTTACATGCATAGAAGACTTAGACCCCTTGTGACAAGTTTTTTTGTTGTATAAACCATGTCAAAGGACAAGTGCCAATTAGTGTCTTACCCCGGATCTTTTAAGAAGAGGTTAGCAGAAGCAGAAATCAAGTACCAGTCCCGGGAATCAGTCCCATGGGTCAGGACAGCTTCCCCAGGCAGATGGCATAGAGGGATCTCAAGTTGTTCAGCTGGACTGCTGCCTCCTCAAATAGAAGGTGAACAGCTCAGAAGCAGGCTGGTGCATAACCTTTCTACAATCTTAAAGGGCAAAAAATAAAATTATATAAAAAAATAGGACACTAAAACTTTTCCATCTAGAGAGAGGGTCATGCAAAAGCAAAGAGGTTAAAGAAGCTAGCTGTTATCATCTGAGTAAACAGGCTGTGTTCAGGTCAGGGAGCTGGGCTGGAGCCTGGCATGGGCTTTCACACAGTGTATGATGGGGGGTGCTATCACTGGTGACAAGGTCACAGACTAGGAATTTATTAACAATTTATATTACTTGGTTTATTCACCACTATGCAAGAAAGTGCAGAATTATAATATACATTGCATGCTGCAGCTTATTTGTTCTCTTTTAAAGCAAATGGTGACTTTCTTCATTGTGCTGAGGAGGTTTTGCCAGGACTACAAACTTGCACATATCAGCGTAGGAATACGTGGACTAGGTTAGACTGGGGGTCCATCTTGCCCTATCCTCTGTCTCTGGCAGACACTGGTGGTGAACATCTACGTATAAAGTAAAAGTATGCAATGATCTGGTCTGGCCTCCCACTACCAGCTATCTGTAACTTGAGGGATTTAGGGAAGTCTCATCTTTGTGTTTCAAGTAGTCCTCAATTTATACAACTTCAGGTTGCCTGACAAAATCCTTGTGTTTAAAATACGACCATTTATGTTTTACTCTTCCTCCTCATAGACCAAAATAACCCGCAGTCCCTACAGCCCCAAGAAAAGCATCCCTTGTAGGGATCAGCAGTCTGTGCAAGGATGCAGCTGTTGGTACAGCACAGCCTAGAAACTCTGAATGCAAAATAACAAGTTAGGGGCCTTTCTCTTCTGTTATTCCTTGTAATTTATGTAAATATATTCTGGGATCAAAATGCTCTACATTTCCTGAGAAATTATGATGACAACTTCAACAAAGGCACAATTGTATCCTTTTATCAGCCTTTTCACTGTCTTGATTTTTCCCTTCTCTAGCTAAGCAGTGTTTCAAATTCCCAAGCAAAAGCCAAAGAGAGCCAAGTCAGAGTTTTGTTATTTCCTGAAAACCTGGACTCAGAAAATTTACTTCCAGGAAATATTTATCAGATTGTCTCATACCTTCCCCACTCAACTAACTCCCAGGTTAGAGCTAAAATTCTTACTGTGTTAATTCTTCTGGTCCATTCTGAAAGATTTCATATGAAATTATTTTTTCCCCCTTTCTTTTTGGAGGTTATTGTACTATCACTGAATTCCTTTCCATAAGCTCAGGCTTTGGGAATCCTTAAATAACTAGTCTACATCCCTACTGTGGCTGGAGAGTGTTTTCAAAACAACTGTCATGCCAGACACTCCCACAATCAGACATAATCCATTCATTATTTGTGTTCTCATAAGTTTCTTCATCCAGACCTTAAAGACAACCTGTTTCTTTTTCTCTCTGACCCTCCTTCTTATGTTTCAACACATTTCATATACACAGCTGACTGCAATGCTAAATGCAAATCTCTGTATTGGATTTATCTTTAGAGACCTGAAGGGCAAGCCCACTCTATCCTCCATTCAGTGCATAATTTGATTCATGCACTCTTTTTTATCATTGGCTTTATTGTCAGGAGGACACACGCAAAGACAAGCTGAAGGCAGGGTATTCTGGGTAATCCCTGAGGGACCAAAGTCTTTAGAGAGTGTGGTTGTTAATTTTCTACAGTTCTTAATTGTGCTAAAGGATGTTGGGAAATGTCTGGGGGTCAATGCTGGCACGTGGAGACAATATGAACTCTGTGAACTAGACACCAATTGAATTATTATCTGTGATTTTGGGGACTGAAGAGTCTCTTAAGCTTATTTTGGAAAGTCCTTCCAGATACCTATCTTTGCCAAAAGGTATCTAAATAGTTTTGAAAAAAAAATTTTAAAAATCCCCTGGTTTCCATGGGTCTTGGCAAAAATCAGTTCAATGTGTTTAGAGTTCTGGAAATTCTGAACATATCTACTGAATAACACCATTCTGAATGCACAGTTCCAGGTAGCTAGAAAAACACTCTTTGCAGAAGGTTCAGATTTGGTCCCTAGCAATTGATATATCTCCAGGGTTGAAGCATGATGTACAGGCCAAGGTTATCCAACCCTACCCACCCTCTGAACATATGAACATGGACAAAATGTTAAGACTATATTTTGAAAGATAACTTCCTCTCCCTTTCCCTGCCCAGCTGGAAGTGCCAAGCACTAATCCATCTTTCTGCATTCATCAGTTGTTCAGCACTTTTGTAGTTCAAATTCCCCAGCTGTTTCAGATGGAGTGCTTTAAAAATAGGGCAGAGCGAGAAATTCACCTGATCTTTATACAAAGACCTTCTTCTAGTAAGCAGAAGGAATGCTTGTACAGACTAAAGTTATTCACTGTCAAGTAGACTAAGCTTGTCAACTTTTTTTTTTTTTTTGCTTGGGACACAAAACAGCCATCATTAAAGAACAGGGTCAGGTTTCACCTACTGACCTAGGTTTGGAAGGCAGCAACAAAATGCAGAAGTTCTGGTCTCCTTAGCAATGCTGACTTGTGTGTGCTTTACTTTTTTTATCCAGCAATGTCCCATTGAGAAAGGCTTAAGCAGATGAAAAAACACTAAATATTTCCCCTTTTTTCTGGTAGAGAATTAAGTGCTCTGAGGTCTCCTGTGAGCATATAACCTCCTCCTATGTGTCGGGAGTCTCCGCAGCTGAGTATTTCCACGCCTCTGGCTCTGCAGAGCATTCAGTCGAAGGGGAAGGACAGTTTTGCTGACGACATTGATACGTTCGTTTAGTTCTTCCAGCCTTTTCCTTATCGACTGGACTTCCCTCACAAGGTTGTCCACAGCAGCAGAGACAGGGCGGAGACTACAAAGAGAGTAATACAGAAGAATAACTCAGTTTAGGGAGTGTTTCTGAACAATTAATTTACCATAACCTTTGTTACTTTACCAAAGTAATTTACCATGACCTTTGTTTCTTGCTGGGTAAGGGCTCTTGATGATGAAAGAGTTGCAAGCAACCATTAAAAGATGCTTCAAAGCTACCCTGCTCTTCGGTGATGGGAGTTCGTCTGAGGGGCCCATCTGAACCCTGGAAAGCACAAGCTTCAGCACTAGTATGAGCAATGTGGTCTTTCCACTACCTTACTTTAATTACTAACAATTAACTAGGAGTACACATGGAGGCTAGGCCAGTGACTCCCAACATCCTAACATGAGGATGTTAGTCCTCGGCATTTCCAATGAACCAGTCCGTGTCCTTGCCAGCAAACTCGTAATTCAAAGTGTGAAATACAAAGTTATGTTTCGTGTCAGGGAAATGAAGAAAATCTGTGTAATCATAGTTGTAGAACACAGCAATGGGACAGTTATAAAGATGAGTTCTAATAAACAGCTGAAGAAAGCATGGAAGGAAGTTTTTGAATAAATCTTTTGCTTGCAATTATCTATTATAAGTCTCAAGCTATTCTGCAATAAGTGTCCTTTAATTATAACTTTAGAAGCTTGCTTTGTATTAAAGAAATTTAAACTGTAGTTTTAGAGTGCAAAAAGGTTTTTTAGACAAAAGAAAGAAATAAGGAGGGGGCTCAGGCCTCACACAAGGTGGGAAAACATCCTGGACATGAAGATATGACTTCAGCTCACTGATTTATAGCTCCTAGAGAGGGAAACTGGACATCAGCATTAGAGATTGATGGACTTGAAAATAGAGATGAGACCCCACATCTGGAAGCCAGATCCCACCACCTGGAAAAACATATCCTGGAAGTACATCCTGGAGTATTGAAATATCAGAATAGATCACAATGGTCTATAGAATTATACAGGACAATCTATAGATTTATGGCTGTTAGGTATTGAATTGTGACGTTAAAACTAGAAATGGAAACTGCTGAGAAAGCTTATAAATATGTATAAAATACCATCAAATCCAGCAATAGGTGTGCAGTTGGAAGGGAAAACCCCTACCACTGTACCCAGCGCTGCCTTTTTGCTCACACTTTACCATGTTAATTAATTAATTATTAAATTGCTGCTTGATATATTGGCCGTGTCAAGTGTCTTATTTTTAACAAAAGCTCAGTACAGGATATATGGATAGTGTCATCGCATCTTCCTGCACTAAAGTTAGAACATTCCAAATACAAGATTTGGAATCTGATAATCTGAGGCACCAATGAATTTCAGCACTGTTGGTGTGAAAGTTGTGATGAATTCTGTGCTAGTAACAACAGCCACCATGCAGTGAGGGAGAAATCTACTAGATGCCAAAGGCCAATGTACAATCTATGAAGTATCCTTCTGAAACCCTGATTTGCACAGACACCATGTGACCACTTGCTCAATGCCTTTTTTATTCTTCTAGCCTTTCCTCTTCAACTGGTTCAATGTGTAACATTTGCAAACATTTTTTCTTGTTCCTAAAGAGAACAATTAGTTATGGAAGACAGCCACTTTACTTGCTTTATAAACAATTCAGATTTAAGTGATATTACGTTTCCAGTAATTCCCAGTATTCCCTTTTCCTCTCTTTCTTTCTCTGCCTCACCTACTCTCTTTCTGGAATATGAGGTTGACGTAATTTTTGTGAGTTTGTTCAACAGTTAATATCTCCTGCAATGCAAAGGGAGAATATGATGACATGAATTAGTGAATAGCTTTCTCAGATCTAGATGTTAGAGACTGAAATAAAAAAAACCATCACAGACCAAACCAGCTTCTTTTCTCTGACCTGTGGCCAAGCCCATGTGTGGATTTGTAGAGTAATTAATTTTTTTCTAGGCTGTTCTCACAAGTGTGAGCTGCCAAAGGCATTTTCTTCAGGAAGATTCTTGTAATGGCAGTTGAGAGTGTTTCACAATAAATAGTTAGCAGAATATTGTTTACTAATCCAAGCTGGTAGCACAACAGGTACTGAGACAATGTGTTTTATTTTCCCCCAGCTGAGAAATATGAAAATTCATATTTAAAAAGATTAATCCTACTCAAGCAAGGACACCCAGGAGAGGACTGAATCCCACCTCCAGAGGAGAGGAATTACCTGGAGAACTCAGGCAGGAGAGCATTTGGGTTGTTCAGCAGGGTATGCTTCATTTGCCAGAAGATGCCATTTCCCCATTTCTCAAGGGTTTGAGTAATGCTGTAAACACCTTCTATGTTGACCTTGTCAGCTAGGTTAGCAGGATGTCCATGGAAGAGAGGAAAACAAATGTCAGCACAAGAAAATATGAGCCAGTGCTCAGAATTTGATTCAATTCCCCATCACAGCTCAGTTGCAATGAAATACCAAATATTAAACACGTGGAGGATCTAAATTAAAAGCAGATAATTCTCCCTCACAGTGTAATTCCCTGCCTCCAGGTGCCCAGGTTTTCTGCTGCCACTGGATACCCCAGCCTATTATCTCTAAAACCACTATTTTCTCCAGAAGTCTCAGCAGCTACCCAGCAATCAAGAAAGAGCAGTCATGAATGAGCACTGTCTCAGTCCAAGGACAAAATAAGTGCATCTGCCTCTCTGAGTTACTGAACATCTCCCATGCTGAACCACCACTGTGGCTCCTCCTACCGCCTTCTCTGTAGTTCCACTTCTGATGCTGGTCCAGAAAGTCCTCCTGAGATTTACTGCAGGGCAAAAGGATGAAGAGGAGGAAAAGAGGAAGAGTCACCATGATGGCTGTTGTAGGATCTTGACTTCCCCCTCTCTCTGTGGAGACAAAAAGCCTTGCTAAATGCTTTATTTCTTTTTTCTTCTCGTTCTCCATTTTCCATCTGTCACCACGACACCAAATTTCTCTTTGGCGATGTTTTTATTTAAAATGTTGTTCAAGTGGTTTGGAATAGGTTTTACAGGAGCACAGGGACTTTTTCACAAGTACCAACTTTACTTCATTTTCAAGCAACAGAGTGGTACTGAGATGCTTCATCAACCAGCAGCAGCTGGGGAAGTAGCTTTGCTTCCTATGAAGCCATGTTGGGATAGCACTTTATAGCTACAGTTGTTCTAGCAGTGTAAGGAGGAGGTACTACAAAGTGTGAAAATCACTGCACCCCTACTTTGTATTTGGGATAAACAAGGTAAACAACCATTAAACAATTTATCGAGTGTCTCATAGTGGCCTGAATAAAAACAAATATGTTCTTTTTGATCTGATCCACTAACCAATAGCAATATCTTAGATGCTGCCCAGTGATGGATCCTCAAAGGTAACCTCAGCCCCCATGTACTATCTCCACCTTGCCCTGGTGTCATGGGGTCAGTTCCTCCTGACAAAGCTATAGAGTTGACAGGACATGTATATGAACTGATGTGAACACTTACCTAACTCCATGTTTTCTTTCAAGTTTAAGGAAGCCGAGCCCAAGCCAAGGAAGTCAACCCTAACCTATGTGCCCTCCTGGGCAAGTATTACCTCTAAACATAAGAGGATAGATCAGTCTCTCTACAGCTTACTCATGCTGATTTGTTATTCTGTCCTAATAAATAAGTCCCTCATTGTTGAATCTGGCATTTTAATTAAAACAAAAAAATGTCATGAACAGCTGCTCTGCTAGAAATTGGCTGAAAATATCCATTACGCACATATTGCACATAGAAAACAGAAAAAATGCATGGCTAAGTTCGTGAAGTTTAGTGATGATTTCAGTCATCTGTAGTCACAGTGATGGAGGGGCTCATGTGAGAAGCAGGCACATCCAGAAAAATCTGAATTATTCTCTTGTTCAGGTACATGCATTAAAAGCCTAAGATCTCACTGCAAAATGAGGACATTAAATTTCTTTTTTAATATAATATAACCTTCATCTCCTGACCATCTGTGAAGAATTCAGTCACCTCAAAACCTACCAGAAGCTGTAGTAGATAAAGCAGTAAATAATTCCTTTCACTTTGTGCCTTTCTTACATTTGATCACTAGTGCGTTTTAATTGCAACTGCATTTATTTTTCCACTATTTAAAGTATCAGTATTAATATAGCCATACTAATGGAAAATGTCATGATACTTTAAAAACATTACTTTCCATCTGCCAGGATGTAATTTTTATTTCTTCTAATTCTAATCTAATTACTTCATCTAATTGGAGTATTCATTCAAAGGAAAAATAAATTACCTTCTTCCTATCTCGCACATGCATACACCTTTTCTTTCCACTAACTCTGAGCTGCCAAAATGAAGATCTTTAAGAAGGTCTGACATACCACCAAGGCTCATAATGAAAAGGTCTTCATGGACCTTCTTGAAACTATTTACATTGACACCATGCCTCCTCCACCTCTCAGCTTTTCCAGATAAATGCACCAGCCTTTACAACTTTTTTCCCCTCTCTTTCTTTGAATGACTCTGCCCTGCACATGCCTTTTTAATCTTCCCTGATAGGAAAGGACTAACCAGACACCTATGTATCTAATTGCAAATGATTTGAACATGCTGCCAGCATCAAGGAGACAGTGGGCTTCAAGGCTAATTGGAAAACTTCCTGAAGAGATTGTCCATTCTTTATCCTTTCCACCTCCCACTTGTTTCAATACCCCACAGCTGGGATACCTCAGTCTTTCTCTATTTTTTAAAAATAGGGTGGTAATAAATTCCACCTACATTTTATACTGAAAATCCACCCTACTTGAGCTCCAGCTTTTTTAAACACTTGTGTCCAAATGAATCACAATACCCCCATGTTACATTTGTAGGGCCCCTCACAGACCAGTTTCTTTGTAGCTTTGCTCCCTGCATTCCTGAAGCTCTACTGTAATTTATTATCACAGTAAACATCAGGTTAATAATAATCTTTGAAGTAGATTCTCATACCTCAGGCACACAGAAAATGAGCAATCTTCCTTCTCTTAGGTACAACTGTAGACAGCAAATGGATGTTCACTAATAAGGTTTCTAGCTGAAAAAGTCTGTGAGGTCATCTGTAACAGGAACCAGATCCCCAGCCAATTCAAATATGTCTTCGGCTCTTTTTCAGAGTTGCACTGGAAAGCACAGGGTAGAACATGGATGGACAAGCAGAGAGAACTTTCTCACATCCTTGGGTGGAAATTCTTTCCTAAATGCAGAGAATAACAATATCAATATATTAGCTTTGTCACTGTTACTATTAATTACAATAACATGAAGTGCTATCAAACTTACATCACATTTTGCCCTTGCAGCCCAAGGTAGGCTCAGTGATTCACTCGACAGTCCCTTTATCTGCAGGCAGAAGACAAACATATTTGTCTCATTAATTTCTACAATATTTTTTTTCATCTTTTAACCTTTTGATTCCTCACTTCAGCATGATAAAAGAGCTCAGCTAGCTTAATATCCCTGAGCACAGCCTGGCTGGGATAAGCAGTTGTGCCATCCAAGCCAGAATCCCTGCCTCAAAGCCAAGGAGTACTGCCAGTATTTGAACTCCCATCACTGTCCCTCTCCCATTAACCCCTTTGGTTTTCTTGTTGTTCCATTTCCAGTGCTCATCTTTCCTCACAACGTAGTGGGTAACCGCAGCAGAGCCCTGAGATTTCCTTGGTATCTGCCTCAGACTTTGACAACTGGGGTCGAGCGTGATGACTGAAGTGCATCACTGCCTGTGGATTGGGCTGCCTGCCGGGATATGGGGGATTTGCCCACGTTCCTTGCTTCTAGTACCAAACACATCGTTGTTTCAGAGAGCCGTCTCTCCCCTGACGCCTGAGGAGAACACACGCATCCTATTGCAGACATGCGAGTAGTTGCTTTACGAAGCAGAGCTTGCCTGCCCTTATACATCTAGAGGGCTTGAAACCTTCCCCTGAACTTCTGACTGCTCTAAACACATGCCCTCTCCTGAGTTTCCCAGCATCCCAATGTGTTAGCTCAAGCTCATGCTTGCTTTGAGATGATGTTGATTAATCAATCCCTTCAGTGATACCTAAAATGAAGGAAATTTTTCTGCATTTGAACATTGAAGTGCAAGTGAATTACATTCATGCTTTTCATTTGAGGTCTGTTTTCCTCTCATAACTTTTTCAAGTTCCTTTTGAGCTACTTTAAGACTGAAGTTGAACAGTGATTCTGGATTTTGGGTTGTTTGCAGGGAAATAAAATATACTTCTGAGTGAATGTCAGTTTGAAAGACAGGTGTCTGCTAGGGAAGGCAGGAGCCTCCCTTGGAATAGAGAATGTAAGCCCCCTCCCTCCAAATGATTATAAGTTTGAAATTAAGGGGCTCTCAGGCAAGGATATGAGGGAGAGAAGTAACAGTTCTTTACTAGTATGTGTAACAAGGCAAACAAACAACAATAACTATGGAATTAACAACAAAACAGAACCAAGAACCTTGAGGGACTTTGCTTCACAGAACCCTGGGGCACTCTGACCCCGGTGGCCCTGCAGGACTCCGAGGAGCACCAAGCTGGAACGGCAGGAATGAACAGAAATCCCAGGCTGGTGGAGGAGATGTACCAGAAGCTCCACAGTGGTAGCTGGAACTGCGGGACGTCCCGGCAGGGCAGGGAGTGCGGGGCTACAGCGTAGCAAAGGCCCAGAGCAGCGCCCGAGAAGCAGCGGGGCCGGGACAGCATCGGCCCAGCTCCCGGCAGGGCAGGAAAAGGCGAGCTCAGGATACCTGGACACACGAGCAGATGGTGGTAGGTCCCTAGAACTGGGCTCCGGTGGTTACAGTGAATTCTCCCCGCAGTGAGCAACAGCCTGACCCTGCTCCTTCCGATGCCAAGAGCGAGAACCCAGCTGCCCCCAGCCCCGTCAACCTCACGGTATCTCCAACTCGAGAGAAACTCCCAGAGACAAAAGTGTAGCCAGGTGCCACACTCCTCTCCCGACTTTGGCCGCTTCTTTTGTTTTGCTTAAGTACCCATAAGTACCCAGTAGTTAGTTTCCTAGCAACTTAGGGGAAAACAATCTGTAAGTAAAAAAGGAAGAAATCTAACCCCTAATAGTGAATCTGAGTTTGATCTCAGGTAAATAATAAATATATAAAATGTAGTTCTCACTCCAATGAAAATGAGTATTTAAACATCAAAGTATGATTAAGATTCTCTATTTGGTAAAGGATCTTAATAGGTAATAAATCTATTTTTGTAGGCTGTTGGAATAGCTCCCTATCTTTTTTCCTTCTATCTCTTTTATTTTCATTGCAGTATTTTAAGGTCATATTACTTACACACACCCAACTAAAAGGTTCTGGTTTATGTATTAGGTTTAAGAAGGTTTAAGTATTATAAACCAAACAGTTTCTAATTAAAAAAAAAAGTAAAAAAAAAGTGTATTGTAGCTGCATACAATTTCTGATGCCAGTTCTGTGAGTCTCCCAGCCTGGGATCTTGAAAGGTCTCTGAGCTTTTAGAATAGAAAGCTGCCAAGCCTGTGAGTCCAGAACAAAGTGTTAGCAAGCTCTACTTGCAAAGCGGATGGCATTTGTTACCTCTCCAAAAAAAAAAAAAAAAAAAAAAAAAAAAAAAAAAAAAAAAAAAAAAAAAAGCATTAGCATATGCTTGTAGAATTATTATGTAATGGTGGAAAGATAATGAAAAAAGCCAAAAACAGTTTTAAAAATTGGATCCTACAATATTAACCCAGCCACAGTGGTATAGCTAGAATATCACCTGTTTCAAAAGTCTTTGTTATAAACCTATTGTAATGGAATATTCTTCAATTTATGTGTGTGGATATAATACTATATTTTGGTAGACACACACACTCAGTTTGAGGTTGGAATAACAATATGTAGAAATAACAATATCCTCCTGGATTTTTCAAGTTTGGCTACAAATTTGAGTTAAATAGTGCTTTTTCATATAACTAAGAGTTACAGTGCTCATTTTCTACCTGGATGTTGTATGAAAGTGAAGACCATCTGAATCCCTGAAATAGCCTGACCACCCTGTCAAACAAGTAGATCTGACTGATAGCCCTGATGACAGATAGCTAGCACCCTACCTGTTGCCAGCAGGCAGACCATAGTGGGCATAAAAAAGATAAAAAGAAAAACTGAAAAAAAAGAAAAAAAAAAGAACAAAAAAAAAGAACAAAAAAATCCAGGTGCAAAGTACACATCTGCTGCAATACATCTCTAAAGTACCGTGGGTTTTGAGGAGGTAATATTCACCTCCTTCCTCTTCTCCAAGCAGGAGAAGCAGCTTTTTCAGGATATGTCTTATCTTCAGCTCCCTCTCATTTAGTGCTTGGTCCTTCCTCTTAGGAAGTTTCCTCTCTCTCCTTAGGCACTCACAGATCTTGCACTCTCCATTTCTGCCTGTCTGACAGTCTGCATGACTCTAAGGATTTTCTTTATCTTTCTCCCTACCCTTTCACTCTGCACACCCTTGTTCTCTGTAGAAACTATAGGCAGCAATCCTCCAACCTCCGTGTCCATGCCACTCTGCACATATTCCTTCTTCTCCTGGCTCTTCCCACAGGTGCCTTTAGAGTCCCTCAACACAATAACCTCTTTCTGAGTAATATGGATTGGTTTCCTACAGAGGAAGAAACAAAACATTCCTGAGAAAGAAGGCAGAGAATTGTATACAAGTATTACCTTCGTTCTTGAGGCCAGTTCTTCTATGATGAAGCTTCCAAATCTCTGCCTCCCTGCTCTGTTCTTCTACAACCCACTCTGCATTTCAGCTTGCAACGAGTGACGTGTCCTTCTTCATTTCCCTGCTTTCCGCATTTCCACAGTCTTTCCATGGAGCCTCCTCCAGCTGTACCTCTCTTACCCCTCCTTCTCACTCCTGCAAACTAGCCATCTCTCCCCACACATGGGAGCCTTATGGGAAGGAAAGCCTGGACGATGGAGCCCTTCTCAAAAACAGCTGTTTCCAAGGACACCTGTGTTATCTTTGCCCCCGGTTCTTTTGGGCAGCTCTCAGCTGCTGGCTCTCTGGCACAGCTGTATGACTTCTCGTACTAGTCACAGTTTCCACTATGCAGTGCTTCTCTCTGGCTGCTTGAACCCTCCAGCCATCCAGTCATGAATTTGTTCACCGCGTTCTTCCTGCCTTTTAACTAACACGCCAATTAATTCCCTGCTGATTAGTTCATTCCTGATGCACTCTGCCAAATCTATTTCTAGTGGAGTAAACAAGGAGGGATGAATAGGCTGCAATGTTGTTGTTTTTTCCCTTGATCCCCTCCCCCAGGCCTGCACTTGCCAAATCAAACAGGCTTTGGTCTGGTCAGTACTAAAAGAGATTTCCAAACAAATGCAAGTTGTTAAAGGGATGAATTTTGTGAAGCAGGGGATGAAACCCTGACTCTGCTCCCATGTCCGTGTCAAACTTGTATTTTGCTTTGATCAGAGAATATGTGCAGCTGCCACAGCCCAAAGCTACAAAATTGCTGCACATATCACTCATGACTAGACCCATGGCACTCCTTGCGAGTGCCTTGGCCAAATCTGCATTCTTCTTGCTATTACTTCTCCAGTATCAACGGGCAGGAACACCCTCTCTGTTTCCTGACCAGCCTATTCTTAACTCAGTTTTTCACAGTGAAGACAGTGTACTGTACAGTGAGAAAAAAGACTTTTCTCACAGGGCGAAGGACTGCCCAACCACTCAGAATAAAAGCAAACACCCAGAAGTAAGGAACCAGAGGATATGTGCAAGTGACACTGATAGAGCAGTTTAAAATGCAGTATTGTGATGGCAACAGATGCTAGTGTAAGCCAGCTAAGGAGCTCATTGTGAGGGAAACTGAGTGACTTTTAGGCACAATCCATAAACATCAGCTACTTAAATTCAGTCAGGAAGAGAGAGGTTCCACGGGAATCAGACTCAGGGATATCTGCTTCTCTGACACCAGAAGCATGTTGTTTTGGCTGCTCCTGCTCCTCCAGTCCCACTGGCTCTGTGGCAGGGAAATTTCTGAGAAGACTGCCTTATTTATGGAGTCTTGCCACTGAAACAGCAGGACACTCATTTGCAAAGTTATAAAACACCAGTCTTTAAAATCAACACACAATGTACAGGCTTAACACAGACCAGCCTCCAGAGGAACTGAAAACATATTTTTTCAGGGCTCAAACAAGCAAACAAAATGTCCAGGCACCAGGCAAATAACCCAAACAATCATCTGCCTCCAGCTGTTCCCTATTCAGCATGTAGCAAACACAGTCCGGTTATGCCTTTGCATCTCCCTGCTAAGAGGAAGCAAACTGCTGATGGTCAGTGTGAGATGGGGACACCAGCTTGAATGCTCCAAGCAAGAATTCCTCCATGGGGGCTGTCTTGCTTTGGGGGGGAGTGAGTTTTCCAGGAAGTTGTGGGCAAACCAATCAGTGGTCAGGTTTTATGCTGGCACCTGGAGTAGCCACTGTGACATTGGACATGCCTCTGAGAACACAAGGAGTTAAAAGCAAGGACTTCAGAGGGATTTGCCCTCTTTGGTTCCGGTTGTGAGGTGAGCACACATCTCTCCCCTTCCCCCCAGCTCGCGGGGCTGGGTGGGGGAGGGGAGGGGCAAAAGCCATGCGGAGCCTCTTGAAGATGGAAGGGTGGAGGACTGTGGAGGTGCCCTCTGTCCCCGTTCCCGCCCCCCCCAGGAGAGAGACTGCCGCTTCAGAGCTTCGGAATTGATATTGGCAGCAGCCGGCAGCGAAGGAAGGGGGGGCGGGAGAAAATGTTCCCAGCTGTGTAGGGATGTGCCGAACCTGCAACCCTGCCAGAGCCAGAGAGACTTTTAACTCTTTCTTGGCAGAAGAAAACTTTTTCTAGACATTGATTCTCGTGGCTGGTGGTTTGTAAGAAGAGAGAGAGAGACAGCCTGGGACTGAGATGACAAAGGAAGATGAAAAGAATCCCAGATGGGCAGTGTTGAAGAGGAGTGGCTTTTTGGGCTGGACTTTTCTTGCATAATGTTAGCCACAGACTGAAGTCAAGTCTCTTTTGAACATTAACTGCATTTGGGTGGATACAGCTGCCTCTGCTTTTGCTACAGTGACTGGCACTTGAAGAGTAGAGAGAACAGAGAAGAGAGGGGGAGGGTGTGGTGATGCCCTCTGCCCTCAGGGAAGATCTGTTTTTGGAAACCCTCAGCCCCAGGGGAAAGATGGGGAGAGCCTGGCATGCAAACATCCTTAAAAGAGCCCTATAGCAGCTTTGTCCCATGGACAGTGGTGAGAGCACTGGACATGAAAAAGAGAGTGTCACCCTGGCAGACTTCTCTGGGCGGTGCCACGGGTGACATGGAAACACATAAGGGGTGGACCTATGTTTTCTGGGGGGCAGTCTATGGTGCAAGAGAGACTCCTCTCTCCCTTGCTGAATTAGATTTTTTTTTTGGAGTGGTGATTGTTTTGATTGAGAGCCTAGGGTTTGGTTTGAGCGTGGAAGAGCGGAAATTGGGGGAAGAGAAGAAATGTTCTGGGAAGTTTTCATTTTTGCTTTTGTGTGTTTAAGTTTTTTTTCTTTTCTATTTTCTGTTCTTATGTAGTTTAATAAAATTTTCTTTCTATCTTCAAGTTTTTGGGCCTGCTCTGCTCTGTTCTTGATCACATCCCACAGTAGTTGTTAGGAAAACATATATTCATGGCTGCATTAGCATCTGGCCAGTGCTAACCCATGACAGGGGCATAACACAGAGACACTGGGTGGGCAAAACTGATGGCACTTCACAGTGTGCATCAGCCTGGTGTTGGCAGACCTAACTCAGAGGGAAGAGGGCAATTCCCAGTGGCACATTAAGATGTGTGCTTGCTGCTGGGCAGTCTGTAGGATTTTGCAGCAGGTGCTGCCTTCCCTTTTGTATAATGTGTCCCCTTATTATCTACCCTCTTCTTCTCTTTATTGTATCTCCAGTTCATAAAGCACTGGGCTCTTCCCTCTGAGTCTCAGCCACAGAGAGGGTTGGCAGAACAACTCTTGAGACTAGTGACAGACCCATCAGGAGTTTGGCTGGGGCAACCCTTTGCAGTAACTCCCTCAACTAATACACCCCATGAAGGCAGTATGTGAGCACATCCCACAACCTCAGATGCTGCACAGCTAAAACATTTGCACAGTTCTGACCATCTTTTGGCCTTTTCTCATGCTAGGGTGAACTGGTGTTGGTTTTACTGCATGGGTTCACTAGAAACTCCGTGATCATCTGCACTGCTTAAAACTTCCTCAAGTGTGCTCTTTTGCACCTGCTAGAAATGTTATGATCACTTTTCCGGGGTTTACTTGCCTTTAGTTTTTCTTACTGTTATCCTTCACTGCTTGATTGTATTCATTTTGTTGTTTGAACAAGCATTCCTATTTATTGCAATGTCTACTCCGTTGTGACGACTGTCATGGAAGGACTCAGCCAGGCACAGGAGGAAAGAGGATAGTGTTCTAGGCCTTGTCATGTAGCCATGCAGAATAGAAGGATGGGATGAATAGAACTGGTAAAAACATTAGCTTAACACTAATAGGAATGCAAAGATACAGGTTACTTTGTTCCTCTGGACACCTGGAAAAAGGTACAGCTGAGAACAGTTCCTGCCCCAGCAGCAGCTCTGCCCCTGCCCCAGCAATTGCCCTCTGATCTTACAGCTGAGCTGTGTGTGTAATCACTCCATTGTGCAGCTCTGCACGAGTGACCTTCTCTATCTCAAGGACCTTAAATAGCAGTTTAATGTGGCTCCTTTCAGGGTCAAGGAGCAACCAGAGATTTTAGTGCCAGCAGGCTGGAAAAGGCTGTAGTCTCTGGCAGAAGATAGCAAGAAGCAAGGGGTGGCACAGGCTTAACACTGATAAGGGGCTGGTGGCTGTGTATTTTCATGCTTTTTGGCTTCTAACATTTTTCTAAATGGCCACATTATCTACTCAAAGCTCTCAGACTTCCAAGCCTAGCCCCAAGTATACCATTTTTCAGCATCTGGCTTTTTCAAACTGCTTTGGAAAAAACATAAATAAAATGAACAGTGATATTCACATAAATTAATGATCTATTTGCAACTTTTTGATTGATATTAGAACACTTGACAGGTCTAATTTATATGTAAATCAGCTTACATTCACAGCGTAAAGAAGGAAAACTTCATTTCTCATGCTTTGCAAATCATTAAATCCTCTGAACATATTGCTTAGTCATATGTTCCTCAAAAGCATCAGTTTAACTACAAATCACTTGTCCTTGCAATCCATTAGCATCACAGAGAACTCTGGGCTTGGAGAACAAGCCATTTTTATGGGGACACATGAAATTAAGAGTCAGCTATGCTGCACCACAAATGTAAAATCATAGCAAACTATGGGCTTTTGCACTGTATGTGTGTGTGTGTGCCAGATGTTAGAAGATCACAAATGAGGACACCAGACTTCCCAGTTCCTGCTTCTGGCTGTTTCCTGCCATTCCTTTGCTCCCAGCTCTAATTGGTACCAGAAGCATTTTCTTAGAGAGAGTCACTCTGCTGGACAGCTCTTGCCCTATCTATCACAGGCTTTACTAACTGAGACTTGGAAAAGATCCAGGATCTATCCTGTAAATATTTACATAGATACAGGACAGTCACTGCTCTTAAATCAAAGCCTGGAGGACAGGAAATGGCATATGGAACAGAAAGATTATATTCAGAAAGACTTGGAAAGGAAAGAATAACAACAACTGTGATGACTTCTCCAGAGTTTGCCACCTGGGACTGCCACTACAAGCGCTGTGTTCTCAGAAAGGTATCTCTCTCAAGCCTGGTGACATCAGTGGAAAAAAACCTATCTGTACTAAAAGATTTTGGATCAGAACTATTCTCATTCCCTTTCATATCTGAAAAAAACCCTCTCTTCACCAGCTAGACTACTTGGTGTCTCTCTTCTGCTCCTTATTTGTTGTTACTATTTAAGGAGTTCCAGGACAGACATGGACATGAAACAGTAAGTACATTATTTGCAGAAAAAGCACCTGAAACAGGGGAAAGCAAGAGCAGCAGCAGATGCTGAGGAAACGTGACATGTTCATTAGCCAAGCAGAGTCTCTTTTGATGTATTTAGCCAATACTTCTTCCTCTCCTTCAGTGACAGAGGACATTGCCTTGTGAGTTCTCACACAAATCATGACTTGAAGAAGTGGTGGTGTTCGGTGGCCCATGTGTGGGCCTAGGAATCAGGAAGGTGGAGCCTTGTGGCTTTGGGGAAGCCACAAAACCCTCTTTGCTCAACTTCCCCAGTGTAGGAAAAGGAGACTTCACTTGTCCACGTATCTTGGCAGGCTGCAGTGATGATTGAGGACAGCTTTGGAAAACAACCTGGCTGTATTTTGTAATTAATCAGTGACAACAAAAAATAAAATAAAATAAAAACAATAAAATAAAAACAATAACATAAAAACAATAAAAAATTAAATTAAATTAAAATAAAATAAAATAATTTCAAAAGAAAAAGAAAACAATTAGATTTCTTCCAACAGAAATGCTTTCCAAGAATCAAGGTGTATATTTATAGCAACAACAATTTAAAGGCACTGGCACTTTCTGTGCAAACCACTCAGGTGACAAGCCTGTTTTCCGTCTGTCTGCGCCCGCACAGTCGTGCAGGCTGCAGAGATCTGCGCTGCCGTGGGTCAGGCTCGCTGCCCCGGCCCCCCGCTCCCTGCGGGTCCCTCCCCCTGCAGTCCATCGGGACTCGCAGGGCGCACGCCTCTCGCTCCTGGGAACTACAATTCCCGGCAGGCCGCGGGGAGCGCGGGCGGGGGCGGCGCGCGAGCGCACTGTCGTGTCCAGCATGGCTACGGTGCTGTCCCGGGCGCTGAAGCTGCCGGGTAAGGGCTGCGCGCCCGCGGGACGAACCGAGCGCCAGCCGCGCCGAGCCGAGCCGGACCGGGCAGGGGCAGCCGCGCCCAGGGCAGCTCTGGGGACGGGAGGCGCGGGTGGCGCTGCCTGAGGGCTGCGGGGTGCGTTGCCACAGTGATGTGGCGATGTGGGCTGAGGCCCGGAGGTGCGGGCGGTGAGGGGCCCGCGGCCGTGGGAGGGACGCGGGGGTCGGGGCAGCGTCTCACGGCTCGGAGGGCGTCGTGTGTGGCCCAGGGGGGCCTGGGCCGTGGCCCTGTGAGGGGACTGAGCGGGCGGAAAGGAAGCGTAGACCTCTCAGATCCGCTCCTGCCGGGTTTTACCCACAGAAACCGGGCGAGGAGTTTGGTAAGTGCCAATGCAATTACCCAGGTAAGTGTTTAAAACCTGCCTGCCGCCTCTGCATTCTCCAGCAGGAGATCTTCAGCGAGATGAAAGGATATTCAAGAATAAGGGGCTATTGTGTGCGGCGAGCAACAGTCCAACAGCGGTTCTCTTCAGAAAGGAGATTAAAAGGGAATTAAAATACCTTGCCAAACCAGATCTTGGGAGCATGCTAGTTGCTGTTGGTTGTACTGTAGACGGTGCCAATGCACCTGGCTGCATTAACTTCAATGGAAAAGTGCCTCATTGCTGTTCCTAACCGTGTCTTGCCTTTGGGACAGCCCTGGGACAGAGACAGGGCCAGCTGTGTGCTGCTGGGGAGGGCTTCTCCTTGGCACTGCACACCGCAGTGGTCCTGCATGGCCCCAGTCAGTGAGGCTGCACTCAGTGGACTGATCATACTTTCTTCCTCTATCAGTCCATGAAGGTCACAGTAGTGTCTTCAAGGTCCTTCAGCCATCTTTTCATAACCCTTAGCAGGAATCATTGCTTTTAGGTTATGTGGTGCCTGTTCAGTTTCATTCAAAGAAATTTTGTTTGCAAGTTGGTATCTTCCTGGTTTTATATATATATATATATATAAATATATATATATATAAAATATATGTATATATACACACATCTTTCTAAATGGAAAGAAATACATTACTATGAATTCTGTTTAGGAAGAGTGCAAACTGGTAGGTGTAAGTATGTGCATTAGGGTGTGACCACTGAGGAAATGTGCAATAAGAATGCAATCATTCTGGAACCAGAATGATCTATTTGATATCTGCTGTTGGAAAACACTGATTTGGAAAAGATCATAACAAGCCTTGCAGCTGCACTTAAGAGAACAATTCTTGCATCAATCCTTAGGTTAAATTGCAGAAATCACACCTTTCTTGTCTGTTTAATTATTGAAAAATGCAGCTTCCAACAGCAACGAGAAAGCAGAAAGCCTACTGTTATGTTGTTTTTCCTGCTGTGTCTCATTAAATTAATTAAAAATCAATATGCAGTGACTTTTCTCCTCATGGACTTAGAGATATGTCTGCAGTACCCAGTACCAGACTGGTGCCTGCCAACTGCCAGAAAAATAAACAGAATATGAAATTAGTACAACAAATACTGGAAGCAGTGTGCCATCACTGGAGTAATGCATTGAAAATTGCACTCTTCTAAAGTCCAAAATCTGCTCATTTCACTCCAAAGTGAGTGCAAAGAAAAACCTTCCCAATCCGTTGAAATCAGGAAAATTAAGATTACAATTAATATCTTTGAAGCCATCAGCACAAGAAATGAATATTTTATTATGACTAGGACCTCATTTCAACACAGATCAACTAATGGGTGCCTTCTTTCCAGATCATGACCATACAATGATCATCTATTCTTCACTAAGAGGTCACATTCTTCTACTGCAATAGTTCCCTGTGGGAAAATAGCATTTGGCAAAAAAATGGGAGATTTTCAAAGTAATGAAGTGCAATTTAGAGACCTGCTGCCCTTGAAAGCCAGTAAGTTGGGGCAATTTCCTTCTGTTCTGCTTTGAAAACCTCCATCATCAGTATTTGCTTTTTCTTCCAGTGGCTGCAAAAAACCCAAAAATCTAGGGTAATGTGACCAGTAACTTGCTCTGATTGTAACCCCAGGCCACTGAATGAGAACCTCTGTTTTATCACTGATGCCATGGAAAAAATGGAATACAATTTAGATCAGGTCAGAACAGAAGATGCTTTTTTGACTCTACCTGTTGGAGGGAGGGAGCACAGAGCAGTAGGGCAACTGACTTTGCAGATACTAACTCCATACCTGTGAAGTGCATGCAAGGTTTATATACACTTAGAGTCTCTGGAAGACAGATAACAAAGAGTTACACAGACCTGGTTCCCACATAAGGCCACAGAACTGCATCTGGCTTTAGCACAGAGACTAATTTCTCGTGAAGGCTACACAGTTGTCATCCTTTCAGGACATGTGGTGAGAGTTTGACCAAGAGGCCAGCTCAGACCTTAACATTTCTGCTTCCACGATGGAAAACAGCATGTTTTCCTTGGCAGCTGATTGCTTGCAACAGAGGCAGTTTTAGCTTTCTATTGATGGACAAACTGTTTTCCTCCAGCCTGAGCCTTGTTGTTGATCATAAAGGAAAGAATTTGACTTCTGGGGCACTTAGAAATAAATCGTCATTCTCTAAATGGTGTGAGACTGCCTATTTTCACACTTTGTTTACTGTTTTTTGTGGTTTTGTGCTTTTCTGGTGAAAAAACATCTGGGAGTGATTAGTGAAAGCCAGGTGTGTTGTTCCCTCCTTCCCACAGAAAGTGACTTAGAACTTGGATGTAGAGTCATGTTCCTTCTGCTCTCTATCCAGGTGAATCATGAGTTATGTGTCCTCTGCACCACAGAACAGCCTTGGGAGGCTGAGTTGAGCACATGTTTGCCAGCATTCCAAACACATTCCCAAAACACCTACAGATTGGTTAAGGCTCTCTCTGAACAGTGGGAGATAAGTGTATGAATCCTCTGAGATGAGATATACAATTGAGTTTTACATGTGCTAAATGAGTGCTCCAACAGCCTTCTTAAAGTGCGGTGTCATCCGTTCTTTTGGCTTAAAAAACCCCTGCAGGGCACATTATACCTGAGTTTACTGAGTGGCTGTACCTTGTGGGTGTGCCAGATAACCTTTTGAGGAAGGATAGGGTGAAGGATCAGGAACCAGTTCCTGATTCCTTATCTGGCTTAGACATGAATTAAGACTGAGATGCTCTCTGCTTTATAACTTTCCTATAATTCTCCAGATTCTTAACTATGTAGATCATCAAAAGCTGTCATTACTGCAGTAGCTGTTTTCTAGCCACTAGTGGTTTCCAGTGCTTTCCAGTAAGACAGGTGTTACTGTTACAGATTGTGGTTGACACCACTGTCGATGTTGCTGGCATCTCAGTCTCTGCCAGTTCAAGGAGTGGATGAGCCATATTTTCAAGGGCCTTTCTGTCTCCAGAAAGGGATCCAGAACAAAACTGTTCCAGATAAATTTAACTGATGCCAATCCTTTCAGTTGCATCAAGGATGAACAATAGGTTCCAGTCCTTTGGTTGACTGTTTGGAATTAAAATAATTAAACAAAACATAGTATATGTGAAGCATAAGTGTGCTTTGAGTTGTTTTACTCAAAGGTCACCAGTTTCCAATAGCTGGAGCAGTACAGTTAACATAACTGTCTGACTTTGACTTCCCAGGCTTAATACCGTTTACTCTTGGGCCAGCCACGTTTGTTTTTCATGCCATTCTGACCTGGCTTGAACTGGCATACCTGGATCTGTTGTGAGAAGCTGCAAGTACACTGGCAGTGAGACCTCTCTGGAATTTTTTGTTTCAATTGAGTAGTCTTTCAGTCACTTTTTAGCACAACCTACAGTATTAGGCACCTGTGAAATTTACACTGCAACTTCTGAGCAGAGAGCTGTGTGCCACCAGGGTTGGTGGCCTTCCATGCACTTACGGCATGGAGCCAAGGTTATCAAGACTTCTTGATAAGCCCACACTTTGACCACATGTTTAGAGCAGACCTATGTGAAACAACGCAGTGTGTCACAGGGATACACCAGAATAGGAATGCAGTATCTCTTGGCTGGGTTCTCTGCCTCCACAAGGAACTGCTTTTTGGAGGGTATATGTGCACCAGATTTTTGAGTCTTTTGTAGAAGCCCCTAATTCAATAAGGAAGAGACTGTCTTAGATATGTGAATGTGTTGGATATTTTTATTTGCTTCTGTTCAATGTAGGTCAGTTGTCCTGGCTGTTCCACCTAGTGTGGGGCATTTGATTTCTAGCAGGATTAAAAGTTTTTCTTAAATCCTAAATATCAAGCTGAATACTATTTATAAGTGGTAAACAAAGGGAAAATGAAGGTTCTTTTGTGGGGTGAGAAGTGAGGAAGAAATAAGATACACATGCTGAAAAATACAGTCTAGATTATTCAAAGTAGGTGTTTTGCACTGACGACGTACTACAGTACATCTGTAACTTGAGTGTCTTTAACAGTAAAACCAGAAGTAAGATATGCTATCTTAGTCATGAAGAAAAATCATGAAAGCCCTAAAATTTCTGCTTTGTAAAGCCTTCCCATCATCTTAGTGTCTGAGAGGGGTTACAGCTTGTATATTTTTGCTTATTAGTTATGCCTTGAATGTATCACTTCAGGAATCTTTGGGCACAAGCTAGTTCCTGTTTCGGATCAGCTTTAAACAGGAGGAAATGAGACAGATACCTGGGATAGCGAAGTCCACCTTGGAACTGGAGAGAGAGAGAGAACCAGACTGAGACTCTGCAATTATCAGAGCACTGGCCATGGCTCCATGCCCAGCCTTGTGGCACGAGGCAACTCCCTGAGACGTGACCCTCCACTCGTAGCTGAGGGCAGTGAGTCTGCGTGATCTTTCCTGTCCCCATAAACAGATGGTGCTGGGCTTATGCCAGGGTGTGTGACACTCCCTGTGGCTGTCTAGGGCTTGGGGAAGAAGTTATCTGTGTGCTGGGCATCTGTGCAGGAGACACCTAAAGCTAAGCTACTTTGCTGTGCCACCACCTGAAGGGATCAGTACCAAGTTACCTATCCTGGCCAGGCTAAGCACAGACTTTTCGCTCTGGTGGGAGCAGGAACAGAGCAGCTGCACTGTGGTTGCCTCGGGCAGGGGTTAGAGCATTCATTCCCCCTTGCAGAACTGAGTCAGGCAGAGAAGGTGGCGTCTTGGAGAAACAGCCTGATTCCTCCAGACATCAGCATGTTACTGGCCCAAAGGGACAAAATTACCTTCCCCTCATCTTCAGGGACACTTCATGTTTCATTATCAATCAAGAAAGTATTAGAATTAAATCAGCTATAAATTCCATGTAGACATATGCATAGACATACATACATGTATACACACACACACCCCCTTTTATCTGAGGAAAACAAACTGTCAGCATCTTTTCTCCCACAGATGCTACTGTGAAACATGGAGAGAGAGACCCTGTCATTTCTCTCACACTTCTCAGCTGGATCAATGCAGAATGCAGACTCCTGTCATCCCTTCTGTATCACTCTCCACTGCAGCCTTTTCTCCACTGAGATCCTGCAAAAACTCATGCATTATTGTCTCTCTCCATCTTTTTTCTCAGGAAAGAAGAGCCCAGACCTAGGGGAATATGATCCCCTCACTCAGGCTGACAGTGATGAAAGTGAAGATGACCTTGTACTCAACATCCAGAAGAATGGGGGAGTCAAGAATGGGAAGAGCCCTCCAGAAGAGATACAGGACCCTGATTCTGATGTGGAGGTTGGGATGACAAAGCAGCACACATCAGAGAGCGTGCCCGAGGGTTATCCTGCAGAGACGGCTGGGAGTTTGGAGCAGAAGGCTGCTCCCTCCCTCATGCCATACCTGCGCACTGCGATCTTCTTGCTCACTGTGGTGATCTCAATGATACTTGTGCTGGTGTGCGCATTTCTAATTCCCTGTCCCCCTAGAGACTTGCATAACACCTGGAACCGCAACCTAGGTCAGGGAGCAGGTGAGAAAGCCCCAGGAACAGCATCTGGCATGGGGGAGGTGGCAGCACCCTGGCCGGGCATTGGTGGGAGAGACCTATCTGGGAGAGCCAGGTCAGAGCAGAGACCCTTCCTAACCACTACAGATGGTCCAAAATAATAGACAGGTGGCTATGTCCTGCTTGCTGTTCAAGCTGAGGCATGTGAAATCTGGCATCCACAAATAACAGTGCCACAAAATTTTGTTTCTGCCAACATCAAAAATTATTTTGACTCTTCTTCCATCCTGCCTTTTTGTCTGGATGTTGTGCTGTGTTCCAGATGGAGATGGCCCAGCCCACTTTAAAATACAGTGCCTCCCTTACTACAGCCTGGACTTTACCAGTACCTCCATGTTGAAGTATGTGTTGTGTTTGAGAGGAGAGGGATAGAAGTCTTTGTGTCTTCTGACTAGCTTAACTAACCTTATTCCATTGTCTTTTAGTCCTGCTTGAATCCATAAATCATCATTTGAGATCTTTTGATACCCTGTATGGGTCACTGGTAACATTTCTAAAGTATCTCCCATTCTAGCTTCTGCAATAAAGTAACACTGTTTTGCGAAATAATTTCTGCCAGGTCTAGATATGTCTCTCCCTCCTTGCTTTCTGTCCCTGGCTTCCAAATCTAGGCTTTTCATAAGATACCTGGCTCCACATCACTTCAGAAGTTGAAGTGGTAAACATATATCTTTTTCTTTTACCTCCTCCATTTTTCCTTTTCCTTTCTCTGACCCAGATGCTACATTTCTGCCTTTCCATGCAGTGAAAGATCTTACCACGGTCTGAGCTGCCTGCCCTTAGTGGTTTCTTAGCAGACTTTGTGAGGTTTGTCTACCCCCAAGTCTCATTTCTGGGCCAGCCCTCGTCTCCCAATGTGAAAAATGAGCTGAGTGCCTTTTTGACATGCAGTGACTCTGTAATGTTGCAGGTGGTGTGTTATCCCCACTGGAACTGTGTGATGTGAACGGTGATGACCTTCCTGACATCCTCATTGTCTTCACTGCCTTGATGAATGCCAGTGTCATGGGTAAGCACTACTGCTCCTTTCCATTCCTCTTAATGTGTCAGTATGGTCTTCTGTATGTTTGTCTTACACACAGGAAGAGTTCCTGCACTGCAAACTCACTGCGTTGCACTTTTCAGGGTTCCTTAAAATTGCTAGTGTACTGTGCCTGTTGTTGGTCATGCTTAAAATTTTCATTACAAGTGCTCCTTTTCATTAAATTCATTAATTTCAGAAAATTTTAGTTACTGTGCTCCTATACCTTTTGGTCAGCACCATCTGTTTGCCCTTACCTCATCTTAGGACAACTCCATCTCTTTGTCCTGCATTTGTGCACACTTCACTTTGTTTTTAGAAACACTTCGCTGCGTTTTCCTCCAGGTCACTCCATACACTTGCCAGGCTCCAAATCACTGTTAATTCACAAATAGACTGATGATGAGGAAGCTATTGTGCCTGGCTGTTTGGCAGGTATTGTCATGCTTCCTCCTCCTAGCTGCTGTGCTTTCTTTGTTAGTCCTCACACCCTCAGATAACATAGCAGAGCCTGCTGATACTGGCCACCATTACACAGTGGCTGCCAAATCCAGTGGCATCCTATTGCACCGGGCTTCTGAAGTCCTGGAGGTTCCCAGCTGCCTGCAGCACTGCCTCTGCCTATCCTGGCATCACCTGGTACCAGGTGGATCTGTTCCATCTCAGAGATGTATTCAGGGAGCAAGCATACCTTGCACAACCTGAAGAAAACTCTTGGAGCAAAATACCTTGGCTCTTCAAAGAGGTAATAAAAATATTGTTAGAGGATAGGGAAGATGCCTTTCTCCATGGCCCAAGAAAGGCCCTTGGTATTTCACAGCAAGTCCTATAAAAAGAAATGTATGAACACAGAGCAAACTGTAAAGTAACTTAAAAAATAAGTGAGAGAGGAAGATATGGTTGACATAAAGGCTGTATTCAGTTTATATAGGTTGTCCTTGCTCTCCATATTTTTGCCATTGCATTGCTTTTATTTTTTATCGTAGATATATATATAGTCAGCATGCTCTGAATGAAACTAGTCATACTTGGTTGCATCCTGGGCTGTAGCTGTGCTGGAAGACAAAAACCAGACACTAAAACAGGTGTAAGCAGATCACAATCCAAAACTCACATAGCTGGATATCAGCCCACCAGTAGCTTGTGCTTGGAGCATTCACACAGTGCCAAGTAGAGATAAGCTTGGAATAGGCACCCAGTGGAGAAATCTCTGTCATTGTTAACTGTTTCTCCAGCTTGTACTCACAACAGCTGTGTGCTGCATTCAGGAGTTACTTGTTCTTGGTCCCTATCAATGTAACAAAGATAACTTGATCTGGGGCAACCCCTTAGGATAAGCCACATGACTTTCAGTTTGAAAAGAGAGTGAGTTTGATTTAGAGACTGGACTCAGTCTTGTATTTAGCCAGTGGCCCATATATGCCCTTTGTGAGATCAGGTCATGTGTTGTATGTGTTGCTAGTAAGACAGAAGTTGACTAGATCTTTTGTTATTTTGAAATGTGTAGGAGTACATCTTAAATTGTGATACGACCATACTTGTGGAGATTAAGTACACAGACCACATATACTTCTGAGGGTAGGCTGAGCTAAAAGTTGATCACATTTGGAAACAGACCCAACAGTCAATTGAAACAGAATAGACTACTTTATTTTGCAATTATTTTGTGCTAACTGGTGAATTGGAAAAAGAACGCCAAGTTCTAACACTTGGTTGCATTCAGTCTGTTTTTCACCATAATGAAACTCCTTTGGAAAACAAAGGAAAAAGTTCTTAGACCACCAATCACTTTCTGTTCCTCCAGAATTACAAACAAGCCAGCACTTTCATATGAGGTGACACCTGCCTTAAGAGTGTCACTTAAGTGTCACTTGGGAGTCACTTAAGGTTTCCCCTTGGTGCTAGCTGTTTTGTTGAGGGAGAGGGGATCAGAAGAATCAGTCTGATTTGACAGCAGTAAATTTCACAGGAAGAAGTTACCACAATTGAGCACATTGTCCCCAGAACTTGGTTCTCTCTGCCCAGCTGACCACATTTATTGCTATAAGCTCAAGTCCAACCTCTGTGATTTTCTGGACTGTTGATTTTCAGCCCAACTTGTTTGGAGATCACTGCTAGGCTCTACAGTAGAGAAGTTCAGGCATGAGGTGACATTGGACCTTTGCTTTCAGGAAGGTGGATTTGTCTGTCTTAAACCACTCAGCTCCAGGAGGTAGAGCTGGATCCCCAGCACAAGGACCCAAGGCCGTGTGGTCATAGTGATCCCTCTGACACCAAGGGATTACATTCTCTCTTTCCTGCCTCTTCTAGGTGTCTCTAGACCCTCCGTAACTGTGGTGGCACTTTCTGGCATGAATGGCAGCACCTTGTGGTCCATCCAGCTTCCAGAGGAGACACAAAGTGTGCAGTGCAATGAGCTATCACTGGGGGCAGCTGCAGGGCCTGTCTGCCTTGTCACAGGAACATCGAAATTCCTTAGCCTTCTCAGTGCCTCCACAGGTAAGTCAACTACCAGCACATTAGAAACATGCTACTGCTTTTTTGTTTTCTTTAAAGGACTAGTAAGCATGAATAATTTGGTTTTGGCACATCACCAAGTGGTTATTACTTTGTGACATGCAGAAAGGAGTCAAAACACGAATGAGTCTCTAGTTACACAGGATAAGAATCCAAAACATTTCATATCTGTGGCAGCATCTTCGTCCTACATCTCAGAATATTTCAAAGTGTTAATCTTATCCTGTAGCATCCCCATGTCATAAAGAATATGTAAAGTCTGTTCTCATTAGCGTTCAGCTGCTGGTATAACTCGGGACCTACCTAACAGCATTGGAAAGCTGAACAGCATTCTTGGAGAAGTTTCACAAGGATATACATGACATCCAGGAAACATTGCAGAGAAATTAGGCCCATAGTTGAATTGATTAGATGTGAATGAATATCGCATTTTTAATCACTTGATCATGTGCACCTTCATTCTCTGATTGCTGTTTGTTCTACCACATTAATTCATTGGCAGAAATAGTCATAGGGAGGTACAGGGTTTTTGGAATCAACCAAAAGGTACCTTGAAGGCAGGTAACTTTGGGACAGAGGTGTGTGTTAATGTTACAGATAGGTTTTAATGAACCCAGTTCATCCAGGGACAATGATTTCACCACAGCTGTTGGCTCAGCAACAAGACACCTTCTCCTGTCTCCCCTGGCTGACGGATGCTATGCTGTTCATCAGCTGCAAAGTACCATCAAGTTCTCCTCCCTGCAAGTATTTCTACAGTCTGGCCTTGGTATTCCCACTCCACTCTACCCTTTGTTTCACCCCCCCTTAGCAGGTGCTATTGTTGCAGACTGTGGGTGTGGGGAGTCATGGTGGAAGAGGTTTCAGGCATGCCAATCACATTTCATCCAGGGAGCAGCAACTGTATTTAATCCTATAATTTCCCTACTGTTAGAACTTCTGTTAGGATGTGAATATGACATCTCAAATTTCCTCTAATTTTACTCCTAGGTATCTTCCCAGTTTTCAAATCCTTTTAGGGACCAGGTTACTTGCACAGTGTTTGCATGGTCAGGACTGTGAGTTGCCTCTTACCGGTAGTAGTAATGTACAAGTTTGGTCCTTGGTTTATTTTGTCATTCAGGGGCAAACCTTATCCTACAGAGCAGCAGCAGCAGCAAAACAATTTTAAAGACTGAAAAAGCAGAAGTGTTGGCAAAAGAATGGTGAAAAAGTAAAAGCATCAGAGTTAATTGTTGCCCTTTTTTTGATGTTTGTTTGCAAGTTTGCAAGTCTGGTTTTACTGTATTTCCAGCTGGGTCCATGCTGGACTGCTGAACCATTTGACATCACGTCTGTTGACATGCTTTCACCCTGAGGTGGAGTGAGCATGTCATGCTGGAGTGGTAATTTGCTGCTGGGAATTTAACTGAGACACAGATTTGCACTCTGAATATTAGAACTGTCCATCTGTTTCCTTTCCTCACATCCACCTAGCCTTTACTGCTGGCTGAGGCAAATAACAGCTGTCCTGTAGGGCAGCACTCTCATTTAGGTTCTACTTCGTAAAATGAACCTTAAATATTCTCTGCTATTTCAGAAATTGTTGAGGTCTCAGGACTTTCAAAGAGATGCTAAGAAGGAAGCATAGCAGGACTTGAGGCCTGACTCAAAGGCAACCTGAAGAAATGCTGGGAGAAGAATTTTGCTTCCCACTGCAGTTTGTCTCAGTTTGTAGATGTGTTTTTCCCCTTCACACAGAATGGGAGAAATAATCTGTCTTGCTCCCTTTTCAAGAAAGTTTTGTGGAACCCTCTAGGGATGCCCTCTGGTTCCCCAAGTACAGGTCTGTTTTATCCTGTTCTTTCCACAGGCAAGACCATATGGACACTGAACTCCATTCACCTTTCAAGTGGGATACTGGCTGCACCAGCTGCAACTCTTCCAGATGTAGATGGAGATGGGATTAGGGATATTGTTGTTCTGGTTCTCCAAGAGACACAGGTACAGCATATCCCTACGCAGGGTTTGGAAGGACCTTTACTATTTGTGGAGAGGAAAAATAGACTGATGTGGAAGGACTGTAACTGGAGCTGCAAGAGCCCCTGAATTTTCATTCCCCTGGATTTTGCTAAAAAGCATTCTTTTTCTTCCAGTAGGTCAGAGCAGTGAGATCAAACAATAATGACACTACCTGCATTCTTGACAGCTGGGAATGAACAGAAGGGTCATTATTTGCACCTGACTGAGACTTGAGAATTATCTCTTTCTGTGCAGTGAATGTGTGGTTAGAAGTGAGTGTTTAGCAGCAGTGTAGGGCTGGATCTCTGGTGAAAAGAGCATTTGGCTTATCCAAAAGAAATACTTTGTGATTAATTCAGATGCAGATTTCCTTTATGCTCATCCCTCCCCACAATTTAAAACATTGATGTTGTTAGAGGAGCCCAGATTTTTGAAGTCCCTTTCATATTTGATGCATTTGTGTCAAGAGAAAAACATGAATGTAAGATGCCCAGGAAGCCAGACTGAGCAAAGAGGAAGCAAACACTATCTAGACCTTGCTGAGGGAGAAATGATCAATGCAGCTTCATGTTGTGGGGTTGGGAGAAGATTCTGAGTGCAGAGGTGCTTGAAAGCACTGATAAAAATCTCTACCTTTCTCTCCTTGCAGCCTGATATGTTTTTCATCTTGGTATCGGGAAAGACTGGAACTGCTTTGGGTGGGCCTGTCAAGTACAGCACCAATGGAGAAGGGAAAGTGATAGGCCCCCAAGTCCATATCACCAGCTGGGGAGCCATCTACATCCTGTTTGGTTTTGGTAAGGTGCACCTTGCCTCTGCAGCACTTCACTTTCCCCAGAAAACTTTTTTTTACCTAAAATGGTCCAGAGTGTTCCTAGGATACTTCTGCCATGCCTTCAGCTGTAAAAGCTAGGAGGGCAAAAGCACAAGTCTCACTGCCATAGTGTGGAAAAGTACAGGAGCACCAATACGTGCTAGTCTCAAATAATTTGGAGTTTCCAAAAGCATATCATGGCAGGGAAGTTCCAGCTCTGGGGCATTTCATTGCCTTCTACCACAACTCCAGTGCTCCAAATCACTCCCTGTTCCACTGAGTTATCTTTTGCAGTCAGGATTCTTCATCTTTATTCTTCCTGGCAGGTAATGTTCAAGCAGTTGCCCTGAGGGATATCTTTACCCAAGCCAGAAACCGGGACAACTTTCCTGCACTGCTGCAACAGGAGGAGCCAGAGTGGGAAAAGCGCAGATCTGTCAACCTGTCAGAGCTCATTGACATTTACAGGTAGAAGATGGACTTGCCATCTTGCTCCTTCTGGCAGAGGAAGGGAAGGGTAGGCACTTACTAGTGCTCCTAGAGGTGGTTGCTTCTACTTCAATACTGTCCCTCTCTTCTTGTCCAGTTGATAACTGGAGAATACTGTGGGGAACCCATATTTCCTCCCTGTCCTCTGGTTGTCCTAGCCAAAGAAATGCAGAGTATAATAAAAGGGAGTCCATAGCTTCTCCTGCTCCTTGTTCCTTTCTTCAGCCCCATATGCATTTCTGAGGGGAAATAAAGAGGTGTTCCCAGGTAATGGAGTCTCTTTGGGAAGCTCAGTCTGTGTGGGCCTGGATTTCTCAGCTCATTCTTCTTTAATATCGAACCTAGAGGCAGGCCTCAATAGGAATAAAGGGAGGGAGCAAATGTGAACTCACAAACTTGATGCTTTTTATAGTAACTCATGATATTTAGAAGACCCCCACATTTGAATTTAACTCACTTAACTGAGGAACCCACATCACTGGGGAAAAAGATGGAGTTCTCCAAATAAAGTTCACATCTTTTGTAGGAATTGCCATGTGCACAGGCAGCTAGTGCTGAGATGTGCAGATACAGGCCTTGATCTCCTCTATTTTCCATTTGTCCCAGTGGGGGTGTTGACTTTCTGCAGACAGTGAAGACACCTGACTCAAACTGCAGCAACCTGCTCATCACAACCAAAGAGAGCTTGGTCCTGCTGAGGGGACAGGACCTGGAGCGGCACTGGACCCTGGAGCTGCAGAATATCAGCAGGTTACTTGCTGGGAACATTTTTCTGTCCTATTTCTTCCTGTACCATTTCCCGACTTTCAGTTCTAAGCACATGTGTTCCTTAGAAAGCAACTGACAGTAATTTTCCAAGTCTGAAGAGGAATCTTAGAACTGGAGGTGTGTGTTGAGCCAAGTGAGGAGGGCAAGGGGAGCAAGAAACAGAAGATTGGAAACTCGAGCTGTGTGCTCGTGAGTGATCACAAATAAGGGGCTTGATTCAGGTACCCAACACTGAAGTCATGAGAATGATTTGGCATTGGAATTTAGTGGATTACTGATGTGTGATTCAGCCCACCTGCTGTCCAGGGCTTCAGTGGAGAGGATCAGTTACACTGGTGAGGTTAAGAATTAGAGCAGGTGAATGAGTATGGCCCAGAGATCTTAAAGATGAAAATGAGCATTCTGATGACAGTCAGTACACCATCTATACTAAATGTAAACCTTAAAATAATACTGCTCATCCTCTAATTTCACACATGGAAATTAAGTAATTTTCCAGATCTTGTAGGTTGGTAATAACCAGCAATTTCAGCTTGCCCAGTATTAAATATTTGCAAAGGCTGGTTGGGCACAATTGAGGGAAATTTCATGGGAAACAACTGAGAATAGAGAAAGCAGTTTTCAAGCTTTGTGTTACCAAACTGTCAGGAGCATAGATGGGAAGAAGGCACTGGAACTTCATTAAAAAAAAAGGGTGTTCAACTATGATATTCAGGTAATGTCCACATTCTTGAGGGCTGATGGATGACCTAAGCCACGATTTTAGGAATGGGTTATAGCTAGTTGATCATGCTATGGGGAAACGAAATGGACTAGAAGTGTTTTGGGCCCAGAATCTGCAGACTTCTGAATATGCCTGGCGTCAAGTTTAAAGGGTAAGTGTGTACTGACTAAGCAAAGCCACTTCACAGGTGCTGTAGAATCAGTTATACACAAGACATGTCTAAATGGATGCAGTAATAAATTGGAATATTCAAATCAAGAAGGGTTGAAAATTTCTTTACCAGTATGGTTGAGGTCGGAAGGCGCCACTGGAGATTTCCTAATCCCACCTGCCTGCTCAAGCAGACTCTAGACAAGCTAGAGCAAATTACTCAGGGCTGTGTGCTGTCACATTTTCAATATCTGTGAGGACAAACATCTCAACATCTCTGGGCAGCTAGTATTCAACGTTGCTGCTTTTTCCCATTCCCTGACCTCCCAAGAGAAAAATTACAATACATGTAGAAGAGCCCTCAAATAATAATTGAAAAATAATGAAAGCAATTCTTGTTCTAGGCCGCTGTGCTGAAGTCCTGGACTACTTGTTTTCTCAGAGTTAACAAAGACAAAATTTACTACACTGAATGTATTGTGGGCTAGCATTTAGTTAAGAGGTTTGTTTAGATTTTTTTAGAATTTAAGTTCTACTTAAGCATCACAGGCTGGGGGACAAATTCAGGTCAGGGATGTTACCAGAGTCAAACAGACTGAATTCCTTGTTAGACAAACCTTACAAAGTGAGCACCCGTTTTCCTGGGTAAACCTGCCCCAAGCATACCAGTTCATCCAGGCAGACTGAGCCCAGACCTGTGGGAATAATTTCTGAGAAAACTAGCATGGCTTCTGCAGATGTGCTGCATTTCCAGGTAGCTTTTGACAAGATCCCTGGAAAACCATAAAGGAGAATCAGTAGTCATAAAACAAGGGCGAAGTTCAGAGACCATGAAATTGAGTAAGCAATTGCAAATTGTGTTGTAAATGGATGTTTCAGATGAGAGAGGATTAATAGCGGGTTGCTGGGGGGATTACTGTTGGGAAGAATAATTAATAGCCTTCTGGTTCATTTGAGGAAGTGCCCAGGGGATTTTTCACTTGATTGGTAGCATCTGATATATTTGTGTGCATTCAGTTTGTGGGATCTGCCACTGACTGTAACCCATAAGGCACATGAGAAGAGGCACCTTAGGAGATGTTTTGAGTTTGTGGTCATAGGATAGAATTGCCTGCTATTTCCTTTGCTACTGGAGAGCTTTCAAGCTATAGGAGTGTCTTATGATACTGCCTTGAAAGCAACACCTGGTTGCCAAAGGTGTCTGTAAAGCAAATGACGTTATTTGATGTCCTAAGTATAAAGTCAAGCCACTGCAACACTATGGTATTACTGTTCAGGAACCATTCTGTCATGCATCTTTTAAAGGGGAAGATGGAAAAAAATTGGGAAAAGGTCTTAAAAAAATGCTTTAGCATGGAAGATTTACATTACTGAGTTTATATGATCAAAAAGATGCCTGAGAGATGAGTTCATAAGCGTGTGTAAGGAATAGAAGCTAACCGGCATAGCAAGAACAAATGCCTCGAAGCAAAAGCCATTCATGTTCAAGAAAATGAAGATGCAGGAATGTTTCTTTGAGTGAAATGAATCATTAGAACTGACTGTCATGAGAAGTGATGAATTAATTTCATCAAAGATGAGGCAAAGCCAGCCTACTGATACTTGGTTAATTGGGTGAAATACAGAAATCTGTCATAAAATAGGGGAGAAAGGATATACTCTGATGATCCTGCCTTGCCAGGCAGGAGTCTCTGGTTCTGTGAATTTTGTGGACTCAACTGTGCTTATTTAGAATTGTGTGTCTAGCTTTGGTGAATTAAAGAAAGACAGAGGCAAGGCTCAGAAAGCCAAAAGCAAGCAAGATGGTTAAAAAACAGTTATAATGAGAGATATTAATGTATTATGTCACCCAGAAGTGAGAGGATGTGAAGGCACTTCATATAACCTGATTAAGGTCATAGAAAGGCTTGTAAACCTGCCAGCAGTAAGAATACAAGGAATCATGGGCTGACATTAATGTTGAATTTATTAATATCCATTTCACACAGCTAGGGCAGCCTGGGAAATCCACTTTCTGCAGAAGGCCAAATGTGCCAATGCATTTTGGAAGGGCTGGGTAATTTTATATAATTACAGCAACAGCGGTACAGGTTCTCATGCAAAGGAAAGAATGATAGAGTCATGTGCAGGGAGATAAACAGATGTCTACGCAGCCCATCAAGGGATGCCCTCCACACAGACAATTCTGAAGAGTGGCGGACAAGCACCATGGGCTGCTTTACCATTTTTCACTTTTCTGATCCAACAACAAATGGTTCCTGACAGTCAGAATAGTTCTGAGTAGATGACAGAGCTTACCCAGCATGACAAATACTGCAATTTTAAGAGGCAGAATGGAGGATGAAGGCAACTATTCTGCTTCCATCTGAAATTACTTTTTTTCTACCATGAGGCTGAGTGTTTCTTTTTCCAAATTTACAGCCAGCCTGTACCAGGTTACTTTGGTGCTGACCAAACTCTGGACTTCATGCTTCAAGCACAGACTGGAGATGGGAACAAAAAGGTAAAACAGGTGAAGGAAGCCAGTGACAGCACAGGAGTGGGGGAGGTTGGGTGAAAAGAGACAAAAATTCTCTGGTCCTTGCTTTTCCCATCTCTTCAACCAGCAGCCACACACAGGCCTAAAAGCGAACAACATAGGCCAAGCTTCTGCAAGGGGGTTCCGCATACCCATGCCTTGACATGCATTAATGCTTGATCTCTCCCTGCCTTGAGGTAATGGTGATAGATGGCAAATCCGGCCTCCCTGTTTGGAACCAGGAACTTCCGTGGCACAGGCAACAACTTGATCCACTCTCAGTCATGACTTTGGACAAGAAGTCTGTTTTTCTCTTCTGGGCTGATGAAACACAGCCTGTGTTACAAAGTTTGGTGAGCACGAATCCTTTCTTCACTTTGAGGTTTCTCTGTGAAGCACATGCAGTCTCTGTCTTATTCCTATTGTCGTTGAACTTGAACCTAACATGTAAGAAGGCTGTCAGGGACATCTCTTACTTTGACATTCTGACTTCTCTGGGCCTGAATACAGGAGTTTTTGTGTGCAAATTCTTCATCTTAAAGCTTTGTTGACAAAAGTTTTGCATCCACAAACCCCAGAATTTGTGAATTCGATTTTTTTCATGCAGCACTGAGGAGTTGTAACTTCAGATTTGTTCCCAGCCCAGAATGCTCCTGTCCATGGAGGTACACAGTTTGGCATGGAGACTCAAACTTCCAGACTGTAGCTTTGCCCATCAAGCTGTATGTGACAGAGCTAGATTTCAACTTTACCAAACAGAAGTTGTGGAGCAAATTCTGTTTTAGGGAAAAAAGGGTTTCAGGATTTAATCTTCGTAAAACCATCGTTTTTTTTATTCTCTGATCCATGTAAAAACAACTCAGTGTCAGAAAACTTTATTTTTTTGACAAAGCTAGACTCCCCATTGCTAGCCAGTTATGTTTTTGTCTTTTGCATTCCAGCAGCAACCTGGTCCAAGACCTGAGCGCCCAGGGCTGCACCACCTCTATCTCCTCCATCCTATTTTTCCTACAGTCCTTTTGGACCTCACCAATGCAACAGACAAAGTCATTGCTTCAGCAGGTGAGTACAAAAGGAGGACAAACTACCTAGGCTAAAAATACTGAGAGAGAATTAGCTGTGAAAAACAGTGGGCTGTAGTTCTTTCTTTAAAGGTAGCACCTAAGGTCCACCACACATGGGACAACAAAAGGAAATAAGATTCATCTTCCTTCTGAAGGAGCATCCTGTCCACCCCTACTTTGCAAATAAAAGACCCACAAAGTTACTTACACATTTAACCAATGAAAGGTTTAAGTTTGATTCAATGTTAATGTTTAATGTTTTAAATCAGAGAAGTTGTGTGGCTTTCCTTGAAGCTATTTTTAATTTAATGCAGCGCATTAAAAAATCACTATAAAACTTTTCTCTGTCACCTCAGATACAGTTTTGGTTTTTTTGACCATCTCCTGCTCTTTGGGATAGGAGCTGTTCTGCTTCTTCCTCTTTTGTTTTGTAAGGGGGAATCCAAAATATGTGTTTTCAGGGAAAAGTAGATCTGTTTTATCATGTATACAAGATTGTACAGTCCCTGTTCAATTTCCTTGCTCTTTCTAAAGCAGTTCAGCAAATAAGCAGCCTCTTGTGCATGGGAGCGTGGGATAAAAGATCAGTTCATCCAGAACTGAGAGAAGTAGGCCAAGAAGCATAGAAAAACTGCTACATAATAGTAACATCTAATTGGACTTGTATCAAAAACACAGTTTCAGTCAAGAACAAATACAATACTAGGTTTACAGGGTTTTTGTAGAAACTAGGATTTTTGAGGTCTGTACAGATCATTCTGCAGTGACTGGAGTAACTTGACTTGCCAGTGCTTTACAAATTTCCCATTTTATAGAGGTAAAGAATAGCTACTAATAGGTGTGGGAAGGAAAGCTGAGAATGAACTGTATTCTTGAAATATGTTCATATCCTATGTCAAGCCCGAAAGCATAACCTGGAATCAAACCCTTCAATTTCTGATCTATATTTCAGTTTCTTTACCATGAAATGGTAAAATATTTTTTCCTTATCAACTAAGGTACATGGAATTGTAAAGTCAGACTGAATATGCTATCAGTCTAGTGGATGTTTTGACTGAGTAAGGGCTGTAAGAATTTTTTTTGGAGAAACATAATCATTTACTCCTCACCACTATTTTCTTGCCCTTTTCTGTTGAACCAGTTGGAATTAATGATCTTCAAAAGGATGCATTTCACATCACTGTGACAACAACTGCAACCTCTGAAAAACAGCCAGGTTTTCTCTCAGTCAGCAAGCTGGGCCTGAAGTGGGCCATGATGAGTCAAGGTCGAATGGTGTGGTTAAAGGACAGTAGCACTCCAAAAATCAGCCGTGGAGAAGTGAGGCGATTTCTTGCCCGGATGAAATTTGCTGACTTTCCTCAGAAGGTGAGATTGTGCAGGAATCCCTAATGAAATCCAGGCTTTGAAAACAGCTGATCTCTTCCCTACAGACACTGTTAAGGTGTTCTTTGGGATGGAAAGGGACTGGTGGGATGCAAAGTGACTGTTTGCAAGATGACTGGCTGCCCCTTTGGGCATAAGCTGGACAGATTGTGAAGCAAAGATGTACTTAGGCAGTTGAACACAGCACAGGGTCTCAGAAAGAAACAGGGATGATGATCATAAGAGACTGAGAGACTTGCAGAGGGATCAGAGAGGTGGGACTGAGATCCCTTGTTTTGACATGGGCAAACAAGGGTCCTCCATATAGTGGTTCCCATGTTCTGTTGCTGCCTTTTAAATTACTACTGTACCAGACTGGATGATAATGGATTTTGGCTTTAATGTTTTTTTGAATTTCCTTCTTCAGCTCTAGCCTGATGGTTCCTCAGATGTTGGTTGGACCTGTGGCCTGTATGGGGAGTATAGGAAGCTACTATGTATATCTTCAGGAAATCAGCTATATAGATGGAATGGGGGCTAAAGCACTTTCCCTTTCTTCAGCTATCTGGGGAATGCTGTTGGAGGAAGGTTTGTCCTAGGCAGACCTGTTCTGTACCCAAGAAACCTTGTTCAGCAACTCCCCTTCCATATGCTGTTCTCACATGCTTCCTTCCAGGTAACACAGAAATGTGAATTTAGAGTTTATATACATATATATATGGAATCAGGCTTTATATATATATATGTGTTAATTTATACAATATATGTATATTTTTTGTATGTTTAATTTATGAACGAGACTTAGGACCTTTTTGTGTCCGAACAGTGTTTCCAAGCAGTCTGACAAGCTCTATGCCTAAAGCGGGCCATGACGAGTCAAGGCAAGTGTGTGGCTAAAGGACACCTTTAATCTTTTTATTTTTGAAGAGAAGCCTCTGACTCCTGCAGGGTTAGTCTTACAACTTCTCCTGTGCTCTCAGCTCTCTTGTCCATGCTGTTGCTAGACACACAAACTAGTTCTCTGGCTGAATTACCTGATCTAGAGAAAGATGGGAGAAAGATGGGAGAAAGATGGGAGAAAGATGGTCTCCACAGCATTTGCCAGCCCCTTGCACTTTTGTCTTTCTTTCCCAGTTCCAAGTTCAGGACACCGAGTTCAGGCATATGTGGGTGATGTAGAAGTGAAAGGTTCACAGCTTATTTCTCTCTATCCTTAAGGTTTGTATGAACCCAAATTGTCACTGTAACATCAACATCATGTCACTGTATGAACCCAACTGTCACAGTAAATGTCAGTCAATCTTGTTCCAGAAAAGCTGATTCTTACACTGCTGCTCCAGGGTTTAGAGGTTCAGAGACAGAACAAGAAAGCTTTTATGTGAATTTTAACCCTATTGTGAGCTCAGTATTGCCATTCCTTGGCCAGCCCAGCCCTGTGTGCAGCTCCATGAGGAACGAGGACACATTTGCTCACAGCATGTTAGGTGTTTTGAACTGCGTCCCAGAGTGCGCCATCACTCTCTGTTGCATTTGAAGAGCATCTGTATGAATTTTCTTGTAGTAGAAAAGACCATATAAAAGGAAACCACTTTGATGCCCCAGTGGTTCCCCACAGTTTACGGCAACAATATATGAACTGCTTTCCTAGTATGCCATTCTAACTCTGGCCTTTGACATTAAGCAGAGCCAGGCTGAGATGAGGATTGCAAAGGACTCTTCTGCCTAGCATGTGCCCTTCCAGCTTCCCCACATTTCCCCATGAGTTGTGAGGTGACAGCAGACTTTGACCCTCCTTCCAGATGGGCACATTAGCCATGGATTTGCTCTCCTGGGCCCCTGACATCTCTCTTTGCTGGACCACCCTCTCCATCATCCCATATCTCTATATAAAGCTTCCAGGATAGCCCTTCAGGTTTAGCTGCAAGCCCCAAGGCTGGTCCTTGTGCCCTGATCTCCTAATGTCAGAGCCTGTGAACAGTTTGTATATGTTTAATGTTATTTTGGTGTAAATAGCTTTGTATATATTAGCATAACTGTAGCAATGGCTCTAGGCCTGGAATTTTCCTCCAGACAGGGTTTAGTGTTCAAAATGTGTAGTCAGTTAATACAGCTGCATAATAGGACTGAAGGTATGATGACCAGTAACATATGAGGGATTAAACAGGAGTGCCCCTTCCCTCCTGTCCAGCCACCACCTTGCTGGGAAAGGTGAATCAGCTGTTACCTAAGTAGTTTCTCTTCTGAGATTCTTCCTGAGAGAACTGATATTCAAGAGCAGTGATGTTATCTCCTCCTTAATGTGAATTCACCCTGCCCACGCTTTCCCCATCCCCACTGTGAATAAAGAGTCTGTCTGTATATTGTTGGAAAAATGTATTTGAACTGCAATGAAACAAAATAAATACTGTGGACAGCATCATGTGTCATGAGAACCAGTGTTTCACCTTTGAGAGATTATGAGTTTGCTTGGGGTTTTGATTCAGGGGTTGTTTGCAATATTTTTACAATGGACAAAAAGGAACAGATGAATAGAAGTAACATAAAAAGTAAAAGTCCTGCCAAATTCTTAAAGGTTGCGAAGAAACAGTAAAAAGACACAGACAGTAAAGTATCTCAGAACAGGAGATTTTTGGGCAAAAAGCAGGAAGGGAACATGTAGGAGATAGGAAAGAGAAGAGAAATGTCTGAAAGCTACCCCCTATTCCTACTGCACCAGGACTTTTAATCTGGGGGCAGGGAGAAGAGTTTGGGCCTGGAAATTAAGAATAAACAAGGTGTTCAGAGAGGGTGACAGCTGATCAATATGAACACTGATGGCCTTCACCATAGCACTGAACTGGAGGGAAAGTCAGTGTGACACCACCCAGCAGTGCAATTTGCCATCTGGATGGTGCTGACTATCTGTTCTCAAGTGCAATACTGGGATTAGGACATCTGACTCAACTCTGTAAGTGCTTGGAGACAGCTGGCACCAGCATGTCCCTCGAGTTTCACCCTTGTCAGTTTAGGGCACCCATCACACTGTATATGACCAGGGAGGATCCCGAAACTTCTACTCTAGTTGCCATGACCAAGTGCCTGCCTCCTCATTCCCTTTAGAGACAGGAAGAGCTCCCCAAAACCTGCTAACAGTCGTGCTAGTGCTTGGTTCAGAGCTCTTGTCCCTCCCAAACCCCACTGGTCTGCCCGTGTACACTTATCCCTAACAGCGATCCTCCCCGATTGTCTGGCCCAAGACTTCATCTAGGTCCAGCTCTGGTTCTCGCTGTAGTATTTTCTGCTGCAGATCAGTGTAGAAGTCGACTCCCTCAGAGACTGAATGGAAGGCCTTGCCTTTGGGCTCATAGTAGCTGCTTATTTGCTGTATGAAGCACTGGTGGTGCTGAGGGTGATCCTTGAGGCTCCCATCATATCCCTTGATGTGGTTCCTTTTGAACTCCAGTATTGTCTTGGTGTAGGTATTGAGAGTGGTGACAGCAGAAGCCATGCAGCAGGTGAAGGAGGCCCAGGCCATGCTGCCAGAGACACAGAAGAAGCACATGCTATGAAAAGCCATGTAGGGTACAGAACACCACGACACACCCCAATTCTCCCTGATTTGCCAGGCACAACCTACTGGGCACAGACATGAACTAGAGTGACTAAGGCTCATAGCATTACAGTCCTGAGGGGTTATCCCACCACAAGATCTTTCTTAGATCAGTGGGATAAGTATTGGTCATCCCCATGACAGGGAAGGGAGTGATACAAGGAAAAGAGCCCCAGGAACATCTGCAACTGGTCAGAGCAGGGGAGCACAGCTTGGAAGCACGTTCTGTATTGCAGGGCTGCTCAGTGTCTTACTGTGCATGAGGCTTGTCTACCTGAGCGTAACCAAATTGCCATCCTGGCATTTGATGTTCACGGGTGGCACACGGCACTGGACTGTTTAAGAATCAATATGGTCATCATCAATACAGCATTGCAAATTCAACCTGCACTTTCCATGGGCACCTGCAAGGCTCATCCAACTGTTTTTCAAGTCAGGTATGTCATGTCAGCTGTGTTTGGCTGCTTTATCCTTTAGAGAAAGGCAGACTGAGCCACTTTGCTTTTTGCAGCTCCTCTTCCTGGTTCACAAGTGACACTGTGGTCTATTGCCCGCTTTCCCTCCTTCCTGCACATAGTACCATCTTAAGATGACCTTGACCTCCAGTGCAGCTGCTATTATATGGCTGGGCCAGCACTGGAGGAGATGGTGTGACTGCTGGTTGGGAGCTGAGCTGTGCTCACGTCTTTAGGCACATATCTAGGCTTGGTGTTGCAGGAATAGGCCCTTTGACCCAACATTCATTAGTGCAGATGCCAAACCAGCATGCAAGTCATTAAAATTGCAGAAAAACAAGGTGTGTTTGAGACCATCATTACAAGTGTGACACTGGCCTCTGCACACAGGGAAGAGTTGAGACCAAACAGGGCAAACCAGCAGAGGGGCAAGCCTAATTAGTCAGCAGGGCTGAAGGCAATTGTTTAGGTGTGACTCCATTGTTTTCCCAGTCCTTTGGTAGCTATTCATTTAAGTAGCTCAGCCACCAGGGTGAGGCAAAGACAGGAGATTAGTAGTAGGAGAACCATGGTACACCTGTCTTTGGAACACACAGAAGGTCAAGAAAGGAGGAGGAAGCGAGTAACATGGCTAAGCTCTAAAGGTTGGGGGCGTGAAGGTGACTTCAGAGCTCACATACTAGAATGCCCAGCCATAGTCCCATGTGTGCGGTCTCCAGTCCTCCGGTCCCAGATTAACTGTTGCCTGGAAGACTTGAGTGTACATCATGTGTGCCACCATCCCAAGGAGACCTGGACACAAAGGACAAAGCAAAGAAGTTACAGCAGGAGCCAGAGCAGCATACTTCAGCCTTGAGTGGAAAAGCAGCCTCTCCAGTGCTGAGATTCCAGACTACAGTAATACACTTACCTGACAGCACTGAGGAGACAGCAGCAAAGGCATTTAGCTTCATCCCACAGACAGGATTGCCAGTATGCAGAATTTCCACCATTAGGAGGATGAAGCTGATGAGCAGCAAGCTGATGTACAGCATCTCTGATCCCAGTGACAGCCAAAGGATTCCTGCCAGGAATACAGGATGAAACCATGTTCAAGGAATAGTACTCCCCTCTCTCAACCCAATCCTGAAAGGATGTCCTTTGGATAGAAGGAAATAAAGGAAAACAGCAAACACCCAAAAGCAGTCTCCCCAGGCTGTGAGGAAGGGATCAATGGATGCTGTAGGGGACAGAGTGCCCGTCACAGAGAATGGCTGGGCTGCTCTAGCATTGCAGAGCTAAGAGGAACTAAAATGCCCTCTGTAAAAAAAGCCAGAATTATTCATAAATAGCAAGGAGGAAAGCAAAAGGGAAAAGACAGGGGAAGCTGTTGACAATTAGCATAAAATCTAATGGTCACAGATTGGCCACAAACACATCTGAGCTCTAATCACAACAATGAAAGCAACCTTTTAACCTGGGGCTCAACTAGTTAAGAACTATATGGTGCATCCATGACAGTCTGGCACATGGCCTCTAGAATTCCGGAAGCCTCTTGCAGACCTGTACTTCTGACTGAAATCCCAATTAAAATGAAAGTACGTTCCTTGAGGTTGATCCAGGGCAGTAACACTGACCACTCTGCTTCTTGAACAGAGTGCAGGTACATTCATGCTGGGATTTTGAGGGGGATTTAAGTGATACCAGAGTCCACAGCTGACCTGAGTTCTACAGCTGTGCAATAAGAATTGAAGGGGAATGATAAAAGGCACTCTAATGCTAGGCTGTGGAAAAGCACAGGATTCACTGAGGAAGAAACATTAATCTGACAAATGAAGCAGCACTGTGAACACTACTGTTAGCAACTATTAATGGCTGTAGAGGAGACATTCAGCTGGGGAAAAAGAGTGTGAAGAAAACCCTTATTAATGTGGCACTGACTTGAATACTCAACATCATTAGTGCCATAGAGTCACCCAGCTCTTTAGCAGAAATAGATGAGCTACATTCCCTGTTTAAAGGAGCTGGCTTGCTTGCTGCAGCACAGTCAAGCAGAACATTTCATTTAAGGTCAGACTGTCAAAAGTATTCTGGAGGCTGCAGGCACCACACATACACAGAGACCTCTGCATCGTTTTCCTTATGAGTCCAGGCTTCCCACTGATGATGTGTAATTTGGTCTTATTGCCTGCATATTGTGGAGCTGCTCTGCCCAGCTCAGCCAGCCCATCCCACAATCAGCAGTCACAAAACCTTGTCCAGTGCTAGCCCGGCTACACAATAGCACCTGCACCAGTCATGCTAAGATGATAAATTGTGCAGGAAGGGGTGAAAATGGCACTTGCAAATCCCCAGCATTTATTATGCCCTTGCTCTCAGGGTATGAATGCTGACACAGGCTCTTCACCCCAGGCCTTTCCCTTCACAAATGAACATCTTCTGAAATGACTTGCTGCCAGCCTCCATCTGAGGGAATAGTTAGCAAACTCACACCAACTGAAAAGCCTTCATTAAGCAGAATCTCTGTAGGATATGTATACTTATACTTTATACTGTATATACTTATACAAAGTATACTAACGCTACTCACAGGGTGATTTGAAACATGTGACAATGACAGGAGGGGTGATCTCTCCTACCCAAATGTAGTTTTGTATTTAATGAGGCAGGGACTTGACCTTGAAAGCATAACTTTCAGATGCCCTTTTCACTTAACAAAATGAGGTGATTCAGCTTCTAGATTCTTTGTATTAGACCCCAAAACTGAAACACTGAGTTAACATGTAGCCTGTGTGGAAGGGACTGCCCTGAAGCTGCATCCGTCCTCTTCCCCTTTATTTCAGCAAGATGATAACCCCAGACCAGGCAACTTACTACGTGAGACAAATCCTACTTCATACTGGAGGGAATCTGAGGTTTCTATCTCTGAGTTCACAAATGGCAGTCGTTTATGCGAACATCTGGGAGGAAATCTTTGCTCTTTTAGCAACCACAAGGACAGGATTTCATTCCTGGCTCTTCCTTCCTTCATTCCTGACTCACCCTGCTGTCCTCCCCATAGAGGCAAAATGTTGCCTCTGTCCCCTGTCCCAAGGAGGCACACTGTACAGCTACAGTGAAATACAGGGATTTGCTCTTACCTCTCTCTGCTGGTGGTGAAAGTTCAATAAAGCTGCGGCATTTCTCTTCTGAAACACAAAATCAAAGCTTTCAGTTTATAAAACAATGCAGGGAACATAGAGGAAAAGAAAATCTCTTCATCTCACTCTTTTTTCAGTGCATACATCCACTCATCCCTGAATCTACCCGTCATATCTTCTCCCTTCTGGTCTTTTTCTGACTATCTTTCCAGACCTTCATTGAGGCAAAGGACAAGAAGGCAACATTTGTCTGCAAAACTAGAAATGGCCTTTTCAGAAAAAAACTTCAGCAGATCATAAATCTTACTAGCCTCTGCTGAATACAAAAATCAGTTGCTACTCATTAGACATTACTGATGATCAGGTGTGTTAAGGGTGTAGCTTATAACAGACTGCAGATCCAACACTTCTGCTGAATTCCCACACACCCTAATCTCAGAAGAGCATTTCCAGCACTGCTTCTCAAAGAAGAAAGCAAAAAAAGAACTTCCCAAGTGAAATACTTCATGGCAAAAGTGAAAGTCCCCCTTCTGTGACAGAGACTCATACAGAAATATGGTCCTTGGTCCTCACATTTTAGGCATGCTATTTCAGCATATTGTGTTATTATTTGCTTTGGCTTTTTATGTTGGCCAGGTGCAAACTACTGTCTGAACTGAGGGTCTATCATTATTATCTGTAAGTGTCTGTTCCTGCATGCTGCATTCCTGCATTACTGCATTTGAGGGTCCTCTCCTCCACTTTGCACAGTATTTTCTCCCAGACATTTCTGCTTCATGTAAGAATCTCATTTTCTTAATTTCTATCCCCAGTTTTAATCTTTCCAAATCTCCTGTGTTACTTCTGTCATCCAGAGCTCTCAGGATGCTACCCAGTTTAGTGCCATCTGCAGTTCTCATTAACTTGTAATTTGCTACTTCACCTAGAACTTTAATGAGGATATTCAGTAATGGCTCATCTAAACTGATCCTGAGATTAGCCTGAATAATGAAATCCTTTCTCCAGCTCGGCTCACACTCCTTTTGTTCAGTGTAGTCCCTTTTTTCTTGTTTTTATCATCTATGCAGTTGCTTTAAATATACACAGTAATGGGTGGGTTGCACTTGATTTACAGGAAGAGGAGACTGGACTGTGCATTTACCCTGTGCTCTATCCTGTGTTCTGCTGCAATACAGATTCAGATACTCTCTGTGTTCCTTCAGGCATTAGGGTTATTCCAGGACTGCCCAGTGGACAGAAAAGTTGTTTAAAGGAATCAGTCGAGGGATGTAGTTTCATTCCCACAAGCATCATGGAAACACAATGCACCCCAAACCAGTCCTAAATAAACACATCTCCTTCCACAGCCTGTCTGGAAATGCTCAAAACAAAAAGCAGCCCACTTGTTAGGACATGAGAGTTTCAAGCATTCCCTTCTGCTCCAACCCCTCCTTCTGTCTGGTTTTCTTCACCAGTTATTTATTTTCAAACTCTGGCAGCAAAAGAGATGAAAAATACTATACTGGAAGGATGGCTTGGTTAGAGGGTGAGACATTTGTACTTGAGCAGAGCTGAAGACAGTGTTGTGGGCTCAGGGGAATGGCCCTGATGAAAGTAACTTTCACCACTCTAGATACAAATATCTGTGTTGACCACCTTCTGGATTAGTTGTGATCCTTGATGTGTGTGCCAGGCACTAAAGAGCATCTGAGCACTGCAGAGCACACACCTGTGCTGGCATGGCACAGGTTCCAGCAGAAGGACTTGAGCAGATCTGGACAGGAACAAGCCAAGGATGAAGGGAAGCACCAAAGGGTTCTAGTACAGGTTGCACAACCAGTATCTGGCACTTTAGGATTTACAGTGCAGTCCCACATGGTTAAAAATCATAAAGGAAACCTGTCACAATATCATAAAAACTAAAAAAACCTACAATATTGCAACTCTAATCCTCAGGCTAATTTGCCTCCTAGCTTTGGCTCCTTTTGGGTTCAGATCCTCCAGGTTTTCTCTGTATCTAATCATGGTACTTAAATTTCTGAGAGGACATGCACAAATTTACCCCAAAGAGCATCAAGTAAGTTGTGTATAGGAACTGAGAGGGAAAGGGAAAGGGAAAGGGAAAGGGAAAGGGAAAGGGAAAGGGAAAGGGAAAGGGAAAGGGAAAGGGAAAGGGAAAGGGAAAGGGAAAGGGAAAGGGAAAGGGAAAGGGAAAGGGAAAGGGAAAGGGAAAGGGAAAGGGAAAGGGAAAGGGAAAGGGAAAGGGAAAGGGAAAGGGGGGTCATGGAAGTTCCCATCAGGATGAACAGTGCCATCATAAAGTCACTGCCGTCACCACCATCACTTGCATTTCACAGCCCGTATTTCCAGACCAAAGGGCACACCAGAGACAACCATTCTCCATTTCCCTGCTCTGTGAACATTCCAGTGAAGGACAGAAATATATCGACCGCACCAGTGCACAGGGCTGATACCATCTAGGAAAAGGAAGAAGATTTTCCAACTGTTCTCAGCCTCCCACCTTTCAGTTTCAAACTTCTGTGGAGTAAATACAAGGCAATAAGTGGTGGCTGCCTGAGCAACACACTACCTGGCCCTTCCATGCTCTCTTCACAGGAAAGCCACATCCCGGTGTGGAAGTATCTGAAGGCAAAGCGGTCATCTCCAGTCTCCCAGCTGTAATGCACTGTGTCCTCCGATGAAACATTGCTTGCATCTGCATCAGATGGTGCAGGGACACCCACGCACTGGGAGGCTTTGCTCTTCCCACACAAAGGCTTGGGTACTTTCTGGGTCCCGGTGCACCAGTAGCTGCCCAGCAAGGCTGTGGTGGAGAGGGTGAGAGCCAACAGGTTCAGGATGACAGCCAGGAAAGTACGGTGTAGTGGCAGTCCCTTCAGCAGCTCCATCTACAACATGCAAATAGGAGAGACCATCACACTGGCCACTTGTCCCACACAGCCTTATGAATCCCACCTTTTCCCAGCATGCATCCATGGGGAGGGGTTATGAGCACTCTGCCCTCCTCACAACATCCCAACAGCTCACCCAGCATAGAAGAACCATTTCTTGAAAGCCACGGCAGTGGACCAATAGGTCAGCTTCAACCATTTCAAAGTATGTCAAATATCTGTACTGAGAAAGAGAGTGCGACATAGCAGGGCTGAGTGCATTGAGGTGTCTGAGCACATGAGCAAAATGAAAGGAACATCACATTCATCCGTCTCAGAGATGACAGGGAGGAACTGTTAACCAGCTTCCCTGAATTCCAAGTGCTGCCTTTACATGAAATACAATGAATACTCTCTCTAACTAAATGAGAAATCTTGCTGCCAAGTGTCCCAAAACACTTTTTCAAGCAGTTCATTACTGTACCTAGGGAGGTAGAGAGTACAGTGATTTCTCAGTGCGAAAAGACAGGAAAATGTTCCCATATCACTGAAGGTCACACATCAAAGCAGTGACCAGCTCAGAGAGGACACCCAGCTATCCATATCTGGCATCTTAAGTACAAGCCACAGAGCAGCACCTTCCATCTGAGCTCTCATCTGCACATCAAAAATTTGGTAGGGTGGTGGGATGACAGCATCTCTGCTTTCACACAAAGTGCCAAAGGGTTTTTTTCCTGTAAGAGTGAACACTGCCACAAACATTCCTACTGATTTCATCTCATCATTGCAAGTAATTCAGAAAGCAGCTTGTGAATCAGGGTCTTTCTCACTCAGGGGGAAGATGAAGACTTTAGGGTTCCTGCAAAACTTTGCACTGACTCCTGAGAACCCCAAAATATCGCTCCATAGATTGATTAGATGCCATCTACCCACACATCAACTTTCATGTAATCAATGCATGTCTCTTCCCATGTGGCACTCCGTTATGTTTGGCACAACTTCATCCAGATACTCCCACCTTTTCCTATTTATGACTCTGAAAATCTATTTACCCATGAATAGATTCAGTTTGCACAGATGCTGCCTACTGCTGGTCCTCTTCACTTAACTTTGGCTGACTCATGCAACGCTGAATGTGTGAGAAAGACCCAGCATTCTGCATTCTGGACATCATTATAAAGAAACAGTACAAGACCCAGCTTTGCGTTGTTTGTGACTGCACCACAGACAAAAGTGGTGCAGTTAGAGTCATTTTTTCTGCTAACCAGCAAGCTTGGAGACATGGTCAACATGAAGGTGCTGAAGCTCCTCTTGAAAAGCAGGATCTTATTAGCATCTCATCACACTGACAAAACAGTGCCTGACCCCAAAAACACTCATTGAAAGCAAGAAAATACTCAGATCCTGAAATTTTCCCGTATTGTTTCATAACCTGGCTTCTTTTGTCTCTTCACTAGGATATTTCTTTCTGCACCCTAGAGACAGTAACATCTTAGTGATGTCATAACTAATGGCTTTCATGATTTGAAGGCATGTTGAATATCACCATTTTCACAGAGCAGACACCTACTAGGAAGAGTCTAAGATTAGTGGCAAACTTCTCACTGAAAGTTTTTCTGGTGGAAAATTTGGCTTACGACTGAGAAGGAAAGAACAGACAAAATTGCTCTTCTCAAAAAAGTAATTTTTCACCTGTAAATTGAAATCTTCAGCACACAAAGTTTTTCAGTTTTTCATCCATTCTTAATTATAAGATTTTCTGATATCAGATTTTGTGTTGCTAATCTTTTTAACAACAAAAACAACAACAAAAAAATCCACTCACAATGTTTACAAAAACCATCTTTCTAATTTAAATCCTCAATAGTAGGAAAAATATTCTCTCTGGTTGATTTATGACAGTAGTTGAAATGCCACATAATTTCAAGAAGAATACTAAGGAAAAGACATAAAAAATACAAGAAACAAATGAGTCAGAAGCAGGAAGTGGATCAAGGATGCAGAAGACATATGGAATGAGAAGCAAATCTGAAACACTTCCTGAAAATATTGTTAGAAAAGCTTCCCCCCACAAAAGCCAAGCACTCACTGATAATAGCCAACCATAATATCTAGGAATGATAGTTGAATTTACCTTAGCAGCAAGTCTTTGAAGTCCTGTTAATTTCGATGAACGGCACAGAAGTGGGACTCATGCTTTGTCTGGTGTTTTATTCATCTCTATATCCTCCAAGAAACCAAATCGCTGCAAAATCTCTTCCTACTTTGTCTGGTCCCCTCCTTCTTCACCTCACCAGTGATTATTAAATGCTATCTTTCTGATCAGCAGCTGTTTTGTGGAAAATGGACATTTTGTAATCCACAATGCAATCACAGCACAGCTGTTCTGGGAGATTATATGGGAAGCGATTGGTGCTGCGGGTTGGGATTAAGTGCGGAAGAGTGACCTGCATTAAATGAGTAGAAAGTTTCTTTAAAACACTGAAAGATTCCAGCCACCCCCATGTGGCAGCTATTTGGGGGCTTGTATGGAGGAAGATGGCAGCTTTGGCCAATGCTGCAGGGGAGGAGTAACCTTAGCTTGGAAACTGCAAGCACCCTTGACATCACGTCACCTCTTGCACTGTGCACTGTCTCAGCAGAATGGCAAAGACCAAATTCATCCCAGTCATAGGATATCTTCCTGCCCACACCTAATAGTTGCAGAAACGGCAGAATAAAAAAAATGGGGAAAGTTTATGCAACTGTATCTGCTCTGAGGACTGAGGATTTCAGTCCCTCAAAAGATACCAATGCATTTCTCCTCATGGGCACTGGAAATTTGATGCCAAAAGGAGTCCCCTGGAAGAAGAGTTGCTGAGTGGCAGACTGACACCATGGCATCACTACCACAAAGTAGGTTTTTGAAACAGCCACAAGTCAAGCCAATAGTCAAAGCATAGGAGAATGAGGTAGATTGTCAGCGTCACTTGTAATGTCAGCTTTTACCAAAATGTGAAGGTCACTGGGAATCCCAGATGGTTCACATTGGATGAATTTGGGAACCTAGTAAGATGAGACAGCGATTCACATTCACACGAAGTCCACTCTGAGCTCTTGTCCCGAAAGTTTAAAGGCTCTCAAAATACCTGTGTGGTATCAAACCCATGAAAAGTAAGAAGGACATCACCTCTCATGAGAATGTACTAGATGCCATGGAGCAGAGCTGCACTGAACCAAACTGCAAGGGAGGGGAGCATCCCAAAGGAATATGCATCCTGTCTTCCCCACAAGCCCATTGCCCAATGCCAAGAAGGTGAAGCTCACACCACCACTGGGAGAGAACAAGGCAGATTCCCTCCTGCCAAGACAGAGATGGACAGTGGTCCATCCATTCCCATCCCCTGTGTCCAACACCAGAGCCCAGAGGCTGGGGGCAGGTGCAGAAACAGCTCTGGGTGAGCACAGCCAGTGACAGCCCCACGCAGCACGGGCAGCAAACGGGTCAGTTCTTGGGCTGTGCCACCCCAGGCTCCTGATCCTTCCTGCCCTGAGCAGAATGGGCAGTAGCTCTCTGGGTATTTTAATCCCAGTCGCTGCATAAACTCCTCTAATATAGATAAGCATTTTTAAGATGGACTAACTGAAAACAATGCTAAATGCCCCTGAACTCCATGGACTGCCTGCAGGTTTTTCATTAATAAAAAGGTTCTGCTTGAAACAGATATACTTAATTTACTGAAGTAGGTAGAACAACAGCTGATGCCATTTAAAAGGAGGATGATTTCCTTTTCTTTCTTTTTCTCAGTCTATCCACACCTGGACATGTTAAATTTAACTTCTAAATGCTCAGTTAAAATAAAACAAAATTTTAAAAAAGCAAAACAACACAAAAAGCCCCACCTGGTTTACAAGCTGAAGAATAGATAAAGTCCATCTCTACTGATAACCCTTAACACCTTCCTGATTTTAAGCTTGGTTAGAGGATCATTAAAACCCAAGATTCTCTGTCAGTTTCTAAAGCTAGGTTCATGGCATATATATCAATGAAATTAAACTGAATTAGTTTTATATGGATAAGAATTTGTGCTGGGAAATACATTATTCAGAATTATGCTATGGTTTAAAAAATATGCTTATAGCACATTTAGTATTCTGACCAATGGCAGATATCCTTCCAGAAGATGGCAATCTTTCTCTAGGCTTCTTTTCGGGAGTCTCTCCTGCTCACTTATATGCTGGAGGGAAGCAACACCTAAGTTTAGATTTACATTCCTTCCCTTGAAATTCCTCCCCCCGCCCTTTTTTTTTAACATTTTTATGAACACAAACTCTTTACCTTGATTCTGAAATGGACTGTGGGTCTGTCTCTTGGAGTTATCTCAGGCTGGGAACACTTGAAATCCCTGGGAAAAGAAAAAAGAATAATGATTGCAGGAGCTTAGCTTTTGCTCACCTTCTGCCCTGCATGAAACTATTCTTTCTAACAATTTTCACAATGTTTAGTCAAATATCACATTAAATTTCCCCAGATTATTGCACATAACTCATAGAACACCAACACCAGTGCACATTTCCTGATATTCAACAAACTGCCCTTTGCAAAATTATGGGGATTTTATCTGGTTTTGGTTTGGGTTTTGGTTGGTTGTTTTTGTTGTTGTTGTTGTTTTGTCTATTAACCTCACCTCAATCTCACCTATTATACACATGAAAATCAAGCTGTATCTGTTTCACCCTGCTGTGCTTCCAGTTTTCTCCTCTTTGTATCTGATATTTCCCACCATAATTTGGCTTGGCTAGAGTTTTTGGATGTCTCTTTCTCTTTGAACTCAGCAGCAGCCAGTCCCTGGTGACTCATTTAAAATTTGCCCATTGAAGTAAATGCCGACAGCAGTTGATTTCCTGTGCAAACAGCCAAATGCTTGACTTACAGAAACAAAACAAGGAAACAATATGCACAAACCCCCAAAATCTTTGCACAGCACCACCATGGAGATAACCAACTCTAAAAAAGCCTGAGCATTGACAAGTGATGCATTTTTATCCTGGCTCTATCACCATCTACACTCTGGCTTGGGTGTATTCTGCCCCAAAGGGACATATTCAACTCCCCGGGATGTTGGCGGAAAAGAAGGTCAAAGAGACCTTGTTAGATAGGGCCCAAAATTCACAATATTTAACTGGTGGGTCTCAAGAGGCACACAACTCCTCATAGTCCCCCATGCAGTGATCCTCTAGGGATACCAGGGATCATTTGCTGTCCTGACATTGGCTCTTCAGCTGACCTGAAGAGGAAAGGAGAGGAGGAAGGGTGGCTATTTACACCCATAGAGTCACTCTGTGAATACTGGACAAAGACAGGCTCATACTCACCCTCATTCCACACATTCCTCGCACATGACACTTCCCACAGCTCCTGTTTTTTGCTGTTTTTACAGGAAGATCATTCAGCACCGCAGTCCCCTCCCTTAGTGTCATACAGAAAGGAGGATGTCTCCTGAGTGACAGTGACATGGAGAGAGCCAGACTTCTCAAACCCAGTGACAGACTGCAAATGCCAGATTTCTCCCTGAGCTCTGAATAATTCCACTCAGATTGTAACCTTTATTTAGCTGTTTGCATGATGCATTAACTCTTGCTCTGAAAATGACCTCACCAGGCATATTTTTCTAGTCTAAGCACATTTAAAGGTGAATTCTGTTTTAAAAGATGATCAGCTTACATTGCTAGACACTGAGAGTGTGGCAGGAATAAAGATTGAACTGGATGAAGTAAATGCATCTTAAAGGTGGACAAACAAGTCAGTCAGTTTGTACCTAACTACTTTTTTTAACTTCTACTTTTTTCTTTTTCTGCAAAATAAGTCTTAGTTAGCTGGATTTTTTTCCAATCTTTATGGTTGTCAGCCACTCAAAAACCATACAGAAAGCAGACATAAAAAGGAAAAAAATCAGATGCAGCAACAAAGACTTTGAGGACTCACTAGAGAGTCTAGGTGTCTCAATTTCTGAATAGGAAATATAAGACTATATATTATATATAGGGCTAGGGGATTGCTTTTCACAGAGTACTTAAACTCTAGGATGTGCTCACCTGAGCATACAGAAAAAAAATAGTATTTATGCATTTTAGCTGGCCATAAACTGTAAACAGATAAGAAACCCACAAATTTATACAGAGATCTATAAGGATATTAAAGAGGTGTCAGTCCAGAAAAGGGTCTGTACAAAACTCCAGGTAGATAAACGCTTACCTTATCCACTGCTCACTATTCCCATCTGCTTTTCTGGAGTGTCCAGTGAAATAAATACTACATGGTGATCATGGATTCGACCCCATGTCTTTCTGTCTGACTAAACATGTAGTAGTCAAGAAATCCATGAGATCTGACCAGATGCTTTGAAATATACCAAGTCTGTAATTTTATTGATGGTTTAATTCTTTCTGAGCTCGCTAAATCATCACAGCACATTATATCAGCTGCTAGATTGGCAGGGCGTCCACTTCTGCAGAATGAGCCTTTGTAATTTGGTAGTCCTCTCTATGAAAATTGTTGCTACTTTTAACTCTACCACTGACAAGATCTCAGTCTGTTACTACTCAGAATCACAAATACCCAGACTCAACGACTACTACAGGCTCATGGGGTTTTTTATCATCAAGACGAACTACCGCAACAACATAGTCTTCTATCAGATGTAATAGAACGCAAAGAACTTTGGAGAATCATTTCTAGTGATACACAGAACTCCTACCAGAGCTATAACACATATTTCATACAATTAACTGGTATTCACTGTGCAGCAGAATATGATAGAGAACCCATCACATTCTTAGAAAAGTTATTTTAATGATTAATTAACCTCATTCTTAAAATTTTTCTCTTGCTCCGTAAAGCAGCACCTGCTTTAGTTTTCCAACCTGACCAGTTGCTCCAACACACAAATAAATACCCAGTGAAGTGATTTCCTAAAAATGTTATTGTAAAAGTCACAGATCAATGTGTTTTATTAGAGGCACACAGTATGAGCTAGCAAGCTGGCTGGTGGCCCAAATTCCTAGTTCTGTACTTGGCTCTGACACATAATTTTCCCCTCCCATCGGCCAAGTCATTAGTCGTGCGTTTACACTGCAGTCAAAGCAGTGGCAATGATTGGAAGTAAACATTCAGTGCTTGTTTTAATTGGGTGTTGCTAGGAATTTCACTCTAGCAGTGTGGAGCACAATGCAGGGTACACACCTAAGTCCAGAAACAGAGTAAATTGTGCTAAGCTCCACACTGCCACGGCTGGATTGACAGCTGAAAAGAGCCCTTGTTTCCAACTATGAAGTTGGGTCTTTGGAGTCATTCCCACAGATGAAAAGCTACAGCACAAAGGATCCTTGTTGATACTGGAATCAGCACAAAGACAGCGGAAGACATTCTGTGTTGGTAATGACAAAATTTGAGGACCTAACATTAATCTGTGGAAGAGTACTTCACACATATGCAGGTGATCTTGGAGCCAAGGATATGTTTAGTATGTTTTAAAGGAAAAAAAAAGAAACAATACAGTTAAACCACATTGCACTTTGGTTTCACTCATGGAAATGAGAAAGCCAAAGCAATTGTTCTTTGCTTTAATTTATTTTTTTCTGCCATTTCACTATGGTGAATCAGAATAAGCTAAGTTAGAGGAAGCATATAAAGATTATCTAATCAACCTATCTGCATCACTATGACCTTAGCATCTTGAAGAACTTCAAGCCTACTGTAATTTTTTTTTTTTTGCAAGGAGATACCACTCCATCCTGGCATAAAGTCCCTTGTAATATTTTTTTTTTCCAATCAAATTACAACATAAACCAGAAAACTTTTCCATCTCTGCTAAATGCCATGGTGTCTATTCCACATCTGATTTATTTATTCACATGGATTGTTTTCTCAAGGCCATTGGAGCTACATAGTTTATTAAAGTTCTACTCACATGCTAGTATTTGAGGAACCAGTGCCTTAAAGAAACATCTAAGCTAGCAGGAAAGTTTGGACATCTAAAAGAGTGAGTAAGACAGAGAGTTAGCTTTTTTTAAGGCAAGGCGTGGGAGGTGTTTTCGTTCTTTAGCTATTAAAAACTCCTTGCTTTGACAAGAAAAAAAAGGAGGAAGAGAAAACTGGGAGGGGAAGGATTAATGAATAAAGAGGCAGCATGGCAAGAGATGCAGCAAGCATGGTGGCCAGAAGACATGAGCAAGTTTCTAGGGCTGGGTTCCCTGACAGAGCAGGGGTGGTAGCAAGCACAGATCAGAGGAGTCTAGGTCTAATGTGCTGCCTGAAGAGAATAATAGGACCAGCTTTCCTTACAATGCTGAGCAGAGGGTCTTTGCTACAGTGGCTGCTTTGAAAACAACCATGCTAGATATTACAGCTGCATCTTTTATCTTTCTGAATATCCTGATAATTATCCAGGATTGAGGGCATCTCCTTTTTTCCTCAGATTTGATGCATATTTGGGATTCCTTTCCATTCCTTTGTGGCATTTTGGAGCTGTGGCTTCACAGACAGTCCTGCTGTCGAGTCAAATCTCCATGGCTCATGCCTCCCATGGCCTTGCATGCTGTGGTGGGCAGCACACTGAAGCTGCCTGTGCACCAGGGAGGAGACAGGTCAGGACAGGGCAGCGGTGGCACTGATCTGGGGCTCTAGCCCTGTGCCTTGGAGGCCCAGTGGGAGCAGGGAACGCCAGGAGCAGATGGTGTCACTGCCATGGACATGGGGTGGATGCAGCACGTGTATGCTGTGCCAGGGGAGTTTTGGGGCACCCAGGCTTCCCTACAAGTCCTGAGGGAAAGGAGTGACATAGTTGTTGAAATCATGAACACAAAATATATTGGACGTCTGCCTCTCTTCTGCTGGGTTTTTGAGGTGGTTTTTTTTTTGTTTTTTCTTGTTGTTGTTGTTGGTGGTGGTGGTTGGTTGGTTGCTGTTTTTTTGGTTTTGGTTTTTTTTGTGTGTGTTTTTTTGGTTTTTTGGTGTTTGTTTTTGGTTTTTTTGTTTGTTTGTTTGTTTGTTTTTGGTTTTTTTGGTTGGCTTTCTTTGGGTTCGTGGTTTTTTTCTTTTCTCTCTCCTCCTCTCTCCACACCTCCCTGTTTCCTCATAGCCAGGTTTCCACATGCCCGGGTAATCCCAGTTACATTCATGGGGCAGGGACATCAGTTCCCACGGGTGACCCAGACATGGAAAGGAGGGGGCCAGGCAGAGTGACAGCATCCTGGCCCAAGGGAGGCCAGAATGAGGTGACCCTGCAGCCACAGCCAGGGGCCTTTGTGCATGTACATTATAATCTGGGCCTTAAACCAAGTGCTATTTTTTCCATCAGGTGCACAGTTTAAAAAAAAAGATAAATAACTATCCTTCCTAGCCCCCATTATTTTTTCTGAGCAGGCCCAAGATGTAGCATGTCAAAACCTCATTATTTAGCCAACTTTGTGGGGGTCTTTGTCATAGATGACAAAAGATCTGCTTCTGACAGAAAAAGTGTGATTTATTTTAATGCAAGATATTGCTCAAAATGTGGTTCATTTGGTTTATTTAAAGAAAAAGTAATTAGGATTTTTTGTAATGTGGATAAAGCAGAATATTCCCCTGCCAGCCTTGTTCTCAAGAAATAGCTAAGTGGTCTTGACTGAAATTAAAAACAAAACCAAAAAGAACCCTATAAAACTACTGAAGCAGACATGAGCTAGATGATGCTGGTTTCAAGTTTGGCGAAGGCAAAAGCAACCAAAGCCAGACCATGTGATGAAATGTGTCAAGTGACTGTTATAATAAAGAAGCAACACTACCAGCAACTTCTGCTGTATTCTGTGTACCCATTAACATGCTAATCTAAACATTAGTCTTTCCCAGGTAGCCAGGGACTATTATTGCTAAGCTTTACAGCTAAGCATTAAGCATTGTGGCTAAACAGCTTAACTGAACAAGAATTATTTGCCATCACCTAACAAGGTAAGTATGAAGGCAGGAGAGCCCAGCTAGCATGTTACTACAGGCTGAACTTAAAGAAATTAGGTCAGTGAAAAATAGTCCTCTGTGGTACACTTTCTTACGGGAAGCAAAGGATGCAGACTGGATAATGCACTGGAAAATGTATTGCAGGCAAGAATCTCACAGGAATTAGGCTAGGCTAGAATGTAAAATAATGGACTGGATGAGCTAGCAAGATTTTCCAATCTCTAATTTCCATGGTTAAAAAAAAATTGCCACAGCTTGCATTGCTTGAAATTCCTTCACATGAGTTACAGGATCTCTGAGTAAGGCAGAATATGAGACTGGAGCAAGAGAGGTGGATGTGTTTCCTGGATGACACAAAGAAGAAAGAAAAGAAAAGAAGTCTTCAGCCTGGAAGAGGCTGTGAAACTAGAAGACTGGCTGGAGAGAAAAGGAGGGAACACAGCTCAGAAGGACTGCTCCCACCAGGCTGAAACATGGGCGAGATACACTGAGGACACCATGGTGAAGCTTTAGGGCTTAGGTCAGTGATAAAGAGGGTAGCTTTGAGAGAGCAGTGACACTGCCTAAGTATGCTGCCATCACTCATGATCAGTCTTCAGCTCTGGGTAAGAAGTGGGAAGGCTCAGCTCCTGCTCTCTGCTTGACTCTTTAATAATTAGTTTTCAGCAACAGATTTTTCAATTTTGAGAACATTTTGATTAGGGGTTTCTCTCCCACTCTCCTTGTCTTTAAGACAAGAATTTCCTGTTTTGCTTTGGTTTGAACTCAAATTTCAGAGGGTTGGATTAAAACAAAGGATTGAAGAGCTGGTCTTTCACTCCCATCCAGTGCTGGCAAATAAATATCCTCAGTTACTCCCATCAGTCATGAAGGCACACACACAGCTTTACCAATGCACTGCAATCCTGACTTTCAACATCCCTAGCATTTCAGTTCATGACTGTATGCAGTCACAGGTCAGCCATGCCCCTTTCAAAGTAGGTCACTGGCCTCTGGTAGGGCCCTATACCACTTCTGGTAAATCTGTCTGTGTTGCAGTCCTAAGGATACCCTTGGGCTCTGCTAAGGGACACCTGAAGTCCAGCCTTATTGAGCAATTCCCAATCGGCCCAAGGAGAGTTCAGTCAATCCTATTGTACCACATTTATTACTCAAGACTTGGAACACCTCTAGGGCTAACACAGCAGACCAGGAAAACAGCTCCCTCTGCTATCATCATGCTCCAGGTTTGGTACAAAGGTGACGTGGGAAGTACAATACTGCTAAGATTCCAAACTAAACCATTCTTGGGCTTGCTGCTGTTTCTTTCCACCCACAGTCTATTACACACATTAAATGTGTGGTTCATGGCTTTGTGGAGCAGATCTGATGTTCCCCTCTCTTCATAGATTAAAATGCATTCTTTAATTTTTAAATGAAAATTAAAATCTATAATGAACTTCTCCATAGACCTTCTTAGCCTTAAACTCTGCACTGAAGATCAAGAGACTGTTCTTTCAAAAGCTCTTCTGAGGTCCTCAAGAAGCTTTGAGATCCTCTAGGACAGAAGAGCTACTGCTGTCTTTTCATTGTTGCTAAAGAAAAAACCTGTGGGTCACAGATCCAATCTGGTTGTTCCAGCACCAATTGCTGCCTTGGGCATGTATTCAGGAAAGCGTAGGCAGGGGTGTCAGAGGAGCCATACCTCCAGTCTGGCTTTGTTTACTGTATTTCCTAATGGCAAGATTCCTGTACTATTCCTTCTCCACCCTCCCAGGCATTCACTGGTGTCCTGACTCAGACACTCAGCTGACTAGCCCATAACCAAAATTTACAGGCAGGGAAAGTGACCTGATGTCTGCAGGACCTTAGCCAGCTTATTCCACCATTGCTTGGAAAATAGCCATGGCTTGGGATGCCTATGTCCACCTCCAAAAAGCTTCTCTCTCATTTTCTGAGCCCAGAGCCTCTGTCAGCTACTAGGTTATGTGTAGGTGCTAAGACTTCCCACAGAAGAGAGCAGCAGGGAATGCAGGGAGTGCCACTTCAGCCTTCTGCCCCCGAGGCAGATTTAATCAAGTGTTTTCCACAGAGCTTGGGGCTCCTAGCAGTGATGACGGAGAATGATTCTCTTTACAATTGCTTGGAGGTTCTCACAGAGGCTTTCCCTGTAGTGGTCACACCTTTCAGGAGCACAGATGCATCAGCTGGACACAGCAGATACCTGCTCTGACTCCATGCACAGCATTCACCCTTGGGATTTCTCCTGTCCATGTTGTGGCCATAGTTTCCCTTAAATCTCTATCTTTTTAGGGTGACATCTGCACCAGACTGAAAAACTTCAAATGTCAAGGAATTCACTATCCCTAAATTGTCTCACTAGCTAACCAACCTCACAGTTCAGAGTGCACACCCTATTTCTAGATGGTCTTCACCACCAGCCAGTGAGGTAACTTCTCTATTAGCAACCGAAGCAGTTCAAGACATGCGCAAGCCCTGAGAGGCAATTTTCCATGTTGTTTGCATGCTTAATGGCAAGTTTTGGCTTGTGGTAGCCAGTGTTCTCTGAACAACAGGAGAGTACTCTCCTAACAGCAGGGCTGACTCTGACAACACTCCTAACAGATTATTTGGGCAAGGCTACCTTCTCTGGGGGAGAAAAAGTTTTATTCTGATAGATGCTGTGCCACTTGCCCTGAGATTCAGAGAACTAACCCTGGATCACTTTATTTACCTGTGTAGGTGTAACCTAGATTTCGACTAGATTTTTCCTGCCAACACTGTTTACTATTAGAAATCTATCTCTCAAGTAAAATATTTGTGGACTTTGATTAAGTCAGTTCCTAACTTTCTTTTACATAAACTATATTTTGAGCCCTTTCCAGTTTATAGCATCCTTTGAGAACTTCAAACAGGGAAATAGAAGACAGTACTCCAGCATGATCTCACCAGCCAGGCCTGTACTGCAGGCCCTTCCCAGCTTGCATTCCTCTTAGGAGCATAGCAGAAGGCACAAGTCCTCCTGTCCTAACCTGTGTACCTTATTTCCAGGGTCAGGAATCCTACAGATTTGTGGCAACTGGAGTATACACTGATCTTGTCCCAGATATGAGCTCCCACGGGATCAAGACTTTAGAGGGTGCCAAGTTATACTTCCACTTCTCGGCTTGGACACAGGAGTTAACAGGAAAAAATGAAAATGTTGTCCCACTCGCTGTTCCCCTCATACATTTCAGAGTGACATCTTTCCTAATCTGTTGAGGTTTCTAGCCTGGAGACTATTTAGTTTGATTCCCATGTCCTCTATAGTGGCACTGTGAGACAGGATACTGTCACCAATCTCCCTGTCACATCCCAATACACACTTTGCTATAAGAAGGTAGCCATTTTGTTGTTCAGATACACTTAAGAGATCCATCTGTGCAGTTTGAGCTGACCCTACAATTGTTGTCCTCCTCCCTGTAATTTATATTATATGCAAATATGGCAGAAATAAAATTTTCCTGATAAATGAGTTCAGGAGATGATAAAAGATGACTAGAAGCACTAGAAGCACTTGCTAATAAGAGGATCTCCCCTGGCAGGTGCTTTCTGAGGTCTAACCATCGACACGCTTTCCAGCCGTGCAGCAGGGGTGGTGTTGGTTATTTGCCTTTAACCCTTCCACCCACAGGAAGGTTTCTGCATCACAGCCCATGGACTCTTACACGTCATGGTCGTGTTCATTCCATCGCTACACAAAAATAGCTCCCGCTCAGTCTCTTTGCCTCTATGACTGCAGCAAGGCTCCATCATTTCTGTTCACAGACCTGCTAGTAACGCCAAGCCAGGGAGCCACTGCAGTGCACTCAGTGATACAAGTCAGCAGAGCACACAGAATGTGTCACCCTGTCACTACCTCAGCTCATTGACTTAGGGATACACTGATGCAAGCTTTGCACTGTTGCAAAAAAAAGACTGCAAATACCAGTTCCAACCTCACCAGCCCACAGGTGTGACACCTGTCACTGTGCCTCAGCACAAGTGTCCCTGCCTTGCTAGGCAACCATCACAACATGGTAATGGCCTGTCAGTATACCACCAAAAGGTCACAAAAGGAGCCTTGAATCTTCAGCAGCAAACTCCAGGACTTCTTTCACTGAGCTCTCCATGGTCAAGTAGCCCAGGGGACAGAGATTCTCTCCAGCAACCAATATTTGTATGCATAATAAAAAAGAAAAAGGGAAAAAGGAAAAAAAAAAAAAAAAAAAAAAAAAAAAAAAAAAGGGAAAAAACCCCACCTCAGTCTGCTTTGCAAGCTCAAGTACAATTTGCAGCTGTGAACCTAATTTCCCAGCCATCAGAATGTATTTTTCTCCATATCTGTCTCTTTTCTCCCCAAGGCAAATACTTCACTATCCGTATCATGGGCAAAGTTTTAGGGGCTATGTTCAGCCCTCTCGGAAAATACCACACTTAATATATTGGAAGCTTACTGTCGTTAGTGTCAGTGCAAAGATTTCCCCCTGAAGTCTTGCCCCTGATTGGTAACCTCTCATGGGGCACTGAGAGGAACAACTTTGCCTTCAGCAGAGAGCCAGGTGGCATTAAGTGCTGAGTATTAGATAAAGCCAAGAAATTGGGAGTCTCATTGTACTAACCCTTATCTCCAGAAACACCTTTGACACGCAGAATGTTTGTTTGAGGTGATTACCTGGGTGGAGAGGTTGTTGTTGCATAAATTATTTACTTTTAAAACCACAGTTATTTGCCTCCACCCTTCTCACTACTGCCCTGTGTACCCCAGTAGTAACACACCTTAGCATTTGGGAGCTCTGGGAAGAACTGCAAAGAGCTCCAGGAGGATGGCTGCACCAGGATGCACCTGGCAAGACAGATGTCCACTGGGGCCAGTCATTAGCACAAAAGAGCAAATACAGACTCCTACCTCTGCTGTAAGGGCTATCAGGAAGAGTAGCCCCAGGAGAGCAGTGGTCACAAGTGAAGGGAAGAAAGACCAAGCCCAGGACAAAGGCATCAATTCCTTTGCCTTTTCCTGTCTCTGTCATATCAGAGGTCTGCGTGAGTTTCAGTTAACCAGCAGCACTCAAGGACATGGTTTAGTGGTGAACATGGATGTGGTGCTGGCTGGACAGCTGGACTTAGAGGCCTTTTCCAACTTTAATCATTCTATGATTCTGTGAAATAAACACAGTCTAGCAGGCCTGATGCACAACAGGGATGTGCTTCCTCCCACCCTGCAGGTGAGAAGTATATCTGGTTCTCTTCTTCCAATGCTCTGTTCATCTGAAACTCTCAGAACCATTCCTTAACAGCTGCCTGAAGGGAGCAAGCAGTAGAATTGAATGGAAGGGCATGGGTTTGGATATACCAGTGACAGGCTGCACTGATAAGAAACACCTTAGAATGTAGAAGAGAGATGGAAAATCAGCACTGGATTACTGGTTAAGAAGGAGCCTGTGTTCTCTAAGGTCACTGGCAACACTCACTTTGGATTTTTGTGGTGCAGGGTCACACCCATAGTCATCATCCCAAAAGCAAGTTCATTTCCTGGCCTGCAGTATGTCCTGCTGTGTCCAGTCCAGCATGGGAGACCAGAACCGATAGGCTTCCATTACTGGGTTTCCCTTGGGAATCTATTCCACACACTAACAAAAGTCAGTCCTGATATTCAACTAAAAATTTCCTTTCTTTCCATTACACCACATACTTTCTTCTGGATCTTCTCCTTTAAGTAGCATATTCCACTTGCCTCTGTCCTTCCCAGACAAAGTTTCATCACTGTGTATGCAAGCCCAGTTCTTCAGCAGAACTGCCTGTCCCAGCCCTGCCCTGCCTTGGTTCACCACCCTGCCAAAATAAAGCACAGCCCTTGCAGTGCTGAGAGCAAGACTCAGATTTTCAGAATTATTAAGGAACCACAATCCCAGAGCAGTCTGTGGGAGCTGCAGCAGTGACCATGTCCAGATGCCACAGCAGGCAGAGACTACAATCACAGTGGGACTGGTTACCTCCAGAGGAAGGTCTTGCTGCTCCTGATGACAGCATTATGATCACTAGAAACAGAATAACTGAGGTGCGAAGTCAGTGTCACATGTATGGAAATACTCCTCAAAGTATCAAAACTGAAGAGAATTACGAAAATGGTTTTCTTTCAGGCTAATCACTGCACTCTGAAACAGGGACGCAGATCTCTGTGATAGCCATGCTGGTGATGACTACTGCTTTTTAATATCACATGATTTCCAAGGGCAGTGTTGGCTGATTATATTTCTGACCAGTATCCGGCATGCTGAGGCCTGGCTTCTCAGCATTGCCATAGAGCAGGTAATGGTAATAATCATTAGTAATAATATGGTTTGGTTTGTTTCCTCAGACAGTTAGAATAAGTTGTCAGTAAAAGTAATGAGCATTTTGCTTGCTTTTTTATGCCCATGCAAATTTAATTCCAGTGCCGCAGAGGTATTAATTTGGCTCTGTGAGGCTTTTGAGACACTAGCTCTAGGCACAAGTAGCCATATTCCCCAAAATACATATCTATTCCAGGTGTTCTGTCTCCCTAAAAGAGCAATTCAAGATGGAGAAAAAACAAACAAACAAACAAACAAAAAAAACCTTATTACCCAAAGCTATTAACCCCTTGTTCCTTCAGAAGGCTTACCAGGGAAACAATCACAATATGTGAGTCAAATTCAGGTAGCACATTGGCTGAATATCGCCTAGATATATGCAGACCATTGAATTACATTACATTTGTGGAGCAGCCTGGAAAGCTAAATTGAGTCAGACAAGTACCGATAAAATCTGTCATGGTTAAGTCACTCTTGTTCAGTGGTTTATTGCTATCCTCTGAGCTATGACACATGAGCTGAACAGTGCCTGTAGTGGTATGACGTGAAACAGAACAGCATAAATCACATCCTGCAATAGTTAACTTATCAAAAGGTAAATGGATGCCTTTAGTCTCTCTGGGACTGAGGACTAGAAAATTGAGACATCTATTATAATATATTCTTCCAGCTCTTGAGTGCATGTACATACACAATACATCTATTCTTTTCAGAAAAGGGCTCACTTATTTTAAGAGTAAAGATTCAACAACCAGCCACAAATGGTTCCCAAATTATACTAACATAGAAGAATACAGCCTCTCTAGTCTGTTCAGATTTGCAATACAAGAAGGAACATCAAGGCAGATGTTTCCAGGCAAGGAAGCAAACAGTACCTCGGTGTGATGCCAGAAGTTAAGGTAGTTGCACCCATTCATATCCCAGAGATCCAATGCAGGGTGAAACACCTGAGGCTATTGGTAAAAACCAGTGAACTCCCACAGGAAATGCAAAGGGAGCTGCTGGCCATTGACAGGACATAAAAGCAGACAGACTCCCATTGGAGAATAAACAGGACACCCCCTCCCTTTTTTTTTTTTAACTTTTTTATTATTATTACTATTTTTATTGTTATTACTTTAGGGAAAAGACATACCTGTGTCCTCTGTGCCAGGCCTTAAATTCCAGATCACCAGTTCAATGATCTTTGTCCTATTAGTCATGACGGGCATTTACGACAATGATGAGTGTTGTTGTAAGCATTGTAAAGCACTCCACGATGTAGTCACAGAAGAAAGCCTATACAGGCTAAGCAAACCCAGCCATAACAAGTAAGTCTCTGTTCTGAGGTATTTAAAATTGAATTACAAATTATCCAACTTCCTGGCAAGCAGGGGTCAGATTACAGCAATTTACTCTAAGAGGCAAGGAGGATTCAAGAAACATGAAGTTTTAGTCTTCAGTGGTGGGAGTCACTAGAAGCCTGTGAAGTCACTAGAAGCCTGAAGTCAAAATGCAGCCTACAGGCCACTGGCTGGACCATTTGGACAGGCAGCTGGGGATGTTGGAACCTCTGCAATGCTTCAGACAACTAATTTTAACTGTTTCTGGGTACCTTTAACACCTCAGAAGAATAAAACTCTCTTTTCTAATTGCTCCCAAAGTATGTATTTTGCATCCTCAAAACAAGGAAACCCCTAAACTCAAATAAAAGTCCCCTTGTAGCAAAGAAAGTCCTGAAGTCTCACACTTGTAAAAGGATGTCAGGGGCACCACAGAGTCCCCTCACAAAGCCTCTTTCTGTCATGTCTGCAACAGAGTATTGAGACAGAAAGTTACATGGATTGGATTTCAAAGCAAGGAAGCTCAGAAGAGATCTTCCAGCTATGAATGGCCTCCAGATGTGGGCTTTCCTTCTCCAGTCCTGGGGGAGGGGATGGAAATACCTTTCCTTAGTCTCATAAAATTAAATGGAAAAACATTGTCTACTGAGGAGGCTGGGCAGCAGAAAAGGTGGTGTCAGAAACTGGGCAGAACAGAATAGGAAAAATAAGCAGGACCACAGCTGAAATAGTTCAGGATGTGTATCATCCTAAAAGCTGTAGTCTCTGAGGAGGGACTGATCATTACGGCAGGCATCAGCAATGGAGGCATTTGAAATGGAAAAGGCCAAACAAACCAAAACAGCTTTGTTTGCAGAGAGAATATTCCCAGAGGTGTGACAGGATCTCAAACTGTGAAACACCTCCAGGGAGGCTATGTGATGGCTTCTGGGTGAAACTGTGCTAAGTCACAAACAACATGCTTCTTTTACCAGCACCCCACAGTCCTGGACTTGTATCTAGTTATCCTTTCTTCTGCAAAGATTGTCTATGAACAGCTTACACCTCCTCTCAGCTTATTAATGAAGAATTACTCTCCTTAATTGAAATTTGTCTCCAAGCAATGAATCTGTGCAATCTGGAAAGACCAACATCCCTGGGGACAAATTTTCTTCTCAATGATTTCTGCAAATGTACTATTCCCAACTGGAAACACAGAGAATCCAAATCTCATTGCTGATACAAAATCTGGAATTTCCTGCTTGGACAGGTGTAACTGTTCCAATCAGACAAGGGAAGACTATGTCTCTTCTATCTCCTAAATGTCTAAGGAAATCTATTGCCCTGGCAAAGATAACAGGGAAAGCAATGTTTTCCTCATTTTACGAACATTACCACAATCTTTGCTTACTTTCACTCAAAAGTCCCTATTTCTAGATTACGGCATGTCCTAGCACACCAGTGCAAAGAACATTAGGAATGTCCTCAAGAGATGTCAGTTCTTCATCTGGAAGTTTGTTCTCTTTTCCAGCTCATCTGTTTGCTTTCCACTTCTCCTGCAATATGTCACCAATGGTCAGATAATAATGTGGGACATTACTGTAGAACAAAAACCCCAAAAAACAGCTTTACTAGAAATGTAAGAAGGCCTGTGCTAGCCCAGACTGAAGAAGCAGTATCTCTTCTATGGCAGCCACCTCACTTAGGAAAGAAGAAACAGTGGAAATACAAACTGTATCCCAGTCTGCCTTCAGAGATCCCATCACCTTGCTGTTTAGGACCCTTTTGATGCAGAGGTAACATCTGTGCTGCTGCATTTGACAATCTCCAAAGGAAATACTCTGTATAGATGTGCCCAACCCCTTCATGGATTGTCTTCCACCAACAGTCTGTGGCAGAGTTCCATTTTTCCTTGATGCCTATGTGAAAAAGTCCATAGCTTGTTTATTTTAAACCTGTTGCCTAACCAGTTTATCAGGTGCCATTAGTTTTTGTGATATGGAACTGCATGAATGTTAGTTCTTTGTTGACATTCTCCATACCATTTGTGATCCCCTTTCAAGCAGCTCTTCTTCAAGATTAGCAATCTGTGTTTACCCAGAAACTATCTCCTACTTCTGATCATTGTTGATGTCCTTTCTTCTCTTACTAGTGTTTCTTTATGCTCTTCAATGTAGTAACCAGAAGCATTCACAACTTTCAGACTTTCAGCAGACCATGAAGTACACAGAAGAATAATTGTGGTTTTTGTTTCTTATTTACTCATTCCTAACATTTCTTTTTGGCTTTTTGACCTCAACAGAGCCCTGAGAGACTGTTTTCAGCAGCCTGTCTGCAATGAATCCAAGAATTTCTTTCTCTGCTGGTAGAAGCTAACTTAGAGACATTCAATATATCTGTACAGCCAGACTGTTTTCTTCCTAGTGGAATTCCCTTGCATTTGCCACCACTGAATTTCATCGACCAGGGAGAGCCCAGGCACTCACTGCTGGGAGATTTTCTGCAACCTTTTGCAGTCAGTTTTATGCTGCCTCTCTGGAATAACTGTGGGACTCAAGTAAACTCACTGCTTGTGTTCCTGTCCAGACCATTACAAGTGTGTTGAGTAACACTAGTGCTACCACAGAGCCTTGTGAGGGCCTTCTGATGAGCTCTTTGTCGAGACTGACCATTTGAAGTGCTGAGGTTGATGCTTGTTTTCTTACTTATGATCCCATTTACAGAGCTCTCCACAGCCAGGGTTTGCCTCTGAGACTGGTCCAGTGCAAACGAGTGCCTGGCACCAGCCCTTACAAATGCAATGTGCTCAGACGACAGGTATGTGAGGCCACTCTCTGTGATAACTAGACCTAGTTGCTTTAATGATCTGGACCTTAAATCAAGAAAATCCAGAGATGCAAGAAACTGAACCCAGATGCTCACTGGTGTCTGTGCTACTGAGCTTCAGGGCATCTGAGGGCTGCATAGGAAAACCAGAGTCACTGCACAAGGAAGGCTGGGGCTATTCACACCAGTGGAGGATAGGGTGCAGATCTGCACCATTCCACTGCAACTCCTTACCTCCATCTACCAAGTGTAGGATGGCTTAGAAACAGATCAGTGGGCCAAGTGAGAGCACATCACACCCTCCACTCTTCTCTGCCAAACCACAGGCTCAGCCAGGATGTCACCCTGACAATCCTCTTCTGAAATACCCCAGCTCCTCTACATTCAGCCCCTCAGAATCCCCCAGTTAGGAGTCTGAACTGCAAAATATGCCTTCTGCTCCTGACTCTGCAGCTGCCAATAACCTCATAGTCATGTGCCCCATGGTTTCAGGTGCCACACTGTCTCCAAGGTGAGAGGGGCCACCTCTGGGGGAAAGCAAATAGGAAAGTATCTCAGGCATGAAAACACCTCTGTGGTTCTCAAGACAGGAATTTCTCTCACACCCATCCCCTCCCTCTATTCCTCCACACTGCTTGATGCAGTTGCTGAACCAGCAGCAGCAACAGCAGGCAAGTTTAATCACTCCTGCACCTGTGTATCGATTACACCTGAAGGTGGAAAACAAGCAATCAAAAATAAGGTGTCAGCTTTGCCAAAGGATTCTCCTCAACTCCCAGTTTGGGCCTGCTGCCAGTTCTCACCCTGCTGTACTTCAGCATCCCAGCTCTTTCCATGACAGGTGTTTATTGAGGCATTTCACTTCACATGTCATCAGCCTTCATGGAAGGAAGAGAATTTCCAAAGCTACTTTTCTGAGCAGCATTGAGAAACCTAACACTACTGACCGCCAGGACAGGCAGAAAACAGAAGCTTTTTTGTGTCTGGGTCAAGCCCTCCCATTACTTGTTTCTGCCTGCTGACATTTCCCTAGATGGCAGAAGGATTTTTAAATTACAGGGACAAGCTGGCCTTTCTTGTATTAAGAACTCAGCTTGCATGGTACTCAGCAAGTCACGGGCTGAGCAACAGCCTGCCTTCAGAGACTCCTCAACACATCTCTGACTCAGACCCTCGCAGCTTGGCAACCCTCTCCAGGCATTTTGGGAACGACACAGTGCATACCCAGTGACCCGCACTGGCTAGCAGCATCAGCTGCTGCTGGGACAGAGTGCAGTGGAGAACCATCAATGGCCACCTATATGACTATTGGGTGTAATCAGTTTCCAGCAAAGAGAAAGGCTGGAATTCATGTCTCCAATGCAGCCACATATCCTGCTACCCCAAAAGGGGACAGCAAAAATAACAATAAAACCCCTCTGGGAGATTAAGATGCACATTGGCTACCAAAGACTTTGCAGCTTCCATTTGTCATTGCTGTTTCCATCCTGCTCTCACTTATTTTGGTGGCTGTAGCATGCAGAGATCTCTCTTAACTTACAGAGCTTCACTATGCCTACTCTTTTTCCCATGACATGAATATCACCTCTGCATGAAGCCATGAAGATGACAGCACTGGATTGGAACAAGAGGATAGGAGGCAGCTCAAGGAACCTTCATAAGCTGTGCAGCCCATAAACATTAGTTGCCTGATCAGAGCTGGTCTGCCCTGCCACACTACTGCTCTTGACACACGATGAGTCCATCCTTGTTGTAACATTTGGAGACTTCAAAGGGCATCAATTCTCCCTTCTCCTTCACCCTGACCTCTTATAGACAAAAGGGTTCCACAGCCAGCCAGGGGGAGTTGGTGGTGATCTGGCTGCAGTAGCTGTCCTGCAAGTGGTTCATGAGTCAGAAGGGCCTCTTTCCCTACCATCACAGAAAACATTGTCATTTTAAGGAGTACAACCAGCTATAAGAGATGTAACACAAGTATCACACAGAAGTTCCTAACACTCTCGCTGTCTCTTTAGCTACAGTAACAGAAAGAGGACATTGGAGTGCCTTGTCAGCTGCCTGCACACTGCCTGCCCCAACACTCTCATAGCAGTATTGTGAGGAGGATCAGACCCTGTACTCAGAAGACTTTTGCCCTGTTCTTCTGGAAGTGATGAAGATGATGGTGTCTTTTGTTCCTCTCTGCTTCACTTGACCCAAAAAACTCATCATTCATACCAAACTGGGCCACCACAAAACTGTTGTTGAAGGTTTTCCAGCCTGTGCCTCATTTAGCTCAGTTTGGCCCTTTAGTTCAATTTTGACGAGTATTATAAAGTAGATGCATTCTCTTACATATAACAGGAAATGTAACATTTTTTTCTCACCAAGGCAGTACCTACAGCTCAAGGGCAACACCTAAGCTTCAGTCCAAGGTTCAAAATCTTCATTTTTTTTTTTTCAGTTCACCTCCAAAAGTCTTTGTTCTTTACCTGTATCATGTGCTTTGCTTCAATTCACTAATTCTCACTTTTTGTCATATATCTCACAGGGATGGAGGTGTTCAGACACACCTATCAAATCCAAGCAATCATTTGGTGACCATGAGATGCTTTGCTGAATTTTGTTCACACTCTCCAAACATCATCCTTAATGGCAATAAGCCCACTTGAAATCAAAAAGCCCAAGGTTTTAATACTCTGTGCTTTCTAACAACCCTCAGAGCCTGGCAATGTGGTGAGTGCTCCCTTTCTCCTTCCTCTTGCTAGCTCATTTCCTCCCCCATATTCCCAGTATGGAGCTGCACAGGAACATGACACCTCTGACTATGACTAGTATGAAAGTATCACAGACTATCCAGGCAATTCATTAGTCCCATAGCACCATTTGTGGCTACACTAGAGAGAGATCCCTGGTCACAGAATTTAAGTGAAATTCTTTCAGAAATGAAAATATTTAGCTTTCACTGTCATTACCACTGGTAGGGCATATCTGGGGGTGAAATACACCTGTGAGATCTGTGAATGTCGGAGAGACATTAACATAAGAAGAGCTCTAAATGGCATGATCTGTGTTCTTCTGTGCTATTAAGATGCAAACTCTTCTTCAGCTCTCTCTCTTCTGTCCCTGTTAAGTTGCTTCCAACTATATTTCTCTTGCAAGTTCCAAAGGTTCACACCCTCTGAATAGCTAACTTTGAATTTATTTCCCCCAAGATAACAGATTTGCATTTTTCCAGTTTGAATCTTGTACTATTATTTCCTGCCCATATCCTGCCTCAAGCACGAGGGAGTCACACTAGTGGTGACTGTACATTACAAAAGCAGAAGGAATGGAGTAATTTTTGTGTTTGTGAATGCATATGGCACAGACAAGGAGTGAGTAGGCACAAAGGGAAGCAAAGTATTGTTGCGGCGTGCGTTTCCCAGGACGCACAAGGCAGCGTTGGGGTGCGACACATTTCCCCCCGGGGAGACCTTTCCTCCCCGCTCTGGACTTCGGTTGTCTCAGCAGTTGCTTTTGGGGTGCAGAGATGTATCAGAGGCGAGACGGGTCTTGGGATAAACGAAGGAGATTTATTACAGGTATAACTGAAGCATAACAACTAAAAGCTGGACCCCAAAGACCGGGAGCACATGTCCCACTGTGGGTTTTATAGACGGGGCGATACAAAGCAAACAACCAATGAGAATGCACTCAGGGAGGACTCTAGGGTAGGGAATACAGAACTAAATCCAATGGGAATAGCAGAAGCAGTGTAATGATATGAAACAGCAAATGATATATCGAGTGAGGGAAGATTGGCAAGGAAGGTTCTAGAAACAGAGGCAGGGACACAGAGAAATTACACATAACGGCATGTATAATTTAAATCATAACACACAAATGAAATATAAAGCTAGCTTGAAAACTTAAAGCAGAAAATCCACACCACAACAAAGTATAATTTATATTTCCTCTCAAAAGTCCAATCAAAAGCTGGCAAGAAGCAAGGGGGCAGGGAGAAAGGAAGGAGAGAGAGCTTAGTTAAATGTTCAGTCTTTGTGCTCTGGTGAGAGATTTTCCCCTTCCAAAATTCTCTCTTTACCACCAGTTTCTTGACATGGTAGCACTGCTTCAATTCCTGGTTCATTAACCAGAAAAACTGCCATGAAGTCAATTCAAGTTGTTCTTGTCCTGTCCTCTGCAAATGAACTCAGAAAGTGGCCTGCAGTGTGACACAAATAGATGTTTCCTCTTTCAGAAGGGAACCATTGCTCTGCAGTCATGGGAATCATTTCCCTCTCAGTCAGTGAATGAAAAAGCATACCTACAGATTTTCCTCTCCCTCTTCCATGCAATGGCAACAGAAAGGAAAGGACTTCCAGCCTCCTGTCAGCTGTCTGCACTTTGTTCAGGCACTTGGAGCTCAGAGGCGTTATCCTTATTGGCTGCATCATCCATGGTGTTCAGCCCTCTCTGTTCTGCCCTGACTTTGTCAGCTGTCTTTCCATCCCAGAGACACTTTCCTTTTTTTCTTCTTCTTCTTACAATGCATTGAGCTTGGTGTTTCCCCCCTCCCATCAACTTGTTTACTCAGTGGGATACCAGTATAGGTAACCACTAGGAAGCCTTCCATGGGCTTTTCTTTCCATTTAGTTGTGAAAGTGAGTTGCCTGCTTGGTTTGTTAATATGCCAGCTTCCTTACAGTCTCTGCCATCTATATTCCCTGGTTAGCACTCTTCCTGCATATCTGTAGAGTCTGTGACACTATAACATTACTTTAAAAAATGCATGCTGAGATTCAAAAAATCAAGATATTGTGAACAGTGAGAAGCAAGTACAGAAGACTTGATGTGCCTTCAAAACCTTACCTCTGGCTGCAAAAGGAGATTCTACAACTCTCCCAGAACACCAACATCTGCTCTAAGAAGAAATTCCAGCAAACCTTGAGTAAAACTAACACATACATACAGCACGTAGGAGCAGATAAACAGAAATATGTTCCCTTACCAAACCTCAACCACAGTGCAAATGGCACCTTGCCTTTGCCTGGGCCTCTCAGCCAAGGTCCATTTCTATGGACAATCAACACAGTTGCAGGACAGTCAAGCAGCTATTTCACTTCATTGTTACTGAATGAAAGAACAGTATGGCCCTGTCAACTTATGCCATTTCTTGGTGCTTGCAGAATTTTTTCCTCTACTAATATGGTAAAACATGTTGGTGAACCAGTGTATAGTACAACAGTCATAGAAGACGAGAGTTAGAAATGAACCAGGAGCAGCAGAGAGCAATAAAGAAAACCTTTGGTTGCCAGAATGCGTAAGAAAGGCCTTAATCCACAGGTAGAGAACACCACCAACCACCAACCCTTTGATGTGGAGTGGGAGAGGTTCTTGTGGAAAGTGACAGCTCAAATGGGTCTGCCAGAGCAGAGGTAACACTTGCACATTACAAGTAAATACCTTCAGCTGGGCTGTTTCCCATGGAAGAAAGGAAGAGGCTAAGATGGAGGTTAAAGTAAGGGAAAATGGACTGCAGTTCTCCTGCTCTTATAAAAGCAGGGGAAGACTACCACATTTCAGATGGCTTTCACCACACCTTCTTTTACACCAGAGCACATGTTCATTTTTCCAGGTTTGGATCTCTGTTCCTAGCTCCAGCCAGCTCATGCTGCTTCCTCCATGTGTTCAGAACCTCAGCATGAGGATCATGTTCATCCCATCCAACAGCACCTAAGAAGCCAAGCACCCATTCCCTGAGAACAGGTTCAAACCTCTCCACCAGTTACAAATGGATTGCCATGAACCCAAGCCCACAGAACCTTCTGCAGCAACCACAATGTGATTGTCAGACCATCTGAGATGCAGGTCTACCCACTGCACAGCAGAATCATACCTCCCTTTCTGACCTAAGAACAAAGTTATGGTCCTTTCCAAATGGAAGGACAAAACAAAATTCCAATCACTATGAAACTATGGTAGGAATGATCTCCTTATCTCATGTCCATATCCATATCCATATCCATATCCATATCCATTTTTTTATTCCTGTTAAGAAACAAGGGAACTTTTGGGTCTTCCCAGATGTGATAAGTGAGGTGTGGGGAATGCATTCTGTCACAGATCCCACTCATACTGCTAAAGTCCTGGAGGGAACTATTCCAGTTTTAACCTGTTAAAGGCTTGTGACAAACCAGGCCTACACAAATGCTACAAACCCAGTGCATTTTCTATTCAATATCTGTCTTGCACTTTCAAAAGATCAGTCAGTCTGGCAACCCTCAGTGATTTTGGAAGAATCATATGTAGATGTTTCTGTAGGTTTATTCATCATACAGTTACCAGAGTACTTAGGATAGAGATCAACTCTGATAAAAAAGGCAAAACAAAACAAAAACAAAACAAAACAAAACAAAACCAAAACCAAACCAAAACAAAAACAACCAAAAAAAACCAACCAAACAAAACACACACACAAAAAAAAAACCCAAACCAAAACCAAAAAGCAAACAAACAAACAAACAAAAAAACCCAAAAAAAACCACCAGAAAAAAAACCCCACAAACAAAAACCAACCACTACAAAACCCAAAACAACAACCCAACCCAAAAACTAAACTGTGAACAGGAAGAGTTACATGACTGTAATCCACCCTTTTCTTGTACCATTGAGTTTGCTAAGTCAGACACCCTAAGCACTGGACATCTAGCCGTCCTTGGAGGGACAGGAAAATGACAAGAGACATTAGGGAAATGACCAAAACCACAGAGGTGGGACTTCCGATAGCTGCTTCCTCAGAACTGAGTGAAGCTATAAATAAGGGAACCACCACTCTTTCCTCTCCAGTGGATGACTGCTCACACTTCAAGCCCTGCACAGTCAGGTGTGATGAATGAAGTTTATCATATGGCTCTGAGATTTATCCTATGTCTCTGCAAATTATTGTATCACGTGGCTGACCACACAACACACACACAAACACACCAGTTACACCACTACAAAGCAATATGAAACTTGCTGGTTTCTATTTCTTTAAACCCACACACCAGCTGAGGCTCAATCATGCCTTCTCCATGTCATGACTAGTGTAGAAGTAGTGAACATCATATCACTTCCATTTGTCCTGCAACCAGCCAGCAAGATGATGTACAGAGTAAATAGCACATAGAAAGGAAATCTTTAGGTAGGAAGATATGCTATTTTGACTGAGGGGGCTTAATATGCAATCTGTGTTTGCAGATAATTAGCCAGAAAAGCACATCCAAATAGCATATAGTTAAACTCCTGCTGAGGGCATCCCAGAGAGCATGGGAACACAGTTACCAAATTTTCCCAAGCATAGATTCTTGCATCTGCAAAAAGTGCAGAGACATCACATATGGTCCATCTGTCCTGCTACCCCTAGTCTCCAAAACAAATCTGTTCTAGATGTTTCCAGCCAAGCCTGACCATGCCTCCCCCACTCTTAACTCCACAGCCCATTTTCCAGTCATATCCTCCATTCCTCCTTTGATCTGGGCTTGCAGAGGCTTAATGCTTGTCTTATCTAATGTCACTGCAGACACCCACCTTTAATGCCAAGAGCTATGGTTCACAGACAGTAGTAATGCCTGCAGTGTGTGGGGCATGGTAAAACAAGCAGAATTAAAGCAGCTGCAAGCTGCTTGTTTGGGAAGAACTTCAGCAAAGGCATGGCATGCACGGGAAAGCTTCACCCTGTCATTGCCTGTGGAAATGCTAATCCGGATTCTCACATCTTAAATTATCATGGCTTTGACCTGACCATCTCCAATTAACAAACTGCAGGCACTCAGAAAAGCCTGTGAAATGAGTGATGTTTAAGTCAAGGGACACCACAAAATATGGCATAGGGATCTTGGGCAATTCAACCTTAATGTGTCAAACCTGCAGAATGCTTAAGACCTTTGATCTCATGTTGAGAATTTTCATGTCAAGGGTTTTCTATTGCAACCCACTTCTGGAAACCACACACCATAAAGCAATAAATTGCTGCAGACACAAAGAAAGACCAGCCTCTTTTCTGGATGAGCAGATAGATCTGGTTCTCCACCAAACACAAAGACTTATAGGGCTAACTGTTCATCCACAGAAACAGCTACAGAAAACATGATAAATCTTATCAACTTGAAACTTTCTCTTTCCTTAAGCTACTGGTAGGAATTTCTCTCACTTCTACGAAGTATCTCAACAAGCTATCAATCTGCTCAATGGAAGCTGAACTCTCCCCTGACCTCACTGTACCTTGGCATGAGAAGGATACCCTCTCTTCCCTAAACCATGATCTTGCTGACGTGCAGCATTGCAGCATTACTCCCAAACAGGAGCATCTGTCTGCACTCTTGTTCACTTGACACGTGCTGTTACCCCCTTTCATACCCAGCCTGACAGGTCTGGCAGCAGGGATGAAGTCAATGGTTGGCAGGGTACCAGTGCTCCTCCAGGGACACAGTCACAGCCTGTGTGGCCTGTCCGGTTACTCTTCTCTCTGCTGGCTGGGCATCAACACTTCCAGATGGAGAGCTAGGAAGCAATGCTCCTGTGGGAAAGCTGATGCTGCAGAACACCTCCACCTCTCTGTAAAGCCTCTGATATTGGCTGCTGCCTGTCACAGCCTCTCAGGCTAGAGAGTAGTTTGTACACAACTAGTTTGCTGTCTCTGGACAGATAATGCTTTGCCAGTCACGGCTCACTTCATACCCAGCCTCTTCAGGGCTCCACGGTTGTTGTCCCATGTGAGTGTCTTTTTGATACAGGTGTTCTGTCTGCTGGGTCCCAGTAAGCAGTTCTGTGATTGCAGGCAGCTGCTCCCTAGCAGGTGGGCAGTCACTTGTGAACAGGCCTGGGGCTGAGGATACCTCACCACAGCTGAACTCTGTCAACAGAGTTTGCTTTGAGATCCTGCACTCTAGTCTTTTGTATGGAGCTGAGCATCCCTCACTCCAATAAACTCTGCCAGGGGGACAGTACAGTGGAAATGGATGGTGCAGCTCAATGCAAATGCCAACTTTTACTGCAGGATAAGCAAATAAACTTTCCTTTCCCTGAATATTGTATTCATATATATCAACAAGAAGCACATTCTAATTCACAGGTATTAAACACAGTTAGGCTCATTTTGTCCTGGAGGAAAAAAGACTGTCTTTACTTTCCATCAATGGAAAAATTCCCATGGGATTGTCTTTACCCACCATATGTGTCATCTTTGCTGCTGTTTTATCCTTAGCTCTTTTTATAAGCAGGTTGCTATAGTCTAAAATTAGACCAGACATATATCAGTAACACCAGACAGAAGGAATAATCTGAAAACCAGCAAGATCTTTTAATCTGTGTAGATTTCAAAGAGAATCAGCTTCATTCTTCAAATAAAGGCAATCGAATGTGATCCTCATTAAAGTGGGAAAGGCCTTCGCCAGGTATTTTGTCAATATCTGCTTATCTCTTGCTGGGCCTTGCAAAGGCAGTGCTAATTCCGTGCAGTAGCAGACTGCCAACTCTATCACAGTATGGATCATATTTTAACATGGATACTTTCTGACAAACTTCTTCCCCTTTCACCCACATCTCAAGCACATCCCTATTCAATCTTGCCTGTAGCATCTATGAAACAACTCCACCAGCCAATTTTCAGCAAATATAAAGGATCTATTTTTAGAAGTCTTTAAGATGGCAAGAAATGCTGACCTCAGAAAACTGTGAATAACAAGCTCCTTATTTCTTCTTCCGTGCCCGCTCTCTCTGTGGAAGCAAACCACCACGATTTGGCCAATTACTCCAGAGTCACCATCAGGCAAGAGCTGCATTTTGAGCATCTCTACTCCTTGATACATTCCCAAATGTCTTGCCCATGCCAACCTAACAGGTCCGATTTGCATTCCCTCATGCTGTCAGCCTCAGCGACTTCCCTCCATGCAGCACAGGGAGGGGATGTAGTGATTCACCCAGCCTCGGGATCCCCCTGCCAACCCACTGTTTGTTTGAGTGATTTTATTGTTGAAGCCCTGTTGCCACATTTGAAACTATACTTTTTTCTATTTTTTTTTTTTTTATGACAACCAGAAGTTCAGTTGCATAAACAGATGCTGTTGTGGGCCTCTGTTACTCAGCTGGATCAGCATCAGCCATTTTTCCAGGCTGCGGTCTCTGCGTTGCACACTGAGTCAGAGGCAGCCCTGCACAGATTTCTTTGAATCGCTGGTTTCCTCCCAGGGACTCTTGACACCCTGCCAACAAAACAGGGCGTAGCTCATTAATTTTATTTTTTTTCTTTCTCTTTAAAGGCAGTCTGATTCATAGTAACTCCTTTAAAACAGAGTGGAAAGACACCACCCTCCCACACCACCGGAGGAAACTTAAACCACCACCAGGTCACTCCCCTTCACTCCAGCTCTGCACTCCAGGACATCGGCACTGCAGCCCAGCACGCTCCTTCTTCCACAGGTGCCAGCACCAGCCCCAGCCCACACGGTAAGAGCTATTCTTGAAAATCCTCACCAACTTTTCTCCCTCAGTGGCTACTCCCCTCTCCTAGCAGCACCAGTCTGCCTTTCTCCTCTGCTCTTTCACTTCTCTTCATCTTGGCACTCGAGCTGGCTATGGCACGCACCTTAATTTTCATCTTTTGCTTTGAAATCCAGCTGCATTACGGGGCAAAGGGGCACTGCTAGGCACCCTCTTTGCAGCCTCAGAGTGCTGGCAGCAGCAATGTTATTTTCACCTCCAGGACACGTGCAGCCAGGGTGCAAGCACAGGGTGCCCAGCCTGGGCCAGTTCACACTCAGGAGCTGCTGTGGGCTTTTGGAGTTAGCATTGTTGACAAATGTGGAAAAATGCCTGCTTGAAATTAGGGCTGCAGGCTCAGTTTTTCTGGTGCTCAGATATTTCTGCTTGTCTCTCTCCCCTCCATAATTAGTTTGCTAAGCTCTAATTTAAAACAATAGCAATTATCCTAAGTGAAGACAGAGGTCCCAAAGGTGCAGACTCTGGGGTACAATCTCTTTTTCTCAGGGTTCGGGCTCCTGAGGCTGAAGACAAGCCCCAGTTCTTGAGCAGTCATATGAAGGGTAGAAATGCGTGTTATGCCTTCTTTGGCAGCACAGACACCAGAGTGGGGAGCACTCTGAGGGGAAGTGGGAGAGCAGGTGGAATTGCTAGGAGCACCATAGTGTGCTGGTAGGGTGTGTCAAGCAGATAGAGACACTGATGGGAAGTCTAGGATTGCAGAGACTGGCAATTTTCCCTCCTCACCTGCCTTTTTCCATGCAACTGCCCCCTCTCCCCCTTCTTTTCCTCCTCTTCTTCACTATTTCTCTTGTTTCATCTGTCTGCTATGGTTTGCATCCTGTGGTCAAATCTGAACTATTTTTGAGGTCTGAGAAGGGGAGTGCAGCAAAGCCAGTTTGTTGGCATCACACTGGTTCCTGTTGCAGGAACTCAGCCCATCCCTGCACAGTTTCAAGCGCTCGAAAGAGACTGAACAGTGTTCAGCTCAATAAGGCCAGGAATGGGTGGGGCTCAGGCTGGGACTGTGGGTAATTACTATATGAATGAACTAGAAGCTGAGCTGACTGTAACTTTCAGGAAATAGGATGGATTTTGTGAATTTTTAAGTTCCCTCTGGCCCTGTTGCTTGTAGCTCAACCATGCAGTGGTGCCTCCTGACTAAGAAACAAATTTGAGTGGTGGGGAGACTGACTGAGGCAGCAAGTGTTTCCAGGACAGTCAGAAACTGGAATGGAAAGAAAGCACTTTTTGGAAGTTGTCACTTAATATGATTAAGACTTAAATCATATTGATATTAAAACAATGCTGTGGCCAGAGAACAACTTTTACTCAGAAGCTTTGAATTCCTTAAGGCACTTCTGAGAGCCTATTTGCCCAGGAACTGCCCACTTAACATTTCTGGATGTAGTGGGATTCTTTTCTGAGCAAACACTCGAAGGAGGTGGGCATGAAGAGTGTAAAAACTTGGAGCCCTTTAGCTACTGTTCCTATGATAACAGGGGTTTAAACCAGCCAAATGCATCCATCCAGTCCACCTGGAGATTGTGAGCACTGAGAGAGAGAGGCTTTGAAGGCAGCTCATTTCTATTTGCTCCCTTGGGGAATAGAATCAGAAAAGGATCAAAACTGAGGTACCTTACTAACACTGCAGTGCCTGGAAGCGCTTCCTGAAATGCAGCGCCTTCCTGGGAAGCCCTGCACACCCACCTAAGGAATTCCTGTCAGTAGGCTTCTGTGGAAGCTCCCCCAGCTATGACTAACCACCCAAACACAGTCTGAGTCATTCATCCCAGCTACCCCTGTGTGAGAGCGGGGATCTCCACTGAGCACATGCCATCTTGAGGGAGATGTCTGACAGCTACAGAGTCAAACCACACCCAAGGACACATTAATGCAGGAGTCACATGGGAATCTTGTGGTGAAGCACCAAATTTTGGAGTGGGTGCCTCACCTGCAGGGCTCCTGGTGCTCCCCCCAGTGAGACTTCACTGAGGTCAGAGAGCCCTGGCCTTGGAAAACCAGCCCTTCTAGCCTAGCCAATGGTCTTTCAGTTTTTCAGTGTGGAAGCGATTTAAGGGCACACAGGAATTACTGTTTAGTGGTCTGGGGTGGAGCATAGGTAGTATTTTGAAACAGTTCTAGGAGATTTGCTGATAATAGCCAGCATGTTTTTGGAAAAAGACCCACATCAGGGCCTTGCTTATAATGAGATTGGGGAGATTTGCTGCAATCCTTCTCTCTATTCATCACTGTCCCAACTGCAAGGTTCGAACATGGCACTCAGCCTGTTCTCGATTCTGTTTCCTCAGTGCAAGAAAAAGCAGGAGGGAGCCTGCTTCCACAGCCCTGCCCACTCCCTTGGGGCCTCATGGGCCCCATAATCCCCAGCTGGCTGGGCTCTCATGTTATGTTTCCCCTTGCTCATCCCCCAGCTCACTTAGTGCTCCCTTCGCTAAGTGCTGCATGCATGGCAAAGGAGGAGACACCTGATGCTGGGTTGGAATTTGCCCTCAGATGCTCAAGTGCCCTGTAAGGCAAGAAATAGCACTACTAGACCCCTTTGATCTCAACAGGTTCCTGTGCCTGTACCTTTCAATAGGGAAGTGACAGCACTGTCACTACAACATAAGGCAGACTGCAAGACCTGGTACTCCTAATTTTTTTCCTTTCTTCTGTTTCCCAACAAACAATTAATAAAACAAAACTAAAAGATGATATTTATTTACCCTTCCTTCAAGGCAGGGAGAAGTAAGAGGCCTGGAGCTGCTCCTTTACTCCTCTAAAAGGGAGGGCAAGGAAGGAGATTTCCAATCTTCACATCTAGAGATGGATGCTTAATACTTCATTGATCTTTTCTGCTGAGGCAAAGCAGCATTCACAGAAAAGGATAGCCCTTCTTTTCCATGGCCCTGACAGGATTGATAACTAACTCATAGCCACAGTGCTGTAACGGTGGCAGTGAACAAACGTGCTGAAGCACATCTCAATTATACCTGTACTGATCCTCTGTCAGGATCAGTCCACACCCAATCATCCCACAGCATGACACAGGGTGTAGCAGCAGTTCTCCAAATAAACTGCCCAGAAGAAGATCTGGAGTGCCTCTTAAGCTGCTTTCTGCCATTACACTGCAGGAAAAGCAGCAAAGCAGTACATCTCGGGACTGCCATCTGGAGTGTGATTTCTTCAAACCCTGCTGGGAGAGTTTTGGAAAGTACCTCCTTAGCTAGAGCAGCTTGACAGTGAGAAAAGGAAACTCTGGTCAAATTTGCAGCTTCATGGACCCTGCTCTCCCTGAACTGTTTTCAGGAGGGCAGAGAGTATATGGAAGCTGCACTTTTGGTAAGACCAAATATAGGTAGGCCCATGCCTTGTCATAGAAGGGACGGACAGGTTAGGCCAACTCAGCTCCAGAGCCCACATTGCCCAAGGGAGTGACAAGTTTGCCAAGGGCATAATTAAGATCTAACCCCTTCACCCTGTGAAAACCAGTCTGTAAGAGAGGCATGGGGAGACAACCATGACGAGAGCCCAGGGACACATCTGGGCTAGGTCATCCTCAGTCCTGCAGGAAATGCACTGAACTCTGAACACTGGAGTGGCTGTGGCTGACACAGGTGAACAGTGACTCATGCTGCAGGCTCAGCTCTTGTGATGTGGGGCCACCTGGAAATATGTTTGTATTTGAGGAAATCAAGGGTGAGGACTTTTGTTGTCCTTTTGCCCTCACAGGGCAGAGTCTGCTGAATGAGGGGAGTTGTGAAACCATGCAACACTGACTGGGTCCATTGTCCACATTCTTCTCATTCCAGAGAGATATCTTCCCTGTATTGGCTGCAGCAAGCCTCTGGGAAGGATAGTGAGAGCCATGGGAGCAAGCGGGGAGAGCTATAAAATGCTCAGAGCCTGGAGCAGGCTGGTCAGAGGATTGCTGAAGACCAGCTCCAGGAATGTGGACCACTGCTGAAGGAGAGCTGGGCACATGTACTGGCTGTGACACCTTAGGCAGCTGAGCCAACCTGCCTGTTAGCTGGCCTCCAGCAACTCAGCCAGGCCAGCATGGTGTGCCCTCATCAGGGGAGCTCTTGATGTCTCCAAAGCCACGTGTAATATGAAACAGCTTATACCATACTGATCACAGGTGTAAAGAGCTCTCTGAAAGCCAGATGAGGTATTTTGCACCATGACCACCTTTATCCCATCCTGCACAGAGCTCTGACCAGCTCCAGGCTGCACAGCGTCCTCCTATGTCTCCTTTATACACATGCTCCCTCCAGTTCATTACTTAAGCACTTTCGTTGAAAGAAGGAACTTTCACACAATTTTGCATTTGAATCCTGCACAGTCTTTTCCAAGCTGACTTGCAGGAGCAAAGGCACCCTGAAAGCAAACTGACCCAAAAGCTCAGACTCTTGAGATGCCTGACTCACACTGACCTCAGTGTCACATAGGTTGTACTGGCATGTTCAGATGTTTTGCAGTTTTGAGAGACAGACATACTATAAGATAGAACTTCTATTTTAGAGTTACACTCCTTTGGAAAAGGAATATCTAGCCAAAACTGTCTGTGTAAATCATAGGACTGCAGTTTTAATCCAAGAATGCAGCTAAAAGCACAGCTGATGTGGGCTTCACAGTCCTTCAACCTCTATCTAAGGGCTGTTGCAAAGAGGAAAAGCAGAAAGTCCCACCAGAAGTGATCTGTGTACTTTTGCTCATACCACTCTTTCCTGTAACGTGAGCTTTCCTGTCAGAGCTGTCAGATAGTTTCTCCCACGTGGGCACTGCCAGTGTGGCACAGTTAGATCCGTGCACCCATAAAGAAGCTGTGCACACACAGAGTTCACAGGGAACCCACAGATGCACACTCCCATTCATAGAGGGAGACACACAGAGCTGGAGATGCACACCCCTACACACAACATGTCAACGCCCAGACTGTCTGTCCTCCCACAAACGTTTCTTGTGTATCTCAGAATCTTGTTGGAACTCCTGCCAGCAACTCTGGCATCTAGTTAACCAACCAGGGACCACCCAGCACTCTAAGGGGTGAGAGTGCTCTGCATCACACCTCTGGAGGTGCAGAGGAACATTTCTGTGCCTCCATTAGCTCTGGGGTCCCTTTCCCCACCCCTCCCTCTTACTAGCTTCCCATCAGTCCCAGCCCTTCCTTGGCGTGCCTAGTGTGAGGAGTGATGGTGTTTTCCTCCAGCAGTGGCTGCTGGCTGCCTGCCAGGCCCCAGACAGCTGTCTCTTCCCTTTCCGACTACCAGGCGCGCATTGGAGTTTCTGTTGATGTTGGTACATGGCTGAGTGCTTGAGGATGGTTTCTTCTGGAGAAAATGCCAATTTCTCACTGTCTGCCCTAGGAGTTCTGATATTTCCCTGCTCTTATATGAATCATGAGCATGAGAGCTGGAAAACCCTTATGTGTCATCTTTTGTGACTCCCCTCTGCATCTCTCAGTGAGTGGAGGGTCGTCCACCAAGAGTGGATTCTTGAGGAATTTGTCAGATCCCATAACAAATTTTTCACATGCTGGTGTTTCACCACTCCCTTGGGAAGGCAATTCCACTAATCTCTTGGAGTCAATTCCACCAGGAAATCCTTCACAAGAACCAGACAAAATCTTCCATTAACTTATTTTCAGCTGTAACCCCTCAGGCTGGTCTACACTCTCCTTTTGGCTGACATTAATCTGCTGGTTTTACAACCTTGTTGTACCTCACGTGGTCATCACAGCCACTACTCATATGTACATGAAATCTCACTGCCATAAACCAGAGGCTCCAAAGGTCTCCATGTGCCCACGCACACTTCTTGCCCAACCCTTCTCCCACACATGTGAAATCTCTTTCCAGAGGCACCAGCCTACTCATACACATGTCTATAAAAAGCATCTGACTTGGAAATTGAGTCAGGCTAGTCTGTCAAAATCTGACTGTCAACAGCAGTGCAGACATACAGTAGTTTGTAAAAGTCTGGAGTCAGCAAGGACTCTGGATTCATCAGGATCTGAAGCAAGTGGCAGAGAAAAGGGTGAAAGCAAAAGGATCCTTCCCTGTTGTTTAAAGTTGTCATGAGCTTTCTAGTAACAAAGTGATATGTCCAAAATCATCATGCCACCAAAATATCAGAGAGATATTCACACCTTTGCATCCTGCCAAATGACTCTGGGCACAATGAAGACTGATGCTCATAGCCCACTCAAGGATGAGGTGTGCAGTTTCAGCAGGTCTAAGATGCAGTGATAGCCTTAGCTCAGTCAGAAGGCATGTGTACAAATTCTGCAGAAGGTTTGATACTACACTGAGGTTTCCCTTACTGGTAGCAACATGGCAGCATTGCTATTTGTGGCTTGGCTTTGCCCTGAGGAATGTGCTGGTAACAGAGGTGAAAGTTTGTGGCTGTATCAAACAATACAAAACAGTTTTTACTTTTTGTCCATTACTCTCCAGTTTTCTCCTTCCGTTCCAAGAGGCCTTGGCCCTGATTGTAACCACCGGCATTCCTGCTGTGATTCTGTGCCCCTCAGACAGTGGCCAAGTTCACATGCTTTCTCTAAATATTGGACCTCCTATTGTCCCCATCAGAGACTGGCAGAGTCAGACCACTGGTCTGACTTACTACTGCCTTCCTTATATTCTGTAGAGGCATCTGGGAAAGGCGGACTTTCTTTTGTGTTAGTTGTTTTCAATCTATGGAGATTTTTGTTGACATTCTAACCAAAAGCATTTGTTTTTTCCCCAAAAGGCCATTTTTCCATTGTTGAGAAATTTAATGTACCAAACGAAAGGATCTTCAGCTGAAAAACTCACTTTGAAAGGAGTTAGAGATCACCAGTATGCACAGGCAGTACGATTTAGATGTCCTCTGCTCCCTGGACACTCTAGGGAGCTACAGGATATTGGCTGGGTTCTCACCTCAGCCAGCATCTCTCACAGTACTCCTCACCAACTCAGCCTGGGAGAGGCAGTCCCAAGCAGAGACCACAGTTCAGAGAGGAAGATGGAAATGGAACTGCTTCCATTAAGGAATACTTGAGATGTGAAATATTTCAAATTTAGTTGAGAGTGCCCTGATTTTTCACCCAAAACAACCCCATTGGTTCTGCAGAAACATCCTGTTTACTCACCATCTAGTACTTTCACTGAAATGCACTTTCTGTCAGAGGCAAAGGACCTCTACCTAGTCTGGCTTAACCTCTTGAGTAACTCACTTCCCATATTTGAGAAGCTATACCACTGGCCTTTATCATATCTCCAAGTGGCACTTCACATTCCATCCTGATCCTTTGCTAAGAAGCAGACCAGGGACAAGGACTCACTTCTTTGTATTGCCCTCAGACAGAAGGATCCAAAATACTTAAGTAGACAGAGGGGTGATATGGCGGCAACAATCCACCTGCATGAGAAGACTTTGTCTCAGTTTTTAATAGATAGCACCAGCTTGCTTGAACTTGAACTAGGGCGCAGCAGAGCTGTGTGTTATTCTCCAGTATGTGTACTCCTGCACAGAGAATTAGTCTCTACACAGCTAAGAGTCTGTAATGCTTATCTGCAGGTTATTTTGTACTTATTTTGTATTTTCTATGGTGATTCTTATTCGTGCTTACTGTTGGTGTGACTTGGTATTTCTCTTCATCCATCACCTCATGAAAAGGAAAGTCAGCCCACTGTTACAGCCCAAGATCTTCTTTTGACTCATGTGGGCTGTTCAGCAGGTGCATGACCTTCACTTCCCCACCAGCCTGCCTTACCTCAGTAGTCCTTCCACTGTTATGTCTCATTCCTTTTTTTCTTGGCTTAGGTGGGGTCTCTCCTCTGAAAGATGCTTGGAGAAGGCTTACAGATTATTTGCTTGACTGGTTCTTGAGAAGCACTCCTAAAACTGACAGTGTCTTGAGCACGTAATCTTTCAGGGTTAAATTACTGTGGGGTTTGAAAGCTTTTGGGTGAGTCAGTGGAAAAAACTGGCAGCTCTAGGAAGGGTGACTCATAGCCCAAGAAGAGCCAGAGGAACTCCAAATGCAGCTGCAGTTTAGGTAGGAGAATGGAAGAAAAGGCATTTCCATGCAATTTTGTCCTATTGCTCTAGCAATGTGACCCCACCCTGTAGTGGAGAAAGATGTCTCACACTTAACAAACGGAAATAGTATCCTGTCTGACCGCAATGCTCTGCCAGTTTCTAATGGGAGGAAAAGTCCATGCCATAGCATCAGAGACAGAAGTGAATCTATTTCAGTGCCATTCCTTCACCCACAGCTCCTCTGGGATGGTTCTCTCGGGTTTTATTTAACAGACAGAAGGAGATGAATAAAGGGGAAAGCAAATGAATAGAGAGGGAGGCTTGTGCTTTAACTCACAAAGAATCAAAACTAAGATGTGAGCACATATCCCCTGGGGGAGTTTGCATTTAATAGTGTATGTATTCAAGGAGAGGTGCTGACGTTCTCAGGAAGTAGGTGCACTGAAAGCACCTGAACTAACACTGCTCTCCTGCAGTGCTAGAACAGGCAGAAAAAGTAAAGGGAATAAAGGATTTCAGTATTTTCTTAGAGTATTGGTCAAAATCCTGGGCGTGAGGTCATGATTTTAGGTTGGTTGTGGTTTTTTTGTTTTGTTTTGGTGTTTCTTTTTTTGTTTTTTTGGTTTTTTTTCATTGTAAAATAATATTTCTCCCTCATTTTCATTTCTGAATGCAAACAGAAGATGCATTTAAAAGGACTGTTCTAGTCCTTAGGATGTCATGAAAGTAGGTTTTTAATCTTTCAAATAGAAAACTTTGTTTGAAGGTCCTAAAAAATAATATTGAAAAAAAAAGGCGCTGAATGAGATTTTAAAGAGGCCATGGAAAAATATATCCATCTAAGAAAGAAGAAAGTTTAGTCACTGTTCAGTAAAGGCAAATTTCAGAGCAGGCAAATTTGCCAGAGTTTAGTTTATGCCTGCCAGTACCTTATGGTGTCAAGAACACTTGTTACAGTTTGTGTAAGAACCAAGGCAACAACAAAGAAAACGAATGAGTAGTCAAAGGGACAGGAAGACTTAACTCAAGAGTTTGCTGCAGATATGTCACTTAGTCATGGCAACAGCAATAGTTTCTGAGTTTGTTGCAGTGGTGATATTGATATCACTTGCCATCCAGCATTCAGAAACCCTCATTTCTTTTACAGACAATGGAAAAGAAGGGGTTTAACTCTTAGGTCAAGTATGTTCATGTGGTAGCCTGCATATACTGTTGAGACCCTGGATTTTAGCAGTGCTGAAATCATAAGTGACTGTCACTACAGTCAAAGGGAAAGTCCTAAGAAGGCTGTGCTTTCTCCAAGATCATCACTAAGGGAGGTACTGTGACAAGAGAGGTCACAATGACCACAGTGACCAGGCCATCCAGCCAAATCAGCATGAGTTTGCTAGGACATCCCAAAGCAGACAAACAAGCAGACTCCACATTCAGCAAGTCAGGGCTTAACATCTCCAGAGAGTTGTCCTGGTGAAGGAAACCTCACAGTAGACAAGATTTGCTGAGAAGATAGGACTAGTCACCAAACCTGATCTGTCTTATTAAAGAATAGCCTTGTTTGGGTGGGAGCAGTGACCTAACAGAACAGGTTCCTTGAGATGCTAAACTCAAGGAATTCTTCCTAGTCACCAGCTAATGCTGGACTGGTCAAAGTGCCATTGATGGAGAAGCCTGCCTACCCACTGTGGTTTGGGAAACTTTATACAAAGCAGTGCCAGGAACAGCTGCAGCATTTTACAGGAATACACTCCCACTCATGGCCACAATGAGAGGAAAGACAGCAGTGGAGTAGGTGGAGTCATCGAGTAAAACAGACACATGAATGAGACTTTACAAAGCCTTTTGTCACAATTGTGTGTGAAAGATATCACAAAGTATAAGTGTGTAGTTTCATAACAGTGTTACCACACCCTGTACAAATGGTGACAGTATCAGACCTTACCTGATTCACCTGGACCAAAATAACTTGACAGCTAACATTAATCACACGCTTGATACTGCTCTTCAGTACCAGCACTACTGAGGGAAAGAACAACACAGGCCTGTCAAACTTTCTAGGAAGTTTACTGGCCAGAGAGTGGACTCAGTAAATGCATTTGCCTGAAATATACTCACTTGATTTGTGTGAATTGTCTGCACCCATTCTCACAGCTTAGATTTGTTCCTGGCATTTCACATTTTCAGATGAGAAGCCATCAGTTTTGATAAACTGTGTCATGCAAGATTTCTAAAGGACATTCCCCTCTCTTTTCAATCCCATGTTCATCAATGACAGGAAATGTTAAAAAAAAAAGTAAAAGTTTGCAGGGTACAGAGGCAAAAATACCCAAAACAAACCAAAGAGAAATATTGTATTAATAAAAATTACCTGCATGCCTCAAGTTTTAAAACGGAAACAGGCAGTTTTCATTGCAAACCTGGGCATCTTCCCCAGCTCTAGAAAACCTCATGACATTTCTGTTCTTGTTACTCTCCTCTTCACTTAAATGAGTGGTCTGTTGACTAGTGGCCAATCCTCTGGCTCACTCTCCACAACTACTCAACAGATGAGGCACCAAGGAGCCCACAGTCCCCCATTCCATATCACCTGTCCATGACGCAGACCAGTGGGAAGAGGCTGAGACACCAGAGTAGAACAGGAAGAGAGAAATCTTTCCTGACCTCTGTGAATCCCATGGGCAAAAAACTCCGCTCCCTAGAATGTAGGCCTGGAGTATGGCATTTTTACTTTACATTGACACACATCAATTTAAGCAACCTGTGTATATATTCAGGCTATTTTTAAAATGGCCCCAAATTATCTACCCATGCTCTACATCTCTTCCCACATTGGTTCCTTAATCTTCAGGCTCTGTTTAACCACTTGAGCAGATTTTGACAGTGTTTAATTTTTGTTTGTTTGTTTGTTTGTTTGTTTTTGTTTGTTTGTGTTGTTTTTTTTTTTTTTTTTTTTTTGTGATACCACATTTCCAGAGTGAACCTAAGATCACCCTGGGATTTTGCATGTAAACAAAGCCTATGGTAATGCTGTTCTTTGACTCAGCCCTTCCCTTCCTATCCTCCCTCTGTTCTTGTTCTCCCTCAGAGCTCTCTGTATTGGTGACAGCACCTAGAAGAGACCCAAGATGTTGGTGCTACTGGCTGGTATCTTTGTGGTTCACATCGCCACTGTCATCATGCTCTTCGTCTCCACCATTGCCAACGTAAGTAGACTGCCCTGGACGAGACACGGCTGTCACCTGCCGCAGCAGCAGCCAGCCTTAGATACGGCTGGCAGACAGACCAGGGGGTGGGTGCTCAGTTGAGAAACATCCACTCACGGTCCTCGGGAGAGATGAAACAGCGATGGGTGCGCTCAGGGAGCCGGAAGGCAGCCGAGGTGGAATAGGAGGCAGCCTCTGTCCGGACCCCAGAGCCAGGCGCGCCTCAGCACCTTTCATCAGGGGGAGTGGAGGCCGGGGAGGTCAGCAGTGCCAGCCCCGGAGCGGCTCTGCTCCTCGCAGCCGGCGGCCAGGCTGTTCCCACTGGGCGAGTTCCACAACGAGGGGCGCGGCGGGGCCGCCGGGGAAATGTGGGCCGAGGGGGACCCCTGGTGGTGCTGCCGCTGTCCCCGCGTCCCCCGCCCGCCGTCGGAGCGGATTTTGGGGTCCCCTCACACCCGCCTGGCCTGCCGGGACCCCTCGCCGCCTCGCACAGGAAGAGGGTCAGGATGACCTGGGAGACTTCTCCATGATGATTGGAACAGAATTCACGGTGTTTTGCCCCGACCAAATAACTCTGGCACTGGAAGCCAGTGACACATCCCACCTGTCCGGGTGCTCATTGTGACTGACTCGTGCCGATATTTTCAGGCAGTTGGGCTACTCGTGCTCACTTTACGGTTTAGTCTGACAGAAGAGCAAAGAAGCTTTTCTGCCCCTTGACACAACCGTTCTATCCTATTTCAGGTTTGGATGGTGGGTTCTTCAAACACTGGAACGATCTCAACAGGACTCTGGCTGCTGTGCAACAAGACCTGCACTCAGTTGCCAGTTAGCAGTCAAGATGAGGGTAGGTCACATCCGCATTTTCGTCGTGGTGAATTCTAGGATGTTGATAAGCACTGCCAAGACTGAGTCCTGACCTTCTCCGATCCATTTTCTGTGTTTTGACAGCTTCCCTCAAAGCCGTACAAGCCTTTATGATCCTCTCGATCATCTTCTCTGTTGTGGCACTCGTCCTGTTCATTATCCAGCTCTTTACCCTGGAGAAAGGCAAACGTTTCTACATGACTGGAGCCGTCATGCTGGTTTGCTGTGAGTATTGCACCCGCACACCCTGCCATGGCTTCGTGTGCGTCCCACTGCCTCTGTGAACACAAGTAGCCACATATGGTCACCAGGGGAGGTTGTCAACCAGCTAAATGTTTCCAGTGGCCCCATTTCTGTTACACAACAAAGCACTGGGGGATTGGAAAGTGTTGTGTTGGGATTTTTTTTTTTGGTGTACATAAAGAAAGTATTTTCAGATTTTCATTAGAAAATCCCAGTGGGTTTTGCAAAATACCTTTGAAAGACAACAAAAAGGATTCAAGTGTTTTGGGGGAGCAAGAGAATAAACAGTTAGACAGCTACTGCACATGGGATTCAACACATAGCACCAAACTGTTGTCAGATCTTATTACTGATTTCCTCCTAACAAAGGTTTATTCCTCATGGCACCCACTAAACAAGCCCCAAGTGTCTTATGTCATCACAGCTGCAAAAGAAATCCTCCACAAATAAGCCTAATGGGCAGCAGCTCCTCTCTCATACAGCACAAGACATGCATTACAATCTCAGGGGACAGCAGTACTTCAGAAGTCTTGCAGCAATGCTGGTTTCTGTGCATTTTCCAACTCTATTTTCCCTCTTCCTTCCTACAGGGATGTGCATTCTGATTGCAGTCTCCATTTACACAGCTCGGTTCACAGGCACAATGGTGTACTCCACAAATCCTCACCATGGCTACTGCTTCATATTGGCCTGGATCTGCTTTTGCTTCAGTTTCATCATTGGCATCCTCTACCTTATTCTTAGAAAAAAATAAGGCTGATGAGTGTCCAGGGGAGAGGGTTGGCTACTGGGAGTGGGGAAGAATTACTCTGTGAGAGAACTGTTGGGCCAATAGACAAAACCAGCCACCATCATCACTGCCACCAAAGAACAATCAATAACTAAATTCTAAATTCAGTTCTAAAGCTAGAATCCTCAGAAACTCCTTCACCAAGGAGAGGGAGAAACAACTACTGATCTAGCACTTCTGGGGCTAGAAATCTGCAAGTGACCCAGACAGCTCTTCTCCTTTTCTGCAAAGTTGTGCCATACCTTCACAAAGCTTTAAGCTCAGCAGCGATGATTAAAGGGCACCACAAAAACAATGGCTATATCTTTTTCCCTTCCTAGAGCCCTTCTCATTACATTTGAATGTGCCTTGTGGGCTGGGCAGTGAGGATTATGACCACTTTATTTGTCTATTGATGCAAATGGGATGGGCCTTTTGTTACATTTTTAATATATATATATATGCACATAAGTGAACGTTAAAGACTTTAAATTGAGAAAAAATAGAAATTGGATTAATTTTGTATTAAATTATCTACAAAAATAAGGCAGCATTTCTTTTGCTGTACTGTTTTCTGTTTGATATTCCCATGACTGAGTAAGATACAAGTAGCAATGGCAAATATACAGGCATGGATGATGGAGAGAGAGAGAGAGTGTAGGGGTAAAGATATACAGGGGTTCTTAATTACAGAAGACGCAGTTGCACAGTAGTACACATGCAGGGAGGGAACCATCTGGATGTGTATCTACACTGAAATAATCTCCTGTTCAACTCCAGAACATGGTAACAGCACTGCTACATCACAGATCCTCACTGAGACAAGTCCTTATCTGTAGGCAGGGCTTTTTTCCCACATCATCACCTGGCGCATGATATTGAATATCCCACCTTGTGACAAAATTCATCTTAAAAGCAGATAATGGTTATCAGAGGAAATTTATTCCCTAATGAGAAATTAGGAGAGATGAAGCAGGGCTTGTGAGTTTTGCTCCTTGCTGCACAACTTTAGGCCAGCCACTTAACCCCATGCTTTTCATCTGCCAAATTCTTCCATAAAACTAGCTATCTCCCAGGGTTGCTGAGAGATTCTGAGTCCCCTCTGTAACACAAAGTCTCCATGTGAAAGGCTGGCATAGGAAAGTTAGGCATTGGTACTGCTGCAACCCACAAATTTCTGTTAGTTTGAAGGATCTCAGTCACAAGAGGCATTTGCAAGAGACGAGGTCAAAATTTCCTGTGACTCCATTCACAGCTAAAAGATAAAGAGTATAAAAAACCATGTTGGTGCAGATTGTGCACAGACGCTATTTACCTCTCTCTCTCTTTCTGTTACATTTTCTTCTTATGTAGGCTTTATCAATTTGGTGCATATATTCTAGTACTGTATGTTGGTGTTTCATTAACAAAGGTTATTTCATATATAGTCATTGTAAATATTTTGAAATGCATATTTTTAACGTTGTGGGTATAAAAATAAAATCTGATTCCCTTTATAATAAAGAGTTTGGCTCTGTTTGGTTTTTTTTCCATTAGTGTTTCACATATTTGTTAGCAGGAGTATTTGCTGTTCTTACTGAATCACAGCCCACCCTTTTAAGACAATGCAGAACTACTGTGTTCTCTTGCATGCCAGCATATGAGATTTCCTGTTCTGAAGGGAAGGAGGAAGCAGAACAACTCTCAGAGCTCCTGTTTTAGGCTGCCTGCAAGCTCAGGCAGACAGTGTGAGAGTGGTATCACTCAGTATCAGTGCCAGGCTTTGCTTCATACCCAGGAAAACTGGAAACATACTTTCTCACTCTAGCAAAATCTCATGTGTCCTGAAGCAAAATCACCAAGGTGTTTGCCTGGGTCTCACGAGCTGGTATAGCTGTTGCCTCTCTAGTGTTGTCTGGCCAAACATCTCTGCAGTTCTAGAGCTTGAGCAAAGAGTCCAAAGCCCAGGACACTGGCAGATCTCAGAAAAGTTGGGGCACAATCCTGTGAGCTGTGAGGTGAGGTAAGATCTAGCAAGAACCAAGTGTGTAGGAAATTGTTCTTTATCTATTAATTTACCACAGTCAGAGCTAAGACATGCTAATTGAGGATAAACGGTGACATGAATCTTTAGGAGCTGAAGTTTTACCAGAGGGGGAGCTCTTACAGCAGGATGTGGGAAGAGCTGAGAGTGTGTCATGGGTGGACACTTGCCTTGGTCTCAGAAGATTCCAGGAGTCACAGAATTATAGAATATGCTGAGTTGGAAGGAAGCAATCGGGATCTTTGAGTCCAACTCCTGGCCCTGTACAGGCCATTCTAAGAATCACACCACATGCCTGAGAGCATTGTCCAAATGCTTCTTGAACTCTGCCAGGCTGCTGCTGTGAGCACTGCTTAGTGCTGTGGCCACTGAGTCCTGCTGCTCCTCATTCTCCTGGCACTCCTAGAAGTGCATGGTAACCAAAGACCATGTGGCCACTGTGGACAAGGCTAGCACTGATGGGTCAGACATGAGCCACCCACTGAGGTGGGAGTACTGAGGGAAGCTAGCCAGTGAGCATTGCAGGAGCACACCCACTGTTAGGCTGGTATCTGTGTCCTGTTCCTAGCATGGTACAGATGTGACAGTATGATACCTCACAGAATGACAAGGCAATGCCTTGTTGGCATGACCAGGACAGGTCATAGCAATGGTCTCAATTTTTGAACAGTGGTCTCCAACAGCATTTGTGTCACCATAGACTGTTGTTATTGATAGCTCAGAAAGGATATGAAGGCTACTGGACACTCCGGGTAGCTTGGTTTACCTGAAAAAAATCACTTGAGCTACTAAAGGATCAGTACTCTAATCTACAGCTGGAAAAAGTCACTGAGTCCCCTAGCATCTGACAAACATAGTTATCTGGTCCCTAAAGTATAATTAATTGCAAATGAGACAGTCTTTGCTCTACACCAAGTAGCTCTCACCACCATCTTCTGAATCCTATTACATTAGGAGCTCACAGGCACCAAATTACATTTGGCACCACCAAGACAACATATCAAATAGGAAAACAGATGCCAACAAATATGGATCAATTACAAAACGTAAAGAAGCAGAAAGGGATAGGAGCAAATAGCACTATTGGTTGTGTTATATGACAGATTTTTGCTCAAAAATCATCTTCAACACATCCTGAAATGACACTGACCCAGTGCCACATGGACTGTGAGACGCAAAATTGTGTCACTCCTGCAAAAGCCATTACAGGGATTTCAGGGACCAAGCTTCACAAGGCCCAGGACCACAGCTGACTCTAGCACTCCACAGTGTTAGACACTTCGGACTTGGAAGAGAAGCCTTTGAAAGAGGAGAAACAGAGAGGAGAAATTCCCATGCCTGAGGTTCAACTGCAGAGCAAAAGGATTCCCCCTCCCTGGTTCTTTTCTGCAGGTCAGTGCAAGGAGAAAGGTGTTTGACACAGACAAACAGCTGACTAATTCAGGGCATTTGACTACAGTAAATCAGGTGCAGAAAGCACTAAGAATGAGGGACAGCCAAGGGGGAAAGAGCTTTTTGGACAACAGGTATTCTTGCTCTAACCACAAAGTCACTCTGTGTAGGCTTAGACCAATAACTGGTCACATTAAGGGGTTTGAAACGATCTCTGCATATTCATGGGTGTGTTGCAAAAACCACTGCAGACACCTTAGGGGAGAGCCCTGCAGAAGGCCAAACCAGGCAAGCAAAGTAAGTGACTCCTGGCCCGATCAAAGGGTGATGACAGCACTGTGAACACAAAGGCAGCAGCACCTGCTGCATTTACGGAATGTGGCTGACTGCCAGCACACCCAAAGCAGAATAATGGCCGGATTCCCTTACAGCAAAGACAACAGAGAAAAATCAAACCACCACCACCAAAAACAAAACACAAAACCCCCCAAACCAAACAAAACTAAATAAAAACCAGGTGTGCAAGGAATGAGGAGCTCATGAGAGATATCAAAGATGACGCCAGAAGTGATGTAAAGAACTACGTGTTGTTTCCAGCACTAGAATAACTCTTCACTCCTGGCATCCTGGATGCTACTAGCCCAGGAATCTTTTAACTGAGTAAGGTGAAATCAGCATGACATGTTTTCCTACTCAAAATATATCCAGTCCAGGGGGCAGCCTAGAAATGTATGCTGTGGTTGTACTAGCTGTAATTAGAAGGCTGCCTAAACTTGTGATTATTTATATCTGCAGCTCTGCCTTCTCAGATAATAAGAGCAGTCAGGGTACCAGTTGATTGTTGGAGGAACTGGGGAGGAATATTAATCACAGATCCTCTGTTCCCACATTGCACAGTTGGTAAGGTGCATCACTGCAGCCAGCTCAGCTCTCCCAACATCATCAGCACCATAGTATTGAATTAGATATGCTATGATTTGATGCATGATGACAAATCTCATGTTGCACAATTCACTCAAAGTATGTGGGTATCTGGTATAAATATACACCTTGTCATCTGTTACAGTGCTAGGAAACCTGATTGCCTTTCTGCTCAGCCTAGCATGGAAGGCTGTAGCTGGCAGCCTTCCTACATTCCACCCCCTCTCAGGCTTCTCATGAACCAGGCTATCCAAAGACCAGAGGGGTCAAGCTACAGCAGTTGCATCAAGGCAAATACAGAAAGCAAGCTCCTCGCCAGAGATTTACGAGAAGCCAAGATGCTTCAACTGATCTCTCAGGCTAATTTCAATATCAGGGTTTAGATGACAGAACTGGATCTATCTAAGGGAAGAGGCAGTGCTGCAGAGCTCTGTCCTGTGAATATGGTAACTGTCATACAGATGACCTGGAAAACATAACACAGTCAGAGGTGCTAAAGAAGGGGGTTTTGGGGATGCTCCTGCCTCTGTCAACCTTCCAGATAAATACACAGGGGGGCAGAAGACTTTTGGAATTCACAGATGGATGGGACTTTTTACACAGAGTTTATGGGGCACCATAGATTATTTCTTTCTCTGGAAGCAACTACAAGAATAAAAGGTTTGTTTAATTGATATGCTCACTGCAGAACTTTTTGGGCCTTGCTCTGATGATAACATGGAGCTGGAATAGCTAAGCTGTAATTTCGTAAGAGCACTTCCTAGGGCTTTGGGAGGATGGGGGAATGTATGATTGTGTGAGATAGAAGTATTAACCAAACGAGGCACTGTCTTGTTATGAGAGCCCAGAAACCATAAATGCACAGGCCAGGGCTGCTTAACCAAGAAAACAAAGGGTGCTGCTGTGGGCATGGCTTGTGAGGGGTGGGGTCAGCATGCCACAGAGGGGGGCTGTGAAAGACATTTCCATGTGCTTCTCACATTGCAGCCAGGACAGACTTCCCCCATGCTCCTGGCGAATGCAGGGCTCCCTGGGAACTGCTGACAGCCCATGAGTCCCAGTGGTGTCCCTAAAAGCTGTCTGCTAAGCATTTTGGAGGTACATTTAGCTCCCAGGATTGCGTCCAAAGTTCTCACCATTTTCATTTAGAGATTTGGAGAAGTAAAAGGTAACTTCAGCATAGCTGGTGCATATTTTTTAGAGGGTTCTGTTTCTAAATGGCATTAGAAGCACTATGTGCTTCATGTGCATCACACAGAGGACGATGCACTATTTGGTACAGCAAGAAGCTTCATGGCAAAAAAACCCCAGAACCCTGGCCCTTTGCATCCCAGCTCTGGAAAGGACTAGGAGGCTCTGCTAGAGAGCCAGGGGTGAGAAGGCGATGCAGAGGTCAAACACAGAGATGAAGTACTCAGGATCACTCCTGGGTAGACTGGCAGTGATCAGATGGCATGAAGGAACGGGGCAGTAGAAAGAAGTGGGTTATCAAATTTAGGGACAGGAGGGAAAATGAGATGGACAGGAAGAATAAACACTGCGGAAAAAGAAGACCATCACCCCACTGGTGGGTTGGGGAGAACAAGAAATTTAGCAGGGAGGTGTATGGAATTTGGGACACCTGATACCCACTGCAGTCATCTACTAAGCAGTCAGACCTCATCGGTCAGTGGGCTTGCTTCCCAGTACCACAGGCTCACATTCACAGTTCTGCCAAAAACTGTGGTGGACTCTTGTAAACCATCCAGCACCGTGGATGGACCCAGATATGCCCTCACAGCCCATTGGTGCCTGAAAGCCCTGGTCCCCTGTGTCGTCACTAGAGGTCAGTGCAAGCCCAGCAAATGCCTCTACTGAATTTGTATTTCTATGTGGTAAGCCCATCTCCAGCCAAGGACAGGGCTGATTTATCACAGTATAATTCAGAAATGGGAGCATGTCCCAGCCCCACTCGGCAGCCCTCGGATGAGCTCCCTGCTGTCCTGTGGCATGTCATGAAAAAGAAAAATGCAGCATCTTGACCCATGTAAGAGGTGACATCATGGGAATGTTTCTTACCAGTAAGAAAACTACAGGGCAAAAGGAAATGGAGGAAGAAGCGCTTCAGGGGAATTTGCAAAAACTTTGGAATCATCAGTCCAGAACAGATGACCATGGCTCAGTTCCCTCTGGCTACTTAGAGCTGGTTTGGGCTCAGGGAGATAAATGGGTTTGCCCTTTTCTCCTGCGCTTAATGCTAACCCCTCTGCTCTGTACAGACAGAGAAACTGAGGCAAAGAAATAACATCAACCTGGGGGAAGCAGACTGGAAGCAGAGAATGGAGGAGGTGATGGGATGGCCTGAAGATGAAAAGTCTTCAGAGCTTTAGGACCTCAACAGTTCCTGCTTCAGCGGGGGCACCATTTCTAGCTAACTCCCCTTCACTTCCAGTGGATCTTAAGAAAACAGCGTCTTTCTCAGTTTCGCAAATAAGCAAGCCTTAGGTCCCTAAAGACTGATTGCAGCACATCAATAGCTAAACCTACGGAAACCAGCTTTCAGGGGTGTGGTTTTAATCCTGATGATTTGCTAGTGAAATCTGTGGAAGCTGCAAAGGCTCTGCAAGGTCCATCAGTTTAAGTATCTTGTTTCAAACAACCAAGACAGAAAAACTGGACACAGGCATCCAGTAGAGACCTTGAAACCCTGCAACAGGGAGACAAAAGGAAGTCTTTTTTTTTTTTTTTTTTTTTTTTTTTTTTTTTTTTTTTTTTTTTTTTTTCCATGTCTACCAGAAGATTTGAAATGGCCTGAAATGCAATAAGGGGAAAGGGGAAAGTTTGTATTTGCAGTGCAGTAAATCTAGTGGTCCCTGTTGTATAATTGCTAGCCTGTGGAGAAGCATGACTATAATATATATCACAATCTCACTTAGGCCAACACATATGCTATAGATAAATCTACTACTTGCTCAGAGAATTCACAATCAGGAAAATTAGCCTATTCTTAACTTTTTGCCAATTTCAACTGTGTTGCACATGTATCCAAATATCAGCAAAGCTTTTGTGCCACAGTAGAGTCAGATCTATTTGGAATTCAAGTGGGAAACACTACACAACCCTGCTTGTGTCATGCCAGATGAAGCTAAGAGAACAAATCCATGTCCCTTAGTTGTAAACTTACTCTTTTCCCCAGAATCACTGACTCGAGTGGGATTCAAGTAAAATGGAGCTCTTCTTTCATCAGGGAGCTCTCTCTGTGAGAACGTGCAATGGATGGGAAGCCACAGACCCTGAGCCCTTATTTCTCCTCTCCTTCATTGTCTGGAATTTCTGTTTATAACAGCATTCTTCATAGACATGGATTTACCTCAACCTCATGGTTCCACATGACCTACTTTACAAAAATCAAAAACATGGCTGCGAAGTCACCTCCAGCAGGTCTGGAAAGACAGATTTCTAGTATGAGAGAGAAATCATACTACCTCTGCTTTCTGGGTCTATGAAAACCTTATGTCTGATGGTTTCCAACTAGCAAAACAAGGCTACTATGAAGATTTCTGCTTTGAAGACAGCCAGATTAGCAGGCACAAAGTAGGTACCACTTGACATTATTTAACCAAAAGCACCCATCTGATCCCCAGCCCTTCCAGGGATGGGCTGACTCATACATGCCTTGTCACATCCCACCACACTGCTTCCCTGGGGACTGCATTCCTCTTGCTTCCTAGTGCTGCCACCTTCCAGAGCTCCCACTGGTATTCAAAGAGCAGAAGTCTGGCTTTAATCCTCAAAACCATCAGCAATTATCTTGCATCACGTTTGCCACTTTTCTCTGTCACGTGCACTCTTAGCTCCCACCAGTGTTGAAAGCTTCCAACAGCCCTTGCCTTTTCAAAGAGCACTGCAGACAGCTATTTACACTTTAAATAGACATTAAAATGAAGCCACCTGCACGCCTTCCAGTTCCTGAACTGCAGAGCAGAGCAACGGATAATGGAAGTGTACCAACACATCAACAGTTTCCACTAGCAACTGCTGCAGAATAGCTTGATACCAACTTCAAATATGGACAGGAAATGGCTTTTGATATTAAATGAAAGTTTCAACCCCTCAAGAGTCTCTAAAAATAAACATTGTGTTCCTACCCATCCTTGATTTGATACCAAATGGATTGTGGAAAGGGACTAAACTCTAGAAACAGAAATAATAATAGAGGTACAGTTTTAATTAACTGATCCTATATTCTTCCCTTTTCTACTGGACCCCCTACCTCACTCAGCACACAGAAGAGCTCTGTGGATGAGCTATCCTCATTATTTGCTCTTGTGGCCATATTTATCTGCACACCAGCAGCACACGGCACAGAATACAGAACTCTGCTTCCTTTCTGAGCTTTTCAATTCGCCTCATTATTATCACCATCAAGCCATTCCCAAACTCAAAAGGACTTTTGTCTTCCAGTCACCCCTACAAAACCAAACCATTATCAAAGATATTTTAGAAACAGGGGAATTGATTCATAGGGAGATCACAGCTAAAAATCTGCAATGCTGACCATTAATTGTGGCCACCACAGTGGCCTCTACTTACAAAACAGCTTGTGGCCACTGCTGAAAAGTTGGTGGGGATGTGATGTCCTCAGCATCACATTCAGAGTCCATGGTAAAGGTAGAGAAGAACAAGTGTATTTCTAGAACCTACTATAATGTTCTCAGTACAGTAAGCTGTAGTCATCTTCTTGCCGGCATAAAGAGGTTGAAGGAAGATGCCATGCTTCTCCTTAAGCCACCAGTCAACTCAGGTCAGGATTCCCAATCTGGAGAAGACCAGGAAACCTCTCACCAGTGCAAACCCTCTGGATGGGTAACACAAGAATACAAAGACATATATTGAAAGGATCAATTAATCTTAGGTACCTCTGTCAAGACACCAATAGCCCATGTATAAAAATCCCTATGCACTCAAAGCACAGGTCCCATAGGTTTCAGCTGCAGTGAGTTCTGCAAAGCAGGCCCCAAAGGCTGACTTCAGCCCATTTCCTTCCCTGCAATAAGTCATATCTGCATAGATCTGCTTTAGAACAATTGAGCACAAGCTCTGGCTTTGCTAAGGACCAAGTGCTGCACATTTGCATCCCAACTTTGTGCCTTCTTGCGCATTGAGCCCATCCAGATGGTAGGGTTTTGGTGGGTCCTATGTTGTTTAAACCCCAATGCATCCACTAGAATTATTTATCCCTTTTCTGCTCTGAGATAGGATTAGGAGAAGAGCAAAGCAGGCTCAAAGTTTAGGGGTATAAAGAAAACTTTATTAACAAAACTACAAGAAAAAGAAAAAAGAAAGAATCAAAATAAAACTTCCAAAACACTTCTCCTCCCCCCACAACCCTCTTTTCTTTCCCACTGACAACATACAGAGACAAAACCTTAGGACTTACCTTAGTTGACCACCTGTAAAATAGTCTTTCATCAGTTCTCTTAGGGAGAGGAGACTCTTTTGCCGTGTCATGGAGGCTTCTCTACAAGAAACAGTTCTCTTGTGACTTCAATTCTCACAAATAGCAGCCGCCCGGAAATACGCATTCGTGAAGTCCCTCCCATCTCATGCAGCCTTCCCACAGCTGTGATCATGGGCCATGTAAACTCATGGGGTACTATTTTAAGGATGAACTGTTCAAAAGCAAAGGTTCTCTTCATTTATCTCTGAGATCATCTTCATCTCTAGGAACAGAGGTCTTCTTCTTCCCTGGGGGCAGAGGATCTTCATCACTCTCATTTTCCTCTCCCTGTTCAAGCTTCTCATGCTTGATTACAGCTACTTCAACATTTACTTGCTTCAGCGCAAATGCCTTTGCTCATATCTGCAATTTGAACACTCCATCTCCCCATACTGCTTTCATGAATTAAAGAGATATTCTAGTATATCAACAGTACATCACCATGGCTTTGCAAAAGAATTTCAGCCTAAGACTAAAGCATCTCCTCATTCTCCTCCCATCTGGGACTTAACTCCTTCTTCACTGACCTTGGTGTCTTCATGTTGTCTCTCTACATGTCTTCATTCTGTCCTTTTCTCTCACGTGAGAGAGAATCAGTGTTCTACAAGTTTCATCTGTGCAATAAAGGAGTTAATATCTCACCTGGGGCCTGCAGCAGTCATGATGGTTTCTGCCGGGCATCGGCCAAAGCAGTCATGGTGATAGATTTCAGGCCGTGCCAGGGCTGTGCCAGGATCTCAGAGCCCGGCCAGCACTGCAGCAGAGGCAGGGCCCGATCCAGCCCGGCCCCGCCAGGCCCGCACTGTTGGGGGGTGGGGGAACTGGCCCGGTGGCAGAACGTTAACAGCTGCTGCGGCCCGGCCTCATCGGGACAGCACCCGGCACACTCCCTGGGAAGGGGCCCCGGCGCTCGGCAGGGCCTGCCCGGCCTGGCCTGGCCACACAGATGGGGCCAGGCCGGCCTATTACCTGTTCCCAGGCTTGAAGGAAAAAAGAGAGCTTTCCCGGGGTTCGTTCAATTTTTTAACATATGTGTTCAGAGGTGTGTTCAGCTTCCTAGTGGTTTAACAAGGTATCAGTATTCAAAACTAGCCACTGATTGGTTTTGTCAGGCACGAAGGAAACTGTTAGCAGCTTTTCTTAGAAAAATCACTTCTGGGGGTTGCTTCTTCCCTGCTCACTAAATCCAGCACAAGGGTATATTTGAGGCTTAATGATCTGCTTTTCCTTCCCCCAGTATGGGCACAATAAATCACTGGCAAATCTTCCTGATGGTGTTTTAGAGGGAAGACAGATCAAACACATATAGTGAGTTTCAAAATATCAAGTCCTCAGGAAAATTATGGTCTGCAATATTGGTACAGAGCATGGATTCAACTGGATGACTTAAAATACCTGCAACTAAACTTTCCCTGCCAGTCTACGCTTCTCAAGTCCCTATGCCCTGCACTTTCTCCTTTGCCAGGCAAAGATATTGCCAGACTTGGCTTGCTTTCTCCACTCTTGGTCATCACAGATCCCTGCCTGCTTCAAAGAAGCAAGCTTTTAGCAATAACACTCAGACCAAAACTTTTGAACAATCTTAAGAAGAGAAGCTAGAGTTTGGTCTTTTGAAAGTTAGGCACTGCTCACCACAAAGACTGCTGGAGACCTAGCTTTCAGGCAGAATTATACACACCCAAGTCATGACCAGAAGATGTATGTGGTCATGACATGAGACCCAGATGCATCTTCTGCCTATAGAGCACGGTACAAAACACAGGGATCTGTTTACAGGACCAGACCTTAAACACCAGAGAGATATCTTAAGATATTATTATATGTAGCTGCATAAAAACCTTCTTTGATGAGGGGGTAAAGTGGCACACACAAACTTAATCTCAGCAAATGGCCACAGCAATCTGACTGCCCCTCACAACATCACATAGAAAGCTGTGGCAGAGGCAGGCATTCCTCTGAATTGTCCTGACAGCATTAAACAGCCTTAATGTGGAGGTACCTCTGTGTCCAGCCTGGGTACCTCCACATCATTCTCTTCAAACCTTTCCATATCTGCAGGGACTAATATAAGCCTTTGTACTTTGCAGTACTTACTGCCACTAAGCTCTGACGTCTCCTAAAGCTGCTTCCATTCTGCCTGATCAGTGAGGTTCTCTGTTGAAGCACCTTATGCTCTTGTATTCATCTCAGTGAATTGTTTGGGATGCCAAAGCAGTAATTCAGTATTACACCAAACATTATTGTGACATTTCCTGGGTAATCAAGTCTTTTTATCATCAAAAGACCATTTTCCAGTGGTCTTTAGTGTTTAAAGTAGACTTTTAAGAAGAAATTCTCTGCTCTGGAGTTCACTGTGTTTCTGGCCTCTTAAACTGGATCTGACAAGTTAAATTATTTGTGTGCCTTAAGCTAACCATCTGCATGGGAGTAAGCATCAGGTACAGCTTATAGGTAGTACACGTCACAAAATATAAATTTTATCCACATGTGCATTCAAACAAAATGTCGGTGCTATTTCTCAAAGAACACGGGAGCAAAGGCCAGGGGCCAGTGAAATAATTTTCAGCTTTTAAGTGACAGACAATGGAAGTGATCCAGTCTTGCATCTTCTAAGTACTGGCACATTGGCCAGGATTTGGATGCTAACAAAGAGATTCAGTACATGGGCCTGATTCAATTAATAAGCATGTGTCCATATGGCTCTGTGTGTGTATGTGTCTATACAGAGTGTTCTTTCCTGTTAATGGGTGTTGCAAAAGTACAAGCATGCATGTGTGTGCCTGTGAAGACAGGTTCAGAGATAGTTCAAAAATGCAGCACAGGCAAAATTTGGTGTTGACAACCAGAACAAAAGGTTTCTTGTGGGAAAAACAATGGGAGATGAGCCTCATCCTGATAATGATCAACAGGTCTCAGCTTTATTTGGATCTACTTGCACCTATATAGTATTGTTAATTAGCTCATGCATATTGCAAAACTACAGCTCATGATTGGTTTACAACATCTTGACGCATATTCTTTGTGCAGTCGGCCTTGCGGTTACAATGCGGTTACAATTTTCCCTATTCTTGCATAATTTTATGCTTATGTCCCTGCTGCTTCCTCACGTCCAGCACGTATACACAGTTAAATCTTAACTAGCTTAACAGTGTCATGGCCTTTGCTGTGCAGCCATGCATCAGACAGACTCTCCATAGTTTCTTCCCTGGCAGGAAATCAGACCCATGCAGCAGCAGTGAAAGCACAAATACGATATGCTGACCATGCAGCATCTGCCACTCTGTTAGGGCAGAGTGGCCATAGTTGGTACTGGGACAAACCTCACCCAGGGAGACAGAAGGACCAAATACAACCAAACCTGCTCCTGGCAGGCACACCAGCCAGGTTGACCTGCTCTGCCTGCCATGCAAGGAGGCAGACTCAGAGTGCCTACTGCTTTAGTGGATGATGCCACTTTCTTCTCGGAGTGACAGATCCTGCAGTTCTGCTACTATGGGCAGCCTGATTCCCAAGGAGATGTCCTGCTCTGCCCCTGCCTGCAGCAAGCCCACCTGTATGCATGTCAGACCACACACATGCTTCAGATTTGTCAGCAAACCACATGGCTCTGTGTCTTGTCCACAGCACTTGCTTCTCCTGCATCTTTTTTTCAAAAAACAATGTAGTTGTCACATCAGTAGCTGTCAGACAGGTAGAAGGAGGAAGAGGCAAATAAGATAAAACTTTGTACATGATAGGAAATTCATACCCAGCAATTTTAAAACAATTTGTACGTCCTTAAGCTTAATTCAATTCTTTATCTCCCCCATACCATCTCAGTTTCTTAAGTTAGACCTGTTTCTCAAATGATAGGCTAATTCAAAATTATAATGTACTAATGAGGTTGATGGTGATCATGCAGGACCACAGACTCTGATAAGGTACTTACCTGTTATTTTAGGGTTATCTTGACTTTTCAGCTCTACATTTCTTGCCTCAAGATGCACTAATTTTGCGTTGTTCTAACTAATACATACTCTAAGCTGGCACCTTCATATCTGTTGTTGTCAGTGCTTTAAGTACTCCTTCAAGCCCTTTACTTTTGGTGCCTTCTTGCAACGCAGGATAATCCCCTGTGACAAACAGCAAGGAAAAACACAAAGCAATCTGCAACCAAATGCTTACTCCAGATTTTTTTTTACACAAGCATTTGCAAGTATCTGAGCATCTCAGAAACCCTCTCTGCACCTTGCATTAATTTTCCTGCCCAACTCCATGCCAACTTAATTTCTCCCCATATTTAAATATACATTGTATTATTACTTTCCCTTCACAATAATTCTATATATATGTATAGTTGTCCTGGTTTAGGGCAAATCTGGGAAAAAACCTCTGAATGGGGTCCCTCCAGAATAGCAAATTCAAGTGGCCCCTCCCCCAACCAGTTCGGGAAAATAATTCTTTGGAGAAAAGTGGAAAAAACTATTTATTTAACAAACACAGTATCTATAAACATTAAAAAAATGAATAATATGAAATAATAAAATCTCTCACTGTTCGAAGAGATGGCAAACTCAGAAAGTCCTTGCTGAGAATTGTATCTTGGCTTACTCAGTCTCTTATCAGTTCCTCCAGCACTGGAAAATGCTGAAGCCCACGTCCCAGTGGGCCACAGGTGTGAACTCACGGTGCTCTTCTCAGTTTTCAGTCCACAGCAGGTTCAAACAGTCCCAAGAAAAAGAAAAATAACAGTCCAGAGAAATCTCTGCCTCAGCTAGCCAAAAACTAACTAAAAGCAAAAGGAGATCTCTGTCCTGGTGTCTGTCCATGCTGCAGACCACACAGTTGTCCTGGGGTGACAGGACATTTTCATGCTTTGTATCCCAAATCGTGTGTTTCTGTTCCCATGTTCTCAGTTTGTTTTGTCTATAGCTGAGCCCCTCCCCCGGCTGCTTGCTTTTGGCTTGCTTGCTGCTAGCTTTAGGCTGCTTTGCTGGCTTTGCTCTCTTGCTTTCTGCTTTTTTGCTTGCTTTTTGCCATTTTTCTGCTTTTGTTTTTCCCCTTCTTTCCTTCCTCCCCTTCCCTGAAGACATCGGACCTGCTTCGGGCCCTGATTCGGGAACGTCAAGGGACCCCCCCACCCCTCGGAGTCTGCACCTGAGAGAAGTTTTGGCACCCTCCCCAGCAGAGACTGCTCACCCTCTCTTGGACTGGTGAAAACATTTGTTGTCGTCTTGGACTGTTTTTCTTGTGTTGGGGAGTGGTTTTTTGTTGTTTCTTAATAAACAAGTTTTTTTCCACTTTTCCTCTGAGGAAATTCCTCCCGAACCCGGTGGTGGGGGAGGGAGTTGTGGAGATTTTCCCCTAATTTGTCCTAAACCAGGACAACAGTCCAGGAGTGGAACACAGAGGAATGAATGCAGTTTCTGAAAACAAACTCGGCGCTTCTCTTTCCCTCTGCTTCACACTCAGAATCAGTCTGAAAGGTACAGAACATAATATCCAACATAAACAGAACAGATGATTGGGCATGCAAGCATCATAAAGTCAACCCTAGGACAATAATTCACCTCTCAACCCCCAATCAGTGCTCAAGCACAGATTTAAGGGTTTTCACATATCACAGTCTGGAGTATCCTGCAGTGCAATGACAGAGCTAAGTATGAACATAAGCTTTTCAGAGAATCAGTGTCTGAGAATGGGCCTATTGGGGGTTAGATTTGTTTCTTTTTCACTTACAGAATTTTTTCCCATAAGTTGCTAGGAAACTTAACGAGTGTTTAACTAAAACAAAGAAGTGGTCAAAGGAGATTGTATCACCAGGCTAACCTATTGTTTTTGGGTCTCTGGGAGTTTTCTCTCAGAGGGGGGAGATAACGTGAGCTTTGGGAAAGGTAAAAGACAGAGTTGGGGGTGCAGGGTCTCTCTTGCTCTCGGCACTGGGGAGGACGGTCAGGCTGCCGCTCACTGCAGGAAGAGTTCACGGCCATCACTCCGTCTCATCCTGGGTAATCTACCATCATCTGCTCGTGTACCCAGGAATCCTGAGCTCGCCTTCTCCTGCCCTGCTGGGCTGGCCCTGCCCCACCGCTGCTGCTTCCTCGGCACCTGGAGGTTTTTTTTGCTACTCTGTAGCCCTGCACTGCCCAGCCCTGCCGGGACATCCCTGCTGCTCCAGCTACCAGTGCAGAGCATCTGATCTCACCTACCAGCCCAGGATTTTCCACCGTTCCAGCTTGGTCTCTCAGAGTCCTGCAGGGGCACCCAGATCAAACTGCCCTGAGCTTTTGTGAAAGAAAGCCCTCGAGGTTCCTGGTTCTGTTTATTATTAATGCTGTAGTTGTTGTTTGTTTTATCATATATACTAGTAAAGAACTGTTATTCCTATCCCCATACCTCTGCCTGAAAGCCCCTTTAATTTTCTAAATTAGAATAATTCAGAGGGAGGGGATTTGAATTCTCCATCTCTAGGGAGGTCCTGCCCCTCCCTAGCAGATACCTGTCCTTCAAACCAAGACAGGGTCTATCCTGCCACAACACAATCCCCAGAAGCATTTTTGAGGCCAAACCTCAACACCACAAAACCTTCACTGGACTGAAGAGCCTACTCTGAGGATTCCCAACTGGAAGTAGTGAAAAGTAAGGGTTCTTGAGGGCCTCAGAGCTGAGGAGAGAGGCCTACCAAGAGAGAAATGGCCAGGAAAACAGTAGATGTTCACCTGCTCACTCTGCAGAAGAAAACTGTTGTCTGCCAACTTCCTTTCAACACGACACAATGACAGCTCCAGGAGACCTCCATAAGCAAAAACTGTATCACACACCCCTGACGTCCCAGCTCTGCTCAGGAGTACCAGAGGCAGTACACAGCCAGTGACATAAGACATGCTGGCCAAGAAGACAGGAGCAGAATGTTAGGATCTTGGACAAGGGAAGTGAGAAATACTGAGAGATATCTCAGAGCAGCAAAGCCAGGAATATGACTGGGGACCACAGCTGAGGAATGGCAAGAGGACTGGAGTGCTTTATGGATGGAGTTAAATTCCAACATTCATTTATTTTATAAACCATTTTTATTTCCTTCAGATGATGGGATACAATTACATGCCAAAACTGATATCCTAAGACAAGACACAATAGATAGATACCAATCAGGAGGGGAATAAGAAGAGACAATGAAGCAATTCTGGTCAGTCTGACAGATTGTGAACTCAGCAGCCTCCTACCCACCCCTATCTATTCATAGGCACATCAAACCTTGTCCTTCCAACTATTTTACTATTTCCAAGTGAATTTAATTCTTTGTCTTTTTCCTCATCAGCATTTTTACTATGTATTTACTCCAAATCTGTAAAGGACCAATTGCCCAAAGTCTTGTTGTTTAAATTTATGGGGGGGTCCCCGGGGAGTGCCCCCCGGAGACCCCCGGGGTCTTTTGGGGTCGTGGTGTTCCCGTGCTGGCAGGCAAAGAGACTCAGATGCCGGTGGGATGCTGATGAGGTGAGGGTTTATTCACTGAGGGAGAGGGGAAGGGAAAGGGGGGGGAAGGGAACAGAGGGAAAAAGGGAGCATCAGGAGGCCTCCAGGGGTAGAGGGGCAAGAGGGGCAGAGCCTTGTGCCTTAGCATTCTTATCACAGAGGTTCAAAGGGGCGCGGTAACATTCTCCAGCCAATGAGGTTACAGATACAGGATACTGCAGGGAGGTTACAGACTTGTATACATTTTCCAGGGGTGAGCCAGAGCAAACCATTTCCATAAAATGCAATCCCACAAAGTCTCATGACTGCCAAGAAAGAGGAAGGAAGTTTTGTAGATGAACCAAGGGAGAGGTCAGAAAACAAGCTTGGAATTCCTAAATAGCTATGCTGTTGTATCCACAGCAGCCCACACATGGCATGCCAGCAGTTTGGTCTGACCTGCAAGTGAATGGGGAATCCACGTGGCATTTAACACATCCACAGCTGGTTTGAAGCTATAAATTTTCAGGTTCTAGACTGACACCATGCTGGGACTTATCAGGGGAAAAAAAAGCAAGCAATTCTTCCATCCTGGTGATTCATTCTTCTGTGTCTCAGACATCAAAGAGATGAAGCCAACTATACCTTTTAAAGCATTGTTTCCCTCAATTAAACAGAAACCTAGGCACCCACAGCAATGTCTGCTATCCTTTACAAATGAGCTAACCACAGTAAATGCAAGTTTTCATCCTTGTAATATCTCTGAGGCCAATGCCAAGCATATGATGGATTTAACTGGGGAGCATGAGGGACTTCAGGTCTGAAAAATAGAAATTACTTAACTGAGTTGAAATCATTATCTTTATGGAAAGTAATGCAAGCTGATAATTTTGGTAAGGATGACAAATTCATTTCTTCCAGCATAATTCATCCTAGAAAACCTGAGTGTACTTTATGGATGCCAAACAGCAGCTACTATTAAATTTTTGCAAATGTCTTGACAAGCAATTAAAGTTATCGCAGCTCTTAGGCATTTCTTTCTCTTAGAGTATGAAATAACCCAAATATGTGATAGCATCAGTAACTTGCAAAGAGGGCAAGTACCCTCAGATGACAAAACTGTGATGCACCTCCACTTGAAACAGCACTCTACCTTCAAGCTTTAAATGTGAAACCTAGGCACTAATATTGCCATGCACTCATTTTGCCTCACATTTTAGTCAGATTGGGGCATCAAGAAAGACATAAGAGAAAATGAACTAGAAACAGAGGGGAAAAAACCCAGAGGAGCAAAGAGACTGTGGCATAAAGAGAAATAATAACAATTGTCTTTGTTTAGTTTCAAGATGCAATAAATAAGTGAGGGCAGCAATAGATAAATATCAAAGGAAGTTGAAGGCAAAACTATTGCCTTGTACAGGAAATGGACAGGGATTCAATTACAATAGAGGCAGGTAGAGTGAAATGTTTTCCGCATGGCGTCTAAATAATTTGTGGAACTTCTTGTTGGAAGGTGTCAGTCAGGCTAAGAATTTAGCAAAATAAAGAGCAGGATTCATGCATCTTGTAATGGATAGAAATTTTTAGGAGCTTTGTGTGTATTGCAGGGTATAAAAACCAGATCCTAAGTGGCAGGGATTAAGCAGAAATATCCCTCCAGGAAGGTTATCCTTGAACAATGTCTTTTGGGATGCTCCCATTTTCCCTGAATTGCTACACACAAGCCAGAGGTAGCCTACCTCACCCTGATCTCATCTACAGGATAATTCCAGAGAAGTGTTATCACAGCTGAATGGAGGAATTGCATGGTATTTAATCCAAGCCTATTGGAATTGCCTGGCAGCATCTGAGGCACTGTTAGGAGATCAATTATTACACCAAGAAAAGAAATAAAAAGCTTTTTCACAAAACCATCAGTGTGACTGCCCTAAAACATACACAGGCCAAATTCTCTTATGTTGCTCAGCTGGAAGAAGGCCCTCCCCCATCCCTGCCCCAGTTCCATGCCACAGAAGGAGAGAAGCAGATTACAAAAAGCAATTCCTCACAGTACCCCAGGTGAAAGTAGCACTTTCCCCCAGTTCCAGATATTGTTAGTCGAAAAGTTCCTTCTGGGCTGATTTGCATTGACCTATAGCGACACATATGTGAATGCAGTTAAGTGTTGACCTCAATGTCACACAATAAGAGTAGCAGTCACAGCATAATGGCTTAAGGCTATTGCACAGTTTATTGAACAGAGAGAGGCTCTGCCTGCCTGGTGGGAGACAGGTTGGAAGCACTACAGTTGTTCCAGCAGCCCGTGGCCCCACAGCAGCTGGGAGAGAAGAGCTAAGGGTGACAGATCACTTTTGAAGATAGGTATCAGGCTTTTTTCATCAGTGTGAGAAAATGAGATCATGCCTGGCTATGGGGGAAGAGAGGGAGGGAATGGAGTTTTTTTTATGAGTTGGATCCTAAAGTTTTAATTCATGGGAAAGGAACATACATTCTCGGGATGAGGCTACTATCTCTAAATATAAGGCAATTTGTCTTTAGGATGCAATTTACAGTCTACTTCTGCAGACTCCAGTAGAAAAACTCAGTGGCACACTAGAATCTAATTCCAGATAACTGTGCTAGAGGACTTGCACAAGCATCTTCTGCATCTCCTAAGTCAGCACAGATCATCTCAGTTGCTGCAAATTGCTTAACTCAGTGCACTCAGCTCCTGATAGGAATCTGCAGTGTTTCACTAGACTTGTTCCTCCCCATCCTTGCCTGCCTCTCTCACATGTGCATGCTCACACTGAGCAGAACAAGTTTCCACCTCTAAGTGAAAGGTGACATCTCTTCAGGAGGGTTGTTCAGCAAGTAGGCAATTTAATCTAGGCTTTCAGAGGTCTCCTGCTGTCCAACGGCTTGACTTGGCTACCTATGGCTCTGTAGTGCTTCTAAGTCCTTTGTTCTGTAGGGATCTGATTTTTATTTTCTCTGAAATTGGAAAAGAAAAAACCTTTTTTTAGCATGTATCAGGGTCTGGCTTAGGAGACTAAAAATGCAAGGTCATGAGCTTATACCAAGCCGTATCATTTTAAAAATGCTAACAAGCCTGTGATAAGAAGGGAACTCTCTTGCTTTATACAAATTATTGGATCACAGAAGGGCAAGCAAGTCCATCAACTTTGTCACAGACAGGATCCTAATATCATCTACTGTATCACCCATACCTCTCCACCAAAGCTAGATCAGGCCCAGATCTTCTTGCCTTGCAATATCATACCATCATCAAATTGATTAACTAGTCAATTGTCTCAGCAGCCTGGCAGGGCAGGTAATGACTATTATTGCTATTCAATGCAGGAGAGAAATTGTGGCTGAGAAATCACTTAGCTTACAATCAAGACAGTGATCTGAGGACAGCCTGGCTCCCAGGTGTCCTCCTAACCCCTACAGCTTTCACTTAGCAACAACATGAAGCCTCAACCCATGTCATAAGGAAATTTATACAAACTATCCCGCAGAGTGACATTTCATAAATTACCACAATAATTATTTTATCCATTTATGTGAAAACTGACAGCATATCAGTAATCACATTGGGATGGTGTCTGTCTGAAAACAAGCAGTCCAAATCTGCTGCAGTTCTCAATACGATGACAGGAGCATCAGGTTGACCCCAAGTCTGCAGCAAGTTTTCCTCTCTAGCTGCTTCTTGGCTGGCCTTGGACACACAGCATCATTCACATTCTGTTCTGCAACCATCCAGCAAGGAGCTGACTGCCAGCACCTCAAAGAGTCTGCATGGCTGCCTTGCTCCCAAAAATAAGAAGGCATAAGTTTATCTGAACCTGCTGGGAACGGGTTTTTAAGATCCCCAGGTGTGTATGCACATGAACGCACACTCACTAAAGCTTACTGCATGTCTAGTACCAAAAAGATCACATGTGCCCTCTCAAGCAGTATTTGCTCTTTATTTCTTGTAAGTCAGACTTTCTTTCCTTCCAAGCTGACTCTTGCTTCTTCCTCACAAGGCATAGCTGCCTCCTTCCTCAGGTAGAAAAAAAATGAACTTGTTGTTTCCTTCTGGATTTCCACTGCTTGCTGTCTTTCACCATCCAGTCCAACACAAAAAATCGCAGCCCCGCTCATTCAGAAGAAGTTTCTTCCAGAGGTTTCTGGGATGTGCCGAGAACACAGAGATCTTGCATGACAGACATCTTGAGGGGAGTGTTTACATCATAGTTGTCTGTATTCTATGATTTCTTAAAGAAGGGTAGCTTCTGTTCTCCAGATGGATCATCAGAGATGATATGCATTGTGTCTTTTAGACTGTGGTTGTGTCAAAGTCTGACAATAGCATGAAGACGGTTTGGTTTTCAGAGGCAAAAAGAGAGCTGCTCCATAGCTTGATATTACAGGGATAAGCACACCAGGAAAGAAAGATCTGAGTCTAACCAACGGGAACTGACTTCTGATCATGACATCTTTTGGAAGCATGACACCAGAAGAGATTTCCCTCTGGTCTAACCAAGCACAGGCAATCTTTTGTTTTTAAGAGTCTGGGGAAACCAGCCAGTGGTGCTGCTACAGCTAGAGTGCTTGAGAAGGCTGAAGGAAAGGTGACATCTAGAAAATGCTGCTGAACTGCATTGCATTCCATGTATCCTTCCTCTCCCCTCTTTTCACTACTTCCCTGTTTCTACTCCAGAGACTCAGCCACCCTTACAGAGCTGTTAAAAATTTGGTTCCAAGATGGAGGTTTAAAAGGAAGGATTTTGGCAAAATCAAAGTTTTAGTACTTAATAATTTCAAATTAATTCTGAATCAAAAATACTCCCTGGATTTTCTTTAACTGCACAGCAACAACTTCCATCAGTTTCCACTGCCTGCAGAGTAAATACGGCACTTCTCAGGCCAAGCCAATTTTCCAAGTAAACATTACTGAGCAACTAAACAATACTACTCTTCAGAGAAAAACTATTTCTTAAAATGTTACACCAACATCTGCGAAATTCCCCCTTATAAACACATGCACACAAAATGAGTCTTAAAAACGATCATATACATTTGTATAAAATTCAAAAAATTAAAACAAAATGTTCAGTGACCACCAGAGGGCTTTGCATATATGTGAGAAATGACTAGTTGAAATTGACTCCTTAATTCTTACCAAAATGACTGTGTATGCCTAATACCAGGCAAGTCTCCCCATTCACTGCGTTTCCTCCTGTGCAACTAAACAAACAAACAAAATGATGAAAAAAACCTGTTCTCAATGGTTTTCCTTGGAGAAAATACCCACAAACACATCCTGGTAGTATGGCTATTGTCTCTATGCCTTCACAGTTAGGACAAGCCACCTCATCGTCAAAGACTGAATACTGTGACAGCTATAGCTGGTCTATAGCTGCATAGATCATTTAGCTTAACAGACACCAACTCAACCAGTCTAGCTCATTAGAAAGACAGAAGTAAACAAGTCCACAGGCCTGTTACTGATAGGTCAGATTCAATGTCAAACAGGGGACCCCAGCCAATCCCTTTGAACCACAGATGCACCCATATAATTGGCCAGTAAGCCGGGTGGAGTTAAGATCCTTAACCAATTGTGTGTAAGTGTGGGAAATTGGAAGCCCCTACAAAAGGAGGTGCCCAACCATAAACTTTGGCTGTTGCATCAGCAACAGAATATCGGAAAACAAGAGACATTTTAGAAAACATGAAGGGGTAGAAGGTAGAGCAGGGGGAAAATAAAGCAAATAAAGAGAAAAGCAAATGCTTCCTTGGGAGACCATCAGTCATGCAATATGCACAGCACTTGTCAACAATTCTGAAGAGTGCTGTTTGCAGATGCACCCATTCACCAGCTGGGTGAGGGGAGATTGTGACCATAGGCGCTCTGAATCTGGGAGAAGACGTAAGTCATAGAATCATGAAATCATTTAGGTTGGAAAAAACCTCAAGATCTTTCCCCAGCACAGCAGCATTTAGACCCCATGCTGGATGCCAGCAGCAATAATTTCCATGCATAGCATACAGTTGCACTGCAAACAGTGGAACTGGTCTGGTTTCAGCAAGACCAACAGAAACAGCTTTTTTCCAGACCCAGGGGACACCTGCACTTTGCTGAAGCGAGTAATGTTGTTCGGTGTGGTTTGGAGTAGCTTTTACTTCACTCTGGCATCTTCCAAGGATACAAATTTACCTCCTGGAAAGCCCAAGGGATGTGTAACTGAATCAACTAATCTGAAGAAATAGAGAGTCATGCAGTACTACATGCTGCTTGAGAACCATGAGAGGATCAATGAGATGCTCCTAAGGGATTATGTCTTTTACCTCTCAGTGATTTTTGTGGTGATTCTGACACTCACTTAGAGAGGTGGCATCTAATCTTTAAACTGCTGACAACTGAGGTCTCAGGGTGAACCTCAGCCACATGCTGAACAGCAAATATCCTTACTGGTGCATATCCTACCAGCCGCTATGACTGCAGATGGTGAAAAGAGAAAAAACCACTGTGGGAATGGCCAGTAACCAGGAGCCTTTATATTATCTGCTTAGTGAATGCTTAATACTGTGCCTCCTCCCAACTTTTCCAACCAGAGCCATGCCCCTGTATCAGCTGGTAAGTGCCAAAATGTGGAGAAGACACAGAGAAAGGGGAGTAGTTAGCATTATCAAGTTACTTTAAGCATATATATTTTTCTGAATCTGATTTGTATCTAAATTACAGTTGCTGACCCTTAGACGTCCAGCATTCCAGAGAAGGTGATATTGGTTTCCATTTCATAACCATCACTCATGTGAGTTGACTCCACTCTGCCTCATTTACTGCAAACTGTAGTATGCTCATCTAGAAATCTTCCCAGAACCCACCACTGGGCAAGGTTAAGGTAGCACACACTGCTACAAGTCTATAACCTGTGGGGCTACATGAATCACCAGCACAGAGGAGTCTTCCAGTTTGATCTGCTTCAAAGTAAATGTCTACCTATACTTCCAAGAAAGGATCGAAGACCCCACAAGGCAATAAATCTAGGAGGCATGTTGCATAGATAGCCAGCAGACTTCTATTCTTAGAATGATTCTGCAATAAAATGTTTCCCAGTTTGTCTTGCTGATAAAGATAGTTCTTAAAACTGAACATGATGAAAGATGCCATCACAGAAAAAGCACTATCTAGGATGCCCAAGGGGAGAACAATCAGTGTGTGTGAACGAAGCATGTGTCACAGTGTATAAGCAAACAACAGCATTATGCTCATGAGCAATATCTCACCGAGAAGCTGACCAATATCTCATGAAGTAGCCAAGCTTCAGTTATGCACAGTAAAGGGCCATGGAGACTTGAGGGGTGTGGAGCATGCTGATGACTGCATTTATCAGTGAGGACATTTTTGAAAATGTCCAAATGACATAAATATTTCATGCAATTTCTCAAATTTGAACAAGACCTCTATCACAATCCCGGACTCCTAAACCCCAGCAAGCTCAGTGGAGTGGATTGTGATAAGGTCCAAAAGAAGTGGGGTGGTGACAGAGGGCTGATAAAGAACCACGCAGGGTCTTAAGGGTTGGCAGTTCCGAAGCACCTTTATTGTCCAAAGGGAGCCGGCACCATAAGACAGAGAACAAAGAAATGCGAGCCCTTTTAAAGAGGGGTGGTACAAAAATCAGGAACCAATCAGTAACTTTCAGGGGTGGGGTATGGGAGCACCCCATAGGGGGAGAACCAATCAGGGAAAGCCCAAAGGTGTGATTTGAACATATTGCCAAATGGGGAACAGAGTTGGGGAGAACATTCCAGAACTAGGAGGTGGGTCTGGGATGATGGACATGGGGTGGGCGTGGGATGAGATAACAGTTGGGTTTGACAGACATGGGGGCTGAACCATGGATGGGGTTTGGAGGAATAAACCATTTTTCAGGGGATACCACAGACCTGTGAGGTAACATTCATCAAATTAATATTAGGTCTCTGTTGCCATGAGGTTTTTTCCTGGTTTGCCGAGCGTTCATGTTGAAGGAGAAACATGCAGTTTCTTGCGCTCGTTAATGTAAACACTGGCCATGTTTTGCTAACTGTCTTTCATTGTTTACATATTTCTAGATGGGAGGAGAAAGGTGATTGACAGTTGGCTTGACCAATGTGGATTGAGAGGTGGAATTCCATCCTCCAATCCACGGGCCTCATAGGAAATGTATAAAAGTGGTTTTTGTAAATGAACCCGGGTCTTCCTGCCCTGCTCTGCTGAACCCAGAACTGTGTCCCAAGTCTCATTCCTGGCCAGGCCCCGTGGTGATAGGTCTCCAATAATTAGGCATCTGGGCAAAACTACGCATTTGGGTTCCCTCTATAGCAAAAAAGAAGAAACAGAAATATCCGGAGGGCAATTTATTTGGCCTGATCACAAAACAAACAAGAAGAGGGTAGTACTATTTACTCAGTGCTCTGTGAGATGGAGGTATTTCACATTACAGCATGACCCCACTAGATCATGCTGTTGATTTATGTTTCTCTCCCGGACTGCAAAAGGACCCCAAATGACAAACTGTGCTTAAATGCTTAACTTTCCCATAAGTAAAGTTGAACAAGATAAATACACCTTCCCTTTCTATCACTGTGTTAAAATATTTCACTATAAAAGAAACAGAAGCAGTTATTCTAGAAAAGAGGTTTCAAGATATTCTAAGAAAAATCCTCCCTTTAGTGGTTTTGAAAGTGAAATGAGAATAATAGCTATTTCAACTGTTCTGGCATGAAAAGGTGTTAACAGCATGGCACTTTTAAAGAACTCTGAGATGACAAGACTGATTTTCCAGAAGTAATTCTTCAGTTTCATTTTGAAGATTCCCTGCAGAGGAAAAATCAGAAATACTGCTTTTCATTCCCACTCACAAGCAAAGATGTCAAGAAGCCCATCAACTTTGGTAAAGCCAGAGCTTCCAAGCCCTAGAAAACTAAAAACCTACAGCCATCACTATCACAACACAAAGGCAACTCCTTAGGAGGAATTATTTTGCAAATCCACTGTTGAATTGGGCTGGTTTTTCACATATGAGACATGGCAGACACCTTGTAACAAGCAGGAAGAACCAATGCTAACTAATTTACACTAAGGAGGTGAGAGTAATGGTCAGCAGGCTGAATCCAGCCATGGAGATCTCCAGGAAATCTCCAGGTACTGGAGAGGCCACAAGCAACACTAGCAGAAAAGAAGCAGACATAGGATGACCATGTGTCCAAGCAGAACCAGTCTGCACCTCCTGACTACTCCTGGCTGCACCTATCCATCTCCCATAAAACTCTTTGGAAATTCTTGCTTTGCCTTCATTTTGTAGAATAAAAAAGGTTTCTTCCTGGAAACAGCAGATCTATAATTATGGTAGCTAGAAGCAGGAAGACCTTAAAGAATGGCTGCTTGAAAGACTAAGTGAAAAATGCCTCTCAGCAAGATTTACCCTGGAAGGAAGAAACTTGTCCCTCTGGATGTTATCCCTGCAGTCAAGGTTGCACAAAAAGGGGTTAAAGAAGACCAGTTGTTCTGTATGTCAGATACTGCCTTGAGGACATGGCTGGGAGCTGGAGAGCAGAGGACAGGTTAAGGGGACAGCAGCACAGTGCTCCTCTATTGCCATGTGTCCTGACTCCCAATAACCCGATCTGAGATCTGGGCTAGGCTGCCATATGCTCCTGACAGCGAGGCAGCCAAAGAGGCACCTAAAGGCAGTGCTTCAGTTGGTGTTGAACTCCATCCCCTGACAGCACCGCCTCCTTCCTGTGTGCTAAGGGGCTCTCTCCTCAGGAGGACGTACCCAGATCTTTGTTACAAGAGTAATAAAATGCTAGGGGAAAAGTCTTTGAACATCTCATTCTAGTGTAAGGAGAAAAGAGAGTGGTTATAGCCTCCTGTAGTTAGTCCTGGATTTTCTTGTGGATGACACTGTTTTTTAATGAGAAATGGATGCTTGCATGACAATTCATACTCTTACCCCTCTACAATACATCCATGTGTGTCCACTGTGCCACACATCTCCAGTCTAAACCTACGGTCTCTTCTGCCCCTGCACAGGCATCCAGGCAAAGAAACATGAAGCTTCCTCCTTACACCTTTTCAAAGGAGCATCTGAAGAGCCAAAGGCTGTTCCCCTTAAATATCCCTCTTCCTACCAGTGCCCAGCACCTCTCCTGTGTCATTGTCCAGTCCACCCTACAACACAGAGCAGGTGAGTGTCCTTCAAAGGGGACACAAAGGATGTGTGGAAACACCTTCCTGGCTTCAACCGTTTGGCACCAGAGGTTTATGCCTCTGCCAAGGAGCCTGTACTCACTTCTCTCTCTTCTACCTACTTCCTAGAGAAAAATTCCATATGCTACTGCCATGTTAGGACTGATAATGCATAGAAAGAAGAGTCAGAGGGACAGCACACATGGCTAAACTCAGATGCTGCTTCACTCTTCTAACAGAGGGTGAATAAAGCCACTACAGAGTGGCCAGCATAGCCAAGACAGGTGTCTCACTGCACAGTCCCCTTATCACAGGTCTTGCTGCTGGCTAGGACAGTGTCTCCAGCCCTTGCCAGCGGAGGCGACAATAGGTAGGAAACCATGACAGACTGCCGTGTCCCCGCTCTGTCCCCATTCTCTCGTCCCTGAAATCCAACCTGGTGCATCCTGGGGAAAGCCCCATCTGCTTCTCATTCCAGACCATGTCATGTCATAATTATCCCTAATTATGCCTCATTTAGCTTGACAGGTACCAGATGGAGAAGGATGGCCTAGTGACAGAGGCACCTTGGCCGGCCGCAGCAGCGAGGCGTAGGCAGGGTAAGCGCGAAGCAGGAACGACAGAAGGGACGGGAGCGGCTGCGCCGGGCGGGGCGTGCACGGCTCCGCGCAGCGCCGCCCGGCAGGGGGCGCCCACCGGCCGGGTGAGCCCGCGCGCCCTTGCAGTGGCGGGAGGCGCGTGCGCCCGCCCCCAGCCCCGCGCCGAGGGGGCCGAGGGGGCCGAGGGGGCCGAGGGGGCCGAGGGGGCCGAGGGGGCCGAGGGGGCCGAGGGGGCCGAGGGGGCCGAGGGGGCCGAGGGGGCCGAGGGGGCCGAGGGGGCCGAGGGGGCCGAGGGGCTGGCCCCGCCACAGCGGAGCCCTCAGAGCCCCCAGGGACTGGCGGAATCGGCTGCAGTTAGACCACGCAGTCACCAAATACGCTGGGTTGGGAGGGACCCACAAGGGTCATCGAGTGCAGCTCCTGGCCTGCAGAGCACCATCCCCGAGAGTCACACCCTGCTGAGAGCATTGTCCAGAGCTCCCTGAGCTGTGTCAGGCTGCTGCTGTGACCACTGCCCTGGGGAACATGTTCAGTGCCCAAACACTCTCAGGGTGAAGAACCTTTTTCTAATATCCAACCTAAATCTCCCCTGACACAGCTTCAGGTCCTTCCCTTGTGCCCTGTCTCTGATCACCACAGAGACTAGATCAGTGTTTGCTACCCCTCACAAGAAGTCGTAACTGCAATGAGGTCTTTCCTCAGTCTCCTCCAGGCTGAACAGGCCAAGTGGCCTCAGCCACTCATAAACCTTCCTCTAAAGGCTCATCACCTTCTTCGCTGCCCTCGTTTGGATGGTCTCTTGGTATCTTTTTATTGTGGTGTCCAAACCTGTCCCCAGCTCTGGAGGTGAAGCTGACCAGTGCCCAGCAGAGGGGACAATCCCCTCCCTTGCCCAGCTGGCCATGCTGTTCCTGATTCACCCCAGGACAGGGCTGGCCCTCCTGGCTGCCAGGGCACTGCTGACTCATGTTCAACTTGCCATCAAGCAGGACCCCCAGGTCCCTTTCCATGGCACTGCTTTCCAACATCTTATTCACCAGCCTGTACCATACCAACAGGCTTGCCCCATCCCATACCCACTGCAAGGGGTATTTGCAACTGGTCACTACAGAATTGACACTACAGAAATAATGTTACCCAGACACTGGTCAGGGTCACAACATGTTGGGGCTCACATGTTCCTCCATCCCCACTGAAGGCCTACACAAGTGTTTTTTAACAGGTGTGCACTTGTCATCCTGCAGGAAAGCTCTGCTCCCTGTTTTTCCACACAGCAACATCAGCTGTGAACACCTGGACATGGGCAGCACCCTCACTGATGCACAAGAAGACATGCTGAGTGCCAGGCAGCTGATCCTCCATGACAGGTACTGGGAATCACATGTCTCCACCACAGACCCTGGCCACTCTCTTCCCCTCTACGCATCAGCCATAGGTCAAGGCTGACATGTCACCTGCTGACATGTGGGTCCAGCAACAGATGAAGTGCAGGAAAGTACAAAAAGGTCAGGTATGTTGGCCAACAGAGGTTGGTTTTCAAGGGATACTCACTGCTCCACACATCTCTGTGCTTCAGCAATCAGTAAAGAGGCAAAGGAAACTGTCTAACAATAGTATCACGGTGACCTAGGCAAAGAGATATTTTCACATGCCTAGGTCAGGAGGGAATGAGCCAGCACAGGGGCAAAACATGGAGAAATGGCATTCTCACATGCACTGCTCACTTTCTGGGGGAAAAAAAACAACAACAAAAACAAAACCAAAAAAAACCCCAAACCAAACCAAACAATCAATCAATCAAACAAACAAAAACCAACAACAACAACCACATACCACAACTTTTTTGCTTGGTTCTGAGCTCCTGCAGCTAAAATGGCTATTGGGTGAGCCAGGGCTCCACTGTAGTCAGCTGCAAGCTGCACCTCTGAGGTGAGGCAGGCATTGCATCGGCAAAGCTGTTAGCCTTCCCCTCTGCCTGTTTGCCTGCCTCAGGAACCACCTCCCGAAAAGCCCACCAGGGCAACAGGCCTTCATCGCACCATTCCTTCTAACTTTCTGCTGCAGGGGGATGGGGTCAAATTCTGGAGGGAGAGAGGGAGGCAAAGCTACCTGCAATGCAATTAAGTGAGTGCTGTGGGAAGATGACAGGCAGCAAAGGAAGGATGATTTACTGACACAAGCTAAGCCAATATAAACACTTATGATACAGGTGCCTGTGCTCTCAGATATTGGCTGACTTAATTCAATTGTTTTGTAAACTGATTTAGTTAAATCTGTATAAAAATGGTGTTTAAACAAGTCCAAACAGTGGTTAAAATGTTGTTAATAAAACATATCACCATAAAACAAATATATATTACAAAGGCTTCCTTTTTGCAGACAGGATATATACTTTCTCACTCTATTTCTTTTTCCCTCTGTTCTTTTCATTAGACATTGCACATTCTGCTGTGCCATGACTGTCTCTTTCTTTCTGTACTGTACAAAAATAGGGTTGTCTCCATTCAAAAGTCTGCAAGTCCACCTCTAGCGTTTCTCACTGTTGTGAAAAGTAAAGCTGGGGAGACATTTATTTATTTTTATATAACCTTCAATAAGATTCAAGCCAGAACAATATTTTTAAGCAGATTTTAAGCAAAGTAGTTTATTCTGGATCCAGCCTGACCCTTTTTATTCTTTCCAAACTGAGCTATCTTACAGTTTGCAGTTACTTAATCACTCCGAAAAGATGTTCCCATTTTTCTTGTTTTCAGCAAGGTCACTTTTTTTAGCAATACTAGTAAATTTTTTTTGAATTTTTAAATCCTATTCTGATATCACCCAAATCAAAATTTATCTGTCCAAAATTAACTTTCAAAATACCAGTATCTTCTCTCAAATTTGCCCCAAATGCCCAATTGGTTTGGTTTCCTCCACCAAAACCCCTTCATTTTTAAACAAATGCATGACAGAGTTATGAAAAAAATAGGAAGACAAAATTACTGAACCCCTAGCAGAAGTCAACAACAATAAGACTAGCATAAGTCAACTTTTCCCTTGACACATCTCTTTTTGTGGTCCTTGATTCACTCAGAAGAGAAATTTTGGCAAGTGCTTCCAGGATCCAGCTGTTTGCACACCTGCATGATGCACTGGAGCAATTTCTCCCTTGGGGAGGCAGGGGAGGGGTGCGTGGAGCAGCCATACTAAGCAGTAGGAATTGTCACTGATGAAAATGAAGAAAAAAGGGACACATTTGAAAAAAGGTGGCAGGGGGGACAGGAGATGACAAATTTAATGTAGCAGATGGGCAGCTCTGAAGGAGTTAGGAGGGATATACAGAAGCAAGGTGGGCTGGGGCTGGTCTGTGGAAGGGGTAGGAAGCAGCCTCTGGACAGTTAGGGAAGCAGAAACCAGTTAATCTCTGATACAGCAGTGTGAGAGCTATGGGCTCTGGAATGAAAGGGGGCCAGAATGCTGAGTTGGGCTCAGTGGCTGGAGGATGCATCCCTAAGTGGAACTCTAGCTTGGTGAGCATTGACTGTCTGCTACTACTACAGTCAAACTGCACCCAGAGACAGCCATCCTCTTGCCCAGAGAGCAGCCTGGCTTGCTACCCCGTGCCATGCAGTTCTGCTGATTTATGTCCTAGAAGCCAGGCAGCCACAGAGAACAGCTGCACAGCGTGTCAGTAGCTCAGAGGAGCCCAGCCAAACCCCCGCAGCATCACATTGCTGCTGTCTGAAGAGCCCAGACCTTCCCCTGAGGACAATGGTGTGCATACAAAATCTCATAGGAGAGGTTGTCACCCACGCTCTCCCATCTGTCCCAAATTCTTGCTCCTTATCAGTCCCATAGCCCTTTTCCACTGCAAAACAAAGCTGCAGACTGGCTGGGGTGTGCCAGCACAGGGGTTGGCTCCTAAAATCTATATTAGAAAGGGAATCCTGCTCCAAAGGACACATTCAGAGTAAGCCCTGCGTACATTTGGCAGGGATCATAATCCACAACCACCCAGCCTGGTGACATCGCTGGAGGCCTCAAGAGTAGACAGTCCAAGCCAGGATTTGTGATTGTTTACCTTGACATCCATTTGGATACACTCCAAGTGTAGACAAGAGATTTAGATGCCCAGATTATTTGCCCTCATGGCAGCAATGCACAAATACAACTACTAGGAAGATTAGAGATATTCCATCTGCTTAAATTTCTCCCTTTTCCTGCCAGCTCTGATAACCATGATGATGGGGATTTAAGCCCCAGTGCTACAAACTGTGATTGGCACCAGTGTGATGATTATATTTCCCATGGGACCACCCTCCCAAGTTCTGTGCAGTCCATCTCTGCTCATCACAGCAGTAGTCTTATCTCTGCTTGTAGGGCCCCACTCCTCATCCCCCATCAGCAGTCCCCAACAGCTCCTGTGCAACGGACTAGATAAAACTGTAACAGAAAGATGGCTCTTGCCTCTTTATTTGGCTGTTAAAGCAAATAGAGGTAGTACAGATCATGAGAAAAAACAGCAGACAACAGAAGGAAATAGAGGAATTGTAGATCTTAGTTGTCTTTGTGCAATTGCAAGTTCTTATGCTAGTTTTATTCATACTTTGAAATGTCACCTCTTTGGGCTGTGGCCAGAAATATTAAGTCCCAGTCCACAGTGGAAAAATAGAGGCTTCAACTAAAAGTATCTTAACTAAGCTTGAACTACACCATTTGTTATCAGTAATTGCTACGAAATAAGAGGCACTGTTCAGCCTGCATCTTTGGAAGGAAATGCTAGAAGTAATTATGAGTTTAGAGTGCAATTGCATAATGGTTTAATCTCAAGCACTTTCCTTGGTGATAGACAATTCTGTTGTTACACTGTGAACTCGGAGTGTATTTAGCACACTGTATCATTTCGACCTGTAAAGGAAAGACTTCCACTACTTCAAGTGCTCAATGTTGTGGTTCTGCTCCCCAGAAAGAAGGCACCTCCCAAAGCACACCCTTGCCTTTTGAACAATATTTTCCATGGATTCTGGGGGAATTCCACCAACTCTGAATCCATTAGAACCTTTTTCTAGCACAAGTTAGGGGTCTCTAAATAAATAAAGAGACAGCTCAACCTGACTCCTATTTGAGAGGGAAACAGATAAGGAAACAGAAGAGACTAACCTCCCTGGGAGGAAGCCACATGTGTTTTGCAAACTTAAGTCTTCCATCAGTGCACACACTGGGATCTTGTAATCATCCCGTCTGACCCTTCTCCTGGAGTGGGGCAATTAAAGTAGGTTATGGGAAGTTAGTGGTAGTGGTTGATGACTGATTTAGAGCATGTGTTCCCAAGCTACCAAAGAGGAACAATTTGATTCATAGGAAACCCCTCCTTTTACTTTTATCTTTCTGCAGCAGGCGCATTACTCATTAAGACTGCTTGTTGATTATCTGCACTCTTGTCATCCCACCTCAGTATCTCACCTCAGTATCTCAGCTATGAAATGCAGCTCCTCTTCTT